>NC_081292.1:4057500-9057500 GCF_030435805.1 Mustela lutreola | reverse complement strand
CCACAGCAACTTCTTTCAAGGTATATCTCCAGAGACAAAGGAAACAAAAGCAAAAATGAATTTTGGGGACTTCACCAAGATCAAAAGCTTCTTCACAGCAAAGGAAACAGTCAACAAAACAAAGAGGCAACCCATGGAATGGGAGAAGATATTTACAAATGACAGTACAGACAAAAGGCTGATATCCAGGATCTATAAAGAACTCCTCAAACTCAACAGTCAAAAAACAGATAACCATGTCAAAAAATGGGCAGAAGACATGAACAGACACTTCTCCAATGAAGACATACAAATGGTTAACAGACACATGAAAAAATGTTCATCATCACTAGCCATCAGGGAAATTCAAATCAAAACCATGTTGAGATACCACCTTACACCAGTTAGAATGGCCAAAATTAACAAGACTGTAAACAACATGTGTTGGAGAGGATGTGGAGAAAGGGGAACCCTCCTGCACTGTTGTAGGAATGCAAGTTGGTACAGCCACTTTGGGAAACAGTGTGGAGATTCCTTAAGAAATTAAAAATAGAGGAGCCTGGGTGGCTCAGTGGGTTAAAGCTTCTGCCTGCAGCTCAGGTCATGATCCCAGGGTCCTGGGATCGAGCCCTGAATCGGGCTCTCCGCTTGGCAGGGAGCCTGCTCCCCTTCCACTCTCTCTGCCTGCCCCTCTGCCTACTTGTGATCTCTGTCAAATAAATAAATGAAATCTTAAAAAAAAAGAAATTAAAAATAAAGCTCCCCTATGACCCTGCAATTGCACTACTGGGTATTTACACAAAAGATACAGATGTAGGGGCGCCTGGGTGGCTCAGTAGGTTAAAGCCTCTGCCTTCAGCTCAGGTCATGATCCCAGGGTCCTGGGATTGAGCCCCGCATTGGGCTCTCTGCTCGGCAGGGAGCCTGCTTCCTCCTCTCTCTCTCTGTCTACTTGTAGTCTCTGTCAAATAAAATAAATAAAACCTTTAAAAAAAAGATACAGATGTAGTGAAAAGAGGGGCCATGTGCACCCCAATGCTCATAGCAGCAATAGCCACGGTCGCCAAACTGTGGAAAGAACCAAAACACCCTTTGTCGGATGAATGGATAAGGAAGATGTGGTCCATATACACTATGGAGTATTATGCCTCCATCAGAAAGGATGAATACCCAACTTTTGTAGCAACATGGACGGGACTGGAAGAGATTATGTGGAGTGAAATAAGTCAAGCAGAGAGAGTCAATTATCTTATGATTTTACTTACTTGTGGAGGATAAGGAATAACATGGAGGACGTGGGGAGATGGAGAGGAGAAGGGATTTGGGGGGATTGGAGGGGGAGAAGAACCATGAGAGACTATGGACTCTGAAAAATAATCTGAGGGTTTTGGAGGGGTGGGGGCTGGGAGGTTGGGTAAACCTGATGGTGGAAATTATGGAGGGCACATATTGCATGGAGCACTGGGTGTGGTACATAAACAATGAATTCTGGTACACTGAAAAGAATTTTTTTAAAAATGGTGTTCTATTCATCTCTATAATCTCCAGCAGCAGATACAGGGCTGATGCAAAGTAAGTCCTCAGATGTGTGTTTTCATGGAATCACAGCAAGTGAAACTGAGACCACCATCAGAGATTACAATGACTAAAAATGTTTGTCCCTGTGACCGATGAGAAAGAAACATCAGGAAACGCCTGACATTTTTTGTGTATCAGTTATAATTGACAAAATATGTAAGACTTGTTCCATTGAGTTTAATCATCATTACAACCTTGGGAAGTAGATTTCATCCCATTTCTATGTGAGGAAAGGAGAATCAGAGATGTGTCTAGTTCCCAAACATTCTGGTAATAGTGTCAAGATTCATTTACAATTCCAAACCCCTAGCCTTTCATTATTTGAAGTTGCTATTTAATTAATTAATTTTAAAAGATTTTATGTACTTATTTGAGAGAAAAAGAGATATCAAGAGAGAGAGCATGAGCAGTGGGGAGGGGGAGAAGTAGACTCCCCACTGAGCAGGGAGTCTGGGCCCTGGGGTCATGATCTGAGCCAAAGGCAGACATTTAACCAACTGAGCGACCCAGGGGCCCCTAAGTTGCTATTTTAAAAAAAATTGCAAGAAACAAGTAAATGAATTTATTTTCTTTAAATTTATAGTCTTCTACGATCTTCAGAGTTTAAAAGAAAAGAAAGAAAACCAAATGGTGTTTACCGTATCCTGGTGAAACTGGCTCTGTTGAATGTTTTGCAAAAATACAAAAGAGGAAGTAATCCAACACCTGACCACAAAGTTGTGTTTCTGCAATATTTTTTTACTGAGGCAAAACAGTGAACTGTGGCAATGTTTGTGCAGGCAAATTCCCTGCCACTACCCCCTTCTCTTCCCTCCCCCAGAAGGGCACCGTTTCATCGGAATGTCAAGAGGAGATGTTGGTATTGTGTTCTGGTCCCCACCAAGAGGACAGATGCCTAGACCAATTGCAAATGACCAGTTAGAGTGCATATTCTGACCTTGCACATTTGTGCATGCTGCCATCTATGTCATGCCCAAAGCACCTTTTTGTGTGTTGGTCTACTTGACTGCCCTGTTAAATGCCTCAAGATCAGGCATTAAGCTCATTTATCACTATGCTCAGTACTTGGCACACTGCAGATGTTCAATAAATGATTGTGGAAGGAGATGGAAGTAGAATGATATTTTTTATCTGCCAAAGCTTGAATCAAAACTATAAAGAACGATAGGGCAATGATTATTTTAGGACCTGCCTAGAACTCTCGTTCGAAACCTTCTCATCCTCAAAGCATTTTTCAAATGCCACTTCCTCTGTGCAGTCTTCCTTGATTTGCTGAGTCAGAATACACAGAGGAATATATGTTCATTTCAAATGTAGTAATATCTAATTGAATATTAATATTGCTATTATACCTGGTTGTTTCTGTTTCCATCTTCCCATGATGGCAAGTCACCTTTGAATTGGATCTCTAGTTCTATTTTTCTTCCTGTTCTCTCAACCTCCATTGCCCAGTGTCTAGCACTTGGGAGAATTTCAACAAAGTTTGTGAGTGATTAAACAAGCCAATGAGTGACGAAAAAATGCATGCATGCTGTCTGCCTTATCTGAGGATGCCAATGAATTAGCTCCATTCTCAAGGAAAATAATGATCAAGAAGAGGTTAAAACTGTTTGCTGCTTGGTTACTATTCATATATATACTTGCTATGTTCTACTGCTCACCCTCTCCTCCCCAAGTTTTTTTTTTTTTTAAGATTTTATTTGCCTATTTGAAAGGGGGGGGGACACAGCAAGAGAAAGAGGGAGGAGGAAGAATCTCAAGGAGACTGAACAGATTGTGGAGTCCTAAGCAAGTCTTGATTTCAGGACCTTGAGATCCTGACCCTGAGATCATGACCTGAACTGACACCAAGAGTGGGTCAATTAACCCACTGAGCCAGCCAAGCGCCCTCTCTCCTAGTTGTAACAATCTCCAGCAATGTGTTTCTTTGGTATTGAGACCACCTCTAAAAGTAACTACCCAGGGAATCAGGAACATGAATGTTATGTCAATATCTCACTAGATTTGCCTTTCATTTGGCTTGCTTTTTAGTTTTGCAAACCAGGAAGAATGTTCTTAAGTTTTGTTGCATGGCTGTAAGTTGTAATTTGGAGTTACAGTCAGTAAAAGCCATTTGCAGTGAACATTAGTTGCTTTGTTGCCCAGCTTCTGCTCTCTTTCTTCCAAGTAACAGCATCCTAATTTGCTTCAAAGGACCCACTCATTCCCATCTCTCAGTCTATGTGGTTTGGCCCGGTCTCTACTCCCACTTGCCTTATTGGGGATAGAAACCAGATCCACACCACATCAGTCCAAATCACCTCTGTGGCCATCATGCTTAGTTCATAGGCAGGCACCTGACTTAATTTAAGTCAATGAAAGAATGACTTCTAGGACTTGTTTTTTGTTCATCAAAGTGTTGTGATGACAAGACTGAAGCTGTTGGGGGTCTAGATGTGGATTCTGAGAGTCAAGCCAACCCATAGGAAACAGAGTAAAATAAAAACAGAGTAAAAAAGATATTATAATTTGATCCCTGACTCCAACTGCCCCAGAAGGCAGACTTAACCCCTCTTGATTCCACAAGCAGAAATTCCCTTTATGCTTCTATCTGTTTGCATTATATTTTCCGTCGTGTGCAACCAAATGAATTCTAACGTATTACAGTTCTGAAACGTCATGTACCTTAAGAATCATGTAGGATGGCTTTTAAATACTGATTGCTAATCTCCAAATCTAAGACATAGGTTAGGGCACAGGGACTTGCAGTTTAATAAAGAGCCCAGGTGGGTCTAATGCAATGGTTGGTGGAGCAGTGCTTGAAAATACTGCTTAGTTAATGGAAGGGTCAAAAAAACAACAACAGAAATTGGAAGAGGTAAAAAGAATCAACATAGAAGCTGAGAGTTAAAGAAAGAACTCTCCTCTGTCCTGGTATTGCAAAGGAGAAAATCCACCAAGGAATAAAGAGTTGATTCCAGATTCAATGCTTTTGCAGATAGGGAAACTTTACCCTATTTCCCTTTATTATTCCTTCTTACTTTAGGGAGCATGATTGTGTGTCTCAGTTTGTCTGGGACTGCCCATGAATCCACTCGTTATTCTGCCATAATTATAATAGCAACTTTTTTTTTTTTTTTAACTCTCCTAAGTGTCCAGGTTTGGATGACAAACTCTTGGTCACTCTATTGTTTCAGGACAGTCTGCACAAAAAGGACTTCTTTATCATTTAGATCTCTTGCTGCATTTTTAAGCTTTTGCTGAGTGAAACATATTTTTTCCCCCTATTGTATGGCCTTTACTAGCAGACAGATATTTCAAAATCACTACCGCCAAGTCAAAAATTCTTAAAAATCTCAGAAAGCCATATATTTTCTGAGTAACATATGAACTTCCAGTAAAAGTAAATAAATAAAGTTGTTTATGCCATCTGATTGTCTTTAGGGCTGACTCATTTTAAGAAAGCAACATATAAACCCATACATTGCAAAGGAAATTGTGTTAGAGATGCGACCAGGATACTCTGTGGACATATGGGAGAGATTGTATCTCTCCATTCTGTTCGTACATGGGCGAGAGGTCAACAGCAAGAGATTAATTCTGGAAAAATTATCACTTCTGGTCAGTTGTAAAGGGGGTAGAATGACAGGCAAGACAAGTAGGTTCATAGGCAGGGGAAGGAAGTGAGGTTTGTGCCATTTTCAAATATTTTTAAACACCTGGAATAGAGAGTTGCCATAGGTGTCTATTCCAACAGTTCAGGTCTTTATTCAACTAGTATATTAACAAATTTTTTTGAATTGTTTGCTTTTCTTCTTTGGTGCTGATTATAAGATTCGAGAAAAATACACAGACAAAATGGCTTTCTTGTGTTTCATATGTAACAAAGAGTATGTGATATTTTGTAGTAACTTTTTCCTCCCTTAAAATAAGTAGATAGAATTGTCAAATATTCCAGGAGATAGAATGGTTCCATATTTATATTTTTAATGTCGGAGGAATTTAGTTCAGTGATTTCTGCTTAGGGACCGTTGTTTCAAGATAATTTGCTCACTGCTTGTTTGGTTCCACTCAAACACAGCTGTAAGTTCTTTCTTTCTATATTTGGCAATGAACTGACTGATGGCTAACATTAACCATCTGGATGAGGGGTGCATTGGGTGGGAGACAGGGGAGGGGACATAGCAATGCTTAGCTTCACTGCATGGCTAGGAAGTCATCTCTAGACTTTTCTACTTCTTATATCCCTGCCCCAGTCCTGAACTTTGCGTCTATATGGTCAAAAGAGGCAAAGATAGAGCATATGAGTTTTCCTCAGTTTTATCAAATTTAATGCCCCCTTCATGAGTTAATATTATGTAATATTCTCTGGACTTTTCTAAAATTAAATTCATAGGTGGTATAATCAAGCTATATACATTTAAAAAATTACTATAATGACATAACAATAACATAAAAACAAACTTTATGGAGATAATCTATAATAAAAAGAACATGTATTTCAATACATAAGTGTTCATCCATGACTCACAAAGAGACATAATGCTTGCATCAAATGCATCAAATGCTTGCATCAAAATTTAGATTTACCTTGAATGTAACAGCTACAGATACAGAGAGATACAGGTATATTGTATCAGTGCCTCAAATACTATGAGTAGCTTTGTCAATGGCAGTAATTTCATTTACTCCATCTAAAGATGGAGTAATACACAAACAATGAATTGTGGAACACTACATAAAAATCTAATGATGTACTGTATGGTGACTAACATAACATAACAAAAAAAAATGGGATAAACTCTTGGATGTGTTTGTAAAAAAAGAACAATCTTCCCTCATACTGCATGGTTGCTTCAGTCCTTGAAAAGTTGTGTTTATTAAAACCTTGCAAAATACTTTGTGCGTTGATCCAAAACTGAGTTCTAGGCTTAGACAATTATGAAAAAGGTTTTGACCTACATGAGTGTTTAGAGGGACATTCAAAGTCATGCATGACCTGGGACAGTTCTTCAAGATATGGGACTGCACTGTGTGCCTTAGGATGTCTAGAAGACCTCTTCTGTCCCCACTAAATTGCAGCAGTACCCTACCTCAATCATGTGACAACCAAGAATGTTCCCTTCCCCATTTCCAAAGTGTCCTTTAATGGATAGTATTAAGTCCACTGAAAATACATGCCTGTAAAATTCACAAGCTGGGAATCATTTACATAAGATCTCATTTCATTTTTTTTTCTTTCAAGTTGTATTATTGGCGGGGTCCCTTATTAAGTCCCAATTAAAATAGAAGAAATATATTTTCAGGGTAGATTGGTGAATTCTTAACAAATGGTGTAGAGCAGATAGAATCTATGTTATCCTTTATGTATACATTTTAAATTGAAAGCAATCTCAAATTTTCATTGATGTTAACAACAGATATTAATTTTTTTCTCACTGGCTTATGAGTGAGCTTGGGTTCTTCCAGGGTTCAGGTAGTTAGCTCTAGGCTGAAAGTCAGAAATTTGGTCCCTGGTACTGTCACTGCTGTTGGAGAAGATTTTCCTTATTTTCAACATCACCAGCAGCTTCTCATACAGTCTTCAAGGACAGAGTCTAGTAAGTGTAGCTAGAAGAGCACTTTTGCTGGAAGAGAGACAGGGAATGGGAGCTTCTGACATTTTCATCTTATTAGTGTGAGTTTGACTCTGCCTTCAAGAGTCATAAGGTGTATCGTCAGTTTGTATTTGGTTATGCTGCATCACAAAAAACTTCCAAACTCTCAAAAGCTTAAAAGAATGAACATTTATTTTTCTCCTTATATTACATATCAGTTGTAAATCAGTACCGAGTTCTGGGCTCATCATGATCTGTCTAGAATCTGGGTGACTAGAGCAGCTGTCATCTCAAATATTGCTTATCACTGTGCCAGAGACAGAAAACTGGATGAATTGCGCTTTAAAACTACCAGCTGGCCATGACAAAGTTCATTTCCAATTTTATTTTACTACCCAAAGCAAATCAAAAGGCCACACATAATTCTAAGGCGGGCAGAAAGTATAATCCTGTCATATGTCCAGGAGATCCTGGAAATATATGGTATACTACACTAATGACAACCATGATGGTAAATTTTCCAAACATGGAAAGGGTTCAGATGCTGGGCAACTCCAGTACAAGGCAATTGTCCACTAGAGACTGTCTTATTTACATCTTTTCTATATATCGCCATGCTCAGTCTAGCTCAGTAGCTATTAGTAACATAGTAAGTGCTGAATGAATGTCTCTGGAATAAAAGGATATGAATATAGTTGTTTAAATTACCAAATCTCACTATAATTAAAGCTTAAAGAGAGATATTTTGCTATTTTAACTCCACACTGTAAAGCATGATAAATATAAGTGTTATTTGTATGCAATGTTGCATTTAGAAAGCTTGAGATCCAGAGTGGTACATTGGAAAGAGAGAGAAAAAAGACTTTCATTGGTTTGAATGTGTTCACTTGTTGGTTTCCCCTCCTGTGGGGACACTTTCTCCTGTGCCTAAGTCAGAGTCTGGTACATGGTAGAGATACAAGAAAAGTAGCTCTGCTATCCTTAGCTGGGTATTCTTGGGGAAGTCACGTTCCTTTACCCAGAGGCTCCTTAGCTTCAGAAGACACACACACACACAGAGATCTTAGTAATATGTGCCTTTTGTACTGTAAGAATCTCATCTAAGAGAAAGCAATACAATTGTGCTAATGCGGTTGTCATGTGATGCGCTAGCAACAGAGTAACTTCCACTCAATAGCTGTTCGCTGACTGTGGCAACAACCATTCGCTCTATTCTTCTTGTGGAATGGGAAGAGTGCAGTGCATTTACCGAAGTTTGTTCAAGGGGCTGGGGTTGAGTTGTTCTGGGAACGTGTTTCCTATCAAATCGACACTAATAATACCCAGTGGGCTGTGTCCTCATCTCTCAAAGGTCAAACACTTCACAACTACTAATGGGCTCCTGGTGCTCGCTTTCTCTCTTTTGCTAATCACGACCACTCCCGCTAGCCGTCAGCCAACTGCTGCAAAGCCCCGCCTCCCAGGGCGGCTCTCCAATCGGCTGCGCAGCCTGGGCCCAACCCTCGCGAGTCACGTGACGCATCCAGGCCCGCTTCCGGCGCGTCGCGGGCGGCTTACGTCGCTGGGCCCGGCGTCGCGTCAGGGCTGGCCGGCGGTGGTGGCGGCGGCGGCGGCGGCAGCAGCGGCGGAGGCGGCGATGGCTGCGGACGCTGAGCGGGCTTGAGGGCTCGGACCTGCTACCTTCCGCGCGACTTCGGGCGCGACTCAGCTCTGCGGCCCCAGCTCGCTCCCCTCCTGCTTCCTCCCCGGCCGCTGCCTGGGCGGAGGCGGAGGCGGAGGCCCGGGCTGGCCGCCCTGCTCGTGTCCCGGCTCGGCCCCAGACGGCCCGGCTGCTGTGCGGAGAGGAGGCCGAGTCGGTAAGAGGCGGCGGCGGTGGCGGGGCCTGGAGGCCGCCTGGATCCCGTCTGGCCGCCGGGACGCCCCCGCGCTGGTATCTCTCCAGCCCGCTCCCCTCTCGCGTCCCTCCCCTTAACTCGCCGCCTCTATTGTCTGGACGCCGCCGCTCCCTCTCCGCCTCCCTTCCTTCCCCCCTGCCGAGGGCCGGACGGCTGTCAAACCTGGAGGCTTCTCGCGCTCCCCGCCAGGCCGGTCTGCGCCCTTCCTGTGTCTCTGCCAGCCCCTCCCGCCCCGCATCCACCCCCTACCTTCTGTGGCCCCGCGGCCGTTCTCTGACCTTTGCTGCTTCGCTTTCTCGGTGTTGTGTCTTGCTCCTTTTCTTTTCCCTCCTAGTTGTCATCTCGTGCAGCGTTAACCGTCCTGATAAATGTGTGCCATTCTTGTTTGCCTTCTTTTCGGTTTCTGTGCCTCCGCGTTCTCTCTGTCCCTTTTTCTCTTTTTGCTTCAAGTCTCCCCCTCCCGTCTCCCCTCCCTGCCCCCCGCCGCCATAGACTGTCTTACTTTGCCTTTTCTTTATTTCAAATCCCTAGTCATCCTCCTCTCTCCACCCAGGGAAAAGGAAATTGTGCCTCAACCCAAAGTATCCCTGAGAGTTTGTATGTCTTAACTCCACGTTTATGGGTTCGATGTTTGACTATAGAAAATAGTGTAACTAGTCAACACCTCTTTCTAAGTTCTTCTCGTGAAGAACAGTAGAAAAGTTTGGATAGATTTCTACACTATCCAAAGTCTGGAGAGATTTCTATATTTAAGTAACTGCCTTATGTGTTATACGCTGACCAGACTTTAAAAAAAAAAAAAAGCCATGCTTTTGTTCTTTTACACCAAATATCTCTGGCCTAGCTTCCCCTTAACTTTAATGAACTAATCTTTGTTCTTGACATGGCCAGAGGATAGTCTCCCCCGCCCCCCATGAGCATTTAGGTTTGATTTTACATATTATTATGGGAAGTATTGGTGTTATTTTTGCCCCTTACCTATTAGATTTTTTGCAAGAGGAAAAGACAGTTGGTTATTTTTCCTGCTACATTCTGTCCCTTTTGAATTGTGAGCAAACCATTTAAAAAATACTGTAGTTGTGTATTTTCTTTTTTAACCTGAGAGAAAGCATAGTCGTATTAGTAATTCTAAATCTCTAAAAAAGGTTTTAGGGATCTCTCTTTCCCCCCAGTAACAGTAGGTTTGCATTCCTGATTCCCTGTTAATATTTTTATTTAGCCTGTCTCAAAGTGCTTCATATTGCTCAAGTACTAGTGAGTGAAAAAGGCTACCTCAGGTGTTCTGGGTGTCCAGTGTGGCCAAAAGGAGAGTAAAAAGTGTGCGTGGCAGTGATGTAGAGAGGGATATTCCTTGTCGGTTTTTGTTTGTTTGAGTGTGATGAATATTATGACCCCTTTTGTCAGTGTGGACACTGACAATATTGAAATAGAGTGAAATAAATTTTCATTAAAAAGGCATTAAGTGCATTAAAAAATCCACATCATCATTCCTTATTGAATATGAAGTATAAGGAAGACATTTCTGTTGCAGCTTTATATGTTAAATTAAAATTATTGGATCATTTGCTACCAAAGCAGGAGATCATAGCTTGAATGGAATTCATAACAAGAATTACAAGAATTATTGTTGATGTTGTCACTGGCAGAGGAGTGTCTGCTGTCCCTTCATGCTCGTTAGTGTCTTATTTAGTGTTGTATACTATGAGGCACTCAAATATTGATTGAAAACCTTCATTAATTTGTACTCTTACGAATTTCAGCAGTCATATCCCAGAACCACTCAGGTGTCTTGATTTTTTTCAGAGACGGAAAACTGTTTTCAGCACGCGTGGAGAATTTTTTTGGGTATTTTCAAGTTAAAATTTCAAGCATTTTAGCCATTAGCAAGGTTAAATGCTTGTCTGTTCTTTTTAAATAGTTCTTTTTCATGTTCTTTTTCCTCGATTCATGATCAAGATTGCTTGTAAGGTATATGATATTATATCTATAGATATTGGTAATCATCATTCAGATTTCTTTGAAATTTGGCAGTTACTTTAACTTCTCATGCAATGCTTTTAAAATTCTGTTTTATTCCCTATGCATTTTATGCATTAGAATCTAACCTTTTTTTTTTTCCCCCCTCTTGAGGTAGTGAAAAGAAAATACTGAAGAATAGGATTTCAAGATGAGTAAAAAGCCCCCAAATCGTCCTGGAATCACTTTTGAGATCGGTGCTCGTTTGGAGGCACTGGACTACTTACAAAAATGGTATGGAGAATATGGAGCTCTTGACTGAAAGCACGCCTTTGGTAGTCTTACACATGTTGGTCAGTTGCTGTTCTTTTGACAGCGGCAGAAACATTTCTGTATTCACATTTTGAATACACATGGACATTGTTTTTTAGTTTTCTTGCTCTTTAGCAAACTGTGTAGGTTTGGCATTTCAAAGCTGTTTTTTCAAAATCATTTTAAGGTGTTTGAGAACTGAAAATAATTATCTAGAATATGAAGTATAGAGAAGGTGTCAGTACTCCTGTGTACTTGATACAGGCTAGAGTGGTGGTGGGAGGGGGGAATTCGTTTAGATAGCCAGCTTCCCAAGATTTGAATAGATCTTGATGTAAATCTTTTTTCTTGGCCTGTGTCAGAGGTGATCTTCAAAATACAGAGTATGTTGATGGTTAGCACAGTCATTATTCACTATCCCATCTAAAATAAAAAAACAGTTTACCTCCTCTTTCTCCCGGGGATAGTGAACTAAAGACAGGTTGTTACTTTCCCATACTAAATGGGCAGTATTTTCAGACCTTTTAAAATTTCTTCTGTTCTGGCCATGTGTGATCAGTAGTGAATTTAAGCTACTAATATACCCTTAGTAAATGGTATAAGGATAAAATCAGCACCCCGAAAGGAGAGAAGAGGAAACAACACATGGGTCATGAGGCCACGGTAGGAATGACGAGGATTCCCTCTTTCTTCTAGGGAATGCTTTCCTCATTCCCCTAAGCTGCCCCTTAGTTCTTGTCCCTGGAAGGAAGTCTCTTGTTGTCATTCTCAGCGCTCTACCTGAGGGGGCATTTGAGAATTCCTCTCTGGGGAGTGGGGTTGGCTTGGCTCTCTTGAAGCCCATTTATTTTGATGAGAGATCTGGTGGCTTAGCAACTCCAGAACTTCATCCACTAGGCTTTTTGACATTTTCTGTCACTACAACTCCCTTGAAAACACAGTGGGTATTTTGCAAATTTGCTCTTGATTGATTTGCATTAAGTCAACTTCCTGAGTTGACAATGGCAGGCAGAGAAATCTTGTTTAGTCATGATATTTGACTTAGACAGGTCTTGGGTTTTTATCTCCAACATATGCAGCTGTAGAATTCTGCACATGTCCCTGATACCCAGGCTAATGGGCTCTGTCTTGGACACTGCGGTGGGACATTTTAAAACTATGGTTTGCTGTGGGAAGGCAGTTTTTTTGGCCCCATGCCTCTAAGGTGCATCTCAGAGGGTAGTTCTTTTTAGGGGACTTCATTGTTAGTCTTATCAGGTGGAGAATGTACATAGTACTTCAGGAGGGGCTTGGGAAGCACTTGGAACCAGGCAGTAGCATCCCTCATAGTCCTAAAGCTAAAAATTATTTCCAGACATGGTGGAGTATTCACTGGGGGAGCGCACATGTTCCTGATTGAGAAGCGCTGCATTAGGCCATACAACAAAAGATGCCAGTTTAGTCAGTAATTGGCCATCTTTGATTCTCATTTGACCAAAAGAAGCTTTTCACTCAGAAGGCACACTGTTAAACCTCCACGTGGTATGAGAAATGATACTTCCTCTTTGATGCTAATCTTAATTAATCTTTTTTTTTAATTACCAGCTTTTGAATCACTAGTTAATTCATATTAACATATTTTCTTAGGGTTCCAAACTGACAAAGTTACAATCGAAATAGCTTCCAGTGTTGGAGGAGCACATGGTTTACTAGTTTTCTTAGAGGATTTTAGGGAAATTAACATAATTTCGGTATTAGTAAGAAATTTGCTTTCGATGGTGAAATGTTCTCTGATTCAACAGCTGTCAACTTGATGATCCAGTAGTTAAAATAAAAAGATTATGAGAGAGAACTACTTTAAAAATCAAGCCTGAATGTGCTTTTACATTATTTGGAATTTGAGAGAAAAAAAATGATAGTTGTAGCTGAAGTTTTTTTTCATTGTCTTATGTTTCACACCAAGGCAATTTCTAAGTGCTTAGGTAGGATGGTAACAGGCATCTCTACTCGTTAATGAAGTTTAGCTTTGATTTTAATGACCCTAGTAGTAATGGTCTCCTTTTTTTCTTTTTAATTTTTAATTTTTTTTGTTGTTGTTGTTTAGATTTTAATTATGTATTTGACAGAAAGAGATCACAAGTAGGCAGAGAGGCAGGCAGAGAGAGAGAGGAGGAAGCAGGCTCCCTGTAGAGCAGAGCCCGATGTGGGGCTTGATCCCAGGACACTGGGATCATGACCTGAGCCGAAGGCAGAGGCTTTAACCCACTGAGCCACCCAGGTGCCCCTAGTAATGGTCTCCTTAAAGTAAGTAACATCAGCCAAAATAATCACATATGGCAATCACTGAAATATGTCAGCAACTTGATTTTTATGAACTCATTTATATGAAGATGTTAGCATTCTGCTACAGTTGGAATTAAGGAATTAAGATATGTATATTTTATATGTGTAAAATAACTACCTAGAATATGTATATAAAATATTCTAGGTAGTTGAAAGAAATGATTTTTTTGTTGTGACTTTATTAGTGTAGGTAGTTTCAAGAACTAGTTAGTCTTGGGCAGTCCCTTTGATTTAGTATTAAAGTCCTTTTCTGTAGGACAACTAATTAATTACTAAGATTTATTTTGTTTTATATGGGCACAAGAGAAGTTCTGTGAGACACTCTACTCTTAATAGGTTTTACTTTTAAATAAGATAATAAACTTTATTCTTCATATCATTGCCTTCATTAAGACCCATTCTGTATTTCATACAAATGCTGCAGATTTTTGCTTTAATATCAGGTAAAAGTGTAGAAGGATTATTCAAGTGTTGAGAAACTTTACTATTTTTTTGAGGAGCAAAATATTTACCACTGAAAGTATTCTGAACTGATTCCCCTCTCTCTTCCACCTCTCCCTCCCTATTTACTTTACTCTTCTGTTGCATCCGTAAAGAATGCTTAACCTTCCACATTTATTCAGTACGTTTGGAAAAGTTTTGAGTTCTTATTTGACATGAGTATCTTTTGAACTATTACAGGCAATGAACAGGGAGGAAGCAGGAGTGCGGATAGTGCTTACTGTCTCTGCACACAGGACATTGCCAGTAAGCCGTGTATCTGTTGTGAAGGAAATGACCTCACATGTTGGTTGGTTACCTTTTACAGAGAAGGGCAGAGGGAAAGTTGTGATAGTGGAGAACCCAAAATCTCAACTTGTCCTGTGTGTAAAAGATGTTTCCTATGTAAAAAAAAAAAAAAAAAAAAAAAAAAAAAAGGAAAAGAATTTTTACTGTGTGCCCTGGAAAGAAAACTGAATTCTAAATCAAGTGGGCAGAAATAAACTGAATTTAAGCTTCCACTTTTAAGTTTGGGGTAGATTTGATTTAATTGGAAGGTGCAATCTATTTTTCTCATGGAAAGGACATTATTAATGCTTGAGCAAACCATATTCTAGTCTTCAAAGTTCAGAAAGATATTCAGAAAAATACACTCTACATTTTTTAAAGTAGTGATTTATTACTTTTTGTTTTCTAAATCACTTTAAAACTACATCAGAAAGCTCATTGATGGTTTGATTATTTACCAATAACTAACTAATGCAGGCCTAAGAAGCCAACAAAAGGCCAGTCATCTCCAGGGCCAGTATGTGGTTTTTGGGTTTCCTGTAGTGACTACACCTAACTCCTGTTGGGTATTGTAGGTTGCTTAATTTTGTTTTTGGGGGGATTGCTTAATTTTTAAAAATATTGTAGTTTTATTTAAAACATACTGATTAATTTCTTTCTCAACAGTCTTTTAAAAGTCTTTCAAAAGACTTAATATGCTACTGTTTATAGATAACGTAATCAGCCATCTTTGGTCTTACCTCTGTCATATTTTCTATCACACTCCTGCCGTTCAAATGGTGACAGATCAGATTTGTAATCTCTTGAATGCAGTGACATCATAAGATTGAAAAAGGGTACAGGTTGTTGATACAGTAGTGTATTTGGGGGAGGAGAAAGTTTAGAGTTGAAGTTCTGCTGGAGATACTGTAAGTGGATTCTAAAGATGAAAGATGCAGGTTCAAAGACTGTCACCTCCTGGTCCTGTAAATATGGACAACCTCTTGACTTCAGTTGGCTTGTCAATAAAATGGAAGCAATGTTACTGGCTTTTACTTAAGAGGATTATTTTAAGGATCAAATAATGTATTTAAACCTGCTTCAAATTCTATAAAATAGTACATAATTATTAAGCATTGAGGTAAATGCAAGGGAAGAGGGAGAGGTGAAAAATCTTTGAGGATTTGAAGACTTAAGTGTATGTTTTTAAATGTGGCTTCAGTATTGACATGAGAATGGCCTGGAATGTAGAAGGAAAGCCATGTCCTTGCAACCTGCTATAAATCATCTTTTTTGGGTGATGATAAAATCTTTTTGTTTGTGCATAGCTTTCTAGTTACAAACACCTTTGCAAATATTTTATCTAATCACTCTGAATACTGTTCAGTGAGAAAAGATTGAACTTTTATCTTTTGAATGAAATTCAAGTAGTTACTCTACAGCAAGTGATTTATGAAAACAAAAAAAATTCAAGTAATATAAAATTTGAAATGCAGAATTAATTTAAAGCATTCAGATGAGTTAGGCTCTTCTGACCTTTTTTGGTAATATTTCTATTTAATTCTCTTATAGATCTAAAGGAAAGGAAAATGAAAAATTAAAAAAAAATTGTGACGCTGTCTCCAAGTATCAGAGTTTGATAGAACAGTGTAAAATTTGAATTGACAAATGCTATTTCCACACATGGGAGTTTTTTGAACTGTATGGAACATTTTCAAATGTGAGTTTTTAAGATGTTCATTACCAAAATTTTTACAGTGTGGAAAATTGAGGATATTTAGACTATAACAAGTATAAATGCTTTTTAATTTAGGTAAAAGTACATTATTTTCTGAATAAAAAGGGTTGCTTTTTCCTAATTGAATTTAACTATTCAAAGGCAAACATTAATATAAATAAGTTGTGTTTTCTGTATTTGGAGTAGAAGAGTACTCCTGAAAAGTAGTATGTTGATCAAATTTAAAAACCAGTATCATTTTTAAATTTTACTTTAGGTGAGTTTGAAACTTGTAGAAACCTTAGGTGAATACTTTTAAAATAGGAAATCTTTTGCTAATATGAATAAAATTCTTGAATATTGGGTTTTCCTAACTGTATATTTGAAAAAGATTCTTTTGAGTCACTGCCTACCTTTGAAAGCCTAATTAGAGCTGTAGACTCAGAAAAATGTACATCATATTTATATGCCAAAAATACTGAGTTATATATTACAGGTGGTCATAGAAAACTTATCCATGGGCTCCAGATTAAGACTCTTCTAGCAGAGAATTTCAAATTGAAATCTGTATGATATGTTTTTTTAATTCTGAGATTTTTACATTCTGAAAGTCACTAATTTTGAATCTGAAGATCTAAATGAGCTCCGTTTAACCATCAAGCAAGTCTGCATCAGTGCACAAAGACTGTAGTTAACTTAATTTGTTAAAATTTTCATCAGTAAGCGCCCTATAAACTTTTAAAGTGAAGATCTTTCTCCTCCTCCCCTCAAAAAATATAGAAAGCAAGGTTAGACAAGGGTCAGAGTACATGTATTCATTATAAAATACACCTGGTTCTTGTTCTTACTCTGTTGTTCTTTTCATTATATTGATTTATTTTCTATAGAGCTTTTTCTTCTCTGCTCAAGTTTTTTGCTTATCCTAGTTTTCTTGGAAGGTGAGAGAAAACAAATCCAGGGAAAAGTAAGTTTAACTGGAAGTCAGGAGATAACGGGTTCTCAGTGCTGTTCTGTTGTGAACTCTGCGACTCTGGAAAGTTAGTTCTCTGCTTTAATGTCCTTAAAATGAGGGTGTGACATATTAGGTAATCTTTCAGGTCCCTTGAATTAGAAACTCAGATTTCTCTTACCTACTTTCCATGTAGGGAGGGAGGATTTTTTAAATCTCACTTTTGGATGGGTAAGTAGCATAGACTTGAGGCAGAAGTAAGAGACAAAAAGTAGAAGTCATACATAGTTTGCTCAAAACTGCTGGGCACTAAAAGAACTTTGAGAAAAAATGAGTTGAAAAAGTAGGGAAAGGTGAATCTAGTTTGGAACAAAAATAATAATTTTGAAGGTTGGAGTATAGTGGTATTGGGGCACATGGTTACCCTTTCTCCTTCCTGCTCTCCCACTCATTTAAATACTTCCATTGTGTAGTTCTGAAATTACATAGTCATAACTATTGGCTTAGAAAAGTATATGTAACTAGTCAGATGCTTTAACTCCTTAATTTTCCATGTGGTAATAATTCATTGATTGATTCTCTTGCAAAGTTCACTGATGCTGTAGTTTTTTTGTGTTTTTGTTTTTGTTTTTGTGGTTGGTTTTTTTTTTGGCTGGGGGGGGATGCTGTAGTTTTGAAAGTGATTCAGGTGAAGTCTAGAAGAGTGAGTCTCAAACTTAGCTTCCTGGGATTCACCTAGAAGGTTTGTTAAACATAATCACTAAGCCAATATCCAAAACTTGTGATTCAGTAGGTGTGAAGTGGGGCCCAGTAATTTGCCTTTCTAAAAAGTTTCTGGGTGATGCTGCTGCTGCTTCTTTGGGAACAGCATGTGAGAACCACTGGCCTAGAGTGTACAGAATTATTAACCGAAAGATAAAGTTTTTTGAGTTGGATAGCAGTGGAAATATCCAGGATTATTTTTGAATTTATAGTCTATTTTTACTTCTGTTAGTTGGAAGAAGTAAAGTGTAAATACTTGGCAAAGTGATGCCTGATTCAAAACTTTTTTTTTTTTTTTTGCTGTTTTCCAGTAAAATAGAGCATACTGATCTACATGAATTTCATGTGCTTCAGTTTTCTTGCTCTTCCAATTGCTGTAATTACCACTACATGGCTGGATAGTTGGATTTAGATTCTTGTTGCTGTGGGTGGGAAAAAGACTGTCCCTGGTTTTAATTAATTATGGATCGCTGTTGTGAGATTGTAACTTCTATAATGATTCAGAATATATAGGAAATACTCAGTATGTCACTAGAATTTTATAAGGAGCCTGTCATGTATGGAATGATCTTTACCAGTTTAGAAATGACAGATCTGAGGTTTGGAGATATTAACTTTTTTATTCCAGTTCATCTGGAGTAAAAGTCAGAAAAATCATCTTATAGCCAGGTTCTTTTGACTGTGAGTCTGGTGATCTCGTTACAATAACCTGTTGCCACACATAGGGACTCCCTGAGGTTTGAGCCTCAGCTTCAGGGAGTAAATGGGCTCAGTGTTCATAGGCTATCTTAATTCCTGACTTTCTCTAGTGATATGTATCTGTCTGGTGTTTAGAAGGGCCCTGAGGTCCAGCATGCCCATATCATTCTTGTTCTGTGGAATTGGCTTTTGCAAGGCAGGTTAATTGCTGGCCTGTCTGTCCTAGAAACCCTCCTTCTCAAGCTCACCTTTGAATCGAGCCTTCAAGCTGATCATTTCCTGGCCTCCTTCACAAATGCACAGTAACGTAAAGTCCAGGAACCTCGGTCTTATTGTGCTGTGCTCTGTGTGTCAGTGTGTGCGTGCACACTACACTTATATAATGGCAGGGGTTGGATTGGAAGAGAAGACGGTTTTATTTGCTTATCTGACATTTGATTGAAAGTCGGCCGTCATGTATCACATGCTTTCAACTCTGAAAAATGTTTAGCAATTCTGGTTTTGCTGAGTAGTCAGAACTGGTATCTACAGATGCTGAAAAGTTTTTAATTTTGTTTTTGATTCTTGAAGTGAGAAAAAAATACTCAGTTTTAAATATCAGTAGTATAATATTTTTAGAAGCACTTAAATTGATATTGAAGAGACAGCTTAGTTTTGCTATTGTTCATAAGGGTTCTAGTTTTTAGTACTTTTATATGACTTTTTATTTCAAAGAACTATTGACTATCCCTACTATCACCTTCCATAGATCATTATTCAGCAAAAAGAACTTTTCTTTTTATTAAATTAGAAATTGATATGCCAGTATTATGTTATTTCAGTAACTATAATTAATTCAACTTTGAGAGAATTGTTGCAGTGAATTTGAAGAAAATTTGGATATTTAATATTCAATGTGTCTTAAAAGTCTGTTTTTTCATTGCCAAAAAGCTAACCCTCTTTAATTAAAAATGAATCTGTTCTAGTTCATTATGGTTCGGTAAGGTAACAAAGTATAAGCTTCTTACATGAAGTGATTTTATCCCTAAAGATACCCAGCAGAGCTTACTGAATTTTGGCAGGTTGGTAAAGAATGAACCCAGAGTTTTGGGGATATCATGAGATGTGGTTACTGTAATTTTGGCAAGGGAATTATGACTTAGGAGGCAAAAACCAAGTATAGGATTATATTTGTCAGACTAGTTTAGTAAATATTATTTTTAAAGTCACTTAGTGTTTTTCTTAGTTCTATAGGAAATCATACTCTATAGATTCCTTCCTGTATTGGGCTTGGGGGGGGGGGGCAGAGGGAGAGGAGAGAAAGAATCTTAAGCAGGTTCCACACTCAGCATGGCACCCCACACAGGGCTTGATCTGATAACTGCAAGATCTTTTTTTCTTTTTTAAAGATTTTTATTTATTTATTTATTTGAGAGAGAGCATGAGAGGAGAGGTGGTCAGAGGGAGAAGCAGACTTTCCATGGAGCTGGGAGCCTGATACGGGACTCGATCCCGGGACTCCGGGAACGTGACCTGAGCCGAAGGCGGTTGCTTAACCAACTGAGCCACCCAGGCGCCCCACAACTGCAGGATCTTGACCTGAGCCCAAACTGAGAGTTGGAGTCCTAACCAACTGAGCCATCCAGGTGCCCCGGATTCCTATCTTAATTTTTAAATTTATATTATAACAATCTGTATACACAATGGAATATTACATCTCCATCACATGTAAGAAAGGATGGATACCCAGCTTTTGCATCAACGTGAATGGGACTGGAGGAGATCATGCCGAGTAAAATAAGTCAAACAGAGAAAGGCGGTTATCATATGGTCTCATTTATTTGTGGAACAGAGGACATGAGGAGAAGGGAATAATGAAGGGGGAGAAACTGGAGTGGGAGACGAACCATGAGAGACTGGGGACTCCCAGAAACAAACTGAGGGTTTTAGAGGAGATGGAGGTTGGGGAGCTGGGTGAGCCTGGTGACAGGTATTAAGGAGGGCATGGATTGCATGGAGCACTGGGTGTTATGCAAACAATGAATTATGGAACACTATATCAAAAACTAATGATGTACTGTATGATGACTAATACAACACAATTAAAAAAAAAATCTAAAATTTATAGCAA
The DNA here is from genome assembly GCF_030435805.1 of Mustela lutreola. Lineage (NCBI taxonomy): Eukaryota > Metazoa > Chordata > Mammalia > Carnivora > Mustelidae > Mustela > Mustela lutreola. Next base: position 9,036,898 of record NC_081292.1, on the reverse strand, counting down.
TTTTGAAACACCCTAAAGGTTAAGCTACTCTTTTCTCAGACTCTTATATTTTAATGCGGTGTTTCATACTTAGGCACAGTTGAGATATAGTACACCTTTTGTCTTGAGAAGTTCTAATAATAAAACGAGCCTTTCTATGCATAGGGAGATTTTGTTTTGTTCTGTGTAATTATATCTGTTTTCTGTACTCTTTGGGCTAACAAAAACCAACTTTAGGCATTTTGTATCAAAAACACTTATATAAAATTGAATTTTCAAGAAAAAATAAACAGGATATAATGTGACTTTCATCTTACTTTTGTTTTCAGTACCTCTTGGTAAGAGCACCCTATATTTGAAACACTGCAGTAAGTGTGATAGGAGTTGAAAATCATCAGTTGGCAAGATGCCGAATATATATTGCACAGTCTTTAAAGACAGACAAACCTCAATTCGAGATCTGCTTAAATATCTGTTTTTACTTGAGCAAGTTACTTAACGGTTCAGAGCCTCTGTGACCTTTCTCTAATAACTGGAAGCAGTAATAGTACCTAACTCAGAAAGGTTCTTTGAGGAGTAAGCAAGATGAGTGATTATTAAAATCTTATCATGGTTTTTGTCAATCAGAGGCACTTAATAAATGTTAGGTTTAATGAAAAAAAAATAGCATGAATATTGGTTATTTTATGTAGAGAGGAGTCTGCTTGGGAGACGAGTGAATGTAAATCCTTAAAACTTGAATCAGTAGGTATATAAGCACCTATAGCTACCTGTAGTAGTAAAATAATTTTTTAAGTGCTAAATATTAAGAAATAGGAACTAAGTGGACGTCAACCTGCTAGAGTTTTGAGTTTTGTTGCAAAAGTAATGAAGAATTTGGTCCTGTTGATTTGAACAAAGTATATGAAATATACAGACTTGTGGTACAATACCAGAAGTATTTTTGGTGGCATTTTTTTGGGGTAGAGTAGGAAAGGAATTCTTGATAGTCTAATTAAGTCTTGCGGTGGGAGATGGTAATGAGTAGAGAGTAGGTGTAGGCACTTTGATTGGTTAGAACTGACTGTGAATGAATGTAGGGATGGCAGGAGATTGAGGTACTAGGGAGGTGGACAGCAGTAGGAGTTTGAATCCCGGGATCTGAAATGAAACCTTTATTTGAAAGGTGGTGGCATCAAGGTTCTAAAGGAAGTCAACGTGGCTAACTCGGATCTTACCTGTTCTTTGCTGCAAAGGTCCTGGACAGATAGGCAGCGGGGTGGTCTGGCGGCTTATACTGGACATGTGTCCTGGGGGTGGACGCCTCTGAAAAGAGGATGTGAGGGATGATGTCATGGGACGCTTAGAATTCAGTGTTGGGAAGATGTGATTTTTGACATACAAGCTATTATCTGAATGTTCTGGAAAGTCTAGATTCTTTTACTTCCATTTGGGAATGTCAGATTTGAATTACTCATAAGAATTGTTTTCATGTGTTGTTCTTCAAGTGTGAAACAACTTAGCATGCACTACCTAAAAGCACTCAGTCTAAAAATACTATAATAATACTAGGTGACATTGTTCTTGTAGTTTAATCAGTGAGTTAGTTGGTTGAAGAGAATGTTTTTGAAAATTACAAAGTGTACTATAAATTAAAATTGCTTCCAGGAGGCTAAAATTTTAAAAGGTTACTATGTTATAAGAATATTATGTTTGGTTTACATTCTACATTAATTTTATAATTGGCAAATAATTCTCCTCCTGACATTTGTATGTGAGGGAGTTCTGTATTTCTAGTTGTCCTAATGTGTTTTAGCCATTTTTTTATGACACATTAGAGTTTCTTGCTTGTGAAGTCCTTATCCACAGAACTGTTTTGAGTTGTTAATCTTGACTCCCTAAATTTTCTCTTAACATTAACATTTGGATTATGTATAAATCAGATTTCAAGTGTGTTTCACTTTTTTTAGTTAGGAGAACATCTAATTTAGGTATTCTTTGTACTATATATCTTTGCTATTTGACTGTAACATAGCTTTACTATTTCACTAACATTGTATGGTAATTGTGTTCCCTTATTTGGTTCTCTTTTTCCCTCCCCTCCTTCTTGAATTTGAGTTTATTGATTGGAATAATATTTTTATTTGTAGCTTTATTCCTACTTCAGTGTTTGGCACATAGTGAATTAGAGACTCAGTGTTTATTGGGTTAAATGAAACAAATGAGGAACTGTCAATTTTTAAATTTACATATCTTAGAAATTTTATTATCCTATCAGTATAAACAAATGACTATTATTTAAAATACACAGTTTGAATAACTGTTGGGGCATGTTTTTAAAATACACTGCCTTTTTGTTGGGGTGGGGGGCAAAAGGTGGCTCAGTTGATTAAGCTTCAGACTTTTGATTTTGGCTTAGTGCTCAGTGGGGAGTCTTTATAATTTTCTCTCTCCCTCTATCCCACACCTCCGCTTGTTCTCTCTCTCAAATAAATAGATAAATCTTAAAAAAAAAAAAAAAAGGTAAAGTATTTTGCCTTTTTGATTAATGTGGCATTTATTTCTTAGAGTGAATTCCAATGGTCTTTAGGACATTAATAATGTCTGGCCTGTTCAGTGGATTGTTACCTATCAATGAGTAGTTAAGAACTCCATCTGGTGGCTTAAGTGCAGGAGGCCTTAACTGTGTTAAGGAATTTCTCTTGTCATTTCCTCATGGTTGACTTTCTTCTATCCAGACCTTTACCTGTATTGATAATCAAACGAGATGACAGATCAGAATGAGTTCAAATAATGTTTAATTGCTTTACTGTTAATATATTGAATATAATTTTTTTTAATAGCCGCGTGCCCATTTTTTTTTCCTTCCAAGGATAGTGGAGCACCTGTATTATGAGTGTTAATAGATAATTTTGCTTTCCAGAAAGATTTTTGTTTTTAATCACGGACCCCTTTAAAAATCTGATTAAAATTGGGATCTCCTACTTCAAGGGAATACTGGTTGGCAGCTACATGAAACATAGCATTTTGCATACAGCCTCAGGGCATTGTGATCTCTTGATGTAGTCAGAAAATCAGGACCTGCCCATGTAAAACAGGTGAGCTAGTACAGCAATTCATCTGTAATGGTAATTCCCACCTTAGATTTCTTATATTTTCTTTGTGTTTTGACAACACTAAAGAGTTGATACTGTAGGGAACTAATGCAGTATATTCAGTGTATAACCAACCTCTTTGGTCAGTATTTGGTTGTCAGTGGGTTAGTGGATTTGGTCCAGAATCCTTAGATATTGCTACTCTGAACAGTCTTTTACAAGTGGGAGATAACCAGTAACAGTGTTAAAATGCTGGTATTCTCAGATGAGGCAATAAAGCATTATTAAGAGTTCAGAGAAGGGGGAGCGCCTGGGTGTCTCAGTGCGTTAAAGCCTCTGCCTTCGGCTGGGTCATGATCTCAGGGTTCTGGGATCGAGCCCTGCATCAGGTTCTCTGCTCCGTGGGGAGCCTGCTTCCCCCTCTCTCTCTCTTTGCCTGCCTCTCTGCCTACTTGTGATCTCTGTCTGTCAAATAAATTAAAAAAAAAAAAAGTTCAGAGAGGATGAAAATAATTTTTATTCTCGGTATTGAATTTGTTCTGCTCAGTAATTATAGCCACAGTTTAACTTGACATTACAGGACTTTGACTACACTAACTCAGAAAAGACCATCTACCATCATGATCTGTCAATTGCATGAAAATGATGCTGCTGTAGGGCAAGATAGAGAGGCACTTGTGAATACATTCATTCAATAGTATTGTCATTCATTGTATGTATCAAGGCATTGTTACTATGGACCATTTGCTAGAACAAGGAAATCCTTTCACTAAATCAGATTATATGTTAAGTTGCCATTTTGTGCATTTTACATGTAATAGCAAAGATTTTGATGTTAGGGTTTATGTTTTGTTTTGTTTTTTCCTGAGGTGTCCGTGAAGACCAAAGTAAGGGATTTCCTATTTGTAGAATGACAGGGCATTTCATCAGTTTATTATTGCAAAGCCCTTCAGTTTGAACCTAGCTAATAAGTCCAGTCTGATGTCGCACTGTTCACACTACTGCCGATTGTGTCGTCTAGCCAAAGGGAATGGTTTCCTCGAACTGCCCCTCCAATCTTTGATCAAGAGTTTCTTAAGGACAGACACCTCATTCTGCTTCTGTCTGAATCCTCATTATGTGGCTGATTGCCTAACATTGGTTTTAAGTTAATGAACGTTGATTGACTAACTGAAAGTGTGTACACTTTACCTTTTTTTGTACCTTGTTCATTAAGTCTAAATCCAAGAAGTCCTAATCAAGATCAGCGTAGATAATGTCTCCCAGGAACATTCAGTGAATTCGTCAGTTTTCTCTGAGCTATTATTAATAGCATCTTATATAAAATTTTTGTATATACTTACCAGTGCACCATATATGATATAATTACTTTGATATAGGCATTATCCCATTTCTCCTGTAGGCTTTTGTGCCAGTTGTTTTTGGCCGTGAATACCCTACCATGTGTATTCTTGGATTGTGTTATCTATACCTTGGATGGTTACCAGGATCCAAGGAGATAAGGTATATAAAGAGCAGTTGACACTGAGTAAGGAAAGAACATAGAGCTAAACTAACATACATGTAAATGTTCTGAATTTGTTCTCTCCTTATCTGACTTTAAGCTAAACTCCTTGAAGGTAGGTAGGAATTATGTTTCCTCTTCTACAGCAACAGTACCTAGCAAGTGTCTTAGTCTTATTAGATGCCCAAATTTATGTGGAATGAATGAATAGAAACTTAGTCATCCTTGATAATGGTAATATTTATGGCACTTTTATTTAAGATTCAAAATTTGATTAGTAAATGTTGTAAGAATAGAGATAATCTTGGGTATTTGTGTTACTCAATTCTTGGTCTTCATCTGAAGTTTACCTGTCATTCTCTAGATATTTATGTAAAGAGTACATAATATGCTATAAATTATCCTGAAGCAGTTCCCCAAAATACAATTTTTAGTCTGGTTGTTACATCAGGCATCCTGACAGTGAAAGGAATTTGAAATATTTTAGGAAAACTCTAAGTCACTTAAAAGTGCAACCCAGATTTAAATTATTTGAACTTACTTGGATTCTAACTCTTTGCCAAATCCAGTCAAGTTATGGAAATAAAGTTGTGTTTAACTCTGTTACTGTGGACCATTCTTATTTGGAGAAATGTTTTAAATATTTGGAATTGTTTACATTTAGAATTGAAGGAACCTAGAGATTAAACCCCTAACGTTTGTTCAAAAATAAAAAGATGTGATAATAAACAGGTGGAAATAGAAATTTGTCCATTTTTGTAATTGATAGAAAATCTTCTTACAATGATGAAGTGGCCAGTGAATACTGGAAAATACACTAAAGGGCATTCTTACCTCTAGGCTTCCCTCAGTGCTAGTGGCAGTTTTTATGTTTTAAGAACGGGAGGAGTGAAAACATACAATGAGAGCAACATTGTAGAAGTCAGTCATGAAAGCATTGATTCTCAGTGGGTGAGGCTGGCGTGTTCCCCTGGGGGAGTATGTTAATTCCCTGTGTTTTCTTGTGTTGTGTATGCTTTTCTTTAACAAAATGTTTCTTCATCCATACCCATTCCCCCAAAAAAGACTGAGAAGACTAAGCTCTAACTTAAGGTTATAACATTGACAGCCTTCTTAGTTCTGAAGATCTGTACAGATAGTCTTTAACATCACTTCTTGTTCATCCCGAGTAATTTGCGAGTGGCTGGTGTGTGTCTTGTCATTGGACTAGATGTTGGGGGATACAAGGATACACATATCTCTTATTCCTTGAAGCTAACAGGTCAGGAGGTATCTTCTAAAATCTTGTCCCTTAGAGCTCTGGTAACACCAGAAATGTTAAAAGTTTTGCGATAAAAGGATCAGCTATTTCTTTTACTTCGGTAATAGTAAATGTTTTATCTCCAAGTTGATAGGACCAAGAAACCTTTAAAGAAAACAATGTAGCTTGTTCTCTAGTATTTTCCCAAGCTATTTAACCACCAGGTCAGGGGTATTAACATTGCAAGGGCTGTAAATGCTGTGCTGCACATAGTTTAGGAACCTGCACTGAAATCGATATTGGCCAGGTGGGTGCAGTGAGAGCAGCTGGGGCCGAGAGCTGGGAGGGCTTTACGCATGAGATTACGCACTCCAAGCCTGGAATGAGTAGCAGAAATGGAATAGTGGGGGAGGCAGTTTAGGGCTAGGCAGAAAGAACAGTGTACAAATGCACAAATGTTTGACAGAGCTTGGTGTTTTTGAGGAAGTCCCAAGCAGTTGAGTATCATTAAACCAAAGTGGGGAAAGAAGCTACACCAAAGGACTCAGGGCCTTTGAAATGTTTAAGAAGCCTTGAATAGCATGAGCGATGTTTAAAGCCTGTAGTAATCGGTTCCCAAATTTCAAAAATAAAAAGATGTGATAATAAACATGTGGAAATAGAAATTTGTCCATTTTTGTAATTGATAGAAAATCTTCTTGCGGTGATGATGTGGCCAGTGAATACTGGAAAATACACTAAAGGGCATTCTTTACCTCTAGGCTTCCCTCAGTGCTAGTGGCAGTTTTTATGTTTTAAGAACGGGAGTTAAAATTTCAGAGTTATGTAAGATCTGTCATACTTTATGGTGAAAACCAGTTCTCCATAGGGGGAAGAAAAATTCCTGATTTATCAAAAACTCGCAAAAATATGAAATTATTATGGCTGAATCATCTACCATGTGCTGCTATTAAATTCTTAAGGTTATTTAATGATACTTTTGAAAAATTTTTGAGTCATCTGTGAACATTTAATATGGTACATTAGGAACGATGAGGCAATTTTCCATGTTGCAAGTTTCAAGTTAACTAATTTCTATTTTAGAATTTATTGTAGGAGAATCATCACACTTAAAGACAGAACAATGTGATGTTTTTTTATATTTTAGAATTTAAAGTTTAACTGAGCTTTCCCTGCTATCATTGATCTGCATTATTAAATATCAGAAAGTACACAGAAATAGAAAAAAACAAAGTGGTTTTGTGTCATTAAAGAGACAAATGTGCATGTTGGTATTTTTTGCTGACAAATTCATTTTACATACTTAAAATTCTACTAAACACAGTGCTGCTACTTGTTTACATTTTCCCATGTAAATTTTTTGTAAATACCACATTTAAAGACTATATAACGTATCATTCAGAGGATATACCAATGTTTGTGTAGCTGTAGATAGTCTTCAGTTTTTCTAAGTATATTTTTAGATGGTTTCTATTTTCTTTGTTATTATAAATATTTTGTATATATAGTTCCAGAATTGTAATGGTTGAGTCAAAAAGTGGGAATATGTTTAAGGCTCCTGAAGCGTATTTTTGAATTACTTACCAAAACAGTGCAAGTGATTTTTATTTCCACTGGGATTGTATTGAAATATTTATTTCACTAGGTATTGAGACCAATCATGTAAAAAAAAAAAAAATAACAAAGCAAACTTTGTTGGTTCAGTAGTTTAAAAATCTGGACCCATATTGTTCTGTTTATGGTTTTTATGGTGAGCAATATTTCAGTTAAATTATCCTTTTTTTTTTTAAATACTGTGTGTAAACAAACATTAGAATTTTTTTTTTAATATAAAGCTGCTTTTTATTTTGGAGGTATCCATCACGAATTGAAAAAATCGACTATGAGGAGGGCAAGATGTTGGTCCATTTTGAGCGTTGGAGTCACCGTTATGATGAATGGATTTACTGGGATAGCAATAGGTTGCGACCGCTGGAGAGACCTGCATTAAGAAAAGAAGGGCTAAAAGATGAGGAAGATTTCTTTGTAAGTAGAACTTTTCCATTTGGCAGCCATATAATGATACATTTCAAAAGGAATTCTGTTAAATATTACAAAAGCTTAATTTTATAAAGGAAACGCTTATTTATTATTACATGGTATTGATCTCAAAAGTTGTTTAAAATAGGATTTTAAAGCTGGAGAAGAAGTTCTGGCTCGCTGGACAGACTGTCGCTATTACCCTGCCAAGATTGAAGCAATTAACAAAGAAGGTATGTATTTGAGGTGGTCTGAGATTTACAGTGGGATTAATAGTTAAATTTAACTGGATTTCTAATTTTAATTAATGTGTGTAATTGTTACATATGGTGGTTACTTCTCTTTGTTTCAAACTTTACTTTCCTACTAATATTCTTTTTTTGGGAGTATTTTATTTGTAGTATATAGGATAACATGACACCTGATCTACTGCCAAAATAAATTTTATATTAAGAGCAATAGTTAGGAGTGGTGGATAGTTGGTTAAAACTGTGCAGCATTCAGTTCACAGGTTTACATTGTATGCATTTTATTTCTTATTCTCATCTTCTTTATTTCTGTTTCTGTTTGTTGGCCAACAAACAGAGCCTCAACCAGAATGTGAGGGAAGATTAAAGATCAAAGGAAATTCAAATCAGGTTACCTTGGAAGTAAAATGCGGTAGAGTGTTTTCGGAGGAAGGAGTGTGAAAATTTATCAGTTTGAGGATTTCCTTTATTGGATCTTTTCCCTGCTCGTTTTCTTTATTTCTACAAATAAAATTGGGACTGTTAAGTTTCCTAATAGCCTTTGTGGTATCTAATGCTGATATTGAGCAAAAATTACTGAACTGATCAGAAATGTTGACAATAACACAGAAATCAGGTGTGTTAGTATGGCCGAAGGTGAATACTTATGTTGGGACAGTAATGTATTGAAGAAAACAACAAAACAAAACAAAAAACAACTTCTAGACTGATTAATTTGGAAAGACTTGAGAATTAGTATTTAAATTAGTATTAAGAATATACCTAAATATTTTATTTTTAAATTTCGTATTTAAAATTTCACTTTAAAAAGCTATAAAATAGTTTACAAGTATATTTTTCAAGTCAGTAACACATTAGTTTTCTATAATGATTATTTTTTAAACATGACCACTCATTCATTCTTTTCACTGAAGAAACACATTGAGTGGCAGCTTCTTTGCAACAGGAGCATTTAATCTAAGTAAGGTGATGCTTCCTTTAAACCTGAAAGACAGACGAGTCAGCTAGATAAAGAAGGAATGAATGGCTTTTTCAGACAGGAGAAAGGTATATTGCAGGAGAGCAGAAGAGAGGCTTGTCACTTTTTAGGAATTGCAAGACTTTGATGTGATTGGAGTGAAAGAGCCCTTTAAAGGGAAGAGAATATCAGAAGAGGTGGAGAAGAGAAGCAAAGATCTGTGTATGCAATGTCTTGTTGCAGAATTTGAATTTTATTTGGAGATGATGGGCAAGAACTGTGGAAGGTATTTGAGCTGAGGAGATTTAAAGTAACAAACTTGAGAAAAAATGGGAGGTAAGAGGAGATAAAAGGGGAAAACATTTAAAGAGAGAAAGAATGTTCGGTGTGGCAAAGTAAATCGTTGTTTAGCTTGAAATTATGACATAACTTTACAAAGGCCTATTCCAATGTATTGTTTTAAGGAATTGAAATAACAAATATGGCTATGATTTTACTACCTACCACTAGTCCCCTTACTTCCAGAAGAGTTGAGAGGCATCTCCATTGTTAGGTTTGCGGGTCACTTGCTTCCATGCTTAGAGCTCTTTGGGAGTGTAGCATATTACAAGTCCGTGTGCACATACACTTGCAGTGCCCTCAGAAGCAAAGCCCCCATATTTTATCCTATCCCATTTGTCCATGGGCATAGAAAATAAAATTAAAATTGCACTGGTGGAAGAATGAAGACACTTACTGCAGTCTCTGCCATTTCAGGAGGAGTTTAAGTAAGCCCTTAGTGAAATATTGACAGGTGTAATTTCTTTTTAAAAAGTCTCCATTGTAGGTATTTGTCTTGTGATTTCTGTATGTTCCACATGGTGGATGAACCTGCTTACCGTGCCCAGGCCGCCAAAGAAAAACCAGGCAAAGGATGCCTTCAAGAGGCCTTCTGTTCGCTGTAGGAACTAAACAAAATGAACACAAATAGACATTAAGGTGTTTGAAATATGTCTTAGAGAAATCGAAGAGGAGGGACAGATCTGTAAACTGGAAGGCACAGGAAGTGTTCATGTTATGGGTGGGATTTGAAGAGCTGGTCCTTGAAGAATAGGTTGGAGAGAGGAAAGGACAAAGGCATCACAAGAGCAGAAGCAGTGTGATCAGCAGTGGGGAGGGGTGCATGTCCGGTTGGCATAGTGTGGCGCCTGCTCTCCTCTGGAAGGCCCTTACCGGAGAAGGAAGAGGACAGGTGCAGGAATGAGGTGGTGTCATGTGCGGTGGATGTGTGTGTGGTTCGGTGTTCTCGAAATGTTGTCGGTGTTCTTAGAGCCTTGCTACTCTGTGGGTCAGTGTTTTCCCAAGACTTGGGTCTAGATCTTTATCTCTGTGACACTGTGAATTATGCTGATTATAGAAAAGATGAAATCCTATGATGTTCAAATTGCAAAATTAAGGAAAATCTTTATACATCTATATCTGGCTTTGGTGCCAACTTCTAAGCCGATCATACTTACCACACTTACTGTTTATACGCCTTTTGTAAAGGTCTAGTATCTGTTAAAGTGGCTCTCAGCCCTCATTTGTACAGAAATGATAGAAAATTATTGAAATTTCTTAAGTATAAAATCTGTGTGATTTATATGTTTTGTGATAGTACTGACTTTTGTTGACTTGAAAACATGGTCTCTGTAACCAAAAGTGAATATACTTTGTGATTGTCGTGAGAACACAGTCTCAAGCCCTAAAAGCAGAATGAGTGAGTGGGAGAGGCATGGGCATGGGGATGTAGCTATGGCTGTGCTGCTGTTTAGTGGACTGCTGTGGACAGAGCCTTCAGCCTCCCTGGAATTCAGTGTTCTGACCTGCAGAGCAACAGTGTCATCTAGATGGCCTGTATTTTCTAACTTCAAAGCTTGTGGATCTGATTCGTACTTGCTAGTTCGTTAATAGAACACGTTATTCGCGAACAGAATAATCTTTCCTTGAGTAAATGACTTTTTTTTTGTCTATCGGTTCTTTCTCTCTAAAAAGAAACTTTCAAAGAGAGCAAAGGATAATTCCTATAGATAGATAATTCCTTGGGATTTCTTTGTAAATAATGATTTTATTAGGGGAAAGGGAAAATAAACTTTAACCAACTTGGTGGAGTTCTTAATGGGTGTGTGTTTGCAGTTACTGCAGTTAAACAGTGTATATGCTTCTGTCAGGGCATTACTTGTTAGATTTCAAGTGTTGCTGTAAAATTCAGTTGTATTTTCTAATGATTATGACTTGCTCCTGTTTCAGGAACATTCACAGTTCAGTTTTATGATGGAGTAATTCGTTGTTTAAAAAGAATGCACATTAAGGCCATGCCCGAGGATGCTAAGGGGCAGGTAAGGGTGCTCAGCATTCCTAGCTACCCAAAGGGATGTCTTCTTGAATGGTGACAATCAAAAAAAGTTTTTATATATATATTTTAAAGTGAACTAATTGTAGGATTATGTGCTGATAGCCCCAAATAGCAGCAAGAAAAAGAAGCTTAGAATGTAAAATAAATTTATACACTTGATTTTTGCTTCTTTGGCTTTAGACCTGCTAAAGTTATAGGTCACTAGTTTCTGTTCCAGGTGAAATCCCAGCATCCACTAAGCTGGTGTTGTCCTATCGACCCAGCTGGATCGTGTAACCAGTCTATGGGAAGTGAGGTAAGTGCCTTTTTTTAATTTCATTTTGTTTTTCCTGGTATATAGTATCATTTAGAAAGTTAATTTTTAATATAAAATTTTATATTGAGTTTCTTACCTTCTTCTTTCCTTTTATAAATCATAGTCATTAATCTTCTTTTAAAAGGCGCTTACCTGACACTCTAGGCTGTTTCAGGTAGGGCTTTCTGAGTCATGGGACGTAAGCAGTCTATTACATGCTTTGTCACTGCTCAAAGCAAGAAAGAACGGTAAGCATTTAAAGGAGAATCTGGGATGAAGTTAAAACCATGATTCCATTGGTTGAATATGTTTCCTGAAAAACTGGAAAGAAAAGGTGCCAGTAGAAATTTAAAAGATTTTCTTTTATGTTCTGCTGTTATTTGGGATTTTCAGCACCTGGACCTACAATTAATTTTTAAAAATTGAAAGTAATCTATGAAAATGTCTAATATGGATATATGCTACATATTTGTTCCATACTGTGCAGGGAAAAGTATCATTCTGAAATGTGTTGAAGTCATCTGGTCAGCTCCAGCCAAATGTATATCACCGCATTTAAAAAAAATGATTCCCGATAAATTCCGAGAAGTATGATTGTTTTAAATCACCTGGTTTTCAAAAATTTAGTTTTGCAGTGTTCAGCTAGCAGAATTTTCTTCCCCAGTTAATATGGAAATGCAATTTAAAATGGAATTGCTTTTGATCAGGAAATTGCTTTGTGTCTTCCTACCTGTATGTATAAATAAAATGTTCCTTTGAGCATTCCGTGGTGTGATTTCTTGGTTACTGCATAGAGAGATTGATTAAAACATTGGGAATTTAGTTTAATATACATCTTTAATTAAATTCTCTCTCTCTCTCTTTTTTTTTTTTTTTTTTTTTTTTGCTTTAAAGCTTTTATTTTATTCTGGTTATTCAAATGTTGGTGAGATGACATTAAGCCTAAAACTTCATTTTTTTCCAAAGTGGGATACCAAGCAATTTTTGGTAAAATTACAAGTCATAAAAATTTATGGGATGTATTGGGTGTTTACTTTTAGTAAGTAGGTACATCTGAAATACAAAGTACTGAAAGAAAATAGGGGTAACACTGCATTTTTTTTTTTTTTTTAAAGAGAGAGAGAGAGAGCTTGAGAGTGTGCACAGGCCAGGTTGGTGGGTGCGGAGGGGTGGGGGGGTTAGTGGTAGCGGACACAGGGCTCGATTTCACAGCCCTGAGATTACTACCTGGGCTGAAATCAGGAGTCAGAAGCTTAACCGACTGAACCACTCAGGCACCCTGAGTAACACTATTATTTCTTTTAATTTATGTTTTTCTTCATAATTTTTAATACTGGCACACTAAAATATTGGTAGAATTGTTTTTTATAAAATGGCCTCATTTTATAAGTGTCTTTTTTTTCCCAAAAAAGTTTTTGACTTGTTTTCATGAAGGAAATATACTAAGTCAGGTGTTGTGTGGGCAGTGCTGAGAGAATCCAACTTTGCATGTATCTTAGAAATTTTCAGTACTTTGAGAATTCCTTTGTAAAGATAACACAGTAAATTTCTTTTACTAAATTAGCAAAGGATAAATTGATGCAGTATGGAGATATATTCTTCTCTAAACTTTCTGTAGCTTTTTCTGTCCTACTTTTTCTTTTTGCAAGTGTGCTGATGTAATACTAATATTAAAGATTTGCTCTTAAGGTCCTCTACTATTTATAAAAATTTTTTGCGTACATTATTTAATTGGGTTCTCATAGCAAATCCTTTGACACAGCTATGACTGATACTTCTATTTCACAGTTGAGGAATTCAGAACTTAGAGAATTGAGTGACTGACTTAAAATTTCATATAACCGTAATGCAGAGTGATTCTGAACTTACAGCTCTGTTGTCTACAGGGAGCTTTGAAGCAGATCATTAGTTCTAATTCATGGAATGATCACACCAGTTATTTTTAATAGTGGATCTTACCTGTTTAAAAATAGAAGGGCAGTATAATGGGAGAATTCTTTAATGACACAACTGCAGTGATTCCATGATTAAAAAGTCATATGACCAGGAACTTTAAAAAAATTATCTGATTGTACTTTTAAGAGCTACAATATGAATCTCTCCCAGTTTTCTGTTCAGAAAAAAGGTGGGGGAAAAAAGAGAGAAAAGAGGTGGGGATGGAATTTACCCCTGGCATTTGTCAGCATTTCTCTAACAACTTAAAAATTTCCTCACAATGTGGAACAGAGAATTAAGCACTCTCTTCATAAGACCATACAGGTATGATCTCTCTGAATTTGGCACTTTGCTAGTCCGGCTCTATTTTTGTTTCTCTTTCTGCTTTGTTGCTTATTGTCCATTTCATCGGCGAGGTGCTTTTTTTCTCTAATACTTAGTGTCAGTCTCAAGGCTCAATTTAGCTGTAGCCCTTTGACTTACTCAGACTGTTCTTGCCCCTTGTGCCTGTTCTCATACACTCTGGTTGCCGTGGCTTTGTCTAATGGGTCCTCTTCCTGGCGGTGCCCCTTGACTCCTTTCCTTCTGCCCTTGACCCTGAAGATTCCTGCTGCAGTGCTCACCTCATCTGTTATGTTTCCTGAAGCCTTCTAGTAGCCTTTCTCTTAAGTCAAGATTAATCTTTTGTTTTCTTCCGTGGTATTTTGTGTATTATTCCTCCACTGCCTCTTCTGTCACACTGTCTTATAGTTAATTTTATTTGCCTTTCAGTTCCTTATAGGTAACAACAAAAAACATGACTCTAAGTATACCTGGGATTGGACAGTACTGGTTTATCTGGTTTGTTTTATTTTGTTTTACAAATTAGAGACATAAACTTGTATTTCACAACTGTGGTTGTTTTTTTTTTTTTTCCTTTAAGATTTTTATTTATTTGAGAGTGAGTGAGAGAGAGATCATGAACAATGGGGAAGAGGTAGAGGGAGAAGCAAACTCCCTGTTGAGCAGGAGCCAGATGCTGGGTTCCAGCCAGATCCTGCGTTCCAGGATATGGGGCTGGATCCCACCGAAGGCAGACACTTAACCGACTGAGCCACCAAGACACCCCATGTCTTAATTCACTTTCTAATAAGATATGTACTGGGGACACACTTTAAATACTGAAAAAGCTATATGCTGGTCATCTTCCAGGCAGGAGTAAAGGTGTTCCTTCTAGGCAGGAGCAGGGCCAATGCATTTTTGGGGTCTTTCAGGCAGCATCTCTTAGGAATTGTCTCATGCATGCTTAGCATGCTTCTTGGCACATGTAGCAAGGTATTCAATAGAAAGTTGGGTGAATGTTTTAGGTGCAGTCGCATGATAGTTTTAGTTCATTTTAATCATGGGGACATAACGAAACAGACTTTGTTGGTTTATTTTTAATGGCTTATTGTCTTCATATATTTTCAAGACTGAGCAGCCATCAACCTGTATCACCTAATGATTGACTTTTGCTAATGACACCTGTGAAGTAAATGCACTTGATGTTGTGAAGTAGTGTTTAGTTATATGGACTAAGAATTGAATGTATTACCCATTTTTGTTGAATTTGAGTTAGTCTCTTTGAAGCTTAGTGTTCTCAGTGGAAGATTAACTGTAGAGATAGTATAAATACTTGTTTTAAAAAAATCTTTTTGATTGTGAAAATTAAAATGTTAGCACCACTTTTTAAGTATCTTTTCATTTTTTTACAACAAGCATTTTTAGTTAAAAATAAAATAGTAATAGTAAAAATTATTTAGCAACAAACTGAGACTATAAACACAGAAAGAGTAAAGCATTCACATCTCAGAAGAAGGGCGATCCACACAAATACTAGGAAGTCGAAGAGAGAGGGAAATTCGTCTGGAGCCTGACTGCATGTATTTCCCCTTGGTCAAATCAAATGGCTCTTTTTCTTTCACTATAGTTCTAAGCTGTTGTGATAAATTGGTGTTCAAATTTTCAAAGCTTTAAGAATTAATAAAATCATACCTTGAATTCTGTGAAGTTGACCATACTGTGAGTGCTATATTCTTCCTAATAAGGAAGAGTAATTTGCTCAATGGAAATACATTTCATTTAATCTTTACAGAATTGCAACGAAAGCATTTTTCTCTTACTTCTTTTACGCTTTGTTGTATTCAGAAAAGAAATGCAATTTGCCACTTGAATCTAAAGTGCTAAGAGCACCATGCAGTGTTCCATATTTATTAAAGGGTTGCCTCTATTATTAGGTTTTATTTCTGTGAAAATATATCAAAGGAATATTTGTTACTGAATATTTTCTAAGTTTATGTAAGGTTATACAATCCCAGTAACCCATTAGATCATTAAATTTGATAATCACTGTGTTGATTTATCGTATAAATTAATTAATTCAATTTTTATATTTGTGTGCATGTGAGGGTAGCTTTGGAAATGTGAGACATGTTTTTATTCATTAGTGTAATTAAATTTTGATTAATTTTTTAATACTTCACATGTTTTGTGTTTTTCCTTTGGAGGATTGGATAGCTCTAGTCAAAGCAGCTGCCGCAGCTGCAGCCAAGAATAAAACAGGGAGCAAGCCTCGCACCAGTGCCAACAGCAATAAAGAGAAAGAGAAAGAGGAGAGGAAATGGTTTAAAGTACCTTCAAAGAAGGAAGAGACTTCAACTTCTATATCTTCTGCAGAAGTTGAGAAGAAGGAAGATCTACCCACATCTAGCGAAACTTTTGGTACAAAATATGTTCTTACGTTCATTCTTCGTGGCAGGGTAAACTCGCTAGAGAGTAAGCCAGATCCTTTGGTTACCTGCAGTTGGAGGGTATGGTGGAATGATTGGGCTCTTCCCTTGCATGAGGGAAGAAGTTAACTTCTGTAGCAGGTTGCAGAGCTGAAAATTACTGTCTAATATGGGTACTGGTTAATGGGTGATCTTAGTATTCTTCAATAGAAATGAGTTCCGATTTTGACTTCTAAGTTCTTATTAGTAGGCTTTGGGGTTTTTGTTTGTTTTGTGATTTTTTTTTCCCCTTTAACTTTTTAAGTGCTTCTGCATGTATTTTAGTATGTAATATGGAAAAAGCAGTGAGTCACTTTCTTCCTGCTTTTCTTTACTAAAGAATAACTACTTAATGGTTCTTTATTTCTAATATCAGTCTGGAGAAATTTGTGTTTTTTAAAGTTCTGTGTTAAGCACAGGTAAAAATTAAGTGCAAAGCATTTTTACTATTTTGTTATCTAAAAAAAAAAATTATGTGTTTTAACTTTGGATTCTAGATAAACTCTCATATATGTATTCTATTAAAAGTAGGACTTCATGTAGAGAACGTTCCAAAGATGGTCTTTCCACAGCCAGAGAGCACATTATCAAACAAGAGGAAAAATAATCAAGGCAACTCATTTCAGGCAAAGAGAGCTCGACTTAACAAGATTACTGGTAAACTACAATGATTTTTTTGGGGTGGGGGGGGAAGGATTGGAGGGTTTGATTTTAGAGTAATCTGTTTTTAATAAAGTAAAATGTATCTCGTGGTTTAGTGTAACAAGCAGGTTAACAAGAAAGACAGTTACTTTATGGTTCTTCAAGGTCAGCATCCTCCAACACTGTCAGCTTTTTCTTTTGTGAAATGTGAAAACTATCACATTCTTTCTACCTACCTCACAGGGATGTTGTGAGGATTGATAGGATCAAATGTGATAAAATTCCAGAGTTTTAAAATCACCTGGTAGGAGTAGTTTCTATAAACATTGAATTATCTGCTTTTGTCAGTCTGTGGTGACATCATCTCTGTGGTTGCACATATTATTATATAAACATTTCTTACTCTTGCCCTGTCTCGTTAAGGATGGTAGCAAATAAGGAGCGCCTGGCTGGCTCAGCCCATGGAGCACGCAGCTCTTGATCTAGGGGTGCTGTGTTCAAGCCCCATGTTCGGTGTGTTTGGTGTAGAGGTTTCCTTGAAAAAATAAAATCCTTTAAAAAAAAAAAAAGATGGTAGCAATGCGGTTGGAAAGGTGAATACTTAATTAAATGTAGTTCCTGAAATGTGTTAATTCCAAAGTAAAAGTACTTTTCTAAGTTTCTCAAATTTATCTTCAGGTTGGTCCTTAGAAGCTCGTCTTATTTTTCTGTGTTTTGTTATAATTTAGGAAGTAGGGTGCTAGGATGGTGAAAACTCTGGAAGTCTAGCCTGGGTAGTGTTCACAGGAGAAGAGATTAAAGTATCTGAAGCAGGGCCATGTCACTTCCAAGACCTGTTCAGCCTAATGATTCTCCTCTTTCAAAAAATTGTGAGCATACTTAATTTTTCACGGTATATGCTAAAAGGGAAATTAAAATACTTCCAAGTATTTAGTCATATGTTTTTATTTTAAGGACAAAGTGGTTTTTAGTGCTTAATAAAGCTGTATAAACCTTTGTTGGCATTCTTTTAAATAATATGAAGAAGCTTTGGTGTCATTGTCAGATCAAAGAATAAACGGAATTTAGACATGTTGACCATTTTCTGAAGAATAGAACCCATTGAAAAATGACTGCAGCTGAGGGTTCTTTAGAACCACTGTTGTCTCATGGTAGTGTTCATCTTAAGTCATTAGAATTGGTTTCAACAGGTGAGGATATGTAGTCTTTCTATTTGTTAATACTGTTTTTGTGCCTTTTTCTGATAAAGGATACTTTTGACCCCAAGTCAGGAAATATTTCAAATGAATTCACCCATTCCACCTTTTCCTTAGAAACTGTTAGCTTTGTAGAAAGTCAAAATGTTATCCAGGTGGTTGTTATGATGGCAGTTTTAAGACTTCGTTTGGCCCTAGCAGAATGGAAACTAGGGTTGCATACTGTGGCAGAAGAGGAAGAGCACTTCCAGCTCCTATGAGACCAAGACCGAAAGAGCACTACTGGAGGGGTCAAGACCGAGGGAGATGGACGTGACACTGACGCGGTGTGACTGCCAGCTTACCAGCCTCAAGGGTTGTCCTGCAGTCTGGAAATCTGCTTTTAGTTTCAGGCAGTATGTTCCCACAGGTGCTTTACTGAGAAGTTCAAGCCCAACATTTAAAGAAATAAAAGAAGAAAACAGCCCCGTGCACAACAATGCATTATTTACATAAGGCCTTGAAAAGACAATAGTGGGTAAAACCATTTTGCCTCAAGGAAGCTCTAATGCTGGTTGCTTGGTAACATCCTGCACCTTGTATGGAGGGACTGTGCCCCTCACTTCAGCCCTTGGGAGTCTCAAAAGAACAAGTGATAGTTTGGGAGCAGTAGAAAAATGTGAGATGTTTATGGATGTGAAGAAGCCATTGTGTTTTTTCCCTTCATTTACTCAGAATATTGAATATGTGATAATCCTTTTAATAGTTCATATTTCTGCATTTATTCCTGTGTTCACCTTGCAACTATATCATGCAAAAAGATGAATAGATCTTGCGAGATTATCTTCACTGGTTGAAGCTCAAGCTTGTTTTTGTGCAGTACATTTCATTTGTTACCATAAAAAGAGATGAGAACTACTATAAGATAGTGATTTTGTTATGGAATTATGGTATATTTTAAATTTATCAAGCTTGCTTATGGTGTCTTTTTGCCCCTTTACTACTGAGAGGAATACGGCTGTGATCGTGGCAGCATCTCAGCCTGCTCTGATGTCTCCCCCCGCCCCCACCAACTCCATTTTATTTGTTTTTGAAGTCATTCTAGCTGGAAATAAGTGGACCAGCCACTGGATAAATGTAATTGATATATTCACCCTCCTGTTTCCTGTAGAGATTCTAAACCTGAATTCTCTTCAGGCAATGATATAAGATGGCTTTTTTGAAGTTTCTGAATAAGTACATTCTGAAATGATAGTTGCACAGTGTATATATGTTCTTCCAGAGACTGACTTTTCTTTATGTAATGTACACTATTGATAATTACATACTTCACACATTACTGAGTTAGAATTGACAATTTTACAGAGAGATTTAAGAGTCCATACTTCGGGACAAAGTTGCAAGCGAACTTCAAGCGAATTTGAGTAGATTTTAAAATACAGTTTGTTAAGGGAACAGAAGAAGTAACATCAGCATTTGGTCATGGTGTATTTCTGCTAGTTCTAGGAGTTGCTGAATTTTAGCCAGCTTAGATAAGTGTGTGCAGCTTATGGGATTTTTAAAATAATTTAAAAAAAAACAACTCAGAGGTCTGAATGGGCCAGTACATGTTACTGATGATAATTTTAAGAATATTTGATTCTTATTCGCAGCAAGAACTTTGTGTTTTGGAATCCCTGGTTGAAAAGTGGAGCACAAATTTAACTAGTTTTTCTTTCCTCCCTTTTGCCATTCCAGGGTACTCTGGCCTCTATTCTATTCATTCCTGTTAGCAGAGAGTGACCGCTATGTATTTTGTAGCAGAAGTACAGTATTGAGAAACTGTGACTTTGTGGTGACTCATGAATATTTGATAATGTACTTTAACCTGATATTTACCTAATAATCTTGAAATGATTATGCATTCTGTTATGATAATTACAGATGCATTCTTCTGGAGGCAGACCTATCAGTGATATATTGGTAATAAGTATTTACAGATAACTAAAATTAATTTGTAGCCTTTCCCTTTCACTTAACTCTCTCTTCTCATTTTCTAAGGATATTGCATTTCTTCCCGGCATCTTCACAGGCCAAGAAAACAGATTTTGGACAGTCTCTTAAGGCAGCAGGAATCAGAGACTTGCCAAAGACTTTTATTCTTTTTCCCTTTTGTTGTTTGTATTTGGTACCTCTTCTGTAAGATAGCATGGATATAAAGTATGAAAAGCATTTATCAATTGTATTGGATGCATATGAATTCTCAGGATGTCACGTATTGTATTTTCTAATCTAATTTTGAGTACTTTTTTTTTTATTAAATGCCCTGTTACCTTTTATAAGAATATTACAAAGCTTTATTTTTCATTCATAAACCATTAAGTGGGAATTGCTTTTAATTAATTGGGTCTGTAATATCCTAATTCAAATTCATGAGTATGTCTGAATTTTTTTATTTTAAAGCTTGTGGTCCCTTATTTTAAATTTCATAATTGAGATCTCTTCTGTGCACTGATGGGATTTGAAAAGTATTTCTAGAACCTATGTGAAAGGAAGCAAAAGTAAGATATATTTGATAGACTGAATAGCAAAATATTTGTCTTAGTTGAGTAAACCTTAGAAGTGGAACCTGTACTCAGTTTCCTTTAAAAGAACTTAATCCCTAATACTTTCCTTTTTATTTCAGTAGTATTGATTCTCAAAAATACTAGCTCGAAAAGAAAAACCTAGTGAGCATGGTTGTATATGTTAAGGAAGTACACCATGCTATATCTCTTTCAGTCACCTAAAAATATGTTCAGAAGGGATACCAATATGATTAGGATTGGATTTATGATTTATAAGTTTTTGTGAAATTATTTCTGTATTGGGGTTTTCCCCCATTTAAATCTATACTTAATATTGTGTGAGCAAACTATATAGATTGTTACATCAACTGGACCAAATGTATCAAAATCATTGTTTTACACCCCACCTTTTCTATCTTAAATTACAATTCTGGGTCCTGGATATTCAACTTCCCAATAAAGGAAGGGTGTTTTAACACTCATTTAACACTTGGCTCTAATACTGCTTTACGGGTATGATTTTAATATTTGAATTCATACTTAGATTACTTAACATCTATCATACTGTTACCTGAAAAAGTCAAGAGATGTGGCCACATGGATAGCCTGATGTTACTAATACGGCGTCTGTGGGCACTTTTTCTATTAGGTCTGCTCTACACTCCTTCAGTGTAGTATGGCTGATACACTTGCTGTAGTAAGTTTACTGTTATGCCATCAGTTAAATTAACTTCCTTTGAAGCAGAGTTTTTGTGTAACCAACTTCAAAATGACAAAAGTGATTTCTGGTCACTTTTTATGTGCCAGTGGTCATCAGCAAAGACATATTCGTTATCCAAATAAATGTCTTTTTTAATTTATAAATTAAGGCAGAGTTTTAATGTCTTGCAAAGTTATTTTATATACTCTAGATGAAATATTTTGTTTTCTAAAATTGAGAGTGATACACGTTGGAGAAAACTGGAATTCCTAGGATGAGGCTATAATATTAAGCTCAAATGTAGGAAGGGTCTGTACTTTGGTCCTGTCAGTGTTTTTGGCACTTTTGTAAGAAGATAAGGTACAGTGAGGTACAGGGATAAACCCATAAAGCTTAGATCAAGGGAACCAAGTAGAGTTAAAAATAAAGCATTGTTCTTTTTTGTTGTTGTTGTTAGCTAATAATGAAAACAACAAAACCTTACATTCTAGATGTTTGGAAAGATTTCTCAGATCTTAATATTAACTATTTCAGTTGTATAGACAAAGCCCATATTATGAATATTAATCTAAGCAATCTTGGGTTTCTAGACATTAAGTTGTAGAATTAATTTTTAGGCTAAATGTGTGTGTGTGTCTATGTGTGTTTTAAGGACATCTTTAGGGGTAATATTTTTACAGGAAACCAATTGCATAAGCATCTCAGGTGCTGATTTAGTCCCTTAAGAGTGTTTGTATTTTTGACAAGTAAAATTTGAGAATGGGGGATTTCAACTGCTAAAATTTGGGGGAAGTTGGAGTAAAAGTCATTAATTTTTCTAATAAGCAATTTCTGTACAATTTTTCTCAAGGTTTGTTGGCATCCAAAGCTGTTGGGGTGGATGGTGCTGACAGAAAGGAAGACTGCACTGAAACAGCTCCAATGCTGGAGCAGGTATGAAACGGTAGCATTTGATTGTTTTCAAGGTTCCCAACTGGAATGGTCACGGAGCTATAGTATCCACGTAATTGAAATTGCCCTTGTGATCAGATGTGGGAATAGGAAGCTAATTAATGGATGATATATTTTTAACTTTGCCTTCTCCCAGGTATACAGATAAAACTACAGACTTTGTTAGTGTTTGTTTTCAGTAGACTGGCATTAAAGCCTCTCTCTCCAACATTTGAAGGCCCAGAGACAGGCATCCCAGGGTATAAGCTTCCAGCTGGACCACCTTTAACTAGCTTACAAAAGACCCTTACACAAATACTTTTCATTTGTGAGTTAAAACAGGGTTTTTGACATCTAATAAAGCTTCTTTTGTAAGAAGTTTCTTTTATATTGTAACAGTTGGTGTTGTTAGACTGACTATGTGTTTTATGAATTGATCAATGAGCCATACATTTTTGCTAGGATGTATATTTTAATAACTACAAAAAAAAGAATTTTAAAAAACTATGAAGGGTCTGTCTTTAAACCACCTAATAGAGGAATTTAAAAGCGAAGGTTGCAGTTGCTAGATTTTGCCTTGGCTACCTTCAGATTCCCATAGTACCTGTACATAATGAACTGTGCATGCTTTTACATTCTCTAAGGGCTTAACTTCTTGGGCACTGTAAGACTATAAGAACACAGTAATAGCCATAACTGGATTTCCTTGGTTCTCCTGTTTTAAAAATCTGAGCCTTAATGTAGTTTTAATATATCCTTTTGTATTAATTTAATTTTCTTTATTAGTAGCCTAATAAAGAAGACTTTAAAATGAATATCTTTTGCTCCTCTCTATATGCGTTTTACAAAATAGTCCAAATTTAATTGATATTGTATTGAGTTTTTCAGGGTTATTTTAGGCCTGATTTGATAACAGTGCATTGTTTTGGTGCCTCCATTTAATGTTGTATTAAACCAATGGCTTTTAAATTGATAAATATGTCAGCGAATCATACCTTCTGATTTTCTGTGATTATTAAGCGGTTAAGTCTCTGCCGTTACTGTCAGTATATCAACCAAATTTTAAGTGATTTTTTTTTTACTCTGTATTACTATATTCAACGTCCCAGATATAACAATATTTTGTATTTTCACCACTGTTTATGGTATTCTCAGAATGCAATAAATCAGGGACTTGGGTAATAAAATGTTTCTGGAAAATTCATTACAATGTCAATCTTTCATTATGCACAATCCTGATGCGGTGAATGTGATTGTGAAAATTACTTATTACATGTGGAAGTTAGCATAAAGGGCAGTGCCCATTTCAGAGAGAATTACAGACAGTAAAAAAGAGAAAGAAAAATTGAGTAACTCGGCTGTTTCTCTTTGCATAAGTAAGACATTTTTGAGAGTCCTTGCCAGTTTTGTAACAAAGAGACCAATAATCATTACTGAAAAGTTTGTAAATTATTTGAGTTTTTTAAGGAACATAAGTGCTGTTCCCCTATTTTTTGTCATTCAGATTGATATCATTGTGAAAATGTTCTGTAACCAAACTCTTAATTTTTATGCTGTTTGCCCTGCTTCAAAGTTAAAAAGCCGAGTTATAAAACTCTTAATTATAAGTATTGGTATCTAGACTTAAAGGAGAGGTATTGATTGTCACTAACCTCTGTTGTCTTAATGAGTAAAAATAATGTCACTCATGACATCGATTGATAACAGGCCTATAGCCAGAGCTTACTGTGCTAATGGATTTCCTTTATTTACATTTAAAAAAAATTCAAACTGTGGTTTTGAACCCCAATTCTCAGATATTAATTATAGATTATTTAATTGTATTAGGGAATTGTCATGTTATATTTACTTTTGGATAAACCTGCATTAGATGCATAATTCAGCAAGTTTTAAAAAATGTTAATTTGTCCTTGTTTAGAAGTTAAGCACCTTATCAAGATACTAATTTAAGTTTTAAAATCTTGTTTTATAACTTTGTAACTCGAGAGTACTGGATGCTGTAGTGATGTCTCTCACATATGTGAAGATGAACAATAAAATTGTTTATTTACAAGTAATGGCTCTAATTACTTTTCTGGCAACACCTTGTATGATAAGTCCAGGAATCCTTTCCATATATGGAGTACTTTTTCAAATGATTATTCTGCACTTATACACATGTGTAAATGAGTAAATTCAAGAATAGAAATGACAACTGAATGAATGGGACACTTGACACCATCCCTTTGATGTGGTATGTCTGACATGCCATCGGTAGGACATCCAAAGGTGCCCTGCTTAATACCAACTGTACCCCGAAATTTGAGTGCCTTGTATTTTAGTGGGAGCAGAAGGCTGTTTGGTCCCCAGACAGTGATCTTTCATATTCGAGAGAACTGCAGGCTGCTGACCTCATGGTCATCCCTCACAAAAGATCAGGAAGTAAAAAGGTTCCTGGGGACAAGCATGTTCATAGTGGCAATTTGATTCTATTTTATAGAGGCCTGTTTCAGTATGGATTTTTTAAAAAGTGTATCTCCTATTTTGCTCTCAAATAAGTGTGTCAGAAAGAGATACAACATAGGCATTCCCAATCCATAGATGATAAATCCATCTAATGTGGCTATTCTCTATTGTCTTTGGACACATTCACATCTATTTCTACATAGGTAGGAAATTTTACTGCCAAATGAATAAAGAAATCCTTTATGAAAGAACTGACAAAGTTCTAATTTTTTTTTAAAAGTATCAGTTGGCAGGAGGAAGGTAAAAATTCTCATCTAAGAATGCGACGTATTTTGTTTTTAAATCCAATGTTTTTAACTTACACTTGGTTTTACTCCTTGGTTTTTTTTTTGTTGTTGTTCTTGTTGTTGTTGTTGCTTGTTTTGTATTGTTTTTTAGTCTTTTAACTCTGTATTGCTGGTGGCTTTGATTTCATGATGCACTATGCTTATGAAACTCTAGCTTTCAGCACTAAAATGAGTTAAAGATAATGTTTCGTTAATTTGGTCATTGTTTTCCTGTTGAGATCTTTCTTTAAAGGGAAACTGTCTACTTACACCTCTGCATTCAACTTAATAAAGGAGATTGTTTTATTAGAAAACATCTGAAAGTCAGAAGCTTTTAAATGTATTCTTCTACTGACCTGGAAAATGAAAGTGCTGTTTACTTACTTGTTATTAAGGTAGTTGGTAATTATGCTGTCAAGTGAGATATGTTTCAGTTTAATACTGTGAAAATCTTCGCCCATCAAGATAACATTTTATATTCTGAGAATATTATGAATAATATGTTTTTAAAAAGTCAAACTTAGACTAAAAGTTGACAGCATCCCTTTAAAGATAGCCTATTCAACTTTTAGTTAATAATTTGTGGGGTTCTTTTTGGTTTTTCATTTGTAATAGAAATGTTATATGTTGCTTAACAATGTTTTTGGATACTAAAGTTGCTTAACAATCAAAATAGAATACAAGAACAAAAATGAAGAAACCAAAATAAAAATATCAATTTTTTATTATTTATTCAGGCGATTTCACCTAAACCTCAAAGTCAGAAAAAAAATGAAGCTGACATTAGCAGTTCTGCCAACACTCAGAAACCTGCACTGTTATCCTCAACTTTGTCTTCAGGGAAGGCTCGCAGCAAGAAATGCAAACATGAATCTGGAGATTCTTCTGGGTGTATAAAACCCCCTAAATCACCACTTTCCCCAGAATTAATACAAGTCGAGGATTTGACGCTTGTATCTCAGCTTTCTTCTTCAGTGATAAATAAAACTAGTGAGCACAGATTTTTAAAAAATAGTTACTTATCCTATAAGATACATTAAAAACAGTTTGATTGTAGTTATATTGTATTTTTATGAAGTTGCTTTTTACAAATTCCAACTTAAGTGGATATGATAGGGAAGGCTTAAAACTATTTCAGGGGCAAAAAGCATATACATTTCTGACTGATTTATTGTACAGAGACTGTACTGATTGAGAAACCTTACCATTTAATAACGCAAATTTTTACTGTAGTTTGACTATCCTCAAGAATAATCCAAGCACAGTGAGAGGCCTGATTCATTACAAAAAACCAAACCAAAACAAAACAAAAAGTTAAAGACTCACACGGGATATTTTTTATCAATTCCTGAGACTGCTGTTACGGTGGACCCGGTTACCGTCCTCATTTGTCTCGGTCTCCCTGCAGTGCATTTTATCCATTCTTGTTCTGGGGTTTGGAGTACAAATTTCAGTTTATTTTTACTAATGAAAAGGAATGCTTCCTTGGTCTTATTTTTAAAGATTTTACTGTTTCAATACCACTAATCTTGAGGTGATTCACTTGTTAGTCTTTTTAAAAATAGCCTCCATCATGGGTCTGGATATAGAAGAGAAGATGACCCTGCATTTCTCTTGTTTAGTATTCTAAATTAGAGACATAAGGAAAACTGTTACGTGGGAAGACCCTAGATACAAGAGATACTTCTGTTGGCGATTGATATATCACTTGATCTTAGCCAAAAGGCCGAGAAGCGATTGGCAAATGATACATCAAGTGAATTAGTATCCTGATTAGTAAATGAATAAGACACATTTTCTTATGAACTCTTCCATATCCTGTCTTCCACTGTGAAAAATGTTGGCATTGAGAAGACTTTGATCAGTCAGCTATAGTTGCCTCTGGTTCCATTCAGTTGCCGTATTTTCTACCAAACCGTATTTTTGAATTTTTGAGCAGGATTTGGTACTTTTTTGGTTTGGTTTTGTTCTTTTCAATAAACAGGTAGAAAGAATGGGAACAGAAAAACTCCGTTGTTTCCTCATAAAGCTTCATTGCATTTTGACATTTATCATATGAAGTGATGTCATTAGTAGTCACCGCAATGTCATGTGACATTGATAAGTATTTTATTTTGAAATTGTTTTGTATTTTGGTATTATAGCCACAATGTTACAGCAATTGAATTTTATTCTTTTATTTTTTTCAATTATCACCATGTCTTTTTTTGTTTCGATTTTTGTAAAATTACTTTTAAATACCCAAAACATCAAGCTCTTTAGACCACTCTTATTTCCTCCTTCTAAGTTAACATGAGTGTATTGGCCTGTGTAATCCTGCCTGTTCTAAATTCTTCCATGTTTACATGCCACATAGAAAGAAGAAAACTAAAGTTTAAAAAAAAAAAAAAAGCAAAAAAAAAAAAAGTGGAAATTTTGCGTTACATAGACGATGTTTAATCGACCCACCAAGTTAGCTTATTAAAAAAAACAAAAACAAAAACAAAAACCCACAAAAGAAAAAACCCATGAGGACCAGAATAGTATTCTGTTCTTTTAAAGTCCTCATTATTTGCCTATAATAAGTACTTAAAATTGTTTATGTATCAATTTTTTTTAATGAATCAGGCCCAAACTTATGTTTATAAAAATCCGTTTGTGGGAATGAGGGTGGGATAAACTTATTTACGTTACTTTTATTTTGGCAAGAGAAGCACTAACTCTACAATGCATGTCAGATTTTTGTCACCGATGCCCCTTGCCTTTTTTTTTTTTTTTCCCTTCGAGTTTCTAGATTGTAATGTAGCAAAAGGAATATATATATATATATATATATATATATATATATATATTTAATTTTTAAAAAATCTCAGCTCTACAGAGACTATTTTCCCAAAGGAAGAATGACAACTATCACAATGATCTGCAATTAGAGAATTAACTGTAGTCTGTCTCTTGGGAAACTACCTGAAATCAATGTTCCATGTTTTTTTTTTTTTCTTTTTGGTTCTAGTAGGCTTTAGATTTTAGAAGTTTTGATTAACTTTTTGTGAATGAGGGCACAGTTTTTGCCTTTGATTACTTTTGGAACATGCCGTTCCTTGTGGATACCTTACAACATCAGAGGGCAGAATTTGAATCATTTTTCCCATTTATCTCCTTAAATATTATAAGATGGTCCTGGCATGTGTCTGCTTCGTGAACATTGAAGATCTTTTTCTAGGTTCTCCACAGCCTGTGAACCCCCCTAGACCTTTCAAGCATAGTGAACGGAGAAGAAGATCTCAGCGCTTAGCCACCTTGCCCATGCCTGATGATTCCGTAGAAAAGGTTTCTCCTCCCTCTCCAGCCACTGATGGGAAAGTATTCTCCATCAGTTCTCAAAATCCGCAAGAGTCTTCAGTACCAGAGGGTAATGTATATTGATTTCCTATAGAACCAAACGTAAAAGAGATAAAGATTATGAAAGCACTAAGAAGTTTCTTCTTTTTCCTTATTACGTCTTTTGGACTTAACAAGCACTTCGTTGACCCTACAAATATTTGAGTGCCTTCTGTCATGCCAGGCACTGTTTAACTTAGATAACATTTTAATCCACATTGATTTTAATGAAGCCAGTTTATCTGTGTTAATATTCTGTTACATTCTTTATTTTGTATAGTGCCTGATGTTGCACATTTGTCACTTGAGAAGCTGGGACCCTGTCTCCCTCTTGACTTAAGTCGTGGTTCGGAAGTTTCAGCACCACTAGCCCCAGATCCAGCTTACCATAATGAATGTCCCAGGGCAGAAAAGGAAGACACACAGATGCTTACAAATCCTGCTTCCAAAGCAATAGCTGATGGAAGAGGAGCTCCAACAGCATCAGGTAAAAAAAAAAAAAAAAAAAAAGTAGCTAGGGTTACAGTTAAAGGGTATAGGCATTTCAATGTCTAATTTAATATGTAATTCCTCTTGATAGATGCTTTTATGTAATCTCTATGGGAGATAGGATTTCTCTGTCAAAAGTTCTTTTGGGAGACCATTCACCTTTACCTTTCTTGGACTGACTTCTTGTTTTGTCACTTCAATCGACTTTCTTCTTGCTTCTTTCTTATATCCTATTTCTACTCAAATAGGAATTGTTTGAGCTAAAATAACTAGAGGGGTTCGTGGTTTTGAAGCCAGAAATTACTTAATGGGATCAGAACTTAGGTTTAAGGATTTAATAGAAAGTAACATTTCAGAAACACATGGCTTAAGTTTAACTGTGTACCTTAAATATACTCCCATATTTGTGGGCAGAATCTCCCAAATTTAAATGTCATTTGTTATAATGTTATTTTGGGCCTCTGATGTGTAAAATCAGCCAATTAACACATTTGGCTGGTGGATGATTTTATGATATTGTAACATATGATATGGTTACATTGTTTAATTTAAAAGTCTTAATAGAATTTTAACCTCAGCCAAAGAGTATACATGATTTATAAAAACAGGGAATACTAATTTCAGATGTTCTTCTAGTAAACTACTAATTTGGAGATGGATGAGAGAAGTTTCAGTTGAGCCAGAAATGAAGAAAAAGACACTGATTCTTGATCTGCAGCTTAGAGCATTAGGAGTGACTGTTTTAATAATACCTTCCCTTGAGTCACTTTATTTACCAGCTCATCAGATGAAGTGTAAAACAGAGCTTGCTCTTTTCTGCTGGTGGCACATACTAAAATGAAATGTTTGAAGTAGCTTACTTTTTAGATTACTGCCTTTACCTTCTTTCAAAGTAAAAATGTAATATTATATACACAGTTTTCTACGGTTTGATTTTACCAAAAAGATTGAAGTTACTTTGTTTCTGTATTTTGTTTTAAAAAAATCAGTGCCCAAATCTGAAGATTTATAGGTTTTGAAATATTTTTCATTTCCCAGATCCGATCCATTGCCTTTGACTCTTTTCCAATCCCCTTCTCTCCATAGGGTAGTTAATTTTTCTTTTCCCTTTCTCTACAAAATTTCTGAGTTACCATTGACTTTTTGAGATATTTTTCCTGATGAAGGTCTTCTCCAGTTCTTTAATAATCTGTAGTTTATTAAAGATATGTATGGATATATGAAAAGTATATTAAAGTTATAATGATTTATATCTTTTGGGGAAATTTGATGTGCATTTGGAAATATTTATATTTTCTTTAAATATATTGTATTTTGTATATTGTAAAGAAAATATTGTATTCTCTTTGAATATTTAAGTAAATATGTATATTTTCTAATAGTGTGACTGAAACGTAGACCAATATAAGCAGCTATGTAATAACTGAGAATGATGTTATTGTATATCCTAAATATCAAAGTAGTGATTGCATATGGAATGGGAATCCTTGAAATTCAAATGATTTTGCTTCTAATCAGAGTAATAGCCTAGTTTTTTTCAGAATTCTATTGTATTTGTGGACATACGGCTAATTGTGGCTGGGATGTGGTTCTTGGTTCTCATAATAGTTAAAATGTCTTTGGGGAGAGGGAAGGCACACACCTTTTTAAGTCTTGGAAATAATTTTGATGAAGTCACAGTAGTAAGACGGTTTTCTGGAGAAGTGAATGGTAGAGAGTGGTTTAGATTTGTGAGATGATGAATTTGTAGATGCGCTGAAGAGTGAGGATCCTCTGCGTGTGATGATGGCTGGCAGCTTCAATTGCTTAAATCAAGGAAATGCATGGTTTAAATGTTAATTACTGAAAGTCCGTTTATTAGAGGGTTGAACACAGCCACAGTGTTTGAATGTGGCGTGATGGGGTTTCTAATTTATTTCTGTTACTGCTTTTAATGTTTTATTTTTGGAGAAAGCAGTGGAATTTATGTCATATCTTAATTGGACACGTTTTTATTAAAATTTTGTGAGCCTTTCTGACTTGCATTGAAATTCTGAGTGGTTTGATTGCTTTTTTCTCCTAACATTTTTGTTACCTACCTTTTCTCAGTGGCTTTGCAGGCTTTGTTGGGCTTCTTACTGCTTCCCAAGGAGTCTTTCATGTATAAAGTACCAGCTGTTTGTGTTTGTTTGTTTTCTATAATACGTGTGTTTGCTTTGGTGGTTGGTTGGTTTCCATCTTCATTTTATTTAATTAATTAATCAATTAATTTTTAAAGATTTATTTCTTCGACAGAGAGAGAGGGAGAGTACAAGCAGCGGGTGGGGGGGGGGGCAGAGGGAGAAGGGAGCCGGATGCAGGCAAAGGCCGTAGCTTAACTGACTGAACCATACATCTTCATTTTATAAAAGTAAATTTGTTACTTTTGAATTTTAAAACGTCTGTAGAAAGGCTTATTTACTTGAACTTTTATTAGAGGCATTTTTTGTCAAATTGAAATTTGACAGAAATTATATTGAATTTGACAAAAATACAATTTGTATTTTTGTCAAATTGAAACTCTTGGGGTCTTTAGAATGATGAGGTTGTTAGTCATGAGCTGTAAAATGGTTTAACAGACTTAGATTTTCAATTTTTTGTGTGTTTAAGAGACATCCACATTGCTCAATTTTAAAAATTGTGGCAAAGGATTGATGAGATTATGTAAGTTATCATAGATACCTGTTCTTTAACAGGTTAAAGTTTTATTTTTTAGTTGTAGCGTTAATGAACTCACACTAATCCTTCTACATTCTTTTCCTGGCAACCATGCAGGCATGATGGTAATCTAGGTGAGCATAGCATTGCTGTCCCCATTCCCCAAAGAGCTCATTGGTGCCCTTGTAAAAATTGATGCCTTTGTTCTCGTTTCATTATTGGAGGGCTTGATCTAACAGAGCCAAGCAGATTTAGGTGAGGATAGAACCTTAGTTTTGGTACTATCTGGAAATGTTAGCTCATTTTCTCATTAACCTGCTGAAATTATGTGTAACAAACACTGAATTGCTCTTACCTCTTTAAGGAGTTAAAAAGATAAGGAATCTCCTTGTAGGGAAGGGTGAGCCAGCAGTAATCCCAGGAGCTCTGATTTGCGGACCACTGGCTTGGGCTGTGGCGCTGTGCTAGCACTTTAAATAGATGGGTTTTAGTCCAGTGTCTTACCTCAACTTGGCATTTACTTTTTTTTTTTTTTTTCTTAGATTTATTTATTTATTTATTTGACAGAGAGAAATCACAAGTAGATGGAGAGGCAGGCAGAGAGAGAGAGAGGGAAGCAGGCCCCGAGATCACGACCTGAGCCAAAGGCAGCGGCCCAACCCAATGATCCACCCAGGCGCCCGGCATTTACTTTTAAAAAGACTTTTGTTTTTAAGTGTTTTTCAATTCTTTTCTTTGTTTCCAGAATTGTGCAAAACAAAACTACAACCAGGGACTCTGTAATCTCCTTCCACCCCCATGCCACATGTTGATGGCTCCTACAGAGCCTGGGGTTTCCATGCGGAGTCTCAGGGAGTAGCCTGAGGAATTACGGATAGTTAGCATACTGGAAGGGGCTTGAGAAATCCCCTGCATTGCTGGGTTTCGTGTTGTGGGCAAGCAAATGCAGTTCGGAGATTTCTCTCTTTTTACATAGCTCTGTTTGTTTTTATTGTTCTTTTTTTTGGGGGGGGGGGTTGTATTATGAATCGGACTATCCTGTAATATTTTGTTTGAAGTTGTTCTGTTGATAAAATTTAGTTTAAAGTATCACCATTCTGAATAGTAAACTGATATCCTTGTTCTTTGGGTCCCATATTCCAGCACATGCTGAAATGAGCCTCAGGTAGTGAACTTGTCATAAAACTAAATTTTTTCTCTTGTTGAATTCTTGAATAGGTCTATTTTACTTTTCTACTTAGGTGTGTTTTTAGAAGTCCTGCCATTATTGCAGAGGTGAACATTTAATATTCTTATATAAAATATTGACAGCCCTTTGTCAGTCCCTCAGTTTTACTTCTGAAATTTATCAGTTAAGAAATCTAAAGGTTTGGGGACCACTGGAACTCGTGAAACCTGTATCTAGACCTAGTCCTTTCTGAAAGCACTCTGGGAGTGATTATCTCTTTTCTGCTGTATTCTGGAGCAGCAAGTGGTTCATAGACATTTTATTTGTCCAGTGAGTGAAGGCAGCCCAGTAAAGCAGTTTTTCCTTTGGATCACCTTGGATTTAGTGCTCCAGGCGGTGGGGACCTGCAAGGCAATGATCATGATCAAGGGCTGCTTCTGAGTATGTCTGCTGCCACTGGGACTCAGAAGCTCCTTTCTGATTGTTTGTCTTGTAAATGCCTCATTATTTTCATGTAAAACTCATCAAATATGTAGAATGTTCAGTGTGTGGTAATTAGTAGTTAATGAATAGTTATTATTAAAGGGAGTGTTGTGGGGTACCTGCATGGCTCAGTCGGTTAAGTGGCTCCCTTTGGCTTAGGTCATGGTCTCTGTGTCCTGGGATTGAGCCCTTAGTTGGGGGGGTCCCTGCTTGGTAGGGAGTCTGCCTGTCTCTGCTACCCTCTCGTGTGTACCCTCTCTCACTCTTTCTCTCTCAAATAAAATCTTTAAAAAAAAAAGAAATAAAAAATAAAGGAAGTGTTGTATTTGTTCAGTAGTCTTGATAACGTGGAAATGTAGTTGTATTTACCTTTGTGCTGATGTTCCTTTCATTTTTTTGTTGTGAGAGATTTGTCAAGGCGACTATCAATATTCTTACTTAATTTGAAACTTAACTTATTAGAGCCTTACTAACATTTAATGTAAGTTGAGTGGTATTTTTGTATTTTTATTAAGTTTAAATTATATAAAATATTTGAAGATGAATGAAATGCTAGCTTTTTGATTCTGTATTAAGTGACTTAAAAATCAACAAACCTTGTGAAGGGCAATATTAAAGCATAATAGACTGAAATTGTATTTTAAATGCACTGTAATATTTTTCTTAGATGAACCTTAGGTACATATTAGCATTGGAAACGGTTGAGTATGGGTTGAGAAGCTTGATTAAATGTATGTGTGTCAGCTACACTGTTACTGAGGTGTATTGGTTTAAAAAATATATTTTGGATTATTAGTTAATAGTTCCCAGATGTCATGAGGGTTGAATATTTGCAATGTGTAAAATGAGCTTTTGTATCTTACATTTAGATAAAGACCAAAAATGATTTGTAAAATAATTATATTTTGGCTTTTATCGTTACCTAACAACACATTCATGATGGAGTTCAAAGGTACAGTTTATTTTAGACAACTGAAATTAAGTACTAGTTTTAAAACTGTATGCACGTTGTTGAAAACCAGTGTACTTTAATATGAAGTTCAATATTTCATATAGATGACCTGAATAGCATTCATGTCACAGAAGTGGACACATTACATCAGACCTACCATTAGGGTGCATTTCAGCATTTGGATTGCCAAAGGCTGTGATGTCAGAGTAGATCTTTACGGATTGCCCAGTACATTTATCTAACTTTTTAGATGGTGTAGTCTTCAGTTATTACCACACCACAGAAGAGAAAGTGAAAAAAAAATACTTATTATTACTCCAACACTAGTCTAAACATTTTATGTTTTTTGACTCCCCTAATACTAATAACGTGAGGTAGAGAGTCATTCCTAATAGGCAGATAAGGAAACTGAAGCACAGAGAGATTAAATAATTTGGTCAAGGACAAACAGCTAACAGATGGTGGAACCAAGATTTTAATGTGGGTAGTCTGAAGGAACAAAAATCCTTAGTTTATCAGTCTTTTGAAGTAAGAAATCTCACTTCTTTGTCACTAGTTCAGGAAATAAAATCATGTAGACCTTTAGAAGAAAAGAGTCTTAAGTAAGGTTTTGTGAGCACTTGTAAAGTAAACTATCGTCCCCTACTTTTAAACCTTTTCTGACTAAACTTACCTATTTTC
Source organism: Mustela lutreola (assembly GCF_030435805.1). Lineage (NCBI taxonomy): Eukaryota > Metazoa > Chordata > Mammalia > Carnivora > Mustelidae > Mustela > Mustela lutreola. Next base: position 9,001,913 of record NC_081292.1, on the reverse strand, counting down.
CCCCTAACCTGCAGGAATATCGAAAACAGAAAAAAAAGTGAAATTGGAAGAAAAAAGCTCAACAGCATTTGGTATGAACAGAAAGTAATCTTTAAGCAAAAGACTATTGGCTTGACAGTGGGAGGACATAGTCTGTCCCTTACTTTTTACCTGTTAGTGCTCCTTTAGGTGTAAGTGATCATCTGTTTTAGTATTTATTAGTATTATTCAGCTCCAGATATATGATTTCTTAAACATATATCTTATGTGTATTTTTTTTGTCAGGGGAGTCTAAGGCTTTCTCTGAGAGTTTTGTCTTTTTGAACACCTTTACAGTTGTGGCTATTTAAAAATAAGACACCATTTAATATTGTTGAGACTTAGGGAAGGGATGATGAATTAAAAGTCATTTTTTTTTCAGACTTTCTTCTTTAGCCGAACTTATAAAAAAAAGTTACCAAGTTTTCTGCTTTTTTTTTTTTTTTTCCTGTCTTCTGTGCTATAATGATGAAAAGTTTTGCAATAATTGTTGATAGTCTTAAATATTCTGTAGATTAACTCACTGGAGCATGTGTCCCTAAAGTTTAAATATGTTTGATAAATTGTAGACTACATCATTCTGAGTTGGAGTAATAGTTGAGTATATGTGATGAACCAATTTTAAGTAAAGCACCCTGGGACACTGCTTTAACATCCATTTGTTTTCTTTAAAGTACATATGATTGGGGTGGGGGGGGGGAGGTATTTTAAAATTTGGGGAAAAAGTTTAATGAAATAAGTTTTTTGCTTTGTGTTCTTAGCCTTCATTGTTGTACACACTGGAAAGTATTGGAAGACTGAAGGAATTATTTATGGATTGATTTTATTTTTCCGAAGGAAAAAATTTCATTAAGTTCTTTTTTAAATTTAACATATTTTCTCATTAAATTCTATGTGGAAATACTGAGTCTTCTCAGTCAGGTCTTTCTTAAATTAAGGAGTTTATTTCTTGCCACATCAGGGAACTGAGTATATTACTCATTTAATATTTTAACTACTGTCTGTGTTAACTTCAAGGTGTCAGGAGTTGGGATTTCTCAACACTGCTAATGAAGACCCCCTCTTAGAGCCCAATAAGCTAATCAGGAGTTCCAGATTCATGACAGGAACAGTTTAATTGAATCCATCCACTGGGCAGGTGACTGGAATAGCTGATTAAAACATAAATGCTGCTTTTAGGTTAACCACAGAACAACAGCTCAGGATCAACCACGATTGCTAACTTTATCACTTATGTCATTTAGGTAAGAGAAAAGAGAAGGATAAGGAAAGAAAAGAGAAGAAAGACAAAGATCACTACAAACCAAAACAGAAGAAGAAAAAGAAAAAGAAAAAGAAATCCAAGCAGCATGGTAAGTATACTAAAATGATGATTCCTGGTTGTTTTTTTTTTTTTTTTGATGATTCCTGTTTTTTAAAATTCTCAGATTCTTTTCAATTTTTCTGTGTCCTACCAAAGTGAAGGTAGGGCAAGATCCCCATGTTGTTGAGAACTTGAGAAGTCCTTGTAGTTTTTCCTTGTCTTGTTGATTTAGAAACTATGCAGCTTTGTTTACTATAGTCTGTAAATTAATCCATCTGCACACTGATTGTTACAGCTGATTAGAGACTTTCATTTCTGGCATTATGGTGGATTGGATATGTTTGTCAGGTGTGCTTCAACTACTGAAGGAATTCTTTTCAGTCTAGAATTACAGTCCCTTGAAGTAGTTTTTAAAACCAAGGATGAAATAAAGATATTTTTAGAAGTTGAAAAAAAATGATTTTTCTAGCAATACCCTGTCTAAAGGACATCCTAATCGTGTACCTGAAGGCTGAAGGAGAATGATGACAAAGGAAGGTAGGAGATGCCAGAAGAAAGGATGAGCAGAGAAAATGTAAATATATGGATAATTCTGAACATTGATTATATAAGTCATTTTGATTTGTGGGGAAAAACAAAATGGCAGAGAACAAAAATAAGTGACAGAATAATAGCTTGTAAATTGAGAGAGACATGCTTGTATTTCAGTGTTTTTCAGGTCTTGTATTGTTGTGGAAGAGCAAAAGAAATGCATTGCTTTTAGGCTCTAACAATTTAAATCTGCGTTGTAGAATTTCTAACATGAATACTAAAAGAATGGAAGCTTGGGGTATAATTTCCAAAATAGATAGTAAGAAAATGCAATGAAAAAATCATCCAAAAGAAGGCAATACAAAGAGAAAAACAGAAAATAAGAAAAATACAAATTAAAAAACAAGATGGTAGAAATACAAATATATATGTAATCATAGTAAGAGATTATCATAATTGATTTTAAAAATCCAGTTACAGGTTATTTTCAAGAGATAAATCTAAATATAAGGATGGAGAGGACAGAGCATTGTTGAAAATTAAGAAAAAAATGTGAGCAAATACAAAGCCAAAGGAAAGTTGGAGTAGATATGTTTGTTTCAAATAGTCATTAAGGGAAAAATTATTCCTAGAGATAGGCTACCATTTGGTGGTAAAGGTTCAGTTCACTTTATAAGTTCCTAGGTACAAAATTTAAAAAAAAATTGTTTTTGCAAGAATGTGCATAAGTGGGTAAAGGGAGAGACAGAGGGAGAAGGAAAGGGAGAGAAAGAATCCATGGCAGGCTTGCCATGGAGCTTGACCTCATGACCCTAAGATCATGACCTAAGCGGAAATCAAGAGTTGGACGCTTAACTAACTTGAGCCACCCAGGCACCCCTAAAAGTTTTAAGTTTTATAACTGAATAAAATCACAATATATTTCTTAGTAATTAGTAAATTAACAAAACTCAAAAATCTTCTGTGAGGGTAAGAAAGGCGGCAGCAGCACAGATGATCTCACAGGCCTCTCGAGGACACGGACCTCAGCAGCCACAGAGCAGTTTGCTCAGATGCTAATGTGTAAAAATTGCATGATGCAGCCCTAAGCACATCTCGACACATTGTAAAGATTGTGATAATGCAGACTATAGTTTCTGACTACAGTATAGTTAAATCAATATTAAAAAGATAAGTAGAAAAACCCCATACGCTTGGAAATCATGCCACACATTTTTAAATAATTCATGGGTCAAAAAACATTACCAAAGGGAGGGTAAAGATTGATTTATTTGAGAGAGTGGGAGAGGAAGGGACAGAGCACATGAGCCAGGAGGGAGGGGCCAGGGGGGGAGAGAGAGAGAGAGACTCTCAAACTCCACACCCATGATCTCAGGGTCATGATCTCAAGGTTATGAGCTTCAGTTCTACAACTTACAGTGGAAGAGTAAGAAGCCAAAAATAATACAGTCAGTCTTCAAAAGAATAAAGAGAAGAATTACTATTTAGCTATAGTTTAAAGTGGCAACTTGATGAAGCAGAGGAAGGGATCCGTGAACTCAAAGACAAGACAACTGAATTCACCCAATCAGAGCAACAAAAAAGAGAAAAAGGATAGGTTAGGATAGATTAAGGGGCTGCTGGGACAATATAAAATAGTCTAACTTTCACATTAGGGTCCCAGAAGGTGAAAAGATAATTCCATGCAGATGGAAACCAGAAAAAAGCTGAAGTAGCTATATTTTTGTCACAAAATAAACTTTAAAACCGACAGTAATAAGAGGCAAAGATATCACCACATGGTGATAAAGGGGTCAGTCCAATAAGAGGATACAACATTCATAAATATTTATGTACCCTATATATAGGAGCCCCTAAATGTAAAAAGTAAATATTGCCAGATCTAAGGGGAGATGTACCCAGCAATACAATAATAGTAAGGAATTTTAACGTCCCACTTACATCAGTGGGTTGACCATCCAACCAGAAACCTCCAAAAGTAGAAGAATACCCATTCTTGTCAATTGTACATAGAACGTCTTCAATGTCAGATCATATGTTTGGCCACAAAACAAATCTTAATAAATTGAGGGGGATTCAGATCCTCTTAGACATCTTTTCTGACCACAATAAGTAATAAGAAATTAGAAATTACATGGAGAAAACTGGGAACTTTGTGAATATGTGGAGATTAAACCACATGCTGAATAATCAGTGGGTCAGAGAATAAATCAGAAGGGAGGCAGACCGCCTTAAGACAAACGAAAATGGAAATACACCAAAATTCATGGAATACAGCGAAAACAGTTGTACGAGAGGAGTTCCTAGGGATAAATGCCTTCCTCCAGAAACAAGAAAATTCTCTATTATTCATCTCAAGAAAATAGAAACAGGAGAAGAAAGAAAGCCCAAACTTATTAGAAGAACGAAAATAATAAAAATTAGAACAGAAATAAATAGAGAAGATCAGTGAAACTAAGAAATGGTTCTTTGAGAAAGCAAACAAAATTGATAAGCCTCGTAAAAGTAGATTGGATAAATAGAAAAGCCATTACATGTGTTTCTGTTTTATTTAGGGAAGTTAGTACATGTTCAGCTAAAACATTCTTTTTTGGGGAGGGTGTCTTTTTGGGGATTTTGGGATTACTTGATGAAAGGGAGATGGTAATGGAAAAAAATTGATAAGCCTTTAGCTAGACTTATTGAGAAAACAATCAAATAAATAGAATGAGACAGGAAATGTTACAGTGATATGACAGAAATGCAGAGAACCCAAAGGCACTACTATGAGCAGTTATATGCCAACAAATTGGACAATCTAGAAAAAATGGATGAATTTCTAGAAACATACAAAATCCCAAAGCTAAATCATGAAAATAGAGCTAAATAAATAGAAAATCTAAACTGACTGGTTACTAGTAAGGAGATTGAATCAGTAATTAGAAACCTCCGAACAAAAAACGTTCAGGACTGAATGGCCTTGCTGGTTAATTCTACTAGATATTCAAAGAAGAATTAGTACCAAAGTCTTCTCTTAAACTCTTGCAAACTCTGACGCTTCCCCCCCCCCCTCAAAAAAAAAGAAGAAGAGGAGGAGGAAACTCTTGCAAACTCTTTTTATGAGGCCAGCATTACCCTGGTAATACTAAAACCGGACAAGGGCCCTATAAGAAAAGAAAATCACAGGCCGGTATCCCTGATGAGCATTGATGCAGAAATCCTCAACAAAATATTAGCAAACCGAACTCAATAATATGCTAAAAGGATCATGTACCATGATGAAGTGGGATTTATTCTTGGGGGTACAAAGATGGTTCAACATCTGCAAATAAGTTAGTGTGTTTTACCATGTTAATAAAATAAAGGATAAAAATCACATCATCTCAGTAGATGCAGAAGAAGCATTTGACAGAATTTAACATTTATTTAGGATAAAAACTGAGCAAAGTAGGTATAGAGAGAATATAACTCAACATAATAAAGGCCCATATAAGACAAACCCACAGCTAACATCATAGTCAGTGGTGGGAAAATGAAAGCCTTTGCTTTAAGATCAGGCACAAGGAAAAGATGCCCACTCTTGCCACTTTTATTCAACATAGTTTTGGAAGTCCTAGCCAGAGCAGTTAGGCAAGGGGGGAAAAAAAAGGCTTCCAAATTGGGAAGGAAGAAATAAAACTGCCACTCTTTGCAGATGACATGATATTATATACAGAAAACTCTAAAGACTCTATCAAAAAACTATTAGAACTTATAAACAGATTTAGTGAAGTTGCAGAATACAAAATCAATACAGAAAAATCTTGCATTTCTATGCACTGATAACAAACTACCAGAAAGAGAAATCAAGAAAATAATCCTATTTACAATTGTATGAAAAAGAATAAAATACTTAGGAATAAACTTAACCAAGGGAGTGAAAGATCCCTGTATATTGTAAAATACCTTTTTTAAAAAAAAAATTTTTATTTATTTATTTGACAGACAGAGATCACAGTCAGGCAGAGAGGCAGGCAGAGAGAGAGAGGAAGGGAAGCAGGCTCCCTGCTGAGCACAGAGCCCGATGCGGGGCTCGATCCCAGGACCCTGGGATCATGACCTGAGCCGAAGGCAGAGGCTTTAACCCACTGAGCCACCCAGGCGCCCCTATAAAATACCTTTTTAAATATAAAATGTAATATACAATCTAAAAATAAATATATAAAATATAAGACCTATATTTTGGTGTACTAAGATGTTAAAGAAAGAAATTGAAGAAGATGCAAATGAATGGAAAGATGTTTTATGCTCATGGTCTGGGAGAAGCAGTACTGTTAACTTGCCCTTACTATCGCTACACAATCTACAGATTCGTTGCAATCCCAATCAAAATTCCAAGGACGTTTATCAAAGAAATGGAGTAACTGTTTCTAAAATTTGTAAAACCACCAAAAACCCCAAATAGCCAGAGCAACCTTGAAAGGAGCAAAGCTGGAGGTATTGCACTTTTTGATTTCAAATACTATAAAGCTACAGTAATTAAAATGTCATGGTATTAACATAAAAACAGACACTTAGATTAATGAAAGATAATAGCCCAGAAATAAACTCTCACATATATGGTGAATTACTTAATGAGCGTGGAGCCAAGAATATACAGTGGGGCAAGGGGATTCTTTAATAAGTAGTGCTGAAGACTGGCCAGCCATATGGAAGAGATTGAAACTTGACCACAATCTTATACCAAACAAAAAGTTAACTCAAAGTGGATTAAAGACTTGAACAGAAGATCCCAGACCTTAAAACTCCTAGAAGAAAACATGGTTAATAACCTCCTTGCCCTAGGTCTTGGTGATGATTTTTTTAAAAATCTGATACAAAAACAAAAACAAAAATAAACAGAAATACATCATACTGAAAAGTTACTGCACTGCAAAGGAAACTATCAACAAAATGAAAAAGACAACCTACTGAATGAAGAAAATGTTTGCAAATTATCTGTCTGATAAGGGGCTAATACCCAAAATATATTTTTAAAAACCTCTTAAAACTCAATAGCAAAAACACAGTTTAATTAAAAACTGGGCAAAAGATTGAAATAGACATTTAGCGAAGATGTACACATAGTTAAAAGGTACATAAAAAGATACTCAACATCATCAATCATTAGGAAGATGCAAGTCAAAACCCCAGTGAGGTAACATCTCACACCTATTAGAATGGCAGTTGCCAAAAGACAACAAGTGTTAGTGAGGATGTGGAGAAAAGAGAACCATTCTGCATATCGGAGGGAATGCAGCCACTGGGAAACAGTATGGAGGTTCCTCAGAACATTAAAACATTAAGGAATAACCTTATTCAGCAATTCTACCATGTGATATTTTTCCAAAGAAAACAAAAACACTAATTTGAAGAGATAAATGCATCCTCATATTCATTGTAGCGTTATTCACAGTAGCCAAGTTGGGGAAACAACCTAAGTGTCCACTGATGGATGAATGGATAAAGAATTTGTGTACACAGACACACAGAGTGGGGTATTAGTCACAGTAAAGAATGAAATCTTGCCATTTGTGACAATGTGGGTGGACCTTGAGGTCACCATGCTATGTGAAATAAGATAGAGAAAGACAAATACCTTATCATCTCATTTATATGTGGAATCTTAAGGGAGAAAAAAAAAAAAAACCTCATAGATATAGAGAACAGAATATTGGTTGCCAAAAGCAGGGGGTGGGGGTAGGAGAAGTGGGTGAGGGTATCAAAAGATAAAAAGAAAAAAAAAATAATAAAAGAAATTCCCTTACAGGGGAAAAAAAAATGGAACTATTATACAGAGGGTGAAAAGACAGCACAGACTATCAGAAAACACTGCAACAGGTGCATCTGACAAAGGATTGGTATTCATACTGTGTTTTGAACTTACAAGTCTAGAATAGAAAGAAAAATTTCCTAGTATGAAAATAAGCAGAAGATTTTAACAGGTATTTTCACAGAATTGGAAATCTCTTTGGTAAATGGTAAGATGAATATGTAACGTGATGTCCAATCTTATGAGAAGCAGTATTAATGTAATTTTTAATACCTGTCGGCATCTATTACCTAGCAGCTATCTGCAAAAGTTACAAGGTGGATGGTATCAGATGTTGCTAAGGCAGTGGAGACACAATACTGACTACTGTGGAAAGCGGCCATTGGCAAGTGTGCTCACCATGTAACTTACAGTTCCTAACTAGGCTCTCATGACCCATCAGGAGGCAGTTATGAGAATGGCCATAGCAGCGCTGACTGCCCAGATACCCATCAAAGTCACACACTGATTCCGTGGAATCTGTATCACTATGTAAATAAATGAACTATATCCACAGGAATCTCAGGAACAAAATGATAAGCTAAAAATCACTGAAGAAAGCGTGTAATATGATTTTTTATATGTAAAGATCAAAAAGTTGTAATACAAAACTATATGGGAACATAGCAACAGCATAAAGTAGCAAAAAGTAGCAGAAGCGTAAAGAACAGCAAGAGAATGGTGAGCAGAATTTCAGGACGTGGTAACCTCTGAGGTGGGGAGTTTATCAGTTCAAATGGGAAAATGGTAGAGTAGGACCTTCAAAAGTGAGGACAGGTTCTCTTCAACTATGTGACAGGCACCTCAGTCTTTTGTGGTATTGACTGACATGCTTTATGTCATCCCAGGGTTTTTTTCATATTCATTAAACACTTGTAAAACCAGGTTTTTTATTTAAATTTTTAAAAAGATTTTATTTGTCAGAGAGAGAAAGATCATGAGCAGGGGGAGGAGGGGCAGGGAGAGAGGGAGAAGCAGACTCCTTGTTGAGCAAGGAGCCCACTGTGGGGCTCTATCCCAGGACCCTGGGATCATGACGAGAGCCAAAGGCGGACGTTTAACTGACTAAGCCACCCAGGCATCCCTAAAAGCCAGTTTTAAAAACTATAAAGCCAGCTGGGAAATTTCCAAGTCAGTAATTAGTGGTAAATTCTTCAGATTTTTAATTCCCTCACTATGCCCCAAATCATATTTTAATTGTTTCTACATTCTCTCACCCAAAAGCTGCCAGCGTACATTTGACATAGGATCAAACAGAGGACTGAAAAGCTTGAAACTACTTTCCAGAGAATGTCTTGAACATATCTGTGCGCTCGTGTGCCCGCACTGCCCCTCGTGTGCCCGCACTGCCCCTTGTGTGTTCTCCCCTCACCCCGCCCTTTCACATACGGGTCCCTGGGGCCCAGACTCCTGACTTTTCCTAAAGTCAGGAAAATCTGGAGCTTCATAAACAAAAACCACTGATCACAAACACATTTGATATATGAATACCCTCCTGGGAGGGAATGTAACGCAGACTCGAGAAGCTTCAGACCACATATCATACTGCCAGGTGAACTCCCAAGTGACCAGAGGCCAGGGGGATTTGGCGGACTGGGGTACTGCGGCGGGGACAGCCTCGCCTCATGGCAGGAAGGGCGAGCTGCTCACGCCCCCCTCTGCCACGTCAGCAAACAGATCGATTCCAGGACTCCCCAGCAGACACAGACTCTTAGTGTGCTAATACCCTGTGTAAGGGTGGGCGGGGGGGGGGGGGGGACGGAACAGGGAGGGGCTGACCAAGGACAAATGAAGAGGGGGTCACATTTTGGCAGCGTTGGGGAGAATGCAGGAGGTGGTGGTGTCCTGGAAGAAAGAGGGTGATCTGGATTAGTAAGACCGAGAGGAAAAGTTGCAAGGAAAATTGGCACCTCAGAGTTGTGTTCTGCAGTTACACTACTCCTGCTTTTAGAGAGCCATTAATCCTTAAAAACATGTTCATATATTTTTTTATTTTTTAATTGAAAAGAGCTTTATATCGTTTACATTTTAAAATCAGACCTATAAATGAAAAATCTTAACTTTGTAAATAGAATCCTAGCTAATACTTAAAGATGCACCGAAGCATTGCTTTTTATACACAGCAGGTGTGGAGTTGGGTAATCACAGGCATCTGTGCAATTAATTATTACATTTGAGAATTTATTCTGGGCTATTTACATTCATCTTGGAAGTGACTCTTCTCCAGATTAAATTAGAAAAGGAGTCTTTAAAGCTGGAAATAGGGGGTTTTAAATAACTTTAAAATTTTAAAGACATCTTAATTTTAAAACATTCACATTATTCCTACTTGAGGTTCCTAATATAATATGCATTTTATTCTACAGTTACTACAACCAGGGAGCTTTAAAAATTCTTTCTTAACACTGAATGTTATTTTGCATATCCTGCCATGCTTATTATGTATTAGATGTGCTGTAGGCATTTTTTATACAGTGATGTATTTAATCCTCCCGTTAACTAATGCTTTTTACAGTGAAGCCTCTTATACCCATTTTAGAAACCGTGAACTGAAACAAGTAGAGCTGTCCAAGCTCACATGGCTAGTGAGTGGTGAAAAGCAGATTCAAACCCAGGGAGTCTGGTTTCAGTCTTAATTTTAACATGAACCATCATGCTCTGTTGTTCTGTTACTTCTTGGGCCTTAGAGAGTGTTTGCTGGACCCTGCGTTCTTCCCTTTAGCAGGTTTTACTTGTCTTTGCTGGCGTAGGAAGTTCTTTCTTAACGGTTGTCCGTAGGAGAAATCGCCATGTTGGGATTTAAGAGTGACATCCTTGCCAGTTTTTACCTTTGTTACTTTGAGCCACTTGGTTACTTTGAGCCAGTCGCTTTATCTTCTCATCTTTCCTGTATCTGAAAAGATGAAAAGGCGTGGAGAGATTTAAAAGAACTATAATGAGAAATGCCAGGAGAATCTGGAGCATTGTGTGGTGAAAACAGAGACTCCCTTCTAGGAGCTTGTAGGCAAGCCTTATCAGCATATTGTAACAGCGATAAGAAGCACATGTCGTATTGGGAAGTAAAAGTGATACAGAGTAAGTTCTGTCTGTAGTGTAGAGAAGCTGGAGTGATCAAGGAAGGGGCTTTATGTGGAGGATTACAGCTGATCTAACCTAAAGCTAGCAGTGGACCTTTGTTCACTATAGCCAGAGGGGCCTGGCATGGGGAATGCAGGTGTGGTGTAGAGTGCCAAGAAGTATTGTTTAGTTGCTAATACCACATGGAAAGATTATCTATCAGTCTGTTTTATTTGTAACCACCAAACTGAGGTTTCTGTCATTATTCTGACGTTCAGGCAATATAACATGTCATTGATCAAAGGGCCACTTTGAAAGCTGAGCTTTGGGTTCAAATTTTCATTGCAAAGTGGAACTTCGTCGTCCTTTGGCAAGTTACTTAAATTGTATAAATGTCAGTTTCCTCATGTCTAAAGTGGTAGTAATAGTTTCTGCTGTGTAGCTTTACCTTGAGGATTCAGTCAGGTAATCTTCATCAGGTACTGAACACGATGCCAGCTAGCATTTAGCAGATGCCCTTTCCTCACCTGAGCCCAAGTAAGAGGGCATGGGGCAAGCTGTGTAGAGCCTGTGGGGCCAGGAGAGGCACAGTGGCCCCGTGCTGTACCAGGGTCACTCTGCAGTCTCAGCGTCTGCAGCGTCCAGGTGGGTGCCTACTCCTGACCTGCTGGTGGCGAGGCCTGGGAATCTGCTTTGCCAGGCTTTCCGGTTTGTGTATACATGAAACATTGAAATCCACTGGTCACCCTTTTTGGTTAAGAGTAAGGCTCTGTACTCAGGCTCCCTGTGTTTGAAGGCTGACTTTACAAAGAAAGCTGTGTCTTCTTGGGCAGTTCAACCTTTTCAGTCTCTGTTCTTCGGCTTGTGAAATGGCACTAGCGGCTGTAGCTTCCTCGTTGTGTTAGCTGGAGGATTAGGAGTTAATACACGTAAAACACTTAGAATCGTGCTTGGCACAGGGGTGCGCAGTAGACGTGGCTGTGCTGTAGTATGTACGGTCAGTGCTATGTTCGTGTCCAGTTGCTGCTGGCACATAGGACTACATATCAGTGACTTTAAAAAACCTGGATTTATTAAAGTTCTGAAGGTCACGAGTGCAAAATGGGTCTTGATGGGCGGAAGTGAAGGTGTCAGCAGGACTGCATTCCTTTTGGGAGGCTCTAGGGTAGAATCCATGTTCTTGCCTTTCCTAGCTTCTAGAGGCTTCTCTGTGTCTTGGTTCATGTCCCCCTAACCATCTTCAAAGTCAGCAAGGGCCACTCAGGTCTTTAGGGACTCTTGTGATTACATCGGGCCCACCCAGATAATTCAGGGTAAATTTGAGGTCAGCTGATTAGCAGCCTTAATTCTGCTTTGCTACAGAACCTAACACATTCATAGGTTTGGGGATTAGAATGTGGGCCTCTTTGGGGACCATTGTTTTGTCCACCACAACCACCGACTTTAGATGGATACTCAGTGCACACCTACACTGGTACTGCTCTTCTGGAAACTTGCTTTCCTACTCTTGACCTTTCCTCCACCTCTTTCCATTCCCTAACCTGCCTTAGGTGTCCTTTGCCTCATATACATTGAGGAAATAGAAGCCACCAGATGAGAACTTGCCCATCTGTCTACAACTATGTGCTTAGCTGTTATGTCCATCTTTAACTGCTTTGCCTCTATGCTAATGGAAACTGTTGTCTTTCTCTTCTTAAAATCCTTCACTTGTCACCCTGCCTCCCCTTATTTTTAGATTTTTGCAGACGATGTGTAGGATCTCCCATCTTTGAAAAGCCTCTGGGGGCACCTATGTGGCTCAGTCCATTGAGTGTCCTACTCTTGGTTTCAGATCAGGTCATGATCTCAGGGTCCTGGGACTGAGCCCTGAGTGGCACCCTGCACTCAGCAGGGATTCCCCCTCTTCCTCTCCCAACTCCTCTATGTCTCCCCCCACTGTACTTTCTCTAAAATAAATAAATTCTTTAATAAATAAATATCTTCCTCTGGACCCAGTTCCTTGTCTGGTTTCTCCTCCTCCCTCTTACTCTTCAGCCCCAACCAAGAGGCCCTCTTTTCACCTCTTGGTAGTTCAAGCAGAAGCCTGGAAACTGCCCTTTTGACGCCAGGCCAGCCCCAGAGACCTGTGGTCTGCAGACCTGCAGATCGCTGGTCTCCCTGTCAGTTTTCAAGCCAGCTGTCCTCTCCCAGGCCAGACCGTGGCGCCCCCTGCCTGCGCCTCCCTGCACCCTTCCTCATTCCACAGCTCCAGTAGGCTTTGAAAACCAGAAGCGGACTTGTGTCACGCCCTTTTTGCCGAGTTTAGGATTAAACTCAAAAACATATGTGTAACCAGACCTGCCCCTGCCACTCTAGCCTCATTTCTTCTTTCTGTCCCTCACTGTGCTATAGCCACAGTCTCAGATTTTCAGTGTGCCAGGCTCTCCTGTGCTCCGGAGCCTTCCCAGGACCCCGAATCCTGCCCTCTCCTGCCTGTCCCTGTCAGCATAGCCAGCTCTCCTGGAAGCTGCAGGCGGCTGCTTCCTGTCCTCTGTCTGCATGGCTCTTGCTAAGCTGAGGAGGATTGGACTCGGGTTAATTTCTTTTAGGACCACATAATTTCATTGAAATATTTTTTGCTGAAAAATGTATCAGTTGTCAGTGTAATAATTGACATGCTACACATTAGGAGTGCCTCTTTACAAATTGCAAAAAGAAAAAAGTTAATTTCCATCTTGTACATCTTCCTGTAGACATAGCCATGATTATAATGGAGAGAATCTGTAGAAATAATCATTTTTCCCTTCTGGACTCGCTCGCAAGACTTTATGGATACCAGCTGGAACGTGGCGCTCCCTGGTGGTCTGTGTGTATTGCCTGGGGGTACGGGTCCCGGCTGTTCTTCCCCAGCCCAGTTGATTGGATACTCCACGATCTCGCTGGTGGCATGGTTATTTTATGTCTTGTAAAACTTAACTTTCTTGTTAATTTTTATAGTGACTCTTCCTGATGCCCTGATGCTTTATTAATATTTCTTTATGTATCTTATATTACAGACTATTCAGACTATGAAGACAGTTCTCTAGAATTTCTGGAAAGGTGCTCTTCTCCACTAACTCGATCTTCTGGGAGTTCTCTGGCTCTGCGAAGCATGTTTACGGAGAAAAATACAACATATCAGTACCCGAGGGCAATTTTGTCAGTTGATCTTAGTGGTGAAAGTATGTGTAATCATGTAATGCTTAAACAAGTCTTAAGATTATTAAATGGGGAACTGAGCTGGAAACATACTTCATTCAGTGAGGGCTTATCTGAGCACGCTATTGAAGAAGTTATCCCAGAAACTAATAGGAAAGTCTCAACCTTTGCAAGTTGAGCTACTTTTTAAAATTTCTAAAAAGTAAAATTGGCTCTTATCATTAATTATAGGACATCTGGTGAGGAAGTTCCTAGTGTCTACTACGTACTGGTTATGGGTGTTTTACATGTGGATTCAGAATCTGTCAGGTTGCCCTGCCAGCCATCCTGGCTGCCACAGCTTGAGTATACTCGCCTTCCAGGGCTCCCAGCAGTGGGAGGGAGACTCTCCCCATGCAGACCCTGATGGCAGTGGCTGGAGACTAGAGTGAGGGATGGGGTCTTCATCTTATGTGAAACCCCAGGGGTACTGACGGCTGAGCTCACTTCCGGCCTTCACCTTTCTTCTGAGGGCCCAGCATGGTAGGTCCTAGGTGATGTGTTTTTGTTTGCACGGATACCACTCGCTTTCTTCCAGGCCTAACTCCTGTCTGGCCTCCTGTGGAGAGAAGTGCCATTTTCCCTTCCTCCTAAAATAAGCACCAGGCAGTTTGGAGATTTAACATTTTCAAACATAGAGGGGAGGGAGGAAAAACTCCCTCTTCCTTTTCTAACAAGCACAAGTCCCCTGTTCCCTTTTGGGCCAGTGGCTCTTCACCCCACGTGTATGTGACAGCTGTCACTGTGATGCTTTGAAACGACCGATCCAGAGGTGTGCTGCAGAGTCAGATGAGATTTCCGGGAGAGTAGATGGAGTTCCTGAGTCATTCTTAGGATTGACAGTCACATAAGGATACTCCTTTTGGGGCCGCCAAGGTCAGAAAGTCCTCACCTTATGCAGAGTGCTGGAGAATGGAGAGGCTAGCTGGTTGGCAGTGCTGTCGGAACTAGCTGTGTGAGAGCTTAGTGGCAAGAGCGTTGAAGGCAGGTGTCCCCAGTCCTGGCCGGTGTGTGACCGAGCCCTGAGCCGGGAGGAAGGAGGGGCGTTGGTACAGGGTGCGGGGCGTTGGCCAGAGGTTCTCAAGTGTTAGCATGCAGCAGAACTACCTGGGAAGCTTGTTAAAACACCTTCCTGGACCTCCTCACAATGCCTGACACCTAATGAGCTCCCGGGTGATGCTGATCTGGAATCACCACTTAGAGAATGTGTCTGGGGAAACAGCAGTGGTAGTTCAAGAAAATGGTGTTCCTGTGGCCTCTCGGTTGGAGCTGTTGTCCATGTGGTATTTCAGTACGAGAGGGAACTTTTTTTTTTTAATTTGCATTTCTTTTTAACTTTGAATCCATGGGGCCATTTACTCAGTCCTTAGAATTCAGCCAAACATTTGATGCTTGGGAATTAGTTATTCAAACTAGGGTTTCTGGCCAGTATGTTAAGTTTGTATTCTAATGCCATAAAACCTGGTTATTTGGCCATGAAAACATATGTGCGACACATGCTAATTCCTTTCAGTGATAATAGTTGTATGAATTCTCTTCTGATTGCCATCCACGTAAGGTCACACGTATGCTGCAGCTGTGCTTGGAACTGTTCACTCGCGTTCCGGTCTGCCATTTTGAATCATGAACTTGTGTTCAGGAAGGCCCAAGAGAAAATACTAGTTTTGGATTTAAGATAGTAAAATGAGGAATGAGTGAAATTTCCCCTCTCGGTTCTCAAGACTGCTTATCTTGTTATTAGAAGGATTTTATAATGCCTAATTGATTTGCTCCTTGAAAATTTTTCTGTATTTCTCTAATATTTCTTCTGACCTCACTTTCTTCAAGATATCCTAAGACCCTAAAGAAAAGAAAATGTTTATTTTTCTGTAAAACATTAACTTTGGATAAGTCAAAAAGAAAGCATTCAAAAACGGGAAAAATCAGAATAGAAACTGGTAAAAGAAGCACTAAATCATGAAATATTTCAAATATAAACAGCATGACTTTTTTTAGTTCGAATCGGGCCAACTTCTTTCTGGTCCGATTGTCTGAAAGAGAATTTTCTCTGGCTATGGACTCCCTCCTTAGCTCCTTCAGGAGCATTCTGGAGCAGCTTACTGCGTATAGCAGGCTTCCTTCTAAGCCCTGGCCGTGGAGCATTCAGAATGCAGAGCCCTTAGTGCTGCGGCCTGTTGACACTCTACAGAGGAGGTGAGTAAGGAGCAGGTGCAGGAGTGGCGCAGACCATGACGAGAGGTCGAGTCACTGAGGCAGAAGGAGCCACCTCTGTCGCTCAGGTGCTCCCTGAGGGGCCTCACAGCAGCGGGCACGTCTTCGACCAGGCATCCCCCGTGTTTCTCCAGCCACACTCCTGCCAAACCTTTAGTGTCCTGTCGTCATTTCTTTCCCTTTGTTGTAAATAAATTTTTCCTTGTTTTGCCTCGATTTTTTCTTTTTTTCTTTTTCCTCAGTGGCTGGACTAAATTGGCATCTTTGACATCAGCAGTGGTACAAATACAAACCTAAAACCTGGCCTTTAAAAATGTTGTGGTCATAAATCTAGTTTCTAGAATATACTTACTCAGTTTTAAAATATTTTAAGCAAAGTGAAATTTTAGAACTCTACATAGGGAACTTGTGATCACAGTTTCAGGAGCAGTGGTGACATTGAGAGCACAGGCTCTGGAGTCAGGTAGTCCTGCCTGCAGTTAGCTCGACCGTTAGCTGGCCGCGCTGTTCCAGCAAGTAATAGATCTTCTGTTTGAAGTGCTTAGTATAGTACCTGCTGCACAGTTAGTGCGCTGGTGGTTGAGGATTCTGATGCCGTCAGGAACAGCAGTGTTGATGTTACAGACTGCAGGCATACTTCTTTTTGCTGAAGTGCCTTGACTGTCGTGTAAAGAATATAATCCATTCTTTTTACAAGCTGTGAATCTGGAGAGGATGAAAAGGACTAATGTTTGTGAAAGCATTTGAAAACTATGCAGATTTGAATTATTACCACCCTTAGCCATGACCTCTATAAGCACCAAGACGAAGGATACTTTCCAGGTTACTTGTAATAGTGTAGATGTTAAGATGTAAAGCCAACCATAACTATTTCTTCAAAAATTGTTTCTTTGTTCAGAGACATATGCCAATCCCATATATCTGGCCTTCCTTTTTATATACTTAATGGCTTATTATCACTTCCTTTAGCGCCTTTCTATCTGGAAAAGTGACACAAGCATAGGAAAAAATACGCTGAGTATACCTTTATGTATATTCTAGATTTATCCGATGTGGAATTCCTAGATGATTCTTCAACAGAGAGTTTGCTTCTCAGTGGGGATGAGTATAATCAGGACTTCGATTCAACCAATTTTGAGGAATCTCAGGATGAAGACGATGCTCTTAATGAGATTGTGCGGTGTATTTGTGAAATGGATGAGGAGAACGGCTTCATGATCCAGGTAACCGGTCTTCCCTGTTGTGGCAAATAATCATTTCAGGTGCTCAGCAAGCACATCAGGGCGTCTGTGTTCTTTTGTCACTCGTGGTCTCACTGAAGACTGGTCTCTTGCCTATCATGTTTAAAATCCCAGTAGTAATGACGGGAAGGTCTCTTCATTTGAAGGTCTCTTCAGATGAAGTAACGATCACTCTCCCTTTGCGAGAGTGTTGAGTTTGAGGTCTTCAAGCCAAAATTCTGGAAGCCATTTTTGGAAGCCATTTGGGTGGGTGAGCATCTAGATATATTGAAGGGTAGACTGTATCAGCCCTTTGGGCCTGGATCCCTGTTTGTAGCCCTTCAGTGGGCAGATGAGGAAATAAACATTTCCTCTCTTGTCAAAAATTGTTACAGGGCCTGAGCATTACAAACCACCTCTCTCTGTAGAAAGGGTATCTTTAAGAAAAAAGGAGCATAACCCACATTTTGTGATGTCATTTAGCAGATTTGGAGATGTTAGTTGCAAGAATAAAGAGTAATGTTTTCTCACCCTTTTCAAAGGTATTCTCAAATAAGGGAACTACAAAAGTATAGGGTCACCGCACAGGTTATACTTGAAGAAGTGACTGCTACAGGCAATCCTACGAACTTGTCTTTTTTAAGAAAAATGTCCACACTTTAATAAGCTATTTTAGGGATATATTTCCCCTACAAATTAGTGGGAAGTAAATGAGAGCAGTAGTTTTGTGTATGTGTGTGTTACGTGATTTAAGTAATCTATCAAGGCACATTTTAATAGCTGCAACAAGAGGGAGTTCTTGAAGTAGCCGACTCTTTGAAATATAAAATTCATCCTCTGTCGGCACTTGCATCATGGTGTGGAGTAAGAGTTGAGCTCTGGGAGGCAGCGAGAGACGGCCACTGCTAGCTGAAAGCAAGGGGACTTGTCTTTTTTGCTGGTGAGCAGACCTGTGACTAAGCACTCCTGTGTTTTCGGCAGTGTGAAGAGTGCCTCTGCTGGCAGCACAGCGTGTGCATGGGGCTGCTGGAGGAGAGCATCCCCGAGCAGTACATCTGCTACGTCTGCAGGGACCCTCCTGGTAAGCCTCCTCCCCGTGCTGGTGGCAAGATGCCCAAGATCTCGTTATGCCTAGAGATCTGTTGACGTAGGGTACCCACTGCATAAGACATTGTTACTTCTTCATCAGTTAAATTCTGCTTCCATGGTGAAATTTTAAAATATTTTTCATTGTTTGTGACAGCTTCGTTTTCTGTGTCAATTATTGAGGCCAGAACATTAGCCTCGTTTTATTAACATAACTGCTCCACTACTTGAAGGACAGAGTTAATGTAGGTCATTTTCCTGGAGAAGGATTAGCCCTGTCGTGTGTCCCTGTGTATTGATTTCTAAATAGGTTTATGTGTGCCTCTTTAAGTGGAACTGTATTCTGAATGTAACTCCTTGTGATGTGATTAAAAAAGTTCCTGACTGTGCTGCATATCCAGCTCATTTTAGTAGACGGGCTCTCCCGATGATCACGGTCCACCCCTTATTTTACTGCTGAGACAACTGAGCCATGGAGAGTTGCACGCCATGTGCACAAGGAGAGTACTAGACATGGCAGAACTGAGGTGGAAACCTGTCCCTTTAGACTCCTTGTTCAGTGCCTTCCTCCGTGCCGGAGGCTTTCGAGTAGCAAGGTCTTGCATATCGTGTACACTTTCAGCTGCCCAGGTAGAAGATAACTAGATATTCCCAAATAAAAGCCTACCAGTACTCCTCTTGTCTATCTTTAAAAAAAAAAAAAAAGAAAAAAAGAAAAGAAACATTAAGAGGCAGGAGAATGATTCAGATCTATATGAATGTAGATATCTGTTTGTTCATTCAGCAGCCTTCATTGGATGCCTTCTATTTGCCAAATGCTGGTAAGAAGTAGGATGATTGATTCTAAGCATACCTTTCCACTATCTCATAGTATAGTAGGGGTCACAGACACATAAGCAACTAATTTAACAGACATTGACGTTGAAGATATTGGATTATACAGGAGCCTGTGAGATCTTGAAGAGGGGTCCTTATTCACTTAAGTCGAACTCTTACTTCATCCAGTTCAAAACAAATGTTAGCGAGAGAACGGGTACCCCGTTTAGTTTCTGTCCAGCCCTCTCAGCCCTTCTACAGGGCAGATGACAGACACATCAGAAATGGAAAGCCGTCCCCTCAAGGTTCCTCTGCAGGTATCCTCTGCGTCTGAGCACATCCTGAGTGGAGTGTGTTGTCGCTAGTGGGCAGGAGACCCCGAGGTCGGAGGAGGCTCGCCGGCTTCTCAGAATGCTGTGTTGCTCTTCTTCTGAATTTATTCTTAGTGCCAGAGCTCACCTTGCTCATGGCAGTGTTAGTAAGATGCCAGTGGGAGGGAAGTCCAAGTAAGTGGAAAGCTTTGTCATTTTAATGTCACCTTCATCTGCAGGTCAGAGGTGGAGTGCGAAATATCGGTATGATAAGGACTGGTTGGATAACGGGAGGATGTGTGGGTTATCGTTTTTAAAAGAAAATTACTCTCATCTCAATGCCAAAAAGATAGTATCCACACACCACCTGCTTGCTGACGTCTACGGTGTCACGGAAGTCCTGCACGGGCTGCAGCTGAAGATCGGCATACTGAAGTAAGTGCGGAGCCGCGGGGCGGCGGGTGGCGTGCACTTGAATTCCGGGTCATCAGGCAGCCTTTGGAAGGTTCAGATGAGCAACTGGGGAGACAGAAGAGATATTTGAACACATTTTAACTTTGAAAAATAGACAGGATTAATAAGCTTTTTGGATGAGTAGCTAGTTCCTGCCTTTCGTCCTGGAATGAATAAGCATGGATGAAGGTCACTACCACCTCTGCTAGTCCAGCAAATGCTAGTCCTTGCCCTGCTGTTCTGTGTAATTGCCGTAGGCGCAGAATTAAGTACAGTTGCTTGGTGAGCCGGTATTTTGTGTGCTCCTCCAGGAATGGTGTCCAGATGTAGTATTTTTTAATTACCTTAAGATGGACTCTGAAGGGAGCAGGTCATATAACCCATCCCTCTACTCTGCACCAAATGGGTTTTAGTCATCCTAGACTCTTTTCCCTTAAAACAACAACAACAAGAAAAAATAAACAAGACAAACAAACCCAGCCTGAGCCTCCCTAAGTAACATGTCCAGGTATTCTCGAAGCCCATGTTTTCAGTTCTTCTAATCCCTGCCTAGAATTCTTCTCTTAAGACAGTATTTTATATAAAAACAGGATGCTTCACTGGTTTCTCACAGGACTGTCTTCCTTGGGACTCACTTGCCTGGGCCGGAAACTTACCCTTCCCCCTCCTCGGCCTCCGTCTGTGCAGCTGTCCCCTCAGCCTGGTGGGCCCGGGCACCTGGCCGTTGTAATTCCTTCTCGTTGTTCTGTGTGTCTCTCCTCTTCATGCTGGCCCAGCCCAGGCCGCTCTTTTCACAGTGCCACACCTTCTTAGTTCTCTGCGGCTCCAGTCTTGTACTCTTTGAGTTCATCCTTACTGTTGCCAGTATGAGTTTAGTAAAAGATAAGTAGGACTTTGAAGTGCCTGGGTGGGTGAGTCGGTTAAGCACCTGCCTTTGGTTTAGGTCATGATCCCAGGGTGTCTCTGCTCAGTGGGGCGTCCGCTTCTCTCGCTCCCTGCGCCTCTCCCTGCTGGTTTTGCATGTGCGCTCTCTGATGCTCTCAAATAAATAAAATCTTTAAAAAAAAAAAAAAGAGAGAGAGAGAGAAATAGGAGTTTGCCTCTTTTTCAGCTTCATATCCCACAGTGCCTTCCCGGCTCCGCAGCATGCACGCGGAGTCCTTCCCTGACGTGTATTCTGTTGTTTGCTTGCGGTGCCTTCCCTGTCCCACTTGTTCTCCCCCGACACTGCAGCTCTACCAAACCATAATCCCTGAGTGAAGCCTGCTTTATCATAGTTACAGGCCTTTACTAACACTTCGAACCTTCTACAGCTAGTCTTTTTAGCAGGTGCCTCTTCATGATACCTGCCCGACCAGGGCTGATCACTCACCCTTCTTGGCAAACTCCTTACATACTGAGGTTGGCACTTTTGTGCACTTTGTTTTTTCATGTCCACCTCTCCTCACTACACCATCATCTTGTTGCCAGTCCCTAGTATACACCTAAGTATTCGGTGACTGTTGAATGTGATTTGCTTCTGTTGTAGGTCATAAATCTGAATATGGATTTCTTTTTAAAAAGGGCATATGGATGCTAAAACTTGAGGGAAGAGCTAACCTATTAAAAAGAAAGTCTACTTCATGCCAGAAATTAGTGCTGTAGTATCAGATTTCATTTAATCCTTAAAATAAGCCTGAAAAATAGATCTCCTCTCATTTGATAGATGGATAGTCAGAGATAGAGGTACTTGTCTAAGCTCAGTGACAGAGCAAGACAGGGTCCATTAGACAGAGTACAAAGCCAACTTTCTGCTGTGCCTTTACTATAAGAGAATTTTAGTATTTTCTGATACTAAATTAGAGGTCCAAAAGATAAAATGTGTAATTTTAGAACAATACTTGGGTACTACTAAAAGAAAACTAAAGTTGGCCCCTGGGTGTTTGTCTAACCTGGAAATAATTAATTCACAAACATTGAGGTTTCTGAAAGGTTTATGCTTCCTGAGTATTTCCCTTTCTTATCGATTCTGATTGAAGAATTGTGGTTTCACTCACTGCAGAATTTTAATGACTAGAATTAGCGATAGGAGGACATTATCATAGACTGTGGGTGAGGGCTAATCACTGCAACCTCTTTGGAGGCCGCTTGGACATTTATCACATTTAAAGTGTGTGCCCACTATCCAGCAGCTCCGTATCTGACTGAAATTTCCCCACTCGTGTGCAGAGAGCACACGAACACGCACACACGTCTGTAGGTAGGAATGGGCTGGTGAGCCTAGACGGGGGTACATGGATACTGTTGAGCTCTAGAGTAAAAGTGGGGGAAACATCTGTGCACTGAGGGGGCAAGATGCCCAGATATGTTGTCTATGAGGAAGGCAAACTGAGAGCCCCATTTGTATAAAAAGAGAAAGTATATACTTCTCCATTTAAAAAAATAATTTTAGGGGCGTCTGGGTGGCTCAGTGGGTAAAAGCCTCTGTCTTCGGCTCAGGTCATGATCCCAGGGTCCTGGGATCGAGCCCCGCATCGGGCTCTCTGCTCAGCGAGGAGCCTGCTTCCTCCTCTCTCTCTCTCTGCCTGCTTCTCTGCCTAGTTGTGATCTCTGTCTGTCAAATAAATAAATAAAATCTTAAAAAAAAATAATTTTATATGTATAGAAAACATCTGAAAGATAATACCTCATTTTTTTATGATTGCCATGGTAGGGAGGTTTTTACTTTGTATGCGTTTATTGCCTGGATTTTTTGTCATGAGCAAGTATGAATGAATGAAGATTTTAAACTATTGTTATATACAAGTTTTTTGTGTTGTGCAGTTTAAAAAAATATGGTGAAACGTCGGTAGGAAAAGAAGGGCATCAATCAAGTGATGATGTGAGCTGTGGACAGAACTACATCTATCGTTGCCCTTCTTAAAGATTTTATTTATTTAAGAGAGAATGAGCACGAGCTGAGGTGGGGTTTGCTGAGGGAGAGGGAGAAATAGACTCCGTGCTGAGCAGGACCCTGAGATCATGACCTGACCCAAAGGCAGATGCTTAACCCACTGAACCACTCAGGGGTCCCTCGTCATTGCTTTTCTACCTGAGTATTATTTCTATAAAATTCTATTCTGCAAAAAAGAATTCAAACTTTGGATTAAGTTCTGGGACAAGTTACCCTAAAGAATACCTCTGCTTTGGTCTTGAACCCCTGCCCTCCTTCTAGCCTGGTTCCCTCAGTGAGTCTGGGTCTTCCGCAGAGAAGTGGAGACCAGTTTGCCTGAGTCCGCACACTCTCTGTACAGCACACACGGACAACCAGCGGTTATCTGTATCAGCTTTACTTTCTGAAATTTATTATGGCACTAAACTTGTTTCCCTCCTGCCCCTGAACTGCTCTTTTCTCCAACTTTGCTTTAAGGAATAAACATCATCCTGACCTTCATCTCTGGGCTTATTCTGGGAAGCGAAAAGACCAAGATCAAGGAATTGCTGGGATAGAGAAGAAACTAGCAGTGCCAGACACAGTTAATATAGAGGAAAAGAAATACCACATACAGAACCATAAAGAACCACCTCGTTTGCCCCTAAAAATGGAAGGAACGTACATAACAAGTGAGCACAGTTACCAAAAGCCACAACATTTTGGTCAAGACTGCAAGTCTCTTGTAGACCCTGGGAGCTCAGATGATGATGATGTTAGTAGTTCTGAAGAAGAACGAGAATTCCAAACAAAAGATAAAACCCGTTCACGCTACTCAGTCAGAGAAGATGGAATGCCTGGAAAGGTATAACTAGTTCCTTTGTTTTGGCTTGGAAAATATGATAGACCATAGGACAGTTTTATAAAATAAAACATACTGAATTCCTAGTATAACTAGGCTTACATTTCCAAGTTCACGAATACCTTGTTGGGTAAAGATATTTGCTTTCTCTATTAGAAAACACTGGCTATTTGAACATTGAATTATCCCCTAATTCAGAGTTGTAGTAATTCAGTAAACGTTCGCCCTAATCAAAGTTTCAGTTGTTGTAAGCATGCTTAGATATCTCCAAAAACTATGAGACATATTTTTTTCCAAATGAAGATGTCTGTGTGTGAGACCGTGTAAGTGTTTGTGGGTGTGTTTATATTAATACAATATGTGTTTCAGATAAAAGGTGGCATTCCAGTCTTTTTAAAATTTTAGTGTACTTACATATGCATATCAATTGCATTATGCGATAAACTGAATTCTTACAGCTCTGTGTCCATTGAATTTCTGTGAACTTTTTACTATTCATAGAGATTGTCTTAGAAATAGTTTCTTCTTTTTTCATTGATTTTTCAGCTAGTAATGCCACTTTATAATTAGGTCTTTATTTTTCTGGCCTTGTTTTATCAAGAAATCACTGTAAACAAATAAATTTGGGAAGCCTCTAGTTCATGATATTTGTGGCAGATGATTTAGTCAAATTACTGTCCCTTTTATGAAATAAATTCTTTCTGGTGAGTCGAGTTCAGATTTTTTGTGTATGTGGAAAGCATTTTGCAATTCTTAAGTTTTTAAAAGATTTTTATCTCTCTCATGCCTCACTGATTTAACTGCAAGAGTTAATTATAGTCTACGGGTAATGAGACTTTAAACTGGCCTTTGTCAGCCCTCATGATTTTTCCATCATTGCTCTCTGCCTTCACTCCACTCATGTCATTAGCTTAGATTCATTGAGGAAGGGGTTAGTCTAGATGAGCTGGGGTTTCTCGCTACAGAGTGTAATTAGCAACTTATTTCTTTAGCACGTCTTGTTGAATGCTCTCTGTGGAGCCCCGTGCTAGGCTTTGTGGAGAGACATGGCAAGCATATCTGCTCTTTTAAGGGCCATCACATAATTTAATTATGCGCTGGCACTTCCTTTAAAAATAATCTAAGAGTCTGATTGGATTTCACTGATCGTTGTAGTAATGAGGTGTTTGGTGTATCTTTCCTGTTATGACATTACATTTCACCTAATTTTGTTTTTTCCTAATGGTTCTTTGGAGAAGAATCCGGCTGAGAGGAGTACGGTATTTATTTATAATGATAAAAAGGGCACTGAAGACCCAGGAGACTCACATCTTCAGTGGCAGCTCAATCTCCTTACGCACATCGAGAACATGCAGAACGAAGTCACCAGCAGGATGGACCTAATAGAGAAAGAAGTTGATGGTAATTTTAAGAAAGAACTAAAATACAGTGGCTACCGTCTGCAGAGTGTATTTATTATTGTTGTGGCGACGTTGTGTGAAGTGTTTTAAGTTACGGGCTGAGAACCGTAGGTGCTCCGTAGGTGCTGTCCCTACTGATGGCCTGTCCCCTTCACGCCGCATTCAGTACAGCTGGGGGTTAGGGTCTTTCAGGCTGAAAACAAGACGATTGGATATTATCTCATTTTTTTTTTAAAGGTGGATGTTAATTAAATACCGGCTGCAATATAGAGAACATATGGAATATTTATTAGTTTCATTGAACTGTGTTTTCTTTGGAAGTCAGTGTAAGGGCCTTAAGCATATTTAAAATATGAGGTGAAACATTTTGTATCTTTGCTCTCACTGTGGTCAGTAGGAAGTAAAATCAACAACAACAAGAAACCCCCACAAGCTCAAGTAGGTAAAACCGAAGTTTGCACACACGTTTTCAAATGCTTTTCTTTTATATTTTTCACTTTATTACATAGGACGCTGAGGAGTGGACAGGAAAGATACTATCCCCATTTTATAGTTGAGAAAATTGAGTAAGAAGTAACTGATTCCTAATCCAATGGGTTTTTTCCTAACGTCATACATAAGATTGTAACCCCCCGTCTTTTTTCTTAATTTCACCCTACAGTAAGCTAGAGCTCTTACTGCTTTGTTTTTCCCTGAGGAAAGAGGAAAAGAAAACCCATTTCAAAAACATCTTCCATTTGGTTTAATTTAGCTTTTTGTTACTGTAATGTTGTGAGTAGATATGTGACGGGGGAAAAATACATTGGACACTATCCCTTATTATTAATAAAAAGTGTGGAATCAACTAACTGCATTTTGCCTAGACTTCTCATATGCTTGCATTTTTTTAAAGTAATGATAAAGTAGTGGGACTGGAAAGGACACCGAGAAGCTGCCACCCCCTTTCCATTCTTAAAAAGAACTTCCTGATTTAAAAAAAGAATGGTTAGAGTAGTTAAGTTTTATTTAAAATGAAGTAGAGATTACTTAAGTCTAAAATAATAGCTTCAGCAGGCACAGGAAACTGTTTCCTATTCCAGAAGAGAGTAGAAGGAGATATTCAAAATGAAATTAGTTTATGCCTATGAAGGGAAAAATTACCTAAAATAAGAACAGAAGTTACCAAGAAGGACTAGAGCTCTTGTGGGATACGATATAATATAAAAGCTGCCAAAGCCTCTCAGAACTGGCTTGAGTCTGTTCCTGGCCTTGGGGAGAACGGAAGGTGAACCCTGTCTCCATCCTTTTCCAGCCTTCCAGGTAGACCATCTTGTGACTTCTTCCAGTTGCCATTTAAATTTGTTTGTTCTGTTTTCTCTTTTAGTTCTGGAAAGCTGGCTTGATTTCACAGGGGAGTTGGAACCACCTGACCCTCTCGCAAGACTGCCCCAACTTAAGCGCCATATCAAACAGCTCCTAATTGACATGGGCAAAGTACAACAAATAGCAACTCTTTGCTCTGTATGACAACAGTGAAAACCTAACGAAAAGAATGTGGGTTTCTTCAGTTGATCATTTTTATTATCCACGTGACTGCTAAGTGGATAGTTAAAAAAACGTAGTGATGTTTGGTCATTTACTGATTTGTGACATCAATAGGATGGCACCTTGGAAAGGAAAAGGAAGAACAACCTCTATCAAGGAAGCTAATATTAGAAAAAGTTTATGCGCAAGCTGTCTGATAATGTGTTATATGCCAGGGATCAATGAAGTTGAATATAATCTGTACCAAGGAAATTGAGTTGGCAGGATTTTTCAATAGTTGCTTTACATGAAGCTCGACATACGTGTAGAAAGAAAGATGGTGTGCTTATCTAATTTTTAGTAGAAAGATCTATGTAATAAACCAGCGTTTGGCCAAAAGCAAAACTATAGAGGCAAGGAGATTCTGGAGAGTTCTATAAGGTTGCCGTATGAACTGTCTTCTCTGCAGGTGATCCAGCTGCTCCGGGGCTTAGAGTATTTAAACTTGTATGGGATCATGAGCTGTTTCCTAGGTAATGAATGTCCGTAATCAGAAAACTGACAGTGGAAGCCTCACTTCTGAGGAAAACAGTTGTGGAATTCTGACTTCATTTTGATTACATATTTAAAAAATGCCAAATAATTGAAATTTCTTGCAGGCATTAAGCTCATTATAAACAGAATGGCTTGCAGAAGAGTCCGTGTGCCAAATGACGATGACACTGCTGGAGAGAGAGTGCTAAATGTTGTGGGAGTTCTGCTCCTGGGTCTTGCGTATGCCATCAGCCCATCAGAAACACAGATGTCATGCAGACTGTATATGTCCTACATACAGTTGAATTCAGGACTCAGGCATCCGCGTACAGTTTGATCCTGAGTATGCTTGGTGTTTGCCTTCAGATTAAATATTGTAAATCACCTCAGCTGGGATGAGGAGTGACAAAAATAACGAAATAATTTGTGGCTGTGGATTTTTT
Organism: Mustela lutreola; assembly: GCF_030435805.1. Lineage (NCBI taxonomy): Eukaryota > Metazoa > Chordata > Mammalia > Carnivora > Mustelidae > Mustela > Mustela lutreola. The sequence goes on along the minus strand of NC_081292.1, from coordinate 8,974,250 downwards.
AACTGCTGGTAGTGGGATACTGGAAAAGCTTCATTTCTGAAGATGAATTTTATTTTTAAAAAATACATGCACACTCAAAACTTTTAGCTTTGATCACAAATGGACACATTTCTGAAACCAAAGGCAACTAAGTTGCTGAGTTAGCTCTTGCTGGATTTCGGGCCCAGGCCTTCCTGTCCGCCAGTGCTCTTGTGAGTTGTGTGCCGCCGCCGTGCCCCATATGCGGGTGTGCGTGAGCGTGTGTGCTTGTTTGAAACAAACACTCAACGTACATATGTACATAGCCTACACATATTTATATCTGCACATATCTAGTTTTATTACTATAGACTATAAGAGTTGGTGGTTAACATGAAATGTTACCTTTTAACAGACTTTTTAAAAATTAAAAATGTATGTACAGGTTTTGAAACTTTTTTAAAAAGGAGAAAAAGATTGTTCAGAGGAGGCTATTTGATGAAATAACACTTGAATATTTTATGCCTCATTCTGTTTATCAGTTCTAGGGATCTGTGTAAATGCATTTTAGAACTGATACACAGTAAACTTGAAATTTATCTTTGATAAGAATACATGCCACTGTACATTCAGATATTATTTAAATTTGCAAACACACTGTTCTATATGTAAGGTACTGTATGTAAAACTCTTTATTAAAACTATTCCACATATCCTAAAATTTCAGCTTGCCTTCTTGCGGCCTTATATTTTGATGTGAAGATGATTAAAAGAGTGAGCAAAACCGTCATTAGAGATTTTTATTGCCTTTTGACATTTTCCAACTTGACAAATGTGCCAAAGATCAACAGACATAAGATACAGTCTTGTGTATTTACTTGTTATACACAAACATTATCAGAGATCTTACTGGGAAATGAAAAGCTTTAATAGAGGTGGTTGGGATACTGGCTTAAATTTGTATATTAAAGTAAAAGAAGAGTATCTCTCTTCCATGTGTGGCCTAAGCGTCCTAATGTCTGTATTACCTTCCGTTTGTGTTAAAAATAATGACTCTAATCTTTTCCCTGTGGTCGTTAAATTCCAGACATTGAATTTGTATCTTTTTTTCTTTTTTTTTTCCAGAGTGGAGCAGATAGCATCCTTAGCCCATGAATAGTGGAGTTGCCTAGATTCTTGTCACATACACAGAAGACCCTTTGTACCTAGTAATACTCCTCTTCTCAGTCCCTGGTGACCACAGTTAGATTGCTGTGCATTGTTTCCGTAGTACCTTATGATCAAATCAGATTATTTGTTAGCAGCCAGCAAATGAGAAGTTCCATTAATACTTAGCTTACTAAATTTTTGTTCTGCTTTTATGTATACGAATTGAAAGTACGAATTTTTTAATGTAGGTGTTTGGGTTTTTTTAAAGATTCTATTTATTTATTTATTTGACAGAGAGAGATCACAAGTAGGCAGAGAGGCAGGCAGAGAGAGAGAGAGGAGGAAGCAGGCTCCCCGCTGACCAGAGAGCCCGATACGGGACTCAATTCCAGGACCCCGAGATAATGACCCGAGCCGAAGGCAGTGGCTCAACCCACTGAGCCACCCAGGAGCCCCTTAATTTAGGTTTTTAAAGTCAGTCAATGTCAGATTACTTTTATACGCAAACCTGTTTAGAATATATCAACACTTGATTTGAAGTAAGCTGCGCTTTTCCCTGTTTGAGTATGAATTGGTTTTTGAGAAGTAAGTTCATTGTGAGAGGTTTCAGATGAGTTTTCTTTCCACTTAGTCTTGCTTAACAAATACATGTCTTTAAGTATCAGCAGTAGACTAGAGAGGGTATTTCTTGATACCTTTTCACTGCTACCCAGACAGAACCAAACGAGCACCGGTGGGAGGGAGCCTGAGTATGGGACTGATCAATGTAATGGTACTCCCTCATGCGCTTGCCTGGTCCTCCCGACTTCGTATTCTAAAACTCAAGGACAGTGCACTCTTAGAGGAACCCAGCCACTCTCCTAGTTTCCTAGCACTCTCATTTTCACTGATTTATTTCCTCATATACTCATAGTCCACGTCTTTGAAACAAAGCACCCTATTTCCCCTCCAGTCCCCTGGACCTCCACCTTCACTCCCTGCTGTGACATGATGCTGAGAGCCCCAGCTTGAAACTCACAGTCTCCCCAGATCTCTCCATCCCCACCTGTGCTGCCTGCTCAGAGCAAACGCTGTTTACCTCCTTTGCCATCTCTAGTTTTTTTTTTTATCACATCGCGCTGTGTTAATACTGGTGTTGATACTGGCCTCCTGAAATTTGAACCTTGCCATCACTGTAGTTCATGAAAACGGTCACTTGCCAGGCTAGAAGGTTCAGAGTTCCCATGCCTGCTTTATGCCAGTGTGGTGTGTTACCTGCAGAGTCTGGTTTAATGCTTGTGTGGATAGTTGGGCAAACAGTCCTTTTCAAGTCCTCAAGGAAGTCCTCAGGAAGACTTAAGTGGCAGGTTCAAGATGCAGAGGCTGTGCTGGTCAAGCTCATGGCCTCCAGCAGAGGTTTTTTCTTTGCTGATTTTGTTTGTTAAGTTGTCTTCTCTGAATCCGCTAGTGACTCCCTGTTTCAGATCAGGTCTGTGCCATCCGGCTTTCAAATTCATTTAAGCCTCATTGTTAGATAGACCATGCTCATTTCCATGGCTTGCCTCCTTAACATTTCTCTCTTCTGGAAGATTCTCCTTTGTGTCTCTACAAAACCGGGCAATTACTGGGGCTTCAGTTTCTCCTGCATATCCCAGGCTGCCTCTTGTACCCTGTCCTGTGCCTGCTGCAGAGGAGCAATGTCCGGGAGCGCTGTACCGGGCGCTGGGGGACTGGTGTGAGCTCTGCAGCTACGCCACTCTGGTTTTCACTCTGGCACAGGACTAGCGGTGATCGCTCTGAGCTCGGGGGCTCTTCACCCAAACTGTGCTGAGAGGTAGATGAAGCAAATAAAGTTCCCAGAAGCTTCGATTAAATTGTGAAGTTGAAAATTAGATGCAGCGGTCACACTGAATGTCCTCCTTGTGCCGGCCATCAGGTTATGTGGCTGGATCTGGAACTCACCAGCTCCTAGCCCGTCAGAAACACTGAAAGCCTGTTTTTCAGAGATGGGTGATCTCGAAGACTACAAGGAGCCAGAGAGGTAAATAATGGAAAGGTAATTGTCTTTGTAGGTAGAGGGGTTTGGGGGAAATAGAATATGTACATTAACTGGAAAAAACAAACAAAAAAAACAGGTCTTTGAATGTTTTCTGACCTCTGTATAGGAATTTTGGAAAATTATCTGCTCCTGGTACCTATGTCATTGGGTACCCCTAAAAGCGGATCTGAAGATAAAACTTAAGTATGTTTACTATGTTTAAGAGTTCATTCAAGGAAGTTAGAGTGAGGAAGATTGGGGGCCAAGGGAGGAAAAAAACAATAAAGTTATGCACAGCAGAGGACACCGCAATGGGCAGTGGACCTTTGTTTTTTCCATTTGAAACTATTCACCATAAACTTAAACAACTGTAAAGGGTGTGGCTTCCAGTTTGTAAATACTGGCATATTAAAATCAACCTGCTGTTTGTTTTTTTTAAGATTTTTTTTTTTTTTTTAATTTGACAGACAGAGATGACAAGTAGGCAGAGAGGCAGGCAGAGAGAGAGAGGAGGAAGCAGGCTCCCTGCCGAGCAGAGAGCCCGATGCGCGGCTCGATCCCAGGACCCTGGGATCAGCACCCGAGCCGAAGGCTTTAACCCACTGGGCCACCCAGGCGCCCCCAACCTGCTGTTTTTAAATGTATGTAATAGAGTCAATCATTTTGCTACTTACCAACATCTATTTTCAAAATACACAAGCAAGCTTATTCTTGACATTGGGAACTTTCACTTATTTTTTTTTTTTTTAAATTTCTTTTCAGCGTAACAGTATTCATTATTTTTGCACCACACCCAGTGCTGCATGCAATCTGTGCCCTCTCTAATACCCACCACCTGGCTCCCCCCAAATCCCACCCCGCCCCTTCAAAACCCTCAGGTTGTTTTTCAGAGTCCATAGTCTCTCATGGTTCACCTCCCCTTCCAATTTCCCTCAACTCCCTTCTCTCCATCTCCCTATGTCCTCCATGCTATTTGTTTTGCTCCACAAATAAGTGAAACCATATGATAATTGACTCTCTCTGATTGACTTATTTCACTCAGCATAATCTCTTCAGTCGTATTTTTTTAGTCTCTTTGGCCTTTCCATTTCACTTCCCAATAGAATGTTGCCTACCATTATACTTACAGATGTCTATCATTCTGCCTTTTGTCCATGAAAAAAATAAATAGTAAATTACAATTTAAAAGTGGACTTACAGATTTCTTACTAGAATGTCAAAAGTACATGTAGTGAACAGAAATATTAGTAGAAAATGGGGAAAATCTAAATTAGAATTCAGTAATTCAACCCTCCTTTAAACCTAATTGATAGAACAAGTAGAAAATCAGGATATAGAACACAAACAAACGTGAACACTCAGTTTGACCTAAATGGCACACTACATTCTACCCAACAGCATGAGAACAGAACTTTCCTTTTCAAGTGCATATGGAGTAATCAGAAAGATGGACAGTATACTAGGCTATAAAACAGTTCTCAATACCTTTAAAATAATTGAAATCAGAGTATGTTCTCTGGTGACAATGGAATTAACTAGAAATCTGTATAGCATATCTGGAAACTACCCCACCCCCGACCATGACTTGAGATTATTAACACATTTGTAAAATAACCATGACACAGAAAAGTTATAAATAGAAAATACTTTAAATAAAATAAAAACAATATGCTAGCAATAGGGAAACCATATAAACCAAAATGGTTCTTTGAGCTAATCAGTAAAATTGGTTAGTTCCTACATAAACTGATAAAAAATTAGAATGGAGAAGGGAACATTACTATGTGTCCAACAAACCATTTTTAAAGATACGACCATAAAGTTATACGCCAATAAAATTTGACAGCTTACCTGAAGTGGAATAATTCCTCAAAAGATTACCAAAAGTGACTCAAAGAAATTAAATAAATTGAATTCATAATTAAAAGTGTTTTCTCAAGACTCCAGGCCTGAATGTGAATTCTATGAAACAGTTAAGGAAGAAATCTCAATGTTGTGCAAGCACTGCCAGAAAATAGGGAAGAAAGGAACACTTAACTTTTAGAGACCCAACTTTGACCTCATGCCAAACCAGGAAAAGACACCAAAAGGAAAAGGAAATTACCAGTACATGGTCCTCTTGAATAGACACCAAAGTCCTCAACCAAATATTAGCAATGTGAATCTGGTGATCCATTGTAAGGATGATAGATTAAGTTGAGTGTTCCACAGGAATACAAGTTTGGTTTAATATTTTAAAAAATCAATGTCATGTCATCAAAATAAAAACATGTTCATCTCAATAAGAAAAAGCATTTTATGTTTCAGGATTTATTCATGATTAAAAACTCAGAAAAGAAATGGACAGGAATTTGCATTAAATATTACCCTTTATGTTTTAATGATAAATGAATACTTCTTTCCCTAAGATAAGGAAGAGGGCCAGAATGTCCACTATCTTCACTTCTAGCCACCATTGTTCTGGAAGTCCTGCTAGTGCAATGTGTCACTGAGCTTAATAAAGGAAGAAAAAAAGGTTCACTACTTGGAAAAAAAGAAACATTCCCAAGTGACGTGTATAGGAAATAGTGTAAGGAATCTACCAGAATGCTGTTAGAACTATTCTTTTGCACATGAGTAACTACTGGAAATTGGATTTTTTAAAAAAATGCCATTTTCAGCAGCACCAAAAATGTTAATACTTAGGGGTAAATCTGAAAATATACATGCAGAACCTGTACGTAGAAAAATAGAGAACAAGGCCTAGAATACAGATGGGATAAAGGAATAGAAAAATACACCAAGGTCTGGGATTGGGAGATGCAATATTGGTAAGTGTCAGTTTCCCCAGAACTGACCAGTAGATCTAATGCAATTCCACGTAAAATCCCCACAGACTTTCTGAAGCAGCAATCAGCAAGCTGATTCTAGAATTTGGAATTCACAGGGAAATGCAAAGGACCTAGAATAGCCTAAGCAATTTTGAAAAAGAACAACAAAGGACAATTTCTGATTGGGGCTTATTATAAAGCTACAGTCATTAAGACACTGTAGAGATGACAAAGAGGGATATAGACTGATGGTACAGAATAGAGAATTCAAAAACAGGCCTAAAAAGTTAGGGGCAGTTGAATGGATGAGAGCCGGCTGCTCCCCATCCTTGCCAGCATTTGGTGTTGCCAGTGTTTGTTATTTTAGCTCTTCAATAGGTGTACTGCGCAATCTCGTGTTAATTTCCACGTAGGTTTCTAACGTTCCAGCACCATTTATTGAAAATGCTGTTTTCCCTTGAATCACCTAGGTGCCTTTGTTGAAAATCAGTTGGCGGTAATCATGTAGATTTATATCTGTACTCTACATTCTCTTCATCCATTGATCGATGAGTCTCTCTTTAAGCAATACCACACCATCTTGATTACTATAACTTTATAGTAGGGTTTGGAATCAGTGTAATTCCTCTATGTTCTTTCTTAACTGTACTTGATAATCCTGGGTTTGTTGATTCTTGATACACATTTTAGGATCAAATTTTCAACTTTTCAGAACATGTTGCGATTTGGACAGGGATTGCATTGAATCCCCAGGTCAGTTACCATCTTAACACTTGAGCCTTTTGATTCAAGGGCATGATGTATTTCAACTTTCGTTCAGAATTTCTGTGTTGTTTTCTCAGCAATGTTTTGCAGTTTCCAGTGTTTAGATTTTGTACTTTTTGTTGAATGTATTTCAAAATATTTAATTCTTAATATTGTGAGTGGAATTGTTTTTTTCCATTTCATTTTCAGATATTTAATTGTTAGAGTATAAGTAAAATTGATTTTTTAGTATCTTTGTGACTTTTTTTTTTTTTTTTTAGATTTTATTTATTTTACAGAGAGAGATCACAAGCAGGCAGAGAGGCAGGCAGAGAGAGAGAGAGGAGGAATCAGGCTCCCTGCTGAGCAGAGAGGCCGATGCGGGGCTCGATCCCAGGACCCTGAGATCATGACCTGAACCAAAGGCAGCGGCTCAACCCACTGAGCCACCCAGGCGCGCCTCTTTGTGACATTGTTAAACTCACTTATTAATCCTAGAATTTGTGTACATTCTTTAATATTTTCTGAGGAGGAGACTAAGACGACTTTATAGGTTCATGAAATGTGAGATCCTGGATTGGATACTGGCACAGAAAAGGATATGAGTGAAAAGCTGGTGAAACTCACTGAAGTCTGCAGTTAAATAGTATTATATTGATGATCATTTCTTGGTTTGGTAATTGCAATATGATTGTGTAAGATGTTAAGGTTCAGTGAAATTAATTAAAGAGGGACCTGTACCACTATTTCAGTCTCTGCATAAGTTAAAAAAAGTATTTCAAAATAAGTAAAAAAAAAAAAAAGACACATAGAATGAAACTTACTGCGAACTATGGATTTAGTTAATGTATACATATTGTCCCAATAATTGTAACAAGTGCACCACACTGATGCAAGATATTAGTATCCTTCACCTGTGTGAAGGAAGGTATATGGGAACTTTCTATGCTCAGTTTTTCTGTAAATCTAAAATTGTAAGGCCTATTATAAATTTTAAAAAGTTGAAGAGAGAAGAATGTGAGAAGATAATTATAATATGCTATCTTTGTAGTTTGGAAAGAAAAGAATCCAGTGAAATTATTACAAACCCACAGGCAATTTAAGGTTCTATCCTTGAAATAACTCTGTCTAGAAGTCAGGCTTGCCCAAGAAATCAAGGAGGAAATGCAGTCATTAAAAAAGTATGCTTCAGGGCGCCTGGGTGGCTCAGTGGGTTAAGCCGCTGCCTTCGGCTCAGGTCATGATCTCAGGGTCCTGGGATCGAGTCCCGCATCGGGCTCTCTGCTCGGCGGGGAGCCTGCTTCCCTCTCTCTCTCTCGCTCTCTCTGCCTGCCTCTCCATCTACTTGTGATCTCTCTCTCTGTCAAATAAATAATAAATAAAATCTTAAAAAAAAAAAAAAAAAAAAAAAAAGTATGCTTCAATAAAGTCAGCACGGGAGCACTGGGGAATTGAAAACAACTTTAGAAGGTAGGAGAACAAGAGAATTTGGTGTGGGAGAAAGGCTGAGCTCTTAGAAGGCGGGCTGACCTGATTTCAAGTGGACAATGGAGCTCTGGGGGCCAGAGCAGGCTGATCAGTCAAGAAGTGGAGCCTCACGGGAGAGGCAATTGCTTTGAGAAGAGGCACTAGAGAAAGCAAAGGATCTTAACTGTTACCAAATCAGAACAGACTTGAAAACATTGGACCAGGCTGCACTCAGATCTTGGCACTCTTGTTGGGTTTCTCTGAAGAGAGACAGGACTAGGATCATGGGACTATTGACAAGTTCCATCTTAGTGCCACAAAGGGGGACCCCATAGTAAGAGTGAGGGAGAAACATCCCTTGAATGGGCCACTGTATAGGATGCTTACAGAGAACCTAGACCCATGTGAGAAGACGGGACCAGAAGCATCAGTACAGAACCACTGACCCCATGGGGGGGGGGGTTATTACTGCCCAGCCAGGGTGAAACTCCCACTTCCCACATGACCATCCTGTCTCCAACCTGAAAAGGCGCTTGGGGAGCCGCCTTATAGTTTGGCAAAGGTGGATTTCTAGGGTCCCCAACTTAACCTTTGCTAGCATGGATGGAGGTAGAGCCACAGTTTTGTTTGTTTGTTTGTTTTTTCAGTGATGCTTGCTGGAATAGAGCAATTACCATGCAAAAGATTTTCAGGAATTTTGGTGATTTCTCCAGCAACCCAGCAGGAGGGATGTGACTCTTGAGTCACTGGGTATGGGGGAGGAGGGGAGAAGCTGTCCAAGGCAGCGGCATGGAACCCAGCCACATGGTAGCAGGCTGGCGTAGAGGAGAGGCTTCTGGGGAGTGATTCTCTGTGGTGGGCGGCAGCTGATGGAGGTCGGAAACAGGGACATCTGATGTTATAAGTGAACTCATGTGAGTTTGCTCCTTGGTATGAGTTACAGGTAGAGAGGACACCAGGTAGAGTTGTCACACAAAGGCAACTATTTCCAGCAAATAAGGAGATCATGGGGAATAACCTCCAAAGCTGTGACTCCTCAGCAAGGGTGAATGGGTGCCTTTATTTAGGGTTGGGATGATGATTTAGCTAGGGAAGCGTCGTCATTGTGGGGTTGGGCATAAGTTTGTGCACGTGCCTAAGGAGACATGCCTGCACATACGTTGTATGTTATGTTTATGGGGCTTGTGGTCCTCCATGGGTGGGGATTTTAGCACTATAATGAGGTAGTGGTAACTACAGGTCACTCCAGGGTCACTCCAGGGTCCTCCTGCGCAGGCATGTGTTGGCAGTGGAGCTCAAACTGGCCTGGATGGTCTGCACAGTCCTTATTGCTCCAGGGGTAGTTTCCATTCCCATCTTGGGCCTTCGATGAGAGAGAAGCGGGAAAGGAGAGCTTAAGAAAAACATTGGACAGAGGCTGGTGGCCACAAGCAGCTGGGCAGTGAAAGTCAGCTATTTTCCTCCTCTTCATTCTAGTTTCTCTCTGTTCCTAACTTCTTCACTAAGCCCCCCAGTATCAGGGCAGGGAGCAGCTGAAAGGAAGGTTCTGCGGCCACATTCGGGGTCTGAGCATCCCAGCTGTGAACCAGGCATGGGTTGTCTGGAGAGGAGCTGAGCAGGCATCACCGCGGAGGCCTGTGTGTCCCCATGTGTCCCTGCATGTCTCCAGGCTCTCAGCCAGCACAATGGGGGCAGCTGAGTCACCGTGAGAAGGGCCAAGAGCCTGGCGCCGGCCCCAGCTCCACGCTCTGCTGCCTGCTGGAGAGAAGCACCTCTTCTGTGCTCCCCGTGGGCACCCCTGCAGCCCCAGAGCGGTGGGGGGGGAACCCTCACGGCCCCCTGCATTCCAGGGTTCCAAGGCCCTGCCCCTGCTCCCCCAGCACCAGACCCAATGGAACAGAACAGAGGCTGGGCCAGAGGCAGTGACTCAGCACGGCGTGGTGCTGGGCCTCCCGCTCGCCCCTCATCCCCCCTTCACTCTTGGGGCTCAGTTCCGGTGGGCAGGTCAGCCATGCTTCCAGAAGACCCGATCCTCCTCCTGACCAATGTCGGAAGGTAGCAGCAGCCTGACACCGGGTCACCATGCATCACAGTGCCCTGGTCACCCCCTCTCTCCATCCCATCGCAGAGGTGTCTGTCAGCTGCATCCTCCTCAGCAGGGCGAGCGTAGCACAGTTCGATTTTTGAGAGACAGACCACACTCCCACATTTTTACTACAGGCGTTTGCTGTGACTGTTCTCTTTTAGGCTTAGTTGTTAATCTCTTCCAGTGCCTCATTTGGAAACTGAACTTTGTCATAGTTGTGTAAGTAGGGGGGAAACCCAGTACATACAGGCTTTGGTGCGCATCTGCAGGTTCAACCATCCTCTGGGGGCTTGGAATGGGTCTCTGGGGATAAGGAGGAGGGGCTGCTGGATCCCCATGGTGAGCAGTGTCACTTGTCCTGTGTCAGAGGGGCTGGGTGGGCGAGTTTTTCCTGTAACATCTCCTTTTCCAGTAAACACCAACATTCCTTCTCACACTGCCTTTGCCTGAAATGAGTCTCATTATTAGTAATCCCCGCCAGCCCTCTACCCCCAGGGCTAGGTGGTCTTAGGAGCTGCCCGTGGTCTTGACCTTAGAACACCTGTGCAGTGATTGTCCATCTCCCAGCCCTGCAGCTGGAGAACAGCCTGGTGAGGACCAGGGTGAGCAGCCATGCCAGTGGCTAGTCCAGAGCTAGGGGCCTGAGGAGGCCGTGAGGATGGGTCAGCCCCAAGGCTTGGGAATGAGCTTTTGCTGGTAGGCTCTGGGGGCTGCTGAGAGGTGAGTGGAGAGGTTAGGATGTCATTCAGCTTTGCCCTTAGAAAGACAACAAGAAGAAGTCGTCGAGAAGCTTTGTCTGGGGACATCTTGAATTTGGAATGTCTGCGGAGCACTGAGGCAGAGTGGACTTGAAGCTTCTGGCTGGAGCTGGGGCTGGGCCTGGACCTGGGGCTGAGTTAGGGATATTCAAGCCTAGGGCACATGTGATTCCCCAGGAAGGATGTACAGAACAGGATTTCTTACCCATTTTTCATCCCACTCCCTGCCAGTTAAAATAACTGTTGAGTTTTACTTTCTGTCCTTTGAATCATGAACATAATAATGATGAAGGAAACCAAGGTTGAGGAGTTACAAGCGGGGGCTGTTTTAAGCACTGTGTGAATGCTCGTAATGTTTATGACACCTCTACTGGGGGGCACAGCCCACGGCTCTGAGGTCAGGGTCCCTCATTCCTGTCCTGGGTGCAAGCGTGCCTCCCCACCCCCCCCCGGGGTTAGCATCCCTCCAGACCCTCGCCGGCTCTCCCTCCCACTCGAGGGGCCTCAGCCAGGTCTTCCCTGCCAGCCCAGCACCCCTGCCCCTACCTGTCACCAGTCCCTCATCCTACAGGCTGTTCTGTGTATCCGTCACTCCCTGGCACCATGTCATTTGCAAACTGAGAACATCAGTAATATTAATTGCCGGCTTCTCTCGAGCCCGGACTCTTCAAGTCCCGTTTTTCCCCCCTTACTGCAGACCCAGCAAGTCAGTGCATGGTGTCATTCTCCTTTTTCTTCTGTTTTCCAGAGAAGGAGGCAGGGGTTCCAGAGCGTGAGGAGCGCGTCCCACGGTCGCGCAGGGAAAGGAGTGAAGAAAGGAGTCTGGCTTTGCCAAGAGAAAGCACACTGCTTTACAGCCTCTGTGTGGCAGGTGCAGCTCCTGCAGCTCTGGGCTGGGGATTCGGAAGTCCTGGGACAGACGGGAGAGGAGAAGTATGAATAGGAGTGTGTGTGTGTGTGTGTGTGTGGCTTTTCTCACTAAAATTCTTATATTCTATACTAATAACTTTGCCTGCTTCCTGCCATATTCTCATTGTCTCGAATAGGGTCCACTCGTGGAGTGTTGGTGGGGGAGTCTAAAAAATACTGATGGAAGTAGGAAGCCGGGGGGGGGGGTGTAGAGAGGAAGGAGAGAGGAATGGAGGCAGGAAGGAGGGAAGGAAGGAGGCAGCGAGGGAAGAAGAGAGGAGGAGGAAATGCGTTGCTCCTGGGAGGGCTGAGCCTGATGCACACAGAGCCGTAGAGCTTCGGCCTTCATTTGTGAAGATGAACTTCAAAGCTACCCAGCCCTGTTCTGCTCCACAGAGCCTCAACAGGTTTCTCATCCCCCACTGGCCACATGAGTGTCCTCAGAGCGGACAGACGCAGGTGGAGGCCCCCTTGTGACCAGCCCCCTTGTGAACAGCGCAGGCGCCGCGTCACTGAGTGCCCGTGGGCGGGGGCGCTGGTTCCAGGGCAGGGCTATAAAGGCTCCACTGGCTGAGGGCGGGCGGTGGCTTCTACCCCTCCAGCCCCAGAAGGGCCCACAACAATGGCACCGGCCTTGTGGGTCTTCAGTCTACTCAGCGCAGCCTGCTTGGCGTCGGCCAACATCTTCGGTGAGTTCTGAGCCCAAGGCCACGGAGCAGAGGGTTTGGAGGGAGCTCTCGGGCCACAGCTCCGAGGTCAGCCAGGCTTGGCCCCAGTGCCCCCGGACATTTCTGATCTCATTCAGTCCTCATGATATCCCAAGGAGGGAATTCAGATGAAGAGACAGAGGTTCACAGAAGTAGACTGAATTGCCTTGAGTTCACGGAACCAGCGATTGGTGGAGAGCAGATGGGAAATCAGATCTCCCTAATTCAGTTGTAGCTCACCCCACCCCATCCTTTTAGTGAATTTTGACACTGACTTTTTTTTTTTTTTTTTTTGTATCTCCTTAGCTATCTCAGGCCGAGGCCATCCGTGGGAGGCATTTGAGAGTAGTCTGTAGGTAGTGAAAAAAACCAAACTCACCTGTTCAGTGAGATAGACATAAGTTCCAACAGCAGCTCGGCCACTTGCTGGGTGACTTTGGATAAGTCTATGCTTTGGTTTTCTTGTTGGAAAAGTGAACACCCCTCCCGGGGTGGTTGTGATTTCTGAGTAAGCTCCTGTGTGTCACATGCGTTCTCAATGTGACATACAAATACGACTTGGGGGAGTTACTAATTAGTTTGCACTTCTGACCTGTGCCAAGAAAGTGTCCTGCCCCCAGGGGTGGCTTGATAAATCCAAGAACACCTTCTTTCTGGTGTTCAGACCTAACCCCACCAAGGTTCAGGGTAGTATGAGGGTCTGAGAGTTGACTTTGAATCCTGCCCTTGCCAACGGTTGACCTTGAGCAGGTCCCTGTCACTGTCTTAGTGACACAAGGGTAAAATGCAGACATCACTTCCTGGGAGAGGCTGAGGGTTAAATGAGCCAATGGCATACTTGGAAACATGTGAGTAACTGCCAAGTTGCAAGTTAGAAGGTGATTATTGATGATGACGCCGGGAATACAACTCAGGACAGCATCTGTGTTTTGGGGAGCCCATCATTGTCAAAGAAATCCCACCCACACTCTTCCCTGATGGGCTGCTTCCCTCTTCCCAGAATACCAGGTGGACGCCCAGCCCCTGCGTCCTTGCGAGCTGCAGAGGGAGACAGCCTTTTTGAGGGGAGCGGACCACGTTCCTCAGTGTGCAGAAGACGGCAGCTACCAGTAAGACTCCCTCAGCCCTGTGGACCCCCGGGGCCCTAAGAAATGTTAAAGCTCATCTCCACCCCTCCCCCCTGACCCTGTGAGGTGCCCTCACCTCACAGGGTCTCCCCCACCTGTGTTCATGGCATGTGACACTGTCACGAGGGGAGGGTGGCAGGTGTCCTCCTCTAGGATCTGTTCCTCAGGCTGATGGACGCTGGATAATCTGACCCGGAGTGTCCCAGTCACTGCTTCATTCCAGCCGGGATCAAGGACTTCCCTTTTTTCCTGCCCAAACGTGCAGTGCAATTGCTTTAATGAAAGGTGTGGGGGATCAATGCGTTGGCGCCTCCTGTCCTCTGTGGGTACTTGGAGAAGTCCGAGGTCAGGGGAAGGACAAGCTGCCTGGACTTCGGCCCTGCTAAGGCCAGCGATCTGGGCCAGGCGCGTCTGTCTCCCCAGAGTGAGCGCCTCTCCGGAAGCAGTGTTTGGCCGCCCTAATGTGAACGTGTGTCCTGGGCTCTCCCTAGAGAACGGAACCATAATATACACGACATCCCAGCAGAACGCGCAGGAATCCTTTGTGTGGGCCTGGATTCTGACGTTCCTGTGCTATTCCAGCCACATTGAACGAGGGGAGCTCTATCCGTGGACTGCGTTCTGGGAACCCCTGTGAAACATCGCTGCCGACCCTCATTTTTTTATGTGCTCTTAATGCACCCGGCAGCACCTTACTCCCCAGAGCGCGGAGACCCCTTGGTCCAGCCCCTTGTTGGGCATCTGGGATGTCGGGAGCGACAGAAGCGCTGGGGGGAAGCTCACCTTTGTGGTTTTATTCGTGTTGCTGTTCCTTGTCACTTGCAGTTCCAGGCACCACCCCCCCCCCCCCCCCCCGCCGCCCCGGTCCTCCTCAGGGGGCTTGTGTTGGCTTTTCTCCTCACCCGGAGCCCTTTTGACCTCCTTCTGCCCCTAGTAGGACAGCCGATCCTCCTGCCGGCCTCACCGCAGACGCCATGTATCCCAGGCAACCCGAGAGTGCCTCCTTGTGTAACCCACACCCGAGGCTCTGCTCTCCGCCGGCCTAGACCTCACGGGCTGTTTTGCCCACCCCTGGGCCACAAGGGCACTGGCTTTACCCCCTGCAGCAGATTCCAGGTGGCAGCCACATGGTGGGGCGGGCGTTCGCCGCAGACCTTGTAGACCAGACGGCCGAGGGTGGACGGCTGAGCTGTCACGCGGATGAGCAGGACAGGAAAAGGCCAGCTTTGGCACCTGTCGCTCACCCCCTCCACTGCATGTCCCCCTAATTTACACGAATGAAAACTTGGAAGACTGGAAAGGAGAAGAAGACTAAGCTGGGTTGTGGCTCGGGGCCCCAGTAATGCTGTCTGTGTGGCGTGTCTCTCCTGTCTGCAGGACCGTCCAGTGCCAGAGCGATGGGGGCTCCTGCTGGTGTGTGGATGCCGATGGCCGGGAGGTGCCTGGCAGCAGGCAGCCTGCTCGGCCCGTGGCCTGTGAGTGCAAGAGGGGGCGTCCAGGGAAAGGGGGTTCCTGTGACCCGGCAGGTCTCCCTCTGGGTTGCTAGAGGTTCCTCTCCCAATTAGGGTAACAGTCCTGCCCACGAGGCCCTACTTCCTGCGGGGCTTCTTTGAAAATCCAGTGGGCCCGTCAAGTCATTTTTTCAGCAAACAGGTGCTGAACCAGCCCACTTGCGGGCTACATGCCTGGCTCTGAGGAAGCCACAGGCCAGACATCCAAGGTCTCTGGAAGCAGAATTAGGCCACAGACACACCTAGTGCTTTCTTACCTTGGTGTTTCTAAAATCGGAGACCTAGGTGAGCATTTCCCCATCGAAAACAAGTATTATCATGTGTAGTCAAAGAAACACAGCCTCTCTGTAAAGCACGTCAGAGCTAAGCCCAAGACAGAGTCCAGTGGGGACTGGTCATCTTTAAATGGTGATATTGAGCTTGGAGCCAAAGATCTCCTTTGAGGAGAAAAGCTCTGTTTGGGGGCATGGGGTTGCTCGTGGCGGGCCTGGCCAGCCTGGGGAGCAGGCTGGCTCCCAGCATGCTCCGGCTGAAAACCCCAGCCCGGTACCATGCCCTCACTGAGCTGTGGTTCCCCATCTTTCATAGGAATGTAGGATCCGCCTCAGGATGTAAGGCAGGCGTTGAACCCTGGGCACACAGTCGGTACTCAGCAGAGGCAGTGATTGCCAAGGTCACTGTTCTTCATGCATCGAGGAGGGTGGTCGTGTTTCAACCCTACACATAAGGAGGGAGACCCAGAGTGGTGCAGGGAGGGTTGCACAGCGAGGTGCAGGGCAGGGACGTGGGAATGCTCCGAAAAGCCTCTGCCAGCAAACAGCCTCCCCTCGGCAGCGCCCAGGCTGTGGGGGGTTCCCGTGGGCCAGTGGGCCACAGTGGAGTCTGCCCTTCCCTGACCTGGCACACAGGATGCTGGGCGCAGTCCTGGGATACGGCCGGACAGTCGGAGCGCTGGTCCTGAGCTTTCTGCCAGCTCGGAGGATCTGAGGTTCATGCGCCTGTCGCTCCCTCTCCCCCGGGGGTGGGAAGGACATGTCCCAGTCTCCAGGGAGAGAGCCTGAGGCTGTCGCCGCAGCACGGTCGGACACTGCTCCATGCACCCGCAGGTCTGTCCTTCTGCCAGCTGGAGAAGCAGCAGATCTTGCTGAGCGGCTACATCAACGGCTCTAAGGCAGCCTACCTCCCCCGGTGTCAGGCTTCGGGGGATTACGCGCCCGTGCAGTGCGACCTGGGGCAGGAGCAGTGCTGGTGTGTGGACGCAGGAGGGATGGAGGTGTACGGGACGCGCCAGCGGGGCAGGCCGAGCCGCTGTAAGTCTCTGGATTCCCCGCAGCCCGCACGCCCAACCCCCAGCCCGAGTGTGCGCCCCTTTCCACCAGTAACCGAGACCTCGTCGGGTCTCCCCGACCAAAGGGAGAGAGCCTGGCCCTCAGTGCAGAAAATGAGAGCAGTTGAGGAAGGTTTTATCACTTCTAATCTCGCCACATGGTGCACGACCAGGATTTGCTGGCCGGTTGGTAGAAGCATCTGCATGGAGGTCCGTGGCAAGTCCGCCGTGCGGGATCCGTCTCTGGCTGGGTCTGGGCCACGTGTGTAGGATGAACACGACTGCAGAAGCCTACGCACCTACTCCTACCTCAGCCCTGAAATCTTGTCCTGGAAATTGTTTAGGTCCCAGGAGCTGTGAGATAAGAAACCGCCGTCTCCTCCACGGGGTGGGGGACAAGTCACCAGCGCAGTGTTCTCCAGATGGGGCGTTCCTGCCTGTCCAGTGCAAGTTTGTCAACACCACAGACATGATGATTTTTGACCTGATTCAGAGCTACAACAGGTAAAAGGAGCCGGCCTCTGGGGTGTGTCCGACCTTGGACTATCTCTTGTTAACCCTTGCTGAAGCTCTCACTCACGCTGGGGCTGGGGGCTTCGGGGTGTGAGAGGCCCAGGCTGCTGGGAGTTGAGAGAGGCCTCGCTCTCATAAGCTGCTGGGCAGCTGAAGGACAACAGTATTTTTTAACAAAGCAAGCTGGCAACAGACATCCAAATTAAGACTAGCGCAAACTCCCACTGTCCCCTTGCCTGGGCCAGGCAACCCACGGAAATAAAAAGACCGGAGAGCGAAGACATATGTATTGGGATGTCTACTGTGTTGCTTCTCACTGTAGCAGAAAACGGAGAACAAAGCGACAGAGAGACCCAAGGTGGATGGCTGGATAGGTGGCTACCACTGTAAATACGTGTGCAGCCACTAGACAGAATGCCTTGGCACTCCGCCAGTTGACTTGGAGAGGGTGCTGCCATGTATATCATGATAATACACAAGATACAAGGCACTTGTTTGATTACTTTTTATGGAACAAATAAGCATACATACATCCTTTTACACGCATGGACGGGGATAGGATTCTGCTCGGGTCTGTACGAGATTAGGTGAGCACAGGGGACGGATGAGTCAGCGCACACTGGGTGGGGGTCATGGCCATCCGCAGGGTCAAGCGGCTGTGGAGAAGCAGGGGTAGGGAGAGGGGAATCAGCAGAGAAGGAGAAAAGATGGCCCTCTTACAAGCACGGGCATCATCATATTTAAGCATTTTTTTGTGAATTGTGTGTTTGTATGCACTTATACATAAGCATAGGGATTTAGGTAACAAATGTACAAAAGGAGATGCATGACAGATCTTGACCCAAATAATCAGGTTGCTTCTGTTATTCAAGATGACCCCTTTGTCATTGTAAAGGGCCAGCACAGACTCAGACAAGATTGAAACTCCTTGAGTGAGATCAGGAAAAGTATTAGTCTGTGGCTGCTGCTGGGAATTCTCTTGGAGAACCTGAGCCTCTGTGTGGTTGGCTTCCAAGCAACCCGTTTCTTGCCCTCTCCAAGAGAGAGTTCCCATGGGCTGCGCTGGGAGAAGTCTCAGGCTCACAGTCTGGCCACAGGAGCTGGCCCGTGAAAAGTCTTATTTGAGCTGTATATTCTTCTAAAAACCAAAACATTTCAAGTTAACTCCATGAAATTTCTGTTTGCATAGGTAAAAATAGTTGAACATCAGCAATTTCTTATGTTTAACTTAATACACAAAATTCTGAATTCCTGAATTCCCCCATTGGCACCAAGAAGCTGGCTTTGAACTGTCCTTTTTGGGCTGACCACACATGGTGCGGCACTCTGTATCCCTCTGCCTACTCCTTCCATCCGTGTTACCTGCCGGGCCCCACTGCATTTGCCTCTATGACCCTCATTCTAACTCCACCCCTGCTTGGCAACGTGACCTGCTCATTTACTCTCTCTCTGTCCCTGTGCCTCAGTGCCCCCATCTGAAATATGGGGAGAGGGCAGGGACAAGTCCCTGTGTCCTAAGTTCTGGGGAGGATCTGATGAGACCTCATCCATGAAACCACGGAGACAAATGCAAATTATGATGCATCTGTAGGGATTCTTCCCATACCGCCCAGGTGCAAAAAACGTAATTTTTTTTTTTTCCTTTCCCAGGCTTAGAGAATGGCCTGCCCGTGTGCACATAAGGATTTCTCGAAAGCTCGATTTACTGATACTTATTGATGCACACCAGTGTGTACTCAGTTCAACTGAGTGCTTACTCTATACAGGCAATTTGACATCCTTCTGCCTACTTTAATACTTACAAAAAAAAAAAAATTATGTTCTCTAGCAAGAGATGACGCATCTGAAACACAGAGGCTAAGGAACTCCCGGGAAGCACAGTCAGTGGGCGCTAGTGCTTCCTGGCTCTACTTACTATCCCACACAACCCCGATTCAGCTCTCTCCCTGCAGCACCCAGCACAGAGCCTGGTGCACAGTAGGCCTGCAGTTCGTGCTTGTCTCGAGCGCTTTCAAGAACTTTTGCGGGTGACAGCTTGAAGCACAGTTCACAGCTCCTTCCACAAGAGGGCAGTCAAGTTAAATGCAAAAGTTCAAGACTCCGCATCCATTGTTTAAGACAAACAGACAAAAAAATTACTCCTGAAATGAGATCCTTTCCTTCATGAAAGCAAGTGTGTCTCAGGGGGGAATTCCGATTTGGAAAGGTCATGGGAAGGGTTGGGTGGTTGGTTACGGGAAGCCCAGCCGTATTCAGAGGTTTCTTGATAAGCCGACCCAGGCAGTGCCAGGCCCAGCTGCTCCACAGGGCATGGTGGCAGGAACCCCAGAGGCCAGGTAGAGAGTGTAGATTTCATCCCTAAGGTTGAAGATAAAATACAGAATGTCCAATTACATCTGAATTTCAGATAAGCAAGGGGTAATTTTTAGTCTTAGTATGTCCCCAATATTGCATCAGGAATTTTGAGCCTGTGGGGGTTGGGGGGAGATTGGGTATATTTTGAATTTCGGAAAGAATCGACTGTCCGGAGAAGAACAGGGGGAGTGCTCGGAGGCTGCTCTGTGGGTCCGCGGGCTCCCGCTCGGGTCCAGGCGCAGACCGTGCTGGCGTGGACGGAGAGCGTGTGGCGGAGAGCGCTGTGAGGAGACAGAAGGGCTGGAGAACCATGGCTGAGGTGGAATCCATGGCACTTGGTGAAGGTGGAGAGTGAGGCAGAGGAAGAGCCAAGCCCAGGTCTGGTTTCTGGGTTCATGCTGCAGGATGAGTTTAGAAAAGGAAAGTCACCAGTTTGGTTTGGGAATACTGAATCTGAGAGGCTTTCTTTTTGAGACTTCCAAGTAGAGAGCACTCGGCAGCTGACTTACTTGCATGGGACCTGGAGGGGAGGCCGGAAGCCTATGGTGAGCTCATTTGCCAACCTGCTGTGTTGTTGTGCACGTGCCGGGGGATGATTTGCACTTGAACGGGGCCATAGTGTTTGCCTGTTTGAAGCAGGTCCTTTTGCCTCCTGGAGGCCATGGCTAAGGACACCTGTTTGGCTGGTGACTTTGAAAACCATGTCACGGTGTGAAGTAAGTTTTGCTGGTTCTTCTGACTCTACTCCACTTTTCCTGCTGCCTTCACGCAGCCACTAATAGAGAAACATATTCTGCCCAAGCAGATTGTAGGTCAAGGTTTTAGGAGCCGATGCCATTGCTAGACTTTAGTGGTCCATGCTAAAATTCAGTTAATTGATTTGTCAGCTCTTGTCCTTACTGACTAAGCAAACTCCAACTTCACAGCAACCCTAGATCCTTGGCCACCCATGCTAATCAGTTAACCCAATGAGAAGGATCAGATGTGTTTTAACGTGTGGCACGGGGACATCATTCTAGAACATGGGGAGAAATCTTCGAAGACTGACCACCAGTTACCCTCATAGGAGACATCCATACCAGGTCCTCTATTGAAGGAGTGCTCTTCTGACTCCTAAATTGCTAATTTATTAATTGATGGTTGGATTTCTAGAGGAACCATCTCTGGGTGGACTGGAGAGTCTGACTGAGGGGCAGTATCTGCTGCCCGAGCTCAGGGCATGGATGCTGGTCTGCACCAGACCAGGACCAGGTGCCTGGCAGGGCCGGACCTTTCATATTCCACTGAGCCAGAGCTGTGATTTCTCTAATTGGGTTGGCCACAATCTGAGCCTCAACTCAGGACAGCCACCCTTCCCCTTTCCCCCTGCACCATGATTTTCTTTCTCAAGAACTTTCTTAAGATCCTCCTAAGGGTTTGCTCTAATTCAGCAGAAGGGACACATCCTTCTCTACTAGAAGAAATACGTCATTTTTTATTTTTAAGGTTTTGTGCTGATTTTCTCTTCCTCCTTTCTTCTGACATCCCCAAACAGGCTAGAAACGGGAAATAGAGCAGATCATAGGGGAGACAAAATAAAGGTAGAAAATAAGAATAAGACAAGGCAAGGTTGGCACCACACGTTCTATAAAGGTTTCTTATCACAAATATAAGGGGCTTCATATTGGTCTTCAAGCGCCTTATGCCCAGGAAGAGAAAACATTCTCAGTTATTTGGTTTCCACCAGATAAAAATAAACCTGTTTCTCAGAAGAACACATTTTTTTCTTCTACTGAAGATGCAAAAATCTTTGTTCCTCTGATTCTCATAAAAGGGACAATGCCGTATGCCACAGGGTCCTATATAACTCAACCATGTCCTGCTGCTAACAGGACAGTTGGTTTCCTAAGACCCATGTCTAGAAGGAGAATGGGCATGGAGCTTTCAGGAACAGCATGTTCATGGTAGAGATGCTTGTGTCCTGACGTTCGTCACCAGACCTGTGCCTCCCCCAATGACGACCAGTCTCTCAGTTTTTCCTTCTGCCCATACTATCATCCCCTGCCCCTGCTTTGAAGTTGGAGACACGCTAATGGTCCTTCTAGACATGTTCTCCATTCTCTCCTTGCCAAATCTTTGTTCTTAGCTTCAGAATCCCACTCCAGACTCACTTCCTCTGGAGCATTCCATGGCTATACACCAGGTTCCAAACCTAGTTGGCCCAACTATTAGGATAGAGCCTTACCCCCATTTCCTTTAGACCTGGGTTCAGTTTCAGTAGTTGGACTTTGGTTGGGGTGGCAGAGAAGGGTGGGGATCTAATAAGCAGGAGGTTGGAAGCATGGCAGAGCCCTCCCTGCGTTTGAAGCGAGGTTGTGAGGATCCGGTGAGATTAGAGGGTGTTTGGTGCAGTGTCTGATCATCCAGAGCATGCCCCCTGTTATTATTTCAGGAGTAGTCATGATGAGCAATGACCCCATAGGGTTAAGCCAAGGCTGGAGCTCTGACACCCCTGCCTCTAGACCTAAGCTCTTTTCAGGGCACACAGCACTGGCAAGGACGGGTTCCAGGTGTCATCGCCAGGGGTCTGCCCCGAGGCCAGAAGACGACAGCCCTGGAGAGACCAGGTGGCAGTAGCTGCCCTCAGGTCATCTTCCTGGGGGTTTGGGAGGACGCCCCGTCTAGCTGAAGCTACAGTGATCTGGCATGTGCAAGAAGGAAGGATATCGGGAGTGAGGTCCCTGCAAAAACAACGGAGGCCCAGGTACTGGGTAGCATCTAAGACAGTGAATGCAGAGAGGAGGTCTCTGACCCTAAAGAGGTGGGATGAAGATGGCTCGAGAGTCTTGCAACTTGCCCTGGTCCTGGGACATGACCCTGAAACAGGCCTTGGGTGGAATCACCAGAACATGGGTCTAGAGTGATAGAAACTTCCTGTGCCTAGGGCTGGAATGGGTTTCAGAGCCTTGGTCCAGCCAGGTGCCCCAACCCTGCATTCTCCAGGATGCGTGTCTTCCACATCTATTAGATATCGAGAAAGGCAGGCCGAGGAGAGTGTCTGAATGAAACAGAGTCACACGCCTTTCAGAATGTGGAACAGGAGCCAGGTGCAGCCAATATACATTTTTTTTAAAGATTTTTATTTATTTATTTGAGAGAGAGACAGTGAGAGAGAGCATGAGCGAGGAGAAGGCCAGAGGGAGAAGCAAACTCCCCATGGAGCTGGGAGCCCGATATGGGACTCGATCCCGGTACTCTGGGATCATGACCTGGGCCGAAGGCAGTTGTCCAACCAACTGAGCCACCCAGGCGTCCCCAACATACATTGAATAACACCACTGGCAGACGTAGGCGGCACGTGGTTGGTAAGACCTGGGTTTAAACTCTATCTTCCACCACTGTTTTCAAGATTGGTAGCCAATATAACATACCTTACCTTCTGCAAATACACCTGCAGTATATTTGCAGGCCGTACTGTATTCTACCCTTTTTATGTAATGTTATGTATGCATCCATTTGAGAAATTTACCATCATTTACTTATTACTTTTCCTATCATTGGACATTAGGGTTGTTTTCAGTGCTTTGCTGGATTAGATGGCACAGCGGTGGGTCTGTACAGCGAGCTGCTGCTTCTGCTCACTGACTGGGGATATATTTCCGGGCATAGGTAGAAACACGTTATGCTTGGTTCTCAGGTGCTAGCCCTCTAGGGCATAAACGCAAAACTCTCGATGTTACATAAAGATGAAAAATTCCTCTCTGGTTGCTGAATCATTGCACACAGGAAGAACTCTTGAGTATGGTTTTTTATCACATAGCTTCGTCTTACTTCAGGATCAGGAACCCAGTCGATTAGCTCCTGACGGCAGTTGCCCACTCAGACACGGCGTGGGCACCCTTTCCCTGCACTCGTGGAAAGGAATGCATAGCCTTTTTAAGTGGTGTCGTGTTGATTTCACATGTTTTCAACTATGGGACTGGGAAATGTCCTCAAGAATTTCCTATGGTGGAATCTGGCTTCTTTTCAAGCTCTGGAAAAGTTGTAAGGGGCTTGGAGTCGTTTGATCTCCCCAAATGAGATCATCTGCAATGCACCATATGTTTGTGAAGCAAACTTGGCCTTTCGTCCCTAGAGTTATAGTCTAGTAAAGTTATACTCCAGTAATGTGAGGTTCATCACCTGTGTTCCGCCTGATCCTATGAGGCACATGCTTGGGTAGAAACTGATGAAAATTCACGAGGGAGAGAGAGGACTAATTAGTAGGTGACAGCTGAGCACAGCTTCATTTTCACTCATCCAGCTTGGCTCTGGCCAGGTCAATCCAGCTTAGAAAAGAAACATTTACTGTAAAAAACGTGGAACAAATGGCATGAGATTTAAAAAAAAAAAAAAAAAAAAGGCAGACATTCCTTCTCTCCAGATGAGATGAGTCCACAATTATTTATTTCTACAAGAAGAGCTTGTGAAGACTTATGTTTTAGGAAACAGTGACCATAAATCTCCTTTTGCCTTAGGTTTCCAGATGCATTTGTGACCTTCAGTGCCTTCCGGAGCAAGTTCCCTGAGGTGTCTGGGTATTGTCACTGTGTGGACAGTCAAGGGCGGGAGCTGGCTGAGACAGGTAAGCACACCTCAGGCATATGGAGGGAGAGAGAGGTGTTCCCCAAACCTGGAAGCTTAAGTATCACTTCCTGCCAAGCAGAAAGAGCAGTGTCTGCCTCCTCCCCTGCTAGGCTGCCCTGGGTCTTGAAGAGACCACAGTTTGCAAATGTTCATCTATGGTGCTTCGAACACAGCTGCTGGTGCATATGGAGCCTTTGTGCTCACCGGAAGGAGGAGCTCCGCTTTGGGCAGATGCGACTCTGAGCCTGGAGAGTGGAACAGAGGATGCATTTTAATCTGCTCTCATAAGCAGTGCTCCTTTGTGCTGCAAACAACCTGCACAACTGTACACAGCAGCCCTGACTTTGGAAACCATTAATTTTTTTTTTTTTAAGATTTTATTTACCCATGGGGGGGTGGTGGTAAGGGAAGTAGAGAGAAAGGGAGAGAGAATCTCCAGCAGACTCCCCACTGAGTGCAGAGTCTGACGTGGGGCTCGATCTCATGAACCAAAATCAAGAGTTGGACGCTCAACCAACCGAGTCACCCAGGCATCTCCGATACCATTAAAATCTCAATCAGACCTGACACATGGTGTTGCCCGCGTAGGCACTGGCTCTCCTAATGTCTGTGTGATCATCCAGGTCAGGACTTCCTTTCTGAATGCACCCGGCCCTTGACATGCTTCTGTCCTCGCTCAGGTTTGGAGCTGTTACTTGATGAAATTTATGACACCATTTTTGCTGGCCTGGACCTTGCCCCCACCTTCACGGAGACAACCCTGTACCGGATACTACAGAGACGGTTTCTAGCAGTTCGGCTCGTCATCTCTGGCCGATTCCGATGTGGGTACCGAGGGGCTGAGGCATGTCCATGTTTCTGCTTGGAGGAGACCACTTGGGTTTCAGAGTCACTGCAAAGCAAAGAGAATGTGTGCTGTCAACCCACGAGCCTTGTTCACCTGCTGTCCTCTCCTTTCCCCACCCCCATCTCTCCCAGGCCCCACAAAGTGTGAAGTGGAGCGTTTCACAGCGAACAGCTTTGGTCACCCCTATGTTCCCAGCTGCCGCCGGGACGGGGGCTACCAGGGGGTGCAGTGCCAGAGGGGAGGCCTGTGTTGGTGTGTGGACGCCCGAGGGAAGGAGATCCATGGAACTCGGCGCCGAGGCCTGCGGCCATCTTGTGGTGGGTTGCCTCTCAAGGGCCTTCTCTTTGGTTCTCATCAAGTTGTATAAATTTCATTGCTTCTCCAGACCAACCACTCCAGAGCCCACTCATTCCAC
The DNA here is from genome assembly GCF_030435805.1 of Mustela lutreola. Classification (NCBI taxonomy): domain Eukaryota; kingdom Metazoa; phylum Chordata; class Mammalia; order Carnivora; family Mustelidae; genus Mustela; species Mustela lutreola. The sequence goes on along the minus strand of NC_081292.1, from coordinate 8,948,945 downwards.
TGCCTCCTGAGTGTCCCCCAGAGGCCCTTCGAGCCCAACATGATGGAAAACCCACTTATCGTCATTAACTTCCAGCATCTTTCTCCTCCCTATGTCAGCCGTAGTTGCTTCCTCAGTGAGCTCAGAGAATATTGGGGGCCTCATAGGTGAAGAAAGAAAAGAGAATTATGTTTACTGTGCTGTGAGAGAAGTATGTACCAGTAACAAAAGCAGCGCAAACAGGGGAGGGTCAGGTCTATCTTGCAGAGTGTATGAAGAGGAGACGTTCAGGAAGGCTTCATGGAAGAGGTGACGCTTGATTAGTCTTCTCAAGTAAAGATATTTCCTGAAGGAGGAAAGTAAGGAGAGGTGTTCTCTGTCTATTGAGCAGAAGAGTGAAATTATAAGGACATATATGATAAGCACTGGTGTGGTACTGATGCTGAATCTGCAAGAAGGGCAGAGAACAGTGTTGCAGTAGGATCAGGATGGCGCTCAGCACTTCAAGCCTGGGGGATGGTTAGGATGAGACAGTGAGGTTCTCCTTACAAGAGCAAAGGCTTCATCCTAGAGGTCAGGTGAAGAGGTTGAGGGATTTTAACCTAGAGAGTTCCATGGTGGGTTTTGTGTGTAAGAAAGACCACCCAGGCACTTGGAAGCAGGGTGTGTTGAAAGCAGGATTAGACTATATGCCTGGGGCCAGTGTGAAGGTCATTGCAATGTCTTGAAGACTGAGGAGGGGACTGTATTACTTTCCTGGGGCAGCTGTGACAAGTGACCACAGAATCAGGGACTCAGAACAACAGAAATATATTGTCCTACAGCTTTGGAGCCTAGAAGTTCAAAGTCAAAGTGTTAGGAGGACCATGCCCCCTCTGAAGGCTTCCGGGGGGAAACTCCTTCCTTGCCATTTTCCTGGCTTGTGATCATTGCCAACAATCTCTGGCATTCCTTAGTTTGTGGCAACGGGAGCCTCAAACCCTGCTTGGTCATCAGCGGACGGTCTTCCCTCCTGTCTGCCTCCATGGCTCTTCCTCTCTTCTCAAAATGACACCAGTAATATAAAATTAAGAGCCCACTAGACCCTAGTATGACCTCATCTTAACTACCTACATCGACAATGACCCTATTTCCAATTAAGATCACATTCTGATGGAGACGTAATACTCCACAGTGTACATGGACCACATCTTCCTTATCCATTCGTCCATTGAAGGGCATCTTGATTCTTTCCACAGTTTGGCGACCATGGCCATTGCTGCTATAAACATTGGGGTACGGATGGCCCTTCTACAGTGTAAGAGGGTTCCCCTTTCTCCACATCCCCTCCAACACATGTTGTTTCCTGTCTTGCTAATTTTGGCCATTCTAACTGGTGTAAGGTGCTATCTCAATGTGGTTTTAATTTGAATCTCCCTGATGGCTAGTGATGATGAACATTTTTTCATGTGTCTGATAGCCATTTGTATGTCTTCATTGGAGAAGTGTCTGTTCATATCTTCTGTCCATTTTTTGATATGATTATCTGTTTTGTGTGTGTTGAGTTTAAGAAGTTCTTTATAGATCCTGGATATCAACCTTTTGTCTGTACTGTCATTTGCAAGTATCTTCTCCTATTCCGTGGGTTGTCTCTTTGTTTTATCGACTGTTTCTTTTGCTGTGCAGAAGCTTTTGATCTTGATGAAGTCCCAAAAGTTCATTTAAGTTCATTTAGGGGTGAGGGAGAGGAGGAAGGAACCCAGGAGCTGGATGGATTCCGCAAGACTGCAAACAGTGAAGGAAGTGGGCAAGTGTTTATATAGTCTCAAAAGGGATCCAATGCTCAAGTTCATTCAACAGTTCCTGTGAAGTCACTGATGTCTCCAACTTAACATTTTGAGTGTTCTGCATGGTGTTCGGTAGTATTCTATCTGCCAAGTGCGAGAACTTGGAAGAACATTTTGAAGGTCTGTCTTGACGGTATTTATGATTAGACTGACGTTCTCTTAAAACCTAGGGAATATTGTGCCCTCCGGGTTCCAGGTGGACATGGAGAACTATGGTTTTTCCAAATTAAAACCAGAATGTTACCAAATGTGGGGATCATATATTTTTACTTTCTCCTCTCTGGTGTATCTGTCCTATTTCCATGCAAACGAATGCCACAGGGAGTCAATGTCTGCATGCTTTTGCCTTGGTAACACTACATAACAAATGAATAGAAGGGATATGCCCTCAATTTGGAAAACAGAATAAGCAAAGCCATGGACTTTATTTCTTCCATACCTCCCTGTAATACCTTCCATTCAAGGCAGCCATGGACTGGTTGAGGGATGTGTTAGGGGTTCGGATGTTCCCAGTCTGTTTTCTCTCTCTGACCACATGTTCCTGTTCTTTCTCTGTTGCCTGGTTACAGAGGGAAATTGGCTGACTTCCTTTTTGGCATCCGTGTGAACTGAAGGGAAAGAATTATTTTAAAAAGTTGGGGGTGGGTGGGTGGCTGGCTGGCTGAAAAGGACCTCTAAAATGTATGGTTTTATGGAGAAACATGAACTTACTTGTTTCCACCTGTGGGATGGAGATGCTTGGAATTTGAATTTAAAGTCTTTTTCCTTAATGTGATTGCAGTCAAGCTAGATTATTCTGATAGAGTGACCTGGCCAACCATACATGGAGTTGACTGAGCTGATCACTGTTTAATTAATAACTTCAAGGAAAGGTCAAGATGCCTAGAAAAATGTACTGTATGTTTGTTGCATGGCATTATTATAGGAAATATTTCCATATTTCCTATAATAAAATATAATATATTATGTATTACAACATAGGAAAATATTTATTATAGAAATATGAATAGCATTTAAATTATGGTTCTTATGGTCCAAGAGCCTATAAACTAGTTAGCCTAGACAAACCTACCCACAAGGAGGGGTTAGGCAGCCGTGCGAAGAGCATATAATGAAGTATTAAAGTCCATTAAAAATTCCAACAAAAGTATGCTAGGAAAAAAAAAATTTCATTAAAAACCAATAGGAATTTGTGGGTGTATTAGTTTCTTAGAGCTGCTGTAACAGATGACCGCAAACCGGGTGGCTTAAAACAACAGAAATGTATTCCCTCCCAGTCTAGGCCAAGAGTCTGCAAGCAAGGCTTGAGCAGGGCTGAGCTCCCTCTGAAGTCTCAAGGACTTTCCTCCTTGGCCCATCCAGGTTCTGGGGGCTGCTAACCCTCAGCCTTCTTTGGCATGTAGCTGCTTTCTGTCCCCATCATAATGTGGCCCTTTTCCCTGCGTGTCTGTGTTTTCACATGGCTTTAGAAGGACATCCATCATTGGATTTAGGGCTCACCCAAATCCGTGTGACCTCATTTCAACTAATTACATATGCCAAGACCCTGCTTCCAAATGACATCCTATTCTGAAATTCTGGGTGGATAGGAATCCTGGGCTGAGGAGACAGAGAGGACATTTGGTGTGAGTGAGTGTGTGGTCAGGACATTTGGTGTGAGTGTGTGATCAGGTTTTTAGAAAGGGGGCCAGTGCCTATGACCCCCAACTTAGTAGGGGGTCACGCTCCAGGGAAAGGCAGGAGAAGGAGTAGCGTCAGTTGGAGCACTCATGCCCCCAAATGGCCACCACAGATGCTACTGGGAGTCGGGGCGGGGAAGAAAATAAAGAAATAACAGGCTAGAGGAGACAGAGGTACAAAATGTTGATGTTCTTCATTGAAATGCTTGACATCTTACTACCGGAAGGGTCTGTGGGGCGGTCTCAGTGTTCCTTGCTGACGTTGAAACCGTTTCTCCTGTCTGTCTACTCTGTCTTGTGCAGCTGAAGACCAACTCTGCATCTCAGAGAGGAGGCAGGCCCTGTCTAGACTTCACTTCGGGCCCTCCGGCTACTTCAGCCAACACAACTTGTTCGTGGCTCAGGAGGGAAGATGGATGTCTCCAAGAGGAGCCAAATTTTCCACATCCTGCCCTCCCTTGATCAAGGAGCTCTTTGTGGACTCTGGGATTCTCCACCCAATGGTCGAAGGGCAGGATAAACAGTTTCCTGCCTTAGAAACTCTCCTCACAGAGGCCATCGGAGCGATTTTTCCCTCCCGAGAACTGGCTCGCCTTGCCCTTCAGTTCACCACCGACCCAAAGCGCCTCCAGCAAAACCTCTTTGGAGGGAAATTTTTGGTGAATGTTGGCCAGTTCAACTTGTCTGGAGCCCTTGGCACAAAAGGCACATTTAACTTCAGTCAGTTTTTCCAGCAGTTCGGCCTCCCAGGCTTCCAGAATGGAGGGACCCATCTCGCCAAGCCCCTCTCCTTAGGATTAGATTCAAATCCTGCCACAGAACCCCCTGAAGCCTCTAAGAAGGGAGATGCTACGAATAGGCTGATTTTGGACAGCTTTGGCTTTGAGATCAACTTGCAAGAAAACCAAAATTCCCTGACGTTCCTTGCTTCTCTCCTGGAGCTTCCAGAATTCCTTCTCTTCCTGCAGCAGGCTCTCTCTGTGCCAGAAGACATAGCGAGGGATCTAGGTGATGTGATGGAAATGATGCTCAGTTCCCAGGGCTGTGAGCAGACACCTGGCAGCCTTTTTGTCCCACTGTGCTCAGCAGAAGGAAACTACGAGGACGTCCAGTGCTTCGCTGGAGAGTGCTGGTGTGTGGATTCCCGGGGCAAAGAGCTTGCTGGCTCCAGGGTTCGAGGTGCACGGCCCAGGTGCCCCACAGAGTGTGAGAAGGAAAGGGCTCTCATGCAGAGCCTCTCGGGCAGCCTGCCTGCTGGGGCCAGCCTGTTTGTCCCTTCTTGTAACAGTGAGGGCCATTTCCTACCTGTCCAGTGTTTCAACTCAGAGTGCTACTGCGTGGACGCCGAGGGGCAGGCTATTCCTGGAACTCGAAGTGTGCCTGGAGAACTCAAGCGATGTAAGTCATTGAGTATCCAAGCCACAGATCCTGATTATCTCTTGGGGCCCTGACATGATGCAGTGCAGAAAAAATGGATTCCCTCGTAACTGCTGCAAAGGCAAAATTAGCCAATTCACTTACAAATTGTCCAGAGAAGCGCTGATACTGTCAGCCATTCTGATGAGTGAATACGGGGACCCTTTTGGCCTTCAGGAGCTCAAAGTTTTCTGTAGAGCTGACAACAGCTGATTGTAACAGTGCAACTTCGGTGCTGGGGATGCTCTTGGTCTAGATGTTATTTACAGATTTACGGTTGATGGGATTTCTTTGGCTGTGTAAGTTTTTAGGTAGGATTTGGATAGTCAGGGGTTTTCATCTTGGTCTTTTGGGCTCATGAAACTTTTTCACCTGACCTACCTGTTCCTTGTCCCTTGCAGGCCCAACGCCCTGTCAGTTACAGGCTGAGCAAGCCTTCCTTGGGGTAGCTCGAGCACTGGACTCTGACTCCAGCGTGCGGCCCTCCTTCTCCAGCAGTTACGTCCCACAGTGCAGTGCCAGTGGACAGTGGAGGCCCGTGCAATGCGATGGCCCTCCTGAGCAGGCCTTTGAGTGGTACGAGCGATGGGGGGCCCAGAACAACAGTAGCCAGGAGCTGACCCTTCCAGAGCTGCTAAGGAAGATCACAAGCTATCGAGAAGCAGCTTCCGGAAGCTTCCGTCTCTTTATTCAAAGTCTGTATGAGGCTGGCCAACAGGACATCTTCCCAGGGCTGGCAAGATACCCTTCTTTCCAAGATGTCCCACTGGCAGTGATGGAAGGCAACCTGACCCAGGCTGGGGGGAACATACTCCTGGAGCCCTACTTCTTCTGGCAGATTATAAATGGCCAGCTCAGCCGATACCCAGGGCCCTACTCAGACTTCAGCATTCCTCTGGCACACTTGAACCTTCGGAGCTGCTGGTGCGTGAATGAGGCTGGTCACGAACTGGAAGGCACCCGGACAGAACCGAGTGAGATCCCGGCATGTGAGTTAAGCCGTGTGGAGAGCTGAATCTGTGTTTTTACAAGCAGGGTGTGTGGTAGGGGGATATTGTCAGAGCTGGCATGAAGTTCGGATATGGCCAGGTACCTGCCTTTCGTGGTTGAGGCACCCGAATGCGTTAGTCAGCTCTTGGTGCTGTAGCAGAATACCACGGACTGCGTGGCTTCACCAACAGATGTGTCTCACAGTTCCAGAGGGTACAAGTCCCAGATCAAGGTGTTGGCAGATTCCTTTCCCAGTGAGAGCCATCTTCCAGGCTTGTGGAAGACCACCTTCTCCCTGTGTATTCACATGGCAGTGAGAAAGAGCTCTGGTCTCCTCAACTTTTTGTAAAGACACTAATCCCATCCAGAGGGCCCCATGCTCATGGCTTCTTCTAAACCTCATCACCTCTCCAAGGTCTTCCTTCCAAGTACCATCCCCTTGGGGATTAGGGCTCCAATACATGCATTCTGGGGGGGACATGAGCATTCAGACCACAACACCAAAGCTCATGGAAAGGAAGTCACTTCCGGACACCACTGCAGTAGGTGTTGGCAAAGTTAATGTAGTTCAATTTTAAATTTTAATGTAGTTTGAAGTTAATGTAGTTCATTGTATGATTGATTATTTAAATCAATGCCTCAAATTTGAGCTGGATGTTGTCTGTGGTCAAAGCATGATCTTAAGACCGAGGAAGGCTGTAAAGTAGATATGATGTGGCTCTTGGCCCCCTGTAATCTCTCATAGATTAGGTAGACCTTTGGATTGAGCAATACACAATGTGATTCTACTCACAAGGGCATGCTAGGTGCCCTGGACCTCAGGCAGTACCCCTGGCTTCAAAGTCCCTTTAATTTATTTGAGAGGTTTAATTACAGGACTGATTGGAGAGCAGCCAAAGGAGGTCGATAAGTTCCGCTCTGTGGCTGGCGGACTTATAGGAGAGCTGTGGCATCTGAGGCATGAGCAGAATGAGGCTGACTCTGTCTTAAATTAAAATGTCTTATTACCAAGAGGCCATGCTGGAAGCTTGAAGGGATAACAAGATGGATTCAACACTTATTATCAAATGAGAACCTCTCTAACCAGCACTTGCTAATATTACAGGAGGATATTACAGCTCTTCAAGGCCAAAGAAATCTCTCAGTCCATTCTTTGCAATGTTCAACACTCTCCACACCTTTCTGGATCATGATAACGTCAATCAGATGATTTTGACATTAGCCAAAATGTAGGCTTTAGCAGCAAGTGGGTTTTTAGAATGCTGGGTCATAGGAGCATGCAGTAAGAACAGTAGTACCCCAGGCGAAGTCCTGAGTCCTAGCAGCAGGCAGACCCTACAAGGGAATGGATGGGTATCGGCATGCCTGTTGTATAAAAAGTCTTTTTCTTTTTTTCTTTCTTTCTTTCTTTTTTTTTTTTTTTTTTTTTTTTAAGATTCTCTATACCAATAGTCAGGTCTCCCACATGGGTACATTCCTATGATTTCAGATGCTTTAACACTGAATTTAGTCCTCTTCACATCTGAGTTTTGAGCCCCAAGTTGCTGAGACCAAAAGCACATTGTCACTTGAGTAGTTAGGTTTGCTCACCTTGGCCTGAGTGCCAGGCAAAGCATTTGAACTGGGCTGCGAATCTGCAGGCCTTTCCTGTGAGTACCAAGACTGCCCCCAGGGTACAGGTTAATCTGCGGAAGCAAGTATTAGAGCTCCCATCTGCAGATAGTGTCTATCTTTTCCTTCTAAAGTTCTGCTTCTGGTTTTGCAATGACATATTTTTAACAGCTGGAACAGCGGAGCGAACTTTCTCTAATATATTATTATAGTCATATGTGTCTTTGCTTTACAAGTAAAGAAATACACATGTTCCGGGGGTACTCATTCAAACTCTTTTGTTGATGGGGCACATGATCCAAAGAGTTTGATGACCAGGGTTTGGAGACTTGACCCTCCAAGTGTGGTTCATCAGCAGCATTAGCATCACTTAGTGAAGCTGATCGAAATTTGGAATTCTGGACCCCACCTGCTGAATGGATCCCTGCCTCTCTCTAGGCTCCCCAGGAGGCTCTGATGTTCCCAAAAGCTTGAGAAGGGTTGGCCTAGAGGACACAGTACAGGTTCTGCTGGGGTCCTCAGCCCTGTTTCTACCGCCGACTATTCTGTGGCCAGAGACACAACCTTGGTTTAATCATAAGGTCTGCATAAGAATGGATAAGTCCCTTAAAGGTTGTTGTGAGCTTTGTAAGAGGTAATTGATGTGAAGTGCCAGGTGTGGTGCACAGAGAGTCCTTCCTAAATGGTTGTATTCATGCAACTGACATTAAGTAATAAAGTGACCAGTGACCTTCCTACCTGTAAGCAGGGCAGACGGTCCTGCCTCCAGGGACATGAGGTCAGCTCCTGTCCATATCATAATCCCCAGCCTGCTTGAAATTTTGCTTTTTTTAGGTAATATGCAATTATGGACAACCACTGTATGGTTGAAGTAATACACTGTGATGTATGATGGGAAGACAATCCTAAGAAGGGTGTGGTGTCTGCTCCCAGGGACTTAGTGAGGGAAACTAAGGTGTCATCATGTGAGTAATAAACAGAAGCTCTGGAAGTATGAACACAGAAAACCAATGGAGGATATGCCCAGAGACTGGGGCTATTCATGGGTTGGGGGGTTGGGTAAAGGTTTGCATGGCATCAGCTTCTGAATTGTGAAGGATGTTTGCCCACCCGAAAATGGGTGGCAGGCCCTTCCTAATAGAGGAAATGGTATGTGCCAGGTCAGGGCAGCCAAAAAAGGGTCTGCTTTGTTGGGAATGGGGTGGGGGAAATCTCAGTGACATAGGAAGGAAAGGGACTGGGAGGGAGTGATGGAAGAAGAAGGTAATTATAAACCTGAGCCAGACTTTACAAGGTCTTATGTGTCAAAACAAATCTCATATGTCCAGTTACAGAATTTCCATTCCTTTCTGGAAGACATGGATAGCAAGCTTAGATTTCTAAACAGGAGTTTTCACTTCAGGGATTCCTGATCCCTGGAACTGATAGGATAGATTATTTGATCAAGAACATCCATAGAAAGCAATAATGTTGTCAAATTCCAGAAGTCAAGGGTTTCTGCTGATTCCGTGCTGTCAAAAGGACCCACTGAACACATTCACTGATGAATTTACGAAGTGGTTGTTTGTGAATAAATATGGCCAGTGTGACTTTTGTTAATAGCGACAACTTCAGAGACAACATGTGCCAGACACTGTGCCAAGCTCTTCACCTGCAACACATCATAGAATAATTATAAAAATCCTATGAAGAAGATGTCCCAATCTTCCCCATCTCACAGACTGAAGCTCAGAAGGGTTAAACACATTATCCAAAATGGTACAGCTAATAAGTGATGCAGCTGACATTTAATCCATTCTCTGAGAACCATGCTCTTTTCACTTTGCAAGAATAATTCTCTACTAACCTACAATGTTTCCCTTCAACTCTTGATATCCATCCATCCACCCACCCATCCATCCATCCATCCATCCATCCATTTATCTACTCCCACATCCATCCATCCATCCATCCATCCATCCATCCATCCACCCACCCATCCATCCATCCATCCATCCATCCATTTATCTACTCCCACATCCATCCATCCATCCATCCATCCATCCATCCATCCATCCACCCATCTATAGCTCTCCATCTCTCCTCTGGAGGCAGCTGGTCAAGATCTCTGGTTCTGGAGTCATACTGACTAGACTAGAATTATGAATCAACTACTTGTTAGCTAGGATGGAGCCTACATGACTTTGAGTTATGTGACTTATCCATGCCTCAGTTTCTCATCCGTAACACATGGCTAAAAATGTTATCTTATTGGGCTGTTGTATAGATTAAATCAGATTGTCCAGGTAAATGCACTTAGAATAATGTCTGGGAATAGACATTAGTTTTACTCAACTTCTTACACAGCAGGTCCTCTGTAAATGGTGAGTGAATGCAATTGTAGAAATGAAACAGAAGGAACATTCCAGGCTGTAAAAAGAGCTGGGTGAAGGAAACAGCCGTGGCAGACACGTGTGCATATGTATATGCACACGCATCTAAGAGGGGTCCAAGTGTCCAGCCATGATCTCTTTACTCCCCCAGGTCCTGGCTCTTGCGAGACGGTGAAGCTTCGTGTTCTGAAGTTTATTAAGGAAACAGAAGATATCGTCTTGGCTTCCAACAGTTCTTGGTTCCCTCTGGGAGAGAGTTTCCTAGCGGCCAAAAGCATCTGGCTGACCAACGAGGAGCTCTCCCTTCCTCAACTCTCTCCACCCCGGGAGACGTTCTCAGAGAAGTTTCTGAGCGGAGGCGATTACGCCATTCGTCTGGCAGCTCAGTCTAGTGAGTTCCGTGTACTTCTGGCTTCTTGTTCCGGCTCGTTGGGAAGGCAAGGGCTTGACTTAGCTCAAACTTTGTGGCCTGGGTTTTCCCAGGCTGGTGGGTCCCTGAAAAGACAAAGTGGTTTTGTGTGCCAGTCAAAGCTGGAATGATGCACACCTCTCCAATATATTCCCGAATCCACCAGCACAGCCACTTAGGGGCAGGTCTCCACATTTTGTACCGTGGATGGTGCCCTAAGTCCACCACGCAGCCACGTTTTTGCTAGAATGTGAGGGGACCTGGGCCAAAATGCTCATGGTCTGTTCTGAAGCTTCCCTCTACTTCTGTGGGGAAAAAGGAGTTCCATGCGATCAGTGTTGCGCTCACCATCTGTGATTCCTTTCATACGCAGAGAGTGGGGTTCAGGCACATGCCCACATTAACCCAGCGAATAGCTAGCAGAGCCTGCATGGTTTGGGCCCCCGAGCCTCTGTCCCCTGCTGCACTGATCCCTGGTGCCCAGAGCCTGGGGCTGTCTCATTCCAGAGCCCCTGGTCTTCCTCCACCACTTGAAGCCTCTGGGGCAGGAGCGTCCGAGCGCTCTCCCGGGCCTCTCACTGACCCCACACCGATTGGGCCGGGCAAACAATTGCTCTACTGCAAGCATCCCGAGCTCCCCGCTCCTTGACAGATGATCTCAGTGGCTTCCCTCTCCGGGCTTCTCTGGGCTGCGGTCACACAAAGCAATGCGGCGTTGCCCCTGACAACATCCGTGCCAAGACGAGAGCCCCCTGCCCACTGCCCCTCCCCTGCAGGCCGGAGCCTTCCTGCTTTCCCCCTCAGGGATGTCTGCTGCTGCCACCTGGGGATGGGGGCTCAGGTGTCCAAACCCCAGTGAGAATCTTCCAAGCACCATCTTTGTTTCCTGCCTCACTGCCATGCCCGTGGTCTCTTTCGGAGCACGAGGCACCACGTACTGGTCATCTTTCTGTCGTGGGGCCTGGCACAGTGCCTGACAGATAGAGGAAGCGCAGGCAGTGTTGCTAAACCATCCTTCTTGCTTCTTTTGTTCCCACTTTATTTCTCCTCCGTCCCCCCCCCCCCCCCCCCGCCAAGTTCAGACACTTCTTTTCTCTGTTCCTCAGGGAAATAGGGACTTCTGCTTTCGGCAAGAAACCAGTTGTTTTCCATTTGGTCCCTGGACAAGGTTTGATGTCATCAGAGGGTTATGTGGGACTGATGCTCGCGTGGTTGTGAACACTGGTTAGGGACGGACTGGAGAGGAAGGGGAGAAGCTCTTCCTGGGATTTAGTCATTGAATGGCACCATGGCATTTTCTTCAGAAGTGAAGTTAAGGAAGTTGCCCTCCACCTAGCAGCGCGCTCTGACTTTGCCTGTCTGGGGCGGTGGTGAAAAGAGGAAGGGTTCATGGAGAAGGACCAGGGGTGCTCATTTCTCTCGAATCCTTCAAGACGAGAGGAGGTGTTTCTAATCTCGCAGAGGCGAGGAAGCTGCTTGTGTGTAGACCTCCACGTCCTGCAGGGTCTGGTGGCAGACCTAGGACCACAAGAGATGAGGGTCACAGAGTGTCTTTGGCCAACAACACGTGGTCGCCGTGTTCTCAGGCCTGGGTAGGGAGGGACGCGGGAGTCCTTTTACCCAACTGTGCTTGGCACGAGCTTGGTGCTCAAGATCTTTAGACATAAATGTCACACTGACCCTGTCGGGGAGGTATTAGAACCATTTCACGGGTGGGAAGACCGTGGTTCAGAGAGCTTAGGGAGCTCGCTCTTGCCCACTAAGATCACTCATGAGAACCAAGAGGTGCTGTGCCAGGATTTGGGCAGAAGCTCGTCAGACCCACTGTCTAGGGTCCTGGTCTCCTCAAGGGGTCCTGACCATGGGCTGCTGGTGTCTCCCCTAGGGAGCCGCGAGCCCCTCTCTGAGAGGAGCAAGTCGGGAGGTGTGCTCCAGTGGGAGGCCGACCACTGCCCGCTGGGCTGCCCTAGATAAGACCCTGTGGCTGCCTGGCTGTTGTCAGTGCCAGAGCCCACGTGGCGAGGCCCTTCCAGGTTGGAGGCTCACGCTGCGGCTCCCCTCTCTCCCTACCGCAGCCCTTGACTTCTATCAGAGACGCGACCTTCTCCCGGGGGAGTCCACACGCGCAGCCGCCCTGCTGCGGCCCGGCCCCTATGTGCCCCAGTGCGATGTGTGGGGAGGCTGGGAGCCCGTGCAGTGCCACACCGGGACCGGTGAGTGGGGATGCGCACCCTGGGGCGGGGGTTGTTGGTGGTGGAGTGACACCCCACTTTGTCCTTGAGAGCAAAGGACTTTGTGCTGGGATCAGTGCGCTGAGGCCCCTCTTTGGCAGTGGGTGGCAAATCCCTGAGCGTCTCTGACTTTGGTTTCCCAACTGTTTGATGGGAGTTGGGACCTACCAGCCAGAAGGTCCAGTGAGTCCTTGCGGGAGGGATTGGGGTGTGTGATCGTGGACGGGGGGCAGGGGGCTTAGACGTGGGACTTGCTGGTACTTCTGTGAATGCACAGAAGGAAAGTTGTTTGGGGGCACATACCCCCCTGACGCACTTCCTAAACTTCTGAGTCCTGACTCTTTCCTAGGGTACTGCTGGTGTGTGGACGGGAAGGGAGAGTACGTCCCTGCCTCGCTGACTGCCCGCTCCCCACAGGTCCCCCAGTGTAAGTGAAGCTCGAGGAGCTCTCTCCCGATCCTGGTGGTGGGAACTCTAGCCCAGCGGTGACAGCTGTTGTTGCCCAGCCTAGGGATGCCCCTGGATCAGCCCGAGTGCCCTCAGACCAGCCCCCGAGGGCAGCCAGGCCGGATTTTCCCACATCCCCAGTCCTGGAAGATTCTCGTGATCTTGGCCCTGCCTGATCTGGGCACCTAGCTTCCTAGGAGGGGAGAGTCACCGACCACGGAGAAAGGGCCTGGAGTCCCCTTCTTCCCACCTGCTCCCAGGACACGTTCATCTGCTTCTGCCATCTCACAGTCTGACAATCGTCCCACAGCTGCTCGAGAGGCCAGCCTCCCTCCTGGGGCTCAGACCCATGTCATCAAGACCCACATCACATTCAAGGATGATACACCCCTCTTCCCCCACGGGTCTCTGTCCTTCAACCATGGCCTGCTTCTCCTCTGAGGTTCCAGATCTGCGCAGGGTCTCTCCATCTACCCCAATGGAGGGACCGCCTGGGCTCCCTGCTTTCCCCCTGCACCCACGGCCAGTCAGTTAGGAGTTTCACTGTCTCTCTCCCTCAGGCCCCACGGCCTGTGAGACATCTCGAGCCACCGGGCTGCTTTCCAGCTGGAAACAGGCTGCATCCCAGGGAAACCCATCTCCAGAAGACCTCTTCATCCCAACCTGCCTAGAGGTAAGGCTCTGAAGGCCTAGGACGGGTTGAGATGGGAGCCAGAGCTTTCTCCCACACGCTGAGGATGGCTTTTCTAGTTTTCAATCAACTTGTTTTAGTTAAAAACTCATAGGCAGTCACATGACATCAAAAACTAATGATGTACCGTATGGTGATGAACGTTACATAGTGATGATGACAGAGAATATCTATTCTTTAAAACAAGGGAAAAACAAAGACAAAAACAAAAACACAAGAAAAACAAAACCAAAAAAACCTCACAGGCAGTTCTAGGCCTGGGCTTTCGTCTTCACCCTGGCGACCCTGGCTGGGTGACTTGGGGCAATTTGCTGACCTTCTCTGTGTCCTAGTTTGCTTTATTTGACCCCGAGATTGGGCCATGTTTTTAATCCTACCTAGTGTGAGGACTGTTTTGAGGCCCCAGGGAAATACCTTCCATGAAATAATCTATACTTATGTACTTGCTCCTGTGCCTTTCCCAAAGTCATCCTGGCCACATTGCTATGCCCATCTCATATCTGTTTCTTATTATAAAGGGAAGACATTATAATAGTACCTTTCTCAGATTGTTGGATGATTGCAGGAAATGATACAAAACCCCAAAGAAAGGATTCTCACGGGAGTTTTAATCCCTTACTTGCTGAGTGTTGGCAGTCTCTGCTCAGTCCCTGGTGGTTTCTGGAAGCCAGAGGAAGTCAGCCATGTAGAAGTTAGACTACAAATCCCTGAACAGAAGCTTCCTTATTATTTTTTAAGGGTTTTATGTCTTTAAGGTTTTATTTATTCATTTGAGAGAGAGAGAGAGGAAAGGGGAGATGGGCCGAGGAAGAAGCAGACTCTGCTGAGCAGGGAGCCTCGATCTTGGGACTCCAGGATCTAGATCTGAGCCAAAGGTGGTCACTTCACCAACTGAGTCATCCAGGCACCCCAAAGCTTCCTTCTTCTTCTTTATTATTGTTGCTTTTTGGGCTGTGGACGTGGATCCCAGTTACTACTGAGTTGACAGAGAAATTAGCCTCTTTAGCTTTTTATCTTGGCTTACAGCCCCCTCTGGCTGAGACAGAAGTCTCTTCCACCATCCTGGGTTCAAGCATCAGCCCATGGATAAGGAGAGGTAGAAGCCACAGCTTCTGTCTGAGGGAAGAGCAATCCTGAGCCAGCCCTGAAGGAGTGGTTTCTCAGCCTGCCTCCCGTTTAGGTCCCAGGGGCCAGGAACAGGACTCAAGCCTTCCACTGCCCCAACTGGGCAGTGGATGGCTGGGTCTTTGATCTAGCTACCTTGGAGATGTTCAATTAGTGACCAGAATGTTCTCAATTTTAAGCCTTTCTCCTGTAAAATGTTTTCAAAGTTTTCCTTGCATTTGAATCTTACCTGTATAGCTTCCAAGCCATGTAACTAGGGGCATACACCTGACCTCTCTGGGCCTCTGTGTAGAAAGGGGGCAGGAGGGTCCCTGCCTCCTAGGGACTGCGTGACACTCTGGGCGAGGGGGGTGGTGCGGATTGGCATGGAGTGGTCCTCATGATTATGCTCCCTGTTACTGTCAGGTGCTCTTACCGCCATTTCTTGCCTGTGAACCAAGCACAGCAGAGTATGAAATAAGGAGTGGTGAGCAGAAGCCCAGAAAGCCCTCGGTGACAGCCAGGAGGCTGCGGGCGGCTGGTTTTCCGCAGTGCACCTGCTGGTTCTCATGCTTTTCTGTGCCAGATGCAGGAGACAGGACAACGTCTATCATCAAGGCTCCGAGAAGGAGTGCGTGCAGGCATCAGACGAGTCCTACCTCCTTTTCCCTTTAGTGGGGAAACTGAGGCCCAGCAGATCGAAGGGCCTTGCTCAGTGTTCCCCAGCTGGTCCCAGGACAGTCTGGGAGAGAAAGGCCCAGCCAGATACAGTCTGGGTAGCTGCCTTCTGCTGATTTCTTCATTCTCTCTTACAGATGGTGCAGACTTCTTTTCTCCTAGGGGTGCTTGTGGAAAATCATTTCTGGCACTGGGCTGGGGAGCTTGGAGCAGGATAGTGGCTGGGCTTTGGGGCTGGACGGGTTTAGACCCAGCCCAGCTCTGCCATTCTCTGCCTATGGGGTGTTGCTCTGACCCTTCACATCTCTGAGGCTCAGCTTTTCCCACCCTAAAAGAAGAGAACTGTGGGCCTGGCCTCATGGGATTATTGTAACCATCAATTCCAAGAACGTACATCAAGGGTCTGTAGCCCATAGCGTCTGCCTCTCTTTTTGGAGAAACCATCACCATAGTTTTGAAAGGAACATTCTGGATGTCTGCCTGCTGACCTGGTGGCCGCAGTAGCATCTTCCCTGGGGTGACATGCCCTTGGCTTTGTCTCAGACAGGAGAGTTTGCCAGGCTGCAGGAGTTGGAGGCCGGCCGCTGGTGTGTGGACCCAGCCTCAGGGGAGGGAGCGCCTCCCAGCAGGAACAACAGCACCCCATGTGAGTGGTTGCCTCTCCTCTTGCCCCTGCCCGCCATGAGCACTGGCTCCCTGTTCCATGGCTCTGGAAGCTTCTCCCCTTGCTAAGCCTCCGGTTCCTCTCTGTGAAAGAGGCACAGTGGATTCTTTGGCAGGGAGGAACCAAGAAGTGCAGACCAGCAGGGTCCCCGATGCAGTGGCTCTGGAGCTTTCTGGGGGCACTGGCTGTGTGTCGCAGATGCCACACTGGCCCCTGCCTGCTCCCTCAGCTGCCAGCCTGGCCCTCCCGTCTGCTTTCCATGGTGAAGTCAAGATGATGTCCCCAAAGTGCAAAGGGGCTGATGTCCCTTCTCTGCCTCCCCGGGGTCCTCAGGGCCCAAGCACCGCACCGTGACTCATTGGCCCCGGGGTGGGGGTTAGCGTGTGGATCTTACACCTCCCTCTGCTTCTCTCCTTCGCTGCATTTTCTGCTCTAAGGACTGGGTGTTATCAACTGTAGTCAGACTTTTCAAGAAAGAGGATGCTCTCTTCCCCCCGGGTCTTCACCTGCCCTTGTGCCCTCCCTGGCTAATTCCTACTCAGCCCATGCATCAGTCCTTCCGGACTGGCCTCCCTTCCAGGGCAGAGGGCAGTGATTTCAGCGGGCTCCCGGACGACGCTGCACATTGTCCCCCTCCCCTTTTCACTCTGCGCTGTAATTCCCTCCCCTACTTGTTCAGTCTCCTTAAAGATGCCACGTTCTGTGACAGCAGTATGTGTGCGTGTGTGTGCGTGCACGTGTGTGCGTGTGTGTGCGTGTGTGTCGGGGGGGTACCGACCTGACCAAAGCCCAGGCTTTGCCCTATCCCAGGTTAGCCCCGCAGTGAGAAGACAGCCCCAGACCCTGGAGGGCCCAGCAGGTGGCTGGCGGCAGGTGGCGGTGGGTGGCAGCTATGGGGGCCAGGGGCCCACTGAGCTTGTCTTTGTGTCCAGGCCCGAGCCTCTGCGAAGTACTTCCGAGTGGGGTCCCATCCAGGCGAGCCGGCTCAGGCTCTGCCCCAGCCTGCATGGCAGAGGACGGAGGGTTTGCCCCCGTGCGGTGCGACCCGGCCCAGGGCATCTGCTGGTGTGTCCTGGACAGCGGAGAGGAGGTGCCTGGGACCCGTGTGGCCGGGAGCCAGCCGGCCTGCGAGAGTAAGCTGTGACCCTGGGAGACGCTCTCGGGGCTGCGGGGGGCGGGGGGCTGGCCCGGGGCGGGGGGAGCTGCTGCTCATCTCTTCCTTCACGAAAGCTGGGGAGGACTCCCAGGCGCCAGGGGAGTCGGGGCGGGAGGGGCGATGGCGAGGGGCTGGGGGATGCGGAGGCAGTGGATTCTCATGCTGCCAAAACTTGTGTCTACTTCCTAAGAGTGCTCAGCCCTGCAGCTGAAGTCCAGGAGGGTCTGGGCAGGGATCCCCAGAGCTGGTATCTCAGAACTGGGGTGCTAGTCTGCTGGGGTTCAGGGTCTTGGTTTCCCCATCCTCGAGTGGGGAAGGGGGCCTGATGCAGGATCTCAGGGACGGTGGGGCCATCCTAGCCGGGAGGCTTCAGAAATCTGTGGAGGCGTTGATTTATTTCTAGTTTTAGTTAAAAAAAAATTGTTTTGGTATCAAATACTAAATTATCTATCAGATAAATATATAATATTAAAACACATGATTATAGATTAAAATATATTTACTTGGTTTTCAGTGACTTACCTTTTATTTTTTCCTGTATACTCAAGTCATAGGATATTATAGTCATTTTAAAATGTATGTGAGCAAGTAGGTTAGACTCTGTGTGAATTCCGCTTCAGGACGGTAAAGGAAGATGCTGCAAAATATTTATTGCAGATTGGGGCATTGGGTCTGGTGGGATTGAGAAATACGGCGCTATGATTCTGATTTCATTGCAGCTGCCTTTCTTTTGCTGTCCTTATTGGTTTATTTTTAAAATTTTGTCGTCTGTTTACAACATTCTGAATGGCGGAGACGTTTTGCTAGGCCTAGAGGGTTGTATATATAAAAAGAATTGCTGTGGATTCGTGAGTGTGTATTTATATTTGGAAGGAGGCAGGGGGAGGCTGCCGAAGCAGGGTGGAGGGAAGAGCTGCCCCCTCTCTCTGCAGGGCTCCTTCCCTTTTGTCTCTCCCCGTCCTGTGGTGTGCCCACGCCTTTCCCCACACGCCCGTCCTCCCGAGCTCTGGCGTGGTCATCTGTCCAGGGCTGGACAAGGCAGGACCCTGTCATGCTCATCTCTGGGGCCGGGAGCAGCTGTCACCAAGCAAGAAACATAGGAGGTGCCCGATGGGTATTTATGGGCGGAACTCCCTGTCCTGTGTCCCACAGAGGTGTGGTGTCAGCCTTGGTCAGGGTGGAAACAGTCAGCACCCAGCTTCCTCGTCATCTAAGAGTGGCTCTCACTGTCTGGGACGGAGGACATAGACGGATGTGTCTCCCCCAGGAACAGGGCTGGGAGCACAGGTCCTGTAAGATTTGGGAAGACCCCATGTGACGTGGCCTTGCCGGGTTCCAGGACAGTGGCTCATGTGTACAGGAGATTGACCCGCTGAAAGTGATTTTCACATCTCGTAGTTCAGTTTTGTCCCCTCAACAGCACTGATGAATAGAACGGTCCCATCCCCCCATGTTATGGAGGACAAAACTGGGGCTCACAGGCGTTCATTAGCCTGTCCAGTCTCAGAGCCAGCAAGCAGGACAGCCAGCACCGACCACGAGGCTCCTCCTCCTGACGTGTCTGCAGAGTGTGGCGGAGAAAACCAGATGTGGGGAGCAGGCAGACTTGAATGCCAACTCTTACACTCCCTTGCTGGGTGACCTTGGGCTAGTCCCTTAACCTCTCTGGACCTCAGTTTCCCAGTCTGAGGGATTCCCAGCACTATAGCAATTTCTTGAGTCGTTGTTAGGATTCATTCAAATAGTCTTTATCAACTCCTCAGCCTGGTGGCTCAGAGCACAGCCTCGGGTGCCATGCCTGGTCCTTTCCTGGCAGCCGCAGGACTTAGAGCAGAAAGGCTCATCTCCCCGTGCTTCGTCGTCCTCACCTATGGCCAGAGGGTGACAATAGTCCTCCCCCACGGAGTTGCTTTGAAGATGAAATGGGTTCAGGGGAGGCACTCAGGACAGCCCCCGCACACAGTTACCGAGCTGCGTGTCCCTGGGCAGGTCACTTAGCTCCTCTGAGCCTCCATTTTCCCCATCAATGAGATGACCCTGCCTGAGCCCAGAAGAGAGCAGGGCCCTTGGAGATAGTATTATAACTGCCAGTGTGGAGGGCTCCGAAGAGGAGATACGGGGCTCGGGGAGCACAGAGGAAGGACAGCGGTGAGGGGCAGGGGATGTGCATTCCCATCTCGGAGCAGCACCAGGTAAGGGGAAGCCCTTTTCTCCCGGGGTAGTGGTTAGATTCAGAGGACCCGTGCCCAGGTGCTCTGTCCCTCCAAATCCTCAACATTCGGTTTCTTCCTCTGTAAGGGGAGGGTGATAACACCAGGGCTGCCGACTTCATGGGCTTATTTTGAGTAAGGGGCAGGGAAATACTGATCACGACCTAGTTTCACAAACTCGAAAATTCGTGGCTAACGATCACATATGGCGACGGCCAGCTTAGCCTGGTGGGGCACCAAATGCCCCTTCTTTGTTCTGAAAGGGTTAATTCATGTCCTAAAATTTCCATCGCAGGCAGTAACGTAGTTTCTTGCTGTTATCCATAATAATGACTCAAGTTAATGACCATTTATTACGTGCCGGTAACTCCTCTGAGCTCTTTATGGGCCTTAATTCATTTCGATTCCCACCATCCTTAGGAAGTAGCATCATTGCTTATTGTCGCCATTTTTACAGAGGAGGAAGCTGAAACACAGAGACGTTAATTAACATGCTCAAGGTGCTCAGCCAGAAAGCGATTGAGCTGGGATTCAAATCCCTGTCGGCTGGCCCCTGAGCCCACAGGCTGACTCTCCTCGTCCCCACAGACACGTGGCACTTGGTGAGAACCAACTCAGCAAGCCCACGGCTGATTACTGCAAAACCTCGGCCCGACGCCAGTGTGGGTATTAAAGAGAGGGCCCCTGTACCCTGGAGGTCAGAATGGGTCTTCCTCCGTCTTTGAGGCCCCCCGAGGACCCTCGAGTCACATGTGGATTACAGCTGTGAAAACCAGACCCATGTGGGCGGCAAGGCTGGGCCCGAGAGTCAGATAATTAACTAAAGCTCTGGTCATGTATGAAATTGGCTCACCGAGAGTGCGAGTTATTTCCTTTACTTGTTCGTCCACTTATGTAACATATATCCCCAGAGCTTATGTTCTGGGGGGAACAGAGGAGAAGCACCCTCTTTCCGGCCCTGGCTCCGTGCGGCGGGGAGGCCGGTGTGCAGGTGATAAGTTTTGGATGATTGGCCCCGTGGAGGTCCGCCCAGGAGGCCAGAGAGCTCGCTGCGTGCACCTGGGAGAGCCACGGAAGGACTTAGAAAGCAGGGGATGCTGAGCTCATGATGCAGGGTCATAAAGGGAGTCCAGGCAGCTGCACAGGTGAAGGGAAGGCCTTGGGGTGCGCAAGCAGGCTGTGTTCGGGGAGCGATAGCCCTGCAGAGGCAGAGGGGCAGGAGGGGTTGAGAGAAGAGAGGGTCAGGTCTGTAGGCCCTCAGGGCAATTGAGAGCCTGTGTCCAGCTTCACGGGGGCATCTCCACTGGTGGGCGGGCTTGGATGGGATGGAGCCAGGTGTGGAAGCTTCTGGAGGTAGTGTTTTGGGAACAGGTGGCTAACACCTAAACGAAGGGAGCGCAGTGGGGACGGAAGGGGTGGTCTGCAGCCCTCCCTCGCTCTGGGGAAAGCGGATGGGACCATCTGGGGGCTGCTGCTGTGTTTTGCTTGGGACAGCTGGGGGTTGGGGTGCATGTTGAGCTCCGGACACTGACGCAGGAGCAGACCTGGCCACTAGTGAGGAGGTCTGGTGCGCTGCCTTCGACGTGGAGACAACCAGGTGGCAAATGGACTGACAGGTGGGAAGGAGCTCGGAGGACCCAAGCTGGAGAGGAAGACCTGGGTGTGGTTCCCGCTCAGGAGTCTGTTCAAGCGGCGAGGATGCGCTCGCCCAAAAAGAGGGCGGAGAGAGGGCGGGGAGCGGGCCGGGGAACGCGGGAAGTCAGAGCCCCCTTGTGCGGCTAGCGCCCACCGGGGCCCCTCTTTCCTTCCAGGCCCCCAGTGCCCGCTGCCGTTCAGCACGTCGGCTGTGGCCGGCGGAGTGATCCTGTGTGAGCCAGCCTCGGGCGCAGGAGGAGCCCCCGTCCAGCGGTGCCGGCTGCTGTGCCGCCGGGGCTATCGGAGCGCCTTCCTGCCGGGGCCACTGCTCTGTAGCCTTGAGGAGCAGCGCTGGGTGTCCCAGCCGCCCCAGCCCCACGCCTGCCAGCGTGAGTGTCCACCCAGCACCCAGCTTTCTCTTGGGGCTCAGGGCGGAGCACCTGCATTTTCCCCGCCCGAGTGTAGCATTTCCATGGTAAGCCAGGTGGCATCAGGAGGGGGAGAGAGGGCCCTACGAAGCATGTTCTAGAAGGAGCAGATGTGCCTCACAGACTCCTAGGGTTAAGCTTTATTTGGGGCTTCTCTGGAACAATCTGCTCCTTGGAAGAACTTCCAGCATCTCAGGCTCTCCTGGGACGTCGTGGATACAGGACTATAAGTAGGAAGTATGCGTTCTGAGGGCCATATTGGTTCCTGTGGTGTCGACAAACTCAGAGCTGTTTGGGCTCTGAGAGCAATGCTGACTCACCAACCTCTCCCTCTCCTGGGTCCCGTCCGGGGCTCCGTGGCTAATGCCTGGTAGAGCTCTGGGGCCTTGACCCTCTCGGTGGGTATCAGTTCTGATGGCTGTGGGGCTGGGCCCTTGGAATATCAGCAGAGGTCCTCTCTCCTGCTCCCCCAGCGAGCCTGTTGGTGCACCCACATGGCTGTGAGGCCTTAGTGCTCTGACTGCATCCGCCTTGGCTGAGGCTGGCCACGATTACTCATAGTCTAGCAGGGCTGGGGAGGGTGCTGGGACCCACACGGGGTCCCCCCAAGGCACTGGGAGGAGTGTCTGAGACAGATGCCCAGATCCTGGGGCTGTCACAAGCCTCTGGGTGGTTGTCGGAAGACAGCATTTGTGGCAAAGCTGCTTGGGATCAAAAAAGAAAAAAGAAAAAAAAAAAAAAAACAAATATGCTATCCAGAAGGGCATCTGGGTGGCTCCGTTGGTTAAACATCTGACTTTTGATTTTGGCTCAGGTCCTGAGCTCAGGGTGGTGGGATCAAGCCCTGCATTGGACTTTGCACTGGGCATAGCATCTACTTAAGATTCTCCCTCTCCCTGCTAAAAAAAAAAATGTTTTCCAGAAAAAGGTCAGTATGATTTGGACAAATCAATGGTCTATCTCCCTGATGGTGACAAAGTGGCCTAAGCTGAAATTAAGACCAGGCTAATCAAGACTGGATCTAGAGTAAAGCATTTGGGAGAAGAGAGGAGTGGGTCCTGAGCCCTTAACATTGTATGCAGGGCCATTGTGTATGACTGTATAGGTTGTGCACTGAACGATCTTAGAGTATGCCTTTCATGTAGTCCATGGTGTTCCATCTTAACTGGCAAAATCCTATGTAGCAGCCCTGTTTTGAATGCAAGATAACATGGAAGACTTTCTAAGAAGAATGTCCTGCCTGGAGCCCCAAAATGTAGAGCAGTGTGCTTTAGAAGCTGAGGCAGGACTGAGCACGCCATGAGGATGCTAAATAATTTCAGAGCCATCATGCTAGGAAGTGCTTAGACTCTGAGGATGATAGTGCAAGGTGGTAGTGCTTGTGTGTTCTAAGCTAGATGAAGAAGGGTGATTTCACCGAAAAAAAAAAAAAAAAAGAAAAGAAAAG
Organism: Mustela lutreola; assembly: GCF_030435805.1. Lineage (NCBI taxonomy): Eukaryota > Metazoa > Chordata > Mammalia > Carnivora > Mustelidae > Mustela > Mustela lutreola. The sequence continues at coordinate 8,925,972 of NC_081292.1, read as the reverse complement.
AAAGACATCCCACAGGTGTGTTGCCTATGTCTGCTGACCTCCGGGGCTTGTGTGCAGGGCCCCAGCTGTGGCAGACCCTCCAGACCCAAGGGCAGTTCCAGCTCCGGCTCCCGCCTGGCAAGATGTGCAGTGCTGACTACGCGGGCTTGTTGCTGGCTTTCCAGGTCTTCATCTTAGATGAGCTGGTGGCCCGTGGCTTCTGTCAGATCCAGGTATGTCCCTGACCTTCCGCATGAGTCGGGGCTTGGACTGGGCTCTGGGTCACTGTGGCAGAGGACCTCAGGGCTCAAATGAACCTAGGGTTCGCCTCTCACTCATTTTACCAATAGGCAAAGTGAGGTTCAGGACAAGAATGCCCCTTGGCCAAGGCTAATCAGAGTGGTGGGATGGAATCCGTACTCATCACTGGCCATTCTTTCTGTGTAAAGACGTCAAACCAGGTGTGTGCTGAGTGCTCGCGAGGCACCAAGCACGGCTCGCTGTTGGCTGGATTAGCAATGCTCATGGGGACCCTATTATTACTCCCGCTTTGTGGATGAGGGGCATGAAGCCTGGAGGGCTGGCATAATTGTCCAGAGCCACACAGCTGGGGATGAGGAGCCAGGCAGATGACATGGGGACAGAGCTGTGAACGCCCATGGAGGACTGCCACCACCCGTGGAGGAAGGGCTGTAGGAGAACAGAAATGCCAGGATGCACTCCCTGAACGCCTGTGCCAGACGTATCTTTAACAAACCTGCTAGAAGGCATTATGGACCCTCCCTGGAAGGACACTATTGCATGCCAGCAGACAGACCTAGTCCTGTGAATAATGAAATATCAGAGTTTTTAGCTATGTAATAAGCAAAGGCTTCTGTGATTTGAAGTCAAGTATTCACAGAAGGAGTCTTTAAAAATTGCTCAATTTGGGGCATCTGAGTGGCTCAGTCAATTAAGCGTCTGACTCTTGATTTCCACTCAGGGCTTGATCTCAGGGTCTTGGGATCAAGCTTTGAGTCGGGCTCTGCACTCGGCAGGGAGTCTGCTTCAGGATTCTCTCCCTCTCCCTCTGCCCCTCTCCCTGCTCATATGCACACTCTCTCTCCCAGATAAATAAATCTTAAAAGACAAAAGTTGCTCAATTAAGTAAGTTCTTGTTTTGTTCAAACCTTGTTAACTCATAGAGAAACTCAGTTTTAACCCCATATGCTAAAAATTTTTGGAGAATATACATTTTCACAAAACCAAATACAGAGAGTCATACTTCTAAGACAAAGACAAACATAGATCGCCCCCTTTTATCCAAAGAAATGTACTTGACAACACGGGCAGTAATATGTATTAATTATTGAGCCCGGGCTCTGTTCCTGGGACTCGGCTAGAAGCTCTACATTCCTTATCTCTGCTTATCACAGCACCCTGCCCAGCGAGCATCAGTAACCCCTAAGTTATAAGCTGTTAACTAAAGCCCACCGAAAGTAAGTAAGTTGCCCAGGATTTCACAGAGCTAAGTCCAGGTCCTTTTAGACTCTTTCATTACACCAGGTTTGTTCCTTCCTCCCTTCTTTCTCCCATTTAACAAATGTTTGTGTGCCTGTTACAGGCTAGGGAACGGTTTCAGGCACTGAGGACTAACACGAGCAAAACAAAGCCAGGCACTAGTTAAAGCGGTCAGGACAGACTCTCATCAGTAATATACTAATGCTGTAGGGAAAAGGAATCTAACTCGATTGGCACTCAACTTTGATTTGTGCCTGGACCCTCGTGATCCTCAGAGGGAAGAGAGGGCCAGTGGTGCCTTGCCCCCTGGGGTTGGGTTGAAGGGAGGGCGGAAGGAAGTGATGTAAGGCACATTCTGACACCTGGTGTGGGCTCGGCAAGGTTGGCTCCTGACTCTGTTCTTTTTCTTTTTTTTTTTAATTTTTGTTGTTGTTGTTGGGGAGGTGCCTAGGTTGCTCGGTCTGTTAAATGACTGCCTTCAGCTCAGGTTGTGATCCTGGGATTGAGTCCCGCATCGGGCTCCCTGTTCAGCGGGGAGTCTGTTTCTCCCTCTCCCTGTCTCTCTACCCCTCCTCCCCCACTTGTGTTTGGTCTCTCTCTCTCTCTCTCTCAAATAAATAGATGAGATCTTAAAATACATATATATACATATATATATATATGTACATATATATATATATGCAAATATATATTTATATATATTATATATATTATATTATATATATTATATATATTATATTATATATATTATATTATATATATATATTATTATTTTTTTTTTGAGAGAGAGGAGGGCCAGAGGGGAAGAGGGACTCTTAAGCAGGCTCCATGCCCAGCCCAGAGCCCAACTTGGGGCTCTATCTCATGACCCCAAGATCATGACCTGAGCCAAAATCAAGAGTCAGTTGTTCAACCAACGGAGCCACCCAGACGCCCCAGGGACTCTGTGTTCTGGAACTTAAGGGATCTCTCTCCACATAGGCAAAGACTTTTGGGACCCCTGTGTCCATTTCTGTCTGCGACGGCTCCACGGTGCAGGTGGAGTGTCTGACTGGGGAGCGTTTGGGAGTGAACGTCACGTGGAAGCTGCCGCTGAAGGATGTCCCACCGGCTTCTCTTCCTGATTTGCATGACATTGGTATGTTTGGTGACACTATGTGGCCTCAACATTATACAACTTCTCGGAAGCTGTTTCTCCATCTGTCTTATGGAGACAGTAGAGCCTATAATGCCTTCCCGGCAGGTGTTAATGAGTGAATTATGCCCTGGCCCTTGGAGGACCCAATTATTAAAAAGTATATAAGAATCAGCATCCTGCTAGTGGCTTACTAGAGTTAAGTAATATCTCCCGATTGCACTTCCGTGGATAGTTTCTAATTCTTCCCTCGATTTGCTGGGCTCAGAGAAGGAGACGGTTGTGAAGAAGGGGAGAGGGGAGGCGGATCTGAATTGGTTTATAATTGATGTTCTGCACACTTGCAATTATAACACATCTCAGACCACTTATGCTCTTTAAACCCATCATGACACTGTGTCAAGTGGGGCCGGTGTGTGGATGACCTGAGAGAGTGGAAGGATCCGAGAAGGAGGCGCAGAGCGGACTGTGCAATGGTGCTGTGAGCCAGTGTAGATATAATCCGTATTGTGACTGGGGGTGGGCAGCCCCCTTTGCTCTCCTACCACCCAGTGGCCAGACACCCAGGGTCAGTCATGGCTGCAGCTTGACTTTGGTTCGACGATGGGGAGCTTCTGGAAAATGCTGCCAGAGTGTAACCCTGGGGGAGAGACTGAGTGTCTCTCATTGTGCAGTCCTCGTGGCAATAGTATCCCCCAAACAGTGTTAGGAATCAGGGGTCCTTTTCTGCTGCTGGAAAGAGCTTGGAAGATTCAGGTGTGTTTGAAGATGCAAAAGGAGGAGATGTTTATTTCTGGCGTCCATGCTGATGACTGTGGTTTCAGGCCTTCGGCTGGCTTTCAGTAGCCTGCTGTAGCATGGTGCTGATTGTGTGTGGGAATCCATCCCAACTCCGGATGTGACACTCGTCTGCTTTTTCCTAGGAAATACTTATGGATCAGCAGCTGGATGCCTTTTCAGTGTTTAACCACTGAGGTAGATGGCTGTGTTCCCTCCTGGAGGCTAGGCCTTCTCTTTGAGTGGTCCCATCACACACATTTGCTCTTAGAATCTTCACTGATTACAAGAGAGGCATTGTCAGCCCCATTTAGCAGATGGGGAGAGAGAGGTTCAGAGATCGTGGTTTGCCAAAGGTTGGAAGAGTTGTGTACCCATATAGAGCACCTGACATTACTGACTGAACATAGGATATCTTGTACCGAAAGGTCTCATGTTGGTGCCACAGAAATGCTAGGATCCAGAGACCTGGGTTAAAATCCTAGTTGCATCATTGCCTCCTGTGTAACCTTGGGCCAATCTGTCCCCTTATATAGGCCTCAGTTTCTCCCTCTGTAAATTGAGTAACCAGGCAATGCTTACATCTCATTTCTATGGCGACATTCTGGGTGGCTCTGCCCCTTGGTCTCCCCTGGCCCTTGCAGAGAACAGTGGTGACATTCCTGCCTCATCCCGTGTCTTGCAGAGGAGGCCTTAGTCGGCAAGGATCTCATTGGACGCTTCACAGATCTGATCCAGAGCGGAGGGTTCCAGCTTCATCTGGATTCCAAGACCTTCCCAGCAGACACCTCCATCTACTTCCTTCAAGGAGACCACTTTGGCACCTCTCCCAGGACGTGGTTTGGCTGTTTGGAAGGATTCCGCCAAGTCTTGGCTACCAGCAATGCCACTCAGGACCCACTGGGGTGTGGTAGGTCCACTCCCTCCCCTGGGACTGCTGTTTTCAGACATGTGAGGCTGTGAAAAAGGCCACCAGAGCCCTGGAGATAGATCACTCTGTATGTACAGAGTGGGGAATCACTCATTTAATTGTCTGGCTAAAGCCTTTCCAGTCATCGACTCCGTGTAGGCATGTGGTCATCACCCCATCAGGTAGTGGCCAAAACTAGAGACACAGGGCTCTTCCTGGTAAGTGTAAGATCACAACTAGTGATCGTTCTTCTTGCTAGGCTTGGGCCTTGGGGTCTGGGCCATGTTGTCTTTGTGGAGAAGGCTGATGTCCATCCTGTGTGCCTGCTGACATTTCTTAGTCTGGTTATGGCAATGTGGTCCTCATCACCACGTCCAAATGGCCATTGATCAAACTAGGACTTCCCCTCATGGGAGGTGATTCTTGGAAAAAGTTAACAGGGGTTGTCCTTCCTTGCCCTTCCCCTATGTATCTTTGAAGTGTTTGTTTGTTTGTTTGTTTTTTGTTTTGTTTTCCAAGAACGCAGCTGCAAGTTTATTGAATGGCAGCTGCATGAGTCTGGCTGCCATCACGAGTCAACACAAACTCTGGCCCTAAGATAATCCATATTTATCATCATCCAGCTCTATAGGTTTGAATTCCTGGTCTGGTCTTATGAAGCCAAAAGCCATGGTGTCAGCAGGGCTGTGTTCCTACCAGAGGGGATCTGTTTCCTTGACTTTTCTGGGGTCTACACATTGCCCATATGTCTTGGCTCGTGGCTTCCTTCCTTCATCTTTGAAGCTGTAGTGCTGTAGCTCTCTGGACACTGCCATGGTCACAGCTCCTTCAGACTCTGTCTTTCTCTTCTCATGACCCTGGTGGTCACACATAGCTGGGCAATCCAGGACACTGTCCCTATCTTTGGGTCAACTGGTTGGACCAGTTTCCCCTTGCTGTGTAACCTACTGTGTTTGTGGCTCCCGAGGATCAGGATGTGGCCGTCTTTTCTGCCTCCTACTTCCAAGGGCTCACGATGAGAAGCCTTCCTCCCCTGTGGCATGAGACAGAGGAGCATTGTTGCTGAGTTACAGAAAGGGAAGATGTTTTTCAGTTATTTATTTTCCATTATTTATATTGGTTGTAACACAAGAACTACACAGCCTCTCCTCCTGTGAAATGGGCCAAGTTCTAAACTCCACATTGGATTTAAGATGCAGCTGACTTTTACCACAGAAACTCAGAGATGCACCCACTGCCCCCACTGCCCATTAATATCTACAGGAGATTTTGCAGTTTACAATGCACTTTCAGAAGTATTTACTGCTCATGATGGGCCCTGGTGGCACATCATGCTCCCATTTAACAGATGAAGAGTTTGAAGCTGATGAAACAAGCTAAAGCATGTGTCGTGTCCAGAGCAGGGCTGACTCAAAGGAGGGACTCAACTTCATAAAACCAATCATCTGTGGGTGTGTAACCCAAGGTCCTCTGGGACCAGAGCTCATCCCCTTTCTATCCCATAGAGATGCCCAAACAAAGAGGATAAGAAGTAGGTGGAGTGGAAGGTGTCACTTGCCAGGGTGGGTGAAACAGGGTCAGAGTGATGGAGGCGTTCAGAACCCCCACCATTGTGTTCTTACACTTACCAGGAAGAGCCCTGGATTCCACTGCTCTGTGTGTGTGTGTGTGTGTGTGTGTGTGTGTGTGTGTGTGTTGGGGAAGAGTGTGTTGCGGGGGTGTATTTGGAGGAGCAGCAGCAAGAATCTGCTTTTGTAGTCACCCCAGGTAGTGTTGGGAAGGGAGTCCAAGAACCCTACTTGGGTGCACTCCCGGGAACATGGTGCCCAGAGGAGGAGGATCAGGAGTTGGAGACAGGTGCTAGGCAGGGGCCAAGTGAGGGACCCCTTACTGGCTCTGCCTTTGCATTCCCCCTCCACCATGACCCTGCTCCTGCATATAAAATCAAGCCCTGGTTCAGAAATCTGAACCCGAGTTTCCTTCTAGGGAACTCCTTTGTTGATTAGATTATTTCATGTCTATCAAGATGGGTAGCCCAGCTCAGCAGGAAAGACAGAGCAGGCAGGAGAGGCTGAGCTAGGAGCACAGCAGTCTTGTCTGAAGGATGGTAAGTGGTAGGGGCACTGGTGGGCAGAACTCAGGGTGGCAGAGTTTTAGAACGAGTGGGAACCACAGGGTGGCCTGGAAATGGGACTAAGTAAAATGTTTTGCCTGGGCTACACTTGCTGCAGGACAGGACTTGGCAGTCTTGTTCCACAAAGGGCCAGAATGCAAGTATTCTGGGCTTCCTAGACAATACAGTTTTTGTCTCAGTGACCTAACTCATCCATGGTAGGGAGAAGAGTATGGCTGTGTTCTAATAAAGCTTTATTGGCCAAGCAGAAGGGGAGTTGCATTTGGCCTATGGGCTGGGATTTGCCAGTCCTAGCTCTAGATAAACCTACGTTCTGTTTTGCAGCTGCTATAGCTTTTTACTGACTCCAAAGAGTCATTGATCGTGCCATTCAGCCCTACCTTCTTATTCCAAATGGTTAGAAAGATCTAGAATGGAGTTCACAAAAGCAGCACTGAAAACTCTGGGTTTTCTCTGCTCTCAGTGATAATATCTACTTGTTACTGAGTTTCTAATATGTGCTGGGTCTTCCTAGCATTTCTCTGGTCTAGAGGGTCAGGTATTATCAATCCCATAGTTTGGACGAGGGAGCCAGTGGTATTAGGAAACAGCTCTTGGAAGCCAAGTGGCTTTAAGTTCTGGGTCCAACACCTTCTCAGCGTGGGTTCTTGGGACATTGCTCATCCTTGCTAGGCATAATCTGAAAAATAGGGAAAATAAGACCTATTTTGTGGGGGTCGTGGTTTGCACAACATCATGTAATCAATACAAGTATATTCCTTCACACGTGGGAATGCTCCACAAATGGCCTTGTTGATTGGCCCTGCTGGGATCCAAACTCAGCTCCACTGATTCCAGATGCTCTGTCCTCTGCATCACGTGTCGCTCTTCTCAACAAAGGGGCTCTTAGTGAAACCACACCGTTGGATTCTTGTGTCTATTCTTATTGGCTCTTTGCCCCTTCCAAGGCACATCTGGAACACAGCTGTGTGGCTGCAAGCAGAGCGTTGTCCTGTGGAGACGAAGCAGGGTTTCTGTGTGGCATCTCAGGGGGGCTAAGCTGTATGATTCCCTCTGGAGGGCAATGACTCAGGGGGTTGAGTGGGAATGTCCCCCTCCCGTGACTCATGTGGGCATGGAAGCTTGTGTCCTGGGAACAGAGACCACAGGGAGGAAGGGGCTTGGTTTGCAGCTTTGATGGGGTCAGTTACGTTCACCCTCTTGCCTCAAGGCCAACCACGCAGCTTCCCTTGAGAATGACCTGTCGGCAGCTTTCGTACCAGTTCAGTCCATTAAGGAAAACCTTAGAGAGATTATCTGGATTTTCTATTTTCCATTCTAGACAATGTGAACTTTCACTCATCCACTACAAGTTCTTATAACCGAGCTAGTTCTCTGTTTTGTTTTGTCCCCGAAGTAATATGTTACATCCTGTTCCCTCTCTCCTCTTTTCTTTTCTCTTCCCACCCATGCGTGTAGCCATCCATTCAAGTTTAGAAATCGTAATTATGTGTTAAACATCAGTTTGCATACTTAGGCAGGCCAAGGTCATAGCTCTGCGTTTAAAGAACTCAGTCTGGGTGTGGAAGAGGGAAATGAAAAGTCAGATAAATGTCCGCGTCAAAGCCTTTGACGTCGCAATCCGGGCATTCAGGGAAGACTTGCTGGGGCGGCAGGGGCGGCTTGCAGTGTTGAAAGGCACATTGGAATCGCTGCTCAGGCAAGAACAGACAAGAAGTGGGGTGTGTGCCTGTGTGTGTGTGCACGTGCGTGTGCATGAGTTCCTCCGTGCTGAGGGTGCTACAGTGCTGGAGGGCATTCCAGAAGAGGAGACTGGTGCAGGGCGTCGCAAAACTGTGGCTGTAGGGGGACAGTGCAGGTGGCTTATGTGGCTGGAGAGTGGGGTGTGTGGGGATATGACAGGAGACGTACCCAGAAAGCCAGGAAGGAGCCAGGATGGGAGGGGCCTGGGGCCGGCCAGGGCCAGACTGAGGGGGCTCCTAGGGGAAGGATTTCAGGTCGGAGAGTGACAGGGCCAGATATGGGGTTAAGCAGAGCAGGTTAAGGAGTGAAGGACACTTGCACTTCCTCCCAGATGCTCTTCTTCCACAGAGACACGTGTGTCATTGTTTGGGGCCCATCGGGATGGGTTGGCAGGAGGGACAGCATGACCTGGAAGTTTTGTGAAGTTCTCAAACTCAAACCGGCCAAATTGTCTCATTTTATGAGGGAGGGAACTGAGACCAAAAGGTTTTCTGACGAGTTCGTGGAGGGGGTCAATTGATAAGCCCAACCCGTTGCTGTGGACGGAGGGGTTCTTCGAGAGCCCACACCTGCCAGGGGCAGGGTGAGGATATCGAGCCTCTACCTCATGCTGACTTACATGGGGTTCCCACGGGTGTGAAGGCTTTGGCGACACAGCAGAGAGAAACGGGACACAGGTTCCTGGTGCATCGTCACGAGGCCTGCAAGTTACTGAGCTTGCGACAAAAATTAGTCCCTGTTCCCCTCTTTGACCCCTCGTCTTGCACGCTGGGTTCGCAAGCAGAACACCTCGGGCTGGTGGAGAAGGCTTTGTTTTCCTTCAGCAATGAATCTGGAGACTTCCTGAAAAAACAGTCACAGTCCTGGGTTCAAACACTTGAGATGATCAGCGAGCTGACTCATAGGAATAATGAAACCCCACTCTCTGAGGGAGGGTATTAATCGCTCAGGGCGGACCGGAAAACACAGTGCTCAGTTTCCAAGCTGTCTCTTGAGTTTCTGGTTTACTCAGATGTGCCGAGTACGTGTGCACACTACAGGTAGCACGGGTCAGGTCAACACGAGCTCCATGCCCTACATGTCCGCACTCACTTCTTTGGCAAGGGAAGGTGGTTGAACTGGTGGATGGAGCGAAGGCTTTAGTTTGCAAGGAATGGGGCTCACATCCCACCTCTTTCACCCCACCTCCTGGTCCATCTTGACTTCAAGCTTCAGCTGTCTCCAGTCTAGGAGATGGTACCTTTCTCATAGGACCTTGAGGTAACACGTTGAAACAGTCTGGCACCATGCTTGGCATAGCCTCTGATTTTACATCCTCACTGCCCTTTGCAGAAAAGCATGCTAGGGAGTCAGCACGAATGTCCCAAGGCTCTGCATTCTCTTCTGTGAAATGAAGTTAAAATCCCAACTCCCGGGTGTGTGGTGGTCAGGTGTCAGGCACAGAGAAAGTGTCCTAAGAGTGGCCAAGCTTCCAGCCCCCACCTTCACTGGGGAACAGCTCACTTCTTCTGGAAGTCACTTGGCAATATCTTGGGAACACAACCCAGCACCAACAAAGAAAGCAGAAAGAACCTCCTTCTCCCACTCCTTCTCTGAGTTCTTAAATCAGTGTGGCTAGTTCATGTTCACTTTCCGGACCCTAACTTAGAACTCTTATAAGATAGGCGTCTCTCCACTTGGAGTTTCTAGCTTCTCAGCCCATGTCATATCAGGGGAAGCAAATTAGGAAAGACTTGGTGTCAGAGGGACAGAAAACTGCGAGATTCTGCAGACTCACGGGTAGCACTGGGAGGTGAGGGGTGAGACCAGTGAGGCATCTGGGGGCAAGATGCTCGGAGGCTTCAATCTCAGGGTCACACTTGATATTTCTGAGTGAATCAGAATCCCAACAACCCAACAGTGAGGGCCTCCACAAATCCTGCATACTGGGTGTCTCACCTCACTGTGGTCCCAGATCTGAGCAATGCCCCTGATGACCCACCAACAGGAAAGGGCCACATGAGTCAAAGGTGGTGGTACTGACCTGCTGAGATTGCCCAGTTTGGACAGAAGGGGCACTGAGGCCGGCTCCAAGGAAGGATTCCCTCAAGTATAAAAATAGTGATGGGTGGGGGCGATGGGTTAAATAGGTGATGGGGATTGAGGGGTGCATGTGTCGTGATGAGCCCTGGACGGTGCGTGGATTTGCTGAGTCACGATCCTGTATACCTGAGATGAATATAACACTGGGTGTTCATTAACTAGAATAAAAATAAAAACTTTAAAAAAATCATGACCATTTGCTGAGCACACATAAGGGTCTGGCATGATGATCTGTGCCTTCTGTACATCATCCTGCATTCCCATGGGATGATACTATTTATAACTTTCACGGAGGAGAAAAAGGAGGCTCTAAGAAGTCCAAAGTCATTTGGGAGTAGCAGGCAGAGGGATATGAGCCAGTCTGGCCAACTCCAAAGCTTTTCCCCCTGGCTGGGCTCCATCATGGCCCTCACTTAGGGCAGTGTCCCCATGGTGGCCGAGGGATGGACCCTCCTGTTTCGGGTTGTTCTCCAACCTCGTCTCCGGCCATTCTTCCCTTTGTCTACTAAGCTCTAGCTTCATAGCTGGCTTTGTCTGGCTTTTTCCTTTCCATTCCTTAAATAATCCAAACTCATTCCTGCCTCAGGACCTTTGTCCTTGTGGTTCCCTCTGCTCGGGGTTCTTCTCGCCTAGCTCTTTGCCTGGGGCGTTCCCCATCATTCAGTGTCAAACGTCACCTTTCAGAGGGCTTCATCACTAACAAGTGCTGCTCTCCCGCCTCACTTTACCCATATCTGAAGTTCTTTTCTGATGCTGCTTATCCTACATCCTGTCAGCTCTTGGGGAGCAGGAAGCTTGTCTACCATTCCCACAGCTTAGCCTTGTTTGTGGGAACCTGGCAGGTAGCAGATTCTCTGTGGGTACTGGTTAAGTGAATGAGCTCTTGTGCTGCTGCTGCAATTAGCATACCCTGTGTGTTTTGAGGTTCCCCTACAAAGCAAGAGCCTTCTCTTTAACATCATTTCTCTATTGATCTTTTCTAGTTAAGTGTCCTGAAGGAAGCTATTTTCAGAAGGATATTTGTATTCCCTGTCCTGTTGGATTCTACCAAGAACAGGCAGGGAGCATGGCCTGCGTCTCATGTCCCCTGGGCAGAACGACCATTTCTCCTGGAGCTTTCAGCCACATGCACTGTAAGTTCTGCAGGGTTCTAGTGTGAAAGAGAAACCTTCCAATGCAATGGGGACACAGCAGAGTAGCTCAACCTTGGCGCTATTGAAATTTTGGGACAGAACATTCCTTTTGGGGACTGCCCCATGCATAGCAGGATGTTTATTTAGGGACATCACTGACTCTTACTTTTACATGTCAGTAAGACACCCTCCCCTCAAGTTGCAACACTCAAACATGTCTGGGGACATTGCTGAATGTCTCTTGGGTGGGGCACATAGTTGCCCATGCTGGAGAACCATTGCATAGAGAGCACAGTAATCAAAGGGGCCCCACCTCTGAATGCCACACTCTTCTGTCGGGATCTAGGCCAGACATTTTATTAAATGTTATTTTATTAAATGCTACCAAACCCCCTTTTCGGTAAATATTATTAGCCCAACCTTTACAGATAAGAAGGCGAAGACTCAGAGAAGTAATTTAACCAAAGTCATTCAACTAATAGGTAACATAGCTGGTCTTTGTTTGGTCTTGGCATTGTCTGATTCTGAAACTTCTGATTTTTGTAAGTCATCCTTATCAGATTAAGAAATCTAAGACATTTTCCACCCACAGTCATTACAAGTATGTAGCTCATGTTCCCTTTCTGGCCCTATAAATTTCTCAGGACCGAGTGTACATGTGGCCTTCCCATAGGTCATGTGATTTCACTTGGCCTACTTACTTGAGAGTCACCTGGGTATTGCTGGGTTTTTCCTACCAAGGACCCACAGCCTGCCTTGTTGTGAGCATCTTTCCATGTTTGCCTAAAATTATGCTAACATGAAGCAAACCATCAAAGATTTATATCTGAATAGATTTTAGAATTTTAAAATAATTCACCTAAAGAGATCAAGTCATCTTCTCTCATTAGTTCCCTGACCAGAAATAAAGATTTTATTAATTTATTGAGAGCGAGAGAGAGAAAACACGAGCAGGGGGAGTGGCAGCCAAGGAGTCCCTCAGAGTCACGAGCGGACTCTGCACCTAGCCGGATGGCAGGGCTCGATCCCAGGATCCTGAGATCATAACCTGAGCTGAAGTCAGACACTTAACCTACTAAACCACCCAGGCACCCCCCAGAGGAATATTTTCTTAAAAGGGGATCAATGCAATGTACAGATCCTTGTTTATGAGGTGGCAGTGGGTGGGTGCTATAGAAATGGCAGGGACGAGAGGAGGATCCTGAGGCTTTGCACCAGCCAGACCCAGCTTGTTCCCCGCTCCTTCCTGCTGGCACTGTGACTGAGGCCTCCCTTGTTCCTTCTCTGAGTGTCAGATTCCTTATCTGTTAGATGGGGCCCATGATCCCTCCCTCGTAAGATGGTTATGAGGCATGTCTTAGTCAGTTCGGGCTGCTACGTACAAATTACCCTAGATTAGGTGGCTTCAACAACAAATGTTTATTTCTCATGGTCTGGGAGGCAGGAAGTCCGAGATCAGGGCACTGGTATGGTCAGGGTCTTGGTGAGGACCCTCCTCCTGGTTATAACCTCACATGGCCTTTCCTTGGTGCATACACAGAGTGAGGGATCTCCTGTGTCTTTCTCTTTTCATAAGGGCACTGATCCCATCACAGGGACCCCACCCCTATGACCTCTTCTAAACCTAAGCACCAGAGTCTTACCTCCAAATACCATCACATTGAGGGGTAAGGCTTCAACATCTGAATTTGGCGGGACATAAACCTTTAGTCCACAACAAAATGCGGCCCATTAAGATATTCAAGGTGAACCGTAAGAATCATCCCCATCCTGCTTTGGGGGTGAGCTTTGATTGCATCTCTGTGCAGAAGTGGAGGGCTGTCATATCATCCCCATTCTCCTGGGTGTCTTCCTTGAGTAACAGAATAGATTTCGGTGGGTGAGTCTCTAGGGTCAACGGTAGAGTCTACTCTCTGGGTATGTTTGTATCTAAGAACATCTCCATGACTCATTAATATCACCATTCTGCCTGTGGTCTTGTCTGATCCGTGTTCTTAGATGGAATCACATGAAAGAGAAGCACAGGGGAGGAGGGTCTGCCAAGTTTTAAGAGATGTCAAGTGATTACAGTATTTCCTTGGTTTCTTTCTTGGTGTTAGGCTAGCTCTTAGAATCTCAATTCCTCTATATTACTGTCCTCACCCACAAATACTTTCCTCCTCTGTTTCCTAACTGTGCAAGTCTACCAGATGATTTTGGAGGTTCTGTTGATAACCGAGTAGCTCTTTGTTTATTTGTTGGTTTATTGATGCTTTAATTCGTATATGACATGCATGGCATGCAAAACATCCTACTTAAAAAGTAGCCTTTGTAGTCTCTCCCCACAAAGTTGTAATTGATCATCAGTTAGTCATATGACTAATAGTCTTAAAATACAGAAAACTAGATGTTCGCAAGTCCTGGGCTGCACGAAAGAACATTTTCCACCTTCTTGCCAGCCCTGGAGAACCAAGTCAAGGTATTCTCTTTTGATATCATTTGTCAAAAATGTACCAAGCACCTTTTTTTTTTTTTTAAGATTTTATTTATTTATCAGAGGGGGGGGGGAGTGAGTGAGCACAGGCAGACAGAATGGCAGGCAGAGGCAGAGGGAGAAGCAGGCTCCCCGCTGAGCAAGGGCCTGATGTGGGACTCGATCCCAGGACGCTGGGATCATGACCTGAGCCGAAGGCAGCTGCTCAACCAACTGAGCTACCCAGGCGTCCCCCAAGCACCTTTTTTAATCTTAAATTTTTATTGAATACATGAAACAAGTAGAGATAACTTCCCTGTCCTCAGGGAGTTGAGAGTCTGGTAGGAAAAGAAGACATGTGAGGATGCAGATGAATGTGTATAATTACTAATATAATGGAGATGGTTGTTTTATGCTACTGTAGCAATGGACGCCAGGTCTGGAAGGACAAGTGGGGACTAACCATGGAGCAGGTGGAGAAGAGAGACTTCGGGGCAGAGGAAATAGCTTAAGCACAGGAATAGAGTTATTGATTCAGCTAGTATTTATTGATTGGGTCTTTTTGAGGGGGGGGCGAGGAGTGTTTCTGGACCCATTTCCAATGTGTGTGTGTGGGGGGGGTGGTCCCCACATGAACCATAAGCAATTTGGACTCTCAGAGATAGTACCAGATCCCACAGATTGAGGACTCGGTCCCATAAGAATGACCCCACTGCCCCCATCCTGTGCCTAGTGGAAAGCCCAGGCTACTACCTGTGTTTCTGATGGACGAGCTACAGGCTGGGGGCTCCATCGACCCCCTCCCACTCAGGTGTCACTCCTAAGTCCAGGCTTTTATGTGTATTTCCAATCAACTGGCTCTGAAGCCAAGGTTCCCACTGCCTCCTCCTCATATGATTAATTTGCCAGAACAGTTCACAGAACTCACAGAAATGCTTTACTCAGTAGACTGCCAGTTTATGATAACAGGGTAGATCTCAGGAACAGGCAGGTAAGATAGGCACAGGGCGTGGCGTGTGGAAGAGGCCTGGAGGGTCCACGCCTCTCAGGCACATTGCTCTCCGCACATCTCTGTGTGTTCACCCACCGGGAAGCTCTCAAAACCCCATCTTCTGAGTTTTTAGGGATGTGTCATTACAAAGAAGGCTTGATTGAATCACTGGCCATTGGTGATCAGAGGTCAGGGATAGAGACTGAAAGTTTCAATGCTCTGGTCACATGTGTGTTTGTCTTGGCAACCCCATCCTTGAGAGCAGTCCCAAAGTGACCTCTATGATGTGACCAAAGATGCCTTTATGGCTTTCACCGCTTAGGAAATGACAGGAGCTTTCAGGGACTGGGTGCCAGAAATGAAAGCAAGCCCAAATATTTCTTATTATAAATCACAGTCTCACAATGGGGGAGCTTGTGTTATGGCAGACACTGAGCGAGACCCTGGGATCCTATAGGGAGCAAAACCAGATCGAGTTCCTGCCAGCTTGGACCTTCTCTGGGAAGTGAGGAGGGCAGCTGTCAATCCATTCATTCACAAGGACAATCGGAAAGAAAAGCCGTGCTGTGGCAATGAGCAGGGGTACGGAAGGATAGGAGCATGTAATGGCCAGACGTGGGGGTCCCGGGGCCTCCCTGAAGAAGCAGGGATTGCATCAGACGAAGGAGAGCTCCGAGCGCTGAGTGCCCTGTGGACTGTGGAAGCACAGGGGGCGTGTGTATAGTTAGATGGGCACAGCCAGACCTCGGGGTTTAGTGGCCCCCCCAGTGGGCCTGGACATAGTCTTTTGACCAAAGGCTGGGAACACTGATGAATCTGAAGCTGGGGAGTGTCTGGGTGAGACCTGTGACTTGCAATCCGATGTCAACAACGGGAACCTGGGGCCCCCGAGGGAAGGGGTCCCGAAAGCACATCAGTGACGGTGCACGTGTGTCTCGTTTGCAGGTGTCACTGAATGTCAGAAGAGTGAGGAGGGCCTGTGGTGTGACCAGAACGGCCAGTACCATGCCAGCCAGAGGAGCAGGGACAGCGGGAAGGCCTTCTGCGTGGACGGCGAGGGGCGGAGGCTACGGTGGTCGGACATGGAGGCTCCTCTCTCCGACTCCCAGTGTCTGAGTACGTGCTGGGGGCGAAATCAGCCACGTGGCTGGGGAGAGGGCGCAGGCTCTCAGGGGACTCCTAGAAGCGGAGAAACCCATGAGCTGCATTTGTCTCTGACTTTATTTTGGAAATTTTTAATCTATGTAGGATCCGAAAGTGGGATAAACAAGTCACCTACCACCTAGGTCCAAAAACTGTCAGCATTTTCCGCCTTGTTCTTCCTCTCTCTTTTTGATCGTTGGAGAGTAAACTTCAGACATCACGAAACATCACCCCCAAATACTCCAGGGTGTATGAGGCATGGATTTAAAAATAATTAATGAGCTGATTTTCCCATTCTTGGGGGCAGTGTGCCTCTAATAAGCTGGTCATCTTCTCTCTTTCAACTGAATATTGTGGGGAGACTTGAATGCCAGTCCTGGTTCCATAACTTACTTGCTGGGTGACCAGAGCTAATCGCTCAACTTCTCTGATCCTCAGTCTCCCCAGTATTCTCCTGACCCTGAAGGGCCAACATCATCCCACAAGGGCAACGAGCATTCGTGGAGCACCGTCCTGAGCACGGCACAGCTGTTCAGTGACGTGACGGGCGGGGAGGTCCTGGGTGAGCCGACACTGGACCTACAATAGCAAGTGTGATGGGAGTCGTCGGGTCAGAACTAGTTCCATCTCCGTGGTGCCCTTGAGAAGCTCTGTAGTCTGAGCAAGCTATTGACCCTCAAGAGTTTATTCCTCGGTCAAATGGGGCTGTTCATGCCTGCCTTGCAGGGGAGTGGAACATGTTAGCGGTGACGTGACTGAGAGAGGTAGTAAGCTTGTCAGAATCATGAATAGACTCAGTCATATTAGCCGCCTGTCTCCTCCTCAGCGAATCAAGGAACAGGCAGAGGCATGCCCAATTCTGACTTTTCTAAGTCTTTAGGACTTTGCCTGACCATTCTGTAGCCACCTTGCTGCCCGAGGTCTGGCTGACCTTTGCACACCTGAGCAGACGGGGCCGGCACCAGCTGCCAGTATCTTTCAGATTTCTTTCTTTCTTTCTTTCTTTCTTTCTTTCTTTCTTTCTTTCTTTCTTTCTTTCTTTCTTTCTTTCCTTCCTTCCTTCCTTCCTTCCTTCCTTCCTTCCTTCCTTCTTTCTTTCTTTCTTTCTTTCTTTCTTTCTTTCTTTCTTCTCTCTTTCTTTCTTTCTTTCTTTCTTTCTTTCTTTCTTTCAAGATTTTATTTATTTATTTGACAGAGGGAGAGAGATTACAAGTAGGTAGAGAGGCAGGCAGAGAGAGGGAGAGGAGGAAGGAGGGGGGGAGAGCGGAGAGCCCAATGTGGGGGCTTGATCCCCCACAGAACCCTGAGATCATGACCATGGCCAGGGCCGAAGGCAGAGGCTTAACCCGCTGACCAGCCAGGTGCTTCTCTCAAATTTCTGCATAAAGAGAGGGTCTGATGTACATGGGCCTACTACGTGCCAGGCCAGGCCCTGAGCCAGGCAGTGTGGTGAGCTTCACAGAGGCTCTGAGGGGTAGATGTTAGTGTCGCCGATCATTCAGCCAAAGAAACTTAGGCAGGAATTGTCTCCATGACTTCCCTCCCTCGCTAATCAAGGTATAACATACCTAGAATTTGAACCAGTGAGTGTCTGACCCCCAAACCCATTCTTTCCATAACAGCAATCTGCTTCTGCTTCGGGTTATCTACTTCCTTATGAAGCACACACCTGCCCATGCACACAGACTTCTACACACTTGTAACACACACACACACACACACACACACACACACACACATACACACAGCCTACGTGCTCTTGCTCTCCAGGGAACTGGCGGCAGCTAATCACATCCAACATCTGAGAAAATCCATTTTGTAATGCTCAGAACAATCATTCCCTTCTTCGACAAAGCACTAATGCATCTCAAGGGTGCGTGTGCGTGCGTGCGCGTGTGGGTGCATGTGTGTACCCAGCTGTGTGCGCGCGTCCCCGTGAATAAACTGTAAATCCAGGAAAAGTCTAATCCTCCCCCTGCACCCCATTATTCCTCTTCTTGGGCAGAAACAGCAATCAGGGGCGTTAACAATTGAAGGTGCTCTTGGCCGTGGGGCTGGCGGACCCAGATGCCCTTCCCAAGTGAGGCCGAGGCCGGCCACAGTGCGGAGCAATTTGCTGAGCCCTGGCAACTCCTGGCTATTCCAGGATCATCACCTAAATGCTTGCCTTTTAACTCCTCTCCTTTCTGCTTCCCTGTGGATACCTTGGTGCCCAGAGTTTAATCTGCACTTGGCAAAGCGTTTCAGGCTTCGTTGGGCCCTATGCTCATCCAGAGCAGAAAGGACAGCTTCGTCAGTGGTCCCAGAAGGACTTATGAGCGACAGGACAGCCTTGTCAACTCCAGTGACGCGTCCGCGAGGCTCCAGCTGATGAACAGCCTCCAGGTTGGACCTCACGGTCTCTGGCTTCTTATGCAAAGCTCGGAGTTTCAGGTTTCCCTCTCCGGGTACTCAGGAGGATTTCCATGTTAAGAAGCTGGGTCCCCATGGGATGTCAGTAGCCCCTTCTTGGAAGCCAATCAACTTGGCTTTGAGAGGAGCTTCCCCTCGGGGAGAGGGATTGCAGTCCTATTTTTCAGGCCTTTGTCCTCTAGAAAAAGCCCAGCTATAGATGTCAGCTTTATCTGCAGGTAGGGTTAGGGTGGGGGAGATTT
This sequence comes from Mustela lutreola, assembly GCF_030435805.1. Classification (NCBI taxonomy): domain Eukaryota; kingdom Metazoa; phylum Chordata; class Mammalia; order Carnivora; family Mustelidae; genus Mustela; species Mustela lutreola. The sequence continues at coordinate 8,907,339 of NC_081292.1, read as the reverse complement.
GCCTCCTATCCACCTGCTGTGTCCAGCTCTGGGTTTCCACCCACAGGGATTACTACTGTGACCTGCCCTCGTCCTCCTGCTCCAGCGTGAGCCCCCCCCCCCCCACAACGATTTTTCCACGATGCTTCAGAACAACTATCTACAAGGCTCTTCTGTTTATGCATTGCCCCTTACCACTCTTCAGAGGTTCTGCACTGCTCTCGGGATAAAGTAGAATCACATGCCTCACCCTCCACTCTGGGTTCTAGCCTCCTTAGGTAATATTACCCTTTGGGGCTAGGATTGTAGCTTACTTTTTGTTCTATCCTGTGGTCGTTGGTGCTTGTCAGCAGAATGAGAGAGTTGCTGTAATCATTTGGGCCTCTTTGAAATTGTTCCCAAAAGACCATCAGGGATGGAGAGTTTCCCACCACTGGCATTCCTGCAGCCAGTTTGACAGGCCCTGATAGTGAGTGCGGCAGGTGTCCTTGAGGGGCGCCAAGGGACCGGCAGCTGCTGAACTGCGGTCGTGTACCAGCTTTTCCATGTTCTTTGGTTTCATCCTCCCAACCACAAAATCAGGCTCTCAGAGATTGAAATGTGCACCAGGACACAGAGTCGGTAAGGGGTGGTAGCGCCCGAGGGAGGGACTCGGGAGAGCTGGCCCTCTTCCCCCACTGCCTGCCCCCTCCCTTTGTGGCAGTTCCCCTCTGTCTTCTCTGTGTCACCTATGGGTAAACCCTTAGTTTATGCCCAGACTGAGTCGTTTACTTGCTGACTTTGGCTTCTGGAGATATCATAAGCTCATCTTCCTTTAATTCTAGATCCAATTTCCTCATTCTGCTTTTTGCTGAGCCATGCCCAAGACTTCCTAGAGCATGTCAGGTGCCCAGAGGTCTATGCGGGGATCTTCGCAACGTTCCCAGGCTTCCTGGGGCTGCGATGATCTCGGTAGTCTTTGGTTCATTCTTCACTGCATCCAGCTAATTCAGGGACACCAGGCCTCCGTCACTCTGCCAGCTGGCAGGTGTTCACGAACTGTCAGAGCATTGTCCTTGCCTTGGAAAGAGATGGGCACCTAAATAGCTCTCATGTGGACCCTCTACACTTTCCCAAGACATTTGCAAATACCCACTGAGTCAAAATGCAGCCTGTGGGAAATTGTACCCCTAGATTGTAGAAATCTGCCAGCTAATGCAATATTCTACGGAATTACCAGCAATTTAGTGCCTGGATTGTTTCTGTTCTGTTTGGCAATGAGCTTCCTTGCAGGATGCTGCAACATGATATTCATCACCAGGGTGTCCCTTTTGCAAAAACCAGCAGATTGTCTACCTGAAGTGCTACACTGACTGCATTTTCAGCCTCTGGGAAAACTTCTGTCGGAAACTGAAAGACCTAATTTTGTTTAGTTTGCTACAAGGTTGTGAGCCTCTGTCTCTACCTGTTAAACTTTAGAGACAAAGGGATGAATATAGCTTGGGGTTTGCTGGACTGGAACCTGTAGACTCTATAAACAAGAGAGCAAGGGGCGTAAAAATTTCAAAATAAATATATAAATAAATAAGAGGGAGAGAGAGGAAGAGATGAAAACAGAATCATTGAGTGTGGGCTGAGCCATGAACTTGACAACTTCAGTGATCAACATGGAAGGAATGCCTGGTAGAATTTGAATTTTTTTCTATATCAGAATTTGTGAAGGCGTAAAACATGCTATTTCTCTTGTAATAGCATCCTGTCTCCCAACTTTTTGTCAGAAGGAATAAACTTTGTTTTTCTGCACTAATTATAAACATGGAGAAGAGTTTGCTTTGGGTGGTCTTGACTATATTGACGTGATAAAAAGCAATCCAGCCACAAGTCTGTTTCACGAAGCAATAGTGTATGAGAATGGTGCTTTTGTGTGTGTTTGTAATTCCGTCTGTTTTAGTTTAGGGCTTGGTTTTGATAGTTATTCACAAACCATTGACACTTCTGGGCATTTGTTTGTTTGTTTGTTTCAAAAATGAGTCTCATTCCTTGTGAGTTGCCCACTGTACTTTTCACTTGGTGAAGAATGAATTCTGAGTCTTATTATAAGTCTCGAGATCTTATATTTATTTCTTCTTCTCTGTTTAGTTCCCTGAGCATGTGTCTCTGTCATTCCTACCAGAGAAGAACTCAGGCGTGTTGATGGTAGTTAGAGAAACAGACACTGACATATCACTCAAAGACTGTGATGAAGATGCCTGGGCCACAGGACACGTCTTCAGATGGACGTGAACCCACTTGTGCCTGCCTTATTTGTCTTTTGAAAGATAACTTGCTGCTTTCCAGAAGGAAGTAAAAATTGTTTTATGGAAATAAAATTTCAATTTTTAATAAAATAATTATAAGATAATTAGCATTCAATGATCAGGACCAGAAACTATAAATTTAGAGAGAAAATCCATATCAATGAGAAAAATGAGTAATAAGGATGAACACAATATTGGATTTTCTCCTTACCTCCTGACAATGAGGGAGCAGCCGGAGACATGATTACACATAGCTCTCCGCATCAGATACGAAGCAGCTGGAAGTATTTTCAAAGAGAGTTCCTCTCCTGGGGACATCTGTGTGACCAAGAGCTGTGAATGGAAAGGGGTTTCTTGACTAGACATTTTCCTGGCTGTAGAGCCCCCTGCCTTTTAGAGTCACATTTGATCAATCTGCTTTCCTTTCAGTGATGCGGAAATTTGAGAAGGTTCCAGAATCTCAGGTGATCCTCAGTGCCAATGTCACTGCGGTGGGCAGGTCCAAAGTTCCTGGCTCTGAGTCCCCCCTGCTGCAGTGCTTGACAGGTAAGGGGTGGTGAGGAGGTGGGTACACACAGAGATCGGCTCAGCTGACCTTGGCAAGACAAATCAAAAAGAACCATTGAAACCCTGATGAGGAATTACACTTTATTGGAACACTGGGTGATGGGCATTAAGGAGGGCCCGTGAAGTCATGAGCACTGGGTGTGATACGCAACAAATGGATCATTGGACATTGTATCAAAAACTAATGATGTACTATGTGCTCGCTAATTTAATTTAAATTAAAAAAAAAAAACTTGGAAAATCAATGGATTCCCAAAATGTATATCCAACTCATAATTTCACTTCAAATTTTATAATACACCTACTGTGTACCAGGAACAATGCGGTGCCAAACACAGGGGAGCAGAAATGAAGGATGTAGATTCCTCGTAGTCTTACTTGTCCTGGTTGGGAGAACTCTCTCTCTCTCTAGCAGCAGCCAGGCCAGAGAGGACGACATCAGCTCTCCTTCATTGAGTGTGTAGATTACAAGGATTGTTAGGAGATCATAACTCTCCAGTCTGGGATGGTCACTGGTGTCCCCGTTACAGATGAGTGTGTGTTTGGGTGTGTTGGGGGTGGGGGCATGTGTCCATCTGTCCTCAGCATCACCTGAGAACGACAGGTGCCGACTGGCCCGTTCTGCCCACAGACTGTGCTCTGGACGAGACCTGCAGCTTCCTCGAGGTGTCCACGGTGGGATCAGAGGTCTCGTGTGATTTCTATGCTTGGACAAGTGACAACATCGCCTGCACGACTTCGGCCCAGGTGAGTCGTGGCAGCTGTGTGGGGGTTCTGTGTCCGATGTGCTCTGACTGACTGAACATCAGACTACAGGAAATGGAGACCGCATGGACCGGTGGCGGCTCAGGCTGCGGCTGTGTGAAGCAACGTCCGTCTGAGCAGAATGGCTTCCTGACCCGGGTCAGAGGGGACGTCCGTGATGAGCACTCCCTTCTGGGACCCACCAGCTTATCTCACTGGGCAGACTGGTCGCTGGGACGGTGGGACCTTGTCCAGAGCCCTAAATACCATGTCTCTCTGACTGCTGGACTCCAGCATTCCTTTCCAGTGTACAAGTAAAATATGATTATAGTTTAAAAAGAAAAATGTTAAATATTAGTTTGAACCACATGAAGTAACTGTGTCTGGAGGTCAAAGCTGGCGATTTCACTGTTACCATGAATTAAGATAGACGAGGGCAGAGAGGGAAGCAGTTGTCCTGACTTCCCAACTCCTAACCACATGCAGATCTCCATTTTTACTCTTCCAGTTTTTCATGGAATCTTCCAGAAAATGTCTATAAGCTTCCTTTTTTTTTTCTTTTTTTGGTTTGTTTAAATGGTAAGATCTTACAATATTATTCTTAATATTATTTTCTACCTTGATTATCTCACATAATGTTTAACTCTCTGTTTAAAATGAATCTCGTTCTTTTTAATGGCAGCATACCAACCCATTCTATGGATGTACGTAATTTATTTCACATTTTAAAGAAGATTTTAGTTAGAGAGAGAGCGCTTGAGCAGGAGGAGGGGCAAAGGGAGAGGGAGAGAGAGAATCTCCAGCAGATTCCCTGCCGAGCGCAGAGCCTGTGCAGGGCTCAAACTCACAATTCTGAGATCATGACCTGAGACAAAAATCCGGGGTCACACAATTGATGGAGCCATCCAGGTGCCCCTTTATGTCACAGTGTTAAGGACATGTAGATGTGTTAGCAGTTTTGCCATGTGCCCTTTGCACACGTACCTGTGCAGGGGTGTGAGTATGTGTTCATAAGTGACATCCCAGAAAGGGCATGCAAGGTGGACCCCTGAATTGTAGGACTCAGGCCAGGGTCTGTAGCTGCAGGAGCCAGAGAAGAGACAGGGAGGGGTCTTGGACTGAATCCCAAGCCTGTCAGTTTGGGGCTTTTATTTATTTATTTTTTAAAGATTTTATTTATTTATTTGACAGAGAGAGATCACAAGTAGGCAGAGAGGCAGGCAGAGAGAGAGAGGAGGAAGCAGGCTCCCTGCTGAGCAGAGAGCCCAATGCGGGACTCGATCCCAGGACCCTGAGATCATGACCCGAGCCGAAGGCAGCGGCTTAACCCACTGAGCCACCCAGGCGCCCCAGTTTGGGGCTTTTAGACCACGTGCAGATTCCTAACCTCAGACTCCTTGTCTGTAACATGGCGGCTGGACCTCAGAGGCTTCTGGTGAAGATTTGAGAAGCTAACACAAGACACACAGTAGTCAGGGCAATGTTAGCTCCTTTGAGTTTAAAGGTTAAAGCATTTGGGGGAGGATGACTGTGGCTTTATTTTTCCTTTCTATGGTGACTGAGGCCTGCCTTAAGATCTGCCAGGAGGAGATGGAGCCGGGGAGTGGGGCGGGAGGTCAGGTTCTCAGGCTGGTGATGGTCAGGCAGGACCCATAGGCATTAAGGCTGTTGCACAACTCAGAACGGGTTGGTTTATTTTTTATTCAGGCTTTCCAGGTACTGTCCCCTCACCTTGGCTGGTCTGTGTCAATGTGATTCTATAAATGGGACACCTCTGTCCACACTCCCCATAGTATTTTGTGGTCAAGGGGTCTGAGGTCCCAGTCAGTGACCCCACTTCCTGGGCAGCTATCACATCCCTGGGAATCTCTGACCTAAAGAAATTCTCCTCTATTTCCCTAAGAATCAGATCCAACTTATAGGATTATTAATAACGAAAATAGCTGATATTTTCTGAGCACGTATAAGTACTTGGCATTTCCCTGAACAAAAGTATTGAATTATTGGTCATCAGAGCCTCTGATGCCCTGACCACTGCTTGCTTTAGTAAGTATGGATTTTAGTCTATAAGAAGTAAAAACACTTCTTCATTAAAAAAAAATGCAAAATAGGAATGAACTCTCCCTCCAACTCGTCAGCCTAGGAGAGACCGTCTGTCACAGGGACCGTTCCGGAGGTGACTGTGGAGGCAGGTTTGGGTCCCAGCCCACTGCTAGCTTGTTGCTCTTTGTCCCTTGGTTCCTCAGAGTCATCACCTAGGATGCAGGACACCTGTATCTCCCAATTCTAGTGAGGACTGAGTAAAGTCATACCTGGAAAAGCTTACCGGACAGTTTCTGCCTCAGAGAAAGAGCTCAGTGCCTGTTATGATTGTGGTCACCACTGCTGTCAGGGTCGCTTGACAAGCTGGCAGAAATCCTGTCTCAGCTGTCACAGGGCTCCCCTCTAGGACCTGGGGCTCTCAGTGCTGTCTCAGGCACAAGGGTAAGGAGTCAGTTGTGGATCATGAGTGACGCAAACAATCCACACCACCCAGCGCTGAGACCTTAGTGCCAGGTCCTGCCCTTAGGATCCCTAGCACCTTGTGTCCGGGGTAGGTTTGGGGTGTGGAAGGGACTCTTTACCAAGACAGGAACCTTGTGCCATGGGTCTAGGCTGCTGGTGTATGGTCCAGCTGACAGTCGCCCCACGCCCTCCAGGTCTGACCCCCTACACGGGGGCTCTAGCTGGGACCCGCCACCCATGCCCTTCTCAGAAGTACAGGACTCTCCGGGTCTCAGAGGCCCCTCCCCCCTCCCCAGGCCATCATTCTGGCACTGAGCTCAGATCTTCTAAAAAGGAAGAAGAGCTGTTCCTTCAGATACTTTGCTTTAGCTCCTGGCCTTCGAGAAGATTCCCACAGCTGGGAAACTCAGTTAGGCAACCCTGAGGGGAGGCAGAACTCTAGGAACCAAACACAAGCTGATAAAAACAGGTTTATCCTGCCGCCCCACACAGCGGGAGTACTAGAAAGAGTCAGAAAGAGAGATTGGAGATTAGCAAGGAAGACAAGGCCTTTGGAAGTCTGACCTCATTTCCAAGCTTAGGAACCTTCCTCTGATCCTCACCGGACATAAGCTATGCCTATCAGGACTGCTGCTGGCTGGCTCCTGCCTCTCTTTCCTCTCTGAGAACCATGGGCTCTAGCCCTCAAAACACCACAGAATTCTTTAACTTCATTTCTGCCATTTCCTTTGCTTAAAATCCCCCTTCTTTTATTTCCAACTGACGAACTCTTACTCCTACGTCAGTACCCCACCCAGATTCACGTTTTCTGGGAAACTTGTCTAGCTTTCCCTTCTCAGTAGAATGAATCATTCCCTCTTCTACAGTGACCCCCTCTGGAATAACATGTGTCTCTGCAGCTAACACCCTGGGCTGGAATTTACCGCGTACATGTCTGTGGGCTCTGAAAGACTGGGAGAAACTAACGGGTTGGAACCTTCTCTTTTTTATGTTTGTGGTCCCAGTGCCTCGCCATGGTTAGGGTTGGATAAATGTTTGTGGAATTGAATTGACCATCACGGGGTAATAATGCAGCCTCTTTCTGTCTCCAGCATCAAGACACGTTGGGGAATTCAAAGGCCACCAGCTTTGGAAGTCTTAAGTGTCGGGTGACCGTGAGGAGCCGGGCTCAAGGGTCCCCAGATGTGTATCTGAAAAAGGGTAGGTTGGTCAAGCTGGAAGGCTGGGGGCCTTGGTGGCTTTACTTGGTTGGTGTTCTGAGCTGCTTCCTCATGGGCCCCTTGAAGGAGGGGCCACACTGTCCCCAGCCCCTGGGGTGGGGAGGCTCTCTCTGCAGGTGAGGAACAAAGTGGCAGAGCAGATGTGGGGGCTGCACTCAGAGCCTCGCTGAGGGCAGACTGCCTGTCCCCTGCAACCCCCGGAGGGGGCTGCCTGTGAGCGGGGAGCATCCCCAGCTGGGGGATGGGCTCTGAGCTCCTGGCGGCTGCCCCTCTGGGCCTTCCCACTCATGAAGCTTCGCACTCCCCACCCTTTGGTCTCCACTGGCCCTGGAAGTTACCAGACCTTCTCACAATGGTCCAAACCTCCAAGCTCCTCCCCTCACCAAGCCTACTCGGGGACTACTGCATAACACGCTGCACTGCGCATGCCTGTTTCCTGCCGGCTTGTGAACATGCAGATACTGGGTCCTAGGGAAGCTCCATTTTTTATTTTTTGAGGAATTGCCACACTGTTTTACAAAGTGGCTGCACCAACTTGCATTCCCACCGACAGTGGAAGAGGGTTCCCCTTTCTCCACATCCTCTCCAACACACGTTGTTTCCTGTCTTGTTGTGGTATTGATTTGAATCTCCCTGAGGGCTAGTGATGATGAACATTTTGTGGAGCATAAGGAATAACGTGGAGGACATTAGGAGAAGGGAAGGAAAAGTGAATTGGGGGAAATCGGAGGGGGAGACAAACCACGAGAGACTGTGGATTCTTGAGAAACAAACTGAGGGTTTTAGAGAGGAAGGGGGTGGGGGGAGGGGTGAGCCTGGTGGCGGGTATTAAGGGGGGTATGGATTGCATGGAGCACGGGGTGTGCTGCGTAAACAATGATTCATGGGACACTGAAAAAATAAAATTAAATAAAAAAATTTTAAAAACCACAATAAATAAATAAATAAATAAGAAAAAAGGAAGAAGGAAGAAGGAAAAAAAAAAAGAAAGAAAATACAGATGCAGAGTCAGTACCCTGGGGTTGGGCCAGACTCTGTCTTTCAGATAACCTCCCAGGGATGCCAGAGCTGCTGGCCGGAGGGCCACGCTTGGAGTAACAAAGGTGTATCATAGCCCCCCGTTTACAGCCTGCTTCCCCACACAGCCTTCATCCACCCTTCCAGAAATTCCCAGAGGAAGGCAAGAAAGGGTTCATTGCCCCTGTTTTACAGATAAGGAAACTGAGGCTCTGAGAGATTAGGAGAGTTTCACAAGGTCAAACTGCTAATAAATTGGGGAGGTGGATTTGAACCTAAGTGTGTCTGAATTCCCCTGCACGGCTTCACAGAGCGGGGACAGGGAAGGCTGTCCTTGTCTGCTCTGTCCTGCTCGCCTCCTGCCCTCTCTCCATCAGGCCCAAGAGAGGGGTCAGCACATCCTGGGCCTCGGGGAGGCCTCCCACAAGCTGGGACCCTTTGCTGGTCCCTGCTTTCTGGGCCCTCGTTCCCTGGGGTCAGGGTAAGGGTGCTGGTGCCGGCCTGCCTGGACTGAGCCCATCTGCCCCTCACTGGCTGTGGCCAAGATCCCGGACGTTCTCTGGGCTTCCATTTCCTCAATAGTTAAATAAGAGTCACCAGTGAGCTGGGGAGGTTGGCAGGTTTGGGGTGAGGTTACCTGCGCTTCTAGAACACTGCACAGCATTGGGTAAACAGCAAGAGCAGGAGATTTCTAAGATGGTTTGCCTTCTTGCGGACATGTTTCTGATGGCCCGGGGTAAGGCCGTGGACCAGAAGGCAGCCTGGGGCCAGGCCGAGGGCCTGGGGCTGGCAGGGAGGGCGGCGGGCGTGCCACCTCCCAGGTCTGTAGCTCAGGGGGCTGGGCTCCTGGCAGTTCCAGAAGATAGCAAAGAGCTGGCAGAACGTGAAGACGGTGCCATGGCCCAGGCCTCGAGTCTCGGCGGGTCTCTGGAGCGGTCCGCAGCCCACCGCCCAGTCAAGTGTCTGTAGCTTTCTGTCTCTGGCCTTGCCTTCACCTATGGCCTCCATTCTGTCTGAGGGGAGGGCCCCCCCCGGGAGAGAGGAGTCCGGCAGGGCTGGGATTTCTCTCATCTGTGGCCAGGTGACTAGAATTTCTGCCCCAATGTTTATTCCAATTATTATAATTTTTTTATCCATTTTAAAATAATAACAGAGCACAAAGGTTTTTTTTTTTTTTTCCTAAAAAGGAAAACCAAAATCAAACAAGTAACCCCTCTCCTCGCCAAAATACTCTTTAAAACCAATCCTTGGCCTTTTATCACATTTTTTAAAAAGGCAACTCTATTCCTTTCGAAGTGTTTGTTCTTATGTGTCCTTGTCTTCTGAAAGTTTATACTTTGCGGAGGATTGCAACGGAAATTGAGAAGCTTCCTTGCTGCCAAACTAAATCAGGGCAGAACTGGGGTTTGGGTTTTTGGTGTTTTGTTTTTTGTTTTGTTTTGGTTTTTTTTTTTTTTTTTTTTTGCTTTTTTTTGTTTTGTTTTGCCTTTTTTTTTTAAATCAGAAAATGCACAGACGCAACCATTTTGCCTCCTAAGAGAGCAGAGAAGGGAGGTTCAGACTCCTACCTCCCCTCCGCCCAGCATCATCTCTGTTCAGGAGCCACTTGTTTAGTTTCCAGGCTGTAAGACAGGGATCAAGTGTCCCCAGTGAGGAGGAATAGACACAGTTTTTGAAAGCCTCCCACGTCCGGGGCACATGCTAGAGGTAGGCAGGCACATGCATTCACACACCTGACCTTAAGTGACCCAGAAGACAGGACCTTGATTCATCTTCCAGGACCGTCCTGTCTGCGCCCACTTAGAATCTGTGGCCTGGAACATGGACGAGCGGCCATGTGATTTTCCAGATGTAAAGGAAGACAGTACTAGAAGGTTCTTTCCCGATTGTCTAGCCCAACCCCTCGTTTCACAGATGATGTCTACAAAGAGGAAATTTCTTGCTGCTCCAACAAGGTAGAACAGACAATCACTGACTGATAGAGAAATCGACCTAGCCATAAGCTCATTTCAGAGGGTTTTGATGAAGTGTTTTGATGAAAATGAAACAGAACCATGGGATGAAGACTGACGTAGGCTTCCTGGACAGTCAGGTTCACGGAGGCAGGAAGTAGAACTGGGGTTACAAGGGGCAGGTCGGGGGAGGGGATGGACAGTTAGTGTTGGACGGGTGCAGGGGTTCATTTTGGGATGAAGCAAAAGTTGTGGAGGCGGATGACAGCAGCGATGGCCCCATAACAGTGTGACCGTACTGAAGGCCTTTGACACATCTTACGATATGTAAGATAGTTACAATGGTAAATCTTATGTTATATACATTTTAGCACAACTTAAAGAGGAAAAGAAAGATGAACAGTCTATTCCATGGAACATCCCACATTCCATTGTGGAATGTTGGTCAGGGAAGGTGCTTCAGAGGAGGGGACTGGGAACTGAGGCCGAAGGAAGAGGAGGATTCCACCACCAAAGACCTCAGGGAAGGGGGTCCTCCATGCTGGGCAAAATGTGGTGAAGCACGGGCTGGGGCTTGGCAGACTCGGTGCATGACGGGGCGGTCATGGGGAAGGGGCGGAGGGAACCAGTGCTGGGAGGAGGTGGGGCTTTCTGGAGGCCTGTGCAGTGTCTGCTGAGTGTCAGCTCAGTGCCCGGCGCAGTGCTCAGCCTTTTTATGTGTGGTCCAGCTGTTCACCTACTCAACGTCCACGATGATTACATACTATCATCCCCATTGAACGGATGGCCCTGAAACGCTGTAGGGACTTACACTCCAGTCTGTCTCATTCTGAAGCCTGTCCTCTTGGGACCCACACTGTGAGCCTCTCCACGACCTCCAGGTGCATGAATCGGTTAAGCCCTGGTGAACAGCTGGATTCAGGGGAGGTCAGGCCGGTGGAGAGCGAAAACTCCACCTTGCCCTGCCTCCCACCAGCTGTGTCAGCCTAGGCTCCACCGCTTACTCTCTTCCCCCACATGGGAATCGGACATAATAATAGGATAGACATTTCGTCTATAGATCTCTATATATATCCCTGGAAATATCTCCTCCTTGCAAAACGATGCTCTAAAAATAACAGGGCTTCTGGGAAAACTAGAGTTAGGGACAGGCGAAACCCAAACCTCGCCATTTTTAACCAGAGGACTGACAACAGCAATCACAATCCTGTTTAAAATGCTAGCAGAATTTTTAAAAAGACATACTGAATCCATCACAAAGAAAAGCTACAGAAACTCGTAGAAGAGTCACAGAGCTTGATGTGGGAGGGAGTTGGGGGGGGGCGGCTGTCGGCTGAGTTAGGGAGGGGAAAATTGCAACCGTCTCTTTGAGGACAGAGAAGGTGGCCAGTCTGGGGCCAGGGGAAGAATGTGGGCCGATGGGCATGGTGTATGGTTCTGCATTTCTTGCAGCTTGCCACCCTCCGCTGTGCTTGTGTGTACTGCGTTCACCTGTTGTTTGATGGCAAAAGGCAGTGACGTGCTGGGGAAACCATAGATGAACCGATGTGGCTTGAACCACAGAAACACAAGCTGTAGCAGAGCGGGCTGAACCTAACTCCCAGGGCAGGGAAAAGAAAATGAAGTCATGTAGGCAAGGCGCGTGTCCCTGTGTCTATGTAGACAGAGCTCAGTAAATGTGCGCAATAATAAAAATAATAATAAATGTCACCTCTCCACAGACGCTTGTTAGTCCTTCAGGGGTATGGTGGGTGTCTGTCCAGGTCTGCTGGAGCTCTCTGTTCTCCACACGTGGGCAATCCAGAAGCTCCGTGGTGCAGAGTGTCTCATCTTGGACTTCGCACTACTGTCCCTAGCCCAACCAGAGGGTCCACTGTCGAATGACCAGTAAACTGAGGTCAACTCCGAAGGGTTTTCAGATTTTTAAAAAAATTTTTCTGCCTTTTCCCCCAGGCCAAGAGTTCACCACAACGAGTCAGAAGAGCTTCGAGCAAACAGGTTTCCAAAACACGCTCTCTGGAATGTATGGGCCCGTGGTGTTCCCAGGCTCAGGAGCCGATCTGATGGGGGCTCATCTCTTCTGTCTTCTGGCGTGCGACCGTGATTCCTGCTGTGACGGCTTCATCCTTGCTCAGATTCAAGGAGGTAATCAATGTGACCGTGAGGACCGGAGCCTTCCAGTCCCAGGACCGTGGCCTGACAAAGGAGCAAGCAGGGGTGCCGAAGCCGGGATATACCATGTGGGGATGGCGTGGGGTGGTGCAGGTGCCAGGTGATGCTTTAGCTTATGCGGTCCTGCAGGTGGAGTTCATTCTAACAACAACTGGGAAGCTTTAAGTGAAGGCTTAAGTGAAGGTTTAAGGGAAGGCATGCCATGCTCAGATGTGAATTTTGAAGCTTTGGTTTGAGTGTGCAGAAGGTAGTAGCTGGGGGGTTGGAACAGAGATGGGGCTCAGTTAGGAGCGACCCCCACAGTGCAGCTGAAAGGTGGGTAGCATGGGCTGGGATGATAGCGGTGGAGGTGGAGGAAAAGGGTCAGGTTGAAGGTATCCTCAGCAGGCAAAATTGGAGGACCGAAGAAGGGGAAGGTGTCAAAGACCATTCTTGGCGATCCAGATTGTTCGCCTGGTTGGATGGCTTGTTTGTGTGGCGAATAATGGAGGATACCACCTCCTCCTCCCCCTGGGAGAGGGGGACATGAGGGCACGAGCCCATTTGCAGTGTGCCAAGTTCACAGAGCCCTTAAGACATTCACAAGATGTGGACTAAGCTTTTGGGTACAAAGGTCTGGAGCTCAGAGGGGGAGTCCAGGTGGGAGATAGAGATGCATGAGTTCCCAGCACTGAGGTGGTATCAGAGCTGTGGGTCTGGATGGGATTTCCTAGGAAGAGGGTACACGGTGAGAAGGTAGGGGAGGGGCGTGATCCGTAGTGAACACCTACATAATGGGGAGGATCTTCAAAGAAGATGGGGAGTTAGAGCCCAGACCTCTGGGAGGAGCCCCAGGAGGGTGTGCATCATGGAAACCGTGGTAGAGAGGGTCAGAAGATGAAGGGAGGTTGTCCACAGGCTTGAATGCTGCTGGGAGTTCAAGCATCGTGTTTATAGAAAATGCTGAGGTTAGCCCACAGCTGTCTGTGGGGCTGGATGAGAGCATGTTGTTGGAGGGGTAGGGCAGCAGTCTGGGACTGAGTTGAATTCTAAAATCCCTTTTAGATTTAATGCTCTGTGATTATATGATGTGCATTCATGGTAGTGTTTAGATAAGCAGAAGTATACATATAGAGAGAAAGATATTATACATGCACACATGTACACACGCACAATGATATAAACACAGGTATGTATGTGAAACGCTGCAGTTAAAATCTGCAATGCCGCCTGCCCTCTCGCTGAAGACACGGTAATTCCTCCAAATGCTCTTATTACTCACCAAACCATATGGTTTTTCAACTTGGAAGGTTGTTTTCTTTAGAATCGTATATGGGAGAATTAGTTTGTTCCACGGAACAGTAAGCCCACCAAATCCTTTTTTCCATGACATTTCTGGCTCGCACCTCGCTTGCTTTTCCCTCCAAGTGGCACCTGTGACCCGTGAATTATGTGGAGCTGAATGACCACCTCACCATGCCACAGGTTAAGCCCTCTTAGAGATGCACATAAAACACCAGACAGATGTTTTCCCCAGGCTTGTCCGATGGGCAGATCTGGAGCTTTGAATTATAAAGCTTTAGCCGGATCTGTCGATGACTGGGAACAGACTCCCGCTCCGTCCTTTTACTGTCATCTGGAAAGTCATTTAACCTTCTGGTAGATTCCCCCTTCCCCTCCCTGCTTCTGCCTCCTCCAACCTTCAACTCCTAAGTGGCTTTGCTTCCACTGATTATTAAAGACAATTCACGAGACTTCGGTACCTACATTTCAGTGGGTTCTGAGAAACTCGTGTGCCCCCGCACTGCCCAGGAGTGTAACGGAAGCCAGCAGGACGGATCCGAATTATTTTGAATCTCTAGCTGGCACTCATCTCTCAGACACACGGAGTTCTCGTTGACACTTTAGCACGAAAGAACAAAGCTACGTGGATTTCTCTTCCAAGGTCTGAGAGCAGAAGGAAAAAAATACACCCACCTCTTGTTTAATTCCATGACTCTGTTTCCTGGCTTGGGAGAGGGCAGCCACAGGGCTCAGACTTCCTCTGGGCTCTCAGTGGGCTCTTAGGCACCCCTGCTACCCGGGGTGCTGAGAGGAGGCTCAGTCTGGAGGCCCCCCCTGAGACCCTTGCTGGCCATCTGGCCATTCCTCCAGTTCTCAGCTGGAAAAACCTTTCTTTTCTGTGCCTCTGTTTCCTCATCTCTGAAACGAATGGTCTGACCCGGTCAGGGAGTCTAGAGCTGAGTGTGCAGCAGAGTCATCTGTGATGCTGTTGACAAATCCTGATTCCCAAATGTCACCACCACCTACCCCTACAACCTACTAAGTCAGAAAGTCTGGTTGCTGCTGAGGAACGCGCATCGTCAGAGCTCTCCCTGTGTTGTTGTTAGAACCAGTCAGAGCCCCGGGTTTGAGAACCAGCAGTCAGAGGACCTGTAAGGGGATTGTTTACACAGAGATGCTGCTGTTGGTTTCTTATCACCTGTGGGTTAAGTGGCCAATGACGGGAGAAGGACAAAAGATCAGATTCATAAACTAGACATCTGAGTCATCGACTTTGGGGAAATTCTGGTGAGAGATGAGGTTGAAACTCTATCCGGATCTGGGCCTAAATTAGGATAAGGAAGGGAATGGGGTTATGAGGTGGCAGATTTCCTATTTTTTTTTTTTTTTCCAGGCGATTCTGAACGACCACACTAGCTATAATGGGATTATTTATTGAAATGACATAGAGATTATTTAATTTTTAGATCTCAGTAAATTTGGGCAATTAACTTATATGAGACTCAGTTTCCTCACCAGTAAAACAGAAATAATAATGTCAGTAAGAATTAAGGGGATTAACATTTAAAGTGTTTACCAGCATAGTGACTGCAAAGCACAGACATCCGAAATCTTTGAGTGACCTGCCTTATCTCACTAAAACTGATGTTGGACGCACTCAGTACGGGGTAAATCTTCCTGGTACTAAATGAAGTCGTAACTTCAGGGAAACATTTTAAAAATTAGGATATGTATTCAAAATTAGCATACGTAGGAGTGCCTGTTTGGTTCAGTCTGTTAAACGACCAACTCCTGGTTTTGGCTCAGGTCATGAATTCAGGGTCATGAGATCGAACCCTACAACAGGCTCTGTGCTGAGTGGGAGTCTGCAGGAGATTCTCTCCCTCCCCCTCAGCCCCTCTTCCCGGAGTGTGCACCCTCTCTCTATCTCAAATAAATAAATCTTTTTTAAAAAATCAGGCTTTACAAAAAATTGATCCAATAAAAAATTAAACAGAGTAGTCTAGTGCATCCCCTGCTTATAGAATTCTCTCTGCACATCCCAGAGGGCCTCTGCTTGAATGCACCCAGAGACAAGGAACTCACTTCCTCATAGGGAAGCTTGTGTCATTGGTACAGAGCTCCTGGTTTTTCATAGTTCTTTATTTAGAATCTGAGTACTCCTTTCTGAGTCCCTTCAAAGTTGCCATGTGTGTGTGCGTGTGTGTGTGTTGTAGAGAGAGAGGTTGAGAGAAGGCAGAGAGACTGAAGCTGCTATTTATTTGCTTAAAGTCTCAAAAAGATCACTCGGTGGGGTAGAGGGCAGAGAATGAAGACAGAGGTCTCTAGCACTAAGACTCCCAGTGGTATTGAAGACGTCACTGCTGCTGACCCATGAAGAAGGGCTCTACTGGAGGGGGAAGGCTTCAGCAGGACAGGCATGGGGGTGGGCCTCCCTTTGGGACTATCAGAGAAGAGGAACCCGACTGAACACCAGCCTCCTGAGCTCCAGTGTCGGTCCGAGTGTCCTCCCGAGGCATCGTTACCCGTCCCCATCCTCCGAGCCTCTCCGGGCACAGACATGCGTCCCTAAAAGGGCCCTCCTTGTTCTTCATCACATCAACCTCTCCTCTCTCTCCTGACTCTGCAGGTCCCATCATCTGTGGGTTGCTGAGCTCCCCTGATGTCCTACTTTGCAATGTCAAGGACTGGAGGGACCCCGCTGAAGCCCAGGCTAATGCCACGTGTCCTGGTGTGACATATGACCAGGGGGGGCGCCAGGGAACGTTGCATCTGGGAGGCCTAGAGTTCCAGAGTAAGTCCCTGCCTTCTGCCTCACTTCTTTCAAAATGTATGCTTTGCATCTCACCAGCAAGTTCTGCCATTCCTCTCCGAGGAGCCTCCTCGTACCCTGAGAAAGTAATATTTCTGAAAAGAAATTGCAGAAAGACACTGCTTAAAACCTGAACAGAGCATCTCAGCAGCTCTCCCAAGGCTGTAGGCTGGCTGGAGGGAGGCCGGCGCAGCTGGGCAGCCACACTGCTGCAGAAGGTACAGCTGCATTGCCCCTAATTATAGGCGTGCACGGGGCTGTGTGCCCTGCCACCCGCACTCCGTTGACAGAAATAGCTATTCAGCTTGCTCAGCTCTCCTTTCTTTCAGAAGCTCTTCCAACATTTTCCACAAACTTATAAGCATGAGATCTAGACGTTACCCCAAAATCACCTGCCCACCCCCTCATTTTACAGGGCTGGGTATTAGCGCCTGAGATCCCACGGTGGCCAGGCGGATCACCTCTCTGCCTCCCCCAGCCCTGTCGCCTCAGCTGGCGTCCATCAGAGAAGAACCCTAAGCTGAGGACTGACCATACCAGCAAACTCTGTGTCGGGGCCAGGGAGCTCGGCATCCCCAGAAGCTCATTAGAAATATGGATGCTCGGGTCCCACTCGAGACCCTCAGGGTAGCCCCAGGAATCTGTTCTAACCAGCTCTCTGGAGAATGCCATGTCTGCTGAGTTTGGGAAGTTTGAGAAGCCCTGACTAGGTGACCTGGAAGTTTCCTTCCAACCCGAAAAGTCGGAGTTTGGTGAGAACCCAGCCCAGAGGCTCACTGACCCCAGGTTCCTCTGTGAGGCCGGCTGAAGCCTGGTTCCATCTTGCCTCCTCTCTGGTTTATTTGCCGGCACATGGTTCCAACCCACCCTCTGCGTTGGGAGGGGTGAAGGCAGTGCAGGTGTCAGCCAGATAGGGCAGGGGAGACCAAGGGGGGGGGGCAGTCAAAGAGCCCTTGGAGGCTTCCTGTCTCTAGATGTTCGTCCTTCAAAATGGGCAGCCACTATTTCCTGCCTCCAGGAGAAATCTGTAAGACCTACTTCTCAGTGTAAGGCAGCTCTTGGGGTTCTAATGGCAGAGAGCTCAACATCTCCTCCTCCACGGGCCTCCCTGACTACCCTGACGAGTTCAATGTTTCGCCCACCATAGAGCTGCTGTGTTCTGTGTTCTGTGAATGGCTCCGATAGACTATGCGTTGGGCAGTGTGGTGGGCAGGGACCTGAAAGGGTGCCTCAGCCTGTCTACTCTTCGCACTTGCCAGCTGGGAGTGTGCCCGTGCTGTTGAATCCCAGTTTTGGACACCAGTTGTGTGACCTGGAGCAGGTCAGGAGATATCTTCAGGCCTCATTGCTTGTCTACAGAATGGGGTAGCGAGAGGACCCATCTCCCAGGGCTGTGCTGAGGTGGGCGGAGAGAGTGGCGATTATCTTAGACGTGTCTTCCCTATGCTTGCCATGAGCCGGCCCTGCTCTCAGGCTCTGGTCACGGCTCACTCATGCCCCAACCCAGTGCTTGGAGAGAGGCACTGCTTTCCATTCTCCCCACTCTACAGCTGAAGAAACTGAGGCACACTGAAAAGTCTTATTAAGGACCGAGTGCTTCCAAGGAGAAGGACTGGGACCCGAAACCAGGCAATATGGCTCCCGAGCTGACGTTCTAACCCACTCCTCTCTGTAGGTGCTTACAGATCATAGGCTGCCACATAGTATTAATGTTAGATAATACTATTATCATCATTTTTTTAAGTTTGTCATAGTCTTTGGTTGTTTTTATGAAGTGGACCCATGTCTAATGAATTTCTAGTTTCCCACCATCCAGCATGAAACCTGACATAGAGAATATACAATATCTGTGGAATAAATATTTACCAAAGCCTAAAAAAAAAAAAATCCTGCCTAATTAAGTGGAATTCCATGAGACTTAACTTTTTTTTTTTTGGGGGGGGGGATTAATAAAATCAAGTTGCTTATTGATGTGGTAGATAGCAAGCATATGGTATCTATTATTCTGAGAGGTAGACCAGGGTGAAAACAAGTGTTTGCAGAAAGACGTATGATATCTTCATGGGCAATAAATCCAGAATGAATTGCTTCACATGGAGCATGTGCTTGGTATGTGCCCCAAAATAAAGAATGTGTCCTTGTCTGGCCTCCCTGAGAAGGAGTGATTATCAAATGACTTTTGAGGTTTTGGGTTTTTTCCCCGATGTGTATATTTTCGGGTGTGGACAAAGCTTTAAGAAGGGTACTCTTTGGTGGGGATTTCAGGCACCTTGAATTTATATCCATGATGTTCCAAATTGGGGGTCACCTCATACACAAACGGACCATGAGGCCCTCTCCAACTGAGAAGAATAGGGCACAGATGTTCTCTGCCGCAGTAATAGGTTACTCTTCAAGTACAGTGCGTCCCTGGGAAAAGAAAAAAAACATGGTTTAAATTCTTACTAAAATGTGAGTAACTGATAGACCTCCTTTTCTGACAATACATATTGATAGAGGGAAAGAGGAGTGAGGATTCCATGGAGCCAGACAGCGGCAGGGGGCCACAGAATGGATCGAAAGCACATGGGAAGGATGTAAGGACCACAGCGATGAACTCTCTCTGTTACGGCCTCTGCCTTCCCATTTAGTCCTTGGTTAGATGTTCATTAAAACACAGACTTTGGAATCAGACCCCAGAATTCAAATCCCAGTGTGAATGCTTACTCCTTGTATGGCTTTTCTGGGCCTTGGCCTTCCCCGTTATAAAATGAAGATAATCATGACTTTGGATTCTTGGGAGGTTGGAAGGATTGAAGGAGGAACGTGTGGTGAAGCTTTGGGAGTGGTGCCCGGAGCAAAGGGGGCGCTCCATAGATAGTAGAGATTATGGGGCAACGGCCTGCATCAAAAATCCTGGCGATGATTTCTGCATTTCTCCTCCAGCTCTGTGGCCCTGCTCAAAGCACTTCACCTCTCTGAGCCTCAGGGTCTGCATCCGTAAAATGGGGGCACACTTCTTTGCATATTAAAGAATGAAGGGCTAACATGCTCTATGGGCTGTAGTTTAAGGCACGGTTTCTGAACCTCAAGTCCTCGCTGCCCTGATGGCACACCTCACAGAGGCACCCTGTAGGACTTCCGGTCTGGACATCTGCTCTCATTAATCAGCTCACCAGCCCTCTGAGAGTCTGGTCCAACAGGTGGTCTGGTTAAATTAGCATTTACGTACAAAGTGTAAGTGAATCGATTGCCATTTGTAGGAATTGGCAACCCAACAGAATCCACTAAATTAAAACAGGAAGCACATCAGTATCTGTGTTGCATTTTACAAAGCACTTTCACCCCATCGACTCACTGATCCTTTTGATGCTTGAGTGAGGCCGCTGGTTTCATCACTCAGGAGAGTGCAGTTCTGAGCTGTGACGGGTCATACTTACAGAAACTGCCTTTGCATGAAGTGCCGTGGCTGGAACCTAAACCTCAGGCTTTGGGGAACAGGGCTGTCCGTGGAAGCTCTCCCCCGCCCCACCCCATGGTGCCACGTGCTTGTATAGTTTGTGTTGTCCCAGCAAATTAAGGAGTCCAGTAGTGGACGTCCCTCTGGGGTTGCTCCGCTCCAGACATCGGGTCGTTAATGTCAGGAATCCACACGTTCTCCTTCCAGGATGTTCAAGGACTGTGGGGAGAAGGGGACAAAAGGCCCCGGGAAAACAGGAGGGTCAGGGGTGGGCGGCAGAGGTGACCTGTGTGGGCATGAACAGCCACAGAAGAGGGAGTTGTTGGGCTCACTTGTCTGTCACTCGTCCTGAGAGCTTGCTGAGTGTAGGCGCCAGGCCAAGAACTGGGGCACACACAGGGAGGAGTGGCCTCTGTGTTGGAAGGAGTATGAAGGTTAGTTGGGGTGACAGGAAGATTACTGACATGCAGTGGTGCCGTTTGTCCGTCTCAGAGGACTGACAAAAGTCCAGAGAACTCAGAATTCCCTTTTAGTTCATTTTTCCTTGTTTGTTTACGCAACCAAATATCAGTTCACGACAAACAAACCCACAAACAAATAACCCTGCAAAGCCCCTGGGAGCCATTTTATCCCATAAGAAGGCCCAGTGCTTTTCCTGGTTGTGAGATTTCTCTTCCCTTTTGTCAGATTTCTGTTTAAACATTACTCTCAAGAGAAGAATCCACCCCGAGTCTGTGTCTCCCAAATTGCCCGTGGGCATCTCTGGATGTTTCAACTGTTTGAGACTGTCTAAGGGGAAAGGCTTAGAAAGCTCTGGAACTGCTTATGTCTTCTTTCTCACAATGTCTTGAAGTGCAAATGAATGAAAACTAGGCAGATTAAATGTCCCTTACTACCCACAGGGACTTATCATTTGACAGGAAAAACAAGCCTTAGCAGAACACTCCTGGGTTTATTCTGAATCCCAAAGGCTTCATGCTTTGGGCAGTGCTGAGGCTCTGCTCATGGCTGGTGTCCTCTTCATAGGAGTCTGTTTTGTATCAGTGCTTGCTACTGTCTCGGGGTGTTGGGAGGTAGGTGGAGAAACA
The DNA here is from genome assembly GCF_030435805.1 of Mustela lutreola. NCBI lineage: Eukaryota > Metazoa > Chordata > Mammalia > Carnivora > Mustelidae > Mustela > Mustela lutreola. The sequence continues at coordinate 8,886,305 of NC_081292.1, read as the reverse complement.
TACAATGCCTCTGGGATGCTCACTGTCTCCACGTGAATTCAGAGAAGACGTCTGGTGTGCACATACAAATAGGATGATTCTATTATAGTTTTTTACAATAGCAGTCATGTGCTTTGCACTAAGCAGAGCCTGAGACAAGGATTCAGGAAAGCAGTTAATTTAGGAAGGGCAGGGAATAGAAGGTAGACTTCGAAACCTGGGCTTTCTAGTTTGGGATGCTGCCCACTGCCAGGCTGTAGATTTAAATTAACTGCCCAGACACAGCACATGAACTTGGCAGAAGTGTCCTGAAGTAAATTAAGTGCTCACCAACCTCCAGGAATCAGGTTCCGTGCCAAACCCCAAAACTTCTAAATGTGTATGTGTTTGTGTTGCCTTGATTATGGAGAGAGAGGTGATGAGTCAGAGCATGGAGACCTGTTTGTGTCACAGGGATATTCTAACTCAGCTGTCATGGAAAGAATGGAACAAATGTCTGGATAGTCAAAACTGCTTTACCTTAAAATATTGCTTAGTGGGGAAGAGGTGGAGTTATGTTTGCTTCGGTCCCATGCGCTTCCTCACAACCAACAATATTGAGTCGGGGAAGTTTTGGGGAATGGAGGGAAGCATTGGACGTCTGCATTAGGAAAGCTAATTTAGTGGGCAGCCTTCCTGTGCTTAGGAAGATGATGCTCTGTGTTTGCTTGGTGGGCTCTGAATATCATTGATTACTCTGTTTTCCTCATTCATTCCTCCTTGTAGACATTAATGTGCTGAACACCAGTTCTGCAGCAGGCCTTATGCCAGATGTGTGCGACACAAAGAACACTAAGACCCTGTTCCTGATGTCCGAAAGCTCTAGTATGTTCAGTGGACAGTTACAGTAAAGTGTAAAATTAAAGATAGAGATGCTTGTTGAGTGTTCTGCAAATCTAGAGGAAGGGCATATAACCCAGCCAGGGGGTTTGTGGGGGCCTTCTAGAAGGAGGTAGCATTAACCCTGATTCTTAAAGAACGAGTAGAGGTTCACCAGGTGGAAGGGGGTGAGGGCTCTCGAGGGCAGTGATACAGAAGGCTGGAAGCATGCATTAGGTGGAACTAGGAAGACAGGCCCCTTGGGGATGGCACGTGGCTGCTCACACTGCCAAGAACCAGGTCCCAGGGAAGTGATTCTGAAACCTACGGTAGCTATAGCAAGACTGGAGGTAGGATTGCCTTTGGGGAAGGATTCCTTGGAGCTATATGACTGGGGGGTAGTGGGAGAGAGTCAAGGGGACCGGTCAAAGTCTGTGATGAGGCCTGAGCCAAGAGGGAGGGTCCTGCTGTGGGGGAGGATTGAAGACCAGTTTGGGAAACAGCCTGGGTGGATGTGGAGTTTGATGCAGGCAAGGAGGATGGGTCTGAGAGAGTGACCAGGAAGGGGTGGGTACCCTTGACTGACTTGGAAAGTAGGAGGAGGTGACTGTGGTGGGGGATGGGGAAGACAAGAGAGAGGGTGATGCCATGCCCTTCACCCTGTGGCCTCTATGCCTGCCTGTGGAGACCTGGCAATCAGTTCAGTAGTCAAAATACCAAGGCTGTTTTCACTTTGTGGTGATTTACCCGCATCTACATGTCAGTCTGTAGATGTCAGGTGGCTTTCTGGATCTACCAAGTGCTCAGCTTTTTGTGTCCTGGATGTAACTGAATTCCACTAGTTTGAATGGTGTTGAAATGAGCCAAAACCAAGGATGGGGTTAAGACTCACCATATTTTCCTGGCTAGAATGCACGGGGCTCTACTGCCTTGATATGGACAAAAAGTAGGAAAGAAATCCTATTCTCACCACAGTTCAGTGCATTCTGGCTCTAAAATACAGTGTGAGACCTGTCCACCTGTGTGGAATACCTGTTCTTCTCTGGGTGATGGAGGGCTCCTTCAATTGTCCTTGCCACTCCATGAAAAGCAGGACACATCTACCACACCACATCAAGATGTTCTGGGCAACGTGAGAGGTTCACCCACTCATCCAAGTCAGAAATGGGGACTGCTGAGTGGTAAAGAAATGCTTGAGGGATTAGTGCTCTTGAGAAGGAGCAATGATGGGGATGTGGACTAATATTACTGAGGGTCCATGATCTAAATGCTCAGGTGTATCCCATGGTAAATTACTTTGTAAAGGGTTCCTCAGTTTCAGTCTTAGATTTGAGAGCAATAATGCACTTAAGATTGATAAGAATAAGATAATAAGAATGAGAATAAGAAGAATAAGAATTAAGATGTTGTTGTTTCTCCTACTTTTATAGAATAAATAAGAATCCTAATGCATGGATGAGCTACACTATTTGGAAAATTTTACCTTATTTATGTATTTTGTGTACATCTATATTACCAAAAGGATAAATCTCTCTCGATATATACACACACATATACGTATGTATACATATATATATACATGTATATATACGTGTATATATGTATATACGTGTATATATATATGTATGTATACATATATATACATATATATATGTATATACATATATATACATATATATATGTATATACATATATATGTATGTATATATATGTATATATATGTATGTATATATATGTATGTATATATATGTATGTATATATATATGTATATATGTATATATATGTATACATACGTATACATACGTATATGTGTGTGTATGTGTATATGTGTGTGTGTGTATAGATGTGTGTGTGTGTGTGTGTGTATATGTGTGTGTGTGTGTGTGTGTGTGTGTGTGTGTGTATCCTCCCATCCTTTTGAAGAGTCAGTATACCATATAGATTTGGGTGTAAAAAGTTTTAAGAAACAAATTCTCTAATTTCCCTTGGGGTCAGGTCCCAAGTCCCCTTGCCTGCCCTTTGTCATGGACAAATGTGACCAGGAAGGGTAGCTGAAGCACAGCAGATTGCTCCATGTTCATGTTGGAAGAGTGTACTATGGGCTCCTCTGTTGTGTGTTGAATGAGTTTCAAAGTTTCAAAGATCCAAGTCTAGATTTCCCAGACATCATAGGTTTTAATTTCCCCAGATTTTTATAAGAGGCATCCACCCTCTGAGGAGGACGAGGAGAGAATTATGAGTGGGTCTTTTAAGGAAATGTGTAATCCCAATATTGGGCAGTGTGAGATGTTCTGGAATTGCTGCTTATTCCCATTTTAGAAGCAAAACCAAATGGAAGTGTAGCTCAATATTTTGGGCTCACTTCCCTGACCTAGAGCACGTCACACCATTCTTGGTATGGAAGGGCTCATGACTTGAATGGCTGAGTTTTCCAAATCATTCACTGTTTAATTAAACCTCTTTAAACCTCCTTAAATACCCCTCTAAACACAAGAGCCTTTATAGGTGTTTGCTATTTTGGATGGACAGAATTCTAAAATATGTTATCCTCTCTTCAGTCTGGTGATTAAGAGCAGGGGGTGTGGAGCCAAGCAGGTGGGATTTGAACTCTGACATTGGCCTCTGGATTTCGATCTGCACCTCGAAATCAGGGACAAAAATGCCTACCTGTGAGGTTTAAATGAGGCAGTATCTGGAAGGTGCTCATCATAGTGTTGGGCCAATGGTGAAGAGTTAATAATAATTGACTATAATAATACATGGTTCTTAATGATACTAACATGATGTGATTAACTTCTTGAGGTCTCAGGTTGTGAACCATTTGTTTCCTGCCATGCGTGGAGTTTTTTTCCTCCAGAACCTCTTCTTTCTTCTGAGCTCTCTTCCCAGGCTTTCATAGCGCAGGGGATAGAAAAATCTTAAGTCTGAGCAGAGGCAAGAGAGGCAAACTTGACCATCAAGGAATGGTGTGGCAAAGCCATTCGCAGCTAGATGATTCCAGAAGAATGTAGTTTGGCAGAAAGAAAACTGAATAACGTTCGTAATGAATCTAATAATGGAACCTACCCATCATAGGGTGCTTATCAAATGCTGAGGGCTCCAGAAGATGGTTCCCAGGATTCCCACTCTCACTATTACTGTCCCCATTTGCCTGCAATGCAAGAGTCTCAGAGGGCTTACATGACATGGACAGTTAAGACAGCACCCGAGTCTCTAGGGGCTTGGTTCTCTTTTGGCCAGTCGCCAGTTTCTTCAGTGACTCTCAGTTTCCCACCCCCTACCCACGATAATCTCTTTGGTGCCTGACCTGGGCCTGACCAGCTCTGGTCTTGTACCAGGTATCTGGAAGACTATTCCATCATGTGTTGTTTTGGGGGCATGCAACGTGGTAGGTAGGAGGGTCCTGTGTGGGGGAGAGGAGGGTCAGCGTGGCCGTGGTGGGTCCCCTGTGAGAACAGGCACTCTCAAGCTCATAGAAATAAATATCTCTCTTGGCAGTTCCAGCCTCCGTGGAAGGACCTCCAGACACCATTACCAGCTTCCAGCAGGTTTATCTCTGGAAAGGTGAGTGGTGGGGCAGAGAGGGTGAACAGGACACAGATTACACCAGACTGGCCTCACCTCTCGTTCATGGGGCACTCTGCTCCCCAGAGAGGAAACTGTAGAGATTTGTTTTCCAAATGAGTGCTCTTTGTGGCATAGAAGGACCTGACTCTCATCAGATAAGATACCAAACCCTCGAAGAAATGTGTAAAGGGTAGAAGCCCCAGCAAAGATGGGGGAAGGAAGCATGGCTTCCTGTGAGATCAAGTTCACTGACCCCGAGCTCTTGTTCCTGGAAAGGAGATTTGAGGCTGCTTTGGCCAAGGATGCATTTTTCCAGGGGACTCAGCCACAGATGCCATTCCCCCATGAGGTCACGGCGAGGGGGCATGTCCCCCTGTGCTGATGTCATGACCCCTGCTGAGAGGTAGTGCCCCTGTGGGTGTCTGGAGCAGGTTGGGGCTCCAGATAAAACCAGGGTCTGCTCTGTTTGTTCTCCTCTGAATTTCCTGAGCATCGCCCAAGTGCCTACTCAGTGCCAGGACCGTGCAAGGCATTTTGGATGAGTCTGAGTGGGACGGGTTGAGAGAGATGGGTGAGGCACAGCCTTCACCTCGGGAGTTCCAGCCGCGGGAAGCAGCGGGGGTAGCCGACCTGTACACACTGTGGCTGTGGGGCTAGTGGGGGGAGGGGGACTGATGCCACCCCATGTCACTCTCCTCCTCTTCCCGGAATCCCTCCTCACTCTTGTGGGGTCTGCTTAGAGACAGGACAGTGCCCTGGGGTGGAGTCACCGGGTGTGATTTCTGGTTGTATTACGTACTGCCTTGTGGCCTCATGCACATCCGTTACACCCTCGCAGCCCTGTCCCCTCATGGGCACCATGGCAATAAGAGTGCTGGGCACACAGAGCTGCATGAGCCGGGGCAAGTGGCCCAGTGCCTATTGCGGCCCAGCCACTGCCGCACACTGGTGGTGGTGAGGATGGATGGAGAGCACGAGGAAAAGGGAGGAAGAAAGGGGTGCCTGGGGGGCTCAGTGGGTTAAGCATCTGCCTTCGGCTCAGGTCATGATCTCAGGGTCCTGGGATTGAGTCCCGCATCAGGCTCCCTGCTCAGAGGGGCGTCAGCTTCTCCCTCTCCCACTCCCCCTACTTGTGATCCCTCCCTCTCTCTCTCTGTGTCTTTTTCTGTCAAATAAATAAAATCTTAAAAAAAAACTAAAAAAGGAGGAAGAGCGGGAGGGACGGAAGGATGCCCACTAGAGTCTCATTTTAAAGTTTAAAGATTTAATGAGATTATACACGTTGTTTCTCATTAGCTGTCCTTATAAGGTAGCTGCAAAAGGGGACGGTATTTTATTCATTTCGCAGACAAGAACAACCAGGCGTGGAAAAGTTCAGTGAAATGCCCTCCAGGCTTCCCAGGGCTGGGACCCCGACTCTGGCTCCAGGTTCAGAGCTTCCTAGTTATCAGAAATGTCTGACAAATAAGCTGCAAGCTGGTGAGGGGTTACGGACTTTGCCAGCCTGAGCAAGAGCACCCAAAGGCGTGCCTGATGCCCTGTTCTCCCCAGGGGCCCACTCTGCTTTCAAGGAAGACACGTTCCCAACTTGGAGATTTTATTTAATTTTCTCAAATTCTGATTCATCTACTTTCCCCCTGAATACTCTGGGCTGAGTTCCTTCATCTCTGCGCATCTCTGTTTTCTCAGGAGTAAGTGACAATCTTAGCCCTCATCCTCACAGGGCATTGTAAAGACCAAGATTTATGAGCACATCTCACTAGCTTTGCAATGAGTCACTTCAATATCGAGGACAGTAATGATTCTCTTAATGAGAAGGTGGCTGATGTGCCCTCAAAGGCCAAGATGTACAAGTTTCTGCCCTGGATTTGTTCTAGATCCTGTGAGACTTTCCCAGTTTGCCATTTCATTGACAAGAGGAATACCTCCCTTTTCTCACCCCAACATAAAACAACAATCTTTTTTTTTTCCCTCCTAGATTCTGACATGGGGTCTCGATCTGAGTCTCTGGGATGTGGAAGAAACACGGAGCCAAGGCCAGTGTCTCCAACAGACACAGGTACCCACCGCAAAGCCTTTTTCTACCCAGGGGTGCCCGGCTGTGGAGATAAGATGGTGATGCCCCACGTCTGGTCCATGCTTGGACCCGTTAGCATCCCTGCCCCCCGCGGCCAGGTACCACCCTCTCAGCTAATCACGTCACTCAACACAGACGGCTCCTCAGAGGGGCACGGACAGTACAGCAGAACCATTGCAGAGTCATCACTGCTCCGGGAAAAGAAAATGACCAGAACAGCAAAACCCAGCAAAAGTGACTAAACAGCCAGCTTCAGCTGACTGTGCTCAGTGACGTCAGTGATGTCAGTGATGGAACGTACCGATTCCGGCACCGTTCCGTGAGGGAGATTTCCAGAGCGTCCTTGAGAAAGGGTCCTTTTACTCAGTGGAAGATACAGATCCATACGTTAGTAGGGACAGAGTGTATGTGCTGAGATGCTTTATCCCTAGCGTCTCTGAGTTGTTATTTCTTAGGGGGAGATAAAACTCAGAGGGGGAGCAGGGCAGCGGGGGGAGGGGGAGAGGAAGGAGGAGGAGGAGGAAGAAGGGGGAAGAGAAGAGGAGACTCGGGGAGGCAAGGGAAGGGTTGACAAGGGAACAGAACGGACGGCGTGGAAGGGGAGGGAACAGAAGGGGGTAGAACAGAAGGGAAGGGGCCACGGGGAAGGGGAGGGAACAGAAGAGAAGGGAGGGGAATAGACAGGGGAGGGGAGAGGGGAGGCAGGTCAATCTGCCTGCCCAGGGGGACAGCATCGCACCGTGGGAGGAACCCCGCACTGCAAAGCAGATAGATTAGGGCTTGAGCCACTTTATTTGCCACTTACGTTAACTGCATGGCCGTGAGTACTTTGCTCACCTTCTCAGAGCCTTGATTCATGTGTAGAAGGCACCCCGATTTCCACTAATCCCACTATAGCACATCTGGGTGAAACACCTGGCACGTTGCCTTTGGCAGTTACCAGATGCCATCCAAGTCACAGGTTCTTCTGCTTTCTGGGGCTTCTGTCCAGCTCGAATGAGAGAAGGTGCAAAGCCTACCCCAAATGGGGCATATTCCGTAGTAGTCTGGCTGTTGTGAGTTCATTCTGCATTTGTAGAGTTGCAGGAACCAAGGGCTATGCCCTGGTTTAGACTACAGGTTCTCAGGCCAGAAGAGTAGGCTTTAAACCCCAGCTCTGCCTCTGTCTGCCTGTGCAACCCTGAGTCACCTTCCCCAGCCTCAGTTTCTTCCTCAGTAATTGAGAGAGAGAGAGAGAGAGCAGTCCCCATGAGCCAGGGCAGTTGCGGGAATTAGAATAAGTAATGCTGAAAATTACAGGGGCACAGAGAAGGTGCTCAAAAATTGGTGGCTGTTATTACGTGGCAGTCATGGTATTGGTGATGCTGATCCTAGCACCGAGCCTGGCTCATAGCAAGCCTTCTGTCAAGTTCTGTCCCTAGTCCTCTCTCTTCCTGTATTGGGTGTCAGAGAGCAGGTCCCTGTTTGGCGTGGAGACTAGGGTCAGGGTACATACTCCTGTCCAGTGCTCTTCTCAGTGGTGTCTTTTGCACTTCGGGAGGTCTTCCGGTAGGAGCTTTAGTTTTGCCAGCAGGGTGGTGGGAGGTGTGGGTGGGCGTGCAGGAGGCTGCCCTGCCTTGCCCTCATAAGCAAGCATGTAGCTGGCTTTCCTCTGCACAATGTCCTGGACCCTCGCCTTTCTGATCTTTGCCCGAGCAAGATGGCAGATTTGTTCTGCCTTGGGAACCTCCCGAACACGTGGTTGGCATTCCAGTTTATCTGTGGCCAGCCATTGTTTTCCTGGTGAGCAAGGGTGAGCTCAACACTCCCCGGGGAGGGGAGCGGAAGAGAGCAGGCTCCCCTTCTTGAGCTTCCTGGTGGCAGGCCTTGTATTTGGTGCTTCTTATGCATCGTCTTGCAAAAGTCAGGGCAACTCTGCTGTCTGGTGTCATTGTTCCCACTTCGCCAATGAGACACATAAGGCCTCAGATACCTCAGTATACCCTGGTTAAGCCAGTCTAGCACGAACTAAGCAGCACCAGGGTTCAAGCTGTGGCCAGCTGCCTCTGAAGCCTGTGTTCTTCTAGAACACCAGCCACTCCTTGGCACAGTGTGGGCTCCAGAGCTGAGTCCTGGTGACCCCCAGCTAGTGGAGCAGATGGGTTTTGGTTTGATTTGCAGAGCAGACTTTTTTTTTTTTTTCCCAACTGAGCCAGTATTTTTAACTTAGGAGATTTTATATAAAAATTGAGATTTTAAGCTTCTCTAGAGAAAAACAGAGGACAAGCACTGGCAGCACTGGTTTCAGATTTCTGCCTGGTGCCGGTCCTTTGAGCTGAGGTGAGCTGCCCTTGCCGTCAGGGGCCCGGCTCTCCCGTTGGCCCCAGACCCTGCCTAGCACCAGGAACTCCAGCTGACCCCACCTCCCCTGGGACACTTGTGTTTGGGGTTCCCACACCTAAGCCATGCCATGGCGGCAGGTGGTGGGGAGTAGCCAGACCACTCATGGCAAGGTACAGGTGAATGGCTTCGGGGCGATTCTGGACATTCTGTAAAATCCATCATTATATCCCATGTCAGTTCACATCTATGGAACCATCACACGACTCCCACAGGAAGGACCCCCCCCCCCCAAAATGCCCTCACCAGAAGGGGAGCTGGGCCCTGCGCCCAAGACCTTGGAGGGAATCAGGGTGAATAGACCCAGCTCAGCTCAGGTTTTCCCTTTCCCAGCTGATTACATTCCTGGGCTGAGGAAGATAACGCCCCTGCAGGAGTCACCCCTTTGATCCGCTCCTGTCTGGCCTAGGGCCACTTCCCTGCCTTGTTTACCTGGCCTGTGCACCTCGGTGTTCCTCTGAATGGTCTCCCCATTCAGGGCACAGTGAGTAAGTCTCCCTTCTCCACTCCAGGTCAGTCTGAGTGTTTGAGACCTGCAGAGGGAAGCCAGCAAGGAGAGCCTCCTATCTGGCCAGGCCTGTAAATGGGCCCCAGCTCAACTCCATGAACTGTGTCCCCAGAGTAAGCACCTCTACCAAGTCAGAGCTCTCATGAAGGGCAGAAATCAGCCCTTCACCCCTGGGCCTGGAACACTGAGCCCTTCAGCACTGGAGAGCCTCTTTATAGGGCTACAGAACATCAGAGAAGGAGGGAACAGCATTGGCCTTGAGGCACAGGAGGACTTGGTAGGTGAGGAAGAGGGGTAAGCATGAACAGTGGTCCTGGGAGCAAGCAGTGTGGCAGGGCTTCAGGAGTGAAAGTTGAAGCAATTGGAGATAAATCTTAAGATACAGGTAGAGCCTGGACCAAGAAGAAAGCTTGGACTTCTGTCCTATGGGCAGCACAGCACCCAGAAAGAGCCTTCAGTCAGTGATCATGGCACATGAAGCTATAAGGAGAGACTAAGGGATAGTCAAGCCAGGGCTTTCATGGTTTGGGCAGAGCAGAGCTGAAAGCTGTCTGAGCAGATGAAGGCTGCCATTTGGGAGAGAGCTAGGACTTCCGTGTGGCTTCAAAGGATAGGAGCATCAGTGGTCCACAGTGATAGATATGACTCCATAACTTCTTAATGGTGGAGTATGGTGCTGTGGTCAGCCCAGACATGTCAAGCAGGCTGTGGGGGCAACAGACAGAAATCCTGTCTGTTGGAACCAGATGGCTCCTAAGATTTCTTCCAAACTGAGAGTCTAAGAGTTTTCAACTCTATAATTTTTAGGACTGTCTGAAACCTTCTGAACTCTTCCTGCCTGGCTTGACGCCCAGCCCCATGGCCTCCAGACATGCCCTGAGTTCACACCGCCTAAAGAAAGTGTGTGTGTGTGTGTGTGTGTGTGTGTGTGTGTGAGAGAGAGAGAGAGAGAGAGAGAGAGCGAGAGAGATTGGGGGAGAGAGAGAGACAGGGATGGTGGGAGACAGAAAGAGAAACTCATTGTGAAGATAAAGCAAAGGAAGTTGACTCTCTCCTTCCTTTTTAGATTTGGCAACAGACCTTTTCTCCCCTGTGGACCTTAACCAGATCACTGTCAATGGAAGCCAATCCCTGCCCATGCAGCAGCACTGGCTTTTCAAACATGTGTTTTCACCTCAGCAGGCAAACCTATGGTGTCTGTCTCGTAAGTATCCTCTGACCTCATCCTTCCCCTTCTAGATCCTTTGATCAGGCAACACAGACCTGATTAACAACTCTTGATAAATAGATATGATGAAACTCAATGGCATAACTCAGGGATCACTTCAGTATTGTACCATCAGTAATACTGAAGAAAGACAGGATATAACCTATATCTTCAAGAAGCTTATAGGATAGATAAACTCTACTTTACTCCAAGAACCTATCATCCATCCATCAATCTATCCATCCCTTCACTCACTATCCATCTATCCATCCCTCTTCCGTCCATCCATCCATCCATCCATCCATCCTTTACTCAGCAGGCATGTGCCTATGTTCTAAGTCTTGTGTTTGACCTTGGAGATGAGAAAAAAAAAAAAAAAAGAAAATGAATTAACTATGACCCCTCCCTGTGAGGGAGCTACCATATACCAGTGGGAAAGTCTGACATGGTAGTGGGAGCAGGCAAGATCATTCACAGAATTCACGAAGTTTTTATAGTCCTGTGGTCTTTGGTCTGAATATTTCAACTGCCTCTGAGATGGTCTTGGGTAGATCCAGTGGAGTTTTGTCCTGGTTCTCCTGCATTTCTGTGTGTACAGCTCATTCCTCATCCTGCTAGACTCTGCTTTTATTAAGAGCCATATGGGCTCTCAGTTTGATGGAGAGTACTCTCTCCAGCTAGTAGAACCCCAGTATTTTTTCTTGGACCTTCCAGACTTGGTAGTCTCAACTCTCCTGGGCCTCTGCCCTCCCAGGAAGAATCCCTACCAGACATTTCTTCCTTGTAGATCCTGTAGAGGTTCCTTTCCTGCAGGCATCCCAAGGACTAAAACCCATCACTCTCTTTTGCAGGCTGTGTCCAGGAGTCCTTTTTCTGCCAGCTGGCAGAGATAACAGACAATGCATCCTTATATTTCACCTGCGTCCTCTACCCAGAGGCCCAGGTGTGTGATGATGTCGTGGAGTCCAATCCCAAGGGCTGCAGACTGATCCTGCCTCACAGGCCAAAGACTTTGTTCCAGAAGAAAGGTGAGTACTTGGTGAGATCTGCACAAACTTCTTTTCTAGTGGGCTCTGGGCTCTGTGGTTTTAGAAATATCCAGATTAACTTATTCTTTTTAAAATTAGAGTTACTCATGCTCCTTGTAGCAATGTGAAGCCATTTAGAAATGCATGAAGCTGATGGAGAACAATCCTGTTCTGCACTCCCACTCCTTAGAAAAAGCCACTGTTAATGCACATATAAGTTAAAATTCCATTTCACTGTGTACTACAGAAAATGCCAGCAGTGGCTTTAACAAGATAGCAGTTGATTTGTTTCCTCCAAAGACATTAATAACACTATTTTGGGAGGGGGGAGTTTTTTTCCCCCTGTACTGCTTCTATTTCTTCCAAGATATTATTGTGCTTCACTTACTATTCTATCTGTGCTGGAGGTCTCTCTTAGATATCTGGCAACCCTTGATTTTACACTCAAATATAAGAGAGGGGCCCAGAAACTAATTGGCAGGCTTGGAGTATGTAGTGAGAGCTTGCTGACTTGAAGTTTCCCTGTAGGGTAGTCTATTTGGGCCACCCTTTGGAGAATCCCTCAGGTCATTATTTTTAAGTCTTTCCTGTGTAGGAATCTTATAATATCAAGGTGGGCCCATGAACCTTGGCTGCTATTTGTTTGGACGCCAAATTAGATTGGAAGATGAGAATCTCAACCTTCACCAAGTGGATAAACTTGAATGAATCCCCTAGTTTCAGTGTGGGACTCCCCCCACGATGGGAAGTCCACCTGTTGCACCCAAGAGATCAACTCTTTTTTGTTCTCTCTGGAGAATAAACCTTCCACCTTCTCCTATGGTGGGGAGAGGACACTTGTCTCCTGTGCAAAAGAGACAAAGACATCTGGAAACCTCATTGCTTCTTAAGGAAATTTCCAGCCTATCCTAGTTTAGTCCACCATCATCCCAGTGAAGCCAGTGCTTAAACTTTGGGGGATTCCAGAAGGTGGATAAGGCTGTTTCTTGTTCTTGCCACAGAAAAATTGAGGATTCCGCTTCCTTAGTCTACAAATTCAACTTCATATTCTTCTGTGCGCTTTCTAGATTCTAGAACTTTGTTGATCTATCCCCTCTTCTATTTTCTTTATCCTTGTGGGTGTGATCCTTTACAGAATTCCCCTGACTGTTATTTTAGCGAGATTTGGGAGGAGAGCAAAGGGTAGGCATGTGAGTTCAATACGCCAACTTTAATTGGAAGCTCTCAATCTGATGCACACGTACTCATCCTCATATTTTCATGGATACAAGTTTCTTCCTAAATAATAGAGTTTCTTTCTTCCCCCGTATAGTTGTACTGAAAGATAAAGTGAAGAACTTCTACACTCGCCTGCCATTTCAAACACTGACGGGAATTTCCATTAGAAACAAAGTGCCCATGTCTGAAAAATCCATTTCAAATGGGTAAGCAACTTCAGTCCCTTTAAGTATTTATTATTAAGACTTTTTCTATATCCACAAAGATAACAACTTAATATCAGTTAAAGGCACACACATAAAAAACCGTAAACCCAAAGCAAAGAGAAGGTCATGAGGAGGTGGCCATACCTAAAAACCATGACTAAGTTAATGAAACACAAAATTTAGCCCTGAACGCCAAGTCAGCTGACACAAAAGGGAAACACTGACACATGTCTTATCAATAACAATTATCAAACACTGTAATAAACCGAATCAGCCAAGTCTCACTGTGTTGTATGCAGAGTCTGGAGAGCCAGTAGATCATAATAGGATCATAAGATTATAAGGACTTTTAATTTGACTTATTATTTTTAAAAGTACGTTATGATATATTTAGTTAGTTAGTTGTGATTTACTTGTTTTAATTGAAGGTGACATTTCTGTCAGCCCAGGCTATGAATCTTACCCATCAGAATCACCAAGAGGACTTTTTACAAACCTAGGTCCTTCCCTGGACCTACTGAATCATCATTTCCTGGGATGGGGCTCAAGAATCTGAATTTTAAGTAAGATTCTCCTCCTGGTGATTCTTTTCTATTTTGGAATTTGAGAGTCATTGGTCTATGATCTTTTGGTCTGCGAAGTGTTATTGATTGATGAAACTGTGTCATGTTGCTGGTGTTGAAGATTTGCTGCTGAAGGTGGACTTAAAAAAGTGTTACAGGGTAGATGACCTTAAGATCTGGCAGGATGCTGCCCATGATGATGGGACAAGGTTAGAGAAGGAGGGGTGGTACAAGGGATCGGTCTGGTCCTGGTGTTGGGGACTCAGAGAATGGTGGTGCCATGGGAAAGCATCTCATCCAGGCTGGAACTTAGAATTGGGCTTCCAAAGAAGGAGAACAAAGAGATGGGTGGGCCGGTGGGTAGATGGGCAGGACTCTGGGAGATGAAATCATGTGGTAAGAGCCCATAGGAGTCAGGGAAGAGATGCACTCAGCACTGGAAAAACTGCCCAAGACAGGGAGGTTTTATCCACTGGGATGTGTCTTGGGTTCAGGGCTCCTAAGACCAGGCAGGAGAATGGCAAGAACGAGGCAAGGTCCCCACCCCAAAAAGGAGTTGAGGGGTTGAGTGAGTCCTCAGGGATCAGAAATAAGTGATCAGAACTGGGACATGTGGTCAGGGTGAGAGAAGTTAGAACTGAGCCCAGGAACATTGGCTTGGGCCCACTAAGTTTCTCTAGGACTAGTCGTAGAAGCTGAAGGTGGGGTCTAGCAGCCACCTGAGTTATTAAAGAAATTACGTCCTGGGATGGGGCCTGGATGTGTTGACCCAACAAACAGGGGCATGTTCCCAAAGTGTAATTAGCCTACACTGCAGAGTGGATATGGCAGGAAGCTGAGTCAGGGGACAAGTGCTGGTCTTTGGCAACAGACACCTGATTGGGTCACTCCGACGGTAAGCTCACAGAATCCCCCATTTCTGCAGATGCCTTCACTACCATCTCATTCTTTTCCCAGAGCCCCAGACTGGACTTTCTCCCAATATGAAAGGATTGTAGGGGCACATTCTGATGCTGGGTGAACTTGGCTTAGAGAGACTGGCACATAGCAGGCAGAGAATAAATGATTGGTGAATGAATAAGCCAATGAATGAAGGAGAAAAGAGTTGAATTCTGTTTTCAGAAGGAACTCAAAGCTAGCAATCCACTCATGTATACTGACCAAAGCACCCCCGACTTTAGGGAGTCATGAAGAAAGGAACACCCAGAAATAAGAATGACTGTAACTCCGTAGGTCCTGGGCCACCCACACAAACCCTCTTGCCCTCTCTTTCTGTTCTCATGCCAGCTTCTTCGAATGTGAACGGCTGTGTGATGTGGACCCGTGCTGCACTGGCTTTGGCTTTCTCAATGTTTCCCAGTCAAAAGGTAATAGTGATAATAATTCCGCCTGCCTGTGTGCAGCTCTTTGCAGCCAGAAAGCATGCTCACAACTCTGGTCTTCTTATGCTGGATGGGGAGGTGTGACCCTTGTTCCCAGATGGAAAGTGGGGCCAGGGAGACCGGAGGTGGTTAATCACTGGGATAGCTAGCAATAGGTCCTGGCCCACTGGCGCTCCTGCCCTGCTGAAATGGCTTCCTTCCATACTCCTGTCTCATTTAAGACTCAGCTCAGGCAGCTGGGGGAGATGAACTCTGGATCCACCCATATGACCTGAGTTGAAACTTGATTCAATAACTTCCTAGGGGTGGAATCCTGGGAAAGCCACTTAATCCCAGAGTCTCAGAATCCCTTATCTGCAAATAAGGATTCAAATGCTATCCCCTCATGGTGTTACATGGTCCAGTGATATGGTGCAAACAGGACCCTAGCACAGTCCTATGAGGACCATCTGCCTCCATCCCTGTGCTCTTAGATCAGAAGCTTATTGCGGTACAGGTTTTTCATCAGTAGCTAAGATCCCACCTGGAATATGGTAGAACATCCCAAATATCTACTGGAGAATGATGAGTTTGCAGAATTTCTCTCATTTAGATACAGTCTTTCATCATGATCATTTTCCTGGTCCTGGTTCCTCTTTGCTCCAGGAGGAGAAATGACATGCCTAACTCTAAACAGCCTGGGATTTCAGATGTGCACAGAGGAAAACGGAGGAGCCTGGCGCATTTTGGACTGTGGCTCTTCTGACACAGAGGTCCGTACCTATCCCTTTGGATGGTACGAGAAACCTGGTGAGTGACCCATCCCAAACAGCTGTGTGGGAGTCTTTAGTTGACATTTCCTAACCATGTATGAGGATGATGTTCTTGGGCTGGGAAGTAGATTAGCTGGGATTCATTGGGTACACATGACAGAAACTGATTCTGTTCAGTGTAGGCAGAAAAGGAATTTATTAGAAGTCTGCTGATGGACTCAAAGAAAAGATGACTCGCTAGGTCTCAGCGACATGCATGCATTCAGCAGGAAGGGATGGACACATCTCCATCATCAGGTTTTGGTGGCTATAGTCAAACTTTAAATTCAAGGGAGAGAGACTGGCCTAGCTTGGGATATGCATTCTCGCATTGCTAGAGGCAAGGTGGGAAGGCTTGAGTGACAGTCCCAGCAAGACTGGATGCACTGAGGGAGAGGAGGTTCCCCAAGGTACAGTTAAGGTATTGTTACTGGCCAGGGGAAACCAACAAATGTGCCCTCTGCCAAGGTCCCTTGTTTTTTGAAACTTGTTAATCAGGATAGTAGAAACACATGGTAGTCTTGGGACAGGAAAGAGGGGCACCGATGTATATTTGACAACATACATGGAGTTGAGATTTCAGGGTGAAGGCAGAGTTGTATCAGTGTGGATACTTCACCCATCTGTGCTGAGTATATCCCAGCAGATTTTAGGAGCTCAATTTGAAAGTGGTGAATGAATGAATGGTCTGCATGTTGTGATGGAGAAGCTCCTATACTCAAATGAAGAGGTACTAGTGTATTCCCAACTCTGTCATCTACTGTGGATTTGTCTTTGGAAAACTCTTCCCTTTCCTCAGTTTCTCTGTTGGTAAAACAATGAGTGATACTCACTCCGGTCTTACCAGCTCCTACCTTCCGAGTGTGTATCAGTGTGGGTACTCTTGGTAACAATAGGGAGTTGCATGGAGACTAGACATCCTCCCCCTGTGTCCCAGAAGCAAATTCATAAAGATGTCTCAGATACAAAAAGATTGAAAACCCTGTCTGAGTAGGTGTCTAAGGGAGAGGATGAGCTAAGTTTCATTATCTCTGGTCTCTCCTACTAGTGGCTTCCTCATTAGTTTCAGAGTTGATGATAAGACAGATGCTGGCCCTGCTGGGGCACCTGCGCTGGAAATGAGAGTCCTGGGATTTCTGGCTTGGAGGAATCTTAGAGATCCTTAACTTTGATCTCTATATTTTTCATATCACCCAATACAACACATTGCCCAAAGGAGGGAAGTAGAGGAGAACCGATACTATTCATGGGTCTGCCATGCGTTCACATGTGTGATGTGTCCCTGCTTGTGCTGGGTCTTCTACATGGGTGTATAATTCACTAAGCCTGGTGCCCTGTGGAGTAGACATTATTTCCTCAATTTCAAGATGAAGGGAGAATGGCATAGAAAGCTGAAGCTACCCAACCAAACCACACAGCGAGAGTTAGGTTGAAAGCCCAGAGCTCATGACCCCAAACTTCACTCTCCTCCATTTCCGTGTTGGCTGGCGGGTCTTCGATATCCAATGAGAGATCAAATGGGGAAATGTCCAGACCCTTTCTCTGACTGGTTTTCTGCTAACTCAATTAATTAATAAGCAATTGACTAGTACAATGAAAAACACAAAAGAAAACTGACTAATAAGCTAACCGACCAAAACAGTCAATGATTTGACCTCTGGTTCCAGAGCCATCTTCTACTTGAGGGGCTGGATGGGGTTTCTTGGTGGAATCTGGCCCTTGGCCCTTGCTCATGAGCCTGCTAATCCCCAAGGCATTCCTTGGCTTCAGGGCAGATTTATTTGGAGTTAATTATTAGCAGGTTGAACGGAATCTTCCCTGTTGATGTCTACCTTGAGCATCCTGAGACTGATTCTTGGTCTGAATTCACTCAGTGTTAGGGTCATGCTTTTAGTTTTATTTTAACATCTTGATTTATTTTAAGAAAAACCTCAGAGTTGTATGACAAAAGAGTCTCACCGGGTCTCTATTTAGAGAAAAATGTTCTATGTAGGCTTTCACTAACTCACAGGGACGGGAGAAGTGAGTGCCTGCTGAGAATAGCGGCCCCTTGGGAGACCCGATGCTAGCTGTAAGTACTGAGGGCGTTTTGAAGCAGAGCGCTTACCCTGCAGAGCCTCCCTGCCCGGCTCTCCTCCCAGCCGCCATCCCAACTCCTCACCCCACCCAAGACTGAAAAACGTCATTTTCCGTCTTCATATTGCTCAGGGAAGAGTTGGGTAAAAAGAAGCTTCAGAAGTAAGCCATTTGTTCAGAAAGATCATGGGAATCAGACTGGAACATTGCAACATCATAGCAGGAGTTGGCAAAGCAAAGAACCCAAAATGCTCATTGTCCCGACTCATTCCATCTATTCTGTTTCTTCTCATCTGATGGCTCAGACCACTAGCTTTTGCCAATATATATTTTGTAGGGTCAGGCTGGGGACTCAGAGTCTGTCCAGAAACTCCAGGCCAGGGCATTAAGTATTTCGAGTGGTGCTCTCTTTTCGCGAGCTCTGAGTGAGCGCGGACCATGCCCAGGGCCTTGGTGTCACCAATCCTGCCTATATTCCTTGCACTCTTCCAGTGTGGCTGGCTGGATAAAGCAGTAGCTTGTCTAATCCTCATAACCCCTGTGAGATGAGGAAAGGAAGGTCCAGGGAGGTTAAGTCACTTGCCCAAAGTCACACAGAAATTGTGTCTTGTGCACCCAATGATTGAGCCCATCAGAAAGAACTAGGTCTGAACTCTGGCTCTGTCATTTGCCTGCCTGTACCTTGAAGGGGGCATAAGACCCTGATCTTCCCCTCTCCATCCATCCTGCACATGAAGCATTAGTTTTTTCAGAAAAATCCTTTGCAAGAATTTCTGTAATAGACTTCGCCCTTGCTTCTGAACCATGGCTTGGCCACTTAGTCTACTGACATCTGTACTGAGTGTTTACCACAGGACCCTGGTGAGCCCCCAGGCGGAGAGCCAGACACAAGAAGCCTAACACGGGTCTCCTTTCCGAAGAACTAGCCCTGAGGAAGGAGAAAGGAAGTGATACTCACTGAGTTCCTACTGCACGTCAAAGACTGTGGGAGCCTGAGAGGCCGAAGTTCGGGCCTGCAGAGCAGTTAGCTGGGCTGAGGATGCAGCTGTGAGAGAAACAGAACATCTCTGAAGCTCGGACTTTATGTCACAAGAGCGCGTCCCTCCTCTACTGATTTGCTACCTCCCTATTGGCTCTATTCCTCTCTCCTTGTGAGGAGACAATTATTCTCTGTAATCAGAGAGCTACTCAGGGACATGAGGACAGAGCTCATCCCCAGGCCAGTGTTCCTGTGACAGGATCCACGGGAGCTTCTGGAACACAGAAAGGATTATGCAAAAGTGGCTCCAGGGCAAGTCTGGACGTAGATGAAGGAGAGCATGCTGAAGGGAGCAGTGGCCACCATGTGGGGACAGGCAGCAGGCCATGGAGGTGGGGTGCACCATGGTCCTGCCCTCACAGCCCTCAGGCCTTGAGAGACCCAATTGGGCAAACACACCATAACCTCCATACTGGGTTGCTTGCAGAACAAAGGCCAGAGCTTAGCCTCCTGGGATCAGGGAGCAGAGCCCACGACAGTGCCCTATCTGATTTTACTGTCCACAGTGCACAGAAAGTAGCATGTGTCAGCTCAGAGCTGAGACTCATGCTGAACGACTGTGTATGCAAATGAGGCTGTTGGCAGCCCCTTCCTGGCAGTAGGACCCCGAAGGCAAGCATTCTTTGCATCCAGGAGGGGAGTAGCCGGGCAGGTGTTGCTTGTGGTCTGGCAGTGCCCCAGAGCCCAGGGTTTTCTGGAAGGGGAGGGCCTCTGGGGCACTGGTACCTTCCGTTTGCCCTTTGAAGATGACTAGGGCGACCTGTTCTCTCCCCAGCTGTGCATGGCCTGCAACAGGCGCAGGGTCTCTGATTTCTTTATAAAGTCAAATGTGGCTTCTGAAAAAAAAAAAACAAAAAAAAACAAAAAAAAAACAGTCGAAGCCACATGGTTCCCGCCCTGTGCTAAGCAAATGCGCTTGGACCTTGTAGCGATTCTAGATATGGGAACATAACCTGGGAAGGAAATGAAAAATGCTTCTCATTATGCCTCCTTACAGTCCTCGTGGAAATGGTCACCTATAGGCATGACATGGAACAGTCCACTCTTCATACTCACTCACTTCCAGCCTGGTCCTCAGCACCAAGCTGGCTCTGGGCACCAGGCCGGCATTTTGCAGCAACATCTTCCTTAGTCCCCAAGCAACCCAGTGCAGTAGGGCCTGCTGTCACCCCTGTTCTGTGCTGGGCTGACCAGGGTTTCACAGGTGGCAAGGGAGAAGGGAAGCCCTGATTTGCCATGGTGTAAATGTCCCCACCATGGCCACTTAGGCTACCAGCTTGCTCTCTGTCTTATCCCAAAGGCACAACCCTTTTAAGAAATACTATCAGGAGGTGACTGGAAGGTAAGAAAAACAACAGAAGAGTCATGTGATCTGTTCTGTGCTGAGATGAGCTGCACGGTGGGGCTCCCGGGAATGGGCTCTGGCTCGCCTAATGCCTCTGTGACGCTAGACATTTCTATATTTCCCAGTGGTGTGTAGTACAATAAAATACACTGTGTGCTCTGTGTATACCATATGCCTTCCTTACAGTACAACATGACACAATACACCATATAATACAGTACAATAGCAGGACTCCTTGGCAGGCTGCCCTTACCTTGATTCCAAGATAGATTTCCAGAAGCAGAGTTACTGAGTCCGAGGGTGAGAACATTTGAATGCCCTTGACAAGATGGTCTCATTGTTCTCTGAAGGCTTCACTAAGTCTTAGAACCTTTGCTCTGAGAACCACTCTCTTCCAGGAAAGACAAATATTTCAACACACAAACCAAGCTGGCCCGCTGGGTGTAGTAGGGCATGACGGTGGTTAGCAGTTCTGAATGTCGCCTGAAGAGCTCACAGAATATTGGATGACTGAAACTAGAGCTCCGTGGTCCCCAAAGTGTGCCCCTGAGAACTTGTTAGAAATGCCAGATTATGGGCCCCACCCAGGACCCCAGGATCTGCTGAATCAGACACTGTGGGGGCAGAACCAGGGTCTAAGAATGATGCCTGGGAGGCAGTGGGTGTTTCCAGGCAGGTGAAACCAAGAAAAAAAAAAAAAAATCCAGCACAGCTGGAGGTTCTAGAGCCGAGAAAGGCTGGGTCATGGCTCACTGGGCCAAAGTGAAGAAGGGAAGGGAGAGGTGGCACTTTAGGCCAGATTAGGGCATGACTCGAATCTAAGGCTTTTCAGGAAGCAGAGGAGGATAGCAGTGGCAAATTGTGTCACTGCAGAAGGGCAATGTTAAGAATGAATAACGGCCAGCATTTATTGAGTGCCTACTGTATGCCTAAATCTTTACATGTGCCAACTCATCTAAACCTTACAGGCCTGAGATATGTATTGTTGTAACCCCTATTTTATAGACAAGGATGCTGAAAACAGGGAGTTGAGGTCACACATAGGGAAGCATCCAAGCCAACGTTGCCCTGGGCCGCTGACCCCAGAGCCTCACCCTTGACCACTGCACCTGCCGCCTGCAGCTGGGCAGGCATGGAGATTAGTCTGG
This sequence comes from Mustela lutreola, assembly GCF_030435805.1. NCBI lineage: Eukaryota > Metazoa > Chordata > Mammalia > Carnivora > Mustelidae > Mustela > Mustela lutreola. The sequence goes on along the minus strand of NC_081292.1, from coordinate 8,864,934 downwards.
GCCCCTGGGAGAAAATACTGATGGAGCTTTAGACCCGTTCAGTGCGGGGAGAGTGAGGGGAAGAAGATAGTTAGTGGGCAACCTCCGGATCACCTACTTAGTACGCCTGATGTCTCATGTAATTTTCCTCAGATCCTCCTTTTATCAGTCCTGATACTAGGTCTGGAAAAGTCAGATGACTTGTCTCTCCACATTGTTCCTAAGCGGCACACGGAGATGCAGGTCCAGCTCTTACCCATGCCTGGCGCTCCATGATCTCTGACCAGCTTCACGGTCATTCTCAAGGTGGACTTGTATTAGCCTCGTGCACATGTGGAAATAGGCTCAGAGGGATTTATTTCTCGACCAGGTGAAGAGTCAAGAAATTATGGCCGTGAGCACATGTGCTGTTCCCCACCTGTCCCTGGAAGAGGGCAGGACTGCACCTGTTCACCCCCAGACTCACTACTGGCTTTGGTCAGGGACATGTATGCAAATGAGGTGTGTGTCCTTTGTTGGCAGAAGCCATAGTCAAGAGTGAAGTTTGCTGTGTTTCTTTTTCCCCGTTGTGGTGGAAACCAGGGGCATGGCGGAGCGCTCTTCCCCCCGGGATCTGGGAGGGATGACACAGAACCAAGCTCCAGCCCACCTGCTGTGCGTATGAGGTACAAGGGACAGACCCTCCTGAATGGTGGTTTTAAGCCACTGAGATGTGATTGTCCCCTCGGCCCAACCTAGTCCATCCTGACCGATTCAGGATGTCCCCGGGAGCTGAACAGAGCCTTCCTGCCTTGCAGATGTGATTTCGCCATCACCCCTGAACCTCTGTTAATGCCTTTGAGTGTGTAGGAGAGCTAAAAGTCTGCCTCTTCTTCTTTTCAGTTGCTCAGAATGATGCTCCCAGTTTTTGCCCCCCCGTGGTTCTGCCTGCCCTCCCGGAGAAAGGTAAGCGTGTGCTCTTTTCCAGCTCTCTGAGGAGAGATCCACTTCCCTGTGCCTTCTCCTCTTCCCCTTGGTTTTGCCCACTGTGGATAGCTCGCCCTGCGCTCTCGTCTTGGTTAATTCAAGCTCCTGTCACCTGCACACATGGGTAGACAGGGCAATGCTGGCACCATGCCCATTTCACAGACGAGGAAACCTGCTCTCAGGGAAAAAGGCCTTGACTGATTAATGTAATCCACTGGAAGCTGAGGAGGGTTTAGTCTGGTTTCTGCACATTTCTTTCCAAGGATTATTTTCACCCAGTCCCAAAATGCCCACACATTCCCTGTCCTGGGTCAGTGTGAAGAATGGTGACTCTTTCGTGCCCAGAAGGAAGAACTAGCCATCTCTTCGTGCAGAGAAATGGGGACACACAGTTCTCAGGCTGCTGGGTGGCACAGGAACATCTGAGGCAGTGCCCTACCCCCGGGACCGCAGCCAGGCTGAAGCTGCCACCTGGTCCTACGCATGGCGCACGGCCCCACCAGCACAGTCTTGTCTGGTCACAAGGCAGCAGGAAGTGTGGGACTGGGGAGAGCTCAGGGCAGGTGAGCGTGGGCCTTGGTGCACATCCTGGTTCTGCCTTCCTTAAGTCAGGAAATGACTGCAAGGGCCCAAGCGACGACGTTAATTCTCGTCCTGTGACATGATGTCTGAGGAGCTCCAGACACCTGTCATTAAGATCCTGGCTGAAGAGACAGAATGCAGCTTGTGTAGGAGGGTATCACTTAGCCAAGGCTGTGGCTAAAAGTGTAAACGTCCTCAACAACCCAGGTTGTGAGAGCTGCTTCCACCAAGTTCAAAGAGCTCACTTTGGAGATCGTATGCACATGTGGATATTTTTTCCGGCACATTCTCTACCGAATTGTACCTGTGTCTAAACAGTTGAAGAATTTATGTCTAGGACTTTGGGTGTGAGAGTCGTATAGGTATTGCATGGTGGCCGCTTTTTGAAGTGCTGTGATGTAGGAGTCACCATTTACCACGTCGTGGATGGTGGATGGGGAGGGGGTTGCTTGGGGTTGGTTGACACACCCAAGGCCAAGCAGGGAATACATTTCCCAGCCAGACTGTGGTCAAGGTTGATATCAACTTTTATCAAGATAATGTAAAAGCAATTGAAATAATCAAATTGTCCTCAAAGATTTATGGTTTAACAAAACCCAACTGGTTCCTTGTCTCACTTCTACCACCTGCCACTTCTGCTCCCAGAGCCTACCACGTTTAACTCTTAGAGGTGTCTAGTCTCTTTCTGGTCTCTCTGATTCCTAATAACACGGGGATCCTGCTATTCCTTGATTTATCCGTCTTGGAAGCTAGTGTTGGGCTCCTGGCTTGAATGGGGAGGACTTAGGGTTCTCGTTTATCACCCTTTCCAATGTTCCCCCTTCATCTGCAACATGTAGTAATGTCAGGACTTGGGTCAAAACAAGAGTGAGTATTACTTGCTCTGTCCACATACATATGGCTCACGGGGGAGCCCCACAGAGTGGGAACGTTCTTCTGTTTCCATTACCAGTCACTGTGTGTGGGTGGCTCACAGTTCTGCTTCAGACCCATGTTCCACCCCTGCCTTCCATGACACCTCGTCCTTCCTGGGCTTCCTGGGGTGCCCGTGGAACAGACAGGTCACACAGGTGCTCTGCAGACACCTGGGGATTAGCTTCTCCCTGCTGACATGACTGTTAACACACCTCCCTCCTCCTCTCCCCCCTGAAAAATGTGTTCAATTCCCTTACCTGCTCTTTGCTCATTCCCTTTACTTACTTCATTTTGTAGGAGGGAAAGAAGAGAAATTGTGCTGCATTTAATTAAATGCGAGAATATAGTCTCTTTTGAAACTTTTAACACTTAGCGAAGGCTCCATTTTGTCCTCAGCACTGAGCTAAGCATTTGATCTTCACCCAATTCTCGAGAGACCCAAATCTCCTCTTTTAATATCGGTTAGTTGTAGAAAATTCAAACAATGCAGAAACAGAGAAGACAAAAATCGCAGAGTTACATAGAAGTCATGCCGGTTCAAACATTGCTGTATTTGCTTCTAATCTCTTTAGGCTTATTCTGTGGTCTCAGGTAGTTGTAAGCTCTCCACAATGTTACTCTTTTGCTTTTAACGAATAGAGCATCCTGTGTATATTTCCAAATTATTGTAGATCGCTCTAAATCATGTATTCACGTATGCATAATATGCTTGTTCATACATGTATACTCATTCATTGATTGATTCATTCATTCATTCCTCTGTCACGATGCTTCCCATCTGGTGAGGAGGAAGCAGGTAAAGACAGGTCGGTGTCAATTAGCAATGGTTTCTGTACTCTTCGGCCAGGTAGACATGCTGCCCTTCAGTGACTCATTCCTCTATTTTTGGACATTTGATTGTTTATGACGCTTCCCCAGTACAGAAGTGCCACAGTGAATCCCTGAGTACATAAAGCTCTTCCCAACATCTAGGTTACCTCCCAGGGGCACATTCTCCAAAGCACCATTACTGGGTTTGACAGCTTTGTATTTTTTTTTTTTTTAAAGATTTTATTTATTTATTTGACACAGAGAGAGATTGCAAGTAGTCAGAGAGGCAGGCAGAGAGAGAGAGGAGGAAGCAGGCTCCCCGCTGAGCAGAGAGCCCAATGCGGGGCTCGATCCCAGGGCCCTGAGATCATGACCTGAGCCGAAGGCAGAGGCTTTAACCCACTGAGCCACCCAGGCGCCCCTTGACAACTTTGTATTTTAAGACTCCAGGTTCGTGTTGCCACATTGGTCTCCAACAGCTGTTCCTAGTGGCACCCTCGCCAGCAGTGAGTGAGTTCATTTCTGTCTCTGAATGTCAGATGTGTACTGTGCGATACGAACAAATCAGAGCACGTCTGCCCTCAGGTGACGAGAGTGCTTCCATGCTGGTTTCGTGATCATCTGTAGTCCTGGGACTTGAAGGCCCCACCCGAGAAAGAAGAGGACGTAGACTTTCGCTTCCCCCTTCACGCACGCAGGCTGTGGATCGGAGCGGGGCTTTCCAAGGCAGAATGACCTGTCACAGTATTTTTAAACAAGTGTGATTTTGACAAGTGTGATTTGGAAGCAGGAGGGATGTCAGAGCTGGCATTCCATCTGTGCTTAGAGTTCCCAAATTGGAATTAGGAGTCCGGGTGTGTTCCTTTGGTGGGAATCAGGGGGAGCGCACAATTCTGCCTCCATGGTATTGAGATGCCAACGTGATTCTGATAGGGATTGTGTGTGTGTGCGTGTGTGAGTGAGTGTGTGTGTGTGCACACGCATGCGTGCACACACCATGTATGTATGAAATGTTCATCTTTATGTACTTTCTGTTCTGGAAGAAAAGTAAATATTTATTAAACACCAAATATTTTACAAATCATTCAATGCTCATGAGAAATTTAGATGGTGCTAAGTTCTGTCTTTCAAATAAGGTAGTGGAGGGCCGGAGAGGTTAAATGAACACCTGGGATTTGAGCCCCCATGCATCTGGCCCCTCTCTGAGCTAGATAAGAATGTCTGGTTGGTTTGAGTTTCTGGAAAGCATGACAGATACATATTTCCAGTCCTAGACTTGCCTGGACGTCTAATGCTTGGCCTTGTTTCTTGTGATGAGTCTGTGTATTTAATCACCCAATCAAAGCCTCTTTGAAGAGGGGCTTCTGAGACACCGATTGGTCAGTGGGGATGGTGTGAAGGGGAAGGGGGCTTCTGAGCTCCCACATGTCTGGCTGGGGTGCATACCATGTACTAGAGCACTTTCTTTACGTTGTCCCAGGGAGGTTTTGAACACACGAGCTGGTCTGAAGATGGCGGGAGTTTGTCAGTGGGCCAAGCTTCAGAAAGCCTTTCCTTCACAGAGAGTGGTTTGTGTGTGCAAAGGCCCAGGGGCATGAAACAGCCCAGGGCACTCAGACACTGGAGAGGTTTCCATACAGTGGATGTGGGGCCATCAGTGAGGTGAGATGCATGAGAGAAACCTGTGCTTGAGTGTGAGCTGGCAGGAGACTTTGTACGAGGTTCGGCACTCAGACTTCGGAGGATCATTGGGGATGGGTGAAGAGCAAAGTGGCAGCGAGCTCTAGGGTGGGCAGGTTAGAAAAATGTGTGAGGGAATGGCTCATCTTCACTTCAGTGCGGTTCGGTTCAGTGACTGTGTGAATGCCACTTCTAGGGTGATGGATTCAGAATTTTCACTTACGTTCCAGAAAAGGCACTGTGCTGCATGTTGGAGGTCTCGAGTACAGAGGAGCCTGACTTTTGGTTAGGAGAAAGGTGCAGGAAGTCAGAATTGAAGGAGATGAACCACTTACCATAGAGGGGGTTCAAGAGCGCTCCCCCCAGATTTACTGCAGACAGGCAGGGCTAATGTCACAGGTGCACCGTGGCCACACTGGGTCGTAAAGAAGGATTGAGCATTTGTCAGATGCCAAGGTAGGAATAGAAAGCACCCTTTGCAAGGGGGGGGGGGGTGCATGAAGAGAGGCCAGGGTGAGCACTGGCCTCACATATGCAGGGAAACGGAAGTCCTTCAGGATCCCAGGATCAGCAAGGGGCAGGGAGAGGCTGGATGGGGGACAGGGCCCAAGAAATAGAGTGCTTTGGGTCCCACACATCCCCGAAGGTCTTTACACGGTTGCACAGTGAGCTTTAAAACTGTCCGAAGACCCTCCCCTGGGGTTGTGAGTGCGATGCATTGGCAGATGGACAGGCTTGATTTTGGAAAAACGGGGACAGCTGTGTCATCTCTGTATAGAGCACCATTTTACTCTTTGGGGAAAAAATATACATTAAAAAAAAAAAAAACAAGTGGAGCACTAAAGATGTCTTTATAACAGACAAATGTCCGTTGTTTTTAAAAGACCCACAACAACCCATCCCGAGAGGGTGCTTGGGGTTACCAGGAATCACCCGCTCAGACATCAGAGCCTGCTGTAGGAGGGCTTCTCTCTCCCCCTCTCCTGCATGCCCAAACACGGAGTACTGGGCTTGCAATCCAGAGGAAAACATAGACTATGAGGCCTTGGGGATCTGTATCTGCATTCTAAGCTCGTGCCACCTGAGACACTTGAAAATGCTCCTTAGGAAATGCCAGCCCTTGAGCGCGAGGCCCCCCGTGAGCAGCAGGTGCGGAGGGCTGTGAGTGGCCCTGCCGGGAGGGTGCGAGGTGGTGCTGAGAAACAGGCCTCCTTCCACTCCTTCCCGTGGGCCCTGCCCAGCTTTCTGGTGCTTCTCCTCCCCACGGGCTAGAGCTCAGAGACAGCCGAGAGCCTGAAGTTCAGGTGATGGGAGCGGAGGCACGAACCGCCTTTTGGGCTGCGCTTGGTCTGCCCCTGTCTTTTCCCATCGCGGTGCCAGCGGGCTGGTGGAATTCAGTTGATCGTTTCTACAGATGTTTTCCACTAAGCCAGAGAGTCGTGTGATCCCAGAAAATGTCAGTGCTGGCCGGGAGCGTGCACATCGTCTAATTGAGGGAAACAACGGGACACGGCACGGCCTCGGGCTTTGAAGTCCGTCCACCCAGCTTCCAGTCCTGTTCCCGTTCTCACCCACTGATGTCTGGGACCGTATTTCTCAGCCTTGTGCTGCCTCCGCTTGCCTCTTTGAAATGGGGATGATGGTAGAAAATAAGACAGACGAATCTAGGAGGCTCGTGTTGCCGAATAAGTAAAGGACAATGTTCCACACAGAACCTGATAAAGTGAGTATTTAAGAAATGTCAGTAATAATTCACAAGCCCAAGCCCATCTTTTCATGGAAGAGGAAACAGGCAGAGAGAGAACATGGCCCTACTAAGTCACAGCCATTAATGCACATCGGGAAAAGCTATAAAATTACACACACACACACACACATAAATATGTAGAGAGAGATTACATATATGTTATATATAATATAGATTATATATATTATGGGGGGGAGGGAGGAGGCAGGGAGTGCATGCAGGGGGAGGGGCAGATGGAGAGAGAATCTCAAGCAGACTCCCTGCTGAGCAGGGAGCCTGATGCAGGGCTCGAGCCCATGACCCTGAGATCATGACCTGAGCTGAAATCGAGAGTCGGATGCTCCACCGACTGAGCCACCCAGGTGCCCCTCTTTTAAAAATTCCTGAGTATTAGGATATCATGTCAATCACTGTGCCAAGTGCTTTCCCTACTTTAACCCTCGCAACTGCCCTATGGGTTGTGTATGATTATACCCATTTCACAGATTTGGAAGCCAAGGGTCAGAGAAGTCCAAGGTCACACAGTTAGTAAATGATAGAGCTCGGGTTCAAACACAGTCTCCCGCCTGCATGTGCTCACTGTTGCCGGCTGAGTTTCCCCGGAATCAGACTCTGAAGGGGTTAGGTGTGCAGGTCCTTGTTTAGGGAATGGTACCCGCAGGGGTGGGAGGGGGAAAGGGAAGGCGCAGAACTGGCCAGAGGAGAAGATAAGCTACAATGTGGTCTCAGCTTCCCTTTCAGGGATGCTGGGTTGATCTTTAGAATGTCTGTGCCCTCACATTGGTCACATGTTGACGTGAGCACGACCCTCTGGAGGGGTCAGCAGCACCCGCAACGGCAGGGCAGACCGGCTCGTTCCTGACGGCACAGCGTGCACTACAGGGGGCAGACTGTAGTAGTCTCATCGGGGGCAACCTGAGGACGCAGTGGGGGCCACTAAAGACTGCAGGTGCATTGTCGCCTTCCCACTGAGCCTTGAGACTGGTGACATAATAACCCAGGCAGGGGCGAATTCTTAATCCTTTTGGTCCTCAGGCTGAAAGGCCCAGGTGAGCAGGTGCCCACTCCAAAAACTTGTGTAAAATGTGCGTCTCCTTTCCAAATATGCAGAGTTCGTGCATGTGCACACCCTGTCAAGGGAGCTCACGGCTCAGTGTGTAGCAACTCCATGAGAACAGCTGTCTGGGGGTGGGTCCCATCTCCCAGGGACCAATTCCCCTGTCCGAGCAGGGCATGCAGCTGGGACGCTTCTCTGGCACAGGACTGTGCTGCCTCACCAAGTGCTATCAGCAGGGATGAGCGTGCTGTGGGCACAGCCCCTCCTGGACCCCTAGCAGCCCCTCCTGGACCTCTCCTCTGAAACTCAGGGGCCGAGAAACACAAGGGCACGGCTGGGGAAATGGGAACACAGCCATGGCAGGTAGAAGGAAAACAGGAAATGTGTGTCCTAGGGCACCTCTATGGGGTCTGATCACCTTCCGCTCTGAGCTGACATCACATCTTATTCTCCACCCCTCACCCGGCTTTGTTGTCTGCTGTCAAATCTTCTCACCTGTTTACTTCTCGAATATCCGTCTGCCCTTCCTCCAGAAGGGAAAATGCACAGGGCTGAGGCTTCATCTGTCTTATTTGCCGCTGTAGTCTCAGACCCCAGAAATTTGCCTGGTACCTAGTTAGCCCTCAGGAGGTATTTAATGAATAAATAAGTGTACTGCTTCTTGCTTGCTAGGTTTTGTGCTCCCGGAAACTGAATTTGGAACTTACAGCTTGATCCTTCACACAAAACGTAGTGTCTGGTCTACAGTAGATGCTTGATATTATTTCATTTATAATTGTTAGATTGAATATGTGTATATTCCGTCTACTCTAGGTTACTTAAAGCTAATAGTGATTCAATTAATGTTTGTTGGAAGAAGGAATAAAGGGTGTAGAGTGTTGGAAGCCACCAAGAGATGGGAGCCCTTCCTTGGCCGCTCCTTAGATGTATGATCTTGACCAATTTAAAGAACTTTTTGAGTCTCAGCAGCCTCACCTGTAAAATGGAGATGAGGATGCCTACATCAAAGAGGTGTTATGAAGCTTCTAAGAGATATTACATGTAAAATTGCTTTATCCAGTGTCTGCTGAAGGTTGGCTTTTTTGAAACAGCTAACTTAGGTCAAGCATGGCCAGTTTGAAGGGATCCTTTTAAAAGGCAATATTTATGATGCTGCCCCTATGATTATACAGTGTACAACCTGTGCAGCTGTCCATAGTGAGCTTGGGAGGCACTTAATTAATGTTTGCTGAAGGATTGGGTCTTGAACCCTTGTTAGATCTTAGGGGATGTTGAGGTCCTAGGATTTTCCTCAGAAACTTCCTCCTCAGATAGGATCAGTTTTGTATCTCGCCCATCAAGGATTCGTTCAATCAAATTTAAGAGGGATAAAGCCAAGAGGAAAATATGCCAACTAGGAACTGCCTTTTGTGTTTGGTCGTTTTGGCTTTAGCTTTAAAGATTTTTCTCAGATCTCTTACTAACCTATAGGAGGTATTTTTTTAGCCTGGAATCAATCAGATACCATGTGATTAAAAAAATGAACCCAGTGGAAACTGTGAGGTGGAGGGAACTGACTTTTGGTTTCACCCGATTTTCTCTCCCTTCTTACTCCTGGCCTTCAGCCCACTCTGGGAAACTCATAACTTCATGCTTCTCGGCACCATGCCTCCCCTCTGGAATGTCCATCCCACCCGCAAATCAGCCTTGATTAGCTAACCCAGATGGAGTAGAAGCACCTTGCTTATTTACTGTTTCATTTCCTAGGGGCCTGCTAGGGAACTCTTGTCAAACCTAATGGAGTTAACAAAATAATTCAAACTAAGGTGATCATGATTGATATTATGTCAATATGATATTTTTTACAAGAGGTTTCCCATTTTAACAAGTGACTAAACCAGAAAACTTTTATTTCTCAGATCATTTATCAAGTATTTGGCGGGAATATTTTAGACAGGTTGCCTTTCCTAGAGCCCCTCACTCATTCTATGTAGCTGACTATAAATTAAACCATCCCTGAATGCAATCCGTTGACAGTGGCAGATTTCCTTTAGTTTCATGGGTTATAATAATATTAACTGTTGATTAAAAATACCAATACTTGGTTGTAAGTAGCTAATGCCATATAACGTTTTGTTTCATTTTAATGATCCTTTGGTCATTTCCCATTTATTCTTCCCCACTGTTGAGTCTCTGCTGAATTCCCTGACCTCCTTGGAGGAACTGGATTTGATTTATGATGGAAGCAGTCACCTTCCCTCCATATGTGCAAAGTCTAGGAGGTGAGAGGGCCCAGCTCAAGAGCCAGGAGCGACCGAGGGATAGTCTCAGTATGGATGAGGCATCTGGCATCATGGGGGGGGGGCAGTGGGTCATGAGCGGGGGATGGGGTCAGAGGATGGAAGGGAAAGACATTGTTGGTCTTGTTGTGATGGAGACTGAAGGGAAGAGCTCCCCGCCACTGGAGTATTCAAGCATGTTGAAGATGCCCTTGCTGCGTGAGGATGTGGCTTACGTGTCCTCTAAGTTTCCCTTTGAGTTTTCTATTTTTGTGATTCTAATGTTTGGCTTAGTTATGCTTTAAGGTGTGGCTTTTGGTTTTCTGTTTTTGCGATAACTTACACACAGGCAATAGGTTTTTGGCAGATGTTTGTAGAAATAGAAGCAGTGAAGCAGAGAAACCTTGGCTTTGGGTGAATCTGGGTTTCAATTCTAGTTCTGTTCTTAGTCTGTATGACCCAGTGCGAGTCATGCCACTGCTCTGAGCCTGACTGTCCTGAAGGCAGATTTCTTAATGTTCCTGCATCCTCAAGTGACTGTGAGATTTGGATGAAGTCACGGCAGGAAGTGCTCAGCGCAAGGTCTGACACACACAGTAGGTACCTGATAATGGTGACAGCCACAGCTGCCCTTCCTGCCATGGTCCCTGGAGGCGAGGGGGGCAGAGGGTCTGAGTGCGGTCTCGGGAGTCTGACTTGCTGGGTCCACAGCAGCTGTATGACCTGGCCCATGACCCATGGTCCACTGAGAGATCAGGCTAGCCTTTGCCTGATGCTCTTATTAAGCATCCCAAGACAGACCTCTGCATTATTGGAATTATTTTGCTTGGCTCATGTTGGGTCTCCATATGCATTTGTGTCCCTGCATTTCTACAGGTAGACTCAGAACCCAGAATCACACACAATGACCTTGAGAAAGAGGAGTTTACACGCTCTCAGAAAACTGTATACTTGTACTGTCTTCGAGATTGCCTTGGTATCATGGGGAGGATTTGAAAGGGTCTACCTGATATGAGTCAAACTTCTTAGAGAGAAGTCAGATGTAACCTGAGCCTTTGCATTTTCAGTAGGAATTTTGCTCGTGATGAACTTAGTCATTTGTTAGGAGGATATGAAGGGAGTATGGCTCCAAGTCCTGTTTCATGTGTATGTCTTCTTCTTAGTTAGAAATTTTCTCCAGCAGTGTCTTTGAAGTGAGTGGTGTAGAAGATGATTATTCACCAACCCACAGCTCATAACCTCAACAGATGCTGGACCATTTTAGATGTCTCTGGAAATCTCTGCCCATGAAGTTCATACCACTAAAGGGAACCACTTTATGTTTGAAGTTGAGTCAGGAGGAGAAAGGGGTAGCTGTGGGGACTGGGAGGGGTCAGTCTTGGTCAAGTCTTTGGTTTGCCAGCCATGAGCTTTGACCGTGGCCATGTCATTCACCACCTCTGAGCTTCAGTTTAGTCCCTTGAAAAATAGTAATATTAATACAACCAAAGCACATAGTGATTAAATCTTACAGAGGAAAGGAAAGGCTTATGAACTGGGATGCACCATATACAAGTGAGATAATAGTAAACTGATAGACCATTATTTGTTTCCTAGGTGATTAATTGATCTACTCTTCTAATTATTTATTGAGGTCTTGGGGTATGTGAGTGATTATAGTATTCATCTTTATAAAGAAAAAATTGGTATCCTATTTCTTCTTTATTAATTAATGAACTTGATTAATTAATTCATTTATACACATTCATGAATTGAGTAGTTCATGCAAAATCATGATATTATCATTCCTGCTCAGCACATGGAACACTTAAATGCCACTTACAACTATATTACTGCTTCTATTGTTCATAGTTTTATATACTATTATGATAGGTCTTGGAGAAGCAATGAAATTTGAGGTAGAGCTTTTGATCTCCAGGAGCTAATAATTTAATAGAGAGATAGAAAACAAGAAAATTGCAATGTTGTGTGTTTGTAGAAGAGTAGATATATTAGTGGGACAGGTTGGTGGTGGTGAGGTAGAAGTTTTAGAAGTATTTGCATAGAAAGAGACATCTGTATTGTGTCTTAAAGGATGGTAGGCGTTGATTATATGAATACACTGACTTCATTTTTAAGTGCATGTTGAACGAAAGGAGTAGTGAACAAAGTCCTATAATATAGAGTGATTTGCTAGACTGCCAGATGTGAGTTTAGGGTAGTAGGGAGTAGTGGGTGAGAGATGTGGCTGAGGAGGTAGTTAAGGGAGGCAGCAGACAGATTGGGAGGATGCTTGGAGGCCCTATTTTTGCTAGAAATTCAGATGGGATGTGTTACCCCAGGGAGAGTAGCCACTTACAATGGTAGAGTCTGAAATTTAGACTTGAAAGAACGTTTATTTTAACTTTCCTTCTATAGTGTTCTTACTAGATGGACATTCAGTCTACTTGAACACAAGTCGCAGGCAATATTTGGCATTTCAGGTTGGGCAGTCCCATGGGTAGTGGTGCTAGTGTCTGAGACAGAATATGTAAGAAAGGAACTGGTTGAAGACTGTGGGTGAGGATGGAAGTAAGAGTAAGCCTTCAGTTTTCAACCTGCTGAGTTTGGGATGCCTTGTAGTATCTGCTTAGAGGGGTCCAGTAAACATGACTGTCTCAGCATGGGGCTTGAGTGAAGCTTCTGGCCCAGAGATACTGGGATGATTATCAATGTGTCAGTATTTTAAGTGGGGGGGGGGAGAGTGAGATGACTTGTGGGGAGTGTATTGGATATAAGCAGAAAAGGTCAAGGACAGACCCCTGGGGAACAGCAGCATTGAAAGGAAGAGCAGAAGAGAAACCAGAGGAGCAGGAGGAGGGTATTAGGGATGCTGGTGGTGTGGCGTGTGATGGAGACCAGGGGACAGAGACGTGACCAGCAATTTCAAGGAAGATGGGGAAGGACCGTGACACCCATTGAGTTAGTCAAGGAAAGCACTCTGCAAATGTAGTGGGGTGGTACGGGAAAGAGCTATAAAGTAGTGATTTGAGAAAGTGGAAATTGTAAACTTTTCCCAAGTATGTTGGCTCTGAAGAAATAGAATGAATTTAATAGCTAAGAAAGAAAGATGGCACATTTGCTGGTAAACACCATTTTTAGGTAACAAGGAACCCCTGAAGATGTATTGAAGCAGAATCCCCCTCCATAATACCAGACTTTGCCTACATTTGCAGGGAAATCAATCCCTGAAATCCAACCCCCGAGTTAAAAAACCATGGGTTAGAGTAACATGTTGTTTTCAGGGGAAATTTGAGTATGTTTCTATGCTAAGACTAAAGTGTGTGTCCAGGGATAGGCCAAAGGCAGAGGATGGATGGGAGTGAGGCTGGGCTGGAGGTACCACTGGTTTATCGATGCCCCTGAGGGGGTGAGAAAGAGCCAGTTCTAGAGCACAGGTGGTGGAACCAGCTCCCACAACCATCCTTTCTCCATTTAGGAGGAAGAGAGGGAGAAAGGTGGGGTGGTGCATAGAGAGCAGAGAGGGGGACCCAGGGTTGAGGCCGGTGCTGATGACAGTCTTCTTTTCTCTGGGAGGGAAGGAAGTGGTCAGCCACCTACTGAGCCTGGAGGGAGCAGTAAGCACCAGGGATGCTGGCTGTAGAGACCGGAAGGAGGCAAGGACTAAGGTGTCAAGGCGTTGAGAGTTCAGGTGAGGCTGGGGATCCAGATATTGGGATCTGGATCTCTAGTCGTGCTCAGCTGATCAAGCTAAGCTGCAAAGAAAGCAGTTCCTTGGATTAATCCAGGTGGGAGGAGAGAAAGGTAAAGAGAGTGGCAAAAGGAATGTTGACAAGATGGACCATTGGGTGCCTGGCTTACGTTAGACCAGTAAAAAGGATAACGTGATGGGGGGAAGAGAGTAGAATCCCAGGGAAAGTTAGGAGCTGCTTTAGGTGGGTTCAAGTGTGAAAAACCAAGTCTTAAATGGCATGGCGTTCAGCACCTTGGTGGGATGAGATGTGACTGTGGAAATTCTTGGCTTTTATGAGTAGACATAAATATCTCCAGGACCAAAAAGGTCAGGAAGCTGAGACCAGAGTGATGAGTGGGCCATTGGCTTTCCTAGTACATGAAAAGGTCACCCAAGATTTTAGCAAGAGTTGGGGTGGAAATGATAATTGTGAGCTGAAAATTATAGAAAAGAATTTCAAGAATGTGGAAGAATGACTAGGCATCTGCAGTTGAGGGTAGTTAATAAGGAAGGCTAGAAGTTTCCATAGTCAGGAGGCTGTGACCTAAAGCAGGGGAAGGAGGTATTATGGCCATGGTTATGGCCCTTGTTTCCTGGACACGGTATTGAGGAGGGGAAAGGCAGGGTCAAGGGTCATCTGTGACAGCAGTGACATAATATGAGGGATCTGGGAGCAGCAGGAGGCTGGATCTGGAGTGGGAAAAGTCCACACGGATGTGGAGAAGACAGGAGGGCTTATGTTCTGCTCTTGGATTGGAGGCTTACCTTGTGCTCTTGGACAGTTCATGGTTGCCAGGTTTTCATTCTACCAAATAAGAACAAATTTTAGAAAACAAGGCAAATGAATCATCACCATTGTGTAAAAGGACGTTAACACGCCAAGTTAGGAAGCACAATTATCAGCACGTCAAAAAAGCACTCTGTTTTGCCTTCCAGATGGCATCTCCCAGAGTAGTACTCATCTTCGGAAAAAGCACAAAACTCCCCATCAAGTAGCCTGTTGCAATTGGGATTCCCAGAACGTAGACCCCACACACCAGTCCATCAGGCCCCGTGCAGTCGGAACCCATGACCCTGCTAGACCAGCATTGGCAAGCCGTAGCCTGCAGCCTGTTTTTGTAGGACTTGTGAGCTGAGAAGGGCCACAGACTTTTCAAAGGATTCTATAAAAATATGTGAAGAAGAATGCAACAGAGAACAAATGAGGGGCACCAGGGGTGGGGAGCTCAGTCATTTAAGCATCTGCCTTTGGCTCAGGTCATGATTCCAAGGTCCCAGAATTGAGCCTGGTGTGGGGGGGGGGGGTCCCTGCTCAGTGGGGAGCCTGCTTCTCCCTCTCCCTCTGCTTGTGCTCTCTCATTCACTCCCTCTCTCAAATAAATAAAATCTTTACTAAAACTCAGAGAACAAATGCGGCCAGAGAAGCCTAAAATATTTATGATCTGGCCTCTAACTGAAAAATCTTGCTGGCCCCTGGCCTGGCCTAAAGATTTGTTGTCTTCTCTGTGCTTTATCCCAAATCCCTGAATTACTTCAGTGGGTCTTTTCTGGTCCTCCTGGGCCACATGCCTTCAGCTGGGGCCCACTGTGTGTCCGTCTTGACCAGGGAGGTGAGGGGGTGGAAACAGTCGCATCAAGACTATTGATGCTCATGATTTAGTTGAAAATGCCCTATTTTAGAAGCGATAGCATAGATGCCTTAGTGCATGGAGCAGCATGGCCCAGAGGCAGGAGCTCTGGCTTTGGAGGCTGAGACGCAGGGTGTCAACTCTTCAATAAATGTCATTGAGCACTTCCTGTGCGCACATCCGTTTATAGGGAGAGATCCGTTCAGCACTTATCCTTTGTCGGGGGCCCACGGACTTTCTCATGCCCTGACACACGTCAGGGATGTGTGGTGAGAGGGGAGAGGACCAGCCCGAGCGGCCTCTACCCCTACCCCCAGCGCCCCCGGAAACCTAGAAGCATCAGTAGCAGACTACGGCCCTGGGACATGGGAGACATAACTGTTCTAATACATGGATTAAGACAAGAGAACTTTTAAAACTTGGAGTGTACAGGCGCATGGGTGGCTTAGTCAGTTGAGCATCTGCCTTTGGCTCAGGTCATGATTTCGGAGTCCCAGGATTGAGCCCCATGTCCAGCTCCCTGCTCAGTGGGGAGTCTGCTTCTCCCTCTCTCTTCCTCTCTCTCTCTCTCTCTCCCTCTCTCTGTCTCTCACTTAGTCTTTCAAATAAAATAAAATCTTAAAAAACAACAACAACAAAAAACTTAGAAGGTAATTTACCCGAAGCCAGACTTGGCAGTAGGTGAGAGCGAGAACCAGCCAGGCCAGGGGTTTCCAGAATGACCCCTCTTCAAAGAATGGGGTGAGACCTCTCTGGTTCACCTCTGTGAACACGGCTGTTTGTGGAGGAAATAGGACAACACAGCAGCACATTGCACTGGGTCTAATAAATAGGAAATGCTTAATATTCACATTAGCCATTGGGATGTGTATGTCTTTACATGGTAAGAATTATCATCAGGATTGGCATTTCCATGTCAGAACAGGAAAGTGAGTCACAGCAGGCTCTTGGCGAATCAGGGAAAGGATGATCTTGCTGACTATTCACTCACTGTAGTCTGTTAGGGCGGTCAGAGCAAAATGCCACCAACTGGGAAGTCCAAGATCAAGGTGTTGGCAGGTGGCCTCTTTGGAGGCCTATAAGGGATGCTTCTATTCCAGAACCATCTCCCTGGCTTGTAGATGGCCGTCTTCTCCCTGTGTCCTCACATTGTCTTCCATGTATGTGCCGCTCTGTCCAGATGTCCTCCTCTGTTTAAGGAGACCAGTCGTTTTGGACCAGGGACCATTCTAATGATCTCACTTGAACTTGATTACCTCTGCAAAGATCCTATCCCCGAATAAGGTCAAATTCTGAACACCTGGGGGTTAGGAGCTCAAAGTACATATCATGAGGGGACACATTTCAACCCACAGGACACACTGTCATCTGTCTACTAAGCTCTGAAGATGCAAAGGGAATAAGGCGTGCTTAGTTGGAGAGCTTAGAAATGGGTATTTGGAGGCTGAACAGAAGTAAATATGTCTCTAGGTACTTTTTTTAAGGTTATAAGTACCAAAAGAGGCCTGGTAGGGTCTGCTGTAAATGTAAGGCATTTTTTTCTAGACCAACATTTTTTCTGAAGAAACGCTAGACCAACAGGCAGTCTGGTCCCATTTTCATCTTTCAGATTACAATCTATTATCAAAAGAACATCTGGGGTTTTTTTGTGGGTGTTAACAAGGGCAGAACAGCACAGTATGACATAGTTCTCATTTCAAAGACCATGTCTGATGAGAAATCAGGATGTCTGACTGTTAGTCCTGTCCCATAACGACAGCACACGGGATCTTCCCACCAGTGGGTACTTGTGACCGCGAAGCTGTGGAAGCAGGATCAGGGCGTCTGTTACAGTCTTCTTACATTCAAGGTCGAGGCAGCTTGCTAGTGCCTGAAACACTCTTTGAGCAGGTGCTCGAAAGGCTTCCAGCATGGGTGTTTTGCCCCAGCCAGCCAGCCAGCCTGGGCATGGAGGCCGCCTCCAGTGTTCCTCGTGCTCTCTCTGTATTCTGCACCGAGCCCTTGGATCAATGCAGAGGAGCTGAAAGGAATACCTTTTGGTTCTGTTTGCAAGAGAAATTGGAAGAACCCTGTGGCCTCTGGGATGCTTTAGAGATTGTGCCCATTATAAGCTTTATTCTTGGTGATTCTTAAGAAAATTATAAGATCTTTTCATAAAAAAAAAAAAAAAAGGGTCTGTGATTCTTTGAATGTTGGAAAGGCATTGCCACTGGTTTGACGTTTCTGCACTTTGATGTGCTTTAGCAATACCACAAAGCACTTCCCCGGTTTTCAAGTGAGAAAAGGGAGGGCCAGAGCGGGAAGTTACGCCCAGATACCCTGTCCCTTCTGTGGTGGCATAGATCTGCTGGTTTTTGTGTGTGTGTGTGTGTGTCGGTGTGTGTGTGTGTGGGTGGATGGGCGTGTGTGTTGGACTTGGGGTCAGGCTGGGGTTAAAGCTATTTTTAATGGTTGAAACGTCTCTAAGTCTTGAAATCAAAATCATCATTTCCTCCTTTAATTGATATCTGGAGAGAAAGACAGGAGGGCAGGAAGGAGACACGAAGGAAGGAACAGGAGGAAGAAAGAAAAAAGAAAACGGATGAAACATGATTGGTCCATGTATTTGAAAATACCTAGTCTAGTGATTTTGGTTTTACTTAGTCTACATTAAAAGGAAATACAATGTTTTCTGGAAAGGAGCTGAAGTACCTCGATATTCCCAGAGGCTGGACGATGCCCAGGTCGCAGTCCACGCCGCCCCAGAGTCACGGAGGGGCCCACCCACCACCACCCTGCCTCCTGGTTCTCTGCACCCTCCGCCCCCATCCTGGCTGCCATCCCATGCTCTCCGCAGCTCTGTGATCAGCAGTGGACTCCAGGGCCATACAGCTGAGCTGGGGTCAAATGTCGATTTGCTGCCTCTGAGCTGTGTGGCCTTGGGCATGTCACTGGCCTTCTCTGGGACTCACTTTTCTCTTCTATAGAATAGGGATGATGTCCCTCGTCTCAGTGAAGTATTGTAAGATGGACTCAGATCATCCCGAATTTCCAAATGCTTAATGTCCCTCCCACTAGCTGGTGACATGTGGGGCTGGTCTGTGCCATCAAGGAGGACAGAGGTTGCATGACATTCCCTTAGGGGCCACCGTGCCCTCTCTGCTAATGGACCAACAGGGTAATTCACCTTCAAGGCCTTAGGACATGGTGGTGAGCCATCCAGACTCAGGTCGTCTTCATAGTATGGAAGAGCTGCCCAGACTCTTGCCCACCACAGTGCCAGGTGTGGGTCAAGGCTGGGAGAGAGCATTTGCTGCTGAGGAGGATCTGATCTGTCCGACACCACCTCACCAAGGCGGTCCCAGGCTATCCTGAGGCAGAGGAGAATCAGCACAGCCCTGACTGCTCCCGTGGGACTGTGAGGAATGCCTCTGTGACCTTCCCTGCGGCTCCATGTCCCTATCTGACGTGGTCTGGGTGAGAGTGGGGAGGACTCGGGTCCACCCGGAAAGTGGGGGGTGTGGTGCAGCCGGATGCTCCGTGGACCTTTCCTGCCCTCCTGCTCCCCCCACCATTTGCCTGTTTCCCCAAGGACGGTGGGCGGTGAGGACTACATTCTGATTGTGAGGGGACCCCAGCGTGCCTGTGGCCTGAGGGGGTGAGACTGGCTGGAGGGGGGCCCGTGTGGGTCTCAGGTACCGGAGTGTCAGTAGACAAGAATGGAATTGGCAAGGCCAGAATCCGGAAGGGAAACTGATGGTTCTTGAAGTGGCCAGGCCGGCACAAGGGACAGAACAAGGTGAGGCCACAGGAGGGTAGGATTTCTCGGTAGGACACTGGCGGGGAGGGGAGGCACATGCTGACAAGAAAGAACACAGTGTGGGAATGAAAAGTAGGATCAAGGGTGGTAAGGGTTTCATTTTGGGTTGAGCTCATAAAACTTTATTGCTATATTCAGCAGCAGGTGTGCTGTGGAAACTGAGGCCCAGCGACTGGTCAGGCAGGCACAGGGCCCGGTTTCACTGTGCCTATGACCGGACCAAGGGGGCAAGGGGGCCACAGGGCCGAGGATGAAAGGCATGTGGGCGGCAGCAAGGTGACCGGGACTGAGGGGAAGCCAGGATCTGGCAGACATCGCTGTCAGGACATCGCTGGCTCGTGTACCACTTAGGGAGCGGCTGCCCCGGTTCTTGCGTCAGGCTCAGCCCTCCGTAGTTCTGGGAAGAGAGGGACCAAGACGCAGCGAGAAGCCACA
Source organism: Mustela lutreola (assembly GCF_030435805.1). Classification (NCBI taxonomy): domain Eukaryota; kingdom Metazoa; phylum Chordata; class Mammalia; order Carnivora; family Mustelidae; genus Mustela; species Mustela lutreola. The sequence goes on along the minus strand of NC_081292.1, from coordinate 8,845,366 downwards.
GCTCGACCCACAGGCTGTGGGAGTGGCTCCGTGGCCTCGTGCCTGCCGGGTCCCGGATCACAACCACACCGGGAGGAGGATCTTGTGTTAGCCCCATTTTGCTGATGAGGAAACGGAGGCTCAGAGAGAAGGAGGGGGTGGGTTGCTCTCAGTCACCGAGCTATGGGCTGGGGAGCTGGGATAAAGGCAAGGAGCCGGCGGCGGCACCGCCTAGGACTCATGGCCTATGCTCGGAGCCAGCCATGCCTCAGAGCTCTGTGATGTGCTCACTCGTCCTCTGGTCTCGGCAACTTCAGGGCCAGGCCCCTGACCCCTGCTTTCTCCTCTACCTGGGAGTGGCTCCTGGGGAGGTTCGCAGGTGGGCTGCAGGGCCTAGCACAGCTCGAGGGCATGTGCTTGGCTCTGCTGGGTGGTGGAGTCTTAGGGACCCTGGGAGGCATCTGTTCTTACCAGGTTCACAATCATTTTAGAGGGACCAGGACAAGTTTCCTGAGGCCTGACTCAAAAGGGTTCAGAGTAAAGGGCCTGAAGAGCTCATTTATGCCATGATGTCAGGGGGCACGTGTCGTTCACTGGGAGCCATTGTGTGTATTAGAGATGGAGAGCAAGGGCCATGTTTGACACAAAGACGTGATTCTTTAAAGACTCGGGTTTCTCAGAGTAGTTAAGGAACTTGCCCAAGGACACACAGCATCAAGCTGAGTGAGGTGTGAACACAGAATGGTCTCTTTTCATGAGCTCAAGCTATTTCTCCGTCACTTATGACCAAACTGAAATAACAGAACCAAGGGAATATTTCAGAGACTTTCAGGCAACTGTTCTCCCTTTGGTTGTATGTCAGAGTCGCCTAAAATGGGAATAAGGAGCCCAGAGGCCTTGGCTTGTCAACGTGGGGACAGTGCCTGGGGTCTGGAATTTGTACCAAATTCTTTGAGTGACTCTGATAATCACCAGAGGTTGAGCATTACTCATGGGAAGTAGGAAGGATCCTCAACTTTTTAGCGAATTAGCTCATTTTTCCAGCCCCCCCCCCACCATTTTTTTTCTCTCCGGTATAGAGCCCAGGCTAATGTAGAAGTTGTTGAGTAAAAGGGCAAATCCAGAACTAAACTGGTTACAACAGACAACCGTCTGGCCAGAGCCCCCGAGGCAGGTCATTGACGTCTGCCACCTAGATCGGGCCCCATTTCCAAAGTAGCCACACGGAGAGGAGCCCGTCTTTCCGCCATGTCTGCGAGTCACACTGAGTCAGTCGGGATCCTGTTAGAAAATGAACGCACGCAAATACATAGCTTTCCTTCCCGCCAACAATAACTCTTAAAAATATAATAGGAAAAAAATTCCATTCCATTCTTCATGACAACAAACACGAGACATAATAAAATCTAAAATCTTTTTCTCAAATTGGAATTTAAGGACATTCTAATTAATATCCCAAAGGAGCTTTTATGAAACTTGATAAGATGAATTTGAATTTCAGCTGGTAAAATAAATAACCAAAAATAGCCAAGGAATATTTTATAAAGAGAAATAACATGGGAAGACTTTTACCATTTGTTTGTAAAACGTATTCCACAGTGACTAGTTTAAGCAGTGTGAGTCAAGCCAGAATTCATACAGACATGAATGAAAAACACAAGGTTGGGACACCTGGGTGGCTTAGTTGATTAAGTGTTTGCCTTCAGCTCAGGTCATGATCCCTGGGGTCCTTGGATTGAACCCCATGTCGGGCTCCCTGCTCCTGGGGAGCCTGCTTCTCCCTCTGTCCTTCCCCTGCTCCTGCTCGCTCTCTCTCTCCCTCTCTCTCTCTCAAATAAATAATAAATAAAACCTTTAAAAAAAAAAAGAAAAACACAAGTTTGACAAAATTCATTTATATATAAGTACTTAGTATATGATGAACATGGCATTTTAAATGCAATGGGAGAAGATTTTTGTAAAGTAAGTGACGCTGGCATTGCAATCTATAGACTATATTTTAAACGAAAGAAACAAAATGAACACAGAAGAATATGGCCCAGAGGACACCCTCTGGGCATGCTGAAAGCAGCTCCCCCAGCGGTCATTGACAGAGATGGGCTGGCCTTGTAGTAAAGCGTGGTTTCTGAAGCAGAAGGAACTGGGCTCATACCCAGGCACTCCTTTTATCAGCTAAGCCAGTGTTCCTGGATCCCGTCAATGTTAAATGCAATGGTATTGCCCGTTTCTTGGCAAATCGTAAACTCCCACGAAATGTTCCCAAGCTGCCCAGCTCTCAGGCTTCACCGGAGTTTTACATGCACCAAGAACGGGTTCTTGGAATTTGCATGAGAGGCATAAACCCCAGATGTTGGATTCTGCACAAACAGCCATGGCTCGTCCCAGGGTTGCTGCCAGCTGGGGGAAGGGGACAGGGAGAGAGTGTTTGACAGAGACTTGGCTCCAGGCCCTGGGATGGCGACAGACGAGCTAACTCTCACTTTGGAGACAAAATGCACCCTTCAATTATAGCGCTTCCCCCCAGACATCAAGCTAAGCACGGAGTGCAGCCAAGGCTTCCATTTTAAGACCATAATTGGCAACTTTGGTCCTAAAACCCCGCCATGTGTCTTCTGTGAAATTGCAGTGTCCCCACCATCTAAAAATATGCAGCGCAGTTTGGTCATGCTGCAGAAATGTCGCTTGAACTGACCATGAGAATAGTAACGCGAGGAGGGCACTGAGATAATAAAGGCCCAGCGTCTGCGGGAGGGGAGCCAGGGTGCAAGGTTGGAAAGACGAGGCTCTGGATTCTGAGGACAGAGGTCCAGGACAAGTATGGGGGTTCTCCTACTCTGGCTGGCAGACGTTATTTGGCACCTTCCTTGGATTAAACCCTTTTTTTCTTTCTTGTTTCTTTCTTTTTTTTTTTTTTACATTTTTTTTTTTAAATTTTTGAAAGATCTTATTTGTTTGTTTGTTTGTTTAAGAGTTCATTTATTTATGGCACAGAGAGACAGTCAGAAAGAGGGAAAAGCACAGGAGACTGGAGAAGGAGACACAGGCTCCCCACTGAGCAGGGAGTCCGGACATAGGGATGCATCCCAGGACCTTGGTATCATGATCTGAGCCAAAGGCAGATACTTAACTGACTGAGCTACCCAGCGGGGGGCCTGCATTCATTCACTCCTTCCTTCCTCCCCCCCCCCCCCCACCTCCTTCTTCTTAAGAAGAAAAAGGCGTGGTTCTAGTTTCTTTTGCTACTTTATTTACCTTTCTAATTTTAGTGCTCTGGGCGTCAAAGGCAGGTTTGAGATACAAATGACAGCCTTCCCCATATAGCTAAGAGCATGGTACTGTCCAAGATAAAGATCTTTTCCTACCTGGAGAGAATTTTCCAGAAAGGGTGCTCAGCTATTTAGGAAGCTTGTAGATGACAGAGGCAACACCAACTTGGAGCCAAACGGTCTGGTTCTATCTCTGGTTCAGTCACAGTCAGCTCTGTGTTCTTAGAAAGCCACGTGAAACTCCCCTAGCTTCTGACCCCTCGTTTGTAAAGAAGGCTTACCGCCCAGACCCCACCACTCCTGAGGAGCTCGGAGCTCCCTCCCTGGGGATATGCTCTCCTGACAGGTTTGTCCCCGGGAACCCTGAGGCCGTGGAGTAACACCCTTAAAGCACTTAGCTGATAAGCGAAGCACTTTGTAAACTGTAAAGTGCTACATCTACACTTAAACAGTTTGCTGTGCTGTTCTGTTAGCACAAAGGAAATGCTCACAAATATTTATTACAAATGTTGTGGCCTCCTGAAAAAAAGAAATCAAAAATAGGAAAAGTAAAGAAACACCTGGATTTTTCTCCATGAACTCTCAATGACGTGCCCACTGAAGGGATCTTGAGAGTGCTAGAATCAGGAGATTTGAGGCCAGGAGGCAGCATTTTGCCAACTTTCATGCTCTTTGTGGCCAGAAGAAAGCAACCCATCCACGTAGAGCCTCAGTCTCCCCTCGGAGTGGAAGCTCAATGTCCCTGTTCAGGGCCCCTTCTGTCCTCACAGGGACACTGGTGCCCTGCCAGGACTCTGTACCTGCGCCAAGACATCTGTCTGGCAGCTGCACCTGGACATCCCTCCCTGTTAGTGGACAGGTAGACAGATCATGGGAGGCAGCCCCATGGAGCCAGGAGGGCATGGGCTCTGTGCATGCAAAGACCCAGTTTCATTCCTGTTCCACACCCCCAACAACGGCACTCTCTGGGACAAGCTTCATTTTGTTTGTTTGTTTTTAAGATTTTTAATTATTTATTTGACAGACAGAAAGCACAAGTAGGCAGAGAGACAGGCAGAGAGGGAGAGAGGAAGAAACAGTCTCGCCGCCGAGCAGAGAGCCCGATGCGCGGCTCGATCCCAGGACCCCAAGATCATGACCCAAGCCGAAGGCAGAGGCTTCAACCCACTGAGCTACCCAGGCGCCCCCATTTTGTTTGTTTTTAAAGAGGCTGTCTTAGCAGCTGTTTTCCAGGAAACAAACTCAGTGATGGAGATTTGCATGCAGGAAATCTCAGGCGCAGGGCTGGGGCTCGTGGGAGCGGCACCTGTAAGGAAGTAAGGGGGCAGGAACAAGCAGGGGGTCGGGGGGAGGGGGGGGTACAGCTTCCAGGACACCACAGCCCTGCAGCAGATTCCATGCTGAGCTCTGGAGCTGGGCTGGCCCTGCAGGGTTGTCCCATCTTGAGGCAGGGGCTGGGACTTTGCATGCCCACGTGGACTAGTGTGTGGACACAGGCTGACCCTGGGAGGGGAGGCAGCTTGCCTGGACCACGGGCAGTTCCTCGAGGGGACTCCACTGGGAGCCTCTAGACAGCAACTTCCCAACACTGGGGACATGAGAGGCTGGATCCTGAAAGGTGGCCCGGACAGTACACCACAGCATCCTTTATGGGGGACAATGATCTTTTCTCCCTCTGAAGGCTGGGGGACAATTTGATGACACGGTGTCTGGGAAGCCCCACATGCAGCACCACACGACAACACAGATACATCTGCAATCATCACCGTCACTTAGCTTCATTCTGATGACTGCCTCGGAACACTGCGTTACCACGCTGGCCTTACCGTGTTTCCTTCTCTCTTGTTCTGCTGTGAGCTGCTGCAGAGAAGCAGCTATGCTTTTCTTTTTTTTTTTTTTTAACCTTTGTATTCATAGGCTTGATCACAGATCGTGGCTCATAAAATACTCTTAATAAATCACTGTAGGGCGCCTGGGTGGCTCAGTGGGTTAAGCCGCTGCCTTCAGCTCAGGTCATGATCTCAGGGTCCTGGGATCGAGGCCCGCATCGGGCTCTCTGCTCAGCAGGGAGCCTGCTTCCCTCTCTCTCTCTCTGCCTGCCTCTCTGTCTACTTGTGATTTATCTCTGTCAAATAAATAAATAAAATCTTAAAAAAAAAATCACTGTAGAATGGGAGTATGGATCAAGGAATGGCCACAAGAAGGATGGCCTGGGGCTGCCAAAAGCCATGTGTGACTGACGTCCCCTGCTCTCTCTCCTAGTCACTCTGGGCTCATGGCATTCCCTGGCCCCCTCCGCAGCAGTTCTTGACCCATCCATCAGGACCTTTGATGTTGCCCACATCAGCGTTGCCACCACCAGCAACTTCTCTGATGCCAGAGACGTCTGTTTGTTGGGTAAGAGGAGTGTCCCACGGCTTGCTCACCCTCAGGCAGGTGGCTGATTGCGATGGAGTCTCACAGAGGGCTGCTCATGCCCTGATCTCAGAAACCCATGGGAGACTCCAAGATGACCTGGAGTCCCAGGGAAGGAAGGGATGAACCTGGGGACAAGACCCCGGGTGGGCCTTCCTCTGCCGTCTGCTCATCCCCCTGCAGGGGCAGCCCACAGTCAAGGTTTCCAAGGGGAAAAGCCGGCCAGAAAGGGAGCAGCGTTGAGCCAAGTCAGAAGACAGTTGTCAGGAAGGATCTAGGGGGCTAGTCTGAGACAGAGGAGATGAGCAGAAGTGGTGACAACTGTCCTCTGATTATAGGTGGGCCATCATGGCAAGGAAGAAGTATAGTTGTCCTGGCCAGGCTCTTGAGGCAAAGCTAAGACCTAAGGGTAAAACTCAAATTTCAAGAGTCTTTCTCAGGGCAATATAAAGAAGCTTTGTTTATTACAAAGCTGTTCACAAATGTATACTTCTTTTAGGGGTTTTCCGGTCACTAGTATTTAAACAAAAGTTAAATAATAACTTGATATAGATGTTCTACAAAGATTTTAATTTCAACAAGAGCCTGAGATTGGATAACATTCATACTCTTCTAATTCTTTGATTCCATGAATCACCTCACCTACAAAGTTACACAGCAATATGCACATCTAACAGAAAGGTCATATATGGATGTACAGGTTATGCACTGCACAACTTTGGATGCTTCAAAAACACAGAAAGAGCTATGAATAAGTCTTTTACACAGTTCACAGCTTGCCTAAGTGAATGAGTCAACATCAGCTTCACAGCAGTTCCTAGGTCTGAAAATCCTGAATGCCATGAATAAATTATCTAGTGCAGGATCTGGTACACATGGGAAAGGACATAATCCCTGGTGGGAAATAGTGGGTATGAGGGGAACTGGAAAGGGAGATGAAACTGAAGAAGAAGGCAAGGGCTGGAGCATGGAGAGCCTTGTCTGGTATGACTTAATCTAAGGCTAATGAGGAGCCATCGAGTTGCTTCAAACAAAGGAATGGTAAGAGCATATTTGTGAATTAAGTAAACCATCAAAAACCTGATTTTTGTGTGGAAAATAGATTCATGGGAGAGTTAGGTTTCCCCCAATGACAATTATAGTCCTAGTCCCCGGTACAGTGCCAGGAATGTATAGAAGGTACTCCAGTGAATAAATAAGTGATTGCATGGATGGATGGGTGCATGCATGGATAGATGAATGCGTGGATGGAAAGATGGACACATTGTTGGATAGATGGATGCATGGCTGGATAGATGGGTGCATGGATATATGGATGGATAAACAGATGGATGGATGGATGGATGGTTAACTAGGTGGATGGAGACATGGATGGATGGATGCACGGGTGGATACATGGGTGCATGGATGTATGGGTGGATCATGGATGGATGGATGGTTGGTTAAGTAGATGGTTGGAAACACGGATGGATGGATGCATGGTGGATAGAGGGGAGGACATAATTGGGTGGATGGATGCACAGATACATGATGATAGATTGGCGGATGCACGACTAGATGGGTGGATGGACTGATGGATGAATAGACGATGCATGATGGGATTGATGCATGGCTGAGATGTCATCTCTGAAGCCCAAACCTCACTCTCCTCTTATTCTGTAGAATGTTCCCGTCACCCAGCCTGCCTCGTCACCACTCTGCAGACCCGACCTGGTGCTGTGAGGTGTGTATTCTATCCTGACGCCCAGATCTGCACACACAGCCTGCAGGCCCAGAACTGCCGACTTCTGCTCCGTGAGGAGGCCACCCACATCTACCGGAAGCTGAGTGAGTCCCAGCCTGTGCCTTTGCAGCTCTTCCTGGGTGTAATAGCTGGAAGGGACTGTCCAAGAGCATGGTAACTTGTGGGCAATGGCTTTTGAGGTTCTCTAGAAAAAATTGGCCGAAGTTATCTTGGACCAGGTGGCATTCATTTGGAAGGAACTGAAGGAAGGTGAAAACCCTGCTTCTAAGCTAGAGCTTCTCTGGCCACCTTTATTCATTTACTGGAGTTATGGAAGCCATTTGGCCTTTGAATTCTTAGTAAAATAAATAAATAGACTATTTTTGGTCACCATTTTATAGTTTAGAACATTCTGTCACATGCCTTATCTCAATTGGTCCTCACACCAATCCCATGAGGTGGCACAATAAGGGGTTTATCCCCATCTTAGAGATCAAGGGACTGGCCCGGAGAAGCTACTTCTCTGATTTTGCCCATCTAGCGATGACAAGAATGGGCGCTTGGAGCCAGGTCTCCTATCTCTAGATACAATCTGCTCACACAAAACCACATCATCTAACAACCCTATCAGGGTCTGGAGAGGGCTGCTGCTTGTGGCTCAGTTTCATTTGAAAGCATTCAGTAGGGTGTTACATGTCAGATGTTGTGTTAGGTGCTAGGGATACAGGGAAGAAGCCAGCAAGGGGAGAAAACATAGAACTCTAAGAAATCCTAGAAATCCATCACTAAGTGCGGTAGGTAAGACCTGTGTAATGGGAGACATGGGAGCTGGAGTCTGGGGCAAATCCCACCCCCCATTAAACATGCTCATGGGATGAAGTTAATGACTTTTTAAAACTTTGCCTATTTCTGCCATCTGATCTTCTAGAGCAGAGGTTGGCTAACTTTCTCTGAAAAGGGCCAGATAAATATTTTAGGCTCAAGGCATCTGTTATAACCACTCAACTCTGCCACTTAAGCAAGAAAGCAGCCACAGAAAATACGAAGATCAGTGGGTGTGGTTGTGTTCCAATAAAACTTTATTTACAAAACCAGGCAGCAGCTGGATTTGATCTCATCCAGCCTTAGAGCCCTGGCGGTCCCCAGGCCTGTCTCGATCCAGTGGTATCCTCTTCTGGCCTCTCCTCCACCTCAGCCTTTGGACCATGAGAGTGCTTCCCAGGCCTGGGGGTGCTTGGGTTCCTGTATGCTGTGGTCACGGGCCTACAGTCTCAGATCTCGTCTACCTAGACACTCACAGCGTTCCGTCGAGTTAGCTTCCGCTAGTGTATTTCACTCACAGCGTAGCTAATCTGCATGGAAATCCTGCTGTGGGGAGAGGCCTCGCTTTGGGGTTTAGGTTCCATAAAACAGATTAGACTGTTTCTCTGTTAATTCTGTGTAACTCAAGTTCAAGGTTAAAAGCTCATCTCGAGCTGAAGAGGAGAGCCTGTGTGTATATACACAGACATTGTCTGCACTTTGTGCCCACATATAGCTCTGGATACTTTTCTTCACTTAAGAGTCCTGTGGCCTCAATATAGGGCTGTTCTAGAATGAATCCATCAGTTTCTGGAAAACAGTTCAGAAGAGAGAGCTGCACATCTAACATTTTTCCCATGTTGGATCTCATTCAGTCTGGGATTCACCAGGCAGCCTCTGGAGGGAGGGCTGAATGCCACTGTCCGTGGGAAAGCAGGCTTGCACTCCCTCGAAGTTCTTTAGCTTTTGTATTTTGTGTCTTTGCTCCCTCCTTCAGAGGGTGCCACGTTCATGAAATGTGGCTGTTTTCCTGTGGAGCAGGGGGACAGAGTCTGAAGGTTTTGCTGTGTTGGCAGCCGCAGGCCTGACTATTGGCCTGAGGTCCTGTGATTGACAGTGAAGCCGGAAAACTTGTGAGAAGGAGCTGTGGGCTGAGACCAGTCGTGACTTGTGACTGAGCGTAGATTAGAATGTGCAACTCTTTCTTTCCATGCTGGGTTTACACTAGCCCTCAGGGTTTTTGCAACAGAGAGAATTTCATCTCTGTTTCCAATCTTCGCTCTCTCTCTCTCTCTCCTTCCTTCCTTGCTCGTTCATTCTTTCTTTCTCTCTTTCTCTTTCTCTCTTTCCTCTCTACTGTTCCTCCCTCCAGTCCCTTCCCTCACTCCTGCATGGAGCCCCTGCCCCTGGCAGGCACTGGGCTCAGAGCACCACAGGCTCCCTGCGCTTATCCCCAACATCCTGGTGTCATTCCGGCTCCACAGGGGGAAAGTGAGCATCAGAAGAACTAGGAAGTTTCCCTGTAATAGCTGGTGCGTATGACCTGAAACACAGGTCTGCTTCCTAGTGGGACTCTGCACTCTTCAGTTCCTCCCCACCATGCTCCTCGGTGGCCCGGGAGTCACACAGGGAGTCACACACCGCCCCAGGGGTTCTCAGGCTTCACCTCGCTGAGAGCCCAGGCCAGATGGTTCTGTGCTGTGGGGGCCGCCCTATTTACTGCAGGGTGCTTAGCAGCATCCTGGGCCTTAACTCACTAGATGTCAGAACCGAGCATCTCTCACAGACCCTGGTGATGACCAGACGGTCCCTGGAAGTTATCACATGTGCCCTGGGATGAAATCCCCTCCAGCTGAGCCACCGCCTGGCACGCAGCTTGAGGAATGGGTAGACGTCTGCCTGTCTGTCTGCCTCCTCTCCCCTACCCCTCCCTTGTCCTCACAGATGGAGGAGGGTGTCAACGGAGCTGCAGACAAGCGGGGAAGTTCATGGCCAGTAGCAGAGCCCAGCAAACCAAACACACTTGTGGGAAAGAATAAGCAATTCCCCCTTCTCTCCCACTCTCTCTCTCACACAAACAGGCAGAGGGGGCGGCGAGGAGCCTGGAAGAGAGAGAGAGAGCATCTCTGCCCCAGCATTCAGTCCTCCCTTTGGGCCAGGCCCTGAGCCCCCTGGGGAGTCAGAGGCCGGCCTGTTCCAAGTCCCTGAAAACGGTATTTGGCACGGAGTCAGGGTCCCAACAAAAGTTGATTGACTCAATCACTGAAGGGAGAAACTGTGCAAGAGGAGATAAGAACCAGCGGCAGAGAGAGGCTGCTAGGAGGGCCGTGATTAGCATTACAAGGCTGGGGGAAGGCTTGGGGGGCGGAGCTGCGAGTGCAGGCTGGCAGGTGGCACTAGCTTTCCCCTGGCAGGCTGGATGGAATCTGGGGGCCTGGAGGTGGGGAGGGGGGCGTTGCGGGCAGGGGGCTGGGGCAGGGCCCTGGAAAGGGGCCCTGAGCTGGCCCTTGACCCGTGTGAACAGCCCTGGTCTAGCCTGGTCGCTGTCGGGGTCCAGAAACCCTTTGAATCCTACACCTTGGAATCCTGGCAGCTCCCCACCCCTGGCCCCTACCTCTGTTTTCTTATCAGCGAAATGCAAATAAGGGCCCAGGGTTCCTCCTCTGCAATTCTGAATTCCCAACCTCCTCAAAGGTAGAAAAAAAATTTTTTTTTGGTGAGTTTACTGCAAACTTATTTGGTGGCAACATTTGACCTCAAATGACTGAAGATATCGTATTCTTTATGTATCCCTGTTAGTATGTGTGGTTTGTACCCGGTCACTGATATGTTTGAGGGTGGCGCCTGACTCCAGACCGCTTTGGGGGATTGGCTGAGCCTCGCACTTCCTGTGTCTCTCTGTTCTTTTAAAAATCCCAATACCTGGGGATAAAAATATATGTATATAAAAAATATATGTTTATAAAAAATAAAAAATAAAAAATAAAAAAAAAAAAATAAAATAAAAAAAAAAAAAAAAAAAAAAAAAAAAAAAAAAAAAAAAAAAAAAAATCCCAATACTTCTAAATGTCCACCCACTTCTGGCCTCCACATGCTGAGTTAGGGGTTAAGGGCCTGGGTTTAGGCTCAGCCTGGCCTCTGGGTGGGAAGAATCAGCGAGGCAACACATGTAGAGAAGGGACCCTTGCCATGCTCTACACATGTTCAGTGCCTGGTAAACATCAGCTGTATTTGCTATTAAGTTTTTTTTTTTTTTTTTTTTCACATTGAAAACTAACCTGGCTAGACTCTGGCTTCTGGGGTTGAATGAACTACCGACATTTTTTTAAGTGTGATAAGCAGTGTTTTTGTTTGAATAAAGCACCCATGGTCATCTCTTCCCCCGCTATCTCTCGCCCCACAGACTCCCCTCTGCTGGGTTTTGAGACACTGGCACCTTCTGTGACCATCGCCCCCCACGGCCAGCTGCTGGGCAGGTCACGGGCCATCCAGGTGGGCAGCTCATGGAAGCAAGTGGACCAGTTCCTGGGAGTTCCGTATGCCGCCCCGCCCCTGGCAGAGAGCCGCTTCCAGGCCCCAGAGCCCTTGAACTGGACAGGGTCCTGGGATGCCACCCAGTCACGGTGAGGACCTCGTGGAATGCAGCTCGGTGAATGCCCAGGGAACTCCCTTCCTGTTTGAATGCATCAGACTGAGACTTGGGGGCACAGCCGTGCTTGAGGGGTGTATGGGAACGGTCAGCATACTAATCAAGGGGCATTAAGGGCTCTTAAAGATAAACCCTCCAAATACCATTCTCTTGTTCCTGCAAAGTGCATTTGGTGATGGGGGTGGGGGTGGCGTGTTCTGCTCTCTGCAGTGGTGCAGGGACCCAGGCTGCTGAGGCTCTGCCCTCCTCAGCATGAAGGCATTGAGGGCTTGAACTTGGGCGGTGGCGGAAAAGTGTGGAAAGCCATGGTAGTAAGTCTCCACCATGGAGACACAAAAGGAATAAGCGTGCACTAATCAGAGTGCTTCCCCATGTCAGGGTGGACCCACATGACGGGGGAAGCTTTGGCTGGAGAGTAGGTGGAGAGCTTGCCTTCTCAGGGTCCATTGCAAATGAGGCTGGGGGACACGGGAAATCACCTCTTGGGCGGGTCCCATCGGGCTGCCGGTGGCCATGTCCCGGATGCGGTCTCAGCTCTCATGCTTGGGGACGCTCAGCCTGGAACACTCGGGCCCCGTCCTGATGCAGAAAACAGCTCAGACCCCACATCCAGTGACAGGTCTGCACACGTGCAGCAAGGAAGGGCCTAAGTCCCGAGCAATACCCACGTTCCTTGTCCCTATCTCGGGCATCCTTTCTCTGAGCTGGCAGCTTGTCCCTGGAGGTGTCCTCCATGGGCCTCGGTGGAGGGAGAGGTGGGCATCCTGCCGTTTCTTCCCTGTGCTTGCCACCCCCTTTCCCCATTTCCCGAAGCCGCCTAATCCTGCAGAGCTGGTCGGCCATGGCCATTGGGCCTTTGTAAGGGCTGGGGGTGGCAGGCGAGAGGGGAAGACGAGGCGTGTATCTTTGGTTGTTCACCTGGAAGTCATGCAATCTGCCTCCCCAGGGCCAGCTGCTGGCAGCCAGGAACCCAAGCGCCCGCGGCTGCCAGAGTCAGCGAAGACTGCCTGTATCTTAACATGTTTGTCCCTCAGAACGTGGTGAGTTCGGAAACCCTTGACTGTCTACCCTGAAAACTGCCCTGTTAGACTCCCCCCTGTCCCCAGAGCTGCCGGGATCATTCACCCCCTCCAGGCTCTGTGCTCCCTGCGCTGTCCTCGCCGGTTCTTGGCTTTCTGAAAGCCTGTGTGGTCAGGAGGAAGCAGAGGAAGTAGAGGGTCCTTCTGGAACCACAGGGCCTCACCTGACCCTCCCCCATCCTCAGGCCACCCCCATGGCAAATGGGGCACGATTGTCCTGGTTCAGTTCTCCAAGAAATCTTCATGAGGGCCTGTGTCAGGGGGCACCGCTCTGGGTCAGGGGGGTAAGACAGAGAAGTGACAAACAGAGTGGCTGCCCTCAGGAGTTACACGGTGGTGGGCAGGGCAGAAACCAATACGCAAATGATTATTGAACAACCATGGTGTGGATGAGACTCTGAGGAGAAATAGAGGAAGGGACACAGTGACGGGAGGTGTCGGGTGGTGGTCAGGGGCGCCACCTGACCGGGGTGAGGGGCGGGAGGTGTGAGCCAGACAAGTGGATGAGGGTCAGCGATGCAGCGTCTCTGAGAGGGGAGAGACCCACAGTTGGGGAGGATGGAGCCTGACTGGGGCTCGTCTGCGGGTGAGGAGACAAATCAACCGCTGTCCTTGAGAGACCCTAGGAGTGACCCCTGGGGGTGCTTCCGCTTGGACTTCTGTTTGGGGGGCAGTTCCAGAGGGTGAGGTTTGGAGCTGTGACCCGGACAGGGTGATGCCCCGATTTAGAGCCTGGACCGGCCTAAGTAGTGGCCACGAGCCTGAAGCTCCATGTTTGAGTTTCCTGTTTGCGGGGAAGGGTCCGGGGGCATGAAAGCAATAACGGATGAGTTTTAGAAAACATCAGTTTCTGGGGACGCCACCCCAGTGCGGATAGATACGATGATGCCCCAGACCGTGCCCCAGCTTCGTGGTCCCCTGGCCCACTAGCCACGAGAGGCCGCCTCCCTTTGCAAGCTGGTCTGAGTGAGCTTTGTCATGAGGCCCCCACAGGTGAAGGTTCTCGTAGATGGTGCTACAATGAGCAGAGAACCCAGAGCAAGGGAGACAGTGGGTCCCCTCTGCCCAGCTCTGGTCTCCCCATACCTGCGATGCCAGATTGAGGTGTGGCCCCCAGCTAAGGTGCCGCTGACCCCTGCCTCACTGGTGTAGAGAAGCTAATTGTGTTCCGTGTGCTCCGGGTACTAGTTCTGAAAGGGGGAGAGAAGGAGCCTCTGGCTCATACAGTTCTTGCAGGAATTACGTAAAAACACTGTATGGAGACTGATGAGTCACTAGGTGGCTGATGGGGACATTGGAGATAACTGAGTGGGACAGAGACCACATGTAAAGGGATGAGGGTCACTCCACCTGCAAGTGACGGCAGGCCTGCAGCCCACTGCCTGGAGCTATGCAGTCTTCCAGCACCCCAGGCCTGGCCCCGACTTTATTCTGGAAGACTGTCTGGGTCCTCCGTGGTAAGTCCTTTCAGTCTGGTCACCCTGCCTGAAACCTGTCCCTAAGGGGCGTGGTGTCACAGATGGGAGGGCCCAGGAGAGTGTGCTGGGAGGGGGGCTGAGCCTGGAATTCTGGGTTGGCCCCTTCCTTTCTGTACGTGCTTTTAAAAGTCATTTCACAACTGCGAGCCTCGGTATTCACACCTGTAGAATGGAAGTGCTTGTAGTCCTTAGAGTATCTGCCTACGGGGTGGACCTGGGATGTGGCAAGACTGTCTAGCTCCAGGTGATGGGCTCCTGGTCTGCAGGGGCTGACCCTTCTGCTCACTTTGCAATGTGAGCGAAGTATTTACTTCATGACCCTCAGCTTCCTTCTCTGTGACATCAGGCTTACTAGCGTGCTAGGGCTGCTCTGATAGGGTTCCACAGACCGGGTGGCAAAACAACAGAAAGATTATTTTTTCAACATTCTGAAGGCTGGAGGTCTAAGATCCAGGGGTAGGCGGGACTGGTTCCTTCTGAGGCCGCTCTTTGTGGCCCAGGGATGGTTGTCTCGTCCTCCCTCTGTGTCTACATGGTATCCCTTCTGTGTGTGTCTCCATCCAAATTCCCCCTTCTTCTGAGGATATAGTCATACTGGGTTAGGGTCCACTAGCTTAGCACCTCGTATAGGATGCTCTCCCAAATTCAGTCACACTCTGATTTCGTAGAGTCAGGAATTCAGCTGTGAACTTGAGGGGGACACAGTTCAACCTGTAACATAGGACTAAGTGTACCCACGTGGCGGAGTTGACAGGAAGAGTTGTGGGTAGGCTCGGAATCTGGCACCTTCTTGGGAAAGGTGCCCTCACTGAGCTCTGGTGGGTGAGAATGGGTCAACCTGTAGCCTCACATCTCTCCACTCCCCACAGGCCCCCAATGCCTCCGTGCTGGTCTTCTTCCACAACACCGTGGAGGGGAGGGGGACTGAAGAGCAGCTGGCCCTCGACGGCTCCTTCCTGGCTGCTATCGGCAACCTCATCGTTGTCACGGCTGGCTACCGAGTGGGTGTCTTCGGCTTCCTGAGTTCCGGTAAGTCACTGGCATGGTTGGGGATTGCCGACCCCCTGAGCTGAGGGCCACTCTACGTGTGGTCAACCCCTTCTTCCCAAAGCCCCATCCCTTCAGGGCCCCTTGGCCCTCCTCTAGCTGAGCTGAGCACTCAGTAGACTGTCCCACATGCCCATGAGACCTTCCAGCGATGCTGACACCCATACCGGAGAGTAATTGTTGCCATTGGTTGATCTTACTATGTGCCGGAGCTGTTCTGACTACATTATGTGTTGTATCTTGTGGTGGTGGTGGTGGTGGAGTGTATATGTGTGTGTGTGTGTGTGTGCGTGTGTGTTTTGAGGCCCCAGAAGGTTAGACACTTGCTAGCATCAACAGTCAGGAAAGATCAGAGCCAGCTTTCACCACCAGGGCTGACTGGCCCTTAGGGAACCGTAGTATGGATTATAGTGCTGGGCCCACAGGGGCACCATTTGACTCCACGTAAGGGCTGCCTCCGTGATGTTTCCCGTTTCCTCTTTAATGCCAGCCTCGCTTGCGAACATCAGCTTGTCCCCATCCAGTCGCAGAACTGTTTGTCTCCTTGCTTCCATGCACCCTCCTCACCAGCACCCGGGGCAGAATCGGGGCCCGGACAGCTCCCCCTGTCCGTCTTTTCCTTCATGTCCAGCCCCTCCCAGTGGTGGGACACTTGTCAGACAGCCACGGCTGGGGGTAGACCTGCAGGTCTGGGAATCTGGAGAACCAAAGGCCACCTCTGCCATTCAATATCTGTGGGACCTGGGCTAAAACCCTTCATTTCTGAGTCTCAGCTTTCTCCTCTGTAAAATGGGGACAATCTTACCCAACATCCACAGTTCCGTGAGGCCGTAGGGAGGCTGTACATGAGAAAGGGCTTTAGATGCTACAGTGGGAACCTCCAGATAGGCACTGAACTTCATCTCTCTTCTCGAAGGATCTCATTTAAGACCCAAACACCTTACGTGCTAAGTCAGGATGGACAGGTGGAAGGTGGCATGGTGAGAATAATGGACTCATCTAGAGTGTGGGTGAGTGGGTAGAAATTCCAGAGTGCTGGGGAATGAGGGCTGGGTGCACACGTAGCATGAGCCCTTGAGTGCCAGGAAGAAGATTCTAGGCCTGCAGGACAACCATGAAGCGGGTACCAACTTCAGGCAAAATACAACCAGATGCCAATGAGGGAAATGCGGATGGTGCACACATTTCAGAAGATTTTCCTTCAGAAGGACCAGGGTCAGCTGCCAGAGCAACAAAAACTCTGCCTGGGTTTCCTTTCCTTTTTGTGAACGTGGGACTGATGATGATTTGAGAAGTCCGTAGCTCCCATCCCTGAAGAGGCAGGTGAAATTCAGACATCTTGAACGTGGTCTTGGACGTGGTCAGGTGGAACGTTCCACAATGTGGCTGATGCCTTGTCTTCGAGCCTTTCTGGACAGAGGGGAGCGAATTCCCATGTTCCCCATGCCTGAGGGGCATGTAATCTTATTGAGAATTTGTGTGCTTCTAGGAAGGGAAACTCATTCCTGCTGCTGGTGGAGTCAGTGTCAGGGGAGGCAAAGGAAGTTTCTAGAATACCTTCTGGAATGCCCTTCTCATTCCTGACCTGGAGCGCTTCCTGTTCATTGTGCTTAAAGCAGAACGGTCAGCGAGAGGGGAGGAATGTTACACTCAGCAGTGCCTGCCTCTACCAGACGTCTCTCCTGGATCGCCTTCTTTCACTCTCATGGCAGCTCTGTGGGGCCAGTACCGAGTGGCCATGTGGCAGGTGACTCAACGAGGCTCTGGGAGGTCAAGGAACTCCATGCGCCAGTTGGGAGTGCACTTGGGGTGTTAAATCCTATTGGTCAAAGAGCAAGGAGAAACATCTTGTGGCTTGCTCCCTCGGAGGTTTAGAAAGGGCCTTTGGATTCTCTGTTCTTCTGTGTAGAGAGCAGGATGTGTCTTTTATGCCCATTGAGCCACAGACAGGTTATCTTCGCTTTATTTATTAGACTTCCTAGCTTCCCCCGCATTCCTGGACCTTTGCCTGCCTTAGCTGAGCCTCCCTACAGCTCCACTAGGAGGGGGAGCGATGCATCTGTAGAAAAACTGAGACACTGAAACGTTAGGATGCAAACACGGCCTTCCGACTGCCTGTGATCCTGGAGGATGCTCTGGAAGAGGAAGACAGTGGGCGTGTGAGTCTGCAAACTCCCCCAGTAAATTTGTGACAAGAGCCCACCATCCCCTTTATCAATTAAAACAATAGTTAATAGATTTTACCATGTAGAGTGGTTTTAAGTTTACAGAATAACTGAGCAGGAAGTACAGAGAGTTCCATAGATGCCTCCCCCTGCCTCAGTTTCCCCTACTGTCTGACACTGGGTGTTGATGGGGCACCTCTGTTAGGATCGAGGAGGCAACACTGGTAGGTTAGCATTGACTGAGGTCCAGAGTTTCCAGTAGGGCTTGCTCTTTGTGTCATCCTCTCTGTGGTTTCGATAAATGTCACGTGTCCGCCATTATGGGTCACGCAGAAGAGTTTCACTCCCTAAGACTTCCCGTACTGCCCCGTCCCTCTTTCCCCTTTTCCATTGAAAATACTTGGACACCGATGTTCCGAACATGGGTCTGGAGAGAGAGGGGCTACTCTGAGTGCCAGCCAGAGCCCAGGGTCCTGCAGGGAACACAGGCTTGGCATCCACGCAGCATGGGCTCTGAGGGCAGTTCAGCCAAGCTGTGGACCCGAGGGGCTCTGGGCAGTTCCTTCCCTCTGCATCCACCCCTATGCTGCCCATCTCTCAGATGATGCTAAGATATAAGTGTGGAAGGCCGACAGCTGGCACCCTGCCTGGCACCCAGCAGGGGGCTCACAAGGGTTAAGCTCCCTTTCCTCTCTATGGACCCAGACGGGGCTCCTGCCAGGCAGGGCTGGTTGTGGTCATGCCCCGGCCCCACATGGAGCCAGCAGCTGGTACGAGTTGCCCCTGGACCACAGCGGTTGCGATAGCCCCTGGCGTGGACGGAGAGTCCTGCCCAGCGGTCTCTGCCCGCGTTCGGTGATGAGCGTGGGTGACACCCGCTATCGTCGCCCGCATGAACGGGGTCCTCCAAGAGCTCCAAACTCTGGAGGCAGTTTTCAAAGTGCCGGGGGGAGGACAGAAACAGAAAGAAGCTCATGCCAGGCCTGTGGCTGACAAGACAAGCTCGTGTTCTCTGTGAGAAGAGGGAGGCCAAACCCAACAATACTTTAAGGGGGCCCTGGTTCCTGGTAAACTGAGCTGTTGGAAAGGACGAGAAGGGGTTGGTGGTGGGCGGGGGAGGCCATTTCCCCAGCCTGGATCCGGCCCGGGGACAGACCCTGGGGGGCACAGGGCTCAGTGACAATCCCCACTCTGGCAAAGCACGGCAGGGAGGGGAGCAGGGGCAGGTGGAGTGGGGGGCGGTCAGGCTCAGAGGCGTGGGGGGAGGAGGGTCAGCCTGCAGGCCCGAGTAGGCTGTGGGGCAGAGGAGGGGTGCTTTGGCTGGGGAGTCAGAAGGCCAGGCATGGTAGTGTTGCCCCTTCCCTCATCATCCCCAGGGCCTCCCGAGAGGGTCTGCTCCCCTCCAGCCAGAAGAGCGGGCACAGAGTCCTGTTTCAGCGGCTCTCCCACGTAGGTGCAATTTCTGCTGCAGAAGCCAAGGCACACTCTGCAAAGAGTATCTGGGAGAATCTGCTGGGACCTAAATCTGTTTCATTTTATTCAAGAAAAACTAGACAATTTCTACAGTGCTTTATGCTGGGCACTGTTCTGTTTCCTTTACAATTGTTAACCAATTCAATCATCCTAACAACCCGAAGACCTAAGTAGGGTTATTACTTCCATTGTCCTGATAGGGGAAATCAAGTCACACTAGGCAGTGTGTCCAAGGCCCCGCAGTGCTGGTAGGTGGTGGGGTCGGGGCTGCTCCCAGCTGGTCTGGTTCCATAACCTGGGTGCTCGGCCACCTCACCTGCTTCTCCACGACCATCAGTGACACTGGGGGAGGGCCCACTGTGAACTCAGAATGGCCCCAAGGAGCATTAAAGGGAGAGCTGGCGACATCACGTGAGCGAGAACCAGTTAGGGAACGGGGGAGCAGCTGGTCTGGCTGGGGTGGTTCTGGCCAGTGCAGGTAGGAGTGCCGAGCAGGGCAGCCTGGGCAGGTGGACAGGGATGGATGCCCGCTCACCTCTGTCTCCCTACTGGACTCTACGTGCAGCTGGCAGGGAGCCCCACTCCGGCGTCCTCCCCCAGGGGCACGGCACAGCTCACGTGTGTGGCAAGATAGAGCCAGCAGGACACCGAGGAGGCCTCAGGGGCTCGGCCACAGCAGGATGGCCAAGTGAACGTGGCCGTGTTGGCTGGGCAAGGGCCAGTGTTGGAAAATGAAGGCAACCCAAGCTGCTTGGATGGGCCGAGGCCACTCGCAGAGGATCACAAAAGCCGGGAAGACATTTAGACTTGACTCTGGGCACAGACAGGGGAGTTAGCAGAGCTTTTGAGCACGGAAAGTTCCATAAATGGAGCACGTTTTTTTTTTTTTTAATGAAAATAACACAATGCCTTGCACATCATAGATTTTCCAAAAAGTGTTGAATTGGTTTGAGTGTTGGGACAGAGAGTTCCGAGTGTGTATTAGGATCTAAGTCCTGACTTTCTGTTACATTTGCTTCTTATGCCGAAGCAAACATTTCCTCTCAAGAGTCAGGTTTAGTCTCAAGGGTCAGCCTCAGTGAAGGAAGGGGTTGGAGCAGACTGCCTGAGAGCGGTTAGCTCGCTGCCCCTGTGTGCATGGCTCAGGCTGTGTGTCCCGAGGGCCAGCACCGAACCTGTCTTGCTCTCCATGGAACCACATTCAACACCCGGCACCAGGCCAAGCCCTATCCAGACTTGTTGGAAGAGCAGCCCTTGGAGGACCCTCCCCTCTGACTTCTTGGGGGTCCGTAGACCCCACAACGTCAGCACTGTACTTGGGAAGCTGATCTATGGGAAGTCTGAGGCAGGGATAGCCGTCCCCAAACCTCCTATATTGTCCCCGGAAATGCAGGCTGCGGATGTCACTTCCTGGACGTGCAGGACTGGGTCCCACCCAGAGGGCGCCCAGCTTTCCTGCCCTGCCCACGACCTCAGAAGCCACGCGCTCATCCTAACAGAAGAGATGCGCAGTCCAGAAGTGTCCACAGTGAGGACTGTGGTAATGTCTTCACGAAACCCAGAATACAAAATGCATTTGAAGAAATTCTGAGAAGACTCTCAGACCAGCTGGAAGAGTAATTTGTACTGTTGTGGCCTCCGAGTGGGCGTTCTCGTCAGCTTGGTGAGCGCCCGCGTGAGGAATTGGGACACAAGATTTTCCTATTCTTGTGTTTGGGAATACGGAGTCTTGTTGACAGTTCTGCACTGGATACTGAGCCCTGTTAATCGTAACTACGGTCGTTCATTCACTGGGCATTGACGAAGGACTTGCTCTGTGCCCCTGGTTTCAGTGGAGGCCATGGGCTAGCTAGGAAGGCGGTAGCCAGCTCAGCAGGGAGTCTGTTTCTCACTCTCGTGCTCTCTCTCTTTCTCAAATAAATAAAATCCTTAAAATTTTTTTAAAAAAATAAATAGATAAAAGAGCCACTCAGCCCTCTCTTAAAAAATTTAAAACTTAAAAAATAAACAAAAGGCCACTCAGGATGTGGCATGGACGATTCATCAGAGGGAGAGACACGTGGATACAGGAGGCCAGTGAGAAGCACTGAGGGGCTCAGTGGGGAGAAAGCCCGAGCCGCTGGGGAAGAGGCGAGCCGGGGATTCAGGGCAGCAGGTGTCAGGGAGGACCCTGGGACTGTGTAGGAGCAGATCGGGTGGGTGATGCTGCATTAGAAGGAGAACATAAGAAATTCTGCAAAGGCTCTGTGCTCAGGGGACTTGGAATTGATTCCCTTTGGGACTCAGTGCTCTTGAAATGTCTTAAGCAAGGTAGCCTCCTGGAGACATGAGGGGCTGGTGCTGGGGGAGTGCTCCATGCCCGTGATAATCCTGAGCCAACCCCATGTGGGTGGTGATTGAAAACCTGGGAGCCACTGGGGTGTCCTAGGGCAAAGTGGGCAAGTCTTAGTGTGAACCAGAACAAGCCGGGTATTTCCGAGTGGTTAGCCATGTAGATGGACAAGGAGGGGCCGCTGGATTCAGAGGATGGCCAGAGACCATGGGCATATAAGTGTCCCAAATGCTGACAAGAGCATATTTTTGCTATATTATATATACATTGTGCGTGTACATCTGAATCACTGCATTAAAAATATAGTGCTGAGATTTCAATAAATATTTTCTGAATTCCATGAAAAAAGAAGAGAGTAACTCAGCTGAAGGCTACTGAAGGTCATGGGAGAAGAGGCAGTGGGAGCTAGATGGAGAGCCTCAGCCATGCCTGGTCCTGGTCAGGGAGGAAGAGGTGTGGAGAGCCACCATGGTGGGTCAACACACGGGGCATCCCCACTGCCATGCCAAGCCAGGTTGTGGTCTGAGCGTGGACTGCCTCTGATGTGAGCAGCCCCCCAGGAGGTGCCCTCGCCTTTGGTGGGAGAGCTGTGGCCCAGAGAAGTGGAATGACAACAGCAGGCTCTCCTACCCAGAAAAGGCTGGAGGGGTCTGGTTCTGAAGCCATGCTGTTCCCACCAACCTACATAGACACAAGTCCAGGCCCCCCAGAGGTACCCCAGACAGCCCTGGGGTGGGTAAACCCTAGACTGTGAGATCGTAGATGGTAAAAGGCTTTCCTTTTGCAGGTTCTGGTGAGGTGAGTGGCAACTGGGGACTTCTGGACCAGTGGGCAGCTCTGACCTGGGTGCAGACACACATTGGAGTGTTTGGTGGAGATCCTCGGCGCGTGACCCTGGCAGCAGACCGTGGCGGAGCCGACGTGGCCAGCATCCACCTTCTAACCACCAGGACCACTGATTCCAGACTCTTCCAAAGGGTCGTGCTGATGGTGAGTCACCTGTTCAACCTTCAGACTTGTTTTGGACACTGGTGAGGTGAAGGAGCCTCACTTACTTCTTGAGACCACTTGGCTTCGATTGCTTGGTTTCCTTTATCCTTTGTTTTGAGTGTGTTCTTGCTCATGGCCATCTTTCCATGGTCAGGGAATTTGAGGATGCCAAGAGGCTCCTCTGACTACTGTCCATCATCCCAAATGGTGAAAATTCTAGATGGGGAAGTGTTTCCATTTTGGGAGATCGCTCCCAGGGTTTAATGGTGTGAACTCTCAAAGATCTCTCTCGTCAGTAGACAAACACAAGGAGATGGAATGTAGGATGAGGAGCTTTCTGGTGGAGGAAAAGCTAATGATGGCACAGTTTAGCCAATATGATGCTAACGACACCTGACATTATTGCCACAACAGGAGAGAAGTAAAACAGAGAACCCTCATCTGTTTTCTGGTGTTGCTTCCCTGCCCTTCTCAGGGTTTGAACTCTAACTCTTCCTTTATGTTGTCTGGTTTCTTCAATAGTCTATGCTCCCATCTCCTGGCTGCAGTTCAGTTCTGGCAGCATTTCTTCATGGAGCACTATTGGGTGATTCATTCCTCTCTCTGAACGCTTCCACCTCATTGTCTAAGTTGGGGAGGGGTGGCAGGGACCCCAGAGCTTGTCCACATTGCTGCTGTGTCAGCAACCACGGGATGAGGCATGGTGCTCCCAAGATTTGGCCAACAGTCATTGACTGTTGAAAGAAGGCAAAGAATAGAAATCATCCTTCATGACTCTGCTAGATGGTCTGAAGCTCCTGCTGGATGGTGATGGTGGTGATGGAGATGACGGTGATGATGGTGATGATGATGATGATACAGTGATTTTGATAATGACAATAACTGTTATGGAAGAAGTTACCTGTTGATCACAGCACAAGACCTGATGGTTATTATCACTGATTAGCTGCTAATTTTGTGGAACGTCCAGTTTGTGTGAGGTGCCATGGTAGGCGCTGGAAATGTCACGCTGAATAATTCATGTCCTAGTTCTTGGGAAACTTACAGATTACTGAGGGGTGAGGGAAAACACTTAAAGCAGATATTTAAAAGTGGGTCTTGGGGCAGCTCATAGAGAAGCCCCCAACTAAGCACAGGGAAGAGGGAGTGTCCAGGAACACTTCTGAGGAGAAGATACATCTGAGTGATGTGTTGAAGACTGTGCAGGCATTTCACTGAAGGAGGAGTTCTAGCACTAGGCCACAGCTTGGCTTCTCACTGAGATCTGCCAGTCCTATATGTGGGGGACGGGGGGACAGGATCTTCATGGTCAGCAGTGATGGACATTGGGAGGCAGGGAGCAGCCAGATTGGATGGACACCTTGACTTCCATCCTCAGTGAAGGGAGCCATTGGGGAGTTAGGTCTGGTTTGGTTTGCTTTCCCATTTTAACCATATTTAAGTGTACAGTTTAGTGGCATTAAGTACCTTTACAGTGTGGTACAATCATCACCACTAATCACTTTTAGAATTTTCCATCATCCCAAACAGAAACTCTGTAACTATTGAAAAATAACTCTCCATTCCCTGCTTCCCAAACCCTGATGACCACTATTCTACCTTCTGTTGCTGTGAATTTGCCTAGTCTAGGTACCTCACAGCAGTAGAGTCATACAAAGTGTGTGTGTGTGTGTGTCTGGCTTATATCACTTAGCATAATGTCTTCATAAAGTCTCATCCATGTTGTAGCCTATATCAGAATTTCCTTCCTTTCTAGGCTGAATAACATTCCGTTGTACACATAGACCACATTTTGTTCATACAGTCATTTGTTGATAAACACTGGGGTTGTTTCTGCCTTATGTGACTAGTGCTGCGATGAACTTCGGTGTGCTGTCAATGTGCTTTTAGGCAAGTAAGAAACTTGCTTCCCTTTAGGAAGACTTGTCTTAAAGCCAAGTGGGAGATGCCTTTAAGAGGGACAATCCTGGAAGCAGATAAAACGATGATGAGACTATGAAGTAGCCAAACTAAGGAAAGATAGAGCACCATCAAAACCAATGTCATGGACTTGCTAGCAATTCTAAGGTCAGATAAACAGATTCCAGCATTGTCCAGCCTTCTTGGGATCCAAACCCTTGATTGTCATGAGGAGGATAGGAGTGACATTGTTTGGGAAGATGTGATGCTGGATCAGTACTGTCACCATTCCCTCCCGGAAGCAATAGCACTTGCCACTTCGTCTCTCTCCTTGAGCCGTAGGAGCTTTCCAACGTTTCTTGAAGGGCCGGTGCTCTATTCTGCTTCCCTCTGTGGGAACACTCTTACCCTATCTTCCTCTCTGCCTTCTCTATTTGTCATTCAGGGAATTCTTCCAGACTCTTTTTAGCCCAGAACCAGACCTTCTTTATGGCTTGTGCTGTCTCTACTTCTCTGCACAGCATTTATCACGATTTCCTACCAGTAAAGAATTATTCCCACTGCTCAGTCTTTCCCGCACAAGACTGTGAGCCCCCAGAGAACAAGGGACAGCTGTGTCTTATTCTCGCACAGGACCCTAAGCACTCAACACAGTTGTCCTAGAGTGGATGCTGCATAGCTAATATCCAGGCAGTGAATGAGCAGAGGAATGGGGGACAATGCCCAGGACCTCCCAGGCTGGTCCACTTCCCTCCCTACCACCATTGCCTTGTGTTTCTTGTCCTTTGATTCAGATTTTCTTCAATCTCTCCCTCTTAGTGGGCCCATCTGCATGGCAGGAGGTCTGAGGCCAAACATCTTTCAATTCCTGGTATTGAAAACAGAACTTTCCGACTTTGAATGCTCCTGCAGGGGTTTTCCCAGAGGCCTCTCCGAGACCAGATACTCAGTGGGACCTGGAAGACACCAAAAATGCCTTCCAGTCAGCCCAGAAGGCAGAATGCTTTTTTTGAAAATTCTGGAGACTTGAGGTGTTTGGGGAATTTCAGAAACTAATCTGTTTCAGCAAATGGTAGTGTATTTAAAAATAAACTCTCCATCTGTTTTAGTCATTTAGAAACAGCTTTTACAACTGCTCCCAGCAGTCTTTGGGATGCATGTGAAATTATTTGGTATTTGGAATCAAGAGAACGAAAATACTTCAATACATTAGCAGTTCTTAAACATGTTCTTTACCAACAGATGTTTGGGGGAATGGATGTGAGTTGGTGATATATTCTTGGATAAGATCTTAAGTCTTTCTGCAAATCTTGAGGCCAGAGCTGTTACAAGACATGAGGCACAACAGGCTCCTGTGATAATTAATGACTTTATTTAGATGATTTGGGGCCACAAGGCTCTTCCAATATATTATCTTGTGGATTGCTCACATTGGTTGGCACGGGGTCTTTCTATTATTTGCAATCTGAAGACAGGAAGTCTGAGGCTTAGGGAGGTCTAGTGACTTGCTAAAGAACACACAGTAAAGAAGGAGCCACATTAGGGGCTAGAACCTAAAGCCATATCCTGTGTTTTCCCCACCCTTAGAAGCTGCTTCCGCAGAGAAGCTGGAGACTCTTCCAGGGCCTTAATGCCGAAGGGAAAGAGCTCAGGCCCATGATTAGGCAAGCCTGCCTTAAGATCCCAGCCTTGGGCAAGCCCTTCACTCTTGAATTCTTCATGGATAAAATCAGTATGTTTAATTCTGTCTCCCAACGGCTCAAGAAGTGGTCATCATGTAAGAATTGTGGAGTGTCCTGCACCATTGTGCATTGTGCAGGAACTCGAGAAATCCAGGTTCCCCCTTGTCTTGCCAAGCGAGGGCAGCTCCAAAGCAAAACAGGTCAGGGGAATTGGTACCTGCACCCAGGGCCTGGGTTGAAGACGGAAGAGGTGGCGACCTGTCGCAAACCTGCACTCTGTGACTCTGATGCCCTGGACGGTATTAAGAGAAGACAGAGGAGGTCATGTCCCCCACAGTATGGTTCGTAGGATCCAGAAGAGGTTTCCGTTGCCTTCCTACAGTATTGCCTCAATTCTGTATTCCTCAGAGGGAGCACCAGGCCTCAGGAATTGGCCTCAAGCTACATTTTCCTGTCTCTTCTCTTCCTCCATTCCTGCAGGAACCCTGCTCGCCAGGCTCCCTAGTACCAACATTCCTAGAAAATGCCATGCCTTCTTCCACATCCTTCCATTGCCCTGCTGTGGTCGGCATGCGAGCTTCTCCACTTGGAAAGCCGCTCCGTTCTTCAGGGCTTGGCTGAAATGGCACCCTGTAAGCCTTTCTCCATCTCTTCAAACAGAATGATTCTCATTTCAGTAGAAAAACTTCTATTTAGCAATTTTTAGGAATCCTGCCTTGTCTTCCATGCTGGCTGTTTTTCTAGCACATCTTATTCCAATTCTGTTGTGACTGAAAGCTTGACAGGGCCTGTGAGCTTTTCATCTTAGACTTACCTTAATGCTTCGCAGGGCTCTGTGTGGAAGATGGCACAGCGTCTGTGCTGAGTTCCATCAAACTAGCGGAGGGGCCCAGGAACTCTTTTCTCCTGTTTTCACACCAACTTCATAGTGCCAGTACTTTCTTCTCCGTTTCTCTTAATCAGAATCAACTGAGCTATTCATGGGCTCTAATGCTCTCATCTAGATTTTAAGATACATATATCGATTGCCTTTAAATAGTCCTGATGGGAATTTGAGTGTATCTTCATGGAATTTTTTTATGATTTTCAAAAAAATATCTGTGTTTTTATGATGTGAAGTTTCATACCCGTGAATCCAGTTGATACCATAACCATGAGCAGGATTTTTGTCTCCTTGGGTCTTTTCATAGAGTTTTGAACTTCTCTCCCCCCAAATTTTGCAACATCACTGTAGGCAAGTCCCTATCTGTGTCCTAGTTCGGTTGGCATTATGAATGATGTCCTATTTTTATTGAACTTTCCAGCTGGTCAGGACTGGCATAGGGGAATAAAGTTAGCTCCAGATTTTCCGAGCCTTCGTACCACTGCCAGCACTCGGTCTGTTGTCTCCATGGGCTTTTCTGATGTTATTTCATTATCTGTACACGTTGGCAGGCTGATTTCTATCCCCTTTGGACAAAAATGCTCAGCCGTTCTCACAAATAGATCCAACACTGAAGGAACTCCAGTGATAAATATGTTTCTTTTTATCTCTTTTTCTTTTTTCTTTTTTTTTTTTTCCTCTTTATCATCATATTTCCCAAAGTGTCTCATGATCTCTGGGGGCATGGGTTCTTTCTAGGTGTTTCTCTGCCATCTGAGGGCCTTGTTCCCATGCGCAGGGCTGAGGCTGGACAGCTCAGACAGCGGGGAGGGGAGGGAGGAAGAGGGGCCAGCCCTGCTGACTGAGGGAGGCAGAGGTTCCTCTCATTTGCACCCCTGCAGCCCATCAGCCTCTCTTTTCCTTGGACCTGATCCTTCCTGCTCTTGGTTTTCTGCGTCATACCAATCTTACTATTCCCCAAGTTCTTGCTTTCTGAATCTTCTTTATGGCTTTACTTTTAAAGCTCTTCTTTCATCTGTGTTTACCTTTGTCATCTTTTACTCTCTCCTTGCTGCTTCGACAATCACCTGTTCTGTGAGCTTCATGAGTTGAAATCTGAGCTATCACGCGTCATTTTTTGTTTTCTGGTCAATGGGTTTGAGCAATAAATGTCCCTCTTACTGTTGTATCAGCTCTGCCCTGGGCATTGGGGGAAGTAGCGACATGTCCTATATTTCTGTATCTTTGATTATTGCTTGTATTATGTTCTGCTTAATCATAGGAGATATGCCTTTTTTTTTTTCTTTTAAAAGCTTTTAGATACATAGGATTTTAACCCGTTCTTTTGCAAACT
The DNA here is from genome assembly GCF_030435805.1 of Mustela lutreola. NCBI lineage: Eukaryota > Metazoa > Chordata > Mammalia > Carnivora > Mustelidae > Mustela > Mustela lutreola. Next base: position 8,817,172 of record NC_081292.1, on the reverse strand, counting down.
GATTTCTAATTTTATTTCATGATTATTATGGAGCTTGTGTTGGGGAAGGTTGACTCAGAAATTTATTAGGATTTCCCCTGTGACCTAATATGTTCTTCGTTGGTCAGCAGAAAAGTTGTATAGCGTTATCGAAATCTTCTCTCTACCTACCTACTTATTTTTGCTCGATCTCTCCGTTTCTGAGAGTTGTGTGTTTAAATCTCCAAATAAAATGACCCATTTATCTATTTGTTCCTACAATAGTTGCTTGATATATTTTGAAACTCTATTGTTAGATTAACACAGGCTCAGTCATTATATCTTCTTAATATCTCATTCCTTTTGTAATATCTCTTTTGCCCCTTAGACAATTTATTTTTGCCATCAATTCCATTTGCCTCGAAATTCAACACTTGCCCTTCGTTCCTTTTTGCACGAAAAATGTTCCAACGCTTTATTTTGAAATCCTGCATTCTTTTGTCTTAAAGCTTGCAAATTTTCACGATGTGTCAAGTAGATAATACAACATCAGAATTTTTAAAATCTCTTCTCTTCATAGCAACCAGTCTGCTCTTTAAAACATATGGATGAAATGATATCCTTCCCTTAATTAGATCCTTCCACTGGCTTTGCCTTTCTCCTAGAATACACCCTGACCTCCTGACATTCCCATCCAGAACCCTGCGGGAACTGCCTCCCTCCTGACAGCCCCTGCACCTCGCTCCAGCTCACTCAGCCCAGGTACCCTGGGCCCCTTCCAGCTCCTGCCACAGGCAGCCTTGCTCCTGTCCACAGGAATTGCCTCAGTTAACCCTACTGCCTCCGGTTTTCCTCGAGATATTTGCCTGGCTATTTGCTGCTCACCTTTTAGGTCTCAGCCCAAATGGGAGCTGAAACGCATGCACTGGCAGGGAGGCCTTTCCTAAACAGACATCCGGCTAAATGACTTCTCGCCCAGTCACACGTGGGTCCCGGGTTACTTTCTGCACTACCTTCCCTGCCGTGACAAAGTTTCTTATTTATTTATAATCTCAAGCTCTGTGATATCGGAGATCTCACCTAGTTTTCCCTGATATAACCTCAGCACCTGGAGCCATGTCTGGCATTTAGTAGATGTCCAAAAAAAAAATATGGGTAGACATCAATTCTTGGAAAAACAGAAAGCAAAACTATCACACGTGGTCCACAGAAGTTATCTGGGTGAGGTAGAATGTTCATAGCGATCGCTAAGAAGTTGTTCTCTCCCCAATCCCCTGTGCCCAGCTTCAAGTTTGATTAGACATCCTCTGAATTCACAAACTCAGTTTTCCTAAGGAAGAAAACTTCAAGGAAGAGCTGAGCTGCTACCTGGCACGGTTCTTCTTAGTGTTCCTTGTTCTCTTCTCTCTCCAGAGGCAAGTTTGTCTGGAAATTCGAAACACAAAGATGCTCCCGAGTGAGCCTCCCTCCCACCTTTCCCAGAAAGCTCTCCCCACATGCCAAAGGTTAAATATTTATTAGGTATTATTTTAATCAGAAATAAATACATGATTTAGCAAAGTGTAATGCTTCCCACTTAGAAATCCCTCTGAGTGCTCCCCAAAAGTTCTCAGCACACTAGTTACAATGGAAAACAATGCATAAGACACTGTACAAACATCTGGCTTTTGCAAGGTCACCCTGCCTTGTGGTGGAAGTCAGTATCCACAGTGTTATATTCATTTCCCACACATTGGCTGGCCTCTTGCAATGGCCTTTAGGGACTCCTGGGGGAAACCGTGAATATCTTCTTGTATAAACACACCAGAGTCTGATAATACAAAGAATCACGTAAATGCATATACACATACCACCAGCACAGTGATCTCAGATCTCCGGAATGTGTGTGCTGAGCAAACATCTCCTATCTGGCAGCGAGGGGATTGACAGGCACACCTCCCCCCTGAATCCCTCTGCAACAGTGGAAAATGAGTCTTGGGTGCCTCGGCAGCCCCCTTTCTAACAAGATCCGGATGGGCGGCCTCAAGTTAAATACTTTTCCTTTTCTAGAACTTTTCTGCGCTTTCTCTTTCATCTCTTAAAATAAGTAGGCCAGAATTAAAGCCACTCTGCCTCCCTTCCTTCCCGGAGCTCAGCCGTTTTCTTCGTGTGGCTGCCAGGCCCGTCTTAGAATAAAGTACTGGTGATGCAGAAAAATAAATTAATCCTCTAGAACTTAATCAATTTGCAGTTTTCAAAGAAGCCAACCGTTCTCTCCTACTCAATCCAGCTGCACTTAGCCTCTGCGAAGGTGCCGCTGAGATGGGAGCTCACGGGCCACCCTTGCCTGACCTAGTCCCCTTGGAGCCATGAGCTGATGTCTCCTTCTACAACCCACTTTCACGATATTTGTAGACTTCTCCCTGTCTATACCACGAGTCCTCTGCTGATCTGTCCTTCTTTCTGTCAACCTGACATGGGACTTAATACACTTAGCTCTTCAGGCAATCGTGAGAGAACCACTGATGAGTCATTATTGGTAAGAGTCTCAGCATGTCAGAGAAGTTCTTTCTGCACCACGAAGCCATGGCTGGGGACACCAGGAAAGCTTGCACAGCTCCAAGTTTACCCTCACGATTTCCCATAAGCAGCCTCCCTCTCTCTCCTTTGCCTTGCCCTCTGCAGAGCAGGGAGGCTGTCTGATTGTTGTGCATGTGGTTCCAGCACCAGCAAGCCACTGGGTTCTCCTGATTCAGGGATGATAAGAAAGATTAACGTTTAGTGTCACTGAGTTCCCTTAAAAAGAAAGGAGCTGCATATCAAAGGTCTCTATGGGTTGGTTAGAAAAGTTCATTGTGGGGGACACGTTTGCAAATCTGGCCTGGCCAGGACACAGCGTTCAGCTCATCTTCTCAGGCTTTTCTTGTTCAGAAGTTATCTCTGATGAGCCCAGAGTGTGACCATCTGGACAGTTCGTTGAACGGTCTTGTGCCCTTTCTTGTGAGATAATGTCTTTATCTTTCCCACAAATACAATGAGCACACACATATACGCGGGGCTCTTCGGAAATGTTGCCCAATCACGTCGTGATTCAACGTTTCCTGATGTATTGGTACTGATCAGACACTGGGGAGGGGTTCCCTTAGTCATGATGTGGACAGAGAAGATGTGAGTTCGAGTCCCCATGTGCCTTCTCTTGGCTTCTGGAAGATGTGTGGCTCCCCAGGGACCAGGAAACCACGTGTTTCCACCAGATCCCAGGTGATAGTTCCAACCTTTGTTATTTTGGGTATACACGATGGTGTCTGTTCTCAGGCTAGTCTTCAAAATATGGTGGTGACGAGAAGAAGGAGCTCTTCCTCTTGCTCCCGCTGTATATCAAGGACATGCTTTTCTTCTTTCGATCAAAGGAGGTGTTGTCATCGCTGGTCAGGGACAGGTAGGAAGCGATGCTTTCCCGAAGGCCATAGCTGAAAAGGGACTCATCCACACCGAGTGGGTTCCTGGCTCCCTCGGCGTCCTCTTGCAGTCTGTGAGTGGGAAGAATGGGGACAGTCGGAAAAAGAAGAGAGGGACAGAGAGAGAGAGAGCCAGAAAACAGGAGAAGAAAAAAAGAAGAAAGAAAGCCTGGTTAATACTTCTCACACTTACTGTTCTAATTCTGCTTCTTACAATTGTGGCCAAGTGATCTTGGAGAAATCACTTAACCTCTCAGAATCACCATTTCCTTGAATGGCTGTAAGTTCTAACTGCAAATCGGAATGAGTATTTCTTTATGACCTTTACAAGAAAGAACAGTTTTCTTCATCTCCCAAGGCAATTTTCTGATCTCAGTGTTGAAGATGACCCACTAGCTCCTGATTACAGATCCCTATAAAATGCAATGACAGTGAGGCCTGAGGCTGGGTTAGGGTCTCCCAGGGGACAGAGGGATTCTGTGGGTTGCAGCGTGCCCTGCTGAGCTTTCCCCAGGCCAGGCTGTAGTCTGCTATGTTTTCAGCTGTCAGACTCACTCACTGGTTTGGGGTGCATCCATGCAGGACACACACACACACACACACACACACACACACACACACACAGACATCCCACCTGGGCACCCTCTTCCAGTCGAAAGTCTTCTGGCGCAAGGTGACGGGCGAGTCAGGGACCCTCGCTGCGGGGGTGGCCGTGCTCTGAGTGAGGCAGGGTGTGGTCAGGACACAGCACAGGCCATCAGCCACCTCTAAGGACGGAAGCAGAAAACTGGTCAGTGACCCTGGGATGCCCAAGCCAGCATGGGGTATGGGGCCTGAAGGACCATCCAGTAGGGATCCCTGGTTGTTCACAGGGGAAACGAAGGCCGAGATAGGAAAGAGGCATGGCAGTGTGACGAGTCATGCACCCAGTTGTTTAAGACATGTTAAGTGCCCTGAATGCGCACCGTGCTTAGCTTGGGGCAGGTGGAGTGCCCTAAGATTGGATCCAGAATCATCTATACTGGGGTTTGATTTCAACTATGCCCCTGACAGTGAATCCCCTTGAACCTTTCCGAGCCTCAGTTTCCTGGACGGTACACAGAGAGGACAGGCAAGTGAGAACAGCCGGCAGGAGGCTCTGCCTCTAGGGTTCACGCTCTTGCCTGGCTCCATGAGGTGCACCAGGTGCAAGGCAGGGTCCAAGTCCACCGATCAGCGCTTCCTCCGGCACCAGCGGCTGATGCACGTGCAGGAAGACAGGAGGAGAGAACACAGGCGGAAGGAAGAGGGAGCCGGCGAGCCGGAGGGCAAGAGTTAAGGAAGGGGGGAGGGAGGGAGAAGAAGTAAAAACACTGCAAAAGAAGAAAAGACACCAGAAAAGAAGGAAGAAGAAGGCAAAGATAAAGCAAACAAGAGAAAGTGGAAAAAGATAAAAATGAAGCACAATCTTTCTTCTCTAGCCTGGATGCTCATGCACAGAGAGAATGATTCTTCTCTAGCCTGGATGCTCATACACAGAGAGAATGAGAATTAAATAATCCACTGCTCTCCCCACCCCTTCCCCCCAGGGTAGCGCATCTCTCTACCCGCATCAGGCTCCAGTCTCTACGCCCCGCGGCTGTGGGAAATCCTTGGTCTAGCTGTGCTCATTCATTCATTTATTTCTTTCTTTATTTTTTAAGATTTTATTTATTTGAGAGACAGAGAGTGAGAGAACACGGGAGCACAAGATGGGAGAGGGTCTGAGTGAGAAGCAGACCCGCCCCCTGCTGAGCTGGGAGCCCCATGCAGGGGTGGGTGCTGGGACTTGGGGATCATGACCCAAGCCAAAGGCAGACGCCCCACTGCCTGAGCCACCCAGGTGCCCCTCAGACATTATTATAGGCCGAGGAAATCCTGTGTGGCCTCATTTAGGTTGCAGACCTTGGTGCAGGGGACAGGAAGTGTCCAAGGGTATGAAACATTGCTGGCCTGCAGCAGGACAGAGCCCCTGGCCGGGAGCTGGTCCATTGCCAGGCTTTAGGGAGAGAGTTTACTTCTGGCTGTCTCCGCCTCTCATGTTATTTAGGGAGCTCTGGGTGCTCTTGCCAAAGAACAAAAGGACGTTGTGGCTGAAGAAGCAAACCAAGGCTAGCAGGGTGGCAACCAATAATGCCTTGTTTCTTGGCGTTCGTTCTGACTTTCACTGTGAGCTCAAATATCCACCCACACAGTCCCAAGAAACGTAGGATTGGGCCCTGAGGTTGGGGGTTCTTAACTGAATGTGTGTCTGAAATAATGCCCTGTCATGGGCTGGAAATTGAAACAACCTTTCAGGTTAGGAGGTGAGGGAGAGGGAGCCAGACGCAGACTGGAGGGACCTGGGCCAGGGGACAGTGGGCAGGGTTTGTGAGTGGTTAACCCTGACGCTAAGTCCGAATCCCCACAGAGTAAAAGAACCAACACTTTCAGAGCCGGACCTGAGCTTGTCCCCAGGCTTCAACTCAGCGTGCCCCGGGCAGGTCTGAGCAAGCAGTGTTGTTACACTCACTCAGGGAAGGAGGAACCCTGGGCTCCTGTCGCTTGTTCAAGGTCACAGAAATGTGACCCAAACCTGCTTCATTGACTCAGAACAAGACACTTGTGTCAAAGATGACTCATTACCTCTGAAATGGGGGAGAGAGAGGTCCTCTCTGCCTGTGGGGTCTGGACACACTCCCTTCAGTCTCTCCACTCCGTAGAATATTCCAGAATGCTCATTCCTCTCATACGCCTGGCTTCCCAACCACTGCACATCTGGGCTGTCTGTGGGACTTGTGTCCCACCCCTCTGTCTTCTCAGTCACCACCACACACAGGACAATTTAGGGGCCAGAACTTTACACTCATGGTTTTGTGTTTGGTCCTAACAATAGTCTCCTAAGAGGCATGCAGACGGACGTCCCCATTTTAGAGATGAAGAAACTGAGGCTCCAGGCTGTTAATGTATTTTCCCAAGGCACCAGGTAATAAATACAAGCCACCTGGAACACAAAGATGTCTGTACAAAGCCCTTAGCACACAATTTTTCTGATTCTGTGATTCTGGGTAGAATCTGGAGGAATCTTATTTCCCTTGGGGGTCCCCAGGGGCACAGGAAGCCACTGACACAGTGGCCAGGGTCATATTTCTGGAAGACACTGCTCCCGCACTGGGGCAAGCCACCTGGGTACTCTTGGCCTGGACGCCTCATGGGTCTCCCAGTCTGTACAGTGTTTGCTGGGGCAGCAACCTTTTTGCTGTTTGCTTTTGTCTATGCAAAACTTATGGTCTCTCCACCTCTCCGATGATTGTTATTAAAAGCCAAGTACCACAACCAACCTTTACTCATAATCAGTAAAAGCTGACTATCTCCAGGACTCCCTTCCTCTTTCATTTTTAGCTAAGCTGCTAGGTTTTCAGGTATCAGAGAAGGAACCTTTGGCTGTCACTTACTTTGCATCTGCCCCATTCCGTAATGACATTATGTTAGGGGACGCGCTACATGAGCGACCCAGTCATCGCAACCACGCCAAGGGGTTGTTCTCGTCCACCTTCCACGAACAGGGCGCTGCGGCTCTCAGAGAGGGGGATCTTTCCCCGAGGTCTCACGGAGCCCGGACGCGAGCTTGGGCCTGTGTCTCCCGAGAAGCCATTTCTCCTCCACGCTCTCCCTTTCTAGTCACTGGCCCGGCGTGATAACCCAGGGCCTGCGGGCCCCTTTCACCTTGAAACACCCTTCAAGACCGCACACGCTTTAGAATGTTAGCAAAGATACCCAGGACGGCGAGGTCCGGAACCAGGAGTGGAAGACACGTACACCATGGAGCAACCTTTCCTCTTCCCGCCAGTAGCAGGAGAAGGGAGGAGGAAGGAGGAGCCCTGGCTGGGGACAAGGTGAGAAGGAGCCCGCTTCTATGTGCCTGGCCCTCCCTTCAGCACCTTCCTGGCACTACTCAGCGGGTTCTTCACACACGCCAAGGCACAAAGGCACACAGCGAGCCTAGGGTTGCCCAGAAGATGTGGGATATGAACGCCGAGGTCCCAGAGCCAACTTTTTACTATAACTCCCTCTCACCTGGGGTAAGATGTCACCTCCTGGCCTGGCATTCAGGCCCGTCGCTGTCTACCTGGGACCTCCTCTTCTCACTCTATCCTTTCCTGTCACCTCCATCAAATCCCGCCCCACGGCTGCCATCTTGGAGGGCGCTCCCCATCCTGGCCAGTGTGGAACACTGGGCCCTCCTTCCTGGTCCCGGGGAAACATGTCCAAACAAACAAAGTGCAGCCCTGGTCTTAGGAGCTTGTTGGAAAAGCCAGACTAGGACACAGCTCACTGGGTCATGAGGCAAAGAGACCCCGTTCTAGGGAAAGGTCGGCATGCATGGGAGCCGAGAACCCAGGCAGTCAATCCTGACTCCGAACACAGATCAAGGAGGTGGCTTCCTGTTGCTTTGCCAGGCAGGAAAGGACATGAGTGGCATTTCACAACAAAGTCTCAGGGGTCTGTAAACATGTGGTGCACTTAAGGAAGTGCCACCTGTTTGTGGCTGCAAATAATGGGCCATCCTATTTCTTCCCGTAAGGTTGAGATGAGCTGAGTTTTACCTACTTACGCAGCCTTCACAGGCAGCCTGTTTTAGCTGGAAATCTATAGTCTGCATTAACAAGAAAAGAGCAGATTAAGGGAGCAGGGTGAGAGCCGAGTCAGTCACCTGGCTTGTATAGGGGACCCATGCCCATCCTAGACACAGGCACCGCGGGGCAGTTAGCCAAGAGACGCTTCATTGCTCTGCCACCGCGGGGTGCTTCTTACCGGAATAGTGATTCACCAGGTCCTCCAGGCACTGGAAGGTGAGCCTCGGGGAGATGTAATACCAGTTGTTCGGCAGGCGGAAGATGCGGTAATGCTTCACCTGCCTGTGTCTCACCGAGAGGGAATAAAAACCTGTGGGAGATGGAGGATGGGTCAGAGGCGTCCCACAGGGCTCTGCCGGCCATCTGGAGAGCCCACAAGGTGGAGAGACTTCCTCAGCCTTAGGATGCAACAAGAACACCCAGACGTGCACTCCTGCATTTGGAGGAGCGGCCACTAGGACCCCCACCTTCGGGGACTACGCTCCCTCTGCTGAGACCCCACGAGTGTGCTCCTCTCGTGGCCCTGACCCGCTGGCCACACGGATTTTCAAGTGCACCTGCTTAGTCTTTGCTCTGTGAGCTTACCGTGCTGGGTGCTCCCACATCCTTGTCTGGATAGCCACCACGTCCTGGTCCCTACACCCTCTTGGTTATGCCTTACGCTTGGTTTTCTCAGAAATGTGGAGAAAGTGTCAGCTGAGACTTTTTCTGGGTATCCCCAAGAAACATGTCAAATATGCCGTTTTGCCTTAAGTGCCGTAAAGGTAGGGATGCAGTGTGGGCTAGGAAGAGCAGAACTTTGGACAAGCACCTTCCCCTCTCCTAGCCTCGATTTCCCTAATTGGAAAGTGGGAGACTTGGAAGTAGGTCCCTTCTGCTCTGTCCTTTGGGTTCCAGGAGTAAAAAACACTCAACAGACGGTGAGAAGAGTAGGACATTAGCTTTTACTGAGCCTCTTTAGTCTCCACGGGCTGCTCAGGGGCTAAGCTATTTCCCAGTGCTGTCCCCAGATATGTTATAGCTGCAGAAACGAGGCTCAGAGCCCCTGAGCACTATGGCTGGAGGCACGGAGCTCGGGATCGGACCCTCGTCCTGATGGCATTCGACCTTTGCCCCAAGTCTGCCCTCTGAAGCCCGTCATGCATCTTCCTGTTACAGTGACAGGAACAAGAAGTCTGGTGAGCAGCTCAAAGGTGGCAGGTGGAAAATGATCAGAACTTTGCATACCCAAGGGAGCAGAGCCCGCCACCCCCGACCCCACCCCCAGCCCCACCCCGGCCCCACCCTGCCCCCAGCCCCAGGCTTGGCCACAGACCGGACAGCAGCTTTGATTTTAGATCAGCTCTGGCATCTCAAGCTGGGTTTTTCCCTCTCTTGGCCATGCCAGCTTCGAAGTTCTGTCTGAGTCTGGGTCTCCCACCTCTGGGAGGACGTGCCCAGGAAATGTAGCCTTTGCTTTGATCTGGTTTCCGCCTAGCACCTTTGAGCTTTTGTGAGAAAAGTTGTTCTTGAATTTTCTTTACCATAGAGAGATGGCCCCTGCTTCTCCACAGTGGGGCCGTTGCTCATTTAGGTGAAGGGCTCCGGCTCCACACTGCACTGGCCCTCAGTAGGTGTGTGGGAAAGAGTCTCAGGTACATTTTCTCTCCTTTGATACTTGGGCTATGAGAAACAGCCAAGAACCTGAACATATCTTCTGTTTTTCTTAGTCAGCCTGGGAAAGCCCGAGCTGCTGTCTTGCTCCTGTGAGTCCAGGTGCTTACCACATCCCAGGTACTATGCGAAGCCCTTCCGAGCGTCAGTCTCATGTTCTAGGAGAGGGTGCCCGGGCTCAGTGAGACAGGTGTCTTCTCAGTAGTGCAAACAGCCAAAACTAGAACTCAGAGCCCTTGCTCTGGACCATGACACAGAGTCCGGATCTTTGGTTTTCACTGAATTACTTACTGTGTTACATGTCAGAAAGTTGTAATGATAATGCTCGTGGTAAGTATGAGTATCTGTCTGCCTGACCTGATGCTCTACGCGGTCTGAATTCAGTGTAGGGCACAGTGGAAACCAGTGTTGAAGGCCTCCTGCTTAGCGAGAACTCCATAAACATGGTCATGTTTGCATGGCTCCCCAGATGAGCACACTGCCCTCGGAGCAGCAGACGACCTGCCCAAGGCACAGAGCTTAAGAGCATGGGCCAGGCTGACTCGGCCCAGTGCTGCCGACACCTGCTGTTGGCTTTGCTTCCCAGTTGATGGGACATTTCCCAGCAGGAACCTGCGGGGCTCATTGAGTCCTGTCGTGGCTGTGCCCTGCCAGATCCCTTCTCCCTGGCTCTGGGTCTCTAGCTTCCAAGCTGGCCTCTCTGGAGGTGTGGAGGCTATAGGGAGCTTACCAGATTGGATGGGTTTGCACGTGTGGGAGGAGGCAGAATGAGCCCTGTCGTGAGTCAGCCCCAAACCTCCCTGCTCCTCTCAGCCCTGGCACGGAAAGGCGAGTCGGAGGCCACTCACCTTTCTTCGTCTCACTCTCTCGGATCATGAAGGAGCCCATCTTCGTGTCTGGCAGCTGGAGCAGCTCCTCTGCCTTGTCTCTGCCCAGCCCTTCAAACAGCCAGCTGGGAAGGAGAAGGGAGGCATGAGTATCCTGGGCACACCCTCCCCCAACCAGGCGGGCGGCACTGAGATTCAGAACAAGGTCCAGTTCGTATAAAACTGTTGGGATTAAAAGGAGGGGGCGATTGGTCTTTCCTTCCTCCCTTCCTTCCTTGTTTCATTCCTTCTTTAAATCTATCAGATAAAATTCCCGAGTGCCTACTGCATGAGGCCACAAAGATGCGCAAAACATCTTTCTCATCTTGCTCTCCAATGCCAGCCGACCGTGACCGTTCTGTATTAATGACGTAGACGCATTCTAAACCACGATAAGGTGCCTGTTTGGCATTTTGTTCAAGGTCTCTGCCTTGTATTCTAGCCACCCCACGGCTCCCTCACCACCCCACGAAGACAGTGACTATGTCTGTCTGTTCGTCTTTGTGTCCACAGGATCGAGCCTGGTGTGTATTTGTGAATGACTAAATGGGCATAAGAAAGACAGGGTGATGCATAATTCCACCAACCTAACAAGCCCCGCTTTGCATCCATTATATTTCCCTCCTGTCTTCTCTTGTTCAGCGTATTTTAAACAAAGTTGCATGGCACGATGCATTGACATGTGTTTCTTCCTTTTTTTTTTCACTTAACCATAAAAAAAAAAAACAGTTGTAATACTGTAGTCCAGCTTTCCAACAGAACGTACACCTTCCATATGACAGCCAACACTCTTGAATATGCCTTTGAAAGCAGCTCTGTGCACAAAGGAATCTATGTTCTAAGGAAATGGGCACTTTCTCATTTTGCAAAGCAGTCCCCAGCCAGATCCCAGCGTGGAAGAAAATGCTTTGTTAGCACTTGGCTGGGGTGTACTCAGAAGCAATTATACCTCTTTTTAAACAGTCTCTGTATTTTAGGGGGTGAACCTTGGCTTCTAATCCATGGGTCTGAACTAGTGCGCACCGCGACAAATACTAATGCTTCGTCCCATCGCATCCTTCCGCATCCCCCAAGGCACGTAAGCGAGTCCTTCTGGCACTGTGGCTGTGAGACAGTGATAAGACCACAGATTTATAATCAGATACCGTTTATTTATTTACTGGCCTCCAAGAGCACTTTTGTTATTAAGATCGTGATTCGGCCTAATATTTTAACTACCCTCTTAGTTCTGCACAACATCTGCATATTAATTATCCTAGTGTCTGCGACAAATTTTCATTCTCCCCCATCCTTCTAGGAAATTCCACTCATAAACACGAATTCAAGAAAAAACAATAGAGACAGCCAGGCATGAATACGCATTACAAATATCATGCATATTGTGGGCATTGAAGTCGGATCCTCACAGTCACCCCCTAAGACAGGTAGTCTTGTCTCCCTTTCACTGATGAGGATACTGAGGGTCAGAGTGAATAAGTAATGTTCTCAAGTTACAGCATGTCAGCCACTGGTCAAGTTAGACTTGCGGAGCGTTTTTCTTGGACCTCGAATTCCATAGCTGTTCTCCGGCACCGCCTCTCTTCCTGGTCGGTATTTGAAAGATACCTACTAGACTGGAAGCTTCGATGGGCTGTGATTACATCCTACTCCTCCAGGCTCCCCACCACCGAGCCCTGGCCAGCACGCAGCCCCACGCCTTCAACATGAAAGCGTTGATGCGTGTTTGCTCAATGAGTGCATGGGTCGGTGACACGCAGCTGACTTGGAAGAGTTATGTGACCGACACATCTTTCCGACCACGGCTGTCACAGCCGCTCTTGTCCAACCACCTCTGTTTCCCTTCATCGTCTTTGGCTCAGAAATGGCTTTTGGTATTCATGATCACAATCCGTGACATTGTAATTAAATGCAGAGAGCTACGTTCTGCAAAATAAGCAGGCAGTTATCTCTGTGTCAGCAGGTGTGAGTGTGTAAAGAGGTTATTTCTAGAACCCTCCAAATAAAAAAGTAATGCTTTACTTTCTTCCTTCTTTTATGCCGAGGTCTGGCCTTGGCAAACCCCCTCATGGGGGGCTCCTACCACGGAGCTCAAGGAGCCAAGCTATGTGTATTCCGGCGCGGAGTACTGGTCTCCAAGGCACCCCCAGTCTGCACACCCTCAGAGGAAGGCAGTGTGCTTGTCTACTCCTCCGCCATGCCTTGTTCTTTCAATTTTCTCTTTTTCTGCCTGACTTCTCCATTTGTCAAGTTGGGTCCTTAAGTGTTTGGGGCAGTCAGTGTTCTCTGTGTTCTGGATAGGATTTGATAAGAATCTGGCTAAGATGTTCCGAGCGCTTACTCTAATGCCAGGCATCGTTCCAAGAACTATTCATGTGTCACCTCATCTCCTCGTCCTCACAGCCCTGTACTTTGGTCTTACTATCTATCATCGTCCCTGTCGTTCTGTATTGTGAACTCTGCCTGACAGATGAAGAAAGGAAGCCGAGACAGAGCTGTTGAGGAACTCGCCCACTGCCGCACGGCCTGCAGGGGACAGAGGCAAGATTGCAACCGAGACAGGCTCACTTTTAGCAGCTGTGCCCCTTTAATCACAGCTGACGACTGCTTATTGCTACTTGCCAGGAACGCAGCATTGGACGGGAAAGGTCCAGCTCTCTTATCTTACTGATGGGGAAACCAAGTCTCAGATAGGGCAAGGGTTCCTTATGGACTGAGTGAAAGAGCGACTGTCTTGAAAGTTCCTTCCCACGGTGCCATGCTGGGATCCCTCTGTGTGTGCTCACGTGTCGGTAGCATCAATATCATACTTCATAGGTGCCATTTCAGAAGTGTACTCACCCGTGGTAAACTCTGGCCACACATATTCCAGGGATGTAACTCTCTCGGCCAGTGCTAAGGGAAATGGCTTTCCACCAGCCCCCTTCGCTGGAAGAACAAGAGCAGATACGGAGGGTGGATGGGTGAGGGGCAAACAGAACCCATGCACAGAACAATCAGATTTGACCCGGGGCACAAAGGGCTGTTTCTTTTTCAAACCCACCATTGGCCACATTTCCCCGTATAAAACTACAGTTTTTAAGTATAGTTCTCATTCCAAGATAACCAGGAACCCTTCCCATGTTGCTGGCACTGGCCATCTTTTGGGGATCCACAGAGAATGTGACAGAATTGGAGAGTTTTTAAAACCAAGTGTTTACTGTGCAAAATTGCACCCGGCAATATAACCAAGGTAGTTTTTCTGCATCAATGAGAATCTAAACAAAAGGGGCTGAGAGCCCCTTGTTTGTTCTAGAGCCCATTTTGGGTCATAGAGAGATGGCGGATGGAAGGCAATACTTTGTTTGTCCTCAGAAGCTTCCGCAAACCCCTGCGTCCTCCTGCCTGAGCTGCCACCACATTGGTCTGTAACATCAACACTGTGCGGGTCGAAGATGAGACTGGCATGAAAAGCAGAATTTGGACCATAAAGGGTCTTAAAAGCCAAGTTAAGGAATTTAAATTTAACCCACCAGGCAATGGGGAGCCACTGAAGACTTTAGACCACTGGTAGTATTAAGATTTAAGCCTAGGATCTGTTGTATGGATCAAATTTCTTACCTGACAATAGGACCAGAGCCCGAGTGGCCTTGGACAACTATAGCTAAAATCTAATGATTCCTGCTCAATTCAAGTTCACCCTTTTAAAGGACCGTGAAACATTTGGAAAGGGACTCACTCAGAAATCACTCGTAGTTTCTCCCCTCGACGGAATATGGGGGGGCTGATGTCAGGAGATGGGTAATCACTCAGCACAGCCAGGAAGTCACTGTCCAGTCCTGGGGAAACAAAAGCAAGGCATGTTCTATTTCACAGGGAACTGAAAGGCAACTGACCCCAGGGACAGGAGGGTCATGATCAGTCCCTCTCACGGACTTCTTAGCTGGAGACACATGACTTGCTTTAGCACAGCGGTTTACAGCAGACCCTGCTCTGCTCAGGGTGGTGACACAGGAACCCCAAGGTCGGTGAGCTTCTTCGATTTGAAGCCCGCCTTGGCCCTGACATTCTCCGCTGAGAAGTGGGGATCCTGAGGTCCTTGAGCTGAAGTCACAAGATCTGGCTTCGAGGTTTGCCTCTGTGTCTACTGATCCCTGTAATCTAGGGCAAGTCCCCAAATGTCTTGTAGCCTCAACTTCCCCATCTTTAAAGTGGGGATAACACTACCCCACTGCAGGGTCCATATGGAGATGAGATGAATGTATGCTGCAGTGCCCTATGAATGATAAGGGGCCATAAAAACATCTTTTATTATTACTCTCCTTGGGGTTGTGAGTCCCCATCTGTCGCATACTGGGATCGGGGGTATCATGGTTGGGCTACATGAGTTCTGAGACCGCACCAGGACTCAAAGACTGTAACTCTGAAACTCCACAGAGCACTTCCTCCTTGTAGAATATGAGGCCGCGCACTGTGGGTCTTTTCAGTAGGGACTTTGGGGTGGAAGTAGGAGAAAAAGGAACTACTTTTCATCATATGTACATTGAAAGGAATTCTGGTGACGTTTGGGGGAAAAAAAAGCCTACTGTCCGGTTTGTGTGAGTGCAGCTTACTGTCAGCTGGAGAAGGAGTGATCACATGCGAATTCACTTTTTGGCACGAAGCAAAATCCTGTTTTATATGGCCTTAGCAGTTTGCTGGAATTCAAGTACATTAGATGCAGGGTAATATTGGGGTATAGTTTTGGGGAAATAATGTACCTTATGAGTGGGCCAATTCCATATCTGTTTGCTACGACGTTGGGTTTACCCTCTATCTGCTGACTGGGCATCTGCACTCAGAATTCTGCGTGACTTTCCATGTATTCATTCACTCAGCACGTGCTCCCTGAGCACCTACACTGGGCCAAGCATGGTGAACAGAGCAAGCCAAGTCTCTGTGCTCCAACAGAACTCACATTCTAGAGAATCCATAAATAATCATAGGAGGGGTCATCACCTGCCCTCTTCACCCCAGGAAAACCAGGAGAAATCCCAGCACTTGGGTATGGCAGGCTTGCTGGCCCAAACTGGCCACTTTTGGGATCCAGACACCTCCATGCTGGGACTTCTAGACCCCACCCCCTTACAACTCCTATATCTAGGACTCTGTGACTCACCAGTGCCCAGACAGAGGAAACCCAAAGACAGCTTTAGTAGTAGCATGCATCAGAATGAATCAGAAGCCACTTGTCACCATGGAACAGCACGTTCAGAGATGTTCTTCATTTGGGGAAGATGAGCCACAGACAATAAAGCAGATAAAAGCAAGTATTGTCAGGCATGAAATGGAAACCAAAAGTGATTTGTGCTGGCTGCAGTCACTGAAAGGAGTCAGGCCTGGTCACAACTGGCCCAGTGGTGCTTCCCTGGAGCCTGCAGGGACACCTCCCTCCCATTCTGCGTTGCTGGATTAAAAACAAACAAATAAAAAAAGATTTTTTCCTCCTGTAGCCCAGACCCCAGCCCAACAGTAGGAGGCAGCGCTGCCACTGGGCTAGAAGCCAGCAGTCCGGAGTTCTGATAAAGGGTGTATCCAGATTTTGTGAGGCATGAAGCTCATGCAAATTTGGAACTCCTCTTTAAGAAAAAGAACAAAAAAGAAATTGCAAATACAAAACTGGGTACCGTCCCTAGGAAGCTGTGGTGCCCATGAGGGGGGAGAGAGGGTGTTCACACAGAGGATTTGGTCAGCTTCCCAGTAAAGTGGCCCCGATTCTGAGTTTGACTTTGCGCTCTGAGTGCGCTGCATCCTGCCCCTCTGGGGCCTGCATTAATGTGGAAAACGAGGGGTTGGAAGACACTTTTGTGATGGAAATCTGGGCTAATGGCCCCAAATATGAAGAAGCCGCTTATTAATACGGTCTCCACTGCTCAAGAACAATGTGACAAGCCGTCGTGTTTTCAATTTGCCAGGATGCCCCATCTTTAGAGCCCATGGACAGGCTGCTCCCTCTACCAGGATAGCTCCTGCTCCCCCCTTTCTCATCCCTCCCATCCCTCTGGGAGGTTTGCCTGATGCTCCTGCTTTATGCTCCCCCTGGGGCTCTCGGCTTTTCCTTTGAGGCGATTACCCAGGTTGTATTCTGGAGTTTGCAAGATGTGGGGAGAATGAGTGTGAACTCCACTAGGAGTTGTCCTCCAGCCCTCCTCCTGCACCTGCTTTCCCATTTCAGATGCTCAGGGCAGATTTGTGGAATGAAACCAGGGAGACATCTCTGTGCTACTGGGCTCCTCCTGTCGGGCTGCCTAAAGCTGTCCAAGGGAAGGAAACCTGATCTGTGGTAGCAGCATGGTGGGTGGTCTTCACAGAACCAGCTCCTTGTGAAAAACAAGGCTGGAGGAGAGGCTCAGCTCTCTGCAGCCATCACAGAACCTTGAAATCGACCTGCTATCTAGGTGGCGGTTGGGGCTTTGATGTCTTATTCACCATGAAGACTCAGAAACAGAGCAACTGCTTTTCCTTACTTTAAAAACAGAAACAAAAACACGATCCCATTATCAAAACAATTGTCTCAATAGTGGAAAGAGGCTTCAGGGGCTGGAGAGTTTCAATTTCACAATAACAGCGTAGAGCTTCCTGTGGAATTTCCATAATAGTGATGTTTTTATAGCTATAAAACACTTCCATGTCACCGAGAAAGCCTCACAGCGGGGCTTTTGCTTAAAAAGGATGGCCTTGGTGTGGTCCTTTGCAAAGAATTCCAGGCCCACCCCTGCACTGGTCTCCTGGGCCCCTAGGGTAGAGTACACGCAAAGCAGGAAAGTCAGGTTCACTCATGGAGCTCAAGCACCCTGTCAGGTCCTCCTGGAACCCCAGGTTCTGGGGAAGGCTGAGAATTTAATCAGATAAGTGATGTTCTCGGGGAGAGGCACGGAGGGGATTATCACGGATTTAAGATAAGGAAACAAAGCGGGTGAAGAAGTGTGCCGTGCACAGGTGAGAAATCCAGAGAGGATTTTCAGAAGAGAGAATGGGCTTTGGAATCAATCAGATCTGGCTTCAATTCTACCTTCACCACTTAATTGTTCTGCGATTTGGGGAAAAATTTATTTTTAACCAATCTGAGCTCGATTTCTTCATGTATAAGAATGAGAAATATCGAAACCTACCCTGTACAATTGGGGTTGGATTCATGATGCCGCGTGTGTACAGAACTCCTCCTGGGTTCTGTAAATATGCTAATACCATATTTATGGGATGGGTGGGATTAGGGTTCATAGCCCAAATCCAATTTCAGCCATCGGTGTTCTAAATTTTGAAAAACATCTGGATGTGTAAATTTGAAAATATTCTGTTCTAAATACAAACTCCGTTTGGGGGAGAACAAAAGATGGAATCTGGAAGACCAAATATTTACCAATGGCTCAACCTGAAAATGTGTCGTATTGAACAAACTGTCCAAAAGTATAAAATGGGAAATGAATCCAAAAAAGGAAGGAGACCCTGGCAGAATTTATTAGCCACAGATATTACTTGGTCAAAGGAGAACAGGCCTTTTTAAGCATTATTATTCTTCATAGAATCATTACCATTCCTTTTTAAATGCTAAAGACCTTTCAGTAGATTCATTTATAACTCCAGGAAAACCAGCCTTTCAGGACTCCCAGTGCTCCACAACACCCTCGGGAGTGTACAATCTTATTTAAAAAATGAAGAAACAAAGGCTGGGAGAGTTTTCAGTAACTGCAGTGAGAGCATGAGGGTTGTTAAGCTCCCGGTCATGTCCCTAGGCCACAGAGTTCTCCATGGTGTGTAATTACCAGGCTCTCCCTGATGGGTTAACACTTGCTACTTGACAGGTTGGGACAAAGGCTGACTCCAGATGAGGTTTCCAAGCTGGCAGCAGTAGCTGAGTGCAGTTGGTTGGCAAGGAGCTGAACAACCCAGGGCTTTCAGCTTCTGGTTCTGTACTCCCTTGAATCATGCCCAAATCCATGGCCTCCAGAGGGCCAAAGCAGGCCTTGCTTTGAGTGTCTTTTATAGGAAATATATACACACAATGAACCAATCAGAGAGGGCTGGTCGGACTGGCCTGATAGGAGATCTACCAAGTTCTGTTGATCCCCACGAACCACAAATTGTACCTGTGGGTCCCCTATGGTGGGTTGAAAAGTGAGACACAGCTGTCCACAGGTTCTGTCCTGTCCCACGACTTGGCTGCCCCATCTCTGAGATGGGGTAAATTGGGACCGAATAGGTCCCAAGGCTCTCACAGGGCACAGTGAGGTGGAGAGACCAGCTCAGGAGCACAGAGTAGCAAGCCGAAGGCCCAGTCTCAAAACCCAGTCGGTCACCTAGCAGCAGAGGGGCAACCTCTAACCCCAGCCACCTGCTCTCCTCATGCTGCTGAACACCCACCCGCACTACTACTTACTTACTTAACCGTGTCTTTATGTTAATTTGCTTTAAAAAATATATATATCTTTAGCTTCATTCTAGGCACCATGAAATCATGGTTTGAGGGACGAGGTGTGTTTTGTATGGTCTCCATCACAGAAGTTGTACGTTCAGTGTAAAGAGATGAATGATCGCGTTCTGCCTAGAACCGTCTTAGTGGGATAAGTAAGACCCAGGTGGGAAAGGTGGACCTAGTCAGAGACCGGAGGCACGTTCCCCTGCAGGGCCCCGGACTGTCTGGGACAGCGATCACTTCCTGCAGGTGCCGGAGGACGGAGGGTGGATTTGTGTAGAGCACTCGTCTGGCACGTTAGACGCAGAGTCACTCTAGTCATCCCCTCGTACAAGTGAGACCAGAGGGGCACAACGGAGACAAAGTGACTTCTCTCATTTCTCACTGGGTGTTAGGACTAAAAGCTGGGTCTGGGATGCGACCTTTCGGCTTAAGCCAGGGGGCTTATAAGGAATTCCACGGGCTGTTCCCCTCGACCCTCATTGAATTCTGATGAGTAGACCTGGGGTGGGGCCCCGCGATCTGCGTTTTGGACAACTTTCAGAGGCTCTGATGCAGGTGGTCTGAGAGTCATTCAGGGAGAAGTGCAGGCGGGGTCTGAGACCTCCCTGCCCCCTTCCTCCTCCTCAGAGCCCCTCCCATCTCTTCTCTCCATGGGCAGCCCCCTAGGTGCTATGTAAATGCCAGCTTAGCATGATCCCCGCTTGCACAGAGGGGGTCTGAGCAGTGTCTGGGCTCGAATTACAACCTAGAGATCTCGTTTTAGGACGGTGATAAAAGCTGAGGAGTGGAAAAAAAAAAAAAAAAAAGAACAAGGTAAGGTGGGGGGGGGAATTATACCTTCAGATTGTCTTTAAGGTAGACATATGTCATTTCCGAGCTACATGGGAGTTCCCTAGGTCGTAGTCAATTCTGTACTGTGTCTGGCTCAGAGCAAGAGTTTGAAATAAGGATAGAATTGTAGAGAAAATGAGTTACTTGGGATGATTGGGAAGCAGGTCACGGAACCTCTAATTCGACTGCATTAAAACTTTTTTGGGGGGGATGGGCATTTAGACAGAGCCTAGTGCAATTGGGTGACCTTCCCAGTGGAGTTTAAAAAAGTGATTCCCCCCGCATTTAATAAGTAGTTACTTTGTGCTATCATTGCTGTGAGAAGGGAATTGTCCATTTGAGAGCTGAGCCCTACCCATCTTTTGGGAGGCCAAGTGACCTACCCCAGGTCAAATGACTTCTAGGGGCAAGACTCGAAGCTCAGCAAGGTCGTTTGTCTCTGAGACCTGCCCCATTCCCATCAAGTTCTCCTACCTCTGTGGGTTTTGTGATTTTAGTCTCCAGGAACTAGAGCAATCAGGAATGTTCTAGAAGGCTTCATTTAGGAGCCAATGGATGGACAAAGCTGCATTCCAGGGCATACACCGTCCCCGCCTGGGGGACAATACACTCCTAAAAGCTTGGAAAATGTGTCTGTCTACAGTACAGGCGGGCCTCTGCCGATTCCTGTGTGGGGCCTGGGGCTTTTGATGACTTGAATTCTCCGCCACTCAGCCTAACGTCAGAGGAAGCTCCACTTGTATGGGGCCAAGAACGCTCAGCTCCCCGCACTACTTCCTGACCTATTGAGTAAGCATGAGTGTTAGTTGAGTAGGTGCTTATTCCAGAAAAACCCAAAACCCCTGCGGAGATTGCCTAGAGACTAATTAATGTAGCAGCCACTGCAACGACTTTCCTCTCCTTCCTTCCAGTGGTTGGCAGGAAAAAAAAAACAAAAAACAAAAAAACAAAAAAAAAGAGGAAATTGGGTTAGGACTAATCACAAGGGAAACTTTTCAGGGGTGGAGGTTGGAAAAGGGCCGCTGCTCGTGCTTGATGTGGTTGCCTGGACCGCACACTGGGTCCGACCTGGGGAATTCTCCTCACCGGGGGGTGGAGGGCCGGGGAGACCCCTCTACCTCCTTTCTCGAGGTTGCCTCCCACCACCCACGCAGTGGAAAAAGAGAAACTTATTTCAAGAGAATTTGCATTCAAAAACTAAAGGCAAATGAGCGAGCCCTTAGAGACCCATGTTTTCATGGGGTTTGCTCAAGCATGCCCCCTCCCCTCCACCACTGGTGCGAAGACCACAGTACAAAATGGCCAGGGCGGGTGGGTGGGCGCATGCGGACGTACGTGCCTCCCGAGCAGACATGGGCCCAGGGTGCTTTCGACAAGAAGCCCTGACCCGAAGGGGAAGGGGTTCCAACCTCTGTCCTGGAGGGAGAGAGTTCTTTTGTCTTTTCCTCTTAGGCTTAAGGAGGGGCATTGGAACAGATAAAGGCTAGAGTGGCCCTGCCTTGGGCACTGGAGAGGAGGGTTGGCTTGCAGGGTCTCTGCAGGCTCACCTGGGAGCCTCGGAGGTATCAGGAGACCCTGTGTAACTTGGTATCTCTGTTCTGGAAGCAATGAGAAGGAATGAGTAAGTAGAGACAGGGTGCCTGGCACTGTCCTCTCTCAGCAGGCAGGACAGCGGACATCTGTGCATGGAAACTGTGCAGGGTGTGGGGCTGTGGGAGGCCCAGGGGACTCAGGGCATTAGCAGAGGGGGCCAAGCACCAGCACTGTGACCTCAGATAGGAGGTGGGAATGTCCCAAGGGGACTCACCCTGGGGACACAGATGGATTACCTGACCTTCTGATCATCCCTTTCCCAAGACCCTCAAGGACCCACAGAGAGCGCACCGCCACCCCACCCAGAGTAAAAGGGGCTTTATTCTCTGCCTTTGCCTTCTGCTTGCCAATGTCCCCTTCGGGCTCCCTGGACAGTCTCTGAAAGGCTCCTGGGCTTCAGGGGTCTGCCTCCACCTAGCAGCACCGCGGGAAGCTGATTTCTGTCATCACCGCCTAACCCGTGGCCTTGTACCCTCCCCCTAGGATGGCTGGCCCTATGATCCTACCAGTGGGACCCAGGATTCCTTTCTTTTCAGGAAGAGTTCCTCGAGCTAGTGTCTAGCTTCATCCAGCTGCACTGCAAACGCTTCTGCAGAGATGTGATCATAGTAAACCCACTGTCATATTCTATCGCGGCTGGCTGGCGGGGTGTGGTACGCAAGAACCAGGGGTTCAGAATCAGCCCGGCAGGGGTTAGAAATCTGAATCTTCCCATAGCAAATCACACTGCCTTCATGAGCCTCAGTTTCCCCACCTGCCAAATAAAGGTGGAGCAAGAGGTTCTCGGAGTTCCACCCCACAATGCCAGCAGCCGCTCAGGGCACCGCTGCTCTGTCTTTTTTAACACGCAGTCATGAAACGTTCACCACAAGCCAGGCGAGAGAGGAGGCATCTCTGCACCCCGAGCCGTTTCAGCAGCTGTCAGCACCCGGTCACTGGGTCTTGGCCATGGCTCCCGAGCGGTGGAATCAAGCATCACACCCAAGATCCAAGAAGCCAGACTTACCATCTGGGCTGGGCACGGGCCTTTCTGGAGGTGCTGGGGTGGATCGCATGCTGTTGCCCATCGCTCTGTCTCCCTGGGCTGTCGAAGATGCTCGAAGCCTACGGCACAGGGGATACACACAGCAAGTCAGCCACGCGCCGACCCCTCTGGGTGAAGAATGACCCAGTTTAGAGTACATCGTGTATCATTTTTCAGCAGCTCACTTCTCGAGGGACGGGTGTTTTCATGTGAAGTTGAGATTCGTGAATGTTGGTTACATTTGCTCAGCCCTGGGTCTTTTATCAAGGGAATGACAGAGAAAACCACAGAGAGGGAAGTTACGAGCAAATGCTGTTGGTGGCAGAAGTTTCCATTCCTCCGTACCCCGGCTGGCGGAAAGCAGCCAGCGGTGCCTCATGGGCAAGGCGAGGGGTGTTTCAGAGGGGCCGCAGCTCCTCCCCACCCCACTCAGGACCCCATCCCAACCCCCATGCATGGAAAGTTGGGAGCACCTGAACCCCAAGGAGATGTCAGCTTGGCAGCCAGAGGGGGCTGAGCCGAGGGTACTTTCTGTCTCGACTTTCTCCTGTGAGCGTTTCTTCACATGCTCTGACCCACGGTGAAGCGGGGAAACTCCATACCAACGCTGCGTGCTTACGGCGCGCCCCACTTGCACATCCGCTGGGATTTCTGATTATTGTCTAGCCCCTGCCTCCTTCACCCCATTTCGCGGTAAAGGCAATGGAGTCCCCAGGAGGGTAAGCTCTCGTCTAAGGTCACGCAGCATGGATTTGAACAGCTGCTGCTGAGCCTCCGGTTTGTTCCATACTGGTCTGCGTGTCCAAGGGTGGTGACCTTGGGCACGTTACTGACCTCTGCCTGCCTGTGGCAGGGGGTTGTGGCTGCAGAATTAACAGTTAAAGCACAAAAAGCACTGAGAACATGGCCTGGCCTAAAATCCTTGTTAATGATTGCAACTTATAGTGTATTTTCAGATTGTCTGTAATGATAAACATTCAAATTCTGGGCCCTCATGTGAGCATTTTAGAAGGGAGCATAGATAATTACAGAAAACGTATCTTCCTGGGATCCTTGAAGCACAGAGAACAAGGCCCCACCCACAGAGCCCTTTCTGTTGGGCGGGGGGTGAGGAGGAGCGTGGAAGGGCAGGGTCCACCAGCCCCTGTCTCCGCCAACTGAAAACTTACACCCCCTCTTTCTTTGTCTACAGTATAGGGTGGAGAACTGAGTAACTTGAAAGGGTCCACAAGTTGGCCAACCCTACCCCCACCCTGGTCTTAAATCCTTCCTCTATGCACTGCATAATCGGATTCTGGAGATCTGTGCTCCCAGTAAGGCCCTCCAGAGACTGAGGAAGGTCTGTATCACTCCCTAATTTACCAAGGAGGAGGCGGAGTGGTGGGATCCTTCCTGTACTAGGAAACGAGAAAAGCCAAACTTCGTTTTGCTGGAAAGTTAATATATTTTAAATATCTACATAAAGAGTTCATTTAGAATCATGCTCTTCCTAAGATAACTACAAGCTTGCATGAACTGTAAGCCCAAAATGCACCACAGAAAGTGTGGCTGGAACGGATCCCACATCCAAGGTTAAAAACCCCATCTTCTGATCGTGTCCACTGAGAACGACAGAGGTGGTTCCAGGCTGTGACCCCTCTGGATAGAAGCCCCTCATTTCCCCATCATACCTCCCTCTCCCTTGGCCCCATATAGCTGAAGGGATGTCTCTGACCTTGGCTGAGCCCTTCCTGCAAGCCAGGTAGGTTTTAACAGCATCGCCCCTTGTCGCCAGCTCCTTGGCTGGTGTAGGCACTCAAGAAAATGTGCTCCTAAAAAGTCCTCAAAAAACCACGCCAGTGGAGGGGCTGGGAGCCTCATTACCTGCAGCTCGGTCCCCGGCCCTGAGCCAGCACCTGGAGAAAGGCAGGCCCCTGTGGTCCCTCCCACCGGACCGGGACCACGTGCCCCCTCGGAGGCCCCACCTTAGGTCCAGGGAAGGAGCAAAGGAAGTCACCTCTGACTCTGAGGAGCCGGCTGTCCCCCAGCACAGAGCCGTGCCCCGTGTGCTGTGCAGAGATGTCCTGCAGAGACCTCTGTCGCCCCCGTTATGCTCCCCGTGCTTTCTGGAGCCCCTCAGTCACCCCAGATCTCTAGCTTCCCTGAGTGTCATTACCAAGGCCTGGAGAAAGCTCTCAGGACAGGCTGGGGAGAGGTCTTGGCGGGCGTCCTGTCTGGGGCTGACTCGGAAACAGGCCTGCCGTCCTCATTCCTTTCCTCTGCAATGTGTCCCCGTGCCGCAGTGCGCCGCACAGTCACTTGGCTCCCCGGCTATGCCGTTCTGCCCCCTGCAGCCTGACACGTGCACGGAGCATCAGTGAAACGCCAGGGATCGCGCCTTGAACCCCGGCTGCATGTTGGGTGTCAGCCGCCGGCGCGCAGACATCCCACCGGCCCGGCCCTCCGGCTCCGCCTTCCCCTCCAGAGCCCCCTCTGGGCCACAGCCTCCAGCCTTCACCTCCCACTCCTTCCTTCCTTCATGCCGCAGCTCCCGAAAAGTCACGGGGAAAGAAGACTTTGTTACCTATCCCAGGGAATTCTGACTTCAGTCCCTCCCAACAGCTTTGTAACTCTTCTCAAGCCCGCGTGTGTGGTTTGGGGGAATTCGTGGCATCGCGGACGGGAAAAAGAAAGTCTCGAGGTTTGCATTTTGCAGGTGGGAAAACTGAGGCCCATCCAAGAAAAGAATCGTACCCAGGGTGGTGACACGCTCAAGGTCTGTCACACTCCCTCTGCCCTGTTCCTCGCACTCTCGTCTCTCCGGTCTCGGGTCGGCACGCACGCGCCAGCCCACCGTATCCTGCGCTGTTCAGAGAAAGGTCTCGGCAGCCCTGAGTGGTCTGCTTGCTGGCTTCCTGTGCTCTCCAGGAAGGAGTTAACTTATCTGCGAGAGGCTTTCATTTGAGCAGAGTAAAAATGCCCCCGGAGACCAAGAGCCGGAGTCTCCCTAATGAAATGGCTGTGAGGAATCTGATTTAATCTGTGACAGTTTTATGCAGGGGCTAGAGTTGGGAGAGAGGGTAGGAGACACATAATTGCTTCTAGGAACAATAAAGAAACGGCAAAAGAGAAATGAGTTAATTAACATTAGATCGGAGCATTTGGTTTCTTTCTCCCTTTCCCTCGTGATGTCAGGGATCAGAGCTGGTATTTGCCTCTTAGCTTCCCCCGAGTCTTCGGACCAATCCTGTTTTCTTTCCGTGAACTTGGGCCCAAGCTGACTCTTCTGAAAAATGAGAGGAGTGAAAAAGATGGTCTCCAAAGACAGAGCTGCTTAGCCCCTTTTAATTCTAGGAATCAAGACTCGGCGAGTTTTTGAAGACAATTATTAGAAAGACGATCATCACTTTTCTTATCAGGTCCCATGGCAGAATCCAAACCCTGACTTCATCTTCTTCAGGGTCAAGGGAAGGCTGTTCCGATGGGTTCCATCCTCTGGTGGGCAATTGCCTCCCACCCCCCACCTCCCTGGGAGGCCGACTTGCCCCTCCCCCTTCTTGGTGTGGAGGTCAGCTGTGAGCTCATCTGTTCACGCTTGGAGAGCTGGAAAGGTGTGGGGTAGGGCGGCAGGAGGCTCACCTACCTCTCCTGACTTTGGTGCCCGTGTCTGCTGTCCTTTCCCGGGGACCGTGCCACTGCCTCTCCCCAGGGAGGAGGGAAGATCACGTAGGACCCCTGGGCAGTACAGATGCAGAGCATAGAGAGGTCCCATGGCTGCAGGGAGTTACCCCTGGGGGTGTGGGAGGTGGTGGCCAGCACAGGCTGTCTCCGGCTAGGTTTCTGTGTGACCAAATCAGGGATCATTTCACTGTGTGTTCCACATTATCTTATAAATACAGGGGGCAGGCTTCTGAGAACCTTCCACTCTGGATGGTGTCCTGGGACCCTTCTGTGTGCTCTATCCACTTTGGGCTTCTAATGCCCGGGCCTCGCTGTCGGAAGGGCGAGTAGCCTGAACCCCACACAATGCATTGAAGGCAGAGGGTTGAGGGACCCCAGCTGTGGGAAGACGGGTCTGGGCTTTGTAATAAAACCAGGAACAGTTGGAGAACCTGGATGACATGGTTTAATTAATATAGAAATCTACTTAGGGATGCAGCCTTCCGTCTCGGCTTAGCAAGTTTCCCCACAAAGAGTCGTTATAAGTCCACTGGCTTCTAAGGCGTGGAAGTGTGATGCCCCCAGGGGGGCCCCTCACTGTCCACCACACCGGGACCCCAAAGGCGGCAGTAGTCCCTGGGGTCACCACTCTCACCATAGCTGATCAGCCCTTACTCTGTGCCCAGCACCAGGCGAAGCATTTTCTAGCCATCATACCCTTGTCACTCACAACAACTCCCTTTGAGAGGTGAGATACGTTTTGTAACTTGTCCAAGGTTCTATGACCAGTAGGAGGGATGTCTGGCTCCCAAAGCAGCTCTGTCAGATTCTAATTGCTGAGCTCACCGCCTCCATGAAATGTTGCCTTGCTTTCCTGCCCTCTGGTGCAGAGAGAAATGATTTTTTTTTTAGGGCTCTCAAAGTAAACTTCTGGGACCATGCACTTTGGGAGGAGACTTTAATACGAGGGGCAGGCAGGTCTGGAAGGGTCTCTGGCGGGTCAGGTGGCAACATTTGGAAGCCACGTCTGGGGATCTGGCTGGAGGGGAGCAGAAGGGACAGGAGAGAGAGAGGTAGGGAAGGTGAGCTCAGGCCTCAGCTCTTAGGTCGCTTGCTGTGGTCCAAAGAGCCGGAGTGAATCACGTGGAGTGCTCTCCACCCTTTCACAGTGTGAAAGAACTGATAAATGCTACGGGGGTGGGGGGAAGAAACAAGAAAATAATGGCTGACACCATCCCAATTTTATAAAAAAATAAAATGCATATGCATACATGTATAGAAAAATATGAAAGGAAATTATTTCCAAGATGTTTGCAAGGGCTCTCTCTGGGTAGCAATGTTATAAGGTAAACACACCCATTTCTTTTTTACACGTTTCTAAAGTCTCCGGATGTTCTCCCACATGCATGAACTGCTTTTACCACCAGAATCAGACCTTGGACAGAATTAGACTTGAAAGGGTTTTTGAAGGCAGGCAAGCCTGAGTTGGGATTCCAGCTCCCAGCCTCCTGGCTGTGTCTTCTTAGGCAAGTTACCGCGCTCTCTGGGCCTTGATTTTTAAACACCCACACGGGATGCAAATACGTGTCCTGCAGATTTGTTTTGAGGATTGGATTAGAGGTCCCATCTGAAGCAGGGATAGGTTTGATAAAATCAAATAGCCATAAGCTTCCCCGAGCTGGATCTCTTGGTGCTACTGGGGGTTGGTGGGCAGCTAACTGCTTGCAAGCTTGAGCAATTCTCTTCACCTTATTGGGACCTCAGTGTTCTGAAATACGACGGGACGAGGGTTGGGACGGATGATGGCTCATGGCCCTTTTGCCCGTTCAGTGTGTCTGGTGCCAGGTTCCTGCCCAGTTGACTTGGGACTTGCTCGGGACTGCTGGGGGTCTTGTGCTATGCAGCAGGAACGAGAAGAGCTGGACCGGGAGCTCGGCATGGGCTGGTTTCCCTCCCAAGGATCTCGCAGGATATCCGGGGGGCACCCCACCACATCCTGACCTCACCCAACAGGCACACCTGCCCCGTGACCCACATTGTTCCCTGCTCTCCTCTCTGGGCAGGTGCAACCACAGCGTGTTCCCCTTACCCCCGCAACCCTACCCTGTTCTCTTTTCCTGGGTCTCCTGGGGCCCTGGGCAGGGCCTGTAGCTAGCTCAGAAAAGTACATGCGTGCTCCCTTTCCCTCCTCCTGCCTGACTCAAGACCAGAGGCTTTCAACTGCCATTTGGAGGAGACCTTGGTAACCTCTCATCCAAGATATTCCAAACCTGTTGGTTGAAACCTGTTTTAAGAGTTTCCCCAGAAGCTTAATATGTAACATCAATCAAAGCAAGCTGCTGGTTGGGCACTCGGGGTTCAGCGCTCCTGCCACCCTACTTCCCCTGAAGGGAAAACCCAATCCCAGAATATATAAAGCACCAATTAAAAAATAGCAGTTCAGTGCCTTCATATTACAAAGAAAAGGCTCAGAGAGAGCAAGCAACTTGCTCAAGGTCACTCAGGAAGCTTGGACAAGGGCCGTGACTCCCTGTCCAGCACTCTGTCTGCCATTCTGCCCAACCCCCATGTCCACGAGCCTGTGTTCTGGCATCTTCTGCACCTGCGTGCCCAGAAAGGAATTTCCTATATTACCAGGCTGGCAGGGAATCTCAGCTTTACCCTAAGACAGGGATGGGTACATCCTATAAAACAGTTTATGCTCATTTCAGGATGCATTGGGACGGAGCCTGATTTGAGGTCAGTTGGTGCTAAAGCAAATTTCAGTCTCACCCCTTAGTACCCCACTAAGCCTCTTTCTGTCATTTGTTTGTTTTCATTTAAAACATGGGCATAGCCACCAATGCCTTGCTGGGGTTTCACAAGGAAGGATTAGGGAGATGTGGTATTATAAGATGTGCAAACCGTGGGCTCTGTGTGGCCCCCCTGTCTGCTGACAGGGGCCATGCCACAAGTAAGCAAGGGCTTTGGGGCCCAGACCTGGTGGCTGTCTGTGCGATGTGGTGTCCCGCATGGCGAGACGGCCCGAAAGTCAGTCCTGACTCGGCTTTAATATTTCATTGTGTAAAAAGAAGAAAGTCCCTCCTCTCATTTGTTTCTTTTCTAGATCAGCTTTTTATGCACAGAGGCTGATGTATATATATATATATATATGTGTATATATATATATATATATATACACATATATATATATATATGTATATATGTATACACCCTAAACACCAGCAGCGAAAAGAAAAGTAAAGGCACATATTTGGTATCAGATTACACAGATACACAATTACACAGAATGGGAAAACTATAAATATGAGCAAGCTTTTTCTTTTCCTTCCAAATCTGGCTACTTGGGAAATACAGGTTTCATCAGAAGGAGGGGGCTGAGGCAGATTTGCGTGCAGACATGAGAGGTCGCCTGGATACGTGGGCCCAGGGACGTAAAGTTAGTGACTTGTTTCCTATATCACATTTCACAGCAAGACTTAGTTGGGCTTTTTATTCACAAACATGAATCAACTGTGTGGCTCATAACCTTATCGCGCGAGATGGAAATTGATAGCTTGTTAATAACCTCATTTGCATATCCTGAGCCACCTGCTCCAGTGTCTCTGCCCCTCACTGGGGATCACTCATCACAGCACAGACTTGAGGGTTCTACCCCGGGGTGCTCAGACGGTTCCCCTAGTGGGACGGGGGTACTGGTCTTCCTACAAAGACCCCAGGATATTTGCATGTGCTGGCGGGGGGTGAACTCCCACCTCCCTGGGAACCTTGCGTTGTCTTTTAAGTAAATTATAATAGTAACGATTACTTGTGTGATTGTTCAAGGAAAGTCTGTAAGTAAAGACAGTGGTCAGATCTGGTTTTACTCATGGCTGGAACAAAGAAGCTATTCCAAGAGGGAAACAAAACGGGATAGGTGGAAAGTGGAAAAGCAGTGTGCACTGGAGAGAGAGTGGGTGAGTGGTATAAATTGTAACAGTGTATCAGTAAATCGTAACAGTGATGGGGGGTGGGAGGGGGACCCGGTTGGGTTTCATTCCTTCCATGGTGTAAATATTCCCACTGTGGCTGATCTCAAATTTGCAATGTAACCTCACCAAACGCGGAGTTAAGAGATGGGTGCAGCGGGCCCTCACAAGCGAGTATGCCCCTGCTTCCAGGCCCTGTAGCACGAAGAGACTTTCTTCTGACAATCGTCCTTACTTGGAACAGGTGCCTGAACACATCCCCGTTGTTATCGCTAGAAGCATCCACTACATGGAAAGTCTCAGTTAAGTATTTGAACTACACTGGCTCATCTGATTCCCCAAAGAGCCTGCCATTTTGCACAGGAAATAGAGTCTCAGAGAGGTTGAGTCACTTGCTCAGGGTCACACAGTTCATTCAGTGGTGGTGCCAACTTTCAAACCCTGATTCTTCTGACTACCGACTCTGATTCCTTCCACCACCCTCATCCTAGAACAGTAACATTTTTAATCTTTTAACATACACTCAGAGAGTTAGCATTGCTGGGGAAGCCAGAGAAGCACACAGGCCTGGGAATCTGCGTGTTACCTGCCCAGGTCCTCAAGTCCTCAAGTCAGCCAGTACTGCTCGTGGATAGTGGCCAGCCAAAGAGCCAACTGTCCAGCTCTCCCCTCACACCCCTGCCCCTCTGCTCTAAGCCTGCAGGCACCGAGGGTAAGCTGTGAGCTTCGAGTCGTCAAATCATTTGAAGGGGTGAGTCCAGCCCTGGGATGAAGTCGAGAGTTAACCCCTTTCCCCTCCCTGATTTTTCTTGATTTTTACTTCTCACACATTGCATCTTTAGAACCCACAGTGGGCCTGACTAACCTCTCAGAGACTTGGGGTAAGCCACTTTCATTCTTTGGGTGTCACTTTGCTTCCCTGCAAATAACAGGTAGACCAGCTGGAGGGCTCCCTGTGTTCATCACAGATCCATGCCAGCTCCCCACAGGGCCGAGTATATGGCAACAGAGGAAAGACAGGAGCTTACTGTGTGTTGCAGAAGTGTTTCAGCGGGACTCTCCATTTGACTCTTACAACGAATCTATGTAGGATGCATTGTTACCATTATGCTTTTTGTATAACTGGGGAAACCAAAGCCAGGGCATTTCTGAAATCTGTTGGAGGTCACCCAGTTGGTAAGAGGTGGAGGCAGGATTTGAATCCCGGCATCTGGCTCCAGAGCAAGGCTCTTAACTGTGTGCTCCTAAGCATCAGGGAATGGATGAAGGATTGTACAAAGCTGAGAAGATTATGGCGTTACTCTCATTTTGGCAGGCTAGAGAGTCAGGTACGTAATGGGCATTCCGCAGATGGACCCTGAGGTGTATTGATAGAGCCTAGATCAAGAAGTGAGTCTGACACTCCAGATGCTGCGAGTTTGCAATCAAGAGGGTGTAAGGAACCAGTGATGGTCCCTGTGACTTGGAGGCCGTGGCTGGGGGGAGGGAAGGAGTGGAGAAACTGGTGAGTCTGCAAACTGGGAAGGGCATGGCTACTGCCCAGGATAGCACGAGAATTACACTGCACGAGCTTCACTAGCAACCCCCTGCTCTCTGCCCTGGGCCCTGTTTGTTCCCTTCATGGCACACACCATAAGGCATTTGTTTCTCTTAAGTGTGTCTTACCCAACCGCACCCCAGCTGTAAACTTCCTGAGAACATGGTCCCTGTCTAGTATATTCCTCAGTGAACAACAACAACAACAACAAAACCATGTTCCCTAGCTGGTGGCTGGCACAAAGTAAGCATTCATTTCATTCGGTTGAGGTCCTGAAGGTGTCGTCTTTAAAGTGCCTGGAACAGCCCAGCGTGGCTGGACGGTACTTTTGCCCCTTTCTCCTGATGCTGTTCCCCCTGCCCCACCTGCCACACCCCAAGGCCTCCAGCCACGGTCCCTGCTGCCTGGCCAGTGCCATGGAGGAAAGTATGACGACAAAAGGGAGCCACTGAACTTCGAGGCCCTAGGGTTTCTGTCTGTAGCTCCGTTACCCTAATGAAATAAGCCCCCTCCCTTGGTGGTTCTCAGATGGGAGGAAGTGGTTTGGACCCAGGGTACTGATTTCGCTCGGAACGCCCGCGGAGCTGAGAGGGAGGAAGTCAGTCACACGGTATGGCCTCAATGCATATTTATTAAGGGAAGGGCGGGATGAGGGAATGGATAGCTGTACTCACAGGGCCCCACTCAGCTGGCTGACAAGAACTGAATAGTCTGCCCTGACATGCTGGAAAGGCTTAATGAGAATTTTTAGCTCTAGCCTCTGTCAGATCTGGGGGAAATAAATTCTTGCTGAATGTGCAACGAAAACTGTAGAAAAAAACAAAAAAAACAAAAAACCAAGAACAGTAACCTTTATGAATGCACGAAGCTGGTTAGGGTTTACCACAATGGAGACTTACTAAGTCTTAAAAAAGAGACCGTCGCCTTGGTATGACAATACCAGGTCCCCAAACTCAAGAGGGGGGAGCCGTATCTGTTACAGCTGCATCATACGGAGAAACTCGCAGAAATAAGCATTAAGAAAAATCAAGGAGCGTCCTGCTCTGTAGCTGTATGATTCGATTCGTTGTATGTCATGCTGTCTGTTACCTGACTGTTACCTGGGGCCACCTGAGGAGGCGGATGTCCTCTCCTTGTCTGGGTCAGGAATGCTATCTCTGCCGCTGCTTAGTACTTACCCTCTCCTATATATGACATATAATTTAAACTTCTTACAAATGTACAAGGTCTTTTTATGCAAAGGAAAATAAGACTCAGAGAGGCAAAGGGGCATGTACAGAGTCACATAGCTCCTTGGCGGCTGACCCAGAATGTTGACGCAGGTAGAGCTGATGACACCAGAGACTTTCCATGAGACTGTCTTGCTGCCCTGACTCTAAGATCTGTTTAAGACACAGAAGTCTAAATGGATTTTGATCTATTTCATAGGTTTTTAATATTATGATTATACTTTTCAGGACACATTTAACACTCTTGAATACCATTCTTTTAGCTGGATAAAATCATTTGCAAAAGATGTTGCTGGAACTTTGATTGGGGCTTATTTCACCAATTTTAAAAGGACCATAGCCCAGCTTATCGGTTAATGGCTCAGTGCCTCATAGCAAATCACAGAATTTGTACACTATGGGGAAATATTTCTCTTAAAATAAAGAGCACTGTTTTGGTACACACTTTGGTCCTTCATGTACTTGCTGTATCGGAGACTCTCCCCTCCCCCACCTCAGCCCTCAGAGCCCTTCGAGCCTCTCCCCAGCTGTATGACTTACACAAATGACTCACCCTCTCTCAGCCTCATTTTCTCATTTGTCAAAAGCACGTAGTAAGCATAAACTTGCGGGATTGCTCTGAGGACTGCGGGAAAAATAACTCTCCACGCAGTGACCCTCCCCCGCCCCTCAGCGTGGCCCCTCATCACCAACCCTTTGCACCTACACACATGGCCCCAATTTAGGACATTCTGAGGCCAAAGCCCAGGTCATTTTCCTGGCATCAAGCTCTCTGGATGTGTTGGCACCTTGAAGAATGCAGAGTACGCTGTATTCCCTAGAGAATGCCAGCTCTCCAAAATCTCCTCTAACCTCCAGTGTTTTCAGAGTTTATATACCTCACCTATTTGCCTTTCCTTTAATCCTCACCCCCCCCCCCCCCGCTACCGTACACACACCTTCTCCTCTGCTTGTTGCTGATCACTGTTGGTTAGCACCGGCACCTTCCCAAAGATCCACCACCCAACTCCTAGAAGTACTACTGTGATCGGTCAGCCTGCTGGGCTCTGTGCACATTTTAGATGTCGTGACTCCCTGCTGGTAGCATTTATTGAACACCTACTATGTGTCTGAAATTGGCCTGGGTACTTTGCATATGTTAGCTCATTTCATCTGCCCAATGCCTATTGAGCTGGGTACTTTTCTTCCCACCTTACAGAGGAGAAAATGAAGGGCTGGAGAGGTTTAGATGTCTTGCCCAAGGTCATACAGCTAGGAACACCGAGAGCAAGCAGGAGCTGCCCTTAGTATGAAGCCTGCTATGTGCCAGACTATTGCTCCGTAGCTAGGAAATCTCCTCTGGCAGGAGTGGCCCTGCCCCCCAGATCCCCGGCCCATCTTGCCATATGTAATTCTGCATCAAATATTCACTGGCAGCTGCCATGTGCTGGGCTCTGGGTCAGGTGCTGGCCTCCCTCGAGACGTGGCCCTGCCTGTTCTCACAGAGTGCTTTCCTGTCCCCAGAAAGTCATGCTCTGCCAGTTGTGGGTCTAGGAGTCTGAGGTTCCTCCCCGCCCAGCCCTTGCCATGTCCCCTGTGATACCTTCAAAAGCTGGTCATGATCTCCCCTGGGAGTAGCTACGGAGGACCCGCCGGGAACGCCGTCACTGTCTCTCCATCAGCTGCTGCTGCTCCAGCACAGTGAGCAGGTGGCCAGGCCTCTGCGGGTGCAGAGAAACCCAGGCTATCAAGAAGAACAGCAGTTGCTACACCGGCCACACACTTCCTCTGCTAGAAATGAGGAAGGCGCGCGGGACTTGCAGAAGAGCAGGTTCCTGTTTTTAGTAACCACTCTGAGTAGGCTTCTCTCTGTAAGGACAGGGAAGACCGTGGCATTATTATTTTTCATTTATTTATTTATTTATTTTTACAAAGTGCTTGGGAATGCGTGCAACTTGATTCTAAATGCCTGAGCTGTGCTCAGGTTCTCAGAGGCTGGGGCCTTCTTCTCTCATTAAAAGGCAGGGGAGGCTGAGAAGCTGCTCTCACACATCCCCAGAGCTCACTGTGTCCAAGGAGGCTGGTGCTCAGGCCTGCAGCTTGTTTTTTTTCAGCATCCTGGTTACTATAGCTTTTTTTTGTCCCTGTGAAGGGGCCTCTGGAGCAGAGCTTCTGCCTGGGCTCTGCCACAGACAGGGTTTAATTGGCAGAGGTACGAAATAGTAGGCATCAAACCCACTACAGAAAGAAGCTGCCTATCAGCCTTCTGGGGCCAGGCAGGCAACCCCTCTGCTGTGCTACAACCAGAAGAAACTAGAAAGGCTATGAAATGTAGTCAGTCTCCCCGTGGGTTCTAGATTAAAAATGACTTAAGAAAACGTGGTGACTAGGTGCTGTGTGGGATGCTTGACTGGCTCCTGGATTGAGGGGAAAGACCTAGAACATTCTTGGGATGGAGGTGAGGGGTATTCACACAGATACTGCGCTGGAGATAATGTGTCAATGTTAACTTTCTGGGCCATGAAAATGACACTGCAGTTATGTGGGAAGAGGTACTGGTTTTTAAGGAGGTACATGCTGATGTATCTGGAAAGCAAATGTCCTGACGTCTGCAACTTTCAAATGGTTCGCTAAAAGAAAAAGAACTATAATATGTAAATGTAAATAAATATAAATCAAGAAAAAGACGAGGGCCCCTGGGTGGCTCAGTCATTAAGCGTCCGCCTGCAGCTTAGGTCATGATCCCAAAGTCCTGGGATTGAGTCCCACAACAGGCTCCTTGCTCAGCGGGAGCCTCTCCCTGTCACTCCCCCTGCTTGTATTCTCTCTGTCAAATAAATAAAAAGCAAAGTCTAAAAAAAAAAAAAATAGACAATGAGAGAGGCAGAAAGCAAATGTGGCAAAATGCTGACATTTGCTGAATCCAGGTGAAGGGCATATGTGCCTTGTACTATTTCAACTTTCTGATGGGTGTAGCATTTAGAAAATAATAGTATATAGCTCCCCATTCATAGTATGTGTGTCCCCATTCACAGTATATGTGTCTTTCCATGGTGTGTGGGAAAGCTCAGGCGCATGGGGACTGAGGGCTGTTGGTCGTAGGACTGCCAGTGAGTTACGTGCCGGGGCTGGGGCGGCCCGCCAAGAGCCCCGGCTGGCCCCCGCTTCAAAAAGATGATGGAGCAGAGTGTCCAGTGACTTCCCCAGAATCACATTCCCGGCCCCATCACAGAGCCAGGACCAGTGTCCAGGACTGATGACACGCTGTTCCCGCCCAGCAGTGCCAACATGGCCACCCAGGGACAGTCTTTCAGAACCCTCACTCAGTGCACGTGTCACATCTATTGAAAGCATCAGGGCCACTTCTAAACTTGAACTCTGTGCTAGATAGTGCTTCCTTAGGCAACTTGTGAAAATACCCACTCTCTGGATAGGCAGCCCAAAAAGGCAGAAAGGAAATGTTGAGAAAGATTCCGATGGGGAAGAACAGAGGGGTAGAAGTCAAGCCAAAGTGGAGTTTTCCCACACGATTCACACGGAGGAGTAAAAGATGTGTGTGGGAGGGGACTACTTCCCACAAGTGGCCAGTGGTCGGGGGAACGCCTGTCGGTGAAGGCACCATGAGATGAGACCTGGCCTGGGACAAGCCAGGTTGAGAGGGGCAGGAGGGACTTGTGGCTTGGCACAGGCTTTAGGGTTCGGGGAAGCTCCAAGTCTGATGGCAGATGACAGAGAGATGGGGGACCACAGCAGGGTCTCCATCAGAGAACACAGTCCATGGACAGGAGAAGCTGCTGCAGAGAAGCGCAGGATTGGGAGCCCCTGGTGGCCAGGACTGGAATATAGGCTCTGCCTGTTTCTGCTGGGTAATTCTGTGATGGGGGGTGGAGAGGGGGTGGGAGTGCTGCTAACTTCCCCTGGCTCTGCTGTTTCTTCATCTCCTTCTCACT
Organism: Mustela lutreola; assembly: GCF_030435805.1. Lineage (NCBI taxonomy): Eukaryota > Metazoa > Chordata > Mammalia > Carnivora > Mustelidae > Mustela > Mustela lutreola. The sequence continues at coordinate 8,780,443 of NC_081292.1, read as the reverse complement.
TTGGGGGGTAGCTGCCAGGAAACAGAGGGAGATTGAGAATATGTTCCTAAAACCACCAACTCTGCTGCATGGGAGCTGACCCGTGGCTTAAGCTGTGGGGTGCAGAGGTGGGAGCCTAGGTCAGTAGCAGCAAGGGCAGGGATGAAGCCAGGTTAGCCGAGCGCCTAGGTACAAGTGTCTGCAAGTGACCCCAACTTTAGACCTCTGTTTCCAGTTTCCCAGTGGGTTTTCAACCTTGGCCCTATGGACATTCTGGCCAGACCGTTCTTTGCTGTGTGTGTAAGTGGCAAAGGGTTGGGGACTGGGAGTGGAGGGGGGAGCCGTGCTATGCACTACTGGATATTCAGTAGCATCTGGCCCCTACTTACCTGATGACTGTAACACTGACTTCTGCCAAGTCATGACCACCAAGATGTCGCAGGCGTCATCATTGTGCCCTAGAGAGAAAAAGTACCCCTGAGAACCACTGGATTACAGCTGTCCTGCATAGAATAGGTCAACCTGGGCAGTGTTCTCTCATGAATTGCAAATGCTGCTCAGTTTAGCAAAATTTATGACAATTGCAAAGTTTTTTTTTTTTTAATTAACATATAATGTATTATTAGCCCCAGGGGTACAGGTCTGTGAATCGCCAGGTTTACACACTTCACAGCACTCACCATAGCACATACCCTCCCCAATGTCCATAATCCCACCCCCTTCTCCCAAACCCCCTCCCCCCAGCAACCCTCAGTTTGTTTTGTGAGATTAAGAGTCTCTGATGATTTGTCTCCCTCCCCATCCCATCTTGTATCATTTATTCCTTTCCTACCCCCCAACCCCCCCATGTTGCCTCTCCACTTCCTCACATCAGGGAGATCATATGATAATTGTCTTTCTCTGATTGACTTATTTCGCTCAGCATAATACCCTCTAGTTCCATCCACGTCATCAATTGCAAAGTTCTTATGTGTCCCACCTGTCTTGGGAACACAGACAGGGAGGGAATCCTCAGACGCGACACGAGTAGGGCTCCATCCCTCCCTGCCCTCAAGGAATTTCTAATCTTGTGGAGGAAAAAGACACACTGTCAGATCCCCAAGGGAATATAGGAAAGATGCCAATAGGGTGGGAACCCGACAGGGGTGTGGACTCTTAGTTACATGGGCACCTGGTGGTAAGGATGGTGGGACCAGATTGGATTGTTGGCATTCAAGGTCACTGACGTTCTGAGTCAGTAGGAGAGATAAAGACATAAAAACACTTGGCAGGGGATGCCCCCACCAAAGACCTCAAGTATAAGTATAGGGTCAGCTCCACCCAGTAACAGTATGTCGGGAAGCCCCAATTTAGGGCTCAGAAAGATGCTCAAGTCTATCTGTGTAGAAAGACCTGCCTTCTGGAAGGATTTTCCAGTTAATTAACTATTAGGTCCCAGACTATGGCCCCAGAGATCAAGGTTCCTAGGGTTTAGCTTGCTTGCTCTACCTTAACCAGCTGATGAGGGACACCATCCAAGTCCAGATTAGCAATATGACCTCACAGGCTGATGATTGCTCTATTAAGTATGAGGTCATCACGTTACTGAAATGGAATGTTTCACCATGTTCTTAACATTGTCAGGAGCCAGGTACTATGTTCCCTAGTTGGGGGACTGGCAGGTCTCTCAGCCCAAGCACCAAGAAGCCCATTTCCTCATCTTTGGGGGCAGAGGGGCTCCAGGTCCTAGAAAGTTAAGGCAACTCAGTCCTATGTGGCAAGAGTGGGGTGGGTAAGCCCCATGGTTTACAGCTTGGTCTAGTATTAGCAGACTCCTGGTTCTATTCAAACGTATTTTTCCTTCTTTCCACATAAGTGAAAGGTTCGAAGATGAGAAAGGCAACCTCGGGAACTAATAAGCTCCCTCTCGGTGTAGACGGTCAAGTGTAGGCTGGCCCATTTAGTAGGGAAGCTGCATGAGCATATGCTTGGTACTATAAGACTATAGAGGGGATCATCTGTATTTGAAAGGATTAAACCATATGACCTTCAAGATCCCACACAAACTAAAAGTTGTCTCAGAACCAAGTTTATGCCCGTCCCTGGGCTGGGCAAGTGACTCATTCATCCATTCAACCGTTCATTCAACAAATATTTGTTGAGCACCTTCTGGGTGTTAGATGCTGCTCCAGTGGGTTGAGTTAGTGATGGGAACAGCTAATGGCCTAAAAAGCACCTGAAGGAATGGGGACAGGAGGGGGAACTCTTGCCTGGGAAGAGAGTTTTGAAATGAGCCCAGAATGACGCCACTGTGAAGATCAGGAGGAAGGGCCGTTGGGGAAATCACAGGGCAGGGATTGCTTGTGGTATTCAGGGGCCAGAAGGGAACTGATGTTTGGGGAGGGCCAGGAAAGAGACTTGGCTCTGTTTATGGTACCTATTTATTCTTTGTAAGTAGTCTGTATGTCACCTGAAGAGACCAAGGTTCCTAGGGTTTAGCTTGCTTGCTCTACCTTAACCAGCTGATGAGGGACACCATCCAGGTCCAACTCAATCACTTCTGGAGGTGAGCTCCCTGTCACTATTCACTGCCCCCCAGAGGGACGTCCCATGTCCCAGTGCTTCCCTCACACCTTTCCTGCCTGGTGTTTTCCTCCAGTACCTGCTGAAGACTCCTGTTTCCCACAGGACCAGCGTCATCCCTTTTCCTGGCATTCAGAGCTCGTCACATTTGTTCTTTAACCCCCTCCCACGACATCACCATTCAAGGCCTTGATGTGGCCTTGAATTATAAGAACCTTATGTGGCCCCCTGCATATCAGACAAGCCTCCCACCTCTTCACCATGAACTTTGCCACCGTCCTTCCCCTACCTATGTGGGATGACCTCCCTTATGCAAGACCCAACCCAGAGTTCACCTTGTTCTTCCATATTTCCAGCCTCCCCCAACCAAAGATGATTGCTCCCTCCTCAGAACGAGCCTTGGAGTAATAACTGCTCACAGCAGTAGGACACATGCACATGGAAGTCAAGAGCAAGAGAAGGAGTTCAAGATATTTGGGAGATGTGTGACCTTGCACAGGTGTTATTAATCCTTTTGCCTTCCCAGGACTGTGGCTCTGTAGAACAATGTGTACAGACCACCTAGCACAGTGCAAGGTACATACATGAATGTCCCCCTTGCCCTTCAAAGTGGTGCATGCTGTTGAGAAGGCAGGTGAAGGTCCAACACATGACCATTGATCCTCACCTGAGCCTACCCCAAAAGAAATGACCCATAATTATCCACTAATTAAATGGATAAATGAAAGTCCTGCACCTGCCTTCTGATCAAAAGCCTGTACATTGTGAATGCTGAATTTTACCTCTGGGGAAGATAGTAAGCTAACCATAGGCATCATCTGAGAGACATCAGACCCTTTTGTTTCTCTAAAGATGGCAGTTGTTTCTATTTCTGGAACCATCTCCAAAAATGGGTAAGTGGTCCATCTGGATGGTCTGAATTCTCCAGCAGGCAGGGGACCCACATGTTATCCGTTTCTCTGTGTTTCTCTGAGAGGCCTCTTGACATAACAGTGTTCTCAGGAGGAAAAAAAGTGAAAGCTTTCTTCCTCCTGCACTCTGCCGTAATAAGTTGCACAAAAGTGTTGATTCACTGGACTTGTTGTCTTTGGTCATTGCTCAACCTAACCCATTAACTCCACTTCGCAGGGGAGACCTTAGCTCTTCCCAGCTTTGTGAAGGTTGATAAAGAGGTCACTGGGTTTCTCAGAGCTCAGGAAGTTCTCTGAGTGGGTCTTAAGTTCATTCTTGTAACTTTGCTTGCCTTACAAACTTCCTCTCGTGTACGAATATACAACCTCTTTTATTCCCTAGACCTAACTGAGCCACTCATTTATTCAAATGACAATTATATTAAATGAATATTAACTTCTGGCCAGCTGTGAGGCTAAGCTTTAGGGAGATAAGGGTGACGGTGACACGTGCCCTGCCGCCCAGGAGCTCAGTGTGAGTCAAACAGGGTCCTGAAAGGAACCGGAAGCATGGTGGGAGCTCCGGAGATGAGGGAAACCAGATGAAATGGCTCGTGCTTGCAGGGAAGCCAAGGCTTGATGGAGGAGTGACATTCAGCTCCACCTTGAACATGAGAGCTGTCCATCAAAATGGGACATTTGGCAGGGCCAGCCGGATGTTCGTTTTGTGCCTTCTCATTTTGTTTTTCATGATGGGGATGACTTCAGTTGCATCTTGTCTGGAAATGGAAGTGACTTTGGGATCTGCCACTCGTTTGTCATCCTGCCTCCTGTGATCTCTTTGTCCCTCCTGTAGCTGGGACAGGCTGACCACTTGCCCCTCCTCAAACCGGTTCTGTCCAGTACTGTTCTTCCCCATCACCCTTGCCCCATGCAGATCCTCATCTGGTCCTCACTGCCCCAACCTGCCTTCCCAGTCATCGTCCCCTTTCTCCGCTGGCTTCTGTCTTGGACTTTACTCCTGTTGTTCCACCAACTAGAATGGCTTCCCCCTCATTTGGGGATCTGCCAGAATCAGGGATGAGTCTCCAGTTGGGGCCAACCAGGGCTTTGATGGAACTTTCATCTTACTGAGTCAGAGTCTGCTCCAAGGGCTCATGTTCCCTTCACACTCTGCAAAAGGTGGGGCCAAGCTATGTCCCCACCACCCACCCCCACTCTTGTCCTCTGCCCAGAGGTGGAATTCATTGATTATCCAAGTGGGTGGTGCCTGAGGCTGTCTCATGGCATGTGGCACTGGTGGGCAGGAGGGATGGCAGCTATGGGGCCATCCATCTGCCGCTGAGCCTTGCCAGAATGGCTTGCCACTGTCCCAGAAGCAAAACATTTGCCAATCATTTTTATTCCTATGAACAGAGCAGGCCCTGTGGGTCTGTGGTGATGTCCCAGCTGGACTCTTTCTTCAGCTGACTGAGAAAAGGGTCTCTTCCTGTTGTCAAGTATAGTCATCTCCAAACTTTCAAGTATGCACCCAGACAGTAAGAGTTTTGAGTAAGCACCCCCATATATGAACATTTAATCATTAATTATATATGTAGGTGACTCTGCAAAGACACACATTATAAATATAAAAATATTTTTTAAAAAATATTTTTAAAGTATAAGACTAGTTAAATAGTACATTCTAGAATTTTCTTTTTGTGTTCCAGTGAATTATCTTGGGCACTTCCTTTGGGAGACCAAGACTCTAACAGAAACAAAGGAGACAGGTATCATTGCTAAAAAAAGAGGGATCTCAATGAGGAGTTTTGAAAGGCTACATTTTATCTTCCCCACAGCAAATATATAGATAGTCCAGGTTCTGGAGGGGCACAGAGGCTCTTTTGTGAACTCCGCTTAGAAAAAAAGACCAGAGTGTTGCTTCCCATGAGAAAGAGGCAGTGCATAATGGCACTGGGTGGCATCAGGCTCCAGGAAGAGAATTTGTTCAAGGGTCTCTCATTAACACTTCATCTCTTGGCTGGCCTGACTTCCAAAAACTGTAAGCTCCATGAAGTCAAGGAGCCCAGCTGTTCTGTCTGTGACTGACCCCTGGCATCAGCACTTCTCACAGCCCAAGCGAGCAGGGTGGAAGAATGGGAGGGAAGGACAGAGGGAGCAGGTTTAAGACAAAAATAAAAACCATAAAACCTCCCCTCCCTGTAGATCAGAAATTTTCTCAAGTCCTTCTTCGCTTTCTGATCCCCCCCAGCTGCTTTCATATCAGGGTGCCCCAAGATGGGCACAGAATTGTCCTGATAATTGCCTAGCTCACCGCAGCAGAGCAGCCTGAGTCCTGAGGACAGCCCGGGGACAGCCGGGCAACAGCCAACACAGCTGGCTGGACACGTGGCCATCAAGCCTCTGTGATCAGCTTCTCATCGTGAACAGAGTCAGGTCTTCTGAGCGCCCTGCCCTGGCATTTTCATCTAAAACATAACAAAGGCACTGCCCCATCCACCTCTAAACGTGCTTTAATAGCACAAAATGGGCTTAAGATCTGTGACAGAGCAATGATGGCTTTTGCTGGTGTTCTCTCCAGAGCTTTCATTCTGTGATGCCCTAGCTTCTGGGAGATGCGCTTTTTGTACTCACAACGAGGTCCTGCTGCTGGTACCTAAGGAGAGCAAGCTTGGAACTGGCTGTGATGTGATCTTAAAATGGTGTCAGGCATTCATAAGTGCCTGGACGTGTGTGAAATTGCTAGCCGGTATCTACTTCATCGCCCGCTGAGCCACAACTAATTACACCAGCAGTGGGCGGCAGCCAAGGGGGACGGATAGGGACAGACAAGCTCAATGGCTTAAAATAGCCTTGGCCAGAACAAAATTCAACCGTGGAAGCCTTTTTTTAACTGGAAGATATTTCACTATTTCTTATTTTAGTTTGAGTAGCACTAATATTAAAAATAGTATCAACTGTGTTCTGCCTGGTGCTTTAGTTGATTTCATTTGTAGAACTCTTTGAAATATCGATTATGATTTTAATGATTGCTTCTACTTATTAGAAACCTAATACATACACATACTTTCGCTGTTGTCTCCTGAATTCAACTCAACGATAAACGAGGTGAATATTCTTAACCTCATTTTACATCAAGGACACTGAAGCATAGGGAACTTAAATCACTTCTCTAAGGACAAACAGCGGGTAAGAAGGATTGCTGGACTTGAACCTGGACTGATGAGCCCCATTGCCCATGCTCTTGATGCCACACCTTGAGAAATAATAGACCCATTTTATAGATGGAGAAACTAAGACCCAGAGAGTAAAGCCACTTGCCAAGTTGTCAGTGCAAGATTCAGTAAGATCTTTCTAATCCTGATGCCCATGCTCTGTCCCTTTTTTCTATGACTATAGTAAATTTTATCTGTTTCTACTCGATACATTTGAAAGGGATGGTGTTAGAAAGGATGCATACCTATTTAGTTCATAGAGAGGCATCATCACCTTAGTAAACGTCCCCTGGAGTGTCTGCATGGGAAAGTTTGGGGAGACAGTCTCCTTGAATTACGGGCCAGGGACTGTCAGGGCTGTCCTCTGTACAGGGTGGGGGCTGGGTTCTCACCTCACACACCACTGGGGCTAACACAAGCTAAGGAAGGAGTGGCTAGCGTTGAGCTGTGTTGAGCACAGCAGGCCTAGTTGGGGAGGGCTGGTGTGTGAGGCTCAGGTACCAGGACTGTGGTCTGATCCCACCCAGGCAACTCAGGTCACACTCCTTGTGTGGTGTCCTCTGAGGGGCTGCCTTGACCCCACTCTGGCACAGGAGTCGGCCAGCTCCTCCTGCACACTCAAGGCCATGCACACCCACAAGAACCTCAGACCATGTGCACACACCATGCTTATCTAAGGTGGCGAGCCCTTTCTCCTGGCTGGGAGCTGGCCGGTGGCATTTCCTGAAGCAAGGAGGGAGGAGGGACCCAAAGGAAGGGAGAAATGGAGAGAGGGAGGCAGTCAGAAACGACTGGGAGGAAAATGGTGATTGGACATGACTTTCTCACTTCTAGAAGTCTTTGCTAGCTTCAGCATTATTCTAGACCCTCCTGTCTCTTGGGGAAATTCTTCGTACACCATGGCTGACTGCAGGAGTCAAACTGGCAGGGAACACAAGTGGCTTGGTCCATCCTGTGGAGGAGAATTGAGGTGGCAAGACTTCCACTCTGGACCAGCTTTCTTGCTCGGGGGGCACCTGCTGGGGGATCTCTCTCCACCTCCATCTTTCTACCTTTAAATGAGTACAAGGACACAGCTCTGGGCAATGGCTGCCTGTGAATGCCTCCACATGCATCAGCTTCACCAATCTGCACAACACATCTCAGAGGTACAGATAAAACTCTACCTTTGCAAAACGGATTTGGTGATGTTAGTTGATTTCCCTGAAATGACAAAGCCGCCAAGCAACAGAGCAGAGATTCAAATGCATCTTTCTGATTTCTAAATTCATGCTGTTACTGCTTTTCTACACTGAGGGTTGTTTGCAAGGGTTTAAGAGAGGGACAAGGTGGAATTAGTCAATGACATGCTGGCGTGCAGGTGTCCTGCTGGTTGTACCAACACTAGAACCAAGACCGGCAGAAGTATTAGAAGCCAGGCTGCGTGCACGGCTCCTCACAGGACACATTTCTTGCGCCTCTTGCAAAAGTCTGTGAGGCAGGTGCTCCAGAGCTGAGAGATGGAGGCATGGAAATGTAATTTGTTCAAAGCCAAAGAGAAAGAAGGCAGCAAAGCTACAGTTCAACCCCAGGCTGTAATCCTCAAAGGCCAGTGCATTCCTTCTCCCCTCTACAGGTGCACTGGTCCCTTTTCTGGGCCAGCTGGTCCCTGAAACAAAGCTAGAGCGTCAAGTGACTGGAAAGAAACACCCAGGCACTTTTGCAAGCTCTAATTATGAATTTATTTTTCAAAGGCAACCGATACCAATGCAAATCGCTGACCAAGAATGAAGGGAGAGACTCCCTGCATTTTATAAAATCCCTTTGCAATAAGGGGCCCATCCTTGCGGCTGCCATCATCGGTGTCACTTTCAACGGGGGATCGCGCTGCTGGCGAAATCCGTTCTTTTTCAGTGGCAAGCATTTAAATGGTTTCTGACAGCCAGAAGGTGATGGAGACAATTAGATATAATATTTGTGACAGATGGAAAAAGGCATTTTGTCAAGTCTGCAGGCACCTGGAAAAAAACCACGGCAGGAGAGCAAGCTCCACTCTAAAGGGCAGAGCCAAGGGCTGGTTCCTCTCCCCTCTCCACGCTGAAGGGCCTAGGAGTGCCCCTCCCCCATGCCACCACATTGGAGTGCTCCCCCGACAGATGCGTGGGAAGGCCTCTGGACTGTGCCTCCATTAGTAAAGAGGACAATTGTGTGGCTGAGCCCCATGAAAAGCAGGGTTTGCCGAGGTGTTTGGAGAAGGAAGGAAGAGTATAGAAACTTGCCTCCATCCCGGTTCCCTTTGGCACAGGGAGCAGTGGCTTTGGAGACAAACAGCCTGAATCCAGCTCCCAAGCAGTGGGTGACTGGGGACAGGTCATTTATCCTCTCTGAGCCTCTGCCACTCTTTCACTAAAGGGACACAGTCCTCGATCCTCAGTCAGAAGTTCAGTAAGCACACCCTGGGAACAGTTTGTAAGGGGCAGGAAACACAGCGGGCTCCCCCTAACTGCTGCTACCTTGCTTCACTCTCCTCCATGTGCAGACAGAGCCAGTCGGTGATTTAGGTTTGCAGACAAAACACGCCAAGGCACAGGCTCTCTGGAGGGCACTTTGGCAGCACATTGTGAAAAAAAGAAAAAATGTTTTTAAAATATTTTCATATAGAATGCAAAGGTTAAGTGATGGTTTCTTAACTATGACTCCAAAAGCTGACTTCCTCAGTATTAAAAACATTGAGCGGCAAAAGCTACCATCAGGAAAGTGAAAGAGACAGAAGGGGGGAAGTGTTTATGAATCATATATTTGGTAGGGGACTTGTATCTGGAATATATGAAGAATGCTTCTAACTCAAGACCAGAAAGACAAATAACCACATTTAAAAATGGGCAAAAGATCTGAACGGGTATTTCTTTAAAGAAGATCTATGAATGGCCTCTAAGCACATGGAAAGATGCTCAACATCATTAGACGCTAGGGAAGTGAAAATCAACACCACCACAAGATCACTTTATACCCACGAGGACTGCTATGCTCCAAATAATTTTTTAAACAGATGACAAGAATGAGAGAGCTTGTGGAGAAATCAGATCATTCAAACCTTGCTTGTGGGAATAAAAATGGTGCAGCTCCTTAAGGAAACGTTTTGGCAGCCTGTCGGGAGGTTAAACACAGAGTAAACACATAACCATGCACTCCTACTCCTACGTACACAACTGAGAGAGTTGAAAACACACACACACACGCAAGCACACACACACACGCACACAAGTGAACAGCAGCATTACTTACAATCACCAAAAAGTGGAAAGGACCCAAATGTCCACCAGCTGATGAGTAGATAAGCTAAACATGGCGTATCTAGGCAATAGGATGTGATTCAGCAATAAAACGGAACAGAGGACAGCTACATGGACGAACTGGAAGGATCCAGACACAAAGGCCATGTATTGCATGATTCCATTTATATGAAATGTTCAGAATAGGCAAATCTGCAGAGACAGAAAGTAGATTAGTGGTTGCCTGGGGCTGGGAAATGACGGCTAATGGGTTCATGGTTTCTTTGTGGGACGCTGACAGTGTTCTAAAATCGGATCATGGTGACGGTTGCATGACTCTGAATATAACTAAACACCCTTGAACTGTCTGCTTTAAATGAGTGAACTGTAGGCTACGTGAGTTACATCTCAATAAAACCACTTTCCCAAGTTAGCTCTAGATGCCAAGAAACATAACCTTAAGACCTACAAAATGTTCATCGTACATACATGATAGAAAAATATTTTCCTTTCATATTTTCACACTGTATCTCTTTAATGAGAAACCGCTAGAATGTTACAGTAAGAGCTCATGCCACACATTGTTTATCATCTGTCAGGAAAAAGGGATACTTTCTGACCTAGGCATGCCTTTGTATCGGGAAATTATCACAGTAATGTGAACAGATTGGCTATAAAGGTGTATGTACGTTGCAGGTTTGTCTAGAACATAGTAAAACTGGAAGCAATAATAGCTATCATTTATTGCATATTTACCATTACATGAAAATCATCTCATTTCTTCCCCCACAACCATACTATGTGGAAACTCTCTAGATCATTACCATCCTTCTGACAGTTGAAGAAAGAGTCTCTGACCAGACATAGACAAAGCAGAGCTGGGATTTGCATCCTAGCCCCTCATGTCCCACCGCCCAGCAGGTGCTGTTGCCCTCTCTGTGACTCTTCCCAGCAGCCTAAGCACCCGATTGTGCCACGGCTTTAGAAACAGTCTTGTAACTGAATAAGCAACGGCGCAGAGTGAAATTCATAATTGTCAGGTGAAAAAGACAGGTTTAGAGCCAAAATGATCTCACTTATTCCCTGTGTATAAATACATAAATATAAATAGACCCACACGCACCTGTAGGCACACACGCACGCTAACAGTATTCGACAACTGTGTTCCTTTGTTGGGAGGGTTATGTGTAACGTTGATTTTCTTTGTTTTGCTTACCTAGATTTTCTATTGTGGATTTTTGTGCCGCTCTTTTTGCTTCACAAACTCTAAAAGTTGTTCTATTTAACCTTTAAGTAAACTAAGGTAACACCAATGGATGTAGAACAATACACATCAGCCTTTTTCTAGGGCGTGAAGGGGATTGGCATTTTGGCCAGACTGTGATGACAGCCAGGGGTCCTCCTTCTGTCCCATGCCTCATTACCTTGGCCACTCCACATGCTCAATGATCAGCTTTCATGGTAAGTGATAACAAATGCTTTCTTCATAACAGAAATCAGTTACATTTTAGAAGAGAATTGATCTTTTAAATGTCATTTAGTTGTTTCTTAGTTACAAAGTCAATATGAATTCATTGGGAAAACAGTCTGAAAAGTACAAAAATCCAATAAAACTCATTCACTTCTCCCTCACCTTGAATTAACAGGGGACTCTGATAAAGGGGACCCTGATAAAGTTGAACTATCCCAAGAAGCTGGTGGGGCCATTTGCAATGGATGAGGGGCAGAGGATGTCCAAGAATCTCTTATGACCTCCACCGTCTACTGAGGCAGCACAGCATCATGGCAAAGCTGCAGCATTTTGGGGCCAATAAGTTGGGCTCTTCACCTCTCTCACCCAGGATAAGCACATTACTAGAGTTCTTTGACACACTTTCCTGAGTCTACCCCCAATTCCTTTTGGAATAAAGTGAGGAATATACAAAAGAATGATTAAATAAGTCTGATAGTTTCTTTTTAAGTAATACTGGCTCTTTCTACTTCATAGGATGGCTGTGGGTATTTAAGACAATGTAAGGGAAGGGTGCTTGGGTGGCTTGTTAGGTTAAGTGTCTGCCTTTAGCTCAGGTCGTGATCCAGAAGTCCCAGGATGGAGTCCTGCTTTGAGCTCCCTGTTCAGCACGGAGTTCGCGTCTCCCTTTCTCCTCGCTCTGCTTGTGCTTTTCCGCTCTCTCTCTCTCACTCTCATTCTCATTCTCTTTCTTGCTCTTTCTTAACTAAATAAATAAAATATTTTTTTTAAAAGACAGTGTAAGCAAGAGCTCTACATAAAGCAGAATGTGGTCCAGTTAAAAAATTCATGCCAAGGCAACCCATTCCTGCCATGGGAGAAGCAGCCTGTCCCCCCTTTCACTGTCCTGGCCATCCCTGCTAAGATCCTATTTCTGAGTCACCAGCCACCAGCCTCTCATGAATGGGGTGGGAAATAAGGGTCTGTGATGTGTTTAGTTGTCACTGTTTTTCGTGGTAGGCAGTGCAGGGAAGGTGGAAACAGCAGGCTTCATAATCCCAGTCCTACAATGTTTAGTCCCAAGACCTTGCACAAATCACTTAGCCACTCCGGGGCTCAGTCTCCCCATCTGTGACGTGGGGATGCCAGTCCTTACAGGGCTGCTGTGGGGATCACATGAGAAAAAGTGCATGAAAGATCTGGCTCTCCAAAGGTACTTTACCAGTGTTGAGTTCTCTTCCACCTCCCTTGAAAAGTTTATATAATTTAGAGATGGCAAGAGGAAGCAGGGGGAGGTTGAGAGGTCCCGCAGGGCTCAGCAGGGAGGGAGCATCAACACAGGGAGGGAGCATCCGGATGTGAGGTCTTGCCCGCTGTTCATTTCCCTGAGCCACAGAGAAACCAGGCTCTGGTTTTGACTTCTGGCATCAGCCATGACTTATAAAGGACTACCCAACTTTTTGACGCTGAAAAGTGATTTCCAAGGTTTAAAGAGTGGTAGTGTGGGTAGCTCAGTGGTTTAAGCCTCTGCCTTCAGCTCAGGTCATGATCTCAGGGTCCTGAGATCGAGTCCCGCATCGGGCTCTCTGCTCAGTGGGGAGCTTGCTTTCTCCTCTCTCTCTGCCTGCCTCTCTGCCTAGTTGTGATTTCTCTCTGTGTGTGTCAAATAAATAAATTAAAAAAAAAATCTTTAAGATTGGTGGTGTGGAATTAGCCAGTGAAGTGCCAGCATGCAGTCATCTTCTGATTGTACTAATGGAACGAAGGGCAACAGAAGTGTAGAAGCCAATAGAACACTTTCTCTGTCCCAGTTCAGTACACAGTACATTTCACGAATGCCTTGCAACAAATCTGTGCGGCAGGCACTTTACAGCCGGGAGTCGGGTGCTGAGGCTTAAACGGGTGAAGAAATGTATACCCAGGCACATTTCTTTACAAAAGAAGGAGGTCATTCACCGAGCCTCCTTTCACATGCTCTTCTCAGCTGGGTTTCATACCAGGACCTGGTGTCAAGGCCCTTCCAGTCAAAAGAGCATGATAATATCAAGTGGGTGATGCTGGAAGGGCATGAGCAAGGACTAGGTTATAATTGTGGAGTGCCCATCCCAGCATTATTTCTCACTACCTCTCATGCAAATACAGCTTTTCACTCAGGAGAATAAATAGGCCCATCCGACTGTCTGTCCGTCCAACCATCCATCCATCATCCATTTGTCCGTCCATCCATTTGTCCTTCCATCCGTCCATCCATCCATCCATCCATCCATCCATCCGTCCGTCCATCCGTCCGTCCATCCGTCCGCTTGTCCAGCCAGCCAGCCAGTCAGCCATCATCCTTGCCCTTACTCACACAGTCACTTGCTCACTCACTCAAAACATGCCTTCCTGAGTTCCACGCCCTGTTCTGGGGATGCTGGGATACTCGGGCCCCAGTTCCTCTCCTCTCTAGCTCATGTGGTTATTCAGTCCCTTGAACCCATCTGCCGTCCCTCTGCATCCGTCCCCAGGAAGGTCCATTTCAAGAAATTCTGGTGTGTATGGGCTTATCATATGTCTGTGTGTATCTGAGTATATCTGTGTATTTGTGTGTGTTTCTGCCCATGACTGAGTGTTTCAGAGTGTGTGTGTCTCCGTGTGTGGCAAGATTGTGAGTGTATCTTTCTGTCTGTGACTGTTTGTGTTCATATACATGCTTGGATGGAAGCAGGTCCTGGTTCTGAGGTGACTCTAGTGGCTGATGGAGGTCAACTCTCCTTATGATGTTCAGAGGCTCCAGGGAAAAAAAGCCGTGGTTAGCAATTGCGGTTTTGCCTCGCATTATTTTCGAAGTTAAACACACACACACATGCATACACACAAGCGAAAACGTTGCCCTTTAATAGTTTGGTTAGATTAGGATAAGCGTGGGCCCAGGGCCGGATGTGAGACTGCTGTGTGACCAGGCAGGCTGAAGACCCCGCTGTCCCCAGCCCTGCAGGGGTCCCGTTAACCCCCACGGTGCTCACTGCAATCCCAATTCACTCTCCCCCGTACACAGGACCGCCACTATCCTGCATGTGTTCTCATGAGGACCCTTGCACTACAGCGCATCATTCCCATTCAAAGCGGAGTAGCCAAAGCCCCCAGATGTCCGCCACTCGCCCTGAGTCCCTTCCTGAGGGCGTAACGGGGCTGGTGCATGAAGCCGGTCCTTCTGCTGGCTTCAGACAGGGCTGACAGCCTAGCCTACAGACTTGAGACAGGCCTGGGCTGTGGACGCAGTTCTGTCTCCAGACCCCCCCGCACTCCATGCACCCTGTGGCACACCCGCTCTGGCCCCTTCCTTTGCTCTCCAGACAAGTGCTTTAAAGGGAGGGCTGAGCCGGCCGTTGACTCGTCTAACCACTGATTTTCCACGAAGAAAGACATTTCTTTCAGTAAGACCGATTACAACAACCTACTTGAGGGAGAGGAAAGTTCTCTAAGCCATGGTGCAGTATCGCTGTAACCCACGCCTTTAACCACTTCCTCACTGTATCGGGAGCTCCGGCTTTTTATAGCTGCACACGGTGCTGAAAACATCAGCGGGTGCCTTCCCAAAGTTCACATCCCCACGGCCTACACGGCCAAAGCGGGGCCCAGCAGCCCCCAAATTGCAGGGCCTGCAATTTGCTGGCTCAATTTGCAGTTTAGAGTGTGGGGCTTTGACCTTGACTGTCTTGAGCATGTGCGTGTATGTGTGTGTGTGTGTGTGTGTGTGTGTGTGTGTGTGTGTGTGTGGTGTTCTCTTAAGACAAAGCAGACTCAGTGGTTCTCAAGAAAGCTGGACCCCTCATCACTGGAAAGAAGCCCCTGGATAAAATCCCTTGGCCCTGGGTGCTGTCCTCCGTCCCGTTGAGTTCCTGGCTCAGGGCTGGCAGGGTGTTTTACTTCTCAGCTGCTCATTCTCACCGTGAGCTCAGGCGTTAGGACTGCGTGTGTTACAGGGGCTGAAGTGCAGAGCGGGCCACCAGCTGGAGCTCAGTGGTGCAGGAAACTTGCCTTGTGCATTTGATAGCCAACCCCGCCGACAACAGGAGACTCTGAGCTTACCTAGATGAGCTGAGGACAGAAAACCGATGCAGACGACAGCTCGCTGTGTCGGATCTGCAAAGCCCGCAGCCAGCCCCAGTCTGAGTGGCTCAGAGATGTGAGAAAGGGCTCCCAGGCCCCAGGATGACGCTGCTGCTACTCGGATCCACACCCCACGTGCTCTGCTCTCTCCGGCCTTGGGTTACAATGGGTCTCACCTCGGACTCTGGCCACAAGGTTCCTCCTTGGTCCTGACTACTAAGTTGAGATAAGATGGTAATAATACCACCACCTTTCATCAAGAACCAGCCCAGTGAATCCAGAAGGCTGGCCTGGTGGCTAAGGGCTTGGCCTTGGAGCTTAGCCACCCACGTTCGGACGCCGTTTGGCCTCCACCCAGTCCTGTAATCCTGAGTGAGCCGTTTGCCTCTCTGGGTTGTGAGCCCCTTTTCTATCAAATGGGATGATGATATCATCTGCCTCGTGGGATGGTCGCGAGGCAAAAAGCAGTAACTGTAAAATCTGCAGACACACGAGGAACCCTCTTCCGAGGTTCCCTCTTTTGATTCTTAGGCATTTCACCCGCGGGGGCAGCGTGGGGAGCTGGTAGCACTGTGTTCATGTGACTCGGGAGGGAAAGAGGCTGGGTCCTTTGAGAAGTTGCTATGTGGAGTCGGAAGCCAGGACGGGGGCTGTGTTCAACGACACGAGACTGCATTGAGCTGCTAAGATTTGGGCCCTCAGGGCTGAGGAGCCAAACTTGCAGCCAGAACCAGCTTCAGCTTCTGCCCTCTCCCTGCCCCACGCAATGCTCCCCTCGCTCTCAGCCTTCCAGGATAGCCTATCCTCATTGCGATGCCCATGCTTTGCCAGTGATCCTCAGTACTGACTCGGAAGCATAAGGAACCCTGGAACTTTCTGGAAGCAGTGCTGTAATGTATTCCCTGACTTCAAGAAATCTGTCCAGCTGGAATCTCAAGAGGGTGGGTCTCCTCCCCTCTGGACATCTGTCTGTTGTCTGTTTTGCACAATGGGTAATAGCACCAGTGACTCAGGTAACCAGTATACGTGGGCACCTGTGTTTACAGCTTGCAGAGTGCTTTCCTCTGCTATTTTTCAATGATCCTCTCAAAGAGCCGGAGAGAGCAGCACCCTCTGATACACCTGTTGCTGTATTTCTGGTGTTTTTACCAGTTTCTGACATTTTAGCTCAGGGTAGAGTCTAGAATGGAAATGTGTTCTCTGTCAGCCAGATCAGCGCTCTCTTTACATTGGGGTAAGAGGGTTCATTCTAGCTCAAGAACACAGCACGTTGTTGGGGATATAAAAACACATAAAAACAAATGTGATATAATGTGGGGTTGAATGTATGGCCAAGGTGGGCTGCTTGGACTGGGGTCCTGGCTCTGGTAGTTGCGTGCTGTGTGATGCTGGCCAAGGTCCTGGACCTTTCTCTGCCTTAATTTCCTCCTCTCTAAGAGAAAGGGGTAAATAACATTTACCTCTGAGAGCTGGGGAGAGGATTTAATGAGTTAATGTGTACAAAGTGTTTACAACTATACCAGAAACTTAGCAAATACTCAGTAAATGTTAACTGTCATTATTAGTTTTTCTTGTTGCCCGAGCTCCTAAGTCCTGGTCCCTATTAGATTATAAATGAGGATTTCCCTTTTTCCTTGGAGCCTCAGTTTGCTTATCTCCAAAATGGGGATGACAGCTGTACCTGCCTCCTATTACTGTTGCAGAAATTGCAGATGATAGAAAGTTCCTGCAAGGCTGAGTACCTGGCAGGTGTTGTAGGTGGGCAGACCCCTTCGTACAGAGTTTGCTCACAGAGCTAGAACCTCCTGCTCCCCGCCCAGGGTCCTGGAGCACGACAAATTCTGGAGCCCAGCTGCCTGCATCCGTAGGCTGGATCAGACCCTGACAGCATTTGTGACTTTGGTCAAGTTACTGAGTTTTTCTTTAACTTTATTTTCATATTTGTGAAAATGGGGGCAATGACCCAGGCTAACTTCCCCAACCTTGGGGGCAATGGCCCAGGCTAACTTCCCCAACCTTGGTGAGGATGAGCGAGACGAAGTGGAGGAGGCTGTTGAGTTAACAGTCGAAGTCCTCGGGGTGCCTGGGTGGCTCAGTTGATAAGCGTCTACCTTTGGCTCAAGTCATAGTCTCAGGGCCCTGGGATCAAGCCCAGTGTCAAACTTCCTGCTCAGTAGGGATTCTGCTTCTCGCTCTCTCTACCCCCCGCCCTCTCCAGTGCTCATTCTCTCTCTCTCTCTGAAATAAATAAATCAATCTTAAAAACAAAAAACAATCGAAGTCATCAATCGATGGCCCTTGCTGTGTATTATCAGTTTCAGTGGTGCCGGTAATTGTTCTGGTGCTGGTAGACCTACGGCCCTCCGCCTCCCTTGTCCCTGATGCTCTCGTGTGAAGCAGCGTCTGAGCTGGGGGTGCTCCACAGACAGAAGACCCTGCGGTTGTACCCTAGCCAAGGCGCTCAGCCTACCTCTTCCATCCTGGGCAGAAAACCAATCCCCCCAACAGTGCAGGCCTGGGGACGGGCTTCCTGGCATTGCTGCCACCTGCATTCCGAGACGGGAAAGCCTCCCAGCCAGCCAGGGTTTGACAGAGACTTGCATTGACTCTGCTGGAAAAATTTCCTTGCACAATGACTGTGTTTCCATCACCTTCTAGGTGGGTTTCTATTTGAAAGTCCAAGTCTGTTTTAACGGAGCCAGGAAACTTCTATTTAAGAAGACCTAAGAGATGAGAGTGGGGGTTGTGGGCACGGACAATTCTGCTCCTTGTCCCTCTTCGACCACCATCAGCCCTTGGCCTCAATATACAAATTTAGTCAATGATCACTCTGTTGAGGGCCCACACTTCCTGGGTAAGGAAACTGGGGCCTAGAGAAGGCTTGTTCAAGGTCACATGCAGTGTTGATATGCTGTGGATGGTTCTGACCCCCTGAAGGCCTGTGGGCATCTCCTGAAAGGGTCCTGGGTTTTCTGAGTTTGGACAAATGATGCGGAGTCCTGATGTGGTCCCAAGGTCTCTGGGCTGAGCCAGGGGTATTGGGAAGGAGACCTTCTGGGCTGTTTGACCTGAGTCTGTGTTCTCTCCCAGGGTGGCTCCGTGTTCTCCCCAGCCGCTGTCATCAGCCCAGAGAGGGCTCAGCAGCAGGCAGCTGCTTTCGCAGAGGAGGTCAGCTGCCCCACCTCACCCATCCAAGAAATGGTGTCCTGTCTCCGCCAGAAGCCTGCCAGCGCCCTCAATGACGCCCAGACCAAGGTGGGCACTTGTGTGTGAGCCGGGGAGGGACATGCTCTGATCTTTTCCAAATGGAAAACCAGGCCTAGAAAGGAGACCTAACCCACCCACCCCCCCGCCCCAATCCATGGCTGCAGAGTCAGGCGGATGACCGGCTGGAGCTGGAATGCACACTCCCTGACCCCCAGCCCCATGCATAGGCCTGGCATGTAACGGACCAAGCATGGGTACTCAAGGTGAATGGTACTCAAGGGTCTCTGAACATTGGATTTTAACTGTAGAATATAAATGTAAAATATAAGGTGGGCCTTATAGAGTAGGAGGATAAAATGAAGTGACACGTGTCAAGGACTGTGCCAGGACTGTGGTGGCACTCTGGAAGGTCACAGCCACCCAGATTGAGCACAATGGTCATACCTGTAGTGGATTTGAGCTACCCCATGCTCTTAGACAGGACAGCTATGTGAGCCACGTGCTCTGTTTTCCACCTGAAAAGATCCTGCTCACAGCCCACGGTGGCTGGCTGTCCCTGACAGTGCTGAAGGGGACACTAGCTGGAGGAACTGTGATCATCAGAGCCAAGGGCTTGATGCCTTCAGCCATGGGCCTGGATTCACAGGCCTGGAGCCGGTGTGACCTTCAGCTCCCCCAAGTGTGAGCTACTGAGAGAGTGGCGAGAGCTGATGAAATTCTCTGCCGGATCCTGCCTTTGGCCACCACCCACCTGCTCCTCAGTCATGTCTGCTCCCGCTTGCTTATACACCTACGGGCTCAGGCTTACCCATTCCTCCCTGTGGATCTGTTGTCGCCTAGGTGGGGAAGCCCTGGGGACCACCCATTGCCCAGAGTGACACTTGCCTTCCAGTTTCTGGCCTGCCATCCTTGCTGCCTATGGTTCCTGTCATTTTACTCTGATTGCCCAGTACAGCCCCAGATGGATAATAGGCAATAGCGCTCATTACGGTTGAAACCTGATTAAGCGAAGCCATGCAACTGATTCTTGTAGAACCATTTAAAAAGGAGGATAACATCCATGCACATAACGACATCTCTTTGTCCCCATGTAGCTCCTGGCCGTGAGTGGCCCTTTCCACTACTGGGGTCCTGTGGTTGACGGCTGGTACCTCCGAGAGGCTCCAGCCAGAGCACTTCAGAGGACTCCAAGGGTGAAGATCGAGCTGCTGATTGGGAGTTCTCAGGATGACGGACTCATCAACAGAGCGAAAGCCGTGAAGGTAAGCAGCCAGCAGCTGCAGAGGTCCCCTACTGGCCGGGCCCCAGTGGCTCAGGACCTCAAAGTCTGACCTTGGTCCAGAGCCCTTGACTGACCCGCTCATTTACAAAACTATCTCTAAAACACTAGTGAGTACAAAGGCTCTAGAAGGAGCTCAGGAGATGGTAATGGGGGGAGGTGTTTCAGACCTGAGACTCGTGCAAGGTTGTGAACAACACAGACACCTTCACCCCATCCACAACTCTACCTGTGTGTGAATCACCGAGGAAAGCGGTGTGCAGAGCCTTACCAAGGAGCTCTGTGAGCTTCGGGGTTCCAGGCAGTGGATGCCCCTGCCCCTTGAAGGATGCTTGTCTCACTGAGGGTGTGGCCGAGGTGGCACCCTCTTCCAGTCCTGGCCAGGACAGCCAGACCCCGTGCTGGGTTTCTTCCCCAGGAGAACTGGGCAGGGGTCATACCCCATAGCCGACAAAGGAGACTTCTCGTGGCTGCTCCGAGATACAGCAAAGTGGGAGAAAGTTGTAAGCACGCTCTCCTCTGGTCTGCTCCCTACCAGCCACCCGTCCTTGTCAGGCTGCTCTTAACAAATCCTTTTAAGTCGTCAGACCTGGGATGGTAGGTGCAGCGCGTGACCCGCAGGGAGCCGACACTCACACTCAGCATGGGGCTCTGTCCAGCTCTATTGACTAGAAGGTAGCTTGGCTGGAATTAAAGAAATCATCCCCGCAGCCTCCCAGGATCCTGCATGGCCTTGCATTATCCTGTTCCCTCCCGTAACATGTCTCACTTCGGGGAATCTGTCTTACAGCAATAAACACTCCACTTTAACATGATATATCTCACAAGAGTATTTATCACAGCATGAATTATTGTGGCAAATGTTGGAAGCAACCCAAATGGGCATTAACAAATCAATGGCGAACAAGGTTGGGCTACACACAAACTATTAAATATTACGCAGATGGTGAAAGGGGCGAATGGATCCATCGCTACGGGCTCGAGGGATGCCTAGGACATGTTGCTAAATGGAAAACAAAAAACAAGAATGCAGAGGAGTTGTGAAATTAAGGGGGCATCCATATTTTCTTAAACAACCAGCCTGTATCCATCTGTAAATATGTAAATGTGCATAATTTTATGTTTCTTTGTGAAAGGGTTATAGTGTGGGAGTTTGTACAGCAAGCATTAACGTTGACTATCTCAGAAGGTGTAGCAGCATGAAAAAGGGTATTACTGATAGCACTCCTTAGGCATATATGCGTAAGTCATATATATATGCTCTTATGTTACCTATGATGTACGCATGCATGTGTAGATACATAGAGAAAGTGGGTGTGTGTGTGTGTGTGTGTGTTGGGGGGCTTGGTGTAGAGTAGAACACAGTCATTAGCTTCTGTCCAGTTGAGAAAGAATGTCTCCATCTGATCCATCTCTGTTTCCCTGCGGAGTGCCCACATACAACACAGCCCCAAGTGCAAGGGGCTGTAACTGAATTATTGAACCAGACTGACTCTCGGGGAGCACTGAAAAGACACCCCTTCTTCACCATGAGCCCTGGGCCTCTCTTCTCTAAAGTAATGGGTCTTTGAATGGCGTTTGATCTAACCCTTCATAATTTAAGCCTAAATATATACATGTGTACTCCTGTGCTAAGATGCTGAATTGCTATGAAAGATTCATGAAAACAGAACAGATTTAAAGCACGAGAGAGAAATGAATGTTTAAAGATTTATGCTGCACCCTCCACACACTCCGTGCTGGAGATGAGGCCCTGCAGCGTGGCAGCAGAGGAAGGAACAGCCACTTACCCTGGACCCTTTCCCATATGCAACAGCTCATCTTACGTTGGCCTGCAGGGATGTGGGGAACTTTGTGCGGAAGAGAATATAGGCTTGCAGCTCGGATTCTTTGGACTGTGTGCTAACAATTCATCCCAGCCTCTCCGACTTTAGAGAGAGGAAGGGCTACTTTTCTACTCCCAGGAGGCTGGGGATCATCCTGGGCAGGTGGGAGCAGCTAGTTTCCGTACCCCTCCATCTGCAGCTCTGGGACAGTGGCAGGGGAGGGGCTCTTGCCAGCGGATTTGGGGCTGTGCTGGCCCCAGTCTGTAGCATCTGATTATGCCAGCCCATTGTAAGGGGGTTGCATGGCCATGCAGCTGCCTTGGTCTTCCATCTTCCTCTCCTGCAGCGTGTTTGGGAGTCTCTCAGCTCTGTCTTGAATCTCTGAGCCCCCCAGCCAGGAGTCTGGATCCAGAGAACTGGGATCCCTCCTCAGCAATGTATTTTCATTCCTTTCATTGACTTTCCTGCCGAGGCTTTCAAATAGAGGTTTCCTCAGTGCACTTTCGAGGAAAGATGGCGGAGTTGCTCGCTACCCACACCAGGGCACGGCTGGGAACATGTGCCCTCAGGTCTGGCACCAGCATAGGGAAGGTGCCAGGAGGACAGGGTGGAGCGAGGGCTGGCCCTGTCCCACGGTTGTTATCCAAACCCCGGTCCTGGGGCAGAGGCCCCCAGGTCCTCTTTACTCCTGGTCAGAGCCTTCCTCTCTTGCTTCCCTTCTCCGCTCATTCTCTTCTGAACTTGTGCTAGTCCAGCCACTGTGTGGCTTTGTGAGCCTGCGTCCCGCCAAGAACTCATCTGGGTGCTGCTCGGGGGGAACTGAGAGGGGACAGGGAGTAGTGGTGGCTGAATTTGAAGCCAGAGCCAGAACTCCAGTGCCATTACGTGCTGATGTCTCCTGAACAGATCCCTGTTCAGGGCTTTATACTTCCAGCCTGGCTTTGCCCTGGAACTCTAGATTGGTTTGACCCAGTCTATTTGCCCTCTTCACTGAGACGTCTCATAGCTTCCTGCTCTTAACATCTGGAAGGGACTGCTGGTTCTCCTGTGCCCCGGCCCAACCAGTGTGTTCTGCTGAGTTCTTCTCAGTAAACAGAGTCCTGCTTCTGCAAGCAGGGCTGCAGCGAATGGTCATCGTGACTCTGCTCGCCTCCACCCTACCAGCACTGCGTCAGCAAAACTGGCTGGCTCCATCTTCTAAGTGCCCCCAGGATCCATCCAGCCTCACCACCTCTTCTGCCGTCACCCTGAGCCATGCTGTCCTCTTTCTCCAGGATCATCCCCCAACTAGCTCCCTACACCCCTCGTCATCTGCGAGACCACCATGGATAGAGCCATCCCTCTACCTTGTGTCAGATCCTGTCACTCCCCTACTCAAAGCCCGGTGGCCTCAGCTTCTGCAGAGGGGAAGCCGTAGTCCCAACAATGACCATTACTTGATTGGCTTCTGTTTGCCCTCTGACCCCACCGCCTGCTATCCCCCTCCCCCACTAAGTGTGGTTAATCCCAACTGATCACTTTGGTGTTCCTCAAATATGCTGAGCATGTTCCCATCTTAGCATCTTGGCATGTGCTGTTCCCTCTTCTAGAATGTTCTCCAGGTAACTCACTGTCTCATGTCTTCAGGTCTGCTTCTTCAGGGTACTTGCTTGACCCTTCAGATATAGAGGGAGACATATTCCCAGTGTTCTCTCTCCCCCTCACACTGCTCCCCATCCTTAGCACTTATGCCCCTGACATACTATACATTTATTTGTCTGTTGTGTTTCTTCCCCAAATAGAATGTGAGGCCCATGAGCTCTGTTTTATCAGTTTTGCTTTCTGCTTTACCTCTGGTGCTAGGAAAGTGTCCAGTCTACAGTAAGGGCTCAATGACTCCTCATTAGATTGAAAGAATGAAATTAGGGGAACCTGAATATGTGTCAGAATCTAACCTAGGAATCTTCAAGGAAATAATTCATCCCAAACAACCCTATGATCTGTGACCTATGATCTATTCAGCTGGGAAAGCAGTTCAGAGACAGAGCAGAATTCAAATCCAGATCTAACTCTGGATCCAAGTCCATGGCATCGTCTTTCGGCTGTGGCCCTCTGGGAAGAGCCAGGTCCTTCCTCCAGGAGCTCCCCACCCACCCACGAGTCTTGAGGTACTCTTGGGGTCACAAACACAGCTAAAACGAGGGCTGCTTTGTGTGAAAGGCCTCACAATCCCACCTCCATTCTCCCTCAACAATGACCCTGGGAAGGAGATGCCCATGAACTCGTATTTACCACCATTTTATGAAAGAAAAAGGCTTCTGGGGGTTTCACGATTGTCCCAAGATCATACAACTAGTCACTTGCAAAGCCAAGCCTCCACTGCAGATCCTTTGGCTCCAAATGGGAAGCTTTGCTCCCAGCCCCATGTGTGCTAAACCCTAGAACAGGTGGGGCAAATGCACCAGGGCCACCCTGTCCCCTCCCAGATACAATTGTGGCCCAGAGGTGTCCTCAGAATCCCGGCCAACACAGGACCACAACACTGTCATGTCAACACATAAGCGGGAGCCCGGCTACCAGCTGCCCCTCCACACACAGTATTAAACACCCTGCTCTTGTGTCCCCCTAGGGTGCTTTGCCTTCCCTCAGCCTGCTCACAACCCTCCTTCAGACTTGGGTTTGTGAGTTTCTCCATTTTCCCCAGAAGGTTTGGTGTACCTAGATCCAGCTACCATTAGCTGAGGGGAGCCCCAGGATGGCACAGCCCCGATGGCCTCAATCCCAGCGATTCCTTCTCCTGAATCCTTCCAGGTCCGCCTAGCTCCTCCTGGCCAATTGTGCGGGGAAGCAGGACCTCACAGAAAACCACCGCAGGCTAGAGCAGGTGTCACCCACGTTTTCCCAACACCAAGACCACTGTGTTTAGTCATGCAACACTCACTGAGGCCACTTACTATGTGCCAGAGACCAACCTGGGTGTTTGGGTACAAGTACACATTCAATCCCTGCCCTCAAGGAGCTCACAGTCAGGCAAGGAGAAGAGAAATGAGCAGAAGTAAATAACTAAAATACAGTTTGACAAACACTAGATGGAAAGACAGACATGTTAGTGTGGGGCCTCAAGAGGCACTTGGGGTGGGTGAGGGGCTGAAACCGCAGTGGCCTCACCAGCAGGAGGGTCACAGGGATGAAAGAACTAACCAGGACCCCATCCTCCAAGCAAGCGAGAGCATCTGGGTTCCCCACAACCAGAGCCTTAATTTCTTTATCTGTAAAATTGGGAAATTACTAGTCCATATCCTCCTTAAGATGTTGGGTGAAATCATATATGAGGCCGTGTCTGGCAGATAGTACGTGCTCAATAAATACTAGTTTTTCACCTAGGTCTTTTAGGTATTACTAGAATTAGTGTCCAAAATGATTGTCCCTGAACCAGGGACTTCTCCAGGGAAAGCAGGAATACAAAGGATGTACAACCACTGAATCACCTCGCCTGACCTGAGCCAGTTTTCCAAATTGTGGCAGACGCACACACATGCTTTTTCCGTATGCCAGCTCTGCCTTCATGCCATCCAGAGCCCAACCCACCAACACACACCATCCGGCTTCCCGGGGGAAGTCACAGGAGCAGTAGGCATTGCTACCCCCCACCAAGGGAGCCCCTGGACCCACCCATGACTTCAACAGAGACCCACCGAATCCCACAGACCAAGGAGGGTGGGCAGGCAGGGCTTCTAGCCAGTCCCTGTGAAGACCCTCAGCCACCTTCCACCCCAGGCCGGCGTGGGTCCACACACACAGTCCTAATGACACCAGCAAAGTTAACAACATACCCGTGGAGCATCACGGCCGCCTGAGATGCCTGGAAAGCCTCTGCTCTCGGAGAATGATCTTATTTCCTGAAGTAGCAGCTTTCTGTTGAAATTCATCAGTCGCTGTGGTAGGGATTTTTTTTTCCCCTCTTTTCTCCTCTCTCTCCTCTCTCGCTCTTTCTAACTGGTGAAACTGACAGTCTGCCTACATTAACCGGGCATTAATTTGCATGATCAAAAGCAGATTTGTTCCAAGATGCACTGTTCTGCCTTCCCCTCCAAGCACAAGGATCTCCAAGGAAGGCGAGAAAAAAATCAGAAACAGCGCCACCACTGTGCCCCGAGCTTGGGCAGGAGCTGGCCCCGTCCAGGAGCAGGTGGAGTGGGGGCCCTTCGGGGAGCGGGGAGGGGAAGGCAGCCCGTCTGAGGGTTGGAAGCAGCACCTGGCAGCCTGAGGCTCTGGCACCAGCCCCAGCACAGGAAAATCAAGCCTTTGGTGACAGATGATAGCAGAGGAGCCTGCAGGAGTCCCGGCGAGCACACACCATTTCCCCGAAAAGAGGCACTTGGGCGGGTGGGTGTTAGGGTCTGGACCCGTGCCGGGCATGACGGGGCCCCGTGGAGAGCCCACAACCTGGAATCAGAAAAACGGATCTCAAATCCCAGCTTCAGTCAATTCAGGCAAGTTGCTTACCCAGTCTGAGCTGCAGTTTTTTTATCCTTCGGTGGGCGCAGAGAGACCAGCCCTGCTTGTCTCCTGCTGTGGGATCAGGAGGCTTCTAGGCAAAGGAGACAGGTCCCAACACCAGGGAGCCCCGTCGGGTCCCTGGCTCCGGGCCACCCTGCAACACTGCAAGCCCCCCCACCCTAGCGCTGCGGCTCCCGGACTCACACAGGGTGTCTCGCCTACATGTGCTGTGGCCCCACCAGGTGGGGTTATCATGCTCCATTCAGAGAAAGTCAGAGATTGGTGGGGCTGACTTACCGCACCCCCCGCATAGTAAAAATATTTTATGACTGCACGGGTAAAGATGAATGGGAGGCAAGCTGGATTCATTCTTACCAATTCACTATGATGACATTTATTTTTCTTCAGGTCATAAAAGAAATTGAAACACATTTTTTTTGAGGGCCCTAAAGTTATGGGAGGCCCATAACTGGGCCTGCTGTGTGGGATGGAGAAGTTCGCCCCGTGACATCTGTGATAAATGGAAGAGGCAGGAGCGGTCCATGCATTGGTTTGTGCACAGGCCCAACCTGTACTTACTGAGGGGCTCTTCTCTAGGCTGTAGGGGGAAGGTCGGAACCCCAACAGATATGGCTCCTGGCTTGTGGAGTTCACGTTCCAGTGAGAGGACACGAACCGTGATGTATGAGCAAGTACATTAAGAATTT
Organism: Mustela lutreola; assembly: GCF_030435805.1. Classification (NCBI taxonomy): domain Eukaryota; kingdom Metazoa; phylum Chordata; class Mammalia; order Carnivora; family Mustelidae; genus Mustela; species Mustela lutreola. The sequence goes on along the minus strand of NC_081292.1, from coordinate 8,753,506 downwards.
CAAATCTTGAGGGGTGCCAGGGTTGCTCAGTTGGTTAAGTGTCTGACTCTTTGTTTCGGCTCAGGTCATGATCTCAAAGCTCTGGGATCGAGCTCCACATCAGGCTCTGTGCTCAGTGCAGAGTCAGCTTGAGATTCTTTCCGTCTGCTCCTCCCCCACACTCTCTCCCACCTTAACATGCACAAGCACTCTCTCTTTAAAATAAATCTCTTAAAAAAATTTCAGATCTTGAAAAGTGCTGGAGAGAATGGAAACATGAATCCAAGGCACCTTGGCAGGGAGGACTGAGACCTGAATGATGAGGCAGGGCCAGTTCTGGGAAGATCTGGGTGACGAGCTAGTGCAAAGGCCCTGTGGCAGGGCTTGTCTGGGGGACATAGAAAGCCAGAAGGCTAGGAAACACTGTGGGTAATGGAGGAGGTGGAGCAGAGGAAGTGGGATGCACTGGAGGTGACCCATTAGATGAGGTCTCATCAGCATTAGGAGAATGATTCTGTTCTACATGTAGGGCACAGTCACTAGAATGTTTTACTCTAGAAAGTGATTATCTTGATTTATCTTTTTTAAAAAGAGTATTCTGGGGGTGTCTGGGTGACTCAGTGGGTTAAAGCCTCTGCCGTCAGCTCAGGTCATTGTCTCAGGGTCCTGGGATCGAGCCCCACATCGGGCTCTCTGCTCAGCGGGGAGCCTGCTTCCTCCTCTCTCCCTGCCTGCCTCTCTGACTACTTGTGATCTCTGCCTATCAAATAAATAAATAAAATATTAAAAAAAAAAGAAAGAAAGAAAAAAAGAGCATTCTGGCAACATGGAGTTGACTATGGAGAGGTAACAAAGGAAGCAGAGACCAGATTGCCCTGTATTGGAAGGTCCAAGGAGTAAGCTAATGAGTTAAATAAGAATTGAAGGCATGGTAATGGCAAGAAATGACTGGATTTGGGATAAACCTTGGATTGGCAGTTGGGTACTCATGGTGAGAATTTAGGAGAAAGGTCAGAGCTGTAGGTACAGATCTGGGGAAAAAAAAAAGGAAAATCTGATGTCACAAAAGCCAAGAAAAGAGTATTTCTGAAGGGAAGCAGAGGTCAAACGTCTGAAGTCATTGAGGGTGGAGTGAGCCGAGGGCAGAGGTGGGGCTGCAGGCCTGATGGGACATGGGTGACGATGAGGGCCCCCTCAGTAGAGTGAAAGGGAGGGAAGACTGATGAGGTGCGGAGCCTGGGGAGTGTGGAAATGGCCACGGTGCTTCCGGAACCCTCTGCGCCATCAGTGACATCAGATGCAAACCCTCAAGCAGTTTGCGAGGGGGCAGATTACTCCCTGATGAGTTGCCCCTCGGACTTTAGCAGCTGTGTTCCACGGCAAGAGCCGTGTCGTGTTCATTTTGGATTCCCAGTTGCTGGCCCCGGGGGCCTTTAATTTACGTTCATTCAGTGAGCAAATGAGTATTTCTGTCCACCTCAGAGCTCTAGAGACTTCTGGGAGCTTTCATTAATTCATGCATCTCTCCATACAGGTTTGTAAGAATCAGGTGAACTCTGGAAGGATGCCTCTTTTTTCCCTTTGGGGATTCTACTCTGGGTCTCTTCTTCTCAAACCTCTGATGTCATAACCATTCTGTGTAACTTTAAGAGTAACCAATGAACAAAAATTACTCAGGGACCTTCTGTGTACACTTCTCCCCAAATGCCCACCCGCCAGAGGTGGTATCCGTGTTTCTGCCCCAGGATGGGATAGAAGCCGACGAAAGCACGAGCAAGGATAGGACAGGAAGAGTCGATAGGATGGTGGTTAAGATGTGCTGGGGGGGAACCCTCGGGACTGGGGTGCACTAGCATGCTGGGGAAGGTGGAAGTAGGAGGGGTCAGCAAGTGTCTCTTTTAATCAGATGACTGGCTCCTGGCTTAGTAATTGGGGATAGGAAAACAGCCGAGGAAGGTTCTTGACCTGGGGAAGAGCACATGTAGACGACGAAGTTAAATTGTACTCACGTTGAGTTCGAGGGACATGAGGGGTGCCCAGGAGCCGGCAGAGGTTTGGATGTGTGGGACCGAGATTGAGGCTGAATGGAGATTTAGAATTCAACAACCTACCAGCCATTATGAACACCAAGGGGAGAGACGGTACCACCTCTCCGCATGTCTGGAAGGAAGGGCAAGAGAAGGGGGCAGGAATGGCATTTGAAGAGAGAAGACGGCAGGAAGATTCCATAAATGAGCCTGAAGCAGAGTCGGTTAGGGAAAAGGAGACGAGAGGGTCGTCGAGCTGAGTGGGGGAAGAGAGCCAGGACGGGACGGGGAGATAGCGCCGCCGCTGCCCGGGGTGGGTCAAGGGGTAACATCAGCGACCTTGGAGAGGGTGCGTGGGTGGGGAGAGGGCAGGAGCCAGTTGGCTGCGTGGGCACGCTTCCTGAGTGTGCAGCCCAGAGCCGGCAACGCCAAGGTGGGGCAGACAGACACCCGGTGGTCTGGCAGACAGACCCCGCCCAGGTGGGTGGGGACACCCGTCGGCATTTAGCTCTCGGTGGGGGCGGACTCACGGAGAGCTGCACACCACGGCTCCTACAAGAGAGGATTTGCCTGGTGATGCCAACGAAGAAGTGCAGAGGGTCCCAGAGCTCTGGGCAGGGGGGCCTCAGCCTCAGGGGAAAGAAGGGGGTCCCTCAGTCCAAAAAGAAGGAGGGAATTCGGGAAAGGCTCCAGATGGGCATTTCTCTAAGAATAAGAGGGCCAGCCGTGTGGGTGTGGGGGGAGCTCTGAGGATCGCCTTGGGGTTTGAAGCCTCATCATGGGATTGCAGTGGTAGAAGGAACCAGTAGGCAGCAGTGGCTAGTGGCTTCTTACTGGGGCCCCAGAACAGGTGGCACCAACTCAAGGACACCTGGCAGATGGCTGTTCTGCTTCTCCCCCACATGGACCCCCATCTCCGGCAGGCGACACCCGCAGACCACGATGGAGGACCCTTCACCTGGCCCCTCCTGAGGCACAGCAGCGTGGGGCCATGCCAGCTGCTCATCTCTGCATCCCCTCTGCCCCACCTCTGGCTCCTCTGTCCTGCACTGGCCACACTGGCCTCCTTCCTTACTCACCGCCTGTCCTCACCCCAACTCTCACCTCCCCGCCTCTTGGCTCAACTGTCCTCCACGGCCTGCCCTGATGATCCCCTCTACGTTTTCAACCCTCACGGACCAGCACCCCCAGTCCCCTTCCCTGCCCTGCCGGCCTTGTCTGTGTCACATCCTTATCACCACCAAACTTATCACCACCAAACGTTCTGTGTTACAAAATTTGCCGTGTATCCATGTCGGGCTCTCCAGCTCTACCGGAAGTCCCCAAAGGGCAGAGAATTGAACTTGTATCGTTCCCTTGTATTGTTCCCTGAAGCATCCCAAACGCCACCACTCGGTCCTGGCAAATGTGGGCACTCGATAGACGTCGGTTGCATGAAATCGTGAGTGGAAGGTAAAGACCCTCCAGCTAAGCACTTTCCATCATGTCTGTCAACCCTGCACTGAACATAAGGGCATTTATTTTCAATAATTTGCTGGCTAGAGGAGAGAGAGAAGGAATATGGATTGTCACCCGTGTGCGGCAGCCCCTCAGTAACCGTGAGTTCACTTGACTCCAACGTCAAGCCCAGGCACAGAGAGGAATATTTCCTGAGCAAATTTATGGACGGCTGTGAGTCTTCCGAGGTCACACACCGGAGCCAGGTTCGAACCTGCATCTCTCAAACACAGACCCAGTGCTCCGTGCACCAGGCGATGAGGCATCCAGACCGTGGCCTCAAGAGTTTCCTATGTGCTCAAACTGTTCGGTAGGACCTATTAATGGCGGTCCCTTAAACACACACACACAAAGAGGACTGTGGGTTCCTGATGGCCCTTAACGCAGCCCAGCCTGTAGCGAGCCCGCTTCCTCGGCGGATTGTGCCTGTAATTACAGCTTGTGGAAGTCGGTGCTTGGCGTCATGTGACGGCCCCATCCCTCCTGCTGACTCTCTAATTAAACTCGCAACAGCATCTGTGCTTTGGTCCTGGCCAAGAATGAAGAGATGTGGCTCTTGCTGGGCCCCCTTTGCATTCCCATGTGCTCCCTGCGGCTGGGGACCACACGCCAGCCATCTCCAGAATGTCCACCAGCCAGCGAGGCCGCGCCCTGGCTGCTCTCAGCTGGGCTCAGATCCCTGGGAAATGTGAAAGCAGCCAGAGTCTCGCGGGAGACAAAACCGGGCCTTCCCTCCGGCTCCCTAGCTGGGCAACTGCTTACAGCTATGGTGGAGGAATTTCTAGCCACACCTGGGCTCAGGGCCCTGCCACTCTTAAAAACCACCTCACTGGGATTCCTGGGTGGCTCAGTGGGTTAAAGCCTCTGCATTTGGCTCAAGTCGTGATCTCAGGGTCCTGGGATGGAGCCCTGCATCAGGGTTCTCTGCTCAGCAGGGAACCGGCTTCCCCACCCCCTCCTGCCTGCTTCTCTGCCTACTTGTGATCTCTGTCTGTCAAATAAATAAATAATACCTTAGGGGGGAAAAAACAAAAACCAAAAAACAAAACAAACAAACAAACAAAAAAAACCCCCACCTCATTGTGAAAATAGTTTCTAAGGAACTTGTGTAGGGGCTCTACCCTTTAGGTAGGGCCAATCATTTTGCCGCAAGTATAGGGAAGAGGAGTTCCCAGGGTTTGGACCCACAACTGATGGGAACAGCATTGATGAGGCCTTAAGACAGGGGCTTCCCTGACCCCTCTGGCCTGGGCACAATATTGCGTCTACAAACATTGGGCAACGGTAACACACGGGCTGAGAAATTGGTAGTAGTCATGTCATCTCGCCTCATGACAGTTTTATGAAGAGGGTAATATTCGTGTGCCCATTTTACAGAGGAGGAAATGAAGGCCCAGGGAGACTCAGTAACTTGCCCAAGGTCTCACAGCTAATAAAGGGCAAAGCTCGCATCCAAGCCCAGGTCCCTCCAGCTCTGGGATCTGAGCCCGAGAGGTTTGGCTCTGGGGTCCCCTTGCAAGGACCGTATCCTGTCTCTGGAGTCCAGTGTCTCCACCAATCATCTGCCTGGCACGTTTGCTGAGCACCAGCTGTGACTAGGTGCCTAGCCCCGTACTGTACCCCATGTGCCCCTTTTGCCGCATGGTCCTTCTGGAGCTGTAGACAAGCAGACACCAACAGCATCTGGGGACGGAGCATCTGGGGATGGAGCATGGCATCGCGAGTGTGTGCCGGCCTCCCCTGCCCTGGCCCGGTAGTCCTCACCTCTATTGCCCATGTGCCCAGAACTGTGCTCAGCTCTTTCGATGTATGCGGCGTTGGAATTTGGCACTGATTCAATCCAGTTTCCTAATCCACATGTGATTTTGATACTTCAGTAAAACAGGCATGGTCAATGTTTGGCAATAATTGGAGATACGTGTACGATTTCTCATACTTCTGTTATAAAATATTCTGAACCCTCAGAAAAGGACAGCAAATAATATAATGCAGTTTTTCCCCTGAACTACTAGTAGGTTGTGAAGTCAGCCAATGCATTCTGAACAGCTCAGACTGGAACAGGAACTCGCGTAGAAACACTCGGCTCTGGCAGACATGGGAAGAGCCACGAGCATGAATGTCCTTCCCGAACATTGTTCCAGGCCTCTGTGGGCGCGCGCCTGGGTTCTGAGCTATAAACTGTCTTTCTGACTGTAGATCACGGTCATTAGTACTTGGTGGTCATCGATAGAATGACGGCTATTGTATTCACTCTTCGTTTTTAGCAGATACTAGTATTTTGCCATAGTTGCTTCAGATCTTTTTCGAAGAAACACAGGTTACAGATAGAATTTAAGTGATCCTCCGCTCCCCTTAGCCTCTCCTGAGCCCACGCACACGGCTGGACTAAATACTCTATCAACTGGTCTGGCCTCTCCTACGTGAGCCCACCCGCGTCGGCTGAAAGAATGTCTCAGGCGGGAGAGGTTGCTTCCTGATCATACCCACACCTCGAATTCTAATCGCACGTCCTGTGTGTTTGGAAAGGTTTAGAAAAACAATTTAAACAGGCCAGGATGTCTTGATGAGCATGTCATGCTGTTGGCATAAGAGCCTAGAAATAGGTGAACACCCGTGATAGGACCGAGCAAGGGCCCTGGGGCCTGGGCCTCACACTTGAGAGCTGCATGTCTTACTCTCTGCTGCCCCTTGTCTTCAGAAATGAGGAAACTGAGTCCTGGGGGAGGCAGATGGTCCCCCAAGAGTGCCCCAGTGCAGAGAACAGGAATGTTGGGACAAGGAAGGAGAAAAGAACGGACGGAGGGAGGAGGGAAAAAGAGGGGAAGGAGGGAGGGAAGAGAGAGAGAGGGACAGCAAGCAAGCGAGCTAGCGCCATGTGGACACTCGTCCCCGGAGGACCCAAAGCATTCCCTAACCACTCCAGGAAAACTAGCCCCGCCCTCCTTCGTAGCGCGGGGATCCCGGGAAACTGCTTCCTTCCCACCTCTGCCCTCCAAAACCCGAGGCCTCGTGAGAGCAGGGAGCTGCACCAGCCTGTGCCCAGCTCCTTCCCCAGCCCGGCCCATCACGGAGAACATGCGCAGGAAGCAATCACCTGGCGACGGCTCGCGTCGCTGGAGGAAACTGGAGTTCGCTCTCCCGAGGAAACCAGATGTCTGGCCGGCTGAGAAGCTAAGGGATCAAGCACGGGGTGACCCGCACCAGCCGGCCGGAACGGCCTGTGTCTACTGACCACTTACGGAGTACCGGCCACCACTTCAAGTACTCGGCGTGTGTTAGCCCTTTTGGTCCTCACTGTGAGCCCACGTGGAGTCATCTGTTTTCAGGCAGGGAGAGGCAGGTGTGGAGAGCCCCGCCACCTGTTAAAGGTCACACAGCTAGGACAGGTGGAGCGGGGATTCGAACCCGGGTAGCCTGGCTCCAGCGTCCCTGTGTGACCACCACGTCCCCCGGATTCCCAGGGAGAGACTTCTAGAGCAAGGGTCCAAGGGAGACTGACTCCAGCCCTTCAGAAGCTGACTGGGCATTTCCATGTCTTATTTTAAAGCAATTTGAGGAAAGTCAAGGTCGGACCAGTAGCAAAACAGCCTTTTACCAGGCGCTGCAGAATTCTCTGGGTGGTGAGGACGCGGACGCCAGCGTCCGGGCGGCGGCCACATGGTACTACTCCCTGGAGCACTCCACGGATGACTATGCCTCCTTCTCCCGGGCCCTGGAGAACGCCACTCGGTGAGCGGGGAGGGCGCGGGCTCCCGCTGCCCCAGGGCTGGGGTCACGGATGCACCTGCCGTGTGCTGCGAAGGGATGGCTTGAAGGGTGTCGAGACCCCCTGCCCGGTGTGGTGTCCCCACCCGGGAGCCTGTGGTTTCCAATCCCAGCGTCACTAGCTCAGAATAAAACGTGGTCCCTCCCCCTGGGATCTTGGCGACCAGAAAGGCTTTAATTTTGCCTCTACTGGAGACCTGTTTCCAGCCATGCAGCCAACAGCTATTTCTAGAGGCCCAGCCCCAGACTGGACCCTAAGAGCTCGCAGACGTCCAAGTTCTAGATGCTGCGAGGCTTATCACCCAATCCTGCACCTGGCTCAGATGCCGGATGGTGAGAAAACTTGGGGCTGAAATTCAGAAACCTACATTCTTGCCCCAACTTTGACTTTAACCGGCTTGGAAGACAACTGTGCCCGGGGTGGGGGCGGTGAGGGGGGGAACTGAAGAGAGAGAGAGGGCAGGTAACCAAGGAAGGCTTCACTGAGGAGGCGGATTCCAGTTCCCTCTTGGCTCAGGCCCTCATAGCCTCCTGCCAAGCTCAGGCAGTGACCTCCCTGCCTCTCCTTGGTGGCACCCCTCCACCTGGCTGCCAGGGTGGGACTCTTTCCTGCAGGTCTGAATCCAGCCTGGGCCTGCTCACCATCCCCTTCTTCATGAGAGAGAGCATCGCTGCCTCGTGTGCCCTGCCAGACCCCCATGGCTGGCCCTACCCCTACCCCACAGCCAGAAAACAGGCAGACAGACCTTCTGTACTGAGAGACTTTCATGGCTCTCACCAGCCTCGGCTTTTACAAAATCCCTGTAGCGTGGGTGCCGTGGGCCCCATTTCTCAGATGAGGAGAGGGAAGGTGAAGGAGATTCAGAAACTGCTGACTGGGATTCAGAACCTGGTGGGTTCCAAGCCGCCTGAGGTCTGTCTTATTCTGACCGGGCCTGGTGCCTCTTACACACACAGCCTGAGCACCAGCCCACGCATGACCCACTGTTGCAAGCTGGTGCTTCTGGAACGTGTTCCCATCACCCCCAGAGAGGGAACGAGTGTGAAGGCTTAGGAATCTAGAACAGGGTTCTCAGCCTCCTCGCTGTGACATTGTAGGTGGATAAGTCCTTGCAGAGGGGTCCGTCCCAGACTTTGTAATATGTTCAGGAGCCTTCCCGGCCCCTGCCTGCTAGATGCCAGTGAAAAAACTTTCATCTACAGCTGTGACAGCCAGAAATGTCCCCCAAACTTTGTCAGATGTCCGCTGGGAGGGGGGAGTGTCCCCAGCTGAGAGCCACTGGTCTAAAGGCATCATATATCTTTGAGGATATTTCTTCTGCCTTCTTTCCAAATGTGCAGTCATTTTGTGTTCTGCTCCAGGGTATGTTGTATTAATTTTACTCTGGAGTGTTTTGCTCCAGGGTATGTTGTATTAATTTTACTCTGGAGTGTTTTGTTCCCGATTCTCTAAAAATGATGTACCAGCAAGATGCTTGCCCCACGGGTTCCTTGTATAACCTTGGGTGACCTTGCCGGCCTACACCAGGCCAGACCCTGCACCAGCCGTGGAGCCAACTATGGCGAGAGGCACAGTAGGCAGCGCAAGGACAGGGCGTGGTGTCTGCAGGCCCCGTGCGGAGGCACCGGGTGGTCTAGGGGACTCTGGCCCGGGGAAGCCTCTCCCCATCGCAGTTGTCCATAGAATGATGCGTAACTAAACTCCCTCCTCTGCTCCCATTTGACCAGGGACTACTTTATCACCTGTCCCGTAATCGACATGGCCAGCCACTGGGCGAGGAGGGCCCGCGGAAATGTCTTCATGTACCATGCTCCTGAAAGCTATGGCCACAGCAGGTAAGGTGGCCGCGTGGCCGCGGCGGGCACTGGCAAGTGAAGGGGGTCAGGCAGGGCTCCGTGTCGATTCTGTGACCTTCAGGGAAGCCAAGAAGAGACGGCAGGACTGAGGTTCAAGTCCTGGCTCTGTGACATCGGACTTGTTATTTCGTGTCTGAAAAATGGGTATAATAATGATCTCTACTTTCTCTCACAGTATTGTTCGGAAGGGCGAGCCAAACCGCAAAATAGAGGAGGCACCTTGGAAGTCCAATGTTAGCTCTTAATGGATTGACCTGGCTTGGGGGAGGGGGCTTCTTTATTAATCCTACATATTTGTGCTGCTAAAACCTGAGCACTTAGCTTCACTAAGGAAATGGCTTTCCGAAGTATAAAAGGCTGTTGTGTGTATGTGTGTGTTTATGTGTTTTTACAACAAAAGGAAAGTTCTCTTTACGTCTAATCTCTATATCCTACTTCTAAAGTGCATTCAATATGCTTTATAATAAAAATCTCAGGTGCAAAAGCATAATCACAATGGAAACAAGAAATAATAAGTAAGTGAAAGAAAGCCCATGAGAAGCAAAGTGTAGTCCTGCGTGTTCCAGAAGCCAAGGGCAAGATTAAAAAATTAAAGAACAGTCCGAGCAGAGAGGCTGGGGGGCAGAGGACACAGCTGAGGTCTGCCCGTTGGAGACCACTGCCAGGAGGTTAGCGGGCACATGGATGCCCAGGGCATTGGAGGAAGACTGTGGGGTCACGTGTTCTACCTCACCATGACCTTGCTGTCCTGAGCCATTCACCTATGTCAGAAAACCCCAGGCCCCTTCCCAGCTGGGCCAGCAGTCCCCGAAATCCGGTATGATTGCCATAAGTCACATCAGATGAGCCACTTCATGCTGGAAATTCCTGGGGAAGAGCTCATGTCCCACAAGCCTCAGGGTCAGCCCTCTGGGTCAAGTGTTCTCAGATAACAGAGGGTCAGGGGTCAGGGAAATGGGGCTTTAAAATGCTAAAATGCCAGCTTTATAGCGGGAGATCCAGCCCCACTGCCAGCCAGCTCTGCAAAGGTGGGCAGGCTCCTTTGCCTCTCTGACCCTCAGTATCCTCTTCTGCTCAATGAGGCTAATGGTTTCCCCTTGCAAGCTTGGCATTAATAATATCTGGCCCAGAAATTATGCTTTCACCTATGTTTCTTTGCAGTGACATCAAGGGAACTCTTAAAAACACAGCTAACTTCTCCTTATAATTGGCAACATCCCCATATGGTCTGAATGAGGCCGAAAGATCCCAGGTCCCAACCTTATGAGGAAAAGGGGCTTTGCAATGTGATTAGGTTAAATCTTCGACCTGGGTAAATTACCCTGCATTATCCTGGTGGGCTCCAGATGCAAGCACGAGTGTTTTGACCAGAGAGGCTGGGGAAGGTACATAGAATTGGGGGAGGCAACGTGACCAGGGAGGCAGAAATTGGAGTGGGACACCCATGAGGCAAGAAGCAGCAGCCAAACAACCCCCCCGGTCCCACCAGGTTCCAGGTGAGAATCCACAAGAGCTCCTGGGACCAGAACTGGCTTCTGTCCTAGGGCCCCCAGAGGGAGAGGGAGTGTGGCTCTGTGGACAACCTTGATTTTGGCTTCATGAGACTAGTTTGTTGTTTTAAGCCACCAAGTTCATGGTAGTTTGTTACCACAGTCCTGGGGAACTAACGCAGTCCTCACGACGCTCTCGTTTCCCTGGGCACCCACTACTTCCCGTGTCCCCCGATAGATTAGTGGGCTTGTTGAACACTTCACAGAAACATCCAGAATCCTAGTGAGGCTGGCAGCGTTGAAATGGTCGCCGCTACTTTACAGATGAAGAGTCTGAGGTTCACGGAGTCCGATGGGATTTCCCGCAAGGACCAGCCACAGTTTGTTGTCGAGTCGCGACGTGCTTACACTTTCTCGGAGCCCCTGAACGCTCTTCCCGCTGAACAGTGCAGTTCTAAGCAGACTGTTTATAATCCCAACCGCCCCCACGTTGTAGGAGAGAAAAGAAATGGCAAGTGCAGGTTCTCCTAAGAAGGCATGTGGAGAGAAGGGACGATGGCCAGAGTGGCGGTTTGGGTGGGGATGAAAGGAGCCCTCGTCACGCAGGGACCAGCCATGGCTGGGGGGCCCAGCGTGGGAAGTTTGCAAAATATGCCTCAGCTGTGCCTCCCAAATGCCAGGGCCCGAGGATCCGAGACCCAGACAGGAGTCTTGTTCTCTGCCTTCCTCCCTATTCAGGCACAGATTACTGGTGTTCTCGAGGCGAGTCTTATCAAAAGCCTTAAAACGTGTGCATATGCCATTGGGTTCCAGAACAGTCAGTGGCAACCCCAGAGAGGCCTCTGCTCCCTGAGGACCAGAACGGCCAAAGCGGAATAAGACGGAAGGATCCATGTGATTCCACAGAATCAATAGTGCTTTTGTCCCACCCTGTGCGTTCCTGGGGCTGCCTTAGCCATGTCCCGCACACAGGCCGTTTATAACAACGGGAATGGATTGTCCCACAGTTCCAGGGCCTGGAAGTCTAAAACAAGGCGTCATGAGGGTGCTCCCTCTGGAAGGATCCATTCCAGGCCATTCTCTTAGCTTCTGGCATTTCTCTTAGGCATTTCTTGGCTTGTAGATGACCACCTTCCTTCTGCCTGTCTGGGTCCAAATTTCCCCCTTTTCATCACAACACTAGTCCTATTGGGTTGAGGCCCACCCTGTGTCCTTATTTTGACTTAGTTACCTCTGAAAAGACCCCAGTTTGAAAGCAGGCCATAATCTGAGGTCCCAAGGTAAGGGCTCCAGGACATCTTTTGAAGGGGACACAATTCAACCCATAGCACCACCCTTCTTTCTAAAGTAACAGCCTCGCAGGCCAGGCTCCTGAGTGGGGAGGGCCCCGAGGGGTCTGTCTCAGACCTAGACGTGAGGTGGTCCACGGAGGTGGACTCTCCAGCGGACTCCGGACCACAACCTCATTTTCTCACGCCCAGCTTGGGATTCCCTGTCGTTCAAGAGCATTCCCTGCCCCTCTGGGGGCTCCCCAGACCAGGCTCCACTGTGCTGTTCCAGGGAACCGCCCCCTGAAAGGAAGCCACGCTCAGGAGCCAGACCCGCACACAAGTGCCTCCTGGCTCCTCACAGCCACCGCGCCTCAGGGCCTAGGGGCCCTCCTGGCGAAGGACGAGGGGCTCAGGAAGTCACGCTGACGCCAATCCAACTGCCTCATTTGAAGGTGAAGAATGAATTCTTTCTGCTGTGGTTCATAGGCTCCTTGGGGCTCAGTTTTGCCATCTGCGCAATGGGAACAAGGAGGTGGGAAAGGTCAGGAGCACAGCCATAATCTGAGGTCCCAAGGTAAGGGCTCCAGGACATCTTTTGAAGGGGACTCTTCTGCTCTCTGTGGTGTTCTCACCCTGGGCAGGAGGAGAGCTACGTGCTCTATGCCTTGGAGCCTGAGCTCCGAGGAGAGCATCGAGTTTATGGAGGTTAGAGAGCTCAGTCCCCCGTAAGTGACATCCAGCTGTCACAGTCTACCATTTGGGAGGGCAGAGACACTCAGAGGCACCCATGCCTTTCTCAGGCCAAGCTGTTGCTAGGGGAGCTATGTGTATGGAGGCAGAAGGTATCCAAAGCACGTTCTGGACAAGCTTCCGTGTCTGTGTCTTCTCCCTGACCACCGTCACGGGGCGGTGCCATCCGGGTAGTAGATGCTGCAATCAATGAATGAATCATGGAAGCTAGCCCGTTTAATTGCTGGCAAGTGTATCCTTTTTGCCTGAAAAGACATCTCTCTCACTCTGCCCTGGAGCTCTCACACCTCTCACTTATTTCTGGCTCAAACCTACAGACTTAAAATATACGTGCCTGCCGTACGCTTTCAGCCATCTGTCTGGTACCTCCATTTCTGTGAGCATAGATTAGCTTTCCTGGCATAGCCAGGGTACAAAATGTAATACATTACTACTTTCTTAAGACTCCTGTTAATTGATCACGGCATGGCGTGGTTCTGTAATAGCTCCTGGATTATGGATGAGATTTTCATCCCTGAACTTGAGGACCAGCCTCCATGAGGGAGGAACAGGCTGGGGGAGGGGACAAAGAAACTAAAGTCTACAGTGGGAGAAGCAGCTTCCTCTTTAAGATTTAGATTCAAAGAAACACAGACTACGGAAATTGATTTCATCCGACTCCTTCATTTAAGGCCAAGGTGAGGAGCCAGTTGCCGGCAGTCTAGACCCAAACCCTGTCACTTGTCCTCACTGGAGTGATTGGAGTTGATTGTACCCTCAGCCCCAAGCTTGAGTGTCTGCCACTAGCTGTGTGACTGTGGGCAAGTTGCTTAGCCACTCTGAGCCTCAGTGCCTCCTCACTTACACACAGGGAAAGTCACAGTTCTTGTTCCATAGTGTAGCTAGAAGGATTTAGAGGAAGAGTGGCTGCGTCTGGGATGTGTGCTTGTGTGTGTGTGTGTGTGTGTGTGTGAAACACGTGGAATTTTTGGTTTCCAAGACTACTAACATAAGGATAAAGCTTACCACCTTTCTTTTGCCCAGCTCTGCTCACTGGGGAGATTTGGGGCCAGTCTTGCCCATGGTTAATATCTTTAGCCCTCTGTTTCAGGAAGAGGGGTTTTCACTCCTGACTATAATCCAGGCCCTCTCACGCTGCTGCTGCTGACATTTTAGGCCGGCTAATTGTCGGGATGGACTGTCCTGTATATGATGTGTGGTGTTTAGCAGCACCCCTGGCCTCTGCCACTCAGTACCAAAGCACCTTCATCGTTGGAACAACCAAACACGTCTCTAGACATGGCCAGTGTCCCTGAGGGGCAAAGCCACGCTCTGTCGAGAACCACTGGCGGACTCCGCTGAAACCGGGGTTGTTACAGACAGCACCTGAAGGGAAGACGCAGCCCATTGCCCAGACTCGTCCTTGATCAGTGCAGGACCCTGCACAGACACTGCCCCTGACCCCACCCCACAGGAGCCCATTCAGGCAGACCATGAATGCACCGCGGGAACGGAGCATGGCAGGTTCTCCGTTACCGAGCTGGCTGGAAGGCTGACACGCTGCTCTCCTATGTTCATGTTGGCAGGGCTGTGGTCTGCTCTCTCCTTCCAAGTTGAAGGCTCAGGGGGATCTCTAGGCCGGCTTCCCTGCTCTGTCTCTACGTGCCACCTCCTGAATGCAGCTATGATTCCCTCTTCCCCTGCCAGTCCCCTGCTTTACCATCCTGCGGATTCTTTGTTGAAGTCCTTTTCTCGAACCAGCCCCTTCCAAAGGACACACTAGTCCCTGTATTTTCTTGGGAGGATCCCTCACCCCGTTCTCTGCAGCCCAGGGCCAAAGGACTCCCAGACCCTGTGGCCAGCCCGGGTCTGGGGGACCCAGCCCCCAGCCCTCTCCTGGGAGTCAGGTCCAAGCAAGTGTGTGTGTGGGGGCACTGATTTATTCTCTGACGTTACCTGTCCATGGACAGATCCACCGAGGTGCACCCCTTATGCATGCCTCTGGGCCGGTGACAACCTCTCAAAGCTTCTGCGTCCTCATTTGTGTGATGGAGCGGATAATAACACCACTGCAGGAGTGCGTCAGGATTAAATGAGAGTGCGTGCAGACTACTCAGCTAACTGCCCCTCATAAAGCCAGTGCTATGAGGTGACATCCAACACTGTTCCTGGGTAATGCTGGAAGAATCCACATTGCAGATGGACAGGTCCCAAGAAAACAACCGCAAAGGAGGTAGTTTCTGGGTGCCAGCCACTGAAGGAGGAGCTGTGGGGGCCCTTCATCGTAAGCTCACTGGTGCTAGTTCAGAGTTTCCATGGAAATTCACTATAGGGCTGTGGGGGAGGTGGGGTGTTGTATGTGAACTATGTGGGGCCGTCAGGGCCTTCCTTCAGAGCCCTTGATCCCCGAGTCCTGAGGGTTCATTCCCACATTTTAACGGTGCAGAAGACAGTTCAGAGAGATGGGTCTTAACTCCCCTTTGAATGGACATGGGACAGGGCTCTTGCGATGACACATCCATATAGGATGCCAGATAATTCTTTGATTTAGGGAGAAGCAGCTCAGCATAATGGAAGAACTCCCCCTTCGGAGTTAAATCAACTGGAGGTTTAATTCCGTCTCTTCCATTCATTAACTGTCTACGTTTGAGCAAGGTTTTTCTCAGTTTACCAACCTATAAAATGGGTATAGTTACATCTACTTCATAGTATGAAGATTCAAGTCAATGTATGTTAAACCTGGCATATTCTAGATGTTCAATATTAAGGTGACTTTTACCTCTGGAAAAACAAGGCTCTGAGAAGAAAAAAAAAAAAAAAAAAGATGACTTAAGAGGCAATCACGTTCTTTTTTTATACGTTGTCCCAACCCTGGAAAACAAAGCCATAACTTCTAGACTCAAGACAATTTGTACACCACTACATTTGCATTCTAGACATGTGTGTGCATTCCAGCAGCCTTTAACACTCCAGATTCAAAATATGATCTTTTCAGTTGACTGTCTCCTGAAGTTTGTTGGAATTAGCAAACCAAAGAAAATATTAAGTGGTTGGATTCTTGAATTGGGTCCACTAGCCTGGCAACATTGATGGAGGTGAGTCATTTTCTAAAACCGACCACTCCAACCTAGTGATAAAGACATGTGCCATGTGTCCTTCCCAACATGGATTCAACAAATATTTGCCTGCTGCCTTCTATGCCACAGATCCTAGCAACGGAGAGAGAGAGCCTGTCTTCTTGGTGTTAACTTATGTTAGGGGACACAACACACATTGTAAGCAGGGGAAGTTCAGAAAACTGCTTGACATGTATGAGAATAAAGAAGGAAGCCAGGGAGCTGGAGTCTGGTGAAGAGGGGGAGGGTGGTTGGAGGTGGGGGGGGAGGGGTAGGGTCCTGTAGTTCACAGAGGAGTTTGTAAACTGTGACAGGCAAAGAGATAGTATGTTTTCTGAGTGTGGTGGAAAGGCATTGGAGATTTTCAAGAAGGCAAGTGATAGAGAATGGGTCTTTTCTTTCCCACTCAAATCACAGCTCACTGAGAACCAGGTGGGTTTCTTAATGGAATGTGGAATAGAAATCCTGTTATCCAGGGTGATGATCAGCTGGTTCATCAGAAAAATCAGTTAAGATGGGAACTCACAAGAAATGAATAAGGTAGACATATTAAACTTGAACATGTTATCGTTTCTGTGTGCACTGAAACGTGCATTCATCTTTGAGTCTGTCAGTGCAGGGTCAGAGCCTATAGTCATAAAGTGCTCCCTTTGGCGGGAGGGATGTGCTATGGTGAGTGCTGTGAAGTGTGTAAGCCTGACAATTCACAAACCTGTACCCCTGGGGCAAATAATACATTATATGTTAATAAAAATAATTAATTTTTTAAAAAGGAAAGAGAAAGTGCTCCCTTTGAGATTCTTGCACAACCATGAACATAACGCATGGCCTATGATTCCCAGCTTTGATTTCTGGAAAGTGGGGTATCCACGTGCTATTTAATTAATTTAATTAAGTTCTATAATTACAGTGACAGATACAGCTGACATCAACAGGTTTGAGACAAACACAGCTGGCTCTTGGTAAACACATAACTTCCTGGTGGGAATGGACGCACCAGGCCAGGAAAATTCAGCCTTTGCAGAGCAGTGGTCATAATGCTTTATATGGGGAATAAAATGTCCAGGTTATGGGGTACCTGGCCAGCTCAATCCATAAAGCATGGGCTCTTGATCTTGGGGTCTTTGAGCCCTGTGTTGGTTGTAGAGTTTACTTTAAAAAAAAATTAAAACAAATAAAATGTTCAAGTTAATGCACAGGTCCCCCGAGACTTCACCTGTGTGTACCACCCAACTTCGCTGGGCTTTCAGGACTGTGAAAATATTCAGGTATTTCATTTGGGGCTGAGGATGGAATTGTATCATTTAAAGTAAATTGGGGAGCTAATTTTTTGTTGTTGTTTTTGTTTTGTTTTTAAATATTTTATTTATTTATTTGACAGAGAGCTCACAAGTAGGCAGAGAGGCAGGCAGAGAGAGAGAGGGGGAAGCAGGCTCCCCACTGAGCAGAGAGCCCGATGCAGGGCTTGATCCCAGGACCCTGAGACCATGACCTGAGCTGAAGGCAGAGGCTTTAACCCACTGAGCCACCCAGGCGCCCCAGGGAGCTAAGTTTTTGAAGGGTTGCATAGTGAATCTTTTTGTAAAACAAAAGCCACTTGTAAAGCGTATGATTGCCTCCTGATACTTCATAGACAGAATCTGAACTTCCCCACATTAGATTTGCCCAAAGAGAAGCACAGTCACAGGTTTCTATTTGTAAGTTAGTGAACACTGCCTCAACCCCTCAAAAAAAAAGAAAAAAAAAAAAGAAAAAAAAAAGCCTGGGAAGCAGAAGGATTTCCATTCCTCCTTGTTCCTGATTTCCGTTGGAGGAAGTTATTTAGAGATGCCGGCTAGAGATAAGAGGGAGTATATTTTATGGGGGTGAGGTCAACAAACTTCCTCCTGCAGGGAGAACAGCAGGGATAGAAATCTCTGGAACAACAAGCCCTCACATCAGTCAGTCAGATGCTCTGGAGCAGGGAGCCTCTCCACAGCACAAGGGTCTTCAAACCACGTCAGTGTAAGAACGACCCCCACTCGCTCTCCTCACCTTGAGGGGAGCCCCTCTCAGGTCACCGTGTTCCCTAATCAGCCCCAAAGGGCCATGAATGATGTGCGGGCAGCAGAGCTCAAGTCAGGAGCCTGTGCAATGACTCATCTCTGAAAAGTGGCTTGAGGCTGGTAGGAATGCAGGCCTGGCCTCCCTACGGTGCGAGCCAGCGGGACTGAAGACGATGAGGATGGCCCAGGGGGAGGTTGGGGCGCGTGATGTAAGCAGAACCAGCCCTTTTGTCTCTCCCGGACTAATGCAGCAACCCCTTGATTTCTCAATTCAAGCCTTCCGTCTCACACCGCTCCAGGAGTGGTGCTAGAAGAAGCATAGCTTGCCGCTTGCTTGCTTAGAAGATGCTCATGTCCCCCCCCATCTCCTTGAAGATGTGACCTTCCATTCCTCTGACCTTGGTTCTCGCACCTTCCACATAACCAGAGCCTGAAGGACCTCAGCGAGCAGCAGGCAGGGAAGTTGTTCCCAAACTTTTGGTTTACCTGGGCCTGGAAAGATGCCAATTTCACTTTTTGGCGTGGTGCACTTCTCAGTACAAGGGAGGGGACCACCCCGAGATTTGGGGCCTCTGCTGCTTGTTACGCAGCATCCCGGCTCACAAAACCTTCCCCCCAACCCTCTCACTAAACCCCCAACTTGTCTTGCCAGCACAAGTCAACCCGGAGAGGAATTCCTCTCTCTGACTTTCTGTAAGCCGCTCTCAATGCCCTTGCCTGAGACAGGCGCCATCACCCTCTCTCTTCTTGTGAGGTACTGTAAACAATCGCAGCATTTGATATCTAGCTATCCTCCATCTCACAACATCTTTTAAAAATGTCAGCTTCTCGGCATTTCCTGTGAGACTGTGAGCCGTGCCAGATGGCTGACTTAGCCTCTTCTCTGCCCAGCCCCTGTTCAGACCACCACACACAGCAGGCAGGGAGCTGATGGGCCCCAGTGAGGTCTTGTTCTGAGGTCCGGCGTTGTGCCCCCATAACACACACACACACACACACACACACACATACACACGCACACACCCAGAGTCATCCCCGAGACGTGGCCAGTCAGTTTCTCCCATACTCTGGCTCACGGTAGCATCTCCAACATCATCAGCGACCATAGCTCTTCCACAGAGGGATTTCCATCCACCACAGACAGGGAGCATCCAGGGGTGTTATGTGGAAGGCTAAACAGAGATGATCAGAGTGTGCAGAGAGGAAAACCAAGGCTCAGAGAGTCAGCGGCGGTATTGGGCTTGGAGCCCGGCTCTGGCAGCCCGGGCAGGGAGCTCTCCTCACCCCCACACCCACATGTGACGATGAGAGATTCAGACCTGGCCTGAGCCTGGGGCAAGTAACTGTCAGCTGAGGGAAAGGCTGGCTGGAGCCTTCTTACCAAAGACAGTAAGTGACGAGTAAAAGCTAAGTACCACCAGCTTGAGCACAGGCCCACGCGACTGCTGCGGGGCGGACGTTTGTGATCACACCTAGCACAGAGCACCCCAAATCGATAAGTATGAACTGTCAGCCCCACCATGGCCAATCAGCTAACAAACTTCTCTTTTTACCTTGTCTGTCCCTGGATTGTTCTTCTTCATCTCCTACTGCTGCCACAGAATCCGAATGCCCTCTTCTCCCTCCGGCAGTCCTGAGATTCTCAGCCAGGGCCCAGGGTCCTCCGATCCCAAATGCCCCCTTCCACAGCTCCCACTGGCTGCCCTTCCTCCAGATGTCTGCCTTAAACTGCTCGAAATAACTCCAGCACCCTGATAAAGATCAGCCCTGCTAAGGAAAAAACAAAGCAGAAGTCTTCATACACAACAGGCTCTTAAATTAAACAGCTCTGATGAGCTGGAAGACCAGGTCTTTTCCCAAAAGCAGTGCCTTGTGACCTGCTGGGGCCTCACACAGACCTGCTGGGGACTCATACAGACCTGCTGGGGTCTCTGTGACAGCTGGAGGTGACCCGAGCCCATTCACAAGGGCCATCTTTCCCCAAATCCCAAGGCCCGTGGTATCATCTTGGTAGGTTGAAATTCTCTGTGGCAAGAATACTTACACCTTGGAAATTGGCAAAAATTGGCAATTGTTTTATTTATTTATTTGTTTGTTTGTTTGTTTGTTTGTTGATGGGGGCTTAGGTCAGAGGGAGAGGGAAAGAGAGAATCTCAAGCAGATTCCTTGCCCTGTGGAGAGCTCAATGTGGGGCTCGATCTCATGACCCTGAGATCATGACCTGAGCTAAAATCAAGAGTCGAACACTTAACTTACTGAGCCCCTCAGGTACCCTAGAATGATGTTATTAACCAGCACACTGTGGGCACAGATCTTCTCAGGAACATGAGAAAAGCTAGAAGGCTCTCCCAAGAAAGTGTTGATATACAGTGTTACTCTGTTCCACATGAAACTCATGGCCCTCTGGAGCCTTACAATGGAAGTCTCAGATTAAAGACCCTCATTCTTGAGTTTTCAGGTGTTTTTCACAGCTAAAGAGGAAAAAGGAATGAGTGTCTGAGCTCAAAACTGAGCAGGAGATTTGAAATATTATTGCTCCTCTTCCCTGGCTCTTTGGAAGCATCGTCCAGTCACCATGTTGCAGATGAGAACACTGAGGTCCAGAAAGGTCATGCATCTTGTCCAAGCCTTCACAGGTATTAGGTGACTGAACTAGGGTTTGGACTGTGTTCACCACACTACTTCTTTCTTTGGAAGAAATGGCAGACAAGGCTGCTGTAGTAGACAGAAATGCAGCCCCTTGATATGTTGGTGTCCTGATCCCCAACGCCTGTGACTGTGGTACCTTACACAACAGAGGGACTTGACACATGTTAAGGCTCTCCAGATGGGAGATTATTCAGGATCATCCGTGTCGGCCCAATGTAAAAACCTGAGTCCTTCAAAGCATCAGAGGGAGGGAGAGGAGTGTGTGGGAGATGGCATGCTGGATTTGAGGATAGAGGGAAGGAGTCATCAGTGGTGGCCTCCAGGAGGTGGGAGTGACCTTCAGCTCATGACCAGGGAGAAAACAGGAACCTGGGTCCTCCACCTCAAGGAACCAGATTCTGTCACAACCCATGCGTAGGAGGCAGCTCCTCCCTCAGAGCCTCTAGAAGGAACAACGTCTGCTGACACCTCGATTTTAGCCCAGGAAGACCCGTGCCTGCCCTTCGAACTCTGGAAACAGTGAGATAGGATGTGGGTGTTGATTTGAGCCATTTTGTGGTCATTTCTTAGGGCAGTGGTGGAAAACTCACGTGGCCACTTTCCCTAAAGGGCCTCTGAGAAGCAGACCACTTCCGTCCTCCACACCGCAGGGGAAGGAGCTAAACATGGTGGGGCAGTGGAGGGCACAGGCATCCCCTGTTGAGGTCGGGCTGCCAGGTTCCTCTGCAGCTCACACAGAGTAGGCGGCCCCTAAGGCTATGCGTGAGGCCAAGGGCTCTGCTGGCCTTGGAATCACAGGCTCTGCATGAGTCTGGCATCGCCACTTCCCAGTGGGGCCTTGGCGAGAAAATGGCCTCTCTGAGCATACTTTCCTCCAGTGTAAACACTCTACAAATTACTCCAAGAATGTCTACTCTCAGGACCGTGGAGATAATGAGGTGAAGAGTGTACCTAAGGACTGATTTCTGTTGCCCTTACAACTTCTTCTTTTTTTTTTTTTTTTTTGCTCTGTATTCCTTTCCTTTCTGTGTCTTATATCACTGAGAAGCCAGGCCATTAGTACTTCTTACTGATCCGCAGCCCCTGCCCACAGGTAGACAGAGAGCGGGATTTGGGGTCTGGGGGACTCAGCTCTAGATCCTGGTTCTCCCGTGTTAGAGGCATGTGGCAACCTTTCTGAGCCTTGGGTCATCACCTGGAAAATACACAGATGCTGTCATTTCTGTCCTTGGTGGGTCCCGAATGTGGGTGGTCCAACCCCGGTACCTGGCACGGCACAGCTGCTCAGGAAATGGCAACTGGAAACAGGGACTGAGTGGAGCTGGCGACCAACAGGTCACCTTGGCCAGTGCAGACTCTGGACTCTTGTCTGTGCTTAACCACAAATACTTCTGGAAGGAACTCAGCTTCTCAGAGATGAGGAGGTTTAAATGTTGATGCCATTGCTCCGTCCTGCTCTCCTTTGTAGGTTTAAAACTTTCCTAAATGGGTGGAGGGTGCCTGATGCTGGTTGCAAAGGGATGCCATGGTGTATGATTGAAATTCTTTTTTTTTTTTTATAGAATTATAAACTATATAAATCTTTTATTTAAAATGAAGTGACAAATTATAATTAAGGTATAAGTACAATAATGATAATAAATTCAGGCAGGGGAATTATCCTCAAAGTTGCTGCATGTGAATATGCATCAAACCTTTCTGTTGATGCTTCTGGCTGAGAACAGAAGAAGCGATGGAGGCTTAACGTGACTGAAAAGTTCTTCGTGTGGTTTCTCATAAGCATGTGCAGAGGGCAAGGGCTTTTTCTCTAGAGTCCAAAGACAAAAGGTCTCTGATTTGAAATCAGAATCGATCTGCTGCTCTGCTAGCCACAGCTCGGATATTGCCATAAACCTTTGATGGAGGATTTCCCAGAATGAGGTTGCAAATGGCAGTTCTTGCCATCTTGATGTTTTGGAAAGAGCCAAGGATGTGAACTTTCACATCAGCCAAAACTATCCGTGTCCGTGTCACGTTCTCTATGGTGAATTTGGTTTTTCCTCCTTTGCCAGCGATTCTTCCTATTGCCCTTGACAGGTGGTCTCCCTTTAGGGGTTTCACATCTGTAATTTCAAAAGACTCTAGGAAGAGATCATCCAACCTAATGAGGGCAAGTGCGTCCTCCACCTGAAACCCAAGAATAAAGGCTTTCACAAAATCAGCTGCTTTTGTCAGTGCACTAACATCCTTGGTTTCTTTACAAGTCCTAATTTCTACATTCCTCGACTTCAAGTTAAACCGTATCTGAAGTCCCAAATGTTCTACAATAGGAGTAAATATCTTCATCCAGTTCTCTTTTAATGGCGTGTATCTGTTAGCTGGGACTGGAATTTTCCTTGTTTCTTCTTTCCCACTCAGGAATCCATCCCCGGTGAGGGGAGGGAAAACGGGCCTCTTCGCGGGCCGGGCCTCCTCCGTGTCCATGCGGCCCGCGTCCCCGCCATCCCCCGTGGCGGACAGCTGCTCAGCCTGCCGTTTCTTCGCCCGCCGGCCACCCTTGCGGGTGACTTGGGTGAAGCCGTCCTCGGCCCCCGCGCTCTGCGCCTCCATCTCCGTTTCCATGCCCGGTTCTGTATGATTGAAATTCTTAGCTCTGTTTATCTCACATGGTCTCCCATCCATTCTACGACACCTTCCAGTGTGGAGCTGTGTTGACGCACAATGACCAATGACTTGGAAATGCACTTGTCACTGGTTTGCACGTGCTCTGGTAGTTCAGCCTGGCATTTAATGATGAGCAAACTAAGACCCAAGTCAAGTGACTCACCCAGGGTTATACTGGCCCTAAGTGACCGAGCTGACTGAGCTGAGTGATCAGTTCCAAGCTATTCCCTCTATGACCTGTTGAAAGTCATATGCACCCCTGGCAATCATGCTTATGTTCGGTCCCAGGAGGAATTCCAGCCCCTGCACCCTTCAGAAGTCCATCCAGCCTGAGCCCTTTCCCAGCACATGCATGCAGTGGGTGTCTGGGTGTCTCTGCCCATCATGGTCGACAACCCTGGAGAGCCCCCAGCCTGAAATGCTGCTGTTAGCCTGATGACAGCTGCTTACACAGCAAGTAGAAGGATAGCGGAGAAAGAATACTCCCCTTACCTTTCAAACACCCACTACGTTGACCGTCTTATTCTGGTCTTCACGATGACCCCATAAAGCCAGCATTTAATTATGTAACTGCTCCAAAAACGATGAAGCAGGGAATCGGGGAGGTCATATAACTTGCCACAGGTCACCAGCTTGGAAGTGGGGAGGCCTAAGACCTGGGAAGGGGGCCCTGGGGTGGGTGCCTCCCATTAGATTTTGCCCCTAGCCACGCTCCTGATCCGACTCTGCTATTAGATTCACTGCATGCCTCTGGGAAGTCAGGAAACCTCTCTGGACTTTGTTTCCTTCATCTGTAGAATTAGAGTTGGCTCTTGCAATAAATTGGGGCCAACTAGAAGGTTGGAGAGGTCTGTCTCTACAGAAGACCATGCTCACTTCTGACACCATGTGCAATTGCAGGGTCTTCCCCAGACCACCCCCTGGGTTGATAATTCTCTAGAAAGACAGACCTCACTGAAAGCTGCTGTACTCATGGTTAGGGTGATACAGGGAAAGGACATGGATGGAGACCAGACAAAGGAAAAGTGGCATGGTGTAGAGCCCAGAAGGGTTCCAAGCACAGAGCCCCAGTCGCCTCCCTATGTGGTCAGGGGTTACTTCGTTGGCACAGATATGTGACAGTGGACATGGGGTGGCCCCAACCAGGGCAGCTCACCCAAACTTGGCTGTCAGAGGCTTTATTAGAGCCTTGTTACTTAGGTGCAATTGACTGATTCATTGCCCATGGTTAGTCTCCATCTCCAGGTCCACTGGTACCATGTGGCCCTAAGTCACATGGTCTTTTGGCATGACCAGCCCCCACCCTAAGGCTATCAAGTGGAACCCCATATATGGAAAAATCCAGTGTGGGGAGACTCTGCCCTAAACAAAGCTATGACCATAGGTGCAAAGGCCCGACTTCTCTTTGGGAGAAGTCTAATTCTTTGCTACACAATGAAGTCCCTTCAAACTTTCCCACTCTGACGCTCCCAGCATTCACCCCCATGGCCCCGGGTTCCCCTGGCCTGGCCTCCGCAGGGCCAGCTCCAGCCCTGTCCACCCCAACCAGTCATCTGTCCTGCACACACGTATTCCTGCCTGCTGCTGCTTATTATTATTCCTTTCACTCATAGTGTCTATGAACTGACTAACAGTCTTGTGCTGGGTGCCGGACTAGGGGTGGCTAGGTGGATGAATGTCATCCTTGAATAAGTGTGAGAGTGTAAGTCTATGAACAAGGGCTAACACAGAGAAGGGCTTGAAACAGAGGCTCTTTTGAACAGAAAAACGTTCTCTTGATGCCGCAAGTATCATGTTAGACTTCGGTCAAAAGAGCATCCTCTCGGGAAGTTGCTTACAGGCATTGTTTCTGGAGAGGTAAGTGCTCAGCTGTGGGCGCACTTCAACCAGAAGGGGTCATCGCTCTGCTCCAAGGGGGCATCGGATTAAAGGCCAATCCAAATCTCAACGAAACAAACTAAGTACTAAGCCAGAATCTTAAATATAAAGACAGAAAAGTCCTCATTTGGGGAGGAATATTGGGTTTTAGCTCTTTGGCTTTTCTGGTAGTATATTATTCCTTTAACTTTTGCTTCTTCTTGTTTCTGCGTGTTTCCTTAGCCTGGACTTGCTGGCAGATGTTCAGTATGCCTTCGGGCTTCCCTTCTACCCTGCCTACGAGGGGCATTTCACTCTGGAGGAGAAAAGCCTGTCACTGAAAATCATGCAGTTCTTTTCGAACTTCATCCGATCAGGGTGAGTGGACCACATGGGCCCACTGCGGCCATCACGCCTGCCTCCCTCCCTAACCCCCCTAGATGTTGTAGTCACCTGCTACCGGTCTCCTTGTCTCGGTCCCCCTCTTCTAGCCCAAACCACGTCTGTGTAGGTTCATCTTGGCATAGGGAAGCTTCCACCCACACACTGCCTTATTCAGCCACATTCTCTGGCTTTAGGTCAGGGTTTCTGAACCTCAGCACTGCTGATGTGGGGGCAGGTAAGTCTTTGTGGTGAGGGCATCCTGTGCACCCCGGGGGGCTTAGCAGCTTCTCTAGTCTCCACCCACTAGATGCCAGTAGTACCTCATCTCACATTGTTTGTGAGAACAAACTATCAGATGGTGCCGGATGCCCCGTGGGGGGCACAAACTCCCCAAGTTGAGAACCATGGTCTTAGGTGATCAAATTCAATTAAGATGTTCAAGACCCTTCCTTATCTACCCTGGCATCCCTGCATACCTCTACTCTAGCCCAAGTGGCATAGTCACTGTCCCCACTTCCAAGGATGGCTCCCTTTTTACCTCTTTGCCAGACATCATCCATAACCTACTGACAGTCGGAAACCCAAAGCCCAACCATAATTAAAAGCGGGGCAAAGTAGAACTTTATCTAGTTCATTGTGGGAGTTAGTGGAAAGACTTTTCTTCAAGTTCAGGTTTAGAAAATGTTTTGCTGGGGAAGTGACATGGAAGCTGGGCCTTGAAGGACAACAGGATATTCAGACACAAGGTGCCAGACAGTAGAAGAAGCCTAGGAGAGGAGCATACAAGCAAAGTCACTTCGGGTGGAAGGGACGAGAAACAGCCTATTTGGTGAATGTCAGGAGGTCAGGTGGGGCTGGGAGGAGGGGCTGGTGGCAGGCTGGAGAGGTGCCAGAGTGTGACAAGGGATGTCCTCACCCTCATAGGGAAGATGGATTACAGGGGGTAGATAAGCTGGCTTGGTTTGGGGCCCACCCTCCTTCCCAGGCCTGGGACAAATGGAGGTATTCCAGGGACATTCCAGGGACTGGTTGTGGTGTTCAGATAGAAGGGCACCAGGATGGAAGGGGACATGGTGACCTTGTGTGAATTCCAGAAACGGGCCTTTCCACTTTCCATCATTTGTAATGCGGCAGATCAGAACACAGCTGCAGAAATTGGCTCGGGCAGGTCCAAACCCCGCTTTGACACCTAAAGGCGAGGGACTTAGTCCTTGGACACCAAGTGCAAGTGGAAAGAGATCCCAAGTGATAAAAGGAAAGCCATGTTTCTCTCATGGATGTTCTTTCTTGTCATTTACCCAGAAATCCGAACTACCCGCATGAGTTCTCAAGGAAAGCCCCTGCGTTTGCAGCCCCCTGGCCGGACTTCATCCCGCGGGCTGGCGGGGAGAACTACAAGGAGTTCAGCGTCCTGCTCCCCAATCGACAGGGCCTCAAACGTGCTGACTGCTCCTTCTGGTCCAAGTATATCCAGTCTCTGAAGGCGGCAGCGGCAGGTGGGGAAGCCAGAGCAAACAGAGGCTGGCAGAGGGCGGGCGGGTGGTTCATCCCCAGCATCGACCGAACTCACTGTGTGGCAGACCCAGGTTGTGTGCTTGGAGCCACTGAGTCATGGAGTGCCATCAACACAGCCCTTCTCCATGAGGAGCTCCCAGTCAGGGTGGGGGGGTGCTCCTGTTCTGATGGGGGAATTTTCAGAGAGATTAAGCCTCAGAGCCAGGACACCAGGGATCTAGGGGTGGGATGTCTAGCTGGGGAGAAATAGGTATTATTACCTCTAACCCCTGAAGTGCACTTCCTGATGAGCCGGTATTAAGGAGATAAACCGAATCATAATGAGGGCACTGGGAATACAGAATGAATGCAATGCCCTTAAGAAGCTTCCAGGAGAGGGGGGCAGTGAGTAACACAACCCAGAGAATGGCTCTCATCTGTCCCCACCCTGCGATGGAAGTCTGCACCCAGGCCAGTGGGAGCCCCGTGGAGGGAGGGTCTGAGAAGGCTTCCCAGGGAGGTGGATGGTGGGGCTGAAGGTTTTCAGAAGGACATGATTTTTTTGTGCGGCTAAACATGGGAGTGCAACATTCAACAAGAAAATGACCTTGACCACCATGTTTTAGACCCTCCATGCTGAATTTAGCCTCCAAGGCCAAGAGGATCTATGTTAAACCCAAGTCTTATTATACTCTTAGCATGACCCAAGAGCCTGGTGATGAATCTGGTACCCGACCCCTGGAAATGCCCCTCCATTGAACATTTGTAGGGAAGACCCATCAGAGGCTGAGGTCTCTTAGGGCCAAGGGGGAAAAGACAAGGGAGGAGTCCAGATCTGAATGGACCACCCTTCTATTTCAGATGAAGCCAAGCAGGAGCTGTCGGCAGAGAGTGAAGAAGAGGATGGGCTGGTTAACCCTAGGCTGGCAGGAGAGCCAGGATCCAAGAGCTACGCCAAGTGACTGTCTTCTAAGACCCTCCTGCCTAGCCTGCCAACTCCATCTCTGGCTGCCACAAGGCATGTTATTCTCTAAAATAGCCACTAACTTTCAATAAAGTGTCTACATGCCGTGAAGCATTGATGACTCAGATTTGTTAATTCAAGACAGTCCTGGGGAGACACCAAACTGTGTTTTAGTGAGCTTCCTAAGGCTTGAATTCCAGGCTACCATTTCCTTCCAGCCAATATTTGTGGAGCATTCTATGTACACCAGGCCTTGTGCTGATTGCAAGGGAGACAGAGACCCTGCCCTATAGATGGAGAAAAAGGCAGGTGAACAGCTGTGAACAATAACACAAGAAATGCGGATGCATTGAGGGCAGGCCACAGAGTGATATAATCCCACCTGCGTGTTAGAAAGGATTTTCAAGTGAAGGTTCCAGAATGGAGATGGGAGACCAACTAGGCTGGTCCAATATTCTAAGCAAGAGACAATGAGGTCTGAGTCCAGGTAGTGAGGGTAGAGGTGGGGAAGGCAGAGATCTGAGAACTCTTTAGGAAGCAGAATTGATAGGACTTGATTGAATGTGAAAGGCTTGGGGCAAGGAGATAGAATTATTACCCTAGTTAGGGTTGCTTTGGGCTCCCAGATCACCAACAGATTTCATCATTTATCCCTCTAAGGGACATACTCATGAAGGAGAATCTAAGACTGTCTCTCTTTTAATCACACACACACAT
Organism: Mustela lutreola; assembly: GCF_030435805.1. Taxonomy (NCBI): domain Eukaryota; kingdom Metazoa; phylum Chordata; class Mammalia; order Carnivora; family Mustelidae; genus Mustela; species Mustela lutreola. The sequence continues at coordinate 8,725,022 of NC_081292.1, read as the reverse complement.
GCACACACACAGAAAGGGAGAAAATTAACCCAAAGTAAAAGCAGATGGAGTTGGTTAACGTCCTCCATGTCATTTATAAAGTATGTCAGAAGATATGTTGACACACATCACCTCATTTGAGCATAGACAAAATTCAGTACTTGTTCATATGTTGGGAAAATCACCCCCATTTTGAAGAAGTAGAAGGTGGGTCTCAGAAAGGCTTGTGACATGCCTAAATTCATACAAGGGGGAGGTGGAGAATCAGAGTTCAACTCAGGTCTTCTGATTTCTCTATTTCCCTGCACTTCCTAGACTTTGGATAGGTCTACAGCCAAACTCTGTGTCACGTAGAACCTACTGAAACTACTGAAAACCTCAGGTAACCTCTCATCTGCTTAGAGGATCAATCAGGATAGTTCAGTGCAAGTAGCAAACACCCAACTACAGTGCCTTAACTGAAGTGTACTCCAGGAGGGGGATGGTCTGAGCATTGGCCTTCCTCTTTGCTGTCTTCATACATGGATGATGCCTCATTTCACTGACACAATATGGTTGCCACTGTTCCAGACATCACATTTGCTCCTGAAGGCATCTGCACTGGAAGCGCGCAAGGCGTGCTATGGAGGGACTTTCCTTTAAGCATCTTTTTATTTTCTTGGAAAAATTTCTTTCCCAGAAATTCCCAGCAAGATTCCCTTTACATTTCATTGGCCATAATGGTGTTGTGTCCCTACTTTTAGATAATAACGCACAATAGAGAATGGGCTTACCATGATCCGATTAAACAAACATGACTTACTCCTTAGAGGATATTCCCTAGACATACTGCTGTTCCAACAAAGCTGGGGGACAGTTAACAGCAATGAACGGAGAGATACTTACAGGGTAGAAGCGTAGGGATTCCTCATCCACCAACACCTTAGTGGGGGCTGTGAAATAAGATCTGGGCCAGGAGTTCAAAGTAATGGAATGACTTGGAGTAATACCTTTAACCCAGTGGTTCCCAGCCTTGGCCAACAGCTAGAATCATCAGTGTCCTTTTACAAAATCCCAGTACCAATGCCACATCCCAGAACAATTAGATTGGAATCCTGGAAGGGGGTGGGTGGGGACCAGGCATCAAGGATTCCAATGCACAGGTAAGAATGGACCCCACTCTTAACTTCTCTGATCTTTGTTTTACTTAATTGTAGAATGAATTCCATTAAGTTTACTGGATGAGCAATGCTTCACAAGGGGTATGCTGGAAGCATTTTTATTTCAGTTTAGTATCCATTTCGGGTAGGCAGAATAATGTCCCTCCCCAAAAATGATAGCCCAATTCCTAGAAACTGTGAATGACCAAGACTATACTCTACGTGGTATTAGGTCAAAGATGGAGTTAAGGTTGTCAATCAGCTAACCTTAAGATAGGAAATAGATCTGTGATTACCCACTCAGGTCCAATGAACAACAATGTAATAACAATTTCCAAGTGGGTTTTCAAAAGTAAAGGAGGGAGGCAGGAGAGGCGACCAGAGGGCTGTCAGTGTGAGAAGGACTTGGCCCCAAATTGCTGGTGCTAGAGATGGAGGAAGGGATTGTGCGGCCTCTAGAAGCTGAAAGAAGTAAAGAAATGCCCTCTCCCCTTCAAACTCTAAAAAGGAATGCAGCCTGCTGACCCCTTGATTTTAGCCCACTGAGCTTTAGGTTGGATTTCTGATCTACAGAACTGTGAGATAACAAATTTCTATTGTTTTAAGCCCATAAATTCATGATGATTTCTTCCCACATTCATAGAAAACTAAAATATTGTTATCTCTATCAGAGCTATAGTTTATCCTGCCTTTGAACCAAACCTCAGGCATCACTCATTGTTTTCCTGATCATAAAAATTCTACTCCAGACCAATATTGAAACACCAAATCCACCACCAGTAGTCCTGGACATGGGTCACTCACGTTCTTTAATGCGGCTGGAGTGGGGGATGTTGGTGGAACCAAGTTGGGCCATCCCCTTTGTTGGCCCTGCACTACCGTCTAGTACCGGATGCCACCTGCTATTTGCTCTCAGTCTTTGAAAACTGAGCTAGAAAACATCTCATTTTAACATCCTGTTGTAATAATAATGCCTACTTTGCAAATCCGCCCTGCAGATTAAGGGCACTAAAGTATGTAAACAGAAAACAGTGAACTAGTGTTCCCAAGCCCTTATAGTTAACAGTCCATTCAAAGCATCCACTACAAGCCAGTCCACAAGAAAGCTATAGATGGGAGATTGATAAGAGATCCAAAGGCCAGGCTGTCTGAGCCTCTGCCTGGAACAGCTCGCAGAAAAGAGCAACCAAAGAGGCAACACACTGTAGTTAGATGGTCTGAGCTAAAGGGGGCCTGAGCCCCTATCTTTTTTTTTTTTTTAAGATTTTATTTATTTATTTGACAGACAGAGATCTCAAGTAGGTGGAGAAGCAGGCAGAGAGAGAGGAGGAAGCAGGCTTTCTGCTGAGCAGAGAGCCCGATGTGGGGCTCAATCCCAGGACCCTGCGATCATGACCTGAGCCAAAGGCAGAGGCTTAACTCACTGAGCCACCCAGGTGCCCCTTGAGCCCATATCCTGATGAAGAAGTGACAGCCAGAGAGAAGGTATGCATCCCAAACTCCCAGATCCAGCCCCTGTCTGGGCTTGTTTCAGAAAGGCAGCCCCATACTCCCACTCTAGGACTTCCTCCTACACCAGAGATTCATCTGGAAGTCCTTGTCCATGCCCAGATGGGATGGGCCAGCAGGATGGGTGCAAAACAGCCATAAGACATCACAAACTCTTTTCCCCTTGGCCAAGATCGGGAAGGCCACAGGACATGCAGTGCCAAGGCCAGGGTCACTGAGAAGTCAGGAGGTGAATAGGGCAGCATCTCACCCTGGGAACCCAAATGATCTTAAAGATTAGCTAAAACAGGAGTCAAGAAAGGAAGTGAAGAAATTCACCATCAGTCCAGTCATTCATCTGAATCAGCTTCCTCTTGAGCTGGAAGCAGACCTGAAGGACAGGAGAAGGCAGTCAGTGACTTTCTCAAAGGGAAGTTATAACATCAGCCTGCATCCTCTGCCTCCCAAGGCCCTGCACAGAGGCAGCTGAATGGCCAGAGCTCCGGACGCCCTGTGGCTCCCCCTGGAGCTGAGAAGGCGAGAACAACTCCTCCCAGACCATCCAAGACCCCCAGGCAGTGGTTCTAAGACAGAAGTCAGCACATGAAAATCAGAGTCTCCTATTTTTAGAATCAGAGATTCCAATTATTTTTTTCAGAATGAATAGGTCTAGGGCAGGTTCATAAATCTGTATTTTCAATTACACAACACCTGTACCCAAGCAATTACCTCCCATGGCCCCCACCTGCCATCATCCCCTCTGAAGCAGCCCCTTCTTTTCAGAGTTCCCCTCTCTGTCTGGTGACCCGCATGACTCAGGACAGTGTGACTTTACCTGTTTTCTGTGATTTATCCACTTGATGCCAGGCGTTGATTCCCTGCAGAGTCCAGTGAGGGTTTTACCCACTCAGTCCCCCCTCAGGCTCTCTACATATGTCTCCAAAAGCAGGATGACAGTATAATTCTTATTTCCTCTTTTGGTTACTTCTATAATTCTTTGTTTGTTTGTGTTTGTGTTTGTTGTTGTTGTTGTTTTTTGAGAGGGTTGGTGGGGGGAGGACCAAAGGGAGACGGAGACAGAGAATCTAAAGCAGGTTCCATGCCCACTACAGAGCCTGATACGGGGCTCAGTCTCACAACCCTGAGATCATGACCCGAGCCAAAATCAAGAGTCGGAGCCTTGACTGACTGAGCCACCCAGGTGCCCTTCTTTTGTGATTCTTATTGTATTTTTCTTATTCCATCAATGCCCCAACAGTCCCTAGCTGGCAACTTAAGTGATGAGCCTGTTGGCACCCTTTAACCTCCCCTTTTCCTTTTTGTTTCTACTGTCCTGGTTTGTGGTTTCCTTTGTCCTGTCACATCATCTAAATCTTCCATGCTTTGTTCAATAGGGTAATTCAGACCCTTAAAAACCTGCTAACTTCATTTGCCATATTAAGAATTTATTTATATATCACAGGCAAGCACTGTGCTAGCATCACACCCTCTATTCTTTTAGTTAAGAATGTAACCCCAGACCATTTCCACAGCCTTGCATCTAGACTCAAGATCAAATGATTTTCTTATATGATACTTTACCAGTTGGTTAACATCATGTTATGTTTTGGAGCGATTTCTGTTCAGACCACGATATTATGGCAAAGTTTCTTATTGCACCTAGCATTTATTTTTTATTTTTTTATTAATTTATTTTTTATTTATTTTCAGCATAACAGTATTCATTATTTTTGCACCACACCCAGTGCTCCATGCAATCCGTGCCTTCTCTAATACCCACCATCTGGTTCCCCCAACCTCCCACCCCCCCACCACTTCAAACCCCTCAGATTGTTTTTCAGAGTCCATAGTCTCTCATGGTTCACTTCCCCTTCCAATTTCCCCAACTCCTTTCTCCTAACTCCCCATGTCCTCCATGCTATTTGTTATGCTCCACAAATAAGTGACACCATATGATAATTGACTCTCTCTGCTTGACTTATTTCATTCAGCATCATCTCTTCCAGTCCCGTCCATATTGCTACAAAAGTTGGGTATTCATCATTTCTGATGGAGGCATAATACTCCATAGTGTATATGGACCACAGCTTCCTTATCCATTCGTCCGTTGAAGGGCATCTTGGTTCTTTCCACAGTTTGGCGACCGTGGCCATTGCTGCTATAAACATTGGGGTACAGATGGCCCTTCTTTTCATGACATCTGTATCTTTGGGGTAAATACCCAGGAGTGCAATTGCAGGGTCATGGGGAAGTACAGAAAGGGAAATCAGAGATTTGATTCCATTTACTATAGCACCAAGAACCATAAGATACCTGGGAATAAACCTAACCAAACAGGTAAAGGATCTGTACTTGAGGAACTACAGAACACTCATGAAAGAAATTGAAGAGGACACAAAAAGATGGAAGACCATTCCATGCTCTTGGATCGGAAGAATAAGCATTGTTAAAATGTCTATACTGCCTAGAGCAATCTATACTTTTAATGCCATTCCAATCAAAATTCCACTGGTATTCTTCAAAGAGCTGGAGCAAATAATCCAAAAATTTGTATGGAATCAGAAGAGACCCCGAATTACTAAGGAAATGTTGAAAAACAAAAATAAAACTGGGGGCATCACGTTACCTGATTTCAAGCTTTACTACAAAGCTGTGATCACCAAGACAGCATGGTACTAGCATAAAAACAGACACATAGACCAGTGGAACAGAGTAGAGAGCCCAAATATGGACCCTCAACTCTTTAATCAAATAATCTTTGACAAAACAGGAAAAAATATACAGTGGAAAAAAGATAGTCTCTTCAATAAATGGTGCTGGGAAAACCGGACAGCTATATGTAGAAGAATGAAACTCAACCATTCTCTTACGCCGTACACAAAGATAAACTCAAAATGGATAAAAGACCTCAACGTGAGACAGGAATCCATCAGAATCCTAGAGGAGAACATAGGCAGTAACCTCTTTGATATCAGCCACAGCAACTTCTTTCAAGATACGTCTCCAAAGGCAAAGGAAACAAAAGCGAAAATGAACTTTTGGGACTTCGTCAAAATCAAAAGCTTCTGCACAGCAAAGGAAACAGTCAAGAAAACAAAGAGGCAACCCACGGAATGGGAGAAGATATTTGCAAATGACAGTACAGACAAAAGGTTGATATCCAGGATCTATAAAGAACTCCTGAAACTCACCCAAAACAGACAATCATATCAAAAAATGGGCAGAAGATATGAACAGACACCCCTCCAATGAAGACATACAGATGGCTATCAGACACATGAAAAAATGTTCATCATCACTAGCCCTCAGGGAGATTCAAATTAAAACCACATTGAGATACCACCTTACACCAGTTAGAATGGCCAAAATTAGTAAGACGGGAAACAACATGTGTTGGAGAGGATGTGGAGAAAGGGGAACCCTCTTCCACTGTTGGTGGGACTGCAAGTTGATGCAGCCTCTTTGGAGAACAGCATCTAGCATTTATAATTGCTGTTTCTCTCCCTCCCTTCTTTCTTATCCTCTTTCCCCTTGAACCCTATGATAGCATTCTATCTTCAACGAATGTGTGTGCTCTTAAACCACACTTAGTGAATCTTAGCCAGGTTTGGAAATCATAGCCTTAAGGTTTTTGAGATAGAGGAAAGTATTTGGTTTATGGAATCAGACAGAAGTTTGAGTTCTGACTCAGCCACTCACCAACTGAATGACCCAGAACAAACCCCTTCCCCAATCAGGGCATTAAGCTTCAGCTGGAAAATCTGAACAACTCATCACTCTCCTAGTGTTGCTGGGAGGTTTCTGTGGGGCAAGAGAAATGAACGCCCTGCATTATTAGAAATTGGTGAACAATAATTAGATGTTTTCCTTGCCAATATATATTTAGTCCAGTTCATTCTTCACTTTGTGCCAGACCCTCAGCTCAGTGCTACAGTACAAAGATGAATAATTCCACTCAGACAAGTATGCAGCTGGTCACAGTACAGTGGCATATAAGCAGCGGCTGGGGTAGACCAGATGTTTTGGTAGCTGGAAGAGGAGCACCTAAGTCAAGCCAGGAAATGTTCTCAAGAAGGTGACCCCAAGTGGAGTACAAAGGACATACAAAGCTAAGTAGGACATAGAAAGCTTAGGGGTGTGGGGTTGGTGTCCTAGGCAACTCCCCTGTATGAGCAATCTTACAGGAGCCTGAGGGTGTGACAACACCTGGCAAGCCTCCACATATTTTGGAGCTGCCTTGGTCATGCCCAGACACAAGGCTGCCCTCATTTGCTGAGGGGGAGCCTCAGGTCCCTTCTGAGTTCCCTGTCCTTCCAGGGCTCCTGGGTCCCTGCCCATACTCCTCTCTTTCAATGGACCTGCATCCACCCAATGAGATGCTCAGCTTTCTATCTCCAGAGCAAGACTGCCCAGTCTACTGCTGTGCTCTGGGCACCCTCTCCCAATTGTGCCCCTGGGGGACAAACATTCTGGGCCTTTCCCATGTTGGAAAATGAGTGTCACAGTAAGGAAATAGACAATGGAGTTAACCATGAAACTTGAGGCTTCTACCAGCAGGAATCTTCTCCGGAAGTGCTGGCTGGCCTGGGACAGGGTCTGCATTATAAGGGGTGAAGGGACCCAGTGTCTACCTAAGGCTTTTTCTGGTCCTTTCAATAGTGACTTTGGGGTCCCCTCATCCTCTTTTTCCCTTCTCATTAAAACTGAGGCTCATTAGGTCTTCTCTGCCTCTGAATGAGACTTGCTACCTTCTTCCCTTGCCCTCACCCAGCTGTCATGAACATCTTTGAGTCCAGGTGTGTGCTAGGCCATAGGTGAGGGAAAGAAGAGGCACTCTGGTCCCCCTCATGAGGAGATGATGTTTGTGTGTATCTGGTTGATCAGCTGAACCAGCCATGGAAGAACTGGAGAGAGCAGGGTTCTGGGTAGAAGAAATAGCACACAAGGTCAAATAAGGAGAAATTGCCCCCCCCCCCCCACTCATCACAGGCAGAGGAAGACCTGGGAGGCCCAGAACTATCCCATGAAGTGACAAGTCCATGTGACCTCACACACCAGTACAGGTGTCAGGACCCACATGGTCGCAGAGCAAGATGACATAGTGTGGAAATGCCAGAGCTTAATCTCATCATCCCCTACCCCTTCCAGTGCCCCTCCTAAATGTGGTCCTTGGTCTTTCTGAAATTTGGTTCGTTTACCTGTCAAATAGGAGAAGAAAACTCCCCCATTACAGTATTGTTGTGGGCTATAATAAAATCATGGATGGGGCGCCTGGGTGGCTCAGTGGGTTAAGCCTCTGCCTTTGGCTCAGGTCATGATCTCAGGGTCCTGGGATCAAGGCCCGCATCGGGCTCTCTGCTCAGCGGGGAGCCTGCTTCCCTCTCTCTCTCTCTGCCTGCCTCTCCATCTACTTGTGATTTCTCTCTGTCAAGTAAATAAATAAAATCTTTAAAAATAAATAAATAAATAAAAATAAAATCATGGATGGACCTGGAGGCATTGCTGGCCTTTCTGTGTGGCTGGTGGAAGGGACTTGGGCTGGGAGCTGGCAGAGCCCACACCTGTCTTTGAACCTAGATGGGCCAGTGTTATGTCCTACAGCAAGTTACTTCACAACTAAGCACCTCCTGAGTTCATGATAAAATGCCTCTCTCAACACTTGTCCAGGGTGCTGTGAGGAATAAATAAATAAGCATCCATCCATGGCATAGGAAAGCATCTGGCACACTGTCACTCTTCAACAGGTGAATGGTTATTATTAAGAGCAATACTAGTACTGGAGGTGAATTTTTCTTAGGATGCAGCACTTTTTACTTAGATGTTTCTGGCTCTCTGTCATGGCCCTTCTCACTTTGCTCAACAGCCCATATTAAGCACCTAATTTCTTCCCAGTTCTCTACAAGACTGCAGACTGAAGTCTACGGCTCATTACCCTTTGGGGATGAGCTATAAATACACCAAGTCATTAAAAAGAGGAAGGAGTGCACCTGGACAACCAAGAACATGTAAATTCGGCCAGAGGAGACTTCTAGGCCCCTCCCTCACCCCATCATTGTGATCTCGCCACTCCGGCTTCTGCAGAAGACCTCTGGGCATCTAGGTCAGGGCCCTCAGTTCAGCCAGCTCCCCCCTCCAGCTGCTTGGGAAACCCCCCAGGGACCCTCACCCCCTAGGGGAAGAGGGAAGTGACCCTCGGTGGCTTGGCCCCCAAAGATGTTCAGTTCCCTTCTGTGGACTAGAGATGTCCTGAGTGTCTCAAAGCAGGAGGGGCAGAAGGGAAAGAGGGTGCATGTCTTGACTTTGCAGTGGATGAGTTGGATTATCTTGGGCAATTCATTAACCCCCTGACCCCCAGTTGTCTCATCTGTATAGTGGGGTGACCTTGAACATTAGAGAAGACACAGGAAGTGTAGCTGACACAGTAGACATGCAGCAAAAGTGGTTTCTCTTTCTCTTCCTCCTCTTTCTCTTCCTTCTTAGTGGCATCATTTCCAGTATGGATCCCAAGTTCTTAGCAAAGGTCTTGGCACACAACATGCGTTCAAGAATTTATTTATTTATTTATTTGTTTGTTTATTTTAAGAAGGAAGGCAAGCTCAGATTTCTCCAGCTTGGAGTCTCTCAGAATTAGCAATGCTGTTTTCATCGTGAGACAGAATTCACTGTGGAATGTGCTAGATATCATGGTACTGTAAAGACATCACTACTCTCTTAACTGCCTGAAATCTATGGATAGGTAGTTACGTGGCAAAAGAGTCTTGGCAGGTAAGATTAAGGTCAGGGACCTTAATATAGTAAGTGTTCTGGAGTATTTCCCCAGGGGCCCAATCTAATCACATGGTCCCTTAGAAGCAGAGAACCTTCTCTGGAGAGAGGTAGAAGAGATGTGGCTGAAGGGGACGGCATAGAGATTTCAAGCAGAAGGATTCATCATTCTGTTGCTGCCTCTGAGTTGTGGGGGGGTCTGCTTACAAGGACCAGACAGAAGCCTCTAGGAGCTAAGGGTGTCCCCCAGCTGACAGCCAGCAAGGAACTGGGACCTGACCCACAGAAACTATGATAGAATACATTTGTATTGTTTTCAGCCAACTCATTATGTCAGTAATAGACAACAAATACTCAGAAACTCCAGATAATGAAGTCTGAAACACCAAACCCCTTGGCGGATATATACATTTACCAAGTATTCTGGCGGTGTCACCAATACCACCATTTGTGGAGGTCTACTGAGTGCCAGGCACCAGTGGTTATTGGCTAGCGGTTGCCATGTTCCTCTTTTCCCCAAGTGTCCCACCGCCCTTCAAGATCTCTCACTGTATGGCTACCCAGGCCCATGGTCCTTTAGGCCTTGGCCCCTACGGTGCCAAAGAGGCACCCTAGGCAATTAAAACTAAAGCATTTTAGCTGGGGAAATTCCACTGAGATTCAACGTATCCCGTGCAACAGGAGTCTGATAATATTCCAAGCAAAGTCAAGATTTTCCCCTCAATTTCCCTAAACTCCGTGTTTTCACTGTGTCTTACATTCCTTCCCACTGATAGCATCTTCTCACAAGTATGTAACGTGCCACATCTATCTGGTGGTCATGGGAAGAGCGGTGAGTTTTAGCAAGCAGGTGGAGAAAACTGTGCTGGAGGGAGAGCTTGTTGCTTCTTCCATCTGGATCTCTGCTGCCTCAAGTAGGTAATGCCCACGCCCTGGGGTGAAAATCGACGCCATAACATAATGACTGCCGCTCTCCTTCCTCACCCGGGTCAAAGATTTGAGGGCATGATGGCTTAGACAGAGAAATAGTCAAGTCAGTCAGCTGGGCCGGTGACTTCCTCTTTAAAGATCTCCAGGGTGTCTGGGTGTGAAGGGAGACCAGATGGACGTTTTCTTCTGAGTTCATTTCCAGTTTTCATATTAGGTATCTGTCCCAGTTGAAGAATCATTGCTACCCCCCTCTTTGTGAGGGGAAAGTGAAATTGGCAGAATTTATGTGAGTGTCCAGGTGTTCAGAACTGTCTGGAAGGAGACTGTGCTGCGAGACACAAGGGCAGGGAAGATTCTTCATCATGCACGACAGCAAACGATAATCCTGACAGAGGCCTATCATGTCAGGTGCTCTCTTCTCACATGAAATAAGGGGTGAAAAATCCCTTCCACCCAAATCCAGAGACCTGAGAATTCCTGCCCAAGGTCACAGCCTATAATAGGGATCTGGACTTAGAAGTCTGATGCAGGAGCCCAGCCACAGGTGTCCTGCCAGGCTGTCTCTATGCCATCTCAGGAAGGGCAGAGTGGCAAACTGGTTCCTTGAAACGGTGGGTCAATGTTGAACCACCCAGGGGCAGTGGGGAGATGCTGTGGGCAGAGTGCCCATTGTGGGGCAAAGTTAGGGGTTCGTGTGCCAGGGGCGGTAGCAAATGTTCAAAAATGATCTTGAAAATCCCCAGCAGGGGCACCTGGGTGGGTCAGTGCGTTAAAGCCTCTGCCTTCGGCTTAGGTCATGATCCCAGGGTTCTGGGATCAAGCCCAGCATTGGGGTCGCTAGTCAGCGGGGAGCCTGATTCCCTTCCTCTCTCTCTGCCTGCAGCTCTGCCTACTTGTGATCTCTGTCTGTCAAATAAATAAATACAATCTTAAAAGAAGAAGAAGACGAAGGAGGAAGAGGAGGAGGGGGAGAAGGAGAAGGAGAAAATCCCCTGCAGATCCCAGTAGGTAGAGTTATGGTGAGGGTGCTCTTGGTAGTGGAGTGGCAGGAGGTGAGCAGGCTGGGCAGGACTGGGGGTAAGGCTGGGTGTTCCAGCTTTCAGGAGAGCAGAAGCTTCAGGCCCCAAATGCCATCGCATGTGTCCAGGCCCAGCCAGCCGCCCCTTCTGCAGGCTTAGCCCTTCTTGGGCTATCTGGGCACGTTCCTATGGGCCGAGTGCAGAAGAGATGGGCTCCCTGGACAGAGGACAAGGGACTATGCCTCAGTGACTTCACTGGCCACAGAGCCGCCCAGCCAGACAGCAGATGACATCATAACCACAGCCAAAGTCTGGCCTGCCAGGTGACATCATGAGCCCTAAATAGCTCCAGCATTTGCTGGCAGGGAGTGAGTAGGATCACGTGAGCCTCCCCCGCCAGCCACTGTGCTTCGTCTAGAACCCCTCTGGGGTTCTTCCCCAGCTGCTTCTTGGATCGGTTGGATACTTACAACTGATTACAGAGGCATGAACATCATTACTAAAAGCAGACCAGCAAAAATGAGAAACATGAAGTCACACCCCAAACCCCAATACCCAGAGTCCCTTGTAACGCTTGTGGTATATCCTTCCACTTCGTATTTTTAGAAACAGATACCTGTATCACATGCACATATAAATGAAAAAGACCCGTATACTATATACTACCTTGTAGCCTACTTTTTTTAAAACATTTTGACAGAATGTGGACACTTAGTGCATCATTAGTTATTCTAAGTAATTTTAAAAGATTTTTGTTTATTTGAGAGAGAGAGACAGAGTGCAAGCATGAGTGGTGGGGAAGGGCAGAGGGAGAGGGACAAACGGGCTCCCTGCTGAGCTGAGCAGGGAGCCCAGTGTGGGGCTGGATCCCAGGACGCTGAGATCATGACCTGAGCCGACCTTACCCTACTGAGCCACCCAAGCACCCTGAAGCCTCCCCATTCTAAGTAATTTTCAATCCTGGTATATTACATCAGTACTTAATCTCATGTGAGTACTAGTACTATTGCTCCAGTACTGTATGTTGCATTGTTGGAGGGACGTCAGTCTCTGATATCTTGAGTAGATATCACGTACGGTCAAAATCTCCAATAACACCCACGAGGGAGGGTTGTGGTATAGACGGTGTCTTAGTTAGTTGGACGGTCAGCATTTTCTCTGATGTGGGAGCAAGTCTCTATTTCTTGGGTTGATCCCAAAGAAGAAGTAGATGGCTTCCAAGTGTGGATACTTTTTTTTTTTTTTTTTACCATTTCTGTATGTTCACCATACCATTACGATCGAGTGCATGGAGTTAAATATTTGGAAGCTAATGCAGCTGGGATGGCATGTCACCGTATTCTACTTTTCTGGACAATCCCTCAGCCCCATTTTGAACACTTCACAGAGGACCAAGATGCAGGGAGCGTCCCAAACAGCCCCGACACAGAGACCCGATCATCAGAACCATAGGCCTGTGGAGTATCAGAGCTGGAAGGGACATCTGGAATCACCTGTGTCGATCTGCCATTTTCTGGGTGGAAGCTGAGGTTTGGAGAGAGGGAGGAGCCCCAAGAACATCAACCGTAGCCAGGTCACATGTTGCCAGGATCTCCCAGCAGGGCTGAGGGGAACCCGGGGATGGTGTGAATGGCTTCACCGAGTAGTTTGGCCCATGCTCTGTCAGCGGCCAAGTGGGTGGCAGACTTCTGCTCCCGACGCTTTGATTTACTACTCACGTCGTAAGTGTTCACCGTGCACAGATATTATGTGTAACTTGTCTGATCCTCACCAGTCTGGAGAGGAGGCCAGAGCAGGGATCGTCCCCTACATTCCAGAGGGATGACTCAGGTTTGCAAAAGATAAATGGTCACAAAGCCGGAAAGCCGGTCCTGCGGGGTCTCCGGTGAATCTCTTGTCTGACCACCGGCTCCAGGGCATTCCTCAACACAGTATCCTTCCCCTGAACAACCGTGTCATGCCAGGTTTCATGAGACCATGGGGAAAGGGAACCAGTTCTCTGGAAGCATTCAGGACAGAACCTACTAGAAGCCATGGTGGGATTAGAACAGAGAACTCCTCACTCCAGGCCAGAGATCTAGTGAGACTTGCAGGTCCAGAGAGAAAATTTCCATCTGGGGAGGCCCCTGTCAGTTCCTGGTTTGGGACAGAGGTAAGTCTCCACTCCTCCGCTATGCCCAATGGGACCCAAGCCAATGCTGTCATCCAGGACCCCAAGTCTTCTGCCAGGCGTAACAGGCTTGTCCCTGCCTGCTCAACCCTCTTCTCTCCCCTTGACCATAGACCCCTAACCCCCTGGCCGGGCACTATTTGTGAGAATCACAGTTTTCCTCCTCAATTTCTTGTCCAAGTTTTAAAGGTGCAGAATTCCTTCCAGTAGGCACCCAAACCTTCCAGGAACACGAGAAAAGAGAGTGGGGACAGCAAGCAGTCTGCTAGACAAACCATGGACTTGGGGTCATCCCTCCCAGCCTTGGCTCACATGGCGTCCTCCTCAGCCTGGAAGGTTCTTCTCTCTTCCTCCCTTCTACTTGCCTCTCGAGCCCCTTCCTGCAAAGTCCACCATCCCTCTCCCTGCCCCAGGCAACGGGGACTCTGCCCTGTCTGCTCCCACAGAACCTCACTGTCTGCTGGTTTATGTGACCTGCACCATGCCTGGCTCCTCCTGCCAAGGGGTCAGGGAACAATGGGTCTAGCGAGAAGGCTTCCCATCTCCTCTCCTCTCCCAGACTCTAGACTCTCTCTGCCCATCAGAAAACATCTGAAATTCCTCTTCTGTTGCCAGCTAAGTCATCTCCATCGATAGCCAGACTATGTTCCGGTCCTTGATCGCGTGGGGGGTGGGGAGCAGCTTGCTCTCTTAGTCACAAAAGGCCCCCTCTGGCATTTTTCTAAGCCAAGAGCCACCCACCATCGTTAGTGGCCCGCTCCTTTCCGTCTTTCCTATTGTTAGCTACGTGAAGACATTCTGGAGGCATCACGGTTGTAGGATCCCTGAGCAAGCCCTGGGGTGGGCTCGCACCCTGCCCCTCCTAGTCACACTGTGAATGCAAGCTCCCTTGTCTGAGTCCCCCTCTGGCTGTGGTTTGTGTGAATGAGTCAGGAAACACTCTCTTTATGTGTGTGTGTGTGGGGAATATAGTGTATGATGGGCTTGAAGCGTGTGTGTGTGTGGGGGGGGGTGCGCGCGCACATGCGCGCATGTGTGAGATGGGGTGTGGTGCTTGCATATGTTAGAGCTGGAGGTCGGATGGGGTGTGGGACAGGGAGAAATTTGTATATGATTTGAGATTTCTCAGGCCACTCCTTGCCAAGTGGTTTCCTCTGAGGCTCAGAACCAGCCCATATGGTCTAGGATGGAAAATATTGCTGTCGGCAGCCAATCCCTGACTCATTGTGAAAGCCTGTGGGCTCACTGCTCACTGCCGGCCAGACCCTCATGCTCTCCACTCACCCCTGCCTTCAGGTGGGGCCTCTGAGGACCCATGCTCCTTCCCAAGGGCTTGGGGGGGGTCCATGGGAAGCCTTTATCCTATCTGTCACCTTGACTCCATTCCTCCTGTCTGTCGTCTTCCTCAGAGCACAGCCCCTCTGCTATTTCCGCAGCTTGGGTTCAACGTCTCCCCAGCTACAGCTGCCCTGCTCTTCCCTGGAGGTTCCAGAGGCTCTTGCAAGTCCTTGGTCCTGAAGGACCACTTTTTTCCTCTGCCACCAGCACTCCCTGTGGGGACCTGCCACCCCAGAGCCATGAACACATGACTCAACATCCCCTCTGCTGAGAAGGGAGCACTGAGACTGTGTCCACCATAAAAACATAAAAACCATAAAAACATCGCTTTTTCATACCACAGAGAGACGACCCAGGCACCTTCCGCCTTCCAGAACTTTCTGCCACCCTGTGTGAGACTCCAGGTGGGAGGGCAGGGGGCAAGGCCTGGCAATATCTGGGGAGCACGTTCACCAGGAGGGCTGGCAGCTCTGTAAATTCACAGCCCACTGTCGCGGCACATCCTGAAGGTGGCTGGACTGTTGGAAAGCTCAGGGCTGGTTCTTTACAGGCGGCAAGCAAGCCAGGAGGCTGCCTCTGCTGACAGTGCCCCTGCCTGGCCGGTTGGTAAATACTCTCCCCTGGGGGGGATCCCTCCCACTCACCACCCACCCACACCTGCCTACATTCGCTGCCACCAAGACATCCGCAGAGCACCCGGTTTCCTAGACCAGCCATTTCTTCTGGGTGGGCTACATTGTCTGTTTCTGCCGGTGATCCCCTCATCCTCAGAATCATTAGACCAGGAGCAGAGCCAAAGGGAAACCACACAGCCCTTTATCTTCCTAAATCCCCTCTCCTAGCCCCTCTGGTCTTCTACCACCCAATCTCTTCTTCCCTCATCTGTCCCTGATTTCTGCATAAAGCCTCTTTGCTGCTGGGTTCACAAGATGCCCCGTGGAAGGACCGGAGCAATGGTGCGTGGACCTCCTCACGGCCCAGGAAGGCACGGCCTCATGAAAGCAGAGCTGGGCCCAGAGAACACAGCTGTGACTGCTTTCCAGTCATGTCACCCTTGCCCGAAAAACCCTGCAGACGGGAAGCTCATTACCACCCCAAAAGATTTCTGATTACTAATGCAGCAAAATATGGACTATACTGTCACCAAAGTGGATGGACAAAAAATTCACGTTGATGTCAATTTTGAGCTCCCATTTTTGCCAGGAAACAGAAAACACAGCTTAGCTCCTTCTTAACAAACTGAGTCACTGCAAGTTCATGTGCCACCTCTTTGGGGTGAATGGTCAGGTGACACTTCCGCCTCTTACCTCAGGTGACATCTGAGTTCTGGAGTCTCGGGGCATTGACGGGGGTTGCATATCTGGTTCACGTCCCCATATGTCCCCTAATGACACCCACCGGATATAAACATTCTCTTCCAGGACTTGGTCTTTGGGTTTGGGGTCTCAGGAAAACAGTGGCTGAAAGAGTTTTGGTCCAGGTGGGACGCAGAGCTCCCTGGCCGAACCCACCATCCTTTTGGCTGTTACAAGGAAAGAAAGCGATCAGTCATTGGATTTGGAGTGCATCCTACATATTATTTTTGGCTGCTCTACATTTTAATCCCCAATGGCATTACAGGCAACTTCAAGGAAGTTAGTCAAGAAGACTTTGTCTCAATATATAGAAAGCACTATCTGATATGTAGTTGGAATGTGGGCTCTGGAGAAGACAGGACAGATGTGAATTTGCAAATAAGGATGTGAACCCTCTGACACAAAAATTAAAATGTTATAAAAAAACATTCTTGGTTCTTTCCACAGTTTGGTGACCGTGGCCATTGCTGCTATAAACATTGGGGTACAGATGGCCCTTCTTTTCACTACATCTGTATCTTTGGGGTAAATACCCAGTAGTGCAATGGTAGGGCTTCACTTATTTGTGGAGCATAACAAATAGCATGGAGGACAAGGGGAGTTAGAGAGGAGAAGGGAGTTGGGGGAAATTGGAAGGGGAGGTGAACCATGAGAGACTATGGACTCTGAAAAACAATCTGAGGGGTTTGAATTGGCGGGGGTGTGGGAGGTCGGGGTACCAGGTGGTGGCTATTATAGAGGGCACGGATTGCATGGAGCACTGGGTGTGGTGCAAAAACAATGAATGCTGTTATGCTGAAAATAAATAAAAGAAAAAAAAATTCTTGCCTGAGGGGTGCCTGGGTGGCTCAGTCGGTGAAGCATCTGACTCTTGATTTCAGCTCAGGTCATGATCTCTGGGTGTAGGGATTGAGTCCTCTGTGGGACTCAGCCCTCTGTGGGGCTCCACGCTCAGTGGGGAGCATACCTCTCTCTCCCTCTCCCCCTCTGCCCTTCCTCTCCCGACCCCTGCCCTGCCCCCACACTCTTACTCTAAAATAAATAACTAAATCTTGAAAGAAAGGAAGAAAGGAAGGAAGAAAGAAAAGAAGGAAGGAAGGAAAAGAAACATCTTGCCTGAGAAAATAAATTAGGGTTGAAAAGAGTCAGCTTAAAAAAACAGACACATTTTATTGAAGACCTGATTTTTTTTTCATTTTTTTCTTTTTAAATGGCTTTTTCAGTTGTACAAATCACACAGATTCATTATGGAAACGGTTGTTTTTGTTTTACATAAATGTAAAAAATTGTATAAACTAAAAAAAAAAAAAAAAAAGTTGAAAGTCACCCATAATCTCTCCAGGAATCCCAGAAATAACCATTATAAAGATTTTGAAGTATTTTCTTCTGGCCTTTTGTCTCCTGAGTGGGTGTATATAGAGTTATGTAATTATACTAATTCTTTACATGTACTTTTCACCCTTTTTTCTCAGTGAGTTTTTGTTTTCTAACATCCACCATTATACCGTGAGCTCTCTCAATTGATCTGATTAGTGATCAGAACAGGCAGAAAGGAAAGTCTTCATGGATCACATGGTACTGGGGGTCAGTGGATCAAAAATGGACAAAAAAGAAAATGAATACAAACATTTTTTTTTATTTTTAAAGATTTTATTTATTTATTTGATAGAGAGATAGTAAGAGAGAGCGTGAGCGAGGAGAAGGTCAGAGGGAAAAGCAGACTCCCCAGGGAGCTGGGAGCCCGATGTGGGACTCGATCCCGGGACTCCAGGATCATGACCTGAACTGAAGGCAGTCATCCAACCAACTGAGCCACCCAGGCGCCCAATGAATACAAACATTTCACATGTAGCAAATTGTTGCAAGTGCCGTGAAGAATAACAAAGCAGAAAGGAGAGGAGGTAAGATGGATGACATCTCCATCTGAGATGGGGAGCTTTAGGTAGATCTCTCTGCAAGGTGATGTTTGAACAAAGTTTTGAAGGAAGTGAAGGAGACCACCAGGACAGATCTCTGGGAGAGAACATTCAGGCAGAGGGAACAGCATGTGCAAAGTCCCATGAGAGGGTGATTGAAGGGGGAGGAGCAGCTGGGGAAACGGAGTCAGAGAGAGAAGGGGAAGAGGTGAGATTTTGTATTTGAGGGCAGGGGTCCGGTCACTCTTAGAAGCCAAGGTAAAGACTTGGAATTTTCCTTTAGACGGGACGGGAAGGCACTGGGAGACTCTGAGCAGAGTGACATAACACAGCTCGCATTATAAAAGAACGTATCTGGTTTCATGTGGAGAAAATACTTTAGAGGGAAGAGGGATAAAAAACAAAAAACAGTGATAAGAAGCTATTCCAATGATCCAAACTAAAGATAGTGGGAAGTTGGACCAGGGTGACAGGAGGCAAGGTGAGAAGTGCCAGATTCCAGATCAGCTTTGAAGGAGTCAGAGAGAACACAAGAGTAGGGGAGTCCTGAGCATCACTCTGGATGATATTTAAGGTTTTCACACCCAGAGGCTGTGTCCTAGAGAAGAAAGAGGCCCAGGAACTGAGTCTTGGACCACTCTGGCAGGTAGAGGTTAGAAAGGGACTAAGAGCTCAGGTGGCAACACAGAAGACCAGTCTCTTTTGGAAGCCAACTCAGAAGGTTGTCAGTATCAGAATCTACATGCCATCTTGTGAGAAGCCATGTTATCCCCATGTTACAGATGAGGGAAACTGAGGTTCAGAGAGAAGGAAGGAATCCTTCCAGGTATTGAATAAGGAAGAACAAAGCTGGGACTGGAGCCTTTTTTTGGATGAATGGATGGGTAAGTTTCTCAGCCTGTGCTGTGATGGATGGGCAAGCTTCTCAGCCTGGCTGTGTCCTGCACTTGCACATTGGACACACCAATATGGAGGTTGTCATTTCTCTTTCTCCATTAGCCATCAACCATGACAGAAAGGAAGTTGTTTGGGATACAGATTCCAGCGTCCCTCCCTCTGGGCTGAGACAATTCTGAGATAATTCTCAGGTTCCATAGTCTCTCCCTGCACTTCCCAGGGGAGCTGGATCACTCCCTTGTCCACCACAGTCATCACTGTGTGTTGCTTATGTTCCTTACAGTCTCTTCCACACTTGACCATTTTCATAGTGGTATTTTCCAAATCACCCCTCCTCCCCAATAAATCCCTTACACTTGAATTCTTATCTTGGGGTTCTTCTGGAGAAACCCAAATGTAGACTCCTTTGTATGAAGAACAAAGACACGGTCCTGGGAAGGGAAACAGATGTGTCCCTGTGGCGCTGTTGTCCGTGGTGTGTGGGGATGGGTTCCCATGCACATCAAGCCTGCATGTGTGAGACACATGTATCTGGGCACACATCCCTGTATGTGTGAGGGTGGGTGTCCCTGTCTGTGGGCCAGCTCATAAGTTAACAACAGGAAAGGAAAATGTAAGCAGCTTCTTATGTAAATATCAGGCAACCAGAATACTTTTCTTTTGCTTCTAGTCATTTCAGAGTTTCTGAAACTTTGCCGTTCCTCCCCTTGGATGGTGGATGGGAGAGGAGGTGGGGGAAAATGAAGTTATTTTTGTCCTGGGGATTTCAGGGTCTCGCCTTTTATGCATGTCTCTCCTCTCCCTCCCACCCACCTGAGCCCCCGGGGTGGAGCGGCGGAGATCTAGTGAGGAGACAGGGTTCTTGGAACCTTGGCAAAGCTGGTGGCCCCTCTGCTCCATTGGAAAATGGAGAATTCCCTGAACAACCCTAGATCCCCCAATGGCTGCTCCAGCCATCCTGTCCCAGGGCTCACAGCTCCAGAGAACAGGGTGGGCAGGCACCGTAGTTGAAGTGGTTCTGCATTTGGTGACAGAAACCCACCTCCTCTGAGTCTAAGGAAGGGGGTAATAGAGCCTGCCTTATACTCTCACAGGGCGGCCGTGAGCCTCAAATGAGCCTAGGAGTCACCGGAGAGCATTTGAAAGAACAGATTTTCGAACCAGACAGACAGAGGTTCAAATCTTGACTCTGCCATTTCTAGGACATTGAGAACTAGATTAAGTTTTCTGACTCTCTCTCTGTTTCTTTACTGGTAAAATGATGATTATATTTTTAAAAACCTCATTTAATTAAATAAAGTAACATATCAATTATGTATCCTCTATAAGGCATATAGAATACGCTTCTAAATGTCAATATCCTCTTGTCTCCCTATCCAGTTCCTTCCTAGAGAATGAGAGAAGATAAGGCCAGTGCAGGTAGACAGGTGGGAAGGAAATAGAGGTTTGAGACTCGGAACATTTTTCTTTGGGTTAACCAATGCATAACTCATTGGAATGTTAATTTAGTCCAATTCAAAAAACTTTACTGCAGCAAGAATAGAGACTACAGGCAGAGGATGAATATCTGTAATTTACAGAGATCTTTATTATACATTAATAAGAAAACATAAACTACCCAATTTAAAATTGGTAAAATTATAAACGGAAACAATGACAAATCTGCTGAAAGATCCTTAAATTTACTAGACGTCATGGAAATAAAAGTTCACATAACGATGAGATGTTACATCTCCATCCATCCGATTGGCATATCTAAAAATAGTAACACCGTTTGCTCGGGGGAACGCCCTGGAAACAGGGTTTGCACACATTGCTGGTGGAAATGCAAATTGCTGGAGCAAGATGACAAAACAACGAGGTAACATCTACTCAGACTCTAAATCATATATTCTTTAATCTAGTGATCCCACTTTTAGGATCCAACTCCATGGAGATAAAAGCATCATCGCGCATTCACTCCCTCCTCCCCCTACACACAGAGTTAGGTGAATGCTTCATAAATAATGCTACAATGTACCGTGACATGTTGTGGTATTATTTAAAGAATATATTTGAATTCTATCAGTTGAATCTATGAAATATTATTGAGTGATAAAAGTAAGAGACAAAGAGGTATATTTATATTATATTATGTCATTTTTGGTAAAGAAAAAAATGATTCAAATAAAAAGCCTATACATGGATACCAACAAATGTGGATGGTCGTCAGAGCAGAATGGACAGCAGAAGGTGTACATGCCAGACTGAAAATACCAGCTGCTCAGGGTCGGGAGGGGTAGGTTACAGGGTAAGGAGGAGGGTGAGGAAGGCAGAAGAGAAAAGTAAAAGAGCAGGGCTGAGATTAAAATCAAGTGCAATACACCCTAGGTACGTGCACGTGTCTAAATGCATCAAGAGGGTCACGAAAAATAAAAGATTCCATCAGGTGTATAACCTACTGACTTCACGGAAGGATCCCCTACATTGTTGAGTAAATGAAAGTAATAACTAGAGTGAGAATACTAATGAGTGGAACTTGAGCTCTCGGTGGCTTTCAGAGAAGACAGTCCCCGTGAAGGGGGAGCAGATGCAAAGTAAACGTGCCTGGCGTGCACCTGGCCTGGAGGGGTGAGTCCCAGGCCAGTCCACAGTCCCATGCTGCGGATCAGGTCACAGGGGAAATGACAGCAGGGGCATCATCGGTATCACAGAAGGGGGACACATTCTGTGTAGTAGAATGGTCAGTGGAAGCCGTGAGAAGCCAGAACCAGGAGAGGAACGAAGGAAAGTGTAGGGAGTTCAAGGGTGCTGGTTTTCTCATCCTCAACAGTGCAATGAATAGACACCGTGGAAATGTAACAGATCAGAAATAATTAAGAAGCAAATATAACCAACAAATATGTAAGGGTAGGAGAGGAAGGGGAGTGGCGCTAAGGAAGTAGTCATCTCATCAATTCACCCCGTCAAAATTTAGCACTTGCCCTGTGCCAGGCATTTGCTGGGAGAGAAAATACAGAATTAAAACAAAAACCAAAGCACAAATCTGTAGAGCTTCCATTGCTGTGGAGGAAGCAAATGACACACTCGTATGAGCGAGAAAGCTGGGTGGTGATGGGGGTGAAAGATGGGTGGGGTGGAGTGCGTCGGACGAGCAGTTGTCATGCAACCTGTGAGGAAGCCTCCTTGGGAGGTGACAGTGGGCAGGGCTGAGTGAGGAGTGCAGTCCCAACAGAGGAGCCAGCATATACATGGGACCTGAGCCCAGAAAGCCCAGAATGTTCTAGAATCAACAAGAAGCATGGGGCACCTCAACTGGTTAAACGACTATGTTCAGCTGAGGTCATGATCCCAGGGTCCTGGGATGGAGCCCCACATCAGGCTCCCTGCTCTGCGGAGGAGCCCGCTTCTCCCTCTCATTCTGCATGCTGTTCCCCTTGTGCTCTTTCTCTCTCTTTCTGTGTGTGTGTCAAATAAATAAAATCTTAAAAATTAAAAAAAAAAGGCAGTGTGGTAAGGGTAGAATGAAAGAAGGGAAAGATGAGACAGGAGGAGATGATACAGATGTTTTAACATTTATAAAAATGGAGTACAGGCACTTTACTTAATGTTATGGGATTATTTACCATAAGGACTATGAACAAAGAAGTCAAGATAGTAGTTTTCAAGGTATGGACTTTGTATGCTCTTTGAATTTTTGTTTCCCTATGAACCCATGGCCCTCATTTTTTTTTTTTTAATTAAAGTGTTATTAAGTGGACAGAGCAACACACCAGGGAGAGAATAAGTGAAAAATGAAGACTTTTGTTGATAGCAAAGTAAGTACGTAGGTTATCTTCTACAACTGATTCCAAAAGCTGCATCCAGGTTAGCTCACTCCTCCACCATCTACCACCATAGTCAAGGAAGAGCCAGTGCGAATCCACTTTCAGGAGCATCATCCTGAAATCCTTACGGAACTGTATGCCCCAGGGTATTTGAACGCTCAGTCTACTCTACGATTTTATAAAATAATTTTAAATTGTTTTATTTTGTGACTACAAAAGGAATAGAAGTTTATTCTAGAAAATTTTGAAATCAAAACTTAAATGAGAATACTGAGCCATGATGCCATCGACTAACTGGTCTCTGTTAAATAGGATATGTTTCTCTTTCTAGGTTTTTCTCTATAGTTGAGATCATGTGACATAAATAAACTATAGTCTACTTTTTTCTTTCTTTCTTTCTTTCTTTTTGCTTAAAGTTATAGCATTGATTTTCTAGTTTCTTAAAGAGAAAGAGTGAGAGAGATCATCTAAGGGATGATGATTGCCAAAACTCTTAATTAACCAGCATTTTGAAGTGACTAGAATATGCCATTTTCCCAATATTCTGGAACTATAAAGCTCATCACTCAAACTGTATACATTTAGAGATTCACTTGAAATCTTACTTCACTTGAAATTCACTTAACAGATATACAGTTCCATATATCAAATGTATCTCCGGTCAAAATAAACTTCAAAGGAGTTTCCTATCCTTCTAACCAAGTCCCAGCAAATTCTCAAGTGCTAATTCTACTCTGTCCCTCTTTCTGTCAATCAGTTAGCAGGCTGCTCCCAGCATCCAGGGACATGCGCAGGAACAAGAGCAATGGCAATGAGGAAGGGAGGAGTCCCTACATTCAAGATCCGCTTAAGAGGTAAAGTCAAGAGGATTTATTAAGAGGCTAGTTAAGGAAACATGCCCATTTTTCTGACATTAACAAGTGAATGGATGGAGGTGACTTTGACCAACATGGAAAGAGTGTGGGAGGAATATTTTGGAGGTCCCACAAAAGCTCGGTTCAGGACGTGCTGTCCTTGGCATGTCTGTGACATAGCCATTGGACATTTGAGTCTGGGTTCTGAGAAGAAGACATGGCTGGAGGGTACATCTGGGAGTTGTTGGGATGTGGTTGGCACTTCAAGGCACTGGAATAGATGACGTCACCAATGAAACAGAAGAGGTCCTTAAAAAATTCAAAACCCAACTCAGTTATTTCTAAACAAAATACCCATATTCTTGAAGATTTTTAGAATAAATGATACTTGGAAGGATTTCCTCCATGGAGCTGGGTTCCACTAGTCATCTTTGGCTGCAGGTTTGATGTTGCTGGCCCCAGTCCTTGGCTGATCCACACGGTACAAAGCCGGCTTGGAAAGCATGTGTCCTCCGGTACTCCTGGTGCCAGGTCCTGTGATCCCACTTCCTCCCACTCCCCCTTCTTCCACTCCCTCTCTGCTCCAAGGTAATGAGACTTTGGTCTCGGAGTTCTGGAAAAGTTATAAGGATTTTACAACAAGGTTTTGCCTTCTTTCTCATATGCTACAGCTTCATTTTGGATTAGTCATACATGTCTAGAACGGATATGAGAAAGCCAGATCTGTAGGATTCAGTCTGGGGAAAGGCTCAGCACCAGAATAAATGGATCCAGTGAGGTGGTCTAGAATTTGGGGTGGCTCTGGTATCAGGGCAGACAGAGGTCGTTGCAGAGGGAGGAAAGCAGTGTGAGCCTCCTTCTCATGGGCTTCTCACTTACTATAGCTAAAACAAAAACCCTGATGCTTTCTTCTCCAAAGCAAACCCTCATTCAGTCTTGCTAATTTCTTTTAATGATGTCATTATTCATCAAATCATTTGACCCAAAAGGTAGAGATAAACAATGAAGATTCTGTCCCTTTCCACATTGCCCAGTCAATGAGACTCCCAATTTTGTGGACTCTGCCTCCCTGAGGTGTTGCTCACTAGTCTTCTGTCCTCACCATATATCCACTCCAGCAATCCTTGCTTGGGAATACTCGCTGGGAGACTTACCCCCTAATTCTCCCCCAACCACCACAATCTCTCTTCTGAATGTTGCCCGATATAATTCTGGTTCCATAATGTAAAACCCTGCCAGGGTCCTCCTAGTCCCTCAGGATGAGTTCCAAGGTCCTTAACTATCATGGCCACTGCCTACCTCCCCATCTACCTCCCCAATTTCCTCTCATACCTTTCACCTCAATCTTAGTGAAGTACATGTACCTAATGCTCACTGGCTTCCTGTACCTCCATTTCCACCGGCATGTTGATCCTCTTGCTTTGTGCCCATCCCCCCAGCTATATCCTTCTCATCCTTCCCTGGCTTCCCCCTGCAACTGCACCTCATCTGACTGAGATGCCACTTCCTCTGTGGTCCCATTATTATGCTGTTTTGACACCCGACACTGTGTTGTGTTGTTGAAGTTCATTAGCTTCCTTCCTGGCAGGTCTGCATGATCTGTGAAGATGGAAGCCAGACCTTAGCAGATTTTATGTTTCCAGTGATGGCCACAGTGCCTGCCACAGAGGAGACATCAATGAATGCTTATTAACCTAGAGAACTGATGATCAAGATACACCCTCACATACACATCAGTCTAGCTCCCTGCAGGACATACAAAACACATTCATGGGGGACTTGAAACCGGAGGGACACTTGGTTGAGTTGTAAAGAAGGGATGTCAAAGTATAGGGACCAAGCAATAGCAGACATCATTACCACACCTCTGCTAGAGGAGCCAGTAGAGGACAGTTTTACTGGGGTGGAGTGAGAGCCAAGTCCATGAAGATGGGCCACCTGGAGAGAACTTTAGGACAAGCTGGTAGAAACCAGGAGGCTTGGGTCATTCCTGTTGGTTTCCTTGTCCGACCTCCTCATGAAATTGTAAGCTCCTTAATAAGTCACATGTTATTCATCACCAGGTCTCCAGAATTAAAAACCAGGCCTGTCATTGATGAAGCGTAAGTTCAATTAATTTATTAAGTAACGAGCCCTCTTATTTCCTAAGACTGCGAATGCCGGTAATGTCACCTTCATAACCTATCATGCACTTCCCTCAAAGAAGCAGCAGACCAGCTGTACCAGAAAATGGTCTCAAAAAGCAGCATTCAGTTTCCACTATATGTGCACCTCTCCACTTGTGGTACCAGCTTCTGGATCCTGCCTGATAATCCCAAAGAACATATTATAGTGACTGTACACTTGGCCAAGCCAAGTAAGCTACAGCTAAAGGATCCCAAGCCTCCATTAGAAAAGTCAGAGAATCTGAAATGACTGGGGAAGCCAGAGAAAATCTCCTGCAAAGCCTTGTATGTTTCTTCTGGTGTTAATGTGAAAAAATGGGGAGCGAAGACTAGAATCTTCAGAATCTTCTAGAATCTTCAGGTCAGTTGCTGAAGAGGAGGGTTATGTCAATTCTCTTTATTTTGTTCTTAACCAACTTTGAATCTTCTCCTCTATGATTTTCCCTTCCCATAATCACAGTTATATTCACTCACTCATTCATTCATTCATTCATTCATTTGTTCATTCAGTTAATCATTCAATATGTATTAAACACCCACTCTATGCGAGGCACAGTTCTGAGTGCTTAGGTTCCTTTTTTAGAAACAAAAAAAGCCATATTCCAGCCTAATGGGAGGGAGACAATGATAAATAATAAGATTAATAAATAAGCTAATTATAGGAAATCTTATAATGTGAGAGGTTTTATGATTAAAAAAAAAAGTTGAGCAAGAAAAAGAAGATTGGGAGTGAGCAGGGAGAAGGGGCAACTAGAATAAGCAGCAACAGCAACAAAGTCCCCATTAGCAATTTTTTTTTAAATTATGTTAGTCATCATACAATATGTCATTAGTATTTGATGCTGTGCTCCATGATTTGTTATTTGTGATAACACCCAGTGCCCTCCTTAATACCCACCCCTGGGCTACCCCATTGGCATTTAAACTTTTAACTCACTTCCTTAACTTTGGGTCACTCTTTTCTAGTGCTCTATTTTTCTCCTCTCTGTGACAGCAAAATTCTGAAAGAGAATTACATTGTCTATTCATTCTCTCCTCCAGTAGGGTACCTATCCCCATGAGTTGGCTCTGAACAAGGTCACCAGTGATGCCTGCTAGTCTCATCTCAATCAGCCTCTCGACACTTCTGTTTCTTCTTGAAGCTTCTGCAGTACTTCTCACCTGGTTCTCCTCTTACCTCACTTGTGTCTCCTTCTCAGTCACCTTGCTGCTGCTTCTCCTTCCACTTATACCTATAAATGCTGAGGTAAATACCTTGGTTATCTATTACTATATAAAAGACACCCCCAAAATGTGGGGGTCCCAAACAACTAATTATTATACTGCAATTCTCCAGTAGATCAAAATATTCTTCTTCTTCCTGTGGTGTCTCCTGGGGGTGCTGAAACACTTGAAAGATCCAGAATGGCCTCACTTACATGGCTGGCTGCTGACTGCCAGCTGGGGGCCTTTCCATGTGACTCCTTGGGTTTCCTCACAGCATGGCAGCTAGTTTCCAAGGTTGAAGATTCCAAAAGAGTAAACACCAAGGGCAAACACTTAAAAAGCCTTTACTTGCACCCTGCTTGGTAATAGCCCATTAGCCAAAGCTAGTCACATGGCTAAGTCCAGAGTCAACATGATAGAGAGGTACAAAGGGATGAGGACCAGGGACAATGGTTGACCAAGAGCCACCATTGTAATAGTTGTTCACAGAGTGTCCATAGGTTTTGGACATCGCCTATCTTCTACCCTCTCCCAACACTGTCTCCTCATGATCTCACCCAGTTTCATGGCTTCAAATGCCTTCCAAAAGCTGAGGACATCCCATTTATTAGTAAACCAGGCATACTTTCTTTTTTTTTTAATATTTTATTTATTTATTTGACAATCAGAGATCACAAGTAGGTAGAGAGGCAGGCAGAGAAGGAGGAAGAAGCAGGCTCCTTGCTCAGCAGAGAGCCTGATGCGAGCTCGATCCCAGGACCCTGGGATCATGACCTGAGCCGAAAGCAGAGGCTTTAACCCACTGAACCACCCAGGCACCCCCCAGGCATACTTTCTTAATCAACATCTCTTCTTCTTTTTTTTTTTTAAAGATTTTATTTATTTATTTGACAGAGAGATATCACAAGTAGGCAGAGAGGCAGGCAGAGAGAGAGGAGGAAAAGGGTTCCCTGTCGAGCAGAGAGCCTGATGCGGGGCTCGATCCCAGGACCCTGGGATCATGATCTGAGCTGAAGGCAGAGGCTTTAACCCACTGAGCCACCCAGGCACCCGTCAACATCTTTTCTTTAGTATACAAAACTGTCTCAAACGTAGCATACCCTTGACCCCGAGTCTCCTCTTCCCCCAACAATTGATCAAGCCCAAATCCAAGAACTCATCTATTATTTTCTCACTCTTTATTACCCACACACAGACAACTCTGCCTTCAAAGTAGATCCCAAGTTCACCATGTCTCACCACCAGTGCCATTTATCCCTGCACGAAGCCAGTAACTGATTTGCCTGATTTCAATGTGTTCCCTTTCCATAGCCCATCCTCCATCCAGCAGCCAAAATCTTCTTGCCACAGAGGAAGGTGGTCAAAGGGACCTTATGGGACCTAACCTTACACCCAAGCCCTAGTGCCAGAAAGACGCTCTGTGGTCAGCTTCCAGCTACCTTTATACTATCCATGCTCCCTTCCTTCATTGTGCTTCTCCACACCCACCTCCCTTGCATCCTCAAACATCCCATGGTCCTCTTGAGGTCTTTGAATTCTCTGTTCCCTCTGCCCAGAGCACTCTTCCCCTAGACTGTCACATCTCTGCCTCTTTCTCATCATTCATGTCAGAACTCAAGTGACAGCTGCTCTCTGTCTTCCCAGAACTTAGTAGATGAATTTGATGCTTCTAAACCCTCTTTTCCATATTCCCTGATTTCTTCTCCATCCAGCACTTAGTTTCTGACATTTTCTTATTTACTTAGGTAGATATTCATTATCTGACTTTCCTTTCTGAGGGGTAGGACTCTGTCTGCCTCTGATACTTCTGCATCCTCAGTGTGAAGAGGAGAGCCTGGCACATAGGATGTGCTTAATAAATCTTTGCTGGCTGTCTACTTATAGCAAAATTAGAGCTATGATTTAATAACTACTCACATGTATGGAGATAGATAGTATTTTTGTAAGAATTCAAATTTTTGCAAGAATTCAATTTTTTTGCAAGAATTTCAGTCCATGCTAGCTCTGTGGTTTGCCCATGCTGCTTAACTTCTCTAAGCAACATAAGATAATATCAGCCCTTCCTTCCAGGAGGAGAGGATGGAAAGCTCACTGATGTTAAGAAAGTCAACAGCTTTTTGCAAGCTGCCTATTCTCTCATTTCATCTTTCCAACAGTTACTAACTACGCAGTAAGTGTTTTTTTTTTTTCCATTTTACAGAAGGCTGAACCTCAGAGCTGCCGGTTGACTGATTGGAGGTCACACATAAGAAGTGGCAGAGCAGGACGTGACTGTACCCAACTAGTGCTAACAACAGCACTCGGGCCTCGACTTCACCTTGCTTGAGTATTACATTCAGCCTGAGAGACTGAGCACCTAAGACAGCTTTCCGAGATAGTTTGATTTTATTTTCTCTTGGCCTTAGTTTTCCCATCTTTGAAACAAGTCGATGGTCTAGACACTGCCCATGACCTGTGAGGACGCACGAGGCTGACACTCAATTCTCCATTCCTGGAATGACTGGTTGTTCTTCCAGAGTTACTCATGGCAGAGAAACAAAATCAACAACTCTAGTACATGAGGTTGTTGGGGGATTTGTCTGAGGTCAGAGGCTGGCTTTGGGTGACACCAACCAACCACAAACCTACACTAAGCTCAAGGCAGCCTTGTCTCAACCAACATTCATAGCACTGGCATGGCTCACAAGTGAGCTCATGGCAGCTGAGCAATGGGGGAAACCATGGGATTGGCTCAGATTGCTCCAGTACATTGTTCAACCATGAGAGAGAACTTCCATCTTCCAGAGCTGTGGAATGGCCTTAGACCACGGGTTTGCTGTAGAGATGCCAAAGCCTGGAGAATGTTAGCTGTGAAGCATTATCAGCCAAACCTCAGCCCTGGCTATGGTTAGGTTGAAAACAGTGAAGGCAGCAAGAGGGGAGAAAAGGGAGTCTCATCACAGAATTGGGGTAGCAGTGGGAAAGGGTTAAGGGAAGAGCGGGTGCCATGGGCTACCCTGTTCCTCACTCGAGTTCCTTGCCCAGGCCAGATCTTGCTTGGGCAAGATTGCCTCAACCAATTCTGATTGATTTTTCAGACCCAACCTGTGGGCACCCGGTTTCTAACAATGTTAGGCTCCAGATCATTAATTATGCAGCATAATGATTTTTTTAAAGATAACAATAGTGGAGTGGGTGGAACCTGGGTGGCTCAGTCAGTTAAGTGCTGACTCGTGATTTCAACTCAGTTTTTGATCTCAAGATTGTGGGTTCAAGTCCCATGTTAGGGTCCATACTGGGCATGGAGCCTACTTAAATATTTTTTTAAATATAGTAAAAATTAAAAAAAAAAACCCAAAGATACTAATACTTGGCACCAGAGTCCCTTCATTCATTTACTTATACTCGTACTTGCAAAAATATTTATAAAACCCTAGTGTTATGCCTACATTCTTTAGGACTGAGAGAACAGGCAGCTTTCAAAATGCTGTTGACTTTCTTAACATCAGTGACCTTTCCATCCTCTCCTCCTGGAAGGAAGGGCTGATATTATCTTATGTTGCCCAGAAAGGTTAAGCAGCATGGACTAACCACAGAGCTAGCATGGACTGAAATTCTTACAAAATTTATCCTAACAGTAAAGATAACCAAGCCTCTAGCCTCTTTGAATTTATACTCTGATGGGAGAGAGATAACACAAATGTACAATATTTGGAGTATTGGGTGGATGTTTGAATAAAATTAAGATGGGGAAAGTGGTAGAGGAGGGACCTTGGCCATTTCCAACAAGATGCTCCCAGAAGTCTCTCTCAGAAGGTGACATTTTAGTGCAGATATTTGTTCAGGGAGTGACTTTGATAAGCAACTTGAGATTGGTTTGGGGGGCCTTGTGGGCATAAATAAGTAGAGACAAGGAACCAAGAAGTATTAGATACAAAGATGAATTCAGGGTTAAGGAAAAAAGAGAAGAGAGAGGCCAAGACATATAGCAGAGAAGCTCGTGACCCGGTAAGATGAAAGATGTGTGTAGTTCAAGATTATTTTCTTAGTATTATGGTGAATAAACTTCCTTGCCTGTCCTGTAAGCTTTCTGGTAAGTCAGCTACAGACAGATGCCCTGTGTTTGGTGCATATGTGTGTGTGTGCATATGTGTGTGTGTGTGTGTGTGCGTGCGTGTGTGAGAGAGAGAGAGAGAGAAGACGAGGGCTGAGTCTGAGTCTGAGTCCATCCCAAGACTAGATACAGAATGGAGAACAACCCTACAGAGGTGGCAGAAGGCAGTGACAGCTGGAGGTGGTGCTCTCTGGCAGAAGAGCAGTCTTTCTGAGCTCCTGACTGCCTCCCAGGCAGAGGACGTTCTGCCAGCATATTGCACCTTGTTCTCTCTGCCCCTTTGCACAACCTGCCCAGGTGAGAAGAATCAGTGGGTTCTTGCTCTCTTCCTTGGGAGCACGGACCTTTCTCTGCTCATTGGAGTCCACATCTCTCTGTGTGAATTCCACAGATAATTCCACCCCCAGAATCATGAAGAGTGACCCACTCAGATAAATGCCAGTAATTGTTAACACAGGTGTGAAGCATGTAGAGTCTTGTGGGTGTGCGCAGACCCAGCACACAGAAGACCCACACATCCAAACCTTGGAAATTCAAGGAAGTTTCCTAGAGATTACTACATAACAAAGCACCCCAAACTCAGTGTTTTAAGACAATCATTTTATTTTGCTCACCATTTTATGATTCAGGAACACAAGAAGGACTCAGCTATGTGGTTCATCTCTGACCCACATGGTGTCCACTGGGGCTGGGAACATCCACATCCAAGATGGCTGCTTGGCAGGGATGGTGGAAGGCTGGACTTGGGTGGGCACCTCTGTTTCACATGTAGTCTCAGGCCCTCTCTGGTAGGCTGCAAGAGACCGCAGGAGAGGATCTATCCCTTTAAAGTTCAGGCCCCAAACTGAGTGATTTCTGCTTTACTTTATTAGTGAAAATATTGATGGAACCAGTCCAATGTCAAGGGGAGTAGGGATCGACTCTACCTTCCACTAAAAGATTGCCAAAGAATCCCAGCCATCTGTAATCTTCCAAAAGAGGGGATGCCTGAGCTCAAGGATACACTAACATTTCTTGAACCCATAGTACAGGGCAGGCCCTTTGCTGAGCATTTCATACATAACAACCCCCTGAATCTTCATCCTGACCCTCTGAGGAGGTAGAATTATCAGCCACATTTTAATTTGAAAAAAGTGGGACTCAGAGAGGTTCAGTCACTTGCCAAAAACCACACAGGGCAGAACTAGGTTTAAAACCCAGACTGACTGACCTGGAGCTTACCCCACTGAGACCTCCCCTTAGGGGCTGGTAGGTGAAGAGCTTTATGAAAGAAAGATCGATCAAAGATGGGTCTTCTTGGCCAAGAGAACAGAATGAGCAAGGTCCGGAACAAAAGAGAAAGAGTGTGAGAGACTGTAGGTGCTTGCTTGGGTCAGATTCAGGATGTGGAAAGGCATGGGGTATAGATGGTCAGGAGAGGACCCATCCCAGAAGAGTCTGGGCCCCAGGCTTTTGAAGCTTGGTCTTACCTTGAGAGCAAAAACACCACTTGATGGATTTAAGGAAAGACAGGGCAATGGTCAGGTTTCTATTTTAGGCCAGTAGCTCTGGCATGTAGGCCGGGCAGGGTGGGGGTGGGGGAGGACAGCTGCAAGGGGATCTGAGGGGGGTGTTTGCTGCAAAGTGGGAGGGAGGATGCTCCTACCTCTACGGGCCACCTCTCCTCCTGAGCTATGTTTTAGGAACGTGTGCACGCACAGGAGAAGCGGGGGCCACATTCAGCATGCACTGCTGTCTGGAACTTGCTCCCTTTGCAGCCCCTCGCAATGTGGTCTTAACATAGAGTAAACAGGCCCAGAAACACATGGTGCTGTGTTTCTTGCACTTAGGAAAACAAAAACAGATTTACACGAGAAACTTCTGAAGTCGAGCTTTGAAGCTTTGGGCCAAGCCCTAAAGGACAAAAACAGAGCAAAACAAAAACCCAAAACATAAAACCAAAACCATTCTCAGCAGATTGCCCCCTTCCTGCCCGTGAGTATTCAGCATGTCTCTTCACCCCTCTTCCCCCGAAATCTCCGAATCCCCCCACCTTCCCACCAGGCAGACCATAAGGGAAGGGAATAGGAACAGGCTCTAACAAGGGCACATCTGTAGTTCCTTAGTGAGCTGTGGGTGGCACTCAGGCTACTGGGTTTCTGGAGGAAGGTGGAGGGAGGATCCAGGGGGAGTAAAGTTGGGCAGAGGTGGAGTTTGAAACTTCAGAGACTGGCAGAAATTGCAACCTCAGCCCCTGGGAAGCCTCATGGGTCACACAGTCATCCTGGGCTTTGGTCTCAGGCAGACTTGGTTTCAAATCCTGAGCCTGCACAGCTAGAGTAGTACAAAGTTGGAAACAAGCTAAGTGTCCAGTGATAAAGGAATCGCTTGCCTAAATCTCAGTGGGACCGTATACAGGATGTCACTTATCCACTTCAAACGAGGCCCTCCCAGGATGCTGAAGGCACAAAAATAATTTAGCTTAAAATATCAAATAAAAAGTGAATAAATACAAGTAACTTGACTTCGGTTTCTGAATATATATGTAATATATACGTATGTATAGGAAAAAAAACTGGAAGTCACTCAAAATGGTAGCCTCACTTTAGGCGTAAAATTCCTATGTCTTTGGACTTTCTTCTTTAATAAGTTTACTTTATAAGCAAATATTATTTTAAAAATATATAAATTACACACACACACAGGGATACACACACTAATAAGTTAGTATGAAAAATGGCCAGCATTTCGTCACGTGGCAGACATTTGGCCAGATTCTTCATAAAGGTTCTATGCTAATTCTCATAAAAGCCCTTCTTGTCAATTGTTAGTTAATTTTCACTTGCAGAAGAATAAATTGGAAGGCTAAGTAGCTTATTCAAAGATATCCCACAAGTAAGAGGTGAGGGGTGTTTGCTGAGGGGCAAAGTCTGGTTTCATACTGATTCTTCTCCAGGGGCCCTGAGTCTCATTGCGCTCCCTGCACCCCGGAAACCTGTCCCATCCGGGGTGGGGGTGAGTTGTTTTGGAAACCAGTCTGGGCTGTTTTTCCTGTGGAAGATCACATTGAGCTCACTTTTGACAAACACCAGGTTCCCACTGATCTGGCAGCTTTCTCTGGGGCAGAATTTGCTGAGACTCATAGAAAATAAGGAGAGAGAAGAAAGCAGATGGTTTATCTAACCCAGATCTCAAAGAGAGAAGACAGGCAGCATTGTGCCCAGGCAAGGCATGTGGGCTGGGGACAATGGGGACCAGGCGCCCTCCAGGCAAGGCTACCCACGCAGAGCCAGAGATGTCCCTGTAGTCTGCAGGATAAATGAATTGGGTGCCATCCCAGCCAGAGACTGCCAGCCCGCCGGGCAAGGGGGCTGTCCTCAATTCCCCTCAACTGCAGGAGGGTACTGAGGTTCTCTGGGTAACTCAGGGAGAGTCAGAGGGGGAGGTTTCCCTCAGATGGTCAGTCTAGTCATTCATTTGATAGAATGAGAATCTGAGGCCCAGAAGGAGAAAGACCAGCCTGGGGACTTACAGTGAGATAGTGCCTGAGTGTGCTGCCCAAGCCAGCACCCTACACCTGGGCGCAAAGGGAAGGTGTACTAATTCTGCACCAGCAGTGGGCAAAGCACACAAACTCACTAGTGCATGGAGGCCATACCCCAGTGATAAGCACTGTATACCCGCTTAACAGAATGGGAAACTGAGTGCCAAGTGATTAACAAACTTGCCTCAAGACGACCCAAGCAAGAATATTTGAGGTTCCCCTACTGCTTATACACACAGATTCATAAATAGAAACAGCCCTGAATTCAGAGGCTGGGAGTCAGTTCTTTAGGTCCTGTTCCTCCATCAACCAGCCCAGAGACATCCATTCTCTAAGACCACCAGGCTGTAGGCTGTAGGCTGTAGGGCTGGCCTTGCCATCCCAATGGTTTGCAAAAAAATCAAATTGATCTTCAGCTCTCCAGCATTCCTGTTTCTTCATTTATTTAATTATCTCTTTAATCCATCAGTTCATGTCTGTCTATCATCCATATAGCCATCCTTTCCATCCATTCTTCCATCCATCCATCCATCCATCCATCCATCCCTCCATCCCTCTGTCCATCCATCCATCCACCCATCCCTCCATCCCTCCATCCATCTGTCCATCTGTCCACCCATCCATCCATCCCTCCATCCATCCATCTGTCCATCCATCCATCCATCCCTCCATCCGTCCATCCATCTGTCCAT
Organism: Mustela lutreola; assembly: GCF_030435805.1. Taxonomy (NCBI): domain Eukaryota; kingdom Metazoa; phylum Chordata; class Mammalia; order Carnivora; family Mustelidae; genus Mustela; species Mustela lutreola. Next base: position 8,689,687 of record NC_081292.1, on the reverse strand, counting down.
CCATTCTTTCACCCATCTGTTCGTCTCTCTGTCCTTCTGTCAATCCATCATCCATGCATCCATCCATCCTTCCATCCTTCCATCCATCCATCCATCCTTCCATTCGTCTTTCTGTTCTTCCACCCATCCATCCATCCACCCATTCATATACCCATCCATCCACCTTTCCACCCATCTAATTTTTTGTCCACCCATCCACCCACCCACCCATATATTCATTTTCCCAACTCGGTCATCTTTTTGTCTATTGTTTTCACTTTTTATGCTTTCTTTTCCTGTTCTTCTTTGTTCTTTGCTCCCTCTCTCTTTCCATTCCTCCCTTCCTTCTTGTAAACCCTTAACTGAACACAGGTTGAACACTACAGCTAATGTAGACAGCTAAATGAAGACCCGCTTCTGCCCCCAGACATCTCAGAATCCTTTGAGAGAGTTCAAAGTATTTCCAACTAATACTACACATAGGACATGTATATGTTATGTGTAAAATCTATAGCGGTCACTTTAACTATACAGGGAGAAACAAAATGTTACAGGAATGAGGGTGGGAGAGAGAGAAGGAGGGAGCAAGAGAGAGAAACCTCTAGTTGAGGGTTCAGGGAAACCTGCAAAGAGGAGAACAACAGCATTCAAAGCAGCAGGGACTGTGGCTAAAGAGCCATCCTCTGGTCTGCAAATCTGTCTCTTATTCCAGTAGAATCTCTGCCCTCCATCATTGCTTCACATACTGTGCAAATAGTTGGCTTGTCCCAAACCGGGGCCAGTGCCCAGCATGCTGCTGGATGGTTGAATGAGCCATTCACCTTTCTTGTCTCCCTTTCACACCTGCTTTAATCCCAGAAGTGGAGACTGTGTGTGCTGGGCACTCAGATTCTAAGTCAGCCCCTAGTGCCCCAGGAATATGGGTATGGCAAAGGCCTCACACCTTTCTCCACACCACAGCCAGCGCATTCCTCCCTTCTTTCCTTTGTCCACTCACCCATCCTTCATCACGTCAGCCCCACTCAGCAGCCCTGGGAGTGCTCCTTACCTAGAGGGTGAAATCACTTCTGTCTGCTTCTGTGACTTGCCTCGCGTGGCCTGAGCCCAGCCACCTCTGCCACAATAGCCCCACAGCTCCTGACTGGACTCCTTGCCTCCAACATTCTCTCCACCATGCTCCCACCCAGCAGGGGCCATAGGAAACATTCTAGAAGATCTGACCACATCTGTCCTGTAATACTTCTTTAAGTGGCTCTCACAGCCCTTCAAAGGACATGCAGAGCCACAGGTTTGGGGTGTCTGGCCCCTCTGCAGGTCTCCCAACCACTCTCCCAGAGTCTCCTACAGTCTGAACTCATAGCCCCACCAACATGCAGGGACCTTTCCCATCCCTGGGTCACCTGGTCTTCCTTCTGCCCAGAAAGCCATGTTCTCTTGCTCCACCTCATGAAGTCTACGTCTCCCATCTCAGCTTCCTCCACTCACAAACTTCCACCCACCTCTGGCCCCACATCCCACAACCCTTGAGGGTGAGTGACCCGTCTCCTCGGTATTTCCATAATTCCTTGCATTTGCCTCCAATGCCATCGTATTGCAGAGTATAGAATTTTTTTTTAATTTTTTAATTTTTTTTTTTTTTTTGTCTGTTGTCTTTGGGGCTGCAGCTGTGTTGACCACCATAACCCCAGCTCCTTCCAGGGTCTGGCAACAGAAAAATCACCATCAGTGCTATAGACAGCAAGACTGCAACAGTGTTAAGCAGGAGCCACACTGAATAGCATCCCTGCCACTTACTAGCTGTGAACTTTGGAACGAGCAGTTTAATTTATCCATACCTCTGTTTACTCACATATAAAACAGAGCTGAAAAGACTGCTAGGTTTTGTTTTGTAGTGAAGATTAGTGGGTGAATGTGTGTCAAGTGCTTTAAATGGCGCAGAGATCTCAGTAAATGTAAGCTTGCATTGCAAAGACGTGCTTTTCTCCACTTGAAATCTCAGTCCGCCCACTCCCTTACCTAGTGACCAGACTCGTACTCATCCTCACTGTCCCCTTTATGACCCATCAACAGCTTTCTCACATTGGCTCTCTTTGTCCCTAGCACAGGTGACCTGAGTCCCCCTTATGAGGAAGTTGCACATGGACACACCATGATCCCTCACAGCCCTGCAGTGGCCAGGACCTCGGCTTGCCCTCTTGTTCCCCTTAGGGTATCCCCTGGGAGTCAGGCCTGACTCACAGCTTCGTCTGCAGACACTTGACTCCCTTTACTCAGATGCTCATGAGAGACTTGCCATCGGGGGGGACAGCTGGGCTGGGGCAGAGCACAAGGGGGCATCACATCACTTTGCCACAGCGGTATCTGTGTCTCCATCTGTGGCTTGGAAGCTGGACAGGGAACCGGGAAGAACTCTGAGACCACGTAGCGCTCAACAACACCCAGAGAGTAACAACACTCCACAGAGGCAGGAAACCACCACCAGCTCCAAACATCCCAGACCGTCTTGGCAGGAAAAAGCGCTAAGCAGGGGATACTGTCTGACTCCTAGAACCTCCCAGGCATTCAGAACTCCAGGGAGCAGGGTCACATTCCAGCTGGCTGGCCCTCTGCTGAAGCAAGCTGAGTGTCGTGCCCAGGGGACAGAGCCGCAGCCCAGCTACTCGCCTCCACGCTCTGCTGAAGGACAGCAAACCCAGTAGCGGCCGGCTTCCTGTAACCTCGGCCCACGGTCTGCTTGTCTGAGTCACCGCCTGGTGGCCCTGGGCCCTGTCTCTCACCATGTCCACTCACCCGTCCCTGGAGAATCTTCCCTGATAACTAGTCCTGCTCTGTTGATTACCAGCAGCGTGTTATGGGCTGAACGGTGCTTCCCCCAAAATTTGCATGTTGAAGTCCTTCACGCCAGAACGTCAGACTGTGGCTGCATTTGGAGACGGGGTCTTTAAAGAGGTGATTAAGGGAAAAGGAGCTCCTTAGGGTGGTTGCTGATCTGATATGGCTGGTGTCCTTATAAGAAGAAGAGATTGGGGCACAGGCGCGCCCAGAGGGAATGTGATGTGAAGACACAGAGAAGCAGGCCATTTACAGGCCTGGGAGACAGAGCTCAAAGAAACCAGCCCTGCTCACACCCTGTTCTCAGACTTCCGGCTCCACACATGTGAGAAAATCACTTTCCGTCCCTTCGGCCACCCAGGCTGTGGTACTTCTTAATGGCCCCCAGCACACTCCGTGGTCCCCGCGAGCTCCCCTCCCTCAGCTGCGAAGTGGGCATTCTACTGTCTAGAGTCATAGGTCAGGATAGAGCAAGCCTTGACCTTAAAAGTGCCTGGACCATGTCATTTCTGACTGCCACCCAGAACTCTCTGGCCTGCATTGTCAAGGGTTTAGCTCCCCATGTCCCTGAGGTGGGAGGAAGTTTGCCCCCAGCTCCTCATCACGGGGAGCAGAACCTGAATGTTTCCCCCTAGATCCCATGGATGGTCCCCAGGAAAATGTCTCAAGGCATGATCACAGGGCAGTTGCCTGAGTGTGTCTTATTGCTAAGCGGTGTTCGGTGGCTCTACAGAATGGCTGCCCCAGCCTGTCCTGGGTGGGGTGCATGGCCATGCAGGCTTCATCTTCCCTGCATCGTCTTCGGGAAGCAGGGACAGTGTGTGGTTGTGCTTTCGGGTGGCAATGACTCCCAGGCCTGGTCCCAAGCATCCAGCAGCTGACAGACAAGACCACCATGGCAGACACCTCCATTGACAGCTGGAGCCTGGGAGAGCTGAGCCTATAGCAGGATGCTGTGTGTCTAGAATGTTTTTCTCTCAATAGCCAGGATGTGTGAACCAATAGGAGCGTGTGTGTGTGTGTGTGTGTTTCTATTATGGTTCTGAAAGAAATCCTTATCTTTGGTAGTCAAAGGGTTGAGATTTCTGAAAGCCAAACCCAACACGAAATCCTGGGGTGACTGAGTGATAATGCAAATTGTATCCACAACCTTGCAAGGAAGGAGGCATGGAGAGAGTGGTACCCACAATACTGAGATGGGGACAGATGAACATTTTCTGTAAATTTCCTCTTCCAGGTGGAACAACCCTCCCTCCCCATCTAAGAAGATCATCTTCCCCTATGTGTAGAACCCACTAGGGAATGTTCTGCATGTCAGGAAGGGCTGGTCCTCCTCAGCACCCACTTCCACCACCTCTCCCTGCCCCCAGATTGACTGCCGCATGCAACTTCCAACAGCACTGGGGGCTAGAGTCCGAAACCTACAAAGTTTTGCTAGTTTATATCTGCAGGCACTTGAGTCATTTATGATTTATAAGGTTGATATGATTTGTAAGGTTGTTGGACTAGGGTGAAAGAAACAGGATATTGAATCAAGTCTTATTTATTGACACAAGCTCATGATCCAGAAACCTAGGGTCCAGCATGGCAGCTCAAATGGCTGGGAGTGGTTCTAATGGTCAGTTTGGTGGAGACACAGAAACCTGGACCCAAAGATGACCCATATGGAATGAAGTTGACATACCAGAATTTTTTGGTGATCCATGAATGGACTTAGGGAAACTGGATTACTGGGATGGCTATTTTTTTATACATCTGCTCACTTGCCCCAAGTTGTACCCCCAGGAGGGTCCCAGAGATGCCCATGTCTCCAAGCCCTTGGAAATGGTGGTGGGAAGGGCCCTGATGTGGACCTCTTCAGCAGGCCACTGCTGACAGCAGAAGATGCTCTAGCCAGTGAGATTTCTGAATTCAGCGAGGACGATGAAGATCCAGAGGGGAAACTGTCAGAGACCAGGTGGACACGACTGCCATAAGAGACAGCAGTGTCAAAATCAAAACTGGGCCAACTTAGCAGGTATGATTCCCCAACTCCCTCCACCTCCTTCCTCCAAATCTGCATGGCCCTTTCCCGGACTCCTGTGTGTAAGCTCTAATGCCTGAAATTTCATTTTAAAAAAAAATCCCATGTGCAATCAATGGAACTCATTATTTCCAGCCTGGTCTGAGCTGAGGGAAGCAGAAAGTGTGTGGTGTGAGATGAGGCTGGACAGTAGTTAGGGCCGTCCTGAGCACACGGTGAAGGACATCGGTCTTTCACATCTAGAAAACCCCACTTTCTACTCAGGCCCTTGATAATCTCCCTTCCCTCTGAACAAACACAGCATATACAGCAGAGATGAGCACTAGGATACAGAGTTATGGAGACTCAAGGCTTCAGGCAGGAGCCTTCCTGGATGGGGATGAACGGGGAACTGGCCTGCCCACCACCACCACTCCAGGAAATGTCGAGCTGAGTTGATTCTGAAAGCCCCAGCTCTCCTGAGGGCCAGCCAGGGCACCCCGCCCCACCACCTGAGTTCCAGAAAGACCACTGCTCGGCACCCGTGGGTCCAGCTCCAGCCATCAGAGAGGCCCCCCAGCACTTCTCAGAATGGCTAGTCTCCCGAGGGGACACTGTCCCTGGTGAGCCCAGTGTCTGTCCACGTCCTAACCTCCAGAGCCTAGGGATGTGACCCTATTTGGGAAAGGGGTTTTTACAAATGGAAATAAACTAGAGCTCTTGAGATGAGATCAGCCTGGACCCTCGGGGTGAGCCCTGGATCCAATGACACGGGTCTCTACAAGACACACAGAGGACAGACCCACAGGCAGAGGACAAACCAGGCAAGTGTCGAGGCACACAGGGAGGTTATGCAGCCAGAAGTCATGGGACGCCTGGGGCCTCCAGAAGCCAGAAGAAGGTGCAGAAGGATTCTCTGCTAGAAACTTCGGGGAGACTACAGGCTGGCCAACTCCTTGGTTTCTGGTTTCTGACCTCTGGAACTCTGAGAGGAAAAGCATCTGCAGATCTCAGCCACCAGGCTACGGTCATTTTGGGAGTAACCCTAGCACGCTAACACAACGATTATATGCCAGCCTCACAACTCCAACACAACACATCATCAGCCCATTTTACGGATGAGAAGTAAGAGGCTAAGAGAATGTAGACAGCTCTTCCAAGACAAAACGCTAGCAGGAGCTGAATCCAATTCAGGTCCGCTTGCACCCAGGGCCTGGGCTTGCTTACTCTGCCCTGTTTCTCAAAGCAGGCTTCAGGGAAACCCTCCTGCAGACTTACCAGGAAGTGTTTGTTTAAAAGCAAATTTGCAGCCTTTCCCAGACACACTGACTCAGAACCTCTGGGTTGCAGTCCTGGGAAGCTGTACATTTTAAAAGTGAATTCCATGTCCAGTGACTTTTGAGAATGTCCAGGCCTCACTGGGCTGCGTCTGAGGCTGGCCAAACACCCAGGAGCTCACGATAGAAGACAGGCCCATCACTGGCCCAACCTAGCCTCCTGTGGCACAATGGCTGGGGTGTCTCTGGCAGGCAGGCTTTGAACCTGCTGCTCGGAGGTCCCCTTCACAGGGGTTTTGAAAAGCCTCACTGCCAAGGACAAGGGTGAAATTAAGCTCCTTTCTGCAACCAGACAGCTCCCTGCTTCCGAGCCTGGAACCTGCGTTCTTCCTGCTGACTTCTGCCACACCCAGCACAGACCCCAGCACTCAGCGAGCACCAGTTTTCCCCACCAAGCCTGCCCAGGGCTCCAGACCACTCTCCCTTTCTCCTTGACCATGCATGAGCCCTGGAGCTTTGCACAACCCTCACTCAAAGAGGCATAAGTGTGGGTAAGGGTCCCAACATTCTGGAGTCCAAGCCTCAGCTCCAACATCCTCAAGACTTGGACCTCTTTACTCCTCTCTGTGAACCCGTTTCTGCTTCTGTTAAATGGGGATGATGTTTGCATCCAGTGGCTCTGAGATAACAGTAAAACATGGGGAGATTTCAACAATAGTGTGAAACAGCTATCCACCTAGGAGAACGGCCCAAATCCAGAACACTGACAATCCCTAGTGCGGGCAAGAATATGGGGCAACAGGAGATCTCATTCACTGACGGTGGGCATGCAAAATGGAGCAGCCACTTTGGAAGACAATTTGGGGGCATCTTACAAAAAGAAATGTACTCTTACGGTGGATCCAACCATTGCGTCCCTGGGTGTTTCCCCGAAGGAGCTGAGAACTTACGTCCACACAAAACCCACACACAGGTGTTTATTCCAACTAGATTCATCGTGCCAGACTTGGAAAGAGCCCAGCCGTCCTGCAGGAGGTCCATGAAGAAACGTGTGGTGTATGCAGAAAATGGAATATTATTCCACGCTAATGAGACACGAGCTCTCAAGGCGTAAAGAGACCTGGAGGAATCTTCAGAACATATCAGCATGTGGGAGACTCCAATCTGGAAAGGCTAGATGGCTAGATGCTGCCTGAATTCCGATTACGTAACCCCCTGAAAAAGGCAAAACTATCACACAGGAAAAAGATCAGCGGTTGCCACGTGTTGGTGTGAAGGGAGGTGAGCGGACGGAGCAACAGGAGATTTTTAGGGCCGTGAAAATACTCGAGGGTATGTTAACGGATGCCTGTCATTGTGCGCCTGGTCCACGCTGTGGCGCGCGCAACATCAAGAATGAGCCCTAACGTGCCTGTGGACTTCGGGTGAAGAGCGTGAGTCAGTGTCGGTTCATCCCTGGTGGGCAACGGGCATGGTGGTGGACAACGGTGGTTGGGGGGGGGGGTTGTGTCTGCGTACGGGCAGCGGGCGTACGGGAAATCTCTACACCTGTCTCTCAACTTTATTTTAAACCTAAAACTAAGAAACTAAAGTCTTAAAAAAAGAAAACACACACACACACACACACACACACAGGGAGGGTTTGGGTAAGTCGCCAACACAGAGCAATAACGCATGTCGCCAACTCTCACAGGGACCCCAGACACAGAGCGTCACCCATTTTCTTTGATTTAAGACTCACTAAAATCTCAGGCGGTAGATAGCATTGTCCTTTTGGAAGAGGGTGGAGAAGGTTTCTTTTTATTTTTAATTTCTAATTTTTTACATTTCTTTTCAGTGTACCAGAATTCATTGTTTATGAACCACACCCACTGCTCCATGGAATACGTGGCCTCCATAATACCCACCACCAGGCTCATCCAACTTCCCACCCCCCACCCCTTCAAAACCCTCAGATTGTTTTTCAGAGTCCATAGTCTCTCATGGTTCACCTCCCCTTCCAATTTCCCCCAACTCCCTTCTCTCCATCTCCCCATGTCCTCTGTGTTATTCCTTATACTCCACAAGTAAGTGAAACCATATGATAATTGACTCTCTCTGCTTGACTTATTTCACTCAGCATAATCTCTTCCAGTCCCGCCCATGTTGCTACAAAAGTTGGGTATTCATCCTTTCTGATGGAGGCATCATACTCCATAGTGTATATGGACCACATCTTCCTTATCCATTCGTCCGTTGAAGGGCATCTTGGTTCTTTCCACAGTTTGGCGACTGTGTTTCTTTTTATAATGACCATCTCTAGAGTCACTGTTGCAAGCAAGGCACGGGGTCAGCTCAGAGGAGCAGAAATGGAAAGGTGTGGTGTGGTCTTCGGAGAGTGTCCCTGCTCCCACCCACAGCAGCTGCCTCCCAGCCAGCCGGGAATCCCAGGAGGGAGATGGCGCAGATGCTCCAGGACAAGGGCTCCCAGAGACCTTGTGGGTCCGGGCAGGAAGGGGTCTTGGGGTGGACAAGTTCAGGGCACATTTGCATTTGCATTCAAGGGGTTTCAAGCAAAGGACCTTGCCACCCCTTTAGGAGAAAGCCCCGAAATGCCACCAGGGATTCAAGAAGCAGCCTAGGTGGCTGCCAGGACAGCCTGTCCCTGTCCCACTGTTTCCATTTGTCTTTCCTTGTCTCTACCTGCACCCGCCCCCCCGCGCCCCCGCTCATTTTCATCAAAGAGCCCGGCAGATACCCACGCACTGCTGGGAGGACTATGGGATTTTACTGGAGGAGACAGGGACAGAGAAGAGCAGGCGATATTAGGTCCCAGCCTGCACCCATGCTGGGGACAGGAGACTCCCGGTGAGCTAGGGGTGACCCGGGCAGGGCCGCAGGCAGAGTCTCTGTGATGCAGAGCCAAAAACATACTAACCATAACCACGTACTCAGCATTACCACAGACTGAGCACCAGTTTAGTCTCTCTCATGGCTAGGAGTAGATATGATCATTACCCCCATTTTAGAGCCAGGAAAACTGAGGCTCAGAGACTAGAATTGGCTTCTCCCAAGATCTGCCGCCTGATACATAACAGATGGAGAGCTTGCTGTAGGCCTGGCTCACCCCAATGTCCTTGCTTTTCCCCTCTACCTTCCCAGCTGAAACATGAGGAGTCCTGGGGATCCACACCTCAGGCCAAGGCTGACTCTAGAGGTGTTCTCCTGCCCAATTCTATCGTCCTTCTAGAACCAAGGAGTAAGCAGGGGAGCCCTCCAGGGGCTGCCTGTGACTCCAGCCTCCTGGAGCAGATCTAGCTGTTCTGGCTGAGCACGAGGGAGGTTTACCTTGACCCCTTGGGATCTAGGCAGTCCTGGAGCCAAGGGTCACTCCTTCCAGCATTCTTCCGTTCTTGCTTGGGGCCCAGGAGGAGAGCGGAGCCCCGCCTGGGCACCAAGCAAGCACGGCAGGGAGGCCCCGCAGACCCACCTCTGCCTCTGCAGCAGCCAGGTTGGGTCAGGGCAGCTGGCCTCTGTCTCCCAGGCAGGGGTGTGTTGTGCGGATCTGAAGGGCCCCAGGAACTGGCATCGTGTGCCCTACACAACGTGGGCTCCGTGCTCATTCATGGGACAAACACATGAAAAAAGGGCTGTGAGCAGATCTGGGGCTTCCTGGGCGTCTGGTGCTGAGCGTCTGGAATCTTCCGTGCATCTGGTTCTGGTCAAAGCAGCCTTACTGTTTGGCCTCGGAATCCTCTCGGATGGCCTCTGTTCTTGAACCCCCTCCTCCAGCCCCTCTTTGGAATGTATTTATAGCTCTGGGAGATCTGCTGGAGGAGGCCCCTCGAAGCTGTGCTCAGGCTGACAGAGAACATGCAAACAGCTAGAGACAGGGACACTGGAAGAGGCGGAAGCAGAGGCTTCTGGTAACGGGGCTCCAGCCAAAACCTGCCCCACGCAGCCTCTCCTGTCCACCACACACATCTGCAGTGTTGCTGTGTGTCAGGCCTGGGGGCAGGTCACAGAGCTGACCTTGTCCAGACCCTGCTCTGTGCTCCCAGCAGAGGCCGAGTGAGAGCATTCATTAAGACGAGGGGTGCTATGGAGCCCTGATGATGTGCGCAGCTTGTTGAACACACGCTCACACAGCCCTGACTCCAGGCCAGAGATCAGCACCTCCCTCATCCCCATGTTACAGACAGAGAAATCAGCAGGCCAACCAGAGAAATCACACACAGCAGGTGAATGGCAGGAGGCAGGATCCCACCCAGGCCTGTGCATTAGCTACACAGGAACGGCAACAGCTACAGCGACATCTAACTGTGAGGCCCAAGTCACACAGAAATCCCCCACCGGGCCTGCTGGGTGGGAGCTGGAGGTCACGTGATGGCCCCTCATGGGGGTGATGGGATGAAGCAGCACTTGAAGATTGCACCCTGGGGAAACTGAGGAGCGGCAGAAGCCACACGCCAGGAAGAAGTGGAGGGATCGGAAGACCACAGAAGTGAGTGGGAAACAGGAACTGGAAGGTTCCAGGAGGCCGCGTCCCCCCCTTCTGCAGGAGGAGCTCGCAAGTGCCCCCCCGACATAGCCCACGCTCTGCTCTGGACTCTGCGCTGTGACTTGCTGACCCTTCAGCTCTCTGTGCCTCAACTTCCCCAAATATAAAGAGAGATGAAATCAGCACCTCCCTCCCTGTAAGGTGCTCAGAGCAGAACTTAGCACATAGTTCACGCGTCATACGTGACTATTAAATCAAAACCCTCACTAGGTATTTTACAAAGATATATAGGGGCGGCATGAGTTCAAGGACACAGGTCCTTGCTGTTGCAGGTGGGGGGTGGGGAGAGGCATGGAGGCAGGGGACACTGGGAATGAGGAGACAGTGTCACGTGCGGATGGGGCCCTGTGTAACCCTCCCCCCTCCCCCTTCTCTCCTTCCTTCCGTCATCGTCCACACGTCCATCCAGCACCTCTCCACGTGCTCCGCTCATGCACCTGGCTGCTCACTCCCCGTGTGTCTTGGACCCGCACTCGGCCAGGCTCTGTGCGTCTGCTGGGATACGGCACAGAGAGAAAGACGTGGGGCTGGTCTCACCCTCGGACCTCACCGTCTAGGAGAGCCCCCAGGACCTGTGTTGGCAGAGTGGTCAGGGAAAGGAGACGTGGATGCAGAAAACAAAGATGTGGAGCCCAGGCTGGGAAGGCCTGGGACCTGGAACATTCCAGACAGCGGACTCATCTCCGCATGCATTCCTCCATCTGCCAAGCCGTCTGCCCATCTACTGCATTCATTCATTCCTGCATTGACTCATCTGTTTGTTCCACGCGTGGTCTGCTTGACCAAAGCCTTGTTTGGAAGCTGCTCAGGTCCGAGTTCCGATCATAATTCCACTGCCACGTGGTACGTGATCTCCCCAGGCCTCAGTTTCCTCATCTGTAGGACGGGGCTGCGCCAGAGCAGGAACTAAGAGGAGGACCCGGTGGGACAGCGAGCATTCCTGGAATGTGGTGAATGTCCCATAAATGGCAGCTAGAGTCCCAGTCACCACCAGCCAGTCACTTACAGTATGTCCAGCTTGAGAGAGGGGAGTGCCTGGCCCTGAACCCCCACCCACCAAGGCAGACCCCAGCCATACACCCAGGCTGCTCCATGAGCTCCAAGAAGCCGGACCCCTGAAACAGGATGTGCATGGGGCTATCCGGTCATACTGGCCCATTCTGACACTGCCCTTCACAAATGCCAAGACACACCTCCCTATCTCAGGCAGGCCTCCTGATGACCTTGTAGGCACTAACCCCATCTTATTTTTTTATGCAAAGGCAACTGAAGTACAGAGAGACCATTCGTTGTCCAAGGCCCTCCAGTAAGTGGCACCGCTCTGCCTGGGTCACCATGTCACCTTTCTCAAGGTGTCATTGGTGCCGAAGGATGGCGGCTTCCAGCAGGACCAGCTGGCCATCTGAGACTTCCCCCGCAGGGGCAAGCGGTCAGCACTGTGCCATACTTTGCAGTATCTGTTCTGACTGCCTGTCACCATCAGATTTCCCAAAACAGCCCGGCATTCTCTGGGTTCTGCATGGCTCCTGGCAGAGAATATCCAGAGCCTTTGGTAAGTCAAGCTCACTTGCTTGGAAGTATCGGGTCCTGACTCGGTCTTGTCAGGGTTCAGAGTCTTGGGTTCTTGTCCCAGGCCTGCCACTAACTTAGTGTATGCCCAGAATCAGCCAGCATCTCTGAGTTTACACTGTCTCTCTTATGGTCATCAGATATCTCGTAGCATGGGGACCAGTCTGTACTTGGTGCTCATCAAAGGGTCACCAAACGTGGATTAGCACCTAACACCTTGCATGACTCCTTTAATGACACCTGTTGATGGTGCTTGCTTCATGGGACTTATTCTGAAGACCAGCAAGTAAGTTCATGAGAAGGAAGCAAGGACTCACACTTACTAAGCAGTGTCCATGTATCATAACCCTCCTCCTTGGCCACTTGACATGCATGATTTTTGTAAAGCCCCATATAGTAGTTAGGAGGCATTTGGCACCAAAGAATAAGATACCTAATTTCAGCATGCTCAGTAAGTCACTGAGTTAATTCATGTAACAGAAAGTCTGGAGGTCACTGTTCCAGGTTTGGTTTAGTAACACCATAAAATCCCAAAGCCCCAGCCTCTTTTCCTCTTTCTGCTCTACCATCCTCAGCACGCTGGCTTTTCATCCTCAAGTTTGTGCCTCATGTACTCAATAGGGCTGCTGCAGTTCCAGCCACCAACTCTGCACACAAGGTAAAAACAGAATGAGTAGAGAATTTTCTCCTTCTAAGGGATTCAGTCTTTTCTAAGGAGCCCCCCACAGATCTCTCTTTATGTCTTACTGGCCAGAATCAGAACAGAGGCCAAATCAATAAATGGAAAGATCACCAGAGTCACCTCTTGAGGGGTCATGTCCATGGTCACAAACCTACATCACACTGAGCAGCCATGCATGCTCCACATCCCCTTGTAGAGGCTGCAGGAAAAGAGAAGAGGGGAAGTGACTGCTCTGGGAACCACAGGGATGGGACCTTGCTGGGGTGTGAGTGGGAACAGCAAGGCGGCCAGCATGGTCAAGTGTAGCCCAGGGAGAGAGGACAGAGAAGTGTGCGGGGAGGTCTCAGATGCCTCACCAGGACTGGGGATTCTGCATAAATCAGTGGGCGGGCTTAGGGAGCCTGTAGCCTGGAGAGATTGGTTCAATTGGTTCAGCTGGAAAGTTGGTTCAATTTTCCAGGGTTCACTCTGAGGGCTCTGGGAAGCCGTAAAGGACATAGAGAATGGGCATCAGGAGGGGAAGCTGGGAGCCAGTCAGGAGGCGGTTGCTGAGATCCCCGTGAGGGTGAGGGGGCTGGACAAGGGCAGACAGGATCCCAGAGGAGACCCCTCACCGGTGTGGCAATGTCCAGCAGGGGCCAGGTGAGGCACCCAAAACTGACAGCGATACCAAGTGCCCAGATGTGGGGAGACAGCTGCCAGCACCCAAAGGGCCTCTTGGGCTGGTGGTAGGGAGAGGTGACGCCTGTAAATTGGCCACCACGGCTTCAGTTGGTTGTGGAGGGCTGATGAGAACCCAAGCCCCAGAGCTGAGTTCATTTGGAAATTCCCATCATTTCTAGATGGCTGCTCTCAAAGCCATCCTCCTTCGCCTGCAGCCGGGGAGAGAAGAGTGCATGATGGCAAATGAAAACCAGAAGTAGGCGCAGTCTGAAGAAATGGGAGGGAGTTCATTTCCCTCCGCGGGGAGCGCGTTCAAAGCCCCCCGCCCGCCCAGGGTAACAGTATCCCCACCTCCACCTTGCGCCCTCCCCGACTTCCCCCTCCCCACCTTTATGAAATAGCCGGGCAGGATGACCCCAGCTCCTTCTCTGAGAATTTACTGCCCCAGTGTGAAATCATAGCCCTGTAACTTTCCCTTTAAGAGCTGTCAGAGCGGGAGAGGCTGGCCAAGCTTGGGCTGGAGGTGGGGACAGAGGGAAGAAAGGGAAAAAAAAAAAAAAAAAAAAAAAGGAGAGAGGCAGGAAAAGTTTTTTCAGAGGAAAATGCAGGGTTTGTCCTTAACTCTGACGTCAGATCTTGCTTTAATAAAACCCCCCCAGGGCTGTGGGAAGAGGCATATCTGCTGCTCCTGATGGGCCAGGCCAGTCTCTCGGCCCAGCTCCCCGGAGAGGCGGCCGGAACCCTGGAGAGGCTGCTTGGTAGATGCCTTTGCCCCTGACTTCCAGGCATGAGGTGGTTCCTGCCCTGGACGCTGGCAGCAGTGACAGCAGCAGCCGCGGGCAGCGTCCCGGCCACGGTGAGTCCTGCCGGCAGGGGCTTGCAGAGGGGTCCCAGATCCCTTTCTCCAGCTGGTTCTGCTACATGGGTGGGCCAATCAAGAGGGGCTGGAAGTGTGGGGGCCAGTGAAGCCCAGGGCGGGAGAAGGAGGACTGTGCGGGGTCGGCTGATGCTGGAGGAATGCGGGGGGGGGGGGGGGGGGATAAGCCCCCGGTGGGGGGACCAAGCAAACAGGTGGCCCACGCCCTTCTTTCCCCCCTGAAACTCAGAAAAAAAAAAAAAAGGGACACTTGTTGGAGCAGGGAGTCAGGGCCCTGGACTCCAGTCCCAGCTCTGCCCAGGTTGGCCGGGTGACCTTGGGCCAGTCACTCCTCCCCACGCAGCACTAACTGAAGACTTTGGCAGGAGACTTGTGAAGTCTTAGGTCTGGAACTTGAGTCTCCAAATGCTAGGGATACTACAGAGAGAGGAGTCAGAAAACACCCAGAGAGCTTGGGAAGGCTAATGCCAGCTTTCAACACAAGTGCCTCCCTTAAGCAAACATTGCCTGGGCGTGCTTTCCATCCCCAGCTGCTGGTGTCTCGGGCTGGCACAGCCCTCTACAGCTTAGGAAGCGTGTGCCTTGGGGCCCTGCACGTGACACCTGCTGTTCAGCGGATCCCAAGGTTTCTCTCTCTCTCCTCTCTCTAGCCCAGGGCATGCCAAAGGGAAAAAAGGGGAAGGGTCTGCACCTCCAAGAGGCCAGGGGAGCAAGACACGTGGCGGCACACAGCCAGCCTACTGGCGTGGGGACGGGGCAGACCCAGGGTGCAAAGGAGGTGGGCAGCAGGGAAGAACAGAATCCAAGACCCTACGGCCCGGGGCCAAGGCCTGCTGCCTGTAGTAGTGCCCAGAGGCAGTGAGAAGCTTTCATCACCAACTCCCCATGACGGTTTCCTTGAGGATCACTGTGCTCCACTTGTGGATGGGGGAGCTGAGGCTCAGGGGTAAAGTGACTCACCCACGGGCTCAAAGACATGGGTTCTGATTCAACCAGATCTGAGGCTGAGCGCTGGCCGCTGACCGCAGCCCCGCTGCCTCTGGACCTGGGGGTGAAGTGGGGTAGAGGTTCTTCCAAGCACCATAGTAAGATTAAGGAAGGTAGGGAGTGTATCTTGTGATTTGTTGTGAAATCCTTTGAACCTAGGCTAGTGTGGTCCCCGCCCAGGGTGGGTGCCAAGCCGCGCTACAAAAAGAGGTACTGACTTCACTTTATAAAAGAAAGAAACGGAAGCTCGGGGCAAGCAAGGGACTTACCCAGGGTCTCACAAGGAGTAAGTGACCAGGGCTCCAATTTAAACCTTCCCCTGCCAAATCCCACTCTTCCTTCTAGAACTTTCCTAGCTGAGGGGAAACCGAGCATTTCCTGCAGACTGCAGCAACCACGAGGAGCCATAGCAGCCTTTTTTGGGGGTTGCTCTGGCTGGGAGGACCAGGGGTGGATGGAGAGGCAAGATGGGTAGGGGAGCAGGAGTGTGAGGGAGTGTGAGGAAAGAAGCTGACGACGGCAGAGCCCAGTGCCCTGGGGCCCATTACCTCCCACAGCAGGCAGTGCTGGGGAAGTGAGGGGTCCTGATCCAGGGGCCCAGCCATGGGGCCATGTAGCCAGGGAGCCAAGAGCCGGGACAGATCCTCCGGACAGCAGGCTGGAGGGGAGGCTCCTGGGAGGATATCAGGCTCCTCTCTCCTGTGTAGCCACCCCCACCCCGAGGGCATCTCTGGACCCCCAGGCCCACCCACTGCACAACAAACAGATTAAGGCGCTCCCAGCAGGAGGGCTCTCGGAGCAGCCTAACATTCGGCAAGGGCTGGGAGACAGATGTCGACCAGGGCTTTGCTTTCTGGCCAATTCCATACGTAGCTGTCCTCTGCTCACTAGTGTATAATAGGAATGCAAGTTCCCTTTGGGGCCCAGTGAGGTTTTAATGGAAAAAGGATCATAGAGGTTCATACGGAAGACAAGGTTTGTGGGAATTGCCAAGAGAACTTGAGGAAATAGCGTTCTGAGGGAAGACTTGCCCTGTTGGATAGTGAATCTGTGCCTGAAGGAGCAAGATGCCGACCAGGAAGAGAAACGCTGAGGAGGACAGGGCAGCGCGCTCAGAAACCCAGCCAGCCGACTTGAGAACGTGATATCTGTGATAAAGGTGACTACAGATTCGACTGGTTTTCCCATCTCTTTGTTCTTTTCTTCCTCCCACGTGGAGAGTACCCCGCCCCCCACGCCCGAGAACGGGGCTACCCTTAGTGGTTGATCTCACATGCCCTGCCAGGTGCTCCAGACCTTCCTCGAATCATCCAACAGTCAAGGGCATTCATCGGACACCTCCTGAAATCCTCATCACAAAACCTTGGAGTGGATGTGATGATCCCTCTTTGTAGATGCCCAAACTAGAAGTCAGAGAGGGTCAGTTATTTGCCCAAGGTCACACAGCTGGTGATCAGCAGAGCTGACTTTGAACCTAGGTCCCACGCTTTGCCAGACGGCCGGCTGCCTTCCTGGTCCAGGTACTTGCAGAGAAATGAGAGGCACAGAGTTTCTGCCCCTACAGAGGGTACGGGCTAGAGACGGATGACAGCCACCACGCGTGGGGAAGTGGGGCAGCAGGGGCGGAGTCATCCAGGAGGGAGAGGCTGGGTGCAGGTTAGGCTGCGGGCTGTGCCAGCTTCGGCAGGACCCTTAACTACTCCGGGCCTCTCTGTCTTCTCTTGTTAATCGGGGCTCACGACCTCAGTCCTACCCAGCGCCCTGCTGGGGCTGAGGAATGACCACAGGACTGCATCAGGGAAGCTGCCCAGAAGCCTGGGGCTGGGGAAACATATTATGTGCCAGGAATTCCAAGTACACATTGGGTCCCTGATAGTGTGCAGAGGAGACCCACGCCCCATCTCCCCTGTGAATGTACATGGGAATGGGCACAGGTGTGCGCGTGCACGCGTGTCTGAGATTGCAGCTTGTCTGAGTGTACAAATCGGCCTGGCGTGTGTGAATACATAAGGATGCGCATGTGGGACGCACACTCTTTTTCCGCTCCTAGGACCAACCACGGGGCGCTGCGGCCCAGGAGGCGGCCTGTCCCTTTTAAAAATGTGAGAACAGAAGTGACACGTCTTCTTTACATCGCCTGTCCATAACTTTGGACCCAATCCAGCATGCAAATCTGCACCCCACCCCCACCCCGGCCCCTGCTTGGGGCCTCTCCCTGCAGCTTCGCTGCTCTGCTCACAGCGGCAGCCCCTCCCACTCGCCGCTTGTCCAGGGTGCAGGAGTGAGTGCAGCACAAGCAGGCATTTCCCACCTGGCACAGCGCTTGACAGAGCCTCAGCATCTGGAATGGGCATGGGAGCAGTGCTCCTTGGAGAACCTGATCCTGGCTAGAGGTGGAGCAGTACCTCTGGCCCGTCAGCAGACTCCCCAACCCCAGCGTTTAGAAAAGGCCCCTGCCCCATGCCAACAAAGCAGCCAAATACCAGGAAGCAGCCTTTGGCTTTGTACAAGGATTTGGGCACGGGGTTCCTCCCAGGAGCCTCAGCCATCTCTCTGGGCAGCTGTGAGGGGCCGCGACACACACGGGTTTCCATATGGGGGCAAGGAAAGTAAGACAGGAGTGGCCCAGGTGGGGGGGTCCCAATGGGGGCTGGGAGCCTTGCCAACAACAGCCAGGAAAGCAAAGCAAGGAAGGAAGTGTTGAGCAAGAACACAGAATGCTGCGAGTGCCTGAGAGCAAGCCTTCAGCACATGGTACATTCATTCAACACCTCTGGAGCTCCCCAGGTCTCAGAAACACCGATGATAATGAAGGCGGTCACTCTGTAAATGCTCACAGTGTCCTATGCACCTGTATCTATCAGCTCACTTGAAAACCACACCCAAAAGGCAGGCAGCATCCTTCTCCCGCCACCGTCCAATGTGGCCACTCATTGCGTGAGGCCACCAAGTGCCAGAAATGTGGCTCATCCCATGTGAGATGGAGAACCGCATCAGATTTCAGACTTGGTATGAGCACAAGAACATCACATGCTCACTGTAAATTTTTCTATCGGCTCCATGTTAAAACAAGAATATTTTCAATACTTTGGGTTAAACAAATAGAATGTTAAACTTCCACTAGTTTCTTACTGGTTTTCAGTGCAGCTGCTAGAAAATATAAAATTCCATATATGGTTCATCTTGTGTTTTACTAGATACTGTTGGCCTGGGAAGACGCAATTGTGCATAGATGGATTTTAACAAGTGGAGAGAGAAAGATACAAAGTGCTCTAATCCCAGCACCTCCATGGAGCCAGTCTTTTTATCTGTGAAAAGATGTAATATTAGTACTTGCTTCCTTGGGTTACTGACAAGATTAAAGAATGAAACAGAGATAAAGCACAGGAACCCCCAGCACATGCAAGGGGAGGTGGGGACATGATTCACATCCCAGCTTGAGAGGAAGCATTGGCCACGACAAGGGCCAGGTCTGAACAAATGAGCAGAGGTTCAGAAAGACCCCAGACAGCAGCATGTGGGTGAGAGGAGGGGCAGACTTACCTGTGGGCCATATAGGGCTCAGGGCTGAGTTGGTCTCTTAAAGCTCCCAAGATTTCCCCATCATGGCTAGCTTTCCAGTACATTTTGAGGGAGTCAAGGAACATGTTTGGATTATCATGTAGGAGAGAGAAATACTAATGCTGGCTGTGATGAGGAGGATGGAGCTGATTGATGGTGGTGCTGTGACGAAGGTGATGATGATGAAGTTGGGGATAATGATGGTGGTGGTGGTGATGGTGATGATGGTGGTAATAATGGTAATGATGGCGGTGATGGTGGTGGTGATGATGGCGAAGATGGTGATGATGGTGATGATGATGATGGTAACAGTGATGGTGTTGGTGATGGTGGTGGTGATAATGATGGTGATGGTGGTGATGGTGATGGTGTTGGTGATGGTGGTGATGGTGATGGTGTTGGTGATGGTGGTGGTGATGGTGATGGTGGTGGTGATGATGGCGAAGATGGTGATGATGGTGATGATGATGATGGTAACAGTGATGGTGTTGGTGATGGTGGTGGTAAAATAATGATGGTGGTGGTGATGATGGTGATGGTGGTGGTGATGATGGTGGTGGTTGGGCTAATGGTGATGATAGTGATGATGGTGGTGGTGGTGATGAAGATGGAGATGATGGGTGAAGTTGGTAAAGACGACAGTGGTCTTGATGATGGTGCTGATGAATTATGGTGTTTGTAGTTGAGACTTGTGTCTTACAACCTTGAATCTCTTGATGCTGATAGTCCATCCACTTATGCACTCCATGGATGCTCACAGACTTGCTGTGCACTCAGCCCCTTCCTATTCTAGAGACATGGTGATAAATGGTCATTTCTGCCCTACTCTCAAGAATGGCTCGTGTGTTGGAGATAGACTTTTATGCTAGCAGAGAGGAGCATGTTGAGGAATCCAAAAGGAAGCTCAGAGGGCTTCAGGAGAAAAACACCAATTCTGGGGCTCTGAACCTGATTTCCTGGGGAGACACCCCAGGTACATGCACATTAACTGGCACCTTGGTGATTCTTAACACACACCTGAATTCAAAAATCACTCCTGTCTCTCATCTAGCCTTGACGTTTTGCTCATCTGCCAAATGTCTTCCTGCACTTCTCTGTGAAAGGGGGAGGTGGAGGAGGAAGGAGAGACAGACTTGGAGAAGGAACTGTGCCTCTCAAAGCATGAATAATGGACATTCCAGGGGATGTGGTATTATCTGTGCCCACCCACCCCAAGGCCCTCAGCCTGGAGGGAAGTCCAGGCTTGGGACATCGACTATGGGACTGCTAAGGCCCAGTAGGGGTGGGCAGGGGGAGTGAGAGGAAATGAGAGTCGGGGCCCAAAGAAGAGGAAGGGACGGGTCCAGCCTTGCCCTTCTGGGAATCCTGCATTTAGCCTTGGAGGTGAGAGAAGAGGCGTGTTCTATGAGCCTGCCTAGGTCAGGGTGGGTCTTGGGGGAAAGGGTGGAGGAATATTCTGAGACAACAAGGATGTGTCACTCTGTCATTGGGGCAGGTGGTGGACTGGCCTGGTTGCTCGCCTTCTCAGCCCTTGTTATCTGGTTTTAAAACTGAGGAGACTGGACTTGACTCCTAAGCTTGCTTCCAGCTGGAGCCACCAGAGTCCTGAGGTCCATTCACAGATTCACTGGGCGGCTGATCCTCACACCAGGAACAGAGATCATGGGCTGGGATTCTCATGCTGTTGCTGCAGGACAGGACACTGAAAAGGGTGTCCCATGCTCTGGGATGACCCTCCAGATATGCCTCTTCCCCTTAAGGTGTCCAAAGATGATTTCCTGTGTGCCTACATCTCGTCTTTCAACCCTCAGAGTGTATCGCTGGTCTCATAAAGCCGTAAAGCACACCCCCGGCTTAATCTCCATAGGATTCCACCCCAGTCGGGCCCAATCCTGAGGATCCCCAAGTACTCCCTACAAAAAGCAATCCCAGGCTCCCCAGACCTACTGAGTCAGGCTGGGCAGGGATCCAGGACTCCAGAGGTTTAACACTTCCCACCACAGATGAACCTGGATGCCTTGAAAGTTCGGGAGGCACCCTGGCGGGTAGCAGTGCCCTTGGAGGACTTCAGTCCCCAGCTGCCTCCCCATGTCGGTGAGGAAGTCTCCATCTGCCCCTAAGGCCAGCCTTGTCTTCAGGTCCCCCACTCCTCCCAGCTGCCAGCGGGAGCACTGTGACCTTCAGCTGCCCCTCCTTCTGGGCCCTCCAGGGGTTTCCTCTGACCTCGAGGCTCAAGTGCACACACGGACATTGGAGGGAAGAGAGTGAACTCTGCCAACAGAATGATCGAGAGTAAACCATGGAGTCTGAATTTAGAAGGGGGCTCATCTTGAGCCCCTCACTTAGCTTTTTTAAGTCTCAGTGTCCTGTGACACAGGGATCTGGTCCTGAATGTCACTGTGCCAGGGGACGAGCTGGGTCGAACACAGAGCCTAAAGCAGGTGGGCGTGCCCTGAACACCGCCGCCCTCCCCACTGTGAGTCTGGCCAAGCCTGCATCCTTATCCTCTGGGACTGCCTTCCTTCACCTTCTTCCCTACGTCAAGGACAATTGTCCCAAATACACAAGCGTCCTCTCTCCTGGTCACAGGCCCCTTTTGTTCCTTCTGCCTGAAATGTTTTCCCTCTCTTCTCTGTTGCTGAAATTGATGCTGTTGGAACTGACACCCTCTAGGATGTTCCCTTTGGTTCCCTCGCAGGTGGAGCAGGCAGTGGGCACCCATGGGTCCTTGTTCTCGCCCACGGAGAAGGAAACATGTCACAGTGTCGGAGCCCTCTGCTGGCCCCACCCCCATGCATGAGCCATCCGCCCTCAGGCCCCTACCTCCAGCAAGGATACACACCGGTGACCTTGGCACAAGCTGTGCCCCACTCCCCTGGCCTTGAGCACACTTTCCCCTTCTGGACCTGACACTTCCTGGTGGACAACAGTGTGGTTGAATATTAGAAGTGCTCAATACGTACTCGTTGGTTGGTCAGTTGAATGAATGAATGAATGAATGAATGAGTGAACAAAGCCAGAAAGGCTGGGCAGGATGGGTATAGAGGGGAAGGGAGGGAGGGAAGCTATGGCACTGACCTTTACGGTAGAGGCTTTGCGCTGGGGAAGGGGACAGGGGAATCTGACAAGGCCTGGGCCTGAATGCTAAGAGGGCTGAACGGGGAACAGGAACGTATGGACTGACTTCCTGAGCTCAGAACAAGGAATCCAAAGGCGTGGTCCTAGTCAGGCTCTGACTTAGTCTCTGAGCCCCTGTTTCTCCATCTGAAATGCAGACAAGAAACCTGGGCTGCCTGTGCTGGACGGCGTGCTGGTTGAGGGCAGGCGGCGGCACACGGCCCGGGGCAAGAGCCAGCTCTGCCATTTCTCAGCGCAGCATCAGCTTGTCATTCATAAAATGGACTTTAAAAGCCCGGCTGATGTCTGCGTTGGACCCGATCCAGGATGGGGTAAAGTTGCTGAGGTCAGGGTCTGAATGCTGGAGGGAGGAACCACCTTTATCAGAGGCCCAGCTCCGCCAGCCAAGAGTGCTGGAAGGTGCCAGAAGATTGCCTCACCTAAGCCTGCCCTGCGGGGGAGCAAAGGGTGGTCCAAGGCCACAAATCTCAGCCTGGGGGCTGGAGCCCAGGGCTTCCCATCGAGGGCAATTTTTTCCACCCTTGTTACTATCGGCTATTGCTCCTGGACAGCCCTGTCCCTGGTCACCTCATGGCCACTGCCATTTCTAGACCTAGGACAGGGAATCCCCCCAGTTCCTTTGGGTGAATTGCAGGAACTGGACATTGGGCAAGAGAAGGGTCGCTTAGAGGCCACTGGAAGATTATGAGATCCAGAGTCTGAAGACCAGAGTGTGTAATTTTCCTGCTGCATGCTAACCTCTGTGGACCTCGGTTTCCCCATCTGTCAAATTGAGACCATGAGGGCTGACCTCCCAGGGCTGTTTTGATCATCACCAGCACAATGGGTTGGCTACGTCATGAAAGACTATTTCCCCCAGGGATGCACATATCCCAGGTGTGGCTCTTAAGGTCCTCTGACCATGGCGCCAGCCTACCTTCTCCGTGTCCCTGAACCCTAAGCCCCAACCTTGACCACAGGTCATTCCCGCTTCACACTGCATCACTGCTACCAGCACACCCTGCTCCTTCTGTTTCTCTCTCTGCCCTTCTGGTCAGTTCTCAGTCATCCTTCAGGACACAGTGCACGGGACGCCTCCTCCAAGAAGCACTCCCTGTTCCTATGCCCTCACCCCTTACCTCACCCCTTACCTCGTATCTTGCTCTCAAAGCCCTTATTTAGACTCTGCTGAGACAGCACGTGGGGTGGCCATTGGAGTTAAAATCCCACCCCTGCCATTTGTGGGTGGCCTTGGGTAGATTATCTGACTGTTCTGGGGCTCGGTTTATGCATCTGTACATTGGGAAAGATGGTTGCAAAAGCCACACGCCGCCTGGGGGTGTCATGAGTTAGACAGAATGAAAATGATTAGGAGGCACAAAAGGCAACATGCAGAACCCAATGTAGGCCTGGCATTGATCTTGATTCAGAGAAACCATCCCATTAAGAAATTAAAAAAGAAATCTTGGAGATACATCCATGAAATTTGAATAAGGACTAAGGTGTAGGTACTAACCAGAGAAAATCACGACACTGTAACTGATTTTATTGGTGTGACCATTCTATGGGGGTTACATTTTTTAAAAATTTCTCGTACTTTCATGCACCCTCAAGAATCTCAGGTAAAATCACGCGGTGTCTGGGACTCGTTTTGAAATCCTCAGGGAAGGAACCCTTGTGAGTAGCCAGGAGTGACAGATCAAGAAAGATCCACACAGCGTCGATAATCGCTGATGCTGGTGAAGGGTACGAGAGGTTGTATTATTCTCCCGACTTTGGCGCGTAGCCACACCCGTCTCTAACAAAGAGTGATGAGCAAACGCTGCCTATGAAAGATGGAACCGTAAATAGCCTAGGCTTTGTGAGCTAAAAGGTCTCTGAAGAATATTCTTTGTTTTGGTTGTTTTTCACAAATTTTTTTGAAAATGGGAAATCCATCCTCCCCCTTGCAAAATGCAGTGGGCCAGATGTGGTTGATGGGCTGCAATTTCCAATCCTTGTTCTGGACGCAGTTACCCCTTTTAGAGTCCTGTCTCCTCGGAAGGCGGGGTGCTCCTTGAGGCTTCGTACTGGGAACCTAGGAGATGCTTCATGTGCTTGGTGAATGAATGAATGAATGAATGAACAAACGAATGAACGGACACACCAGGGCTTGTTATTTGGAAAGAAGTCTGGCTTCCTGAGCCTTCACCCCTGTCCTATAAAGTTGAGTCCCCCACCCCTTCCAGAAGCTCACAAGACTGCATGTTTATAAAGCCAATTAACAGAAAAATCCCCAAAACTCTTCCACACCC
The DNA here is from genome assembly GCF_030435805.1 of Mustela lutreola. Lineage (NCBI taxonomy): Eukaryota > Metazoa > Chordata > Mammalia > Carnivora > Mustelidae > Mustela > Mustela lutreola. The sequence continues at coordinate 8,665,307 of NC_081292.1, read as the reverse complement.
TGTGACCTGCAGCCTGGCCAATACTGAGTCATCTGCGGGGCGTTCAGTTTCTGCGTGGGAGCCAGAGCCGGGCATGCAAGGGTACGGGCAGTGCTGGGTCCTCCCCTCACTCAGGCGTGGTGGCATTAGGGGTGGGGAACTAAGATCTTTCCGAGACACTGCCCACCTGAAGCCAGCCCCACCAGGAACACGGCTTATAGACTCCTAGGGGTGCTTTCCTACAAGGAGCTCGGGAAATAGGGGTCCACCGGCTTACAGTGTGACTGCTCCTGTCCCTACCAGACGTGAGAACAAAGTGGTAGAGAAGGCAGGTGGGCCGTGGGGGTCCCCACACCTCTGCGCCCAGGCCAGAGGGGGTCACAGTCTTCCACTGCTCCCAGGGCCCTCTTTTCTGTAAAGAGGTGAACAGAAACTGCTTCCAGGCAGGGCAGCCCTTTCCTGAGGTCCCCAGATCACAGCGGGGAGCTGCTTAGACCATTTCTGTCTAAAGGCTGCCCCCTTGTGGAGCATCTCGTTGCGGCCTCCCAAAAGCAGAGAAGCCAGGCTCCAGGACCATCCAGATCCTCCGGGAACTGAGCACTCCCTCACCACCCCCAGCCAGGCACCTTCCTGGACACTGAGGAGGTGATGACAGCCCTGCCTTGAAAACCCTCTGGTGAGAGGTTCCCATCTCCTCTCCTGGGGTCCTTGGCAACTTGGGCTCAACCCCATTAGAATCCTCACCACCGGTGGGGTAGTCTTGATGCTGTACCCTTTCCTCTCCCACGAGAGCTCCTGCCCCCCATGAGCTACACACACACACACTCAGAAGACGATTGTGTCCATCTCTGTCATCCAGCAGAACATTTCAGTCCCCTGGGTGCCCCACGCCATCCCAGCCGGCTTCCTACTTTCCGCTCCCTTGCCTGGTGCCATGTGTTCTTGGAGAATGGATAATGCAAGTCCAACTGTAGATTCACTTGTTCTCCGGTCCATTTTCAGAGGCTGGAAAACACCATAAAATCCACAGTTACTGCTCTTGGTTAAACAGCATCTCCAAGCTCCATTTGTAGCATTTCCTACAGAGGCTTTAATTTTTTTGCCCCCAATTTTCATTTGCTTAAATTTGTCATGTAAGTTCCATTGAAGGGATCAACTCCTTTCTTTAACCCTGCCTCGTGGTCGCTCTCCCTGTCCAGAGGGGCAAGTGTCTGATACTGTCTTAATCCATCAGGCAGCTGGAACCATAGACCGGGGGACTTAGGAACCACAGAAATGTGTCCTCACAATTCCGTAGCCTGGAAGACCAAGTTCAAGGTGGCCACGTGGCCATGTTCTGATAAGGACCCTTTTCCTGGGCCATAGCTGGTGTCTTGTCACTATGCCCTCATGCAGAGGAAGGGGCGGGGGGGTGGGGCTCTGTAAGATCAGTGAGCCTTCTGGGTCTGCTGCTCTAACCCCATCCCCCACAGGTCCTGCCCCGCTGCCGATGTTCAATAAATACTCTGCAGAAAAGAAACCATGGGCTTCACATTCTCTTCCAAATGGGCAGGTTGGTCAGAGAGGATTTTAAGACACCCCAAGCTGGAATCCTCCCGGACCCTTGAGAACAAGGCTGGTCCTAAGCCCTTCCCTACTCCTCGCTTGGCAGCAGGCTCCCGCTTCTGTTCTCTCCAGCCTGCTCAACCCCAGGACCATAGCTCAGGACAATTTCTGCAGGAAACAGGACTTTGAAACAGGGCTCTTGGCTGCTGGGCCTCAGTTTTGGCCGTGACACGAACACCTGAGGTCTCCTCATGTCACGAAATCCTGAAGGGACGGACACGTCACACAAGGATCCCCACAGCCTCTCCTGGAGCTCCCAGCCTCTGGATATTTGCTGTGATGGGAGTGCGTTCCCAGGGACCACAGGAGCGCCGTCTTTCCTGGGAGGGTGGCCACAGACGGCAGAAGAGTGAGGGGTTCAAGATCTTTGGACAAGGCAGACTTTTGCTGCATCCTGGCTGTGCCCCCCACCCCCCAACCGTGACTAGCTGTGTGGCTTCAGACCATCACTCAACCCCTCTGAGCCATTTCCTCTGCTCTGGGAAAATGAGTAGGTCTGTCTTGTGTTTTGTTGGGGGCACTGTATAAGGTAGGCATAAAATGCTTCCCTATATACAGTTGGCTAAGCGTCCAACTCTCTCTCTTATTTATTTTTTATTTTTATTTTTTTTATTTTACAGAAAGCAAGTGTATATAAGCAGGGGGAGCTGCAGAGGGAGAAGGGGGAAGTAGGCTCCCCACAGAGCAGAGAGCCCTATGCAGGGCTCAATCCCAGGTCTCTGGGATCATGACCTGAGCAGAAGGCAGATGCTTTACCAACTGAGCCATCTAGGCTCAGTCCCAAGTGTCTGATTTTTGAGTTTGGCTAAGGTCATGACCTCAGCATCATGAGATCGGGCTCGTACTGAGCTGAGCATGGAGCCTGCTTGACATTCTTTCTCTCTCTCCCTCTGCCCTTCCCCCCACTTGCTCTCTCTCTCTTTCCCTCTCAAAAAATAAAGAAAAAAAAAATTTTAAAGTTCCCCATATACAACAAACACTGGTAGATATTAGCTATGATGTAAGGGCCTGTGTGTGTGCACACATAGGGAAATGGATGGCATATGGTTTCTGCCCTCAAGGGAGGACAGCATCAGGGGGAAAATGTACATTGACTCATTCATTTTATTCACAGATGCTTGTCGACACCTACTATGTAACAGGGTTTGTGAGACCTGAAACTCCTCTGCAGCCCCCAGCCCAGATGATGCTACTTCTTGATTACCTCCACTGATGATGTGCTCACTACCTTACCACTGATTTCTTCCATTAGAAAATTCTCCTTCATGTACAGTGGTGGGAAAAGCATGAAGTCAGCATATTTGAGTTTAATCCCAAATTCTGTCACTTACTACCTGTTGACCATGAACAAGTCACTTTGCTGATCTGTACAGTGGAGCTCATGATAGCAACCATTATGGGGAAGACAAAAGAATAGCCACAGGAACTGAAATCTAGCTCAAGACTGGCCCCTAGTGGTCACCAGAGCTAAGGTCTGCAATGGAACTGTAGATGGACCGGCTAGGACACTTGGAAGCCATAGCCATGATCTCATTTGGTGCTTGCTCCCAGAACCTTGGTGGGCGTATCTAGCAGGAACAGCAGAGAAAACCAAGGCTCAGAAAGTGAACTCCCAGAGTCGCTTGGACAGTACGTTGCAAAGACTAGGCTTGACACAGGGTGATGTTTCTAAAACACAAATCTGTCCTGATTCTTCTGCTAAAATCCTTCAACAAAGGATGACGGCAGAATCCAGCCAAAAGCCCGAGACCTTAGCCAGGCATTCAGGGCCCTCCTTGATCTATTTGACAATGACCTCATTGTGATCTAGTCCAGCCTGCATCTCCTTGTACGTCTTGTCTGCCCCAGCTCCCTGCAATTCTCCCCCATCCCAGACGCACGCCCTGCACATGGCCTTTGCGTCTGCTGCAACGTTCCCGCTTGCCCTTCGCTATTCTTCCCACACCCCACCCCCACCCCCCAAAACGCCCCCTCTAGTCCCAGCAGACATGGCCAACCCTCCTAAGTGCTCACACAGGCAGGTCAGCTTTGTCTCCCCGTGGTATCCCCCACTGTCTGCCCAGCACTGAGTGCCACAGTTGGACAAAGGGAGAGCTGACCAGAGGTGTGTTGGTGACCCAGAGAATAAGAGGGGTGGGCAGGTGTGTGTGGTGCCATCATTATAGCTTTGATCACACTGAATTACAGTTACTGTGCTCACATCTCTGGGCCTCCGGGGGTGGTCGACTAGGAAGCAGATGGGTTGTGTCCCATGCAGCCTTGCTTCCTTCAAGCCTTGCACAAATCCAGGCACATGGTTGGTGTTCATTAAGCATCTGTCCACAGAATGCATGAAAGAGTCGAGCACATTTCCCCAACGAAACCATCTACTCTTGAGGGCAGGAAGCACATGCACGCCTCGGCTTCCCTGTGTGCACACACAGAGAAAATTCATCATCAGGAAGAATCCGCAGTCACATCCTTTGTGGTGTCAAGGCTGGACAAGACAGCAAGGATTCAAGGGTCTCACATCAAACCCAGGAGTTCTCAGTCCCCCCCACCCATGCTCTCCCCCCTACCTTCTTCCCTGGACAGAGGTCAGGAAGGTTTCCCACCAGCAGATGGCGCCAACAGCTAGAGCAGGGCTAAGCGGAAGGCCCAGAGCCCATCCCTCAATGTCCCAGCTCCCCTAAGCTGCTTCCCCTAAGATTGTGTGCTCTAGGGCTCAGGCAGGTATTGGAAAGGAGGTTTCCTTCTGGGGAGCTTTAACTTGGAGACCCCGGGATAGGCGGCGGCCATGTGGAGAGGGGTATCTGCCAGATGACAGCCCATCCCAGCTCAGTTCAAAGGACCTAACCTGCTAGTCTTCTGCATACACAGGGCTGCACCCCCTCCCCATAGCTCCCGGAGGGGGACATTATTGTGGCTGGATCACAGATGGGGATGTCAAAGCCCAGAAAGGTTAGGAAGCTTGTCCGTGGCCACACAGAAGGAACACACTCAGGTCCCATGTTCTTTTTTAGACACTCAAATGTAATCCAAGCTGAGAGGCAAGGTTCCAGGACTGGAGGTCCTGAGTATGAAAGGATGCCAAAGCCCCTTGTAATCAGCAATCCCCCATGGCCCATTCCTCTAGGCAACACTTCCACAGTCCTGCCGTGGGCCATGGGCCATGTTTCACAGACAGCAGTAAGGCCTTTACAGTTCACTATCTAGTGGGAAGGGACCCCCTCTAACACCACCTGGGGAAGGCATGGAAGGCTTCCTGGAGGAATAGGCTTTTTAAAATTTCCTCTGCCAAGAGTATATATATATATTATGGGCCTGAGGACTGGTCAGAGACAGTTCATGGGTGCTTACGAACCTCTGAGCCTTCTAGTGTCACAGAATGATGAGGAAAATTCTCTCCACAGATTCAAAAAGAGAGGTGTGTGTGTGTGTGTGTGTGTGTGTGTGCGCGCGCGTGCACGTGTGTGCACAGGCGTGTGCACATCTGGCTGGTTTATTGATGAGGGGGTTTGAGGTTTTGTTGTGTCTTGTTGCATTTCTAAAGAATAGCAGGGCCAGGGAAGTGGATCGCCTGGTGAATGGGAACCCACACTGCCGACCTCCTAGAGTTCTTGGACCCCGGCCAGCAAGGCCTTGCCAAGCCACATCACCCATGGAGGATGGAAGTGGCCGCAGGCATGATTCTCCTGGCTGTCCTGCGTCTCTGTCTCTGGCCGAGCAGAGAAGCCCCCAGTAAAGAGAAGATAATGAGGGAAGGAAGGGACAGGTTCCATGGCATCTAGAGAAATGGGTGGCAGACAGCGCCAGCCTCCCTACGGCCCTTGCTGTGGGCCAGGTCCCCTGTGGAGGGCCCCGCTCTGCCCTCCTCCCCATGGGCTGGCTTAGTCACCCGAACACATGCAAGTCTGACTACCAAGTGTGGTCAGCAGGCCAGGAGCGTGCTCTCCGCGGGAGGCCCGTAAGGTGGGGCCTGAGTGCCAGTGCCCTGGTGAAGGGAAGCAGGAAGAACATTCTGGTCACAGGGAACTCAGGGCTGAGGTCCTGCGGTGGGAAAGGAGTGGGCACCACTGAGCCCTGAAACCAAGCCCAGAGGTGACAGAAGCCTCAAATCAAGGTTTGCCAGTTGGATTTTCAAAAGTTCAATCAATATTTACAGAGAAAAGGTGTACATGCCCGTGAGTCCAACCTCTCGACCTAAATCATCGCTCCTGGCCAAGTGTGCAAGGGTGGGCTTCACTCCCCTGGACAGAGCGACTCCTGCCCTCGCCTTCAGGGAGCTCCTGGGGCTCCCCATGGGACGCCCGGCACTCTGCGTACAGCTTTGCGCTCTAATAAACCACCTCTCGTGTCCATCTCTCCCAAAAGCTGTGGATTCTCCAAACTGCGAGAATTTTTAAATTCATCTTCAAACATCTAAAGCTCTCGAGAGGCTATGGGCTAGCCCAGCACACATCTGCTGTGCAACTCTAAGAACCCAGAGGGCAAAGGGTGTAGAAACGAGAGTTACAAGAGTCGTTTGTGCCTCGGTCCTGACGCACACTGTGTCACTCTGGCCGTGTCCCTCCGCCTCTCTGGGTCTCGGTTTCCTCCTCGGGAAAAGGGAAGAAGAATCTGTATATGTCAGCATGTGTCATTCCAAGGATGGAAGGCAGATCTCTAAGCTCCATTGAGCGGGGTTTCTTGGGTTCAAGGTAGGGGTGGGGAGGGTGCTGTGGCTCCACCTTGGCCGCTTGCAGAAACCCTGGTCCCTATCCCTGCGGACCTTGGAATTCCGGAGCACATCTGAGAAGCCCTGGATGGGATGCTCCCCGGCAGGGACCACACTGGCCTGGGAAGGAGAGAATGGCTGGGACCTGGCTGTACACTCTGTCCTCAGACAAGTCCCTTTCTCCTCGGGCCTCTGCTTCCTCCAGTGTAAAGAGCAAGGGGCAGGATAGGGGTCAGGGCAGCACCCAGAGGGCATGGGAAGGTGGCCGGCTCCCAGAGATACAGGCAGCTTGAACCTCCTAAACTCAAAGATACCCCAGAGCAGCCTTGCATTCTGTCTACTCGTTCTTCCCGGCAGGGACGGCTCTGTGGGCCTATCTCCCCTCCTCCCAGCTTCCCGGTGTTGCGTCCATCGTATTTTCAGGATGATGGCAAACCTGGGGGATGGGAATGGGGCCATGGGACGTGCGTGGGCTGGGGGACTCCTGTCTGCAGACCTGGCACAAGCAACAGGGGCCGAACTCCCCTCTAGAGGGGCTGAGAGGGCCAGCCGCAGGGGTCATTTGTTGGCGCCCACCCATAGCCTTTAATGGGGCTCAGAGGGCAACTAACTATAATAATAATAGGTCACCTGGCTAAAACCTGCTGTCAGGTATGAGTCACCTGCTCTACAAGCTCCTAGGACTCACAGTGGCATCAAGAAGGTGGCTCCTTGGGCTGTGGAGGAAAGGCAGTGGGTACAGAACCGGTCACAGTGTGGCTCATGAGAAGGCATTTGCTGCTCAAAGCCTCAACTCCCTCATCTGTGAAATGAGACCAACCCGACACCCACCCAGGTTGTGGGATGCTTGGGGATGGAAGGAAACACACATGAGGCTTAGCGTGGCCAGAGTTCTGACATAAAATCGGGGCCCCACAACCTCCAGTAGGGGGACTGGGGGAAATTGGCTTGACTTCTCCAACCTCCTGGCTCTTTGCTCCTATTTGTTTTACGGAAGAGAAAGGAGATTTCTGGCTATTAAAAACATGGTAGAAGAAACATAATTGTATATAAACCTTTTAACACCAGGAAGATGAGAAGGTGATTGCTGGCCCTTTGGGCTTTGATACCCCTGCCTAGCAGCCCTTTATCTCTGCTGTTCCCCCACAGGCCTTCTCTCCAGGCTCCACGGCCATGGCTTTCACCCCAGTGCCACTGGAGGACACAGCTTCACGCCCCCAATTCTGCAAATGGCCGTGTGAGTGCCCACCGTCACCCCCTCGCTGCCCGCTGGGGGTCAGCCTCATCACAGATGGTTGTGAATGCTGTAAAATGTGTGCGCAGCAGCTTGGGGACAACTGCACAGAGGCAGCCATCTGTGACCCCCACCGGGGCCTCTACTGTGATTACAGTGGGGACCGCCCGAGGTACGCAATAGGAGTGTGTGCACGTAAGTGAGACCCTCCCTACCTTCTGGCCAGCCTCCAGCACCCCAGCTCTATCCTCCCCTGTAGCCTGTCCCCTGGCCAGTCTCCTGTCCCCCTCCTACTCCAGTCCATCATGAGAGGTCAGAAGTTGTGCCCTTCCCGAAGAGGGAGGGATGCCTGCATTCCTCTTGTCTCCAGAGCCTGGCTTCCCACTCTCTTCTTGGTCCTGGAGGTACATCCATGGCTGACTCAGGAAAAGGGAGCCACCAGGAAAGACCTAAGCATGGTTTCATTCTCTTTTGGTTTTCATTTCTTCTGGTAGTTATTACCATATAATGCATGTCTTCTGTTATAACTCAATTGGCTTAAAAAAACAATTTTAGATAACATATCAATGTTCGTATATGACACCTGATGACTTAACTCCTCAATACCACCTGACACATTGCCTATCTTTCAGTATTATTTTCATAATTTTTGGTTATACAGGAATCAGTATTTATAATATTATGAATATGTAAATAATGTTGCTGAAGGATGAGGTATTGTATTTGTTTGAATTTTCTTTCTCTTTATTTTTTAAATTTTTTAATAATTTTTAAGTTTGTTTATAAACATATAATGTATTATTAGCCCCAGGGGTACAGGTCTGTGAATCGCCAGATTTACACACTTTATAGCACTCACCATAGCACATACCCTTCCCAATGTCTATAACCTCTACCCCCTCCACCCCCCGGAAACCCTCAGTTTGTTTTGTGAGATTAAGAGTCTCTTATGGTTTGTCTCCCTCCCGATCCCATCTTGTTTCATTTATTCTTTTCCTACCCCCCAAACCTCTCACGTTGCATCTCCACTTCCTCATGAAGCTTTTTGTTTTTCCTGGGGTTCTAATTGCTTTTGTTTTTTCTTTACTCTTGCTCTTTAGAATATCCTCATGCTGGGGGAACAAGTGTTGCTGCTGTTTGTTTGCTCTTCAAGTGCTCTATCATGTCGTTGTTTGTTTCCAAGAGACTTCCTTCAGGGACTTTTGGATCTCCTGCTTCTATCTGGAATGGTAGTCACTTAGCTTGAATCGTCTAAGCATTTATCCAAAATACATGACCCAGCATGATAAAGAGAGGTAACTAGGCATCATGACACAATAGCTTAACTTCTGGAAAAACACACAAAGCCTCATAAACCCAAGAATGCCTTTCTTCCCTTAGTGCTGAGTCAAGACTTCTCCTTAACTATGACTCCATATGCACCCAATTATATGTTCACACATAGCATAGTCTCTCTTCCTCAGGTAACCTATCATATATCCTGAGGTAGGCGGTTGCTAAAGGTTATAACCATAATTTCAAGTCAGACAATCCTGCCTGTTTACAGTTAATTAAATGCACTTTCTGCTCTTTTATCATTGATTCATGCTTCAACTTTCATACAAAGTCATCTGTCTTTAGCTTTCCAAGTAACCACGCTTGACTCTCCCATTCCTTACTTTTCCCCTTTCATTCAGACTCACTATTAGCCCCACACAACAGTGTGCTCAGACAGAACTTGCACCACTCCTGCACACAATCATCTGATGTGTTGGTGGAAAATGTTATCCTGGAGCCCAATCCCTGACTAACCGAATGAAATTCTCTAGAAGTGAAGATGGGCACCTACACCTTTAACGGGATGCCCAGATGATTCTCATTTACACACAAGTTTGAGACTAACTGCTTATACATATAGAAAGTCATATAGTCTCTCCTCATCCCCAGGTGAAGAAATCTGGCTAAGACTTCCTATACTCAAATCCCTTTTTTTTTTTTTTTTTTTTTTTTAAAGATTTATTTATTTGACAGAGAGAAATCACAAGTAGACAGAGAGGCAGCCAGAGAGAGAGAGAGGGAAGCAGGCTCCCTGCTGAGCAGAAAGCCCGATGCGGGACTCGATCCCAGGACCCTGAGATCATGACCTGAGCCGAAGGCAGCGGCTCAATCCACTGAGCCACCCAGGCGCCCCTCAAATCCCTTTGTTATCGGAGATTGTTTCATCACTTCTTTCCCTCTTTACAGCTGTTATTCAAGGTCATTAAAAAGGTAACTAAGTTCACTGTGATCCTACTGATCTCTAAAGCTATACTGATGTCTGATTATGTGCCTGGCACCATGTCTTCATAGACATTCTCTCATGGACCCAGAGATTGTGCAGGCCTTGGAACTGCCTCTCGCACCTGCCCTTCTCCACCAGACGCTTGGAGAACCACCTTCCCAATCCATCCATAACATGTATCTCCTTGTATCTTGGGTCTTGCTTTCACTCACTATAGCCTCTTAGCTTCACCTCACCATGAGCCCCCATGTATTTCCTTTCCTTTTACCTGGAAAGAGAACTGGTCCACAGGTTTTAATAGGTATTAGACTTGCCAATGGTTCCCTGGTCATATAAGTTTGCAGACAGTGTAATAAACAAATTTACCCAATTTCTGAGAGGTTTCAAATGTTCACATCCACTGCAAAATTCTAAAATTGGGAGATATAAGAAGCCCTTGTTTTTGAAACTTATTTGCACAGGAAATTGTTTTGTCCAGGTAGATTTTTACCACTCATCCACCCCACCACATATGTGCACACTCACAGATACACACATCACATGCCTGTATGTGTTTACACATACACACAAACACAAAACTCGCTAGTGTTCTATGAAACATCTTCCTAGAAATGGTGATCACGGTGTCTGAGTTCACGAGACCCTAAGGCAAGACGGAGGAGCAGGCAGGGTCTGAGGGGGAAAGAGAAAGAAGAGTCCCACAGATAATCTTGTGGCAAATGGTTAACTCAACCACTGGACGGTCCCCAAGACAGGTTAAACCTGTCCTTGGAGCTGTGCATGTAACTAGGCTGAGAAAAGACAGGTCCTAAGAATGAGCAGTCACAACACCGACACAGGTAACTCAGAGAAAGGTGAATCATGGCAACTTGGTGAACGCAAGCTGTGGTTACCAGGGGTCCCTGCTCCTGGCCACCAGACACTGTGGCCAGGCAGAAAAGTGAGCTTGGTCTTGTCTAGTCTACTCAATTTTCAAGAGAATCCAAAAATTCAGATTTGTGTATGTTTTGTAAATGTTGGCAACATGTTAAAAAAAAAAAAATTTTTTTTTTTTCCCCTAAAACATTCTGTGGGCCAAACTAAATACTTCTATGGGCAAAGAGTGACCTCTGAATTACACTCTTTGGCTATTTTTGTTGTACAAACATTACTCTGCATTTAATACAGCTGGGCCAGGCCTGAAAGCAGTGTGGTTTGCTGAAAGGATCATGCAGTTTACAGGCAGACAGAACTGGGTTTTGAATCCTGGCTACGTGACCTTGGGCACATCATGTAAGAAGCTCGATCAAACCAACCTCATGCAATTGTTGAGAATAAACAAGGGATCGCATTAAAACCTCAGATGTGACCGGCTGTTCTGGGTCATTGTTTTACTTGCTTTGTTTTAACCTTCCCTTGTAAAAAATTATCTCACCTTTGCCCATGGTCATCCTTAGAGGAGGAGGCAGTCTCCTTCCAGAGCAAAGGAGTAGACAGCTCATGCATGGTCTTTAGAGACAGACAATCTAAGTTCAAATCCCAGCGCCATAACTGATATGGTGACCTTGGGCAAGCTACTTAACCATTTAAGTGTTAGTTTTGTCATCAAGGAAATGTGACAAATAATACTTCTTTGTGTGGTTGAGATGTCAAGAACCTGACACATGGTAGCCAAATACAGATGAGGGTTCACCCCACCTCCCATCCATCCATCCATCCATCCCTCCATCCCTTGATTCATTCACACAGTTTTGAATAGGTGGGTGATACTGCAACAGTTGGGTTACAACATGGCATGACCCCCTGTTCTTGCTCCCATGCAGCTGACAGTCCATTAGGGAAGGGAGAAAAGTGAAGACCTTGATGGTAGAACCAGGGATTTGAGTTCGTACAGGTCCTTCGGTAAGAGGAAGGCTCACCACACTACTCTAGTACTTGCAAGCCTGAGATTAGATAGGATACGGTTTTCACCAAGAGCCGGTCCTTCCATTAGTTCAAAAGTAAGCGATGTGGGGGCATTAGAGTCTGCTGTGGGTCCAGTCACCATACATGTCGTGCACCCTACTCTCACTCTAGCCAATGGTGGGCAGGCTGCTCAGGGCCACCAGTACCACCACTGTCCCCATCTGCCCCAAATTCCCAGGAGACTGGGAGCAGCTTTTGGAAGCAGTGGTTCCCAATCTTGGCTACAAACTGAATTCACCTGGAGATCTTTAAAAAAATATCAAAGGCCAGGGATGCCTGGGTGGCTCAGTCGGTTGAGCGTCCAACTTCAGCTCAGGTCATTATCCCAGGGTCCTGAGATCAAGTCCCATGTAGGGCTCCTTGCTCAGAGGAGAGACTGCTTCTCTCTCTGCCTGCTGCTCCCTCTGCTTGTGTGCATTCTCTCTCTCTCTCAATCTCTCTCTCTCTCTCTCTCTGATAAATAAATAAATAAATAAAATCTTAAAAAAATATTGAAGTTAAAAAAATTACAAAAATATCAAGTCCCGGGTCCACCCCATATTCTGGGGCATGGTGAGGGCATCAGCATTTTTGAAATCTCCCCAGGTGGTGTCACTGTGTTAAGGGCTCCCGGGCACTCGGTACTGCCTTGCCTACCCAAAGTTCCCCCAACAGGGGCAGAGACCAGGCTTCAGCACACTTCCTTTTCCCCATCCACCAGCGTGTCCACACATGTGCACACACGCGGGCTCACACCTTCCCAGAGCAAGGGCGTGGTCGGCGTGTGACTCAGAACAAAAGGATGAGTGATTCACCCAGTGCTTCCTCTGCTTTGTTTTGTTGTGCCTTGGTTTTTGTTTTTGTTTTTGTTTTTTTCCAATTCCCCCTCCTTTCCTGGTGTCTGGTGGAAGGAAATGGGCTGTGGAGTCAGATCCCCGGGGACCGAGGTACAGCTCTGTCATCACCAGCTGGGTGACCTTGAGCTAATGAATCATTCGACCTCCCTGTCCATCAAATGGGGAAAAGAAAACTCTCCTGGTGAAGTCACTGGGAGAACCGAATGAGATAACATATCATGGTGCCTGGCACAAGATCAGATGGCCGCCAAGCGGTAGTGGCTTTCCTTCTCCCTGCACGATCACTTCCCAGGACAAACAGCCGTCATGCCAGGCTGAGACTCTGCGTCTAGCTGTGTCATCTTCGGCGCGTGACTCAACTTCACTGAGACTCAGTTTTGCTGTATGTGAAAATGGGGTGGTGTTTCCTTATAGGACGAAATCAGCAATGCATGAAAGTCTGGCCCAGAGCAGGTCAGGTGGCCAAGAACAGAGACAGAACTTAGGAACACTTCACTCCTGTTAGATACTGGGATTATTACTATCAACGACCGGCTGCCAGCGAATCCGGGAGATACGCCAGAGCTTTGGGCAGACTTCGGATTCCAAACTAGCCCTCCTTGGGTGGATACCCCTATGCTTGTATTTCTAGACACTGTCCTCAAGGCTACATGGCATCCGGGGGGCAGCGCTGGCCGGGCCCTGCAGCCCCAGGTCCTTCCCGCCCTCCAGGCTTCTGTAACCATGTCCTTCTCATGTCTAAGGAAGAACTCTTGAGGTCACTCACCCCACCACCAGCTCCTCCAAGGACAGAGCATCCATCACTCCCCTGCCAGGGCTCAGGTTATGGGACGAGGAGTGTCTCCCGACTCATCTCCTCTGCTCCTCACATCTCATCCAGCGGCAATTCCTTCCAAACACACCCAGAAGCTGAGCTCCCGGTCCCTCCAGGGTGTGAGCACGGCCCCCCGCCAGCCTGGACTATAGGGGTGGCCTCCTGACTGTCCCTACTCCCTGTTCTGTTCAGCAGCTCCCGGGCTCTTGTGAAGCACGAGTTGACTCAACAGTTCCTTATGGAGCACACACTGCACGTCTAGCTGCTAACAGTTCTGAGCCACCAAGGAAGCCCACTGTCACCTCATCTCTGGCTACCCCTAACCTCCCAGGTGTCTTCCCTCCCTCCCTAAAAGATCCCCCACCAACACCCGTGCCAGCAAACTTCCTTACCTCCTGCCCCCTTTGCCGAAGCAGCACCACACGGGCAAGGAAGGGGTCTGCTTTAATCAGCCACCGCCCCCCACCCACCCACCCCTCCTTTTCGTTGTTCTCGCGCACACCGGTAGCCTTCCGTTCTCTGTATGATCTCTGCATCCCTTCTGAGTGGCCCCCACTGCACGGGAAGCTCTACGAGGGCATGGTTTTGTCCATTTTGTTCACTGTATCTCCAAAGCCCAGAACCTTCCGTAAATGCCTGCCTTGAATGAGTGGGATCTTTGTTCCCAAGTGTTATGATAGGTTTTACACTTGGCCCCTCAGAACCCTGGCCCTAGAGGTCTTCCTCAGTGCTCAGCTCTGTGCCATGTGCTGGGACAGCATGGGTGGGACAGGACAGGTGGCACAGGTTCCAGTCCCGACCAGACTCTGTCTCCTCACCACGGCCAGCCTGGCCCCAGGGTCACTTGATGGCTGGTGGCTGAGTCGCACCCCACACTCTGGGAGGGAGAAGGGGGGCTGGCTGGGCCCTGCCTGCCTTGCCGGCCTGCCAGCCCCCAGGGTGGGCACTCCCCAGGTTCGGGGCCAGGTCCAGGGGTGGGCTGTGTGTCCGTGGGGGCACGATGCCCAGCGGGCCTGACCTGAGTGGCACATGTGTTTGCAGAGGTGGTCGGCGTGGGCTGTGTCCTGGACGGGGTGCGCTACACCAACGGCCAGTCCTTCCAGCCCAACTGCAAGTACAACTGCACATGCGTGGATGGCGCGGTGGGCTGCACACCCCTGTGCCTGCGCGCGCGCCCCCCACGCCTCTGGTGCCATCGTCCCCGGCGGGTCAGCATCCCTGGTCGTTGCTGCCAGCAGTGGGTATGCGACCACGACGCCAGGAGGCCACGCAAGACAACACAGCGCCACACCGGTGCTCTAGGTGGGTGTGAGGAGTAGGAGGACAGAGCGCAGGAGGGGGTGGTGATAGGAGGGGGGAGGGGAGGGGGAGGAGAGGGCGGGGCCCTGACTCTCTATGATTGGCACACAAGTGCAATGACTCCCAGTCCCCAGACCTCTGCCCACTGGCTGTGTGACCTTGGCAAAGCCATCTGTCCTCTGCGACCCTATTTCTCTCTGTGTCCCAACTGTTCTGTGAGGTCCTCCCAACACAAAATGAGGAAGAGATTTATAAAGAGCAAAGCCAGATCCATGGGATTCATTGTTAGTTATCCTACTTAAGAGATTAGACTGGGGCGTATGCAGCACCCGGGGAAGGAGAAGCAGGGATACAAGGTGTAAGAGCAGGAGAGGGGGTGGGTGGCTTCCCTCACGATGGAGAATAGATGGGCAGGTGAGGCTGCAGCCAGGTACACAGGCCGGAGGGAAGTCCTGGAAAGGGAGGACAAGGACAAGCCCACTGGTTTTACCACTGCTTGCTGCAGTGGCCCAACGCCGGCCTCTTAGCAGGTACCAAATCCATAGTTGTCTTAGGGATGGATAAATGGATGGATGGTTGGGCAGATGGATGGATGGATGGATGGATGGTTGGGCCAATGAGGATCTGAGCTAGGCCACTGGAAGTGGAAGTGGCAAGGAAGGGACAGAGGTGAGAGAGACGCTGTGTGAGAAGTAAGCCTGAGGCCATGGCCTCAATCCACTGCGAGGAATGAAGGAGAGAGAGGGGTAGACAGTGACTCTCGGGGCTCATCGTGACCTGGGAGGGAAAATGAGAGGGACACATTGAGGATAAAGAATTGCACTGTTTGAAACAGCTTGAGTTTGAGGCTGGCATGGCCCAGAGGAGTTCTGAGGGTGCTGGTAATTTTTTAAAAAGCTATTAAGTGCATGAGATTGCTCAAGGACGCTGTGCTGAGCAGCGTTTCTCAGCCTGGGTTCAGATATCTCGAACCTGAGACTCCTGTGCACTGTGTGATGTTTAGTGGCACTTCTGGCCTCTACCTGCCCCCCCCCCCCAAGTAGCAACAACCCCCAATACCTCCAGACATTGCTGTTTGTACCCTGGGGCACCCAGTCGTCTGGGGGAGAACCACGTGTGTGGCCCTGGAGATCCCGCCATCCAAGGCGAGGGAGAGAAGAGAGATGGGGAAGACAAATCCAAGACGCAGGAGGAAAACCGGAGAAAGAGGTTTGGCCCTGGAAAGCCGGGGTCCGAGGGGACCAGCCCAGGCGTTGGAGACCTGCCTCCAGGCTGTGTGCCCTCAGTGGCTCTGCCTGCGCGGAGGTGATCCTGCCCTGCCCGCCATTCAGGGGTACACAGTCTCTCTGGAGGGGTTTGGGGGTGGCTCCCAGGGTCTGAGCCAGCCCCATGAAGAGGCTGTCCCATGTCCACGGAGGAGGTGGGCAGGGGAAGCTCTGTCCTAGCACTCCCCACGGCAGAGCCACACATGGGTCACTGGGGGCGGGGCCGTGGCTGTCTGCCCATTGTGTGTGGCCCAGTGACCCCGTTCTGACCCAGGACAAGCAGGGCCCCCGCCTGCTGGTGGGCGACCCAGAAACCAAAGCCGTTTTATCCTCCCAGGCAAATCCTTCCCTCCGCCGCCCTGCTCTGCGCTCGCCCCGCGGCCATCCCCGCGGCCATCCCCGCCCCACTCTCCTCTGTCCTCAGATGCTTCTCCCGCTTTCCTCCACCTCTCAAGTCTCTCGGAGCTCCCCTCTCACGCATTCATGCCCGCCTTCATCCCGCCCTATTCCCTGCACGCCCGCTACCTTGGTGGGGGTGGGGGTGGGCAACCGGCGCTGCCCCTTCCCCGTGCTCCCTCCTTCCGATTCCATTAGGTGTCTCCTCTTCGCTACATTTCCCGTTCCCACTCGCTGACCCTCCCCCACTCTTTTATTCCTTTCCTGCCCCTTCCTGTTCTCCCCCATAAACCATGCAAAGCTCGCTCTCTCCTCCTCTCCCCGCCCATACCCTACCCTACCGTCCCTCTCTCCCTCTCTCTCCCTCCGCCTGATGCCCACCTGCTGGGTGCATGTGCGTGGGTCAGGGCTAGACTGACTGACGTCCTCTTCAGACCCTCCTCTCGTGTATCTCGTGGTCTTTCCGTGGGATCCATCTTCTCCCTTCCTGGCTTTTTATCTGCCTCCACCTCGAGCTCCGTCCGTTTCTCCATTACGCAGAGACCACTCCCCACATTCTAGATGCTGCGATTCGTACGTTAATAGAGCCAGACAAGTCCATAGTCCATAGTGTCTCATGGTTTACCTCCCCTTCCAATTTCCCCCAACTCCCTTCTCCTCTCCATCTCCCCATGTCCTCCATGTTAATTGTTCTGAAAAACAACCTGAGGGTTTTGAGGGGGCGGGGGGGGGCGGTTGGGGAACCAGGTGGTGGGTATTCAGGAGGGCACGGATTGCATGGGGCGCTGGGTGTGGGGCAAAAAACATGAACACTGTTACGCTGAAAAGAAATTAAAAAAAAAAAAAGTTTAGAAAAGAAAAAATAAAAAATAGAGCCAGACAAGACTTGTGCAGTTAACAGTCAAGAAACCATACGAGCTCACATTTACTGAGCCAGAGATGGCTCCCAGCTTTCACAGATGTGAGGACGATGCTATCGCCAAACCCCATTTGCAGGTGGGGAGACTGAGGCAGGAGGTGGGCGCTATGGAAGTTCCAGCTACTGAGTGGCTTTGCTCAGAGTTGAACCCAGGGGACGTGGCTGTGTGTGTCCTTATCCACTCTGTCCTCAGCATCACCCGGCTTAGACATCAGGCACCAGCGTATAGACACTCCCTCTGATTTTCTCCATCTGAACTTGACCTCTGTAGGGGTAGGGCCAGTACGCTCCATTCTTCAAATCCCAGCGCCTTGCAGATGCCTGATACATACTCAGTCAACAGGTCCTTTCATTGTCACACCAGCCGTGGAAGGCTGTTCCAGTGAGGACACTGAGACCTGGAGGGAATTATCTGGAACCAGATAGCTTATAGGTAGTTAAATAGGATGGTAGGATTTGCACTCCAGTCCACCTGTCTGTGAAGATGGTTTTTCTTCTGGAGAACTACAGGAGCTCAGAACGGGTCCTCCTTTGCCCGGGGACCCATGATGGTTAGAAGTGGACTTGCCCTTTCGGGGCTGGGGGTCGACAGCCCGCCCCCCTCCCCTTGGAGGTTCAGGTGGGAGAGAGGGGCTGCCAGCAGCTGGAAATTCATGAGCAGTCTGGTCTCTATCCTCAGCGGCCACAGGTGAGATGGAGTCATGGCATAGGAACTGCCTCACCTACACAAGCCCCTGGAGCCCCTGCTCTACCACCTGCGGCTTGGGGGTCTCTACCCGGATCTCCAATGTCAACAGCCGCTGCTGGCCTGAGCAAGAGAGCCGCCTGTGCAGCCTGCGGCCCTGTGACGTGGACATCCGTCCGCACATCAAGGTCAGTCCACCTCCCCCGGGCAGGGAAGAGGGAGCCATGTTGGACTTGCAGGCAGTAGAGCCTGCTTCAAACCTGGCCTCTGGACTTCCTCGTGGGGGCCCTTTGTGAAATGGGAAGACGCGTGGTGCCGGGGAGGGACCCTCGCTGACTGCCGCTCCCCCTCTGCTCCTGTCCCACCCAGCCCACATGGCCCCCGGCACAGGCATGACAGCCATGCTGGGCAGTCGGGGAGCTGGAAACAGGGCTCAAGGCAGAGGAGGTTCAGTGGCTGTCTATTGCTCGCTGCGTGTGACAGGGCCACTCTCTATGTCTTAGAACCCCAGGCCCCTCATCAGTAAAACGTGGCGTGGGTCTCAGGCCTCGCCTCCAGCTTGCAGAGTCTAAGATCCTTAAAACAAGGGATCTGGGATAGAGTAGGTCACGGCGGTTAGAAATGAGTCTGATTGGCCTCTCTCGAGGCCTCCTCACTTCTGTCTTAGGACTGGTCATCTGCCTTGCCCGGAAAAGAAAAAAAAAAGAAAAGAAAAACTCAGCACTGACTCCATTTTTGGAGTACTGATAGTCTTGGGGTTGCTGAGGAGAGGGGGGCCTGGTAGACAAGGCAACTCAGCACCCCCAGATCCTCCTCGCTGGCTGTCCCCGCCCCTGCTCCCATGAGCTCCGTGCTGGCCAGCGGGATTCTCCTCCCCGTCTCTCTTCTTCTCCCTGTCTGATCAGGGACCTTGGCCATGCTGGCCTTCTGTACTTGGGGCTCGGTACACAGTAGGCACTCAGCCGATGTGGCTTCGCTGAGAGCATGGACAGAAAGGCTACCAGCAGCAGGAGAAACAGGAGCAAAGGTCCTAAGCTGGTGACTGCCTGGGGCTCTCGAGGGTCTCCCCCAACGTCTCAAGTCCTCGCTGCTGGTTCACGCTTCCCACCCAATTTTGGTTTTACAATTATGAACCTCAGATGGTTTTTCGAACCGTATACGCCTCAGCCCCCAGGGAGCCTGGCTCTGCACCACGACCCTCCCTGTTCCGGCATGGCACCGGTCCATAGTAGAGCCATGCCTGCGATGAGCTTTGTGAGTGCCTACGGTGTACCAAGCACGGACTTGGACTGTAGTCATAGAAAGGGCCTGCTCTTGACTGGCCCACATCCCAGCGGAGAGACAGAACACACTCTGGTTGGACAAGTTAGGTGAGGAGGGTATGTGCGAGAGGCTGGGGGTAGAGAGGAGGAGGAACAGGTTGGGGGAACGTGCATCTCCCCAGTCATGGAGCCCCGGGATGAGTCTGCTACTCACTAGCTGGGGTGTTGGGTGGACTGAAAAAGCGACATGGGCATTCTCTGTTGGGGACAGAGATACAATGATACAATGCCCTGAGAGGTCCGCGGTTAGTCCTGCATAGTGTGGCTGGGCCTTCCTGTGTTTGGGGAGGTCCTTCCCAGCTTAAAGGAGCCACAGAACTGAAGGAAAGGTGCAGTGGTCCCACATGGTGCGTGCAAAGGGAGAATTGAGGGCTTGGTGGGGAGGAGTGGCTGTTCATCTTCTGAGCAACCCAGCTGGAACCACCTTTCCTGCAGGAAGGGAAGAAGTGTTTGGCCGTGTACCAGCCAGAGGCACCCATGAACTTCACCCTCGCCGGCTGCATCAGCACACGCTCCTACCGGCCGAAGTACTGTGGGGTCTGCACGGATAGCAGGTGCTGCATCCCCTACAAGTCCAAGACCATCGATGTCGCCTTCCAGTGTCCCGATGGGCCCGGCTTCTCCCGCCAGGTCCTATGGATTAATGCTTGCTTCTGCAACCTGAGTTGTAGGAATCCCAATGATATCTTTGCTGACTTAGAGTCCTACCCTGACTTTTCAGAAATTGCCAATTAGGCAGACACAAAACACGGGGCTCGGGGCCTGGCCCAGTGTTTGCAAGCCAGCCAGCCCTCTGAGGCCCACACTTGAGCCCTCTTCATCCACTTCCCACTGACTTCTAACTATCCTGATCCAGATCCTTGGCCCCCTGTCCTGTCTCCATCTACCCGAATATCCCATGCTGCATACACACTCCAGAAAAAGTGTCCATCTCCAAAGAGTCTGGACAAAACCCAAGCCTGTCCAAGTCACCGGAAGTCTTGCCGGATCTCGCCGGAGTTCTGAGGAACAGCATCAGCGAGGCACTTAATATCACTCATTTCTGTTCTCGATCCCGAGCCATGAGACTCTTTGGGTCTATTCAGAAGGACAGATGGGATGTAGGACCCTGGACCAGTCTATCATCTGAGCCCTGCCAAGGGGCACCCTAACAGACAGTTCTGACCATAGCCCACCCACGGAGCTCTGATTCCGAAGATCTGTGCACCCTAAAGTCACCAAATATTTGCCAAGTGTTTGGTTGTTTGGTTTTGAAATTTAATGGAAAATTGGGTTCATTAGCCTAGGTTTTGTGGAGGTTAAGTCTGTCTTCATCCCTGCCCAGTAAAGGGTAAAAATTGGATTCATTTTGGTCAGAAATGCAATTTAATAACTTTCACTCTTTTTCATGGGAAAAGTCTCTAGGGTCAGAGCAGGGTCAGCTCATTTTCAGAAGTGTCGGCCCCTAGCGATGAATCTGATGCTCATCCACAGGACAGGGGCAGCCGGCCAGCTCGGGCTCGCATCCACGCCCTCTCTCTGCTGGGGGGCTCGTGGGAGTTGGTAGAGCCCTTACGATAGCCCCTGGGGCCCCTGGGAATGGCTTCCGGGAGCATTTCTGCTCTTGCAGAGCCCTGGGTGACCCCGTCGTTGTCCGGGCCAGCCCAACTTGAAATAACCGACATAGTTTTAGGCTGGATGTGGCTCAAACCAAGAACTGGAGCCAACTCAGCACGAGCCTGGGAAGCCAGAGTTGTCGGGTCACCCCCTCGGCGCAGGACACCTCTCTTTCTGCCACAGGGACCCCTTCCACAGACTTAGGGTCTGTGGACCCAAACAACCCAGTTCTGGTGTGAAGACAGAGGTATACCAGTTGTTTAGAAACAGAAATATATTTTAACAGGAATCAAAAGCCAAAAAGGGGTTGGAGCTAAAACAGAACAGAAAGCTGTTAGGAGTTGAAACAAGGTTATTATTTATGTTATTAGTAGAATATAAATATTTACTGTTCTCTTTCTTTTATTTAGTACCTTTTAGGTCCCAGACCTAGTTCTCAGTGCTCTCTGTGCATTAGCTCCTGGAGAAGCTTTGCAATGCTGAAAAGTGCCCAGTATTATTTCTATTCTCACAAATGTGAAATGGAAGCCCAGAGAGGTATGGAGCCTTGACCAAAGTCGCCCGGCTGGTGAGAGAGGGAGCGGGGATTCTAATCCAAGTCGAGCTGACTTTCTAAGCCACGTCGCTGACCCTGCGTGTACAGCTTCCAGACGTGTCGAGCGGGAAAATATGTCGGCATCACCGACTTCACGGTCTCCTTTCTTACTCTTTTTACTGTCTCTCTGGCTCCTTTTCCAAGAGAAGAGTATCTGACTTTCTGATATTTTAGGTGCCTGAGCATCCAAAAATACATGGGCTAGACAAAACCCCATGGATTCCCTGCCGATTCCACCCCCCCCAAATCAGAACCAGCTCTCATCGTGCATTTAAAAGATGATTTTGTCTACCCAGTGCTGCTGATGAGGGATGTGTAAGCTGTTCCTCAGGGAATTCTGTGTGGTGTGCAGAGGGATTCTGGAGGAGGACCAAGGGTGGGAATGGGCCCGCCTGACTGTACCTCCCACATGCCTGGTCCAGTACAAGGCATACAGTGGTGCTCAACACATATTTGATGAATTAAAAAGAACCTTGTATGTTTTCCTACTTTTACTCAGAGGCTTTCTTCTTCCAAAGGTACATGCCAGTCTAATTTTCATTAGCCAAGTCTTATTTTAAGCGCCATAGGGAAAGAGGCATTTAATATTTAAAGAAAGGTATATTTTTATTGGAAAAAAAAAAAAAGAATTCTTGTGTGAAGAGCTTTCGCCCTACGAATAGACTCTCCAATGAGCCCATGTGTGTCAGATTTTCTCAGAGTGAGATCTGTAAATGACAAGGACTGGGTGACAGCTAACCGCATTTGAAATTCAGCAGAAACCCAAGAGCTAGGTTCTTAATGAATTTGCATCCCAATTTGGGAAAATGAGCATAGCTTCCAAGATCCTGGGAAGCCGGGCTGGAGAAATCTGGGATTATCCTGGGACTGAGAGGGCCAGCGTGTTTTGAGAAACAGACCAGTCCAGGGCAGAGAACGCCTCAGCCCCATGTTACCACGTCACTGGGAAGGAAGTTCGGGGCAAATGTAAGTAAGGAAGATCCCTCCAGCAGCCACGGTCACTCTGCCCTGGTGCAACCTACTTCGGTCAAAGTTAGGAATAAATAATCCCAATGCAAAAATGTCTCTTTATTGAAAGCTTACGTGGTACCACCCACTTTGCTAGCTTTTAAATTCTCTTACTCATGATCACAACCATTGTAAGTAAGCCTCTCGTTCCCATATTTTTCACGAAAAGTTTGAGACTCAAAGAGGCTGAGAATTCAGCCAAAACACGCTGGAGCCCAAATTCCAGCTTACTGCACTGGGCCTTGCTCTCCAGGAGGCCTCCAGGCAGAGGGTAAATGACCCCCAACCAAATGTTTATTGGCTGGGGAATCCAGTGGGTGAGATAAATGAGCTCTCTAGTCCTTCGTAACTCCAGGAAAGGATTTGTTAACCTTTGTTGAAAAAATTCGCATTCGTGCTCAGAGTGAATTTCTTGGGCATGCTCAGGCGGGCAGAGAGAGGAAACCTGCCTTCACCAAACCACTGCTTTTTGCTAAACCTTGAGCATTTGGGGAGCACCCCTGAGGGCCAGGCCTGGGCTAGGTGCTTCACTGCAATAACTTATTCAATCCTCATATCAAACCTACGAGGTGTAGCATTATAATCATTTTCCCATTTTAGAGGTAGGACACTGGGGCTCACAGGGGCTATTCGCTCAGTGTCTTACCAAGTAGTGAACTGTGGACCAGGATTGCAAACCCAGGTCAGTCTGACACTTGAGCCATCTTTCCTGTCACTAAGCCCAGTTAGCATGCCCCCCCAATTAAAAGATAAAAGAGACGCTTTACCGACAAGACAATAATTACAATGATAATTTCAAAGTGATTCAGGGAGTGAATAAAGAAAGTAGATTCGAATGATATGATCCAACTGATATAATTTCATTAACATTGTACTGTGTTAGAGATAATGGGGAAGCAATGTAGCCCCTGACTAGTCTATTGAATTAGGTCACTGCCTTTTTAAGGACTTATCTTGATCCAAAGTAACTGCCTTAAGCCTGCACAGCTGGGACTCGTGAACGGTCAGAATGGTCACCTGTGTATCTCTACACATACACACGTGTGTGTCTGTGTGTGTGTATGTATATCTATATCATATTCAGACTGTGACTTCGTATTTAAGTATTCCTACTGCCATTTTTGCAAGGGACTAAAATACAAAAGAAGGAATGTCTCAGAATTTCCCAACAGAGGAAAAAACAGCACTTGGGCAATCTGTCATGTTTTATAACATTCCTCATTTTCTCATGATCTGTGTAGCACAGAACGTGTTTGTTCAATGTGAAGGATTTTCATTGCTCAAATTCCCCATTTATGTTTTTCTCCTTAAAGCAATAAATCATCAGCAAAATCACCTCCTGGATTTGGTGGATTTTCTTGTACATTCAGTTCTGATGCGCAAAGACGGAGCATTGAGTACATTTGATAAATGTGCAGATGGTGGAAAGTTAGGTCCCAGATAGTTTACGTATGGTAATAAAAATAGCTAGACATTTGGAGATGGGCTCAGAAGGATGAATTCTGGAATTCACAAAAGGTCGGTACTACAAATGGGTCCGGGCTGGAAGACACCTCCCATAAATGCAAAAAGGAATCTTTAACATTCCTGTGTTCATTTGTTCATTCCCTGTCTCATTTATTCAGTGCCTTTCTACATCTCCAACTAGACTGTGGGTGCCTTGAGGTCAAGGACTATGACTGCATCCTCTTGGCCTCGCACAGTGTGTGCCATGTGTCAGGGGCTGGGTAAGCAGGGCTTGGACCCATGGAGAGACGGAGAGGGGCGGGTATCTATTGCCAGCTGCCTTAGGAACGGGTGGGAGTAGAGAGACAGATAAGGCACGTTGCGGGATGAAATGGAAAGGGCTCTGACCTTGGGAGTCAAGTGGATCTTTTCGTACCTTATTCCTTCCTGGAATTCCTCTCTGCACCCACCTGAGCCTCAGTTTCCCCAGGTGTGAAATGCAGGAAATGACTGCACCTTCCTCAGGGGGATGATGCCGTGATGAATAAAATGCAAATGACATGCAAAGTTTGGAACAGAGCTTGGCAGACCATAAGTGCTTAACAAAACCAGTTATTATTGGCCGATGTTTCCGTGTCCTTGTGTCCTTCTCCGTGTCCGTGTCCTTGTGAATGGGGTATAGTCAGCAAACGTAGAGTAAAAATTCGAGTCAGTGTATGTGTCTGTATATTTTGTTTTAGATCATTGTTTCACAGCAGCAAATATAAAGAGAAAGTGTCAGCAATGTTTAGTTGAGTGTTTTTCTACTTTAATCATATGCTGCTTGCTCCCTCACCTTTTCTGTTTGATGTTTTCATTAGTTGTTATAATTTGATTAAACACTGGTTCTTTAAGGCAGGAAAGGCATTCTTGTCTGTCCCCCAAACCCAGTGCAGCACATAGCACGCGCCCTGCTGTGTGAACAGATGTGCATCCAGCTGAGTACACAGGGTGAAAGACATGCGTGATGCCTTCTGGCCAAATCCCCCTCCTCCACTACCTCCAAAACATGTTCTGCTACTATAATAAAGTCAGAGGAGTGTCAATTCCAAGAAAAGAATAATTGCCTCATGAATTCTTTCCAAGAACATTTCTATCCTGAAGCAGAACCTTCTCAAAACCAGAAGTTAGATCATGGAATCCTATGGATGCCCCAGATTAAGATAAATGTGCAGATTTGGGGAGAAATTTATGATGACTTCTCAGGTGGGTGAAGTTTGGGGAACACGGCATTTGGCGGAAATGGCCAGAGCATTTTATCGCGAAGGTAAAACACATGGCAGAGAAGTCGGTGTTCTCCATCCCCTCCCCGATGAAAGGAAAATGCCAAAGCATCCTCTGTATTGAGAAGTCTGGGTTCCAGCTGAATCTGGGTTCTTTCCCGGTGTGGAACTGAGCGAAAATGTCTTCTAAGGAGATGACAAAGCTGGCACCACGCCCCTGTATGTTTTCATATAATATATTCTATAAAGAATGTTTCCAGATTTCCGTGCTAAACGGGATTGCTCTCATTTTTCACACAATATGAACAAAGTGGATTTCTTAGTCCATCACGTACAGAGGCAGAAGCAGCTACTAAAAGGAGGCTTATTGATAGCCATGAGAAAATGTCAGCCCGCCAACAGAGGGGACAGAAGAATTGAGAGGCAGGTAGAAGATAATGGTCAAACACAGGTCACCGGAGCCTGGGTGGGACTATTTAACAGAGGAACAAACATCTCCACAAGCAACACAAGCCTTAAGGGCATCTGTAGGTTCAGGCCGGGGAACTCAGCCGACGTTCTGCAATCCCGACACATCGATCGCTGGTTCTATTCATCATGTGCTCAGTGAACTGTTTTTAGAGGCAGCGAGGGACGTGGTCCATTTTAGAAATGCCTGGGCAAGTCATCTAATCTCTCTGAACCTTGGCTGTCTTATCTGTGAAACAAGGATCACTCATCCTGAGAGACAGAATAAAAAAGGGGAAAGAAAAATACTACTTGCTAAATATTACACTTATTAGAGGAAGTGTTTCTCCATTTAACAAAAACCTGCTGAAACGCCCTGGGCATTTTGTGCTGGTCCTAAGGACACAGAAGAAATGCCATTGCCAGAGAAAAGGACACCTAAGGTAACCCACAGTTGAAATACTGCACGTTCTACTGGGTCCGGCTCTGCAGGACACCCTTGTCACATGGTGGGTGCTTCCTGCGGAGGACGGGTAATTAGGAAAATACTTCTCAGAGCAGGGGTGAGGAAGGCTCTGTCTTGCAACAGTGAGTTTGGCTGTCAGTGAATTTAACCTTGAAGAGTACATAGCAGTTCACGTGTTACAACTACACACATTGCTTAGAACCCCTGATGCACTTATGTGGGGGGAGGGGGTGAGAGGAGGGTGAACCCAGTCATAGTTGATTGGACAGTAAGTGCACACCTAAGTCAAGCTGAATCAGTGGTTTTCTTTCCCTTAGGAGACACAAAGACCTGACTGGTTCCATGTCCAAGAACCTGAAGGTCAGAGCCCTTGGGTTAGGACTACCATTTTAGGCTTAGGAGATACAGAGAAATCTGATTCTTTGGAAGAACAAAGAACGAGGCTGATGGGCTCCCCAGGGTCCCTCCCTCATCTGGTCTCCAACCTCTTAAGGCCAACTTTTACTCTTTGCCCCTGGATTCCACATGGGACACCCCTGAAGGGTTTCCACGCAGCCCAGCTAGCCCAAGACAAGTAGGTAACCAGAAGGATCGGGGTTACATCAAGGGACCGATCCAATGATCAACAGTGAAGCTGTATCTGAGAAGGGACAATGAAGGTGGTGGCAGGTCAAGTCCCCAATGTCCCTAAAGATCCTGCACATGGTTCATCTCCATGCACACTTGCTCTGCTGGCTACTACTGAAACCCAAAGGTTAGGGGACAGAAACCAAAACAGGCATCTAGGAGAACAGAAATAGGTCCCCCCAGCAGGCAGAAATCCTCTGAGTGTAGCGTCTCTCAATAGCCATCTGGTGCATGCACGCACCTGCCACAGCTCTTCCTCCGGGGGAAGCCCGAGCCCCAAGCTATGAGCATGGCGGGTCCAGCCGTGGCTGCACCACGCCCCCACTCCCAAAGCCAACCTAGGCACCCACCGCGTGCTTCTGGGCTCTTCCACTACCCGCCCTCTCTCTGTTCTGACTCCTGCATAGGACCCGATGCAGAAAAGGGGCTTTCTAGTGAGTGTGGGAAAAGTTCCTTCTCCCGTGTGTAAAGTAGGCTTCCCTAACGTGGGGTGCTCCGCCCCATGGTCCGTGTTTAGAATCCAGGGGCCATGTACTGGGATAAGGGTAAAACGCATCTTTGTGTTGACTAATCTGATGGCGGTTTAGCGTACCCCCCCCCCCATTTAAGCGTACGCAACACACCCCAATATCACCGACTGAAATCACACCATGGCAGGTTATCTGCTTGGTCACCTGCCCCCGTCTCCACTACAGGCTCCTCACAAAGGCCCACATCTTCCCTCCTCCGCACTGGGGTCCACACAGTCCCCGTGGCTAGGAAAGCCTTCTTACCCTTCCGTGCTGCACTAACAACTCTGTCAGCCCAAATTCATTTCTGAAATCAGCAGATCTCCTCCCTGAACCATAGCGCAGACATCAAGTTTTATAGGGAATTTATAGCCAATTACACTTGAAGGAACTCTCCCACGTAAGTGAAGAAAATCCCGCATAAATAACAGCAAGATAGCTATTTAAAAGGGAAGGCAGGCTTGAGTGGGGTCTGTCTTCAGCAATTTAGTGACCTCCTTCCAAAGAACAAGTGTAGGAAAGCAGAAAAGTTAACAGGGCAGTGGAGGACCCTGGCCAACCCTGCCTCAGCCAGGTGATCAGGGTCGACGGTGTTGAGTGGGGACTCCCGATGACTCATCACGCTGTTGGCATGGCACGGTCTCTGCGATCTTCCTTCCAAAAACCCATCGCCCCAGTGGAGCCATGAGAATAGTATCATAGAACCCTTCACGGAGGGACAGTCACAAAATGCCTGACAAGCACTTCTTAAAGGTATCAAGGTCCTCTAAAGCAGGGAAAGTTGGAGACACCGTTACAGACCAAGAGAAGTTAGGGAGACATGAGGACACATACCGTGTGGCATCCTGGATGGAATCCGGGGACAGAAAAAGAACAGCGACAAGGTAGTGACATTCCAAGGAAGTATGGAGCTTAGTTAATAGTTAATTACCAATGCTAATTTCTTAGTTGTGACCAGTGCACCGGAGCAAAGTGAGGTCTTACTAACAGTGTGGGGTATATGGGAACTCTCCACTGTCTTTCCAATTGTTCTACAAATTTTAAATTTTAAACTAATCCCAAGCCGCCTAAGTAACAAGATATTAAAACCTGTTGTGTTTAAATTATTTTTTTAGTCTAGTAGAAACAAGGTGTGAGGAGGAGTGGTTTTATCACATGCTTTGCTGTAATAAAAATAAAACGTAAGGGATGTTTCCTTCTAAATACGGGTTGAAAACTTTTAATCCTTTGTTGCTGTGCCGTCTGAGCTATGGAGCCCCCGAAATAGGGCTGGTCTGAATTGAGAGGTACTGTAGTGTGAATTACTGATTTTCTTAGCATAAAGGTGAATTATCTTAATCATTGTCATACTGATTCTATGTTGAAATGGTTGATATTCTGGATATGCTGGGTTAAAGGAAACATACTAAAATTCTCTGGTTTCTACCTTTTAAAATACGACTATTAGAGAAGGTAAACTTATATCGGTGGCTCGCATTGTAGTCTTCGGGGACAGTGATGTCCTAAGGCAGGCGTTGGGAATTCCCAGGTGAGGAAGGACCCCTCCCGCCATGTGGGGCTACACACCCACTCTCTCAGAGGAAGAAGACACAAGCCACTGCAAAGTTACAAATTTATTGGTCTGGAAATAAATACAAATATCTCATTAAGAAACTCCTTTGGAAAGACGTGTACAGAACAGTTTTGCGTCTCGATTCAGCCACTCCTGCCCTGACCCCTGACCTTTCTGCACAAGTCGGGGGATGGGGAAGCCTCTGGATGGTAGGGGCAAGAAACTTGAGTCACTGCCCCTCCAGTTACCTTGAAGTCTAGACTACTTCCTTCTACCTACCAATCGTAGGGTCCCAGAAAGCACCAGGCCCCAGTGGCTGATTCGCACGGATTCATCCCACTCGGATCAAACCTCCTCTAAGATCACCCATGGTTAGCCAAGATGAAAATCAAAAGCCAGTAGTACAGAAACTTGACAGCGACGCTGACATTGCCCAGAACTGTCAGTGGTGCCGCTGCATTCAGCAAAAGGTTAGAGGAGCAGGGAAGAGGGGCAAGCAGGAGAGGGAAGGCAGTCCCACGGAATATTCCAGAATCCCTTCATCTTCTCAGCCAACACTCTCCGTGTGAATCCCCACCCCCCTGCAGGGGCAAACGGTTCTCCCCGAAGACCCAGTGATGCTACCAAGTCAGAGACATTCCATTCGGCTGTCACACTCAGGTTCAACCCCACTAGTCAGAGATTGGAAGCAAGTTAACTCCATCACCCAAGATTCCTGGGAACCGGAGTGGGATCAACTGAAATCACGACTGCCCTGGATCCCATCACAACCACAGAAATCCCTTACATCTAATAAACCAAATACCACCCCCACCCCAAGCCCTGCCCCACCCCCACCCCCGCCCCACTGCGTGGAGACTCATCACAGCCATGTAGGGCTGTTTGGAATGTTTCCCTCCATGTCAAAGAAAGCAAGGACAAACCTAAGTCCTCTTCCCCATGAACGAAATCATCACTCACGTATTCAGGGTGGGAAGTCGGGGCTACGGAGGAGGAGGCAGACAGCAGAGCCAAGGGCTCCGATCCAATGACACCGATGTTTGCCAAGACCATTTCTTTGGAAAGTCCAGAGATTTTGCTGCCCACTTTCACTGTCCATTGAAAGGATGCCAGAAGAAGAGGCTTGTATGTTTCGGCATGAAAGAGTGGCTATATACACTAAATTTGAAAATCTATGTCTTCACGTCAACTGCGTAGATTTGTTTTTCCAAGCATTCTAGCCTCCACATAAATTCCACCTCTCTCCCGCTTCCTGTTTGGTGGAGTTCAAAAGAGCTACCTACAATCTGCTGCTCTCCCCTCCCCAAATCAGAACAGGGTTCTGTTTCCAGAAACTGGGTCAGTTTGTCTTTAGTTGGAGAAGAAACAGGAAGGAGAGGGGGCTGGCTTCCGACAAAGTGCCCTTTAGAACCAGGATGCTCGGGTCAGCCTAGGCCTGGATTTAGGAAGTGTTTAGGGCGGCGTGTCTTGTTTTTGGCAGTTCGGCGTCTCTGAGGGAGGGTGGGGGGCGGCCATCAGGCCAGCCCGGCCACGAGCACAGACACTGAGATCCTTCTTTTCCTTTGGTCCGCCTACCCTGCTTCTGCTGGGGAAGGCGCCCTTGTTGAACCCAGTCTCACTGTGTGCCCCCCCCAGAGCTCTCTTACACCATAAGCTTTGGGTTAATACGAGTTACGTGTGGTGTGGCAGGCGGGGGCGGGAAGGGCCAGAGAAAGGGCAGCTGCGCAAGCCCAGAGTCCAGGGGCAGCCGTGGTGCAGGCCGCCTAGCAGGAGACCTCCATGGACTTGGGCCCGGTGTTGTTGCCCGTGGCCCCGGAGTTGGGAGTGATGTCCAGGCGAGCACCCTCGCTGGTGTGGGAGCGGCTGCGGGTGCCCTCGCTGGTGTGGGAGCGGCTGCGGGTGCCCTCCAGGGACGTGACGCTGGAGCCAGAGGCCGTGCGGGAGCGCATCAGGCGGGTCATGCTGGCTGAGGGCACTGGGGAGAGAGAGAGAGAGAGATGCCCCTGGTGAGGGACCCGGTTAGAGAACACGACGGGCACCTGCACGCCAGCAACGGCGCCTCCTCCTGCCTGACCTGTCCATTCCGGTATCCACCCAGCCACCGGGCTCCCTGTCCTCTCCGTATCTGCTCGCCATGGTGGACAGCAAGTCCCCATGAAGCTAAGAACGTGCAATCACACAGTGGCTTGAACCTAGAGGTGGGTCTGAATCCAAGTTTGCTACTTGCTTAACAGCTGTGTGACTCTGGGAATGTCCCTCTCGGAGCCCTCCAAGCCCATCAGTAAAATGGAAACACCAATCCCCCAGCATCAGCACCCCTGTGTGTGCCCACGTACCACAGCCCTCCACTGTCAAGACACCCCTGGAGGACACCAGCTGGGCTAATCCCCGTATGCCACAGGTGGGGAATCTGAGGGCACCCCCCCCCCCGCGCCGGCAAATCTGCAGCCCAGCTGTGACTGGTCATCTCTTCCAGAGAGCTCGTGAGCTCCCAGCTATCAATGGCGATGTCCATCCTTTAGCACTTGTACTAGCCTTGCACAGAGCAGATGGCTGAGAAAGTGAAATGAAGACAAAGCGACTCCCCCACCTGCACTGGGCTGAACCCTGCCCTCTACTCCCCGCAAACTCCTAACCACCAGCCCTAAGTTCATAGGCAGCAGAACTGAAGAACAGAAATATGGTCCTTGCCAATACATTTTGTTAAGATGAGGTCATACTAGATTAGGCCGGTTGTTCATGAGACAGAACATCCCTACACGTGCGCGCACACACACACTCACACGGCCATGTGAACCCAGGGCAGAGATGGGAGTCATGTGGCTACAAGCCAAAGAAAAGCGAGGGCTGCCAGCTCCCTCCAGAAGCTGAGATGAGGCAAGGAAAGATCTTTTTAGACTCTCCAAGGGGAGGCATGACCTTGCATACATCTTGATTTTGGACTTCTGGCTTCTAGAGCTGTAGTAGCGTGAAAACACGTTACTCGGTGTTTTTAAGCCATCCGGTTTGCGGAGATCTGTTATAGCAGCTATAGGAAGCTAGTACACCACCCAAACAAAGCATCACTGCGAAGGCCACACTGAGCAATCGGTCACAATCCACGGAGCCGGATACATACACAAGCCTGGCGGTGATTACGCCCGTCACTCCGAGGGCGCAGGGGCTGGCCTGTTGGGACACGTGCCCATAAACCAAACGAATCTTTGCTGTACTGAATTCCCTTCTCCAAGAGCGAGTGTTTAGATCCAGGGAGAATCGGGATTTCTCCCACATCTGTCGCTCACATTTTTTTCTGAACCCCTATTTCTCAGTCCCCCAATCTGAGAGTTTTTTTGATGTCCCAGGGCTTAAGGCTGACCAGCAAATGATGTCACGGATGCAGAGAGCGAGTCCTGCCTGGCCCAGCTTGAGCAGACGCTCAGCAGATGACTACTTGCTTTCTGGGACGAGAGCTCTTCCTGCTTTCTTCCCCTGTAACCTGCCGGATGCTTCAGCTTCCTGGAAACAGAAGGTGTGTGTGTGGCGGGGGTGGATATGTGTGTGTTGGAGGGAACAAGGCCTGTCTTTCACTTCCTCTCTCCTCAGAATACACTTTCGGGGCAGAAATCCAAAGCCAGGGCAGGTCCAAAGCAAACAAGCCATGATGTACGCCCTGCCAGGTAAACTAAGTCCATCCGGCAGCGTTCTCCGGGCGCTGCCTCTGCCTGCTCGCTTTCCCATTGGGCAGGTAGCTGAGAAGGCAGCAGACCCAGAGACAGATGTTTTCTGTTGGAGCAGGGCACCTGGGGACACGGGCCCTGCCTGCAGCATGTAAATGAGACTCACTGGCTCTTGGCCTCTCCAGAAACTAAAGGCGGCTGCGGCCAATCTTAAGAGTGTGGTTGGCTTACCAAAGATACCATTACTGTTTTAAATGACAAAAAGTTTCGGTCTCCAAGGGGGAAAAAAATGAATAGATTAGACATTCAGACATCCTCGTTAAGATGGGCACATAAATTATCATTCAAAGCCGTCGGCAGAAAGAGCCAAAAGAACCACGTCATGGCTCACACCTCAACTGATACCATCTGTGGCCACAACCCGCCAGAGTGCTTACACTTGGCAATGGTCTGTCCCGGTCATGGGACTGCACTGCTGAAGAAGGCTGGATGTGTCTAACAACTAAACTATAACCATCACGTGAGAAACAGCACGTTCCTGAAGTATGCTTCTATTTCTCCTTCAATTCCCAAATCCAAGGACTTGGCAAAGAGGCACAGTCTTGAATATGGGTGACTTTATCACCCATGTACCGAGTTTTATGGTTTTCAAAGAACTTGCAGAGCTACCCACTCTGCTGCTTGCTTAATCTCTCCAAACCTCAGTTCCATTATTTGTAAGATGAGGTAAGAGGACTTCATAGGATGGGCACCTGGGGAGCCTGGGGGGCTCAGTCATGTAAGCATCCAACTTTTGATTTCGGCTCAGCTCATGATCTCAGGGTTGCAAAACTGAGCCTTTCACTGGGCTCTGTGCGGAGTGTGGAGCCCAAGATTGTCTCCCCCCTCCCGCTGTTCCTAACCCCATTTGTATGCACATGCATTCTCTCCCTCTCTCTCAAAAAAAGGGGGAAAAAAGTATCATATAGGCTCACTGTGATGGTTAAATGAGGGGAAAAAAATGATTTAGTAATAATCTTTCATCATGACCCTCATCACCACCACCATCCCAACTGGAAGTCTCGTAAGCAAGCACATAATCACATACACATAACTTGACGAATCACTAAGTTTTGCCCCTGAAACTAGTGATGTACTATATGTCAATTAAATTGAAATTAAATTTTTAAGAAAAGCAAGCAAGCATGTAACCGAAATGTGGAAGATTTTCAGAGTTCCACTGTGCTCTTTTTGGTGCGTAGACGGTGGGTCCTCACCTAATCTAAAGAAAATTCCGTTTGAAACCACACCTGGTAATTAGTGGATGGAGATGAAGCCACCGTGGTATAAAGAAGATACTAGAACCTCCGCACTACCGCCCATCCACCACACACCTAAACATTTCCTCCCCTGACCTTCCTCATTTGCAAAAAGCTGAGGCTGGCCGGGAGTACTGAGAGTGGTTACTTACAAGCCCGGTCCAGGTCATTGTGTTTTCAATTCCCGTGCCTGCCCCTCACCCCACCACCCGCCCAGAAAGGCCACACTTACTGTATCCCATGCCCTGCACGAAGTACTTGAAGGCCTCGGCAAGCTTGGCTGGCTGCAAGAGGAAAAGGGACAGTGTGGTCAGTCGTCGGAGGTCTCCCTCCTGAAGGGCTACGTGGAGCTGTGCCCACAGTCGCCTTTATTAAAGAGCTGGGCCCGAGAGGGAAGGCCACCCCGTGCTGATTGGACAGGGAACAAAAGGAAAGGAAAGACTGTGGGTTAGTCATGGGGAGCAGAATTCACTTTGGCTAGGGAGAAAAAATTGTAAATTCACTTCATAGCTGGAGTAGTCTGGTCACGTTATATCACCTCTCCCTGTGAAACACGGACAGATGGCCACACTAAGTGCTGAGGGTTTCCATGAAGATGATTACACTGATAGTGATGTGTCCAACTCAGCATCTGGAATGTAACAGCACTAACAGCCGGAAGCAGTCCATCTTCTTTTGACAATAACTTTCTGAAGTTGGTGCCATTTCCATGCATGTTTCATTGCTCAACAGTCATGGAGCGGTAAATAATCCATCCACGGTCTTACAGTCAATTCATGCGTGGTCCTACAGATTCATATGGGGCTTTCTGAACTCCATGCTTTCAAGGCAATTCACTCTCTGCTTCAAGAGAAGGCTGGCTGGCTGGCTGGCTGGAAGGATGGTGGACAGGTAGATAAAAATAAAGACGGATGGATAGAAGTAAGGAGGATCGACAGATGGATGAAAAGAAAGGATGGATGCAAAGAGATTAAAAACAGAAGAGGAATCGATGGATGAATGGATGGATGGATGATGGACAGTTAGGTAAACCAACTAACCGAATCTATGAGCGACTTTAAGTGAAATGAGTTCGGAATACTGAGAACCTACCCAGTTCCATCAATTAATCTCTCCAAATTTAAATTCATCTGAACTGGGAGGTGACATGTTCTCAAGGCCATACCCACAGTCCCATTAACCGCCAACTATCCCAAGCGATGTCCCGGGTCTGCGCTCCTCAGTTTCTTTCCGCCCCAGTGAGAAGTCATCGGCAGTCGCAGTGTTCCTGCCCACCCCCACCAATGCCTGCCACTATTCTACAAACAGCCATGTGACATTTAAAGGAGAGGCTGTAGGGGGGCTGGGTGGCTCAGTCGGTTGAGCGTCTGCCTTGAGCTCAGGTCATGATCTCAGGGTCCTGGCATCGAATTCCGCATCAAGCTCTCTGCTCAGCAGTGAGTCGGCTTCTCCCTCTGCCTCTGTAATCTCTCTCGCTTTCGCTTTCTCTCAAATAAACAAAATCTTTTAAAAAAATAATCAATCAATAAATAAGGGAGAGGCTGTGTTCAAGCTGCCGTCTGGGGTTTGTGCGACAACAGTAAGTGACAGGAGTTGTCATCGGAGCCCAGCACAGAACAATTCTTCAGCCTCCCTTCCCCTTCCGTGACACTGCAACACACACCTGTTCTTCTCACCTCTGAGGCCTTGCAAATGGAATGAGGGATGGGGATGCCCCCTGGAAACACACCCCCAATTCTCGTAAGGGCAGGAGGAAGAGGAAGGACAGTAAACAGGGTCTCCCTGGACTGGTCTCCCGGAAACTGGGCTGGTTCAGCCCCTGCCAGGCTTTGACAACGTGTTTCCATTATGGTCAGGATTGGAGCTGTTTTCATTTCCAATACAGACAAGGAAGAAGGGGAAGGGGGCAGCGACAGGGGGAGGGAGGAAGGGAGGGCAGATCGAAGGAACCCTGGGGCCCCTCTCCCCGAGCCAGCCTGAGGACCGTGGGTCCTGGAGAAATACTGCTTCACTAGAAGTCCAGCAGCGAGCTGGATGCTGGAGGATGCACCACTCGCGTGCAGGTATTAACCCCTGCTTCTGTCTAAGCAGGCTCTATGGCGGGGAGCCCATCTGTTCCCTCTGGAGGCGGGACCAGCCCACCCTCCTCTGGTTTCTCCCAGCTGTAATGAGGCGTAACACAACAGCAGATGAAACACTACAAGGATTTTGTACTTTCCTAGTGGGAGCGGAGGGAGCCACTGCCAAGAGGCTAGTCGAGCTACCAAAAGCCACTTGTGCCTGCACTTCTGTGCAGAGTTCTGGAGAGAGTGGCTGCAGTTGAGAGACAATGCAGAGAAACGAGTCAAGCCCAGGATGCACCTGTTCCAGAAATCTGCTTCTCGGGGGTCTCCTCTTCAGAGCCCTCAGCGAAATACCCCATGACCCCAGACAGAAGACCATTCTCTGTTGGGACAGCTCTGGCTAGTACCAAGATTGTTCTGCCCCCAGATGGACCTGTCAGCCATCGCCCACTCCCTGGGGACTCAGAGCCAAGACTCTCCCTTTTCCATCACACAGTCCTTGAAACTGGCAGGGCCGCGTGAAATTAACCAAGAGCTGATCCTTCCCCCACTGAGAGGCTCTCCAGAGCCCCACAATGAACAGTGAGAAACTGGAAACTACCTGTAAGTGTCCAGCAGTAGTGCGTCAAGAAAACCTATTACAGGTTATCTGTGTGAAGGCATTCTGTCCTGCCATTAAAAACAAGGTACAAAGCATTTTTAACCAAAGGAAGAGAGAGCTTGGAGATGTCAAGTTATGTGGACTAGTAAAAAATAGATACACGATATGATCCTAATCTTGCTTAAAGTAACAAAAATTAAAATGTACACAAGTATATAGAGAAGGAAGACTAGAAGTAAATAACTTTAAAGTTTGTAACAACGTTAACCTGAAGTTGGGGAACTACGGATGTGGGTTTTTTACTATTCTTTTATTCACCTGTATCTTTTTCATTGATGAACATGTATTACTTTGCAACTAGAAAATTAGAAGTACTAAATAGCATTGATTTAAAAAAAAAAAAAACCTCAAACTCATAAAATACACATTTCAGGTCCTGGTTCGTTACTGAGGAGGGCACATAGCCCTTTTTTCCTCTGAAAATCTGTTTTGTCTGATCTCCCCAGCCTGACATCATTGCTCGGATAACGGGCTCGTGGATAAGGCGGCCCTCAGGGCACCTGCCAGGGAGAGTCAGTAGGAAGACCTAGGGGGACGTGGTCTTAACCCTCTGGTGCTCGGTGCCCTCTTCCCTGTCTCTCCCTACACCCTGGCCGGTGAGACGGACCCTGCATGCAGGCTCATTGCCACAAGAGGCTCCCACGGTGGGGGCCCAGGGGGAGGGAGGATACGTGTCTCTAGAAAAAGATCCAGATTCTAGTGCTGCTCATCAAGAAGGTGCTGGATTGCAGAAGCCATGAAGTCCCTTTCAGGAGGGCAGGGAACAGAAGACAGAACAGGCATCATTCCGTCCATTCCCACAGTTTGGTGGCAACGGCGACCCACGATTCACATCATGTTCCATGTTAGGATAGAGAAGAAAACTATGATGATGAAAACTCAAGGACAGAGATTCCGAAGTTCCTTCCCTGGTTAGGTCAGTGGGGTTATTTACGGATGGGGGATGGGAGGGATGAGTGGTTGGGCAGCAAACACACTGCACTGACGTCTGTACGCACATGCACACACACGTGCACACACGTATGTGTTCACATGCGCACTCACAGGCGTGCTCAGACACATGCACGTGTTCACAGGCACAGTCATACATGTGTACACACACACACACACACACACACACACACACACACACACTTTGGCTTCATCCTTCATCTCCCCACTGCCCCGCTCTGCTTGGCCTTGAGCTCCGGCAGAATCCTGTGGTCTCTGAGGGCGAACCCCAGACACAGTTCGACTTGGGTCTGCAGGTGTCAAGCCGTGTCCGTGCATCAAACCCCCTCCCCTCATAAACCCCAGCGTCATCCACCCCGCTGGGGTTCCTAGGATGCTCAAGCAATTTCTGTATACAGTGACATGTCCGTGGTGTCGTCAGATGTCACAGTGAGTTGGGGGACAAGCAGACAGTGGGGGAATGGGTGCTAACAGGACACAGAGGCACCCACGGGACAGGTGGGACTCACCTGGGAGATCTGTGGGAGGCCACCGCAATCCGCCATCTAGGAGAGAGGGAAGCTGGTCAGTGCCAAACACCACGGCAGAGGCCTCCCTCCCCAGGGGACCCGCCTGCCACCGCCCGGCCCGGTCTGGCCTCGTTCAGCTGACACTGGGCACCTGACGGGTGGAGAGACACCCACCCCCACCCACCAGGGCTGCTCGTTTCTGTCCATCTCGGCATGGATCTGTGTCTTCTTGACTGAGATGCCAGATACCCTGCTGGCCCCTGGATATTTCCCCCAGTTCCCTGAGAACCGAAGGTGCGAACATCCCACAGCAGAGGCACATGGTGGGCCTGAGAGAGCTCGAGGAACCAGCAGGCCTGAGGCCAGGGTCCATCTGACCAGAAAGCCTCCGTGTGGGAGGCCCCGCACACACACATTCTCGTCGAACGTTCTGAACGTTCCCTTAGACAGAAACTGCTCCACCTGGGAAGGCCGGCCTCAGTCTCCCCACTGGCTATACCAGCACAAACACCACAGCTTCCAAAGTTTCTACGGAATCATCAAACCACCAGGCACGTGAGACCATGACCCAGAGACCCAGGGCTCGGGAGACTGGGGCAGCAGGTGGGGACAGCAGGGGGGACGGGGTGAGGACGGCTAGGAGAGACACGGGACCGGCAGGCCTGGTGAGGGACCGGGACGGCAGCTGGCACTGGGCCAGGCCAAGGCCCAGCGTCTCGCCTCAGGGTCAGGCTAACTGGGGTATCTGGGGGCACCCATGCAGCGACAGGACACCAGAACCGACCCCAGGGGCCAGGCTGTCTGGACTCAGATCCTCATCGCGGCCAAATCCGCCCCTGCTCATAGGTTGTCACCTTCCCTCCACAGATGTGCTGAGCTAAGATGAGGTCGTACTGGAGGAAGGTGGACCCGAAATCCAGTGACTGGGGGTGTCCTTAAAACCAGAGGGAAATCTAGACACAGGGCTGCCCAGAGAGAAGGTTGGGCGGCATGGAGGCAGAGACAGGAGGAATGCGGCTGCCAGCAGGGAAACTGAGGCCTGTCGGCAACGGCCACAAAAGGGAAGAACATGAAAGGGGCCTCCCTAGAGCCCTCGAAGGGGCCGTGGCCCTGCCCACACCTGGACTTGGGACTTGCAGCTTCTTGACCGCAAGGCAGCAAGAGAACAGACTCCTGTGACTTTCAGCACCGCACCCCCCTTCCCCTGATCTGGTTGCTTATAATGGAGACGAGGAGACTAAACCCCTTCTCGAATGCTCCATCCTCCTCTCCCTATCAGCAGTAACTGTGACCTCTCTGTCTTTCTCCTGGGATAGCGGCCCCAGTGCTGCCAGAATCCAGACACAGTTTGCTGGGACAGTTAGGAAAGTCAACGGGCCTCCTGGTGCTGATCAGCAGCCCCCCGGGGCCCAAAGCCCCACATCTTCACCTGTTATTTCCCGTGAAGGAATCTTGATAGAAAATGTATGTGAAGTCAGGGCACCTGGGTGGCTCAGTGGGTTAAGCCTCTGCCTTCGGCTCAGTTCATTATCTCAGGGTCATGGGATCGAGCCCCACATCGGGCTCTCTGCTCAGCAGGAAGCCTGCTTCCCCCCAACTCTCTGCCTGCATCTCTGCCTACTTGTGATCTCACTCTCTGTCAAATAAATAAATAAAATCTTTTGAAAGAAAGAAAGAAAGAAAGGAAATGTATGTGAAGAGCCGGCTCCGGGGACCAGGTCCCCTCCTCAGTATCAGACGCCTCCCAGTGCCTTTCACAAGGCCACTGAAGGCACAGTCCTCCACAGACCCTCAGCTCATTCCACGCAGGCCCTACCTGGGTTGCCTGCCCTCCTGGAGGTACAACCAGAAAGGGTCCTCATCTTGTGTGGTGCCTTTACGCAAGTCACAAACAATATGGTGGCTGGACTGGGAGTCAGGGAGGGCACAGACCCTCCATCTGGCCTCAGGGACAGCGAGCACCTCAAGTACCCAGAGAAGCTGCCAAAGTCCTGCCCTCCCATGGCAGAGCCCCTCTTGGAGGAACATCCAGCCCAACACTTAGGAGAGCCCCTGCTTGCACAAATCCTAGTCCATCCTTCATTGGAGAACCAAGGCCAGGAGCCCACAGACTCTAGGGCTCCCCCCAGGGGTCTAGACAGTTCCTTTCATCTCTGCAGCCTAGGGTGTCCAGCCACGGGCACAACAGATAGATGTTCACGAACACACACATTAAATAATTATTTCAAACGGTCTCTTCCCCCAGCTGTGCCTCAATTAGGCACTACTCCATTCTGCAGCGAGCTAGGGGTTTCTGAGAAAGAAACAAAGGCAAACTCGCATCCTTCTGCCTGTACCTTCAGGAGAGTAGTCTTTGTTGGATCCAATTTCGAGTTGCACTCCACCTGGACCAGGAAAAGGGAGAAGAGATCTGTTAATTTCCCACCCACAGCCAAGGTCATCAGCCTTCCCCCTTCGCTGCCCCCAGAGTGGCAACTCGTCTTCCCACTAGCATGGAGGCAAGAATGTGAGCTTCAAGATGAAGCGACGTAACCGACGTTCCAGCTCCGTCATTACTAGCGACCTTTGACAAGTTACTTAATTTCTTTGAGCCTCCGTTTCTTTATCCATAAAATGGGGGTAATCTTTTTTCGAAGGATTGTTACAACGATGAGCTAAAATCCAGCAGACGCTCCAGAAACAGCTGCTGCATGAATGGGCTTACTTAACCCAGTGCTGCCAGAGGTTCTACAAGCGGATCAACATCTGCAGTCCTGACAACCAGTCTTCATACGAGATTAACACCCACTAGCTTTAATTTGTCAATGACTATCTCAGAAGCACATCCAAACTGGACAAAATACCCACATGTAACCTGTGATGTTCCAAGTGCCCTACAGTAAGATTATCATCTCCCTTCATATGAACAATATCTCTGCACTGATATATCCTATGATTACGCCTGTTGGGTCAGATCACAGGAAACTCATGGCCCTTTGCAAGTCCCACTCTGTAGCCACAAGGTGTGTCACCATGCTAGCACTCTGCTCAGTAACCCCTAAGGTTCTCTGTCTCCAGCTGTGGGGCTATGAGAGGGTCAAGTCTGCGCTTTGCCTCCCCAACATCCCAGGTGGGAATTAAGGGATGGAATGAGTCAGAAAGCCTGGTCTAAACGCCACTCCCCAAGGCCCTCTCTGCCCTGCCAGAAAATTAGGCACCAAGCACGTCTGGAAACTCTACCAGATTCCCGAACGAGAGGAGAGTCTGTTGGCCGGGAAGCCAAGCAGCAAACATGCCCATCTAAACAGACCAATGGGAGGTGGAACAGCAGGTGTTGGGCCTGGAAATAAAAGACAGAGGACCCGGTGCCAAGCAAACAGGGCTGGCAGTCACCAGGGGTAGAGGCTGATGTTGGGGCCCTCTGCCCAAAGGCCAACCAGATTGGGACTGTCGAATTAAGCACAGAAACAAGTGGACGATTCCTACATACCACAGCATCCACAGCAGGAGAGTTGTCCCCAACCACCAACAAAGCAGGACACCTGGGAACAGAGAGAGAAGAGCGAGTTAACACAAAGTTTACTTATTAAAGATTCATATGCTCCCAGGCCTCCCAGGCTGAGACCAGAATTCTAAAAATATTTGTTTTGGTCTCCCCAGTACCCTTTGCTCTTCAAACTTTCTTCTCCTTCCATCCTCTGCTTTGTTTTAAGATAAACTGAGATGATAGTCATTTACACCTTAGTATGAATTTCAGCCAGAGAATTTCTGGGCCCTGATGTTTTAGTCTCAAGCATCCTCTCCTCAAGGAAGGAGGAGTAGGGCTCTGCCAACAATCAAGACCAGAGACCACGTGGACATGCCCGACAAAGGGAATGGCATGTGCCAAGTTCAGGTGTCAAATAACATGGCTCACTGACAGAACTACAACAGAGGATACTGGCAGAATGCAGTCCGCTGTACCCATGACTAGCTTATAGGGTACTTCAAGGTGGGACTCATGTCTTAGTCATCTCCAGGTTCTGTGAAAGCAAAGCCTAATGCAATATTCAACATAGAGCAGGTACTTAGTACGTTTTATCCAAAGTACATGCATCACTCTTTCTCTGAGACCCTAGGCTCCCACCCAAGTCGCAGGGACACCCCCAGGAACTGAACCCCTGCACATCAAGTAGGCGAGAGAGACTGGGCCAGGCCTGCCTCCTGCGAAGCACACACCCAGGGCGCGCCACTGATGGATGTCCTGGCACAGAGCGCCACCCCTGCCAAACACAGAAGGACGGCCCTGCCAGG
The DNA here is from genome assembly GCF_030435805.1 of Mustela lutreola. Classification (NCBI taxonomy): domain Eukaryota; kingdom Metazoa; phylum Chordata; class Mammalia; order Carnivora; family Mustelidae; genus Mustela; species Mustela lutreola. The sequence continues at coordinate 8,623,132 of NC_081292.1, read as the reverse complement.
GGCTGAGCAAGACGACAAGACGGCGAGGGGGAGAAAGGCCACTCACTGCAGGGTGACTGTGTGGGTTCCCGGCATCGGCCGCTCAATCTCCAGGTCCCGCCGGCTGCAGACGACAAACGCATGGTTACATCGTTACCTGGACAGCCCCTCCCATCTCCCTAATCCCAGGAGGCCCTGCCACTGGCTGTCCTGGCAAAACACTCGTGTCCCAACCCGCATGGCTCTCCGGGCCAGCACAGCCTCTCAGGGCCGATGTTAATGGTTTTAGGGACAGCAGGACTCACTCATTTCCCATGGCACCCACCTCCTTGTCCCCAACCCGAGTCCTCTACATAATCTCTTTTACACTGCAGACCTGATCCTTTCCCTCCTGCATTTCAAAGCCTCCCACGGTTTCCTACTGTGCCGCCTCCTGCCCAGCATGGGCCCGGCCAGCCCCATGGCTCACCCCTGCAGACGTCTATCCAGCCTCTCGCCTCCTGAGGGCTCCTACCAGCAGACACCCTTTTCCAGAGCATGGCCTGGAGCCAGAGAGACTGGATTTAAATCACACCCTTCCACGTCCTCGCTGTGTGACTTTGGGCAGAATGCTGAACCTCTCTGTGCATGTGCTTCCTTGGCAGGAAATGGTGATGGTAACAGTGTCCCAGGATTTTTAAGAGGATTTACTTGATTCCTAGGGGCACCATGAGGGCAAAGCAGTGTGTGGGACTTGGAGGTTTGTTCTGGTCTCTGCAGGTCTGCTGCTTAGCCAACAGCCTAATTGTTCAGGCTTAAGCAATGCTCTGCAGGGTCCCACGTCTTCAGTTGCCCACTGGGGCAGGACCTCTCCCTCCTGCACTGAGAGGCGGGATGCTGGGAGGATGGTAGAGGAGATGGACACTGAACTTTGTTAGACACTAGCGCCTTTCATGAAGCAAGCTACTGACTGCAGAGAGATACAGTCCCGAGGCTCCTTCCTGTCCCCCAAATGGGAGAGCAGCAGACGGCGTTCCCTGTTTGCAGAACACCTGGCTGACACCAGTGTCCCTGAGCTGTCCCCTCCCTTAGCTGAGGTCCAGACCAGCCCCTCACTATCATGAAGAGGGCTAACACCTTGCCAAAGACTGGAGGGATGTGCTCCTCGTCCTTGGCTTGACTCACCTTCCGGCAGCTTCTCTGGACTCCTCCCTCCCACTCGTTCCCGCCCCTCACTCTCTTCACCCTCCTCACACCTGGCCTCTCTGCAGGGTCAGCTGGGGCACGGACACTTATTCCAAACCCCGGTGGTGGGGGGTGTGTGCGCGTGACCGTGTCTCCCTCATGCCTGCGTCCCCCTCGTCTGGAGTGCAGAACTCCGGGAAGCACCTGTCTCCCTCTCCCAGCCATCTCTGTTCAAATTCAGGGGCTGGATCCTCTATTGACTTCATAAGCCCCCTTTGCCTTATGCCACATTCCAGACCAACAAAAGGAACTCGATTGATGGCCACTCAGTGGTCGAGCCGCGGACTAATACCTGTTGTAGGCGTTGATGAACAGATGCAGGTTGCTGGGGTTCAGGTCGTTCACAATGTGCTGGCGGTAGGTGTGGACCACCTCCACATTGTTCTGCATTTCCTCCTGCATTGAAAGAGGAAGACAGCCTTTGCTGGGATCAGGTCCCCGGGGCCACTCCCGAGTACCTCCATTCTTCGGGTTATGCAGGTACAGAGATAATAAGGCATAATGCATTCAACTCCCAGGGAGCCTGAACAGACTGCAGGAAATGCAGTCTGATTTGCCTATCAGCTGATAACAGGAAGGAATGCAAACCCACAAAGGGAAAAGAAAGCTCTTCTCGGGGGCACCTGGGTGGCTCAGTGGGTTAAGCCTCTGCCTTCGGCTCAGGTCATGATCTCAGGGTTCTGGGATCGAGTCCCACATCGGGCTCTCTGCTCAGCAGGGAGCCTGCTTCCTCCTCTCACTCTCTCTCTCTGCCTGCCTCTTTGCCTACTTGTGATCTCTCTCTGTCGAATAAATAAATAAAAATCTTTAAAAAAACAAACAAACAAACAAACAAACAAAAAAAAAAAAAAAACGCTCTTCTGGGTTCCTTACTTCTTCAGGCCTTTTTAATTTGAGGTCAGTCCTCCCAAACCTGGAGCTTGTCTCTGACACTGTCCTTTTTTGGGGGCAAGTGTCTTAACCTCTTGGAGCCTTAGTCCCCTCAAAAATTAAAGGGGGGATGACTATTCCCTGTATCAGCAGGCTGTGGGATTAAGAGAGGTGGTGCACATAAAAGCCCTTTGTAAAGAGTAAAAATTGATGCAACTCTTAGAAGTTAATGTTTTTAAGGGGGAGTTGAGAAGTTTTTCATGCTGGAAGCACAAAACCAAAGCATGCAACTCCTGTGAACCTTCTGGAAAGAAGGGCCTTCTCAGCTTCCGGGGGTGGGGGGGCGAGCCAGAGACCTGCAGAAGCCTTAGCTTTCCCTCTCCCTGGTTTCTTTCTGAATGTGATTTGGGACAAACAAACAAGTTACAAGCTTGCTCTGTTTCTCATTTGTAAGAGAGCGGATGTGACGGCTCCACGAAATGGCCTGATGTGATCAGTGGCCGCCAGGGCAGGACAGGGAGGGAGCAAAAGGGACCCCGTGTCCAGCCCGAGCTATTGTCTGACAGTCCATGATCAATCAGTGAAGCAACAAAGAAGCCAACATGCCGTTAGAAACGTAATCAAGAAAAAAACCATCGTACATTGTGCTGCGGGTTCAGACAAAAAACAAAAACAAACAAAACAAAACAAAACAAAACAACAACAACAACAAAACAACAAACTATAGCAACCTGGGGGTTCCTCAAGTAATGTGGGGCAGAAGCAGGTCAGACTCTCACCCTACACTTGACACCCCCTCCTGCAAGGAAATACAGAAACTGACTTTAATTTCTCCCATGGTCCCCTCAGGCTCAGATGATACACACTCCGGTGGAGGAGACGTATCGCAAACTGAAGGGAGCACAAAGGGGAAGACAGCTACCGTGGGCCGCAGGCTAGCCCCAGAGGCCACATCCATGTCAAGCCCCTGGGCACCGTGACCGCTAACTTATCTGAAAAAGAAGTCTTTGTAGATACCATTGAGAAGGATCCTGATATGAGATCATTCGAGATCATCCCAGTAGGTCCTAAATCTAACGACAAGTGTCCTTATAAGAGAAAGGCAGAGGGAGGTTTTGTTGTTGTTGTTGTTGTTTTTAAGATTTTATTTATTTATTTGAGACAGAGGGAGAGAGCGTGAGTGAGTCGGTGGGAGGAGCAGAGGGCACGGGGCGGGCAGACTCCATGCTGAGCGCGGAGCCTGACGCCGGGCTCGATCTCACAACCCCGAGATCATGCCCAGAGCTGAAATCGAAGAGTCGGGCGCTCCACTGAGGCGCTCCCAGTGGGAGATCTGAAACAGACGCGGAGAGGCCCCCAGAGACAGAGACAGAGCCTGGAGGGCTGAGCCACAAGCCAGAGAATTCTGAAGCTACCAGAAGCGGGAAAAGCAAGGGAGCAGCTGCAGAGACGGATCTCAAAGCAACTGCGCCCAGCGCACGAGGTGGTGCCTTTTATGTAAAACTCTAGGAAATACGACCTCATCTCCAGCGATGGTCAGCAGATCAGAAGCTGTCCAAGGGGCAGGGAGGGAAGGCTTATTAGCAAGGGGTATGGGGGGCTTTCAGGGGTGATGGATATGGTCATCATCTCAATCAGTGTGGCTTTATGGGGAATGTGCGTATGTGTCAGCATTGGTGAAATTTCATACTTCTAATACCAAAGCACCTTTAAAAAGCCTCATGTTAGAAAGAGAGCAAGCGGGACCTCATTGGAAAGCAGTCACGGGCGCTGTGGGCGAGGCGGACGTCAGCAGAGGTCTCAAGGGGTTTGTGTCTGGCTGGTCTCTGCGCCCAAGGCCCAAGCAGCACGCAGTCGCATGGCATGAAGGACAGGATGTGAGGCCACGCCACTCACCTTCCCAAAGAGGTGGGACACCACCATGTCTGGAAGGGCTTGGGTCCATCCGGAGATCTGGGCAGGGCAAGAACAGGTGTGGTGAGAACAGGTGTTTGCGGTGGTGGGTCAGCAAAGCCTTCAGTGCTGCGCCCCCCACACTTTTAGGTCTGAAGACAGCCCCCTCATGGGCACTTGGTTACCTGTTCCAGTTGCCTGAAAGACCTGGGCCCTCCCTGAAGGCAGCACCTGAGTCTCCACCAATCACTTGTTCCCAGGGCCCCACGCACAGTGCAAAGATGCACAGAAAACAGGAGCTGAACAGAGACCCAGCCTGCTCCTGGCCTTCCCTGTGCTGTAGCACACTGGGTTCTCCCAAGGAGGGCCCCCTCCCTTTCTTCTATACACACACCAAGCTCTTCTAGTCTCTACCCCAGGACCTGCTTACCTTGAACTAGCCTTCCTGTATCATCCTCTAGATTACCCCCGTCGAGCCAGTATCATCTCTTGGAATATATGGAGGTCACTAAAGACACGGCCAACTTTCTCCCCTCTCTCTCTCCCCAACACAATGCCAGGTATACAGCAGGAGCTCCATAAATGCTAGGTATACAGCAGGAGCCCCATGAACGCTAGGTGCGTAAGAGGAGCTCCATAAATGATCAGGATACAGCAGGAGCTCCATAAATGCGTGCTGACCAATTTCAGTGTCAGGCAAGGATGGGCAGGATAGAGAAGCTCCAGACCAGGGGACTCTTCAGACTGGGGGTCCTGCCCTACACGTGCTGTGTGGGTCTGGGTGGGTTGCAGAGTCTCTGAAGCTCGAGCCTCTTATCTATTAAGCAGCCGTGCCGGGAGCTTCAAAGACGCAAGGTCAAGGTGAGGATAACATGAAGCGACCACACGTGTCATAGGATCTGACATCAGTGCCTGACACATCATAGACGACTCCCGATATAGGGCTTTTTCCTCTTGGGGTTGGAAAGGAAGGATATGGTGCAGATACTAAAGCCACACAGACATTCCTCAGGCCCTACTCTGGCCAATGGTCAGCGTCCCCAGCCCTCCACGTCTGGCTCCAAACAGTTACCCAGAAGCCAAACTGGCTGACGGTACTATCACTTCCTTTCCTGGAAAATAGAATAAAAAACAGGGAGTGTGCTCCGCTTCTGAATATCACGCAGATCAGAGGGATGGGCTCCGGCATTTTGGCAGAAGGTTCCAGAAAAAAATGCAGTATCAGAGTGGCCAAGACGTGTGGGAGGTAGCAGGGAGGGGCGCAACCCCTTCAAACGTTGGTCTGCGACAGCCACCCAACACTTGGCCAAAACACACTTTCAAAATGAAGGGCCAGGATCACCCCAGCTTGAAAGGTTCTGTCCTGTTTCAATTGGAACGGCTAACCTCTTCTCTTGGCAAATACTGGTGCCTTTATGAAAAACACAATAATCATTTTTAAAAGATAAACAAGGAACGCTAGGACGCCAGCCAGAGCTGAGCCTCCCAAGATAGCATGCGTCCCTCCCCTCCAGGCAGGCATGGGTCCTGCCCCCTCTGTATTCCCAGGCCTGCAGTGCTTGGGTCACGGGGCCGTTCCACACCTGCTGGATGAGACCGGGGAAGGAGGCAGGAGGTGAGGCCCAAGGACTACGGAGTCCATGGGATCTGGATTCAGCCACTACTTCTCCCACTGTCTAGCTTTGTGGGATCTTGGACAGCTTCCTTCACTTCTGAGCCTCACTTTCCTCCTCCAGAACCTGGTTTTAACAAGTCCACCGCCCGGAGTCACTGGGAGGATTCAATGTGGTCAGACAGTGCGAAGAGCGCCTGGGAAATACTCAGGACACACTAGCTAATTATTGTCGTCACCAAATGAGTAGCGGCGCTGGTCCTAAACACACCCTCCTTTTTCATCAATGATATGTGGGTTCCTGACATCAGAGGCCTTTGTCTTGTTCCTCTTTTGATTTCCAGTGTCTTGACCGAAGCCCAGTACATGTTAGGTCCTCAGGAAACACTTCTTAACCCAAGCTATGCTTATCCGAGCTGGCTCGAGGACTCGCATCCCCATGGGATGTCTAGTTTAGATCACAGTGTCCTACTGGAATCTTCTGAATGGCAAATGGCTGAGGTCATGTTTACTACCCCAAACAAAGCAAAGCAAACTGTTTTCTTTAAAGGGGTGGGGAGTAGGAGGCTGCAAGGGGTTTGGGTGGGCACAACTATTCCACTTGCTTGACCCTGACCCTAGACCTTACCCTGACCCTATCCCAGACCCTCACCCTGGCCCTGACCCGGCCCTGCCCCTGGCCCAGACCCTGACCCTGGCCCTGCCCCTGCCCCTGGCCCAGCCCTGACCCTAGCCCTGACCCTAACCCTGGCCCTGACCATAGCCCTGGCCCTAACCCTGGCCGTGACTGGAGCCCTGACCCTGATAGTGACCTTGGTCTTGGCCCTGACCCCCAGCCTCACCTTGGATGCAGCCCAATCCATCCAGCCTTCTGCACAAGGGTTCACGTTGATAAGGACGAGTCCCTCCACCATCTCGGGGTTGTTCAGCTGCAATTCAAGACATAAGGTGAGTGGCAATGCCGTGATCTCAGATACCATGCACTTCCAAGGTGAAGTAGAAAATGGAGAAAAGTACCAGAAAAGGGCCCATGTGCATCCCCAGAGCAGTCTGCTGCCCTCAAGACCCTTCAGCCCCACCTCCCATGCCAAACGGAGGCTCCAGTTCAACAGACACAGGACTGAGCCCGAGACAGTGGGGCGGGGAAGCAGGGGAAGGAGACGTGTGTGCGCTTGGCACACCTGCCTTGGGCAAATCACTTCCCCTTCCTGCACCCCCAGCTGCCAGATGGGTCTACCAGAGCACCAGTTTCAAGGTCAGGAAGGGCATGTCATGGCTCCTTAGCAACCACTCCTGGAAGACATATCTGTGTCCATCTCATATCGAACACGGATCTTCCTTTATCAGCCCAGAGCTTCGTCCGTCAGGGTTCTGGGTTTTTCTGTTTTTGTTTTTTTTTTTTTAATTCATACCAGCATTTCTGAGTTCTGACAACGTCCCGCAAATGACATGCAGTCGGAATACCTTCAAGTCTATTCATCAAACGAGCACTGCTGCATTTTTAAGCAGCTGCTCGGTAAGGACACAGGGGCTCCAGGTGCACCTGGCTTGGACCCACAGTCACGTGAACCTATGTGTCTCTGATTCTAGTGGAGAATCAGTCAGAATCCGGAAGCTGTGGGGTTTTCATGAAGCAGCAGAAGATATGGTGACATGAGGACCTCCCACAACCAACCAAGAAGTGAGCAAAACCAGTGATCAAAGAGTCAGTCTGTCTGCGGTAGGAAAGGCAAGGTTGTCAGCACGTATATGAGTACACTTGCACGCGTGTGCGCACACATGACTCTGGACCACACACCACCGTGTGAACTGCGGTTCTTCCTTCAGACTTAAATTATGGGTCATTTCTCTCTTCATTCTGGGATTTTTGATGCTTTTCCAGTTATTTTCCTTAATCCTGACTCAGTTGCATTTAACACATTTTTTTAAAAAAAATGCCCAAGAACTCACAGCAAAGCGAGTGAGGATGTAAGCACCTGCTCCCGTTCCCATGCCAATAATGCTTTTCAGCCTGCAAGCAGAAATAAAAAGGCATGTCACACAAGGATGAGCAATGGGAGCCCTAATGACCCTCTTAAAACCTCTCCCACTCCTGGCCCCTAAGGAACACCACCGCCCCCAGCGTCTGTCCCGCTCATGGCGGAGTGTGGCTGGCAAGCCAGAACACGCTGCCTCAAGGACCCGACATGCATCATGCTTTACGGCTTGACAGAACACCGTGACCTTGGGAGAGACTCATCCCTTTTCTCAGGCAGGCTCTGAGAGACTGCCTGACATTTATGGGAAGGCCCATTACGGCACCACTTCTTCCCCTCTTAAGCTTTATTTTAGACTCTGAAACTAGGAAGGAAAATAAATTGGCCAAGAACTCTGAGGTATGATCCTCACACAAAAGGCTCAAGTAAAAGGCAAATGAGCACTTCAGAAATAGGGCATGGAGGGAGAAATGGAAGGCAGGCCACCCTCTTCCAGAACATTCCATCAATAAGGAAGAGCAATGAAAGAAGAGGGGGCAGGGAAAGGATGGGGGGGAGGCGGGCTTTAGGTGATGGATTTGCTCATGGAGAAAAGCCCAGCGGGAGAGAGGCAGACCATGGAGTCGAGATGGTGTGACAGCTCCTTTCTTTCCTGACCATTCACCCTACATTTCAGTGGCCAGGCCAGATCAAAGCCAAAGGATAGACAGAGGCTAGAAGCCACCTTTCTCTGCAGGCTGCTGGGGCCATCGATCCCTCGTTCTTACCCAAACTGGTGGAGCACTCCAGGAAGCATTTCGGCCAGCTGGTCCATGGAGGGATACATGTACCTTGGGAGAAGCCATGCAGAGGCCATTAGTGGGGGCCTGGACCCCGGCGGAAATGAACCATTCAAGCAGGAACAGGACTGAAGGGCAGGACTCCTGTCCGAGCCCCCACTCAGCCCCCTGTTCAGTCCCCTGCACCCTCCGTCCCGGCATCGAGCCACACGCACCAGCCTCAGTCCCGGCTCGAGGCCGCGCCCCACCCCAATCCTCCCTCCCCGTTTGTAAACTGACCCTTGAACGATTGCTTCCTAGGCTCCAGGTCCCACAGCAAGCATCAGAGGAGGCTTAGCAGCTCATCTGATACTTACGGCAACCCTGTGAGGTTCCCGTGATTTCCCCCGGTATACAGATTATAAATAGCAGTGAAGCTGGAATAAGCCACTCGGCTTCACAGCAAGGCTGGCCTTTTGGCATCTCCCGTGGGCTCTGGGATTTCTCACTCACCTCCCAGAAGGCGGCCTGCCAGCAGCTCTCCCTAGAACATTCCTGGCCATGGGGAAGTTCCTCCCTTCTCCCCCCTGACCCCGAGAGATGCTCTGGAACTTGGAGAGAGCACAGAGAAGCAGGCCATGTGGATGAGCTAGACACAGTGGGCTTTGGGAGACGGAACACCCAGCAGGATCTGAAAGCACTGGGATGCCTCGATTCACCCATTTTCTGGAACCATGGTTCCTGCCTGAGTGTGGAGTCTGCAGGCTGTCCTAAGCCTACGTATTACGGCGGATGCTTCCCCTTCCCAGAGTGCAGGGAACCACCATTGCCTGTCACCAAGTCCTTAGGCCAGGCCCACACGAGGCTTCTTGTTCCCTCTGTGCCCCCCTTTCCCATGGGCATACCCATGCCAACCCCCTGCACAGTGAGGAGCCACTTCCCACCAGTGCTGCCCCCAGTGTCTCGTGGAGCATTTCCACGCCTGCTCTCTTCCTGGCCTTCACATAAGCTGTTCCCTCTGCCTGCTCACACCGTGTGTGCTCACCTCCCTGGATCTCCAGAAAAACTAAAGCTCTGCCCCTGCAAGAGCCAACAACCCTAGCCAGAATTCCTGCATGTTTTCTTTCCCGACTTGCCTGGAAGAACTCCATCACCCCTTTTCCCAAGGCCTTGGGTGCCATGAGCAAGCCGGGCCCTTTTTATCAGAAGATGCACACGGCTCGCTGTTCAGGACCAGCTCCTCGGACATCCCATGAGTCTCTGGACGGGTCTCTGGAGGAGCCCGAAAAACTCCGCCCGAGACCAGCAGATAGGCCACAGTATCGGGGAGGCACAGGAGCATCCTGGACTAGGAGGCATCCCACAGGGCTGGTCTCCGGGAGGAAGACTCCGGGAGGAGGCCCTTCCACAAAGGAATTACAGGTGCTCACTCTTCCCCAGGGAGACCACATGAGCACAAAACCCCAGTCCCACACAGGGGCCAGGCGAAACAAGGGAGTGTAATGACAAAGGATGTAACAGTGAGGGAGGTGGGGGTGTTCAGACAGGGATCCCTGTTCTTTTGGATCAGGTGGTTAGGGAGGGCTTCTTGGAAGAAGTGACACTGAAAGAGGCATTGGGGTTTGAGGAGTGTAGAGTAGAGGAAACATATTCCAGGAGGGAAACCCAGCAGGTGTAAAAGCTCTGGAAAGAGCCAGAAAGAGCCTGGCTGGTTTGTCTACACATAAATGGGGCCAGTTTCCTTCTGAAATGGCCATGGCTCAGTTTACAGCCAGCAGTCCCTAAAAGGGGATTCTGGGGAAGCCACTTACCCAACGGCTTCTTTCCTTGCTGTTCCTGGGGTTGGATGCAGAGTCAGGAGGCAAAGGGATTCTACACAAGCACCCCCCCCATATGTAGGAAGCTGACTCCAGAGCTGGGGTCCCCAACCCTGCTTTGCTGCCTCTGCCTCGGGACAGAGGGAACATACCCCAGAGGGTACAGGAGACCCCCAACTACAGAAGGCAGAAATACGGCAGGGCCTGTTGAGGCCGTGGCTGCCACCAGCCACACACTAAGATCACCTGCTGACCCGGGGGATGGGGGGCAAACACCCTGAACCTTGGCCTCCAGGTCAGCTTAATAAAAACTCCCCAGGGTGGGGCTCAATGCTCAGGACTTTTTTTTTTTTAATCCTCCTATGGGGAGCTAAGAGCCACTGTGTTACCGCAAGTCTTTCAAACACTGGCTCCCAACTAGGATGGATTTGCTGACAGACCTATGGCTTCATCTGCTAGTGAAGAGATAACAGGGTCCCAGGGTATTAGGAAGCTTTTCATTTTTGGTCGTGGCCCCATGTGCCGGTGTCCTTCCCGGTCTCTGACAAAGGTTCATTATTAAGGATAATTCTGAACACCAATTAGAAAAGAGAAGAGCGGAGAGGAAGCTACCTGTGAATGTCAAGAGGCCCCTTCTGGGAGACTTGAAACCCCTGAGCCTGCTGCACCCCGGTTTAATGACAGCCTCCAAGAGGTCTGCCTCCCTCCAGGGGCCACTGATGGTCCCGGGCACTCAGGAAACCTCAGCCTCGCAGCAGAAACCAGAAGCCCATGCTGGCTGCACACTGGGGAGAAACAGGCAGCTAAATCCCTGGGACAAGAGACCCTGAAGTTCTAAAAAGAACATGATCCTTCAAGTCAGCAGAGTCTCCGATTCCCCCAGTTAAATGAGCTGCAGGACTCTGAGCAAGGTACTTAGCCTTTTCACTCCTTAGTTTCTTCATCCAGGAAATGGAACTGTAACACCAGGCACATATATCCTAGCCACAGGACTAAGTGCAAGTGACCCGTATGAATAAAAACCAACCTGGGGGGTGGGGGCACCAGGGTGGCTCAGTAGGTTAATTTAAGCATCTGACTCTTGATCTCAGCTCAGTTCATGATCTCAGATCATGGGACTGAGCCCGTATTGGGCTCCCTGCTAGCTGGGAGTCTGCTTGGGATTGTCTCTCCCTCTCCCTCTGCCCCTTCCCCTGCCCTTGGGCACTCTTTTTCTCTCTCTCAAATAAATCTTAAAAAAGAAAAAAGAGGGCGCCTGAGTGGCTCAGTGGGTTAAGCCGCTGCCTTTGGCTCAGGTCATGATCTTAGGGTCCTGAGATCGAGTCCTGCATCGGGCTCTCTGCTCAGCAGGGAGACAGCTTCCCTCCCTCTCTCTCTCTGCCTGCCTCTCTGCCTACTTGTGATCTCTCTCTGTCAAATAAATTGAAAAAATCTTCAAAAAAAAAAAAAAAAGAAAGAAAAAGAAAAAAATAACCTAAGCCTGGACCACAGGAAGTACTTCATCAAGATTATTTCCTATTGTTCCCTCTCTTTTTCTTCCCACCTTTCTAGAACTTCCCATACTGTTTTTCTTGTGAAAGTCTTCTCCACTCAATCGTGTGCCTGTCATGCGCACCTATTAAAAAGCTAGCTCCCTGGGTGGGTGAGAGTGGGGGTCGGGGCAGTTGGGGGCAAGGAGTTAGTGCTTAGCAGGGACAGTGTTTCAGTTTAGGAGGCTGAAAAAGTCCTGGCGACAGGCAGTGGGGACGGCTGCACTACAGTGTGAACGCACGTGACACTACTGAACTCCAGGCTCGAGAATGGTTCCAAGCGTACATCTGGGGTTATATATACCTTACCGCCATAAAACAGAGACCCAGTGTAACACCTCCCCCACCCTCTGCTCAGCTTTTCTGTGCCCCTTTGGGGGCACGGGGTTCTAGGTCTTACCCCACAGGGAAAGAGGCAGCGCCGTCCTGCTGGCCAGGGGCATCCACGTGGCAGACGGCAAAGTGCTGCGTGATCTCCTGCATGTCCTCAGAGTTGAACAGGGGGTTGTAGCAGGTTTTGTCTGGAGAACAGGCAGGGGCGAGAGACGAGGAAGGAGTAAGGGCAGAATACATCTGGGTGCTTGGTGGCATGTAATGGCCTTTTGCTGCTCTCACTCCCATGCAGGGAGGAATGACTGCAGAAGCAAGAATGCCGACCTTCCTGTCCCCTCACTTGCCTCTGGTGCCGAAAGGCAAGCAAGCGGGCCTGGTGGTGCCAAGGGCAGGTAAGCTCCACTGCATACGGCAGCGGCTGGAGCCCAAACACGGATGGAGCTGGTGCTGTGAGGAGGCTCCTGTCATGGCTCCAGCATCACCCCCCATCAGCTGGGCTGCGACGGACCTTGCTGCACTCATGTCCTCTTTCTGTCTGTGTTCCTGGAACCCCCACATTGGAAGTAATGGCCAGGGCACATGACTCTCAACCAAGGAGGGCACAGGAGATAAAGCACGGACGCTCTCACTTCTTATGTGGCCTTGGAGGAGTCTCCCAACTGCTGAGTGCTTGAGGCAAAGAGGGCCAGCTGTTCACCCATCCACCCCCCTTTTCTTCCTGGGCACACAGCGGGATTACATTTCCCAGACTCCTTTGCAATGAGAGGCAGCCATGTGACCGGGTTCTAGCCAGTAACTCGTGAAGCTCGCAGTTTCTTGTTAATACCTGCCACCCATTCTTCTAGGTTTCTCTCCCTGCTGCCACCTGCCAAATGCAGAAGGCTCTGAGGCCCCAGGGGATGGAGGAGCCACAGCTGGCAGGAACCTACATTCTGGAATCACCAAGCCAAAGGTGTCCCACAGAATGCCCAGAGGCATTACAGGAGGGAGAGACAGATGTGTATTGTGCACAGCCACAGAGATCTTGGGGGCTTCTGTTTCTGCAGTTGGCTTACTGAAGCAGTGAGCCTCCACCACAGGGTAACAGCCACAGGCAATTCCATCCCTTAGCAGGGCTTGGAAAAATAAGATGGCAGATATCCAAGGACCTAGCACGGGAGCTGGTAGCTAATAGATCCAAGGGTGGGCACAGAGAGGAAGAGGGATATAGGAGAAGGGATGATGAAAGAAAATGGTTTTCCGTGACTGACATCACTACCTCAAGGTACTAAGAAGCTGGAGGAAAAACACGCAAGCCAGGCAGGCTGTCAATCACCGATCACACCATCACCCAGCTTGCGATACTCAGGATTACAGAGGGGCCTGGACGTGCAAGCCGTCAGTGCCTTCTCGATCTCCACGGAAAGATTCGCTTCTATCCTGCGCGATTTTAACATTCGGCAGACCTTACGCCTTTACCGTCTGTGAAACATGGGGAACCCACATATGGTAACACTTCCTGGGAATCTCAGAAATACAACGTAAACATTCACGGCAGCCTCATTTGGAATAGCCAAAAAGCAAAACCATCCAAGTGTTCATCGACGGAAGGACAGAAATATGAACTGTGGTCTATGCCCACAATGGAGTATCCTTCAGGAACAAGGACCGACGGACGTAACACAGGGGACGATGTGGATGGACGGAAACCATTAGGAAAGCAGCCAGCCGCAGAAGACCCCGTGTGGTAGGACTCCGTTTATAACAAATGTCCCGGATACACACGTCCTTAGAGATAGAAAGTAGACCAGAGGTGGCCGGGGGCTGGGGGGTTCGGGAGATTGCGAGAACAAAGTTTTCAGAGTGATAAAAAAATGTTCTTAAATGGCCTGTGCTGATGGTTGTACAACTCGGTCAAAAATCATAAAAACAACTGTACACACTGATCAAAAGAAGTCACTGTCACCCACAGACGTGGAGGGCCCCGAGTTCCCAGCACACCCAGGCACAAAGACAACGTTGTGCCCTGTGTCGTGCATTCCAGCCTCTTCTAGACTCTCACAACCGCCCCAGGAAGTGTCAGCAGAAGAGGAACAGCCGGCCCTCCCACCAGCGGCCCTTCCGCGCGGCCCTCCTCCCCACCCCGGCGGGAACCGAGGCTCCCGGGAACTTACGGTTCATGCCAATGTCATGGTACGTGAGGATGACGGGCCGATTTCCCTTCGGGGTCCCGCACAGCGTGACGTGAATGGAGCCATGCACCGTCTCTATGTCCTGCTCCTGAGGAAAGACAGAGACAGAGGGCTCTGTGATGTGGGCTTCTCAGCGTTGCTGCGGCTGCGACCGCTGACTGCGTGCGTCCAGTTTCCAACTGTGTTTTGAGGAAGCTCCACGTATGTTTCTCATTTGGTCAGCAGAGCTCTGGCCTTTGGGGAGCAGATCTCTCCGGCCAGAGAAACCGCTCCAAGAGCCAGGGAGCGAAGGGGAACTAAGCTAGGAGGCAGAGGAAAGAAAGAGTCCTGGCTCGGATGCGGACATTAACCGCCCGAAATGTGGGAAAGGCACCAGCCCCAGCCCCTCTCTGCACAGGATCTGGTTTTCTCCACCTGGGAAATGGAGGTCATCAAAGCCTGAGCTTCCTCGACTGTCTGCTCCCACGGTGGATGGTGACAGCCTGGATCAGGGAAACCAAGGCAGCTGCCCAGAATCACACTCAGGACCCACCACAGGATCACACTCAATATTCTTCACAGGCTTCTTACGCCCTCACACTCTGAGAAGCCTGAAGAGTCAAACCACATTCATGCCTCAGAAAGCCACCTTAGGTCAGCCCTTGACATTTATTCACCGAGGAGAGAACATTCTAGATGCCATCTAACCTGCTCCCAAAACCAACCTAAACGTGAACCATCTCAACTGCTGATGAATGGCGGGAAAGAGCAGGTCAGGGTCCACCCCACGTGGACAAGAAGAAGAAACGGGCCAGATGCCCCAATTAGGAGCCTCATGGAGCTGGGCAAGCTGCCCTTCCCCCAGGCTGTACCCTGCGAGCAGACCTAGGACCTGGCAGCTCCGGGGATGCCAGGAGGCCCACGGGACAGGACACAGCAGGAGGGACGGTGCCCACAGCCCCTCCATCCCAGACCTGTGAGAAACTGGCTCACAAATCAAGAAATACACCCCAATTCTCAGGCTCTCCCTCCAGAACAGGGCAGCGTGCTCTCCACGCATGTAGCAAGAAGCCGCTCCCCTCCCCATCCCAAGCAAGCAGTGCTGGCGCTTCCAGCCCTCGCTCGAGGACCCCTAAAGCAAGCTGGGGGATTCTGGGTCCTGGAGGGGGCCTTCCCCGGCTGCCCTCACACCTGTGACATAGGGAGAATGCTGGAACCTCACCGAGTATGAGCGCTCACCAGGTGACGCTGATGGGCCCACACAGACCACAGCACGGAGGGGACGCCTGTTCCCTGTCGGTCCCAGGCCCATCCCCATCACAAGGGTCCTCCTGAGCCGCCTCCCTCATCACCCCAACAATGGCAGTCAGTCCCTCGAACACAGAGTCCACGGTCTCTCTTCCCATTGGTGCCCAGCACTCCGATCTTGCCTCTACAAGCACTGGAAAAATCCACAGACGAGGGAGCAACAGCCCGGCCCCAGTGGGGGCCACAGTCATCTGCTGGGCCCGTCCCTGGCCCTGAAGCCAATCGGGGACAATGGTTCATTGAGAGGGTCACATTCTCCATTGTCTCCTCAGCGGACCCACACGGCGCCCTCTAAAAATAGGCCAGGCTAAGCAGCATCCCTGCCAGCCTGAGGTCATCAGGGTTCAAATCTGAGTCCTACCCTTCCCCGATGCTTCTGAGCCCTGGGTCCCTAGCTGAAGGACAGGAGCGAACCACCTCACCCTGGGATCCTCAAGGGAGGAGGTCACCTTGGGGTCTGAAACAGTGCCAGGAGGAAAGGAGGTCTTTGGGACACGGCAACGAGGTGTTGAATGCAGTGCCTGGGTACTACTTAGTGGCAGATACAGGATGCCCAGCCCTGGCAGGCACCAAGGATGTCCCTGACAGCCCACTGGGGTGGGGATGTGTAGCTGATGTTGACTCAGCTCTGTGGAGGCCTTAAAATTATACCTCCCTGTAACCAGAACTAAAGGTGTCCAAGAAGCGAGGGGCAGCCCTGCCTGGCTTACTGTTCTGTCCCCAGGCCAGGCACCCAGTCCATGCCCCCAGCAGACAGTCAGGAACTGTTGCATTAAGACCTGAGAATAAATTATCTTTCTTCAGAAAGTCCACTAACTACTCTGGGTTCAGGCTCCCCTCTGCCTCTTAATTGGCTCTAGGCTTCTTGGAGAGCTCCTGCTCCCACTTGCAAACTCCAGGATTGGCACGAAATTTCCCAGGACAAGTGCAGAACCTCCCAGGACTGCATATAAGCCCCATGGAGCATTAAGGTTTCATCCTCGGGAGGAACCACCCAAGGGTGGTGGCCGGTGGTGGCCATGGCCCGCGCCGTCTCACCACTAGCCTGGACCTCTGTGCAGCCAAAAGCATTCGCCGCAGCTCGCCTCATCTGAAGGATAAGGCAGCCAGTCTCAGAAAGCGGAAGCAATACAGCAAGGGCACTCGGGCAGCAGGAGGAAAAAAGACCGATGTGATCTTTCTTGTGCGAGTCCCATTCCTTAAGTCACAGAAGCACGCACACACACACACACACACACACACACGTGCACACGCACGCACAGGATGCTAAGCCAGCCCTGGTGCTCTCTCTGCACTGGCCAAAACCAAGACTGCACCTGAGATGGATGGAGGAATTAAAACAAAAACACATGCTTTGTCCTCTTTCGACCCAAAGAACATTCTGTCCTTCTGTCTCCAGGGGGATGAATCACTACGCCGTATCCTGTAGGAAGGGGCCTACCTCACACCCCCACATTCTCCCACAGAGAGGGCACCAAGAAACGCAGTGGCCCATGCACTTCTTGTCCCCTTGCCTGAGAGAGGACGTCCCCTGTTCTGGGACTTGCCAAGGCTCCTCTCTCTGGCTACGACATTGGCTGGATTTCCTCCACCAGCCAGATCTCCAACCTCCACCCTTCTCTGGTTCAGAGCCAGATCTTCGAAATGCCTTTGCATAGGGGTCTGATCCAGCCAAAAGCAAGCAACAGAGAGAAACCCAAGCTGTACAGTTTTCCTCTCTCACCTCCTCTGTTAAAGCCTAGAAAGCCACTCTCTCAAGATACAGAGGAGGTGGCAATATGGCAGAAATACTCACCCAATCAGGCCTCCTACTCGACTCCAGCCCCACCCCGAGCATTCGTTTCAAGTCTTCTCCCCAAATGCACGCAGCCCCACCAGGTAACAGCTGTCCTCTTTACAGAAGAGAAGACAGGCCAAAAGAGGGCAAGTGATCTACCCGAGGTCACACAGCTGCAACAGAATCTGAGGCTGTTCCAAGTCCAAAACCCTGGACTCTGTGTGCTCTCTGACACCTGTTTGCTCTCGGTGCCAGATGGTACACGAAGAAAAGAAACCTTTAAGACAGAATGTGCACTGGGACTCTAAGTCAGACCCCTCCCATGTGACTGTGGACGGCCTTCTACGGCCCCAGCATCTCCAGGAACGTGCCATCCACAGACAAGGTGCTAGGGGTACACTGGGCACGTGGAACAGAGGCATGACACTGGCTCCGCCCATCCTTCCCAGGACGTGCACCTGCCTCCACACTGTCGTAGGCCGGCAGGTGTCCCACTCGGAAGAGCCTCAGCACAAACATCACTGCACTGGGCTGACCCCTTCACCGTGTACTGGTACTTTTATCTGCAGTGCCCACTATAGGGCAAGTATCTGTTTGATCACACCTCCCACCTGACAGCCAACTCCCAGAGAGAGAGGCCAGCTCTGGCCCCCAAAGGGCACCAAAATTCACAGAGTCCATACCACCTATAAGCTGGTAAATGGCGAAAGGGCACCTATCCTATTCCTACTGTCTACATGGCTTACAAGACAGCAGGTGGTGGAAACAGCACTTACCACTAAGTATTCCTTCAAGATTTCATTTCAGCTGCCAATCCTGGCTTCGGAGCTTTATTAACTATGGCTGACCATGTGGGCTGGCCTCTCCCACATCTGTTATTCCCCCTTTAGGACAGAATTCCCAACAATGTGCCTGATAAAATTTTCCCTTCTCCCATCTGCCTTCTAGCCGGTTGGGCGGGGGGTGGGGGGGTGGTCCAGAGACTCGTTTCTGCCTCATGAGATGTCAGCAGAGTTTTGAGAAGAGTTTTTTTTAAAAAAGGTCAAACTTGGCCTTTTGATTTTTTTTTTCCCTTTCACCCCTCTGCCTGCTTCCTTCCTGGAATGTGAATGAGATGGTTGGAGGTTTGGCAGCCATCTTATGAGCATGAGGACATAAACTGTATGCTAGAGAAGACAGAGCAGGAAGCTGGAAGGAGTCGGGGACTGGGTGACTTCACAGGTCTTCCAACTCAGCAGAATAGCAAACATTTCCTTGTTGAGAGCAGTGTGTGTTGAGGAATACTAATCTTAATGATACATTCCCCATGTGCCCTTGGGCAAATTACCAGACTAGTGTGGGAATTCCTCAGCTGTCAGCTGAGGGCAGTAAGGAGTCCACCTGCTCTTGGGGCTGCTCCCCATGGGATGCGCTGCAAAGTGTTCTAGAAAAGGCAGCCTTTGGCTCCATGCTGGCTGTCACAGATGCTTATCCCAGAGATAATCAGTGTGAAGCCACAAGGGGGTCCCAATGGCTTAAGTCAACTGGTTGAGTGATCCAGGGGCGCTCTGAGACCAGCTGCCACCACCTCCCTCCCTAATCCCCTCCTTCCCAGCTGGCCCCAGGGAGACACAGAATCATCTAGACTCTAAGGGATGACACACTTAGCCAGACGCTAAGTCAGCTGGCGCACTGGGCTGCCCCTCCCCGAAGTCTAGCAATCCTTGGTCAAGGCACAGCCAAGGGTGGAGGGCACTCTCTGGAACAACAAATAGGCAAAGAAAACCGATTTGGGCTAGTCAGACATAGCATGAAGTCAAGCTTTGTTGAGGCAAGAAAAGGCAAATCATGACCACAGAAGCTCAAGAGGAAATGGCAGGGGACTGCCCTCCCCCCATCCTCCTGGTTCATCTCCAGTGCCCACAGCTGGGGAGGGGCACCGCTGGCTAGGCCACTGACCACCTTTCCATTAAGAAGCAGGTGAAGAGTGGAAGATGCTGAGGAGGGGCGCGTGTGTGCAAGAAACATAGATGATCTGCCTGTAAGGACAGTCGTCTGTTTACTGAGCAAACACAGTAACAGCCATTTCACAGACGGAAAAAGCCAGCATCTGTGCACCTCAGCACACGCACCTGCACGTAGCAGAGGCAAGGTTCAGGACAGGCCCCTGGGCCCCCCACGTCCAGATTGCCAGCCAAGCCCCAGGTTATAGGAGGCACACTGGGCCCCCTCGGAAGACACGACCTCAAGGAGGCCCAGCAGAATGCTGTCATCACATCAGGGAAAAGAAAAGCTACAGAGTCAGGAAACCAGCTGTTGCGGGCAGACGGTGTCAGCCTGGGAATACAGAGTGAAGCTGGAGCCCACACCAAAGACCGCAATTCTGCAGGGAAGAGAGAGTTAGGAGGGAAGTCTTGTCGGATCAGAGAAAAGAGAAGGAGCAGCACCGGCCAGCCACCCACCCACGGAGCAGAAGAGGGAGGCTTGTGTGCTGCATCCCACGCTGTGTTTATCATGTTCACGACACCCCTGGGAGTAGTGATCCTCCCCCAGATTACAGATCAGAAGACTAAGCCCCTGGGAGGTCAAGCCACCGGCCAAGGACACACAGCCGACAAAGACAACCGGCTTCTGTCCACTGGACCTGCCCTGTGACTCCAGGACATGGATGTCTATACTGTGAGCCTAGACCTAGGGAGAGCTGAGCCCCACCACGGGGGTGCTTGGCGGGTGAGGCACCCCTCTGCTGGCCCACCGCCCCCCTCCCCACAAAGGGCACTCCCAGGAAACCCCCAGAGGAGAGAAGCAGCAAGTCATCTCCGTGACCCAGAGGAGCACTTCTGCCATCTGTCACTCTGGCTTGGCTCTAAGCCCCAGTGGCTGGGCTGGGAGGTGGGGCTGGGGAAGGCAGGGATGGGAAATGGTGGGTTGAGGATTTCCAAGCCTCTGAGTTCTGCCCACCTTCAGTCAGGGAGCATGAACACAAGAAGCAACTGTGTGCAAAGAAAGAAAATTAGTAAAAGGTCACTGTTTCCATTTTCCCTAGAAGCTGATCTGCTTCCAAAAAATGGGGGGAAAATCACCTCTCCCAACACCATCACCCTCTGCCAGGCTCAGAACAGAGCTAAGAAGTGGGAGCCAGACCCCAGGGGACGCTGCTCACTGCCTCCTGTGCCATGGCCCCTGCTGCTCCACACCCAGAGGCCCAGCGGGGTCATCAGCTCCCTGCCCAGGGAGCCCTGAGGAGCACACAGACGCAGATTCCCACGGACACCAAATCAGATCAAACCACCTGAATAACTGAAGATCCAGGTGGAAGGAATGAGAAACAGCAAATCTAACAGGGAGGCCATTTGGGGCCAGAGCAAGTGTCCCACCTCTGGAGTGTTGGAGTGAGGGGCAGTGGTTGTAACCCTGCCACCCTCTCCCCGCAACTGGTTATAGGGACTTTGACTTTGGCTCCAGACATGGGCACTGGGTCAGGCTTGGTCATCTATTTCATCACGGGGCAACACGGGGCAAATCCCTTCAACCTTCTCTGGGGCCTTGTCCACTATAAAACACGGGTGCACTAAGCCGTCAGCTGAAGGCCTGGTGTGAGGGTTAAGGACACCACACAGAAGAGGCCAGAACTATTTCCGGGGTACGGTTAGTGCTCAGAACATCAGTAATCAGGACTCCCGTGATTATCTCCTATCTCAGAGTCCCGTGGGTCACTGAGGGTTATCTTGACAGCACCCTTTGGTGCATTTCTTTACATCTCCAGACTGATTTCTCATCTGCGAAAGAGGGTAACATTCACACCTGGCACGGACGGCCTCCAACAGTAAGCAGGAATTCAAATAATGCATTCGTTCCCTTCGCCCCTCTCCCCCCTCCCGTTAGTGGCCTTCCAGGAAGCCTCCCCACCTGGAGCGGAGAGGGAAGGGCCAGCTCATAAAGCATCTGCCAGGTCTGATATTCTTGGATTCTGTGAGTCTAGCCAAAGAAAGCAAGCTGGAACCCAAAATATTTCCACCTACCCTACTCATCCAATTTGCAAACACAACAGCCTAGTTCCTGATGCCAAAACCTTCTCTGCAAAATCAGATCGAACTGCACCCATGCTACAGCCAAGGCACCTCAGCCCAGTAGCCCACCCAGCCCTGTACTCTGAGGACCCCAGAGGGTCGCCAGGAAAGGCAGGCAAAGAAAGGTCCCAAGAGCACGTCACAACGTTCCAAGGCTGGGAACCAATCAATTTGCCCCAAAACATCAGCCAGGCCCCAAACTAAGTGCCCAGCCTAAGGTAATGTCAGCCGGGAAGAGGCGAGGCCACAAAGCCTGTGTCCAGGCAGCGAGCTCTCCCACAAGGAGCTCTCTCCTAGGGCAGGCAGCCCTGAGGCTCATGCCACAGACCCTCCAGCAGCTTCTGACTGCTGAGATCTGGGCTACAGTGTGTTTTGATTCAGGGGGAAAAGAAATCTTGACTACTCTGGGAAAAGAACAAAGAGTCTGCCTAAGTTAGTCAAAATGCTGAAGCACCAAATTTTTTCCAAGAAATACCATGGGCTGCCGTGGGATCCATGCAGGGAGGCTGCTCAGACTCCTTAAACTTGGCCCTCAAGGAACCGCCCAGCCAGGGCCCCCATTTTCATGAGCATCAAGGAACCAACTAAATGAACAGATGAAAGCAGTTCGCCACGAGGGCACACCCGCTGTGAGTCCGGCATCGGCTCCCCCTCGGGGGTTAAACATTCACCCCCTCCAAAGTACTGTCCAGAGTATTTGCCCAGCCAGGTTGGTTTACAACCGGAGCTGCCAAGATATGCTGGCTTTTAGCCCCCACCGGCCCTCCCAGGCCCATCACCACTGTAAGGCATCACAGCAGAGAGAAAGGGTCAGGGTCAGACTGGGTTCAGTGGGGCCCCTTCACACCTGCTGGAAACCCTCAGTTTCCCGATCTGCCAAGGAGGGATGATAGGACAAGTCCCAGAAGAGTCAGCAAGAGTGCCTGGGAAGCCCTGGGCACTAGCCTGGCTCATCTGAGGCCAATGAAATCTGCAGCAGGCAGGAGACCCTTTGCCAGAGCCCCGTGTGAAGTCTGAGGTCAGGGTCGGCTGGTGAGTCCCTCCCTGGGGCACAGAAGCACGGCTCTGTCCTTCTCCACCTCTGGCCTGTGGTCGGTAACTCTTTAGGATACGGAGAGCCTCACAGGGCCGTGCAGCTTCAGAGGGAATGCCCCACAGCAACCCACACCCACGATTTCGGAGACTGCTGGAAATCTGACGGAACCTTTCATAAACACCATGAGTCAACCAGGTCTAGGAGCCAAATCCATATTAGTATAGTTTTATACAAAGAGATACTTTTGCAAACAGCCTTGACAGAGTATTACTCCGCACCCAGATTCAGCCCCGATACCGATTCACAGGAAAGATCGCACCTATTCGCTTAGAGAAGATGTTAGGGAACCCTCAGAAGGCTCGGGAACCAAGCCAGAGGGGCCTCTGTGTGGGATGATGGGTCCCTAAGCTTCTGCTCATCACATGACTGGCTCCATCTATCATACCTGTCTCAGCTCAATGTCACCGCCTCCAACAGCCTTCCCGGACAGCACCCCACCGTGGGAGGGGGAGTTGATGTCCTCAAAGCCCGTCCAGGAGCTGGCGCTGGCGTGTTTGACTGGTTCCCCCGACTCAGAGCAAACTCAGAAGAAATGGTTTCCAACAGGCGCTCTGGAAACGCACCAGCTGAGTTCAGACCCTTTTCCACCCCTGAGGCTCCAGGCAAGCTACTCAACCTCTCTGTGCTTTGGGCTCTCCCTCCGCACCACGGTGAGAGGGACCATTGTGAGCTCGCCCCTCTGCGCTCAGAGCCATGCCTGGCATGTGTTCAGGGCTTGGCAGTGCTGAGCTAGGAGTTCGGAATTTAAGTTCCTGAAAACAAGGATCACCGCCTGTCACACCCCCCACTGTGTCCCCAGCACCTAAGACAATGCCAGGCACAAAGCAGGCATTTGTGAAAGGAACAAAGGGAGGCACATCAGAAAAATGCTCCCACCTCACAGGACAGCTCTGGGATTAACTGCGAGGGCCCAACCCAGCCTGGTGCATGATGGGTTGGGGGAGAATCTCACCCTCTCTCTCCCAGCCCCCGGCCAGGACTTCCCTTTGCTGATGTCCTGAAGATACAGCATCCCACCCACCCCAGCCGGGGCGACCTTAAAGTCAGGTGGTAACCTGGGATGGCAGGTGGGGCCGGAGGTGCTGTTCTCTGTTCTACTGGCTATCAGTGCCTGGAAATCACAGCATCTAACAGTGGTTTGCACACTACCAAAAAAGACACAAACACGGGGAATTATCTTCCTGGGAAACAAATAAACGATGCTTTCAAGGTTTCTCCAAATCCAGAACCAAACTTTTAAAAATCTACGATAACCACATGATCCAACCATTCTCCATCTGGGGGTGCACCCCGAAGAAATGAAAGCAGGGTTCCCGAACAGACATTTGCACGCCCATGCTCCCAACAGCATTCCACACAATCGCCAAAACGTGGAAGGAGCCCAAGTCGCCACTGAACGATGAGCGAATAAACCAAACATGGTCCATAACACCTACAACGGACAGTATTCAGCCTTAGAAGAGAAGGGAATCCTGCCTGACACCTGCCGCAGCACAGACACACCCCGAGGATGTGGCGTGAAGCAGAAGAAGCTAATGACAAGACAACAAAACTCAGCAGGATACCCCTTACATGAGCCATACAGAGCAGCCAGATGCAGAGACAGAAGCAGAACGGCGGTGACCAGGGGCTGCGGGGAGGAGACAGTGGGGAATCTGTGTCTACTGGGGTTCGAGTTTAAGTTTTGCAAGATGAAGAGTTCTGGAGCTGGACAGCTGTGATGGTTGCACAACACCAGAAATGTTGTTAGTGCCCCTGGAGTTTACATTTAAAAATGGTTAGGGCAGTAAATTTCATGTGTATTTCACCACAAGGATTGGGGGGGGGGGGGGACACAACACAACAACTCGCAGAAGAGTTAGTAGACAGGGTGTGCTACTGACCCAGCACTGCCCAGGACACCTCCCATCAGGGTTCCCCCACCCCCACGTGAGGCCCATGCCAGCTTTGAAATAATGAGTCCAGGGCTTCCAGTTCCTGAGGTTCTGACCCTTCCCTCTGCCAAGACCAGCCAGCCTGCTCTCCTGAAAACTTGTTCTTGGAAAAAGCTCCAGACACACCCCCCTCGCCCGCGCCAACCCTGAGCAGGGATGGAGCCAGGAGACCACAGAGAAGGGCTCACTTTCCCAAGCAGAGCCAAGAACATCAAGCCTTGCTCGGCTTCCTCCCATCACCGGGTTCCAAGCCCACCCAACTTCTCCCCCATGTCCCTCCCGCATATGCCCCACAGCCCAACAACCCCCTCCTGCCTTCCTAGGGAGAGACGGGCTCTTGCTTCTTCGACCAGCGATCAAACCAGTTTCTCTCCGGGGAGAAGGAGCGGAGTGTGGAGAACCCGGTGACGCAACTTCCTTCCCTCCCCTTGCCCCTAGTGTCCGAACAAAGATCTTCAACCAACAGAAAGAAGAAGGAAAGAGAGAAAACAGAACAGGGGAGGGGGAAGGGCAGCCACACCCTCTCACTTGCCTGAACATCAAACTCTTGCAGGAGGCCGGTGATGGTCTGTGGAGAGAAACAGAGATGAGATCAGTCAGTTCTGTCAGTTTCCTGGGGAAAAAAAAATAATGTTGGAACACCCGGGTCTCTCCGAGCCCTGAGTCTATCCTGACCATCCCTCCTCCGTGGGACCTCTCCAATTTCTCACAAAGAGAGACTTTCCTTTTCATCTCAAGGAAGAGCAGTCCAGCAAAAAAGTAGACACATTAGCCAGATCCTTTTTGACAATACACTTGATCAAAAAAGATCTGAAGGTCTAAGCTGGCCACAAGCTTGAGAGATACAGGAATGTAACAGGCTATTAAGTAGTTTCCCTGCCTCTACCCACAAGTTACACTTTTAAACTCAAACCTGACCATGTCACTGTCCTTCAGTATCTTCCATGGTTACCGCCATCATCAGGGGTCCCAGTCCCCTGGGGAGCAGGGAGAACGTGGCTCTGAGAAGGGACTGCAACTTTCCCAGGAGATGTTGCTGGCATGTTTTTTTCTGGCCTAGAGATGGGAGTCCAAAACACTCTGAAAATGAAACCCCTTCCAGACCCTATAGTTAAACACTAGGGAGGAAGACAGCTCAGCAGAGCAAAATGCAAATGAGGGGAAGGAAATACAGAGGGAAACCCCTTGGGAGAGCCAGAGCTGGAAGACCCGATTGTAACAGGTGTCCCGCTGCTGGAGATTAAAGGGGCTTCACACACCCTGGGCGGGGTTAAGGTACAAGCAGATGTGGCCAACGCCCACTCTGTGAACGTGTGTGTCGGTGGGAGGGGGCTGGAAAAGCCATTCTGTACAACCCCGCCAAGTGTCAACAAGAGCGCCATGGCCATCCAGATTGAGAAGAGGCATCAGAAAGAGCTTCCCCAAGCAAGTCTAATTAAAAACACTCTGCTGAGACAATCAAAAGAACTAGAAGGTTTCCTTCCATCAAAACCTTGGAAGAAAAGGCAAATATTCACTTTGAGATAGACGTGCCACCTGCAAGTGATAACCTCCTAGATGTTGGTTTCGAAAATAAAATTTTCCCAAGATACCAGTAGGCTGCCTGGAAAGTATAATGACTGTGTGTAGAAATGCAGTTAGACCTGGACCCAGAGATGCCACCCCTGAGAATTTATCCCAGCGTTGCACCTGCACGTATACAGATGACGCAGGTCCAAGGTCCAAATGATGCAAGTACCCCGCAGCGTTGCTGGGAATGGCAAAAGGTTGGGAAGACCCACATATCCACAGACAAGGCATTGGTCCAACCAACTCTGGGGGACGCTGGGAAACTGGAAGGGAAAAATGTCCTGTGGACCCTTGCTGGAAAGGTCTCCAAGAGAGTTCATTACATGAGTAAAGGCAAGGTGTGCTCTACTATTTCATATGGCTTTTTTTTTTTTTTAAAGATTTTATTTATTTATTTGACACAGAGAGATCACAAGTAGGCAGAGAGGCAGGCAGAGAGAGAGGAAGGGAAGCAGGCTCCCTGCTGAGCAGAGAGCCCGATGCGGGACTCGATCCCAGGACCCTGAGATCATGACCTGAGCCAAAGGCAGCGGCTTAACCCACTGAGCCACCCAGGCACCCCATATGGCTTTTTAAAAGGGAAAAATTAGACCATGTTGCTATGTCTCTGTATGACCAAGGGTGGGTTGGTTGGTTTGCTTCCTTTTAAAGCCTCTGTCACTGACCCCAGATGGAAGAGGAAATGGATTTGGAGCATGTGTAGAGACAGCAGGGACCAGCAAATGACAGTCCTCCTCTATTTTTGTCAATAAAAGTTTTACTGGAACAAACAAGTCCATTTGCTCACAAACTGTCTATGGCTGCTTTCATGCTGTTAATGGCAAAGCTCAGTTGTTATGAAAGACGGAATGGTGTGCAGAGCCTGAGGTATTCACTGTTTGGCTCTTTACAGAAAATATCTGCAGACCCCCAGGGCAGAATGGTAATAAGGAGTCTGCAGCGTTCCCTGGGCCTGGCTTCTCCTCCTCCTCCTGGATGATCGTGGGTGATTCCCTTCCCAATACAGACCAGTGTCTGTCTCTGCAAAATGGGGAGAGACACGATGGCCTCACACATTCCTAACAAAAAATCTACGAAATAATGGACCTAAGACACAGCAGCCACATGCAAAGTCATGAAAATACCAAAGGAACAGGCCATTCACCCAAAGCAACTGGCCTGGGTTTGGCTCCATGCCCCACGCTCTGTAATTATGTGACGGAAAACACATGAACTTTCCAAGACTCCCCTTTCCCTTCTGTTAAGATGGGAACGATCATAGAACCTAGCATCAACTCATCCTAGTCTATCCTGTCGGTCAGCCCAAGAGAACCATGAAACGGGCATGCAAGACATGGCTGGTGAGTGTTAATCATTATTTTTGAAAGCCTTTACTTGGCCTTAGCATAACTTCATTTTGAGCCTGAGCCTTGTATCCTTAAAAAGATGTATCATCCCAGGCAGTTACAGAGCTTGGGAGGACAGGGAGGCGAACACCGCGTCAACCGTGCAAATGGAACGGCTTTTCCGGCCCAGGACGGACCCATGGCAGCCCAAGCTGGAGGACATGGGCTTCTGTTTCCAACAGGGAGGCCTCCTTGATGTGAAACATCAAGATACCTCTTGTCCTTCTGCAGTCTTGGACACTAGGAAGCAGGGGACAGATGCAAGTGAGTATCCACGCGGGCACACACGTGTCTGTACTGCATGCCCACCGATGTCCACGTACGAGCGTGCATGGGAGCGGATGGAGCCAGGAGCGTCTCCACTCACCTCCCCTTTCTC
The DNA here is from genome assembly GCF_030435805.1 of Mustela lutreola. Classification (NCBI taxonomy): domain Eukaryota; kingdom Metazoa; phylum Chordata; class Mammalia; order Carnivora; family Mustelidae; genus Mustela; species Mustela lutreola. The sequence goes on along the minus strand of NC_081292.1, from coordinate 8,595,494 downwards.
CACCAAAGGCTTCACCTCAGCGAGGTCCACGTCCTGCATCTCCCGAGACATGTCCCTGCTGTTACCTGGCAAAGAAACGAAGGCCATGGGTCAGCTCTTCCTGCTCACAGACGTTGCCCAAAGGAAGCAAATCTGAGGCCACGGAATGAGCCCCCTCTGCCCAGTGGCTCGCACCACCCACCCAGCACATCACAGTCACAAGTAACCCCCACCCCCCGCTCCGTGCCACCATTCCTGCATCGGGGGCGGGCAGGGAAACCAAGGCTCGAGGACACAACTGCCTTTCTAGGGAAAGGGATGGACTGACACTCTAAGCCGGGTCCTCGCCCACAGCCCCCAGACCCCCCCGCCTCACCCAGGGCATTTCTCATGGCGTTCTTTTCATTAACTTGTGACTGGCATGCGGTATGATGTTCCTTTCCGGAGATATTTGTTTCTGGAGGGTGACCGGTATTTTTATCCATTACGAAATGATCACCACGGCAGGTCTCCAAGTGAGGACAACGGTGTTGACTACAGGACCTATGTTGCTACTGAAAGTGTAGGCAGTGAGCTCGCAGATGTTGGTCTAAGCACTATTTTGGGGTGTCTCCTCAGGCAAGGGCAACCAAAGCAAAAATCGGATGATATCTTGCTGCATTTGGGTAGGACCCGCATCACTGATCCTAAGTCCGGCAGCCCCAGGCTGACGACCAAAAGGGGATGGAGAGTCAGGGGAGGTTCCCCGTATGAAGGCCTGGTGCGAGCTTCGTCCCCTTTCATTCTCCAACTAGTCCTAACAGTGGGCTGCGCCGCCCGGACACCTCCATGTCCGCCAGCGTGCAGGGCTCTCTGCTACGTGCTGGTGAGGACGGGGCCGGGCCAGGAACACCTCCATCTCCACGGGTCTACAGGACTCGACATTCAGAGGGACTTTGAAGGAGAAAAAACTTTCAAGGCAGCAGGGAGTGGGAAAGAGGGTGTGGGAGAGTAAGGTGGGAGAGGCAGGGGGGGGAGGCGATGGTAGGTCAGAGTGGGGTTGGGCAGGGTGGGGGCAGGGTGGGGGTAGGAGTGGGAGAGCAGGTGTGGGGCGAGGGGGCAGGGAACGGGGAGGGTGAGATCAAGGATGGGGAGCAGGGGTGGGGGCAGTGAGAGGGAAGCAGGACGGAGCCGGGCTGAGGGAGCAGAGTGGGCCGGAGAAGGCTCTGATTGGCTCTAACATGGGAAGGCACAGAAGGATCAGGAAGGGACCCCTACAGAGCTCAGCAGGAGAGTTCTGGACTCATCAGCTGTCCCCGGAGCAAGCTCTGGGCAGTGATGCATGGCCCAGCACTCCGGAGACACAAGGGGGCCGAGAGAGCAAAAGCTATTTAACTAGGGCTCCTCTGAAGACCCATTCTTAGAACCCGTGAGAATCTTCATCGTGAGGCACCTCTCAGAGGTCACCCTGAACCCACCCCCTGTGCCAACATATGGCATTCTGTGGGCAGATCCCCCGGGATGCTCTGGTCTGGGGCCCCAGCACGATTATCCCCAGCAGATAACCAGCCCCACAAGAATGCCTTTATGCAGGCTTTGGAGTCTATGCTCGAGAACATTCTGAAAACAAAGTCGGTTTTATGTTTGTGAGCATTCCTGGGCAGCTGCCAGTTCGGAGGCAGGAAGCATGAAAGGGAGAAATCTGTCGGCTTTGCTAACTCAGCGTGTTCGTGGTCCCGAGACCCTGGCCCGTGGGACACCTTCGCCTACACAGCCTAAGGAGCCTTCCAGAAGCCCCGGGTTCTGGCAATGCCACCCTTCCCATTCCACAGGCTCCTACACGCAGGGCAGCCCCACCTGCGAGCTCCCCAGGACTGGGAGCTACCTACCTCGTCCCCAAAGTTGGGACCACAACTCGCTTGTTGATTACATGAACAGGTCTGATGCAGTCTAACAGCCACGTCTGTGTTTAAATTCAGTCTTAAATCATCACTACACCACAGGAGCGAGGACTTGAAACAGTCCCCATGCCCCGGGACTCCAGCACATGCCTGCGTTCAGCCCAGCGTGGTGTGTGGCTTTCTGATACTGGGATCTCATCAGAACCTCAGCCTCCGCTGGACCGGCTCCCTCATTCTCCTTCAGAACAGGAAAGAGCTTCATCCCAGCCCTCCCGGGTTCCTAGATGTGCTCCCGGGGCAGCCTCCTTCCCCCACTCCCTCCTTTTCCTTCCTACAACTCAGCTTCCCAGTCCACGCCACGCAGCAGGTCCAAGAACTGGCCAGTCTGTCTTGAAGATCAAATACTCAAGAATCACTGCTTCTCTGGAGCCCCTGGGGACCTCGGAGAGGCTCTGGTGAGGCCCCCGAAAACCCCCGCCAAGTGATTCTCCAGACAAACAAGTGATTCGGTTCCTCCAGAGGACATTAGCAATGTCTGGAGATGTTTCTGATGGTCACGGCCCGGATACGCTGCTGGTGTCTCGTGGGTGGGGGTCAGACACGCCGCTCAGCAACCCCGTGTTGCACAGGACGGCCCCCGCGGCACGACTGTCCCGCCTCAGCTGTTAACAGCACCCAGGCTGAGACACCCAGGTCTAGATGGAGAAATATTCATAGGGCCCTGGGGACTCTGAGGTCTGTGGGGAGATTGGGATAAAGCAGAAGCAGCTTCCGTACTACGTGTCCCCGGGGAAGGTGGGGGTGCCGCGGGTCCACGGCCGCCTGTACTTGTGAACGCGAGTTTTCCGGCAGGGCTGTGCCAGGTCACTGCCCTGCACCAACCATGGCTGCCCACACCCAGGCTGCTGAGGTGCTCTCTGCCCCTGGGGCATGCCCCCCTTCTGTCCCTGACCACAGGCGGTCAGTCTGCCAGGGGCAGAAAGACAGGTGACTGCTTCCAACACAATTCTGCTGACTCGGGCCAGCCCCAGGCCAGCCCGCACCCCGTTTTCCTTTGCCTGACTCAGAACATTGCAAACTTTTATTTAGAACCTGTTTGCCTAAAGAAATCTTATAAAACAGATTTACAAAAAAGCCAAAAAAAAAAAAAAAAAAAAAAAAAGCTGGCATGTGTTGGGTGACACGGAGAATAGGACCCAATGCCCCCTGGCAGCCCCCCCGAACCTCCCCCTCCACCCCACCTCCTACCGTGGGTCCCTGCTGCCCTGTGCCTCTGTGCCCACCCTCAAACACCCTTCGAGTCCCAGGAGAGTGGGCTTTGAAACAATGATTCGTTCAGAAACTGTTTTCTGTACTCGCTTCTCCCGTGCCCAGGACCAAGCGAAGTGTGACAGTTCCCATAAGTTTTGCTGACAAGGCCCTACTGTGTGATGGGTCAGGGGCAATGTCATGAGCACAGCCAGCCCTGCCCCACCGAGCTCGCAGTCCGGCTCACCCCACCCCCGACCCCCATCATGGCTGCCCGTCTCCCCGCAAGGCCACACTCTCCCAGACTCAGAGTCCCACATGTCCCCCACCACCACCACCATCACTTCGCCTGCAGCCCCGGGGGGTGGAGGGACCGGCCTGGAACGGCACAGTGCCGGTGCGGACAGACTGGCCCGGATGCAGAGGCCTCTGCTGCATCGTCAACTTCTTCACCACACTTTTCCTTAAAAAGCTTTTGCTACAGGTTTCAAACCCACAGCAGCGAGACCCTATGGCCCATTCAAGGAAGCAGGTCCAGCAGCTCATGCCGCTTTGCAGGCAACTCTGATTTCCTTCACCAGGAGGGAGGGACGCCTGTGGGGTCACCTGGTTTGGGGTGCTCTGCCTGGTGCCCCCAGGCCATCCGAGGCCCCACATGTCTCAGCAGGTTCTATCCCCAAGCTTACGGCCCCCTACTGCATGCCAGTCCCTGCCCCTCTGCCACCTCCTGGAGAGTCCCAACACAGAACATCAGGTCCCAAAGGGCCAAGGTGATCTTTTCTAGAAGAAGGTGACAGGGCAAGGACATACAGGGCACTAGGTGGGAAGCCGGGTGTCCGAACTCCAGGCCTCTGGCCCCACCCAGCATGACGATGGGTGAGCAGCATCTGCCCACTGTGTCCCCAGAAAGCACAGACATGGAATCAGATCAGGACAGATCTCCGGCCAAGACCCCAAATCAGGGCTGAAAACCAGCTCTGGGGCAGCACACCAGCTGCCAGACCAGTTCACAGCACCACGTCCTCCTCTCCCACAGGCTCTCCCCAGAAGGAATTCAGGGGAAAACCATGGTGGACAAGGGGACAAGGGGACAGTCACCAGGAGCTGGCGGAAGACTGGAGGGTCAGCCTGAGCGTCGTCATTTATTAGCTCTGTAATCCCTGCCAAGTTCCCCAGCCTCATGGCCTTAGTTTGTGCATCTGTGAAACGGGTCCAACTCCTGCTCCCAGCAAGCAGCAGCGTGGCTTGAAGACTAGAACACAATCTGGCACACGGCACAGTCTCCCAAGATCCCCAGGGGACGCCCTGAATACTACGCGCACCGTTCTCCTGTATATACGCACCCGTGTCAAAGGCACAGTATGAACGATACCTCCTAATAAAATGCAGTGATTCTAACGATATACTGTAACCAAAGCTTTGTGACTGCGAGCTCCGTCTCTTGAAGGGTCTTACTGTGCCGAGCTCACCCCTCCTGGAAGGGTGTCGTCGCTGTGAGGCGACGTGCCCCCAGGACCAGATGGAGTGAGGGGAACGATGCAGGCGTGTGTCATGGTGGTAGGCTACTGTCAACCTTCTGAGGACATGTCAGAGGGAGGGTCATTTGCCTCTGACCCTGGTTGACCGTGGGGAGCTGAAACCATGGATAAGGGGCTGTCTGCTTGATTGCTTGACTCATCAGTGCACTCCCCCTTCCTGGTGGCCCCAGAGATCCAGGGACATCTGTGAGGACACACCCTGGGTTTTATACGCTATGAGTCCCCGAATCAACCTAGCAAGGAGGGGGCGCTCACGGAAGTTCAGCAAGCACTAGGTGGGTTTCCCGCAATCGGACCCAGCGCACCACCACGGGGGTCTTCCTTCCATTAGCCATGTTGGTGAATGAGTAACGAGGGCCCAAGGGCAGCTGGGCGAGCACCTTTCCGGTTCAGTAGACTCAGGACACAGTTAGCAATTAGCTGGACCTCCTGGGTTCCAAGGGAAGCCAAGACTGGCATTTGCCCAGAGAAGGGAAGACCATGACTCTGGGGATCTGGGAGGGCAGGAGACTGAGGTATGCTGGGTCATGTGAGACCCAGAAAACGGTTAACCAGTCACGGGGACCAGGGACACTCAGAGCCTGTGACTCTCAAAAGCCTTGATGCAGCAGCAGCAGCCCTGGCCGAGGAGTCAGCAGGGCACGGAAAGCCAGTCACTCTGCTGCCATGTGACCTTGACCAAGTCATTCAGCACCTCTCTGGGGGCCTCAGCTTCCCCACTTGCGAACCAGACTGAGTGTGCCCTAGGGACATCACACGGTCCATGAGAAACGTGGGGACGAAGGCTGCTGAGATGGGAACGTGCTTTACCCAAAGGCCACAAGCGTCCTGCCCGGATCCACCCAGCCTGGCCCAAGAGGCCACAGACACAGACACACCATGACAAACAGCACGGGGACAACATCCCCAGTGTTTACTAGACTCTGAATTCCATACTGCCTCAGAGCTTCTCAGGACCCAGAGGCGGGCACTATCATGTCCACCATGTGACAGACAGGGAAACTGAGACACAGAGCAGTGAAGAAATGTGCCCCAAGTCACCTAGCCTCAAGCTAGCCCAGGTTCAAGAAACCTTTCAGGAGAAAGCTGACTGTGCAACTGGCTTGGTCTATACTGGGCACCCACCCTTCGTCCAGGTGGGATGTTCTTAAGTTCTAAAAACAAGCTGCTTGTGGCCAGGAGGCTTTTCCTGTGGGAGGTCAGCTCAGGGAGTCACGGGCTTCCCCTCCACCTCGCAGTCCTGCAGGGCCCCCACGCCTAGGCTTAGGCTCTGGACAGAGTCCCCGTCCTAGACTTTCCTACTTTCCTTCATAATGCCCAGAAAGGCTGTGTTTTTAGCTTCCCTCCACCTTTTTTTTTTTTTTTTTTTTTTTTTTTTTTTTTTTTTTTTTTTTTTTTTAGTAGGTTCCATTCAGAACATGGCACTCAATGTGGCCTCAAACTCATCACCATGAGATCAAAACTGAGCCGAGGTCAAGAGACAGACACTTCACGGAGCTACCCAGGTGCCGGCAAGATGCCTTCAGCAGTTTTGACACTTGGAGAAAGTGTTCATTGCCTTGTTCTATTTGTGCCCCGTGGAGGTCCCCGGCAGAAGGCGGGGATCACCAGCCAGGCTTCCAGATGGGTAACCCGAGGCACAAAAGCAAAGGTCCACATGACTTCCGAAAGGCCAAGACCCACCCCTTCAATGTGGGGGCACGCATGGAGAGCAGGGGCGGACAGACGGCATCCTCCTGGTCACCTCTAGTGGAGCAGAGGGAAAGGCAGGCCAGGAGGCTTTGTTGACAAGCTTGCATCGATTGTGATCGTCAGCAACTGGCCCAGATTTTGTCCCCTCCGTAACACACCCGGTTTCAAAGCCACATGAAAGTGGTGTTCTTTCCAGCACACTGGGCTCTTTATGGAACAGAATTGAAAAGGGGGTAGCAGGGGGTGGGGTGGAAATCAATGTGTGCTGCTGCTGTTGGACATAGCAACGTCCCTGGATACTGCAATCCCCGAAGCTTCCAGAACAGCCCCACGTCCATATGAACCTCAAGGAAAGCAGCCTTGGGGTATGCCTTGGCTACCCCTTTCTTACTGTAGATAGAGGCAGTGTTTTCTTTTTTGGCCAAGGAGATTGTGATGTCAAGCTGTAAGGTAGTTCACGGTTCTCTCTAGATCTTTTGAAACTCAAGGCTCTAGGGAGAGTAAGAAGTTGGTGGTCTTAAATGGCCATGTTTTTCTTATGTAATTGAGCTAGTAAACAATATGGAAGAACCTAGAAGAACTGGACTTTCAAGAAAGTCCCCCAGTTTAGGGGAACGAAGTCGAGAACAGGGTTCTCAAAGTCAATAAAATGGTAAAAATGCCAAGCAGAGGGGACATCAGACTAGAAATTCCTAGAGTGTCCCCTTCCCGCTTTGCATGGGGCCTGCTCAGCAGCATTCAAGAAACTGCTTGATGCCAAAAGAAAGAAAAAGGAATCTTCCAGAAAAAGGCTAACCCCAGCTTACAGGGCTGCAGCTAAAATAGGACGGCCTGAGGTGCCTCGTTAGCGCAGTAGGTAGCGCGTCAGTCTCATAAAATAGGACGGCCTGTGTTCAACCAGAGCACAGAACTAGCCAGGGGGTCCGGGACACAGAGCAGGAAGAGGGAAGGGCTGGCAATCCATCACCACCCACCCCCTCTCTGTAACATGACCCAGGGATCTTCCTGAAGCTTCTCAGTGGAGTCTTGGCAGCCCGATCCATGGTTTGGCAGAGAGAAGACCATTCAGAGGACAAGCAGAATAATGGAAGTCTGAAGGAGGACACTGGTGGGATTCGAGGATTCGTCTGCAAATCTGCAGGACAAGCATGAGCTACCCTAGCTGGTCTGTGAGATATCAAAAGCCCACAAACAGAGCCAGTGTTGGCACAGGACACGGAAACAGATTCCTCCTACAAACCCTTTGTCCCAGAGATGGGGCGGTTGCCACATTGACAGGATCCTTGCTCAAAATGGTCTCGCTGTTTCCACACCCTGGATGGTCTTCCGATCTTTCCTACACAGGATGGCCCAAGTTATTTGCTTCATAAACAGAGGGTTTCTTCTGACCAACGCGGAGTGCCTACTAAGTGCCAGGCCCTCAGGGGCCACAGGAACAGGGTAAACAGAGACTCAGTCCAGAATGATCCAAGGAGGGCACACACAGCAGCATGCCAGCTTGGAAGGGAAAGCCAGCGACAGCTTCCTGGAGAAAGGAGGCCAGTTCAATGCTTGTTAAGGACAGAGGAGAGTCGGCCAGGGTTCCCAGCTGGGGAACTGTGGACCTTTGGGCGGTGCCCAAAGAGCTGTAGAGAATCTTCTCAAAGCCAAGGGCGTGGAGCTGGGATTGAGATGGGGACAGCCTAGAGCTCTGGTCCCCATCTACCCCTTCAAGGAAGGCTGCACATGGATGTAAGACTCACACTTGTATTTTGAGGTTTCTACAGATTTCAGAGAAGAAAAACTATAAAGTAAAAGACAGAACTCCTGGGCGCCTGGGTGGCTCAGTGGGTTAAGCCGCTGCCTCCGGCTCAGGTCATGATCTCAGGGTCCTGGGATCGAGTCCCGCATCGGGCTCTCTGCTCAGCAGGGAGCCTGCTTCCTCCTCTCTCTCTGCCTGCCTCTCTGCCTACTTGTGATCTCTGTCAAATAAATAAATAAAATCTTAAAAAAAAAAAAAAAAAAAAAAAAGATAGAACTCCTGAACAGGCCATTCAACGCCTGCAGACACTAACGAGCCTCAGCTCCCACCACCTCAGCTGGACTGGAAAAGCCCAGACACAGAGCCTGCACAGACCTTCCCCAAGGGGAGCACATCCCATCTCTCAGAACACCCACCTCCAGCAAGCCTGGGCTGCCATGGCAGGAGGCCAAGAGGGCATCAGAGAACTCACCTCTACCTCCGTAGCACACACTACCTTCCGTCCATCTCTTGTCTCCAAATGGAAGGAGAAAAAAAAGCAGAAAGGCAAGGCCTGGGATCAGGCAGGTAGGAACTGCCACACATGAAATGGGCGCATGAAATGAATCAAGGAAACCAAGTTCATGCTTCAAAGACAGGTCTAGAAGGGTCTGGAGGACCTTGACACCACCAGGATGGTCCACCTAGAACAGGACCCCACTCACTTGATTATAGACAAGCAGGTCATCTGCCCGTGCCTCAGTTCGCTGACCTGAGAAATGGCAGTAATGTCACGTATCTCAGCTGAATGAGGTGATGAGCCGAAACATCAAGGCTCCTTGGCCAGGTAAGCGGGGCTTACAGAGCACCTGGGTATGGAGGTACAGAAGTATGGGCTGCTCTGGCCTCTCCTTTCCTTTCCCTCTCCGCAGTCATTCTGGAGCAGATGGCCTCAACTCCACCAGCCTTCACGACACCCCACCCTTAATCCAGCCCAGGCGGCTTGGAGATGGTGCAGATTCCCGGGGCCTCCCAGACTTACTGGGCCTGGAAATCTGCATTTCAGACAACATTCGCATTACATTCTTATGCTGTCTGCATCCGCTTAGTTCTTTTGGAAGAACTTCAAGAAGTTCTTGAACTCAAACCATGAGTTCAGTCCCTGCAGGCACTTTCACCCGCATGGGCAGGCTTAGGACACAAGTCCCTGAAACTGATCGCCAAGGAATGCCTTGAGAAATGTAATCTGTGGGAATCACTGACAGCCAACACCTACATGGTGCTTCCACGTGCCAGGCACTGTTCTCTGCTCTTTCTATGGATTAATTCATTAATATTTATATGTCCCCATGAGACAGTGTCTGTTATTCGCATTTTACTGGAGAGGAAACTGAAGCACTGCACTCCTCATCACATCTCTGGACTTTTCTTTCATTCCAGTTTTTTCCAGTTATCCCAACATGCTGTCATGAAAAGGAACAAAGGCTTAGGTGTCTGCCTCTCTGGGGTCAAAGTCCGGCTCTCCCACCTTTCGCCACTTGGCCACAGGCCAATCTTTCCAACTTTCTCAGCCTCATTTTTCCCATCTACTCAATGGAGCCAATACAGATCAGGCCGCGCTCTGGCCAGGAGGACGGGGGTTAGGAGGGATGCAGCAGCTGACTAGGAAGACTGTCCTGCCCCTCCCTGCCCTCTCCCAGCCAGAGTCTTAGATGCTGACTCATCATCCTGGCTTCCTTTCTGAGGCACAGGGACTTTGAGTCACGCCTTGGATGGGATTCTCTGGAGCTAGGTCCCAAGGAAGAACAGCAGCTTTGGGCCACCAAAAACACACAACACAACCCTTCTTCCACATCCATGCCAAGGCAAGCCCAGACCAGGAGCTTTCTGTGAGCCTGGTGGAGGGAGTCCCCAGCTCTGTTCAGATCTAAGTCCAACCTGGAGGGGGCAGCCAGAATCCAGTCAACCATCCCTCAGCAGGGCTACAGCTCCTCCTGCTCACTGGACTGATTTCTGCTAAGTTCTCAAGAACATGTGACTGACACTAAATAAATAAATAATCACCACATTCCACCTGGAAAGTTTCCTCACCAAGAAATGCAATGAAGACCCAATGTCAGCTATGAGAGGGGCAACAATCAAGACCAAGAACCCCTTTCACCACCTTCAATAGCAACCAGAGGGGTCTGGAGGGCCAAGTTCCAGCTCTGGCTCAGCCTTGGCAAGTCATACCCTGTCTCTGGGCTTCAGTTTCTCTCTGTAAAATGGAAGATACAGAATCAGGAACATGTGTTGAGTTCCTGATTCCATCCCAAATTATCAGACCGACTGTTGGTAGTCTTGGATTTGCTCCTTGCTCCGAAGACTCTTGCTCTGGGGAGGGAAGATCCCAACAGGTGCTGGAAGGTCTCCCTGGAAAGCCAAGTCAAACACCACCACCCCGAAGGTCAACTGCCTGCTTGGGACTCTACCCAAGAGATTACAGGGGAATGGGACAGAGGAAAGGAGCCATTCAATTCATTCAATGCATGTATCTGAACTCCTGGGCCAGGTACCAGGTTACAGGGCAGGGCTAGGGAAGCCTTCCAACTCACCCTCTTGTGGGGGACAAGGTCCCACAAAACGAAGAGGTCACAGTTCAGCGGACACCCCAGATTTCACTGCTTACACCAGGGCACCGTCCCTCACAGTTCCCCAACACTTCCTGATCACCTCTACCTCGCCATACCTGGGACCCCCACCCCGGGCCACACCAGCACTTACACTCTTTGCCTGCATTTCTCCCCCCAAATGGGTGAGCCCCTTGAAGGCAAGGGCTGGAACTTGCACTCTACCTTGCTTATTTCAATTCGTATCTGTGAAAATCAGTAAAAACCTAGCATTTTCGGTACAGGAGGAGGGGCTGGTGAGCTTGTCTTCGAACTGCATTTTCATAGCAAGAGCAGTTTGTATTTCAATATTTGGCTCATCGGAGGTGGCTGAGAACATTAAGTATGGCCAATGGACATCACAAAGAGAATCATGCTCTCCCGTGCGGCCAAGGGCTGAACTCTTTTCCCAGTAACTTAAAGCAAGCAAAGAACTGAAGGGCCTGGAACACTCGAAGATCTGAGCCTGAACCTTCCCCAACCAGATTTCCCTCCCCCACTGGCTGCCAAGCACCTCCCCTTTCCAGACACATATGGGTGCTGCCCCGACCCACAGGGACGTCTGACAACACAGGCGACAGAGTGGCTGGGAGGGGGGTTGTGTCCTGTCGGGGGACGGTGAAGGAAAAGACTCACTAAATCCCAGCTTCAGCCACTCAAGTGACAGAAGTGGTGACAGCGCCTTTACCCCCAGCCTACCACTCTCCACACGCCCTGCACTCCCCGCCCCAGGCTGAATCAGAGGCCGCGGATCTCCCAGGAACATCGGAGTAATTCCAGCTGTTCTTCCCTCAGGAGGGCAGTAGAGGAGTCCCCGAAGGCAGGGGGACCCGGCCAGGGAGGTGGGCGGAGGCGAAAATGACGCCACTCGCAGCCTTGGCCGGCGCTGGGCCGCCCCTTGCCCACACGACCCCTCTGGACCAGGCCACCTCTTCGGTGCCACCACAGCGCCAACCCCGGGCCACCTCCGGGGACGCACCCTGCCCAGCGGTCCTGGCCAACACTCGCTCCCGCGCGTCTGGCACGCACTGTGACACACTCAGACCCTCCCTCCCAACCCCCCCACCCACCCGGCAGCACACACGCACGCACGCACACACCCCACCCTGGCCTCGAGGCTGAATCGGCCCCCGCCCCTCACGGGCACATCGGTTCAGAGCTCAGCCAGGAAACCGGACACACCCACGCCCCTTTCTCCAGCCTCAGCTCGCCGCTCTCCCATACTCACCTCCTTTCCACACACGCGCGCTCACACCCTCCTTCCCCAGACACCCCACTCGGAGAATACACCCCACCCCAACACGCGCGCGCGCACACACGCACTCTCCCAGGCCCTCCTCCGGCTCCCACTTCCAGTGCGCTCTCAGGCCTGCGGCGCCAGCTGTGACTCCGGGTGGCGCTGGGAAGCGCGACGAAGGTGTGCCCAGGCCGGCTCTCCACCCCTCCCTGGAACCCAAGAGATCCCACTTTCCCACTTGGGGGAAGGTGAGCAGGGACCTGTTTTTTTTTTTTTTTTTTCCCCTTCCTCCTCTTCGCTCATCGAAACCCACACCCATTCCAGCGGCGGCCCCGCCCCAAAGCCCCTCCGCGCGCCCTCGCCGCAGGGTCACCACGCACTTGCAGCTCTGGGGGCCACAGAGAGCCATCCAGAAGCCGCAGCTGCAGGCGCGGGGTTATCGATCCCCGATCCCGCCCTGCCCGGCACGAGGAGGGTGTCGGGCTTACCTAAGGTATAGAGAGAAAAGCAAAAGGAGCCGGAGCGGGGGCTGGAGGCGCGGCGGCCAGCGAGCGCGGAGCAGAGCGGCGAGGACGGGCGTGCGCTCCGTAGACCAAGCTGGGAGCCCGACGGGGTTTGTTTATGCCCGGGCGGCGGGCGACTTTATAGGCGCCGCGGCCGCGGCCCCGCCCCGCGCTCGCCCCGCCCCGGCCTTCCGGAACCCGCACACCGCGGGGACACACCCCTTGCCGCTCCCTCCTCCCCGGCGCTCCTCCCGCTCCCGCCAGCTCGCGGGGACCGGCCGGGCGGAGGCTGAGCGCGCCGGGCGCCCGCCGGAGCCGCCGCCTGTTGCGCAAGCCTTTGTAGGGGCGCGGCGGGGAGGGGCCTCCGAGCTCTGGCTGCGGTTCGGCTGCGCGGTCGCCTTCCTCCCCCGGAAGGCCAAGGCCTCCGCGGGTGCAGTGGGCATGTGCCCTGGGGATGAGTCCGTGTGCTCGCGCGTGAGCATGTGCTGTGTGTCTCTGTGTGACCCAAGGGCCCCATCTCGGTCTCAGAGTTTCTTGAGTCCCATCGCGCCACGCCCTGACATCCCTGGTGGGCGACTCCCTACTTCCTCCAAGTCTCAAGGTCTTAGCTCCCCAACCCGATTTAACTGCCTTCCCGGGGGGAGCGGCTCCCAGCGACTCTCACTCCATGCCCCTGTCTTGTTGCATCATCTCTCCGCTGAAATCCTCGCTCCCACTGAATCCATCGCGTTCATTCTGTTCACCCCATCAGCTCTAAGCCCAACCGTGCTAGTCCTTTCCCTCCCTTGGCCTTCTGCCCTCCCCCAGGAGCCCTGGCTGGGAGGATCCTCACCCCCTGAGTCTTCTGCTGCCCAGACCTTGTTCTGAGCACCCTTTGCACTGTTAGCTGCCCTTCTCTGCGGCCTCGTTTTGTTTAAAGATTACCTCGTGTTCTCAACCCACCCTGCGTATTAGAATTCCCAGAGGAATTTTTTTTAAAAGATACCTACCAGGGGTCCTAGGATGGACCCTAGGCCAGTCGTATCAGAACCTCAGGGATTGCAGAGGAGGAATTGGGGTGTTTTTAAAGCTCTCTACGTGGCTCGAATGTGCAGCCAGGTGAGAACCACTGCATTAGAGGAAGACCTTGTCACTGTCCCTCAGGCCCCGGCAGGCCTCATACTGGCAGCTCAAGGGCCCTTCCCCCACCCTCCTCCCTCTGGTTAGTGACAAACCTGTTCCCTCCAGCGGCCCATGCTTTGCTCAAGGCAAGGGACCTGACTCTCTGTGCAGCCCCTTTACCTCCATAGGCCCTGACATTTACTTTTCCTGTCATTCCACAAATATTTATTGATCCTCTGCAATGAGCCCGGTTCTGTGCTCAGCCACTGGGATAAGGACTGAAGAGGCAAAATCCTTCCCCTCAGGAGCACAGCATAGAAGACCGAGTCTCTGTTCTCCCATCCACACAGCAAGAAGGCTACACCGAACTCATTCATTACATACCTGGATTAAGCGCCTACCGTGTCCAGGAACCATCCTAGACACTAAGGACATGGTCATGAACAGAAAGTTCACGTCCTCCGGAGCCAGCCTGCGATCTGAAGACCCTCCCAAACCTGGCAGCCCTTTACCCGCCTCACGTAAATCCATTTTCCCTTACCTCCTCTGTTTTTGAGCACCTCTGGTTTATTACCTGCCAAATACACAGAGTCAAGTTCAAAACTACAGAGGAAGCTGCCTCCTCCTTCAACAACAAATTGAAACGCTAGTATGTGGGCCACAGAAGGGCATTTTGCCAAGAGAGGCCATTTCAAGATCCTCCTTTGAGGAAGTCTTTGGGGCAGAGCACACAGAGCAGCCCAGACCTGCAGCCAGAGGCCTCAAAGTCGCTCTATAGGAGCCGCAACTTTCCAGAAGACAGTGAGCAGAAAACATATTCCAGCAAGGGGAGGGAAGGTGCCCAAGGCATAGAGAGGAAAAAAAAAAAAAGAATTGTAACCACAGAGGAGTAGAATTTCAGGGAGCAGCAGCATTCTAAAACCAGGTTGAGATGAGATGGGTACAGGGTCTAAATCCACTTGGAGATGTTCTGGGGAAAGTGCCACTAGATCCCACATACCCTCTGCCGCAGGTCCAGAACAGCCAATTTCTCCTCCCGCTGCACTGTGTTGTTTCTTCCACTGAGCCCCGGATGAAACCACGTTCTTGTACCCAAGGTGGCCACTGTCGAGGAAAGACTGACTCTGGCACAACTCTGGATGCACATGCCTCTAAAGATGCCCGTCCATCAGAGCGACCCTGGGAGCTGAGAGCCGCCCACCACACCCCCCCATCCCCCAGCCCAGACACGCTGAGGCAGCAAAAGCACCTAGAGCCAAATGTGGGTGCAATTGAATTGCACTGTTTAAATTATTTCTTTTTCTCTCTGGTCAGCAAGAGAATTAGATTTGCTTCGTAAATGAGTGTGTGCTGCAAATCCATCACGGGATGAGATCAGAGTTTCTGGACTCATGGCCTCTGGAAGTTTCTATCTAGCAATACCTTAGATTTGATTATACACTATCTTGACTAAAAAGACCATAGGATTCATCTAGTCCCAACCTTCTGGCTTGGGTACTCGAAGTTGAGACAGACCCAAGAGAAAGCTGGAGTTCTTCTCCGGATTCCAGCACTGAGGAGCTGGTGGTAGCTGGGGCAATTTTCCCACCTCTCTGCACACCTGTCCCCCCACATGCACCTGGAGCACATGGGTGAGAAGGCCTTCCCAGCACAACTCAGGAGCCCGAGGCCGCCATCTCAAATTTTCTTCCAGTTGAGATGAGACTATGTCCCTGAAAAGCCAGCATCTCCCAGCTCCAATCCTGGGCCCCCCACCCCCCCACCCCCGCCATCCTCTGGAATCCACATCTACCTCCTTTCTGGATCATTCTAATCAACAAATACACGTTCACTGCAATTCATGACCCGTCCTATGACCCCAGCTGCCCTCTGGGGACGGTAGCCCTTTCCTCTCGCCGTCTTTCCCCCACCAAACTACGCTAACGAGGTGTCTCTACACATCTCTCCATGCTCTGTGCCCCCTCCCTTTCACTTTTAAGTATTTAATTTATCAAGTTCATGGACAAATAATTCTGCCAACCTTGTTAGGAAGAACAATTGCCTTCCT
Source organism: Mustela lutreola (assembly GCF_030435805.1). Taxonomy (NCBI): domain Eukaryota; kingdom Metazoa; phylum Chordata; class Mammalia; order Carnivora; family Mustelidae; genus Mustela; species Mustela lutreola. The sequence continues at coordinate 8,579,901 of NC_081292.1, read as the reverse complement.
GACCCTCCCTACCTCACTTGCTCTGCACCCAAGGGCAAGTGCTTGGATTTCCTGTCTCAGCCTCATCATCAAAAACAAAAACAAGGGCCCCTGGATGGCTCAGTTTGGTTAAGCAACTGCCTTCGGCTCAGGTCATGATCATGGAGTCCCACATAGGGCTCCCTGCTCAGCGGGGAGTCTGCTTCTCCCTCTGACCCTCCCCCTTCTCATGCTCTCTCTCTCTCTCATATAAATAAATCTTTAAAAAACCAAACAACCAAACAAAAACAAAAACCCAAAAAGCACATAGTAATAGCGTTAACTCTCCCAGGGTCACTATGAGAAATACACAAGCTAACACATGTGAAGTGCCTAGAACAACGTGGGGCACATAAGAAACTCTTGTTCTTGATAAAACGTTAGCAGCCATCATCATCATCACCACATTCATCATCCCGCCCGGCTTCCCTGGCATCTTGCATGGTGCCCAGTTCATCCCGAAATCCAGTAAGCATCGGTTGAGTAAGTGAGCAGATCCAGGTGCTTCTCTCCCAGTTCTCCCTACCTTGTGTGGACTTGTTTGGACTTTGTTGGGAGGGGAAGGGAGCTTTCGCCTTGCTTTGGGAGTCCATGTGGGAGGACCTCCATGCGCGGACCTGTGTAAATTCTCCCAGCGCTCTGAGAGCAAGCCTACCCTATAAAATCCAGCTGCAAGCAATGGGAAAAGGTGCAAAGGAACAATTCCACTGGAGGCTGGATGTTAGCCTATGCTCCGAGCTCATAATGGTCCTTTACTTTGAACAGACAAAGAGATGTACAACTTTGGCCCCATAGAAGGTCAGTTTCAGTGTCTTGCTCCCCCGGAAGGCTGTAGAAAAGAATCCTTCCTTGTACCCCATGTCCCCAGCCTCTGGGGTGTGCTGGCAGTCCTTGATGTCTCTTGGTTTGTGGACGGGTCCCTCTGATCCCTGCCTCTGACATGACACGGACTTCTCCTTGGATGCTTCCATCTCTGGCTCTTCTCTTCTAATGAGGGCACCAGTGTGATTGAACCCTGATCCACCAAGACCTCATCTAACCCTAACTAATTACATCTGCAAAGACCTCATTGCCGAATAAGGTCTCAATCGGAGGTTCCCAGTGGAAATGATTTTCCGGGGGATGGGATCCAAGCCAGTATTAGACTACTATGTGTTTTACAAATATCTGTAGTGTATTTGCAGAAAGACCTACCCAGTGCCTCCCCTCACATCCTCACCTCTGATCCTTTGCCCACACTGTTTCTCCTTCCAGAAAGCCCCCCCACGCCTCCTCCCCCTGTGGGGATTTCATTCACTGGGGGAAACCACCAGGATTAGTCACTCCCCATCTCACCTCTCCTCCTTCCTGTCCCTTTCTCCCTGAAGTTCAGCATGTGGGGTTCCTGGCGTTGTCGATGACCATGGAGTGGAAGGGACCTGGGTCACTTTGGATGGCTACGTGTTTGTTTGTTTGTTTTAACATTTTATTTCTTTACCTTTCAGAGAAAGAGAAAGAGAGAGAATGCCCACAAGCAGGGGAAGTGGCAGGCAGAGGGAGAAGCAGGGAGCCACCCCAGGCATCCCCGGATGGCCGGCATGTGATTCACTTTGCTCTCCTGCTACTGTGACAACCAATGCCCCAGATATTGTGGGTTCCATCCCTGAGGCCTAGCAGCAGGAGACATGCATGGAGCAGAGACCCCTGCCCCCCCGGCCCCTCCGACCCAAAGTAGTTATGTGACATGGAGAAGAATTAAGCTGCCACTACGACTTGGAGCAGACCTGTCGCTGCAGCCCCCGCAGCCCATCCTGACTGGATCTGTGTCGTCCCAGGCCACGCCAAATGTCAACTCTTCCAGGAAAGCTCTCTTGTTCTTCTCCAACCAGTCTCATTTTTCAAATTCAATGCATAGCTGTCAAGCATTCCCAAGCCTTTCCCGCACAGGGTGAGGTGCTGGAACCAAGGGATGAATCGAATAAGGGCAGGCCTGTGAGCTTACGGGTAGGTATCTTCAGGTAAGCCCAGAGAGTCTTAGGAGACTCCATGACCCGAGAGTCTCGCCTGCCCTGGAAGGTCTAGAAGAACCCTCCTGGAAAAGGGGTATTTGAAGCAGGCTGCCAGGAAATGAGGCATGGGTGGGGGAGCGTGATCTCACCACCTTCTGTTCTCGGAACATTGCATGTTTTCCTTTCTTTCTGTTAATCAGAACCCCTCAGTGCATATGTGGCATACATACCACTTCAAATGGCTGAAGCAATCGACGGAGGGGATTGGCTATGGGCTCCTGGAGCAGCGGAGTCCGGTGGAGGCTGGCTTCAGGCACAGCGGGAACCAGGGCCTGACGTCACCAGGCTCCTGCCTCTCTAGCTCTCCGTATCTCTCAGATTCCTTTAGTCCAAGTTGGCTTTGTTCTCAGGCAGTGCTTTTCTAGATTCCATCAGAAGGTTATCAGGGATTTGCAGCGCAGTGAGCTAGAGAATTCCTCATCTCTGAACAAAGCAGAGCCCTGGGAAATCTTTCCTGCCTTTCTCTGAGAGGCCATGGCAGCCGTGAGGAGCCTGAATGTATGCTTGGCAGGCCCTCCTCCTAAAATTGTTGGCCCTTAACCCTCCTCCGCCCACCTTCCTGGCCTGACCAGCTCCCTTCACTGCCACCACCGCCTCCACCAACAGACCGCACCTTCCAGTCAGACTCGCCTGCCTGCCCAGGCCAGTCACACCGGGCAGCTTCACACTTTGCGTCTTTGCAGAGCCCACGGCCAACAGGGGCAGCGGCTCCTCTCTCTTGGGAACACACCAACCTGCAGGTAGCAGGCAAGACCTGAGTGGTATTTGCTGATTGAATGTAAGGAAGCAGAGAGGGGAGAGGAGGAAAAGGCTTTGGACCTAGGTACAGAGGATCAGCTTACAACTACTGCTGCTTCTTGTATTTCCTTTGCCCCTTGGTACTTTCAAAACTTCAATCTGCTCTTTTTACCTCTGAGGCTGCATTTCCCTCCCCCTTCCCCGTAGAGGTGCTCCCTGATGCCCTGAGTGAAAGCTTGTCTTGGAGAAGTTAAACCTGAGCCTAAGTCTCCCCATTGGCTCCTGACCGATGCCCCCCCCCCCCCCGCCCTGGAACCTGGATCAAGTAACCATGCAACTGACTTGCCAACCAGATCCTTGAAGGAACATCATGTGACTTCGCATGCCTTGTGTTGAAGCGGAGCTGGGTCAGCCCCCCATCTACTGGACCTAGTGGTGAATTCCATCTTGGTCAATAAATTAGCCTGCCCCATGTTATTACAATTAGGAAGGCAAGTCCGTGGCTTTCCACCCCCACCCCCCCAAGTTGCTGTGCTTTCTGAAGCTAAACCAAAATGACTCTCAGGTTCACCCCTTGCTAGGAGCCTCCTAAGCCACAGCTCAGTGGTAACACTGATTCTGCAAAGCCTCTTGGTCCTGTTTTCTGGACAGAAACTGACATTTTCATCCCATCCAGGCATTCTAGCAATGTGCGCCTTTGACCACCTCCAGGATCAAATTCAAGGGAAGGAGTCTTGGCAGTCGACCCCCCAGGCTGGGGAGCACAGTGCAGGCATTCACCCCGCAGTCTGCAAGGGATCAGATGATAGAGCTGTGAGGGTACAACGGAGAGGGGCCGGGGCAGAAGAAGTTAGTATTATTTTCAAGGTACAAGAAGACCAACGCTCAGCTGTCCTGTTCCTAAAGAAGGGAAGACTGTGGAGGGGGAACCAGTATGCCCTTACTCAATCTGCTGAGGGTCGATGAGTTCACCTGAGCAGAAGGACAGGTCTGTACTCAATACTCTTTCTTAAAACGGTGGAGCACAGGAAGGTTTCAGAGGGAAGCCCCCCCCACCCCTGTCCTGTGAGCAATGCAGGTGCCCATTTCCCAAATGAGGACACTGAGGCCCAGATTTGACCAATGACACAAAGCCATCCGTCTTGGCCGAGGCCTGGGAAGGCAGCCCCAGTGGCTGACAGACTGCGTGAGGGCTGGACCGGGAGCTGGTGCCATGAGCAGGTGGTCTCTGAGCAGGGCGACACTCGGGGAAGGAGTGTCAGGAGAAGAGAAAACATGGCGGTCTCAGTCCCACCAGCCAGCCAGGCGAAGCAGGGGGCAGAGCCACCAGAGCCACATCTGGGGCTGGGGTGCGTTCTGAGTCACCCAGTCTTCCTGAAACAGACAATTCCTGGTGTATAGCCAATTGAAATGTACACTTGCCCAAGCAGACAGTGATTTTTAGCGCAGGGGCGTTCAATGTCAGCAGACCATGCTTTAATCTGAGCGTATCATGCGCTAAGAGGTGCTATGGAAGCGGCTGTTGCCTTAACAACAACAACAAAAAATTCAAAAATAAATACTCCATGTGGAATTATTAGGAAATTCAGATAGGCGTGAAATACATACAACAAAAATCACAAAAAAATTAAAGGAAGTCACCCCTTGTAATACTCTGTTAATATCTCGGGGCTTGTTGCTCTAGAAATTCTGTGAGCATGTATGTTTGGATGTGTGTGAAAATATATATTAAAAAATTTATGATAGCATTTAATTATAAGCAGGTATTTTGATGACAGCCTATAAAAGGTCTACTGACTTTGTTATAACCTGCTTTTTTCAGATAACCAGATGTGATGAACATCTTTGCAGTTGAAAAAAAAAAATCTACCCACACATTTCTTTTTACTGTCTTGTCATAAAAGACAGCATGTATAAAGCAGAATGTGCATCAGATGTAAGCACAGAGTATAATGGAATAATTACAAAATGAACGCCCCAGAGTCCACAGCAACTACCTGGGCCAAGACGGCGAACACAACCTCCCCTTGGGAACCCTTAATGCTGCTACCACCACCGTCCACGAGGCAATGAGATTGTTCTTCACAACGCATAGTATTTATTCCCTCAGAAAGATGGACCGCGCTGCGTATAATGTTTCTAACAAGAGTCGCTAATACCCATTTTGCATAAAGGGCCTGGGAACTATTGTAAAGTATTTGCATGTAACAATGATAATCTTCACCATGTCTCCAAGACTTAAGGGGCTCTTTTTGTCATCCCTACTTTATAAATGGAAAAACCAAGGCCGGAAAATATGTGAAGGGATTTGCCCAAGACACCCCACGGGTACGTGATAGGGCTAGAAATCAAATCCAGGCAGCCCAGCTCCCAAGTTTGTCCCTAACCTCTGTATCTGGATGGCCCCCCAACCCACATTCTTTCTCCTATACCTCCACGTGCCTTCTAAATCCAAGGGGCTCCGCAAACTCTCTGTTATGGGACTTCGGTGGGCAGATGCTTGGGGCCAACATTCTGTCTGCAGGGCCTGCACAACCAGAGAGAAAGCTGCTGGCCTTCCACCCTAATCTTGTGACTCTGAATCAGGTTAACTTGTATTGGTTCCCGCCCACCTCTGTTGAAAGGGGAAAGAGGGCCTTGCTGATGACGTCACCTCCTCCCCGGCCACGCCCCTCCACCGCAGAGGGCAGTGGGGCTGCTCTCCCAAGTGCTGATAATGGGCTGAACTGTTACATGTGAATGACTGTGGGAGGTTTCCTGTGGCTGATTATTAATAGAAGCTTAGGAAGGTGTGTGCCTTTGGCGACAGGCTGCAGGTTCCGGGTACGAGGCCAGCTTGGTCTCTTGGTTCCTTGAGTCATCTGGATGATTCAGACTCTGGGCGGTCTCCCTTGACTCATCCCCTGGCGGAGGGCTTGGTTTCTCACCTCGAGGGCACCCCATTCCCAAAGCAAATTGCTGTCTGACCTCCCTCCTTGCTCCTGATGTACATTATCTGCTCCATGGACTGTAGACACTGAAGCTTCTAGTTCGCGAGACCTGGGTTCGTACCCTGGTCTAGATTGTTTAACTCTTAGAACCTCATCTTTGAAATGGTCGGGGCACATCTAAGGGGTTGTGAGGACAGCTGGAGAATCACGTAACAGCCACGCGGTGACCCAGCTCTAGGATTTGTCACTCTGAGGCTGCCACCATGCCATCAGGCTGCTACAGGGCTCAGCTGCCTCCATGCCTTTACATATGCCTCCCCCTGGACATGGATGTATTTCCCTGGTGTCTCATCCCTTCCTTCGCATGGGCATGACAGTCCCCTGAGGAAGTCTGTATGACGCACTGCAAAGTGAAATAGTGGGATTCTTCCCTTCATCTTTCTCTGAAGGGCTCTAGGAAGAAACCTGACCACTTGGAGCTCTCTCCACCCGGCTATGAGATTATCGGACCCAACGCACGACATGGACCTTGCTGGAGTTCTTTCAGTAATGGCTGAAGCAAGTGAGGTTTTGCTCCAAGGTTCCTGGAAGGGAAGGAGAAGAACTTGAAGGTGAAAAAGGGAGACCCCTCTGCCTGGGGTGGGGGCAAGCCTAGGGGTCCTTTAGCATCAAGGACCCTTGACCCTGGCCTTTGAGGAAGACAAGGAGCTACAGTATCCTCACCCACCTTCTCCCGAGGGTCCAGATGCCTAGGTAGCAACTTTGTCTGGGAGAAAGCCTGCCCTACCCCATTGCTGTCTTCTCTGTCACACACCCTGGGACATCTGGGATGACACTTGGTGTGGTGTGGGGGTACCGGATGCCCCACTCTAGACTGAGGCTGAACTCCCCACAGGGCTGGCTGTTTGTAAATTGATTCCAATGAAATGAAATTTCCAGTTAGCCGCCTGTCAAGTGGTTGATAGCCCCATGTATCTCACAGCCACTGGGCAAGCCAATACTTAGCTCCATTGTGGCAGAAAGTTCTGGTGAATGGTGTTCATGATCACAGGGTGGTTCCCCAGGGAGCACCAAGAAACCAACTTTCTCCATGGCGCCTGACAACAAGTGAAGACCTCTGTTGGTTTTTAGGGACGGCTTTAAGGATTTCCAAGGTTGGGTATGGAAGAAGTAGCTCAGAGAAAACAGCAGAAAACACAGCTCTCTGCAGAGGAAGTGTGTGTGCAGGTGGTTTCCACCTGGCCTGCATGGGGATTTTGTGGCCACTTTGTTTTTTGAGGCACACCCATGCGTCCCTCCTTCAAGGCCTTCCAGGATGCTCTTTTGAGGTGAAGTCTCCAGTGCTGTGTTCCCCTCTGGCACCCTGAGGAAGGCCGAAAGAGGTCTACTTCATGTCAAAGCCTCATTTTCTCCCCCCCCCCCCGCCTTCGTCCCCTTGGCTCAGTCAGTAGCACGTGCAACTGGATCTCAGGTTCATGAGTTCAAGCCCCACATTGGGCATAGAGATTAGTTAATTTATTTTTTAAAAAAAGCAAATTAAAGGAAAAGAAGCCTCACTTTCTATCGCAGTTCTGTCTCTTCTCTTTGCGTACTAGCTAGCCTTTCAAGAAAAATCTCTTGGTCACGAGTATGTTCCTGGCAATCAGAGCCTGGCCAGCATATAGTAGATGCTTAATAAATGTTGACAAGATGGATAGGTGGATGGATGGATGGATGGATACATTGTCAGATGGCAGGCTGGCTTGGGGTAACTGATTTTGATTGCCAGCATAACTGGGTTCAAAGCTCATCACTTCCAGGAAATCTTTGCTGATTACAAGCCCCAACTCTGGGCAGAATCCTATGTGTTTAAGAGCCAGAGAACTCTCTGCAGTGATCCAAGATTTCCTCCTTGCTTTCTTAGGTTCACAGAACAGGCTTTGGTGTTCCAGCTAGGAGAGCGGAGAGATCAGGGGCTCGAATCTGAGGAGGGAAGGAGGGAAAGGGAGGGGAGGCTGAAACTCGGTAGATGCAAGAGGACAAAGGCCAGGTATGTGGAGCATTTGGGGCAGATAAGCCCTTCTCTGCGCGCAGCATGGTGCAGGTGTTGGGGCGGCCCACTGGCCCCACGACTCACTGCTTCTCTGACATCGGCACCCTGCCCACGCCTGCCTGGGTGCTCTGTCACGTCCTCCTCGTCGGCTGCGTCCCCCACGTATGCTGCATCCGCCTCCCGGGATGCAGGTAAGCCTCTGGCCCCGGGCCCAAGGTGTGTCTGTCAAGGCTCACCTGCTGGGCGTTGGTGACTCCGACCTTCCCCCACCGACTGCAGGAATAAAGAAATCCCTTCTTTTCACACTTGGGCACTTACTTTGTCTCTAAGCATTCCTCACTAGACGGTAGAGAGAGATCAACTGGCAGCATCATTTTATGGCGTCTTGATCTTTTGAGAAACACCGGAAGCAGCGTTCACTCGCATGTTCATCATTTCTGCACTCACCCGTTTATCCAGAAGTATCCCCGGCTCTAAGCACTGTGTTCTTCTGCTTCAGGGAGCCCTGGAGGTCCCGGAATGCAGGAGGGAGCTCTGTCCTTGAGCTCTAGTGGGACAGGTTCACGGGCAGTAATCAGTGCAATTACAGCTTATACTTACTGAGCGCTCATTCTGCCCAGGTCCTGCTCTCAGTGCTCTTTGTATGCGAAGCTTCAGAACATTCTTACAAGGGAGATACTATTATCAGTCCAATTTTATAGATTAGGAAAATGAGCACAGAGAGGTTAAGTGAAAAAATGTCATACAGCTTATAGGCGTTTGCAAGGGCTGACATAGCAAAGTGCCACAGACTGAGGGCTTCAACAACAGAAGTCAATTTCTTGACTGTTCTGGAAGCTGCAAGTCCTAGTTCAGGGTGCCAGCAGGGTTGGTGTCTTCTGCAACCGCTCTCCTTAGCATGTAAATGTGGTCTTCTCCCTGTGTCTTCCCATGGTCCCCCTGCTGTGTGGCTGTGTCCTCACCTCCTCTTCTTATAAGGACATAGTCATAGAGGATTAGGGCCCTCCCTAAGGACCTCATTTTAACTTCATTAGCTCTTTAAACCTCTTGTCTCCAAGTAGTCACATTTTTAAGGTCCTGCGAGTGGGGACTTCAACATATGAATATGGCAAGGGGAGTACAGTGACAGAGCCAGGATTTGCACCTGGTTCATGGCCCAGGCTGCTGCATCTCCCAGAGGATCGCCAGCGTGGATGACAGAGCCACAGAGATCCCCTAACCTACGTCTGGGGGATTCCCAGAGCAGGGGACTCTGGGAGGGGGTGAGAGGAAGTGATGGTTGGTGACTTCCAAGTCCCCTCCTGCCTCACAGCTCTCCAAGCCCTGGACACCCCCACATTCCCTGGGAGCTCTTAAGCTACAAAATGACCTCCTCCCATGGCCATGGAATCTTCCCTCCCCTGGAGCAGAGCAACAGGTATGTGAACAGAAGAAAAGATTCTCCTGTCCACTAAGCATCTTGCTGGGTACTGCCCCCAGGGCCCATCCAACTCAGACAATAACCCTGCAAATTAGTGATTGTTACCCCAGAAAGGAGAAATTGGAAGTCAGGTTCTCTGTGGCCCTACCTTTCCCCTATATCTCAGAGACGCCTCATTAGAGAATATTTAACTGGGAGATCTGTATCAATTATGGGCTCCAAGAATACTATAGGTGAAAACACTGAGGCTCTGAGAAGGGATATGGTTTACTGAAGTCACAAAATCTGTTCTAACTGGAACTTGGACACCCAATTAGACTGTGGATTTCTTGGGAGGCGGGGCGGTAGGGACTGTGTATGCCTTAATCACCCTGAATCCCCAGAATGGAGAAGCAGATGAGTCAAAGTAAGCCTTTCATACATATTTGTTTGAAGAATGAATGAATGAATGAATGAACAATGAATAAATTAATTCCCAGCCCAAGGCCTTCTTTTAGCTCCAAATTATCTAAGAAAGAATGGGCTCTATTCATTTTCCTCTTCATTCCACGAAAGAGAACACCAGATTTTAGCACAAAACCAGCAAAAACATGATATTTTCCAGCTTCCTTTTTATGTGACTAAGGTTTTAGACAATATTAAGTTTTAAATAGAAGTAGTTAAAATCTAGGAAGTATGCTTAAGGAGAGGAAGCATGCACAAATAGATTTGCCTCCTTCTTAATGATGGCAGGAATGAAATGCAATGGCTGGGACTCCAGCAGCCATGATGGACCATGAGATAACCTTTTGAATGAAATGTAACAGAACAATGAGAGATGGAACCTGGGTTGTTGATACCACAGGGCAGAAATCTGACCCAGACAGGTTTAGTTTGGGAGTTTGTCTTGCCACATATCAGTTATTTCAACAGGTAGGAGATTCCTTCAATCAGCTTACCAGTTCTGGAATCTTGGGGAAGAAGCCATTTAAATATCCTCTGTTCCTTCCCATCCCTAGGGTCATGACAGTGAGTGCCTTTCCATCCCTAGGGCCATGACAGTGAGTGCCTAGAGGATTTATGCCAGGTAAGCTTGATACACAGAGCTTATTTCAAGAGCACACATAGAGAAAGACATGCATTTGTCTTACATAATCTCCTGTCTACAGGTGAACAGAGAGAAGTGGAGCTCACGCCAGCTGATATCCCCTCCAGACACAGCAAGACCTTGAAGGAAAGCTCTGCACCCTGCCTCAGCAATCACACCAAAGAGAAACGTTTCAATGTCAATGAAATGTTAAGTGACCTGGAAGCAGCAATATATTTCAGTGATTTTTATAATTGGATATTAAAATTATTTTCTATTTAAATTTCTGATAGAACCTGAGAAATTGGTTAACAAGATTGTAATAGGACACTGAAGACCACTTTAGAGTGGATAACTGACTTTCATCTCTCCTGCATGGCGGTGGATGAGAAATGGCCTACTATATTGAAAATAATTCTCAGTGTCATATCGACTAGTGATGTCTGTCCTTCATATCAACTAGTGATGTCTGTCCTGACCAGAGAGGTGAGCATATATGCATAGTTAGGGTATTTGTCACACCTGAGCTAGTTTCTTCCTATCTACTGGTTACACCTAGTAAAGCTAGACCTGGCTTCCCTGGGTGCAGGTCTTCTCTAGGCAGAGCTGAAAACGAAAGATGTATTGATATGGATTTTGTGTTAGGTTACCCAGAACTGAGTACAGAAGATGAAGCTCTTTATACACATTTTTTCTGACCTCACAACAATTGCACAAGCTAGGTACGAGTATGCCCATTCTACAGATTAGGAAACATGATTTCCTTGGACCGCTAAGTGACTGTTAAGAGGCAGAGCTGGAATCTTCCATTCGGCCCCACTGTGTTCCAATAAGGCCAACAATTACAGAAGCTTTCGTTCTCCTCTGCTCTTGCTGAATCATCCAGGCAAACTTCTCCACCTGCATTTGGCTTTGAGTCTGGGGCAAAGCCTTGGCTTTCACCATGGACAGTTGTGTGGTCCCTCTAGGGTTGGGAAACACTGTGTTTTGTCCCACACAGACCAGCTTAGGGTAGGAACACGTTTTTCACGGACTCACCTTTAGACAGTCATTTCTCTGCAAGCAGAGACAAGGCTGGGTGCTGACTCAGGAATGCTTGGATGATCTGGGGTTGTTTGTTTAAGCAGAACTGAGAGCTTGAAAACCTGCATTCTCTTCACCAGCTCCTCAGCCGTGGGCCAAGAGCTTGAGGGGCCTCAGCAGACTCATCATGGATGACCCTGAGATTTCTCTCCTCTCACTTGTATCCCAGCTTCTTTGAATTGTTTTTGTGCTAATTTTGCCAATGTTTCAATACTAAGCAAATTTGAATAGGGAGTATATTCTAATAGCTTAACAAATAAACAGTATAAAAATGTACATGTGAAAATTTCTTATTTCCACTCCTGTCCCCCATCCATTGTGTTCCCTACCCTCCACCATAATAACCACTTCTATTACTTTTGTGTGTATTCATTTTGAGTTTCCCAGAGAAAACACACTTGTGATGAACATATATGATTATCACCCTACTTCTAGTATGTGAAAATTAGCACACTGAATACATTGTATAATATCTTATGCCTTGTTTATTTCAAGTAACATTATATCCCAGAGCTCTTTAACACATAAAGAATGTTCTGGTGGGTTGCTGGTGTGTGTGTGTGTGTGTGTGTGTGTGTGTGTGTGTGTGTAAGTAACATTGCATGGATTCCATTGACTGGATTACTAGATTATTTGATTAGTCTTCAACTTGATAGATATTAGTTATATTTCCAACATTTACTACAAATAATGCTGCAATAACATATACCACTTAGTAACTAAGCAAGATTATTGGTTGAATAAATCCCCAGAAGTGGGACTGGCTGGTTCAAAGGACACATGCTTTTATAACTTTGCAAGTATTGCCAAAGTGCCCTCCATAAACTTGTACCAATTTACACTCTCACCAGCAATAAACCAGTTTCCACCCAAAATCACCAACAGAATTTGTAGTTAATATTTAATTTTTGAAATCTAATTGGTGAATAATGGTACCTCGGTATTGTCTTATTTGATTATCAGTTGTCTGGTGTCAAGCTATACATCTTTTAAAAATATTTTTAAAAGTCATTTATGTGTTTTATTATAAACTTTCTATTGATATCTTTTGCCCATTTGTGGGGGTTCCTAGTCTTTTTCTTGTTTATTTCTGAGATCTTTTGACTTATTAGGAATACTAAGAGATTAAAAGTGCCCTGTGTAGAGCATGGAATGCAGAATTGAGCTAGTGGTCCCAAAAGGAATGGAGAAGGGTGGACAGAATTGGCTTGATTTGGTCGGCTGCCTGAGATGGATGAGGAAGAGGGAGATGTTAGGATGATTCCTAGGTTTCTGGCTTGAGCAGTTCTGAGCCTGGAGAAGCTATTCACAGAAATACTAGGAAGGGTTGACAGGGAGATGCTGAGCCTGGTTTCATTCAGGTTGAGTTGTCTGGGGGACACAGCCCTAGAGATATCCGGTGGGTGATTAATGACATATTTCCAGAGCAGAAGAAAAGGTCTGAGGTAGTCTGGAGGGATCAGCTTGCTGTAGGGGAACATCTGAAGACAGGCACATCTCTTCACCTTCCACAGATTAGAAACGTATTCTCCAAGACATGGTCACAGAGGTCCTGGACCAGTGGTTGTGAATTGCAGTGATTTTGCCTCTAGGAGACATTTGATAACATCTGAAGACCTTTTCAGTTGTGTCACAACAAAAGAGAGAGTACCACTGTGTCTCAACTGTGTGGAAGTCAGGGATCCTGTTAAACATCCTACCTTGTATAGGGCCACCTGCACAATGAAGAATTATCTGGTTCAAACTGTCAGTGGACTGAAGTGATCTCATAGACAGAGCAAGAGTAAGACCTCAGTGACCAAGAACTCAGCGTGCCACCTCAGTGACTGCGTTTAGATCCTGAATCCCACTTCCCGGCTGAGCAACTTCTGGCAATTTGCTTGCTCACTGAAGCCTCAGTTTTTCCATCTTTACAATAGGCATAAACCATCCTTACCTCATTAATGTCTTAGGAGAATTAAATATAATAGTATATATTAAAAGCCTAACACACAATACATACTCAACCAATGTTAATTTTTTCTCTTTCCCTGTGAATCCTCCTGCCTCTGAAAGCTCCTTTCCGGGGCACCTGGTTGGCTTGGTCAGTTAAGCCTTTGCCTTTGGCCCAGGTCATGATCTCAGGGTCCTGGGATCAAGCCCTGTATTAGGCTCCCTGCTCTGCGGGGAGTCTGCTTCTTCCTCTCCCTCTGCCTCTCCCCTTGCTCTCGAAAGCTCTCTCTAAAATAAATGAATAAAATATTTAAACTATTTTAAAAGAAAAAGAAAAAAAAAAGAAAGCTTTCCAGAGATAGTTTGGATGTGCCTGCCTTCCTCAACCAGGACATGCCACTCAGATTTCAGTTCAACTCTGAGCCACATAGTGGGGCTCCCCAGATGGCCGCTCTCCAAAGATGCCTCCCCCATCTTCTTCTTCTATCACATGAATCTGTTTTGTGTTTGCTTCATGGCAGTCATTGCTGATGGAAGATGGTGCTTCTGCCTGTTGGTTTGTCTATTGCTTGTTTTCCACAGAGACTAAGAGGCCCGGGGAGAAGGGCCCCAGCTGTCTTTGTCACCACTGTGTTCTTTGTGCATAAAACAGAGCCTGGAACATAGTGGGCACTCAATAAATATTTTGCATGTGAATGAAGGTAAGCAAGAAGAATTGCTCCATAGTGAAAGGAATCAAAACCGAGAGGGCACAAAGCTGTAGGCACAACCCCCCACTACTGAGAGCAAAGTGTCTTCAAAGACCAGTGGGATGGAGGGGAGGGAGGTGGCCCAGGGAGGTGGGACAAGGGGGTGGAATGTACTCTGGTCCCAGGGAGCTCAGTCCTGCTCTGGGCACCCATGGAAGCCGCAGCAGCCCACCCCCCCCAGCTCTCCGGGCTTCTGCAGAAGTCACAAAGGCCCACTGAGAGAGCCCAAGCTTAGATCAAGTCTGAGGTATCGCCCCGCTGCCCAAGCACAGAGCCCCTGGGGCAGCAGACAGGGCCTTTGAAGAAGCTGCAAGAGTCACATGCTCAGGCTTCACCTGTCTCTGAAAACTTTTTGTGCAGAAGAACAGGTGATGTGGGCTTCTGCAGCCTAGAAACCAAACAAGCATGTTGTTGATGTTCTGAGTCCTTCCCTTGGTGCTCAGGAACATACCCACATCCAGACAGGGAACAGAACTTGCCCAGGGCATGTGTTAAGACAGTGGCAGGACTGGAACACCAGACGAGGCTCAAAATCAGATTGAATCATCAGGAGGCGATCTCCACGGGACTTCCTGTTCCTGCGTGTTACTTACATCCAAGCAGGACGCGTCAAAACAGCCCTTGGATGCGAGTCTTGCACTCTGTCGGGGCTCCTGAGATCTGCAGAAGTCTGAACAGGCTGTGCGGTATTTGCTGGCTGTCTGGGAGCTCTCTCCTCTGCCTGAACCCTCCTAATGAGAATTCATTTGCTCCAGAATAATTTGCCGAGAAACTCTTCCAGCCTGGAAAGTGGGGAAACAGAAGGACAAAATGCCGTCTGCGACCCTGAGAAGTTCTCCGTCTGGTGATGGAGACAAACGTGTGGGGACAGCCTTCACCCTGAGAGGCAGGGAGATGCTAACGGGGTTTCAAACAGCCTCAGAAAGCTCTATAGAGTTAGGGAAACTGAGGCAGCATTTCTAAAGAAGCTCGAGTGAAAGGCTCAAGCCCAAGTGAGAGGAGCAGACGGAATCCATGGAGGTTCTTCTCTAACTTGGAGGCTTTCACTGATGCCCTCGACCAAGCGTCCCCCTTCTCCTGCCAGGCTTGCTGGAGAAGTGGGCTGCCCTGACCACATGAAGCGAGGTGTGGCCATGTAACCAGTCTGGGCCAGTGGGGTGGGAGCAGAAAGTGGGGGCTGGTGCTTCCAAGCTGGGGCTTTAAGAGTGAAGGCACAGTTCTGTCAGCTTCTCCCTCTCCCCCTATAAGCGGTCACACCCCTTCCTGATGGGGCGGTCCCCTCAGTGCATCAAGGCAGCGAGTGTGTGAGCTCTTACCCAGGTTACCAGTCACATCGGGCAAGTAAGAAAGAAACCTTTGTGGTTTAAAATCGCCGAGAGTTGGGGTTTTCCTGCCACGCAGTCTAGGGTAGCCTGAGCAATACAAACCAAACCCATATGACTTCACTCCCAAAGTCCGGGGCTTCACCACGAGGAATTTCTTCTGCCTGAGTAAGCGTTGATTCATTCCACTGTCTTAGTCAGGCTTGGCCAGAATATGCCACAATGACAATAATTCCTGATGTCTCGGGAGCTTCACATAAGCATTGATTTCTTGCTCCAATCAGAGTCAGATCCAGGTCGGGCAGCCCTGCTCCATGTAGGACAGGGGCCATCGGGGGCACATGTCAAGGAGGAAAGGGAGGGAGCATCTGACTTCAAATGGACGCCCAGTCACTTTTGCTCACAGCCTATCGACCAGAGATGAGATATTCGGTCCCAAACCTCCCTGAAAGGACCACATAGCTAACCGCAGCTGCACGGTGTTACCATTAGCCCATGCTTCTTCCAACGCGGTAGTAGGACGTACGAAATGCTTACTGCTCTGAGGGACTCATAAAAGCCATCTTATGAGACACGTGTGCTGACTTTCTTAATCCTTACTGCAGCCCTCTGAGGTCGGTCACCTCATGATCCCATGAACCGCTGACAGAGCCAGGAAGAGGGAAGCTGAAGAAACTTCTAGACCAGGATGCTCGCCAGGAAGGCTTGGGTTTGAGTGCAGGCAGCCTGGCCACGGGTGTGTTCGGTCCCTGGACCATTAACACGGATTGCAGGGACGGAGTGTTTGATGACCTTGACGTATGCCATTCTCCTTCCATGGCAGGTGTGCATCCCGAAAGGGAAGAGAGGATTGTAGGCATAGACTCTTTGATAAGAATTGTGCAAAAGTGAATCGCTGGTATGATGGCCTTTCCTGTGTGTTTCAGGGGGAGAAAGCTGCGAGGTGGGAGCCACCTGTCCTTCGAGGACTAGGAGACTCTTTGAGGATGGTGGCATTTTATGGAGCACTGAGTACGTGCCAGGCACACAGCTGTGGTCCTTCCCTGGCTACCAGGTAGGATGCCAAATGCTCTTGGAACATGCTCAAAACAGAGGGCATAGCCTGGAATTGGAATCAGAAGACCTGGCTTTGAGTCCCAAGAAGCTGTGGGACTAACCTCTCTGTGCCTCTGTGCTTCTAAGCCTATAATAGCCATCATATTACCTTGCCCATTGAGGTGCAGAATGTCAAAGTGCTCTGCAAAGTCTGGGCAAAGCACACAGGGCCTGCTCCCTCCTCCCCTTCCCTCCCCCTGCCTGCCTCTCAGGAGTGGTCTTGGCTCCGGGGTTACTGAAGCCCTCTTCTCAAGCCCTGGAACCATCAGACTGCCTTCCTAAGATGAGGTAGAACAAGGTTCAGGCTGGTTCCTTCCAGTGAGTAAAGAACAGCAGGATCTGTGCATACAAACGTTCCCGCATGAAGGAGAAATGCCAGGGTCTCACTAATGCAGGACAGACTTCTCCAACAAGGGAAGGGTGGTTGCTTTACACATCTCTCTCCCGTGATCGCATAGCAATCCAGTGATGTGTCAGGAATGCACACACTCTGACCTATTCCATTTCTCAGGGAGGTAAACTAAGGAGGTCCATGGCTGGAGGAGGAGTCCAGAGGCCTCCATCTGATGCCACACTCTCTGCCGGCTCACCTGCGCCGTCTCCTGGTTCCCTCCCCAGCTGAGGACATCACCCTCCACTCTGACTTGTGAGCATTTCCCACTGGCCGGAACCTTAGCTAAAGAAACAGGGGACCCCCAGGTTTCAGGTCTCAGCCTTGCGAGGCGCCACAGGGATTTAGCAGCTGGGCTCTCCCAGTGGGCGCCCTCATCCCTCATCGGGAGAGCTCAGCTCTAGGCCTTCCAGGGCCTTCCAGGGCTGCTGCCCCAGGGCACCGGCCAGCCAGGCAGCCCCACGGCGCATGGACCTAGTGGCCTTCCTGTAACTTTCTCAATGTTTCATCAGCTTTCCTGTGGGTGAGTCAGGCCTGAGGAAGCTACTGTGAGAAGCTGCTGTGAGAAGAGCTCCAGGTCGGCATCCCCAGATGCCTCCCCGCCTGACTGCCGCATGTGTGGGAGCCCTTGCTCCACCTCCCGGGCTGCGGACCCACCCTGAGTCTGGGCTTGGTCAGGGGCTGGTGACCCCCGGGTTACCTTGGCAGCTGTGGGCTTGGTCTCAGGGGCTCGGTCACCCCTGCTTCAGACCAGCAAAATAGAGCTCCCCTGTGTGCACAGTACAGAGTGGGGATATCCATTTATTCCTCATTTACGCCTTTACCTGCTTAGCCCGTGATGTGGAGGCTGACTCTGTGCTGGATACAGAGAATCCAGGGGCACTTGGAGAACCGGTGTTTGCCCTGATGTCCGTGTACAGCGACCAGAGGAGGCAGGTGATACCACTAGGTGATAGGAAGAGCCACGTGAGCTCCAAGGGAGCCAGAGTGAGAGGTTGGGCCCGCAGAGGACTTAGCACCTCTGGGAGAGGTCCAGAGGAGGCCTCTGATCAGCTCTATGATCTGCCTTTCAGGGCAGGGAGGAACCCGCCAGGGCCAGAAGCATCACCTGTGTGGGGGGTGGCCATGAGGAAGAGGCAGGGCTGAGCAGGGTCTGGAGGCAGAGTGCTGGGCTGACCAGGAGCCCGGGGCCCCATCCCGGGTGAGGAGAAGCCTCGAGACCTACGGTGGGGCAGCAGGGAAAGCCTTCTGACTGCTGGGCAAAGGTGTGGGGGTAAGGTTGGAAATGAGGGTACCAGTCCCCACCTCAGGTGGGCGGGGCCCCTGGAGGGAAGGTACAGAGCAGAGAGCACTGGAGAAGGATTTACTGGTATGCCCGCCAGCCCCCACCTGGGTGCAGAACAGGTACTCAGTAAACATCAGCTCTCCTTTCCACGGACCCCGAGCCTGATGAACCCCCACATCCCCCTCACTCCCCACCCCCAACTCTCCCCTGCCCCCAGCACAGCCCATGCATACAGTAGGTACTCATGGGCATTTGTGGCCACTTACTAAACACCTCTTATCTGTGTGACCTCAAGGCAGTGCCTCAGTTTCCTTATCTGTAAGATGGGCCTGATAGAAAAACAAGCCTCCTAGGGTTTTGTGAGCATTCAGTGAGTTACTATAGCAGAAGCGCTTAGAACAGTCCGTGACACATAGTAAAAAGTAGGCAAATCGTGCTAATCTGTACTATCACCATGTACCTCTTTCCACTGGCATGTAGCACGTTCTAGTTGGTGTGCGCTACCCTCCCCTGCACGGTTCACTCATTTACTATAAGACAAAGATTCCCCCAGACCCCACCCTGCTGAAAAATCTCATCCCGGACATCCACAAGTAAAACAGTTTTCTCTAATGATCGAAGCCTGGAACCCACTTCCATTTGACGTAGACACTCGAGGGGGTTTTGCATGGCTTTCACATTCCCTGCATTTTCTAGAATGCCACTACGGGGCAAATCAAGGGATGTTGGCTCTGGGGTTTTTCCAAGAATTGTTCACTGTTTTGGAAAATCACATCACTCACAGAAGTGCTTTGAGTCACCAGCAAAACACACCCATGTCGGTCTGTATTTGTAATTGTATTCATGGTGATTTTTTATTTATAGGTGTAGGTGATCTGACTGCTTGTTATGGTTTTCCATGGACGCAGGCACGGATATCTGCAGACTGAAGTCCGCGTGGGTGTGCTACCGATGGTCTTCCTTTTATTCCTCCTTTGTGTTAAAGTAGGAGCATTACATGTTTTGTTTTTCTTTTTTTAATTGTATGAGTGAGCAGACCATGATTTTGATTTCCAGATAGGGCCAGATACTTACTTTTAGAGGGGGGCACAGAGTCCTTTGCATAGGTCAGGAAGAGGAACTGCTTTCTAGAGGGTCACAGTGGAATTTTAGGCATGCAAACACTGCTTAGGGAAGTTACTCCATGTCCCTCCAATAATTCCTCCCTGGCTTTCTGCTCTATATTTTCCTCTGGCATCTAAGATACAGGCAATCGCCATGTGTCTTTGCCCTCTAGTTTCTGGAAGTAAGTTTTACTGCTTTTATGGATATGGGTGGCATGTGGGAGAGACGCAGGGCTGGAGGGTGGACGGTCCCGGTTTGAATTGTCTTCTTTGGCTCATGTCGGGACACCGCACTTCTTTGGGCCTGTTTCCTCATCTGTAAAATTGAGAATTAATAGTCCCATCTCTGAGGGGTGGAGAGTTTTGAGATCTCTAAAGATCCGCTGGAACACAGGACCCCATGCCCCAGACAGCGAGGCCACAGACCCTGGAGAGAAGAATCAGGCCTTGCCCAGAGAGCAAGGCATGCTGGGAGGACCTCGGGACTGGCTCTGTCCACCAGCTGGCCCCAGCCTCAAAGTCTGATCTCTGACCCTCAGTTTCCCCGTCTGCAGGGTACAGAAGCAGAACTCACCAGATGTGTTCTGAGGCCCGTTGGTCCCCGGAAGCCCGGTGATGTTAATTTAAACATATTCACAGAAAGGGGAAATTCCTTTACTCAGAAATAATCTCTATCTTAATCATGGGCAGACATTAAACCCTTCATATTCCACAGGTCTAGAAATAGCCTTGGAAGGAAAACATTCTTCCTGGAGAGGAAGGTGGCAGCAGTCATTTCCATATGCCGTGTGAGCTCCCAGGCAGGGGCCACTGTGTTTGGAACTGTAAGCCAAGGGCCACAGTCAGACACTGGGTTGGCATCGGACCATCCATTCTGTCATTCAATTAGCACCTTCCCTGAGCCAGGTGTCTCAGGTTACCCCAGGTCAGGGAGGAGGTAGGTACAGAGGAAAGCTAAGCCCAGACTTGTGTGCTAACTGTGATGGCCTAAGGTAGCCCAGAGAGCTATGGGAAGCACAGAGCCTGGCCACCTAGCCCCACCGGGCAGGCAGCTATGAGGGGACACGACCCTTGAGCTAGCTCTTCTCGACAAAGTAAAGGATTGGAGGACATGGTATTTCCAGGTAGTGGGAACAGCCTGGGCAAAAGCACAGATGTGGGAGAAAACATGACATGCTTTGGGACTGGTTAGGGACCGCATTCATTGGGCACAAAGTATGGGGTTTGGAAAATCTAGAATTGGGTCTGTTGGGTAGATGGGGGCTAGCTGGGTCCTCATATGCCACATAAGGAGTTTTGATTGCCCTTTCGGTAACTGGGAACCACTGAAGGGTTATGGGCTGGAAGAAGACAGAGGCAGACATGTGTTTTTCCAAAAGGGCTTGGTGTCTTGTGTGATGGCAGCACCAGAGCAGAGAGATAATTGGTGATCTCGTAGAAAGGGAGAGATGAAGACTGATCTGAGACCGTGGTCGGAGGAACCAGTAAGGGGACTGGGCTGAGGGAGTCCAGAGGGGCAGGAGAGAAAGTGTTGTGAGGCTGGAGATGGCTGTTGTCCACAGGTGTCCGGGTGGAGAACTTTCATCCACATGCTTGGAGTGTAGAGCTCAGGCTTATGATGAGGATGAGTTTTCTGTGGGTGGCACTGGTGAGGGGCAGTGTCCCTAGAATCTTTGCACCAATCCTAAGAGTTGGATGCTTCTGGGATGCTGGCTCTTCAGAGAGAGAAAGTGACTTGCCCAGGTTCACATATCCAGGAATCGAGCCATGATTACTGGAGCCCTGTTAACTGGGACCCTGAATAACAGAAGTTTGAGAGGTCCAACCAGAGCCTCTCAGCCACCTGCCATTCTATCCCTGAAATGTGTGTCAGCATCTAAGAAAGAGTATGGGCTGTCCTTCCAAGAGCCCACCTGGATGGGCTCAGGAGCATCTCCAGCTACCCTGGGAGAGAAGACACAAAGCCCATCACCCTGCACAGAAGGGTCTTTGATTGAGAGAAGCTTCCTGCTCTCTTGGGTAGCGGGGTGGGGTTGGTGGGGGGAGGAGGAGAGGTGTGTTTCTTTCTGTGATGAGCTATAAGATGCCTCCTATGTTCTGCCCAATCTGGATGCCTCCCTCTCTCTCTTCCCTTTGGCTTGTGAATTTTCAATTCCTGCCAAGTAGGTCAGTTGATTTGGAAACAGTATTGTTTGTGTGGTTGGATGCCAACGTTCCTGTCTGGTCGTCCTCACCTGGCACAGGTTCCTAGGGCCTCTCAAAGCCTGGTTCAGATGGCCCCTCCTTCCCGAAGCCCCTCCCTGGCTGGCTGCTCCCCTCCACAGCTCTACAACAGCACTCAGCTGACCAAGGGTGTCCCTATTCCTTGAGCCCCCCAGCAGTGCTGACTTGGTGCCCAGTACCCAGTGCCTGGTGCCACAGGTCGCCCCCTAAACTCGAATCCAGTCCTTGGTGTCTTCCTACCTGGGATCTGACAACCACCAAATTATTGAATGAATCAACCAACAAGCAGATCGATTTGTGAGTGAATTTCAAAAACCCCATAAGTTACTCTAGTGAAAGCACTTTGATTCATGTTAAAGGTTTTTATTACCATATTTTTACAAAACATACACACCAGATACCAGAAACTCCTATCATGCCTATTTGAGTTCATCCTGGCTGTTGTAAGCAAAACACAAGAGACTGAGGTTTAAACAAAAAACATTTATTTCTTACAGTTCTGGCAGCTGTGAGTTCAAGATCAAGGCCCTGGGCGATCTGCTGTCTGGTAGCAGCCCGCTTCCTGGCTCCCTGATGCTGGAAGGGGAGTCCTCACAGGGTCAGAGGCGTGAGGGGTCTCTCTATAAGGGGGTCTTCTTTATAAGGACACTCTAAGCTCCACTCTCATAACCTAATTGCCCCCCAAAGCCCCACCTCCCAATATCATCACATTGCGGGAGCAGGGGTGGGGGGGAGGAGGTGGGGGTGGGAGTTAGAATGTCAACCTATGAACTTGGGGGGACATGAACATTCGGTCCCTAACAGTGCCCAAAGGGCATAATATGAAAAGTGAGTCTTTCTTCCAGCTCTAAAGACCACTCCCCAGAAGTTCCCGCTCACACAATGGTTGTTTATGTTTTTTAAAGTTTCCCTTTTATATGCTTTACACAATTGGGGGCGTGAGGTACAAATTGTTCGGTGAGAGGATAAACACGTTTTAAAAAATAAATAGAATAAAGAGCAATCTTTTAAAAATTTCTTTTAACAATACCATTCTCTAGTCAGTTACAGAGTTCCGCATAATGGATACGTAATAATTGATTTAACGGAGCTTCTCCTGGAAGACAAGCACGATACACCAGTTACGATGCTCTCTCCTGGGCGCCTGTTTGACTTTGTCCTCACCCGCACTACGTACGAGTTTATTCCTTTTTGGATCTAATTATTAGTTGACTTCTGGATGAAAGAGGTGGGTTTGTCGATGTGGATTCATCTGATCATATTGTGTTATATTTAGTAATGAATATTTCTATTTATTTTTCTCCAAAGGCTGTGGAAACACTCCTCAACCAGGGACTGGAACATGCATCATTTCTTCTCCCCATGTGGTGCTCAGTAGACTTGTGAATGCGAACGTACCTGAAAAATACATTTACGTGAATGAGTAGATGAATGTCCGGATGGCCAAACCCCATGACATGAGGCAGGAAGGGCTGGCAAATACTTTCTGATGCAAGGTCACTGGCTTAAAAACCAAGGTCATGGGCGCCTGGGTGGCTCATTGGGTTAAGCCGTTGCCTTCGGCTCGGGTCATGATCTCAGGGTCCTGGGATCGAGTCCCACATCGGGCTCTCTGCTCAGCAGGGAGTCTGCTTCCTCCTCTCTCTCTCTGCCTGCCTCTCTGCCTACTTGTGATCTCTGTCTGTCAAATAAACAAATAAAATCTTTAAAAAAAAAAAAAAAACCAAGGTCATGAGGCTATCATCTCATGCACTGTATTCCAACAAATCAATGCAACCCTTTGTTTAATCCACTTTTAGTCTTTTACTAATTTAAAAAACGTTGTACACGTTTTGTGAGTATTTCCTTCCTAAAAAGTTCTGGAAAGATCTACGTGTGGAATTGCTAACTCAAAAGCATTAGTATTTTGAGAGATTTTTGATACACTGTATCAACACTTCGCTCCAGAAGCTTTACAGAGATTTTCATTCCCACAGTGGTCTATGAATCCTGCCAATGCCCTCTTCCTCCCATGGGCTGGGAAAACTTAGGTGAAATTAAAAAGTGTATTTCTTCAATGGCAGGTAGAGTGAATACATTTTTTGATGTCTGAGGCCATTTGTATTTATTATTTTGCTCTTTATTTATTCTTTGGCATAGGCGATTTTTCTGTTGGGATTTTGTTTAATGTCTTATTGTGGCAGAATGTTACTTTGGCATTTCCAATGACCCGGGGCCCCTGGTACTCGTGCCTGTGCTCCCCTTCCTCCTTGAGTATGGGCTACTTGTGTGACCTACTTTAATAGATAGAAGAAGGTAGAAGCATCGCTGGGATGGTTCCAGGACTCAGCCGTCAGAGAGCCTAGCCTCTCCTGCTTGTGCTCCCTTGGAAGCCAGCAGTCAAGAACTGGTGATACTCCCATGCGGCCAGAGGCCCAGTCTAGCCTCATAGAGAATCCTCAGGAAGGAAACTGAAGATACACCAAACAGCTCTGGCTGAGCTCCCACTGGTGACCAGCTTGCTGAGCAGAGGACTTGGCTGTGCCAAGCCCTGTCCAGCCATAGAATCACCAGCAAATGCCTCAGATGATTGTTTTCCCAGGATACTAGTTTGGGGTAGTTTGTCCTATCCCAACGCTTACTCTTTGTGTGAAGTCAACAGATCAAAGCCTCTGTATTGAAGATATTAAGGGTCAGAATTTAATTTTCATGGTTCATTCATTCCCCCAGAGTTGGTTTGGCTTCTCATTAGAGCTGATTGATTTAGTCAGATCTATTCCTTCTTCTCTGCACAGTTTCAGCTTTTGAGGTCATGGGTAAAGCTCTTCCTCATCCCAATTAAGTACAATAATATTCAGCTTGGTTTCTGCTGTTGTTTCAAGTGTGTGCGTATGTGTGTGTGTGTTTATATGTGATCCTGAAAGCTTCTATCAATCCAGAATGGACACTGAGCCAGGGCAGGGTGGAGGAAAAAGTCTGTGGGCACCCAGGGTTCTTCCTGGACCTGAAGGGGTTGGGGGAAGACAGTGGGGTGGGGAGGGAGGCAGCACTCTTGGCTGGAGGCAGGAGCAGTAGGTGACACAGGTGTGTGGGGTCAAGAGAAATCCAGATGCCCTCACCTGCCGGCTTTGGCGTCCTCTGGCTTCCCTCGGATACAGAGATAGAGCCTTATCAGCAGTGCACGCCATCTGCTCAGACCCTCCCGGGCCCCCAAGGCACGTGCCACCGGGTTATCTCTGAGAGGTTCACAAAAACCGTTTCACTAACACCACTAGCCAGAGGAAGATCTGAAAACGGCTGAGTTCAGGCCCAGCTGGGAGCCAGCTGCAGGCAGAGGAGGAAGCAGTGGGTATGTCCAGGGTGCGGGTCGTCCTCCAGGACATCTGGCCTGCTCTAGACAAACAGCCAATGTCAGGAATCACGTGCCGACAAAAACAAACAAACAAACCATAAAAATACAGGTGCAGGCAGGAGACACACCTCTTGGTTAAGAGAGTTTTCAAATGTGTCCTATACAAAACGCTACATGTCCTATACAAAACGCTACATGTCCTATACAAAATGTCCTATACAAAAGGCTACATGTCCTATACAAAACAGCCTCCATTGGAGGCTGCGACTGCATTCTGATTTGGGGGAAAGAACTGCTATGAAAATTATTTAAAGGACCATTCTGGACATTTGAATATGGACTGAGTATTAAATTATATTAGGAATTCATCATTCATTTTCTCATGCAACATCTAGAGAGTGGTTATGTGAGATGATGCCCTTATTTTTGGAGACAATTGTTGGAGCATTGAGGAGTGAGTGATCACGGTGTCTGTACTTTACTTTCAAATGCTCCAGCAAATAAAAGCAAAAATGTAACTAAAATGTGAACACTATCGAATCTTAGGAAGTAGGTGTTAAGAATGACCATTGTAGTGGTCTCAAAAATAAAATGAAATGGGGCACCTGGGCGGCTCAGGCAGTTGAATGTTCTGCCTTCGGCTAGAGTCTCCGGACCCCGGGATCGAGCCCCGCATTAGTCTCCCTGCTCCGCAGGGAGCCTGTGTCTCCTTTTCCCTCTGCCCCTCCCCCTGCTTGTGCTCTCTCCTCTCTCTCTCAAGTAAATAAACGAAATCTTTAAAAATAATAAAATAAAATAATACAGAATAGAATAAAATAAAATGCAGGCATGGTGCCAAGGACAATGAGCTATAATGCCTTTGGTTCCTCTCTTGGTATTTTATTACAATCCTTAAGTCTGTCTCAGCGCTTCCCCAGCCCCGTGCAGAGCTGCATTTCCAAGCGGGGTGGTGGCAGCGTTTTCAAGGTCTGTGCACGGCAAGGACAGGTTTCTCCTCCGTGGGGCCGGACTCTGGGTCTTGTGTATCCAACAAACTCCTCCAGGGTGGCTTCCCATACAACTCCTTGAAAGAAACTCCCTGAAAGCTGGCATCTGCCATTCTGCGAGCCTGGTCAGCTCATGCCCAGGGAGAGCTCAATGAAAGGACAAGACATAGCGATGCTCCTTCTCCCCCCTCCCCCAGCCCCCCTCGTGCGAGGCGTGTGCACCCAGGTGGGGCCATGTGACTTCTCTGGCCCCCCTCCCCTGCCCTGCCTAGCTGTCTGGTTCACTGATCCCTGTGTCATGCATTCGAGCCTGGCGATCGTTGTCTAGGGCGTGACTTAGAAAGTGGGGCACGGATCACTATTGATGGGTAAAGACCAAAAGCATTTCCCCCATGGGGCTGGGAAGGTCATTGTCATTTCATTTACTCACTCATCCACTTATTCGTTTATTTAAGAAGCCAGCTCTGATCAAACGCAGCTGACCTGGGGGTTGGAAGATCAATGGGGTCCGGTTCTGGCCCTGGGGGTGCTCACCACCATCACCAGCAAAGGCCGCGGTACGGTACAGCCTGTTCCGCCATATGCCTTTAGAGGTAAGCGTGGCATGGCGGCAAGGGGAGGAGGTGATTGACACCACCAACGACGAGGAAAGGGGGAGGCTAGAGGCAGGGGGCAGGGGGCAGGCAGAGGGACGTAGGGAGGGTACCACTGACAGTGATGCTGGTCTCCAGCAAGGTTCTTACTGGTGACAATGCAGAATAAGCATCTTCTTCCTTCCTTCTCCCAGCGACCCAGAGAAGAAGGCCTGATGGTCATCCTTCATTGTACGGACAGGACATCAAGGTTGGGAGACGACCCACACCCAAGCCCGACCCCTACCAGCGGCCTCCACAGAGAAGGGCAGATGTAGCCGAGGCAGAAATGCCAAGGTTAAGAAGCAGGAGCACAGGGCTCCTGGGTGGCTCAATGGATTAAGCCGCTGCCTTCAGCTCAGGTCATGATCTCAGGGTCCTGGGATCGAGTCCCACATGGGCCTCTCTGCTCAGCAGGGAGCCTGCTTCCCTCTCTCTCTCTCTGCCTGCCTCTCCATCTACTTGTGATTTCTCTCTGTCAAATAAAAAAAATAAATAAATAAAATCTTAAAAAAAAAAAGAAGAAGCAGGAGCACAGGAGACCTGCCATGAGCTCATGGAGCAGGCTGTGAGGGGGCAGCATTGAGACCAACTGGGCTCAGGCCACAAACCCATGAGCTCTTTTTGCCAGGGTACAGACTATGCCGAGAGAGGTCAGGGAATTGCCCAGATGCACTTGGCCCAGTGGCAGAACGGGAATGCAGACCCACACGATCAGCAGGAGGACTCCAGCTCTTTCCCCTGCCAGGTGGCCTGAGGCCCTGGCTGACCTTGGTCCTGAGTGGAGCCAAGGTCAGCTGGCCAGTGAGGTGGGGCATATAGGAGGGAGGGAGCAAGTGTCCACGGATCTGTCTTCCCGGTAAATAAAAAAACCAGATAGCAAAGTACTGCCTAAGCCTGAAACCCACATGTTCCCAAGGCCATGTCCACGGCTCTGGAGAGGAGCCGAAGGAGGCAAATATTGAACCAGGGAGGAGACAGGTCTGGCCTGTGCTTCCCAAGGCCTGCACAGCTCTGCACACGAGTGTGTGCTGGCCCCAGGCCCTCCTTCAAAGTGCTGTGTGAGGTTCCTTCCCAGGGCCACCCCACCGTCATGGTCTCCGGGTGCTTCTAGGTAGTTCCCAGACGGGCAGCACCAAGCTCCCTCCGGTTCCGGATCCTCAGCACAGGTCAGCTGAGGCGCAGGCATTGCCTGTCCTCAGAAGATCAGAAATGAGTACATGCAAAGTTCAATGTTCTTCCTTTACAGAGGGAGACACTGAGGCCAGAGAAGGGAAACCAGGTCCTCGAGTCCCAGCAGCAGAAGAGGAATGAACATTCAATCTTCTGATACCCAAGTGTGGGCCTCAGCCTCCCTGCCTCCCTCCACTCAGGCTCTCAAGCCCAGGCCGGAGGCTTTAACAACAGATGCGGATTCTCTCCATCCTGCGGGCTGGAAGTCCGAGATGGAGGCTGACTTGGTTCCTGGTGGGAGCCACTTCCTAGGTCACTCCTGCAGGCCTGTGCTCCCCACCCCACCCCAAGCCCTGCTCCCCATCCTCCATTCCAGGCCTCTGCACACCTCACCGGCCTTCCTTCCCATTCCGTTCTGCCTTCCCAGCCCTGCCACCCCCACCCCGGATTCCCTGGTTGCCTCAGCGGGAGACCCCACAGGATCGCCCAGGGGGCCCCCTATCCCGGGGTGTGAACCTCATGGAGATGAGGGCAGGGGTCCCCTAGCATCACTTCCTGAGTTATGTACTCAAGGCATTAAATAAAACCAAATTGTGGAAGAGGGAAATATCCCCCAAGTTAACCCTTAAATGCTCCTGGTTCCATCAAGGAGCACATCTTCAATATTTCGCTTTAATGCCGACGCTTCCTTACTTTTCCCTGGAAAGGAGAGGGCATCCTCTGTGCTCAAGTCCCTCCGGGGCAGGATTTAGAACCTCCAAGTGCTCTGGGCTGTGCCTGTTTTTACCAGAGACTTCAGTTCTTGAACCAGCAGCAAACGGCTTCTCCTTAGACCAGGGCTGCAATGTTTGCCTTCACTGAGTTTGTATTTCAGTTTCTATAAGGGCTTCCCTTACATTTGAAAAACCTGACGAAGTAATACATTGTGCAAAATGTGTTTGCATTATGGCAAAAATCGTAAATGTAATATGCCAAGGACTGCCATTGGTAAATATTACAGGGACACAAACATGAGCCCGGGCAGGGAAAAGAAGGGGACACCAGCTGCCAGGCAGCCAGCGTGTGGCAGGACACCTGTCACGTGTCTTAAGTGCCTGTGATGCATCAGCACTGTACAAACTTGGTTACTCTTCACCGGCCTGCGAAACGCTACTTTCCCTGTTATGGTTTTGAAGGCTGGGTTTCAGAGAGGCTAAGTGACTTTCCCAAGGTCACACAGCTCACTGAGGTAGAGGCAGGACTGCCGCTTTGTTCCCCCTGGCCTGTACTGTCCCCCTACCCCAGCCCGAAGCCTCCCGTCCCCTATCTCCCCTCTCCCCTCCCCTGCGCATTTCAGGGGAGCTGGGATGTGAGCTTGTAAGCCCTGAGCTGACCTCTCTGAGAGTCTCTCCCCAGTACTAGTGGTGACTCTCACCACACCGTCTCCGCATAAAGTGTGGGATTCTCCTTTGTGCTGACCAGCATGGGAACACCGCTTTGTCTCCCTCAACCACACAGGACTATTTTCTCCTGCAAGATCCATGCCTGGCCATCTGGAATTCTTGAACCTAGGAGCCTGCGCTTGGGGCCTGGGAC
This sequence comes from Mustela lutreola, assembly GCF_030435805.1. Taxonomy (NCBI): domain Eukaryota; kingdom Metazoa; phylum Chordata; class Mammalia; order Carnivora; family Mustelidae; genus Mustela; species Mustela lutreola. The sequence goes on along the minus strand of NC_081292.1, from coordinate 8,550,769 downwards.
CTTATTTATACGAACGCGATCTTGCACACAGCCTTGTGCACTATCCCATTTTAAACCCGAGTATCCTGACACCTAGAAGTTTCCATCACTTACCCACACTCACCCAGCTGAAAAGGGAAAAAGCTGACATTCCAATTCAGATTCATCTATAGCACCAAAGTTGACATCGATCCCTCTGCTCTTGAACCCCAATTTCAGAGAAGCTTCTATCTCCCATCTCCCAGGATTCATGTGATAGCCCAAGTCCCTAATCTCTGGCCCTCTCCTGGGACAGGAGCATCAGCCACTCGATGCATGGGTACTGGGCACCCCTTCTCACAAAGAGTTCCTGGGGAGAGGTAGGAGAGGGGCAGGGAGGGGTGGCAGGTGCGCCTGGTGCCTCTCTAGAGAGGTCCTGCCACTGGGGCATGCAGACCTTGGTCTCAGCGTGGAGAACAGAAGGAAGAGTCTGGGCAGGGAAAGCAGAAACCTTCATTATGGACCACACACTAACTCCCAGTGACTTCGGGCAAGCTGTAGCATCTCAGTGTACTCATCTGTGCCATGGGGATGGATGTTAGGAATTATGCACTCATGGGCTTTATATGGCCCACAAACACATTTATCTGTTCCTTTCTTCCTTGTCCTTCCCACTTTTTTTTTCTTTCTCTTTCATCATATTTTGGTTTTGCTTTTATTTTGCTTGGGGCATGTGGGTGTGCACAAGGACACAGGTGCACACACACATGCACGGCAACAAGACCTCTTCCTGTTAATATGCAGAGTGGGCCCCTGGTTTCTGTGGTTTGCCCCTGGGGGATCCAGACACCAGGAGCTATTGCCCAGGCCTGGAAGGACCAGAGGTCCCTTTCCTGGGGACAGCCTCAGCAACAGCTAACCCCACACGTGGACGCCCTGGGGTGGAGTCCAGAATGCATTGTTTTGCTCTGTAATTAACACACAGTGTTCATCTTCAGGGCCTGACTTGGAAACAAGTGCCAAGAGCATTCCTAAGGGGTCAGAAGGAAGTGTTTATTGCCAGACTGTACAAGAAACTTCCTCCAGTCAGCCCTTGGGTCATGTATAAACCCTTGAGCAGGACATTCAAGACTGAGTACTTGGCAAACCTTCATTAGCACCTACTGTGTGCTACGCCCTAGCCTGGCCTACAGACTCAGAGACATGGATTAGATGAGATCCCTGTCCTTGGAGAGCTCCCAATGTGTGGGGGAGGGGGGCATATTTATAAAGGGACAACCCAGGGGCTAAGAACAGTGACAGTGATGAGCACCAGACTTAAGGGGAGAGGGGGCAGGGACAGTCAGCAGCCTGGGTGGGGAGTCCTGTGGTTGAGTCAAGAGTCTACCCACCCTTTAGTCCAGGGGATGTAGTGGAAGGAGTCATTGACTTCTCCTAGAGGGCCAGTGGTGAGTGTCTTCTTTTGAAATCAATTCTTTCTCTTTTTGACTGCAAGAATTCATTCTTTTTTTTTTTTCCCAAAAAAATGTTAAGTGCTATGGAATGTGTGCGTTCAACAATAAATACTCTTCAGATATAGCCATGACCCATGTTGGCTGAGTGCATTTCTCCAGCCTTTCTTCCAGGCGTCAACATAATGAAGGACCCAGGGGCTCACTGCTCTCCAGGCCAGCAAAGAAAGCCTCATGTAGATTTACTTGTTTAATCCTCAACACCTTCAGGAGGAAAACTCTATCAGCATGTCTGTTTTCAGTGCAGGGAAACTGAACATGGCAACAGGGAGAAAGTGGCAAGACCAGGACCCCTGATGCTGGGTCTGAGCCCTTAACCCTCAGACACAGTAAGCCAAGGGACCTGTGTTTTATCACCCACTCAGGCCAGTGTCCGGGATGAGGGATTCTACCCTACTCTCTGTTGCCTTCGACATCGTGATTAAATATTTCCACCTGCAAGGAAACATGGTTCACCCAGTCTCCCAGAGTACAAAATGTCCTACACTTGAAGTAGATCTCATGAACTTTCACTGTTATTACAAGTCAATCTACCACCCTCACTCCAAGGCCTGTGTGGTCTTTCAAATGTGAGCCACACCATCATTGATCCGATCAATCTCCTCTGTTCTGGGCAGGTGCCAACATTCTTCCCTTATGAACAATGCTGCCACAGAGACCTTCTCAGAGGCTGATGAGCATTTCGGCCAGATCGGTTCCTAGAAGAGAGCCCGCCAGGTCAACCAGGCAGACATGCAGCCCAGCCAGGCCTGCAGGGCTGTTTACTGGAAAGAATGCTCACTTCCATCCGCTGCAGGAAGAAGGTCTGAGCTGGCTGAGTTCACATGGTTTTTCCCATTATGGCTGGTGGCAGAGCTACCTTTCCCAGCCCCCATACACTTTGCATTTTAATCTGTGCTCTTAAATGGCCTTGAGAAGGTCACGATTAAAAAAAAAAAAATTGGTGGTGCAAATAACAAAAGTCTCGATGTGGTCAGCAGCCGTCATTGCCAGGAGGACAAGCTTGTTGCTCGGCGGCCCTTGTGCAGAAGTTACGTGAAGCTGCTCCTTCTTCCTAGAGGCCCCGTGCCAGCACACACAGCCCAAAGAGCAGAATTCATGCCAGATTTCAGCCTCCACTGGTACAGGGCACAGCCTGAGCAACCTCAGACATCATTCTAGTTAGGACAGGAAGCTGGATTCAGGCTGCGCAGATTCAAATCCAACTTTAAATCCTATTAATCATGTGCCCTTGGACAAGCTACTTAAACTCTGCCTGTCAATTTCCCAGTGTGAAATAGAAGCTGATCATCATAATAGTGTCTCCCCTACAGGCAACAGCAGTGAGGATTTAGGTGAAAGATCTAAAACCCTCAAGGCACATACAGGTTAGTATCAATAGATGTTTGCTAACAAGCAGTTAGTAATCCCCCGGGCAGTTGTTCAAGCCAAACCATTCCCCGACAAGACTCTGTTTCTCTCTACTACAAAGGCTCCCTTTTGGCCTTTCAGGCAGTGCATTTAATGGGAAGATGCTGGGTTTGGGAACTGGAGGAAAGGGGGCTGGAATCCTCATTCTCCCCCCGCCCTTTGTGTGACTTTAAGCCATTCTGGTTTCTATCTGATCCGCATGCTTCAGAGTTCTGGCTCTACTTTCGCAAAACTTAGCATTGTACCTAGTCAAAAGGGGTACTACAGATTGGTTCCTCTACCAATTCAGGGGCTCCAGTAGAGAGTGGAAAGTGGGGGGCTAGGGGCCGGGGTGGGGAGGGATGTGCAGAAGAATCTAGAAAGGAGCACACCCGAAGCCCACCACAGAGTCATCCTGACACCGAATGGCAGATACCAGCACAGCAGGGCCCAACACCCCCTCCCCTCCAAACCCACTCACCCTTCAAGACAGAACCTTGTGTCACCTCTTGCTGGAAGCTTGCATGTTTTCTCCAGACTGGGATCGTTATCTCCTGGGATCTCCCATAGCTCTTCTCTTGTACCTTTTGCAGGCCCTTTGATTCCACTAGATTTAAGTCACCTGTGAGCTGTTTCTGTTCTCCAGGGGAGACTGGAAATTTCCTAAGGGCAGAGGTTGTGTTATGCAAGGCCCATGGCAGTGGGGGTACTGGAGCAGTGTATTCCCCACTAGCTGGTTCTGAGGTTCACTTCTGAACTCTGCTCCTCTCTACCCCAGTGTTCCTGGGTAAGACCCTAAATATCTTTGCCTTGGTGGGGGAAGTAGGTGGGGGGCCGTCATTCACCAGCCCCTGCTCTGCTCTGTGCCTAGAAGGCTATATGGATTCTTCCAGTAGATGGGTTCTTCTCCTTGTGTAGGGAAGGAAGCAATGGAGAGATTTGTTGAAGGATACACTGTAAGGGGCAGAGCTGCAGACTGATCCCAAGTTGCTTTGGCTGCCATGCCTCTCCCCCTTGTTCCCTGAGGGTCACCCTCACATGGCCTCACAGGGAAAATCAGGAGAGGCATCCCATGGATGCTCTAAAACATGGCACGTGGATTCCAAATATGGACCTAGCAGTAGTGTGGGGATAGTTCCTGCCTCAATTCAGCATGCCAAGCTTTCCAGTCTGGGTGCTGCTAATGACACAACCCCTTGCCAACCCCCAGAGACCGAGCCTGCCAGAGAAGGAGCGGTGACCAGAACTGGCGAGCTGCGCAGTTACTTTCCAGCTCTACCTCTGATGCTGTTCTTTCTGTAGATTTGGGATTTACATTCTCCTCACCATTTTGCTGCGACAATTTGGAAGCAGCATGTATGAAAACCCTGGGCTAGATCAGACCCTGGTGAGACAGCTGACACGGGCATTCACCAAGATTGTCCTGGGTAGGCCCGGGGCTGGGCTTTTAGTGTTATGTTCCCAAATCTTCACAGCCGCCCAGAGGCAGATCCTTTTTTGTCGCTGTGGGTGAGGAAACCAAGGTTTAGAACAATGCAGAAGCCTCACCGAGGGGCAGCCCCTAGATTTCCAATCCGTGGGAGCTGGAGCACACTTGTAAACACTAGGCTTGACCACTTACTGGTAGTTCATCTGCACTGCCCAGTATGCACACATGAGTGTTTGCATGAGAAGCCAGAAATGCTGACCAGGGCAGGCAAGGCCTACCTCTGTGTCCTTTCTCTACAGCCTCTTGCCACCAGCTGTGGATAACATTCCTGGAACTGATTTCTGCCAGGCAGGGACAGTCTGTTCCCTTGCACTCCACTTGTTTTATGACTTCTCCTTAGAAACCAACTTGGAGTCGAACCAGATGAAGCCTGACCCAGTAAACCTCCTGCCCGACGACGAATGCTTCTTCTTGTGTCTGTGATGGTCACACACGAGCCCTCCTGTTGGCTCAACCCACCAGAGCTGCGGTGCACCTAGAAGAGGCGGCAATTTTGGAATGGTGCAAAGAAGGCCAGGAGGGGTTGGTGCCTGCCAAACTTTTGTTCCTCCCTTCACCGAGTCCTTCCCTCCAAGTAAACCTGGCATAGTGGAGAAAGCAGTCCAATCACAGGTCCCCGGGCCCATATTGAAGCGCTGGCTGTGTGACCTAGAGAAAGTTACTGAATGTCTCTGAGCATCCCTGTCTTCACTGGAGATAATTCACCACATCCACCTAGGTGGTGAGGAATAATAAGATAGAAAAAGCAAAAACGGTGCCTGCAAATGGACAATGCTTGATGTATGTTAATTTTTTTTTTCTTTTCTCCGTGGCTAGAAAAAAAAGATGATTTTATCAGTTCTTTTTTTGGAAATGCATTTTGGTCTGGAGAGACATGTGTTTGTAAGATGTCACTCCTAGGAGTGTGATAAAAATCACACTGCCACGTTGTTGCTTGCTTGTTGGCAAGTCTGTATTTAGGAGCTCACTAGTTTGCTGCCCTATCGTATTGTTCAAGCTTAGGGCATTTATTGGGCACCACTGTATTCCCAGCCTGGAATGAGGAGCTGGGACTGCGGGAAACCCAATCCCATCTGCAGGAGCCCACATGCCAGTGGAGGAGGCAGGGAGCTCCAGTAGGGATGGACATTCCCAGGGAGTTATTTCAGACTATGGTGAACTGGAAGAGGGGGGCATTTTAGGTGCCCTCCAAATATGAGAGAGACTGCTGTAAGCAGAGCTAGACTGAGAGGCAGCCAGGTAAAGGGATGGCTGTAAGGTCAAATTTGTGGAATTACGGTATAGAGCAGTCATTTTCCAATGCTAGTTACTGTCAGAATCACCTGGAAGGTGTATTAAAACACAGGTCATGTGTCCAGGATGTCCTTCCATAGAGGAGTGGAGAAATACACCGTGGTCCATCCAGATGATAGGATCCTATTCAGTGCTAAAAAGAAATGAGCTATCAAGCTGTGAAAAGACAGGGGATAACCTTAAAGGCACAGTTCTAAGTAAAAGAAGCCAGTCTGAAGAGGCTCCATCTGATTACAACTCTATGACATTCTGGGAAAGGGAAAACTAGAGAGAGAGTGACAGCATTGGTGTTCACCCAGGGAGAAAAGGGAAGGCAAGTACAAAGAGTCAGAACACAAAACATTTTTAGGACAATGCAACCATTCTGCATGATACACACGTGTCCACGTCCATAGAATGTGCAGCGTCAGGAGTGAGCCTGGATGTCAGCCGCAGACCCCAGGACAACGGTCAGTAGTAACAAATGCACCCTCTTATGGGGGATGCTGATAGTGGGGGAGGATGTGCATGGGTGGGGCAGGAGGGATACGGGAACTCTCGGTTCTTTCTGCTCAGTTTTGCTGTGAGGCTCCACTTGCTAAACGAAATAAAATCTATTAATAAAACACACACACGTTAGGTAGCATAGACATTTCACAATATATTTTTTTCAAATCCATGAGCATGCAATATTTTTCCATTCCTTTGTTTCTTCCTCAATTTCTTTCATGAGTACTTTATAGTTTTCTGAGTACAGATTCTTTGCCTCTTTGGTTAGGCTTATTCCTAGGTATCTTATGGCTTTGGGTGCAATTGTAAATGGGATTGACTCCTACCTTAAAAAAAATTTACACATTTAATGCATTCTTTATCAGAATACCATCATTTTTTTTTAAAGAAATGGAACAAATAGACCTAAAATTTATGTGGAACCAGAAAAGACCCCAGATAGCTAGAGGAATGTTGAAAAAGAAAATCAAAGTTTGTGCCATCACAATTCCAGACTTCAAGTTCTATTACAAAGCTGTCATCATCAAGACAGTATGATACTGGCACAAAAACAGACATATAGTTCAATGGAACAGAATAGAGAGCCCAGAAATGGACCCTCAACTCTATGGTCAAGTAATCTTTGACAAAGCAGAAAAGAATGTCCAATGGAAAAAAGACAGTCTCTTTAACAAATGGTGTTGGGAAAATTGGACAGCCACATGCAGAAGAATGAAACTGGACCATTTCCTTACACCACACACAAAAACAGACTCAAAATGGATGAAGGACCTCAATGTGAGACAGGAATCCATCAAAATCCTTGAGGAGAACACAGGCAGCAACCTCTTCGACCTCAGCCACAGCAACTTCTTCCTAGAAACATTGCCAAAGGCAAGGGAAGCAAGGGCAAAAATGAACTATTGGGATCAAAAGCTTTTGCACAACAAAGGAAACAGTCAACAAAATCAAAAGACAACTGAACAGAATGGGAGAAGATATTCACAAATGACATATCAGATAAAGGGCTAGTATCCAACATCTATAATGAACTTATCAAACTCAACACCCAAAGAACAAATAACCCAACCAAGAAATGGGCAGAAGACATGAACAGATATTTCTGCAAAGAAGACATCCAAATGGCCAACAGACACATGAAAAAGTGATCAACATCACTCAGCATCAGCAAAATACAAATCAAAACCACAATGAGATACCACCTCACACCAGTCAGAATGGCTAAAATTTACAAGTCAGGAAACGACAGATGTTGCCGAGGATGCAGAAATAGGGAAACACTCCTACACTGTTGGTGGGAATGCAAACTGGTGCAGCCATTCTGGAAAACAGCATGGAGGCTCCTCAAAAAGTTGAAAATAGAGCTACCCTATGACCCAGCATAGGTCATAGGGTATTTACCCTAAAGATACAAATGTAGTGATCCAAAGGGGCACATGCACCCGAATGTTTATAGCAGCAATGTCCACAATAGCCAAACTATGGAAAGAACCTAGATGTCCATCAACAGATGAATGGATAAAGAAGATGTGGTTCATATATACAATGAAATACTATGCAGCCATCAAGAGAAATGAAATCTTGCTATTTGCAAACTAAACTAAAGGGTATTATGCTGAGCAGATAAGTCAATCAGAGAAAGACAATTATCATATGATCTCCCTAATATGAGGAATTTGAGAGGCAGAGTGGGGGGTTTGGAGGGGTAGGGAAGGAAAAAATGAAACAAGATGGGATTGGGAGGGAGAAAAATCACAAGAGAGTCTTAATCTCATAAAACAAACTGAGGGTTGTTGGAAGGAGGGGAGTATGGAGAGGGTGGTTGGGTTATGGACATTGGGGAAGGTATATACTGTGGTGAGTGCTATGAATTGTAAACCTGGCGATTCACAGACCTGTACCCCTGGGGCAAATAATGCATTATATGTTAATAAAATTATATACTTTTTTTAAAAGACAAAAAACAAAACAAAACATACATGTGTGCTCGTAGATCACCACACCTCATCCCAGAGTTCCTGGGGTGGAGCTCACAAATCTTCATTTCCAGCATGTTCCTAGGCGACCCTGCTCCTGCTGCTGGTCCCTGGGGGAAGAGGATGTCCTAGAGGAGGAGCACGGTCAGAAGGAGCCAGACCAGGGATGAACCTGAGTGCTGGCTGCATGCGGGGCGGCGCTCAGATAGAGCGAGTGCAGGCTTGGCTCACCAACGAGCTGGGTTCCTGTTCCACTGAGCCAGTACCCGCTGAGCCCCACCAAGTGCTATGGGAGCCACGGACTCGAGCTATGGAACAATAAGGAAAACCGTCTGCTTTGTGCGGCAATCTCTGCCCTGCTGGGGCTTACAGGTCATATTTGAATTTGCATCGCCAACTGCTCTCTCTGGTCATCAAGGGCACAGTAGACGGACTCTGGAGGGGGGATTTGCTGCCCCAGTCATGCCTGTTTTAAGAAAGGTCTTGTCTTAACCAGAAAACCCCTCAGTGTTGGAGGGAGAGACTACGACAGAGCTGACTTTTGCTGGATTATAGGGTCAGATGCTACAAAAGAGACCAGAAATAACCCCAACCAGAACCAGACAGAACTTCATTTCTCTCTCATGCGACCGTCCAGGTTTGGGCACCCGGTGGCTGAAATGCACATTGAGGAGAGAGCACCAGCTCTTTCCCTCACCACTCTGATGTCCTCAGGGTGTTACTTCAGTCCAGAGTTGGAGATGATTCACCATCAGCCCCCAGATTGCACAAACCTCCGGGCCATCAGCGCAGGACGTGCGAGCAGAACAGGGCTTCCTGGGTCTGTGTAACATGGGGCGGCCGCTCACCATCGCCTCTGTCGGGGAGGAAAGGCTAGAGAGAGAGGGAGGTCAGAGAATGTGCTTTCCCTTCATGACTCACCCCGGAAACTGCCCATCTTGCTTCTGCTGACCAACCACATACCACTGCAGAGCCCCGTGGCCTCGCTTGGCCACAGGGAAGTGGCGCTGGGACTCAAAGACCAGGATCCACTCTCTGATCTTGCTCTTACAGAATCCTTTTTGTGCAGGGAATCTTTCTGGAATGCCACATTCCATCATCTTGCCTCCCTGCTTCCGCCAGCACCTCTGTCCCTCAACAGCCTTCTCCAGACAAAATCAAGTTAAGGCAAAAACCATGGATTTTTTTTTTTTTTTTAAGATGTATTTATTTATTTTAGAGAGCCAGAGAGACAAAGTGCGGGGAAAGGGCGGAGAGAGAGAATCTCAAGCAGACTCCTTCTGAGCGTGGAGCCCCTATGCGGGGCACCATCTCACAACCCTGAGATTATGGCCTGAGCAGAAACCAGGAGTCCAATGCTTAACCGACTGAGCCACGCAGGGACTCCCCCATGGATGGCTCCTAAATGGGAAACACAGTTCCTCATTACTATATATCATGGATGAGAGGAAGCTTCCCTTTTCCTTTAAGTGAAGGTAGAGTGATGGGGAGGGGTTGCTGGTGCTCATCTGTGGTCTCCAAGTCTTCTTTTTTCTGTTTCTTTCTTTTCTTCCCCTCCCCCCTCCTCCCCCTCTCCTCCTCCTCCTCTTCCTCCTCCTTCTTCTTCCTCTTCTTTCTTTTCTTCTCCTCTTCCCCCACCCTCTCCCCCTCACCTTCCTACTCCTCCCCCTCCCCCCCTCCTTCTTCTTTGGTTTCCTTTTCATTTTGTTCTGTTTTTTTTCTCACTCTGCCAGCTCCTTCTCTGCATCACTGTCTGGGAGCCCAGGACCCCCTTATTAAGGAAGGGCTGATTCTTGGAATGAGCTATAACTTCACATGTCCCTGTAAGAATAGAGTTCAATGTGAGCTCTGTAGACCATCGTCTTTCTCGGGAGTCATCCCTGCGCACACTGATCTGGGTGCGGTTCTTCCTTTTTCCTGAGAGTGAGAAGCATGAGTCTCTTTGCACTGATGAAGCTTTTTGTTGGCACATAGGTGCGCAATTATTTTAGTGCCCGAATTCTTTTCCATCATGAACATATCCTTTATTTTTCTGATATGACATGACCTTTACCATTTATCAGCTGTCCCCGTGAATTATCCCATCACTGTAAATAAATCTAGTTGTACTTGGATTGCAACGGAGAAGAGGGTGAAGCCAAGCAGGGTTTCTGTATCACTTGGTGTCTCTGAGCCATTGTCCTGCCTGAGGGACGAGGGATATGATCCTGGCAGTCTCAGTAATGGTCCCCAAAGATATCAGATCTTAGTCATTGGAACTTGTGAACAATTCTTCCTAGGGCAAAAAAAGGGATTTTGCAGGTATGATTAGATCAAGCATTTCATGATGGGAAGAGGAACCTGCACTACCCAGGTCGGCGGCGAACGCAATGACAAATGTCCTCGTTGGGGGAGGTGGAGGGAAATTCTGTCGTAGAGAAGAAAGCGATGTGACAAAAGAGGCAGACATCGGAGTGAGGCGTCCACAAAGCCAAGAACATCAGGAGCTCTGTGAAGCGGGAGGAGGCAAGGGGAGACTGTCCCCTAGTGCCCCTGTAGGGACCTCACTGCGGACACCTTTGTTGTGGCCAGTGAAACTGCTTTCAGACTTCTGGCCTCCAGGATTAGGTGAATACATTTGTGTTCAAACCAGCCATCTGTCGTAGCTTGTTACTGTGGTCCAAGGAAACAGATAAAATAACCATCACCAAGCTCAACTGGGGACTTTCGGAAGAGAACATGGGGCTCCCCAAAGTTAGCTGAAGGCTGGTTGAAAGTTCGGTCCCCCGGGAGGCCTGGGCCTACTCCCACCTACCCAACCGGGCAGAACTGCCAGGAGTGGGAGGTCACTTGGGTTTTTCATGAGCAGCTGGAGGTCACGTAGAGTGGGGTTCTCCAAGCTCCAGATTCCATACCCAGCCTGGCCTTCCCAGTGGGCCTAAGAGAGAACGACCACTCCAGAATCCAGGTGAGCGGAACAGAGGAATGCTATAAGTCAGGATGTGGAACAGGCTTGTTTATATTTCTGTCCTTGTAGGTAAGTGCAGACGTGCCACACACATCAGCTGTTCCATAAAAGAAAAGGAGGGGAAACAACCACTTGAATGAGGTGAACTGAGCTCCTGACGGAGACAGTTTCCCCTCCTGCTCCCCCAGCAATCGTGGGGTGCTCGCCCTCTCTGCTGTCCTCACGCAGCTGCCCTGTGACCCCCTCTCCACACTTCACACTCTGCCTCCCTGCTCCGCGCAAACCCAAACAGAAGGAACCTCCTCCTTCTTCTCATGGCCCACTTTCCCGCCAGGCTCTGGAACCACCTACCTTGGCCTTGGGTACCTTGCCTACAATAATATGTTTGCTCACGCTTCCCTGATTCTGTGGGGCAGGGACTGAGACACAGGAGTGCTCTACACCAAAATATTTCAGACGGGGAGACCGAGGCCCAGAGAGAGACTTTCTGGAATCCCACCACCCTGCTTAAACCTCAGGTTCCCTGACTGAGCTCCCCATCTCTGAAAGTAATCAAGAATGCACACTGGAAAGATTGTGAGCGAGGATTTGGGACCCCTGGGTATCCTGCTCCCTCTACCCACAGGGTCTCACGTTCAAATTCTATGTCTCCCACTTTTCACTTACATGAATTCAAACATCCAGCGAGTGCCCCTGTGCCCCAGTTCCCTCGTCTATAAACTGCAGACCGTAGCCTCTACTTGCAGAGTTATTGCGAGGGTCAGAAATAAGGCAGGTAGGACAGCCAGTATACTGTAAGTGCTCAATAAATGCTAATGGTTATTCCGGCAGACAGGAAGAAGTCTGAGGACTCTGGGGAGTCCTGAGGAGCTTAGCGAGTCTCTGTTGGTGTGTCACAGCCCTGCAGATGCGATGGGGGCTCCCGGGAACAGCAGACCCACAGGCGTCCACCGGCTCATCTCTCCACACCTCTACTGCAGCAGTGGCTTTGGACGTGGGCACCACTCTCCTCGCTTCCCAAACATTTAGACAGGTAAAGGCTCATGCCTGGGCCACCCAGAAAGTACGGGGCAGCAAAGAATGTAAATCCAGGATTCCTGATGTCACAGACCTGCTGTCTTGGCTGTTTCTAGCCCAAATCAGTCTCTGAACCTTTGCCATGCTGCTTCCGAGCTTGGGACAGCTCTCCCACAATCTCTGCCCTTCAAGCTCAGAATTTTTCCGCAGACCCCGCCTTATAAGGCCCCTCCTTCTGGAAGCTTCCTCTTGGGCTCTGGGGCAAAGATTTTTGGTTTTTCCTCAGCTCCCACTGTCCTTTGCTTCCACAGTCCTTTGCGAAGGGCTCTCTAACCACCTTTATCTCCAGCACCATAATTACCTGTTTCAGTCTCTGTCCCATCAACGGCAGCAACCCAGGGGCCAAGGCCTGGCCTGGAGCAGTAGGCCTGTCATCTCAAAAAGACTCTTATCACCCTCTGCCCTGAATTATAGTCATTTAGGTTCCTGCCTCTCTCCCCACCCTGGCGGTCTGCATTTTAAAATGGCCCAAAGTCATTTTACTATAGTTAGCCGGCGACTTCCCCAGCCGGCAATGAGTAGGTTGAGGACTCTCCAGGATTAAAAGTCACAGGTCGGAGTCCCAGGCAGGACGTAGCAGTGGCTCTGGGAAGGGGAGGAGGAAGAGGGAGGGGTGAAGGGGAGAGAGAGGAAGACCGAGAGCGAGAGCGAGAGAGAGAGAGAGAGAGAGAGAGAGGAGGAGGGGAGGGAGGTGGAGGGCAAGAGAGAGGGATGAAACGTTCCTGGTGGCCAGATGTCCTTGGCTGAATGATGACCCCTCAAACACATCTGAGTCCTGATCCCCAGGACCTGGGAAGACGCAACCTTACATGGCAGTGGGTTTTGTAGGTGTAGATTCACATCCCGAAATGGGGACTTTATCCTGTACCATCCAAGTAGCCTCAGCGGTCCTTAAACAGGGAGGCAGCGAGAGACGACATGACTACTGACTCAGAGGTCCAAGAGGCTTCTAGAAGCTGCAAAAAGCAAAGACACAGGTTCTCCCCTAGAGCCTCCAGAGGGAGTATGGCCCTGCTGATCCCCGGAATTTGGCCTGGGGAAACTCATTTCTGACTGTAGACCTCCAGTGTTGCCAGATAATCCATTTGTTTTACAGCACCAACCGTCTGGTGGTTTGTTAGAGCAGCATTAGGAAGCTACCACACCGGTCGGGTCCTGGATGCCAGGCTGGGGGAGGAAGAGGTGGACGGAATCGGGGAGTGGCTGGGTTCCCGAGGGCAGATGGGAGCACCTCTGAAGAGAAGGCGGTGGTGAGAGGGAGAAAACACAGATACAAAGCTACAAAGCCGCTGTGGGATTCCTTTTATGTGAAGGGCAAAGAAGGCAAATGCTGGAGGGGGAGGCAGGGCCCGGGGATCAGTTCAGGGGGAAGGGCCGGCCACCGACCCGGCAGGGCAGCCGGGGTGTCTCTGGGGAGTGGGGAAGGGTCTGGGTCTGCCGGCGGCTTCCTGGGGCCCACGTGCGCGTCGCTGTGCGCGGACTGAAGAGGCGCGCTCTGTCCATCTTCCTCTCGGTCCTGCTTCTTGCTCAGTCCAACAGCAACAAGCGCAAGTGTCCATCCACGGCAGCAAAACCCACCATCTGAGCCCCATTATCTGTTGTCCCCAATGTTATCATTCATTCTTCCCAGTACGTGTTCATCTTCAGTGACCCATTCTCCAGAAGAGAAAACCACTGCCCACGTGGTCAGGGGCAGAGAGCGCGTGCGGAGTGGTTCAGCCAGACCCAAGTGGGTCTGCCCGCACTCTGCCCTGCCCCTCCACCTTGAGCCTTTGGGTGTCCCCTTGCTTGGCAGACAGGGGGGCTCCTCACCTAGAGTCACCTGGTGTCCTCTCTCTGATGTCAGTTTCTTCTCCAGGACTCGCGGGGACAGAGTGGGAGTCTCCTTTTCTTTCGTGGTGTTTTCAGGCTGCTGGAACTTGGGGGGAGCACCCTTAGCCTGGTCTCACTGCCCTGAGACCTGGTGCCCACCTGGGCTCTCACTGCGACCTCCCCAGGGCAGCAGACATCTATTCTTCTCATGCCCTTGGGCACTCACTCTCTTTTAGTCACTCAACAAACACTCCCTGATGGCTTAGGAAGCCCAGAAATGGAGGACACAGTGGAACACAAGCCGGTGAAGGCCCCCGTCCTCATGGGGCTGGTCTGGCAGTCAGCCGGCCTCCTGTCCCTCCCTCAGTTCATCTCAAGGATCCACTCAGTCATAAGAGAAAGGGAGAACTTGCCCGTTTGGCAGAGAGGTGGGTGGGGTAAACAAGACCCCAAGGCAGCAAAGCCAGGCTCAGCTGTCCTGCCAGAATCAGGTCCTTTCCCTCCTGAAGTACCACCGCTACCCCCTCCCCAGCCACCCGCTTCCACCAAGCCTCCCCACCTGCCTGTAGGGAAGCCACTGGCCATCTGAACAGTCCCTGCCCTAAGCAGTCTGGAAGGAACAGGGCAGAGAAGGTTTTGTTTTGTTTCTTTAAGTTTTTATTGTAACCCCAGTTAAGATATGGTGTTATACAGGTTTCAGGTGTATGAACAGTGATTCAACCCTTCCATACAGCAATCGGGGTGCTCACTGCAAGTCCCCTCCTGAGTCCCCAACCCCCCCGCCGCCACCTCACTTGTGATAACCAGCTTATAATCGACTTGCTCTCCGCAGTTCAGAGTCTGTTTCTTGGTGCCCTTGACGGGCATGCAAATGGGCGCAGCCACTTCTGGAAAACAGTGTGGAGGTTCCTCACGAGGTTAAAACCAGATCCACACTGGGTATTTACCCAAAGCACACAGAAACACTATTTCAAAGGGATGTGTGCACCCCAGTGCTTACAGCAGCATTATTCACAATAGGGAAGGTGGTGTTTGTGCCCAGAGAGGCCCAGAGCCTGGCCAGGGACACTGTAGCTAGAAGGCTGGCCGGCCACCAACGCCCACGTGCCTTGAGACAAAATTATAGGTCTATCTGCTTCATGGAATTGTGGGCTCCGGCGGGGGAAGGGGGGGGGGAAGACGGGCGGGGGGGTGGCTAAGGACAGGGTTAGGGTCCCTGAACCCCAGGAGGGCCCTCAGCTCCTGCCTGCAAACCTGGGCCTTTTTCTCCCCTGGGGCTGCGGGAGCCGAGGAGGAAGCTGGCACAGAAAGCCGCCCTCCCTCTCCCCCTTCCTGCCAGCCTCAGTCGGACGTGCAGCCCTTCACACCCTCCCAGGAATCCCTCAAGGCCAAGATGTGACTCAGCTCACGCGCCAGACGCGGGCCCAGAGCAGAGGCGGGGCACGAGGCGCGGGGCGGGGCACGGGGGCGGGGCACGGGCGCGGGGCGGCCCCTCCCTCCTGGGCGGCGCGAGGCCCCTCACCTGCAAGGCCCTTGTTCCTTCCTTCCGGAGGAGGCTGCTAACTCCAGTTCCTTCCACTTTCCTGGGGTGCCGCGCTCCTCTGCCCCGTCCTCCATCTGACCAGCCCCCTCACTCCCTGGGCATTTAGGCAGCCCCGGGGGTTTGCTGTGCAGGGAAAGCTCCTACAAGCTACTTCTATAATCCTGTCTGCAAACCTCCCTGGCCAGGTGGGGATGGGCGAACAGGTTCAAACAGGGGCCATAACTTGTGCAAGGAGCTGACATTCAAACCCAGCTCAGCCTGGCCGCAAGCCCACTGTGTGCTTCCCCCACCCACGTCACCCTGAGAGGGGCTGGTCAGAACCTTTGGGGATCCGGGACTGACCCCACTCCGTTTTGTCCATTTCACACACAGGAAGACTTGAGACGCAGAGAAGGGACATCGCTGGTGTGGAGAGAAGAGATGCCTTAACACGGACCGCAACTCCTGCTCTGCTCCTTCCCAGGGTGAGCACTATGGCTCACAGGGGCCAGCCCCCCCCCCCCCCGGAAGGTGTGAATGAATGAATGCATGTATGCGTGCATGCATGAATGAATGAATGAGGGAGCTGGCATTGCACTGTCAGTATTGAAGCCGCCGGCCACATGTGGCTTTTGGGCACTTGCTATGTGACCCGTGTCACTGAGGAACTGAGATTGTAGTTGTGATTTCATTTTAATTAGTTGAAATTTAAATGTAAAAATTGATTCTCTGGGGCGCCCCAGTGGCTCAGTTGACTAAGCATCTGACTTGATTTCGGCCCAGATCATGATCTGGGGGTCCTGGGATTGAGCCCCCAGTGGGGTCCCATGCTCCGCGGGGAATCTGCTTGAGATTCTCTTTTCCTCTGCCCCTCCCCTCCCCCCACGTGCACCCCTCTCTCTCTCTCTCTCTGTGTGTCTCTCAAATAAATAAATCTTTAAAAAAAAAAAGATAAAAATTGATGCTCAATTCAGGTATTGGAAAACTTTTAAGTTTGTTTGCAACAAGTCAGGCATGTGATTCCACTTGTAAACCGCAGATTTTCTGAGCCCTGATTACAGATGGAGAAGGTCCGATGAAGATTTAGCTTCCACACTGACTGCCATTAGCAGTGAGATGCACGGAGCAGTCTTCAAAGACTTCTTACGGAAAAAAAAATAAAATTTCATTTTTTTTGTATTAATTACATCTTGAAATAATGTTGGAGATATTGGATTAAAGAAAAATACGGAATTTGGGTTAATTTCATTTGTTTCTTTTCATTCTTTAAACGTGGTTCCTAGAATGTTTTGCATATTAAATTACATGTGTGATTTACACAATAGTTGTATCACCTAGTGCTGGGCTGGGGAAAGTTGGTGGTCAGGATAATCTAAAACCTTGCCCAAAGCACTTTACATCTTTTTTTTTTTTTTTTTTTAAGATTTTATTTATTTGACAGAGAGATCACAAGTAGGCAGAGAGGCAGGCAGAGAGAAGGGGGGAAGCAGGCTCCCTGCTGAGCAGAAAGCCCGATGCGGGGCTCGATCCCAGGACCCTGGGATCATGACCTGAGCTGAAGGCAGAGGCTTAACCCACTGAGCCACCTAGGTGCCCCAGCACTTTGCATCTTTAATATGATCTGTTCCTTACAACTGTTTTGTATAAACTGAGGCACACAAGCTCAGACAGCTAGTGGGTGGCCGGTCTAGCTCTGCGTCAGTGTTTCAGACCCAGAATGCCCTGGGTAGCATGAGACAGAAGTGACTCCAATGCCTGATGCTAAGGGGACAGCCTGTGGAAAACAGGGCCATCCCACGCATGGCTGTTATGGTTCAGGACATGCAGAATCTTTCTTGCCGTGCTTCGGTACCTACAGAGAGCTCCAAAATCTCTTCCAGAAACGTTCACTATAATTCTCTAGCGCAGCAGCTAGCAAACTGCAACACATAGGCCTAATCCGACCCCATGCCCGTTTTCATAGGGTCCGCCAGCAAAGAATAGTTTTTACATCTTCAAGCGGTAGGAAAAAAAGGTCGAAAGAAGAATAATATTTTTGCAACAGAGGAAAATGAAGTAAGATTCAAAATTTAGTATCTATAAATAAAGTTTTATTGGAATACAACCACACTGATTCATTTACATATTGTCTCTGTCAGCTTCAAGCTAAAGAGGCAAAGTTGAGCAGTTGCCATGGAGACTGTGGGACAGGGAAAGCCTGAGATATTTACTATCTGACTTGTGACAAAACTTGCTGCCCCCGGTCTGGAGTTGACTTTTCAGATGACTCACTGTCTTTGGAATATTTTGTATTTTTCTTTCTTTTTTCTAAAGGTCACTGCCTCCAAAGACCAAGATGATTTAGAAAACAAAACAGAATGAATAGACAATTTCTTTAGCTTGACACAGCTGGAAGGGCAGGGCAGCCCTCTGCCCGGGTTCTTCAGGGTCTGCTCAGGGAAGGGTCTGTAGATATGGAGGCAGGTTCAGTGCCAACCTCCATCCCCTTGACATGCTTACCTGCAGAGACAGAGTCGAAAACAAATCTCCCAGGGGCGCCTGGGTGGGTCAGTCGGTTAAGCGCCCGACTCTTGATTTCTGCTCGGGTCATGATCTCAGGGTCCTGGGGTTGAGCCCCCTCCGTCTGCGCTGGGTGTGGAGTCTGCGTCGGGTCCTCTCCCTCCCTCCGCCCCACCCTCCCCACCCTGTGCAAGAGCGCACACTCTTTCTGCTCAAAAAACACACAAAAAAAGCAACTCTCCAAAAGGCGCAAAAAGAATCAAAGAAGAAAAATCTGCCTAGTGCAGTGTGGCTAAGGGCATGCGCTTGGAGTCAGACAGATCCAAGTTCCAGCCTCATCTCCCTGCTTCTTAGCTGTGTGACTTTGAACACGTTACATAACCTCTGTGACGCTCAGTTTGTGTTTGCGGCTCCCGTGACTGGGTGGCTGAAAGGACCAAAATTTCTTTTCTTCCTTTTCTGGAGTCTATAAGCCCAAAACCAAGGGCTCAGAACGGGGACCTTCCTCTGAGACCTCCCCTGCGGACGCTGTCTTCTCCCTGGGTTCTTCCTGGTCTTCCCTCTGTCCCTGGGTCCTAACCCCATCTTCTTACAAGAACCCTGGCCTTATGAGATCCAGGCCCACCCTAATGACCTCACTGTAACTTACTCCCTGCTTGAAAGACCCTGTCTCCAAATATAGTCATTCTGAAGCCTTGGGGGCTGGGACTTCAACATAGGAATTTGAGGCAGACATCATTCAGCCCAGGACTCTGCTTCATGGGGTGCCAGGAGAACTGAATGAAATCAGGAGCACATAGCAAGTTTCTGGAGCGTGAGGGAATCTTGAGTAAAGGTTAGCTCCAATTTTCATTAGCAATTATTCCTGCTGGGACACCTGGCTGGCTCAGTTAGTTGAGCGTCTGCTTTCAGCTCAGGTCAGGATCCCAGGGTCTTGGGATCGACTCCCGCATCGGCTTCCTGCTCAGCGGGGAGCCTGCTTCTCCCTCTGCCTACGACTCCTTCCCACTACTTCTGCGCGCGCTCTCTCTCTGACAAATAAATAAATAAAATCTTAAAAAACAAAACAGAACAATTATGGCTGTTGCTTTCACGCTACTCCAGGGTGTGTGGACAGCACTGCAGGGACTGCTTCAGAGTTGGAGAATCTCTTCAGCGGCTTCCAAGTGTGCCCACTGGGTACAGCACCCACCTTGGGAAGCTTGTTTGCTACCCGACTCCAGGTGCCCCATTACACTGTTGTTACTATCTGTATATTGATGAGGATGGTTTTTTTAGCAGGCGTCAAAGGAAAAGGCCCCTTTTCTCAACTCCCTCGCAAGGTGCAGTGCAGCCTCAGGCAATGCTCTCTCTGAGCCAACAGAATTCAGTCCAAGAACACAGGGCAGAGAACAGAACCTGGCACACAGTAGGCGTTCAAGATGTTGGTGTCAGATAAATGTGCGGAACGAGCACTTCTCCCTGATGTTATGCTAGAATGTGGACCACAGGAAGGCAAGTGCATTTTTCTGCCTCTGTCACTGATGTGTTACTGTTCCCTACACAGTTTCCAGCACACAGTAGGTGCTCAGTAAGTATTTGTTAAATATTTGTGGAATGAAACAAACGAACCGGTTATGCACCCTAAATGAACCGGTTATGCAGCCTTTCTTTCTCTCCTCGAGTTTTACAAGTCTTCAGCACATACTGTCGATGCTCAGAGCAGGGAAACAGCTGGATTTATTGAACACACCTAATGGGTGCTGGGTGCTTCCTTGTTCATTCCAGCTTCTTCCCTTCCCTACCCTAGTTCTCACCATCACAGCCCTGGGGGTGGATTTTGTGCTGGAAGGAGAACGTGCTCTCCAGTCAGATCAAACCACTGCAGTGCTGTCCTGGGTGTAGTAGATTAAAGGCCCACTAGTGTGTCTGGCACATAGTAGGCACTCAATAGATATCACGATTCTCCCCTTCCCACCCCAAGAGGGTTGGAGTAATTCTCTGCATTCCAGCCCTGGCACTGCTGTTTGCCCCTGGACTTCTGAGGTGAAGAAAGAGAGAGGAGGAGGCCAAGAGCAGAACTGAGGAAGGGGAAGTGAAAAGTCAACCCCACCCAGGCTGTGCAGCAGGGCCCCGAGGTGGCTAGTGTCTCAGCCTGTCTGATGAGTGCTTGGAGAAAAGGGCAGCTGCCTTCACCCTTAGTGGCTCAGGGATGCGTCAGGCCTCAGCAACCCCCAGAGCTCCCAGGGGTTCTGCAGCCAGAGGTCACAGGTGGCTTGGAGAAGCCATGTCCCTGGATAAATGTGGAGCTGCCTGGGGCTCCAGGCCTGGAGGAAGCGCTGGGCACCCAGGGCCCAGAGCTGAATGGGCCCTTTCTCTCTCTGTAACAAACACATGCCTTGTTTGTAGGTTCCTGTGTTTGTTTCCCCAGGCTGTTTCTGTTCTCCTTCTCCACCCACTAGGCTCAGCCTCAGGCAGGCACCTCCAAGAACCCCAGCTTCCAGAATTTCTAGAGCATTGCTCATCTCCTCCCAGGCTCGGGGGTCCAAAAGGAAGAGAGCTCTTTACTCTTTGCAAATTGATTTGGAAAGACAAAACTTGTCCGAGGAGCAAGGATGGGACGTTGGGAATCTCTTCCCAGGGTCCGGGTGCCAGCCTGGGGCATGGCATCAATTCTCAGGCCAGCCTTGCTAGCACGCTTAGCCACAAGACAGAGTAGAGTATGTCACCGCCCTGCTTAAAACCCTTCTGGGCTCTGCTTCACCTGCTGGAAGGAGGAGATGGAGGCTCAGAGAGCTCAGTGCCTTTCCAGCGACGGCAGCTGAACTCGAACTCAGCAGCCCATCTGCCCTTCTGCCCCCCCGGCCTTGGGTTAGGGCCCCGACTCAGCTTCTGCCCTATCCTGTTCGGCCCCCAGCTCCCCCGTTCTTTTATTCACGCTCACTTCCCAGACACTTAAACTCTCCCAAGTTCCCTGGGCCTTGCTTCCCGCCTCTATGAACACCGGGACGGGGGTGGGAGGTGCAACAAGTCTACGTACCCCAGCGTGTGTGGTCAGGCTGAAATGATTGCCCTCTGACGAAGCACTCAGGCCGTGTGTGGGCAATAAAGTCCAGCTGTCCACAGTTCCTTGTCCCCAGGGTCTCGCTCCTGTTTCGTCCGTTTTGCAAGCAGGGCCACAAGGAGAGAGACTAGGTGTCCGGCCCGAGGGTACCATACCACTAGACACTGCAGCCCGTGTAGGAATTAGCTCCTTCTGGCAGCTGCTCCCCGCTAGGGTCCCGCCTGGAAGGAGGTAGTATAAGGAGATGGAGGCCAGGACCTAGCGTCGGGTTTGCAGAGCCCCAGAAGGCAGAGGAAGGCTGTGTGTGAGGCCTTTCGAAGGAAGCACTGATGTATATGCTTGGTTTGTGGACCTTGAAGGAGTTTGCCAGAACCCCAATGTTTGTACCTGTCCCCCTCTTTCTGGATTGCCCTGCCAAACCCTACCCCTCCCAAGCATCCCGCGATGCCACAGGTCATTCTGAAGGTGAGTGTGTTGACAAGGCCTGGGCCGCACCCAATGCTAGAAACTTCCCCTCCATTTCTCTTGAGTCTCCTTCATCGACTCAAGCTGCTTCTTTCCCAAGGGGTCTCCCCAGTCCCCTTCCCTCTCCTACTGGGCTATACAAAACAAAAGGCCTCCAGATTATGGCAGACCCACCAAAGTCAAGGCCACTCCTGCCCTTGCCTGTGCCCACAGCCTGAGCGCTCCCCCAGACTCAGAAAGCTGGTGGCGGAGAAGGTTATCTTCTTCCAACCGGCCGGGTGGCCCGGGGGGATTCTGCAAGTGCAAGAACCTCCTTCTGGGGTAGCAGCCACAGAGAGGGTGGAGAATCACGGGCCTAGACTAGACAGGTCAGCGTAAAGCAGCCCAAGCACAGTCCTTGGCTCTCCCCTTGTGTTGGGGTGGTGGGGGGTGGCGGTTCTGGGTGAGTGGTTGAAACTTGGTGAGCTTCAGTGTTGTCCTTTGGGAAAGGGAGGGCCCTGGGACTCCAGGCTTATTTCACCATATTTCCCCCTAGAGCACAAACGTCTCAGAGCTGGGACTGGGTCTCTAGCGCCTGTCCACCCTCAGGGCCCAGCCCATCGAGGTGAGGCCCCCTTGGAGGGGCATTTAGTGGCATTGTAGAGAACACAGTGTATTCCAAGATTTTTATACTCACTGGCATGGTTATGTCCACTTTACCCATGAGAAATTTGGGGTTGAGAAAGGAAGTCAGTTTGCTCTAGTCCCTGGGTTAGCAAGTGGTCACCACGGCTCATAGCCAGGCAGACCATCTCTAGCACCAGTGGGCCACAGATGCCGAGTAATTGCTCAGAGAACTGACCAGAATGCTCACCTAGGTTGTTGAGACAATATACAAACAAGCTAATGAAAGGCTGGTATACAGCAGGAGCTCAATAAAGTCCAATGTGCTTGAGATAAAGTCATATATAGCCCACCAGTCCAAGATACTCCATAAATGCATCACGTTCAAGTGTCCTGAGTTGGCCCTGGAGGCACAGTGGATCCTGTCCAACAACATCTTCCCTGCTGAGAAAATGGTTGTTTGCCTCACTAACTGGTGTTTTGTCCGAACCTGAGGTCACACCATCTGGGCAGCTGGGAGGTCAAGGTTGAATCCTGGCCCTGCTCACTAGTTTCCAGCGAGTTGTTTTCCAATTAACCATTGGTTCGCCCAAATTCCATCTTGGGGGCACCTCTACAGGTGTGGGACTGAGCATAGGTCTGGAGACCCTTTGGGCGCAGCTCGAGGGGTCACCCTGCCCCTCTGAGCACTGGCCCCAGAAGCAGCCATGTTTTCTGGAAGGATGTGGCTGTTGCCTGGAGGGATGGATAAGACACCTTCTCCCACCCATGAAGGACTTGCAGGCTAAAGGAGGAGGAAAAATGAATACAACCATCACCATATCCCAGATGATGACAGGGGGCAAGGGCAGTAACTGACCCAAGTTCCCAAGGCAGGTGAGGGATGAAGCTGGGATTCAGGTCCGGCTGACTGCCTTCCACCTTCCCAAGCAAGTGCAGAATGCACTTGAGCAGAAATCCCAGCAAGGTGCCAAGTGTTCACAGGCTCTGTAGGTGAGAAAGCTTCAACTTGTTCTCACAGCTTCCAGCCAAAGGCAGGACTAGTCCCTTACTGGAATCTGTAGGGAACAAATCAAAACCCAATACAGAGAAAGCTCTCCATGGAGGGTGTTCTTATTTTTCTGAGGAATACTTACATTTCAGGGATGAAACTATATCTCCAGTAGGACAGAGACCAACAGTTGAGCTTCAAGGTGGTGCAGAACAGAGGAATGCAGTATCTCCTTTTTATGTTTGTTTCTGTCCTGTCTACAGTTGAAAGTGCTTCCAGGAAAATACCCATGGTGCTCATGTTTTCCCACACAGCAGGCAGCGGACAGCATCTTGGCTCTAGTGGGGTGTTATTCTGTAGGTTCCCCTCCATGATTCCCTCATAAATTCACATCGATGAAAATCTGGGAGGAGCCCAGTGTTTGTGTAAGACTCTGACCTCGTCCTCCTCACTCTTACGAAAGTAGACTTGTTAAGAAACAGAGGGAAAAATGAAAATACCTCCTTCAGTTTTCACCTCTTTTTCTTTGTCTGAATGTTTGCGTGAAAATTAACAAGAGCAACAAAAAGGAAAGAGAAGATGAGAAAAATTCATGGTGCTGGGAAATGAATGCTTCCTAGAAGGAAAAACAGGTTCGTGCTGTAAGTCTGTCTGTAGGATAACATTCATCAGTGATCAGACAGTTCGGGAAATGTCAGTGTTCACTGTCTTGTCCTTGTCCTAATGATTTGGCTGGGCAACACTGTCCCTTTCAAATCAAGCATTCTAGAATTATACATGAGTTGTTTTTCCTGTTGTTGTTATTGTTTTTTTTTAGTTTGTTTGCTTAATCTTCTTTCCGGAAAATGGCCTTAGAGATTGTAGTACAGAATTTATTCTAATCCCGACTCTGCTCCTCGGTAACAATGTGATCTTTGGCAATTTGTGCCTTCCTTCTGCGTCTGGGACTTCTCCCTTTGCGAAAGGTAAGGGTAGTCACCCTCCACCTCAGGGCCACCGTGAGGATGAAATGAGCTTACATGTGAAATGCCAGATTGGCTCATGGTGTGTGCTAAGAAAAGTTAGTTCCTTCCCTCTCTTTTAAAAACCTTTCTCAATTAGATTTTTTAAATCGTAAAGCAATGAATTCTCATTATGTTTCACCAGATAATACAGAAGTCTATTTTTTTTAAGTTAATCATCTTTTGGCAATGACCACTACTTGACTACCCAATATCCATTCTCCATATCCTTCTTGGTATTTTCTTATGTTATTGGAGCAGCCCAATATAATAACATATATTTTGATGCAATATAATATAATGCAACTATTGTGACTAGCTGAAAGACTACATTTCCCAGCCTCCTTTGCAATTAGGTATAGTTTCCAGGACTTCCAAGATAGCATCCTGAAAGAAGCAAAAACAGCGTCCTCCATGTTCCTTCCTGGACATGACCGCTCCAGCACCAGCCGCCATCTTTGACCACAAGTGGTGTTGAGGATAGACCTCTAGTCAAGGATGGTAAAGCAGAAAGATAGAGCCTACATTGATGACCATCTAGTTACTGCCACATTAGTTCTGCATCATCTATTTCTGGACTTCCTTTTGTGAGAGAAAACTAAACCTCTGATTTACTTATGTCCCTCTTTGCTGTGGTGGTGGTGGTTAGTTGTGTTTTCTGTTGGATGGTCCTTGGTCTCATTACAATGGATAATGCCTCCTCCCCTTCCTGTCTCACCTCTTGACATCACTGGTATTCAAAATCGCACCTTCCCACAAGTTTCTTTATGCTCATAGCAAAGATAGATTTACCTGCCTTTGTGCATGCATACAATCAGTGTCATGCTTATGCCACACTTAGGAATTGCTTATCACTATATATCAAGGTCAAATTCCCAGGCCAGGGTAAACAAATCTCTAACATAATCTTTCCAATACAAGGCTCTTAAACTGTAGTATGGACATACTGTAATTTATTTAACAATTCTCTCACTGATGTACTGAGGAGGATTCTAGTTGTTGTTTTTCAAGTAATATAAATTCTGGTGCAAAGGGCATTGGGTATAAATATCTTTACACTAATGCTTTTCAGAAAAGATTGCCACAGTGGGATGGCAAGGTCCTGACCTTTCTAAGGCTCCCATGCTTCTTCCTTTTATAGATGAAGCAAGAGAGACTCTGAAACTTGATGTTCCAGAGATAACAAAGATGCAGTACTTCTAGAATCCTCCCAAAACTAACCCAAACCTTGCATTCCTATTTATCCAGTGTTTGGTGGCAGCAAATATTTGTTGAAGGAATATCCAAATAATCTTTGTAGAAATAGTTCTCACCAGTTTCTTTTTGAAAGTCTCTGGTGACAGGGAACTCACTATCTTTCTTTTCATCTTTGGAGAGCACCAGCAACTAAAATATTCTTTCTTACCTTGTGTTGCAATCTGATTCCATGAAAAAAAAGTTTTCTTTTTTGAAAATGACACTTTTTAAAAAATTTGTTTAAAGATTTTATTTATTTATTTGAGAGAGAGATCACAAGTAGGCAGAGAGGTGGGCAGAGAGAGAGGGGGAAGCTGGATCCCTGCTGAGCAGAGAACCAGATGCGGGGTCCAATGCCGGGACCTTGAGATCATGACCTGAGCTGAAGGCAGAGGCTTTAACCCATTGAACCATCCAGGCACCCCTGAAAATGACACTTTTAATCATGACCTCTGGTAATCACGACTATGAAACTTCTATCTCCTGGCCTCAGGTCTAACTCCTGGTGTCCTGGAGAGCTGGTCTAGTTCCTCAAAAGACAGATGGGGCTCACCAAGGCAGGCACAAGAAAGGCATTCAGTGTTATCTATCTGGGGCTCTTGACACTTAGCTATGGAGAATATACCATCTATCAGGCAAGGGGCATGGCTTTGAGCATACAAAGAAGAGTAGCCATTGTTCCTGACCCAAAGAGGGACATCTCACAGCAGTCTGGCTCCTCCCCTGACAAATTCAGCTTTGAGGGACACAAAAACCCCAGTGACGGCCAAACAGTTATAGTTGGGAATGTCTGGAGTTAGAAGAGGAGCACAGGCAGATGGGGTTGGGGACTCATTTGGGAGAAGTAACTGGGAATAGTCGGCTAAGTAAGTGGGCAGCCTGTTTTCAACCAATGAAGAAATCACTTCCTCTATAATTGTTGATTTATTTTTTCTGGAAAGACTCCTTACTCACAAACACATACATTCTCATGAGAATCTTCCCCACCTCTTCTTTTTCTTTTTCTGTCTCTCATATAGAGACCATATGTAGAAAAACAGACCAAAAGAAAATAATCTCCAGGAGCTTTGTCTCTCCTGATGGTCCAATGAACACTGCTTGACTTGGTCACCACTAAGTGGGATCATAGCAAGTAAATCTCACTCTTATAAATACCAGGTATTTCAGTAGCCAAAGAAAAGTTAAAATTAGTGGTTGAAATCTATAGGAATGAAAGTTTAGGCAACAAAGAGGTCAGGCAGTCCTTTGGAGTAGAAAGAGCATAAAGCTAATAGGCTTTGTATTGCAATCTTGTTCTCATGGCTGGAGGGACTCCTGTATCACTTTTCTTAGTCTCATTTCCTCGTGTGGAAGGAGGATAGGAGGGAAACTACATAAGTCTCCAAGAGAGTAAACACAATAAAATCAGTAAAATAACCTCCATGAAGTGCTTGGTCCACTGGCAGTGATCAGTGCCTGCAGATCCTTTTCTCTGTTTGTATTTTCACTTGGCACAGCATGTGCATGTACCCTGAGCCTTGCCCTCTTTTTTTTGCTGGGTGACTGAGAACGTGCAATACTCTTCAGAAGGTAAGATGTAAAGAAAGTGTATCAGAAAAGGCACAAGTCTACACACAGCCTCAGAGGTCCAACACTTCCCTTGAGGCTTTGTTCAAATTCAATGATGCCTAGATGCACTATGAAGTTACCAAGCCAATGATCATGGTCATAGGAGCATGGTCCAACCCAACCTTTGAATGGCTGCCTTGCTATAAGCCAGGAGATGGTGGGACAAGCGTAATCAACGAAGAGGAGAGGAATCTAAACTCTTCTTAGCTCTGCCTCTAACCACTCTGTGGCCTGGGCTGACTCCTTTAAACTCTCTGAGCATTTAGAGTCTCTCTTGGAGTTCTAAAGTCCTCTGTACCTCTGGGAAGAATTCTTGTGCTATCCAACCTAGATGTAAAATGCTTCATAACATGGAGGCAAGGGTTTTTTGGGGGACAATTCTGCAGGCAGTGAGAATACCCAGTCAGGGGGCCACCTCGGGACTTGAGGTTTACATCGTTGCTTCAGATGGGGTGAGGATGCAGGCAGCCATGTAGATGGCACCAGGTTGGGGCTGGACTGCAGGTGGACTCCAGCTCACATCAGGCTGTGCCTTTGCCTTCCAAGGTCTTGGTCTTATATTGGACCAAAATCCCGAGGTCATGGGGCAGGTCTATCCCATGTCAGTGGTCAGTCACAAACAGCCTGACCCCTGCTTTGGTCAGGGTTGTTATTATCTTTGCTCACTTCAGTGAGTGTGGGTGACCAATGACCTCCTCAGTAATCAGCTGATGTCTGTCATAACAGCTCCCCAACCAAGACAGCAGCCCATGACCTTTGACTAAGAAGGCCTGTTACTACCAAGACATTTTGTGAATTCCTGCACAGTACCAGTTATTGATTGGGAAACAATCTAACTGAGCCTAAGAAGCTGCAAGACAGCAGAACTAGTGATTGCAAAGTGTGTCAGTCTGGCTGTTTTAAGTGATAGCCCTTAAATAATAATGACTTAAAACAAAAATTTAAA
The DNA here is from genome assembly GCF_030435805.1 of Mustela lutreola. Lineage (NCBI taxonomy): Eukaryota > Metazoa > Chordata > Mammalia > Carnivora > Mustelidae > Mustela > Mustela lutreola. The sequence continues at coordinate 8,522,914 of NC_081292.1, read as the reverse complement.
TTTAATGATCATTCCTATATAAATATCACCAGGTTAGGTGGTCCAGGGCTTGTACAGCAACACTACAGTAATCAGATCTTGGGCTTCTTCTACCTCATTGCCCTGCCATTCTCCATAAAAACTTACATCTCATGTTCCAAGAAGGCTGCTTCGGTTCCACCCATCACATTCTCATTCCATCTCATTGTGGGGAAAGAAGTTACACATAATATTTCCTCTCATATCCTGTTTATTTTTAAAGAAGGAGACACAGCAGAGAGGGAACACAAGCAGGGGGAGTGGGAAAGGGAGAAGCAGGCTTCCCACAGAGTGGGGAACCCAAAGTGAGGTTCAATTCCAAATCCCTGGGATCATGACCACCAGGCACCCCTCCTCACATATCTTATTAACCAGCATTTAGTCACATGACCTAACAGCAAAAGACTCCAGGAAATGCACATTTTAGATGAGTGTTCTTGTAGCAGATTAAAAAGTCTATCACTCCAAAAGGAGAGAAGAGTGGATACAGGAGGACAACTTGTATCTGTCACAGAGGTTAAGAACATGGACTTGAAGTGCTATCAACTTGACCTTAAACCCCAGCTCCATCCCTTCCCAGCTGTGTGGGCTAAAGAAAGAGAATTAGTCATCTATCACCATGTAACAAATTATTCAAAAACTTATCCACTGAAAAACAACTGATGTTTGTTATTTCAGGATTCCTATGAATCAAGAATTTGATGGGGCAGGGGTGGGTGGTGGGGAGGGCAGCTTATCTGGGTGATTCTGGCTCAAAGTCCCTGATGAGGTGTGGCCAAGACATTGGCTGGAGCTGTAATCAGGAGGAGGTTTTAACCAGGGCTTCCAAAATGGCTTGCTCCCATGATTGCAAGTGGGAGGTGGGAGCCCTCAGGTCCTTGTCATGTGCTTACTGTCCTCATGACATGCCAGTTGGCCCTCCCCAGAAAGAGTGACCCAACAGAGTAAACAACGAGGAGGTCATGGTGCCTTTTAGGATCTACTCTTGGAAATCTAACACCATCACTTCTGCCAGATTCTATTCATTAGATTCACTAAGCACAGCCCACACTCAAACATTGGAAAATGATGCCCCACCTTTGAAGGAACAGAGATAAAAGAATTTATGGACATATTTTTAAATTACAACAGCAAGTTAATCATCTCTGCTAGCCAAAATGGAATTTCCCCATTTATAAAATAAGAGTAACATTCAACTCATAGAGCTGCAAGGGGATTTAAAAGACAATGCATGGAAAGCTCTGGACACTTAGTAAGCATTTACTAGTATTGTCATTCCCTGACCTTCCCTCCTCTCCCCGGCAGATGTAACCCTGTTCTCCCTTGGGACCATCAGTGGCCTGTGTAACACAGATACTTCTGCAGTACCTACTGTCAAGATCATTAGAGGAATGTGCTGCTGAAGATTGCCCATGATTGTGAACGTGTGTAATTAATGTAAGACCAATTCCACCAAGGGTTGTGAAGAACATTTCTTTTCTCCAGCTAAAGTAGCACAGGTATATACCAAGAGCATAAACACAATTTGAAGCTCACTCCATCTGCCAACTGGGAAATTCTGAGATTGATATGTGTTTGAATGGGGGTGAGGAATTTGAATTATTTCACATCTGGCACATTGACGGAAAATGTTTTGTGTTTTTACATTGCCCATCTTCAAAATCACAGAGTTCATGTTTACTTAGAATGTGACAATGTTGTCGGTGTTTATGGATTTGTTTCTGTCTACTAGATGAGTTTCTTCAGGACAAAGATTGGGAGCCTTAGTAAGGCAGTTCAATTATGGAATCTTCAGTTTTCTTCATCTGCAAAATGTGGGTGCTATGCCCACTCACAGAAAGTCTGTCCTGAAGCTCATCCAGGGCTCAGTGGACACAAAGCCCAGGTGGCCCAATATATGAGAAGTCAAGGGCAAAGGACAGAACTGAAGGGCAGAAAGAATGGAGAAACCCTTCAGATAGGGAATCAGAAACTGGGGTCATGCAAGACCTCAGTGTTCCAGCTGGTAATGAGTGTGAGCAAGACCAGGAAGCAAAAGGACCCCCTAGAGACGGGCTGGAGATGGAGACCCTGCTTGGCTTGAGCTGGAGGTTACCCATCTTCCAGCTACTGGCAAGACACAGAGCTTTGTTTGTCATGGCCAAGAAGCCAGAGGCAAGTAGCAACCATAAAACCTCCTTTGGAAGTAGCTGACTATGCTTTCTTGAGCTTTGGGTACAGGTGTTGGCTCAGGTTTGGACATCTCCTTCTGGAACGTTCTGCAGGTGCTGCTGCAAACCCAGCATGCCCCAAATGGGCCTCCTCAGTCTCACTCCTGCACAAAACTGCCTGTAGGACTGGCTTTGTCCTGTGTTATTTTCATGATCAGCTGCTGTGACCCCTCTCCCTGCATTTTTACCCCTCATCCAACCAGATGTCACATCCTATCCAAACTCTTTGTGCCTTGTCTCCTGAATTGGCCCTATTTCCCTTCTCTGGCAGTCTTTCTGGCTTTGGCACCTCATGCTCCAGCTCAACCCCCCAAAGATTTCTCTTAAAGGCAGCTTGGAACACACCCATTCCCCTGCTCTAGGGTCTTCTATGGCTTCCTCTGGCACAGAGCCAAAAAAACATGACAAATCAAGAGGAAAATCAGTTCTCAATTTATATTCCATGTCACAGATTGATCTGTACCTAGACTTATATCATTTTGAACTCTATAGGCCAACTTCTAAGGATTCCCCTCTTACACCCCCATTCAGCTCCATGTCCTGCTAAAGTCCAGCTGGGATTAACCGTCTCCCCAGTAACCTTCCAAAAGCCCACACTCCAAATTCACCCTCCTTTCCCAGGTCTTGGGAGCCCTTTGAACCTCTCTCATATACCTTATCACTACTCTCCTGATAAATGGTTATTCATGTATCGATTTCTTTCCTCTTGACTAGAGATCAAGGACTCTGGCTTCCTTAATTACATACACAGGATAGGTGTCAGGGCAGATAGTCAAAATATGTAGCCATCTTTGGGAATGTCCCAGCTAGAGAGAAGCCTTGGCCACTGAACTAATCATTCTTCCCCGTCATATAGCAGAAATACAATAGGCCTTTAATTAATTTTAAGAAATGATTCATGTACAACTCAATAGCAAAAAATCCAAACAATCCCCTTAAAAAATGGGCAGAGAATCTGAATAGAGATTTCTGCAGACATACGGATGGCTGACAGGTACCTGGATAGATGCTCCACATCAGTCATAATCAGGGAAATGCAAATCAAAACCACAATGAGATATTGCTTTACACCTGTCAGAATGGGGACTTTAGGATGGGGATGTTAGAATTATCAAAAAGACAGGAAATAACACGTGTTGGCGAGGATGTGGAGAAAAGGGACCCCTGCAAAGCAGGGTTAGGAATGTAAATTGGTGCAGCCATGATGAAAAGCAGGATGGAGGTTCCTCAGAAATGTAAAATACAACCATTGTCTGGTCCAGCAATTTCACTTCTGGATATTTATTGTAAGGAAACAAAAAACAAAATTGAAAAGATATCTACACTCTCATGTTTGTTGCAGGTTATTTACTGTAGCCAAGATTTGGACACCACCTAAACTTCCTTTGGTGAATGAACGGAGGAAGAGAATGTGGTCTGTGTACACGGCGGGATATCATTCAGCCATCACAAGAAAGAAACACGGCCTTATGACGACACGGGTGGAACTTGAGGGCATTACTCTAAGTGAAATAAGACAGAGAAACTCAAATACTTTGTGATCTCACGTAGATGTGCAATCTGAAAAGAGAACCCAAAACTCACAGATACAGAGAACAGATTGGTGGTTGCCAGAGGTAAGGTGGGGGTTGGGGTGGTGGATAAAATGGGTGGAGGTGGTCAAAAGGTACAAAGTTAGGAGGAAAAAGAGAGTTTATGAATTGGATTAGATTCCTGACTTTGAATGTATTTATCTATTTAGCCTACTTTATTTCCCCTTCTAGCAAGTTCTTTTCAGTTCCCTCCCTTCTAGGAAAAAAGCAGATCTTCCACACACAATTCCTTCATTTGTTCAACAAAAATCTATGGGTAGGGATAACTGCATAGCTCAGTCCATTGAGCGTCTGGCTATTTCAGCTCAGGTCATGATCTTAGGGTCATGGGATCGAGCCCCACGCCAGGCTCCATGCTCTGCAGAGAGTCTGCTTAAGATTCACTCTTCCTCATCTCCTCCCCCCTCAAATAAATAAATAAATAAATCTAAAAAAAAAATAAAAAGAAATGTCTATGGGCATCTGCGAGGGGCCTGGCACCATGCTGGTTGGTGGGGATACACTGGTGAGCCGAAATATGCAAGGTCTCTGATTTCAAGGAACTTGGAGCCAGACCACATCTAGTAAGAACAACAAGAAAAGAAAAGCAGTCACAGAATTCACAGTGACCCGAAGGCCAAGCAGGAGTCTGCAGAGGGCAGTGGTGAGGATGTGGATGAAGCCTGCTGGGCCTGCATGGTGGCTGAAATCTTAGGTGGACAAGGACTCATCCCTGGAAAGTCAGGGGCAGCATTTCAGGCAGGAGGAGGATAACCGAAGGTCTTCAGCTGAAAGGAGCTGACCTGCTCAGAGGAAGTAAGAGAAGGCCCTTGAGGTGGGGCCCAGGAATCTGTGAGAGTCAGAAGAGGAGCAGCAGAGACAGTGATCCCTGGAGGCCGCAGGACTGTCAACGATTCTGGGACGCTACTGAAAATCAAGCTTTCTTAAATGCTGTTAAATAGGCACGTGCCATTGTGTGTATGATCTTCCTCATTCCTTGGCTTCCATAGAAGCAGCTAACTACTGTTATTTCTCCTGATCTGAGCCCAGATCTCCTTCAAAAACTGCTCTAGGCTCTTGAAAATCTTCCCAGAAACTCCAAGGAGGCATGCAGGTCCCTGCAGGAAATGGGCCTGAGGCTCCCCACTGTGGTGACACCACGCCCCCCAGCACTCACCTCACTCTGGTATAACAACCCCAAGGGCACGGGAGTCAGGGACTGGCAAACCTGCCTGTCTCTTCTTTCTCTGCATAAAAGTCTCTCCTTCCTACAGGGTCCACCTCCCAGGTTGCCTTGTCCTAAGCTCCGACTCCTCCTCTTCCTCTTCTTCTTTTAATCTGTTCATTTGATAGACAGAGAGAGCACGTGCAGAAGCAGGGGGAGCGGCAGGCAGAGGGAGAAGCAGGCCTCTGGTGAATGGGGAATCCAATATGGGGCTGGATTCTAGGACCCTGAGATCATGACCCGAGCCAAAGGCAAACGCCTACTGACTGAGCCACCCAGGTCCTGTCCTGTGCTCTTTTCAGAGTGAGGTCAGAATCCAGAGCCTGCCCCCAGAGAGGATCTTTCTCCACTCTTGCTTTGATGTTCTCCTCCTCTGCCCCATGATCTCCACCCACAGCTTTCTCTGATCTAACCCTGAATCTCCTCCCAGGCTCTCAGAGCCCCATCTCCTTGGTGGGTGATTGTCCATTGAGCCCACAGTTTTCCCTCTAGACACCATGGGACTTCACACCATGAGACAGGAAGAGACACTGATGGCCAACTGCAACCTCAGGAACTGCTATGCTCTTACACAAATAACGTTATTGAAACTTGAAGGCTCCTTAATCCCAATGTTCAGAGAGGAAAACTGAGGCTAGGAGAGCTGGAGTGAGCTGTTCAGGGCTGTTCAGTGCTCGACAGAGCACACACTGACTCTGTGGGTTGGCCCTGCATTAGGGCTTCTCCTTGCTCCCTGAGTATCAACTTCCTTCAGTATTTCCAGTGAAGGTGGTTCAGTGAGTCATAAATACTGAGCCCGGCCCTGTCCCAATTCCTTGGGACACAGAGATGAGTAAGGCATGATCGCAGACTCTATGGAGAGACCATGGAGAAGAGTGGGACAGAGTTCATGCTTTGGAGTCACATGGATGCATTGAGGCTGTATGTGACTGAGCAAGTAATGAACCACCCTGTTCCTCAGTTTCAATTCCATAGCTGGGGCAGGAACTGCATCCACCTGCCCTCTCCTGTAGGGTCTTAGCAGGACTAACTCAGAAATAATTAATAAGGAACTCCTAGTTGTCCCTGACTAGAGACCAAAGAGTGAAACTAAACTTGGCCCTCCATCAGGCAGGACCCCCACCATTCTTCACTGCAGTGGTATCTGAAAAAGCCAAGCAAAATGGATGGTATACATGAGATCCAGAGGCTCCATAACATAATACACAAAGTGTCCAGTGTTTAACTGGAAGTCCCTCATGTCAAGAATCAGGATGAACCAAGAAGCTCTCAAACTGAACAAGAGAAGGTTATCCATCGATTCCAATACCATGAACACAGAGGTTTTAGAATTATCTGAAAAATCTTAAGGCTGAAATCTTAAGCATACTTCAGCGAGTAACTATGAACACACTTGAAACAAATGAAAAAAAGAAAAAAAATAGAAAGCCTCATCAAAGAACATAAAATCTCAGAAAAATAAAAAAAAAAAAAAAAAAGGAGGGGAAGGAGATAGAAAAGAAGCCAATGGAATGTTTAGAACCAAAAACTACAATATATGGAATAAAAAGCCCAGTGGATGGGCTCCACAGAAGAACTGAAATATAATCCTAATTCCAGGTACAGTCCTCTCTGCCTCTTGCATACACCAAGGGTTCATGGAAGTCTGGGAGGCTGGGAAGACCATCTCTGTACCCTGTGGGTTCAGTAGAGGGGCTTGCTTAAGTGGCAGTGGGTTCTGATTTGGGCTGTGAGCTTTTGAGGGGCAGAGGAAACCCTCAAGGAATTAGAAATCTTCCCTGTCTCTCCCCTGTCTTCCCCATACTCAAGGGCAACACAGACCCATCTCCCTTGATTGGTGCCATGGTTTCCAGTTCAATCCAGTTGCCCTGAGACACCACTGGGAAGCAGCTGAATCTCGTTTTCCCTCAGTGGTCTCTGTCTTCCAGGAGTTCAAGCCCGCAGGGTTGGTGGAGCCGTTGGAAAACAAGTCAAGCCCCTCACTTTCCTTCTAGGGAAACTAAGACACAAGGAAGAAGAACTCAGCCAATGACCCACTCAAGGGAATGGCAGAGTTAGAATGTAATCCAGACCTTCCAGTAAATCTCACCACCAACTCACAAAAGACTTGCCATTTTAGGTCAGGATTCCCAGTTCCTAGAAGCCCAGTCTGGACTTGGCAGAGCAAGCAAGGGAGGGAAAGAGGCTGCTTTGCTCTCCCTCTTTCATTCAACAAATATTTACCAAACGCCATATTGTCATTAGGGTTTCTAACAGTTTGCTGCTGCTGTGTAACAAAGCACCCACAAATCAGTGGCTTGAAACAATAAAGCATTTATTACTGCTTGTAAGCTGATGGGTCAGGAGGTAGTGGTGATCATCAGGTCAGGCGTCAGCTGAACTTGGCTGGGATCTCTGGCAGATTTTCTGGAGGCTGGCTGGTATTCCAAGGACCCCCTCATATATCCAGGCTTTGGCTTGCTGCTGTGACTGGGCCATGTGTCTTTTCCCAGCAGGGTGGCGAAAGTTCTGAGAGAACACGTGTAAGGGGTGGAGGCATCTGAGCCTCTACAGTATGACTTCTGCCACATTCTGTTCCCCATAGCGTGTCATAGGTGTTCCCAGAGGCCAGGAGGGAGACACGGGCTCCATGTCCTGATGGCAACGTTGCAAAATCCCGGTGGGAGGGTCATGGATGCAGAATGTCTGGACAACTTGGGCCATTTCTGCCATTTTCCTTGGGGCTGTTCTGAAATATTCTGCTTCCATTTCCTCCTCATTCTTTAGGACTGTATGAGCAGCGTGGGTCAGTGATAGGAAGTGAGGGATGTCATTTCTGGGTGAACATTTGAAACTCCAGTGTCTGATTCCACACATTCCCCTCTTTCTGCTATGGAAAGCAGAAAGTTAAGGTCAGCGCTCTTACCAGCCTGAACCACTGAGTGTTGTTGCTTTAAGTCCTGGTGCTCTGGGGATATTTGTCCCTGCAGTATAACCTAATTTTTCCTGACTGACATGAGTCTCTGCTACCTATCAGAAACTACTCACTCAGTCTAGATTTGTGGACAGGAAAGAAGGATCGGTGCCCTGGGTGAGCTTGTGGTCTTGTGAGGGCTAAACACAATATCGACGTGAACTCACAAATGAGTGCGGAATGAATACAGAGACACGGTGCATGAAGCAAAGGCCGCACGGCAGTGAAAGCAGGGCATTTCAGGGGGGGGTCACAGGTGAGAGGTTGGAGGAGGAAAGGAGCTTGGCTGGAAGGTTTGGAAAGAGGGCCGGTGTGGCAGGAGAGAAGTGGCCAGGGGAGTGTGGGGGTGCTGAGAATGAAGAGGGCCAGAAGGCCAGCCTGCTGGGGCCCCAGGGCTGGCGGGGAAGAACAGAGCTTTGATTTGGGGCATCTGCAAGCCCCCAGTGTGGGTGGGACTGTGGGACTGAACCCTAAGCTGGAGGGGGTCGGGGCCGGTCACAGCCCTTATCTCCTGGGCATAAGCCCTGAGACTCAGAAGCTCAGGTCAGGCCTCTCAGCTGTAACCACGAAAGGGAAGTGTGATTCCCTGCAATATTTTTAACAACATAACCACCAGTCCTCTCCTTCTACAGGGCAAGGCCCTGGGGCAAGTCGGGGCAGTCATCAGGCCCCTCCCTGACCCCCTGGCCCAGCCCTGGGCAGGGGGGGACCTGGGGGTAAGGAGTGGCCAGGACACCAAGCACCTGCTCCTCCCACCTGCTGCCAGATCCGCTGGAAGGACACAGATGTCCTTGGGAGAGACCCTGAGCAGGGACAGGCCAGACCTCCGGGAACCATGATGGCATCTTCCTCAAAGGGCTGTGAGCGAGGTGGTGTGGTGCCCATGGAGACACAGGGCAGCGGGGCTCAGTGCCTATGATGGGGCTGTGAGGACTCATCATTTCCTCCACCGGCCCCAGCCTCTATTTTGCCCCTTGTGACAACTACTGATTGGTGACAATGGCCTGGCCCTGGGTTTACGGAGACTGCTTTGACTCCCAGATGCTGGGTATATGGGGGCAGGGAGAGGTAGGAGAAACACAGAGGGAGCAAAAGCTGGGCTCACCTTCAGAGGCCTTTCTTCTCAGTTCTATGCACATACCCACACCTAGAGCATCTGTACACACCACACACACATCTCACACACACACACCCCACACCATGCATATACATACCACACAGGTCACACACACATACACACACGGTACTCACCCATACACACTGTAGAGGTGCCTACCACACTCACACCATGCACACACACATACACACCACCCATACCACAAACAGTATATATACACACACATCACACACACACCACATATCACACATCTCTGTCTCACACACACACACACACACACACACACACACACCCCTCCTCTTTAGCCTCAGGGTTGCAGCAGGGGATACAGGAATTACCAGGGCACCACAAGGGAGGCATGCGGAAATTTCTTACATCTGGCTTCCTTTGTCCTCCAAGGCATCTGATGGCCTGTTTTGGCTGACTTCAGATGAGGGGTCTGCCTTAGTTTCCCAGGGCTATCTACCATAACACGTGCCGCAAACCCGGTGGCTTAAAGCAAGCGTGTTCTCGCCTAGTTCTGGAGGCTGGAGCATGACGCAGAGTATGGGCAGGGTTGGTCCTTCCTGGAGGCTCCTCCGGAGAATCCATGCCACGCCTCCCACTCACCTCCTGGGCTGCCTGCACCCCCTCCCAGGTGCTGTATGGTTTTTAGACACACCACTCCAGCATATGCCCCGGTCTTCATGTGCCTCTTCCTATATCTCTGTGTTGCAAACCCCCCTCTTCTTCTAAGAACAACCGACATAAGATTCAGTGCCATGTCTCTCATCTAGAAATCCTTAATTACACATAGGAAGACCTTCCTCCAAACAAGGTCCCATTCCCAGGTTCCTGGTGGATGGATCGCTTGGGTGTGGGCAACACCATTCAACCCACCACAGGGTCCCTGGGCTTCCCCAGCTCCTCAAGGGAGTCTTTGAACATGGGCAGTGTGACTTTGGCTCACATCTCTGACAACCCGCCCACCCCTCTAACAGGAGCAGAACAGTCAGTCTCCCCTTCCCAGAGCCCTAGGAGATGCCAAGCAGAAGGGACAGATGGCCCTCAGCCAACTCAGCAGCGATGACAATGCTCTCTTGTGCCTCCTCCCCTTGGGTGATGGGGTCCTCCAACTGGAGGATAGAGGGGTCTTAGTTGCAGCAGCCCCCTGGAAGCAGAAGAGGAAACTGAGGCTCCAGTGCAGTTAGCTCAAGGCATGTAGGGAGTCACTGACCAAGCTAAGAGCCTGGTCAGGGGCTTGGGTTCTAGACCTTTGCATCATGGAAGAAAGGACCCAGAAGTGAGGAGGGAGTTGCCTGGTTTGAGAAACTGAAAGGAGGCCAGTGTGGCCCGGGGGGCCGTGGGCGTTGAGGGAGTCTGCAGGCAGGCCAGGCGAAAGGCTGCTACAGGGAAACATGTCTGTACCCAGGGGGAGAGGAGGAGCCCCTGTTCCAGGACGGGCTTCCTGCCCTGTGATCTGCCCTGGGGCTGACCCTGCCCACCTTCCTGGATCAGAGGCTGCTTCTGCTGGAGATGCCAGGAACTTCTTCACACCAAGGCACAAAGGGTGATGGGGAAGGTCATGGTTGACCTCTTCACAGAAACATTTTTCTTTAGGTGAGGACTCTGAGACCACTGGTGTCACCTGTAGCAAACTCCTGACCCTCCTCCTATCCCTTTCCTCCAACAGACAAGGCATCTGGAGCCAGAGAAGGGACCCACTTGCCTGAAGTCACACTGCCCAGAGTGGCCTCCAGGTGCCCTGAGCTCCTTGAGCACAGGTTCAGCCTTTCCCCGGAATCCTCCCAGCCCCGAAATTCTCCTTTTACAGATGAGCAAGCTGGCGCTGCCCGCAGAGGGCTGGGAACAAAACAATAAAAACAACATGTAATGTAGACTCTGGTCTAGCTCCCAAGCTGATTTCTCCTGGGACAGAGTCTGCTGGGTCCGTCCGAGTTCCTGATTCTGGGCATGAAGTTCCTGTTTGGAACTTCAGGTCTCTGAAAACCAGAGAAAAGGAGAAACATGTTTCTTCTCTGGGTCCAGGTTAGAATGCGAGTGTGTTCCTCCAGCCCCTGAGGAGGTATCCTTGGCTCGTGAGCCTTGATTCCAAAGCTACTTCTATTCCCAGAGTCGCTTCAGAGGGGCGGGTCATGGGTGCTGTGCGGTCTGGCAGAATCTGTACCTGAGCAGCCTCCTCCCTGCTGTGTGACCTCAGGCAGGTTGCTTGACCTCTCTCTGCTCTGTATCTCAGGCAGGTTCAGCCCAGGGATGCACAGGAGTGAGGTCGCATCCTGCCTTCCATGAGAGCTAGTCGCTCCCTCTCCTCTGACCACAAGGCAGTCCTCTGCCAGAGCTACAAACAGGAACTGAGCCGCCAGAGCCGCTGTTGAAAAGAACTCTCGGACTAGAGGGTGTGTCTGTTCAATTTGGTTCTCTGCCCTCAAGGATCTGGGAAAAGTTCCAGGCCTGAGCAAGTTTATCCGATTCCTTTCTTTACCACCCAGCCTTGAATTTCATGGAAAACAAAACAGAGTTTTTCCTCCCCAAAAACCAAAAAACAAAGTCAGCTACCACTCATTCAATTATTGCAGGGAATGTCACGTCTCCTAAGGTTGGGTTTCTGCACTTGACCACCTACTCCGTGGGTGCCCGGGGGCAAGATATTTTAATGTCTCTGAGCCCCAGTTTCCTTGCTTCTTGTGTATAAAAAGGATATTGTAATGAAGGCTCTGTAGTATGTTGGAGAACGAGAGGTCAGTCCTGGAGAATGGTCCTTGGCACGGGACGAGAGCGTGACAGGGATGGCCAGTGTCTCCCTGGGTGACCCTTCCCCAGCCTCAGCTTCACACCCCAGCAAAGATGTCCGTATTCCTCATCCAGGAACCTGGCCCTGTGTGCTTTTCAATGGCAAAAGGAACTTTGTAGGTGGGATTAGGTTAAGGACCTCAGAATGGGCGGATATAATCATAGGATTCCTTTAGAGAAGGGGGCAGGGGTGGAAGGAGATGATGTTATGGGGATGAAAAGGGAGATAAGGCAGCGAGACACCGGGCAACGAGCCAAGGAATGTGGGCGGCCCCTGGAAAGTGGAAGGGGCAGAAATTAGATTTTTCCCCTGGAAACTCTAGAAGAAACAGTCTGCCGACACCTTGATTTTAGACTTCTGACCTGCAGAGCCCTAGGACAGTGAACATGAATTGCCTCAATATACTGAGTTTGAGGCAAGTTGTGATGGCAGCCCCAGGACCCTGGCATGAGCCCTGAGGAGACGCCCACGATGAGCCCCGGGAGCTCCCTGGCTTCCTGACTCCCTCATCCTGACTCTGCACCTCCTGGCTTCTTGTCTGTCTCTTCTGAGAGCTTCCTGACAGTCTGCGCTTCCCACGCTCTCGGCGACCAGCCCAGGCTCCCCTGGGCTCCCAGTGGGACGTGCTCTCTGCCACGTGTGGGGCTGTTTACTCCACGGGCGGATGCTCCTCTGGCCGTTTATTCCCCACCTCGGTTGGCAGTTCTGACTCACAAGAGCTGGTAACACATGTGCAGATGATGGTCTGTTTGGACTTGCCAGAAATGAACAGAGGAAGAGAATAGGTCCCTATGTCCCCCTTGCTCGGGCCACCTGGAATACCACCTTGCCATATTTAGGTGTCTGTGCCTTTCCTTCCACACTCCCCCCCCCCCCCCCGACTCTGCCTGCCACGCCAGCCTGTGTAGGTGTGGAGGGCAGTGGTTGTGGGGTGGGTTCCGACGGGGTCCTAATGCCAGTTCTTCTACCTCCTAATCGTGTGGCCATGAGCACATGGCCCAGCCTCTCTAAGCTTCTGTTTTCCTCATTGGTCTGGTGGGAAAATCAGATGCCTCCTTCTGAAGGGCACTGGGATGATTTAATGAATTTTTACAGGTAGAGTTTAGGGAAAAGTGCTTGGTATAGGTGTGACATGCTGGGGTGCCTGGCTGGCTCAGTCAGCAGAGCATAGGAGTCTAAGCCCCTTGTTGGACATAGGGCTTACGACAAAACATATGAAAAAATGCTCAGCAGCAGTGGGCATCAGGGAAATACAAATCAAAACCACAATGAGCTATCATCTCACACTTGTCGGAATGGCTAAAATTAACCAGTCAGGAAACGACAGATGTTTTTGAGAATGCAGAGAAAGGGGAACCCTCCTACACTGTTGGTGGGAATGCAAGCTGGTGCAGTCACTCTGGAAAACAGTATGAAGGTTCCTCAGAAAGTTAAAAACAGAGCTGCCCTATGACCCAGCAATTGCACTACTGGGTATTTGCCCCAAAGATACAGATGTAGTGAAAAGAAGGGGCACCTGTCTCCCAGTGTTCATAGCAGCAAAGGCCACAATTGCCAAACTATGGAAAGAGCCCTGATGCTCAACAACAGATGAATGGATAAAGAAAATATGGTCCATATATACAATGGAATATTACTCAGCCATCAAAAACAATTAGCTCTTGCCATTTGCAACGATGTGGCTGGAACAAGAGGGTATTGTGTGAAGTGAAATAAGTCAGTCAGAGAAAAGTGAATTCCACTCATAAGTGGAATTTAGGAAGCAAAACAGCTGAACAGAGGGGAAAGGAAGGAAAAATAAAATAAGCAAAAAAAAAAAAAAAAAAAAAGAAGCGGGGGAGGCAAACCATAGGAGACTCTTAACTCTAGGAAACACACTGAGGGTTGCTGGGGGAGGGGTGGGTAGGAGATGGGCTAGGTGGGGGATGGGCATGAAGGAAGGCGCTGGATGGAATGAGCACTGGGTATCATATACAATGATGAATCACTAAACTCCACCTCTGAAGCTAATTTAAAAACCAATCATAAAATAAAAATTAAAAAATACACCAAAAAAAAAGAAAATCAACTGGTAGCCTTAAGAAAATAAGCCCCATCTCATTTCTTTAGCTGAGAGAAACTTTTCTGGTATTTCACATCTCAGCTCCAGTGTTAATCCTCCCATGGAGCCTTCTTTGAAATCTCCTACTCCTTTTGTGTGGCTGTTTCTTCTTCAATTCTGTCAGATATTTAGGAACTCTGGTGTTGGGTGCATCAACATTTACAACTGTTCTTTCTCCCTGGTGAATTAATCCAGATGTCGTCAGTTTGGACTTAAAGTCTCTCTTGTCTGATATTAGTGCGGCCGATCCAGGTCTCCTTCAGCTCCCATCTGCACAGAATATCTTTTTCCTTCCTTTCATTATCAAGTTACATGTGTCTCATATCAAGAATGAGTCTCTGGGGGCGCCTGGGTGGTAAGTTGGCTCAGCATCTGCCTTGGGCTCAGGTCATGATCCCAGGGTCCTGGATTCAATCCGGGCTGAACAGGGAGCCCGCTTCTCCCTCTCTGGCTGCCTTCCCCCACCCCCACTAATGCTCTCTGGCTCTCTCCCCCTGTCAAATAAGTAATAAGATCTTTAAAAAAAAATAAAATAAAGTGAGTCTTTGTAGGCAGCACATCCTTAGAAAACTGTTGGTTTGTTTATGTATTCAGCAATCTACATCTTTTAATGCAGGAATTTAATCTATCATGGGGCTGCTTTGAGTAGTCCTTTCTACAAGGAGGGTTGGTGCCTCCTCCTTGGTCCCGGGAAGCCTGTATCTCCCCGGCGTGGCACTCGACTGCTCACATTCACTTGTATCTTAATATTTCACTAATGCCCGCAGGCCATTAGGAAACAGGGATTTTGCTCTTCTCTGCCACCTGCACGATGCCTTTAGCGAGCATTATATGCATCTCGTTGAGTGAATAATATGGCCGAGAATAGTAATAGCTAACATTTTTTGAATACTTACATGGAACCAGGTGCTGTGTTAAGCTCTTTACTCGTGTCCTTTTAAATAAACCATGAAGTAGGGACTATGCTTATCTGCATTTTGCAGATGGGAGAATCCAGAGGAGTAAAGAAAATTTCAGACTCCCCCGCATGGAAATAGCAGACCAGGCTTCAAGTCCTGGTTGGTCAGCTCCAAGTCTGGGTCATTACCCACTGTATTTCTGCATCAGTTAGACTTAGGTCTGGCTGCATGGGCCAGAAAGTCCCAAGTGACAGTGGCTTAAATAGGAGGGCAGTTATCTCTCTCTCATAAAAGAAGGCCAGACGCAGGCAGCCTGGGCCAGCAAGGCACTGAAGCAGTCTCCCCAGAAACTCAGGGTTCTGATTTCTCTGCTCCATCCTCAGCACACAGCTTCAATCTCAAGGTCTCATAGCCCAGGAGGGTTGCTGCAGCTCCGGCCACAGCACCACTCAAATTCTAAGTCACCAGCAGGAAGAGGTGGGTCAGAAGAAGACAATTCTCTCTTCAAGACAATTCCTGCAAGTGTCATGCTTGTATTACTAAAATGTTACCTCCTTGAAACACCATGCATCTATCACTCCAGAGTTTCTGTGGGTCGGGAGCCTAGGCATAGCTTAGCTGTGTTTTCTACTTCAGGGTCTCATGACCCCTCTAACTAGGAGCTGCTAAGGGCTACCTTTTCATTGTAGGCTCAACTAGGGAACAACCCACTTCCAAGCTAAGGGGGCTTTGTTGATAGAATTCCAATCCTGTGGCTGTAGGATAGAGGGCCTCCGCTTCTTTCTGGCTTCCCTCAACTCCTAGAAACCACCCATAGTTTCTTGTCATGTGGGCTTCTTTAACTGGCATATTTACTTCATCAAATGAGCGAGGAAGAGACTCCTCATAAGACAGACATTATCATCTTATGTACGTAAATATGTGCATGTGTACATGTGATCCCACACACGATCAAGGACATCCTATGACCTTTGCTGCATTCTCCATGTCTAGAAGCAAGTCAGAGTTCTGCCCTTCTCCAGGGGAAGGGATCACCACAGGTGCGAACCCCAGGATTGCAAGGGTTCGCCACCATGACATGACAGTCTGTCGACCACGTCGCCTATAACACTTGTACTAGCGTCCCACAGGCTAAAACCTGGTCCCATAGTCACCATAGTGCAAAGGAACGCCGAGAATGTAGTTTCCTAACTGCTCAGCAATGTGTCCACGTAAAGACTGGGGACATATCTTCAAAGGGATGGATATTAGCAGCTAGAAGTCATTTCCAGCCTCTCCTTCTATTACCCATAAGAGAACATGCAAAAAAAAAAAAATTTGTTGATAGCTCATTTTCCTCTTTCCCTCAGCATGCTTTGTACCTAATAATATTAATTTAATATTTTATTTTAAGATTTTGTTCATTTATTTGATAGAGAGAGCGAGAGTGCAAGCACGGGTTGGGGGGAGGGGCAGAGGGAAGCAGGAAATAATCTGAGATGCAATAATAGCTCCCGGCACAAGGAGAGGCAGCCGAGTGTTTGCTAGAATGCAAATATTTGGTACAACCCTGATGACCATCTATTACTTGTCGAAAGGACAAGATAACGATAAACCACACGGCGGGCTGATAGGCAGTCATAAAAGTCATGTTTGCAAATGCTTATCTAACTAGGAGAAAATAAAAAGCTCAGGATATGTTAGGTTTCAAAAAAGCAGGATGGATAATTATGTATATACAATGATGACTTCCATCCTCTAAAAATTGTGTCATAGGAACAATCTGAAAGGAAATGACAAAAACGTTAAAAATGTTTGTCCCCAGTGGATGGGATTTCGGGTGTCCTTCATTTCCTTCTTTCCACATTTCTGTATTTCCCAGATGCTAGTTAATGTCAAAGTGCTGCTCCTAGAGTCAGAAAAAGGGGAGAGAAGCGCACGTGTCTGCCACATTGGCAGGAGACAGGGCTTTGGGCTGAATTGCCTGGATGGGGCGTGGTTGGGGGGTGGGTTTAGGTTCTCATGCTCAAGCTGAGATGAGACATGCTTTGGGCCTTTTGGTGCCTGCGTGGCTCAGTTGGTTAAGCTTCTGCCTTCCGCTCAGGTCATGACCTCAGGGTCCTGGGATCGAGCCCCACATCAGACTCTCTGCTCAGCAGGGAGCTGCTTCCCCCTCTCTTTCTGCCTGCTGCTCTGCCTACTTGTGATCTCTCTCTCTGCTAAATAAATTTAAAAAAAAAATTAAAAGGAATGTCTTTTCCAGAAAACTGTATACAGTGGAGGGAGTGGTACTCTGGGCCCCTTAGACCAGAGTTAATCTCCCTCAGCTTCCCATGATGATCAGGAGTTAAAAAGAGGGCCAGGGTTTGGCGCCGGGCTGTATGCATCCTACAGAGCCCACGTGGTTTCCCCCATGATGGCTTCTTTTCCCGGGACCTGCTGAGCCCCCTGAGCAAAAGCAGGCTCAGCCTGTGCTTGAGGAAAGCTGGGGAGGAGCCGGGGAGGTCCAGGAGCCACCCCACAACCATGACGGCTGGTAGGTGATGTCCCACCATCTCACCCCTCTGTGAGATGGTGCCAGTTGCTCTTTACAGTCTCTCGGGGGAACCCCAGTCCCAGTGAGCCCCAGGTGCCCGCTGCGGTAGGCTGCTCATGGATGAACCCGACATCCGCCCTCTTCCCTGCCTCAACTTCCCAGTCCCTGGGGCTTCCTGAGGTTGCTTCCCCCGTAAAGTACCCACACATAAATCCTTGTGTTAAGGTCTGATTCTGGGAAACTCAATGGCTCTGCTATGGCATTTTGAACATCCTGGGCTCCTCCTACATTTTACGCCAGGGGCCCAGCACAGGCAGCCATCTTGTCCCACTCACTCTTGTCCCATGTCTCTGGCCTGGCCTGCCTTCAGGTCTCCAGCTCCCAGCACGAGCGCCCATTTCCCCCATGGCCCTAATCTTTGTGCAAATACCTGCCTGCGTTGTCTTGTCCAGTTTTGCCAAATTGGCGGCCATCGTACCCAGCTTCTCTGCTCCAGCCACTTCCCGGAGGCCAGACATCCTCACTTTGCACCAGAGATCCTCAGATGCTGCCCTCCACCCCTCCTCTGCCTCCCTACACTCCCTCTTCCTTTAAGCCGAGTCATGAGATTGGATGCTTGCAACGAGTTTGCTGGAACATTCAAGAAGATAATGGATGGGCCAGCCAAGCACAGGGCCAGTGCGACCAGGTGCCCACTAGTTGGATTGAGTCCAGCTGCTTACTCGGGATGGGGGACTGGAAGGGGGGTTGTGGAGGCATCACAGCTTGGCTTTTATGGGCGAAGGGTTACGACCCAAGATCCATTAACAGATGTCATACCATTGGATGGATTCCCCGTAGCCCCCAGATAGGGTCATGTTTAACTCAACCAGACAGCCAACAGTCAACTTGGAGTGGTCCACGATAGAGCACCATTTTGCTGACAACAACAACAAAGACAGCAGTAATCATAACAGTTGTTTCTTGACCTTCTAATGGCTTTCCATCTCGCTCAAAGGGAAAGCCAAAAACCAGTGGCTACAAAGTGATGTGCGCTGGCGTTCTTTTCTTGCTGATCCTATCTTCTCCCCTCTTTCCTGGCTTCAGCAGAGAAACATAAGGTCACGCAGGGGAGAGAGAAAGGAGGAAGACAAACAGAAGACAGCCAGCATCCTGTAATTAGGGTTTCTGAGAAGAAAAACAGAAAAACAGGAGAAAAATTACTCACATATGTATTAGAGAAACTTTCCTAAAAAAAATATGCAGATTCTATGGGCAAAGTCCCCCCAACTCCCACTTCCTGCCCTGCCCCACCAACACACATAAAGCCTGCAAAATAATCCATGCCAAGATACAGTTCCTGAACTTTCCTGATAAGCAAAGGACCTTGGAGACATTCAGGTAGAAAAAGCAGTTAAGTAAAAGAGAGACAAAGCCAGGCTGACTCTCAAGTTTTCTCCAGCACTTTTAGTTGCTAGAAACAATGGCAGTGAAATTTTGAAGGAAGGAAGGGAGGCCCAAACATGTAAATTCCAGCCAAGCTGACCTTCAGGTAGGAAGGCAACGGACAGACCTTTGCAGCCAAGCAAGAAATTAGGAACCAGAGTGTCCATGAGCTCTCCGTAGGGAAGGAAAATGAGAACAAGAGAAAACTTAGCTGATAGGAATTCCTGTCTTCTGAGAGAGATCCATCGGGAGATGAACAAGCTGGTAAGAACAGACTGATGATGAGCATTGAGTCCATTTCAATGTCAAAGTAGTTCAAAACAAAGGTGGGAGTTATGGTTCTAAAATAGAAAGCAAGTTGGGTGCCTCGGTGGCTCAGTGGGTTAAGACGCTGCCTTCAGCTCAGGTCATGATCTCAGGGTCCTGGGATCGAGTCCCGCATCGGGCTCTCTGCTCAGCGGAGACACTGCTTCCCTCTCTCTCTCGCTGCCTGCCTTTCCATCTACTTGTGGTTTCTCTCTGTCAAATAAATAAATAAAATCTTTAAACAAAAAAAAATAAAAAATAAAAAATAAATAAAATAGAAAGCAAGTTGTAGGAAACTTACTATTGAAAACTGGTAAGAGTGATGGCCAGCTGGTGACAATGGAGGAATGTTGGAAACATACCTAAGGGCACACATATCCTTTTCATCGTTAACTCATTCATCATTCCTTTAATCAATAAATATTAGTCAAGCCCTTACTATGTGTCAGACCCTTTTCTAGCTTCAGGGGATAGAGAATGGGTCAAGGTAAAACTGCGGTCCTTGGGCACCTCACATCCTGCTGGACATTGGGACAATAATTCCCATGACCCGCTGAGTTCAGGACCTTGTTCATTCAGGGAGCTTCAGAACCCACCAAGCCTGTTTGTGCTTTTAAGTGTCCTCTCTGCCAAGAATGCTAGTCCCAAACTTCTGGTTTGCTGTGTTAATGTCCACTCAACTTTAAATACTCAGTTTAAGCACTACCTCTTCCAGGAAGACCTCCCTGATCTCATACTCGGGCAGGATTCGGTATCCTTCTAATGTGCCCTCTTCAGCCACCTCTCCTCCCCACCCTGAGAACTTTTGCAATCTTGATATTTATCACATTTATCGTCCTTGGCTTCTGTCCCAGCATTCTGAGCACAGTGCTGGGCAGAAAAATAGGTGTTAAATACATTTAATGGATGGGCGGGTAAATGGTGGGCTGGCTGCGGGGAAGGAAGGATGGTGGCAGGTGGGCTCATCCCCCTGGGGCACTTGCTCATCCCCCTTGGGCACTTGCTCATCCCCCTTGGGCACTTACCACCCTCGGCAGTTCACACTCCGTCTCATTACTGTAAACTAGAAGCCTAACCGTGTCACGTGAGCTAGATCTTTCTTCTCTCCCACTCAATAAAGTCCAAGCCCTTCACCGTGACATGCATGCACTCTGTGATCTAGTGTCTTCTTTCTCTCTAGGCTCAAGTCTCAGAGCCATTTCAGCCTCTGATTCAACACGGTCTACAGGCTTGAAACTAGAATTACAGCAAACCCCTTGATGTGGCCTTTTCTCGGCTTTCTGTGTTTGCTTATCTTGCTCCCTCCGCGCGTGGGATTTATCTCTCCGCGAGATCTTCTTCTCCTCCCTTGGCCCTCCCTTCCCTGTATAATGGTGCATCTTTCCATCTCCAGCTCTTTAGTTTGGTTTTGTGTTTACTTATAGGTCCCCGGCCCCAGCCTGTGGGTTCCTGGAGAAAATTGTCCTAAATCTTAGAGCAGAGCAAGATGCTATGCCCAACACAGAGTAGGTACTAGGTACTCAACAATGCCCCTTAAAGATGTCCATATCCTAATCCCCCTAGCCTCTGACCGTCTGACTTCTCCTGGCAAAAAGAGACTTCCCAGATGCAATTAAGTTGAGGGTTTTAAGATAAAGAGATTTCCTGGGAGATCTGGGCTGGACCTAGGCAATCAATCACATGGGTCCTTAACTGCTGGAAGAGGGAGGCACCCCAGCCAGGCCTGTGAGGATGGGACCAGGGCTTAGAGGGCTGAGGCTGTGGGCTCTGAAGATGGAGGAAGGGCCAGAAGGAACCCAGCCCTGCCTTTAGCTCATCGAGCCCCATTTAGGACTTTGTATCCCAGGGACTATAAGATCCTAAGTTTTTGTTTTTTTAAAGATTGTATTTATTTATTGGAAAGAGAGAGAGAGAGAGAAAGCACAGAGAAAGAATGAAAGGGAGAAGCAGACTCCCTGACGCGGGGCTCGGTCCCAGGACCCTGAGATCATGACCTGAGCTGAAGACAGACGCCCAACTGACTGAGCCACCCAGCCCCTAGGAGATTCTAACTTTGAAGGCACTAACTTGTCTGTCGTTTGTCACAGCCGCGATAGGACTCTGGTGTAGGAGTAGCAGCTAACACTTCTGGGTCTCTTTCCCCGTCTGCCTCCGCTGTGCTCAGCCCGCCACGGCTGCTGTCTCATGGAGGGCCTGAGGGCTGCGAGAAGTGACTGTCACGCGGGCAGCAAGTGGCAGGCGGGGACTGCAGCCCAGGCAGTCCGGCTCCAGTGCCTGGTGTGTAGCTGCTCCCCTGGGAGAACACGGTGCAAGGGACCTTTGTCACTGTGCTCCAGAGCTGCCCTGGCTGACTGGTTCAGTGTTCTCAGGGAGAATCTAAAATGGTTCAGGTTCCTTCCTAACACAGACGCTAGAGGCATGAACTTCTCCTCGCCTCTACCACTTCGTATCTTCTTCCCACAGAGGAAGCCGGCAGCCCGGAGCTGTGGCCGCCTGTCCCTGCTGGGAGCCAAGTGAGCCTGGAGACAGGTCACAGAGCCCATCAGACTGCACCCTCACCCCTGCGTTGGGCCCCCCTGCGCCCCAGGCCTGGCCTCCCACCGAGGAGCGGAGGCGTTAGGGTGCCAAGTTGGCCCCGGGCACTGGCCAGGTGGGCTGTGTGGCTTTTCCCAGAAATTTTCACACTGTGCCAATCTTCTCCGGGAATCCGGGCTGCCCACTGTGCCAGACAACGTGGTAATTCTGCTGCTCTGATCAGCCTCTGTGAGAGCCGGCAGCCCCTGGGGCCTCGGAGTAGGAGGGGGCCACCGGGAAGCACCTGCCCATACCTGCCCCAGAGCCAGTGATGGAGACCTGCATCCGCAGCGCGCGGGAGCATGGTGGACCGGGAGGAAGGGTGACGGGCTCACGAACACAAGGACAATGGGGTCTCCCTGCTCCAGCAATCAAAGAAACACACATCGGTTACCCACTGGATTCGTTAAGTTCAAAATGCTAGGACTCACAGCTGTTGAACGTCCTGGAACACATTTTCTAGAGATCAAGTTAGTATTGATTTATTCTATATTATTTTTAAAATGTATTTATTATGTAACACTCACATATTATTTTGAAAGCTTCTTACTCTCTGACCCACTAATTCCACCTCCAGGGAATCATAATAAAAAGGGAAGCAAAACCAAAATAGGCATCTGGATAATGATTTATGTAGAAGAATCATCACCACAGTGTGATTTATAAGAATAAAAAAAGGGGGGCGCCTGGGTGGTTCAGTGGGTTAAAGTCTCTGCCTTTGGCTCAGGTCATGATCCCAGGGTCCTGGAATCGAGTCCTGAATCAGGCTCTCTGCTCGGCAGGAAACTTGCTTCCTCCTCTCTCTCTTCCTGCCTCTCTGCCTGCTTGTGATCTTTGTCTGTCAAATAAATAAATAAAATCTTAAAAAAAAAGAATAAAAAAAGGAACAAAAGAAATGTCAAAAATTAAGGGCTCAGTTACATAAATCCGGGTAATCTCAGTATGCTCTAGTGCAGATTTTTATAGGACTTTATTATTTTTTACTTTATTATTTATTCCTTTTTTTTTTTTTTTAGATTTTATTTATTTATTTGACAGGCAGAGATCACAAGTAGGCAGAGAGGCAGACAGAGAGAGAGGAAGAAGCAGGCTCCCTGCTGAGCAGAGAGCCCGATGTGGGGCTCGATCCCAGGACCCTGGGATCATGACCTGAGCCGAAGGCAGCGGCTTTAACCCACTGAGCCACCCAGGCGCCCCTCCTTTTTTTTTTTTTTTAAAGAGAAAGATTCCTCACGTGTGGGACAGGCAAAAGAAGGAGAGAGAGAGAGAGAGAGAGAGAGAGAGAGAATCTCAACCAGTGTCTACCCCCTAGCTGGGATCCCGACCTGAGATCTTGACCCTGAGATCATGACCTGAGCCAAAATCAATATTTAATTTTTTTTTTTAAGTAGACACCATGCCCAGTGGGGAGCCCAACACAGAGCTTGAACTCACGACCCTGAGATTAAGACCTGAGCTGAAACCAAAAGTTGGATGCTTGACTGACTAAGCCACCCAGGTGCCCCAAAGTTTATGCTACTTATAACCAGAGTAAACAGGTATTATTAACTTAACCCATGTTAGAGATGCACAATCTCATTCGTTGACAACATCTACCAAATGCATCCAGTGTGATGAACACTGATCAGGTCAGGAGCCAGTCAGAGGCGAAACCCTAGTATGAACCCCTTCCAGAAGCTCTTGGGTTTTTGGAGGAGGCAGCAGCTACAGTGGACCTGGTGACCTGGAACCTTTAATGAATGTTTTTTCTGATAAAAAGGAACAGGTCTGGGGGCGCCTGGGTGGCTCAGTGGTTTAAGCCTCTGCCTTCAGCTCAGGTCATGATCTCAGGGTCCTGGGATCGAGCCCCACATTGGGCTCTCTGCTCAGCGGGGAGCCTGCTTCCCCCTCTCTCTCTGCCTGCCTCTCTGCCTACTTGTGATCTCTCTCTGTCTATCAAATAAATAAATAAATAAAAATCTTAAAAAAAAAAAAAAAAGGAACAGGTCTGAGCTCTGCCAACAGCAGCCCATTAAGCAACTAGCCCTGGGGTGGGCCAGCTGACCTCCCCTTGGAATGCGCCTCAGACATGGCTTCCCAGGAAGGAATCCAGGCCCCTAGGGTGGGCCTTTATATTTTTGGAAACAAAACCCATCAACAACAGGCAAAAGCATTTTCTGCCTCTGCTCTTCAGGGGACCTGGTCCTGACTTTTAGAAACCTGGCTCTGATCTCATAAGTCTCCATCACGGACGCCTCCCTCGCCTACCTGGGCAGCCCTAGGCGTCCCACCACCAGGCCCTCCTCCTGTCCCCTGCTCCTTCAGTGTGATGGCTTTCTTTTCCTGGAAGGCCCAGCCCTGCCCGTGGAAGGCTCAGCCCTGCCTGTGGAAGGCTGAGAGCCGGCTGTAGAATCTGGAGACCCGAGTCTGAATCCAGCCTCGCTGCCTGCAAGCTCTACGGTCTTTGAGCAAATTACTCACCCCTTTAAAGCTCAGTTTCCTTGTCTGAAAAATGGGTATAATCCATGCTTCTTTCAAGGAAAGGAATTTGTGAGTGCTCACTAATTTGAGTATTTCCCGATTTTTACTATGTGCGGCCAGCAAGACACAGAAGAGGCTGTGCCCATAAATGACACTTGGTAAAAGAAAAAAAAAAAAAACTCTAATCCATGTCCCTTGCCAGTTTCCGTGGTGTGAATATTCCACCGTCATCGATTTCAGGCTATGAACAGTTGAGCGGGTTGGCAAGACTCCTGCATATTTAACCAGTGGCTTTCAGGATCTTATGAGCTTTGCTTGTGGCCACAGAAAGAGCCTCTGGCCAGAACACACAGACTAGACCCCTGTGTCCTGCTAGAAGACAGGTTTGAGGCAGGGGGAGGTCCTCCCAACCCTACCATCTCTCTTACTTTTCCCCCCAATGCTCCCCATCTCACCTATGTTCAGCCTCCCCTGAGCACACTGCCCCCTCCAAGCGGCTCCCAGCACACCTCAAGCCACTGAGCAAGCCCCTATACACCAATCTTTTTTTTTTTTTTTTTAAGATTTATTTGTTTATTTTAGAGAAAGAGTATAAGCGGGAGGGCCAGAGGGAGAGAGAATCTGAAGCAGACTCTGTGCTGAGTGTGGAGCTGAGGCCGAGCTCGATCCCAGGACCCTGAGATCATCACCTGGGCTGAAGTCAGATGCTGCATGGACTGAGCCTTCCAGGGTCCCCGACATCGGTATTTTCTTACTACCCAGTGTGTAGAAGTCCTGTCTCTGCTGGACGACACCGACCTGTGGGCAGCTCCCTACCTTACAGGGTATCCCCCATTGTTGGGGAACACTGAGCACAGGGGGTGAGGTCGTGGAGCTGGACAGCAGAGCCGGGAGCCAACCTGTCCTGAACACTTCCTCTGTGCCGGCTACATGGATACAGATTTTTAGAAAAATCATCTCCTGGCTTGGGGAGGCATGGCAAATTATTATTCTCATATAATATAATATTATCACACAATAATAATTATTCTCACTTTAGACACAAGGAAACTGATGCTTTGGGACCAGAGACACTTGTTTGAGGACACACAGATGCTTGGTGCATCTGTCACCACCGAGGTAACATTCCCTGGGCCACATCTACCTTGAATGGACCGCTCTTCCCACCTGCACACCTCTCTTAGAGGCTCCGGGCCTTTGGGAAACCTGAGGGCACACTCACGCCACTTTTGTTGTCCTGAGACTAAGGGGAAGGGACTCTCCAGTTTACGGGGTACTTCTTAGGCACCCCGAGTTCTCGCCACTGCTCTCTTTCCATTGTATCACATACCCCTTGCTCATCGCAGGCCCTAGAGTTAATGGGTAAGAAGCATTTGTTGAAAGGACAAAGGCACGTCCCTTGCAGACACAGACCGGGAGGCTCTGAGAGGCGGGGTGACCCACAGCAGGCAAGGGAGCGCTGGGCTCTGACCCCGAGGCCAGCAGGCTCAGGGCTCAGGCCTGTCTCCACAGAGGGCTGCCTGTTCTCAACAATGTCCGATTCGCCCCCAGCCCCAAGTCGCTGGGGAGACCGGGGCCAGTCGGCTGTGTTTGGAAAAAGCAGGCGTGGAAGCCTCAGGACCATGGTTACTCATTACCTTTTATTAAGTGCTGATATCGCAAATCCTCATAGATAGACCAAGGGGTGCTAAGTCACCAAAAGTCCAGGCCAGACAAACAAAAACCTTACTGATTAACCAGCCCAGCTTTCCAGGCCTACCAGCTGCTCAGTCGCCCCGGGAGAGGCCAAAACTGCCACCTCGGCCAAGGGGGCCAAGGCTCAAAGGGGGGGCTTGTTTTTAGGCCCAGCTGTCAGGAATCATGAAAACCAGCAATGTCACGGGTCCCTTGACTTCAGTGCCAACTCCTGGAGCCTCTAAATGTCCCCACTGAGGGTGTTTTCCAGGGAAGGCTTGGAGTCCTGCTTCTTCTGACTCCAGGAGACTCTCCCTGTGGGGAAACCGGCTTTCCTCCCTGAGCGGGTGGGGGCTTGGCTGTCTCAGCCACCAGGTCCACCCCAGCATTCAAGCTGGATGGAGTCAGGGACACCGGCCAACGACCTCTTGGGTGCCCATCATGAGCCCACAAGTCTCGGCTTCAAAGTTTTCGTGCATCCTGTGTGTGGAGAAAAGGAAAAAGGGGAGGAAACTGATTATCGGGAGAAGGGAACAACCACTGAGCAGTGCTGGGAACTTCGGTGTCCCCACGGCTCTGTCTTAGCTAACGCGTGCGCCCATGTCCTGCGGCTGCTGTAACAAAGCGCCACACTTAGGAGCTTCACACAACGTGAATTTGTTGCTGGGGAGTCAGGAGATTGAAATGGGTTTTCTGGGCTAAAATCAGGACGTCAGCAGGACACCCTTCCTTCTGGGGGGCGGCAGGGGAGAACGCATTCGGCTGCTGTCTCCAGCTTCCAAAGGATGTCTGCTACTGCTGAGCTCAGGGTGACCTCACTGTGGGGTCACCTCTGTGTCTGGGACTCGCACTTGCCTATGTCCCTCCTATATGTGCCCTTGTGACTCCACTGGGCCCATCTGGGTCAGGTGGGGTGATCTTCCCATCTCAAGATCCTGAGCTTTATCATTTCTGCAAAAGCCCCTTTCCACGAACGGTAACAAGGTCCCAGTTTCTGGGGGTTAAGACACGGATATCTCTGGGGAAGAGTCTGTTTTTCCACTGAGCCTGGTGAGTTTGGACGCTCTTTGACATGTTCCCTGACAGACACTATGCCCTACGGTCACCAAGCTTCCTTCCCCCTGACGCACAGGTACCGGCATTCTGAGCTGCTTCTTCCATAGGCCCATTCGTGAGGGTGACTGAGATGCACCTGCCAGTTTTCTGGGGTGGGGGGAGGGCTTCCTCACCCTTGGGTGCTAACTGAGCTTGGGCTTCTACTGTCCACCATGACTCCTCTCTCAGCCTCAGGTTTGGAACTAGACTTGGCTAGACCAGGGTCACAAGGGACCTTGGAAAAATCTACTGCTGCCTTTGACCGGTTTCCCCTTGCACAAAGGGTCAACGCCATCTCCTCCCCAAAGCGATCCTGAGGATGGGCTGAAACGGTAAACTATAACTCAGATAACTCAGATACCCACAGAGCCCTCCTTGCCCTTTGGAATGAAGATAAGATTCCCGGAGAAAGAAGCCCAGAGTCTTGGCACTTCCCGGCTTATACCCACCAGGGGCTTGGCAGCACTTCCGGCAGAGCTCAGCCGCCCTCCCGATGCCCGCAGACACGGCACTGTCCGGCCCCGGGCACCTCACAACCCTCACCCCAGCTTGTCCACACTGGCTGCTCCAGTTCCTTGAACACCCAGCCAGGGCCGCCTTCTGGGATCTGTGCTTGCTTTCCTTCCTGTGCAGAGCACGTGTCACCTGCGGTGTGGACCCAGCGGTGTGGACCCAGCAGTGTGGACCCACCCGTGTCGACCTTCTTGCCCTATAGATCTTAGCTCTGGTCCCATCACTTCAGACAAGCCCGACTTGCCCAGACAGTGTGATCGGCTTCCCACATATTCCCTGTATCCATCACCACACCTCGCTTCGTTCCTTTGTCCCCTTTGTCACGTTCCTCCTCCTCCTGGACACCCAACTGACCACGACTGCCCACTTCCCAGCCCTGGGGTGTGGCCATGTGACTGTGCCCTCGATAATGGCGCAGGCAGGGGTGATGTGCTCTGTTTGCAGGGCCGGCTGAGAAGAAGCTCCCTCTGTGTTCCCCCGTCCCTCTCTGTAAGGCCGGTAGATCCTAGCCCATGGGGAGCCCCATCGCGTGACTGTAAGCCTGGGCCCGCAGATCTGGGAAGAGCTCAGAAATTACCCACGCTGGATTTCTCTGGAAGTAAGAAATGCGTTTCTACTGTGTGAGGTGCTGGGATTGTGGAGTTGTCTACCAAGGCTGACGTGTTTGTATTTATGGGTTTACTGTCCATCTCGCTAAAAGGCCCGCTCCGTGAGGCAGAGCCTGGGCCTGTCTGGGTCTCCCTTGACACCTCAGCTCCTGGCACCATCTCTGGCACAAGGTGGTGCACGACCGAAGCCTGCTGAGCAAAGGAAGAGATGAGTGAATAAATAAAATTGGCCTGAGTCCCCTTTCTACACTCTAGAAAAATCCAAAGCTAACCTCAAGTTTTTGCAAATCCCCAGGCCCCTGGGATCCAGGGCTCAGAATTGTGGCATTTTGCCGCCTTCTCTGCCGGGTTCCTTATGTCTAGGCATCTCCATTCCGTCTTGCTCAACATTAGGACAGGTCACACGGGGAAGCCCATCCCCTTCTGTGAGCCCGTGTGACACACGCACACGCAGCCCGAGGCCTTCACTGAGGTCTGCGGAACGCAGAGGTCGGCATTCACCCCACAGCCAGGCGCCCCGCTCCCAGAGGGAGTCAACACCTGGTTTCAGTTTCTACCCTCCCGCCACCCCCATCTCCATCCAGACATTTCCACAGCCATTTCAGCCTCCTGTCCCCACTGTCTGTGATTTCCTGGTTTCTGTTTCCTCTTCCTCTTCTTCTCTCTGCCTGCCGCACGCTGTCCTTTTACCGCAGTTGCGACAATATCTCCCATTGTGCACACTCTTCTACTCTGTGACCTTGTCACCCTCCCGTCCAGAGGAGCATGGGGTCTCTGCTCCCTGACTCCAGGCAGGCCCGTGACTGCATCCCCCAGGGAGAGCCAGGAAGGAGTAGTAGTCTTTTCTGAGCCAGGAGCATCAAAGGCAAGATGGCTTCTCCCTCTCCTGCAGGGACCCTTGGCTCCTGGGCGACAAGTCCGGCTCTCTCGAGGCCAGCATCCCGAGAAGAAGCCAAGACCACCTAACGAAGCTTGCCCGAGGCTCTGGTCTCAGCCCCAGCTGAAGCCACCAAGCTGGCTTGTGCAGATGCCTTTTGATGTTTCCAGCTCCCCGATGGTGTGACATTCCACTGAGACTTCCCAGCGGAGGCCCAGGCATCGTGGATCCGGCCCAAGCCACCCTAGCTGGGCTCCGTCCCAATTCCCGACTCACAGAATTACGGAGCATAATAAAATTGGGGGTTTCCACCACCAGGTTTGGGGGTGTTTTGCCATCCAGTAATGTAGAAACTGGAATGGCTCTTTCCTGCTCACAGGCAAAAAAAAAAAAAAAAAAAAAAAAAAAAGTTTCCCCTGATTTTCTTAAGTCTGGCAAGTTAGTCATTTCTTTTGTTGCTTGTCTCTGGCCTCAGAGTCTCAGATTCCACCCCAAGTGGCTTGTTAAGGTATTTTTCTAAACAAAACTTCTCTCTGAGAGGTGTTCTGATGCCAGCAATTAAGATAGCAAAGCGTTTTATCTCTGCCAAGCGTCTGAGTGCTTGGCGCATACATTTGCTCAATTAATGTTAGTTTGAAATTCGGTATTCTTTATTGAATTCCCGAGGAGCTGGAAGGTGAAGAAAAGCCTGGGGTAAGGGAGTAACTTTTGGATTCTAGATATAGGCGTTTGGCTCGTGCATTTGGCCCTGGCATTGTAGGACGCAGGATCTCACAACAAAAGAGCCCTTATCAGAAAGTTTAAGAGAGACAATTAATACAGAGAAACAGGCACAATGCTGTCTGAAGAGTTGAGAAGACTTCCAAGGAGGACTGCCAGATAAAAGACAAGAAGTCCAGTTAAATTTGCATTTCAGATAAATAATGATTTTTTTTTCTTGTAAGAATGTCCCCTGCATATTTGGGAATACTGATTCTTAAGGATACGTCGTTTATCTGAAATGAACATTGAACTGGACATCCTGCGTCTTTATTGACTAATCCTGGGGCTCTTGGATGCATCTTGGAGCTTAGCAACAAGGAAAGCATCTCCTCCTGCGGTTGGGGCAAGGGAGGAGGGGCTGACACCGGGATCCAGGAGCTGAGGCTACCCCTGGAGCTGGCATCCTGTCAGGGACCTCCAGGCTAGGGCTGAGACCAGGATATGAGAAGCTGCCTGGAGCAGAGGGAGAAACGCCCTAGCTCCTTCCTTGCTCCTGCTCTCTTTCCCCTGCCAGGACCTCCCATGGCCAAACCCATCCAGAAACACTGGCCAGGGAGCCTGGGAAATGTAGTTTGCAAGGGTCAGCCATCGGGGACAGGGTAGACAAAGTGTTTGCGCTACACGTTCCGTCATACATATAAAAAATATAGCAGACTTTTTCAACCATTTCTTGAGCCCTCACAATGTTTGTGGCACCATATTGAGCAATTCGAAGGCATTTTGTCATTCGATCCTTAACCAGACTATAAGGAAGGCGCGATTCTTTCCTACATTTTACCAATGAGGATGTGGATCCTCAGAGAGATGAAGAAATGCGCCCACATGTTGCCCAGGAAGTATGTGTCAGGCTGTCGTCTTTCCTACAGCAGCAGGAGGGGCTTCAGCCCTCCAGGCTGGTAGGGAGAAGGGCAGAAGTGAGAGAACGAACGAGGCGGGGTGGGAGGCCAACATCCATTCACCCAGCCTGCTGGGTCTGGGAGGGCCACCATCTTGATCCGTGTCCACATGCTTCTGCTAATGCCTGAAATGCCTTCTCATTCTCGCTCTTCCCAAAGGCATCTGATCTGTTTGCTCTTTCCGTCCGACACCCAAAACATACATGTTGGCAGCCACACAGGGGAGAAAACAGCAGAATATAATCATTAAACACCTGAGCCCTGTAAGGTGGCGCGTTCAAATCCTGGCTCTGGCATTGACTAGCTCTGTAACTTTGGGCAAGTTCTTGAAGCTCTCTCTGCCTGTTAGTCTTCATTTACGCAAGGGAGCTGATGGCAACCACGGAGATGATGATCTCCCTGACGGCGATGGGGAGGTCTACGGGACCGTCACGCAGACTGCTCATTGCTCTAGACTGCTTCTGCGTGTACTGGGCCAGCAGGAACCCTGCCTGTGGATGTGAATGTCGAGGGAATTCATCCATGGGGAGCACTGGTACAAAGCCTGGCCTGTAGTCGGTACCCTGTTATTCTATACATTCCAGAATCAGCTAAGCATGGGACAGTGTGCAAAGTTAACAGTCTCTGCATATTGAACAATAGGGAGATGAGGGGGACAGGCAAGCACATTATTTGAGGAGGAGTCGGTCTTGTAGAGAACACAGCAAGGGCATCAAAGAGTCAGGACAAGGGCAAGGGGAAGAGCAGATCCACACTTGGAGGCCATGGTGAGATGTTGGGGACAGAGAGGCGTGTGGCAGAGGGAAAGAAGGGAGAAGGGGTATTTTGAGACAAAAAAGGCTGGAGAGGTTGGCCAGAGGCCAATACCATGGGTCTCACTAGCAACTCTGCTGTCGTGGTTGGCACGGAAGATTTTAAAGTCAGGGGCTGGTTGTACAGAGCTGATGTGTGGGCCTCTCACAGGGGCCAGGGAGCGCGGGAGGGAGCTGGCTGGAGAGAATCGCCCTCCACCAGGAGAAGCCAGTCTTAGCCCAGCGACACCAACCTCACCCCTCTCCCACCACCACTGCCACCCACCCACCCGTCACTTCCGTGGGCCCAGGCTGGCACGCCAGGTAACGAGCGCTTCCCGAGCACCCCCACAATGGTGACCCTTGCACTGGGTCAGTCTTGTATTTGGGCAGAGACTTGTGCAAGAGCTATAAGCAGCAGATATGACTGTGGGCATAGATGTGGAAGGGAAAAAGCAGATCAGGCACGGCGCTCGTGATTTCTGGGCATGCCTGAACCCTATCCCAGAGTGCCCACTGTTCTAGGCTGACGCCATGTGAGGCCCTGGTCCAAAGATCTGCTGACCTGAGTGACCTTGGGAGGGTCTGTCTCCTCCATTCGACCCAAGACCACATGCTCCAAGCCCCACAGAGGAGCTGAACAAGAAAGTCATGGGGCATCAGATCACCTAGATTTCTTATTTTATAGATGAAAAAATGGGGGCTGGTGAAGGGACAGGGTATTCCTCGCGCCGGGGGGGTGGGTATGACAGGGAGGGCTCTCTGATCTCCCGACCTAGGGCCCTGCCCTTGCCTTCACACTCTGCAACATCACTTCCCTTCACCCTGCTGCCCAACCATCCAGTATTTTTTTTTTTTTTCTCCACTCAGCTCGCATGATAGAGCACCTGCTCGCTGCCAGGTACCACGCTGGACACGGAGAACACAAGAACTCACCAATGTCTGATTAAGAGCTCCCCGTGGAACAAGGTAGACAGGAAGGCAGAGGAATAATGCTAATAGAATAGTCATGCCAGCTCCTGGGGGCTCTGGAAGCCTAATAGGCCACCGGAGGGGGATGGCAGGTGGGGTGGGGTGATCCGTCCTCCAGCCAAGGTTGAGAGGGCAGCAGATGGCTCTCCAGTGGTCCAGAGGGCTGCTCCGTCCCAGTCTAGCCAGCGAGCCTAATAGCAAGCGAGAAGGCAAGCCATGTGTGGCCCAAGCTGGAAATTGGAGGTAGGGGCAGGAGCTGGGACTCGGTTTTCCAGGGAGCCGGGTTTAGGGAAGAGCGTGACCAGAGGCATCACCTGCCCAGCCCTGCTTCTTCTGACACTCCCGCTCAGCCGGGCCTCCGCGCAGCAGACCAGGACACGGCCACCGCCTTGTAGCACCGAGCCGGGGAGGTCATGCACGCATTTGCCATCTTTAATAAGAAAGTTCAGCTGGTAAAGGGAAGCCACGTTTATGTAACAGGAAGCCTGATTTCCAGGATGTGCAATGCAATCACAGCCCTATTTCTGGAACAATTCTACGGGTTCCAATTTCCTTAGAGAACTCCAGCAAAAACCCGCAGGCCAGCAGACAACAGAAGGGTTCAGCTTTTCTCATTTGTTGCTCTTGGTCCTTTTATCCCAAAGGCCAGACTGTGGGGAACGTGTAACCCACACCCCTGAGTTCGGGGCTTCCAGAGGAATCCCCATCCGTCAGACACGGGGCTGGACAACTGCCCCGAGACCTGTCCCAGAGGGTGCTCATGCCTCTCTGACCTCTGGCCATGACCCCAAGAGTATACAGACACTGGCCCCTAGATTTTTGCCGAAGCAGGACAATCTGCTCTTTCCCCTGATGCTAAGACCCTAGAGACTGAGCAAGTCATCTAGTCACCCTGAGCCCTAGTTTCCACATCCATAAAAAGGGATTATTATTAATAGACATTTTGCCATCTCCTAGAGCTCCTCTGATCAGATGAGAAGATACAGAGGAAAAAATTATGTCTTAGTATTTTAATTTTTTTAGCTTTTAAAACATTTAAGTGAAATCCATGTAACAAATAATCAACATTTTAAGAGGTATTACCCATGCAGCCACCACTTCTATATGGTTCCAGAACCTTTGCATCAGCCCAGAATCTAACCCTGGGCCCATGAAGCTGTTACTCCCATGGCCCACCCGTGGGCCTCACAGAGCCCGCCAGCCCTGGCCACCGCTGCTCGGCTTTCTGTCTCTGTGGATTCACAAATTCTGGCTATTTCACATAAGTAGAATCCTATAGCATGTGGCCTTTTGTGTCTGGCTGTGTTCACTTCAGATGATGTTTAACTATGGGGTGTATCCATATCAGAACGTTTATCAGTGCGTCATTCCTTCTGACGGCTGAAGAATATTCTGTTGTATGGACGTACCGTAGTCTATCCACTCTGCTGTTGAGAGACACTTGGGCGGCTTGGGCCTTTTGGCCCTTGTGATTAGTGCTTCTGGGAACACTCATGTCCACGGGTCTGAATATGCTTTCAGTTATTTGGGGGTATATACCTATGAGAAGGATTCCTGGGCCCTACGGTAATTTCGTGGAACTTTCTGAGAAACCACGAAGCTTTACTACACGGCAGTTCTGCTTCCAACTGTCGGGGACAAGCGTTCTGTTTCCTCCACATCTTTGCCCACGTTTGCCGTTTTCTGTCTTTTTGATTACAGCGGTCCGAGTGGGCATCCAGCCAAATCTCCTCAAAATCGTCACTGAAGATGCTGAGCGTCTTTTCCTGAGCACGATGTCCGTTCATATAACTTCTCTGGGTAAATAATCTGTTCAAATCCTTTGACCGTTTTTAAATGGATGATCGGGTTGTTTGCCTTTTAGTTGTTGAGTGGTAGGAGTTCTTTATATATTCTGGAAATTATCAGGTAGATGATTTGGAAATAATTTCTTCCATTAGGACTAGTTAGAAATAATTTAGAAGAAACATTTTATGTACTTAGAGCTTTAACCTTGTCTCATCTGTCTTTCTCCTTTCCTTCCCCTTTTCCCTCCTTGTGTTTCTCCTTCCTCCTCCTCCTCCTCCTTCTTCTTCTTCTCTCTCTCTCTCCCTCTCTCTCCCCCTTCCCCCACCTCTCTCCACAGAGAAAGAGAAATGACTTTACACTCCAGTAAGAGATTCCAGTCATAACCTTCAGAACTTTTCAACTCCTTTGGGATGCCTGGAGGGTTCACAGAGGAGCATCCCAAACTGTTCTTCGGTAGAACGATGGAGCTGGTCATCCTTGGAGCGATCCTTGCCTCCCACACACTCGGAGGACCCCGTGCCTGGGAGTGCAGAAAAGCCCTAGACGGGGTCTTGGCCAGGAGCGGGCCCCGGCCGTGGAAAGCCGGGCCTTACTGTCACAGACCCTTTCCATTCAAACCAGGTGGTTCCTCACACATGCATCGTGGGACTGCTGGGTGGTCCCAGTCACAGGGGGCTCACCGGGCAACTGGGGAGATGCTGGTGGGACTGTGCACGGAGCTGTGGAGCACAGAGGGGCATTGTTAAGCTGGGCTCCGCAGTCCCAAGTCCCTCCCCATCTGTCTCTGTCTCAGCCAGATTTGTCACTAGTCAGCTCGACTTGGATTACCTGTTCCTGGCTCAGAGCTGCTCAAGGACAGCGAGGACGTGAAGCCCCTTACAAAATGTGCATTTTGTGTGAATGTACGCTGGACCACCACACCCCGTATTGTTTGGGTGAGATGGCACTTTAGATTTCCCTGCTCACCCAAGTCTACACCCTCCAGTGCTCTACATTTTCCTGAGGGGAAAGCCCAATGCCACCCAGATTCCCCAAAGAATGGGATCCTGCTGCCCTGCCTCAGTGTCACAACACCTTCCGCTTTGTGATTGTGCCACGCCTGCCTCACCTCAGGGCCTTTGCACCTGCTTGTCCCTCTGTCTGGCACACCCCTCCCACCCCTTCCTTGCTTGAGTCACGATCTTTACCCCTCCATCTCAGCCGAGTGGCCTCTTCCTCCAGGACGTCTCTCTTGATCTCCCTAGACAAGCTTAGCCCCAAGATGCTACAGAACTCTGAGCCTCTGTAGCCACGTGTCACACTGTTTTCCAATGGCTGGTTTGACCATGTCCACTAGAAAAACAAGACGGTTACATCAGGGAAGTAAAGGAATGTCCTCCTTTGTCTGTCACGGTGCTTTATACTCCACAAACATGGATGGATGAATCACTATGGTCCCTGCCCCCAGGCTTGCTGGAACATCTGTGCCCCCAGGCAGGGGCCAGACTGAGGTATGATGCTAAAGGGGCCAGCTGGCAGGAGCCGAATCTGGCCCTCTTCTCATCTGACCGCCCTGGAGCCCTCCTGCCTGTACTCTGCGCTCACGCCCGTGTGCCCTGGCCTGCTCAGTCTGTCACACGGGGCCAGGGTCAGGATCCCCTGGACACTGTCTGCCCCTCCTCTGGCCAGGCCAGGCCCCGAAGGAAGCATGCAGCCCATCTCCCCTGCCTGCTCTGTTGTGTATATTAAATGTGTACTAATCTCAATGGCCGGCCGGCCTTCGATCCTGGCTTTCCAGGTCACGTCGCGTGTGGGCTCCAGAAAGAGGGAATTCAAGTCACGCCTCTGTCCAAGGAACTATCCGTCTCTGAGCCTCATGCAGAGGGTACTACTATCTTTTTCACGTGGCTGTGGGGAGACTTCGAGGAGAAAATGCCTGATAAATGCCGGGCAAACAGAGAGGACTCAGAAAACAGTAGCGGGGCCCTGTTTGCCTTCTAGGCACGCTTTCGCTCATATACACACATGCCCATTTTACAGATTAAGAAACGAAGGTTCCCAGAAATCAGGTTTTCACCCAGCTCACAAAGCTAACGAGTCACGGAGAAGGGCCGCCGCGGGAAGCCAGGAAAATTCCAAGATCTGGAGGTCTGTCTGGCGCGCCAGGCCAGCAATGTCCTGTGCAGTGACCGCGCAGAACCCTTCCAGCCACTCCACGCTGGCTTGGGGGTTTTGACCTTTTCCAGCTGCGCCGCCAAGGCTCTTCCTCCTGACCCACTTCTCTTGGCCAAGCACAGAGATATTCTTTTCCTTATCTGGAGGGCGGTGGAATTGATACTGAATGCCATTTTTTTTTGAAGTTCTGACCTTATACAGGGGCGTGTGTGTTTTCTCCTGCAGTTTTCATCTGCTTTCCCCCGGCCTGAGCAAACCCTGCAGAGAGCGAGCTCTGGTGGCAGGTGGGTCCGTTGCGCCCTCTAGTGGCCACCACTGCTAGGCGGCTGGTCTGTGCTCTTAGTGGAGGTCAGAATAGGAACCTTTTGGGGGGCTTGGGCTTTCCCAGGGCAGGACCTGTTCTACCACCTGGAAGCAGCCTGCGGGGGGGCTCATCTCCAAATTGCTTCAGTCTGGAGCAAAGCTGGCAATGTCCTGGCCCCAGACTTTTGTGGGACTCCGCCAGGACTCAGGAACTCAGTACCTTTCTTTTAAGTCCTGGGCACACCCCTTCCTTGTGGGGACGTTACTCCACCTCCTAGAGGTTCAGGCTCCTCATTACATTCTCCTCCAGTGGGGGAGTGTCTTGGCAGGATTGTTGAATAATTAAATGAGATTAAGGTAGCCAAACCCGTTGGCCCATGTGGACCCTGGTGCAGAAGGAACCCAAGGTCATTATTGTCAATCTCCCATTCTTCTTCCTGGTGTTGCTGCTGTCTGGCTACCTGCCTGAAGCCCCTTGTCTTGCCCCACCTCAGCCCCCAGGGGCCCTTGCTGAGTATTTATCAAATGAAATGTATGTAAACATCAAGTGTATTCGTTTTCCCCAGTATCCCATGGGGCAGGCAGATCAGGAATCATTCCCATTTTGCAGAGAAGCCCCATGCCTGGATCTAGGTCGGCCTCTAAAGGCATGTGAGGGCCCATGATCCAACCAAGCCCTCCTCATGGGAGGCCTCCCGGGGGAAGAAAGCTTCCAGCAATTTACAGACCTACACTAACCGGAGCTCCCTGTTTTGAATAAAGGCTCTGGAAAGCCAGTCCAGAGGCTATAGAACATGGAAGGGGAGGCGTTCTCAGAAGTCACGAGCCACCACGGGAAGTTGAAGCTGGACGTCTGGGGCTCCGCAAACCCTCAGGCACTCAGCTTTCTGGTTTATACAATCTGTAAACTTCTGGAAGGCTGAGAAAAGAGGTTCTCAGTTGGTAGCACTCCCAGCCCCTGGCTTCAGTCTTCTGTGCTCCAGGAAGTGTACCAGGCACACGCAGGGAGCTCCCTGGCCGTGCCAAGGGCAGGCTCGCTGCCCGGACCTTGGAGGTCTGCCTGGGGGTCCGGAGCCATCCGAGCCTCTGCCATCCGAGCCTCTGGCCGCTTCTCTCTGGCTCCCAGAGCAGCAGCTGGGGTGAGGACCACATCCCGAGGGGCCCACACTCCTGCTTCTGGACTTCAGCCCCCGCCCTTTCTCCCCAAACCTTTCTCTTGCCGCACCTGCCATCTGCTTATACCACGTCCCTTTGCGCCCTGGCATCTGCCATCTTGGTGCCTACTTTCCCTCATTCCTGGCGGACTTTTCAAATTTGTTAAGTGTGGTTCTATCCAATTTTGTTTGTATCCCAGTGACTTCCCTGTCCCTGTGGAGCTCATGTATAGAACCTGCCCTTCAGGGCCGTGGATGTCTACTCTCCGCCCACTTCCTTCCTCCACCTTCTGGCTCGCCATCACCTGGAGCTCTTCCATCCTGAAGGCCACTCAGATACCTCGTGCCTCATTCCTCCCTGAAGTCATCTTGGCCCTAGCCTTGGTGGGGGGGGGGGGCACAGCCCCATGGACCTGTGGCTTCTTCACTCACTCCTTCAAGCCTCCTTGTCCTGTTCCTCCTCCTGAGACTGTCCCCATTCACCTCCTGCAGTTTCTCATCCAGACCCACAGCCTCCTTGGTCTATAACCTGGCAAGGTCCAAGTCTCTGTGTCTAAGTGGTGGGGGTCCTCGGGCCACAATCCTGCCTTCTTGCCATGAGCTCTGAGCTAACAGAGAGACTGATTTGGGAGCCTGTTGCTACTTGCACTTTGGGTCCGGCTGAACTGGAGGAAGAGGCTGAGAATTGCAGCAAAATATCCCGTTGGCTCTTGCTTATCTCATCCAGCTGAACTAACTTTTCTCTCCCTGGCTGTGACCTCCTCCCTGCTGGTGGCAGGCCGGCCTGGAGTGAGCGCCGTGGAGACCCAGAGGTGGGAGACGTTGGGGAACACTGCACTTCCCAGAACCAATATGGCGGTGGCTTCCTGAGCTCCTGGTGGTTGTGTTCCCCTGGTAGTGGAGGCGGCGGTTTCTGTTGTGTCTTCTTAGGACAGCACTAATCTCATCCAGGGTCCTACCTTCACGACCTGCTCTAAACCTGATCACCTCCCAAAGACTCCCCTCCAAGTAGCATTAACATATGAATTTGGGCTAGGGCTCCAACAAAGGAATCTAGGGGACACAATTCGGTCTGTAGCAGCGGGTTGGAGTTGAGTACAGCCAGTCTCTGGATCCTTCCATGGCTCGCAGAATGTCAGGTGTGGCCCGCATTTCTGAGAAGCAGGTTACCTGGTATTCACCCCTCCTGGGAGGACCCAGTGTTTCCGCTGGAGACGGCCAGGAGGGCCTCTATTGTTCTGCGGGGCTCCAGGGCGTGGCCGGGTCCAGGGTGGGCTTCAGAGGAAACAGAGCGACAGGGGCACACGAATACATCAGTATCGTCCTACAGATGGATATTGTGAAGTAGTGGTTTCAGAACCGGAGCCCCTCATGTTTTAAACCCTCATGTTTTAAAACAAGAGGCAATTAGAACACTTCTTCCCGGAAACTTCTTTTGGATTCCATGAGCTCTTTGCTGAACAGTCAGGTGTGTGTTTGAAGCAGCCTGAGGGGGGCGCCTGGGAGGACTTTCCTAGGGTTCCCACAACCAGATCCTGGAGGACCTGCGTTTGTGGGATGCATGGGGAGGAGGGGGGTGTGGGGGGTGGGGTTGGGGGCGGGGAACGCTGGCTCTTGGCAGGTGCCAGAGGGTCCTAAAGAAATATCTTTAGGTCCTCAGGTCTCTCTGTGGAGGGCCCTGGCTAGTTCTTTTTCCTTCCCAGGCTCCTTCCTGCGTGGGGCCGGGTCGTCGGGGGCCCACCCGGCTGAGCCTTCCCAATGGGGTCTGCTTGCATGCGTCGCCACCTGGTGGCCGCTTCCCCATCTTGGGGCCGTAATGAGAGCTCCCCCCGGAGGGAATTTGGGGGAAGCTGGGTCTCTATTGGAGGGGGATGGCGGGAGAGGAGTGTGCTAACACTGTCTGAGAGCAGGCACCGAGAGCGGGAGGATAATGAAGTGATGACGTCGAAGAGGAAAGGGAAAGCTAAGAGTTGAAGAAACCACTTGGGAAGCAATCAGAAGTAACACCAAAGCCCCCAGCAAAGGGAGTAGGCGCCAGGGAAGAGGTGCCAGAAAGGGAGGGGGCGAACGAAATCAGCCTGGGTGCCCCAGCGGGCCTCACGGTTTGCTATCATCTCCTTCTTCATGCCTGAATTTGGTTTAATAACAGCTAACATCCACTGGGGGCTTCTTGGTCACCAGAGTCTTCTTAGCCTGTGGTGTGTGTTAACACACTCCACCTTCAAGCATGTTTCTAAGGGGCGTACCCCAGGCCCCTGACTGTCCAAAAGGAGCTCAGGCACAGAGAGGTTAAGGAACTTCCTTAAACTCACAGAGCTAATAAGAAGGAACACAGGCGGCGTGACTCCAGGGCGCCTATGTTCCTCTCTGCCCCCCTCCGCTCTGAGGGCTGCCCTCACAGGGTCACCACAGACCAGCTTCCCAGATGAGCCTGGGAGATGTCCTCTTGGGAGGCAGCAGAGGGACAGGGAGCCCCGGATCTGCCGAGGGGAGGCTTGCTTTGAACCCCACCTCTGCCCTCAGCTGGCTTTAATTCTCCACTCCTTTGCACACCTGGAAACCCAGGTGGCCCTCCTAAGGCTGCTTTGAGAATTCAAGATCGTTGTCTAGGGAGGCATCGTGCAAAGTGCGACCGGCCACACAGATTGGGGGGTGGTACTATATCCACCAAATGCACATTGCAGAACCCCAGTCCTGGATTTCTGGATCTTCTCACAAGAGATCTGTGCCCACTTTGGATCAAACTTGGATTCATCCACGGATGTACCCATTTATTGGAGGAAAAGCTGAACCCTAATTCAGCCCACATGGGGCCCTGGACAAGGCTATTTCACTCAGCAAAAGCTTGGAGCAGCTGGCGCACATCTCCTGGGGCGGGTCTCCTGAGTTGCCTTTTTTTTTTTTTTTTTTTTAAAGATTTTACTTACTTATTTGAGATCCAGTAAGTATGAACTTGGGGGGAGGCAGGGAGGCAGACGGAGAGGGAGAAGAAGGCTTCCTGCTGAGCAGGGAGCCCGATGCGAGACTCCATCCCAGGAAGCCAGAACCGTGGCCTGAGCCCAAAGCAGACAATTCCCCACCGACCGAGCCCCCAGGCTCCCTGAGCTTCTTTTCTTCTTGATCTCACACCCCCTCTGACGGCCGGTACCATCGTGTCCCGTTTGGCAGAGGGGGCAGCCGAGATCCAGAGAGGTTTGGGGACCCATCGGAGTCACACAGCCGCAAGGGGCGCTGCGGTATCTGAGAGGCTCATGCTCTGAACCTCTGGGCCTGTGGTCGGGGCAGACACTAACCGAGGTGGCCCCCTAGCAGGTGAGCCATTGGGGGCCTTTTTTTAGGACTGAGAGTAAGCCCACTGGAAGCTGTGAGGGGAAGGAGGAAGGCGCGACCCTCGCAGAAAGACGACGACCACCCCCGAACGATAAAATAGCATTGTTTTAATTCACTCTGATTTAAATCATTGGAAATATTCCACAATAAATAAAACAGAGCAGAGGCTGGGGCAGGCCGACTCTTGCTACCTTCCTTCAAAATGCACCCCGGTCGGCGTTCGGCTACCACACGGACACGGGAACGAGGCAAGAGGGAAAAGAAAGTAAATTTCTTAAAAACACCAACAAGGAACCAAACATGATTGCAAAGAACAGAAAGTGCTCAAGAAACTTTGGCTTTGAGGTGAATCTGGTGAGGGCCAGGCGCCGGTGGGCAGCCGTGTCTGTCCCCCAGGGCGGCCCCTCCTGATACGAACCCAGGGGGAAGCTGGTGTCTGGCTCAGGGCTGCCCACAGGAGGGCACAGAGGGCAGTCCTGCCCTTTGAGAGAAGGGAGCAGCGGGGTCAAGTTCAACACCAGGGCCGGTGAAAGCAGACTCTCTCTTGAAACCCGTCAGCCTAGACCACAGGAGAGGATGACCAGCTGGTGGCCCATGGGCACGTTTGCTTCCAACCAGAGGTCCATGATGGACATGACAATGACCTTGAGCTCTGCAGAGGGGCAAGGGCAGCGGCTCGTCCCCGATGGCCCGCGGCCAGCCATCTTTGGCTTGCGCTTCCCTGGAGAAAGTGGACGGACGGTGAGTTCTTTTCTGTTTTCCATTTTTGTGTTCAGGCTGCCTCGAAGAGAATTGTTAGACGCAAACATCACGGTTCTAATATTCCCTGTGATTCCACTGCACCCCGGAGCCAGAGGCCCTGTCCTTCTGGTAAGTTCTAACTTGCAAGGATCGTTCTCCCCACCTTCTTGTCTGGCTTCTCCATTTTCAGTCCTATTTTCTTCAACCTGGCTTCTCCCACTAAGCGCATGCCCGGAAAAGCATCGCTTTAAGAACTTTCTTGTCTGCCCTATGGCTCTGGAAGGCAGACGCTACAAACCAAACCCTCCCTGCTCTCTGCCCTGGCAGGTAGATGGGGGGGGGGGAGGGAGTGATGGCGTGGGGGATGGGGATGGGAGTGGGGATGTGGACCCAGGTGCTGATTTTGCAAAGGTGACTGCAGCTCAAGAAAAATCAGTCTCCTGGCCCCACAGGGTTGGGGAGGGTGCTGTGATCTCTCTTTCTTCTTGGCTCCAGTCTTTCTGGCTTCAGGCTCACACTGACCACAGGTAGGGACACCTCTGCTCTCTGCCTCCGGCCCAGGACTGGTCTCCAGGGAGCTCTGGACCTGAGGAGCAGATGGAGAGCCTTGGGCTCGGAGCCCAGCACTGCAGTGGGCCCTTGAGAGCCTTCCCTGGGGACTTCCCACCAAGTGCTCCGTGGGAAATACTCTGGCTGGATTCTCAGACGCCCGGGGAGGACACCAGTGGTCTTAAGCCCACCCACGCCTTCAGTCCCAGCCATGATGATGGGCGCTCTTCGGTGAAGACCCTGCCCCCTGGCTAAGCCAAGGAACACAAAGAGGTGTGTGCTGGGGCGGGGGTGGGGTGGAGAGCAAGCCTGTCTCCCCCACGGGAGGGATGGCGGGAGGGGCAGACCCTGGAGCTGGCCAGGGCCACCACCACCAGCAGCCTCAGGAGGAGCCCAGCGGTGAGAGGCTGAGCTACCAGAAACCTCCACCAGGTCACCGTTCTCAGAGATGCTGGGCGGAACCCAGCAGGGAAAGGCCACCCTGGGATGCCTCAAACAGAGAGCAACGACATTGTATTTCTGCTCCAAGTGTTTGACTTGTGCTTTCCGTCCCAACCGGTTCACTTTTGCAAGTCACATTCCTTCTCTGGGCCTTGCTTTTCTCAAACTCTGTGAAATGGGAAGCCGGGAAGGCCTCTCAACAGCTCGAAGGGCCCAGCGGGAGGGAGGGAGAGACGGCCAGGATCAGGCAGCTGAGCCGGACCCCTCCTCGCTCTGGGGACCCGTTCTGACTCCGCCAAGCCCAGAGGCAGATGGCACGTTCTGAACGTGTCGTCTCTGAGTGGACTCAGCTCCCGGGACTCGGGGAGGGGCTCAGGAGTCCTTTCTGCTCCCTGTCTTAGGGGACACTTTTCTCAAGGGATGAATCAGCCAACCAGCAGACACCTGCTTTAGTCTTTGGGGACTTATGATCAGAACGATGACCTCATCATGACGTAGGAGCCTTGATCGGTCAGGAGAGTCTTACATTTTGGAGGATTTTCAAGCTGGAACGGGTTTTTGTTTGTCGGCTCGCTGTTACTTTGCTTTTTGTAAACAACTGCCTGGATTCTGCATCTTTGAGAATCTAGTGAAAACTACAGAGCCTCTCCCCAGGAAAATGCTCCTACGCACAGGCTTGGGGGAAACACATAAATGGGGCATGCTATTTCTGGGGGCACCTGTGAACTGCCTGACACCCTCTGTGGCCCCTGAGTTCCCCAGATGCCTCCCTCCCTGTTTACAGAAGGACAGACGGCAGCCGGGAGAACAGAGCTTGCCAGAGGACAGCAAGGAGCTCAGGAGACAGGCCCCATGGCTCCAGAGACCGGCCCGCTTCCCTCTCCCCGGGGACACTGTCACGCGTCCTCAAAGTCACAGTGGCCTAGTAGGAAAAGCTCTCGACAAGAAAAGTGCTTTCTCTGATTCAACATCAGTAGCGGGAGCCGACCGACCATCACCGTCCTCCAGCAGGTGCGACCCCACTCCCCACCTGGCCCTAAGGGAATCCCACTGCGTTTTGGAGACTCTTCGCCTGAGACTGAACCCAGTCCGCAAGGACAGGGAAAGAAGGCGGAGCTGAAGGGAAGGAGGTGCAGAGCCTCCATGAACCTACCAACCCGGAACCCCGGGATCTGCCCAGGGGCAAACCCCCAAGCCCTAGATGCCTCCCACCCCAAAGCTGAGGATTCCCATGAGAATAGATTTAAGCTCCCTGTGCCCCGGCTGCCAGCTGAAGCAAGAGCAAGCTTAATTAAAACATCAGGACCAGCCACAGAGCCCCAAAGTGCACACAATCTCAGCTGAATTAAAAAAAATAAAAGAATCAATAAATAATCAGGTAGGCTGATGAGGACGAACCAGAGCAGCGCTGGGGTGAGAGGGTGAGGTATGTCTTCTCCCGCTCTGAGGGTCACGTTCCCAGGATGGCCCTGCCTCCCCCAGGACACTGTGCAGGTGGCCAGGAGGGACTTGGCCCAGAGCGTGGGCTCCAGGGGAAAGTGCTGGCTGATGGAGGTTCTGGGCGTGGAAGGTCATGGGCACCGAATCCAACCATCAGTGAACGTAAGAATGACCTCCTGCGGAGGATGTCTCTCTGGACAGTGTCGAGTGTCATCCTAACTTTGTTCCAGATCCGGCACCACCCCAGGAAACTAGAAAAGATATCCCTGGCTCTGGAGCAGGGGGTTATGAGACCAGGGGTCCCCCAGTTCCCGAGTCAAGGCTTTTGCCTCATTTCAGCCAATGCGCACATTTCTCCCCCAAACACAAAGGCACATGGAAGTAGTCAGATCTGCTGTCAGCCATGATGATCGCAACCAAGATCGATCACTCCAGGAGATGTCAGCTTGGGAAGAAGTCCTCTGCGGAGTCTGCAGCACTTGGCCATGAAGACCTTCGGGCTGGGGAGCCCCTCCCGGCCACCAGAAACGAGCTCGGGGAAGACAGCACAGGTGGGGTGGTCGTGCCAAGTGAG
The DNA here is from genome assembly GCF_030435805.1 of Mustela lutreola. Classification (NCBI taxonomy): domain Eukaryota; kingdom Metazoa; phylum Chordata; class Mammalia; order Carnivora; family Mustelidae; genus Mustela; species Mustela lutreola. The sequence goes on along the minus strand of NC_081292.1, from coordinate 8,478,087 downwards.
GGAGGGGGCAGGCAGCGTGCAAAGAAAGGCGCCGTCTCGCCCCCAGGGTCCATGTGGTCCGATGGGGCTCTGTCCCGAGGTCCTCCTCACTCGGGAAGATCCCAGAGAGAATCAGAATCTGGGACTCAGCCCCGGACCCTGGGCAGAGGAAAGTCTCTGGGAAACTCTCTCCCTGGGAAACTGTCCTTCACTTGGGAGCTTGGAGTCTTTGGTGTCTGCCCCCACCTCCACCAGAAAACAAAATGACTTGAGCATTTAGAGACTGGACCTCCCCCGCGTCTCCCCACCTTCTGCCAGCTCCAGGACAGCCCTGGGGTGGGGTCTCCCCATCGAGGACCAGTCCTGAGACTCGCTCTGCAGATGCTGCCAAATGCTGGGTGCGAGAGGCCATGAGGGGCCCCGGAACACACCTCCGAGAATGGCCCTCAAAGCCCCCTGGGCAGAACGGTTCCAGCGCGAGGCTGGGGCTGGCCACGGAGAGGCGGGTTCCGGGGCTTCTCGGCAGCATCATCTCCCCTTAAATATCCGGATTTTATTGATGGACGCCAAGGTGGCCGTCACGTTGGACTCGAAGTCTCCATCGTGCACCCCGGTCTTGCGAAAAGCCCCCGCCGAAGGGTTGTTCTCCCAGTAGTGATGCCAGTTCCCCTTACTGTCCGCCCCGAAGCCGTACAAGTCCACCTGCGGGGGCAAAGCATGGGTCAGAACCAGACAGCAGTGAGACAGGTGGCACCTCTAAGAAGGGGTGCCCGTGGGTAACCCCCAAATCTGCAAACACAGCATCCGGAGAGTCACATAAACCCCTCTACCCGTACACCCTTCCAGTTCCTTCCTGGACCTGCAGGGGCTTTCTGAAGTAACAGCAAGCTCTGGGAAAGTCTAGTGTGATGCCAGAAGGCACGACGGGAGGCCCTGAGGGAGCTGGGGCTGGGGGACCGCCACCCCAGGGCTCCAGAAGGTGGGGGCAGGGGGAGGAGAGCGGGAAGGGGGGCGGAAGGGGGGGGTGGTGAGAGCAAGGCTCCCAGCTCTGTCCTACTCGCTGGTAGAGCCTGAAACTGCCAAACCCCTGCTCGGAGCCTCACTTCCCTCATCTGGAAAATGGGGCCGAGAGGACCGACCCCATGGAGGCAGGTGGTAGGTGCGGGTCGTCTTCTTCCCTGAGGCTAATTTCCTCGTGGTCCAGGGGCCCTCCCTGGCCAGTGGGCGGGGGTGGGGGGCTTTCCAGGATGTGACAAGCATGTACTGAGCACTTCCTCCGTGCCCAGCACTGCGCAAAGTACATCAGAGCTCAGGCAGACCTTCATCGGGGCCACCTGGGGGACGCAGGAGTCCGGGGTCAGACCTCGGAGCTCTGACTGACCTTGAGCACCAGGGAGGGGAGGGGGGGGGCGAACCTCCGGGCTCCCGCCCACACAGGAAGGTGGAGGCCAAGGACTCCAGGCATCTGTGAGAGCTGGTGCCACTTGAACTGGGTCTCGGGAGATGAGAGGAAGATGTGCAGGAAGGAATATTCGAGGGCCCTCCAGGGTAGGATCTGCCCCGTGATTCGTGATTCTGCCCCCATGTCTGAGATTCCACCCACTGGTTCTGCCTCTGCCTCGGGAGCCCGCGTGGAGGGACCCGGGACCCTCGTTCCCGAGAACGTATCCAGCGAACACTGCTACCCCGTGCAGCCCACTCTGAGAGCAGCACTGGAGAGTCACGGCAGCATCCAGCGTGGTGATCGGCATCGGAGCTTCTGGAACAAGAGCTGTGTCAGGGCCCCAGCAGGGGGATGGAGGTCAGCCTGATGGCAGAGGCTCTCACGGACGCTCTAGGAAACGTGGCAGGAGAAGCCCTCATGGGTGGCTGGGCAGGCACGGGGCCGGGGCCGGGGGGGCGTACCTCATCGCAGATGTGCAGCGAGAAGATGACGGAGAGGATGCCCGTGGACGGGTACCGCCCGTGGCCCTGCAGCCAGCTGTCGAAGACGTACTTGATGAAGGCCGGGTGGTAGATCAGGATCTGCCGGAGGACACAGCCCTTCGTGAGCTGCTGCGAAGGACCCCTGTGCGCCTGCGAGTGTCCCCCCCCACCCCGCAATGTTGTGGCCTTGGGGGACGGAGCCGTGCCCAGGATGAGCGCCCCCGAACTCTGAGCCTGGCACGTAGTGGGAAGGACAGGCAGTAACCTCATCACCGGGCCCGGGAGGCTCAACCACAACTGTGAGACGGAGAGAAATGAAGCAGCGAGACAGTACAGCCCCCCAAGAGAGAAGCCTCGCTGAGAAGGAGACATCCGGGTAACATTCCAGTCAGGCCATGAAGGTTCCAGGGAACAGCATGAGGTAGGGACAGAGATAGCCCTGTCACCCAGCAGGAAACACAGGCACGGGGACACCCGTTCTGCCAGCGATGGGACTGAACGGTCTCCACGCCGTAACAGGGCCCCATGTGCGAGGAAACTGAACTCAGAGAGGCTAGCGAGGTGCCCAGAGCGACACAGTCAGGCTGGCTGAGCCAGGAGGGGTCTGGTATCAGACCAGACCTTAACACCACGCTCCCCACCCCCAGCGCTGCCAGGAGGTCAGGGAAGGAGACCTCAGGCAGTAGATGGTGCACATGTGTGTCCACGAAGCCCAGTGCCAGACCCTAGGAAGAGACCGGAGCAGAGGACCGTGAGGGCTCTGCCGAACTGTTCCTCTCAGCCTGGCCTTCAGCCACGGGCATCTGGGAGGCTCTCCCCTCTTCCCACTCAGCCCTCCAGGGATTCCCACGTGGCTCCTCCCCAGGGCCATGCGCCGGGCATGAAGGGCAGGGGCTGGAGGCGCGGGGAGTGCTCCAACTCCAGACACACCGTGAAAGAGCTGTGTGTTCCCGAGCAAGTCACTTGGCCTCTCTGACCCTGATCTCACCAGGTGAAAAGCACACAGGGTATGCCAAGAACAGTGTGGTAGACACTTCACACTTCTTTCCTCCTTCTGCCTTTTGCCCAGGTCCTGGCCAGCCCCATCCTAGGGGTGCCACTGGGGAAGATGGAGTTGGGGGCCGAGAGGTGAGGTCTGGCCTTGAGAAGCGCACACCGTATGTACAGCACCGGTGTGTACTGTAAGGCCACGGGCACCCGCATCGCTGGAAGGCTGGAAGAAGCCCGCGTGGCTGGGCCACCCCCTCCCTGCAGAGTTTCTGACACAGCAGGTCTGGGCTGGGCCCGAGGGTCTGAGGCTAGGGCTGTATCCTAGCAAGGCTGCTGGGCCGGGGTCCCCCATGGAGAACTGTCCCAGGATCTGTCTGTGGATCAGGGAAGCTGCCTAGGGGCTCCGGCATCCACCAGCCCATGGGCCCCGGGGGCTCTTGGCAGCCAGGTGCCGGCGGAAGGGAGATGGGGCTCTCCGCCGTGGAACTGAGCCTCAGCTCAGAGGACAAGGGCCTGAGCCTCGACTTACCTTATTCTTTTTTACTTTGATCTTTGCGGGGACAGGAACGTAGGTGCTGCAGGTGGAGAAAGAGGGGGTGGTCAATGTGGCTAGGGGCCCAGGCTGCCCGCATGCCCCTGGGGGGATGGATCCTGGACAGGGCATAGGGACGCCACTTCCTCCTGTAGCAGTAGCCCATCATGGACACGAGAGGGCGCTCTTGGCTAACTCGAGAAAATTTTCAAACTGCTGCTTCCCCCTCCACACCCCCCAAGAAATTGAGGACTGGGGGACTTGCTCCTAGCAAGCCTGAAGAAGCACAGCTCAGGGCTGCAGCGCTGAATGATGAGCCCTACAAAGACCCCCTTTCCATCTGCGAGGTTACATGTGCCCCAAGACGAAGGTGCAAATGCCCAGCCCCCTGGCCTTAAGTCCGATCTATGGGGGCAATTCCCGCTCCTGATCCTGGGGTGGGAGGGGTGAGCAGCCGAGCGCAGGCGTGGCCCCCTCACCCCTGCCCAAGCCCACTTCCCTCACTGCCTTCCGGAGAGGGCGGCCCCCAGCTTCCCGCACCCCAGTCCGTCAGGCTTGCTGGCCTCAGACTGGGAGGCGTCTGGCCATTTGGACGGCAAAGCCCCTTCTTTCCAGGAAGAGTAGGGAACTAGGAATATGGCCCAGATGCCAGCCTGGCTCCCAGGTAGGGCTGCGTGCTGGGGCAGGCCTCTGGGTCCCCCTGGGGGAAGGGAGGCGAAGGAATGAGCAGTGTGGGAACTCGAGTAGACAGCCAGAGCCCAGGGTGCAGGGCACTGCCTGGGACAAAAAAGCCACTCGGATATGAGCCCCAGGATGGGCCGGCACGCTGCCTCCCAGCCTGCCCCCACCGCCACCCATGGCTACTTTGATAGCTTCAAAAGCAGGGGCGCTGTCCCCCTCAGGGTGCAAGGCAGAGGCAGGAAGGGGCAGAACAGGACTCTCATGTGTGGGGAGTTCTTTCCAAGTTCTTCCCAGGGGGGCCCCTCCTCCCCAGGGGTTTCCAGGAAGCCTTGGAGGCCTGTCCCGGAGTCGTGACCAGGGGGATCGTGGGTACCCATGGGTGTTTGGAGCTCAGAGAGAGAAGGGACCAGGAGCTGCTGCAGGCTGGGTGCATTCCAGAAGCAAGTCTGGTGATGGGGGTGGGGGGTGTTCTGGTGTAGGAACAGCATGGTGGGGGAAACTGAGGGTCCATGGGGGTGTAGACAACGGCTTCCACGCCCCCCCCTCCCCTCCCCCTTGGGAGCCTTGGGACTCACTGAGAGATGGTGCCCGTGGTGGTGGCACTGACCACCCACTCCAGGTCGGTGGTCTTGAAGGGGACCAGGACCATGCTGACATTCTCCGCCAGCTCCCTGAAGCTCTCGGGGTACACCAGATGGTGAGTGGTCTTGCTCCCAACGTCCATCTCAAAGCCCACCGTGGGGGCCTTGTTCATCCTGGGGGAGAAGGGACAGAGGGACACGCATCGCATCGCACGGGCGCTGCTTCGGGGGCCCAGCTCCCTCAGCTGTGAAACAGAGATGATTAAGAGGCAGCTGGAAAGCTTTTGCTATCTCTGTCTCTTCCAGGATCTCCAGCGAGCCCGATCATTGCCACTGTCGCGGACCTACCGTGCACAAGGCACCCTTCCGACCCAGGAAGGCACCGTGTTGCACCTTAATGACAACCACGCCCGGGAGGTATCCTGTGCTCCTATTCCATGATGGAAGAAACCGGAATGCCAAGAATTTGTCCCAGGACACAGAACTAGCAGGTGGCAGCCTTGATCGCGGGTCTGTCTGACCCGGAACCCAAGGGTGCACGCCAGGCTCACCGAGGCTCCGAGAAGCCAGGCTCATGCTCTGAGCACATAAATGCAGAGAGCCCAGGAACAGGGGATGATTCTAGAAGGTGGCTTGGGAACGGCAGCCCCACTGCCAAGTGAACAGTGGGGTGGAGATTACAAGAAACCCAGGATACACATCTTCCTGGAGGATCTATTTTATTTGGAGATAAGGAAACGTATTTGTTAAAAGTGTATAGTTTTATTATGGCTTAGATTCCAAAATGGGGCTGAATTTTAGAGATTAAACCAGTCTTCATAGAAATCTTGCCCTCTCTCCAGGCCCCTATGAGCCAACCTCCTGGCCTGCTGGCTTCCTCCCTTGTAGGATTTCCCAGCTGGGTCCAGAGAGGCATGGTCGGTCCGCCTCCTTCCTACGATGCACTACCGGGGAAACTGAGGACTATGGGAGGCAGTGGGGGTGCTGGGTCCATGGGGAAGTCTGGGCATGCTAGCACGGGAGTCCTGACCTCCTGGTCCTGAGCCGAGGTGTCTCTAGTGGCTCCGAGGGTCCAGGCACTCACCTGAGCACGAAGTCGTGGCTGTCGATCTGAGGCCCATACCACGATTCCTTCAGGTTGCCGGAGTTGCCCACCACGGCACAGCGCCGGCAGCCCACAGACCTCTTCTCCAGCAGGGGGTCCACGTTCCCCGGCACCACCTGGAACAGCTCCCTGATGGTATCGTTCAAGTTATTGGGCTGCTTCTCCCGCTGGAGCTTCTGTGGGCCGAGAACAGAGGAGAAAGGTCAGCCCGTCTGTGCTGCTTCTGACTGGGGCCACTCAGCCGCCCCCATGCTGGGCCCCAAGCCCCCCACTTGCGCTCAATGGACCCTTCCTTGGTACCTTCCTTTCTCCTGGGCACCTGGAGACCCACCAGAAGCCCAGGAGCCGCTCAAGGGAACGGGAAAGAGATCACTCCCTCGTTCTGCAAATGCTTTCTGAGTACCAGCTACGTGCCCGTGACTCCACTGGCCACTTAGTCAATGACACTGGGTGAGAGGAGAAGGGTCAGGTGACCCTCCAAGGCCACCTCCCTGGCCTTGGCTCCCTTCATCATCCTGCCCACCGCCGGGGGACCACTGGGCTCCAGCAAGACCAAAAAACCAGCCCTTTGCTGGATGCATCAAGGCTTTCGACGTCTGTCTAGCACATTGTTGGCATCTTCTGAGACCGAGCTCCGCGTTTCCTGACTTCCTCACTCATGGTAAAACCTGGAGACCTTTCCTGATTAAGCAGTGTCTTCTCTGACCCTGTGACCAACCTCAGGCACACCGCATCCCATCTGAACAGCAGACGAGGAGGACACTGTGGGGCCCAGACTGGGTGAATCATGTGTCCCACATCCAAAGCAGGATTTGAACCCAGGCTTTCAGAAACCCACTTAAAAGTCCCTCCCACAATACTGCTCCTGTCTCAGACCATTGGAACCTTGACCTTCAGAAAGTTCAGTCCCTGGAGCTGCAGGGGCTGGGGCGGGGGTGTGTTGGGCAGGAGAGGGGCTGTGGGGTGAGTCCCACCAGCCTCTCCCAGCCCCAGCCCCAGCCCCAGGGTAGTGGATGGGAGAGAAAAGAGGTTACAACTCGCTGTGGCCATTGTCCAGGGGATTCGTGGCGGGGCCCATGGGGGGATACAGGCATGCAGCCCCTGCCCTGAGATGGAAGGAATCAGATCTCCAAAGGAGGGGCACACCAGGGGTGTGGTTCCTGTAGTGAAAACCTTCAGCATCTCCTCAGACAAGCCGCGGGAGAGCTGCAGGCAACAGGGTCTGGGCCACTCGCCACACCCCCAGGAAGGTACAGTAAATGAGAGAAAGTGAAACAAGTGTTGGAGAGGATGTGGAGAAAGGGGCACACTCGGGCATTGCTGGTAGGCATGGAAAATGGTGTGGCCACGTGGAGAACCCACATAGAACACCATGGAAGCCACAGTTTCCGCTCCCAAGTCTACACCCGAAAGGACTGGAAGCAGGGTCCCGCACAGAGCCCCGCACACCCACGTTCACGGCGGCATTATTTACCAGAGCCAAAAGCTGGAAAGCGACCCACATGTCCACTGGCAGGGGACCGGATGAAATAGGTGTGGCACGTCGCGCAGTCATGAACAAGAAGGGAATTCAGCTCATGAGCTGACTCAGTGGGAGTCTGTGCTTCTCGCTCTGTCTCTGCCCCTCCCTCTGCTTGTGACTCCTCTTTCTCACAAATACATAAAATCTCAAAAAAGAAAAAAAATAATAAAGGAACCGCTGGGACTTGGAAACACGCTTACTGACGTACGCCAGACACAGGAGGACAAATACGGTAGGATTCCACTGTATGAGGTCCCCTAGGGGAGCCAAATGCATAGTATGGAAGGTGGAAAGGCAGTTAGCTTGGGGGGGGGGGGGAGTTTGCGTTGAACAGGGGCGGGGTTTGCAGGCACAACAGAAGAAACGCTGGCTCTGGGAGTCGGGGTTGGTTGTGTAACAGTGGAAACATCCTCAATGCCACTGAGCTGTACACGTACAAATGGTCACAACGGTCAACATTATGTTATGTACATTTCAACACAATAAAACAGAACAATCCCCAGATTAAACACCTGCTTGCGGTAAGATCTCCTGGGGCAGCTCCAAGCTCCCAGATGGGCAGCCACCCAGGATCTTGCTAATTCAAATGGCCTGACTCAGTGGGACTGGGCTGAACCCAGGATCCCACACTTCCAACAGGCTCCCGGGTGGTGCTGCCGGTGCAGGTGGAGGACCCCGTCCACACTGTCCTGGAGGCACGTCCCCGTGGTCTGAAGTGTTGAGGCCCTGGGAGATGGGACTTAGGGAGCACAGCACTGCGGTGTCTTAACCCGGCTACGGCTGTCTTACTCATTTTTAATGGCTCACTTCAAGAAAAAAAAAAAAAAAAAAGTTCATTTTAAAAAGAAATCTCCCATCCCTACCGCAAGTGGAAAGCAAGGATTACTTGGCAGAAGTTAAAAAAAGTAATCACACCAAACAATGTTATCTGATTCCCGCTCAGACTGTCACTGGCCCGGGCCCGCTGCCCACGCTTCGCTGGAAGGAAGGCTGCACGGGACTGGACAAGTGCGTCCCCAAGCACGGGGGCGGATTAAAGTCCTTGCAACTGCACAGCAGGAGAACCACTGCAGACTCCGTGGACTCCCTTCCTCGTGCTGGGATGTGAGGGTCTTGAATGCCCGGCCCCGCCATCACCTGGAATCTCGAGGCCGGCTACATCCCGTCGGCGACCTCGAATCTGCTGTAGTGCTTTGCCGTCAGGAGCGGAGACGGAGGCCCAGAGGGGAGAAGGGTGAGGCCATCGGGCACGTGCACCCACACGTCCGCAGCAGAACCAGCCAGAGCTTGGGTGGGAAACTTCTGCAGGAGAATCCTAACTTGTGCACCTGCCCGCGAGGTCAGATGGGGCAGGGCCCTCAGTGCTCATCTGTGTCCCTGTGCCCGTTTCCCTTGGGAAGGGATACTCCAATTTCCCTCTCGTCAGGGACAGCAAAGGGACCATTAGGCTGCTAACTCGCCCGCAGGAGGGAATACTGAGAAGTTCAAAGACAACCTCTCTGTCTCACTCACTCCTCTGCAGGAACTTCCAAGTATCCTTCTTGGTCAGCACCCCACAGGAGCCTGCCCGCTGGGGGTCAGCGCCCCGCAGGAGCCTGCCTGCTGGGGTCAGGGCTCCTGGAGGCCGCCCTGTGACTTCAGGCAGGGCTGGGAAGCAGACGCTGGAGTCAGGGCTGCAGCTGCATGGGGCGACTGCATCAAGGGACGGGGTAGGGCGGGGGACATGATCTCCATGGCAGGGTCCACTTCAGCGGGCAGGGGCCAGGGAGGCACACGTCCTGGCACACTCACACTCGGGCCACAGATGGGGAAGGACTATAGGGGAGCCTCGAGGCATGATGTCTGGCCTTCTGCACCTCCTGTCCCAACCCCCCAACCGAGTGTGTTGGAAGGACGTATCCTGCCCCCACCCCTGTCCTGCCTTTCTGCTCCGCCAGTGAACCTTGCTCCTCCTTCCCAATCCAGCTCGCCCTGCGGCACCTGTGAGGCTTCCCACAGTCCCCCAAAATACTGGTCTCTGCCTTACGCATGTGCTCGGCATGCAGGACCCTCGCCACAGGCATCGTGTAATGTCCGGCTGCTGTGGGCTTGTCTGTCCGGCCCTGGGCGTCTGAGCAGCAAGCACAGACAGACAGACAGACACCCACTCAGGGTGCTGAGCTCCGCCGGGGTTGACACCCACCAGACCCAACACAGCAGAGCACCCCCCCCCCCATGCTCTAGATGCCATGTGCATGCGGTGGGCAAGTTACAGCAGGCTCGTGTGCCCGCCTGTGAGCCCTCGTCATAGGTGGAAGCCTGTGTTCTGTGGTTCTTCTTCTTCCTCTTCTTCTTCTTTTTCTTATTTTTTTTTTTTTAAGATTTTGTGTTTTTATTCAAGAGGGAGGGAGAGTGAGAGAGAAAGAGAGCACAAAGAGGAAGGGAGAAGCAGACCCTGGCTGAGCAGGGAGCCTGACGTGGGGCTCGAACCCAGGACCCTGGGATCATGACCTGAGTAGAAGCCACCCAGGAGCCTCCCGTGGTCCTTCCATACCAGGCCCCACTCAAAGAACTTCACAGGCATTTCCTCATTCACTCCCCAGAACTGTCCTATAAGCAAGGTGGTATGATGTACCCATTTTACAGCTGAGCAAACTGAGGATCAGCGAGGTGGAGTGGATGGCCCAGAGGCCCCAAGATAGCCTGAATCCCCCGGCCTGACTCCAGAGCTTGTCTCTGCACTGGAACGTGATCCGACTGTGCCCCTCACCAGTGAGGCAAGCCTGACCAGTGGAAAACGAGGTGAGGGGTCCTCACAGGGTGTGGTGAAGCTGGGGGGGTGGGAGGGCGGTGCCTGGAAGCGAGGCCTGGGCCCTGAACAGAGCGGCACCTGGCGTCAGGCGGGGGGTATTACTGTCTTGTGCACTGAGCACTGTGCTTGGGGCAGGAAGACGTGGGCGGGGCAGAAGGCAGGGGCAGACGGAGCGGGTGGGTCCAACAGTGTGTGGAAATGTGGCTGCGGCAGAGGGGACCCTTGTCCTCGTGACTGGGACACAGGCGGGAGGAGAGGGTCATGGGCAGGTTGGGGCCAGCCCAGGGGTGGCCCCGTGTGATTGCTCCTGTCCTCCCGCTCCCGCTGGAGCTTACACCTGCCCTGTCTCCTTTGCCTACCGGGACTGTGATGCCCATTGATGGCAACCTTGAAGCTCAGAGGCAGGGTGGGAGCTCAAGACCCCGCAGTTCTGGCCGCAGACTCCTCCTGGCTCAGCGGGCTGGCCGGTCTCCCTGACACTGCAGCCACCTGTTTCCCACAGAAAGCACCCCTCCTTCACTGGGCTGGGGCTCCCTCGCACGGTCCTAGTAGGAGAGCACGACTCTGGTCATCTGCTCTACCCCAGGGCTCCCAGGGGCCTAGCGCAGAGTGAGCCTAGGGAGAGTGTGAGCTTGCCTCCTGGGCCCCGTGGCACCAGCCACCTGCCGCTGGCTCTCTGCCAGCTGAGTGCCCTACAGCGGGGCTCCCGGTGGGCTCCCGCCAGGCTCCGAATGTGTGAAAGGCAGGGGCTCTATGGTTGGGGTCCTGGGTCTGGATCTGTCCATAAGATTGTCCCGGTTCCCTGGGGTGGGGGTGGGGGGTGGCTGCAGGCAGAGCTGTGATGCATCTTGGAATTCCCAGGGTGGTTTTGATTTCAAATATTCTGTGTCTCCACCTGGAGAACAGGAGATCTTGTCCGATGTGGTATCCTGATTCTCCACTCAGGACGTTTGGTCTCTGTGTCATCTAGGCACCCAGAAGCTTTAAAGCCCTACTCCTTTCTATCAATTTCTGTTCCCAAGGGCTCTCTATCCCCACCACACACCCCTTCCAAGCGGCCACCGGCGCTGAGCTCCAGGAGAGAGGGGCTACCGAGGAGGGCTGGGGTTGGGACGTGGGAGACAAGTTGATAAAATACCAACAGTCACTTGGAAAAATGTTCAGCCTTGATAAGTGCTGGGGCAGGGGGAAGCAAATTCATTATCACTTGCCCATTCCGCCAGCAAGAATAAATACAAGTGTTACAAACTAATGTTCGTGACGCAGCTGTTAGAGCCTGCATCTGAGGACTCAGATGAAGAGGTTCCTCAAGAGCCCTCTTGATGAGACCAAGAAAGTCGGGAGCAAAAGCCAGGAACGGTGAGGGCACATCCCACTTCCTAAGTCTAGAAGGCACAGAGCAGTTTCTGCAAAGATACACAGATTATAGCAGGAAATTGATTTTTTTTAATATATATACTTTTTTTATCCATCACAGCCTAAGTCAGCCTGAGAGCGTTAGAAGCGGCTCTCCCCAAGGACCTTTGGGAGGGGAGTAGATGAAGTTGTCCTGGCTACCCACTCTAGAAGTTTCTCACCAGTACCTCCAGGTACAGAAGGCTGGATGGCACGTGCTGTTTGGAGCAAGTCACCTTTCTTTTCTGGGTTTTCACTTTCCTTCCCCACCCACGGAGGTTATGGGGGCAATTCTGCAGCCCCTTGTCTCCTGCCAGGGTCAGCGGGCAATATCTGGAGACATTCTGGGGCTCACAGCAGGGGGGTGGGTGACGCCAGCATCTCGTCGGTAGAAACTGAGGATGCTGCTAGACATCTCACGATGGGCGGGACAGCCCCAGGAACAGAGATGTAGCCACCCCAGAGTCACCAGTGCGAGGTGGAAATCCCACCCAAATCTTCGTCAAGCCTGGTCCGCTGCCTCCCAGAGCAGACACTGGAATCTTCGAGGGAGTGAAGACCCTGCCTATTCTCTCTCCCACCTCCCCAGGACCCACCCCAGGACCTGCACACCGAGGGGCTCAACACAGTTCAGCGAACCAAGACTGGGCCTGCGCATTCCGACTCCCATCTTCTGAGTCACTGCAGACTCTTCCATCTGCTCAAAAAGACGGGAAGCTCCCCAGAGTGCGAGAAATTGCTTAGAGTTGCTGACTGGGAAAGCCAGCCTCCTGCAGGAAGCCCCCCCCTGATTTTCTCAGCCTACACACAATTCTAACTTCTTAACACAACCTTGTTCACATTGCCAGGCTGATGCACAGCTGGTCCCTCGGCCTAGAGAGCCCTTCCTGTGCTCCCCACTGGGACAACCTCTCTGAGTCCTTTAGGAGGAGCTCCACCACTGTCCCTTCTGGGAAGCTTTCTCTGAGAGCTCCCACTCCAGCCCTAAGGTAGGGTTTGGAGCCCCTGCTCTGCGCCTCTGGATCCCCTCTTCCCTTCCAAAGCAACACCTATGACCCCAGCCTGTGGCTGGCTGTCTCCTCCTCTCTAGCCACCCTGGCAACCCAAGAAAGGGAAGACTATTTTTTCAATTTCATTATATTGACACTTGGCATATAGTAAGTGCCCAATAAATCCGCAAGGAGTTAATTCTTTCTCACCCCCTTCACTCTATTTTGGAGTTCAACCCCCTAAATAATCTTTCAAACCCCTCAATCGGATCCTGGGACTCCCCTCAGATTCACAGCAGCTTCCTGTTGCACAAAAAACAAACCAGAAACCCTACTGTGGGGGTTGCCCACTGCCGGGGCCCTGCTCCTCCAATAGAACCCCGCGGAGGCCTCCCTAGGGCTCCTATGCTGGCTGCTGCCATGACCCGGAGCACATTCTCTGGATCCTTCTATGCCCAGTGCCTTCTACCTCCAGGGTCTTAGCTCAAGTCCTGCTTCCTCAGAGCCCTTCCCTGATGACCCCATTTACAGAGGCCCGGGGCCCCCAGGCTCTATCACAAACCTCATGTGACCTCCATCAGGGCATTTCCAACTGAGTCAGTCTTCGAGGTTTTTCATCTATCTCCCTCAGCCAGGAAACAGTTCCCTGAGAATGAGGACCTGGTCTCTTTTCTGCATCTCGGAATCTGTAGTGCAGGGAACCAGTGGTCTCCACAAAGGTATGTCCAAGCCCCAACTCCCCGTGAACGGGACCTGGTGGGAACGGGTCTTTACCGCGTTAAGTTAAAACATCATGAGATGGATCATCCCGGATTTAGGGGGCCCTGAATGGAGGAACAGGTGGTCCTGCCGACATAGGTGGAGAGAGACCCAGAGGAGGGGTCAGGTGGAGAGGGAGGCAGAGCCTGGCGTGGTCTGTCTGTTGTTTTAAGTCACCCAGTTGGTGGCCGGCCATCTGCTCCAGCAGACATGGGGAACGCATAGGGACGCTCGGCTCTGATTTACACAGAGTGGGTCTTCCATGAACAGCTGTCGCACGAACAAACGATGCCTCCATCCCGACCCCTGCTAAGCACCCTGCCCTCACCCCCCGTGCAGCCCACAGCCGCGCCCCACTGGGCCCCCAGACGCACCCCCCAGCCCGGCTCTCACCAGCCACCAGCTGTAGGTGTCCTCCTCCAGGAGCGCGTTTTGCGCGGTCAGCAGCGGCTGCATGGACCGGTTGAACCTCTCGTCGAACCAGGCCGACACCCTCTCCTGACCCACGCAGTGGGCGCAGGAGCAAGGCCTGTGCGTGTACTTCATGAACTTCTTGAAGTTCTCCGAGAGCTCTACGACCATCTGCTTGGGAAACCAGGTGGCAGTCACCATGGTGTGGGAGTAGTTCAGGAAGAAGGAGGTGAGGAAGATGAGGAGGATGAGGAAGGTGAGCACTTTGAGCGTCCTCTTTCTCAGGGTCACCATTTCTGCTGTCCGGACTGGCACCTCCCGGGGCTGGCGGGGCTGGAGGAAATCACGCTTGGTTGAGGGGGAATTCGGAAGAAAGTCCCAGAGATGGAGGCCCGCTCACAAGGCGAGACAGGGATTCCCAGGGGGGCCTCCAGGCCTGCGAGGGCTAACTTCACTCCTGCCCGGCGATGGCCACCCCAGGGTGTGGGACATCACCCCGTGACAGTCAGAGGCTAAGTGGACCCCTCTGGGGGGTTGCGGCTTCTTGCATATAATTTGTCCTTTCTGGAAAAAAAGTAGGCGGCTTTGTCAGCAGTCCTGAAACAGCCGACAATATCTCTTAAAGCTTTAATCCAACTTAGTAAAATTACCTCCTTTCACATCCACAGGGTTGAGGGGTAATTAATCTTGGAGACAGTGCAAGGACTCTTTGGGGTGAAGACCTCGGAGGAAGGGTCACGGTGCGGGACAGATGGATGCTGTCTTTGCCACTGTGTTCCAGAAAGGGTGATGGGTGATGATGCTTAATCAGAACCGGGTCTTTCCCCTGCTGTGACCAGAGATGTGGCCATGCAGCAGCACGCCGGAGGGAGGCACTGAGGCTTGTCCGTCATCTGCACAGAAAAGGAGGAAGAAAACAGAATGAAATTCTATTACCTTGGTATATTGCCTTTCTGTCTCCCCACCTCCTCCAGGATGAACTCCGTGATCTCCTCTGGAGTCAAGCCAACGGGGCAGGTGGCTCTGGACCATTTCTTCACCCTCTTGAGCCTTGGTCTGTGCATGTGTATGATGGGATGTTAACACCCATTCTTCAAGGTTTGCTAAGGGACACAGGGGCCACCCCACCATCTTTCCCGCAACCAGAACCAGGTCCATTTAAAGCAGTCCATCAAAATCCGTGCAACGGGTCAATGATGCACGCCCAGTGGAATGGACACAGCGGCTGCTGAGTACCCGCCAAGGATGTGCTAGTCCCTCCTTCACTCTCCTTCAGATTCTGAATTTCAGTGGGAATTGTAGGCTTCTGCCCCCTTGGCATTCAAGCTTTGCCTATTAGCCTCAGCCCTACAGAGTGGTCTTTAGCCGGCTCAGGTTCAAGTTGCAAAGGTCGTCAGTCAGCCCGGCCCTCAGCCTCCTCTTCTGTAAAATGGGAAAACAACACCTCCACTTACCAGGGGTTACAAAGATAAAGTAAAATGCTACGGGTGAGCTGCTGGGATGTACTGGGCAATTGCTAAGCTGCTTCTTTTTCAATGCACACATGAGTGAGGGTTCTTGGATGATTCACTCAAAGCCAGACACGATGGGCCACGCATGTGTCTCCTTCTTTCAGCAGTCCTCAAAGTACACTGCCAGCCAGAGAGGGGGTCCCTGTTTTGTCCTCAGAATAAACTGAGATTCAACGAGATTAAATGACTTGCCCAAGGTCCCGGGGAAAGGAGGAAGCAGGATCTGAATCCAGCTCCACAGGCCTCTGATTCCATGTGCATGGAGGGGCGGGGCACCAGGAATGGGGCGAGGGGGGTGGATCGTCTGCTCTGGAAGCAACATCCTCTCTCTCTACTGGTCTTTAGTTGGAAAACATAAAGGGGGAGTCCACTTCCACCAAAGAGAGCAAACAGGGACTCCTCAGATGTCCCTACACAAGACCCCAGAATGCATTGCCCTTGTGCTGGTCACATCTCTTCACTTGAGCGTGATGACTTTGGTCTTTGCTTGGAATGTGTCCCCTCTCCCCCAACTCAGTCTCTGTCTGGCCCGTTCATCCCCACCCTCGATGTATAAATGTCAACGAGCAGGATGCCTTTTTTTTTTCCAAGAAAGCGACATGTGAAGGGTTATTGATTACCTTTTGGTAGAAAAGAGGGGGGTGCTCAAAAATCCGGTTAAATCCAAAAGGCCTTCCTGGAAACATCCAAGGCTAACATGTGCTAGAACTCCCTCAACTCTTCAGCTCGGTTGGCAAAGCCATTTCGACTCTCCTACTTCTCCATTCCTCAGTGTTCAAGACGACCTGACTCATATTTATAACCCAGGGGTGCCCAGAGTCATCCCTTCCAGCTACCCCTGCTCCTCTAGCAGGAAGCAGCTCCATCACTAGAGTGAGATTGACCTGGTTATCTTCCAGGCTGGCCGCTGACTGAATGTGTCTGGCAGAAGATTCCCAGCCCTCTGGGTCCTGGGATGGGCACGTGTCCTAAGTCAACTGATCACACTAAACTTCCTGACTTGTAGGGAGGGAAGAAACTTTATTTTGTTCTGGCTGTTTGATTTTTGCATATAAAAGTCAGGATCATGCTGCCCATTTTCTATTTTTATTATTATTATTATTTTTACTGTGTAATTTGTTTTTATTTAAATTCAATTAGCCAACATATAATATGTACTGGCCATTTTAATAGTTCATGTGGAAGAGGGCCAAGATAAGTGGTGCTCACTCCCTGATCTAGCCATACCTGCAGCCCACCCCACATCTCAACAGTTTAATGACATGAGATAATAAATCCCCTTTATTGTGTAAAGCAGACTACTTATATAAAACTTGAAGCAATATGACTGACCCACAGGTCACAGCTGCTCCTGCCCAGGCTGACCCCACAGTGCGGAAAGTTCAACTCACCCAGACTGCTCTTTCTCATTCCTCAGGGATCAGCTGGTGCTGACTCCCGGAGAAAGGCCTGCTCTCTCCTGGCAGGAGAAGGGTCCTCTCCTGGCCTCCACAGTGTGGTGGCTCCATCCCACCAGTACTGTTCACTTATCTGCCTCCTCCCTGGGCTGGGAGACCCGTGAGGATAGGAGCTCACTCTCATTCATTGCTGGGGCCCTGTCACCTGGTATCCAGAGGGCATGAAGGAATCCAGAACCGAATGAAGGGAAAGGCAAGGGCCAACGATTCAGAGCAGAGATGTAAGCCTGCCCTCTCTGAACCATTTCTTCAATTGAGAAATGAGGAAATACCAATTCTGTCCACTTTTCTGGGCTTTCAACCAGGTAAACTCTGTCCAGTCATCTGATTCACTCACTACCTATTTTCTAGGGGCCTGTGATGGGTCAGCCTCTGGGACAGGTGGTTGGGACACATCATGGCCATTTTAATAGTTCATGTGGAAGAGGTGACTGCTGAACAGGGCCAAGATAAGTGGTGCTGACTCCCTGATCTAGCCATACCTGCAGCCCACCTCACATCTCAACAGTTTAATGACATGAGATAATAAATCCCCTTTATTGTCGTAGAATCATGGAAGATTCTACATTGGGAGAAGATGCCTAGGAGTAGGCATCTTCAGAAGGATGCCTTTGGGAGAAACGAGGGCGGTACCCTTGGATCAATGGGAAGAAGAAAAATAGGTGTGTGGGGCGTGGGGCAGAGAACATGGGGCTATGGAAGTCATTACGCAAGACCAAGTTTGCTCTGTGTGACCCAGGGACCCGAGGAAGGGTCTGAGCAGAAGAGCAACACAGTCTTCCTGCATCTGTCTCAGTAACGAGCATGGCCCCAGACGCTTTCGATGACTCTGAATCCTGAAGCCAAAGGCAGAGACAAGGTCACTCAAATAAATGACTGTTCTTGAACCACACGGACCAAATACAATTCTGAATGAGGGGTTCCTGATAATGTCCTGGCTCCTCGAGGGAGGTATTCATGGTCTAAGCTGGTGCTGGGGTGGGGTGAGAGTAGAGACAGAGGGCAAGCCTGGGCTGCAGAGGCAAGGAAACCGCGACACCCCACTCCTGTCCACTCAGCACATGCTGGGAGCCGCATCTCCGAGACCAGAGCATGCCCTCGGATCCCACTGGCCATCAGAGGCTTCTGAGCTGGAATCCATTAGTGTTTTCCAAAGCCTTGAAATAAGCTGCAGTGGAAAAGCAACAACACCCTTCCACCCTCTTTTCCGGCCCCTGGGGAGAAACGAGGAATTCATGACTTCCCTGCGCTCCAGTAACTGAGGCAGCCTGTAGCACCAGAGGCAACACCAGCCCTGGTTCCCTGAAACGGAACTGAGTCCAGGATGCCCAGTGCACGGGGAGGGAGGACAGACACGCCCCCGCAAAACAAAGCTGGGGAAGGACACGGCTCCCTGTCCCGCCAGCAGAGTGGCTGAAGTCTCGCAGCCACATCCTGGAGGACAAGCATATCCTGTTTGTCCTGCTCTGTGGATTGGGGCTTTTTACAGACAGATTTGAGGCAACCCTACCTGTGTCGTGCACATCTACCGGCAGCATTTTCCCAATATGCCCACTTGGCGTCTCCACGTGGTATCTGGTAATTCTCGCAGTATTTCTGAGGTTTTCATTACTGTATTTGTGAAGATGATCTGTGACTGGTGATGATGACAGGCTTTAAGCTCAGGGGATGGTAAACACTTTTCAGCAATAAAGTATTTTCAAAGTAAGGTACCCATCTTTGATTTTTTTTTTTTTTTAAAGATTTTTATTTATTTATTTGACAGAGAGAGATCACAAGTAGGCAGAGAGGCAGGCAGAGAGAGGAGGAAGCAGGCTCCCCGCCGAGCAGAGAGCCCGATGCGGGACTCGATCCCAGGACCCTGAGATCATGACCTGAGCCGAAGGCAGCGGCTTAACCCACTGAGCCACCCAGGCGCCCCTCCATCTTTGATTTTTAAAGATATAATGCTATTGCACATTTAATAGATTCCTACCATATAAACACAACTTCTGTAGGCACTGGGAAACCAGAAAATTCTTCTAACTCACTTCGTTACAATATCCACTTTATTGCAGTGGTCTGGAACTGAACCCAGCATTATCTCCAAGGTCCACCTGTCCTGGAGTGGGCACCGAGAATGCATCTGTGACCATCTACAGGGGTCGCCGGAACAATGTTAAATACACATCAGCACCCTTTCAAGAGTCCAGAAAGTCAAGGTTTCTCTAAAGAAGGTCCCTAACAAAGATAAGCCTACCTGGTCACAAGGAGATGCTGGCAATGGCCAGCCACTGACAGATGAACTGTTTCAAATGCTTGGGGAATGAGGTGAATGAACAGTATGGGTTTCTGAATGTTCACACCTGCTGAGGTGCACAATTCTCCCCAGGCTGGGATGCCCTCCTAGCTCTCTGCAGAGTCTCCTGCAGGAGGGCTGCTAGTAACATCAGCACATCCAATAAGGAGGGGCCTCAACTGTCCTCCACGTGATCTTCACATCAACTGGGCAAAATGGATAATCATGTTTACTTCCCTGACATTGGAAATGGAAGCACAGAGAAGGCAAGTGACTTGTCTCAGGTCACACAGTGAGACGGTGGCGGAGCCAGCACTTTGACCCAGCCTTCTACCTCTTCCCGGATCTTTCTGTGTAGCCACAGCCAACCCTGTAATTCATTAATACCTGGTCTCATCTTCATTGTCTCCCTGTCATTCCTTTGGGCAATCTTTCCAGTTTCTTGAGATGGACCCTACCTGTTCACATCCTCTTCTGTTGTTTGAATTAGGGTGTTGTTAATTTTGGTTACTGTATTGCTCACTTCTAGAATTTCCATCTGAGCAAAATTTTTATAAGCTCTGTTCTTTTCAGGTAAAATTCCCCACCTTGTCCCTCTTCCTGCAGTTATGCACTCCAGTTATTTCAAAGACTCTGTCTGCACCTTGTGACATCTGGGGAACATGTAGGTCTATTTCTGTTGTCTGCTTTCTCTCTTTACCTCCCTTTGGTCATTTGGTTCTGTCCCGTGGCATGACTGGCAATGGTGCATACTGTGTGCCAAAAGTCCAGAGATTCCCGAGCAGGCTGGCCTTATTCAGAGAGGAAGGTGCTTTCTCCTGGTCAGCAGGTGGAGCAGGGACATGGGACTTTGTTCCAGGTGGTGAGCAGGTGCCTTGGGACCATGTTTCAGTTTTCACAGCGACTGGTTATTTCCGGTTTACCCCCACTTGTTTCTGGTTTACCCCCACTTACAGACTACGGCCCTTCTCAAAGGCTCTCTGGGATGTCTACCAAGGCCTGTCTTCCTTGCATGCTCTCACCTCTGTCTCCCCTGCCCCGCGAGGTTATCCAAAGCCGGGTCTAGCCTTTTAGTCGCTCAGCTGCTATTTGCAGCTTGGTCTCTCAGGCTCTGGTCCCAGGCACCTGAACTACTGACAGATGCTTGGAAGGAAGAAAGGATGCAGAGTATTTCTTCTTTTCTCTGTCATTCCCTTTGCTCCAGGTTCTTGGTCGCTTAAGTTTAGGCTGACCTGGCGGTCCTGAGTTCTATTTTTAATTGAATTTAATTTGTTTTACTCCCAGTTTGTGAGATGGCCCAACACGGAGCTGCTGCTGCTGCTTTCCACTTGCTTCTGGAGCCTTTTCTGAGCCGGCACAGCCCTCCCGCAGGAAGGGAGCTGGAGTACCAGGCTCCCTCCCCCCACTCATCTCCTTCCTCTCCGGGATCTTCGCCTCTCACCACCTGGCTGCTGTAGCTGTCCTCTTCATGAGCTGGGTTTCTAGCTCATTCCACCGCTGGACATGGAGGCAACAGGGTCTTTCCAGTGCCCTGCCTGGAGTCCTGGGTGTGGTGGGAGCTCAGAAAATCTGGAGAAGAGGGCAGGCCCAGAGAAGCCCCACAGGTGCCAAACAAATGGCCTCATAGCGGCCGAGCGAGCAGATGGAGGGAAAGAGGGTGGCAAATCCGCAGGCAGAGGGTGGCAGCTGCAGCCTCGCTCCTCTGCCACGACCTCCCCGCCCCCGCCCCGGCTCCATCTGCTTTCACGCGGCGTCCACACACACCAGCTTCAGGACACACAGCGAGGATGACTTCCCAGCTCAACGCTGCTCATCGTGTGCTCAGGATCCGACATCCAGGAGTCTTCCGGTTCTTGAAAACGGGGTCCCCTCTGTCCTGGCTTTGGGTGCCCTGACTGCTGCACATGGTGGCCCAGGGTGGCATGGGATAAGAACTGACTGGAAGGGCCTTAAGCCTTCTGTCAAAGAAGAGCCATTCTTTCCTGCACAGCTACCCAGCCCCGACCTCTTCTCTGGACATGTGGCATCTGCCTAGTCCAGTTGCGTAAGGCACCTGCTATCGGGTCATGGTCAACAGCTGACGGAAGAGAAAATGGCACAGACAGACCAGGGTTTAAATCCTGATTCCGTCCATTCCCAGCTGTGGGCTCGTGGGAAAGGCACTCCGTCGCTCCGATATCAGTTTCTGAATTCAAGAAGTGGGATGAAAAGCGCCCACCCCTGAGGGTCCCGGTAGATTGAAAGGATTTGCACAGAAGCGACCAGCCAGTCTTCGGCACAGGGTTGGTTATAAATGTCAATTCTCAACCCTCCCCCAGGCCCAAGCCCTCATTTGGGGCTCAGAGTGCCTACTGTGTCTGCATGGGGGGCACTGGGACGTCCCGTTTCTTGCAGCTTACAAGGCCCCTTAGGTTGGATACAGTCTGGGGGTGTGAGGACTCTTCCCTCCCTCCTCTGGGTCCTCTCTCCTACTGCAGGGCCTGAAAGTCTGCAAACCACATTTCCCAGCTTCCCCTGCCTGTAGGGCTCTGGATACTGCTGCGATTTGGCCAGTAATAGCTGGGCAGGCAAAAGACAGTGTGGAGATTCCTCAAGAAATTAAAAATAGAGCTTCCCTATGACCCTGCCATTGCACTCCTGGGTATTTACCCCAAAGATACAGATGTCGTGAAAAGAAGGGCCATCTGTACCCCAATGTTTATAGCAGCAATGGCCAGTCACCAAACTGTGGAAAGAACAAAGATGCCCTTCAACGGACGAATGGATAAGGAAGCTGTGGTCCATATACACTATGGAGTATTGTGCCTCCATCAGAAAGGACGAATACCCAACTTTTGTAGCAACATAGACGGGACTGGAAGAGATTATGCTGAGTGAAATAAGTCAAGCAGAGAGAGTCAATTATCATATGGTTTCACTTATTTGTGGAGCATAACAAATAGCATGGAGGACATGGGGAGTTAGAGAGGAGAAGGGAGTTGAGTTGAGGGAAACTGGAAGGGGAGGTGAACCACGAGAGACTATGGACTCTGAAAAACAATCTGAGGGGTTGGAAGGGGCAGGGGGTGGGAAGTTGGGGTACCAGGTGGTGGGTATTAGAGAGGGCACGGATTGCATGGAGCACTGGGTGTGGTGAAAAAGCAATGAATACTGTTATGCCGAAAATAAATAAAAAATAAAGAATAAAAAAAAAAAAAAAAAAAGGGAGGCAGGGCCGTCCTCCCTCCCACAGCGGTGGAGGCTGCTTCGTGGTCTGAGCCCTGGACCCAGAAGCACCTGCCTCCCTCACCCCCGGGCTGGCTTCCTGTAGTTTCCTGGCCTCTGGACCTCGGCCTGGAGCCATGGGACAAGAACTCCGCTCTTGTTACCTTTCCAATAAATTTGCAAGCACCGGATCCCCGGAATCTAATCCTTTTGCTACAAGTTTCTGTTTCTGTTTCTTCATCCATAGCCTGGGGATAAATATGATACCTACTTCCCGGGGTTGGATCGAGAAAAACATGAGTCAAGGTAGGTCAGTGGCACAGAGAGGTGCATGGCACTCCCTGAGTGCTCCCTGAATTTTGTGTGTTATTAGCACCGTGGGTTCAGTGTCCTGCACGGAGCACCAACACGCCCACCCCTATGCTTCTGTCCCATTTTTGCTAACAGATGTGGAAGCCGAGCTCAGAGAGGGGAAGTGACTCCTCCGATGACCCAGAGATAAGGCGCCAGAGTTGAGAGGGGAACCAGGCCCCAGAGTCCAAGTGCATGCCTGTTCTCAGAGATGGAACCTCTCTGGTCACACAGCTGCCCCTAGCCCGGCAGTTTCTACACTTCCCCAGGAAGGAGCTCGGAAGGTGCCTCCAACTAAGCTGAAACGGAGCAAGAACCAGCAGAGGCCGAGGTGACGAGGTCGGAGAGCTGGTCCAGCTGCTTCTGCCAGGGGTGAGGCCCTGTAGGAAATTCCAAAGTCCCTGAGCCCCTGGCAGTGTGACCCCAGGGACGAAACCTGGGCCGCCTAAGCTTCGAGTCCCTCATCTATAAATGGGGGGTAAACACCGCCCTTGCCTCTGAAGGGGCCATAGGGCAAGAGGTGATCTTTTAACAGCAAGGAGGGGTTCTCTCTGGTGGACCCTATTCTAAGCAGGACAGTGGATCAGAGCCCGGAGCCCACAACAATCATGATGCTGGAACCGGGAATCACCTCCATCGTTTGGAGGCGGGAACAGAGGTTCCAGTAGTCAAGTTCCCTGCCCAAAACCCTCCACTGGTAAGTGATGAAGAGGGGTGGCAGGTGAGGTCGAGCCCAGTGGGGGGTGTCCAGGGGTCTGCCATGCCCTGAGCCTGGCATCTGAACCTCAAGCGAGGTGAGGGGCCCCACAGGGCAGTCCCAATGGGGTGAGCGTGAGCCCTCCCTGCTTGTCTGGTTCTCTCCCAGTGCGCTCACTCCAGCTCAGCTCCACCCGCTCCAAGTTAGCCCCAAAGCTGGCAGCCGGATGCCCACAGCCCGGCCCAGACCTGGACACCCTCAATGTCTTACTCTTCCCCTGGGCCAGGAAGGAACAGCCACGCTGCAACCGGACCCTGTAGCTGGCACAAAACATCACCTGAGAGGAGCCTGGTCACACTGAGGGGATGCCTGAGAGGGGCCCCGGACATGCAGAGGTGAAGAGGAATGACAGGCTCCCCGACACTGTAGAGTGGGGAGTGGCTGCTTCTCTCCTTCCAGAGTAAAAACCAGGTCTCTAATTAACGCAGCCAGCAGCTGTGCTGACCCTAAGGCCTCTCTCCTCCCTGTGCCTCCCAGGGCATGGACAGCCTCCTCCCTGGGGCAGCAACCCTCTGGTCCTACAGGGACACAGCACCACCTCAGGACGTTAGGCCAGTCCACATCTCTGGGCCTCAGTTCATCCTCCGTACAATGGGACAGCGAGGCCAGCCCCTGCTTACCCCAGACTCTATTCAGAGAAAAAAACGAATGCATACAATGTGGTTAGCGCTGATGGTCAGTTTCCAAACGGACTACAACAGGCAGCCCCCGCATTATAAAAGCGTTATCTAGCATATGGAATATATAACATGTTTCGGGATCAATGCGAAGGGTTTATGGATCTAGGAAAGTGTCTAGAGTGATCCTTCAGTCAAAGATAGCTGACGTCAACACGGATGTTGGGGGAATTTCACCTTGCCCTGGTGTCACCGTACATTTGAGGAACTAAAATGCAGGTGTGTCCACTGCGGGGGGGAGAAGGTGGGGTGCAGCAGGAAGGCGCAGCCTATGCAAAGCGAAGCGCTCACCACACACGGTTACCGCGCCCCAGACAGACACGTCACTCTGATCCGTGCCCTGCCACTGCCCCCGCAGATCCTCTCTCTCCCCGTGGTTCTCTCACCCAACCATTGCAGGGCACAGCCAGGCAGCAGCCGCTCTGTCCAGTGCTGGGCCCTCCTGAAACCTAACCTTACAGAGTGGGGCCGAGGCTGAGGTTATTAAGGAATCACGCGAAGACTTGAGAAAGGCCGTGATGGATCAGTTCTATGCGTCGACTCAGCAAGGCCATGGTGCCCTGTTGTTTGGTCCAACACTAGTTTAGGTGTGGCTGTGAAGGCATTTAATAGATCTGGTGGCCACTTATAATCAGCTGACTTTAAGTGAAAGAGATGATCTGCCAAAATGTGAGTGGGCCCCATCTAATCAGTTGACGGCGTAAGGGCAAAAACCAAGGCTTCCCGGAGAAAGAATTTTCTCTCAAAACTGTAACAGAGAGGGGCGCCTGGGTGGCTCAGTGGGTTAAGCCACTGCCTTTGGCTCAGGTCATGATCTCAGGGTCCTGGGATCGAGTCCCACATCGGGCTCTCTGCTCAGTGGGGAGCCTGCTTCCTCCTCTCTCTCTCTCTGCCTGCCTCTCTGCCTGCTTGTGATTTCTCTCTGTCAAATAAATAAATAAAATCTTAAAAAAAAAAACAAACTGTAACAGAGAAATCAAATCCTGCCTGAGTCTACAGCCTGCTGTCCTGCCCTATGGATTTTGAAGTTGCCCGTTCCACAAAACATAAGCCAGTTCCTGAAACGTGTGTATACCTGTACTCTATGTGAACTTTTCCCCTAGAGAATCCTGACTGGTACAACCATCTTCAGCATTACAGAGAAGTGGGCATCAAGTGCAGCTAGCAGGTATCCCTAGGAAGTGGTAAT
Organism: Mustela lutreola; assembly: GCF_030435805.1. Classification (NCBI taxonomy): domain Eukaryota; kingdom Metazoa; phylum Chordata; class Mammalia; order Carnivora; family Mustelidae; genus Mustela; species Mustela lutreola. The sequence continues at coordinate 8,453,002 of NC_081292.1, read as the reverse complement.
GGCCTGAGGCCTGCATGGCAGACGGGTAACTAGGCAGAGAAGACAAGAGCCTCTGGGCTGGGGAAGCTTCAGGGGCAAGAGGTCTGCAGGAAACAGCAGGTGAGTCTGAAGGAACTGAAAGAGAGACCAAGCCAAGCAGAACGCCCGAGAGAGCGATGCAAGATGGAGCCGGCAGGCGAGCTGGGGCCACATCCTGGGAGCCTCAGGCAGCCCCAGCGGGGTTTGACACAGTGATATTTCCAGATTAGGCTCAGGGAGGTCGAGGCTTGCCCAAGCCACACTGGTAGGACGCAAAGTCAGGCCTGAGGAGATGGCACCTCCCCGCGCCATCCCTGCTTCCCTGCCTGTCGGGGCTGCTGGGTGGGTGCACCCAAGTCTTCCGGGGGGCTAGGCGGGGAGCTGGGCATCTGGTATTCCCTCCGCCTGTCCCACCTTGCTCCGTGCCCAGGGGCTGGCCTTGGGGCCTGCACAGGCTCCCACTCTGCCAGGCTTCCTGTGGGTCTGGCCCGTGGGAACGCAGGTGGGAGGCTGGAGAGAAAGGGGGCAGACACTGGGGGCTCTGGCCGCTCCCCGCCTCCACTGGCTCTGTCTCGGGGTCTCAGCAACATCTCTGATCTCATCCTCTTGCCTCCTTAGCCCTCGAGCTCAAAACATTCCACAGTCTCCATCCCTAGGGATGGTCCGGTCCCCGTGGCTTCTCTGCCCAACTACATCCTTATAAACAGCCCTTTCACAAGCTGCCACCAGCGCCCACCACCACCCCCAACACCATGTGCGTCTTACTGGGCAGCACCGGTGGCCCCAGGGCCCTGCCCCGCACCTCGAGGAACGGCCCTGGCGGCATCAGAGGATTCTGGCGAAGAGCTGGTTTGGGCCAGCTGGACGCCCAGAGCCCTGGCTCCTCTCCCGCCTTGGGTAGCTGATCATTCTGGAAACTTCCCAGCCCCGCTGCCCAGGAACTCACCCATCAGGAGGTCTCCCACTGAAATGGCCCGTGCCAGCCCCAGAGCCAGAGGCTCCTCCTGGGCTCTCTTCAGGCTCCAGGCTCCCCACATTCCAGCTCCCACTAGGGGGCGCTCTATGGGCCGGGCCCCAGGCCCCCTGGTGAAAACCGGAGCCACCTCCCGGCCCCGCCCCCCACAGGAAGCAGCAGCTGGTGTGGGCAAGCCACAGGGCCAGGCCCCTACAGCCCACGGCTGCCCCCAGTGCTGGCTGCTGCCTGACCCCCAGCCACCGTGCAGCCCCTCCCTGTCACTGACTCACCCGCCTCTGCCATTCGCCGGCCCTCTGACTCCTGCTCGGCTTCAGTATGGAGCTGTCAGAGAGAATCCTCATGGTTCTGTCGTCGGACAAAAGCCCACAGAACATCTCTAACACTGGCGGGGTCTCCTCCTTATCTCGATAATGGCTTGTCAGCCTCAACAGCCTCCCCATCTTCCCCACACGCAGTCTGCCCATCTGGCAGTTCAGTATCTGGCACCTTTTTGTGCTGGGTTCCTGGAAGGGGCCCAGAGGATCTTTAGGACAGGTACCCGTCCCTCTGCTGTGCAGTGGGGAGGTCTTTGGGCTCGGAGACGACACAACTTCTTAGGCACTAGCCAGGGCGTGAGAGAGGCGGTCGCAGGTCTTATGGGGAAGGTGGTACCGATCAGTCCCATTTTATAGATGGGAAAGCTGAGGCTCACGGTCTCAGGATACTTTCTCAGGGTCACAGGGCTAGGAAGGGCTGGGCTGATTCCCGAGTCTGCTCTTCAGTGCTGCTCTGGCTGGCCCCTCATCTAGGCATCTCTTACCTGGCCCTTACCTCTCACCTGTGGGGACACCTGTACTGCCCTGCACACCCCAGTGATGTGTCTCTCCTCGCCTCGAAGGAAGCCAGACTGGGCCAGCTCCAGGATCCAGCACATGACAGTTCACACACGGACCTGCCTTCTCCCAAGTCACATGCACCTCCAAGGCGTGAACACTGGCTAAGAGCCCCAGCAACTTAGAAGGAAGATGGAAGGCTCCGTGGAGGAGGTGTTTGTGGAGACTAAGTGGGGTGGAGAGGGTAGAGTAGAGCAGAGAGCTCCGTAAAATGCAGGGTCGTGGTGGCTGATGGGGACGCCTGGCACAGCTAGGGAAATCAGGGTGCCCTGAGTGGGGGGGGCCAGCTCTCGGAGTCTTTAGGAACATGGGCTTTGGGCTAAAGGCACTGGGGAGCCACTGCTAATGGTCTGTGAGCAGCACACAGTAGTGTTGCAACCAGCATCAAGAAGCCAGACTGGGGTGCACATGCGGCCCCTGAAGCCTGAGACCAGCCCTGTCTCCATCCTCGTGCCTTGGGAAGCCCATCTCCATCGGGATCAGTTTCCCCACTCCTTCCTGTGCTGACTTGACCATCTGTCTGCCCAGGTCCCCCACACCCAGGCGGCGCTGACAGCTGGAGAGAGCCCCTTTCTTGGGCTCGACAGTCCTCCTCTCCTTACCCGGGTACTTCATGCTCGCTGGAAGGGAAAACAGAGCGAGGTTCAGAGCGGGCGCTTTGGGGAAGCACGTCTGAGAAACGTGATTAAGCAGGATTAGGGTCATATGAGAAGCAGTGGATATATTTTCATATTTTGAGCCGCACAAAAGGAATTTAAATCCGCAAATCTTCTTATGTGTGTAGATTGAGCTGTGCTAAATTCAGAGTCGGAAGACATCCACACAATATGCGAGGCAGGTAATGTGGTCAGGGGTCAGGACCGCATCTGCACAGACTGACCCCACCTCTGCCCGCAGAAAAAAGGGGGGGGGTTCCCCTGATTTGGGTGGTGCTGAAGTCATGGCAAAGGAAAGACTATTTTGCCTGCTGAGGGACCCCACGAAGACTTCCTTGTCTTTGTGTGTCCTGGGCCAATGCAGGGAGCACACGGGCTCCCTGTGTGGGAGGGACACTGAGATAAGCCACTGCTCCCTCTAGATATACAGCACGGGCTGGGATGAGGAACCAGATCCCGAGAAAGGGCATCCCACATGCTTCCTTCTGCTCCTTTCTTTGGACTTCTGGGGTCCTGCCCCTTCACACCTTCTCCTTCCCTGCCTTAGTGAGTGACCAACAGCATCTTTCACCAGGAAGATACTGGCGGGTGGTCAGGGTGTGAGTGTCTGTCTGTCTGTCTGTGTGTGTCTGTGTCTGTGTGTGTGTGTGCACCAGAGCTACATATCAAACATTGCTATGTTCTGCCAAGAAAAGGAATAATCAAAAACCTAGAACAGGGGCGCTGGGTGGCTCAGTGGGTTAGGCCTCTGCCTTTGGCTCAGGTCATGATCTCAGGGTCCTGGGATCGAGCCCCGCATCAGGCTGTCTGCTCAGCAGGAAGCCTGCATCCCCCTCTCTCTTTGCCTACCTCTCTGTCTACTTGTGATCTTTCTCTATGTCAAATAAATAAAATCTTTAAAAAAAAAAAAAAAAAAAGAAAGAAAAGAAAACAAAAACCTAGAACAGTGACCATCGGGCTGAGCTTGCTTCCTCTTCGCTGCGTGTTGGTTTGTTAGAATTTCAACTGCACTTCTTTAAGACTTCAGCAAAGTTGCTCTGATCTCAGGGTGAGCTACTTCCAGAGGAAGCTACATCAGGATGTGTCAGGGTATCGCCACGAACATCTGTTTCCATGAGCACTCGGGGGCCCCGGGGCTGGTGGCCACGTTACCGGGGACGTGGCGATAAGGACACGTAGAGTGGCAGCTGTGACATAGTGGACATTTGAACTTTAAATACCAAGAATTGGGAGGACTCACGGAGTGTTTGCTCTGGGTGAGGCTTCTCTTTGCTGCCCTAAATCGCTCTCCGGAAACCGTGGGACACTTGCTCCTGCCTTGGCCAGGCCATTTCCTGTTGGCAGTGCTGTTAAACCACTCAGCGGTCTTGGGAGAAGGGCCCATGTTCCTGCCTTGGTGAGCCTTTCCCCTGCCAGGGGCACTAATCTTCAGGGGCACCTCACTTGCCTGTCAACGCTAGTCCTGTGGCCTGCTAGCTACGTGCCCCAGCATCGAGGGACCCAAGCCAGCAGCTTTTGCTTGGAGGGACTGACTCCATAGACCCCCGGCTCGCAGAACGGTACACCTCAACTAAATCTGGACTTCACTCTGCCTGGAACAACAGTGGAATCGATCATTGGTTTGGAGCATGTTATCTCTTTAATGGCTTATTAAGAGACATTATCCTATAGACTGCTGCCTTGTGAAATATTACTATTATAAATTATCATTCCTGCAGTGAACCTGTGTTAAATTATTGCCAAAGACCAGCTCAGTCTCTCAGTATAATTTGCCTCAAGTAAAATATTCTGGCTAATGCAGATAATAAACACACTGTCTTCAGACTCAACTTGTATTTACGAGGTTCACAGCTCTGCCTGGATGCCAATTTTCTCCGTGTGACAGGTAGACATAGAGAGATGAGGGCCTCCCGATAAGCCATGACCTGGGGCCGGCCCCCAAAACCTTCACTCCTTCCTGTTTCCAGAGCTCTGAATTTGCGAGTGTTGGCTGAGTTGCCATCTTCCCCCAGATTTAGAAGGGGTAACTCAGAGCCCTAGCTCCGGGCATGAGATCTCCGCCACAACCTGCTCTTCACAACAGCCCTTGCCCGCATCCCAGAGCCTCACGGCACCTGCCAGGATCCGTGACACACCAACAGGCTAGCTTCTCAGTCAGCAAAAGGGGAACAGGATAAACTCAGTCAGGACTGTAGTTTTCTAGCCCCTCCATGGTCCTCTCCAAGCATGCCTCCCACTACCCAAAAGTCTCCAGCGGTTCCCTTCATGCCGGAAATGAAATCCAAGGCTCTACCCAGCCCTGCAAGATCCTTCTAGACCTGGTCCTTGGCTACTTTGACTCCACTCTCCACGCCTTTTCTTTGGTCACTCTACTCACCAGCCACGTGTCCTCCGCAAGACGACAAGCACAGGACCTGTGGGCAGGCTGGAGACTAGCCATCACTTAGGATGCTGGGTCCCAAGTCAACTCCTCGGAGAGACTATCCCTGCACTGTCTGCACCCTGAATCATGATGTTTGTCACACTCTGCATTTCACCCAGCTGTTTTCCAACATGATATACTTAGGAACAGCTGAGAAGATTCTCCATACAACTAGGTTCCTTGAATGCAGACTCTGTTCCCCACCGTGTTCCTGGAATAGCGATCTTATATAATCTTGAATAATCATCTGAAAGGTAGGTACTATCCCATTTCACAGGTAACAAAACTGAGGCTAAAAGACATTGAGCAATTGCAAATTTACCTCATCTCACGATTAGTAGGTGACAGACCTAGGATTCAAATCCTGGCATTTTCAATACCACCCTATTGTCAAGAGTGCTACTTACTCTATGTGTCTCTGACACTCCCAGGTGTCTTACTGGGCAGGCTAAGCATGCAAGGCCCCACCAGTCCTTTATCTGGATCATTCTTCATCATTGTGCCTGCAGCAAATGACTGTAAAACATGAGGTAATGTCTTTCTGGGACCAAAAGATGGCTCACTTATTGTCTGCTACAAAACGCTGTATTTTATCATCAGGATAATGCCCTTGCTGATGGAGCGATTTTTCTGGCCCACAGGTCCCCCAGCAGGTGAACTGTGTGTCTCAAGTGCCACCTGCCCAGGAACGCTTCCCTGGGTTCCTCCCCTTCCTCCCCCACCTAATCCTTGTGAGATGAGAATGTACTGGAAGGAAGGAAGCAAAAGAGAATTTGATGTGATTGAAGAAAGCCAAGCCAATGCATTTGGGGCAGACACTACAGAAGACAGATTAACACAGAGAGAAGAACGTTTCTGAATGTTTATGTTTTTGTGACCTTGATAATCAGCTCAGCCATGAACTCTCTGGAGTTTGACCAAACCAGGAAGGTGGACAGGCAGAGCCTGACTTGCCACTGAGAGCATAGGCTGTGTCTCATTTAGTTCAAGTTCCCTGGTACTGTACCCACATGGGGGCCTGCTTAATGGGTAGATGGACAGAGGGATGCACCAATGATGCTGACTCACGATGGGCTTGCTGGTCGACCCCCACGCTGCCTGCCCCTCGGGGAGATTGCAGGAAGGCCTGGGCTGTCTTATGTATGGGAGCTTTTTGGAGCATTCCTTCTGGGAAACTTTCAAGGGGTTCACAGGCCAGTAACCAGGCAGAACAGCTTTCTGATTATTCTTTTTTCCAGCTGAATGAGATTCAGTTAATGGAACACTTAATAAGTCCTTCTGGGCCCCAAGCAAAGAGAGACATTCCTCTGCTCCTGGAAATGAATTTCTGGTGCCACAGCCACAGAGCCCAGATCAGGGAGAGGTGACGGCTGCTTGAATTTCTTAACTGAATGCCTGAGGCAGGACCTCCAAGGTCATGCCCCTGGCATTGGGCATCCCGCTGCTGAGAGCCCCAGGCCTACATGATCAAAGGGGAGCTGCTGGAAGGCTCTATCTCGACGTCTGGCTGCCGCCTACCTCAGAGGCAAAGGCTTGCGGTGTTTCAGGATCACATAGGAACATAGGGAGGACCACGTCTCTCTGCTTCCTTTTTCAGGTGGGGAAACTAAGGCTCAGGGAGGGGACGTGACTTGCCCAAAACTGTGTATGAGTTCTGTGTTGGCTCTAAGACTAGAACCAGGAGTCCCTAACTCTCCAAATATGTTCCTTCCAGCACACCTGCTCCATGAGCTGTTCCAGCAGGTGCCAGACAGGGGTCAGTATCCTCACAGATCGCAGCAGAAGTAACCCCTAGGCAGGATGAGTCGGCCCGAGATCACAGCCCACTAATGGCTCTGGCGGGACACCCGTGTGCCTTCCTTGGCCCTTGCCCTAGCCCCACCCCCACCCCAGGCTCTGCCTGATGGGACTTCCCTCTCCTGAGATCAGATTGGGGTCTGTGGTACAGCCCCAGCACAATTTCTTGCTCTATGTCTGTTGTTTTGAAATCCAGGCTCCTGTCCGGCTTAGAAAAACAAGCCTGAAGTAGTGGAACAGAGTCTGGCTCAAACATGTGGTTTGAGAAGAAATACAAAGCAAGGAACAATTGGAGGTATGGAACTATTTCAAATGTCACCCAAGAGTGGACAGTGCAATGATTAAGGAACAGGACAAGTAGTTTCCTATTAGATACACACCTTCCTTCTGCCCCGTTCAGTTCCGTTCGATTTTTCTCACTACACAGCAACCACCCGCCTCACCCCTGCAGACACATGGAGGGAGGCAGATGGAGAAGATAATCGAGGCTTTGTTGGTCCCAGGGCCTTTGCACATGCTGTTCTCTCCTGCATAGAATGTTCTTACCCTAGAATCCACGCCGTTTGCTCCCTGGCTATATTTATGGTTCTGCCCAAAAACGCTCCTTGGAGGGACCTTCCCTGATCACCCTAAAATAGCATACCTGTTACTGTCCCCAGGTTCGACTACACTTCCCATCACGGACTTAATCACAAGATGACACTTCATTGTATACAGAATTCCTTCTTTCTGGCTTTGTCTCCCTGCACCAGGAGGGCAGAAATGTCACCTATGACCCTGCCTGCTGCGTCTCCCATGCAGGGGACAACAGTGGGCTCCTACAATATGTGCGAGCCAGCGGTAGGGTGAAAGTGCTCAGAGCTCAGAAAGCAGAGATTCCTGTGGGTTTGTGCATAGGGAGAGGTGGAAGGAGGTGGTCCTTGATCATTGTGGGGTCTCGGGGTCCTCATACGGGAAATGGGATGGCGACGCTGAGAACCTCAAGGCAGCCCCGCGCACGGATGGCCCAGGGCAGCGTGCAGCTCGGGGCAGGGGCCCTCTCAACACTGACCCTTGTCTTGGGGGCCTCTTTGTCTCCAACTGGGCAGATCAGCCACCCTTAAGAAGGGAAGGCTGAGCTCGGCCTACAGACTTCCGTTGGCTTTTGAAAAAAACAACAAAACCAAAAATACCATAAAACCACACGGTGCCTCTGTGCATCTGTCGAGAGCTGCGGCCTGCAGGCATGCGTCCTGCCCCGGGGAGTTGGTCCTCTGTGGGGCATACGGCGTGGGACGGGGACACCAGGCTCTGCTCGGTGGGGCACACGGGCCTGGTTCCCAGACAGTCTGGAGCCTTGCAGTGACTTCCAGAGAAGGGGGGAATGTCATCCATGGGGATGGAGGGGCTCAGTGTCCCACAGGTGTGTGTGTGTGTGTGGCTCCGGGTCTGCCCCGACCAGGGTACCCACGGAGGATGGGGGTGTTTTATCAAACACCACCCCCTTCTCAGTTCCCTGTCCTGATGGCTTTTCTTTGTCAACTCAGGAACAGGAGCATCTGTGTGAGTATCATCAAAACCTCACTGCCGCTCTGGCTGGGAAACCACAGCCAAGCATCCCCACTGTACAGAAGGACAAACTGAGGCCCAACAATGGGAACACACTTAGCAAAAAAAAAAAAAAAAAAAAAAAAAAAAAAAAAAAAAAAATTAGAGAAATAAAAATATGCATGCATGCAATAAAATAAAATAATAATACAAAATAAAATAGAAAATATTTTTTTTTCTTTTTTAAATTCACACAGTGTCACGTGGTAGAGCCATGCCTAGAACCAGCTCTCCAGACTTCAGGACGAGGACATTTTTTTAGCTAGTGGATTTCAAATTTTCTTGAAACTCGAGTCTTCCCCAAGCAGAAACTTGCTACTTCAACCGCTTTTCCCGGCAAGGTGGTCGGGGAGATCCCCGAGGCCGGGCCTTTGGGTCTCACCACCCCGGAAGCTAGTTTGCAAAGCCAAGTCACTCCCACTCCGCCCCCTGCCCCGAAGTGCTCTCTGAGAGCTCCAGAGGCCTAATCAGGCAGTCAATCTGCGGTCGCGTTACTAAATGGGGCTTGTTCGTTCTCAAAGCGTTTTCACAAACAGGTTCTAGGAAAACTTGTGAAAACAACCGAGTGGGTTTCAAGGTTGAGGAAGTGGGGATTGGCACTCTCAGGACGGGAGGGAGGGGGCAGGAGAAGCAGGGGGACCAGGAGAAAACAGGGCCGGTCCGAGCCACGAGCCACAGTGAGGTTGCAGAAGAGGCTGCGGGGGTGGGTTAGCCCCCGGCAGGCCACCAAGGGCATGTGTGGAGGAGGGCGCTGGGGGCCCGGGCTGGCGTCAGGCCCACGTTGGACTCCACCTCCGCCACCTTCCCTCCCCTCTTCCCACTGAGAAGTCAAGCGTCCTACTTTCTGAATCACAAAGACACGTCCACTGTCAAAATAATCTGTCCGGATGGTCTGCCTGTACGACAGGAGACAGGCTTTATAATCAGGCACAGAGTGCATTTCCCGTGCCGTACGTGTTGGCGACCTGTTGATGTGTTTGAATGTGGCAAAAAGGGAAGGCACTTGGTTAAGCAGAACTTTCTGAAGATGAGAGGAATGTCCCATCCCCTGAACACTGCCCCACCGCCTGGGGTTAGAAAGGACCGCCTTCGAAAAATCCTGGATGTCTGGAGAGCCTACTGGGTCCTGGATACCGCAGGAGGCATAGCGAGAGATACAAAACCCAGGTCACAGGTCTCCCCCACTTGTCTGGTGGGGGGACAACCATTTCAACACAGTTCAAGGCAGAGAGAGCAGGCAGTTAAGAGCACAGATTCTGAAGTCAAGTCACAAAGAGCAGGGTTTGAATCCCAGCTTTGCCACTTACCAGCTGTGCCACCTCGGGGGAATTCCTTAACCTCTCTGAGACCCCGTTTCTTTATCTGAAAAATAGGAAAAAAAGAATACTCAGACTTATGACAGCGGGAAGGCATGAAGATCTCCCTAGAGAGCGCCAGCCATGTACACATGAAGTACTCTTATGAGGGCAGAGCCCTGTCTGACCCTGCTGAGGGGAGAGAACAATAGTCACCTTCAGAGTGCTGGGTCAGAGTCAGAGGAGCGAGTGGCAAGGCTCTGTGCTCCAAACCCTGAAGTGAAAGCCTCGGACCTCCTGATCTCTGAGACCACTTCCTGCCCGAGACCCATACCGGGGGTGGGGGTGCGCTCTTTCCGGGATCCCTCATGCGCCTGGCAGGATTAGCCACTCTACCCCCACAGCCTTTCATGGCAGCCCAAGGCAGTTCCAGCCTCCTGTCAGACCGGGGAGGAAACTGAGGCTCACGCAGAGTGTCCTGGTTGGGCCTCAGGAGCAGCGAGCAGCAGAGCGCCGGGGCTGGAAGCCATTCTGCCCCAACGGCAGAGGACAGAGGACTTTTCAGGTACACTTGCAACAGGGCTAGTGGTGAGTCCCATATCACACAGAGGTGGGGCAAGAGTCTGATTCTAGAACATTCTAACTGGCAGGAATCAGACAGCTGGGCATTTTGCGAAGGGAGAGTTTACGTGAATCTGAGAATTAGGGAAGTGTTGTTATTGCTTTACCTTTTTTTCCCCTAGATGCTGGGGGGGGGCTTTCTAAACAGTAATAAGGATGGATGAAAATGCCCCCCGTCCGCCCGTGGCATGAATAACAACCCCCAGCTTGTAGAGCTTCAGTCGCTTGCTGTCTTGGCTCTTATCACCTGTGAGGCATGCAAAATGCTTTCCCCCTGGGAGTGGGGATGCAGAGAAGTTTCTGTAGCATTCCAATTTTAGCATGTGTGCTGCCAAGGCAGAAAGAAAAGAAATTTCTGAATAGTCAAGACCACCTGGGCTTCTTTCCCTCCCTCTCACCTGAGCGTACCTGCGCCCGAGGACCCGAGCTTGCTGACCTCTGCACGTCAATAATGGATGACCCAGAGGCCCATGGGTGCTAATATTACATAGAGGCCACCCCAGCCAGCAGGAGGGACGCAGTGCTCAGGACGGGATGGCCTGCCTCCGAATCTCCATGGGAACAACATAAAAGGAGAAATTTTTGAGAAGTATAAAGTAGTTTAATTAATTAAAGTAATAACTTCCAGAATAAGCAGCATGGGTTGCAGGCACCCTCTCTCCCACTGCCTGCATGGGAGCATGAAGGGCGACATAGTCCTGTGTTACTAACATGGGCTGAGCCTCAAGGCCATCGCAGCCATGGCTGGGAAACCACCAGCATGTCACTCCTGGCTGTGCATCTTCTGTGTGCCTCAGTCTCGTCATCTGTAAGGTGGGGAGGATGATAATGCCTAGTTCCCAGGTTGCTGAGGCAATTAAAGTCAACATATGTGAAGTGTTTAAGGAATGCCTGGCAGATAGTAAGCGCTCTCTAAGGGCTAAGCAACTATCGTCACCATCACTACCACCACCACCATCTCCATCATCATCTTCATCTTCATCACCATCACCATCATCATCATTTCCATCATCATCATCATCATCACTGTCTTCATCATCATCATCATCATCATCCTCACCAACACCATCATCCTCACTGTCTCTATCAACATCATCACCGTATTGTCACCATAAGCACCATACCACCATCACTATCATCATATCATCACCACCATCATCATCACCACCACCATCAGCATCATTGTTGTCATCATCTCCATCACCATCATCATCACCATCATCTCCATCACCATCATCATCCTCATCATCCTCACCATCAACACCATCATCACTGCCATCACCGTCATTACCATCACCATCATCCTCACCATCTCAACCAACATTATCATATCCATACCATACCATACCATATCATCACCATCATCACCAAACACCATCACTATCATCATATCACCAACATCATCATATCGTCACCATCATCACCATCACCATCGTCATCATCTACTCCAGCCCAGATATGACACATCTTATGGAAAGTATCATTTTGGTCCCATTGCCCAGATGAGGAACTTGAGCCTGTGAGAGCCCAAATGCACTGAATTATTCATCGTGCCAATAATTAACTAGCAGTGAGCTGGGAGGAGGCCCAGAATGTGTATATGGTGCCACCACTCCAGACACTGTTGACCTGAGATGAACCACATCAGGCGGTGACTACGAAAGGCAGGCTGTCCCTATGTCCCCAATCTTTTTCTCCTTAGCTGGTGGATCCCTTTGCTAAACAAACACCCTCAGGCACATCCCTTCCTAAGCAAGGCCAGATGTGATTGAGAAAAAGAAACAAACATGGAGTTTGGAGGGTCACCACCGAATCCCACCACTGGCTCTGAGCCTGATTGTTCTGAGTGGCCATTTGAGCTGAACACCCAGACTCATGAGCAAGACCCAGAACCTTTCCCAGACACAAGGCAGTAGGAGTGAGTTCTCCTGATACCCACCCACACCCAGCCGTGTCAGGTGGGGTCATCACGGTGCTTTACTGGTGGAGACAGTACATGTGGGAGGGGGTTTGGAGAATCACTTCCACTTCGGACTTCCATATAGCATCTTTGTAAAAAGATCTCTTGGAGTCGATTTTGGTTCTCAATATTGCCCAATTACCTTGGCATCAGCATGTAAGGCCCTGAGCAAGTGAAATCTGCTGAGATTTTGCTGGCACAATTTTTGGCCTTTTTCTTTTCTTCCTTCCTTCCTTCCTCCCTTCCTTCCTTCCTTTCTTTCTTTCTTTCTTTCTTTCTTCTTTTTTTAATTTCAGTGTAGTTACCACCCAGTGTTTTATCAGTTTCAGGTGTACAATGTTGTGATTCAACAATTCTCTACATTACTCCGTACAGCGTTATTTACAATAGCCAAATTATGGGAGCAGCCCAAGGGTCCCTCAATAGAAGATTGGAGAAAGATGCGGTGCATACACACTAGGGAATACTCGTCAGCCATACAGTGAATGAAATCTTGCCATTGCAAAATACTTGTCCTGAACTGATGGACCCTGGTGATGTGACTTTAGTCACAGCAGGTTAGCAATGTCCAGGGCTCCCCAAACCCGGTTGGCCCCCCTTAACTGCCTCCTGCTTTGCTTTGGGATTCCAAAAACATACTTTCTGAGCACCTGGTCTGCACCAAGGGGTAGGTGCCAAAGACTTAGAGATAAATGTTTTGAGGAATCACCACTATAGGGAAATACTCAAGTCTAATGTGGGACAAGCTACAACCAAGTACTAAGAGCAGCCTAGCTGCTGTTCAGCATGTCCTTGTGAAGCCCTACTCCCCAACATCACTGCGTTTGGAGACAGGGCCCATGGGGAGGTAACTGAGGTTAGATGAAGTCATAAGGGGGGGGTCCTAAGCCCACAGACTGGCAGCCTTGTAAGAAAGAGAAGAGATACAGAAGAGCACTCAGAGCACACCCATGCAAGAAAGGCCAGCGAGGACACAGTGGGAAGGTAGCGGTCCGCAAGCCAGGACGAGAAGTCTCAGGAGACACCAACTTGGAGCACCTTGACCTTGGACTTCTGCCTTCCAGGACTGGGAGTAAATAAGCTTCTGTTTTTTAAGTCAACCATCTAGAACTTTGGGATGGAAGCCCCAGAAGACTGATGCAGTGCTGTAATTACCATCCTCATTTTACAGATGAAGAGACTGAGCCACCAGGAGGAGACGTACCTTCCTGAAGGCCAAGCAGTTTCTAAGTGGTAGACCCAGGGGATCAGACCCATGCATCTGGCTGCAGAACCCAACACTTGATGGCTGACTGCATTATGCAACTATGTAGTTTCTCCCTCCCTGACCCCTCCCTTTCACTGTGAGAGAGCTATCCCTCCCTGCTCCATTGATGTTGGCTTTGGCCCTCCTGTCTCTTTCTTTGCCCAGCAGGATGTGAACAGGTACAATGTGTACCATCTCTAAGCAGAAGATTTAAATTTGATTATGTGGGGTTTTTTTTAATGGGGATTTTTCAGCTCTGGAGTAAGTAAGTGTGTGATGTCCTAGATAATGATTCCCTTAGCCTGGGCCTTAGAGATGACTCAAGGCATATCATTGGCCTGCACTTGGCCCACAGTTTACTGCACTTGGCCCACAGTTTACTTGTCATACAAAAAAGAATTACACATTTGTGGTAAGTCACCAAGATTTGGGGATTGTTTGTTATGCAGCAGAGTGGACACAAGTAGGGCTCATTTTGTAATGATCCTATCTCCAAACAACCAACCAACGAGCCCACATTCTGTCTATAAGAATGGAGTAGGTGCTCAGGAGATCTGACTTCCAGAACCGGCTCTGTCCTTCACCAGCTCCCCATGGCTTTCATTTCTCTGGGCCTTGGTTTCTTCATCTGTGAAAATAGGAATCATAACAGCACTGCATTCTGGGTTCTCGCAAGGATTCCATGAGAGGTGATAGGAAGTTCTCAGCATGGTGCCTAACATAGTAAAGGCCTACTATGCCCATGGTTGCCACCTAGGATGATGATGCGATGTGTTGAAGCTGTAAGAGTTCAAATCAAGTGCTCCTTTTTCAGCCCATCTTATAGCTAGTGCTCCCTCGGCCAGTCAGTGTGGAGGTCCACATTTTATAGGAGGAGGCCCAGAGGCTGGTCCTGCTCGGGGAGGCAGCAGGAAGTAGGATGAGCGAGGAGGCGGGAGGCACTTGATTCTTGTGAAGGGGAAGATGGGCTTCCGTAGGCCCAGAGCTGTGGAAGCACAGTCTACAAAGAAGGGTGGGAAGAAGGTACCTTGAGGGGCTGGTTCCCCTTCTCCCATTCCTGTCCCACTTCACAGATGAGAAACTGAGGCCTGGAAAGGGGAGTGTCTTCCCCAAGGTCACACAGCTGGTTATCATCAGAACTTGGACTAGAACCTTGATCTCCCAAGACCAACTCAGGCAACATTACACTGCCTCTTGCTCACTGATGATGAAATGAGACTCATTCTTCAGGCTACCTAGGAAGGCAAAGGTCAAGTTTCTCTATCTTTGTGGGTAGATTTACCAAAACTCCACAATTCAACAAGCTTTCCTTTGAGTCACTTCAAAACACCCCCTTCTCTTTCTGGGAAACTCAGTCCTAGTCACACACCCTGGCTCCTGGAGTGGGCAGTGGGGTAATGTGCTGTGTGAATACAGTTCAGGGCACAAAGTCAGGGTTAATGGTTGCAAGATTTGGGGGTTCCCTGTTTATTGGTCCACTTTTGCCCAAACCTTCCAACAGGCACTGTGTGAGGAAATTCAGCACGAAGGTAAGGCTCTGCCTTCCAGAGCTGCCAGTCGGGAAAATGAGTCTGGAGGCTCTATTTTAGAGAAGAAACAAACCGTGCCGAACAGGGAGGGCTTCAGGGAGGAGGCGACCCTGTGCCGGCTCTAGAAATACGGGAAGAAGCTGATAAGGCAGAAAAGAAGAAGAATTTCAGAGTCTTGGAGGGTGAAGTTGTGAAAAGGATCCAAGAGGACAAAGGTCTCAAGTTTTTGTTTTCATTTTTATTTTGCAGGGTATGGGGCAGAACTGACACTGAGTGACAGGTAGAACAGTTCACAATTTCAACTTTCAGAAAGCGTAACTGAAGGAAGCTTCAGTTTATTCATCTGAAAAACGGGGGAAAACTGAGGCCAACTCCAAGATGTAGAGAGAGCGGAAAGTAGAGGTAGTGGGTCCCCCTGGAGCAGAATTCAGATCTGCTTACCATCCAAGATCATAATGTCTCCCTCCAGGGAAAAGCTGGGGAGGTCTTCTTGTGGTCCATTATAAAAGACCACAGTCCCTCAGATGTGAAGCAAAGCCACGGGACAAGGGCTACAAGTCGAAATGATGCAAACATGAAGCGCAGGCTGCCCAGCTGTGCTGGGAGTGATAAAGTCCTTTGTCTCTGACCCAGGAAACTCGTGTTTTCTGCCAGCATCTGCCATCAGGCTAATTGCTAGCTAACCTCATGACCACTCTCCCAGCTAGCAAGTAGAGTAGCACCTGAAGACTTCCTCAGTCCTGCAGGGCCGCTGGCCACATGTGACAACTTTTGATTAAAATTAAATACAATGTAAACATAGCTCCTCAGTTGTATCAACCAAATTTCTAGCACTTAAAGGCTTTAGGTGGTTGGTGGCTACGGGTTTGGACAGTACAGATATGGACCATTCCCCTCACTGGGGAGGTTCTCTTGGCAAGACCTGATCTAGGAGATATGAGCACAGGGTGTGGGTTCCATCCTTCCTCCTAACACGTACTGGCTCCGAGAATGTGAGCAAGTTACTTCCTCTTCAAGTTCCTCTTCCTCATCTCTAAGAACAGGAAAACGGCTGACCTTGTAGGTTCTTATGAGGATTCCACAATAACCCATACAAAGTATATCTAGTCTGGCCCTGGGGGAAGGGCTCCCCAAACAAAAGTTAACATTTTTAGGCCCCGAGCAAATGCTAATTCCCCCCTTCACACCGCAGGGAGGGTGGCGGGCATCATCAGGGATGCTCCGGAACAGGAAGGGAGCAAAACACAGAGGGGCACAGTAGGAAGCCGGGCCTAGAGGTTCGGCCTTACCCCAAAGGCAAGTGGGAGCCTTCGAAGACCATAGGCAGAGGGATGCCTCGTCTCCCGCTACCCAAGCTCACAGAGACAGCGTGGGGAGAAGGAAGATCACAGGCTTTGGGACAGAAGACATGGGTGAGATTCTCCCCCTGCCGCCTACGAGTCGTGAGGCCCTGGGCAAGGCGTTGGGCCTCGAGAGCCCGAGCTGACACCTTGCAGACGCCGGCATCATGAGACCCACCTCACAGGGTTATTGAGAGGGTTAAGTGAGGTAACACGTGCAAAGCTCCCAGAACAGTTCCTGGCACACGGTAGGGAAGCTAAGGGAAGCAGCTCCATTCCTTTTTCTCCTCTCCGGAAAGGAAGGCTGGCCCAGAGGACGAGCAGGAAACCTGAGTGGCTCGGAGGGGCAGGCATTGGTAATCAAGAAGTGCTGGGCTTTCCTTAGGTAGCAGATTACTCCCAGTGACCTACGGACCTTCACCTGGAGAGGCAGGTTTCAGGTTTTCATTTTCTTAGCTGGGGTCAGGCTACTTGGAAGGCTCTGGGTCCCTGTAGAACAGAGATGCTGTGGGCACCCAGCCTGGATGGCCGTTCCCCCTTAGCTGCTGTGGCTTTTGGCTCCAGAGGACTGCCCTGGCTAGACAGGAGCCATCTTGCAGGGAAGGAGCCCACAGCCTGGCCCCCAGCCCCTCCCGGAATGACTGAGGTGCCTGGGATTACATGATCCTGGCATCCTTTGCCTCCCTGTGAAGCCAGCCTTGTCACGGGCACGCTTTGTGCTCCAGGTACCCATGAAGTCAGCTGAGGGTTGACTATAGCTGGAGGCACATCTCTGCTTAGCTTCTCTCCTCCCCCTGCCCACCCTGTCTCCCTCACTCCCGCCCCATTCTTCTGGAGCGCCTCCTTAGTAATCCACACACACCAAATGCCTGCCTCAGGCTCTGTTAGCCAGGAACAGAGATCCCTGCGTGGGGCTGGTCTGCGCAGGGACTGCCAGTTAGAGAAGTCCTCAGGAATGCTCTCAAGTGCAGAGAACTCTTCAAGAGCAAGGCATGTCTTCAGCAACCCCCTGGCCCAAACCCTTGGCTCCACATGAGTGAGCGGCCAGGGACCACCAGTCATTTAACAAGGACTCCTCGGGGCCCAGATCGTGCTAGGCCCTGTTTAGATCCTGGTGATACAATGGTGAACACTCACTAACAGGCCAAGGTCCCCTCCTCTTGAAGCTCATGCATCAAATCAAACAGCAGAGCATGGCGAACACTTCTGCAGAGAAAAAAGTGGGCAGGGAGACTGCGGGACGATAGCCCTGTTTGGAGGCGACCCTGGCGTGACCTCTCAGCCAAGCCACCAAATGAGTCACCCATACAAAGGCAGGGGTGAGGGAAGCAGAGTTCAGCCCAAGGGGAGAGGCAGAGCGAGATCAAAGGGCAGAGAAAAGTGGGTCGTCAAATGGGCCGAGGTGACTCTTCTGGATTCCCTTTCCCAGTCACTTCCCCCGGGGTTGGCTCCATCCTTGGGAAGCCAGGCGACACACCTGTTCCCACCCGAGCTCCCAGGTCAAGACCACATCTCACATCGGGTTTTCAATACCAATACCAGAGATCAAGCTTCGCGAATGAACCGAAGAGTGGCCTTTTGAGCACCAGCTCCATGTTCCAAACTGCTGGCTTCTCTGTGCTTCCCCGGGAAGGCGCCCATCAGACACGAGGCCGATAAATATTTCATCGTCCTTCATTTCATCCCACATCAAATGAGACCCAGCTGCAAGAGGGGTTGGGCAGATGGGCGGGAGGTCGTCAGAGAGGAGCTGAGGCAGAGGGTGGGCTTTTGGGGGGGCCAAGGCTCTCAGGAGGCAGCTCGCTGGACCTCCTGCCACGTGCTCACCAGGCAACCTGAAACCAGTGCCGTGAGTGTCAGGAGCCTCAGTCTCCTCCTCTGGAAAATGGGTGCGCCTGCGGCCATGAGAGAGGGAGTGAAGGCAGCTCTGGGACTTGGCACACGGGCACAGGTGTCTGGTCTCAGCACCACTGACAGCGTCGCCTGCCTGGGCCCGGGGTATGGGGATGGAGGGTCCTCCTCCTCCCGGGGTGGCCACTGTGGCTGGGAGCAGCTTGGGGACACAGGGTGAAATCCCTTATGACGGAACACGGGGAATGTAGAAGGACTGTGAGGAGGCCAGGCTTTGGCTCTTTCTCCCTAAGTCCTTACGCTGCGCTATTCTTCCATAATAACCAGTGACCTTTTCAAACAGGATTTTAAGTGATCGACAGAGGGGCTTGTGGCCAGAGCGGATAGAGGGCAAGGAAGGAAAACCTTGTCATTCTCCCTCCTTCGGTCTCCAGTACGATTATCCCATGCCCGAATTAAATCCTTGTGATATACTTGCCCATTCTGGTAGTAAATACTCATCTTGGGGGTTTTAAAAGATCAGCAGACACAGTCTGGAAATTTTCATCGAGCCAAAGCCTGCTAAGGACAGAGAAGCAAGGTTATCTGGGGGTATGCGGAGGTGGATGCACAGGGGATCGGAAATCCTAGGGGAGGTGGCAAAGATGAATATGATGGAAACGTCCCGGCACATCTGATAATACAGAAGGGTGACTGTCTTTAGTGAACAGCTACTATGTGCCCAGTAGGTCGCATCCAACAGCTGCTATTCACTAACCAGGCACACGTGCACTGTTAAAAAAACCCTGATGTGGACTAAGCCATCTCATCCCGCAAACAACCCCGCATTAGGGGCCTAGTGGCACCCCACACCTAGGCAAGCGCAGAGAAGGGAAGTCCCGGTCCAAGGTCACACAGCCAGAAGGTAGCAGAGTCAGTGCCTGAATCCAGATTGTCAGGTTCTGGGGCTGAGGCTGGGAGTGACACACTCCGTCCGTTCATCTCCCTTCCCTTGGTCTCCAGACCTTGAGCATTCCACGGGACCACATGAACTCTTAGGGAGCACCCACTGAGGTTCAGGAAGGGGAAGGGTCTGTCTGTGTGTCCTTGGAGACTCAGCCCAAGTCTCGCATCTGCAGGGGACCTTGAGGCTAAGCAAGCCGGGAAGGAGGACCGGGCGCGCAGACCCAGAGAAGGAAAGCCATCTCCCCGCTTGCCCTTCGCAGCACCAGGTGGGGTTTATGAGTTTTTAATTAAAATTTTTGACAGACAAGCTGCATCCTACACGCCGCACTGGGTATGAGAACACCTGCGAGAAGGGATCGGAAGAGGCCCGAGGGGTCAGTCAGTCTCCTCTGGCTTGGTACAAAATTCACACGCGACTCTTTAACATTGAGCTGACAGCCCGGTCCATGCAAGGGTCCAGAGCTGGGGGGGGGCGGGGGGAGGGCGCAAAGAGGGGGGCAAAGGTGGTTCCATGGAAGTTGGGGGTCCTGGTTTAGGGTCCCATGGGGGCTGCCTGGGACTAGCTGGTTGACTGCACAGGTCTTTCAAGTGTTTCCTGAGAACACAGCTTTCAAGGTCAGCAGTGAGAACACAGGTCAGAGAGGAGGGCACGGTGCAGCGGACACCCCCTCTGGAATGCCACCCTCTATTCTAGGCCACCATGTTCGGCGTCCCGATGCCTCTGGCCTTGACCCCGTCCTGTGCCTCTCCCTGCAGCAGCGCCCTCTCTCACTTCTCCTGCAGGGGACTTGGGACCTACCAAGGTGCAGGGCGGCGGCGGCGGCACGTCCAGGATGCCCCGTCTAGAACCAACTGGCAGAATTAATCACTCGTGGGGGCATTTTGCTCACGCTACTTTTGAGTACTTTTTTCTTATTCTAGCTTCCCCCCCCCTTTCCCACTTAATCTTGGAGTGGGAAAGTCCTCTTTTGAGCATAAAATTCTGTATTTACATAAAGGAAAAGACAGAACACATTAGAAACGCAAACTTTCCTAAAGCAGGAGCTGGGAAACTCGAGTCCGGCCCCCGATTTTTGTAAATAAAGTTTTACTGGAGCAGAGTCGTGCACACTTATTTCCATACTGCCTGCAGTGGCTTTTGGGCTACGATGACAGGCAAGTAGCTGCGACACAAAGGCTGTGGCTCTCAGAGCCTTAAGTATCCACGACCAACCCTCAAGGAAACAGGTGTCTGACGCCAGCTGGATGGGATCAAATATCCTGAGCGACAGTGAAAAATCAAGGTGAACTAAGAAGCAGATGTGCAGCATGCCAGGCACCTAGTAGCCACAATATATAAAGAGCACTTATAAAATAAGGACACACACACACTTAATTTCTAAAAATGGTTAACAACAAAAAAGGCAAATCAACGGAGAAGAAATGCAAGTCACCAACTAGCTATAAAGAGTGGCTCCAGGTCACTGATAATCGAAGTGATACACAGGACAAAGAGATGTCATTTCTTCCCTATTGGAATCTCAGGGGTTGAAGAAGGAACCACAGGACTGACCGACCCATAGTTCGTCCTTCTGCCTCTCTCCCACCAGATGTAGCATGTTCCCAGGCCAAGGGGAATGGGTGGGCTTTGCTGTGGTTTCGGGGTCACCAGGAAGCTCAGAGTACCCCAGAGCCACATACCCTGGCTGTCTATCGTGTCATCAGCATGGCGTACAGAGCAGACCCCATGCCTTTCAGGGTAATCTGCTCCCTCACCCTACTGTCGTCTCCATTTTCTGGAATTCTCTGTTCTCCTGCCCAGCAGGCCTTGGTAGAAATATATGCCTCTGAGCGGTGAGTTCTTCCTCCACCCTCTTGGGGAACAAAACCTTCCCACAAGACACCACCAGCCAGCTGGCCCACCCTCCACAGACCGCACCCTGCTTTGCCTCCCTGGGCAACCTCTTTCTGCTTTGCCTCCCACATTCTCTCTTGTTCTCTCTGTTCTCATCCTACTAACGCCACATCTGGTCTTGAATTCTCCAAGCTCGTTCCTGCCTCAGGGCCTTTGCACCTGCTGAATGCCGACCCCTCCCCATCATTCCTGCTTTAGTTCAAGAGGAGTTTAAGGCCAAAAGTAATTCCCATTTCTCTAACATTTTCTTTGGCAATCTGGATCCATCTGCCGGAATACACCCTCACAATAAATAGCTCTGTGAAGGCTAGCAGCACAATTACTAAAATGGCCAGCCAGTGTCATGGCTAGGACATCATGAACTGGAACAGCTCAGACTCTCGTAATTTCAAGCCCAGGTTCATTTTCCTAGGCCACAAGGTTGACCACAAGGGAGAATAAACATCCCCCACTCGGTCTGAGATGTCACAAGCAGTCTCTTTTAAGAACGCTGGTTCAAGGGTAAGGACATGTCCTTCAATCAGACTCCAGGCACTCAGTGGGCGGGACCCTCTGGCAAGAGGCCAAAGGTGTTCTCTGCACCATCGGGCTGAGATTTATTAGGTCAGCGAGCTTATGGACTGCCCACAAGCTGCCCTCCCGGCAGCAGGGGGCCTTGCCATTACTGGCCACGGGTGGGCCAGCCATTTCCTGTGGACTGGCTGCCACTCAGAATGTACCCTGTGCCAAGCACCCAGCCAGGCTTTTGCTGAAACCATTCCAGGGTCACTTCTGGCAGCACAGTAGCTGGGCAATCCCATGCAGGAGGGCTCAGAAACCCCATCTGTCATTACAAAGATGTGTGACTTAGAGAAAGGCCCTAACCCTCTCTGGGCTTTAGTTCCTACTTTGGAGAAAGGCAGTACCAAGGAGCCCCTCAGGGTGGTGGACAACATGCCATACCAAGCCACAAAGAACTTCGGATCACCAGTCCCTGGGGGACCCTTGACAAGTTCCAAATTCTTAGCCTTGGTTTCCCGATCTGTCTAAGCTGGTGTGAAATCAGAGGGGGTTGAAACTGCTGCCTCATGGGCCTGTTTTGTCTGTGCCAAAACTCTGAATTAGATAACACTTTTAAAATCAGAAAACCTTCACATGAAAATCTGAACCTCTGGCTTCCTTTGCTGGAGGAACAGATGATCCAGGAACCCGGGGCTCACATTCCCCTGGGGCTAGGCAATAGCCACATCCTTTGGTCAGGACCTGGCCAGTCTGCCGGTCTGCTGCAGACCCCACTATTCCTGGCCTCTTTATCACACCTGCACTCCCCGCAAGGCCCCTGTAGATCCAGGAAATGGTGACCCCTGGACTCGATATTCTAAGGGCCCCCTCTGCTCTGGCTTTCCATGACTTTCCTGATATTCACACGCCATTAGAGGCCGCCCTGCCATCCCCTGGGGTAGGGAGTGGAGGGCTGCCTCTCCTGGCTCTGTGAAGGGAGAGGCCCTGCCTTTGCCAGGGTTCCGATCCGGTCAGCGGAAAGATGATAGCTCCTGGGGGGTACTGAGCAGCCACCAGGCCACACTGAGCTTGCACCGCCCTCCGTAATGACCTGCAGTGTGTAATCTAGCCCCATGGAGAAACCTAAGGAAGGAGGGCTTTTTCCCCAGGCAATTTCCTGATCGTACAATTTCAGGGTTGGAAGGGACTTTAAAATGGCATCTAGACCAACCCATCATTACTGTCTTGCTGTTGGCCCAGCACTGCTGGGAACTGAAAATACAAGACGTCAAAAGCAGCCCCACCAGGGCGTCCTCCCAGGCTGCGGAGGCCAGGGGAGGAAGCAGGTAATGACAACGCAGGATCGCAAGGGCTCCGGGACCCCACAGCTACTGGCACTCAGCTGTAAGAGGGGCTGAGTAAACAGCGTGTAAATAATCTTCCCTAATTCTCCGGACAACTCTCCCAGGAGGTGCTGTTTCTCATACCGTTTGCAAAGGAGGACTCTAAGGCTCAGAGAGGTTAAGGCCCTTGGAGGAAGTTGCACAGCCCGTAGGATGCTGGGGCAGACTTTGATCCTGGAGAGGCCTGGGACCAGAGCCTGCTGAAGGGGCAAATGCCTACCTTTCTCTTGAGGGATAAGCAGAAGAGAGAGCGAGCCTGGGGTTGGGGAGGGCAGGACAGGCACAGAAGTCTGGGGCCTCCTTAGCAATCCAAGAAATGCACATGCAAACAGGAGGAGGCATCCCTTGACCCCGATAAGCCTGGCACAAATTCGCAGGCACCATGATGCCAAGTGTCCGGTATACGTGTAGTCTCAGAACCTCACGCTGTGCTAAGGCAAAGTAGACTTGTCAGCCATACGAGGAACCACCGGAAGTACTGGGGCAAGAGACATATAGGCAGGCTCCATGCCCCACCAACACTACTCCAAGGCGAACACCAGAGCCATCCAAAGTTATCAAGGAAAGTACGGAGCGCCTTCCAGAATGTTCTTATATGTGCGAGAGGAAGAAAAATCCCGGCTCGTATTAATTTTTTTAAAAAATGAGGGAACTGTTTCTGTTATAATGTCAAGGTGCAAGGAGTCAGGAAACGGGCTGATTAGCAGGACGGCCCGGGAGGAGTCCGGGATTAGAGAGCAGCACAGATGAAGAACTCGGGAAAGGAATGCAGGCCAGAATCGCTACTGCCAGCGATCCTGCTTTGGGACCTGCGAGAAGCTCTTTCTATTTGCCCCCACTCAGCATTCATTCATTCAGCGTGTCTGCCTTGAACACCTGCCGCGCGCCCCGTAACCCGCTGGGCCGAAGGCCGAGGCAGGGAGCCACGCGGAGGAAGCCGCTGCGGTCCGAGGTGCTCCAGGGAATCAGCAAAGCACGAACCGCGTTCTCGGTGAGAGGTGCAGAGGCCCGTGATGAAGAGTGGAGAGGAGGGCCCTGAAGGAGCCGGCAGCAGAGGTGTGCATGCCATGCCCGGCATATCCTAACAGGGAGCCCCTAGGGCAAGCCAGTGCCAGGATCACAGAACCTTCCATGTCCTGACGCTTCTGCGTTCCAACGGCTGCCAGTTGTCGCAGCTTCAGGAGGACCTTAACCTAGACTACCATGACGCGCCTAGACGCCCAGTGCGACTTTGAGAAAAGAGGTTGAGCCTGGCCCACCTGGAACCTTCCCTGGGAGCTCTTGGATTCTGCCCATTTCAGGGGCAACAAGAGACCCCCTCCCCACCACCCCGCAAAGGAGGCCGGCTGTGCGGGGCTACAGCCTTCTAGAACGAAAGGATATTCCTGTGGGGCATCGAAGGCCTCAAACAGTAACTTTGCTTCCACTCTGCAATCCCCCTCCAGGAGTCCCTACTCCAGGAAATGGCTTGCCACACGGTTTTGTGCCTGAAGAGGTTTATCACCGTGTTATTTTGAATAGCAAGATGCAAGAGAGCTGCAGCGTGCCCCACCTTAAGGAGGGTATTAAGAACAGCGAGGTGTGTTCAAGCAGCCATTCTATGACGAAGAAGTCTCCATCGTTAGTAAAGCCCTTGAAGAATTTAAGATAACACGGGGAAACATCTGCTGTACTGTTAAATTGGAAAAAAAACAAACCAAAGAAACAATACCAGAATCAAAACTACAGTCTTAACAATACAGGAATCAAAAATGCAGAGAAAGGAAATACTCTAAAATGCTAAAATCAGTACTTTCCAGGACGATTTTTGTTTTTTTTTTGTTTTGTTTTGTTTTGTTTTTTTAGTTTTTTTTGCTCTGTTTTGTTTCCTCCGGGTCATTATACTTTTTCTCTGTTTTCAGGATTTTCTTCAGAGGTCATGGTCACTTTCGTGGTAGTCAAATAAGACAATTAAAAACAAAACAAACCCTAAACCAGTAATGGCACCTTTAAAATTTTCTCTTGCGGCCCAGTGCTGGGCTGGCTGGGTTGGCGTCTCCCCAGAACCTTGACCTAGTGATCTCTCCGGGGCTGTATGTAACGAGAGAGTCTCCCAGGATTGGGGATTTTCACTTCCAGAGGCTTAGGCCTCTGGAAAGGAGGAAAATAGGGAGCAATAAAGAAGACCAACAGGGACTGCAGGTAAGGATAGTGTAAGCGTGCAGACCCAGCAAAATATGTAAATTGGAAAAAAAAATAAACAAATGGCTCCCAGGAATGATGGCTTGGAAAGACTGTCCTGGACCCCCATGCTCCCGAAGGCCTCACCAGGCCCACACTCCTCTCCTGGAAAGCCTGTGGATGGTGGCAATGTCACTCAGGAACATAGACAGGTCCTTCCTGGACTCAGAAAGCTGTGGCCCAGGCTCACTGTGGCTCTATCTCCTCCTACCCCTCCCGGTGGGAAGGTAACACAATGTCTTGTATCATATACATCAGGGCTGAAGGTCCGGCTCAGAGAGGTCATCCACTTGCCCGAGGCCACACAGCTGGTCAGGGACATAGCAGGGAGTGGGACTCAGGCCTCCAGATCTGCAGCGCTCTACCCCAGAGCACAGCTGGCCCAGGAGCCATGTGCTGGCATCCAAAAGTCTGGGTTCCAATCCACGTCAGAGAGTCACTCGGCCGCTGCGGGTCTCGACGGTCAGCCGGAGGAGATCAGGTTTCATCTGTGAACTGGAGGTCCCCCCCAGCGTCCCTGCCTCATCCAGCACAGACAAGGTGCCAGGCAAACGGGCGTTAGAGCAAAGAGATCAGCATGGACTCCCAGGAGGAGAGCTGGCTCTGCTTAGACATTTGGCAGAATGTTTCCACACTGCTTTCTGGCCCAAGAGAGCCAGTTTCTGGCCAACTGTGCTCAATGTCTGTCTAATTCCAAACAGATGGGTCTGCGCCCTGCCCCCCACTCTTCCTCCACAGCCTCCTGCCCACCCCCCTCCCCTTGCTTCAGGGGCCTCCTGCCTCTGACAGGGCCAGAGGGAGGAGCTGAGGGCTTGCTGGTTCTTCCTAACACCACAGAGGCAGAGACTGGGCGTCTAGACCCACACTAGCCAGAGGAGGGACAGACCCCATCCCCTGGGGACACCTCTGTCCCAGCACACGTCAGTCACAACCACCGGAGTCTGATTCTGGCTCTGTCAAATCTTGGCTGGGACCACTGGGCAAAGGTCTTCCCCTCTCTGTGTCCCTTGTAAAGCAGGCATAGCCAGGCTGAACCAAAGCCACATTTTAATGGACCCGAGGGTTCACGCAAAGACTTAAAAAAGCCACATTTTAATGGACCCGAGAGTTCATGCAAAGACTTAAAAAAGCCACATTTTAATGGACCTAAGGGTTCATGCAAAGACTTAAAAGAGGCAAGCCACGGGGGGCAGAGATGGGCTCTGCTGTCGCCTCTCCTGCTCTGTGTCATATGCACAGTCCAGTCCCCTGGGATCCCCAGGATCTCCCTAAGGCGGGCAGCATGGTAGGCACTTTACCCATGGACTGTGGATCGCTCCCAAAATACTGATCTTTAACGAGGGCCAAAGAAGTCGTAATCATCCCAGTTTTTCAGATGAGACTTGGAAACACAAAGAAGTGAAGAACTCATCCAAGGTCACCTGGCCTGGACGAGGCCCAGCCAGGACTCAGGAGGCTCCCCCCAGGAGAGAGCCCTTAACCACCAGGCAGCGCGCCTGCCTCCAGCAGACAGCACCATTCCGCAGGCGAACAGATTTTGTAGCTTCTCCCAAAGGCAGCGCTGAGTGGGAAGGCCGGTCTGGAATCTGGGGAGCCTGCAGCCAGATGAGCTCCAGAGCGGAGGACCCCCTCCTGGCTTCACACGTGCCAACTTGCCCCAGTCCCGGAGAGATGCCGGAAACCCTCGCCCCCTGCGGTTCCCTCTCCCGTCATCCACTTCGCAGCCAGCACCCAGGGGATGTGCCCCTGTACATTGTTCTAGATCAGGAGGAAGACAGCCTCGAGGAAGAACTTTAAGGTCCCCCACATCCAGAGCCGGCCAATTTGTGTGGAGTTCTCACTAAAAGGGTCTGTCTTATCATAGTGTTTGCTTCAAGCAGTGAATGTCTTCCTTTTTACCCAGCCATTTGTTTCCAGAGAAAAAGGCTTCCACGGAGGGGCCAGGAGCCTCGCTACTGTTGGGCTCCTGAGATAGATTACATGTCGGAGAGAAATGAGAGAAGACTGGGACTTTCGGGCAATTGTAAAACCCTGCCAATTAGAGGGCTCAACCAAAAAAAAAAAAAAAAAAAAAAAAATTGGAGCTGCCAGGCTTCCGGGGTGGAGGGAGCTCAACGTGTTTTCCTAGACTTGCAACACCACCCAGCACGAAGTTGGAGGGGGAGCTCCCAAGGAGTCCGTGCGTGAAGTTCTGCAGCCGAGGGCAGTGGACGGGAGGTGCTGTGGTTCCCGGGAGCACTACGGGTGGGAAGGAGTTAGGACGTGGGGACAAGGGACCACATCTCCTGAGAACCCAGGGCGTGGGGATGGCGGGACACTCAGGTACATGGCTGGACTGAATTCTCAGGACCCTTCAGGCAAGCTGGGCCTGGAAGTCCCAGGAGCCAGAAGAGAAAACAGAGGGTCAGAGAGGCAAGCAGACCTGCCCAAGCCCACCTGAGTACTGATTCTTGAACTCAGATCTGGCTAATCCCAGCACACCCATCCATGACCGCTAAGGCTCATGTTTGCTCAGTCACCCCCAGGAGAAGGGGCTGCTTTCTAACAAAGGAGGAGGTGAGGTGTTGTTTTACTCCAGGTGGAGAAAGGGAGTTTGCCTCTATTTATTTATAGGTCAAAAGTCCAAGAAGGGGTTTGAGAGTGTGGATAAAGCATTGGATTGGGAACTGAATCACCCAGGTTTAAATCTTGCCTCTACAATGAGGGGTGTCGGGGGGGGGGGGCTCAGCCATTTAAGTGTCTGCCTTCCACTGAGGTCACACTCTCAGGGTCCTGGTATCGAGTCCCAGGTTGGGCTCCCTGCTCAGCGGAGGGTCTGCTTCTCTCTCTCCCCCTGCTCATGCTCTCTCTCCCTCTCCAATAAATAGATAAAACCTTAAAAAAAAAAATCTTGCCTCTCCTATGAATGCTGTGTGATCTTGGGGAGATGACTTCAGTTCTCTGTGCAATGGTATCCTCAGCTGGGAAGAGGGGCTGGGGTGGTAGCTTGTTTGATCCACGTGCTTCCCTCCAGCTCTGGATCGGACTGCCACATGTCAGCTCAGCATGGGGGTTAGGAGCAAAGCCTCCAGCACAGGATTGCTAGGTTCGAGTCTCAATGCGGTCCTGCATTCCATGAACTCAGGCATGTCTGTTTTCTGTGACTCATGCTGCCCTGCATAAAATGAGGATAATGATACCAGGGCATAGGCTCCTATGACAATTAAGTGCAAATAATGTGTGTGGAGCACGTTGGGGGGTGCTCTGCCTCAGTGGATATCAAGACTCAAGCCATAGCCATGCAGAGGGCAAGACAACCTCACTGCGAGAAGGAAACAGCTTTCCTGCTTTGGGCAGGGGTAGTCTCGCTCCTCAGTGCCTTCTTTCTGGAGGACTAACGGCAGCCAGGAAGCTCCACATGCCCCAACCTCCACCCCAGCTCACACACACGTCAATCCCGGTGGGCCCTGGTCATGATTGGGTGCTTAGAAATCTGTGGGGTTGCCCACTGGCTTCCAGAAGGGAGGCATTCGCAGGATGTCAGCATCTAGAGGGCTGTGCCGAATCCTCCCATAGGACCCTAGAGGGGACGGTGCCCACCCCCACCCTGAGCTCATTAAACTCATTCCAGAAAGGTCCATCTGGAGGAGGGGATGGTGTCTATTATCCCCGGGGTGGAAGAGGGTGGTGCTCCACTTAGATGCTTAGAGGGAAGGCACGGGTCTAGTCCAGAAGACCAGGCTCAGCAGCTGTGGAAAGGTCATCCCTGCGCTCACTGACCCATCCCCTGGCTCACTGTGCTGGGCTCCAGGCTAGTCACGAGGGCGCAGAGCTGAATGTAGCACAATGGGACCCCCCAAGAGCCGCTGTCCTGCAAGGGGCCGTGGGAATCAGTAGACAGTGCGTACATGTGCTAACCCAGCTCTTTCCCTCTACAGCCTAGGAGGAGTCGAGACCAAGGGTCAGTAAACAACAGCCCACGGGTCAAAGCTGGCCTGCCTCTAGTTTTTGTAAACGAAGTTCTGCAGGAACACACCTGCACCCGTCACTGAAGCACAGCCCGTGGCTGTTTTCGCTCCACGATGGCAGAGACCAACAGTCAAACCGAGACCCACAAAACTGATCATATTTACGATCTGGCCCTTTAGAGATCAAGTGGGCTGCCCCTGCAAGCCCGGGGCCACCTGGATCCCTCTGGCACACTCAGTGGTGGTGAGATGAGAATGTCCCACGGGGATAGGGACAAGGGCAGAGGCCAGCATGAAAGCAGATGGGGCACGGGGGACAGTTGCCCAGGGTGGTGGCCCTCCTGCTGAGGTGATAAGGGCTTGGCAGAACTCCCTGCTTGGTGAAGAAATAGGAGTGGGTGTTCTCGGCGGACGGACGGCATGTGTGACGACACACGGAGAGTGAAACACTGAGCTGGTCGTACGTGCAGTGCAGGTGGAGGGGGGCACACGGGGGACACCAAGGCTTCTGGGGCAAATCCGTAGCCATCGGTCCCAATCCGGATGGAACAGAGCAGCCAGTGAAGGACTTCCTAGTTCTCTAGCCTGGTACAGGTGACACGCCTGGAGTTCAGGTCATCTTTTCAGAGGTTCTCCCAGTCCTTGAGCCATAGAATTTAGCATCTAGCAGGGGAATCTGACAGGCAAACACCAGGTCGGATGAGCTGAGTGCCCGGGAAGGGCACAGACAGGACGGGAGCGGGGTTCTGTGGAAGGAGGAGATGGGTCCCTCTGGGAAAAGGCTGAAAAGGGTCCCAGGGGAAAGCCAGCATTTTTGGAGAGCCCTAGGAGCTCACATGTTGGGAACGGGTGCTCCTGAACAAAGAGAAGAGGTCACAAAACTCAGGACCGGTGGACGGTCCCACTTGGCAGGTAGAAAAGTGAGAGACCCAGCTACAGGGAGAAAGGTGGGCAGGCAGGTAACCTTGAAGTTGGAGGCCTACGCAGGATGACACGGGCTCCCAGAGGAGGGATAAGGCCAGTGAGGGGTGCAGGCGTGGTTTCCCAGAGGAGGGAACATTGTCACTGGAGGGGCTTAGGGAATTAGCCGTAGGATGTCACTACTGTCCATTGAGAGGCACAATGTCACACTTGGGAAATGTCTGTTACCTCAAGGCCAAGGAGGCTACCACGACAGGCCTTCCCCTTGCTCCCTGACCATCTGCTGGCCCCTCACTTCCTCTGTAGGGGTCCCCCTCTGTCTGCTGCTCAGATGCCCCAGGCATGCTCCTGCCCACTTAGGGTGTGGTGACAGCTGTCCCCCAGGTAACACAAGGACAAGGCTGTCACCTCCTCCAAGTCTCCTGAGGGCAGCCAGCCCCAGCCACCCTCCACTGGCCGCTCTAACTCTCACCACTTCTCACCCTCCTATGAATGCCGGACTCCATTTGCTAACTTCGGAGTTAACCAGAAGCCCCCCCAACCCGGAGGTATAATTCACGAGGGATGGCTTGTGAGTTACCGAGGCATTGCCAGCTCTCTGAAGTCCACTGGTAAAAAGAGGCATTCATTCAATACTTGTCAATTGATTTAAGGAATCAGCCGGAGTGGGGAGCCACAGTCCCCACCGGAGCAGCAGGAAGGGGAGCCTGCATTTCAGCGAGACATCTCCCAGATTCCTTCACGCGGGTCCCATGCTAGTGACCGAATCGAAGCCAACCTTTTGTCTTTTTATTTTTTGAACTTCTGTGTCTTTTCAAAGGCTAAGAGGATGCATGTGCCTTTGTAGTGTTCATACCACCGGCTTCCAGACAGAAGTATTTCAGGACAAGGCTCCCAGCCTGAGCGTCATCCCTGACAGACACAGTGCAGCCCGTCCCATGCAGCCAGGGTTTCAGGAAATCCCTGGGCCCAGGCGCTGTGGGCTCCTTCTTTGATATCGGCCCTGCCTAAGGGGCCAGATGTTCTCGCTCTGGTGGCTAAATGAAGATGGTTACGTCACCAGCAAACATAGGAAGGAAAAATGAGGAGCGTAGTCCAAACTCGTCACCCAGCCCTTGATCTGGTTTCCAGGGAAGTGAGGGGGGGGCAGTGTCCTCTCATATGTGTCCCGGGCTTAAGGTCCTGCTCCATGAGGCACTCCCTGTACACAACCCTAGCTGTGTCCAAAGGTTCCCCCACCTGGCAGGAGGACAGATATGCCGGCTTAAGTCATGGCGGTATTGAAAATTCAATTTCGTAGAAATGATGTATAGTGGGTGACTTCTGTGGCAGTAACTTTAAAAAATATTTTATTGGCATTAGAATATGCATAGTATATGTGATAGGAAGTATATATACACACAAATATATGCACATTCACATAGGGTATGTGCATATATGCGCACAAAGAGCACACATCAGCATATGTGCGCACAGACAGCACAAATAGCATTTAATACATGCCTGGCACTGTTCTGAGCGTTGCGCATATCCACTCATTTAATGCCCATAGGAATCTTATGTAGTGGGTTCTATTATCCCATTCCATAGAGGATGGAAATGAGGCAGAGAAAAGTCAAGTCTCTAGTCCAAGGCCACTCAGCTGGTGGCAGGTGGACCTGGGATGTGAGCTCACTTCTCCCTTAGGCAGCCTGTTAGAAAAGCCATCTTCTCAAACACTGCACCTACACTCCTGAAATTGTGTTCCCTGGACCCCCGGGGGTCACTGAGGTCCTTCCAGGGAGTTCATGATGCAAACCAGTTTCATACTACTCCTAAGACATCATTTCCTTTTCCCTGTCTTACGAAGGCACGGGCGGGTGTCCCAGAGGCAAGGGACGAGAGATGTCAGCACCAATCAAAGGCAGAAGCAGACGGGAGACCCTGCCTGTTTTCATTTAAGCCAGACACCAGAGAGATCTGTAAAACCAACACGAGTCTTCTCTCTCATGTTCTATTCTGGCATGTAGTCGGTCCTCGTCATCCGTATGTGACCAGGTGATTCACCTATTATTGTTATTTTTCAAAGAAGGCACATATCTGAAAAGCACTTCTCAGGGTTCATGACTAACATGACACATGTTACAAGAGAGAAGCCATGTACAGGAAAGATGTTTGGGGCCATGGGTAATGTTTAAGACGGCAAAGGAGTGAGGAACACAAGCAGCTTGAGAACCACAGCAAGCCACCAGGCAACGCGGCTCCACAGCCCAACCGCAGGGTCCTGGGGAGGGTCTGGCAGTTTGGTCAGGACTCCTTCTGCATGGTACAGGAGGTAGAGCACTCCAGGCCCCGACCTGCAAAATGCTCAAAGATTCCCCAGGCACCATGCCAGCCAATATGCCTCTCCCCACTGTGTGTGTGTGTGTGTGTGCATGTGTGTGTGTGTGTTCACTGATGTTCACGTGTGTGCGTTCACCGGTGCTCACGTGTGTGGTCACCAGTGCTTACGTCGTGGGGAGCTGGGAAGCACAGCTTTGGAAGGCCATCTTCTCTTCCTCATATCCATCCGTTCAAACCACCGAGGAACTAATTAAGAGCCGGGTAGGACCTGGTGCCGCTGCTGTCAATTAATCTGCCGCTCCCGACCATTTTTATTGTGGAGGGATAACTTCCAAGCCACAGCTCTCTGGCTTCCCCCTGGATGCCGGAATGCTGGGGACACCTAAAGTTCCATAGGATGTGGGCATCCTATGCCCCTCAGGGTCCCAGGGCGCTCTGAGTTCCAAGGAAGCCCATGGGACTTGCAAACCCTGGAGTTCTGCAAAATTCCTGCAGCCTATAGGATCCAGGAACCAGAGCAAAGGATTTGCAGATATTGCCAACACCCAGAATGTCAGCATCCCGGTTCGTGCTGCAGGAATATAGTCTTCCCCGTGAATTACCAATATCCCAGTTTTACAGATGAGCATGAACTGGGTGTGAACTGGGACTCCAGCTCCAGTCCCAACCGCACACAGCTGAGAGCACCTGCTTCCCCTGTCATGCCGCTCGCTGCTCCCTAGAAGGGGAGGGCTGAGGACCAGCTCCCTCTCCTAACAGAGGCACGTGTCTCTGTCCCAACTTCCTGTCCCATCTGCCGCTCCCGCTCCCGGGCCTGGACTCAGGGCCCCGCTGACAGCAGACCAACTGCCTTGCTAAGGTTAGACCCCGCCTGCTGCTGCCTCCACGTCCTGGCCCCGTCTTCCCCTGAGTCCCAGCAGGGATGGCCTTCCAGTCTGCCTTCCTGCCTTTGTCCCACAACAAAGTCACAGGCAGCCAAAACATTTTCAGGGTAGTTCAAATGAAGGAAAATCCTAAAGCATAAAGATGTTCAACAGAGCGCTGTTTATAACGATAATGATACCTATATCATGTGCCTGTATAACAGAGAAATACGTAGTAACGGAAATGGCTAAGTCACTCGGTACCACCACCTGACGGAACAGCACACCGCCGTGACGCGCCAGTCCTTCACATAGCCTCCAGAAGCGCTCCCTGAGAGAGTCCCCAGTCAGGTACTGGGGACGCAAATGGGGAATGACCCGGCCCAACCCTCATGGGGATTTCGGTTAACTGTCCCTCTGCCTGTCTCTGAAGTAACGAGAGCCAATTCCATTCTATTCAACCGACAGAAGACAGAAGCCAATCCCTGGCTCCTGCCCCCAAAGCCTTCCCTCCCTTCTTGTTTTCCGCTAGCCAATCCCCCAACACAGGGGGCATTTTTAGCACCTGGTGGAGGCCATTGAGCAACACAGCGACATGGCCCTGGGACATTGTCAACCGGCTGGCTTTGATTCCCGGTCACACCTTTCTTCCTTCTCCCCATTATCCAGATCAGAGGGGTGGCTTGCTCTCTCAGCAGGTGCACTTGCTTTACTTAACCTGAGGCAGGCACATGGTCAACAGCTCTTTAAGGAGCCTCCGGGCTGAGCAGTGAGCAGCAAGGGGACAGTAGGTAGTCCCAAAGTGAAAGGACCACGAGCCCCCAGAAATGGGATTCCCCCCCCCCCCCATTTCCAGTTCTTCAGAAGCTGGAGGCAGAAGTCACAAGAGGTGTGGAAGGCTGGCTGATGCTCCGGGGAACTGAAGATGAGAGAAATAGTCCCCAAGGGGGCCCAAGCCTGCACCTAGCCCCGCAGAGCCATCAGCTGGCTGGACAACATGGGTATCAGCCCAGCGGCTGGGGCTGGTCCTGTGTGGCCGCGACAGGCGGTCAGCTGTGCCTGCCTTCATGCATCCGTGTCCTTGCAGATGCAGAGTGGGACCCGGCACAGGCGGATTTTCAGTAAGTCCCCGTGAAGAGTGAGCCCCACTCTTGCTCCCCAAGGAGCTGCCAGTCGAACAAGGAAAACACACACAGGCCCCGCCTGACGGGTCAAGTGTGGTCAAGCCACACACAGGGGTGCTCTGGAGGATCCAGCGGGGAAGCCGGGGAAGGGGGCGCGTCGGGGGAAGGGACTCCCAGAAAAGGTGACACTTGAGTTTTGAAGAGGGATGATTTCAACAGGAAGGTACGAAGAGGAGGGTGTCCGGGTGGAGGGACGAGCTCGTTCCGAGTCCTGGAGACGTGAAACGTACTCCATTTAGAATGAATGGCTATTCCTGATAAACACAGGACGATCGAGATCTACACAGGCGTATCTAGAACCCCCGCAGAAGCCACATCCGTACGGACGACCTGTAGCTCCGGTGCCTGACGATTAGTTTTTTCAACTGTGATATAACGAAGTCCCTGACATCAAACTTCTGATTGCCAAAATATTCACTTTGAAGATATCTCTCTCTCTCTCTCTGGCTAGACGGGTGATGGGCATTCAGGAGGGCCTGCTGCGGTGAGCATCGGACATAGTAGGGAATGGTTGAGCCCCTGAATTCTACTCCAGAAACCAATATTGCCCTGTATGGCAACTAAGTAAAATTTACATTATAAATAAATAAATAAATACATAAATAACAAAGACATCTGTCTCCAAGACAAGCATCACCAGCGACACTAGGTAAACAGCATGCCCCCCCCCCCACAGAAGTCCCCTTTTAGAAAGCCGGGGGGTGGGGGGATAACTCGAAGTGACCCCACTCTTCCCTTCCCAAGGCCTCATTCTTGCTTTTACGTTTTCAGTTCACCAATAAAGAGGAAGCCTGCCAAAGCCCGGCACCCCACCCCTCAACCCCAGGAAAGGCGGGACCCCAGTATCCTCACTGGCTCAGATCTGGGTCCCGAGGGCTCAGCATAAGAAGCCAGGAAGGGGGGTGTTCCTAGGGTGTGTCCCTGGAAGTCGTCCCAGGGCGAAGCCCGACCCAGAACAGTATTTGCAACTCAGCGCTGGAGGTCCGGACTGCTCTGAGTCCACAGGGTCCTAAGCACCCTCACGTAAAGCAGCACATCTGACCCGCATGACTTCCGGATGAGGATGTCACTACTGCTGTCTTTGGTGCATTTTGCCCACGAGAAAACACGGATCAAGGCAGGCCCAGCACCTTGCCCGACATGGTACATACAGTGGGCCACAGAAGTGTGATCTGAACTCAGGCCTTCTGCTTACACTCTTCATCCTGCTCTTAAAACTCCTCCGTGGCTCGCAGGAGAGTGGTGTTAAGGCCAGGATCCTGGGTGGGCCTTGTCCTGTCCTGCTGTGGCGTTTGGACTCTGTCCCAGGGCCAGGAGAGGCATGGACACTGAAGACAGGAACGACATGACTGGACGCCCTTCGGGAACAAAGTTTATTGGCCAATGTCCAAACGCTTCTCATCCAGACATGACTGGAATAAAAATTAGTCATTTGAGGCCGACTCAGTCTGTGGGCTTGGCTTCCCAAGCACAAAGGAAACTTCCATGCTTCTGGTGGTCTGGTGCCCACCCTCCCTGCCTCTTGGGGCACGAGTGTCACCAAGGCCTCTGGGCCCGGCCACCGTGGTTATTCCGAACGTGCGTCCTCCTGTGGAGGAAAGATCTCCGCCTCAGCCGGACACCTGTCCCAAGCCGGCAGGGAGGCCAGTGTGGCTTGGCTAGGAATAACAACGCGGTGACGTGTCACACTGACTACCGGCCAGGCACCGGGCCTGGCTTTGTGCGCCGCATCTCACCCTGACAGGCCCTCACGGGAGACAGTCTCCCTTATGGCTGGGAATCTGGGAGGCAGAGCTAGAGAGACACAGACGGAGGAACCCCCAGACCCACCTCAGGCAAGACCTATTATGATGAACCCTCAGAGCCTGTAGATCCCGGAGGGTCCCCCACCCCTGCTGGGTGGGACTGGCCCCATCTTCCCAGGGGAACGAGGCTCAGCAGGTTAGGGACTGCGCCGATGCTTGCTGCTTCCCCGCTTCCAGCCGGGTTGTCAGCCAGGGCTGGACCTTTGAGTCCCTTAGGGAGGGCATGCACCACTGCCCACTGCCCCGGTCTCAGGTGGGTGCCGGACCTTTCTGGAAGATGCTAATCTCCTGCAACCACGGTGAAGAGCATGTGATTTGACGTCCAGATCATCTGTGAGTTCCCCACTCTGTTCTACAGATGAGGCAACAGGTACAGGGAGCCTGGGGCTCCGAGGGCACTGGGACCAGTGAGGGACAGAGAAAGGCTGCTGCTGGAAGACATGGCTCTGCAGCCGGGTGAGAGAAGGTGCGAGCAAAGGGAGCAGGCAGAAACCTGCGCTGTCACCAGGTCTCCATTCCTCACCGCTGGCTCTCCTGTGCCGGCTCTCGGACACCGCTTGCAAATGATGTGTGGACAGATGAGCCTGGGGGACTGTCTGGGACTGGCGAGGTGGGGGGGCCTCAAACACTGTGACCACGCAGTTGCCATCTCCTCTGGTTTCTTTGTGTCCACCTCCACCTGCTAGTGAGCCCAGGTAAAGCTCGTACAGAGCAGTCCTGGGTTGTCCCGTGCTGGCGATGTCCTTTGGCCCTTCTGACCTTGGCCACTCGGGCTGTCTCCGACTCACTGCTCTAAAAGAATCAGGCAGCAAGGATCACGGACAGGCAGTATGGCCAGGGGCCTGGGTGCCAGAGGCAGACCACATGCCTGGAGATCCCGGCTCCTCTGCTTACTGATGGCTGAGCAATCTGTGGCTGAGTTACTTAACCTCTCTGTGCCTCCACCGGCGACAAAACACGGAGCATGACAGCAGCCGACTCCCAGGGTGGCTGGGCTGGAGGGGAGGGGGGACGGGCTAAATGTGTTGATGCTTGGGGCTCTAAGAAGAGCACGTGGCCCACAGGCAGACCTTTGTAATTGTTGGCGAATGCTCTGCCAGCACCTGCACTCCCGAAGTTTGTGTGATTGCTCAGAACACACTCCCGGGAGTGGGATCACAAGGTAGAACTCTTGTGGAATGGCCAGGAAAGTGCCTTTCAAAGTCCCAGCAGCACTAAGAAGAGCAAAAGTCTTTAGGTCTCATCGGTTAGTCCAAGAACAAGGGCTCATAGAGCTCGGAGGAACCGGAGGGCAAGTCCACCCTCCTAGAGCCCCAGGATCCCCGCTGCCAGCCTTCCCGCCAAGTCTCCATCCTCAGCCTCCTGCTGTAATGAAGCCCTGGTGCCCAGTCACCCCTGCGGCCCTAGGGTCCCCAGGAGAGAAGGCATTCTTCCCGACCCCGCAGGAAGCCTGGCCCAGCCCAGGGAGGCTTAAGTTCCAGCCCTGGGCTGCAAGCCACTTTCCTAGGGCTGGTCTGGTCTGGTCTTGTCTTTCCTTTTCCTTTTTCCTTTCTTTTTTCTTTTCTTTTCCTTTTCTTCCTTCCTTCCTTTCTTTCTTTCTGACTTTATTTATTTGACAGAGAGAGAGCACAAGAAAGGGGAGCAGCAGGCAGAGGGAGAGGGAGAAGCAGGCTCTCCGCTGAGCAGGGAGCCCGATGTGGGGCTTGATCCCAGGACCCCAGGAACATGACCTGAGCCAACGGCAGATCCTCAAGCAACTGAGCCACCCAGGTGCCCCTAGGGCTCATCTTTCATTTTAAATCCATAACTCGTATCATTATTTCTTAAAGAGAATGCCCAAACTGCATTAGCTATAGGCCTTCCTGTAGTTCAGAGGCGCATCTGTGCCTAGCACCGATCTGTTTATTTGTCTGTTTCTCCCACTGAATTACCACCGTCTTGAGGACAGAGCTCTTGTCTCACTCGGTTTTATCCCGTCCTCGGCACGGTGCCAGGGACCCAGGAGTGTCTGCTGCCTGAGCGAACGAATGAATGCTTGAGTGGATGAGAAGGCAGGCAGGAACCCCACGGCCCCAACCGAGACCTCTCTGTGAATTCCACTTGCTCCCATGGATTCCCTCCTTCAAATCGCCCGGTGCAGGCTCGCCCTTCTGCACCTGCCAGCCATGCAGCTCCTCGAAGCTGGCTCCCCGGTCTCTCTCCCAGGGCCCCTGTGCCCACAACTGTTGCTCTTTCTTTAAGGTTATCAGCAACAGAAATCCCACCCTGCGGCCCATTTCCATATCTGTGACCTAAGACCGCCTCTTATCCACTGAGTGCCTTGGCCTCCAGTTCGCCTCTGGGCCAGCTGATAACATTTACATTTTTTGGAGGAAATGCTTGAGTTCTGAGGGAGAGAGAGCCCATGTGTGTGACTCCTCAGGCCTGAAAAGATGCACAGGAGCAGACAGGCTTCGCTTTCCAGGGTGAAGCCCCTCGGGGAGGGTAATGAGTCCCCCGTGCGTGATCTGATCAGCAGCCCGGGCTCTCTGTCTTTGCTGCTGTGCTCTCTCCTCTGGGCAGTGTGACGGGATTCCACCCAGGGCTCCTCCGAGTGCCCCTCCAGGACCAGCACGCCACACAGGCTCTCCGT
This sequence comes from Mustela lutreola, assembly GCF_030435805.1. Classification (NCBI taxonomy): domain Eukaryota; kingdom Metazoa; phylum Chordata; class Mammalia; order Carnivora; family Mustelidae; genus Mustela; species Mustela lutreola. The sequence continues at coordinate 8,414,216 of NC_081292.1, read as the reverse complement.
CCCACCCCGCCCCACCCTACTGATGTTTATTTACGTCCTGGCTTCCTGTCCATCTCTTCCCCTTGCCCTTCTCAAGCTTCCCGCTAACGCGTGAGCTCCCTGGGGCTCTGTCTGCCCAGGACAGTGCCTGGCACACAGAAAGAGCTCAGAAACAGCTACTGATGCAGGATCAGAAGTAGCATTTATCAAGTTCACCTCCTACAAGTGCTCTGCTGGGAGCCGGGACACAAATGTGTTTCCAGTTAAAGCCTCCGGGCTGTAGCAGCTCAGCCTGGAATGCCCCACAGCAAGAGAGGAAATGCCCTCTCCCCAGAGAGGCCCACTTCTGCTTTTATGCCCGCAACCTGAACCTGATCGAGGGCTTGAAAGCACGGGACCGCAGCCGCCCAACCCTGCCAGGAAAAGGCTCGAGCACACACAGCCCCATGCAGATGCCCGAGAGGCAGCCGGTAAACACCTGCCGGGAGTGACGGACGTGGGCCTCACCAACGCGCCATCTCCTTCCTGCCGCTAGGAGCCTCAGCCGTCTCGGGTCTGTGGGACAAACGCTCCCCGTCACCCTTGGCTTGGGTTTTTCTCTGGGGCACTGGCCTCCCCACAGGCCATCGGCTCTGACGCCAACAGGCCAACGGGCACTCAGGGTACGTTTGCCTCACTGGCTCGTTGTACAACGTTGCAGAAGTTAATTATCTTTTTGGAGTCTTGTTTCCTCATTGGTACTTGGGCTGCTTGAGGAGCAGTAGCAGCAAGGGAAGGGTATGGAATAGGGTCTGACCCGTGGTTTAATAAATGTGGTGCTCGGTGGTATTGGCCATGAGACTGGGCCAACATCATTGAGACAGACGTGGATTTCAAGAATGTTGCGGCTAGCTTCGCCAGTGTGCGCTCACCGTGGTTTTAATATGCATGTGTGCTGCTTTAGAAACGATCTAGACGACGGGCCTCTATAGGCATATTCACACATATATATGATGGGTACACACGTATATGCTGATACATATACACAGGTCTATAAATACAGATATGTGTATACGCATAATATATATGCACACACGGAAGCATGCACACACACCCACACTCCCTATTTCCCAGCTCTGTCTGCTCAGAGGGCCCAGGGGGAGGCTATCTCAGCAGCCACGGACATATCCATGACCAGATGGTATTTCTAGACACCATTCTCCACTGAAAGGAGCCAGGCCCCTTGACCATTGGCTGATGCCATCATTAACCAAGGAATAAGGCCAACACTACAGTAATGGGACAGACCAGCCCCGGCCCTCCACTTATGAGGCATGGAGGACACCCCCTGAATTCTGTGGGATGCCGGGCAAAAGCAGGAATGTAAATGGAATCACGAGGGAGCATCAGGCAAGCACCAACCAAGGGACACTCTGAAAAATGACTGGCTTAACATGTCAAAAACATGAACGTCACGAAATACAAGAGTGAAGAAGTTTTCCAAAAAGGCCGTGTGCCCAGTAGGTTTTCTTTTGCTGGATAGGACCTCACTTGGGGGCCTCTGGTGAAATCAGAAGAAGTTCCGAGGCTCAGATAACAGCCGCGGACCCGTGCTAAGTTTCTGACTTGGTTGTATCACAGTTTTAAGAATCTTTGGGTTTCAGAAAAAATAGAGAGAGGACAGGATAGAACAAATATAGTAAAATGTTAGGACTTAAGGAATCCAAGTGAGGGGTATCCAGGAATTTTTTGGTTCTTCTTGCAACTTATCTGTAAATCTGTAATTATATCAAACTTGAGCAATTGGAAAAAATGTAATTGAAAAACATGCTCTGGGTTCATGTGCTGAGAAAAAGTGACTATAGTGCTTAGCACAATAATCTGAAGCTAGTATAATAACAATTATTATTACCAGAATGGTGTATGTGGCACACAATGAGCTTGAAATGGATGGACGATATCATCGCTGTTAACATCATCGTCACCACCACCTCTGTTGTCCCTGGTGTGCTCGATACTATGTAGCAAAAACAAGTATCTTTTCTAATTGTTACTTCTAATTACTTCATATCTGCTTAAACTCCACTGTTTGAAAGTCTGCTGTGGAAACACCTGTTTCAAGTGACTCCAACACTCATAGGCAATGGTGAAAACTTAAAACCCAACCAAGAGGAGAGAGGCAGGGCCCATTTCCAATCCAGAGGTACAGATACACATCAGTTCAATTCTTTTCCATCATCTGAAACTCTGCTTCGTTCTTGCTAGTTCTGGGGGAACCCGAGGCCAAAAAAAGCCCAGATCCTAAAGACACAACGTGGGGCCTTTGCCTATAGTCCTCCTGGCCACCTAGAGTTTCTTTTCTGACCTGTCCATAAGCACCGTGCAGCTCAGTGACTGGCCCTCTTCTTCAGCACTGCACATTCCCTTATTCAGCAAGTAAAATCTTCGATTATGCTTCCAGTCCTGACCCACCCAAGATGGTGGGACTATTGCCAAGTCCAAGCTTCTCCCCATGGGTCTGCTGTATAGAACTGGCTGTACTCAGCCTGATTCTGAGGTGGGATAAGTTCCCAATCGTCATGATTCTGTTTAACACATTCTTTGAGAGTAAATCCATGGTGTCTCCCTGTCATCTTTTGTCTCTAGCATTCCTCCTTCTTCCAAGACTCACAGGCCCTGTATCTTTAGCTCACTTTCTTCCTCTCACTGTTTCTTATCTCTCTTGCTCCATCTTCAGCCGATGGGGAACACTATGGCCATTGCTTCATTCCCTTTACAGGAGACCCAATACTGTGTCTGATCTTCCTGTGACCATGGGAAGGCTCATATTTGTATCAAGGTACCTGCATATGTAAAACTGATAAATCTCAAGGTCCAAGTGGCTTAGTTTTTACACAGACTCACATACAGTGGCCATAAGTTGGCTGGCCAAAGAAATTCTAGAAGTAATTCCATTTTTATGGATAGGTAAGTAGATAAATAAATAGATGTACTCACCAATAATCCTATAGAACAGTCATACATACACATAGATGGACCAACCCTCCTTTTTCTACAATGGCCGCAATTATATCCAAGCTGAGTCAGACACTCAGAGCAAAGAGAGACACCCCAGGATGACCATAGTTTTCCCAAGACAGCTTTCTAAAGCTGATGGAAACATTCTCAATGTACACTGTTCAAAAGGGAGCCACCAGTCACATACGGTTATTGAGCACTTGAAATACGGTGAGTGTGACTGAGGGCTGCATTTCTCCTTGTGACTAATTTCAATGAATTAAAATTTAAATAGCCACACATAGAGTGGCCTCATGTGGACAGCTTAGCTCTAGATCAGGAGCAGGCACACTCTTCCCATGAAGGACCAGACCGTGAGTATTTTCGGCTTTCAGGGCACACAGCCCTCTGTCACCACTGCCGTTGTGATGTGACACATATCTGAAGAGAGGAGTGTGGCTGGGTACCAATAAAACTTTATTTATAAAAAAAATGACTGGGCCACTTTTGTCCTATGGGTCAGAGTTGTTTACTGACAGTCACTACAGTATGGTGTCATTTCAGACTTCTCTGGGATGGCAGGCACTGGTCACAAGAGGCTGTTTCTAATCCAGGTTTTACTTACTTGTTTAATGAGAACACAGAAGGCCTTCCTCTTAAGAAAATGAGGCTGTTTGATATGCTAATGACCCTGCATTTTTCCTGAGTAGAAAGTGTCCCCTCTTAATGGCATATCCCTGGGAAAGAAGGCCAAATTACAAAGATACCAAGATACGAGGGAACACCTCTCCCCGCCTACTCAAAGTTAATCTATGGAAGAAACCAGAAAAGACAACACATCTCACTCATGCTGGAGGGAGAGGGTGGTCCTTTACCTCAGGAGGCTGAGGGACTGTCTATCTCTGGCACTCAGAGGAAACTGTCCTGGTCACAAAGCTCAAAGTGTTTGCTCACCACAGCTCCTGGCGATGATTATGACTTCTATTGGCATTTCCGGGTCAGAAAAGTTGATCCTGAAAGTGGTCCCAGCTGGAAGGGAAGGAGAAAAGTTCAAGTCAGTTTTGACATTTAGTTCATCCACTGCCTTTTGATGATTTTATTTACTTATTTGAGAGAGAAAGGGAGAACGAGAAGGGGAGGGTCAGAGGGGGAAGCAGGCTCCCTGCTGAGCAGAGAGCCCAATGCGGGACTCGATCCCAGGACTCCAGGATCATGACCTGCGTCGAAGGCAGTCGCTTAACCCGCTGAGCCACCCAGGCGCCCCATCCACTGCATTTTGAAGATGACGAAAGACAATTCGAAGGCATTCGCCCATCACTCCACTCACTCACCCAGTGATTTACACGTCAAGGTTTTTTTTTTTTTTTTTTTTCAATAAACACCTATCCTGTTCCATGCATGCAGCCAAGTACCAGAGACAGAAAGATGAGGAGACCATAGTTCAGACCCTCAAGAAGCTCAGCCTCGTGGAGAAAACAGACAGACAAACGAATAACTCAGGGCAATGTGACACGAGGATGGGAGTGATATTTGGGAGAGCTAAAGGAGGAATGACCAAGCCAGTAGGAGAAGAGCACGTGGGTTTTTAGTTGTTCTTCGCTCAAGGGAAATGCTGTGTGGCAAAAAGAAAAGGTTTGGAGAAAGTGTCTCTGAGGGGCGTCCGGGTGGCTCAGTCGGTTAAGCATCTGCCTTTGGCTCAGGTCATGATTCCGGGGTCCTGAGATCGAGTCCCGCATCATGGCCCCTGCCCCATGGGAAGCCTGCTTCTCCCTCTGCCTCTGCCTCCCCCTCTCTCTCTCTGTATCTCACGAATAAATAAATAAAATATTTTTTTAAAAAAAGAAAATGGAACTAGTGAACATGTGAGATCAGGGCTAGGAAGCACAACCAGGCCGAGGCCGGGTGGGAGAAGGCTCTGGAAGGCCCCACCTGAAGCGTGAAAACAGAGACCCCCGGTTCAGCTCTTAACTACGTCCCACACACTGAGGGATATCCTGACGCACGTTTCCTCACGAAATCCCTGAGGTGGTCTCAATGACTAGTCCCGCTTTATGGAGGAACCACCCGGGGCCTGGACGCGTTCTGTCCAGCTCCGCAGTCCTCATCTTAGCCCCTGGGGCAGGTGCAGGCAGTAACGGCCCCCACCGGCTTGGGCCACCTCAGCAACATGGCTTTGCTCTGCCTCCCCACAGGGATTGAGGTCCACTTCTCCACCCTCTGAATCTGAACTTGGCCACATAACCTGCTTTGGCCAGTGGGTCAATAACAAAAGACACAAATAAAAGCTTCGACAATGCTTAGGCACAGAATATCCTCCTTTCTCGAGCCTGGAATCTTCTGCAGCCGCATCACCGCAGCTAAGCTGGTCCCCAGGAGGCACGGGCCACACCCCTGAGCCCCAGCCATGCTTCCCAGACACAAGAAGTGTCCGATCAACCCAGAGAATCAGGAGAAATAATGAACGCTTGTTATTGAAGGCACTAAGGCCCGGAGCTACCTGTTATGCAGTGAAAGCTCACTGATATCACCGCCAAGGAATCCTTACATGGCCAACAATGGTGATAAAACACAATAAACTTGCAACCTAGAAAGATCTGCCAGGAGCTGATGATAGCCCTGAGATGTGGAGAGCCAGGACCGAGGCAGGGTGGCTGTGGATGGCGGAGAGATGGAAGATTCAAGAGCTATTTTATTGTATTTAAATATTTTACTTATTTATTTGAGAGAGAGAGACAGAGAGAGCAGAAGCAGGGGGAGCAGCAGGCAGAGGGAGAAGCAGGCTCCCCACTGAGCAGGGAGCCTGGTGCTGGACTCGATACCCAGGACCCTGGATCATGACCTGAGCTGACGGCAGACGCTTCACTGACTGAGCCACCCAGGCGTCCCTCAAGAGCTATTTTAGATATAAAATCAACAGGATTTAGTTACAGACTGACCCAAGATTTGTCTAAGGTGCCTGTTGTCGACAATAAATAGATTCTATTTGGAGCTCGCCGGCAGGTGGGGTGCAGGATGTTTCCACAGGAGACACACAACGTGACCTGAGCTGGAGAAGTCAGGGCTCAGTGTCACGGCAAAGGCAAGCTCCCGAATGAAACTTTCTTTTCAGTCCCTGACATCTGAAAGAAGAATTAAGGTGGAGTGCTCACTGCCCCAGCCTCGGACCTGCCGTCACCTCCTCTGAGGCCAGCGTCTGCTCGTAGCAGCCCGCGGAGGGACCCTTGTAAGCTGTAACCCAGACCTTCCTCCCTCCCCTCCCCAGCTCACACTGTCCCCTTTCCCTGTGCACTGCCTCCTCACGCATTAGATTTCACTAGTGATGGCCCTTCCCAGGGACATCGTCACGGACTGCCCAGATGAGGCCAGGCAGCGTCACTACCCAGGATTCCTTGCACTCCCAGAGAGCAGGTGTCACCGGCCTGATAGCCACCTGGGAGCACAAGGGTACCTGTCCCACACCGCATGCTGCCACCACACTGCCTGCCGCGCACCGCCGGCCACGCGGGAGAAAGTCAGTTTCTAGCTCCTGAATGAGAGAATGAACAAAACAATCCGTTCACCTATCACTCGTCCCAGATGTTTCCTTCCACCTGCTCCGTTCCACACGCCAAGCCGAGTTACCACCTTCCCTTCAGCTGCCCAAGGCTTCCTGTGTGTCTCTCCGTTCCTTTGCGCTGGGATTCCCAGCCCCGACTGGCACACTGGCAACTAGGGGACTTCCACGAGCTAGAACCGTTCCCCAGGTGTCACCCACCCTCCAGGCCCTGGTGCCCTGGCTCCTGACACAAAGCTGGGGTGCTAAATACACAGAAAACATACTTATCTCATATTCCGTATCTGCTTAACGATCTACCAAGACCCTCCTTGGCTTTTATGTTTCTTTTTTCTTTTTCTTAAGATTTTATTTATTTATTTGCGAGAGAGAGAGAGAGAGAGAGAGAGAGAGAGAGAGACAGCACAAGCAGGAAGAAGAGGGAGAAGCAGACTACCTTTTGAGCAGGGAGCCTGATCCCCAGGACCCTGAGACCATGACCTGAGCCAAAGGCCAAAGCTTAACTGACTGAGCCACTCAGATGCCCCTGCCTTTTGCTTTTTAACCTGCACCCTGAAAATTTCTTCTGGAATGTGACACCGCGGCTCTCTTCCCACGCTCTGCTATCCTGCCCTGTCTCCCTGGATCCCACCTGCTTCCCCCCCCTCCCCCTGCCCCTGGGCATTGACCCCTTCCTTTCTATCCGGAGGACTGGCAGCCACCAGGTACTGGTCCAAGCCCCCAGCAGCCAACTGCTGGGCTAAACCAGGAGACTAAGCCGCAGGAAACACGTCCACCAGCTCTACCTACCGCACAGGAGGTGAGGGCCCATAAGCCACTCCTTCGCCCCTAACAGAACGTCACCATCGGCAGCCCCTGCACCATCATGCATGAGAACGTGATAAATCTCCTGAGAGAGGCTGTTCTCCGATTTTGGTTCTTTGGGGAGCAGAGCAGAGGACCGGACCCGAAATTCCTCACCACTTCTACATTGCTTAAGAAATCCCGGCCTTTCCCTCTGCTTGAGAAGCGATCATCTGGAGAATTGTGAACGCAGGGCCCCGCTGAATAATAGTGCTGCCCCTTCAATACAAGGACGTCTCCTCTCAGAGGCCTGTGGCCACGTATTATCTTGAAACAGGGTGCCCCGCGGCTGCTGTGTCGACCAGGAGACACTGTGTAAGCCAGGATGTGTGACGGCAAACAGTCTTCCTCGGAGTCTGAGTTGGCTCCTTGTTAACACAGGCACCGTTCCGGCTTCAACTATTTTGCAAGGTGTACCGAACAAAAGTGGACAAAACCAACATGGGATCACTTAAAAACAAAAAAAGCAAAGTAAAACTAGTAGTAGAAATTGGGGCAGATACCACTTTAAAGGGCTGGCTGGCACTTTCCCAAACTAAGCCCTTTGTCCTCAAAATCTCTGCTCTTCTTCACAGTGATGTGACGCCAGCTGTCATGTGTATCATTTTGCGGATGAGCAAGTGGAGGCTTGAGGAGGGTAAGCAACTTGCTCAAGGTCACGGTCAAGATCGGAGCCTTGGATGATAAACCAATTCCTCCCAGGACGAGCGCAGTGTACTTCACATGGGCGCTCACTGAGCCCCTCTGCGGTGCCCTGCCCTGGTGGGACAACAGCACACTCTCAGGGGTCAGTTGGTGAGGAGCCCACCGTGTGGGGAGGGGTGCGGGCACACGAGCCAGCAGCTGCACCACCCTGCGCAGGGGTCAGGGCGGAGACGGTCAGCACACAGGTGGGTGGTTTCTTAATCTGAATTCCTGTCCAGAACACAGTGATCTCGGAGAGTGAGCTCAGCACGGAGACTGTCTGGCAGATCTGTCTGCGGAGGGGACAGGTGGCCCAGATGTAGGCAGGTGCAGGGGCCAATCAGAACCCGGTGGTGAGATGACCCAGAAAGACCTGGAGTAGGAGCTGGCATGCCTGGAGCAGGGCTGCTGGCCAGGCTCGGTGAGGGGCGCAGGGCGAGGGAGCCACGGTGCTGGGGCTGACGGAGGGTGCAGGGCCTGAGCGGCCCCTTCTTGATGGGGCTGCATCTCCCCTCCTGGCCCCGACAGCTGATGGGAAACACGCCAGATGGGGCAGGGAACACAGCTGCTTGCTGGTGGGAACAGTCCTCCAACGCGGACCCGCCCCCACCGGGAGGGCTTCAACTGGGAGCAGCCCTCGGAGTGAGGGGGTTTCTGAACGCGGAGGGCAGGTGCTTCTCTGGGAGAGGTTATCACTACCAAGGGCGAATGGATGAGCGCACAAGGACGCCAGCCCGGAGCTAAGCATCTCGTGCACCTGACTTCACGCAGCCTTTGCAGCAGTCCTCTGGTGGGGGCAGATCCCCATTTCACAGATGTGCAAACTGCGGCTCTGCAAGAGTCGGGTCTTCTGCCCAAGGCCACGGGGCAGGAAAGCTGCCGAGGAGCTGTTCAAAGTCAGGGCCACCTCCTACAAGTCCATAGCCGTTTTCCTCCTTCTCCAGCCTGACTGGGCCCTAGAAGGTCTTCAGTCCGTGTTCCCTCCCGCACCCCCCCCCCCCCACAGATCCACGAGTGGGGGGCGGCGCAGTTTACTAGTTTGTATCTGTGCTCTGAGTTCCCAGCTCTTTCCAAGCAGCTTCAGCTTTGGGTTCCCAGCACCGAGCGTGGTCAGCTCTCAGAGCCCAGAGAGACAAAGACATGGGTGCTGCTCACATGGGGGACACCCCGACATGGCTGGTGATCTCCCCCACATGTCCCAGTTGCGGGGCTCCGGCCACTCCCTCCTGGCCGCTGCCAGCCTCCATCCGCTGGGGTTCCTCCCACGTGGGTCTGGCTGAACCCCTCCTACGGGGAGACCTGCGCCGCCCCTCATTACTGAAACAATGCAGGCCGTGCAGGGCTCCCAAACCGCAGCCTTGGCCATTTCCTCTCTTGACACCCCCTTCCTCTGAGCACATGACAGGGAGGGGCCCGGTTCCATCTCAGGGTTCCTCCAGAGAGGGCGCTGGGCCTCTCTACCCTGACCGCCACTGTCACCAGGTCTTTCAGCAGGAACCTGTCTGTTCTCTGGGGCTCCCCCTCATCCTCTCCTGTTTTATTTCTCTCAACTCCCAACCAGAATACTGGATGGTTTTACCCCAGAGCACAAGTGGGGAGACTGAGGCTCTGACATGGAAGTCACCTGCCCCAGTCCCACAGCTGCCCCAGAGCCCATGTTCTGCGGGCCCTGCCCTCCTCCTCTGCCCGCAGGCCTTCCCCGCTGGGGAAACGGAACGTGCCTTCAGAGCAGGGAGACGCAGGTCTCTGGGCTGCCTCCGCCTCCTCTGGGCCCACGGGTTCCTCGGTGCTGCCCAGAACCACACACAGAGCTGGGAGGAACGGGGAACCGCGACGCGCGGGTTTGTTTGCCAGGCAAGCACCGGCCTAATTCCGGAGGCCTGACTACGGACTTTCGAACAAGATTCTGTGGATGAGAGGGAGGAGGAAAGCTTGTGCTGAACAAGGGAAACCTCGAGCCAGAGGACGGGGCTGGCCTCACACAAAATCTGTCCATGCCGAATGTGACCTGGGACACCACCCTGAACCGTCCTATTTATAGTCCTTTGAAATATGGCTTGGGAAGGGGGGACTTTGTTCTTTTGGCTTCTTATCTGATTCTCAAGAACAAAGGGGAGGGAGGTGTAGGAGGGAGGCTCTGACCAGCTGTTGGCGTGGGCAGTGGGAGCAGACACACTGGACCCAGGAAACTTCTGGCCCATGTGCCCATGGGGAGACAGTCGTGGTGGGGTGGGAGGGGTCGTCCCAGCCCCCGACTCGACCCAACCTGGGGGACCTTAGGTCAAACGGCCAATGCCAATGAACTTCGGTTTTCCCAACTGTCAAAACACCAATAAGAGGAATGACCACAGAGCCCTGTTGAGGTTAAAGGAGTCCAAAACGTCCAGTACATGGTATTTCCTGGGCAGAAACTCAGGAAGGAGAAAAGGGCAGACAGCAGCCAGAATTCACAAAACCCGGCGCGGGCTTGCTCGGAGGGAGGTCTGCAGGACCCTGTGGGCACCAGCGGTCTGGGACGTGGGGGTGTAAGAGCCCACCAGCAGCCCGGTACAGGGGGTCTGTGGGAGACCCAGCTGCTGGGGTCCCTGGCTGCCGGCCTGGGGAGGGAGCGGGCGTCTCGCTCTCTAGGACATCCTGAGCTTCCCAAGCGGAGAGGAAACCCAGCGGGGAGGCAGGGCTTGGCAGCTTGAAACTGCAGGCTGGCTTCCAGCCCTGGCTCTGCCTATTAACAGGCTGAGGAACCGCACAGGTCCGGCCTCTGTCTGAGCCGTCTGCTCAGCTATGAAACAGGGGGCAGGGAATACCCACAATGCCTTGTCCTAGGTGTGCTCACCTGACCCTAGGGTCCAATGGGCACATCACAGCCCAGCCCACGCTTTCAGCCTTAAATTCAGATATCCCCGAAAGTTGCACCCTACCACCTTCTCCGGGAAGCCCTCCATGGTTGGAAGCTCTGTGTAAGGAAGAGCTGCCTCATCCACAGAGGTATCCAGAGGACAAAGGGTCACTGTGCGGGGCACAGATCTAGTGATCAAGTGGACAGAAAAACCACCACATAGGAGAGTGCAAGTGAGGAGCCAATTCGTGGGAGATCAAGCAAGAGGCCTCTAAACGTGCATGATGTTGCAGATGATGGGAGCACGCACTTAGAAAGCCCTTAGGGTGGACACCCTGCAGGGCACAGAGAGGTAAAGCAGCTCCCTCAAGGTCACACAGCTAAGGAGGGGCAGAGCCAGTGTTTTTTATTGGGCAAATCAATGAGTGAGTCAGAGAATGAATAATTGAAATCTTGGACTAGGGGAAGGTTGAAACAAGGGCACCGCTAAGCCTCTTTGCAAATGCTGGGATTCTACGATTCTTTCTTGTTTCGTGCTCTGCAAATACGCCACCTCTGTCACTTGGTTATCATTCAGTCTACTCACACACCCCTTCCCTCCACCCACTCCTGTAAAGGTCACAGCTTTTGACACCACGGCCCCCCACTCAGAGAATAAGAGAAACTTCCTTTACTTCATCCCCGGGGCAGGTCCGCAAGGAGGCAGACATACTCATACCCAAAACTGTTGTTTGGTTTGGGAGAGACATCGGCTTAATTTTTCTAATCCTAGAGTTCCCAGATCGGTTTTCTTCGGCTCAGTTTGTTCCCGGCCACAGGTAGAGAAGGAAAACTAACAGCAGACCTTCTGTTGGCACGAATTCTTCAAACAACTCCGAGAGGCTTGTTTTTCATTTGAAATTTCTCTTAGGCGGTGGTGCATGATCTCACGGGCTTCTCAAGTCCTCTTTTGATTTAATTTCCTTTTTCACCAAAAGACTGAGGTTTGAAATTTCAGATTTTTGCTTTAGGAACGACCAGGAACACTGCCCTACCCCCCCCCCCCCCCAACAAGGACATTCTTGTTTGTGGTAGCGCCTGTGTTTCCCAAGCAACCGTCTTTCTTCATCACACTCTCCACCAGGTGGTAGGAAACAAACGGAGGGTTTCGGAGGGAGGGGAGGGGGTGATGGGTGAGCTTGGAGGTGGGTATTAGGGAGGGCACGTATTGCATGGAGCACTGGGTGTGGTGCATAAACAATGAATCTTGGAACACTAAAAAACTGAAATTTAAAAAAAAAACACAAAAACCAAAAAACAGTGTTTTCAAGGAGGAACAACAAGCAGACCTTTCTCTCCATTGTGACGATGTTATTAAAAGGGAATTTTTCAATGTTGCCAGAGCAACTTTTACTCATCACTTTACTCGGAGCAGGCGCTGGAGGTGGGTGGGTTTACACGTCTGGTGAAGAACAGACTGAGCCTTCCTGCTCACAGCCCTGTCTGTGCTCTGCGACTGGCTCCCAGCCCTTTCTCAATCCCCAGGCACCGTGGGGCTCTCTGAATTCCATGTATGACAACAACGCAGAGGGTGAGGGTTTCCAACCAGCAACACGGGGACTCCGCGCAGATTTAAACTCCCGTCAGACAGCCACGGGTTAGCTAAAGAAACCCATCCAACCAGCACAAGTGGGGAATATGGGAAGAGGCTTGGAGCCCCACCCGTGGACTGGGACGGATACCCGGTGTGATGTGTTCTCCATCCGCACCCCTTAGGGAAGCTGCCTCACCCTTCCCAGTCTCCCTGATGTAGAGATATGCGATGATCCCAGGAATTACACGGGTGGAGATCTGGCCGTTAGGAATTTGGGCTCTGCCAACTTTCTAGCTATGTGACTTGGGGCAAGTGGCTTCGCTTCTCTGAGCCTCAGTTTCCGCATCTGTAAAATGGGATTAGGGACAAAGTATGAGCAGCAATTTTATAGGGCTGTTATGGAGACTAGGAAAGTCCTATTAGAGGAAAGGTCAAGTCTGCTGATGGAAAGCACGCCTCCTGGCCCAGCCCCATGTGGAGATGCTGAGAGTAGACCCCAGCCACAGGTAACCCAAGATAGCCATCACTCTAGCCTCTACAGTTCAACTCTTGGGGTTTTCTAGGAAATCCACCAATGGAAAGGATATTCTTTGAACTCCGTGTCAAGGACAGAATGCACACAACCTCCCAGCTCCCTGCCAGTTCACCAGTTCACCTGCAAAAGACTTAGAAGCAAGACTCCCGGTTCCCAGGATCTGCCAGTTGTGTCTCTCCCTTTCTCTTTTAAATTCTGTTTCTGCCTTTATTCCTTGCATTTGACTTCGCGTGCTTGCTGACTTCCTCACCTTAACAAGATTATTTACATACAAAATAACTACAGGGTTGGGAAATCAACTAACCAAATGTCCATGTCCGAGTTATTTGTTGACAGCTTCTTTCGGGGGCTTCTGGGGTGATCTGCCTCCCTGGGCCCACACCCCTTCACCAGCAGAACCTTCCCTGGGCCCCTCCCCGCCAGGCCTCCCCTGGGGATGGGGCCATCTGACTTCCTAATGCCAAAGCTGGTTCTCAGCCAAGTCGGCTTCTGGTTCCGGTTCATGCGGACCTACTCGAGGGGAACGGTAAACTGTAGGGACAGTTCAAGGTGAGAAGGTGGGGGCTGGGAGGGGGGAGCTGAAGAAGACGAATTGGAAGCATGGGCTTTTTGCCCTCTCACTCAACAGAGACGTAATTTTGGGCACACAGAAGGAAAATCTGCATGCGGGGACCCTGTGATCTTGGGCTCGTCACTTCCACTGCAACATGGGGAAGACCCTCATCCTAGCCCAGCACTTAGACGAGCTGGAGTCCAAGCAGAGTCAGGGTTGCAGATGCCGGTGGCTGTGAACGCCAACTCAGGGGTTTCCGTTCTCAGACCATGGGCGGCTCTCTGAGGACGTGACACTCAAGAAAGGCAAGGGGGGGGGGGACACAGCCCTTCGTCACCAGGCTAAGCCACTCGTGGGCTTTATTTTGGGCTCCAGTCGAGCCTTCCAAGGAAAGAGGTTTTCTTCTTTCCTTTTCCTTCCTTTCCGCTGAGCCTTTTATCTCTGAAAAGGTAAATGCCCAATTAGATGGATTTTCATCTGTCATGTGGAGTTGTTTTAGGCTCTTTGAGCATGAAACAATATTTTGGAGTCATTCCACCCTCTCATTTAGAGAGGAAGCTGGGTTTGCTCTCGTTGTGGTTCTTCTCTCTCTCTCTCTCTCTTTTTTTTTTTTTTTTTTTGGTTGAGTTTTTCTCAAGAGCCCTCTGCTAAGTAAATATTCATGAAGGGAATTTTTAGCCACTCTAGTTTGTTAGTTCAATGTGGACTCAAATGGATTTTTTTTAAATGTAGCATAATCTATCACAATGATATCTATTTGAGTTTTGAAGCTTTTGAAGGTAGCTGGTGAAATTCAAAGAAAGAATTTTCTTTGCAGACCCACATGGGGACCTACCCAAAGTCATCTGAAACCCCTTTTTTAATTTCGCCAATAATTTGGAATGTATGTTCTTTCCTTCTCGACTTCTCTGGATTACTGAGATTTTTAACTTATATTTCATATTCTTTTAAGGGCTTCTGGTTAGATAACTTTTACATATTTTAGAGGAGGAAAAAAAAGTACACACATACACACATGTACACAGACACACACACAAAGAGAGTCAGAAGAAATGGTCCAAACATCCCCAGGTATCTTTGGAAGGAAAAGCTTTTAAGATCAAAATATTCAAACAGTACTATCTGATTACGGAATAGGCCAGAAGGACAAGAGGGGGTACAGCCAGCCCCCACACCCAAGTTGGAACCTTGGTCCTCTCGGGAAAAAAAGCTAATGTCTATTGAGTGACTCGTTCATTTTCCACATCAACTGTACAGAGTATCATCCCCATGACAAAAGAGGATACTGAGATCCAGGGAAGGTAGGTGATATGATCACTGAGCAGTAAGTGATAAGCCTCAGACTGCAAAACCTTAATACTGAAGTTTTCTGCTTCTCAAAGATGCTTCCTAAAATGTAAAGGTCTTTTTTTTTTTTTAATTTTTAAAAGATTTTTTTTATTTATTTGGGGTGGAGGAAGCACTAACGGGGGAGGGGCAGAGGCAGAGGCAGAGGGAGAAACAGACTCCCCGCTGAGCAGGGAGCCTGGTGATCCAGGACCCAGGAGCAGGACCTGAGCCAAAGGCAGAAGCTGACCTGACTGGGCCACCCCCATGCCCTGAAAACATAAAGGTCTTAGTAATAGCATCTTCCTCTTGATTCTTGCATCTTACTAGGGGAACAGAACACAAGGGTTCAAACTTGGGCTCTGACCAGTGGTGTGGCCCTGAGCAAGGGAGCTCCTTCCCACCTCCAGCTCTGTTCTTCCAGGATCCTGGGGCCAGCCAGGCCCCTGGCTGCTGAAGGATCAAACAAGATGACAGGTGAGTGCAAGGTGAGTGCAGACCTGTCCAGCTGCTGAGAGACTCCAACAAAGGAACTCCCTGGCTTCTGGCAGCTGGGTGAGTGACTGCAGCTCTTGGTGGCACAAGATAGTGAAAAGCAGGCAGGACACAGCAAGGGGGCAGCCTATTCTTAGGGCTGTTACCTGCCAGGCTGAGGACAGAGGCTTTCCTCAGAGGCTTTGATGAGCTCTAATTGCCACCCTCCTGGTTCCCCCCACCCATCCCTCCATCTGCCTCATGGGGGCTTTGGTGGTTGAGGGTGGGAACCTGCTCAGGTCCTGCTACATTCCTGGCTGCTCTGGAGACATTCCCTTTTTTAAAGTCTCTGCTCCGTTTGTTTCCTCCCAGAACCCGGAATGAGTCAATTTTTTAAAATACTTGCTCCTGTTCTGGGCATACCCTAAATACTTAATAAAAATTAGAAGCTCCTGAATTTATTACCAATGAGGCAGGTTCATGGCCTCATCCTATGGGCCCCTCCCAAGCCCCCCGGGGCAGGGTGGGAATTGTACGGTGCCATCTACCAACTGAGGAAACGGGAGATTCTGAAGAAGTTCAGGGACTTGAGGGACACAGCCAAGGTCCTTGGCCAGGAGCAGGCGGAGTGGGACAGGACCAGGAGCGAGGAGTTCTGAGTCCGAGGCCAGTGGTGGCCCTGCCTGGATCCACTGGACTCAGAAGGAAGTATCCTGACCCCAGCGACTTATCTGACAGTATTTCCAGTGTAAACCATGATAGATGGTTCCTGACTATAGATATAGATATAAATATAGGTATAGATTGAAGTTCATGTAGAGAGCAGTATTCTGACGCCAATGTCTTATCTAACGCTTGTCCCAGTGTAAACCATGATAGATAGTTCCCTCCTAGTGCCTCCAACTTGGTCACAGATCACACCTGTTACTCAGTCAACAAGACCATGCAGGAGGGGCCCGGGGCATGCCGCACCCTCACCTGTGTACTCCCCTCAGAACCCAGACATCTCTGTTCCTAGTAATTCCCTGTGCTGTGCCCTAGAGATAACCTTTGAGTTTCTTTATCAATCCTCAGCAATGAGAAAAACAAGCTGTACTCTAATCCCGTCATTAGGCTCTTTCCAGTGGGGGTTATTGACAACCATTTAACATTAACACCAGCCTTGTATGTCAAGTGGAAGCATTCTAGAACATTCCACCTTCTGTCAACTTCTCTATTTCTCACATGCTCTGTTTGGATACCGTGCCTCAAGCATTGAGCACTTTCCATGCCAACTCTCGTGCACAGGCTCTTAGCTGGGCTATGAGGAGGCCCCTCCAGGGGCAGGCTCCTGAGCAGGATCTTTGATCCTCACTGAGCATCCAGAGAAAATGACCCACCGGCACTTCAGCCCCAGCCCCAGAGGTGCAAGGCTTGCTGAGCTCACACAGTTAGATGCGGTCCTGTGCCTGAAAACTTGGGCACTGTCCCCGCACACGCTGCCCGCCATCCTTTAACCCCATCTCCCGAGACGGCCATTTAAATCTGAGATCAAGCATAAGGACAAGGATTAGAGATAAAGCACCAAATTTTATTTTTCTTAAAGCATAGCAAAGCAGGTAGTCTCTATCGTACATGCTATCACTGTGATGCCCATGACCCTGGGAAGATCCCAATTCAAGGTCCTGTACTCTGGCTGAGAACCATGAAGAACAGACAGACCTATGCCTGGTCTGTTATTTTATTTTACTTTATTTTTCTGGGGCACGTGGGGCATACACCACTTTAATTAGATACCGGTTCAGTGCATGGAAGAAAATACCTTTGCTTTCGAAAGTCTGGTTCTCCTAGGTATTCAGACTCTACCTTCTCAGTGAGTCCTCCCGTGGGTCTCATGAGGCAAATAAATCCGTTCCCTTCTCTGTCCTAGCCTCTCACTGCACACGCACGTGTTCCACCTGTACAAACCACTGCAACATACTCTTCACGCCCCTGGGTGCCTCTGCAGCACATGGTGACGTCTGGGGGCAGGCAGGGGTCAGGGGTTGGGGGGAAGGATGGATCACATGTTCTTTCAACCCTGTATTTTCAGCATCTTGCATGCATGATGACCAGAACATAATTAATACCTAATAAATATTGGTTCAACTGAAATGAAAACAAAGAAACCAATAACAAGACCCAAGAAACCATAAAACCCCAGGACTCCCAAGGAATGCTGGTTTCCAATGAGGAAACTGAGATGTAAACCTGCAGAAAAGAATATGGATGTGGGGAGGGGAAACAGAGAGGGCTCACCTAGTTGGGAGCTTAGGAGACCGGGGAGCGTTCCAGGTTAGCTCTGTCACCCAGTGTCCCATGGTTTTCCCTCTGGGCCTCAGTATTGTTTTCATTAATATGAAAGATTGAATAAAATGATTTCTATGAAAATTTTCAGCTCCTGGAGTGGGAGTAAAATTGGTCCTAGTGAGGGCATCAAAGCTCCTCTTGGCCACATGCATCACTGGGAGTCTCCACAAACGTCACCTCAGCTCTGCCCAAGTTCAGAACCCAGACTCTGAAACTTCTGGGCCAACTCAATGTCCAGTGCTGAGAATTGCCGGTGAATGACTTCACTGATTGGGCGTGGGCTCTGGAGTCTGGAGCACTCTCTGTAAGGGAAGAGAGGAGGCCCCGCATGGATGGCTCTGTTTCTGGGACACCAGGAATATCTGGACGGTTCTGAGGATGGAGCTGGAGCAAAAGCAAGCAGGGTGCAGGCTGTCTTCATGAAGAAAGGCTTTAATGGCCCCAAGGCCATGTCAGCAGAACTGCAAACCTCTCATTTTGCAGAGAGTGAAACTGAGACCAGAGCCTGGAACAGTGTGGGTGCCAAGTTACAAAGCATTTGAGTGCTGGCCCTAGGGGACTAGAGCAGGCTTCCTCTGGGGCCCAAGGCTGGTCTTGTGTGCCCAAATTAGAGGAGAGAGCTTTCAGATCCTTGGGTCTGCAAGGGGGGTATGAAGTTTCCACACATGCTCCACAACTGAACAAAATGCCTGTGAAACTTATTCCAGAATTTTCTGTGACTGGGCCAAGCAACAACTCCAGTGGCCAGTTGCATCCATCCTTGGTGCATATAGGATTTACTGTGAAGCAGGATAAGGAGATGACTGGTAGATTCTTTTATTTTCTTTTCTTTTCCTCTTCTTCTTCTTCTTCTTCTTTTTTTTTTTTTTTTTTTTTTAACTTTGGTTGCTTTACATGGTGTGGGAGGGAGCTTGGAGAGAGGGTTAGGGTTTAGCTCCCCTAAGACAAAAAGCCCTGTCCAAATATAACTCCTCTGAGTCAGCAACCACAAAGTATGGGACTCAAGCAAGGTGAACTGACCAGGTGATTCAAAGAAGCCCTTTCCTGGGGGTTGGGGAGGGAGGGCTGCTGAGAGTTTGCTTCCAGAAGCTATCCTAGCCTGGGGGGCTGCTTGGTGCAGAGGGCCACAGAGACCCACCTGGCACAAAGCCATACAGACCCCTGAAGCTCCAGGACCCAAAAGGATCCCTCAAGGCCAGAACCACAGATGGATCCAGCCCTCATACCTTGGGGACCAAAGGCTCCGGATAGCCAATTCTGTGGAGGTCCCCAACTTCAGCAGGGTGCTGGTAAACCCAGCTGGGGGAATGGCCAGTCTGTGCCTCCAAGAGGGAACCCAGCCCTGAGGTCAGCGAGAAGGCTGGTCAGAAGTCAGCCTCCTCGGCTGCTGAGGCAGAGCCTGGAGCAACAGAATCCACGCCCCCAGAGAGCCCTTGGCCCTCACTGCTGGCAA
Source organism: Mustela lutreola (assembly GCF_030435805.1). Classification (NCBI taxonomy): domain Eukaryota; kingdom Metazoa; phylum Chordata; class Mammalia; order Carnivora; family Mustelidae; genus Mustela; species Mustela lutreola. The sequence goes on along the minus strand of NC_081292.1, from coordinate 8,395,103 downwards.
CACTTCCTGTTTCCATTCTCAGGGCAGCATTCAAGAGGCACCCTGTGGCCTGCCAACCCAGTAAGTGGGAGCAAGAGCCTGCTTCTGTCCAGGGGTAAAGCCTGGATGGTAAATGCGGGACTAGGAGAAGGCAGAGGCAGCACATTTCCAGGCTCGTGGGGTCGTCCAAAGACAGAGGAGGGTCGTCCAAAGACAGTAGCGGCCGCCCTACTCATTCTGTTATTTATTTATTCAGCAAAAACAAATTCTTTGTAAGATGAGATTCCGTTTCCCAGATTTGAAGTCAAAGGTCACGCGGACATGCACGTGGAGGGTGAGTGTGTAAACGTGCATATCCCTACATGCACACACATTCACACAATTACATGTAACACTCTGTGCCACACATCTGGAAGGTAACAATAAGGACCCGGTTTTACAGACACCGAAACTGAGATTCAGAGAGTTCGAGTCCGCTGCGGGAACATCAGAGAGGGAGACGGTGGGGGACCCGGATCTGGGCAAGGGCGGCGGAGGCTGGAATGGTGAACTCTGGTGGGTATTTTTAGTCCACCACGGGATTTCAGAACACGTCCGGGCCGCGGTGTCTGGGGCAGGAGGGGAAGGTGCAGGATCTTGAGGGAGACCAGACACCCTGCCTCTGGGGCCCCCTCCCCACCTCCGAGCCAAGCGGCAGTTTCCAAAACAGCCGGCAGGGGGCAGTGCTCCTTGCCTTTTGCGAAAGTCCCGGCACCCCAACGCAGCTCCCGGGGGCAAGACCACCAGGCGACTCCGCCCTCAGCTTCTAAGAAAGCGCAGCTTTGAACCCCGCACGTAGTAGGTGCGCAAGGCGCGTCTAGAAACCTGAAGGGCTGGATTAGGTGGATGAACATGGATTCCGTAGAGGCAGTAGGGAGGACACGGAGAGAAGGGACCGTCCGGCCCCTGCCTGCGCGTTTCATCCACAGGCCTTTGCCAACAGCCTTTCCCTACTGTGTGTCAGGCGCGGCGGCGACGACTCCTGGACAACCTAATTCCCTGCTAATCTCGCTCTCCCCGCGCTCCCCCCTCCCCGCCCCAACACACACACTCGGCCTCAGAGCAGGGGTGGGCGCTCGCTGTCTCCCTGGGGGACCGTCTCAGCCCAAATCTGCGGGGCCTGCGAGGAGGGTGAGTCAGAAGAGGCGAGGAGTCCCCAGAGGTGGGCACGTGAAAGCCAGGGGGATGCCTGAGGCGGCCCCGGGGCAAGGGGGTCACTGCCCTCAGAGACGGGGCTGTCTCCGGCTGCGGGTCACGCAGAACCCGCGAGACGCAGTGACCCGCCCAGCCCCCACCACCCGCTCACTTCTGGGCGCGCACGTGTCCACCCGCCGAGCGCCCCCAGCAAGCCCCGCGAGCGGCCGGCGCTGGCCAGGACCTTCGGGCGGCAGGCTGGAGGGACTCCCGGCCCCGCCGCCGCGCAGAACCCAGACTCTGCAGACGCCGTTCCCCAGACACCGGGCCTGGGGCAAGGAGAAGGCAGACCGGGCGCAGTCTCAACCCCCATCTCAAGTTCAGCCGCACTTCCTCCCGCAAGGTCACGCTCAAACACACTCACGCTGGGCAAAAGGAGGAGCTCAAAGTTGCGCCACGGTCCCGATTCCGAATCTAGCGGTGGTCCCATCCGGGGGCTCTGCCCCAGAGCAGCGGCCGCCCGCCCCCGCGCTCTGGCAAAGAGCGGCCCCTGCCCCACGCGGGTCACACACCCGAGAGACGCAGACAAGTTGCTAACTTTTGTCAGATTATTCGCTGCAGCTGCGGCGCCTAACGGGGTTGGGGCGGACTCAAGAGTTTCCAGTTGCCACCAGCACCACCCCCGCCCCGCTGCCCTGCGCCCACCCAACCCCTCCCTGCCCAGCGCGCCACGTCCAGCTACCGCGCCAACTTCTCCACCGTCTCCGGAGCAACGTGGGCCGGCGGCGTCCCCGGGGGCGATGGCCACCTCCCGGATGTGCTCCTGCTCGCAGCGGATTTGGAGGCTCGATCGCAACACCGTCCCGCTGCCGCTGGACCCGATCACCCGCAGCCTCCTCGCGCCCCCGCGCCCCTCGCTCCCACTCGGAGGCGCCGGAGCGGGCCGCCCAGAAGAGACTCATCCCAGCCGCGGCCCCGCTGGCCGCTTCGCCCTCTGGCGGCCCCGACCCGGGAGATTCCAGCCTGGCGCCGGTGCAGTGCCACCCCGGGGACCGCTGCCCCGGACCGGCGCAGGCTCCCCGCTGAGGTCCCAGCAGCTCTTCTAATAACGGCTGAAGATCCCGGAGCCCCAGTCTCCTCTGGGGCCTCCTCCTTCTCCCAAAGACCCCAGTGACGCCGTGGCTGGGGAAGGGGTCTCCCTACGTCTGTCTTCCTCCAGGCGCCGGGGGTCTTCAGTCCCACTTCCACTGTCACAGCCTCCTAGACCCCTCCCGACCACTTCAGTTCCCGGCTCCGGGCAATCACCCCTCCACTCGGAGAACACACTCGAAACTGCCCGAGCCCCAACTCCGGCGGACGCAGCCGCCCGCGCACCCCGGCAGCGCTGGGCTCGGCGCGCTCACTCACCGCAGCTGAAGACACGCGGGAGTTTCCGCGGCTTTGGGGATGAGGGGCTCCGAGGAGAATAAGAGGGGGGTGTCCCGAACACTCGACCCCCTTCCAGCTCACAGCGCTCCGTCCTCCTCTCCCTCCTCGTCCTCCTCTTCCTCCTCCCTCTGGTCTTTGTCTTTGCAAAGTGTCGAAACTGTCTGGCATAGTGGAGCTCCGCCGGCAGAGGCTGGAGCCGGGGAAGCGGGGAAGCGGGTGAGGATGGGAGCGGTCTCGGGAACACCTTCCCCCGGGTGTAACGGGAGGGGCGGGCGGGCGGCCGGGGAGGGGCCGCTTCCCTGGCCGGCCGGGGCCGGGAGCGGGGCGCGCCGGAGGGGGGCGGGCGCCTCGGCGGCGCGCGGCCCTCCCCTTCCTCCGCCCAGCGCCCGCCCCCCGGGCCCGCGCTCCCCCCGCGCCCCCTCCGCCCGCTCTCGGCTCGGCTTTCCGCTCGCTCTGGGCTTCCAGCGAGCTCCGGAGCCACGTGGACCGCAGCCGGCTAGCGGAGGCCAGGCTGGGGAGACGCCGGAGGCGGCGCGGGGACAGGATCGCCGCCCAGAGAGGGCTCTGCAGGGACAGCTCCGCCACTCTCCGCGGCGAGGCCGCCGCCCACAGGCTGGCGAGACAAGGGAAGAACCGCCGGGGGACCTGTGGGGTCAGCCCCGGGGAGGAGGCGACGGGCGCCCACCGAGAGGACGTGGCGGTGCCCCCGAAGAGCCCGAGATGGGCGCGCACCGTAGCAAGAAGAGGCCGATCCCCCGCTGGCGACCGGGCAAAGCCGCCGACTTCCTCTAAGGGCGCGGGACTCGAGGTGGGATTCGGGGAGGGGAGGACCGCGGCGGGGCTGGGGCCCGGGTCAGGGCCGAGCCCTGGCCCCGTTCCGAGCCGCAGAGCGGCCCCCGCCCCGGCTCGCCTGCCCGCCGCGGGTTTTTCCTCCTAGATGCGGAGGCTGCACCGCCGCGGTCCAGAGGAGGGCGAGCGCCAGGTAGCGGGACTCCAGGCAGGGGCCGGACCCGGGGAGGCCTGGTGCTGGGGTTCCTGAGACCGGACCCCTTTTCTGGCTCAGGTTTGGGGCTCGGGTTTGCCCTTTCTCCGTTAGTGGGAAGTGGGGGCATTGGAGACATCTTGCTCAATGGCAGAATGCCAGGCTTAGAGATTGAATGCTGGACACAAGGTTTAAGAGGCATTAAAAAAATGTGGCTGTACAGCTTTTATCCCCTCACAGGGATTGTACCTCTTTTACAAGTTTTTCTGAGCAGTGCTAAGAGGAAAAAGGCACAGTGTGGCCTCAGGGACATTGAATTCTTCCAGCTTCCATTGCTTACCTTGGAGAGGTCAGTCTTTTGCCGTGGAAGGGGGATAGCTCCCTAGCCCATCGTTCTTCAGAGGGACGCTGTAGTGTGTGCTTCAGATTAGGGCCAGCTGGATGGGACTTTCTGCCTCTGATCCTGCCTTGCCTTCGTTGGATGTGTGATCTTAGACTAGATAAGGTAGCCCTCTGCCCCAGTTTCCTCTTCTGTGAAATCGGGCCTAATAATTGTCTAGCCCGGAAGGTGGTTGTAATAATCAACTGAATCTATACATGTTGAACCTTAAAACTATGCCAGTCATATAATAAGTACCGAGTGGAAGTTAGCTGTTTCGATGGTGGGCCTCCTGCCTGCGCCTCCACCCCTGGGCAGGGAGGTGGCCTGCCCCAGGGAATGGGTAAAGGTTGGTCCAGGAGAGCTCTTGGCTTTGGAAGGAAACAGGAGCTCTTCAGAGCAAAGAGAAGTAGAAAGGAGCAGATTGAAAAAGAGGGGGAGGAGAGAGGGAGAAATTCACCGCTAGGAAATTAACTACTTAGTAGTTAGGACTGTACCATCATATCCTAGCAGTCTGGAGAAGAGACCAGATTGGGCAAGTAAGTGGCCCCGATCAACCAGCTGTTTTTTCCACTTGCAGCCAAGAACCAAAGTCAGCACTTAATTTCAGCCCCAGGTTCTTGGCAGTTCCCCTAGGTGACTCCACAGTGACATGGGAATTCCTAATTAAATGACTCTGTGGTGAAGCATGCATAAATCATCACCGTCTCTGTAAAGATGAGCATCCCAGGCTCCGATGGGGTAACCTGGCAAGGCTTTTTTTCTGGCCCACATCCTTTCTGTTGTAATATAGTTCTTGGGAAGTAGGAGAGAAGGCTCCCCCACCCTCCTGTTTACTCTAGGGTTGTGATAGGCCATGGGGACAGCGCCTCCAAGGCCCCTGGACCTTTCCGGGAGCCCACATCGAGGACTGTGTGTCACAGCATTCCCCGTTGTCACGCTGAGTGTGTCTCCCGACATGCCCTGCCCAAGAACAGCCGTCCTAGTCATTGCTGGGAGTGTCTGCACAGTGAGTGCCCCCAGGGAGCCCCGACATCGATTTAATGCTCACACACACACCCTCCCCCACGTACTATGAGCAACTGCAAATCTGTCAGTAATAATGGCGAAGGAAATTGATCTCGTCCTCCCCCAACCCCCTTTCTTCACGCATCAGATGGAAGGATCCTAATGGGCCCTGATGCCATCTGGGTGATTAGGCAGAAAGGGGCCGCCTCGTTCGTCAGTGGTTAAGTTCAGAGCTGCTGTGTACTTGGTGGCTTGTTTGGGGGCAGTGTTTTCCTTACCATGGTTTGGGAGGCCCCACTTTTCCTTAGATAAAAGGAGTAACAGAGGGATGTACTGAGGGAAGCTGGAAGGAGAAAGACAGCCAGTCTTTCTCACTCTAGCTCTGGCTCCGTAGCTCACCTTCTCTCCCTCATCTTTCTCCTCTTCCTCTCGCCCTCTCTCTGCTCTGCTCTCTCCCTGCCCACAGTCATTCTCTGTTAAGCCCTGGGGTCTGCCCTACTATTTTCCTGGTGGTTGCAGCCGCAGCCCTTCTAAGTCCTGATGACTGTCAGAACGCTCCTTCCAGTTTCACTTCCCACTGTTCATTTATTTCGGGTTTTAGTTTTTCCAGGAGAGGAGTCTGATTGGCAGGGCTCCCTGGATCATGGGTCATCAACAATCCCAACCATGAACAGGCTGCCCAGGCAGCATGTGCCCATCTCAAGAGTAAGCATGTGGAAGGAGAGCTGTACATTTTACATCACAGGGAATGCGGGACGCCGGACCCTTCCATCCCTGGGAATCTTGGGGGCATTTGAGCCAGCAGAACAGACACACAACCACACTCTACACTAATGTATATTATACCCCCCATCCATACTAAAGCAGCTGATTAATCTTGTCCAATCATGAATGCCCTCTCTTTTGCGCCAGAATTCAGCTCAGGAAAACGTAGATTTAATCTCTGTTTGGATCAACAAGATAAAGAGAGAAATATGCTGTGTCTTCTAGGAAAGGAGTCCTCTTGAATCTTGGGAATCTTCTCTTTACTTCCAACCGTACATGAACATGCAAGTATTTTTAACTCAGTAACTCAGTTCCTCTGGAAAACATCTTGTGCTGATGAGAGGAGCCAAATCAAAGCTTAGTAGATCCAGAGCCCTGATCACACCATACCTGAAGCATACTTCTAGGCTTTCTGTTGTATGAGTCAGTACAGTTCTTTTGTTTAAGCCACTTTGGGTCACAGTCCTGTTACTTGCTGCCAGATGCTTGAAAACTGATACGGAAGATCTGACTATAGCCAGATTCATTTTTCCTGAAGCCACAAGGCATTCCCAAGCTCAAAATCCTTAAAACTTCAATGGTTCCTAATGGCTGAGGATGAAAATCCAAACTTCTGAGCCTAGCAGTGAAGGTCCTCCTTGATGTGGTCCCAGTGTAGGTTTCTCATTTCGTTTCCTCCCAGTATTTTTCTTTTTGAGTCCTGTATAGCAGACATGATTCAGTCCAGGAGCTCTGGTTAAATGACATTTGTTATGTCCTTGAAATCAACATGGATCTCCATCTTGCTGGGTCCTGAAGATTTCACTAATAGCCATCATGGGGCTCCCCAGCCCCTGCAGTATATAAAGATCTAGGGGTCTCATGCAAGCCCTGTTGTCTCTGCTTCCTAGCCATCCTCACTATATCAGCTGAGCCTCTTTGTTCTGGACTATGGGACCCATAGAGGATCCTGACTCCTAAACATGTTTGTCCCTGGGTTCAGTCTTCTTGGATGTGATCATTTCCTAGCACTGTGATAACAAATTATTACAAACTGGGGGACCCAAACCAGCAGAAATGTGTTTGCTCACAGTTCAGGAGGCCAGATGTCTGAAATCAAGGTGCCTCCAGACTTGGCTCTTTCTGGGAGCTCAGATAGAGAGAAATCTCTGAGAGAGAATCCGAGCCTCTCTCCCAGTTTCTGGTGGCTCCCGGCAGTCCTTGGCTTTCTTTGGCTTGTAGATGATCTCTTTGATATCTGGCTCCCTCTTCACATGGTTGCATGTGTGTGTGTGTGTGTCTGTCTGTCTGTCTGTCTTTCCGTCTATCTGTCTTCTGTGGTGAGGACAGCAGTCATTGGATACTTTGGGCCCACCATAACCCACCAGACACTGTGCTAAGTGTTGGGGACACGGAGGTGGACACAACATAGTCCCCAGCCTCCAGGAGCCAACAATCTGTCAGGGGACCGGAGTTGCGGGGAATTCCAACACATTCGGGCTGCGCTGTGATAGGCTAACAGGTGGGCACTTACAGGGTGTTGGTTCACAAGATCGAGAGCATTTGGGGTGAAATCTGAAACTGGCCCCATGCACAGAAGCCAGGGACAGACGAAAGAAAGAGGCTGGTGAGTGTCGGGTTTAATAAGCAAGAGAATTTACTTGTAAATCTTATCTTGGGGGCCTTGAGATGAGTAGACCTCTGAACCTACCTTCTAGAATCTTAGAAGTCTATAAACTTCTTTAATGAGGGCTTTAATGAGGTTCAGTGATGGACACTGTCCAGGTGGTCTCAGCAATACCTCGGACGGCTGTGCCCCGGAAAAGAGCTCTCATTATGGGAACAGGGTGTGGTTGAGGCGCGGTGTACATTCCGAGGACAAGGGCGGGGATGAAGATCCTCCACCTGTCCTGGGCCAGCTGTCCTTTCAGCTGGCGGTCATGTCCCCTGGATGACCTCCTCCACCCGGGGGTAGCTCCTGGAGACAGGTGTTCTGAGATCTCCGGGTGAACTAGGGTGTATGCGGTGTGCGGAACGCATAAGCTCCTCCAGTCACCCACAGCCTTGCAAACCAGGCGGGGTCGTCTGGGCTTTATCCAGAGAGCCATTGGCATCTCGGAGACTTCACGTTTGGAAAGAGGCGCTGAGGACACAGTGATGTCAGCATGCCGGCCAGACCACTCGGGCAGCCTTGTTCAGACTGGAGGAAAAGTTCCAATAATCCAGGTGTCCGGCCTCTGACCTGAGAAGGTGCAAAAGCCTGGGCAGAGGCAGATACGTTTCAGAGGAGAGAAAACAAGCAGGACACTCCCACGACAGGTCAGGGGCCACGAGAAGAGAGGAATACTTTCATCTCTGCGTTGGCGACAAATCCGGCAGGGACAGTACGCTCTCCCAACGTCCATCCCCTACTTCTTTCTCGCAACAGAGTTACATAGTTAACACACACACACACACGGAGGGGCACAGGACATCTGAAGAGATGACAGCCATCTTTCATGGCAAGACCAGCATGCATGTGTTAGGGCTAAAAGCTAGAAAAAAATCTCTGGTCCCTGAAGGCAATGCTGAGGAACGGATTCAGTGCTGGCAACATTTTCTTCCCTCGGATCCCTCGGTCTATGAAAGGAAAACACACAGCAATCCCGGCCCTATTTCTTGAAAGTACCATAGTGAGATTTGTGGATGGTGGATGGCAGCCATCTCCAAAACACTGCACTCAGGGAGGAGAAAGGAGTACTTTTCCCACCTGTCACATTTCCGTGTTTGTGGGACCTTCCTTTGTGGTTTGTTCTGCTCACCTATCCTGCAAAAATCGTCCCCCAAACCAGAGGCATGAAACGGTAGAAGCACTGCATTGGATCTTAGGGTTCGGGGGGGTCAGGAGTTTGGATGGAACCGCACAGGGTGGGCTAACCTCTGCCCCACGTGTCTGGGAAGCTGAGGTTAACTGGAATGGCTGAGGCTGTTAGATTCGCAGGCAACAGGTGGTGGTGGAAACCAGATATGAATGGGAGATCACCTGGGGACGTTGAGGAAAAGGAAAAGGGACAAGGTCGGAGGCCTGAGGACGGGGTGCTTGTCAGTAAATGGTTATGGAATCAGTAATTCATTCAAGAACATACCTTTATAGATAGCCCCCCAGGTCAGTGGCTCTTCCTTCTGACCCCAAGCAGGAGAAGGATCACAGCTAAGGGAGTCTCCAGTTACTTCCCGGAGCCAGAAAAGGAATCCTTCGAGTCTACTTCTCAAACTTCAGTGTGCACAAGGATGCCTCCAGCAGGCTTATTCTAAACAAAGAGTCCTGCGTCTCACTCACAGTGATTTGAAACTCACTAGACCTGCGGTGGGGTCCAGGACTCTGACTTTTTAAACAAATCCCTTTTGTAATAATGTCCACAGGGGCTGGGGGACAGCACTCAACCGGCGACATCCCAACAGAGCTGCGGACCAAGCGTTTTTGATAAGACGTTCTGGTCCCAAGTGTCGGCTCTGCTACTTTGTAACCATCTGACTTTGGACACTTTCCTTTTTCTGATGACTTTCTTATCTGTACCATTAGGAGATTGAGTTGGAGCAATGTTTTCTTTCTTTCTTTTTTTTTCTTTTTAAGATTTTATTTATTTGACAGAGATCACAAGTAGGTATAGAGGCAGGTAGAGAGAGAGGAAGAGAAGCAGGCTCCCCGCTGAGCAGAGAGCCCAATGTGGGGCTCGATCCCAGGACCCTGAGATCATGACCTGAGCAGAAGGCAGAGGCTTTAACCCACTGAGCCACCTAGGTGCCCGGAGCAATGTTTTCAATTCCTGCTCTGTCGGACCCAAGGGGATTGTATGCTGGGTATCCACCTCCATTAATCCATTTAGCAAATATTTATTGACTGGCTGGATCCTGGAAATATTATAGTACCCATGATTAATTATCATTATGGTAGTTATTTCCAAAGAGAAGCACAAGACGGGCTGAAAGAGGGAGCTGACAAAGATGACTTAAATTGTGCGTGCCCTTCCACTTGGGATGCCATTTGGGCGAACTGTTGTCAGGATGGAAACTACTAGCTTAGATAATCTTAAGTGTCCTCATAACCAGAAACCTTTTGTTCCATGATGTTTTTCAAAGAACTTATTTCTGAGTAAAGTTGAAACAAGCAGAATGCATTTACTGTATTTGTAATATGTCAAGGACCCCAAGGTTAACACTTTCATTCTTAAAAAGAAATTGTGGGCTCTTTAGGGATTGAAAATGGTCTATATCATGGTTTTCTGATATTTAAGAACCAGCTCCTTTACCTGGGAAATTGAAGGAAAGAAGTGACAGCGAAACTGAAAGGAAGCTCTGTGTGCTTGCTAGAGGAAACAGCAAAGCAGGGAGGGTAGGACAGGGGCTCCAGCCGGACAGATGATCTGCACTTTCTGAGCCTTCTAGTTTTTGTCTGCAGAATGGGCAAATGATACCTGCCTCCAGAGTCGTTTTAAGGAGAAAGATTATATATAAAAATTATTAGTTCGGTGTGAGATACTTAGTAAGTATTCAATAAATGATGGCCATTATTAATTTAAGTATCTTTCTTATGCATATTATACTTGTCAACATTCCTGCAAATGTTTTATAGATGCGAATGGAAAAGTACTCAGTGTGGGAGCTGCCAAATATCAGGGCTTTGCCAGGCCAATAGCATCTCTGGGGGAAGAAAGCCTTATAATTCCCTCTTTTCTAAATTACATGCCCCTGGAGCTGGCCTTACAATTTTGAATTTGCCTGCACATCCTCCCCTCCCCCCACCAAGGAGAGCAAGTTATTTTGCTCAGTAAAAACCAAGCCTGTATCCAAATTTGAGATAGTGGGGTTTCCATATTTAATAAGAATAACGATGACAGCCTTATAGACTGTTGAGAAATTGCAAAGAAGCCCTGAAATAATTTCTTTGTATTTTTCTGGAGACGAATAGGCTAACTTGCCTTAAGACTAAACCAGCAAGCATCTTTTTGTTCTCTTCTCTCTTGATCATTAAAGCCATAGGGAGACTGCACCCAGGTGGGGGGTCCCTCTAACACTTACCGGTTTGTGGAGAGCAGCTGCACATCTGAGCTTGGGTGAAACATGGGGCTGCAGCTTCCTTTTGTCTAAAATGAGAGTAATGACAGATGTCCCCCCCCAGGCTGTTAGAAAACTTAAATAAGGTGACTTTTAGACAGTCATGCACATATAATAAGTGCACAGTAAGCTAACATCACTATTTTCATGTGTATTGATGTACTAGATATTTGGGTGTTTGGTTGTATATGTCGAACTGCAAACTCATCAAATATAAATTAATGTTAGTTTCTTGCATTTAATGATCCGCATGTAATGATTCTGGAGGCAGCTGAATCAACCTTGATGTTGTGTTGGGACCTATGGCCTCAGTTTTTTTTTTTTTTTAAAGATTTTATTTATTTATTTTGACAGTGAGAGATCACAAGTAGGCAGAGAGGCAGGCAGAGAGAGAGGAAGGGAAGCAGGCTCCCTGCTGAGCAGAGAGACCGATGCGGGACTCGATCCCAGGACCCTGAGATCATGACCTGAGCCTAAGGCAGCGGCTTAACACACTGAGCCACCCAGGTGCCCCATGGCCTCAGTTTTAAAAGATGCGACATCTGCTATGGATTTGGGGTGTCAATTTGGTAAGATTTTATAAGGCATTGGGGCACCTTAGGACTATAGTCTATAACCAGACGCGGGAGAAGGCAGAATTCCATCAGGTGGTAAAACAGCTGGCTGGCAAAGAATCCTGTTGTCTGCGGAAGGATTTGGAATTTCACCTATGCAAACCAGGCAGGAGTGTGTTTAGTGGTTAGGATTGGGTTCCATGGCAGAAAACACCACATCACAGTGACTTAATCAGGTAGAAGTTAATCTTTCCTTTTTCTAAGTCCTGGAACACAAGGTTTACCTGGCATTCTACAGTGACAGAGACCTAGGTTCCATCCATCTGGTTCCACAGTAGGGAACACCACCCAGCCCCAAAGGACTTCCTAGTCCAGGTTGGCTGCTCCAGCTCTGGACATCAAATCTGTATTCCAGTCATTCAGAAAGAGGTAAGAACAGGCCCTCACCTTTAAGGACATTTTCCTACAGATAGCCCACAGCACTTCCACTTAGGAGCTCATTCCCCAACCCACTCCCAGCTGCCTACCTGCAAGGGACACTGGGAAATGTAGTCCTTATCCTGGGAATGCATGCTGTGGGAAATGGATGTTTGGGGACAATTAGCAGTCCCTGAAGCAAGGTTAGAAGGGGTTAGAGCACTCAATCCAGATGCAGGGGCAAGAGCGCAGAAGCGAATCCCAGGTGCTCAGTGTGGACTTGGAATAGCTTGTTGCTATAGTAACTAGAAAAAGCCTGAAGGTGCCAACTGTCATGACAAAAAAAAAAAATAATAATAATAATTGTCCTTGTCCCTCAGACCCTGTGTTCTGGCCAGAAATCTGATCGATAAGTTCGTAAGTTTAGATCGGTCCTCCTTGTGATGTTGAAACAACTTGTTTATTCTGCTAGTGCTGACCGTTCTCCACCCTGGCAAAGGTTTGGAACACATTATACAGAGCGAAGAGAAAGGAAATCCCAGAAGTAATGTCTGTGGGGAAATGAGCATATGTTTGGTATTTGAAGTCTGTGGTATAATAAGAAGAAAAAGAAAGTGTTTTGATACATTGGAGTCCAATTAGCCTGATAATGCCATTTTAAAATGTAACTGAGCAGTGGTGTAATTTAGACTTGTAAATTTCCATTGAAAAGTTTTTTTAAAAATTAGAAAGTTTACCATGTTTGATTGTTTAGAAGAATTGGAGAGTCTTAACTTAGTTATAAGTTGAATGATAACTTCATTAGATGTTTTCAATCCTTAGGCAGGCTTTTGTCACATCAGTTTAAACAGTGGAGGGGATTTAATGAATGGAGCTCTTACCTGGGCCAGTCCTTTGAAGTTAGTTAGGGTTCTTCCAACACTGAACAAGACACTCCTTGAAAGTAGTTCTTAAAATATAGTCCATCTTGAAAGAGATTTGTAGGTTGAATTCAAAGAAAGACCTAAGGAAAAAAATTTTTATTAGTTTTTAAAAGTTTTTTTGTTTAAGTAATTTCTACCCAATTTGGGCTGGAACTCATGATCTTAAGATCAAGAGCGGCAAACTCTTCTGACTGAGTCAGCTAGGCATGCCTAAAATGGATTTTTGAATGATTTTCTTAGGGGGGGGGTGGGAGGTCGGGGTACCAGGTGCTGGGTATTATAGAGGGCACGGATTGCATGGAGCACTGGGTGTGGTGCAAAAATAATGAATACTGTTATGCTGAAAATAAAAAATAAATTTAAAAAAATTTCAACAAGATAATAAAAAAATAAAATAAAATAAAATATTCATCTCCAAAAAAAAAAAGAAGATGTGGTATATATACACAATGGAATACTATGCAGCCATCCAAAGGAATGAAATCTTGTCATTTGTGATGACATGGATTGAACTAGAGGGTATTATGCTTAGTGAAATAAGTCAATCAGAGCAAGACAACTATCATATGATCTCCCTGATATGAGGAAGTTGAGAGGCAACATGAGGGGTTGGGGGGGGTAGGAAAAGAATAAATGAAACACAAATAAAATTTTAACAAATTAAAAAAAAACATTTTTCAATGTACAAAAGTCTCATAGCAATAATAATATAATAATAATAACACAATGCCAACTTGAACTTTTTCCTGTTTTTATTTATTCATATACAAAATAAGAAGGCTCTGGGGACAAGTTCCTTTTTTATTTTTTATTTTTTTGTAGTGGAACTCTTTTTTGTTTGCTTATTGCTTCACACTAAGTCTTCTGTGGAACCCCCTGTTGCCCTGTGTCCCGAGAAATGCCTCTCCCCCATTCCAAGTAGTTCTCAGAGACTTCCAGCCATGAGACCGTCCCTTTCCTCAGTTACAGGTGGCAGGCGTCACACACTAAGCTTGTCATGCATGCCACGTCCCTGAAGACACCACCGTTCCTTACTTTTTTCCACCCAGAGCACTAAACATCGCCTTCCTGCTTCTTGTTTTTCAGCATAGCGGTCAAAAGCATTGATTCGGAAACCAGATCTCGTGTGTGTTCACATCGTGGTTCAGGAGCTACCTAGCTGTGTGACATTGGGTTTATTACTTAACCTCTCTGAATCTCAGTTTTCTGATCTATAAAATCGGCATTAAAATAGTGTCCACTTTTGTATTTAGTATTATTCTAAAGCTTAAGTATGTTAACAAACGTAAAGCTCTTGAACAGACAGATGGTAGGTGCTCGATATAGGTTTATTATTATTGTTAGTTGTTGAACCTTCCTCTAATTTATGTAGAGTGAACCCACATTTTTTTCATTGAATTCCTTTTGCCCTCCTTACTTTTTCACTGTGGACTGTTTCTGTTACTTGCAAGCAACATTTTCTGGTGGAGACAACCCTGGTAGAAAAAAAAGAGATATCCTCAGTGCAAGGGAAGGGGAGCTCTTGGACCTTCTTAACATCCTCCCCATAATCATGGACACAACTTGAGACCCACCAGATCCAGTCACGTCAAGGGCTCCTCGGTCTAGGTGCTCTGATATTTTTTTCCTCCGGTTACACCTGCAGTCCTGGCCCTAAGAGTTATGTGTTAAGTCATGACCTCAAAGTCTGGACAAATATGCAAATGCATTTGTGATGTTCCCTAGAATCTCTTCTTGTTAAGACAATGGAATAAACTTATAATTTTATAATATATTCGGGAAGGGTCAATTGAAAAAGGAAGGAGAACGGAGGAGGAGGGGGGGGGAGGAGGAGGAGGAGGAGGCGAACACCGTCAGCAGCAGCATCTCGGGACTCCTCGGGCATCCCCAACTCAGTGTGTTCTTCTGTGATCCCCCTCATGTGCAGGATATAAGTGACGCCACGTCAGCAGGGCACCGAGACCTCCCTGGACTGCCCTTGGCCGCCTCCCCATCCTAAATCCTGCTCCTTCTCTCCTCATTGTAGTCTATTTCCTAAGTACCAAACTCCCGTTGCATGCTGCGTGTTCTCTGCTTTCTCAGGCCGCCATAGTTTTGTGTATTGCCTTCTTGCCATCTTGCCCAGCCAGCACTGACTGCTGGGCTTCAAGCCTCAGATGGCGGGCCGTGGTCCCTGAAACAGCCCCTGGCTTTCCCAGGCATGCACTTTTTTGTTTGTTTGTTTGTTTGTTTGTTTAATTTTTTGTTGAAGATTTTATTTATTTATTTGAGAGAGAGGGAATGAGAGAGAGAGAGCATGAGAAGGGGGAGGGTCAGAGGGAGAAGCAGACTCCCTGCCAAGCAGGGAGTCCAATGCAGAACTCAATCCCCGGGACTCCAGGATCATGACCAGGGCCGAAGGCAGTCGCTTAACCAACTCAGCCACCCAGGCGCCCCAATGGAATGTTCTTGAATCCCTTTTCCTCGTGCCCCTTGCACCTTACACATAATCTCCCTTTTGCTCGGCAGATGTGACTCTCTTGCAGGCAGGGTGCATGTTGCCTCCATCACTTTGTGCACACCCGGCCTTGTCCCTGACCCAGAGCTGGTGATTGGAACATTTACTCAGCACGGTCTCCCCTAGACCATGCTCTCCTCTGATGCGCCCTTTCCTGTGCATCCTGGGAGGGCATGATCCCAGCTGGAATTTGGTTGGTGGGGGAGAGCACTAGTTCCATTTCTGCATTTCTCTTTAAACAATGCATAAGGAGGGCAGAGACTATCTTCCTTTCCTCCTGCTAGGTCTCCAGTGCTTAACATGAGAGCTGAAGAAGATATATGTATTAAATAAAACAATAAACCCATCCACGTATCTACCTGCAGATCTCTCAGTCCAAGACTACCATGTCCTTAAATGAAGTGATCTCACCCGAACCGACGGACTGTCACATCTGTTCTCCCCACCATGAGAGGCTGTCTGAGCCTCCCCCAGAAGCAGAAATGCGTTACTTGAAATCTGTAGATGTCAGGGTTTGATGTCAAAATGAGACAATTCTGATACCCATGAGCGTTGAATCTGGTCCTGGATACCAAGACAGAAAGAAAACATGTCAGTGCCGCTCTCTGGGGACAGTGTGACAACGTCAAAATAAACCCACAGCAAATGCTATTCGCTTGGACTGAAGGAAAATGTTTGGACTTCCACAGACACGAGACACCCCCACCAGGTAGGGAGAGGGTGCCCGGGTGCATCGCTCCCTCCCCCCTTCCCTGTCCCCCCGCTCCTGCACCCTGACAATGTCTCAGCCTGGCCTCCTTCAAACCTACAGAGGAAGTCAAAGGCTCTGGGTTTCTCCCACTGCCACTCTTCTGGGAAGGTAACAAAAGAAATCTTACCTTGTTTATTTTATGCAATAGTTTAAGACAGCTGGAAGTGTTTTATGGTAGATCATGTGACAGGTAACATCTCGGAAGAAGTTTTGAAAAGCCAAACCAAACCTTCACTTAGCTCCAGTTTCTGGGAAAGCCACAGGAGCCACGTGCACAGCCATGCTGGGCACCCACTGCGTGCCAGATCCACGGTGATCCAGCAGACAGAGACACAGACACGGGAGCTCAAATCCAAATGTGCTCTGGTCCTTAGGAGAGCCCGGTTCGCAGCATGCACACCAGCCCACCCCTCCCAAGCCGCCTAGGCCACTGGGCAGCTGCCATCCTTTAAACCAGGAGCCATCGAGCACGTAGAAGGACACCCATTTGCTCATCTGTAAGTTGCCAGGAAAAGCCCCCACCCGTCAAGATGGGATGTGGTCACATATTGAGCCCCGAAGCTTAGGTCTCTGTGGTCGTCCTTTGTCCCTGGAACAGGATCCAACAGCTCACTCTGCAACCATGTGCAAATTCCCCAACCTCTCTGAGCCTTCCCTTTCTCATCTGCAAAATACAGGGAACTCATCACCACCTCACAGACCTCTTGTAAGGATTATTTGTGGCATAATTTATACAAATCATAGGACCATTTATGTAAGATCTCAAGACCATCCCTGACCCACAATGGTGTTGGATTCACATTAGCCCCCAGGTTCTCTTTAGAAAACAGAGGCTCAGAACTAAATGACTAAATGAACTCAAACCTTTTGTTTTATTGTTAAACAAACTGTGGCCCAGAGAAACTCACTAACTTCTTTAGAGTCCTGCTTACAAGGTCACGGGATAGTCCTTAGTTGACTTGTATGTTTACTAAGCACATAAATACTACTGGCAATGCAAAGGACACATGCTAGGTATTCGACATTATCAGTACCCTTAATATTTGCAGAAACCCTATGACACAGGAATCATCGTCATCTGCACTTTCCAGATGAGGAACCAAAAAGTTCAGTGACTTGTCCAGTGACAGGCTTGTAACTAATGGAAGAGGGATGCTAAGCCTGGCAGTCGGTCATGGCCTGCCATCAAGGTTGTGCACTGAACCATTGTGGCACTGTTGCCAATTGCTGGAGTGCTCTTGATCTTCTTTAATACCCACCTCCAGCCAGTGGCACCTCCTCTCTCTCTCTCTCTGTCATGCTCTGCCTCCTTCTTCCTGCCTTTTAGCTATCCTAATTAATAATAATGAGAAGGAAATTACTTTTTCTTAGAATCCACTGAGCAAAGGCTGAGGAAGCAAAAGCTTCCTTGTTATTACTTTACCAGAGAGAAGAATTTTTTTTTTTTAAGATTTTATTTTTTTATTTGACAGAGAGAAATCACAAGTAGACAGAGAAGCAGGCAGAGAGAGAGAGGGGGAAGCAGTCTCCCTGCCGAGCAGAGAGCCCAATGCGGGACTCGATCCCAGGACCCTGAGATCATGACCCGAGCCGAAGGCAGCGGCTTAACCCACTGAGCCACCCAGGCGCCCCCAGAGAGAAGAATTTTAAAGAAGCTAGGAAAAAGGTGGGGAGGGAGGGAACACCCCGGAGGGTGTGATACCCAGGCACTCCACATGGTATTGTTCTACCTCAGGGACTGTTCCTAAGAGGCACAGCAACTTCTGCACCAGGGAGCAGACTGTTGGGGGGGAAGGGGAGGGAAGGAAGGGGAGGGAAGGAAGCAGGTTCACAGTTCCCACTTCCAATCCATCTGAGGTCTGACTTTGTGGGTCTCCCGCCAAGAATGCAGGTCATGTCCAGGCTTCCAGGAATCACATTTCAGGAGCAACAGAGACCACCCCACCCCCCACCTTGGGGGGGGGGACACTTGTCATGGTGAGAGGGGCTGGAGCCCTGCAGTGTGGGGTGGGAAAATGGTCCAAGGTCAAGTTTGGGCCCCTTGGGGATGGAGGCTGTGAGGAGCTGGGGTGCGTGCTGGTGGGGGTGCTGACTGAGGCACTTGCCCAGCGCAGCTGTTGAATCCTCTCAACAAGGTCCAGATCTAGCCAGGGGCTCCCAGTCTTCCGTATTCCCTCGTTCCTATTTTATCTGTAGTCTAATTATCTCTGTAATTTGGGGCAGGTCTCTTCCTATCGCTTTTCCAATTATTAAATGGAATATTATGAAGATCAGATCAGCTGATGAACAGGAAAGGCACACATCCAAGATCACACAGCGGGTGGATGGCAGAGCCCAAAGAAATATCCAGTTTTGGCAATGACATTGGGGTACTTTTCAAGCAACACTCTAGAGGGAGAAACTCGTAACCATCTCCAAGCTCACCATGGAGAGAGAGAGAACCTTAGGCATCCTTCTCCAGAGTCCACTGTGAATGGCTTCCCCGCCCCGCCCCCACATCAGGGCCACCCGATGGAAACTCACAGAGAGCCAAACTCGCAGAGAGTCAAGAAAGGGCGCTCTCCTGTTTCCCGACTTCTCAGTCATCAAAATGGGGCTTTATTCCCAAGTTGTAAACAATGCCGCTGCCTCACGATGGTATCAGTAGCTGACAGACCTTCCCATCTTTACCTGATAGTGACACACACAGATCAATGAAGCATAAACGGTGTCGGGTAATCTTGATAAAACACGAGATTAAAAATAATGATATTGCTTAAGCTTCTCTTAGGTACCAGAAACTGGGCTAGGTGCTGTCTTTCCAGTGGAATGGTTAATACATATTATGTGCTTCTGCCTTTCTGGGCACTGCTCAGTGCAGGGAAATGTGTGCAATTCGTTCTGTCCCTGCAGCAGCCTTGGGATATCGGGACTGGTATGAATTATTTCTGTTTCATAGATGAGATGAAGGAGGCTCAGAGAAGTTAAGTTACTCACCCCCTGTCACACAGCTGGTGACACGGGATTGAGATGACTGTTCGGGCCTCTGACTTTGCTAGAATTCATGCTGTACACATCCACTTGCTGTTAGTTAAGACTCAGTGAGTCAGCTTGGGCTCCCTCTCGCACCGGGTTGCCAAACTGCCATCTTGCCCGTATGACAGAGTGCAGACTCTCTATGAAATGTGTTACCCAGCTGAGCTCCCCAAACCCACCAACCCCTTCCCACCCTCTGCCCCTCTGCTGGTGCCAGGGAAATTGCCGGCCAAACGCTGATCAATGCTCCAGGTCTCTGACCTTGAACAAGTCCCCTTCCCCTTGGGACTTCTGTGTCCTTATGTGCAGACTGAGGGGAAGAAGCTCTTCCCTCATAGGGTCTCAGGAAGCACGCTCAGCACTGTGTGGGAAACACGCCTGTGCCAGGAACCGAGAGGAGTCTCGCTGATGCCCACATTCGTCCCTTCCGCCCGCTGGGCTTCTGGGCTGGAGCTGAGATTAGTTTGCAGCAGGAACCAGGCGCCTCTCAGCAGACATGTCCCTCCCGCACTTCGCACAAGCCTGGGGAGTGAGCACACCGTGTTATATTTATCACGGTCAGTGTCCCTCCTCCTGCGGGGTCATGTGAAGGGGAAGCTTCTGGGTTCACCTCTTCATCGCTGCCCTGGCGCCGCTCACGGTCTCTGACAAGCATGGAAGCTTCGTGGATGACCGCCCTGCCGGATAAAAACGAGTAAACAATGCAATACTGTGTTTTGGGGGTACACAATACTCGTGCAATAATGATGTGCCGACCTGGGATTTGACTTGGTTAGACTTGTGTGCGCCTGGCTGGATCTCTGGGGGTGGGGGGGCGAGCTGTCAGGGATGATCTTGTAGCTTTCCCAGGCTCAGCTCTGTTCAGCCAGCGCGAACACCCACAATGAACCCTCAGTGGGGACAGGCGAAGGCCTGATGGTCATGAGGAGTGCCCTGCTCTGCCCTCATTTCTGGGCTTGTCGTGCCCGTTCTTCCAAAGCCATGCACAAATTAGCCACTCGAGGAGCATTTTTAATGAATACACCTTTGTCTGTGTCCTTTGCCCAGGCTCACAACACAGGAGGAAAAAGGAAGCAGAGAGGCTCCAAGAGAAAAGAAATTTGAGGTTTTTACCTTCTAGTCCCCCCCCCACCACATACACACATGTGCACATGTGCTATATTCTCCAGGTTTAAGAGGAAGCCAACTCAAATAGCATGGAAAGAGCAGGCCTGTCCCTCCCTCCAGCAGGGCTTTAAAATAGTTTGATGACTACTTAGCCCCGGGTTTGCAATGGAACATTTCCCAGACCCAGGAGGGACGTGCCCAAGCTCCCCCCACTGAGAAGGGGACTGGCACGGGACAAGTGGGGCCAGGACACTCTCCAGATGGAGGCCACACTGACGTCCTCACAGCGGGCCTGTTGTTCAATTCATCAGCGCACAAAGGCAGCCTCCCCAATTAGCGTGATGCTCAGGCTAAGCAGGGCCAGGGGCCAGGCAGGACGCGCTGTACCGCCTCTGTGGGGACCAACGGGTGACAGACGATCCCTCGTCATCTAACTTAGCATGAAGGAACCATGTTCCAGGGAAGAAGGGGCCCATCCAGGAGACAGCATGAGTTCCTGCTGGTGGGTGGTGGACTGGAGCTCCTGGCTCTGTGACCCCATTCATCAGCCTTCAAAGGAGTCGCGTGAGGCTGAAAACGGACGAGGCGTATGGACGGCATGTGGTGGAGAGACACGTGAAGGAACATGTGCCCTTTCCACAGGGTATGACTTCTGGATAGGGCACTGACCTTCAATGTCAAGCTCAATGGCCTTGGGCATGCCAGGCACCTGTGTAGGGAAGTGCCAGCAAGCAGGAGCAGCCCAGTCTTGGCATTCTGGAAGTAAATATCTCTTCCCCCAACATACATTTACCCCTAGGTCCTAACTGACAGGAATGAGCAAAGGCCTTTGAAATGTAGCATGCTATTGTAGCATGCTAAAAATAGACATTAATGAGAAAGTCACCCCAATTTATTGCGGCTTCCACAACCATTATTTTTTTCCCACTAGGTATGTACTGAACATTGTCGTCAATAACATGATGACTATTTATAAAGAATTTGCTTTGCCAAGAAGTTATAAAGACATGCCCCATCCCATAATCCCATTCGCAGCTCCTCTGGTCCTAACTGTGACATTTGGAGAGACGCACGTACAGACTGCCACTTGGAGTCAGTTCCACTCCAAGCCACGCCCCGAGCAAGTCACTTCCACTGGGCAAGTCCGTCGGCCTCCTGAGGCCTGAGATTCCCCATCCAAAATCTCAGGGGTGGGTGACATTTGCTTTTTTTTTTTTCTTTCTCCGTACTTTGAAGGTGAAGACCCCTTTGTCCCCAAGACCACTCAGGCCTGGCTCCCTCCAAATCCTCAGACACAGCTGGGACGTGGCTGGCTTCCATGGAGTCTCTGTGCAGTTAGAGAGAGGTGCCATGCTTGCTGGAAGCAGCCCCACAGCTCAGGGAATGGGTGATCTCTTCATGAAAAGAAGACTCCCGCTTCCTTCGGACAGGTAAAATCTCGCACCAGGAAACACATTTAGCTGGAAGATGGTAGGTTGACTTTGAGCCTCTGCTCATCTTCTTTGTGCAGTGCACAACCTGCAGAACTGTAGGGTGGTGGCCGGATAATAAGTCTCTCTTATATTGACACAGCCCTTTGTCACTCCTGATTTAGCTGACTTCGGCTTCTTTGACGGGGTTTCCAGCATGGACTACCCCCTCCACCTGCTCCCACCACCACTCCAGGTCGTTGAGTGGATCCTTGGCATTTGAGGTTTTTCCTTTCCTGGTTTTGACTCTTTACCAAACCCATTCAGAGGTTCTCAGTAAAGTGATTCATTTAGAGCAGGGGCACTCCACCCAGGCTTCACCACTCGCTAGCTTGGTGACTCTAGTCCCATTCTTTATGCTTTCTAGGCCTCTGTAAAATGGGACAATGATAGGTGTCCTACTGGGTATATTGACTGGGCCGAGTAAGCAGGGTCGTGTGGGAACCAGACAGGGAGTCGACACTGGACAAGGGAGCTGTTCCCAGCATGGTTCTCTGATCCAGAGAAGCAAACCTTTCTCAGATTCATTTTAAAAGTATAAAATCTATTCTTGGAGAGTGGGCCACAAAACATCGACCATGGGTAGGTTTGGCCTGTGGGTCACTAAGTCTATTTTATGAAAGAGAGCACGGGATGAGAAGAGCACTGGGTGTTACATGCATTGGGTGAGTTATTGAGCTATACATCTGAAATTAATGGGCTGCTATATGTTGGCTAATTGAATTGAAATAAAAATTAAGTATTTCAAAGAATCATCCACCTTCTAACTTTTCAGTTATCCTTCATTGAATTTTATGCAGGAAAATATGATTGTGCGTGTATGTTGTTTGTGGGTTTTTTGTGCATGCGTGTGTTTTTGTTTGTTTGTGATTCGTGACATTTGTGGGGAGCTCGATCCCTCACTGACTTACTCTACAGTCAAAATACAAGCTCCCTTTTATTGAGTGTCTGTATGCGACAGGCCCGGCATCCAGTATTTTGCAAACATTTAATTTAACCTCCAGGGGTTAGGTCCATCCCCATTTCATCCATAAGGCCAGAGAAACTCGGAGTAAGTAAGTAATTGATCCAAAGTCACCCAGCAAATAAGAGGCAGAACCAGATCCTATTTCGGTTCTGTTTGTCCCTAGAGCCCTGGGTTATCAGCGTTACTCTCTTCCAGCCTTTACCTTCCTTAGCTGACCCCTTGGGTCTAAATCTGAGTTCTGAACAACCAGCTTTCCCCAGTCCCAGCCCCTCATCATGGGGTGGGGGGGAGATTCTGCTTAGCACTACCTGAATATATTCTGAGCCTGGTGCCTTTTGTCTCCTAGCGGTCTCTGAGCCCAGCAATGTTGGGAAAGAAGGTCCAAAAAGGACCTCAGTCAAGTCCAGAATGTCCTCAAAGAATAGAAGACAGTAAGGAAAAAGCCAGCACTGGATCCCCAAATCACCTAGAGAATCGGAGGTGGGACACAGCTGTCTTATCTCTGAGATGAGGGCACGAGCCAAGGCCACCATGAGGGGCCCCGGGGACTTCGAGGGAGAGCCATCAGGTTGTTGCCTAAGCTTCTAGGTGCTCTAGGATCAAGGCACATCAGAAATTCAAAGAAACCAAAGACAACAGAAACAAGAGGGGCGGATTCACGTCAGCAATTGCAACGAGAGAAGTACATCACCAGAAATGTAATATTGATCTCATTGGAGGAGAAGAACATTTTGTCTTGCCAGAGGTTCTGAGGTCAGCTGTTGCCTGATAAGCAAAGCGGTTATAAGCTTTTCTGGTCAGATGATATTTTTGAGACGTTTGGAGGCTCTCTGTGGCTGGACCAGGAGGCTGAGCCTCATGAGGACGACTCCAGCCATCCTTCTGGTGAGTGGTAAAAATTCCTCTTGAAAGGCCGAAGTGATAGCCCTAGACAGGTGTTTCCCGAACTCTTATGTACAGACAGATCACCCAGGGAGCTTGTTGACAATGCAGATTCTAATCTAGTGGGTCTGGGCTGAGACTCTGCATTTCTAACCAGCTCCCCGGGACTGAGGATGCCGATGGGCGGTGGACCATGCTCCAGGTAGCCAGCCTTTCTGCACCACAGCCTGCACACAGCTGGCCCCACTTCAAGGGACCTCCAGGATTCATGTAGGGTCGCTTTGCCAATCTGTTTGCAGCTGAGACACTAGGCAGCAGGATACGGGAGTCCGAATTTGGTCAGTCCTTGCCTGCATGGGGTCTTTGGCAAATTGTTTTGGTTCTGAGGATCTCCGTTTCCTCATGTCTCAAGTAGGGAAAATAAACATCCCACAGAGAGGCTGAAGGGGTCAATGAGGTAATGTGTGTAAAGAGATTCGGCACATGCGTACATATATCTGAATCTGAGATCATTCTCAAGACCAGCCCTCACTCCAAGACCCTCAGGGTATCCCTGGGGGGCTGCAGGCTGGAGCCCCAGAGTGCCCGTGGCGGGGTGTCAGCTCCGTGCTTGAGAGTTTGGAAAAGCAGTTTCTTTTCCAACATCTGTTCTCACCCTGTCCCCAGCCTGGATGTTCCTCTTTTCTCTTCTTCCTCTCTTGTCCCTCTCCTTTGTTGTCACCAACTCTCCCGTTGTTTTCACCCGCACCTTCTTTGCACTCTTTGAAGGTTTGAAATTCCCCTCACTTGTTAGGGTAGGGTCTTTCCAAGCCTTTCCTGCTGCCCAGTCCCTCAGGTCCCTAGTACTGAGCCCTACCGGCCAGCAAAGTCAGGTGGACAGGAAGGAAATGGCGATAGAGTCCCTACCTTGACCTCGAACTGTCCTTCACACAGCTTCACTCACTGGTGGATTCCTACGGCCTCTCGGCCTTGTTCATATTACCTCAAGTACAAGCACTTCTCGCTGTCCCTCCAAAAGCTGCCCACATGTGGCGGGAGGGACCCTGAGTCCCTGCTTAGAGGACCAGGCTTTGCTATCAGCCCTGAAGACACCGCAAGCACCAGCCACCAAGAAAACATAGAAACTGGACTCCTTCTAAATGCAGAACTTCCATGCAGGAAGGAACATTATCAACAAAATGGAAAGACAGCCCACAGAATGGGGGAGATATTTGCAAACCGTGTAATCTGATAAGGGTCCAGTATCCAAAATATAAAAGGAATTTTTACAGCATAATACACACAAACAACTCAACTAGAAAATGAACAAAGGATATGAATAGATATTTCTTGAAAAAAGGTACACAAGTGGCAAAGGAGCGTATGAAAAGGGCTCAGTGTCAGCAGGTCTTTTGAAAATGCCAGTCGAAACCACAATAGAATAGCGCTTTACACCCGTCAGGATGATGATAAAAGCTTAGAAGGAAAGTCACAGGTGTTGGCAGAGCTGTAGAGAATGTGGACCCCTAGGCTGTTGCTGCTGGGAATGGAAGATGGTTTGGCCATTGTGGAAAAGAGTTTGGGAGAGCCTCACAAAGTTAGACACGGTATGACCCAGCAATTCTGCTCTTCCGTATGTGCTCAAAAGCGAGTATTGCTTTTGGACCCGTTCTTATCGGTGAATATGTATAGTGGCCTTATTCACAAGCACCAAACATGGAAACAACTCGGATGTCTGTCGGTAGATGAATGGATCAAGAGATTGTGGCCAATGCGTACAACGGAGTCTCAGTCGGCCACCGGAAGGAGTGAGTTCTGGTACCTGCTACAACGTGGGTGCATCTTTTTTATTATTATTAACATATAATGTATTATTGCCCCAGGGGCAAATCATCAGGCTTACACATTTCATAGCACTCACCGTGTGTCCATCACCAGCCACCCCATCCCCACCCCGCATCCCCCCAGCAACTCTCAGTTTGTTCCCTGAGATTAAGACTCTCTCATGGCGTGTCTCCTTCCTGACGCATCTTGTTTCATTTTTTCCTTCCCTACCCCCACAACCCCCCTTGCCTCTCAGATTCCTCATATCAGGGAGATCATATGATAATTGTCTTTCTCTGATTGACTTATTTCACTCAGCATAATACCCTCTAGTTCCATACGTGGGTGAATCTTAAAGACAGTAAGCTAATTGGAATTCTGATTCCATTTGTGAGAAATTTCTAGAACAGGCAAATCCATCCTAACAGAACCCAGATCGGTGATTGCCAGGAATAAGGGGAGGAAGAAATAAGGAGTAAACTGCTCACTGGGTGAGAGATTTTAGTTTTGGTGATAAAGATGTTTTGGACCTGGACAGAGGTGGTGGTGACCTAACACACCGTGAATTTAGGAAATGTCACTGAATTGCACATTTTTTATTTACTTATTTGAAAAAGAGAGAGAAAGCGTGAGCAAGGGGGTGGGGGAGAGGGAGACGGAGAAGCAGACACCATGCTGAGCAGGGGCCCCGACGTGGGACTCAAGCTCAGGACTCTGGGGTCACGACCTCAGCCAAAGGCCGACTTTTAACCGGCTGAACCACCCAGGGGCCCTGAGCTGTAAATTTTAAATCAGCGGTTTACTTTTTCCATCATGTGATTTTCACCTCAACGGAAATAAAGTATCAGAGGAACTAAAAGATAACAATAAATGTTCCAGCTTCCCTAAAAACCCTCCGGAGGGCGTCTAACTGTGTGACTCTGGGTAAGTCCCGTGGGCCCCCTGAGCCCGCGTCTCTCTCTGTTCTGTAGAGTGGGGAGGATGGCGGCTCCCCCGTGAACTGCTGGGGCAGCTAGATGAGAATGCCTCTAATGTCTGCTTACGTGAGATTTTCAGGCTAAAATAATAATAATAAATAAAATCTGTGAAATAAGACACATACGCAAAATAAAGGTTTTTATTGCTCAAAAAAAGGAAATTAAAAGATGCTCCTCACGTTTCATTTCAGTCTGAAGTCAGTGTTTCTCCTCCTTTTCTCTCTCATAAAATCTGTCCTGCTCTCCACCTCGCTCAAAGCCACTTAGTCACTCCCTCCCTGACATTTGGTCCTTAAGTTCTCCCCAATTTGACGTCCTAGCTCTTGATCATAAAGGTCCATAATTCACCCCTCTCAGCTTCTCAGTGCCTGGCCCAGCATCAAACACACAGGAATCACCCCAGCCGCCCCTGGGCAGGGCTCCTAGGAAGCTGGCTTTGAGGTTAAGCGTCTTACCCACGTGGTGTGTCATTTAATTCTTACGGCCCTTCTATGACATAGGGAATGCCTCACCCGTTTTGCAGATGAGAAGGCAGGTGCGGGAGGAGGGGGGCATTTCCAAGGGCACGCAGCTGGTGGGAGACAGAGCTGGGATGTGTGGGAAGATATCTTCCGACTAGACCAGAATGCTCCATCCCTAGACTACATCCCATTCCAAAGACGTGCTGGACTGAGTTTGACTTGCTTCACGACTGGGCGCCAGCTTTGAGAGAATGTGGGCAGAAAAGAAACATGACGGGCAGCCATGAAAAGGCGTTCCTCTGACAGTCAGGAGACTCGTACCTTTGTCCAGGCTTTGCTGTTTTTCTCCCAGGGCCTCTGTTTTCCCATCTGTTCAGTGGGAGGGTGAGATGGGTCCTTCGGCTAACCGCAATGCTGTGAGTTCCCGTGAGAGGCTCTTTACGGAAGAATGAGAACTTCAGACTTCAGGTTTCTCTTGGAGTCCCTCATATTTTCTTCCAAGGGGAAACTGTACAGAGTTATTTCACTATTTGAGAAATAGAAACCTTTCTCAGGTTGACTTCTATGAGACAAGAACAGGACTGAGGGTGGAGGGGCTTCAGGGTGTGGCTGCCTCCGAGCTCCACACAGCACGCCTGCGAGCTGTGGACGGGACTCTGTCCTCAGCTTCCCAGGACCTCTGGGTGGGGAGACTCGTTGCTTCATTCATAGCTGAATCCCTTCCCAGGATTTGCCCTCCATTAAAGGGATCAGCCTCCTCCCGGGTCATATTCCCACCTCCAGGTCACCTGCGCCTCTCTAGTGGCCTCTGTCGGGGGACAAAGCCAGACCCCCACACTCCGCAGTGCCACAGAGTTCCCAGAGGAGAGGGCTCAGCCAAGGCCTCTGCTGGGACCACACTACCATCCAGCTCCTCTGTCTGCCCCATCCTGCTTCCTTCCTGACCACGGAGTGGAGGGGGCCATGCCTGATGGACCTCCTGTACCCTGTCTTTTCCTCAGGGCTTACTTCCCAGGGACCCCGAGCTGGGATGATGATGACATTATGGTTGTTTGTTTTTAGGAGAGAAGCAGAGAGGCCAGGGAATGGCACGACTTTCCCCACGTCCCAACTTGTAAGTGCCCTACCCTAAGGGGGCAGGGCTGCTGGCTAGGTTAGGGGGGAAGGGGACAGGGGTCTGTCCGTGTGGCTGTCCCACCATAGACAGCCTGTTTCTCTCTCATGGTGCAGCAGCCCTGCCCTTCCTCGTGCTCACACCAAATATCCCTGGCTCTCTTCTTTGCTAATTTTTCCATCGGAAGCAACGTCAGGTTCCCATGCCCATGTGGTGATGTTAATCCGAGGGGCTGATCTGGTGCGGCCTCAACTTTCTCCAACACACTTCTACCTCCCTCGGTCTCCAGGAGGCTGATAGCGAGGGTTAGTGTTTGCTGCAGTTAGAACTGAGAGGGGGCAAGGGGAAGCCAGTGGCACTTCCTGAGCACCTGCCACGTGACACCAGGCATGACCTGTGAGCGCAGCCAACATCCAGGGTGGCAGGAAGTATATGCGCATGTGACAGCAGAGACAGCAGTGGCTCAGAGCTGTGAGGGGACTTTCCCAGCCTAACTTTTTTGTTTTTTTTTAAAGACCTTATTTATTTATTTATTTATTTATTTATTTATTTATTTATTTATTTAACAGACAGAGATCACAAGCAGGCAGAGAGGCAGGCAGAGAGAGAGAGAGGGAAGCAGGCTCCTTGCTGAGCAGAGAGCCTAATGCGAGGCTCGATCCCAAGGTCCTGGGATCATGACCTGAGCCGAAGTCAGATACTTTAATCCACTGAGCCACCCAGGTGCCCCTTCCAGCCTAACTTCTAAGAAGACCCAGATTTTCCTGCCTCCCAAGCCCTACTTTTTAATCCGGGGCAGTTTACGGTCAGGCAGGGTCAGCGGCATGATTGTCCTGGGAATGGGATAGGGGCAAGATATGGGGGCATAACCATACAGTGGATTGTTGGGGACCCAGTGGGGACTTTTTGTCCCCTCCTTTTGTTGCCCCCACTGTGACGAGGCCCCACTTCCTCGTCTCCTCCCCTCCCCGGTGCCCTCTGCTCCGGCTAGGAAGAGGGACAAGGGGACACGACTAATCCCTGCTCTGGTCATTGATATTTTGGCAGACACACAACCCCTGCAGTTGGGAATACTGGGTGACAAGGTGATTTGAGCAGAGGGGGAAATGTGGCTGTGGATGATCTGAAGTTGAGAAGAGGAGGAAACCTGGAAATCAGCAAGTGAGTGTCCGACCTTGTGCAGGGACACTAAGGTGTATTGGGACAGGAAGTCAGCATTGTGCCTTTCCAAACAAACTGGGTAAAAGTACATTGGTTTTTTTTGTTTTTTTTTTTTTGTTTGTTTTTTAATAAAAACGTGATCAAAAACTGAAGAATTGAGTGCCCACTTGTGGAGACATGCACCACTCCCAGGGATAGTTGGCCCCCACTCTAGTCCAGTTACATCCTGACTCTGTCTACACTCGCTTGCCCCAGGACCTTGAAAACTCATGTTTGCATATTACTTGGTCAGTGGCTCTCAAACATCTCTGTCCATTAAAATCACTTGGTGGCTGATACCCAGGCCCCATCCTGGACCCATCCCTGATTCCAGCGCATGAATCTGATCGCTGGTATTTTGTTTACTCTCCACACCTGGGTCTGCTGTGCAGCTGAACTTTGAGAATCCCTGGCTTCCTATGGGTTGACCTTCATAGACACTTTCCAAGGACGGGTTTTCTTCTCATTTTGAGAGGTCTGTCTGCCTCAAGTGCTGATGCTTTCATGGCCTGCCTTGCCTGTGGAGGTGGGTTTGGGGCATGCTGAGGACACTGGGAGACACGGTGGCTGAGTGGCTGGAGAAGCGGGGTTGCCATGGGGCATGCAGCAGGCTGGGTGCACTCACGGTGAACCCTGGGCAGTCCCGGAGCCTCTGCTTGGAGCCAGCAGGTGTCAGGCTGGCTGTGGGGGACATGCAGAGGGATGCAAGCTTGGCTTCTGCTCTGGGAGGTCGTGGTTCACTTGCTTCAAATCCGAGCTCCTGGATTGAACCTGGGAATTGGCTCGAAGTACACATTGTTGGGGCCCAAAACTTCTGAGTCAGAATTCTGGGTCCTGGGGTTCAGGAATCTGTGTTTGACAGCCCTTGTGGGGGAATTCCGAGGCCTACTCCAGTCTTAGAGCCACTAGGCAAGTGGGTCATGGGAGACAGGTCTCCAGAGCATCAATTTCTTATTCATAGGATGGGGTGGGGGGTAATCCAATTTCCCCAGGATAAGATCAGAGCCACACGTAGACTTTGCAAAATTACCTAGAAAGCAGTAACCACAACAATGACACATTTAGTATTTTTTTAAATTTTTTATTTTTTATAAACATATATTTTTATCCCCAGGGGTACAGGTCTGTGAATCTCCAGGATTACACACTTCACAGCACTCACCAAAGCACATACCCTCCCCAATGTCCATAACCCCACCCCCCTTCTCCCAAACACCCCTCCCCCCAGAAACCCTCAGTTTGTTTTGTGAGATTAAGAGTCACTTATGGTTTGTCTCCCTCCCGATCCCATCTTGTTTCATTGATCCTTCTCCTACCCACTTAACCCCCCCGCCCTGTTGCATCACCACTTCCTCATATCAGGGAGATCATATGATAGTTGTCTTTCTCCGCTTGACTTATTTCGCTAAGCATGATACGCTCTAGTTCCATCCATGTTGTCGCAAATGGCAAGATTTCATTTCTTTTGATGGCTGCATAGTATTCCATTGTGTATATATACCACATCTTCTTGATCCATTCATCTGTTGATGGACATCTAGGTTCTTTCCATAGTTTGGCTATTGTGGACATTGCAGCTATAAACATTCGGGTGCATGTGCCCCTTTGGATCACTACGTTTGTATCTTTAGGGTAAATACCCAGTAGTGCAATTGCTGGGTCATAGGGCAGTTCTATTTTCAACATTTTGAGGAACCTCCATGCTGTTTTCCAGAGTGGCTGCACCAGCTTGCATTCCCACCAACAGTGTAGGAGGGTTCCCCTTCCTCCGCATCCTCGCCAGCATCTGTCATTTCCTGACTTGTTGATTTTAGCCGTTCTGACTGGTGTGAGGTGATATCTCATTGTGGTTTTGATTTGTGTTTCCCTGATGCCGAGTGATGTGGAGCACTTTTTCATGTGTGTGTTGGCACATTTAGTATTTTTTGCTGTTCCTCTTTCACTTGGTCTTGCTCCATGTTGCTGTTTCTTTGAAAGAAATGTCTGTCTGTCCCTCCTTCATTCCTCCCATTTTCCCTTTTCCCCCCTTTCCTCCTTTCCACCTTTCTTTCCCTCTTTTTTCCCTTCCCTCTTTCTTTAAACAAGAAAGCATCACAAACATACAGAAAAATGCACTCAGCACACATACACTTAGGTATCACTGAACGAACTCTCGCGAACTGCACGGACCTCCATGCACCCACAGAACCTGCCAGCAGGTAAAGAGGAAGAGCATAGGCAGCTCTCTCAGAACCTTCCTGTCATGTCACTTCCACTAGCCACTCTCCAGCAAGGGCTCTGCACCCACTTCTACTGCCACCACCATAGATTAGTTTTTTTGTTTTTGTTTTTTGTTTATTTTTCTGTTTCTGGACTTCATAGGATGGACTCAGGCATGCTCATGCACACTCTTGTCTCTGGCTTCCTTTTCAATGTGACATTGCTGAGACTCCGGATGCTATCATGTGTAGTCATAGAGGCTGTGTTCTCAGGGCTGTGTAATGTCACATGGAGGGAAGATACCACAATTAATTTACCTATTCATTTACCTATTTGCTTATTCATTAATTTACCTATTCATTCTACAATGCCTGGGATCTGGGTGAGTCCCAGGGATGAACAGTGTTTCTCTGGGTATTCTAGTACATGTCCAGTTACACAGATCCAGGTGTGGAATTGCTCGGGCAAAAATCAGCACATACTCAGTTTTTGTAGACGTTGCCGAATAGACCAGGAGGTTCAGTTACTCCCTACCTTCCGGACATGAAGTAACTTTGTCTTCTATGTCATAGCCATTTCGGAGGTGCCACCCCGTGTTTTGAGCCCAGCATAGACACCCTTATTGAATTGCTCAGAGGCCATTGCAGACAAAACCAGGGAGATGAGGATCTAAACAGAGGCAGGAAAGAGGCACCTAACAGTTACAGATACTAAGGTCAGATAGAGCATTATTTCTGCCTCACAGGTGAAAAAAGATGCCCAGAGCACTGAAGCGATTTGCCTAAGGACACACAGCTAACAGAAGATAGACATTGGATTTGGCTGAGATTTGTCTGACTCCTGGTCCCTCGCCATAGCAGGACGGATGCTTGGATGTTCCCTTCGACTTCTGGGGCACCTGAATTCCTCCTCCTGCCTTTACGGTCTTGGCTCTGGACCTCCCTTTTCTGCACAGCACTATCTGTGAAGGCGAGTAAGTGACCGGAATGTGGTTTCCTACTTCTTCTTCTTCTGATTTGAAGACCAGTAGACGGAGACTCAGAGAGATGAAGTGAGGTTCCTGGGTTCTGGAAGCTGACAGGTGGGTGAGCAGACTCCTGGCCTGATAAGGGGCTTGCCCCCCACCTCCACAGCCTCTGTGGTCTCCAGGACAGTGCTGAGAAGAGAAGACACATTTCCGTTTTATTTTCTTGGCATGAAATCACATTTGTTGTGCCGTAGGGTGAAAACCGTTTCCCAATGGTGCGTAAACGCGTGTGTGCACACATTTAGGCAGGCAGACCCTCACACAGGCCCACAGGAAGGGATTTAACAATGCCCCTGTTTTGAGGGTGAGTAGTTTAAAGACTGAAATATGTAAGTTTTCATTGCTCAAGGTGTTGCCTGGGATTCCTGGAATATGAGGAAATGTGTTTACTATTTAGTCCTCATTACCGGATATGACCCAGAAATAAGGGCAAGCCGGGCAAGCAGGGTCACCTGGCTTGTGAGGGGTCACGTCTATCCATCGAACATTTACTGAGCCCAGTCTTCACCAGGCATTGAGCAGGGTGCTGGCATATGAAGGTGAGCAGGACATGGTCCTGGGCTTCACAGAGGTTTGGAGATACAGACATCAGTGCTCATATTGGGCACTCTGCATAAGGAGCCCTTTGCATATGCTCAGGGTGGAGACTCCATGAGGACAAGGTCTCGCCTTTCTCATCCCCACTGGGTCCCTCATCCCTGGTAGAGTTGCAGGCATGCAGTAGGCCCTTGTGGACATGCCATATATTGAGCGTGAGGGTGAGACTAACTTTACGCAAGGAATCACAGAGGCAGAAGTTATCTAATATTAGAAGCTGGGTACCTGTGCACTTACTCATTCATTCTTCATTCTTCATCCTCAGGTGTTAACCGAGCCATTTATTTGCTCCTGTGTTGGTCACAGGACGGGAGGAAAGGAGGATGACTAATAGCTACATTGCAGCATATTTTGAACCTGCTGCACCAAGGTCAGAGTGGTATGGGGTTCCAGAAGAGGAAGGGCCAGTTAGAGCAAGGGAGGGAACGTTGTTTCCCAGAAAAGGTAATACTTGAACTGGCCTTTAAGGGCAAGTGGAAGTTTCTGGAGGCTCAAAGGGGATGTGGTAAGAGAATGGCAGCATTGTGGGGCCATTGCAAGGGAACGTCCCAAATCCTGAAGTCCTCGATCTTAGCAGAACCGACAACACACTACAGTGCAACAGTGTTTATGAATGTGCTTTACAAACTGTGAAGCACCTGTGAATGACCCCGGCAAGGCTAAGCAGAGGAACACTAACTTGAATGTTGGTACATTTTGACGCTACAAGTCCGCAGATAGTGTTGGCTTTGGATGGACACGGTAACACTCTTGAACCCCAGTCATACCCAGAGCTTTGGTCAACCTAGTGGACTTGGGAGTGATGAGGCTATCAAGACTCCATAATAATTGGGTTTTGTACTCATTCTTCTACTGACTTACTCATTCATTCATATGTAGCAGTGGATCTCTTTCTTCATTGGAGCTTCATGGAGCCCCCATACCTAGACCAACCACAGTGGAATTACTTAGGTGGGAGGTAGAAGGGGGAACCTGGCCAGGACCCCATCCACTTCATCCACCTGCAGTCCCACTGCAGCCTCCAAGGTGCTTCAGGACTTCCAGGGAACACAGTTGGAAAATATCCCCTGGAACGTAGAAAGTAAGACCCAAAGAGAGCAGGTGACTTGTCTATTAGTTGGGCAAGTCTCTTTCCATGAAAGTGTTCAGGAAACCCAGGCTCACCACAGGCAAGGAGAGAAACCATAGCCCCAAGAGGCTAGCTGAGGCCTCTCCACCCCTCACTTAGGATGGCAGACCTGCCCTGGATGCTTGCTCCCTGACTACCACCCCTGCTCAGATACAATTGGCAGAAGGGGGACAGGAGCAGAGAGCAGGGCAATGAGCCCATAACCCCGCTCCTGTTCTGTAATAATCACACAGTCTTAGGAAGCATATTTTCCTCTCTCAGGCTCAGTTTTCTCATCTGTATAATGGAAGCATACTGAGAGGATTCAACAAAACAAAGTTTGTCAAGCATAGATCCCATGGCTGGCACAGAGACAGTCTCTGATAAAGTGGGTCTTTGATAAATGCTATTGCTTTCTCCTTCATTACACCCCAATTTTTGTTTTAGAGATATTTGCATTTGACCCTGCAGTTTTAGACTTGTCAGAAAATAATTAGTCATAGACCTCAGAGCAACATTCTTCTTTCTCAAACAGCCAACCTTTAAAAAGAGTCACCCTTTCAAATGGATCACAATGACTCTGTGGTTGCTGTCCTGCTTTCCAATCTCTGGATTGTGTGCAAGGAGGGTTTGAAACCACCTGGAACAAGAATAAAAGATGAGCCAGGAACAAGCCCCAGAAAGGCTCCCAGCAAACCCATTGTCCTTTCAGCTGGAACTGTGTTCTCGAAGGACAAATGAGCCCGGAGAACAATACAACAGCTTTTTTTTTTTTTTTTTTTTTTTTTTACTGGTCAAGAACAGTTGGAGCAGAAGTGGAAGGTTTTAGAAACTCTAAAGAGACTCTGGGTTAACAGCTTGCTTTTGTCCTGCTCATGACCCATCGCTGAGAACCCACTCTGAACCAACTCTGGTCTGAACTTGGGGAGTCAGAGCTAGATGAGAACCATGTTTTACAAAGAGAGAAGGGATTGTCTGCTAAATCTGGATGCTGGCATCCCATCCCAGAGGCCCTGGTGGTAAGGCCTGGGGACATTTAGAAAAGCTATGTGAAATTCAAGGTCATTGCTAATGGGAGAGACAGGCAAGTAGGGAGGTATGGCTACAGACCAGGGGCCCTACCTACCATCATCACGGGACTCAAGGGGGTGCCCTGTAGGGTGTTATCAAGCTGAGTTTTAAAGGTCAAGAAGGAGCTGGCAAGTGAAGTGTGAGCCTCTGAAGAGTGTGAGCAGAAAGTTCTGGGAAGAGGAAGAGCAGGGTGGAGAGAGGTAGCTCAGCATTGCTTTGTGTGGGGGTAGTGGGGGGGTTGGGGAGGTGGAAGGGCAGTCAGATCACAGCAGGTATGGGGATCTCTGTTGGCCCTTAAGTTTTTGGCTCTTTAGAGCCTTTGGAGGGCATTGATAGGGGCAAAATAATACCTGACATATATTTTGGAATGAACACCACAGAGATAGCAGAGAATATGCTTACAGGGGAAAAACTGGGACAGGGCAGTTGCTGAGGGACATCAGGAAGAGCCTGAGAGGGAGGGGGGAGAGCTGAATCTTCCCAGGAGCAGAAAGAATGGAATCATGGAGCTGGGCAAGAATGGGGAATTCATATCATTTGGGTGGAATGAGGGAGGCATAGGGTGGACCCTGACATCTCTGGGTAGTTATAGGGAACGTGGGGCCAGTTTCTGAAGGACAGAGAAAGGGGGAGCAGACTCAGAGTTATGTGTCTTGTGTGGTCTACCAAAGCCCTCTTGACCTGGATGGAAATACTGAAATTAAATCCCAGAAGGTTGGCTTCACCCAGAGTGACTCAGACTTTGTTTAGAAACATCAACTAATATGTCAGACTTAACCCTCAGAGACCATCCTAATGAAAGAACCAAGAAGGGAGTATTCATGTGTCAGACATTGAGCCCCATCAGACCAGCCCCCAGAGTCATCTCTGTCACTTCCTTCTTTGTGATGGTGGGGTTGTTATTCAACCCTTCCTCTTGCTTCTTCATTCATAAAATTGGGAGGCTTCCCCAGTCAGTACGTTGGCTATGCAGATGAGACAAAAAGGTGAATGCAACATGTTTAAGGCCATGGTGGTCTCCTTTGAGTTCAGAAAACATTTCTTCATCTAAAATAACTGTGTGGTGATTAGATTTCTAGCCTATCCCTTCTTACTTGGGAAACCCAGAGGTAAAAGGAAGTGGCTTTTTCAAAGCCAAATAGCCACTCAGTGGAAGAGTGAGGTCTCAGACCATCCTGCTCCCAGTCCTAGTTCCCACCCCTCAGCATGGGGCCAACTTGGCTGTCCTTCCCAGCCCCAGGTTCCATCTTCTAGACCTCAAGGGTCAAAAGGGTCCCAAACCAGCCCAGTGGGTTGTGGAAAATCCTAAGCTGGCTTCTAGGATTTGCACAGGTGAGTTTCTTTGTGAAATTTCAGAGCAGTGGCCACAAGCTAACAACATACATGACTGGCCTGACCAAGAGGCTGTTGAGGTGGTACAGTCTGGCTTCACAAGGCCTTTCTACAGACACTATCGGTCAACCAAAGAAAAAGCTATGTTTAAGTGCTTGTCTTTTTGACACAGTGATAATGACCACTTCAATCAGTGTTCCCTAATTAATTAAAACACTTCAGTGGTTTGGTAGAGATTCATCCAGGAGAGCTAGTGTTTCTTTAGCACTTACTATGAGCAGATGGAGTGCTAAGTGTTTCCCATGTTTGTCCTCACTGAGACCTCATGACGGACATATAAGTTGGGTGTGGCCATATTACACTTGAGGAACTTGGAGCTGTAAGATCATTTTAGAGTTGAGTGAACACATGGCATGGCCAGGATGGAAAGGCAGGTGCTTGCCTCCATGTTTAGTGTCCTTTCCATCACAGGAAATGTCCCTTCACAACAGAATTGACTGGTCATTCGAGTTGGATTGGGTTTACCCCAAGCTGGCAAACTTTTCTGGCACAGTTTATCTGTAGTCACTGCCATGATTGACACCATGCCAATTTAGTTGAATTGTGGTCCAACTGGTTGTCCCTGGGCAGATGCAGAAATACTGATGACCTCATTTCTCCCAGGATCTGTCAAGAGCAGCATCATAAGGCTGGGGACAAAATTCTCCAACCCACATCTGAACCTTCTGGGATGTGTTGATTGGGTTCTCTAGGAGAGCAAGAGAAGAAACCAAAGGCAAGAGGAATCAGGATGTATTATGATGAGCTCTTAACAAATTCCAAGTCCTGTGGGCCACGAATTTCAGTGGGTTAAGTGGGGCTGAGCTAGGTTCAGATCCTACTTCTTACACCTCCTAAGTAAGTGAGCTCTGACACTAATGTTGGCTTACCTTCCCCCAGTCTCTGCTTCCACATCTGACAAAAGCTTTCAGAGATTATGGTGGGGATTACCAATGATGTCTCTACAATCAATTCCCATACTTATAGATCAGGCAGGGAGCTCTGTGGTTGAAAGCTTGGCTTCTTGAGCCAGGCTGCTTGGGGTCAAGTCCAGGCAGTGACCTTGAAGCACTTCATTTGATCTAAGTTTCAGTGTCTTATTTATTTTTAAAGATTTCATTTATTTATTGGAGAGAGAGAGAGAGAGAGAGAGAGAGAGAGAGAGAGAGATAGATCACGAATGGAGTGGAGAGACAGAGAGAGACAGAGAAGCAGGCTCGCTGCTGAACAGGGACCTAGATGTGGGACTCCATCCCAGGGCCCTGGGATCATGATCTGAGCTGAAGGCAGATGCTTAACTGACTGAATCACCCTGGTGCCTCCTAGGATCAGTGTTTTAACCCCAAGATAGAGATGGTAACACACTTGCTCATCAGGCTCTTCCAGGAATTAAATCAGTTTAATCTCAGCTCATGCCAAGTGACCTGGTGAAAGGAGGTGCAGTATGGAGTAGTCCAGAATTTTAAGATAGAAATTGAGTCCTATTCACCAAAACATCATCATACAGAGTCCTACAGATCTGGCTCAATTCCTGCTGTGCAGGGGTTTCTGTGAAAGCAAGAATTTCTGCATGAGAAAACACTTCAACCACGAAAACCTTGACACAGATAAGGCAAGGTTGGTGCTCAAGGCTGCAGCCATGGGCATGATCATTCTATCCTGGAGCTCCATGTCCATGTCTTTTGGTTCTCTAAGACCACCCATACAGAGAAACCAAGTCCCCCCAGAGCTTCACTCAGTGTGTGGCACAAGTATGGGGTTCCTGGTGTTTGCTGAATTGTGTAAGTATCTGCCGGGGTGGGGGACTGATTTCCTAAGACTCTGAGTCCCCCACACTTGACATGGAGTGAAACTCCAGTATGTTTTAACCGCTGCAGCTTGTGCTAATGATATGCACATGTGGAAGGTGCCTTGCCAAGTTTAGTGCTTCACCAGTGTTCACTAATATTATCATCTGCCAAAGGACTTCCCAGTGCATTTACCCTTTCCTGGAAGGGCAAAAAGGAAAAAAAAAAAAAAAAAAGAAAAGAAAGAAAGAAAGAAAAAGGAAGTAGTTATCTGTTTGTAATCTCTTTCACCTAGCATTTTTAATATGCAGCTTGTCATGCTTTTAAGAAGACATGGAAATCAAACCATCTCCAGAAAATCGTTTTCCCACTCTCTCTAAATTTTTGCATTGGCCTGAGGTCCTTCAGTACAACTTGAAATCAAACCATGCTCCCCTTAAGTGGTCATTTGGAGATTTGCACGTTTCCAGGGAGGAAAGACAAGGAATGGTTGATTCTGCAAGACTTCTGCCTCTACGGAGACATCCTTGACCATCAAGAGTGTCTGGTTTCTGGCCTAGAGCACAGCATGAGCCACACTCAGCCTCCATCCTCTGCCTTCCTTGGGGTAGCTCTGACCCAGAGGGAGTCTATTCCTCTAAATATTCTAGCTACACAGCTGCAGGTGCCTGGGGAAGACTACCCCTTGGAGGTCTGATCTTGTTCTAGGACATTCTTCCTTCCATCAGGGACAGTGTCTCCCACATGTACACTCATATGCCATCCCAGACACTGAACAGGGCATTTATTTTCCTTGTTCCCAGGCACCCACACTTCGTCTCTGATCAGAGCATCTGACATTCCCCTGGTGCACCATGTCACCCCCATGCTGGTCCCGTGGGCTGCCTCTGCCCTCTGCATGAAAGTCCTTGCTCATGGTTCTAAGATGCTGCATGCTCTCCTGTCCTACCCACTCTGAGATGCTCTTCTCCCACCAACACCAGGATCAAAGGGACCCTCCAGGCTATACCTCAAAGCTGTCGAGCCCCTTCTGGCCTCAGGGCCTTGGAGATACTCATCCCTCCAAGCCCAAGCTGTTACTTGTCTCAGTCCTCAGCAACTTCAGTTTCTGCGCAATGTCATCTCCTCCTCTGGGGACCTTCCCCAACAAAGCTTTAATGTAGTTGCCACCCCTCCCCCAGCAACTCCAGCCCATCCTTAGTTCATTTGGCTATCAAGCATTTTACTTACTGCATAGCCAGTCATGTTTTAGCCATTTGCAAGCTTCCTGAGGGCAGGAATTCTGTTCCTTCTGTACCAATGCTGCCTCAGCTCTCAGAGCAGGGCTTGCTTACAATATCCCTTAAAGAGTGTTTGGAGTTAATGTAATTCAGAGAGAGGTGGTGCTCCCCATTCCTTGTTCCCCTTACTCCACAGATGACATGCTTCCTCTGCCTGCCCAGGCAGCTCCTTCTATACTCCTGGAAGCAGGGATTGGCCCAGGAAGAGTCCATCATCCCAGGAGCCGTGAAGAGGAAGCTCCTCTCTTCTCCAGAGTTGGCAGACTGATAACAGGTGGACTCACAGCTATGGGAGGCCCCTGACTATTCCTTAGGGCGATGTGCCCATGGAGGAGCTCCTGAGAGCAAAGCTAAGCTCAGAGGCGGTGACAATCCTGCCCCAGGGCCTTTGAACAAGCTTCTCTCTCTGCTAACTCTCCTGAGTCCATCCATACCTGAATCTCTACCTTTGGGCCAATAACATCTATCTTTGGTTTAAGCCTGTGGGAGTTGGGATGAGGCCCCTTGCTCCACCAAGGATCCTGAGTAGTTTCAGTTAAAGTGCTTCCTCCTGGGGAAACTCTTCCTGCTTCTCCTGGAAGACCAGATTTGCTCGTTCTCCTCTCTTGTCCTGCACATTACTGTTTTCCTCCACGATGACTCTCCTGTTGTGTTGTAAGGAATTATCTGCCTCTCCAGTCCTCACCAGCCTGGGCCTTCTCTCAAGGCAGGACCCTATGTGAGTCATTCTTGGACATGCTACACTGAAACAAACACGTAAGTATTCATTGAATAAAGCTCTGTATGAATGAAACAGCTCATGGGCCTCCCCTGGGTAAGTTTCATTCAGGGATTTGTGGGTGTTCAGACACATCTGACCTGAGCGCCCGGAGCCTATGGAGAGCCCTCAGGTGCTGACGTCTTTCCATGTACATGCGACTTCTTGAATGGTCAACCCAGGGCAAGCCGAGGGGCTGCTTGCTTCTCAAACACACCCCCACTTGTGTCACTCAGAGAGGCGGCATTTCAAACAGATTAAGTACAGCAAACTGAACCCTGCAGGGAATTAGAAATTCCTTTTGATTAAAAAATGCCCTTTATTTCCAACACCGAGAGTCAAAGAGTTTTATGTTTTTAACCAGTTTCATAGTCTGAATTTGATTCCCTTTTCTACAGTGAAATGAAAGGAAAACTGCGGGTTGGGGGGAAATGTTTTGGCATCAAAGTGCTCATTGGTGAATGAGGTTTGGGAGTGGGAAAGGCGGGAGTGAGGACAGCATGGATCCGTGATTCGGGGGGTTCTTCAAGCCCCTGAGTCACAGATCAGGGAGCAAGCAGAGCTATAGGGGAGGTGGTCTTGTTTTGGAGAACAGTGTGATGGGCAGCTCCCCAGCTCCGAAGCTACCAGGGCCGATGCATTTTCTCAGGGATCTGTGTGCAGAGGCCACATCTCCAGGACCAGATATCTCAGTTTCCAGCCCAGCAGGGGGATAAGAATATCAACAGCATCCAGCAGAACTTGAAATTAAGTCTTGCCACCAGCAGATCTCAGAGTGAGGGCATCCTGTACTCCGTGCTGAATTATTCCTCTGTGGGGAGAAGGCGATAGACACAATCACCTGCCCTTTCCCTCCTGGGGAGAGTGCAGCTTCAGGCCTCCAGCCCTGCTTGTTCTGTGCCTAGGAAATCCAAAACACTGTGTTTAGGGCTCCCAGCACAGATCATAGGCACAGGGAATGGTGCAAAGTGTCTAACAGCCCCTGCACTGGGATTGGGAGACTGGGTCCCCATCTGGACGCTCTCGCCCATGTTATGCATTCTTGGAAAAGTCATAAGACTCCTTGAGCCTGGTCAGTGGAATGCTGCACAGGTGGAGGACCTCTAAGACCCCTCCTGGCACTTACCCCTCTAAGATATATGGGATTTCTCTCCACCAAAATGCACCGGTATAAAAATTAGAGTTCTTGTCACCTATAGGGAGACATGACTGATCCTGATTAGCTGAATTTATAGCAAGAGGAACTGGCTGGTCCAACCTGTCTCTGGGAGCCCCTCTGACCTGTTCAACAGTGAATGTGGTGAGCACTGGCCTGGGAGTGTTCTCAGCCCCAGGGATTGTGGCCTGACTGCCCCACATTAGCTCCTGGACCTACTAAACTAATTGATTCCCTAGCAGCCCTCAGTCTCTGGCTCCAGATCTTTCCTGGGCACTGGTGGTGCAGGCTGGAGTCCAGCTCTTAACCTTGATTTACCAATGCTTTTGGTAGCTGACTGCAGCCTGCTTCCAACATTATTTCATTTCTAGCCACATTCTCCACGATCATTTCCAGGACACACCATGCTTATTAAGGCATCTGAGCTTATACACACTGGTCTCTCAGCTTAGAACACCCTTTCTCCTCTTCTCTGACCAATGAACTCCTACTCACCCTGCGAGACCCAGCTCAAATATCCCCCTCGCTAGGATGCCCTTTCTGATCTCTCCAGGCACACTGAAAATAATTGACTTATATTTTCCCAGTACCTTTGCAGATAGCCATCTGCATCTCAAACCCTACCCCAGTGAACCTTGACCCATCTCCAAATGATCCTTAGTCTCCCCAACAATATTTACTGAAAAGAGCTTGGCCTTAAGATAGACTGGGCACCTGGGTGGTTCAGCGGGTTAAAGCCTCTGCCGTCAGCTCAGGTCATGATGCCAGGATCCTGGGATCAAGCCCGGCATCGGGCTCTCTGCTCAGCAGGGAGCCTGCTTCCCACCCGCACCCCCTGCCTGCCTCTCTGCCTGCTTCTCTGCCTACTTGTAATCTCTGCCTGTCAAATAAGCAAATAAAATCTTAAAAAAAAAAAAAGATAGAGATAGACTCAAAAACTTGGTCCCCTCCCACTCCAAGAGCAAAAGGCAAATAAGTGGCCATGGCACAGTATGGACTGAGCTGCAGCAGAGGAAAGCTCCAAGGTCAGTGGGAGCAGAGAGCACCTGACTCA
This sequence comes from Mustela lutreola, assembly GCF_030435805.1. Lineage (NCBI taxonomy): Eukaryota > Metazoa > Chordata > Mammalia > Carnivora > Mustelidae > Mustela > Mustela lutreola. Next base: position 8,352,772 of record NC_081292.1, on the reverse strand, counting down.
CCCAGCTGCAAATGCATGTAAAGTGTCTTCAATCTCCCCACTGGACTTGAGCTCCCGTGACTAGGGTCTGGGTAGTCCTTTTACTGCCCCAGCCCTTGTCAACCAGTGAGGACACTCAGGCTCTTACTTGAGTGTCCTGCAAGATGGAGTTGCTGAAGACCACACACAGCAGCCCAGGTAGTCAAAGGAAATAGTCTTGCTTCATAAGTACAGTGCTCTAAATGAGGTTATAAAAGATGATTGTTTACAGGTATCTGATATCTGACTCCTGATACGGCTTTTGTTGCGCTATTACCTCTGGCAATACACACTTATTTATGCAGTTGGTGGATCAGGGTCACTCCTCACCGTGGGCACTGGGGGGGGCATGTCGCTTCAGCTGTTAAGAGTTTTTCCTTTGTCTGTTCCAGTGCTCATCCCATGACCTTGCATGTAGCAGGTCTCCCCAAGTATTTGCCAGGCAATGGATGGACAGGAAGGGGAGCTCAGGTTTCAGGCAACAGTTGCCTGCACCTGTCTTGTGCATGGCCAGTAAGAGTTGCCCAAGTGGTCCGCTGATACACAGCAGCAAAGAACGGGAATGGGCTGATGACAGTGACACCCGTTTCTTCAACTTCCTGACAATTCAGGCAGCAGACAATGAAGGTGGAAGTAGAGGTAGAGATGAGGGGAAAATGGGGTTCCTATTTAAGCTAATTTTCACCTTCCTTGAAGTGATGCCTCCCAGAAGCCACACGTGCACAGTATAGACTCAAATCATTTGTATCCACGTACTCTAAATACATACATGAAAATAATGCATATTTCTATCATTTATTTCTACTAACTAGACATGGAGTCTTTTGCATCTACTGAAAACACATAAATTATTTGTCTTTGTAAATTATAGGTGGTGTATTTATAATATGTACATGTAAATCCCAAGTGCATATTATAAATACACAATTCTGTCTGCTAGCATTGAGAGCTGGGTGCCAAGTTCTGTGCCGGGCATTTTACATTCCATATTTCATCTTCATAGTCACCACATGAAGCAGACACAAAGCAGTACTCTCTAACTTGCTCTTTTTTTTTTTTTTTAGGTGGAAACTTTAAAAATAAAAAAAGTCTACAAAAACTCCAATATACAGAACGGATGGAGGTTTGCTTTATGGTTGTAGCAGACCTGGTGACCTTCTCAGGTCTCCTACCTCTCTGAGCACCTCACCAGCACCATGTGCAGGAGGCAGACATCAGGACACTGGACTCTTAGCTAGAAGTTCCTCACTTGTCATTTGTGTGATTTGGGGTCAGAGGCTTAGAACTCCGAGTCCTAGCTTCCTTACCTCTGATACCTCCGGAAAGTTCATTGTAAGAATTAAGTGAGATAATGTATTAAAACAAAACACAAAAAAACAAAAAAACATAAAACCCTAACTCCTTGTGATTAAGCTCCAGTTTCAAAGCATTGTGGTCTGAGAATATGCAGGGAATAATGTCAGTCTTTTGGTATTGGTTGAGTCCTGATTTGTGACCCAGTATGTGGTCTATTCTTGAGAAGGTTCCGTGTGCACTTGAGAAGAATGAGTATTCTTTTGTTTTAGAGTGGAATATTCTGTATATATCTATGAGGTCCATCTGTTCCAATATGTCATTCAATGCTCTTGTTTTTTTATTGATTTTCTGCTTCGATGATCTGTCTATTTCTGAGAGAGGCGTGTTAAGATCTCCTACGATTAGTATTCACACCAATATGATTCTTTATCTTGATTAACAGTTTTCTTATGTAATTGGCTGCTCCCATATGGGGGCATAGATATTTACAATTGTTAGATCATCTTGGTGGTTAGTCCCTTTAAGGATTATGTAGTGTCCTTTTGTATCTCTGACTACAGTCTTAAGTTTAAAATCTAATTTATCGGATATGAGAATCGTTACCCCAGCCTTCTTTTGAGGCCCATTGGCATGAAAAAGATTCTCCATCCCTTCACTTTCAGTCTGGGTGTATTTTTAGGTTCAAAATGTGTCTCTTGTAGACAACATATAGATGGGTCCTGTCGTTTTATCCAACCTGCAACCCTGTGCCATTTTATGGGCGCATTTAGGCCATTCACATTGAGAGTGAAACTGGCAATGAAGAAGTCAAACTCCCTCTCTTCGCAGATGACATGATTCTTTATATGGAAAACCCAAAAGACTCCACCCCCAAACTACTAGAACTCATACAGCAATTCAGCAACGTGGCAGGATACAAAGTCAATGTGCAGAAATCAGTGGCTTTCTTATACACTAACAATGAAAATACAGAAAGGGAAATTAGAGAATCGATTCCATTTACTATAGCACCAAGAACCATAAGATACCTGGGAATAAACCTAACCAAAGAGGTAAAGGATCTGTACTTGAGGAACTACAGAACACTCATGAAGGAAATTGAAGAAGACACAAAAAGATGGAAGACCATTCCATGCTCTTGGATTGGAAGAATAAACATTGTTAAAATGTCTATACTGCCTAGAGCAATCTATACTTTTAATGCCATTCCGATCAAAATTCCACCAGTATTCTTCAAAGAGCTGAAGCAAATAATCCAGAAATATGTATGGAATCAGAAGATACCCTGAATCGCTAAGGAAATGTTGAAAAACAAAAATAAAACTGGGGGCATCACATTACCTGATTTCAAGCTTTATTACAAAGCTGTGGTCACCAAGACAGCATGGTACTGGCATAAAAACAGACACATAGACCAGTGGAACAGAGTAGAGAGCCCAGATATGGACCCTCAACTCTATGGTCAAATAATCTTCGACAAAACAAGAAAAAATATACAGTGGAAAAAAGACAGTCTCTTCAATAAATGGTGCTGGGAAAACTGGACATCTATAGGTAGAAGAATGAAATTCGACCATTCTCTTACACCGTACACAAAGATAAACTCAAAATGGATAAAAGACCTCAATGTGAGACAGGACTCCATCAGAATCCTAGAGGAGAACATAGGCAGTAACCTCTTCGATATCAGCCACAGCAACTTCTTTCAAGATATGTCTCCAAAGGCAAAGGAAACAAAAGCGAAAATAAACTTTTGGGACTTCATAAAAATCAAAAGCTTCTGCACAGCAAAGGAAACAGTCAAAAAAAACCAAAGAGGTAACCCATGGAATGGGAGAAGATATTTGCAAATGACAGTACAGACAAAAGGTTGATATCCAGGATCTATAATGAACTCCTCAAACTCAACACACACAAAACAGGCAATCATATAAAAAAAAATGGGCAGAAGATATGAACAGACACTTCTCCAATCAAGACATACAAATGGCTATCAGACACATGAAAAAATGTTCATCATCACTAGCCCTCAGGGAGATTCAAATTAAAACCACATCGAGATATCACTTTACACCAGTTAGAATGGCCAAAATTAACAAGACAGGAAACAACATGTGTTGGAGGGGATGTGGAGAAAGGGGAACCCTCTTACACTGTTGGTGGGAATGCAGGTTGGTGCAGCCTCTTTGGAGAACAGTGTGGAGATTCCTCAAGAAATTAAAAATAGAGCTTCCCTATGACCCTGGAATTGCACTCTTGGGTATTTACCCCAAAGATACATGTAGTGAAAAGAAGGGCCATCTGTACCCCAATGTTTATAGCAGCAATGGCCACAGTCGCCAAACTGTGGAAAGAACCAAGATGCCCTTCAACAGATAAGGAAGATGTGGTCCATATACACTATGGAGTATTATGCCTCCATCAGAAAGGATGAATACACAACTTTTGTAGCAACATGGACGGGACTGGAAGAGATTATGCTGAGTGAAATAAGTCAAGCAGAGAGAGTCACTTATCATATGATTTCACTTATTTGTGGAGCATAACAAACAGTATGGAGGACATGGGGAGTTAGAGAGGAGAAGGGAGTTGGGGGAAATTGGAAGGGGAGGTGAATCATGAGAGACTATTGATTCTGAAAAACAATCTGAGGAGTTTGAAGTGGTGTGGGGGTGGGAGGTTGGGGGAACCAGGTGGTGGGTATTATAGAGGGCACGGATTGCATGGAGCACTGGGTGTGGTGAAAAAATAATGAATACTGTTCTGCTGAAAATAAATAAATTAAAAAAAAAAAAAAAAAAAAAAAAACTAACTCCTTGCCTGACACAGAGTAGATGCCAGATACTTACGATCTGCGTATGAGTGCATTTTGGGTTGGGTTCTCTAGCAGTAGACCCGGACATAATACATATGGGAATGGTGTATTTGGAAGTGTTTGCACCAAATCACTGGTGTGTTTGGAAGAAAGTAGGATTGGGGTGGGTAAGAGGTGACTCAAGGCTGTGATGTCAGGCAAAATCCCATAGAGGGTGACTTTTGCTCAGCCCTGCTAGGGAATTTTGGGGACAAGGCAGGTCAGAACTTCAGAGTTGTACTCTCCAGGGGCCAAGGGGCCCAGGCTATTGATGTTCCTGCATCCATCAACTCGAGGCTGTTCCTAGGCACTTTGCTTCCTGAACAGACCAGCCAAGTGGGCTCCTGCTGCCTCAGGGCATCCCTCCAGTGCAGTGCAGTGCTAGAAGGACAGAGATGCTGTTGGGAGCACAATTCCCTAGAGGCAGATATTTTGAAATGGCAAATTTTCCCCAGGGGCATGGATGGGGAATCCTACCACATGCAACGAGGACTGCAGAATCCTATTATGTGATGGTCTATAAGAGATCTCTGCACACGTTAGAAGAGGCTCTTATTCATCACCTGTGTCTTTGATGGACCAGGTCAAAGGGCAAAGTACAATTGGGCCTTGCATCCCACTGACTTTTCCCTTGGTATCTGAAATTTACTTCCTGGACAGGCCTCCCTGGCAAAGAGATGCAAGACCTTCTTTTCCTGGGGAACAGAGCTCCTCACCCTTGTGCCTTCAGCTTCAGCTTAGAACCAGGAGAGGACACATTTTCAAAGCAGGTGTGCCCAGGGGAGAGTGATGGAACCCCACTGGAGAGCTAGGCACCCCGAGACAAGGCTTTCTTGAGGACTACACCATGCTAGGTCCTTAGATAACTCTCAGTTCTTTGGTACTCACACCAGCTCCATGTGACAAGTTGCTCCCATTGTTCCCATTCTCTACATGGAGGCCTTGAGGCTCACAGAGGTTGTGCAACTTCCCCAAGATCTCAGAGCCACTCAAAGCCAGAATAGGAATTCCGGGTCTGATCTTTTGGATTTTGCTTCACCATTCTGCCCTTCAATTAACCTAAGAGATCTGGGAGCCTGGAGGGAGTCTTTAACATTGTTAATTGGAAAGAGGCTGCAGAGATTGCTCAACCTGGAGAATGTACTCTGGGATCTCCAGGTGTTGCCCCAGGACCTTGTCCAGCTGCCAAGCCTGGAAGCAAATGAAACTTCGGGGAAGGACAGTCTCTTTTGTCCACTGAATTAACCTATGTCAACTTCTTTCCCACTAAATTCCAAGCTGTGGTATAGAAACTCTAATTAACACTCAGAAGCAAGGGTGTGTCCAATGGGAATGTTCCAAGAACATGTGCAGATAAGCTTGTCCTCCAAACCCATTCCTAATACTAATGAGCCCCACAAGTTCTCCAAGGGGCTTGTCTGCTAATTTAGACTCTGATGATGAGCTCTGTCTCTGCTTAGCCTCAGAGATCAAGGACACACATCTTTTCATCTCCATTATTAGTGTCATGCCAATGGCCAAAGGGGACCTCAGAACCATCAGTGACTCCCTGTTGATCAGGTGTGAGTCCTTCACAAAGTGACTCTGTCAAGTTTGCTCCTTCCTATTTGACTCTGACATGATGGGATTAGTTCTGGTGCCTCTAGACTCAACCTGTGGATGACACTGCCACAGTCTAAGTAGTGCCCTTAACCTCAGATGGAAATGTACATTCTGGACTTGAGCACAGAGATGGGGAACTTCATAAGCATGTGGGGTTGGCAGTGGGAAAACAAAAATCTCCCTCCCATTCTATGCCAGTTTTCCCTGTGGAATTTTGTGCTTGTTCTCTATACCTCAGTTTCCATAGCTGTAAAATGGGAACTCAATCCTTACAACGACCTTATCTCATGGATGAACTTAATGAGTTAAAGCCTATAAAATGCTTAGAGGAGGGCCTGACACATATAAGTGTTAGGAAAAAAAGAAGATAATGTCAGTCCTTGGCATTCACGTTTCCCCACCTTTGCCTGTGATTTCATCTCCCACAATCTTCCTGTAGGGACTGCACCCTACCTCAACACACCAGGGGTTACAAGAGTCACAGCTCTTGGATCATGGTGGTCACCTCCTCAGTGGTATCCTGTGTTATGTTTTATAATCCATTCTTTCCCTGTGGCCTTTGCAATGTCTTTTAAAAAATAAATCTAATAATGTTACTCCTATTACTTGGAGTTTCATCCCAGGGTCTTACTTACTGATATGACATACCTCTGACTACCTCTCCTGTCTTCTCATTTCTAACTGCCTCCCCCTCAGTTCACGCTTCTGCAGTAACCCTTGCCCCTTGCCCCTCCTAGACATGCAGGAACATGCAACTGTTTCAGGATCTTTGCACCTGCCTCCCCCTCCTCCTAGAACCTTCTTCACTAAGTTTTTTCAGCTCTCAGTTGGAAGCATACTTCATTAAAGGGGCCAAATGACATGTGCTCACTGGAGAGGACAGGGTGATAAGGAAGAGAAGGGCAGTTTAACCCAGGGAATAGGCAACTGGGGTTGGGGAGAAGGACTGGAATGGAAATTGTCAAGCTTCTTGATGGCTGTCATGTGGAAAAAGAACAGATTTGCTGAAGCTAACTGAGAAAACCAGGATGAAGGACTCAAAGCCATAGGAGATGCACCATTCAGCACAGCCTCAGGGAGAACACTGCCCCATGTCAGTTTGGAAATTGGCCTCATACTCAAAGGACAGGGAGAAACTAGGAAAGGGCCAGGCCACTCCAGATCAGTAGGTGGTGGCTTGAATAAAAAAAGATAATTTATATACAAGGTTTATCATGGGCAGCTGCTAGATGAAGAGGTCTCCCCACCCATCTGCCAGAGTCTTAAAAGTTTATAGAGAGGTCTTGACAGGGTTCAGTCACATGTACCATCCAGATGGTGTCAACAACAACTTAATCTCTTTAGGCTGTGTCCTTGGAACAGCTCCCACCATGGGAACAGGGAACAGAACATACATTCCAAGGACTGAGAAGGAATAAGGAGCCACTGTTGCCTGGGGACAACTTGTAGGTCGACCTTCTTGATGACCTCTCAACCACCCCAGCAGAACTGTCCAGAGCTGGATGAGCAGTCTCAGGAGCTTTGCAAATGGAAACTAAGAGACCATGAGGCAAGAGGATCCAGCCATTTCAACTGGAGAGCAGTGGTAATGTTGACTTTGGAAAGATTCTAAATGGGAACTTCTGGGTTTCCTGTCCTTGTTCCTGGGCACTCTGTCTCTAGAAGCCCCAGGTGAAAACATAAATGAACTTGGAGGCGAGCAAGTTCATTAGCCCTTGATCAGACATCTCATCATCGCATGCTACTGAGACCGGGGGAGTGTGAATGCAGACTCCATTGTTCTCTAAAACACTCAGTCCTTCTACACTCATTAAACTGAAGTAGAAATATTTGGCTTCAGGGTTTTCAGAACATTTCATGACACAGAAAAAAAAATTTTAATTTAATTTTATTTTTTCAGTGTACCAAGATTCATTGTTTATGCACCACACCCACTGCTCCATGCAATACGTTCTCTCCTTAACACCCACCACCAGGCTCACCCATCCCCCAACCCCCTCCCCTCTAAAACCCTCAGGTTGTTTCTCAAAGTCCACAGCTTCTCATGATTTGTCTCCCCTTCCTATTTCCCCCAATTCACTTTTCCTTTCCTTCCCCTAATGTCCTCCATATTATTCCTTATGCTCCACAAGCAATATGATAATTGACTATCTCTGCTTGACTTATTTCACTCAGCATAATCTCCTCTAGTCCCATCCATGTTGATACAAAATTTGGGTATTCATCCTTTCTGATGACTGAGTAATATTCCATTGTATACATGGACCATATCTTCTTTATCTATTCATCTGTTGAAGGGCATCTTGGCTTCTGATGAAGGGTGCCATATTGACCCATTCCTCTCTGCCATGAGCTCCCTGGCATTTTGTACATAGGTTTATCCTGGAAATTGGCACAAGATATTGTATGGATATGTTTGACTTCTCTAACAAGTTTCTTATGCATAGAATTCAGGTCTAATTTATTTCTGTATCCCTAGTTGAGTTCATGTAGATGTGAGTGGGAGAAGCTGGGGTAAAATGTACCATCCAGCCCAGATCAGCAGGACATGAACTTTCACGGATTCACATCACTCTTGCAAAAAAAGGTTCTTCAGCAATCTTTTCTTATCTTCTTTCTGACCTTGTATCTTTTCCAATGAGGAATTCAGAGTAGCAGGACAGGCTTTTCTTCGTTTCTCTTATAAATTCTGCAGATGCATGTCTTTGTGTGGGCTTTTTCTATATCCACTTTGGTGTCCTATTCCAGATATCTATGTATCTTCCCAGCACAGCATTTAAGCCAAAACAGGAAGAATCCCATTGTGACAGCCTCATGTGTATATGGCTTGCCATGTGCCAGGTGTTGGGTAGAGAACAGGGCTGGAAAGTGAAATGAGGCAAGTGCCGTGCTCTGGAGTTGTGCCTCATAGTCTGGTGGGACAGAGAGAGAGGGAGAGGCTTAGTCAGCCAACATTAACTGGGTCTACAAGATGTCAGGCATGATGCTAGGTTCTCTGCATGCTCAGGTGAAGAAAATAGACACAGTCCCTGACAGTAGGGACAACATCTTGGGGAGCAGGATTGTGAGGGAGAATAGGAAAGCTGAGATCAGAGGTAATGTGGGAGTGGGGAGCACATCATTTATTCTCCCCTAAGTGATTGTTAGAACTTTGGCTTTAACTTTGATAGGAAGTTATTAGAGGTTTAAAGTTGCAACATGATCTGATTTATATTTCAAAAAAGGCAGCAGCATCTGTCCTGAAGGGGCACAGGACAGAAGCAGTGACATCAGTCTGGTGGCCACTGAAAAAAATGCAGCAGAACAATGGGTGAGTGAAAGATGGTGGGAAGTGGTTAGCTTTGGGATAGACTGTCAGGTAGAAAGAATGTTTTCTGGTGGATTCAATCTAGAGAATGACTTCAGGACTTTGGTCTGGGGCCCAAAAAGAACCAAATGACTATTAACTGAGATGGGGACAAGTATGAAAGGAGAACGTTTGGAGAGGGCCTGGAAATTAGGAACTGGGCGGTAAGTAAAGTTTAATTTGTCTATTAAGACATCCCAGTGGAGATGTCTGAGTTCAGGATAGAAGTTGGACTTCTCTTGAATAAAACATGGAGTCATCAAGTCATAGATGGTATTTAAGCCATGAGTCTTGTGGTGCTGACCTAGCAGGTGCATGTGGAAAGAGAAGAGGTCTGAGGAGTAAACCCTGGGTCACCCCATTGTTGGTTGGTGGTCAGCATGGGGACGGATGGGCAAAGGAGAAGCAGAGGTCAGTTGGGAACAAAGTCCAACCAAGAGTGGTGCTATGGTCCAGATGTTTATGTTCCCCAATTGTTGTAAGTTGAAATCCTAACCTCCAATGTGATGGTAGTAAGAGATAGTCCTTTGGGAGGTGTTTAGGTCATGAAGGTGGAGACCTCATGAATGGGATTAAGTGCTCTTTCAAAAGGGGCTCCAAAGGTCCCTAGCCCTCTCCACCATGAGGGGACACTATGAGAAAACACTAGAGCTGTGAATCAGGAAGAGGGTCTTTTACCAAATGGGACCATGCTGACACCTTGTTCTTGGACTTCTCAGCCTCTAGAACCATATGAAAGAAATGTCTTCTATTTACAAGCTACCACATCTGTGGTACTTTGTCTTAGCAGCCCAAATGTTCTAAGAGCAGTGGTGTCCTGGATGTCAACTGAAGAGAAAGTGTCACTAAGGAAGCAGTGATTAACTTATGAAATGAGGTTGACAGATTGAAATATAAAAACACTAAGGAAAGGCAGTTGGATACAGCAATGTCTGGGCCACTGGTGTCCTTGACAGTGGTTCTTTGGTGGACTGGTGGAGATGAAATTCTGACAGACTGGAGTTAAGTAGAAAACAGGAAATGGGTGAATATAGACAATTATCAGCAAGTGAGAGAAGGGAAATATGTGGTTAAGGGAGAAAATTTGAAAGATAAAACACAATAGGACATACTTACCTGCAAATTAATTGATTCTATAGAAAGAAAAAATTCAATGATGTAAGAAAGATCAGAATTGTGAGCACCAATGAGATGGGGAAGAAGGACTAGACTTGGATAAGAAAATAAGTAATATCAGTAGTAATAGGACAGAAGGATAGGGGTGCGTGGGTGGGCAGATAGTTACAGGGATGACAGTATGTAACATTTCTTTTCTAATCACTTCATTTTCTCAGCAAAGTAGCACACTGAAGGTAAGAATAGAGAGGAATTTTAGATGTTTGAGAGGCTGACATGATCTAGGAAACTGGGAGATTGAATTGATGTGGAGATTTCTGGGCAGTTATAAAGTTTGAGGTTGATGGTCCTTAATTTAAAATCACCTTTGGGTTTTCCTCAAGTGAAAGATAGTTCCCTGGGTTAGGAGGAGAGTGGAAGTGATGAAAATTTAACCAGGACTGGAGTTTTTCTAGGTGAGTACAATGACAGGTCGAGGAGATAACGGTGTATAAAAGAGATAACTATAATGATGTTTTGCGAGGTCTACATTAGGTTGAAGGGAGGTAGGAACAGGGGAAGGGTGAGGGACAATAAAGTCATGGTAGAATCAGTGGGTTGTAGGTTGTGTTGGGGTGAAAGAACTGTTGGAGTTCGCATTCTATAGCAAGTGAACTGTTGAAGTTAGTGTACTATGACGAATGAATTGTTGGAGTTAGTGCACTATAACGAATGATCTGGAAATAGAAGGTGGCAGTTTGAGAGGGAGATGCATGAGGATGGGATGCTAATGGGATGCAGTCATAGATGATGATCATGTCTAGGAGTATGTTGCTGAGATGGGAGGGGAAGCCACATTCAGAGGCATGGCCATGGCCCAGGGAGAGATGCTGATGGCTTGGATTGAAATGGTGAAGTAAAGATGGGGAGATGAAAATGGTAACACACATGCCAATGTGATCATGATAATCTGTTGCCTAGGGATTTTGCGACCATGACTCTGGGGTTTGATCCCCAGGAGTTCCACTTCTGACTCCATTATTTATCAGCTCAGCAGTCTTGGATAAACTATCTCCAAATGCAGTACAGGTCACTATAGCACCTATCTTCTGCCCTTATTTTAAGGATTAAATGAATTTATGCAGGTAAAGCACATGGCATTTAGGAAAACATAAACTGTTAATATTATATAACTCTTTGGACCCCAGCAGAGATTGTGCACAGAGGTACTTGCTCGAAGAGCCACTCGGAGCCACTGGAGGATTTTAAGTGAGAAAATGGCATGATAGATTTAGGTTTGATAAAGGTCATTCATTTCACTATAGAGAAAATATTTTATTTTGAATTATTTTTTTATTAAATTTTTATTTTTTATAAACATATATTTTTATCCCCAGGGGTACAGGTCTGTGAATCACCAGGTTTACACACTTCACAGCACTCACCAAAGCACTTATTTTGAATTTTTAATAATATTAAAGAAAGGCTCAAGATTTTGGTATTTATGAAGTGGGGAAAGCATTGTAAACTATAGAGAAACAGAGATCTATAGGAAGGTAAAAATGCTCCTTGTCATGGTACTCAGGGGCCTTCGGGATTTGATCCCTTTCTGGTAGCTAAAGCTTTAACTGCTGCCAGTTCTCAGCTTTATGCACAGAATTCCCTGGGCTAAACCTCACGTCTTGTCTCATGGACCATCTTTCTTCTGAGATGTGTCCTCCACCTCCGTCTCAACCCTTTCTTTGGCCACACTCTTATTCATCCTTCAAAACTCTGTCACAACTCACCTGTGAAGATTTCTCTGATGTCCAAAACCCAAGTGATTTCCAACTGCCCTCCTTGTTAGGACCACTGAACTAGTCATGCGACTCTTGAATTTATAGAAGAATATCCCACAAGATTTAAATTAAGATTTGTTTCTTTCAGTGATCAAGTTGATTTTTAAAAACTCACTAGCTATTCTACTCTCTAGACTTGAAGGAGTCAAGTTGCCATCTTTGCTCAAGGACCAAGCCATGCCTTGGATCCTTTTGGTGCATGTAACCTGATGGTCTTTTGGATCATCAAAGAATAGAGTATGGGGACCTTGTGGGAGGCAGAAGTTCCAGAATGACTCTGTTCAGTCTCTGGAGGATGGAGGATGGTCAGTGGTACAATGACAGGGCCCCTCCATCTAGAAACTTCTATTATTTTCTTCACAGAGGCCTGAGGTTCTGTTTCACAGATTTCTTGACTATTTCCTCTCATGAGGAAAGTTGGAAATAGTTAATTGTTTTTTAAAATATTTTATTTATTTATTTGTCATTGAGAGGGAGAGCAGGCGGAGGGAGAAACAGGCTTTCCACTGAGCAAGGAGCCCAAGGTGGGACTTCACCCCAGGACTCTGGGATCATGACCTGAGCTGAAGGCAGACGTTTAACCAACGGAGCCACCCAGGCACCCCTGGAAATAGTTAATTGTGATTGTTGGTTCTTCTTTTTTTTTTTTTTTCACTTTTTTTTCAGCGTTCCAAGATTCATTATTTATGCACTACACCCAGTGCTCCCATGCAACACATGCCTTCCTTAGTACCCACCACCAGGCTCACCTAACCCTCCACTCCCCTTCCCTCTAAAACCCTGTTTGTTTCCAAGAGTCCACAGTCTCTCATGCTTCGTCTTCCTCTCTGATTATCCCTAACTCACTTTTTCTTTACTTCTCCTAATGTCCTCCATGTTATTCCTTATGATCCACAAGTGAAACCACATGATAATTGACTTTCTTTTCTTGACTTATTGTGCCCACCATAATCTCCTCCAGTCCCATCCACGTTGACCCAAAAGTTGGGTATTCATCCTTTCTGATGATTGAGTAATATTCCATTGTGTATTTGGACCACGGCATCTCAGCTCTTTCCACAGTTTGGTGATTGTGGCCATTGCTATGAACATTGGGGTACATATGGCCCTTCTTTTCACTACATCTGTATCTTTGGGGTAAATACCCAGTAGTACAATTGCAAGGTCACAGGGTAGCTCTATTTTTAGTTTTTTGAGGAATCTCCACATTTTTTCCAAAGTGTCTACACCAGATTGCATTCCCACCAACAGTGGAAGAGGGTTCCCCTTTCTCCACAGCATCTCCAATGCTTGTTGTTTCATGTCTTATTGATTTTTGCCATTCTAACTGTTGTAGGGTAGTATCTCAGTGTGGTTTTGATTTGAATTTCCCTGATGGCTAATGATGATGAACATTTTTTCATGACTGCTGGTTCTTATGCTCAAGATCTGTCGGATATCTTTTCACAAAAAGGAAAAAAAGAAAACAAAAAAAAATCACATTGTTTCAACAAAGGGATCATGCAAAGTTGGTGAAGACTCTGAGACTTTGAGAGAAATCTTGTGTCAGCTTGCCGTTTGCATTTCCTAGAGAGGAAGAGCGGTGCCCTGCACAGTCTCCTTGGAGCACAGAGGCTGGGATCAGGCTTCTCCAGGTCCATGCTCCAGAAGCCACGTGCAGACAAGTGCCCAATTGTAGGCAAGACCCTCAGGGCCTTTCCTCTTTAAAGCAGAGAGTGGTTTTAGATTTACTGGTACTTTAGAAACCAAAGACCTTCCCTAAGCAGAGGATTGAACCTATTGTGGCATCCAGTGCTGTTCTGCAAGAGGATGAAGGGCTACAGGACAAGCTTCAGGGGGTCTCCAAGGCTCTTCCTGCCTCACTCTTTCTTTTTTCCCTCCATTCATGGGCAAATTTAATCATGGTAAAATACACATAGTGTCAAGTTCATCACCTTCACGATTCTTAAGTGTGTTCACATTGTACGGCATCCATTCCCACCGTCCACCTCCAGGATGCTTGTCATCTGGCAGCACTCTGTCCCTATTAATTCCCCATCTCTCCTCCCCTGCCCCTGCCAGCCACCATTCTACTCTCTGTCTGAATCTAACTCTTCTACGTACCTCATAGTATGGAATTGCTATAGTTTTTTTCAGGCCTGGCTTATTTCACCTGGCATAATGTCCTCAGGGTCATTGCATCATGTGTGTCAGAGTTGCTTTCCTCTCAAGGACTGATTAACACTCCATCGCATGTGAGCCCCTCATTTTGTCTCTCCGTGCAGTGTCCATGGACACTAGCACTGCTTCACCTTTTGGCGATTATGCTGCTCTGCTGTGAATCTGGGTGTTCTTCACACTTCATTTTAAAGGAACAAAATATAGGCCTTGCTCCTAGAGAGGGATACTCTGGCTTTGGGAAGTGTCTGAACTGTCCCTAGGGAAGGACCTCTTTTGACGTTAAACTTGTAATATTGGGCTTTTTCCTGAGACAGTCTTCTCATGTGCAGACCATTCTCGGGGCTGAGCAAATGTGCCTCAGGGGCTTGGAGATTTGGGGCCACAGGGAGAATTTTGTAAAGTTGCTCAGGATTTTGAAACTTCCAGGGATCAAGTCATCCAACAGTGATTCTTGGGGACCAGAATAGCTGGAGCATGGCCTAGATCCCCAGCCTCCCATCAGGTGCAAACACCTGTCCCACTCATTCCTGAGCTCAGGGATTTCTGTGTCTCCAAGTGGAAGATCAAGGCCAACCTTGGCTGCTTTCCAGCAAGGTTGCTACTGACACCTGCGTGTTTCCCCAGCAGTGAGGACAGGCATTTTTTTTTTTTTTTTTTTTTTGTCCTGGCAAGCTAAAAGGGGAAGGGACCCCATGTGGAAAGTCAGATTTTCCCAAGGACCAGCTCACTGCCTGGTGTTGTGTGTCCCCCTCTACCCATTGCGTGTGGCATGTTGAGAAGCCCACAGGGCCATAACCTATGGCACTGGGTTCTAATTCCAGCTTTGCTATCATCACCAGTCAACTAACCTCTCTAAATGTTATTCTTCATCTAAAAAGAAAGGGGCTGTTCATACCCTCAGGAGGCTGCTAGGGGACCAGATGGAAGAAGATGTGGGAAACAAGGTCCTGGGTCTAGTGGACCCAGGATGCAGACAGTGCTGTTCCCATCTCTTCGCCAACACCCACGACTGCAAGACAGGCCGCACCATGCCAGCACCTTGTCTGTTCTTCTTCTTCAACTCAAGCTGCTCCTGGGGCCTGTGTGTTCTTCCGTCTCCCCTCAGAGAAATATTCCTGAGCCTCAAAGTCCCATCCCCTCTGTGAATACTTCCTACCTGCCCACCTGGAACAGAATCATGGTTCTCTTCTCCGGGGCCCTGAGTTCTTTTGTGAATCTAACAGAAGACCACATCTCTGGAGTGCCCAGAACTTGGCATTTTCTGTGTCACTAGTATTTCTAGAGTTAAAGCATTTTTAACTACATTACAGCCCTGTGCTGTGACAAGTTTCCCTAGCTCATTAGATATTTGCACACCCATGTATGTGCACAAATGCAATTTAACATTTAATTTAATTTGACATTTCCATTATTACCAAAACAGATCTTAGAAATGTCATACACTCACCATTCCTGCTGATGAGAGGCCGTCCCCACCATCTGTAGGGATGGTGGCCACCGGACCTGTGACATCATAGACCTTTGTTTGTGGCTTAGCAGAACACACCATCATTATGTGCCACTTGTCAAAGCAAACTTCCTGTCTGTTTTGTTCCCTGATATCACAGAAGTGTGATTTATAACAAAAGAAGCTCTTTTCAGGAATTGGGTGGAACCTCAGAGTTGAGGACAAAGGATGAACTTGACCCTCACACTCAAAAGAGAAGTGCAAGCCCATTCATGGAGGAAGAAGGACCTGTCCAAGTGACCTAGCGATTCATGGGGGAAGGTCAATGGGCTAGAGGATGGGAAGTCAAGAGAGCTGGGCTCCAGGAAACTGGAGGTAGAGATGAGGGAGGGATGCATATACAGAGAGGAAAGAGACAGCTGTCCACCCAGACAGATGCTGGGAAAGATCAGCAGCTTGCTGAGCACAAGAACTCACTGGCTTCATTTTCTTGCTTCTGGTTCCCAAGTCAGCCCCGATGGGACTGGTGTGGAATGAAGTTGAAATATTACTCTACGACCCTAATTATTCCTGAAAGGGACCTTAAAGCGTAAGGTTCTACTTGAGAAGGTATTCACAGGTGGGGGAGGGAGGAATGATAGACTATGCCCCAGGCAGGCTATTTTGTAACTTGTATCCTACCCAATTCAGCTGTTCAATAAGTAGAGTAATTACCCCCTAAAAAAGTGATGATCTGAGAGTGCACACCCAGGGTGATTTTCTGAATGCTTCCAGCTTCAGAATCTGGGTTATTCAGTCTTCTACTGTATTTCGTTAGAGCATGCATCATTTTGCAAAATATGCAAAATGTTTCGCTCTTTCCTGAACCACGACTATGGTGCCTGCTGTTGCTGCATTCCATGTTAGGCTCCAAGGGTGCTCAGACAGAAGGGATTGTTCCAGTGAGCTCAGGCCAGCAATGGGAGCTGTATAATCCACAGTGGCTGAAGCCCCTGGATACCTGTAAGGGCAGAGTGTTTTGAGACAAGTCCTGAACCAAACCTGGAATGGGCAGTGTAGATATCATGGAAACGTATATTTCTAAGGTGATTCCCCTTCAATAAATAAAAATTATCAGGGAGAACAGAGTACACACACATTGGCCTGGAGGTTTGGGGGGAACTGTGCCATATGGCTGGGACCGGAAGTGCCAGGATGGTGGGTTGTGGGTAGACACCATGTCTTTCCTTAAGACCTGCTCCAGATTTCCTTGTGGAGTCGGTTACTTCCATCTACTATGGACAGAACTATGGAGGTGGTTAGCATGCCAGATGGTGTTGCTTTTGAAAAACATACCAACGACAGCTTGGAGACCGGATGGTGTGGGTTGGGGAGGAGAGAAGCAATGCTCATCTAGGACTTGGGAAGCTAGACGGGCTGCGGCTGCATTAATCCCAAGGGAGACGGGACATGAGCTAGTGATGGCTGGAATGGATAAGGTCCCACACACAGGCATTACTGATCCCATTCAGAGGAAGAAAAATGGTTTTCAGAGTATAGGAAACTTATTTGTGGGCTTGAAATTAAGTTAAATCATTTCATTCTTACTCCCGTGGTTCTTGGACAGGAGGAGGTAGAGGAATGGTCCCAAGAGGCAGAAAAGCAAAAAATTGAAAGGAATACTCAATATAATTTCATCCACATGAGCAAGGACTGATTCAACATTGAATTCACACATTTATTGAGAAACTTCTTTGTGTTTAAGAATAAAATGGAGGAGACCCGTGAATGTAAAACTGGACCCTGACTTTGGTTATTCCCATTGGTGATTCAGCTTTCCCAGCTCCCTACAATTTGGCTGTTGTCACACTTCTATCCTAATAAAGAATGGCCCTATGGCTTGTGCAGTCCTAGTGAAAATGGGTTATCTGCTTACAGTGGCCATCCCTATCCCCAATGGTCTTCAAATGATCCCAAATTGTAAAGTTTTTTGGGGGGAGCTGGGGGGAGAGCATTTTATTATAAAGACCAGCGAGGACAACTTATATTATTTGAAATTTCAGTTCTGTTCTCTGAGTGAATCATTTTTACTTCCCCAGAAATTCAAGTCCCAGGGCATCCAGGGAAATTGCACAGCACAAGGCTTTGGTAAAAGCACCCCCACACCCCCTACCCATCCTGCCCCCATCACCACTCATGACCCATGCCTGCCTCCAAGCTCTGTGTGAGTGTTTTTTTTTTTTAATTATTATTATTTCTTTTCAGGGTAACAGTATTCATTGTTTTTGCACCACACCTGTGCCCTCTCTAACACCCACCACCTGGTACCCCAACCTCCCAACCCCCGCCCCTTCAAAACCCTCATATTGTTTTGCAGAGTCCATAGTCTCTCATGGTCCACCTCCTCTTCCAATTTCCCTCAACTCCCTTCTCCTCTCTAACTCCCCTTATCCTCCATGCTATTTGTTATGCTCCACAAATAAGTGAAACCATATGATAATTGACTCTCTCTGCTTGACTTATTTCACTCAGCATAATTTCTTCCAGTCCCGCCCATGTTGCTACAAAAGTTGGGTATTCATCCTTTCTGATGGAGGCATAATACTCCATAGTGTATATGGACCACATCTTCCTTATCCATTCATCTATTGAAGGGCATCTTGTTTCTTTCCACAGTTTGGCGACCGTGGCCATTGCTGCTATAAACATTGGGGTACAGATGGCCCTTCTTTTCACTCCATCTTTATCTTTGGGGTAAATACCCAGTACTGCAATTTCAGGGTCATAGGGAAGCTCTATTTTTAATTTCTTAAGGAACCTCCACACTGTTCTCCAAAGGGGCTGCACCAACTTGCATTCCCACCAACAGTGTAAGAGGGTTCCCCTTTCTCCACATCCCCTCCAACCCATGTTGTTTCCTGTCTTGCTAGTTTTGGCCATTCTAACTGGTGTAAGGTGATATCTCAATGCGGTTTTAATGTGAATCTCCCTGATGGCTAGTGATGATGAACATGCCATTCTGATAAAAATTCCACTGGTGTTTTTCAAAGAGCTGAAGCAAATAATCCAAAAATTTGTATGGAACCAGAAGAGACCCCGAATCACTAAGGAAATGTTGAAAAACAAAAATAAAACTGCGGGCATCATGTTACCTGATTTCAGGCTTTACTACAAAGCTGTGATCACCAAGATAGCATGGTACTGGCATAAAAACAGACACATAGACCAGTGGAACAGAGTAGAGAGCCCAGATATGGACCCTCAACTCTATGGTCAAATAATCTTCGACAAAACAGGAAAAAATATACAGTGGAAAAAAGACAGTCTCTCCGAATTGTAAAGTCTTAATGATATTCCCTTGACCCCACAGTTTTGTCTTTTTTTTTTCTTTTTCTTCATAAAGAGTTAGCTACTCAGAGATGAGCCTCAGTAGCAGCAAACTGGGTGTCGAGAGTGGAAATCTGCTGTTCACTTTGCTAGTCATTACTTTCTAATCTTCGTATACTTGCACCTCTAATTGGCATCATAAAATGTCTCTGGAGAGAGAGAAACCCAAAACACTTAATAGCTATAATGGTCCTGGATAAAAATAATGAGCTGGAAAAAAAATCCCTGAGTTTAAAAAATATGTTTTTCCTTAAATGGTAAAATCCATTAGAAATAAATGGAAAGGAACTCACAATCAATGCATACTTTCTATGGGCCAAATGCAATGCATGGGGCACCTCTAAATAATTGTCAGAACAGGATTCTAAGGCAGATAATATTTGTAAAAGTGCTGAACTGAGGCTCGAGAGAGTTTAGTGGCATGCCAAGTGTGAAGCTACTGCAGTGCAGACCTTTGTGACTCTGTGGCAAATTCTCTTTCCATGACCCAGACTGATTCCCAACCAGGACCATAAAAAACAAACATGGCAGGGTTCTGGTTTGTGGGTTTAGCTGAAATGGGAAAATTCAGGTTGGATGCAAAGGATAACTTCCTGATTATTAAGTGGTGGGGTGGATAGAAAAATTATAGATGCATTTTCTTCTGGTTTTGTTCATACTTATAGATGGCTAGAGCCATTTCCTTGCATAGTGGTTTGTACCATGACATCGTGGTACCTGTAGAACCATATTATACTAGCTACTAATTATGGGTTAGGCATAAACATATTAGATAGTTTCCAAGATGACTCCTTCTATTCTTACAAACTCTATGAATTAAGTGTTATAGTTTCCAGTTATAAAATAAGGAACCTGAATCTCAGAGACACCAACAGACTTGCTCAAGATCAGACCATTGGAATACACCGCTGCCTGCCCTGAGAACGTGCATCCTTTGCAAAGTCAGAGGGCCTGAATATGTACTTTTCTCCCATGATGACAGGATGACGAATGGATGGACCCCATCAGTTGTCCATCAGACTTTTGCTTTCTAAGACCAAGATGGCATTAGTGAAATGACAGTTTCCAAATACTAAAACAATGTCAGAAGATCAGTTGTTGATCTATTTAGGAAGGCAGAACCTGGGTGAGATACTGGTGATGGGAATGAGGGTTCAAGGAAGGAACTTCGGACTTGTTTGCACCCAAGGATGACATCTACAACCTTTTCAGAGGGATATGTCCTCTTCCATCTGCAGGTCAGAAGGGCCTCCACATCCCTTGGCACTGGCTCAGGGTAGATGTTCAACAGAAGTCTCCCTCCCACCTCCTGGACCCACCAGTCCTATTAAGTGCTAGTTAATATACCTGAAAATTCCCATGGCCACGGCCCGTTTCAGCCTCATTTCTCTTCTCCCTAGTCCTCTGCTTCCAGGACATCTCCACTGGAATTGGTCCCCCATGTTGCTGCCAGGCTAATCTATATCTAAATTTTTAATTTATCCATATCTATCTATCTATCTATCTATCTATCTATCTTTATTTGTATATATTTTATACATATTTGTGTATATTATATATATTTATATGTATTTTATTCATTTATACATATATATGTATATATAAAGTCTTATTTATTAAATACATACTCATTCTGGAATAGCTGGAAGATACAAAAAATTATGTCAGAGAAAAAGTAAAATTAGATTTTAGACTATCTCCTTCTAATTTTCATGATGTGAACATTCTTATGCTAGCTGGAATTGTTGTTACCAGGGTCCCTGGTGTCCAATGAGATAAACACCAAAGGACAGAGCCAAATGATGAAACCAGGTTTTCCTCTCACTTCCCCCGCCCGGAGGGAATCAGTACCTGAGACATTAAAGTTAAATGTCTTCCTGTGTGTCCATCCAGAGAGTCCCTAAACCAGGTGGAGAAAGACTATTATTTGTTCAAAATATTTTCTTGAATTCATCCATGCAGGAAAATTGTATTTCCCACCTATAGAAGGTTTGGCCTGCTGGTTTGCTTTGGCCAATAAAATGTCAGTGGAAGTGGTGTGCACTGACTCTCTTGAATGCTTTAAGGTATTTTCCTTTCTCTCTTTTACTTCTGCTATAAGTTGGGTTTGTCCTGAACAGGGACTGCTTTTTAGCTCTGGAATGAAGAGGCGTGGAGCGAGAGGTACTGCATTCGTGGGCTGACACGAACACGACTTGTAAGCTAGAAATGAATCTTTGCGGTTGTTATCCACCCAAGTTTGGGAGAGAATGTTTGTTCCTACAGCCTAAGTGTAAGCTGACTGATACCCTTCTGCTGTGTTGCACAAAACCTGCACGCTCTGGGAAGAGTGTGCAACTCAAGGAGATGTGGTAGTTATGGGGGTATAGGAGTCAGGCATGTTCTTGTGAAAGTGGAAATTAAGGAAGGAACCAAGAAGATGAGAGATGTTATTGACAAGGTGAGCCATTCTTTATGGCCTTTGGTGCACCAGGAACCCTGCTGAATGAGATCACAGGCACTAAGTCATTGGATCTCCTGTCAAGTTCTAGAAGGCAGATGTCCATTATTTGCAACATTTTAGATCAGGACATTAAGGGTAGAGAAGTTAGTAATATATACACTCACTAGTCCAGATGGAGTAGAGGTGGGATTCTGACCCAGGCTTCTCACACCTGCTCTGAACCTGCTAACTCGGGGCTAACTCATAGGGTGGACCCCTGGCTGTGTTCCCCTCATGGTTGCCCATCCAAAGGCGGGTCCTGGTAGAGACTGTGTGGGAAAGCAGGTGATGGTGGCAAGATCTGTTCGAGCGAGTCGCCCCACTGGTAGATCAGAAAGCACTGGTCTTCCTTCTTTCATTCTAAGGGAAATCCCTCCAAGAAAGGCTTGGTGAGTTAGTCACAGCTGCAAAAGTATAGATCTGCAATTAGAGGTGAGGCTGGAATGTGCAGAAATTTAAATGATATGTCATCATATTCTCAAGATTTTTTTTTCTGAATTTCAAAGGAAAGCAACTGCTATTAATTATAATTAGCTGGAGTGCAGCCGGAGGGAATCCCACTGGATCCAGCTTATGCAAGAGAGACAATTATGGATCCTGGGGTAGCTCCCAGAACCAGGAGACAGGAACTTGATAGGGCCTCATGGGGTTTGGAAGCCAGAGCCTGCAACCCAGCAGGATTCTTTCTGGCCCCACTCTTGGCTCTGTCCCTCTTTGGGAAACGGTTCTTTCTTCTCTGTTCCAGCCCCATCCACCTGCCTCAGTTCTCAAGCTCCCACACCTTCTGTTTCAGCCACCTGGAGAGAGACAGCTTAGTTTCATTTCCAAAAAGCTGGGGAAGGACTTTGATTGGGTGCATTTTATCCCAGGGTCCGCATCGATCCACTGCAGCCCGTGCTGTGGTCGTGCTACACGGACGTGGAAGCTTGTGTGTTACTGGATTGATTACATGGGAGGTTCCAGGCGAGGTGCTGAGGGGTGGGGCAGGCAATTCTAGAAAGTCTCAGGACACATGCACAAGAGAGAAAATCTAGACAAAACACAAAATTATAATGGAAGCGGAGAACCTGCCTCTCAGAGGCAGCCAGTTGACATCTCTTAGCATATTTCTCTACTACATTTTTTCAAAATTATGAAAATACATTTCTACTACATGGTCGAAGCCAGATCACATATCCTAAGTGAAAGCAAGTTAACAGATACAAATTCTAGGTCTTCAGTGGAAGATAATACAGAAAGACGTTTAAGGTCAAAGTGTATTCAGCATTGATGGATTCATTAGTTTTCCCATTGAAAACCAAACCCAGGGGCGCCTGGGTGGCTCAGTGGGTTAAGCGTCTGCCTTCAGCTCAGGTCATGATCCCAGGGCCCTGGGATGGAGTCAGGCACCCTGTTCAGCTGGGAGTCCCTTCTCCCTCTCCTTCTGCCCCTCCCCGCTGCTTGTTTTCTCTCTCTTTGTCTCTCAAATAAATGAGTAAAATCTTAAAAAAGAAAACCAAACCCAAAGCAAAACACAAAAATTCAGAATGTTGGCTATGAATTTAAAAGTTGCAATGCATATACTTATACCAAAGAATCTTTTTAACACCCTAAACTTAACATACCGCCCCACCCCCGGTTAACTCTTTGTGACCTCTGGAATAAAACCCAAATCCTGACACAGCAAATGAGGTCTTCTGACAGCTGGCGCCTGTCCTTTTGCCCTGCCTCTCCCCTGAAACTCGAGGTGGGTTCTTTGTTGGTTCATTTATTTACTCACTCATTCATTACACATTTACTAAGACAGTCACTGGAGGTACAGAAATGAGTAAGACACCTTCTTTTGGCTCAGGGAGCTTGCAGCATAGCAGCAGGAGAGAATGAGTAATTAAGAAATATCTACAGGTCGGTGAATGCCAGGTAAAGGGCAGCCCCGTGGGCCTGTGACCCAACCTTTACAACCTTGTGGATTTCTGTAGGGCAAAAGTGGGGAAGGCCAGTAGTAATTTGATCTGGATCACAGAACCAAGAGCTGCTCAACCCCAGCCTCTTCCAATTCCAATTTTTCTAGCAAATCAGCTCCTAAAACTTTACACCACCTCGCCTGGGAATCTGGGCTTTTCATTGCTGTCCATCGCTTTAGACTCCTCCAGCTCCAGAGGAGACAGTGGTGTGGGAGATGGGGCAGAGCCTCTGCCTCGTGGCCCCTTCCTCCCCTGCCTTCCTGCACCTGTTCCAGCTCACACTGCTCCTGGAGCTGACCCCCTCCTCCCCCATTTCCTCCAGCCCCTCCACTCCTTGCTCACTGCCCACCAGCGTCACTAGCTTTAATGAGACAGACCTGGCTGCCAGTCGGTCTGGGCCATTATGCAATTGTCAAATTGACATTTCACTTTTCCAGTTGTTGAGTTACCTTCTGCGTGTGTAATTACAAAAAGGATCTTTTTGCTTTTGGGTCCGCTGCTTATTTAATAATGGAGCCACAGTAGGAAAATGTGTCTAGTCAGTGAAATTAATTACAAGGAACGCTTAATGTCTCTGCGGAGGTGTCTGCACCCAGGTCACGCCGACTGTGGCCAAGCAAAGAGGCTCCTAATCCTCCTAAGGACAGGGGGCGGGGTGATCGTGTCGGGAGTGAGGCCGGTCCCTGGAATCTGGCATCAGATGGGAGTGTAGTGTGTATATGTGTCTGCATATGTGTGTGTGTATGTGTTTGCACGCCCATCTGGGTGTGTGCTCATCTGTGTGTCCATGCAGGTATGTGTGGATACGTTGCCTGAATGCTTATGGGCTTCAGGACATGGACATGTTTGCAGGCAGGTGATGGTGCATCGCAGATGTTTTAGGGAGGGAAGAATTCGTTCATTCTTCCCTCTATTCACCAACAGCAAAGCATATTGGATTCTGACTCTGTGCCAGGTTCTGAGCTGGTACTGGGGATCTGACAGTAAGTAAGGTGGAGATTTCCACCTTCAAGCAATGCACATGGTCGGGAGCAGGATTTCTCAACCTTGACCCAGTTGACATTGTGGGCCAGTTAATTCTTTGTCGGAGGGCGGGGATGTTTTGAACAGGTTTAGCCTGGCCTCACCCAGTAGATGCTGGTAACAACCCCCCACTCCCAGCTTTGACAATCGAACATGTCCCCCAACCAACGTGAAATGTTACCTAGGAGGCACAACTCACTCCCGGCTGAGCAGCACTGGTCTAAATACGGCTGAAGCAGGTGCTTTTGCCAGGGTAAAGGGAGTACTTGATTCGAGATTGACACCGCTGCTTTGGAGCAGAGGCCAGCATGACATGTTCTGTTCTTGTCTGGGAGGGGTTGAGGAAGCATGAGGAGGAGGACAGGGAGGTCATATCCCCGTGACGTTGACCAGTTGGCAGGCCGTGCTCAGCATGCGGGCTCTCCCCTAGAAGGCAGCACTGGATGGCTCAGAGTGCGCAGAGCTTAGGTGCAAACCCAGCTCCCGGCTGCGCGCTACTTGGCGCAAGGTGCAGGGAGCACTTCCTGAGTGACTCAGAGGACCAGTGTCCCCCCTCGGGGGGAGCCTGGGGCGGGGGTACAGAGCACAGGGAGAGAAGATCAACATCCCTGGGGTCCTGGGGGAGGGAAAGAAGGATGAAGGTGGGGGAGGGGAGCAAACCCTGGAGGTCCTGAAAGGGATTCTGATGTGGGTGACTTCACGGGGAGGGGAGGGCTGCTTGCAGCCACCATCTGGACAGCAGTTTCAGACAGTGGACTCTCCAGGCACACCCTCCTGTTTATTACAGAAAAGAGAAAAGCACACGGCTCATAGTAGGCGGCCACGAGATCAAGGCGGCTGTGCGTCTTCCAGCCCTCCCAGTCCTGCCTGCGTCCGGTGGCGGCTGTCCACGTCCGCTGCAAACCATGAGGTAAACTTGCCTAATGACAGATGACTGGAGAGTGGCCATACGCACCTTCCATTTCATTTCAGGCTCTCTTTCTGCCTCCCAGCCTGTCTCCACCATTAAGGGCTGCTATAGCCCTTCCCTTTTGCTTCGGTGACTCCTATTTTCTGCATACACAGGCGATGACATCACACCAGGAAAGTCTCCTCTCAGGCGTGTGAGCGACAAGGTCACCAACCGGGACCAGAAGTCAGGGGTCACCCTTCAGTCCTGGGAGCGGGGGAAGGATGGGTTCTCAAAGGGTGGGTTCTCTCCGGCAAAAAGGACTGGACTTCGTTTTTGTTTTCATTTTTACAACCCAAAGATGCCTGAGATTCCAAAAAGAAGTTGGGCCGAGCATCACTCACCGTGCCCTCACGGAGAACGGGCTCCTATCTAATCGAAATAACACTTTGGTTTTACATCTGGTAGGTGGATAGGGTGGGCAAGAGAGGATTTCTCAAGGAGACCCTCGGCTTGGCTTTCCATTTCTTTTTTTTTTTTTTTTTCCTTTCTTTTTTTTTTTTTAAGAGAGAGAGAGAGAGAGGTAGAGGGAAGCAGGCTCCCTGCTGAGCAGAGAGCCCGATGTGGGACTCGATCCCAGGACCCTGAGACCATGACCCGAGCCAAAGGCAGCGGCTTTAACCCACTGAGCCACCCAGGCGCCCAACATTTCCATTTCTTCAAGTCCCTGTGCCTCTGTGGGGTCCCATGGGCATGGTGGTGGGCCATCCATCCTCCGTCGGGGGCAACAGCCCCTTTAGGGCTGCTGAGAGCCCAACAGGTCACTTGGCCCAGAACAAGGACAGGGAGACCCCGCAGGCCTGTGATAGCTGGTCTGTGCACGGTGACAGACCAGCCTGTACCACAGGGCTTCCTGTCTGCGCTGCCCAGGGACCAGCGCCAGAGGCAGGCATTCACCGGGCGCTTGGATAACGCCACCATAAGTGAAACACGCTCATCTAATCTAACCCACGCCACTAACTCTCCTTGTGATCTTGGGAGCACCCCACTGCTGCCCTCTGTAAAGTGGGGACTTAGTATAGACCTTGGAGCATTTTGAAGATTCAGACTTGAAAGGGACTCACAGATGAGAGAAGAAGATGTTAGGAAGCTGCCTCTCGGTTACTATTTCTCGAATATTCCGAACGTGAATGTGGAGGCTCAGAGTGCTGCATCCCCCACGGGCTTTGTTCAATTCTCTTAGTTAGCTATGCTGCCCGAACATACATTATCCCCCTGGGGCTCAGGAAAGCTATTTGCATCTTGAGTGAAAAAAGAAAACGCAGCTTGTAAATATTTTAATTTTCCCCAAACTGGCCTTTGTGCCCATAAATGTTGCTGAGAATGTCCTAGGGTGTCACGGCTTGGAGACAGTGTTTGGAGAGAGGGCAAGCTTGTGGAGCCGAAGTTTATCCTCTTTAAGTCAGATGTTTGCCGACCTCTGGTTCTCCATTCCTGGGTCTCCGTCTCTCGGGGTCATTCCCAGGGACCGGGCCCCTCCCATTCTACCCACCTGGGCAAAAGTCATGCACAGGCTGTGGGATGAACCCTCTGAGGGTTCCGATTTGGAATCTTAGGACTGGCCGCTCTCATTGTCAATGAGAGTCCTACCTGGCCCTTGGCAGGTCTGCCTTTATGCATTTATCTTTTCAGTCCATGAATATTTATGAGGTGCCGATTCCATACTGGGTACTGTCCGGGGGGGGGGGGCATGTTAGTGAGCAAAACAGGTGAAAAATGAATGTCTGCGCAAGGAGAGCAAAGACTGGTGACAAGCCATCCTGGAAAGCCCTTCCTTCTTCACCATTTCTTTGTAGCCGTAGCCACGTACCCTCTCCTGGGCAAACGCAGCTTCCTTCCTTCTAGCCTGCCCCTAGCCCCAGCGCAGAGCTCCTTCTGGACCACTGATCTGACCCCGCCAGGCCTTGTTGCCCATATTCCAAGAGCTCCTCCTGGAGGATGGTTCAAAGTCTGCATTCTTGGCATGCCAGTCAAGGCCCTCCATCATTGGGTCTCTGGGTCTGTCCTGCTATTTCTCAGTTCTGGCTCCTTCCTCTATATTCCCGTGACACTTCCTATGTGTCTCTGTTCCTGGGTTCCTCTTCCTGCAGCAACTGCCAACCTCCGACCTCGAGGATGGATACCAGTACCTTGGCTGACTCCAGGAGGCAGATATCTACTCCCCAGCTGCGGGGCTAGGGGTTTTTTGGGGTCCTGGTACGACATCATGGACTGGGTTTGCTGGTGAGAAATACCTAATACAGGGGGTCAGGAGGCAGCATGACCTAGTACGTTGACCAGATTCCATTGCTGACTAGTTCTGGGGTTTCTGTGGATAAGCCAATTCAACTCCTTCGTCTGGGAGGAGGGGCTAATGACCCCCACCCGGAATGAACCTCAAGGACACCAAATTGAGTGACTTTCCCGGTGGGTGGGCAAAAGGGCTCATTTCTTCATCACTGCGTTGGAAAACTTAGTATGGTTTTGAGGATGAATACAGCTAATGTGTAGTCTTTGGCTTATAGAAGGTATTCTATAAACAGGAATTAATATTGCATAATTTTGCATGCTGTCCTCAATGGCATTTTGCATTCTGCAAGATTTGTCTGAGCCTACACAAACCACCGGATCCTTTAGGAAAATCCTTAGCACTTCTCCCCTCCCCACCAACTCCCCTGCCAAGATTTTATTTGTCACAGAGAGAGAGAGAGAGGGAGAGAGAGGGAGCATGCGCACACAAGCTGGGAGAGCAACAGGCTGGGAGAAGCAGGCTAAATGATAGGCAAGCAGCCCGACTCAGGACTCGATCCCAGAACCCCAGGACCACGACCTGAGCTGAAGGCAGAGGTCCAGCTGACTGAGACACCCAGGTGTTGCTGTCCTTAGCACTTCTTTTGGGATCTCCTAGTGTGTCCAACACTCATAAGAGCCACCCTGATTGTGTCTGAAATAAGAAGACACGTCTTGTTACTCATTTACTGCAAGTCAGCCCTCGTCTGAGCTAGGACTGGTTCTGTGTGTGTGTGTGTGTGTGTGTGTGTGTGTGTCTTCTTACATTCTGGAAACTTCTGGTGGAGGGACAGATTTCTTTCCCTGGCTGCCTCTAGCCCACCACGGGGGCCCCTGAAATTGACCCCATCCAAGTTCATTAAGTCAGCATATTCATTCCCAAGTTCCATTTAGATTTGAACTCAGCCAGGACTCACAGACCCCTCCAGGGCCCCAGGCTCTCTGAGGCTTATGCCTTGTGGGCTTAGTGGTCCCATCACCCACAGGTCCGAGGTTCTTTGTCCTCATCAGACGGAGGAGGAAATGAAGCGGAGCATAAATGTTCCGCTTAGAGCAGGCCTTGCTCTTCCAGAGAGGAGGCGGGGCAGACGGGAGCATCAGGGAAGGAGTAGTAGGGCCCCTGCCCCTTGGTCGGCAACCCAGGAGCACCCAGAAGGCTGGATTCGCAGCCAAACTGAGCGTATTTTCTGGGTGGGAATGACTCGGGTCTCTTCATTTCTGTAACCGAAAAAAATGCATTGGTTTTCTCACGGTGGTCATCACGGTTTTCATTTTTTCTTTGAAAAGGCTTCTGGAGCAATAGCCACTTGAGGAGATTTATTGCTAAAATGAAAACTCCAAGAAGGTGAAATTAGAAACTATCTGTTGGGTTTGGATGTCATTTCTCGCCGGGGAGCGGGTCTGCTGCTGGGTCTTATGGGTGGAGAAAAGGAAGGGGCTGAGGGGGGCACCCCAGCTCTGATGAGCACAGGTATTGGCAGAATCGTGGGGCCTTTCCCGGGCCCCCTGCACACACACAGGTGAGAAGTTACACATTTTTTCCTACCCCTATCCTCAGGCTTTTGTCCTGAGAGAGAATGGAAGGCTCGAACAAAGCCAGCAGGTGTCTTGAAATAGATATGCTATATAATCCTGAAAAGAGAGACGGTGGTTGGCCTTCAGGAGAAAGGGAGAGGCATGAGCAGAGAGAAGCTTCTGGAAAGTGGGTGGGGGGGTTGGTGAGTAGGAAACAAGGATGAGTGATGGGGTCTGGGAGTAAAAGTCTTGGGGGCAGGGGCGGGGTTCTCCGAGGGAGTGCTTTCCCCTCCTGCCCAGAGGCGTGGCCTCAGAAATGTCACTTGCTGTGCCTCGGTTGACTCACCTGTCCAAAGGGGAAGCCATAATAACACTGATTCACCAAGTTATTATGAGGGCTCACGAAGAGGGTGTTTCAAAAACATAACCTGTTAGAACAATGAATGCCTGGCTTATGAAGTGTTCAAAAAACATTAATTGTTGTTTAAGTGAACCGTATATCTAAGTAAGGTTGATGAGAGTCACGAGTGCTTCAGTCCAGAATGGCTTGTCATTTGCAGATCGTCCCAAGATGACTATTTAAAGAATGTTTACTGCGTATGTCAAATTCTGGGAGCTCCTAGGAGAATGATAGGAGGGAAGACTTGTATCTGTTTGAAAGGTAGACGGATATAGTGTTATATTTTTAAAAAGTACTCTGAACTCCCCAAAATAGGGATCAAATCATGCCTTTTAGTAAAGGAGTGCCATTTAAATATAGCCAGGAGCGACCTTTGCCAGCTTTTAATCCAACCTCTGTCTTGTTTTCTGGTTACAGTTGAGGAAAGAGCCCCAGAGAGGCAAAGTGGCCATGTGGACGCCAAGCCAGTGGGTGGCCGGCCCAGGACCAGGCCCTTGGCTCTCTCCCCTCTTAGAGTTTGGTAAATGGGGGATCTTTTCTGCCCCCTAATTACAAACATCAGGGAGACAAAAGGGAAGTGCCGGCTGGAAACCACACGGAAATCTATTCTCTTGATGTCTGTGTGGCTTGATATATAAAATAAATTAACCAAATGAAAATGAATTTAAAACACACACACACACACACACATATAAGTAAGCTATTACTAAGTATATGAAAGTGCCCACACATAACACATATGAATGTGATAAGAAAGACTAAATTGTAAGTAACCAAAAGGTTAACGGTACTTATTATTCCTGAAAATAGCAAAAAAAATCAATCATACAATTAATGTCCATTTAGCCACGACTGTTTCCTGGGCAGAGTTGGGAGCTTCCTTATGGAGTCCTGGAAGAGGTGTACTGAAGTGTGTTTTGCAGGAAATTGCATTCTTTGCCAGCCTTTTTCAGCTCTCTGCCCTCTGGTAAGGCTGCAATCCTAACTTCTCTAGTGCCGTCCTGTGACTGCCCTGGGTCAAGGTCACATGAGCAGAGGTGATGGTGCTTCTGTGCCAGGGAAGTCACATGCCATGTTTCCTTCCCACTGCCAATCAGTGGCCACAAGGGACAGGGGCTATCCCCTGCACTGGTGCTGGCATAAAGACAGTATGGAGCAGAACCCCAGGCCCACCCTCGAGGGACATCCTGCATAAGAGAGAAGCAAAACTTGGGAGTTTTGAACTACCTAGACCGTGCATTGTTACACATCATGGCCGTGTCTGTTCTGACTCAGACACGGGCACTAGCCTTCTATTTTGTGTGTCTGGCCCTTGACCACATCTGTATCGACCTTGATGATGTCTCTCTCCTTCCCTCCCTCCCTGGGAACAATCCCAGGAGGGTTTGTCACCAAGGGTTTGTCACTTAAGGCTCATGGGCTTAAGGTGCCTACTGCACATGTTCTCCCTGTCCCCATCCTAGAAGCTGAGGGGAAGCAGACGCAAAGCCTCGGTGTGCTTCGTGTCACTTCCTCACCAAGGTCATTGCAAATATCTCTACTCTGATCCTGCCAGCCCCGTCCTCAATCTCATTGTTCTTGTTGTCTGTTCTATAGGTACTGTAAGCATTTTCAGTGTATTCTTCCCCATGCCCTTGACCTCAAGCACTGTTGAAAACAGAGAGGTAAAGGTATGCATATTGTAATTTCCCGCATGGGAGGTAGAGTTTGTGAAGGGATTTCTGAGGTTTCTTAACTTTGCAGGAACCTGAATTTTCCAGGGATGTGTTGTGTTTCCATAGTCAAGTATATTGATGCATCTTCTTCATGGTCAAGGTTGCTCTATTTGAATCTGGGACACAGAGAGTTAGCACCGGCTGCTCAGGAAGGGTTGGGACAACTGGGAACCATTAATGAGACGGCCCCTTTGGTTCCAGAGATGGTGTCCTGGTTAGGATGGCCCCCAAAGCAGAAGGATTGGGAGGAGGACTTACATTTATGTGATTCATTTGGACGATGATCACAAGGAGCCCTCAAGGAGTGAAGATCCAGAGGGAGACAGGTCAGAAGGAAAAGCTGCCCTGAGATATGTCAGGACGTTGCTGCTATGGGCAAAGGGTCCCCTGCACCTCCTGGACCTTTGGAGAGGCAGACAACTGCTACTCCAAACTGTCTGCAGGGAGGGCAGGAGGCTCTTGGCTCCCACGTCTCCCCTTCCTTGAAGGTGCCCATCAGGGCTACTCACAAGCCTTGTGTACCCGCTAGGGAAGTGTCCCTGTAGGAGGGGTGCGCCTACAGTTCGGGACTCCCTTTGTAGCTCAAGGCCAGATTCTGCCACACGGAGTGAACTCTAGGCGAGGCTGGAATCGAGTGTCAGGGTGAAGCTGCATCTGCTGCGAGCTCTGCCTTGATTTGCCACAAAACATAAATGCCCGGGGTGCCTGGATGGCTCCCGGTGTTAAGTGTCTGCCCCCTGCTCAGGTCCTGATCCCAGGGTCCTGGGATCAAGACCCACATCAGGCTCCCTGCTCAGCGAGGAGCCTGCTTCTCCCTCTTCCTCTACCCCTCTCCACCTCCAGTAGTATTCTCACTAGCTCTGTTCTCTTCCCCCGCCTCAAATAAATAAATAAATAATCATAAAACAAACAAACAAACAAACAAACTTACCTGCACAGTATTTTGATACAGCACCATCTCCTGGAAAGGGGGGCTAGCTGTCAGCGCCTCACTGGTGTGGCTGGATGTAGGAGAAGCTGGGGTAGTGCTGGCTCTAGAAGGTGGTCCCTCACCAGATAAATCTCAGCTGCTCTCCACGGCTCCTCCCTCCACGCCCGAGGTATGGGGGTACACGACAAACACGCGGCAGACGTCTTGGGCACTATTTTCCTGGCATTTCTCTACCTCTTACCTGCAGCCCCCTGAGACCAACGCCAGCTTCTGTACCCCCCGCACCCCAGGTGGGGGCCTGCTGCTCTGGTGCAGAAGTCACCCGTTGCCGGAAATGTGCTCTCCTTCCCAGGGAAGCGCTGGAGCCGCCCGGAGAGGGAGGATCCGAATGGCCGCGGCAGGGCCTCTGATGTGCTCGTGGTTCTTCCTGCAGTCTGCCGTCTGTAGGAGAGAAATGGATTTTTAAAATAAACAGGCTTTGTGTAAAATGTGTACATATGT
Source organism: Mustela lutreola (assembly GCF_030435805.1). Lineage (NCBI taxonomy): Eukaryota > Metazoa > Chordata > Mammalia > Carnivora > Mustelidae > Mustela > Mustela lutreola. The sequence continues at coordinate 8,320,023 of NC_081292.1, read as the reverse complement.
ATGGTGCCATTATTGGGCTTTGCAAATGGCTTCCTTCCCCCAGAAGAGCTGTCAGAGCTCCTTGTCTGCAGAGATGCTGAGGCTCAGGACCAGGGTTCCCCTGCACCACCTGCAGGGGCCCTGCCAAGCCCCTCTCAAACTCTCTGAGTTCCTCTGCCTGGAGGAGGACATGACTCTGGGCGACCATTCTCCTTGAGAAGCATTGAATGAGGCTTTTCTGGGCAGGGGAAGGCCGTGGGTGCTTTTCTGCCCTTGGACAAGGGCAGCGATGACATCCCGTGAACATTTGGACGTGTGCGCTTGTGATACAAAGGGCGACAGTGCCCGGACCCGCGGGGGTCTTGGTTGATCACAACTGCAACGGGCTCGTCAGGGTGATCGCACTGTTCACGAAAGTGGACTAGACGGAGCTCTAAGTTAATCCATGTAATTTAGTTTTCTGTGTCCACTCCTTGAAGCCGTAGGACCCACTTATGTAATTGCATCCAATGCAGGTATTGCTGTTAAGGTATTTTGCAGGTGACATTAACATCTCTAGTAGGCTGACTTTAAGTAAAAGACATTATTCTTAATAGTGTGGGTGGGCCTCAACCAATCAGTTGATGGCTTGAAGAGCAAAAACAGGTTTCCCAAAGCAAAAAATATGCCTCACGACTACACGCAACTCACCCCTTGTCTGGTTTCCAGCCTGGTGACCTGTCCTATAGATCTCAGACTTGCTAGCCTCTGCAGCAGTGAGCCATTTCCCATATAAAATCATAATATCTATATATGTATATACATATATGTATATATCTATTTATATCTTAATAGATGATATTTGTATCATCTATTGCTTCTCTTTCTGTGGAGAACTTTGATACAATAATCCCCGCTCTTGTATATTCTCCTCCCTTGAATTTGGGTGGTGTCTGGGTCATGATGATACATCTTTCCTAGGATTATGGCTAAAGGCTTTTGCCGACATAATTAGGGTTCCAGATTAGTTGACTTTAACATCCAGAGATTACTGGGTGGGCCTGACTTAATCCCACAAGCTCTTTAGCTCTTGGTTTGAAGGTCAGACACGGGCAGTCCAAGATTTGAGAAGGATTTGATGTACCATCATGGGCTTAAGGAAGGAAGGGGGCCCCATGGGGGAAGGTGGGTGGCCTCTTGGAGTTGAGAATGACCTTTGGCTGACAGATGGCAAGAGAGGGGATCCTTAGTCCGCAACTATGAGGTACTGGGTTCTGCCTTCAAGATGGAATTTAGAAGAAGACTTTTCCCCAGAACCCTTAGATTAGCATTTGGTCTGACAAATGCTTTCTTCTTAGCCTTGGGATGCCCTGAGCAGAGAACCCAGACACTCTGGGCCCAACTTGTGACTGGCAGAACCATGGGCTCATACATGGGCATTGGTCTAAGCTCCAAGGTTGTGGTTCTGTGTCACATGGCAACAGAAGGCTAAGCTAATACCAAAGCGGACACATCTTGGGTTATATTGGGAGAAGCAGACTTCTGATCTAGAGTGATGAGAGTAATCTGGGAGCTTTGTTTCAGCTCTGGGGGCCAGGCTTTTGGAAGGTCATGGCCAGATTAGAGAGTGAAGGGGCATGTTCTAGGAGGGATGGCTGGGGGACAGTGACCGCTAATGGTTGAGCAGGGTGTACTGGGGCATGCTCACTGGCTCACAATATCTATAGAACGGTGACGTGCAGAACCCCTTCCAGCTTGGGTGCCTGAGCAAACAGCAGCCAGGAGGAACATATCTATGGGCCTGAGAATAATGCAGCAAGTTCCTTCACATCTGACCCAAAGGCAACACTTGACTATGCAAGACTGCAACCCTTATAAAGTGCCCCACATACTTCTGTAAGCTTCCTGGGATCTGACAAATGATTCTGTTGTCCATATGTTGCCAATGTCCTTGGATTCTGGACTCTCTGTCCAACAGGCTCTGCTACCTTTTCTGAGGTCCTGGCATCCCCCCTGTGCCGAGTGGACAAAGGCATGGGCAGGTCTTCATGCCCCCCTCCAATTGCCCCTCTCCTCACATCCTTCCCTCTCCCCCTCCTTCTTTTACAGGTCGGCAGCACTGAAGTACGTTATCCTCTGACTATACAACCTTTTACAATTTGTATCTGCTTAAGCAATTTAACTCAAATCAGTCGGTGCACTGAACCCCGGGCTGCCATTGTTGAGCCTCACACGTGTCAGGCATGTGCTAAGCACATGACACCCATTGTTTGAGCAACCCACCGTGTGCCTTTGAAGTGGGTATTATCACTTACAGATGAGCAAATGAGTCATGTGCGATTCAGTATGTACAAGGCACAGTGGAGAAAGAGAAGAAAAGATTTAATGCACGGTTGATTGCTCTCAAAGACACATAACCCAATGAGAGTTAAAAAAAAAAAAAATCACAAAGTGGTAAGGCAGACTCTAAGGACAGGGATATATATGCCTTGAGTGCATTTCCTGTTGTTCCCTCCACATCCTACCTCCTCTCTCGTTTCTCCTAACGGTCATCGTGGGTCTTGCAACTTTGTGCGCAAGCCCTCCAGGAAACTTCCAGCATCTACCCTGCACCAGATACTTTGGGGAACACAATTGGCTTTCTATCCAGTTTTATTTAATCCCCGTAAGACTTCTGGAAAGAGGGGGCATACATAGATTACTAAGTGATTAAAACAATCATCCTGACGTCCAGTGGCCAAGCAGGACACCCGACCCGTAAGAGGCATTCTAGTGGAGTGGGATAGGCTGGGCTGGAGGACAGATGTCCGTGCCTGTCACTTCTCAAGGTGAAAGCTTGACAGGTCATTTCACGTTTATAAAAGGGACCTGGTACTATTTTCCCCACAGGCTGGCCAGAGGATTAGAGACATGGTACTGACATGTGGTTAGTTTTCAGTTAACATGAGTGCCCCATAACAAGCATCTCATTAACAGTGTTCATTGAGTCTTGCTCTCTGGAAAATCTCAGTGAACCAAAGATGAGGGTAAGTTGAGGAAATCATGGTCACAGGTTAACATTTCCTCTCTTTCCAACAAACACCCTATTGAGGGTGAACTGACTCTGGGCGGTGCAGAAGGAGAAAGCAGCCTCCATCCCTGTCTGGTGGGTCTCTTTTCCACATCAGACAGACAGACTAAATTAGCAATTAGCATCGGACACCTCCGCGCTGCTGAGGATGGCTTTCAATTAGCAGGCAGCTGCTACACTCCCATTAGTTAATGTCACCATTCCTGCATTTCTTCTGAATGATAATTGCAGTATGTACCAATGCATATTTTTAACTGTTCCCTTTAAAAAAAAAAAATGGAAAGAATGTCATTCTCTTTCTATAAAAGCTCAGCTGCTGTATTGTTGCCCCTATAAAGAAAAAAAAAAAAAAGGAAAAAACAACCTGGGACAATTCTACCCTAGCAAGTGGCTGCAGGAAACCCCAGGGCTCTCAGTCTGACAAGAGAGTGCTGTGCGTGTTTGGAACCGATTTTAGCAGCATGCAGTGTGTGTGTGTGTGTGTGTGTGTGGAGGGGGATGTTTATGAGGGCGCAGACATTCCAGGAATACCAGCTCTAAATCGTTTACGGCGAAGTGTTTCCCAAATATTATTCTGCACCCCTCTCCTTGCGGGGATCATAAGCTGTTATTAGGGAATGTCCACAAAATAGGGAGCATGGGCTTAGGAAACCTGTTTATTTTTGTTTTCATTTTATTTTAAGCTTTTTATTTCGGGATATTTTGGATTTACAAAAAACATTGTGAAGACACTGCAGCGCATTCCTTTGTGCTCTGGCATACACCTATGGTACGTGGAACTGAGGGAGATAAACTATAGAGCCATTACCAGATCTAAGAAATTGATATTGATGCCATGCTCTTAACTGACAGACGTCATTTGGAAGTCAGCCATTTTTCCGCTCACGCCCTTCTTCTGCTCTCTGATGCAGTGCAGAAGCCCACATTGTGTTTAGTTGTCTTGGCTCTTTGGGCTCTTCTGATCTGAGGCGAGTTCCTGAGCTTTTTCTTCCATGTTCTGGACCATTTTGAAGGATACCAGGCAGGCATTTTGTAGAATGTCCCTCCACTTAATTCCATCTGATTAGAGTGTAGATTTATTGTAGATTTTTGAGAAGCTATCGCAGAGGTGAAGTGTCCTTCAGGCTTCATGGTGTCAGAGGAGCAGGATATCAATGTAAGTTGAAGGGAACTTCAACTTCCCAGTGAAGGGAACTGGTCAAAACGGCCAGGGTTCTCCGGCACAGAGACATAACTCTCCCTCCCCACTCCCCGTCTTACTCTTTGGAAACAAATCACTAAATAAAGCCCCAAATCAAGAGGAGAGGAATTTAGTCTCACTTCCCAGCAGGGGGATGTGATCCATTATTTGGAATCCTTCTGGAACAAAGATTTGGGTAGTGTGGCTTTAAGGGCAGATCTGTCTCTGTGTGATTTTTCGTTCCCTAACTCAAGCCCTCTCGGCCTCAGGTTTTCCTTCCACGAAATGAGAGGCTGCACAAAACCTGTTAAGGGGTTTGGTGAGCTCCAGCTCCACCACTAGCTACCAATAATGGTCTTTCAGAAGTTTCCTCAGCTCTGTCACCTTCAGCTGGCCCGTCTACAAAATGGAGTGTTTGGGATATTGAGAGAGCAGCCGGGAGGCGTTTAGCACAGAGCATGTGTACGGGGACACGGAATAAATTCCAGCCATCATTTTGAGCAAACGGTGGCTCCATAATAGGCTAGTCCAATTTGCTCAATAATAGTATCAAAAGGGTTCACAGAATTATTTCCCCGCTACGTGCTTGAAAAATTGTCTCCCGTCCTTTCGAGCTCTGTTGCAACAGGAGACTGATAATAAGAGCGTGAGTGCATTGCCCACACCCAGCCTCGCCATTTGGTTGTGCACGGCTGCAGTTGTGGTGAAGAAAATAGAGCCCACGTTGAATGTCAGGTGGCTAAAGCTCTGAATCGGCTCTCCCCCTAGGCAGTGCTCCTCTGGGCGCCTGGGTGGCTCAGTGGGTTGAAGCCTCTGCCTTCAGCTCAGGTCATGATCTCAGGGTCCTGGGATCGAGCCCCACATTGGGCTCTCTGCTCAGCAGGGAGCCTGCTTCTTCCACCCCACCTGCCTCTCTGCCTACTTGTGATCTCTGTCTCTGTCAAATAGATAAATAGTGCTCCTTTGTCTGTCTATGCCTAGTTTACGTATCTGTTAAAATAAGCCTGACCATTGCAGCCCCTAGCTCAGGGATCACCGTCTGGCCAGCGTTCAACTCTTGAGCTATGTAGCTAGACTTACGCATCATAAATTGCTCGCTGCAAAGGAAGAGATGGGCATCCAACCCTCAACTCTGAAGAAGCATGAAGTACCGTGACATCCAAAGTGGGTAGCGGAGATCATAGGAGTAGCTTGGTTTCAGGTAATAGAAACAGTGTCCATACTAAGAGACAGTGAAGGTTCTGGAGGGTGATTAACATTTCCCTGTAAAAATTAAATAAATGTACGAATAGAAAGACGGAAGAGCTCATTAGGAAGGCATATATCTGTCGTTTGGTATTGGTGAAGTGGTGATAAAACTGGTATACTCTTTTTAAAGTATTTTAATTCCAGTGTAGTGAACATACAGCATTTAATCAGTTTCAGGTGTACAGTCTAGTGGTTCAGCACCTGCAGACATCCATCCCACACGTGCTCATCACAATAATCACGCTGCTTCATCCCCATCACCTCTTTCCCCCATCCCCCACCCACCTCCCCTCCGGTGACCATCAGTTTGTTCTCTCCAGTGAAGAGTCTGTTTTGTGGTTGGTCTCTCTTTTTTTTAATCCCCCTTTGTTCACTGTTTTGTTTCTTGCATTCAACCTATGAGTGAAATCATACTGTATTTGTCTTTCCCTGACTGACTTACTTCATACAGCGTTATACTCTCTAGAGTCATCCATGTTCTTGCAGATGGAAAGATTTTATTCTCTCTTTGTGGCCTAATAATATTCCATTGTGTAGCTATATGCCACACCTTCTTTATCTGTTCTTCTACTGATGGACATTTGGGTCACTTCCACGGTCTAGCTACTGTAGATAATGCTGCAGTAAACATAGGGATACATATCCCTTCAAATTAATATTTTCATATTTTGGGGGGGTTAATACCCCGTAGTGCCGTTACTAGATCGTAGGGTACTTCTAGCTTTAATTTTGGGGGGACTATCTGTATTGTCTTCCATAGTGGCTAAAACTGGTTCTGTCTTAACATGAAGGTGTGCACATACATCTAGAGAGAAGTCATAGGACGGCTCATAGACTCTGATCCTGTTCATGGAGCTCAAACCTCAAATACTTTAAGTGGAGAAAATAGCAACATGCGTGGAGACATTTACTGTTGCCTTCTAGATAGTGATGAGAGAAAAGGACATAATCTAACGGGAACGGATAAGAAGGGCCATTCCATAAATCACTCCGTAATAAGATGCTAATTATAGGAAGTGAAGCGACATCCGAAATACTCCTGGTAGATTGTTTAGTGAAAATAGTAGTAAGAATGTGACACACACACCGTGTTGGAGCTGTGGAAACACATGAGCGTGTGACAGATTCCAGAAGGAAAGGTGCAAAAACAAACACATACTCCTGTCACAAGAAAAAGTAATTAATGAGGTAAGGGTTAAACACAGATTCTTTGATTTTAAGAGTTCAAGCAAATCTTTCAAGTTGAGAAAAACAGAGGGGCTCAAGTTTTTCGGTGCTTTGGAATACATATCCAAATCCAAAGGCTCCCATGAACACTTTCATAGAAATATTTTACCAGCCTCCCTTTTCCATTACGTGCCCCGTTAAACTCCTAAATAAAACTAATATAGTCAACAGAGCCATTTTTAAAGGAGGAAGAGAAACAATTTCAGGACTCTCTAGAAGGAGGGAAAGAAAGAGCCTTTTTTTCTCTTCATTCTTCAGTGGCTTGTTAGAGTCTCTCTGAGCTTGTGTTATTGAAACCTGAGGGTGACAGGCATTAAGGCAAATCTATTGCTGAGCCCGGGTCTTTAATGAGTGCATTGATCAGAGGAGAGACGCAAGAAAGCACAGTCCGGCGACACCTGAATGAATATAAATTTAGCTCCGACTGAAGATCTTCCACAGTTGGCTGGGTCCCTGCTGACAGTGTGAGCAGGAGGAGAGAAAAGCAATTTCGGTCTTCAGTCTTGATTCTCTTCACGCTGTTGGCAGTTTTTAAGAAGAACAAGTTATGACTATTTTACCTCTAAAAGCAACGGGAACTTGTCAAAGATTCCCTCCCTGGAAGTGACAATCGAGAATGACTCTACTCCACAACTATTTTGATTCTGAAATCCATCTGTTTGCCTGCAGGAGGAAGTACTTTTAAACCATTAGATTTGTCCAGAGATTGGACCAGTTACCTCAGTAGAGAGTGAGTTCCCCATCACCAGAAGAATGCCAAAGAGGGGGAGGTTGGCTGGCTGGGAAGGTTTTCAGAGGGGCTGGGGCGTGGTACAGAGACTTGGGGAGTGGGGAAAGGATTTGGTATTGGGTCACCTTCCAGATCAGCCCAAAGTCAGGTTTCTATCTTTCTAGAAAACCAGCCAGTGGAATGATAAGGATCACAGCGTTCAGGAAGCCGACAGATGGAGTTTTGGATTCTGACTCCACTATTTATTGTATGATGTTAGACAGTTCCCTGTCCTAGTGTGTATATTCCTCAGTCTCTCTGTTAATCAAGTGGGGATTCGAATGTGACCTACTCCCGGACTCGTCATGAGTTTGTATAAAATAATGTGTGAATATGATGTGTTCACTACAGTGGTCAGATTGTAACATGTTCTCAATAAATGTTATCAGGATCATGATTATTGAATGATTTTCATTACATTTGGTGATTACGCATCAAACCCTTCTTAGGAGATTGGTCCTTTTATCTATGTTATCTCATCTAAACTTCTGATATGGGGTGACACATGTCCTCCAAATTGATGAGTTGAAGTACTAACCTCTATTCAGGATCTCAGACTGTAACTGTGTCTGGAGACAGAGCCTTTTGACAATTAAGGTATAATGAGGTCATACGGGTGAGACTTAATCCAAGGTGAGCGTGTCCTCATAAGAAGAGATTAGGACACAGACACACGTGGAGTGAAGGTCATGTGAAGATGCAGGGGAAGACGGCCATCTACACAGCAAGGAGAGAGACCCCAGGAGAAACCACACTGGTGACACCTTGCTAGACCTCTAACCTCTAGAATCGTGACAAAACTAATATCTGTCGTTTAAGCTACCCACCCTGGGAGCCACCCACTCTGTTATGGCACACCTAGCAAATGTAATAATAATATAGTCTTCCACCACCCTGGAAGGGATGGATGATTACCTTCATTTTCCAGAAGAAGACACTGAGGTTCCAAGAGGGACAGTGACATGTGCAAGGTTACACAGCTTCCTTAAGCAATTGTTGTTTCTCGAGTGTCACATGTAAGGTGACGAGTTCGGTATGTAGCACACAGTAGAAGCTCAATAAAAGCAAGGGCCTCCCTTGTGACCGAGCTGGGACTCACACTGACTTCATGACTCCCCTTCTTTCTATCATTGGCCCCTCTTCTATCTTCCCTGAAGTGCTCTCTTTCTCACCTGCTGCCCCTTGTGTGTTAAGACTACCGACTGCTCTCTCTCTCCCCTTTCTCTCCCTTTAGACTTTGGCACATCAGCACCTTTTTGATTTCTGCAGCCTCTTCAGAAGTATTTTTGACACAAACAATAGTCCCGGTTTTGCCTTTTCAAGAGTCCTCAGCACAATCGAAGCAGACACTGGTGACTCATTTTGATCATTGCCTTAAAGCTATTCCCTCTGTGAGCCCGGACTTGACAGGCCTCACTGTGCTGTGAAATCTTCTACTATTTTTATGCCTTTTAATCTATCTTTTAACGGCCTCCTTGTTTAGAACTCCAGGCCCTGGATTCACAGAAAGCACGTTTTCCAGAGCAGGGAGAACAAACTTGGCCTGTCTTAATCAAAGGCTCAGGGAGCCCCAGTCTGGGGTCCTTATCCAATCCTCAGCTTTTCTAGTACATTCCCTTATGGCTTCCCTTTATAATGGCCTCAGCAGGGACTCTCTGCCTGCTTGGCAGGGCTGCTGGCTGCCTTCTCCTCTCTTAATAACTGCTGAGCTTCTCTCCAAGGCAGGAGGTTGTCAAAATGTTTCTTAAGGGCCTGAGTTGCTCAACCGAGTCACTGTTATTGGAGGGTTATTATGAAGTGACATGTCAGGGTGAACGTCAGGGATGGGGTCAGTCATTCCCTTTGGAAGTCTTCCCAGGTACCTTTGGACCAGGCAGAACTATGGGATTCTCCCTGGATTTCTTACAAACTTGGTACATCTCTTTGTTTTATGTTCCATTTAATGGAACAACACTCATGGAGGATTGACGGATGCATGCCATTGTATTCACATCAATGTCTTTCTACTGGACTCTACAGTGACTCTCTGTGCCTTATTGGGAGCTTAAGGTGGTGGACACAATACTCTGACCTTACGTCTCACTCCTCTTGCCTTCTGAAGATCCAGACCAAGAGAACTGCATAAGGAAGAATAATAGCCTAGTGGGAGACAAATCAGTATTATTCATACAATAGGTGTGCGAGCAACTTGTATCTTTACTGCTGGGATAGGGTTTGGGTCTCCTGTGGATGCCCCACTACTCTAATCTGGAAACCAAATGCTGTATCCAGGTCCCAAGATGGGCCCTGAGACCTTAACACCACCAGCAGAGTGGATGAAATTTCAACAAGACTTCACAGGACAATCCTATCCAAAATGGCTTTTCCATAGAAGAGAATATGAAAGAGAGACAAATCTTCAATCTGGGACTGATGGACTTAAGGTTGTGGCATATCAGCAGAGCATTAACTTCTCCGAGTGATTTGGGAGGTTTTCAGGAAACCTCCTTTTCCCTATAGGAAGAATAGGAAGATATAGTTCCCCCCAAATACAGTAGTAGAAGGGGAAACAGGCAGAGATTATACAAGGGCTCAAAACCCATCACAGACACCACAGCTGGATGGACCTTCAAGGGCATCATGTATCTTAATAAGATTTACCCACAATTTTTGGTTAAACAATAAATAATGTCTATAGAATTCCAACTATGTAAATATCAGTCCTTGCTAGGCAAAGTAGTATGCAGTTAGGTAGATTATGACTTTTTTTTTTAAACCTGGAGTTAATAATTGCCTTGATTTTCTATTATGTTCTGTGTACCTATTGCTTTCTTTTTCAGTGTTCTCATCTTCTGTCATGTGCCTGTCAGTAATTCCCCAAAAACTTAATCACAGTTATACACTCTCAGTTTTATTTTTATGTTTACTGGAAACCTGTCTCCTGCATCACTATAGCTTTCTCTTTCAATCTGAATAGATCCCTTTCTCAGGTTGGCACACAATGGCCATCCTGAGATTTCCCTTTGATTGTCTCATTCTCCTGAGCTGAATTCTCTGTCCCTTGGATTCTGGGTCTTCCTTTTCTATTTTTTTTTTTTTTTCATTTTAGTAAGTGTCTCTTCCAGTATTTTTCTAAGAAAGAACATGCAGAAGGACATTTTAACTTATTATATTATTATTAAGTTTTTAGTCCTGGCAGGTCTGAAACTCTTTTCATTTTACTTCAAAGTTGATTGATAATATATTTCTAGATTGGGAAATATACTGTGGGTTGGCTCAACCAACAGCCATTTCATCCTGCTTTTGCTATGCTTACCTATAAATCAGTATGGGGAAAGTTAAAAATACATTGCACAAACTTCCAGCCATGATGCAATAACTGGTATTGGATTATCTCTCCTGCTGTAAACAAACATAAAGCTGGAAATAAAAATAAAAGAACTGCTCTCAGGCAGTGGGCAATCAGCAATGGATTGAGGAGAGAGAACAGAATTTCTGGGAGAACAGAAATTCATGAGGTGAAGACCATGATCTTCCAGCTTTATGTCTGGGACATTCTCTTGACTGTGGCATGATAAGATGGAATCTAGACGGAGTCTGTGGTCCTACTGAGCTAAAGAAACAGAGATCAGAGTTCAGGATTTTAGGTAGATGGAATCCCCAGGGTAGGACTTTGGAGGGGAGAAGCCTAAGTAGGAAAGGAGCCCCATGAATTGATGGAGGAGCCCCTGAGATGTTGTGCCTGAGGTTTGGCTGTATGTACACAGAGCAAACCTCCCAAGCCTTATCACAGAGCAGCTGTTCTAGCATTGAGAACAGAGTAGAGTTACTAGAGGTCAAGGAGTGCTAGAGGAACTGGAGTTTTTGCCTTGCTGATTAGAGAAATTCACTTAACACACCTGACATCCAGCTGAGACACCAGAAAGAACATGCTTTAAGAATAAGGATCCTGCCATGGACCTGCCATGTTGAGATCCTAGCAAGTTAGAGGGGCTTGGAAAAAACCCTTTTCAAGGAAAATAACTTTCCACAGATCTGAATGAACAAGGTGTGAAACCAACCTTTGCGAGTTCAAGTGATTAACCAGTAATAAATGCTTTGTCATTTCAGAGGGTGATAACTGAAGCCAGACTTTCTATTATGTCCTTTTCACAATGTTCACTATTCACTACATCAAAAACTAATGATGTAAAAAAAACAAAAAAAGCTAATGATGTACTATATGTTGGCTAACTGAACATAATAATAACAGATGAAGTAAATTTTTAAAATTTATAAAAAAAAATCAATGAGGGGCCCCTGGGTGGCTCAGTCAGTTAAGCAACTGCCTTCAGCTCAAGTCATGATCCCAGAGTCTTGGGACTGAGTAGCACATCAGGCTCTCTGCTCGATGGCCAGCCTGCTTCTCCCTCTCCATTGATTGTGCCCTCTTGTGCTCTTTTTCTCTCTCATATAAATAAATAAAATCTTAAAAAAAAATTAAGGTTTCATTAGACATAACAAAAAATAGGAAAATGTAAGCCATTGCAAAAAAAAAAAAAAAAAACACCCCCCCAAAAAAACCCACAACAGTTAATAGAAACCAAATCCAAGAATCCAAGATAGTGCATACATTACACTTAGCAAAGACTTTTAAATGACCCTTGTATGTATGTTCACATAAAGGAAAATTTGATTTTAATGGATGAGCAGATAGATTTTTTAATTTTTTTTAAAAAATTTATTTATATATTTCAGAGAGAGAGAGAGCACATGAGGGAGAGCATGAGCTGGGGGAGGGACAGATGGAGAGGGAAAAGCAGACTCCCCACTGCGCAGGGGTTCTGATGCGGGGCTCAATCCCTAGACCCTGTGATCATGACCTGAGCCAAATACGGATGCTTAATGTTCCAAGCCACCCAGATGCCCCCAGACAAAAAATTTTACAAAAAAGTATAAACTATGGAGAACTGAATGAAAATTCTAGAACTGGAAAGAATTTGTAGAAGCATAAAGTTCACCAGAGAGATTTAAGAGTAGATCAGAGAGGGCAGAAGAAATGATCAGTGAACTTGAAGATCAACTGCCCAATTGAAAGACCCAGAGAAAAAGAGTATGAACCCTCGGAACTCTGGCTGTCTGTGCGTGTGCACATGGGCACACACCTGTGCAGCTGTGCCAGTGGAGACAGGACACTGGGTGGGGGGCAGGTGCCCATCTCAGTGTACAGACTCACCACTGATCCAGTCGTCTAGCCTTGGAATTCCCTCATGGGTATGCGGTGCCCTGTGGATAGCATCTTGTGGTGGTTTTATAGGGTAACTTGACTCATTGCTCCATGTTCTGCTCCACTGCTAACATATCTGCTTTTCTGCTGTTCATCTCACTTTCTCCTTTATGACCTGAAGTTAACAAAAACCTTCCTTCGAAGAAACCCTAGAAGGATTAAGTGAGGTGGTGCTGGTAAGGGGCCTAGTGTAGTTCTTGGCCCCCAGATCACTGATGCTAAATGATGTCTACTTTCACTCTCCCCCACCTTCTCGCCCTCTCTCTCTCTTCCTTACCCCCTCCCCTCCCAAGCATTACGCATTTGTCTATTTCAGCCACCTCAGGTTGCTTGGGGACAGCAGTTTGTAATTACTGCAGCATGGTGTATAATGTCTGTGGCAAATTTATTTCCTCTCATATTTCTTGTAAGTGTTGCTGATGCAGAATGAACGCCTCAAATCACTCAGAGGCAGACAGACGAGACAGAAAACCCGCCGGTAATAAGGCTGGATCAGGAGGCACATCTTTTTTTTTTTTTTTTTTTTTTTTTTTTTTTTTTTAACAGTTGTCTTTTTTTGCCTTAAATTGTGTGGCCAGTTAAAGTTGTGGGAGATAACTCTCTGGCCCTTTCTTGGAGGGTGCTTTTCACCAGGAGGCTCAGTCCTGAGCTCAGAGCGAAGATGGGGGATTTGTAGCCTGACCTTAGTCAATGCAATGGCCTTGGTGCACAGAGTATGTCAGAGGCCAAGAGGACATGGGGTGATGTAGTCTAGCTCTTCCCAGGGGAAGGACACTGCATGATCCAGGCCACAGTGTGGACCTGACTTCTGGGAGGGCCTAGAGGTCAGGCGGCTGGGCCTGGGCTGGAACACAGGCATCACCTGGTCCCAGGTTCCAGCCAGCCCACAGGGTTCAAGAAACCATCCGTTCCTGTTCCTCCCCTTCCTGCTTCAGTCCAGGACTGACCAGAGCTCTCAGCCAGTTGGTGCTGATTCTGTTTTTATCTTTAATTAATTAACTCAGCAAATGTGTGTGATATATTTCATGGTTCCAGGCATCAGTCCAGGCCCTGGAGACACAGATAAATAAACCTCTGTCCCTTCCTTCAAGGTGCTCATAGGTAGCCAGGAAGTTGGGCACAGAACAGGCTCTTTCCTGTGGTTGGTGGCAGAACACAGGGCAATCTGGGGAGAGCAGAGAAAATGACCATCAAGCCTCCTTGCAGTGTGTGGGGGGGTGGTCTCCATGAATTTCTGGGTTCAGGGCTGCTTGCACTGAATTTTTAAAAGAGAGGGAAATTGAACTCATCAGGAAAGAATCAAAGAAGAATTAGAAGGAGCTCATCCAAGTGGGAAAAGAACTGGAGTTGGATGGTGGAACTTGGATTTGAACTCAGGTCTGCTTGAGTCCAAGTGCCAAGCTGATGTTCTACCAGGTGCAGGATACGGCCCAAGTTCAAGTCCCAAGCCCCGCCCCCCCACCCCGACAAGTTTCCTACACGCAAAACCACAGAACTAACTCTCAACAGCTTCACGGACTTCATCAGGGGCAGCTCATGCAGTGCCCAGGGTCCACGCTTTCTGCCTCCCTCCCACTCAGTGTCCTCAGGGAGACCATGCCAGAGTGGTGACCGGGGCAGTGGCATCTGGAAGCACAGGGATCCCAGAGGTTTCAAAGTGCTTTGTCACACCTGAAACCTCTCTGGGAAATGACTCACGGGATCATCACAGCCTTTGGGTGGGCACTTGCCTGGAGCTAGGCGATGGGGAAAGTCCTTTACAGCTTAAGTTCCCATGGACCAGATCCTTAGAGCGTCCTCAAAACAAGTGGATTTTGACCATGCGGATTTTACCCATTTTTAAGGTAAGGACATTGAGGCTCAGGGGAGTTGAAGAGAGCTTCCCGAGTTTACTCAGCTGGTGAAGTGCAAGTAAGGCGCACAGGGCGACTCCAGAGTCCTGACTCTCTGCAGCATGAACGCAGCGGGGGTGGGGTGTGTATTCTCTCTAGAAATCCCGAACCATTTCTCCAGCAAGGGTACACAACTGCAAAGAAAAGGAAACAAACTCCGTGAACTAAAAAATGTCCCTGGGATTTCACAGGGATGAGTGTAAAACCCCTCATGCGGACTTAAAAATTGTGTTGCCCTTGTCAGAGATGGGAGAGCCCTGGCTCGGAGGCAGATCAGGCCCCCACGGTCTGAGGTTTTTGGCCGTAGATGCTGTGACATAGGTTCTTGTAGCCACACACATGGAGCCATCGGCTAGGGGGTGGCCACTGAGGGAAAGGAGGTTGTCCTGAGCTGGGCTCTGCTCTGTACGCCCTCGTGGAGACTGCAGCTTTAGAGATCTCTGATCATGAATGACGCTGCTTGTGAGCAAGTGAGTCACCCGTCCCTGGGCCTGTGCAAGCATCGGCAAAAGGCACTTGCTGGGGAAACTGTGCAAGAAGCGGTGGGGCAGGTAAAGCGAAGCCTAAGGGGGGGAAGAGACTGTCCGGAGATCTTGCAGGGTTTTGAGGTTGGCATCAGGGTTAGGTGTCTATGTGCTGAGTCCTAGTGGCATAAGGAACGTGGAGGGAGGTGGCATGCAGGATACTTAGACTCTGAGGAGCACCAGACACCCACCCCTCAGACCACAAACGTTCCCTGTCGCACTGTATGTGACCTGGTCCAGGACTTAGGGAGTGTCGGGTTAATCTTGCCAGGCAGCAGGTGTTGAGATGCCTTCTGCGTGCTGGGCTGCAGACTCCAGCATTTTCCTTAAAAATCTCCAGGACAGTGATCTCTGAGCTTAGAAGCAGATGGAAGCAAGATCCCCTCCGTTTCCTTTGGGATGGCGCAAGGTCTGGAATTCATTGCTGGTGTTGGCCTTGACTGATGGACGGGGCGGCGATAAGAGGCACATTCCTGGGATGAGGAATGTGCACCACCTGGCAGGAGTGGGTGGAGGGTGCTGCCAGAAAGGGGACTCGGGTATGAACCAGGTCCCTCGGTGCATAGGGAGGTTCAGCAGATAAGTGAATGAAGACACCTGCGCGTTCGCCATCAATGGGGGGCAAAGATCAGCAGCTCCAGGGTAGGGCAGTTGCGAAGGGTCAGGTGTTGTAACCAGGTTTTTCCATTTTGTTGCAGTGTGTTCTTTTTGCTTTTGCTTTTTTTTAAACTTATTTTTTATTTCCAGCATAACAGTATTCATTATTTTTTCACCACACCCAGTGCTCCATGCAATCCGTGCCCTCTATAATACCCACCACCTGGTACCCCGACCTCCCACCCCCCACCCCTTCAAACCCCTCAGATTGTTTTTCAGAGTCCATAGTCTCTCATGGTTCACCTCCCCTTCCAATTTCCCCCAACTCCCTTCTCCTCTCTAACTCCCCATGTCCTCCATGTTTTTTTGTTTTTGTTTGTTTGTTTGTTTTGTTTTGTTTTGTTTTTAAACTGTCGCTTCGTTAACAGCAAACTGAATTCCTTTTTTTTTTTTTTTTTTAGATTTTATTTATTTATTTGACACAGAGAGAGAGAGAGAGAGATCACAAGTACGCAGAGAGAGAGGCAGAGAGAGAGGAAGGGAAGCAGGCTCCCTTCCTAGCAGAGAGTCCGATGTGGGGCTCCATCCCAGGACCTTGGGATCATGCCCTGAGCCGAAGGCAGAGGCCTTAACCCACTGAGCCACCCAGATGCCTCCTGAATTCCTTTTTAGAAAACACTTCCCCATCTAGGAGACTGTACATTAAGATGCCATCCCTCCCCCTGAGTAGGGTGGGCTCATATTTGAAACTAATCCCATGGAGTCATCACTCAGGGCTGCACCTTAAAGAACAAGACAGCTCAAAGGCAGCCAAGGAGACCATCCACAATGGCTGGTCTCGTTCAGTTGCAAAGCGTTTGCCTGCAACCCCTGAGCTGGTCTGGGCTGTCTGAAACACAAAATGCGCCTTCCATTTGGCCTTGAAAAATAAGAAGTGTATTGGGCTCAAATCACGGGAGAATCCAGGCATAGATCTTGATTCTTTGGATTTGGCTTATGGAAGGCTTGAGTCACATTAATTAAGAATATGGGATTTTAATCTTTTACGTTAGAAACCACTATGTTTCATTCCTGGATCATTACTCATTCCTCGTTGTCCTTCCCACTGCTCCCTGTCTGCCCGACACACGCCATCCCCAACGCCCTGTCTCCCAGGACTCGGGTCAAGGGAGGGGGGCCCAGTCAGCCTGCATTTGTCAAACCTAGATAAAGTGGGGGGACCTCCACTTTACAGAGAGTGGTGCATCTCCTCTCCCACTCTGCAGCAACCATCTCCAACCTTGTCTGGCTCCTCTTCCCCATTGTGAGCTACACACTCTTGAGACTGTGTCTCTATTGGGATGTCTGGAATGGACAGGAGCTCTTCTTGTATTTGCTTCATGACTGTAAGTGAAGGATGCAAAGGCATCTGGCCAATATTCTCTGCAAAAGATCTTCTCAGGTGCTACTAGCTACAGTCTTTTCTGGGAAAAACCATGGCAGGATCGTCTCTGGGACTCTAGCCCTTGATTCAGAGCTTGGATTTAAATGGGAACTCAATATAGGATTTTGAATTACGGAATCAATGGGCAATCAATCAATCAATTAAAGAGGGAAAAGTATGGGAATGAATCTTGTTGCCCAAACCTTCTCCACAGCTTCCACCCTCATCTTTGCAGAGGGCTGCCATGTACAGTTGTTCAGTCTGCCCACTGCATAAGGTTGCCAGTTCTAAAGGGGCACCATTTGCATTATAGACATGTAATAACTTTTCTCAGAGTATGAGCAGGGGTAGAGCTTGTAGGTCTCACCACTTAGTCCTGGAGCAATGGAGAAGAGACTCTTTGTCCATATAGTTGTGTGCATGCTTGGATCACATCCTATTTTAACCATGTTCTGGGCTTCGCTTGAGGTCCCTGGTCTCACCAAGACCCAGATCTCGCCCTTGCTGGCAGGGCGGTCTCATCAGGGAGGCAGTGGGAGAAGCAGGAAGTGAGTGCTGCTGGTTTGGGAATGGATATGATCTGATGGGCTTTCCTTAGCCCGGTCTGCTGCCTCCTGTGGCACTGGGGCCCCATCCAGCCCTCCCAGAGCTAGGCTGAGACCAGAGAGGGTTTCTTCTACTGATAAGGACCCTGAGCAAACACTGCCCAGCCCCCGCCCCTTTCCACATGAGTTGTGTTTGGGCTATCCGCTCTGGCCAGAAAGGGTATCTGCTCACATTCCCACTTTGCCCCAGGCCTGCATGAACTTCCCAAATATGCTATGCTAATATGCTAACTTCCCAAAATGTACTTAAGAAACAGGTGCCTGGAAAAAACATTTCCCAAATGTTTACCCCCATCCAGTGCAGTTCTATGTCAGTCTCAAGGAGCTGATCTGACTGTCTACAGTCCCTTTCTGGAATCCTGCATAGAGTTAAGAAAGATTACAGGGAGCACCTGTTTGGGCCAGCGACACGGCCAAGCTTCCCAGCTTTATCCCCCACAGCAGTTGCTGGGTGAGAGTGTGACTCCATTCTACACAAGACCACGTGGCTAGAAAGTGGTTCAGCGGGAACCAGGGGACAGCGGTGATGGCTGAGGTCGGTGAGATGCTGCCCGCCACAGTCATCCCCACAAGGACAAAGGTCACAGTTTAACCACAAAAAAACTCCCCGTTAACCCCCATGGGTTCCAGGAACAGCTGCGGCAGAATCCTGTGGTCTCTGACATCCAGCAAACCCGCCCTGTTTGGAATTACCCCAACTGCTTGTTGCAGCTTGCAGCGAGGGACAGCCAAATCCCCGTATAGACGTGCCAGAAAGACTCCCACAGCCCGGACCCCACAAGGCCTAGAGCTTGCCGATCGGAGAGTGGCTCAGCATTTCCTCTGCTTATGAACCAACTTGCTTCTGGCACCTTAGCCCCAGTGAAACAGAAGTGCTGACAGGTGGGCTCTCCACTGAAGGTTTATGAATAAGCAGCCTGCACTCCTTAGGATTTTATAATTATTTGTTGATTTCATTCACAAAAAAAGGTCTACGAAGTCAGACTATGATGTAGGTGTTCTTGTCTTCATTATCACCCTCTTATACGTACAGGAGCTGAGACATGCGCTGGCTGATGAATTTGTCCCTTGTCATACCTCTGGTTAGCCATGGAGCTGGGAGGTGAACCCAGGCAGTCTGGCTCTGAATTCTATACTTTCCCCCCGCCACAAGACATGCTTCTAATAGCAAGGAGGGGTCTTTGTTCACATTTCTGAGGGCAAGGAGGACTGGTGGCATTTTTTGAGGAGGCAAATGAGCGATGTGCTGGAAATGGAAGCTCTGATTGTTTGCTCAGGCAATCCTGAGGTGGTCAAGGTGGGGACTATGGGAAGGGGTGGTCTGGACACTGAACCCAGATGGGCATCCCTGGACCAGACGGGGCGGCCGGAACAGAAGCAAGTGTTAGCTTCAAGAGACCTCATGGAACTTGCTGTCACCTCTCCAGGCTTGAGACTTTAATTCCAACCATAGACCCTGGAATGAGGTAAGGGAGACAGCCTTCTGTAGAAGATGAAGACACCAGGGGGAGGGAAGAAATGTTATTTGCCTGGAGTCCTCAGCAAGCCTGTGGCAGAACCGATTTCAAAGAGCCTGGATGGCACACAATTGTGGACACAAAGGCGAGGTAGGCATCGGCAGCTCGAAGCCGGGATCCCAGGAGCACCCCTGCTCCCCTGCCTTCGAAGTGTTAGAATAGCGTATGTCTTGCCCCACCTGGGGCTCTCCCTGATAGACCCCGAAGGGGACATGCTCGTGAGTCTGAGAGGCACACCCTTGCACGGCGTCCCTTTGTCCTCGGGACAAATGTGAGTCCCAGTTGTTGTCTTCGTTTGCACCATGGTTCAGGAGGTCAGGTGATTCATCCAAGGTGATGCAGTCAGTAGAAGGAGAAGCCCGCTCGTGGCCCCTAAGGGAACAGCGTGGAAGCCAGCCCCAGCCGCCTCCCTCAGCCGAGCACCTCACAAGAACCGAAGCAAGACCGTGAAATCGACCCTGAGCATCTGTGTGTCATCTTTAAAAAGAAAGTAAGGGATCAGAGCGAAACAGCAGGACGTTCCGGGAAGTGGAGGGAGCTCTCACATGGCCTCTCCACTCTTCTGAGAGATGGCTCAGAGCTTGTCTGCCCTGCTTCCAGGCTCTTCCAGATGTTGGCTCACGCTGACTCGCCGCCTCAGGTGTATGCCGATGACAGCGGTATCAGGATCAAAGTCCATCATTGGCTGCTGCTGGCTAGACTGAAATCTGAAATGTGTGGAAAATGCCTTTTCTCCGGGGAGAAGGTGACATCTCCTCCGAGAGTCTCAGGGCCCTGGCGGACATGATCGTGGAGAAGAGAAGAAATCCCACAGGCCAGGTTATCCGTCTTCAGCAGTTTTTTTCAAAGAGTTTCGCCACCTCCCCGATGACCTCTGGGTGGAGGAGGCAATGAACGACCCCCTCAGAGGGAAAGGCTGGAAAATCTGCTTTACCAAAGATTGCAGAAGTGCAGGGAAATGCACTGTTAAACTCGATGCACATTTGTGCCTTTGCACATCTGTGTGCCCGTCTTTGTGTGTATGCACATGTGTATTTGCACGCGTGCATTGTATACACATGTGGAGCCTCAAGGAGAAGCTGATCAAGACAATACCTTAGAAACAGCCACTTGTAACGACTGAGAGGAGCGGCCTTGCTCTAGGAAGCTCTAAGCACCTGATTGTGCCATAAAATGTTATATGACCGTCGTAGAAACAGACAGGCATGGAAGGATTTTGAGGAAGCAGGGAACTCAAACCTGGCTCTGTCCCCAGCCTGCTCTGTGAGACCAGAAAACCCACTGCCTTCTCGGACCTTATTTTCCCCACACATAAAGCTGTAAAACCCAAACTGCCCGCCAAGGTCCAAGCAGATGCTGTGCCATCTGACCCTTTTTCGGAACCAAGCCACTCATCTCGCAGCCGCTAGAAGGGCCGGCATCTTGTCGCTCTCCAGAAATGAACAGGATCCCCTCAGCCGTGGTCACACTCTCCTCTCTGGGACCAGCCGGCAGTGGGCCACTGGTCAAGGCAGGGTAACAGCTGTGGGCCCTTGGCCTTGAGACAGGGTAACTCTGCAGGTGGACCCCAGCTCCAGAGCTCCCTGTGAGGCCAGCTGTGGCCTCTCCTGATCTGGGCTGTGCTCCTAAAATCCTGTTTCTCTTGCAAGCTGTGATCCCAGGAATCCTCCTGCTTGCTAATCCCCATCTCGGCATCTGTCTGTCAGAGAACTCAGACTAAGGCCCAGTGATCTGGCCCTCTGTGATGCCCCCCACCATGCCCCCCCTCCCCTTGCTTTCCACTCCAGACATGCAGGCCTTTTCCTCATTAAACTTACCAAGCCTGTCCCAGCCTTAGGACCTTTGCACATTCGTCTTCTATAGGAAAATGCTTTTACCATATAAATCTCAGCTAAATGGTCATCTTCTCAGCGAGGCCTCTGCCAACCACAAGTCTAGAGTATCTCCTGCCTTTACTCTTCATACATCGCTGTTTTATTTTCTTCAAGGCCCGTATCCTTGCTGACATCATGCTTATAAAATACCCAATTCTGTATCCTCAGTCACCCACTCTGCTCCTCCTTTGGAAGACCAGCTCCCTGAGGGGCAGAGATTGGCATGTCTGCCCCGCATCTCCGGTGCCAACGGGGGGTCCAGAATCACGTATGTGTCCCACGGGTATGTGTTAAATGAATGCTTATCACAGCTGTCCTAGAGCAGGGGTTGTTCTAGAATTTGGGACGTCCGTGACCTTAGATGGTGTCTTAGTTTCCTAGAGCTGCCTTAACAAGTGACCAGACACTGGTGGGCTCAAAGCAACTTCTCTCATAGTCTTGGACGTGAGAAGCCTGGAATGAGGGTGCGAGCAGGCCTGCACACTCTCTGGGCACCTGGCGGCCTTGGGTGTCCCTTGGCAAGTAGCTGTACCACTCACATTGCTGTCACAGTGCCTCTCTCTTCACATGGCCGCTCCCTTTCTCTGTGCCTTGTCCTCTTCTGTCTCTCAGGAGGACACATGTCACCAGGGCTAGGCACCCTCCCCCTTCCCACTGAGATCCAGGATGGTCTCATCCGGAGATCCTTAGCTTAATTGGATCTGCAAAGGCTCTTCTTTGCAAATAAGCTCACTGGTATGAATTCCGGTCATTAGGACTTGGATGTATCTGTTTTTGGGGTCACCAATCAACCCACTACAGGTGGGAACAAAAACCTGTCTTTAGGGGCGCCTGGGTGGCTCAGTGGGTTAAGCCCGCTGCCTTCGGCTCAGGTCATGATCTCGGGGTCCTGGGATCGAGTCCCACATTGGGCTCTCTGCTCAGCAGGGAGCCTGCTTCCTCCTCTCTCTCTGCCTGCCTCTCTGCCTACTTGTGATCTCTCTCTGTCAAATAAATAAATAAAAAATCTAAAAAAAAACCAAAAAACAAAAAAAACCTGTCTTTATTTTCATGAACTTCAAACTGGAATGTAGGATTTGTCTCAATTATGGAAGCAGGCAATGGCCACTGCATTGTGGACCATACCTGGGACTCAGTCACCAACTGATCCTCCTGTCCTTCCAAGAGGTCAAATTTCCCAGACCCCCAGCTGCCCCTTGCTATAGAATGTGGGGAAACCTGAGTCCATGTGTTAGCACTTTACCAATTTATTATTCTGATAACTGTATTGAAGTATTATTGGCATCTCTCCAGTCCTGTACGGTTTATTTTGCGGGAGGGGGGTCCATGTCCCTGTGTCCATGTCACAAAAGAGGCTGCAAGTCCTTAAATGGATGGTTTCTGAGCTTTCTTTTATCTTTGGCCTTTACGGTGGACCATATATTTTGGTCATGTGTGTAATGGCATCAGAGACAAGAAAATGAGCTCCCGAAATGCTCGTCTGAGGTTCTGAGACACAAGAATGGAGAGTGGGGCCTGGGAAAAGAAAGTAGCCTGTATAGTGCTTTGCATTCTCTGTACGGCACGGGCTTGATGGAGGCGAGGGCAGCAGCTGGCATGGGAAGGGCTCAGGACTTTGGCATCCTCCCGAAGAGGACTGTTGAGTTCTACATTAGAGCCCTGACCGCACAGCTGGCCGGTGAAGGTACGCAACAGGAATAGACACGAAAAGGACTGTCCGCTTGATGGGCTGACATTGGCAGATCTCCAGCTCAAGAAAAACCCCAGAGCGGACAACTTAAATCTTTTCTAAAATCCTCTTCCCAGATTCCACGTACAAGTTAAGGCCAAAGCAACTCTTCAGACACAGGTTTGCTCTTCTTGGAGTCAAATGACCTTGGGCCACCCCAGGGTGGCCATGGGCTCACACTTGACTCCCCCACTGCCTGTATCTAGAATGGGTCTCACCATTAAGGCATGAGTACTGACGATGCCAGGCCACCTAGACCGAGCTGGCCACCAGGATTATCCTGTTGGGGAATGGATTAGATGACTTGAAAGACCTCTCTGCCCATCCACCCAGAGCTCACTACTCACCCTGACATAGTTTGCAGACAAGGAAACTTGCCTTAAAATGGAGCTGAACACAGTTTTGAATAAAAATCCATTGCTCTGAGGATGCCTGGGTGGCTCAGTCAGTGAAGCATCTGCCTTTGGCTCAGGTCATGATCCCAGGGTCCTGGGATCGAGCCCCACATTGGACCCCCTACTCAGTAGGAAGCCTGCTTCTCCCTCTCCCCCTGTCTGCCACTCTTTCTGCTTGTACTCACTCTCTCTCTGTCAAATAAATAAATAAAATCTTTAAAAAAATCCATTCTTTTTTGGGGTGCCCGTGAGCCTGACTTACAAGGTTGTGTGTCTCCAGTGTGTACCTGCCTGCCAGAAGCCACCCCCAGCAAAGCTTCCAGCATTGGGCTTGGAGCAAGCTGCTGTGGGCCACTACAGCCTGCCAGGGTCTCAGCATCTCGTGTGAGACAGACCAAAAACACTCTGGCTCTTCCCCCCTTTCAGGGTCCTGAGGGACTGGGAGGGAACAGGGACTGGGAACTCCCATGTGAATCTAAAGAGCTATAGGGATGATTTCATCAGCGTCTGTCATGGATCTGAGCTTCTAAGCTATGTAACAAGAGAATGACATTGAGGTTTTCACAGCAGCTGCCCACCCTGCTGAGCGGGGCCAGCCCGATGGGTTTGGGGGGTGGGGCTGGCCCTCCCAACACTGCCGCTCAGGGTTGTGACCATGCCCATTTCACAGGAAATGATCCCAAGGTCCAGAGAATTAATTCAGGTGCCAAAGGCCCACATTCTGATCAGAAATCTGCAAAGCCAGAGCATAACCTCTCAAGTTCTCCCTGGTCTAACTGCTCTGAAGGGACTTGTGCAGATGGAAGCAACTATTTTGGGTTTGCTCTGGTGCTTGTGTTATTCTGGTGTAAGAAAGAAACATTAGCCTTGGTGTCAAGAGTCTGGGATCCTGGGATTGAATCCCAGTATTTCCCCCAACATGGAAGTGCGAGGGCTGTCGTGGCTTTGGATGATTTTATTCTCTCAGTCTGCTTTTGTTTGTCTTTTTGTCTGTTTTTTAGTAATCTCTAAAAGGGATAATAGTACCTGACCTTCATGCAATTAATTATCCAGGGAAATAACAAATGTGAACTTGTCCAGGTCATAAGAGATGCCAATTTCTTGTTTCTAGCTTGCTCATTCATTCATTCATTCATTCACTACTCATCCCTCCTGTGAATTCTGGTCTGCAGGATGCAGTGGGTTAAATCCCTAGGGCTGCTGTCGAACAGAAACGCAGCTCCACTACCCGCCAGCTGTGCAGAGCAGGCATGGCTATTAGCCTTTGTCAGCCTCGCCTTCCCGTCCGTCACAAGAACACGTCTGTGCCAGCACACTTTAACCACTGGACATGCAGGAACGCTCCAGGTCTTCTCAACAGTCTTCCGCGTGGGCATTTCAGGATTCCCTTACTACAGGTGAAGAGGCGGAGTTACGGGGCGGGGGGGAGGGGTGAAAGCTTTGGCCCAGTGGTGCCTGGCTGGTGAGCGCTGGAACTGGAAATTGATTCTGTTGAAATCACACTGTGCGCTCACGAAGCCGTTGCGCTATTTCCCCTCCTCGAGGCACCGCAAGGCGGAAACCTGTGCAAGGTGTGGACAGTCGGGTAGCTGGCACGCATCCAGAGTTCCACGAACGTCAGTTTACCCTGTAGGGGGAGACTGCAGGGATCACAGAACAGGCCCTTGGGGCGGGGTTCCCGGGGTCCTCCCTCTGCTCCATCGCTGCCATGTACAAAATCTTGGACAAGAGTCTCAGTTTCCTGAGCAGCAAAAGAAGGCAAGAGGAACATCCTCCATCTGAGGGCTTCTGCGAGCCAGTGCCAGGGAAAGTGTCAGAATGGGAACTAGATCGTTGTAAGCACCTTACAAGCGTGGGCTTTTATTATTAAAACCCCTCGCCGCTTGCTACTTGTGTCCTACTTAGGAGTACACACGTTCCAGATCTTTGCCTAGCCTGTGGGATCCGGGAGGACTGCGGAGATGTTTTATTCACGGTGGCCTCCCTGCAGCCCGCAGCTACCACACAGCACATAGTCGGCTTGGGGTGTTCGTTAGAAATAGGTTGATTTGAATAAATGCATGGCCAGGGAGGCTTTGGGTCATGTTATCTTTGTGGTACAAGAGGTTCAGAGGACCTATGCATTGATAAAACTGTGTCTAAGCAACTCGCTCACAATAGGCTCCAGGGCAAACGATAAATATGGAGCCACTGGGTACAAGCAGGCAAGGGGGCAAAGTGGGGAAGCCCGGGACGCAGTGCCCTTTTACACCTTTTCTAGCTCTGACACTGAAGCATTTGTCATTCGTCTCTCCATTCATTCCATCACCCACACCTGGGCGCGTCCGTTTCTATTTATTTCCTCAAGAGAGAGGCAAAGCTGTACATTTAATTCCTCCTTCCTCTCTTCCTTTCTGAAAGCAGAGAACCTCAGTCACATGGTCATGGAACACAGGGGCGTCTGCCTTGGGGAGAAGCCAGGCTGTGCCCTCAGTCCCTTCTTCCCTCTTCAGCAGCTTCCTGCACTTCAACCTCCAATTCTCTCTCCAACTCAGTCCTACCCTCAGGCACACCCGCTGCCTAAGTCCCCGTGCACACCTGCTGCCTTCACGGAGGTGATTTCTCTGCCCGCCTCCTTTCCTGCACTCTGGCCTCTTGTAATGCATCCTCCCTCCTGCAGACAGAGCCCTTTCTGAATGTGACCAGTTCTCTTTCCTGCTGGAACTGCTTCGGGGGGCTCCCACCCGCTGTGTGCCAGGCCTTGTAAGGAAGGCCCTGGGCACATGACTGTGACTGTTTCCAGCAGACGTCTATAAGACCTGGAGTGAGGACACAGGGAGCCTGCCATGAATGTCCCCTTAGAAATGTTGTGAGGCTCAGAGATACTGCATTGAAAGCACCTGGCATCTAAGGTTCTGATAAGTTCCATTTCTGAGCTCACTTGCTGCAATTCTCAGGGGTCAGTCCCAGCCCGATGAAGGATGCTACAAGCCTCAGGGTCAGGCCCATCAGCTAGACGCATCCAGGGACCTTTTGAGCCAACACAAGGGCAGACCAGAGCTAAGGTCTATTGATCCAGCAATGTCCTAGCGAAGACAGAATGTCCATCCTGATGTCTTAACAAGCCTTAGGGAGGGCCTGGCAGAATTTTGCTTTAGTAGGAAGATACAATGGGTGGCTGAATCCACTTATTTTCACTGGGTCCTGTGCCTGGAATTATCTGGTCCTAGGGCTGAGGCTTCCATAGCTGAAGGCATGAAGGAACCCCCACTGGGCCCGGCAGGTCCTTTCTGTTTAAACACACACTTCCCTATAGGCCCGGACTAGTGTCCTGGGGAAGGATAAAAGTCAAAATAACCTGCTTTCTGTTGTGTATCTGTCATGTCCCAGATGTTGGAGCAGACACTGGGTACTCGAGCATTTAATTCTCATAGTTGTGCTTGGAGGCACTGGTTTTCAGCTGGGGGTAATTGCTGACCCCCCTCCCCCCAACATCTGTCAACATTGCAGAATTTTGATTGACAAGAACCACATAATTGGGGCACATGTGTGGCTCAATCAGTTAAGCATCTGCCTTTGGCTCAGGTCGTGATCCTGGGGTCCTGGGATCGAGTCTAACATCAGGCTCCCTGCTTAACAGGGATTCTGCATCTCCCTCTGCCTCTATCCCCACCCCAGCTCCTGCTCGCTCTCTCTCTCAAATAAATAAATAAAATATTTTAAAAAAAAATCCAAAACTCCACATAATCATCTTAATGCATGCAGAAAAAGAAGTACTTGACAAAATCCCAAACCTGTTCATTATAAAAACATTCAGCATGCTAGAAATAGAATTTTCTCAACCTGATGGAAGATATTTACCAAAAACCTACAGCTGACATCATACTTAATGGTGAAAGACTGAAAGCTTTCCCTTTAAGATCAGAAACAAGAAAAGGGTGGCTATTTGCACCATTTCTATGCAACATAGTACTGAAGGCTCTAGCCAGGATAATTAGGCAGAAGGGAAGGAAGAAAAGAAAGCAGGAAGGAGAGAAGGAGGGAGGAAGGAAAGCAAAAGGAGGAGGGAAGGAAGGGAGAAAGGAGGAGAAGGAGGAGTGAGAGAGGGAGGGAGGGAGGGAGGAGGTACAGAGGTAGGGAGAGAGGGAGAAAGAAAAGATATTCAGATTGTGAAGGAAAATAGAAAGCCATCTCTATTGGCAGATGACATGATCTTGTAAAAAAAAAATAGTCCTAATTAATCTACTACAAGACTACAAGAACTAATAAATGACTTCAAATTTGCATAGTAGATTAATATAAAAATTGATTGCACAGGCGTCCCTTGTTGTTTGAAAATTCACATTACAGGACTTTGCTTTTATGGAAGACCAACGCTGGTACTGGTTTGGTAATGGAAAGAAATCTGAAGAGAATTTTCACCTTTGCAAAAAGGGAGCAAGCACTTATGGAGGCCATGTACCCCTAAAGTTGAGAGTGGTGCCCCCCAGATCCTTCCCTGGGAACCACACTCAGACCCTCAGCATCAAGCCTCAGAGCTTCAACCTGTGCCTGTGAGCATCTATGCTTCATCTCCATTTATGTTATGTAGCCATTACCAAGATCAGGGATCAGAAAGCCCAAGAGACATTATTTTTTGGATCTGGGAATGCTTGAAAGGTTTTCCATATAAACTAATGATAAACGCTCCTTTGTTGTACACCATTTCAGCTTATTGAAGGTTTTCATAGGAACCGTCTGCTTTCAGATAGCAGGGAAACCTGTATTTCTCTGCACTAGTGATGAGCATTCCAGAAATGAAATTAAGAAAGCACTTCCACTTGCAAAAGTACCAAAAGATAATAAACTACCTAGGAATAAATTTGACAAAAGCAGTATAAAACTTATACTGTGGAAGCTACAAAACATGGGTGAAAGGAATTAAATAAAATCTAAATAAATGGAAAGATGATCTATGTTCATGGATCAGAAGAGTTAATATTGGGAACATGGCAGTATACTTCATATTGGTCTATGTATTCAACAAAATCCCAGCTGGCTTTTCAGGAGAAATTGACAATCAGATTTATATGGAAATTCAAAGGGCCCAATATAGCCAAGACAAAGTAGAAGTAAAGAGGAATGAAGTTAAATAACTCACATTTCTGAATTTCAAACGTTACTGCTGTTGAATGGTATACTGAGGTGCATTAACATTTTCAGGAGTTTCTTTGAGCAAGCATCGGTTTGAATTGGGCAGTATCAAAGCAAAAGTCATTGGATAGGAGCTAAGGGAGAGGTTCTTAACGAGGAGACAAGGAAGAAGAGGAAGCAAATTATTTGGCAATAGCTCGAGCGGTTGCCATATAGGGAAAGCCTAGCTGACTGGCTGTCCTTCAGTTGCATCATCTTGGTCTTGAGTACACTGGCTCTGGCATATGTTGTGGTTTGCATATGCCCGCTCCAATGCATTCAAGACACCTCAACCTACCGGGCTTCTTGTCTAATCAACATGACAAACCTGCAGAGATTAAGGCACTGCGGTACTGGCCCAAAGATAGATGTAGAAAACCATGGATAGAAGAGAGAATCCACAAGTAAATCCTTACGTGTTTGTCAACTGACTTCTAACAAGGGTTCTAAGATGATTCGGTGAGGAAAGAATGTTCTTTTCCACAACAGATGCTGGGGCAAGAGGATGTCCATATGCAAAGGTAGGAAGTTGTACCCCTTCTTCACATCCTACACAAGAACTTTCTCAAAATGGATGATAGGCTTAAATGCAAGAGATGGAACTCTATAAGTCTTAGAAGAAAATATAGGAGTAAATCTTCATGACCTTAGTTTAGGCAAAGCTTCCTTAGATATGAAATCAAAAGCACTTTGACGTCTTCAAAATTGAAAACTTTGGTGATTGTAAAACATCATTAAGAAAATGAACACATCCAATGGAATGGGAAAATAGATCTGCAAACCCTGTATCTTAGAAAGTACATGCATTTAGAATATATAAAGAACTCTCACAAGTCAACAATAAAAAGATAACTACCTTTGGGAAATGGACAAAGGATCTGAATAGATATTTCTCCAAAGAAGATAAGCAAATGGCCAAGAAACACATGAAAAGATGTCAACATCCTTCATCACTAGAGAAAAAAAACAACACCTCAGTATAATAATACTGCTTCACATGCACTCAGATCATGACAATAGAGAATAAAGACAATAACAAATGTTGGCCAGAAGAAGGGGAAATTGGAATTGTTGTACAGAGCTGGTGTCAGAAGCCACTGTGGAAAGCACTGTAGTAGCTCCTCAAAAGGTGGAACAGAGCTACCATGGGACTCAGCAATCCCACTGCCAAGTATATACCTCAGAAAAATGAAATTTACATCCACATGAAAACTTGTACTTGCCCGTCTGTATGACTATTCTTCATAATAGTCAACATGTCAAAGTAGCTTCAGTGTCCATCAATGGGTGATGGATAAATAAAATGTGGTGCCTCCCTACTGTGGAATATTTGGTCATGAAAAAGAATGGGGTGCTGGCCCACGCTACAGTGGTCTGCATGGTGCATACAGGGAGGAATCCTGAACACGTTCTGCTGCATGACAGAAGCCAGTCATCAAGTACCACATATTCTATGAATCCATTTTTATAAAATGTCCAGAACAGACATATCAATAGGGACCAACAATAGATTAGCCATTGCCTAGGGCAGGGGGAAGAGTAGGATGGGTGTGAAGTGGTAGCTAAAGCATGCCACATTGCCTTTAGGGGTGACAACAATGTTCTAAATTTGATCATGGTGATGATTGCCCAAGTCCAAATACACTAAAATCTGCTGCATTGTATACTTTATATGAGCGAAGTGTGTGGTATAAAAAGTATGTCTCAGTAAAGCTGTTAAAACTAAAATTCAGGGGGCACCTGGGTGGCTCAATGCATTAGGCCTCTGTCTTCAGCTCAGTTCATGATCTCAGGGTCCTGAGATCGAGCTCTGTGTCGGGTTCTCTGCTCGGTGGGGAGCCTGCTTCCTCCTCTCTCTCTGCCTGCCTCTCTGCCTCTTTGTGATCTCTATCAAATAAATAAATAAAATCTTAAAAAAAAAACAACTAAAATTCAGGCTCCAGATTCTAAAGCACATCCAGGTTGGGCATCTGGGGACAGGGACTCTGGGTAAGTGCCACTATGGCAATGACACCTCTGGGGTCCCCTCCTCGCATGAACTGCCTCCTGAATTTGTTTATGGTCAAGTTTAGGTTTCTCCTGAGGAACTGGGGCTCTAGTACTTACTCTGTGCACACAACATGGTGTTCTGAAACCAGTGGTGGGCTTTGGAGCCAAATGAAATTGCAGTTACTCCAAACTAGCTTTGAGTTCGACTTAGCTCTGTGGAAGCTCCGAGGCACTGGCATGTCACTGGCTGATGTGGGATATGATCACTTCCTCTGAACATGCGGGAGAAAAAAATTGCAGTTTCCAGACAATGTGAAAGGGCTCAGCAGGTGGGGTTTTGAAGGTGGAGTTCGTTGTTACTATAAATATTGGGGAGCAGGTGCCCCTTCAGATCACTATATTTATATCCTTTGGAGTAAATACCCAGGAATGCAATTGCTGGGTTGTAGGCTAGCTCTATTATTAACTTTTTGAGGAACCTCCATACTGTTTTCCAGAGTGGCTACACCAGCTTGCATTCCCACAAGCAGTGTAAAAGGGTTCTCCTTTCTCCCCATCCACATCAACAACATCTATTTTTTTCCTGACTTGTAAAACTCTGGGAAGAGCCTAGATGTCCATCAACAGATGAATGGATAAAGATGTGGTATCTACACACAATGGAATATTACTCAGCCATCCAAAAATTGAAGTGTTACCGTTTGCAACTATGTTAGTGCAACTATGATTCTAAGCAAAATAAGTCAAGCAGAAAAAGACAATTATCATACAATTTCACTCGTATGTGGAAATTAAGAGACAAAACAAAGGATCATAGAGGGAGGGAGAGAAAAATAAAATAAGATGAAACCAGAGAAGGAAAAAGTTAAGAGAAAAGTTAAGAGAATCTTAACTCTAGGAAACAAACTAAGGGATGCTGGAAGGGAGGCAGGTCAAAGGATGCGGTAACTGGGGGTTGGGCATGAAGGAGGGCACGTGATGGAATGAGCACTGGGCGTCATATGCAACTGATGAATCACTAAACTCTGCCTCTGAAACTAATAAGACACTATGGGTTAATTAGCTGAATTTAAATAAATTTTTAAAACAAACAAATAAATAAAGATGGAGTCCGGTGTCTGGTCCAGAGTGAGTACCAATACTTTTCTCTTCATCCTTCTCCAATATAGTGGAAATGCTGGCATGGATCTGCAGAGACCGTGTTGAACCCTGAAACAAGCTCATCCATTCTCTTATAACAATGCTAATGATAAATGTCAGGCTCTTTTTGAGATCTTTCCTGTTTTCTAGAAGCTTTGCACATCTCAGCACTCAGCACTGCCTTAGCCCCTTGCAAGGAACCTGGGACAAGGAAGCAGGAGGCGGCAGGGGCCTTTGGAGGGTTTTCCGGACAGCTGAGCCAGCCCGAGCTGGCTCAAGGCTTTGGTGCTGGCTGGACTTGGCCCAGGGAGGGCTCACTTTGATCTCCGTCCTCCCGCTGGGTCCAGGCAGCGTCCCCATCTTCGTTGGCACATTGTGCTGGCTGGAATATGCTGCTCTGATAAGTCCAGTTGATGCTCAGTGTCCTTGGGAGGTCAAGGAATCTGGGGCCCAAGTGTCATCTGTCCAGTGATGGAAACCAGATGCTACCGAGGAGACAGAGCCAAAGGGAAAGCAAGTTCAGTGGAAGGGTCAGGCGCTCAGATCCGTCCTCCTCCCCTGGGCCGCAGGCAGAGGAAATGCCGTCAGCCCTGTTTGGGCCGGATACATCTCCCTCACTTCCTTTAGATCTGCATTCCCAGGTGCACCCTCAGCCAGTGCTAAGCACCTACTGTATGCATCCCAGCTCTGCCCTAGGAGGGACCTGGGCGGGGTGGGTAGGCAGGCACAGGGAGAGGACTAGGGATCTACATCTGGTGCAAGCCCCTTATCTTGTCACAGACGGGAAATAGAGTTTGGGAGTTGGTGGCAGTCTGTGGACCCCACTGAGGAGCCCTCCTCTCAGAACATATCAGCATGTGATTGTGAAAGCTTATACCCCATCTCGTGTATTAAGTTCTGTTACCTGCCAGATACTGACCTAGTGTTTTTTGTACATGATCTCTTTTCATCCTTAAGCCAAAATAATGGTTTTGCTGTTGTTGTTGTTGTTGTTTTAGAAAGAGGACCTTGAGGCTCTGTGGGGCTAGTGACCAGCTAGCTAGCTGCACAACAGGTCAGTGTAGCCACACAGCAGGAACGGCTGATCATTTTGTCCCTTACTCTGCCTTTTGCCCATGGTAGCTATTATGTGTCCCATGGCAACAGGGCCAGGTCCTCTTTGTGGAATGGGGCCAAGGCATCAGCTTAGGAGCTCAAGTCCCAGAAGCTGAGCTCAGGCCCCCAGGAGGTTAACCAGAGTAAAGTGAAATATGTGAGGTTGGGAGGGGGCAGCCATCAGAGTTGTTGTAACTGGGGAGCTGGAGTCAGCTCTGGGAGGTCTGGGTCAGCCTTCCTTTTGTCCAGTATCCTGTGTGGCTGGAGCTGTGGGTCACTGAGGTTTGGGGGTGGATCCCAATTCCGCTCCTTATGAGGAGTGGTTACGTCTGGGAAAAGTTCTTTCACTGCCTTGTGCTTTTTTTGCTCATCTGTAAACTGGAGTCTAGTGCTCCAGGGTCCTCAGGGAGGCTGGGAAGTGTAGTTAGTTTATTTTCTCAAAATTCTCACTGGGAAGGCAGGGTTTACCTGGAAGAGAACAGTTGAGGCATAGAGAGGGTTTAGAGAAGATTTTGGACAGCTACAGAAGATAAAAATTGATGACTCCTCAAACTCAACACACACAAAACAGACAATCATACCAAAAAATGGGCAGAAGATATGAACAGACACTTCTCCAATGAAGACATACAAATGGCTATCAGACACATGAAGAGATGTTCATCATCACTAGCTATCAGGGAGATTCAAATTAAAACCACATTGAGATACCACCTTACACCAGTTAGAATGGCCAAAATTAGCAAGACAGGAAACAACATATGTTGGAGAGGATGTGGAGAAAGGGGAACCCTCTTACACTGTTGCAAGTTGGTGCAGGCACTTTGGAGAACAGTGTGGAGATTCCTCAAGAAATTAAAAATAGAGCTTCCCTATGACCCTGCCATTGCACTCCTGGGTATTTACCCCAAAGATACAGATGTCATGAAAAGAAGGGCCATCTGTACCCCAATGTTTATAGCAGCAATGGCCACGGTCGCCAAACTGTGGAAAGAACCAAGATGCCATTCAACGGACGAATGGATAAGGAAGATGTGGTCCATATACACTATGGAGTATTATGCCTCCATCAGAAAGGATGAATACCCAACTTTTGTAGCAACATGGATGGGACTGGAAGAGATTATGCTGAGTGAAATAAGTCAAGCAGAGAGAGTCAATTATCATATGATTTCACTTATTTGTGGAGCATAACAAATAGCACGGAGGACAAGGGGAGTTAGAGAGGAGAAGGGAGTTGAGGAAAATTGGAAGGGGAGGTGAATCATGAGAGACTATGGACTCTGAAAAACAATCTGAGGGTTTTGAAGGGGTGGGGGGTTGGAGGTTGGGGGAACCAGGTGGTGGGTATTGGAGAGGGCATGGATTTCATGGAGCACTGGGTGTGGTGCAAATACAATGAATACTGTTATGCTGAAAATAAATAAAAAAAAATTGATGGCTCAGAAATGACAAAGCAGGGTCAAGACCCACCATCCTCTCCATCTAGGAGAAAGGAAGTGTCCTTGACCTTGACCTTGAGTGGCTGAGGAAGCAAGGATAAGCAATTGGCTGCCGGGGGTCATAGTGACAAGTGACAACTAGTGGATGTCTTTGGAGTTGCCAGATAGGTGAGGGGAAGCTCAGTTGGCTCCAGAACCTCTGAAGCCCTCACACTTCTTCCTCTGTTTCCATCCTACTCCTAAGACTTTGGGGTACCTAGGCCTGGCAAGCCTAGCTGGGGAGACACTTACCTAAACATTTTTTCCTTTGCTGTGGAGACACAGGGCTCCTCCCCCTCTCCAGGCACTGTGCTAGTCCTACAAAGATGTGCCCCAGAGGAATGCTTGGTGTGATTTAAAAAAATGAGACTGAGCAAACCAGAGCAAGTATAGTGCTGTTCGTGGCGAAAGTATGAATAAGGAAGGCTTCCTGGAGGAGAAGGCAAGTTAGAGGAATCTAAATATTCATGTTTGCTTACCAGGCAGTCAGAGATAAGCAAGGTGTGGAAATTATTATAGTTGTTCATTCAAATATTGCTGGTTCTCTGCTGTCTGGCTACATTCCCAGACCCTTCACTTGCTTTGGCCAGTGAGATGTGAGCTTCATGGAAAGTTCCAAGAGATAATGCATGGTCTGCTCATGCTCTCTTCTTCCTGTTGTTTGTGATCTGTACTAATGGAGAGGAAGCTTCTATAGAGGCCTGGGTTGAGGACTAAGGACAACGAACACATGTCCCCCTCCCCCCTAACTTTGATTATGCAGAGTGTGATTTAGGGGATGCTTGTTGCTGCAGCGAAAACTTGCTTGCCTTGACTGATGCAAATAAGCCTTAGTTTCCACCAGCAATGAAAACAATACAATAAAATACCTTGGGGGAGAAATAGCATCTCTTATCAGGTGAACCCTAAGAGTTCAGTATGGCTATTGTATAAAGTATGATATGGAATGTAGGAGAGGTGGGCAGGCTGAATACTGAAGGCTCTCCTGAATTTACCCAGGAGCTCCATGTTTCCCTTTCTTGCAAGCCAAGGGGAGCCATTAAGAGTTGCTTAAAAAAAAAAAAAAAGAGTGGAAGCTATAATGTGGAGAATGGGTTGGAGGTGGACCCACCTTGATGCTGGAACACCAGGGGAGGAGTCTGTTCGAATAGTACAGGTGAAAGGTGAGGTGGACCCTAGTGAAGCCATGGCATGGGGTTGGGAAAGAGAATTCATCCAGCAGAATCTTTAAGACATGATGGTGGCTGAGGGAGGAGAGGGCAATCTCCTCCCAGACCTCTGCTCATCCGTCTTCTTGGCTCACTGTCTTCTGATCAATGCTTTCGCATTTGTTGTCTGTTTTGATGCTCAAGATTGCCCTCAAAATTCAGCTGGTCAAATAATATTTCCGCTTGACATATGAAGAAACTAAGTCTCAGAGAAGTGCATGGGCTGCTTAAAGATCCAAGGGCCTGAACTCAGGTCTCCTGCTAGCCAAGCTGGTCTCCTTTCTCCAAGTCTCTCTGACCTCACTTACTCAGATGTTTCAAGGGTAGAAGTAGGTATTTTGGGGAGCAGGGTGGGGAGCACCTAGGTAAGAGGAAGCTTGTAGGAGGTGGAGCTGTTGCTTTCTAGCCATACTTACCAGGCTGATTTATCTGTGAGTGTTCAAGCATATGCTACATACATAAAAGGCAATATGCTCGAAGGAAACCCCATATACCACAGTCTAGATTTATAAGACTCAATGAGTGATTTTTATTCCACTGTTAAAGGCTTTTTTTCCCCCTTCTTGCTCTATCAAACTATTCCTTATAGGGTTTCTTAAAAGAGCAATCTCTGTCTCCCACGATGCTTTTAAAATGCAATTTATTGCACACATTTTATTAGCATTCTGCTGCTTAGGAATGCAACCCATGATCAAAATGACACACATCCTCTCATAGAGTTATGGCCGCTCAGGATGTCATTAGTTTAGTATTTCCAGTTGTGGTTATGGTTGTTTTAGACAGGAATAAAGTGAGACCAGTCCATTGTATGTTTTAAAATGGCTTAATTTCTCCAAGTCAAACTCAATGTAAAATATTCTGTAACTTCACCGGCACAGAGGCCGGTAGGACTTGGAGAGATAGCAGCTGGGAGCCCTGGCTCCTCATTCTGTCCTTGACACCAAGCACCAAACACCACTGAGACCCAGGCCAGGCTTTGCCTTCTCTGAGTCTCACTCTCCTTTTCTGTGAGGCAAGAAAAATGGGAGAGGCCTCAGGTGGCACTTCTGTATTTATTCTTTTAATTATTCGTATCCTTACTTAATCTTTTTCAGCTGCTACACCATTCTCCCCA
This sequence comes from Mustela lutreola, assembly GCF_030435805.1. Taxonomy (NCBI): domain Eukaryota; kingdom Metazoa; phylum Chordata; class Mammalia; order Carnivora; family Mustelidae; genus Mustela; species Mustela lutreola. The sequence continues at coordinate 8,283,592 of NC_081292.1, read as the reverse complement.
AAACAAAATATTATGTGGAAGTCCAAAACGTAACGCAAATAAGAGCAAGCAGCTCTTGAAATCCTGTGTTCCAGGCCATTGTATTTCCATGGGAGACCTTGGGAAAGAAGGCTATGGGGGGTTTTGAGGCTTAGATGACCACTCATGTGGATTCTAGCTTGGGGTATGCGTGGAAGTTTCTCCAATCTCCTTCAGTTACTGAGTAGCTCTGAGAACTCAGGTAGGTCACACAGCTGCTTCTCCTTATCTGTAACAATTCATGTTGCACTTGAAGGGTTCTGACATTGGAAAAATCCAGCACATCCTTCCAATGCACACGTGTTTCATGTGCATCGCATTATGTACGTGAATGCTGTTTCTTCCTGAGCACTAAATCCATGCTGGGACTAACAAAAGCATTTTCATGTATTAGTGCATTGACTTCTTACAACACTACCCACAAGGTACTTGCATTCCCCTCAGTTTTCAGATGCAGAAACTGAATCTCAGATTGAGATTGAGGAAATTGTTCAAGGTAAAAAAGCTATCTGAGGGGTCTGAAGAGGTGAGGGGTGGGAGGTGGTGGGTTTGGAGAGGGCATGTATTGCATGGAGCACTGGGTGTGGTACAAAAACAATGAATACTGTTATGCTGAAAATAAATTAAAAAAGAAAAAGCTAGTAAGTGGTAGATAAAGATCTGGCAGTTTTATACATAATTGGTATAGATCTTGTCTGAACACCCAGCCCAATCTTTTAAAAAGGCGGAAGCTCAATCTTGCACTTGCTCTTTGTATAGTCTGACACAGTAGGGCTGGATAATGTGGTGGATGGATTCTAGAATGGTCCCCATGACCCCTGCCTGCTGGTGTTCATTCCCTAGGGTGGCCAGGACCAGGATCATTTGCCTCAAATGATCGAGTACAGCAAAGGAGACAGGATGCATGTGATTACATTACAGAAGATTGTAGCACCCTGTTCTGCTGGAGTCTCCCTCTCGCTGGCCTGATGAAGCAAGTGGTTCTGTGGGGTGCCCACATGACCAGGAACTGAGGGCAGCTGAGGGTGGCCTTAGACTTCAGCTGATGGCTAACAAGAAACTGTCCCACAGTTGCCAGGAACCTAGAGCGTCACTAGCCAAGTAAGCTTGGAAGCAAGTCCTTGTCCTGTTTAGTCTCTGGATGAGAACACAGTCCTGACCCTGACCAATTCCTTATTGACAGGGGATCCAGGTAAGCTGTGTCTGAACTCCTGATCATAGATACCGTGAAAGAATAAGCATGTACTGTGTTAAGCTGATCAGTTGGGGGTAATCTGATGACACAGCAATAGATAACCAACAGTCGAACTTTCGATGTTTTTCCTTTTTGTTTTTGTAATCATCACTATAATCCAAAATAGCCTTCTATCAAAAGAAAAAAATTAGAGACAGTGGATTTTCAGACAGCAGAAGGGAGATGATTTGATGTCCAGAATCCAGGTCTGGCACGATCAGTGCCTTCAGACCTAACTTGCAAGCACTGGCTTCATGTTTTCTTGTGGGCACAGCCCCTTCACCCAGCCCCACACTGCCTGCTGATGTCCTGCTGAAAATGCTGTGGCAGAGAATAATGCATACTCTCCAAAGTGGTTTCCTGTTGGCCCATAACCATCCCACTCCTGTGGGTGGTAGCACTAATTTCTTTGAGGACCGCCCCCGCTCTCTGCTCCTGTAAATTACGTGGGATCTAGGAGGAGTCAGCACAAAATACTCATCGTGCTGCATGTCCTATTTCCCCAGCCCCAGAATGGGTTCAGGGTTAAACACAAGACCCGAGCAGGCCAATGGGATTTATCTCTGGAACTCCCATGAGGCCTGCTGGGACAGTGACACCTGCTCTTTCTACAAGGACTGCTGTCCTCTGTGAGGTTCATGCCAGCATACGTAGGGTGTTGGCATTTTCCCCACTTTGCAGATAAGGAAATTGAAGCATACAGAGAAATGTAGTCATTTATCTCAAGTTTTCTACTAGTGACCATGGAGCTGACCTTGGAGCTCAGAACTCTTTGGTTCTAAAGCCAGCTTGGAGCTACTGATGGCAAAGCTAACAGTAACAAAGCTGTCCAGTCATCACTGGGATTACTCAGCAGGAGGCATAAATAGTACCTACTGGGCACTGCTCCGTGTTCATGATGATGGAGGTGGAGGGGTGAGCCAGTCCTGATCAGGCTTCCTGGGAACCTTCTGTCTAGTTAGTGGCAAAGATGCAGAATCACAACAGTGTCAAATAGGGTTCTTTGCACTTATCTTGAGGCCCACCTCCCCATTTTATAGGTCAGGAAATTGAGTCCCAGAAGGAGCTGCCTAAGACCTGCAGATGGTGGGTTCCAGAAAGTTTACATGATAACCAGGGCTGGGATAAGATCCCACGATCCTGGGATCGAGCCCGACAACGGGACCCTTGCTCAGCAGGGAGTCTGCCTCTGCCTCTGCCTCTGCCCCTTCCTCCTGCTTGTGCTATTTCTCTCACTGTCTCAAATAAATAAATAAAATCTTTAAAAATAAATTAAATTAAAATAAATGAATATGAAATGAATGAAATGAAATGAAATGAAAAAATTAAATTAAATTTAAAAATTAAATTAAATTAAAAAATTAATTAAATTAAAAAATAAAAATAAAAAAATGAACGAATGAATGAATGAATGTGGCTTTCAAACTCATATCAGGGAGATCATATGATAGTTGTCTTACCTATTCCTACTCCTTACCTACTCCTTACCTATTCCTTACCTGTTCCTACTCCTTACCTATTCCTTACCTGTGCCTCTCACTCCTACCTCGCACCAGTCCTGACCTGACTATCAGCCATGCCTCTGACTTCAGGATTCCCCCAGAAAGCCTGTCTTGATGCATTCCTACAGCATGTCAGATTCATCAAATGTTTATTCTTTTTTATTTTAATTTTTTAATTCTTTTATAAACATAGAATCTATTTTTATCCCCGGGGTACAGGTCTGTGAATCGCCAGGTTTACACACTTCACGGCACTCACCAAAGCACATACCCTCCCCAATGTCCATAACCCCACCTCTCTCTCCTGACCCCCCTCCCCCCAGCAACCCTCAGTTTGTTTTGTGAGATTAAGAGTCACCTCTTCCACCTCAGCTGCAGCAACATCTTCCTAGGAACATCGCCAAAGGCAAGGGAAGCAAAGGCAAAAATGAACTATTGGGATTTTATCAAGATCAAAAGCTTTTGCACAGCAAAGGAAACAGTTAACAAAACCAAAAGACAACTGACAGAATGGGAGAAGATATTTGCAAATGACATATCAGATAAAGGGCTAGTGTCCAAAATCTATAAAGAACTTAGCAAACTCAACACCCAAAGAACAAATAATCCAATCAAGAAATGGGCAGAGGACATGAACAGACATTTCTGCAAAGAAGACATCCAGATGGCCAACAGACACATGAAAAAGTGCTCCATATCACTCAGCATCAGGGAAATACAAATCAAAACCACAATGAGATATCACCTCACACCAGTCAGAATGGCTAAAATTAACAAGTCAGGAAATGACAGATGCTGGCGAGGATGTGGAGAAAGGGGAACCCTCCTACACTGTTGGTGGGAATGTAAACTGGTGCAACCACTCTGGAAAACAGCATGGAGGTTCCTCAAAATGTTGAAAATAGAACTGCCCTATGACCCAGCAATTGCACTACTGGATATTTACCCTAAAGATGCAAACGTAGTGATCCGAAGGGGCACATGCACCCTAATGTTTATAGCAGCAATGTCCACAATAGCCAAACTATGGAAAGAATAGGTGTCCCTCAACAGATGAATGGATCAAGAAGAGGTGGCATATATACACAATGGAATACTATGCAGCCATCAAAAGAAATGAAATCTTGCCATTTGCGACAACATGGATGGAACTAGAGCGTATCATGCTTAGCGAAATAAGTCAAGCAGCGAAAGACAAGTATCATATGATCTCCCTGATATGAGGAAGTGGTGATGCAACAGGGGGGGGGGGTTAAGTGGGTAGGAGAAGAATCAATGAAACAAGATGGGATCGGGAGGGAGACAAACCATAAGTGACTCTTAATCTGTTTATTCTTTTTTATAACTTGTTCCCAACAGACTTTTACAGGAATATTACACCTCTTGAGGTTTTAAAATCAGTCATCCACCAGCTCAGAGACTCTAGGACAGGGGATTCTGCTCACCTAATTGTCCTGGGCATTGCTTCCTTCGTATCATATTTTAATCAATCAGAGACCAGGGTTTTTAAGACTCCTCCTATTTGCAGAGACATTAATCTGTCTGTGTTTTTTTAAATCCTGCCATAGACTCCGTGAATTAGAGTAAGAATGAGGGGCTCAATGCCCCCAAATCGGTCCCTTTTGCAGGTGGAACAACTAAGTCTCAGCGAGTCTGTGTCATTCGTGCTCAGACCTCTGATGAACAGGATCAGCTCTGAAACCCAGCCTCCCGGATCCTCCATAACCCTAGAATCATGGCCCTTCCCTGCTGTGCTTTACACTGTAAATAAATCCCTTTCTGTGTGGCCAATCAGGAATCCTCTGTGATGTAGGATTGGAGTTGGGCCAGCAAGGATGGATTTATTCTGCACACGGTCACTTCTATGAGGCAAAAGTTTAGGCTCCCCTTTATTTTGACAACCTTGGGGCTTTGTAAGAAAGGAGAGGCACAGAAATACATAAATGACTCTATTTTTTTTTTTTTAACTCAGTCTTACTTGCATTGTCTCCCTTCCCTTGGAGACTGTGTGGCTGTGTGTCACTGGGAGGATGGAGACTGCAGAAGAAAACCCAGTCAGGCCTCTTTCAGAGCCTCAGTCAGGCCTCTTTCAGAGCCTCAGGCCACGCCGCTCTGCTCTTGGCCATGCCTCAGTGGCCCCATGTTACAGTTGCGGGATGAACTCTAAAAGGAAAACAAAGGGAAGCTTTGCATGTGTCCTTGGGAGATACATTTTCATCAGTCAGCAAAAATCAAATAATTTGTACAAATATTTGGGGAAGGACTCATCCCTGCCTTTAGAAGGGGGAGAAGTCAAAGGCCGGAGATGTTCGGTGATGTTTACTCTAAACTATCCAAATATTAGCACTGCGCTCCAGCTGAGGAGGGCAGAGGGGTAAATAAACACCCAATCCTACAGCCTCGTCATTGCCATGCAAAGTGCAGCGGGAGTTAGCAGTAGGAACAGACTCTCCCGATGGAATGTTCTGGTTGATGTGGTGTGGGGGAGAGAACGTGACGTGTGGAGTCGGGCAGAGGGCACTTTGAATCCTACCTGAATCATTAGGAATCTGCAACCCAAATGAGGTGTTCCAGTTCCTGTGGACTTCGTTTCTTCCCCTATAAAACGGGGATGCGAAATTTAGCCAGAAGCCCTCTGGGATCGAACGTGCTGGCCTGTGTAATTGTTCCTAATACACCACAGGTCCTCAACATATAGGATTCCCCTTTCTACCTGCTTCCTCTAGCTGAAACCAGGCTCCCACTCACCCCACCCCACTCCCTGTGCTGTATGCTTTTGGGCCCTGGACAGGTGGGCCCCCAGACACAATGCCTGAGGGAAGCGCTGGGTAATAGCAGTTTATTTTAGAAGCAGCCCCGGGAAACAGGAAGAAAGAACAGAGAAGGGGACATGGGGAACAGAAAACCCATGGGAATGTGTGTCATGGAAGTGATCTTGATTTTGTTGGGCCATCTGAGATGTGTCCAGAATGCTTTCCAGAAGTATCCCTCTGAGAACAGAGGGCCAGTGCCCTGATCCACTGATGGAGGGTGACTCCTGGGACGTAACCTTCACCCCCCAAGTTCTTCTGGACTCTGCACAGAAAATAGGAAATACAGAAGCTCTTCTGAGTCCAGGCATTTCTACCATGGTCCACCACCACTGTGGTCAAAATCAGACGTGTGTCAAGGGGTTTTGACACCAGGACCCAAATCAGCTGCTCCATGAGACCTAGGACAGACTTTGCATGGCACATCTCTTGTCCCTTGGCTGTAGAAACTGAGATTTGACTCTGGCTGCAGTACTTAGTGGCTGAAATGTCTCTTTTAACATTTCAAGCTTCAGTTTCATCCCCAAAGTGGGAGGCATCAGTGGGCATTGAAAGGGTTAACAACTATTCAAGAAGCAGGAGAGTGCCAGGGAGGAGAGAGAACCCTTGTGGGCTGTACTGTGTGTCCTTGTGGATGTGAAGGGCAGTGGCAAAGTGATAGTAGTGGTCTAGGTGGTGGTGATATCAGGAGATTGGAATTTGCTGGAGCCTGGAGATTTACCCACAATCCAGCCCACTCTAGAGCCCCATTCTGCAAAGTAAGTTCTGCAGATCAGCAGAAGCAGCCTTACCTGGAACCTGCTAAGAATTCAGACTCCCCACTCCCTCCTCCCAGAGGGAGGGATCAGAATCTACCCAGTAGTGAGATCCCCTGGCCATCTGCATGCCGCTAACTGAGAAGCCCTAGGCTAGTGGGAGGTCTCTAGGCTGGTGAGGATAGAAATGAGGGCTTGGGCACTCTTTAACTGGGGTGGTAGAGAGGGAGGAGGGAAAGGCAGGAGTTTCTAGGTTGTTATCATCTTTCCTTTTTCCTTCCAGGATCTGTGGGGCAGAGATTTGAAGCTATCCCAGAAGCAGGAGACTCATTGCGCCTGGAACTCTGGTTAGGCAAGAAGCTTTAGATTGGTGAGTCATTAGCACATGGTAAGAACAACTAGGATTTATTGGATGCCTTTGATGTGGAGGTAATGGGCAGGTCCTTTCCATGTACTGTCTCCTTTGATCTACACAACACTGGAAAGTGTGGTATGGTTATTAACCCATTTTACAGATGAGAAGGCTGTGATGTGCACAAGTTATTTTTTGACCTTGATCATTCAGGTAGCAAGCAGAGGAGAGAGAATTCAAAACCAAGTAGGCAGAGATGAGAGCATTTTCTCTGCCCAATGATGCTGTTTTCCACATAGAGAGACATGCAATTTCTAGAACATTCATGTCAATTGTTTACTAATAAATGTCACCTTGTATCACCTTGGTATTCTTAAGTAGAAACTAGCATTGTTGTTTTCCTTTTTTGCTGATAAGACACCTGAGACTCAGAAAGCTCATGTGAGTGTGGGAGCCCAATAGACAGCAAGTTGTAGAGCGAAACTGCAGACCTGACCTGAACAATACTACAGACCTGAACATGGCTCAATCCTCCAAATATTGTGATGTGAGCTGCCTATTTGATACCCATTTCCTTCCTCTTAGTTTACAAAACCCTGATTTTTTTCAGCATGGCAAAATACCCAGCCTCAGGCATTGAATCATGATTGATTGAAACTAATTACGACAATTCTATTAATCATAGCATGGCATTCTTTTTTTTTTTCTAACCTCCCTTTAAGATAGAAGTGCTTTGGTAACGGATGTGATAGTTGGACTGACAACAGCCATTTTGCAACCATGAAGCAACTGGTAAGAATGGCGAGAAAATGATTAGCAGGAGATTTGGTCTCTCCTATCCTGACCAAGCTGTGCAACCAATACTAGGAGCTCTCTACTATTTTATTTTAGATTTATTATTTATTTTAGAGAGAGAAAAAGAGAGGGAGCAAGAGAGCACACATGGGAGGTAGAAGGGCAGGGGGAGAGGGATAGAGAATGTCCAGCAGGCTCTGCACTGAGCATGGAGCTCTATATGGGGCTCAATCTCACAACCCTGAGATCACAATCTTAGCCAAAACCAAGAACTGGACACTCAACTGACTACACCATCCAGGTACCCCAAAACTCCTATTTTTAAGCCAATATTAATCTCATTTCCTACATATGTCTGTGAACACATTCCTAACTAACAAACACATCCTTCTAAAAATGAGGTTAGTGGTTGTATTGATTCAATGATGCCTATGTGAGAAGAGTGGAGAACACACATTCAGCACTCAGTTATGGTGGCCATTATTATCTTACTCTGTGGCTCTGCCTGAAGGCTGAGAAGCTTTTCCCATTTCCCGGGCTTATGGCATTCTATATGGGTCTCCTCCAGTCAGAGCTTATCCCAAGCCAATTAGTCCTCAGGTTTGTTTTGTTTTGTTTTTCCTAGAGAAAGAGGGCACCTGTGCATTTGAGTTGGGGTGGGAAGTAGAAAGGGAATGGTAGAGGGAGAGAGAGAATCCCAGGCAGACTCCATGCCCAGTACAGAGCCCAAGACAGGCCTACATCCCACGACCCTGAGATCATGATCTGAGCTGAAACTAAAAGTCAGATGTTTAACCAACAGAGCCACCCAGACATCCCAACCCTCAGCATTTGAACTCATCTCCTTGTTGTCTGACATGCATCATTTTGTCAGCCTCTCCCTAAGACTTTGCCAGATGAGGGTGGGAATGCTCTAGAGAGTCTCACAGAGAACACATAATGGATGTCTTCTTCTCTTCCAGCTGTTCCTGGTGTCTCTGAATGGGCTGTTCCTGGTGAATCTCAGACCCAGGATCCATTTGCAGAGTGATGTCAACCCAGGCTTTGTCCTTTGGGTGTGGAGGGGCCTGGGGAGCAAGAGTCTCACACAGGTAGAGTTAGACAGTGTTCTCCACTTTGGTACCACCTGCTAGAATGCTGAGTGGTAATTTGTTCCTCCAAATATCTGGTAGCTGCTTGCTTTTGAAACCTCATTTGTACTCCAGACATGTTTACTATATGATTGAGGAAATGAAGGAATGAATCTTCAACTGCTTTTTCAATTATCTGTAAAAATCTCCCCATAGAGCCCTCAGAATCTTTTTATACACACCATGCCCAGGTTCCTCCTCATTATCCTCTTCCTTAAATGGCAGATATTGGAAGAGAACATTCTTCCTTGGGCTATAACATCGCACAGGTTAGTATAGTGGCCAATTAGGAACAGTAGTGGTAACCAAAATATAGCAGCTTGATTAATGGTCGCGCTGCCCTTAAGTTCCTAACTATTGAGCCATTGTGAACAGATGGAAATAGCTTTCTCTGAAACAACTCTATTGCCCCTTGTATAAGGAAATCAGCTAGCCCTTCAAAGATCACTGAGAGGTATAAAAGCACAAAAAATAGCATAAAATCAGAAAGGTGGAAAGAGAAGACAAAGCCAGAATGGAGAGAGATTGGACGGTTTCTCTAGTGGCACCTGACCGATGGTGTCACCAGCTCCCTAATGAGAAGAGATTTGAGTGAAGACAAATAAAACTGCAAAAGATATTACATGCTAAATATACTATACAATTCAATTTAATGATGTATGCTTTATTTTTTGATACCATTTATCCAATCTCAGGTCATCTTTTGGTGTCTTTACAAAACCCTAAGTAAAAGGAGACTTTAGATTGTAGATAATATGAATTGATCAACCTGACACTGAACGATGCCTTCAATGTTCTCGTTCGGTGTTGGAAGAACCAGCGAATAAATTCATGCTCCCAAAGGGTGTTTGGGCAAGGGGTCTTCAGGGAAAGGATATAGTGCACTATACCGATGGCCTCCACTCCTTCTGTTGGGCCATATGACAAGCATGGTGAATGGGAAGTGGGATAAAACTCAATCTTTCCCCTCAGATAGATGATATTCTGGGAGGGTAAGGCAGACATAACACCAGCATGAGCCCAATGACATAAATTTCATGGAAGCTTTGTGTCTGACTCTTTGGGTGGGGGTGGGGAAGATGAGAGTTTGGAAAATGCCCATAGAGTTGGGGCCTTTACAATAGAATCTGGGAAGGAATGTTGGTGGTGTGACAATAGAGCATGGTGGGGGCCACTCTGCAGCCTTTGAAGGAGAGTGAGCCTGTTGCATTAGTCATTGGCCAGGCTGTCAAATGCACAGGACATCATAGGAGGGACAGTAGAGGCTGTGCCCTTGGAGAGCTGAGTTTTCTTGGCATGCAGGAGAGAATGATAAAAGATGGCAGTTGATGAGGCTTAGGAGGGGGATTATACCTACTCCTGAAAGGTCTTGTATACCTCACCAAGGGGACCTTGTGTTGCTTCTACAGGCTTTTAGTCATGACATCAACATGGCAAGATTTATAGTTGGACCTCCCAGCAGTTGCCCTCCTGGGGGACAGAGTGGACTAAGAGAACCAGGGAGGCAGTGATTCTTTGATTGCCTCGAGTTTGAAGAGCTTGTGGTCCCCAGAGTGGGGCTCTGATTCTCTAGGATTGCCAGTCTGGTAGGTGGGATCAAGAAGACCTTCTTGGCTGTAACCTTTTAGAAAACGTTGGGCATCAGCCTCTACTGCAGGATGATGTTCAGCTGATCCTTCTCCAACCACGTTGGCAATGTGCGAGCAGCTCTGGGCCAGGATCCTCAATATGGATCCTTGAGAAAGGGCAAGACAAAACTGAATCTCATGGGTCACAGGAGGAATAAATCAGGTCTTCTGACCTTGATGTTGCATGCTCTGTCCATAGATAGACATTGCCTGATAAGTTTTTCTTTCCTTGTTTATTTCTTTCTCTCTTCCTCCATCTCTCCCTCCCTTCCTCCTTTCCTCTCTCACTCCCTCCATATTTTTCCATTCATCCATCATACATTGACTGAACAGCATGAGCCCACTGTAGTCCCCCAGGGTATCAACTACCTGATGTAACTCCTCCAGCCTCTGAGTTGAGTTCAGCAAATATTTCTTGGGCAGCTTCTATGTACCTGGCACTGTATAAGCCCTGGGGATCCCATGATTGATGAGATATGGGTCCTGTTCCCCAGATCTCTGTCTAATGCAAGAAACAGATGTACAAACCAGAAATTATAGTACACTGAGATATGGGTTAAAACGAGCTATGCACATAGCCCCTGGAGACTTCGTTTCCCCCATATAGTAAAGTAGATCATTTATTTCCACACTCTTTCCAATTCTGACAGCGCTGTGCACCATGCTCTCCGAGGGAAGGATCAGCACACACAGAGCTAGTTCTGTTAGCCTGCATTAACGCCCAGGTCAAGCACTCCTGTTCTTCACTGTCTGCATTTCAGAATTCCTCATTAAATAAGGCAGAAAAAGCTGTGAAAAGTTTATATTTTAAGTCTGAATGCCGTATGAAATAGTAATAGACCCCACACAGAACATTTCATTTGGAATTAAGGGGTTCTCTTTGTCAGTCTATCAAAAGATGCTTCCTGGATGTGCTCAGTGCCTCAGAGGAGTGCATAATGAAACATTTCCAGAGAGGTGGTGAATATTTACATGAGGTAGTAAAAGTTTGATTCACTCGTAAAAGAATTCGAGGAAGAGGAAATTTAAAAGTATTGACATATGCATAGGACAAAATAAAATAAACATTAAGGAGATCAGATGAAATGTTATAGTGATTATCTCTGGGAGGGGGGGCGTCACCTGATACTTATTTCCTTTTCTATATTTTTATATATCTTCCAAAAGTTCTGCAATGAACATGCATTGCTTATATTTTTAGAAGATACAAATTACTTTTTTACAAAACTCTTGATGATTTGAAGATTGAATCCTGTTAATGAGCTTCCATCTGTCCAGACCTTTCCTCGAGGGGATTGTGAATTACCTAGTGTGAAGCTCTTTTGTTCCTATAGTGAAACTTCAATAGGTTTGAAATGAATTTATGAGCCGGCGTCCTAAGGAGGCAGAGATGTTATCCTCTGTGCCAGGTGAGAGGAGGGGAGGAAATGCCCGGTTTCTGCAGAAACCACCGCACCCAGGACCTGAGGTTCACCAGCCGCATGAGCCTTGAAGGGCACTCTGCACACGCTTGAACAAAATAGGTCAGAAGTCCAGCCACGCTTGCTATCACAGATAATAATAATGAGCAAAGACAAACGTCTATTCCTTCCCTGTGCTTTCTCCATGGCCCTTTCTCCTCTATATCCCTTATGTGTTAAGTTAGTTTGATGATGATTAGCAGAATGAACAGAGGGGACAGGTTCAGAAACATCTGGGGTTGGGGGTTTCAATTCTCCGGGCTTCGTTCTTTATCCCGTACAAGACTCATACTGCTGTGCTCTGTGAGGAGCTCGTCAGAGGCTGAAGCTTACTCCAGTGAACCAAACTCCCTCACTGACTCATTTGTTCATCCACAAACATTCCCATATATTTAATTTCATTCTCATGTTAAAGAGCATCTGATGCTCTTTTTGGGGGATGGTGACCTACAGTTCCCCTATTTCATGGTGATCCTGCAAAGATCCCAAGCCTGATCCATTGGGGACTTCTGAAAAGACCTGCGGATGAGGGTCTCTTCAACCGAAATCACAGATGTGTGTACCCATGTTCTTTGTCAAGCCTACATCCAAGAAGGAGGCACAGCAGGCTGGGAAAGAGGGGCGGGGTGAGGGCGGGACTTGCACTTCCTCCACTGGAGCCCTGGGGCCTTTTTTTTTTTTACCCCAACCACTGTGACTGCAAAAGACTATTTTATGTGACAGGAAAGCTGGAAGGAAAGACATCAACACAGTAGCACTGAAGACAAGGTGATCTTTATTTCCTGCTTCATTTTGCCCTGCATTTTAGAAAGGGTTTTATAAAGATCATGTTTGAGCCACTCTCTCCTGAAAGCTCTCAGGGTCCCCAGCGCAGGAGCCTGGGGCCATCAGAGGGCATGAGTCCCCGATTTGTTGAATGTAGGAGGCGCAGATCCCACGGTCTGGCTCACATCCCACCATTCCAACTCCCTTCTCATTTGCCTTCTCTTGTAGACGAGCTGGAAAATTAACAATTTTTGTTTCCCAACTTCCTGTGATTAGCCACTCTGCTCTGTCCTGTCTCCCAGCTAGTGTGGCTGTCATCTGCCCACAGTGCCCCATTGGCAGTCATCTTGCATCCATGAGGCACCAAGGACAAGGAGGAGAGTCAGCACACCGGAATGGCAGTCTTCCTGGAGGAGACTGGGTCCCTGCCGGCCTCACTGAGAGCTCACACTGGCCTCAGCCATCTACCACTGGGTTTCTGGTATTAGGAGAGATAGAAATCCTGTTTGTTTCCATCACTGCAATCAGATTTCTGTTAACAGACAGCAGATCTCCTATCCGATGCTGTAAATGGTGAGGAACCCTAAGCGAGCCAATGGGGGCACAGACAGGACATTGGGAGGGCATCAGTGCTGAGTCTGGTCCCAGGCCCAAGCTCAAAGTCAATATTCCTGGTGTCCCTGGACCTACTCCATGACACGACCAACTGGGGTTTCTGGTCAATCCAGTGTCTGGCCTTTTGTCTACAAGAAGTTTTTGTTTCCAGGTCAACAAAAAGGATGCTAAGGGTAAATGTTGATATCACCCTCACAGATGAATGAAATGTTGGTACCTGGAATTGCAGAAATGAATCACATCCACTTGAACAAAACCATCCCACTGTCCCAGTGAAGAACACGGACTCGGGATCACATAGCAACTCATTGTGGAGGGAAGCAGGGGTCCTGATACTCTGACACCAAATGCCCTCTGTCCCTATCTCTGCTGGAATGGTCCACTGGTAGTCAAGAGGGGTAGAGAATGAACTAAATAAGCAAATAACTTACCAAAAAAGACAATTTTTCCCCTGACCAAGAAGAGTCTTTATACCTCTGTCAGTAGGAGGTAGGAGGAAAGAAAACCAGCCATTTGGGTTGCAAATAATCAAATAATCAAAATAATTCCTCTCGCATGGCTAGATCTTGAAGTTTTCCCAAGCACTGCTAACGTCACATTTCACGTGGTCCTCATGCAACCACATGCAGTGAGGAGATTTAGCTGTCCTTTACCAGTGGAAAAACCAGTCCTCCAAGCACCCCTGGTCCAGTATCCCTTGTCATGGAGCCATCACCCTGGGAAGAGTCTGAGAATGTTTGATGAGTCTTAGGATCCGACACAGGAATGACCAACAGACCAAGGGACTTCTGGATGAGAGGATATTCTGAAAAGTATGTGATTCAAGGTGCCTCGATGGCCCATTCAATTAAGTGTCCAACACTTTTTTTAAATTTTTTTTTTAATTTTCTTTTTCAGCATAACAGTATTCCTTGTTTTTGCACCACACCCAGTGCTCCATGCAATCCGTGTCCTCTCCAATACCCACCATCTGGTTCACCCAACCTCCCACCCCCCGCCCCTTCAAAACCCTCAGATTGTTTTTCAGAGTCCATAGTCTCTCATGGTTGAGGGAAATTGGAAGGGGAGGTGAACTATGAGAGACTATGGACTCTGAAAAAAGTGTCCAACTCTTGATTCTGGCTCTGGTCATGATCTCAGGGTGGGATCGAGCCCCACATCAGCCTCTGTGCTGGGCGCAGAGTCTGCTTGAGATTCGTACATCAATCAATCAATCAATCGATCAATAATAAATGTGAGTGATTAGATTTTTCAAATCACATTCTTCTTACCCTCTTCAGTCATGGTTTAATTCCAGAGTGGCTCTGTCTTCATTTCCAGTTGAGCTTGAAAGAGTTGAGCTCTGCATTTTTATTGTTCTTACTGGCACTTGCCCATCCCCTCCTTCCTTCCCTCTCTTACCAAGGATAATATACTAACATCCACTTATCTATGGGAAACTACAAAAATCTGAATTCTTTTTGTAAAATGCAAAGAACATTTTGTGAACTCTTCAACGGCTGGGCCAAGGGGTGTCTTTGTCTGAATCGGAGGCTACAGAGGCTGACGAGGGAGAAACAGAGGACATCAGTGGGACACTGGTGATGCCCACAGGGGCTCAGTATGCTCCGCAACATCTCTTTAATGAATTCGCTGGATGCACCAGGCACTTAGAAACTTTTCACTTCCTTGCCTGCTTAAATAATTAGGGCATAAATAAAATAGGCACTGCTTTATTGGTGAGTTGCTTTTCTTTTTCTGCAGGAAGCCATCATGTGATCTAATATAGCCTGTGACATTTGATACAAATGCAACATATTCCCTTTCTCGTCTGTCTAATCCTGGCATTTCCTGGACATCACCAAGGTTATTGATTCTTGGACCAGTGCAAATGTTGATGGGATGTGTCACACTCTAAGGAAATGTCATTTGGAAGAAACAGATCAATACAGTTGATTAATCACATTATAGAGAAATCCGGGATAGAGAGCTGGGATATTTGGGTGTGGAGAGTGGATGACAATAGGGAGGCAATGTGGTGGGGACAGCACCAAGGCTCTGTCCCACTGTCTAAAGGGACCCCTGCACTCTTTTCAGGTGATAGAAAAGGTAGTAGCAGGTGTGGGAGCAGGACTAGCAACAATGATGACGATGAGGAGGATGTCCTCCTCAGATAGAGGAGACAGAGTGTGGAAACAGAGCTGTTTCGACTACATCTGTATCTTTGGGGTAAATACCCAGTAGTGCAATTGCAGGGTCATAGGAATCTCCACACTGTCCTCCAAAGTGGCTGCACCAACTTGCATACCCACCAACAGTGTGAGAGGGTTCCCCTTTCTCCACATCCTCTCCAACACACATTGTTTCCTGTCTTGCTAATTATGGCCATTCTAACTGACGTAATGTGGTATCTCAATGTGGTTTTAATTTGAATCTCCCTGATGGCTAGTGATGATGAACATTTTTTCATGTGTCTGTTAGCCATTTGTATGTCTTCATTGGAGAAGTGTTTGTTCATGTCTTCTGCCTATTTTTTGACATGATTATCTTTTTTTGTGTGTTGAGTTTGAGAAGTTCTTTTTTTTTTTAATTTTATTTATTTATTTGTCATAGAGAGAGAAGCGAGAGCAAGCACAGGCAGACAGAGTGGCAGGCAGAGGCAGAGGGAGAAGCAAGCTCCCCACCAAGCAAGGAGCCTGATGTGGGACTCGATCCCAGGACACTGGGATCATGACCTGAGCCGAAGGCAGCCGCTTAACCAACTGAGCCACCCAGGCATCCCGAGAAGTTCTTTATAGATCTTGGATATCAGCCTCTTGTCTGTACTGTCATTTGCAAATATCTTCTTCGATTCTGTGGGTTGTCTCTTTGTTTTGTTGACTGTTTCCTTTGTTGTGCAGAAACTTTTGATCTTGATGAAGTCTCAAAAGTTCAATGGCCAGGGTCACCAAACTGTGGAAAGAACCAAGATGCCCTTCAATGTATGAATGGATAAGGAAGATGTGGTCCATATACACTATGGAGTATTATGCCTCCATCAGAAAGGTTGAATACCCAACTTTTGTAGCAACATGAATGAGACTGGAAGAGATTATGCTGAGTGAAATAAGTCAAGCAGAGAGAGTCAATTATCATATGGTTTCACTTATTTGTGGAGCATAACAAATAACATGGAGGACATAGGGAGATGGAGAGGAGAAGGGACTTGAGTTGAGGAAAATTGGAAGGGGAGATGAACCATGAAAGACTATGGACTCTGAAATACAATCTGAGGGTTTTGAAGGGGTAGGGGGTGGAAGGTTGGGGGAGCCAGGTGGTGGGTATTATGGAGGACATGTATGGCATGGAGCACTGGGAGTGGTGCATAAATAATGAATTCTGTTACACTGAAAATAAATTAAATAAAAATTTAAAAAAACTCATAGAGCTGTTTTGTGAACTATTTGAAATAAAAACTAGTTATTTGTGAACTATTTGAAATAAAAACTATTTGAAATTAAAAGCCCTAGGTTTAGGGCACTGCTAGACCATTCTTATTACAGAAATAAATGTTAGCTATTATGGTTCTAGTTATGGGAAACTCTCAAATGAGAAGAAAGAACAAGTGCTTTGAAGAAGAGTTAGACAGGGGAGACCTCTGTCCCTGGAGCATGAGCAAGGCGACCCTCAGCAAAGACTGCTGGGCTTGGAAGTTTCTCCTCTCTAAAGCCAGACTGAGGCTCCATTCACCTCTGCTCCCTTGGATGCCATTCCCTTACTCTTGGGGCACTGACTTTGACTCATGCTGTTATGGGCAGAGGTGGCTCTTCCCTTCTCCAAGGACATGCTGTTGTCTAAAGGTCTGGGAGACAAATAGTATTTTGCATCCAATGGACAAAGGGTGAACAGCATTCAAAGATTCCCTTCATTCCTCCTTTGGTCAAGAGGCCACTGAGAATAACAACAGTTTAACTGTCATTGTCATGGGGACTGAGACAATGCCTGCAACCCCAGCACAGTCAGTAACATATAGGAAATGTTCCAGAAACATTTATGAAAGAAATGAACGGAGGAAGGAGGCATGGAGGGAAGAAATGTCAGGTGGTTGGGACAAGAGATGACTGAGACTGCCAGACCCATGAACTATGTGACCTTGGCCACAATTTCTCTCTGCTCAGAATGCTGCCACTTTGGAATTGACTCTAAGACATAAAAAGAACAACAGATGTGACAAATAAGCTCATTTTCTGTTCCAGGTACGGTTGTCTCATAGTGTGATCTCACAATGATATCAACATGTTCTCTTATGCGGCCTCTGAAATTGACAAAAGTTGATGAGGAGAAAGGGTTTTTCTTCCCTCCAAGAAACATTCAGGTGTTAAACCTATAGGTCTTTCCATCTTCCCTGATTATCTGTAAGGAACATCAATGAAAGACCTCGACCCAAAGCTATTCCAGTTTGGGGAAGTAGAAGTAAAGAAGATGCAAGTGTGGGGTCCCTGAAGCTGAGCGCACCCTGGGAATGTGAGGAAATCCCTCTTTGTCTAAGGATCTGAGTGTAGAGCATGGGAAATCGGGGCCTGGTCTGATCCTGATCTTTTTGCCTCTGGAGCCCACAGTGTGTGGCCTGGTCTAGAAACCCCAAAGGCAGATGCACTTTTGGAGAGGGGAGGGGGGATGGCCTCCAACAGCCAGAGAGAGGTTGCAGGATGGAGGGGAAGCCGCCTGGGCTCTGGCTGGAGCATATCCAGGCTATAGTCCTAGCTAGCTCAGCCCCTTAATGACTCCAAGACTCTGAGCCCCGCATGTGGCCAATCTGAGCCTCTGCTGTCTCCTCAGTGAAGTGCGATGGAAACAGCGCTCCCCCAGAGCAAATGTAGGCTTGAGCAGGATGAAGTGGGTAAAGTTCCTTGTAAGGCACCTCCAAAGAGCCAGAACTAGCTGCCCTTCAGTTCGTGGCCTGAGCTAGCAGTCCTGATAAGGCAGCAGGACACCAGAGAAGTGAGGCAGGGACTGACTGTCGCCTGGTCTGTTAGCAGAGGAGAGGACAGAAGTTCGGGGAAGAGTGCCACTCGCTCTACTGGCTCTAGCTCGCTCTGCACCTTACTCCCTGAGTCTGGACGGGCCTGACTCACTGTCTGGTCAGCCCCCTGCCTCTCCTGCCCCTTCTGCTAGCATTGCCCAGTGTCCCCACCTGTTCCTCAGCCCCATCCATGCCTTCTAGAAGGACTCAGCCTCCTCCCGGACCGATGATGTTCTTCTAGTTAATGTTTTTCTCTCCCACCTGAGTACAAACCCTGGGGGGTCAGGGTACATGCCTGGTGATGTCTGCTGAACCCCACAGCCCAGCACAGTGCCTGGTGCTTAGTGGGGGCTCCATGCCATTTTTTTTTGTTTGCATAAAAGATATCAGTGAGTGCACCTGCATGCACATAAAGGCATGTGAATGAATAAATAACTCTTGGGGGCATGCTTCAGGCCTGGGGAAAAGGTAAGATTAGGAAGCAGGGCAGATCAGGAAATAAGAGAAGAATGGAGGAAGCTTCCTCGCGATGGGCGTGCCAGGCTGTGGAGATTGCCATTGGCACTGAAGAGGGCAGTGTCCCTAGGTGGAATGGCCAGCCAAAGAAGGTGTAGCTTCTTGGTAATGTCTGTGCCTCCCTGTTGAGAAACCCTTTGCCATTCATGGAGCATGATGTCTGTGGACCAGAGTCCAGGAACTGGTGAGTGGGACTGAGAGGAACATTCCAGTTGTGAGAGGATCTGCAGGAAGATGGAGGGAAGCCCACAGTGCCATCAGACCCACCATGGGGCACCTGACCCATTGGCGCAAAGGCCAGGGAAGCATGGCAGAAGCGGGTCCCTGGACTGAGTCTTAGGGTGTGTCGGAGTCCTCCTTACACAGAAGATGGGACCCAGGCTCAGGCTGGCTCAGGGCACAGACGGCTCACTCGATGGCAACTCCAGCAGCCCCAAGGCACCCAGACGCTTTGCGGACACTGGCTGTGGCCATGGGCTGGAGGACCTGGGGTCTGCGACTGGAAGAAGAGGGGCTGAGGAATGGGGGGGGTCTCTAAAGCGGGGAGCTTGCGAACTTGGGTGGTATCTGTGGAAAGGCAACTGGCAAAAAATGGGGCAAGGAGTGCTGAAAACCTGTGGAGTTTTCTCTCACACACGTTACTGGACACGAAGTTCCCACCGCCTGGATGCAAAGCTGGGTGGTTTCTGCTTCTGCCCCGAGTCATGGCTTTTTGTTGCGACGGACATCCTTGCAGAGGAGGCACAGGACTGCAGCTGAAGAGCTCCCAAACCAAACACAAAGAGGGCGAGCTGGGAAGGGGGTGATGCTCTGTGTCTCATCCCAGTCTCGTGAACCCATCCAGGGGAAGATAACTGCAGGGCAACCATTCTCTGTGCCTCGGCTTATCCATCTTTGAAGTGAGGGAAATGACATCCTCTTCCACAGGTGCTGGGGCAACAGCACGCACAATCCTTCTTGCACATTCTCCACCCGAAAGGGGCTTAGTTGCTGCTTCTCTTTCTACATCCCTGAGCCTTGGTTTTCCTCATTTGTCAAATAGTGAGGTTGAATTATAAGGTAAGAAGAATAAAGAAAGTCACCTTTTCTTAGACCTGATTTGATCAAGATGGTAAAGTCCAGGAGAGCTCCCATTTGGCCTCTGCTAGTTTCCCTGGGGGGCTGGTCTGTAATGGGTATTGGGATGATGTGGATGATAGCTAACACTTCTGGAACACCTTCTAGAATCCAGGCCTCATGTGTTCAGTGTGATATTCAACTTCCTCCTATAAAGGTAAGGCAAGCAGGTGTTCGATCATTCCATTTTTCAGACGAGGAAAGGGAGATGGAGAGGCTCACATGGCTAGGAAGTGACTTAGTTGAGATCCAAGATTTGGATCTCATGTCCTCACTTTCTGTCCTAAATCATCAGTAGAAGTTGGACATGGTCCTTGAGTCCTTCCATGGGAAGCTTTTAGGGTGTAGGGACTCCTGAGGACGACTCTAGCCCGCAGTCTCCCGAGCACACACTCCCTTAGGATACTCAGGGACATTCACAGGCATCAAGCACTGAAAGAAGCTGCCTCCACCTTCCCGAAGTCTCCATTGCTCTTGGAAAAGTGGCCCACCTGAAAATGTGTCTGGGTTCTGTCTCCTTTCCTTTCCCAATTGACCTTTCCAGCTTTTCTGTTCCCATTTCATGAAGGAAAGTCATCTTCCTCCTTCATCCTGAATCTAATCTCTGGGGCATCAGACAAAGAGAGGAATTCTGTAAATGCCAAGCAAAGCAGCTTCTGTGAGAAATGTTGGAGGTGGCATGTGAAACCTTATTTCATCGAGGTAGCAAACGTGTGCAAAGACAAGATTCAGTTCTCATTCTTCTTGTCTATTTATCTTCTATCTCTCTATCCATCTATCTTCTATCCATTCACACGTCCACATATCCAATCGCCCATCTCTCTTAAAACTTGATTTCAGGAAAGAGAAAGTTAACAGAACTTGTGCATTAACAGATCTATTTGAATTTTAAAATAAAGTCAGACTTTCCTGTCAGATAGAAGTTGGATGTGGCTGAGGAGTTTGACAATGAGCACTAGCTTTGACAATTAGGCTACGTGGCAGGTATTTTCCATAAATTAAACAAGTTGAATCAGAGCCTCCAAGGTTTTGACAGATTAGATTTAAAGCACTCATACAAGATTCCAGAATCATGCTGTCCAACTGGGCAGCCGCTAGCCACGTGTAGCTACTGAGCCCTTGAAATGTGGCTAGTACAGGTACTTGAGTATAAAGTATACACTGAAGTTCAAAGACTTAGTATAGGAAAAAGAATGCAAAGTATTTCATTAATATTTTTCATGTTGATTACATATTTAAATGATAATATTTTGAAAATATTGAGTAAAATAAAATATATTGTTAAAATTAATTTTACCTGCTTCTCTTTTAATTGTAGAGTCTAGAAAATCTTCAATGGCCTATGAAGTTTTCATTGCATTTCTACTGGATAGTGTGATGTGCCTTGGAATTATTGTAATATAAAACAAATTTTTTATATGTCTATCAAAAGTGTTAAAATAGTACATGATTTTCAGAATTCTTTTAGAATGTACACAAGCAAAAAACTCCTTTTTTTTTTTTCTTTAAACAGGTGGGGACATATTGACCTAGAGAAAGAACATGACTTACCCAATTTGGAGGCTGTGTAAAAATTCTATAATGGCCATGGAAGATTCACTTGCAACCTGTAGAGTTGGACAGAGTTCTCATTTCTTCACATCCCCATCACATTTATTCACAGGCTCCTTTCTAAACTCAGCCAAGAGCCTATCCATGGGTTGCAGAGTTGAAGCTCAACAAACTTGATTCCCAATGAGTCATGGAATGTTGTGGCCACCACAAGAATCCATCAGCCCCTGTGGTGGCCCCTCCAGGCCATTGGGATGCCTGTAATCCACAAGTAACCATCAAGACAGCCAAGTTTGGACCCATTTATAAGGTAAAGTAAAATATCTGCCTCTTTGGTTCACATATATAGGCTTTGGTCCTTCCTCTATAAAGCCCTAGGAGCAGAGAATCATAGCTTCAAGGCAACTCAGAAATTCCCCAAAGCCTCCCATTGCTGAGCCTTCTCCTTGGGGGTGTGGCATCTTTACTCATCCAGGAGATCAGAGCAAAAGTCTTAGAGTCTCCTTGACTTGTCTATTTTGCTTGCCTTCTGCACCCAACCCATTGACAACTTATCGGTTCCACTGATAAGTATCTACCAAGGACACCATGGCTTCTTACTTCCTCTGCCTGGTGGCCTGACTCAGGACACCTTCAGTCCTCAGAAACTTTTATCAACCACTCATAACTGTTTCTCTAATTCAGCCCTTCCCATTCCAGGCTAATGGGATACTCCACCTACACTTTGGGGTGTCTTATAGTGTCTATGTGCTCAGACCCTCCTCAGCTGCATACGGCACTGAGGTAAATGTCAGAGGAAGACCTTCCCATGGTCTAAGGGTCTCATCCTGGCATAAAGGGTCTCATCCTGGCATAAAGGGTCTCATCCTGGCCTGGAGACTTCTCATAACTCAGCTTAATTACAATGGTGGCTCCCCCCTCAGGAATGCCCTTTTCCAGCCTGGTTCTTCCAACAACTCTGCTTGAAAGCACCTGGTGGTGAGGACTTCCCCACCTCCTTCCATAAACTAGCACCTCCCCCTCCCCTGCTCTCCAGTTCCAGTCACCTTACTCTTGAGCTCAGTTCCTGGGACTTCCTGGAGCCACTTACCACATGCTTGGTGACTTAAGAGAAAAGATGTTTATTCTTTCAGAGTTCTGGAGGCTAGAAGTCCAAAATCAGAGCATCATCAGGGGATTTTCCTGCAAAGGGGAGTACACTTGCTCTCCTCTTCTAGCCTCTGGTGGCTCCTGAAATTCCTTGGCTTGTGATCGTGTCCCTGCAGACTGTATTTCCATATCCGTGTGGACTCTTCTGTCTCCTATAAACAAGCTCTCCTCAAAACTGGAGTTCCCCTTAATTGAGGAAGACCTCATCTTGACTCTTACCTTAATCACATCTCTAAAGACCCTATTTCCAAATAAGGTTACACTCTCCAGTTCTAGGTGGACATGAACTTTGGGGGTACATTTTCAACCACCACATCCTTCTTCTTTATTGTGTGTTAGTCTTCTAACTCCCATTATGAGCATGCAAGCTCCCCAACTGTGGAGATGGGAGTCTGGTTGTCACTGCGATGGCTCCTGTGGGTCCTGCCCCATCAAAGGGGCTTGGTAATAATGTGTGGGCTGGACGAGGCATACCAGGGCCCCTCAGAGGCTGCCTCTATGTCCTTGAGGGTCTCACTGATATCAACAGCACCCAAGGAGCTTGAGGATTCCCTCCCTCCCCAGAGCCCCTGTAACCAGGGGGCACTGTCCCTGGGGAGAAGCTGAAAGAGAACCCCCTGGGGCCACTCCCTGAACCAGCCCAGCCCAGTGGCACAGCTTCAAGTGCGCTCCTTCTGCATGGCTATTTTTAAATGAATTACCTTCTCTACATTTGTTTGTTCTGATTAAAAAGGGAAAGCATGGGTTGGCTTGACCAGGTGGGTGGAAGATTATTAATGTCTTAGCTGTAGTTTTGGATTTGTTACTTGTTTTCCCATCATTTTTGGAGTTGAAAGGAGGGAAACAAATTACATGAAAAGGTACTGCAAGCTCACTGAGAAGAAGAAGCCAAAGACTGAGCAGTTGAAATATGAAGAAGGGGGGAAAAAGCATCTATTATCCCACGACCCACAGACAACTGTCCTTGGCTTATTTTCAGTCAGTTTTCTATACGGTATGAATCCTGGTGAAAATCCGACCCTCTATGCAATTTTAAATTGTGCTCTCTTTCCCTTAAATTAGACCATAAGGGTTTTTCATCTCATTAGAAACTAGTAACAATTACAGGGTGTTACAGAGGGGTTATGCCGGAGTGGGGCCAAGCTCTCTACCTGATTCACTCCCCTTATCACAGCCACTGCACAGTGGGACAGAGTCAGAGACAGAGGGTTGGATGGGCTCTGGGGTGGGAGGACCTGGGCGTCCATTCAGCTTTGTGGCACCCGAGCTGTGCAACTTTGAGCAAGGTGGCTGTGTTCCTGGGGCTGCTGTGTGGCTTAAGACAACAGGCATTTATTCTCCCAGCTCTGGCTAGAGGTCTGAAATCAAGGTGTGGTCAGGGTCATGCTATCTTCGCAGACTCTCTGGGAAGAATCCTTCTTCCCCCGTTCCATCTTCTGGTGGCTGCTGGCAACGCCTGGTTTATACACTCCACACCCAACTGGCTGCCCCCATCTTCACACGAGCTTCTCCCCTGTGTGTCTTTGACGCTGTGTCTTCACCTGGCCTTGTAAGGACACCAGACACTAGACATAGGGCTCACCTAAGACAATCATATCAATCAGGGCAAGTGAATCATTTCAACTAATCATAACTGCAAACGCTGTATTTCTAAATATAGTCTCATTCTGAAGTTCTGGCTGGACATGGATTCTGGGGGACATGATTCACCCCAGGACAGTGAGTCACCTCTCTGTGGTTCTCCCCTCATCATCTGTCAGATGCACAGACTAGTGCAATATCAGGTGAGGATTGACACGAGCACAAGAGGCTTAGAATAGCAGCAGTGCATTGCAACCTCTAGGGCCATGTTTGCCATCACAATGAAGCACTTTTTCCATCATTCCCCCAGTCCAATGAGGAAGTAGTGCCACAGAAGTACTACAGGATGCTTGGCACCCTTCAACCCAGGATGACCCAGCTGGCAAAGTTGGGGTTGGTGTGGAAATTCTGGGAAAACTGTAGTGGGTTGGGTCCCTGGAAGCCGTCAACAGAGTTACTCTGTGGGAGAGGCACATTGCCCAGATTGAAGATACTGGAGAAAACCCCAGGAGGGAAATCAGGATAAGATGATGAAAACGTAGTCTAGGGAACAAGAAATGAAACAGCCTGTCTGGTCCTCATAGTAACAAAGTGTGTGGCCTCTGCTCTTGTGAACGAAGATAGCATCAGTACACACATTGCTGAGATACTCTGCAGACCCGGACCCGTGAAGGGAATGACCACCTGACCACAGTCTGGGTGAAACCGGACAGACCGGCGCCAGAAACAGGTCAGTCTTGAAGTTTTCCCAATCCCTGACCAATCAGAAGAACTCATGACTTTGAGGCTTTTACCCTTGATTTTTGCCCTTAAAAACTCTCCCTCACAAGCCATCCGGGAGTTCGGGAGTTGAGCATTAGCTTGCTATTCTCCTGGGGTGACACCACACCAGTAAATAGCCTTTCTTCACCACAAAAGCCCAGAGTCAGCTTTTTATGACCTTGGCGTCCACCGGGTGGAGGAATGTTTGATTACACCCCACAAACTCATACGTTAAAATCTAACTCTCAGAGTGATGACGCTAGAAGAGGGGACCTCTGAGAGGTGATTAAGACAAGAAGGTTGAGGTCTTTTCAATGGGATTGGAGCCCTTACATAAGAGACCCCAGAGAGCTCCCTGTCCTTTCTGTTCCGTGAGGACACAGTGAGGAAACAGCTGTCTCTGCTCCAGGAAGCAGGCCTCCTGGAACCTAGACAGAACCTAGACAGGCTGGCGCAGTGTGCTTGGACTTCCAGGCTCCATGACGGTGAAAAACAAATTTCTGTTGTTTATGAGCCACAGGGTCTCTGGTATTCTGTTACAGCAGCCCAGACCGACTAAGACAGACACATTGCCTTTTTAGGAAATAGTATCAGAGAGCAATCAAGAGAAGAGGCTTTCACACCAGCCAGCGCTGAGGACACTCAACTGTAGCCCCAGCTGTGTGGCCCAGAGTGAGTTGCTCCAACCCTCTCAGGCTCCCTTTTTGAGCTCCGACGTTGGACCCAGACTTGCCCATCTCACAGGACAGTTGTGATGCCAACACAGAGCAAAGCAGAGTTCTTAGCCCACAGGAAGCCCCCAAAAGACACACAGAAGATGAGAGCTGTCCCTCTGCTCCATTTAAATCCTGTCTTCTGATTTGACATGTCCATTTCTCTGCTTCAGAAATACCCCTCATTGTTTCTCTTTTTGCGGAAGTCATATATGTTCATTATAGAACAGTTAGAACACAGAGATAAGCAAGGAAGGGGTATTAGTCATGTGTAATGTCATCATCCAGAAATAAAACCTACTAACTTCCCTTTTAGTGTTGCATATGTATATATGTAAATATATACACATAGAACATGCATTTTAATGGGATATTGCCATCTTATCTCAGCTATATTCTCATATATTTTCATGTAAATATATATCCTTCACCACATCAGGCAGCTGTATGGTAGTTTTTTCCTGTCTTATCCATGGTTCATTTCCGGAATGTGCCCCTCTCCACCCTGGTGACCTGAGTCTGTGGTACAGTGTGATGAGGCTGCTTCCACATCCGACCCGGTGACCAAACAGGAGAATGGGAATGTTATCAAGGATACGGCGGTAAAGGTTGTGATGTTTCCTGGACCATCTCCATGGCCTTATCCCAGTGGGTCATTGCTCGGTCCATTTGGGGTTCCCTTTCATAGGTCAGGGACCTGGAGGTTCTGAGAAGCCAAGAAAGTACCCAAGAAAGTTGACGTCAATGCCTGGATCTAATTCAAAACTCAGTTTCCCAGAAGAGGCTCTGCTGTACCACATAGGCACGGGGCCAAGTGACAGGACACCTCTTGTAACTCTCTGAACTGCAGCCTGCTCCTCTGCCACTCCTCCCACCCAGGAGAATAAACAGATGAACCCTCACTGTGTTTTGGGGATCCTACCATCTTGCCCTCACAGGACAAAGTGACACAGGACAAAGTGAATGTTCAGAGCAACATCTAGAGAAGATGCTTCTTATCCCTCCTGGATGCCACAACCATGTCGATTTCAATTACAACAGTTCTTTCCCATTTCCCCCCTTTGTTAGTTAGCTTCTGAGCCTCCGACGCGGGGCTTTGGTTTTCTCCCACCCCAAATCTACCACAGAAGGTTACAGTAAAATCCAGGCTTGTTAGATCAAGTGCACAGGGAACGATGAATGCTGGGATCTCAGGCAAGAGCTGTCTGCCTCGCTAGTGCCTTGTGGCCATTGTATACCAAAGATGTCTGATGCTTATGTGACATTCTACAGATTACAAAGGGTTTTGCTCATATCCATCACCCCGTAAGTCAGGCAGAGTTCCAAATCTAAAGATGCAGTCTCGCAATGAGAATGATTTTTTCCCTCGGTATTCACTTTTCTCCTCAACTTCATACATTATTGGTGGCATCCTAGGTCATACTGTAAATTCTTATTTTTAGATATGAATTTGATGAGAGCAACTTAGTGCTTCTTTATGTTAGTTGACTTTTGGCAAGTTTCAACGGTTTTGAAAAGTGCTCATTTCTGCTCTTTGCTCATTTGTATTTTGTGGTCTCAGTATACTATTTTTCTTCTTTTCTTTTTAATTTTTATTTATTTTTAAAATTTCTTTTCAGTGTTCCAGAATTCATTGTTTATGCACCACACCCAGTGCTCCATGTAATACGTACCCTCCATAACACCCACCACCCACCCAACCTCCCACCCCACCCCCCAAAACCCTCATTTAGTTCCTCAGAGTTGTTTTCCCCAGTACAGTGCACAATAAAGAATGTAATCACTGGAGGTCATCACTGTGACAATTTTTCCTCCAAACCTTTTCCTGTCTTAATTTTAAGTTCAGGGTTTATTTTCATAAATCATAGCATTTTTCATGGCCTTTCCCACTCAGATCTCTTGCATATTTTCATTTGAGAGATGTCTTCACTCTAAAGTTTAAGGGGTCTTCCCTGTTAAAGAGACTTGGTAAGAAGCTGTTCTAATTACGTTATGTTTTAAATTCTCACAGTTCACTTTTTATGTGGAGGTTATTTTGATACTGGCTATGAAGTGAGACTCCAAGGTCATTTTTCTCCCAAATATTATAATCCATCTTTTTAATTCCACCTACAGGAATATATGCATACACATGTGTACACACACACACACACACACACACACAAACATACAAACACACACTCCTTTGTTTTATTTTACAGATAAGAACATTGAGACAGAGAGAGGTAAATTTATAATTTTGAACTCGACAAAGTAGTTAGTAGACAATCTAGAGGCAAGCTCATTTCTGTGGATTCCCAATTCAGAGCTGTTACATCAATTTTATAAAATATATGCTTATTTTGTTAGGCACCACAATTTATGAGATCACTTATTTCTACCATCTTTCCCATTAGAGCTACACTATCCAGTTTGGTAAAACCAGTTACATGTAGCTGTTGTGTCTAGTCCCAAATGAGATACATTGCAAGCACCAAACACACTGGATTTTGTTTATATTTCATTTTATTTTTGAATGCACAGGATTATAAAGACAACGCAAAAAAAAAAAAAAAACCACAAAAACAAACCCAGAATGTAAATATCTCAACAATTTTTATATTGGGTACACACTGAAATGGTATTAGATATTTTGGATTGAATAAAATGTAGCATTGACATGAATTCACCAATTTTTTTTCATTAAGTTTTATGTGACTGTTAAACAAATAAAAATCACATATGTAGCTTGTATTATCTTCCTACTAGACAGTGTTGGAAACTAGAATCTCAGTTCTAGGTGGGACTGGGGTTGTTTTGTTTTGTTTTCTCATCTTTTGATCCTAAACGTTAATGTTCTTCCCGGTACGTAATAGATGCTTACTAAACGTTGGTGAAACGAATGAATGTGCAACTACCTGAACACAACCTCAACCACATCCCCTTTTGAAAGGATCTGGTTTCCAAAGGGCATGCTGGCCAAGTTGCTTTTTCTCCTTCTAGCTTAAAGGGATGGGTAAGGCCACATGATGATGATCTAAAAGTGTCCCTTTGTCACTAGGGATCAATAGGGAGTAATCCAGAAGGGTACATGAACTCAAGCCACATGGGCTGTCTGTTTGAGAACCCTGAATTTTCAACAGGGGTATAGACCTGTATTTCTGATGGCACCTTGGCTGAGCACAGACAGATCTATAAGTTTCCACTTATGTCAGTGCTTCTCCTTCTCACTCTCTCTCTCCAAAGCAGATGCCACCCCACATTCCAGTCCCTTTTCTCAGCTCCTGTGCAATCACATGTCCTTCCTCAGTCCCTAACCACACCTGTAGGTGGACAGCACAGCACTGGGGTGCAGGCTCAGGAGCTGGAGGACCCAGCTTTGAATCTTATCCTTTCTACTTATCAGCTTTTCAGTCTTAGGGAAGTTGCTCTACCTCCCTCTGCCTCCTCTTCATTTATGGAATCAGCACTGTATGTGATAATTCTATGGTGTTGAGGATACTCTTGGACATAGCTATTACTTAATAGATATTAATTAACCCTCCCTATTAGAAGAAAGCTATGAACATTGGGGTGCATATGGCCCTTCATTTTACTACATCTATATCTTTGGAGTAAATTTCTGGGTCCTAGGGCAGCTCTATTTTTAACTTTTTGAGGAACCTCCACACTGTTTTCCAAAGTGACTGCACCAACTTGCATTCCTACCAACAGTGTTAGAGGGTTCCCCTTTCCCCAAACCTCTCCAACATTTGTTGTTTCTTGTCAATTTTTGCCATTCTAACTGGTATAAAGTGGTATCTCAATGTGGTTTTTGATTTGTATTTCCCTGATGGCCAGTGATGATGAATGTCTTTTCATGTATCTGTTAGCCATTTGTCTGTCTTCTTTGGAGAAAAGTCTGTTCACATTTTCTGTCCATTTTTTGACCTGGTTATTTGTGTTTTGAGTGTTGAGTTTGAGAAGTTCTTTTTTTTTTTTTTTTTTTTTTTTTTAAGATTGTACTTATTTGACAGAGAAATCACAAGTAGGCAGAGAGGCAGGCCGAGGGAGAAGAGGAAGCAAGCTCCCTGCTGAGCAGAGATTCCCAATGAGGGGCTCGATCCCAGGACCCTGAGATCATGACCTGAGCTGAAGGCAGAGGCTTAACCCAGTGAGCCAAACAGGCACCCAAGAAGTTCTTTATAGGTCTTGGATATTAACCCTTTGTCTATAGTGTCATTTGCAAATATCTTCTCCCATTCTGTGGGTTGTCTCTTTGTTTTGTTGACTGTTTTCTTGGCTGTGCAGAAACTTTTTATCTTGATGAAATCACGAAAGTTTCTTTTCGTTTTTGTTTCCCATGCCGTCAGAGACGTGTTTTAAAAGAAGTTGCTGTGGCCGATGTTGAAGAAGTTACTGCCCATGTTCTCCTCTAGGATTTTGATGGATTCCTGTCTCACATTGAGGTCTTTCATCTATTTAGAGTTTATCTTTGTGTATGGTATAAGAGAGTGGTCAAGTTTCATTCTTCTGTATATAGCTGTTTAATGTCCACAATAGCCAAACTGTGGAAGGAGGCAAGATGCCTTCCAACAGATGATTGGATAAAGAAGATGTGGTCCATATATACGGAACATAACTCAGCCATCAGAAAGGATGAATACCCAACATTTGCATTGACATGGATGGGACTGGAGGAGATTGTGCTTAGTGAAATAAGTCAAGCAGAGAAAGATAATTATCTTACGGTTCCAGCTATTTGTGGAAATAAAGAATCGCATAGAAGACATTAGGAGAAGGAAGGGAAAAATGAAGGGGGGGACATCAGAGGGGAAGATGAACCATGAGAGACAATTGACTCAGGGAAAATTGAAGGTTTTGGGGGGGATGGGTGAGCTAGGTGATGGGTATTAAGGAGACACGTATTGCATGGAGCACTGGGTATTATAGGCAAACAATGAATCATGGAACACTACATCAAAAACTAATGACGTACTGTATGGTGACTAACACAGCATAATAAAAAATTAAAAAAAAAAAAGAAGATATCAGGGCAACCAACTCATTCTAATTTGTAAATCACACTCACCTTTTTTTGTTTACCTTTGATCTTCTCTGGATCCCGTGAGACAGGCTAGGAGTTCAAGCATTCCATTTTCTGTACACCCCCTTAAATTCCTGATCAGCATGGGGGAGTCGAGTGAAGACAAGAAGCACATGACCATGTCTGGTCAGACAGGAAGCAAAGTTTGGCTGTGTGGGGTGATTTAAAGGGTCAGGTGGAGGGTGGGGAGGAGGCTTGAGATGTTGTTAAGGCTCCACTTGACATTTCCTCTCTCTGGAAATCAGTTTCCTTATCTATAAAAAATAAAGTGTTGAAACTGGTAAGTGTTTCCCAAAGTGTTTTCTGCAAAACTCAGGTTCAATCAGACAGTCATTGAAAAATGACCTGTTTTCGTTTGGGTTTCCCTGCAAAGCTCTGAGAAAAGATTTGCAGTGACAAGTGGATTAATCAGGAATTGATCCTAGGAAGCACAATGAGGGTGGAGAAATTGGACAGGGAAGATGAGAAAGCCGCAGAGGGCGGATTTAGGGAGCAAGCTGTCCGGGTAGGGAAGAGGGTTCCCATATTCCTGGGATCCCTTAAGAGGCCAGAGACAACATGTCATGGGTTGTCATGCGAAGGGATGACGAATCTGGGATATTTAACACCCAACTCTTGTGCCTCATTCTTTGAGGATGATTCTGGAAGTGTTGACTCCACCTGGGCTGAGAAAGTCTCAAGCAAAAAGAAAGAAGCTTCTTGAGGTCAGACTGTCCACTGAGGCCCAAGTAAGTCCAGAAGGACAAAGGGGACATGCCTTTTCCATGTCCCTCCTGGAGAGATGGATATGCAGCTGCGGAAAGCAGTCAAAGAGAGGGATAAAGATCTTGAGGTTGGTTGAAACCTTGTGACTCTGTGGCCTTGTGACTCAGAGCAAGTGTCTCAGTTATTGTTAAACGTCAGCTCCATAAGCATAAGAGGGTTGAAGTGGGGAGTAAAAAAGACTAAAATGTACAGAGCCCTCTTCTCAGTACCCCGCCTGTAGCTTAACACTCAGTGAATACTGCATATTTTATTTTATCATTATTATGCCAAAGGTTATGCATCATCCTACAGGAAAGAAATTGGTAGAACTGGGTTGAGCACAGCACCCCCACAGTGCTTATCTGCAGATCCTTTTTTGATGCTACGTGAGATGAAGCCTCAATTTTCTCCTGGCTTCACGATGGTCTGTGAGATGTAGAGAGGGTCCCCCTGCCCTCAACAGGACACTGACTCAGCAATAAGCCCAGAAATGTTGTTGGCTGGAAGTTTGCTGATTTCTGGGGAATCTCTCTGATGCCTTGTCATGAAAACACAGCTGTGCAGAGAACCCTAAGTGGACAGGCTCCTCTGACCACGCCAGAGATTTATGTGGTTTGGCCAAACCACACTGGGCCACCACCGTGCCATTGCTGAGACAGGAGCCTATCCTTCCACTTTCATTTCTCTGTCTTATTGTTGTTGTTATTGCTGTTGTTTTTCTTTTCAAAGTGGGTAGATGAAAATCAAGCGGTTTGGGTCTGTTTCTTTATTGATGGCTATAATTAAAGAGCACCCACTTGTAACGGGATCCACTCAAATGCGTTTCAGTAAAGGCGCGTATACATAAACACCGAATCTTGGAACGTTCCATCAAAAACTAATGAGGTATTGTATGGTGACTAACATAACACAATAAAAAAAAATAAAATAAAATAAAGGCTCTAAGTCACTCAATATGGCAGACACTTAGTAATTGCTGGACCTAAGTTTAAGTCTCCTAATTTTGTGAGTTCTTCTAAATGAGAACAATGCTAAGTACCTCTCTGAAGTCATTTGAGAGCCAAATAGGAAAACACTTCAATCTTCCTTTGTAAACTCTAGAGTCCTGAAATAAATAAATAATTAAAATACTGGATCCGTGAACACGTGTCCAGAAGAACACGAGAAAGGCTGACAGGAGTATGTGAGAGAGAGACCTTCAAAGCCTTTCAGGTATAGTGTTAGTTTTATTTATTTATTTATTTATTTTAGATTTATTTATTTGAGAGAGAGTTGAGGGAGAGGCACAGAGGGAGAGGGAGAGAGGGAATCACAAGCAGACTCCCTGCTGAGTGTGGAGCCCAATGCAGGGCTCAACTTCACCACCCTGAGATCATGACCTGGGCTGAAACCAAAAGTCAGACTGTTTTTTTTTTATTATTTTATTTTATTTTTTATTTCTTTTCAGCATAACAATATTCATTGTTTTTTCACCACACCCAGTGCTCCACGCAATATGTGCCCTCCCTAATACCCACCACCTGGTACCCTGACCTCCCACCCTTTCAAACCCTCAGATTGTTTTTCAGAGTCCATAGTCTCTCATGGTTCACCTCCCCTTCCAATTTCCCCCAACTCCCTTCTCCTCTCTAACTCCCCTTGTCCTCCATGCTATTTGTTATGCTCCACAAATAAGTGTCAGGCTCTTAACTGACTGAGCCACCCAGGTGCCCCATATTATTACTTTAAAAATGTATAGTGTGACATGGGGGTTACCAGAGGCGGGAAATGCGGAGTTAGGGTTTAAGGGGTACAGAGTATCAGGGGTTTCCGTTTGGGAGCATGAGAAAGTTCTGGAGATGGATGGTGGCGATTTGTAGCAACGTTGAATGTACTTGGTGCCGCTGAACTACATGCACTTAAAAGTGGTCCAGATGATATGTCATGTTATGTATGTTTTACTACCATTTTAAAGAGAAAATTTAAATTTCCAAAAAGAAGGGAAAGCACCTATAGCATGGAATATCTGTTACGTACCTCCAGAGGGTAGGGTGGCAATAAAGGACCCAGATGCACAGGACCCTGGGCAGGCCGAGGCCACCCTTCTAGTGGGGAAGATAGGCCCATGAAGAGAGTTTTATGATCCACAAAGAGAGGTGTTCAAATGGCAGACTCCCGGGGCTGTGGATGCACAGAGAACAGATCTGGGAATGCTGGTTGCCTGGACATGCTTCCGAGGCAGCAGCAGGGTCAGGGGGCAGATCTGGTTCTGGCAGAGGACAAAGAAGGTCTGGACACCAGAGGCAGGAGAGAGCCCAAAGCAGGTGCCTCGGCCAGACAGAGACAGACCCAAGGTGGCAGGGGAGGAGACAGCGAGGGGTGAGGACCTGGAGGACGGGGCCAGAAAGTGAGAAGCTGCCAGATCAGGAAACCCGTGAAACATTTCCCCCAGGGGCACCGGAAGATTTAGGAAGGGGAATGACACATTCAAATGAGCCTTTCTGACAGCTCACTGTGGCAGAGGCAAGAAAAGACAGGTGAGAGTGACAGGGAGGGAGATGGGCCACGGAGAAAGTGGGCAAGAGGCATTCCAATGCAGTAGAGGTGGGCTCTGCGGGATGGCAGTGTCCTTGGATTCAAGTGTGCAGATGGAGGCGGTTGTGCAGGTCAGGGAGGGAAGAGTCAGTATGGGGACACAGATTCCTGGGCATGGCCAGCTGAGCAGACAGGGAGCTCAACAAATATTTGCTGCTTGACTATTCGGGCAGGTGGACAGATGGATACTGGGCTGCTTCCGAGTCTTGGTGCCTTTGAACGCACTGTTCATCTCAAGATGTTCTAATTCCCCTCAGTCTCTGAAAACACATCTTGAGCCTCCTCTGACCTTCTCCTTCCAAGCTCGCTCATTCGGGTTCCCTTGGCATCCCGCCATTTACTCTTTCTAAGCGCTGTTAACTTGTCGGTTCAGCCCTCCACCCCTGCAGGCTTTAATGAAAGGAGGGACTGTCCTTCCTCTGTGCTCCCAGCGTCCGCCGAACGGAGGACGGTAAATTAGTGCTTGTTGAATGGACCAGCCTGTTCACCTGGACTTCCAATTCACCAGATTCTAAACCCCATGAGAGCAAGAGCCACACCTGCCTCGTTCACCATCCTGTTCACCGTAGGCAGTGTCTGATGGGGGGAGGGGGTGGGATTTGGTCTGGTTTAACTAGCAGGACTGCCTTCATGCAGGGCTACAATAGGGCTTTTCCTAAAGGGTCCTATATGAAAAATATATCTGAACAGATCTTTGCTCCTACCAGACTCCCATAGTCCTGCGGGACAGCAAAGTATAGTGTTCTCTCTACACCTCTCTTGCATGCACCTGCGAGAGGGAACTTGACCTCTCAAGGCTTTGGGACTCAGCACAGGCACTTGTGGACTTCCTCGCACTCTCATTCATTCAGTTCCTCAGGCATTTAGCCTTTCAACCATATCTTTCAACCAGCTGTGGTCACGGAAGGCCAGGTATTGGTTTGGTGGCTCTGGGCACCGTCATCCACCCATGAAGAGGGTGGATGGCAAAGAAGGTAGTCGTCCTGAGGACGTAGTCCTCTCCAGGGCGTTCAGGCAGAAGAACACATAGGAGATGCGGATCTTTTTCTTCAGACTTCTAAAGACCCGTGTGAGCAGGAATAGTCTCTGGGAATTATGGAAAGCAGATGTCAGCTTCCCAAGGAGGCCTAACCCAGCCAAGGGGAGGCTTCTTGGTGATCTGTCGCTCTGCCCCCTCCTGGCTCCCCAAGTGGGAAGAGCTTCCTCGTGGCTGGTGTGGATGTGGCTGAAGTCTCGCCTGGGTACAAGTTGGGATGGGTGAACTCTGAGCTCCGTTCTAAATTCCTGGAATCCTTAAGCCAAGTCTTTCCTAGGGTTACTTTCCTTCAACCTATGCTTTGTGTTTTTGTCAATGAATTTGTCAGCATCTCAAATGGAGGAACCGCTTCTCATCAAGTTGGAGCCATGTTCCAAACATGTGAGATCTGAATCTTGGCTTGGCTTCTCATTAGCTGCGTGACCATAGGATAGTGACACAACCTTGCTGAGTCTCATTTCCCCTTCTAGATGGATCAGTCCCTCACCTGTCCAGGTTGCCATGAAAATTATCCAAGACAGTCTACGTGAAGACCCCAGGACCACCTCTGGTCCAGCATGCGAGGGGAGTGTAACCATTTATCATCTCGGGTCCACTCCCTGCTCTGACTTCTTTGTCCAGTGACTTTGGAGAAAATAATAGAACCCACAGTCATGC
This sequence comes from Mustela lutreola, assembly GCF_030435805.1. Taxonomy (NCBI): domain Eukaryota; kingdom Metazoa; phylum Chordata; class Mammalia; order Carnivora; family Mustelidae; genus Mustela; species Mustela lutreola. The sequence continues at coordinate 8,248,083 of NC_081292.1, read as the reverse complement.
TTCCCTTAATTGATACAAGCAAAGCTCTTAGGACAATGTCTGCCACAGGTAAAGCATTAACATATAAATGTTGGTAATAATTACTACCTGCAGAGTGCCCTTCGGACACCCTGCACACTCCCCTCTCCCACCTAGGGCTCCTTAGTGTCTTATAATTACTAATCCTCAGCTGCCTCATCCCCACCCACAGTCCTGCCTCCCTCGCCTTCCTCTCCCCCTCCCCAGGCCCCTGCTGCTGCACCCATACAGAGCCTGGGTCATAGCAAAAGTGCATGCCATCCACGGAGGTTAATGAAAGCTGTGGCTGCTGTCACCAGATGCTCTGCTTTGCAACATCATGCCCAGCTCACTTATTGGGATTTGTGATTGGATTGGGATTTTCCAGAAGCACTGTGTAAGGAGTTCTGCCTCAGGCCAGAGCCCCCACACAGCTCTGAGGTAGGGTGTTCCCAGGCATTCTGGGGGTCTCTGAAGACATCCCTACAGGGCAACCCATCCTCTGTGTGCCTGCTCTCTCTCGGTATTGTGGGGAACTCAGCCCAGCCTGTGGTGCAGGAAGCTCCAGCCCCAAGGAACTCCCAGGCATGGCGGACAGTGCCAGACTAACTAGCATGTCTCTGGGATAAGGGAGGCATTCCTGGGAAGCCGTATTGACTATCTAAATAGAGTTCCTTTGGCAATAAAATATTCCAGGAAAATGTAAAGTGCTGGCACGAACCTCTCATTTCTGACTCTGCACCTGGGGAGAGGCTGGTGCTGGCACAGATAAGCAGAGGAAATGCTGGGGGAGTCTCTGGAATTCCAATTAGTTCTGGGTTTCTCCCAGGCTAGACTTCACCGACTCAGGACTGACCCTGTTTTGAAACATTTGGGCAAAGGGTGTTGACACAAAGCTGTTTGTACACAGTTTTCCTGTGGGAACCAAGTCCCTACCATGGGTCTCAGGGGCGCTTATGCTCTACCCCTGGCAAGGAGTCCCGGGTGGGAAATGGTGGCGGGGCTCCTCTCCCAGGGAGATTCAGTAACATACACTCAGAAGTGGGTTCGAGGAGCTGGAGGTGGGGTGCGGGGGAGAGAGTCATGTGTTCTGAAAGTATTCGGATTGTATGCAACATAAACAGACTCCCCTTTGCTTAATTAAGCCTGAAAGATTTACTGATGGGAAGGATCCTGGCTAGCTCAGGGACTGAAGCAAGAGCAGAACAGCAAAGCTGGCCAAAGGCAGGGGACAAGAGCGGTTTGGGAAACCCTGTGCAGCCGCGTCTGGGGCTGGCTCAGAGCAGGCGCTGCCAGTGTTCTCCGTGAGGTGATCCCGGGTAAACATCTTCTGCTCCAGGGCCACGTTCAGCTCTGACCTGAGGGTACAAAAACAGCCGTGGACCACAGTATACACGAAGGAGCATGCCTGTAGCACATTATTTACCAAAGCAGACAGTTGGCCGGTAAGGTCGTCAAGCAGGTGAGGCTGCCCCTCGCTCCAGCCAAAGATGAGCAGCGCAGTGTCCCTCCCCCGCAACCGTCCTTCCCTTCCTCCACGAGGAACTCCACCCCCAGCTCCTTCGAAGGGGGTCCTGATTGGTAAATGCTGGGCTGTGATTGGGTCCCTAGCCCAGATCTAAGCCAATCAATTCACTGACACCCTACTGTCCGCAGTGATTGGCTCAGGTTGGTCCAGTCAGAGTAAAGAAGGGATTTTTGCTTATGGAAAAGAGGCAAAGCCTTTCCTCTTTCTTTCGCTCTGCCTCCACTATCCTTGAACCCTCCTTCTATGTTTTCCCCCTCTGTCTCTTAACTCTCGGTCTCTTTTGCTCTCCCTCCTCCCCTCTCTCCCCCCCTCCTCCGCCCCTCCCTCCCCTACACAGGTGTAGTTGATACCTGTGAAGGAGCTCCTAGAATTTGGGGTTTTCATCAACCGGGATCCAGGGCTTTTGTCCACATCCTTTTCCACTTCACATTAGGTCGGACTGAGGCAAATCTGTGTTCTGAGCCTTTACTATGTGTCAGGTGACAGGGAGTCCTAGGCGCTGGGGGTAGAACGATGAGCAAGCCACTCCCCGTGTTCCGAACAAGCGCATGGCTGATGAGGAAGACAGACACACAATCCGGAAAATCACAATACCGCGTGGCACAGCGAACGTTAAGCCTAAGGGGCAGGCCTGGTCCTTGTGCAGAGAGGGTGGCTCCGGGCTGCGGAAAGGAGGTGGCCCCAGACCAGCAGACAGCAGGGAAGAGACTGAAGAGAGTCTGGAGGGACCTGGAGTGTGACAGGAGCGCACGCGGGGACACGTCAATGTGGTCACAGTGGGTGGGACACTCCAGTGTGTTCAGAGTTTGCTCGTCGCAGTTTCCATACCCCACCTCTCCTGACGCCTGGCCTTCTTCAGAGTGACTAATCAAGAGCAGGACCTTGACAATGTCACTCGGCAGCTTCTGGAAGCCACAGCCAGCAGGTGCTAGAAGCAGCCCATCTGGGCAGAGCTCCGTGATGGCAGCGAAAGGAGCTGGCCCTCCAGGACAGACGTCTCCAGACCCCATGGACCGTCTTCGGGCCTTTGCCTGAGCCGTTACCATGCATTTCTGCAGCCCCCTGGCCTCTTTTAATGGGCGGTCTGAGGCTAGAATAACGTCAGTCGAACAGACCTCCTTGCAGTTCTGACTCAGAGATGTCCCTCCGGGTCACCCTGGGCACGTGACTTTACCCATCCACACTCCATGAGCTCATTTGGCCAATGGTGCGGATCTCCAGGAGGGGCCACGGGTCTGAAAAGCATGGATACCTAGTGTCTGGCATACAGGAGGTGCTCAGTGCACATAAGATGGTGATGTTATCAGCTCAACAAGGCAGGTGCCGGGGGGAGAAGGGACCCATGGAAGGTGTGGGGCAGGTGGGTGGGCAGCCAAGGTGAAAACATGCGGAGACTCCTGTCTACTCCCCTGGGCTGCTCGAGTCACTGGCTGACCCAGACATGCCCTCTGTTTTGTGATTTTTCTCAGGACCAACCCACGTACCCACCCTTGGAAGAGGATGTGCCCTTTGACCCTTGGGGTCCTGTCCAGGTCCTTCTGGCCACCAAAATACCTGAACACTGGAGCTCCCACCGCTCACCATGTAGATTGTTTAAAAGGTGTATCTGTTTACAATAATTGATTATGAATATATTGGTGGACATGTTTGTTTTAAAATATTAAGCTCAATACTATTTTCAAAACCGTTTTGCAGACACAGAATGTCCTGCGCTTTGAAAGAAGACACTGCTCTGCTTGGCTTAGTCGGCAGGGTTTACAAAACCTTCACTTCCTTTTCTCCCCGTGCCTCCAAATCTTCAGTGAATGGCCCTTGAGAGAAAGCATTGTCTGTGCATCTTGAGGCCCTGGAGGTTTTAAGATCAAGAGCCTATTTGATGTTTGGGAGCAGAGCCCCCAGGGGGTGATTTGTTTTTATGGCCGGGTCTGTCTCTAGCACTTGTGTGCGATGTGTTTTCATAAGCCTGGAGCGACCCTGGTTGGCTTCAGCCTCTGCAGGTGCAGCCTCTAATGAGCCCCGAAAGGGAGCAGAGCCTCAGCTGCCCTGGACCCAAGCGGAGAGCAATGTCTCCAACCAGACTGTCCACTTGTGCCAGACGCATAGAAGGGGGGGACTCAGTGCCGTGGGGGCGCAGGGTCCAGCATGTTTGGATCTGGGGCTCCCAAGGGGCAGCTTCTTGGAGCAGTTGCCTCTGTCCTCACGTCATGGTGGTGTGAAGAGCACAGGGCTCGCAGCAAGGAGCCCCTGGGACGGGTACACACATCCTGACATCGGGGTCGTGATTAGAGAAGCAGGGGTCAGAGCCGCCATCTTCAGGACTCTCCCAGGGAGAACCACTGAGTGTGACTTGGGAACAGGGACGTAGGTCAGACCAAATGCCCTCTGTCTAAGGTGGCTTTGAGATAGCAGTGACTGAGCGTGGCATTCTAAGTGATGACATCCTGGCTGTTTCCAGGACAGTGAGCAACAGGGCCTCCGTGGCAACAAAGTGTCTTCTGTGTCCCGTTGACGGCAGGAGCCCTGAGCGAGAGTTGTGGCCTCGCTGGGGGACACGGGTGGCTTCAGGGCCTCACATTCAGAGGAGAACTGGCTCAGGGCTCAGGGCCCGTGGAGGGCCTCCGTGGGGAAGCACCGAGGGACTGCCTTAGGTGACCTCATAAGCAGCCTCCCTCCCCTGTATTTACTCAATATGTAGATTCCTGGGCAAGGCCTGGGAGCTGAGAGACCCCGAGAGAGTAGTGACAGGCATGGCCCTTCCTACAGACATCTCGGTCCAGTGGTTGCCTTACTTTAGCTCTCTGGGCATCTGAGAAGTGGGGAGGGATGTTTCTTTGTTCTAAATTGAAAAGCTGTAAGTTAAAGACCCCCTGTGCCATGGAATCTGCTTTAGGCACTAGGGACACAGTAAATAAAGCCCATTCCTTGGCCAGAGGTGCTCCTGTTCGTCGGGGCGGCTGAGCAAGAGGCCTTGTCAAAAAACATTGGGGAGGGTATGTGATTTGGTGAGTGCTGTGAAGTGTGTAAACCCGGTGATTCACAGACCTGGGGATAAAAATATATGTATATAAAAAATATATGTTTATAAAAAATAAAAAATTAAAAAAAAAAAAAAAAGGAACTCGAAACCCTTTGCCAGGATGTTCAAGATCTTTAACTATCCGGCTCAGTCTGCCTTTCCTCATCTTCCCTCATCCAGCCTGCTCCTGATCTCGCTGATAGGTCCCCGCCCCTCTCCAAGGCCTGGAATGTTCAGGCCTCAGAGCTCTGTGCCGCTGCTCTCTCTACAGGCAGACTGCTTTGCCCCACACTCCATCCACTCATGCCATCCTTGTTCTCCATGGTCCACAGCTGACATCAGGAGGTTATTACACATGTTGAACAGTGGGACTCAGTCTTCCAGGCATGGGATCATTCACAGGATTATTGAGTTCCATCAATGCAGGGGAATGGAGGCAGTCAGCTCTCTCCAGCTGAGGGGTTGGCACACACCTGCCTTCTAGATTTAAAATTAGTCTGGAATTCTCCATGGGGCGTTGGAGGCGCGGGGGTGAGAGGAAGAAGGAACACACTTTTACTGAGCACAGACTTTCTGCCAGACTGGGAAGGGTCTCCTTCCCTTTCTCTCTGTCCTAGCCTGTCCAGGTCAAAATTCAGGCTTTCCCCCGTCTTCCAGCTCTGTCACCTCAGGCAATACTATGAACCTCTGCTCTTTGCTCTTCACGTCTATAAAATGGGAAGCCTTACACCCTAGGCCTTGCTGCGAAGTTTAAATTAGTTCATGCACATTTACGATTCTTAGATGCAAAATAGCTGCTGGTTGTTCGGTCGCCATCCTCAACGCCACGGTCACGACATCCTTATTTTTCACTCCTCAAAGGATGTTTCTTCTCATCTCTGCCAGCAGGTGGTAGGAGGCTCACGGAGGCCGCTCACGTGTTTGGAGCCATGGGGGGAGCACGGCAGGGTCAGGTCTCCCCACCGGAGCTCTCTGGGCACTGTGATGCCTACCACTTGGGCTGTCTGTTCCCACTGATCCCGAGTCCCGCGCCCCCAGGCTCTGTCAGTTCAAGCTCCCGGTTCGCTCGGCGGCTCCTCGCCTCTATAATGAGTTCTCTGTCAATTACCCGCTCCGGTCCCGGCCGTCTCCAGGGCAGGGCTGGCCAACTGTGCTGTCAGACCCGGGTCTGGGAAGGCATCTCAATTTGGGCAGCTCTTCAGTGGTCAATCACAATCTAAAACAGAGACAGCAGGGCAGCCTGATGCCCCGTGATTTCTGGAGACCAGCCAGCCGTAGCTCCCAATAAAGACACTCAATCTCTCAGCATGGAGTTTTCCTGCAGACATTTCATGCTAAGCCAGGCTAGTGCTAATTATAATTGGTTCTGGCTAGTTCCCGCAGGAGCTGTTCAGTTCTTTATTTGCCCACTTTCTGGGGTTGTTTTCTACCTTGGAGAAAGAGCTCCTTGCCTCCCTGAAAAAAAAAAAAAAAAAAAAAATCTCCCCTGATCCGGGCTAGAACATAATCTTGCCTCTGCCATATCTCATCCCAGCCATTAGTGGTCTCTAACTGGACAGGTTTTTGATCCACTGGAATATGAGTGCTGGTCATCGGCATAGTGGATAGATGGTGTGGCCTCTGATTTCTTTGAGACACCTCAGGCTTGGGGTCCCAGACATCAGATTCTCTGTAGGGAATACGTATTGGCAAACCAGCCTTCTCTCCAGTAAGGACCAGCCGCCAGTGGCATCGCTGCCAAATTATCCTTGTGGTTTGTGCAGATTTAATCAGAAGTTTATGGGGTTCAACACGTGCCATCGCTAAGCTGAAAAGTCGTATTTATTTAAGATTTGCTTTTTAGCTGGTTATGGCTTCTCATTGGCCCAGGATCTTGGTAACTGTATGGGCAGCTGGGTTCTCCTTGCCAGTTATAAAACACTGGCCACATCCATTATCCTATTTTGTCCCGGGAGTAAGTCTCGGAAGCAAGGATTATTATTTTCTCTCGTAACCAGATGAAGAAGTGAGGTTCAGAGTGGTTAAGTAATTTGCCCGAGGTTACACAGTTGCAACAGACTGAGGATTAAAACCTGGTATTAATTGGAAGTCAAGCCTCTTGTCCTTTTCTTCCTCTTTATTTTCACTTGTTTATTCATTTATCCCAATCCTACTTATTGGGACCTTACCAGATACTAATCTTGCAGCCATGAACTGGTTTCTTCCATGACAGGAGATAGCCACCAACAACGTCTCCTGGAAATGTGTCTGCAGAGGCTGGTGGAGACAGAAATCAAGACAGCGTCCATGGAAGTCAGCTGGGCAGCAAACAGCTCTCAAAATATAAAATGTAGTCTCACTTAGATCCAGCCCTTTGGCTCCTAGATGATTTATCCCGCAGTCATATTAGCAAAGATGCAAAGCCACTGATCAACGTACGAGCATATTCATGGCATCGCTGAACTAGCAGGAGAGTGGAAACAGCTGGAATGCCCATCGCAGAGGCTGATAGATAGGACATGGCGTGTCTCTGCAGTTCAGGATGTCGCAGCCATTTAAAAGAGGAGAGCAATCCATAAACAGAGGATGGGGCGCTAGCTAGCTAGTTTGATAAACAGAGGAAAGGACATCTAAGATATTTTGTCCAGTGAAGGAAGCGACTGGTAGGAGAGTGCGTGTAGGGTGTTACTGTTTAATGATGGGAGAGCTCAAAAGAACAGGTGCGCATTGCATAAAGCACATCGGGAAAGACTCTATCAGAAAGTGGGACCCACAGTTCCCTCGGAGACAACTAAGATGGCTGGAGAAAGACAGAGGAAGAACCTTCCTTCTTTTTCCTGTACATGGTCTCTGGTATCACTTGGATGCCCATGCTGTGTGTGTTCCAGAATATTCCAGAATATTTATAATGAAATGTAAATGAAAGACATGAAATGAAATGAAAGAAAGGACCATGTGAGAGTGACTGGTCACAGGCCGCTGAAGGTCTCCATGTGGAGATGACATTTAAGTGGGTGATGTGGATAAGAGAGGGGGCCGGGGCTGATGACAGACTTTCAAGCTGAGGGAGCAGCTGGCTGAAGGCCTGACAGAGGGAGACTGACAGAAGGCCAGCGAGGGGCTGGGGAGCTGAGGGAAGATGATGGGCAGGATGGTAAGTCTAGAGATGTAGGCATACGCCAGAGTAGGCAGACATTTTGTCAACCTGCGTGAGGAGCTGGGATTTCTCTGCAGATGACGAGAAGTTGCTGGACTTGAAACAGGCAGTGGCCAGGCAGATGATTACTCTGCTGGGAGAGGAATAGTGGAAAGGGCTAGAACACAAGCAAGAAAACAGAAGGAGGCCATCCAGGTCCATTGTGAGAGAGATAATAGTGGCTTGACTGGAGCCGTGAGGGTGAAGGTGAGCACATGCACAGATTTGGGACGGGTTTTGGGGTGTGGTCCACTGGACTTGTTGGTCATTGAGTGTGGCATCAGGATACAAGTAAATCTCAAAGACAATTTCTAACATTACAAATTCAACTGGAATACCCCGTACCATACGCTGCCATGAAGAGGAATCCTGGGAAAGAGAGCAGACTTGGAGGGGAATCCACTGTGACCACATGACCCTTGACATCCGTACTGAGATCATGTCAGGACGTCCGGTAGACGTTTGAGTATAAGTGGCTGTGGAATTTGGAAGCGGTGAGTGCTGCAAACAGGGTCTCAAGTATCATGAGTAATTAGATGACACTTAGAGCTATACATCCAGATAAGAGAGGGTTTCATGAAGAAGGAAGGACCCTAGGGCTCTCAATCCTCCCCAAGTGAAGCAGAAGAAAAGGGGACAAGATGAATAGGATGGAGTGGGGGACAGGAGAGCTAAGGGGAATTTTTGTTTTATTTTGTTTTAAATTATGGAACATGCTAGAACACTTGGTATGTCCATGGGAATGATCCACGTGGTGGGGGGGTAGTTGAGGAAGACAGAAAACGGAGGATGTAATTGCAGAAACAAAGTCCTTGAGTGGCTGAGGGTGAATGAGGTCTAGAAGACAAGTGGAAGGCTCACCTGGAAGGACCAGAGACACTCTTTTTTTTTTTTTTTTTTCATAACAATATTGATAGAGCATGCTGGCTAGTATTTGGTATGGGTAAAGGGAAGATGAATGAGACCTCCTACAATTCTTTCCCTATTCTCCATGAATAAAATATATATTTTGAAGTATCAGATGAAGTCATAATCTGAGAATGCCATGGAATAGGAGATGGAAGAGGGGTTCAATAAGAGGGAAAACATGGTCTTGTCACTTTGGAAAGTAGGAAGAGTGGTAGAAAAGCAGGCATGGTTTACAGGTTGGTTTGAAATAGGTTGCCCTGAATTTAAAGTGACATAGGTCAGTGAGGTGATGTGTTTTCCTTCAGCAATATTCAGCTTCTCTGGTGTAGGCCACTGACGGGTGAAGAAGTGAGTTAATAAGGTTTGGGCCTTAACTGAGTAAGAATGATGGGGAGGTGGGGAGGTGGTGGCAAACGAGCTAAGGGTGTTTTCCAGCAAGTGGTTCCAGTAATGAACCACGGTCTCTGGCCAGGTAGCATTTTAAAGTGTAAAATGATAAACTGGTAAGGCTAATGAATTCTTCAATAGTTGTTTCAGTGGATATACTCCTGGAATTAGTATGTGATAGGGAGCGTGCAAGGCACCTTGGAATGGATGTCAGGTGGGCGCAGCTGTGGGTAAGACAAGGTCAATAGTATGACCATAAGACTGTGTAGAGAAGACCACAGAGAAAGACCACAGAAGTGGGGAAGGAGAGAGGAACTGATTATTGAAGGTGAAGTCAAAGTTATTAGTGGATCATACACATGGATATTCCCATCTTCACGAATAATGATAAAATTGAAGAAAAGGAAGACAGTGATCCAGGACCTAAAATTATTAATGAATGAACAGAATAACAGAGAGTAGCAAGGTGATGTGTTTCCCTAAGCAATATTTGGCCACTCAGGTGTGGGCCCAAGTGTACAGGAAATAATCAGTTGATGAGGTCTGGGGCTTGCTTGGGTCAAAATGGTGGGGTGGAGGCAAGGAGGTTCAGATTATTTGCAATCAAGAAACTCCAGCAACAGGCCATAGTCCCTGGGGACAGGTAGGGAAGAAAGTAGGCATGTGTGAAGAAAGTTGAGGACCAGAAGATGATGGTTGCGGACTTTGAAGGAACTGAGGTTTTTGCAGATGGGGTTTAAAGATACAGAGGAAATAATAGGGTAGGAAGTGGACACCCACCCTCACCTCTCAGGTCTATGCTAAGTGCTCAAGAGTGTGGCAACAGATCACCTGCCTGCTTGGGGCTTACGGTCTAACCGGTAGGACTCCCGTAGATCAGTCAACAATAGAGCACAGGGCACAGAGCACCATAACAGTTTGGAAGGGCCAGCTTGGCTCTGGCCTTCCGTGTCTGTTACATGGATGACTTCTCAGCTTTTCATCTCACTCTCTCCCTCTCTGTCTCTCCCCTCTCTCCCCTACCACTGCCTCCTCATTGATCCATTCATCTTTTTCTTCTTTCTCCAATAGAATAGAAAGTTCTTCAAGGGGAGGGAATGCGTGGACCATATTTTGCTTTCACTACAGATTCTCTAATTTCCCTTTCTGTATTTTCATTGTTAGTGTATAAGAAAGCCACTGATTTCTGTACATTGACTTTGTATCCTGCCACGTTGCTGAATTGCTGTATGAGTTCTAGTAGTTTGGGGGTGGAGTCTTTTGGGTTTTCCATATAAAGAATTATGTCATCTGCGAAGAGAGAGAGTTTGACATCTTGAGTAGCGTGGCTGGTAGAAGTAGAAGGAAGAGGATTTACATGGAGGAAGGGATCCCGAGTTTCATGTCTCCAGTAGCAGTACAGAGATGGCCCTCGCTGAGGCCACAGGGAGCTCCGAATGCGGGTTGCTATGGATTCAGGTGAACCAGAGACTGATCCCGGCCATGCCAAGAATGCTGTGTGTGCTTCTGGCCAACTCATGGAGCCTCTCAGAGCCTGCCTGCCTGCCTTCCTTCCTTCCTTCCTTCCTTCCTTCCTTCCTTCCAACACAAGAATGTTAATACCAACGTGATTAGTCAGCACTCCCATCACCCGCAAGGGACAGAACATCCAATTTGAGATCAGTTTGGGAAAAGAGGAGATATTGGTTCACGCAACTGAAATATTTGCGTGCTTTGGTCCAAGGACACAAAGACAGGTGTTAAGACCCCATTTTTCTGCCATTCGTTAGCTCTGCTCTCCTCCAGGCTGGCTCTGTTCTCACAAGCAGCATGTGGGCAGGTGAGCCATTCAGACTCTATCAAAAAAGGAGCTTCATCCCATATTCTAAAAGTTCAAACACCAGCTACAAAGCAATCATTACGTTTTACTTTTCAAGGCAAGCACTGTGACCCCTCTCCAGATCGTCAAGCTTTCTGCCCCCAGACAAATTGTGTGATACCTTTGTAGATCCTCCATTTTTTAGCAGGGAAATATGTTGACCTCCTTCAAGGGTATGTAAGCAGCATACCTCTTAAGTAGTCTTTTCTGAACATTGTTCCTTTTCGTTTTCTTTTCAGCATCTCTAGTTCTTTCCTTTTTCACCGAGCACCATGAGAACCCCTTCTCCTCTACTAATCTGAAGGTGATTATTCAAGGGGCTGTCTCAGATTTCACTGATTAGTAACATAAAGCCAGGGATTGCAGTACATTAAGGAACAATGCTTTCCCCTCCTTCCTTCCTACAATACAGTTCTCAGAATGGCAACGTTTTATTTTTACATGTCATTTCTGAGTCTTAGTTTCCACAGCACAAAATTGGGCGCGCAGCTCCAGTCTGCCGTTCCTAGATTCAGGTCTGGTACCAAAAAGATCTGCTATCTTTCCTTCAGTTAGGTCTTGTGCCCATCCTGGACTGAAGCCTTGGGGCTGGTGGGAAGGGCTTTAAGAATTGGCATATGCCGGATCACACGTGCTTCAGCAGTGGGAGTGAGGTCAGCCACACCAAATGACGCGGATCAGGAGGGATGGTAGAGGGATTTGCCCAAAAGCAATTCAGGGTGCTGTTACTATAAAAAAGGAATGACTGCTGGACCATGGCCAACAGTATCCAACATACTCTACTCCTTGATGATTATGGAGGATGGACTAAGATGGACTATGGAAAGGTCCTGGAATGTGGTAGGTACCCAGTCTACACACGTGACCTCCTGCTTCAGGTAGTTTAGTAGAGGAGAAAAGGGCGCTACTTCTAAGGGCAGCCAATCCCAGCATTTCCTCTCATTTTTAGTTTCATTGAGGTATAATCGAGCTACGAAAATTGTACGTATTTAATGTATAAGTTTTAATGAGTTTGGGCATCTGCTTACACCTGTGATACCATTCACTATAATCAAGTACTAAAATATCCATTGCCTCCAAAAATCCTTCTGTGTGTGTGTGTGTGTGTTTTGAAGGAAGAATGCCTAACATGGTATCTATCCTCCTAACACTTTTTTTTTTTTTTTTTGAACAGGCTCCACTTAGCACAGACTCTAATGTGGGGCTTGAACTCACAACCCTAAGATCAAGACCTGAGCTGAGATCAAAAGAAAGGCGCTTAATAGAGGGAGCTACCCAGACGCCCCTATCCTCCTAACATTCAAAAATGCCCAGTGTTGGGCACCTGGGTGGCTCAGTTGGTTAAGCAACCGCCTTTGGCTCAGGTCATGGTCCCGGAGTCCCAGGATCGAGTCCCGCATCAGGCTCCCAGCTCCATGGGGAGTCTGCTTCTCCCTCTGACCCTCTCGCCTCTCATGCTCTCTCTCACTGTCTCTCAAATCAATAAATAAAAATATTTTTAAAAAATGCCCAGTGTGTTACTGTTAACTATAAGTACTAAGTGGAACAGCAGATCTCCTGAACTTACTTATCTTGCATAACTGAAATTTTATACCCATTGAGCCATGATTCCCCTTGCCTCTTTCCCCACTTTCTGGAAGCCACTATTCTAATCTCGGATTGTATGACTGTGACTAATTTAGGTATCTCCATATGAGTGGAATCATACAATATTTGTCCTTCAGTGACTGGCTTATTTCGCTTAGCGTCATGTCCTCCAGGTTCATCCATGTTGTGACAAATGGTAGGAACCTCCCCTTTTCAAGGGTGAATATTATTCTTTTGTAATATATGCCAAGTTTTCTTCATCCATTCACCTGTTGATGGACATCTGTGTTGTTTCTGTATCTTGACTATTGCGAATAATGTTACAATGAACCCAGAAGTGCCAATATCTCTATAAGATCCCGATTTTAATTCTTTTGGATAAATACCCAGAAGTGAGATTGCCAGGCCATAGGGTAGTTCTAGCTCGAATTTTTTGAGGAACCTCCATACCTTTTTTCCGTGGTGACTGCCCCATTCTGTATTCCCACCAACGGTGTGTAAAGGTTTTAATTTCCACATGCTTGCCAACTCTTGTTATCTTTTATTTTCTCTCTCTTTCATTCATTCATTCATTCATTCTTTCTTTCTTTCTTGTTATTAGATATCATAAGGTTTGAGGTGGTATCTCATTGAGGATTTGCTGTGCATTTCCCTGATGATTAATGATTCTGAGCATCTTTTCCTTTATCTGCATGTCTCTTTTGGAAAAATGTCCATTCAAGTGCTTTGCCCATTTTAAATTTTTTTAAAAATTTTTTTGTGATTAAATTATATAGGTTCTTACATGCTCTGAATATTAATCTCCCCTTCAGATATATGGCTTGCAAATATTTTTCTCCCATTCCGTAGGTTGCCTTTTCACTCTGTTGACCAAGAACAAGAAAAGTGTGGCTACTCTCGCCACTTCTATCCAACATAGTACTGAAATTGCAGATTAAGTGATCAGTCAAGAAAAAGAAATAAAAGACATCCGAATTGGAAAGGAAGCAGTAAAATTGTTTCTGTTCATAGGTAGCATGATCTTATGTATAGGAAACCCAAAATATTCCACAAAAGAATGAACAAACAGAAATCAAATTGTATTTCTATACATGAATAACAAACTAACTGCAAAAAAAAAAAAAAAGCAAAGAAAAAAATCCCATTACAATAGTATCAGAAAGAATAAAATGCTTAGGAATAAATGTAAACAAGGAGAAGAATTTGCATACCTGAAACCACTAAAACATTGATGAAAGAAATTAAATCAGACATGATAAATGGAAAGCCATCCCATGTCCATGGATTGGAAGAATTACTGTTGTTAAAATGCCCATACTACCCAAATGATTTATAGATCAATGTAATCCCTATTGAAAGCCCAATGATTGGGAAGACTTGGTGGCTCAGTCGGTTAAGCATCTGGCTTTGGCTTAGGTCATGATCCTAGGGTCCTGGGATCAAGTACCACATCAGGCTTCTTGCTTAGTGGGAAGCCTGCTTCTCCCTCTGCAGGCTGCTCCCCTTGCTTGTGCTCTTTCTCTCTCTCTGACAAATAAATAAATAACATCTTAAAAGAAAAAAAAAAAAACCAATGATTTTTTTTTAACAGAAACAGAAAAAAAATTCTAAAATGTATGTGGAAACACAGAAGACTTCAAATAGACAAAGCGATCATGCGTAAGAACAAAGCTAGAGGCATCACACTTCTTGATTTCAAAATATGCTGCCAAGCTACAGTGATTAAAATGGCCTGGTACTGGTATTGAAAACACACAGACCAATAGAACAGAATGGAAAGCCCAGAAATAAACCCATGAATATACAGTCAACTGATCTTTGCTCAAGGAGCCAAGAACACACAATGGGGGAAGCACAGTCTTCAACCAATGGTGTTGAGGAAACCAGATATCCACAGAGAATGAACTTGTACCCCTATCTTGCAACACACACACAGCTCAACTCAAAATGGCTTAAACACTTAAATGTGAGACTTAAAACCATAATCCTCATGGAAGAAAAACAGGAAAAAATCTTCTGAATATTGGCCTTGGCAGCGATTTCTTGGATATGACACCATGAGTGCAGGCAACAAAAATAAAAATAGACAAGTGTGATTATATCAAATTAAAAAGCTTCTGCACAGCAAAGAAAATAACTGGCATTTCCTCCTGTTGGCTGTGGTCCTTGGTGAAGAAACATATTCTTTCTATGATGCAGGGACTCTACTTCATGTCTTGTGAGAATTAGATGAGTTAGTATATGTATTTAGAATAGTAGCCAGTGCACAGAAAGAGTGAAGCATGTGTGGTTATTACTGAGAAGGTCTGTGACCAATTATCCAGCAAAGAGCTCTGACCTCTGCCCATAGACAGTTAAATGTGTGGAAGGAATGGGTTCCAATAACCAGAAATCGTCCCTCAGTGTATGATGAACAGTCCTGGATCCCTAACTAAACAGTGCTGAGGGCCATCTGGAGTTCCTTGGGCTGATGTATGAGAACCACAGAGATCCAGGGCCTCCCTGGATAGGGAAGTGTGGTTAGAGACAAACAAGGTCCAGCTGGAGACAGAAAATCTAGGCTGGGCTGAAACGGATGGAGTTCAGAGGTCTGTCTCCAGCCCTGCAAGATTTGGGGCCAGGTCTTCTGAAGGGTTAGTGATAGCCAGCAGTGTGTTGGCAAATGTTAACCGCTGGCTTCGCAGGGAGAAGAAGGAGCCTAATGTATAGTATTTGCCAATTTCCATGGTGTAAATACTCCCAGCCATGGCGGACTTCAAGCTCCCAATGTGATGTCATTTAACAAGAAGCTGGGAAAGAGAAGTATGCAACTGGCTCTCATAAGCCTGCATGAGATCCACTGCCAGTTTCCTTTTTGGAGATTTTCAGCTCTGCCTCCCCTCTCTATCCTAGTATATGGCTACTATCACCCTCAAATCTGTCCCCTGGGCTTACAGGGTGATGTACAGTTCCGTGAATGCACTGTGCCCCTTCCCAATCACTGTCCCCTTCTTCTGCCTCACTTCCCCTTGATGACCCATCTCAGTAGGGATACTGTTTGAGGTTGACCAGGATGTGTACTGCACACACCCCAGGAAGCCATCAACAAAGGCTGGAGCTATACAGGGCACAACCTATACCATGAGCCAAGACAGCTCAGTATACAAGGTTTTCCTTGCTCCAAGAAGTCTTCCTTGTCTTCTAGGCTGAATTACTGTTGCTTCTCTGAGCTACTAGAGTGCTCTGAGCATCTCTTTTCTTCCCAAACTTCAAGTTGGTGTCTGTAAGGCATTTCCTTTAAGTTATTGAAAGAGCCTCTTTTAGTGTGTGTCCCTACTTCCCTATTGTAAATTCTTTGAGAAAAAGGACCAAGTCACATTCACTTCTCCATCCCTAGTACCTACTGGAGCTTGTGATACAGTACAGTGTAGCTCTATCTGGGGTACTTTAGCTTAAGGCAAATAAAACTCAGGGGAGGTAATTAGAACTGCATCAGAAGGGACTGCATGTGAAGGGGTAATTGGATTTGTTCTGTGCAATCTCAGAGCACTGATACAAGCCTGCTGGCGGGGGGGGGGGAAGCATTCTGGGAGAAAGATGACAATTCTGTCTCAGGAACAATATTTTAACCGGCAAAACTCTTCTGGCAGGAGAAGGGCTATGTGGGAGGTGGCGAGCTCCTTGTCCCTAGGAATATGTAAGCCAAGGTTGAGAGATACACAGAAGGCAAACTAAACAGGGACTTCTTTTGTTGATTAAGAGGTTGTGGCAGTCTGAGCAGGGCAGCCTAAGGGATTGGAAAAGGGGACAGAGACTGCCAGAGGAAGGAGAATGATTTGGGCCGGGTGTCGTGCCTGGGCAGGGCAATGGGAGGAGGGGCGAAGACGTGCCATAACAGAGAAATGTCTGAATTGTTATTTTAGTTCTTTTTAAATTGTGGCAAAATATATCTATCATAAAATGCAACCATCATAACCATCTTTAAGCGTCCCGTTGAGTGGGAATCAGTACGTTTACACTGTTGGGCAAACCTCCTCCTCCTCCACCTCCAGAACCCTTTTTGTCTCGCAAAACTGAAACCCTCTTCGCATCAAAAAACAACTCCCCGTGCCTCTCTCCCCACAGCCCCTGGCAACCACCATTGTATTTTCTGTTTCTATGAACTTGATTCCTCTAAGTACCTCATATAAATGGAACCCTACAGTATTTGTCATTTTGTGGCTGGTTTACTCACTCAGCATAATATCCTCAAGTTTCAGCCATGTCCTAGCCTGTGTCAGGCTTTCTTGTTTTTTTCTAAAGACTGAATAATGTGCCATTGTGTGTCTACTTCACATGTTGTTTATCCATTCGTCTGTCAATGGGCACATGGGTTGTTTCCACCTTTGGGCTATTGTGAATAATGCTGCTACAAACATGGGTGTGCAAAATCTGTTTGTCCTTGCCTTCAGTTCTTTTGTATATAGACCCAGAAAGGGAAATTCTGGATCAGATGGTAATTATGTGTTTAACGTTTTGAGGGGCCATCATATTTTTTTTCTACAGCAGCTGCACCATTTTCCATTTCCACCCATAGGGCACAAGGGCTCTCTCCCATGGCTCTGCATCCTTGCCATGTTAACCTGTTATTTTGTTATCACTTTTTTTTTTTTATGATGGCCACCCTAATGGGTGTGGGGTATCGGGCTCTGAGGCATGGAGAGAGAAGACTGTGAGGGGGCGGGGCACCTGGGTGTCTCAGTGGGTTAAGCCTCTGCCTTCAGCTCAGGTCATGATCTCAGGGTCCTAGGATGGAGCCCCGGGTGGGGCCTCTCTGCTCAGCGGGGAGCCTGCATCCCTCCCTCTCTCTGCCTGCCTCTCTGCCTACTTGTGATCTCTCTCTGTGTGTCAAATAAATAAATAAAATCTTAAAAAAAAAAAAAAAGACTGTGAGGGGGCAGGAGCAGATTTAATGGGCTCTGTTTTATTCTGGTCCAGTACTCCCAGGCCTCCGCTCTGGTGCAGGTGCAAGAGAGCAGAGAAACCGCCACGGGTTGTGTGGGGAGAAGGGGTAAGAATTCTGGCATCAAGATCTGAGTCAGGATGGTTACTAGAATCTGACATTCTGGCTTTTTGGTCTTCTTCTATACTTGGATTCACCCCATCACTGAAACCACAGTCTGGAAGGGCACCAGAATCAAGCGCCTGTTCTAAAGGGCGTGTCCTGATAAGGCTGATCACGTTTTTAGCAGCAGTGGTTTCAGGAACACTGTTTCAGGGCTTCTGTAGCTGCTTCCTTGACACCACCGTACAGGTAGTACAGGTGGGACTACTTAGCCCACTGAGAGCCCCGCACCACAGTAAGCAAAAGGCCCAGCCAGAGTACCGGCCCAGCAACAAAGGTCACCTCTCTTGGCATCCAGAAGCAAAGGGTCAGGCCCCGGAGGGTGGAGAGAGCCCAGTGCAGGTTGTCCAAAGACACAAAAGTAAGTCCTAAGGCCCACTGGCCCTGGCTTTCCCACCCCTTATTAAGAGCCAGGCAACAAGGTGAATTAGAATCGCTCTCTGCCCCGTTAACTTGCAGTCTGACCACATATACGCACACAGTCACAACCACACGGTTGCTCCCAATGCAGTGAGCACCGATGGAAAGCAAAGAAGAGCTGTGCTGCACAGCCTGGGGATGAGGTCAGGGACATGGAGCTTGGTGAGAAGAGCAGAACAGAAGCATTACAGAAAAGTATAGACCACAGCGTCGGCCACGTGCCTGGGGCTCGAGAAGACCACTGCTGCTGATGCTGGTGGCGATGATGTCTGCCAGCCCAGAGCTCCCCTGCACAGCTCTCTTCTTCTTGGATGCTCAAAGTTTATTCAAGCAAAGCCACTGTTGCTCCAAAGATGATCAGCCTTGTCACAACACACTTTCTAGAACAGTGATGCCCCATAGGAAGATACTGTGAGTGACATGTGTGGTCTTTCCTGGCAGCTACATTTAAAAAATGAAAAGAACCAGGTGCAGTCCATTTCCGTATTTTACTTAACCCAAAGTACCTCCAAACCGTATCATTTCAACATACAGTCAGTATGAATACTACTCATGAGACAGTCTATATCCTTTCTTTCCTATTAAGTCTGCAGCCCCCAGGGTGCACCATACTCTGGGAGTATATCTCAGGTCAGATGTTTGGTCTCTACTCAAAATGCTTCATCGATATTCGAGTTCATGTTCATGAGATGCGGTCTCATAAAATTTGCAGTTGAAAAATCAGACGTGTATACCCAGTGGCTCCAAACATCTTCAAATGTTTTCCAACAATGATGTACTAATGTAAAAATATATTACTCTGTTTTAGTTTTTAAGTTTAAATTTAAATTATTTAAAATGAATGGAACTTAAAAATGCAGTTTCTCCCTCATACTGGCGCTATTTCGAGCACTCACTGGCCACATGTGGCCAGTAGCTACTCCTTGCCAAGCACCGCTTTGGAGCCCCAGGACATCCTTCTGAATGGTGCTCAGTGGGGCTCAAATTCTTTCTTGAGGTTGGTTTTAAATTCTTCAAAAAACACTCCCAACTCCCTGAGAGCCCTGCCATTTTCAGGGAGATCGTGGAGATTGATAAAGAGCTTAAGTTCTGGCTGGAGACTGAAGACACTTCATAAGAGTCGCTTTTTGGCATGGTTCCTGGCTGGGATTGCCTTTGTGGTCCTAAAACCTAACCTAAAATGCATCTGAGTAAGAGGCTAACAGGCTTGCTTTCCAAATCCCTATGCCCAACTCAGGTCGCAGGACAGCGAGTGTGACCCGTGCACACAGACACCGAAATCTCAGCAGTACTCACGAGTGCCGAGGCTCGGGAAACAAGACAGGCTGGGCGAGCACCTCGTTAGGGCTGTGGAACCCCTCCCAGGCTATGCCGTCCCTCTGTGGCCAGACTCTGGCCGCACTATCCACCCAGGCCACACAATGGCTAAGGCAGGGCCAAGCATTTCAGCTAGGGGTAGTCCCATCACCTCCTCTTGGGAGCCTGGCCTCATAGCCTGCTTTTTCTTTAGCTCATTCTCAACCAAGTCTGAAAATGACTTACAGGTAAATAGCATCTTTAACTAGCATTGTATCCAGCGATGGCCTCAGCAGGTGCACACGTTGAATCCTACTGACAAAGATTTGGGGCCATTGAATGCAAGGAGGTCCCCATTACCCACACAAATTCTCCAATTTGAAAGTTTTCTTCCATGAACTTGATCAGGTCATCTGAGGATTACACGGTACAAGATATGGTAAGTCTCAACCCCAGCTCACGCATGGAATGGTGGGTAGTCCCTGGAGCCTTAGTGGGGATGATCCCTCCCTCTCCTCTTCTCTCCTGGCTACTCCCTTCCCCTTAGCTTCCATTCAGTCATTGAAGGCAACGTTTTAAAAATCACCCCATTCATGCAGGTCCAGGCTGGGAAATAGTGTTTCTGAGATTCATGAGTCTAGTTACGTTGCTTCCTACTGAGTCACCTATTTTAACCAAGACAGATACACGAACACATATGTATAAATACGTGTCTTCATAGTAGCCGCTCTTTTATCAGTTCAAATGCCGGGGAAAGGACCTGCATTTGAATGCATGGATCCGCCTTTGGAACCCTAAGTCTCCCCTGAGTTCGATGTTTGTCTTTGGGCGAGTCACTTGACTCTTTTGAGCCTCAGTGTCCTCATCTCTACTATCTGCTTCCAGGGCAGTTTTGAAGCTTAAATGAGACAACTCGGGCACACGTTCCTGTAACCCCTGGAAAAAAGCGCTCAGTAAATACAGTGCTGGTGAGCCTTGTTTTTAGCCAGTCCTTCCTGCATGTTTCAAATGCTCTTTTCCATTGTGCAAATTGAAGTCCGGAGCGGGGATGTTTGCTGTGGGCTCCAACGTCACATGCTTGCTTTGGAATCCCAGCCGCTTGAAGACTAGCAGAGACCTTCACACCCCCGCAGGGTGCTGGAGCAGTATACTCGAGGAGCGCTGGAACCCGTCGGCAAGGGGAGGGGAGCTCCTTGGAGGAGGTGCCTTCTCAGGGGAGATCTCAGAAAATCAGTGAGTTGAGGAGGTAAGGAAATGAAATTGTGTCTTAGGCCACAGAGAAAATAAGCAAAATGACCAAAGGAAGGAAAACACAGCATTTGCAAAGGACAGAAAGAAATCTAGCCTGGGTAGAGTGTGTGTGTGTCTATGTGTGTGTGTGTGTGTGTGTGTGTATGTGTACGCATACACGCACCGGCGTGGGTGGTCACTGGAGAGGTAGGATCCTTGTCAGTTAGCAGCAGAGGCATGTGTGAAACTGAGCTTTCCTGTTTCTCTAAAGTTTGCTGGCTGTTTGGCTTTTGGAAAGTCCCTTAACTATTTTAAACTTCTGTTTCCTTATTTCAACATTGGACTTGATGATTTCCAAAATGGCTTTGGACTCTAATCTTCCATGTAGGAGAGAGCTCCGCTTTCTGTCTCTTCTGAGGAATACACTGGGGACTGCTGTTTCCAGAAATGCTTGGGATCTCCAGTGTGGTTGACCAAACCATGACCAAGGAGTTAGACAGTCTAGACCAAACTGACACGCTCCATGTGTCTCTGATACTTGCTGGGCCATCATCCCTCATCTGTCTTGGCAAGGCCACATGGGTGAAAATGCCACTTTTGCAGCTACAGAAAGGAATCCTTCATTCCACAGGGTCAATGTAGAGTGTCCTGGGGCCCGGCTGCTGGTCCGATTTCTGCCTAGGACTAAGGTTTCCAAAGGGACTGTGGTAAGCATGGGTGAGTGAGTCACTCCCTCTACCATGCGAGCCAAGGGATAAAGAAAGGGGCTGCTCTCCAACCACTCAGAGCAGGAAAGAGTACAGGGAAAAAGAAGCAACAGAGCCCTGGCAAGAGGTGGAGTACCCCCTTGTTCTTTCTGTACCTCCTTCTCTCTTCTGATAGAGTGCTTTGCTTTTTCTAGAATCCTCCCCTTTCCTTTTTGCCTTGTCAGTGGCTCCCAGGGGATTATCCCATCTCTTAACACCCCAGTCCAAAGCCAGTCAGCCTGGTCAGAGGGATTGGTTTGAAGTTGGCCGAAGACATTTCCTGGAACTGATGGAAGAAAAGTGTCTGTTTTCTCTTCTGGGATTGCTCAGAGGCGGATGCTTGAGAAGATGCTGTCAGAGAGGAATTCCAGCTGAGAAAGGAGAGAACTGAGTCCTGATGACCAGCTGAGAAAGGAGAGAACTGAGTCCTGATGACCTGTGCAAGAGAACTGAGTCCTGATGACCCTGGAGCTTGCCATCCCTGAGTCTTGTATGACCAGTAGATCGTGATTGCCCTCCTGACTGAGGATATTTTAAGGGGGAAAAAGGGCAGGTCTGTTTCTTGCAGCAGAAAGGGCTCTGACTAATCCAAGGGGGCACGAGATCGCCTAAGCTATTCAAATAGGGATAATTACAATAATGTTGGTAATAACCCTCCTCTGAGCTCCTGATGGCACCTCGCAAATATTGACTCTTTCTCTCCTACCAACTCACAAGAGAGATGCAATTATCACCATTCTATAGCTGTGATTACTATGTTTCTGTTATGTTGAGTGATGTGGCCAAGGTCAAATTGCTTGTAAGTTCTGGTACAGGGATCCAAGCCCGCTTCTGCTTATACGGAATTCTATGGGCTTGTCACTCTATCAAATGGTCTACTCCTGCAGGGGGAAGCTGAATAAACATGGAGAAAGGAAGATAGAGAACACAGTTTGTTTGGGTACCCAAAATCATGGAAAGGTTTCCCCATCAAAGACACAAACATCTAGCAAAGAGATTATTGTTGCAGGAAGAACAAGGTCGAGAGGCAACAACAAGAAAACCAGTACTACTTGCAAAAGGCACTCTCCTAAATAGAAGGAACGTTTCTTTTTCACTTGCCATGCTGTTAAGGTCTTTCCCCTGTTTTGGTGAGTAGAATAGAAACAAAGAGAAACTGATCTGTTACAAAGATACAATCTTACAGAGCCCAAGGTTGGGGATTTAGCTGATTTCCAGAGAAGGTTTAGAAGTGGAAACCAACAGGACTTCAGGCTTCTAGGTCTTATTTTTACTCTTATCTGCTTGTCTCTTTTAACTATGTCTGCCTCTGTAGGCAGCTTCCCCTCATCTGTGGTCTGGGGGGCAGATTCTGGTTGTCCCAGGACTTCCTGATTGTCCTGTCTCGGCTCCCACTTTCAGCCACTTGCAGGTTTATCGTAAGAGCTGAAGGGTTTGGAGGAGGAAGGTGTCCACCCTGGTACCTTCAATCCCGATCACCACTGGAGGGACGTGGAGAGCAAAGCAACCTCAAGACACACCAGTTAGCTGCTCACATGGGACTGTGACAGGATTACAGGGTTCTTGTCTCACAGAGTGGAAGAATGCATCGCACGGACACAAAAGGTGACATGAAGTGAAAGTTTGCTAAGTGAAGGTGAGAGCAGAAAGGAAAGAAAAAAATCTCTCTGTAGTGAGAAGAGTCACAGATGAGTTGCCACTGAAGATTTTTTCAAGCTGGTCTTTTATCAAAAACTTGGCCGGGGAGCTTGTGGCCTTGAGATTCTTATGCCATCTTGGTCTGAGCAAGGACTATTGATAACACCCTTAATGACTTATTTCTTAAAAAAATAAATAAATAAAATCTTTATTTATTTATTTGACACAGAGAGAGAGAGACAGCAAGAGAGGGAACACAAGTGGGAGAGGGAGAAGCAGGCTTCCCATGGTCTAGGGAGCCCGATGTGGGACTTGATCCCAAGACCCCAAGATCATGACCTGAGCTGAAGGCAGATGTTTAAGGACTGAGCCACCCAGGCACCAAATGACTTACTTCTTTAAAGATTGGTCATTTTCTGTGATTAGATTATAGCCACCGAAGAAAAAGGCTTCCTAACATCTGGGGCTTAGGGTGTTCTGATCTATTCCCTTCTCTCTTGTTCACCCTGGCTTTGTGCTTCTGCCTGCCAGGAAGAGTTTCAGAGTCTAGTCGGGAGCCACCTACCTCTGTCTGTACCATAACCCTTTCCTTACTCAAGAGGGCTCTGTGATGTACTGCCCAGATGTCCTCCCTCGGGAACTGAAAACCTATCATTTGAGCTGCTATCAGCCCCCTTCTGACATTGCCACACCTCAGGTCAAGCCACATTTATGGGGAAGGGGTCCTCATCCCCAAACAGGGACATCTCTGTAAGTCCCTCTGGGCTCCAGTGGTCCCAGTTGGCTGCTTAGGCCTGTTCTGTCTTGAATCGCAGCTGAACTACTTCTTCGAAACCATGTGTCCTTTGTTTCTAGCCTGGGAAAAGATCATTCTTGAATAAACTTCCTTCATTCAGGGGCACCTGCGTGGCTCAGTAGGTTAAACCTCTGTCTTTGGCTCGGGTCATGATATCATGGGATTGAACCCCGAGTCGGGCTCTCTGCTCATCGGGGAGTCTGCTTCCCCCTCTCTCTCTGCCTGCCTCTCTGCCTACTTGTGATCTCTCTTTCTCTGTTAAATAAATAAATAAAATCTTTAAAAAACAAAAAAACTTCATGCATTCAAATTTTGCTGTGAATCTGCTTTCTGGAGAACCCATCCCATGGCAGTTGGTTCTAAGGATTGCCTAAGAAAGAAGCCACGAAGATGAGACTCCAGAACCGTATACACCCCTGCTTATGCGGGGGTGAAGACCCCATTCCTGGGAGTTGGTGAGGCATAGAACATTGGTTCATCTTCCCCGGCTGGTGGGCGGGCCAGTCAGTGGAAGCCGGGGAAAGGGATGCTTTAGCTGGTGTAACATACCAGATGCTTTCCAAAAGAGTAAATGTCAGGGCGGCGGAATGGAGTGGCTCTTGTTTAGTGCAGTTGGTACTCAGGGAGATGGAAATAAAATATGAGAGTGATTAATGGGCAAGTAAGGGCTAAGTGTGCAATACAAGGACCTCTTGGTTAGCTGCAAGTCCTGCCGCAAGAGGGTAGAGAAAACAGAGAACTTAATTATCAGAATGCTCGAACTCCGAAGAACCCCACATAGGCAGGTTTGCTTTGCCAAGGTCCTCTGACTCCAGCTGGGAAACATCAGGGTGGATCCATGCCCTCAACCTTGACACTCCAGATTCTGCTGGAGCTCTGGGCCCCTCATACTTATTAAGGACTAGCATTCCCCCTCTCGCCTGAAGAGGATGTGGAGGCCTTGACTCTGCAAGGGAACACCAGCTGCCCTCAGGAACTGCATCTTCTTCTCCCCCTCCCCTAGCTGCTATATGGGGTCATCAGAAGCTTTTGCTGGAATGCATCTTCTCCCTTCGCTAAATCCTGCTTTCCTCCCTCTGTTTCATAGGTATGGATAATAAGAGCAGTCCCCCCGACACCCTAATTTTTATTTCAACGTTTATGGCCAGGACGGCTCCCCCTGCTACAGGCACCAGCCCTCTTGGTGGGGAAGAGATCCCAGAGTTGAGTTGCTGGATACCTGCTCCATGGAAGAGCAAATTGTTCGCTTTAAGGAAATTGGTAGTGCTACCAAGTTTCAGACCCAGATATGTCTATCTTCAAATCCCTTCTCCTTCCTCCTCCTCCTCCTCTTCCTCCGCCTTCTCGTCTTCCTCCTTCTCCTTTTTTTGCATCTTATTGTGTTTTCCCATTTAGGACATATTTTTATAATTGATTGGTTGGACACAAGTCTAAATTTGCAGGCAGAGAAAAAAACGGAGCTGATAGATATGAACTATAACATGTAGCTGGAAGCAGTTGGAGACTGTGCAGAGGAGGATGAGCTAAGTGTCTGTGAATCATCCATTTGCTTTTTGATTTATTCATTTAACAAATTTTTGTTAAGCCTTTATAGTATACCAGGCCCTAGACTGGGTCCTAGGGATACAGCAGGAATAAAGATTAGATTCTGATTCCAAAATGTATGGTCCAGCATAAGAAACGACACGCAAACCATTAAGTCCAATAAATCATTGAAAGGCAGATAAAGAATGGTTAAAGCTTCCATTTACAACCTATGAGAGTCACGGGGCACCATTTCCTGAAGACACGGGCCTGCAGGGCTGCTGTGCCCCCTAGGGTCAGTAAAATTCTGGCATTATCTGGAATGGAACTGGCAGGAAGACTGAGAACCCCGCCTTTCCCTTTACAACTGATCCTGGTGGGAGTCCAAAGACGGCAAGAGTCCTGAATTCCATATTTGAAAAGTGATAACTCGTGCTTTTTTTGTGATGGCAACGGACAGGAGTGGCTTCATGGCCACGCTAAGGCAAAGCAAAATCGGCAACCTTTCCACTTGAACTTCTCTAACTGGTGATGCTTTCCCTTGTCAAGGACGATGAGAGGCAAGACCCCTCCACCCAACACTGTTGTGTGGGATGCTGATAAGACACAAAGATGCGATGCACAAAGGAAGGGGGTGAAGCACGAAGAGGGGATTCCCTTTTCTTTCCTTCCTTTTGTCCGGCACTGGTTACCATAGTGCCCAGCAGTCCAGAGCTGCCATCCTACTCAGTGGGCACATACCAGAGCTTCCTACAGTAAGAAGTTAATGGGAGAAGGGCGAAGCTGTTGTCAGGTTAACACAGTGGAGAAGAGAATGATTGTAGATGGACCAGGAGGGTGAGGGGGGGGGGACAGTTAGTAACCAACCAACAAATGAGCACTGTTGTTTTCCCCTAAAAATAGAAATCAGAGTATGCTATTAAGTGGCTTTTGGTAGGAGAACAGATTAATTTGGACAGAAAACGGCCAAGAGGGTTTATTATCAAAAGCTGTCATGGTAGGAAAGGGGAAATTTGGGGAGTCAGAATCCAGGCTTTACTTCTTGCTCTACGCCAGTATCCCGCCCAGGGCTTGGCGCAGAGTAAGAGCTTAGGACATGCTCTAAATAAACAAATTCATGACTGACTGAAGGCACAGACACTTAGCTCATTGTCTTATACATCGTGTTCCAGTTGTTTCCAGCTATGTGTGTAACTTTCATAATCTCTCCGCAGCTGGTATTTATCACCTGGGTTTTCTCTTCCTGCAAATTGAGGCCAAAAGATTGATTAGGGAAATATGTACTAAATAGAAAACATAGCAGGATGTAAGAGGAAGCAGGATTGCGTTAAAGATGGATGGATCTGGGTCTCGAAATTGGTGGCAGCAGCAAGACTAGGTAAATGATGAGGTATTCCAACCCTGTGCCCTACTTTGTACCATTGAGGTTAGGACTAATTTACATCATGTGTATGTAGATTTTCACCTCATTCCAGAGAGCTACAGGGGGTGAGGGAAGGCAGATTTTAAATGTGTTTGGACTCGTAAGATCATGTTGTTCAGACATTGGTTGTAGGACTCTCCTTGCCCACAAAAGTCTAAAGAAATTAGGAAAACAGAACGCTCCCCCAACAGACCACGTTGTCCAAAGGTAGGAGCTATGTCTTTGTCTCTTTAGACTCTCAGTGCCTGGGAGGTAAGAGATTCCCGTTAAATGTTCGCCTTTTAACTTAGTGACTCTGTTTACTTGCCTATGATGTTGCTGACCTTGTGAGTTTCAGGAGGATAAGAGTAATCCAAGTTATGTGACCCAGGGTTCCGGACTCTGTTGCAGGGTTCCTGTGTCACAGAGCTGAAGAATGATCTTGCGGACAAGAGGGTGAAGTCAAGTGAAAGTTTATCATGCGAAGGTGAGAACAGAGAGGAGGGCTCTCGAGCGTAAAAGGGGCCGAACGCACTGCCACTGAGGATGTTTATGGTGAGTCTTCTTTTTTTTTTTTAAGATTTTTATTTATTTATTTGACAGAGATCACAAGTAGGCAGAGAGGCAGGCAGAGAGGAGGAAGCAGGCCCCCCACTGAGCAGGACCCTGGGAACATGACCTGAGCCCAAGGCAGAGGCTTTAACCCACTGAGCCACCCAGGTGCCCCAACAACAGTCTTTTTTTTTTTTTTTTTTCTTTTCAGCGTAACAGTATTCATTGTTTTTGCACCACACGGAGTGCTCCATGCAACCCGTGCCCTCTCTAGTACCCACCACCTGGTTCCCCCAACCTCCCAACCCCCGCCCCTTCAAAACCCTCAGATTGTTTTTCAGAGTCCATAGTCTCTCATGGTTCACCTCCCCTTCCAATTTCCCTCAACTCCCTTCTCCTCTCCATCTCCCCTTGTCCTCCATGTTATTTGTTATGCACCACAGATAAGTGAAACCATATGGTAATTGACTCTCTCTGCTTGACTTATTTCACTCAGCATAATCTCTTCCAGTCCCGTCCATGTTGCTACAAAAGTTGGGTATTCATCCTTTCTGATGGAGGCATAATACTCCATAGTGTATATGGACCACATCTTCCTTATCCATTCGTCCGTTGAAGGGCATCTTGGTTCTTTCCACAGTTTGGCGACCGTGGCCATTGCTGCTATAAACATTGGGATACAGATGGCCCTTCTTTTCACGACATCTGTATGTTTGGGGTAAATACCCTGTAGTGCAATGGCAGGGTCATAGGGAAGCTCTATTTTTAATTTCTTGAGGAATCTTGACACTGTTCTCCAAAATGCATCAGTCTTTTATAGGAAACGGACCAGGAAACTTGGTAAATATCTTGTCTATAACTTTTAAGACAAAGAGGTGCATTTGTAAATATTATGAAAATATCTTGTCTATCTTTAGAATGAACAAGGTCGATTTGTTATGTTCCCTTCTGTCTGGCTAATATCTTGTCTGTGACATTTCTCCATATCGGGGATTTCTGTGAGCCTGGTTACATGGTCCCGTATCAGTCTTTCCCTCCCTAGCCTCACCTGTCCCTTATCCAGCCAACAGAGTGTCCTGACGTATTATAACCACGTGTTATGAGCTGAACCCTGCCCACCCCTGTGCCAAATTCGTATGTTGAAACCCTAACCCGCAGGACCTCACAATGGGACTCTATTTGGTATAAGGGTCTTTGAAGAGAGGCATGGAGGGAAAATAAAGGTCTTCAGGGTCTTCAGAGTGCCACCAGACACCCGCATGCAGAGAACACAGAGAAATGGCCATCCACAGGCCAGGGAGAGGGGCCTTAGAAGAAACCAACGTTGCTGTCCCCTTAGTCTTGGACTTCCAGCCTCCAGAGCTTTGGGAAAGAAATCTCTGTTATTTAAACCACACAGTCTGTGGCATTTTCTTATGGCAGCCCTGGGATCAGTATGGTTATAACCTTAGGGATGGGAAGAGCTTGCCCCAGCCCCATCAGAGCAGGCTTATTATGTCTTTTATGTTTTTCTAAGAGCTCTGATCTTTCTCACGTTTTTAATTATCTTTTCTGTACCTAGCTTTTTCCTTTTGTAAATGCCACTTCAGCAGTAGGATTAAGATGTCATTAAAAACAATCCAGATTGTAGCACGTGAACACACATATGCTGAGTCTGTCCTCTCCTTCTTGAAACCCTCTGCCCAGCCAGATGGATGGAGTCCTGCCACTTGCAGCTGAGACCTGCGGGGTCAGTCCTCACTCTCTGGCTCAGAGAGACAGGGCAGGAAGGTCAGGAAGCAGCCACAACAAAGCAAGAGGGCAGGGCAGGGCCTACAAGGACCCAGCGCACCATGCCACAGTGGGCTTCTGAGACCTGTTCATTCAAACTTGAGAAGCAAGGAGCTCACTAACATGCAGATCAGACGCTAAGTCCAGCCCCCCACCATTTTCCTCTACAAATATTTCCTTATCAGAGGAAAAGTAAAAACCATCTGTCATCTACATGAGAGAAAAAGCACACACACCCAGTAATCACATACAGCCTCTGGGATTCCTGGATCCCCTGAAGCTCAGCTGGGTCGCCGGGAGAGGCAGAACCCTGGGTGGGGGGACCGCTCCCCCATGCCGTGAGCCAAGGGTCCTGGCATGGGGGAGTGGCCACATCACAAAGGTTCGGGGCAAAGCCTCAAGACATGGTTCCTCCTCCATGTTCTTCCTCGGGGAGAAACAACCAGGTAAATTCACAAGACCACTCCCAAAGATATTTCATGAGTGAACAGGTTTAAGGTCCATTCCATTTAAAAAAATATGTTTCTTTAGGTGTCATTTGCATACCATGAAGGTCTTCTGATTTAAGCACATCGTTCAGAGTTCTTTTTGTTTTTGTTTTTGTAGTATTATGCAACCATGGTGGATAACCTTATCATCTCAAAGAGAAACTGCATGGCCGTGAGCAGTCACTCCCCACCCTATCTCCAGCCTGGGTAACACTCAGTGTGTCTGGGGATGTCCTTTCTCTGGACATTTCCAATGAATGGAATCAGACAATATGTAGTCTTTTGTGTTTGACTCCCTTCATTAGCCTGATGGGTTTTTTATTAAGATTTTATTTTTAATGTCTTCCATGTTATTCCTATGCTCCACCAGAAAGTGAAACCATGTGATAACTGACTTTCTCTGCTTGACTTATTTCACACAGCATAGTCTCCTCCAGACCCGTCCCTGTTAATACAATAGTTGGGTATGCTTTCACTTACTTGGGGAGCATAAGGAATAACACGGAGGACATGGGGAGATGGAGAAGAGAAGGGAGTTGTGGGAAATCAGAGGGGGAGATGAACCATGAGAGACTGTGGACTCTGAGACACAAACCGAGGATTTTGGAGGGGATGCGGTGGGAGGTTGGGTGAGCCTGGCTATTTAGAAGGGCACGGATTGCATGGAGCACTGGGTGTGGTGCATAAACAATGAATCTTGGAACACTGGAAAAATAGAATAAAATTTTTAAAAATGCTTAAAGATGTTTTTCAATAAATCAAATATTGATATAACACCTTTAAAAAAGTGAGATTAGAAAAGAAAAAAAAAGGATTTTGTTTTTAAGTAATCTCTATGCTCAACATGGGGCTCAGATTCATGATGGTGAGCTCAAATACTGCAAGCACCCCCAACTGAGGCAGCCAGGGGCCCCTGCGTGGTGTCTTTGAGGCTTATTCATGGTGTAGTATGTGTTACTACTTTGTTCAATTATTTTATTATCAAATTATATCCCTAGGGTGGGTAGAATGATAAGGTTACAGTTTGTGCATGTGTGTGCGTGAGTGTGCGTGTGTGTGTGTGTGTGTGTGTGTAAGGAGTTGGGACCATGTGGGCAGAGCAGGGGTGGGTTGTTATATCCCAAGTTATTTCAGTGTCTGTGGCTGAGGGGACCCGTATGCTGGGGCTCGAAGTTAGCCAGGAGGGCAGGGAAGGTAGCGGATGATTCTGTCTCAGAGGCAAGGCTAGGCCAGAGCAGTCTGTTTTCTCCTCCTTCCCAAGTCCTTATCAGCACATTTCCTCTGAAAATAAGAGGGATTTTCCAGTTGTTTGGATTATAGGACTCTGGGAGCTTCTGCACTACAGAGCTGATTTCTTCTGTGCTTGACCTACCTGAATTCAAAAGCTTGGTGCCCCCCTTCTCACCTCAGCCTGGAGGGTGGGCTGCCTCTTGATGCTCTGTCCCATGAGGGAAGGTCTGGGGGTTGAGTTGGGAGGAAGCTCGGTGAGGAGCTGCTTTGTGAAACACCTGCAAACCCCTCTCACCCCATCGGCGACCCAGACCTGGGTCCAGTTCTGACCTGAGCTGGAGAACCAAGGTGGTTCCTAGAGCTTTGCTGACATCAGGAGCCCATCCCAAAGAGACCATCCTACAGGCTTGTAGACAACCACGTGACGTGTTCAGCCAAGCTCGTTAACATCTTGAAGGGCTTGGGGTGCCTGGGTGGCTCAGTGGGCTAAAGCCTCTGCCTTCAGCTCGGGTCATGATCCCAGGGTCCTGGGATTGAGCCCTGCATTGGGCTTTCTGCTCAGCAGGGAACCTGCTTCCTCCTCTCTCTCTCTCTGCCTGCCTCTGCCTACTTGTGATCTCTATCTGTCAAATAAATAAATAAATAAAATCTTTAAAAAAATAAAATAAAATCCTGAAGGGCTGTCATATGGGAGGATAAGCTTATTCATAAGGAAGCAGAAGGGCCAGACAAGGACAAGCATGTGTGTTATAATGTAGGGACAACACAAGGGGAACTTTGGCAGGAGACAAGTCACCCAGGAAGGGGCTAGAGATTTGGCCAGAGCACCTGGCCCAGCAGGTTATTTAGATCCTAATTAAGATTTTAGACGGAATCCTGGTCATGTCTGTTGAAAAGGCTCAGCCTGGGCTGGTGCCGTAGGCTGGTTGGTTTGTGGTTGGTGCCATAGGGTGGTTGGGGCCAATTTCTTTTTGGTGACCATAAGCCTTGTGCCATTTCCCAAAGCTCTGGACTTTAGGGCGGAATGACTGGGGTTAAGTAGTAAGAAAGGAGTTTGTCTGTGAGTCATGCCCACGTCTTCTGACATGCTCATCTCTGTTAGCCCCAGTAAGCCCCCCTGAACCTTCCTGCTCTTCCCGAGAGAGTGCGGTGGTTCCTGCATCTAAGAGGGCCAGGGAACCTGCCTCGCAATCACTTTGATAAGATCCTTTATGAATAGCAATGACTTCCACATTATGATTTTTACATTCCACTTTAATAAGGATCATGTAGTTGTGGGCAATTTTGAATGAGATAGTCTTGTCTTCTGACTGCAGTAAGTCTTCTGGCAACAGCTGTGCTGTTTCCTGGCTCTTCACCATATTAAATTAATTTTTTCCCCACTTCATCTCCTAACCTCCTTGGGCAGCAACCCAGATGGATGGATCAAAAACTTACAGAATTTCTGGCTCTCCAAAGGTCTTAGAAACTCCTCAACAGAGTACAGAAATCCTGGAAACAGCAGGACAGACCTCTGGATGGTCCAGTCTCTGCTTGATCTCTGTCGGGATGGTCTCCCTGTTTGGGCAGCAGGCCGTTCTTACGTCGAGTAGCTCCGAGGAAGTTCCTCCCTGCATTGAGCAGAGTGGAGTGCACAAGGCAAAGAGGTTTTGGAGACAGAGATGTGGGTTCAGTCTGATTGCAACGGTTTATTTTAATGTGTCAGCTTGACTCAGATAAGAGACACCCAGACAGACAGCTGGCAAAACACTATTTCTGGGTGTATTTGCGGGTGTGTTTCTGGAAGAGATTAGTATTTGCATTGGTAGCATGAGCATGGAAGATTGCCCTCACCAGTGTGGGTGGAAGACATCTAATCTGCCAGGGCGTGAAGAGAACAAAAGGTGGGGAAAAGGTAGCTTTGCTCTCCGCTTAAGTTGCGACATCTACCTACTCCTGACCTTGAACATTGATGTTCTTGGTTCTCAGGCCTTTGGACTCAGACTGGAACTACAGCACTGGCTTTCCTGGGCTTGTAGCTTGCAGCTTGCAGACTCGGGGATTTCTCAGGCTCCATACCTCATAATCCCTTAAAATCTCTCTCTCTCTCTCTGTCTCTCTCTCTGTCTCTCTCTCTCTCTCTCTCTCTATATATATATATATATATTGGTTCTGTTTTTCTGGAAAACCCTGGTTAATACACTGGCTATGTCAGCTTCTTGGTGCATAGCATTAATCATTAGTTAATTTCTCTGAGTTTCAGGCTTATTGTTGGCAAAATATATGTAATAATACTAATCACACATGCTAGGGAGTCTTCGCTGCTGTAGTGCTTGAAAGTGCTGTGGCTGGAACAGGTGTTTAACAAGCTAAAATTATATTTATCAGCCATATTGATATAGGGCACATACTAGAGTTCAGCACATTCAAGACCTATTCCAGATCACTTCAAACGTGCCTTTACAGTAAAGGCTGGACAAAGCTCAAATAAAATTTTAAAAAATCTACATTACCTAAATTCTCTTGCATCCATGTTTCTGCCTTGATCCAAGGTCTGCAAGGATTTGGAGAAACAGTGAGGGAGTGGAAGTGGCAACCTTGTGCAGGGTAACTGGTTTTTCCTGGTGGTGGCAGTGAGGGTGTCGGGTCTCCTGGAGCAGTCCTGGTGGTCTTCCTAGCCTCTGGTTCCACAGCACCATGGGACCTAAGTGGAGCTCCAGGGTGAGGTGTCTCCTGGGGACTGAGGCAAGGTGGGTCTTTCTCTGGCTATTGTTCCTAGACACACATAGATTTCAAATCTGATTCTCTAGTCCTTCTGGAGATGTTGAAAGCTAAATCTTTAATACATCTTACTGTGAAAATTAGTTGGAGCTGATCGTTTTTCATTTTTTGAATCTGTAGCCTAGAACCTTGATCAACACAATTTTTGATGACAATTCTAGCTGCTATTCAAAATGCTATTTAGAGATCACAGAATTCATCTGTTTATAGACAGTCAGCAATGGAAGGCCTCACAGAGTTCATTAATATAGGCACCTTATTGTACAGAGAGGGAACTGAAGACAAGTATGGGGCCGTAACCCTCCCAGAATCCCTCATTGTATATTGTATATCAAGTGTTTGTTCCCACTGCACCAAGCTGTGTACTCAGTTACCATATTTGTCATTTCATGTAAATCCCTACCAGAGTCTCAAAGGATGGACATGATCATCATCCCTTTAGGGAGGGAAGGGAGAGTCAGAGAGCTTAGAAACCAGCCCCAGAAGACAAACAGTATGCGGCAGGGCTGGGACTTCAGCACGGATCCAGCTCCAAAGCCCATTCTTTGAACCTACACACTTTGCCACCTCCTATGACCTGGCTTCTAACCCCTCCCCTCCATCACCCAAAATAACTGATCTGACTTAAATAGGAAAGAGAAACGATGCAAAATGGAAATGGTGCCGAATCTGCATCTGGCTAGAGCACCATTCATGGATGGTTGCAGAACAGCAAGTAGAGGCATGTGACAGATCTCTGTGTGTGGCCGGGGACAATGGCCAAGAGGTGGAGAAGGAAGAGGAGCCCAGATCATGCAAGACGCCGTAGGTCATGTAAAGTGCTCTGTTGTCCAATCCCAGCCACCAGCCAAATATCACACCCAAAAGAGACACCCAGGCACTTGGTGTGTACTTGTCCCTGCTCCAGCTTTCCCCGTCTTCATCCTTCCCCTGCCAAATTCCCTCTTGGTGCTTTATCCCTTTAAATCTACCTAGCAGAGTGGTTTCAGGGGCATTTCACCGAGGTCTGATTGTGAGAAGCAGAGGACTGCTGTAGACCTAGACATCACCCCTATCCCATGATGTCACACAAACAGAACACGGCTCCAGGCCAGAGTCCATGCAGCTTGTATAGCATCAGACCATTTGGTGGTCTGAGCACCCCATGATTTAGGAGTCATCAGCCCCTTTCATAGGTAAGAGAGGCCTACGGAGACTGGGTAAAATCTCCAGGGCTTCTCTGGGTCTTGGTGACACAGCAAAAATCTTGACAGTTTTGACGCCGGTGTTGGTGTGCCCACTGGGATGGGAGGCGGTTCTGCCATCTCATCCTTGGCCTTGGCCAGACTCTTCTGGAACCCAGGCAAAGTCCTGCTATACTGGATGTCCCAGGAGGATCCAGGACTGGTTTGGGGCTTG
This sequence comes from Mustela lutreola, assembly GCF_030435805.1. NCBI lineage: Eukaryota > Metazoa > Chordata > Mammalia > Carnivora > Mustelidae > Mustela > Mustela lutreola. The sequence continues at coordinate 8,213,293 of NC_081292.1, read as the reverse complement.
TTTCTTCTTGAGTCTCTGAGCCTCCCCATGTTGTCAGACAGCCTTTAGGGCATGAAGTCTCCTGGTTGCTGGTACTAGATGGTTGGCTGGTAAGAGAGAGCAGAGCCAGAAGGCTTACTAGAACCTAGCCTTGCTTCTTCTTCACTCTTTAGTTTACTTAACTGTAAAATGTGGAGGTTGGATAGTCTGATTCAGCTCTGACTGCTCATGAGTCTACGGTCTTAGAAATGGAAGGCTGAAGAAATCCGTAGCTAAGCCAGTTCCTGCTTCCCTAGGTCTATCACTGAGTTTCTGCCCAGTTTTTGAGCTGATAAAGGTCAGGGTCAGTGTGGTGATAGGCTTCATCTCCTGATGACTCAGAATTGGTGGATTAAGTTTGCACAGAGAGTATGTTGAAAGATTTTTGAGGCTAGCCTTGGGCTCAGGTTGAAAAGAGCTTTGTGTGTACATGATTTGGAAGTTGTAACACTTATCACATAGCCAACTCTAGCCAGTGGTGCAGTGAGCTCATCAGTTGTAGAAACACGAATTTTGATTCCCATTAGCCTTCACCCAGTCCTTCCACAAGTGAACTCAAGGTCTCCCTTCATCTGCAAACCATGCCTCATGGAAAGATAAGACAGGTCTTTTCTACGAGTAAAGCAAAGCTCAGAGAGGCTGGGTGACTCGCCAAAGGCCACAGAGCTAGGACATGATGTATCCAGGACTCAGATCCAGATCTGTCCAATTCCAGTTTGTGTCCTTTCCACACATTAGTGCACTCTGCCCCTTACGTTCCTCATTGACATGTGCGGAGTTGAAAAATGTGCAAGTATGTACGCGTTTTGTGAAAAAACAATCAGTGAAGGAAAATTAGCTTGAAACTATTTTAAAAAAAGATTTCTCAGTTAAAGATAATACTCTTGATATGAAAATGAAAATCATAGAAACAGTTACAGGAATACTTGTAGGGTCCTTCAATATTTGTTCTTGACTTTGAAAGGGAACAGCTCTTGAGAGCTGCTCTAGGTGTTTGAAAAGGTGACCTCGGGCCTTTCCTGAGATTAGCGCCAAGTAGATGGGGATAAAGTGTTTTCATTAAGGCTATTAGAGCTGGCAGGGGAAGCGAACTCTGGGCCACTCCAGCCATAAGCCTCCAGGTATTTGAGGGCCACAGAGCCTTACAGCAGAGGAAGGGTTAAATTTGTCTCGCACTACAAAGCAGAAAAACCCTACAGGAGATCTGGCAATGAGTTCATCCTCCTCTGATCTATTTTGACATTGCATATGACCTATTATTTTTTTAAAAGATTTTATTTATTTGATAGACAGAGATCACAAGTAGGCAGAGAGGCAGGCAGAGAGGGAGGAAGGGAAGCAAGCTCCCTGCCAAGCAAAGAGCCCGATTCGGGGCTCGATCCCAGGACCCTGGAATCATGACCTGAGCCGAAGGCAGAGGCTTTAACCCACTGAGCCACCCAGGTGCCCCTGAACTATTATTTTTATTCCTTCCCAATATCTAATATATAATGTATCACATGGAGAAATGGAAAGCAAGTAGAGATGAGAAGGGTGTTAGACATGGCCCAAGGGTTCATGGCCCTTAAACTAGACCCTTCAACAGCCCTGCTCTTGAAGATACATTAGCTGGGCCTCTATTTTCAGCTAGGGCCTGGATGTGACAGGTGACCCACCTGAGAGTGGAGGGGCCATGGGTGCTGGGTTAGGGTTACTTGACTCTATTCTGTGGAGAACGGAGGATGGGCCGTGTCAAGGTCACACTGTACACATGCTGTTCTAGCTAAGGGCAGAGTGCGGACAGAAGAGGACAAGCCTGGAGGAGGGAGATCGTCAAGAAGCCAATGGAAAAATGTCTGACTTCGACTCAACTATCTTAAAAGGGCAGGGATCATGCCTGACTTGTCCATCCCCATAGCTCTTGGGCTCAGAACAATCTTTGCCTCCTAGTAGGCCCACAGTAAACATAGGTTCAAGGATCAGATAACATAGTTTCAGTAATTTTTTTTCCCCAATGAACACACTGCATTTCAAGCAGAGCCCTGATAGAGGGATCTGAGAGAAGAGGTTGGATTTGAGAAATAAGGGATAAAAGTTGAGAGAGCTTGGTAATTGAAAGAATTAGAGTGTGAAGTCAGAAAGGAGTCTGAGGTATCCCCAGGCTTCTGGCCTGGGGGCTGGGGGGCTCTCACTCAGTGAGATAGGGACCAATTGGGGGAGATGATGTTGGCTCAGGATGATGTTGAGATGCCTGTGGACACACAACTGGGGATGTCTTAGAAGTGATCCCCTGAGCAGCTGGTCTATCCCCTCAGCATTGGCCCTTTTCACTGCTGTCCCCTCTAGACCAGAAGCCTTCCTTCCCCTTCGTCCAGTTAACTCTTCCTTCCTTTGGACCCAGGACAACCTCACTTTTACAGGGGAGCCTTTTCTGGATCTGGGTTGGCTAGTTGGGTTGGTTGGCATCAGACCCTAAGCACTTTCCTTCCAGCCATTGCTCTCAATTGGCAATGGCCCCCATGATTAGGATTAATAAGTTAATGTCTGTGACCCCTCTAGAGGGTCAGCTTCATAAGAGTCAGGACAATGTCTCTTTCTTGTCCCCAGTGAATTCCGACTGATAAGAACCATGCCTGGTATAGAGCAGATGCTCAACAAATGAGTGGAGGATGAATGAATAAATGCTCTTATAAGTGAATGAGTGCACAGATGAATGAGTGTCAGGGCTCTATCTCTCAACACCTGATATGATTCTAGTCACTGTGAGGCAGGTTTCTAGAGGAGAGACATGAGTTCCTGGGTTTGAACTCATGTGTCTGCCATATGGTAGGTTCTTGGTAAATAATTACTGAAGTATTTTTGGCTTTCCTTAACGTCTTTCTGTCATCAGATAAGAAACACAACATTGGGGTGGTCTTGATTTTCTTGCTTATCAAGATGAAAATAAGGACATCTATCTCAGCTTCTTTTTTAAAAAATGAGAGTTCGATGGGATAACTTGTATCAAAAATATTGAATATAGGCTTATTGTCATCTACCGGGCTAACTATGGAATGAAAGTCCCCAGGACTTTACAGAGGAAAATAAGGAAGAAATGAGCACTGCCTTAAGAGGTCCGGGGTCCTTACACACACACACACACACACACACACACACACACACACACACACACACACATCCTAATCCTCCCTCCCCATTTTTCATCAACTGTCTACACCTGGTCACACTTCTAGAAAAAGACTGGCTTTCATGCTGGGAGAAGTTCACAACTATTTTCGGCTGTGAGTCAAACAGAGAAGTGTCTGAGCTTGTGAATCTGTGTGAGTGTGATCAGCTGCACCACCCGCCGCTCAGCAGACGCTCAGCACATGGCCACTTCCTGCCTGTTCTCCCGACCCTGGGATGCCCACCTCTTCGCCCAGGGTTTAGCCCATAACAGGTGTTGTGTGCACATTTGAGCTAAGGATACACAAGAGAAGAAAAGAAGGGAGAGGGGTTGGTGTATGTGCTTGTGTTCTGCTCTCTTTCCAGGCACATCAGTGCCATCAGGCATGGGTTTCGGGAGAGAGGGAAGCCTGTGGAAGCTGTCAGAGTGGGTTCATTGTCTGAAGCAGCCTCACACCTTTTATTTATGATAAACACCATGTGGAGCCCCCAAATGTTGGTTCAGGCGGGCTCTCTGTTGCCTGCTGTGCCAGAATGTTGATCCTGCAGCTGTTGCTAAATTACCAGGGGATCCTGCCCCCCTCCCCGCCACTTGCCAGACTCTGTTAATGGATGCAAGAATTCAGGGATCTTTCCAGCAAATTGTAAGCCATGCAACGACCACTCTAGGGTTACAGATCTCCCTCTGCAGACCACAGCTCTCTCCTGAGCCACCTCCTGGACATCTCAGCATGTACAAAATGGTCTCTTATTACCCATGAAAAGACTGTTGTGCTTAAATTGGCAAAGGTTAAAGCAAGAGGAGCGCCATCTTGACTCCTGGTGACTGTAATCATGGTATTCCTAATTAAAGGCTGCTGGCAGGAAGGCTTTCCTGGCATCTGAAAACTCCCTCTGGGATGGCTGCCCAAAGGCCAGCAGTCGGTGGCTAGAGCTCTGGGAGGAGAGCTCCCTGGGGGTTCTTGGGAGCCTTGCTCTAAAAGATTCTTTGTAGCTCCTGGTCAGCCTCAGAAAGCTGTCAGGGGAGGCCAAGGGGTTCTCAGCAGCCACACCTCTTCTGTCCCCTGGAGCCTCCAGAGGGTAAGTTGGGCTCCTTCTTCACCTTCTCTCCTGCTCACACTCGCAGGTAGTTCTGGGTGGGCATGACGTCAAGGTGAGGGCTGCAAACACACGTCCCCATGCTCAGAGCTCAGGCTGGGTTTTTGCCCTTGTTTTGGCTATTGGCTGTTTCATGGGCATTGAAGAACTGGCCACACATTCCTATACATGATTTCATTTGCTGTCTGTTTGAAGAGGTTTTTTTTTTTGATACACAAAAGCTTTGGGAGAGTAGTAAAAAGAAGAGATCTGGGAGTCAGAGGGCCAGGGTTGGAGTCCAAGTAGCACTTGGCTTTCTGTGGGGAGGCCACTGAGGATGGAGTCAGCCCCGTCACCCCGACTCTGCTGTCAACAAGGGAGGCACCCACATCTAGACAGGAGGCAGAAGTGAATGGTCCCTCCGCTCTTCTGGCAAAACAACTCCAGCCATAGATCAGGACATCCTCTAGAAATACAAAAATAAAACAGGAGATTATGTGTGTGTAGTTCCTTCTATCAGGGTCTCAATGGCTGGGTTAAATGAGGTCTTAGGGACAGCTGTTTTTGTTTTTTGTTTTTTTTCTTTAAAGGATTTTATCTATTTATTTGACAGAGAGAGAGTACAAGCAGGCAGAGTAGCAGACAGAGGGAGAGGGAGAAGCAGGCTCCCCCCTGAGCAAGGATCCCAATGCGGGGCTCAATCCCAGGACCCTGGCATCATGGCCCGAGCAGAAAGCAGTCGCTTAACCAACTGAGCCACCCAGGCGCCCCTCAGGGGAGAGTTCTGATTGTACTTGCCCAACAATCCCCTGCCTTTTGAACAGCAGGGTGGGAGGTCCACTTTCAAAAGTTCTAACCCCACCTTGGACATCTCATTAAGTGGTAAGATGTGCAAATGCCTTTAAGTTATATTTACTTGTTTATTTATTTTTACAATTGAGATAATTAAAATATAACACATTATTTTAAGGTGTACAGGGTAATGACTTGAACGCGCACACACACACACACACGTATATATGCATATATATATATATATATATATATATATATATATATATATATATGGAGAGAGAGAGAGAGAGAGAAATGAGCACCACAATCAGTTTAGTTAACATCTATCCCCACCCATAGTTACAAACTTTTTTCCTTGTGATGAGAACTTTTAAGATTTATTCTCTTAGCAATTTTCAAATACACAATACATGTTGTTAACTAGTCACCATGCTGTACATTCCACTCCCAGGACTTACTTATTTTATAACTGGAAGTTCATATCTTTTAATGACCTCCACCCATATTTCATTTATTATATAACTGTATCCTAAGGCTCATGATATATAAGATATCCATATAAAGGGGCCCCTGGGTGGCTCAGTCATTAAGCATCTGCCTTCAGCTCAGGCCATGATCCCAGGGTCCTGGGATCGAGCCCCACATCGGGCTCCCTGTTCTGAGGGGGGGCCTGCTTCTCCCTCTCCCACTCCTCCTGCTTGTGTTCCCTCTCTCACTGTGTCTCTATCAAATAAATAAATAAAATATTTTTTAAAAAGAAAGACATACATATATATGCACACACATCTATATATATATATTCTATGCATATACATACGATGAACTTATATTTGGTATATGCATACCACAATACCCTGACATGTATGTATATATCTCTATATATACATATAAGACACATGTATTGTATATAAATATGTACATATATACACACATCTATACCTATAGATACACATACACATGACATATACCTAATACACACTCATATACGCATACACATGTGTATACACACGTATACACATGCATATGTATACACACAAACACGCACACACACATACATGCGTACACACACCTGTGGGCACACATAGACATACACGTGCATGTGCACAGGATGTGACAGGCGTCACAGGTGTATTTCAGGTGCTCTGAGAGGTCGGCCGGGCTCCCGGGGTCCCTCGCTGTCCTTTAGACCATCTCCCGGTGGACCCCTGAGGCTGACGTCCCTACCACAACTGGCTTCTCAGCTCCGGCTCAGCCCCCGTCATCAGCCCCTGTCAGCCCCCCGCTCACCTGCTGCTGCTCAGCTCGGGGCCACAGGCATTGGCGGAAGAACGGTGTGTGCCCATCTCAGTCCTCCTGACTCCAGAGACCCCACGTGGCGCGGCGAGGGTGCTGAGATTAGCAGGCAGCTCTTCCTTTTCTCCCAGGCATGACGGGCTCAGAGTAAGGCCAGGTGAGGCTGCCGTCTCTTCCCACCCCTGAGTCCCATGTGTCCAGGACCTTCTGAAACCCCTCCCTGCAATACACCTCAGCCTCCTGCTGTGTCATCCACCCTTCCCTCCAAACCCACCCAACGTCGTAGGTGTCCGCACAGGCCTATGGATGTTTCCATCCTAACTTAACCTCTGCTACTGGTTCTCTCCCGGGGGCTTCTCGGAGGTTTCCGTGGTGCCTGGCAATCCCACCTAGCGGTGATACGGGAACGCTGGAGACCAGACTGCGAGGTACCAGGCACAGTGTGACCATACGATGACTGAAAGGTGGCAGTGTTGTCCCCGTGATATAGCTGAAGGAACAGAAGTGAATGAACGTACCCTGCACCACCCAGCTGAATAAGCAGGACCCTGGGACTCAACCCGGAGCTTGCCTGTCTAACTCAGAAGCCCATGGTCTTGTCTCTGCACAGCCTCCTGGCATAGGGGCAGAGCTGGGAGGCTCCTTCTGGGCTCCTTTGGCTCCAGGCCAGTGTCCCTTGTGGAATGCTGGTCCTCTCTGGGCTCAAACCCAAAGCTCACAAGCTCAAAGCTTGCAGGACCCAGGGAGCTGATGGTATTGGCGGCCAGAGAGACCCTAAAAGTGGGATGAGCACTGAGAAATCCCCTCAGGGACACGGGGAGCCCTGACTGGCTAGAAAGCACACACCCCACCAAAAACTAGGGCAGCTGTTCCTCAGCCCTGTCCCGTAGGCTGCTGCGAGTGAAGGTCCAGAGTTGCTAGATCTCCTGGTGCCTTAAGGGGAATGATGCATTTGGGATTTTAAGTAAAATTTCCCAAGGGTCATCAGCTACTTCAAGTAACATGTACATGTACATGCATATCATACCGGCCAGAAAACAAACAAACAAACAAACAAACAAAAAAACAACCCACATATGTTCGTGGAGTCTTGCGGCAAGCCACCGTTCTGCCTACTCTATAAGCCATTTTATAATTTAATGAAGGCATTTTGGGTAAATTACTTTTCCTTTGCAGATGAAGCTAAGAAACCAACCTCAGCTACCCTAGACCTCTTATGACTAGCTTCCAATCAGGTAGTGGCAGGCAAAAACTGCCAGCCTTGTTCCTGGGAAGGACTGGGGTGGGGAGCGGCCATGGCTGAGCCGATGGTTTGCTCTACCAGCCTCTAAGGCCACAGCTGTGGGATCCAGTGCAAAATGGAAAAATGGGGTCGCTTCTCAAAAATATTTAAGAATTTCACTACCGCAAGAGCAGAGCATTAAACCCAGCCCGGCTCTGCTGAGGGCTGGGCCCAATGTGGCTGTGCGGGTCACATACTCACGCCGCCCACCCCGGCCATCAGCATTTAATTAGTGAGCACTTGTCAAGTACCAACAGCCAGCGGGGCCGAATTTTTAGGAAATCTTTAGAGTGAATTAGAGATTGCTCCCATTTAACAGGTGAGGAAAAAGAGGCACAGACAGGTTAAGTCCCTTGCTCAGGATCGCACAGCTGGAGAGTGACAGAGCCGGATGTGACCCAGGGAGTCTGGTCCTGGAGCCTCACCTGCCATTATCCTCATCGTTGTCCTCTTCTGGACTGGAACAGGGAGCTGGGTCTGGCTGGGAGGGCGTGCCCAGAGATGCCCTGGTCCAGGCACAGAGGCCGGAACCTGTACTCTTACGCCCCCACCAGTCAGACCTGGGCACAGGGGTCAGGACGGGTCCTACCAGACAGGCTGCGGGAGGTCCGGAGCCCGGAGAGGAAGGGAAGTGGGTTGAAATGAGGACACTCCGGCTGTTCACCTGACCGGAGGCCTCTGCAGGACTGAGAGCTCTGAGCTTTATTCTTTGATCCAAACTGTGGGTCAGAGCCGAGCAACTCTGAGGCAATTACTCACCTTACAGCTTGGGGCTGACTCAGCACTCCAGGAGCCCTTGCTGAGAGCAAATGCTCCCCTCCCACTGGCATCCAGTTTCCAGGGAATGGCGGGGGGTGCCCTAGGACGGAGGAGGCAGCGGCAAACTCTCCCGGGGGAGACCAGACCTGGGTTTGCCTCTGCTCCAGGAAGATGCTTTCCTCTGGCGGCTTCTCCTCCTGGCGTGAAGTAGTGAGCAGAGTCTGCAGTGGTCTCACCTTTTGTCCAAATAATCTCATGGATTTCAGACTTAAGAGAAAGGACGATGCATCCGTAATAATCGTGAAAATGTTAAAAGAAAAACAAAAACAAAAGAATATATCTTGATTTTGATGATTTTCCTAGAGTAATGATTTCATTTCTTGTGCAGGAAATAAAAACAGTGATGCATGGGGTTAGGTTGATGACAATCATAATAATAGGGAGCACAGGGGCACCTGGGTGGCTCAGTGGGTTAAAGCCTCTGCCTTCGGCTCAGGTCATGATCTCAGGGTCCTCGGATCGAGCCCTGCATTGGGCTCTCTGCTCTGCAGAGAACCTGCTTTTTCCTCTCTCTCTGCCTGCCTCTCTGCCTACTTGTGATCTCTGTCTGTCAAATAAATAAATAAAATCCTTAAAAAAAAATAGGGAGCATACATTGAGCCCTGACGATGTCCCAGACAACGCGCTAAGTACCCCACTCAAATTATCTCATGCACGCATACCTACTTGACACGGGTGTGATGCTGGTGTCTGAGCCACTTACAGTCTTTCTTCAAGTCACACTAAATTACAGCGCAGACAATTTGCATGCACTTAGTCTCCTTAATTGAACGTTTATGGTTGGATAATATAACCAAGGTGTGAATGAGCGATAATTCATCCAGCTCCTGCGCTCAGGTTGGATCTGGCCCGTTCCAAGGGGAATCAAGTGGAAGGGAAGGTCGGAAAATGAGGCAGGCCTGGCTTGCTGATCAGGGGCAGATCAACTTCCATTCCTAACGCACCCCTGCCCCTCCCTCCATCCCCCAAGTCCTAACACATGATCCTCTCAGTCCTTCTTTTTTCCTTAAATTCTGTGTGCTTGTCAGGGCCTTTGGCTGACCACTTTTTCTTCCCTTTGCAGGGGTAATACCCAAGCATACTTTAGACTGTCTGCTTGGACAGCCATGGACCTCAGGTCTTCATTCTGGGCAGCTTTCTTTTCGTGGTGTCTGTCAAAGAGACAGCTGGGCATTCCTTTGGGTTATTTGTCAACGCTTCTCATGCATTAGATTCCTTATACCCCTATGACAGAGACCACTTCTAGCTTATTTATTATTGTTTATTATTGCATCCTTATCACCTAACACATGGTATTGATTCAACTGATGCCTATTGAAAGAATGAATAAGTAGAAAGGTGTGTTCAGGCAGCAGGTGGAGGTGGGTGATCTGAGCCGGGCCCTGTCCACTTCTCGGGGAAAGAGCTAAGGTGTGGTGGCATCAGCTGGAATGAGAGGTGCAGAGATCAGCTCATCTGATACTTAATTGCAGACGGCTGATAGCATCTTGGAATCTGATCTTTCGGGACTGTGGGGTTTGTCCTTGTATGGCCTGGATTTGAAGCTGGAAGAGGATGGAAGCTGAACGTGGGCGTTACGCCACCCTGGCTGCTTGCAAGCAGGCGACAGGTGCTATGGTAATACTCCCACCCCCCACCCTCCACCCCTGACCCCGAGTTCTCTACTGACCAAAGCAGAATCACTGTGCCCTCAAGGTCCATGTCAGCAACTGGCAAATGCTCTCCATGAAGGAAATATTGTGGTCGTTGTGGCCCATCTGGTCTCTGTTGCAATTACTCACCTTTGCCATCATAACACAAAAGCAGCCATGAACAATGCAGGAATGAAAGAACAAGACTGTGTTCCAATAAAACTTTATTTATGGGCACTGAAATTTGAATTCCATTTCATGAGCCACAAAATAGTTTCTCCTTTTGATTTTTATCCCCAGCTGTATTAAATTGTGAAAACCACTCTCAGCTGGTGGACACTACAAAAACAGGTGTCTTGTTGGATTTGGCTAACAGGCTGGTTACTACCCTCCAGTCTATATTTTTGTCGCAAATCCCAGGGGTGTCTTCTCTGCCAACTTGCAGAATGATTACTGGATTCAAGCCCTCACTCTGTCCTTCACTCCCAGCGTGAGGCAGGGAGCACTGCTCCATCGCTCAGGACACAGGTTCCATCAACCGGTGGGTGATGATGATGTCAGGAGTCAGGTTGGGGGTCTCTGCCAGGCCCTCTCTGGGCAGTGAGGGGTAAATAGGGGGGCTCCATTCAGCAATGAGGAAGACTCTGAGTGGGACCAACACCGTATGGAGCTACCAATAGCTGGAGAAGCCAATACCGGATCCCTAGGCTGTGGGTGGGGTCTGACCGACCGACTTCCCATTCACCTGGAAGTCTCATATTCATCCTTAAAACTGGATCTCAGCCACCTACGCTTTCATTTTTCCAACCAGCAAAACTATGCAAGATTATGGGGAATCCATCTTTACTTTTGCACACTTTGTTTTCATGAAATAGGATTTGCATCCATCGAGGCTATGGAGATAAGACGTGGGGTGGGGTAAGGGATGTGGGTTAGTGTTACATCACATACTGTATGGGCGAGAAGCACAGAGCACAGCTGGTTTTAAAAACCTAACCAACCTGTTTTGTCTCTTACAACCTTGTTCTCATCAATGACCCCAGTACGTACACAACCAGGAAATGTGGGTTTACACTGGACTCCGTTGTCTCCCTCCTACACCTTTAACCACACAGATCCCTGCATTTGGCTCAGGACCACAGAACCTCACTTACTCCTCCTGCTTAGCATTCTTCCCTCCTTCACTTAGGCCACATTTGACCCCCTAAAATCATGTCCTTAAACTCATCTAGATCATCATCATCTAGATATTCCTTAGTTTTGAAGTTATGGTTTATTTCCCATAAAAAATATCTGATTGTAACACTCACTTGGCAGAAACTCCTTAATGGCTTTGGATGATGAAAAAAGTGCTGGAGATCGATGGAGGGATGATTGCACAACAGTGGGGATAGGCTTAATATCGTCACACTGGGCACTTAAAGTCGGTTAAAATGGTAGGTCTTTCTGTTATGCATATTTCACTACAATACAAAATTCTTTAATGGATCCCAATGATCGCAGAATGCCCTTGTAAGGTTTAGAGGGACCTCCGAGAAACTCACATCCTGTGTGACACAGATTTTATTCCATTCCGTACTCTTCCATCTTAACCCTCACTAACTTGCGGATCCCACTCACCCTTTCCTGTCTCTGTCTCACCTGCCTGATGCATATCTTGTTCTTCCCTCTTTCCTGCTTCCTGAGCAAATTCAACCTTTAAGATCAGGTCAGCAAGACCCTCTGTCAGCCTTCCATCAACTTTTTCCCATTGACTTCACTTCTCTTATGCAGGTAGAACTAAATGATTCATTGTTTGATGATAACATTAAATACTAGATCAGAGGGGAAAGGGACTAGTCATAAGCTGGACGTTAGATAAAAAGAACCATGTGATACAAGCAGCTGTGTGGCTGCCGCTTGGCCAGTAAGTGACATCATGACTTTGCATTCTTCGGATGACGTTCCCCAGACTCCTCTCCACCCCTTTACCCTTCATATTTGAGCCTTACTGGAAATTTTGCAATTACCATCCTGTTTTTTGTTTTTTGTTTTTTGTTTTTTTTAAAGAGTTTTACCATGTTCTCTTGTTTCCCCAAATAATATTCTATTATTTAGCTGTACCTGGTTTTGAACTTTATATAAATGGAATCATATTTCATATTTCCCATGAGTTGCTTTTTTCCCCTCGAAACAACTCTCATGAGATGCATGCACTTTTTTTTTTAAAGATTTTATTTTTTTGAGAGAGAAAAAGAGAGTGAGAGGGATCACAGAGGGAGAGGGAAAAGCAGACTCCCCACTGAGCAGGGAGCCCAACACCCGGCTCAATCCCAGGCTCCTGAGATCATGACCTGAGCCGAAGGCAGATGCTTAACCAATTAAGTCACCCAAGCACCCCCAAGACATATATTCACTATTTTGCACTTTTCTGTAATTCCTTCATTTTTACAGCTGTATACGCTCCCCATTGGAGGAAGAGAGCACACTTGAAAAAAACCCATTTCTGCCAGTAATTGACATTTCGGTCACTTCCAAGATCTTCTATTAAGATTTGTGCTAATGTGGCCAACTCTCTACAGGTATCTTGAGACAACTGCAAGAATCTCCAGATCTGCCCAGAAGTGCATTGCTGGGGTAGACACACACACTATCTGCAACTCTATCTGTGATGCCAGATCGCGATCAGGCGGTGATTTTCCCGAATTCCGCTCTCACCCAGAATTGGCAGGAGGAGGGACTGCCCGATTTCCTTGCATCATTTACTGTCAGACTTTAATTTTTGCTAATCCGGCAGTTGTGAAATGACATCTCATTGTGGTTTTATGTCTCCCTGCTGCCTAGAGAGGTTGAGTTTGTTTTTGTATGGTGATTGTTCATTCATTTTGCCTTTTTGATAGAATAGAATCTGTTTTGCCCATTATTCTACTGAGCTGTTTGTTCTTATTGATTTGTAGTTTATTGCATATTCTGAAAAGCAATTTATTGTCAATTTCATATGTACAAATATTTCTTCCTCATTTTGGCTTCTCTTTACACCCCTCTATGGTTTCTTTTGATACATTGAAGCTCTCCAGTTTAGTGCAGACAATTTTTTTCTCTTCATTGTATGTGCTTTTGTGTGTGTGTGTGTGTGTGTGTTTTTTTTAATAAATCCTTTCATATCTTGAGGCCATGAAGCGACTCTTCTGTATCTTCTAAAATTCCCACAGTTTTACCTTTACCTTCATAGTCTCTGAGGCTCTTGGAGTTGATATCTATACATAATGTGACAAGGGTATCCCAGTTAAAATATTTTCCTACATAGATAAAACTGATTCTAGAATCTACTCTTTTCCTCTACCAGCTATACTGTTCTCATAGAAGGAGTTTCTGTTCTCAGGCTCTCCATTCAGTTCCGGCGTCCACTCCATATCCACACGGCACCGCCTTCATTCCTAGAACTTGATAGCAAGTCTTGATATCTCATAAAGTAAGTTATAGCACCAGTTCTTCACATTTTATAATCAGCTTGTCAAGTTCCATCAAAAAAAGAACAAACAAGCAAACAAACAAAAAACCCACAAAAAACAAAAAACAGACCACCCCCCCCGAAAACCTTGTCACGATTTGAATTATCTGATTCTTAATCACGGCTCTCATGATGTTTTATATGATGTACACAAATCTATGTACACTTACTTATTCACAGAATGCACATCTTATCCTAAAAGCTTTCCATCATGCCTTATACATAGTAAGTTTCCTGAATGAAAGAATGTATGAATGAATGATCAAACTCTTCTATTCAGCTGAGGTTCGCTCTTAGATAAAACTCCAGATTTATAGCATGATGAACAGTTCATCTTTTGAAAAGATCTTTCACTCTGTAAAAGATGAGGGAAAGGAGTATCTGTCATTATGTGAGCACCTACTATGTGCCTGGAATGATGTCAGAGAGGAAGGGACAGGAGCCGTTTTGGAATCACATAAAAAGTTAAGCTCCTTCAGTACTTTGAAAACAGGATAGAGTTTTCAAAAAACAGGATGTGTAACCATCTTCTCAGGGTTTCGTGGAGGGTCTCTTCCTTAAGCTTTCATGTGTGTGGGCTTCATGAGTTGCTCCCAGTGCCAAGTTGCCCAACACTTTGTGCCTGAGACCAAGACCTTCGGAAGTTGAACGCCTCATTAAACACGGCTCACAAAAGGCCAAGTGGTTTGGCCCTTCCCACGTATACAAATGAAAGAGTCACACCCTTGCAGGAAGTTAGTGCTTTTCTCTGCCTGGGAAATCCTAAGAGAAAACAGCCATTTAAACAATTTAAAGATAAGTGTGTGTGGAGGTGGGGTAGGATTTACTGACAGATTTTTTTTTTTAAGATTATTATTTATTTATTTTTCAGGGAGAGAGAGAGAGAGAGAGAGATCACAAGTAGGCAGAGAGACAGGCAGAAGCAGAAGCAGGTTCCCCCCGAGCAAGGAGCCAGATATGGGACTCGATCCCAGGATGCTGGGATCATTACCTGAGCTGAAGGCAGCCGCTTAACCAACTGAGCCACCCAGGCGTCCCTACTGACGGATTTTTAAATTTGCTCATAGAAGACTTTGACACACAGACTTAACCCTTGGAAAACAAGGGGTCTTCTGTTATATGGCACCATGAACAAAAATCACACCTCCGGCTTCACTCCCTGAGCTTGCAGATCCCTGCTTGTGTCGTAGTAGATGGGCACCTGACCTCTCGAGTAGAGAGAGTCCTTGTTGGCAATGGGAAAAGAAATAAACAGGCTCGGGCGCCTGGGTGGCTCAGTGGGTTAAGCCGCTGCCTTCGGCTCAGGTCATGATCTCAGGGTCCTGGGATCGAGTCCCGCATTGGGCTCTCTGCTCAGCAGGGAGCCTGCTTCCTCCTCTCTCTCTGCCTGCCTCTCTGCCTACTTGTGATCTCTCTCTGTCAAATAAATAAATAAAATCTTTAAAAAAAAAAAAAAGAAAGAAAGAAAGAAACAGGCTCACCATCGCGGGGGGGGGCATGTCGTGGGAATGGGATGACATTTTTGGGAGCTCTTTGTATCCAGTAGCATGTCCTAGAAATTCTAGTTTGCTTATGCATTCACTCAACAAAAACAGGAGAGACAGTGAGGGCTGTAGGTCAGCAGGAGGGCAGTGAGACTTTTACAGGAGACCTGACCACCCTTCACAGCACCCCCACCTCAGACAGTCCCTCATACTATGCAGGTCACTTCTTCACAGAAGCTTGGAGGCATCTCCTCAGGGCTCCAATGGCTTCTCTTCCTGGGAAAACTTACAGGAGGAAACTGGTGTGATAGGCGCCAGCCCCCAGCCCTGCAGCTGGCGTCAGGATGGAAACGACAGTCATCATCCCCCTCGTCCCGGCTCCTTCTAGATTCCCTTCACCCTGAGCCAACCCCTCAGCCTCAGTGGCTTACCTGCTGCAGCGACTAGAACTTCATCTCTGCAGGGGCTCGAGCTGGAGTCACCATGCTCTGCTCACATCGAGGCTGCCGCCCTCTTATGTACAGTACAAATAAGAAATGGTGTATCAGGAACCAAGGACCCAAATAGATCAAGCATATGTCCCATGACCTGTTGTGTAGCAGCAACACAACACCGCCACCTTGATCAGTCTGTAATCCGGGCCAGCATGGTCCCCGCTCTCCTTGCTTTGCTCACCCTTGGCGTGGAGAACCGCAGTTTGCAATTCATCCGTCCGTTTGTGGAGGATTGCTTGGATGCTGAGGCCACCATGTCCTGAGTGCTGCCTCCTGCCAGGAAGAGCCTGAACCTAATGGCTGATCCCTGGCAAGGTGCAAAGACTCAGTCCCTGTACTGCATCTCAGGACAGCTCTGCAGGCCCACCTCAGCTTCTGAGCTCTCTGTGGGGCTGGCTGAGCCTTTGTTCAGGACACAGTTACAGCCCAGCTGCTCCCTGGGCCCAATCCTGCTTCCTTACCCCCTTCTTCCATAGATGAACCTTGGCTCTCATATCCAAGAAGGGTCAGTGGTAAGAATACATTCATGGAAAAATTCACCACGCATTTGTTCATTCATTTATTCATCTGCTCATTTACCGTGCAGTTACTTACTAAGCTCCACCTGTATGTCAGGCTCTACGTTACATGCTGGAGGACTTAAACAGTATGATGTGGCCTCCTGAAGGAGATCGATGTGCAAACAGAGGTGTTAAGTTGTGAAAGGAAAAAGCGCTCCAAAATCATGCATAGAAACTGTAAAAAAATTAAATAAAAATTAAAAAAAAAAAAAGAAAGAAACTGTAAGAGCCTAGGGAGGGAAGTGATCACTTGCCTGGACAAGGCTCTTCATAGGTGGGGCATTATCAGTGGGGCATGTGAGATGAGTAGGAGTTCACCAGAAGAACAAGGCTCTTAGCTCAGGCTTCGCCCTCTCTGAACAGGCTGAGGAAGTGCAAGATACGATCCAAGCAAGACAAGCGGCCTGGAGAGGCGCACTATCTTTCTTTGGCACGATTTCCCCCTAATGCTTCTCAGACTGTGGTTCTGGGGATGCTGGTAAAGGGAAAACAAAGCCTCTCAGGGGGTCTAGGAGGATCTTGTCTGGAAAGTTGGCGTGGGGATGACAGATAAGAGAGAATGCGCTCAGGCGAAAAGCTGCCTAAAGAGTCATTATGGGCTTTTAAGTAAATTCTCAATTATAATTACTCTAATGGCTTTAATAAGTCTGCAATTTGGAACTATGATGTTCTAATGTGTCAGCTGTCGTATGTCTCAGCGAAAAGCTCTTTTTCCCTTTGAAAGCCAATATTAAGAGGGCACCTGCCACGGTGAATCCTGCCAATTTCTCACTCAACAGAGGTTGGGACCTCTTATACCACATTGAAACCCAACTAGGTGCAGCTCGCAGCCCACCCTTCTCAGAGCTGTCTCCCCCAGGGTCTGCACCTCTGAGTCTTCAGCAACAACATCAGAGATATGCCGGTGGGGATGGTTATGGGGTTAGACGCGGATATAAAGCCCGCTCTGCATCATGGTAGCTAGGCAACCGGAGGTGAGCCGGTTCCCCAGGTCTCCGTCTTCTCACTTGTGAAATGGCGTGACAGCCAAGCCAGCCTCACAGTGCTAAGACAAACAATCCCATACAGTAGAAGTCCCTATTTGTCCTTTTAGGGTTTTTTTGTTTTTGTTTTTTGTTTTTCCCATTAGAGTCCAACTCCGCTTTTGCAGATGAGAAAAAAGGGATCAATCACTTCTACAGCATCACTTTGCTACGAAAGGGCTAACACCGCGAAATGGGGTCGAAGGCCAGTCGAGAGAGTTCTTTTTTTTTTTTTTAATTAAAATGTTTTTATTTATTTTTATTTTTTTTATTACATCTATCAATTAATTTATTTTCAGAAAAACAGTATTCATTATTTTTTCACCACACCCAGTGCTCCATGCAATCCGTGCCCTCTATAATACCCACCACCTGGTACCCCAACCTTCCACCCCCACCACTTCAAACCCCTCAGATTGTTTTTCGGAGAGAGTTCTTTTTGAAGTCAGAAAACGGCTCTGCCTTCTGTCACTTGTGGTACCCATGAGCGAGGTACACTCTAGCCCCAGGGCTCTGTCACCTGCTTCCCCCAACTTCCCTTCCCTGGCAGCTCTTTCTCCAGATCCTTCAGGACAAACATTGTCTATTTATTTAAGACTCTGCTCCAAAGGTGACTTTATCAGGGAGGATTCCCTGAGGAAACAAGAAGATCCTCCAAAGAGCCCCCATCACTGTCTATCCCCCATACCCGGAGGTGCTAGCCTTCATCCTGCCCTTTGCCATCTGACATAATGACTTGTTTGTTGGTTTATTGTCTGTCTCCACCCATTAGAATGCTAACTTTCTGGGAATGGAGGTATCAGTTTTACTCACTGCTGTGCATCTGGGTCCCAGAATAGCCCCCCAGAACAGACGGGCTACGTAATACCTATTTACTGTGCAGAGATTGAGTGAGCACGTCAATTTCTCCAAGCTTCTGACTCTTCCTGGGAATGGAAGCACCTCCCCCCAAGGGTGATGCAGGAATAGTTTATATGAAATGTCCGGCGTGAGCCATGGCACGACATGCAGGAGAGTGTCAGTTAATGGCTCTGATTATGATAATCGGACCCAGCCAGCAGCCCCTGTGGCTGGGGCAGGCCTCCATGTCTGACCCTGCTGCTAAAAGCCAGTGTTTCCCAGATCTGGCTGCACATCAGAGTCACCTGAGGAGCTGTCCTGGCCTGCTGCGGTCATCCTGACCCGTGCCTGCTAATGGGGTCAGAAATCTGCCTATTTTAAATACTGGAGTGTCCCTGACGTTTCCCATTCAGACAGGAGGCAGCTCTGGAGAGAGATGTCCTGATGTGGATGTCTCCTGAGAAGTCATTTTCATTATGATGAGGAATAAACCCTTCCTAAGCCAGGTAAGGGCTATCTATGAAAAGCGTGTTTATAAGTGAGGAAAAGGGAGTGAAGGGCTATGCAGCAGGGAGAACTTGCTGGAAGGGAGACGGCCACGTGATCAGACTGAGAGCCCACTCCAGTCCCCCTCAAAGCCCGGCTGGATACACTTCTGCAGGCCAAGCAACCGGACCTGATGCGATCACTCCGCTTCTTTCCATCTCAATGGCGTTAGGCAGCAGGTAGGCAGTGAATGCTTGAAGGCTGTTTGCATTTCTGAGTGTTTAATCTTTTAATTATGACTCTTGGAGTTTTTACAGCGTAAAGCTAATAAGCAAACACATGGCCTCTATCTTGACCTTCATTTCCCGCACAGAGTGTTTACACAACTGTGAATCCCCACGGTGCAAAACACTGGGGCCAAGAGGTAAACCCACTGGGTAAACAAACTGAAATCACTCCGTGTTTACAATAAAATAAGTGTATACAAAAGTAACTGGGTGATATTTTCTTAGTAATTATCTAGATGTGTTGCTGTCTAATGCTGTCACCGTTAGTCACATGTGACTATTTAAATTTAATTAAAATCGAATTAAAAAGTTCCGTTCCTCCATGGTCCTCACCCCATTTCAAGTACTCAGTAGCCACATGGGTCTGGGGCTCTGCTGTCGGATGGCAGGGGCAGGGGCTACTCCCATCACCGCACAGTGAGCGTTGATGTACATTTCCAGCAGAGGACAGCTGGGGCGGAGGAATCTGCAACAGGTGCTTTGAGCCCAACGAGTGGTAAAACCCAAGAAAGGGCAAAACCAAACCAAACCAAAACAAGAACAAGAACAAAACAACCCCCACCCCCCGAAAAAAGAAACTAAAAAAATGTGTGTCATTGAAAAACTTGAGTCTCAGAGTGAGTCTCTCTAGGGCCTTTATCATCTTGGATATTTAAGAAGAGGTTGACAGTTACTGATAGGAGAACATGGTCAGTCCCTTGAGCAGATCATAAAAGAAAATATGACTTTGGACAGGCGGTTGGTAAGTTTTTTCCCAAAGAGTGGCTTTGCCTGTCCAGGGCATAGAAACGTGGGACCCCAAATCTCTGCCACCTCCCTTGAGACCATGGCTGTACCGTTCACAGCCCTTGGAGAGCCCCAGTAGGATGGGAAGCCTCCAATATTGGGTTAGCGTCTACATTGTTCTTCAAAGGAAAGAAAACCCTATTGAATTTGAGAATTCTGATCACCCGAACCCACGCTTTCTCTCTATCTGAACCCGCCCCCGCAGGAAAGACCAGCTGGCGTGGGACAAAGGGAACGGTGCCCATCACACTGAAGCCTCAGGATCTGGCTGCGTGGAACTGGTTCCGGGGTGTCATCTCCCAGAGCTACAGTTTGCTCGTAGGGGTGCAGGGGTGCTCATGGGTCTGTCGGATGGAGCGGGTTCAAGAGGGAAATGCGACAGTGCACGCAAAGCGCTGAATTCAGCCCCCACCTCTTGGTGCACACATAATCAGTGGTTTATTGTCATGTGTGCACCTGGGTTTGTAGGTCAGGCTGCTGTCCTAGCGCCAAGGCTCCACGCTGGCTCTCGTTAACTGGTGGCTTCCCTAAATCCATCTACATTATTTATTTATTTATTTTTTAATGTTGATTTCCTCATTAAACTGTGAATGGAGCTCCCTCTGTGCAAGTCCCTTAGGAGAAGCAAATGACGTGAAGAATGTCAAGGAGCTGCGAGGGGCTGGACACACGGGAAGAGCTCCCAGAGAGCTGTTGCTTCTCTTCCTCTAAGAAGCATCACTGGCGCACAATACATGTTCGGTCCCCCACCTGGGGGACTGGGCTGGACCACGGTTGACAGGTGAATTTGCTTCCACCGCGAGCCGTGTTTTGTCTAAGCACCCTTCTACCCTCTGGAGTTTGTAGGCAGAGAGGCTGTTCTCTCTCAGAGCATCCCTGCGGGCTCAGAATACCTGGGAACTGAGGGCAGGTCAGCCGGTAAGAAGAGAAAACCTCAGCTGAGCTTGTTGCTTGATCTTCGACTTCTTACCCTGACGGCACGTGGCTCAGCATGCGGCTGGGTCCCTGCAGGAGCGGAACTTGTCTGCAGGGTGGGCGAGGCATGGAGAGCGACCAAGAGAATGCAGAAGCGCCAGCTCGAGCAGCAGGTGATGGAGCTCTGGCCTGTTCCGACTTTCACCCCCAAAGTGCCAACCCCGCACGTTTGCCCGGACCTTTCATTTCCCAAGGGATTTCACTACACCCCGGGGCAGCAGACAGACAAGGGGGTTTCTAACTCCACTGCAGAGATGGAAGCTGACCCTCAGAAAGGAGGTTGTCTTTCCAGAAAGGCATGGAACCGCTGAGAACCCAGCAGGCAATGAGGCTACCCAGACTAGGAATGGCAAAAAGCCTACCTCTCCTCAACCAGATGGAAAATGGGCAGAGGTGGTGCTACTCCACACAGAAGACAGATCTGATAGGGGCTGTGTCATCGGGTGAGGGGACAACAGGGTGAGGAGCCCTGAAAATGCCCACAGGGGAGACAAGCCTGCTGCTGAAGTCTCGGCAGCAACGGGAAGTTTCAAGAAATACCCACTCCTCCCTTTCTGCTGCCCACCAGCCTTCTGCCAGTGTTTCCCAGAGGCCGCTGGTGTGGGAGGCCTGGAAAGGCAGTCGGCTGCATACAGAGTGGACGGAAGGGTCTGGAGGGAAGGGACAGGCCCATGGCCAGCCTAGAAAGCTCAGCCATCCTGGCTTCTTGGAGTGACTCTGGTCAGCCTCTCTCAGGGCCTAATTGGTTCCCTTCAAGGTTCAAGTTCCCTAGCCAGCACTGTGAGGACCCCAGCTTGAAATTGTGACTTCCTACTTTGCTGGCTGAGGGACCTTGGCCTTCTAGTGTGACCTCAGTTGTCATCTGTGTAAGGCGAGTGACTATACGCACCTCATAGAGTTGTTGGGAAGATGAAACATGCACGGGCACACACACACACACACACACACACACACCCCTGACAATCTGATATTCAAAATCACTTACTCCTGGCACAGCAGTGGCTTCTGTGGGCTTGCCAGAACCCAGTCAACCCATGGCAGTTCAGTGCGAGCTTCCCCACCTCATCAGATTAGGCTGTTCTAATGTAAAAGGCACCCAGATTGATCAGCATGACCTGCGAAGAAGGAATTCAGACCTTCCAATCTGTGCACACTCAACACAGAGGTGGAGGGGAACAGGTTCTTGGGGACGGAAAATACTGTGCTCCTTTGGTGGATAAAGCACAGATATACATGTGGACTAGAAAGAAGGATGAAGTCTGTCATTAACATTAAGTCTGGCATTAACATCTCACGGTGAGGAGGTGGGGGTTGGGGGAGTAGATCTAAAATGTTCCCTAGATGGACAATAAATGATGGTGTCTTGGGTCCCTCTGGAATTGCTAAAAAATGCGGGGGGAAGGGGCCTCAACCCCTGACCTGAGAGTAGCGGAGGGTACAGCAGACTTGGCATGGGCTTTCACATTAGATCCAAGCAATGTAAAGTCCCCACTTCATGATTTCCAGGGCACACAGCTTTGGGAGTTGGGGTCATCATGTCTTCTCCAAGAAACATGGGAGTTCAGGAAGATAAAACCTACCAGGCACCATGACAGGTCTGTTTCTGCCGCCCCACATCTGAGGCTCGGACTAACAAGATTTTGCTCAAAGCCAAATCTTGGAACCTTTTTCTCATTCCTGAGTTCCACTTCACGGCCCTCTCCCATCTCCTGCCCCTGGACTCCCCTCGCCCATCGAGTGCCTGACGTCTTTTCCCCGGATCTGTTCTTCTTCTCATGAATAAGGCTCACGTGGCCTCAGCCAACCTTGGCCAGTGCTGGGCCTGGCTTGCCTGCTCCTGGTGCCTTTTGAGGACAAATCAGACTTTCAGTCCCTGAGTCCCCTTTACTCACCCTCAGCTGTAATGCCACAGCCATCAACAATGATCTCTGTGCCTCAGCGCCCATCGACAACTACCCGGTACAGTCTCTGCTGTGGTGGTTCCAAACAAGGCCCCTTTTCTCCCGCGCAGCCTCACTGCTTGATGTTTGTGCTCAGGTGTGTTTAGGCCCGATCTGGCCTAACTCTGCATTCTCTCGTTCTCTGCTTTGCAGCTAACCTTCCAGCACAATCACGAATGGCAAGGAGCAGGTGAGCTCCTGTCACTCACTGCAAACACTCAGGAGAAGTCTCCTTCACAGATGCCTGCCTCCGCTTAGTCCTAGCTCCCCTGCGGCTTCACCCACAGAAACTCCTCCAAATCTCTTTAGATCTGGTGTTTGCAAACATTTATTAATTGCCTATTGTATTAGTTTCCTGGGTCCGCCCTAATAAAATACCACAAAATGAATAGCCTGAAATATGAATAGCAGCAGAAATATGTTCTCACAGTTCTGGAGGCTAGAAGTCCAACGACAAGGTGTGGCAGAGCCAGGCTCCCTCTGAAGACCCTGGATGAAGATTCTTCCTTCCTATCTGTTAGCTTCTAGTGGTTATTGGTAAGCCCAGTTTGGTAAGCACAATTTTTGATCTGCTCAGGTCTCATGTCAATATATACCTCCTTCTTCACGTGGCTGTCACCCTTGTGGGTTCCTCTGTCTCTTCACAAGGCATATGTCCAAATGCCCCTCATTTTATTTTTTTTTTATTTGAATTCAATTGACCAACATACAGTACATCATTAGTTTCAGATGTAGAGGTCAGTGATTCAACAGTTGTGTTTAACACCTGTGGTCATCACATCATGTGCCCGCCTTAATGTCCATCACCCAGTTACCCCATCCTTCCAACTGCCTCCCTTCCAACAGGCCTCAGTTTGTTTCCTAGAGTTAAGAGTCTCTCATGGTTTTTCTCTTTCTCTGATTACTTCCCTTTCACTTTTCCCTCCTTTCTCCTACTGTTCTCTGCCCTGTTTCTTATATTCTACATATGAGTGAAACCATATGATAATTGTTTTTCTCTGTCTAACTGTCTAACTTATTTTGCTTAGCCTAAATACCATCCATGTTGATGTAAATGGTAGGTCTTCATCCTTTCTGATGGCTGAGTAATATCCCGTTGTATATATGGACCACATCTTCTTTATCCATTCATCTTATGAAGGACATCTTGAATCCTTCCACAGTTCGGCTCTTATGGAAATTGTTACTATAAACATTGGGGCTCACGTGTTTCTTTGGATCATTACATTTGTATCATTGGGGTAAATACCCAGTAGTATAATTGCTGGGTCGTAGGGTAGCTCTATTTTTAACTTCTTGAGGAACTTCCATTCTGTTTTCCAAGAAAAAGAATAGCAAATAAAGCCTAACCCAAGCAGGAGAAGTTAAATAATAAAGATTAGAGCAGAAATCAATGAAACAGAAACCAAAAGAACAGTAGAACAGACCAACGAAACTATAAGCTGGTTCTTTGAAATAATTAATAAGATCAATAAACCCCTAGCCAGACTTTTCAAAAAGAAAAGAGAAAGGACCCAAACTAATAAAATTACAAATGAAAGAAGGGATATTATGACAAACACCAAGGACATTCAAACAATTTTAAGAACATATTATGAGCAACTACATGCCAACAAATTAGGCGATCTGGAAGAAATGGATGCATTCCTAGAAACTTATAAACTACCAAAACTGAAACAGGAAAACATAGAACACCTGAACAGACCCATAACCACTAAGGAAATTAAAGCAGTGATCAAAAATCTCCCAACAAACAAGGGTCCAGGGCCGGATGGCTTCTCAGGGCAACTCTACCAAACATTTAAAGAACGAATACCTATTCTTCTGAAGCCATTACCAAAAAAATAGAACTGGAAGGAAAACTCCCAAACATGTTCCATGAGGTCAGCATGACCTTGATCCCAAAACCAAATACCCCTCATTTTAGAAGAGCTTAAGTCATTAGATTGAGACCCACCTGAATCCACTACGACCTCGTTTAAGTTTGATGATATCTACTATGATCCTACTTCCAAATAGGGCCCATTCCATTGCACAAGGGGAGGAGTTAGGATATTAAGATATCTTTATTAGAACACAATTCAACCCACAACATCTAGTATTTGTCAAGTCTTGTGTTAGGCACCTGCATGGGCTTGATGAGTCTATGCCTTTAAGGTACATTCAAGCCATGAGGTTCTTCAAACCCATTTTTTTTTTTTTTCTGTCCGCTTAGAATCCCCAGGCTCAGCTGCCTGTATCCAGGGCTTTCTTTTTCCTCTAGAGCTAAATTTCCCAAGAGTCTTTTTATTTTATATTTTTTTGAATTACTGCAATATCTGCGTCTAATCCCTAGGAAATAGGAAGTTTCGTGCAGTGTGGTATCTGTGCAAACATCTGCTGGGGCGAGGCCAAGCTGCTGGCTCTGGGTTTAATAAGGAGAACATAGGAAAAGAATGAATTAAAGGGAAGAAGAATAATCAGGGGTCTCAGGTTCTTTTAGGAAAAAAAAAAAAAAAGAATTTCAATTATTTTCTTGGGAATCCTTACTTCCAACTCAACAACTCTACTCAGTTTTCCCTCCAGAAAGTGACAGAGTCAACAGGTGCTCTGAGAAGCAAGCTCCAGTAAGGGTTGGCCAACTCTTTCTGGAAAGGGCTTTGTGGGCCATCAGGTCTCTGTCACAACCACAATGACACAACTCAGACATTGTGGTGGGAAAGCAGCCGCAAACTGTATATAGAGGCAGGACATGGCTATGCTCCAATGAAAGTTTATTTATGAAAACAGGTGATAGGCTGGATTTGAGGACCGGAAAGTGTCCTGAGTGGAGCCAAGAACAGGTGGCTTGGACTATGTCTGAGCAGCTGGCCGCAGCTGGTACATATCCCTCCATGGGAGTCTCCGCTTCTCCAAATGCCCGTTCTGCACATTCTGGAAGAAGGTCCTCTTTCATACTGACCCCGGTTCTGTCTCCCACTTCTCCCTGCCCTCCTTACTGATCCTGGGCCATAGAGCACAACACCAACTTCCTCACACCTGGGAACACTTTGAATACTTTTTCCTCATGAGTTTTCTCTCCTCCAAGCGAAATGCTCTTAAGTTCTTAGGATTATTCCTTGGCCAGCATGGTTTTAGCTTGTTTCCTTTTTCAGGTCACCCTTCGCTTTGTGGGTTATTGGCAGAGGCTGTAATTGAGCTCCTACCTCGCAGACTCACCTGCAGGGCCAGGTGACCGGCTTCTGGGAGACATAGATAGGCTCCTCACCAGGGGACAGGATAGTGATGCTGCTCGGGGGAGGCTTTCTGCCCCCGTGGAAATGGAAGCTATTTGCCACAAGTGTATCTGACATTCTGGTGGCCGTGGGTAAACAACAGCATTTCATCCTGGGACACCAGCAGGAATGGTCAGGGTACATGGGAAGGAATGGAGCTTCTGGAGCCTGCTTGACCTCTGACGTGGCACAGAGAGCAGGGGCAGGTAGAAATGGTCTTCATGGTCATGACACAGACCCAGAGGATTTAAAATCCGGCAAGCGAGAGATCCCTGGTGAGTCTACCTGCGTGTGCCCATTAGGGCATGTTTGTAAAGTTTTATCATGCAAGAATCCAGCAAAGTCCAGAACAGAAAATCAGGGCATCAGGGACCCTATCAGCAAAGGAGACAGTGCCCTGGCTGTCCTTCCTTCCAAGGAATAGAACAAAATCTCAACCTTGCCCTTCTCCTTGGGAAGTCTTAAGCTCTCTTGTGTCTCCTCAACTATGATAATTCTGATCTTACTGAATTCTGTTTGCTAAGTGTACTTGATTAGAAGGGTCTAGAAGGGCCCAGGCTCGGTTGGGGTTGGAGAAGAACTTGGGTATCTCTCTCTCCGTGTCTCTGTTTTTCTGGGTCTCTGCCTCTCTCTCTCTCTCTCTTGTCCTATCCCCCCTTTCCCACAGATATGACAGATTTGAAACCATTTGTTATATTAAAAATAAAACCAAACTCCTCACTTCCCTTTCCCCCTCTGTTAAAACCACCTGTCTGGATTCTGCAGGAAGCATGGGGACTGAATTCTGTTTCGCATCATTTTAACAGCTGATGCCTTGTGATAGTAATAGTCTCAGAATAGGGCTAGATCTGGCTGATACACACTGTCCTATTTCTCCAAGAGAAATAACCACCCCCCAACTTGTCCCACCCACCACTGAAGGAAAGAAAGCACTCACCACCCCAAGGTTAAGTCTAGTAAACGTCAAAGTCCATTCGCCTGGTGCTCCAAATTCAGGTTTATCTTCCTCTTGGTCCCTCTCTTGGTGGATGAAGTCAAGGAAAGGATTCTAATTTCATGTATTTCTTTGGTCATTTAAAAATATGAGTTGTGGGCGCCTGGGTGGCTCAGTGGGTTAAGCCGCTGCCTTCGGCTCAGGTCATGATCTCAGAGTCCTGGGATCATGTCCCGCATCGGGCTCTCTGCTCAGCAGGGAGCCTGCTTCCTCCTCTCTCTCTGCCTGCCTCTCTGCCTACTTGTAATCACTCTCTGTCAAATAAATAAATAAAATCTTAAAAAAAAATGTGAGTTGAGAATCTACTGTGTGCAACCCCCTATGCTAGGTACTAGAGAGAAGAATATGAAAATATGAGCTTTGGCTTATACAATGTTATGGTTGAATTTGGGTGATAGATGCGTAAACAGAAATTGTAATATGACAAGGTACTAATTAAGGTGTTTGTGATATCAGGACCATAGGAGAAAAAGCCCTTATCATTGTCAGTGATAGAGAATTGGGCATGCAAAGCCCCACAAAGGAGGCAGCACATGCCCTGAGTGTCCCAAGGGGAGATGCTTGTCAGTGCTCAAAATGAGCATCAGATCTGAACGTCCCTGACCTGAGGATCTTCTGTGATTTCACAGTGTTCTCCAGAGGTGCCTTTCATGGAAAATGAAAACCGTACTGGCTCTGTTGTTCTCCTGATTAGTGCTCTGTGGACATGCTGTGGGGTCTGATGTTTAATCTAGATTCTCCTGGTGCATTCCTGATACTCACTGAGAGCCCACAATGCCAGACGCTGTGGTAGGAAATGGAGATATCCTGATATCAGTTGGGCTTCTCTGGAAAGAGGTGCAGCGGCTGAGTTTGGGATCCAAGATATTTATTTGGAGCCAACACCTGTGAAAGGAAGGGGAGAGGGAAGAATTTGAGTTAAGAGGCAGACAGAATGAAGCTTCCATCCACCTCGGCACTGTCGACCCCTGGGGGCAGATAATTCTTTGCTGTTAGGGGGTCCCGTTGGGTGAACTTAGCGGCATTGCTGGCCTTTGCTCACTCAATGCCAGTAGCACTTCCCTTAGTTATGATAACTACAAGTGGGTCCAGAAATTGCCAAATGTCCCAGCAGGGGGTACTGTGCACAGTCACCCTTGGTTCAGTACCACCAGATGTTGGGCTCTGGAGCGAGACACATCTCTAAGAGTTGCTCCAATGTGGACTGAAACATCCAAGCCTACACAGCCTGTCCCTCTCTGTCACTGAGAAGGGAGCAACCTAGAAAGAAGCTGACAAAGGTCTATGCCACACTCCCCACGGCCAAGCAATGTGTTCCTCCTTCTGAAAGGGAACATGGGTGCCTCTCCTGTCCCCCCCCCAGTCCATGCTTGCACTCGCCCAACTCATCTCAGCCCCTCCAGGGTCCCAGCTTGCCTAGTGTCTCAAGAGGCCATTTGGAAGAAGGAAGTTGGCGGGACGAGCCACAGTCCCTGCCATGGCAGATGACATCAGGGCCATAGCTGACACTTGTTCCCGTTCCCTGATAAGAAAATAAGTTCCTCTCATCCTCAGTGACTGCCCCACCCCAGCTGGTCATGGGGTGACCAATTATGCTCTTGTTATGGTCCTTTCAGGCCACCGCTCAGTGGGGCCGCGGTCCATGTGTGTACTGTACCCATGTAACAACTGACTCATCCGTACCGAGCTCAGACTTTCTTCCATCCCCTCCTGCTGGCCTCATAGCACCTCTCACTCAAGCATGGCCATGAGGGGCACAGTGGGGGGAGGGCCCCCTCGTGTGACAGCAGCAGCACCATGGCCGTCTACGCCACCTGTGTGTCCTCTCTGCTGCTGCTCCTGCTTGGGATGCCCATCTGGGATGGATTACGTCTCCTCTCCTGGGAGATTGCGGCTTCTTTGGACCAACCTGAGGACTCAGTGTCTGCGACTGAACCCAGCTTAAGGCAGGCAGTTCCAGCCAGTTGGTCACCCGGGGTCTCCTGGTCACTGTTCTGTCTCTACCAAGGACCAGTGACATGCAGAGGTTTTTCAAAGGATTGTCTACTGAGGATGGCATGGCCTTTGGCTAAAATCAGACATCCTGCTGGGGATCTGTCCCCTGGAGCCTGCCACGGGCTACATGTGGCCTCTCTTCCCATTATGATACCCAGCAGCACCGGCTCTGTGAGTCCCTGAAGCCGGGACCTGCCACAGACACCCTTTGGGCTCGGTCCCCACTCGTGTTCCTCAGTCTATGCCTCCAAGTAGCATCCTACACAGGGTTGTTGCTCCACAGGAGCCTGAGGAGGTTCGCCAGATGTTATACTTCCTTATTTGGGGTGGGAGGTGCGGGACAAAATCATTTTCGCCTTGCAGATGGTACCCAGGCTTGCCCCTGGCCTCTATTTGACCTGTAGGCATTTGATTTGTCCTATTTGTAGTTATGAGATGATACAAAAGGATGTGCGTGAATCTGACTGATGTCCTTGGTGCCCAGGTGTTGAGAGCCTCCCAGGGCTCATGAGAAGGTTCTAATGTCACCTGGGAACTGAGCACTCAAGAGCTGACCAAAACAGCCCACAGAGGGCCCACATCTCCCACGTGGCTGCTTCTGGGAGCTCCCCTACCAGCCCTGATAGTGCACTCTCCTCTTGTCAGAGGACATGGGTTGCTATGGTGACAAAGAACAAATCTGGAGGGTCTGTGAAATGGGGTAACCAGGAAGAAAGAATTTTTAACCAATATACATTGTTTACCAAATTATTCCTTTCATTGTACCTGAGAGATCCATCCCATCACCAGCAAATGCCCCCGTGGAGGCCACGAAGACAGAAGAGGGACACAGGACTGTGAGGGATACATCAACCTTGTCCCCATTTGGCAATTCTGGTGAACCCTCAGCTTTTGGGCTGGGATTTTAGGTGGAGAAGGGAAGAATGAATCACAGCAAAGTCTCTTAAGAGGACACACTCTCATGAGAATGACCAAGTAAGTTAGCACCTGCTAACCCCATTCTCCCAAAAGGGAACATGATGTGAGGTTGGCCGGGAGATATCACCACCCATCCCACCATCTTGCAGGGGAAGGAACAGAGGCTCAGAAAGAGGTGGTGACATGTCTGAGGCCATATGGTCTGTGCGTGGTGGTGCTGGGGCTGTTCCTGGGTCCCCAGGCTAAGCGATAAACATCTGACCACCAGGCCATGTAACAGGTCACTTAGGGTTGGCGCGGAACCAGAAGCCTGTCCACCTTGGCATCATTCTTCTGTCCCCAATGCCTTCCTTAGCACAATCCTGAGGTGATCATCTGCAAAGGAGGGAGAAGGAGCAGGCCAGCCCAAGCCCCCTCTGGTTTCAGAGAGCATGCTCGGCTGTCATCTCAAGGAAATGCAATGAGGAAGGTGATTTGTGGAAGACACTGTGTTGTTAACTCCTAGGCCAGAGAGTGGGGCTCAGGAGGGAGAGCAGGAAGCTCCCGAGAGCATTGAGGTGGCTCCTGGCCCAAAACTGTGATATGGGGTCGGTCCAGCACTGGGTCACTAAGCCCCCTCCTGGACATCATCCTGGCAAGCCTGAAGGACCGAAGATATGGCAGGTCCAGAGAGACGAGGGGCTGGGGCAAGGTCATACACCTTCTGGGAACACATGCTAAGTGGAAGGAGAGACAGATCTCCAGATTCCTAGGCTGGGCATCCTCTACCGCCACCCACCGTGTCTCGAGGGGCCCTTAGCCATTGGCTGCTCAGTTGTCCTCATGCTCCTGTCTTCACTCCCAGCACCAGGCTTCCCTTTGCTGGCAGTGTCGCACTTATGGGTGCCGTATCCGGCTCCACTGGCCTCCTAGGCTGGCTCTGGGCCCTGCACCCCTAACCCTGGTGGGTTCGCAACACCTGCTCTGCTCACAGCCGCTCAGGCTGGCACACGGGCTCGTCTCTTGCTCCTCTCCTACTTCCCTCACCTGTCGGCACAAGCCCAGGCAGCTTGTGATGTGACAGCCTGCGTGCCTATAGCTTTACCTCCTTGTGCTCTGTGGCTTCGCACCCTTGTCCTGCCTCACCCAGCCAGCCTCCTTCCCCCGTGCGCACCCACCTATTCAGCTGCCAGATGCCATCCCATCCAGGGCACACTCCCTCACTTAACCAGGACTGGCAGAGGGCCAGCTCTGTGCGAGGCTCCGCTCTAGGCTTCGGAGAGAGGCTATGAATAAAACGGGCAGACCCTGTCCTAATGAAACTGGCAACAAGCAAATAAATGCAGCTTGTCATAATGCTAACCATGTCCCATGGGTGTGAGCACGCCTGCACACCTGCACGCTTACTTGTGCTTACTTGTGCACACGTGCACATGTGCCCAGAAGAGGGGTGGGGAGTGCCCAGAATGAAAGGTTGACATTTTAACATTTTGGTCAAGGAAAACCTTAGGAAAGGGGGCATTTGAACAGATCCTGAAGGAGGCCAGGCAGGGACCCACACAGCACCCGGGGAGTGCATCAGAGAGGAGAGAAAGAGCAAAGACCCTGTGGTGGGAATTGCTTGGTGTGACCAAGGCACACCGGAGGCCTGTGGGGCTAGCATGAGAGCGGCGCACATGGAGACTGTGGGAGAGGAGGACCGGGGGCGGGGGGTGGTTGCTGGGAAGGGTTGAGACCCAGTTCCAGAGGCTGGTGCAAGGCACAGGAAGGAATTTGGCTCTTCCCCTGAATGAGGTGGCAAGCGTCAGGGGTTTGGAGGTCAGGTCTGGCATGATCTGAGTCAGGCTGTGACGGGGGATCCTGGGCAGGAACGCTGCAGCCCTCGGACACGGACGGGGAGCGAGGAGGCCAGGCCGCGGCAGCCCAGGTGGTGGGATGCGGTCAGATTTAGGCAGACCATGAAGGTGATGTTGGAAGAACCTGTTGCACTCTGGGTGTGAGTGAGGAAGACGCAGCAAGGGTTTGGCCTAAAGCCTTGAGAGAACAGAGGCACCATTTACCAAGATGGAGAGTATGCGAGAAGCAGGTTTTGTAGGAGGAAACAGAGAGTGGCTTTGACACCATCCAAATAAGAATTATTCACAAAACATTAGCTGCTTCAGAGCACTTTTATCCTATCCTCTTTCACAGGATTTTGTCCTCACAACGATCTTGTATGGTATGCGGGAGTGCACACACGTTTCTAAATATACCAGGACACTTTTCAGAAAGGGGGCAGACAGATTTCAGGGAGGGCAGTTGCCAAGGCGATGGCTTTTGTCTTGTCGTTCTTCTTATTGTGTAATTACCGAAGTTTATTTCTCTCTCGTGAATGTTCCCAGGCAATCTATTGTCCTCAAGAGCTGATGTCCATCTCTGTGTCGGAAACGGTCATCCCACGTTCACCCGGAGGGAGAAAGGGAAGCGCAGGGTGAGCCCCTTTCCCAGTCGGGGCACAAGGAGAGAGCGCACAGCTCCTCTGTCCAGTGGTCATCCCCCAGCCTCTCCTTGTTGCAAGGTTGGCAGCCGCTGGCCGCGTTCCTAGCTGCACTTGGAGCTGGGTACTTCTAGAAGAAGATGGGGATGGGCACGAGGGATCAGCTAGCAGCCTAAACCACACCCTTCCCCACTTCCACTGAATTTAGAACATGACCTTGGCAAGATGGCAAATCCCCACATTTCAGATCTGACTGACAATGTCTTGAAAGTAATACTTTACTGATTTTTTTTTTCACCCCAGCAATGGTTTGGTAAAAGGAAAATCACATTGTGTAATGTCCCAGAGAACCTTCTGAAAGTCTTCCTTACCCATCATCTCTCGCTCCAAAATTTCAGTCTCAGCACAGTTTATAAAGATCATTTTAGGCTCTACTGATCTTGCCAGTTCCATCTAATCCAATTGCCAATTAGAATGCCCAGTAAAAAGCAATCGCTGCAAACAGATGTCAGTGTAGCAGGTGGAGAAGAGGGAAGCAGGATGAGTATCTGCAATGTAACGTTCTGTCGTGTGTGCATGTGTGTGTGTGTGTGTGTGTGTGTGTGTGTGTGTGTGTGTGTGTTGGAATGTCTTGCTGCACTTCTTACCTCTTGATAAAATTTCCTCAAGTCTCCCAGTGCCCGTGCAGTCCTAGCCAATCTTCCCTCTTCTGGCCCCAACATGCAGACTTCCTTCTGTGTTTCTTTGTCAACTAGGAAAGAAGGAGCATCGTTCAAGTGGCTTTTGCTATTCATCCTCCCTCCCCGGGTCCTCTCTTACCCAGCCCCACCCCTGGTCCTCTCTGAAAAAATACACACATATCTGTCCCTTTTGTTCTGAAGGCAGGTTCTATCCCCAAAAAGGAGGAAGCAAGGCCCAGGCTTTGAGGGCTGAGTAAGAATCCACCCACAGTGGCTGAAGGCATTCTGGCATCTCAGAGCATGAGATGAGGGGTCTCTGATTGCATCCCAGCAAAGCGGCCATGATGCTTTAAATCTGATGCCTGATTGTTTGGGCCCATTGAACTCTTTCTCCTTCCATCCTATAACCATCCCCACAGGAAGAGCTCAAAAGGACTCGCTTTCCATGCACTCTCCATGCCACCCAGATCTCTGCAGAGGAAAAGCTGCGCTGGTGAACAATTGTGCACTGAATGTGACAGAGAGCCAAGCACAGACCAGTTGGAGCCCCTGCATGAGTCCACGCTGAGAAGCACCGCTCCTGCCCATGGCACCACCCTGCAGGCGTGAGTGTAACATGCCAGGAAGGTGCGTTGGGATGGAGAGGTGGGAGTCAGGGTTAGCGTGAAGGGGCATTTGTCCCCTGGCCCACAGTGGTGTGAGGAGGTGGCGGCAAGGTGGCAGAGCTGGTGGAGGGTCTGAGCCTGCTTCCCGCCTCGGCCACCTCCCCGCCTCGTGTCTTCTTCCTCACTCCTTTGAAAGCCTGCGCCCTTTCCTCCTCTCTGCCTCCACCATTGCCTTACAGCCTCTGCTCTCATCCCCGCAAACAGATGGGCCTTCTCCCTGCCAGGGCTAGTCAAGGTAGGACTAGCTACCTAATTCAGGGGGCCAACACAAAACGAAGGGAAACGTGTGGCCTCTGGTGCAAAACTGGGATTCCGGCAATGTTAGCTGCCATTGGCTAAAATAAAAATATCAGTAGCTCCCACTTCCTTAGGGCCCAGGGTGTGCCAGGCATTTGCCCAAGTGCTTTCTATAGATACTAAGTTACATGGCTGGGCTACCACGGTGTCCACTATACAGAACTGAACTTGCGTACCTGGCCAGTGAATGCTGGCACCAAGATTTAAATGCAGACAGACTGGGCTGAGGGTCTGTGCTCTCAACTAGCAAGATTACTGCCTTCCTGGCAACCAGGGGCTACCAGGTCCTCCAGAGTGGGCTTGTTACCTACAAAACCCCAAGTCTTGCTTCTCTATTTACTCATGATATTTTTTAATTATTTAAAATTTTTTTCAAACTGATTTTTCAAATTGCAGGAAAAGGCACAATTTTTATCATCTTAACCGTTTTTATCATGTTAAGTTGATAAGTTTTTATCATCTTAACCGTTTTAGTGGCGTTAAAGACATCCATACCCCTTAAATAGCTCTTGGTTGCTCCCTTACCCCATGGGCAAGCACCATTCTACTTTGTACCTCTATGAATCTGAGTACTCTAGGAGCCTCATATAAGTAGAATCCTACAGAATTGGTCTTGTTGTGATGGGCTGATTTCACTTAGCAAAATGTCCTCAAGATTCATCCATGTTTTAGCACAACTCAGAATTCCCTTCCTTTTTAAGGCTGAATGATATTCCATGGTACGGTTAATGCTACATTTTGTTTGTCCATTCATCTTTTAAATACTTGGGTTATTTCTGCGTCTTGGCTACTGTGCATACTATCACTATGAGCACAGGTGTACGTACACATTGCTTCAGTTTCCAGAATGTGGAGATGCTGGATCCTATGGTGATCTGATCAAGCATTGCATGTTGAAAAATTCTTGCCTGCCAGGAATAAATCCTACCTGGTCTTGGTGCAAAATCCTAATGGCAACACTATCTAATGTTGCTAAATGGGTACAGTGTGCTGCTTTTAATATTACTGGAAACTTATGAATATTATTTCTACTACTAGCAGTAACATTATTATTATTAATACCTGATGGGACATGCTTGATACCTAATAGCAATCCTGTACTATTGCAAAGATTTGATCCTCTCGGTTACTAAAAGAAAGCAGTACCATCTCTATTTGATAGACAAGGAATCTCTGGGAGAAAAGAGGTGACATCACTTTCCCCAGGGTCAACAGTGAGGGCTGCCATATAGATATGGATCACTGACCAAGCCCCTTCTGTGTGGCCCTAAAAATGCGAAGCAGGAGCTGCTGAATATAAGGTGTTTGAGAAGACAGACTTCAGCCAGTAAAATTATAGCTCTGTGATTGTCAGAACTGCCAAGTGACAGAAGAGACCACACTGGTCAGTGTGCCCTCCATGGAGGAGGGTTCAGCTGCAAAGCTGAGAGCTCTCTGCCAAAGCCAAGGCTATGAGGGAGGTGGTTCAAACATCAGACAGGTGTTAGACACAAATGCACATTATTGAAAAGCTCCTTGAGCTTCTAAGACTGTATAATTCGTGGTTCTTTTCAGCACTAAGCACTAAAGGCAAGCAACATTTGCGAATGACCACGATGTTCTGAAGGTGCCCTTTTATGCTTAAGAAGTGTTATTTGAGAGAAAACTCTAGAATCCAAAGACAATTCTTCCACTCTGGATGTTCTTAAGGACAGCAGTGTTGTCTTAAGCATTTATCTCTTATGAGCACAGGATGTGGCCTGGGAGTAATTATTTGTTGGATGGAAGGACAGCAGAAAAAGTGTGTGAACTCAGGAAATGAAATGGATTTTGTCTCCAAAGTAATTTCAGAGGGACATCTGTAGCTGGTTGGGGAAGGAAAGGACCATAGAGATTCCTGAATCCAGCCTCCCCTGACACAAGGGACTCAGTGGCCAGCATGGCGAAGAAACTTGCCCAAAGTCACCTGGCAGTGCTGTGTTCCTCACCTTCCTGCCTAGAACTTATGACCAGCTACCACCGATGTCGCTCCCATGTTCTAAGATCTCCCACAAACAACAATAAAATGGAGTTTCCGCAGGCTTACCGAATAGAGTTACAGAGGGCTCGTTCTAGGATACAGAGCTACCTTCAGTTTCGGGCAAATCTAGAAGTCACAAATTGCATCATCTTCTTTGGAAGGACCTTTTCAGGCTTCATCTGCCACAGAGGTCCTCCTGAGAGTTAACCCGAGTCTCTCATGCTATAATGTTCCAGTTTCTAAAATTAAATGGATGCTTTTCTCTGGGTCCTCCCAGGACTATGCCTCCCTCTGCTATCACAGGCCTGACATTGGGTTTGAAATGCAAGGGGTCTTGTGCTGCTTCCCTCATTAAAGCTTAGGAGGCTTCAGGCTGAAACTGGGCAGGTGCCTGTCCCAACCACAAGCCCAGCATGGGCTTGAGTAAATGGAGTAAATGGAATCTTACATTTAGGAGATGTGTTGGACTCACGCCCCGACGCCATGGGGCTCCAGACCTTTGTGCTACAATCAAGGACACTTAGGACCAGGCAGCCTGAGTGAATTACTCCAAGTTACTTTGCAGTGTCTTGGCAGGGCTGGACCTCCAGTGATTTCACACACATACATGACAAGGACAGTGACTTCACCTAAAAGATCTCTGCCATTCAACCAATATCTGTGTTTCCAGATCAGGTGGCCGCATGATGACTTCACGGTTATGATGAATCACACAAGACTACTCCCAGTGCTTATGGTGCCCAAGTGGAGTCGAGGGGGAAGACACTGCTCAGACTGTTCTCTCCCACCTTCTGTTCCCACTCCTGCCCCTCCAAGAAGAAAACAGGAGCCCTTCTCCACGGCACACGCAAACCTCTTCGTCTGGACAAAACCATGTTACCCATCACTCCCATCTGTTTCATCTTTCTTTCTCTGCATTCAGAGTTCTCCCATACTCTTGTTTGGGAACAAACCTCCAGAAAACAGTCTCCCCACCCTCCCCATTATCTTTATTTCATTTGTGGAGCTTTTGAGTTGTTTGAAGATTGTCTTAAATGCCTTCATGAATTGCCTGCAAGTTTATTAAGTACCTCTCCTCTCCTTAGCCGTAAACATTACTGTACTTCTGTTCTTGCATGTAAAAGTCAGAAAACGACCGTCTCTTGGGAATTCCATCCCCTGACCATGGTCCTGCTTTAATCCCTTCCTTACACTTTCTCTTCTGTAGCTGGAGATCCAGAGTGAGACCCTGGCAGTGTCCTAGACCCTGAGGGGGGTGAGAAGGGGCAAGCAGCCTGGCCTGTCCATATGCGTCCACGACGGAGGAACAAAAATGCTGCCCAGACTTTTCACACACATACCTACTGTGTACTAATATGACTGGCCAGAGGCCGCGAAAAGAGAGACACTAAACTTGTAGCAGGCAGAAGAATGGGAGACAGAGAAAAATCCGTTTTATCTCACTGCTCCCATACCTTTCCCCAGAGGAGTCCCGGGAGGGAATGCAATGACCAGGGAAATGGGGTAATGGAGGACACCCCAGATTCACACCATTAAGCCGCACTGGGCCACAAAGGAACAGAAGCCAAGATCCTTCCGTCTTCCGCTTTCCTCCCTCAGGATATGCCCGCCGGGATGTTATCTGGGAAATCAACAGTCTAGCAAGGGAGGGAATTTGTTTTGCACACTGACTTCAGAAATTCTTTTTACGGGAATGTGACTCCTTTTATTATACGGGGGGATAAAAAATGCAGATGAATAGGCAATTTTATGGCTCGGTTTGAGCGTTATATTTTATTAGCATAGTGGGTGGGTTTTGTCACGCCCGTTACCAACTGTTAGCAGTGAGGATCAGAGAGCTGGTGCACAGGAGGAGAAGGGCCCTGGGAGAGCCTCGCAGAGCCACATGGCTTCTCTGAAAGCTTGTCCAGCTCTGCCAGACCTATAGGACTCAGTGAGGGCAGGGTCCGCTTCTCACTTACTCTCTATCCAACATGTTCTTGGACACTACATCTGTGCTCGATAACAAGCCTGATCTACATTTTCTGCTTTTAATTCTGGTTGCAGTGTTCTCCCCTCTGTCCTGCCCTGCCCTGCCCTTACAGGCTTCTGGCCGCTAAGTTCCATCCTGGCCCAGTTGACTTCCGTGTGATCAGCCTAAGAAAGGAATCGGCCGGTGGGTGGGGAAATGCTACCAAATGAATAGTCACTGAGAACTCCATCAGGAGCTGGAGCCAGAGCCCACAGAGAAATTTATCACCAGAACAACAGCACTAGGACCTAGTGACAGGTGTCCCCGGATGCTGGCTCCTGTCCTGAGGTCTCCTGTGAGCTATTCCAACCCCTGCAAGGGAGGTATCTATACTCATAAAAGATGTGGGGAGTGATTGCAAGTTATGGGGGAGTGCAAGCCATGAAGCCAGGCTAATCTGGCTTAGATCTGACCCATCTATTTACGTGGTGAGTTTCAAGCAAGTTGCAAAAGATCCCCAAGCCTCAGTTTCTCCATCTGTAAAATGGGTATGACGACACTTGATTTTGTGAGCTCTACATGAGTTAGCAGAGATTTGTACATAGCTGTGATAAATACTCTGTTAAATGAGTCACTGACTATAAATCATCTTTTCCAGTGACCAGTCCATCATTTATGATTTTAATAAATAAATAAATAAATAAGTGGATGAGTATAGATTTCCTATCATAGTGCATGGCATATAGTTTGCTGTTAAAATTAAAGTTAACTCTTGGGGTGCCTGGGTGGCTCGGTTGGTTAAGCTAACTCTTGGTTTGGGCTCAGGTCACAATCGGATGTGTCACGGGATCAAGCCCCATGTCAGGCTCCATGCTCCATGAGGAGTCTGCTTGAAGATTCTCTCTGCCCCTCCCCCATGTGCATGTTCTTGTTCTCTGTCTCTCAAATAAATAAATAAATCTTAATATATATATATATATATACATATATATATATATATATGTATATATATATATATGGTTAGTTCTCTCATCTACCAAGATGTCATCTCCTCCCACTTGTTGGCCTTCATGATTTGGACATGCTGGCCCAGAGAGGTGAAATGATCTTGTCAAAGTTACAGAGAGACAGTGTGCTCCAACTCCCAGTTAGTGCCCCCATCCCTCTGCCCCATTTGACTCCAGCTAGCTCACCCCCACACTGCTTCCAGAGTCATGCAGATCGGTTGTCCTCTCTCTCCCACAGAGATCTTCCACACTCCCTGGGGTAACACTGAGTCAGGCCCTCCAACCCTGTGTCTACTTAGCATCACCTCCCCTCTTCCCATCAGCAATGGTTAACTTTACGTATCAACGTGGCTAGGTCATGATACACAAACATTTGGTCCAACAGTATTCTAGATATTTCTTTGAAGGTAGTTTTTAGATGAGATTAAAACTTAAATTAGTACATTTTGAGTAAAGCAGATTACCCTCCACAATGTGGGTGGGCCTTATCTCATCTGTTGAAGGCCCAAATTCAAAACAAAACAGTCCAAAATAAAAAAAAGTGAAACCCTCCCAAAGGAAGGAGGAATTCTATTGTCAGATAACTTCAGCCAGGTGTTCAAGGTTAAACACCAACAGTCCTAAAACAGGTTGATTGTATGTATTCATGATATATGAAGAAAATGGCATAGTCCCTATGTACGCATGAGCAAAACATCAGACAACTTCCAAGACAGGGGTGTCCTACAAATCACCACCAAAACTGCCAAGGACGTGAAAAACAGGTGAAGCCTGAGGAACAGCCGAGAGGAGCGTAGGAAAACGTGATGACTGAATGTAACGGGGTGTCTGAGAGAGAATCCTGGAACAGAAGAAAGGACATAAGGTCAAACCTAAGAGAATCTGAGTAAACTGTGACTTAGTTGACAATAAGGTGTTGAGATCAATTCATTGACTGTAAGCCATGAGCCACACTGGTTTGAGATGTTGGGCAGAACCTCCCTTATCTCGGCTTTTGCCTTTAGCCATTTCAGTTAACCACAGTCAACCCAGGTCCAGAAGCTGATGTGATCCCTTCTGACCCCTTGTCAGAAGGTCAGCGGTAGCCTCCCATTACGTCACATGCCTGCGTCATCCCCTTCGCTCCATCTGGTCACACGGGTTTTTTGTTATCTCAAATCATCATAAGAAAGGTCAGTAGGGTTCAACAGGTATTTGGAGAGAAACCACATATACCTGACTTTGATTAGAGCATATTGCTTTAATTTTTTTATTTTATTATTAGTCATTGTTAATCACTTACTGTGCCTTATTTATAAACTTTGTCATAGGGTGCGTGTATGGACAGGAAAAATCATAGTCTGTTTAGGGTTTGGTCTTATCTGGGTTTTTGTTACAGGATTTTCCTTTCCTTCGGTGCCCGTGATTCTTGGTCACCCCATGGTAAAGAATGAAGAGTTAGACCAGACAAAGAAGGATGGACAGCAAAGCAAAGTTTACTGAGTGATAGTAAAGTTTATTGAGCAATAGTACAAAGCTCCGAAGAGGGAGGGGACCCAAAAGGATTGCCACAGCAGTTTCTCCATCCGGGGTTTTTATGGGCTTGTTGGTGGGCTCTTTTCATCTGATTAACCCTCCTTGCTCCTGTCCTCCAGTCCGGTTTTTGTCATCTATCTATCACTTGGGAATGGGTGGAGGGCTCCTTCCAGGGTGTTGTAAAAGCCTTGTAAGAATGGTTTCTTCTAGGGCAGGGCCCCTTGTCCCTGCCTGCCTTTCTCCCAACTCTCCTTCATCAGTTTCAGGCATCCATTTGGGGTTTTGCATTATTCCAGTCAGTCATGGGTAAGTGGGGGGTCACTGTGATAGGAGAAGTCAGGTGTCAGCTACCTGGGTGTGCTTCATGATATCTTCTCAATTTTTCTGTAAATCTAGAAATGTTCTAAAAAATAAATCCTATTTTTTTTAAAATAGGGAAGTTATTAAACATCAATAAATCTCAGGGACGCCTGGGTGGCTCAGTCAGTTAAGCATCTGCTTTTGGCTTAAGTCATGATCTTAAGCCCCACATCGGGCTCCCTGCCTCTTCCTCTGCCCACCCCCACTCGTGTTCTCCCTGTCTGCCTCTCAAAAATAAATAAAATCTTTTAAAAAATCAACAAATCTCAGTATCTTGACCTTAACTCAGATCCTGATTCACCAAAAAAATAAAAAAGAAAGAAAGAAAAGAAAACTGAGACTCAAACCTAGGGCTGAGCCTTTAAGGAAGAGTTTGCTGATTACCTGTGACACGGTGGACAGATTTCTGTTTCTCTTAATGACTTACCCTTTTTCCACAGAACTCAGTTTAAGTGGGCCATTCCTTCTAGCCTTAATCTTTTGGGACTTGGAGAGGTACTTCTCAGGAATTCATCTCCCTCCATCCAAAGCCCAGATCATACTAGTGATTTGCATTTTGAAGAAAAAAGTCAACTACCTGGATTATTCTGGTGAGGACGGTCTACAGTCCATACGCAGGTGTTCTGTTCCTCGGAACCCCCTACTCTTCCTCCACCGAGGGCAGCCCGTGTCTGCTCTCTAGCTCCACCTACTGGACCTTGTCTAAACCACCTTGATAAATGCATGTGCCCTGCAAGACCCAACGCTACTAGGTAGGCACTAAGGAGAACAAACCAGAATCCAACACATCAGAGAACACCAGGATTAGAGAAAACGCCTAAGATGACTCTCTTCTTTTTCTGAAAGGAAAACCAAGGGTCAGATCCACTGGGTATTACCTGGTGTGGAGCCAAATTGACTGAGGTTTGAACCCTGGTCCTGTTCCTTCTTCGTAAGGACGCCCTGTCAAGTTGCTGACTCACTTTGGTAATCACCTTCCTCGTGTAAGATAGCGATGATGAAACTAGCCCCCATGGCTGTTGTTTGTTTAGTTCTTTTTGTTTTTTAGTTTTCAATTTTGAATATGAGGGTGCAGAAAGTTTAATAGATACTTCTTGGTTGATACTTGAAGTTACAAACATGACGTTCGGGTCCGACGACACCCACGTGTACACACATGCTTACCTGTGTACATCCTTTCCTTGAGAGGCTGGGAGAATGAATGGTCAGAGGGAAAGAACTGGGACCATTTCAGTCTGAGCCAGGTGAAGAGGCCAAACAAAGGAGGAGAAAAGCAACTGGAACCAGCAAGATGAGCGAAACGGGACACCTGCTCCACTCTATATCATATTCCATGAAGCCCGTTCCTCTGTTCATCTCATCCATTCAGAAACTAGTCACTTCAAGCCCACTACGTACCATATGCTGGAGAAGCAGCAGTAAATCCCTGCCTTCATTTCTCATCATTGTTGGCCCTTGGCTCTGACCTTTTACTTGCACTAAAGAGAAATTCCCAAAGGAATGACTTTGGTTTCTCTAGTAATATTCAAGGGAGATGAATACCCAAATCTGCACACACGTTAATCTGGTCAACTCAGAAAGTCAGTTTCCATGGCAAAAATGGAGTCATTTGGTCTACCATTGTTCCAAGTCCGGAGTCATTAAAATTACCTGACAGCTTCACTCACTCCAAATCCACATTGTCAGCGACACTGAGACTAGTGATGAGGATAGAACTCGGTGTAGTCTGGTTTGGTTTTGTTCTTTCAGAGAGCTGTTGTCACGCCTAATGGATGCACAGATGCTCAAAGAATCTGGCCACCGTCAGATGATAGGTGAAGATCCTGATTCATAATTATTGGAGCTCAGTCTTTATCTGTTGAATGAAAAAATGAATGAATAACTACTAGCCTCTAGGGGACTGGTTAAATGTAATTAACAAGAGACAGGGCGTCTACCCATGCACTAGTTAAATGGAGTTTCTGACT
The DNA here is from genome assembly GCF_030435805.1 of Mustela lutreola. Classification (NCBI taxonomy): domain Eukaryota; kingdom Metazoa; phylum Chordata; class Mammalia; order Carnivora; family Mustelidae; genus Mustela; species Mustela lutreola. The sequence continues at coordinate 8,170,813 of NC_081292.1, read as the reverse complement.
TATAGCTCTCACCTTGGATTTTGTTAACAATACCAAGACTTCATGCTCCTGTTTGTAAATGACACACACAGACAGCCTCATTTTCTTATGCCCTAATACAATGCACACAATTTATTATACGCCCTTTTTAAAAAGATTTTATTTATTTGACAGACAGAGATCACAAGTAGGCAGAGAGGCAGGTGAAGGAAGAGGGGGAAGCAGGGTCTCTGCTGAGCAGAGAGCCGGATGTGGGGCTTGATCTCAAGCCCATGAGATCATGACCTGAGCCGAAGGCAGAAGTTTAACCCACTGAGCAACCCAAGCACCCCTATTACACACCTTTCAAAAGTCATGTTGTAATTGTTACCTGTACACCTAACTTAAATCCCTAATTAGATCATGGACATGTTCAAGAGTAGAATCCATACAACATTCTCTCGTGGTAATTCACCAAAGTTCCTGCCCTCCACTCTGCTTTTTCCCTCTATTTCCATTTATTCAGCACCTACCTACTGAAAGCCGGCTGTGTGCCGAGGCCTGTGCTAGGCTGTATGAAATAGAGATGGACGCTGTTTATCTCAACTGTCTCTTATCAGATTCTACCTTTGAGTCACTGCAATTAATTTGAGGGCTTGCCTTCCTAATATATAAATGTATCTGAGAGAAGAAAACATTGGCTTCTTTGTTGCAAACTCTGAAACATGCATCCCTTTATTACTGTCTTGGACTTCTGTGGTGCATCTGATTCCATTTACCTTCCTTTCTTCTAGAAATCCCTCACTTTTCTCTGTCTTCCAAGACATGATTATCATCCAGACTTTTTCGCTTTCTTTCCAGAGTTTTGAACCAACATATCCAATTGTATGTCTGTTTGATAGCTCCCCAAGCATTATAAACTCAATGTGTCCAAAATTAAATCTGTCATTAGGGTTTGTCAAAGAGGAGTACTGAGGATAGAGGAGGGTTTTCTGAGTTGGGCACTCAGACTGGGGAGAGATGCACATGGCTGTGTTCTACCAAAGGTTTTAGAGGTGAAGGTGGTATCATGACTCCAAAACTAAGTGGCTAATGCAAGGTTCTAGATATAGAATGGGGCCCCCAGCTGGAGGAGACGGCAACACATGGGGGAAAGCAGAAGAGGGAGGAAGAGCTGAGTGTATGTTGGAAGGCACTGTGAGGAAAATATGATGTTAATTGATACACAGCTGGTAATGGAATGATCCACAGGTTTACATGGATACATGAAGTTTATTTAAGCAAGTCATCTGGGGATACCTGGGTGGCTCAATCAGTTAGATGTCTAACTTGATTTCAGCTCAGGTCATGATCTCAATGTCATGAGATGGAGCCTTGCATCGGGCTCAGCACTAAGCATGGAGTCTGCTTGAGATTCTCTCTGTCTCTCTCTTTCCTTCAGCCTCTCCTCCCCGTCCGCCACTCATGCTCTCGCTCTCTAAAATAAAATTTAAAAAAGTAATCAATGAGTAGTCTGTCCTCAAAGCCCATGACCTTTTAACTACTAGAGATCTCAGAGAGAAGATAATAAAATTGACAGGAATGATATCTTTGGGAACCCCAACAGTCATGGTCTTGGAATAGACCATGTGAATCCTTTGGCAAAGGGAGCTTAGCATTCTCGACGCAGAGAGAAAAGCACATTAATGACCACATCCGTGGTCCTTTCCTCTTCCAAAAAGAGTTTAATTCAAGTACAGAGGTCTGTATAGCCGTATGCTTCAGACCAGGAAGTGGTGGTGTCAAGAAAGAAACTGTGACAAGAACCTGTCGAATGTTTTTGCTTTAAGGGAGGGAGGGAGAGAGAGAGAGAGAAAGATAGAGGGAGGGAGAGAAAAGAGAGGGGGAATCATACAACTGTGAAAGGTTAATTAGTATTTAAACACACAATTGTGTTTTCTATTTGGTCTGACTGAGAAAATAAATTATGTTTTTCAAAGCACAGGCTTACAGGCTGTAATTGAAAATGGGCATGGGGTGTGTAGCTCAGCCAATGTGGCAGAAAACAAGAGGAATCTAATGGAGGCAAGCGGAGGTGTTCCCTCCCCCTGCCTGGGGCTGAATGAGAAGGAGGGGACAGGAGATGGGGAGAGAGGGACAGAGAGAACTGGCTTCCCACCCTGCCCCAATCCTGCTGTTTCATCCTGGTCATCTCATGCAGCTTACTTTGATTTTCCAAACTTCTAGGTTCTCATTTGTAAAATGAAGCTAATAATACTTTTTCTCCGTGTATTTTTAAGGATAATGGGATGATGTTTGGGAGAAGGGCTGGTCTGGTGTCTGGCACAAAACAAGTGTTCAATAAATGGGTGTCTGCAGTAAATGCTTATTCGGTCCACATTAATCTCTCTCCTCCCTGAACATCTATAATATTTCTACAAAAGCCAAGAAAACAGCCCTTAATGAGATGATGTCTTCCATTGCATTCTAATTGTATTGTGTTTAGATTGTCAATTCAATCCACTTTCAATTCATTTACTTCAATTAAGGAACATTTGTTAAGAGTGTTCCTAGCACAATACTAGGGAATACAAAGATAAGTAAGATCCAGTACGCGTCCTCCAAAAGCTTAAACCACATTGGGCGAAATAAGAAACATAGTTGAGGGGCCTCCGATGAGTGTTTGGACACCTATCGGTGATTAGTAAAGAGTTCCTACAAAGGGGTGATCCTGTCCATTCTCTGTGATTTTTCTAGCAACCTCGTGGATTAGTGATTTTTACAGAAGAGTAAGCGGAGGCTCAGAGAAGGTCACAGACTTGCCCAAAGTTGCTCAGTACAGACAGACAAGAGGATGGAGCTTGAATCCACATCAGCTCTCACAAGCTGGCTCTGGGCTTTGATCTCCCCAGAGCCCCCTGCCCCACATCTGCTGGCCACACCCACGGCTTCCCATCTAGTGTTCCGTTGTGCGTGTGTGTGAAATCTCAGCTATTTGTTACCCTTCGTGTTAAACTCATATGAAAAAGACTTATGTCGTATGTCAGGTTAATTGCTAAGAACTATGAATGGAATCTGATTTTTCATCAAGAAGACTTTCTGGATTACCAGTAAGACCCTATCTGTGGTTTACATGCACCACCTATTCCTGGAAAGGAAATCTGAAGTGGGTCTCAGCATTGGCACAAATAATCAAAGTTATTGTGGGCACACATTTCTATTTAAATAAATAAATCCACATGGAAGCAGACTTTTCTCTTTTTTTTCTCAGTATCACCAGTGCCTAGAAGAGAACTTCCCCCCATCTCCCGGATCAGGAGCACAATTGGTGTTTTATGTATTTCCTATGTGATGATGAATATTTCTATTTTTTGTGTTTTTAATCTTTATTTCTAATAGTCACGCTCAACTCATCATTTTTCCAAGTTCTAAATATATTCTTTATGTCAGCCATTCTCGTGAGGCACAAATTATCTCAGACACTTATTACATATCCTTGTATTCTCCTTATCATTTTCAATACTATCATTTTAAAAACACAAAATAGAAATTATTATTAATTTCTTACAATTAACTGTCAACTAGATTTGGCAATCTGGTTTTCTCCATGCCTACCCTTCCTCTTGCAGATTTTGTTTTCCCGTGAGAGCCGTTGGTTATTAACGTCCTTGTGTGTCTGAAAGTCTTTATTTTACTCTCAAGAAATGATTGTTCTGTTGAGTACAGATCTCTGGCTTGCCATACGAAGTGCTCAGAAGTTGATTGCTGTTATTTATTATTATTTATATTAGATTGTCAGTGATTTTTTCCTCAGCACCTTCGAGATGACATTTCCTCCTTCCTGCCGCCTGTGGTTAGGATGGCAAGTCTGTTGTAGGTCTAATTGCCATTGTTTAATGGGTCTTCGGTCTTTTCTCTGATGACTTTTAATTCTTTAACTTTGATGCTTTGAGGTGTCTTTCTTGAGAGTCTAGGCAGCAAGAGGGTGAGCGTTGCTTGAATTCACAGTTTCAGCATTTTGTTTTGCCTTCCCATCTGTGGGGTTCATAGGTGCACACTCCCAGCACTCGAAGTCTGGTCTCAGCTCCCCAAGTCTCCCACCTGTCCACCATACCATGCACCCCTTCCCTCAGCTTCATTGAGGGACCCACTGCACCCAGCTGTGAGAACTTTTCACTGATCCTCACGAGGGACCAGGCTTCCGTGAGGTGAGTGAGGAACCCAGGTGTGCAATTTGAGGAAGCTCTCACCCTCAGGTGCCACCCCTGCACTCAGACAACCCTGGGAGTGATGTTGTATGCCCTGGACACCTAGATTGCTTCATCCTTGTCCAGGACCATTCCTCACAGTTTCAGAGTATGATCTCTAAGACAGGAGGCCTTACTGTATGGTTGGCTTTATGTGTCACCTTAAGAGGCTATAGGGTGCTCAGACATTTGGTCAAACATTATTCTGGGTGTGTCTGTGAGGATGTTTGAGGATGGGATTAACATTTGAATTGGTAGATTGAGTAAACAGATTGCCCTCCCTAACATGGGTGGGCCTCATCCAATCAGTTGAAACCTGAATATAACAAAAAAGATTGAGGCTCCCATGAGTGAGAAGGAACTCCAGCTTAATACATTTTGCTGAGACTTGGATTTTTTTCCTGCCATTGGACTTTATCTGAAACATGGGCTTTTCCTGAGTCTTAAGTTACTGGCTTTCAGACGAATTTATACTGGTGGCTCTCTGGACTCTCAGGCCTTTGGACTCAGACTGGAACTTACTCCACTGGCTTTTCTGGCTCTTTAGCTCACCATCCGCAGATCTTGGGACTTCTCATCTTCCATAACCACATGAGCCAGTTCCTTACAATAAATCTGTCTCTCTCTCTATCTCTCTCCCACATTTTCTCCATCACATTCATCTGTTTCTATGGAGAATCCTGACTAATACAATTATTAACCCTTTTGCTTCTCTGTTGGAAAGACTTTAGGATGATCCCGTGCCCTCCTCGCCTGGCATTCATGTACTCATGTTATTGTTCTTTTCCCTTGTGTGTGGACAGGGCTGCTTCTTCAAACTCACAGACGTGGCAAAGGCATTGATATGTCTTTCCTGTGATATCACTACATTATATAACCACATAAGCATCTCCATCTATTTACTCAGAATCTATGATCACAAAGGACCCTATGACAAACGACATAGTAGCTACTCAATAAAAAAGTTATTTTCTAAGAGAATAAATATATTTCACTTCTCTACCTTATCAGTTTGTGACACTGTGATGTTCAGTGCATATGTCTGTGTGTGATCAAGGGCCATGATCTAGCTGAAAGCTCCATCTACACCACTTTTCTTTCAATAGATGCAGGCTTCATTCATGATTCTGGAAGAAATATTAGGGTCTCTGAACCTACATAAATAATACACAGTCTAGGCCTGCAGAGTATGGGCCTCTTTCAGGGACTGCACTCCACCCCACCTAATTGATGGAAAGTCTACAGCCCCAGCAACTGTCCTATGGGGATTTGATTTGATGCAGGAATGAACATCAAATCGTACCTAAACAAAGAGCAGCGGTGTGTGATGGGTTCATGCTCATTAACTCTCTGTATGTCGTAGAAGAGAAGGGGAGACCAGGAGCCCTCTTGCCCGAAGCCCATTCGGGCTGTGTGATGTGTGATCCATCACTGATCACAGTCACAGCAGTGATGCCAGCTTCATCACAGTGAGCAGGAGCTGGGTAACCACTTGTGCACAAGAATGTTAGAAAGAATAAGGATTCTGGATGCAGATTGATTGGGCTTTAAATCTCAGTTTTGCCTCTGACAAGCTGTGAACTCGTGGGCAATGCATTTAATTCCCCTCTGCTTTGGTTTCTTTGTCTGTTAACTTGGGATGACAGCAGCTCCCTTCCTGGATTAGTATGAGAATTAGAACACCGTGTCAAGCTCTGTAAAGCCTGGTTATTTATCTTATGACCATCATAAGGCTGCTGCAGCTTACTGACTGGTGACCATCCATCTTTGTCCTCCTCCTGCTTGGTACCCCCTGATGATGATGATGATGATGATTCTTCTTCTTCTTCTTCTTCTTCTTTTATTTTTTAGAATATTCATTTATTTATTTTAGAAAGAGAGGTGGGGGCAGAGAGAGAGGGAGGGAGAAACTTGAAGCAGATTCCGTGCTGAGTGTGAACCATCGCACAAGGTTTGATCTCACGACCCTGAGCTTGTGACCTGAGCCAAGACCAAGATTTGGACACTTAAATTGACTGAGCCACCCAGGCACCCCAGATTCATCTTCTTAAAGTTCAGTTTTGATAATGTGGTTCCTCGACTCAAAAATAATCGGTGGCCCCCTATTGCCTACTTGATCATATTCAGATGCTCTGGCGTAACTCACAAGTCCCTCTGTCTGGGAGATCTGTCTTTCATGAGGCTCTTCCTAATCCCCGGCTAAGGAGATGCTGGATGGTACTGACTCAGAGGTCAGGAGTGTTGTTTGCTGAGTGTCCATATATGGGAATTTCTCTTTGCTTTCGGAGCAAATATATCCAATCACTGATCGAGATGGGAGAAACAAAAACCCTGCCTTTTTTTGTCCTAAATATGTGATGTACTCAGAGGGCCCTCCCAGTTTCAAAGCTACTTGGGAAACAAGCTGAGACCTCTCCTTTAACTGGACTGCAGGCCAACATGACCCTCTGCCCAACTCTGTGGACTTAATGATGCAGAGGCAGAGAGAACTACATTTGGCAACAGGAATTACCAAGTAGACTTGCCTCTACGTAACCCTCCTGCTCCAAAATTTCCAAAGCCTCATAGAGTGCCTTAAAATACATGGGATGGACTATGTCTGGAAGGCTTTGAACCCTGGCATTGGCTCAGGTGGTATTGCACTGAGAAGAAGCTAGAGCTCTGTCTCCATACAGGAGCCCCTGCTTGCCCCATTGGCATCTCTCCCATTCCTGTAAGGCTCCCAAAGCTGCCTTATTTTATAATACCTTTCCAGTCCATTTCCTGTTCAGAACCAGAAGTCCAGCTGACTGCAGGGTATCTCCACCCAGTCATCCTCCATGGGACACTGCCATCTCACTCTGCTCCAGCGTTCCACTATCTCCATTCCCCAAGCTTTTCCCTTCAACTGTGCTTTGGATGTCACTCAGGGTGATTTTTTTCAGTAAATTAAATCCATGGAAGATGTTATAAAAGCTTGTATTTAGAAGTATGCTGCCTGTTCTTCCACCTACTCCTCACCAAGTGTCCACCACGTGTCAGACTCCGCTGAGTAAAGATGCAGATCTGCCCCTTGGAGAAGTCAGAGTCTGATGAGAGGACCATGTGGTCCGCAGCAGCACATGCACATCACCCAAGACTAAATACCCGTGTTTTCCTAGCTTTCTCTTGCTCCTTCTCTATCTGCACCCCACACAACTGTCATGTATTAGAGAGCAGACTGCCTATGAAAGCTCTCATATGCATTCCTTGTCTCCAGACCCTTCTCCACTTCCCTGACAGGATCCCACAAGCCCAGGGCAAATTCTAAGCTGGTCAGCCATGCTTGGAAGGTCCTTTCCTCATTGTCTTCGCTTCCAGCTTCCTTCACTTGTAAAAGCCAACAGTATGGAACTATTTAGCTTCACAAAACATGCTAGACTCATTTATGCTGGTGCACCTCCTGAAATATTCCCTTCACATGGGCAATCCTCTCAGACATGACCACTAGGCAAAGTTCTCTTTCTCTTGAGCTTGAGGTTAAACATCCTCTCATCCGTGAAGCTTTCTGGAACCATCCAGGAATGGTTGCATTGTTCTTTTATTCTTTGCTTGATCTTGGACATCTCTCTATTGGCCAGATATTGCCAGACCCTTGGGCACACTTGTGTCTCTAAATAGACTCCCAAGTTCCCTATGGAGTGGGCATCCTTGGCACCCCACTGAAACACTGACTATACAAAGAAAGATATAAGCATAGAACTCCGATCTAAAACTCATAGCAACACATTACCTCCCATAAAGCCGAGGAAGTCAGCTTCACAAGTCAGACTTGCAGGAAGTCAAACCACTATCTTTAGGAACAAGCCAGGAAGCTAAACAATAACCCCTTTAATAATTGGCCCCAAACAACCAGCGTTTGATTAATAACAGCTTCTTTAAATTTTTTTTGTCTTTGATTCCAATTAGAACCACCAGAGAAAGTCAAATATATATCTATAACCCATCACAGAAGATGGCCACTTCTAGCAGCCCTCCTGCAGCTCCCCCAAGCCAACAGCCTCCAATCAGGACTCACCCGAAGCCTCCCTCTCTTTATGCTCCCAAACTTTCCGCTTGTCTGCCTGCCTTTGAGTCTCTGCAAAATGCAGCTTTTGCTCCTTCTTAACTTATTCCCACACAACACACTGAGGATACTTGATAGAGTGACCACTGAAATTGTCCCTGTTACCTCAGAGAAGTGAAATGGTAGTGAGTGTCTGCCTCTCTTTCTGAGGCAAAAGTTGCATGAAGCCAACACACCAGCTTTGCACATGTCCTAGGGCACCCACCGATCCATCTCACATGCCTGCCCTGGCTTCCACCTGCCGCGTCCTTGCTATATGACCCCAAGAAATTCAGACCATTTTACACCTCAGTTTTTTCAAAGTCTGCTGCCCACAAGGCAGCTTTTGTTCTTTCAAATGACTTGGGACTAGTTCAGTTTTCACAGTTAAGTGAATATGAAACTTTGAAATACATAACATAAATAGAACAAAAATGTGGCCCATCAGATTTGGCAGCTTCACAGAGCTGACCTAAATCTTCCTGTGACTCTTGGATTTTAGTTTCCAGCTTGAGGAGGGAAATGGGAGATACACGGATGTATTTAATACTCTGAGAACCTCTAGGAGGTGGGGGGAAGGTAGCCAAAGCAAAAGGTTCTGGGAAGAAAGAGGAGGTGGAAAGGGGAATCTTTCTTCCCTCTGGAACTTAACATGCAGAGACAGACTGAGCTTTAATTTGGAGCTATTCTGGGTTTCTTCATGGGACAAACTAAAGAAGGAGGGTTCGGTTGCAGGGTTCAGGAGTCCCTGGAAGATAAGAGAGAAAACCTTCTCTGATACCTGCTCCTTTCTGTCTACACTGCTGCTAGCACCTCAGGCATCTGTCATCAGATCTCTCTGGGGTGCAGCAGAGCCTCTCACTTGGCCTGTTTCTCTCACTCTCCTTGGGTCAGGTAACTCGTCCTTTTCTTGCATCTTGGCTGTGGACCAATAAAATGGAGACCTCCTGACCTGGTACCCAGGCTTCCTGAACTATAGACCCCACTTGACATCCCGTCAGAACTTCAGCTGCATGCTGGAAGTCTTCAGCAAGTCAGTGATTCTCTCTGCATCTATGTCCCCTTTTTAAAATGGAGACATAGGAATGTTTTGAGAATCAAAGGAAATAATGGACATGAACATTTGTAGATTGTCGAGTCTTAAAAACATTGCTATGGTTATTATTATTGTTATAAGAACTCAATGATACATGTTAAAATGAGTTTCTTGGTTGGATAAATATCGTAAAAATTACTTAAGATACATGTAGAATCTCTTTGAGTAGATCATAAAATCAAACAACTAGAAAGACCTGCCATGGTGATTAAAACTCCACTATGAACAGAGGCTTTATGGTGCATATCAGCACCTTGGTGTTAAGAACAGTGTCCATATCAGCTCTATGGATATATGAAGCCTAAAGGAGGTTGAGGGTCCTCCAGTTTGATCCCTGTGACTCAGATATGGGGAAATAGAGCCCCTAGGAAGCTGGACACCCAAGGTTGCTCAGCTAGAGAAAGCCAAAGGGCCACTTGTAATAATAGTACAGAACCACCAAGTTGTATACCTGAAACTAATGTATCATTGCTGTCAACTGTACTCAAATTAAAACAAAAGTAAACAATACTCTTAAAAAACACCCCAAATCATAAAAGACAAAGACTGAAAATTGTTAGCGTTTGAAAAAGACTAAGGAGACATGACAACTAAATGCAATGCAGGATTCTGGATTGACTCCGAGAGCGGAACAAAGGACCGTCACGGAAACACTGGTGAATTCTGAATCAGGTGTGTCATTTAGTTAACAGAATGTACCCCAGTCCATTTCCAACTTTGGATAATTATACTAGGGCTATGTAGGTTGTCAACACTGGGGAAGCCAGGTCAGGGATGCACAGGGACTCGGCTTTTTTGCAACTTTTCTATAAGTTTAAAAATATTTCAAAATAAAAAGGTTTTGACCTGTTTTATCTTGAAATAATATAGAACAAGTCTGTAGGGCTTACAGTGAAGACACAGGTCATACCCTGTCCCACTCAGGCTTCAGCACTACTCAGCGATGGACAGGACCATCTCGCCATCATGTCTCAAGTACTTATTCTTCAAACCAGGCTGTAAAGATAGGTTGCAGAGGTTCTTAAAAACAAAGGAGCACAAAGCTATTATAGGTGTTGCTCCCCCATCAAACAAGGCTGATTTAAGGCTGTAGGAACCCATTCATTGTTTTTATCTGTTTTATATGTCAGGGTGTTGTTAAAGATTCCCTTTGAAGCCAAGAGTTCAACTACTGAACATGCTTGAAAACCACGTGGGTGAGCCTGGTGGTGGGTATTAAGGAGGGCACGTATTGCATGGAGCACTGGTTGTGCTGCATAAACAATAAATCTTGAACACTGAAAAAATAAAATTAAGTTAAAAAAAAATGTGCCTGGAAGAAAAATCAAATGCTGAAGGAGCAGGGGCAAAGTTGCCTGTGGGTGGGTTTGCATGGATGTGTGGAGGCGGGGGTGTATTAGGTTGGAGGCAGAAGAAAGGCAAGTTCATTCATCAGATATTTTCCATGCTCACATAGGTACATGTGACTCCCATGGGAAGTGGACTTTCTGATTCTCAGAGTCCGCTGACAAGACTTTATCACTCTATGTTCCCAAAAAACCTCTCTGAGGACAGGGACTCCCATCCTTGCATACCTGAACCGGATCCTCCTTGCATTTGGTTCTAGTCTGTGAGGACAGATTGCTTCACCCTTGGGGCGGGGGTGGGGGGCGGCCGAGGCTGCTGGTCTCCGTGTTGCAGCTGAATGCGATGATGCAACTGAAAGGCTCATACGAGGAAACACATCAGGGAGGATTTTACTGCATTTATTTTATATTACTTTGTTCTTTTAAAGGGCTTCATATTTCAGAAAGAGAAAAGAAAGGGTTGTGGATAACAGTCAGTTGGGCTCCAAAATATTTCATATGAGGACTTCAGAAAAGGCTTTTTAAATTGCCCCATCCCACACCAAAGAAATACAAACTATTATAAGAACATACTATGAGCAACTCTACGGCAATAAATTTGACAATCTGGAAGAAATGGATGCATTCCTAGAAACATATAAACTACCACAACTGAACCAGGAAGAAATAGAAAGCCTGAACAGACCCATAACCAGTAAGGAGATTGAAACAGTCATTAAAAATCTCCAAACAAACAAAAGCCCAGGGCCAGATGGCTTCCCGGGGGAATTCTACCAAACATTTAAAGAAGAACTAATTCCTATTCTCCTGAAACTGTTCCAAAAAATAGAAATGGAAGGAAAACTTCCAAACTCATTTTATGAGGCCAGCATCACCTTGATCCCAAAACCAGACAAGGATCCCACCAAAAAAGAGAGCTATAGACCGATATCCTTGATGAACACAGATGCGAAAATACTCAACAAAATACTAGCCAATAGGATTCAACAGTACATTAAAAAGATTATTCACCACGACCAAGTGGGATTTATTCCAGGGCTGCAAGGTTGGTTCAACATCCGCAAATCAGTCAATGTGATACAACACATCAATAAAAGAAAGAACAAGAACCATATGATACTCTCAATAGATGCTGAAAAAGCATTTGACAAAGTACAACATCCCTTCCTGATCAAAACTCTTCAAAGTGTAGGGATAGAGGGCACATACCTCAATATCATCAAAGCCATCTATGAAAAACCCACCGCAAATATCATTCTCAATGGAGAAAAACTGAAAGCTTTTCCGCTAAGGTCAGGAACACGGCAGGGATGTCCATTATCACCACTGCTATTCAACATCGTACTAGAGGTCCTAGCCTCAGCAATCAGACAACAAAAGGAAATTAAAGGCATCCAAATCGGCAAAGAAGAAGTCAAATTATCACTCTTCGCAGATGATATGATACTATATGTGGAAAACCCAAAAGACTCCACTCCAAAACTGCTAGAACTTATACAGGAATTCAGTAAAGTGTCAGGATATAAAATCAATGTACAGAAATCAGTTGCATTTCTCTACACCAACAGCAAGACAGAAGAAAGAGATATTAAGGAGTCAATCCCATTTACAATTGCATCCAAAACCATAAGATACCTAGGAATAAACCTAACCAAAGAGACACAGAATCTATACTCAGAAAACTATAAAGTACTCATGGAAGAAATTGAGGAAGACACAAAGAAATGGAAAAATGTTCCATGCTCCTGGATTGGAAGAATAAATATTGTGAAAATGTCTATGCTACCTAAAGCAATCTACACATTTAATGCAATTCCTATCAAAGTACCATCCATCTTTTTCAAAGAAATGGAACAAATAATGCTAAAATTTATATGGAACCAGAAAAGACGTCGAATAGCCAAAGGGATATTGAAAAAGAAAGCCAACGTTGGTGGCATCACAATTCCGGACTTCAAGCTCTATTACAAAGCTGTCATCATCAAGACAGCATGGTACTGGCACAAAAACAGACACATAGATCAATGGAACAGAATAGAGAGCCCAGAAATAGACCCTCAAATCTATGGTCAACTAATCTTCGACAAAGCAGGAAAGAATGTCCAATGGAAAAAAGACAGCCTTTTCAATAAATGGTGCTGGGAAAATTGGACAGCCACATGCAGAAAAATGAAATTGGACCATTTCCTTACACCACACACAAAAATAGACTCAAAATGGATGAAGGATCTCAATGTACAAAAGGAATCCATCAAAATCCTTGAGGAGAACACGGGCAGCAACCTCTTCGACCTCTGCCGCAGCAACATCTTCCTAGGAACAACGCAAAAGGCAAGGGAAGCAAGGGAAAAAATGAACTACTGGGATTTCATCAAGATCAAAAGCTTTTGCACAGCAAAGGAAACAGTTAACAAAATCAAAAGACAACTGACAGAATGGGAGAAGATATTTGCAAACGACATATCAGATAAAGGACTAGTGTCCAGAATCTATAAAGAACTTAGCAAACTCAACACCCAAAGAACAAATAATCCAATCAAGAAATGGGCAGAAGACATGAACAGACATTTCTGCAAAGAAGACATCCAGATGGCGAACAGACACATGAAAAAGTGCTCCATATCACTCGGCATCAGGGAAATACAAATCAAAACCACAATGAGATATCACCTCACACCAGTCAGAATGGCTAAAATCAACAAATCAGGAAATGACAGATGCTGGCGAGGATGCGGAGAAAGGGGAACCCTCCTACACTGTTGGTGGGAATGCAAGCTGGTGCAGCCACTCTGGAAAACAGCATGGAGGTTCCTCAAAATGTTGAAAATAGAACTGCCCTATGACCCAGCAATTGCACTATTGGGTATTTACCCTAAAGATACAAATGTAGTGATCCAAAGGGGCACATGCACCCGAATGTTTATAGCAGCAATGTCCACAATAGCCAAACTATGGAAAGAACCTAGATGTCCATCAACAGATGAATGTATCAAGAAGATGTGGTATATATACACAATGGAATACTATGCAGCCATCAAAAGAAATGAAATCTTGCCATTTGCAACAACATGGATGGAACTAGAGCGTATCATGCTTAGCGAAATAAGTCAAGCAGAGAAAGACAACTATCATATGATCTCCCTGATATGAGGAAGTGGTGATACAACATGGAGGCTTAAGTGGGTAGAAGAAGAATAAATGAAACAAGATGGGATTGGGAGGGAGACAAACCATAAGTGACTCTTAATCTCACGAAACAAACTGAGGGTTGCCGGGGGGAGGGGGTTTGGGAGAAGGGGGTGGGATTATGGACATTGGGGAGGGTATGTGATTTGGTGAGTGCTGTGAAGTGTGTAAACCTGGTGATTCACAGACCTGTACCCCTGGGGATAAAAATATATGTTTATAAAAAAAATAAAAAAAAATAAATAAATTGCCCCATCCCACGATATAGAGGAAAAATACATTTGACATCATGCTCCACTGTGCACTGACACAGACACACACACACAAGTGCATGTAGAGATACATAAAGTTGAACCAAATATATTACAGAATGCATGCCCTCATTGCATGCCACACACTTTTTGTATTCTATGCTATTCTTCTATTCCATTTTATCCATCTTACTCTTTTTATTTATTTATTTATTTATTTATTTATTTATTTTCAGCATAAGAGTATCATTATTTTTTCACCACACCCAGTGCTCCATGCAATCCGTGCCCTCTATAATACCCACCACCTGGTACCCCAACCTCCCACCACCCCGCCACTTCAAACCCCTCAGATTGTTTTTCAGAGTCCATAGTCTGTCATGGTTCATCTCCCCTTCCAATTTACCCCAACCCCCTTCTCTCTAACTCCCCATGTCCTCCATGCTTTTTGTTATGCTCCACAAATAAGTGAAACCATATGATAATTGACTCTCTCTGCTTGACTGATTTCACTCAGCATAATCTCTTCCAGTCCTGTCCATGTTGCTACAAAAGTTGGGTATTCGTCCTTTCTGATGGAGGCATAATACACTCTTTTTATTTAAAAAAATTGGAAAGTCACTATTAACTTGACTTGAACATCCTCTAATATATTTGTAGTTTTCAAATATTGATGTAGGGACAACAATCAGGAAGATGGGGGCTAGAGGGCTTATCTTAAAGTTGGCTTTGTGTTGCATGTGACAGACAGTAAATTATGAAAACGTCAACTGACCATATCAATGAAGGGGACAGGTGACAGTGATGGTGGAGCTTTTCACCGCCCCCCCCCCCCCGGACACACACACCAGCTCCAAGTCTCCCCTTGGAATAGCCAATGATGGTGATGAAGTTTTAGTTCCTATTGATTTGACAAACATCAGTTTCCCGGTGTGTCCCCAGAGGATTGTGACGAGACAGGATGGGGCATCACATCCTGTCTTAGGCAGAACTGGACACTGAAGAGAACAGGTAGTTTGGAGAAAGTGAACAGGCTTTTTCTGTGGGCTTCTGCGGACTGCTCAAGGGCAGAGTGTGGGCCTCCAGGGAGACGGAGTAGAGGACACATGAGGCTGCATGGTCTCGTAGTCTATCACAGCCTTCCGGGGTGGTGCGCCCTGGGAGCAAGTCAGCAAGGACAAGGAGAGCAAAAGCCAAGAAAGGGCACTGCTACAAGCTCTTTTGCTTTTAGATACACATTTCCTGCCTTTATGACAGTCGTCGATCTGTGATTGATATCATCAACTGAGTGTTTGTGAAGTTATTAGGCCTCAGTGCCTTGCATATAAGGACTTACTTAATCCTATGATAACCTTAAGAGGCTCGATTTATTATTACCACCCCTACTTTGCAACTGAGAAAATCAAGGACCAGAGAGATTAAGTGAATTGTCCCAGATCTCCATCCAGATTTGGCCTCACACCTGGCCCAAGAGCCTGCTACGGATCTCAGGACTGTGTTGGCTCCTAAAGAGCGGCCAGGCCCTGGGCACGCTGGCTGACATGGGTCAGGGAAACAGCCCACAGAGAAGAAGAGAGACTCAGCATTCCCAGTGATGGGTCTCTTGGACATAATGTGTGAAACAGGGTTTGGTAACAAGTGAGGCTGCAGAGACAGAGGGCAGGCATTCCCCCAGAAGTCCATCTAAACCCTTACTAGAAACCTTGCCATTGATTCTATAGGTTGGAGGTTTCTGGGACACTGGTTCAGAAGGACAGGACCCAGTAAGTTTTGGGGAAATTAGAGTTAGAAGACCCAAATAAGCTCTTCCTCCATAGGATCAGTCACTACTTGGGGAGGAGAAGCAGAGTCTGGAATACCACCCCCCCCCAATTGTTGTTTGGTCACTGAGACTTTCGCCCTGAACATCTCCACTGGGTTCAGGCAGTACTTGGTGACAGAAGTAAGGCTGTCAGGGACATGGTCAGCATCTTAGAAAGATCATTCTGCTTTCAGAGTGGAAAGTTGGTGCAGCCTCTTTGGAGAACAGTGTGGAGATTCCTCAAGAAATTAAAAATAGAGTTTCCCTATGACTCTGCAATTGCACTCCTGGGTATTTACCCCAAAGATAAAGATGGAGTGAAAATAATGGCCATCTGTACCCCAATGTTTATAGCAGCAATGGTCACGGTCGCCAAACTGTGGAAAGAACCAAGATGCCCTTCAATGGATGAATGGATAAGGAAGATGTGGTCCATATACACTATGGAGTATTATGCCTCCATCAGAAAGGATGAATACCCAACTTTTGTAGCAACATGGATGGGACTGGAAGAGATTATGCTGAGTGAAATAAGTCAAGCAGAGAGAGTCAATTATCATATGGTTTCACTTATTTGTGCAGCATAACAAATAGCATGGAGGACAAGGGGAGATGGAGAGGAGAAGGGAGTTGAGGGAAATTGGAAGGGGAGGTGAACCAGGAGAGACTATGGACTCTGAAAAACAATCTGAGGGTTTTGAAGGGGTGGGGGGTGGGAGGTTGGGGGAACCAGGTGGTGGGTATTGGAGAGGGCACAGATTGCATGGAGCACTGGGTGTGGTACAAAAATAATGAATACTGTTAAGCTGAAAATAAAAAATAAATTAAAAAAAAAAGAGTGGGAAGTTGATAGGAGGGAAGAGAGAGGCTGGTGGGAGTATAAGGATGGCTCCAAGAAGACTGGTTAGGGGACAGAAAGATGAACCCAGGACATTTACAGTGGATCTCATGAGGTCGGATAAGTGAAAGCAAAAGTTAGGGGGCAAGGTTGATGGGACTTTCTGATTTCCTGATGCAGCAGGTGAAGCAGAGGAATGGATACAGGTGACTCCCTGATTTTTTTTTTTTTTTTTTTAATCTGGAACAGACATAGGTGGCTTATATGTGGCAATGGGAGAGGTGGTTGGGGGGTGAGTAATGAAAAGCCTTGGGGACACATGGAGTGTGAAGTGCTAATGGAAGCTTTAGTCAGAGAAGCCCAGCAGGGAGGTGGACCTATATGGAGCTGAAGTTCAGGACCAGGGACAGGCAGAAGAGTCAGACCTGGCCTTGACTGGCCTACTAGTGGTAATTAGATTCACAAAACAATTCTCATCATCTAGAGAGAGGGTATAGATAAGAAGAGGGCTAAGAGCAGGATCCTGTGAATTACCAACCTTAGGCAGAGGACCAGAGAAACATGAGTCCAGGGGGAAGGACAAAAAATGACCAGAGATGCAGAGCTTGCTAGGAGAGGGGAAATGACGAGTTCCTTAGGGTTCCTGAAACTCTTAGAACTCCTGAAACTCTCAAAGTAGAGAATTTGTGGTTAGGAAAACATGTAAATTTGAGCTAGAGGGACAAGGTCATGAGTGATATTCTGACATCACCAGAGATCCTCTTTGAGCATTTACCAATGAAACTGCACATTATGTCAAATAATTTGCATCTTGTATTAGTAACAATACAATTAACGTGTCAACTACGTTTTTGTCTTCCATGAGCACAAAATGAAATCAGTGATATAATTCAATACTTAAAATAACCGTATGGGGCAAATACTATTCTATGCCCATTTTCCACATGAAACACACAGACACCCCGCAGGCTTGGCATAGTTATGTACCACTCCAGTAGTAAGGAGCAGAGCCAGAATTCTCACATGGATTTGTCTACCCCCAGAAGCTGGGCCACCGGCCATCGCGCTGTGCCGTCTCAAATACAGTGGATTGTAAATATCTAGTGAGAAACCGCTCTGTCACTAGAAACTCTTCAGGGTATCTCCCTGGGTCTTTTAGCAAGACGCTTACGCATTCTCCTCACTCCGAACACGCACACTGAGAACTAAGCTTTAGCTTCTGACTGTTTAACACCCCTCTGAGCTTCACCCCTTAGGATTCTCTGTCTTTCCTCCTAAAATGCCTTGAGGAATGCCTTGACATTTGCATAAACTCAATCAGAAATGCTTAGGTAAATAGAAGGCAATCTGGGTACCCTACAATTAGGTAGCCGTATTTGAGGATGGGGAGGGACTGTGATATACTCTAATGTTCAAATGTAATCATTTGTATATGTCGGAAGAAGAGAACAGATCGAGTTGTAGCATCCTAAGGTGAGGAAAATCATATCCTGCAGCTGACATGTTCCTAGAAACAGAGCTCATAGATGATGGCCTTTTTGCATCCACGAACATTGTCAGAAAGCAGAAAAGACAAACCGCTTCCTTGTACTTGTCTTCCAGGCATCCTCTCTGATCCCTGTTCAGGTGGATGAGAAACTAAGAAGAAGGTCCCCTGACTTCATTCTTCTAGAGAGAGAGAGAAAGGACTGTATCTCCTTACGATGTCTGTCAGCTTGAAAGAGCGATGAATCACAGCAAAATGGCATTTTATATTTAGTAATTCATTTCCCGTTCAGATCAAGGTGACAAAGCATATGAAAATAGCTCCTCATGACTCACATCAGCTTTTTAAGATTTGGGTAATGAAGTTGGACGACTTTTTATCAATCTGGCACTGAGAGCATATACAATTTACCTTGGCTATTAATAAGATACAGTCTTCGTCAGGTTCAGAATGTGATTGTTATTTCTCTCTCTTGGCAGACAACTCACAAAAAGGGACAAGCTGTGTTCTAGACTTAACTCAGGTGGCCTCGGGAACCACAGTGAAACCTAGCTTCTTAATTTTGCCACACCTAGAAAACGTAGGATGTACTCGCTGTGTGAGACAAAGTTGAAACATGCATGAAGAGTTTATTAATACCAAAATTTGTAAGATGAAAGATGTGAAAGGCTGAAATCTCATCATTTAGAAGGTTCAGAATTTTGAAGGTTCAGAATGACTTCATTCTTCTTTTCTGTGACTAGAACTTGGATTTTATCTGTCATTGTCCTGCTCTGAAACAGTACCTTCTAATTGGTTGTGCCAAAACTAATCTCTGTTTAATTAGTTAGGTCATTTTTTTTTCTTTTTTTTTTTTGTGTGTGTACACATTTCATTTTATTGTAGCAAAGCAACTTGTACAGTTTTAATGTTTAAAACTGAGCATCATCTTTCCTTTTCAGTGAAACAAAAAGAAAATTTAAAAATAAATCAGGGTCCTGGGATGGAGTCCCTCATCAGGGCTCTCTGCTCTGCGGGGAGATTGCTTCCCCCCTTTCTCTCCGACTGCTGCTCTGCCTACTTGTGCTTTCTCTCTCTGTGAAATAAATAAAATCTTTAATAAAAAAATAGTAAACAGGCACAAAATTACAATAGAGAATGTCAATTCCAGATAAGATCCTACAGGTTTTTCTGATTCTCCCATCAAGTGGCAGGGCTCAAGTCATCCTTAGGAGAAAGTTTTATTTTAAAAGTATCATCTTAAACTGCAAGGACGTCCATTAAACATCACAATTAAACATGTCAAAGGAGAAGCCATACTGTCAAAATCTCCACTTACCCACCCAAACATCTCAAACTCACCCTTTGCTGACCTTCTATAACCCCATTTAAAAAATTTTTCCCCTTTTTTTTAAACAAGAGAAAGTACACAGGTATATGCTAGTAAAAGCTAACTGTCCATATTCAGTGTAATCTATGAGCCCAATATACAGAGAAAGAGGAAAAAAAGCTAGAATTGTATGCACTACTACACAGGGGCCTGGCACCCTCCAGCTTGCAGCAGAGCTGAGGGAGCAGAAGGTTTTTCTCTTTTTCCACAGAGCACGATGTTGTTGATTCCAGAAAGTTTTGTTGAGAAAAGAAGGGCTAAAAGTGAATTTGGAACAAAAAGAGGTACACAGAATAAAGCCAGCAGGAAGAGACAGCATGAGCAACCAGAGAGCTTCTTCACCTGGTTTACTGGCCATTCTGATGCAGGCACAGAGGAGTTAGGAGAGATCATCAAAGATGATATTTGGCCAAATCCATTACAGGACTACTTGATTCATGATATGGATGATGAAGAAGGGGATGATGATGATGATGATGATGATAATGATGATGATGAAGAAGGATGGGAAGATATTGATGAAGAAGGAGATGAGGAGGAAGGTGAAGAAGATAAAGGTTTTGGATTCCAAATTTCCTTTTTCTAATTTTCTTCAGTCCCTGGGAGAAAGTTGCCATCTTTTTTTTTTTTTTTTCCTCCTCTCATGCTCATTTGTCCTATTTTTTTTTTTTTTTAATTTTTTATTTTTTATAACATATATTTTTTATAAACATATATTTTTATCCCCAGGTCTGTGAATCACCAGGTTTACACACTTCACAGCACTCACCAAATCACATACCCTCCCCAATGTCCATAATCCCACCCCCTTCTCCCCAACCCCCTCCCCCCGGCAACCCTCAGTTTGTTTTGTGAGATTAAGAGTCACTTATGGTTTGTCTCCCTCCCAATTTGTCCTATTTTTTTTTTTTTTTTTTTTTTTCATTTAGCATCATTATTCTTCAATTTTTTATTTATTTATAAAGTACATTTTTTGGAAGTAGTGAAACAGATTTTTTTTTTTTTTTTTTTTTTTACATTTTTTTTTATTTTTTTTATTTTTTATAAACATATATTTTTTATATACATATATTTTTATCCCCAGGTCTGTGAATCACCAGGTTTACACACTTCACAGCACTCACCAAATCACATACCCTCCCCAATGTCCATAATCCCACCCCCTTCTCCCCAACCCCCTCCCCCCGGCAACCCTCAGTTTGTTTTGTGAGATTAAGAGTTGCTGGGTCATAGGGCAGCTCTATTTTCAACATTTTGAGGAACCTCCATGCTGTTTTCCAGAGTGGCTGCACCAGCTTGCATTCCCACCAACAGTGTAGGAGGGTTCCCCTTTCTCCGCATCCTCGCCAGCATCTGTCATTTCCTGACTTGTTGATTTTAGCCATTCTGACTGGTGTGAGGTGATATCTCATTGTGGTTTTGATTTGTATTTCCCTGATGCCAAGTGATATGGAGCACTTTTTCATGTGTCTGTTGGCCATCTGGATGTCTTCTTTGCAGAAATGTCTGTTCATGACAGAATGGGAGAAGATATTTGCAAACGACATATCAGATAAAGGACTAGTGTCCAGAATCTATAAAGAACTTAGCAAACTCAACACCCAATTTGTCCTATTTTTTATAGTCTCTTTTATCTCCCTTTAT
Source organism: Mustela lutreola (assembly GCF_030435805.1). NCBI lineage: Eukaryota > Metazoa > Chordata > Mammalia > Carnivora > Mustelidae > Mustela > Mustela lutreola. Next base: position 8,149,549 of record NC_081292.1, on the reverse strand, counting down.
ACCATGGTTCTCAGCTTATTTTGGGGGGAAATACCTTGAGCAGAATACAATGGGAAAAGAATCTCATTTTTTTTTTCCAACCAGAATCCATTCAAACAGCATCCTAGGCTCTGGGGTTTGAGATTGGATAATCTGGTCCCTGGCTCAGAAGGTGCCCATGGCCCTGGAGAAATCTATGATGTAACTGTTGTATTTTGATCCCCCATAGACAGAGGTAGGAATGTGGGACCACAAAAAGAATCTGAATGGTTTTATGTGTGGGTGGGCCCAATCTGACTTCAGAGAAGGGCAGACATTTGACTGAGATATGGCACCGGAGTTAAAACTCACCAGAGTCAGTAAGACCTGGGCTTGGGTCTTAGGCCGGCCATTTTGGACATGGTGTGTACCTTTTTGTGCCTTGGTTTTCTCATCTGTAAATGGGGACAGGATAGCCCAGCAGTCATTCCTCAACAGTATTTGGGTGATTAAATGAGGCTACTCATGTGGAGGGAGCACTTAACTGTGTTTGGAGGACAATCATGCTCGAGACCTGTCTTCTGAATAGGTGAGGGAGTACTTAATTTGGGTCAGGTACAGTCTTTGGAATCCCTTGCTAATAACCCAGAGCTGGAGGAAGAGACAGACTGGAACAGACCATGGGACCCCATCCTGAGTGAGCAGTGTCCCCTCTCTCTGGTGCCCACTCATTCATGCATCCTGACTCAACACAAGATGGCATCCTTAGCTCCTTCCTCTCCTACCTTCCTGTCCCCTCCTCCATCATTTGTTCTACCACCCATGTGATTCTCTCCTGTGTCAGGAATGCTTTTGGTGGCAAATAAAAGACAATTCAAGTAACAAGAATTTAACCATGTAAGATTTCTTTGCTTCACATGAAACTGTTGTGGTGGCAGCATTAAGAATGAGCTCAGGTCCCTGTTTATATCCTCATGGTCACATGAAGGCTGCTGCATCTCCAGGCCTGGTGTCTACGTCTCAGGCAGAAAGAAGAAAAGGTGTAGGAGCAAATGCTGGTGAGTATCTGTTAAAGAGTGCCACCTCATTCAGGACTTCTTATATCCCATGGAGCAGACAGGGTCATGGGGCCACTGTCATCTACAAGAGAGTCTGGAAAGAAAGGCCAAAAGGAATGAGTTGGGGGCGAATTTAGGGTTGCCCTAACATGGTGTATGCAGCACTAGCCTTCCTATGCTCCCTAATATAACTACCACCGGTACCATGAAAACTGTCTTGACAGCTGCTGTGTTCACTGCCACCCCTGTTCCATGAAATTCACAGCACACTGTTCCCCACCGGTAAACATTTAACACTAGCACTGAGGATGTCATTCCTGAGCACATCACTTCAGAGGTTCCAGTGTACTTTCTACCGTGACCTCCTGTTTGACTGTATCAACCATCCAACAGCCATGCATCCTTTCTGAGGAGACAACTGGCCCAACTGAACACAGCAAGAGGGTGATTGGAGGCAGAAGTAGAAATTTTTAGTCCTAGTTCAGGAATATTTTGCAGTCACTTGGAACAGGATTTCAATATTCGTTTGGCCACTTATTAGCTGTGCAAACCTGGCAACTTCCTGACACTCTCTGAGCTTCCATCTTATTGCCGTTAAAATAGGGAAAAAAAAACCAGCCACTGTGGATTGCTGTAGGGATTAAGTGGTAAAACTTAAGCAAAGTGCAATCGTTGAGCTTACAGCAGGCCATCAGCCTCTGGTAACTCTTATTCATCTTACTGGTTGGGTGACCTGAGGCAAGATGAGCAAATTCTTTGGGACTCAGTGTGTAATCTCTAAAATAGAGACAGTTAAGGCCTACCTAATGTCCTATGTGGGACCATCTGAGCACACACATTTGTTAACCATAAATATCTGTTAACTGTGAGCTGAATGAATAACTGTCCCCTGATTCGTGATGAATCTAAATTCTACATGTTCCATCAAGGCCATGAAATCTGAAATAGCCTCACCAGTAAAATATGGACTATGATGGTGACCTGTTGATGAGGTACCCAGGGCCAGATGCCACATCCCTGGGGACCTACCACCAGTTTGCCAGTGATGGAATTGAGAATGCACGTGTTTAGAAGCCTTGCCCAGCTCCCTCAGCTAGGGCCAGACTCTGTTTTTGTCTAAGGGCTTAGCACACTCTCCCTAAGCAACCACACTACTTTCCAGTGACTAGGAGGAGGGCAGACAAGATTTCAGCCTTGATACTTTGGGCAAGCAAATGGACACAGAAACTGGTCATTGAACAGCAGTTAATGAAGTAGAGCTCAAAAGCACAGATACTAAGTACTGTCTAACCCAGCTTCCTCTGGCTGACTTTGAGAACCTCAAATCCCACAATATTAAGTGCTTTGTTCGGTTCACCCTACAATGCCATGAACACAATAGGACTGAAACTCAGGTCCCCGAATGCCCAGGACAAGTGTCTTTTTAACAAACCCTTCAGAAATAAAGCCACACCAGCAGCTGGTTCCCAGAGTGTATCCCTCCAGCTCTGTTCAAGAGGAGATGTGTAGCCATTTTTTCAATGTGGCAGCTGGGACCCCAGAATTACATGAGCAGTTAGGGATAGGATAGCTAGAGCCCCTCATTATCTGCATTTATTAAGTACCTAGATGAGTCAACTATGCTGGAAGGCAAGGGGATGCCTTCGTGAAAGAAAGGGACCTCATCCTTGTCGTGGAGCTTAGAGTCCAGCATAGAAAGAGACTAACAACAGAGAAGCAGACACAAATAAACATGCCATTACAGATGGGAAAAGACATTAGGAAGGAAGCCCACATTACAGTGTGAGAGAGGGACTGTCCACATGGTGAGGGTCTGGGAAAGCCCCCCCCCCCCCCGAGGGGGAAACTTCCAACAGAGAACCAGGAAAGGGAAGAAATAAGGCTGGCCTCCTGTCTCTATTTGCCCCTGTACCCACACAGTGTGGGCAGACTGCTGTGGGGCCAGGGCTGTGGCTAGGTGGGTAATCTGGATGCTTCCTGAGTGACAAGAGCCTGGAATGACACATTTTCTTTCATTCTCAAACACTAAGCTTCTCTGTAATCAAACAGATATACACATGCCATTCAGCAGCTGATAGATAAGGTGGAGGTCAGCTGTCAGGGAGGCAGGCAGATGGGAGGGCTCTCTGGCAGGAAAACCCTCCTTTCTGGTGGGCTTCTGGGGAGACCAGGCAGAGATATCCAGATACATACAGCACCAGGTCCCAACCCCTCTCATAACCCTAACCCTAAGATATTGTGCAATTTACTTCCACATCTGGGTCCCTGGATGGAGGGAATTCCCCATGTGTGAGGCCATTCTAACCCATTCAACAACTGTTAAGTGCACTGCACACCCAAAATGACCATCACCATCTCTCGCATCTTTCCAAGACATACATCATTCCAATAAATCCCCATGGCAATAGCAACTGAGGGATTCTACAACCATTATTTCCTTTGAGACTTACAGGAAGGCGGTGATGTAGGCATTTGCCAACTAGTCCCGTGGTAGGGAGAAGCCTGGGATGTGCAGACCTTGCTATATGGTGAGTCATGGCAGGGTCAACATTTGAACTCATGCCTGACTCCACACCAGATGCTCTACGGCCTGTGGAAGACCATCTGCTCTGCAGAGTACTGCATGTCTTTGTAGCTATGGGGGAACACCACATTGGGGAGCACTTACCAGTAGTAACACTTGTGGCCCCAGCAGCAGTCAAGATGGACCTACATGTACTCCAGGAGGCCCAGGGAAGGCAGAGGAGGCTTCCTATATAACAGGAACAATAGTCACTCACCCATAGTTAGCACCCCAACCCCCCCAGCCTCACTTATGATTCAGGACTCAGGATGCCTGTTTCCCTCCTCCAAGGGGAGTAATGCCAAGAGCGTGATCCTCAGTCACACAGACTGGATTTGACCCCTGGCCGCCTCACTCATTAGCTGTAACCTTGGGCAATGCTCTTGACCTCTCTGACCTTTCCCCCCTTCAACTTTGTGCAGAAAATATTTGGACAATTGCGAGGACTTAATAAATCTAAGCTACCATCATTTCCCTTCGTCTCTGCTAATTCATTCAGCAGAGACTGGCTGAGTGCCCACATGATGACAGACCTGCACCAAACATTATTAATTAGACGAATTAATTACATTTTACTTTCTGGGACCTACCCTTCCCGGAAGAGAGAGGGAGTGTACACGTTATGCTGTACCCCAAGCGTGATTGGTATCACAGATGGTCTAGCCCCGGTATAAAGTCACAGCCAGAGAAGCCTAGGCCAGACCCGGAATGCCATCTTCCAAAGTGATTCCAAAGATTTCTCATGTCTTCTGAGGAATTTTGGCAGGGATCCAGGATGTAAGCCATGCCAGTGTTGCACAATTCTTCCTTGAACCCATTCATTCGGACTCTGCACCCGCTCTGAAATCTCTCCCATGCCCCTCTCCCCAGCATCTTCTATAAGCTTCCTTCTCCCTCTTGTTCTCTTTATCCCACTCTTTAGTATAGAAATCGGCTTAGCCTCTTGGGCTGAGATCTCTCTCCCGGCCTCTCAGCTCTCATGTTGGGATTTTCTCGATTTGTTCTTTCTTGACATTAACACTTCCTTGGCAAGTACTTGCCTTTAATTAAGAAAAACATGGAGTCTTGCGGTGAGAACGAGGTTCCTGCCACTGTGGTCATGAAAATACAATGTATGGGCTGATAACTGCTTCTAATAGTTAATAATTCCCTAGAATACATCCGCTTCACCCATGTTGTCCTTCAAAACTCAGAAAACTCCTGCAAACTAAGTGCTGTACTAAGCTGTGTCTGTTTACCTCCCCTTTCTTACCAGAACCCAATTAACCCACCCAAGCTACAGAAAACTCTTCAGCTATAGGCATCAGTGGGTTTCTTCTCTCTCTCTGCCGCTGGAGAGGAACCAGGAAGCACATGGCTCCAGTTGCAAAGGGATATTCCCCTGGAGGCAAAATTTTGAGAGGCAGGCGGAAAATCTTAATAAAATAAGTGGAAAATGACCACCTCATGCCTGGGCTCAAATTTCATCTTCACTTCCTGCCCAGAAATTTGCTTATTTCCCCCAAGTCCCAGCAATTACTGGGAATAGCAGGTCATTGTAAAGTTTGAGGCGATCTAAATTTCTTAGAGGTAAGTGTGTGTTTTCCATTTTTTTTTGTCACGAAACACACGAGTTACAAAAAATAATAAAATAAAACCAGGAAAAATATTTGTAAGAAAGAAGCAATTTCTATTGGCGACTTTCACTTTGGAAGCACATTTGAGGGAGGGCTGGGTTCATTGCTGCTGACTTCATCATGGCTGGTTACAAGGAGCTGACATCACTGTTGACTTTGGAGCGTGTTCTGTGATCCAGAAAGGAAAGAGGGTCTCCACCAAGTAATTCCCTGGAATTACAAACGACCGCAAGCAACGGTTTCTTTGGAGCTGGAGTCTGGACAGAGTTCTTTTATCTTAAAATCAAATGAGATCAGAGGATGAAAGGCTGGCCCAGAAGAGGGTCCTCACAGGCTCTGTTGGCCCCTGAGTGTGAGGAATAAATGAACAGACACTTGTCTGAAGGGAAGAGAAACTATAAACACAGACATTTGGTTCTAGGACAAAGGTCCTGTGTGGGAGGGGAACAGTGACAAGAGTTCAGTTGGAGTCTCTCACTGAGAGGGTCCCTGGACCCCTGGACCATGTCTTCTGGCCTCAGTTAAGGGTGTGGGGCTATGGCTCCAAGACACTGAGATGCTGGAGTCATCAAGCAGCTGTGCTTTAGGATCGGTGGTGAGGGACACACCAGTGCAGAGGAGCGGGACTCCCCTAACTTCAGCAGAGGGCACCTAGCAGCTTTGTTGATAGCCTTGGAGGGGTCTAAGTTGTCAGCCAGAGAGGGGATCACGAAGGGCCGATTTCAGCCATGGGGAATCCAAGACCCCACCAGGAAAGGCAGCCAAGAGGCCCCTGCTCATGCGCACACAGCCAGTTCTGCCCTTCACTGAACCCCCAAAATGAATGGAAATGCTTCTCCCCGAAGAGGCCGAAAGTAGTCACTGACACCCTCTTTCCACTCTCCAGTTGGAGAAACCTCAGGTCAAACTCAGGTTAACAATATAACACAATCTCTGCATTTTAATAGGAAGATTAGGCACCATCTATGGTGTTTATTTATTTTCTCCATTTAGAGCCCTGAAGAGATCAGAAGACTGATCTCTCCTCCTCTCCCCCAAGGTGGGCTGTCAGCCCCCTGCTCCTGCCTTTCTGCGCAGAGAGGAAAGAACAAGATCAAGGTGCAGAGCAAAACCATGTCCCTGGAACCAGGGAGAGACCCAAACGGGCTAATCAGAACTTTTCTATGAAAAACTGTATAGATGCTGAGAGATAAAGGTTCTTCATGTGTTGGGGGTCAGGGGCTCTAAAAATAGAAGTGTGGGAGTGCCAGCACTGCAGGGAGACCCCAGAACAAAGCTGACAAGCTAACACACAGGAGCAAAACACTGTAGGAAATGTGGCCCCCCGTGGCGTCACTGGAGTCCCATGATCTGGCTATGCCTCTCACCTGTTTCTAGCTTGGATTTCTTTGACTTTAAGCCTCTATTTCCTCCCTGATTTCTTTCTTTCCTTCCTGACTCAATTTGTTATTATCTGCAGAGCTCTGTGAACTGGGAAATGCACACTTGGAAGCAATGGGCCCTATGCTAGAGGGGGACACGGGATCAGGCAGGGTGTAAAGTTTGAGAAGTTGTCTACTGCATCTGGGAAGATGGCAGCCCCTCTTAGGCAGTCAGTTAAATTGTTAAAGTGGGTATCTTAAACCTTAGACCCCCAGATTTCAGAGGCTGGCATTTAGGGGACTTCATAGAAAATGTCGGAATGTTGGGATTCCCTTCCTCTCTCAAACTTGACCTTTGCACTGTGGTCAAGAGACAACCTTCCATCTAAAGCAGTCCTTTAAAAGGAAGAGAATTGTAGGTGCCTGTTCAGAGGCTGTAAAGGGCAGGGTGCACAGGGGGTACTTCTGAAGGAGTACAAGGGTCGAGGGAAGATCACTCCTGTCTGTCTTCCCAAGCCAGCCACCCAGTGAACCCATCTGGCTGAGGCCTGTGGGGATGGGCTGAGCTTTGAGACCCATAAATAAGCAGGGAAAATGTCAAGGGTGTGTCCAGATGCATGAACTCTGACTCAAGATGCCCTGGTCTTCGGTTACCAGCCAGTGTTGTTTCCAGAAATTGAACCTACCAACAGATGACCGAGATCTTAGGGCAGTTGTACACGGGAGGAAGTTCAGTTCCAGCCGATGAAGGTCTGGTTACACAACCCTGGGCCTGAGGCAACCAGAAGCGGATTGCTCGGTCACTGCCTGCCTGGGAAGGGGATCCTCGCCAGGGCCTGACTCAGATGTGGTCAAGGAGAACTGTGTACAAAAGGAAGCCTTTACGATCAGAACTGGACAGGCAGGTTAGCCAATCAGAAAACTCTCTGAACCAACAAATTATGGATTCTCTCCACACTGCCCAACAGGATGGCTGTGTGAACACAGGTCATTGCTCATCTTCCTTTCCACCAAAATAGGGAGAACCCTGGCCCTCTTTTGCTGTTCCCTCCACTACTGTGTACTGGGTGTGTCAGGAGTCGTTAAATGATTTCCAGTTCCACGCATTGATAAACTGTGAAAAATATACCTGAAAAGAATGAGGAAACATACTGAGTCAGACCAGGTGGATTTGGAAGCGGCCGTGGTGACTGAAAGTATTTGGAAGGGGGGGTTGTCTGTCCTTGAGAGGAAGTGGGTATATTTCCATTTGTATGTAGGATAGTGCTTTTATTTATTTATTTATTTATTTATTTATTTTTAAGAAGGGACTGTTTCTCAGATATACAGAAAGAAGAGAATGGGTGCCTAGAGGGCAGCTGAGAGGTGGAATGTAGTAGGCATGACACTTCTGTTTTCTAGAAATGCATGACTCCCTTCATGGTCAGAGTGGTAAAAATGACCCTGCAGGCCTTTTGGGCTTAGCTTTAATGGTCCTCATAGCTTCCATCTGTGAGGTCTCAGAGCTGTCTCACACATGCCAGCCCCTGATAGGCCCCCAGGGCCAGGGGGATGGGGAGGGGCAGTCACATGACACACATAAAGCAGCAGCAAGGCCAAGCTTAGTCCCGCCAACCCATATGTTGTGAGACAATACGTTGTTTGAAGCCACTAAGTTTGGGCGTCATCCATTACCCAGGGTCACTTTTACCACGTTCTGTGGGTCAGAATGAATCACGAGGCCAGCTTAGATTCAGGGAGAAGGCACATGGGGTCCCTCTCTTGAAGGAAAGACTCTGGTAGACCTCTTTACTGTTAATTTGCTCCATTTCACACCCCAGGTCGCAAGTGTTCACGTCTCTCAGGTGTGCAAAGTACCTTCGGGCTCTCCCCTGATCCCCAGGTCTCACCTCATCATGGCATGGGTTGAGCTTCAAGTCTCAATCCTCACCATCCAATGATCCTGATGCAGACTTAGGTGTGATTCCTGCGTGCAACTCCACAGCTGCAATTTCTACTGATCCATGAGCTCTGGCACTAAGAGTGACCCTTTGCCCTCCCAGCCATGCAGTTGGAGAACCCGTAATCATTTTCATTGTTTTATCAGCTGGCCGTTGACACACAGCTGGAAAACAGAGAGGCCAGGACTGAATTAAGTTCTGCTTGATTCTAAAGGCCATGCTCTTCCAGCTGAGCAATGTCACACGAGGTGAGGTGCTAGGGAGGCTGATACTAATTACAATATTGAAGTAGAATCATACAGTGCTTTGCAAGTTCAGAAAAATGTCAGATTTTCTCCTGCTCTCTTTCCATAGTAAGCACCTGGCATTTTCTCTTCAAAGCAGAATGAGATTTTACAGCTTTGGATGACCAGAGAGTTTTTTTCCATATGGCCTAAAATCTTTTCTCTTTGGTATTTTGGTGGCCCCGCTCCATTCGTTGTAGCACCACTGCTATTTCCAGAATCCTTCTTCCAGAATGAATCCCCCTCATAAAATGTATTTAACTTGGAATTTTTGTTAGGTAACTTGGAAAGCTGAAGTCAGTTGAATTGTAAATTATGGAATCTCAAGGATATAAGTCCTCTGAATGAGTTAGCATTCCAGACTCTGGTCCTGCCCCAGGTAAGCAGGCTGCCCTGGTAAGGGGCGGGGTGGCAGGGAGCAGTCACTAGAGTAATGCCAGGACACTTGTTTATAAAAACCTTTATAAAATTTCTTCTTCTCAGTTGAGCTAGGACTGGAATGTTACCTAAATTCTATGCATACCCACCTAACCCTACTCAGATTAAGAAATAGAACATGTCTGGAGTCTCTTAGACCATGTGCCTCTTCTTCCCAGAGGGAAGCACGATCCTCACTTTTAATGCTGTGAAATAGAGATGCTGGCTTATGTTTAACAGTTGTTGCATAGAAATAAGCCAAACAGAGAAAGACAATTATATGGTTTCACTCATATGTGGAACATAAGAAACAGCACAGAGGATCATAGGGGAAGGGAGGGAAAACAGAATGGGAAGTCATCAGAGAGGAAGAAAAATCATGAAAGACTCTTAGCTCTAGGAAACAAACTGAGGGTTGCTGGAGGTGAGTTGGGTGGGGGGATGGGATAGTTGGGTGATAGACATTACAGAGGGCACGTGATGAGAGGAGCACTGAGTGTTATAAGCAACTGATAAATTATTGAATATTACATCTGAAACTAATGATGTTCTTTATGTTAGCTACTTGAATTTAAATAAAAAATTTTTAAAAACACAAAAATTAAAAAAATACATAAATTGTGGCATAAAACTCATCAAAAGGTATCTATTGAATGTGCCTCATTTTTTACCTAAATAACATGATTGTGAGATTCATCTGTGTGGTTGTCTATAGCAATGTTTCACTCATTCACATCAATGTTTTGTTTCTCACTATGTGGACATATCATGAATTACTGATCCATTTTTCTATGAAGGACATTTGAGGGGCACATTAGTCAGGATTCTCCAGAAAAACAGAACCAACAGAGGATGATGATAGATAGGTAGATGATAGATAGGTAGATAGATAGATGGATGGATGATAGGAGATTTATTACAGGAATTGGTTCACCTGCTTATAGGAGGCCAAGAAGTCCCATGACCCATCATCTGCAAGCTGGAGTACTGGGAAACCAGAGGTATAATGCAGTCTGAATCTGAAGGCCTGAGAATCAGGGAAAACAATGGCCTAAGTCCACATCCGAGTCCAAAAGCCTATGAATTGGAGCAAGGGTGTCTCCGCTAGAATTATACCCTCTCTCCTTTTTTCATACTGTGCCCTTTGGAAATAAGTCACTAAGTATAACCAACAATGAAAATATGGGGAGTTAGCTACGCCTCTCTGAGAGTAGAGTAGCAACAAAATCTATTTGGAATTCTCCTGTATGGGAGATTTATCTCTTCTCTTCCATTGAATTATTCCATCACTTATTTATGTTGGTATGGATTCATAGATATTGAATTCATACTTTGGACTATCTATTTTGTTCCTGCTTTGGTCAGTAGTTCTTTTTGATCCTGTGTCCTTTTGACATAGCCATGCCTTTTTTTTTTTTTAAACAGCCTTAATTTCTGGCACCATAAAATGCTTCAAACTCTTTTAGTATTTCCATTCTCCAGCGCTAGAACCAGCTATTTCTCTAAGAAACTCTGACTTCTTTCATTGGAGAATAGTATTAAAGACCCAAATCTGGATCCCAGTGTATTGGTTGCTACGGGGCCTTGTCAGAGGGCAGAATGAGGAAACGTGCGTATGTTAAAAACAAGAATGCATGGATACACACACATCCAGTTCTATCCAAAGTATCCATATGAAGCCAAATTTGTGAATTCTGATGGGTGTCTCAGACCCTCATCCAATACTAAATGGTTCATCTCAGTCTTCTTGCTTATCTGTAACCTCCAACTCCAAAGTGAGAAACTTGGTTTCTATCATCAGCCATCCATGCACTTACTTGTTTCATTCCAGCAAGCATGTGTGTGGGTTTCAGAAGTGTTAAGCTGGTAACCCATGGAAAACAACCTTATCAGCTAAAGCACAATGCTCATACACAGTTCCTTCTGCAGTGAGTCTGACAGTTTCTATTCCCTCCCAAAGTTCTGTAGGTCAGCACCTCTTCCCCCACCCTCCTCATAGAGGTTATGTCACCCATTAGTAACAGAGTTAGATCCTTTGGCCACAGTCTGCATTCAACCTTGAGATCTCCCACCTTCATACTTCTTTAACATTTGCAAACATTAAGATTTACACTTTGTGCTATAAAGTTCCATGGATTTTGACAAATAGATAGTGTCATGTATCTACTCCCACATAGCCACCTAAACGAGTTCCATAGCCATAGAAGAGCTCCTTGTGCTTCATTTAGTCAAATCAGCACATTGCTAAAGCCCAGCAACCACCAATCTTTTCTCTGTCTGTACATCTTTGCCTTTTCAAAATGTTATATGAATGAAAGTATTTTTCAGACTGGCTTCTTTCATCTATCAAAATGCATTCAAGCTTCATGTATGTTGTTGATTCTGATGATTGAACACATTTATTTTGTATTGTGGATGCCATGGCTTTCCTGTCCATTCATCTATTAAAGGGTTTCTTGGTTATTTCCAGTTTTTGTCAATTATGAAAAAAACTACTGTAAATATTTATGTATAGGCTTTGTGTGGACATCAGTTCTCTAGTCAGTTGTGTCCATTCCTGGAGGCACAGTCCCTGAATCGGACATTAAGAGTGTGTTCAGCATTATAGGAAACCACCAAACAGTACCCCACACTACCATTCTCCATTCCCACCAGCAATGAAAGAGAGTTCCTGTTGCTCCACATCCTCATTAGAACTCCATTTTATTGATGCTATTTTTCTTTTTCTTTTTTTAAAATTTTTATTTATTTATTTATTTTCAGTGTAACAGTATTCATTGTTTTTGCACCATACCCAATGCTCCATGCAATCCGTGCCTTCTCCAATACTCACCACCTGGTTCCCCCAACCTCCCAGCCCCCACCCCTTCAAAACCCTCAGATTGTTTTTCAGAGTCCATAGTCTCTCCTGGTTCACCTCCCTTTCCAATTTCCCTCAACTCCCTTCTCCTCTCTATCTCCCCTTGTCCTCCATGCTATTTGTTATGCTCCACAAATAAGTGAAACCATATGATAATTGACTCTCTCTGCTTGACTTATTTCACTCAGCATAATCTCTTCCAGTCCCGTCCATGTTGCTACAAAAGTTGGGTATTCATCCTTTCTGATGGAGGCATAATACTCCATAGTGTACATGGACCACATTTTCCTTATCCATTCGTCCTTTGAAGGGCATCTTGGTTCTTTCCACAGTTTGGCGACTGTGGCCATTGCTGCTATAAGCATTGGGGTACAGATGGCCCTTCTTTTCATTACATCTGTATCTTTGGGGCAAATACCCAGTAGTGCAATTGCAGGATCTAAGGGAAGCTCTATTTTTTTTTTTTTTTTTTTTTTTTTTTTTTACTTTTAGCCATTCTCATAGATGTGTAGTGGTATTTCATTGTTCTAATTTGCATTTCTATAATGACAAATGATTTGGAACATCATTTTATAGGATAGTTTGCCATCTTTACATCTTCCTTAATGAGTAGCTCCTCTTAACTTTCCCTGTTTTTAAATTCAATATTTTCCTTTCATATTTTTAAGACTTGTTTTCATATTCTGCATAAGTGACATTCAATGTGGCTCTCAGTATGTGTCTTCTCCTTTTGTTCTCCTAACATCGTCTTTTGCAGGGCAAATTTTTCAACTATAATAAAGTCCAACTTATAAATTTTTCTTTCCTAATAAAGTAACTTTTTAATTTTATGGTACTTTTTCATGTTGTATCTCAAAACGTATTGTTAAACCCAAGGCCATGCAAATTTTCCTCCATGGCTTCTTCTGGAAATTTTATCATTTTACATTCCACATTTAAGTCTGTGATCCATTTTAAGTTAATTAGAAGCTTTCTTTTTTAAAAGCTTTTATATTCAGACCTCAAAAACTTCATGGAACTGATTTTTATTTAGGGGACAGAAGAGGGGTCAAAATTCATTTTTTGGCATATGAATTTCAGTTGCCATAGTACTATTTATTGAAAAGACCATCCATTACTCACTCTGCTGTGTCACCTGTGTCATAAATGAAGTGTCCTTATTTGACTGGGTCTATTTCTAGACTCTCTTCTGGCCCATTGATATATTTATCTGCCCTTGCACCAATGCCACACTGTCTTAATTAATGTGGCTTTATAAGAAACATTTATACTGGCTGGTGTAAATCATCCTTTTTTTTTTTTCTTTAAGCTCTTGCTATTGTTTGGCTCTTTGCCTTTCCATATATACCAAAGAATCAGCTTGGAGTTTCTATAAAAGTATTTGGAATTCTGGGGTGCCTGGGTGGCTCAGTTTTTAGGACTCTGCCTTTGGTTCATTCAGGTCATGATCCCAAGGGCCTGGGACGGATACCCCACTGGTGTCCCTGCCCAGTGGAGAGCCTTTCTCCTTCTCCCTCCTCCCTGCTCATGCTCTCTCTCTCTCTCACTCACTCCCTCTCTCTAATAAATAAATCTTTTATAAAAAAATAAATTTGGGATTCTGATTAGAATAGCATAAAATCTATAGATCAACTCCGGATAATACAATATTGACTTACTAATAATAATTCCTTCAAGCCATGAACATGATATGGCTCCCCATTCATGTGGGTCTTCTTTAGTTCACCTCAATAATGTTTTACATTTTATTTGCAGACATCTTGTCCATTTTTATATTTATTTCCATCTATTTGAAGTTTCTCAGTTATATATGTATATATGTATATGTTTAGCTTTGGATTGCTCCTGAGGTATGTAGAAATACAACTGGCTTTTTAAAAAATCTAGATTTGTAGCTAGTGATTAATTATATAGTTTTGTGCATTCTTTATTTGGATACTGAGCTGAATATCTACTGTTTCTCTCTACATACAAGCTACTGTTCTCCACCCTGATCTGTGCCCTAATGGATTACATATCAAGGGATCTAATGCCCTTTGGCCTTCTCCTGAGCTTAGCCAATGAATCCCATGGGACTGGGCACTGGGGAGGGAACAGAGTGCAGCCAGGTTGTTTATTCCTTCGGTTCCATCCCAGTGAGATTGTCTCTTGCTTCTCTCAACAGAAGGTCATGGCTCCTTTCAAGTCGGCTGGTTCTGGGACCATTCTCCTATTTTCTTTCTTTCTTATTTTAAAGATTGTATTTATTATTTTGAGAGAGAGAGAGAGAGCATGACCAAAGGGAGGGACAGGGAGAGAAGCAGGCTCCTTACTGAGCAGGGAGCCCAATTCAGGGATCAATCCAGGGACCCTGAGATCATGACCTGAGCCAAAGCCAGACATTTAACTCACTGAACCACCCAGGCACCCCTACTCTCCTAGTTTTCTAAGATCCTTCCCTCCCCTTGTTCCCTTGAGCTTAGAGGTGATGAGAACACTAGTGCTGTTGGCCCTGAGTCCTTCACCATCCCTTGTGGTTCCACTATGTTTTGCCTACAATTTTGTAAGAGTCTTCTTATAAATAAACTCTGCTTGAATTACCCTACTTTGCATGTGCTATTTCTTTGGGATCCTGACTGAAACAGGTGCAGAGAATCCTAAAACAACAAAGTCCATAATTGCAAGGATGGGAAGCTGAAATTCTGTAAGCAGGTCATTAGTACAGTCAGAACTGCATCATTTCCATGTTTGTCTATTGGTTCCCACTCCCTCTAATCTGCCAGTGAGAGAAATAGCACCAAGCATTAGTTTCCGGTTCTGAGCATATTCCACATATGCAGGATGCACCCCCTCCACCTCCTGAAGAAATGTTATCTCTATGCTGACTCCAAGGGTGAGCCATCAGTAAAATACCTCATCTCCTTATTTGGCCATGTGCTTGCTTTCAGGCAATTAGGTTCATTATAAAGCAATGAATCCCATAGGCATCTCTCTATTGTCCTACCTCATTACAGGAGCAACTGTTTCTTGGTATGAAATACCAGAGCAATGAATAAGGCATTCTGTAACTCCAAAAACTGAGTAAGCATCTGAGACTGGGGAAGCAAATTCAAATCTAGAGTAGGCATCAATTCCAGTGAGGACTAGTTCCTTTCTCACTAAAACGAATGAAATTCATTTTAATCCATCAGCCTTCAATGAGGCTGGCAGATCCTTTCAAGGAGTGTTTCCATAAGCAGTCTCAGACTTGGTTTTTGTTTCTGCATTGAGCAGTGGCAGGAAATGAGTCAAGCCAGGTGAGGGGCAGTCATGCTTTTAAGAACAACTTCTGTTCGTGCTACTGTGGACATCTGTCCTTAAGTCCTCTGAGCAAGCAGAGGTATTGTTGAGAAAGAAGGCTGAATATTATCAGTCAAAAACTCTAGCCACTTGATTCCTGAGGACCACTTCTGCAGGAAGTCATTTCAAGGGACACAGCTCAAGTTTTTGTTATTGAGACAGACAAGACACAGTCTTGATTCACTTATGCCAAAAAATAATTTATTGGAGAGGTCTGAGGCAGATTACGTGATGGCAGAGGATGTTGACCATCCAGACATCATAAGATATCCAGAATATAGGGAACTACGGGAACTGGAGTAGTAGTTAAGGTGACTATATTATTTATTATCTCAACCAGATGCTCTGGGGAGTGAAAAACACTGTTATCAATAACTGTTTGGACAATGGACAAAGACTGCAGTGTGCTGTTTCACAGGACTGGTCTCCTTAGAGGTTCTATTTAGGAAGTTTCACTCCAACTGGTTTTCACTGTTAGCCTCTCCATTTAAATTTCAGATTCTAGGGAGAAAGAGACAAATTGCAGAGCTTAGGTCACATGTCCACACCTTGGACAGGGGAAGGTAGGAAGACATGATTGATGGTCTCATGGAGATTGAATTCAAGAGCAGAGAAGTACCCAATGCCTATCCCAAGGGAAGTAAAATCAAATAGACAAACAAAACCAGAGTGGACAAAGAAGATGTGATGTGTATATAATAGGATGTTTCTCAGCTATCCAAAAGAATGAAATCTTGCTATTTGCGATGATGTGGATAGAGCTAGCGTGTATTATGCTAAGCAAAATAAGTTAGTCAGAGAAAGACAAATGCCATATGATTTCACTCATATTTAGAATTTAGGGAACAAAACAGATGAACATATGGAAAGGGAAAAAAGAGAGAGAGAGAGAAGGAATCAAACCATAAGAGACTCTTAACTATAGATAACTGAGGGTTGATGGAGGGAGATGGGTGGGGGATGGGTCCAATAGGTGACGGGAATTAAGGAGGACATTTGTTCTGGGGCATCTGGGTGGCTCAGTAGGTTGAGTGTCCAACTCCCGATTTTGGTTCAGGTCATGATCTCAGTGTGGAGCCTGCTTAAGATTCTCTCTCTCCCCCTGTTCCTCTGCCCCAGCCCCCAATGCTAGTTCACATGCATTTTTTTTTCTCTCTCTCTCTATAAAGAAGGTACCTCTTTTGATGAGCTCTGGGTGTTGTATGCAAGGAATGAATCATTAAATTCTACCCCTGAAAATAATACTATGTGTTAATTAACTTGAATGTAAATAAACAATTGGAAGAAAAACAAACAAACAAACAAACCTCTTACCACATTAACAAAAATTCCTAGGCAGGCAAAAGAGGGCATGTAAACTCCCAGGAAGGAGGGGTATAAAAAAATAGCTGACATAGTTTCCTATAGACAAATTGCATGTTGAGAAGTTCTGCCATGTGGCGTCATGCAGTGAAAAGAACATGGTAGTTTGGGGGCAGGAGGCCTGAGATGAGGCCCCGACTCCATCACTTCTCAGCTGATATGACTTTGTGCGAGGTGCTGAACCACTCTTAAAAGACACTGTTGCTTTAGCTCTAACATGGAGACCAAGAAGCTTGGCCAGAGGAGGGCTGTTCCCAACCCTGAGGAACACAAACAACACAGGAAAATGCCTGTGGGGTTCTGGAGTGTCACAGATCCTCCGTGATTCATGCCTCCACTGCCTGTAACTAAACTCTTTTCTCAAGGTGTTGACTTTCTTGAAGTGGAAATGGAATTCTTCCAGTTTGGGAGAAGTATATGGCCTTGGGCAAGTTTCAGAATGTCTCCAAGCTTCCATGTCTTCAAAAAGGAAAAGCAAATCCACTCCCAGGGGTGTTTTCGGAGGCTTCAATGAAATGAGAGTTTTGTAAGTGCTGGTACTCTCTTCAGCACCAGTAGGGGCTCAAAGAACACAGGAGAACCAGCACATTCATTTCTGGCTCTTCAGAGCTGTTCAGAGCTTCTGAGGTAAACAAGAACCCCTGCCGCAAAAGAAAATGTTCTCCAACCACAGAGCAAATAAGCAATTTGTCAGTCAGTCCAGGAGGCAGGAAGGCATGAATAATTTCCAGGGTGTCCTCTGAGGTAGAACAGCATTCTCTGGTGGTTCTAGAAGAGTCTGTTAAAACTGACTACCAGAAGGAGCCTGTGTCTGCATGGAGAGATTCCTCCTGTCCTCGGATGAAACTGGAATCTGCCAGACCTGGTTTTCTGCTTGTTTCCCCCCAGTGCCCACCACTGGTAAGGGAGCTCAGGGGAACAAAGTACACTTAGAAAGCTGGAGTGGACTATGTCAGGTCCATCCCTGTCACCCTGAGTTTGACTTTGGGAAATCACAGCCCACCTCCAACCTTAGGTCTCTCATCTGTGAGAGAAAACAGGGCTCTGGAGGACAGGGAGGCACCACACACAGGCGCCGCACCCTCCTCCAGCCAGCCCGGCGTGCATCATGAAAGTGTCCACGGTGAATCAGCGTGAAATCCCAGGAAAGAAGCTGTGTTTACAGAAGCAAAGTAAGAGCTCATGCCATTTGCATGCCTGCCGTGGCTTTCCACACTTGCACTCATTTACACCTCACCCCAACGGAACTCTGAGGTGCAATTACCGTCTCGGTTTTGCAGAAGGGCACGCACCAGGGCCGAGTGACTCCTGAGGTAAGAACCGATGTGAGAACCATTCTCAATGTTTCGTCTCCCCTGGGAGCAAAGATGAGGGAATTCCTGCCAATGCTTCTACCCTCTCCGGGAAGTGCTAAAAAGATGCTTTTGCCCCCACTGTCTTCTCTACTTCCAAGTGCAGTTGTCTACTGGGAAAGAGGGTGTTAGCTAGTGACACCAGTCAGTGAGAAATTGGTTCATAAATACAGGCGCAGGGATACCCAGAAGGTGCATTGCCCTGTGTCCCTCTGCTGATTTGTCATCAGGCTCTGGGCACAGCTTGGCAGCACCAGCACCCTTGCCCGACCATCCAGAAACCCCCAAGCTCCTGCTCTGGCAGTCTTTCAGGAGGGAGTGGAAGAGGGGGCCTATCTGACCTGCATACAAGGCTCTAAACTGGATTACGCAATCTAACTTTCACTGGCAAACGCTGCTTAAGGAGGAAGAAGGCCAGGCACCTGCCTGACATTAACAAAACTGACGACTCTTCTGCAATCGACCAGCAACACTGGACATGTACTCACTCTAGGCCCAGAGAGAGGGCTGGGTATTCAGCTCTGAACCGCTTAACCTCTGAGCCGCATTAGAGCACATACAGTCAGTGACGCTACCTTCTGAATTTTTCCTGCGGTACTATGATCTCAGGCGATTCCCGATCTCTCTCTGCATTTCTTGTTCTCGGCCCATCTGCTCCATCTCTTCGTGTCTTGCCTTGTCGCCGTCTCTTCAGTACCTGCTCTACTAGCTCATAGCCAAGCTGAGGTGTACAGGCTGACACTCAGTTCTCTTTACGGTTCAGAATGTGCCAAGACCTCCTGTTGACCCACAGTCTGCCCTGCTGCCTGGCATATGGTAATGACGAAAGAAGGGGTTTGGGTATCCCTCCTCCAATAGTATCATCAGATTTCATGTGTTCTCATAACAGAGCTTTTTGACACATGCTGATGTGTCTTATTTTCACAGCCCTCTGGGACAGATAGTTTTTGTCACTGTCCCTCTGATGCATGGAGAGACTGATGCTCAATGAGGTAAGCCCCACTCAGATTTTAAGTCACAGAGCTGGGTTTCTCAGTGCAGCTTTCAACTTTGAACAATGATCTGTCTTGACCTCAGCCTCTCTGCCCTCACTGCCTCTACCTAGCCTGGTGTCCCCTTCTAAGGATTCTGAGGCTGAGAAGAATAGGAACAGGGGAGGAAGGAGGAGGATATACATGTCCCCGGCTTCCCCGGGATGTGTGGCCCAGGGCCTCTTTCATAGCTGGTATGGGGTTCGGGGTGCAGGTGGGGTCATGGGGATCTTGAGGCAGGAAGCAGATGGGCTAGAGATCAGGGCACTAGCCGAGCAAATTGCTGCTGCCTGGGCAGGGTTCCTGGGGGCAAGATGAGGACCCAGAAGAACTCACTGAGGTAGACCTGTGACAGAGACTACAGGGCCCCAATCATCAGGGTCTATCAGGAGGAGTTCTAGCTGCCAGGAGCCCACCTGGTACGGTCCCCAAGGGCTCTGAGCTGGGGAGGCTGAGCTCAAAGGCAGAGGGTCAGGGCATAGAACGGGCAAAGGCACAGACCAACACAGCTAACCAAGAGGGCTGCCACCTCAGCCCCTCAGCTGTCTTATCTCCCTGCAGTTCCAAAACATGCAGAGGTAATAAAGGCCATTGAAGGGCTACCTTCCCCCATAAACCAGCTTCATAGTCATGGATCTGGCCCATCTGTCTGGATAACTGTGGGCCCTGAGTGACTTTCAAGCCAGACTTTTCATTTTGGGTCAGATGACATGAGGTTATAACCTTATAACTTAGGAACTACGCCCAAGTCCCTCTGGAAAAGCTTTGATGTCCATCATGGGGAAGGCAGCATAATGAGCTTCAACTCGAGAAAACATCAAGCAAGAAATACAGGCTCCTCATGGGGAGGACAAGAGCCCCATTTCTCAGCATTCCGAGACCTCTCTGCTAACTCATAAAATGACGAACCCTCCAAAGAGACAGGCTCAGGGCCTCCTTCTTATTTTCCCTGTGGATCTTTCCAAAGGAGTCATTGTGATCAAGCTGTTCCCAGTGCCTTCCCCATCCAGAGTCATGACCGATCGCTTCTCCTTGGCTTAAAGAGCAAATTGTAAGCCCCAGGCATTTTTTAAAAGATTTTTATTTATTTGACACAGAGAGAGAGAAGGCACAAGTAGGAGAGAGGCAGAGGGAGAGGGAGAGGCAGACTCCCCCCCACTGAGCAGGGAACTTGATGCAGGGCTCCATCCCAAGACCCTGAGATCAATCATGACCTGAGCCGAAGGCAGACTCTTAACTGACTAAGCCACCCAGGCACCCCTTCACCAGGCATTTTCTGTGGAATTTTTTTCCCCATATTTTTTTTGTACTATTCTGTCCATGGCCACACTTCCCAGGCCCGGGCACACCGGAGTCACTTCTACCCAGGGAACCTTCTGGATCCTGTCATGACTCCACATTTCCCACACGTCTTGACTGGGTATCTCAGGAGTACCACACACTGTGTTCCAGGCTCAGGGGAGAAAGAACAGGACAGGCAAATTTCTTACATTCTCTAGGAGAAACAGACGACCATCTAACAAGTAAGTACATAAACAATGCCAGTGATAAACACTCCTCGGACAGCTAATGCCAGATAAGAAGCCGAGAGATCGAGGCCACCATTTTAAAGAATGTAGATAAGGAATATATCACTGAAGACAGGATGCTCAGGCAGAGACCTGAATTAAAGAAGAGAAGAAGCCATAAAAATGTCTGGGGAAGGAGAGGGAACCCCAGGTTGGGGTGACGGCGGACTGTTGCCGCACAGGATC
This sequence comes from Mustela lutreola, assembly GCF_030435805.1. Taxonomy (NCBI): domain Eukaryota; kingdom Metazoa; phylum Chordata; class Mammalia; order Carnivora; family Mustelidae; genus Mustela; species Mustela lutreola. The sequence goes on along the minus strand of NC_081292.1, from coordinate 8,128,675 downwards.
AAGAAATGCCCTTTTCTTTTCTTTTTTTTTTAATTTTTTATTTTTTATAAACATATATTTTTATCCCCAGGGGTACAGGTCTGTGAATCACCAGGTTTACACACTTCACAGCACTCACCAAAGCACATACCCTCCCCAATGTCCATAATCCCACCCCCTTCTCCCAACTCCCCTCCCCCCAGCAACCCTCAGTTTGTTTTGTGAGATTAAGAGTCACTTATGGTTTGTCTCCCTCCCAACTCCATCTTGTTTCATTGATTCTTCTTCTACCCACTTAAGCCCCCATGTTGTAAGAAATGCCCTTTTCTTGCAGAGCAAAGACTCGAGATACACAGGAAGCAAATAATCACATAACACCTGTCACACACAATCACCCAAACAAGAAATAGTAATGCAGTCTGATGTAGACGATAAACGAGTCAGTGTGTCTTGGATCAACTCTCCCAGTTACCAGCTCCAGTTCCCTGAGCCTCGTCTCTGTTCCACAGCTAGCAGACCTCGGGGTGGTGGAGGGGAGGGGACAGAGCCTTGGCGGTCCTCCAGCAGGACATGTCCTGTTTGTATGTCCTCATCAGAATCACCTGGAGTGCTTCCACAATACTCTGATGTCTGGCTTTGCCACATCCCTGCGGAGTCAGACTCTGTGGGGACAGGTCCAGGGATCTTCATTAGCAGTGAGTCTGACACAAAGTCACCCCTCTGCAACCCCAACCAACATTTCAATATATTTTTTAAGATTTTATTTATTTAATTGTCAGAGAGAGAGAGAGAGAGAAAACGAGAGAGCACACAAGCAGGGGGGCAACAGGCAGAGGGAGAAGCAGGCCCCCTGCCGAGCAGGGACCCTGAGTCGGGGTGCAATCCCAGGGTCCTGGGATCATGATCTGAGCTGAAGGCAGATGCTGAACCAACTGGGCCACCCAGGTGTCCTGAAGCTTCAACATTTTTGTCTACTACCCTTATGCTTGAACGTCTCTAACGACAGGGGTTCTCACTCTGTCACCCCAGCCCACACCCAGTAAATCCCATCCATTCTGAGCAGCTCCACTCACTAGAAATCAGTCCTTTATTTGGGGTAGAAATGCAACTGCTAGGGGCACTTGGGTGGCTCAGTGGGTTAAAGCCTCTGCCTTTAGCTCAGGATCCTGGGATCAAGCCCCTTATCAGTCTCTCTGCTCCGCAGGGAGCCTGCTTCCTCCTCTCTCTCTCTCTGTCTGCCATTCTGCCTACTTGTGATCTCTGTCTGTCAAATGAATAAATAAAATCTTAAAAAAAAAAAAAAGAAATGCAACTGCTGATAGCTCTGCAGCTGTCATCAAAGGTATATCGGAGACACCTGTGGCCCTTACAGATGTTTACTGTACAGCCTGTAGTTCTAATGTTTAAATTACATTATTCACAATAGAAGCAGGTTTCATTTTATCTGGCCTCTCATAAGATATCAGCTTTGTAAATGGAAGGTTGGTTTCCAGAAGGGGAAGATGGGCAAGAGCTGGGTAGCTGCCACCTGACTTTAGCTGGGGGATGAGTGACCACCACACCACCACCCCCGCACACCCCGTGTCATCTCCACCTGGTCCAAGTTTTTGTCCACTGCCCACCCTCTCTGGATGGTGGGTTCAAGACCCCTCTTTTCTGCCTCTGCTTCTGGGAAGATCAACGATACTCCACTGCCCTCCATCAGATGACTCACCTGCCCAGACTGAGGGCCCCCCGACCCTGGCACATCCCCATGCCCAGGGACTTCAGCACGTCAGCCACCCACAGACTCAGATTCCCACCATTCCAGCTTCTCCTCTGGATTCTTCAATCTGTTAAAATTTCCCCAAAAGCCAGAGGCAAAATTCGCCTCCTAGGCAGCCAATGCAGCTGATTCGCTTTGGCTTTTCAGGTTCCTCTCCCCCTTGAGAATCCTGGGTGCACCCCTCATCAGATTCCTCCCAGCCCTCCACCTGCCACTCTGTTTCATTTCACTCAATGGACCTTTGGCTTTTTAATTTTACCCTCCTTTCATTTACCTGCTGCCTGCTTAATTCCCCCACGCATCATTCATGATTTTATTGAGATTATTGCACACCTACGAAATAAATCTCAGATCTCAGTAGCTGCCAGTTAATAATGTCCTCCTTGATCTTCTGCAAATGGTTTCGCACTTCATTAAGAATCTAGTAAACCTTCCCAATACACACGCACGAACACTTGCCCACACACTAATATGCAGCAGGAGGCTATGTGATTGATTCCTGGGACTTTCTGATATGTAGAAAATTGTCTTGATGGAGAAGGAATGCTTTAATAAGTGTTTGGTAAATAGAATAAAGGTAGGTCTGGACCCCGGCCTGGATTCCCACCATGCGGCGACCCGGGATCAGCTGCCAACAAAGTCACCTAGGAAGAGAATGTTGTTCTGCATAACAGATGGAGAAAAATTTGAATTTCTTTCTTGAAAATCAAGGAGAGAGAATGGAGGCAGCTGGTAGCCCCACAGGCATATTGAACAGCAAACCTTCACCGTGTGTTGGAATGTGGGTGCTTAGTGGGTTTTATAGATTTCACATAACTGAGAAGTAGAAAGGAAATTTGTGATTCTCTTTTCAAGTGTTGTTTCAATCTTCTATGCCATCTCTATATGCCTGTCCATTCTTGAAAACACCCTCCTAGCTCTGAGGCCTACTTCGACCCCCACAGTTCTATCCATTTACCCCAACCCGCTTTGGCTGTACCTAGAACACATGGCAATTGCTGCACACACTTTGAGAGTCCTTGAAAAGGACGCATTCCCAAGCTTATTTCCTATGTGAATTCCTTCCACTTTCCATGTTCCTCCAGCACCATGCTTTTTATCCCCCTCGACCTCCCTCCTGTGGGTGAACCCCTTAGGTGTGTGTTCCCAAACAAATGTCGGACCTGATACTGTGATACTCACAGGTGGCCCTCCCATTCCCACGGATTCCATACATCCAGTAACTTTGCCTTTTGCCATGTGGCCGAGGAGGGTTCCCACACCTGCATGTGTGCACGTCCTCTGCAGTAAAAGGCAAGGTGAAACAGAGGCCAGCTGTCTTTCATGGCCATGGCATGCATTTTGTAGTTAGAACAACTTCCCTTTCAGGGGATCTGGCCATAGGTTAGAGAGTCATCTTAGGGACCTAAACTCCAAGGCATATGGATCCCAGAGGGATCACTGCTAGCTATGCTTGCAGTTCCTGAGAAGTTCTGCAAAGCCATCTAGGGTTGAGACTGACGAAGTCCAGTTTCTGGAATGCATATCAAGGGAAATCATGGAATTCAAGATAGGCTCAGCCCAAGCTCAGTTCTCCTCTCCTGATCTCCTCCTAATAGAAGTACTCATGAAACTGCCATCTCTTTGGTGTGTACACTGCCAGCTCCAACAGCTCAGTTGTCTTGTATATTAAAAAATTAATTTAGTGTCCTCTAAATACAGCTCTGCTGAGTCTGCAACAAGCCATCTGAAATGAAGGGAAAGTAAGAGGGATGAACAAAAAGGAAATGGGAAATGGATTTTCTTTCTTCACTAAATTAAATTGCTACTTGGTTTCCATGATTTTCTTTGTTCTAGAGAGGCAACAGCAGTGAAATTAGGGTTGTAATGGAATCATAATTGAGCACTTACTGTATGTCAATACCGTTTGGGTGTTTTCTCATTTAATCCTGATAGCAGCTTTGTGGAATGAGGGAGCAGAGGCTTGGGGCAGAGACATGACTTCCAGAGATTAGCTGTCCAGATGTGCTGTTTCTGCATCTCGCCAGGTGTAGGCAGGGGTAGCAGGGAGAAACCCCCCCCCGCACTTGACTGAACTATTTCTGGTCATGTTAGAGGAGCTTCTCTCTCTTTAGCACCTGGTTTCCTCAGTAGCATGTTGGTTACTATTATATAAGGCATCAGGGCAGATTCACAGATGAAAAGAATGCACCCAGCAAAGCTTTTAGCACATAGTATGTGCTCCATTAAATATCATCCAAAGAAGTGTGGAACTCATCAGGATAGGCAGAGCTATACTTCTAATGGTCATGCAAGACAATGTCAAGTAGAGATGTTCATTTATTCAACAAGTATTTATAAAAATCATAATATACTCCAGACAGAAGTATAAGAGTAGAAGGGAGGGAAATCTTCAAGTGCAAAGTTCTTATTTTCTTAGCATCTTGGACACATGCTTTCCTAGTCAGGAAAGAGGAGAACTAAAGCAAACTAGTAACTTACTCAAGGTAACTGGTCATCAGAAGAGACTAACGCTGAACCTGCATTTGCTTAATTTGCCCAAATGTTTAATGCTTCTCCTGCATCATTTAGCTTCTCAGAGAATGTTGCAAGTTCCTGGCACTTGATCTGGAGGCTGCAGAGCTTGGGAAGTAAGGGAAGGAGCGGGGGTTGGTGATGGTGGAGAGAGCAGTAAGGGCAGGTGCCTCTTGTACTTTAGGGCAGAAATCAATGCCAGATCCAAGGAAAGCTTCTCAGTTCTCAGAACTTGATAAGTCACAGAGTGTCTCTTAGAGCTCTGCCACCCTCTTCTCATCTAAGACCTCATTGCTGGACTCCCTATTGTGCAATCACAAACAACCTTTTTTAAAAATTTAAATTCAATTAGCCAACATATAATACATTGTTAGTTTCAGATGTAGCATTCAATCAGTTTTGTATAACACCCACTGCTTATCATATCATGTTCCCTCCTTAATGCCCATCACCCAATTACCTCATACCCCCACCCTCCTCTCCTCCAACAACACTCCGTTTTGTTTCCTAGAGTAAAAAATCTCACATGGCTTTTGTCCCTCTCTGATGACTTCCCATTCTGTTTTCACTCCCTTCCCCTACAATCCTCTGTGCTGTTTCTTATGATTCATGTATGAGTGAAATCATATGACAACTATCTTTCTTTGATTGACTTATTTCACTCAGCAGAATACCCTCTAGTTCGATCCATATCAATGTAAATGGTAAGTATTCATACTTCTTTAATGTTTTCATATTTTTTATTTTATTTTTTCAGTGTTTGAAGATTCATTGTTTATGTACCACACCTAGTGCTCCATGCAATATGTGCCCTCCATAATACCCACCACCAGGTTCACCTATCCCCCTACCCCCTTTCCCTCCCAAACCCTCAGTTTTTTCTCAGAGTCCACAGTCTCTCATGGTTTGTCTCCCCCTCTGATTTCCCCCAATTCACTTTTCCTTTCCTTTTCCTAATGTCTTCCATGTTATTCCTTATGTTCCACAAGTTTCTGATGGCTGAGTAATATTTCATTGTATATAGGAACTACATCTTCTTTTTTTGGGGGGGGGGGTTCAGTATTTTTGACACCACAATTTGTGAAATATTTAATAACTCTTTTTTTTCCTTTTGTCTTTTTTTAAAATAATTTTTTATTTTTTATAAACATATATTTTTATCCCCAGGGGTACAGGTCTGTGAATCACCAGGCTTACACACTTCACAGCACTCACCAAAGCACAAACCCTCCCCAATGTCCATAATCCCACCCCCTTCTCCCAAACCCCCTCCCCCCAGCAACCCTCAGTTTGTTTTGTGTGATCAAGAGTCACTTATGGTTTGTCTCCCTCCCAATCCCATCTTGTTTCATTTATTCTTCTCCTACCCACTTAAGCCCCCATGTTGCATCACCACTTCCTCATATCAGGGAGATCATATGATAGTTGTCTTTCTCTGCTTGACTTATTTCGCTAAGCATGATACGCTCTAGTTCCATCCATGTTGTCGCAAATGGCAAGATTTCATTTCTTTTGATGGCTGCATAGTATTCCATTGTGTATATATACCACATCTTCTTGATCCATTCATCTGTTGATGGACATCTAGGTTCTTTCCATAGTTTGACTATTGTGGACATTGCTGCTATAAACATTCGGGTGCACGTGCCCCTTTGGATCATTACGTTTGTATCTTTAGGGTAAATACCCAATAGTGCAATTGCTGGGTCATAGGGCAGTTCTATTTTCAACATTTTGCAAAGAAGACATCCAGATGGCCAACAGACACATGAAAAAGTGCTCCATATCACTTGGCATCAGGGAAATACAAATCAAAACCACAATGGGATATCACCTCACACCAGTCAGAATGGCTAAAATCAACAAGTCAGGAAATGACAGATGCTGGCGAGGATGCGGAGAAAGGGGAACCCTCCTACACTGTTGGTGGGAATGCAAGCTGGTGCAGCCACTCTGGAAAACAGCATGGAGGTTCCTCAAAATGTTGGAACTACGTCTTCTTTATCCATTCATCTGCCGATGAACATCTTGGCTCTTCACACAGTTTGGCTATTGTTGACATTGCTGCTATAAACACGAGTTCAGGTGCCCCTTTGGCTATTAAGGACATTGCTGCTATGAACACTGGGGTTCGGGTGCCCCTACTTTTCTCTACATCTGTATCGTTGGGGTAAATGCCCAGTAGGGCAATTGCTGGGTCATACAATAGCTCTATTTTTAATTTCTTGAGGAATCTCCATACTATTTTCCAGAGTGGCTACACCAGCTTGCATTCCTACCAGCAGTGTAAGAGATTTCCCCTTTCTCCACATCCTTGCCAACATTGTTGTTTCCTGACTTGTTAACTGTAGCTATCCTGACTGGTGTGAGGTGGTATCTCATTGTGGTTTCAATTTATATCTCTCTGAAGACAAGTGATGTTGTGCATTGTTTCATGTGTCTACTGGCCAATTGTACATCTTCTTTGGAAAAATGTCTGTTCATGTCTTCTTCCCATTTCTTGACTGGATTATTTGGTTGTTGAGTTTGATAAATTCTTTATAGATTTTGGCTTCTAGCCCTATATCTAATATGTCATTGCAAATACCTTCCCCCATTCTGTAGGTTGCCTTTTAGTTTTGTTGGCTGTTTCTTTTGTTGTGCAGAAGCTTTTTATCTTGATGAAGTCCCAATAGTTCATTTTTGCTTTTGTTTCCCTTTGGGGAAACATTGTTTTCACCAAAACCTTTGGAGAAATTCTTTTCATCTCCTGAACAGAGAAGGCACAAAGACATACAGAACAGAAAACTCCATTTGGGAACTAAGGTATCTCTGAAAGCAGGAATCCAGTTCTGAGGGGAAATTAAATATGAGTGGCTCAACACACACAAAACAGACAATTATATCAAAAAATGGGCAGAAGATATGAACAGACACTTCTCCAATGAAGACATACAAATGGCTATCAGACACATGAAAAAATGTTCATCATCACTAGCCCTCAGGGAGATTCAAATTAAAACCACATTGAGATACCACCTTACACCAGTTAGAATGGACAAAATTAACAAGACAGGAAACAACATGTGTTGGAGAGGATGTGGAGAAAGGGGAACCCTCTTACACTGTTGGTGGGAATGCAATCTGGTGCAGCCACTTTGAAGAACAGTGTGGAGATTCCTCAAGAAATTAAAAATAGAGTTTCCTTATGACCCTGCAGTTGCACTACTTGGTATTTACCCCAAAGATACAGATGTAGTGAAAAGAAGGGCCATCTGTACCCCAATGTTTATAGCAGCAATGGCCATGGTCGCCAAACTATGGAAAGAACCAAGATGCCCTTCATGGACGAATGGATAAAGAAGATGTGGTGCATATACACTATGGAATATTATGCCTTCATCAGAAAGGATGAATACCCAACTTTTGTATCATCATGGACGGGGCTGGAAGAGATTATGCTGAGTGAAATAAGTCATGCAGAGAGAGTCAATTATCATATGGTTTCACTTATTTGTGGAGCATAACAAATAGCATGGAGGACAAGGGGAGATGGAAAGGAGAAGGGAGTTGAGGGAAATTGGAAGGGGAGGTGAATCATGAGAGACTATGGACTCTGAAAAACAATCTGAGGGTTTTGAAGGGCGGGGGGTGGGAGGTTGGGGGAACCAGGTGGTGGATATTATAGAGAGCATGGATTGCATGGAACACTGGGTGTGGTGCAAAAACAATGAATACTGTTACGCTGAAAAAAATAAATAAATTAAAAAAAATATATGAATGGCCACCAGAGAGGCACTAGCTTGCTTCCCATGGTAACAATTCAAATATCTCTGGAAAAGAGTTTCATTGGTTCAACACAGGTCACATGCTCATCTCTGCACCAGTGAACTGTGACCAGGTGGGCAAGATTATCAATGGCACTGGTAGTGCATTGTTGAAGTGGAGGCAGGACCAATTTCCACCAAAAGGTTATGAAGCTACAAATAAAGGGGTCAGAGAAAAAAATAGATGTCCTTATCACTTGCTATATACCTTAGGGAATTCTATTGATCCTCAGCTAGCTCTTCCATAAAGTTGGAATAATAGCAGCTATCTTGCAGATTTGTTGTAAAGATAAAATGTAGTAACTCTTGGGTATCTGACACATATGTTTTTATTATTCATATATTAAATGACATCTGTCTTTCATACTTTTTAAAATTTTTATATATTTTTATTATTTCCCCCATTACTAAGGTAAAGCTCATTATTAAGAATATGGGAAAGTTGGCATCTGGGTGGCTCAGTGGGTTAAGCCTCTTCCTTCAGCTCAGGTCATGATCTCAGGGTCCTGGGATCTAGTCCTGCCCGCATTGGCTCTCTGCTCAGAGGGGAGCTTGATTTCTCCTCTCTCTCTCTGCCTGCCTCTCTGTCTACTTGTGATTTCTCTCTGTGTGTGTCAAATAAATAAAAATCTTCAAAAAAAATTAAAAAAAAGAATCTGGGAAAGTGACAAAATGAATAGAACAAATTTCCCATATTCAGCATCTGCGTTCAGGGAACTCCTGTATGATTATCCAAAATATCTAGCACATTCAGTCCGTGCAGTATAACTCTTGGGTGTGTTTTTGTAAGTTCTTATAGAAGAGGGTATAATTCACATGTGGCCTGGGATTATGGTGAGTCAGGCATGCCTACTAAGAGAAGAATGCCTTCAGATACTTATTTTTGTGTCTTCCTTTGTAGACAAAAAGGAGCCTTCTGGAGGAGAAGGAATTAGAGTGCAGATGACATGGTCACTCTCATGTTTCTGAGATGGCCACATGGACTCACCTCTGAGCTTGAGGGACAAAAGACCTTCAGATTACATTCAAGGGGGAATTCTTAGAGGGAATTTCGTGGAAGAGATGCAATGAGGCCCTGGTGCATTAGAACTCCACAGTCCTTGTCATTGCCGGCATCCAGGAGGGCTACAGTTTCAGAAGCATCAAAGACAGCTGTCTTGGGCCAGGCTTGTGGGTAAGCACAGTGAACCTGGAATCAGGGTTCCTGAAGGCAGTGCTATAGGCGAGATGTCAGAGAAGGAGAAAGCAAGCAGAATGAGAATGACCTTTCAGAGATTCCATACAGAGTTTGAGGTGAACAGGTGTAGGACCTTCTCCAAGACAGAAGTAACCGATGAGACTTCTTAACCATGTGGGGACAGATGCTCTTGACTTTGATATACCACTACTGTGTACTCAGGTGAGGAGTAGGGGAATTCATTATAAATGGGAAGTAAGCATCAGCTTTACATCTGTATCCTATACTATCAAAAACAGGCACTGGTTTCTCTTTATTCAGTGTCCTATTATTTACTGTTTGGACAGCTTCCAGGTGTTCACTATAATAAATTCTCTGGTAATGAACAGTGACCTACTAAGCCTTTTGAGTCACGTTAATTTTTAAATGCAGTATAAATGAAGGAAAAGAGGCTTTTTGTGCCCCCAAAGAAGAAAATAATGGGATCATTATGCAATGATTGATCATAGTACAAATTGGTGGAATGAAGTAATTATAGTGGATCAAGATGTATAATGTCTTTAAATTTTATAAATTGTTTTTTAATATCATAATACATAAAACATAATCAATGTAGCAGTGCATATACATATGCAATATAATTACACACATATTTATATATAATATGTATATGCACATAATATATATTCTACACAGAATTATTTACGACGATAAGTCATTGGATCTTGGGTTATTCTTATGCTCTTACACCACCCAAACTAAAGTAGAGTTTACTTTTTATTGGCATTCATCATGAGCAATCAGTACTATGGATCAGATGGTAGTGGTTTCTTTCTTTCTGACCAAATCCTGATCCTGTAAGCCAAACTGAACCAGCCAAGAGTTGGGAACCCAGTGGCCCACAGAAGGTATCTATGGTCCTTTAGCAGTCTTCTAGAAAAGAGGTCTTAGAACCTGTAGATTCTGCAAAAGCTCTCCAGGAATTTCCATTAGGATTGGATGGACTCTGGAGGGCCCTATATACCTTAGGACCACTCCTACTTCTTCTAAAACATTGTTTTCTATTTGTTTCATTTTAACGTCCCATTAAGATGTTTCTTTGGAACTTAGGACATACAGATAAAGTTCTTCATTCTAAACAGCCTGGAAGGATCTCTATGGATCACCTGGTCCTTCCCAGAGCTGGGTTTCTTCTGGAATCATCTCCTCAAACAGTTGAGTTTTCCCCTTGGACTGTAACATTTCCTATTTTTACATATATTATATTACATATTAAATGTAATATACATTACACATTATATTACATATTGTTACACATTAAAGTACATTGATTTTCCCCATCTCAGTGGTCAGCCCCAACTACCCCAGCATGAGGGACAAGGAAGAATTAATTTTTAAAATTTTCCTTTGTAAGCATTGTTAGTCCAATTTTCCACAAAGAACTGAGCCTTCCTGAGCTTTCTTCCAACCAAATAAGTAATGTGGAAATTTGAACCATACAGAAAATTATAAAAAAGAAAATAAAAATCAAATGAAATCTCAGCTCTCTAAGCTAACATCATTAAAATTTTATTATCCATATTTCAGAACTCTCTTTATGCAAACATAGAGGAAGAGCCTTATAATTTTAACTAAATGGGGGGATATAACACAATATTATTTTTCCCTTCCTTCCCCCACCATTTGCCAGATAACACATTCTGTCTGTCCCTCTCTCCTCTATACATAAACATGTAGAGAAGTTGTTATTGATATTTAATTTTTAAATCAAATGCATATGTAAATATATATGTATATGTATAGAGTCGTTAAATATATGGGTTCTATACAAACTGCTTTGGGTAGATAAAGATCATTAATTGTTAAGGAGAAATCCATATTGAGGGTATACATTATATATCTCTATATATACCTATTTATTGATATATATATATATATATATAGTAAGATTTAGATATCGATGTAAAATACATATTCTCAGTATTCTAGAAACACGAGGGAGGCAGGCCTGTGCAGAAGGGGAAGAGAAGGCACAATACAGTTGTAACAGAGTCCTTAACTGCACTCAGAAAGGAGCTATGGAGCTGGGGAAACCATTACAAGATGTCTTAAATTAGGGGAAAGGTGGCAGGCCTTGTTGCTTTGAGTGGACTGGTCCCTGGATGTGGATGAGGCCCTTTGGAAAATTCCTGGGCAGAGACTCAGCTATGAGCTGTGGGCAGCCAGCACTCCTGGCAGCTGTGAGGATGAGTGCCTATGCACCCAAGGGAATCTGGGTGACTTGCCTCAGCAACCATGCATGGGAATGATGAAACTGACCACAGAATCCAACAGTATGGATGTGGTCTGTGATCTTCACATGAGCATTTTGGGTGGAAGGCTAAGAATGAAAGCCAGCTTAGTGTACTTTAAGAATAACTGAGTAGTAGGGGTCTGAAGAGGAGCAAATGCCTCAACTGCCACTTTCATGTGTTTTGATGCAGAGAAGACTACAGATATGCTGTGGTAGCTGGAGGAGGAAGTGAGGTCAGAAAAAGTTAGGCTGTTTGTCTGTCCATGGTCCTGATGCTGAAGGGGCAGAACAGTGAAGAGTGTAAGAGTGAAGTTTAAGACATACAAATGTCTTTCAGACACATGAAAAAATGTTCATCATCACTGGCCATCAGGGAGATTCAAATCAAAACCACATTGAGATACCACCTTACACCAGTTAGAATGGCCAAAATTAACAATGCAGGAAACAACGGGTGTTGGAGATGATGTGGAAAAAGGGGAACCCTCTTACACTGTTGGTGGGAATGCAAGTTGGTGCAGCTAATTTAGAGAACAGTGTGGAGATTCCTTAAGAAATTAAAAATAGAGCTTCCCTATGACTCTGCAATTGTACTACTGGGTATTTACCCCAAAGATACAGATGTAGTGAGAAGAAGGTCCATGTGTACCCCAATGTTCACGGCAGCAATGGCCACGGTCGCCAAACTGTGGAAAGAACCAAGATGCCCTTCAACGGACGAATGAAGGAAGATGTGGTCCATATACACTATGGAGTATTGTGCCTCCATCAGAAAGGATGAATACCCAACTTTTGTAGCAACGTGGATGGGTCTAGAGGAGAATATGCTGAGTGAAGTGAGTCAAGCAGAGAGAGTCAATTATCATATGGTTTCACTTATTTGTGGAGCATAAGAAATAATACGGAGGACATGGGGAGATGGAGAGGAGAAAGGAGTTGAAGGAAATTGGATGGGGAGATGAACCATGAAAGACTATGAACTCTGAAAAACAGTCTGAGGGTTTTGAAGGGGTGGTGGGTGGGAAGTTGGGCCAGGCTGGTGGTGGGTATTGTGGAGGGCACGTATTGCATGGAGCACAGAGTGTGGTGCGTAAACAATGAATTCTAGTACACTGAAAAGTAATTTAAAAATAAACAAGTAAATAAATAAAAAATACTGCTCGAGCAGGGATGCTTGGGTGGCTCAGTTGGTTACTCATCCAACTATTGATTTCAGCTCAGGTCATGATTTCAGGGTCCTGAGATAGTGTCCTGAGTTGGGCTCCACACTCATGGGTGAGTCTGCTTGAAGATTCTCTCTTCCTCTGCCCCGCCCCCTGCTCATCCTCTCTCTCCCTCTAAATAAATAATTAAGTGAATAAATGAAATCTTTTTAAAAAAGCTGTTGGAGCAGTATCTTTTAGGATCCTTCCACAGTGCTTTAAATTATCATTTCATTTTTTATTAATTATTTTTATTAACATATAATGCATTATTTGCCCCAGGGATACAGGTCTGTGAATCATCAGGCTTATACACTTCATAGCACTCACCATATCACACACCCTCCCCAATGTCCATAACCCCACCACCCTCTCCTTACCCTCTTCCCCCCAGCAACTCTCAGTTTACAAATTACTTCTTAAACTATCATTTCATATTATGTTAAAATGCATTTGCAAGAATCTCCAAAAATGTTAATTATTGTTGGAGCCAAAAGACATCCCATCTAGTGCTTGATTTTAAGAGAAAGGGCTTCAGAATTTCTTAGGTTTTTTTTTTTTTTTTTTGTATTCAGAAATGTGATCAATTTTTGAAGATATTCATTAAGCATATGTAAAAATGTGTAATATACTCAAAGAACACAGAATAATTTGTATACATATATAATTTATAAATGTGTATACAATGTGCAAAGTGAGTAATTTCCATATATATGACACCTGTGTTGCCACATGGCTTTCTTACTGTATGCCTGGTAGATCTTTATATGGTCTTTTTATTTTCAACCTTCTCTACTACTTTGTCTTAAATTCACTTTTGTCAACAGTATGGAGATAAATTTTATCTTTTGAACAAATAGGGAAGGCTTTGCCCATTCACATGTAATATAAGAACAACTGGATATGATTTATTCTTTTCACTCTTTATATTTATTATTTATTGCACATTGTCATTTCCAGTTTATTTTCTTTACTTTTGTTAGTCTGTTCTAGTCACCACACATCCTTGTTTCTCCCCTTTGTTGGCTCAGAATTTATGTCATTCTGTTGTATAGCCCCACCAAATACCTCCCCTTCCTTCACGTCCAAGATCACTCACTATTCTCCTACTATTGTGATAAAGTACGGTAGCAGTTATTACTCCTAACTGAGCTTCTTTAACCTGCCTGCTTACCCATTGTTATCCTCCTACACCAAAGTAATGAGCACTTAGAAATGTTGTCATTTCTCCTCTCTGGTCTATCCCATGTCTTCATGATTTTATTCACAGAAGGAATTTCATTCTTCCAGTTTTAAATGTTTTCTCTGGTAGTATGACTTCTGTTTCAGGAACTGTTCTTTGATATGTGTGTCTTGCATCCCAAGGCTTTTGGTAATTATGTGTATCTGACTGTACATCTATCTTTTTTTTCTTTTACTAATTATTTCTCTACATTTTACTAATTTATATGTCCTACTTCTGTCTTTACTTACTTCACACTCTTCTCCTCTTCCTATCCTCTTCTGTTTTGAGGTCTCTTGTCAAATTCATTTCTTGGTTGATTAGGGTCCTTACTTCGGAATTTTCTTCAGCGAGGTATAGGTGACGTGTTCCCTGAATTCTTTATATCTGCAGACATATTTCACACCAACGGATAAATACCATCTTGGTTGGACATAGAATTCTTGACTCAAAATTTATTCCTTGAGCTACCTCACCGCATTATTCCATTGTCTCTAATTTGGTGATCTGGATAAGAAGTTCCATGCCAGTATGAGCCTGTTTTAACTTTACAAATTATTTTTCTTTCTGTATGGAATATTCCAATGCTTTCTTTATGTTCCTAAGATTCAAAAATTAAGAGCATTTTCAGAGTTTGTCTTGGTGTGTGACTTCTTTTATCCATCTTGCTTAGAATTGGTTGAGGTTTTCAGGATTCAGACTCAAGTGTTTCTTTAACTCAATGAATTTTTAATGTATTAACGATTTTATTATAACCCATTTTCCAGCTGTTTTTATTCTGTTTCCCTGGAAGCACCAATATATGCAAATTAGCACCATACCCATTTTATCTCATCTCTATCTTTTGCCTCTATAGCTCCTTTTCTTTATATTTTTTATGATTTAAAATTTTTCTTCTATTAGGTCTTCCAGATTCTAATGTAACCACTTTCTCCTCGACTTACAAGGTTTTTATTTTAAAAATATTATTATATACCCTCGATCTTCATTGTTGATGGATTCTGTGTTTGTGAATTTGCTTACTTGCTAAAATGCATTTGCAACCTCAAAGCCAATACTTGTGGTGCTTTTGCAGTCATTGGAGACATGTTCATAGTGGAGAAAATTTGAGAAACTCAACATGCATGCTCCCAACTGCCTTCTTGTTTCAGCCCTCAAACTACAAACAAATGTCTTTTTCACAGTCTACATAGTGACACATTTAACCACAGTTTTTTGTGGGGTTTTTTTTGGGGGGTTGGTGATTTTGTTATGTAAAACAGCCCCCAAACACAATGGTGTAGAGCAGACGAGTGTCACTCAATACAGAATGACTGTGACATGCCTTCCAGAGCAAATATATGTATTAGATGAGCTTCTTTCTGACATGAGTTATAAGAATGTTGGTTATAAGTTCAGTGGACGAATTCATGATATGTACTAAACAAGGTGTCTTTAAACACAAACACACATGAAACAAAGGTCTGCATTGATCAGTTGGTGAAAATGCTGTGACCAGAGCCTGGCAGAAACCTATCCCTGTATTTCCTCCAGCAGCAATGGCCCGGTATTTGTTAATTCAATGTTCACAGCAAGTGTCTAAAACAACTACCACAGGTCATGAGAATCACCTGTATCTGGTTCTGTGGAGTCTTTTTTTACATGCTATAATGTGATCTTAAGTAATAATGTGATCTTATAATGAGATCTTAATTATTATTTTGTCTCTTTAGGGTGCCTGTTATTCTCCAGTGGTTCTCTCTGGCTTTTAGATATCTTCTGATTAGGTATAAATTTTCCTTTCCCATTCAGTGGGCTCAACTTCACCCATAGGGTACCTTAGCATTGACCCCCAAAGATAAAAAAGGTACCTTGGCCTCTGCCAGACTAATCATCTACAAGATAATAAAGGGACTTAGCTTACATGTTCAGTTCCAATAAAGCTGTTCTGAAACCAGAAAAGTCAACAGGTCTTCCCTTCCCACCCCCCCACCTGCTGAATCTTTGTGTGTGTGTGTGTGTGTGGCAAGGGTGTCCAAGATCTCCACAAGTCCATATACTGTAGTGCTGCCATGGTTCTCTCCATTCATTTCCAGGCTCTCATCTGAGGAAGAAGAGATCCTTAAGCAGCATTTTCTGTCTTGACTTCTCCATGCCCCAAAGCTTTGCTTACCCTTGACAGGCCCCTGGTGTCTATGGACACCACATTTAAAGGGGTGGTTGGCAATAGGAGTTGATAAGGGGATGCAAATAGGTGATAAAGTTGCCATTTTTCTAGAATTGGATTCTAAAAAGTATTATACATCAGTGAATGTCACCAGATTTGATGATCAGTCTTTCTCTACAAGTTAACGATTTACAAGTCTTGAAATTGAATTAAATACAACCATATCCCCCCAACTCTACATTGTCATAGGAGACGTCCCTCCCAGTGGTGGTTGTTTCATGCACTGCTGTTCATAATGCACAGGCAGATTGGTTTATCCCTTTTTTATTTTTGGGCAAGTTGCTTGCATCACATGGAGGCAGTTGAACTCCGTAGTTATGAACATGAAAGGAAGGGTTCTCCATAAACGCCATATGTTTTACCAACACTGCTGCAGATGAGACTTGCCCACGAGATTTTGATCCTGCACTTGTGATAACTATTCTATGATCATACAGTCTATTATTTTCAGAATGAGGAAATGAACATAAATTTTCTGGCCCGCTAGTTCTTGTTAACACACACAAAATCAATAGCTTCTCCTATTGTACACATACTTTCTATTTGGGGTGATTCACTTCAAGCAGTTCCCACTAATAGCTTTTATATACACTTGGCTGTATCAGTTTTAACTAATGTCAATGTAGGCACACTTTGCCACCTGTTTCATAGTATATTTTTATGACATTTTTTTAAATGAATGAACATATCCAAATGTATAAATTATTTATTTATTTATTTATGAATTTTTTAAATTTAATTTTATTTTTTCAGTGTTTCAAGATTATTCATGAAAGACTTTGTTTTAGAAAATGTTTGTTTCATTTAAATATAGATAGCTCTTATAACTCATTATTTTTAAATACCCTAATTAACTCTATGTGGCCCTAACTTCTATTTCGTATATCTTTAATAGTTATATACAGAATTTGAAAATTTCAGGAACATAATTATATATAAGCTAAATCTGCATTTTGTTAAATATTCGTGAACTATGTTGAAATGTATTCTGGGGGCTAAGTATTTGATACCATAACAAGAGCACGGGATTTAAAAGCAAAAGGTTTAGGTTTAAATTTCTCCACTGCTGAGAAGTTGGTTTGTTCTTTATCTGTGTGACTCTAAGTACTTTAGTTAACCTCTATGAACTTTGATCTCCTTTTAAGTGAGGATGAAAGCATCAATCTTACAGAGTTCCCAGAGTGAGTGAAGACTAAGAAAATGGCTGACTCACCACAAATACTCAATGAAATGTTCGCTGAATTTGAAACCAGGGAGAAATGTCTTCTACATATAATGAGTAATATAAATCCTTTTCAAGGAGAAAGTTTAATCTTCCTAAGTAAATAAGCAAGTCCTTTGAACCATTTAAAGAAACCCAGTTTGTAGCTGAAGTGTTAGTTTACATTCCTGTTTTTATCCATAGCATTATGTCTGCATTATCTCTGTTTCAGGAAGATTTCTTAATTCATTTTCCTATTTCCTATAGCTGTGTTTATTCTAAATTGTGTCATAGCTATGCTTGAAAATAGTCCTAGAATTTAGACCTTTTGCTAAATTAGATTTTCCTTTGCCTCAAATTGAGGATCCCTGACTCTATTAAAATCCTCAAAAAAAAAAAAAAAAAGCAGAAAAAAGTCACCTGAGAATCAGGAGTCTAGGTGAAATATTCCAATATTCCATAACAGAGGAAAAATGAAATATGTATATATCATGTACAGTGCTAGTTGGAGACAGATGGGACACCCAAAGCAGCATTTGAAGAGAACTTAATGACTTGATATCACTATTCATAGAGACGTGGACAGCGTGAAGAAACCCAAAGGATAGAGAAGCATCCAGATAAGCGATAGCAGAATGTTAACCATGCAAGGCTCTAAAGGGGAGTGGGAGGGATCTGTCTGTGAAAAACAGCTTCCAGACAAGTAATGTGGTCACAGGCAGAGAAATGTGACTTGGTGGAGGGGAACAGGGAGAATCTCTTGCCCTCTGATATCTGCCATTCTTGGAAGCAAATGCAACAGGGCGTGGGAGAGTAAGAGAGCCTGGGTGAAGACCCCTATGTAGCATGGAGCAGAAAACACTGAGAATGCAGTGAACAACACAAGGAGAACCGCCAGTGCAGGAGGAGACAAACCCCAATGGCTTCTGAACATGGAAACGTTCAGGATCACTAAGCTGGTAATGAGTGAAAGAATGACAGTATTTGGTGAGGGGAACAGGTGCTGTTACACTTTTCTATACTGCTATGGAGAGTATGGATTGAGCCAGCTTTTTCTGGAAAGCAACTGAACAGCACAAGGGAGACATCTTAAAAATTTGCATTTCCTTAGACCTAAGTTTATCCTAGAAAAATTTAATCTATAGAAATACTTGAAACATAGTCTAAGAAAATAATCGCACAACTTCACAAACATGAATATACAGGAAAATTTATCACATCAACCACTATAATACCAAAACTTGAAATAAATCTAAATGTAATAGTAATTGGTATTATCTAATGATCATATATGTGTATGTATATGCATATATATTTAATATGTTTATAACTATATAAATATATTTAATAGTGGCTTATTATGGCAAACACTGAGAAAGATATTATAAATCAACAATTATTTTCAGAAAAAGACTCACAATATACTGTTAAATGTAAAAAAGCAGATTGACAAAATATTCCTAGTTTGTAGACAAGCTAGAGTCAGAGGTAAAGGGATTTCTCAAGCTCACGCAGTCAGAAAGAGAAGGGACTAAGGTTTCAAACCAAGCTTAAGCAATACACTTAAGCAGGAGTCATGTGCTTTCCACTATGAATGACTGCCTTTCAGCAAGTTCTTCGTGATCCACTTTTGGGAAAGAGGCTTTACCTAAGACTACCTGGAAATTAAACAAGAGTCTCTTGGGTGGGTGGGTAGGGTCTGTGGAGTCTCCTTAGCATCTGATTCTGGTCTCAGTTGTTTCTCAACCTGTCTCAAGCTGTGGGCAAGTTCTAGAAATATATGGATCCTGTCATCCTGAAAGCATTTCAAAAGCATTTCAAAAGCAAGAGGTGTGGGAGAGAATATGGAGGGGAAGGGAGCAGAAGAGAAGGAAAAAGAAGACAGGAGGAGAGGGGTTTGCAGGGAGAGGAGAACCAACCCTTGTCAAGAGTTCTTTGAGCACCTGCCACTTACCAGTCCTGGTTAGGGATGTTGGTACCTGAGGCAGACATGCCTGGCCCCATGGTCGAGTGGGTTCTCTTAACCCACAGTACAGTTGTAATCACTGTACTAGTTTGCTAGGGCTGCTGGGATACAGCGCCACAGACTAAGAGGCTTGAGCAGCAGAATTTGATTACGTCACACTTCTGGAGGCTTCAACCACGTGATCAAGATGTCCAAAGGTTTTGTTCCCATGCATCTCTCTTAGCTTTTGGTGTTTTTCTGGAAAATTGTTGTGTTCTTTGGCTTGTAGAAGAGCCTCCCCCACCATCTCTGCCTTCACTTTCCCATGGCTTTCTCCCTGCATCTGTATCTGTGTCTACATTTCCCCTCCTTATAAGGACACCAGCCCTACTGAATTAGGGTCTACCCTAATGAACTCAACCTCCAAATTAGGTCACATGATGAAGTCCTGGGGGTTGGGGCTTCAACATACAGATTTGGGGTGAGGGAGGAACACAATTCAACTCGCAACAATCACAAGTGGCGATCACTAGTGGGAACTACTTGGACGGGCATTTATAAAGCCTCCCCGAGGAGATGGCATTGAACCAAACTCTGAAGGAGTAAATCAAGGCCACTTTGGAAAGACACAGAAGCACATTTTAGGCAGAAGGAAGAGCATCCATGAAAGAGACTGCAGTTAGGAGAGATCTAAGCCTGCTTAAGAAACTCTGAAAACAGGCAGCTGAGCTGAACCAAAGTGAACAGAAGAATGTGCCAGATGATATCCTAGTGGTAGCAGGGCCAAGCCGTTCCCAACTCTGGAGGCCACAATGAGAAGAGTACATTTTTTTTTTTTTTTTAGACTTTAATTTTTTTTATTTTTTATAAACATATATTTTTATCCCCAGGGGTACAGGTCTGTGAATCACCAGGTTTACACACTTCACAGCACTCACCAAATCACATACCCTCCCCAATGTCCATAATCCCACCCCCTTCTCCCAAACCCCCTCCCCCCGGCAACCCTCAGTTTGTTTTGTGAGATTAAGAGTCACTTATGGTTTGTCTCCCTCCCAATCCCATCTTGTTTCATTTATTCTTCTTCTACCCACTTAAGCCTCCATGTTGTATCACCACTTCCTCATATCAGGGAGATCATATGATATTTGTCTTTCTCTGCTTGACTTATTTCGCTAAGCATGATACGCTCTAGTTCCATCCATGTTGTACCAAATGGCAAGATTTCATTTCTTTTGATGGCTGCATAGTATTCCATTGTGTATATATACCACATCTTCTTGATCCACTCATCTGTTGATGGACATCTAGGTTCTTTCCATAGTTTGGCTATTGTGGACATTGCTGCTATAAACATTCGGGTGCACGTGCCCCTTTGGATCACTACATTTGTATCTTTAGGGTAAATACCCAATAGTGCAATTGCTGGGTCATAGGGCAGTTCTATTTTCAACATTTTGAGGAACCTCCATGCTGTTTTCCAGAGTGGCTGCACCAGCTTGCATTCCCACCAACAGTGTAGGAGGGTTCCCCTTTCTCCGCATCCTCGCCAGCATCTGTCATTTCCTGACTTGTTGATTTTAGCCATTCTGACTGGTGTGAGGTGATATCGCATTGTGGTTTTGATTTGTATTTCCCTGATGCCGAGTGATATGGAGCACTTTTTCATGTGTCTGTTCGCCACCTGGATGTCTTCTTTGCAGAAATGTCTATTCATGTCCTCTGCCCATTTCTTGATTGGATTATTTGTTCTTTGGGTGTTGAGTTTGCTAAGTTCTTTATAGATTCTGGACACTAGTCCTTTATCTGATATGTCGTTTGCAAATATCTTCTCCCATTCTGTCAGTTGTCTTTTGATTTTGTTAACTGTTTCCTTTGCTGTGCAAAACTTTTGATCTTGATGAAATCCCAGTAGTTCATTTTTTCCCTTGCTTCCCTTGCCTTTTGCGTTGTTCCTAGGAAGATGTTGCTGCGGCAGAGGTCGAAGAGGTTGCTGCCCGTGTTTTCCTCAAGGATTTTGATGGATTCCTTTCGTACATTGAGGTCCTTCATCCATTTTGAGTCTATTTTTGTGTGTGGTGTAAGGGAATGGTCCAATTTCATTTTTCTGCATGTGGCTGTCCAATTTTCCCAGCACCATTTATTGAAAAGGCTGTCTTTTTTCCATTGGACATTCTTTCCTGCTTTGTCGAAGATTAGTTGACCATAGAGTTGAGGGTCTATTTCTGGGCTCTCTATTCTGTTCCATTGATCTATGTGTCTGTTTTTGTGCCAGTACCATGCTGTCTTGATGATGACAGCTTTGTAATAGAGCCTGAAGTCCGGAATTGTGATGCCACCAACGTTGGCTTTCTTTTTCAATATCCCTTTGGCTATTCGAGGTCTTTTCTGGTTCCATATAAATTTTAGCATTATTTGTTCCATTTCTTTGAAAAAGATGGATGGTACTTTGATAGGAATTGCATTAAATGTGTAGATTGCTTTAGGTAGCATAGACATTTTCACAATATTTATTCTTCCAATCCAGGAGCATGGAACATTTTTCCATTTCTTTGTGTCTTCCTCAATTTCTTCCATGAGTACTTTATAGTTTTCTGAGTATAGATTCTGTGTCTCTTTGGTTAGGTTTATTCCTAGGTATCTTATGGTTTTGGATGCAATTGTAAATGGGATTGACTCCTTAATATCTCTTTCTTCTGTCTTGCTGTATGTGGAAAACCCAAAAGACTCCACTCCAAAACTGCTAGAACTTATACAGGAATTCAGTAAAGTGTCGGGATATAAAATCAATGCACAGAAATCAGTTGCATTTCTCTACATGAACAGCAAGACAGGAGAAGAGTAAATTTTGTTCAAAATGCAGCAGGACTTTAAGTGCCAAGGCTCCAGCACACCCGCCTGGCGAACTCCATTCTCCTCCTGCTCTCTCCCTGGGGCCTTGAGGCAGCCCTGGCTCCCTGCCGTCTAGCAACACAGCATCCTCGCCTTTTTACTGTCACTAACTCACCCTCTCCATGCCCCACTCAGTTCATCTCTGTGAGAAATACCATGGGACCTTATCTGCCTTGCTCTCCATTGTACATCTAAGTGCCTTGCCCATTGCTGGCCTGAAGGAAGTATTTAGTGGATTTGTTTGAATTAAATTAAAAGACACTTTCCAACCTTGGCTCCAACACTGTGGATCAGTTTCCTTTTTCAGCAACCATTTCCTAAGCTATTAAATAACAGGGTCCTGTACCAGCCAAGAAATTATATTCTGGGTTCAGACTATCAGGTTCACACCCTAGCTCTTTTACACATTTGGCATGAAATGTCATGAGAATCCTCAACCTTTCTGTGTCATTTGGTTCTTCAGTGAAAGGGGGATGCTCTTGGTACCTAACTTACAGGAAATTAACTGAATTAATACACACAAATCATTTAGTGTCCTGTACATAGTTAAGTACTGGCAGTCATCATCATTATTAATTAAATTGCTTTTGGAAACTCAGTAAATTCATCTAAACCAGGTTGTGTTCATTAATGACCAAGATAGAATGGTTTAATAAGATAAAACCTCTAATTGCACAGATCAATTTGTTCATGAAACAGTCCTCACATACATCCCTACACACTCTCTATGGGCCCTCTTTCCTCCAAGCTGGATAACTGTGCTTCAAGATGTTCCTATGGACCCCTTACTCATGTGTGTGGGTCTGGCCTATGCACATTTGTCATCAGGTGGCAGACAGAAGGTACTAGTCCCTATAAGTGCCATGGGTCATTGCTTCATTTTACCAGTGGGCTTTATCAGTGGAAATACATCTTTTGGAACTACAACTTCTATTCTGTTCTTTTTTATTTCAAAGGAAATATTGAGTATGAATGTGTGAGGTTTAAGGACTAAAAGTTAAAAACCAATACAGAACTTTATTCTGATCATCCATGGAGTCAATAAACATGTATTGAAGACCAAGTGAATAATGGTCATTGAGCTCAGGACTGAAACACTCACCATCACTGAATAGCTGTCTGTCTCTATCAATGTATCTATATTGACTTATTACCTACTTGCTTACCCAGATATCTAGTGAGTGAGCTATGCCCTGCCTCATTCAACAAATGATGGAGGTATTAATCCACCTTTAGCTTTAAAGCCCTCCAGTGAAGAAATTACTATTATTATCCATTTTACACATGAGAAAACAAAACCACCTGGAAATTAACTTTCATTTTTCAGTTCTTATTAAAATATTTATAAAATTTAGAACAAGACAGTGCATAATGTTGATAAATATCTTTGTGAAAGCCTTCGTGTATATTTCTGAATTTCTGTCCAAAATCTGCACCCTGAACCAGCCAGAATATGATTCGTGATGGAGCTCTGCATACCTGGCTGATCGAGATCTCTGATATCCCATTAGCAACCCGCATGAGACTTGACAGGTTTGAATGATAGCAGGCTATGTTCAAAAGGATGGAAATTATATTGGAGACTGTCTCTTGTCCTCACTTCCCTAAAATCCTAGTGATTACAACTATTATTTTGGAGCCCTGGACATGGGTCCAGCTGTGAATAAGAAAAGTATTTCTGAAGCTGTAAATGAAAACTGGTGGCTGTGTGTTTGAAAGAAATTTACAAATAGGTGGGCAGTGGATTCCAATTATTCATCTGGTACACTTAGGGAATTGTATTCCTGGGTTCACCCTCATGCCTTGAAATAGCTTAGTGTCTCTCACATAGACTCTACAATGGAGCACTGAGCCTCCTTCTACCTTTCCCTTTCTGAGGTAGTACCTGAAGGCTGTAGTTGGAGGCCAGAAAGATCTTCTCTGAGCCAAGTTAGCATAATATTAACCACTATCCTGTGGGTGTCACTATGGAAAGAAAAGCCAATGAGCACTCGTTTGCAAGTGTGGGAAGTAGCTGGCTGAGAAAGATGAAGACCAAGTATGTTGAAGTGTTTACTGAAACATGTTTCATCATGGTGTCGTTGGGACTTTAAAAGGTGCTATTAAAATCGTTGCTTCAGAAAGATACCAGTTCTGTTTTTACTCAGCTACTCTTGTTCTGAAATTGTCCCTTGGTGAGGTTTTCTTCAGTTAAATCCCTAAATCCCTTGTGTGTGACTTCCTCCTGGGACACTGAGCAATATGGAGTCCATATCCGTGTGCATGTGGAATGACCATGACTGAGTGGACAATGAGGCAAAACTCTTGTTCCCCCTTCCTCACACTTTCTGGATAAGTTATTGCAGGACTGGGGTGATGACATGCTTGGGTCATTGAGTGCAGGTCAGGGATGTACTCTGAGACATAAAAAAGCATCTGCTTTTCAGCAGTGTGACCTTGATATCAGTGAAGCCCAGAAGGGTTCCCGGTGGACTGAAATTTTCCAGTTTCTACTCTGCATGGGAATTTGCAACTGCAACTGACTCCTGGGACCCAGTGAACCCCTGGGACTTGGATTTTTCATGAGGTAGGAGACATCTAAAGAAGAGAAAATTTAGGACCTTTTCATGGGAGAAGAAATGGATGATGAAACACTTAACTATACAATAAAATGGATTTTTCTTGGAAAGGCCTTATATTAAATGCTCAAAATAAAGCATGCTAATGGCGGGTATGTTGATCACAGAACCTTTTGGCCAAGAAATATCCATTCGTGGCTGAATAATATCAGATATGTATGTATATATAACAGATCTTTACCCATTCAGCCCATTTATTGACAGGCTGCTCCCACAGTTTGGCTACTGTAAATAATGCTTCCATAAACATAGGGGTGCATATATTCCTCTGAATTAGTATTTCTGTATTCTTTGGGTAAATACTCAATGCATGAAATTAAATAAAATAAAGTATAAAATAAAATAAAGTAAAATAAAATATGTATTCATATGTCTTAAACTTATTTTTCCTTGGATTTATTTTGGGAAATTCAGAATTCCTACTTGTTCTGTTCTTGCTATCATTAAATGATCTGTATCACTTAATGGCTTTGAATTTCCCTTCCTTCCTCCCTTTTCATAAGTTTTTATGATCTTCAGTTCAGCAGGAATTCTGCTAAGAGGAATGGATAAAAGAGAACAACACATTTCCTACACTCTGGAAGAGGAGAGTAATATTTACTTAATACCATCAATATAGTTAAGTTCTTTACATACAATATTCCAAAAATACTCTTCCCAACTTTGCAAAGCTAGTAGTGTTATTTCTGATTTTAAAGATGAGAAGATCGAGGATGAGTGAACTCGTGGGCCTTATTCGCACAGCTAGTAGAGGTGAATAAAGGGGCATACTTGAAATCTGTCCTGAACCCTGTGACTTGCCAAGACACCTGTACTGCCTGACTCCCACCTGAGCCCAACTATGTATGGGGGAGGAATGGGCAAAGCGCTAAGAGCCACAGGGAGGATGACCCGGAGAAGGCTACTCTACTTGGAGGATCAGGAAATACTTATTAGAGAATATGTGAATTGAATTGAGCCAGCCTATAGAGGTCCTCTCACCACAGTGGGGAGATCAGCCATGCACACTGGGCTGGACTCTTAGTAGTTGCTCAGTTTGTTAGATTAATGGGATTTAATTTAGCAACCTAAATTAGAGGGGAATTAATATGCTGAGTGCTCTATGGAAGGTTTGGTGGTTGGACCTTCCCTGTCTATATAGGTCATGATTCATAAACAAAATGTGTAGGGAGCTGTGTTGCTCTGAAGAAAGACAGTATATGAAATCAAGGTATGATTATGGCCAATCACCATCTCATCAGGCACCATAAACTTGTGATTGTTTTCCCACATGCAGTTCGTGACAATTCTTATGGTTAGGGACCTATGTTTTATTGCCTATAAATCCTGGATATTATACTAGTTGGAAGCATAATGCTACCATAAGTTAAAAAACAATAGCCCCACAGACCCTGCCAATTAGAATGTTTTTAATGTTTAGGGGCCATTAAGTAGCAGAAAGACATCTCTATGAAGTCATTATACTTCCAACATTTGGACCTAAATGGCAAGTGTTTGGGGCCATTATAGATCAATTCTTCATAAAGACTGAGAGTCAGCTTCATATTGAAGGGCAAGGATTATTAAGTTATCATAGTAATAGGGTGTGAAAAGGACACATGAACACACTACCTTCATGTCATCATACTCGTTAATACAGAAATGTATATTCCTTTAGCAAGTATAAAGGAAAATACACAGTGGTGAAGGGGACATACTTGAGATTTGGGGGGCTGCCAATTATTGTCATGCAAAAATGCAAGCCTAGTGTTGTCATTTCAGTTTCTTGAGAGAAGCGTGATGATGTGCCAATTTTTATACAAAATTTCCAATTTAAAATGTCAAAAAGTTAAAGATACTTGGAAGGTCACAAATCTAGTCACAGTCCAGGTGTCCCCTATATTCTCTCTTTGTATGATTGCTGCCTTTAAATCTAGGATAATGTCATCTCAGAAAGGAAAAGATCAGACCAGAAGGTCAGGAGATGGTATCAAGTGTCTGGGTCAATTCAGACTCAAGGGAAAGAATTCAGAAGCTTGGATAACCAGACCAAGGACAAGAATTTGGCATCATTTTGTGTTCATGACTTTCTGGGTCATTTTTATATCCTTGGAAAGGGCAGAGGAATAGTAGTAGTTCCCTGTTTGGGCTTTGGGGTCAAATAGACCTGAATCTTAGATGAGTTTCTAAAGCTCTCTGATCTTTAATTTGTTGGTCTTATAATGACAATACCTCTATCTCATGGAGTTATGGGAGGAGTAAATGAGATCATTCATCTCAATCACCTATCACAACACTCCAAGCGTGGTAAGGACAGAACAAATGGCCGCCAATAACACAACCATTCTTGTATCTCATTAATTATAGTTGATGATTCCAAAGAGTTAGCAACTTATCCAAAATCATAATATATAAGGGAAGAATCAACATTTGAGCTCAGGTCTGTCTGCTTCTTCTTCTTCTTTTTTTTTTTTTAATGTTATTTATTTATTTATTTATTTGTTATTTGAAAGAGAGAGAGAGAGCAAGCATAGGAAGGAACAGAAGGAGAGGGATGAACAGACTCCATCCTAAGTGTGCAGCTGGACACAGGGCTCAATCCCACAACTCTGAGATCATGACATGAGCCAAAATCAAGGGTCTGATGCTCTACCAACCAAGCCACCCAGGAACCCCCTTCTGTGTCTTTAAGTCAGTTTGCTTCTCCCAACTGACTCACCATCTGGGATATCTCCATGTACCACATCATCCTGGTGAACATCAGGGCATGTCACAGTGATTGGGCACAGAGACTCTCCAAGACCCCAGGTTCTTGTGGACTTTACACCCACCCACAGAAAGTCCTTTTGGGTAACATAAACCTTTCATTTTATGTGAGCTACTCCCATGGCAGGAATCACATTATAGCTAAGTCACTTCACATTTTCTCATGAGATGATAGACTCCCTGACAGAAGGAGTTTAGACTGTACACGTGTACCCTTTTCCCTCACAGTACCTAATAAGGACTGACCATTTGTTATACAGATCCCATATTCACCATTCTTAAATCCAAAAATCTCTAAATCTCTGTATTTTAAAAAATTCATTTGACAATAAGACCAAAGTGACCTTTACTAAATTAGGGGGAAAATTTGACCTGAATGACTGGCAGGGTATGTGTGCTTTTCATTGATCCCACATAGAATATTCATATGTTTTTGTGCAGATATGTTAATGAATCTGAATAGTATGTTTAGCCCAAATGTGTCAGTACCGTTATATTACTGGCCACCCCATGACACCAGCAGGAGATCTACTGGAAGCTAAAGAGGTTTAGACTTCAGGGCTTTTGTGTCTGATACCATATTCAAAATTTGGTAATCTTTTTTCTGAAGAAGTTCCCCAAATTGCATAAGCTTCAGGCCTCACAAGAACTGGCCCTGGAACACTACATTAATTTTGTAAAATTTGAAAACTTTTTAATCTGAAGCATGCCCCACTTCAAGGATTACGGGTTTATGCAGTTGGAGAAAGATGACCAAGGCAGGAAGACAGAAAGAAAAGAAGACATGAGGGAAGGGAGGAAAAAAAGGTAGATACACATAGTTCATTTTGGGTAAGAAAATGCTGTAACAAATAGGCTTTCACACTCCGTGGCTGAAAACATAGCATAACAGTGCAGTACAAGTAATTGATGTGATGCCCTGTCACGTGTCCAACGTGGAAGTTCAAGTCAGGTGCAGTTCTACTCCACCAGATGGTGAAGGAACCCAGGCTTCAGACATTCCCATGTGGAGCCCAGGGTTTCCCTCATTAGTGACCCTCTCAGGCCATGAGGAAGTAGGAAAGCAACAAGTGCACATATGAGGTATTTCTCTTTTTTGTGTACCTTGTTGTGCCTAGAGGAGATGCGCTGTGCTTCTCTGACAGTTCATTGGCTCTAACTTGGACTTGTAGCCACAGATAACAGTCTCACTGCAAGGGACATGTGGTATGGCTGTGACTTGGGAAGAAGAAGGGATCAGACTTTAGTGGAACAGAAGCAAGATCTGTCACCCTAACCCGTTCTCCAAATGAGGCTCCACAGACAACGGGTGACTCATTATCTCTCATAGTCTGAGAATCTAAGTAAGCACTTTGAGGACTCTCATTCTAGACCCCTCGCTGATGGCCAAATCCCCGGCATGTACAAAAACAAAGCTGGATGTTAAAGAACATCTGCTAGTGGTACTTGGAAAGTTCATCGAGTCTGGACTGGCCAAACAGAGTAGTTTCTTTCCTTATTTTGTAATTTTACAATCCTGACTTTGTAATGAATGAATAAATGAGGGAACACAGGCCTTTCCTGTGGGCCTAGAGGGTGAAGTAAGAATGAAAGCTAGAATCGAAGTCTAATAATGATGATGGTGGTATGGAGTAGCCTGTCAGCCAGCAATGGACCAGCACGTCCGCTTACAAATCAGGAGCGTGTGTGGTATCACTGTGATCCTTGCCCCACTCCTCCCCTGTAGACACACAGCCTATCTTATAGATGAAGACACTCGGGCTCCAGGGCTGGGGTGGGTGGCATGGCTGGCCTAGGATTACACAGCACATGTCCAGGTCTTCTGACATCATGGACAGCACCCTTTTTACACTATCACATGTCCTTGTGTACTGGCCCATGCAAAAACCCCACAGTATATAGCCTGATGGAGCAAAATTCAGGTGCAGAGGGGCCTCCCCGGGCTTATCTTTGCAACCAAGGAACCACCCCAGACAGGAGCACAACATACAGATGCAAGAGAACATTTCAGGGCCAGACTAGAGCCCAGAATTTGGAACAAATACATTTTTCCAGTGTTTGCTTTGACGAGCTCTGTGCTACATGAGTGTTGATAGAGCGGGAGTCGGGAACTGTGGCCCATGGACCAACCCGGGCCCGGCTGCCTGTTTGTTAAATAAAGTTTATTGGAGATACAGCCACACTCACTTGTTTGCCTACTGCCCATGGCTGTTTGCAATACAACAGCACAACGGAACTGCTACCCCAAGAGAGCCTCAAAATCTACAATTATTTACTCTCCAGACTTCTACCAAAAAATCCGTGGATTCCTGAGCCAGAACCGTGACTAGCAGAGAGTCAGAGAAACTGTGAGCAACCATCCAAGAAGGAAAGGCTGACAACAAAAATAGGACAGGGACACAGAAGCCGAGCACAGGAGGGAACGTCATTTAGCACCATTTTGTCTCTACAAGAGAAAAGGGGCAGTGGTCTTCCACAAAGACACAATGAATGACATCTGGGTAGCAGAGTAAAACATTGACAGTAGTTGGCAAAGTGTGGGAGGAATGAAGGCAGCTCACAGGTGCTAAGGTGCTAAGTCAGGAATCAAAACGCTTTCCTGGGAGCATCCTCTTCAATAACGGAGATGAGACCCAGGGAAGACTCCCCTCTGGTGAGTCAGATGAGTAAGGCATATCGTTATGTGAAATCTGAAAACAGACCCGCCAGGCCAGTCTTACCCCCATTTTACAAAAGAGGGGGCCACAATGAAAAGAAACCCAGTAATGTGCCTCCTCTCTCAGAATAAGAGGTAGTTTCTTCCCAGGCTCCCAAAGTCTCTGCCTGGCCCTCCCCTGCACAGCCAGGTAAGTCACCTCCACCTGGGGCATCCAGCCTTGTCCCCACCCCAGCCAGCCAGCCGCCATGCCTGCTCACCTGTTTAGCCGGAAGTACCGTGGCAGAGGCGGACATGCCTGCCGGTGGGGGACCCCATCAGGCCGGTGCTGCAGCTGTTGTGACCAGATTAACTCCTGTAATATTGAGGCTGGCTCTCATCTGCGTGGGGGGATAAGCCTAGATTGAAAAGGGCAGGGATCAGTGACCATTAATCATGATGAAAAATGGCCACAGTCACAAATTCAAGATGAGCTCATCTTCGCTGTGCTCCTGCCACCTCCTCACCTTATTTCACTGAGGAGCACTGCATCTGAAGTCTATAATCAACCCTGGTCCCAGGCAGCTGTGGCAATCCGAACAGGTTTGATTATAATCCACTTCACCTTCACACTCCAATCCCGCCGTGAGAATGTGTGAAGGAGCAATGCCTCATTTTATTACATTAATGCATATTTAAAGAACCATCAAGGGAGACAGTGTCTAAAGCAATGGGCAGAGGTGAAAAAACTATTTTTTGTGAAGCTTAGCTCATTTGAGCTTTGAAAATCAACTGATTGTCTGAATATCTTTGCAATCACCATGTTAAGATAGGATAGGAGAGTTTCTTTTTCTGCAAGAAAGAAAAAAAAAGTGGTCATCATGGCAACTTTGTAAGAACTATGTTTCATGTGTTTTCTTCTTTTATTGTGGTAGAATACACACAACAAAGTTCGACATTTTATTATTATTATTATTTAATGAATGCTTCTCTTTAAAAAAATATTTTATTGGGGCGCCTGGGTGGCTTAGTGGATTAAAGCCTCTGCCTTCAGCTCAGGTCATGATCTCAGGGTCCTGGGATCGAGCCCCGCATCAGGCTCTCTGCTCAGCAGGGAGCCTGCTTCTTTCTCTCTCTGACTGCCTCTCTGCCTACTTGTGATCTCTGTCTGTCAAGTAAATTTAAAAAAAAATTAAAAAAAAATTTTTTATTTACTGATTTGAGAGAGAAAGAGAGAGAATACAGAGGGAGAGTAAGAGGGAGAAGCAGGCTCCCACTGAGCAGAAAACCCAATGTGGGACTCAATCCCAGGACCCTGAGATCATGACCTGAGCCGAAGGCAGAAGCTTAACTGATTGAGCCACCCAGGTGCCCCCAAGGTTAACATTTTCGATATTTTTCAGCATACAGCTCAGTGGCATTAAGCATATCCACATTGCTGTACATCCATTCATTTCCGGAGCTTTTCTCATCTTCCCACACTGAAACTCTGCTCCCACTAAAAGAGAGTTCCCCATTCTTCCCTCTCCCAGATTCTGACATACACAATACGCCTTCTGTCTCGGACTCTGATTTCTTCTGCGCTCCTCATATAAGTGGAATCATAGAGTATTTGTCCTTTTGTGGCTGCCTTATTTCCCTTAATTCTCAAGATGCATCAATGCTGTTGTGTGTATCAGAATTTTCGCCCTTTGTAGGCTGAATAAAATTCCATTGTATATATATACTGCATTTCATTTATCCATTAATCTGTCCATGGACACAGGGCCTGCTTCTACCTTTTGGCTACTGTGAACAACGTTGCCATGAACAGGGGTGTGTAAATACCAAATTCCTTGCTTCAACTCATGGGGCATAAATCCATAAGTGGAATTTCTGAATCATATGGTAACATTATTCTTGTGTTTTTGAAAATCCTCTATACTGTTTTCCATAGCAGCTGTACCATTTTGCTTCCCCATCGGCAGTGCACAAGACTCAGTTTTCTCTATATCCTCACCAATGCTTGCTTTTCTGATTTTTTTGACAAAGGCGTTCCAAGTGGTATCTCACTGTGGTTTAGATTTGCATTTTCCTAGTGATTAGTAGTGGTGAGCATCTTTTCATATACCTAATCGGCCATTTGTATATCTTCTTTGGAGGCTTATTCAATACACTTACTCAAGATTTTTGCCCATTTTCTAATTGGATCATTTGGGGTTATGTTGTTGTTGCCTCATGAGGTGGAAGAACAAAGTTTGGGCCAGCTGCATCATTTTCAAGAGTGAGAGACACAGCAGGAGAACATAAATTACCAGAGGCATCATGTTTTTAAAGATTTTATATATTTGACAGAGAAAGAGAGGGAGAGAGAGAGAGAGCACAAGTAGGGGGAGCAGCAGAGGAAGAAGGAGAAGCAGACTTCCTACTGAATAGGGAGCCCAATGCAGGGCTCAATCGCAGGACCCTGAGATCATGACCTGAGCCAAAGGGAGCCGCTTCACCAACTGAGCCACCCAGGTGCCCTACCAAAGGCATCATTAATGTTATTCTTCAGGATGTAGGGCCGTTTGCACCAGGAAAGGGAGCCCATCAAAAGTTGGGAGTCCTGCTGATCTGGAGAGAGAACCACACTTAAGAACAAAAGATGATGCTCTGTTTTGCCCTTGAGGAGGACAAGCTGTCCTGCAATGTGGCTAGCCTGATGGAGGGAGATATTATTCTGGAATCTGCTTGCCGTGGGAGTGACATTGGGTCCACCTAACTCATCTGGGACTCCAAATCCCTGAAACACCACAGCTGAACATACCTCCAGCCTTGGTGACCTGAAAACTGATAACCCAGAATTTCTAGTCTCTGCCACGATCTTGAAGACATTTTTACAGAAGCTCAAATTTAGTATCTCCTGCAGGGACTTTTGATCTGCTATGTGCATTTTCATTTCTAAATTCATTGTGATTTCTTTGACCAGTCTCACCAACCCTAAATTGTCAACCACTTATTAGGAATTTTGTTATAAAGGACAATCAACTAGCTTTACAAAGAACTGAGGAATTTTTCCATTTCTTCTTAGGCCTAAAGCTCATTTTTTATAGTCGTCCAACACCTTAAGGGCAAGACTCTTGCTTTTATCTGCTCAGGAAATTTCTCTGCTACCCCTAGAAGACTTCTCCCCTCTAGAATTCATTCCTGTGAGGTTCCCCTTCATTGTCTTGAGTGAGTCCATTCACTCACTTAAGCTTCTGCTCAAACATTTAAACCTCAATATAACCCATAGATTTTGTGATTTCCAAGGATATATTCTTCCTTTGGCCAGTTTCACTATGATCCTTAAGAAATTTTTAATTTTGTCTTTTCTACTTAACAATATTTATTTGTTTACTTTCTTTGATTTTTTTAACAAAATTGTATTATAATAAGTTATATTAAATAACAACTTTTATTATCATAAGCTTTGTCACTTACTATAAAATTGGCTTTGAACAATAAGGAAGTTGACTATGGCTTCCCAACTACTGATCTCAGTAGACTTCCAGAGATCTGAGCCTGGACCGCAGACAATGCTGCCCTGTACCCCTGCGTATAATTTCCAAGAGGATCCAAAGGTTAAGCACTGTGCCACCAACAGGATCTCTGCATCTGGAGCTTGCTCAGATATAGAGTGACCAACTTTATAGTAATATTTCCTAGAACTGTGAGTTTCCTCATGATGAGGGGCTTTCAGTGTTAAAACCAGGAAAATCTAGGCAACTTGAGATGAATTGGTCACCCTACCTTGAAGGCAAACACACACGTGGCCACCAGGACCAAACAGCAGGGATGATAAAGAATAGCTTTTTTCACAGTTTCCAAGGTATACCTGGAAACTGGTAATATTTTGACACATTGTGGGGGAAACGGGTGGTGTTGCTCATGAATGCAGGTGATCAGCTTATGCATGTCACCCTGTGTGCCTTCCTGGGTCA
Organism: Mustela lutreola; assembly: GCF_030435805.1. Classification (NCBI taxonomy): domain Eukaryota; kingdom Metazoa; phylum Chordata; class Mammalia; order Carnivora; family Mustelidae; genus Mustela; species Mustela lutreola. Next base: position 8,094,531 of record NC_081292.1, on the reverse strand, counting down.
CCATAGAATGTTAAAGACGAAGGACATTCTCTGTAACCCATTTGATCCCCTCCTTAACTAGGAAAGTAAGCTCCTGGATAAAGGGTAGGAATGTTTCCAAAGGGTACTCACAGGGATTGCCAGCCTTTAGACCAGCCCATCACATCATCTGCTCTTCCTCCCTCTTCACATGACCCCACACCTGTCTCCAGAGAATACGGACATTCCCTCCATATGATGTTGCTCCCTCCCACACCAAAGATTAAGTCCCAGAACAAACACCTAGTACAAGATGACCCTACAGAAAGATGCCAGGTTAGAGTCATAGAAATTGGGTACAAACAGGGGCATAAGATAATAGAGAAGCTTACTAAGTAAGACAAAGCATACATATTGCTCTGTCCTTACATAAAAATGAGCATTTTACAATGTAGTTTCATTTACCATCTCTTGCTCATTTGTTTCAATGAGATGCTTATGAATAATTTTGTGTATTTTCAAAAATGTACATATGAAGAACCACTTTACACCATTTTCTTGATCATCACATCAGGATAATTGTGATCTGGAGTTGCAATCACCATGGGGACATTTTGTGTTTAAGAACAAAAATTAGGCAGAAGTAACTCAGTGTGTCTGCACCTGAATGTCCCTAAATCACCTAGAATTTAAGGGATTCTTTAAATACTCTCCAAATTGTTTGATCCTTCCCTGCATAGCTCCTAGAGCAGCAGGTCCTAAGTATATACGTGTTTGTACATCTGTGCTTGCATGAGTCTCTTCATTTCCTAAGCTGGTATGGGCTTCCTTCCATGTTTCCTGCTTTCACTTTGCTTCCAGCCACTGCCTGAGCTAATACTCTTCCACCTCCCTTCATTTCCTTATACAGCCCCGGGAAAGAGTTGTGGTTTGTAACAGATTTCCACTGAACATTTGCAGAGCAATGTTGTTTTGCATTCATCTACAAGTTAAAAAAAGATCTATCTTATGCATCCGCTCAAGAGTACCTGGGCTAAAGTTTGTGGAAATCTTTTAGCCTTTCCCTCAGGATCCTAAAACAACTCATGAAGGAAAAAAGGAGGAACAAAGAAAATAGAGAAAGAAGGAATAGTTTCTGCAATTATAGAAGCAGGAATCTTTCTCAAAGATCCTTAGTAAATATCTGCTTGTGTCCCATTCTCTGAAATGTGGTCTCCACTGGCTGTAAGAGGGCCTGGGCATGTAAGTCTTTAACTCCCCAGCCACTACAATAGAGAAAGGGGAAGAAGAAAATAAAAAATTGGAAAAGTATTGAGTAACCTACCTTCCAGAATCTGTCTTAGACAGTAGTTCACTGATCATTGTCCTTACTCTGGAGTCGACATTGTGTAAAATTATTATCAGCTGTCTATCAGCTTTCTTTTGATTAGTGTTAGTATGGTATCTCTTTTTTTCATTTCCCTATTTTTAAAATATCTATAACTTACATTTAAGGTGTTTTCTTATAGACAATATTAGTTGAGTCTTGTGTTTTATCTACTCAACCAGTTTGTCTTTTAGTGGGTGTATTTAGACCATTAATGTTTAAAGTGATTATTGAGAAGATCTTTATAGATCTTGGATATTAGCCCTTTATCTGTAGTGTCATTTGGAAATATCTCCTCCCATTCTGTGGGTTGCCTCTTAGTTTTGTTTCCTTTTTCCTTTGCTATGCAGAAGTTTTTTTTTTTTTTTTTTTTTTTTTTTTTTACCTTGATGAAGTCCCAGAAGTTCATTTTTGCTTTTGTTTTCCTTGTCTTTAGAGACATGTCTTGAAAGAAGTCACCATGGTCAATGTCAAAGAGTTTACTGCCTATGTCTCCTCTAGGATTTTGATGTATTCCTGTCTCATATTTAGATCTTTCATCCATTTTGAGTTTATCTTTGTGTATGATGTAAGAGAATGGTCCAGTTTCAGTCTTCTGTATGTAGCTGTTTGATTTTCCCAGCACCCTTTATTGAAGAGACTGTCTTTTTTCCATTGGATAATCTTTCCTGATTTGTCAAAGATTAGTTGATCATGAGTTGAGGGTCCATTTCTGGGGTCTATATGTCTGTTTGTGCCAACACCATGCTGTCTTGGTGATCACAGCTTTGTAATATAGCTCGAAGTCAGCCATTGTGAAGCCCCAGCTTTGGTTTTCTTTTTCAACAATTTCCTGGTGATTTGGGCTCTTTTATTGTTCCATACAAATTTTAGGACTGTTTGTTCCAATTCTGTGAAAAATGTCGAGGGTATTTTGACAGCGATTCCATTAAAAGTGTAGATTGCTCTGGAAAGCATAGACACTTTCACGATGTTTATTCTTCCAATCCATGAGCAGGGAATATTTTTCCATCTCGTTGTGTCTCCCTCAAATTCTTTCATGAGTGTTCTGTAGTTTCTAGAGTATAGATCCTTTACCTCCTTAGTTGGGTTTATTCTTAGGTATCTTATGATTTTTGGTGCTATTGTAAATAGAAGCAATTCCTTAACTTCTCTTTCTTCAGTCACATTGTTAGTGTGTATAGAAATGCAACTGATTTCTGTGCATTGATTTTTTTATCCTGCTATGTTGCTGAATTGCTGTATAAGTTCTAATAATTTGGGGGTGAAGTCCTTTGGGTTTTCCACATAAAGTATCATGTTGTCTGTGAGGACAGAAAGTTTGACTTCTTTTCTGCCAATTTGCATGTCTTTTATTCCTTCTTGTTGTCTGATTGCTGAGGCTAGGACTTTTAGTACTACGTCCTACAACAGATGAATTGATAAAGAAGATGTGATTCATATATACAATGGAATATTATTCAGCCATCAGAAAGGATGAATACCCACCATTTGTAATGACACTATGGAGCTAAGTGAAATAGGTCAAGCAGAGAAAAACAATTATCATATGGTTTCACTCATATGTGGAAAATAAGGAATAGTGTGGAGCACAGCAGGGGAAGGGAGGGGAAACTGAATGGGAAGAAATCAGAGAGGGAGACAAACCATGAAAGAATCTGGACTCTGGGAAACAAACTGAGGGTTACAGAAGGGAGGGGATGGGGAGATGGAGTAGCCGAGTAATGGGTATTAAGGAGGACAAGTGATGAGCACTGGGTCTTATATGCAACTAATGAATCGTTGAACACTCCATCAAAAACTAATGATGTATTATATGTTGGCTTGTTGAACATAATAAAAAAATAAATTATTGATATAGCTGGATTAATATCTACCATATTTGTGATTATGTTCTATTTATTGTCTTTTTAAAAATCTTCTTCTTTTATTTTGCCCTCCCAGATTTTAACTAAAAATTTTATAAAATTTCACCTTTCATCCCTTCTTAGTATATTAATTGTATCCAAAAAATTTTTGTTTATGTTTGTACCAGGGTTTGTAGTACACATTTACAACCATTATAAGTCAACTTTCCAAATTACACTACACCACTATGTACACACAGATAGTACACATACTCAGAGTATTCCCAATCACTTACTCCTTTATCTTATTACATTGCTTTCCTTAATTTCATTTACATAGAAGCTATAATCACCCAACACATCGTCACTATTATTATTTTGAACAAACTGTTATGTACAACAACATCAATAAAGAGGAAAAAAGATTTTTTAAAAATATTTTTATTTATTTATTTGACATAGAAAGAGAGAGCACAAGCAGGGGAATGGCAGGCAGAGGGAGAGAGAGAAGCAGGCTCCCAGCTGAGCAAGGAGCCGGAGGCAGGACTCAATCCCAGCACCCTGAGATTATGACTTGAGTGAAGGCAGACACCTAACCAACTGTGCCACCCAGGTGCCTGAAAAATAGAAGATTTTATCTTAGCTTCTCTTATGAACTGAACTGCATCTCTTCAAAATTTGCATGGTAAAGGGCTAACCCATAGTAACTTAGAATGTGATTATATCTGAGAAAAGAGGTAATTTTGCTAAAATGAGGTCACTGGGTCAACCTTAATCCAATAAAATTGGTGTCTTTATAAAAAGAGGAAATTAGGACGCACACATAAACACACACATGAATTCAGAGGTAAGGTGTGAAGACACAGGAGAAGACAGCCATCTACAAACTAAAGAGAGAGGTCTCCACAGAAATAATCTTGATGACACCTTGAGGTCAGATGTCTAGCCTCTGGAACCGTGAGAAAATAAATTACTCTTAGATTGCCCGATCTGTGTACTTTGTTATAGGAGTCCTAAAAACCAATACACCTCCATTTATTTCTCTAATGTTGTTCTCCTCTTTATGCAGATTCAAGCTACTGAGCTACATCATTTTCCCTCTCTTTGAAAAACTTTTTTCAAGATTTTTTGCAAGACAAAACTACTGCCCACAAATCACCTTGATTTTTTTCTGAGAAAGTCTTTATTTTTCCTTTACCTTGAAGGGTGATTTTGTTTTACACAGAATTCTAGGGTGTTTTCTTTCAACACTTTAAAAATTTAGCTTCAATCTCCTCTTGCTTACATGGTTTCTGAAGAGAAGATGGATGGAATTATTATCTTGTTCATCTGTAGATAAGGTGGACTTACTTCCCTCTGGCTTCTTACCCCCCATCCCGCCACCATTTTTTTTTTTGTGATAAAATATACATAACAGAAAATCTACCTTCTTAACCATTTTTAAGTAGATTCAAAATGTTGTGCAACATTACCACCATCCATCCCCAGAACTCTTTTCATTTCATAAAACTAACTTCTTTACCAATTAATTCTATACCAATTCTGTACCAATTCTACACCAATTAAATTCTGTACCAGTTACACAATAATTCTTCCTTCCTCTGACAACTGCCGTTCTACTTTACATCGCTATGATTTTGATTAGTCTAAATACCTCATATAAGTGGAATCATATAGTATTTGTCTTTTTGTGACTGACATGTTTCATTTAATATAATGTCCTCATGGCTCATCCATATTGTGGCATGTCAGAGTTTCTTTTATTTTTTGAGGATGAATAGTATTCTGCTATATGTATATACCACATTCTGTTTATCCATTCATCTGTCAATGGACATTTGGTTTGCTTTGATTCTTTGGCTACTATGAATAATGCTGCTATGAAAAAAGGTGTGCACGTATAGGATTGAGCCCTGGCTTTCAATTCTTCTATATATATACCCAGAGGTGAAATTGTTGGATCATTTGGTAATTCTACTTTTTTAATTCTTTTGAGAAAATTTCCATACTGTTTTCCACAGTGACTGCACCATTTTTCATTCCTACCACCAGGGTACAAAGCTTCCAATTTATCCATATCTTCACTGACTCTTGTTATTTTCCATTATTTTGATAGCAACTATCTAACTAAAGTGGTATCTCATTATAGTTAAAAATTGCACTTTTTTTTTAATTTATCTTTTCAGTGTTCCAAGAGTCATTGTTTACGCATTTTCTTTTTTTTTTAAAGATTTTATTTATTTATTTAATAGAGAGCTAAAGAGCACAAGTAGGTAGAGTAGCAGGCAGAGTGAAAGGAAGAAGCAGGCTCTCCACGGAGAAGGGAGCCCAATGCAGGACTATATCTCAGGACCCTGGGATCATGACCTGAGCCGAAGGCAGCCACTTAACTGACTGAGTCACCCAGGCATTTTCTTAATGATTAATAATTTTAAGCATCTTTTCATGTACTTGTGTATCTTCTTTGGAGAAGTATCTATTCAAGTCTTTTGCTTATTTTCAGCTCAGGTAATCATTTTTTGTTGTTGTTGAGCTTTAGGTGTTCTTTATATATTCTGGATATTAATCCCTTATTGATATATGATTTGCAAATATATTTTCCACTCTATGGGTTGCCTTTTTATTCTTTTGATATTATCTTTTGGTGCATAATTCTAAAAATTTTTCAGGGAGTCAAATTTGTCTATTTTTCCTTCTGTTTCTTATGACTTTGGTGTCATATCTAAGAAATCATTGTCAAATACAATGTAGTGAAGCAATTTCCACATGTTTTCTTTAAGTTTGATAATTATTTTATAGTTTTAGGTCTTGTATTTAGGTCTTCTTTCATTTTGAGTTAATTTTTGTATATGATTTTAGGTAAGCATCCAACTTTGTCCTTTGCTATGTGCATATGCAGTTTTCCCAATACCCTCATTGAAAAGATTTTTCCTTTCTCCATTGAATGATCTTGGCATTCTTACCAAAATTCATTTCACCATACATGTGATGGTTTATTTCTGTGATCTTTATTATTTCCCAATGGTTTAAGTGTCTGTCTTTATGCAAATATAACACCTTTGTGATTACTATAACTTTGCAGCAAGTTTTAAAATAAAGAAATGTAAGTCCTACGGATTTGTTCCTTTGGAATTCATTTGGAATTTCTTTTTGGAATTCATATGAAGAGAGATTCCATATGAATTTCAGTATAGGTTTTTCTGTTTCCATAAAAAAGTAATTGCATTTTGATAAGGGTTACATTAAATCTATAGATATCTTTGGGCATTAATAGACATGTTAACATTATTAAATTTTCCAGTCCATGAATATAAAATGTGATTCCATTTGTTTACATCTTCTTTTTTTTTAAGATTTTATTTGTTTATTTGACACAGAGAAAGAGAGATCGCAAATAGGCAGAGAGGTGGGCAGAGAGAGAGTGGGAAGCAGGCTTCCTGCTGAGAAGAGAGTTCAATGTGGGGCTTGATCTGAGGACCCTGAGATCAGGACCTGAGCCAAAGGCAGAGGCTTAACCCACTGAGCAACCCAGGTGCCCCTGTTTATGTCTTCTTTAACTCCTTTCAGAAATGTTTTATTTAATTTTCATCATATAAGTCTTTTGCCTCCTTGGTTAAGTTAATTTCTAAGTGTTTTAGTCTTTTGGGTGCTATTGTAATTGGAATTGTTTTTATAATTTCCTTTCTGGTTTTTCACTGTTATGGTATAAACATGCAATTGATTCGTGTGCCTTAACTTTGCATCAGTTACTTTGCTGAATTCATTTATTAGTTCTAGTAGGATTTTTGTGAAACATTTAGGGGTTTCTACATATAAGATCATATTATATATGAGCAGAGATAATTTTGCTTCTTCCTTTCCTGTTGGAATAACTTTCAATTCCTTTTCTTGTCTAATTGTTCTGGCTGGAAATTCCAGTACTATGTTAAATGGGTCAGTTAGACTTTAGCAAAATTCTGGTGAGTTAAACTCTGACAAAACTAGTTTCCCTTAAGGATAACTTTAGTAAAGATAACTGAAAGTTCTGGACATATTTCAAAGTCTTTACTTCTCCTTTCCCTCTGCTGGAAGCATGAGGGAATTTTTCTCCAAAATTCATCCTGAGAAGCTAGTGAGATTCTTGGCAGTAAAGCTTATTAAAGTGTGGGTCCCTGCTAAGAGCATCCCCACCCTGGATATTTTGTCAAGCTATCCATACGGAGACTCCAGCAAATCCTCAAACACAGTTTAATGTATCCCCAATAATACTGTCTCCTGCTGTGGGCTTCTGCTCCTTGTAAACTGTGATTCCCTGTATCCACCTTTTGATGTCTCTAATTTTGGTGGCAGCAGATTGCCCTGGACCTCAATTCTCCGGTGAATCTAAGAAGAATTGTTGATTTTCAATTTGTTTGGCCTTTACCATGTTGTGAGGATGGTAGCAACAACTTTGAAGCTCTTCATGTGTCAGACCAGGAGCTGAAATCCCCTCTGTGTGTTTTAACTTATTGCATTAAGAAAGTATGTTTATTAGTTTGATATTTTCTTACACATAACAAAGCTGTTTTTTGTTAATGACATTACTTTTGAATAAATGAATCAAAGCTTCCCTCTGAATTTGAATTGTGAATATGGAGCTTACTTACACATGATCTGTCCTGACACTCTCTGGGTCCCTTGGCTGACAGGTGCAGAGGGAGTAAAAGAAAGGGCATGGGGTTGGGTAAGACCAGGTTCATATTCTAGCTCTGCACTTCTCTTGAAGTGACCCAATTTTTTTGAGCCTCCCTTTTCTCATTTGTGAAATGGACAAAAATGGAATAACAGTTTGAAGAACTAATGATTAATCATACCCTTCCTCCATTATGGATTTTTAACCAATAAAGAAAAAAGCATGAATTTTATAATAATAAAACATAATATTTATGTTATTACTAAGATGAGTAAAACCATCGAAAAAAGACTGTGTAAGAACTGTGTCTCAGCATGCTCTGAAAGTAGGCAGAGGAAACAGAATTGTTTTTCTAAAATTGTTTCCTCCTAGTAAACCCAAAAGAAAACCCCCTTCCCTCAATTTCCATGTTGATATAAGGAACACAGTAACAAGCGTCTCTGCATCATCACCTTCCCTAACTTGAGGATTAAATAAGATAATATAACGTAATGATAATGAAGACGATTGTCAATGGCTTCTGAACTGTAACTTACTCTATTCCAGGCACTGTACTAAGTACTCTACATGCTGTCCTTTCAATAGCCCTATTAACATTACGTTCCAACATCTCCCTTTCTTCAGAGGACAGGGACCTCTGGGGATTAAATAATTTACTCTAGTCATTCTGCCAGCATGTGGTTCAGCTCAAGTATCAGTTTATAGGTTTATAGGCAAAGGAGTCATTAGAGCCCTAAGAGGAAGCTTGAAATCCCTCAAGGAGGGAAGGAGTGAGCACAGGGCCAGACACAAGAAAAGCATTTAATTAACACCTGTGGACATGAGGGCAGCTATTTAGGAATTGCTGGCTGCTTTACTCACTATATTTAAATGCACTGATATATACCCCACAACCAGATAGCACACACCCTTTGCAGGGATGTAATAACTATGTTACTTCACTCAACCTTCCCTCTGTGGGGCTGAGTTCTTCTCAGTGCTTGTTAAATATAAGACTTATTGATTAATTCCAATATTAAAGAATTAATGTAAATAATTTGCAGAGGAAAAGAACAAGGTTAGTCTACTAAAGTAACAGTGTGTGTGCTTGTGTGTGTGTGTGTGTGTGTGTGTGTGTGTGTGTTTATTTTCTTAGAGAGTCAGGGTAGAGTAACTAGAAGGTGGAGATGGGGAGGAAAATAGCATTCAGTAGGAAATTTCCTGTCCTAGGTGTCCTGGGTATCCTTTTCTCCAGTGGCTCTTTAGAGTAAGAAATGTGACAATTATAGACACTACCACTACCTGGAACTCACTAATCCACCCACACTATTTGAGCAGGAACTAAGTGTAGGACAGGACCTATGCCAGGTACTGGGAAGCTAGTGTAGACAGAATGAAGAAAGCTCCTCTTTGCACAGGGCACCTGGAGAGACGAAGTCAATGAGAATGCAGTGATAAAAGCTACGAGAATTCTTACCAGAGGCGCACAGTGTGTTCTAGGAGCACACAAGGGGGGCATATTTCACAGACTTGGGCATTATATGGGAATCCTTCCAGAAGGGTGACATCTTATCTGAGGTCTAATAGGTACGTAGGAGAAAGACAGGGTAGGCATTCAAGCAAAGGTTGAAGAATGTACAAAGTCCCAAATCACAGATGTTAATTTTTTTGCATTTTAAAAATTTTTGTAGTTTTTAAGTTTTTAATTTTTATTTTTAAAATTTCTTTTCAGTGTTCCAGAATTCATTGTTTATGCACCACACCCAGTGCTCCATGCAATATGTGCTCTCCACAATACACACCATCAGGCTCACCCAAGCTCCCACCTTCCTCCCCTCCAGAACCCTCAGTCAGTTCCTCAAGAGTCCACAGTCTCTCATGGTTCACCTCCCTCTCTGATTCCCCCAACTCCCTTCTCCTTCTCCATCTCCCCATGTCCTCTGAGTTTTTCCTTATGCTCCACAAATAAGAAAGACCATATGATAATTGACTCTTTCTGCTTGACTTATTTCACTCAGCATAATTTCTCCTGTGCATGTTGATACAAAAGTTGGGTATTCATCCTTTCTGATGGAGGCATAATACTCCAGAGATATTCATTATTAATGTTACTATTATTATGTCTTTAGTGTCATGAACTACTGAATCAGTGATGTCCAAGTTCAAATCCTGGTATTGTCACCTCTCATTGTGTGGCTTTGGGAAAGCTGCCTTATCTTTCTGAGTCTGTCTTGTTCTCTACATCACACATACATAAACTTGTAGAAAAGTTATGGAAAGATGAACATATAGCAGCATGAACCCTAGCACTGTGCCTGGCATTTAAAATACTATAGCACAGTTCTCTTTTCATTCTCTTTAAAAAGTTTGAGTTTTTCATCTTATGAATTCAAAAGTCTTCTGGACACCAGATAACTTACATCAACTAACATTTTCTGAAAGATGTGAGATGCTGAACAAATATTCTATATAATTACAGGAGAACAACTAGCTGGCAGCCCATGCAGTGAGATCCCCCTGGGACATTATATGGTAGAGCACACTGTTAATTCTAGAAAGAACCCATAAAACAAATTTGTAAGATAGTAAAGCTGTATTATAAATCAGCACCACAATTCTAGGCTTTTAACTCAAAGTCGGCACAATACTCACACTTCAGCTGACTTTGGACTTTTCTTGAAAATGCATTCTCTATATCTAGAGGAAAAGAATAGCTCTCAAATGTTTTTGGTTCAATGCTTCAGAAGGGGACTGGTGGCAAGTCAACCCCATCCAACTGAAGTTTGAATCTACGCTTCCCCCCAACTCCTTTTAAGTCCATGAATAAATTGTATTATGTTTGACATAAAATCAGTATCTGTCATGCACTCTTAGGCAAATGATAATTTTCTACTGAAAACTATTTCCTTAGCTATGGTAAATCTTCAACTGCTGTTGACAGATTCAATTTTGCTTTGCAAAGCACCAAAAAGTCTAGAAGGTGTGGGGAAGTATAATTCAGCTTAGCAGATATTATTGAGCACTTAATACGTGTCATTTGCTTGTTTGTTCGATCGCTTCCCACCCTTCCTCTGCAAACAAGCTCTCCACATTTAACTCTATGAGTGAAATTCAACCAATAGGGCGCCTTGGTGGCTCAGTGGGTTAAGCTGCTTCCTTCGGCTCAGGTTGTGATCTCAGGATCCTGGGATCGAGTCCTGCATCGGGCTCTCTGCTCAACAGGGAGCCTGCTTCCTCCTCTCTCTCTCTGCCTGCCTCTCTGCCTACTTATGATCTCTCTCTGTCAAATAAATAAATAAAATCTTTAAAAAAAAAAAAGAAATTCAACCAATAAAAATCATGTTAGCGCAAGAACGTTAAGAAGCACAGATATTACTGGTGCCCCATTCAGATCCCTGGGGGACCTTTTAAGTTTGGGGTGCCCATCTCCCAGCTTCTGAGTGTGCTGCTGCTAAAAGCTCATGCTTACCATCTTCTCTGTGGGACTGGCCCCTATCTCATCTGGAATTGGCTCAGAGTTATGCATCCCTCTGGAATGCTTATCCAACCCCTGACTTATACAGGGTGTACAAAAGCCCATCTCTATGCCTAAAGCATAACAAACTCTTTGTACCCCCCCAAAGCTCTCTGCAGTATGTGGCTGAAGTTAGACCCTTACCCAGGAGCCCATTCCTGCTTAAGTCCTTGTCTTTCTCTATTAGGGTCCCCCGGCCATAAAGATTTCTCTTGGGAGGCTCTCTTAGTGGATGACTTGCACACAACCCCCTGTGTCAGGCTCTGCCTCTGGAGACCCCAGGCTAGGATAGTGGGAGAAGCCGTTCCAACTCTGCTTCTGACAAACTCTAATTAGTGGTTCTGGCTCTTTCCCTATTCTGGCTCTTACCTTCATCCCTTGCTCTAGGGCCAGCTCCCTCCTGGTCATTCCAGAACTTGCAAGTGACTCTGTTCTCTAGACCCTCAGCTACCTTCTGGAGGTTCCACATCCTCCAGGCTTCCTCACATGCTCAACTTGGGCTGAATCCTAGAGAGGCCCCTCCTCCAACAATCCAACTCCCTTGCACAGTGCCAGCCAAAGGCCTTTGGCAGCACTGCCACCCATGGTCCTCAAGACAGAGGGGTGGTAGAAGCTTTCTGTGCAACCAGGGGTTGCCTCACTGCCCTGATTGCTGCTCTTCCAACTCTCTGTAATTAGTTCCCTGTATTAGATTGAGCACGGACCCCTCTGTTAAGCATGGATTCTCTGTTCCTGACTAGATACTGACTGGTACACAAAAATTCTTGCATTATGCTGAATGCAGAAGATGGAACAACAGTACAACTTTTTTTTTATCCTCCAGTTACTCACAGGCATTAACCTTACAACACAGGCAACCCCTGCTCTGATAGAGAGTCTATAGCAGGATGGGGGGAGATAGCGCAGAATCATCCTAGGCAGGGCTGGTTGTGCAATGGTCACTTGGCAAGGAAAAAGTCCCCTGGGGTGGGGGGTGACTTTGGAGCTGAATGAAGGGGCGAGATTAGGCAGGATTGCAGCCATAGGTTTTTTTGTTTTTTGTTTTTTTTTTTTTAATCCCCCTGCTCCAAGCCAATTTTCCTCTTTAATGATAATAGAAAGGTGTTCTGATCCTACTTAAGCCCCTCTCTTTACTCCCTCATCGGGCTGGTGGTTAGTCAATTAAACTTGTAGCTATCCAGCACATGGATGTGAGGAGACTGGGCTTGGGATAGTGAGCAGGTGCTCTGGGAGATGCACGTGAAAACTGAGATGAACATCAGTGGTTACTGATGCACACTGAGGGAGACCATAGGGCAGTGGGGCTGGAGAAAACATTACCAGAATGGGTCACTTCCAGAATAGCCAGTCTTTCCTCTTCTCTGAATCTGGGCTTTCTAGGCTATACAAGGAGTGTTCTCACTACTCTCAATACTCTCAGAGTATTGTCTGTGGCTGGGTGGGATCAGCATCACCTCAGAGCTTGTTAGAAACGCACATTTTCCAGCCCATCCCAGTCCCACTGAATCAACAAGGACTGGTTGGTTGGGTGCCTCAGTCTGTGCTTTAACAAGATTCCAAGTGATTCTGATGCGTGCAGATGTTCGAGACCCAGGTCCAGATGACCTCAAGGTCCCTTCTTGTTCTAAGGGCCTGATGAGGACACACTTGGCATCTGAATTGGGAAAGAAACAGGACTACATCACAATTGAGGAGGGCCTCACAGCGATAAGCACTCACCATGAGGCAGGTACACAAGTCTCTCTGCTTTATTCAGGCCCAACGAGTCCTCTCTTTCTGAGCTCCTAGTTATGGCACCAAACTCTCCTAGTTTTTCCTTCTAATTTTCTAGTTCTTGCTTCCTGGATCCTACCCACAGATTTGCTTCTTTATCACTGCTCGAATTTTGTTTTGCCCAGCTTTCCTGGTCTTAGCTCTCTCCATTACTCAATGACCAGAATTCCATTTAAGGCCTGGGGCATTGCCAAACCATGGTAGTAGTCTCCCTGACCTCTCCCAAGAGGCCCATGCTTCCAGCCACCACTGGTGGCCCTCTGCCACCACTGGGAACTTTCCTGACTGCAGATCTGAGGCATCTAAAACCACGGTGGAAATCAGTGTGCATCCAAGTACATGAATTTCAAAGTCCTCCATGGTCTAGCCCTAAGCCTGATCTGTTTCTGCTCCTGCCTCATCTGGCACTTCCTGTTACGCATAATGTGTCCTCTACAGTCACTCCAGCCCCCCTCACTTTTGTTCTGTTTGCTTCCCTATCACTTTTTTCATGCAGTCATGGGGAATGCATCCACCCATTCTACTTTCCATATGAGAGAGACTAGCTAATTGTCCATCAAACAAATTTTTGTTCCTCCTGGAAACAAATCTAGACTATATTTTCTAGTTTCCCTTGCAGTTAGGCAAGCCACAGACTGACTTTTGCCCAACAGAATGTGTGTAGAACCCATAAGCCTCTCTTCACTCATCTGCTGACAGATGTGTAGAATTTAGAGAATGATGGCACCATGAAAGGCCCATGAGATGGAAGGAGCCTGGGTCCATGAATGACGATATAGAACAGAGCCCTTCCTCACGCCATACTTCCTGCTGATCTTCAGTGGACTGTGGCATATATGGGAAATCATATATCTTTCATCTGTGATGCACATGGGAAAACAGTATCAAATAAAAATTAGAGTAAAAAATAGTATCAAAAAAAGTCAGAATTTGTGTGAGCTATCCCTACATTGATATTACATAATAAAATGATCTGGAACTCAATAGCTTATAAACACTTCTATTCCTGTGCTCATGGATCTGCAAGCCAACATGAGTTTGACTCATGTGGGCTGGTCTCTGCTGGGCAGATCTGCTTTGGGCAGCATGCTTGGATCCAGACTACAGTTGGGTTTGGGTTTGTTCCATCAGTCCTCATTATGGGACCAGGTTGAAAAAACAGGTGCTTCCTGGCCATGCACTTATCAAGGCAAATCACTAGAGTCCAGGAGCCCAGCCAAACAGGGCCAGCACTTTACATAGTATTTGCATTATTTGATCTTTTTAAATCTGCTCATTTTCTATTATCTAAGCAAAAGTTAGTGAAGCAGGAGAGTTCAATCGACTCCAAAGGTCAGAGAGAGTGAAAATGTGCTAAAGAATAATTTGATAGAAGATGTGGTACATCACAGAATTATCATTGCCACAGCCCTAGGTTCCCAGGTTTTTCTTGGGAGTATCACTGGCCTCACCCTCATCCCATTCTAAAGGAAAAAAAAATTTAATGAATTCCCCTCTTTCCCAGATGGGCAATTCCTTACTTTTTCTGTAGTTCCCTACCTCACCCAACCCCCACGTGACATGAATTACAAAAAGCATCTCAAGCATAACAAACTCTCAGACCCTGCTATCGATAAGGCAGACTCTGAACCCCACATCACCATGGCCCCTAAATCATGCTGAACTAATTATAAACCTACCCATTTCTCTCCTACACTATAAAGCATATTCATAACCCAAGCATAAGAATTCAAATTCACAGGAAATGCTCATTCTAAACATTTGTATTGTACTAGTAGTAGATGATTCTTAACACCTCTCATAAGCGATATACGCGTACCAGAGTACTTTCTCACATTAGCAAGTCTAAGTTGCACTGACCCTTTCTCTAGGAAGATCTTTCTTTCACTGAAGTAAGTCTGACTGCACATTCAGAGAAGGATGGGAGTTGAATCCAAGCCTCCCAGGAGCCCAGCTGTCTCATCATAATTCCCATCTTAGCAGGCTCCTGACATGCACGGAAACTGAATGAGCAGAGATGTCAAAGTGTCACATCAATATTTGTTCCTACTACCTTTATAGTAGTTAAAATATTGGCTGGTTCCATGTTCCCCAGCTTGTTGTAGTCAGGGTTCTCCAAAGAAACAGAACCCGTAGGATATGATTGATAGAAGATAGATGGAGGCACATGGGTGGCTCAGTTGGTTGAGTGTGTGGGTGGCTCAGTTGGTTGAGTGTCTGCCTTTGGCTCAGGTCATGATCCAACAGTCCTGAGATCAAGCCCCATATCAGGTTACTTGTGCAGTAGGGAGTCTGTTCTCCCTCTCTCCGCTCATGCTCTCTCTCTCTCTCTCTGTGTGTGTGTGTGTCTCTCTCAAATAAATAAATAAAATGTTATAAAGAAGGAAGATAGGTAAATGATAGAGAAAGGAAGAGAGTGAGAAAGAGAGAGAGAGAGAGATACAGAGAGAAATCTATAAAGAAATTGAGCATAAGGTATTGGCTCATACAATCATGCAGGCTGAGAAGTCCCATGATCTCCCATCTATAAGCTGGAGATCTAGGGAAGCTGAGGGTATAAATTCCAATCTCATGCTGAAGGCCTAAGGACCAGGACCCTCAAAGGCAGAAGTTCAATATCCTAGCTTAAGTGGTCAGACAATGAGACAGAATGGATCCAACCTTCATATACTGTTCTATTCTCTTCAAGTTCTCATTAGATTGGGTGATGCCCACTCACACTCATCTACTTTACTCAGTGTGTCAATGCAAATGTTAATCTCTTCCAGAAACATCATCACAGACACACACAGAAATAAGAACTCATCACATTTCTAGGCATTCTGTGGCCCCACCAACTTGACACATGGGATTAACCACTACACAATTCAAGACTATCTTTCTCCACCTCTCTCAAAGCTAGCTCCTGACCACTGGGAGGAGAAGCTCCTTCCCTTTCCCATCCACTGGTGTGTGGGGTTAATATGGTGAGGGCTGGAGCAACCATTTTGGACCCACCATCTTGGACACAGGGAAACTAAAGCTGTGTTGAGAAGGAAGAACAACAAAATAAAAGAATCCCGGGTCCTCAGGACCATGGAGCTGCTGTATCAGCCTATCCTGTTCATGTTGAGGTTGTCCTAGGATACAAAAGCAAATGTCTCTCTAATGCAAACCACTGTTCTATTTGGTCTTTCTTACTGCAACAAGAACCTATATTTTAAATAATATACCAACCTTCGTGTCTGTCTATTCATAGCCGAGTACTTTGTATGCTCCTTGGATTTGAGCACTGGCCCTTTCATTGGATAGTCATGAAAAAATATTGAGCAACAAACACATGTGAGACATTGAGCTATATGCTTAAGAGACAGGAATGTCTACCCCAGATTTTGTCTCCTAAGCCTCTGTTCCATGCTCACCTGCGCTTCAGCCATGTCACTAATCCCCAGCACACTTTCATGTCTTTACACCTTAGCACATAGTCTCTCATCTGCCTGGAATGCCAGCCTTCCCCATTTTAGCCGGAAGAACTCCTACTCACCTTTTAAGTCTCTGCATCTAGGAAGATTTCCTCAATGGCCGGAGTGAAGTCCTTAGCCTTTTGAGTTTCTCCAACACTTTTTTACATATAACTTTATCATAGAATTTAACATGTTTGACAACTCTGCCAAAATGCAAGGCCTTCAAAGGAAGAAACTCTTCCTCCATTCCACATTCAACAAATAATGACTGAGTTCTCAGTATGCACCACGCCCTGTCCTAAACATTGGTGACTGAGCCAAAACAGAATAATTATTCTCATGGGGCTGATGGCTTAGCAGATGGAATGGTAATTGAATTAGCACACAGAGGAAATGTCTAATGGTGACAGGTGCTGAAAAGAAGCAGCCCTGGTTTTAGAGGAAGTCATGACAGGCAATCTAACATAGAAATTAAGCACACAGAAGGCTCCCCTTAGAGTGTCATGCTTGAGCTGAATCTCAAGGGTCTAATTCATCCTGGGACCATGATGAGTACCTACAAGGTTGCTTGACACATAGGAGATGCTCATCAAATATTGGTTGGAGGAAGTAATAATAAGCTATAGATAAATGTTTTAGGTCCTAATTACATTTTCATTGCATGGCACCACTTAAGCCCCTGACACATTGTATCACTTAAGCTCACAATAATAGAATATATTCTATGACTAGTATTCCGATTTAATAGATGAAGAAACAGAAGCAGAAAAACTTATGTAATTTTTCCAAGGCTACAAAATCAGGAGGGGTTGGAGCTGTGACTCGAACCCAAGCAGTCTGGCTGGCATCCTGGCAATTAACCATGACATGGCTATACACCTGTCCGGGCCAGCTGTTCCACTTACATTATTTCATCTTAGACCTGGGACATGTAGATACTTTGTGTTGGTGTTTTCTCTCCTTTTGTAAATGCCAGAACTAGAAATGAGGCATAAAAGTCTCTCTACCCAATACAGTAAGGTCAAGAATAGGGTCAAGTTTGCCCCGCTGCCCCCCTCCAAACCTGTACCTGTATTCTCTTCAGCGTACCAAAGTGCCCTCTGGGGCCTGAGAGGATGACAGTGATGGCCAAGGGTTTATAAGAAAGAGGAGGAAAAGAAGGAGGAAGGGAAGAGGAGCGCCCTAGGTTCCTCTCTAGACCCTCTTATCCTTTTCTTGGGACTTGGATCTGGGCTGTTAGAATAATGTGAAAGTTAAAGGCAATCAGCCCTTCAGGAACACCCTGGAGCCCTTACATTTCTTTATTGCTCTCTACCTCTGCCGTGTCACTTAGCATTTGTAAAAAGCGTTGCAATCACTTGTAATACAGCCTGATTACAAGCTCGGTCTATTTTCCTATGCAAATAGGACGCTGCCCATAGTATGAAAATGTTATAGAAAATTACTTGTAGTCAATGGATTTTCTTAAAAAAAAAAATTACAAGTTGTATCTGCAGATTTTAAATCTAGTTCCCCTCTCTCCCTCCTCCCCAAAGTGGATGGAACTAATATGGAGCTATTGTTAACCACTCTAAAAGGTGTGTGAGCAGGGAACAGACCAGAGTGGCGGGGTTGCAGAAATCTCTGCTGATTCAGCTACAGAGCTGCAAGATGCAAAGTATCCAGACCTAGCTGTCTGAGCACATTCCATACCAATCATGTTAATTGGAAACTGGAAAGAGGCAATGGTCACAATCAACACATTTATCACCCAGAGGGCTGAGCATTTCATAAATTTAATCCAGCAAAAGAACTGGAAAATAGGATTGATGCCGATAAGCATCCAGGGTGGGGAAGGGGCCCCCTCTAAACAACCTTCTCCAGCCATATGGCTGGGAGTACTGAAACATATTTTATTTGAAGCTATTAGAAATATGAAAAGGCAGCTTCCTCCTGGCCCCTGGCTAAAGTATTGTAGCCTTTTTTAATGGTCTTTATAAAAGAAGAGCAATAAAGAGACACAAACAGGGTAGTTAAGTTTAATGACGGTAAAAAGCAGACACCTGAATATATGTAATTTATTTTCCTAAAAACTCACCCGATTGAGGCTGCTATTAATTAGCATGGAAATGTATCATGCAGCCAAGACTGCATGAGGTCCGCTATCTTGGCTACCTTATAAAAAAGAAAAACAAAACAACCAGAAAAATCTTTGTCACTTCCTTGTAAAAGGGGGTAGAGGAAAGTCATCCAAACAGCTTGGAGGCTTTATCCGGAAACATAATTGTGTAAGATCCCAGCTCTGCAGAATTTGGGCAGGACCCTCGCTCCACCAGGGGGTGGGGGCAGGGGCAGTGCGGCGGAAGAGGAAGGTACATCAGCCGAGGACCTGCTATGGCCCGGGACAGGGCTGTGTGCTCTACAAATGGCCGGCACTTATGATCATCCTCATTCCTCAGACAAGGAAATCGGGGCTCAGATCAGTTAAGAGCCTTGGCCCAGGAGATGCCTCATTAAAGAAGGGGCAAGGCCAAACACAGGTGTGCCAGTGGCAAGGCCCATATCTGACCAGTTCTCTGGGTCTTCCTCAATACAGCTTCTTCGCTGCCAAAGAGACCACGTACCTGGGTCCTGGAACATGGAGGAAGCAGAGCCTGGAAACGAGCAAATTGCAGTAACTTCTCTAAAGCTTTCGTTTACGTGTCTGTGGAATGAGAAGAGTTCTCCATGTGCGGCTTGTTCATCTGCACTATTCATCACTGCGGGCCTGAGTGGGGATGAGTCAGTAAAACTCAGTTGAACAGCTACAGTATCTACAGCAAGCTATGGCTCAATAAATATTTAGCAAGGAATGTGGCCGGCGCTACACAGATTGTTGGAGGTGATCTGACCGAACCACCGTATATGTGCACGCTTTTGAGAAAGATGTCCCTTAAGGAGCTGCTTGCTTTCTCCCCCCTTCTTCCCTCCCTTCCTCCCCCATTTCCTCCCTTCCCCCTCCCTTTCCTTCTTGGCTTCCACTCGCCCTCTCTCTCTCTCCCTCCCTTCTTTGCTGCCTCTCTCCTCCCCTCTCTTCCTCCCTCCCTCCCTTCCGTCCATCCTTCCTTCCTTGGAAAGAGGGTCGGACCTCACTTTCCCTGTCCACTTGCTGTGCATCTTTGAGCCTGTTCCTTCACCTCCACACCTCTAGGTTTGCTGTCGGTAGTGAATGCAACCTGGCTTTGAGTGGGGCTCAGAGGAGAGAACATATGGGATGGTATCTGGAGCCCTGCCAGGCCATAGCATTGCTCACTCCGTACGTGCCAGTTCCCTTCTCTTGAGTGCCCTCTCAACGTTCAGGCTGTAACAGTAACTTCTAAAGTTCTGAAGAACAGTGGACTTGTCTCACACCATGTTCTTTTGCCTGGTCTTCACCTCGGATTCATGAGGTTAGCCGGACCAGGCCAGCGTCCCCACTTGTGTGCACTGAGGAGCACGCTAAGGTACCAGGAGATGAGACTGCCTGTCTGAGTCCACACAGCTCACAGGGGTTGCCTTGGGTGGCTCCTGGATCCCATGTCCCAGGGTGTTGTTCCCCCTCACTGCCAGAACCCCACATTTGCTATTTAACAATGTCTACCCCACACTGCCATTCATGTTGTTGCCTGATACCCTCTCGCGCCCCTCAGGTCCTCACATACAAAATGGGAACTGTAAGGTCACCCTCATGGGGTTCGTGTGCCAAGCCATGTGCCTACTGTGTGTGCTGGCCCCTGCATTGTGTCAGGCAAATGCTCCAGAAAAGGCACGGTTGAGCTTGTTTGGTTGTGACATCATTGGGATTGTCCTGTGCTGGTCACAAGTGCCAGTGGGTGTGGGGGATCCTGTTCAGACATTGTAGGAACACCTCGTTCCCAAGTATTCCTGTTGCTTACACAAACATATACATATACACGCAGGGTAGAAGAAGGAAGAACACCAGGCTCTTTGTGCATATGCACGCAAAAATCACTCTGAAACACTTCTCTGCTTCCTTAGATGGAGGAAACATTAACCAACAAGGCCCCCCATTGAAGGAGTAATGCATGAGCCCGTTCCTTCATGAGCCCGTATGGACGCAGAGAGGGAGCCCATGGGCGCCCATCACTTGGTATGAAACTCTGACTTGCCAAATGGTACCTTCCTTTAGAAAGCGGAGTTTCTTTCCAAAAAGAGGCAAAGGAAATGTTCCCGTGATTAACAAGGTGCCAACAGGCTGGCCAATAACTCAGAGAATCAGCAAACACAGCTAACAGCTGGCCTGAAAACACTGGGAAAACAATTTATGAGCTTCTGCTTGAGTCAGAAAACGAGAGGCTGCAAGTTCTGGCATCAGAAGCATATTTCCTACGTGTTTTGTCCGAGAAAAATCTTTGCCCAGATGAAGAGGTTTGTTTCCTTTGATGCTCCTACATCCTGATTAGAGAAACATAAACCCTTTTGTGATTACCTCTGCAATCCAGTGGCCGCCCGCCAGGAGACAAGGCCATACTGTCCCCGTGCCCGTAAACAGCGGCTCCCTAATAAACCAAGTCTGTATTGATGTTTGCTGGTTCAAAGGAGCCTGGAACCCAACTGAACATTTCAGATGAATGATAATATAACTTCTGGTCAAGCGGATTATTGGGTAATCACTGGAGGTGAATTACAAAGGGGAGATGAAGAAGGAGGGAGGAAGAATTTATAGACTAGAAAGAGGAAAGAGTCCGTAAGGAGGGAGAAAGGCAGGGAGGGGCCAGAGCAACGGCGAGGATCAAGGAATCAGAGCCCACAGCAGCCCCCAGTTGTGAAGCACGTGTTAAGCAGCAGAGAAGCCATCAAGGACCACACACGCATTTTCTCATTTAGTATTAAAGATAGGAGTGGGGCGCCTGGAAGTCTCCGTCGATTAAGCGACCAGCTCTTGGTTTGGGCTCAGGTCATGATCTCACGGGTTGTGAGACTGAGGCTCACATCTGGAGGGATGTGAAGTCAGCTTAAAGCTTCTCTCCCCCGGCTCCTCCCTCCATAAGCATAACTGCCGCTCGCTCGCTCTCAAATAAATAAATAAGTCTTCTCAAAAAATAGAATTGTAAGTGGGAACCATCACTTCAGACAGAAGGAAGGGGAGACGAGCAGGTTAAATAATGTAACTCAGGTCCCCCAGCCGGGACTTGGAAGAACTAGGATTTGAACCCAGGAGGGAAGAAGGAAGAAAAGGGAAGGAGGAAGGGGGGTGACTCGTCTGCGAGAAGTGACGGCGGAGACGGCAAGCTCTGTGTTGGAAAATTCGTGGCTTTTCCATCCTAGGCAAATGGGCATAAACCAAGAGGCCCTTACACTGTGCTAAGCTTAGCTTTCCACTCCAGAGAGTGAAAATTCCCACTAGAAGTGAATCTGGCCTGGAAATTCACACTCACTAATAGGGACAGAGGACATCAGCTTGATGGGCCAATGCATTAGTAGCGGCCCCTGTCTGTTCATTCAGACGGTGGAGGCAGTTTATAAGCTGCTACAGCCCTGGGCTGTTTTGCATGATAGAAAGGAAAACTCCAGGGAGCAGGGACATTCTATCACCCATTTGGTCCAAAGAGCTAGGAATATATCAAAGCTCTAAGAAATCACCCTTTTATGGGGCTGGGAGAAAGGGGCACTAAAGAGCAGGATCACACTAGAATCACAGCAGACGCGTTTTTTTCCACTAGAAATAAACAGGAATGCAAAGAACAAAGACAAAGACGATAAGACTACATAAAAGTGGCCTAGTGGGTCTGTGGCTGAAGAACAGAAAGCCAGTAGAAGCAAAGACACTGGAAAGGAAGTAGGGCAAATATGTTCCCTTGTGCCTTCTTCTGACACTCAGCACTGCTCCCTGTCCTGGGCACCAGGGACACCCCTGGGGTATGGAGTCAAACTTCCCAACTGGGTACCCCAACCTTAAGTCCCAAGGATCTGGCTTCCTGACTGCCATTTGAACCTCGTGACCTTAAGGCTCAGCTTTGCTTCAACCATATACTTGATCATTGTGGTTTCGGCCTCTTTGAGAGAAGCTTCTTACAAAACAGAAGAAACATATTTAAAAACACATCAAGCATCAATGTGTTTGTTCATTCAATGTATGTTTATGGAGCCCTGGACAACAGGGGCTCTGCAGTAGACGAGGTCTTTTTCTTCATGGAGGGACCCCAAAGGGACCCAGACAAACCCCAAGGGACTGAGAAAAAAGAAATGCAAGCCTGTGGTATGCTTGGAAGTTCATGCATACTGTTCCGGAATGGAGGCTAATTGAGGCAGGTGGGCTACTTAAGGCTCCAGGTGCCTCTCTAGGGGAGGGTGCATTTACCATTCTGGTCACCAGGATGAGAACAGAGGTTGCAGGAAGTGCCCATGCCACAGCAACAGCGTGGATGGGGTCCTTAGGATAGAGGGGCGAGAGCACTGGGCTGGAGCCAGGACCGTGGTCCTGTCCACAATTCTCTCCTTTAATCCTCAAGTTAGTTTAGGTATAGGGAACCATATCAGACATGACCCTAAACAAAGGATTTTCAGAGAATATTCTGCAGGTCAACAGCCAGAAATACTGACTCTTAGAGAATTTTTTTTTTTAAGATTTTATTCATTTATTTGAGAGAGAGAGAGAAAGAGAGCCTGGTTCGGGAGGGGGAGAGGGAGAGATACTTTCGAGCCCACTCACCACTGAGCGCAGAGCCTGAGGAGGGCCTAGATCCCAGAATGCCGAGATCATGACCTGAGCCGAAATCAAGAATCGGATGCCCAATGGACTGAACCACCCAAGCGCCCCAACTCTTAGAGATTTTCATTGCTGCTGCTCTGTCTGGACTCCTCACAGCCAACACTGCCCCATTGACTCTGAACTATCACCTATTTCCCATCAAGCAGTTCCGCTCCAGGGCTCTGGTCCTGCCAACACCCTACTTAGGAATGTGAGGGCTGCTATGTCCATCTCAGCTCAGGTCTCATTTTTCCCCTCTCCAGCCAGCCCATCTCTGTCCCACCTAGCAATCTCCCTGTCTAACTGCAGTCACCTATGTCTCCTAGCTGCGCTCTGAGCACCTGTATCTCTTTGTGCTCCTCTGTCCCAAGCTCAGTGCCCGGCACACAGCTGACTCCTGGCACCTCTGGGAAATGGAAATATGAAATATGAACCACATAGCACGTGTCCTATTTGACCCCCAGGCACACATTGCAGGAGGCCCCTCTCCATGCAAGCAGAGAACGGGAACTCCCAACATCCAGGCCTTGCCTCCCCCATGCCTGCCGGGAAGCATGGCTGCCACACTAATGAACACATTCCCTTTGTCAAAATCATCTTCTAAGTCCCATCCTGCCTTGACACCCTCTGCTCTTGCATCTTCAGAGCTATTCTGAGATGGCGACTCACTTCCTCGCACATTTGGTGAGTGGGTTCATGATGTCGCTGGGGACCCATTCGTTTGTGCAGTTAGAGAATGCTGGAAAGGAAGTCTTGGCTTAGCCACAAGTACAGAGGTAAGACTGAAGCCCAGCCTTTTTGATGGTCACCTACACTGGTGGAGTTCCTTTGCCCAGGAACACAGCAGGCTGGCCCCTTTGGTGTCACTGGCTGGAGGTGGCTCAGGAGGGGGTTTTCAGCTCTGGTCATTGTGGTGGGCACAATAAAGTAAGCTTTCCCCCCACAGAAGTGCAGAGATGTCCAGGTGCTAATTCCCCCTCAACCCCCTACCAAGAGATGTTTAGGTCTTACTCTCCAAAACCTGCAAATATATTACCTCAGATGAAAAGGTACTTTGCAGATATGATTGAGATGGATAAATTATTCTGGAATATTTAGAAACTCAACATAAAAACAAGGGTCTTTATTAGTGAAAGAGGGACACCGGGAGAAGCATCTGAAGACAGGGGAAAGGGTTATGAGTCAAGGGATGCAGTCTCTCTCTAGAAGTTGGGAAAGACAAGGAAGGGAGTTTTCGTCAGTGCCTCCAGAAGGAAAGATGCCCTGCCAGTATATTGATTTTAGACCCAGTGAGCTTCATATCTCCAGAACTTTGAGAAGTCTCAGACAGAAGTAACCCAAGCAGCATAATGCAAGCTTAAAATGCATCTGAAGACTCCCAGTTTTATTCTTACAAAAAAAAAAAAATGTGCATCAATTGATCTCTTCAACATAACTGGTTTTCCACCAAGATCTTTCAGAAAATTTTGTGTCCCTGGTCCATTTCATCTCCTTGTTGTCCCCGTTTGAGAACTATAGTTGAGATGGGGATCCAGGAGGGTGTTAAGCAGGAAAATGACCCAGGGCAAGGAAGTGTATGTCTTCAAAGACTAAGACCTATGCCACGAAGACAGAGGACACACAGCGGAGCAGGGCAGGTGGCAATAGAAAGCAAGGGTCACATGACATTAAGGGTCAATATTGTTTGGAACCCAGAGGAAAGTGGGATGTACAGAAAGAATGCAGAAGTGTCCTAGTTCAAATCAGATGAGTCAGATCTGCCTAGCCAGGTGTGGTGAGATGAATAGCCCGCCCCACCCACGTCCATCTGGAAACTTAGAGACCTCATTTGGAAATCAGGTTTATGCAGATCTAATCAAGTCAAGAGAGGCTTTCCTGGGTTAATGCGGGCCCTGAATCCAATGACTGTTGTCCTTACAAGAAGAGGACAGGACACACAGAAATGCACCCAGGGAAGAGGTCATGTGAACGTGGAGGCAGACACAGGAGAGGTACAGCTATAAGCCAAGGAAAGCTGAGGATGACTAAGAGGCCAGGGAGGATGCTCCTCTAGAGGTTTGGAAGGAACAGAGCTTGCTGACACCTGGATCTCAGACTTCTGGCCTGGGGAACTGTGGGAGAAATCCTTTCTACTGTTTGAATCCACCCCCTTCCCCAGTTTGTGATTTGTGAGAGTAGTCCCAGGAAACTCATACACTGGGCAAGAGGCTAGGTCCCAGCCTCTGGGAAAAGATGTCAGGGTAAGTTTCCAGTTCTGTAAAAACTAACAAAAATGCTGCGTATTGGGTGTGGGGGGGGGGGCGGTTCTTCCATTCAACTACTACTCATTGAGGCTCTGTCTATGTTGGGTACTGGGTTCAGGGCGGGGAGGTGGCACACCGTGGGGAAACATAAATAAGCCAGAGCCTACATTAAATAGTTCTAGTGGAGAATTCATGAAAGTGTGATCCCAAATCACCTTCATCTGAATCTTCTAAAGCAGTGCTGGTCAAAATGTGGTCCGTGGACAGTCAGTATCAGTCTCCTCTAAAGCTGGGCCCCATCCCAGACCCACTAAGTCAACCTCAGGGAGAAAAATCCAGGAGTCTGCATTTTGAAGATGCTCTCCAGCTGATTCTGGTGAATGCTAGGGTTCAAGAGCCTAGGACCCAGTGATGGCAGCTTAATACCTAATGTGTGGCAAAGTGGCCTAAGGCAAGGGAGAGTAACTCACAGGCTGAAGTCAGGTAAACCCTTTCCAGAACACACCTGCCCCACCTGCAGGGTGTAGCCTGGACCTGGAATCAGAGCTGCTCCGGTGACAGGTGAAGACATCAGTGTCCACCAGCAAGGGACAGAGAAGGGTGAGGGTGGAAATGGGAGATTCGTACTAGTCAGAATCTTACACAGCCTTTGTCCAAATCTGGTGCACCTGGTTCACCCCCTCTTCCCCACCAACTCGTAGTCAGTTCCTGTGGAGCCTTGAGGTAGAACCCACTAAGGGAGAGCTTGTGGAGGCTGAAGTGGGTGGCAATGGGGAATACCAGCCCTAGCATCACCAGGACTGCCACTCCTACCTGTGTCTACCATCTGTCATTTCTTAGACACCATATGAAGTTATATTATACATCTCATATCATGTTAATCATCCTCCCAACCACAAGAAGTAGAGTCTATTGTGCCCATTTTCTAAGAAGCTCCTGGGTGATACCCATGCTGCTGATCCCTGTGCCTTGTTACACTTTGAGTGACAAGGAGATGATTTCTGGTCCACTGCATTTCTAAACCGGGCAGAAAAGTAGAACCCCCTCATAACTTGGTCTGTAACACAGTTAAGGCAACTGGACCTATTATTTAGAAAACCGGGTGGATTTTGGTGAAGTTGCTGTACGACGTAGAGAAAGCAAAAAACATCAAAAATGAATCGGGTGCAGAAATTCAGATCTCACTGGGTGTGGTGCAAAAATAATGAATACTGTTATGCTGAAAAAATAAAAAATTAAAAAAAAAAAGAAATTCAGATCTGGCCAGCTGGGTAGACACTGTCACTTCTCTCTTTGCCATCCTCACCCAGCCACAGGCAGTCAGGACCTGACCCCTGCAGAAGCTGCCCCAGCTGGTCCCTGGGCCAATATTGAGCAAAGAGTTTTCAAGATGGCCACAATCCCACTCCTGCAGCAGTTGGATCCCAGACAACTATCCTCAAACCAGGGCTGTTGACTTAGGCTTGGCCCATGGCCTCTTGTGGTATGTCTGCACCAAGGATCGGCCCCCTAAACATTTCCCTCAGCTTCCATGACTTTATTTCTAACTTGACTCTTTGTTTTCTTGGCCTCTTGCCCTTCACTCTCTGAAGTATCTACACTGGCCTATATTTTCCATCTGGAGAATGATGCCCCTACCTGCTTTGCTCAGAGAGTGGATTCCAACTCTGCTAGGCTAAGCCCATTATGTCCGACTTCCTCCACTGAGGAGTCCTCCTGCTTCCCTGAGACATTGCTACTGGGCCCACCATTTCCCTCAGCAACCTCAGAATCAACCGAGTACCCTAAACTCACAACCAGCCACTGATCTCAGCTCTCTCTTCTTCCCAAAAACATGTCCTTAAGTGACAGTATTTGCTCTTGATGCCAAAACCCTATGTCTAATGAAAAGAAGTCTCTTTGTTCCATCATGGTGTTTCAAATGAAAAAAGGTTAGAAAAAATCTAAACCTCTGTTCCTTCAATGAATAGATATAGTTTGGAATCATTCTTGAGTAAGAATGTGGTAACGTGTGGTTAAATCTTATAGGAAGTTAGATTTCATTTAGATTTTGTTGTCATGCTAACTTTGTGTGCAGACAGTGATTAAGTTTGTCATTTTGTAAGATAAGGACACTTACAGTCAACATCTCTGGGCAAGATTGACTATATTCCTTTGGGTAAAATACAAATGTTGTTGGACCAAAGAAGGAAAGAGGACAGGAGCCTTGGTTTTTTAACTCTGTACATACCATATCTCATATCTGATTAATTCATGACTAGCGGCAAATACAGTAATAGGATGAACAAATATTGAGTGGCAGATTATAAATCAGAGAATTATTAAGGTCAGATTATTAAGCTCTCACTACACTCCAACAATTCAAGTTCTGTGTCCTTCTGCTGAAATGTTGTATAGACATGGTCCATCCCCAAGGTTGGCCTCATAGGGAGAGACCATAACAGAAAGATTGAGAGTTCAGGTCTGTGTCTCATAAGAACTTATCTTCAAGTCCTACTCTGCTACAGGAAAGTTTTACCATTTCATCCAAAAATATGTAATTTCTCTCAGCCTTGGTTTCCCCATCCCCCAAACTATAATGACCATATCATCAATCTCACTAGTTATTTTGAGGGGGAAATGAGGTTTTCAGCAGTAGGACTCCAAGACCATGCCCTGAGACTTTGCTGAGCCCCATCTAACCTGTCTTGTATGGATAAACAACCCCTATTTTTATGACTTTTTCTTTTAAAGATTTTATTTATTTATTTGACAGAGAGAGATCACAGGGAGGCAGAGAAGTAGACAGAGAGAGAGGAAGAAGCAGGCTCCTCACTGATCAGAGAGCCAGATGTGGGGCTTGATCTCAGGATCCTGAGATCACGACCTGAGCCGAAGTCAGAGGCTTTAACCCACTGGGCCACCCAGGCACCCCTATGACTTTTTCTTTTAGATACGGAAACCCAAGGTTGGTTCTTAGTTGTGCTGGACCTGGAAGCTTGGGTGGAGATGGGGCAGAGCCCTGTGCCAGACCAGAAATGAGTTCCATATCAAATCAACGATAATTACTATTCTTGACATGGCTGAAGCACAGTGTTAGTTTGGGGGCTTAAATGTCAGATGTCTTTTATAGCACCCCTAAAAACATGAGATAGGAGCATTAATGAAGAGTGGGAACCGGTAAGAGGGGTGCAGTGAGCCTCCTTATCCAGAAGCATTTTGTGTGGGCTCTGATCAGCACTGTTGTGCACACGTACCTTCCCCTGCTTACGTTGTTTGGCTCTCCCTGTATCTTTGAACTCATTTCTAGCAACTCAGAGCTATGTGATCACTCACACCTCCATCCAACTGATAAATGATGATCGAATGTCCACTGCTATGAATGGTGAAGAATGTGAACTCTGGTACCAGAATGCCTGGGTTCAAATCCCACCTCTACCAGAGTCCTTGTTTGGATCCTTTTCATTTGAGCTTCTCTAGGAAACCCGGGCAGTTGGGTTTTGCTACCAGCCTCCAAGTACAGTCAAAGACTTTCCTTCATACCGGACTGCTCGCTATTACTGAACATGTCTACAGGTTATGTCCCCTGGCCTCACATTTGGGTGACCTCTTTCTGCCCCTCTAGCCCATGGGAATCCTCCTATCAGAAGAGGGCCAGCTTAAGAGCTTTCCTCTGTGTCACCGTAGTCCTGAGACTGGTTCTCCCGTGAAACAGTCCATGCCACTGGGAGCAGTATGGTGCTCTGGGGACAGAAATTCTCGACTTCCCACTGCTGCTGTCAAGGACCAAAGCCCCAGTACCTCCATTATTCCTGTGAGTCTCTGCGGTCATTAGGAATGTCATCTTCACTATGCCAAAAATGTATTTCCTCATTCCCACAGAGCAGGGGAAGTAAGTTAATAAACCACAAACAGGGTATTCAACAAGCATATCCTCTTGCTTTTCTGCATCTGACCCTCTCTGCTCTGGGCCTCCATCCCACTGGGTAGAGGAAACATATACTCCACATACCTCAACTTGCTGAGAATGGCTAACTCATCCTTTAATTTTCCAGAATGCCTTTTCTGTATAGAAAATTCCTCAGTCTTTCTGAGATTCTCCACCCCCTTTCCTCCTGGCCATTATGGGGTCCTGTGAAGAGAATGTGTCAGTATTTTAGTGGTGGTCTACATAGAGAAAATTCGGGCTTTTGTTTTTTAGGTGTCCTTGCAGTCTCGAGAGGTCACTTTCTCTGCGTGTCACAAGGCTGACATGTGCAGCAAAGATCTGGGGCTGATGGTGTGGGCAGAGGGCAGTGAGGAGGCTCTCTCTTCCCTTGCTCTCCTCTCCTCCTTTCTGTTAGGCCCATCTCAGCTCTGTTTCTCAGCTTTGGCTCAGGACAGAAGCCAGCGGCCTCAGCAATCTGCAGGATGGTGCATGCTGGGTCCTGGCTCTCTAGCCTCAGCTCCCGTGTACCTTGTCTCCTCAGAACCAAGCAGAGATGCAAGATGCATGCTCCCTTCTGCAAGCTGGAGCTGAGGGGCCTTGGAGTGCTCCCACTGGCCCTGTCTTAGCTCTTCACGAATCCATCCTGGGCTCTTGCCACTGAGCCAGCTATACCGGGCCACGTGCTGGTGAGCAGGTGCCTTGCCAGGAGTCTTGTCCCGAAGTTCGAACAGGGAAGTGAATCCTAAGACCTGTGCCTCTGCCTTCCCTATACTTTCTCTGAATTTTCTCTCCTGGCATTGCCATCCTAGATTGAGATCAGACAAGCAAGGGATGCTGAGCCCAAGGCCCAGCGACCCTTCCCTGCCTCCCTTCTGAACCCGTCCCCTGCCCAACTCAGAGGCTTCCCTCACCTTAGGGCTCACAGATAAAATGCAAAATGCAATATTTTCATTTCTGAAATCTGGCAGCGCAGCTCCACCTTCTGCCTAGGGGGGTGTCAGGGTGAGTGGGAAACCCTCCTGAGTCATATGCTGCTTCTTTCCCAGTTTTGTCCTAGGGGGTAGCCTCCTCTTGCCAGGAGACACTGAATGTCACAACTTCATAATGGATGTGACACAGAAAGAGAAACCAGATTCCTGAAAGGTGAGGTGTGGTGGGAGGTTGCCAGGCACAGAGGCTCGCAGGAAGTCATTGAAAGCTATCTTTTTGAAATCAGACACCTCCAAATTCCAATCTCAGGCCAGTTTGCTCTGCCTGTCTGAACCTCAGCTTTTTCATCTAAAACGGAGGTAATAATAGCTTTTATCTAGTAAGGCTGTTGCAAGAACTCGGTATCTGTGAAGGAGCTATTGCATAGTAAGTGGTCAGGACATGGTTTTTGAGTGACTCTGCGATCTTTCCTATGGGTGTCCATGGGGATATTGTGACTTCCTTACAGCTTCTACAGAGTAAAGAAGACCCCCTTCCGCTATTTCCTTACTTGGAACTTTGCCACCAGTGGCAGAAGGAAAGGGCTGAGACACGCATTGAGCACACATGACTCAGCAGGTGCTTTGCGGGTATCACAGAGCTCACTGCTCACAGTGATCCTGCTAGGCAAGCAAGGTCACTCCCTCGAGACAGACAACAAAACCAAGGCTCTGGGCAGGACGGCCAGGAGAGTCTTGAGCCCTCATTGTGCACCTGCACTCCCCAAGTTCAGCCACAGCCTGCTTTACCCCCGCACAAACAACCTGCAGAGGTGAGGTGAGGTGGAGTCTGAAGACGCTGGGCGTGGGCCAAAAACAGTCAACAGTTGGTGGACAGAGAAGCTGCCAGTTGCAGAGAAACTGACGCAGACTGAGAAGCACCCAGGATTCCCTCCGGAGCCCAGCCCCAGTCCTCTGCCAGCTGGTCACCTGGGGCTGTTCTCCTTGTCCTGTGCTGTCCCTCCTTAGGCACATCCAAATGTCACCTTTGCGGAACTGCTTCCGTGGTGTATCATGGAACTGAGCACGTTTTTTTTTGTTTGTTTGTTTTGTTTTAATCAAAGTGAGATCATGTCTCCTTAGCTCTCAATTGAGGATAAAGATCCTCCTGTGTGTCTGCCTCCTCCACTGGTCCTGAAAATCTGATGTAATCAGAGTCATACCAACAGCTAACATGTTGCTCTTACCTTGTGCCAAGTTTTGCTATGACCATATATGATAACTGGTGAGATGCTCAAATCACAATGTCAGATCCTATTATTATCATCCTCATGTTACAGATGAGGAAAGCAAAGTCCAGAGAGGTTAAATAACTTGTCCAAGGTCACACAACTAGTAAGGGGGCAGAGGTAGGAATGGAACCCAAGGAGCCCATCCACAGGCTTTGTTCTCCACAGGGGCTGAGAGGGTTCATTGGAAGTTTCTGGGGTGGGGTCTGTAGGCATGTTAGAGTCAGACCTGGCCTCACTCACCATGACTCCTCCCATGTACAAGAGCTTAACCTGTAGAGCTATCTAATTATTACCCATGCAATCTTTCTAGCTCAGACCTTGGGAAATCTTGCCCTTTATAACATTAATACTCAGGGAATTCTCTAATACTTAAAAATGTTTTTCGGGGCACCTGAGTGGCTCAGTCAGTTGAACATCCAACTCTTTGTTTTGGCTCAGGTCATGATCTCAGGGTCGTCAGATCTAGCCCTGTGGGCTCAAGTTCAGCAGGAAGTCTATTTGATATTTTCTCTCTCCCTCTTCCTCTGCCCCTCCTCCTGCTTGTGCATGTGCACTCTCCTAAATAAATATAAATTAAATTACATTAAACAAAATGGTTTTCCTTTACTCTGAGACTCAAGAGTTCAGTTGCTTGCCCATGCCTGGAATGCTTGGGTATAACTCTTGCTTCCAACACTTCTTTCATTTCCACCCATCTTCTTCCTCCCCCAGCACCACTCCACCTCCACTAAGTGGGATGCCTGGAACTCACCACTATTCTGTTAGCTGACTTGCCAATTTCTTCCCTCGCACTGCCATGGTTCCTCCCTGAAATGTTCTTCACTGGGTTGTTCATGTGGCTCTCTCTCACCTTCCAGGTCTTCATGGAACATCCCCTAAAGGGCCTCCCCTTCCCTCCAGTGGCCTTCTGCCCCCCCCAGCCACCTCCTCTGTCTCATCACTTACCCCACTTATTGCTCAGGTCCCAGAGTCAGCTGCCATCCTTGCCCACAAACTATACCTTTAGGATTCACAGAAGCCTCTTTGAAGAAACCCTGCCCTTTAAGCTCCTTTATTCACTCCTGTTTGGGTTCCGGACCTTCTGGGGCCAGCCTTACACTGGGACGGTTCAGGTCCCTGACCGACGGGGTCCTCCATCTCCCCTTCCCACCATAACCTGCACTTGTAACCTCCCCATGCCTCTGGGGACTCTTCTTGGAACCCTTTATACTCTTAGTTTTAGGATTTGCATTTGGTTGGACAGGCCAGGTATGAGGAGAGTGATAGCTGAGTCTGTAGTGTGGCTTCTGAGACCTTGCATCAGCCTCTCAGAAAACCCTCCCTCCCGCCAGACAGTGCCTTGGATTTGTCGTGCCATGGACAGATTTCCCTTCCACAGGAGGAGATTAACAGGGAACTGTGACCTGTTAACAGAGCTACGGTGGCTCCCATGGCACCTAGGTGTCCGTGATGCCCAGCCAGTGACTTCCCAACAAAATGTTCAAGAGGGTAGTAAAGGCGAGCAGAAGAGGCGAGCAGGGGACTGTAGACACCAGATCTAGATCCAGAGAGCTGGAATGTAGACCACATTCTCCAGAAGAAGCCTGGCACCACCTAACTGTCCTCATGAGAAGTGAGAGCCAGAGTTAACAGACTCTAGTATGAGTCCTACCTTTACCACTCAGCTGCTTAATAGATGTATGAACTTGGACAAGTTATGTAATATTCCCAAGCCTCTATTTTCTCCTGTGGAAAAGCTGAATAATAATACCTATATAATAATAATATGACAGTGTTTTGCTGAAAAGAAAAAGTACATGATTGGGCACATGCCCATTACAATGTAGATTCTCAATAAATATGTCCCATACTCCACAGTCCTTCTCCATGTCCAGAGTTACCCCTCCTCCCTAAGTGTTTGCAGAAGAAGAGAAGAAGAAAAGATAATGCTTCCCCATCACCAGCTCAGTTGCTAGGAGTCTGGATCTCCAGCTGGGGAATTTGCAGAGCAGTTCGTCAGGACTAGAGAAACTCAGAACAAACCTGTGCTCCCCAGAGGAGTGTTTCCAGAGTGAATGAGAGATGAGCGTTGCTGCATCTGGGTGAGGCAACGTCTGTTATTTGAATTAGGATGGATGAGCAAACACATGGTTCATACTCTAAATAAAACCAAAGACATTTCCTCATCAGCAGTCTTCATAATGTGAAAGACAGCCCACATAGCACCCAGAAGACCTTCACCAAGAAGCCATGACACAGGAATCTCTACATGGACCACTTTTGTTTCCTCCCTTGCATGTTACCAGAATTGCAATCAGGCATGGAATCTGAAACTCACCTCAGAGTGCACACCACGAGACTCAGTGATCCAGGATGGGGGGGTAAACCCTAGGGCCCCACCATGCTGGTCAGTGCCTTCCCAGGCACATCTTGCTGGTCCTCCTTGGCACCCAAGTGAAATGCTATGCCATCCAGCTGTGTACTCTGAAAAAGGAAGTTCACAGAATGGGAGGAGGCCAACATTTCTTCAAAACCACAGGAAATGTCAAAGTCATCAGACCAAGTCTTCTTTCCCCAAGAACCATAAGTCTTGGCTCATCGAGAATTCATGGGATTCATCAAGAATTCATCACATCATCAAAGAGATCATGGGAAAATCTATTTTCTGACCATACCTCCCCCATTTCTATATGGCTTTGAAAGAAAAATTAAAAATAACTTAGACTGGGTGATTGTGATTACCTTCATCTTTATAGGACTTTAAATATCACAGTGATATGTTCAGGCTAAATCTTAATAACTGAGGAAGGAACAGGTCAACAGAGAAGAAGACAGGACTGAGGGCCTTTGGGAAACTGTCCCAGGCATACAGGACAGAATGAGCCAAGTCAGGCTCATCCACTTGCTTTGCTTGTTTTTTTGGTTACTTACTTTTTCCCCCTTTTCACTTGTTCTTCTGTTTGCCTGTCTTTCAACCTCTGACTCATCTATTAACCTACTTTTCCTACTAAACCTAATATGTTTCTGTTTTCATACTTAAGTTTCTGGACTCCACCTTTTTTCTGGTTAGCAGATTCTGTACTTGCAATTCACCTCATTTTTTCACTAATTCATCCATCCACCTTCGATCCATCCATCCGTCCATCCATCCATTCAATAAGACCTTAGCATCTCCCATGTATGTTACCTGTGAGGCATGGTGATAAGTACAGAGGCACAAAGAAGGGCACCACCTGCTTCAAAAAACTCACAGTCTAGTAAATGAAACTGACCTGAATTGGCCAACTGTGATTTACATGAACAAGTCCGTCAGTCATCCATTTATTCATATATTTGACAAATATACACTGAGTTCCTATGTGTACTGGGAACTGTACTGTATCCTGGGGGTTCAGTAAATGAACACAAGTGAGAGTTCCTGCCCTTGTGGAGTTTCTAGTCTCCAGGTGGGGAAGCTTGTGAGGTGATTGGGATGAGTCCAAGAGAAGAGGTCATGGGAAAATTACCGGCTGTGAAAGATTTTCTTCTTCTTTGCCCTCTTTTGTGTAAGCACGAACTAACTGTCAATTTCTGGAACAGGTTTTGGTTACCCATGGCAACATCTGAAGCACGCAGTAAAGAGCAGAGGAAAGCACACATTCACACCCTCACATTAAATTATCCACATGGCTCTCTGAGTGTGCCGATCAGGAACATAAAATGAGCTCTTGGTTAATTAGAAATGCTCTAGTGCTTCATCATTAGAGTGGGTGTGTTGGTTTTGGAAGAGATCTTTAATTTTTTTTTGTCTTAAAATTTTCAAAATGTGTTATTTGAATAAACTAAGTTATTTATAATTTTGGAAGAAGAAAAGTACTGAGATTTTTTAAAGTTTAATAAGACAATCTTTTATTCTCTAGTTCTCTCTTCATGAAGTCCAACTTTTTTTTTTAAGATTTTATTTATTTATTTGAAAGCGAGAGAGAGAGAGAAAGCAAGTAGGGGGAGGGGTAGAGAGACAGGAATAAGCACTGAACAGGGAGTCCATGCAGGACTCAATCCCAGAACCCTGGGATCATGACCTGAGCCAAAGGCAGATGCTTAACCAACTGAGCCATGCAGGCACCCCATGACTTCTTGACAAGACTCACAAGTGCTTATGTTATCTGAGCTCAGCCTTCCCTCCAACGTGATCCTTCTACCACTTCTTATTTTGCCTTTGTTTTATTGAAAAGCTTTCACATTCCCTAATTGTCTTTGTTCTGTCTCCTGGGACACTGCACATGCTGTCCTTTCTTTCTGCCTGTGACACCCTCTCCTCCCCCCACCGTCTCTCCTTCCCAGGAGTCCTCCTGTCCCAGCTAACTTTAATATCACTTTCTCCTCCGATTACAGATGAGATTTTGCTTCTTCCAGAATTCTCTCTTGCCCATAAACCCACAAAGGATCATGTCCTTCCTATGGTTTCCATACCCTACTATCATCCCCCATCAGGGTTCTAACAATATACTGTTCCAATACTTTATTTAAATACTTGTTAAATATTCTGTATTTGAGTTTATGACCCTTGGCCTACAAAATATAATTCAACCTCCTAATACGGCATAAGAGGCCCTTCCTGACTTGAGATCATTTCTCTTTATAATCTTGCACCAAACACACCAGCAATCTTGCACAATTTGAAGTTGTTCAAAGATTTCATTGCATGCTGTGCCTCTAATATTTTGGATATTCTGGTCTCTTGGCCTCTACAGTCCTTGCTGCATTGTTCATTTGGTGGATCCTTTTTCGTTTTTCAATATCCACCTCTTATTTTACTTCTTTGGGAAATCTTTTCCATGCTTTTCTTGCATTTCTCCCAACCAGAATGATTTCTCCATTTTAACACTTACCCTTTTGCTCTTTCCCCAACTAGGCTATGATGACTTGGCTGTACCTGTTGTATTCATTTCTTTCTTTCTTTCTTTCTTTTTTAGAGCCCAATATAGTAACTGTCCAGTAAATAGTAATTGAATAAATAAATATATCAAAATCATCACTGAATGTAATTTATATTGGTAATAATTGCATCAGTCAGCTACAGCTAGATAACAAACTACCCCAGAACTCAGTAGGTGGAATGGGAAGTGTCCAATCACAGTTCTGTAGGCAGCTCTGGTGGCTCTGCTTTAACTTGCAGGTCATGGGTCAGGTGAAGCAACACTCCCCGACATGCCTCTCAATCAGTTGGGACCAGCAGGTATACACATGGTAAGGGTAGAAGTGCAAAATACTTGAGCCCACCCCCATAAGGACATTTTAAGACTTTGCTTGTTTCATGTCTATTAACATACCATTATCAAAATAGGTTACATGGCCAAGCCCAACATTAATGGGCAGAAAATATACTTTTCCCACAGTGACTGGGTGAAGGGAGCAATTATCTGCTTAATAATAATTCAAGTTATGACAATGATGCAGCAACAATCTGCGATCTAGCCAACATGTATTCAAAAGAAATTCTCTTTTCCTCATAAGCAGTTATTAAGCAAATTTCACTCATGATGCACAATACTAGGTGGCTTATGTAATACATAATTAGAAAATAAGTTTGAAATATGCCATCAGCAGCATACAAGGAAGATAAATATGGATACAAATTATTATTCCACAAGAATATGCAGTATGTCTCTAATGAAGGCTATGTATCATAGTGGAGATGGCAAAGATGTTAACATCGGGTAGAGCTGAGGTCCAGATTGTGGGTTTTGTCACTTGCTGGCACGTGATGGTGGGTACTTGTTTAACTTTTCTCAGTCTCTTTGCTTCCCTTGTAAAATGGACATGACACCAGTGCATATCCCACAGGGTGACCACAAGGAAAAATGTCACAGGGTATGTGTGATGCCTGGCAGAGAGTGAGGACCTCGTGCACATCCAGTCTCTCTCTCTCTGTATCCTTCTGCCCTATTATGCTCTTGTCAAGGCCCAACTGCAAAGTGCACAGCCATCACCTGGGAGAAACTGTGGGTGACATTTCCTACTCTATCTCTTTCCTGGGGCCCACCTTGACCTGAGGTTCATTGGGATGAAATCCTCAAGGAACAAGGTATGAGTCAGATCTCATTACTTAGAGCCTATCACCTCATACATCTAATTTGGATTACTTTCCCCCAAGCACATCAGCTTTCATTTAATGACTTCAAAGGACTTATAATACACCTCTGTTGATTTATGTCTTTGCATGCCAACCTGGCCATCCCTCTCTGAGTGGTCTCAGCCCTCATACATTTCAACTGCCAACACATGTATGTGCTACCCTAAACTAGTCTAAACCCAGAGATCCAAATCTATATGTCAGGTTGCTTACACTGGATTTCTCCAAGTAAATGTCAGGCAGGTGTCTCAAATAGAGTGTATGAAATACTGAAGTTATCATCCTATTTCCATGTCTTTGCCTCTTACATTGCTCCTTATCTCAATGAATTACTTTATAATCAGCCCAGCCACAAAGGTTAAAACCTCATGATTGCCTTGACTTCTCTTCTTCCCTCCTCACCCTAATGCATTCAGTAATAAATATTATCAGTCAAGATAATTTTGGCTATAGGGTAACAAGAATCCAATGCAAACCAGTTTAACTAATAACAAAATTTGATTATTTCATTAATAATTAGTCCAGAGAAGCATAGGCACCAAGTACCAAGGTTCTGGCACAACTTTACTCTAATTTTCTTTGCTTTCCTAACTCTGTCCTCCCTGTGTGAGCTTCAGTAGCACACTGACCACAAACTGACTATAGCAAGCATAGGCATCATTATCAGTAAAATAATACCTAGAGTTTCTCTGGGGGGAAATTGTCTCTTCTTGTACCTCTTTCTTAGGATTGAGGATATCCTCAATAGATGCTTCTCGAAACATGGAAAAACACACTTATTTTGGCTCTCCTCTTCTTCATTCTCACTCTCCTGGGCTCCTCATTCCTTCTTCCCGGAAGAACATCCCCAAATAAACTACCTGAACCAAATTCACAACAGAATCTGTTTTCAAGAGAATTCAAATTAAGAGATGATATGAGGGCATAGTTTTTAATCCATTTCTCAACTGTGTAGTCTCAGTATTGGTTCTATTCCAAGAGGTCTCTCCTAGAGCACACCTAAGAAATAGTGTGAGTCACTCGGACTCATGCATGCCCATCTGGAGCTTGATCTCATGAGCTGGAGGTTGTGGTCAGCCCCACCAATATCACATATGTGGATA
Organism: Mustela lutreola; assembly: GCF_030435805.1. Taxonomy (NCBI): domain Eukaryota; kingdom Metazoa; phylum Chordata; class Mammalia; order Carnivora; family Mustelidae; genus Mustela; species Mustela lutreola. The sequence goes on along the minus strand of NC_081292.1, from coordinate 8,055,744 downwards.
GGTAGAGTGAATTTCCATGGAAAGTTACAGTCAGGTAACCAAAAGGAGGAAGAATAAATGCAAGGTAGATTAAACAACAGATATTCATACAGAAAGTCACCAGAGTCCCTTTAACTATGGTACCCACAGGTGGCTCTGACAGCAGAAATGAGTAAGGAGGCCATAGTATCTTCACCAAGGGAGTGATATCCTTGTCAACTACGAATGGTAATGATCTGGAAAATGATTTCACCCAAACTTCTCAAGTGTTGGAGAAGTTTGGAGAGAGAGTAAGCCCTTTTGCTTGATTAGTACAGCCAAACAATTGGTAGTTCTAGATCAGGAATCCAAGACTCCAACCTTCCAGTGCTGAGCTAATTACACTGTAAAAACTGAAGTGGAAAAAAATTAATTATCCATCCTTCCCTTATAGTGGCTGCTTTCTCGGCAAGCATGACAGTTCTGAGTTATAAGGACTACAGAATTATGCTCCAAAAATACCATATTGTTATAAAAATGAAGGACTTTGCTCTAGGAAAGGCTCCTTTCTGGATTGACTAATTCAGCCCATTAAGTTTAATCTGTGTCTGTAAAGAAAAATGTTGACTTCTGATTTATGTAGCTTACAAGATATATTTCTTTCTTTCTTTTTTTTTTTTTTAATTTCTTTTCACACACAGAGTGCCTGGGACAGTCCCTGACTCAGCTCTCAGCTGTCCTACTTTCATGATGATTTAGGAAATAACAGAAAAAATAGTATTGCAAGGCAGGGAAAACAGATTGGGCTGGAAGCTTTCAGAGCAGAAGAGGGTTGCTCCTTGGTTTGTCAGAGATGGGTTGACTGGGAAGGCAATGTGGGGAAGGGTGCAGAGAGGGAGGTAAGACGGTTTGGGCAGGGGTGTATCTGCTTGCACAGTGAGGACAAAGTCATTGACCCAAATGAATAAATAAATCAGAGAAGATCTGATTAGAGTGAAAATACAGTATAAATATGAACATCCGCAACAGCTAGTGTTGCTTTCAGAATGAAGCTACGGGGGCAGGAGGGAGAAGTGGAGGAAAGGAAAGGAGAAGCTAAATTTAAGAAACACCATCAAGAGAAATAGAAAACAGAACTTACACTTATCATTAGTGTTATAAAGGCAACTGGCAGAGTGTAAAGCTTAGCAGTAGTACTCTCAGATGCTGGGGAGAGGTGGGTGAGATGGGAGGAAAAGAATAAATCAAGAAAAACAGTTTCAAATGCGGTACTTAGAGTAATGGAGGCCAACAATGGAATAAATAAAGCAGAAACGGTATGAAAAGGAGGCTGTTTCTGAGTAGTGGCATTAAGAGTGGGGAGGGAGGAGTATTCACTCCACCATGAGCTTTCCTGTACTACTTGAATCATTACCATCTGCCTGCATTGCTCTGAAAGTTGAAAAACAAATGCCATACTTTTACAGTCATCCTGTTAGCATGGACTATGCACCTGTTCTGTGCCAGGCACTGTACTTGGGTTTGGAATAAGACAGAGCAGAGGGGTAAGTGTCAAAATGGAGAAATCACTCCAGTTGAGAGAAATGTAAGAAAGGCATGGAAAAGATTTCCCACAAAGGAAATATAAGAGGTGGATATTGAAAAGAAGGAAGCCACCAGATGAACAATGTAGCAAGGACTGTAGAAGCCAAGAGACCAGAATGCCCAAAGTATTAGAGGCATGGAATGTAATGAAATCTTTGACTAACTTCGAATTATACAAGATTGCTGGTGCATTTGCTGCAAGGTTACAAGGATAAATGAGCTCAAGTCAGGAAGGGTCTATCATGCTATATAAGGAGGTCGAATTATACTTTGTAGGTCAGGGATTGTAAATTCAAATACATAGAATATTAGTTGAGTGGGGATGTCTGGGTGGCTCAGTTGGTTGGGCATCTGCCTTTGGTTGGGGTCGTGATCCAGAGTCCTGGGATCGAGTCCCACATCCAGCTCCCCACTCAGTCGGGAGTCTTTTTGTCCCTCTCCTTCTGCCCCTTCGCCTACTTTTGCTCTTTCTCTCTCACACACACAAATAAATAAATAAAATCTTTAAAAAAGAAGAAGAAGAAAAATATTTGAGCAGATAATGCAAATAAGATGAAGGGGAAAGGGAATGATGGGTGAACACATTTCCCAGCTAAGCTCGAGGTACAGTGACTTGCTGTCAGTCAAGTGTTCCAACCCCGCATCAGAGATTTTTGGGGTTTTTCAACTGAGACTAGGATTCACAATTTTTATGTGAAAGCTCTGAATTTGAAAATAGTAGCAACTTCATTAAGCTATGCTATGCTGTGCTGTGATAACAAAGAAGTCCCCAATGTTCCATTGTGGAACATCATCATGATTTATTTCTCACTTATACATAGTCCAATGGAGATAGAATATCCCTCTTCCTAGTTTCTATGTCAGCAGGGTCCTGTAGTCTTCAAGATCATTAACCCAGGAGAGAAGGAAGTACATTGCTTCTTAACAGCCTTGATGGCAGACTCCATTGGCTAGAATGAGCCACTTGCCTTCAACCTAATTTAAATGAACACAAGAAAGTATCACAACACACCCTTAACTATGTCTGCCACAGCAATTAATGCAAATTTCACTCTTCAATCTCACATGATCTTATTTATAATGGATGGTTTTGGCAGAGAGGTGGCAGATTAAGAAAACCTCTGCCATAGTCAAGAATATATATATATATATATACACACACATACACACACATATAAATATATATTTATACATATAAATATTTATTTGTATATTTATATATAAATTTATGTATTTAAATATCTATATATCTATTTATATATAATATATAAATTATATATATTTATATATATAATATCTATCTATCTATATATCTATATATCACATTTTCATTTTATAAAAGATAATAATTCCAGGACTGTTGACTGAAGAGTATAATCTGGGAGGAAGGATTTTTTTTTTAATTGTCTTGGACAGCAATCTTGAGGACCAGATCAGGTCAGAACAGGACAGGAACAGTGGGACCAGAAGAGAAGGGATGACATAACAGACATTAACTCTCTTACTTTGCAAATAAACAGCATGCCCACAACCGTTTCTGTGAAATGCCCAAGGTTGCAAAGTTAATAAGCAGCTGCCCAGAACCTCTTTCTGAGTCTGGCACACTTTTCATTACATTGGTAGAATGGGAGAAAGGAAAACTAATGGAAATGTAAAATCTTTGACTTTGAGAGTTAGGCTTTGGGGAGCTTATCTAATGCAAACACTCGATGCCATCGGATTTTGTTCATAACTGATTTTAAATGTGAACCCCTCATAGATATTACTTTCTTCTTAACTTATAAGACCTGCCAATGGGTAAACATCAAACAGATAACGTATTCATTTTTTAACCTTGATTTAGACTCTTTTCCTATCACCTTCTGGGAAATCCTCAGCTTAAGAAAGAAATGTTTTTATCTTTCTCACCTCTAAACGTGTCCTAGTGCTGGAACAGTAAGCATTCTAATCAGCGTGGCTCCGAACCATCTGTGATGAGATTTCTTCGGGAGGATTCATCTCAGTCTCTAATGCTCAGAAGTAGTTAATCCACTTGAGCCTAAAGCAGAAAGAAAACAGAGAAAAGAAAATGGTCAGGAAGGAGGGAGTACATATGTGGGGGAGAGAAGACGGATTAAATGTAGCAGTGCTTTTTTGCCCTAAAACTTCAGAAAATGAAAACATAATGTATCTGTGTAAAGGCACATAAGAAAATTAATGTTAAGAGTTCTAATATTAATTATATGGAGACTTCATAGTAGGTACTGGATTAGCCATTTTACATGGTCATTTCAGTGCACCTGGCCTACTTCCATATTACCCCCATTTTACAAATGAGCAAACTGAGGCAGAAATAAGCCAAATCACGAGCCATCAGAAAATCCTTGTTATTTATGCCCAATACCTGCGTTTTTGCCTTTTCTGATATCTTACATAAAACCTTTTATCTGGTCTCAACAAATGTTTATCAAGTATCTACCATGAACTCCAAACTCAGACACAATTCATCTCATTTAATCTCTAAAATAATCCCACTAGGTCAGTATTGTTCTAATTATTACAGCAAAGCAAAGGGGAGTACAAAATAAGAATCAGGAGATGGCTGGTGTTTTATTCCAGGTCCCAATGGAGATAGAGGCTAGAACATCAACTTTCTGAGGAAGGGGGCCTCTTCATCTGGGCATTTTTTCTACCTTCCTTGGGAAAATCTTCCTGATAATGAGTCTCTCTAGGTTTCCTCATCTCATCTGGTCTTTCTCTCTTTGCCTAGAGGACCTAATGAAAGAATATGTGGGAGGAAAATAATTTTAATTATGACAACCATTTGGATATGTATATACCATCAGCATGCATTCTTATAACAGCGTGAGGCATATGTTAACAGAACAGCCAGTATAATGATGTCCTTAAGGGAAATTACTTTGTTAAAAAGGTAAGTAGATCTGAGTGTAAAGTTGGTCTCTGGGGCATCTCTGTTATGAGAGTTTGAGCAAACATTTGAAACTATATGATTCTCACATAGAAAAGCCATTGTTGGAACATAATCCAAATGGGTTAAACATCTGGAATGATATTCACAAGGTTGAACATACAGTAAACACGATATGTCACAAACGCAAAAATGTGCAAGAAATGACAAGCACATGCAAACAGCTATTGAAATCATGTTCATGAGAAGGGTGGACCTAGGAGTGAATAGGTGGGGAATCAGTGCAGAAATGAAAACTACAGAAAAGGGACAAATGGAAAATCTAGGGCTGAAAAGTCTAAAATCAGAAGTGAATAACAACATCAAAAATAAGTGAACAATTTGCCAAATGAGTATGCTGAGATTTTTCTCTACTCATTGTAACAAATACTGAAGAAGGGTGATAACGTCTCCAATTATGATTATAGAAATGGGTATATTTTAATTTTAATTTTAATTACCATATTTTGCTTTATGGTGTTTGAAACTCTACTAGTAAATGCATAACCATGATGGTTAGTATTGTGTCCATTTGGCTAGACCATGAGGTACACAGATATTTGGTCAAACATTATTCGAGGTGTTTCTGTGAGGATATTTTTGGATGAGTTTAACACCCATTTATTTATTTTTAAATATTTTATTTATTTATGTGATAGAGCACAAAGCAAGGGGAGTGGCAGGCTGAGGGAGAGGGAGAAGCAGGCCCTCTACTAAACAGGGAGGCCGATGCAGGGCTCAATCCCAGGACCCCAGGAGCAAAGGCAGATGCTTAACCAACTGAGCCATCCAGGTGCCACAAGTTTAACATTCAAATTGGTATACTAAGTGAAATAGATTGCCCTTCCTGGTATGTGTGGGCCCCATCTAATCAGTTGAAGGCCTGAATAGAACAAAAGAATGGACCCACACCCAAATAAGAGGATATTCTCTACCTAACTACCTTTAAGCTGAAACATCAGTCTTTGGACTCACACTGAAACATGGGCTTTTGCTGACTCTTGAGGTCACCAGCCTTTAGACTCCCAAGTCTCAGGCTTTTGGGGGCACACTGGACTCCCATTATCAGCTCTTTAGAGTCTCCAGCTTGCAGAATATAGATCTTGGGGCCTGCCAGTCTCCATGATAGCATGAGACAAGTTCTTATAATAAATCTCTTTCTGTGTATATGTATACATATCCTATTGGTTATGTTTTTCTGGAGAATCTTAATATAATAATTAAATTGGATTGTTAGATTTTCCTAGAGAATAATCATTTTGTAATCTTTGTCAGGCAATTTCTAGATCTCCAGGTCTTTGGAGTAATGGAGCTTTATTAGTTTCCTTTGTTGGTGTCATATTTGCCTGATTCATCACCATCCATGTAGCCTTGTGTTGATTTCTGTGCCTTTAAAGAGGCGAATGACTTTTCCAGGCCTCACAGACTTGTTTTCAATAGGTAAAGATATTTTCTTATCAGTTTCCAGGGCTACTGACATGGCCTCTGGAATCACCATCATACAAGGTTGGAGCAAGTTGTGTCTGCACTGTTGCTGGGTTTGCAGAGGAGTTCGTGGTTAGGGGTCCTGTCACCAGGGACTTGGGTGGGCATGTATCTTGTCTGGTCCCTGAAAAGACATGCCTCCGGGGATGGAAATGCCTCCAGCAACTTGGTTCATCAGGATGGTATTGAGATAAAGGTCCATTTCAGAATCCTCAGTTCAGTCCACAGACAGCTGGCCTGATGCCAGGTATGTGGTGGGTGTGACTCTGGTCAGTTCTCTAAGTGGGCACCTGCCTGGTCACTGGGTGGTCACTTGAGAGGTTAACACTGGTCCCAAACCATGGCTGAGGGGGCTGGAACCATGCCCTATAGCTGTTTCAGATTCTACAGCTAAGATTAGAGTCTGTGCACCTGCCTGTGGAGGCATCGATGGGCACATCCCCCACCAGGTATCTGAGTGGAGGCATGAATGGGAAGGTCTTTCTGAGTGTGGCTGGGAAGGGCTAGGACTGAATTATAAGGCTGTTTCAGGATTTATAGTCAGTCTGAAATTTGGGGTTCACTCTGGGAGATACAGGCAAGCATGGGTACTGCTGGGTTTCTGGGTGCTCTTTTCCATGGCCATTTTAGGATCTGTTGCTGGACCTAGGTTGGCTGTTCTATATTTGAGGGCAATTAATGGCCAGGTATCCCATTGGGTACCTGGGTCAGTGGGATTGTTGTAGTTAGTGGCTGGGAGGAACTAGATCTGAGTCACAGGATCATTTCAGGATCTTCTGTCAGACTAAGGTGCTTGACTTACCTCTAAAGCATGATGGACATGTCTCCTCACTGGGCCCTGGACCACAGGGACTTCTCACAGACAATGGTTGTATGGGATTAGAACCAAGCATAGAGACATTTCTGATATCTGGGGGTGCTGATGGAGTCTCTCTTGCTGGGTCTCTGGGATGGCAGGACTGCCCCTGGACTGTAGCTACAAGTGGCTGGAGCCTAGTTAAAGGGCTGTCATAGGGTGGCCTTGTGTCCAGGGGCTCTCAGGCCAAGGCCAAGAGAGCCTGAAGCCAGGTCACAGGTTGTTTCAGGGTCCACAGCCCAGACTAAAGTATCTGGACCTATTACTAAAAGCATGGGTGGGTGCAACTCCTCTAGGACCCTTGGCATATGGTGCTGATAGCAGGCTGGTGACAGCCAAATGGGGCTATAGCCTAGTCTATAGGGTACAGAGCTATTTCTGGGTCTGCATCCAAAACCAGGTTTCTTGGTCTTGGACTCTACCTGAGTTCCATAATCTGCCACCTGGGTCCCAAATCTCCTAAAAAGGCACTCTTGTCCAAAGATGGTTGCCCAATCACTGTGCTGAGGGGAGATACAAGTAGAGAACTCAGTATCCCACCATTTTGCCAATATCATCAAAGTTGTTTTTATTTATTTATTTATTTATTATTTGGTTTTGGTAGTTTTATGATTTTATTAACACAGATATGATGGGCATATAAGCTTCTATTCATTTTCTTTGCTGCACAGCCTGGCGTGGGATTGGCAACTCTGATGGCCAGCTGGGCTGTTCTTGCTATGGTGTTTCTGTGGTTCTTGGAGAAGACACTGTGAGCACTCTCTGTACAGTGAATTGTGTTGCACATCAGCGACACTAGAATCTTCCAGAAGCCACTGGGCCTCATGTGCTTTGTCTTCTTGCTGCTCCCACAAGCAGTTTTGGATGTCAGGGTCTGGCCCTTGAATCCTCTGTGCCCCCTATTTTCAGTGTCTCTGAGTTTCTGCCAGTTGTGCTTAATTTTGACATACCAGTTTGACTCGTGTCTGATGAACTTTTTGGTCCTCTTTTTCACAACCTTGGGCTTCATCAGAAGTTTGAGGACAGCCATGAGGCCAAGCAGGAGATGGCTGTCACCTCTGTAGGCAGAACCAGGAAAGAGACAAAACTGTGTTTTTGAATCTCTGATTAATTTCAAGATTTCTCTTGGTCTTTTGCTTTAAGCTGATGATTTTAAGTTTTAAGACTGTTGTTTTAAATTTTAGTTTGACCCTGATGTTCCTAGTTTGGTTTCCTTTGTATTTATCCTACTTAGAGTTTGCTCAGTTTATTAGACCTTTAATTTTTTCAAATATTTTTTTCTTCCCTGGTGTTACTCTCTTTTCTCTCTAGAGACTTAATGATTCAAATTGTAGGTCATTTTCCACATATGAGTGAAACCATATGATAATTGTCTTTCTCTGCTTGATTAATTTCACTTAGCATAATACCCTCCAGTTTCAATCATGTTGACACAAATGTGGGTATTCATCCTTTCTAATGGCTGAATAATATTCCATAGTATATATGGACCACATCTGCTTCAACCATTCCTCTGTTGAAGGGCATCTCGGCTCCTTCCACAGTTCGGCTATTGTATACATTGATATTAAGGAGGGCATGTGTTGTGATGAGCCCTGTGTGTTATATGTAACTATATTGAATCATTGAACACTACATCAAAAATTAAAGATGTACTATATAGTGGCCAACTGAACATAATTAAAAAAAAAGTTTTAGGCCATTCTCTTTTTATTATATCAAAAGTTCTGGTGGTTTTTGTCTCCCCTTTCTTTTGTTTGCTGTTCTTTGCCTAGCCTAAGATTGAAATCAGGTGAAAGCAATTTGATTTTGTTTTTTTGTTATATAAAGATTGTTTTGGCTATTCTAGGCCTTTTGAATTTCCACATAAATTTTGGAATCAATTTGTCAATGCCATGAAAACAATCTGATTTGAGTCATAACAAATTAGTAGATAAATATATATTTAGTAATACTATAAGGATAAATGAAGATACTAGAAACATGAGAGTTTTTTTTAATAAAACAATAAAAATGGGATATATGATTATCAATCTTACAAAATAAGAGGGAGTAAGAGGCAATTAGTGATCAGGAAAGACATGTTAGTGAATAGTGGATATCTTAACATGCCTGTAATCAAAACACACAGGAGATGTAACTTTTAACAAAGGTTATCATAATAATAATAAGATAGCCACTTCTACCTCTTATTATCACAAGAGACCCTCCTAAAATAAAACTGCAGATTAGATTACATATAGGTAGGAAAATACATATGATGCATATTCTAAGCAAGGGAATGTAGACATAGGCATCTCGCTCTTTTAAAAAGTGTAACTTAAAAGAAATAGCATTAATAAGAATGAAGATGTTCATTCCTTAATATTAAAAATATCAGTAACAGTATTTGGCACATAGTGAACATCAATTAGTATTTCTTGAGTGAAGAAATAAATATAGCAAGAGGGAAAAAGAAAAACATGGTTTTATGCTTCCTGAAACTGAAGATCAAGAATATTGAAGAACTGGAAAGCACATAAATTATTATTTAATTATTTGAATAATACAATTCATGTAATGTAAAAATCTATACCCAACAAATAGAAGAGGATTTTTTAATGAATACATTCTCTTTTTAAAAATGGATAAGGAAGGTGTGGTCCATATACACTATGGAGTATTATGCCTCCATCAGAATGGATGAATACCCAACTTTTGTATCAACATGGACAGGACTGGAAGAGATTATGCTGAGTGAAATAAGTCAAGCAGAGAGAGTCAATTATCATATGGTTTCACTTATTTGTGGAGCATAAGAAATAACACTGAGGATGTGGGGAGATGGAGAGAAGAAGGGAGTTGGGGGAAACTGGAGAGGGAGTTGAACCATGAGAGACTATGGACTCTGAAAAAAAATCTGAGGGTTTTGAAAGGGAGAAAGGTTGGAGGTTGGGTGAGCCTGATGGTGGGTATTATGGAGGGCACGTATTGCATGGAGCACTGGGTGTGGTCCATAAACAATGAATTCTGGTATACTGAAATTTAAAAAATAAAAAATATATATTTAAAAAAATTCACCATATACTAAATCACAAAAAAGTCTTATAACCTTAAGAAACTCAGATAATTGATGTTATATATACCAGTGCTTTTCAGACATAATTGTAAATAAGAATCACCTAAGACTGTTAAGACACAACAGATCACTAATTGACTGATTAGTCAATTATTGCATAAACAATAAAATCTATTACACTGAATTAGTGATTGAGATCACTAATTGACCTCAATCCCTAGAGATTCTGTTTCAGTAGATTTGGCTGCAATATTGCACTACTGGGTATTTATCCCAAAGATACAGATGTAGTGAAAAGAAGGGCTATCTGTACCCCAATGTTCATAGCAGTAATGGTCACGGTCGCCAAACTGTGGAAAGAGCCAAGATGCCCTTCAATGGATGAACGGATAAGGAAGATGTGGTCCATATACACTAGGGAGTATTATGCCTCCATCAGAAAGGATGAATACCCAACTTTTGTATCAACACAGACAGGACTGGAAGAGATTATGCTGAGTGAAATAAGTCAAACAGAGAGAACCAATTATCATAATGGCTTCACTTATTTGTGGAGCATAAGGGATAACATGGAGGACATGGGGAGATGGAGAGGAGAAAGGAGATGAGGAAATTGGAGGAGGAGATGACCCATGAGAGACTGTGGACTCTGAAAAACAAACTGAGGGTTTTGAAAGGGAGGGAGGTGGGAGGTTGGGGGAGCCTGGTGGTAGGTATTATGGAAGGCACGTATTGCATGGAGCACTGGGTGTGGTGCATAAACAATAAAATCTATTACACCAAAAAGAAATTAAATTTAAAAAAAGAAATAAAAGAAATTTTTAAAAAAGAATGTACATTTCTAACAAATATAAGTTAATGACATGGTACCAATGCCTGGACCAGATTTTGATAGCACATTCTCTTACAACAATATAAATTACTTCAAAATCAGTAATGAAAATACCTTTAAAGACAAACAAAGGTATGCTCCTAAAAGTTATTTTTTAATAACTTTAATTCTCATAATTACTCAGGGGTTTAGAAAAATATCACAATGAAAATGGCAAAGTATTTTGAAATGAACTATGAAAGCATTAAATTAAAATCTCAGGGATTAAGTCAATGTGATATTTAGAAGTATATAGCCTGATATATATTTATTTGTGAAAATCGACAATATGGGGATTACATGAGTTATAGTTTCAATTCAAGAAGCCAGAAACAAACAAACAAAAATAATTCTACTTCTACTAATGAAGACCTAGCTTATAGCAGTCAAAAACTCCTGCTGAGAACATAGAGAATAGATGGATAAAATACAAAAATAATTTGAATGCACCAAAGAGTCACTGAGGGAGCCAAAATTAGGACCATAAAAAGAAGGGAAATGCACAAGGGTGAGTCCAATATTCTACATCACTTTTTCCTGCAAGGCATTAATACATTTTTGTGTATCCCAGGTTGAGAAGTTTAACACAAAGAGAATGCTAAAGAGTAAGGAAACTACTTATAATTTTGGCACTATCTTGAGCCTAGAGAGAATAACATAGACTTTATGGCTACTGAAATAACCAATATTTAAGAAGCAAAGATGCCACAGATTAGAAACTACACAGTAAAATGCCTGGTAGCCTCACCACTGATCACCTAAGAGAGTTGCTTATTCATTTGTCAAGAAAGCCAAAAAACTGCAGCCAGGAGATTGAGGAGTTGGCTAAATGGAGCATCATGTTGGGGATGTATATCTTAGATTTCTTGGTGACCAAGAAAAAGGAGTGCTGATAAATAGCCCAGATTTTCTCTAGGGACTTCTAAACATATATATTACTACATATTCCTAGGGATAGGAGCAAGGAAAATAGTAAATCAGGTTTTATAATGAAACCCAGTTTCAGACAAACTTAATTAACTGATTATGATAAACTCGTAAACTAACCAAATTGATATATATATAAAATACTGAAACCAGTAATTTCAGGAAACATAATCTTTTCATGTACCTATCCAACATTTACCAAAATTAACCAAATGGTGGTCAAAGGACTAGTCTCAGCAAATTTCAAATATTAACACAATTTAGAATTTAATCTCTGCTTACATGGAAAATAAGCTAAAAAGCAGTAACATAAAAATATTCTTTTATATTTGGAAATTAAGATATATGCTTATAAATAATATATGAATCACTATAATAATCCTAAAGGAAATCAGAAAACATTTTGAAATGAATGTAATGAGAGTATATCTGTCAGAAATCATCAGATATTATTCAGTATACTTACAGTAAAAACTATACCTTTAAATACACACTTTAGAAAAGAAGTGGAAATGCAAAGATCTAAATGTTCATCTCAAGAAGTACAAAAAGAAGAAAAAGGATAATTAAAATTTCTCCTAGAAGGAAAGAATGTGGATATCAAACCAGAAATTAATAAACTAAGAAACACACAGGAGAGAAAATAAACAGAAATAAACTGATGTTTGAAATGAAGAACAAAGTTGATAAACATTTTGTAAAGCATGATGGTACAAATTATAAGTATCAGGAGTATAAAAGGGGATTTCACCACAAATCCGACAGACATAAACATGGTAAGAAGAGGATGTTGTAAATTACATTTTTTCCAATAAATTTGAAAATTTACATTAAAAAGACAAATCCTGTGATGTCTGGGTGGCTCAGTTGGTTAGATGACTGCCTTCAGCTCAAGTCATGATCCTGGAGTCCCGAGATCAAGCCTCGCATTGGGCTCCCTGCTTGGCAGGGAAGTCTGCTTCTCCCTCTGACCCTCCCACTTCTCATGCTCTCTCTCTCTCTCATCCTCTCTCTCTCTCAAATAAATAAATAAAATCTTTAAAAAAATAAAAAATAAATTAAAAAACAGACAAATCCTAAAACTTTCCAAAACGGACACAAGAAAAAATAGAAAACATAAATAGTCCTAAATCTTCCTATAGTACATATTGTTTCTTTTGTTTATTATTATTTTCCACTTTCATTAAAAATCTTACAAGACTGATAACCAGGCCAATGAATTCTTCCAACAGTTTAAGGAAGAAAAATGAACTACACACAAATTCTTCTAGATAACAGTAAAAAAAAAAAAAAAGAAAAAAAGAAAGAAAGAAAAGAAAAAAAAATTCTTTTCACTTCATTTTCTCATACCAGCATAAATCCAATACCAGAAACAGTTAATGACATTTTCAAAAAGAAAAATTACAGGTCAATCTGCCTAAAAACCATGATAATGCCATATTTTTAGCAACAAAATTGCTGGTTAAATTATAACACTGTAACCAAATTAGAAATGAAACAAATTTTCTTTAACCACCATGTGAAATCTATAAGAAAGTATACATATACACTTCAGTAAATAGTATTGTTAGTAATGGAATATTGAAAACTTTCCTTCATAAAATTGGAAAAAGACAATGATGCTCAAAACCATTTCTATTAAATATTCTACAGAAAGTCATATAAGTTCAAGACCAAGTAAATTCATAATGAAAAATAAGCATGTGAAAAGATCTAAAATTTTTTGTATTAGGCCATTGTAATTTAAAATAACACTGTATGTTAGATACATGACATTATTTGTCATGCATTTATCAAAAACCCAGAGAACTGGGTCACCTGGGTGGCTCAGTGGGTTAAAGCTTCTGCCTTCAGCTCAGGTCATGATCCCAGGGTCCTGAGATCGAGCCCCACATCGGGCTGTCTGTTCCACAGGGAGCCTGCTTCCTCTTCTCTCTCTCTCTGCCTGCCTCTCTGCCTACTTGTGATTTCTCTCTGTCAAATAAATAAATAAAATCTTGTGATTTCTCTCTGTCAAATAAATAAATAAGATTTTATTTATTTATTTGACAGAGAGAAATCACAAGTAGGCAGAGAGGCAGGCAGAGAGAGAGGAGGAAGCAGGCTCCCTGATGAACAGAGAGAGCCCGATGCGGGACTTGATCCCAGGACCCTGAGATCATGACCTGAGCCGAAGGCAGCGGCTTAACCACTGAGCCACCCAGGCGCCCTAAATAAATAAAATCTTAAAAAAAAAAAAAACCACAGAACTTCACAGCACATAAGTGAAGCTGAATGTTGAAAGAAATTTAATTTATGAGATTAAAAGAAAGAATGAGGACTATGACAAAAGAATCTAAATGTATTACCAATGCATGGAACTATCTTAGTGAAGAGAATGCAAATGAAAAACTGTGATGTTACTGTAACAGACTGGAGCAATTAAATAAATGAATGATAAAGGGAGTCAAATTTTTTGCTGTTGGAATTAGGATTTGCTGATAAACAAGGGAGGGCATTAGAATGATCCATGTGTTCATGCATTAGAATTGGAAACATCAGTATGAATTCATGTTTAGTAAGTTTAATCAATGGTGCTGAGCCAATCTGACACCTATAAGTAAACAAAGCCAAAACTGAATGATCAAACAAAACTTGACTCCCACCCAACATTGTACAAAAATTCATTTCTAAGTGGATTGTTGATCTATATGCTAATTGTGAAAGGTAAAAGAATAAAGCTCCCATAAGATAATGTAGGAGAGTAATTCAGTGACTTTTGGAGATAGATTTTTTTAAATTAGATAGAAAAGTCACCAATAGGAAAAGTCTAAACAATAAGACTTCACTGAAATTAGGAACAGAGGTTTCCACCAATAACCATTATTTTAAAAACTAAAAGGAAAGCCACTAGGTGAAAAAAAAATTTTTGCAAGGAATGTATTTGACACACACCTGACCTAGAATTCATAGATGGGGCTTAAAATTAAGTAAAAGATGAAAAACCTAAAATAAAAATAGATAAAAGATTTGAACAAGTACTTTATAAAAGAAGATATCCAAATAGCAACAATCAATGAAAATTGCTTAATAAATTATTAGTGCTAGAGGAGCTCATGGAGAGGATATGACTGCCAGTTGACTTCTGAATTGGACCCAGTAATCAGAGGCTCCTCACTCCTTCCCCTATCCTTGGAATGTGCATTCCACTTAACTTTCCCACTCCCAGAAGCTGTCCCAAGGACACAGGCTTAGATAGTGGTGTGGTTGGTGCTGAGACCTCCTGGAAGGGACATGTAACTAAAGCCAGTTAAGGCCTCTATGTTCACTTAAGATTTGACAGACAGAGGTAGCGATATACTACTCTTGTGTCATCCAAGGGAAGCCTCATAAATAAGCTTTCTTGCTTATTAAACCTGCCACTTACCAATCTCGGAGAAGTCCACCTCTTTCTTCAGTCTCTCCCCGCCCTCCACATTTCAAAGCACACCTGGGAAGCTCCCTAGGAGGTTGCAAACCAATGGTAGAAGCATGTAAATTCAAACCAAGTGAAATATCACTACCTACCACCAGAATGCCTAATATATATAAATATATTTTTAAAAAGTCTAACTATAGAATATACAGTTAAAGATGTTAAATAATTGTAACTCTCATTTCACTCTGGAAAACCATTTGGCAGTATATGCTAAAGTTGAACATACATGTAAACTGTGACCCAACACTTCCACTTCTAGATATATACTCAATAGGAGCGCATATCAATGAGCAACAAAAGTCAAGTGCAAAGATATTCAGACAACATTTTACTTATGCTATTGTCAAGTGGAAATTCCCATCAGTAACAGAATGGATAAATAAATCACTGTATGTTATTTATCAAGAAGAATATTGCATATCAATGAAAATGAGTAAATGTCATGTTCATTAAACAACATGAGTTAGTATCACAACACAATATTGGATTAAAGAAATGAGCTAAAAAGAATATATGATATACCTTGCAAAAAAAAAAAAAAAGACAAAACCAATTTGGGTTGCTAGAGGACAAGATGGTGGCTACTTTCACAAAGGAGGGTAAAAGAGTGACCTAGAGGAGGTACAAGGGAGACCTCTGGGGCTGGTGATGGTATTGTTCTATTTCCTCATCTGTGTTGTGGTTATATCTATGTGCTCATATTTTGAAAATTCATCTAACTTGTACTCATAATTTATGTACTTCTGCATGCACATAAACTTCAATAGAAAATAATATAAATGCTGGGGGAAAAAAGACAAAATTTAAAGAATGTAGAGGCCAAGAATGATAGCTGTAGGAGCAAATATTAATGTGACATTAAGTAAAAAGGATAAAGAAAAATCAATAACCAAAGTTACTTTTAGTGGGGAAAAAGCAACAATAAAAAGGCAGACCTGTAGCAAATCCACTCAAGAAATAA
This sequence comes from Mustela lutreola, assembly GCF_030435805.1. Taxonomy (NCBI): domain Eukaryota; kingdom Metazoa; phylum Chordata; class Mammalia; order Carnivora; family Mustelidae; genus Mustela; species Mustela lutreola. The sequence goes on along the minus strand of NC_081292.1, from coordinate 8,039,640 downwards.
AGGGGAATAATTTTTTGAAAGAATAAATTTCAATCCAGAAATAAAGGGATTTTTTAAAAGAATATTTTCCTAGCCCTTCCCAGCTTGTGCTGTAGCTGTGCTTATTTGAGACATCCATTTTCAAGTGCTTTTACACTACAGCTAAGGTTTATTTCCATCTTTCTTTTCATTAATTCTGGAGGCAATGGTCTATTGTTTGTGACTCAACATTCTGGATTTGCATAATAAAAAACATGCAATTCTTTTTAGAATCTCAAGAGAAATAATTCAACACATTTGTCTTTTTCAGCATCATTACCAGTTATGACACTAACATCATGAAAAATACTAATGCTCATTCTAAAATAGTCACAAATATTTAATTTAACTTGCAGTACATTACCTTCTACTCAACAACAGCTATACATTTAGCTCTTGGTTTTCATTTGTAATTTATTAATTCCATCAGCATATACTGAGTTTCCAGTAAATGCCGGCCATGGGTCTAGACCCTACAAAGCAGCCGTGCATAAAACATGACCTCTTCTCCAAAAAAGCACTATTTCCATAGGGCAAAGACATGGACACACATAAACAATTACATTGCAGGATATTACGTGCCAGCAAAGAAATGAATGTAGGTCATATGGAGGCTTGGAGTAGCAAACAATTAAGTTTGTTTAGAGGATGAGCTGAGGACTGCAGAAGGAGCATTAGCATGCTGTCCTCAGCAGGTACATGGTGTGTAGGAAGGCTCAGAGACAATTATGGGAGTGTTCAAAGGACTCTATTTGTGAAAGACATAGCAAGCCATGCTAAGATGTTCAACTGCTGCCTACAGGCAGAAGAGAGCTCTAGAGGCTTCTACATAGTTGAGTGAGGAGGTCCAATTTGATTTTGAAAGACAACATTCTGTTCATTTTGCTCTCCAGGTCCTTTGAGTCTCACCACCACTAGACTGCACTATGAAAATTCTTCACATCTCCCTGCTTTTGGCTTTGCAATGTGCCATGATCAGTCTGCTTTTCAAACACTGTCTGTCTGACAACATAAAATTCACCTGTTTATAGAACTACCCCTGAGCCTCTTGCATAGCTAGTCCCTCCCTCCACTGTATTTGCATGTTGTATTGCACTTATACTATTACAAAAGCCACTCCTCTGGATTATAATTACATTTCCATATAGGTCACAGCCACTGGACCTTGGGATCTGATAAGGGTGTCTTCTTATTTGTAGCCTTAATGCCCTGAGGAGTTCTAAGTACATATGAGTATTTAATTAAGGTTTGTTAAATGTACATCTCAAACAAACAATTTAAGAAAATGGTCTATCAAATCATAAAAATCAGCCAGACTAATTTTTATACTGTGAAATATCATTCAATGATATATCTATTTGGTGATTTTGAAATTATTGTTTTAAATCAGCATCTGCCTATACTGAAAAAAATAGATAAATGCTTCAAAAAGAAGTCAAGAAAAGATTCTAACATTTAGTGGACACTAACTAGAAGCTAGCCTGTGCTAGGAATCCGTATGCTGTGTGATGGCTAATTTTGTGTCATCTTGGCTAGGCTATGGTGACCACTCGATTGATCAGGTACCAGGCTAGATGTTGTTGTGAAGGATTTTTTTTAAGGTGTAATTAACATTTAATCAGAAGATTTTGAGTACAGCAGATTACCCACCAAAATGTAGGTGGGCCTCATTTAATCAGTTGAAGGTCTTACAAAAATAGGTCCATCAAAGAAAAGAATTATGCCTTATGACTTAAGACTACAATAGCAAAAGTATGAACTCTTGCTGGGATTTCCAGCCTGCCAGTCTTCTTGAAACTTTGGACATGTCAGTACTTACAGTTATGTGGCCCAGTTACTTAAAATCTATTCCCTACCCCAACCCCTCTCATCTCTCTGTCCTTCTCTGGAAAACCTTGACTAATACAATGTGATATAATTTAACCATCACAGCCAACTTCAGAGCTGTATTATTCTCATTTTTCACAAAGTCATGGTTGGTCGAAAGTTTAAGTATCTTGCATAGTCCATGTGGTCGACATTACTCTTGCTCACCAATATCCATTCCCTCCAGGTGACTAGATACTCTGGCTTCCCTGAGACTGTCCTAGTCTTAGGGCATAGTATGCATGTCTTCATTCCTAGAAATCCACCCTCATCTGGTCGTCCAGAAGCAATTGTGTATCCTGACCTTCAGCAAGGCCATGTGACTTGCTTTGACCAATGCAATGTGAGAAGAAATGGGCTGTGAGTCACTTCTGAGTGGAAGTAATGACCCACCAACATTTAATTCTCCAGCCTTCTCTTCCACTGCAGTGATGATGGGTGATGAATGTTCACTTGGACATGAATGCTGAACCTTTATCCAGGATGCTTGCCCTGAAATATCTCCCAAACCACCACTATCTGACTCTGTGTTAAGCCACTGAGATTTTGGTGGGCTTTTGTGTTTTTTTGTTTTTTACTTTAAACTATACTGTTCTGGGCACCTCGGTGGCTCAGTGGGTTAAAGCCTCTGCCTTCGGCTCAGGTCATGATCCCAGGGTCCTGGGATTGAGGCCCCGTTATCTAGCTATCTGCTCAGCGGGGAGCCTGCTTCCTCCTCTCTCTCTGCCTGCCTCTCTGCCTACTTGTGATCTCTGTCTGTCAAATAAATAAATAAATAAGTCTTAAAAAAAAAAAAAAAACTATACTGTTCTGTCTGGAAAAGTAGAGTAAGAGTCTATAATTTTTCCATAGCTACCCTATAATCAAGGAAAGGAGTTTTTGTTTATTTTAAGTAGATTGGTTGAGGAAGGAAATGTATATTTTTATATACAGACAGAAAGGGGCTAGTGGAGAAACACAGACCTCTGATGTCAGAAAAAGGAAGTTCTAGAGGGCAGGTGTGGTTAGAAAATATGGTTAGAGAAGAAGGCATGGAGAAAGCGAAGACAAACAGCTTTTTCTCCAAGGGTCTGGGGAGCAGTTGAGAGGCAGTGACCCTCTTAGGGTGGAGGAGAACTTGCCATAGATGCCATTGCTCTCAGAGGAGTGCTAGACATGGAATCCTTGGTTAAAAACTTTAAATATGTCTTGTCTTTCTCAAAGCCTATGAGGTAAAGTTGTGGACAACATACTCACCAAATTTCACATTTTATGATTGTGGAAATTCTATTCAGTAACATCACAGATGCACCTAGATTTCCTCCATCACCAGAGGGTAAAAAGAAAGTCTACAACCAACTCAAAGAACAGGCACAATAAGGAGACACTAGCAAGTGTATTAGGGCTTTTAATCAGCAGAATTCAATATGGCAGCTGTGAATGGCTTTGTAGAGTTTTCAATTTCCAGTTTATCTCCTTAACTAAATGTGTATCATAAATGACTTGACTTTTAGTTTGTCAACAAGAATAGAGAAGGTTAATTAAATAATTATAGATAGTAAATGTTTTCTGGAAGTTTGAGGCAGACATGAAGCAAAGCAATATTAGAACAATCTAAGTACATCCAAAGCTCTGAGGCTCTTCACCCAGTTTTATGGGAGAAAGTCCATGCCTTCTATAGCTTGCTGTACCTAAATCTGAGAGCCACCACCTATATGCAAGTGTCCCTGCGCATCCCCTTGCTGCCTGCACCCAGAGAGATTTGAATGTTTACTGTTATCTCTGCATTTTAACAAAACTTTAATTGAACAATTTTCTAAAAATGTAGTTGAAAGTTTTACATTATATACTTTAATGTTCAGATATGCGGATTTATTTGTGGTGAATTCCTAGTTGTCAAATTTGAAAGAATTCCTTCTAGAAGAGTCAGAACACTCAGAGAGTTGAAGTATTTTATCTAAAGTCAAACAACTGTTTACTTCCTAACATTTGATGCATGCACAGTGCTAGGGGCTAGGAAGCTAGGAGACATGTGACAGGTTTTGGACCCTATGGTGAAGCTAGCTTTGTATCTTGGCCATGAACTGGTTCTCTGAGCCACCAGGCAAGAGAGACCAACTTATTCTGCCTGAAATGCATGCTGTTAAAATGGAAATTTGCAGAAGGAAAAAGTATTTAATGAACATTAAATGGAGGAGGGAGAAGGGCATTAGGAGCAGAGAGGGAGTGTATGTGAAGGCCTACAGTATAGTATTCTTTCTTTGGAAGTAGATTTTTAGTGTATTTGAGAATCTTGAATACAAATCACAACAACCTAGGAAACTTTAAACAAAATACGGATGCTGAGCCCATCCCAGACATTCTGCTTTATTTAGATTCAAATGCCTTCATACTTCTCAATGATAAATACTGAGTATATCAATTTCTTATAAAATGAAGAACTGCCCCCCAAAACTCTGAAATATGAATAGAATGTTCAAAGCCTTCTTTTCTACCCCTTTGATTTTAGAAAGAAAACTGAAGAGAATTTACTTGCTTATAAAATGTCAAAAAATTCCATCAAAGCTGGCATGTTCTCAAAAACACTTTTTGTTCCTTTTCTTACGGAATTGATTCTACAAACTTCGGCCCCCTAACTGTTTACTGACTCACAACATTTATTTTAGAACGCGAGAATGTGAAGTCTGGTAACTACTCATTTTTAGCCAGTATCTGTGTTACCGGTCAGCTAAGCTCGGTGTGATCTTGGTTCATCCAGGCTTCCCTCAGAAAAAGCTGTTTCCACAGAATATTAGTCAGCTTGGGCTGATGCCCAATACCACAAATTGGGTGGCTTAAGGAAAAGAAATGTTCACTTAGTTCACACTTGTGTTTTTCATTGTGATGCATGCAAATCTTTAAGCAAGGATTTTAAAAGGACATGAGGGTTAATTCTGTTTTGATTATTTATTATGGGATTTTCCACTTGTATATGAACACCTTAAACTTGATGGATTAGGGTGTGCTTTGTCTAAAGATGCCTCGGAAATCTTGCTCGTGCCTGGTTGACAGACAGTAAGCTATGAAACAAGCTTGATGCACAAACCCATTTGTTGTTTTCTTTCCTGTATGATGTAGAGTTAAAAAAAAATAGAAATTGTTATATGAAATGCCCTAAGTATTTAATACTGGACCATTTAAAAAATTAAAGATTCATAACAGGCAATGCAAAATAGAGAAAGCATTTGGACTTTGGAATAAACAGAACAAATTTCCAAATCCTGGCTCCCTTCCATGCTATGAGGGAATGTGGAAGTTGCATAAGCCTTCCCTGAGCCTCAGTTTCCCTATCTGCAGTTTGCAGTAATAATATTAACCCCATGTATACTGTGAGAACCAAATGCATCCATTCAACACCTTCTCAACACATAACAAGTACCAGTATTTACAATATTTACCACCTAGTGAAATATGAGCATTGCCCCATCAGAATGGATGCTGCCTATTAACAACAACAAAAACCAACCAAAAAAACTATGGGTAAATCTTAGCTGAATATAGCCCTGGCTTGAATGAGTATAGGTATACGTACTGAAAATACAGAAATTAATGAGAGAGAGCCATACCCTCGGCATCTCAAAAGACTCAGAGTCCTCCAAGAGAGCTTCAAACACAAGAAAATGAATGCACTATGCTGTTCTAGATACTAGGAGAGTAGATGTGTCGTGCTTGAAAGTCCCTGGCACTGAGCTTATTGGGCACTCTTTTCTTTCCACTGGCCCTGATAAGGAAACCAGTCTTGTGCATGGTGAGATCAGACCTCATTTTATTTAGCAAAACTGTGAAGAAGAAAGAAAAATCAGGAGACAGAAAATACTCCTTAGATTACGAATAAAATGAAACCAACAAAGAGAAATCTCACTCCCTCAAGGCTTCACCTTGGGCCTCAGTGCATTAGTGGAGCGTTCTACCCTATACTGAAATGTAATTTCTCACTGTTTTCCCAACACAAATAATCTTGACAGTCTAAACCTAATAACTACCCTTTATTTCCAGTGAGTCAGACATGCTCTTTGTGCTATCTCATTTAATCCTCACTGAACTTGCTATAAAGATAATATTACCTAGTTTATCAGGTAAAAACTGGAGGTCAGGGAGTTGAAGTGAGTTGGCCGAGGTCACTTGACGAAGTCACCACCCTGGATAGACCAATGACCTAGAGACCACAGGGCAGCTAATCCCCTGCCTTTTTCTCATATGAAGACCCACTGAAATAAACGACAAAGACGCTCCTAAAATGGGGCAGCATCGTAAGACAATGGAGTCTCAATCTTAAAAAGGAACAATGTTGGGCGCCTGGGTGGCTCAGTGGGTTATGCCGCTGCCTTCGGCTCAGGTCATGATCTCAGGGTCCTGGGATTGAGTCCCGCATCAGGCTCTCTGCTCAGCAGGGAGCCTGCTGCCCTTCCTCTCTCTCTGCCTGCCTCTCTGCTTACTTGAGATCTCTCTCTGTCAAATAAATACATAAAATCTTAAAAAAAAAAAAAAGGAACAATGTCATACTATGAAAAGTTTTAAAGAAATAAATATGTTGCAGTATCAGAAATATGATGATTTTAGTAATTCCTCCCATTATGCACATATAGGAAAGAGGGGAGAGACACATCAGGAAATGGGGATTTTAACATTATCTCTGTGTTTATAGTGATATGTAATCTACACTGTTAAAGAAAAAGAGCTGAGGGGTGCCTAGGTGGTTTAGTGGGTTAAAGCCTCTGCCTTGGCTCGGGTCAGGATCCCAGGGTCCTGGGATCGAGCCGCACATCAGGCTCTCTGCTCCGCAGGGAGCCTGCTTCCCTTCCTCTCTCTCTGCCTGCCTCTCTGCCTACTTGTGATCTCTGTCTGTCAAATAAATAAATAAATAATCTTAAAAAAAAGAAAGAAAGAAAGAAAAAGAGCTGAAATGCTACCAACTTGGATTTCTTGGGTTGAAAGCCTTATTTAAAAGGCTTTTATAGGCCTTTTAAATAAAAGTGTTACTAAACAGAAAAAAGAAAGCAGTCATTATGATTACACGCTCAGACACCAAAATGGATTGAGATGCTCTTACCTCTGGGTCTGATGGGCAAGTCATACACATTGTCGACACACAGCAACCCAAGTATTGCCTCTTCAAGACTGGCAAAGACGAGGTGCTCAGCCATGGAAGCCTGGCCTATAGTGGTTACCAAAGTGCTAAGTGGGGCTCTGTCTTTGACCCTGTGTTTCTGTGCTTGACATCAACTTCTGAATTTCAAGCTGCCCTTCTTCCTTATCACCCAAACCTGCCTTCTTCTGGCTCATGGACATCTTCCAAGTTTCAGAATGCATCTCTCCTTCCAGGACACCTCTTTCTTTCATTACTAACAGCATTCTGTAATCTACCAGGCTCTTGCTGCTGTGACTTCTAGCCCCCTGGGACATTCAGGGGCTGGGACAGTCTGCCATCTGCCTGCTCTTGCTCCCAGCTGGGCCCTACAGATCGGCAGTTACTGTTCTGCAGCGAGGTCATGAGGCAGACATAATCATTGCACTCAAGCATCTGCACCAGGGGCCAACTATTAATTCTAATCCCAGAAATGAAGCAAAAGTTCAGGGCCCAAGCCAAATTCATTGTCATGTATCAGGATAGAAGACACAAAGAGCCAGGCAAAGCTAGGACTGCTATGGTAAATGATAGCAAAAAGAAATGGGGGGGGATCCAACCAAAGTTCAGTTTGGCTGAAGAGGTAGCCTTGCCATCCAAGCCTGCTTGTTGTCAAAGGCCAGAGTCAGGTTTTCCAGCTCCTTTGATGGGCTTGGTCAAACCGGGTGTCCAACAGCTGATGGCAACAAGGGGACCAGAACAGCCACAAGCTCCCATTCCAGCTGACTCCTCCCCTGGCCAAAGCAATGAGATGATGGCGATGCTCATACTTTTGGCCCTGTTATCAAGTATTTTTAAAAAGAACATTAAGTGGCACCTGAGTGGTGCAGTCAGTCAGTCAGTTAAGTGTTTGACCCTAGGTTTCAGCTTAGGTGGTGATCTCAAGGTTGTGAGATGGAGCTCCACATCAGGCTCCAGGCTCAGTGCAGAGACTGCTTGAGATTCCTCCTCCCTCTCCCTCTGCCCCTCCCACTCATGCTCACTCTTTCTCTCTAAAAAATAAATCTTTAAAAAAATTATGACATTAAAATTGCACAAATAGGGACTAGGAACCGTGAGCACTTACATTCCTGAATGTTATTTTGTATGATGTTCACTCTCAAGAGCAGTGAGAAGCTGCTTATACTAGACATTCTAGGTACAATAAATTTATAAAAACAAGATGAAATGAACACTAGCTTGGGGCACACAGATGGTTCAGTCAGTAAAGCCTCTGCCTTTGGCTCAGGTCATGACCCTGATCAGGGTCCTGGGATTGAGCCCCACATTGGGCTCCCTACTTAGCAGGGAGCTTACTTCTCTCTCTCCATCTACCCTTCCCCACCTCCACTCCACCACCAACACCACCCCCCGACTTTTGCTCTCTTTCTCTCAAATAAATAAATAAACTCTTTAAAAAAAATGAACACTAGCAAATAATGGAGCAGCATTAGAAACACAGGCCAGTAGAACATGAATTTCAGATCTGAGCCCTCTGGCAACACCTAAATGAGGAGGATGGGGGAAACCATCAGTTATAGGGAACTTAACCATTATGTCCAGCAAGAGGAAATGCCTTGATGGGAAACTACCACATGCCAGAAACTGATTAAGCAATCATCTCATCAGTTCCATATTTTAAAAAAGAAGAAAATGGACAATTTATCCATAATCAGAATAGCAGTGACGGAAGAGTTTGACGTGAGAGAAGACAATTCTGATGGTCACGTCTACCTGCTCTAGAGGAAACAGAAGCTTTGTCTTCATAGGTATACAATTGAGCCACGACACAAAGACCAACCAGCTTATCCTAATTGTTTCCATCTCACTGACTTTCAAAACCCCGTTTGTTAATTCACTTAACAAATAGTCATTCATTTTCTATCTCTTGTGCAAGAAATACACGCAGATGTGGATGAATGAGACAGCTTTGCCCTTTGCCCTCAAGGAGCCTGTGGTTTAGTGGAGGGAGAGACAGAGTGAGTCAACTATTAGAGTAGACACCCAGGTAACCTTTCCTGATGATGGCAAAGATTGTGAAGAAGAAGAGAGGAGGAGGAGGAGGCTACAGAGTGGCATAAAGAAAACAGGGAGAGGGGAGATAAGAGGGGAGACAGGAGACCAAGTGAGAGGAGGTACAGAAGAGAAGGACAAAGTCTGACTGTTTTCAGACATCCACCTAGCCCAGTGTTCCGTCTCGGACCTGTCTCCTATGTCCCGGTGGTCCCCATTCTCTTAACTTCTCATTTTGGTTCTAGCAACCAAGATACAGGCTCAAGCTCAAAAGTCAATCTTGGTGTAGCTGAGTCCCTAAGTAACTTCAGGTGGGGCAGAATTCTTAAATGTATAGTCCCTCCTTTCCTGATTTTTTGCAAGAAGCTTTCAGAAATCCTTTCTGTGCACTGGGCTTGAAGACAGGGAGGCAGTTCCCTGGACGGAAGGAGAGCCTGCAGTAGAAGGGGATTGTGACTTCAGATGGGAACACGCTGGAGACAGAGAAAGAAGACTCCTTCCCACCCCGGAGCTGCTGCTGAGAGTCTGTCCCCCAGCGGGGAGGGAGTAGAGGTCAGGAGCAAGTGAACAAACACGACTTTTACAAGAAAAAGACCCAATTTCTTTTCTGGTGCCCACACAGCTGCATCAGTAACAGTCAAGACGATGGATAACGGAGATTCATTTGCCGCTCAAGAAAGTGCACACAGGATGGTCAACACACTTGTTTGCTTTTAATAATGGATTAGACGCTAAGTGGCAAATGTAAAGCTCTCGAAGCTCCAAAGAAAACGGTTGACATTCTGCCTGCTGTGAATTCAAACAGTACATTATCTCAGCAGTATCTTTTGGAAAGAGCCCATAAATAAGTTGGGAAACATTGAGTTCTGAGATGCTTATAGGGAGGTGGGCTAAGTCCCCTTCCCCAGAGCAGTCAGAAGTCTCATGCGTGCTCACCCCTCTGCCCTACCATGGGCCACCACCTGCACTGGAAAGAGTGGTACCCAGCTGGAGGCTGAGGTGACAGAACTGCCTTTTGACCCCTGACTACACCCTACTGGCTGTGCGACCTTATACAAATTACGGGACCTCTCTGAGACTAAGATGATTCCAAAATCCAAAGTAGCAGTGGCCCTGCAAGTAAAACATTAAAGAAATGGAAAGCAAAGAAATAAGGGCATCCAATTCAGTATCCAGAAGTTTGCTTACTGCCTTCCATTTATTAGTTACAAAAATCCCTGGACCTAAGCTAAATTAATATTTAGCTTTGTTTTATAGATGAACAGAGATCGAGACTCAGAAAGAAGCCAAAGCAGTTGCCCAGGACCTCAAAGAAAGTGGTCTGGCCAAGGTTTGAACCCTATTCAAAAATCATTTTCCCTGCTCTGGGCCCCATTATCTAATGCTGTCCCCTTTGGAACGTCTTTGATTGGATGTGGATGAGTGAGTGGGAGTGAAGAGCCCAGGATACCCCTCCGGGTCCTGGTAGGTAGAAGGCAATTGTCTGGGAAGCCTGAGGTGAAATGCGAAGTCCAAGTGGGGATCCATGGTATAGTTGGGGTCTAGCAGACAGCCATGCCCTTGTCCTTCCACTTACTGCCCGAGCTCCTGAAGCTCCAAAGAGAACCACTGACCTCCAGAGCTGGGCGACAATGACATTCTGCCGTGTAAGCCGCATGGTGTATGGTACTTTGTCATGACAAGCGAAGAAGTCTAGAACAGTATTTATAACACTTTGCTGCCTTTAAATCCATTTAACCACTCACTCTTTGCCTTTTTATTTTTTTAAATAAAATGTGTGTTATTGACTTTTCACTCTGTGACAGGCACTGAGGAGACAATCACGGTCCCTGTTAAAAAAAAAAGTGCGTACGCTTACCTTGGTTGGGGGAAAAAGCAACACGTTAGAAGTAGCACTGAGTGGAGTGGAAAATGTGAGCATACATGTGTCAGGACAGGGCTTCTCTCCATCACTTTCCAGGTGTCGTAGGAGAAAGAAAGGTCAACCACCCTCTCTCACAATAAGAATAGCAGTCTCATTTGATACTCACTGATTAATTACCTTTATGAACAGGGCATAGCTTGTGTCACAAAGTTTTTTAGTGATTCTGTTCAGTTCCCACAGGTCTAGCTTTTCCTGTTCCAACATCTACCCTATTAGTCCTTCCTAAATATTTGGAGAGATTGTGGGCTAGAACCACTCATGGGGGATGTGAAGAGGCTGCCAGCAGCTCTTTGATTTTCCCACTGCTTTGACATAAGCAGCAACTTCAAAAAAGACAAGCTTGGTGTGTGTCAAACCTCGAGTCCACTGCAAGAAGATTTCAGGGAGGGTCACCTGGGTGGCTCAGCCAGGGAAGCGGCAGGTTCTTGGTTTCGGCTCAGGTCTTGAGCTCGTGGATGTGGGATTGAGCCCCACATGGGCTCTGTGTTCAGGGCGGGGTCTGCTTTGGACTCTCTCTCTCACTCACTCTCTTTCTCTCTCTCTTTTTAATAAAATAAAATATTTTTTTAAAAAAAGAAGATTTCAGGGAGCCTTTTGTGTAAGACACACCACGGGCAATGGGCAGTCACGAAGCAGCCACAAGCATCCTAGTATTAAGGGAAATTATGAAAATTATGAAAACGCTGAGATTTGCTCTGCCTCATTTGCTGTCTCTTCCTGCTCTCCGTGCAGATGCTGCTGACCAATAATTTAAGTTCATCCACTTAGCTCCTTACCACGAGTGCCCTAAGGGAGATCTACAACATTCCCTGAGTAGAATCTCATTCCCTGCTCCCTTCCTGCCTGTTTGCTTTTCACATTTAATAATGTGTTAAAACCCTACCATAAGGTACTCTGTGCTAAGTTATGTGAACGCAAAGGCCAGCGTGAGCCAGGCTCTGACCTCAGGCATCGCCTAGTCTGGTTGAGAAGCAAAAAGTTAAGTTCTCACCTACTCTCTCCTCTGTGCCACTGAGGCACCGTCCACGTGATGTCATTACCACCAGCATCCAGAGCACCTCCCCCTTGCATGCAGTAGAGTGACAAGGATATGACTCCACCAGACGCCACATTTGCGGCGCCCCCTCCCCCCGACAAACCCACAGGAACAAGATGATTTCAGGACAAAACAGCAATGATTACCAGACAGCAAGAGATCAAAGGTATCAAGTCACTTGTCCCCATTCTTGATTGATACCATTCTTGATCGGGGTTCTCTACTCAATATTTTTACAAGAAGTTCTTGTTTTGATTTTTTTGGCGGGGGGTGGGAAGATGATTGGTGGTGGTTGTTCTATTCACGTTAGATCACGTTGGGTTTTTTAGAGCTCACGCTTTCCAGAACCCTGACTAACAGGGGAGTTGTACCAGAACTAGGGGGTGAATGATTTGGAAACCAAAGTGCAGAACTGGCTTTATCAAGAGATAAAGGGTGACTTGGTTGGTTAAAAATCTGGCTCTTAAGCTCAGCTCGGGTGTTGATCTCAGTGTTATGAGTTCTGGCCCCAAGTTGTGCTCCACACTGGGAGTGAAGCCTACTTAAGAAAAAGAAAGAAAGAGTGCAAATAAATAAATAAAAGGATGGGGAATCTTCATGGTCCCTGCCACCCTCAGCCAGGATGCTGGCAACACTGGCTGCGATATGACAGTATCTGGCTACAGACTCCCTGAGTATCTTAAGGCTTCAACCTTGTGCCCAACACCACTGAACTTCTAGTGACTTGGTAGAAAAACATCAGGATATTAGACAGTAAACTCTATCCTTTCATTTTTATTAAACTTCTACAGCAGGAGCCACACTGGATCATCTGGAAGTGAAAAGAAAACCATATGCACTTGGTAGAAGAAATGCTTTCGTGACAGTCTTGGCCATGCTAAGGTTAAAGGTCAGGCAGTAAAGTATCCTGGAGAACTGCAAAACTAAATTTCCTATGCCATGATAAAGTCAGTTTGAGTCAAAACAGGGCACTGAGAAATGCTGCCAAAGATCCATTTGTCCTCCGCCTGACAAAGGTAGTAATTCCCCACAGCGTGAGCAACTTGGATGCCATTGTGGGGAGAGAAGAGGATTAGATTTCCCTTATCATCCCATCCTGTCTTTCATTCTTATCCAAGGCCAGATTCAAGACAGACGCCATTAATCTGAGGCCAAGGAGGACCGACAAAACTCCAGGTCTATTGGTAAGCAATCAAAAGGGTTGGGTCCTGTTTTCGAAGACAGTGATCAGACATGGTCTCTGACATCAGGGCTGTAGTCTTCAGAAAATGAAGCTGTCAGATAGCTGATGGGGTCTTCAGGGATATTTATGGCAAGAGAAAAAACAAGGTGGCTTATTCTCTAAGATAAACCTCAGGCTCACTGAAGCATAGGAAGAAAAGTTTCAACCCCAGAAGGAGACTTCTCCTTGCTGCCCTGCCCCTGTTGGAAATGGCCAAGGAGAATACCGGACGAGGGAATTCATCAGCAGGCAGAGGCTGTGGCAACTACATTGGGTGAACAGGGAATTCAAGCCATTGCCGACAGGCAAGACAACAGATGGATGTGCATTTCTATCCCTATCCTTGGAAGTATTGTGGTCACCTAATAGCACTTCCTCCTCTCTCTTTTGTCCATGAGATTTTGTTTTGACTATTCTGTTTTACCTCAGGGGTGTTTATTAAAAGAAGCAAAGAGTTATATTTATCATTACAAAAGCCTAAGGTTTGCAGAATCTTTCTAAGTTCTAATGACTTACCAGAGTAAGTCTTCCGATTTAAAGATCCTGGATTTGGAGATGAAGGCAACATCTGGAAATGATTTTGGAAGCGGTAGTTTTTCTATACACAAGATAACTGCATTTTATTAAATGGAAATATTTTGGGAATTTAATGTATACTCAAAAGCACTTGTAAATGGGCTGGGGAATCAAAAACCAGATTGTACCCAGTACACAAGACTTCTTTCTTCTGGCAATTAGAAGTCACTTCCTTTGACCCCCACAGATACGGGCACAAATCCCGGGGTAGGCCTCCCACAGTATTCCATCTGTCTCGGATTGTTTCAGGACCAATCTGAGTCCTTATTTAGGATTTTTCTGCTACAACCCTCGAGGAACATTCTCCTCTATTCTCAGGAAGGTTGGAGCTTCAAGGATGTGTCCCTGGACCGTTAGGTGGCCAGTGTACGTTCCTAGGGAAAGACAGAATCAAGGGGGAAGAAGAGACAAGATGAGTCCAGCACTGAGTCTCTTATTCTGGCCCTGGATAAACTCAGTGCTTATTCAGCTCGTATGGCTCATCCTACAATTATGTGAACAGAGCCAATAGCTTACCAATCACTTTCTATCTTCATGAGGCTAGCTAAATGTGGGTTTCTTTCCAGTTACAAGATAAAGAAGGATTAGGGGTGCCGTGCCCAGCCCAGTGACATCACTGGACAGTATATAGGAAGGCTATAGAGTAAAATTGAAGAGCTCTCACCATAAGGAAAATATTTCTTCGTTCTTTTTTTTCTTTTTTTTTTTTTTTTTTTTTTGCTTTCTTTATGGTACCTTATGGGATGACGGATGCTAACTAAATTTATCACAATAACCATTTCACAATCCACATGAGTCAAAACTTTCTGTAGCACACCTTAAACTCACAACAGTGAGGCAGGTCAGCGATAGCCCAAGAAAATGAGTAAGTCATGAGGATACAGTACACTTGTGTTGATTCTGCTTTCTGAGAGCATATCGCATATTTGAAAGGAGCTAGCCGAGTAGATCTAGAAAGTTCTCCACACAAAAGAAAAATTTTTGTAACTGAACATGGTGACTTATGTATGTGGTGATCATGGTGGTGATTATTTTGCAATATATACAAATATCAAATCATTACACTGTACCCCTTAAACTAATATATACTTAATGCCAATCATAGCTCAATTTAAAAAAGATTTTTTTTAAATGTTTTTGTCACTTTTAAACAAAGGATCCCTGAAAGGTACCCTCCTTTTGTCATTTGTCATTGAACTTCCATGCAACATATAAATAATGTAACATAGGGATTTTTTTTTTATTTTATTTTTTTTTATTTTTTTTTATTTTTTATAAACATATATTTTTATCCCCAGGGGTACAGGTCTGTGAATCACCAGGTTTACACACTTCACAGCACTCACCAAATCACATGCCCTCCCCAATGTCCATAATCCCAACCCCTTAGGGATTTTTTTTAACCAATAGAAAAATTTGATCCAAAGTTGTAACCCACTGAAGTCTGCTAACTAAGAGGAAGGCAGACTTTAAAAAGAAGACTTCATAAAAGGAAGACTTTAGGGTACCTGGATAACTCATTTGATTAGGCAGCTGCCTTCAGCTCAGGTCATGATCTCAGGGTCCTGGGTCCAAGTCCCGCATTGGGCTCCCCCTGCTTTGCAGGGAGTCTGCTTCTCCTTCTCCCTCTGTCTGCCACTCCCCCTGCTTGTACTCTCTCTCTTTCTCTGTCAAAAAAAATAAAATCTTAAAAGGAAGGCTTTATATATATCATTATTAATAGTCTTCCAATTTAAACATTTATTTTCCTCACAGACGTTAGGACCCCTACTCCATCATCTGTTTATGTCTTGGCTTTGGACAACTTAATTATCCCATCTCAGGTTAATTTTCCTCCTTTTAAAATTAGCGTGATACTGTCAACATTATAAGGATTAACTGAGTAATATAAGCAATACTCTGAGCATTACAATTGTACTTTATTTCATGGTCAATACATGGTATTCTCACTGATAATCCCAATCATTTATCCAGATGTTACACACACACACACACACACACACACACACACAGGGATTCCCATGTGGATTAGCAGCCATCCAGAATTGGAAAGATTCCTTCCCATAATACTCTCTTCTCATTATTCTGAATTTTATAACTATCTTGGTAGTAATCAACAACAGAGCCAACGCAACCTCTGTTTGCAGTGTCGAGTGCCTTGGGGCATCTTGAGATGATGGGAGAGAAGGCCCCGGGCAAAGTATGGAGACAAATAATTTAGGTACTCTAGTGCTTGCTTCCCAACGCATTCCCACAATTTCCATTTCAGATGTAACCAGCGGAACACAATTATGAAAAACTCAATTAAGATAAGCTTCTCTTAAAAAAAATAAACACACATTCAATTTATACCATTTCTTAGAATTAGTTTAGTAGGGAAAAAATTCTCATAATACTATTAAATTTCCCATTCAACTTTCAGCCAGAGAACAAGGGCTTCTGGCAATAATTGCTTTTTTAATGACTGGCTGCAACTCAGGGTAAACTCTGCTATAATTATAGTCTTGCAAGGGAAGCACCTTATGATTAGATTTTGGACATAGCCAAAATATCATTTTGCGCTCTCTGCCTCCTTCCATGAAAGCTTTTTAGTCTTTCATTTCTGACACTTATCTAGTGAGTCCATTTAGAGAAATTATCATTTTCCCTTGAGAAGCTAAGTAGGCAAGGATTAAGGCAAGAGAGTCTTACAGTTGTCCTTCAACTTGTTTCTGAAGGCTTGTTTAGCTGCACCCTCCCCCTGTCTCCCACTGCTGATGGGCTTTACCCACATCTCTCTGCAAACAAGTTTCTCTTGTTTCTCCCTGCATATGGCAAGCAAATGGCCTCTTAGGTCTGATGTGAAACAGCCTTGACTCTTAGTTAGGCACTATACCCAACTACATGGCTGCCTAATGCTGTGCTCCAATCCTAAATTCCAAGAAAAGAGACTCTGGTAAGCATGGCATCAGCCAGGAGCTCCCCCAGTTCCGTCAGTTCTGCCCAGGGTGGAAAGCTTATGGAGCACAGTGGGCAGAAGAACTCGCTCTTGGATGAGAATCCCCACAGAGGTCTACTTCCCAATATCCATCCTGCCTCCCGCCACCATTTACTAAGAAAAAAACCAAAGCCCACAAAATTTTAGCAAGTTGTTCAAGTCACCAGCTGGCAAAGGTACACACCTGACCTCAGGAAAACCTGCGATTCCTAAGTCAGAACTTGTTATTGTAGCATTTGGTGTGTGAGTAGACAACACCAGGGAGGTGGTCATTTCAAAAGCGGTGTTATCAGTAACCTCTGAATCGAAAGGAAATTACCAAAAATGAAGTCTGGTCATTTCTCCATTCTCATAAAAGAGATTTCACTTTGGGCCCTTGTGAGCTATATAAGTGTCTCTCACAATTTCCTGGAAAAAAAATAGAAACGGGGGGGAAAAAGTGGTTTTCAAAATGGGATGCACTATAGAGCCCCTTGGATTTGCAAAGAAAGTGCTAGAAATTTCTCTCCTCTTTTTTTTTAAAGTATAAGTAAAAAGTAAATAGAAGTTTACACATATTTAACGTGCAGATTGGCACTGAGCCTCTGACTTGGTTCACATGTCAAACGATAACATTTTACAGGGACAGGTGGCGGTTTTTTCAACAGAGAACTTAAAAGTTGCACATATGCATTAATTTATTTACAGCTTCTTCTGCTGTCTTGCAATTTCTGTGTGCCTACTGAGGAGGATTCTCTGATTACATGTAGTTTTGACAACTTAACTACCACAACATGAATAAGTGATCTTAAAAAAAAAATTCTGCAAAGATATCTCGGCTTAAACATAATAATAACAATGCCCAAAAGGTGTGGGCGATGAGATAATGGCACAGTTATTCAAAATATGGATTTAAGAGCCACTACTCTTAATGATAAATCTTGCTTTGAGTGATGAGTGAGCCTTGAGATATTAGCTAACAAGAGTATTATAAAACCATCACAACGAGAAAGACGTTTAACACCTAAATGTGCAGAACGTTATTAATAATGATGTGCTTCAGCAAAAAAAAAAAAAAGGCTCCCGTGCCAGGAAGAATATAGACTGAAATGGCATTGTTTTAAAAACGTCATTTATCCCAGCTTTGTATCATTCCTTATCCATTTATATTTTGGGGCACTGTTATAACATATTAGGCTAAACTGTATGAAATGACCACATCTCATATTTAGAACGTTGGTCACTGACAACTTCTTGTTGTTCATTGTATAATATAATAGCTGTTGCACATGATCTGAAAGAAATAAGTGTGCATCCATTGGGAGATTTCTAGAAAATTTTTCATGGGTGGGATATACGGTCCACAAAATTTGTGGACCTCTCTCTTATCTTGCATCATTTTAGAATAGGGAGGGATTTACTGAGATGACAGTATTGGATAAGACTTTAAGGAATAAGGATTCAAGAAATGAAAAATTTCTAGAAGACGGAGAGAGGGCATGGGTCTTGGAGCAGGAGTAAAAAACCAGACTGAGCGAGAAGATCGAATTCACCGAGATAAGAAGGCATGAGAAGACATGTAGGTGGGAGCAAAGGGACGAAGGATCTTTGGCAGAAACGTAGAGGGTAAGGAGATAACTGACTGTTAAATAAAACCCCTTCCCTTAGTGGAGGGCAGTTCTCTAGCAGTCCAGGGTACAAGTGGTAAAGGCACAATTTTATGTTCCCGTTTGGGATGCAGCACTATTCTCTCTCTCCCCGTGTCATTACCATGAAGACCCTCTCAGACCTGTGGACAGATGTTCGGGGGACTGCAGTGGTGAGCCCCCAGCCCCGCAAACATTAGGTGCTTTGCATACTTAACGGATAGGACACAAAATGTGTTTCCCATGCTCCTCTAAGATCTCTTTCCTCCGATTTTCGGCCCACTACCAATATATCATACAGATTGAGAAAATCAGGCATAAGCCCATGAATGTTTCTGTGAAAAACTAGAAATGGAATAAACAAACAAGCAAACCAAAAAACCCCTAAATGTTCAATACTTTAAGAGTGAAAATAGAGAGATATGAAGTTTACTGGAGTGAAGTGAACCATCACATATACACAGACACACACACACACCACACATGCACGTACAAACGCTGGCAATAATGTGGTCTTCCACATGTTTCCTCTTAAACACTGATAAAGTGTATGCCTATCATACTGGTTCATTTTAACCACTGATCTATGATAATAATATTTCTTACTTAGAAACCTGACCACAGTGCAACTTACAATTAGTGAAAAGGCACACTTTTTCTCCATAGCTGACTATTTTTCCTTAAGACTTTGGTGTGTCTGAATTACTTTATGCTTTATCATTAACAAATGTAGTTAAATAATTTCTATGCTTTTCTAAATTCTTCATGAAAAACACTGATGAATTATTGAGTGATCTTGCTCAGCTCCCTCCTGTTATCTGTGCTCGAAATAAGCCCAAATGCTCTGCCTACATTACCCTAATCAGGAGCCACTAATCCCCTGGCATCAAGTGGCAGAATGACTCATCGTAAGGCAGAGGAATTAACCAGCTTCTCAAGCTCCCCCAGATAACTTAGCCCTTGCCTGTGATGGAAACATCACCTTTAAGTATTACAAGCATCATGATTTCACAGGAAGATTTACATAGGAGACATGGCCATTCATCCAGCATTGGCAGAGCTCCATTGAACAGTATGACTCAGAAGAGAATCTCCAGTAACTGATACATCTATTTCATGATTTTTGAATGGCTTTGATTGTATAGTGTCTCATTTCTACAACCTCTTCATGAAAGACGTATTGTTATTGTTGTTGTTATTGTTGTTATCACGATTCTCCCCATTTCAGTTTTATAAGGAGAAAAACTGAGGGGTCAGAGAAGCCAAGTATCTTTTCTATTTGCCCAGAATCTTAAATAATGCTACACAGCAAGAAATTGGTGCAGCTGGAATTCTCACTTAGCGCCCCACCTTTTACTAAACTGCAACTACATGAAGAATGTTTCTAAAATGAGCCCCAAAATGAACCACATAGAAGACTATTTGAATTGTAAAAAGCCATAATTTTTTTGAAGTTTAGAAAATGGACATAATCTATAAGTGTATCATGGCAAAACAGCTGAATATCTTTTGATATATGTTGCATCAATTGTCTTTCAGTCGGGTACGTGCAATTATAACAATGATCTAAAAAGTCCTGGTAGCTTTAAACAAAGCAAAGCAAAAGCAAGATTTTCTTCATGTTCATGTCCATGTGAGCAGGTGAGGCTCTGCTCTCCATCCTTTCCATTCCCAGGATCCAGGCTGAAGAAGCAGTTTCCATCAGAGATCATGGTGGGCTGTGGCAAAAATAAAACACTGGGCATAGAAACAAGTGATGCTTCGTCAAGGTTCTGCTTGGCATATGTGATTCCCAGTTCAATACACAGTACAATGGACAACAACAATTCCAATGGGCAGACCTAATGGCAGCAGGACTGGAATCTTCTCCTCCCTCAGAGAGGGGAAGCAGAGAGGCACACTGTAGATACCACTTAGAGTAACGGCAAATATTTTAAACAACTAAAACGATGTTATGAATAAGGCTTTGGAAAATGAGACTTTTAATCTATAGTTAATGACCTGGCAAAATATTCATGACAAATGCCCTTCTATCATAATTGTCCATTCACTGATATATAAACTCTATGAAGGCAGAATTGTTGTCTAATTGGTTCACTGATGTATCTTTTTTTTAAAATATTTTATTTATTTATTTCACAGATAGAGATCGCAAGTGGGCAGAGAGGCAGGCAGAGAGAGAGGAAGGGAAGCAGGCTCCCCGCTGAGTAGAGAGCCCGATGTGAGGCTCGATCCCAGGATTCTGGGATCATGATCTGAGCCAAAGGCAGAGGCTTAACCCACTGAGCCACCCAAGCGCCCCTCACTGATGTATCTTAACTGCTTTTGAATGGACCCAGATAAGCATGGACACATAATACAAATGTACTGAATGGATGAATAAATGAATTTTTTTCCAGGCACAATTTTATATTCATATTAGTTTTTTGGCAGTATTTAAACCACCTTTTGGTCCTCAGTGTTTTTCTTGTTTTTCTTATATGTTATTCTTTGACCCATTAGTTATTTAGGATTTGTGCTAAATTCTCAAATGTACCATTATTTTTATATATATATGTTAATTTTGTAATTTGTAAAATGATGTGTTTACCAAAGAACTTCTGGAATTTGTTAAGATTTTCCTTTATTTGGGCGCCTGGGAGGCTCAGTGGTTAAGGTTCTGCCTTTGGCTCAGGTCATGATCTTGGTTCCTAGGATCAAGCCCCGCATTGGGCTCTCTGCTCAGCAGGAAGCCTGCTTCCCCCTCTGCCTGTCTCTCTGCCTACTTGTGATCTCTGTCAAATAAATAAAATATTTTTTTAAAAAGACTAAAAAAAAAAAGATTTTCCTTT
Source organism: Mustela lutreola (assembly GCF_030435805.1). Lineage (NCBI taxonomy): Eukaryota > Metazoa > Chordata > Mammalia > Carnivora > Mustelidae > Mustela > Mustela lutreola. The sequence continues at coordinate 8,018,430 of NC_081292.1, read as the reverse complement.
ATAGCCTGATGGATTGAGAGTACTCCTAAGTGTCCCATATATTGAGAATAATGTGTATTCTCCAGTTTTTGGATACAAGGTTTCTTTATATGTTCAGTAGATCATTTCATAAATTGTATTGTTTAAATCTTTTATTTTCTTACAAAGCTTTTTCTCCTTGAATATCATTTATTTTAACAATTATATTAAAATTTCCCACTGTTAATCTGGACATATACATGCATTTATGTAATTCTGTCCATTTTTGAAATATATTTTGAGTTATGGAGGTCCTGGATGGCTTAGCCAGTAAAGCATCCAGATCTTGGTTTCAGCTCAGGGCATGATCTCAGGGTCATGAGACAGAGCCCTGAGTCAGATTCCACACTCAGCATGGATCCTGATAGAAATTCTCTCTTTCCCTTTCCCCTCTCCCTGCTTGCACACACACTCACTCTCACTCTCTCTCATAATTAAATAAATAAATAAATAGATAAATAAATAAAATCTTTAAAATATATGTGTATATAGAGAGAAAGTTACACTATCAACTGTATACAAGTTTAGAATTGTGAATATTCTGCTAAGTTGAAGATTTTATTGCTATATTATGATATTTCTCTCTCTGATAATACTTTTGCTTTCAGTCTATTTTATCAGATTGCATTATAGCAACAATATCCTTTTGTTTCTCATTTGCCTGTGTAGGTCGTGTTCATCCCTCTTTGAATTCACGCATCTTTGGGATCAGTCTCTGTTATGTTATATACTGCTAGATTGGGCTTTTTATCCTATCTGGAAATATTTAATAACTAGTAAATTTTCTCCATTACTAGAACAGGCCAACCACATAGTAGGCTATTAACAAGAAGCTCATTGAAAGAATAAATAAATGAATAATTGAATAAGCTTTTGTGATTACTGATATATTTGAATTTATTTCTATTATTTTGTTATTTATTGCCCTTATGTATATAAAGAACATATATATTTACATAAATATGTGGTTTTATTTCTACAATTGTATTTTTTTCTACTTATTTGTTTTTCTATGATTCTATCTCCCTATTTCTTGCTTTATTTCCTATTAAAATAACCTTTATATTTTTAGTTTTCATTCTTTCTACCACTCTCAAATATATATATACCGTATGTGTTTTCTTTCTTTCATTATCCTTAAATTTTTTACCTATGTAATGAATTAATAGAATAGAAAATTAATCATATCTCTACTATTCTATCATAACATGCAAAATCCAGTTCATCTCCTTCCATAAATATATAAAATATTGGATATTTTAGTTTCACCTTGTTTTGCCCAAGCAAATTTTAACTACTATTATTGTTGTTTTAGATCATCAGTGTCGACATAGACTTGCCCACATATAATTTCTTATCATCACTTCCTCATTGCTTCTCAGGTTTTCTCTCTCAGGTCAGGTTTTTTCCTCGTGAGCTATAATTTTCACAGTTCTTTCGGTGACAGTCGGTTCATGTCACCTTCACTCTGGAATAATAATAATGCTGGGCATGAAATGTTACAGGAGTAGTTTTTCCTCTCATCACTTTGAAGAGATTTTTTTCCCCACTGTCTTCTGGCTCCCTTGGAGAAAACTATGAGTCGAACTGCTATCCCTTTTTAGTAATATGACATTTCTCTCGGGTTATCTTTAAGATTTTTATCTTTATCCTTGATGCTCAGCAGTTTGGCTATAAAGAGTATAAGCGTAGATTCCTCTCCCATCAGGTCGGCTCCGTATACTTGATGGTTTGTGAATTTCATCGTCAATTCTTCTCCTCCGTTCTTCTTTTCCTGGAACAATTAGATTAAGCTAGACTTTCCCCTTCTGCTCTGCTTTTCTTCTTCCTCTCCTTCATATTTACCTCTTCATCTCTCTGTTCTACGCCCTTGTTAATTTCTTCAGCCCTCTCTGTAAAATTCCATAGTTATGCCTAATCCACTGCTCTTCACATTTGCCTAAAATACCTTTTAAAATTTCAATGATCGTGTTTTCTTCTCTAGAGGATCTATTTGTTCTTTTTAAACATTTCTGGAACTTCATCCGTGGTATATTATTTCTGTCTCGTGTTTTTCATTTTTTATTTCTTTTGACATTTCTAACACACAATTCATATTTTGTATCTCACAGTTCTAAATCTGTAGTTTTACAGAAACTAATTCTGATAACATGTCTGCTGATTCACACCCATGGTGACACACATCCTTCTGCATCTTGTAGTTTTTTTGGGTTGTCAGGTTATCTTCTGAGAGGCTTTACCTTTAGGAATCCTTGGGAGGTCTGGGGGGCCCCCTAGGTGGCTCAGTGGGTTGAGTGTCTGGCTCTTGGTTTTCACTCAGGCCACAATCTCAGGGTCATGAGATTGAGCCCTGCATCAGTCTCTGTACCCAGTGGGGAGTCTGCTTGAGATTCTCTTCCTCTCCTTCTGCCCCTTCCCCCAGATCAACACACTCTCTCTCTCTTTCTCTCTCTCTCTCAAATAAATAAATAAATCTTTAAAAAAAATAAAAAGACTTGGATGTCTAGATGTGCACCATCATAGGGGTACCCTTATACTCCCATAAGCTACCCCAAAGTGCTATCAACCCAAGATGTCCTTAGTTTCTTAGCTTCTGCTCCCCAGACCGCACAAGGAGAATAAATAAAAGATAAATCAAAATCCAGCACACATGTGAGTCAGGACTTGGGGAGTCTTCTCCTGTCCCACAGACAATCTTTCTTGTTCTTTTGTTTGCTGCTAGTGAGCAGAATTATTTTCTCTGGAAACTCTTGGAGGGATCAGACCTTATTCAGGAAGTCTCAGTTCCAGTTTCTAACCCTTCACTTGTCCTATCTCTCTCTGCCTCTGCCACCACTTAGGTCTTGCATTCTCCTTTTATACTTCCAGGCTCCTTGTGGTAGGCAGACTACCAGGAGCCTCCTTCTGGTGGTCCTGGCCCAGGCTCTGTTTCCTCTTTTCCTATTTCTCTGGCTGCCACCAGGAATTATGGTCAGATGAGTCTTCTTCTGGGGATCTGGTGGGCTGAAAAGATTTATTTTCCCCCACTGAGTCTCCAGCTCAGCTTCATTCTCCACACACTTGGCAAGGAGTCATGCACTTAGGGGAACAAAATAATACATGTGGCAATACCTATTTGGCTTAGATTACATTCACTAATTTACAGTTCACATTCTAGAAACCATGAGGAGATGTGACTGACACCTATAATCTCCATCTAATCTTCCTAGAGCCCTGAAGAACAAGCAACAGATTTTAACATCAGTTTTTCTTTTCCCCTTTCCACCATTATCTGAGCGTGACAGAGAGCAGTGTAGAGATAAATATGTCTATAATATGAATCATGCCACCCCTTGAAGCCAGAAGCAGCTTCCTGGCACTCAAGGGTTTGGCTCTTCTATGAAATGTCTGTGTTCTTTCTTCCCAGGTTATAAAATTACAGAAATACAAGAGATCCTGATGGCTCCAGGGGATCAATATATCTAAGGAAGAGACAGATAATCTAGCGGGTTTTTTTCCCCTTCAACATTTACTTATTGATCATATTTTATGGGACAGGCAATGTGCTAAGTGTTACAGCTACCAAAATAAACAGTACAACCCTGTTCCTTAAAGAGGTCACTATCTGGAGGAGGAGACATGCACATAAGCAGATAATGTCACACAGAATCTAAATTTCCACAGAGAGAAGGAAGATGTCTCCTGGGATATTCAGAAGACTTTTGGAGGAGATAAAGCCCAAAATGAATCTTCAAAAATTACTGAAAGTTAGTCTATTCTTTTATTTAATACACACTTATTGATCTTTAAAATTTATTGATTACTGGTTCTATGTTGGGCATTAATATAGGCTCTAGATATACATTTGTTGATGACAAAGACATGGCCCCCATCATCATGGGTTTGCACGCTACAATCCAGCACTTGCACTCCTGAATATTTATCTTACAAAATTAAAGACATATGTTCACAAAAAGCCTATGCATGAATGTTTTATCAGCTTTATTCATAATATTTCAAAACTGGAAACAACTCTGATGGCCTTGAATGAAAAAAGGATTGAATAAACCATGGTCCATCCCTACCACGGAATACTATTGATAAATGCAAAGCAATGAACTATTGATATGCACAACCACCTTGTTGGATGTCTGAAGAATTATGCTGTGTAAAAAAATAACCAATCTCATGGAGCGCCTGGGTGGCTCAGAGGGTTGGGCCTCTGCCTTCGGCCCAGGTCATGGTCTCAGGATCCTTGGACTGAGCCCCACATTGGTCTCCCCGCTCAGCAGGGAGCCTGCTTCCCCCCTCTCTCTGCCTGCTTGTGATTTCTCTCTCCCTGTCAAATAAATAAATAAAATCTTTAAAAAATAGTCAATATCAAAAGGTTGCACATTCTATGATTCCATTTATATAATAGTTTGAAATGACAAAGTTACTGAAATGGAGATGTGATTAGTGGTTGGCTGTAGGGGCTGGGGTGGGGCGGGGGGGGATAAAAGTGAGTGTGGTTCTAAAAAAGGAACAGGGGAGATTCTTGTGGTGACAGACCATTTTATACCTTCACTGTCGGGGAGTACACACGACCCCCCACAGAGCTAAACACCCTCATGAGTAGAAGGAAAACCTGGCTAAATCTGAGTAAGATCAGGATTGTATCCATGTCAACATCCTGGCTGTGATGTGGAACAACAGTTGTGCAAGACGTTACCACCAAGGGGAAGGGGACATGGGATCTCTCTATTATTTCTTAACACTGAAGGCAAATCTATAATTGCCTCAATGAAATTAAAAAATTTCGAATTTTGAAATGGGCTAAAAAAAAATGGGCCATCCTCCATATTTAGGGGGGCCCCCGTGTGGCTCAGTCAATTGGGCATCTCACTCTTGATTTTGGCTCAGGTCTTGTTCTCAGGATCCTGGAATCCAGCCCCGAGACAGGCTCCATGCTCCGCAGGAAGTCTGCTGGAGTTTCTCTCTCTCCCCTCGTCCCCTCCCGCCTCTCATTCTCTCAAACAAACTAAATAAAGCTTTAAAAACCCCACATCTTGGAGGAGGAGCACTTAGCTAGCTCAGTCAGGAGAGCATGTGACACTTGAACTTGGAGTGGGAAGTTTAAGCCCCACATTGGGCGGAAAGGCTTCCCTTAAAAAAAAATAAATAAATAAAACCAAAACGCCTTTGAGGAAAAGCAAGAGAACTGTTCCAGCTTTAGTCAGTGCCTGTCCTGAGCTGACATTTCGAGCTTTTTTATGAGTCTGTCATCCTCTGCCTGTGAGCACGTCTGCCTCCCGCTGCTCCTGGGAAAGGATAGGCCGGTGGAAATGTTCTGCCTGAGGCAGAGATGGCTGCCCTGAAGCTGAGTCTACTACAGGGCTGTCTCCCCGCAGCCAGAATTCTGGCCAAGGCTCCGAGGCACACACGGATGAACACAGAGTCACTGCACTGCAGGACCACAGGGCTGCGGGCCATCCTCATCCACAGCCTCCGGGGCTGCTTCCTTCAGACAAGTGAGGAAATGGATTTGACCAGAAATGGGTTTCCCACTCAGAAATAGCAACAGCCCATCTGTTCACCCATGGTCTTCAACTCTGGAGGCTTCCCTGGACCTCTCATGGTTTTCCACCAGGTTCCACCCCTCTTCTCCCTCTGTGGCTAGTATTATTTCTGAGAAACAGTCTGAGTCTGGAGCTGCCTGTTCAGGGATCCAACTCCTGAGAGAAGAAGCAGTATTAATAAGCCAAGGCTTTGGGGTAGAAAGACCTGACTCAAATCCTACTTCTGTAGAATGAGCTCAAACAAGTTAGTGAAATTCTCAGAGCCTCTGTCTCCTATTTGTGAAGCAAGATGATATTGATCTTAACAAATGGTTGATAGTGTTAAATGAGATAATGAACGTCAGTGTATTGGCTCAGGCTTCGTTAACAGAACACCCAGCTTGCTTAAACAGCAGAAATTTATTTTCTCACAGATTTGGGGTTGATCAAGTCCAAGATCAAGGTGCTGGCTGGTTTGTTCCTGGTGAAGACTCTTTCTGGTTTGAGAATGGCCAACTTTTCACTGTGTCTTCACCTGGATTTTCTTTAGTTAGTGTGTACAGAGCTTCTTCTTATAAGGACACTAATTCTATCAGATTAAGACTCCATCCCTAATATCTCATTTATCCTAATTATCTCCTAAAATTCCTATCTCCAAATACAGTCACATGGGTGGTTAAGGCTTCAACATATGAATTTGAAGGGGGAGCCATCTATCAGTCCATAGTAATCCACTTAAAGTAATTATCACCATGGTGCATAGTAAACATTTAGAATATGAAAATGCTTACAATTTTAACATTTTGTTAACACTTTGTAAACAGAAATCAAGTGAATTATTTAAAAAAATACAACATTGTCTTTTAAATCAAGGTCGGGAATGAAACTAGGTTTGAAGAAGTTTCTGGAAATCAGCACCTGAAATGCATCAAGAATTCAGACAAAAGTCTCTTTCCACTTTCCACCATCTCTCATCATCACTGCTTCCATAGACTGATTTCCTCCACTCTTCTGAGTTCATAAAGAGACAACAATGGCCACTCCACAGCTCCCACGATACCATCTTCTCTGTGCTGACCACCCACATCACTCACCCAATTCCAAATTGTCAAGGGAGGAAGTGAGTTGCCACACTTGGGTCGGAGATCTACACCCAGTCTAACCACCAACTGCTGAAGACTGCAGCCTGGAATGGCCTAGATGTTCACTCTCCCAGGCGGGCAGCCATTTTGAGAAAGGGGACGATTGTTAACTGGTTAATCACCTCATACAGCATCTGCCACTGCATTTTTCATAATTGTGTTAACCCTCTTTTGTAGGATGCATATCTCCAGGTGTAAACATGAGGTCCCAGTAATAGTTATAACCAACAGCTATACTGATCTTGACCAAGTTACCCTCACTTATTGGGGGAGAGGGACGCAGATCACCATCTTCATTTCTCTCTATCACAGTTGTGCCTGGATGCACAATCCTCCCATCCTCCCTCAGTCCTCTGGCATCTCCCTGTCTTGGCTTTCTAGATGTGGTTTTCTACCCAGGCTTTTAAAACCCAGCATGTTGCCTCATACCAGATGGTTCTAGGATGTGCTGGGAAACAAGGTCCAGCCAATTCCACACTGATTTGGAGCCAGCTCTGGACAGCTCCAAAACCATGGCCTGGGCTGGAACTCCAGAGACTCAGAATTTCCAAGCACCGTGAGTATGCTGGAGGGGGCTGGCCACTTAAGTAAGGGGAATAATGCCCTTTCCCACCCCCATGGTTTATTTTTTCAGTCAGCTTCCTCCACATCAGGGCTGTCCCTGGGTAATAGTGATTTGGCATTTGGGGCTGTGTGGGCTGGTGTCCATTTCTCTTCTCACCAGCTCCCATTCTCAGACCCAAAGCAACACACTTGGCCAAAGACGATGACTTCCCCTGTCAATATGAGCTAAGATGCTAAGGGAGCACACTGGCTGCATCTTCCTTCCTTGTCGTCCCTGGAAACTGGGGACTGGCTGCAGGACGGTGACCACAGGTAAAGCACAGGTCTTCACCCGGCATTGCAGGCTGAGATTCAGGAGACATTTTGCGTGCAGAGGTGCGGGATACATCTCTACAAGGAACAATAAAGACCACAAGATCTAGACAGTGAGGGGAGGAGTCACATTACATCTTGTTTTTGTTCTGTTTTCTGCTCAGACATCTTGGCAGCACCTGTGAGCCACATGCTCAGGGACGGTCACTACCCAGAACTGTTTATACTTCTCAGTTTTATTTAATTGAATCTTGGAAACGTTTATAGCAACAGCTCTCCTGAACTTAGTCTATTTAAAGGCTGTCTGGTTAACCAATATAACCGACCCCTGTGAGGCATTCTAGACTGAAGCTATCTGCAGGATGAGCTCTCGCCCACAGCTGGCTCTCACTGAGGATCTCTACTACTCCCAACAGGTAGACCATGTGCTAAGAATCTTCCTTTTTTTCTGAAAACTCTTTCATAAGCCAAAGATATGGAAATGCAGAAAGAGATAATACATCTAAGACAACTATGATGAAAAACTTTGCACCTTGCAAAGACTTTAAAAAATAATACATATTGCTTTAAAAATTGCTGGAAAATTAGATGCAGTCATTATAATTAGACAAAAGTGCAGGGTGGCCTCATCAAAATCTAGATGTCTGCATTGAGGCTGGAGCTCAAGTCTGAAATTCTCTCCACTCTAAAGAAAGAAAAACTGGAAAGAGTAGAGGATCCTTTATGCATGTCATTTATGCAAGAAAAGTAAGGCAGACCTCTAGTAAAGAAACCTCAAAGCAACAGGCTTGGTCCACATCACACTTGATAACATGATAGTTATATATTTATATAAAATGTTTAAGCTATGTGTTAATATTTTTATTTTTAATTTTTTTAAAAAAATTTATTTATTTATTTTTAAATTTTTTTTACCAGAGGACAGAGGGAGGGGCAGAGGGAGAGAGAGAAAAAATAAGGAAAATTAGGTCCTGGACTGGAGCATGTTTAGGAGAGATGAGGCAGGGCCATTCAGGGTGAGGGCAGAACACAGCGATGGACAGAGACACCCTGGGATCCCGGACATGGGATGGGTTGGGACCATGACAAACACTGACTGTGGAAAAGCAAACACATTTACATGGGTCTCCAGAAGTAAATTTTTCTGCCAGCAGGCATCACTGGAGGCTTCATGGAACAAATGGTATGTGAGATGAACCTTGAACAGCACATGGCATTTTCACAGACGGCATTTGGAGGGCACAGTCCAGAGAGTGAGCGGCAATCCAGGTGGGCCACATGACAGGTGGAGAAGCGTGCTTCCTGGCAGCATTTCTTCCATGTCATGCCTCTTCTGATTTATCTCTTCTGTGTTCTGCCCCTTTAGCTTAACCTCTGATGAGATTATTTTGAACTCATCAATGTACAATTAATCCAGGTATTATCTAAAGTAGATAATGGCTTAATACTTCTAGATCCAGGCAATAAACTTCTGAAAGTCCTTCCAACCCTCCACAAAAAATTCTGGCAAAATTAATGAAAGAGAAATCTGAGGGCTGTTTTTCTTTTAATTTGTATCCCCCAAATAATAGTGTACTGGAGAAAATGCACTAATTATAGTTCTACCCCATTACATCGGACTCATGATTTGCAATGGGGCAGATTTTGTCCCTCAGGGGACATGTGGCAGCAACTAGAGACATTTTGCGGGGGGGGGGGGGTTACCAAAACTTCTGGGGGTGGACAGAAGCCAGTGGTGCTGGTAAACAGCCTACAGTGCACAGAGCAGTCCTTGCAATAGAGAATTACCGAGCCAAAGAATTATCAATAGTTCAGTAGCACCAAGGTTAAGAAGCCCTATTTTATTTTAAGATTTTTATTTATTTATTAGAGAGATAGAGAGAGAGAGCTCACAAGTGGGGGTGGAGGGCAGGGAAAGAGGGAGAAGCAGACTCCCCGCTGAGCAAGGAGCAAGGATGTGGGACTCAATCCCAAAACCCTGGGATCATGATCCAAGCCGAAGGCAGACACCTAACCAATTGAGCCACCCAGGTGCCCAAGGAACCCTTTTTTAGACCATGAAAGAACTTTAAGTTTGTTAATTGAAAATTTCTAATTTGATAGATAGGACAGATAAAGTCAAAGATGTGAAATAATTTGAACATGGCCAGTCGGACAGTAGCAAATGGGGTAGGAACCCAGAACTTCAAGACCAGAATTTTCTTCTCTCGATGCACCAGACCTTCTGTAGGTTTCGAATCAAATGGCCAGTGCTTTTTAATGCTATCAGCCCTTGATCTCAACACTGAGAGATGAGTGATTTTGTCAGTGCTGATTGCACAGGTGGAGATATCTGAACTTAGGCATCTGAGGATTTGGGAAAGGAAGGGAAGGAGGGGTGCCCCTCTCTCCACCCAAGAGCAGTATCCATTTGGGAACCCCAAATGGAGCTGACCAAGGCAATCAGTGCATGATGACCAATCCACAACAATGACATAGTTTAATATAAAGAAAAGATGAATAATTCAGTTCTGCATCTCCAAACTCCTCCCTTTGCCATAGAAGCTGACAAAAACACTCCTGGGTTTGCTGGGGAGTGGGGTTCAAAAGGAGAGGACTGGAAATGGAGGTCAGAGGAGGTGAGGGGCTTGGGCCCCTGGTCTCAGTTCTGTCACATACCGACCCTGTTCCTGAGACAAGATATTTTAGTCCTCAAGGCTCACTTTCCCTTTGCATCAAACAATGCAACCAGAGTCACAGAACTTCCATGTCAGAACTAATTTCTGAGACATCAGGTGTAAGTTGTCACATTTCCCAGGTAAAGAAACTGAAGTACAGAAAGGTCAGGTTATCTCTTACAGGTCACAAAACTCGAGGAAGATCATGGGGCGTGATCCCAGATCCCTGACAACCCAAGAGTGGTTTGTGCTCCATCCTAACTCCTGGAAGCAATGTTTGAAAGGATTTTCTGTAGGAGAACAACAGCTCTGGGGCCCCCACAGCATTTTTGGGGCTCAGTGGCTGGGGTGCCATTCTCAGCAACATGTGATGTCCCATCATTCTGTAGTCAACTAGACAGTACCCAAGAGCCCCTCAGCAAGCCTCCTTGTGCCCACAGCCTGCCAGGCTGCAGAGAAGCAGCTTCTTTTCCAAAAGCAGGAGACTATCCTGGAAGTAATCACAAGTAATCCTTCAAAATATGGGAAACCCTTGGATTCAAATGGAAATGTAATGCTTGGTGCTGGCCAAGCCACATGGCCACAGAGAGTGACTTGTTTAAGGAAATGAGGTCTCCAAACCAAGAATCAGGAGCAGGTTGAAGAGAGGCAGTTTGGAAGAGTAGATGGGGGACACACTCATTAGCAAACTTCCAACACTGTCCTTGACCCAATGCTTCCAGGACTTGCCTGAGGATAAGTGCTCCGGATTTCAACAGAGTGGTGAAAACAGAAGTCCCTTATCCCTGGGATTGGTTTTTGTGCTTCTAAGATGAGACAGGACTAATAAAAATGGCCTGCACCTCAGGAATCAGCAAACATTAAGAAGATCAAATAAAATTTCCAGAATCATTGAAATGCCCTGCTTGTGTGGTAAATGGAACTGAATCCTTTGAAACCCTTGAGCCTGAGGCTAGTGGGCTATTCAATCACATTAGGTGCTACTTTAGAATGAGCCCCACATTTGGGGGAGTGGGTAGAGACTATCCACAGTGAGACCCTTGGGGAGAAAATATGTTGTCAGGATGGTTTTATCAGTGATCTAAGGTACAAAGTCTCACTGGGTAAGGCAAATGTGAGCTTCAAGGTTTGTTTGTTTGTTTTTTCCTATTCACATTTTTCTGTTTCCAATTCGCTGTACAATAGGAACAATTTATATCTTTTTCTGGGAGCAATCTGGCAAATGCTTGGCCTCAGAGAAGCAGCATGATCCATGCAGGGTAAGGGGCAGTCTGCATGACCTCTGAACTCCCATTTAATTCTGGTATTTAATGATTAATTAGGGGAATATAAAAAATACTGATTTCGCCAATACTAATGGGAATAACAAAACTTCAGCATTTAAGCACTTTTAGAGAACATGCCCTCTGGAAGAGCTAGGATTATTCTCAATTAAAAAAAAAAAAAAACTTGCTTGATTTGGGCAAATGTTTTTTCAAAGAAAGCATGAAAATAATGAATGGTTTCAGTCTTCTTTCTCACTTCTTCTTACACTTAATAAATATCCACAAAGCATCTGCCATGTGGCTGCACAGCTCTGACATGATGGGGTTCAAGTCTTCAATTGCCTGCATAGCCCAGGATTTCCAAACTTATAGCAATAACACAAAAACAGGAGCAGACTTGTAATGTCCCAGAGGCATGAGACAAACAAGTCCCCAATCTTCTCTGGAAGGGATATTCTCAGAGATGTAATCAGAGTGAATCTACTCAAGATTAAAAATTTACAAAACATCTGAAGATATAGCCACAGAGAGTGAGAATGGCAGAAACATAAAGCACACAAGCCAGGAAGATATTTAGACTCCCCAGAACTTAAGTTAATAATGTTACTAACATAGATGAAAAATAAGTACATTTATTTTTTTTTCCTTTTTTCTTTTTGAGGGGACAGGGCAGGGCAAAAGGAGAGGGAGAGAGAAAACCTTAAATGGGCTCCAGGCCTCGTGAGAGCCTGATGCAGGGATTGATCTCACAATCATGAGATCATGACCGGAGCTGAAACCAAAAGTCAGTTCCCGAACCGACTGAGCCACCCAGTGCCCTTAATTTTTTTTTTTTTTAATTACAAATGTCTCAACAAGTGGGTCAGAGTTGGAATCTTATAAAAAAAAAAAACAAAACAAAGCTTGAATTCAGGTAACATGATGCCCCCAGTTTTATTTTTGTTTTTCAACATTTCCTGAGCGATTCAGGGTCTCTTCTGATTCCATACAATTTTTGGATTATTTGCTCCAGCTCTTTGAAGAATACCTGTGGAATTTTGATCGGAATGGCATTAAAAGTATAGATTTCTCTAGGTGTATAGACATTTTAACAATATTTATTCTTCCGAACCAAGAGCATGGAATGGTCTTCCATCTTTTTGTGTCTTCTTCGATTTCTTTTATGAGTGTTCTGTAGTTCCTTGAGTACAGATCCTTTACCTCTTTGGTTAGGTTTATTCCCAGGTATCTTATGGTTCTTGGTGCTATAGTAAATGGAATTGATTCTCTAATTTCCCTTTCTGTATTTTCATTGTTAGTGTATAAGAAAGCCACTGATTTCTGTACATTGACTTTGTTTCCTGTCACGTTACTGAATTGCTGTACGAGTTCTAGTAGTTTGGGGGTAGAGTCTTTTGGGTTTTCCATATAAAGAATCTTGTCATCTGTGAAGAGAGAGAGTTTGACCTCTTCATTGCCAATTTGGATACCTTTTATTTCTATTTGTTATCTGATTGCTGTTGCTAGGACTTCTGATACTATGTTGAACAAGAGTGGTGAAAGTGGGCATCCTTGTCGTGTTCCTGATCTCAACGGGAAGGCTGCAAGCTTTTTCCCATTGAGGATGATATTTGCTGTGGGTCTTTCATAGATAGATGTTATGAAGTTCAGGAATGTTCCCTCGATCCCTATACTTTGAAGCATTTTAATCAGGAACGGATGCTGGATTTTGTCAAGTGCTTTTTCTGCATCAATTGAGAGGACCATGTGGTTCTTCTCTCTTCTCACATTAATTTGTTCTATCACATTGATTGATTTGTGAATGTTGAACCATCCTTGTAGCTCAGAAATAAATCCCTGGGGGCATCATGTTACCTGATTTCAAGCTTTATTACAAAGCTGTGGTCACCAATAGAGCATGGTACGGCATAAAAACAGATACATAGACCAGTGGAACAGAGTAGAGGGCCCAGATATGGACCCTCAACTCTATGGGCAAATAATCTTCGACAAAACAGGAAAAAATATACAGTGGAAAAAAGACAGTCTCTTCAATAAATGGTGCTGGGAAAACTGGGCAGCTATATGTAGAAGAATGAAGCTCGACTCTTCTCTTATATTGTACACAAAGATAAACTCAAAATGGATAAAAGACCTCAACATGAGACAGGAATCCAACAGAATCCTAGAGGAGAACATAGGCAGTAACCTCTTCGATATCAGCCACAGCAACTTCTTTCAAGATATGTCTCCAAAGGCAAAGGAAACAAAAGCGAAAACAAACTTTTGGGACTTCATTAAAATCAAAAGCTTCTGCACAGCAAAGGAAAGGGTCAAGAAAACAAAGAGGCAACTCACAGAATGGGAGAAGATATTTGCAAATGACAGTACAGACAAAAGGTTGATATCCAGGATCTATAAAGAACTTCTCAAACTCAACACACACAAAACAGGCAACCATATCAAAAAATGGGCAGAAGATATGAACAGACACTTCTCCAATGAAGACATACAAATGGCTATCAGACACATGAAAAAATGTTTATCATCACTAGCCATCAGGGAGATTCAAATTAAAACCACATTGAGATATCAACTCACAGCAGTTAGAATGGCCAAAATTACCAAGACAGGAAACAACATGTGTTGGAGGGGATGTGGAGAAAGGGGAACCCTCTTACACTGTTGGTGGGAATGCAAGTTGGTGCAGCCTCTTTGGAGAACAGTGTGGAGATTCCTCAAGAAATTAAAAATAGAGCTTTCCTATGACTCTGAAATTGCACTACTGGGTATTTACCCCAAAGATACAGATGGAGTGAAAAGAAGGGCCGTCTGTACCCCAATGTTTATAGCAGCAATGGCAACAGTCGCCAAACTGTGGAAAGAACCAAGATGTCCTTCAATAGATGAATGAATAAGGAAGATGAGGTCCATATACATGATGGAGTATTATACCTCCATCAGAAAGGATGAATACCCAACTTTTGTAGCAACATGGACGGGACTGGAAGAGATTATGCTGAGTGAAATAAGTCAAGCAGAGAGAGTCAATTATCATATGGTTTCACTTATTTGTGGAGCATAACAAATAGTATGGAGGACATGGGGAGTTAGAGAGAAGGGAGTTGGGGGAAATTGGAAGGGGAGGTGAATCATGAGAGACTGTGGACTCTGAAAAACAATCTTAGGGGTTTGAAGTGGCAGGGGGTGGGAGGTTGTGGGAACCAGGTGGTGGGTATTAGAGAGGGCACACATTGCATAGAGCACTGGGTGTGGTGCAAAAATAATGAATACTGTTATGCTGAAAATAAAAAAGATGTAAAAAACAAAACAAAACAAAAAACAGAAACAAAACAAACAAAAACCAAAACAGATATTTTTGTAGAAAAACAAATAACATTTGCAGGAATGAAAAATACACTCACAGTAATTTGAGTCACAATTGACACAACAGCTCAAATGTACACAACTGAAGAAATAATTAGGAAACTGGAAGATAGGACTGCATACATTTACCCGGAAAGCAACACAGAGAAACAATGTGGAGGAAATAAAAGGCCAGAAGATATGGACACAACAGAGAGCAAGTCCCAAAATTCCTAACAAAAGTCCATGAAGGGTCAGGAAGGGAGGAACTAGGGAGAATGGGTGATAACAGAAACCCTGGTGGTAGATTCCCAATCCAATGAGAGACATGGCCATTCAGGAAGAACATAGAATCCCAAGCAGGGAATGTTAACTTGATTTAATGTACACATACAGACTAGTTTTATAGGGTAGGCAGAGAGCCTGGCATCATGTAGGGAACATACATTCTTCGTTAGCCACTTGGACAAAAAATGGCCATCAGTCAAAGAATCAGTGGCACAGAGAGTATTTTCTCTGAATTTAAGACAATGAAGTAAGAAATCAACAACAAAGAAAGTACACCTATAGAGACTGCTGTTAGGGAGACATTCATTTCGTTTTTTTCACACCAAAGTTCTTACTGTTGGCACATGGCTTCTGACATTTAGGATGTACTGTTGTCACTCAGACTCCCCAAGTCTGGCCTTGATATTTGGTATTAGGGGAGTGGGGCTTGAGCATGTTTGTTTCTTCCTTCCCAGATAACCTCCTCTCACTACTGAGCTGGTTAAGAAAATGTTAATATAGGAATCAAATTACATACATTTGAATGGATATACAAGTAACCACCACCTTCCAGCTGTGCTACCATGGGTGAATTAATTAATTTCTCTGTGCCATTTCATCCTTTATAAAATAGGGGTGGTGATGGTGTCTACCTCTTAGGATCATTAAAAAGATTAAATTAAATAATATGTGTAAATATCAGACCAGTGTTTGTCACCAGTTTATTTTATTTTATTTATTTAGTTTTTATTTTTTTATTATTTACATTACTCACCATACAGTACATTATTAATTCTTTGTTGTAGTGTTCCATGATTCATTGTTTTTGTATAACACCCAGTGCTCCATGCATTACATGCCCTCCTTAATAGCCATCACGGGGCTAACCCACTAGTTTAAAAATACTATTATTTTAAGGTTACAGTCACACATTGATCAATTCTCCTTTCATGCAGTCAGAGATTCTGATGAGAATGACCTTCAGTATCTGGAGAAGAGAAGGAGGATTCTGGGTTGGGAGAAAAAGAGGCCAAGAGACAGAGATGATACTCTGAGCTGAACTAGGAAAGATTCTGGAAGACAGGGCTTTCCAGTGGCAGGCAGAGGACCTGCCTTGACAAAGCTCCATGCTGGGGTGCAGGACGGCCACTGGGGTGGGGCAAAATTCCCTCCATTTCCCCACGCACTGGGCTCTTTCACAAAGAGTCTGTGCCTAATTTTTAGGGTTACTCAAGGAATGGTGTCCATAGCTTATGAATTATAAGTCACAGAATGCAGGAGTGTAAAGATACGGCCAAGGGAACAGAGCAAAGGACTCACTTCTACAAACAGCTATAGCTGAAAAGAAATGTGAACAAAGGCAAAGCAGACAGGAAAATTTTCAATGCTATTGTGGAAGGAAGTCAGTGATGGGGAGCAATACCCAGGAAAAGTCTGTTCTAACTTGTTCATTCTAAATTTGAAGGCAAGTTGAAATAATTATGATTCATCAGACATTTACTAGTCAATTTTTAAAAACGAAATGGGATTAAGAGCTACAAGCATCCCATCATAAAAAAAATAAGTCATGGGAATGAAAAGTACAGAATAGGGAATGTAGTCAATAATATTATAATACACTGGTCATGGTGAGCATTTAGTAAGGTATATAATTATTGAATCATTCTATTGTACACCTGACACTAATTTAGGATTCTATGCCAACTATGCTGATTAAAATTTTTAAATTTTTTTCAAAAGCCCCAAACACCTATCTTCTCACAAAATTAAAATTTCAAGAAAAGACAGCAGCAACAACAAAAATCTTTCCATATGTTAGTTTCCTCATTGATAATCCAGACTATGAATTTTATTCAGTTGGATGGTTTTGAAGAATACATGGGATCAGAGGTGAAATGTGTCCAGAATAGATAAAATCTTGGGAAATTTCGATCATTGCATTTAATTATAATCCGATTGCATTTAACTACAATCTGTCCATTCTTAATGATACATGGTGGATTTGCTCATGGACTTTTTTTCCTTATGCACTGTTTTTTCATATATAGTTGGGATCATACTGTGCATATAAATTTACATGATGCTTTTTTTCCTGTTAATGTTATGTCACATCCTACTTTTGTCTTTAAAATACCCATAAGCCTTCCTTTAAACTCTGTCTTCCAATTTTCAGCTTCTCCTTTGGACTCCTCCCCCCCCTTCTGCCTGACCTTTTTGTGTGAACAACATTCCTTCGGGAGGAAATGATTCTCATTTCTGTCATAATGTGATGCTTGTTCTCAGGGTGGAAGAACTCTGTCCAGGAAGTTAGTTGGCCAGCCAGGCAACCGAGATTCTGTCTTGAAGACCCTTCTGCATTTTCATAAAAGGTTTATTTTATCTCTATCTATTTATCAAGTGCTATTTGCATGTCCCTTTCCTTGAACAGCATGCTCAGACCTAAATTACTCATAATTGTCTGTCCCAGTGAAGAGAAGAATGTAAGTAGCTTATAACACACATTCAGAGTATTTTCATGCAAGGCTTTACATATTTGTTACAACAATGGAGTTCCAGAAAGTTCTGTAAGTCAAAGAAAACAATATTATGCACCTTTTAAGAATAAAAAATAAACCCTATAAGAAAAGCCACATCTGAAACTTGGAGGAGGAACACAATGTGCCTGATGTCCCAGGTTGTCACCTTAGCTCACATCCTGACCCTCGCCCGGCTCTTGTTTTACCAAAATCAGAGACCTGTTGAGCTGAAAGAGACTCAGAAATCATGTGGGCCAAATGTCTGAATTTATTAATGAGGATGTTAGGCCTAGTGAATTTCCTAAGACTTATAATTAGCATTTATAGAGAATATTGTATTTTATGCTATATTTGTATTTAAAATTCATTTTACCTCTGTGAGAATTGAGTAATAAATTATCCATTGTGAATATGGAGAGAGTAAGTTTTTTTCTGAGGACAACCCCAAATCACATTTGGGACTGTTTTGGAGTCAACAATTCAGCCCTGGACCAGGTCCTATTACTTGGACAAATCACAGTATTTTCCTGAACCTGTTTGCTTCATCTTTAAAATGGGACTTAGAAACAGAACCAAGCCACAGAATTGTTGTGAAAACTATAGAAGGTAGTATGTGGTACAAACAAAGAAGTGAGTAAGAGAGGAAAATATATATTCTCCAAAATGAGTTTTGAAGAATGGCTTTTATAATATGTTTGGAAAATACTTACGTACAGTCCTGTATAAATAATCCCAAATAATCCTTATTGAGCTGTTCTTTTCCACCCTTATTTTGGGAAAATTGTGTTTTTCCCAAAAGACATTATTGTTGACATCCACAAAACAATGATTTGGTGGAATATTCTCTTTTTTTTTGAAGATTTTATTCATTTATTGAGAGAGAGAGAGAGCAAGCGAGAGGGAGTGCCCACACACACACACACACACACACACACACACACGGGGGAGGGGCAGAAGGAGAGGAAGAAACAGACTCCCTGCTGAGCAGGGAGCCTAACACAGGGCTGGATCCCAGGACCCCAAGACCATGACCTGAGTCTAAAAGCAGATGCTTAACAGACTGAGCCACCCAGGCACCCCTTGTGGAATATTCTTGCAAAGCCTTAACTTTTTTTTAGTATATGTGCTGCCGAAGCGAGCACACTTGCAAAGCCTTAACTAATGCTGCATGAGTTTTCCCCATTCTCAGCTGGAAGCCACAGACCACACCTGTACACTTAACCTTCCATCTCTTCCTGCAGGCTTGCCTTCCATCTTGCAGGCTCCCTAAGGTGAAGAGGCAGAGCCCTCTCCTACCACCTTGCCTTGGGGAATTGCAATATCCCCTCTGGGTTCTGGAAGGTATAAATTGTCAATCATAAATCAATGTTACATAAACAAGGGGATAGGTTGATGAATTTTCAGCTGTTCATCTCATCATATGATGGGAGGTGGAGGCAGCATCAGAAGCAGAAATGATAGAGAGAAATGTACCCAGAGTTTAGTCCCTAGTGAGTGATGCCTCCTGGCTGTCCATCTGCTTCAAGGTATGGGTGTTCTGAGCTCCAGGGGCTGGATTTTTGAAAGAAGCTGACCCAGTTTAAAGATGGCCAACATCATGGAATACTCCATCTCTGGTCTGAATTGCTCAGTCTATATAGGACAAACACACTGTGTAGGGAAAAGGCAGTGGGGAGTGATGAAAGGCGCGTGAACTCTATATAGAGTCAGAGGGAACAGGCTGCACACTTGACTCCAGAGCCATCATGAATTAATTGCTTCTTCCAGGATTGCTCTCTGCTAAAGACTAACCCACTATACATGCTCCATGGGCCATGTTCAGTCATGTGATGGGAGAGGAAAAGCGGGGCAGGAGGAAGAGGACTGCTCCCCTCTTGAAGAGACTTCTTTCCATATTTCCCTAACTAACACCAGGCACAGTTCTGACTCTCTGTTCCAACCCAACCTCTGCTTCTCAGCACTAATTACATTTGCCTTTTGTTCTGTTTGGCCAACTGATTTCTTTTGTCTCTTTGGCCTTTGGAATATAGGCTCCATGAGAGACTGGACCATCTATCTTTCTCATGATCATATCCCCATCGCTGTATTAGATATTGTGGATTTTATGTATAGTCATTTGACAGCCTACTTCTCTCATCTCCCCATCAAATGTAAGCTCCAGGAGGACAGTGGCTTTTTCTGTTTGGCAGAAAAACCCAGGACAGAGACTGATACATAGTAAGATTTAGTAACCATTTTTTAAAAGAATAGATAAATTATGAATGAATGAATGAATGAATAAGTATAATGCTAATAAATGGATTAACCAGTACATAAATAAATGAATAAAACTACCAGTGGCCCACAGTGATTTGGAATTCTTTTTCTAGAACTATGCTAGGATATAGGTTTGTCTGAGTATCCACACACACATACACACACACTGTGCATTCTCTCCATTCTTTGCACTGAACCACTCTGCAGAAGAGTGCTTCATTGGAAAAACAAAAAAGAAGAATGAGAGGGCCTATCTTCCAGTCTACATAGAAACCATGTATGCACTCACTTATTCAATCAACAAATATTTACCTAACAATGTTATGGATACAGTGATGAACAAGCCAGGTGGGGCTTCTGGTCCAGCAAAGAACACAAATGTTTCTCCATTAATTGCAGCAGTCAAGAAGAAAAATTGTTTGGGTTGTTACATTAGGAGGCAAGAGTCATGCCCCGATAAAACTCAATAGGCATCTCAGGGTGCCTGGTGGGAACAGCACCCGTCAGTCCAGGAACTAGCCAGAGCATGGTGGCTAACTAGCATCCTGCTCAGGACCCATAGGCTTGTGTTCCTCCAAGAAGAAGCTCTAAGAAAAGTCTAAGGAGAAGGGCATACCTCCCTCTCCTAGGGAGAAGGGAGATATGAAAGGAGCATAGTTAGAGGCCAGACACTGCTAACCAAAGAATAACAGGTCAAATTAAATCCCATAAACAGGAGAGGAAAAGAAGATTGCCCAGCAGGCTGGTTGCCAAGTCTGCCATGGTTGATTAATAAGACAAGCTTTAAATTTTCTGTTAAGTAAGAGACCAGAACTGTGAATGTTTACAGAGGCCATGTGATATTTTCTTTTCTGAGGGAAAAAAAAAAAAAAACGTACAAAAGGGTTTGGAATTTTAAAATATGAAAAGCAATTTGTTTGAGATTCAGCCCACATTTAGAGAGGCTGATTAAACCTCTAGCTTTGACCATGACTACAAAATTCACCTTCTCATAGTGCTTTCTGCTAATTAGAGCTGGAGACTGCATTTTATTTCTTTAATACTGTGTCTGTTCCAGAGACCTGGGTCACATTGCTGGGGAGGTGATTTAAGGCAAGAATGTCAGGTCCTTGTTGCTTCACTTAGAGGATAAATGACATTTTATTTTATTGTTTATAAAAGGGCTTGTTTATATTTTCTCTGGCACCTGTTTCTCACCAAGGCAGAGGGAACTCTCCAACTAGACCACTCCCCTGAGAGCGCAAGAGTGGGGTCAGTCTCCCCCTGCAGCCCCTGTGGAGGTTGACAACCTTTGATGAACTGATCTGGGACCAAGTCTACTTGAAGTTAGAGAAGCAGGGAGTCATGTGACTTTTCTTGCACCCATGACTGGAATGAATAGATCATGTTCTACCACCACCTCCAGAAGCACCCCAACTTGTATGAGGGAGGCATTTACTAGAATTACAGCCTCCAGAGGACATAGTATGACAGATGCACTGAACCCCTCTAGGTGAGTAATGATGGGCGGGCTCTACAGTGATGCTGCCTTTCCATCTGGGAGTGACAAGAGGGGATTTGCAGTTTCTACCAAGGAGAGACCATACTCTAGGAGACAGTTCATTCTTTTACTTTCCCAAATGATAGGGCTTCTGGCAAGTTGTCAATAGATCCTTCAGTAACCAGGAGTCAGCAGCTGGGGACAGACTGAACACATAGATGGGTGAGGATTGTGGGGTCTGGGGACCGTGACACATGCCAGAGGGATGAACATTTCCCCAGGTAGGTTGGAACAGTGGGAAGACTGATGGACGGAGGTGCTCTGTGATCAAGCATCAGAGACTCACTAGGAAGCAGCCTGAGCAGATGGAGGCAGCAGATAAAAAGATGTTTCATTTCAAGGGTTGTCTGGAAGGAAGCAGGGTAAACATCATGAATACACAAAGGGTTACACGCACCAATTGTAAGATATAAGGAGAAAAGCAGGTTATCATAGATTATACTCAATGTGAAGCCTATAGAAAAATGATTGCAGGTAGATTAAGACAGGCAAGAAAATAAGTCTAGAAAAGAAAGATGAAGGAGAAATTGAGGTTATCAGAGAAATTTGCAAATTTGGAAGTTGAGCCCAAATAAGAGAATTAAGAAGGAAGGTGCCTGCTCTCCCCTTTTGTGCCTGGGATAATTAAATGGTAATGTCTATATAAGTTTTGCTCCTTTCAACTCACCTCTCACTCGCTATACATACCCTCAGTGAGCAATCTCAGCTTACAGGCAAAGTCAGGGTGCAAGGTCATCTGCACCTGTAAACCTAACCCACATTCCCCAGTATAGATGGGACAGGGAGCTAGGGATTTTCAAAAGAGAATGCTGGAATAAGAAGTAAGTAATCATGAGAGACTATGGACTCTGAAAAACAATCTGAGGGGTTTGAAGTGGCAGGGGTGTGGGAGGTTGGAGTACCAGGTGGTGGGTATTATAGAGGGCACGGATTGCATGGAGCACTGGGTGTGGTGAAAAAATAATGAATACTGTTTTTCTGAAAATAAATAAATTTAATTAAAAAAAAAAAAACCCTAACTCTTAACTCCCTCTAAAGGGCACAATCTTTCTCTTTACCTGAAATTCTCAAGATAATAATAATAATACTATTACTCAGTGTTTTGTAAAGATCAATAAATTTGATAAACCTTTAGTCAGACTGATCAGGAAAATATAGAGAAGATATGCATTATTAATATCATGATTGAAAGAAGGGATATTTCTTAAACACCAAGGCACAAAATTTGTAGGAAGGAAATACTAGGAACAACACAACAAGAAATATAACAAATTCATCAAAATGAATAAATTTCTTTTTTTTTAAGATTTTATTTATTTATTTGACAGACAGAGATCACAAGTAGGCAGATAGGTAGGCAGAGAGAGAAGGGAAGAAGCAGGCTCTCTGCGAGAGCCCTATGTAGGGCTCGATCCCAGAACCCTGAGATCATGACCTGAGCCGAAGGCAGAGGCTTTAACCCACTGAGCCACCCAGGTGCCCCAAAATGAATAAATTTCTTGACGATAAAAATTACCCCCAAAAAAAGAAAAGAAAGAAAGAAAAGAAATTCCAAGAAAGAAAATGATACGCCATGACCCTTTATGAATACATAGGCAAAAGTCATTTTTTAAAAATCTAGCAAATTGATCCCAACAGGATATAAAATAAATAATGCATTATGATCAAGTAGGGTTTACTCTGCGAATGAAAGGCTAGCTCAACATTTGAACATCAATCAATAAAACTCACCAAATCAACAGATTACGGAAGAGAAAAACATGCTCATTGAAAAGATGCAAAAAGAAGACTTCGACAAAATTTCACATTATTCCTGATTTTTAAAAAATATCTCTCAGTTGTAGAATTTAAGAAATGAGAAAAAAAAAAAAAAAGAAGAACCAAGATACGCTTCAGTGGATGAATGGATAGAGAAGATGTGGTCCATATATATTATAGAGTATTATACCTCCATCAGAAAGGATGAATACCCAAATTTTGTATCGACATGGATGGGACTGGAAGAGATTATGCTGAGTGAAATAAGTCAAGCAGAGAGAGTCAATTACCATATGGTTTCGCTTACTTGTGGAGTATAAGGAATAACACGGAGGACATGGGGAGATGGAGAGGAGAAGGGAGTTGGGGGAAATTGGAGGGGGAGGTGAACCATGAGAAACTGTGAACTCTGAGGAACTAACTGAGGGTTTTGGAGGGAGGAGAGTGAGAGGTGAACCTGATGGTGGGTATTATGGAGGGCATGTATTGCATGGAGCATTGGGTGTGGTGCTTACACAGTGAATTCTGGAACACTGAAAAGAAATTCAAAATACAAATAAAAATTTTTAAAAAAGAATTTATCACAGAAAAAAAAGATACAAAAAAGCCAACTCTGTTTTTAACTTATTTTGTTTAAGTTCAATTAGTTAACATATAATGTATCATTAGTTTCAGATGTGGAGCTCAGTAATTCATCAGTTGTGTATAACACTAGTGCTCATTACATCAAGTTCCCTTCTTAATGCCCATCACCCAGTTACTCCATCCCCCAACTCTCGTCCTCTCTAGCAACCCTCAGTTTGTTCTATAGTTAAGAGTCTTGTGGTTTGTCTCCCTCTCTGATTTTGTCTTATTTTATTTTTCCCTCCCTTCTCCTATGATCCCGTTTTGCTTTTTAAATTCTACATGTAAGGGGCACCTGGGTGGCTCAGTCGTTAAGCGTCTGCCTTCGGCTCAGGTCATGATCCCACGAACCCCGCATGGGGCTCCCTGCTCAGTAGGAAGCTTTCTTCTCCCTTTCCGACTCCCTCTGCTTGTGTTTCCTCTCTTGCTGTGTCTCTTTCTATCAAATAAATAAAATCTTTTAAATTCTACATGTGAGTGAAATGTATGATAATTATCTTCCTCTGATTGACTTATTTCACTCAGCATAATACCCTCCAGTTACATCCATGTCAATGTAAATGGTAAGATGCCATCCTTTTTGATGGATGACTAATATTCCACCATATATATATATATATATATATATATATATGATATATATAAATATATTTAATATATAGTATACAGTATATATGATATCTGGGCTCTTTCCATAGTTTGGCCATTGTGCTCATTGCTGCTATAAATATTGGGGTGCAGTTGCCCCTGCAGGCTTTCTTTTGATGTCCATTAGCATGATAAATGGTCCTCTACCCCCTCACTTTCAGTCTAGAGTGTCTCTGTCTAAAATGAGTCTGTTATAGACAGCATATAAATGGGTCTTACTTTTTTTTTTTTAAGATTCTATTTATTTATTTGACATACAGAGATCACAAGTAGGCAGAGAAGCAGGCAGAGAGAGAGGAGGAAGGCTCCCTGCTGAGCAGAGAGCTCCATGTGGGGTTCGATCCCAAGACCCTGGGATCATGACCCGAGCTGAAAACAGAGGCTTTAACCCACTGAGCCACCCAGGCACCCCAGGTCTTACTTTTTATCCAATTTGATACCCTATGTGTTTTGATTGGAGGATTTAGCCTGGTTACATTCAGAGTAACTACTGAAAGAGTTAATGTCTTACCTGAAGGTGAAAGACTAATTCCTTTCAATCTAAGAGAGGGTCCTGGGATGGAATCCTGCATGGGGCTCCCTGCTCAGCAGGAAGCCTGCTTTTCCCTCTGTCTGCTCTGCCTGCAGGTCCCCTAGCTTCTGTGATCTCTCTGATAAATAAATAAATAAATAAATCCTTTTAAAAAATTACACTAGAGGTCTTAAGCCAGTGCAGTGAGGCAAAAAAGAAAGAAAATGCATAAAGATTGGAAAGAAAGAAAGAAAGAAACCTTCTCTTCATACACAACACACTATTTTCCATGTAGAAGATTCCAAAGAATTTTCAAGATAACTTCATCAAACTAATAAGTAAGTTTAGTAATCACAGAATACCAGATAAATATTTATTTTTTAAAGAATGAATAACCTAGCAATGAATAACTAAAATTTGAAATAAACCATGACCCTTTATAATAGAACCAAAGCACATGAAATACATATGTATTACTCTTATGAGATATCTGAAAGATATTTATGTTGAAAACTGGACCATCTTAATTAAATAAATCAAGGAAGACCTGAAGTAAATGGAGAGATATACTATGTTCATGATTTGAAAGAATCAATACTGTTAAGATGTCAAAACTCTTTGGATTGATCCATAAATTTGATGCAATTCCAAAAAAATCCCAGTAGAGTTTTTGGTGGGAATCAACTAGTTGATTTGTAAAATTCATATGGAAGGGAAAAGAAAATAATATCCAGGACAATTCTGAAATAGAACAAAGCTAGAGTACTGACATTGAATGTTTTCCAGACTTACTAGAAAGCTGTAGTAGTTAAGACAGCAAAATACTGGAGAAAAGTATAGACATATAGACAAAAGAACAAAAGCACAGAAAAAGATACACAAGTATGTGGTCAATTAATAGTCAATAAGAGTGCAGAGACGATTCAATGAAGAAAGGACAACCTTACAAATGACGTTGGAACAATTAGAAAGCCATATGCAAAATAATGAATCATAATCCACATTTTGTATCTTCTTTAAAAAACTAACTTACATAAGTCAAACAGAGAAAGTCAATTATCACATGGTTTCACTTACTTGTGGAACATAAGGAATAACACAGAGGACATTAGGAGAAGAAAAGGAAAAATGAAAGGGGAGAAATTGGAGTGGGAGACAAACCATAGGAGACTGTGGATTCCGGGAAACAAACTGAGGGTTTTAGAAGGCATGTGGGTAGGGGGATGGGTAAGCCTGGTGATGGGTATTAAGGAGGGTATGTGATGTGATGAGCACTGGGCATTGTACACAAACAATGAATCGTGGAACACTACATCAAAAACTAATGATGTACTGTACAGTGACTAACATAACATAAAAAATAATTGAAAAAAATCTTAACTTAAAATGATAACAGACCAGGGTGCCTGGTGGCTCCACCATTTAAATGTCTGTTTTCAGCTCTGGTCATGATCCCAGTGTCCTGGGATTGAGCCTTGCAACAGTCTCCCCACTTAGGGGGGAACCTGCTTCTCCATCTCCCTCATTTGTGTACTCTCTCTCTTTCTCTCTTCCAAAGAAATAAATAAAATCTTTAAAGTAAAATAAAAATAACAGACTTAAGTGTGAAACCTAAAGTAACAGAAATTCTGGAAGAAAATGTAAGAGACAATCTTTAAGACACAGGATTTCACAAAGATTTTTTAGACACAACACAAAGAATATGACCTATTAACAAAATTTACTTAACAAAAATTACTAAAATTGGATTTCATAAAAATTCAGAACATCTGTTTTTTTTTTGAGAATTTAATTAATTTTTTATTTTTTATAAACATATATTTTTATCCCCAGGGGTATAGGTCTGTGAATCACCAGGTTTACACACTTCACAGCACTCACCAGAACATCTGTTTTTGAAAGACATTGTTAAGAGAATAAAATGATAAGCCACAGATAGAAAGTATTTGCAAATTACATACCTGATCAAGGACTTATGTCCAAAATCTAAAATGAACTCTCAAAACTCAATAATAATAAAGGACAAAATTAATTAAAAATGGACAAAAAGTTTAAACATACACTTCACCAAAAAAAATATACAGATGGCAAATAAGCACATGAAAGGATGTCCAAAATTACAGAACTGCAAGTAAAACCACAATGAGACACAAATACATAACTATTAAAATGTCTAAAATACGTCAAAACAGGTAATGCCAAGTACTGTTGAGGATGTGCCGATACGGGGATTCTCATACACTAGAGATGGGAATTGGCATATCCACTTTGGAAAACTATTTGGCAGTTTCTTATACAGTTAAATACAGGCGAATTCACATCCCAGACCTAGGTATTTACCCAAGTGAAAGAAAGGCCTATTTTATCACAAAGAGTGCACAAAAAAATGTTATAGCAACAGTTCTCATAATTGCCTCAAATGGGAAACAATCCCTTCAGTTGAAATGTCCTTCAATTGAAGAAGTGGTAAACAAAGTCTGGCACATTCCTATGGTGAAATGTTATTAAGCAGCAAAAAAGAACAAGCTATGAATTCGGGCAACAGCTTGGATGAATCTCAACCCCATATGCTCAGTGACAGAAGCCGGACACAAAAGACTGCAAACCACATGACTCAATGTATACAGCCTCTGGAGAAGGCAAGATTATATAGTTGAGAACAGATCAGTACTGGGCAGTAGCTAGGGTTGGGAGAGGTGAATACAGAGTAGTACAGGGGAAATTGGGGGTGATGAACTATTCAATATTTCAAATGTGCTGCTGGTTACAGGACTATGTACCTTAGCCAAGACCTGCAGAACTCTTCAATAAAAACAGTGAATTTTACCATATGTAAATTATGGCAATACAATCATTGAAAAAAAAGCAATAAAAATAAGGATTCTAAAGAAACAAAAGAAACAGAAAATCTATAGTCTTCTCTCTAGCGAAGAAAATACATTCGCAATTTAAAACAAACCAGCCAACAAAACAAATCCAGAATCATAGATACAGAGAACATATTGGTAGTTGCCAGAGTGGAGGGGAGTTAAGGTGGGAGAAAGGGATGAAAAAGATTGAGAAGCACAAAGTGCTGGTCACAAAATAAGTAAGCCATGGGGATGTAACACACAGCATGGGGAATACAGTCAGTAGTACTATAAGGTGACATCTGGAAGGTGACAGATGGTAATAAGACTTGTGGTTATGTCACAATGTATACAAGGGTCAAATAACTATGTTGTACACCTGAGACTAATACAATAGTGTATATCAATTATATGTACATACATACATATATGCATGCACATATATAAATAATTTCCCACAAGAAAAACTGCAAGCCCAAATAGTTTTGCTGCAGAATTCTAATAATTTAAGGAAGAAATTGCAACTATCTTACACAAACTTTCAGAAAATGGATATAGAATTTTTCACAAGGTCAGGATTAACCTGATAATAAAATGAGACCAAAATATCACAAGAAAAAGAGTATTGCTTTTACAGGAACAAAACCACAAAAATTCTTAACAAATATTAGTAAATCAATTCCAGTAATATATAAGAAGGTTAATACTCCATGATTAAGAGGGTGCATCCCAAGACTGTGAGACTGGTTTAGAATCTCAAATTTGATCATGCTATTTCTGTGTGTGTGTGTGTGTGTGTGTGTGTGTGTATTTTTCCACACTCAAGAGAAGCCTATAAACCAAGTTCATTGAAAGAATCCTCTCATTTTTGTGCTGATATTCAATCCACACAGCAACCTTCCAATTTCCCATCTTCTCCTAACTTGGGACACTATCATCACTAGCCCATTGACTCAACGTTTTGGTGATTCTGCAAATGGCTCTGCCATCAATTTCTTTTTTTTTTTTTTAATTTATTTTCAGCATAACAGTATTCAGTATTTTTCACCACACCCAGTGCTCCATGCAATCCGTGCCTTCTATAATACCCACCACCTGGTACCCCAACTTCCCACCTCCCCGCCACTTCAATTTCTTTTTTTTTTTAAGAATTAATTTATTTACTTGAGAGAGAGATCACAAGTAGGCAGAGAGGCAGGCAGAGAGAGAGAAGAGGAAGCAGTCTCCTTGCTGAGCAGAGAGCCTGACACTTCAATTTCTATTGTCTCTTTCCCATCCAAGTTCTTGGGATCATTTGACTCTTAACTCCACCTTGCTTTCCAAAAAAAAACAAAAACCAACAAACAAACAAATAAAAAACAAACAAAACAGGTGGTTTTTGAAAAATCCTACTCCTGACATCAGTTGTCAGGAGAACTATGCACTTCTCTGCCTTGGTTTGGCTCCCTCCGGGAGACAACGCTGAGACAAAGACTTGAGGACAAGCAGTTCATCTGATGTGGTTTTGTAATATAAGTGAGGTTCAGTGGGGTGGAATCTGGAGCCGACGACCAAGAAATTATTGAGATGTCTTTGGTGCAAAATAGTGATTTATTAAAGTATGGGGACAGGACCCGTGGGCAGAAAGAGCTGCTGCCCTGGGGTCTTGAGGAATGGCTGATTATATACTCAGGAGCTGCAGAGGTGAGGACAAAGGGGGTGTCCAGAAGAACTGTCATATGCTAATGAAGACTCTCTGGAGGCCTGGTTATTTTCAGGCCAGGGCTGTTTTCCTCCTCTCATAAAACACTAAAATGAAGACAGTTGGGAGTTTCCTGGAGGAATGTTACATTCCTCCTATCAATCACACGTCCTTGTCAATGGACTGCGGGTTCAAAAGAAATTCAATTTTATTTACATTTCCTTCTGCCTCAGCCTCCCTCAACTTTATGGAGGGGAGGGTGATGTTAGGGCTTCAGGAAACTGAGTTATAGGTCTCTGGAAGTTAGGCAATTGATAAGAAAGCTTCTTCCTTGTAAACCACTAGGACATTTGTAAACTAAGGGAGACAGGTCTTGTGGGATTGTGATCTCTGTAAGTTAACTATTTGTCTTTCCTTTTAAAAAAATTATTTTAATTATTTTCAGTATTCCAAAATTCATTGTTTATACAGCATACCCAGTGCTCCATGCAATACATGACTCCTTAATACCCACCACCAGGCTCACTCCCCACCCCCTCCCCTCCAAAACCTTCGATTTGTTTCTCAGAGTCCACAGTCTCTCATGGCTTGTCTTCCCCTCCAATTTCCCCCAACTCGCTTCTCCCCTCCTCCTCCCAAGTTCTTCAGTTTTATTCCTTAAGCTCCACAAGTAAGTGAAACCATATGATAATTGACTCTCTCTGCTTGACTTATTTCACTCAGCATAATCTCCTCCAGTCCTGTCCATATTTATACTAAAGTTGAGTATTAATACTTTCGGATGGAGACATAATACTCCATTGTATGTATGGATCATATCTTCTTCATCCATTCATCTGCTGAAAGGCATCTTGGCTCTTTCCACAGTTTGGCAACTGTGGCCATTGCTGCTATGAACATTGGGGTAGAGATGGCCCTTCTTTTCACTACATCTGTATCTTTGGGATAAATACCCAGTAGTGAAATTGCAATGTCATTGGGGAGTTCTATTTTTAATTTCTTAAGGAATCTCCACACAGTTTTCCAAAGAGGCTGCACCAACTTGCATTCCCACCACCAGTGTAAGAGGGTTCCCTTTTCTCCACATCCTCTCCAACATTTGCTGTTTACCGTCTTGTCAATTTTGGCCATTCTAACTAGTGTAAGGTGGTATCTCAATATGGTTTTGATTTGAATCTCCCTGATGGCTAATGATGATGAACACTTTTTTGAATTTTGAACACTGATTTTTCATGTGTCTGTTAGCCACTTGTATGTCTTCATTGGAGAAGTGTCTGTTCATGCCTTCTGCCCATTTTTTGATGTCATTATCTGTTTTGCATGTGTTGAGTTTAAGAAGTTTTTTTTATAGATCTTTATAGTTCTTTATATATCAGCCTTTTGTTTGTACTGTCATTTGCAAATATCTCCTCCCATTCCATGGGTTACCTCTTTGTTTTGTTGCCTGTTTCCTTTGCTGCGCAGGTTTTGATCTTGAAGTCCCAAAAGTTCATTTTCACTTTTGTTTCCTTTGCCTTTGGAGACATATCTTGAAAGAAGTTGCTGTGGCCGATGTTGAAGAGATTACTGCCTATGTTCTCCTCTAGGATTTTGCTAGAATCCTGCCTCACCTTGAGGTCTTTAACCCATTTCAGATTTATCTTTGTGCAAGGTGTAAGAGAATGGTCGAGTTTCATTCTTCTACACATAGTTGCCCAATTTTCCCAGCACCATTTATTGAAGAAACTTTTTCCAGTGTATATTTTTTCCTGCTTTGTCAAAGATTACTTGACCATAGAGTTGAGGGTCCATATCTGTGCTCTCTACTCTGTTCCACTGTCTATGTGTCTGTTTTTGTGCCAGCACTATGCTGTCTTGCTGATCACAGCTTTGTAGTAAAGCTTGAAATCAGGCAACATGATGCCCCCAGTTTTGTTTTTCTTTTTCAACATTTCCTTACCAATTTGGGGTTTCTTCTGGTTCCATACAAATTTTATGTTTTCTTCATCTCTTTGAAAAATCCTGGTGAAATTTTGATTGGATGGCATTGAACGTCTAGATTGCTCTAGGTACTATAGACATTTTAACAATGTTTATTCTTCTGATCCATGAGCATGGAATGGTCTTCCATCTTTTTGCATCTTCTTCAATTTCTTTCATGAGTGTTCTGTAGTTCCTTGAGTACAGATCCTTTACCTCTTTGGTTAGGTTTATTCCCTGGTATCTTATGGTTCTTGGTGCTATAATAAATAGAATCGATTCTCTAATTTTCCTTTCTAGTTTTTCATTGTTAGTATATAAGAAAACAACTGGATTCTGTACATTGATTTTGTATCCTGACACATTACTGAATTGCTGTATGAGTTCTAGTAGTTAGGGGGTGGAGTCTTTTGGGTTTTCCATATAAAGTATCATGTCATCTGTGAAGAGAAAGAGTTTGACTTCTCCTCTGACAATTCGAATACCTTTTATTTCTTTTTGATGTCTGATTGCTGTTGCTAGGACTTGTAGTACTATGTTGAACAAGAGTGGCAAGAGTGGGCATCCTTGTCATGTTCCTGATCTCAAAAAGAAGGCTGTCAGCTTTTCCTCATTGAGGATGATATTTGCCATGGGTTTTTCATAAATAGATTTTATGAAGTTGAGGAATGCTCCCTCTATCCCTATACTTTGAATTATTTTAATCAGCAACAGATGCTATTTCTTGTAAAATGCTTTTTCTCTATCAATTGAGAGGACCATGTGGTTCTTCTCTCTTCCCTTATTGATTTTTCTATCACATTGATTGATTTGTGAATGTTGAACCATCCTTGCATCCCATGGATAAATCCCACCTCGTCATGGTGCATAATCTTTTTAACATACTGTTGGATCCTTTTAGCTAAGATCTTGTTGAGAATCTTGGCATCTATATTCTTCAGGGATATTGGTCTGAAAGTCTCCTTTTTGGTGGGGTCTTTACATGGCTTTTGCTGCCAAAGAACAAAAACCTCCAAAGAACAAAAGCCTGTAAAACTGGTTTCCAGAGAGCTCAGCCCCTTGGTAGGGAGGAGGAGGACTCAACCCAAGCAAGACTGACTGAAAAACAATGCGGCAGGCCCTTCCCCAAGACCCTTCCCCAAGAAAGCCTGCCAAAAGAATGAGAAGACAACCACCACAGGGTCTCCATAAAACTCTAAAACTCCAATATCAGGGGAAAATAATATATTAAGCTCCCGGAATTGCTGTAAAACCTGTATTTTCATAGATACAACTTTTATTTTTAATTCCTTCTCACTATTCTTTTCTTTTCTCACTGTTCTTTTTAATTTAGCTTTATTTTTATAAATAAATAAATGTTGAGCCCTCCTCCTGGGGCAACTAAGATGCCCTTCACTACCAAATCCCATCAGTCATGTGAGAACAGGGTGGGCAACACCAGGATCAATGAGTTCACTGGTTCTGTGACATAATGCCATTTTTGCATTACTTCTAATTCATGACCTGACCATTTTGCTCTGTACGTGCTATAAAATTACAGATATTGTCCAAGTTTCTATTTTATACTGCTTCCCTTTGCCTTTTGTTTATTTTTTTCTCTGTCTTGTCGCTATAGGGAAAACAAACAAACAAGCAAACAAAACACATTAGCCAGAGGTGAGGTTAAGGTTTGGGCTCATGTGGTCAGAAAATTTGAACTCTTCTTGCAAAAAGTTCAGGCAAACCTTGTCCTTCTCTGCCTTTGTTTCAAGGACTGGATTTCAGTATTTAATAGTTTTTCACTGAAATCTAGCAAAGCAGGGTCAAGGGCCAAACATCTCTGTTCTTTGTTCTTGTTCTCTGCTCAGCAAATGAATGAACTCAAGACTCTCCCACCTGTTGACAGAGGCATTGTGTGTCGCGGTGGCAATGGCCATGAATGTGTCACAGACACACTTTGGCAATATTTTTAACCAGAGATGAGCCAGATGCCTTGGATGAAAAATATTTCACAACAGGTGATCACAGTAGCTGCAAGATAAGACAAAAATGAGAAAAACTTCAGCAGAGCAACTCTAACAGTACAGCAGTGAAGGGTAAGACCCTCTACCTGGGAACACAGGGTCCCTTGGAGGGACCCTAATGACATGGGTAACAGTGGTAGAAAAAAAAATTATTAAATTTCCTTACCCACTGACAAGCCCTTGAAAAAGGCAGTGATATTCCTTGAGGGACTCAATTACCTCCACCTGAAGGCTTTGCTAAGGGCAAAGGGCAATCCTTTAGCCTGACTGGCCCCTACCCCCAACCAGGATCCTATAATTCTACTTTAACAATTCCTTTGGAAACTTTATCTCTAAACCATCCAAGATAAGTGTTGACAATCATCCCCAAGCATATGGCCTACAGATATGCATCTAAAGGGTCTCACTACAAAGGTTTTATTATCATTAATGAATAACATTTTCCCCAAAAATAGCTAGCCCCTCAAGGTCCTGGACACCTTGTTCCAAAATTCCTTAGAGACTTTGCCATCCCTGACCCCCTCCCAACTTACAAGTATGTAATGGACCACTCCTCACAACCCTGGGTCAGCAGCTCTTTCTGCCCACAGGTCCTGTCTGCATGCTTTAATAAACCACCATTTTGCACCAAAGATGTCCCAAGAATTCTTTCTTGGTCATCAACTCCAGACCTCACCCCACTGAACCTCATTTATATTCTAAAACTTCATCACTAAGGGTGAATGTCAAAGCCCTTAGTCCTTGATGGACTACAAGTGTGAACTGGTTTCAGCAGCAGGACCAAGGGAAATGGGACTACATCAGATGACAGAGCATGTGGACCAGGGTGAAAATTCCACACTTAGATTCTCAGATCTCACGCCTTTTTTTTTTTTTTTAGATTTATTTATTTATTTGGGAGAGAGAGAGTGCACACAAGCAGGAAGGGGGACTGAGGGAGAGGGAGACAACCCCAAGCAGACCCCCACTGAGTGCAGAGCCCAACTTTGGGTTTGATCCCACGACCCTAAGATCATGACCTGAACCAAAATCAAGAGTTGGTCACTTAAACACCTGAGCTACTTAGGCACCCTCATCAGATCTCACTCTTAAAAAGCTAGTCCTAGGTGTTATATGAAACACTACATCAAAAACTAATGATGCACTGTATGGTGACTAACATAACATAAAAAAAAAGGCTAGTAACTTGAAGATGGAAACATGAGATCAGATCTAGAGACAATATACCTGGTTGGGGCACTTGGGGAAGAGGGTGGCCACAGCCCCTGAATGTGTAGCTCATATTTTCTGCATATTTTCCTGTGTCTGGCTTGGTTTCATTTACAACAAACCTTACTCATCATGCATCAGATGATGATAATCACTTACCCTCTCACTGTTTCCCATCCTGATTGCCCACTACTGTGTGCAAGAACCCAAGGATTCAGTGTTTCTGGCCCAGAGGGGAGCCTTGCTAGCTATTGGGCCTTAGTCTGCAGTCCTGTGTGATTCCCTCTCTTATGGCTATTTTCCTGGTTTCAATAAAATATTTCCTGACCTCCTGGAATCTTAAAAAGAAAAAAAAAAAAGCGCCTTACTAGGATTAACACATGTAATTGTCACTAGACTATGATTCAGGTATTATTATTATTCTCATTTTACAAATGAAAAAAGTTGAATGCACTTAAGGTTACAAATCTTCCCCAAAGCCTCTTGGTCAATGAGTGGGCAAGCAAGGAGCTGAGCCCAGGTCCTTCATGGTAAGTGGTACCCCGTGGTAGAAGAAGGGAGCAGGAGTGGAAAGCGATGGAGACTGTGATGTGTGATGGGCACCTGTGACAGGAGCCAGGACGTCTTGAGTGGAAGGTTTCAATCAGAGAAAAGAGAGGAAGGAATGATGCATGGGAAGATGGGAAGAGCAGATAAGAGGGAGCACTCTGCTTTTTGCTGGGGAGGAAAGAAAGGATGAAGGATTGAACAGCAGGTGATACCATGGTAGAGCTATGGGGA
The DNA here is from genome assembly GCF_030435805.1 of Mustela lutreola. NCBI lineage: Eukaryota > Metazoa > Chordata > Mammalia > Carnivora > Mustelidae > Mustela > Mustela lutreola. Next base: position 7,983,010 of record NC_081292.1, on the reverse strand, counting down.
GGGGGTGCACAGAGAAGGGAGGGAGAAAGAAAAGGATTTGATGGTGAGGAGGAGATCCCACCCATCTTTGAGCAGACGCTCACTGTCATCCTTTAGTGATAGCCGGCCATCTTGTTTCTTCTCAGAGGGCTTGAAAACCCCATGCCTCCTGGCCTTGTCCTTGCCTTCCCATACAGCCCAAGTGGCCCAGCTATGGATGCTATGCCCACTGTCCAACTTTGTGGGCTTCCCCCACCCCACGCTCTTTCAGGGCTGGAAGACTGGCACCATTCAGGATGATTAGAGGGACCACTTAAACACGACCTAAGTTGGATGAGATGGACCACTTGAACACAACCTAATTAGGAAGGGATGGACAGACCTACTGACAAGAGCAACCACTAGTTGTGTGCTCTGGATACAAAACACTGGGGCCAGCACTGTCCAGGCCCCACTGTGCTTGCTTAATCCACACAGCAAAATGAGGAGTGCCATCTTATAACCCCTATGTTGGAAATGAGGAAACTGAGGTATAGAGGGGCTAAAAAGCCAAGGTACCTTGCAGGTTACCTTGGCTGAGGTGTACTGCACTGCTGTGCTCTCTGGGTTCATGCCCTGTAAGATCATGCTGCACTACCTGGGGGCACTTCGGCAGACCCAGGACCCCACATGCCTTGCATGGAGCAGTGCACCCTCTATCCATCCACTCATGTCCATCCAGTATTTCCTGATTTCCACCCTGGGCAGGGTCAGCGTTAGGCCTAGAGATTCACAGATGAAAGCGATACACTTCTCTCCTCTCCTCTCCCTCCTCTTCACTCCACTTATGGGCAACTCTGATATCTGAAGGGTAGGCAGGAAAAAAAGAAAAAAAAAAAAAAACCCACCAAGAGGATTGGAGATCAGAGAGGTTAGAGGCCTGCAAGAACCATGGCTAGAGATTATTCTAGAAAGTTACTTTTCTAATGACAGAAGGGAGAAGCAAAACTGATTGGGGGCAATGTCAGTCTAGCTTATGATGACGACAGACCACACCACAGCATTTAGAGTCTTCCAGTGATACTGCACAGTATCAACGTTGGGCTTTCCCCCAGAGTTTCTCTGCATCCTGCTCCCTTTGAAAATGCAACTGATAAACCATTGGCTTGGCTCCCATTTGATGCCTGGGATCGGAATTTCAATGTGAGTATGAAACCCAAAGGAGTTCCATTTGACACATCCCCATCAATTTGAGGTTTATTTGCCTGAAGGCCTCTGACAGATATAGCTATCTCGACTGGGTTCTGAGATTTTATGAGGGAGTTTTGGTGAGAAATGCTATTTTAAGCACCATTTAGGCTTGGCTCAGACTGTTTTTATGGGGAAAGTTATGATTCTTGGTAATTGCTGGAGTTAACTTTTAACGCCTCCTCCTCAGATGTCAGCGTGGGCTTCTCTGCCTTCCTGAACAGTCCCATCATGGCTGCTGCTGCCTGGTATCATCCCCTCACCACCAGCCTCTGGTCTCTAGGTTGACATTATTTATAAACTAATGACAGAGCAATAAATATTATAGTAAATAGTTGTGGGGTGACATTTGCTGAGCTGAAGTTATAGGCAGCTGGAGAGTGTTTCTGTTTGAAATTGCTTTCACCATTCTTCCCATTACAATGACCTACAATGTACATAAAAATGCTTTGACCACCCCCTCCCCAAATGCATTGCCAGTTCTTAATAAGATCAATAGAGCTTTCAATGGAAACCACTTGGTGTACACTCTATCCTCTGAGAGTCCCTTGGCAAGTTTTTGTGGTGAATTCAAGAAAACCTAGTACCCATCCTATATGGGCACATTTCTAATTTTTTGCATAGGGTATTTACTAATGCTAACTCCATCTGAGATTCTCTGCTGGTGGATGTTGGGTTAGAGGCATGCAGTATCCTTCTTAAATGAGCTTGCGTCGGGGTACCTGGGTGGCTCAGTCATTAAGAAATCTTAATCTCCCTTCAGCTTGGGTCATGATCCCAGGCTCATGGGATCAAGCCCCGCATCAGGTTCCCTGCAGGGAGCCTGCTTCTCCCTCTCCCACTGCCCCTGCTTGTGTTCCCTCTCTCACTGCACTTTCTCTGTCAAATAAATAAATAACATCTTTAAAAAAAAAAAAAAAGAGCTCACATTGGGAGGAGGGAAAGCATATGCAAGAAATTCAACACACATACAAAGTAACTAAGATCTTGAAATGTGCAGTGAGAGGCATAGATTAAGATAAGTGATTTTTAAACACTCTAGGTCAGGGAAATATTCCTGAAGGGGACCACATTTGCCTTCTGCCTTGACTGATGTGTAGGATGTCAGCTTTCCCTTGGTGACTACAGTCTCTTACATCTGACTGGTATCCAGCCTGTTCGATTTGCTGTCATCTTCATTCCCTTTGTTCCTCATGCATGTATCTTTGGGAGCTAATTCAGGCACCATCCCCTCCATGAATCCTCCACTGGTATCCCAGTCATGGCCAGGAACCTCCACTCTGCTTCTATATATTTTCACATTACTGTGTATTGGACTTTTTTGCATGTATGTCCTGCACATCCTGTTGTAAATCCTTTATTATAAAGACAGTGTCTCTATTTTTCTTTTAATAAAGAGAGTGTCTCATTCATTGTGTAGCCCCTCTGCCAGCATGGGTCTTGCCATATGGTGGAACTCAATAAATATTTAATAAATGGGTTGGGTGGCTGGTGACTGGATGGAAATAAAATATATTCCAGGTGCATGGAACAATAAGAGCAAATACCTTCAAGTAGGAAGGGCAAGTTTTGTAAAAAGGAATAGTAGGTTATATGGTCATAAAGGAGCTGTATCTGAAGGGCATCAGGCTGAGAATTAGGGAATTTGTCTAGGATGCAATAGATGACCATGGTCAACTAATGGGATAATTGTCTACATCAGTAGAATTCTATCTGTAGTCATGCCTGCGCTTTGGGGTAAAATCTACCCCTCTCTTTACTCATCCCAGGATTTAAAAGGAAGCTTTCAACTTTGTACATGATCCTATCTTAGCTACAGCAATTAGTCAAGGGGTGGACAGTGAACTAACCAGGGAACCCTGCCTTCTGTTTTAACCAAGGATGTACATGTGACCCAAATCAGTGCTCCTGGAGAGTTCTATGGGATGGTTGTCCAACCAGCACTAGGCAGAGAAATGTCTTTTCTTCCCTGGTGGTACAATTCTGAAGGTATGTGCTATTGTTGACCAAATCCTTCACCACAGAGAAAAATGGGTCTAAAGTTACAGATTCAAAGTGCCACACAAAGAGAAACAAAGATAAGAAGAGAGGATCCTGGTGCCAGGTGTCTCAGCCAACAGCCTGTCCTTCCTGGCTAAGCCATTTGAAGCTGGGCTTCTATAACCTACAATCAGATTCTTGGAGTTGATAGCCTCTCTCTCACCCTGATGCCACCAACAGCAGGTCTTAAGGTGACCTCAGATACAACCCAAACAGCCCAAACAGCCCCTGCCTTATTACCCCACACTGTCTCGAAACCTATTCCGGAAGAGAGATTGTAATAGGAAGTGAACATGCATCTTCTCCCCCAAGAGGCATCAAGATGGAGCCCATCATGTCTATACCTGTTTATCCTTCTCATCTCTAGGACCATGTTCAGGGGAGTGTTTATTGGTCAAATCCTCCCAAAGAGTCCCAGCATCTCATGACATCTGCCATCACTCAGATTCAGAAAGAGAAGCAGTCAGAATAGGACTACTTCAACTTTCCTTCACCAAATCATCCAACCAAACAGCACATTGACCCATGAACTCTGTCTCTCTTTTGTGATGATGAATGAATGGACCCTGTCTCTATTTAAAGCTAACCACTCCACATCGCACTGGATCCCATCTTCTCTCACCCAGGAGGACTTTGTTCTTGTACTCAATCCTCCTCTCTCCTACACCATCAAGTTTTCCTCTTTCCCCTGGATCAATCCCAGTTATTTATAAACCTATTGTAATACCTCCCAACTCCACAAAAGGGAAAAATACTGCTGACCTCCTATTCTCTTCCAGTAACTGACAATCTCTTTTCCTTTTAAAAGCCAAACTTCTTTAAATAGTTAGAAATAGAGAGAAGGCTTTCAACAAGACAGATGATATATATATAAACTAAACCAGACTTTGGTGTTTAAGAGAGGTAACAAAATAACATCACCTTCTTCAGAGTCTCACAGTCAAAGACAGAGGATGTCAAGAGTCATGCGTTAAGGGGTATAATAGTACAGAAGAACTTCGGTATCTATTGCAGACTTTTTGCTATGGCATGCAATAACAGGAAGAAAAGAAGCAAGAGCTAGCTGAGAGACCTAATAAAAAATAGACATTTCAGACTCTTGCCTTGGCATGAATTTGCATCTCATTAACATCAAGCTGATAAGAGGTCTTATTTCCACATTTATTAAAGAAAGAATTATCTCTTTGCAATGGTACTTGAGTCCAATATTATACACATTGCACATGAAATGCAGATGAAGTTTCGAGCCCATCATACCCTAGGTTTGAAGGCAAGAAATGAGCTGATAACAATTATATGTAATTTCTCAAGCTGCAGACTAGATGTCACTTAATCTATTAGTTTCCCAAATAACTCTGGCAGAATTAATAATTTCTTCCTTCTAGTCCTATGAAGTTTCTGAACATACATCTCTAACTGTAGGGTAGAATGTAATGGAAGGAGAGTCACAAGTTGAAATACCATGGTAGTGTACTCAACTATAAAACGGGTATGTGAGAGAGTCTATTATTTATAACGTGGGAGAAGATTAATTATTCCATAATTAACATGCCTGTTAATTATTCCATATAATGATTCCTTGCTTTTGTTCCAAAAACAAAGCTGCCCAGCAGTCCCCTGGCCAGACACCTTACTCCCAAATAATCACAGTTTAAAGAGCCAGGCATCTGGCTTTAAGTTTTGTTTATTTGTTTGTTTGTTTTTTGTTTGTTTGTTAGTTTGTTTATTTCTTTGTCTCTTTTTCCAAAGAAAATAGGAGACAGGATGAACAATAGACCTTATTCTCTAATGAGGGGATCTCTTCTCAAGGGGTAACCAGACTTTTTTTTTTAACCTAGTTGTAGGACTAACTACCTAAACATAAAGAAACAAGAAGAAATAGCAATTCCATCAGCAGTTGCTCTGTTCAGTTTCTTTCTCTTATAGGGAAATGGAACACAAGTTCACCCGCGACGTCACGCAGTATGACCAACATTGTACATGCCACTTTGATGTCAAAGTACAACGGTGTGTTCAGAACTAAGGCAGAAGTGAACGTGGCAATGGGAGATGGATTATATAGATATATAGAACTACCCATCCCTAGATTAAGCGGTCCACTACTTACTATAGATTTTGGTTACTTTTTTGATACAATGAATCTTCTCAAATATTGTATCAGCTATCAGTTGTTACTACCATGGTTCTGTCTGCCTTCATCAACCACCATAGGATCTAAACGAGGACTGGAAGGGTTCTTTTATCAATAAAAATAAATACGAGGGGAGTGCAAGCATTCTGTGATGCTTATTCTGGCTTCTGTTTACCACTTTGGCTTGGAAAAAGGGGATGTGGACTTGAAGGGGCACTTCTGATAAGGTGCTCGTGCATGTTTATAATCCATATGTCACATATGCTTTCTCAAAGGACACAGAGCACAGACTGGAAGGGACGCCATCTTATAGGCAGGTTACTGTGGGCAGAGAAGAATCAGAATCCAGGCTATTTGTGCATCCGATATTATGGTTCGTGTTTGACTCAGCCTTAGCCTCCTTCTCCTACCCTCTACAATTAGCATTTCCCTACCTGGGATGTCACAGACCAGCAATAAACAAACTCCAAGTTTCATTTCCATAAAATGACTGAAGATGGGTCTCCTGAGTGAAGAACTCCTTCCACCCTTCATCTTAAAAATTTAAACCAGCAGATTTGATAATAAATGTTAAGGGTGTGCAATTAACATACAAAGTGGCAGCTGGAAAGGGCACAGCAGACAGGCGTCTGGCTGGAGTCACTTCTGTGCCCTGGAGATACAAAATAGCTAATAAATGCTGTTCCCTATTTATGTGTTGCCTTCTGAGACACTCTGCTTTGAGTGTTTTCTTAGTAGAGAGTTCATCCGGCCTCAAGAACTTACCCCAAAGGAAGGAGAGGCCACTGTTTTTTCTTTAGATTGGCAGGTAGAGAAAGTAGATAAACTAAGAAATTACGTGAAATCCCCCAAAGAAGACAAAAGACTAGGGTAACTTTCTTCTTTTCCTCCTCCTCCTCCCCCCCCCCTCCTCCTCCTCCTCTTCTTCTTCTTCTTCTTCTGTATCAGGTGGAGTTGAAGATAAGCTCATCCCTTGGGCTGAAATAATCTATTAACATATGTAAAATGCTTGCAAAGCAAGCCCACACAATGTAAGTGCTAAATAATAGCCAGGACCACCACCTTCATCATCACCATCACCACCACCAGGAGGCTTCCTCTATTTGTCTCATACAACCGAGCAAACAGAGCCTGTGTCAAAACCAGCTTGAACATCTAGGTGGTAGAGACAGGAGCCGGTTCCTAGTAAATAATAGCTCAGTCCCTGAGTTATACTTTGTGTAATAAAAAAATAACTGGATGAAGAGCTAATGAGGTAGTCTGGTTCTATAGCTAAAAGAACAACAACAACAACAAAATTAGGTCAAATAACTTAGGTAGTCTGAATGGCTACTCCTCCACATTGTTGCCATAGGACATCTACTGAGTTCATGGAGTTCTCTGTCCCTCGGAGTCCTCATCTGCAAAGCTGGGGTCATACCATCAAAGTCATGGCTGTGTGGAGACAGGAACTGAAATAATGCATGCAAAATGTTTGCCACTGGGGCTGATGTCAGGGAAGTGCCCTGTAAGGGACAACTAATGTGTTAAAAGACAAATCCATGGCAGTTCAGGGCATAGACTGTGAGCGGAGTCCAAATGACCTGGGTTTTAGTCCTGGTTCTGTCATCTATTTTCCTTGCACAAGGCATCCTTCTAAACTCATATTCTTTCATATACAAAATGGTAAAAATCATAGTTTGTGCCTTATTAAACTATTGTGACCCTCTTCCATGAAAGCAGTTAGTAAATGTATATTCCTACTTCTATTACTAACCGGTTAATAACTGCTAACATTCATTTAGTCCTTACTATATACTAGATTTGGATAAAAATACTCTTAATGTACCATCATAATTACCTCTCCCATAAACCATATGTAATAGATAACAGGATTATTCTCATTTTTTTTCCTTTTTTAAAAAATATTATATTTATTTGACAGAGAGAGATCACAAGTAGGCAGAGAGAGAGGAGGAAGAGGAAGCTCCCTGCCAAGCAGAGAGCCTGATGTGGGACTTGATCCCAGGATCCTGAGATCATGACCTGAGCCGAAGACAGAGGCTTAACCCACTGAGCCACCCAGTCGCCCCAGATTATCCTCATTTTAATAAAGAAATCAAGAGCATATAATAAGCAGAGAGAGTCAATTATCATATGGTTTCACTTATTTGTGGAGCATAACAAATAGCATGGAGGACATGGGGAGTTAGAGAGGAGAAGGGAGTTGCAGGAAATTGGAAGGGGAGGTGAACCATGAGAGACTATGGACTCTAAAAAACAATCTGAAGGGTTTGAATTGGTGGGTGGGTGTGAGGTTGGGGTACCAGGTGGTGGGTATTATAGAGGGCACGGATTACATGGAGCACTGGGTGTGGTGAAAAAAAATGAATACTGTTATGCCGAAAATAAATAAAATATAAATAAATAAAATAAATAAACCAGAAATCAATGAAAGAAAGCAGACAAGCATAGGGAAGTCAACAAACTAAAACCTGGTTTGGGATTTGTCTATGTCCTAAGTGATTCAGAGATTCTGTTTCCAATCTTCTTTCCTGCCTTTCCTCATTGAGAAGTTTCCATAATCTATCAAGAGTTTGGTTGTAGTGAAAAGAAGGGCCATATGTACCCCAGTATTCATAGCAGCAATGTCCACAATAGCCAAACTGTGGAAAGAGTTGAGATGCCTTTCAATAGATGAATGGATAAAGAAGATGTGGTCCATATATACAATGGAATATCACTCAGCTATCAGAAAGAATGATACCCAATTATTGCATCAACATGGATGGGGCTGGAGGAGATTATGCTGAGTGAAACAAGTCATGCAGAGAAAGTCAGTTATCATATTGTTTCACTTACTTGTGGAACATAATGAATAGCATGGAGGACATTAGGAAAAAGAAGGGAAAAATGAAGGAGGGGGAATCAGAGGGAGAGATGAACCATGAGAGACTATGGACTCTGAGAAACAAACTGAGGTTTTTAGAGGGGAGCAGATGGAGGGATAGGTTGGCCTGGTGATGGGTATTACATGGAGCACTGGGTGTTATATGCAAACAATGAATCTTGGAACACTACATCAAAACTAATGATATACTGTATGGTGACTAACATAACATAGTAAAAAAAATTTTTTTAAAGAGATATGGAAACCAGCTACAACTGTAAATAATGCTACAATTTAACAAAATTTAGTTCTCATCTTTTTCTGGATTCCCTTAACATTTCACAAGCACATTTGCATTAACAAAATCTAAACTTAATTCATGTTTCTACCCCTCTTCTTGAACTACACACAGGATCTTAGAACACCTTCCCTCAGATTATCCCTCCCCTGTGTTAATTATGTTATTTAACACTTTCATTTCACAGTGTGGTTAAAATCTAAAATTACTCATTACCATTTTCATGGGCATTGTTTCACAGGCTAGTTCTTGTTTGGGTTTTCCCCATGTTGATTGATTTGCTTGCTTTCACTAGCTCATACCATGCTCAGAGTTTAAATTGCATTTTCTAGAGTCTAGGATTTAGTAGTTTCCTTAGTCAAGGTATGTGAGTGGCAATCCTCTGGGGGAAAAGAGTTATGAAAGTGTCCTTCACTTTTTTTCTTGAGGGATAATTTAGCTCAGTATAAAATCCCAGGTTGGTGCACTTCCTGTATGCACTGAAGGTACTATTACAAGTCTTCTGACCTCAGCTGTCACTGTTCAGAAATCACTGAAATCATTATCAACAGAATTGATATTTCTCTGCAGCAAATCTGTATTTTCTCTTTGGTTGTTTTAAAAATCTGCCTTCCTGGGGTGTCTGGGTGGCTCAGTTGATTGAGCAAACTATTTTTGGTTTTGGCTCAACTCATGATCTCAGGATTGTGGGATCAAGCCCTGTGTTGGGCCCCATGCTGGGTGTGGAGTCTGCTTGAGATTCTCCCTCTTCCTCTGCCCCTCACCTTGCTCCCACTGTCTCTCACTGCCTCTCTCTCTCTCTCTCTCTCTCTTAAAAAAAAAATAAAATAAATAAAAATAAAATAAAATAAAAAAATCAAAATAAAATAAAATCTTAAAAAACTGTGGAAAGAGCCAAGATGCCCTTCAATAAACAAATGGATAATGAAGGTATGGTCCATATATACAATGGAATATTATGTCTCCATCAGAAAGGATGAATACCCAACTTTTGTATCAACATGGACAGGACTGGAGGAGATTATGCTGAGTGAAATAAGTCAAGCAGAAAGAGTCAATTATCATATGGTTTCACTTACTTGGGGATCATAAGGAATAAGATGGAGGACATGGTGAGAAGGAGTGGAGAAGGATGTTGACGGAAATCGGAAGGTGAGATGAACCCGAGAGACTATGGACACTGAGAAACAAACTGAGGATTTGGGAGGGAGATGGGGGGTTAGGTGAGCCTGCTGGTAGGTGTTAAGGAGGGCATGTATTGTATGGAGCATTGGGTGTGGTGCACAAACAATGAATCTTGGAACACTGAAAAAATAAAGTTAAAAAAAAAATCCCCTTTCCTTTTGGTTTTCCTTTCAATATGATATACCGAGGAGTGAGTTTATTTTTATGTTTTGTTGCTACACTTATCATTGTTTCTTGAATATAAAGATTCATATTTTTCATAAATTCCAGAAAATTTCTCAGACATTCCTCCTTTGCATATGGCCTTGCCCCATCTCTATGGCCTCTGGAACTCCAAGAGGTGAGCAGGACATTTTCAAACTGCTTTCTATGTATTCTAACCTCTCTTCCAGATTTTCTCCACACTATGTGGGATAGTCTGGGTAAGGACTTTTAGGCCTATCTCACCATTCATTAATTCCTTCTTCAGCTGATATTATTAATATTATATTTAATCTCTCTATTATCTGAGGGTATCCCACCTAACAGCAACATTTTTATTGCTCTTCATTGTAGAAAACTCAGAAGATTCTTTTTCAAATTTGGTCATTCTTTATTCATAGGTCTTTATTTTTTTTTATTTTTAATTTAGATCTTTAATCATTTAAATATGCTTATTTTATACCAATTTTCAGATTGCTGATTATCTCAGCCTCTAGGCAACTAATCATGTTCTCTGTGTCATACACAGACTCCCACACAGCAAATACTTTCAATCGAGTTGCTTATCATTATCTGTTTGTTTATTTTTTGGTATAAACTCATCTCATCAGGAGCTTTAAGGCTTTGCTTGTTTTCCCCTGAAAATATTTCCTGTTTGTGTTTTAAGTCTGTTCCTGAAGAAAAGTCTGAACTCCCTTGAGTATCTTCATCCTGGGGGCTAACTTTAATGCCACTTTCCTGGCCCACACAGGTAATGGTATATGAAGGCCCACATCCACTGGAAGCAAACTCCTGGGTTCTCCAGCCACAAGGAAGGCTCTAATGTTCCTTCTTGGAGCCCAGGCAGAAACTAACTCCCTCTTCCAGATTTTTTTTCCAGTTTTTCTGTTCTATGGAAACTTTGCATTAGAAATCCCTTATTCTTTATTTCTTCCTTGGCTAAAAGATAACTCTGACATAGAATCTAAATGAAACTCAGCAGTTAATAAAGGACTTTTTAAAATCAAGAGTCTGTTGATCAGATACTTTGTGAAGATTATCCCTGAGCTAGCCAATATATCTTCCTAGATAAAGAAGGAAAATAGCAAATATAAGCATACCTGTTAGCATAAAAATTAAGTTAAATCTTCATTTCTTCTGTATCTTACCATCACAAAGCTGAGTTTCTTTCTAACTAACTTTGCTAAAATAAGTAAAGGACCTTCTTGTAATACTAAAAGATTTATGATACTATAACCACCAGAACTCTTGACCTGCAACCTTCAGACTAGCCTGTATTTGCTGTATAACAAACATTCTTATAATGTTTGTTCCATAACAATGGATTTATTGCCTTACATTTTAAACAATGTTGTCTTAAAAGGTTTATCTTATCTACCTAGTAGAGTGATAAAGTGACTCACTATAATTTTCTCACTATAACATCATTGATCTAGCCCTAATTAGCCTGATCTTTATAAAAAGACCATAAAGACATTCTTAAAATGAGTCAAGTGGCTAAAATTATAGCTAACCTTATAAGACATATTAATAAAAGAAAGCAGGTGACAAATGGATTCACTTAAAAATACGAAATCTCAACTTGGACCTGAAATTCTGTCTATTTGGTGTCCAGGCCTTTCTGGGAAGGTCTGGGCTGTAACCCCATGTGTCATGGATCTAGAACCTCCTCCCATGTCATGGGTAGTTTTAAGACCCACACATCAAGTTATGTGGCAGCTTTATAGGCTGTCAACTTAATTTAGCTGGAAATACATTTTTCAAAATCTCATCTGCATGGTTTTTTGGTTCACACTGCACTCAAGAAACATTTTGGCAAGACTTCAAAGGGAGAAGGGTAGCAGAGGCCACATTAATGCTTAGAAGGTCCAGGTACTGCAAGCTTGTCAGGACCTCCTGTCTCATCCTTTTGTCACAGGGCTGGTAGTGAGCCCACAGCCTCCTACATTCCCAGAACTTTCTTCAACTTCCCTGAAACTTCCTGGTGGCTCCCTGCCAAGGGACGCCAACTTCCCCCTGCACATCTCCTCCACTGTTGCATGTGAAAACTTGGAGGTAGTGAGACAGACAGACTCCAGTTCATCCTTGCAGGTTCCAGTCTGTCTTTGTTCTCCCCCACTTCACAACCTCGCTTCCCCACTCTTTGCTGTGTTCACTTCAAGGCCAGCACCAGATGCAACAGCACTGTCTTATGGAGACAGCTTCACCAATGCTCACATGTGCATAAAGTCAAATAGTTATGATAAGCTCCTTATTCTCTACCACTCATGGTGGTTTCCCTTCTCTAATCAAACCCTGACTAACACAGGTACCAAGCCCTCTACCACACCGCTCCTCAGGGCAATTACAGCATCTACATTGGTGCTTCCTACTTGGGTTTTCTACTTTTGCTTCTTTTCTGGTACCTGAGAATTTCATTCTCCTTATTATTACCCTGTGGATGCGTGATTGAAATGTAATGTTCTATTGAAAAATTGTGCTTGCTTGGAGGAGGAGCGTCTGCAGGCTGGCTGAGAGGCACCATATTGTCAGAAAAAGAAGTACTCTCTGGTTTACCAATCCTATTACCCCTATTGAAGTCCCTTTGTAAACACTCCCACCTTCCAGGAAAAATTCCATATGAAGCCACCTGTGAGAAACTCCATCTGGGAAAAGGATCCCATCCAGGACCTTTCTCATGTCCTGAAAATATTGCTAGTTAATGGAGACTCTCCTTCCAGGTTTTGGCTCTAAAGTTTCAGCCATGGGCTCTGGTTCCTTGAGCAGAGAGCAGACATTGGTCTTAGAGCTGTGTTTTTCCCAAGTCACTTTAGAATAAATGGTTCTCATCACAGTTTTAATTTCCTTTCAAAGGTGACACAACCTCATTTCATAGACAGAAAACATACTCCTTATATTAATATCACTTATTGCCAAACTCCTTGCAGAGCTTAAATTAATTACAAGGAGGCATTAACTTAGCTAAGGATGGCTCAATATGTACCATCTCCAAATATATTAATCCCCAAATACATTAATAAGATCTCCAATTTTTTTTTTCCTGATGAATGTTGTTCATTTGGGCAGTGTTCATAGTGTGGGGAGAGCTTCCAAGAGAGTGTGCTCAAGGAGGTGTCTCAGTTCACCTCACTATGGGAGACAAAGGGGGTAGCAGGTGTGTGTTAAAGTTCTGAGATTCACACTTTGTACCTCTGAGTCTCTGATCGTGTGTTGGAAGAGGTCATTAAGAGGATATGACCACTACTTGACCCACAAGTTGGCCCTGGACAATCAGAGGCAACTTGCCATCCCTGTCCTGGGAATGTGTGCTCTGCCCCTGTTCCCACAGTGGGAGTCATTTTCAAGGATGCAGACTTGAGAAAGTTGGGTGCTTTTGACACCTTCTGGACACTGGATGTGACTGAACCCCATTAAAGCCTCTGTATAAACTGTCAAGATTTGGCAGGCAGATGCAAAGATCTACTTATCTAACATCACTCAAGGCAAGCCTTGTATATAGATCCCCTTGCTTACGAAAACTGCACCTACCAATCTGGAGTGGCCTGCCTCTTTCTTCTGTCTCTCCTCGACCTCTGTGTATGGTGATAATTTCAGATTTCAGTCAGAGAAGCCTGAGGTTACAAACCAACCTCATGTGATTTCATCTACCCTGAAAACTGTTTCTACAGACCCACTTTATGTCTGGCAACATTTTCCTGTGTTCATCAGGTATATGGAATACCATCTCCTTTGGGGCTCTTCCCTGGTCTTTTTTTAATAGAATACATTCTTCTGCCCCAACAGAACCAGATATATTTATTGCCTCCTAAGAGTTCCCTTTTCTTTTGTTAGCACCTCCCTGAGATCATGCGTCATTTCTTCTTTCACTGTAATCAGATGAGCACATCGCTCTTCTCATCTCCCCTCTCAAATATGAGGGAGAGAGAGAGAAAGGAGGAGAGAGACATAGGGACCGAGAAGGAAAGAAAGAAGGGGAAAATATGGGAACCAGTAAAAGAAAAAGCAAGAACCAAGTATTCCAAGTTGTGAGAAAGTAATTACAATCTATGCAACTATCAGCAGGAGAGAGTATAGAGAACATATTTTCTACCAATGTTGATTTTTATGGACTGGCAAAAATAAGGTAACAATTGATGACTTTTGAAGATGACACTTTTGGGATTAATGGATATCTGTATAATTTGCATTGACAGCATTTATCACATATTCATGTGACCTCTGCTCTTATCCAACATTTGATAAAAATCTTAAGAAGTTGGACAGCTTCTGTTTAACTGAATTTTGTATCTGAGAGAGCTGAGGTGCCATAATATGCCATCTCATTTAGTATGCGGCAGAGCTAGACCTAAGAATATTGTCTTCTATCCTAGTACTATGTCTATAGCATCTATCTGAATTATATAATGTTGAATCAGAAAGGAAGAAAACATACACTCTAGGAAAATTGAAACTATCTGAAAGATGATACAGAGCATAGAGAATCACCATAAAGAACTGGGAAGCAGTGCCAAAGAGCCATCTTGGTATTTGGAGAATGGCATCGTGTTGGCCTCTTGGCCTAGACCTCATCACCCACTGAACACTAGGTTGGATGACCCAGAGCTGTAAGCCCAGGCACAGTAGGGTGAAGGGTTCTGTGACACTGGAGAAACAGAACAATCTTCAGAGCTCCCCAGCATGGCCTGGCTAGGCGGAGGACATCCATGTGGTCATGTGGCACAGTGGAAGCAACATTTTATCAGAGACAGCTGAGTTTGGATCCCGGCATTGTTGCTACGGCTAAGGCCCTTCTCCTGGCGAAGACTCTGTTTTCTCATTTGTTAAATGTAAATGATAAACTGCTCCATACCAGGAAAACAAAACAGGATTTTATATGTAAAGCATCCATCCCATAATAGCTTAGGGAATCCTCCATCTCCACCTTCATTCTCATGGGGAGGGGCAAAAAAAAAAAAAAAAGCATACAATATATAAGCTCGTGTGTGAGGGGGCATTTTGTAAGGCCTGCTCACATCTTGTGTTCTAATGTAAAATATTGTGTGAACATCTAAGGTGAACTGAGTAACTAATAAATGTTTGTACTACGAGTCCCCATGTTGTCAACCAGCACTTACACAGAAATGTAAATACTTTACCTTTTGTATTGGCTGAGACCCTGTTGCTCATAATTCCCTTTAAGTAAGTTCTGCCTTGGCACACAGAAGAACAACTCCTTCCAAGTATTTTGCTCTGGAAAGCTTATTGGAGCAATTATAGATATATTGTTCTACACCTATCAGTCAACACTCCTGTTTAATTCTCGGCCTACCTCACCAGCTATAATAGAATAAAGGTTTATAAGACAATCCCAGGGCTAAATCCAAAGCCACCTTAGGACCTGCACAGCCAGCTGCATTTAAAATGCATACCTGTGGTTCCAAACGTTAAGCACTCTGTCTAAATGAAGGGGGCCTCGCCTCTGCACTGTGTGTGCTAGAAAGTAATAGAAACTTAATAGCAGTCAAGTGACAGAAAGACCCTAATCACAGAAAAGCAGAGGGGAAAAAAAGATAAAGCTTGCCTCAAGAGATTTCAGCAACCATGCAGTCTAAGAGGTAATAAGGTTGGAAGTTTTTCAAAAATTGGTAGTGGGAGGCACCGAGAGTGATTAAAGAGAGAAGCTGGGAATAAGATTGGCCTTGGCTCAACTTCTGGAGGCAGGGCTATTTGCCAGGTGACTCGGGCAGGATAGAACTTAGCATCCAGGGCAATCAGTTCCTGTAGCCATAAACAGGCACCATAACCCATCAGTTAATGGTGGCTCTCCTTTTGTAGCTCTCTCTTTAAAAGACAGTGTGGGACAGTTGGAGGAAAGTGGGCTTCACAGATCCAGGTTCAAGCCTTAGGGTTAAAAAGTTGCACCAGCTGTGCAACTTTAGGCAAAAACAAAATAAAACAAAAAGGCAAATGAGTTTCAAATTAACTTTCTGAGTCTCTGTAAATAGGTTTCCTAATGCCTCAGGTACTGATGCCATAAAAAAAAAAAAAAAGATAAATAAGTGGGGTTGCATATATTCAGCATGTGGAATGATATCCCAGTCTCTGTTAACTATGTTGCAAAAGAAAGAGATATAATAATCATTTGGGTTGTTATAATAACCACTTTCTTCTGGCTTTCTCCCTCCAGGCTCACACACTGCCCACCTGGCTAGCTTTATGATGCAGAAAGGTACTAGGAGTGAGAACTAAGCTCTGCCCAGGCTCCACCTTCACCAGATATATGATGTAGCATGGAAGTCAACCTCTCTGAGCCTTAGTTTTTTCATCTTTCAAATAAGCATGGTAGAGCCACTCTGGAAAACAGTATAGTTAAAAATTGAGCTACCCTATGACCCAGAAATTGCTCTACTAGGTATTTATCCAAAGGGTATAAACATAGTGATTTGAAGGGGTACATGTACCCCAATGTTTATAGCAGCAAGGTCCACAATAGCCAAACTATGGAAAGAGCCCAGATGTCCACCAATTGATGAATGGATAAAGAAAATGTGGCGCGCACACACACACACACACACACACTCACACACAATGTACTATTACTTGGCCATTAAAAAATGAAATTTGCCATTTGCAATGATGTGGATGAAACTAGAGGATATTATGCTAAGTGAAGTAAGTCAGTCGGAGAAAGGCAAATACCATATTCACTCATATGTTGAATTTAAGAAACAAAACAGATGAACACAGGGGAAAGGAAGGAAAAAATAAAATAAGACAAAATCAGAGAGGGAGACAAACCGTAAGAGACTCGTGACTCTAGGAAACAAACTGAGGGTTGCTGGAGCGGTGGTGGTTGGGGGATGGGGTAATTGGGTGGTGGGTATGAAGGAGTCCAGTTGATGGAATGAGCACTGGGAGTTGTATGCAACTGATGAATCACTAAATTCTATCCCTGAAACTAAAAATACATTATATGTTAATTAATTGACTCTAAATTTAAAAAATAATAAAATAAAGTAAAGTAAATATGGTAGAGTAGTCCCCATTTAGTGGTTGTTCTGTAGAGCAAAAAAGATGGAGTGTGTGAAAGCATTTTATAACTTGTGAGAACCATACATCTATTAGTGGTTTTAGTGGTTAAAACTGCATTAAGGGAACACAAGGTCTTGGAGACCTTAGCTGACTTGCTCAAGGTCATGCATGAGCACAGACACAGAGAGCAAGAATTGAAGTAGAAATTTAAAGTTGGAGAACCTGACAAAATCACATTTCTAATTCACAAAAGGCAATGAGTGATGCTAAGGACTGTTTTACTTGGTACTATTCTCAAATCATATACACAAACCATATGCTATATTTGCATGTGTGTATATACTCATAGTATGCCCATATATATTACACATGTGTATACTGATATGTATGATACATTATGTATGTATGTACAAACATATGTATGTAGGCTTATACACACATATCTACATATAAAGGGAATGAGAATGGAGTTCTGTTTTTTTTTTTTTTTTTTAAGAAGAAAAATTCTGTTTTAAAAGTCATAAACAGATTTCGCTTCTATGTGACAACTGAATTTGATGTTGGGATAGAAATCTCCTTTGCTTATTTTTTGGGGGGAGGGGCTGTGAATGCAACCACATTACTCAAAAGCAGATGCTTTAGACAGAGATTTCTCTTCAGAAAAGCAAATTGGTTACAAAAGCCATGGTATACTCTGAAAGGTTGGAAGTTGTTTTTCTCCTGAATTGTCTTTAGACTGCCATGTTCCTGACAACTACTGGACAATTCTTGTGAAGTAATTGGTCCCATTAGGTTGAGAGAGACACACTGGCTGGGGCAGAAAGGGCATAAAGATGTGATTTACCCCAGGCTGGAAGGCAAACTGTGAAGAAGCTGGCTAGTTGCCTCTCTCACTGGCATTAATTACGAATAACACAGATGTAAGGGAGTTTATTGTGTTCATTGCACTGACTCAATCATGGGTTAAGAGTATATCCCTTTGAGAGAGAGAGACGTGAGATTTGTCCTGAATATTCCCACTGCTCACTTTTTTTCCCCTTGTCACACATTTGAAACAGTATCTGAAACCAACTGTTAAAACTCAAAATAAGAACTTCAATACTCAGTCTTTCTTATGAGGTTTTGGCCATCTTAAGACAACTCCCTTTATTTTTTTTAATATAAACGTCCTTTATTAATACAACAGTCCTATTATTTGATGTAACGCTTCAGTCTTTTTTTAAATTTTTGTTTATTTTTAAAATTTCTTTTCAGCGTTCCAGAATTCATTGTTTATGCACCACACTAAGTGCTCCATGCAATACGTGCCCTCCATAATACCCACTACCAGGCTCACCCAACCTCTCAACCCTCGCCCCTCCAAAACCCTCAGATTGTTTTTCAGAGTCTATATTCTCCCATTCAATGATTCAGGAATGTGACAGGATACAAAATCAGTGTACAGAAATTAGTTGTTTTCTTATACACTAACAATGAAAATATAGAAAGGGAAATTAGAGAATCGATTGATTCCATTTACTACAACATCAAGAACGATTAGATACCTGGGAATAAACCTAACCAAAGAGAAACAGGATCTGTACTCATGGAACTACAGAAGACAACTCCCTGTAAAAGAGGAGATGGTGGGGGCCAGCTAGGAGAAGACTCTTCTGAATGAAGATGAGTCCTCTGAATATCTCCTCATTCTCATCACTCCTTGTGTTCACGGTGGGGAGGGGGGCAGGCCAGGCCAGAGCCTGGGAGGACCAAGTGCAGGTGCAGACATGGGAGTGCCTGAGTGACATTAATGGGACAGTGGCTGGCCGTCCCTGTGGCATGCCATCTAGTAGGGCAGATGAAGGGCAGTAGTGGAGGAGAGTAACAGTCTGCTTGGGGTGCAGGGGTGGTGAGCAGCCGGAGCCCTTTCCAACACAATGAGAAGTCAGTGCTTTTGCTAGATTTGACCTGGGTAGATTCACTGAATACCACTAATCAGGGTTAGAATCAAGAGATGGAAGCTGAGCACTTGAGATGGGCACTTGAGATGGACCTTCTGCTTTGGTCTAAGAGATGAGACAGGCTAACATGTAGAATATGGGAATGGCACAGTCACTTGACTTTGAGAGCCCTAGAGGTAACAGGATTCTTGCTATAGGATAGAGAAAATTATGGCTCCAGACCTCCTACCAGAGTGCCCTGGCTCATCCCCTCAGTACCAGGGACAAGGTAGGTGCCCAGGCACATTTGTTGACTGACCCAAGGGGCCACGCTTGAACTCGGGCCTGTCTCCGGGCACTCGTGATTATCTACCCCAGCCTTCCCAGCTCTGGGGGGCCCAGATGTGTAGATGCCATGTTGGATCCATGTCTGCCTGCCTCTCCTCACCTCCGCACAGAAGCTTCCTCCTTCCGTGAGTTTTCCATTTACTTCCTTCGTAAAGATTCCGTTTATTTCATGCCAGAGTAAGCTTCAGCCTTGAATCACAACAACGAACGTTATCTGACATCAATTGCCACTGCTTAAAGAGTTTTAGGCTTGACAGACTGTAAAGTTGTTTGCAGAGCTGGAGCTGAGTGACAAAACGCCCGTCAGGAGGCGTAAACCTGTCAACTGCAATTACCCACGAGGGATTCCACAGAAGCAGAAGAATTAAACCTTGTAAATCCAAAAGGCCCAATTGAAATGACTTATTTATTGGGCATCATTTATGAAGGCTCCCAAATGGACTTTGCACTTTTGCATGAGATTTCACTTCCTTCCTATTTGCACAGGACAGATCTGCATGTAGAAAACGGAGTGTCTGGAAGGTGCCAAGGGACTGTGAACTTTTCATGCTTTAGGTCAGAGCCAGATGGTCAAAACCATCCACCAAGACTAGCAACCACAGCTAGAGTTCCAAAATCCCTCAGCAAAGGGAACAGAAAGCTTCTGGCCCATACTTGAGACCCCACTATGATGCTCAACAAAACACTACAATTTTCAAAATGTGGAGGGTGTCACGGAAATTATGTTATGTGTTCACTGAACCCCATTTTTTCTCTCCCGTCCACAATGCTAAGCTAAATTCCCAGTTTCCCTTGCAGTTAGTGGGGGTCATATGTCTATGTTTTCATCAATGGAGCGAGTCTTCATGATGGGTCTCACATACTAGCTCATGGCTCTTCTTTCTTCCTCTCATCTCCAGCTTAGCACATGCCTCACCAGAATGCTTGTTGACGGATACACTAAATGCTGAGTACCTGAGTCCCCAAGTGACTTCAAAGAGCAGAGTTCCCCTACTGATCCTCACTGTCCCAGCTCCTGGTAGAGGGAAACCATTCAATAAATGGTGGCTGCAGACAAGGAAGCCTTCAAACCATTCATGAAAAACGGGTAGGATTTAAGTAAGGAGAAAATATTGAAAAGGTGTCTGTGTTGGATAAAAAGACATTAAATGGTAGGAAACTTACATTTCCAAAGAATCAGTGAAGTGGCCTGAGCACAGTGTCTCTGATTTCATACTTGGAAATCTAATAGGCATCTCAAACACATATTCCTAATTAAACTCTTATTTCTAAATACCTTGCTCCTTCCCCTAAAAAGACCTTTCCCTATGCTTCCAACTTAGTAAATGGAAATCCCACTCTCTCAGTTTCATAGGCCATGATAATTGGGGCCAACCCTGACCCCTTGCCTTTTCTCACATCCCACATATAACCTACTGGCAAGTTTTATTAACTGCACCTTCAACTTTGACCCAGATCCAACCACTTCTTGTCACCTCCGCTATAGTAACATTTGTTACCTCCGCTATAGTAACATTCCGACTGAAGCCTTCCTCTTTCACTTGGATGGCTTTTTTTTTTTTTTTTTTTTTTTTTTTAAATTTGAGAGAGAGAGTATGAGAGAGAGAGCGTGAGAGGGGAGAGGGCTGAGGGAGAAGCAAATTCCCTGACGAGCAGGAAGCTGGATGTGGGACTCCATCCTGGGATTCCAGGATCATGACCTGAGCCAAAGGCAGTTGCTTAACCAACTGAGCCACCCAAGCGCCCCTACCTGGATGGCTTCTAAACCCTCTGAAGTCACTTGCTTGTTTCCATCCTCACTTCCCCCACTCCACTCCACTTCAGCTTACGGTCCACACAGAGAGGCCACGTGAAAATGTGAAGTCAGAGCATACCACAAAGCGCTGCTTCTTACTTAATCTCTCAACTGGCTCCTAAGCCCCACCAGAATAAGACTGAGGCGTGTTCACGGCTCTGCTCTTCTTTTCTCCCCTTTTCATGTAGCCTTCTACCAGAGACTTTTTATCACATTGTTTATAAACATGAAGGGATTTGTTCTGATAACCTTAGAAGGTTCCCCAAGGCTGATTGTATTTAAATGGAGTCTTGAAGAATAAGAAGCATTTCAGCAAGGTGGGGAAAGCCACTCCAGCCAGAGCAAAACCACAGAGCACTGGAATGCAATATCCATGAGGGCAGGGCGTTTGGGTGTTGCATTCACACTACGGGTGCATTCACACTACTGGTGTCCCCAGCAGCCAGGACAGTGCCTGGCACAGTGCAAACTCAAGTCTGTAGAATGAGTGAAATTTCAATAAGCAAAGGTGCAGGAAGCTGAAACTGATTAACTTCAGGAAGAATACAAATGCTGTGTGATTTATACATGGATATTAGATTGAATTACATTAGTCAAGACCTTTGGTGGCAAGTGACTGGAACCCAACTTGGACTAGCTTAAGGAAAAATGGACATTAATTAGATGAATACCAGGCTTATACTGGGGGATCAGAGACTGGGTTTACAAATAGATCGATGTCCTCCAGCCAAAGGAGGGACAGCTAGGAACACATCTGTAGTTAAACAAGCCAGGTTTCTCATCCATTGCATCAAGGGAAAACTCTCAGGAAGAGATGATGGAAAGACCTATTTTAAGATTTGGGCTTTCGGGGCACCTGGATGGCTCAGATCGTTAAGGGTCTGCCTTCAGCTCAGGTCATTATACCAGGGTCCTAGGATGGAGCCCTGCATTGGGTTCCCTGATCAGTGCAGAGCCTACTTCTCCCTCTCCCTCTGTCATTCCCTCTGCGTGTGCTCTCTGTCAAATAAAATAAAATAAAATAAAATAAAATAAAATAATAAAATAAAATGATTTGAGCTTTGGGTGGGTGATTCCTTGGAGGTTTCCAAAAAGTGAGGGAGCATTCTAGATGAGGTGCTATTAGGGAGCAAGGATAATTTTGACTGGAGGATCTTAGGAACTGTTGGGAGGGCAGGCTGAGACAAGGCTAAACTTCAATTAGTAAAGAAATGCAGTCACTAACATCAACCAGGACAAGGGAGTGTTGTTATTTAGTGGCTTGGACAATACTCATGCTTTTTCCTGTGTTCAGACACAATTATGAAGTGGTTTTATATTAGCCTTGATCCGTCACTGTCACATAGTGGCCTTTTTCTGATGTTGATGTTCTGTGAAATTGTTTTGTGTTCAATAGGAGAACATCAAGGACAAGCTGTGAGTGCCAGGCCAGCTGCAAGTTATAGAGGCCACTTTTCTTTTTCTCAAGGTCAATGAGGGAATGGCAGGAATGCAAGTGGGCTCCAAGGAGTGGAAACCAAGGACCTGAGCAGACCAGCTTCTCTCTCTCTGCCCCTGGCTCATTCCCACTCTTCCTATGGCTCAGCTACATTCTCATTACGGTCAGTTCCCCTTATTTTGGAAAATACGGCAACTGGAGCACTTGAAGGACGCTCATAAATGAAGAACAACATTGGTACATACTGGCTTTCTCAGTTTAAGTTGAAAGAAACTCTTATGACAAATTCTAACTGGACAAGATTGGAACAGGTACCCATCACTAAATGATCAGCTATTATCATGCAGGTGGCAGGCAGTGCTGGGGGATATTCTGTAGGAAAACAGTACTTCTCAATTCTTATTCAAACCAAATCAAATGATGGTTAGCAGAGGGCAAAATCTGAAGTAGTCCCATTTCTCAAAAGTCTTCTATAAAACTCTTTATGGGAATACAGCAATTTATTCAAGATGACATTTTCTCCAAACTTGTCAAGCTTGGGGAGATACTGCCACTTTTACTCCTTGCTCAGATTATCACAGAAAGAGTGGTTGCTTTGTGTCTGGTCCCTGTTAACACACATCAGATCTCTTGGCCTAGAAACTTCCTTTTTGTTCTTTCTTAGAAATGGCTTTATTTTCTTATTTGCAAGGGGCCATTTGCTGTACTGGATAGCACCCTTCCCCCTGCAGCAATCTCCAGCTCTTCAATGACATCACAGGCCATTGCATTTCATAATAAGATTCTTTTATTATTCCCCCAAGCATGCACATCGAATGGCATCTGGGGCTCAAGTCTTTGCTCAGCAAAGCAAGGGAGCATAAGGTGCCAATTCCAGGATGGCTTTGCAACTGACAGCTGCATCTGTAAATGGAACTGCTCCCTGCCTTTCCCCTCCATTGTATATGTTTCTTTGCCTTCCCACCAAAGTAAGCATGTCTCATTGTTGATTTGATTTGAGAAGAAAAAGGGGAGCTGCAGGGGAAGGGGAAGCCACCAAGAACTAATTGGTCACTTACCATAAAACAAGGACTTTTCAGGTGTCCTTTTATTTACTCCTAAAGGCTGGAGGTCAAGTTTAACCCCCAGTGTGCAGATGTGGAAACCAGAGATGAGCAAGTTGAAGTTTCTGGCTCAAGGAAACATGGCGAGTCAACCACAACATTGCAGTTTCCCAGGAGAGCATGTGGAGTAAAAGAACACACAGGCTGGGATGGAGAAGACTCCATCAGTGGGGCAGAAGCTGGTGTCCAAATGCCAGGAGGACACAGTTAGTGGGACAGCATGTTCCTTTTTGCAGTGTAGACATTTGGAGGGAAAAACTAAATGCAGCTGGAAAAAAACAAGGTAATAGTGGACTGGGGGAGAAGCTTGCCCCTCCCCCCTTCCTTCCCCCTTCCATCTCCCCCCACTTCCTCCCTTCCTTCCTCCCCCCTCCCTCACTGCCCCCATCTTCTTTTCCTCCCTTCCTTCATTCTTCCTTCCTTTCTTCTCCCCTCCCTTCATCCCTCCCTTCTTTTCTTCCTTTCTACCAAACTACCAGTAAATGTCTCTAGCCAAGTTCTATGCTAGAGGGAATACCGAAATGAGTTAGCTACAGCCCCTGCTTTTAAGGACTATGCAGAAGTTTTGGTCTGCGATCAGTCTCAAGGGAAGCTAGCTGATGTGGGGTCCAGGAACCCAAAGAGATTGGTTGTTAGACAGACAAAGCACTACCAGGGAGAATTAACGAAGGGAGTTTGCAATGTGGAGTTGACTCAGAAGTGCCAGGGTGAACCTCAGGACCACCTAACTTAAGAAAAAGAGTTGCACTCCCAGCCTTCCTGTGATGAAAAAGAGTGATTTTTCAGCTTAACTAAGACAAGCTTGGACAACTGGGGGCTGGGCCCACAGAGACTCTCAGCAGGATGGATGAAGCGGGCAAACACTGGTGGTAAGTAACCTCAGCTGTGGAAATTCTGTTCTTTTCAGCACTATGAGCTCTCCTGCTCCCGTTTTTACCTTGGTTTAGAGTCTCCCTCCATCTATTGCTATATCTGCTTACTGAGCCCCCACGATGTATCCATCATTCCCCAAGCGCTGGTGAGAAGGGTGAACTCGAAGGAGCCAGTCTTATACTCACAGAATTAAGACAGTGAGGGAGTCAAAAACCAATCAAGCAGCCATATAAATGAAACAAATAATCACTGCTTGCAGCCGGAGCTAGGAAGGAAGTAAACAGAGTGTCTGCATTCAGGGGTCACAGCGGCAAACGTCCCGGACACCCTGGTGCCTCCTGGGCCATGCACAGCTCATCCTTACCTCACCTACGTTGGTTTTGCTTCCAGTAGACTCTCTCCCTGAGTGGAGACTCACCTGTTTCCTCTTCCCAGAAGAGGCAAGGTTTGATTTAGAATCCAGAGAAGCTAAGCTCAACGTATCTCCCATTGCAACAATCCCAAAAGGCGTTCTGCAATGTCCCATCGCATGTTTGAGTTTCCCCTATAATTACCCACATGGACAGGCAATGTCTGCTCAAAGATCTCAGGCATAAGAACTATAGACCTTCCTGGGGCAGCAGCCATGTCTCCAGACAACTCTTTTAGAAGGACCATTCAGAAATTGTTCTGAATGAACTTTACCACTGGTCTTAGTTCAACCCTTCAGGGTCCCAATGACTATGTTATCTAACAAGGACTTTGGGGGCACCTAGTATGTGCTGGTCACTATACAGGACCAGCCTCTCATAGGTCTGAAGACAGTTATCATAAATCCCTAGTTGTTCTTCTGGCTATATAAAAAAGGAAAAGTTTATTTTACCTCAGAATGTGGGTCTATTATTAGTTGGTAATGTAACCTGAGTCTAGCATCTACTATCATTATAAACACTAATTATTTCCACATATAAAACAAAAGCCCTGAAACCCAACTACATACAATTTTACCTTCATTCAGCCAAAGATAAGACGGCCTGATGGAAAGAGTGTTGGCTTTGGAACCAAACTAGAGTCCAATTACTGCTCTGACAGCTATAAGCCACACAGCCTTTGGCAATTTTCTGAACATCACTGACTCTTCTCTTCCCTATCGATAAAATAGAAACTGTGGAATCTAAAACTTAGTGCTGCAATGGGAATTAGGCATTATTTGAATAAAGCACCTGATCAGGGACCTGTTAGTATGAACTCTAAACACAGTCCCAGTTTGCTTAAAAGAATCTGTTTGAATTCAAAGGACTGTCTGGCAATGAGGGATTTCAGAGATCATTTAGTCAAGCACTCTGAAGTCAGCAGATGATGAAAATAAGGCTGAAAGGTTTTGCTTAAGAATACAGGGAAGAATAAGAGAAGGAACTCCAGGCTGGTGCTCACCTCCCAGGCCCTGTGTGCTCCAAAGGCTTAGAATCTGGCACAGAAGATGGAACATGCTAGGACACATCAAGGGAAATTCTGAGGGGGGTCACCCCTGTCCTGTTATCCCAGGGCAGTCCTAAGTTGATCTTTTCAATATATTGGTGTTCCATCAAAGTTTTTATGTAAAATAAAAAGGGAGGGGGGGCTCTACAGTTAAAAACAAAACAAAACTGTCCATCTCTTTCTTTAGAACACATGCTCTACTGCCTTACAGAAGGGATATAGATTATTTGGCTAACATGCCTCCCTCTTGTGTTTTATCTCTAGGAAGATAAATTTTTTAAATGTGCATATCACCACAGGCTGTCAAGCTTTAATTAGTCTGCCTTTGATTGTGAGAAACTTTACTTACCAAGATCAACTTATTTCCCACCGCCTAGTTCCACCCATTAAAAACCCATTTTAAAGGTTTAGCTCAATTATCTGGGTTGAACGGTTGATACCGAACTGTTTCAAATAATAGAGGCTGG
Source organism: Mustela lutreola (assembly GCF_030435805.1). Classification (NCBI taxonomy): domain Eukaryota; kingdom Metazoa; phylum Chordata; class Mammalia; order Carnivora; family Mustelidae; genus Mustela; species Mustela lutreola. The sequence continues at coordinate 7,956,668 of NC_081292.1, read as the reverse complement.
CAGATAATTGGAAGCATTTTTCCTGGGCAAGATAAGGAATGGAATACATAGGCCCTCTAAGTAGAGGAAACAGGGTTTTTGTCAGAATTTTCATTAGAAAAGATATTCCCATTGAGTACAAAGAACCTACCCTCAACCAGAGTCATGGGGCTTGCTCCCTTCTGCCTGAGAAAATGTAGATTTGGAGAGAAAAATGGATCTGAACAGGAAAACACAGTGACTGGAGTTCTTTTTCAGTGTGTACACATCTTTTGATCTGAGTTTACTTTCGGCCCATTTCACGGCAGAGAAAAGGACGATGCTCTAAAATGACTGGTGGGCTTGCATTCAGGTCCCTCTGGGCTCTCCCTTCTCAGCACCTACCCAGTCAACTGGCTCACATTGTCCAGAATTGTTTACAATCCCACAAATGAGCAATGCTGCCCCAGAGTGCCATCTTTTCTCACCCGCTTTCCCCATTCCCTAAAATGTCCTTCCCGTGCTTACCCATCAGATAACCTTGCACCAATGTTGCCTCCCTCAAGCAGTGTCCCTTGGGTCCTTGCCAATGGAAAGCACTCACTTGATTCACTCGTTATGCCGGGCTGCTCCTCCATGAGAACACTTACCACTCCCTATTATCATAATTCAAGTATAATTATAATAGTAATAGCAACACTGAATGTCTCTTTATTCTCCCATCAATTTACTATGAATGATAGCATGGTCTCCATTTTATGGTGGAGGGAACGGAAGCCCAGGGGAGTAAAGGAAGTTGCTCAAGGTCACAGAGATAGTGAGTGATGACCTCCGCTGAGAACTTAGGTTTGATGTCAAACTGTGAAACCCCCCCCCCACCCCGTCTTTCTCTCTGGGATAGCTGAGGCCCCAGAGAGCAGAAGGTTCTGTATTCATCACAAATAGTATTAGGCTACATAAGTCTAAGATAATTACAGATGGCCCCTGACTTGTGATGATGGTTCAACTTAGATTTCTCCATGTTCTGATGATCCAAAAGCACCACATTCAGGAGAAACTATACTTTGAATTTTTCCTGTGGTTGCCAAGCTATCATGTGACAAAGCCACTCTCTCAACACCCAAATCCATAGTGTTTGCACCACAGGGCCACACCCGTGACTGTGTGATTCCAAGACAGATCCCATAAATTTTGCTCATTTTTGTCAGTAGATTTACACATACCAAGGGGAGGGATGCTATCGCTCACATTCATGGCAGTATCCTCATGCGTCACTCAGTGCCTGACAGAGTAAATGCTCTTTGCTAAATAAATATTTTCAGAGATCGTTGTCCATATTTCAAAGGCATGAAAACCATGGCTCAAGAGAGGGACTCATGCAATCAAGACTAAATGCTTAGGAGTCTATGAATTTGTATTCATTTCCAGTTCATGGGATTAATAATCCAGGGTTCTCTACTTTCCAACCAAACTTCTAACCAGGAATAGATCCAGTGTTATTGGAATCAATTTCAGCATATTGATTAATTTATTCAATAAAAACTTGTCTCATGAATGGACTTTACATCAGAGAGGGGGACACAGGCATTAATGGAACCGTCATGCAACCAGATGCAAAACTGCTGTGATGAAAGGTGCAGTGGGAGAAATATTGAACAATAAGAAAGCATAAACATGGGAGTCTGACACAGAGGGCTGGCTCAAAGAAGGCTTTCCTGAGGATGCTCAGAGCAGGAAAGGATCTAGCAGATCAGTAGGAGATAAGGAAAGAAAAGAAAGAAGAGCAACTGTCTTGAAAGAGGTCAACTTGATTCATTCAACAAACATATACAGAGGGCATACTGTTCACCAGACCTGCAATTAGATGCCTGGGATGTAACAAAGAGCCATATACACGTGGCCCCCGCCTTGAGGGCATATATTGTGTCAGAGGAGATAGATGCTTAAGTAAGCAATTCCAGTGGAGTGTGATAATGCTGAAGGAGAGAGGTATAAAAAAGAGAGAGAGGTATAACATGCTCTTGGAGCACAAAGCAAGGTAGTACCTATGTGGGGGTTGGGAGGAAGGGGCAGCCATGTCAACAGAAGCTTCGCATAGGAAGTGCGAATGTAGAAGCCAAGATCTAAAATCTGAATAGTCCTTGGATGTGTTATGCCAACCTGCTTTTTTGGGAGGTCGAGGTGCCAAGTTCTGCATAATTAAGACTCTGGGAGCTAGAGTCTCTTTTCATATTCTAAGGCAGTCCTTAAATATTACTTTTGGTGTTGTGTCTGGGTTCCCACTGGAGCAAGTCTTATCCAGGCGTTAGACAGAAAGCTCCTCAATTTGATATGCCCATCAGATTCAATCATCCTACATGCCATTTAGATTTTTGGTTCTGGCTCCAAGCAGCCTCCTTGAAGAAGCAGGACTTTCTTTCTTCTACAAATTTAGGTGCCCTTTTAATCCGTCAGTAACCATCTGCTGGGCACACATCAGAAAACCAAACATCAGTCAGATGTACATAAGTGGGAAGAGCTTAAAAAAATATGTGAATTCTTTAGTCAAGAATGTGAAGGGGAATACTACAGTGAAACTGGCTGTGAACTAGAAATCAGAAGTGGATTCAGATCCTGTTGAGATCAGACTAACTGAGGGGGAAAGATGGAAGGCAAAGTGAGGAGGTGGGCCACTGAAGAGTCCTATCTATCTGCTTAAAGAGTCAGCTGCATTTCAGAGACCACGGGTCAAATGTGTTTATTTTACCCGCTTAGTGATTTTAAGTATGTAACATACAAATATTCAGGGATCCCACATTAAAAATTAACACCAATTTGTTCTCACAGAAACTCAGACAATATAGCAACACAAGATCCAAATTTTCATTTGGCAAAAATAAGTTGCATCTAGGAAACAAACAAACAAACAAGAACAAGTTGCAGCTGCCTGATTTTAGAAGGTCTATTACTTTGCCATGTCATCAGTACTACCCTTTGCCTCCCAATTACTGATATATTGACTCTATTGGTCTTACTTCTGTTAGAATTTGCTAGTTGCCTGTTGCTGCCTAGGAACTACCTCCCAAATTAGTGGCTCAATATAACAATCATTTTGTTCCATTTAATGATTTTGTGAATCAAAAAATCAGGCATGGTTCAGCTGGGCAGGTCTCATGGTGCATATGTCACAGCTTGGTGCAGTACTGTAGGCAGAACAATGGCTCCCCAAAGAGGTCCATGTCTCATTCCTGGACCCTGTGAGTAGGTTATAGAACATGGCAAAAGGGAATTATTGTTGCAGGTGTAATTAAGTTGGCTAATCGCTGATGGTGAATAGGGAGATTATACTATATTAGCCAGAGGAACCCAATACACTCACAAAAGAATTTACACATGGAAAAGGGAGAGAGAAAAGAAGGTAGAGTGATGCAGTACAAAAAGAAAAGAAAAGGACAGAAAAGAAAAGAAAACCCCCTGTTGTTGGCTTTAAAGGTACAGCAAAGGAACCAGGAGCCAAGGAACGTGAGCAGCCTTTAGAAGCCAAAAAAGGCAAGAACATGGGTTCTCCCCAGAGCTTCTAAAATACACACAGCCCTGCTTACACTTTGCTGTCAGCCCAGTGAGGTCCATGTCAGATTTCTCATCTATATGACTGTAAAAAATAAATTTGTTCTTTTAAGCCACTAAGTTTGTAGTGATTTATTACAACAGCAATGGGAAATTAAAATAACTGGGCTCTCTTGGTGATATTTACTTGGTAGCTGGGCTAATCTGGAGGGTCCAAAACACCTTAACTTATATGGCTTGCCTTGGTTGGAAGACTGGGCTCAACCAGTATTATTATCTTTTTTTAAAAACAGATTATTTATTTAAAGGGAGGGGCAGGGCAGAGGGAGAAGGAAAGAATCTTCAAGCAGACTCCCTACTAAGCATGGAGTCCAACTTGGGGATTGATACCAGAGCCTTGAGATCATGACTTGAGCTGAAATCAAGAGTCAGACACTTAACCTACTGAGCCATCCAGGTGCACAAACCCTCACTTTTTCATATAGTCTGACAGCCTCTTACTCTCTCCCTAAGGGAGTGAGGCTTCTCCCACAGCTACTCAGGTATTCAGGAGATCCAAAGTGGACACTGCCAGTCTTTATAAGTCTTAGACCTGACATAATGTCACTTCTGCCGCATCATTTGGCCAAATCTATAATAAAGTCAAAGGAAGAGGAAATAGATGCCTCATCTTGATGAAGACAGTTTCAGAGAGCGTATAAACATACTTGAGCCCCTGGAGTCAATTCTCTAGCTTCAAATTACATCTATTTCTTCCACATTCAGCGTATAAACATACTTGAGCCCCTGGAGTCAATTATCTAGCTTCAAATTACATCTATTTCTTCCACATTCAAAATGCCCTTGTCCCCTCCTAAAAACCTTAGCTCTCATCATACTGTACCATTATCTGAAGTCTGGGATCTCACCATCTAAATGCAGGCCATCTGTGTGTGATGCTGTGGTTCCTTGAGTACTTCTTTATTCTGAACAATTGTGAAATAAAGACTATTATGTTCCCGTGTACACATACCCTACAATGGTAGTGTAGAAGTAGGGTAACTATCACAGAGACCCCATAAAGGGAAATATTGGAGGTTCAAAGCAGTCATCAGTTCATTGACATTCTAACCTCTAAGTCTACAGGTTAGTTCTTCAATTAGGGCCCACTTATGCCCCGGGAATGATTCTGCCCCTCTGAGTCATCTCTTCTTTTTGATATAGGCTGCCTCTTAATCTGAGGATCTTTCTTAGCTTTATTCCTCTAGTGGAAGGTTGAGGGCCCAAAGGACTCTTTTCTCACATAACTCTATCTGCACCTTTCAGCACAAGAGAGTAGTAATCCCTTTGAAAACTTTGTGGATTTCTTGGCTCAGTCAGTCGAGTACCTGCCTTTGGCTCAGGTCATGATCCCAGGGTCCTGGGATCAAGTACCACATTAGGCTCCTTGATCAGTGAGGAGCCTGCTTCTCTCTCTGCCTCTGCCTGCCTCTCTGCCTGTTTGTGCTCTCTCTGACAAATAAATGAAAACTTTGTGGATTTCTTATGTGGCAAATTATATTCATCTCCATTAGAAAGAAGTTAGATCTAGTTTTTATTCTGAGACAGGCCATTCTATACCTTGAGCAGCCTGTGAGGTTACTGAGGGAGCACACCATGAAGAACCTCTTAATTTGTGTTTTCAGCAAAAAGTACAAGGCATGCCATTGGTTTTAAGTCCTAAAAACATTTTTATCCTATGACATGTCCTACTGCCCTGGATTTGATCCTTTCCCTGGGGCCATTTCTTATATCAAAAACCTGCTGGCTGTAAAGTTGGTTTTTTTGGGGGGAGGGGCTTGGGCATTTTGCTTGAAAATAAACAATTCCTGCTTTAATGTATTTCTCTTTGCTTGCACTTTATAATAGGCAACTAGAAGGAGTCAGATGGCAATTTCAATACCATGCTTAAAAATATCCTTAGCTTAATTCCTCTGCTCCTTACATATATTTTCTCTTTTGCATATTACCTACCAACAGTCTTCTTGAGGCCCTTCCAAGTTCACCAAAACAGCCATTCTTATAGTTTATGTCATATGCATTAGGTTGATACTAAAGCAATACTCTGCTTCCAGTACAAATTCTGTTCTAGTTATCTAGTGCTACCCAGCAAAATATCCCAAAAGCTAACTGGTTTAAAACAATTACCATTTTATTATGCCTCATGATTTTGTGAGTCAAAAATTTGGTCAAGACTCAGGAGGGTCTTTTTGTTTTGTTTTGTTTTGTTTTGTTTTTCCTTATGTGATGCTGTGGTTACCCAGTGGTATTCAGCTGTTGTTGACTGGGCAATCTGGAGGGTATAAAATAGCTTCACTTGTGCTATGCAGTGCAGGGGATCATAGAAGGCTGGGTTCAATGGCTCCTTTCCTTCATGATATACTCTCAGGATTTCCATAAGTGATCTCTTCAGTAGGCTTTTTGCAAGTTGACTTATGACTCTATGAGAGGCTAAAGTCAACAGTCTTCTTAAAACAAGGCCTGGAATTGGGAAAGCATCACTTTGTCATACTCCATTGACCTTATTCATAATCTAAGATTTAATGTGGTGGAATCAAGAAATTGTTAGGTATCTTTAATCTGCCAAAATGTATGAATTTATGTCCTCTACATTATCCTATGTATGACCAAGGGTCATCGGGTAGTATAAGCAGGGGAGAGATTGTGCCAGATAACTGCCTCAGAAATACATATCCTGGGTAGGAAGAGCATAAAACTGAAATCAGGAGAGCAATTAGAAGACCAATACTTATAGTAGTAAGGACAAGAGAGGGTGCCTCAGTGGCTAGGTTGGTTAAGCATCCCATGCTTGGTTTCAACTCAGGTCTTGATCTCAGGGTCCTGGGATTGAGTTCTGCATCAGGGTGTGGAGTCTGCTGGAGATTCCCTCTCCCTTTCCATCTCCCTCTACCACTGTCCCCACTCATGCTTGCTCTCTCTCTCAAACAAACAAATGTATCTTTAAAAAAAGGTCAAGAGATCATGGCAGCTCTAATTCAAAGTAGGAGTGGGTTTTGAAGGAAAGAGACAGATTCAGTTAATATTTAAGAAATAGAATCAACAAAATGTGTTAAGTTGAGGATCAAGAAGAGTCAAGAGCAACTCCCAGGGAAGAGAATGTTGGAACCACTGGCTAAGAGGGAGCTCAAGGCAAGGATGGAGCCCTCTGAACAAGGGATTAGTGTGGCTCAGCCTTCATAGAAAAACCTAAGATACTGAGTTTACTTTGCAGCCTCTTTTGAAACACAGCAGCAGCTTCTAGCCCAAACTGGGGTGGGGGTAGGGAGAGAAGGTGATTTGGTCAGCCTTAATGAAATGTCAGCACTTGGGAGCCATTTCAGTTCTACTTGAAATGAAATTCCCTTTTCTGTGTGTTTAGTAAGGGAATAGAGAGTGAGAGAAAAGCAATATTTGCTCTAATTCTACCTCATGGCTCCCATTCACCATGCAGGGGATTACGTGTTTCTCATCCTCACAGAGGGGTAGTTAGGGCTCATTTGTTAATGTTCATAAAGCTTGTTGTGAATGAAAATCAGTGTGTTATGCAGTAACTTTTTTTTAAGATTTTTTTTTTTATTAATTTGACAGAGAGAAATCACAAGTAGGTGGAGAGGCAGCCAGAGAGAGAGAGGGAAGCAGGCTCTCTGCTCAGCAGAGAGCCCGATGCAGGACTCGATCCCAGGACTCTGAGATCATGACCTGAGCCGAAGGCAGCGGCTTAACCCACTGAGCCACCCAGGCGCCCTGTTATGCAGTAACTTTTATTCTGATATGATGAGACCATCATTCTCAGTGCCAACCTCCAAGGGAATTAGCTGAGCCCCCTTCATTAATGTAATGGGCAGTGCATGGTCAGTTCTACTCATTGACATTCTTTCAACAAATTCCCCAGAAAATATGAAAATTTCAAAGTATAATGTGGCATGGGGAAAATGAAGGGAAGGGTGTTACAGTCTCGTTTCTCTGTTGTTGCCCATTTAACCCCCTGTTCGGGACAGCACTTGTGAACCAAAAGCAGAACATGCAAGACAATCCAGATGGTGTCTGAGATGAAAGCTGGAATGGGGAAGATGGTGGGTGGGATTTAGGAGGCCCAGCTTAAAGTCAGTGGCCATGCTATTGATGAAAATGTGTAAGTTTGTGCAGTGTTCTTGCTTAAATAATAATTTTTTAAAAACCTGAGTCTCAGATCCCAGTTTCATAAAGGTTCACCCAAAATGTCCTATTTCCTATTTTGGGAAAGTTTGAGGAGGTTATTTAACCACTACAAAGTCTTTATCTACAAAATAATGGTATTTTTAGGGTTCTTAAATTTAAAATGTTGTTATGGAAATTAATGACTTAGAACAATGCCTGGGACATGGCGAGTTCCTTATAATTCCTAGTAACAGCATCAATAGTAACAGGAATATAAAAATGATGGTGATGGGGATATGTACCCATTCATAAAAGCTGACATAACCATATAAGTATAAATAACTGATGAAACAAACTGGGATTAGGATAGAAAGACCAGATAAAATGCAACTATCTCAGAGTACTGAGGGCCCATTCCCTGGCCATGAGATGAAAACAAGGATGATGGTGATGATGATGGTGGTGATAGTCATGGTGATGGTGGGAATAATGATGGTGGTGATAGTGATGATGGGGATGTGATGGTAGTGATGATGATGATGATAATGCTGATGGTGATGGTGATGATGGTGGTGGTGATGATGGCAGTGGTGATGGTGATGGTGGGGAGGGTGGACATGTTGATCGTGAAGGTGATGATGGTGATGGTAGTGATGGTAGTGATGGTGGTGATAATGATGATAGTAATGGTGGTGATGATGGTGGTGACGATCTTAATGATAATCATGATGAACAATAAATACTGATTATACTGCATCACAATATAAGGTGCCTAATTAATGCAGTAGGTAACACGTCAGTCTCATATACTGCATCACAGTATAAAAAAGTGATATTTTTAAAATCAGAGAGACCTAAATCCAAAGTTATCTGTACCACATTCTAGCTATGAGATTTGATAAGTTAATTCATTTTTCTGAGCCCCGGTTTCCACATAAGTAAAACAGAGATGATAATCAGAACTGCTTCACAGGGCTGTTTGTAAAGGTCAAATTATACGACTGCATACACACTGCTTACTGCTCTACCTGGCACACATAGCTTGGTAATTGGTAGCTATTCATATTGTTATTGTTGCTGTAGCAATTTATTGGTGTAGAAATAACATCAAAATGATTACACTCCTCACAAGATTAAAAAAAAAAACTGTTTGAAATCAAAACTAGAAAGAGCACTAAATGAGGATGCACCATCTAGTGCAAACCCATCACATGTAAATATGCCATAGAAATCATAAAAGCGATTCAACCACAGCGAACACAGAAATGTATGGTTTGGAAATATATGTATAAAATGGGATTAAAAAAAAAAACCTAATCTATCCCATATAGGACTGTTGCACAGACATACAGCAGAGGTATGATGCAGAAATTACTTCAGTCCTGCTTTCTACACCATGCAGCATTTCCACATCCATTCCACTTACTTAGAACCAAAAGGAGCTTCCTTGATTCTGCATTAAATATTAAAAATAATCTCACATTGTAATATCCAGGGGATCTTTTGCTTCTGAAGACACTGCTGATTGGGAAGAAACACCAAGAAATTCAATGTTTCACAGAGTGCAATCACAACATAAAAAAGTGGATTGCTTTTAATTACTCAAATTATGATGCATGGTCTAGCAGCAGGGAAAAAAAAAGCAGTATCTCAAGGGAAGTCTCAGCATTTCAAATGAGGCTCCTGCTTATGCTGTATGGATGTAAAAAATTGCCCATTCCAGTCCTCTGTATTGTTGGGAAGGTCACGTGTTTATCAGAAACTTATTCTACCAGACTGTGGCTTCCTTAAAACCACATCTGCCTGGCGTCCATGCCCTTTCATTATTGCTCTTGTTCCCACACACTTTGTTTATATCTTCATTATGGGAACTTTAGAGAGAGGTTATTTTGAGATATTAATCCAGTTTGTTTTTCCATATATCTTGTAGCCAGCACCCTTTTATCTACTACTAAGGCAGAAGAATAACCTTCTAAACTCACTGCATTGATGGGAGAGAATTACTTAGCCTCGAGAATACAGAATAAAACATTCTTGGCTTTTAATTCCAAATAAAGAGGTTCTTGAAATATACAACAAAGGAGTAAGCTTGAAAAGCAGGCTCACAGGACGATCACAGGAAGCTTAATGAAGGAGAATGATCTGAATGACCATGGGCTTATACGTTCAAGGATGTTTATCTGTTTTCCTCACTTTTTTTTTTCTTTTTAATTTTTTTTTTTAAGATTTTATTTATTTATTTGACAGAGAGAAATCACAAGTAGATAGAGAAGCAGGCAGAGAGAGAGAGGGGGAAGCAGGCTCCCCGCCGAGCAGAGAGCCCGATGCGGGACTCAATCCCAGGACCCTGAGATCATGACCCGAGCCGAAGGCAGCAGCTCAACCCGCTGAGCCACCCAGGCGCCCCTCTTTTTAATTTTTTATAAACATATATTTTTATCCCCAGGGTACAGGTCTGTGAATCGCCAGGTTTACACACTTCACAGCACTCACCAAAGCACATACCCTCCCCAATGTCCATAATCCCACCCCCCTTCTCCCAAACCGCCTCCCCCCAGCAACCCTCAGTTTGTTTTGTGAGATTAAGAGTCACTTATGGTTTGTCTCCTTCCCAACCCCATCTTGTTTCATTTATTCTTCTCCTACCCACTTAAGCCCCCATGTTGCATCACCACTTCCTCATATCAGGGAGATCATATGATAGTTGTGTTTCTCCACTCTGTTTTCCTCACTTTTAAGCTTAAAATAAAACTCTAAATTTCCTTTAATACAGTAAGAGTGTCACTCTTTTGGCTTCTTGCATCCAGGGTTACCTTTGAGAAGTATGGCATCAATCTCTTTACCTTTCTTTCACATGCAATCTGCCTTTTTTCTTTGGAAACTTTTGGAATTTTCTTTGAGCTCTTCTAAAATTTCACCTTTTTGTGGCAAAGCGTGTGCATATGTTTTTTAACCTATATCATGACCACCTGCTCTTGAAAATTAAGAAATTCTTAACAAATATTTCTTTAAATATTTCTTCTCCTATTAATGTTTCTCATTCCTGGAGAAAGATACTGTCTTAAAGATGTTGATATTCTACTTTTATCCTTTATATCTATTAGCTATGTTGTTACGTTTCTCTTTATTCCTCTTGGATGCTTTCCAGGAGAGGTTCTTACCCTGATATTTCAGATCAATAACTTGTTCTTTGTATATGTTCTGTTTTTCTATGCATACATTGATCTCTTTATTTTAAGTATATTTTTCTGGGCCCATTATGCTCAACTTTTTCTTCCTTTATAATTCCTTGTCCCTGTTTTTTGTTACAAATACCTTCCTTTACCTCTTCGAAAATATTTTAAGCATCTAGGCTGTCTGACCATAACTTCTGGTCCACTTTGTCTGGATTCTCTACCCTTTTGTTACTTTGCTGAAGTTGTGCTCTTCGTGTGTCTCATGAAGTTGTTCTGTGAAGTCAGTCATCTGATGGAAATTTGAAGGGGGAGAAAGGCAAACAATTCCCTCTCCACAGGTAACTGTGCCTTTCAGGGACTTATCTTTTACTTCTGAGCCAGGTCATCCCCTTTTTAAGGTGGTTAAGAGAGCAGAAATGCAGAATGACTTGAGAAGGCCAGCTGGTCTACCTGCATATGTTACTAGTTCTTCTTTACCTCTTAAGTCTCAGACCCCTGCTATTTGCCTGTCTTCCTTGGCTAACCCATGTCTGTTGTTGTTCTTTCAAGCATGAGCAATCTTGTGAGAAACAGGGGAGCATATCTAAAAGGAAACCCAGCCTAGCCCCCATCTGAGTCATCTCAGTCTGTTTTCTTTTGGTATGCTATCTCTGCCAACATAAGACCCAACTGTGTCCTGTCTTCCCTGAGGTCTCCCCATGGCTTGCATGATCATTACTCAAATCTGTCAACCTCTTTTATCATTTTTTGGTGGTGTCTTAAGTTTGGGTGTCAGGGAAATAGCAAGCAATGTTAGTTGACCACCTTGACAATGAGAAATTCTCCTATCCTTTGCACTTGTTTTATGGCCATTTATTTTGGCATCACTGGATGTTGAAGCCATTAGTCATGTGCTGCACTAAGTATTTTTTTTAAATTTTATTCATTTATTTGTCAGAAAGAGAAACAGAGAGTGCACGAGCAGGAGGAGTGGCAGTCAGACAGAGAAGCAGGCTCCCCACTGAACAGGGAGTCCTATGCAGGAATTGATCCCAGGACCCTAAGATCATGACCCAAAACAAAGGCAGACACTTAACCAACTGAGCAACCCAGGCATCCCCTAAGTAGCTTTTAAATGGAAAAAGGAGCCTTAGTAATGGAAAAAGTTAGAAGTCCTGCTTTACTTATCCCAGAGTAGATTCAAACCTTCCTTTCCAAGCAAATGGGTGTTTAGTGTTTCAAGCTCCCTTCCCGATTTCAACCACCTGTCCTTTATATCCACTTCACATACAGGAGTGTCATGTGAGATTTAGGTGAATAAAAGGTTTCAAGGATAAAAACAAGGTGTGAAAATCACAATCATATAGTTCTTGCAGTTTACAAAGTGCTTTCATATACAATATGTTATTTGTTCTTCTCTAGACACTTTGGAAAGTGACTATAATTTTACTATAATGAGCACCATTTTATAAGGGTGATTCATGCAATGTCACATGGCTAGCAAGTACCAGAGCCTGGACTGGCAGTCAGGTGTATCTAAGTGTGATTCCTGTTTTTATGTCACAAGTAGGCAAACTTTTTCTGAATAGGACCAGATAGTAAGTATTTTGGAGTTTGTGTACCATATGGTCTCCACTAAAACTACTAAACTCTGCAGTGATAATGCAAAAGCAACCATAGAAAATATATGACTAAATGAATATGACTGTGTTCTAATAAAAATTTACTTATGGATATTAAAATTTGAATATTGACTAATTTTCATGTGTAATAAAATAACATTCTTCTTTTTTTAAATTTTTTCAATTTATTTATTTTCAGAAAAACAGTATTCATTATTTTTTCACCACACCCAGTGCTCCATGCAATCTGTGCTCTCTATAATACCCACCACCTGGTTCCCCAACCTTCCACACCCCCGCCCCTTCAATCCCTTCAGACTGTTTTTCAGAGTCCATAGTCTCTCATGATTCACCTCCCCTTCCAATTTACCCCAACTCCCTTCTCCTCTCTAACATCCCTTGTCCTCCATGATATTTGTTATGCTCCACAAATAAGTGAAACCATATGATAATTGACTCTCTCTGCTTGACTTATTTCACTCAGCATAATCTCTTCCAGTCCCGTCCATGTTGCTACAAAAGTTGGGTATTCATCCTTTCTGATGGAGGCATAATACTCCATAGTGTATATGGACCACATCTTCCTTATCCATTCGTCCATTGAAGGGCATCTTGGTTCTTTCCATAGTTTGGCGACCGTGGCCATTGCTGCTATAAACATTGGGGTACAGATGGCCCTTCTTTTCACGACATCTGTATCTTTGGGGTAAATACCCAGGAGTGCAATGGCAGGGTCATAGGGAAGCTCTATTTTTAATTTCTTGAGGAATCTCCACACTGTTCTCCAAAGAGGCTGCACCAACTTGCATTCCCACATGTTGTTTCCTATTTTGTTAATTTGATGCATTTCAACTCTTTAGAAATGTACAATCTACTGTTAGTTTGCAAGCTATACAAAACACAAGCAATGGACCAGATTTGGCGAGTGGGTCATTGTTCACCAATTCTTGATCTGTCTGATCATAGCAGAACTAGAAGTAACAGTAATTAATGAATATTGACAGGACAGCCCTCTAACAAGCTCACTTCTGGAAGAAATCCCATGGCGTGACTAACTGGTGCTGTTGGAAAAGTAAAAAGCAAAAAATTATCGAGTAGGAAAACTGGATACACAGAAACAAATGGGGTCATAAAGTTAAGCAAACTTTAAAGTTTGCTTAAAATATCTCTAATTTTAAAAATCATTTGAACTTCACAATGTCTTATGTAAGACATACAAAAGAAGAAAAAGGGTGGGGTGCCTGGGTGGCTCAGTTGGTTAAACGTTTGCCTTCCGCTTAGGTCATAGTGTCTGGGTCCTGAGATTGAGCCCCGAGTTGGGCTCCCTGCTCAGCAGCAAGTCTGCTTCTCCCTCTCCCTCTGCTCTCCTCCTGTTTGTACCCCCCTAAATTTAAAAAAAAAAATCTTTAAAAAAAGAAAAGAAAATGGGCATGTTCTAGTAGTGTGTCTGAAGTCATAAAAATAGTGTATGTAATCGGGATTTAAATCTAAAACTGGATGAAACTAGGGTTCATGTGCTTGTCCATTACACATGAGATGCTAAAAGAGAGGAAAGAAAGAAAAAGAAAGAAAGAAAGAAAGAAAGAAAGAAAGAAAGAAGGAAGGAAGGAAAGAGAGAAGAAATTAATTCTGAGAATTTGGCATATTTTGGGGGAAGATCTCCATCACAATCTCTGTAAGATCCACAGCTTTGTATGAAAATAGCAGTGAATTCCAGCTTAAAGCCAGAAATGACTGAAAAATGCCTCCTGGGTTACTTTTTTAAAGTAAATTTCCTGTATCAAAAGCTTAGAAAGCCACTCAAAACTGTCAGTATTTCAGATCTCTGGGCCCAGGAGTGAAAAATAATAATACCTTTACTGAAGTTATGAGGAAAGAAAAAACATCTTCAGATAAAAGAATATTACCTTTCTAGAAAGAGGAAACAAAATGCAATTAGAAATGGTAGTGTTAGATGTGCTTTTGATTTGATTAACCCTCTTTCTAACAGAAGGGGATGGAATACACATCTTCTGTTCTTCGTTCATGATGTCGGCCATGCCATACTCAACACAAGAGGACCATTTCTCCTAATGGATGATTCACCATGCCTTCTAAAATAAGCTTTACCACAGTATTTCAGAATCAGGTCACTCTCGGGCACCTGGGTGGCTCAGTGGGTTAAAGCCTCTGCCTTCAGCTCAGGTCCTGATCCCAGGGTCCTGGGATTGAGCCCCATACCGGGCTCTCTGCTCAGCAGGGAGCCTGCTTCCTCCTCTCTCTCTCTCTCTCTGCCTTCCTCTCTGCCTACCTGTGATCTCTCTCTCTCTCTGTCAAATAAATAAATACAATCTTAAAAAAAAGAAAAGAATCAGTTCACTCTTGCCCCTCAAGATGTTGCATGCCAGAAAGACATGAAGCAAACATTGTTACATCACAGAAGAACAGAAATTTGAGACTTACAGTGGTTAGAAAAATGCCCAGCATTAGCAAGTATACGTGAATCCGGGTCATGACTCCAAATCCACATTTCTCTTTGGTACCAGGAAAGAAGAGTATTAAATACAGACCACAGTTTTCCTGATGGCAGATGGGCAGCCAAATATATATTTCTGTCTAATATCTATGGGTTTTCAATGATTAGAATAGGGCTGTGTTTGGAATAGAATAGCTTATATTATTTCTTTTTTTTTCCTAAAAAAAAATATTTATTTATTTTTTTAAAGAGAGAGAGAAGAGTCAGAGGGAGAGGGAGAGAGAGACTGTCAAGCAGGCTCTGCACTTAGTGTGGAGCCTGACACAGGGCTCAATCTCACAAGCCTGAGATCACAACCTAAGTAGGACTCAATAATTGGACATTTAACGAACGGAGCTATCCGGGGGCCCCAGAGCTGCTGACATTATTAACTGGTCTTTAGGCATCAAGTATGTGAAACAGGAAAAAAAAAAACACTGTGCAACTGGATTCTTTCCTACTCAACATCCTTCATTGGAACTACAGGATTCCAGTTCTACAAGGAAGCTGGGCTCACCCCTTTTTTGCTTCTCCCTTGCTTCTCCTTTCAAGGAGGAGATCATTAATTTGATTGGCCAGACTCTAGGATATTGCCTGGACTAACTTTAGCCATGAACAGAGTCTAAAGGTCTCCTACATTGGCATGGGTTTCTCATCTTCTTCTGCCATGTATGAGGGGGAAACCAGAGATCACACGTAGCTTCCTTCCTGATGCTGAACGCCAGTCATCTTCTTCCCTCTTTTCTCCTTCTTGTGTCTGTCCTGGCAGTCAGAAGACCTGTCTGTCCTTGGCACCTTTAGTTGAACCACCTTTTTACTCTTTCATCTTTCTCTGCATCCTGTGCTCCTGTTCTGTTGTTATTCAGTGTTCTCACTCCATGACATTGAATGGGATGTGCTAAAATTGTAAGACCCAGGTTACAACTCAATACACAGAGTGAAGACTCCAGTATGCCTTTGAACCCAGACATTTGAACCAGGTCTTTGAGGCAGCCTCCCAGGATTCAGACCAAGCAGAACCCTTTCTCCCCTTATTTGTTTCTATGCCTCATTACATCTCTCTCTTACAAACTTCATAGTTAGAAACAAGATGATGTAGGGCAGGATTCCAGAATTTCTAGTCCCTAGGCAATAATAGTAATACAACAATTAATACCGTAAAACATTTTAAGAAGACTCTATTTAATTGCAAGAGGAATTCATTCAAACTAAAAGGAGATTGATTATATAAACAATACAGGTGTGGCATTTTTTAATGAGTTTCCTTTTCCCCAAGCATCTCTTCTGGGTTTAGTCTTACCCAAAATTCATTTCTTACCCATCCACCAAAGAAAATCTCTGGAATGTGGCTCAGGAAATCTGAGTATTAAAGACATATTTATAAATATTTTGAACTGCCCTTGATTTCTTTTTTTAATTGACAAACTTGAATTTTAAAAACCTGCCCAATTAAACCCACATAATTATTATGAGGATGAGATGCAATAATTTTAGCCCAGTATACAGCATGTTTAATAGATAAGAATTGCACTGGAAGAAGAAATGTGAAGAGTTCACTTCATTGCCTCAGGTAGGAGAGTTTCCAGCCCTTTTGTAATCCTTCTCTGCAGTCCAACTATTGGGTCAAATCTACTTAATTTTTGCTGTGAGGAAGTCATTCAAGTATTTGAAACAGGGCTCTCTAAACACATACACACCATCAGTGCCCCCAAATTGTTTCATTCTTGTCTCAACATACTGTTTTCCTCTAAGGGAGAGGAGACTGAGGTGTGATCAAATAAAGAGGAAGAAATTACAGACCTTAGAAGGGCTTCTAACTTGCAGACAGAGAGCTGCTTTGGCAAGATACCCTTCTCTGGAAGTCATGGAGGAGAATCAATTTTTATTCTCTACCATTAAGTCCCAAGTTCAAATCATACATCAGTTGGATACCCCCTGAATCAGACACTGACTTTCTTCATAGCCAACTTCTTATTCTAGTCAAGAAATATCTTTGAGTATGAACATTGTGATTTCTTGCTTCAACCTTGTGGGAACTTCACAGGTGTTCAAGAATCTAGTTTAATATTATAGTTCTGCCCTCAAACAGATATAATGCTATTGAGTATAAAACCACATCATCAACTGTTAACACAAGGGAATCCTCCTGTGCCCAAAGGCCATGTGAACTTTCCATCTACCATAAACTGAACTGTGTTTCCCAAAATTCACATACTGAAGCCTTAACCCCCCAAAGTAATTCATTTAGAGATGAGGCCTTTAAGGTGATAATTGAGGTTAAATGGGGTCATGAGGTTGGGGGCATAACCCAGCAGGACTGATGCTCTTATATGAAGAGGGAGATACACCAGAGATCTCTCAGAAGAAAGACCAGTGAGGACACAGTGAGAAGGTAGCCGTCTGTAAGACAGGGAGAGAGGCCTCCAGAAACCCATCCTGCTGGCACCTTCAACTTGGACTTCCAAACTCCAGAATTAGAAGAAAATAAATGTTCATTATTTGAGCCACCCAGACTGCGGCATCTTGCTATAGCAGTCAAGTTGACTAACACGCCATCCCTCATTCAAGGATTTCATTACGCTCTTTACAGACCTTGGAGAGCAAAGGGAGTTGTCCAGAAACCAAAACTGAGGGAGAGCATTCCAGAAAGAGATGATGGAAAACTCGGGAGGCTCACATCAGACAAGATGGCCAGGGAGTGAGAGAGTCGCCAAAGGACCCACCGGGATGGCAGGGTAAGTAGCGTCAGGTGACTTGTAGAAGGAAAATGATGACAAGGAATTATACATTTCTGTAGTTCTATATTTATGGAATCACAAAGGGTGGGAAGGGGCTCTTAATATTTTGTTACACTTTACTGAATTGGGGGGAGGTATTTTTTCCTGTACACACGTAGAACCCATCACAGTGTTTCCCACTTGATGCTGTTCCCATTGCTCAGAACCTACCCACCCCACCATCCACCTCACTCCAATCCTACTACTACCTTCCACTTACAGTTCAGTTTTCATTAGTTATCACTCCTCTAGAGGCCTCCTGTCATCCAACCTGCACGTTTAAGGCTTACTTATTTTATTAAAGATATAATTTATTTATTGGACAGAGACAATGAGAGAGAGCACAAGCTGGGGGAGGGGCAAAGGGAGAGGGAGAAGCAGACTCCCTGCTGAGCAAGGAGCCCAACTCAGGACTCAATCCCAGGACCCTGCAATCATAACAGGAGCCAAAGGCAGATGCTTAACTGACTAAGCCACCCAAGGCTTAAACTCATCAGGGGGCCTGATGGGCCTCTAACTGTACAGCAATATAATTAGTTTATTTATATATATTTATCCTGCATTTCTGACTGTTTTCCTGCCTCCATCCATCCTCATTTTATTATCCAATGAGACTGGTTTTTATTACATTCAAATAAATCATAGCAATCTCAATATTTCATTGAGAATAAGGTATCTGTGCTCATCTGTGTAACTATCCAAAATGTCATATTCAAGATAAAAAAGGAAGCTGAGCTGGAGGTTATGTATTGAGCCAAGAGGCCTGAGTTCCTACTCTTGTGGGCAAGATTGATGAGAAAGACGATGGAGGCCTTCTGTCCCCACTCAGCTACAAGAGCTGCACAGCAAGCCAGACCCTTCTGGAGAGATGAACAGCAGTACAAGACTAATACTTTCTGATCTGGGAAAATAAGGAGGCAAGACTGGGCACACCACCAATAAACTTGTGCTTGTAACACAGTGGTCACACTCAAGGGAAGCACAGTCCAAAAAATGCTTATGATTAGTATAAAAAATTATTGTAATAATTCCATAGGAATATATGGTAAATACACATTTCATGGTCAGAAGTGATGCTAATTACAGATTAAGTGTGCATCCTCACGGTGAGAGGAGATGCTTGAGGTCTTCTGGTCCATCACTTAATCACATCCACAAATTCCTTCTATTACTTGCCTGCCAGCCTCTGTGTGACCACCTTCATTGACAGAGAATTGACTATAGCCGGGCGTCTTACTCCTTTTGCAGATGGGTTCTCATTATCATCAAAGCAAGACACGTCCCTGTAACTCCTTCCCTTCCACAGTTTCTGTTTCCCTTCCAACATCTTGCTACTCAGAGTGTGGTCCACCATCTAGCACTGGTGAATTCTAGCTGCTTGCTTGAAGTGCAGGGTCTCTGGCCACTTCCTAAATGATTGTATTTAAGCTTCTGTATTTTAACAAACTCTTAGCTGATCTGTATGCACATTAAATCGTTTGAGAAGCATTAATCTGTAACTACTAAATGTAAGTCTAATAGGGTTTTAAAAATTATCCCTTCAGTACTTTACAAGGACATTGTGTCCTTGTAGCCAAAAATCAGGATCAGCAAAAGAAAGAAGAATAAATCTACATTTTCTAACCCATCATTTTTGGACTTCTGATGTTACACTGTATCCCATAAACTAGACCGATAAGTCCTGGTAGGCAAAAATCTATCCTGTTTTCCTTTTAGTGCTGCCATTCATGGGTAGGTAAGCTAAATTTGCCCAGTAAAATTCTCTTTAATATAAAAATAAGTTTAAAAATGAGCATACTCACTTAAAATAAATTGGCTGAATATTGCTCAATTTTTAGCCAGCTGTGTCCAGCTCATCCTCAAGGTAGAAATCAGATTAAGTATCTCCTCTGAAGGTTCTTGATTAAGTAGGAAAAGTACAAGATGGTCTATTCCAAACCCTGACCTGACAACAGAGAAAATAATGTAGCAAATTTGCTGGCAGACTGAGTCTAACAGACAGATCAAGGAGAAAACTAAACCAGTTTGAAATAATCCACAAAATCAGAGATGGAAGAATCCTCAGAGACTACCTACTTCAATGTCTAGCCACAGATGAAAACATCGGGAACCAACGGAGATGAGGGAAACACCTCAAGTCAGAGATAAACGGTAACCATGGCCATATCCCAAACCCGGAAAACGGGATACATTTTTTTTTTTAATTACAAAGATTTCACTTTCAACAAAATATAAAATAAATTTTCCAATCACTTCCTGTTCTTTGTGTGTTATGTCAGGGTTTTACTGAAGTATAATCTGTATACAAAAATTCACCCACTGGATGTATGCAAATCTACAGATTTTAGTGAATGTTTACGGCTGTGCAACCAGCAATACAATCTAGTCCTAAGACACTTCCTAAATTTCCAAATTTCCCTTCTGCCTTTTGTAATTAATAGTCTTCACTGTCCATTCTGAGCAGCTACTGCTCTGCTTTTTTGTCTATAAATTGGCCATTTCCAGCCATTTCATATCAATGGAAATACCCAATAGGTGGTCTTTTGTGTCTGCCTTCTTTTGCTTAAAATAACATTTTTGACATTCATCCTTGTTGAAGCTTGTATCAATAATTGATTCTTAAAGATAATTTATTATTTTCATTGGTGAATAATACTCAGTTATATGTGGCATACCGTTTTTGTTTCTCCATGCAATAGTTAATGTAATTTGGGGTTATTATAACTAATGCTGCCATGAACATTCATATATGTCTTCTGTACACAACTATATTTATTTCTCTTATGTAGAGCCCCAGGAGTAGAACTTCTGGTTCATCTGATAAGTTCCAGTTTAAACTGTTAAGAAACTGGCAAACCATTTCTGCAAAGTGGTCATACCATTTTACATTCCCACCAACAATGTATTAGGGTTTCACTGTATCATGATTCTTGCCAAAACTTAGTATTATTTGTCTTTTGGATAGGAAATTCTGAAACATGAAAAATGAAGAGCAAACTAAATAATCAAGAAGACTGACCTAGAGGAATGTAAACAGTTCAGGATGTTGGAGAATTAAGTAAAAGAAAGGAATTTCTGAGGAATTATGTTAGCAATATTCTCTGGGAACAGTGACAATGTATCACAATCACATTCATATACAAGAAATCAAAACTATGCAAAAGCAACAAGTAAACAATAAATAAAAGTTCTTAATATTTTAAAATATTTGCTGCACAAAAGGAAGATCAGTAAAATCTCAGAAAATATTACTGAAGAAAGTTTTCGAAACCTAGTCCCCAAAATACTAAGAGATGGAACATAAGAGAAGAAAACACAAACAACATAGATGATCAGTACATGAGCTTTTATTTAAGTCATAAGAATTCCAAAAGGAGAAGACTCAGTCACAGAGGAGCGCAGCAGTATAAATATAATACATATATACTTACATAATAAGTATAAATAATAGAAGAGAACTTTGTAGAGCTGCAAAGAGATGCAGGATTTTATGCTGAAATTACTTCTAATTGTGGAATATAAAGAATAACATGTAAGACATTAGGAGAAGGAAGGGGAAAGTGAAGGGGGGGAAATGGGAGTGGGAAATGAACCATGAGATACTGTGGACTCAAGAAACAAACTTGAGGGTTTTAGAGGAAAGGGGGTGGGAGGATAGGTGAGCCTGGTGGTGGGTATTAAGGAGGGCATGTGTTGCTTGGAGCACTGGGTATTATACGTAAACAATGAATTTTGGAACACTACATCAAAAACTAATGTACAGTACTATATGGTGACTAACATAACTCAATTTAAAAAAAAAGAAAAGAAAAAGGAAGTACTTCTAAGATTCCAATAGGAAGACTGAAAAAAAAATACCCAACTATGTAGATAATGAAAATTTTCACAACATCAAGGGTGCCAAGGTCCTAAAATGTTGAATAAAAGGAAAAAGAGACTGGGGTTGGGGGAAATCTGAAGCCTAAGAAGTGATATGAATCATAAAACCATACTACTACCCATCAGAAGCATATACATCTATAAATTAACAAAGAATTATTTGAAATCTAGAAATCTATTCCCAGATAAACACATGTTCAGACACTCAGAGTTTGCGTTGTATGCTCCTTTTCTTAGAAAGCTACTTTAGAACGTACTCCAAACCAATGATAAGGTAAGCCAAAATGAGAAAGATGGGAGATCTAAGAATTAATAGGGGCAGCAGAGTTGCCCACTCCCAGAATACCTCTGTGCAACAAGACAAAAGCAGGTTAGAGCAAGAGAATGAAGGCTCCAAGGGGCAGTTTCTCAGAGAAAAAGGGGAATTCTATGAACTAAAGAAAATGGCAGACTTCTCCCTATCCACAAATTTTGTTCTTTGATATAATTCCAACCTCCCCCCATTGATGAGATAAGAAACAGAGGTTTTGCCATCACAGTGGATGAACTACATGAATGGGAGAAGAGAGTTGAAGCTGGCGTCATATGAGCTACAAAAGCAATAGTAATTATAGTAAAGACAACTACCAGCTTTGAACACTTGCCATGAACTACTCCCTAAGCACTTAATACACATTAATTCACTTACTTTTCCAAACGACCCTATAATGTAGGTTCTAGTTTTTCCCTTTTTATATACTCTCAGAGTATAGAGAAAAATATATTGTTGTGCATGGTTCTAGAAGACAAATTGACATATATATATATATATATATATATATATATATATATATATATATCTTCAAAATACACACATTACCTTTGACTCAATCCTTTTATTTACAGGACTTTACATAAAAGATAATCAGATGTATGGTAGAATGTATGTACAGAGATCTTTAAAAGTAAAACAAACAAACAAAAAACAAGGTTCCTGGGTAGCTCAGTTGGTTAAGTGTCTGAATCTTGGTTTCAGCTCAAGTTGTGATCTCGGGGTCCTGGAATCAAGCCCCATGTCAGACTCCATGCTCAGTGCAAAGTCTGCTTGAGATTATCTCTTTCCCTTTGCCCCTTTTCCCATGCTCTCTCCCTTTCCAAGGTAAATAAATAAATTGTTTAAAAAAGTAAAAACAAACAAACAAAAAACCTGGAAACAACTTAAAATTCCAACAGTTCTATTTGTTTGAATAAATCCTATTTATTCTATCTAGACTATTAATGTAATGAGTTTTTCTGAAGCTATTCAAAATGGTGTTGTAAGAATTGTTTGTTGCCAAAAAGAGAGTTAATAATACATTAAGTAAGATAATTCAAGCTACCTAAAAGTACAAATAATGTGATCCTATTTGGGGTGACACTTAACAGCATGAAATTATGAGTCATTTTGTTTCCTTTTTTTGACTGCACTATATTTTCCACTTTTTTTAAAGCTAAGCACTTTTTACATTTACACTAATTAAAATAGTTATTCATTTAGTAACTCCTCATATCAGGAGTCTCGTATGTTCTAGTTCATTTGCCAAAGTTCAGGAGTAATTCCATGAATAAATACAATGTCTCCCCCAAGATATTCCTTAATTTTAGAGGAACTTTGCTGGAATCAGTATGTGGGTGAAAGCCTTAAGCAAAAGGTGAGGGTCTTGTTGTGCAAATTATTTCACGTGCAGTGTGTAAGTCTGAACTGGCTACAAGTACAGCATAAATACTTAGTCCATTGTGATTGCTTTGCAAATCCTAATACTCTCTGAAGCTACATGTCCAGTCTGTTATCTGACACAGGGCTGTGATGGTTCAGCTATTTGGAGCTATGGCTAGACTCAAGCTACAGGATCCTGTATAGTTTTAGAGAACACAATTTCAGAAGGATATTGGCAAACTAGGGTTCTTGCAGATGAGTCTGAGCACAGACCTGGTTGTAAGAGATATGAATGAGATGAGCAAGAAGAGTTAGCGAGAAGAAAGCCCTCCCTTCCATGAGGAAGACCAACTCATTCCTTACATCATCTCTAGTCAAGTAGAGAATAAAGGAGAAGGAAGCCTGTCTCACATCCAACTCTTCCATCCCTTCTAGAGAGATCCATCACTTTTTAAGGAAAGCATAGTGATTTCTAACATTGATGTGCTTGTATATTTCACATAGATCAATTCAATAAATATTTACTGAGCCAGGTGATCTACAGGGTGATAGCCACCAAATACAGAATTCAACCCTCACAATAATCCTGTGATTTGGGAATTACTCTACCCATTTTGCAGTCTCTTTTTTTTTTTTTTTAGATTATGTATTTATTTATTTATTTGACAGAAAGTGAGAGAGCACAAGCAGGCAAAGCAGCAGAGGAAGAGGGAGAAGCAGGCTCCCCACTGAGCAGGAAAACCAATGTGGGTCTCAATACCATAACCTGAGCCAAATGCAGATGCTCAACCAACAAGCCACCCAGGCACCCCAATTTTTCAGGTTTCAATTAAGACACAAAGAGATTAGCAGTGGTGGAACCAGCTGTCAGACCCAGATCAGAGACTCTTGGTATCTGTGATCAGTGCACTATGCCACATCTCTCCCACAGTGCACTGTAAAGAAGGGAGTAATGAGAAGCCAGCCCCTGACCTGAAGAACCTTCACTCTGAATGTCACTATAGGACTGCTTTGCTGTAGAGAGGGTGCTAGCTTTGAGGAGATTCTCCATGGGCTGGGTTCTCACAGGCGGCTCTTATAAGCTGAGGCCCAGGTTTCAGCCTTGCAGATTCATTATGTCCTTTTCCACTGTCCCCTGAAGGACAAGGATAGTGGATTCTATACCAATATCCCTGCCAACGGGTACACCTAAAATAACCCCTCTCCAGTTGCTCTCTCATATATCCCTGTTTATTTCCTTTAGAGTACCTTCATAAAATGAAATGATCTTATTTGTTTACTTACTTATTAACTGTCTCTTCCTAAAAATGGAAGCCCCGTGAGATCAGACACCCTCTTTTTTGCTCAGGAGCTTTATTCTAAAGGTATAGAGAAGGCCTGCTATAAAGCACTCAATGCCATTAATTGAATGAACACCTGAATAAATGAATAGCACAGGAGGGACCTTAGGGAAGTAGGTCAGTCAATACCTGTTGGCTTCCCTATCCAGAGGTAAGTGTTTTATTCTTACAAAGGGCATCCTGTCCCCAGGTATACTGTCCCTAAATGCCTCCCATCTGGTTTCTTTGTAATTGTTAGGGTAACAATCCTGTGAAAATTGGCCCGTCCTTAGAAGTTGGTCCAACCTTGACCTTCCCACATTGTCTTATAATTAATTGTCTAGAAATTTTCCTTTCATGGTAGCAGGAGGTATGTTTTATTCAACTTTTTCATCCCCAAAACGTAGCACAGTGGCAAGCATAGAATAAGTTCCCAGCATATATTTTTTAAGTAGATAAAAGAATGAATAGCAAGAAGCTTACTTGCCCTACATTAGTGAATAACTTGTGCAGAATTTTTGATATCTTTGATATTGGTTAAGAACTTGGGCTTTTCAGTCACAGACCCTGGGGCTGACTCTCCACCCTGCTCCCTGACAAGTGATAACTAAGATAACTAAGTTACCATGTCAGTTGATGTCCAACCACAGAAAGGGAACCTCTCTTGCTATTTCAAGCAAAGAGGGACTTAATGCAGGTCTATATGGATGGGCTGAAGAAGCAGAGTGAATAGAGGATTATTACCCCCAGTTCATAAGCTTCTATCACTCCAGGCCTCGAACCCAGAACCCCAGCCTATCCCCGAGCCATTGCCACTGATGTGACTGAATTGTGTTGCCACCTGGAGCAGGAACCCAGAAGCCTCCACTCACCCTGGAGCTTACCAAACATCACCCATTTGGCTAGAGCCTGCAGCCACCTGCCTTAAATTCCCCACCCCTGCAACCACCTCTATAAGGGAACAAAAATGGCTCCTCCTTCCTCCTCTGGTTGCCTTCAGTGCCTCCCTTTGGTAAAATTAACACACGCTTGATGGCAGAAGAGTCTGAGAAACACACTTCTCAGTTCCCAGCCTAGCACGTTATACTCAGATGCTCCAAAATCTAGGGAAGGGAGAGTCAGTGACAACCCAGCATATCTTGAACACGGATTCCTCTCCGAGCTCTTATCTCCTAATGAATAAAACCAAGATAACAACATCTGGCTTATCTTTACCAGAGGCCGGTTAACTTCAGACTGCCACGTCATACCCAAGAAAGCCCCTGAAGAATAGATTCCCTGTTTCTAGCCCAGAGATTCTGATTTAATGGGTTTTGAGTCGGATTCATTTTCATGAAGTTTCCCAGTGAGTCTCCTGGGCAACCAGTCTTGGGAAGTCTTGTCTGTCTTACAGGATTGTGGTAGGTACCATGTAAACATCTACCACAGCGTGTGGCATGCAATATGGTGAATAACAAAACAGGATCATTATTGTTGGAATTTTTTTAAATTTAAACTTTATTTTATTTTTTCAGTGTTCCAAGATTCATTGTTTATGCATCACACCCAGTGTTCCATACAATATATGCCCTCCTTAATACCCACCACCAGGCTCACCCAACCCCCCATCCCTCTCCCCTCCAAAACCCTCAGTTTGTTTCTCAGAGTCCACAGTCTCTCATGGTTCATCTCCCCCTCCAATTTCTCCCAACTCTCTTCTCCTCTCCATCTCCTCATGTCCTCCATGTTATTCCTTATGCTCCACAAATAAGTGAAACCATATGGTAATTGACTCTCTGCTTGACTTAGTTCACTCAACATAATCTCCTCCAGTCCCATTCATATTGATACAAGAGTTGGGTGTTCATCCTTTCTGATGGAGGCATAATACTCCATTGTATATATGGACCACATCTTCTTTACCATTCATCTGACCCTGCAATTGCAACACTGGGTATTTACCCTAAAGATACAGATGTAGTGAAAAAAAGGGCCACCTATACCCCAATGTTCATAGTAATTGGTTTTTTAAGACTTTATTTATTTATTTATTTGTTCGGGTTGGGGGAGAGAGAGAACACAAGCGGGAAGAGCAGCAGACAGAGGGAGAAGCAGTCTCTTCACTGAGCAAGGAGCCTCAATCCCAGGACTCTTGGATCATGACCTGAGCCAAAGGCAGATGCTTAACCGACTGAGCCACCCAGGTGTCCCTATTGTTGTAATTGTTAACTTTGACTGAGTTAATGCACCTGGAAATGCCCTCCCTGTTCCCCAAAGTCCAGGCCAATGCCCAGAGGGAACTTGAAAATTCCTTAGTGACTTGTTGGCAAAACATGTATTTTCACTTTGGCTCATTACAAAAACGGGATACATTTTAAATGACCTATAGACACATTGAACATGTAGAGTGTAAGATTCTATGAAAAATACCAAATCCGATAACAAGGATTTGGTAAATGGCCCCCTAAGTAGATGGGTAAAAGCCTCTCTTCCTAGGAGGGCTTCTCGTGCTGAGGAAGAGAGCAACTGCTCTGAGGTTTGCTAGATCATGTTGGCAGCAGAGGCAATTCTGGCCTATTTGGTCTGTACACACTTTTGGTCTGACCCCCTCATTAATCTTTTGCACTTAGAGGCCTGATTATGTGAGAGGCTGTCTGTCTGGGTTTCTTTATAAAATATTATAAGATGTCTTTTCTTTTTTACTTTCTCTGATGACTAGTGTTTCTGCTTAGGAAGAAAGTTTCTGTTTTTGCTTTTTGTTTTTAGGATTTTATTTGTTTAGAGAGAGAGAGAGAGAGAGCAGGGGGAGGGGCAGAGGGAAAGGGAGAGCAAGAATTTCAAGCGGACTCCTGCACTAAGCAGAGCCCAGTGCAGGGCTGGATCTTATGACTCTGAGATCATGACCTCAGCTGAAACCAAAAGTCAGACACTCAACCGAGTGAGCCACCCGGACACCCCAGGAAGAACGTTTTCAAGACTCTAGGCTGTCAAAATTGGGATGGTGGGTGTAGACTGGTGCAATTTCAAGACAGAGATTCCAGCTCATGTATTAAAAAAAAAAAAAGTCTTCAGAGTTTCTCTGATATAAATGATATAAAAATATACCCTATGACAAAAGTGCTTCATTAAAGACATTAAGGAACAATGAGGTGGTAGGAACACCATTGTGTACAAGATATCATACAATATATTAAAAGGGGGGTAAGGAAATCATGCAATGAAATGCTGGGCTGGCCTTGGACAACAGTAGAGAAAACTATTCTGTGGCAAGGGTCTGATCTTATACCTCATTGTCTTTGTGAAGACTTTTACCCTCATGTTTAAGGCCTGGAGGCTGCTCATGTCTCAAAACAGGTGAACAGATGGCGAAGGTGCCCAAATTGTGGGCACTCAAGTCAGGGGGGCTGAGTCCTCCTTCTCCTGCCCATGAACTGGGAGAGGTGACTTGTTTCCTTGTTTCATGGTTTTCCAATCTCCCAGATGGGGTTAAGTGACCCAATATATGAAGTGTCTGACAGCTCCTTGAGAAGTTTCCTCTTAGACCTCTCTGCTTACTCTTTATCTTCCAGTAGATCAAGGACTTCAAACAAATTATTTATGCTTTCTTTTGTTATTCCTTCATCTGTTTTACAGCAGAGACAATCCATGCCCTAGTTTTATAATCAGGTCTTTGGGAAAGTCAAGGGACGTGTGGGACTACCTTGAAGAGCTGGCCATGGACATGGAGGGCAATGGTGCCATCTTCTTCATGAGCTGTTTTTTCATGGCTCTTGTGGGAAACAGGGCTCAGAGCCACTCTTCCCCACTACTGTGTGTAAAGCATATTCACTTTAGAGCAGGAGTTAAGGGAAGGTTGACCTGGAGGGATAATTCATCAGCAGTAGAGAACTCAGTCAGGAGAGTATCCGTTTCTGGACTGAGGCATTCCCCAAGGTCTTCAAATTAGACCAGCATGACTCACACAACCAACCCTATCCAGTTAAGGCAATTCCTGACACACATATTTTTTTAACTGACTGCCAAAGATTTAGCATTTGAAATTTCAAACAAAACTCAAGGAGGCCTTATATTTGATTTATTCTCCAGTAAAAAATCTGAGAATGTGGTTTCTTTGATAACCCAGAAACAGAGATTGAGTAAGCACATAAAACACAGATCTATGCATTTTTCTTAAGATCCCTTTATAATAAAATTGTCCCCAAACTATGTCTTATATAGCACCTGTTCTGTATTATAGAATTTTTTGCTCAAAAACAGATTTTGTGGTGAAATTAATTTGGGAAATACTGAATTAAAACACAGTCAAATTTCTGCAGTATTTCTCAGAGACATTGAGTGTCTAGTACACTCTGTAAATCCATAAGAACAGCTGGAGTATACAGCAGTCTCACATTTATTTGGTTCCTGGAACTTTTCCTCACAGCGTGTCACTAGAAAACTCTGTCCCTGAGAAACATGCAACTCAAAGTGTGAGATTTGAGCCCACAGCATTAGCTTCACTTGACCTTATTGGAAATGGCATGCCCCCATTTCAGTCTTTCTGAAAAAGATTCCAACAAAAGCCTGGGTGATTTGAGCACATATTAAAGTTCGAGAAGCATTGCCTAATTCTCACAAACATCCGTCATTATGAAGTATAAAACAGGGCTTTTCTGAGAATTCCTTCCAAGTGTACAGACGGGATAACAAACCTACAGAATGCTAGAGGTAGAAACCACCTTGGAAATTATCCACTTCAAAGGTTTGCAAACCACCTCTGAGCAGCATTAATGGAACATTAGGTGGAACCCAACACCAGGAGAATATGAACAGATCTGACACCTGGCTGACACCAGGAGTGGCTCTTTCTCTCCTCTTACCTGTGGTCCTTTGTCAATTGAGTGATTATTTTAGTCTGTCCTGGACATGTTAGTGTTATACTTGGAGAATCCAGATCCTGTTATGTTCTTCTGAAATGTGGTTTTAGTTGATTATTCGTTTATTCGCTCTGTTCCATCAGGCTTTTAATTTGATTCGACTTAAACTTCCAGCTCTAGCTCCTGGATGGCAGCTCAAATTTCAGCTCACCTGTCCTTCTAAGCTAAAATTTGTTCTACACTTTTGTAGTTTGAGTCACCCAGGCGACTGGGCAGAGTTTAGACTTACAATTTTAGGTTTTCCCTTCCCTGATTTCCCTCCTTGCAAGTACCCTCCCTCTCGGTTCATGTGGTCCCCCCATCTCTAACTTCTCGTTTGACAGGTCAAGAAAACAGTATATTTCATTTGTTTTGGTTTTAGGGTTTTTAAATGTTTCAGTGGGGTGCCTTGTTTTGTTGGGTTTGGTCTTGTAGGCTTCCAACATGGAGCTGACTCTAGCCTGCCCTTAGACTGAAAGCAGAAAAACAGGTCACATGCTCCACGCTACCCACTCTACGCTCTGCATCAGCCCTAGGAGCTCAAGGCCGTGTTTTCTTCCCCCTGCCCCACAGTGAACAGTGGTTCTCTGTGAGGGAATCATGCCTAGCAGGAGCCATTTAGCTATAGGGCACGCAGATACCCCTCCCTCCTTTGTTTTCCACCTCCATAAATGCCTAAAGCAAATTCTAATCTTGTGCTTTAGTTGAATAATTAATCAGCAATGTACTGAGCCCCCATTTTATGCACAGTGTAATGTGGGAGGGGGGAGACGATGGGGAGAGGAGAGAAGTAGAAAATCTGATGGAACCTTTTGTGATTCAATCTGTTCTTCTAGGAGTTGTGCTGTCTTGATACTTCATGTTGGACTGCAGGGGCAGGGTGCGTAAGAGTTCTTTGTGGGAGACACACAAATGGGACTCTCTTCTCAGTTCTCCTGTTAACTAGCTGTGTGGCCTTGAGTTAATCATCTTCCTTCTCTGGGAATCTGTTTTCTCATTTGAAATTAGAGCCAGTTGTTCTAGGCACTTTCTGATTTCCTGCTAGGTCTAATGTTCTCTCATTTTACTAAAGCGAAGTAGCTAATTCTTAGACCCCAGATGCCTGGAGAGTATAATGAGGATTTTTTTTTTAATGTTCTTGATTTTTCATGTTCAGGGTTATTAAACACAAAATCAGACTGTGAAGACAGTAAGGAGAGATCTTTTCTTTCTCAGAGCTTGATAGATAGTGCATTGGTTCTTCTTCTAATTGGGTAGGTCACCCTGGAAGACCTCTGACCTCTGGGGTCAGAGGAAGAATGGCAGACCCTAGCCCTGCACAGATATATGGGAACAGATTCTGGTTATCAACCTAAGGTCATATATGAGGCAACCCCAACGCAGGAATTAAACACAACTTAATTTAGCTCCTCACAGAGTGTGGGTTTTGAAGTTACAAATACCAAGGACTATGCCCTATTTCACCACTTACTAACTGTGTGCCTTTGGCAACTTTGTTCAACTTTCTGGACACCAGTGTCATCAGGTGTAAAACTGAATAGCAATCTTCCTTCACAAAGCAGCTATGAAGACACAATCAGTAACATTCAGAAAAGCTAGCATGATGCCCAATGTGCAGCATCTGACCAATGTGTATTGATGCTGTGTATACAATGTGAAGCTCTATGCAAGGACACAAAAGAATGCAACCTAAGAGTGATGTCTGGGTGGCTCAGTTGGTGAAGTGGCTGCCTTTGGCTCAGGTCATGATCCCAGGGTCCTGGGGTCAAGTCCTGCAGCAGACTCCTTGCTCAGTGGGGAGTCTGCTTCTCCCTTTCCCCCTGCTCCTCCTCCCACTCATGTTCTCTCTCTCTCTCTCAAATAAAAATAAATAAATAAATAAGGAAGGAAGGAAGGAAGGAAGGAAGGAAGGAGCAACCTAAGAGAGGCCGGGCCCACAAAATGTTTGTGGTTACACTTCAGGGAAATGGACCCTCCAGCCCCAGTCAGACTTTCAGATCATGGCAGCCCCAGGTGACAGCTTGAGAAATCCTGGACCAGCACTACCCACTTTATTTGATCTCAGAATTCTTATTCTCAGAATGTTAGGAGATCATAAATGTTTATTATTTTAAGCTGCTAAATTTTAGAGTAATTTGTTACCCAGGAATATATAATTAAAACTGATGCCCAAAAAAGTTGACTACATCAAACCCCTAACATCCTAGAATCCAGTTGTCCTCACAGAGGTGTATACCCATTCTGGCTATGGGTTTGCATTTCCTGACCAAATAGCCTTGTCCAGCACCACAATGTCCTGAAGATCTTAGAATTCTTGACTTACAGGTCTAGAATCCATGCAATGCATGGATCCATGCATTCCATGCACTCCACCACATGACCTACTTGGCTGCAGAAAAGATGCAGGAGTAGACCCATGACTGTGGAATCTACTGTTCATAAAGCATATTTTTTACCCAGAGTAGCCAGCCACAGATTTATGGCATGGCCTGCTGAAAGCAGGGCTAATGGGCCAACTTAGAAACAATATTCTGCAAGGATTGGCTGCGATACTTCCAGATGTAGTGTATGATTAAACCAGAGACTTCTGTCTAGCACTGCATGCCAATGGGAAGAATTGAGAGATTCAGGTACAAGGGAATGAAAGTAGGAATAGCCCCAATTTCCAATGCTCTCAGTGACCCACAGGGATCATTTTGCTACTGTCACTGAATACAGTCTGCACTGTTTAAAGTCCTGGTGAGCAAAGGGTATTGTCAGAAAACATCTGGAGTATTCTCAAACCATAGTTGCTGCTGCTGCTGCTAGGGTTTTCATTTGCCTAGAGATCACCAAGTAGGAAGGGGGAGTCACTATCTTTGTCTTAAAAGGGACACTAATCAGTAGAAGGGCATAGGGCTGCTTCTACACATTGGGAGTGGGGAGAAATGTACATAGAACACATGATTCCCAAGGTGCCTCCTATGTTCCCTTCCCCTGCATCACCATGAGTGGATGTGTACAGCCAGGCTGGTCTGAAAAGGGTGTGATTACCAAGGGCTCAGACCTCTTTGGAAATGAAGGTATGGGTTACTCCACCTAGCAGTCACCATGACCCCTATAGGTGGTATTGGAGGATGAGGATTTCTAATGGACAATGAAGGAGGAAAGGATAAGTGCTACCTGTAGCCCGAAGATCAACTGTAGCAACTGAGGCTGCAGTTTGTCCCACAAAGTCCCTTCTTGCATGTTTCTTTTCAGGAAAGGGATCCACAAGATGTCTGGGGTATGTATCTATGTGGCATAAAGCACGAAGGGTGACAGCCCAGAAGTTTTCCACCCAAATCCCCTTCAAGAGCATTTGTTCCAAGGAGCATAGCTAACTAACCACCCCAAACATCAACCCTTTGGAAAAATGAGAACAAGGCATGGTTCCTAATGACAGTCTTTTTCTTGCTGCGCCAATGGGCAAACTTTGCTCAGGTATTGCCCTCAGAACAGGGCTGCGCATTGAGACTCTTCTTACCACCCCTCCTCCTATCTCTAGTCCAGACAGGAATCATGACCTCAGGCTCCCTCACCCATTGTAGTCCCCCTTACCTGATCTCTCATAAGCACCATCACCCCATCACCATAAATCTCAGACAAATCCAATTCCATCGTGCAGCTGTTTCTTAGAAAACCCAAACTGGAACAGCTGACTTGGCCTGTTCCATTGGAAATCCCAATGAAATTTTATTTTGATTTTTGTTGAGTTCATTGACTGGTTTTGGGAGAGCTGCCATAGTTACAATATGGACTCTTTGCATCCAGGAAAATTAGGTCTCTCCATTGGTCTGAGTCTCCTTTTTTGCCCATCAACCAAATTTCATCATTTTTTTCATGTAGGACTTTTGTAGTCCTTATGTCCATTCTTAAGCTTTTGCTAGTTTTGTTATTATGGTGAGAAGGATTCTTCCTCCTGATAAGTAATTGATCATATAAGACACCACACTGTGAAGGTCTGTGTATTTGTTTCTATCAGATTGAATGCCTTGAGGGCCCAGACCAGGTCTCTGTTGTTCAACAGCATATCACAACTGCTAAGCACACTATCTGACAGCTAATTAGAGCTTAAAATAGGTTTGCTTGAGGGACACCTGGGTGACGCTGACTTTGGCTTAGGTCATGACCTTGGGGTCCTGCGAATCAAGCCCTGAATCAGGCTCCCTGCTCAAGGGGGAATCTGCTTGTCCCTCGCCCTTCCTCTCCCTTTGTCCTTCGCCCTACTCATGCCCTCTCTTTCTCTCAAATAAATAAAATCTTTAAAAAATGTGTTTGTTTGGTGAATCATTCAACAAAATAATCACTGAAGTATGTTCTACCAAAAGCTGTTTTTCCACCATTAAAAGGGAAAGTTAGTGCCTGTTTTTTTCACCAGATTTTTTCCCAGCCTTCGAACTAATCCTTTGCTATCGGGTGTACTCCCTGAATGAAGTCCAAACCATATGCTCTAGAAGGATTTACCTTTGTAAGTAGTGGAAAGTCTGAGCCACCTTCTTGACTACTGTGACAAGGTAGTGGCTCTGAGCAATGTTTTCATGTTTTCCCACCCCTCTGATGCTACTAATGCATTCCTGCAGCCTGAAATTCCCTTTCTGAAGCCAATGCCCCTCATCTTTGTGTCCAAATTCTATTCAACCTTTAAGAGTCAGTGAAATTGCCACTGAGACACTGATCTCAAGAATCTTTTGTGGTCCAAGCTTCAAGAAAATGTTCACTCATATGTAAATTATGAAGTTCACATTAAAGCTAATGTGAACATTCATTTGTATAAATGCATAAAGATACTATATATGATATATATCACATTATGTCTAGTATATATTATATATAATTATTATATATTATATACATAAGCTAGTTTCTGCATGTGCATAAACTATTTTTAATAAAAGAGAAAATGTATCAAGTAAAGTGAAATGAAATAATGTGAAGTGAAATACAAGGAAATACAGTGAAGTGATGAGAAGTGACAGTTGACAGGAGGTCCACACAACCATGCATCACTCCATCACTGTCCAGTCCCCAGGTGATGGAGAGTCCAATAAATGGAGACAGTCAAGAACATCAGTAATGTGTCAGGAACTATGTTAGATATTTTAACATATTCATAAATAAGGAGAGTTGTATTTCACCATAACAATGGCTTCGATTCATGGAATCACTTCCATGGGTGAGGCATTCTGTCATCTCATGGGACACCCCAATGTTATGTGATAGATGACATTTTATAAATAGCAAGACTGAATCTCCAAGGTCACTGACATTTTAAACATCATTCAGCTTCGGACTTCCAGTATTGAGAATCTAGTCCAGGTTAGTCTGATCCTAATTCTCCAAACCTCTCAAAGTACTCCTTTACACTGCCCCCCTATCTGGTTAAAAAGCTAAACTATAAATTACTCCAGTGAGTTAACAAACAAGTTCTTGGGGCACCTGGGTGGCTCAGTTGGTTAAGGGTCTAACTCTTGATCTCAGTTCAGGTCATGATCCTCAGGCTCATGAGATCAAACCTTGCATTAAGTACAAAGCTGGGAGTAGAACATGAGTGAGATTCTCTCTCTCCTTTTGCCCCTCCAACCCCTTCTCTCTTAAAAAAAAAAAAAAAAAAACACACAAAACTTTTGATGAGCACCAGTTGTCTTATGTAAGTGTTGAATCAATAAATTGTACACCTGAAGCTAACATTACACTGTATGTTAAATAACTAGAATTTAAATAAAAACCAAAATAAAAACCAAAAAGAAAAAAAAAAAGACAACAACAACAAACAAACAAGGAAACAAAAACTCCTATGACCTGTTCTGTACTTTCTGGGTAATGGTAATTAGGAGAGTATTAATTATATGTATCTGTCAGGATCACATTTCACTCAATTGTACTCATCATATGAGGCTATAGTGTGAAATACAGTAAACAGAACTCAACCATGTGCTGATTCCCAAATATGCAAGACACTCATGGATCCTCTAGCATTCAAGAAGCATTCAATAAGAAAGACAGAGATGAGAACAAACAGAATAAAACAACTTAGAGAAGAAATTTAAAAGAAAAACTGTCATTAGTTACCCTGGAGATATCACAGAACATTCTGTACCTCTGATACATGAAAAGAAAGATATATTTTTTAAAGAAAATAATACCATGAAATTGGAAATTAGATATAACTTCAAAAATTAATAAAAAGGGCAGCAGAACTGGAGGCTGAAGTTAAGTGTTTCTTCCAGAAAGTAACGCACAAAGACTCAGGAAAAACAAGAAAGAAATAATAAGATGACTGAAGGACTAATGCAGATGTTGCAAAACAACAGTGATAATCGAACTAACCATTGAAACCAACTAACCAAGAAATAATTCAGGAAGATTTCCCAGAACTGAAGTCTTCAATTCCAAAACTGGAAGCATCCACCTGAAGCTTGGTATAGCAGGTGGAGAGCACAGGCACATGAGGCACAACATGATTATATTTCAGAACCCTAGCAGGCAGTGCTGAAAGAGGGTCCCCAAGATCTCCCACTCTCTGTATCACTGCCCTGGTCTAGAAATAGGATGGATTTCTTTCCTGTGATTAGGTCAGTGGACCTGATCTAACATGGTCTGGCATGAGCATTTTAAAAGAAAGAGCTCCTTCTGACCAGTTGCAGGAAAGGAAGATAGACCCTGAAAGCAAATGAGGATCCCATGCACGGCTGTTGGCTTCAAGATGGAAGAAGCCATATGTCAAAGAATTCCTAGTGGATGACCAGCAAGGAAAATGGTCCTATAAGAGTGAGGAACCAAATTCCAAGAATGAGTTTGGAAGACATTTTTCCCCCAGAGTGTCCAGGCAAGAACTGGGCCAGGCTGACACTTTGATTTCAGCCTTGTGATGCCCTGGGCAAAGAACCCACTCATACTGTGACAGACTTATGCCCTTACAGAGATGTGAGCCAAAAAATGAGAGTTGTTTCAAGCCACAAAGTTTTGGTAATTTCTCATGCAGTGACAGAAAGTGAATGTAGCTACTCTGAGGTGAGGAAGATATTCCCAGCTCCCAAAGAGAAAGGGCATTTTCAAATGCAGGATCAAGAATAGATTCGAACTTGGCTTTTCACCTGTGATAATGAAATCTGGATGATATGAAATAGTGACTTTATAATTCTAATGTAAGAATTATTTCATCTTACGATTCAAAGTATAATAATTGAACAACGGGGCTTATGGACTCTGACCCCCAAAATCAAAAATCTGCATCTAACTTTTGACTCCCCCAAAACTTCTAATAGTCTACTGTTGGCCAGAAGACTTATCAATAACATAACCAGCCAATTAACACATGTTTTGCATGTTTTATGTATTATATAGAATGTATATGTGTATTATGTACATATATGTATTATATATAATATGTATTATATGTATATGTATTATATATGTTATATGTATTATATATATAAGTATATATGTATTTTATATGTATCTAAGTATTATATACTTACAGTATAGTAAGCAAGAGAAAGGAAAATAAAATTGTAAGAGAAAATACTTTTATAGTACTATGCGGTATTTCTCAAGAAAAAAAAAATCCACATATAGGTAGACCCGTGCAGTTCAAACCCATGTTGTTAGATGGTCACCTGCAAAAAATAAATTAATTATGAGGGTAGAACAAATTTGTCATGGAATATCTCAAACATATTTCATCCAGGGTACCTACTTCTGGGAAGCTAACAGAAAATGTGCTCCACCCAAACTAAGACATAAGCCAAAGAAAGAGTAGAATAAGATTGAAAAAAAAAAAAACCCTGAGAATTCAGTGTGAGAGAGGCAAAGGTAATCCCTGGGATGATGGTGAAAGAAGAGCTGAAATGGACAGCTGGACTGTAATTCTAGGGATCAACTAGGGGAATTGAAAACCAGAAGGCTGTGGGAGAGCTTCTTTCTAAAGAGATAAAATCACAGGCTAATTATTCAAATATTTTGAGACATTTGTAAAACCGGGGAAGAATCTGGTCAGAATTCCTAAGAACAGTATGTGAAAAATAAGCAAACAGGCAAATCAAACAAAACAATAACTTTGAGGAAAAGGAAATGGAAGGAGACAAAAGGAAATGACTGTAGTGTAGATGGCACCTTATACAGAGAAGCGAATATATGGCATCGGTTGGAGGTGTCACCTGTGCCATCAAAATCACATAAACACTGCATGTTGGGGACATGGAAATGTGGCGCTTGCATTCACGGGGCTGTGAAAGAGGGCAACCCTTATGTTCTATTATGGGAGTGAAGAGACTAATCCTAAATAATGGGGTTGTGACAATATAGGCAGGGACTACAGACTGAATGTTTATGTCCTCCCCGAATTCATATATTAAAACCTCATTCCCACTGGGATGTAGTGGAGTGGAGCCTTTGGGAGGTGATGAGGTCATGACAGTGGAGATGTCATGATGGGATTAGTGCCTTAATAAGAGAGACCCCAGGGAGCTCCCTGGCCCCTTCCGATATGAGAACACAACAAAAAGACAGCTTTCAATGAATCAGGGAGCAGTCCTCCCCAGAACCAGACCATGACAGCATCCTGGTCCTGCACTTTCAGCCTCCAGAACTGCGAGAAATAAATATTTGTTGTTTGAGTCACAGTCTGTGGTATTTGGTTATGGTGTCTTGAGTGGACAAAGAGAAGTAAGTCAACAAAATGGCTTCAAAGTGACCACCTCTGCAGAATGGGTGATGGTATAAGCATGGTTTGGGTAGAAGGCTCAGAGAACCATAGGACTTTGTAAATTAAACATAGTCTAAAATAAATTTTAAAAATAAATGGATAAAGAAGACGTGGTATGTATATACAATGGGATATTACTCAGCCATCAAAAAGATGACATCAATGTAACTAGAGGGTATTATACTACACAAAATAAGTCAGAAAAATGCCACATGCTTTCACTCATATGTGGAATTTAAGAAACAACACAGATGAACGTAGGGGAAGGGAAGGAAAAAAAGATAAAAATAGAGAGGCAAGTCATAAGAGACTCTAAACTCTAGAAAACAACTGAGGGTTGTTGGAGGGGAAGGGTGGGGAGATGTGATAACTGGGTGACAGGCTTTAAGGAGGACAGTGATGTAATGAGAACTGGGTGTTATTTGCAACTGATGAATCCCTAAATTCTATCTCTGAAACTAATTTTTAAAAGATGCATTCTAAAAATAAATAAATAAATAATAAGTGGAGGGACACCTCGCTGGCTCCGTTGGTTAATAATCTGCCTTCAGCCCAGATCATGATCTCAGGTCCTGTGATTGAGTCCCAGGTCAGGCTCCTTGTTATGCAGGGAGCCTGCTTCTCTCTCTGCCTTCTTTGCCTACAGCTCTCCCTTCTTGTGCTTGTGCGTGCACACTCTCTCTCTCTCTCTCTCTTTCTCTCTGTAACAAATAAATAAATAAAATCTTAAAAAAAAAAAAGTAAATGGAAAGGAGGAACAGAAGGTGGGAGGACACGAGAGAAAGCAAGCAGGGCCTGCCTAGAGGATTGCCTTACTGATGTGATGTGCTCTCCTCCTGGAAGTTTTGGATCCCTGTGATCCAAGATCATAACCAAGATCCAAGATCCATAACCACAGACTGGCAAACTCTTAACTGAGGTGAATCAAAACAGTCCTGCTTTGGTTCCTCTTCCCACGCGGACTCTAATTTCTTAGTAAAACCAGAAACACAGAATTTGAGAGATGTATTGTGTGAAGTAATTGTTTGCTTTTAAAAATATTTGAGCAGCAGTAGCGGTGAGAGGTTTCATATTATAGGAGTGACACCTCACT
This sequence comes from Mustela lutreola, assembly GCF_030435805.1. Taxonomy (NCBI): domain Eukaryota; kingdom Metazoa; phylum Chordata; class Mammalia; order Carnivora; family Mustelidae; genus Mustela; species Mustela lutreola. The sequence continues at coordinate 7,917,396 of NC_081292.1, read as the reverse complement.
GACATTCTGTGGGTTTTCTGTTGATCTATTAACATGCAAAACTCTCAGTGGATTTGATCTGAAAATGATACAGTGGGGATTTTCTTGCCAGAATGTATAATTTTCTAACACGACATCTTTGGCACATATAATGAAGCTGTCTGGGCCAAAATGAAGATATTCTTGGGATAACTCAAACTTTGACTAAATAAGATTGTGGAGGAAAGGAAAAATAAGAGAAAGGGCCACATTGGGAAGAGGTGATTTTGAGACCAGATTGTACTGAAGATAGAGAAGAAGGGTGGCTTAATGAAAAGAACATGGTTTTTTAATTCCAACCACCATAGGTTTGAATCCTGGCTTATCTATGCTGGAAACCCTGGGCAATTGTCTGTCTTCTTATTTTCTAAATATTTATTTATTAATTTTAGAGAGAGAGTGTGTGCAGAGAAGAGGGGCAGAGGGAGATGGAGAGAGAATCTCAAGCAGACTCTGTGCTGAACATTGATCCTGAAACGGAGCTCGATCTCATGACCCTGAGATCACAGCCTGAGCAGAAATCAAAAGCCAGACACTTACCGACTGAGTCACGCAGGTGTCCCTGGATTCTGTTGTCTGATCAACTTCTATTTCTTCCACAAAATGAGGAAGCTAAGACATGCCTTCACACAGAGATACAAGAACCACATCCTGATGGCCTGTGGACTCACGCTTGAAGTCAGATGGGTTTCTGGGTAGATGAATCACATAAGGTAATACACTCCCTTTTGTATTCAAGTGAGTTTAAATCAGGGGTTTTGTTACTTTAGACTGAAATAGTCTCAATTAATAAAATATCTTCATGGAGTCAATGTTTTTGGAAAGAAATTTAAAGACCGTCTTGTTTCTGATATAAGTTGATACTCTATTTAGGGGGCCTATTTAGACAATGATAGAATGGGCACTTTCATGTCCATTACCAGAGGAAATCCATATGGCTTATCCAAAATGGCATTATTATGGATATATTAATAGCAGAAATTTGTCTTGTCATTCCTTTGCTGATGGATCAATGTATAAGATTGGAAGATGCTGAAGCACCTGATGGGCTCAGCCAGTAGACTGTGTGACTCTTGATCTCAGGGTAGTAAATTTGAGCTCCACACTGGGTGTGGAGATTAATTAAAAATAAAAATAAATAAAAATGAATAAAAATGAAATGAATTTAAGAATGGAAGATGCTACAGGGAAGCAACAATGGAAAGACTCTCAAGAACTGGAGAATAAAATCATATTCTTGGAAGCCAAGCTGGAACCTAATACATTGTATGTTCTTAGAAAATGTGGATTGAACAAACAATGGAATATCCTACAAATATCCTACAAATGCTCATATTTCCAAAGCTACCTCTTTGGAATCAATACATAGATACAAAAAATAAGTAAATAAGACAGTGTTTAACCCACAACCACCAAGAGAATCTCACAATGTAGTTACTTGGCAACTCCCATGGTAACCATATCAGTGGTCTAGTGGTGGGACCGTCCTAGCAAAACTGTGCCATAACAAACACCGTGTTGAGAAGACCAAGGCATGGTTATCCATGAAAGATCAAAGCCACCTATTTCCTCAAAGCCCATTCTCATCCCCCATCACATCATACATCCTATTTCATAGAATTCTGAGACAAGCAAAGGAGCCCCTTGAGGAGCTCTCCACAGAGTCTGGAAGTCAAGTTCTCTCAAGTAGAGCATCATCTATCTGCTGGTGCAAAGCTCTAGCCCCACAGTGAGTCAGAGCAACGGCCCCTGGCAAATTATACCAGCTTACCCTGATTTAGAGGACTTAGTGAATTTTTACAAATGGAAATAATAAACCCAGAGGAAATATTATGAAAATGAATATGTAAACATTGAAATTGAATGTAATAATGAACAAGTCATAGCTTAGACTAATGAAGAATAAATTATGCTGGATTGCAGAACCAGCTTTGTTCCTCAGTATGACTGCAAAAAAATATAAATAAATAAAATAAATAAATGTCAGTGGGAGGAAAGGCCCTTGTGACTCTGGACTTTACGATATAATTTGATGAACCACTGCAAAATCAGTCTCTGAACTTGACCATGAGAGCAGGTCAACCACTTGAGCCAGAAAATAATGAAAATATTATAACATCTTTGCAGGAGGTATGCATTTCTTGCTCTAAATCAGATCTTTCTTTTTCCCCCTCCTCTACTCTTTTCTGCTCAGGACAGATAAAGCCTTGTTAATTCTTTGGGAAACATTTGGCCCAGATTTTCTGATCTAAATACCATCATCCTTCCTCTCTCCCAACAAAGATATTGCTGAATAGCAATTTTGGCTTTTGGAATCAGGTCTTTAATTCCTCATTAGCACAATGTCTTTTTGTTCCTATTATTTCTCCTGAAGTTGCAGGTTCAATTCATCAACGCCACCTTTTGGGCCACTTCCTGTCATTATCAGCAACACATTGTCTTTTGCATCTTTGCTGACCAGATCACTAACTTTTTTCTAAAATTTCTTTTCAGTGTTCCAGAATTTATTGTTTATGTACCACACTCTGTGCTCCATGCAATACATGCCCTCCATAAAACCCACCCCCCCCCCCCAATTTTAACTTGAGTAAGGAAGTTAATGTTGGGCTTACCCAACCCACCAAACTTTTAACCTTATTCTGAAAAATTTGCCTTGTTTACACATCTCCCCATTAGTATATCTGAGATAGATGCATTCATGGTCTCTACTTCTACCCATCCAACCATTCAAAGAGAGCATCCAAGTTTTCAGAGAAAGTATGTCTCTATGAAGATAAACCACTTAAGTCATGTTCCCTAGCCAGAGTGACCTACAAACTGACCTCTGTCATTTTTGGATTATTCACGCCCTCAGTACTGAGGTGACCCAGATTTGACCCTGTGATCTTTCTATTTCCACTTTCCAAGATGGCTTCCAGTGATTCCTGCCTCCCAATTTTCACACTCTTAAATAGAGCTACAACTAAAGAAATAGTGCAAAAAATGGCATTGTGTAACTTTCAAAGCTAGGTCATAAAAGTCTAAGTGGTTTTCTCCTTGTGGGAGATGCCAGCTTCCATGTTGTGAGTTCACTCAAGCAGCCCTATGGAACCATCATATGGCAAGAACCTGGAGCCTCTGCCAACAACCAGTAATAACTTGTCAAGCATCTGAGTGAGCCATCTTGGAAGTGGACCCTCTAGTCCCAGGCAAATCATCAAATGACAGCAATCTCAGCCAAAATCTTGACAATGATTTCATGAGAGATCCTGAGGCAGAAACACCCAGCCAAGCTCTTCTTGGATTTCTGACCCACAAAAGCTGTATGAGACAATAAATGTTTATTGTTGTTTCAAGCCACTAGGTTTTGGGATAATTTCATAGTAACAGATCACTAATGCTTAGGGACATTTTAGGTTCTGCTTATCTGGCTTCAACATTAACTTCTTTATTCAAACTGAGATGGAAAAACAAACAAACAATTTAAGGATTTTGTATATTTGTCAATATTTATTAAATAACTAATAAGGGTCAGATATTATCATTTAAGTGGTATTATGTATGCACTACTACTTATTAACTGAATTATGGGGATAAAATTACATGTGTGACACAATGAGGAATGAGGAATTAAATGAGATATGAGGAATTAAATGAGATATTTAATTGATGAGGAGTTAAATGAGATACGCACATAAAAAGTTCATCAATGCCTTGCACATAGTTAACACGAAATACATGTTAGTAATAATAATAATTAATTAAAACAATTTTATTAGTAATATTGTGGTGCTGAAGCTAAGCAAGATCCTAGTAGGTAGGTAGCATATCATGACCCAATCCCAGCTCTATTTAGTTCCACTATCCACGTTCGTAATAATCAGTTGTCTATAATTATATCGTGTTCTATCCAGCCAAGCACCACCTTAGTCTTCTGGGATTGAAAGGAAAATAACAAATACTGTCCCTCCTCGAGGTCTTAGAACAAAGTAAAGCAACTTGTATTTTAGAAGTGCAACCAAATCTGAAAAGCACCAGGATAGAAATCCACACAGCGTGAAGGAAGGACACACAGAAGGAAGGGATCCATCAGTTGCTTTCACTTAGTTTTTACCTCTAGCCATTTCTAGCCCAGGCTCTTCGGGATTAATCTCCCCCACCCCCTTTCCCACGGATTGCCATCCAACCGCACCAAACTGCTTCATGTCTCATGTGCTCTTGACATCTCACAAATGAAAATGCTTGCTGCCATCATTCAGACACCAGCATGCTGCACTGGGGACCATGGCTTTCGAAGGGCAATGCTTCTGGGTCTGTGATCACAGGCTTTTGGCAGCCACATACTGCACTGTCATGGGTGGACTGAGACTCCTGTGGCTTGCTGCAGTGTGGCCTCCTGTCTTAGGCTCAGCACTGGATGAGAGAGGAGATGAACAGTCCAGTAGTAGGGAAATGGTGCATAGATAGCTTTTTCCCATTAAAAATCAGCCGAGCCATGTGGATAAATTTCAACCCTTAAGAAGAGCTCTTTGCAAGGTATTTCAACTCACCCCTAACCCACTCCCACCAATTTCCTCCAGAACCTTACTATTGATTAATCAAATTTACTTTTCTTGCCCTAAGGAAAAAAGAGGAACATCTTCTTATTCTTCAAAGGGCATAAAGCCCAGAAAGGAAGACATTTTGATTTAGCAGTAAGTCTTTATTTTCAATACCTGTAGCAACCTATAGACACAGTGCGCTGAGCCCGAATGTTCCTGTCCCACAGGAACAGACCCTGACCTACTAAGCCTTTGGTGGCCAGGGATCGTTGCAAATGGGAACATCCCTAAAACATAATTTTCCACTGCAAACTGCCTCCTCCCAGCTGAAGCTCAGTTGGCCACTGAACTCAAAACTATAAAACGGATGTGAAAGCGGGATGGGCTGAGGTGTGGGCTTTGAGTGAGCCCTCCACCACCATCCAGACTTTAATTACAGACTTGTCAGTGTGCCCCAGGCTATGCGATCCTCAGAGGAGGAGAGCAGCATTCAGAGCCCAGAGGACATACGGAGGGACAGTGGTTAAAATGGGGGGAAAATCATCTCTTGCCTTGTAAGCTCAACCCATTTGATCTGTGGGACATTGACAGACTATAAATATGGAACTGCATGATGCCATTTTTATAGGCATTTTATGAGTGTAATAACCAGGAGAAGGATCGCCCAGGACTAAAATTCAGTTGTGGTTTATGGAAATGGTCACTTTGGTTGGTTCTCTCTCTCTATCCTCCTTTTGCATTCTTTACAGATAAATGATTTATCTGTTTCTAGTTACATGTAACTGTATAAATATACAGCTTTCTATCTTTCTGAGGAGGGCCGAAATGAACTTGAAACCTTGCTTTTTGGGCTGTTTTTATACTAATTAATGTTTTTATTGCAGCCCATTTATAGTTAATGATGCATCCAATACCACTGCAATTTGGAAGATGTAAATGATGTTATATTTTTTTATGGGTTCAGCTTTTTTTTTTTAACCTTTTATATATCATGGGGGAGAAAAGGAAATTATCAGCCTCGGTTCATTTTCTAGGTTAGAATAAAACACTTTGCAACTTTCTTTCTTAATTGAATGTGGGGTTCCTCCACTGTCCTATTTAATTCCTTAACGCCCATTCAGACAGCCAGAGAGGCGTCTGAGCAAGTCATTACCACATGTGAATGTATTAACTCGGAAATTGATTAATCCATCATGTGAATGTTTTCAACCACTGGAAGGCAGACAACAAAAGTCTAATGAAAACCCATTGTACGTGGGAGGGACAACACCATTGACAACCACTTTCAATCAATCTAAAGGCCTCAGTTAACCTTTCTTGGACTTGGCTTTGTTGTGCTATGTAGTTTAACAAGATTGAAGATGTGACCAAATCCAGTCAAGTAAGGCAGTACCCGTACTACCCGTGTGTCAGAGCAAAGTTGGTCTCTGATGCTAGATGGTGGGGTAAGGGAGGAAGAGTTTGATGCAGTGTCCAAAACGCCGTGTTCCTCAGTGGACCTAAAGCCAAATACCTGCCCCTCTCTCTGGTCTCCGACCCTCCCAGCCTCTCTTCCTCTCTCCTTCCTCAGTGACCCAGCTGATTAACCCGATCATAAATTATCTTTTGTGTGGTATATGAGAAAGACCAGGAGCACCGACTAGTGTTTTACAACCAACCTTAAGAGAGGATTTGCTATTCCAAATTGCTATCTCCAATTTACTGTTGAGGAAACAGGTTGAGGGAGTTTAAGGGCCTTGGTCAAGGTCAGAAACTAGTAAAGGCTGAGTCTGAGACTCGAACCCAATTTTATAATGTATGGTAATCCTCTTATTATACAATATCATCTTCATTTCATATATATATAAAAAAGGACATAGGAGAAGGGAAAAAAAAAAAACCTTGGATCATTCTAAGGATCACTCGCCAAGGATCACTCAACTATTAAGCACAAAACTGGTTTTTGAATGCCAGCTCTGTGAAGATGGAAAATTAGATTCTATTCTAGTAGTAAGGACAGAAGAAGCTAAATTTCTGTAAACACAGATCATCATTCTCTAATCCTTGAGTGAACACATAGACGAACAATTGTTACAAAAGTATTAACTGTGGTCAAAATCTCATTTCTTAATTATACCAGGTGGTAACTAATAAAATAAAGGCTATGAAAAAGATCTGAAAAAAAAAAAAAATCTGAAGGAAAAAAAACACCAAAAGATTCTTCTAAAATACTGAAACTTGTGCTACCGAATTGGAAAGAACCTTACTCCTTACCCTCTTCCCTCCTCTTCTTTCTTTGTGATCTTTTTTTAAAAAACTGAAAAACACCCTGCCAGCATTCACAATCAATCTGAACTAGAACACATAAGTTTATGCAATAATGGGAGAAAATACATAAACAAACATAAATTATGGGTCAGGTAAGACCAATCCTGCATAACAATAAAGTAGTTCATTATAGCAGCATGGAGCTGGGGTGTGAACAAATTGGCAGAACAAGAGGGCAGACGGATGGAAAGTCCAGAATTAAACCAAAACATGTGTAAGAACTTGACACTTGATAAAAACAAAGTTATAAAAAATCAAGAGATTAGAGGTGTTCCTTCAACAGCTGATGGAAGGAAGACGGTAAGGGTTTGGAGTAGACTATTTCAAGACTTAGACTCAAATAAATTTCAGTTGGTTTTTCTAATAATACAATGACTAGAAAAAAATATATATAAAATTTCAACATACAGAAGGCAGATGCATGGCATAATATTCACACTCCATGAAAAAAATTGATAAATTTGACAACACAAAAACAAGACGGCACAGGAAAAAAATATAAACAATGCAAAAGGAAAAGGAGAAACAGAAAAAAAAACTATAAAAGTCAGCTCAGAAGTAAAAGGTTGGGTCTCTTTCTAGAGAACACTCTAAGTCAATAAGAAAAGAATTCCCTCCAATGGAAGACAGAGGCAAAGGTTGTGAAATTACTGATACTCGAACAATAAACATGTAAAAAGGTCTTAAAGTATTAAAAATATGTCAATAATGCACATATAAAAAGAAAAAGACTATTAAAAGTACAGTGTTACATTTTTCAACTCTCGGGAAACAATTCAATACTTTGGTAGGATACTGTGTTGGAGAGGGAAGGAGTACTAAGTGTGTGTATATAGCACTGGAGAAAGGTAAATTGATAGAACCTTATAGAAAGGCAGGTTGGTCCTTCTCCACTTTTTTTTTTAATTTTTATTTATTTTTAAAATTGCTTTTCAGTGTTCCAGAATTCCTTGTTTATGCACCACACCCAGTGCTCCATACAGTGTATGCCCTCCACTTTTCTTTCTACCCAACCCTTAGATTTCTCTGCCCTTCTGTGTGCTTCCCCAACCCAAGAGCTTTATCTCCATGGACTTCATCACTTAGATTTCTTTTCCAGTTGGCTTCTGGATGGATTCAGTGAATGAAAGCTGCCAGAAAGGTGCGAGTCTGTCACTCCTCTCCTTAAAGGCTGTGCCTGAGGGGCAGTCACTGGATGCTGACAAGCACTGGCAAGGCTGAACTTCGATCTGGCGAAGCCAGCTGGGAGAGGGTTGATTCAGAGGCTCTGGGAGGCGGGGCCCAACTGCTCCTGCCTGGAGCCATTCAGCTGTTAGCCCAAACCTGAGAAGCCCATCTGGCCAAACCAAGGCCCCTCAGCAAAGAGACCTTCTCAGTGTCCTTTATACACAGCTCACCGGCCAGCTCTCGCTCTTCCAAAGTGCCTTTTAATTCAGTGGCTTTCCAAGATGTCTGCCAAACTGCAAGTATTTTCACAGACAGATTTTTCTGTTTCCTTGTGTTCTGGAAGTTCGAATACCCCAGCAATGCTTTCCTACTGTGGCATTACTGAACACCCGTCTAGGCTGTCACACACATGCCTGTGTTCCTCTCTCTCTGAAGGGACTATGGCAGCATCCTAGGAAGCCACCACAACTCTGCCTGGGGACGCTTCGCTGAGGAGGTGACCAACAAAACTGGGTTCTAAAAGATGTCGGAATTTACCAGAAGCACAAGGAGGAGAAATGGCTTTCGAAGAAGAAAAGCCTGTGTGTCTGTGCTGTGTGAGCGCACGTGGGGGGAGGCAGAGGGCATTCGGGGATGTTGGTGACTCACAGGCAGCAGGTAACACAAGGGCATGCGGGACAGAGACAAAAGCTGAGTGAGATGAAAGGCCACGTTTCTCCTGGAAAAGGGCCTGCTGTACCTATGCGAAAGGGATGAGTATCTCTCCAAGGATCTTTAACAGGATGTGATCACCGTGAGGCACTCCGTAGAAAGAGCTCCTTGTCCACAGTTTCAGAAGCGGTGTGCTCTATCGCTCCCAGAGATCCACAAAGCACAGCAGCGTGTTAAAGCCCCTGAGCGGTCCTGCAACACGAACACCTCCTCTGCGTCCTTTAGTCCAGAATTTCCATCTTTGTTTGCAGAAATCAAGCCACAAAGTCAGAAATTCGCAGAGCACACGGGTGAGGGCAAAGCCTCTTCAACAACATGATGCCAGAGGCAAAGCCTCAAAGAAAATATTCAGGATCTGCAGGAGCTAAGATGAATAACGTTCTCGAAACAGTAACAAGAGAAGCTAGGGCTCTGACATAAGAAAATCAACCTCTCAGTGTCTAATGTGTGGACCCAGAAGCATCCAAAGGAGGGCCTGTGGGATCTGGAAAAAAGAAAAAAATAGACTATAATAGAATATATCCTTTGTTTCCTCGGTGAGGGCGGCTTAATATTTATTATACATCATTATAGTTTGCCATACGAAAATTGAGCTTAAGATAACTGCATAGTAACTGCGTATTGATTTCCCTTTGAGAGGTTTCTTGCATTTGCTGCTTATTTTTCCCCCACAGTGGGCCAGGCAAGGTGGGGAGAAGGGGTCAGCCAGATAGGATCACGTGAGGGCCCACAGGTCAGGAGAGGGGTCCTTTTGCTTTCGTTTTATTTCTATTCCGTCCTTTTGTGCTCGCTTCGGCAGCACATATACTAAAATATTTCTATTCCGTCCTTCTCCAGCAAGTCCCTCCAACATAGGCCATCTGTCCCTTCTTCCCCAGAGTTAAAAAGCAACCTATGTCAGACTGAAACGGACAAAAAGATAAATCACCACCCCTCTGCTGAACACGGAAAACTAAAAGGAAGAAAGAAATTGCATTTGCCTTTGCACTCAATATATCAAAGTAATTTATGTCATAACCACTCTGCCTGCTTTCATACATACTCGGTTTTAACTGAAATCAATCTCTGCAAACCTGTAATAGCTTTCTTTGTAAGGATCTTTAAAAGGGGGGTGGGGGGTGATGGAATCTGGTTCCATTAGAGGCAAGGCTGGTTTACTGCCTCACGAAATCACTTATTCTAATGAGGCACAAGGTTAAGAGAGAGCCCTTGAACATATCAAACAGTTCATGACCGGCAAGAAGCTAAGAGTTAGGTGGTGTGAGTTCATCTCCAAACCAGGCAGGGAAAGGTTAATTGTGCAGATTTTTAGACCAGAGCAAAGGAGTCACTCTAGAGTCCGATGCGGTTGGAGCCAGCTCTAGGGCCGTGGCACCCACTGCTGAGACCAGGAGGGATCCCTATATGTCCCTGGGAGCCTCCTGAGGACCAACAGGTATCAGGAGGGACCATCTCTGGAGGTTTGCTAACTGGGGAGAGCAGGCTCGTGAGCTTTCACTGTAATGACAAACGCTTTTGTGATGGCTGGACTGCGCCTGCCACGGCTCTGCTCCCACGATGACCCTGCAATGACTGCGCTGTCGTTCCCCCCAATTACACAGCAGGAAGCTGAGATGTAAAGGAGTTAAGCAGTTACCTAAAGCTGGCATCAGGCAGCTAGTAAACAGCAGATCTGGAGCTCAGACCCACACTGCCTAGTCCTGGGTTACCAGTCCTTAACCAGACTGCTCTCCTACCTCCTCCCTCATCTAGTAGCTGTTGTATAAAGGACTCCATTTTTAAAGACATTCATGTATGTATGTACGTATGTATTCATGTATATAAAATTATTTTATTATAATTCCAGTATATTTAACATACAGTGTCATATTAGTTTCAGGGATAGAATACAAGGATTCAACACCTCCCTGCATGACTCAGTGCTCATCACAATAAACGTACTTTTAAAAAATTTTTTATTTATTTTTTAAACTTCTTTTCAGTGTTCTAGAATTCGTTGTTTATGCACCACACCCAGTGCTCATGCAATACGTGCCCTCCTTAGCCCCCAGCACCAGGCTCACCCAACCGCCCACCGCCTCTTACTTTTAACAACCACCCCCCTACCTCCCCTCTGACGACCATCAGTGTGTTCTCTAGAGTTGAGAGTCTGTTTCTTGCTTTGTCTTTCTTCCCCTTTGTTTTGTTTCTTAAATTTCACATAGGAGTGAGATCATATGGCATTTGTCTTCCCGTGACAGATTTTTTTCACTTAGCATGAGACCCTCTAGATCCATCCATGTGGTTGCAAATGGCAAGATTTCATTCTCTTTTGCGGTTGAGTAATATCCCTGTGTGTGTGTGTGTGTGTGTGTGTGTGTGTCCTGGCTTCAAATCCATCTCCACCATTACTGGCTGTCCAAGATGAGCTCATGCCCTCAGCCTCACTATGCCTGGAAAAGAGTGACAAAGTGGGCTCAAATAGGGAACCAATGTAAAGCTCTCAGGACAAGTCCTAGCACAGAGAAAGTAATCCATAAATACTGGATATTTTTGTCACTGAATTTAAAGCTGAAACAAATCTTAAAGACTAAGTAATCCAACCTCCCAACTTCACAGAGAAATATGCTGAGGTCCAGAAAAGCAATGTGTGCACATAAATTCCAAATAGATCAATGACTAAAATAGAAGACTTTCAATATCGTACAAGCGGATACAGAAGAAATGTCTTTGTGATATTGGAATAGGAAATGATTTCTTAAATAAGAGACAAATAAAACACTCATAAAGAAAAAATTGATTAATTTTTACAACAAAATTTGATTCAAGGGTTGGTTTGAGCTGTATGATACTAGCCTGACCTCCAGAAAGGCAACAGGGTTGGAGACTGGGTTTAACCTCATGGCCGGTGTTCAATCAGTCATGACTGCATGATAAATTTCCATCTAAGAATTGGACACTGAAGCATGGGTGACTTTCCCTGGTTTGCATAACTTTGGGCCTACTGTTACACACTGACATGCAAGGGGGGCGTACATTCCCCTCCTGCCTCCAAGGGGAGGGGACACAGAAGCTTCTTTCTGGAGACCCTCCCAGACCTCTTGCTGTTTCTCCTTTCAGCTGGCCCTGATTTGACTCCTTTTTTGCAATAATAAAACTATAATCATACGTATAGCACTTTCCTGAATTCTGTAAGTTATTCTAGTAAATTTTTTAATCCAAAAGGGTAAAGGCAACATCTAAATTCAGAGCCAGTTGGTCAGAAATGTGAAGGACCTGGGAAACCCAAGCTAGCATCTAGCATCTGAAGTAAGGACAGTCTTGTGTAGGACCATGTCCCTCACCTGTGAAGTTTGGTCTAACTCTGGGTATTGGTGTCAGAATCGCATTTCTATAGCAATCAGGGAAATGGCGATGAAAACAGAATGAGATACGAACTGATACTCAGTAGTTTGACCGTATCAGCAATCCACAAAGACGAGGGTGAACAGGAGCCCTGAAGCTGGATGGCGGAAATGAGTTCTGGCCTAATGACTTCGGGTGGAGTCTTAGCTGAGTTCCCACCAGAATCAAACCTTGAGACGAGGCAGGAGGAAGGAAGGGGCAGTCACTCAGCCAATGAGTCCCAGACATGAATTCTACCCAGATCGCTGAGACTGAAAATCCAATGCCCTTTCTGCCACATTCAAGGGCCTCCCAAGGTGGATAAAATTGGCATTATAATAAAACCTTTAACTTATAATGATTTTATGTTGCAAAACCTTCCTCCTCCATTATCTCGTTCAATTATCATAAAAGGCAGGGAAGATTAAATATGATAATACGAATAGGCTCATGTCATTGAGGGTGAATTTGAAGACTGAGTTGGTGGTTTTCAAGGATCCAAACTGAACAGAGAGCATAGGAAGGTAAAGTCCCTCCAGAACACACTTTGTAGGCCAGTGAGATTAAAGTCATGGACATACTGAGAGCCTCCATCTCCTCACCTGTGGAATGGGAACAGGTTTGCCTGCACCTGGTTCAGAGTGCTGTTGACGTGACCGTTACCCAACTGTCGACTTCATCACTCATCCCAGCAGCTCGTTTTAGCTGCCACATGAGTATCCATCCCGCCATTTCCAACTTCCGCAAGAACCCAGACCGTGCCTGTGAAGCCCACGGGAACTCGGCCCATCAGGGAAAATGGGCGATCACGTGAAAAACAGGGAAGCAGACTCTGCTTTAAGTGTTGGCACGGTTTCAAAGAGCGCTAGTGGAATAAGGAAAAATTCATTAGAAATGGGGAAAAGGAGAAGGCGTCAGAAGGTAGAGAGGGTAGGAGTGACAGCATTACGACCTAAACTAAGGTTAACAAGTCCATTCCCCTTGATTTTTTTTTAATTAAATAGTTTGGAATATTCAGTTTCTCTGTTACAACCAAGGCCTAAGGTTAGTTTTAAGTTCATCATTTACATTTCTAAGGTTTACAAAAATATATACAATTTTGTATTATATATACATTTATTTTTTTAATAGGGCACCGCCCCGCAGTATAGACATTATCCTGTAACCTCTTTCTCTTTCCCAGTGGGCACTGGATTTTGAGTGTCTCTCTGTTAATGCTCAAAGATATACTGCATTCCATTCCAGCCCCACACAACGGTCCACCGCCGCACACACAGGAATTTACTGAGCCCTTCTCCTGTTAATGGGCATTTACAACCAGGAATTAACAACCAAATGAAATCCTCATAAATATACGTTTTTCACACTTATCCAAGTATTGACGTCAGACACATTCCCCGGCTCAAGCCCCACCAGCTGGCGCTGCTGCTCGAACACACCGCACATTCCTCTCTCAGGACCTTTCCAGTTACTCTTCTCTCTGCTCAGACGGTTCTTCTCCCAGAAAATTACATGACTGAGCCCCACAACCTCAGAGAGGTCTTGCCTGGATTCTCCATCTACATCTGGTACGTATGCCTCCCTCTCTCTCTTCCCACTGGTTGGAACTCGAGCGCCCATCACCATCCAGCATTATATCACATATTTTCTGGTTTCCCGAGTGTCTCTAGAGGAGGAGGCTAACTGGAGGCAAGGACTTTGCTTTACTCACATCTGTGTCTCCAGCGACTCATATGATCGTGGCATACAGCCCCCCAAAATAAACTTCAATTAAAGGAAAGCATGAATCCGTGAGCTCGACAAATTGCTGGGTCCGAAAAAATGGCATTTCACGTTAACAGACACTGCCAAGCGGCTCCTCGAGACGGCTCCCAGTCTCCCCAGGGTTGCCCATTGTGCTCACCTAGGCCGGAACTGGGTTATAACAACAGGCTTGAGTTCTGCTCAGGCTGGATTATTAATGCATTAGTGAAGCACAGCATTTTTCCCTAGTTTTTTGCGAATTTGCATCTCCTGTGGGGCGCACGACTTCTGTGCTCCCTGCTCTCATTTTCCTACTTATGTGTGGGAGATCTTTCCATCACATGATTATTAACTTTTAATATGACAAAGATATTTCCTAAGCAACTTCTCAGGCTTCCTTATGCCAGACGGAATTTGTATTCATTTATTTATTTTTATTTTTTTTTTATTTCTTTTCAGTGTTCCAGAATTCATTGTTTATGCACCACACCCAGTGCTCCATGCAATACGTGCACCCACCACCAGGCTCACCCAACCCCCACGCCCCCCTCCAAACCCCTCAGACTGTTTTTCAGAGTCCACAGTCTCTCATGGTTCATCTCCTCCTCCGATTTCCCCCACCTCCCTTCTCCTCTCCATCTCCCCCATCTCTTCCGTGTTATTCCTTATGCTCCACAAATAAGCAAAACCATATGATAATTGACTCTCTCTGCTTGACTTATTTTTTAATGAGGCCAAATTTGCGAGTCTTTCCTTCTAAGACCATTTTTAATTTGGGATGAATCACGGGGCAGGCCATTGGGCAGGATGGGAAAGTCTGTGACCAGAGAGTTCATTCAAGAGCCACAAGAATGGTAAGATTCTGAACCAATTCTAACCGATTCTGTTCCCTATGACTGCCTTGATTCTCCCCTTAATGAATGCGCACCTTGGGGACGGCTGTTTTACCTTGTCTCTGTTCGAATTTCTTCCTCTGTTAAGTGAAACTCAAATACCTTGCCCCACTCACCTTTCAGAGGCTCTGCAGAGTTTGAATGAGATGGTGAGTCTGAAAACACAGTCTGGTGTAGCGTCAGGAGGAGGAAAGAACAGAGGAATGGACATCTGAGGACAGGGAGAACATTCAGCCTCAAAATTGCTTTGCATGTCAATGAGAGGAAGAAAGAGACTCTTCTAACGAAAATTAGTTTAGTGTTTACCTCCAAATAATCACTCAAGATAACCAACAAGCCTGCTCTAATCCTCTCGGATGCTAGAAAAGAACACAGGATTTAGAGTCCGACGACCTCGCTTCTAATCCTGCTCTATCCCTTACATTAATTCCACTGTCTTGGGTAAATGTCTTCATCTCTCTGAACTGCTGTTCTATTATTTAAAAGAGAATTTTAAAAGTTCTGTCTCACAGAGCTTCAATAAAGATAAAATGAGATTTTTGTGCAAGCCTTCTATAAGCTATATAAAAATGGAAGTTCACTTGTTATTATAATAATTATTAAAGTTGTAATTTTATTTTTTTAATTTTTTAAAATTAATTTATTTATTTTCAGCATAACAGTATTCACTATTTTTTCACCACACCCTGTGCTCCATGCAATCCGTGCCCTCTATAATACCCACCATCTGGTACCCCAACCTCCCACCACCCCCACCCCAGCCACTTCAAAATACTCAGATTGTTTTTCAGAGTCCATAGTCTCTCATGATTCACCTCCCCTTCCAATTTACCCCAACTCCCTTCTAAATGATTGCCACCCAAATGGTTGTAGGTATCCTCTATAAGGTAGTGAGCCTGTGTGTGGTGTCTGTTGTTTATCATTTCTGGGATTACATCTCAAATGGTATTTCTTCTTTGTGAGTTCTTACTTGGGTTTTTTTTTTTTTTTAATTTCTTTTCAGCGTACAGAATTCATTGTTTATGCACCACACCCTGTGCTCCATGCAATCCGTGCCCTCTATAATACCCACCACCTGGTACCCCAACCTCCCACTCCCCACCCCTTCAAACCCCTAAGATTGTTTGTCAGAGTCCATAGTCTCTCATGGTTCATCTCCTCTTCCAATTTCCCCCAACTCCCTTCTCCTCTCTAACTCCCCATGTCCTCCATGCTATTTGTTATGCTCCACAAATAAGTGAAACCATGTGATAATTGACTCTCTCTGCTTGACTTATTTCACTCAGCATAATCTCTTCCAGTCCCGTCCATGTTGTTACAAAAGTTGGGGATTCATCCTTTCTGATTGTTTTGACACTTCTGTGTTCCTGTGTTTGGAGATGTTAACGATGGTACATCACGGTGATTAGCCCCTACCCATTCTCATTACCTACGACCAGTAAATATAAACTCGGGAATCTGTGTGGGCCTCCCCCTTATCTCAGGGCCACGGGTAAACATTTCTGTAAGAATGGTAGAGGAAAATGTCCATGCAACATTCTTTAAGGTAATCTCAGTGCGCTTAAGTCAACCTCAGGATGAAGTACCGCAGTCGTTTCCCACATTTAAGGACCCATTTATTTCATGTAATTAAAATGCTAAATTATAAGAACTGAATTAAGTGTCTGAAAAGAAATTGATAAGTAGGGGATTCATTAATATTTTCCAAGTAAGGTTCTGAATCATAATGGGCTTTAAAAATGTCATGTGTCTTTTGTGAACTTATTTTTCAAAAAAAGTGTGAATCCAAAAACTGATTAACTTTTTTCACCTTATTTTTAGAATTACTACTCATTCTCGGAGAAAATTCCTTTCAGAACTCATGTTTGACAGGGACAGGATTTATAAACCCACGGGACGCGGTTTTCCTCCCTCCCTGCACCACGCGGAGCAAATGCTGTCTTCGGTCCTTGGCTTCTCTTCCTCCGACTTCTGCGGGGATCCCCATCGCCACCTTCCTGGTCCCCGGATCTCCTGTGATAAAGACACAGAGACGGAGCAGATAAAGAGAAGCCCAAAGAAGGAAGCGACAGGTGGGCAGGCATAAAAGTAGAGAAGCCAAATCTTTGCCCAGGAAGAGCAGGAGTGGACGGAGAAAGAGGCGAGGCGTGATGGGGGCCAGACCAGACAGCGGTGCTGAAGCTGGAGCCGGTGACAGGGCAGGGCGGACCTGTGAGCCGCTGGAGAGTCAAGTGCAGGGAGTGGAAAACAGCCTTTCGAGAAGTTTCATCATGAGTGTAATAGAACTGCCTTTCCGTGATCACTGAGATCGGGAAGGAGTATCAGAACTGTTTCTTGAAGATGCTGGCTCTTCAAGCAGCTGCTTCTGATGGGAAACAGGTACTGAACCACACGGTGTCTCCAAATTCATCAGGGCTGCGTTCTGCAAAGATGCCCTACAGCTGACTTCTGTGAGAGTATCAGCGGCTGATCACTCCTTCTTCCTGCAGCGCTCTTTTCCCTCGGGGCTTCTGGAACACTACGTCTTCTTGCTTGTTGTTCAGGCGAGGCTTTTCTTCACCTCTAACTGTTGGAGGGCCCTGGGGTTCAATGCTTGTGTCCGCTCCCCGTCTTCACCATCCGTGGGTGATCTCATTCCTTCTCACGGTGTTCAAGCCTGGTGGCTTGGCTTGGGTTCCTCTTGCACCAGCTTTGTCCTCACGACCTCCCCCCAGAAGAAGGGAAACACCACAGCTCTGAGGTGATGTGAAACATGTTCTGCACATCCCAGACTCTCTCCTGCTCAGTCTCCCCGGCCAGATCCCAAATCACATGGTCCAACATGCATATGTTCCTATTGGCATTCCTCCCCATCAGAGCCAAAGGGTCTCCTCATACCCCACACCCTGCCTATACTTTTAAGTTTCCATTTTACGAATTTTCTGACTAGGTACCATTTGCAGATGGCCCCAAATTTGAAAAGGTGCAAAGGGGCTCACAATGAGAATTCTTACCCGGTCCCAGGCATCTTTGTTTTCCTCTTCAGAAACATGAACTTTGAATCTCAGCCTACCTCCAAGTGGAAAATAACTGACTAAATATATTTTGAGAATAAATAAACAGAGAAATAAATAAATAAATATGTCAAGGTGTTTACATAAATCTTTTAAAAATATCTTTCCTTCTCTTCCCCCCACAAGGAGATCCTACAGGAATTCATTGCCAAAATTAGACCCTGTCAGGACGCTGTGACCCACGAGATGTTGCCTGTAATATCCAGGCTCCTTGGAACACAGTTTGGGAACCACCCCCATGGAAAAGGGAGCGCGTGAACGGGACAGCGTGGGAGACGTGTTTCAGGGAAGACTCAGAGAAAGGGTAGGGCCTGGATTAAGTGAGAATAAAAGGAAGAAAAGGCACATTTTTTTTTTTTCAAATGTGTCAAGGGACTCAGCATTTGACGTTTAAAGGCAGAAGGGAAGGAAGGAGACACGTAAACAGTGTGTGTCGCTGACGGGAGGAGGAGGAAGTGGGAGCCACAGACTGTCTCAGGGCCTTCGCCATCAGATCAGCAGCAGCGTGCCTACCATTCACGAAACAAATACATTCCTAAATAGTTTACTAACCTTCTTTCAGGTAATGAGATAAGAGCAGGCCGCTGTTCTGGGCATTTATTTAGAGGGGGCAGCGGAGTCCAGAGAAGCATGGCAAGGGAAGACGGGTGCCCAAGGTCACAGTCAACAGCTGGCAAGTCAGCAGAGGGCTTGAAGCAAGACAGGAATGCAATACACAAAAGTCCCATAGGGACAGGCTCGCCTCGCTCTCTGAGTTGCCTTCTCATATTGTTTACCTTCTGTTTTCTTCCCTTTGTTCTTCCTTTCCTCCAAAAAGGACTGTGAGAGGTGGCTTTGAAGGAGACACAGGAAAGAAGGAAAAGATTTACTTGGATCTGCCTGCGAAGATAATCCAGGTTTGCTGACCTACTCTTGGCTCTTGGGACATCCAGAGAAATGCACACACTCTGGGGAAGTTGAAGAATGAAGAAGAGTAACGCAAGCATCCGCGGGTGCCCACTCTGTCCGTCGCACGCGGGCAAGGGGTAATTCCCATGCTAGCCTCCTCCTCGTTCTCCCCTTCACACACTCTGTGAGATGGCTGGGGAGGGAGGTATTGAGGACTGACTTTGTTCTAGAACAGAACGCCTCAGAGTCTCACCTGCAGGTGATAAACCTCATTGCTTGGTTGTCCACAAGGATGTCTACCTGTTCCACAGACCAAGCCCCCCACGCTTCTCCAGGGTGATGACACAGGACCCCACTGTGGTCTTAGCAGCATCTTTAACACATGACTTTGGGCAGGCTCGTGGAGAGGCAGGAGCATACACATGGAACTTCCTCCCTGAGACGTCCCTGTCCAGATCTGTAATTGGGTATTAAAAGGAGGGGGTGAATAGTATCATTCCAGGCTCAAAAATGGGAGATGTTATTTTCTGCTGGATGGCTTAGAGAAGCAAGTTTCCCCGGAGAAGTTGGCATATGTGTTGGAGTAAATTAGTAAGTACATAAAGAAGCGAATGAACGAACCAACACTTATATACCTGTTGTGAGGGGAAAGGCACTCCAGGCATTGAGTATGTTGGAAGCGTGGAGCAGGTGTTATCGAAAAAAGCAAAGAAAGTCTAGGGGCACCTTACTGACCCCTATTCCTGCTTAGCCCAGGAAAAGCCCAGCTCCCAGGGAAAACGTGAGCAGTTGCAAAACTCAGCCAAACTGGCTTCAGGGACCAAAGTGCTCCCTGGAGCACCATCTTCTGTTGCTGACACATTTGCTTTTACAACCACAACTTAGCAGGGCTCGTGGGCCCCTCCCTCAGTGACAAGTGACGTGAGATTCTTCAGGCTTGAAGGGGGCGTACACTGAGCTGCAACATTGTGTTGGGTTTTTAGTGGAAGGTTAAAATAAACCATGCCACGCTGAAGCCTGAAATTCACAGCTAAGCTTTGCCACCTTGCTGTTTGAAACAAGCAGCTCCTTCTTCAGTGGGAAGACAAGAGTAAGATCTCTCCAGGGTTTGCCAATTCCTGGTTCCAGCTGGCTTCCTTTTTCTCAAGGCTCGCCACCTGCCCACCGGTGTTTTCAGGTCCACCCTGATTCCCAGGCCAGTCATGAAGCTGGAGACAGAAGGCAGAATTCTAGTACTAAACACACACACACACACACACACACACATATCTTTGGGGCTGTCAAATCCTCGTGCCCCGACCAAAGTCACGCCATCTTGATCTTTGCTCCCCTATGGGAAATCATGCCGACTAGCCCTTCCCGCTGGGTACCTGGAATCCCTCCCCTGGGACCCAGAGTCCCATCCTTGAACTAGATCCCCTCTTGTTGCTGGACCACCTTGAAACAAGCCTCACTTGTTTCCTGAACAGCTATCGTGTCCCCGCCGTTCCTTAGGCAGGCTCTCAAGAAGCACCAAGCTGAACATCACTGCTGACGTTTATTCCCCAAAACCGCCCCTGTGAGACAGGCACAATCCTCACCGCCATCCAGCTTAGACACAAAAGCAAATATGAAATCAAAAAGGGAATCATTGTAGCTTTTTAGTTTCGTTACACTTCAACTTTTAAGCAGGAGGAAATTTAATTTTGAGATTTTAATCTTCCATTAAAAAAGTAGTAACGGAGAGAAGTTTGTGCAGCTTAAATTGGTTGTATTTGATGTTGCTGGCCTTTCATGATGCGGAATATTCTGCCATCATTGGGCCCACTCCACACCTATGGGTCATTTACGATAGCCAATGTGCTGAGCATATTTTGAGATGGAAGAGAGAACATGGAATAAGTTCTTCATGCAGGATGCACTGTGACCTCTGGGTTATCTGGGGCCACATTCTGTTCCAAGGCATTTGGTCAAACATCATGCTGAGTGTTTCTGTGAGGGTGTTTTTATTTAAGTCGGTAGACTGAGTAAAGCACTCATGTGGGTGGGTCTCATCCAATCAGCTAAAGGCCTGAACAGAACAAAAGTCTGTCTATTGGCCTTTGAACTGGAACATCAGCTCTTTCTGGTTCTATAGAAGCCTTTGGCCTTTGGACTTGAGCTGGGTAGGACATAGCCTCCATGGAGTTTGGACTTCTCACCTTCCATAAGCCCAGCAGGAGAAGAGAAATCATAAAGATCAGAGCAGAAATCAATGAAATAGAAACCAAAAAAACAATAGAACAAATCAATGAAACTAGGAGCTGGTTCTTTGAAAGAATTAATAAAATTGATAAACCCCTGGCCCGACTTATCAAAAAGAAAAGAGAAAGGACCCAAATAAATAAAATCACCTTCCATAATGCTGTGAGCCAATTCCTTATATATCCTTATAACTCTTTATATATATATATATATATATATATATATATATACACACACATACACACATACACACATTTATGTATCTGTATGTATATATATATATTTATATATGTTATGTTTATAATATATAAATAAACTCATATTTATTATACACTCATATATATAGGGTTCTGTTTCTATGGAGAATCCTATAACAATGTTGAATGAAAATTTTTGATTTTTTTTTTATTTTCAGCATAACAGTATTCATTATTTTTGCACCACACCCAGTGCTCCATGCAATCCGTGCCCTCTGTAATACCCACCACCTGGTACCCCAACCTCCCACCCACCCGTCAATTCAAACCCCTCAGATTGTTTTTTAGAGTCTCTCATGTTTTTTTTTTTTTTATTTGTATGCACTTCATAATTTCAGTTTATCCCCACATGCATGGTCTCTTTCCCCTGATATTCTGCAGGAACCCTCCTGATGTGGTAGTGAGGTATGAGGCGTAGGAAAGCATTCTAGGTGTGCCTGGTGGGTCAGTTAGTTAAGTGCCTTCCTTTGGCTAAGGTCATGATCTCAGGGTCCTGGGATCGAGTGCCACATTGGGCTCCCTGCTCAGTGGGCAGCCTGCTTCTCCCTCTGCCTCTCCCTCTGCTCTCTTCCACCCCTGGCTCATGCACTCTCTCTCTCTCAAATAAATAAATAAAATCTTTTATTTTTTTTTTATTTTTTAAAAATCTATTTATTTATTTGACAGAGAGAGATCACAAGTAGGCAGAGAGGCAGGTGGAGAGAGAGGAGGAAGCAGGCTCCCCGCCGAGCAGAGAGCCTGATGTGGAACTCGATCCCAGGACCCTGAGACCATGACCTAAGCCGAAGGCAGAGGCTTTAACCCACTGAGCCACCCAGGTGCCCCTCTTTTATTTTTTTTTTTTAAAGGAAGCATTCTAGAGATCTAGGATTAGGTCTTAGTCCTTTAGTAAGCTTGTATCCTAAGGCTGTGACCTTCACCATGCTTCCACTTTGTTTTGATTTCCTTCTCTTAGGAGGAACAGAAACTTTAGAGAATGCTGGAATTGGTGCTTTCCTTTCTCCAGATTAGTTAGGGTCCAGCAAACACCCCAGCAGGTCAGGCTCTGCTTAACTAGTTTCTCTTGAAGCAGGCGTGTTACGAACAGAAAGCCCTGGTGTTCTGGGCATGGATACTTAGGCCCTTCACCTACCAGAAGCTTGAGGGGGCTTTTTTCCAATATTCACTATGAGACTCCCAAGGGCTCCTGGAAATAAAATTTCCAAAACTGGGAGAGCCTCCCTTAAGACCAGGGTCCCCCGGAGATTTTAAAGCTCAGACTTGTCCACATGGAACCTCTGAACCTTGATCAATTACAGGTTGTTTCTGACCCCACCCGGTACCAGTATGGGGGTTCTGTGAAATTTCTGCCATGAACATTCTGCTCCAGTAAGTTGTAGCTCCAGGTGGCCATCTGGCCATCTTTAATCTTCGGGGGCCAACAGTCTGCCCGATGACCTCAGGTCTCTGACAGATCTAAGAGTCACTGGATTTCAACTGGTTCACCTTTCTTTGTGTGAACATGAGAGACAACTGCCAAGCTGCTCCCATATCCGACTGGAAATCAGCAGTCTGCCTTTGTTTATTATTCAAATAACTCTGCCAGCTAAGGGAGGCCAGTCACATTATTCCTTCTTTACAGATTTGGAAAACAGATTCAGACAGAATACTTTGCTCGCCAATCATAATGCTGATAACTGCTGTCCAAGCCAGCATGGAAGTTCAAGTGTCTGATCAGAAATTGATCAGAAATTCAGGACCTTTTATGCTGAAACTAGCAGCAGGTCACCTGTCACCTGCTGGTGGAGTGACACTATATCCATCATCTAAGTTAGCTCATCTTAGACTCTGCAACTGTAAAATATTTAAACCATTAAACATACTTTGTAACTTTATATAATGTCTAAACAATGTTTATATCCCATCCAGGTCTCCTGGGGAGAGGGACAGCTTGCTATCATCAGGCTGAGTAGTGTTTTCCTCCAAATATGCAGCTTTAATAATGTGATGAGGCACTTTATAAATGGAAGTCCCTATGTCTCATGGACGTGGAGGGGAAGGAGTGGGGGGAAGTAAGGTGGGAGCAGGTGCAGAGCCCATTAACCCAGCTCAGCCCACCTCTTAAATGGCCATGATGTATGGCACTGCCTGGCAGCCCTGGCTTTCTCTCTCTCTTTTTAATCATTAACCTTGCAAGCAAAAGTCTTCTTATTTTAATCTTCAAGGTTGCAGCAAGTCTTCCCATCTGTAACTGCTTGGTTCCCAGATGGAAGCCGACAGAAGTTCTCTCTGCTGTCAGCCCAGACACATGATGCCTTTGACAGATCTTTTGCTAAAAACAGAACTTGCTGTTTCCAAGGAGCAATGGAAGGGACACTGGAAGCAGAATGCCAATTCCAGAGGGTGCGAAGACCACACACAGATGATCTCAGCGTGTGGGTGCCGGCAGTTGGGCTGCTTGGGACAGGCTGAGTTGAGAGCTCCAGAGACAACTAGTGGAAGAAGGAACAGACCTGAGTTTGAAGTGAGGGTATTTGTTTGGGTTCAAATCCTGACTCTGCTGTCTGAGAGCTGGGTAGACTCTGGGCAACTTGTCCTTGAAATTGAATACCCTCATCCATAAAGCAGGGATAGCAATGCCCAAGTCACAGGTCTTTGTCAATATCTGAAACAGGGCAGTACCTATAAATGTCTCCTTCCTATCTGCCATCCTTCTCATCTTCCCCTGCCCTCCTTCCTTCCTATCTTCTTCGTTAGACTATTTCCTTCTTCACAGTGATCGTATGGGGAAAAGCAAGATTAGGACAGACCAAGAAAGGTCTTAGTGAGCTGTCTCCCTCAATTAGATGTAGAATTTGGGATCTGAGGAGAGGCAGGAGATCCAGCAGGGTCTGTGGTGGATCACTGTGACCATCTCCACATCGAGACAGCGGAGTCTGCTTGTGTGGTTTGGGGCAAGTCTGACCCACATGCTCTGTGTCTGTATCCAAGGGAAGGGATGCATGTCCCTGGCTTTCTCCATGTAATTCCCAAGAATCAGGACAATTAAGAAACATAATGTTTTGTTTTGTTTTGTGGTTTGCTTTGTTGGAGAAAGTAAAACATAGCACACAAACATTATGCTTTGTAACTAAACATTTATTGGCAACAAGTCTTTGGCCTAGAGTCAAGGAATGTCAGCATAGGGAAGTCATTGAATTAGAGAAGCCCCTTCTTTCACAGGAGCAGAAACTGAGGCTTGAAAATTCAGATGCAAATGACTGTTACTGAATTGTCACTCAGCCTTTTCACATTCCTTGTCTTTCCTATAACAGAATGATCCACAGGTTCCTGGATGACTCAGGCAGTTAAGCATCTGACTCTTGATCTCAGCTCAGGTCTTGATCTCAGGGTCCTGAGTTAAAGCCCTGCACTGGGCTCCCCACGGTGTGGAGCCCACTTGGAAGAAGAAGAAGGAGGAGGAAAAGAACGAGGAGGGGGAGGACAAAAAGGGGAAGAGGGAGGAGGAAGAGAAGGATCTAATATTAAAAAAAAAAAAAATCAAATGCCAGAATTTTCTAGAAATCCAAGTACTAACTTATCTGAAAAACTAAGAATCTTGATTTTTTTCCAACGTTTTTCTGGTTTCATGTGATTTTTGTTATTGTCAGAAATGATGACTTAATATACTAATAAATGCATTTTTCCCATTTTATCTATAAGTATTATAGGATGCATTTCAATAACGACTGAATTTTTAAAAACTTAACAATGCTGTCATCATACTTAAAAAACCTAACAGCATTCCTTAACAGCATCAAATACAGTCACTTCCAATTGTGCATATATGATTATGTACATCTACATACACAAGTATGTACCTATATGCACTTGTACATATACAAAATATATGTGCATATCTATATATAAAATGTAAGCAATCTCCATGTTGAATCAGTATACAAATAGTGCCCCATATATCTCAATTGATTAATACATCTCTTAAGGGCTTACACGTTTATCTTCCATCTCTCACCTCTACCCTGGAAAGTTATGGTTGAAGGAACAGATCATTTATTCTCTAGAAATTCTTACAGTTTAGACTTTCATGGCTCCATCACCATGGTATTTGTTAACTTTTGCCTCAGTCCCCTGTGTTTTCTGTAAATTATAGTTGGATCTGAAAGCTTGATGAGATTCAAATTTGATGGTTGGACAAGAATGCTTCACAGGTGGTATTGTGTCCACTCAGAGTGGATCCCTGATGGCCCCTTTTATGACATTAGCAGGCACCAATGTTCAGTATCAGGTCCATTACAATTTGAGTCATGGTGATATTCTATTTTATCATTTGTGCTTCACATACTAACTGGAACAATCTCATACAGGGAAATGTCCCTTCATCAAGTGTTTGGTAACTCACTGATACAGTCAGAGAGAAAAGGCAGAACAGACGCTGGATTCCCTCCTTGCATGTTTTTCAAATGAGTCGATTCATTGGCATCTACCAACAGGTCACCCGGCAAGGTTTTCGTTTTGTGCCACTGTAAACTCAAGGACTTCAACATACCGGATGTCTTGTTCCACTGATGTTCCCTACTGTTGCTCAAATGCCCCCTCTTTGGGCAAGTTGGCCCTCTGTTCCTTACACATTACTCTAGTAACTGGGTGACTTCCTTGTCTGCTCATTTGAAATATACTTCAGGCTGATCCCGAACATTTCTTTTTTTTTTTTTTTCTGTTTTCATAAATAAAGTTTTATTGGAATGTGGGCCAGGATTACAGTGACATGTGTGAGGCAGGGTTGTAGAAGTGAAGAGCCAGATGCTGTCTTTACTTAAAATTTTATACTTGACCATCATGGACTTTAGAATGCTTCTGATTGTATTAGAGTTGATCTTACGGACACTGATTGATCTCTGCCCAAGTCTTACCTGCCTCACACAATTCAAGCCAGCTCTCAGAATCTCCCCCCAAGAAACTCTGCTTGCCTTTAACAAGAAATCATATTTGGAAACCACAATCTGGGCACTAAGAATGCTCATTGACGCTGGACAGCTGACTACTTCCATGACTTTACAGAAGACTGGGCTAGAGAATTTTTTTTAATGCATTGTAAATACAGACTGATGGTTTTGGTTTAAATTCCAGGTTTCAGGGGTGCCTGGATGGCTCAGTGGGTTGACCCTCTGCCTTTGGCTCAGGTCATGATCTGAGGGTCCTGGGGTCGAGCCCTGCATCGGGCTCTCTGCTCGCTGGGGAGCCTACTTCCTCCTCTCTCTCTCTGCCTGCCTCTCTGCCTACTTGTGATTTCTGTCTGTCAAATAAATAAAATCTTTTAAAAAAATTTTTTAAAAATAAATTCCAGGCTTCAGGTTTTTATTTAAATCCCCTGACAGAAGTACTTTTTACTTTACATGCTGAGAATCCAGATTTTCTTTTTTTTTTCTTTTCAGCTTAACAGTATTCATTGTTCTTGCACCACTTCCACTGCTCCATGCAGTACGTGCCCTCCCTAATACCCACCACCTTGTTTCCCCAGCCTCCCACCCCCTGCCCCTTCAAGACCCTCAGGTTGTTTTTCATAGTCCATAGTCTCTCATGGTTCACCTCCCCTTCCAATTCCCCTCAACTCCCTTCTCCTC
Organism: Mustela lutreola; assembly: GCF_030435805.1. Classification (NCBI taxonomy): domain Eukaryota; kingdom Metazoa; phylum Chordata; class Mammalia; order Carnivora; family Mustelidae; genus Mustela; species Mustela lutreola. The sequence continues at coordinate 7,890,650 of NC_081292.1, read as the reverse complement.
TCCATCTCCCCATGTCCTCCATGCTATTTGTTATGCTCCACAAATAAGTGAAACCATGTGATAATTGACTCTCTCTGCTTGACTTATTTCACTCAACATAATCTCTTCCAGTCCCGTCCATGTTGCTACAAAAGTTGGGTATTCATCCTTTCTGATGGAGCCATAATACTCCATAGTGTATATGGACCACATCTTGCTTATCCATTCGTCCGTTGAAGGGCATCTTGGTTCTTTCCACAGTCTGGCGACCGTGGCCATTGCTGCTATAAACATTGGGGTACAGATGGCCCTTCTTTTCACTACATCTGTATCTTTGGGGTAAATACCCAGTAGTGCAATTGCAGGGTCATAGGGTAGCTCTATTTTTAATTTCTTGAGGAATCTCCACACTGTTCTCCAAAGTGGCTATACCAACCTGCACTCCCACCAACAGATAAGAGGGTTCCCCTTTCTCCACATCCCCTCCAACACATGTTGTTTCCTGTCTTGCTAATTTTGGCCATTCTAAGTGGTGTAAGGTGGTATCTCAACGTGGTTTTAATTTGAATCTCCCTGATGGCTAGTGATGATGAGCATTTTTTCATATGTCTGATAGCCATTTGTATGTCTTCATTGGAAAAGTGTCTGTTCATATCATTTTTTGATATGATTATCTGTTTTGTTTGTGTTGAGTTTCAGGAGTTCTTTATAAAGCCTGGATAAAATCCAGATTTTCAATGAGATCAGAAAAAGACAGTATTGGAATATCACTTATTGACTCATGTGCTTTATCACATAGTATGCAAATAATAATCTTAGAGGAGTAACAACCACACACCATCAATATTTGTGATTCCTTACCCTGGGCATCAGGCTATAGCAGCTCATTATGTAGGTATCTTACTGGTAAGCTCGCTCTCTCATCACACATATATACTAATATTTACACATACTTCTATGTACACCCTGATATATATACACATATGTATACACCTACACATATGTATGGACTTATGCATACATACAACATACATAGGTATGCATACACACACATATATATGTATGCATAAATAAATGTATATATGTATGAAGAGATTTTATATTGGTATGCCTATGAAAGAGTTTTATTTTGGGTTGTTTATTTTTTTCCAGTGTTCCAGAATTCATTGCTTATGCACCACACCCAGTACTCTATGCAATACATGCCCTCCACAATACCCACCACTTGGTTCACCCAACCCCCCACACTCTACCCCTTCAAAACCCTCAGTTTGTTTCTCAGAGTCCACAGTCTCTCATGGTTTGTCTCCCCCTCCGATTTCCCCCAACTCACTTCTCCTCTCCATCTCCCAATGTCCTCCATGTTATTCCTTATACTCCATAAGTAAGTGAAACCATATGATACTTGACTCTCTCTGCTTGACTTATTTCACTCAGCATAATCTCTTCCAGTCCTGTCCAAGTGGATAAGAAAGTTGGGTATTGGGGTGCCTGGGTGGCCCAGTGGGCTAAAGCCTCTGCCTTCAGCTCAGGTCATGATCTCAGGATCCTGAGATTGAGCCCTGCATGGGGTTCTCTGCTCAGAAGGGAGGCTGCTTCCCCCTATCTCTGTGCCTGCCTCTCTGACTGCTTGATATCTCTCTCTCACTGTCAAGTTAATAAATAAAATCTTAAAAAAAAAAAAGTTGGGTATTCATCCCTTCTGATGGAGGCATTATATTCATGAGCTATATTCTCTTTATCCATTTGTCCATTGAGGGCATATTGGCAATTTCCACAGTTTGGCAACTTTGGCCATTGCTGCTTTGAACATTGGGGTACAGATAGCCCTTCTTTTCACTATATCTATATCTCTGGGGTAAATACCCAATCATGCAATTGTAGGGTCATAGGGTAATTCTATATTTAATTTTTTAAGGAATCTCCACACAGTTTTCCAAAGTGGCTGCACCAACTTGCATTCCCACCAACAGTGTTAAGAGGGTTCCCCTTTCTCCACATCCTCTCCAACACATGTCATTTACTGTCTTGTTGATTTTGGCCATTCTAACTGGTGTAAGGTGATATCTCAATGTGGCTTTGATTCGAATCTCCCTGTTGGCTAGTGATGATGAACATTTTTTCATGTGTCTGTTACACATTTGTATATCTTCTTTGGAGAAGTGTCTGTTCGTGTCTTCTGTCCATTTTTTGACATGATTATCTGTTTTGTGTGTGTTGAGTTTGAGGAGCTCTTTATAGATCTTGGATATCAGCCCTTTGTCTATAGTGTCATTTGAGAAAATCTTTTCCCATTCTGTGGGTTGCCTCGATATTTTGTTGACTGCTTTCTTTGCTGTGCAGAAGCTTTTGATCTTGATGAAGTCCCAAAAGTTCATTTTCACTTTTATTTCCTTTGCCTTTGGAGACATATCTTGAAAGAGTTTTATACCAAAACTATTTTCAGAAACAAAAATCTTTCTAAAAAACTTAAATATCAAATGTCCATGTATTTTAAGAGAAATACTTAAAGTCTCTTCATATTATCTAAATATTTAAAAAAAAGAATTTGGGGACAACTGCGTGACTCAGTCAGTTAACTCTTTTTTAATTATTTTTTTATTTTCAGCATAACAGTATTCATTATTTTTGCACCACACCCAGTGCTCCATGCAATCCATGCCCTCTATAATACCCACCACCTGGTACCCCAACCTCCCACCCCCCGCCCCTTCAAAACCCTCAGATTGTCTTTCAGAGTCCATAGTCTCTCCTGGTTCACCTCCCCTTCCAATTTCCCCCAACTCCCTTCTCCTCTCTAACTCCCCATGTCCTCCATGCTATTTGTTACGCTCCACAAATAAGTGAAACCATATGATAATTGACTGTCTCTGCTTGACTTATTTCACTCAGCATAATCTCTTCCAGTCCCGTCCATTTCAACTCAGACCATAATCTCAGGATTGTGGGATGGGGTCCTCCATGTTGGGCTCTGTGCTGGGCATGGAGTCTGCCTGAGTGTCTCTCCCATTCTTCCTGTCCCTCCCCCCACTTGGGCTCTCTCTCTTTCCCAAATAAGTAAATATATTTTTTAAAGGCTTATTTCTCTTCATGCCTGTGCACATTCTTTAATCAGATATATTTGTGACTTTAATACAGGATCACTAGTATTTTCTTTTTTTTTTTTTTAAGATTCTATTCATTTATTTGACAGACAGAGATCACAAGTAGGCAGAGAGGCAGGCAGAGAGAGAGGAGGAAGAAGGCTCCCTGCTGAGCAGAGAGCCCAATGCGGGGCTCAATCCCAGGACCATGGGATCATGACCTGAGCCAAAGGCAGAGGCTTTAATCCACTGAGCCACCCAGGCACCCCTCACTAGTATTTTCTGAAGAACATGTTTTTAAGTCTTATTAGTTTGTTCATAAAGTTGCCGAAGATCTCTCTTAGAGATACAGCATATGGAAAACAAATTTGTGGATACAAGTACCCAAAAACTGACTCTATTCTGGAGACCATTTTCATTTCAATTGAGAAACCTCTCTCACTATATATAGGCAAAGAGTAAGCCCAGAGTAAATTCAGCAAAATGAAAAATACTCTCCATCCCATTTTTATACAGAAATATGTAAAAATGTTGGCATAAATATTTTTACCAGTACAGCCAGCTTACCCCCAAGCAGAATGCTTTTGAACAGTGTATATATTCTTTTTTTTAACAGTGTATATATTCTTATAAGACAAACTATGTCAAATAAGTTGTTCCTATTTTGATTCTCTGAATATTTTGCTAAATTTAGAAGTGCAAAATTAAAGCTTTTTTCCTATCTTATTCCATTTTAATACAGGATATTCATTTACCCACTTAAAAATAGGAGTTACATCAAAAGATTTTTTTTTCTCTCCCGATGAACAATTCTAACATTTCAAAGTTAAATATGGTGCATGCTTTGAGCTCCACTGAGCATTAAGTCCTCCCTTGCTTTTGTAGGGATTCATTTTAACACCTTCTGATTTGCAAGCTTTGTTTTCAGTCATTGCAATTTGTTGGAAGCTTCAAATGCTTAAGGGTTTCAGTATTTTGAATTAAGATTTCCAAGGTAGTTTTTAACAAACAATACCAGCGATGCAGAGGACATGCCTAGAATACAAGTTCTAAAGTACTCCAAGACCCTTAGGCTTGTTTAGAAAGTGGTTCATTAGAGTCTCAAAGGTTTTTGAAATGGATCAACATGAAGCAACAATTAATGAAAACACGTATACTAGATGGTGATAATTCTACTCACTTGTTTGAATAACATTTTAAATTATATAACACTACAACCAATCCCAAGTATAGTCCGGCATCATAATTATTGGGGTTTTTTAAATATAATAACATTATATGTACCACAGAAGTGTGTTTCACTAAAATACCATAATATCACCACACACACACAAAAAAGGATTAACTTCAGTATTGAATTTTCAAGGAATATATAATAACATGAATAATAATATTGGGTGCTCCATCTTTGAAGAAATGAGCTCCAAATCTTTTCTTTGCCCTATGTTTGGATGAAGAAATGAATTATGGAAATTAATTAACTATCTTTATTGTGTCATTTTGGTGTTTACAAAGTCCTTTTAGTGGAGGCAGAAACTTAGCCATTATTTTTCCGTTTTCACACATTCACAAGAAAATGTAAGAGCCAATGAGTAAAATTAATGTAGAAAAATCATTTGATCTAGATGAAAGGTCATGCTTTCTAGAGTAATTATACTATATGCAGCTGCGTGGGGTCGGGTGGGGAAGTCACCACATTCGGAGACCAACTCCTAAAGGTAATCACCACATCTGAACCAGATAATGGAGGTTTTTCAGCAGATTTGTTAAAGTCTGGATGTTGTATGGTCAATTATTTTATTCTCAGCCCTCTGGTAGGTGTAAATGTTGGAAAAGGATATGTTTATTGTCGAGTCTCTTGGGAAAAAATAAGATTATATTTAAATTTTCCTTGAAGTGGTGGGGGGGTGGGAGGTTGGGGTACCAGGTGGTGGGTATTATAGAGGGCACGGATTGCATGGAGCACTGGGTGTGGTGAAAAAATAATGAATACTGTTTTTCTGAAAATAAATAAATTGAAAAATTTTTAAATAAATAAATAAATTTCCCTTGAATATTAGTTTTGGGAATTATTATTGGAATCCAAAGTTTATTCTAAAACAAACAACCAAGTGTCACCAAACGTAAAGCAATAAAATAATTGTAGCTGTATACCCTACCATGAATGGCAGAACCAATAGAGCGACAGCATTCAGATCACTGTTCATATCCTCTACAGAAGAACTGCAGCCTCTATGTCATACAGATATTTCTTGTATTCTAACTTCCCCTTACTTTCTGCTGACATCTCCACCTGCACTGTGACAGTGCTGTGCATTGCACTGGCCATGGCACATGGCCCAGCTGGCTATACATTAAGGGGTGAGAAGGTACACAGGTTCAAAAATTTGTTCCCACTATAGCCCATGACCAGAGGAATCCCTTGAGTTAGACCTCAACTGATGTTTTTGCTAAGTTGCATCTAGAGAAGGTCAAGCCAGGTGGATTACAGATGATTGACTTTCAGATTAACCACATGTGAAGAGAGAACTCCATTCATTTCAAAGATGGGATTGCGGTAGAAACTAGGAGTACAAAATGGATGCCTACAGGCGCGCCTGGGTGGTACAGTCCGTTGAACATCCAACACTTGATTTCTGGTCATGATCTCAGGGTCATGGATCCAAGCCCCTCATCAGGCTCCACCCTGAGTGGGGAGTCTGGGAGTCTGCTGGAGACTGTCTCTTTCCCTCTGTCTTTACCTGCCCCACCACCAACCTGTTCCTCTCCTAGATGGGGATGCCATTCTCCCTTATTGTTCACTGGAGGGAAGAAAGCATTTCCTTTTGGCTCCTTCGGGGTAGAAAGAGTGAGTCTCAGTCCAACTTTTCCCAGCTATTGCAGAACACGGCCATCTCCTTGGCCAACAATTGAGCCATTGGCCAGGGTATGCTCAAAATAGGAGGTGTCATCACTAAGGTCCAGTGTCCTCATGATCAGCAGATGGTGGCAGACCCTGGTCTCTCAGGACAGGCCTGCTCTGCTTTGTCTTGCTCTTCCAGATTCCATGTGGTTAGATGAGTAATTTGGACCTGTGTTCATCTGAATACCAGCAGTGTCTCTCCACAAATAACCTAAATGGGCAGTTGCCTAGAATTACATATGGTGGCAGGGTGGGAAGGATGATGAGAGAGAGTGAAATGCAAAGTCTCACTTTCTCTTGAGACTTGGTTGCATACTCCCAGTTCAGCCTTTGAGAGAGATCTCTGTATTGGGTGTTCACATGGTGTGGCCCTTAGTAAAAGGGTTCTGACTCCTATTCGTGTTTCTTGTACATACAGCTCTTAAATGCAAAGCAGGCCATTAGATGGTTGACAGGAAGGACTCAGTATCTCCTGGCCCTATGTCTCTATCATCCTCTCTTTCTGCAACCTTTACCTGTTATGTAGCCTTCCACCCTCCCTCAGAGACCAACTCCAGAAACTTCCCTCATGCCCCCATGCTGATTTCCATGCCCCCAACGAGGTTCTTGGGGCCTTTCGTTCACATCTCTAATGAACCTACATTTTATTCCCCAATACTGCACTGATTTGCATACACAGCTGTGCCCCCTTCCATACTTTAAATTCCCCCAAGGATTTCTATTCTCTGTGCATTCTCTTGAGGTCCCAGAACTCTGTCTAGCAAACAGCAGACCCTCAATAAATGTGTGGAAGGAGCATTAATTTAATATGACTTGAATGCTTCCTGCATTTATTCCCTAAAGGGGAATACACGTCTTCCATTTCTGTACTTTATACTTTGAGAGAAAGCTCAAAGAAGAGGCTCAGGGAAAGCATATCAGGATTCTTGATCTAACTTTAACAAGCCTGCACCCACTGTAACATGTCTTTTCCATCTTCCCTGAGAACATTTGTAATATCTGTGGACTTTATTCAGGCTTTTAAAGGTTACACATGCTTCTTCCAGCTTTCCCAAAGTTTCCCTACATCACTGCAGATTGGTTGGGAGGCATTTCTTGCCTAGTCAACAGTCTACTCTGCTTCCCACAGCTCCTTGAGATGGCTCAGCTTGTGGTGAAGGAGGAGTCAACCTTGCTGACGAGTGTAAGCCCTGTTCTGAGACGTCCGTGGGTAGTAAAGCACCCTCTGAAGTAGGAGCTGTTCCTACCACATGGTGTGACAGGGAAACTGAGGCAATGACCTTTCTCAGGGCTTGCCCAAGGTCACACAGCAGGAAGTGGCAGAGCTGGGCTTCCACCAGCAGGCCTCCCTTCTCTCAACTGTGAGAACATCGACTCTAGGGTCACATGAAAGGGGTTCCATGTGTGTGACCTCAGGAAATCACTGAACTCTCAGAATGTCACTCACTATGGCATGCAAGAAATGTGATCTTGTTTTTTTTTTTTTTTAATCTCTTGAACGTTTTTTAAAAGATTTTATTTATTTATTTGAAAGAGGGAGAGTGAGTGAGAGAGAGCATGAGCAGGGGGATGGGGGGAGGCCATGGAGCTTGATCCCAGGACCCTGGGATCATGGCCTGAGCCAAAGGCAATGCTCAACTGACTGAGCCACTCAGGTGTCCCATCTCTTGAATATTTTTATGGAAACCTAATTTACAATCAATGAAATACTCTGGTCTTAAGCATACAGTTTAATAGGGTTTAATCAATACAGACCCTCATGGAATGCACTCCCCTCTCAAGATGTAGAGGACATCTATCACTCCCAGAAAGTTCTTTGAACTCTTTCTAGGTCAATCCCCATCCCCTCTCCAAGAAACCATTATTTTGTTTTCTTTTACCATTGGTAATTCTTTAATTTGTTATCTTTCACAACCTAATTATTTCAAACTCCCATTCTAGGTAGTATCCGAATCTTCATCTCATCCAATTTAGGGGTTTTCCTAGTGTGTTTCCCTGGATTTTATGTACATTGAGAGATGAAGCTTGTGCCACATTACCCCACACTTTGTGAGATGGTGGAACACCTCTCATGGTCACTTGGCCATGCTGGTCTCTAGTGAGAGGCCCCCAGGCTCTGGCCCACATAGGACACTCCTCTCTTCCCTTATCTCCAGCATCAAGACTTCTTCAGCCAGCTGCACCTGGGCCCTCTCAGCTACACCTGGGCCACTCTGAGGACAAAGGAACCCCACAGCTGCAGCTCTGCCCACCTGCTCAGGGGAGGATTTTCCCAGGTCCCCAAAGCTCTCTGCCAGGATAAGCCCTGAAGCCACCATCTCTTCTCAGGCATATTGTCACATCTCCCCGGCGCACCTGGGAAAGGTCACCTCATCCCCTCCCTCTAGACAGCATAAAGGGTTACTTCCGCCATCCCTCTTCTCACTCCAGCCATAAACACGCAGAGGAGTACAGAGCCCTGAATCACCTGTTCTCAGGGAGCCTGGTGCTGCTTCTCTCTCGCACTGTTAATATCCTCCCTAAGTCCTGGGTTTCGGGTCAGACACATTAAGTAACTCAGGGCCCTTTTGCTATTCCTCCCAAACCATCCCTTCCTGGAGGTAGCAAAGGGGTGAGACTTCCTCGCGGCCAGGGTCTTGGCACAACAGGAAATAGGAACAGAGTCACGTCAGTCAATATACTGAAATTCCATTCCAGAGCAGAGAAAAATAGTGTAACAGGACCACAGAGCTCCTGCCTTAGAGAGCTGAGTCCCCATTGTTCAGACTTAACTGACCTGCCATCCTTATAGCATGGCTAGATATGGAGAGCATCCTCAGATTAAACTTGAACCCCAATTTCTACTTTGCCCTATCCAGGTGCTGTGTAGACGTGAGGACCAGCATGATTATCGGGTGACACCTGGAAGGACAATATGAAACACTGGACCGACAGGGAGTGCGGAAAGGCCTGAGTCGCAGAGATGGGAGTGAGTGGACAGCAGCAGTGAAGTCTGGAGACGGGCCAGGATCACTGCCAGCAGTTGGGAGTCAAAAATCAGGGAAAACGGGACAACATACAAGTTAAGAAGGTGAAGTCAGCTGTATCGAATTCTCTGGACAGAGTTGCACCAGCATCCTTTCAAAGGCTTTAGCCGCCATTGTACTCTGGATCTTAGTTCCCAAGACAGGGAAGAGGCTACAGGGCAAGGCCCCAGGGCAGGGGAAGTTGGGTGTGCGCTCCACAGAGGCAGCCTGGTGTCAGGAAGTGGCCGGATTCAGACACCAAGGAAGAATTGTGACGTTAGGCAACTTACTTCACCTATGTCCCCCTCCATTTCCTAAACACTAAAATGGGTCCCATGTTGGGGGCTGGGGGGCAGGGAAAAGTCCTTTTCTCTTCACCTCTGGTTTTCAGAAGAAAGGGATGACCAGAAAGACTCCTGGCTCCTGTCCCCTCCTCCTCCCCTTCCTGCCATCAGAGACGGAGCGAGTTCCCGGGGGAAGGGTGGGTGAGGAACTGCTCTTGCTAGAAGGGAGTTATAATCTTCTATGCAAATTTCATTGGAGGGGAGCTAACCTATCAGAAGTCCCAAGTACCACAGGTCCAGTCGCTTTTTGGTCCTTAGTCCACATCACCCAACTATCTCCCTGGCAGGCCCCACATCCCTGCCAAGCGGGCTTCTCTAAGGACTAACTAGGAGGCAAGATCATGAGAAAACCCAACACTGCTGCCCCCCAAGCCTTGTTTTCGAATGCAGCGTCCAACAGGATTTTAGCGGAGCCCTTTGCTTCCTGTCTCACTGCTCTGCATGACTGAGGGGCTCCTCAAACTCCAGCAAGAATAGGTCCTCCCTTGGACAATTCTCAGGGCAATTACTGGGAAGATATAAAATGTAAAGTGTCTGGAGCAGATTACATGCTCAACAAATACTTGCCGCTGCAATGATGCACGGATATTTCACTTTAAAAAAAAAAATCCCATAAGCTCTCATTCTCTATGTTTCCTTGTCTGTAAAATGCCATTAATTACTTTGAAGATTAGGTTTAAAAAAAAAATAGAGACAAACCACTCAGCACTCAGTAAACATGAGGTCCCATATCCCAGCTGAAATGTGTTATTCTTATAAATGCCTTCCGAGTTCTGTGCCATGCTGCATCCGCAGACAATACAAGAATGTTTTACAAATACTGGGCTGCGGGATGGGTCTGTCAAATTGTCCGTGACATGTGCCCCCCTCTGAGATAATCGATGTGTTGCATATGGCTCTCTCAAGACCCTGGCCAAATGTTCTCTATTCAACAAAGACTTTAGTGGATCAGCACCGCAGGTCCCAAAGAACCATGCCCTCACCTATCTTACTCTGCGTAGAAATGATCTGTATTTGCATAAAGATGCAGTGGGATTTGAAGACAGAAATCCTGAATTCCCTCAACTGGACCTGCCAGTTACAGACCTCATGCTCTCTGCCTCAATTGCCTTTGATGTCAAGTGGTTGTGGATAAAGCGTCTCCCAGCACTACCCTGGGAAGCGTGCCTGGGGATACACAGGACAGTGCTTGGGGAACAAGGATGTGCAGTAGGAAGAATGTCGTTGTGGGGAGAGTGAACCCAGGCACAGAGCCAGAGGAAGGCCACCTTGTCTGTGCACACACGAGTTCAAAGGAACTCACAACTCAAGAACACTGATGCCATCTGTACCTGTTTCAAAATATGTGACAAGCTGCCTTCTCCTGGCAAAGTCAATTTGCAAGACATCGGGCACTTTCAATGACTCCAAATCCAGAATTCCTGGCTCTGGAGCTATGGCTGTCATTACTGTTATCTTTATTGGGCTCCCAGGATGTGCTGGGGATGGAGGGAAGGAACATGCTCTTTCAGGCAGAAGCCACTGCTGCTTCTCCCTTCAAGGGATGGCATCATTCATTTTGAGACGAAGATGGTGCCACTGTCTGTGAGAACACCTTGATGTGTCCTTTTGGTGGAGGAAGTCAGGCACCAGAGAGAGGGTGTGTTTTATACCCTAATGGGATGATGCCGCAGCCCTGGAGAGAAGCTAAGAAATGGGAGAAAAGGCGAGTGTGGGAGAAGGACTCACGAGGAGCTGGAGGGCATGGATTCCTGGCATCCTTTAGGACCCTGGTGCTGCTCTGTGTCCCCTGATGATAAGCTGTGCCCCAAAGGCTTTTGTGAAAGCATGTCATAGCTAGTAGCTTCCTGAAAGCGGTGCACAGGGCACGCAAAAAGAGAGACAGAGAAGCAGAAGCTCTCCAGGGCTAATGGAGGGAAAGAAGGCCTGCACTCTGGGACGCAGGTGGGTGCCCAGTCCCCCCCCCCCCCACAATCCCCAGGGAAGCCGGAAGTGAGAGAGGTGAGCAGGGATGTCAGCCCCTGTATTTCGCCACCAAAACCCTGGGGCAGAGACCCACTGCATGGTGTACGGCCTCAGACAGTCATGTTCAAATCTTCAGGGAAGGCATGTTCCCAGAGGACGCACCACTTAAAGCTCTGGGAGGAGGATTTCTGGGCTACATTGAACTGGTTTCTCTTCTCTCTAAAACACAAACAGGGGCGGAAGCCAGGAAATGACCAGAGGCAAGCCCCTCATCCTGGTAATGAGGAAAGGAAGACACTGGGCTTCTGGAACAGTTCACCAGCTTCCAGAGCAGGGTAATTTGGTAGGGGGCAGTAACAGATTTTGTTTACTTGTTACTTGGTTTACAACAGTTGCATTTGGGGAAATCGGGAAATCTAAGCCTATTTTAACGCCCTACACTCTGGGCATCCTCCCCCTCAGCTTGCGAACTCCAGCGGGAAGCAAGGGAAAGGAGCATGGCTGGTTTCACCTCCCTCCCAACTCCATTTCTTCCTCCACTTCATCTGCCCCTCTGGGTTCCTCCAGGGTCCAGGCAGGAATGAAAGATAAGAAGAAAGAGGCAACAAGTATCTTTATGTAGTTTGAATATCGGAGGCCACCTTGGTTGCTTAGTGACCTGTTCTGACAGATGAGTAAATGCCAGCTCTTTCTGGTGGGAGGCCTCTGGGGGGTTTGAGCACCCCCAGCCCACACCACAGGGTGACCCTACATGTTCACCAGCATTAAGCCAATCCCTGCTCTTGCAGACCCTCCGAACAGCTGTGTTGGCCTAGTGATCTCATAAGTGGCTTAGGTTGGGGGACCCCGTTCCCTTCCTCTTTTGGGGTGAGGGAACAATGAATGTCAAGTCTTTGGCTTCTCAGAATTGTCTTCGAAGATATCTCTGCAGTGGCTCTCCAGCCTTTCCCGCCATGCAGGGTGATGACACTCATTGGATGTGTGTGCACACTTCACGGTAAGAAGGGCCCTCGGGCCACAAGGGGCACTTGCCATCTGTGTGACATTGGCCGATTTGCTATACATCTCAACTCCTTTATTCATAAAAAGGGGATGAAGCTAATAGCGTCTACCCCGGGGGAGATGTAAGGTTAAAACAAGTCAAAGCAGTGTCTGCCCATCATTGTAAATGTTAGCTACACTTTTTATGATTGTGCCCAGTGGTGGGTTCTTAGCCAAAACTCTGAAGCCCTGGAAAATAACCCCCTTAATGCCTTGCATCACTTGAATGTCTTCTAGTTCAATCACCTCATCTTCTCCTGAGAAAAGAGAGGCATGTAGGCACTGGTAAAGACATCCAACCTTCCCTGATGTGTTCTCCTCCTCTGTGTTCACATTCATGACTTGAATTATATATTTTGGAATGTGGTTACATTTAGTTTACCATTTGATTATAGCATGTGTAATCCTCTTCCCCATAATGGGATGCTGAATAAGACTTTTCTTATTTCCTAAGAATTAAGGATTGGAGCTGAGAATAAGGAAACCCTAATTACCCACATTCTAAAGAGGACTATAAACAATTAGGCTTGGACTTCGCTTCCAGGGCTCGTGAAGGGGTTGAAGAAACTGTTATACAGCAAACTTCTACCATCCAACTCTCCTCCCCAGGCTACAAACAGAGAGAGAAAGGTCAGGAGCAACTGTTCTTGCTGGTTTAGCTGCCTGATAAAACACAGAACATGCAGTTAAACTTGAATTTCAGGTAAACAAAACATTTTTACTAAAAGTATCTCAAATATCACAAAGGACACACTTATACTAAAAACCACTAGTTGTTTACCTGAAATTCCAACTTACTTGTGTGACATGTATTGTTGGCCGAATCTGGCAAACTCGTAAGTGAGAAGGACAGTCTTTTTGGTAAGAGGGGATCCTATACCCCCTGAGATGGTCAGGGTAAAGCACACCCCTTAGAAAAACATACACATTCCTCTCTCAGAGGGTACCAGCTTTGAGGAAATTTGCTAAGAACAGGTCAAGAGACAGACCAGGAATGTCTTCACCACTAACACAGGTCAGTTGCAAACCAGAATCCCTGTGTCCCCCATCCCCAGAGAGGCTGGACCTAGAAAAGGAACAGAGAGGAAATGTCTTCTCATTTTAGGACATGGAAGATTACGATCTCCAATCTCTCTTTCTCTCTCTCTCTCTCTCTCTCTCACACACACACACACACACACACACACACACACACACACCATGGCACCAAAGGACCAGGAGAAGTGAAAGTGCATATCACATGATTACATCCCTCCCCATGTCAGCTCACTTGATACAAAGGCTAAAAATGGATTTTGGTTGAGTTTTAATCTGGAGCCCACTTTTAATGGTCAAAAAGGGTGAGAAGAATGCAAGTTGGTGCAGCCACTTTGGAAAAAAAGTGTATAGATTCCTCAAAAAAAAAAAAAAATAGAGCTACCCCATGGCCCGGCAAATGTGCTACTGCATATCTACCCAAAAGATACAGATGTAGTGAAAAGAAGGTCCATATGTACCCCAATGTTCATAACTACCCAAATGTTCATAGCAGCAATGTCCACAACAACCAAATTGTGGAGTGAGCCAAGATGCCCTTCCACAGACAAATGGATAAAGAAGATTTAATCCATATATACAATGGAATATTATGCCTTCATCAGAAAGGATGAATACCCAGCTTCTGTGTCAATATGGATGGGACTGGTGGAGATTATGCTGGATGAAGTAAGTCAAGCAGAGAAAGGCAATTATCATAAGGTTTCACTTACTTCTGGAGCATAAGGAATAACATGGAGGACATTAAGAGAAGGAAAGGAAAAGTGAAATTGGGGTAAATCAGAGGGGAGATGATGCATGAGAGACTGTGGACTCTGAGAAACAAACTGAAGGTTTTAGAGGGGAGGGGAGTGGGGGTATGGGTGAGCCTGGTGGTGGGTATTAAGGAGGGCATGTGTTGCATGGAGCACTGGGTGTGGTGCATAAACAATGAATCTTGGAAAACTGCATCAAAATCTAATGATTGTTTGCTCCAGCTCTTTGAAAAATGCCGGTGGAATTTTTTTTGGAATGGCACTGAAAGTATAGATTGCTCTAGGCAGTACAGACATTTTAACAATGTTTATTCTTCTGATCCATGACATGGAATTGTCTTCCATCTTTTTGTGTCTTCTTCAACTTCTTTCATGAGTGTTCTGTAGTTTCTTGAGTACAGATCCTTTACTGCTTTTGATAGGTTTATTCCCAGGTATCTTATGGTTCTTGGTGCTACAGTAAATGAAATTGATTATCTAATTTCCCTTTCTGTATTTTCATTGTTAGTATACAATCCTAAAATTTGCATGGAATCAGAAGAGACCCCAAATTGCTAAGGAAATGTTGAAAAAGAAAACAAAACTACTGGGACAACACGTTGCCTGATTTCAAGCTTTACTACAAAGCTGTGATCACCAAGACAGCATGGCACTGGCACAAAAACAGACACATAGATCAGTGGAACAGAGTAGAGAGCCCAGATATGGACCCTCAACTCTATGGTCAACTAATCTTCAACAAAGCAAGAAAAAATATACAATGGAAAAAAGACAGTGTCTTCAATAAATGGTGCTTGGAAAATTGGACAGCTATGTGTAGAAGAATAAAACTCTACCACTCTCTTACACTATGGACAAAGATAAACTTGAAATGGGTAAAAGACCTCAATGTGAGACAGGAATCCATCAGAATCCTAGAGGAGAACATAGGCAGTAACCTCTTTGACATCAGCCACAACTTCTTTCAAGATATGTCTCCAAAGGTAAAGGAAACAAAAGTGAAAATGAACTTTTGGGACTTCATCAAGATCAAAAGCTTCTGCACAGCTAAGGAAACAGTCAACAAAACAAAGAGGCAACCCACATAATGGGAGAAGATATTCACAAATGACAATACAGACAAATGGCTGATATCCAAGATCTATTAAGAACTTCTCAAACTCAACACACACAAAACAGATAATTATGTCAAAAAAGGGGCAGAAGACATGAACAGACACTTCTCCAAAGAAAACATACAAATGGCTAACAGACACATGAAAAAATGTTCATCATCACTAGCCATCAGGAGATTCAAATTAAAACCACATTGAGATACCACCTTACACCACTTAGAATGGCAAAAATTAACAAGACAGTAAACAACATGTGTTGGAGAGGATGTGGAGAAAGGGGAACCCTCTTATCTGTTGGTGGGAATACAAGTTGGTGCAGCCACTTTGGAAAACAGTGTGGAGATTCCTTAAGAAATTAAAAAATAGAGCTACCCAATGACCCTGCAATTGCACTACTGGGTATTTACCCCAAAGATACAGATGTAGTGAAAAGAAGAGCCATCTCTACCCCAATGTTTATAGCAGCAATGGCCACGGTCGCCAAACTATGGAAAGAACCAAGATGCCCTTCAACGGAGGAATAGATAAGGAAGATGTGGTCCATATACATTATGTAGTATTATGCCTCCATTAGAAAGGACGAACACCCAACTTTTGTAGCAACATGGACGGGACTGGAAGAGATTATGCTGAGTGAAATAAGTCAAGCAGAGAGAGTCAATTATCATATGGTTTCACTTATTTGTGGAGCATAACAAATAGCACGGAGGACAAGGGGAGATGGAGAGGAGAAGGGAGTTGAGGGAAATTGGAAGGGGAGGTGAACCACAAGAGACTATGGACTCTGAAAAACAATCTGAGGGTTTTGAAGGGGCAGGGGGTAGGAGGTTGGGGTACCAGGTGATGGGTATTATAGAGGGCACGGATTGCATGGAGCACTGGGCGTGGTACAAAAACAATGAATACTGTTATGCTGAAAATTTAAAAAAATAATAATAAAATAAAATACAGATATTAGGAGAGTGAATTAAAAACAAAATATAACTCATCCATATGTTGCCCAGGCAAAATCACTTCAAATATGATTTATACAGGTTGAAACCAAAAGAATCAAAAAAGACATACCCTGGAAACATTAACAACAACAAAAGAGCAGAAGTTGCTATATTAATATTTCAAAAATTCAAGGAAGTAACCAGAGACAGAGAGGGACATTATACAATAAAATACAATAAAGGGTAAATCCACCAAGAAGACATAACAATCTTAAACCTAAGTGCACCGAACAATAAAGTTGAAAAATACATGAGGCCAAAGCAGACGGAACTGAAAGGTAACACAGACAAATCCGGGGCACCTGGGTGGCTCAGTTGGTTGGACGACTGCCTTCGGCTCAGGTCATGATCCTGGAGTCCCGGGATCGAGTCCCACATCGGGCTCCCAGCTCTATGGGGAGTCTACTTCTCCCTCTGACCTTCTCCTCGCTCATGTTCTCTCTCACTGTCTCTCTCTCAAATAAATAAATAAAATCTTTAAAAAAACAAACAAACAAACAAAAAAAAAGACAAATCCAAAATGATCATTGGAGATTTCAACACCCATCTCTCAACAACTGATGGAAAAATTAGACAAAAATTAGCAAAGATATAGAAGTCAACAATAACATCAACCAAAAGTATATAATCGGTTTGTAAACAAAATTCTAGCTAACACCAGCAGAATCACATTCTTCTTATGTGGCCACAGTATATATATGAAAGTAGAGCATATTGTGGGCTATAAAACAAAATTCAATGAATTTATATAATTTAAGTCATGAAAATTATATTTTCTGACAAAAATGGAAACAAACCAGAAGTCAATAAAAGTAAAGTAACAGGAAAATTTTAAACACTGAATTTTCAAACACTGAAAACCAGGCATCCCACTTCTAAATAATCTGTGGATGAAAGAGGAAGTCTCAAGAGAATAAAATACATTGAACAGAGTAAAAGTGAAAATACTACATATAAAAATATATGGGTCTCAGAGCAGTAGTGAGAGGAAAATTTACAGCACTGTATGTTTACATTAGAAAAGAGGAAAAGTCTGAAATCAATAATCTAAGTTCTTGCCCCAAGAAACTTTAAAAAAGTAATATACTCAAGGTAGGCAAAAGGAAGGAAATAACAAAGATAAGGTTAGAATTTATAAAATTAAAAAAAAAAAGCAGTGAGCCAATCAATGACATGGAAAGCTTGCTCCTTTTAAAAGGTCAATAGATTGAAAAACCTCTAGCATGAGTGATAAGGAGGAAAAAAAAAAGGACATTCAACTACAGAGAACAATCAGGTGGTTGCAGAGGGGAGGGTAGGGGGGTGTGGGAGAGATAGGTGAAGGAAATTAAGGAGTGTATTTGCCATGATGGGCACTGGGTGATGTAGGGAAGTGTAGGGAATCATTATACCACACACCTAAAACTCACAAAACACCATATGTTAATTATACTTCAATAAAGTAAGTAAATAAATACATGTGAAAACAAGAAAAAAAGAAATAAGACACAATATAATAATATTGGGAATAAAACAAGGATAGTACTACAGAACCTGCTGCTGCTGCAGACATCAAAAGGCTAGTAAGAAAATACTATGGGCTCTGCACAAACCAAGTTGATGACATAGACAAAATGATACTCAAAAAGTACACACTAACCCATCTTACCTAACATGAAATAGATCATTTGAGTAGCTTTGTAACTATTTTTTTATTAGTTTCAGAGGTAGAATTTAGTGATTCATCAGTTGCATAGCCCTATAACTATTAAGGAAATCGAATTCAAACTACTGAAAAGAAATCTCCAGGCCTAGATGGTTTTACTAAAAAGAAATTTACCAAATGTTTCAAGAATTAACACTGATTCTACACAATCCCTCGCAGAAAAAGTAGAAAAGAAGTGAATGTGTGCCAACTCATTTTAGGAAACCAGTATAACCTTCACACCCAAACCAGACAAAGACATCATTAGAAGACAAGACCACAGACCAACATCCCTTAGGTATATAGATATATAAATCCTTAACAAAATGTTAGTAAGTAAGTAAGCTTCTACGTAATTCAAAACCCATTCATGATATAAAACAAAAGCTCTCATTAAGTATAGAAAAGAAGTTCCTCAACTTGATAAAGAAATTAACAGCTAACCTATGCCTTCACAATGTAAGATGAAATGCTTGGAGATGGCTTATCTGATAGTGCTCCCGTGTCAATGACCAATACATGACTTTTCTCCACCACCCAGACCCTACCCATGTCTCCATTTCTCTTCAGCATTTGGAAAACACTTATTTGTTCAATAAATATATATTGAAGACTTGTGCTAGGCTCTAAGGACTCAGGGTTGAAAAAGTGAGACACCGCAGTTCTCAGTTGGGCACAGAAGAGCAGAACTGGACCATCCAGAGGGCTTTGACTCAAACTACCTCCCCTTCTTCCTCCCTCCACACCCAGCCACAGATTTTAGTAAAATACCTTTCCTCGGGAAGTTGTCCATTCCTATTAAAATCACCAGGTACTGATGGAGCCTTATCTTATTCCTTGGGTATGTGTTACAGAGAAGCACGGTCTGAGGACTTCTGACATACACAGGTGCTACCAGAGAATAAAAGATGTCTCAGTGTAACTGACACTTGCTGAGAGCCTACCCTGTCCCAATGGTTGTAGGCTAGTGCCTGTGGCCCAAAGACTTCAAGATTGATTTGGTCCCCATGAAGACCAGAGTTTTCAAAAGCAGACAAACCTGTAAACGAAAAGTTTACAGAAAGATGACAGGGCAAAACCTGAAAGAGTGGGTATGAGGGGACCATTTGGAAGAGTGTGTTTATTTTTATTGGGCAGGTGGGGTGCGGTTGGAAAGTTGCCCAGCTTAAATGCATCTTAAAATATGGGAAAATCTTTTCCCAGTCCTGTCATCTTTCTCAGCCTACTGTCACTGACCTCATTGAATTTTTAATTTCTGGTACTTGGAGATAACACAGGTACTGATTATTATGTCACCATGAATAACCAAAAGGAAAGGTAAAAGCTAATTATTTCCCAGCACTATATATGCAACACACACGTGATATAAGAGCGCCCTGGAAAAATGTGTCATAACAATAAAAGATATAATTTGTCGAGTCCTTATTGTGTGCCAGGTGCTGTACAGAGCATATTATAGCCATGATCGTATCTCCTTCTCACACAACTACTGTAAAGAGATAATTATTGCCTCTACTTACTAGGCAGGAAACCAAAGCTCAGGGAGACCATACAAATTTCTCAGTGCTACATAGATCATAGACAGGAGTGCCAGGATTCCAATCCAGTCTATAGCTGTGGATTTGATGGGGTCAAAAAATAACATCCCTCAAGTTCAGACCAACTAACCTTTTCATATGGAGTCGGGCAGATGGAAATCACAATGTCAGCTTTATTACCAGAGAAAATTAGGCAGGAGGACATGGTTAAACTATACGACCAAACAAGCTTAATGATACTCTTCTGAACTGAAGATTCCCTCACCCCAAAATGCAGGCCCTGACTACCCAAAATACTTTACCAAAGTGCACACTGACAGGTGCTTTCTCTTTGTAGGTGTATCCCAAGGAAAAGAGGAAGGCCAAGGCCCCTCAACCCCACCGTTCAGTGCTAAAGAACCACTGGGGCCAACAGAAATTTCCTTAGGGAAGACTTCCCCTTTTTTTCTTAATTAACATAAACTGTATTATTAGTTTCAGGGGTAGAATTTAGTGATTCATCAGTTGCATAACTGATGTTTAGTGATTCATCAGTTGCACCCATTCCATCAAAGACTTCTAAAAGCAAAGGGAAGGAAGAAGAAACAAATGACCCTCACATGCCCAGCACTGGGCTCTCTGAATCCATTCAGGTTTGATTTTCAGTATCAACCCTACCAGGAGTGAAGCTATGCCCTTCAAGGGAAGACCTCACCTCCAACATCAGCAATTGTTCCACTGAGTGTCCCTCTAGAACTAGAGATGGGTAGTTTTTATTTTGTCCCTAAAAGGTTCTGAAATAGTATGAGCAATCCATTCATTATAGAAACTTGAAAAACTTTGTATGTATCCTGAGCATATACCCAGAATTCTTTGTCTTGCCTTTAGTTGTGTTCAGGCAAACTGTCCAGTAAATCTTACTGGAGGTTCTGTGATAAGATTTAAGAATATTGGGAAGATATTCTGGTAACTTAAAACCAATCACCTAGAAATGTCCTAAAGTTGAATAAAACCACTCCCATTATCATATTTGCAAAAAAAGATAAACTGCCAAGATAAAATCCTCTGTAATATAAATCTGAAGAATTAATATATATAATCTAAATCTATATAAATCTAAAGGAATTAAAAGCCCAAATCTAATGTTCTTGCCTTTGTTAGTTAACATTCTGTAGACTATGGCAAAGCTGTCCTTTAGAGATTCAAATTCCTCTTTCATAATATATAGTCATTATTTGGAAGTGGTTGTCAATTACACTGCCCAGGCTCCCTTTCATCTGAATGTGGCCAAATAATTGAGTTCTGGCCAATGAAATAGGGACAGAAGTGATATGGCCCCTGCTTCCAGGCCAGGCTCACAAAAGCCTGGGCATGATCTTCCATTGTTTCTCTCACTTCTCCCCTCTACCTGCTGGGTACTGACCCAAATTACCCAACTCTCTTTCAACCTGGGATCCCAGATCCCAAATGCCAGTGATGATATCATCACCACAAATAGCATTTCATGTGTAAAGTCTAGGGTTTGCTTGTTATAGCAACTAACATGAACTTGATCAAGAGAAAGTAAAAAGAATCTAAAGTTCAGAATTCAGCACCCCTCACTACTGTTGTATTATGCCCAATCTTGGACTAGTTATTCATTCAGAAGTGAAGGTAATGTCGAGTTTCCTTTGGGAGTTCAGTCTGAGCTATTTGTTCACAGATCTGCTCATTCATGCTCATAGCAAATAAATCTCATTGGGCTTCATTAATCAAGAGTCCAAACTGTTAACAGGATGCATAGGGTTGTCACAGTCTGAGCCCCACACCCATGAAATTTAGAAAATAAGTATATCCCCAGTTTTAGGGTAGTTTTGCCAAGCAAAATGATGTTTCCAGAACCTAGGAATCATAGCCCTCAAAGAGGAAAGAGAGAAAGTGAGGAGAAAATGGGATCCTTTTCAGATTCACCCTGGCCAGGTTGTTGTTCAGTCTTCTTCTTCTTTTTTTTTTTAAATTTCTTTTCAATTTTCCAGAATTCATTGTTTATTCACTACACCCAGTGCTCCATGCAATATGTGCCCTCCATAATACCCACCACCAGTCTAGGGTTCCTGATTTGGGAACATAAACACAATTGGGAGTGATCTCCCTGGTTCCATAATGAACCAAGTTAGGGCACCATTGCCACCTCAAGATGGGATCCACCTATGCTCACTTTTTCACCATCCAAAGAGTAGCACTGGAGAGACTGTTGCTTATTTAACAAAGTTTCAAATTCTACAACGGTTGAATCCCTAGTCATCAGATCTTACTCGAGGTCCCTTTCCTTCCCATCTTGCATCTTCAGAAAACTTAAGCTCTGTTTCCCTTCTGAGCTATGTCTGGCATTCCTAGTTTAGAACTGAATAAGCACTCCAACCTACTGCTATAAAATCACTGTCATAGTCTCTTGTGAGCAGCCCTCTGCTCCTGTGTCCCAATGGTTGTTGACTCTGCTTCCTGACTGGAATTATCTGGATCTGAGATATCAACTTCCTAGTGTATTTTTTTCCTCCAGTTCTCACATTTGTTACCACTGGAGGATCACCTTCAGTGGATTTCTGAGCAGGAACTGCTACTGATGTTGCTGAAGTCCATGGTTCCAAGGACATAGGGACGACACCCACCTATGCCTGCTGCCCTCAAGATGTTGTATCTCCACAGTGTTTCAAAGTCTCTAGTCTTGGACAACCATTCTTTCTCCTATACCTTCTTTTATTTCCTTTCTACTTGGATATACTGATATTAATTAGTTTCCATCTGCCATCCATCTACTGTTCTATGAGGATGCAGCTGGGTTTCTAGAAGTTTCCCCTGCCTCATTCCTCATTCATTGGCTCTTTCCCCTCTCTTGCAAATGGTAGCTAACCTGTGTACCTGAATTACATGCCTTCCTTCCTTATACTTCCCCTAGCTTTCAGATGCTGTGAGGTATAGATTTCTAGACCATTTCATCTCAAAAACAACACTAACCCTTATCCCCTCCCCATTTTTCTTTGAACCCATCTTTCCAGAAGGCACAGGTGGCAACAGAGGAAAGACATCATCCCATCTCTCACTGATGAGCCTACTTTGGTCTGTCATGTTGGCAACCTTCAAGTACTTCAGCACATTGGCATCACTGCCATGGACAGCTGGGCATTGGCACACATCTCAGCAGT
Organism: Mustela lutreola; assembly: GCF_030435805.1. Taxonomy (NCBI): domain Eukaryota; kingdom Metazoa; phylum Chordata; class Mammalia; order Carnivora; family Mustelidae; genus Mustela; species Mustela lutreola. The sequence continues at coordinate 7,868,048 of NC_081292.1, read as the reverse complement.
ACCCTGGGGCTAATGCCAACCAGCGTGGTGGTCTCACTTCCTCCGTCATCCTTGCCAGCTCTGAGAAAGTGCCAAGCATTGCCAGCAGCTGCTTTGATGCCTTGTAGACACGTAGGCTGGATTTGTTAGCTTCTTATCAGCTTACAAATGACTTTGACAAATTTTCTTCTTTGATTTTCTTTTTCCTTTTGAAGGAATGTTTGGATTCCTAGTGCATAGTCTTGTTTATATACCAATTAAAGCAGGAAGCAATTATCATCAATTATCATGTGAGACTAGCTACTGTCTTGTAATTACTGTGTTAATTGACATTAAGTTTAGATAGAAATTATTGTTGCCTCCTTCTAACTAAAAACTAAAGAATGGCATGTCAGGAGTGGAAAAAAAGGAGATCTACAAATATAATCTTCTCCTGTAAGAAAATCTATCTAGAGAATATTTTTCTTAAATGTTTGTGTATTTCTCATTTCTTAAGTCATTCCTTCATTCAGAAATTTATTATAGTGATGTGGTTGACAGCGTCCAAAATGACCCCAAGTGATCCATGTCTCCTAGCTTTTAAGCCCTCAAAAAGGCTTCTCCCACATTAAATAGAACTGACCCAGATAACCACAGGTTATTGTTTAAATGACTCTGCATGACTCCCATGATTAGGACAAAGAAAACCACTACAGCTTCCACCTTGCTCTCCTGGATTGTTCACTCTGTGAGAAGTCAGCCCCCATGTCATGAGGACACTCAAGCAGTTCTATGAAAAGATCAACCTGGTAAGAAACTGAGGCCTCCTACCAAAGGCCAATACACATGCCAATCAGATGAGTGAACCACAGCAGAAATGTATCCAAGCCTAGTCCCAGCCAAGTCTTTAAGAACTATAGTCCAGCCTTCATCTTACTTGCAACCTCATGAGACCCTATGCCAGAACCATCCAGCTAAGTCACTTCCAGATTGCTGACTCACAGAAACTATAAGATGTCATTCATATTTATTATTGTTTAAACCACAAAATTTTCCGATAACTTGTTATGCAGCAGTAGGTAATTGATACAGACGGTGATTATGATGTTGATGGCTGTGGTGGTGATCCGAACTCCCATTCCCTGGGAAGAGAAAAGATAAAATAAGACATAGAATTCTCCCTTTAAAGATGTGATAGCTTGAATTAAAAAGAAGCCCAAGGCAAACAACTTGGAGATAAACTGCATTGCTTAATCAGATTCTGATTTGTAGGTGCATCTTTAGTGACAAAGGCAGAGTAAGTACCCCGATTCTTTAACCTCAAAACTTAAAGAAGTAACTTATCTCTTAATGAAGGAGAGGATAGCAAGTTTCTGGAAAGAAGAACTATAACAAGGCTTTTCTGTCAATCATACAGATTTTCTGTGGTGCATTTCCTAGCATTCAGCGTAAAAACAGAGAAGGTCTGCCTTCCTGTCAAGTTGCATTATTACAGAGCTGTCTTTAGCCATCTGAAATGTAAACCTCTATGTTTGTACAGATGTTAAATTTTGGGAAGCATGTTTTATTTAGATAATCACATATAGTGGTAAAACATAAATCAGAGTAGATATAATTTTTATAAATCTATCCTTTTAAAATTACTTCTAGGGGTGCTGGGGGTGCTCAGTCAGTTAAGTATCTGTCCTCAACTCAGGTCATGGCCTCAGGATCCTGGGATCAAGCCCCACATCAGGCTTCTTGCTCAGCCAGGAGTCTGCTTCTCCGTCTGCTCCTTCTGCCTCTCCCACTTGTGCTCTCTCTCTCTCAAATAAATAAATAAAATCTTTAAAATAAAAAAATAAATTATTTCCAATCTAATTCAAGTTAACTTAGAATAAACTTATTTTGTTCTGCTTTCCCTCCTTATACTAACACCAGTGGTTAATACACCTTGAGTACAAAATCACTCAGTACAAATCTGGTCTTTTATTTTTTAATTTTTTTAAATTTATTATTTTTTTATTATGTTACATTAGTCACCATTCAGCACTTCATTAGCTTTTGATGTAGTGTTTCATGATTCATTATTTGCGTATAACACCCATGGCTCATCACAGCACATGCCCTCCTTAATACCCATCACCAGGCTATCCCATCACCCCACCCCCATCCCCTCTAATACCCTCAGTTTGTTTCCTGGAGTCCATAGTCTCTCATGATTCATCTCCCCCTCTGATTTCCCCCCTTCAGTTTTCCTTCCTTCTCCTAATGTCCTTCCTGCTATTCCTTATGTTCCACAAACGATATGGTTTTTCTCTGCTTGACTCACTTCAGTTAGCGTAATCCCCTCCAGTTCCATCCATGTCAATGCAAATGGTGGGTACCTATCCTTTCTGATGGCTGAGTAATATTCCATTGTGTATACAGACCACATTGTCTTTATCCATTCGTCTGTTGAAGGATACCTTGACTCCTTCCATAGTTTGGCTATGTGGACGTTACTGCTATAAACATTGGGGTTCATATGCCCCTTCTTTTCACTACATCTCTTTCTTTGGGGTAAATACCCAGTAGTGTAATTGCTGGGTCATAGGGTAGCTCTATTTCTACCTTTCTGAGGAATCTCCACATTGTTTTCCAAAGTGGCTTCACCAATTTGCATTCCCACCAACAGTGTAAGAGGGTTCCTCTTTCTCCATATCTTCTCCAACACTGGCTCTTTCCTGCCTTGTTAATTTTTGCCATTCTAAGTGGTGTAAGGTGGTGTCTCAATGTGGTTTTTTTTTAGATTTTTTAAATTTATTTATTTGACAGACAGAGATCACATGTAGGCAGAGAGGCAGGCAGAGAGAAAGAGAGAGAGGAGGAAGCAGGCTCCCTGCTGAGCAGAGAGCCCGATGTGGGGCTCTATCCCAGGACCCTGAGATCATGACCTGAGCCGAAGGCAGAGGCTTTAACCCACTGAGCCACCCAGGCGCCCCCTCAATGTGGTTTTGATTTGAATTTCCCTAATGGCTAATGATATTGAACATTATTACCAGTAACTACATACCAATAAATTAAGCAACCTGGAAGAAATAGATGCCTACCTGGAAACCTATAAACTACTAAGACTGATACAGAAGAAACTGACAGATCTGACTAGACCAATAACCAGTAGCAAAATTGAAGCAGTGATCAAAAACCTCCCAAAAAACAAAAGTCCGGGACCTGATGGATTCCCTGGGGAATTCTACCAAATATTCAGAGGAGAAATAATACTTATTCCCCTGAAGCTGTTTCAAAAAACAAATCTGGCCTTTTAAACTGACCTTTATAATATCCTGTATTCTTCTTTCAGCAGTTCACAAAAAAAGCTTGATTTCAGTGATAATCCTTTTCATTGTTTCTAGAAAACACAGTCTCAAGTCTTACTGCTACACACGAGGAGAGCACTTTGGGGTTTATGGAGCAGCTTCTTACACACCATCTCGGCTGCAGGATACTGACAACAATGCCAACGAAGAAGTATGTACATTGGTGCTCCCTTTACATCAAGGGAACAGAAGGCCTGAGCAGCATGGCAACGTCCCCCCAAATCACAAACCTACAAAGGTCAGAGCTAGAATGGAAAGCCAAGATTAGTATAAGTTTCTGGTTTATACTCTGGAAATGGTCATGCCAATTTTTCCAGATTATCATAAAGACTACAGATGGAGAACACATGGTATAAAGAAATTCTGCATGAATGATAACCCTCTCCCCAACCCCCTCCATGGTCCACCTGCACACTGTGTCAATTTCCATGTTCCTGTCCAAGAGGAGAATGTGTTTGTTTTAATAACCCTTACTTTTAACATTCTTTGTAAAGAATCCATTTAGTAGGTTCATCAGGGACTCATATAAAGTAGGCCATGTATGGGAGTCAGAGGACAGAGCAGCTTTACTCCATTAGCTTTCTAGAATGTGCACACCTAAAGCTGCCATAATGGTGACCATCAGTGTTGCAATATAAAGATACACTTGGGGTCCTTCAAGGTTTGCTTAATAATCTCTCCTGACTAAATGTAATTCTGCTGCCTATACTTTTGTAGCTTTTGTCCTCATCTGTCATGTGAAGGTCAGATTCTTATTTCTAGTTTAATGTTGCTCATTCTTTAAACACTGCACCCATCAGTTCTATCTGCCAACAGAGGGAGATCACAATATAGTGCATTATGGACAAGGATCCCAAATTTGGGGAAGGCCTTTGTAACTAATTATATATTAGACAAGTCTGAAATTTTTCTGAGCCTGTTGAGATGGAAGTTGTAGCACCTAACTGGCTCACAAAACTGTTGAGAGGAAAAATGAGAAAATATAAGTGAAAGTTCTGTGTGAATTATAAAATTTAGCAAATAGCCAATGTGTGTTAGTGAAGAAGATGAATGGGAATAAAACCAAGTGAATAAAGCTTGAAATCAGGTAACGTGATGCCCCCCTGTTTTATTTTTGTTTTTCAACATTTCCTTAGTGATTCGGGGTCTCTTCTGATTCTATACAAACTTTAGGATTATTTGCTCCAGCTCTTTGAAGAATACCAGTGGAATTTTGATTGGAATAGCATTAAAAGTATAGATTGCTCTAGGCAGTATAGATATTTTAACAATGTTTATTCTTCTGATCCAAGAGCATGGAATATCATCAAGAAAACAGCCTGATACTGGCATGAAAACAGACACATAGACCAGTGGAACAGAGTAGAGAGCCCAGATATGGACCCTCAACTCTATGGTCAAATAATCTTCGACAAAACAGGAAAAAATATACAGTGGAAAAAAGACAGTCTCTTCAATAAACGGTGCTGGGAAAACTGGGCAGCTATATGTAGAAGAATGAAGCTCGACCATTCTCTTACACCATACACAAAGATAAACTTAAAATGGATAAAAGACCTCAACGTGAGAAAGGAATCCATCAGAATCCTAGAGGAATATATAGGCAGTAATCTCTTTGATATCAGCCACAGCAACTTCTTTCAAGATATGTCTCCAAAGGCAAAGGAAACAAAAACAAAGATGAACTTTTGGGACTTCATCAAAATCAAAAGCTTCTACACAGCCAAGGAAACAGTCAAGAAAACAAAGAGGCAACCCACGGAATGGGAGAAGATATTTGCAGATGACAGTATAGACAAAAGGTTGATATCCAGGATCTATAAAGAACTCCTCAAACTCAACACACACAAAACAGACAATCATCAAAAAATGGGCAGAAGATATGGACAGACACTTCTCCAATGAAGACATACAAAAGGCTATCAGATACATGAAAAAATGTTCATCATCACTACCCCTCAGGGAGATTCAAGTTAAAACTACATTGAGATATCACCTTACACCAGTTAGAATGGCCAAAATTAACAAGACAGGAAACAACATGTGTTGGAGGGGATGTGGAGAAAGGGGAACCCTCTTACACTGTTGGTGGGAATGCAAGTTGGTGCAGCCTCTTTGGAGAACAGTGTAGAGATTCCTCAAGAAATTAAAAGGGCGCCTGGGTGGCTCAGTGGGTTAAGCCGCTGCCTTCGGCTCAGGTCATGATCTCAGGGTCCTGGGATCGAGTCCCACATCGGGCTCTCTGCTCCGCAGGGAGCCTGCTTCCCTCTCTCTCTTTCTCTCTCTCTCTCTCTCTCTCTCTCTGCCTGCCTCTCCATCTACTTGTGATTTCTCTCTGTCAAATAAATAAATAAAATCTTTAAAAAAAAAATAGAACTTCCCTATGACCCTGCCATTGCACTCCTGGGTATTTACACCAAAGATACAGATGTCGTGAAAAGAAGGGCCATCTGTACCCCAATGTTTATAGCAGCAATGGCCACGGTCGCCAAACTGGAAAGAACCAAGATACCCTTCAACGGACAAATGGATAAGGAAGATGTGGTCTATATACACTATGGAGTATTATGCCTCCATCAGAAACGACGAATACCCAACTTTTGTAGCAACATGGACGGGACTGGAAGAGATTATGCTGAGTGAAATAAGTCAAGCAGAGAGAGTAAATTATCATATGGTTTCACTCATTTGTGAAGCATAACAAATAGCATGGAGGACATGGGGAGTTAGAGAGGAGAAGGGAGTTGGGGGAAATTGGAAGGGGAGGTGAACCATGAGAGACTATGGACTCTGAAAACCAATCTGAGGGTTTTGAAGGGGTTGGGGGTAGGAGGTTGGGGTACCAGGTGGTGGGTATTATAGAGGGCATGGATTGCATGGAGCACTAGGTGTGGTGCAAAAATAATGAATACTGTTATGCTGAAAATAATGAATACTGTTATGCTGAAAATGTTATGCTGTAGTAATGTTATAATGAATACTGTTATGCTAAAAATAAATGACTGCACAAGCATGAGCCTTCCCTGCTAAAGATTTTTCAGGGCTGAGCCTGGTCTCTGGAAGAAACCTTAACTCATGCCACATTGGTGCTTTCTCTGCTCATTCTTGTGTCCTTTTTTGTGTATGTGTGGTAAGAATGCTTATCATGAAATTGATCTCCTTGACACAATTTCAAGTGTACAATACCGCATTGTTAAGTCTATGGACCATGCTGTGTTGTACAGCACATCTCTACAACTTATTCCTCTTGTATAACTGAAACTTTCTTCTGCTTGAACAACAATGTCCCATTATTTCCCCCCTTCTCCAGTCCCTGGCAACTCGCCTTCTAGTCCCTTGCATTCTATACATTTGACTATATTAGATACCTCATCTCAGCAGAATCATACAATATTTGATCTTCTTGAGACTGGCTTATTTCCCTCAACCAAATGTCCTCAATTTCATGCATGTTGTTACAAACAGTACTATTTCCTTCTTTTTTAAGGCAGAATAACATTCTACTGTATGAACATAATCCATTTCCTTTATCCATTCATTTGTTGATGGATATTTAGGTTGTTTCTATGTCTTGGCTCTTGTGAACAATGCTGCAACAAACAGAAAATACAGATAGCACTTTGAGATACTCATTTCAACTATTTTGAACATATACCCAGAAGTGGGGGTGCTTGATACATGGCAATTCTATTTTTAATTTTTTTGAGGAAACTCCATCTTGTTTCCCATATTGGTTTTACCAATACAGATTCCCACCTACAGTGTACAAGGAAGGGATCCCTTGTCTCACCCTTGCCAACACTGGTTATATTTTATTTTTGTTTTTATAATAACCATCATTACTGGTATGAGGAGCTATCTCACTGTGGTTTTTATCTGCATTTCCCTGATGATGAAGGTTACGAGGCACCTTTTCATATACCTGGTGATCATTCATATGGAGAAATGACCCTGCCCAAGAAATGACTGTTCAATCTCTTTGCCCACTTTTTAATTAGGTTATTTGTTTTTGCTTTTTGGTTGTTGCTGTTGAGTAGTAGGAATTTCTTGTAGATTTTAGATATTAGCCTCTTATCAGATTTGCAAATGTTTTTTCCTATTCCTTAGGTTGCCTTTTTACTGTTTTGCGTACTTCCTTTGCTGTGCAGAAGATTTTTAATCCAATATAGTACCATTTCTTCATTTTTGTTTTCACTCTCCTGTGCTTAGGGTGTCATAACCAAGATGTCATTGACAAGAATAGTATCATGAAGTTTTTCTCTATATTTCCTTGCAGGAGTTTCACAGTTTCAGACCTTACATTCAAGTCCTTACTCCATTTTGAGAAAGGTGAATCTTACAAACAGATGTTTAATGGAGAAAACAGCCAATCACCAAAGAGTACATTTAAGGATATTTTACATTTTATAAAAATTAAAAACTAAACAACGTTAAATATGTAAACTATTAAAGGGATGCATTTATGGCATCACAATTCCGGACTTCAAGCTCTATTACAAAGCTGTCATCATCAAGAGAGCATGGTACTGGCACAAAAACAGACACATAGATCAATGGAACAGAATAGAGAGCCCAGAAATAGACCCTCAACTCTATGGTCAACTAATCTTCAACAAAGCAGGAAAGAATGTCCAATGGAAAAAAGACAGCCTCTTCAATAAATGGTGCTGGGAAAATTGGACAGCCACATGCAGAAAAATGAAATTGGACCATTCCCTTACACCACACACAAAAATAGACTCAAAATGGATGAAGGACCTCAATGTGCGAAAGGAATCCATCAAAATCCTTGAGGAGAACACAGGCAGCAACCTCTTCGACCTCAGCCACAGCAACATCTTCCTAGGAACAATGCAAAAGGCAAGGGAAGCAAGGGAAAAAATGAACTATTGGGATTTCATCAAGATCAAAAGCTTTTGCACAGCAAAGGAAACAGTTAACAAAATCAAAAGACAACTGACAGAATGGGAGAAGATATTTGCAAACGACATATCAGATAAAGGACTAGTGTCCAGAATCTATAAAGAACTTAGCAAACTCAACACCCAAAGAACAAATAATCCAATCAAGAAATGGGCAGAGGACATGAACAGACATTTCTGCAAAGAAGACATCCAGATGGCCAACAGACACATGAAAAAGTGCTCCATATCACTCGGCATCAGGGAAATACAAATCAAAACCACAATGAGATATCACCTCACACCAGTCAGAATGGCTAAAATCAACAAGTCAGAAAATGACAGATGCTGGCGAGGATGCGGAGAAAGGGGAACCTTCCTACACTGTTGGTGGGAATGCAAGCTGGTGCAGCCACTCTGGAAAACAGCATGGAGGTTCCTCAAAATGTTGAAAATAGAACTGCCCTATGACCCAGCAATTGCACTATTGGGTATTTACCCTAAAGATACAAACGTAGTGATCCAAAGGGGCACATGCACCCGAATGTTTATAGCAGCAATGTCCACAATAGCCAAACTATGGAAAGAACCTAGATGTCCATCAACAGATGAATGGATCAAGAAGATGTGGTATATATACACAATGGAATACTATGCAGCCATCAAAAGAAATGAAATCTTGCCATTTGCAACAACATGGATGGAACTAGAGCGTATCATGCTTAGCGAAATAAGTCAAGCAGAGAAAGGCAACTATCATATGATCTCCCTGATATGAGGAAGTGGTGATGCAACATGGGGGCTTAAGTGGGTAGGAGAAGAATCAATGAAACAAGATGGGATTGGGAGGGAGACAAACCATAAGTGACTCTTAATCTCACAAAACAAACTGAGGGTTGCTGGGGGGAGGGAGTTTGAGAGAAGGGGGTAGGATTATGGACATTGGGGAGGGTATGCGCTTTGGTGAGTGCTGTGAAGTGTGTAAGCCTGGTGATTCACAGACCTGTACCCCTGGGGATAAAAATATATGTTTATAAAAAATAAAAAATTTAAAAAAACCATAAAATTATTTTAAAATAGGTAAGAAAATGATGGACACATAAGGAAAAGACTATATGGGTCATTTCAATGGTAGTGGAAATATTCTGGTTTATAAATTGTTAGGTAGGTTTATGGATGTTCATTTTATTATCACACTTACTAACACACATATGTTGTAAACATATTTGTTGTAAACATATTTGTTTCGAAGCCATGCTCACTTGCTAACAGTAATGTTTCTCTGTAAGACAAGGAAGGAACATGGGGAGAGAGACAGTGGAGACAGGATGAGATGTAACTCAAAGTCCCTTATTTCTGCCCTGGGAAGAGCTATAGAGGGGCATTGTCCCCTATATCCTACTCTGTTTGGATGGCAGTCTTGTTGGATCTGCCTAGATTTAACTGCAGGAGACACTTCTGCCATCAACCCTCCCCCTAAACCAAAGAAAGGATGGAAGGGTCTATGGAACTGAAGTTTGAATCTTTAAAACTGAATCTTTAAAACTGAAGTTTTAAAGAATCTTATCTTTAGGGTGAAGGCTGGAAACAGCACCAGTAATATCTTCATTTTGCCTCACACCGTGACTACTAGCAAATAAAGGGCATTGAGAATCCTATTGTTATATGCCCCTCTAACATAATCAGATTTCTGTTTCACTGACATTTTTAAAAGTAGAATCAGAGAAAAAATTATAAATAAAAGTAGAACCATAATATGGCCTGGGCTAGGGTGGTAACGGAGCATAAAAATGGCAGATCAAAGACAAATGTGCTTCAAACAGTACCTAGAAAAATAAATGCATTTAATACATGTTTTTACTTTATTATGATTTTGTTAATCATGTAAGTATGACATATCTGTGTGTCATGCTTATATGATACCTACACATGCATGCGTTCATTCATATAGTTCATTATGAATGACACGTGATAGGCACTATTCTTAGGCAACAATGAGTAGAAACTCTAGCGTTTTCCTATCAATGCACTTAAAATCCCCAATTCTCTCACTGTTCCATTATGCTTCATGTCTTCATCTGTCTCCTAAGCATCATCTTCTGATTCACAGAATCCTTCTGGATCCCATGATGATTACAACAGTTATCATGCTCTCTTCTTTTTCTCAGTTTTATTTTGAAAATTAAAGGGTTTCTATATAAGAACAAACATTTGATGTCTCTCTAATTTGAATGTTGATATATTCTTCCCTTATCTCCTCATCTTTCTGCCTTTGTAGCTGCAGAGTTCAAGGATAAAAATGGAAACCTAACAGTCACTAGGGTGCAATTTGTAGAGAAGTCTTTTACTGATAAGATTGTTCAGGGACACATGTTAAGAGAGGAAAGGAGTTAAACAGAATGTCATCTGGGGTCCCTTCAAAGCCTGTGGTCTCGCCAGCTCCTTGGGAATAATGACTGCCCTGCCTCATTCATCTTTATATTTCAAGTCTCCAGAGCACAGAGTTCCTGAACTTTCCACACAACAAATGTCTCTTAATTAAATTAGTGAATTAATATATGAATAGATGTTTACAAAGAAATTTTTCACTGATGTCTGGCAGAGAGTACAAATAATCTGCCTGAGGGATTGAAAGAGAAAAGAAAGTGTTACCTACCTCATTCCCAGTGCTTCCCCAGTGTACACAATCAGCCATTTACTTACATTGCCTAGGGCTTCTCCACATTATAATTAATTTCATTGATTCCTAGAACAGTGTAAGGTAAAGGGACACTAGAGGTAACCTGTCCCAGGCAAGACAGTCTAGCATCCATTATCAACAACTTCACATCAGAGTGATTTAACAGGATAAGGTTTCATGTCTTTCCCATCGCATACTCTCGTGCAGGTTCAGTGGCGTGGAGAGAAACAAGGCCCCTTTCATCTAGACTCAACCATACTTCATGTCCTGATAGTCTCCCAGTGTAACCAAGCAGAGGAAAGAGTGAGCAGCTTTGTGCAGATTTCATCATCCAGGGATGGAACTGGAATTACACCAATGTTCATTGGCCAGAATTCAGTCCCATGCTTCTCCTAACTTGTAAGGGAAGAAGGTGGGCTAGCTCAGTGGCTGGTAAGGAAAGAGAGCTCACTAATTCAATATCCTGCCCGTATCTGCCACATCACATGCTGAGGCATAAATCCTTTCAGCACACTTGACCATGGGGGGACCAGACATCTGATTCAGTGCACCCAAGGGCATTGAACATACTATTCTGTGAGATTTCCATTTTATTCTTGGATGGGATTATTAGAAAATTCTTTTTATCCACTATTCACCTGAGTAACACTGAACAATATACTGTGAAAGAGAGAACACTTGCTGTAGAACTCCTCTGCCCTGAGTTATAACCCCCACTTTTCAGTTACGAGGTATGTGCTTTTAGGTAAGTTACTGCAACCCTCATAGCCTGACAGTCCTCATCTATAAAAGGGGGGAAATAATACTTCCCCCAGTAAAAATGTTGAGTAAGTTCATTAGAGAGTTCCTGTTTAAGGAAGCTGCCCAGCACATGCCAGTCCCTTTCCTCTTTAATTTGCCCCCACTTACTTTGGTCCAGGATTATCACCCAATAATATTCTCTCCAGCTTCCAAATGAGAGCCATTCAGATTATTAAACACAGCCATGGTGTCATCCTTCATGGTCTACCCCAACCAAAATGGACCAGGCTCCTTCAACAGTCAGGAACTTGACATAGCTTATGATCCTTCAGTGATGACTCTACAGAGAGTCAAGATGATCCCCAAAGTATGACAGACTTCATCCTTAGGGAAAAACATGACCAGAGAGGTAAAGTGGTTGGCCTGAAGTCACTCAGGCAGTTACGAGAAGACAGTAACCTAGAAGCCAAACCCCCCAACTCCCTCTTCTGTCCTTTTTACCTGTTCCTTCCTTATCCTCCCACATGCCCAAGACAGCCACTATGTGCTTTTATAGTTGCTTTTAAGCCTCAAAATAAGACTTCTTTTTACATGGTCTTGCTATAATTGAGTCATCAGCATAACTCATGAAAACAAAACTGTGCCTTTTTAATTAGTGTCTTGAATGTGAATGAATGGTTCATTATTCTTTCCCATCTCAAGCTGAGATCATTATTAAAGTCTGAAGAAATAATGAATAGCCAGACAGTGAAATTCTGAAATTCTCCACAGTGTGGAGAGGGTCACTTTTCCTCCATGGATCCCAGAGCACAGGGGTGACATGGAAGGCTCGGTTTTCTGACCAAGCAGCAGGTGTACAGTGGGAAACCAAAGGAAGCTCCCAAAAATTGGGCTGGGGGCATCCTCAGGGAAAGATCTACCATTCAGAGAACAGACTCCTACTGAGACTCATCTGGGTCTCATTTAAGATTTTTTTAGAGGGTTGTTGTTATGGACTGAATTGTCTTCCCCCAAAACTCATATATTAAAGCCCAAACTCCCAAAGTGACTTCATGCAGAGACAAAGTCTTTCAAGATATTGAAGGTTAAATGAGGTCATAAGAATAGGGCCCTCTCCCAATATGACTGATGTCCATATAAGATGTCCCTACACTGACACCAGGGAGGTGTACACAAGACGAAAGACTGTGTGAAGACACAGAAAGAAGGCAGCCACCTGTAAGCCAAGAATGGAGGTCCCAGGAGGAAACCAACCTGCCAGTACCTTCATCTTAGATGCCCACCTTCCAGAACTGTGAGAGATTAATTTCTGTTGTTGAAGCTACCCAGCCTCTGATATTGTATTATGGCTGCCCTAGCTGACAAATTCAGGTGGTTATTGGATTTAGACAAATAATTAATCTACTCTGAGCCCAATTATCTTGACTCTGGATCAGATAATTCAGTCACCTTTTGTTCATCCTCTGTAAATTTTTGAGGATCTACTATGTACCAGTTCCTATCCTCAGTGCTAGGCATCCAAGATAACTAAGATATAGTTTTTGACTTCAAATATATGATGCAGATGTGAATGAAAAGTGACTTCAATGCAGTATGAGTTCATTCAGTGAGGCTGGTTGGCTGCTTTCCCAATGTTCAAGGAAGTCTTTGAAGAGGAGTTGATGTTTAAAATTTCTAGTCTTGGAAATTGAGAGGACGCTTCCTGTGTATCTTGTTGGTTAGGAGGAGAAACTTTTGGGAAGAGTGTTTATCAGGTTGAAAGGTGTGGAGCATCCAACAGCAGACAGAATTGGAGGCTGAGTCCAGACACATGCGATATGGGTCTGATACACCATAGTGTGTATTCTACACCAACGGGTTCTCAGACCCAGTGCTCATCTTTCCTGTTCTGGCATCAATCCCAGGGAGGCTGGCCCTGCAGGTTCCTGTACCAGCTGGTTTCTAGCTATACTCAGACAATGGGAAATGTGGGAGTGGGGAGCACTTCCTCCACTTAGTGGAGGAAGCCAGGAGGATTATTCCCCATTCATCCCTACATCATATGGCCAGTTGGCATGGCTGTTATCTCCTCTATGCCTCCATCATAGGACTCACCTTCCTCTCATGGGTCTAGATTTCAGGTTACATTGGTCCCTGAGGGCCAATAACACTGCCTCTCCTCCTGCCTCTGGCCCTCTGGCCTATGGATGATGTCAGTGCCCCCCATCACCAATCTCTGGGTTTCTTCTGTCCCTTGCCTGCTTTCTCAGCAATGCGATGACCTCCATAACTAACTCCCTGCATTCAAGATCCTCTGTACTCAATACTCAGGTGTCCCCATTAGGCGTGCCTGAGACATCTTGACAAAGATCTCGGACTTTATTCTTAGCTGATGAGGAGTCCTAGAAGGTACACACACATTTCAGTGACCTATCAGACACCTTCTAAGGAGATGACTCTGGCTACAGGGTGGCATATGGATTACAAGGAGGACACTAGAGATGGGGAGACCAGCGAGGGGAGCAAAGAAAAAGTACTGGGGAGCCATATGTGGGGCTTAAAGCAGAACAGGTAAATGGCAGGCTGAGCTGAGAACGTGAGCAAAGATTTCCTCTGTAAGTCTTAACACTCTTATTTTTGTCACCTCTGACATCCTTACTATCACCTAGCAGCAAGTAAGTATAATGTGAAGCTCAAGGCCCTGGAAGTCCAAGCAGGTGGGTTCAAGTACTTGCTCTGCCCCTGGTAGACTCTGTGACTTTGGACAAGCCAATTATAGTAGGTACTCCACACGTGTCTACTTACAAAATTAACCTTCTGTTATCGAGTTGTACAATCACCTTGCAGGATAGGCCCTTCTCATACTCTCCTTCCGTTTTAAGAAAAAAAATAAAAGAGGGAGATTCAGGAATCAAGGAGGTTAAGCAATTTACCCAAGATGAGTTCTCAAGTAATGGAAACAGGAATCAAATCCAGGTCTGTGGAACCCTGATGCCTATAATGAAAACCCATCTTACTACTTACTGCTTACCTAACTCACTTTCCTTTTATTTTTTGTTGTTGTTCAAATATTCTTTTTAATTTTTTTAATTTTTAAAATAATTTATCAGTTGTGTGTAACATCCAGTGCTCATCATGTCATGTGCTCTCCTTCATGCCCATCCTCCCCTCCTCCCCTCCAGCAACCCTCAGTTTGTTTCCGAGAGTTAAGAGTCTCTAATGGTGGGGCACCTGGGTGGCTCAGTGGGTTAAAGCCTCTGCCTTCGGCTCAGGTCATGATCCCAGGGTCCTGGGATCAAGCCCGACATCGGGCTCTCTGCTCGGCGGGGAGCCTGCTTCCTCCTCTCTCTCTGCCTGCCTCTCTGCCTACTTGTGATCTCTGTCTGTCAAATAAATAAATAAAATCTTTAAAAAAAAAAAAAAGAGTCTCTAATGGTTTGTCTCCCTCTCTGATGACTTCCCATCCAGTTTTCCCTCCCTCTGATCTTCTGTGCTGTTTGACTTTTTTTTTTTTAATTTTTTATTTTTTATAAACATATATTTTTATCCCCAGGGGTACAGGTCTGTGAATCACCAGGTTTACACACTTCACAGCACTCACCAAAGCACATACCCTCCCCAATGTCCATAATCCTACCCCCTTCTCTCAAACTCCCTCCCCCCAGCAACCCTCAGTTTGTTTTGTGAGATTAAGAGTCACTTATGGTTTGTCTCCCTCCCAATCCCATCTTGTTTCATTGATTCTTCTCCTACCCACTTAAGCCCCCATGTTGCATCACCACTTCCTCATATCAGGGAGATCATATGATAGTTGTCTTTCTCTGCTTGACTTATTTCGCTAAGCATGATACGCTCTAGTTCCATCCATGTTGTCGCAAATGGCAAGATTTCATTTCTTTTGATGGCTGTTTGACTTTTAATCAGAGTACGTTCCAGTCGGAAGTAGCTGCAAAACGTGTCTGATATGATTGTCTTATTTGGGACATGAGGAAACCAGGATAAGAGCTCACTGCTCTTTCCAGGTGCCAAGTGACCTTTTCTAATTTCAAGATTTTCATGTTTTTGTCCTTGTCTACTGTCCTTTGGACTATCTTTCAAAGCTTATCATTTTCCCACAGACTTATAAGGAAAGATTATTTATTTTCAATCAACAAAAAGAATCACAAACAAAGAATGCTTCTTCTCTAAAGGCAGGCATTCTTGTCTTTTGCCCACTAGTGAAGAACCCTGACATTGAACAGGGTATTTTATAGATAGACAGAGGGGTGGGACGCCTGGGTGGCTCAGTTGGTTAAGCAGCTGCCTTCGGCTCAGGTCATGATCCCAGCATTCTGGGATGGAGTCCCACATTGGGCTCCTTGCTCGGCGGGGAGCCTGATTCTCCCTCTGCCTCAGCCTGCCACTCTGTCTGCCTGTGCTCGCTCTCTCTCAGCTCTCTCTCTGACAAATAAATAAATAAACTCTTAAAAAGGGGGCGGGCGCCTGGGTGGCTCAGTAGGTTAAGACAGAAGGGTTTGCCCTCCAAAGCCCAATCTTCAAATCCAAAGCCCTAAAATGTAAAATAATTCTCACAGAACATCCTACTTTGGGTTGTGACTTCTACCTTAGTACTTATTTTGCTTCATGATACCACTTTACCTCTTCAAATTATCTTCAAAGTACTAACTCTTTAGAGAGTTAAATGAGAGCATGTCTTTCAATTATCCAGTAAAAACCCAACTGTGAATAGCTGTGCCCCCTTCTCTGCTCAATATTGCATGGCATGCATTTTCTTTCTTATGTTCCCCCTAGATATTTCATGATATCTCCTTGGGGGGGACCCACTTCATAACAGATAAAGGCATCATGATTTTAATTTTGGCAGAGTTTACACCAGCAGTTTTTGGCTAGGCACAGTGGGAATTATGGGAGATACAGCTACTGACTGCTTCCCCATCATTGGCAGCCCTTGTTTGCCATAAAAAGAGATGAAATCATAATGTATATCCCATTCTGTGGTTAACCAGGAGATGGTCTAGGACCGTTCTAAGACTATTCGGGGCAGGTGACTTTCCTGTCCCAGGGCCTCATCTGTGAAATGAAGAGGTCAAGCGAAGAGGTGCTACACTTTCAGCACTATGAGTTTACGATTCCCCAATTTCTAAGAAATACGTTTCTGCCTTAAAGCACAGTCCCTAAATGAGTCCATCCCCAAGGACGGCACTGAAATGCAGCTAAATGCCAAGGTGTCTGATGGTTGAGTACAAAATCCATTATCCCAGAATATTCAAGGAGAATTGGAAGGTTCCATGAGAAAGTAGCCAGCAACCTTGCTCATGATCGTGAGGAGGAGAGGGGGGCAGAGATCATGCGCCAGCTCTGGGAGCTGGGTTGTAAACGAGGGTGCATTCACTGAATGAAATGCTTGCCAGAAGTGGGACCCATAAATATTCCACGACACCCAATTGATTTCTCAAAATGAGTTCCATTCCTCATTTGTAAATCAAGCCCATGAGTCTCCTGGCTGCTCTTCTGGCTCCGCCATCCATTCCTCTGTGTCTGGGCTGATTTTCCTGCTCCCATAAAACAATCAACTGCCATCTACTTCCCTTTGACAAAACCAAGAAGACTGAAGTTTTCTAGCATGTGGTTTATAAAATAGCCACAGTAAGTGGAGTAGGACATTGAGGCCAAGGAAGGTGATGATAATGGAGGGAGTGCCAGATCTGCCTAATGCTGGAGTCCAGACTCTTCACAGAGAATGCTTCTACACTCTTTCAAGTCACAGCACACAGAAGAATGTTAATATCTGG
Organism: Mustela lutreola; assembly: GCF_030435805.1. NCBI lineage: Eukaryota > Metazoa > Chordata > Mammalia > Carnivora > Mustelidae > Mustela > Mustela lutreola. The sequence goes on along the minus strand of NC_081292.1, from coordinate 7,850,659 downwards.
CCAACACGGTGGAATAAATGAATGGGAATGCTTGACACTGGAGGAAATGGGCAGAGCTTCTGGCTGCCGGGTAGCTCACCCTCAGGGTAAGGAAATCAGTAGGGTAGCACACCTGTTGTATCAGCCAGAGAGGTTATACCTGTGGTTATAATCAGTGACCAAAATCTCAGTGGATTAACACAACCAAGGTTTAGTTCTGATTTGGGTCTTTGCCTAAGTAGGCATTCCAAGGCTCAAATGACAGTTGAAGGAGTGTCTCAGGGATCACAGCTCCTTCTCTCTTATGGTTCTACCATCCTCTAGACACTCCTGGGAACCTTCCACTGGGAGCTTTATAGACGGCACATTGACAAGCAAGGAGAGGTGATGAAGAATATCAGTGGGAATCTTAAACCAGGAATCCACCGCTCCCTCCCTTATTCCACTGGCTGGACACCAGCCATATGTCCTGTAGGACAAGGGACTCTGCACCCTTGACTGTCAACAAGGAGTGAACAGGCCCCTAAGCAACTGGCTGGTCTCTGCCACACACATAACACATCCAGCCTCCTTCTAGGTCTCTCAGAGGGAAATACAGTCCGTGATGCACAACACCGCATCACCTGGGAACTTTTTGAAAACACAGAAGTTCAGGCTTCGGGATCTACATTTTAATAAGATTCCCCAGATGATCTTGTTTTTAGAAACACTGCCCCCAATGCTCACACCTGTCAGCATCACCAAAACTGCTGAACCCACTGAAGCAGCAAAGAATTTTAATCAGTAAGATTTTTCTAGAACTATGATCCCCCTACTCAAAAGGACTGAATGCATAAAAGAACCCATATTTATTAACCAACTATTTTATGTCAGGTACAAAACACAGCACACACATTATATCATGTAAGAGTTATCATAATCCTGAGGAGGGATTATGTTTTTTTGCTCACTGGGAAAGTGAGCAAAGACAACTGTGATAGGTAAAGACACTTAATTCAAGATCACATGGATGATTAGTGAGACAGTGAGAAGACGTCTAGAACTATGGGCTTGGTAGTCTGGTATTCTCCACACTCTGCTGGGCAGTAGCTTAGCAACATTTCAAGATTGTTCATTTAAAAATGGTCCACAAGATATATCTCCAAAGGCAAAGGAAACAAAAGCGAAAATGAATTTTCGGGACTTCATCAAGATCAAAAGCTTCTGCACAGCAAAGTCAACAGTCAACAAAACAAAGAGGCAACCCACAGAATGGGAGAAGATATTCGCAAATGAGATTCTGTATTCGCTATACAGACAAAGGGCTGATATCCAGGATCTATAAAGAACTCCTCAAACTCAACACAAACAAAACAGACAATCATGTCAAAAAGGGGGCAGAAGACATGAACAGACACTTGTCCAAAGAAGACATACAAACGGCTAACAGACACATGAAAAAATGTTCATCATCACTAGCCATCAGGGAGATCCAAATCAAAACCACATTGAGATACCACCTTACACCACTTAGAATGGCTAAAATCAACAAGACAGGAAACAACAAGTGTTGGAGAGGATGTGGAGAAAGGGGAACCCTCTTCCACTGTTGGTGGGAATGTGAGCTGGTGCAGACACTTTGGAAAACAGTGTGGAGATTCCTTAAGAAATTAAACATAGAGCTACCCAATGACCCTGCAATTGTACTACTGGGTATTTACCCCAAAGATACAGATGGAGTGAAAAGAAGGGCCATCTGTACCCCAATGTTTATAGCAGCAATGGCCACAGTTGCCAAACTGTGGAAAGAACCAAGATGCCCTTCAACGGACAAATGGATAAGGAAGATGTGGTCCATATATACTATGAAATATTATGCCTCCGTCAGAAAGGATGAATACCCAATTTTTGTAGCAACATGGACGGGACTGGAAGAGATTATGCTGAGTGAAGTAAGTCAACCAGAGAGAGTCAGTTATCACATGGTTTCACTTATTTTTGTAGCATAAAGAATAACACAGAGGACATGGGGAGATGGAGAGGAGGAGGGAGTTGGGGGAAATTAGAGGGAGAGACGAACCATGAGAGACTGTGGACTCTGAAAAACAGTCTGAGGGTTTTGGAGGGCCCAGGGGTGGGGATTGGGTGAGCCTGGTGGTGGGTATTATGGAGGGCACACATTGCATGGAGCACTGGGTGTGGTGCATAAACAATGAATTCTGTAACACTGAAAAGAAATTTTAAAAATAAATAAAAATTTAAATAAAATAATTAATTAAAATGGCCCACAAGGGGAGCGCTTGGGTGACACAGTTCATTAAGCCACTGACTCTTGCTTTCAGCTCAGATCATGATCTTAGGGATGTGAGGCTCAAGTTCCAGGACAGGCTCTGTGCTCAGTGCAGTCTGCTCAAGATTATTTCTTCTTCTCCCTCAGTCCCTCCAGCCTTGTTCTCTCTCTCTCTCTCAAATAGACAAAGTCCTTAAAAATAAATAAAATAAGACAAAATAAAATGGTCTAGAAGGTAACTTGCAAAGGGCTCTAGAAACAAGTGATTGGGAGCAGAAAATGAAATGCTCAATAGAAGTTTCAAACATGCAAATTTAAAATTTTTGAATTATTCAGTGGGAAAAAAAATAGATTTTCTGAAAGTTATATTAAAAAGAAAAAGAGGAGAGAGAGATCTTACAGGCTGTTCCAGTTAATTTTAACCTCAGTGAGAAAGATGACATTCCTCCTGTGCATACAATTAGACACCCAGGAGAGTTAGGACACCCTGTCTCATGGCTGATTTCCATGAGAATTGTATGGCTGGTGGAGATAATTATAAAATTAAATCTCATGCCAATATGAACAAGAGAAAGAAAATGCACCACTGATATTCTGGTAGTTCAAGGACATGGCAGATGGAGGTACACTGACCTCTCTCTGGTCCTTCCCAGAAATCACCGCCACTCTAGTCTCTGGAATGACTGTTCAGCCCTGCCTCCTTTTTTTTTTTTTTTTTTTTTGGTAGTATTTGTTTACTCCTCCAATAATTATTTGCACCTTATTGTGACAAGGTTGGAGTTTATAGTGATCTTAACAAGCAGGGCATTTCTTGTTTTCAAAAGTAAGCAAGCATGAGAATACTCGGAAAGATAATTGAAAGGGAGATCCCTAAGCCCCATCCCCAGAAGTTTTGCTTCAGTATATCTGGACTGATAATCAGAATGCTTTAAAAAATGGCTTAGCATGCCCCATACAATGCAGTACTCCTCAAGCATTTAAAAAGAAGGGAATGCTGGCATATGCTCTAACATGGGTAAAACTTGAGGACATCACACTGACTGCAATAAACCAGTAACAAAAAGACAAATACTGGGGCATCCAGGTGGCTCAGTTGGTTAAGCATCTGCCTCTTGGTTTTGGCTCAGGGCATGATCACAGGGTCCTGACACAGAGCTGTGCATGGAGCTCTGTGCTCAACGGGGAGTCTGCTTGCAATTCTCCCCCACTCCTTCTCCTTTCCCCTCCCCCTCTATCTCCCTCTGCTCACAAGCTCTCTCCCCCTCTCTAAAATAAATAAAATCTTTAAAAAAAAGAAAAGGAAAATGCTATATAATTCCTCTCATAAGAGGTATCAAAAACAGTCAAATTCATAGAATCCAGAAGTGGAATCGTGGTTGGCAGGGGCTGGGATAGGGATAAACAGGGTGTAACTGACCAATGGGGCTTAAGGTTCCAGTTATGGAAGATGAATACTCTCTCAAGACCTGTGGTACTGCGCTGTCTCTAAGTCCACAATTCTGTCTTGCTCATCAATTCCTGTTCAGGTGGATTGATCTTGGGGCACGTGGGTGGCTCACTTGTTTAATTGTCTCCCTTCAACTCAGGTCATGATCCGAAGTTCTGGGATTGAGCCTCATGTCCAGGCTCCCTGTTCAGTGGACAATCCCCTCCCCCGCCTGGGGCTCCCTCTCTTTCTCTCTCAAATAAATAAATAAAATCTTTAAAAAAAAAATGAAGGTGGATCTTATCTTAAGTGTTCTTACCACAATAAAATATAAATTTTTAAGGAGCCTAGGTGATATCCACACGGGTGGTCCATGGGCCACACCTGGAGAAGTGTGAATGCTTTCTCCTCCATTGCAGCCCCTCCTCCACAGCTGGTCACTCTTCAGTGTCATTACGGCAGGGTCCTGGTTCTTACCCTCTTACTCCCTAGAGCCTAGCTCCATGCCCCCAACCTCGGAAACAATAACTTTTAGTCTGTCATTCTCAACAAACGTTTGTCTTATGAACGAAATAAGGAATGAGAAGATAAAATAAAGAAGGACATAATAGACAAAGGAATAAATGAGTGTCAGATACCAGGGCTTCGGGGTAACATACTGTAAGGTGCTGCCTCTGTGTTCTGGGACCTGCTAAAGAATGAATCAACATACTTCATGGTCCCTGTGTGACATAATTCTGAGACAAAGCATATTTTCCTGTGTTTTGTGTGTGTTGTGTGTGCGCTAAGCAATATTGAGATTTGACAAAAATAACTGGTCCACCTGTTCTGAGAAATATCTTCTCCTAGAAAATAAGGCTAAACACACAGTTTGCTTATTCCTTCAAATATTTAGGCATACATTCATTTGACAAATATTTATCAAATAACTATAATGAGTGAGCTACTAGGGATACAAAAATCTAGACTTTCACTGCCTAGCAGAGGAGATGAGCACAGAAGTCCATCAGTGTAGTGATGTGTACCAAGGATTGTGGCTAGTGGGAACAGTTTCTCCTGGGATTAATGGAAGCCCAGAAACAGAGAAGTCAGAGGGCACCTGAGTGGCTCAGTGAGTTGATCAACTGACTCTTGGTATCAGCTCAGGTCGTGAGCTCATGGGTCCTGGGATCAAGCCCTGCCTCGGGCTCCACATTCAGTGGGGAGTCTGCTTGAAAATCCTATCTCTCTGCCCAACCCTACTCATGCACTCACCTTCTCTCTCTCAAATAAATAAATAATCTTAAAAAAAAAAAAAGAAAGGAATGAGTCATTTCTACCTGCAGCGTAAGTCCCACAGTGTGCATAACAAACCTGATGCTCACGCTAAGATGTAGAAGATGATTAGATCTAGATCTGCTGGGGAAATGGATCAGAATGGATCAGTAAACATTTCTGACAGAGAAGACAGGCTAAAGAAAGGTCCAGAGACAGAAAGAGGCTGGTGCCCATGGAGTGGTGAGTATTTTGTCTTCTCTGGAGCACAGGATTTAAGAAATAAGTCTGGAAAGATAAGTAAGAGCCAGAAATGTCAATGCATCATTTTTTTAATTTAATTTTATTTTCTCAGATTCATTGTCTATGCACCACACTCAGTGCTCCATGCAAAACGTGCCCCTCCTTAATACGTCATCTTGATATGGCACTCAGACTTGAGAATGACAAGACAAGTTTCACACTTTGGAAGGCTGCCTGTGGTAACACAGTCAAAGCAAACCTGGAGGCAAAAGGTTTCTGTGGACACAGAGAGCCATTGGTAAGCCATTGCATTTGACTGTTGGAGATGAAGAGGCTGGCAACCCAAGTGTTGTGGGTAAAATTATGTCCCCCCAAAAGATAAATTCAAGTCCTAATCCTCCTTATATGTGAAGCTGATTTTAAGTCTTTGCAGATGTAAGTAAGTGAAAATGAGGTCTTACTGGATATGGGTGGGCCCCAATTTAATGACTGGTGTCCTCAGAAGAAGAGGAGAATTGGGACACACAGATACCTGCGGGGACAAGGCCATGTGACAATGGACGCAGAGGTTGCAGTGACAGTTCTACGAGCCGGAGGGTGCCAAGGATGGTTAGCAGCCAGCATCAGCAATGACTGGACCAGAAAGAGCCTTCAGAGGGAGGATGGCCTGCCCACACCTCGACATCAGATCTCTGGCCTCCAGAACCACCACAGAATGAAGCTCTGCTGTTTTAAGTTTCTGGCACTTTGTTATGGCCTCCCTAGGAACCTAATAGGAACGGAAACGGTAATACTGAACAGAGGAGAAGAGCATAGAAACTTCAGGAAATAGAAACTTCTGGACTCAGGGAAACTTGGAAAGGGGTTTTAGGAAACATGGCAGACCCAACACTTCATGCTTTCCTCAATGTGGAATGCAGTGGAGTGTGAAAATCTGAGCGATTCCCTGCAGAAGGCAGCTTGCGGAAGGCATTCACACCATGGGTAGGGGCAGGCTGGAGGCAGGGTCTCTAGCCCCAGGAGAGGAAGACACGACTGGAGAGCAGAAGGACTGCTGCGTGACTCTGGGGGGACAATGGCACACTCATCAGGACTGCTCGCCGAGTAAGTCAGGAAACAGACGTGCCTCCTGCCTCTCCTGGAGCACTGATGGGTTTTCCTTAAGGTTTGACAAATACATTGTATTCCACAGAGTGTTGCATCCTCGGCTGGGACAGGCCTGTCCTCCCCAAGGCTCTCTGCTCCTGGAACCCCATCATGGCCAGTCTCTTCCCTCTTGCCCCCCGGAGCACATCTTGCTGGAGTCCCTTCTGCTTTGGCTCTGTCACTGCTGCCCTTCTCAGCGGCTGATTAGCCTCTTCATTTCACTCCCTACCTCCAGTGTTTGGTTTTGAGTTTCTTTCTGATTTGTTTTGTTTTGTTTTAAGCCCAAATCCACTGTCCATAGGCAGTCCAGAGATTTCTTTGCATAGACAAATCTGATGGTGGAGCGGCTCTCAGAACTGCAGGAGGGAGTCTGGCTGGCTCTGGCCGACATGCCCTTCCACACCCAGACTCTGGGCCCTCTGGTCCAGTCTCTGCCTTGCAGCCATAAGTCCTGCTTTTAATCCCACAACTCATGGTTGTTCGAGCTGCATCTTAGCGTTCTTACTACTCTGTTCCCTCTGCCCAGATTGAATGGCTCATCTGTGTTGAACTCCTATTAATGTTCTTTTTTTAAGATTTTATTTATTTATTTGAGAGCGAGAGAGAAAATCGGAGGGAGGGGCGAAGAATCTGCAGCAGACTCCACACTGGGCACAGAGCCCGACACGGGGCTCAGTCCTATGACCACAAGATCATGACCTGAGCCAAAACCAAGAGTTGCCTGCTCAACTGACTAAGTCACCCAGGTGCCCCTCTTATTAATGTTCATAAGTGTCACCTCCTCTAGGAAGCTTACACGATTCCTAGCCCCATGTAAGAATGGACCACCTTCTCCGCTGAACTCCCCCTAAGGGCATTTCTAGCAATGTCTCCATAATCCTGAGCTATGTGCGGGAAAACTCTCTCATTAGGTAGACTACAGACACATAAGAAATACGACTGCATCCCTTTTATCTTTTCAAGCCAAACCCAGCAAACTGGTATACAGTAGGCTTTCAAAAATGTGATGCATGAGAACCACAAAACTCTTTTAGATCATACCGAAAGCCTGTGTCCCTAGGGGAAAGCATTTGATGTGAGCACCTGGGATTCTCCTTTCTAGGCCAGGTGATTTAGGAGCTGGAGGATTTATCGGTCTTCATGTCCCGGGTATCACCTCTGCATTCAGCTTCACTGATCAAGAAAATGAATTCGATCCTGGATCACCATTGTCCCAAGAGCAGCTTGCCAGGAAAAGTCGTTAATGCGGTAAATTATCTTCCCAGCTGTTAATACCGTGTTCCCATCTTGTTTCCCTTCTTTTAGTTCAGCTGAGCCTCACTCTGCTCAGTGATATTTATATGAATATCTTCATTTCACTAGTTCCATTGTCCATCTGTTTGGCGGAGGGCTGAACCACCAGGCTGTGGCCAGGCATGAGGGCAGGAGGCAGACCAACGGTAACTTCTCCCCAGAGAGAAAGGCAGCTCCCTTTCCTGTTTTCCTGCGCCTGCTTACTGCTGACATGCAGCCTGGCAGACACGACACAGGGGAGTAGAAAGAGCATCCTATAGGAGAAGGTCAGAACATCGGGGGCATGAGTCCTCTCTAAATCGGAGGCACCCCATGAAAGCTAAGTGGGGAACACAAAGGTAGCATTGGCTTCTCCCTCACTTGACAAGCCACATTTAACAAACATGCATGCCTTCATTAATTCAAAAAACTTCTATGATGGGCCTTGAGGGGTCAGGCCCTGAGCACCAGAGATGCAAAGTAGTCCCTGAATTCACATCTCTTCTACACTGTGAGGTCAACAAATATCTCTTGTGTACCCACTGTATACTAACCACCGTTCTAAATCCTAGGGGTGAAGCACTCATTAAGAGGAAGGCCACAGCCTCGAAGTCGAAGGATGTATTCAAGTTGAAGGCAGAATGATGACGGGATCGAGAGAAAGAACTTTCCAAGCAAAAGAACAGCTCTTGCAAAGCCTCTGGGACAGAAAGGAGCTTGACATGCCCAAGGGACAGAGAAAAGGTAGTGTGACAAAAGTGAGCACTGGGGGCTGGGGGAGGTGAGGCCTAACAGCGGGCAGCGGCCATGGTGTGGCTCTTGGATCTTACTCTAAGTGGCATGGGAAGACACTGAAGGGTTTTAGAGAAATGCTGGCATTAACTGAATCATCTTTAGAAAGATCGCTTGGGGTGGGGGGGTTGCTGTCTGGGTGGCTCAGTTGGTTAAGCCTCTGCCTTCGGCTCAGGTCATGATCTCAGGGTCCTGGGATCAAGCCCCGCATCGGGCTCCCGGCTCAATGGAGAGCCTGCTTCTTCCTCCCCCTCTCCACCCCGCACCCCACTCATGTATGTGCTCACCAGATCTCTCACCCAAATAGATAAATAAAATTTAAAAAAAAAATCACTTGGCCCGCCCCTGTGTGGAGAATGGGCTGCAGAGGAAGAGGAGGGAAGCCAGCTAGAACTACTGTTTCTGTCAAGGTGAAAAATGGGGTGGCCTGAGTGTGGGGTTGTTGCTGTGGTGAGCTGTATTTTGCAGTAAAATGGACAGGACTTCCTAATGACAGACGACGGGTTCTGCACCAAAGAGGGAGCAAGCCTAACTAACTCTGAGGTCTGCAGCCTGAGCGACTATGTGGACAGCAACACCATTGACCGAGGCAGGGAAAGCTGGAGAGTGGGAAGCAGATTCGGAGAGGAAAATCAATAGGTCCATCATGGACGCGTCAGGTTTGAGATGCCGATCAGACATGCCAGGGGAGATGTCAAGTGTGGGATCAGGCTCCAAGGGTGAGGGAGAGGAGGTGGCAGCCAGGTGGGGGCGCACAGGAGAGGCAGGAGCCCTGCACAGATGGAAATGGAACTCATACCGTGGAGAGCATCTGCCGCACGTCAGGCTTTAGGCTTCAGATCTCCCGTGCGTCATCTCACGGCACCCGCGGTGACAAGGGAGCTGCTTTTCCCCCGTGATTCAGAACCTGAAAGTGTGAACATTGCTGTCTGCTTGCATCCGTGCCTCGGCTCTGCTGCTTTGTCTGTGTGACTTTGAGCAAGTGTCTCTACCTCTCTAGGTCCTGCTTTTCCTCATCTGCAGACCGGGAATGGTAATATGAATGACCTTTACGAGAAATGAAAGAGGCAATGCATGTAAGTATCAAATCACAACACGCATCCGCATTTACAAAGGGAGGGGCCTCATAGTTATCGGTGTTGATGATCCTTATGTTGTGGGTTGAACTGCATCCCATAAACCATATGTTCCGTTCTTAACGCCCCGTCCCTGTGACCTGAACTTAATTTGGAAATGGGAATCTTTGCAGATGTAACAAAGCTCAGATGAGGTCACACCGGATATTGGTGGCTACTAAGACAATGACTGGTGTCCTTAGCAGAAGAGAGGACTCTGGCCACAGAGACACGCCCGGGGAGAAGGCCATGTGAAGCAGAGGCAGAGACTGGAGGTGTGCGGCCACAGCCAGTGGGGCAACCCCCGACAGCAACCAGCAGTGTTTGAGAGAAGGGCATGGCAGAGAACCCCCCGCCCCTGAGTCTCAAGGAGGAACCAGTCCTGCCGACACCTTGATTTCAGACCTGTGGCCTCCAGAACAGTGAGGGGTACATTTCTGCCACTTTAGGCCACCCACTCTGCGGTATTTTCGTCCCGAAGTTAAGGAAGAAATGGAAGCTCCAAAGGGGTGGCGGTGCTCTCTGAAGGTCATGCGGTGAAAAGTCGGCTCCCCCGAACTCACAGCAGAGCGATGTGCTGCCATCCTGCGGCCCCTGCACACTGTCAAGCACACCGTAGGGAGCTCGGCTTGCGAATGATTCGACCGTGCCTCGTCTCCGGGGAGACGGAAAACCGAGCACAGCAAGCGAGGCTTTGCCATCCACGAACCAAGAAAGGTCACGGGAGCGCAGAGAGAGCGAGCCAGAGTCATTCTGACGGGCAGGGGTCAAGAGTCTGACAAGGCGTGTGAAGGAAGGGCTGGATGTGGTCTCACGTGGGGAACAGCAAATGTAAGGAGCGGCCGGCACCCATGAAAGGAAAGAGCACTGTTTCTAGAGTCAGGTAGGGTGGATCCTTCGGACGAGCTCTCTGCTATTGGGCAAAACACACAGGTCATCGAATGGAACCCTCACGGCGGCACTTCGTGGACGGTCGTGTCAGACATGAATGCACAGACGGGAACAACGAAGCTCTGAGAGGCTAAGCTGCTTGTCCCAGGTCACATGGCCGGTGCCCACAGACAGGAGCCAGAAGTCAGCCTTGGTCCAGTGAGTCTGCTGGCTCTCACCCTGTTTTCCAGTCCCCATCTGGGCGTTGCCCCTTCCTAGTTGCCTTGACCTTGGAGAGCCACAACCTCCGAGGACCTCGATCTTCCCGCGTGCACCCCAAGAATGGTGATCACCAGGGCTGACATTCAACACGAGGCACATTTCCCCTCCTGGACACCAGCCCCGTGGCCTCCAGTGGGCCTCCTCAATGCCAACAAGGTCATGGTGACATCAGGCCAAGAAAAGTACTTAGAATTCTCCCCAGTTCCCTCTGAACACGGACCGAGAGAGGAACAAAGGGCCTGTTTGTCTTTTTGCAGGTGGATCAAAGGCAGAGAAGGCCAATTAAGGGGGCGGAGGGAATACTCTGAGAGTGGGTCTACAAGTAGAAACACAGGGAAAGATGACAGAAAAATTGAGGGATGGGTGTTCCTGGGCAAAGAAGAACAGATGTAGCAAACCGAGTTCACAGGAACCCAGCGATTTTATCTCAATTTGATACTAGACAGCTCGCGTCTGTTTAACAAATGCACCTGCCTGCCTAAAGAGATCGTCAGTTTCACTTGCAAATGGATCCGGAATGGGTGCGGCGGGCGGCGAAGCCCACGGCAGGCTGGCTGAACGGTAGGGGAAAGGGGCAGGAGCCCATGGCAGGTCTCCCAAGTACTCTCCCTGAACAGAGAAATAACACTAGCAACAGTAGCAATCATGGCCAACACCTCCTGGTTGCTGATTATGCACTTGGAGCAATGCTAAGCAATGAGGGTGTATGTTTATTTCATTTTACACATAATGAAGCTAAGACACTGAGATGTTTGAACCCAGGATATTGTCCTCAGAATTGCACGCTCCTCCCCGCCACCGAGTCTAGCCCAGAGGAAGGAACAAAGAGGGGGACAGGGCTGAGTCAGTCCACAGAGGATGCTCAGAGTACGGAAACTTCCCCCTCACAATATGAAACCCCAGCTGAGCCGTGGTCAGGGGAGACAGGAGTGAGAAGGGAAATCTAGATATAAATTTATGGACTAATAGGAGAGGCAGACATTAACCAAAAAAACAAAGAAATAAGTAACTTATCACAAATACGTGATGCCTGGTTACATGAAGGTAAACCAAGATGAGGTAAATGAAGAAATAAGGAAGAACATCCACATAGGTTGAATTAAAAACCTTCCGAGAGGAGACGTGATAGGTGAGTCCCGCGTTATTAAAAAGGAGCCAGTCATGCATGCAGCAGGAGGAAGAGAATTCCAGAAGGCCTGAAGAAGGGAAGACTTGAGGGTCTCCAGGTGGTCAGTGCGGTGGGGCATGGGGAGTGCAGTGGCCATTTTACGTGCAGGCTAGCATAGCCGGGGGAAGAAAGTGATGTATCAAAATACTAACATGAATGTCTCTGTCATAATGACTTCTTACAGAGCCCCCCTACCTCACGGCGCACTTCCTACCCACTCTCCCATTTGCTTCCCAGTCCACTGTCCTGAACACAAGCCAGCTGGTGCCCCTTCTCCATTTAGAAAAGACCAGGGCGCTGAGAAGCTGTGACCCACTCAAAACACAACTAAGGGTAGAAAAGCCAAGCACGGGGCTTAGAACTCAAAATTTTCAGTCTGAGTCCTTCCCCAGCCCATGTGGCCTTGGCCCACTGGAGTCACTTCTAAGGACAGGAGGTCTCCTCATTTAACCCTTGTGTTCGGTCGGCTCCTCTGTAGGGGCTCTCCCCTCTGGAACGGAGTGGGGTAGGGGAGTGGGGGTGCACAGGGAAGGGAAGGGAGGCTAAGTGTCCCCGACTTCTAACTTCGATACTTCCTGTAAACAGGCCTCACGTTCAATGTGACTCTAATAATCAAGAAAATAAATTAGGTCCCAGAATCTCTTTTCCTCTAGATAATAGCTCATTCTAGGAAGTCATTAATGTCGTAAATCACACTCACAACTGTTGACACCATGAAAGCACATTGTTTACCTTCCTTTGATTCAGCTGCGGATCAATTAGCTCAGTGATATTTACATAAATATCTCGATTTGGAGGGCAGAATTGTCCATCTGCTTCTGGAAAGATTTAATTAGGTCTGTGCTGCTAGAGAAGAAGAAATTAATCCTTTTCAACATTAACCTTTTCAATTAATATATGTTTCACCATGTATCTGGTAACACGCCTTGTTATGTAAATTGGACCAAGGGGAACCTTTCAGGCTGGAGGAGACGATGTCTTTTAAAGTGAACAGAAACCTTTTTTCCCAAATCTTGAAAATAAATGGATGTGTACATGCTCAGACACACGCATTTCCTGCTGCTGAGGGTTCCTTTCAAGTCAACTTCTTGCAGGCTTCTCTTTGATGTTGTATAGACCCTTGGTCTGTAAGGGTGCTCACGGTGGGTGACTCCTGCTGGGCCTTTCATCTTAACTTAGCACTTTATTCCTCAAGATGTGGGCCTTCCTTGACTCCCCGAATAAGATGAGGGCCCTTTGTCAAAGGCTTAAAGCACCCATGCACTTTTCCTTCAGGGCACTCCTGGCTTGTAATGTCTCCCTGATGTGTGTCTCACGCACGGAACGTCCGCTCCATGAACATATACACAGATGGTGGAAACCTCATCCACGCTGTTGGTAAAGGGCCTGGCAAAGGGCCTGACACACTGAAGTCACTCACTAATATGTGGGAAAGGAATGTACGCGCACTGTTCCACTGAGATCTCGCAGCTCACTGCCCCAGCCCACAGAAGCCAACATCAGTTACAGCTGTGTGGGTTACAAAGGTAGATGTACCTCCCCTTCCTCTTGCCCCCACTCAGACATAAACAGAAGCCCTTGTCCCAGCTCACTCTCCATTGGGAGCCTTGCGCAGCCAGGTGAGCTCACGGAAGACTCCCTGTGCTGCTGATCCAACCTTTCCAAGGCCTCACTGTTCAAGAAAAAGGTCTCTCCGACTTCATTCTTCGGGATGTTCCTTGTTTCGCCTGGTTTGCCTGTGATCGGGTGTTTCTCACTCCCCGAGGTTTCCGTAAGGGCTGAATGCTTGCATGTGACTTCCCAAAACCTTCACTCAGTCCAAGTTGGGGAGAATAATCATAATATTTACAGCCAGCACTTACCAGATGTCAGCCAGTCTCCAGGAAAGTTCTAGGTTCTTACATAAATCCCTTGCAAAAACCCCTTGGGCATCATTACCCATGTTTCCAGGTAATAGAACAGACTCAAGAGAAGAGAGTGATCTGTCCCAAGTCACCAAGAAAATAGGACAGAGCCTTGGTTTCTAAACTCAGATCTGCCTCAAGGGCCCTCCTGCTTTGCCATAAGACACACTACCTCCAGGGGCTCTGCTGGACCAAAGCCTCAGTGCTAAGGACAGGGTTAGGGCCTTTGATCAGAACTCTGCTAACCTAACTGACCAGGGTTGAGATGAGTCAGAAGACCTTATCTTAATATCTGTTACCCAACTTATTTTATTGCTTCCAGAAGAAACCAGGCCTCTGTAAATGAGTTGACAAACAGGAACATATAAAGCAGAGCTTGGCAACTTTTTCCATAAACGGTCAGATGTTGAATATTTTTGGCTTCGTGGGCGACAACTGAACTCTGCCATTGTCAAAAGCAGCCATAAACAATTCACAACGAGTGGGTGTAGCTGTGTTCCCATAAAACTTATTTACAAAAACAGGCAGGATGGCTTTGGCCCTCGGACTGTAGTTTGCTGACCTCCGGGACAGACAAAAGGTACTTGATGTAAAACCTGATGTGTGCACCATCCTACGGATTAAATACATAATTTGATCCTCAGTTGGCACTTTCAAGTATGATCACTGCTTCTATTTTGAACACAAGGAAATGGAGACCTCAGGGGAAGGCAAAGAGAATAAGCCCCAAGCGCGCAGAGCTGTTAACCCTGTATCCTTAACCCTGGGCCCAAGAAGGTCTCTACTTTTCCAAGCTTGGTTGTTATTGCTTGCCTGTCTTTTTCCAGTAAACTGAGAATATCTTTAAATTTTGTTGGTATCTCTAGCCGTTCAGGGACCCACAGCTCAATATTCAAAGGGATCCCTTAGTCTCTTCAAAGCCGGTCCACCCAGGGGGAGGGGGAGGCTGGTAACTCCCAGGACAACGGAGCTGTCATACAAAAGTTTCAGTCACCAATTTCCCTAAGGGAGGACGAGAAGCGACAGCCCCAGGCAACAAGGGCCCTGCCTACCTTGAGGACAGCCCAGCACCCAGCAGGTGATTGGTAGCTCACGACTGACTGACTTCCGTGGACAAGGGCATTTGATGCAAGAACTCCAGCAGGGGTGACTCAGGTCCAGGCAGATCATTGGACATGAACTGGAGTGTTGGGTCGGACCGAGCTTCTCGAAGTCTGATTGGGCCACTGACGTCAGCAAAGAGCCTCAGGAAAGTTACTTAACATTGGACATTGGTAAACCTCACTTACCTTGTCTATGAAAATATGCCAACGATGTTAGAAACACTTGAATAAGCCACTGTGAGGATTAAATGAGAATGCACAGACAGATCACAGCTCATTTTATAATCGCGTGGATGGTTATAAAAGTGGCTGGGATGGCTGTGATCACCAGAATTACTGATCACGCATGCTCCTGGAATTCTCACTGGTCGCCACATCCGCCAGTTCTCATCCCAGTGGAAGCCATGCAGTCAGTTGAGGGTATGAAGCCCCACGGTCTAATATACCGAGGCACTGAATGTGTCGGTGTGACACAGTTGTAAGCATCACCAAGCCTCCTCTCAAAGGCCTAGATTCTAAAAGACTTTTCATATAAAGTTATGCCAACACTGGAATTACAAATATGTCCAGTGACAGACGGGCGCGATGGAGATTAAAGTGAAGCAAAGACAAATAAATACAGATTTACCAGGGATGGGGATATAGGGTTTGGTTTTTTTTTTTTTTTTTTTCCCCTTCTGTTTGCTTTTTCATGAAGTTCCACGAAGGTAGCCACAATGTTATTTATGAAATAAGAAAAAGCGAATGTGGAAAATTTTCGATGAACTGAAGACGTTTCAAAACTGGTAGTATTTGGCAGAAGATAAAAACATCTCGCTTTAAGACACATGAAATTTCTTTCATTAACTGAAGCATTCACAAGGTAGCTATTTGGTTAACTTTCTAAACAGTTTTATTAATGACATTTAAAAAAAAAAATCTCATGAACTTCAGCTATTCTCCTTGTGGGCTAGAGAGTGGACTGCTTTGCTGCTCTGTCTTCCCTGTTCTTCCAGGATTATTACCAGTTCCCAGTCAACAGAGAACTGAAATAATTGAGCTATTCAGAGGAAATCTGGCCATTTTCTTGAGTTATGTCTGCCCCAGCAGACAGACTCCTTTAGAACTTCCGAGAACAGTACAGATGGTCCGGGCATAAGGTCATCCACTTGTTTTTGCAAAAAGCCAGGCATTGCACTGACCAATTAAGATGGAGGCCTTGAGCTTTCTGAGAGTTCTGTTTTACAGAATGTCTTATTCCCACAAAAGAAGTTTAAAGAAGTGACAGATGCCATTCTCCTCAGCCCTCTGGTACCTCCTAGTTCCCCAAAGGGCAGTCTATAGGTGGAATCAACAGATCTGGGGTTGCCTCTAGCTCTGACACTTATTTACCAAGGAATCTGGGGCAAAACCCTTCATTTCTCTGAGTTTCAATCATGCCAACTGCCCCATTGACCTCACCAATATCATGAATATAAATTTTTTTAAACCATAATTTTATTCTTTACGAAAACACAACCTGAGCACGCACAGGTTCCAGACTCTCTTGTAGAACTCAAAAAGGAAAGACACAGAACCCACTCTCAAGAATCCAGTAGAGGAAACAGGCAGACATTCAAAACAGAGGGTGCTAGGGGACCACAGTTGGTATGGGGGTGGGGGTAACCTTGAGGTCATGAAAGACTTCACTAGACAGATGAACGTCTCAGACAATTCCCGCAGGAGAGGGAGAGGAGTGCGGATGCCGTCTGGTCAGTGAGAGGAGTATGGAAAGATGCTGCCAATAGAGTATAAAGGAAATGTCCTATAACTCTTCAGGGCCAGAGCCCAAGGGAATATGTGGAGAGGGAGAAAATATGAGAAATAGAAGCCTGGCAGGACATAGTAACATATATTATTGAGAGTTTGGGGAGGATAAAAAATAATTCTTAATACCATTTGGCTTTTCATCTTGATTTGGTCATCTATGAATTTCAGTATCTCCCTTTATCATTTCTACAACCCTATCCACAATGCTCTAAGGTAGGTAGCATTGCTATCCCTATTTTACAGAGGAGCAGACACTTAGAAAGTTTTAAATCTTCCCAAAATACCACAGCAAGTGGTCCATCCAGGAGCCTAACTTAATTCTGTCTGATGCCCTAGTTAACTGTTCTGACCCACTGAGTTCTCTTGCCCCCGCTAAGGGTTTAGACTTCATCACCCAGGAGCTGATGTTGGGCACACTGTGGGATGGACCACACGACCCCCACCTCTTGGTATTCATAAGCCTGTGTGATCTCCTCTCGAGTGCGGTGCCCTAACAACCTTTCTTCTAACCAACAGAATACGGCCAAGGTAATGGGATGTCACTTCCATGATTCAGTTGTATCTAAAATTGTGACTTTCCTCTTGCTAGAACACTCTGTTCCTTGCTGACTTTGATGAAATAAGAGGCCATGGGGGAAAGGTGCATCTGGTAAAGAACTGACAGCAGCTTCTGGCCAAGAATGAGTAGGGAAGAAAGGCCCGCAGTCACTCAGCCCTGCAGGAACTGAATGCCGTCAACAATTGGAGGGAAACTGAAGTGGATCTGCATCTAGTCAACCTTCCAACCGAAAGCCCACCCCTGACCAACAACTTTATCGCAGCCTTGGGAGAGATCCTGAAGCAGAGGGGTCTCCGGCTAAACTGTGTTCAGACTCCTAACCCACATAAACCATGAGATGACGCGTGTGTGCTGACTTAAGCCACTAAGTTTATCGTCATTTGTTACATAGCAAGACAACTAATACAGAGCCTATGAAGGACGTAATCCCAGGGATGATCAAGGACAGGTCTGCATTTCATAAAGTCACTCTTGCCAACAGAGCAGAGAATGGGTTAGGGGACCAGAAGAAGAGATTAGCTAAGAGGTTATTTCCCAGTGAGACATGATGATGACCCACAATATGGCTGGGGCAGAGGGAAGGGAGGGGAAAGAAAAGCAGAGGAATTTGCAGAAGACACATCAGGGGCAGATTCAGAAGTCTGTTGGGTGCCTCCTGATGCACGTAGGGAGGAAGGAGGAAGAAACACTGGGTTTGGACATGATAAGGGCCATGCCACTGGCCCCACTCAGAGCTGAGACCTTAAAGCTCTCAGCAGCCCTTCAACTGCACAAGCCTGACCCAGTGCCACATGAGCTTCAGGGACCCATCGCAGCCAGTGGAGAAACTGCTGGGCATCTAGATAGGACAAGCAGAGTCCTTCGGCTCTTTGGGTACCACATTCTGAAAGTCTTACATGATGGGAATTCGACACTTTGGAGGAGGCAGCCATGATAAGATCCATCCTCTTAGAAATTCAGCCCAGAGAAGGGCCCCAGCATCAGAGATCACATCAAAATGTCACCCAAAAGAAGGAGTTCTCTCTGGAGAGAAGCAGAGGCAAGTAAAAGACAGGCCTCCTAGGTCAGGATGGAC
This sequence comes from Mustela lutreola, assembly GCF_030435805.1. NCBI lineage: Eukaryota > Metazoa > Chordata > Mammalia > Carnivora > Mustelidae > Mustela > Mustela lutreola. The sequence continues at coordinate 7,832,414 of NC_081292.1, read as the reverse complement.
CAATCTCCCCAGTTCCAGGAAAGACACAGATGAGAAGATGGACTCACGATCTTGGCCACTCACTGAGGACACTGTCTCCTTCCTTACTATCACTGCTTCCTTATGTGGACAAAACCACAAAATTGAGGCTGAAATAAGGTGAGAACTTTGAAAAGGAAACTGTGAATCGCGCATATAAGCTGATGTTACCATGGTATGAGAACTGAACCTCAGAAGAGTCAGAACTTCATTCTGGGGCGTTTGTTACTGCAGCCCCAGCAAACTCATACAATGACACAGCAACTAGGATCTAAAACCAGGGCACGTGCATCTCGGCCCATCAAAGTCCACTCAGTCCTCCTCCTAGGATCCAACATGGGCATCCACTGGGGTACAGAGAGGCCTTGGCACAGCTGGGGGAGCAGGTAGCTGGTCCCAGACCCTGGTGGTTCTAAGCACCAAATTTCACCCTCATAATGACTCAGCTCCAATAATGGGATGGACATCTGAGGTCAGGGCAGGAAGCTAGAGCATCACTCAAAATGTGGTCCCTAGGATCCCATGGGGGCTTCCTAGAAATGCAAACTCTCGGGGCACACACTAGAATCGGAATCCCTTGACAAAGGCCCAGAGATTTAGGTTGTAACAAGCTCTCTAACTAAATCTTAAATAAAATCTTAATGAAATTTGGAGAAGCCCTAGGCTGGAGGAAATGTGTCTAATTGGTTCAATGGCTAAGTGCACCTCTGGCAAGTGCTATGTGTTAGGGAGTAGCCAGGAAGGAGCAAGTGAGATGTTGTCTGTGGGGGTCTGGTGCTCCAGGAATGGGCAATGAGTAATTACTGAGCACTTGCTGTATGCCTCTGAGGATAAATTGGGGGGGGGGGGGTGCAGGTAAAAACAGAGTTGACCCTTGAGTCTCTACCAATTACAGTCAATATGTCATGTTGCCCTCATAAGAAGGGGAGGAGAGTGGGAACAGGGAGGGAGTGGCACTGCAGAGGACTTTGAGGGTCAGGAGAACTGGCCATTTTACCTGCAGAGCATCCCTGTGTGATCCAGATGGAAGGTCCATGTGGAGACACAGCTCTTTAAACAAGCTAAGAGCTAACACTACCAAGGGTCCCCATGGGGCATCCCTGTGTTCAGAGATGAGGTTTGTTATCCTGTGGCCATCGGTGGTTTTGCCCTTGACCCCTGGTTCTAATGCAGCATAACCTTCAAAGCCACCCCCACTGGCCACAGGCATTTTTCTAACTCCTCCCTATTTTGAAGCACTGTCTTAAGTTGGCACCTCCCCCAGGCGCCAACCCTGAGGTGGGGATTTCGTACTGTTGCCTTACTGCAGATGATTCTTGGAAGCACGGTACAAAAGCAAAGGAGGGAAACAGCAACAGGAAGAGTGCCAATGAAGATAGTGTTAATGAGCGAGTCACCAGTGTGAGTGACCGGGGGCTCAGTCGCACAGGGGCTCTCTGGGAGACTGTGAAAGACAGCTGAGAAGTGGGCTCCCCAAAGGTGGGCGAGCACTGTCCCATCCTCCTTCTTTGCTTGAGGGCTGCTGCTGGGCTTCATGCCCCGGCTCTGGCCTGCCCTGCACATGGACAGGATACCCTCCCACAGCCAGAGGGACTTGTGATGCCCTCGGTGTGGAGGGAGACTGTCTGCAGGTGCCCCCTAGGGCAGCCGAGAGATCCAGGTGACAGTCCCCCTACAGGACTTTTTGCCAGAATGTCTCTTACAGAGACAAATACGTGACATCTGGAATCTGAGCTCCACAACACTCGCCACCAAGAAAACCGAGCCATCTCCCTTCCTTGTGAATCTCAAGTTGAGCGAGATACAGTTCTCTCTGTCCATGTCCGCAACCATCCTGATGGCTTATGGAGTAATGAAATGTCTTCCTGTGAGATCTGTAATGCTCAAACACAGACATGATTTGACACTGGCAAGGGCAGAGAGATGGTGTTTCTGTTCTGTGCATAGGAATATGGCTGAAAACAAGAGGACATTGGCGAGGACAGAAATGCTGCAAGTGACCGGCAGATCTCCCCACTGCCTCCAAAGCTAATGGTGTGCGGATGCCAATGCAGGTTCCTGGGGCTCAGGGACCCTGTCTCCTCCGTCTTGGCCTTCCTGGCACCCCTAGGCAGCACCCACACAGAGCGGAACGAGCTGTCAGTGTGTGGTGTGCTGATGAGATCGCCTTTCAGAGCCTTAAAGGGCTTTGAGTGTACCTCATTTCACATAAGTCTAATTCGCTTAGAAATTCTTAGAGTTTCAAATGGACATGTTGAAAATTCACGCTTTCATTCACTTTTAATGAGAATTTTCTTTTTTCAAGAAGAATCTGTAGGCTTCCTTCCAAGTAATTCCACAGCCATCTGGAAGACTTGTGTTGCTACTTAGAAGTGCTAAAAGAGATATATATGGAGGCTGACTCCTGACGAAATTGGAAATGAAGGGAAGCATGCTTTAGCAACACCCACGTCCCTTCTCGGCTTCTTGTCCTTTCTCCCTGTGTCCCCAGAGCTCCAGGCACAGACGGCGTGCCTGCCTCCAAGTCACACAAATGTTTTAGAGATTTAAGACACTACTCTTCCTACAAATCTATTTTGTTTTGCCAAGGATACCTGCAGGAAGAAATACTTCTTTCACAAAGCTATGCCTCCGCAGTGACACTATTTCAAGCACGGTGAGTCCAGGCAGAGAAGATTGTCAAGGACAAGACAATCTGTCCCCTGCTCTAGAAATCCTAAGACATTCGTCAACTTGCATCTGATCTTAAGAACAACCCCGATTATCGCTAACCCCACGTAGTACGCACCCCAGAGAATGTTCATAGGCGTCGGGCACTGTGTGTGCTACTGAAGAGACCAGGTTGGCAAATCCGTGACTCTGAACACAAGCAGCACACCCTCTGGGGTGGATGGCACCGGTCACCCGCACATGACAGCTTGCTGGGACAAGAAGCAATGATCTAGACACAGAGCCCCAGTAAAATGTACGACCCTTCTAGCTCTGTGGGGATGTCCAAGGAGCCTGGCAGAGCAGAAATCAGTTCTAGAACTGGTTAAGTCTTTTCCTCCAGGGCTGCTCCAAAAGGAGGTTTCCCACAGCAGCAAAGAGCTGAGGTTCTCTGGAAATAGGCTGCCAAGGTTCAAATCCCAGCTCTGCCAACCACCAGGTAGGTTGTGACCTGGGGGAAGCAAGTCTGCCATTCCTTGCTTCTGTTTTCCCATCTGTAAAATGGGATTGTAAGAGATCTACCTCCTAAGCGTGTCCCGATGATTAAGGACATTAATTAAGCTGATGGATTTAAAGCACTCACATGGTGCTTGACACAAAATAAGCACTTTGACACTGTCAGGTGGCATTACTATTACAAAGATTGCAAATGAACAAGGCAGTTTCTTTGTCGGTTTGTTGCTAGGATCCAGTATACCTGCACTGACATATTCCATGGTGCATTCAACAAACATTCAGCAAGGGCAGGCCCAGTGCCAGGCCCAGGCAGATGTGGCCCCTGCCCTCCAGAGGCCCAGGTGGAAGAGCAGGAAGCTGGCAGGAAAACCACGCCTTGCAGGGTCATCACCCCTACCTGTAGAGGCCAGGAGAGGCTGTGTGCAGGAAAGATGGAGGCAGCCAGGCTTCAGGGAAATGCTTTGGTTTGAGTCTCAGTTTGGGAACTAACGCTTAGAACACATAGATCCAAATGTTTTCGCACTCAGTGGGACCCTGGGACAACAGAGCGGAGCAAGGACGTGTGAGCCTGGAAGGAGCACAGAGATCAGGCTGGAAGGGATCAAGGTGCTTGTCATCGGAAATTTACCCCAAACACCCCCTTGCCAGTGGAGATGGCTGTGACCACTGGGGATCCTTCTGAGGGGCTGGTGCTGGTACCAACCACCAGTGACATGTCCTGCCGGAAGGCCCAGCTTCTGAAACTCACCGATGGGGAGGGATGGGAACAGCACTCACGTGGTGAGCAACTCAGGGAAGAAGGGGCATGGAAGAGAACGGATGCATGGAAAGTCAGCGACTCCACCTGGCAAGGTCCCGTGAGCAGAAAAAATAAATCTCTGGGTGGGGGACGAGACTGCTGTGGGGTGCAGGGGCTTCGGCACCGGGAGAAGCAGAGAGTGTGGATTTGTGCAGTACGCTCAGTTCCGAGAGCAACTGCAGCGAAAGCCTGTCATAGTCTGTGCAGCACGTGCTCACGGTGCTAGATGGACACCTCGTGATAAGGGTCCCAAAATCCCAATCAGGAGCAAGACTCCACACTTTCTTGGAGAATATTACAATCCAGTCACTTTAGATGAACGTTAGCAGTGCTCTTTGAGAGATGGGGAGGAGAAGTGAGTTCAGGGAAATCGGAGGGGAGATGAACCACGGGAGACTGGACTCTGAGAAACAAACTGAGGGTTTTGGAGGTGTGGGGGTGGGGAGTTGGGTGAGCCTGTTGCTGGGTATTAAATAGGAGGGCATCTTTTGCATGGAGCATTGGATGTGGTACACAAACAATGAATCTTGGAACACACACACACACACACACACACACAAATTTAATTTAATTAAAAAAAAAAAAAGAAGTACCCTTTTAATGACACTGGGCTTTCTAGTGTTCATTTATTCAGGTCTCCATTTATTCAATGACCACATGCCCATCAACTGCCCCTGGGTGACCAGATCTGTTTCACAAACCAGAAATGCAACAGACAAAGGGACTGCTCTCATGGAGCTGAATTCTAGTAGGGAGAGAGAAACTGTGAACAAGGATCACACAAATAAGCAGAGAAATATCGAACCACAGAAAGTGCTAAGCAACCAAGGAAGTCTTCTTGAAGACATCTTCACCTTGGATAAGAACAGAGCCATGCATTATCATGCACAGGAAAGAACATCATTCTCCATAGTCTCTCTGTCCTGGGACATCCTTAGAAGCTGCCACTACTCACAGGAACTCCTCAGTGAAATAGACAAGACACAAAGGGAGGGAATGAATGAACATTTATTAAGCACCTACTATGTTCCAGCTTCTGTGCTTGGTTTTTTCCTATTTCTAAGCTTCCCAGCTAGAGTCCCAAAGATAATTGCCAACACACAAATGAAGCAACTGAAGCTCAGAGATGTTAAGTAACTTGACTGAAGTCACCTAGCAGCCAGGGACAGAAGCAGGATTTGGACTAGGATTGTGGAGTCTAAAGTTGGGCTGTGGATAAGGTAGCCCCAAGCCACACATGGTGCCCGAGCACTTGTGATGCGGCTGGTTTGATCTGAGATTTACAGCAAGTGTAAAACACACACTGGATTCCAAACACAGTCTGATAAAGAAGAATGTAAAATATCTCATTAGCAATTTTCATATTACTACAAGTTGATTTGATAATATTTTGCTGATATATTGGATTAAATAAAATGCATCCTTAAAATTAATTTCATCTGTTGCTTTTTACTATTTTTAATGTTTCTAGAAAATGAGAAATCACACACACGGCTCACGTCTGTGGCTCACTCACCCTGTGTTTCTCTTCTGCAGCCTCTCTGGGGCATTTGCTCTCTCTTCTCTCTCCCCCATCACCCTGCCTCCCAGGCACTCGGTCCCCACTCCTGGGGAAGAAGGGAGGATGGCAGGGGGGGTGACAGGCTGTGGGCATCCACGGTATAACAGAGCTCTGGAGCCCTAAAAAACATGGTTTGGAGGCAGCTCATTTTCTTTAGCAGCCTGCCTTGCCCCAGAGAATCCCTAGGAGTGGGTGTTTGCTGACATTTAAGCACAAATTAGCAGGAAATGTGAGGATGGCCACTCTGGGGAACCTCATCATACTGCCCACCTCTTAAAGTAAAACATCCTAAGCCCTCCCTTAGGCTTAGGAAGAGCAGATGAGGTTACCCTTTCAGCCCCCCACGAGCCTATATTCTGTAAAAAAGAGATAATGGTGATGATGATGATGGTGATGATGATGGTGATGATGAAGATGATGGTAATGTTGGTGACTGTGATGATGGTGACTATGGTGAGGAAGATGGTGATGATGACGATGATGGTGGTGATGATGATGGTGATGATGGTGATGGTGATGATGATGATGGTGATGATGAAGATGATGGTGATGTTGGTGATGATGGTGACTATGGTGAGGAAGATGGTGGTGATGTTGATGATGGTGATGGTGATGATAATCGTGGTGATGATAGTGAGAGTGATGGTGGTGAGGAAGATGATGGTGGTGGTGACGATCATGATGATGGTGATGATAGTGAGGATGGTGATGATGATGGTGAGGATGATATCTGTGGTGACATCTGATGGTGACAATGGCGAGGATGATGGTGGTGATGGTGAGGATGGTGATGATGAAGATGATGGTGATGCTGGTGATCGTGATGATGGTGACTATGGTAAAGAAGATGATGATGGTGATGATAATAGTGGTGATGGTGATGATAATGGTAGTGATGATGAGGATGGTGATGATGAAAGAGAAAGAGAGAGGAATAATAATACCCACACCATAAATCAAGGCTGTGGTATAGCCCAGGGGTATTTTACAGGTGTGAACTCATTTAATCCTTACCCTGCGGCTGATGCTATTTATCACCCCACTGTACAGACAAGATAACTGAGGCACAGAGATTTAGGTAACTTGCCCTAACTCACAGCACTAGGATGCCAGAGGCGGGATTTGAACCCAGGCACCCTCGATCCTAGGAGCTACAGGCTAATCCTTGGGCAGAGAGGGAGAAGCCTGGCAAAAGCAGGAGGAGGTTGGAAATAAAGAGCTGGCCCTTATGGAATGCATACCATGTGGCCATCAGGCTCCAGGCACACATCTCAGGGGTCTCCTCTGCCTTCAAATCAACACCATCAGTGAGGCACTACCAGCATTCCCATTTTACTGATGGAAAAACTGAGGTGTCAGAAGGGTAAGTGATTGGGGGGTACCTGGGTGGCTCAGTGGGTTAAGCCTCTGCCTTTGGCTCAGGTCATGGTCTCAGGGTCCTGGGATCAAGCCTGCCTCAGGCTTTTTGCTCGGCAGGGAGTCTGCTTCTCCCTCTCCCTCTGCGTGCCTCTCTGCCTACTTGTGATCTCTCTCTCTCTCTCTGTGTCAAATAGATAAATAAAATCTTAAAAAAAAAAAAAAAAGGTAAGTGATTGGTTTTAGGCAAACAGTGGAGGAAAGAGAGATGGAGAGCAAGGAAGGAGGCAATGGGCGACACATTTGTGTCTGTCTCGTCTCCCAAAATTAACTAAGTAGGTCCTTAACTCTGCTTACCGAAGTTAAGATACAAAAGTCCGCCCTCTGCAGAAGCCTGGCTTCTGCACGTGAAGAGCCTGAGGATGGCGCTTAGTTTTTCCAGATAGTCCATGCGCTCCCCTTCTAACCGATGACGGCCCCGCCCCTTGACATTCTTCAGTGATTTCAGCCCATCAGCTATTTTAAGACCTAGGTTTATTATTTTCGTTTGTGTTCCTAAAAGATGTTGGAAGTCCGGTCCTTCTATCCTCACACATCTTCCCACCTCATTCTCTGGGGGAGCCTAACTCGGGGTCACTTACCCATGCCAGCCCCCTCTAAAGAGAGCCAGCTGGGCACACATCATGAAAAGGACACAGTCCAGCTGTGTCCAACAGCCTCGGCTCTGTGGCTCAGCAAACACATGGTGGGAATGGTGGGGGCGGACGGACAGAGCCTTACGGTCATTGTGCTTTGAAAGCACCATTTGCCAAAGAACTTCTTTTCAATTAAGAAAATGACATAAATTTGACATGACAAAGTAAGGATGGCATGATGAGGGAAAAAAAATGCACTTCTAGGATCCTGTATGTTTCCTGATGCAGATCTACAGTTAATTCTTAACAAAGAACAAAAATGTCATGCCGTAGTAAGAAACTGACATTATGGCCCCCAGACTATTTGTTAGTGATTAATGAGAAATAGATTCCCATTTTTTGGTTATTTTTAAAGATTTTATTTTTATTTATTTATTTGAGAGAGACAGATAGTGATAAGATAGACAGAAGGAGCACAAGTGGGGAGAGGGAGAAGCAGGCTCCTCACCAAGCAGGGAGCCAGACCCAGGGCTCAATCCCAGGACCCTGGGATCATGACCTGAGTCAAAGGCAGACACTCAACCGACTGAGCCACCCAGGTCCCTCCCCCCATTTTTTGGTGTTTGTCTCAGCTCAAAGGGTCTTTTTTTTTTTCCTTCTGAATAAATAATAAAATAAGCAGAAGAAAATCCTAAAAGAATTGGAGGAAGCTAGCGGTAAACTACACCAACAAGAATCATAAAATTAGAATGACAGCACTGAAGTTGCCTTTCGGCAGCAACTGATGTACTAACTGACGCAGGCAAGAATCATCAGTGGACAAGCAGAGCAATGATCCTCAGGGGCATGAACAACCATTCTGTTTTGTTCATGATTTTGTGGCTCAGGCAGTCAAGATGTGCTTGTCTGGGCCGTCCTTGCTTGCAGTCACTTACATGGTTGCAATCAGGTGTCAGACAGACCTTCAGTCATCTTTAGGGTCCCATTGGGCTGGAGCATTGGAGGTGGGTCACTCCCATGGTGGCAACTCCCATGGTGCTGGCTGTTAGCTGGCATCTTGCCTGCGCTGTTGACCAGGGTGCCTCCTCACAGCCCCTGCAGTGTGACAACCTCAGTGGCCAGGCTTCCCACAGAGCACCTCACCTCTCCTGAGCCCAGCAGCCCAAGAGGACAAGGCAAACTGGCACGACCTTTAGGGTCATGAGGTTCACTCCCTCGATACTCCAGAGGCAAGCGTCACAGCCTCACCCAGGTCAAGGGGGAAAGAGGCACACTCCATCTCTGAATGGGAGGAGTCTCAAAGACCTTGGGGCCATACTGAGTAAATTACCAAACGTGATAATAGCATCAGGTAGGAGTTTACTGGGGAAAGGATATTGACACAGGCTCAAAGTATTTCTCAGAGAGCCTCTATTTATTAAGGAAAACAGATCTCTTTAATGTGGAGAAATCTGACAGATTTCATCTTATGCACGAGATCAAAGTTAATATCACCAACTATGAAACACATTGCATTCTGAGCCTTCTGATATGATGTACTGACAGGACCGGTGAATTTGAATAAGAGAAAATGAGAAAGCCAATCCTAACTGAGGGACATTCTATGAAACTGGCCCGTCCTCTTCAAAACTGTCAGTATAATTGCAGCAGATGCTGTCCAAGCCCGACCCTCTGCAACATGCCCTTGGCACTCACGCTTCCAGGGCTTGCATCTGGAACTCTCCAGGGAGCATGCTGGAAGTGCTGGAGAAGCTATCACCCCTGGAATGGCCTGAAGCCAGTAATGGATAGGGGTTACGAGAAGAATTCCCACTTTCATATGTCCTGAATAGGATAACTCGGGGGCACCTTTCTACACGGTCCCCCAGAGCGCCATATTGAAATGGAAGCCTCAGCTGCCCACACGGCTTCCTTGCTTGATAACACACCCATATCGGCTTCCTTCCCTTCCTTGTTCCTCTCCCCCACCTTCTAATCATCCTGCTTAGAACTGCCTCCCAAAGATCCCCCTGTGTTTCCATCTCTGTCTCAGCCTTTACCTCTGGAAAACTCAACTTAACACAATCACCAGAGACAGAAGCAAAGACTGAGGAATCACTCCAGAGTAAAGGCGAGTGAGAGACTCAGAGGGGGATCACTGTGTGGTCTCAGATTGGAACCAACATTGCAGGAAAATGTTACACATGATGTTACTGGGACAATGAGCAAAATGTGAGTTTAGCCTGTAGATGAGGCCCTAGTATTGTATCAGTGTTGTTCCCTGAACTTTGTAATCAGACTGCAAGAACATAACAACATGTCTTTTATCTTTAGGAAAAGAAGGCTGAAGCACTCAGGGGTCGAAGAGTGTGATACCTACTGCTCATTCACGAATGGTTTAGCAAATAAGGAGAATGTGAGAAAGTGAACAGGACTGTAACAAGACATTAGCAATTGCTAACATAGTTGAAGATCATTTAGGTTTTAAGTACAGCTTCTCTGATCCATTAAGAATCTCTTAAAAATTTACCAAAGAGTGCTAACAATACTAAGTAGTATGATCAATGTAATAGAAGTTAAAAAGAAAAAATGAATAGACCAAAAAGGAGGGTGTCTGCACTGCACTTTGCTTTGCTTTTTTTCCCTTTTCTTTCTCTTTTTTTAAGTAGGTTCCATGCTGGGCTCAAACTCATAACCCTGCGCACAAATCGAAGACTCAGAGGCTTAAATGATGGAGCTGCCCCACTGCCCCACTGACTTCTTAAAAAATACAGCAATGAGCTTCCTAGCAGGTAAGAAACATATGTGATGTTGGGAGAGGTAGAACCAAAAACATGTCAAATACTCCTCAACGTTTAGACAAATATGAAGACATCAGGCTCATGGCGGCTCAGGAAGGCAAGTCAAAAAGGAAATGAACACTTCTCCATGAAGCCGGATGAGGTACATGCCTTCTCCCCCTCCAGTGGTGATGTCTGCCGGACTAGGGCTGGCAGTCTTCGCACTGATGTGAGCTTCTATGAACTGTCATCGCTTTGACACTGAGAAAGTGTTACTAGTCATTTCTGCAGGCTCAGAAAGACTCTGTAACTTGCCTAAGATGGCATAGCTATGAAGGAAGAGCCACGATTCAAGTCCTGGTCTGTCTGCATCGAGACCTTGACTCTTCCCCCAGCTCCCATGTGAGATCTCAGTTTTCCCTTTGGAGAGACTGATGTTGCCAGCCTGTTTCTAGCCTTTGGAAACCCTAACCTTTGGCATCTGGCCTGTCATATAATCATCAAGACTGACCTGCAGGAGGCACTAGATGGACTCCACAGGGCACCCCTACCTCCTTAGTAAAGGAGGAAGGAGGCTGATGGGAAACAGTCCGTGCCCATGCCTGGTGTGAATTTATACCTCTCTCCCCCCTAAGGGGAGGGAGCGCTCAGGCAGCTGCTACAGGGCCCTCTGTGACTGCCCATGGGGCTTGGTGGATGGCCGACTTGCCAGGAGTCAACCCTGCTGCCAAAAATGTTCATTTGAATTCAAATTTGACTAACTGGAAGTTCGATGTATTTTATTATTTTATAGAGCACAGAGAAAGCTTAGCAATCTAACCTCCCAATTTCTATAGATGAGAAAACCAAGGCTCTGGGGGCAGCGGGGGCTGGGGGTGCTGGTGGGAACCTGTGGTTGGAGCAGCGAGCTCATTAGCAGAAGAGGCTAACACAGAGCCATTACGCAACCTGGTGCTGATTCCTTCGGGGAGATTCACTGGCATTCCTGGGCTCCATTTTTCTATATTTTTTTTTAAAAAATCATGTTCTTCCCCTTTTATTGAACTAGAAATGCTCTGACAAGCTTGGAAATGTTAATAGACCATCTGAGAGAACTGGCATCAAATGCAGCTGAAACTATAAAAAAGGAGAGTCCGTGCTCTTGACTCCTTTCTCTCTTCAGTGTAGCTGATATGTTTCCAAAGGGCGGCCTCAGGAAACGTTCCCAGGGCTTTAGTGAGGCCACTAATGATGTAGAGACTCCTGGCAAGATGGGCCTTGGTAAAGTGGGTATGGAGTGGGAGCCATGGGGCCAAAAAGGTCTTGGAGACAAGGTACAGCCCTCTGAACCAAGGGAAAATAAGAAACCCAACCACTGACAAATACAGGACATCTTCATGCAGCGTTTCCTAACTTCACAAGAAACCAGATTATCTGAGGGCTTGGAAGAAGATCTTGTATAGCAAAGAGCAGGATAAAAAATCTCAAATAAATAAATAAATAAATAAGGATGCCCAGATTTGCGTGTGTGGAGAAAGAAGTGGTAAGGAAAAAACATATATGTCTTTTCTGCAATGGATCAGGTAGACTGTGATCTGTCTCATTTTTAAAATGATATGCCTCCCGGAGAAAGCCATTCGCTTGATTATAAAAACATATGTGCTTATGTGCGTGTATACTGTGTACTGGGTTACCTGATTATGTGTCTGTGTATGTAGAACATGTGGGTGTGTGTGGTATGTGTGTACGCACGTGAGGGCATATCGTCCCTAGACCCTTGTGTCCACTCTCTATGCTTTTCTTTCCTCTCTCACCATAAACTCTGGGTCTAGAGATTAGACCTAAAGCTCATGCAGTTGGAATCCAGTTTTCTTTCCCTTCCCATTTGGGTTGAATGAGATGAGATGCAGATCTGTATCTGAAAGAAGTCCAATCAGCAAAATAACTCTGAAATTACCCACCATTTGGACCACATTCATACACCTGGGCATTAAAGCAATTCTGAAATTTATTTCCAAATCACCACTGTCAGGCACTCTCCGGAGAAAAGTGACCAATTCAGAGTTCAGAGAGTGGATGTTTGCACCACAAATGGGCAAACCCTGGGTTTAAAACCCATCCACAGCCCTTCCCATTGGTCCTAGGGGTGGTGGTGTTCAGGATGTGTGACCATGCTTGGAGGGATGATAAATTTTACAAAGCAATCATCAAATCGACATGCTGTTTGGCTCCATCAGACATGCCAACATGATTGATGTTTGCCCATCAATGGAGTCAAGGTTTGATCTGCTGGCCCAGCAGTGTAATCAAAACATTACCCACTCTATGTCTCAGAACCTGATGAGAAAGTTAGTGGGGGGTTGTTTTTATTATTGCTACTGTTATTATTCCCTCAAGGGACCCCTGTGACTATTGAATTATAGCTGATTTCTCTTGCAGTTTATTACAATTTGCCACTTGGCTCCTCATGTCAAAAACCCAATACAATTTTCAGCCAAAAAAACAAGGCACTACATTATGATAATGGCCTCAGCATTTCATCCATCAGCAGGAACTGAATGCATTACTTAACACATTTCAGAAGACTTCATGATGAATTTGAAAAGTTGCCCTTTTGGAGAGTTTGAACTTAAATCTTTGCATTACCATGTAGGCTTGGGAAAAGCCTTGGCAGTAGGACCTACTGAAGATGGAGAAGCCTTTTTAGAGAATGGCCAGGATAATTTCACACTTGCTGATAGGCTAGGATAGGGATAATAAGAATCAGCTGGAAGGAAGCTTACACTCTGGGCAATGGCTGCTCCAAATCCCACAGTCACTGGCTTTGAAGAGCCATCTGTCTAGAACCGATTGGCTCAGAGTCTGGCACACAGAGATAATGAATCCAAGGTCAGAGGTCAAGTTTATGCACATCTGAGCCAACCAGCTCAGGAAGGGTGGAAGGAAATCATGAGTCCATGGCTGCTGGGCCCCCTCCAGCCCCACTGCCTTTATGTGTGTATGGCATCGGTTGCCAGGAATAAAAATAGCAGGAGGGGTTGGGGAGATTTTATGCTCAACTCAGGAAGCGTTGACAGAGCAGCTACCTGAACGGTTTACATCCCTCCCAACTGAGTACTGTGAGCAATGACGGCGAAGCCTGATCTCTGCCCTCAGGAAGCTTAGTGTGGTGGTTGAATCAAAGAGGAAAACCAGCAATTCCCATGAGAGCTGGAATAAAGGAAGAAACAGATGCTGTAAAAAAGAAGATAGGGTAGATAGGATCTTAGTAGGAGGTTGCAGGAACAGGTGGGATTTTAAAAGGACCCTTGAGGATAGTTATTATTTCACCAAGGAGAAACAAGAACTGAGGCTGGGGTAAGTGTATCCCGTCATGTGTCCTTCAGTGGTGACCTCAAACATCTCTACTACAGGTTTCTGCTCCTCTCAAGGGCATCTTCTCTTGAGGACTCTGCCCCATCCACATTGCCGTAACCATTCAACTTTCTTCACCTAATGTGGCCTATAAATGCTATTTTAGCTTGGATGTCCCCAGGAGCACAATTTAAGCCAGGAGTCAGCAAAATTCCTCCATAAAAGACAAGATAGTAAATATATTCACCATTCCAGGCCATACTATCTCTGTCAAACCAGTCAACTTACTCCATCCTTATAGTGTGAAAGGAGCCTAGACAATATGTAAAGGAATAACATGGCTGTGCTCCAGTAAAACTTCATTTACAAAAACAAGTGACAGACTGGTCTGATCAATGCTGTTTTATACCATGGTTCGAGAACAAGTGGCTAACATTATTGCAAAGGATACAGGAAAGAGAGAAGGTGCAAGACACAGAAAAAGAGGGGCCAGGAAGGATTGTGGGGTTTTTTTTCTAAGATTTTATTTATTTATTTGAAAGAGAGAGAGAGAGAGATCAGAAATAGACAGAGAGGCAGGTGGGGCGGGGGGAGAAGCAGGCCCCCTGATGAGCAGGGAGCCCGATGCGGGGCTCAATCCCAGAACCCTGAGATCACGACCTGAGCCGAAGGCAGAGATTTAACCCATGGAGCCACCCAGATGCCCAGCATTGTGTTTTCAAGACAGTTAAATGTGAGCTACTGGAGATTAATCCCAAGGAGAAACTCTGCAAAAATAGGAGGAAAAAAACTCAAGAATTATCTTGGTCAACAGACAAGCGAGTGGAGGCATTTATACCCCTACATACATTAATCATGGATTAAGGGCTTTCTCTGGGAGGACATAATTTCTGGTAAACTCCAGCCCCTTCTCAGGTAGAATGGGGTTTTTCACCTCTAACAAACAGATGCTGGCCACTGGAAGTCAAGCTGGTCTTTGTGGAGTACTCTAAGGATCTGAGGGAGTGGGACTGAGCACAGCCCATGACCTGCACCACTCAGATCCAGCCATGCCTCACCTTAAGTTGGTTCCACTTTAAAAGTGATTCTTCTTAAAAGAAGAGAGTTAGTGGGATGTCAGACAAGCTACAGTCTCCACTACTATTGCTGAACCCAAGACCACAGTTGATATTCATCATCTACCTCCTCTACCATCCATTCTAGATTTTTCTCACCCTCTGTCAGCACTTTTGCTGATCTAGTTTACTTGCCTAATGGGCTCACCTAACCTTAATGTTTTTTCAACCATGACCATGTAAGACTTTGAAAATAAATTCCTTCCTAAAATGACGACACCATAAATAAATCTCTTAGTACATAACAGGTGCACAAAATGGCTACCTCCCTACTGTCAAAGTGTAACATATGTAAAATGAACGTGACACCCTTACTTCACAACAGTAAGAGCTTCACAGATTTTCACACACAAAAAAAAGTAGAGTTAAAAAGAAAAAAGAAAAAATCCTTCTGCCTGATTTCATATGCTAACATGTTCTTGCCAACTCCAGCTGCTGGCTCATCAAAAAGAGTTCATTAGTGTTGATTCTTCTGGTGTTTCTCTAGTAGATACCACAGCATGCCACTGAATAAAGGAGCAGCACCGCTGGCTGAATGGGTCCAAAGCCAAAGGGATCCCAAGTCCAGCAGCAATTTCCTCCCCATTACATTATCTCTTCTTCCCATCAGCTGCCCTGCAGAGCCCCACTCCACCAGAGAGAACAGCTCTTGCCCTGGCATTACTGGCTTCTCACAGACCCAGGGTTCTTTCCCATCCTCCATCCCAGAGGGCCTGGAGAGGCCATGCCAACCACATTGATGTCAATCTCTTTGGCAGATCTGTGATGGGGGGAGTACCCTGGGGTGTACTGATGCCAGATGGGCCCCTCCCATACACAACTGCTGGAGGGTCATAGCTCAGTATCAACAAGCAGATTTGGGTCTAACTCAGGAGAGGCTCCAAAATTCAACAAGAGACCACTGGACAACTTACCCCACATGGAGGGCAGCACAGGAGAGCACAGGACAGAGTCCTGGATTGCCTCCTGGCTCTGCCATTTGCTAGCCATGCCACCTGGGGAGCCTGTATCCATCACAGCCTCAGAACCCTCACCCACAGAAAGGATAAGGATATATACCCTATTCTACCAAGATTCTGGCAAGACTCAAAACTAAGATCATAGATATGTAATTCTTTTTTTTTTTTTCTAAAGATTTTATTTATTTGATAGAGAGAAATCACAAGTAGACGGAGAGGCAGACAGAGAGAGAGAGGGGAAGCAGGCTCCCTGCCGAGCAGAGAGCCCGATGCGGGACTCGACCCCAGGACCCTGAGATCATGACCTGAGCCGAAGGCAGCGGCTTAACCCACTGAGCCACCCAGGTGCCCCATAGATATGTAATTCTTTTAGAAACTTGAAAACATTATAATTGCAACCCATTCAAATGAGTCTAGATGTGGCTTCAAAGAAAGAATCCACATTCAGAAGTCTTGGGTTGGAATCCCAGCACCTTTTTCCCCCAATTAGTTAGAAGCTGACAATGCTCTTGGCCTCCGTACTCTGTTTTGGAAATTTAAGAAACTAATTCCTCCTACAGAGGTCTGCCATGGCGTTTCAGTGACCATGGAGATACTTGAGGGAAGAAGGATTAGGTGTCATCTACTTGTATCCTAAGCACTGATCCTAGTGACTGAAGCTTAGGGGGTATAAAACAAAACAAAACAAAAGGCAGTTTCTGAATGAATGAGCAGCATAAAGCAGGCACACATACTTAAGTAGTAACAACAGTAATAATAATAATGATAACGACACATTTTATTAAGCTAGCCAATATCCAAACCATTTCATGTGTATTATCATATTTAACCCTCATGGCAACTATAATGAGAGTGGTTATTTTTAAAGACCATTTATTTGAGAAAGAGCAGGAGCAGCAGGGAGGGGAGAGGGAGAAGCAGACTCCCCGCTGAGCAGGGAGCCCCTCCATGAGGGCTCGATCCCAGGACCCTGGGATCATGACCTGAACTGAAGGCAGACGCTTAACCGACTGAGCCACCCAAGCACCCTATATAACAAAATAGTTCTATTATCAGCCTAACTTCACACAAATAAGGTAAATTTCAAGAGGTTAGCTAATTTGTCCAAAGTCACCCACTAGTCCACAGAAAAGCCAGGATTCAAAGCTGACATCCCTCTGACTCTAGAGTCCACACCCAGTGTATGGACGTGCTCACATCCAATATACATATATACACATACACATCTGCATGTAGGTGTGCATACAGAATATGTACACAAATGTACATTACAGCTATACACATAGACAAATACACACACATGAACACATACAGAACGCATATGTATATGTGCTACATTTATAAAATGCATGCATACAAATACTCTATATGTGTGCATACATATATGTGTTTGCATCTTAATGATTGTGCTTCTCCAGTTGAACTTCGAGGGGTACAATGCTAACAAACTACATAAAACTCTGAGGCTGATCCTCATTCCCACTGAATGGGGGGAGGTCTCTGTAAGACCTATAAGTTATTCACCTTGTCATTCCCAAAGGAATCCCAACACCTGTTCTCAGAACTGAGCAGATATGGATTGGATTCTGACACTGAGCAACTGCTGTGTAATTACGTGCTGGTTACTTAACCTCTCTGATCCCCCATTGATGAGACTGAATGCCTCTTGGGGTTGTAAGAATTCAATGAGAGAATATGTGTAGTGCCTAAAAAAATATGGCATTCTTTACATATTAGGTACACACAGACCTTAAAGAGATTTTAGAGAGCTAACAAAAATGTGAATTAAATGACATATAAGGCACCAATATCTCCATAGGAACAATATTAATGGCTTCTGGGTTATTGTGAAACAATTATTAATTTCATTTCTAACTTAGCAATATTATAAAAGGAGTCACAGAAGCTAAAGATATCTATAGACATGTCCATACTGAAAAGGACGGCATACATTTAAAAGAGGTCACAGGAGTGCCATGTGAAGCATTTAGGATCCATTAAAAGGTCTAAATACTTGACCGGGAGAGTAAAACTTCAATAGTTTCTTTGTTCATTGAAATGTCAGCCTTTAGCGTATCGTATAAAGTTCTATTGATTACAGATCTGGACACATTTGCACTTCACACGTCTTTCTCCAGCCGTCCTGCAGCAAGCAGGGTGGACACTGTCCATAACTCACCCCGGCACAAGGAAGTGGTGGCAGGGAGAGGACAGACAGGGCTGAACGTTGTACAGGATGCGTAATTGATGGGAAACGGACAGAGATCCACTCGGGTGCGGGTGGCAGCGGGAGTGCCGGGAAGCCCAGAAGAACGACAGGGAGGAACAGGTTTTGAGAGGAAAATAGAATTGATTTGTGCTGGTGAGAGTCTGGGGGAGGGGTTCCATGGGAGGAATGTGGACAAAAAGCATCCTGTGTGTTTTAACTACCTGTCTGCCCCTCTGGGCTGTGAACACCTTCAGGGTGGGAGCCGCACCTTCCCACCACGGTGCCCAGCAGACACACACATATACTCCGTGGTCATGCGCCGTCGGAGGGGAAGCCTGTGATGGGCTGCTGGGTCTCATGTACTAGTTCCAGCCTCAGGCCCCCATACCGGGGCCCAAGAAAGACTGGCCCAGACAAGGCCCAGGCCCTCACTGGACCAACCCTTTCTAGGCAGATGAACCAGACAGGGAGGTAGGCTCATGAAATCAAAAAAGCAGATTCCCAAAACTGGGGATCGATCCAGTCAGCTCTTGGGAACAAAGCAGAACCCAGGCATAGACCCAGTGCCAAGGGTCCACGTGAGGCTAGGAGGGCAGGGAGGAAGTGGGGCGTTCTGGAGGGGCAGACACAGGCCCCCAGAAGAAGGCACACTTCTCAGTTGGGCTTTGAACCATAGATCATCCTATGACTTGCAGAATCCGTCCTTGCAAATTCACCTCTTTGCTAAAAATTCATTTGTAAACACAAAATCAGTCCCTGCAGACGTTCCATGGTCATTAAAAGACTCACACAAAGCTACAAATAATTTGATCAGTCAACAAGCTCACTCCCATCTGAGATGGGGCAAGGCGACATTCCACCGTTGTGTCTCAGCTCTCACACTGCACAAACAGTCCTTCTTGAAGCCTGTTTTTGTGTCATGTTTTTGGTTTTTTATGTGTGTATTTTGCTTGGTTTTCTTTTGTTTTATGTTTTGCGGCTTTCCGTTGGTCATTTTTCTGTTGAAGAGGGCCCCGGGCGTCCTGCTGGAGAGAGGTCTGGTACTCGGACGGTCTGGTGCTCTGCCTCCCATATGAGATCAGCCCCACTCCGGTGTGAGGTCTGGTGCTATGGCTTTGATTTTAATGAATCAAGGTCTTTATTAAATAAGAGGTCTTCAAACAGAAACATGCAGAAACAAAATTACGTATTGACTGACTGGTGAAAATGTTGGGACCAGAGGCTTGCAGGAGACAAACCTTATGTGGTGTCTCAGCATTCCCACGGTTAGTATTCATCGTGGTTTCAGAAAAGATCACGACCGTGAATAATGAGAATCATCAGTCTCTCACTGCCTGGAACACAGTTGTCTGGCCAGACTCTGAGCCGGACAGGAATTTCTGTGGTGTCTCTTCTCGCTATCGTGTACTTCTCCTGTTTCTGACCTCCTACTCCCTGAGGGGCAGCAGCTTTTAAGAATTCATCACCCCCTATCTTCTGGCAGCCCGGAGAGGAAGACGCCCGTTCAGGCAAGAAAGTGTAGCCTGCAGGCAACAATTAAGAAGCTCAGAGTTGGACTTCCCTGTCCCTCCTGGACAAAGGAAGACAGCACACCGGCCGGAACACGATTACTGTTCTTGCCTCTTCAGGGTTATTACACAGCTCGATCGTAACAATAAAAAGAATCTATTCCTAGCCCGAACTGTCTGCAGAGAGATAGTCTCAAAGGAGCAAAACAACTTCTGTACCTTCAGAGGAAGCCAAGTCACATAAAAGAGCCCGGCGGAGGTAAAGGGGACACTCTCGGCCCCGAGCAGCCCGCAGCCTCCCAGGCCTGCGTTCCGGGATGACTTTTAGACAATTTCATTTTTATCTCTCCCATGGCAGAGACACATCTAGATCCCTCTTAGCGCCTTTCCCAAAGACAATTTAGTAACATCAGGAGGGATCTGTCTTTTTTATGATCATATAAATAACAACTATCCAGGGCCGGCCTTGGCTGTTGGTTCTCTCGAAATATTAAATTAGCTTCTGTGGGAGAAAATAAATTTAAAAGACACGGCTTATTGTTTCAATAAAAACTGGCGGAATCAGGAGCAGGGTCCACTCACTGTGGCAATGAGACAGTGGAGAAGGACGGCGGGCCGGGCTGGAGGAGGGAACCACGCATTTGGTTGGGCCACCTTCCTAAAGCTCTTAGACCAGAGCTCAGTACTTTCTTGACAATTCTCAGATCCTAAGATCTTGACTATTTTCTCATTAGAAACGAGTAACAATCGGCCCTCAACATTTCTTTTTTTTTTTTTTTTTTTCGAAAGAGAGAGAGAGATCACAAGCAGGCAGAGAGAAGGGGAAGCAGGCTCACTGCTGAGCAGAGAGTCCGATGCAGGGCTTGATCCCAGGACCCTGAGATCATGACCTGAGCTGAAGGCAGAGGCTTAACCCACTGAGCCCCCCCAGGCGCCCCTCGGCCCTCAACATTTCTAAAGAAGCTCTGCGAACTGAAGATTCAACATCCCTCAGCCTTTGCCCCCTGCCCTGCCCCCACTGGAGTTTTCTGGAATAAGCATCTGATTGTTTGCAGCGGCCAGCTCTTCTGGACACGGCGAAAGGCCAGCTTTGTCGAGTGCCTGGCTGTGAGTCATAAAGGTCCAGGAGTAATCCTGGTGATTCCACGACTGAAGGTGTAAGGCCTAAGTGCTCTCATGCACTGCACACGTGTGCATTCGTTCCATTGCTAAGGAGATATTGAGCACAAGCTGTATTTTTTTGTTGTTGTTTAAGATTTTATTTATTCATTTGGCAGACAGAGATCACAAGTAGGCAGAGAAGCAGGCAGAGAGAGGAGGAAACAGGCTCCCTGCTGAGCAGAGAGCCCAATGTGGGGCTCGATCCCAGGACCCTGGGACCATGACCTGAGCCAAAGGCAGAGGCTTTAACCTGCTGAGCCACCCAGGCATCCCACCAGCTGTATTTTTGGCCCTGTGCTGGGCACAGAAGATACAGCCAAGAGCCAGGCATCACCCCTGCCCTCAGGGAGCTCCCAGCCGAGTCAGTGACAGAAGCACTTGAGAAGACCATTACCATCTGGTATGGGAGCTATAGGACAGGTGAGTCACGGGGTCATTGAAACAAGTAGGAGGGCATCCAACCCAGTCTCCCATGATCTGGGAAAGTGAAGCTGAGCCCGAAGAATGGACATGAGCTGGCCAGACACGAGGGAGAAGCCACGAATCTCCAGCACAGGCCAGGGCGAGAGAGAGCTGGGCAGCTTCCATATTTCCATCAGCCTGGCCCAGAGTATGAGGAGAGCTTTAAAAAGGGAGATCACGTCAGAATGGCTAAAATTAACAGGAAAAGACAGATGTTGGCGAGGATGCCGAGAAAGGGGAACCCTCTTACGCTGTTGGTGGGAATGCAAGCTGGTGCGGCCACTCTGGAAAACACTATGAAGATTCCTCAAGAAGTTAAAAATAGAGCTACCTTACAACCCAGTGATTGTACTACTGGGTATTTACCCCAAAGATACAGATGTAGTGAAAAGAAGGGGCACCTGCTCCCCCAGTGTTCATAGCAGCAATGGCCACAATAGCCAAACTGTGGAAAGCGCTGAGATGCCCACAACAGACGAATGAATAAAGATGTGGTCCATACACACGATGGAATATTATTCAGCCATCAGAAAGGACGAATACCCAACTTTTGTATCAACATGGATGGAACTGGAAGAGATTATGCTGAGTGAAATAAGTCGGGCAGGAAAAGAGTTATCATTTGATTTTACTCGTATGTGGACTTTAAGAAACAAAACAGAGGAGCATAGGGAAAGGGAAGGAAAAATAAAACAAGAGGAAATCAGAGAGGAGGACAAACCCTAAGAGATTCTTAAACAAAGGAAACAAACTGAGGGCTGCTGGAGGGAGGCAGGGGGATGGGGTCACTGGGGGATGGGCACGGAGGAGGGCACGTGATGGGACGTGCACTGGGTATTACATGCAACTGGTGAATCCCTGAACTCTACCTCTGGAACTAATAATACACTATGGGTTAATTAATGGAATTTACATTTTAAAAATAGAAAAAAAAAAAAAAAAAAAAAAAAGAAAGAGACCACAGAGGTAAGAGGGGGACAGGTCATGCAGAGTCTAAAAACCCAGCACCCTGCTACAGATTTACTTTTCTTATAATGAGAACTTTTAAGACTTATTCTCAGAGCAACTTTACAATACAGCGCTGTTAGCTAAACTTACCATTTCATACCATGTACATTCACTGAATGCCTGTGTTGTACACCGAAAACCAATACGGTGTTATATGCCAATTATATCTCAATTTAAACAAATAAATATGAAAACCTAGAACCCAGGGAAGCCAGGTTAACTGTCCTGCCACCTTCCCCAGGGCCTACCCGACATTTTGGGATCCACGCCCACGCCCCTGCTTGTCAAGTTGCTGTCCCATGCTCAATCTGGGAACTTGTATAATCTGCTACACCTTAGAGGTTACAGATAAAATAAAAAGAGCAAGATGAGTGCCTTTAAAACACAACAATAACTCAAGACCTGATCTCAGGCTACAGAAGGGCATGTGTAATTCAGGTCAAAGAATCTACTTCCCAATGGCCACGGTCGCCAAACTGTGGAAGGAACCAAGATGCCCTTCAACGGACAAATGGATAAGGAAGATGTGGTCCATATACACTATGGAGTATGATGCCTCCATCAGAAAGGATGAATACCCAACTTTTGTAGCAACATGTACGGGACTGGAAAAGATTATGCTGAGTGAAATAAGTCAAGCAGAGAGAGTCAATTATCATATGGTTTCACTTATTTGTGGAGCATAACAAATAGTATGGAGGACATGGGGAGTTAGAGAGAAGGGAGTTGGGGGAAATCGGAAGGGGAGGTGAACCATGAGAGACTATGGATTCTGAAAAACAATCTGAGGGTTTTGAAGGGGCGGGGCGTGGGAGGTTGGGGGAACCAGGTGGTGGTATTAGAGAGGGCACGGGTTGCATGGAGCACTGGGTGTGGTGCAAAAACAATGAATACTGTTATGCAGAAAATAAAAAATAAATTTTTTAAAAAAGAATAAAAAAAATTAAACCAGCAGCATATTCAAAATGCCTGCATTTTGCTTTATGAAATCTATACCTCAATAAAGTTGATTATTAAAAGTTAAAATAAAAAAAATAAAAGCTAAAGAGATTAAAAAAAAAAATCTACTTCCCAAGATGAGTCTCTTCTGATCACAGAAAACTCAGCGCGAACATGTCGCTGAGCCAGATGTCAAAGATTCTTAGTATCAAATGCCAACTAATCTCCAGGTTTCTGGGATCCTGAGGCTTAACAGAAACAGAAAAACAATCAGTGCTCAAATGAGGAGGCAGCCAGGACCCCCTGCCAAATGGCTCCTCCCCCACCAGCTGAACGGAAAGCAAGGCCAGCTGGGGGTTACGTCCAGGGCTTGCTGCCTACTTTAGCCCTGCCTGGAATGTCCTCCCCGACCCTGTCCACGTAGCCAATGCACGGTCCTCCTCTGGGACTCGACACAGACTGCCCCCCTGCCAACTTCCCACTCCCTCCTGCTCTCAGGCAGAGCCCATTCCGTGAGCTGGTCTCTCTGAGTGCTGTGTTCTCACCCTCATGCGGTATGTGACTGTGCTCACTCTGGACCTTCGTGGTGGTTCTAGAACCTTCCTGATAGCTCACCTTCCAATTCCCAGTCCCTACGACAAGAGTACTGAGCATGTGGCAAGTTCCCCATGCTGTATGGGAAAAAAAAAAAAATGAGGCAAATGAAAAATTCAGAGATGAGGGAAATCAGAGGGGGAGACAAACCATGAGACACTGTGGACCCTGAGAAACAAACTGAGGATTTTGGAGGGGATGGAGGTGGGGGGTTAGGTGAGCCTGGTGATGGTATTAAAGAGGGCATATGTTGCATGGGGCACTGGGTGTGGTGTATAAACAATGAATATAAATTAAATTTAAAAAATTTAAAAAAAGAACTCAGACTGGTAGGTCAGAACCCTGGTGACAGAATTTTTGGATTAGAATTTACTGCCCGCTGCACACCTGGTGCTTTACCCCCATTAACCTCTTACACACCACTCTCGACAGACTCTGGGGCAGGACTGACCCTCTCACGGAAGACAAAGAAGTCAGGGCACAGAGGGTCTGAATAACTTGCACAAGTCCCAACTAGATTCCAATCCACCTCCATCTTGACCTGCAAAACCCACACTCTTTTCCCTGCTCTAGTCTGATCCCAGTGCCAGAGGAACTGAGATTTCCCTCCAGTGAGTGTCTCTGTCGTGGGCCACTGCAAGCAAGTCATCTGGGAAAGTCACTCAAAAGACCCACTCAGGGGAGCCTGGGTGGCTCAGTGGGTTAAAGCCTCTGCCTTCGGCTCAGGTCATGATCCCAGGGTCCTGGGATCGAGCCCCGCATCGGGCTCTCTGCTCGGCGGGGAGCCTGCTTCTTCCTCTCTCTCTGCCTGCCTCTCTGCCTGCTTATGATCTCTGTCAAATAAGTAAACAAAATCTTTTAAAAAAATAAAAGAAAAAAAAGACCCACTCAGTCAAAAGCTTAAAAGAGAAAGAAAGAGAATTCACGCTCTATCCCTCACTATTATGGAGACAAATGCCTAAATTAAGTCACCCAATGTTCCCACTTCCCAGTAGAAGAGAAGCTACATCTGCTCCCTCACCCTATCAGGCTTCCTAAAACCTGCTGCACAGAACCTGCTAGTTCAGGCAAAGAAGCAAAAGACCCCAGAGAAAGCCATGGGGTCGGGAACTTTCTAGAATATCGGAGGGCTTCCGAGTTCTCTTGTAAGTGAGGCCTTTCCTCCGCAGTTTGGCTCAGCAAGCACCAAGCTGTTCCCTCTGAAACTCCTTCCAGAATCAATCATATTAGCCATTCGGATTACCACATCTACCTCCGGCGTATCATGAAAAGCCGGTAAAGCACAATTACTGCTTTTATATTTCACGCTCCTTGACCGAGCTGATTCTCGCAGAGGGCTGGATCAAATCCCATTTCGATAGGTCAGCTCCTGAAATTAGTAAATCCATGAAAGTTTAATATATTTAAGTTACCGACAGATCTAAAGTGCGTGCAAGTTCTTATACGCGAGTACACATGTGCACACACACAGGAAATCAGGCTCGCAGACCCAAATGCTTAGAAGGACAAAACCAATTGCAAAAAATGAGTGAAGCTGGACCTCGCAGGCTGTGAGGAACCAGAAAACAAATGACCTCATATAGGCACCAGCCACTATTGGCCGTGTGCCCAGCACGTCCATGCCAGGACCCACTGCCAGCAACTCTGTCCACCACTTTGCCTCATCGTCCCAAGGATGGCCTTGTTCTCTCATGTTTCTAGACTACTGAGTGGCCCATGGGCAGTTTCACCCCTAGATTTCACCTCAGACTTTACTGGGCCTCGCACAACCCAATACAAGACCGATGTGGCATCCTAAGGAAGGGCTAACCTCTCTTCCCAAGAGGATCCCTCACTTGCGGAGACCAAGCAACCAGAATAGTAGTTACAAAGAATATGGCAAATACCCAAATACCACCTGGAGGTGTAAGCATTACTCTTCTTACCAAAAAACAACAACAAAAGTGTGTATCAAATAATTTTGTTGTACACTTTAAATATATACAACTTTTATTTGACACTTATAGCCCAATAAGGCTGGGGGTGTGGGGGGGGAACCCTGTCTCTGGATTTTGCAGACTGAATGTTAGCCAAAACTGAGTGGCAGGGCTCACAGAGAAGATATGAACTTCGGAAACATGGTTGCATCCTGACGACCCCTTAGCACACTCTTCCGCTCATCATGGACCCCTCATGGCTCTTTTCACAGACTGGATTTTCCCAAGTGATGGTCATGATTGGTTCCATCTGTGATGCTCCAGTGGCCTCCCCCTTGACTTCTAGCAACGTTCTCTTTACCTTTTATGGTTCCTATAGAATCAGTAGTTCGCAAAGATGGTTCTCCCTCCACCACGTCGCTAACCTCTACCTTTCCTGCACCTTCTGAGCCTCTCTACAGGGGGATGGCCACCCAGAGCTCCAACATCACAACTAAGACATCTGCCAGGGGTTCTGATCTTCCATGGGCAAATCACTTCCCTGGTAAGAGGGAGTGTCTTTCAGTTTCCTTCTTCCCAAGGCGACTTGTCACAGCTCTGACTCTAACCAGATTCACTGGTGCCCCATCGTTTCTGTTTGCCAGCATCCCTGGGGTGGATAGGGACCAGCATCCCTGCTCAGGTATGTTTTCCTAACGCTTCCACTAAACCCATGTCCAGTCTTTGTTGCAGGAGCCCCTTGCGATGGAC
Source organism: Mustela lutreola (assembly GCF_030435805.1). NCBI lineage: Eukaryota > Metazoa > Chordata > Mammalia > Carnivora > Mustelidae > Mustela > Mustela lutreola. The sequence goes on along the minus strand of NC_081292.1, from coordinate 7,806,167 downwards.
ACTTCACATAAGAGCAGACACTGCCCAGCCCCTCCTTGTTCCTCTGCCACTCACTGTTCTAGGCACCGTGACTCTGCTTGGGGGCTTTCTGTGACTACAAGGGTGCCCTTAATCGGCACACAACACCATCCAGGAGTGCTGGGGAATTGAACGCAGTGGGAGCTCAGGCTTTAATGGATGGAGGTAGTGATAGAAATGCCCTAGCTTGCTCACTTCCTCAATAAGACACCACACTACCCCCAGAGGTGCCCAGTGGCCCCCAGCTGAGCACAGCAGCACCATGCTCTTCACTGCCTTCTATACTGGCCTCCTTCCCTTCCCCCTCTCACTTCTTGTCTCCCTGCAGGAGCTGGGATTGCCTCCCAAATAAATCACTTGCAGTCAAAGCCTTGCCTTGAGGTCTGTATCAAACCCATCAGAGACCAGTATTTCTCCCATCCCCTAGGGATCACACCTTCTGCTCCACCTACTGGAGCTCATATCCAGGGTTCCTCCAGGGACATAAAAAGGTCATACCCACTTGCAAATGTGGCCCAAATACATTCACTATCACTGGCCTTGAAGCAGCACCCTTTAAGAAACTCAATCCAGTGCCAAGAGTCTTGGTTGGAGCTGTCTTATTCAACCACATGGCCCTCAATGTGGGTCCACTGAGCTCAAGGGGTCCCTACTAGCAACTAGAGTCACTGGGGTCCCTATCGTCAAAATCTTACCTATCTACCCACTGGACCAAGTAGCAGACACTCTATTCTCCACTCCACACTCTACCTGACAGTGAGGCCACAGAGGGCACGGTAAGGAACAGGCACACACAAAGGCAGCCACATCCGATGAACGTTCACAGGTTACGAGATGATTGGGCTTCTGGCATTTACCAGCCCTCATTGCTTCCAGAGAGTGTCGCTGGTGAACAGAACAGGAACAGCAAGATAGAAACACAGCTGTCGTGCTGTGTATTATCTACACTACAGTAAGTCAGTCAGTGGAACAAGGGTACAGACAATCCACTGGGTAGGCTCAAGGAACCCTTCCCATTCACAATTCAAATTACATCCTTCTTGACCTCATTCTTCATCTGTGGCACAACCCTGCTGAAACTCAGACCCAGATGTTCCCCAGCACAGATTTGACTAGACGAGTTCTGCATCTAACTCCTGATGACTTCATTTGCATGTGGTTTCCTTACGATCACGTCGTGATGCAGGTGCCCACCGCCATGAATGGTATGTGGGTAGCTTCAGCTTTTATTGAAATCAAGACTCCACCTAATCAGTTTCCCCCTGTATCTGCCCCTCACAATAATCAAAAGAAGCCATGGTGTTCCCATTTTCCATGTTTTCCCCCTCTTTTGCCTAAGAACTTGCTACAGTAACTAAGTATCTTCAATATCTTTCCCTCCTTCTACATATGAATTCCCACCAGGAATGCTCTCTCTGATTAATACCACTGCTCGTTAACCAGATCTTTCATGTCTTTAAAAGAAATCAAGTAATTAATTTTCATACAAGGTCTCCATATTTTTAGATGCTGACAAGTAAAATTAATTAATTGAATGGGTGGATGGATGGCTGGATGACTGCATACATTCTTCAGGCCAAAAAGAACACACCTGCAGCTTGAATGAAGTCTGTGTCCATTGGTTTTTAGCCTCTGGTAACCATGTACTTCATTTTTCCAATGGATCTGTTAATAGACCGTGAGGCATCAGGCTTCACTGTCCTTCCACTGACTGTTCCCTTAGCTTGGAATTTCTCTTCTCTCCCTTCATCTGGCTTCTCTCTTTTTAAGCCTCCCTTAATGGTGTATCACCTATGAAAATGTCCTTGCTCCTCCTACCCCATCAATGAGAGCCCACCATCAATGAGAGCCCATTAGTGCCTCTTCCACGATACTTCTCATCTTGTGCCTATACCTTTAGCTGTATTCAACACAATCCCCCACATAGCTTTTTGGGAGGGCACTTTGGTTTCTTCTTCTTTCTTTGGGGGGACAGTTCCTGGATAGCAAAATCTTTGTGCTATATAACTGGGCACATCCATGTAAGTAACACTCAGAGCTATGGTTCCTTTAGATCCATGCAGGTACAGGGTATCGTACCTACCACCCAGCTGATCCCCAATGAACATTTACTGCATTAAGGGTGGAGAGAATGGATAAAAACTGATTTCTTAAACATGTTGTGAACTCAAGTTCTTCCCAACCAATGCTATAGAACTTAGTAGGTCTGAATGTGTTTATCTGCCCAAGTGCAACATTAAATTTGGAGAACGGCCAAACAGCATCCATAATACTGTCCTGCTTATCCCTCCCTTGACAACATCCACACACTCCTATCATCTCCCATTGGCTTGCTTGCTTCCTCTAACCCACTGGCTCTCTGCTGAGAGTGATTTTGCAATCCAGGGAATATTTGGCAATGTCCAAAGGCAATCTTGGTTATCCCATTGGGGAGTGCTGGTAGGATCTAGTGGGTAGAGGCCAGGGGTGCTGTAAACCTATTACGGTGCCCAGCACAGCCCCCATGACAAGGAATTATCTAGTCCAAGATGTCAATAGTGCAAAGAGTGAGAAATCTTTGCCTAAGAAACATTTGTTCCTATTGCTGTATGAGCAGGCACTGGGAGAGGGGTTCCCGAATGGAGGTAATTAAAGGTCTGGGTGCTTCAGAATCAAGGATGGGGTTTAGAGTCGACTGCTTACAGAAATGTTCATATGCACCCATGTCGTCAACAGGAGCTGCCAACACCTCGACCTGAGCCCGTTCCTTTCACAGAATTCACCGAATCGTCCCAACATTCACAATGGGTCTGCTTTATGCCTGATTGGTGGGTGACCTTTTCAGTTGAATTCAGCCTGAACTGTGCAATTGACACAGAAGGAACAAATGGACTGTGTTTTCCTATGAATTTAATATAGGATTATAGTGTTTTCCTCTAGGAAAGTTGGCACTTGCCAATTCAGGCGGGAAATCACATTATAATGGTAATGACACCTTTTATTCGGAGCATACCATTGTGGGTTGAAAGGTATCCCACCAAGCAATATGCTGACATCCTAAACACTGGTCCTTGTGAATGTGACTTTCTTTGGAAATAGGGTCTTTGCAGATGCAATGCAGTGCTGTTATACTAAAGGAAGGTGATGTCCTTATAAGGAAAGAAGAGAGGTTTGGAATACACAGAGAAGGCCATATGAGGATAGAACAGGGACCGGAGTGAGCAGCTACAAGCTAAGACGCACCAAAACCACCAGAAGCCCTAGAAACTGGAAGAGGCAAGAAGGATTCTTCCCCATATCCTCCAGAGGGAACGTGACTCCGCTAATACCTCAATTTCAGACTTCCAGCCTCCAGAACTGTGCCAGAATACATTTCTTCCTTTTTTCACCACCCTTTTTTTATGGTAATTCACACAGAAGCACTAGAAAATGAACACACTTACTACCTCCCAAGCAGTGTGTGCATTACCTCCTTCAATCCTTACAGCCAACAACGAAGCAGTATTATCCCCCATTGCACATATGGTAAAACTGAGGCTCAAAGAAGTTACAGGGCTCTCCCACAGTTGCACAGCTAAAAGGGACAGAGCCAGGATACAAATTCTAGTTCACAATTCTAGTGCTGTGCCCCTAAATCCGAGTGCCTTGCCATCTCCCCAAGAGGCACTGTGTTATCCAGTCCCCTGCCCCCCTAACCCCCAGAGCTTAAAAAATCAACACTGCTGTTAAAGCTTTGCTGCTTCTGTCCTCCCTCAGAGTGCAGGGTACAGTTTGCACAGAACCTCTAGTGTTCATGATTCTTTTTCAAAGGAAGCACTGCCCGCGCTCATCTCTCCAGAGCTCTGCCTCCCTGAATCAGAATTCACCCGTCTGAATTCACCAGGCCTCTGCCTTTGGTAGCGGGGCGGGGGGGCGCACATATGTCCCTAGGTCCATGGCCCCTCAGTGACCCCTTCCTGTGTCATGCTTTTCAGGTCCTGCCTCTCTAGTCCTGCTTGAGCGGGCTCAAGGGTAGACCCAAGAGTGAAAAGGAAAGTCCCTGAGATTTGACTCCACCTCCCCAGACCTGGGTTTGGAGCCCCTATACAGCAATCTCCTCTCCTGGACCTCTCCAGTCCCAACCTGTCAAACACAGACAGACAAAATGAGAATTTTTCAGCTTAACCAGAACCCTGCCCACCATGTCCTCACCCATGAGGGCGACCACCTCCTTGGCCAAGAGCCCAGGCAAAGTTAAGCAAAACGCAACCTCTCTATTTCTGTCCAAGATTTAGGCCCTGTTCTCATCTGCTTGTCCAGCCTATGAGCTGGATTGCAGAGCACAGAAACCCCAAGAATGTTCCCTGGACTTCCCAAAGGCACGGTCAGAACCACTGCCAGGTCTGAGCCCTCTGCGCGCAATCTCCATATTCCTGCCCCCACCGGGAACAAGGCAGCACCCCAGAGCCAAGTAGAGAAGCGTGCTGTCAGGACCTCTGCAGACTGAGGGAGGAGCTTGCTGGGGTAGGATCTCCTGCTCTTCCTTTGCTCCTTTCCCAGGGTTGCACTTCCCTGTCCCCCGGAAGCTGGTGAGTGGGCCATGCTCCTGAGGGGCCACCATCCTACGAAGGCTGGGAACATCTGCAAACATCTCCAAGTCCTGCTGGGGCTCCCTGCAGAACCCACACGGACAATGCCACTACCCAGGACCCACCAGACACCACTTTCTCCCAACCCACAGTCTTCCACCCTATCTCAGCAGCTGATGTAACCACCTTGGCCCTCTGAGACCCCACCCAATAAACATTAAGAGATCTAACATTTTGGCGGATTCACTATATAACCAACAACCCTCTAGCTTGTTACAAAACCTCCTTGCATCTCCTTACTACAGACCATTGTGGGGCCTGGATCACTGTCAGAGCCTTCGGGGGGCTCTTCCCTCTTTCTGGAAGGCCTTTGTGGGAGGCTGAAGAATGACCCCTCCAAAAGATGCCCAAGCCCCAATCCCCGGAACCTATGGATGTTACATGGTAAGAGGAACTTTATAAACATGAGAAAGATTGTGCAATGGGGAAATTGTTCTGGATTATCCCAGTGGGCCCCCTGCGTGTTCCTGAGTATAGGAGGGAAGCAGGGGAAGCCGACACACAGGGAGGAGATGGTGAAACATGACAGAGGCCGAGAAAGTTCTGAAGATGCTCTGAAGAGGTAGGGAGGGGCTGGGAGCTTAGGAACGCAGCTCGAAAGCCCAGAAAAGCAGAGAAACAGATCCTCCAGGATTCTGGCGGGAGCAGAGCCCTGCCAAAAACCTCAACTTGAACCCAGAGAAATGGGTTCTAGACTTGTGGCACCCAGAACTGTTAAGAGAGTAAATCTGTGCTATTTTAAACGCCGAGGTTATAATTTTTCCCGAAGGCCCAGGAGACTCACCCATGCCTGTTTCACTGGTTTTCCCAGAGCTCTGCCCTTCAAATTCCCATCTCTGTTCCAACGGTACCTTCGAGACAGGTCCTCACCAACCAATGATCCAAGGACATCCCTCCTCCCAGAGGACACTTTTTTACCATCCACCCTGTTTAGTCTCTTATCTGAAACGATCCTGTTTCTTGCTTCCGGCTGCCCTTCCTCTCCCCGCATCACCACACTGTTTCCTAAGGACAGGACCACGTCCGTCCTGTTCACCACCCAATGCCCGGAGCCCAGAAGAATGCCTGGCACATCCCAGGGGCTTCAGACAGGTTTGTTAATGAAATGAAGGTGCATCTTGAATATGAGGAAGCTGGGGTTCAAAACCGCCCACGGTCACTCAGCCCATAAATGCTGGAACTACATCGCTGACTTTCAACGCCTCGACCCCAGGCTCTCCGCTCAGCTGGTCGCCAACCTCTGCCTTGGGTCCCACCACAAGCTCCAGTTCCATACTCGAGGAAGTGAATGAGCGCCAGCTAATGGGCCCTGATCGAGCTGCTTTATCCGGAACAAATGATGGTACCTCCTGGCCATCAGCAGAATGGGCAGAAGGCAGGCCTGAACTGCAGCCTGGTAGGGCAGGAAACAGTTAATCAGGCACAAAGCACCCTTATCAGACCTGGCAGTTCACCCTACAAGGGAGGACTAGCTCTTCCTCTGCTCCCCTGACATTCCCAAGGATAAATCCCCTGACCTCTTGTTGTTTACACGGAGCGCGCCAAGCGCGGAGCAGAGAGATTTAAATTAACTGACTTGTAACATCTCAACACAAGGTCTAAGCCCAGAAGGAAAAAGAAGGCAGGGGGACTCAGTAATGTGAACTTTAACAACTGGATAATGACCGGCTGAACGCTCGGATGCAGAGAAGCCCTTCAGATGGCCACAGACCGGCTGTCACAGCTTCATTTTCGGGTCATCATTACCAGCAGGGAGCTCGGTGTCGAATTTCTCTGCCCTGGAAGGCCCACTTAAGCCATCTTAATGATTTTCTCCCATGCTGCGAAGCCACCAGCCCACTTTCCATCAGATTCACTCCCAGTGAAATAATGGCAAGTGTAATGTTCTCTTCGGGCCTGTGGAGATGGGCATGGAGAGGAGGCATCCCCGAGGCCGCAGAAGACCTCCCCCAGCTCCTGCTGGTGGCCTTTGGGTCCCAGCTGGCCGCGGAAGGGGAGAGGTGGAGAGTGTGCGCTCATTGTCTCCACAGCCGGGTCAATGCTCCCTCTGGCTAACAGCGGCTAACAGCAGGGATCTGGGCCAGGAACGAATGAACGAGCTGCTTGATTTGGGGATAAGCCTCCCTCCCTACTGAATCCTGATCCCTTGTTTTCTATGCTCTATGATGTCGGGGCTGTAGGAATCTTTAACAGGAATGCCTTCCCCGAGAGAGAGAGAGAAGTCAAACAGATTGAGATTTTAAAAATGTCTTTGTTGTTGCTAAAATCACGGGAGCATCACAGTTTAGAAATGGCAATAAAGTTACTCATTTGCACAGCCTCCTCGAGACACCGAGCTCCCATCTGGAGATGAAGCCTATCCCACCGGCCGACTACGAGGCCAAGAAGAGAGGTCAGATTTCAGAACAGGAAATCTGAGTCAAAAGGCTAGAGATGCTATTGGCCTGGACAACAGGGATAGTGAGAGGCAGAGAGAAGCTGCTGGAGCTAAGCGCAATGAAGGAGGTAAACTAACAGGACTCAGCAGGTATTATTACTAAAGTCATATATGCTAATAATGTATATTACTATGGTTATACATAATAATGGGCTTTACTTTTAATAATTTGTGTCTTATATGTATGTGGATAAAGATATAGATGTAGAGAAACAAGAAAGTGAGAAAAAAGGAGAGAGACTTACAAACATAAAATCACACCCTCCCCAAGACATCTTCGGGAAGAACCCAGTCAAGTGGCCAGAGCAGGGACAGGCCAAGTGGACAGTGCTGGTCGGGGAGATTCTAGCTTTCTCTCCAAGTTACCATTTCTTATAGAAAGACGCTTGTAGATAACCATGTTGCTGAACAGGGTGGGGTGACAGGTTGCAGATAAACAGGGACTCGGACCTTCTCTTCTGCCTATTGTGCATCCTCCCTCCCTGCCTCCAGACAGGTTCTGGAAGATCACTGGCCACTGTGGTCCCTGTGGTGGTCACTGTGGTGGTCACTGTAGTGATCACTGTGGACCAAATGACCTTCGATGGCTTTGTCAAAGCCACAGTCCCATTTCTAATGATACCAACCCATCGAGGGTCACAGAGTCCTAGGGAAAACTCTCCCTGTGCCACAAACAAGGTCTGTGGTGGCAGGGTGGGCTCAGATGGGCGTTCTGTCCCTCACTGCTCCCCAATTCCCTAGGACCCCTTCTAGACTCAGAAGGAAAGGCCAGGATGGAGATGAGGGGCAAAGGGCTCCATGCAGCACAGAGGATACAGATGGAATCAGGTCTCCCTGGATGGGGAGATGCCCGGATAGGCTATTTCTCTTCTGGGTACTTCTAGGGGAGCTCTGGAGATCCCTACCCTGATGAGGACCTTGGACCGTAGCCTCTTTGGCTGCTTCCAACCTGAGCCCTGGTATTCTGGTCCCCCTAGGCTCTCTATTAAGTTCTTCCTGGTCCTCTGGGAGGGATCCCACAGGTAAACCCACTGGCCTGTTGGGACCCTCATGCATCCTTCCCCCATCTGGGGGTAAAATGCAGCTCCCACCATCATACCCACCCTTCTGGCCCCGTTTCCAGGAGGGCCGCTCACTCTAGCCTTACTCTGCCATCTCCCCAGACCAGACACACACACCAGGCCTTGGGATTCCTGGACTCCGGGTATCATGGGCACACCAGGCCAGCTCCCCAGTCATCTCTGTGAAGCTCCTGACTCAGCCTGAGGTAAGGACCAAGTGCAGGGGTGGAAAAGAGTCAGAGTTGGGGGTGCACAGCCTTCACCCTTCGCTCCAGAGAAACCGTCTCCTGACCCCCGATTGCTACATCTCTACAGGCTGGAATGCATGGTTTCCAAGGGTAACAGGGCAGAGTCCATCCTCTTAGTGAGCCCTGCACTAGTGACCCAATCAATGCCCCACTCCCGGCTGTGGGTGTTCTTAGCACCAACTGCCTTAGCCTTTGGCTTCTCAGTCAAAACAGAGACACTCGAGTAGTTAAATAATCGAAGACCAAGTAGTCTAGGAGAGAAAGGCCCACAGGAGAGAACCAGAGATATAAATATGTCCCCTTTCCCCTGCCCTGCACCAAACACACACACACACATGCGTGCGCGCATGTGTGCACGCACACACACATGTGCACTCACACATACACACGCGTGTGCACATGCACACACATGCACACACACAGAGCAAAAGACCAGGAGATACAAAGGTTCTCAATGAGTTTTGGAAACTAGGAGATGTTCAAGTTGGTGAAAAAAGAAGTAAGAATCAACAAGAGTCCAGATAACGCAGATACGTAAGATCTATTCCCAGTCTCTGCAGGGCTGGAAGAGAACCAGATGCTAACAGGAAATCAGGCCATCAGTGGTCCTGCACAGAGCACATCTCCCCTAATGTGGGTTTCCAATTCCATCATCAGCTCAGCTATAGGGCTGAAGTCTGGTTTCCCAAGAATGATTCTTCACTTCTTTTCCTACCACGTTCCTCCCGGCAAGTCCGTCAGTCCTGGTTTTGCACCTGGGCTCCTGGCTCAGTTCCTTCTGCACACTTAGGTTCTCAGGTGGGTCTTCTAGTCAACCTGCTTGGTACAGGCTGTGTGGTTTTTTTCCTGACTCCAAATATGTGTTGTTTGTCCAATAATCAATTCTCCAATTTGCTGCCACCCACTGGGTGTCCAACAACTCAGTTTGGTTCTGATACTCACTGCCCAGAATTAGCATGGACCCCACAGGTGAAGGGCTCAGTCCCGTATGACTGCTCCCACTTCAGACACTAGTCACCAAGGGGACCCCCAGCTACCCACCCATGCTTATGCCAAGACAACTATGAATTCAGGGGCTTCCCAAAATGCCCTCTTCCGGGTGGAATAATTCACTAGGATTTACAGAACTCAGTGAAGCACTTCCTTTGCGTTTACTGGTTTACTGTAAAGAATCCAAGTCAGCAAAAGTCAAATGGAAGAGATGAGAACAAGGGTGGGGGGTGGGAGGAAATACAGAGTTCCCACGTGCCCCTTATTACCTCCCAACGCAGCATTGTGTTCACAAATCCCAAAATCCTGAAAGCCATCATGTAGGGATTTTTGTCAAAGTTTTTTCCATTATGCAGACATGGCTGATAAAATCATTGGCTGTTAGTAATGGAACTCAACTTCTGGCCCCTCGCTCCTCTTTTTTTTTTTTTTTTTTTTTTTTTTTTTTTTTTTTTTTAAAGATTTTATTTATTTATTCGACAGAGAGAAATCACAAGTAGGCAGAGAGGCAGGCAGAGAGAGAGAGAGGAGGAAGCAGGCTCCCTGCTGAGCAGAGAGCCCGATGCGGGACTCGATCCCAGGACCCCGAGATCATGACCTGAGCCGAAGGCAGCGGCTTAACCACTGAGCCACCCAGGCGCCCCTGGCCCCTCGCTCCTCTTCAGAGTCTGGGGATGGCATTGAAAGTTTTAACCCTTTCATCACAGAGTTTATTATTGGTTTTTCCAATAATAAGCCCCCACCTTGAAGCTGTTCAGGGACCCTCCAAGAGTCATCTCATTAGCATAAACTCAGGTGTGGTCAAAAGAGGTACATTGTGAATAATAAAAGACAGCCCTATCAATCAGGAAATTCTAAGAGTTTTAGGAGCTCTGTTCATGAACCTGGGACAAACACGAAATATATATATCTTTATTATACCATTCTGGCCCAGCCCGCCTTGTCCCCGATGAGACTCCATCCTGGTCTCTCCACCCTGGGTTTTACTGAAGGATTTCTACTTTTTCTGAATTTGCCAAGGTCTCTCTTACCTGCTGGCCTTCACCACTGCCCATCAACCTTGACCTCCCACCTTTGCTGTGACCATGAGACCCAACCTTCTTAGACGTGGATGCCACCATGCTCCTTCAGGCTGGGACCTGGCAGGTCAGTGCACCCCAAGAGCCTGCCTGAAAGCCTGGCCCCTATGAAAGCCACCTCCCTTCCTCAGGGACATGATTTTACCATCTTTGTAGGACTTACTAGTGCAATGATCTCAGTTAGAACAGCAAAGAGCCTCAGCCCTCAACATCTGAGTTCCCTGCGTCTGTCCAGTCATCAGTCAATTAGGCTAAAACAAGACCCCCTGGTAGTGTGGTTTCCTTGTGATCCAAAGAGGAGTTTTCCAAAGCCAACCTGATCTTGGTTTTCCTCACGTTTTAAGATTTTCTGGCTGTGATGAAAGTAATGCATTCATAGTATGTTTTCAGAGAGATAAATTGAAATAAATATCACCTGCTATTATTCCTCCCGGGGAGAACAGTGATTATCACCATCACCTGTGTAGCACATTCGTTTCCTTTGCACGGATGCACCATGATTCATTCCACAGCCCTCCTCCTTTGGACGGTGTCTTTAACATAGTTCTTGATAATTCAGGCCCTTCGTATAATCACCCCCGAAGCTTCCACTTAATGCCACTTATATATGGTAGTTGCCAGGAGAAAATATCATTTCATGGGCCATTAATGGGCTTAACAGTCTTATTTAAAAAAAAATAATAAAAATTCTTACAGTTCATATTTTTTTAAGTGGAGTTGAAGGAAAAGCAATATGCTATGACCCCTCATTTCATTTCAGCTAATATTTATTTAACACCTTCCTGGGCTGGAGGCTCTGTCCTTATTACCCCATTTGCCTTGCTCGGCGCCCTCCTGGGTAGGTGCTAACACGCCTTCAAAATGGGGAAATAGGATCAATAAGATTAAGTCCCTTTGCAAATTTGACAGTGTTAGGAAACCACAGAAGCGTGATTCGGCCCCTGACACAAGCATCGGGGCTCCTTCCACAGCCTCAGAGAAACCAACCAGTAAATTCAGCAACTGTAGCTAAGAACCAGGCTGTTGGGGGCAGCAGCGTCCTCCGCCACCCCACCCACCACAAGCAAGCTGTGTGACCTTGGCCATGCTCCTTCAGTCTGTGTCTCAGTTTTCCCAGCTATAAAGTGGGAACAGTCATGTAGTGACCCCATTTTCAGACAGTAGTAAGATTCAGGCCATGGACATAAAGCCCCCAAAAGGGAGGCTGGCCCACAGGAAGTCGTTAGTCCATGTGCCCATTATTCCCTTCAGCCTCCCTGCACTGAGCCTGCCCAGAACAAGCCAGCCGGGGGTGTCTCCACGGGCTGCACATGGTCCCCCACACGGTGCGCTCGGGACATCAGCCCGCCCTCCAGGACGCGCTCCCATGTACTAAGACAATGGATGGCATTATCTGGTTTCCTGTTGAAAAATCTAAACCTATCTTTTAATACCTTGTGTATTCCTCCTCTAGCTTGTTTAAGATCTTTCACAGATGAAATACTCAACTCTTCACACAACTTGAAATTCCGTGCATGTTCTCCTCCGCTCTCCCCCCAGCCACAGGGTCTGGAATGTTCCTCTAATCCCGTTCTCCTAGCCAACAGCCACCCTCAGGGCCTCTTCTCCTATCCCATCCTCCACCTGCCCCTGGCTGAGACCGGGTCTCTCCTCTGTGCTCCCTCTGTCCTCACTCCTTATCTTCAAAGCCAGCATTTCTCACTTTCTTAGGACTGTCTGTAACGGTATCTCTCCCTCCATTAGCCACTGAGCTAATTGCATTCTAAATGCCAATGAGTCCCATAATCCTGTCTCCTACAGAGAGGCAGCCTCTTTACTCCAGACACGTGTTTTTATCAACCTACTTGATATCACCACAAAAAGGTAGCAGAGCTTCTTGAAACTCTACATTTCCAGGGAATTCGTGACCCTTCCCTCAAGCCTGGTTTTTCCCTGGTGTTCCCTGGCTCAGTACATGGTGTCTTCAAACGGGCATCCCCGGAAACAAACCCCAAGACGGGTTCAAGGGTGAGGAGCTTCTTTCAGTGATTTGAGGAACACCAGTAGGAGTAGGACAATTACACAGGGGAGAAAGTCAACTACTAAAGGATAGACTGTTAATTTAGCCCTGACAGTGAACGACTGGAATTTAATCCCATGGACAATATAGACACACAGCTCAGAATTATCCCACCTGCAGGTCAAGGGGTTGTGGGTATTTATACAGCAACTTCCAGAAGTCATTGGTTGAGGACTGCTCCACAAGGGTAAGTTCCCCAGGACCTCCAGCCTGCCACATTCACACAGGCAATGCAGCCTCTGGTGCTTCCAGATTCCCTCCTGTGCAGGATAGGCACACTGTTAGGGGAGCTGGAGAGAGCATTCTGAAATGGTCAGGTCCAAGGGTTGTGGATGGGGCGTGATTCATCCAGAACATTCTTGATACGTCTTCCTCCCCCGGTCCCTGTATGCAACACAGCACCAAGCTCTGTGGCCTTCATCTCCTAAACCTCTCTGGAACAGACCTTTATTCCAGTCCCTCGATCATCACTTGCATGGACTCCTGCCATCACTATTCACTCCCTTTCCAGTAAGAGGCTTAAACATGTGACTTGCTGTCCCTCTGATGGAAGGAATAAAATTTCCCATCCCCTTGACATTAGACTCAGCCATATGACTTTCAATCATATATAACCAATCACATGTAACCCATCAAATAGGCTTCTTCTGAGCAGAAACTTAAAGGACAACCTCCTGTGGACAACCATAGCTTTTCTCCCTCTGCCATGAAAACCATATCTCCCACATCAAATCTTCGCCATCATTCCAGGTCCTGGACTGAAGAAGCGCTCCTGGAAAAGAGCCAGAGCCACGCACCGAGGACATGTCATGCAAGCGAGATAGAACGCTTCGCTGACGCAAGCCACTGAGATGTTGGGGGGAATGTTTCTTCAGCATAACCTAGTGAAAGTCAACTTCTGTACTTATCACCATTTTGGTCCCCTCCACTCTCTCACTGGGTGATCTTCTAAAAACACCCACCTGATTCTGTTATTCTCCTGCTTAAAAGCTGCCAGTGGTTTTCCACTGCTTCTAGAATAAGCATCAAAGACTTGGCCTACCGCTGTCGAGGCTCTGCGAGGTTTAACAGACTGAGACACCCAGGTGCCCTGATGTTATTATTAACTATTCTGAATGAAACAGAATATACTGTGTGGTAGGCAGACCTCATAAGAACTCCAAGAGCTGGGCACTGTTAGGATCCCCATCTGTGGCTAAAACACAGAGTTAAATGACTTGCCGAGGTCATCCACAGAAAATGTGATAGAGCTGAGATTCTAATCCAGGCCATCTGGTTCCCAAGGCCCTGCCCTTAGTCACTACATGAATGAATGCACGAACAAATGAATGAATGCATGAAGCGAGCTTCTTGGAGCATGAACAGTGTGCCCTGTTTATTGCTACAGCCACGGTGCTGGCTAGGAAAGATCTAGCACTTTACTGAGTGCTTGATGCATCAATCAATCAGCCCATGAATGAACAAATGAACAAGCTGACCCAAGGGGGTTGCCATTTCCAGGAGTGGCGATGTGACAAGTCCCTTCTCTCTGAAGCTCAGCACACACAAATGCTTTCGGGGGCGCTAAGTCTTTGTACAAGACTCCAAAGGCCCATGCATATGAGAAGATCCTCACCCACTGGGACTCTCCTACCCCAGGATTCCACTTCCTACCTTGGATGCCATGCCAAAAGCCCTGCCTCCCTGCCAAAAGGTGGAGAGGGGAGCATTTGTACTTTTCTAATCAGTTGGGAAAGGAACCCAATTGCTTTGAGTCCCTGGGAACTCCAACCAGCATCTGCAGGGAGAGAAGCATGGCTTCAGAGCAAATGCTGAGCCTGGGGTCTACATCAGCCAGGTCCTTGGAGAAACTCTGCCTTTGGACTTCCCTCAGGAAGCAGCTGGAGAGAAGCTACTCAAGGAGTCACATCACATGTTTTCCAAAGCTGATCTGAAACGAAGATCACACTAATATGCTTGGTTTCATGGAACACACCAGTGTTTGTCACTTTGCTTGGCTTCTCGAAAAGTGCACAGTGGCACTGACCAATCAGATTGCATATGAAATGCACCTGGAACTATGCTACACGAACTCAGGATGTTTCTTTCAAAACAGAGTTAGGCCATTGAGATGCTGTGCCAGAGCTCAACAGATGCCGTGGACTGCAACAGCCTGTGGCATGGAGTGAGTGGGCAGGAAGTTCTCCATCGGGTCTGAGCAGAAGGTGCCCGGGGAGCCCAGAGGAGAGGAATGTCCCTGAGTCTGAGGCAGGGCTTCATGATGACCGTCACACTGGAGTGGAGCACCAGGCTTCCCACATCAGAGGTCTTTGGATTTGGGGGTTTTATTTGTTTTTTAAAAAGATTTTATTTATTTATCGGAGAGAGAGTGCAGGAGTGAGGGGAAGCAGAGGGAGAGGGAAAATCAGACTCCCCACTGAGAAGGGAGCCCAATGCGGGGCTTAATCTCATGACCCTGAGACTATGACCTAAGCCGAAGGCAGACATTTAACTGACTGAGCCACCACCCAGGCATCCCCACTGGGGGCCTTTGTAAAGGAAAAAAAAAAAAAAAAAGATGTTTAAAAAAAGAATTGTCTTTATATTTTTCAAAAGATTCTTACTGTTATTCACCAATTAAAATAATAGCAATCATAATAAATAATCACCATAAGCAAGACACTCTTTGACCTGACATAGGCTTCCCTCCTGTCTTCTCGCTCACCGCAGTCCCTGGCCTTCTGCTCACCTACTTGCCATTCCCCAGCACCAGAAATGCCAACCCTTCATTCTCCGGAAGCAACTTTCAGGGTTGGGCTTTGCTGGGAATTCTTCAGAACCAATCAAGACCTCCCAGACTCAGAGCCTCCCACAAGCCTCCTAGGCAGGGCTAGCGACCACTGTGCATGCCCTCACAGCACCCTCCCGATCTCCTGGTGAGGCCGTGAATAATGGCTGGGGCAGCAACATTCTGACCACACTGCCTGGCACACAGGAGGCATCAGTGACTATCTGCTGAGAAATGACTGGTCAGAGAAATTGATGGATGAACAAATAACTGTATCTGACAACCTCATTTACCTGGAATGCTGAAAATCAGAAGAGAAACAAAATCTGACTTTGCAGCAGAAATCTAGAACTAACCAAATCCTCCCACCACCCCCCATTCATTTTACTCCTGGGAAGAAACCTGATCCACAGCCCATTTATTAAATCTCTGGATAATATGCTAACATATCATATCTAGAGCCTACAGGTGCCAGCTCCATATCCCAGCTCTGCTTCTTCAATTTACTTCCAAAGCCCAACTCCCCTCGTCTGGGTAGTGTTCACCACATTCATTCTTTCATTCTTTCAAACATTCAACGAACACTTCTCGAGCACCTATAATGTGCCAAGACCTGCATTCTAGGCATCTAGGAATACAGCGGGGAAAACACAGGCGACATTCTAATGTTTTAGGGGACAGGCGATGAACAAAAGAAATCAGTAAGATATTACATGTTAGATGGTGGGTGCCATGGAGGAAAATACCATGTAGATGGTAGATAGGGAACATAGAGGGACTAAAATTTTAACTGGGATGGTCAAGGGACTATCCCTGTTAAAAGAGACCTGAAGAAGGGGAGTGAGGGAGCCATGTGGAACATGGCTTGGGGACAGCACTCCAAGCAGAGCACATAGCAAGTGCAAAGGCCCTGAGGTCTGAATGAGATGCATGAGACTGAAGTGGGGGAAAAAAAAAAAGAAAAGACGAAACAGAGGCAAACATGGCTGCTGTTGATGGAGCCATAGGACAGGAGGAGAGAAGTAATGAGGGCAAACCTTCCAGAGTCAGAAAACCATGTAGAGGACCTTGACTGGTGCTCTGGGTAAAAGGTGGGAAATGCTGCTCACGTTGGAGCCAGGGAGTAACAGGAACTGATTCACGTCTTACACTGCCACTCTGACTGCGGTGACAAGACCAGAATGAAAGGAGGGAGGCCCAAGGCAGAGAGGTGAGGTGGGCGGCAGCGATGGCTTGGACCAAGTGGTAACTGAGGGAGTGGTGAGAAGTGGCCACATCTCACACACACCTTGAGCGTAGGGCCAACAGGACTGGCCACATGGTGGAAGATAGAGTGGAAGCAGGATGACTTCCGGATTCCGCCTTGAGTACCTGGTTGCTGCGAGGAGGAGATCCAGCATGTTTAAGAACCCAGAAAATGACAGTGTTGGTATTATGGCCGCAGTCTGGTTTGTTCTAGGACTTGATTAGCTAACTGATCCCCAGCAAGGTAGAAAGAGCAGTTAAGGAGAGATGCTCCTTCCTGGGAGATGTGGGATTGGAAGGGAGGGAAACAGCTGCTGGGAAGAGGAGGCTGAACAAATTCATTAAGAGGGGACACAGGAAGTCACAAAAGCCACAGGCGCTCAGCCCTAGTCCATGGGGGACTAGCGTTCTGGCATGCCTCGCTAAGTCCCCGGGGAATGGCCTTATGAAAGTTAATTTTCTTAATGCCAGTGAGTCATCCAGAAGATCAAATTCTGTTTATTGTATTCTGCTTAAAAGATCAGTAAAGTGTGTAACCCATTATAGAACAACTTCCATCTAAAATGCTTAAAATAAAATATTTGGCACTTAAAAGGATAATTCCTCAGATGCCTGGAAAAAAAGGCTGCCCGGAGATTCTAGGAAGCGATGTTTTATTGTACCAGCATAAATTCACCCACATTCAGAACGTGGGAGACACATTCACATCCATTTCCTCCTTTGATGCTCATAAAAGCCTTAGGAGAGAGATAATTATCCCTAACTTCATAGGCATGAGACTTTATAGGCTGAGAAAGGTGAAGTGATTTGTTGGAAGCCACACCACAGAATGGATGCAGAGCCATCGCTGGAGGTGCAGGGGAAGGCTCCTACCTCAGGGCCCCCTCGCTGGCCTCTACCACCCCTACACCCATGTGTTTAGGACAGTGGTTCCCAGTGGGAAGATCTAGACCTAGAATCGAAATCCGGATCTGCCACTAACGCCTGTGTGACCGATCATGATCTAACTAGGGGGCAGCCAAACATTTGTGTGTCTCTTCCAACTTGACTCAGCCCCTAATGACTTCCAGGAGTCCCATGCTTGAAAGTTCCAGAATCAGCCATACCCAACTGGGAAGATCCATGAGTTGGATCAGTAATGGCTTCCTGGAGTGGAAACTAGGGGAGCAAAGGCACGCGTGCCTCCCCTCTGTCATCCTTGGGTTGCACGACCTGTCAATTCCCTTCCTGCTCTCGCGGCAGATGATCATGTCTAAACAGAGATGTCTGGGTCATGAATAAAGGAGGAATGGATAATCATGAATAGAGCCATTTTACACACATCGATCTGCTTTTCACAACACCATAGAGCCTCCCCCAGATGCTCTTTGTGCCGTAGCGACATTTTAAAATATTTATACTTCACATTTGCAGAATATCCTCAACTCTGCGAAGCTCCAGGTAACAGACCTTGCTTACACTTGGGCATATTTTCCAATTGCCAGCTGTAAAAATTTTATCTTAATCTTAAACCATCTCCAAACAGGTCCTTGCTCGTATTTCCAGGGTGTCTTACTGTTAATGGGAGAGGTAGTTTTACCGTTTAATCAGTCATTCTATAAACACTAATTTGTTGAGTAAATGACATTTTTACAGAGAAATAAAACCTTGGCCCAAAAGCAATAAATAAACCTGCAGTGGAGGCAGTGATGTCATTCCTACACCCAGATCTACCCAGAATCCTCTTCACACTGAAAGACTTACTGTTGCAACTGGCTGCTATGGCCTAATTACAATGTCTCTCTTTGGATCAAGGCTCTCATAAACAGCATCAATGTGTCTGTGTAATGAAGGTCATCCTTGACCATCTCAAGAGGCAAAGGGCTAATTCAACTCTGATTCATGCCAGAAGCCCTCTAATATGTATTGCTTCCACCATAACATACTTTTGAAATCAACGGGCAGCAAACAGAGGAGCTACCCTTTTCCGAGCCACACATACATGTCAAGGTGCATTTTATCCTCTACCGCATTGAACACCCATGGTACCTATGACAGGTGTTTTTCAAGATCTTGATCTTAAAGGTAAGGCAACAGAGGTAAGGTCTTCGAGTCAACAAATATTTCTTGAGCACATATTGGATGTTACCGGTTGATTATGGAACATGTTGGTTAGACAGCTAGCGAGTGGTCAAGGTCAGCTCAGACCCCAGGTGCCTGATAACATCTCCCACACCTATCTGATGCAGCCCACCTCCATCAGAGTCATCCACAGTATCTGTAATAACATATCCTTGGCCTCACTCAGACTTACTGAATCAGAATGATGTCTTTTCAGTGGAAAAAGTCAGTAAAAATTGTTGCCATTTATGAAATGGCGACAACGCTGGATTATTTGCCCAATGTTTTCTTTTTCAGAAGCAGAAAATCACAAATTGAGCAGTAAACCGAAAAGTCACCTGTCCAACTCCCTATCTGAGACCTGAACCCTGCCCTTCCCTTCTTCAGCAACCCCAATTGGGGTACCCACCGCCTGCCAGGGTCATACTCAGCCCCAGTGCCCTTATGGCATCTCCGTGAAACTCCTCCTCAACAGTCCAAAGTGTTCTTAAGCCATGATGATCGTCACCTGTGCATTTTTTCACTTACACGTTTGATGAGAAGGAACATGGGTGACACGACCCCGAGCCCAAGTGCCTTGCATCCTGCTTTACGTATGCCAATGCTTTTAATCTTCGCACAACCTGCAAGAAATGTAAGTAAGTGTCATTTATTTATAGTAAAGTTCATAACTGGTATTGCTTTCCTAGACCCTCAGTTTAATAATGAATGAGCTAGCACGTGATACTATTAAAGCAGCCTGAAGACAAAGGAGAAGGCAAAATTCCAAACCATCTTTGAAAACCAGAGATACAACAACTACTTAAAGAGGACTTATGCGATTTGTATTCACATCAAGGAAAGCTTGACTGATATCACAAATGGCAGCCAAGCATGTGTTTCTCCATGGGGCAGAGCACTGAAGCCACTGGAAGGCAGAGAGGGAACAAGAAGAATGTGCCTCATGCCCATTCCATGTCACCTTCTGAAGGCAAGGCAACAGGGGAGGTTAGAATGGGCTAAATAGTCCATTTGGAAAGTCTTTCTTCATTAAAAAAAAAAATCCTCAAGCTTTCTGAAACCAGTATGAAAATGACACTCAAGGAGACCACAGAAGTATTAACCTAATAAATTGGAGGAGGAGAATGTCTCTAAGAGTGATTTATTATAAGAAATAAAATATGAAACATGAGGTGTTGGTAAACATGACCACATATTATTCTACACCCTCCCTCCTGGCACTTTGGGAGAGCTTTTCCCCAGGAAACTCTGGGCTGGCCTTGGACTTAACTTGAACCAATGAGATTTTAGCAGATGACTGATGCTTGCTTGGGCAATTGTGCTTGTCCCCTCTTGCTGCCCTTGGAACCAGGGGACTGCCATATTGCAGAAGCCTGGGTTAGCTTAACCCGGGGCTGGGAGACCACATGTCTGAGGCCCAGCAGCATGCTTTCCAACTGCCAGACAAAGTCTGAGGCAGTCCTAGACCATCCACACCCAGGCAAGACTGACAGGAGCAGAAGAACTACCCAACTAACCCACAGGGAAGTAAGATATAATCAATGTGTTCATATAAGTCATTAAGTTTGATGATACTTATTTTTTTAATACAGCAAAACATACACATTTGGTTAAAACAATAATATGCAAAAAACAACACATTTTATCTATTTTTTTTTAAGATTTTAATTTATTTGACAGAGTGAGACACAGCAAGAGAGGGAACACAAGCAGGGGGAGAGGGAGAGGGAGAATCAGGTGCTCTGCGGTGCAGGGATCCCAATCTAGGCCTTGATCCCAGAACCCTGGGATCACGACCTGAGCCAAAGGCAGATGCTTAACAACTGAGCCACCCCTGCGCCCCAAGACAACACATTTTAAAAAGAACATCATCATCATCATCATCATAAATAAGTTCAAGGAGGGGTGCCTGGGTGGCTCAGTCAGTTGAATGTGGACTCTTGGTTTGGGCTCAGGTCATAATCTCAGGGTCCTAGGATGGAGTCCTGCATTGGGCTCTGCATTGGGTATGGAGTCTGCTTGGGATTTTCTCTCTTTCCCTCCCTCTGCCCCTCCCTCCACTCATGCTTGCACTCTCTCTCTCTCTTTCTCTTCCTCAAATAAATAAATAAATCTTTTTTAAAAAAGAAAGAAATTCAAGGACACATAATAATGAACACACTTAGAAAAATGAAAAGACCATTGACTCCAATCAGAAAAACTGCAATGAGACTAAAAATACAATTAAAATTAGTATTGCAGACAGTAAAACAGAAATAACACTGCCATAAATTACATAATGAAAAGAATAGGTCATTGATATCATCTCTGGGAAACAGGGATTAGACAGGGAAATGAATAAGAAATTAATGAATGTTTGATATGTAAGACAAGATGCCAGATCGTGAGTAGTGTTCGCTCCAGAAGAAAAAAGAATAAACAACCACAGAATTTTAAAAAGATGACAGCAGGGGAGAAGAGAAGAAAGGAAAATCTTCTTGAGTCTTCAGATCAATAATGTTCCAAGTTCCAGAGAACATGAATGCAAGGGAATACAGAGAAATCTACCCTTGGGGTTTATAAACTATAGTATGCATAAAACTACAAATTTCAGGATGGCCCAAATAATGAATTGACACAGAATCTAGAAGAGGAAAAGAGAAGGACTATCAAGAATGGAGCTGTAGATGGAAGGGAGAAAAAGGGACTCGAGTATTGATGGTGTCCCTACTGTGCGCTCGGTGCCCTGCTCAATGCTTTCTGTATTTTTTCCCTTAATCATTTCTTTAAAAAATCCTTAAACAATCTCACATACAAACACCACCACCACTTGAAAATAAAAATGCTCCTCAATTATCTGAGTCACACAGAAAGTGCAAGATAATTACAAATGTTCTAGATATTAAAAATGAGAAAAATGGAAAGTGTCCAAAATCCTGTAGAGGGGAACTCACAGTTTCGAATACAGCATTTTCAATAATAAACTACTAAACACACCTAAAAAATAGAAGGAACATAATAGTTTAATGAAGTACATGTTAAAGAATTAGAAAATAAAACAAAGCCGTTAATCAATTTTAGGGAAATTATTAGTTTTGACGTTTTTAGGAAAATTTAAATGTAAGAAATTAATTTTAGGAAAACTTGAAATTTAAAAAGTACTAACAGATGTACAAATCTATTTTTATCTTTTTATGTTTGATTTTTTTAAGACTTTTTTTTTTTTTTAATAATCTCTACACCCAGTACAGAGCTTGAACTCAAAACCCTGAGATCAAGAGTTGTAAGCTCCACCGACTGACCCAGCCAGGCACCCCACAGAATTTTTTTAGGTGAAGGTAAACATACATTGCTAGTAGGAATTAAAATGGTTCAGCCACTTAGGAAAAAGGTGTGGCAATTCATATACATACACACACAAAAACTTGTCCACTAATGTTTGGCAGCATCATTCATAATAATCAAAAGGTAGAAGCAACCCAAATTCCATGAACCCATGAATGGATTAAGGAAATTCAATATATCCACACAACAGATTAGTATTTGGCAATTACCAGGAACGCGTACTAATAAAGGCAACAGTACGGTGAGCCTTGAAATATTCTAAAAGAAGGAAGCCAGACACCAAAAAAGCAACTTATTATATGACTTAATTTATAGAAAAAATCCAGAATAGGCAAATCCATGTAGATGGAAGGCAGATTAGTGGCTCCTTTGTCTGGTGGGAGGGGAAAATAGGAAGTAACTGCTAATCGGTATAGGGTTTGTTTTGGGGATGATGAAAATGTTCTAAAATTCGATATAGATGATGGATGCATAACAAAACCTCTGTATTGCACATTTTTAAAGGATGAATTTTATGGTACATGAATTACATCTCAATAAAGCCGTTACTTTTAAGTCAATTAGCATACAACTGACTGCAGTTTAGGCAACAGTATCAGTGAGACCGAGCACATAGATCAGAAACAGAACCTCCTATAAATAAGAATAGATGATAAAGGAAGAACAGCAAGTAAATAGGGAGGAATAGATTATTCAAGACAGTGTAAAAAATGGCCTTTGCAAAAAAAAAATACATCAAATTCAGATTCTTGTATTATACAGCAAAATAAATCCTGTTTAGATTAATGATTTGTATGTATGAAGAAACAAGGGGCAAACCTCGAGGAGTATTTATTGCCCTACCGGAGAAGGTAGACTTTTTCTCAGCATAAAAGCAACAGAAGCCACAAATTAGAGCACTGAAAGATGTGCTATCTTACAATATAAATAAGCATCCATACAACAGAAACGCCTGCAAAATTTAAAGGACAGCAATAAAACTGAACAAAATGTACCTAATAAATTCTTCACACTAGTGTTTAATATTTTTGTTTAGAGTTCATTAAAAATGGATGAACCCTTAATTGGAAAATGAATAAATAATATTAACAGACAGAAGAAAATCAAAGAGCTAATGGATGTTCCATTTTATAAATAATAACAAAACATGTGGGCATTTTCCCACCTAGGCAGCTCGAAAATATTTACAAGAGAGTGCTGTTGAGGAAAGAAGTGATGAGTTAGGAACTCTGGTTGGAAGTACCAGTTGGCAGAGAGACGGTTGTACCATATGTCGCAAATTCCAGAACATCTTAATAGCCAGGTAGGCATGTATCAGTATTTGAAACAGATTTGCTAAAATAAAATGCAAACTTCAAAATCATTCCTTATCTGATCAATGTACTTCTAGAAAGCTAGCCTTGTGAAGATTCAGCTATGTCAAGAACTTGAGTCATGCATATCATAGTCATTCATTGGACAAAATGTTATTGAACATCTACTATGCGCCCAGGTCTGTAGGTGTGATAAAGATGATAGTGGGAAATGGAACAGACAGAAGTCTCTGACATTACACAGCCTATATTCTTTTTTTTTTTTAAGATTTTATTTATTTATTTGACAGACAGAGATCACAAGTAGGCAGAGAGGCAGGCAGAGAGAGAGGAGGAAGCAGGCTCCCCGCTGAGCAGAGAGCCCGACATGGGGCTCGATCCCAGGACCCTGGGATCATGACCCGAGCCGAAGGCAGAGGCTTTAACCCACTGAGCCACCCAGGCGCCCCAACACACACAGCCTATATTCTACACAGTTTTGCACAGATGTAAATAAAATCTGCTGAAGTAGCTGCATCTCTAGAAAGCCCTCCTGTCCCCCTGGTTATGGAGTTCCTGCTCTGTCATAGGCACCTGAAGTTGGGCTGTAAGGAGAGATCCCTGCGTCCTGAACATACTAACAGAAGTCTCTTCACCAGCCTCTTGCCAAGGTTCCCAACCAGCCCTTGGCTGCAGGCCCCAAGTCTGGGCGTACTTCTCACCTCAGCTGTCCTCTCCTCCATCCAACTTATCTGACCACACACATCAGCAGCTCCGGTCACTGAAGGACCTCCCACTGTCATTGGCACTTGAGTGGGGCTGCAATAGGGCCATGGTTCGCTAGGGCTCACACCCCTGTCTCATGCTGACCCATCTACTAACCAGGCCCAAGCACCCATCCTCCACTATCGACTACTGAAGGAGCTGAAAAGAACTGACTGATCCCCTCTTACAGCATATGGTTCTTCTGGGAAGTGGTCACAAGTTCCTCAGGGAACCACTGGAGGAGACTCTTATTATATTTACTTGCTACCATTTTCAGGTATCTTCTCTTCGTGAGGGGACCCCATCTCCCCTTCAAACAATAGACTCTGGGTCTGAGAACTGCCTCAGATCTAGAACCTGGTGACAGACCAGTGTGTCCATCAAGATGGCTATCTTCAGCCCTCTCTTCATCCGTTCTTGGCTTCTTTCCAGTTATACAAGTAAAGCTATATCCTCGGAGGCTATCTGCTCATCTCCACTCTACTTCAATCACCATGACCTATTAGACATTGCCATCCTATAAGTAATTAGGTCCCTCTGAATTTCATGGTTAAGGGTTGACATCTGGCTCCAGCTGATCTTGAACCCATCAAGCCGGGTTCCAGGGCGGGCATCATCCTCTACTGTCAACCCTAGCCCATAACTGACCCTGAGCTTTTCAAAGATTCTGGGCCCACCCCCCACACACACACCCTTGACAGTGTATCCTATTCTTTATGTGCTATGTGAGGATCATGTCCTCTGCAGGCTCCCAAGGAACATGGCCATGGAGTGCACTTCCCTGCCTCACACCGTAAATCCAATCTATTGTTCCCATCTTTCTGAGCCCTCTGACCTCCTCCTCATTTCTCTGCAAAGGTCACTCTGACATCTCCATCCCCTTATGCCATCATTGTTTCCAAGCCAGGGAGGCACCCCAGCAGATGAGGACTGGCTCTAAGATGGCCTCGCCAGGACGTCAAACCCTGAATCCTAGAGGGTGCCCTCAGATCACTAAGTCCCCTCCTGACTAGCTGTGCACGTTCTCCCCTCTAGACTGTCACCCTCAGGCACTGCTCTCATTGGTGCTGCTCTAATTCCAGCACACACACATATCATCCAGAACCCATGCTCATTCCAGTAACTGAGTTGTCTTCTTCAGGAGCAAAGGAAATGAAAAAGGGAAAAGAACAATGAAAAATGGGGTCATTTCTCAAGAGAGAACCAAAGAAGACTTCACGGACAAGACATCTGATCTAGGCATCAGGAACCACAGAGATTTTCAGAAGACAGAGAGACAAAGACGGAGGAGAGCACATCATGTGTGAACAAGGCATGGGGCATCCAATGGCCAGGCACACTGAAGGGAGAGCGGGTCGAGCCGTGTGGTGGGAGTGGAGACTGAATGGAAATGCCACCCCCAGAAGATGCTGAAGATGGAGACAAGCATCACTGATGAAGGGACACGTGTGTGTCAAATGAGGGTGCCCACCCCACCCCCACCCCAGAAGGATCACGGACAACAGTTTTGTGAGATTTAAAATCTCACTTCAAAGCCTATGGTTTAAAAGGACAGACAGTCATTCAGCTACCCAAACTGAGACCATCTTAAGGATAGAGCCTACAGAGTAGACGCTGTGGGGAGGCTGAAGCTCCACCCACAGGTGGGCGTCCAGGTGTCACTCTCTATGTCATCTGTTGGTGAGGAGGGTGTGCCTGGATGACAGACACCTGCCAGTCACACTAGCTGCCATTGGTTTTGGTTTTTTGTTTGTTTTTGGTTTTTGTTTGTTTGTTTTGGCTACTATGTTCCAAACATTTTACATCTATTTCTCTTTTTTTAAAGATTGTTTATTTATTTATTTGAGAGAGATAGAGACAACACAAGCAGCAGGGAGGAGCAGAGGGGAGGAGCAGAGGGAGAGGGAGAAGCAGATTCCCCACTGAGCAGGGAGCCCGACATGGGGCTCAATCCCACCACCCTGGAATCATAACCTGAGCCAAAGGCAGATGCTTAACCACTGAGCCACCCAGGTGCCCCTTATATCTATATCCTATACCTATTTCATCCAGACAGATAAATGTAGGTGCCTTCCCCATTTTACAGTTGAGGAAGTTGAATTTAGAGACGTTCAATGTTGTACCCAAGCTCTCACAACCAGGACACAGCAGGGCTGGAATTCAGACCCTGTCTTATTTGAACTCAAATGTGGTTCTTCCTCAGGTGCAACGCGGGGGACAGGCTGCCCTAAAGGCTGGAGCTCTCCGGGACTCTTGTCAGTGCTCCTGTCTGACTGTCATCTGCCCATGTAACTTCTCTGGGTTATTGCAAGATAATCATCATAAAAACACCATCAACAACGTGGAAGCACATCGCCAATGATCATAAACAACCAAATGCAAGGGGAGTCCACAGTTTTGATTATTAGCATTCACATTATTTTCTTGTTCTCTCTTGACCATTGTCACCGTCTTCTTGATTTAAAATCACACGACAATGAAGAATTATTGGCAAGGTAAGTAATGAAACCCCTCACGATGCTTTTTTTTTCTTTCCTACTTGGGACTATCCATCCAACGTGAGAAAACTAAGCTTTACTCCCAAGGACAGATGATTTAATGTTGAATGACAGCAACCCCGGTAAGAAACATCCCTGATGAAATAGAAACTCCAAGAGTGATTTAGTGCTTGAAGATGGTCTAGCAGTAGAGAATCACCCTGCAAGTCAATTAACTCCAGATGACACGACCAACAGGTTTCTGAACCTCGAGGAACAAAGGTGAGAAGGATCCATCCAGCCTGCAAGGAGCCATCCGAGAGGACCACAGCCCGTAATCGCAATATCCAGAGAGGATGGGAGAGAGACACACGGCATCTGGCAGAAAAGAATTCCTTATCCAGATATTTATTCCCCCTCGATCCAGCATCTGGATGGAGCACCCAAGCATCTCTCTGAGGCTGTTTGTTGTGGGGTTGGCACGTATGCATGGGTGTGCCTGTGTACGTGAGAGAGAGACAAACAGACAGAGGAAAAGAGAATGGAATGGTATCAATCAAACAAACATCCGCAGAAGACATGGGATGGCCAAGGCAGGACAGTCATTGTAAGAACTCCGTTCTTCGCAATCAAACACAGGTGCATTCAGATCCCAACTCCGACACTCTTTGCTCCTCAGAAATTTTGCTAAGCTTCGGCTTCCTCACGTGGAAAATGGGAATAGTAACCAGAGTGCTGCTGAGAGGACTGTGTGAGCTAATGTGAGTTAATGTGTGTAATATGCCAGCTCCAGAATAACTCATTAATCAATCTCTTCCATTATTACAACCTTTGTTGCTGCGGCTAGCCTGTTGTGTGAGCCCTGCAGAAAGATAAAACAAAAACCAGATGGGCTGAATTTCCCTCTTTTTAACCAGACATGTACATTTCTAATCAAAGCAGCTGGGATTCAAACACATCAGGAAAGTAAAACGCTGGGTCACATTCAAAGACTATCTTTCAAATTATTTTGAAGCAAATTCTCCTCCAAACATCAGTCCTTGCACTGCAAAGTGTGGACTGTATCACCTGGGAGCTTGTTAGAAATGCACGATCTCGGGTCCTACCAGAGAGTCTACTAAATCAGAGTCCGCATTCTAACAAGATCCCTGCGTGATGTGAAAGCACAACAAAGTCTGAGGGGCTCTGAGCTGGGGCGTGGAGTCTGCATTGGACCACAGACCTATCGGAGCCTCCAGTGAATGGAGAGGAAGGGTCCCTCTCACCAAGCAGCTGATCCATTCAGTCACACCTGATCAATTCATGCCCCAACAAGGAGAGATCAGAACTGACCCGCTCAGATGGAGCAGTGCCCACTGCAATCTGTCTAAATGGGGAGCAGATGGTGGATGGGAAGGGCCATCCAAAAATACTTCCCCTAGGACAGCCCCTGCCCCTACAAAACTGACAACCTATTCGGGGCAACAGAGGTGTAGAACAGTAAGTCAGATCGCTCGATGAGTAACAAGAAGGAGCATAAGCAATTTATTATGACTTGGAAAATCGGAGTGGCCTTCTTGGAGACCATGGCATGTTCAGTAGACGGTGATGAATGAGCAGGATTTCAACAGGTGGAGAAGGAGAAGCAGTTGCAATTCGAGCAGAGGGGATCATGAGGCTGAACGGTAGAAAAGTGCCCGGGGTGTTCAGACGCCCAGATGGACATAATGAGAGAGAGAGCCTGAATGATGTCTAGAGCTTCGTCATAGTGGCTTGAAGGTAAACCAGGTGTCCCAGCTTCAGGAGTCAGGCAGGGAGAGCAGAAAGATTGAGGAATCTGCCTTAAACAGGGAAATGACTTGAACAGACATTCTTAGACCACGAGTAACCTCTCTTCTCTTTAGGCTTTTTTTGTAGAGCAATAGGGCACAATCTCCCTGTGGCCAGAGATAAGACAATTCCATGTAATCTGGCCTTGACTGGTCATGTTTGGTGTCAAAGCCCTGCTGGTCCTGCTAGGTCCTGCTAGGTAAGAACTCATCCTTCTCTTTTGAGATTTGCAGCCTCATTCAGTTACTTTCCTAGTAAACATCAGGCCCTGAAACGTATAGCAGAGACGGCCGACTTCACATGAAAACAGACTCCTCTTCCAGAGGACGAAGGTGCCCCTGGAGAGTGGCTGTTCATTCCGGCCCTTCCTTGTGCAGCTTCTCCTGCACTAACATGGAACCGTGAGACTAATTCCCGCCAAGACCAAGGAAGTAGAAGCAAAGCCTTGCTGTGGCCGTACCTTCACCCTCTCCCCTTACATAGGCCTGCTTCAGTGGACACTGAGAGCCGAGCCCTGAGTCATCACATCAAGAAAATCCAACCACTAGGCAGGAACACCCACATTGCACACGGTTCCTTGCACAAAAAAGAAACAAGCTTCCATTGCATCTAAGTGACCATAGCTTTCAGAGTCTGTGTTACAGCAACTAGCATTACCCTGATACAGACCACACAGGAGTGGCTTCCAGGATCAAAGGAGAGAAGGCTCATAAACGGCTTTATAAATTAATGCCCTGAGTAACACTCTGGCGACATTAAAAATTCCACAGCTGTCACTGGAGCCGCTCACTACTAAGCATGTACTTAGTTCTGGGGAACCAGGACTGAGCAGGATGGACCCATTCTCTCTCCCGGATTGGTATCCAGCCACAGTGCTGCTGGATCCCCAACAGTGCTGGCTGGAGCCTAAGGATCCCACCATCTGCCTTTCAGCAGAGGAAATAACACATCCTATCCCCATTTACCCATCCAATGGGACAAAAGCCAGGCAAAATTAGAGTCTCTCTCATCGAGTGGCTTTCACTGAGCTTCTATGTATTTACTTTTAAATATATAGCTTTCTTTGTTCCAGGCAAGATTTAAGACAGCTTACAAGATAGCTTAATTTAAAAATGAAAATGAAAGAAAAAGGAAAAACGGGGCGGGATAGGAGATGGAGCCATGAATATGGCTAAATATGCAGTCACTAATGACTTACACACTTGCCACAGATTTAGAGCAGAGCTTTCTGGAGCCCAAATCAGAATGTAATGTTCTTTGGCTGTCATGGTATCTGTAATTAACTAGTTAGTTGCTATAATCCCCACAGACTGGGAGCTTCATGAAGGACTAATACTGTCTTGTCTTACTGTTGTACCCACATGCCCTAGCCTCATTCCGGAAGCACATAGTGAGGTAAAAGCAGATGAAGCCTGAGGTACTGGACTCCAAGACAAAGAGGCATGTCCCCCCAGGTCCTCAGAGGGGCCAGGGTGGTGATGACCGGCTCCTTCCTCCTATGCTTCCAGTAGAACCAAGGGCAACTGACCTCCGACTGGTGCTTTTCCCAAACCACGTGTGTTGATAGTCTCAGACTGAAGCACCGCACAGAAAAAGCAAGGGAAACCGGGGTCCTGTGATCCCAGACCCCAGCTTCTTCCAGTCTGATGGAACAGATGGAAACATGAATTCGTAACAACCTCCTCAATGCCATCGTCCTCGTGGTGTTTCATGGGCCATCAGCCAGGCAGTTCTGACTTGCTGTCTTTGGCTTGTATGGGCCATTAAGAAGAAAGCATTTTCAGAGACAAGAATCTGCACCTCCCATGTGGAAAACTGAAGAGAACTGTCCACTCTGTCATTCAGGGGCTCCAACATGAAGACGTAAGTGGCAGGATCAGAGTGTCCTATACATGTCACTTTGGTCACTGAATTAGAGAAGCTTTCCCTTCATGCTCCTTGATTTCCTATGACTGACTTGCTCCTCTCGCCTCTTTTTTTTTCTTTTTTTTTCACTTGGACCCCCAGTTCCAGAGACTGTATTGCCTAGATTAGCAGCATAGTTTCAGCTACTTACAAACATGGCACCCAGCACAGGTGGCAGAACACACACAGCCAGCAGGGGCAGCAGAGGCCTTCTTCCAGTCATGATAGCCAGGACAGCCATGACAAAGATGAAGATTCACCACCCCTGGCCACTTGTGGGGGCAGCACAGAACTCCCCAAGCATGTTCCCCTAAATGCACCCAATTGGGCAAGCTGGGCTTGTGGTGGGCAGGAGCCCGTGGGCTCCCGCACAACTGCACAGCACTGTCGGTACAGACCTCACTGAGTTCAGTGGGACGGTGCCCCTGAGTAGTCTGGGAAGGGCTCCTGCAGGCCCAGAGGGTCACTGACAACAGTGGCCAGAAGAACCAACTGCATGTGCCAAGCACCCCACTGAGGACCTCACCAGCAGGGGTTGCCAGCTTCTCTCAAGACCTCGGTAAGCCGACACTGCTGTCCCCCCATTTCACAAAAGGGGAAATGAGACTTTAGACACTAAGGAAGCTGCCCCCAGTCATCCAGCTAGGAAGTGAGAAGCTAGTCTGGCCCCACGGCTTGGGCTTTCAACCACTGTAATGTGCTGCCTTTCTGAGAGCTGATAAAAATAACCATGATTTTCAAGATGTGCTGCACAACGGCTTAAGCATCCCGCCCTAGATTCCACCTGTCAGTTCTACCACCTGGCCTAAGAGGGCAGCTCTGCACTACAGGGGGCAGAGCAGGTAGGGGCCTTCAGTGAACGTGCCCTGGAGAGACATTCAGGGTCCAGCCCTGCCTTTGCTCCCGGAACAGCACGATGGATGCAGCCCCTGCCAGGGAGATCTGCCACCCAAACCTGGCCACTTTCACAAAGTCCCACGGGCTCCAGTCTCCTTCCCAATAGGAGCAGCTGGCTCCCATTCTCCATAAGGACAGCTGGGTAAATGCGGTCAAGGGCAGAGCACAGTGTGGGGGCTGCACGCCCAATGGCACAAAGCCAGGGATGGGAATGAAGTGGGGAGATGGCTTGGGACACATTCTGAGAGGAGCTGTCTATGCAGAATCACCCCTGCCTGGTGGCTGTGGCTCCTGCAACCTAAAAGACTTCCTCTTTCTACAATAGGAAGAGGGGACAGAAGGCTCTACAGAAAGGAGATGTCATGGCACTTGGGTGGCTCAGTGGGTTAAAGACTCCGCCTTCAGCTCAGGTCATAATCCCAGGGTCCTGGGATCGAGCCCCACATTGGGCTCTCTGCTCAGCAGGGAGCCTGCTTCCCCGCCCACCACCCCCGCCTGCCTCTCTACCTACTTGTGATCTCTGTCAAATAAATAAATAATAGATAGATAGATAGATAAATAGATAGATAGATAGATAGATAGATAGATAGATGGATGGAAAGGAGATGCCGTTTCCAGCAAAGTGTTCAGCATCCCCCAGCCTCTTTCTACCCTTGCAGAGACAAACTGATCTGAAAAGATGCCACATAATCCATTTTCTCTTTCTTCTTTTCTTTGAGGGCATTTTTCCAGGCCACCTTGTTCTTCAACGGACATGTCAGTCTTCCAAATGTAGATTTAACTTTTCAATCGGTTTGAACCAAACTTGGTTTAGACTTCTTTCCTTCCCCCCTTCTTCCCTCGATCTCTCTTCCCCCTTCAGATAGGTAGAGCTCTGCAGACCACCCTGGATCTGGAAGGTCTGATGACCTGCCTTCATTGCACAGGGACTCTCATGCCAGCAGTGGAACACAGCCCAACCAGCCTGCACGCTGCCTCTCTCCGGCCTCAGCTCCCCGAGCCCTGTCCCTGCACACCTGCCACACTTACGCTCTCCCAGGTCCTGAAGCCCTGTGTCTCGGAAGTCACCCACAGCGGGGCTGATCCCTCCCTCCACCCCAGGGCCTGACCAGGCAGGGGGAGGCAGCAGAGAGGCACTGTGATTGGAGCTGAGAATGAATCATCACTCGAGTCTACCGCGTCTGTCTCCCTTCCAGTCTCCTACCTAACGTCTGAGGTCATTTACAGAAGGAAGACAAGTCTCTCTTGATCTAGGTTGTTGAATCAACTTAGAATACCATTTTCAAATGTCACAGAGTCTACTCTGAAAGTTTCCCTTCAATCATTTTTATTTTGCTTATGATTTTGAATCTTCATCCAAAAAATCAAGGGGAAGAAAAGAACATTTCCTATAGTTGACACCTCCTAAAGGGTTTCTATTTGTTTTGTTCTGTGATCAGGCACAGACAGGCTATTCGTATCAACTTGGGTCTTCCCTCTCTTGCAACTTTGAAGCATCCTCCCCACCCAAGGGTCAAGCAAGTCAGTGGAACAATTGGAACAGCTCTCCAAGTCTGGAAAAGTTAGTACCTCACACAATGTTGCATTCTGTAGCCCATATATGTCCATTTTCCAGAATCTGGGAAAAGCCCTCGTTATAGTCCCCAACTATCTCTAGACCTTCTGATAGAACAATTTTAAGGGTATATTATACAGTGTGCTCTCCCTTTGCCTGAAGAGAAAGGAGTTTAAATGACTCAGGGGAAGGAGCCTATGTCTGAGCCAAAAAACAGACATAGGTAGGTGATATAATAGAGCTGGGGGTGGGGCCTAGTTCCAGAAAATTCCTGCTGCAGGTGACTATGGTTTTCCCTTGTGATCAAGGCCTTATGGCAGGCTCCTTGGGAGTATCTCATTCTAAGGCCTCAGACTATCAGTGAAAGAAAACCAGCCACTGAGCAGTTGGTATGTGGTCTCTCCTACTGTGTTCCTCTTCAATCCATTATCTTTCAACATATTGAAAGTCCCCTGCAGTGAGCACTGAGCTCTAAGTCACCCATAGGGAAAGGCTGCCTTTTACCAAGAAAGGCACAAGAATTAGGACTGTGGTGGCACGTCGTTTCAGAAGCAGGGGCTCAGCCTGGTGGGGGTTCTGGTTTTAATGCACGTGAGCCCAGGACACAGAAAAAGAGGGCACAACAGCCCATCAAATTTGAGTGCTTAAGATTTCTCCCGTTCTCAGCTAATCCGAGTCTGAGAAGGATCTGCACTGATCTTACACCAGGACTCAATCTCCCAGAGACCATGGAGGCTAATCAGGGTGGAACTAAAGGGACTGAATGATCATACTAGTTAATACAAGGTTTCCCTGTAATGCCAAGGGAGGGTCTTCAAGCCAATATGACAATGCCCCCAGAGGTAAGGGAAGAGGCCATCACTCACAGTGTCCGTGACAAAGGTGCTACCATCATTCCTTGCTAAGTACAAAGAGCTGTACTTGCAAATCAGTCTCTCTGAACAAAGCGATGAGCTGAGTTTTGCAGAGTCTGGTGAAAGATGGGAGTTTGGGGACCAGCGGATGTTCCAAAATAGGAGTGTTTAGCGAATGGCTGGCTTTCAGAATTGAATCAGTGGCGTGTGTGTTACTAATGGATTTCTGGGACTGCAGGGACTCAAATGAGGCCATCCCTAACGATGGGGACACTCAACAAAACAGCGCCAGGAACCCAAACAGTTTTGAAAAAGAACAAAAGTTAGAGAACTTTCAATTCTCACTTTCAAAACTTACTGTAAAGCTAGTTATGAAGATGTGATGTTGGCATAAGGATAGAACAGAATGGATGGAATGGAATTCAGAGTCCAGAAATAAACCTTTACTTTCATAGTCCACTGAATTTGAAAAAGGTACCCAGGAAATCCATGGCAGGGAGGGGAACAACTGCCTGCTTGACAAGCAGTGCTGGAATAACCCCATAACTGGTATATGAAAATGTATGCACACCATACACAAGTATTCACTCAAGATGGACCACAGACTAAAATGCCGTATTTTGTTTTGTTTTTGTTTTTTAAAATTTATTTGACAGAGAGAGAGATCACAAGTAGGCAGAGAGGCAGGCAGAGGGGCAGGGGGGAAGCAGGCTTCCCATCAAGCAGAGTGCCCGATGTGGGGCTCGATCCCAGGACCCCGAGACCATGATCTGAGCCAAAGGCAGAGGCTTAACCCACCAAGCCACCCAGGTGCCCCAGAATTTTTTTTTTAAATAAGGGATGGTCCTGAGCATCTCAGTGGCTCAGACCATTAAGTGTCTGCCTTCAGTTCAGGTCACGATCCCAGGGTCCTGGGTGAGTACTGTATCAGGCTCCTTGGTTTAATCTGTTAATCCCTGGTTTAGTCTGTTTCTCCCTCTTTAATCTGTTTAATCTGTTAATCCCTGGTTTAGTCTGTTTCTCCCTCTGCCCCTCCCCTCTTCTTGTGCTCTCCCTCTCTCTCTAATAAATAAATAAAATCTTAAAAAAATAATAAGGTACAATCCTTGAGAATCAAGCTGAGCAAAGTTTTCTTAGACACATCACCATGGTCCATAAAAAAGAAAAAAAATGTATATATACATTTTTATACATATATATACATTTATACATGTATAAAAATGTATATATACGTTTTTATATATATATACACATTTATACATGTATAAAAACGTATATATACGTTTTTATACATATATATACATTTATATATTTATAAAAATGTATATATACGTTTTTATACATATATATACATTTATACATGTATAAAAACGTATATATACGTTTTTATACATATATACATTTATATATTTATAAAAATGTATATATACGTTTTTATACATATACATACATTTATATATGTATAAAAATGTATATATACATTTTTTTTCTTTTTTATGGACAATGGTGATGTGTCTAAGAAAACTTTGCTCAGCTTGATTCTCAAGGATTGTACCTTATTATTTTTTAAGATTTTATTTATTTATTTTATATATATATATATATATATACACACACACACATTGGAAGTCATTAAAATTCAAAATTTTCAGTTTAAAAGACATCCTTAAGAGAATGAAAATAAAGCAACAAACAGACCAGGAGTAAATATTTTCAAAATTCAAATCTAAGAAAGTACCTATAGATAGAATTTATAAAGAGTACATATAACTCAATAATAAGACAACAAACCAATCACAAAATAGGCAAAAGATATGAACAGGCATTTTACCTGTTAAGATTTACTGATGACTGGTACATATATGAGAAATGTTCATGACATTAGTCATCAAGGAAATGCAAACCAAAACTACAGTAAGATAACACATACACACAAACACACTCAAATGAATATAATAATGAAGGCAGACACGAGCACATGCTGATGAGATGTGAAGAAACGGGAAACTTCACACACTGCCAGTCACAGTGGACAGAGGTGCCACCACTTCGAAAAACCTGTAGGAGTTTCTCAAAAAGGAAAATATGAACTATCATGAAAGCCAGAAATTCCATGCCCAGGTATCCCGAGAGAAATGACAACAATGAACCATACATGAGTGTTCACAACAGCATTATTCATAATGGTAAAGAGCTAAAAACAATCCATATGTCCATCCACGGGTAAATGGATAATCAAAATGCAGTATGTCCATTCAACAGAATATTATTCAGTCATTAAAAAGAAAAAAAAGGACTGACACAAACAAGAGCATGGATGAAATGGATGAACCCCCAAAACATAATCCTGGAGAAAACCCCATTAGGCTAAGTAAAGTGAGCCAGACACATAAAGCCCCCTATTGTGCAATCCTGTGCTTTATATGTCAGAATAGACTTCTACAGAGACAGAATTGCTAGTGGTTTCTTACGGCTGAGAGAGGCAATCTTACTAGGGGGATTAATGTTCTGAAACGGATTTATGGTGATGGTTGTATCACTGAGTAAACTTCCTGAAAATACCTGGGGAGTACACACTTGAAATGTGTGAGTTTTACTTTATATAACAAAAAAACTCAAAAAAAGTGGTCAAGAGAACAATAAAACTACAAATAGATTAACTTCTGTTACTTCAAGTTAAACACTGAAAATGAACAGCTGAGTGTCTGTAACATGAAACCAACTTCTTCCATGTCTGGGTTGTAGCATGTTTCTTAATTGTAAAAATAAATGAAGACCTCCACCACCTTAGACATGACATGACATATTCCTGGGACATGTGAGTGGTTAATGACCTCAAGGTGCATAGGACGCTGCTTTCTATTTTAAGACCCCCTGGCGACCCATGTCAGCAGCTACAGGCTGGGGTTTCCTTATCATCCACAACACCAGGTCCAGAGCCAGGTTCCAAAAAGACACTTGTTAGCTCCACTCAATGCCTTCTGTCTGCCTGGGTGGAGTGAGAGTTTCTGTAAGTATTTTGTCCATTTCAACACTTTTTCTAGCGACCTTTGCAAGTGTTCTAATTAGAAAATCACACTGTAAGAATGAGTAGTGCTCATGCACTGCGATATGAGTACAAGATCAAGGCCTAACAGACTCATGAGTTGAGGGATTCCTGCTGCACCCCATGTTAGTGGTGCATGGGATTCGATTCTTCCTTCAGCAGAGGCAGACATCATTTCATCCAGTGAAATATTCACAGCCCAAATTAGCAAATCCAAAATTTTAATGAGTAATCATAGCCTTCATACACATTTTATTAATTCTCCAAATATCTCATGGAAGAACGGAAAATGTTATTGCCATATTATTGGCGATTTTCCGTGGAGGAAGCAGGACACTGAGAAGAGATGTGACATACATACAATATGCATGTAACAGAGCTAGGGCATGAATTTACTTCTGTTAAAGTCTAGTTATAAAAAAATATACACTCAGATCCGATTTATGTCAATTTTGGACATTCATTGACCTCTTGGATGTAGTGTGTCCAAAACCAAATTCCTGATCTTCGCCACCAGGGCCTGGCCTGCTCCTCTTACAGTCTTGCCCACCTCTGGGAAGGGTAACTGTCCCTCTAGCTATTTCAGATAAACAGGTTTTGGCCTCTCTTGACTTTTCTTCCCTTCCCCACAGCCACAATGTCCGCAAAGGCTGTTGTCTCTCTCAGCATCCATGCAGAGGTCCACCACTTCCCAGAAGTTATCACCATGTCAACAGCCAGCCACCATCTTGGATTATTGCAAATGTCCCCAACGCATCTCCCAGCCTCTACTCTTAGTGCCTTAAAATTTTCACTGTTGACTCAGAAGTCACAATGTGTTAGAAGGTAGTCAAATCCTCTTATTCCTCTGTCCAAGACCTGCCAGTGGCTTCTCATCTCAATCCAAGTCTTTACTATGTCCTACATGGAGGCCCCACTTTTACGACCTCTCCACTCACCTCTATCTCTGCTCCTTCTGCTATCTCTCCACTCACCCTTTCCAAACTTCTTGCTATTTGTCAAACATGCTACTCATTCTACTGCCTCACCTTTTCAGGTGTACAGATAGAGCTCTTCCCTTCTGCCTTCATCGGTCTGAATGTAACCTTCTTGGTGAGTCTTAAACATATCCCACCCTGCCTGATGGACTGCAAGACAAGACATTCCTCTTGCAGCATGACATCATAGCTCCCTTCATCAAGAAGGCAGGTAGGTGTCCTCCATTTCCCTAGGAGGTAAGATGCTGGCCTCTACAAAGACCATACTTCTCTCTACCTTACACTACCTTAGTCTGCTGGAAAAGGAGCTGAGATATAATGATACAAATGTGGGAAAGCAAGAAAAAGCTCACCTGGGCTTTTAGGTGTAGAACCAATCCAGACTTGGACCTAGATCATCAGATTCTTAATCCATTTCTCTTCTCAGAACACCATGATGCCTCTCAAGACCATTATTAACTGGTCCCAACCCTGAACTTTCACAAAGCACTTGAAACACATTCTTCCACAACAGTATTTCCAAACTTGTCCATATGATATTCCCAGAAGTGGAGCAAGTTAACCAGGTCATAAGCAGTACAAAGGCATCATAGAACCCAAGGTATAAATAGCCACACGGGGTTGATGCACGTGGGATTTCAAGTAACATAGTTTCAGTACTAAAGACCTTGCATTTCATGACAGAGCCACCCCAGTCATTCTACAATGTGTTTTATAAATAATCCAGGGCTCTCAGAGGGTCAGCTCCAGCAGATTCCAACCCTCCTATCAAGAACATCTTGAATCTTAACAGTACCTTTCATGATGAGTCCTCAGTTAAATCCTAACCCACTTTAGGGTTAGGATTTAATTCCACACCATAGCATCAAATCATTTATTGATTACTTGTAACTAATACATGATGAATGTTATAATGGGGAGATGATGGGATTCCATGGACACATACAACAGGTCCTAACCCACTATGGTCTAAATATAAATTTAGGGATCTTTCTGTGTATATGTGGCAAAGTCAAAGGATTAAGTGATGTTAACCAGAGGAAACATAAAGGATGAATAGAGGACCAGGAAGAGAACTTCCAGTCATAGGAGCCAGCAAGGGAGACAGAGACAGAGCCAAATCAGGAAGAAGAAGACCAGTTGAAGGATGTCATGGTAGCCAGATCAGGACATAAATTTTAAAGGCAGTAGATGGCAAATCCAGACAACAGCAAGCTAGCTCATTGTAGATCAACACTTCCTGCCAAAAATAAAGCACAATCGGGATAAAATGTACTTCTTAAAAATAACTATTTAAAGTCATTGGAAAACTACCTAGTGAGAACACAGCGACCAAAACTCCAAGAGGAAGGAAAGCTCAAAACTGTGAGCCCAAAATATACGCTACTTTTAAAACTTCATTTGCTGATTCAAAAACAGAGCTTCCGAGAAGCTTGTGAGGCTGTGGGAATAAAAACTAGAGTTTGGGGCTAAAGAAGGATGAGTTTCCTTGGTTAGATGCCTCAGGTTTTCAGCTGGAATCCCTAACCCTAAGAGTTGGGGAACATGGGAAACAGACCCTCTCTCACAAATGCTGAAACCGTCTTTGATAACCAGGGCTTATCAAGAGAACTTTCCACAGTGATGTATATGTCCTCTGTCTGCACTGTTCACTATGGTAGACATGAGCTACTTGTGGCTCCTGAGCACTTGAAGTGTGGCTAGTGCAACTGGGGAATGCAATTTCTAACTTCAGTTAATTTATTTTAAATTTAACTTTAAATAACCATATCAGGATTGTTTCAGCTAAACAGAGTGAGCTTACCCAAGATCTGGCCTGCTCCCCAGGGTGACCCACATCAGTGAATAGTCCACACTAGTGTATAAAGCCAAATGTCTTGCCCTAATTCAGGACAACCTGAAAATGCCATTTAAGGCTCAGAGCTCTATGTGGGGTTAACCAAGGGTCCCCTGGGAGTGCTTCACAACTCAGATTCTCTCTCTGACAATCCCTATCCTTTCCCTCCTTTCCCATCCTAAGAACACTGCTTAATTAAAAAAAAAATCTGTATGCTAGGGCACCTGGGTAGCTCAGTCAATTGAGTGACTCTTGATTTCAGCTCAGGTCATGATCTCAGGATCATAAGATGTAGACCCGTGTTGGGTTCTGTGCTGGGCATGGATCCAACCTAATATTCTCTCTCGAAGAAAGTTAAGATGGCAGAGAAGTAAGGGAGAACCTGTTTGTCTCATCCCTTGAATACAAATACAGTTGTCAAATCATTCTGAACATCTAAGAAATCAATCAGAGATCAGAGAAAATAAATGCTGCAAGTCTACAAGGAGAAAACAACCACCATTTGGAAGTTTCTTTTAACATGTAGACTGAAATACACCCAGGATGTGGTTGGGTTTTTTTTTTTTTCCTGTTGTTTTTGTTGGTTTTTTTTCCCCTTCTTTCCTCCTTTCTTTCCTGGACAATATGACAAGATAGAGAAAGCCATCCCAAAAGAAAGAACAGGAGGTAGTACTCACAGCCAGGGATTAAATCAATATGGATATACGGAAGATGTCTGAACTAGAATTCAAAACAATGATTATAAAGATACCAGCTGGGCTTGAAAAAAAAGCACTAGAGCGACTAGAGAATCCCTTTCTGTAGAGATAAAAGAACTAAAATGTAGTCAGGCCAAAATTAAAAATGCTATTACCAAAACGCAGTCCCAAGTGGAGGAAATAAAAACAAGTAGAAATGAATGACTCATAAGACCAAACCAGTGATATAGAAGATAAAATGATGGAAAACAAGGAAGCTGAAAAGAAGAGAGAAAGAGAACTACTGGATCGCTGAGGGAGACTTCCAGAACTCAGCAATTCCATAAAGTAAAATTTTATCTATATTACAGGAGTTGCAGAAGATGAGGAGTGGAAGAAAAGGGCAGAAGGTCGATTTGAACAAATTATAGCTGAGAACCTCACTAATCTGGAAAAGGAAACTGGCATTCAAGTCCAGGAGGTACAAAGAAACCCCCTCAAAATCAACGAAAATAAGTCAACACCTTTACATATAGTGAAGCTTGCAGATGAAGAGAAAATCCTAAAAGCACCTTGGGACAAAAGGTCCTTAACTTACATGGGTAGACACATAAGGCTGGTAGCAAACCTGCCCCCAGAGAGCTGGCAGGCCAGAGAGGACTGGCATGATATAGTCAATGTGCTAAATTGGAAAAACATGCAGCCAAGAATGCTTTATCCAGCAACGCTCTCATTCAGGATAGAAGGAGATAACGTTTCAGAACAAACAAAAACTAAAGGAATTTATGAACATTAAACCAGCACTGGAAGAAATATTAAAGGGGATCCTTTGAGCAGAGAGAGTCCAAAAGTAACAAACACTAGAAAAGAACAGAGACAATCGACAGGAACAGGGACTTCACAGGTAATAGAATGGCACTAAATTCATATCGTTTTTTTTTTAACTTTTTTAAGATTTTATTTATTTATTTATTTATTTATTTATTTATTTATTTATTTGACAGACAGAGATCACAAGCAGGCAGAGAGGTAGTCAGAGAGAGAGGAAGGGAAGCAGGCTCCCTGCTGAGCAGAGAGCTCGACATGGGTCTCGATCCCAGGACCCTGCAATCATGATCTGAGCCAAAGGCAGAGGCTTAACCCACTGAGCCACCCAGGTGCCCCATATCTTTCAAAAATTACTCTGAATGTAAGTGGACTAAACACTGCAATCGAAAGACATAGGGTAACAATGAATTCTGTTATGCTAAAAAGAAATAAAAAATGTAAAAAAAAAAAAAAAACAGACAGACAGACAGACATAGAGACATAGGGTATCAGAATGGATTAAAAAAAAAAAAAAAAAAAAAAAACAGGGCGCCTGGGTGGCGCAGTGGGTTAAGCCGCTGCCTTCGGCTCGGGTCATGATCTCAGGGTCCTGGGATTGAGTCCCACATCGGGCTCTCTGTTCGGCAGGGAGCCTGCTTCCCTCTCTCTCTCTCTCTCTGCCTGCCTCTCCATCTACTTGTGATCTCTCTCTATCAAATAAATAAATAAAATCTTTAAAAAAAAAATAAAAAAAAAACAAGACCCACTGATATGCTTACAAGAGACTCATTTTAGACTCAAAGATACCTTCAGATTGAAATTGAGGGGGTAGAGGGGTACCTGGGTCGCTCAGTCAGTTAAGTGGCCAGCTCTTGATTCTGGCTCAGGTCATTATTTCAGGATTCTGGAATTGAGCCGTGCATGGGGCTCTGTGCTCATCAGGGAGTTTGTTTCAGGATTTTCTCTCTCCCTCTGTCTGTCCCCATACTCATGGGTTCTCTATCTCAAATAAATAAATAAATCTTTAACAAAAATAGAAAGCAAGGGTGTAGAGAATAATTTATCATGCTAATGAACATCAAGAGAAAGTTGGAGTAACCATCTTTATATCAGTCAAACTAGATTTTAAACCAAAGCCTGTATTAAGAGATGAAGAAGGACACCATAACATAATAAAGGGTCTTCTCCTAATAAGAAGATCTAACAATTTTAAGTGTTTATGCCCCTAACTTGGGGGAAGCCAAATATATAAGCTGATTAATAACAAAATAAAAGAAACTCATTGATAATAATACAATAATAGTAGGGAATTTTAACACCCCATTTACAGTAATGGGCAGATCATCTAAGCAGAAAACCCAACAAGATAACGAGAACTTTGAATGACACACTAGACCAGATGGATTTCACAGATATATTCAGAGCATTCCATCCTAAAGCAGCAGAATACACATTCTTCTCAAGAGGACATGTAATACTCTCCAGAACAGATCACATATAGGGTCACAAATCAGGCCTCAACCAGTACAAAAAGACTCAGATCATACCATGCATATTTTCAGACTACAATGCTATGAAACATGAAGTCAACCACAAGTAGAAATCTGGAAGGACCGCATAAACATGGAGGTTAAAGAACATCCTACTAAAGAATGAATGAGTTAACCAGGAAATTAAAGAAGAAATTTTTAAAAATACATGCAAGTAAGTAAAAATGAAAACATGACAGTCCAAAACTTTTGGGACACAGCAAAGGTGGTCATAAGAGGGAAGTAGCAATACAGGCCTTTCATGAGAAGTAAGAAGTCTCATACATAAGCCAAACTTACACATACATAAGCTCCTAAAGGAGCTGGAAAAAGAACAGCAAATAAAGCCTAACTCCAGCAGGAGAAGAGAAATAATAAAGATTAGAGCAGAAATCAATGATATAGAAATTTAAAAAAAAAAAAAAACAGTAGAACAGATCAATAAAACTAGGAGCTGAGTTTTTTTGAAAGACTTGGTAATAGATAAATATAAATAGAGAAACCCCAAGCCAGACTTCTCCAAAAGAAAAGACAAAGGACCCAAATAAAATCATGAATAAAAGAAGATCACAACCAACAGCAAAGAACTAGAAATAATTATAAGAGAATACTATGAACAATCATATGCCAACAAACTGGGCAACGTAGAAGAAATGGATAAACTCCTAGAAACATTTAAACTACCAAAACTGAAACAGGAAGGAAAAGAAAAGCTGAACAAACACATAACCAGCAAAGAAATTGAATCAGTGATCAAAAATCTCCCAAGAAACAGAAGTCTAGGCTTCCCAAGGGAATTCTACCAAACAGTTAAAGAAGAATTAATACCTATTCTTCTGAAGTTGCTTCAAAACATAGAAATGGAAGGAAAACTTCCAAATTCATTCTATGAGGCCAGCATGACCTTGATTCCAAAACCAGACAAAAACCGCACTAAAAAGAATGACAGAACAATATCCCTGAAGAACATGGATGCTAAAATTCTCACCAAGATACTAGTTAATAGGAACTGATAGTACATTAAAAGAATTATTCACCATGACCAAGTAGGATTTACTCCTGGGCTGCAAAGGTGGTTCGACATCCACAAATCAATCAACATGATACATCACATGAATAAAAGAAAGGACAAGAACTATACGATCCTCTCAATAGGTGCAGAAAAAATATTCAACAAAATACAGCATCCTTTCCTAATAAAAACCCTCCACCATGTAAGGATAGAGGGAATCTACCTCAACATCATAAAAGTCATATACAAAAACCCACAGTGAATACTAACCTCAAGGGGGAAAAACTCAGAGCTTGTCCCCTAACATCAGGAACACGACAGAGATGCCCACTCTCACCACTGTTGTTCAGTAGAGCAAAGGAAGCCCTAGCCTCAGCAATGAGAAAACAAAAGGAAATAAAGGGCATCCAAATAAGCAAAGAAAAAGTCAAACTTTCATTCTTTACAGATGACACGGTACTCTATGCATAAACCCCCAAAATTCTCCACCAAAAAAGTGATAGAACTGATGCAGGATTTCAGCAAAGTCATAGGATATAAAATCAATGTACAGAAGTCACTTGCGTTTTTATACACAAACAGTGAAGCAGAAGAAAGAAATCAAGGAATCAATCCCTGTTTACAGTTGCACCAAAAGCTACGAGATAC
Source organism: Mustela lutreola (assembly GCF_030435805.1). NCBI lineage: Eukaryota > Metazoa > Chordata > Mammalia > Carnivora > Mustelidae > Mustela > Mustela lutreola. The sequence goes on along the minus strand of NC_081292.1, from coordinate 7,762,145 downwards.
TTAGGATTAAACCTAAACAAAGAGATAAAGGATCTGTACTCTGAAAACTATAGAACACTCATGAAAGAAATTGAGGAAGACACAAAGAAATGGAAAAACATTCCAAGCTTGTGGATTGGAAGAACAAATATTGCTAAAATGTCTATGCTACCAAAGCAATTTACACATTCTGTGCAATCCCTATAAAATACTATCAGCATTTTTCACAGAGCTGGAACAATCCTAAAATTTGTATGGAACAGAAAAGATCCCAAAGAAAGTAATGTTGAAAATGAAAACTGAAGATAGAGGCATCACAGTTTTGGATTTCAAGCTGCATTACAAAGCTATAGCGATCAAGACAGTGTGATTCTGGCACAAAAACAGACACACACATAGATCAGTGGAACAGAACAGAGAACTCGGAAATGGGCCCTCAATTCTATGGCCAACTAATCTTCGAATCTTCAATAAAGCAGGGAAGAATCTCCAAAGGAAAAAAGACAGTCTCTTCAATAAATGGTGCTGGGAACACAGGACAGCCATATGCAGAATGAAACTGGACCACTTTCTTACACTACACACAAAAATAGACTCGAAGTGGATCAAAGACCTAAATGTGAGATAGGAATCCATCAAAACCCTAGATGAGAACACAGGCAGCAACCTCTGTGACCTCAGCCGCAGCAACTTTTGGCTAGACACATCCCCAAAGGCAAGGGAAACAAAGGCAAAAATGAACTATCGGGATTTCATCAGGATAAAAAGCTTTTGCACAGCAAAGGAAACAGTCAGCAAAACTGAAAGACAGCCTACGGAATGGGAGAAGATATTTGCAAATGACATATCAGTAAAGGGCTAGTATCTAAAATGTATAAAGGATTTATCAAACTCACCCCCCTAACAAAAAAAAAAAAAAAAAATCCAGTCAAGAAATGAGCAGAAGACCAGAGCAGATATTTCTCCAAAGAAGACATCCAGATGGCCAACAGACACAAGAAAAAATGCTCGATATCACTTGGCATCAGGTAAAAACAAATCAAAACCACAGTGAGATACCACCTCACACCAGTCAGATCGGCTAAAATTAACAACTCAGGAAACAACAGATGTTGGCAAAGATATAGAGAAAGGGGAACCCCCTTATACTGTGGGTGGGCATGGAAGTTGGTGTGACCACTCTGGAAAACAGCATGGAGGTTCCTCAAAAAGTTAAAAATAGAGCTACCCTATGGCCCAGCAATCGCACTACTAAGTATTTGTCCAAAGGATACAAACATAGTGATTTGAAGGGGCACGTGCACCCCAATGTTTATAGCAGCAACATCCACGACAGCCAAACGATGGGAAGAACCTAGATGTCCATCACCAGATGAATGGATCAAGAAGATGTGGTATATATACACAATGGACTATTAGCCATCAAAAAGAATGAAAACTTGCCATTTGCAATGACATGGACAGAAGTAGTAGGTATTATGCTAAGTGAAATAAGTCAGAGAAAGACAAAGGTCATTCGACTCATACGTGGAATTTAAGAAACAAAAAGACCATGGGGAAGGGAATAAAATATAAAATAAGATGAAAACAGAGGGAGACAGACCCTAAGAGACTTTAGGGAACTGAGGGCTGCTGGCCGGGAGGTGAGTGGGGGATGGGCATTAAGGAGGCACGTGATGGAACCAGTACTGGGTGTTATACACAACGGATGAAACACTAAATTCTATCCCTGAAACTAATTATACACCACAAGTTAACTATATTGAATTTACATGAAAAAAGTTTTTTAAAGTTTCTCTCTCCCTCCCTTCACCTCCTCCCCCCATCTTTCTCCCTCATAAAATAAAATAAAATAAAAGCCTGCATGTTAATCTCCAACTCGGGAGTCTGGACCCCAGGATACCCAGCTTGTAGCACTGGTGGGTGGAGTAGCCCAAGCAAGCAGATATTACTATGTGAATCTGAACTGGGTCCCCCCCCCCCCCGAGATGGCTGGCAGCAAGCCTCCATCACTGGTGGGAGGTGACACGGGAGCTGGCACGGGAGCAACCCGGTCCTTCAAACTTTCACTCCCCACGACCCAGGATGGGGTCCTCAAGGGAAAAGGACATTAGCTACTGTCACGTATCAGACATACAGAAGGCAGGAAGAGAAGAGTGACCAGAAGGACAGTGGAATCGGGAGCTTTGGCCAAGCTTGGAGGGTTGTCCTGAGAGAGTAATGAGCCGCTGAGAGCAATTAAGCAGCAATGACAAGGTAAATGCGAAGTCCAGGGGCCTCCCCACAGCGCCGAAAGAGGCTTTCCTCCCCTGTAGCCAAAGGGCAGAGAAAGCCGCGACACGTGCCCCGGCCTGAGTCGTCGGAGCGGTTAACCTCCACAAGGGCTCACGCTTCCAGCCGCGGCAGGTTGCTCTGCCAGGGACAGGCCAGGCCCGGACTGCAAAGTACGGAGACTCGGAGGCACGGAATGGGCAGAATCTGAAAAAATGAGCATCAGGTCTTGAATTCCCAGATGCCCCACAGTATCCTCCACCTCGTAAGCCCACTCCTCCTGACGAAGAGCCGGGGCCTCGCCCACCGTTAAAAAGGGAGCGGGTGTGCTCTGCACCTGGTCTCAGGAGAGGCAGCAAAAGCAGCCTTAGACCAAAGTGTTCGTGATAATCGGTATATGACATTGAAAGCACTACATATAAGTAATTACATATTTTTTGGAAGATATTACTTATTTGACAGAGAAAGACACAGTGAGAGAGGGAACACAAGCGGGGGGAGTGGGAGAGGGAGTGTAGGCTAAGCCTGCTCCCCGCTGAGCCGGAAGCCCGATGTGGGGCTCCCTCCCAGGACCCCGGGATCATGACCTGATCCATAGGCAGACGCTTAACGACTGAGTCACCCGGCACCCCAAGTAATTATGTATCTTTAAAATTATTTAATAGGGAGCACATTTTTATGAGATAACTTTTATATGATATGTACACTTTAATAAAACTTAGTCTTAATAAAACTTAAAAACTTAAGTTTATATTTTATTTTTAAAATAAACAATTAAATAGTTTTAAAATAATATTATTATTAAATAAAGTAAAACTTTAAAAAATAATCTTAAATTGGCCATAAATAAGGCAACACAGAGTCCTTCTGCCTATGGGAAAACGTGCATTCCCCGCTTCAGGACCTGGCCCCACCTTCCCTCCTGACCAGTAGTTCTACACTTAGGCTAAGACTAACTCACAACAACACCCATCCGATAAGGGAAGAAAAAGACTCTACTCCAGAAGCTTCCTGACCAAGTGTGTTACACATTCCAGCCGGAGCCAGGAGAACATATGTGGCATGCACTTTTGGGGTGCCTGATAACGGGACAGAACATAAAAGCTGGGGACAGGTGGTGGTCTTGATTCTGAACATCCGACGGGACTCGGGCTGCTATGCCACGAGGCAAGGCCCCAAGACATGGAGCAAATCCCCAATGAATCCCCAAGCTGGGGGGCTGCGGTGGCTCCGTCAGTTAAGCATCCAACTCTTGGCTTCAGCTCAGCTCATGGTCTCAGGATCCTGGGATTGAGCCCTGTGTGGCACTCTGCACTCAGCGGGGAGTCGGCTTCAGGATTCTCTCTCCCTCTGCCCCTCTCCCCTCAAATAAATAAATAAAATTTAAAAAAAAAAAAAAAAAGAATGGGTTCTAGAGTGTGGAAAGACAGTTCACGCTGAATGACACAGAAATGCCACCCTGGCGGACAGTGGAAGAAGGGATTAGAGAGCTCAAGACACAGAAACCTGCAAACAAATATACTATGTAACCGCCATTGTGGGAGACATAACCGGATTGCAGGTGGATTCAAACAGCCCCTGCCTTTCCTCCAGGCCAGCGTCATGAATTCTGCCCAGAACAGGCCACCGGTAATATTCCCGACTCTGGCTGCGGGCCAGAAATGCCAGGAGAAACCACAGCAGCTGGCGGACAAGCAGTCCAGCCCCTGGCACAGGTTGGTTTTTGCCTCATGCCCCATCCAGTGTTTGCTTCTGGCTCCCAAAACACTGTGCCTGAATTTGAGGCATTTGAGGAAGAAAGAAACCAAGTCCACTTATTTTAAATGACATGTACCCTGAATTCCCACTGAAAGTGAGCGTGGACTCTATCCTGCCTGGGGACAGAGGCAAAGGTGCAGGATCCGTTCTTTTTTGTTTGCTTGCTTTTTAAGATTTTATTTGTCAGAGAGAGACAGAGAGCACAGGCAGGGGGAGAGGCAGGCAGAGGGAGAAGCAGGCTCCGCACTGAGCAAGGAGCCTGAAGCGGGACTCGATCCCAGGACTCTGATATCATGACCTGAGCCTAAGGCAGCCCCTTAACCGACTGAGCCACCCAGGTGCCCCTGCAGGATCTTTTCTGGAGGAGCCTCTTACCTCGATCAGTATTCCCCCTCTCTCCCCCCTTGGAAGGACTCTTTCTACAGTATAGAGCTGACCGTGTTATTCTCCTGATAAAAATCCTCTGATGATTCCATATTGCTATGGGATAATAGATAAACAAATGAACACCATTTAGGGTCCCCAGGACAAGCCCCAGAATTACTATTCAAGCGCTCTGCATCCCTGTCCCAAGCCCAACCCCCCACCACCAAACACACACACATCAAACTTGGTTCCAACTAAGCGGTTTCTGATCCCACCTTCCGTTTAACCCTTGAGCTCCTGTGTACAGGTCCCAGCAGATTGGCTACCGTATCCCCAGCACCCAGCCATAACAGGTCCTCAAACCAAGTTTGGGGAAAGAAATGAAATGAATGGGTGTATAACCCCAGTTCGGTGAGGCTGGGAGCACCGGCATGCTCCCCAAATGGCTAGGGTGAGAAACTCAAAGAGGAAGGAGACTGTGTCTTCTCTCTTGTGTGTCCCCACCCTGACATTGCGACACTCGGGAGGCAGGTGTCTTCAGTACAGCTGTGGTGTCTGAACCGGCCAACCTGCAGATGACCCTCTGGGTACGCCCGAGGAGAGCTACAGAGGAGCCTGCCTCTGATTCAGGAAATCTACGCTCTGTTCAAGTTCAGCTGCTTCTTGGCTGGGCAACCTCAATCTCGATGCGTTACTTTTCTGTTATTCAATCTCTATGAATTTGTCCTTCCTTATCCACAAAAGGGAAATTAAAAATACCGGCTTTGTGTGGCTTCCACGAAGATTAGATGCAGTAAGGCAGGGAACGCATTTAGCCTAAAGCCTATAATGCGGGAGGTACTCAATAAATGGGATCTATCGAATTTGAAAATCAAAATCAAGAATTATACTTTGAGTGTAAGCCTTTCACAATGGATCCAGAAGTTTTGGCCCATAATGGAGGCTCCCTATGTCACATCATAAACCCCACTGTCATTGGGGTTACTTGGGGGGGTCACTCTTCCAGGGGACTGATCACCCCACTGGGGCTGAGGGTTTCTCCTTTCCTTTCGTCCTGTGCTCTTTAACACAGAAGGCAGAACAAGGGATTTTTTTTTTTTTTTTTAAACTCCTGTGAGCTAACCGGGGTGGAAGGACCTTTTTGCCCAAGTGGAAGGGTGATGGATCTCATTTGGCAGAAAGCATTTGTAGCTTCGGCAGTATACAGAATGCTTCCCGTCAGACGCAGTTCTAAGAACTTTCCATAGATGACCTCCGCTAGTCTTCACAACAACCTGATGAGAGAGGTGGTAGTGTACCCCCACATGACATCCGAGAAGCGGGGCACAGAGAGGGGAGCCTCCCAAGCTTACGCGGCAAGCTCATGGCAGATTGTTGGATCCGAACCCAGCCAGCGGGCCTCCAGAATTTATCATCTTCACAGTTAGACTATGTTGTCTCGCAGAAAAGTGCAAAAGAAAAAAAAAAAAAGAAAGAAAGAAAACACACACCAAAATCTCAGAACAGGGAGGAAATTCAACAGCAATGCCCCGTGTCATGGGCTCTTTCCTCTCCTTCAAAGGCAGGAACAGGGAAGTTGGCTGAGCAGGGAAGTTGGCTGGAGCTCTTTGGGCACGAGGGGGGTTCAGGGAGAAATGGAGCAGAAGCGGGCGGAGGCCCAGCCCCCAGCAGCCAGCACAGAGTCAGCCATGTGGGGTCCAGGTGGGGTCGGCATTGAGGGCGGACGCGCCCAGAGCCACACACACCGCGCTCACGCTCTCCCACTCGCTGGGCACCAGCCAGAGCCCCACGAGCCCAGAGGAGCGGCTGCAGGAGAGGGGAGCCTTTCTATGTGGGGACTTTGCTTTTTTAAAATTTATGGATTTTTTTTTTTTTTTAATTTTGCTGTTTAAGTAAGAGAGTGAGCACTTGTTTCCATGAACCATCCTCCAGACATTAGGACTTTGCTTCTCCGGTACTCAGAGGGGGCCAGACGGGAAGCCAGGCCCTGAAGGGCAGAGGCAGAAAATTCCTGTCCTGGAGGCCCCTCCCCACCCCCTGCCATGGCTGTGCCCCTCCCCCACTGTGCCTTGGCTCAAGCTAGACCCTCTGCCCAGGATGCCCCCCTGTCCCCAGGTTCCCTCACCCAGACCCTCTGCCACTTACCCTACAACACCGGGGGGTCCTGCCACCCCCCAGTGGAGGTGACACTCCCCTCAGCCTGCACAGTGTTTAGTCCCCTCCCCCCACCGCCCCACAGGGCACAACTTTACGTCCTCCTGGAGCTCTCTCACGGGGAGACAGCGTTTCCTTCCCCAGCAGTGGGTAGGGTGGGCACTAACGTCTGCGCTGACAGAGGTGAGGGAGTCGAGCGCCAGAGGGAGAGGACCCGCTCTAAGCCCGTGGTCAGTAAACAGCGGGGACCAGCCTGTCTCCCGTGCAGGGGAAGGGGCCCAATGACCACTGCCTCTCCCCAGCCCGGGCCGCCCCAGTGAGCTCCACTGACCACGACCACTTACCCCAGTGGATGCCACCCTCCTCGTGAACTCCATCCCCCAAACCCTCGGCATGACTTAGAAGCTCCCAGGATGAGCAGCTTCTACACCTGCAAACTCTCCTCGGCCTCTCTTCCCTCCCCGCCTTGCTCCAGCCACACGGGCTGCTCGTGATTCGCTAACATCGAAAACACTTTCCTCTCTACCTTACAACCTTCACGTGTGGGTGCCTGTGCCCGAACTCTCTCCTTCCCCCACCCACACTCGGTGCCACCCTCTTCCCGTGACCGCCTACCTGTCCTTCTCATCTCGGATCCAGAACAGGTGAGGGCTGGGTGGCTCTGTACGTGAAGCCTCCAACGCTTGGTTTCAGCTCGGGTCAGGATCTCAGGGTCCTGGGATCGAGCCCCACATGGGGCTCTGCGCTCGGCACAGAGCCTGCTTGTCCCTCTCCCTCTGCTCCTTCCCCTGCCTGCTCTCTTTCTGTCTCTCAAATGTATAAAATCTTTAAAAAAACAAAAACAGGTGAGGTCTACCTGTCCCACATGCTCAGAGCTCCTTTACAGGTCCAACAGCATAAACACACTTTGTGACTATATTTTTATTTTTACTATTAACTTATCTAATGTGTTTCCCTTGCTATGTGGGCTTCATGGGTCTCAACTGGCCTTCCCCTACTGTTTCATCATGCCCGCCAGGCACTGATGTCCTCACCCAGCTCTGTGTATATATTATAAATGCATTTGTTGAATAAAAAAAATGAAAAACAAGATAAATGAAAGCAGTGGCCTCTGGTTGGATCTTAGAGTCGATAACCCTGAAAATCCCTCCGGTTTTTGGAATTCAGTAGGAACATCATCTTTCTTAGACAAGAGGGGGAAATCTCAGGGTCCGTTCTTCAGAAAAAGTCCTCTGAGAAAGATTCGTTTTCCCATATCGGGTCTGTCTGTGGGGTGTCCGGGTCCTTCCACTGAAATCGCGCGTGTCTGCGTCCGTGTGTCGGGAAGTGGGAGACACAGAAGCTGGAGGTGCCCCATGCGGGCGACCGGCCAGCGCAGGAACCCTCTGGAACGAGCCAAGCGCAGACGAGCTTCCAAACGCCCCGCGGCTGCGGGGAGGAGCCCAGCTGGCTTCTCTCGGAAAGTGCAGCCCCAGCACAGCACTGTTCTTCCCGCCGCTGCTTCCCTCGCCCTCCGCCGCGCAAAATGGGTTCCCGGCTCCGGTTCGCTCCACTCGAGTCAAAACAGATATTGGGCTCCGCTGTCTCCACTCGCAGACCCAAGTGACGAAGCCGGGACCGTAGAACGGGCCGGTTCCTCACCTTCGGCAGCTCTCCTCCTACCCAGGTGTCACCCAGAGGGGCTGAATGGATTTTCCTAGTTTATGTTCTGGCCCCGAACTTTAAAAACTATACTAAAAAGACGTCAATTTGGAATATTAGACCAAATTGGGCTGTGATACTAACTAGTTAATCGGCCTTGGGGAAATCATCTGTCTTTCCGGAAACCTGGCTTCTTAAACATTCAGAAGCAGGACCGTGTCATGGCCTAGAGACATGCAGACCTAGACTGGGTCTTCATTCTGCCATCTGGTAGCTGTGTGACCTTGGACTAGTCACTTAACCTCTCTGGGCATCAGTGTCCTCATCTATAAATGGAGAAACAAAGATGGTCCGCCTATTATGTCAAGGGCTGTTGTGAAAATTGAGCGAGAAAATGTATGTAATGTGTTTCATGTATGCCTGGCACCTGGTGGGAACCCAAGAAATTACAGAAGCCGTAGCAGTATTAATATCCCTGAGATCATGTAAACTATCAATCACCATAATGTATAAATATAATCAAGATCATCCTGATTCTCAACCAAGTCAAACCTTGCCTTCCTTCTTCATGAAAACTTGTCCTAAGAACTGTTGTTTATGGAACATTCCCTTTCCTACACTCAAACAGAGCACGCTCTCTGTACTGCATATTTAAAATTTAACTTTCCTCCATACATTTTCTCTGATGGCTCCAAACCACGGGTGGCTCCCTCAAGTCATGCCTCCTGGGCTGGGGACAGAGGACACGGATGCAGAATCTAATGGGGTCTCCTAACTTAGGGCGTGGCTCCCCTCGATGGGTCCAGGAATGTCCTCTGGAGTTCATTCCCTCGGGAGCCTCTCGGGGACCCAGTCTCACCACCACCCTCCTTTCTCTCGCCCACCCACACACATAAAAACAAATGCATGCTTATAAGTAATTACAAATTCTAACCCACCCTTTAGGCTGGGGGAGGATAGCTTCCAGGTACAAGAACACAACTTCTTACCTCCCAAGAACCCCCTCCCCCAAACTGGCTGGGGGACCTGGCAATACCTGGAGTGAGGTAAGTTCTCCATAAATATTTGTGGAGTGAATGAATATTACTAGTGACTGGATGGCCGGGACATCAGTTACCTGCTGAACAACAATGCTACAAAACAAGCTAGTGAGAAGCGTTCAGCGGCTCTGGCTCCCATGTGACCGTAACCAGCCGCCAAGTGGGTTAGGGAGCCATGGCTGGCAGAAAGGTGATGTGATTTTTTGAAGAAGCTGGGCAGCTGGCAAGATCCTGACTCCCCAGCACCCAGCCCAGGGCCCTCCCAATCGCCCCCAGGTTCTCCTAGGGCCCTTCAGTGCTAAGACAGAGGCTGCGGACTCACAAAGCACACGCACAGACACAAACACCCGCCCCTCCCTGGGCGAAGGATGTGCACACACTCCTGCCTGATGAGCTGAGCTAGGCCTGACCCGAGCTCCAGCAGCACTGCTGGGCTCTCGGAGATGGAATCTGGGCCAGGGTTACTAATGAGCCACATCCAGTGGGAGGCCGGGGAAGTTGGGGGGCTCCTCTGGGGACAGGGGTGTGTCTACAAGAGCAAATCACCCGTCCCAGCCACTGACAGGGCAGCTATTTTGCTCAGCACAAGCACATATCCCCCCACAAGGAAGGGTTCCCTCTTCCAATTCCCAGATGAGAAAGGTTCAGGCAGTACGTGACTTTGTGTGTGCCTACCACGAGCCTGGGTCCAGGTCCCAGAGTGGTCCCCAGGGGCCCACAGTTGCAATCACACACACCAAGCCCTGGCAATGGAATTCACTGGACAAGATCTTACAGAATTCAATCAAAGCGTCATTTATCTCCTCTTCCTAGCTCCAGATAATCCGTCGGGTAGAATTTTTCAATCTTTGCCAGTTGGCTCACACAGAATCTGAACATAGGACAAGGCAAAAGTCAGCCTCCATCCAAGATCATTCCCCCCCGCCAGGGATTTCTTCCTATGTCCTACGATTTGAAGATGCAGAATGTCACTATCTCCTGAGCATGAAGCCACCCAGTCAATAAGCATGTACTCGGCATTATGTGCCTTGCTATCAGGGTTCAGAATGACGATGCCCATCTCAAACCCCCAGTCAGTGACTGACAGGCAGCCCTCCCCCTCAGGGATTGTTTATTTCCTTTAATAGAGAGAAGAGAACCATAAACACGTATAAAACCATTCAGGAAGACACTGTAATGGGCGCATGCAGTAGGTACATGACACGAGGTACAACATCTGTGTCTTCCCATGGGCATTGGGAATAATAATGGAAGTCCTTTTTCCCAGGAAAGCCCCCACAAGCTTCAGAAAAACAACCACCCCTGGTGATTTGAGTCTAGGCTGATCTGAAAGTGATTCCTTCCAATGACTTTGTTAGCACTGAATTCCTTTTACTAAACACCTTTCTGCCTTTTCTTGAAATACTTAAATTGATTTCTATCTGTTGCACTCAACTTTAAGATGATATGAAACATAAAACCAAACAAGTGCTTAAAGATGGGAACTTAACATTCTCGTCCTGAGCTTATAGGATTTGAAGGCAGGAAAATGCCATTACCATTTGGAAATGAGTTACAGGGCATGCCGGGGCAAAACAGGTTGTTCGGTTATGACCTCTGAATGGCCAGCTGCGATGGTCCACCTGACTGACCCCAGACTTGCCTTCCTACCATAAATGATCATAAAGCTGAGGAAAGTATGTAAGGCAACTGTTCAAAGACATGTGAAAGGCACTGCCTGAGACTGAAATCCAGAGGGGAATTAATAAGTGAGCTGCAAAATACCTCAGATCTCCATGGCTGTGAGAAAACTTCCTGCCTGTGAGCTGGAGTTCAGCACAGCATGGTGACGTCACTGGGCTGAAGAGGGAGAGTGGCCTGAATCTGTGGTTCGGGGCACTTGGGGAGGTGATGACGGTGATGAGGACCAGCCCGCACGAACACAGGGGGATGTTCCCAGACGGTCCCCACAGACCATGGCCTGGAGACTCTAAAGGTTGAGCAGAGCCCATGAAGCTGAAACCCCGGCCCAGTGAGAGAGTAGTAAGACCTCATTAAAACCTAGTTAACACTCCAGGCATTAAGCTGAGGTTAAAGAGGGTCTTGATTCAGGTTTAAAGACCACACCCTAGAGTAAGGCACATGCTAGACACATCCTAGCAGATCCCAAAATCAAGGCATGGTAAGGTCTACAGCAAGAGTTGAGAGACTGGATCCTTCCAAGTGATAGGATTTAAGAAATATCTTGGAGTTCTTGCAAATTTATCTCGACAAAGCACAAAATCAAACCAACACAAATTCAAGATAGTTGGCTATTAACTGTGTCACTTCCAATAAAAAAAATCCATATTCTTTATCCACTTGGTTCAGTAAAATGTTCAACAGTACTAGACATGCAAGGAAACAAAAAACATGACCTACAGTCAAGATTAAAAAAAGTCAATTAAAAATCAAACCTGAATTAGCATAGATGTATTATTTAGCAGACTAAAACTGTAAAACAGCTATTACGTTCATTAAATTAGAAGAAAACAGAATCTAAATGGATGAACAGATCAAGAATGTCAGCAATGACATAGAAACTATAGAAAAGAGCCAAGTAGAAATCCTATAATTAAAAGTTGGAAAAAAAAATAATTGGGTGGGCTTTACAGCAAACCAAAGTTACAAGAGTCAATAAACTTGAAAATAAACCAACAGAATTTCTCCAATATGAAGAACAGTGAGAAAAATATTGAGGGGAAAATGGGGCTTTGGGGACAATATCACATATGTAATAAGAATCCCAGAAGGAGATGAAATGAGAAAGAAAAAAAAGTAGGAATTCTTAGAGCCCTTAATAATTAAGAAATTTGGGATGCCTGGGTGGCTCAGTTGGTTAAGCAGCTGCCTTCGGCTCAGGTCATGATCCCAGCGTCCTGGGATCGAGTCCCGCATCGGGCCCCTTGCTCGGCAGGGAGCCTGCTTCTCCCTCTGCCTCTGCCTGCCATTCTGTCTGCCTGTGCTCGCTCTCGCCCTCTCTCTCTCTCTCTGATAAAAAAATAATAATAATAATTAAGAAATTATAACATTAAGAAATAAAAATTTAGGGACGCCTGGGTGGCTCAGTTGGTTGGACGACTGCCTTCAGCTCAGGTCATGATCCCGGAGTTCCAGAATCGAGTCCCGCATCGGGCTTCCAACTCCACGGGGAGTCTGCTTCTTTCTCTAACCTTCTCCTCCCTCATGTTCTCTCTCACTGTCTCTCTCTCAAATAAATAAATAAAATATTAAAAAAATAAATAAATAAAAATTTAAACAATAAATAAATTTAAACACTAAGAAATTTACAAGATACTCTAAACAGAGCATCACATGCAAAATCTGCCAAATTTACTTGACCCTAGAACCTTTGTACCATGGAGCATATAACAGACCTATGCTCTAGAGAACCCCCTTTGGGAACTAAGCCCAACAGATTGGACGTGCAGTTCAGGCATTTCTTGGGGAAGTTAGCTCGGGTGAGTGTGTGATACCAGGTTCTCCAGGGTGATGATATTCAGCGGATGCGTGAGAGTTACGATGACAAGAATACCCTAGGAGGTTGGCAAGGACAAGGTCGGCAAGAAAGAGAGGCAGAAGGGGCTGAAGACAAAAATCTTCCACAAGCCAAGCCTGGCTCTGAGCCAGCTTCTCTTCAAGCTCTACTTAAATGTCTTGAGGTCCACAAGCACCACTTAGCACAATCAGGCTGGGAGGCCCCTGGGGAAATCTGGGTCTGGAACTCAGAAAACTCATTTCCACCAAAGGAGATAGGAAGCTTGGAGGAGTGCCAAAATCCAGGTGGAAAGGATTGCTTTGTGTTTTCATTTCATTTTCTGCAAGTGACAGAATCATAAGGGAAGGCCACCCAACATAAAGGAAATAGCACAAAACTACAAATCACAGTTCCCTGGATTGCAGCCAAGTCTGATGGACACTTCCTGTGTGACAAATGGAAGGACCCAGAGAATATTAAACAAAATATACAGCAAAGTATAAAACAAAAACTCAAGTCACGACTAAGAGACAGGTCATGTGGTTGTGTGATAAAATCCTGCAATTATATAACCCTTCCGTTTACAGAGCACTTGCAAGTTCATTACTCCATTGCATGTTCATGACAACCCATGAGGCATGTGGCATCTTTTCTACTCTACAGAAGAAGAAATGGAGGCTCAGGCAAACACTATGAATTTCCAGAGGCTACCTAATTAGTTAACGGCCAAACTGAGACTCCAATACACTTTGTTCCTCATAATAACCCACTACTTTGTATAAACAAAATGTCATGGAAAATATGGGTTAATGAGAACCTATCTATGGACTTGCCCATTCTGGACCATTCATGTAAATGGAACCATGAGATAAGTGGTCTTTTGTGACTGGCTTCTTTCAGTCAGCATAGTGTTTTCAAGGTTCACCCATGTTACAGTGTGTGTTATTCAATCCTGTTTATTGCTGCATAAAGTTCTGTTGCATGGATATACCACATTTTGTTTATCCATTTATCAATCAATCATTTTAAATGGAGGAATGGTAGTCTACTGTCTGTGCCCTCACTGTTTCAATTCATCATCCCCGATGATGGAATTTTGGATCTGCAACTATTTGACTTCTACAGATAACAATGTACATCACATATTTATAAATATTTCTTTATACATGTATGATAAAATCCTTAAGCTTTTAAATCAAAACTTTTGAGTTAGAGAGTACTCATACACTTAAGGCCTTTTTGGTATATAATGGATTTATCATTATACTCAGACTTTTATTTCTCTATAAAAGCATCAAATAGAAATTCTAGAAATAGAAAACTGAAATAAAATAGTTGGATAGGCTTAAGAGCAAATCAAAAATTACAAAAGTCAATTCATGGACAGCTGATTCTACCATGTGTATGGAAATACATAGAGCAATGATGAAAAAGGAAATCTTGAATAAGAACAAAGTTGAAGAACTTAGATTGCAGATTACTAAGATTACATTAATTAAGATAAGGTCATATTGGTACAGGGATGAAGAAAGACAAATGGAAAAGAATAGTGAGTCCAGAAGTAGACACAGATACATATAAGTCACCTAATTTGGAACAAAGGTGATATGCAGAGCCATAGAGATAACCTGTTTGTTCTGTTTAATAGAAGATATTGGGATTATAGGATGTCCACATGAAGTAAAAAAATAAATTTTGACCTCCCACCTCACACTTTATACAAAAATCAATTCCAGCTGAATTATATATCTCAACGAGAAAGACAAAACAATAAAGCTTCTACATGATAATAGAGGATGACCTTGGAAGAAGCAAAATTTTCTTGAACAGGACATGAAAAACAGTAACCACAAGTAGATGATACATTGGACACTTTACAGATTTAAAAGTTTTTCTTAAGTCAAAAATCACCATTAAATAAGATATTTTCAGCACATATATCCAACAAAGGGCTCACATCCAATACAACTTGAAAACTCCAAATGAGAAAAACAGATAAGCCAAAAGAATATGTTTAAGAGAGTGGAACAACCACTTCTCAGAAAGGACATTAAAATGATCAACAAGCACAAGAAAAGACTCTCCACAGTGCTGGTGACAGAAAAATGCAAATTAAAACCATGATAAGAAACAACTACATATTACCAGAAGAGTTTATTTATTTTTTTAGATGGCAAGAATGTAGGGCACCTAGAACTCTTACCCTGCTGCTGACATGAGCCTATGTTAACACGGTCACTCTGGAGAACTGTTTTGAGCACTTACAATAGCAAACATGTGCTCTAAGACCCAGGGATTCCATGCCTAGGTATATACCCCCCCAAAAAAAGAAATACATCTATGCACCAAAAGACATGTAACAGGATGTTCAAAGCAACATTATTCACAGTACTCCAATTCCGGGGGAGAAAAAGTCCAACAACAGCAAAATAAATAAATAGTGACAGACTCATATAGTAGTAAATGGTGCAGCAATAAACATGAACCATCACTGTTACATATGAAATCATGGATGAACCAAACAAATATCATGGTGAGCGCAGGAAGCTAAACACAGAAGAGTAAATAGATGATTTCATTTACATAAAGTCCAAAACAGGTGAAGATATTTCATGGTAAATGAGGATAGTTGTTCATTTCTTGGCAATGTGATGAAGAGTATGTTTTGGTCACACAGGTGTGCTCACTTTGTTGAAACCTACCAAGCTGTATACTTAGGATGTGTGTACTTTTCCATGTGTATATCATTCTACAGTAAAAAGCTTATTTAAATACAGGTGACACCCCAAGGCCACTGCGTGAACGTTCAGGGTCCGCCATTTTAAAACAAGGCCTTGTGTGTGTTTTCTCCACACCCACAACACAGCACTGCCCACCATCTGTCTATGGAAGGCGTAAGAGCAGTGTGGTTTGCTGGGCAAGGAGGTTGGGCAGGAGATCAGACCAGAAGAGACTCTAAGAACAAAATGGTCCAGAGATTCAACTGTGCTCCTTGGCACCTGAGCTAAGGGGAACTGGAACTGGAGAAACGGGAACAAGCCCCGCTTCAATGTGTAAAGTGGGGGAAAAGCAAACATGTGCTCTAAGACCCAGGGATTCCATGCCTAGGTATATACCCCCCCCAAAAAAAAAAAGAAAAGCAGGGAGGGTAGCACTTCCTCCCTGCACACCCACCATCACCCACCCCTGAGTCAACTGACCCCTGGTTCTTGCCCCACCACACAGACATTGGCAAGCAGCACACCCCACCCCCTCCGCCTCCAGAAATGGTTCCAAATCCCTACCAGGGTAGCAACCAAAAGGCCACATTCAACACAAGGAAAATGATTTAAGGCTGTCAAAATGTAGTAAGAAAATTGTGAATTATTTAAAATGAGAAAGACAGCAAGAATATGGATAACTCAGATCCAAGACAGACCACAAGACACGCTTTTGTTGAGTCCCCATTGCCTTTTATTGAGCTGTTTCTCTAGGCCAATTACACTTGGCCCCCACAGCTCTAAGTGTCAGGAAGGGTGTGATCGTATTTTCTTTGGCTCCACACAGTTCGTTCGTTTTCTGCGAGGGAAGGGAACTCAGGAGGGTACTCTGTACTCTTTCCCTATAGGGGAGCATATGCTGCTGTGTTCTCCTCCCAGCCCATGGAGAGATGAAGAGAATGCCATTCGCCGGCAATGAGGGGACCTGGGGAAGGAGACACGGGCTCGGTCCCTCCTTATTCCAAATGCACAGAAATAAACACATGGACACTCAACCCTGACCAGGTTGTAAGTGGTTGCATACTCAAATGCTGGTGATGGGATCAATCTAAGAGAGTTAGATGATGAGAAAATCAAGTGATGTGGCCTGAATTGAGCTAGCCAGCATATCTCAATGCACCATGGAATGGAAGATTCCAATCCCAGAGAGGCTTTCCTACCCAAAGTCTGGAATCACCCCTATTTGGATACTCACGGTACTCTTGTCTTCTCTCCTCCTCCTGCTTTGCTAAATCTCCTCCTCTAGCTAGAGTAGATGAGTCTGGAAATGGGAAAGGAAGAACATTATGGGGTAGAGATTCCTCTGTGCTAGATGTGGGTGAGCTTTCTCCCCAGGGATGGTGGAAAGCAGGTCGGTTTTGAGTACCCAGAATTCACAGATCCCTTTTCTGCTAACAGCACCCTGATTTCCTTCCGGTAGACAACCCTTCTCCTAATATAGATGCTTGTGGCAGCCCAACTCAATTCTTAGCTCCAGAAACAGAGCATATGACTTGGCAAAACCAATCAGAGCACTGTCCCCCACTTTGCCACAGTGATTGAGAGAATATAACCCAGCCAGTGTTGAGACACATTGAAACTTCTGGGAAAGAAACCATGTTCCACTGAATTTGAAGTTACAGGAACATGAAGCTGGATCTGCTGCAGCCACTTTGTAGCTGTGTGGAGAGGACCTGTCTGTCCACGAGTGGAAAGAAAAAGGAGCTGAGAGGCAATAAGGGGAAGAGGGGGTCCTGTTGAAATTGGTTAAGAATCTGAATCAAACCATACTTGAATCTGAGTCTAGAGTTTTCCATCATGTGAGCCGGGAAATGGCCCTTATTATTAAGCCATTTGGAGGGTCATACTCTGTACTGCTTGCAACAGAAGGATTCATATCTGGTGTTCCAATGATCTAAAATAAATCAGAAATCCCTCAAATATGAAGATTAATTTCCTAATTAAACCCTTACCAGGTCTACATGAGAGTTTCCTACCCAAGGTCAAGAAGGACCTAATCAACCTTTAACAAAAGAAAGAAATTTTCCATTTCTACCCCTAATCCTTAGCCATTGATTTAACAACAAAGGCCACTGTGTCCCTCTTCCCTTAGTCCCAGACTTCTCCCCGAAGTGGACCACAGTAGAGAGGTGGGGAGTCCTGCCAAAAATCACAAAAGCCCCCACAAAATAGGTTACCCCCATCTCTTCAGTTGAGGCCACCAAAGGTGTACCTTCACCTGGTCATCCCCCATGTTATTTCCGGGCTGGACTGAGTTCTTCAGGAAGCCAGGAAGGCTTTGTGGAAGCAACACGACTCGAGTTGGCCCCATGAGCTTTCACAGCCTGCATTCCATCACTAGCCTTTTTCTGACTGCTGCACAAAAAGGAAGCGGGTGATTCTCCGCACAGTGGGGCCCCCGGCTCTCTCCTTCCAATCCATTAAGCATGGCATGGCGTCTGTAACTCGGCACACGCCATGCTGTTCTGTATAAATAGAGACCATCCATCAGAAATGTCACAGACAGGAAGCCAATGAAGTTTCTACAACCAATTTACAATCAGAATCTGCCGTGAAATGCACACGGAAAACGCCTTAACAGATTGAGAGGATGCGGAATGCATATTACGTATGGTCGGCAGAACCCTGTTAAATCCGGAGGGTGAGGCACAACGAAGAAAATGTGGAACATGCCCCAAAATGAGGGAACAAATGAAAGGCAGGTGGGGTCTACAGTCACATTGGAAAATGAAAAACAACAGTGTGGCAAATAGAAATGGTGTAACCACGTCCCATTTTTTTTTTCCTGCCATTCCGCAAAGTCAGCAAACCAGGGGCACTCTTGCAAATACATGTTCTTCTTGACTCTGAATTTATTACCGCCGGGATAAAAAGTATAAAAATTGAAGATTTCTATTTAGACAGAAAATAAATTTTTAAAAGGGGATAGCCAGGCTTGTTTTCTAAGTCAAAACTGCCAACTTCCTTCAACCTTGTCTGGGAAGATTTACTCATAAGCGTAAAATTTCAGCCTGGGTTCAGGAGCGTGGCTTAATGTTTAGAAGCTTTAAAACTACCTTTCAGGGGAAAAGAGGAAGTCTGTGCATTGTTCTCTTCATGAACACCCTGAACTCTCCGGTCCAAGGTACCTTTCTTTCTTTCTAAACATGTTGATGCAAAAGAAAGAGATATTTAAAAGCTAAAATGATCTTCATCAATATCATTATCATTACGACCATCATGAGGCCAGTAGGTACTTGAGGAGGACTTTTTTTATACCAGGAAGAAGAGCGATTTCACACAGTGTACAATTACATGCCCCCTTTACCGGTGGTAAAATCTAGACTAAAGGAGGTTAAGAATCAATTAAATGATAGACTCAGGTTCTAGCACACCTTCAGATGCAAGACCACGAAGAACTCTAGACACTGGTCTCTTGCTACTAATCAAGGATGTTTATAAGCCCCTCAAATGGGTTAGTTACACTATTTCTTCTCACGTGTCTCTGAAACACCCACATGGCTCCTCCTCAGTCTATTCCTGCAACTGATGAGCTTCCCAGTCGAGAATGAATCAAAGGAACTTCTAGCAAGCATGTAACACTGATAATAGCTAGCTTTCCTGAGGGCGAACCGTATGCCAGACATTGTGCTCATCATTTTATATGGATTATCTCACCCATTTATCATACTCACCTTATGAAAGGTCTACCATGACTGTCCACATTTGTCCAATGGACAAATGACTTCCAATGAGAAAACCAAGACCTGTACAGAGCATGAGACCAAGCACATGCATTCAGCAAGAGATGGAGCTGGAAGTGCTCTGGACTCATTCTCTCCTGAACCCACAATGGCCAGACTTTCTCAGCCTCTTCTCACCTGGAGCTGCTCTTGCCCCATGACCTCCACAGAGGTCAGGTTCATGATCAGTGAGCATTCAGACGTCTTCTTCCACTGCATGAGCAGCTTTGATACACTTGCTCACTCTCCCCCACTTAGCACACATGTTCCCATGGTCTCCCATGTTCCTTGACTCCTTCCCAGTCACTAGCCAACACTGACCCTGTTCAGTCACCTTGCTGGTCTGTCCTTGTCTCCTCAATCCTGAAATGCTGGAGACCCTGGGCTGAGTTTCACACCTCCTCTCCTCTCTATCCACTCACTCCCTCAGTGGTTTCCTCTAGGCTCAGGGTTTTAAGCACTATCAATAGGCTGATAATTCCCAAGTCTGTTCCTCCATCCCAGACTCATCTCCCCAATCCTTAAGAGTATACTGAGGGGGAAGCCTGCGTGGCTCAGTTGGGTAAGCGGCTGCCTTCGACTCAGGTCATGATTCCAGGGTCCTGGGAATGAGTCCCACATCAGGCTCCTTGCTCTGCAGGGAGCCTGCTTCTCTTGCTGCCTCTGCCTGCCACTATGCCTGCTTGTGTGTACTCTCTCTCTCTCTCTCTCTCTGACAAATAAATAAATAAAATCTTTTTTTAAAAAAGGATTCTGAACTAACATCTAACATAGATATCTCAAACCGGACAGGTCCAAAACAACTCCACTGTTCAACTGGCAAAAATCCACCCTCCAGCCAGTCTATGCTTCTCCCTATGCAGCGACTCTGCCCTTGGAGCCACCAGAGACAGATGTCTTGGAGTCATCCTTAAATACCCTCTGTCACATCTCATGCACCATCCATCAGCAAACCATTTCTGGGTTCCATCTACAAAATACATCATAGCTGGGTTACTTCTTACCACTCCACTCACCTGTGCCATTTCCCCCCGAGTTATCATGTAGCCTCCTGGCGCTGCCATCCCTCCTCCTCCAAATCTATTCTCGAGAGAGCGGCTGGAGTGGTCATCTGTTACGTTAACTGCCCCAACCAACCATGCCTTCTGGTATCCGTACCATGCACAGCCCCACAGTGACTCTGGGTTTGGCAATGTCATTTAGCACATGGTTGGGGGTTAGTGCCATGGAAGTTTGGCATGCGTTCTTCAGGAATGCTGCCACCATCTTAGAAGGAAGCCAACGAGGTGTAGCCTCCTTGGATGAAAGACCACATGGAAAGAGAGGGTCAGACGTCCTAGATGAGCCCGTCCTCCAGCTGAATGAGCACAGGTGAAACCAGCAGGAGAAGGGCCCCGTCATCCTACACGATGGGGAGAACTAACAGACCACTGTTTTCCAAGGCCACCAGCAACAGACAGCAGATCCAGGATACTTTCAAAACAAGCCTACTCAGTTCATTCTTCTGCTCCAAATCCTCTCACAGCTTCCCATCCAACTCAGACCAAAACCAGAGTCCTAACAAGGCCCCCTGCCCCCACTTCTGATGTCATCCCATCACAGTTTCCCTCACTGCAGCCACACCAGCCTCCTTGCTCCTCCTCAAGCTCACCAGGCACCCACCGCTGCCCTTGACGGAGTGCGCTAACCCTGGCCTTCTTTGCTTTCCCCCTGCTAGAACAATCTCCCTATGAACCTACAGAACACAGCCCCTCCCTTCCCCTTGTCACATGTGCACCTGTCACCACGGCACCCTCTGTGTGTTCACTTGTGTGTTGGTTCCCTGGGTTTTCCCAAGTCGGATGAGAGCTCCTTGAAGGCAGGGGCTCTGTCATTTTTGTTCTCTGCTGTCTCCTAGGCACATAGAACAATGCCTTAACTACATACGTGTTGAAGGAAACAACGAAATGGAATCAGAGTCTAATGCATCTGTTCCTAGCAAGGATATTGCACTGAATCTCTAAGGAAATTACTCTAGCTGAGTGCTGGAGGGGGACCAAGAAGTTTGACATCCGAAAGTGAGCTAGTCTCATCTCCAGTCCAGCTTGGGGTCAGGCCTTGAGGACTTCAGCTCCCAGGCAGAGCCCCACCCAAGCCCTGAACCAGTCCAGGCCTGAGCAGGGACACTTGCAAACCCCTCACGGTCACGTGCCAGGGCATCTAGAAGGGTCGTGCTGCCTAGGCCTGGTGTCTCGTGTGCCTGGCAAGAGTCTCCAGGACAGTTGTACCTCCTCCCACTCATGGCTGCCCATCTCCTCCTCCACCCTATGTGGGCTCCTCCATTTGACCCACTTTCCCTAACAAATACTCACAGGAGACCTACTCTGTACCAGTTCTAGGAATACAGAAGTGAGCACGAAGCACATTCTTAAGATATCTGTAAGACAATACTTTTTTTTCACCAATGGCCTTTTGGGTGGCATTATTCATTATCTGGCAGGGCTGTTCCATGCATTATAGGATATCTAACATCGTCAGCCATTCAAAGTCCAATCACTAGCGATAACCAAACTTCTCTTATTAGTGTTCAGTGGTTTACAAGGATGCCCAAACCACCTCTGGTGCAGAACCATGGGAACAGGTTACCCAGCTTGGGTCAAAGTCCTGCCTGCTGCACACCGTGGGAGCTATTCACTCATCTGCCTCTCCAACTTGACACTGAGCGCCACCAGGGATGGTACCATGACTTAGTGACATCTGTGTACAAGCATGCAGCACAAGTACCTGACAAATGTAAGTGACACACAAAAGGCTTGAACACGTGCTGCCTGGCTTGTACTTTGTCCCAAATCCCACTGTCCCCGGGGTTGGCCTCTTGACCCCCACCATCCTCCGAACCCAAGGAGCACTCGTGACCATCTCGCCATCCGTGTGGCTTTTACCTGTGCTTCAGTTAAAATGCTCGTCAAGTACATAGATGAATGAGTGAGTCCTCTTGAGAAGTTCACATACAGACTAAAAAGTACAACTCATTGAGACTCCCAGGATGGTGTGTAGGGTGCCACCACAGAGAAACACGGTGGGATATTTAGGAGCAGAAAGGAGATTCCCTTCCCCCAGCAATAGTATGGATCAAAACCCTTGAGTTTATAAATTACAACTCACTGTTTCTTAAAATAATAAAGTATTAAGAATAGCTTTTAGAGGGGCGTCTCGGTGGCTCAGTGGGTTAAGCCTCTGCCTTCGGCTCAGGTCATGATCTCAGGGTCCTGGGATCGAGCCCCACTTGGGCGCTCTGCTCAGCAGGGAGCCTGCTTCCTCCTCTCTCTCTGCCTGCCTCTCTGCCGACTTGTGATCTCTCTCACTCTGTCAAATAAATAAATAATTTTTTTTTTAAAGAGTAACTTTTAGAATAATTCTTTCAAAACTATCTCAAAAATCCATCATTGCTCTCCAGCTCTCTACCAGTAAGCAACCTGATTCTTGAAGCTCCCATCTACCCCCTGAATAGATGTGTGAGCCTCCAGACACGGGAGATATGAGCTGAAGCGGCTGGGCACCAAAGATGAAAAGTCAATTTCACATCACGGCGAGGAAATCATTTTCCCAGACGTTACACAAGTCAACAAACAACAATATTCAAGCCTCTGGCACTGGCCTTGTCCAAGGAAATAACTCTTGAATTTAAGGAGAGAAACAGCCCGACGAGATTGGGGTGAAGTCACCTGTCTAGAAATTGACAAGCCCAGTGACAAAATGTCGAAGCTAAGTTCTCAAGCTTTGCGAGGTTAACAGAAAATGTCTGTATAGATTGCAAACTGCAAGCCACTGGCTGCTGTAACTTCTCCAAAATGAATAAAAATCCTGTCAATTATAAACGAGTGAGCTTGACTTCCATCATAAAAACTGTCAGATGAAAATGAGAAACTTCTTTACAAGCCCAGCATTAAATATGACTTGTCAAATCAGTCGTGTCCTGAGCTTGCCGGTGGCAATGAACTCACGGCCTTGTCGATTGCCTCGAGTGTGCTCTGCAGGGCTGCACGAGGGAAATGTGCAAACCCTGTGGTCTGACGCATCCCCCTGCCTTGCACGCCCGTCCTGATGAAAGACCCTTCCTTCCCCTCTGCCTTTGTCAGCCTGCATGGCTCGCTTGGGGCTGATGACACAGCTTCGCTGAGGGTGGGAGGCACGTGGCCAAGCTAGCCCCTTAGTAAGCACCACCACCGCTGCCCCCGCAGTGACAGTGACTGCCTGGGTTCTTGTCATGTGACTCAAGTCAGCCCAGCAAAGCCAATCCTGGGACTTCTGCTGGAACCACTGGCAAAGACCTCTCTCGTCTCTAGGATTGCCAAGCTGACAGAATGCAATCCTGTTCACATAACCCAGCTCCTACCTGGTCCCCGGGTGTAGAGCCGAGATCCTGTCTCATTGCCCCATGCTTGAATGTTTACCTTCAGGAAATTTCTACACAGACACAGCTCAGTCTTTGTTGATTCCAAATTGCGTAGAATCCTCCCTCGGATATAATTGAGGTCCATTGGATGTTTGCTCAAGGTCACGATGACCTCACTGCTTATTTATAGGGGATGATGTTGGTGTCCTGCCCAGGTCTCCATGAGAGCACATTTCCCTGGAAATGCCTGTGAGTTACCATCAGAGCAGAAAACAGCTCGTGGACGGCTGATCAAAGCCACCTTCTCTTTGGGGAAGACAACTGAGGGGAGCAACTCACGGTCTTGAGCTCCCAGTGGGGGTCCCACTTCCCCTGAAGCCTAGTTTTCCTTTCCTTTTTCTATTTCTCCAGCTTCATGGACATGTAATTGACAGGTAACATTGTATACGTTTAAGGGACAGGAAGTGATGCCTTGCTACACTCATAGATTGGAAAGTGATTACCACCACAGGCTTCGCTAAGCCTCCAAGTCACATAATTACCATTTTCGTGTGTGATGAGAACATTTAAGACTTACCCAGTTGGCAACTTTCAAGTATAGAAGACAGTACTGTTAACCATACGTAGTCACCACACTGTACGTGAGATCCCCAACGCCTTCTCATCTTACAGAGAGTTCATCCTCCTTAACCAATACTTCCTCATTTACCCCTACTGGTGGCCACCACTCTACAAATTCGATGAGTTCACAAAGCCCTGATTTGATTTTATTTGATTTATTTTTTTGCCCGTCTTCTCTTGATCCATCTCTTTTCCTCATTCCCTCACAGGTCCCTCCTCTGAGCAAACTCTCAGTAAATCACTTGCGAGTTGACTTCTCAGATTCGGCTTCTAGGGAACCTGGCTGCAAACACCGATCCAACAGTGTCTGTCGATCCCCCAGAGAGGAAAGGCCGCATCACACTACACGTGACAGTTGTCATCTCACGGAAACACGGAAGTCTGGACAGGATTTCCCAGGTGGAGGTGAGGAGGCGAGACGGGCAGAAGGAGCTCTGTGAGGAAGGGCCCCGAGGCAGGACAGCGTGTCAGGAGCAGGGAACAGGTAAGATGCGAGGAGAAGGAAGGGGAAAATGCTTAACATGCACCTCCCTCTGGGGGCGTCCGGGTGGCTCAGTTGATTTAACGTCTGCCTGCAGCTCAGGTCACGATCTCAGGTGCTGGGATCGAGCCCCACGTCAGGTTCTCTGCTCAGCGGGGAGCCTGCTTCTCCCTCTAGCTCCCCACCCCCACCCCCACTCATGGTGCTCACTCTCTCTCTCAAATACATAAATAAAATCTCAAAAAGAAAAATTTAAAAAAAAAGCCCACCGACCTCCTCTGTTTCTACCTCAGATGCACGCCCCTCCATGTCATGGCCGGTCCTTAATCACAAGCTCAAGTGCAGTCCCGGTTTCTCCTCGCGGTGCTCACGGCCGGGGCCCCGATGATTCAGACGGAGGAACACATGCTCTTAAGGAATGGAGAAGAAGGACAACATTTTGCCTTCAACAGAGAGAGGTAGGGAGTCGACTCCGCCAAAGTACTTGTGCCCAGGGGAATCCTCCCTGGGAGAAGGAATTTCAGAGGTTAATTCTGGAAAGGGGGCATGAGGAGTAAGAGCTTTGGAGTGGGATTAGGGAAGGGGGAGATGCAGTCAGTAGCAGATCAATGGAAAGGGAAAGGCCTGCATATGTTTTGGGTAATTGTGAGTAATCGTATTTGTTCCTCAAGCCCATTTTGTTGGGCTTCTATTACGCAGAAGCGGAGAGAAGCAGCAGGCCCACAGTCAGTGAATGAGGCGGGGTGGCCCACGGCCTCACCAATCAACCCGTGAAGCCTACTGCTCCCCGCTTGTTAAATAGTCCAAAATGAACTTTCCTGCGAAGATTTTAAAAACTATTCTATTCATCTATGTAAGGCGGGGTGGGTGCTGAGGGCTAAACCGTGTAACTCTGGGCAAAGCGCACAGAGAAGAGGGCTTCTGCCCGGGCCTGTGGTGGAGATCGCGTTGAGCGTTCTGTCACAGAATCATGAGTTCACACACGGCCATGAGGAAAACCGACAACACGGAACGAAACACCACGGCCTGGGGCCTGGGGCCTGGGGCCTCCACGTGGCCTCAGTAAGTATCCCGAGATGTTCTACTGAGGCAAACTGTCAGTGACCCAAAGTCAGGAGACAGGAGAGCAGGGAGGGAAGCCCAGAGCTTCCAGAGAGACAATGCGCCAGGAAAGTCCCAAGTATTTCTGTTTCGTTTGTGGTTTCTTCTCGCTGCCCGAGGCCGTCAAGTGGATGCTCAGTAAACACGCATTTCTGGAAGCTTCACTGACCTCGCAGTGCCCACCAAACCTGGCAGAGCTTCGGGTTTCTAATCTGTAAAATGGGACCAATAATGGGCGCTACTCCTGGCCTCCTGGCTTTGTGGTAAATGAGACAATTCACATGAGTTTTCCTTGTGAACTCGCAGGCACCAGTGCAAACTACAGTCACTTTCTCTGAAAGGCACAAGCCCAAAATATCAGTGTGGGAATTATTTTTGATTGCTCGGAAATAAAAGGAAGGTCAAAACAGTGACTTAAGTGTACTGCCAAGAACAGAAGAGATAGTAAAATTAAAACAAAAACAAAAAACAAAATGTTTGCCATGAGAAAAGGCATTAACCTATAGCAATCTCTTTTTTTATCGTCTGCTTTCCACGCTCTGTTCCAAGCTTGGGTAGTTAGTTTTCGGAGGAAGCAGATGGATGTCAGGGAGTATGTGACCTGCCTGCAACAGTTATGCAGCTTTATGGTGCTTTTAATCATCCCAAAGATAAAAATCAGAAAACAAAGTTTTGGAGCTTGTCAACGCTCGTCTAATTAAAGCCGAAAATGTGCTCACTAGCGAGTGGGTCTGTGCATTGAGAGAACCCAGGCATGGCCAGTTGCAAGGCTTGCTGGAATGTTCTCCACATGGGCAGGAAAAAGGATAAAGAGGGTTGCCGGGGGTCCAAGGTGTAGTGTTTAGGGCCATACTGGGCCTCACCATGAGGCTTGAGAATGGGCAGTGGGCAGGAGAGAATGAGCTGTTCCTTTGGGCAGAAGACCCCAGCCAAGGGCTAGGAGCATGGGTCACTGTCTGCAGGGCTGAGAATACGGGCGTGAGTCAAACAGTCATGGTAGCCAAGAAGCCAATGGGCCCAGAGGGAAGACAAAAACATAAGCAGATCATTTTGACACAGTAACAACCCACACTGTTTATCAATCCTCCACTGGGTGCCAGGGCGCTGGGCAGCCTCTCCTCGTTTCACACTACTGAACACAGTCTTCCCCGGGATCCTGCTGATGCCCTCCCCAGCCGAGCTCTGCCCTCGTGGAAATGACATTTATGGAGCAATCAACGCATGCCAGGCATATTGCAAAGGATTTTATCTAAATTAGCTCATGAGCCACAAGAGTACAAGGGTGGCCCCCAGAAGCCATGTTTCGCCACCTGGCCTGACCTTCCTGGCAACAGATGATTGGAGCGAACACTTCACTCGGAACAGGCTGACAGTAATGCTTTTCCTGGGAATTTGGATCTGAGTCTGCTAATTTTGCTCAACGCGGTCTGCTCTCCCGAACATAGGAGATAAAAATTCAGGAATTGTCTGTGGCCTTGAGGACCGAGAAGCAGACGTACAGAAAGAAGACCTCTACCCTTTCACAGTTCCACAAACCCTGGTCTGGGCTCCTAGCAGAAGCCCAGCTAGGTCCCTCCCTGGGGATCCATGACCTACCCCTGACACAGGATAACAAACATTCCTACTTGGTTAAACCAGTGTCAGTCTCTTTTCTCGCAAGCGGGAGTCCTAATGCATCCCGACCTAGATTGAAAGCAGGGAGTCGGAACAGTCTCTCAGACCGAAGGGAGGCCGGGTGCTCACCCACCACCTTTAACTTCTTACACTTCTGTCCCTGATGTTCTCCTGGCTACGCTCTGTTACACTCCAGCCAAGCCGAAGGACTGACGATTACGTGAACGCCTCCCTGAACCCCCTGCCTCAACCTCCTTCCCATTTGGACAAGTACATTCCTATTCACCACACAAGGCTCAAAAGCATTGCCAAGGCTCCGACACAGGTCTCATGTCTCCCACGATGCAGGCTGCATCCAAGTTACAAGTTCCCCTTCTGTGCACAGAGCGCTCGACCGCCCACGTGTCATCTCCGCCCTGCTCCGCAGCGGGGACCCCGTCTTTACTTTCTTCATCCCCGCTCTCTGGCAGAGAGCCTCATACCGAAGGGGAACACAAGCAAAGCTTTCTTTCTTTCTTTTTTTTTCTTTTAATGTGAGTAAACAATTAAAATTAACATGTTTGTTTCTTTGTTTGTTTTTTGCTTTACGCACTTCAGTACCATGAAAGATGGTTGGAAGCCATCACAGTGGGGGTGAACCTGACCGGAAATCAGAAGACTGAAGCTGGGTTGGTTTGGATAAATCTCGTACCATCACGGGATAATGGGTTGGGGGGAGGATTTCAAGAGTAGCTGGCGGCGCGGTGTGTGCCGCTGGGCAGTTCCCCTCCCTGACCCGCCCGCCTCTTCTCTTGCGCCATGACAAACCTACCTCCATGGAGCAGCCGGAGTGATCTTTCTGGAAAGTACAGATCAGATCATGACATCATTTAGCTTTAAACCCTCTGATGGCTTTCCACTGCTTACCGAATAAAACCCAAGCATCCTACCAAAATGTGGCCAAGGGCACCTATCCCCTCACTCACACCCGCTAAACGTGTACGTGCCTTGGGGCCATTGTCTTGTTTTCCCCTCAACCCACATTTTCAAAAAACCCAATCTCATCTCAAACAGCATGTCTTCAAAAAGGGTGCCCTGTCGTCTCAGTCTGCGGTCGCCTGTGGCCGTCCCCTCCACTTCCTCTACGCCTCCAACCCCACTGGCTCACACCTGTCCCCACCTTCGTTACTGGGAGCATTGTCTGGCTTGCGCCCTACACTCACTGTCTCCTTTCTAGAATGGAAACAGAGACCACCTCTGTCTTGTTTGCTGCTGAACACCAGGACCCAGGACTGTGTCTGCCATATATAGGATACACTCTCAAATCCTACACTTGCGGGTGCCTGGGTGGCTCAGTGGGTTAAGCCTCTGCCTTCGGCTCAGGTCATGATCTCAGGGATCGAGCCCCCCATTGGGCACTCTGCTCAGCAGGGAGCCTGCTTCCCCCTCCCTCTCTACCTGCCTCTCTGCCTGCTTGGGATCTCTGTCTGCCAGATGAATAAATAAATAAATCTGAAAAAAAAAAAAAACACCCTACACTTGGAATCAATAAATTCATGTAAGTTCAAGTGTTGGCTTTACTATTTGGATGACCTTGCGGGGGGGAAATCACACATTTTCTCTAGTCTCTGTTTTCTCACGTATAAAAATTAAGAAACCTAGTCAACAACGCCATTCTATTTCAAAACTGCATGTTCCATCAGGGTGGGCCTTTGGTGGGTTCTAGAACAAGCGAATTTGCCCTCGGATAACTTTTTAATGACACCTCCTTAATGCAAACACTAAGATTGCACGTATCTGGTGTCAAGGTTGGTCAGCACAAACCCAGCTGAGTATATTTCCTCCGAGTAGAGATGACTCTCAATCATTGACTTTATCAGCATCTCAGAGCTTTCGAGAGCACCCAGGCTGTGGCTTTTACTGCCCAGAGACTGCATCATAAAATTCATGTATCCAGAAGATCTTTCCCTGCATTTATCTCTGTCCTCCAACCTGGGGCAGGGGGTGCCTGGGTTTATCAAACATTAGCGATGGCCTCAGCTCTTGGCCCCACGGCCCCGGCTCAGCAGCTCTGAAAAGCGGGGAGGGTAAACGTGCAAAGCCCACCTGGGAGCACCATTTACCCTCTGCCCTCCTTCCCGTGCAGGCAATTAGACTTTCAGAGAAAGTGGCTGTCAGAGCCACAGTTCTCCCAGCATTTAGCAGAGGCAGTACTTAAAAAGATTAATGGACCACAGCCAAGACCGCTTCTCCCGTTCCTATACGTAGTTCTTCACGCAGTTTACTTAACCCCTTTACATCTGGTTGAGCTAATTCTATGTTACAAGTTATTTTTTCCTATAAGGTTTTGAAATTCTTTCTCCCCTGCCCTCTTGACCCGCCCAGAACCGTTGAGATGTGTAGTGCCAAGGGCTGATTTATATTCCGGACTGATCTGTCTTCCCTCTCTACGGACTTTTCAAGGAGGACAGCCTGGTGCTTAAGAACAGATATGCTGGAGCGAGAGACTTCTGGCTTCCAGAACCTTCTCCTCCGTGTCCTGACTTGACATCACGGACAAGTTACTTCAACTGTCTGTACTTCTGTTTCCTCATGTACGAGTAGGGATGATAAGAGCCCCCACGTGTTAGAATTGTTACAAGGGCTCAATGAGTTCATCCTGGTGAAGACTTAGGACAGCCCCTACCTGATAACAACACTCCGTCCATGTTACCTGCTGTGGATGGCTGTACGTGCCCTTTTCCTTAAGTGAAGACTTAAATTCTTCTCTAACAGTTACAGGGTCTGTTTTTCCTTTTCCACTCTGTCTCCCACTCTGTGTTCCAAGATCTTCAATCAATATCTTTCATCATTCCTTAAGTCTGGAAAACCCAAAGTCACAATTTCTTCAACTATTCTCTCCTGCTCATTTATTGCCTTTCCCTCTGAGTATAAGATTATTGACTTTTCCTCAACTCTTTATTCCTTCTCAAGTCCTTCTGAGAGAGATCCTCACGCTGGCTTTCAGCTATTTTGTTCCTGACTCTACACTTTCTATCGTGCAGGCCATCATTGTGTTCCTTATTTTAAAATGCTTTTCTCACCGTGCATTTCAATTTGATTCTGTTTTATTAACTTCTTGCTCTGGCTTCCTGTTACCAATATCCTCTTTTATCTCTGTGGAGAAAAATTATTATCCTTACTTTGAATTTATGACCTGTCTAGAACATTAATTTTTATTTTTATAGTACAGCTGAATCTCATAGTCTTGCCTTTCGTTTATAGCGACTGTGTCCCTCAGATGTGTGGTTGGTTTTCCCTGTGACATTATTTCCCCCAGGAGGGCATCAGACATGAGATCATGCCGCTTGCAGTCAGGGTATATGAGGTTAAGTAACACGACCTGCTGTTTATGGGTAAGAGTGTCCCACTGTTGTGTCTCCTAGTGACAGAATCCCCCTGCTTGGAGACTAAGATGTCCAGACCATCTGACGTTTCAGGGATGGAAAGCAAAAAGTCTGCAGTGGATTATTGAAGACCTACCCCTTTCAAAGTGCCAAGCGCTGTGTATTCTGGCTATAGAAAAGACAGGACCACATAATTATCTCCATTTCAAAAAATATATACTTCTTCTTGTCATAGAGAACCCCAACTTTTCAAAGTGTTGTCTCCTAACTGAGTACATCTTCAGGAAGCCGTTCCCCGTTTCAGCTGGGTCAGACACTTGTGACTGATGAAGGATGGAGCAATGCCTCATCATTCCACGGGCGTGCGGCTGCTGCTGCACCTGCGTGGCTGTGAAATGTGCTCTTTGCTCAGAGATAATGCAGAAAAACCCAATGGAGGACAAGGCAAAAGCTATACCAAGAATACGTGTCTGTTCCCATAAGGATGGATCTCTGTCCCCTTCGTGACAGAAGAGGTCCAGGGTAATCAACACGCCATGGGTGGCTGGACGATCCCTCAGGGACTGGTAGGACACCAGGGGCTTGCTGGCGCTCTCTGCATCTGGAAAATCAGGCACTTAAGCGGCAGTATTAGCTCAGTCAGTCTCGGGAATGCTGGGTCCGCGTGGCTGAGCCCACAGAGGGAGGGGAGGAAGGTAAAGCAGAGGGAGCGGACGTTCAGGGAATCTGAGCCATCTGCTCCAGAAACTTCTTCGCCCCTTCCAAACTTGCCCCAGCTCTGTCTCTCATGGCTCGATTCCACTAGATGACAGACGGCTGCCGTGTCCTCCTGACCTGCGGCTAGGTGGGCTGGAAATGCTTAATGTATAATAGGAGGTTCAACCCACGCAGTCACCGGATTATCTCCTAATTACAGGTTCAGTGTCTGCCAAGGTCCAGGAGCGAAGCAGACACTGTTTCTCAAGAGGATAGTAGTTATTTCCCGAAGAGGGGACGGATTTGCTCCAAAGTCTTAGAGGCCTGCACGATGACCCTCTGTTTGTTTTGTGTTTTGAAGATTTTGTTTATTCATTTGAGAGAGAGAGTGAGTGAGTACGGGGGGAGGGGCAGAAGGGGAGGGAAAAGCAAAGGGGAGTCAGTCCCAGGACCCAGGGATCATGGCCTGAGCCGAAGTCAAATGCTTCACCGGCTGAGCCCCCCAAGTGCCCCTGATTCTCTGTGCTGCCGTCCAGAGGCTTCACCCAGGGCCTCTGCACAGGCACTTGGAGCTTCACTGAATCTGCTGGATCATGAGACCAGGTAGGAACCTGGACTGCGGCCCGCACTCGCCACAGAGCCTTCTCCTGCTCTGACGCCCAGCCGCACAGGCAGCTTCCAGATGACTGTGCATGCGAATCTTTCACGAGCATCCGAAGGTCCAACTGCAAAGTGTACTGCTCTGTTCACAGTAGGTGGAGTGAGAGTCAGCAACACGTTTTTCACCTTGGAAGGGCTAGCTCCACATTCTCGAGCTCAGGAAACCCTCAGAAACTCCTCCGAGGTGAAGGGACCTCAACTTTTGTAGGGTTTACCTTCTACCTTTTCATTCACTTCTACCTCCCTAAGGAGGGAGTTGCTACTTCCAGCAACCCAGCTGCACTCAGCACATGCCATCGATGGAACACACTGGTATTGTGTTTTCGGAATGTCAGGATCGTCAAAAGCTCATGCACCATTTTATGACCAAGTTCAAGAGAGCGGATGTAGCCCCGTGGCAAACTTGAGATGCGGTGCTGTTGGCCCCGCCAGGGAAGAGCAAGCTGCTCTGGCAGTCCTGGCACATAGATATGGGGGGGAAAGACATCGGGCAGGTCAACAGCTCCATACCAAGGGCCACAGGTCCTGCCGATTCACTCCAGCATTGATAGTACAGCCGGAAGAGCAACAGCAACTAGGACCCTGCCTGATGGAGTTTATGAGCATTCAGGGCCGCCTGCGTGGCTCAGTCTGTTAAGCTTCTGCCTTCGGCTCAGATCATGATCCTGGGGTCGTGGGATCGCAGGAATGAGCCCTGTGCTGGGAATGAACCCTGTACCAGGAATCCCTGCTCAGCAAGGAGTCTGCTTCTCCCTTTGCCTGCTTCTCCCCCTGCTTCTGATTTCTCTCTCTCCCTCTCTCTCTCTCTGTCAAATGAATAAGTAAAATCTTTAAAAAATAAAAAAAAAAAAAAACTACTGTTGAAAATGGCAACTGTCTGAATCCAAGTAAAGTTCTTTAGTTAAATCTCATTCTAAACTATCATTTTTAACTCTTAAATGTGTGTGTGTGTCTGTGTGTCTGTGTGTGTGTGTGTGTGTGTGTCTGTGTGTATAAATAAATAGATTTTTATGGGATTATATCCTTTTCCTTCCCAGGTTCTTACGACAAAGCAAACAGCCAATCAGAGTGGACGCGTGTTCAGAAGGCGGTGATCTCGTGGGAAAATAATGCTCCAGATTTAGATCTGAAGTTCTATTTCAGGATCCTGTTGCCAGTCTGGGAAAGCTGATTGTCAGACTCATTGTAGCGGCCTCGCTCATTGATAAACCAACTAATTGAAGAGGTAAAATTACAGTGTCCCAGGGGGTTTGCCCCAAATCTTTTGATCCTGAAAATTTGTAATCAGTCCAATGCTATTTTGCCCATTTTCCTCATTTAATCATCCCTGGGAGCTTCAAGGGGCCGTGTGGCCACAGCAAGCTCGGCAGAGGACTGGGAACAGTACGCACGGCCCGTTCCGTGCAGGGTGGTGCGGGACCTGTGAGGTGTTCAGGGCCCCCACATTCATCACAGGCAGCCTGCAATGCATCAGAGACAAGCCCCGTGTCCCAGAGCCTCCGTGTTTGAGCAGGGCAGAGGGAGAGGGAGACGCAGACTCCCCACCAAGCAGGGAGCCTGATGCGGGGCTCCATCTCAGGGCTTATACAAATCTGGTCCGGAGACAATGATGACTGTAAGCATCCAGGTCAGAACACCGCGTGCCTCTAAGACCAGAGGACACCAGAACTGCCCAGACCCCAGAGTAAAGCGGTTGAATCACATGGGGACATCGCTGAAGCCCACATGCATACAGGAACTCCCGTTAACACTTCCAGACTCAGACTTTTCGATGAGTTCGTTCAAATCCCCATTCTTCCGCCTGACTCTACTTGTGACCAAGTAAGACAACTGTGCTATGCCTTTGTTTCTTGATTACCAAGAAGGGTGTGCTGTGAGCATGGTAAATCAAGCACCCACCGTGAGCCTGCTAAGATGAGCCACATGGCCCCTGAACTCTAGGAGTTCATGGTGCTGCAGTCTAGCAGACTCACCATCACAATAAGGTGCTGGGGGCAGGGAGACGTGGCGGCTTCATAAGCGTGGGGGTCACGGATGGCTTCTTCATAATCCTGCACTGCAATCTCTTTTCCATTGATCTCTCAGTCTGAAATCAATTGCCAACTCAAGCTTTTAATAATCACAGCACAGTGCTATTCTAGCAGCTATTTTAAGGATACATGATCAGCCCAGCGTCTTGCCCACATGCCCTTTCTTTTGTGCTTCACGCAGAGGACTCTGGCCAGCCGTCAAAGGATTGGGTCTTGCCCTCTGCCTCCTAAGGACATCCTTTGGACTTCAGCTTCTGTCGCAAACTGCATAACCAAAGTGGGCTGGAGCCCGTGGCCCTGGAGAATTAAGAGAGAACAGGGATCTGGGGGGACCAGTCCAGGGGAAATTGTGCCAGGTGTGGGCATGGTCCCAAGGTGGAATGGTCACCGACAAGAGCCAGATAGTGTTTAAGGGGTCCGGTGAATGGGAAGTTGGTATGGCCTAGGACCGGGCTATGTCCAGGGACACTCCAGGCCTAGCAAATGATCAGAGACGGGCCAAGTCGCAGCCCCAGGTAACCCGCTATGCACTGACAGATGAGGGATGACTCGGGGCCAGACTCCAGGCCCTCAAGAAGTTGCTGATCCAGAACCGGAGAAAAACGCAAGCTCTGTAGTGGTACCATGATGTCCTAGTTACCTCGGCCTGAGGCGGGGGTGAGGCAGTATGGGCTTGGGAGCAGGGCCTCCCATCTGGCAATGGCTGCCGTGTACCTGCTCTAACCTCCTTGGGGCAGAGATTGGGAGCAGCGGCCTCACAGCCAGACCTCCGCGTATTTGCATCCTAGCACTAGCCCCAGTTTACGTGACCAGCAGCCCTTCAGGACGTGACAGCCATTAACACCCTAGGGAACCAGCGCTGCCTTAGAAAGTCTTGGACAACACGGCTTTTTAGCATTTCCACACAATTCAGGTCTTGAGAAACATGAGCCTGTATTGATTACTACTGGACTTCAATGAATCAAGCATTGATTAATTGAGGAGGACCCGCTTGGAGGAAAAAGGAAACTACAAACTTAAGTTGTGCATTAGCGGACGCACAGGGTGGTATGCTGTACAAAGTCCTTCCCCAAACCCTTCCCAGCCCATGCTCCATCCTCCTAACCCTACTCACCCTTTCAGGTTCACCCCAAAGATTCCCCCAAGAACACCCCGACCCTCTCAAGTGGTGATGCACCTGCCCCTGCCTTCCCACCGCACCCTGAGAACCATCTAGAGTTTCTCCTTCTCCTGCAGGGTAAAGCTCAAACTCCCTGTGGCAGCACATGGGCCCCTTATGACCCTGGCCTGTCCACCCCCACAGGGGCTTTGCTCCGGCCGACCAAGGGACACTATGGTCAGTTCTTTTGCATTTCCACATGTGGGGACGCGGGGTCTCTGCCTCCACCCACCGGCCACCCTCACTCACCTTCTCCCCACTTCAAAGCTCAGCTGGTGGTCAGCCCTCCACCAGGCCCACCGTGGGGCCAAGTACGTCCGAGCTAGTTCTGTGCGATGTCCGGACCTGCCTCGGTCCTCCAGAGCTGCAGGACCCCTTCCAGTGGCCGACCATCTGCCGCTCCTCCTGCTCCCCCTGCCCTCAGTGGGGTCCGGGGTGAGGGGGGCGGGGCCACAGCTCCTGCAGCTGCCAGGACAGTGCGCATGCTCAGTAAAGCAGGAACCACTGAAGGGTTGGAAGGACTGCGGAAGAATCCATGACCGTGGTTGGTGGCTTTCTCCAAACTGAAGGATCACCAGTTCTCTCTCTTTCTTAATCTCTCTTTTTCAGTCTAAACATGGAAAGGGGTCTGGCGTGGTAGGAAAACACTCAGAGGTGAGTTGGTGATCTGGAGTCAGCCCCCCCTTGTGTCGCTTGGTCTCTGGGTGACCTCTGACCTAGGACTTAACTTCTCAGAGGCAGAGAGAGCTACACTAAGGATCATTCTAGAAGCAGGATGATCCAAAAATATGATGGAGAAAAGGGCAATAGCAATGCCTAATTCATCTTTGTCTCCCTATGGTAGCAAGTGCAGGGCCCAAGTACATATCTGTTGAAAGGATTAATAAATAAATTAATGAACAAACAAAAATGGATTCCTCCAAGGATTCCTAGAGGTAAATTTTAAAGGCAAGGTTTAAATGCTCCCTTGGTCTTGTCCAGAGCTCTGAGTTTGTATCAGTTTAACCTCCCCCAAAGAAGGGACATCACAGAATAAGCCCAGAGTGGGCCCTACCTGACACATTTGTGGCAAATTTAGAACCAATGGAGGATTTCTCTGCCCGGGCCTTGGATGTAGGCTAGGAATGTCAGGAAAAAGCCTTGGGATTAGGGTTTTAATAAAAGTGGAATCAAGCAGGATCACATCTTCTAGGCCTTCCAACTATGAAAGAGCTAACAGAACTAGTCACCTGTCCAGGCTCTGACGCCGCACCTGGAAATGGGGGGAATAACACAGACCTGGGTCACAGAAGCCCACACACGGAGGCTGCCCCTCCGGAAGGCTCCACGCGCACATGCGCACTCTGCATTCAAGACAACTATGGTGTTCTAGGAAGAGGGTGAATTTATCTGGGTGTGAGACAAGCTAAACCAGGAGCCTAGACTTGAGGTTGCTGGACTGGGAACCCCAGCTTGGCTCCTGACTCAGGAGCGGTCACCAAACTGGACCTTAGTCTCCTTTTGTAAAACAAGAATAATGAAAATACCCACCTCACAGCTCTGTTGTGGAACTGAGGAGATTCAGTAGGGGGTCCACGTAAAGAAACAGTGGGCCACTTTCCCACCAGCTCATCACCAACACGGGACCAAGCCATACAGCCATGGGGAAGGCACCAGAGCACGTTCCCCATGACAGAAGCTCACGTATTTTTCCAGAAGGCTCTGCCGATGGAGACCAACGGGCTCATAGCTGCTCTCGCCAGCAGAGGGTCGTGTGCAGGAGCTGTCCCGGACTGTCCCGGACAACGCTGGGGCCTCTCAGAAACAACCCGAG
Source organism: Mustela lutreola (assembly GCF_030435805.1). Lineage (NCBI taxonomy): Eukaryota > Metazoa > Chordata > Mammalia > Carnivora > Mustelidae > Mustela > Mustela lutreola. Next base: position 7,725,044 of record NC_081292.1, on the reverse strand, counting down.
GGCTTCCGTATGCGGGAGGAAGGTGTGATGAGGCAGCCGAAGGGGAGGGACTCAGCCTCGACGGAAAGGCAACAACGGGAGAAGGGGAGAAGTGAAGGCTCCATGAGCAAACAGTCGTGCCAAGGCAAGGCCACCCCGAGACCTTCCAGAGCTTCAGTGATGGGGGACGCTCTTCAGCTACAGCTTGTCATGGGAGAATGGGGACACTTTAAAGTCCTTTATGAAATAGAAATGTGATTTCTCCACATCTAATCCCTACTTAATGCTCCATGGACCATTTATTGATTTTTGTTTTAAGGCATACAAAGCACACAAATGTGTCTGGGACACAGCCGGCAATCAGTAAAAGTTCCTTGAGCTGAATTACAATAGAACGTATACTTTCATGGCCTCAGGGATGTCATTCCGAAGGGCTTTGGAAAACACTTCTATGTAATTAGCCAAACCCATCAGGGATCTACAGAAACCACCACACATTACAGCTGAAAAGAGGCAGTCGCTTCTAGAATGCACATTTCAAACCAATTTCACAATTGTCTCCTGATTCCATCACCTCATAATAACTTACGAATTAGGGAAAATGGGAGTTATTAAGGGCATTACACTGATGAGAAAAATTGAGGCGCATATGGGATCAATGCCCAAGGTCACCTAACTGGCAAGTGACAGAATCCCCTCGTCGGTTGCCAGCATCCTCCAGAGCTTCCTGGGTGTGATCTGATTCTGTCCCCTTACCCACAGAGGGCAGGAGAGACTTAAGGAACAGGAGGGCCACTCCAGATCGGTAGGGGGTATGTGGGATAAGCAACGGAACTTACTGCTGGAGCTTGTCTTGGACACCACAGCCTGCCTCCAGGTCTTAAGTTTACTAAGAGGCCTTAATGGGGTTCAGCCAGGTCCACCATCCAGACGGTCTTAGCACCCCATCTTTGTCTCAGGGCCCTGATCTTGGGCAGCTTCTGGAGCCGGGAAGGCAAGCAGAACACACATTCCAATGACAGGGGCAGGAGTAAGAGGCCTCCGATCACCAGCTCACAGGTCAACTGGCGTTCATATCCCCTCAGTGACCTCCCCCAACACCACTGTGGTGTATCACATGCACCTTCTTTGACAATGACATACAGGAAATGCTTTAAACTCATCATTTGGACCAGGCATTGGGCAGGTGCTTCAGACTCCTGCTGTCTCAGTCAACTTGGGCCGCTGTAATAAACCATCATCAACCACGGGGCTTGGAAACCACAGAGATGCATCTCTCACAGTCACATAGGCCGGAAAATCCAAGATCAATGCACGGGCAGCTTCCGTGTCTGGTGAGAAGCATCTGATCGCTCCCAGATGGCCACCTTCTCGCTGAGTCACCACATGGGCCACGGAGCTCGCTGGAGTCCATTTTACAAGGACACTAATGCCGTCATGAGGAATCTGCCCTCATGACCTAACACCCCAAAGGCTCCGTCTCCAAATACCATCTTATCAGGAGTTAGAGTTTCAAGGTAGGAATCTGGTGGGGGGAGGGGCACATTCAGCCCTGAGCAGCCTTCGTACCTGCCCCAATGCCTCCCAGAGGTAGACTTCATTTGCTTTGTAGAGGAGGAAACGGGAGAGTCACAGAGTTAAGTTACCTGCTCAAGGTCACAGGGCTCACAGGTGTGGTAGACCTAGAGTTGGAAAAAATCTGAAAGTTTTTGTGGAACACCGCCCCTCTCCAGGGCTGAGGGGTGAAAGGCGGGGCCCCCGCCCGGCCCAGACTGTTCCATCACTGTGCACACAGCCAGATGAATCAGTGAACGTGTCTGGCAGAGAAGAGCCCCATCCAGTCGCCGGTGCCAGGTTCCATAATAACACAAGTGACCGAGAAACCCAGGCTCCCCCAAGCCAGCGGGGTGAGGAGTGAACAGCAACACCCTTTCACCTGACCCGGGTGAGGAGTGGGCAGACCACCGCCGCAGGCACAGGACTCGGGGTAGCCTTCTATCACTTCTTTTGTGTTCCGAAAATCACATCCTTTTCTTAAAAATTGCCTGGGGAAACAAATGCAATGAACCCCTTGATTAAAATGATGGGATCAAGTGTCATCGGCGGTGAAAATGATGACCAGGAAGACACAGAGTAAAAACGGGATCAGAGATCTCAGATGCCGTCTGGAGAAGCCAGGGGAGGAAGCCAGTCCTGAAGGGAGGCCGGACGGAGCCTGGGCCAGAGACCCGAAGAGCTGGGACGGAGGGGGCAGCTACTATGGAGAGGAAAGAACAAGAGTTCTGATGCCAACGACCCAGGAGCACGTCCCCGTTCAGGCCATTCCTGACTGTGGCATTGGTGAGCCATCTACCCAGCCTTGGTTCCTTCCCATCTTCCTTTCTTTCCTCTTTTTTTCCCCTTTCTTTCAACAAATAGTTGTTGAATGTTGAATGTCCTTACTATGGACAACATACTGGGAGAAACTGAGATCAAGCACTGAGCCATTCAGTCTATCCCCAAATGGGGAAGCACCTGTGAAGTACGTGACAAATGCAAATGACATCCCTGAGAAGTTTGATGAAGAAAGGAGGCCCAGGAGGGCATGGAGTTGGAGCATCCAATCAAGGCAGCAAGGTCAGGGAAGGTTTCTGAGAAGCAGAACTAAGCTGAGATATGAGACATAGCAGGAGTTAAGCAAGAGAGCAAGAAAGAGTATTCTGGGCAGAGAGAACAGCATGTGCCAAGGCCCTGTGGTGGGAGGGAACATGATGCTTTCTTGGAACATCAGAGGAATAGAAGGAAGTCAAGTATGTCTGACACATAGAATGTCAGTGGGAACAGCCAGTGAGTAGATGATGCTAGAGAGGCAGGTTGGGATGAAAGCAGAGAGGATGTGTGAGACACATTAATAATCTGAGGTGTTTCTGTTTTTTGGTTTTTTCCTGAGAGAGAATGGGGATGGAGCAGAGGGAGAGGGAGAGAGAGAATCTGAAGCAGGTTCCACACCCAGCACAGAGCCCAATGCTGGGCTCGATCTCACGACCCTGAGATCATGGTCTGAGCTGAAATCAAGAGTCAGACGCTTAACCAACAGATGCCCCCATGCACCTCAATAATGTGAGTTTTGTATCCTAAAACGAAGATACAGCTAAAACTGCAGATTCCAAAATGGTCGAAGGGCTGCGAAAGCAGGCAGATAGACAAGAGGGAGGAGGAACAGACACCTCAGCCGCATATCTCAGAAAAGCTGGCAAAAATACACTTCCTGAGGTTGAGGGCACGTGCCACGAAGTGAGCCCCAAAGCTCTCGGTAAAAATGCAGTCATGGTGGGAGGCACCGGCTGACAGCGGGAAGTCCCTGCACTGGGTGTAACTTTAAGAAGCAGGGGACACAGAGCTCCATGGGAGGCACAAGGAAGCCATCTCTGCTGAAAGCCCTCTCCCTGCAGAGCAGCAGCACAAGAGAAGACAGTATACACTCTGGGACACCCCGGCTGGGACGACAGGTGGCCATGTTGACCCTGTCTGGGGCTGCAAGGGGCATAAAGGAACAAATAGAAGGCAAGGGAATCGAGTACGGATAGAGTCCTGGTTTCTACGTTCAGAGATGGAGTCTGAGGGGCAAGGAAGTATATAAAGCCAGCAGTGGTTCCAGAGCCCAGGGGGAAATGGGTTGTTCCTTTAGGGGGTCTGAGAGCAGATGCACGGGGCTGAAGGCAACACTGAGGGCGAACAGGAGGTTATGCTAAGGAAACTGAGGCACAGCGCAGGGCAGTGACTCTCCAAAGTCTGTAGCTGCTGGTAGACAGCCAAGCAGGGTCAAAGCTCGACTCCCTAGTGGACCACCAGCCTCCCCGCTCTACCCGTCCTGTTAGACCGCCTCGCGTGCTCATCTGGGTGAGGAGTCCGGAGCCGACATCAGCAGTCTGAATGCCCGGGTGTGCTTTCTTAACTCCGGTCATGGCTGCTATTTTAGAACAGAAAATGTGTACATTCTGGAGTCAGAGAAGCCCAGATTCAACCCTCAGATACAGGGCTGGCTAGCTTAGTGACCTTGCATACAGAACGTAACTTCTCAGAGCCAGGCTCGCCATCTGTAAAACGGCCCATAAAATTCTTGGCAGTAAATGGGGAGTTGGAAAATTTTTATATTTTCTTAAAGGGAGAAGAGCAGAAAAGGACCAAGAAGAAAAGACGAGTCTGGGACCACGTGGGTCTGGCCAAACCCCACAGTAACGATGTGGCCAGTTCTTAAGAGCCCACAATACCTCTTTTTCTCCCCGTCAAGGTTTCTGTTCCTATAATACAAGGATTCTCAGAGTTTGTTCAGGATCAGAATCAACTGGGGAATTTGGTTAAACTGCAAAAGTCCAAAGCATATCCTTCATCGAGCCCACATTCCGTGCCCTTGGCTCATTCTCCCAGAGCTTCCGACTCAACACCAGAGCTGGAGAATGGTTACAACATAAACCATGCCCCTACCTCATCCCTCCAAAGCTCATAAATGCTTTGCAGTCAAAGCCAAAAGGGGCCGAGCTGCACATGGAGGGAGTCAACACTCAGGGACCCCTGGCGCCGGAGGTGAAAGCCCCCACCGGTGGACTTTACAGACCCTTGGATTTCCACAGTTCATGGATTTGGCAGGAGGTCCAGCCCGAGTCTGCGCAGACCCTGAGACATAGGAAGCGTCCTGTCCGACAGGCGATTATGCAGGCAAAGTGCCCGACAAAGTGTGGGCAGCCAAGGGACATCCGTGCCCCACCCATTGGCTCGCACACAAAGGGTTCAAAGTGATCTTTCGCAGCATCAAAAATACTGTCTCACCAAAACGGGTCTCTAATGCAGACTGTGCTCCACAGACCTGGACCTGGACAGACAGATACCAATCAGACCTGGAATCGTATCGATCTCTTCGCCTTCATTCAGCTCCGTAAATGTGTGGCTCAAAGACATTTTAACGCTGACAAATGAGACGCGTCTTCCTAGTAACTGGGGCGTTTGTGTGAGGTGTCTCCCGCTCCTGGAGGACACAGGCAGCGTTTAAAAAGAACCGTCTCAAGGAGAGCAGAGCGTCAGCGCGGAAGGTTCTTGGGAGTGTCTGGTGCCGGCAATCTGGGTTCAGATCTCAACCTTACCATTTACTCTTCAGTAATTCAGCAAGTCATTGGGCTCGTTTCTGCACCAGTAAAAGGAGTTAATGCTGGGGCACCTGTGCGGCTCGGTCAGTTCAAGGGCCGACTCTTGATCTCAGGGGCGTGAGTCCAAGCCCCATGTTGGACTCCATGCCCATATAGAGACTACTGGGGGGGAAAAAAAAGAAGGTAATGCTCGTAATTATCCATGATATTGTAGATATCTGTTAAGGTTCTCCAAGCAGCTTCAGGAACAACTGTGGGATACAATGTATAGCACGTATAGCAATTCTATACATGTAATGTATAGAACTGGGTCAGGAAAGCAGCCTTTGGCCACTTGGTACATGACAGTTCCCTAATTACTGTTCCTGTATTGAGCTTATATGGCCTCAAGACTGAAGGTTGTTGGACTCTCCCTCCATGCTGGTTTTCATCCCCTCTTTGGTCGTGAGCGAGGAAGCAAGGAGCCTCTGTCCCTTCCAGCAGGCACGAGTCCGCCCCCAGGAAAGCCACTGCTAGCAGGAAGCTGACTTTGCTCGTGACGGAGACAGAGGCAGGAGTCCAGGTACTTTCTGACATTGCCGAACTGCTCGGTGGGTGAACCCTGCGGCCCCCTCCCCTTGGGGCTCCACAGATGAGAACCCAGCAGCCTCGCAGAAAAGCCAGCGGGAGTCATGGTTTCCATTACTTACTGCCCAAAGCATCCTCGCTAATACAGTCAGTAAGACTTGGAACAAGAAAAAGACATTGGAAAACAGAGTTCTTTGTTTGTAATTTCCATTCGAGAGCCTGCTCCCACTCCCACCTGCCCTGAACTCCCACATCTCCTTCAACATCACTGTCAGCAGCTCCGAATGGTCCTCTGGGGCCTACTTGGGCCCAAACGCAGTGAGGCAGCTCCTAAAAGACCCAGGAGGCCTCCTCAACAGACACCTGGAACATAGCTGTGTCCCCAGAGATAGTGGAAGAAATAGCAAACACCTATAAAAACATAACACAGTAATCAAAAGATTTGAAGCCAACGACAGAGCAAGGTAGTGCCGGGTTAAGAGCACAGTGTGAGAGCTCATTCCAGTCCTTCCCTGGCATTTTCCTGCTCAGAGCCTTTGGTAAAGCCCTGGACCTTCCTGACTTTCATTCTCCTCATCTGCAAAATAGGGATGATGATAGCGTCAGAAGTACGGTGATGTGAGGATTAAATGAGATACTGTGAAAAGCAATTAGTGCAGAGGAAGCACCCAATCGATGCGAGCTGTTAACAGTAATAATGATGTTATTTTTATCCTTGTTATCACCAGTCTGTGGAGGAGACAGTAGAGGGACGAAAGGGAGAATGCAGTTTAGGAAGACGCTGTAGCAGGATTCAGGGTGGGGGATGGGCGAAGGACCATCAGGTCCCACATCTCAGGGTCGAAGGGAAGGATGCGGACAGAGAAGAGGCTCTAAGGAGGTGGCCTAGTGCCCCTCAGGGAGATGAGGCCTTTAGGGGTGCCCTTCCCTGAGCCGAGGAGGAGAGCAGAGGAGGAGGAGAAGGTTCCGAAAGAGGCCGGCAGCTCGCCATTGGCCAGGCCGGGTCTGGTGTGTCTGAGAAGCCTGCGAGTGGAGACGCGGACAGCGTGGTTGCCTGCGTGTGTCTGATGTGTGGGAAAGGCCCGTCCTGGAGATGAACGTGGTGAGGACGAAGCTCACACGGAAGCACGGTGCCCGAGGGAAGAGCCTCCCCCACCTTCTAGAAACGGCTGACGTCCTAGCACCAGGCTGCACCTTGCAGGGGAACGAAAATGTACCCTCGGTTCTCCTCTTGCCCCAGAGCGATTTCTAAGCTCCTGGTCCTGCTGATCTGTGGTCGCTGGTGCGCACGTGACTCTCCAAGCCGTGGTCTAAGCCCTTCTGGAGCCCACTTGCAGGGGGAGAAGTCTGCAGCTGCTCTCCAAGCCTGGCCGGGTGCACGAGGGTGTGCAGGGCTGCCGGAGGCCATCTGCGGGGTGACCCACGGCAGCCAGTTCCTCTCTGCTCCCACACCCCGCTGAGGCGTCCCCGCCAGGCCCTGCCACATTCCCGACAGCTCGTTGGGACAGCCCAGCTTCCCCATGCCCTGGGGTTCCCTGCAGCCCCTCTGGCTCCCACTCCCCTCCAGTCCCGGGGCTGGCCCAGGGCTGGGGAAGCGGGGCTGCATGGTCTCAGGAACTCACGGCAGCACCTCGCCTCCCTGTCCCTCCTTGCGGGGTTCACAGAGCCCCCATCTGGCCCGAGTGTGGCAAAGTCTGGCCTCCCTCCTTCCTTACACACCTGGACTTGACGCCATACTTCTTTAGGTCCCAAGTCTTTGAGACCCAGGTTTGAGAACCTCCAAGGCCCTCCTCTCTGAACTCAAAAGTCTTGGCTTTGGAAATTGCCGGGTCTGTTCTGTGCTTGACTCTGTCATCCATCCCCGAGACACTGAGTGCTGCTGACGGGGGTGGCGAGGACAAGAGAACATGGGGAAGAGCGTGGTTCACCTCCCCAGACACACTCCCGCCGCCGGGACGCACACGGCCATCGAGCCGTAGGAGGGGGTGAGGCTACTGTCCCGAGAGTGCACAGGAGTGAACAGAAGGGAGCGCCCAGGATGGAGTCCCAGGAAACACAAGCATTTTACGAGAGTCTGCGGCCCTCCAGAGCTCAACCCCACTCGACAAAATCGCATTCCTTATGATTTAATTTCTTTCGTTAGGGAGAAATTAGATTTAAATTTAATTTGTCTCCTTCAGGGGGCAATATTGAAATAAATGCTGAGCAATGCCACGGGAAACAGAGGCTCTCGTTAGCTCTCCGGCCCTATTGCCTGGCCCCTGCGGGCCACTCCCCGGCCCCATGAAGCCCGCGCTTCTCCCCCGCGGCCCCCATCCGCCAGCGGAAGCGTCTGTCTTCTGCTCCCGATGCTCCCTCATTCAGGAAGATTCCTCCCCCTCCTGACCTGCTGACACCTTCTTTATCTTTCTCAACTCCGCTCCAGCCCCACAGGAGCTGGCCTGTCCTCCCCAGAGGAAGTCATCTGTTTGCAGAGCCTGCCAATTATGCCTCTATTAGAGCACTAATTTAATTTACATCCGATCGGAGGTCATTGTGTACAGGGATGACAACGGAGAGGGGGAAAGACAGGAAACTGTAACCGCTCCCCCCCGGGGGGGCCACATCTTCCAGGGAGACAGGAGGCCTCCCTTGCCGTGCAGAGTCCAGTGATGGGTGAAGGGAAGGACCGGAAGGAACTGCAGCGGCAAAACGGGTTGGTAAGATTAAAAAGGCCTGACCCCCGAAGCGGGAGGTCAACGCCGAGCAACAGGCAGAGGCAGAGGGTAGTTTCCGCATTGCCTGGGGCTGTGGGGTGAGCAGGACAATGGAGGCTGGTGATCGGTAAAGGGTATGGGGCTTCTTTCTGAGATGGTGAGAATGTTCTGGAATTAGCTGTGGTGGCCGCCGCACATCTCTCTGAATTTGTTAGGCACCCCTGAGCTGCACGCTTGATACAGACGGACGCACAGTGTGTGAATTATACTTTAAACAGATAAAAAAGGGAGGGGGCGCCTGGGTGGCTCAGTCGGTTAAACATCTGCCTTCGGCTCAGACCATGATCTCAGGGTCCTGGGATCAAGACCCGAGTCCCGCTCTCTCTCTCAAATAAAAAGCATTTTAAAAATAAACAGACAAAAAAGAACTGGACCCAGAGAGGAGAGCAGGAGTGGGGCTGCAGGCTGGGGGGCCCACGAAGGGGGGCGGGCAGAGGTGCAGGGAATGACCACAGGCTGGGGAGCCTCAGTGTGAGGGGGCCGGAGAGCCCCAGAAGTCTGCTGTGTCCGGAGCGCACTCTGAGGCGTCCTTCCAGAAATGGCCCGGTGGACGTAAGCTCCAGCCCCATCTTCAGGGATGCAGGACTGACGTGTTCTGTGCTGAGACGGCACATGAGGCCGCTGGGGTCCTCGGGGGTCCTCACGCCTTTCAATCCCAGGACTGGAAGCACTTGAGAAACGCAGGCTGGGGGTAATGGCCGGCATTCCCCCTGCCCCCATCCTCAGGTGCAGGTCAAGGGCACTCCGTGTGACGCAGGGGCCGCGCCCTCCGCAGCCTGCCTGAGTGTCAGCCTGTGGCCATCACTCCCCTTCTCCCAGGCTCCCACCTGCAAACGGACCCCCATCCCTCCTTGTTCTTCAACTCTACACACACACACACACACATACCTTCAATTAAAAAGAATAAAACAAAACCCTTGAGATAAACTGATAAATCCAAGTGAAGGGTCTAGAGCTATAACAGCTATTCTGAATGATGCACAAGGAAAACTCAGTATTGGAGATTCATGGACCCCCGACCTCGCGGCCTGCGTGGAATGTGCACTTTGGAGCTAGCAGCCTGGGTCACATTTGCAGCTCTGCCCCAGCTCGCTGGGCCACAGCGTCCCTCTGGACCGCAGTTACTTCATCTGTAAGATATCGTTTAGAACATGACAAAGCATGGAAAGCCCCTGGCATGCAACAGATGCCTAATAAGTGATCAGCTGCTACTACTACTACCAATAGTAATAGCAAGTACCTACTTAGGGCCTATTAGGTACCAGGTACTGTTTTTAGCCCTCGAAACGACACAATTACACCTCTAGGAGGGAAATCGTATCAGTACGCCTATATCGCAAAAGAGAAACTGAGGCATGGGGAGGTTCATGATGGTTGAAAGTCACACAGCGAGTCAGCAGCAGAGCTGGGATCCAAAGTCAGGCAGGCCTGATGTCTATACCCCACCGCCTCGCACAGCAGAGTGGGAGGAGGAGTGGAAGAACAGCCCGTTAGCATCATGGGTTCTTCCAAGGAAAAAGAAGCCAGGGTTTTATTGACTCAGGGACCCTTTATAAAGGGCACTCCTTGGTCCAGGAGTCAGGCGGGGTCTCAGCATACAATTGTGGGCGAAACAGAAATTTCTCTGGGAAGCCCTACCTGGGGGCGGGAAGGGAAGAGACATGCTGGTGCGCTGGGAGTCAGCTCACACGTGTCTGCAAACACCTTGCTACATTTTCACAAATTTTGCCAGCTGATTGCTAAACCCAGCCATTACTGAACATTATATTATGTAAAATTATAATAAACTACATTAGTACCCAAAATAATAAATTCTAAAACCTCACCACTTGGTAATTATTTCACTACAGTTTACCCTCTTTGGGCGCGTAAGGTTATTTGTTGTTATTGTGTCTGTACACGGAAAAATTCACCACGGAGGAAGTATTTACACCACGAAAATCAGCAAATTCTTCCCATCCGTGCTTGGCTTTCTTTTTGTGGATTTCTAGACAAGAAAGTGATAAAGCAAAATGCCAATTATGCAGATTAATACAAAAAGTATATTGTATCGGTTACTACCACATGGTGAATCGCACAGAAATCTGAGGAAATAGTCTAGTATTCAAAAACTATCAAACTCAGCAAAGACATTGCTCACATCATTGACAAATGTGGAATTCTGACGCATGATTTCATGGTTTCCTGTTCCTCTTACTAACATAGACAAAACTACCAACCGAGATGCATGTTGTAACGGCTTATTGATCAATTGCAATGATAGGTTGGCTATAGATAAAAGCAATACAAATTTGTAAACGTGAACTAACGCACTCTATGAGAATCTATTAGTATATGAAAGATATAATAAAGATTACAGTAAAAATAACTGTATATTTTGTTACTCGTAAATTGTGTGCCACACGTACTTAATGTAAGTAAAATTTATAGTAAGCTTATGTATGTACATATACATGCACACATTTTTCCCATGGAGCCAATTGTTAAACATTTACCAGCACACCAATGGAAAAGCGTCAATATGATCTAATTCACAGGGGATGTGAGGCGGGCATGGATATTTAGAAAATGCACTTCTGAAAATATTTATAGGCCTCCCTACTGCCCCATTGAGAACTCTGTGTTAGAATTATGAACTCAGATGCCACTCAGGGCTTTCTTCAACTAGAGATGTAGGTATACTGGGCTTAAACATCCTTTTGCATGGAGTATGTGTACCCAGACTCGTCCCCAGACCTCTAATGAATCCCGGCCCCGTCTTCCTCCTGGTGGACTCAGTTCACTTCTTCTACTTCCATGCTTGTTGTCTTGGGTTAGCTTTGGCCTAACCTGGGTAGAAACCCCACCCACCTTCCACTCCTTTCCAAGAGACAGTCCATCAGGCAAAATACCAAGAGTCAAAAAGAATGTGGTGGGGAATCAATGGAAGCAACCCTTGGGATGAATGAGGTTTGATGGAAAAATAGCCCCATTTCCTCAGGCCCTGGGCAGGCAAACTCTGAGAAGCATGTTTCTCACTGTCTCCTCAGGTCTCCAGAGGAATCACGTACCGGATCCATTCAGCAATAATCTGCTCGGCCCGTCTTGACTGGCTTTCTTCCCTCCCTTGGCTCACCTTTCTTACTCCCTGCTGGTACATCCTGGGGTCATCTCACACCAAACAAAGGCAGAATCATAGTTTTATGGCTCTAATGGATGGATGACAAAAATCTCCCAGTTCTTCATCTCTTCCCGTATCCAAGCCCTTTCCGTGTGACCTTACAGCTCCTCCCATCCGTCTGTGGCTGCCTTTGATCAATGGAAGGTAGGGGAAGGTCAGTGTGCTGGCTCGGAACCCGGGCTTCAAGAAGCCTGGGCAATTCCACCCTTTCCTTCTCAGTCCTAACCGCTGGAACATGCTCGGTTTTCCTGCTGAAGGATAAGACAACTGGAGCAGAACCAAGTCTGCCCTGTTGCCCACATTGAGCCCCAAGGTACGGAAGAGGATTCAGCCGCTATGAGTGAAGCTACCTAGCCAAATTTCAACTGACCGCAGATGTATGCGTGAGCCCCATCAAGTCAGCAGAAGCAGTCCGCTGATCTGTAGATGTGAAAACAAACCCAAATGTTATTGTTGTATGTTACACCGAGCTCCTGCCATTGGCTTGTTAAACACACAGTACTGTAGCAAAAGGTAACTTGGCTGTGGATCCCATTTCCCTGTTCTGCATAGATCTAGCAATTTGGAGTTGTATTCTAGACATTGTTAACGATATCCTATAAAGCCTCTGAATTCTGTTATACTCTTCTCAAATTTATAGATTTTCATGTTAACAGGCAATTGATTTGGCTGAGCTCAAACTTCAAACTCTGTCTCCCCTTTAGTAGCCAGCAATAAAATTTCTGCTCAGTGTTCCTCCTTTCGGCTGGACCACTTGGAATTTACCTCCAAAATGCATAGTTGAAGACAGAACTTTAGGCAGAATCTGTACATAGAATTGAGGCTGCCCTCTCGTGTTTCTCCTCTGCGCAGGAGAAACAGTGGTTTGGAGATACAGTGGTTGCCCCAAACTCAGTTCTCTTGATCCTGTAGCAAGTTCTCAGGCATCTCTGTGAAATTTTGCCACAACTAAAGCTTTCTGCAGGTGCAAAACTCTAAGAATGGGAAATTTAGTCAAGAATGATTCTTTCTTCAGGTGTCAAATCCCCTTTCAGTCCTGCCTGTTTTTGTCACTCTCCAAGGCCTTCATATAATGAGGTTTTTAAAGAAAACACCTTTCCAAACTTTAAAATTGTTATTAGCAGGAGAGTCGCTTTGGTTCAAATGAGTCCCCAGTTACTAGAAGCGAGCCTTCAGCAACAGACACCTGCTACAACGAGTTAATAGAACCACAGCCCTTCCGATCATGGCAGCTTAAATTCAAATAAGCTACAAGCTTCAAAATTGGCAAACGACCACTGGAGTCATCTAGTGTTTGCTTAAACCATGTGCTCGGTCGATGTTTGCAGAGTTAAATTGAATGACAAATGCTGGGATCTCAGAGACCGACTTGTACAGCTGGAACATGGCTCTGATCGATGGCTCACTGACTGTTGTCCAGTCTGGTTGCTGCGGGAAATGTCTGCAAAACAGTTACGGCAGCCAGTGGGTCAAAGGGCCTGGAAGAACGGAAGGCTTTTACTCAGAACCAGGCTGGGAAATCACCTCCCTGACCAGAACCAGCCGCTACAGTTCTAACACTTTTAGGAAAGCTCTCCGTTCCAATGCCTTTGTGAAAGTTGGAGAAGTTCACAGACTTAAAGGGAAGATTGGAAGAGGCCATGAGAGAACCCTATAGCTCAGAGCCTCTGGAAACTAGAGGATGGGGCCCCATGGGGGAAATCCCCCCGTGTGCACAGATATAAATACGTGACCACAAAGTTTATCCTCCGGAACAGGGCACTTGTGGGGTGAAGGGGGACTCCAGTAATAACTGTGCCAGAGCAAGAGGCCTGCAATGACACTTCCAGGCAAATTTGTGTGTACAAACCCTGGAAATTCTATGTTGGCCCATGGGCATATGGGGACATGGTATATGGCGTATTCTGTTGCCCCACGAGCAACAGAACTGTGGCCTGTGCAATTGCTGCCCAGCTGTCTTGTGCACCAAAGCATAGTTTTGTTCAATGGCCCTGAGGCAGGTGGGTACTTCAGCACAGGGCAACTGGGGAAGGCAGGAGGCTGACACCAATTACACCAGCCCCAGGGGTTGGGTGGAGTTAAAACTGGCTCCCCTAAGGAGGAGTGCCTGGCTGGCCCAGTCAGAAGAGCACATGGCTCTTGATCTCGGGGTCGTGAGTTCGAGCCCCATGTGGGGTACAGAGATTACTTAAATAAAGAAAACTTTAAAAAAGATGGCCATAGCAATAGCCAGATATCCCATTTGCAGCATCCAAAGAAGCCTGGAAAACGTGGGCAGGAGTCACACAGAGGCTGGCATCCCAGAAAGACTGAGCAAGACCAACAGCACCCCATGCTTCGGTGGTTCTAGAATCCGGGGCATTCTAACCCTTTTCCTCTCTTCATCTATTTACTCAACAAACATTTCTTGCCCAGGGATGCGGGCTAGGGGCCGAGGATGCGGTGGTGGTTTAGAGGGGACCTCGGCTCATAGGGGCTCCCACGGCTAGCCAGGGGGTCCGGCCTCTCCCGAGACTGCAGAGCTTCAAGCCAGGGCTGAAGAGTGAGCAGAGAAGCAGCAAACACACAGGAACTGCAGCAAAGCCCAGCCTACAGAAAGCATGAACCTTGGGATGGAGCCGAGGGAGTCAGGCTGGCGCACACGTGATCGCCAGACTCATTTCTGGCACACCCGAAGCCGGGCTGAGGGCCCTGAGGACTCCCAGCCCCAACTCGCCACTGGCCTGAGAAGGATATTCATCTGCCAGACAGGTTGGAAGTGACCTGGGGACACGGGGCCTGAGTACACGGTGGGATCCCCAGCTGACCTAGCGGAGCAGAGTCAGCAGCCACCTCTGGGAGCTGGGGTCCTCGGTGGCTGGGACGCGTCCGTGGCTGAGGCCGGGGAAGAGGGCAGGACGGAGACGGCCCAATGGCAGCCACTCCTTCTGCATCCCGCTCCCCTCAAGACAGACCCGACGCTTCCCGGATAAATCTGGCCTCCAGGATCCTCAAAGACAAGGGTCGCCGCGGGTCTGATCCAGCCTCTGGAATCAGTGCGTGACTTCCCTCATGGACAGGACCTCGGGATGGTCCTAACACAAGATACTTTTATCTTAATGGCCAAAGGCGACTACGTAATTCAGCGCATCTTGACAAACATACGAGGAACAACTCACCGCTCCTGGCTCTGGGGACTCCTGGGAGGCCCAGAGCAAGCAAGCCCTTGCACGCCTTCTCTCATCCTGCGCTTTCTTACGGAGGCCTGCACGGCTCTCGGCAGCTGACAGCCAAAGAACCCGGCGGCACAACGGAGGGCGTCCTCCCTCCCCCCTTGTTCACGTGGCCACCTCTTAGTGGCCTTTGGGTCTCCTCGGGGAGGCCCGCCGTGACCTCTCGGGCTGACACAGATGCTGCCCCTGGGCTCCCAATCTCCCCGACGCACTTGTGACATCTAATTTTGTGTTTGTCTTCCTGATGAGACCGTGAGCACCCCTAGGCCTAGGGCGGACGTGCCCCTGGACCCCAAGCACAGTGAACAGCAGCATACAGTAGGTGATCAATCAGTGAATCCCACCCAAACAGCACCTCACACTGGTGAGCAGAACAGGGGGAAAGACAGAGACTGCTAACTTGGAAGGCTCTGTCCAAACCATGGCTCCCAGGACCCCTCCACCAGGTTCTGCCCCATTCGTGCTCCGGTCAGTCCAGGGCAAACGTGAAGGCCATCGTGTGGCTGGTGGGAGTCGATGCCGAGGCCCAGCGTGGATTTACAGGGACATACATTGATTCGGGCTCCTGAGGGTGTCAACTCACCCGTAAATTACAAGATTTACCTGGAGGTGCTGCAGAGATAAGTGGCTTTGCACATAAATATCTTTCCTTTTCTTAAACGAGGAGTGTGAACATGCCAAGGGCCTTCTGTGAGAGCAGCGTCGGGGCCTCCTGAAGGGTCCCCGAGTCCAATCCTGGGCTGGCGAGTCCCAGGGAGGCCTGCAAGCTGCCCACAGATCATTCCCACCCCCCGATCTGGATTTTACTGGAAGGCAGGGGGGCAGGGGAATAAACTGGAAGCTACTAGAACTGGCCCTAGGGAGGTGTGGCTGGGCCTGCCCTGCCTCCACCCATATGGGGGCCGTGGCTGGGTCAGTTCCCCTCTCTGGGCCTCGGGTTCCTCACGGCTAAACAAGGAAGCTGGATAGGCGGTCTCCAAGGGCCTTCTGCTCAGGGACGCCACATGATGCCACACAGTGTCATAAAACGGCACGGGAAGGGGGTTCAGGAAGCTCTCTAGGTCCTCTAGGTTCCTGGGGTTCAGCCTGACCTCTTTGTTTCTGGGCAGCTGAGCCCCCGCTGGTGCCACCCTGCCTGGGGCGGGGGCTTCAGAGACCCAAGCTGGGACTCTCAGGCCGATGCCATCTCTCGTTCCATAGTCTTCTCAAGAAGCTATTTTCCACTTTACTGAGACATTCTTCACGTTCACAAAGTCTTTCGCATTTAACGTACGCATCTTGATGAGTTTGGACACGCACACACCCGCGATACCGTCACCACAGACAAGGTGACAGACGGGCCCACAGTCTCCGAAAGACTTCTTGTATTTCCATGGGCTTTTGTTGCTGCTGTTGTTTTATTTGATTTTTGTTTTTTTTTTTAAGATTTCATTTATTTGAGAAAGAGAGTGTGCGTGCACATGCACACAAGCTGGGGGAGGGGCAGAGGGAGAAGCAGGCTTCCCTGCTGAGCAGGGAGCCCCATGTGGGGCTTGATCCCAGGACGCTGTGATCACGACCTGAGCTGAAGGCAGACGCTTTACCGACTGAGCTACCCAGGCACCGGTTTTGCTTCTGTTCTGTGGTAAGGACATGTCTCATGAGCTTGACACGTTAACCACAGGCTCCACGCTGCACCGCAGATCTCTAGAACTCACTCATCCAGTCTAACTGGAACTCTGCCCCACTGAACAATAACTGCCCCAGCTCCTAACCGCCACCACTGTCCCCTCCGCTTCTGCGCGTCTGACAATCTTACACACCTCCTGTGAGTGGAATCATGCCGTCTCCGTCTGCTCGAGCTGCGGTAACAACCTGCCACAGAGTGCAGGACCTAACGTATTTCTCACATTTCTGGAGGCTGGAAGTCCCCATTCAACGGATCCAAGATCCAAGATGGCTGTCTTGTCCCCATGTCCTCACACGGTGGGAGGGACAAGGGAGTCTTCTGGAGTCCTTTATTAGGACTCTGATCCCATTCATGAGGGCTCTGTCTTCAAGACCTAAGCGCCTCCCAAAGGCTCCACCTAAAAATACCATCACACTGGGGTCTAGGGTTTCAAGTTCTAAATTTGGGACTGGGGGACACCAACACTCAGTCTGTAGCACAGGGGTCCCTGTCCTGTGACTGGATTATCTCAGTGAACATAATGTCTTCCAGAACCATCTATGTCATTAGAAATGGCAGGATTTCCTTCTCTTTTAAAGGTTAATAACATCCCATTACGTATACATACACATATCGTATTTCTTTTAATCCATATGTCTGTCACTGGACAGTGGGGTTGTTTCCAAATCTCGGCTACCCTGAATCATGGCACAGTGAACACGGGAGTGTAGGTATTTCTTTTTCTTTTTTTTTTTTTTAAAGATTTTATTTATTTATTTGACAGATATATAGAGAGAGAGATCACAAGTAGGCAGAGAGGCAGGCAGAGAGGAAGGGAAGAAGGCTCCCCGCTGATCAGAGAGCCAGATGTGGGGCTCGATCCCAGGACCCTGAGATCATGACCTGAGCCGAAGGCAGAGGCTTTAACCCACTGAGCCACCCAGGTGCCCCGGGAGTGTAGGTATTTCTTTATCACCATTTCAGTTTTAAGTATATCACCCTCCTTAGGCTTCACATGCCCCTTTCAGGCAGGTCCTTGTTCTTCACCTTCAGACGAGACCGAGATCCAGAACTAACGATGGTGGTAACTGGAGCGCTCACTGCACACGAGGCGCTTCCTGTCCAGGAGCATCCGATCTTCACGGGAGGCCTAGGAGTTTGGCGAATTCTTTGCATTGTACAGATGAGGCAGGGAGGAGCGGAGCAGACCGCCGGTGCCATGCTGACAGGGATCTGGGTTGGCACAGGACCCACCCGATGGACTATGAATGAAGGCGGTTTGAGTGCAGGTCCGTCCGGCTCCAGAACTCACACTCTTCGGGGCTGGGCCAGGGCCTGGAGCTGGAGCTGGAGCAGCATGGATGTGCGCCTGAGTTCATGGTCACTGGGCTAAGCTGGTCTCTTGCCCTGCACCCTGGAAAGAGAATCTAACCAAGGGAAAATCCCTACTGGAGAGGAAGATGAAGAGAGAAGCTCGTCCCTCTGGCCTTTGGAGGGTGTGAGGTCCAAGGACAGGTGGGAGATGGGGAGGTCCGAATGCAGCCCCCATTTCCCCACCCCCCCTGGGCCACAGGTCATGAAGGGGGATGTGAATGTCCCAAAGCTATGGGTGACTCCAAGAACGCTACGACAACTGGCTCCTCTCTGACCAAACCCAGAGGCACCCAACGTGCCTCTAGAGGGAGCTGGGGTGGACTTGAACATAAGTCTTGACTATGCCAAGGTTCCAACCCTCCCCCCCCCCCCCCCCCCCGCTTGACTCTAGTCTGGGCCGTGTGTTTGCAATGGCATTTCAGGAGCCGAATGCCCTTGGATGGGTTATGTAGCCTCTCAAGCTTCTACTTCATCGGCCTCCAAACAGGGAAGTGACTGAGTCCAGGACACTCGGGAGGCTTTGAGATGTGGCATCTCTGAGAAGTAAACCTGACTACGGCTCTGGGTCTAAGACCCGGAAGACACTCCTCTCTCGGCAGATCCGGAAGGCAGGGCTGGACAGAGACCTACAAGGACGGCAGGATTCTGGAGGGAAAAGGTGGGGGGAATAGAGGTCCATGTGAACGGACTTGCAGGTGCAAAGACCCAGGGGCCAGAAGGATGGACGACCTCAACAATGGAACACCCTCCTCTCACAAGGGATCAGTCCATGGAAGCCAAGAGGAAACTGAGAAACTGAGCCTTCACATGGGAAACTCTCCGCTTCCAATCTTTCTTCTGCAGGAACAGCCCTAATGCTTGAGAATGTCCTAGAATTTTGCCTCCAGAACAGTCTATAGACCCCCACACACCTTTTCGTGTGTGGCTGAGCTGGGAAACTCTCCTCTCTCTTCCCCCACTTCCCTGACTACATCAAGAAAGATTAAAGTTGGAAATTCAATTCCTGGCACCAATGCTAGGTGCTATGTCCCAGGCTTTGGAATTCATCAGCCTTGAGCAGTGGGACTTGGAGCTGCCGGCACAGCAGGCAGGGAGGGGCCCCAAACCCCTCCTTCCAGAAGAGAGAATGGCTGGAAGAAAGGAAAATCCAAAAGGCTGGAGAGAGGGTCACTACAGACATCAGAGCTCCGAGAAGGCTGTGAGCCCAGCACAGACTGTGCTCCTGGCCTCCTGGGTGAATCCATAGGGGGAACGGGGGTCATCCGGGCGTCACTCCGACCCTCTGATCAAATGGCAGAGAGCAGAGCAGGAGCTGAACGAAGGCAAAATGATGTTCAGCTGTGTGTGTGTGTGTGTGTGTGCACGCGCGCGTGTGTCCCAGCGGTCCATTCATAATTCATGCTGTAGCTAAATGACAAGGGAGCAGGGCGTCCACAGCACCCTCCCCCAGCCGCCAGCACCTGCTCCCTGCCACCGACCCCTTTGGGGGGCCGCCCGTCCCTCTCTCCGCCTGGGACCAGAGGCGCCTGCCTGCGGCGTCATGCAGCGCCTGACAGGCCCGTGACAAATGCTGACATCCTCCCTCAGCTTCCCCTCCACCCTCCCCAAATCAAATGGGCTACAATGTGGCGATTTATCCTTCCTGCCATTGTCCTCAGCATCACCCCTGCCCCTCAGGGGCTGCGGGCCAGCTGGGCAGGTCCCCTGGGACACAGGCTTTAGCTCCCCGCAGCCCCCGCCCCCTGCAGCTGCCTAGCAGGCGCGAGCCAGAACGTGGACCCGGGACTAGTGTGCTGAGATGTCCAGATGCTTCTCAGAGACACTGGTTGGGCCGGAAAGGGCGTACTGAGAGGCACATTTTACTGCCTCCTGCCCCCTCACCCAATTTTGGTGCTCCCTGTCCCTGCAACTCTCCGTCAGATGGTCCCTTTCCTTGGCTGAAAGGATTTCAGGACATCTTGTGTCCCCGTCCTGTCTCATTCTACGAAGTGGCCTGACCCGTTATCATAGCAGTGACCACACAGTCCCCGAGGGAAGGAGGTGGAGATGTGATTCTGGCCCTCCTGGCCCGCTGGGACAGGGCTACGGCCCCCAGGGGACGTCCCTTCTCCCCCCACAGCCACCAAAGGGGGACCCGAACCTCAACACAGCCCAGAGTGAATAAAACCCAGGGCGCAGGGCAGGGGTAGGAAACAGGGGTTACTGAAGACGGCAGGAGACATCGAGGTGACAGTGAACCCACACGTCACGCACCTGCCCGCAGGCGGTTATTTCGAGGCATCGGTGTCCTCTCCGCATTTCCCTCCCGCGGGCGCATTTCCCCACCCAGTAGCTATTTACCGAGCGCCTGCAGTCTGTCAGGCGGCCGTGAGGTGCTGGGGAAGGAACAGTGAGCGGAACCCGGCCCCTGGCCTCCTGGAGCTTACGTTCCTGTGGGTGCGCGGGTGGGGGGGTGTGTATTACAGCTGGTGTGGCTGTGGGGACAGGGACAGACAGCGGACACAGACCTATGTCGCCAACACTGACTGATGCAGGAAAACAAGGCCGAAACGGGGAATGTCGTGGGGGCTGCTGCCATTTCCTACAGGGGCGGCGCGGACACTCCGCAGCCGAGGCCTGGGAGAGGAAGGAGTAGGGCCTGTGGCTGTCAGGGTCAAGAATGCTCTAGAAGAAGGCAGGGCAGCACGGAGCCCTGACGCAGGAGCACGCCACAGGAGGCTGGGAGGCTGGGTGGAGAAGGAGGTGGCTGGAGATGAGGAGAGAGACGTCGTGGGCCAGTGGAGGCACCACAGGGACCACGCTGCTCTGATGGAGGAGGGAAGCACTGGGCGGTCTCGAGCAGAGCGGCCCCTGGCCTGCTGGTGCTGTCATGGCCCTTCGGGCTGCTGCTGGGTGGAGAAGGACTGTGGAGCGAAGCCGGCGGGGTTAGCAGAACATCCGGCCGTAATGGAGCTTGGGCCTGGCCGGTGGCCGTGAAGGTTTGAAGGAGCCGGGCTCCAGATGCTTCCCCTGATGTGAGCAGAGGGTCCGCTGACGGGCTGAGTGTGCCCTGAGTAAGGAATCCCTCCTCCCAGCCGACTCCATGTGCCCCCGTCACCACCCAGAAGAACAGCACCGGCTGCTGCTCACGGCTCCCTCCCCCGGACGAGGCAAACGAATCCTGGGCCCCGATACACGGGACAAGCCTGGATATGGGCGCGTGTCACTTCTACTGTTCTCGAAGGGGTACGTATGGGCAGAAGGCAGGGCAACAACTCCGTGCTGGGGGCTGCCGCGTACAGGCACCAGGCCAGGCCCTCACGGACCCCCTCGGCCAGTCCGCACAAGTAGGCCTCGAGGGGGCCCCCAGACCCAGTTCCCGGATGGGGGCCTGGACAGCCTGTAGCGTCTCTGGCCTGGGGACGGCCCCACAGCCGGCGGCAGGGGCGGGATTCGCACCATGCCCTCCGAGACCCAAAATTCCAGGGTTCCTCCGGGTCCGAGAACAGAAAGGCCTCCCCGGGCTCACCTGCTTCCCGGACCCGAAGACACGCCCTCGGCCGCTCCGTCTCCTCTTCCCCTCCCTCAGTCTCAGTCTCTGAAAAGGAGCAATTTCGTGGGAAGGATCTGCACCCAGAATCGTTTAGAAAACGTAACCCTGTCTTAGAGAATAAAATACGTGTAAACATACATAAATGCATTCAGAGTAAACCCACGAAAACGCCAAGCGCTCGGTTCTCGAGAAATTTGTATTTTCCCCCTCGCTCCTCTCCATGCTTTGCAGATCACCTGGTCTCGGTCAGGGGCGCGGTCAGGGGCACGGCCACGCGAGCTTTCCAAACTTGGGCTCCAGGGCGGAGCAGCCTGGTTCGCCACTGGCCCCACCACCTGCTGTGATCCGAGGCCGCACGTCCTCATCTGTGAAATGGATGACCGCGATGCCCGCCTCTTCTTCCCTTTGTGGGTTGTTACCAGGACCCAGGGAGGTCCAAGGGGGGAATTGCTTATCACATCCTGGCACATAGTAAGAGTTGCATGAGGCAGCCCATATTGCTTTTAAAATCATGGGGTGCAGAGCATTTTTAGAGGAAGATTTTAAAACTAATTAAAAAGCCAGGGTGGGGGCAGGAGAATTAAGACTTATTGTCATCTTCAAAGCATGGGAGTCTGAGGCTTCCGGGTTGGGAACATTTCAAAGCTTCCTGGAATCTATCTTCATTTGGTGCCCGGGCACTGGGGAAAGATGATAAACAGGCCTGTAGCCAGAGTCAATTAGCATGCCGTCGGGTGTGCGGAGATGCGCCTCAGGAAAGAAGCTCTCCCTGCTCAGGTTGTGCCTGATGGGGTACGGAGGGCGGGGATGTGTGTGGTGTGTGTGTCTTTGTGGTTTGTGGTGTGTAGGGGGGTGTCTCTGAATGTTTATGTGTTTTCTGTGTGTGTTATGTATGGGATGGTGGTGGGTGTGCGGTGTGTATTGTGTGTGGTGTCTGTGTGGTGGGTGTAGTGTTTGTGGTATAGTGCGTGTTGTATGTGTGATGGGTGTGGTGTGTATCTGTGGCGTGGTGTGTGTGGTGTGTGGGTAGTATGTATTTGTGGTGTGTTGTGGGTGTGTTGTGTGTATGGCAGGTACAGTGTGTGTCTGTCTGTAGCGTGGTGTGTGTAGTATGTATTTGTGGTGTTGTCTGTGTGGTGTGTTTGTGGTGGGTGCAGTGTGTCTCTGTCTGTGGTGTGGTGTGTGTGTATTGTGTGTGGTGCGTGTAGCATGTATCTGTGTTGTGTGTATGGTGGATGCAGTGTGTGTCTCTCTGTGGTGTGGTGTATATCTGTGGTGTGGTGTGTGTATGGTGGTTGTAGTATGCATGTGAGTGTGATGTGTATCTGTTTGTGGGGTTTGGACGTATGGTTTGTGTATAGCGTGTGGTAAGCGTACCATGTCTCTGTCTGCACTGTGGTGTGTGTCTGGTAGGACTAGTGTGTATCTGTGTGTACGTGTGGTGTGTGTGTTACCTGGTGTGTATGGTGCACATGTGAAATGTGTGGTAAGTGTGGAGGTGCCCACGTAAGGTGTATATCTGTGTGCCGTCTATGTGTGTTTTGTGGTTGCAGATGTGGGTCCCCAGGGCTGGCGCGGCTAAAAGTGCCGCACACCAACCTCTCTGGCTTTACCTTGGTAACTCAGCTGGTGTGTGGGGCCACGTGGGAGTGGGGTGTGCACGAGCCAGATGTGCAGAGGGCCCAGAGGTCGGAGGGGAGCCATGTGTCTACTGATGAACATGTGCGTCTAGAACGACTACCCTGGGGGCACGTGGGAGGACCCAGGAGACAAGCACCGACCAGATGGCCCGCACTGGCCAGGCCGGCCAGGATCCTGCCCTTGTCCGTGAAGTGGGTCCTGACCACTGTCCCCCTGTGGCCTCCACACCCCCGCGCCTCTGGGCCTCTGCTCTGTGTCAGAGCAGGAGACGGAAGGAGGAGAGACCTGCTGGCTCCGGCGAAGGGGAAGGGCCGTGAGAGGACGTGTGGCCGGCCTGTGGGAGCTGGGAATGTTCTGCAGCATACAGCCAGCACGGAAATGGAGAGCCACAAGGATCTGAGTTCTGCCAGGAACCCAAGTGAGCAGGAAAGAGATTCTCCCCTCCAGGATCTAGAAGATTCCAGCTTGGAGCTAGAACAGGGCCTCCAGGAAGAGGACAACCTGCTGACCCCTCCATCTGCGCCCCCAGAGACCTGGCTTGGACTCCCCATCTACAGAGCCAGAAGACAATGCATCTGGGAGGTGTAGACCACTGGGCTTGTGCTACTCTGGGATGGCCGCAATAGAAAGTTAACACAACCCTCTTGAGGATTCCGATCGGCTCGTGTGCGTGAGACAACTGCCGAAGGGGAGAGACGAGCCATCTGGAGGATTTCAAGGGGACGGTCCTAGGGGTCACACGAGGCCCCGCCTCGCGCACCGACTCAGGGTGGGGCAGTGAGCAGGAGGAAGCAGAGATGCTCCTGATGGCTTCTGCTCTAACTCACAGGGGACCGGTGGCAGCCATGCCTCCCCGGCCCCGCTCCTCGTGCAGGAGACGCCAGAGGCCCTTCCCGTGCATGGCAACGGGCCTGAGTCAAGCCCAGAATGGGCATCTACTCTCGGACTGGGCCTGACTCCAGTGTTTGCTCCAGTATAGAACACGGGGTCGGGCGTGAGCGGCAGCCTGGGTGTCCTGCATCAGCGCACGACCACCGCCGCCGGTCCGAGAACAGGTGCAGGATGGCCACCACGGGCCAGTGCGGCGCCATCTCCCACGGACCGACCTCCACCGGCAAGGCCCAGCCCGCAGAGACCTGTGGCTTCGAGGGGAAACCACAGGGCAGCCTACTATCTATCGACAGGGGGATGGCCCCATAAACCACAGGACCGGTCCGTGAAAGACCACACACCTGCTGAGGAATGACACGGGTCCAAACGTGGATGTGGAAAGTTCTCCAGTTCTCCAAGACACGCGGACGTGAGGAAGCACATTGCACAGCAACACATGGGGAGGGACCCTTACATGTGAAAAACACAAAAGACACAAATTCACGCTCATACCTTGTCTGGCATCTGTTCTTACAGGTGACGTATCTAGACGGAGAACGTCAGGGCGTAAGAAAGCATTGACAGGACCCTTTTTCCACAGAGCTGCCAACAGTCCTTTTAAAGCATTTAATAAATGAAGTCATGCCATCCCTCGTTCCCAGAGCACCAGCAGCTCTCGTGGCCCACGAGACCCTCTGTGCTCTCCAGCTACTCTCCGAAACCATGGGGGTACGCAGCCACGTGCCTTCCTGCTGCCTTGGCCTCAGAGCCACACCCGCTCTGTCGCTCCCAGTGCTGGCCCCTGGGTCCACCCACCTCTTGCCTTCACTCCAGAGGGCTCCTGGGGAACCTCCTCCTGGGGAGGGGCTCTGACTCTGCAGCCACAAGAAGCCTTCCTAGGATGCTTCTCTGCCCTTTCCTGACTTCACAGCCCAAAGGGCACTTGTCACCACCTACTGTATTGTAGTTTCATGGCATGTGTGCTCAAGGCTCGCTCCCGCTGCTAGAACGCACACTCTGAGCTTCGTACGATGCCATATTCCCGAGACGGCGAATAATGCCGGGCATGCAGCCGGTTGGCCAGAAATATTAACTGAGGGAGTGAATGAATGATATACAGCCAAGCACGCCTAGCAGCTGCCTCTTGGGAGGAGACCAGGACTGTTCTAGAAGATGGTCAAAGGGAACGCTAGCATTAGCTGTAAGGTCTAGATCCTTTACAGCGAGAATGTGCCCATGGATTGCTTGTGAAATTAAACATTAATAAATATCTGGGAAAAGGCCTTGAGACCCATGCTGTCCCCCCAGTAGCCCTGCCCTGTGGCTCCCCTCAAAAGCCCATCCTTAGTCAGGGCTGAGAAGGGAGGGGCTGCTAGCAGGTTTTGGGGGCCGAGGGAAGGAAGGAGGTAGGCAAAGCCCACCCCACTGCTTCCTGATCCCTCGGGGGACATGGAGCCCTGTGGTCCCTGCCAATTTTCTTCCTTTCTTCCCTCCCGACACGCCTTCCTTCGTCTGACTTCTTTCTGGCCTCTTCAGGCACGTGTTGGCTCCTTCCTTCCCTCTGCGTCCCCTGGGCCATCCTCTCACTGGCCTCCAGGTCGGGCTAAATGCCACACTGCACGTCCGGCTGAAGTGAGAACAACTTGAAGAATGAGGCTTCAGAATGCCCAGCAGCCCGAGGAGGCCCGGCCGCAGCGTCCCCACCGCCGCTGGCAACACCTTTAGCAACTTGGCATTGGTGTTGCCTGATATCAGACTGGGAGATGTCCGGGGCAGGGGATGGAGTCCCGCTCACCCCCACACCTCCAGGATGCAGGGCGGGGTGAGTGACGCAGGGTCCATCAAAACAACAGCTTGGATTGAATATGCCAGACTCTGCGAGATCATGCTAAACGGACACCTGCGTTCACGTCCTAGGGGAGCTGACAGAGCACCTCAGCTGCAGGAAGCAATCGCTGCACAGCCAGAGGGGACACCGAGGGGCTCGGTGCTGAGCCCGCGATGTCACAGACGGACTTAACAGTCAGAAAGCCTCCCGGACAGAGACAGGCCCTGGGCGGAGCGCAAAGATACCAGACCACGGGGGAACCCACTCCTGGCTTTAATGAAACCCCAGAATCTGGGTCCAAGTTCACACTCCACTCTGACGGGAGCTGGGGGTACAGTGGGTCTGTGGGGCAGGGAGGGGGACAGCAAGAGAAAGCCTGTGTTCAGGGACGACATTTCTCCAGCCTCTCCAACAGGGGCAGCTGAACCAAACTGAACCCCCACCCTGGCTAAGGCGGAAAGCAATCGTTGCTTTTACAAGCTGGAGAAAGATCATCCAACTTAATGACGATCGCCCGTCCCGGAAACATCCATCCGCTGCCGGCGCGGCAGCCGCAGGAAGTGACCGGCAGTGAGAGGCAGGAGGGAGGCCTGGCGGCCGAAGGGCTGCGGGGCAGAGCGTGAGCCCCCCCGCCCGCCACAGGCTCTGCTAAGTGATCCCGGGGTCCCAGCCTCTGGCGCCCACAGTGGACAGCGGGGAGCTGAGCGGCTTCATTATTAACCCAATTAACCCACAGGGAGCAGCCTGGCCCAGCATCGCCTCTGCTTTCAAGCCCTCAATCCTCTAATTCCCCGGCAGTTTCATGAAAGGACCTTCCCCCTTGCGATAATGTCCCACGTTCCTCAGAGCAGCACTAAAGGAATGAGGGGCCCCTAATGCAGGTCTGTTTCCCCGTCAGGACAGAAGGGAGCTAACAGGACGACTCCCACTCTCCACGCCCAGGCCCCTTATACAGAGCAAGACATCGAGGCCCAGGAAGGAGAAGGGGTATCCTCGGGGCCACACAGGAATCCGTGGCAGGCTCAGATAGTAACACACCCGCCCCCTTCTGTCCCCCTCCATCAGCTCCACCAAGGGCTGTAATCTCCAACTGGTGACCCCAGTTCATTTCCCTTTAAAATGGTATGAAATTTGTGAAAATTAAATTATGATTATTAAAGGTGATTGGCTGCTAGAAATCAAAATAAAACACTAATCACTTTGCAGGCTCTGTGAACTGGTCCTCTGGACCCAGGCACCTAGGACAGGGGTCAGTACGCTTCGGTCTCTGGCCCACCACCTGTTTCTTATAAATAAAGTTTATTGAAACACACCCATGCATATTGATTTACGTACAGGTTACGACAGCAGTGTTGAAGAGTTCCAACAGACCGTATAGCCCACAAGGCCTAAAATAACTTGTCTGGCTCTTTGCAAAAAACGTTTGCCAAGTCCCACAGAGCTGCAGAAGCCCATCATTCCATCAAGAATCCTCAAGGGCCAGACGAACCAAAATACCATCCCAGAGCAAACAGAGTAACAACGGCTATCAAATATTGAGGGCACGCTCTGTGCCAAGGATACCAGATGACGAGTCTCAGAATATTGCCGTCCTTAATCCTTGCACTTAACCCTGCAGCTGGGTAATAATATCCCCAAACACGGAGGGGCTCACTGAAGCTCGGGGTGGGGGCGCGCTAAGGAACTTGTCCAAAGCCACAGAGCCTCACTCCAGCCCCAACCAATGTCAGGCCCATCCACGAACAGCTGACACCTTCTTTCTCCAGGCATGGGCCAGCGTGCATGAGCACTGGGTGTGACCTCAGAGGTCCTGCAGGCCTGATCCCTGGCCCTAGGCTAGGGAAACTGAGGCTCAGACAACAGAGGAGAATCTGGACAGTGTGTGGCGAAGATGGGGAAGGGGTCCACGGCTTCTGGCTCCCTCCGCAGAGCTCCATTCACCCCCCGCCCCCCGGGCTGAGCTCCGGCTGCACACAGCAGGGACTGACGGTACACCCGTTCCGAGTCCGGTGAGGCCCCAGGCCAGTAACAGACCTACTCATCTGCACGACGACACGGACACGAGTCTCAACATCCCCATTTATCAGATAAAAGCGACAGAGGCTCAGAACTTGAAAGGCTCGTGTCCCAAAGCACACAGCTTGTAGAGCCGAGGCAAAGGCACAGGGGCCCTCGAGTCTGAGGTCTGTGGTGTCCCACCTCCCCAGGCCGCAGAGTGAACCAGGGCTGACAGAGCAGCAGAGAAGGGCCACCAGTGTCTGCTCTCCAGCGCAGCTCCTGAATCCTCCACACCCACTGCTCACCCGTCTGCACCCAAACCCCCTGGGCTGTACATGCCACCCCCATGGTCCTGCACAAAAACCAAGCCACCAGGAATCAGCCCAGCGGCCTCCGGGCAGGCAGAGGGCCCCTCCTGCTCCTTCTGAATGTCCTTCCCAAACAGAAAACCAAACTCGGGGGGAAAAGGTTTAGGCACCTGAGTCCACACCCTTGTGCTTGATGTCAAAGACCCCAAGTCCTGTCCGCCCCCAACCCCCGCCACTGCCCATGCCAGGCAGGGGTCTCTGCCAGCCCAGCTGGGGCCTTGGGGCCAGTCTCGCACGCAGCTCGTTCCAGCTGCTGGGCAACCTAGCGTGAGCCAAAGGTCTCCACCCGTCTTTCAGGAACGACGCCTCCACAGACACGCTCCCCCCTTCCTTGGTGGCTGTGGCTCTCCGTGCGCCAGACCCACACACCTACACGGCGCTTCCCTCCAGCGGGGTCTTCCCACCAGTCTCCTCTTCTCCCAGGCGACGAGACAAGGCGGAGTCGAGCCTCTCGGGGCAAGCCCTTCACCATGTCTTCACTCACCCGTCTTTCTGACGATGCCTCAAGATGGCAAAGGCAAACCAGATGGCCCAGAGGCAGGGGAGACCCTCTGGTAAAGACCAACGGCTCCTCAGCCAAGAGGGAGGGGAAGGGGCTTAAGGGGGAGAAGCAACGCGTTCTCCTAAATCCGCCTTCGCTCCTGATGTCGCCCAGGAGGCCCCGCAGCAGGAGCCACCGGCACACCCAGGACAGGACCCTCCCTCCCCTTGGGGAGGCCGGCTCCTCAGCTCCCCGGCTCTGCCCTCTCATCCTTGTCCTCCCACAGCCCCTGGTGTCCAGGCCACATCCTGACAGCTCAGACTCCTGCCCTGTCTCGGGCAAATTCTCCAGCCGTCCCAAACCTTGGTCTCCCAACACCCTACGAGGGAGAAGCTGGGGCCCGTGTATTTCCCATCTGCCCCGTGGAGGGTGTTTCTGGATGGTCAACAGACAGCCCCAGACTGTGACCCTTCACCCCTGTAGTCAGTGAGGGGGACGGGGGGAGGACACTACACTGGCCTTGTGGGGGCGGCGGTGGCCCCCAGCCCCACCCCTCTGCCCCTCACGGGGTCATACCAGCCGTGTCCAACCACTCTGTCTGGCTCACTCCACCCTGAAAACGGAGGAGATTAAATTGGATCAAAGGCTCTCTTAAATGGGGCCTCACGAGCCCCCTGCAACTGCACTGAGGCGGTGGGCAGCAGGTCTGTGGCTTTCATCAGTACCCCCAAAGGGCTCAGTGGCCCCACAAAGCACCACTATTCTCAGGTGGGCCGCCCCGTGCACTGGCTTCCAGTGTCTGCACAATCATAATTGTAACTATAACTTGTAATTACACAGGTGACGTGTTACACAGGTGACGTGTAATTATATATGCAACTGTCACTTGGCCGGTTGTCAGCCTTTTAAAAACGTATTGCTGACATCTGATCTTTTTTACCACAGGAATCTACCTGGAGGGAACAGTGGGTCGCCCACAGGCTCTCCCCAGGACAGCTGCTGACAGACCTATTCCGTTCCCGTAGATGTTTTGATGTTTTGATCAGCAGTGCACGTGCCGCATATATATAAAGGTGTTCTGAATCTTTTAGTCTCATTGATACTTTTTACAACTGTGTTTCCAAGGGATAGAGTGGTTCTTGCTTATTTTTTTTGAAACTGGGGGAGGGGGAAAGGCTGTATCTTTCTGTATCTGGGAGAGGGGTGCCCTAAGTCTTTCCCTCCATCCCTGTCCCCTGGCATCTGGTGGGAAGTCTGGGGTTTGCCCAAGTCTCATCTTTTGTTCCTCCAGAGCCCGATCTTCCTCTGGACTGAAACAACAGGGAGCAGGACCCCGTGTGGGCGGAAGGGACTGTGGCCAGACACAACCACCCCTGGTGCATCCCAGGCCCTTGGCAGTCCGCGGGGCGTGCCGCTGTAGAGACCTGCCCCATGCCCTGTACTCCAACCACACAATTCCAGCCCCGCGAAGAGTTCCGTTATGTTTTAGAAATGCTGGGAACACCGTAGTGCCTAAGGAGACGAGTCGTTTGCCGCATGGACACATCGAGACGGGGGTACCCGAGGATGGCAGCCATCTCAGCCCCTTCGTGTGAGCACCCCGACTGGAGAACCAACTTCTCTTACCGCCTCGTGTGCTCAGTGTGCTGTTGTCCCTCGTGGCTCACTGCGCTTCTGGCAGACGATCATTCTGGATTCATTGTCAGATGGTCACGCATCTCCGTGCCTTTGAAGTTGGTTGCTGGAGCCTTTGGTGGCGCCACGTTGCCCTGATTCTT
The DNA here is from genome assembly GCF_030435805.1 of Mustela lutreola. Classification (NCBI taxonomy): domain Eukaryota; kingdom Metazoa; phylum Chordata; class Mammalia; order Carnivora; family Mustelidae; genus Mustela; species Mustela lutreola. The sequence goes on along the minus strand of NC_081292.1, from coordinate 7,694,732 downwards.
GGGGGCCTTCACGGCCTTTGGTCGGTGTGTGTGCACCTAGAGGAGCAGACGTCCTTCCTGTGTTCATGGACTGGCCTCTCCTGCCTGATGCCTGGGCCCGTGGGGCAGGGGGTGCAGCTGGGGTGCGGGGCTGTGGCCTGTTCTGCGCTGAGGTAGGAGGGTACGGGTGGGCATGGTTCCTGCTGGGTCCCTGGCTGAGCGGGGCTGGAGCTGGTCCCAGTCAGGTCCATGGTTGGTGGGCCTGTTACCAGGGGCACTGCCTGGTGTGGCTCCTCCCAGGTCCCTTGGCGAACGGGACTGATGGAAGAGTGTGGAAAGGGGGGCCTAGAGCTGAGTCCACGGGGCATGGGGCTGCTTTGGGTCTGCAGCCGGGGCCGCCCCCTGGCCATGCGCCCACAGAGAGCCCCGGCCTGCCTCCCCAGCTCAGGCCTTCTGGGTCTGCGACTCCACCCCTGTTTACAAGCTCAACCTCCTGCCTGGGTCCCAAGGCTCCCGCAAAGGCACTTTGTCCGGGGGCGGCTACCATGTCACTGTTTCTGTGGAACGGGCAGGCTGAGGCCCTGTCACTCCACCATCTGGCATCTTCCCAGGAAATGGCTCTTATGTCAGGATGATGACGAGTGCCTGTCCTCCAGCAGGAAGTTATGCGTCGCCCACTTCTTCCTCGCCTACCCTGAGAGCTCACTACTGACCTCCTGATGCAGAGACTTACCATGAAGAACAGGCATGAGGGAGATGAGCGAGCAAGCGGCTTTAGGTTTGCAAATAGCCCAAGAAAAGCTTTGTTTGCCACAAAACAAGACACTTTAGGACGAGTTTCAAGGTCTTGGGTGGGCCAGGACCAGACTTCCAGCTCTGCGGTGTCCAAGGCTAAGGGCTTCTTCCTTCTGCTGGCCATCAGGGCTCCTGGCACAGGGGATCCCTGTGTCTGAATCACACGGACCTCACGGAAAGAGAACTGAGCTGTCAACACACGGTGGTGGGGTTCACTACCCTCTTCTCACTGACGGCTGCCCCCTTCCTGGGAACCCCATGGTGGGAGGGGCTGGCCGATCCCCAGCTGTCTCCCCTCCCCCTTCTGACAAAAGATCTGAATGGCGAGGTCCACAGCAGCAAAGCCTCAGCTTGCTGTCGGGACAGAGCGAGCGGAGACAAGCCTTCTCAGAGGGCAACGGGGACCTCTGTCCTCCTCGGGACGTTACCCTCAACAATGGAGCACAACAGCTCACCTGCCTGGTGCCCTTGGAGGAGGCCCTTTCTCTCTCGGGCCCTCCGTTTGCTCATCTGGAAAATGAGGTTGCTTGACTGTCCTCCTCCAGTCCCTTCAGGTCTGGAACCCTGGGCCTTGCTTGTACTCTGCTCTGCGCCCACATGGCTCTCATGGTCCCCTGGATTCCCCCAGCTGCTGGGGCTCCTCTGGTGAAAATCTACCCTCCAGCTGCTCTGACAGCAAGCACGCAACATGGTTCTCACGGGACGCGGAGAAGGACAGTCATTGTTAAGGGCTCAGGAGTTAAGCCTGGTGCGATGACTGTGTGTGCCAGGAAATGGGTGTGTTCCACCTCTCAGAAGCCTCCCCAAGGCTGGGTGAGGAGCGTGCTGCTATGATCTCCTTGTCAGAGATGAAAGAACTATGGGTCAGGGGGACTGTGGGATGCCCCAAGTGGCTCATGGTAACCCATGCCTCCAACCCAGGATCCTGACCTCAGATACAGCCAAGATTCAGTTGCTGAAAACATATGCATGCTCCCTCTCCACCACAGTGTCAGCTGATAGGTTTACAGGGACCTCCCCCCCCCCCCCCGACCCCAACTGGGCCGGCGCTACCGACGATCACAGTCGACATGCCATGACCTGCAAAAGACGAAAACCAGCTGACCTGGCTTCCCTTCAAGGCCTGTAGAACCTGTGTTTCAAGACCAATTTCCGTCCAGGCACCTGGGAAGAGGCATGGGACCTATGCACCCATCACAGGTGGCTCTGCCGCGAGCTCGGACTGATCGGTTTCTCCTGGTGCACCATGAGCCCCTGGGGGTGGGGCTGCCGCGGGGACAGGGCTCTGTCACTCACAGGTCTGGTTCTGGAACAGTCCCAAGAGCCAGGCAGAGCAGCAGGGCCAGGACTGAGTGCTGAGGGAGGCAGCAGACGCCACGGGCGACTCTGGCCTGACACGTCCTTCTTCTGTCTACACAGACCTTCCTTTTTCCCTTTTGTCTGCTTTGTGATAGTTAATACACGAAACCGGCACTGCCTTCTTAGCCTGCAGGAAGTGTAACAACTGTTATCTACCACAAACCACCCAAGCCTTAAATTGCAGCAGGAACAGTGACAGTGATAGATTCGAATTTTTAAAATCAAACGCAAATGTGTCCCCGTCATGGCTAAGAGGGGCCGAGTTGACTTGAAAATAATTTACTTAGAAAATTTTGTGATGCATGGTAAATTAAGTCCCCCTTCAGCACGCTTTTTTTTTTTTTTTTTTTCCTCCAGCAAAGTATTCGTCTACTTAATTGATTCCCAAAAAGACTTCCTGCTCCGACTTAAAACCATTACCGCAAGGGGAGACGGATGCGAGCCTGGGTCCCCTCCAAGGACAAGATGGACAGTTCACTTTGAAATTTTACAAGGGGTGGGGGGAGATGGATTCCTAATCAAACAGGCCTTTTTTTCTCCAGCCTTGAAACATGGAGCCGAAGAACAAGGGGAAAATCATCAGTGACAACAGCTAATGAATTTTAAATCCTTATTACAAGAAAAATTAATTTGCCAAATTGGCCCCGCGGATATAGGTTATAAAATGAGTCACCATCTCCTCAAAAATGTGAGACTCAGAGCAACTAAGGTGGCTCAGAGTTGCTGCAGTCAGGCCACGCTGGGAGGCCTCGCCTTCTCACTGAGCACTATCTCAAGGGGGCCAGAGCTGTCTGTCCCTCCACTGCAGACACTGTTAATGACGTCACACACCTGATCACCGTTCATCTCACTATCTCTGGGGCTATTTCAAACATTCCCTGAGGCATCTTCGTCCTGTGATGGGGTGGGAATCCCCACGCCTCCCAGGGCTGCCCCAAGGACTGCCTGCAGACCCCGTCCCGGGAGCTGTTAATGCCCTGTGACAGTTTCCCTGTCCCCATTAGAGAACTGCCCTGCGACCATTCTCTACCTCCGTTAGTTCAATTGGTAACATCACCTTCTAGTTACACAAGTTCTAAGCAACGGAGTAGACCCAGGTGGGTCTCGCCTGAACATCCACTGTTTATTCCGAGTGTGGCCCTACCGTGACAGACGGCAGCCTGGGAGCCGAGCTCACACCGCAGGGGGAGAGCGAGCCCGTCCAGGTGCACGCTGGCATTTGAGCTGTGGGCAGACATGACCAGCTGCGGGGGCGCGTGAGGGCTACAGGGCCGGGGTCTTCAAGGGTCAGGCCAGCCCCATGTCACAGGCCCCCCTGGGCTGGTCCCTCTCTTGACTCCCTGTCTGGATTTAGGTGGTTCTGGGCCTCCTGCTCACACCGGACTCGTCCCACAGCTACACACTTCCTGGGCTTTTGTTCCATGGAGGGGACCTTGCTCTCTTGCCTCTCAATCTCTTCTTCCTTGTCCCCCGATATTTGACCTTGCGCTCCACACCGTGTTCTTACGCTGCCTTTCTGGTGTCAGGGCTGGAAGGTAAGAGGGGAGGCGGCATGCCCCTGGGAGTCCAGAAGGCAGCTGAGGAAACAGGACATTCCCACTGGATTCCAGTCCCCCACAATGATTTCTGGAAATGTCACCCGAGGTGTGTTCCTTGCCGAGCGCACTTCCTCAGCTGTGAAAGGTAGAGAAGCCCTGGCACAGGGTACTTTGGTTATGAGAGCCGGTCTCGCTTGAGCTCAAATTTTGGCTCTTCTACTTCCTATGTGATTTGAGCGAGCTTATTAACGTCTCTACGCTAACAGTCCCCATCAGTAAAGCTCCAAGGCTAGCACCTTACTCACCCCGCGGTGGGAAATCCGCAAGAACACCCTCACCCTGGCACGGAGCAAGCACCACAGAAGGACCAGCTGTCCCATCTTCCACAGACACAGGCGGACGGCGAGGCCGAACACAGAGACGCGTGGCGGGCTGCCTCGTGCAGTCCCTGGCACGTGGTGGGTCTTTATCGCACAGAGTAAAGCAGGAAGGCAGGAGCCCACCGCCTCCCAGCCCAAGCTCTCACTTCTCTTGGCACAAAACACAGTGTGGAGCAAGAAGTGTCCCAGTAGAACAGTCGGGGGCAGTCACAGGACTAAGGAGGCCTGGACACCCGACCAGGCTCAGGGAAGCCGGGGCCGTAAGCCCGGCATCAGCTAGGAAAGGACTTTAGAGAACCAGCCCCCTGCCCGGCCCCACCCAACAGCCCCAGGGGTGTGTTACCCGCTCTCTGTGTCTGCTGTAATTTGGTGGCGGGCTGGGATGCACAAACACTGGGGCTGCAGAGCACTTGCTCTGAACAAAGGTTCCCCACGAACGTGCGAGGGGCGTGCCGAGCGCTGAATGAGTTCATGACTCCCGTGGGAGAAACAGGCTGTAGATACAAAAGAAGACAGAGAGCTCATTAGACAGCAACATCCTTCCCTTCATTCCCGCCACCCACCCTCCCCTCGCCCCCTTCCTCCCTTCCGGGCTGAGCACGGTCCCAGGTCTCACCATCAGGTGTCCCTGCTCCCTGGCCCCTGCCGCGGGGTCACGGCTCCCAGCCCGATGCCCCAGGCTCCCACGGCTCCAGCTGCAATGTGGACAAACGGCCAGAGGACGAGTTCCCAAGTCAGACAGCTGGCTTCTCACTCCTGCCTCGCCCCTTACTACAGGTTGACTTTGGGCAAGCTTCTTAACCTCCGACCTCGGTCCTGATGGGTTAGACGCACCAGGGCCCACCCACGGGCCCAGCAAGAAGCAGGGCGGCCCAGTGCGGGGCTAGGCTGGGCTGACCCACGTGGGCTTCTGGTCGTTATTACTTGCCATCTCCTGGGTGGCCCATGTCGGTTCCCAGGGCCACCCCACCCGGCCCCGGGCTCATGGAGGGGGCAGCCCCCCTTGGCTATAGATTGCACCCCCCGCTATGCTCCTGCAGAGGTTTCCACGTGGGCCACGGCTCACTTGTCCACCCTGTGACCCAGCGGTGAGTCTCTGAGCCCTCACCGACCACGTGTCACTGGTGACTTGTGTCCCCAGCTCATAGCCCAGTGCCGGGCCACTGGAGGTAGCCAGCTGGCCTCTGCTGACTCTGTGAGTGAAGGACGTGTGCTGGGCACCATGGCAGGCCCGCAGAGGGGAGACCGCGGACCACGGGGCTCAGCCTTCCTCAACTCTGCTCACAGGCGAGGACAAGAGACAGCCTGGCCAGCCGCTGTCATCACCTGCTACGGGGCTCTCCTAGGACCCCACTGTCAGCAGCAGGAAGTACATGTCTGCTGGGTTCCTACTACGTGCAATACGGCAGGCTGGGAGCACTGCCCTAGGATCCTGGGATAGCCTTGAAACCCACGAGACAAATGGGGCCCATCCTTTACCCCATTCTACAAAAGATGAAAGGTTAACCAACATCACGATACATCCTAAGTGTAGAATCTGACTCAAACCTCCCTGCCCGGGCACAAGGCCCTCCTGACCTACCGCCGGACACTAAGCCGCTTCTCCCTCAGGTGTGTGTGGGGCAGCCCCCAAGGACTTCAGATGCCGGCCAGCTCCCGGCGTGGTCACGGTGAACACCAGCCAGGGAAGGTACCTCCTCATCTGGGAGCCTACAAATGAGAACAAGACTTTTTAATGACTTCCGGGTCACTGATGACACAGAGAAGTGGCCCACGCTGGGGGCGCATCCAGAAATATTCGGATCCAACTTTTGAGGCGAACGGCATGCAGGACTGGCCCAGCCCCGAAGGCACCCTGACCCGGCTACGTGGACAGCTGTGCAGGCTCTGGAGAGCCCCTGCTCCGTGTCTGGACACCTACTCCTCAGCTTCCTGTGTCCCCATCAGTTCTGGTCAAAGGCCCCGTGTCAGGAAGGGCGGGCTCCTCCCTCCAACCACACTCAAAGCACTGAGAACACTCAGTCCAGTTTTTCCTGTTGTGTGTTCACGTCCCCTCTCTTCCCTCTAGATGGTAGAGTCTGGGGGATACTGAGGTGTGGTTCCCCCATGCCCAGGAACACAAATCGTAACTGGCATTTATGCTACTGTCTCCAAGGCCTTTGCAAACTGAACCCTCTCCGTCACGAGAGAAGTCAGCAATTATCCTCAGACCCATTTCGGAGATGAGTAAACTAAAACTCAGCCAGGCATGGAGAAATGTGTCACCAGGTAAGAAGCGATGGATCTGGGCTGGAGCCCACGTACTCTGCCTCCAATCGGGATGCTCAGCCGCCCCCACAGAGCCCACCCTGATGCATGGCCCTGGTCACTCTCTGGAGTACCACTGTGCCTTTCACGCCGAGACCACTCGTGACTACCTCTGCCCGTGGTTTACTGCATAAAGCCAATATCCGGTTCTAGGTTCTGGCTTCTAGTTGATCCTTCTGCCTTTCCCCCTGGAGCTACCCAACCACCACATGGAGGCATCCAAGGCTCACTGTCCACCCCCTGTGCGATTCCACTCCGGACGTGGCTCCGCTGTCATTCTTCTTTCCTTCTGCCACCTTCCGAGTCCCTCCGCCCCAGTCCTGCAAGTGCAAACCTACCTCGCTTATAAGGGCCGGATCACAGGTCTCCTCCGCCACGGAGCTTTCCCAACTCACCCCAAGTGGGGGAATGTCCATCCTTCCCCTGAACTCCTTTCCTTGCCTCAGGCAAGAGCTTTACGCATCCCCCACGAGGTGCACCTTCAGGCCCTGCTGGGGTGGGACGACAGGGCCCGAACAACGAGGGTCAAGTGCACGGGGCAGCGGACTCCGGCTGCTCTTCAACCAGAGCAACGACCACGTCCGTCTGGTCACCTGCTCATACACCCGAAGACATCACGTGCAGGGTTCACAGAGGAAGCAAATCTCGACCCCAGTGAATCAGATGGTAGGTGACGATGTCGAGAGAGCCAGGGCTGGGCAAGGTGCAGGAGGACTTGCCCTGACCCCCATCATACTGTGCAGAGGCATGGGTTTGCCGGGGCGCCCGGACTGCCCCTCAAACAGTGTGACATGAAGGCTTCTGTCTGCCGACTGCTGCCCCCAAGGACAAGGCAGAAAGCGGGGGTGCAAGCCTCTCGGCTCCAACAAAGCAGGTGCCAGGCTCCCGGAAATGAAAGTATGACCGTTCCCCTCCAACCACGGGCCGCAAAGCAAACCCTACATGGTTGCGGGAGGAGGGGCGGCGTTGTCTGCGTGTTAAGGCTTTGGATCTTGGATGGGGAGGTTCTGGGTGGGACCTAAGCCCAAGATCTTGACTCAGACGGGGAGGCGCAAACCATCCAAGCTAACAGAGGAACCGGAGAACTCAGGCAGAGAACGGTTTTATTCTACCCACCACATCTCATAGAATGGGAGGGGAATAGTACAAAGTGCATTTTTTTTTAAGCAAAAGAACTCTAAGACATAAGCTAAGCCCCCACCTGTCACGGGAGTGGGAGGGTCATCAATTGCGGTTACCGCACCCGGTAACAAGTGCCCTTGATTCGGGGGTGGGGAGGGGAGAATCTTGTAGATAAAGCCAGGACCCCCTCCCCTTCTTCCCCCAGGAGGTGATTTAAAACCGTAAGGTCACTTTCTCTGTGCTGGCTGGCTCCCTTTCATCAGGCTGCAGAGCAGTCCCAGAGGAAGGTTCGGCACCTGGACAGGGTCAGTAGTTGGGTATGACTTGGGACAGATGCTGATGGGGACTGGGTCCCCGCACGAATCTCCGAGCAAAGGGGCAATGCGGTGTGGGCCATGTGGAAGGTGGTTGCAAAAGTCTTTCCAGAAGCAGAGGATACAGAATGGGGGGGGGTATGCATTTGTGCTGGACATGGGGGCCCTGTGTTGCTGGTGATGCCAATCGCCTTGCCCACCCAAGGTAGGACAAGACACCCATGTGGACTGGGCAGGTACGGCAGAGGAGCCACGGGGAGCGCCCATCCGTGGTGCCCATCTGACGCTGCATGTCCTCTAGAGCTCCTGGGCCTGCGGCCCCAAGGCCTGCTCCTCCATGGGCTGCATGGCTTCCTGCACGTAGACGATGAACTCCGAGGCCTCCCCGCCCTGAGTGTAGACAGTCACCGTCTCGATGCCCTCCACGTCGTCAGAGGAAACCACCAGGTGGTGCTGCTCAGCCAGCTCCACAGAGGCCTGCTGGAGGGTCTCCTGGATCATGACCGTGTGGTTGGAGCTGGGCTCCTCGTCTGTCACCTGCGTGAGGGCAAGAGAAAGGTCACACAAGTCCTGCTTCTGGGTCTGGCCACAACATGAGAATCACAAGTACCGCTTATGGAGTATCTAGTACGTTCCAGGAGCTTGTCCCTACTGCACGCCAATGCTCTATGTCCGCTCTCCCCGCTGGTTTACGGATGGAGACAGCGAAGCTCAGTGGCAAAGCCCAAGTCGAAACCCAAAGCCCAAGCTCTTCTCTTGACGCCAAGCTGCCTCCAAGGTTTGCCAGGGCTGCCAAAGGTATGAGGGTTGGTAGGTAGCGTGCGGGTGATTTACTGTAACCGTGTGGAAGGTTAGCTGGGTGGCTCCTGGAAACTCATAGCTGGTCCGTTTGGCAGTGAGGAAGGGCCTAGGTTTATCCTGGGTTTTCTGTCCTTCCACACACTGTGGGAGCTCAACTGCCTGCCTGAAGATGAGTCTCACATTAACAAAGAGTAGATTTCCCCGCAAGAATGACTTCCCCCGGCTGCTGTCCATCAACACCCGTGCCTTAGCCATGGCGGGAGTGGCCCGCTGGGGGGACCTGCCGTGGGGCTGGGGGGGCATCTGTCAGTGGAGGGGACCTGAATTCTACAGCCAGGCCTTGCTCTGCAGCTCCAAGCAGGCAGATTCCAGACAAAGCCAATTCCAGCTAGTGCTGAGGCCCCGCACCCCGACCCTGTGGGCTCTGGCCTATTTTAAATAACCGTCTTTGATCTTCAGAAGAAAAATAATCGAGAGAACATGGGGAAGACTCGGGAAGACCTGAGAGCCCGGAGCTGTAAAAATAATGTAAGGGTTAGAGCAGGAGCCCAGAAGTGGGTCTGCGATGGCTTAGGGAGGGGAGGAAGAGCCCTCAGGTGTGTGCAGGGAGGTCAGGGAGGGGCCGAACGGCAAGGTGGGTGGAACACATGCCCCGTCCTGCACGGAGCACGGCTCGGACTGCAGCTCACCACTGTCCGCGGGGCGGCCAGCCACGCACGCTGCTCCCTCCCATCTGTAAAACAGGGACGACTGCGCACTCCGGAGGATGGCTGGGAAGGTGAAGGAGATTCTACATGCAGAGTGGGTGCTTGAGAACACCGCCGCCTCTCCAGTGCCCGCAGCACTCATTTAACGGTACTTTCGTGAACAGCGCAGCTGAAAGGTGCGCTGCACGTCAGCTCCTCGTTAGTCTGGCCATGCTGCCAAGCCTCTGTCATCATAAAAGGTCCCAGCAGACTAAGCTCCGTGCAGACGGGGCCCGCAGTATCCTGGCACCGCTCCTTCCCGGAGCCAGGCTGGCCGCACACACAAGCACTCAGAAAGTGCTGAGTGACGATCTGCCAGGTACTGGCGGCTGTGACGGGCACTGCGGGAGTGGCCTGGTGGGAAAGAGCCAGGAGCAGAGCTGAGATGTTCCCATCCAGGGCTGGGGAACCAGGGAAGGCCTCCGGAGGAGAAGTGGGGATGGGTTCCAGGAGACGGGCAGAAGGACCAAGGGCTCCTAGGACAGCCAGCAAAGGTGGGTGTGCTCAGGTGGCCTCCGTGAGCGCCCCCTGCTGACGCTCCGGCTTCCCTCCGCTCCGGCTTCCCTCCCAGCTGGTGTCTGGCACAGGATGCACCCCAACCCCCAGGTCAGTCAGCTCAGTCTGAAACACCCATGACTCCATGCTTCTTGGGAGGGGGTGGGTGATGCTCCCAGGGCCTCCCTCTAGCCCTGTGCTATACCATTTAGGGCAGGCTGTGTCAACAGGGGGGTTATCTTTAACTGAGAGAAGAATGGAAAGGCACCTCTGGAGCGGGTATCACACACAGCTATGGATTGGAAGGCACTTCTGATTTGGACTGAAAGAATTCACCAGAAACCAGAGAACTATCCTAAGTGGAAACTATGAACACATTTAGCCTGATTTTGTTTCTCCAGAGTGAGTCAGGACCTTTTTTCTTTCTTCCCTTAGTGTTTGTTTCCATTTCATTTAAATGGGAAAATGTACTGTGAACCAAGGCTTTGGAAGTAAATGTTGATTTATTTCACACTGAAAGAGGGTGCCTGCCAGAAGGCTGGGGAAGGGTTGGAAGGACACACAACGAATAGATTTCTCCTCTTAAGTATCAGGAACTTCTGCACGAAGGAAAAGGTGCGGGGCCAGGGCAATCTGTTTTTTGTTTTGTTTTGTTTAAGATTTTATCTATTTATTTGACAGAAAGAGATCACAAGCAGGCAGAGAGGCAGGCAGAGAGAGAGAGAGGAGGAAGTAGGCTTCCCCGCTGAGCAGAGAGCCCAATGTGGGACTCGATCCCAGGACCCTGATATCATGACCTGAGCCTAAGGCAGAGGCTTTAACCCACTGAACCACCCAGTTGCCCCATGGGCAATTTGTGCTGAGGTCCCAGGACCCCCCACGTGCAAAGCCAGCCTGCTGCACTTGGCATAAACAGACAACCTGAGCTCTGAGACACAGATGCTCCAGGGCGTGCACCATGATCAGAGGGCTGTGACTGCTATCAGAGCTGAAGCTTGAGATAAGGAAGCAGTCACAACAGAAATTCCCACTGGCTAAAATTCCCATCCCTCTGAACAACGCTAACACCACGTGGGCCCCATACTGACAAGGGCCGAGAGCCGTCTACAAACGAGGGGACCCTGCGCTGGCCTTCTGTGAGCAGGGGCTGCGGCCTCCTGTTTCCAGGACAGCCGAGTTCTCAGATACCACCCAGTGGGGACAGGAGCGTGGGATTTCGAGGTGACCGGGAGGCTTACTGCCCACAGATATGGGGAGGAAGACAGGCAGAAACCAAGATGAGGCCACTGGGCTTGAAATAAGGGGAGATCACGTGCTTCCTCTGGTTCATCAGAGCCCAGGGGCTGCTGCTTCATGGAGGCTGGTGGTGTCTGCACATGGTGGGAAAAGGCTTTGCAGGCAGAGAGCAGACAGTGAGCAAAGAGCAGGCATGTGTCCCCGGTCCTGCCAAGGTTGCCGGCCACCTCCCAAGCACCACGCCTGCTGGACAAAGTGCTGTCTTCCCCCCTTCCAGAAGGCTCTCCACCATCTCCCACTGCTGGGCCAGCTTCAGCTTTCATCACTGAGACCCCTCCCCAGCTTCCATAACCCTCCCCTGGGCTCTGAGCCCTCTCGCAGATTCCAGGCTCCTCTCTGGACCCCTCTGCGTCGACACTCTGCTCCTGGCTGAGCCAAAGACATCGAGCTACGGACCACAGAGCCGTCTGCTCCTGGGGAACGAGGGGGGGGGGGCCTGGGGACATTTATCCAATGTGCCAAAGTCACAGGACAGAGGGAGTGCTGGGAAGGAGTGGCAGGCGAGGTCCTGAAGAGCCCCTGTCACCAGGTGACGGGCTGAGATTTCATTTACAAAGGAAAACACGGACAGTTTTCAAAGGAGGGCCTGCGTCACTGGCTCCACAGCACCTGCCGATGGAAACTCACCTAACGTGAAAGGCTAAAACTCACTGAGTGTTACACTTCCCTCACTGCCCCTTTAAATATTTATGTTTATCTGTCCATATCACCCTTTCTAAGTATGAAGTCTATGAAAAGATAATCCTTTCTCCTCGCCCCTCCCCAATTTTCAGCTCCAGGCTTTTGTGCAATGAATCACCATTCAATCCGTCCACTGCTAATTATAAGAGCACAGTATACCTTAGGGCTTAATTCAGCAGAAAGAGTGATGGAGACGAGGGTGCACGTGCCTTCCACAGACGTCCCGCACTGAGTACCCTCCTCGGCAGGCACAGGCGTGCCAGGTCACCTTACTGAGTCCCCCAAACAGAACTAACAACAGCTAACAGGGTCCCCAAAGCCTGGCCGTCACCGGCCATGGGGCAGTGCTTACATTTTCATGAGCTTTCATGGGCGAGTGGCCCTGCCGGCCCTCCAGCTGCCACGGGGGAGAGAATGTTGCAAGAGGAAGACTGACTGGGGTGGGGGGCTAAGCTCGCTCCACAGATGGGGTCTGTGAGGCTCTGCAGGGGGAGCCCCTCCCCACCCTCACACATACCATGGCTCATGTTCCTGCAAACCATGGACCTTCCCCATCCGTGGAGCCCAGCATCCCCCTGCCCGCAGCCCCTCGCCCTTCACTGAACGTGTGCTGGCCGTGTTCGCACAGCATCTCGTGCTGGGCATTTCTGAGTAAAACCGCCAGTGGGCCAGTGACTCATCCAGGGTCACACAGCTGGAAAGTAGCAAGAGCGGGACTGGGTGACCGCTCATCTAGAGACCCGACTCGGCTGGTGTGGTGTGACAGCGACGGATGTGATTACACGTCGCAGATCACCGACCGACTGGGCTAAATCATTACTTCACGCAATCCAGTCCCTTTACAGCTGCCTGCAGAGCACTCAACCATTTCCTCCATTCAAAGTGATCTCTCTGGTTGCTTAAACTATTAGCTCAAGCTTAAAACTGTTCCCCACAGTAGAAATACTACGGCTTCACGATGTCATTATCCCCTGAGATGGGTGATCCACTTTCCTCTAACGCTGTATCTAACGTATCTTCCAGCGAAATTATGAACAGCATAGATAGCTTGATAGAAAGCCTTAACCCAGGGGACTGTACGAATTATTCACTAAATCAGGCTCTGAGTTCTGCAGCTCTGCCCACCTCAAGTGTTCTTCTAGAATCGAGACCAGATGGCTGTCAGGCCCAGGCACTCTGCTGGGCTCCATTCTCGCTAAGGAGCATTCGTCTGCTGACGCCCGGTCCCCCTTCTGGCTGCCAGCCCCCTCCCTGTCCGCTGATGGGCAAACACTGATGGAGACTGGGAACGTGAGACATGGCCGGTGTCTCGCTGTCTTGTTTCCTCCCTCTTCCCCTGCCTGCCCTACGTGCTCCCCTTCCTCTCCAGTACCCTCTTCACTTCTCTTTGCAAAAACGAACCTAAGCAGGCAAACCTCTTCCTCAACATTCAAGAAATTCCCCAGAAGGGCCCCTCGCTGGGGGGGCCCTCGTTAAGGAAGAGGGGTTCCCTGTGCCCACACATGTGTGCGGCGCCCCAGCGGAGCTCACATGGTGCTGATTCCCAGTCTGCCCTGCACAGATTTCCTCGATACACCCGCAGCTTCTGGAAAGCAAAGACAGGCTCCTCAGTCCCAGCCCAGTGCCACAGTACTGGTAGGCCCACGGGGGACACTCGTGGTACCTCCACAGCATTCCGTGGGCGGAACCTGGAAGCCACGATAGACAGAAGAGCCTGGTACTGCCCCCGCCTCCAGGCCAGGCCACAGCTGGCCCTTGTTTCTGTCAGACAGGAGACCACCCCAAGCACAGGGGGGCTGGCAAGAGGCAAACTGTCCACGGAAGGACCCCTTTTGGGTCCCAAAGTCCCCGCGGCCCATCTCCTTACTTCACAGGAGAGGAACCAGGCTCAGAGAGGAAACAAGCTGCCCAGGACACATAGCTGGAACCAGAAACCGGGTCTTCTGACTTTTGGTCTGAAAACTCTCTGCCCTGCACCAAGTGGCCTCACACCAGACCACAAAGAGCGCATCACGCCTCCCACCCAGACAACCTCCTGGTGTCCCAAGCTCGTGCCAGTCAGAGGGGCTCCGGGCCACAGAAGCTCCTCAGAAGCCCGACCACCTCAAAAGACCCCTGCATTGTCAGCGCTGGCGGGCACCAGAATTCCCAGGCAACTGTTGGGCCCCATTGAACCTAGCGCATTATTTAAACTTGGCTCCCAGCTCAGAAATAAAAGACGGGGAGCAAAAGAAAGATGTAAAACTAAGAGAGGCCCTAAAATGAAAAGAAACAAAAAGACACCTATCAGATGGCCTTGCTTTACGTCTGTTCACTTGAGGACCCTTTGGAATGAAAATAGCACCAAAGCAGCTCCACAAGGATGCTGCCCAAAGGCCAGCGCTGTCCTGCAAGCCTGCTGCCCTGCACGGGTGTGGGGAAGGCCATGCACACCTTCAGTGGGGGACTTGGTCTGGGGGTCTCTAGGGCAGGGTCCTTTGCATTTTTAGGGGGAAGAAACCCCCCTGTCACCTCTGCCACTGCAGGAAAGATCGCAGCCCTCACACCTCCTAGCCATCTTCAGATATGCCAGACCATGTTCTTATTTATTAGACCGAGTCTGGGGGCACAGCCCTTTCTCAGATGTCGCTAACACCCTCGAGAGGGAGGACACCCAGGGCTGCAGGCCAGGTGATGAGCAGAAAAGCCCACCCGCTCTCCTCCTGCTGGCACCGTGATGGTTCTCAGGACCTGCCGAGAGCCTGCAGCATCCCGGGCCCACGGCGCTGCAAGCGGCAGATGAGACACAGATGCCATCAGAATGGCAGAGCCACGTCCAGAGCGTCGAATCACAGGATGTGATGAGCACCATGACGGGCAGGGCTGCCGGAGGCCAGGCGTGGGAGACGCGAAAGATCCAGAACAACAGCTGAGCTCCCAGGAGGAGGTAAACTGGAGGAGGCCACATATGCATGTGTGGAGTGTGGATGCGTACATGCATGCATTTGTGCGTGTGTGTGTGCATGTGTACATAGGCAGGGTGTGTGTGTGTGTACATGAGTGTGGGCACACATGTGCATGCATGAGGGTGAGGCGTGTGTACATATATACAGCCGTGCACGTATGTATGCATTCCTGTGTCTAGAGGCAGGTGTGTGAATCTGTATACGTACACAAGTGCAAAAACATGTGTGGGTGTGCATATATCTTGCATGCATGTGTGTGCACATGTATATGGGCAGGATGTGTGTGCCTGTGTCTACAGTGTGGGTTTGGGTGTGGAACGACCGTACACAGGCCCCTGAACGTGTGTCATGCTCCTCCTCCGCCCTTCCTGACGCTTCCTGCTACACCTCTCAGCCAGCACCGTACGACATGACTTCCTTCCTTGTGCATCTGTCCCTTCTCAGAGTGATCGTAACAGGTGACCCTTTACTGTTCCCAGAGCCTTTCCAGAGTCCTTACCTCACTGATTCTCACACAGTGCTCTGAAGAAGGCAGGGCAGAGACGACTGCTGCCCTGTCTTTCTGAGAAGCGGTTCCCCAAGTGTATGAGACCCCACAGCTAGTAACAGGTGATTCTGGAATGTGGAACCAGGTAAGACCCTCTAACAACCTCTGTCTAGCATTTGGTGGCTTCTTGTGACCCTCCTCCCGAGGGGGAGAGACAAGGACCTTGCTGCCCTGGCACCTGCCCCCCCGCCACCTCTCCCCCACTGCCCATGCTCATCTCGGGTTCCTGAGCACACAATGTTCTCTCCTGCCCCTGAACCTCTACCCCTGCCGTTTCACTTGCGTGAAGACCCCCCACCCCCGACCATCTTTCCCTTGAGAACCAGTTGTGCGCCCTGAGCCAACATGCCCAGAGCTGACCTCCATCACAAAGAGCTTGGCCATACCTGGCAGACAGTAAACAGCGAATCCCTGTTTTTTGGATGACTCACTGAAAAAATGAGTACAGGGCAAAAGTCTACAACACGTGTCACGTGCCACCCTTGCTAAAAAAAAAAAAACAACCCACCAAACACTGCAGAGCTGAGAGGGTGCCAGTCCCGGAGAGGAGCCACAGCCCGGGACATGGGTGAGGCCCCTTAAAAGCCTGTGTCTCCAACACACAGCGTCACCAAGGGTGTTACCGCAGCCACTGCACGCTAGGCCACATCACACGGCACTAAAGGGAACGTTTCGGACGTTTCAGCTCAGAGCCAGGGCCAGGGCCCTTGCCTTGTGTGGGTCCTGCCGCACTCAGGGGTCCACGGGCAGGTGGAGGCTGTGGCCCGGGTGGGGTTCCCGGAGGAGCTGGCCCTGGTCCTGAACACCATGCAAGGCCCAGAGGGCGGACCCCTCCCCAGGTCCCTTCCGCTGCAGGAATTCTCAGACTCCGCAGTGTGCTAACAAGAGAGCGCTGCACATAAAAAGTCGCATACAACCAAACGACAAGAATGACAGAGAGCCCTGCAGTCGATTCTTTTAGGTGAAACATTCCTCTGTGCGTGTTTAAGCTCTGAGGAAGAAGTCTCATTTTTCCCAGTAATTGAGGTTTCACTCACTGCTGAAATTATAACCAGCAAGAGCTTCCTCTAGCGTTGCCAGAAGCAGGACTGGCAGACCCACCTCACGGGGTTGGCAGGCGAACACGTTTACCCGGGCTTAGGTGTGGTGTTGTCTGCATCAGAGACAAAGGGACGGTGGTAAACACTGTCCCAATTTACAGAAGGAAGAAGAGGTACAAATGGATGTTGTTTATAAGAAAACCTTGTAAATTCCCAACTCCAGAAATACGTATGTAGATCCAGGACCAAAAGAAGGGTATTATGAGCAAGAAACTTGTGGCAACATCGAAAGATATTCACGGGCAGGGAGAAACCATTCCATGCATCAATGAAGATTTAAAGCCTTTCAAAAAGGACAAAATGCACAGCCAGGGAGCAAGGCCATGACTCATCCTTCCTGGGGAGACGGCGTAATGCTTTGCCTCCGCCCTATTTTTCTCTTGGTTGTAAGTAGACAGTAGATGTTCTTTCTTTTCTGAAAATACTGATCCTATAAACAGTCCAAAGTCCAAACAGGTTGTAAAGACAGCTCGCTGCAGGCAGTCGCTGCCATCCCCAAGGGCGTCCTGGCTCCCAGAGGCGCTGCGGGATCTGGGGGGCCCACCCTGCGGCAGGCCCATTCCAAGGCACCAGGGCATGGGAGCCCTCCTGCACATAGCGCCCTTGTCCACAGGGTCCTGAGGGCCCACCTGCAGAGAAGGGAAGGGCCAACTCTCTTTGCTGTGACGGGGCACGTGGAAAGACGGCCCTACTGGCCCCATGTCTATCACTGGACGAGGATATTTGTGTGTTGGCCAAACCGGCTCACCCTGCAGAATGGATCTAACGATAGATATCAGGGCAGCGAAAATGGCTAAGACATCCGATCTTTCTCGAACTTCTCAAGGGTCTAATAAGCACAGTTTAGTGTGGCCTCAACTATCAAGTGAGGCAAAAAGAATCCTTGCCTTGGAAACTGCGGCAAAATGGGGTGTACAATGTCGTCTCTAAGCACGTGGAGAAGCAAAGGATGACGGGGCTGGTGCCTGGGCAGGACAGGTGGTCTCGTGTGGCGCTCACGACGACCAGAAGGTGCCATCCCCCCGGGGCGGGGATCTGATGCCCGTGCATGTCCCCTTCCAGACTGTGCCCGCACAGCACCCAGCTCACAGCCGGCGCGTGACACACATCTGAGCTGAATTATTCAGGAAATACTGTAAAGCTGAACTCAAACAGAAGCAGACACACTCCCGGTGACAGGGAAGGAGGAAGGCAGCAGCTTCCCACCGCCTGTGAGTATCTTTTGATATTTAGACAAGTTTATTGTGCATAATGTTTCCCTTTCTTGACCTTTAAGCGCACATGTATTGGACTTTTGTTTAGTGCCAGACCCTGACCAGGGCGCTGTGCTTCCCTGCCGGGCGCCTCCCACCGGGAGACTCGCTTCTCCTCACAGGCCCCACCCCGGCCTGTGGGCCCAGCCACAGATGGCAACTCTCCGGGTCACATTTCTCACCGAAACCTCCCTGCGGCACTTGGAGAACACTTCCCTCAGCCTGTCACTCAGAAGACAAGCCCTCCACCCTCCTTGGTTTCTCTCACAACCACCCCCAGCAACCACCCCTGGCCTTCCTCGATCCTGCCCTGACAGGCTCGGCAAAGACGAGGTGACATGCAAGACCCCCACTGCCTCCGCCCCCTGCCTTGTTCTGCCATCCCGCGGGCCCCCCTCTGTGCTGGAACCATATGACTTCTTCTGTCAGCGGATGCACTCCCCACAGCCCGTGGCCTCTAGCAGTTTCCCCGGCCTTTTGTATAGGGACCTGCAGCCTCCGTGAGCCTGAGCAGACAAGGTAGTGAGCCGGCAAGAGCCTGCCGTGCCCCTCCCGGGCACCCCACAGAGCCACGGACCCCACGGAGGAGGTCAGACCCCCAGGGGTGCAGTGTTTCCACGTTCTGCTTCAAGAATGTTTACCACAACAAGTCTTAAACTGTTTCCATCACTCGTCAAATGTACCCGGGTATGTTCATTAGTAGCAGAGGGGATCCAAGAACAGAAACAGGAACTGTGGGTCCAACGTCCTCAGAGCAACGAGGCAGTGTTGATACCCACACGCCCCTTTCTTTGCCATTTATACTCGTCTCTATGAAAGTCTGCCAACCTTGGCTCTCCCTGGAACGCCCTCCTCCCTCTGCCTGCTCTCCTGTCTGTGCCCCTTCTGGCGCAGAACCCCTTCCCTAACTCCCCTTTACTTTGGGCAAGTGGCTGTAGGATGTCCTCGGCCCTTCCATGCCAGTCGCCCCCCCCACTCCCTCTGCCCTCTCTGGTGGAACTCCTCAGAAGGGCTCAGCAGCAGGGTTGGGAAGGGGGTCAGACTGTTTCCAGCCACAACCATGTTTGTCTACATGATGCAACTGTCTGTTTCCCTGTCTGGACCAAGCAACGGATGCTCCTATGAAACCCTGGGACTCCTAACGCCAAGCACAAGGCCTCGAGAGTCATATTAGTATTTGTTTGGACAGAAACTTCCAGAAGCAGGAACAAGTATGACTGAATTCGACATGCACAGGAAGGGGATAAGGAGCTACGGCACTCCCAGGACGCGAGCAAGGATGTACTGAAGACGCCCTCAGAGTCCACGCGGGTGATCACATGTGATCTGCACGTTAGCCCCATGGAGCAGGTGCTAGTATTTCCCATTTTACAGAGAAGAAAACAGAAGTTCAAAGCAGGAAAGTGTGTTGTCCAGGGTCACATACCAGTAAGGGGCAGGCTGGCTCCCTTTTAGCCATGTGTCACCTTCCCAGCTTTGCCACGCACGGGCTCCTCCTCCACCCGTGTGACATGGCCAGGGCGACGCTTATGAGGTGGTCTGCCCAGCAGACGCCCTGCATGCGGGGCCTCCGTCTCAGAGGCCTGCACTTCCCGAAGCCCAGCACCACAGCGGCTGCCGCCCAAGAGGTTGCTCAGGACAAGGCATGGGGAAGCCACCCTGGGCCCACCCAGCTTGGACACCCAACATCGGATCCTCTGTTCATGATTCTCAGCACTCAGGAAGCCTCCGAACACGCCAGGCCCTGAGCCAAGTGCTGGAGATCCCACGGGGACGAAGAGCCAATCCCACTCTCCACGAGCCCCCCATTGCGGAAGGCAAAGGTGTGCATACGGGCCTGTGACGCTGTGGTCTGTGACAAAGGCCCCAAGAACAGTAATGAGTGGGGCACCCCCCCCCCCCAACACACCTCCTGCTTCTCCACTGCTGGAGGACAGGAGAGCTCTCCCACCCAGGTGCGGCCCCTAGGTCCTACCTACTCCGGTCAGAGGGGAAGCCTGGAGGTACCGATGGCCTTCCTGCTTCCCCCAGGAGCAGCCCCGGGCTCGCTCCTCACTCCTGCCATCTGTAGCTGGCGGGAGGTGAGGAATCTGAGAGAAGTGGCCGCCACGGGAAAGTAGGACTCACACTGGGGGCTTGTCAGGGCCCGTCCCCTGAATTAGTGGTCCGACTGTCCACCTTCCTCCCCAGTTAAAAAATGAGGAAGGGGGTAGGATCCAGGGGCTGCACCTGGGTGGGGGCCAGCGCTCTCCTGTCCTCCAGCAGAAGAGAAACTGGGATGTGTGTGTGTGTGGGGGGGTGCCCCACTCATTACCGTTCTTGGGGCCTGTTATAGACGACAACCTCATGGGCCTGTATTCATGGCTTTGCCTTCTGTGTCACAGGCGGGGAGGCTCGGTGAGAGTGGACCTGAGCTCTGAGCAGAGTCCCCCACTGTGCTGCACGGCTGGCCTGCCGCACGTGAGCCGCCCTTCACTCCTCCTCTGCATTCCACGGGGCTCCTTTCCTATCACCGCCTAATCAAGGACCACACAGGGAGTGGCTCAAAACACAAAGATACAAATGCTTCTGCTTCTAATGTCAGGGAAGTTTGCCACCAGGTGAGGAGGTTCTCTGCTTTCAAGGGCTCAGTGGACTAGACCAGGCCCACCTGGCCACTCCTCCTATCTAGCAGTCAGCTGACAGCACAACCAGAGGAGCAGGGCTCATCCCATCTCCAGGCTCCGGAGAATACCGACGTGGACTTGAGAGATCGGAGAGGGTGGGGCGTATGGTCCTGAAGCGGACATCAAGCAACAGAAGTGAGCCTCGCAGAGGCAGGTGATGGGCATTCTGGGCAGAGGGACGAAGGGAACAGAGGGCCAGCAGGCAGTCCAGTGGGCAGGTGCCTACGAAGCAAGGGGGTGGAGGGAGGCAGGAGGGCCAGACTGCTATGGGAGGCCACGGGGAAGTCCTATTCCCAGTCTACTGGAGACTTTCCAAGTTACTGGTGGTTTGAAGTGAGAGATGCTGGAATCTCGCTTACCTTTGGAGGAGCTTACTCTGTGTGCTACGTGGAAACAGCAGCAGGGGTGGAGGAAAGGAGACCGGTGAAGAGAAGGTCCCTAAACCAGGGTGGGGGGAGCTTCTCAGGCTCTGTCTTGCACATGAATCAAGGGTGACCAGGGCCAGGGTAATGTGCAGTCTGACATGGGGGTGTGGGTTGGAGCCAGACCCTCTGTGTTTCTAACAATCTCCCTGAAGCTAAGGCCACTGGCCCAGGGACCAAGTCTGGAGCAGCTGCTGCTTAAATAGAGGTGGCAGCCTTGGGACATGGGGATCTGTGAGATGTGTTGTGGGGGGAGATCCCACGACAAGGGGAGGACATGCTGACAATCACGTGTTGGGGTAACGCAGACGCCCGGGTTTCGGCCTGAGCCCTGGAGTGGAGAGCGTGCACTCACAGGATGGGGGCGCTGAGAGAGCTGGGGAGGGAGGGCTCTGAGGTCCCAAGTGCTTGTTTGGGGGAACCCCTCTGAGCAGTATGGAGGCCACTGCTTCAGTGGGAATGATAAGCGGACCCAACTGGCGGCAGCACTACCCCAGGACACACTCCAGGAAGGCCAGGGCCACATTTCCAGCGGAGGGGGTCCCCAGCCCTGGCTCCCCGTATCAGGGTTCTTGCAGCCCTGCCTTTGCCACACACCAGAGGCAGAGTGAGTGATCTCAGCGGGCCAGGGCAAGCGGCAGAGACGGGAGGAGTCGTAAAATCCACCTGCCCCAGCCCAGGCTGTGATCGGGAACTAGGCACCGGCCAAAGGCAATCAACTCAACGGTATGGAAACTCAAACAAAGTCGGATTCTGCAAACAGCACCAACAAAGCTACAGCTTCCTGGGGCCCAGCGGCAGGAAAATCAGAGCTTAGGGAAAGGAGGAGAACAGAGAAGAAAAGTTCAATGGACTGACCCCTCCAGGCTGGCTGAAGATGCTCTATATAACAAGAGGGCCAGAATGAAACTGGGAAACCTTTATCCACTATTTTTTCAGACAATTTCCCACATGGCCAGAGGAAGATCATGGCACTTATTTTTCCTTTAAAATTTCACAAAGAAGTGGAATTTTCCATCACTACAAGGGGATAAAGAAGCTCAGCAAGTAATAAGAGAGACAGGAATGAGGATGCACTGACGTCTCTGGAAGTTTTATTTAAAATAAAAAGAAAGAAAGAAAGACTCAAATGGCTACGGGAGTACTAAGGAAGGCTTACAAAGGACAAGAGTTAGCATTAAGTGACAAGGGAGAGTAACCCACTGCCAGGACCCCGAATGATCTATTCGTCCCTGGATCTACACAGCAAAGGTCGCCGTTCAGCAGCAGCAGAATGACATTCTGTAAGGCATGCGAGCTCCAAGAGTACTGGAGAGGAGGCTACCTGGGTGCGTGATTAGGAGCGTGAGGTAATCAAAGCTGGCAGGGTGCCAGGATGAAATAAATTGGACCGCCCAGTTCTGTAGGCAAGAGGCAAACCTCACTAACCAAAACGTGTTAACAATCGGTTCTGTTACAGTAAGCAAGATGGTAACAGGAAAAAAACAAAGCAAGCATTCCGTGCCACTTCATAATTCCATGAAGCTCGGGACGCCCGGGTGGCTCAGTTGGTTAGGCGGCTGCCTTCGGCTCAGGTCATGATCCGAAGGTCCTGGGATCGAGTCCCGCATCAGGCTCCTTGCTCGACAGGGAGCCTGCTTCTCTTGCTGCCTCTGCCTGCCTCTCTGCCTGCTTGTGTGTACTCTCCCTCTATCTCTGGCAAATAAATAAAATATTAAAAAAAAAAAAAAGAATAAAACTTTAAAATAAATAAATAAATAAATAAATAAATAAAATAATTCCATAAAGCTCAAAAGGACTGGGTATAAAAGAGAAAACCTGTCCGTCTGGATTGGCGGCATCTATCAGTGTGTTTTAACACCGTCTGGTGTTAGACCATCCATGGGGCATATGCCCTCGGCCCCTGCAACATGCCACAGATGGGATTGCCGACGAAAGACCTAGGACTGCCTCACTCAGGCCTTCCAAAGGCATCTGAATCCCTCATGACTATAATTCCCCTACAGAACCAGTACGCACTGCACAGAGCCGGCGTTCCCGTCACACAGTGAGGAGTGACACAATACACAAACAGCTACGCTTACCAGCCCTTCTTTTAACATCATAGACGCCTATTCCTGATCTTCTGGGAAGATGCCTCACATGAACAACAACGATGGCAAAACCACCGTGACGGGAAAAGGAGAAGCAACAAGACAACAAGACAACTGGAGACGGCAGGGTTTCACTGTGACGCAGAAGGAAACCCCCTATTATAACGTCTCGTGCGCTGCGGCAAACGACCTGAAGACAAAGGAGAGGAGGACAGAGAGAAGATGGGAGAAGCTCTGTGATTTCTACCACGTGGGCGGCGCTGAATTCAGGGGAAGGTCTGCTCACCATCGGGGTCAGAAGGTGTCTCCCGCAGGAACAAGAAAAATGCATTAACTCACCAATTATTTGACTTAAATGGACAACAAAACAGAAGGGCATCTCCTCATCCCTTGTGTGGGGGAAGAAAAGGGGAGAGGTCTCAGCTTAGTCCTGCTCTGTGACAAGGACAATGCAGACCGCTGGTCCCTTCTGTGACCTTTTGAGGACTCCGAGAGCCTTGGCGCCAATGCGATTCTACAGTCAGGTCTCTGGCTGTGCACTTCAACAATCAAACGGACAGAATGTAGTGACTGTTTGAAAAGAACGCTGGGAACAGATACTGAAGCCTCACATCAGTCACATTCTAGACGCCCCCCTCCCCCGAATTTTGACACAAGTATTATGAAAGGCTCAACATCCCAGAGGAGGAGGCCAGTTCTGGGCTCCCCTACCAGCAGAAACACAGGCCGTGAGGCTTCTCCCTCCCAGAGGCTGCTCTGGAGAAGCGCCTTCTGCAGAGCGGCTTCTCCCACCAGATGACCTGGTGCACGCAGACATCTGAGAGGGCATCAGGGAGACCAGATGGCCAGAACAGGACAGGCTGGACCTGCGCTCCCTTGCACACAGGCGAGTGTGTGCATGGTCAGCCATAGCTATGGACTGTGTTTCCTTTTCCTTGCAAAATATCATGAACTGCAAATGACAAACAGCAATTCTAGTGCTGGCTGGCGACATGTCCTCCAGCAAGAACTGCTTCCGAAACTGGCTCTCAGACGGGAGTGCTGCGCGCCGAGCCCTTGGAGGCTCCGCATGTTCCTCTCCTCCCGACAGGACACGTCATCTTCCCCCTCCAGTGCCAACCACCACGGGGGGACCTGCCCAGAGATGCCAAAGGGCATGGGGAAGGAGCTGGGAGAAGGGGGACAGCTTTGGGCAAATCTGGAATTTCTACTTTGGTTTGTTTCTTAAATCAGCAGCGCTAGCACACGGTTAGAGCACTGGGGATCCTGAGCAAGATGATGGCAGCGCAACGCCAGGCCAAGGGCTTGCCGTAGGGCAAGGAGGCAGGGAGCCTGCAGGTCTGAGACTGTCTCTGTGGCTCCCTTCAGCTGTTCCCTGCTGCTGGGGCGGTGGCTGACAGCTTGGACGTGTCCAGCACATCAAGGGAAAATAACAAACAGAAGAGAGGCTACTCCAGGGTTGCAGAGAACCAGGAATAAGGAGTGGGTGCACCCCACATCCAGCTCCGAAGCAGGACTCCTGGGCTGTAAGCAAGATGCTTGGTGTGGACAGAGGCACAGTCCTGCCAACACAGAGCCACTAACCAGTCACCAGTGAAAACACTCAGTGGAAGGAGGTAGAGTAAGAACCATCTAGTCGCTCTTGACCCAGAGACTAAAGTGGGGTGCTGTGCTCAGGACTCTTGGGGTCGGTGTGGTGCTGCCAGCCTCTTCTCAACCATGGACCCTCAAGAACCTGCAGGACGGAGCTCGTTCTGGCACCTTGAACTGAAATACTGACTGTGAGAGAAATACACATCTACCGAAATACATGTGCTTTCTAGAAGCTGCCAAATTTCCCTGAAATCTGTAAACCAAAGTCACCTCTGTGACACCTGGTTATCTCAGTAAACAGTTACCCAGGTAAACAATGACCTTCTACCGACAAAGAGGCCTTCCCTCTGAAATACACATGGACATGGGTGATGGTTAATTTCATGTGTCAACGTCACTGGGCCACGGGTGCCCAGATATTCGGTCAAACGTTACTGTGGGTGCTTTCTGTGAGGGCCTTTCTGGATGAAATTAACATTTAAATTAACGGACTGTGTAAAAGACTGCACTTCCCGATGCAGGTGGGCCTCAACCAACCAGTCAAAGCCTGAACAGAACAAAAAGGCCGATTCTCCCTGAAGAAGGGAATTCCTCCCACCTGCTTACCTTGGAGATGGAACATTGTGTTGTTTGTTTCTCCCCCTGCCTTTGTGACAAAGCAGTGACAACGCTGGCTCTTCCTGGATTTTGAGCCTACTGGCTTTCCAACTGGAACATCAGCTTTCCTGGTTCTCTGCCTTCAGGCTCAGAGCAACCACACTGTCAGCTCTTGGGTCTCCAACTTACAGACTGTGGCTCTCAGGACTTGTCAGCCTCCATAACTGGTGAATCAATTCCCTAAAATAAATCTCCGTATACGTGTTTATGTGTGCATACACAAACACACAGCACACACACACTGGTTCTGTTTCTCTGGGCACTAACACGACATGCTTTCTCATCAGCTCTCAGCAGAGCAGAAACGGTAACTGAGTCACTGAGAGGCGAGTGTGGTCGACTGCATATCACCGGACAGCCTCACCAGGACTAACCCTATGACAGCTGGGCCCAGTACGCAGGGAAACGTCCTAGCCAGTTCACACATGGCATGCGGACTGAAAGGCAACTGGTTTCCAAAAGCAAACGGAGGAATGAGTAAGACACATGAACTCCCCCGCAGCTCGGGGACCTCCTCCCAGACAGATCCACCTTCACCCCCAGAGGCTGCACACCACAATGTGCCCAGCTCCCCCAACTCAGGTTTAGGGGCCACTCTCAATAATAATAAGCAGAAGAAAGGGACGCGGTGCCCCTGCGGGCCTGGTGCACCCAGGACCCGGGGCTGTGTCCGCAGTCAGCGACGTGCTCAGGGAAGACAGGCTGTTCTGCTGGACATCCATCCAATGGCAGGAAGGCTCAGAGCAGACTCTCTACTTGGGTCCTGTGACTAAATCGAAGAACCTAGAAACTGATTTCTTAAAAATGCCAGTACACCTTTGAGACGGTAACATAGGTCGAGAAGCCTGTAGCGAAAGGTCATCTGACTCTGAGAAGTGACAGGAACGTGCGAGCTGTCCAGACTCATCCTCTCTCCACTGGCCTTTGAGCAGAGGGAAGGGGCAGGGAAGGCAGAGACCCGGCTAAGGTGCCTTCTGGGCTGCAACTCCCCCGTCAACGCTTGGTGGTCACAGCAGGGCCCAGCATTTCACTGAAGTGGGGCCTCGTCCGCCACCTCCCCCTGCCTCCAGTCACCCAGCACCAGCTCCAGCTCCTGCCTCTGCCTGGAGTCCTGCCCCCACCCAACTCCCAGCTACCGGCCAGGACTCCAGTCGGGCACCAACGGCATCTACGAAGCGTCCCTGTCCACCACGTGCCCCATCCCAGACCCTGGTTCAAGCTCTGCAGCCCCTTGGGGCTCCCACAGCACCCTTCGGACACTGGTCGACCTCCCCAAAACCCACATTACTCTCAGTTAGAGCAGCCAGTTTAAGGTCTTGCCTGGTTCCGCTGGTTCTTTTTCCCCCTCTCCCCATTTACATACCATGTTATTTATCAGCTGTGTGTGGGTCGGCCGTCACCCCCAGTTAGAGAAAGGTCAGCTACTAAGCTGTTCACCCTTCTTGTTCACTGAAATATCCTGAGAGCCAAGAACAGCACCTGGCTGATGGACGCAGCTCAGGGGGGGTTTGCTGAATAAAAGAGTCGATAATTCCCCTCACCAGGCTACCTGCCTCTTGAGACCAGGACCGGTCTTATCCGCAGAACCCAGCGTGGCAGGCAGAGGAACGGCCCCCAACCCCGAAGAGGTCTTGTGTCCTAATCCCCAGAATCTGCGAATGTTACCTTGCACGAGGAAGGGGACTCTGTAGATGTGACTAAGAAGCTTCAGACGGGGAGACTGTCCCAGATTATCCAGGGGGACGTCACAGAATCACGGGGGTCCTTATGAGAGGGAGATCAGAGGGTCCGGCCAAGAGCAGGAGAGGAAGCAGAGGCCAGAGCGCTGGGGTGTGAGAGGAGCCCCCCCCCCCCCTGCCCTTGCTGGCCCTGAAGATGGAGGGAAGGGAACCCAAGTCAAGGGACGCCAGGGGCCTCTAGAAGCTGGAAAATTCGAGAAAGGAGTCCTTCCCAGAAGGAATGCAGCCATTAGCACCTTGACTTTAGCTCCCTTTGAAATTCATCTTAGACTTCTGACCTCCAGGGTTGTTAGACAAGAAAGTTGCGTGGTTTCGAGCCACCAAGTCTGTGGGAATTTGCTGCAGATGCCGCAGAGCCCCCAGGGAGCACACGGGGAGGGAGGGGCAGTGGGAGTCAGCGAAGCAAATGCTGTGAGCCAGTAAAGAAAATGCTACTTTTCATCTTAAAAATAAATCTTAAACAGTAAGAACAGCAAAGAGGCGCCTAAGCCATGAGCCATGACGGTGGCAGTGGTTATGTTAGACTTTTCCTCTAAAACAACTGACTTTGACTCAGAGAGGCTATGGTTTCCCTGGTAGGTCTTACACTTCCTCTACTTAAGGCAGTTTTCTTAATCAAAGATAAATTTCCTCGCATACAACCCTAAAGCAAGATAGAACAAAAAGAAAAGAAGGAAACTGATTTATCTCGTGAAAACGGTCTGGGCTTCAGAAATCCATGATTAATTGCACTCAAAGCTCTCAAGTGTTTTTGAGGGCCAGCTGGGGCACGGCCTACAAGGACTCGCCTTCCCTAACACTCCAAAATGCCCCATCCCCAGAAATCCGCTTCTAATGCTGACACTTGAAGAAAGTGACGTGATGGAAAATCATTGAGAACATGGTTCTGTGTCCAACTGAAAATTCAACAGCCTGAATTATGGCCCAAGCCTTTCCAAGTCTCATTTAAAAACAGGAAGAAAGCAACCTAAGAAACCATTTTTCCCCTAATGCTTGACACATAATTTCATTTATTTATTTTTAAGTTAATTTTATTTTTTTCAGTATTCCAAGAACCATTTTTTCTCAGCTCTTTGATTCCAACACTGCCACCCTGCCCACCAGGCCTAGCATTAGTGTCATCCTGGAAACTGAAAACCTAAAACGACTAGAAAACTAATCACTTACAACGATCACTGATAAATTTTCATACAAAAAAAAAGATCCTTTTCAATTAACATTAATACATCGGGAAGAAATAAAATTATGAACAGAGCTTATGACTGTTGTTTTACATGGGAAAGAAATCTTAAAATTTTAAACATCCAGAATTCAGATTCTGGATGTTTAAAATTTTAAGATTTCTCATACACACCTAGAATTTGTTTTCAGCCCCGTGGAAGTATGTATAAAACTGGGAAGTTTCAGAAGATCTCAAGATAGACTATCCAATAGTAATATGAAAAACTTCTTTTGTATAATACATACTAAGTGTTTTATGAAAGATGCCCTTCCTTGCTTTTTTCTTTCCAGTACCGTCTTATGGGACATAATGAGAGAAACCACACAGGAAGGCCACAGCACGCTCCATCCTATGGAACGAAACGTCTCCAGAGCAACTAGCACGTGAGCTCTTCTGGTCGGAAGAGGACAAAATCCCCAGCACCCAGTGCCCTCCCACAGTGAAGGAAGAGCACCACTCGAGGCCAACAGGTACCCGAGAGTTCACACTCGAGTGGCTCAAGCACCCTCATTAAGTAGACATAATCCCTCTACTGAAAAATTCCTAAGCCAGAGTCTCATTAGAGGGGGAAAAAAATCAAAACTAAAAATGAATTTCTCTAATAAAAAGTTATCATGGGGTGTCTGGGGGGCTCAGTCAGTTAAGTGTCTGCCTTCAGCTCAGGTCATGATCTCAGGGTCCTGGGATCGAGCCCCGCATCGGGCTCCCTGCTTGGTGGGAGTCTGTTTCTCCCTCTCCCTGCCCTCTTCTCTGCCTGCCGCTACCTTCTGCTCATGCTCACTCTCTCTCAAATAAATAAAATTTTAAAACAAAACCAAACAGAAAACCTACTTGTCTTTACATTTAAATGACGGGACAACTGAACTCGGAGGCATTCTTTCACACAATGCAACCCCGCCGAAGGAGTGGGTGTTTACTGTCCACCTGCCCCTGGTCCCTCTGCCCATCCCCCATCCAGCAGGTCCCAGCAGCCCCAGGGAGCCCGGTGCTGGGCCAGGCCCACGGATGATGACAAGGACACTGCTCTCAGCAAACACCTCCGAACACAGTTGCTCTAGACCATGTTAACACCAAGACTCCCCCTTGTCCTGCGTTTTCAAAAAAACCACAAGATTCTCTCAAGAATCCCACCGTTTTCTGCTACCTCACGCACACGGCACCTGTTTATGCTGGTCGGACTGGATGCTTCTCTGCCTCATCCCGTGTGGTGCTGTCAGCCTAACGCCTCAAAGCACACTGAAGCTGAATCCCAAGCCGGCAACCTCACGTGTCACCGCACCGTCTGTGATGCTCGATAAATCACGGCCCTGAGCAGCGGCATATCACAGGAGCTGGCACCTTCCTGCAAGTCTCAAAAGGTTTTGGCAGGTACGAAATACGCAAAAAATTCTCCTGACACCAGTCCAATCACACCCTTCCTGACGTGTCAGGTCCGGCTCAGGACTCATCAGGTCACAGCGCAGAGTTTCAGAAGAGATTTAGTAAGACGAGGCGAAGACCGCAGCCTAGTAACTACAAAGGGAAGCATGTGTAGGAGTCTGTTCCCAACCAACGGGCAGAGGCCACTGAAGACCAAGACACCACGTCCCACGGTGGCACTGCTACCCAGACTCTCCTTGAGACAAACCACAGTAACGGAGGAGCGTTTCTAGGACACGCGGTCCCAACATTCCTCTAGACATGCTAAGTCCTGTCCGTGGATCATGAAGTCCAGAGTTGAACCAGAATGCACTAATTCCCCAGAGAATTACTTAGCCTGATTTCAGGCTTTGCATTGTGTTGTGGGTACACCTGGGGTGGACAGTTGCAGAGACAGCCTGGGAAGTCTACTTCTGACTCATCAAAGGGATGCCGCCGGGGACACAGCATTCAGGGGTCCTCATGGGAGAGACACATTAAGACATACTTTTCATTGTTGGTGCCAAGAAAACCTACTCCCTTTGCTAAGTTCACGGTTCCACATTTCGTGGTTTATGGTTATAAAACTCTGTACCACTGCAGAGTCAAACTGGCACGCCTCCCGTAAGACGCACCTCTGTGCAAACATGAGCCATCTGCCCCCAACAACTGTAGCTGCCCCTGATATATGGACATATATTACAGATAAAATATCATTTCATATTATAAAATGTCCCCCAAGCCCGCTCTGGGACCCGTAGCCCCTCCCTGCCTTCCTGTCCTCCACTGTACCTGATCACCACTGGAGAGCCCCTGTGCCTCACTTGTTTGTTTCTGTTTTACCTTTTTCCCCACTAGACAGCGACCACGGTGATGGTTCTCTCCTGGAACCCCAGAAACACTGCTGGCAGGAGTAGGCACTTACTAAGTACTTCCTGAATGAATGATTCTAAGAACGGGCAACTGTAAAACTCTACAGTCTGCACTTCAGCTCTCTCCATGAACTTGAACTCTGTCCACGTCTGATGTGTTCACTGTTGTTGTTGGGTTTTTTTTTTTTTTTTAAAGTATTTGTGGAAGCCAGGCCAAAGCTTTTGTAAAATGAAGCAAGAGATAGTAGAGAGAGGTACAGACAGAGAAAAAGGATGATGTCATTACCAACCACACTGCATTTTACAGCTGGTGAAGTCTCGGAGGGTAGAAGAGGAGGAAATGAGCCAAAGAGTTTAACTATCAATTAACTCGAGTAACCTTTATTCATAAACTCATCATTTTCTTCCCATCCGCTTAGGCATCGACCAGGTGATGCGGTGCAAACCACGAGGTCAATCCACGGAGAAGCCCTCCCAGCCTCTCCGGCTGCTTCCACAGTTCTCAGCCAAGGGCTGCTTTGCACGACAGATGTGTCCAAGTGTGTCCACATCTGCTCACTTTCACAATGGGATTCTTTAAAGGGAAATGAATGAAAGGCTTCCAGAATTTTAAAAAACCTATTGTATCTTTCCCCTAAAATATACCTCCACTTGTGGAACTGCTAAAGACACATTCACATGATAATCAGAGGCAGAGGAAGAAAATGCAAGCCTAAGCCAACCTCCTTCCCAACTCCATCTCAGGGAAATTCAGCCTTGATAACCTCCAGGGCAGGAGAGAGAAGGGGGTATGTGGCAGTGTGGAGAAAGGATATTTAAGGTGCTGGGAGGGTCCTTACCTGTTTCACGACTGTCACCGTCCCTGGAGCCATGGCGACCACAGAGGCCACAGCAGTAGCGTCATGGGCCTCGGTGCCCAGCTCTATGATTTGCTGGAGGATGTTCACGGCCGTGGGGTCAAGGCGGTCACCTTACAAGGAAGAAGCAAACGGGACACCAGTAAGCCCAAAGGGGTTGAGGGGCACTGAGTGCAACACCAGACCTAACTAGAGGCCACTGTGGGGTGTCACCCACCCCGGGGCGGGGGGAGCACAGATTCTCCACCATCACTCATTCCAACAGCAGAATAATTTGCATGGCACTTTTTGGCTTTAAAGCAGTTTTTATAGGAACATCTCCAAAGCCCAAATGATCCTATAAGGAGAAGACATTGTGATATCACCCCCATTTCACAGACTGGTCACCTCTGCACAAAAAAGACAGGAGACTTACCTGGAACCAGTTTTGGCACGAAGCCGGAGCTCAGACCCCAGTGTTCTGAATCCAAACTTGATGACCCAGGACTGCTTCTCAGGACAGAAGCCCTGAGATGTACCAACAAACACACTAACCTGCAAAGTTGGTGTCCTGTATGCACAGGCCTGGGAAGCGGCCAATGAGAGCAGGCCCCATCAATTACACAAGCTACGGACTAAACGTCCGAGGATGTCTCAATTATTAGAACCAGTGCGACTTGGAACTCCAAACCAATTGAAGCTCGGGGTTCCATTTTAATCATCTCAAACGATTAGAATCCACAGCCTCAGGCCAGCTACGGAGCCTGCCCTACCGGGCCGCACCATCTGCCTGACCATCTGTGACTCTCCGGAACATGGCCCTCGGACCCTGGTCATTAATTTACTGAAAGGGAAACTCCTGCGTGATCTCTGTGTTAGCGTAATATCACCAAGCCTCTGCCAATGTTTGCATCCTTGTGGACCGGCTTTCCACGGGCCACATTCCAACGCGAGTCGCTCAGGAAGAGACGGAGAAGGGGAGCGTGATGCGTTCTCTGTAGCAGGGAGCGTGTGGCATGAGGGTCAGTAGAGGACGGTGTGAGTGCCCTGCATACCCTCCGTACCACTCTGGCACTGCTCCCCTCCCCCGCACACACACACACTCACCCTCTTTCTCTCTCTACTTAAGGGACGTACATCCACTGTGCCTTGCAGCCAACCACTCTGAACATCCGAAGACTAAACAAAACCTTTACCTTAAAAACATACTGAGCTGAGCAAGGTTTGATTCCTCCTGCACTGACCCCCCCGGGGGCCATTTATCAAGCCTGTCATCAGACGCGTGGCTCCCATCGGGAATACCGAGATCTGCCTGCACCCAACACTCTCTCTCCTCCTTCCAGGACTCAGGAGACAGATTTGTAAGCAAATTATTACCCACCAGGTTGGTCCCGTCTCAGGAGGCCATCAGCGGAACGCTGCAGAGAAGTCAGCAATTAGGGGAACGCTGCAGAAAAGTCAGCTGAGTCCCCGGCAGATGACATGCGATCTGAACGCTGAACGTACAGGTGAGGTGGCCAGGAATAGCGTGTGGGGAAAGGAACAGACCGTGTCCCAGAGATCACACCCGCAGTGCAGGTTTTGTGGAGTCTGCAGGGGAGAGCAACCTCAGAGGCGGGGTGGGAATGGATGCGGCGCAGGGAGCCAGAACCCAGAGCGGGCAGGCCTGGCTCGATGGGCTGCAAAGCCTGCGCCTTATCCCAAAAGCCAGGAAGAGACTCGGAAGAGGCTTCAGAGAGAATGTGTGTGCGCGTGGGGGATGAAGGCACAGGGCCTGAGCAGTCGCTGAAGCCACAAACACGAAGGAAGCAGAGACTCAGACAGGGCCTCTCTCTGGATGCCCCACTGAACAGCCCCGGCCGGGCCACTCCCTCCGCACGACCTGCCGCTCTAACCAGCCGCACCCGGGAAGCGCTGTCTCGCTCACTGGACTCGAGCTCCGCAGTCCAGTGAGTCCAGACCTAAGGTCATCAGCCCAAAGGACAGTTTTGCTCAGGGGGCTGATGACCTGGGCTCTAATGGCCACACTGGCCATTTCCTACCCCTGCCACCACCTAATGCCATCAGACTGTGGTCATGCACGAACTGGGGCTCCTTCCAGGTGCTGAAAAGGACTAAGAAAACATTTCTCAGTGTAAGACCCAATCACCGCTCGGCTGGCACAGTGGTCTGACTTTAAAATTGACCTAACACTTGAAAATGACATAAAAATCCTGCATTGGGGCTTTTCAGAAGATTGGGACGCAGGCCGTGCTGGGCTCAAGGCTCCGCAGGGCGGCCCTGGGCCACCACTGTCCGTGGAGCAGAGACAAGCCCCCCTCCAGAAGAGAGGCCCAGAAGCCAGGGACGGGGACGGACACCCAGACCACGGGACCAGCTCTGGCACTCAGCTGAGTCCTTCCGGCAAAGCGCCTTCCGCCCCCACGGAGAGTGGTAAGCCCCTGCTCAGAGCATGTGTGGAGGGCTGGCCACATGCGACAGAGCTCTGCGTCTACTAAGCCTCCTCTCGGCTCCCGTCGGGGGACGTCAGGCCTCTAAGCCTGAGTGTGGGACCTTCGGCGAACAAATGCTGGGGCAGCCACGCTGGCGGAGCCCACGCGGGGACAGCACGCATTCACACGTTCAGTCCTTCAGCACGCTCACGAGGAACCGGCTCGGAGGTGGCCGGAAGGTGTCCCCCCTCACCGCTCTCCGAAGTGTATCTCAGGTCCTGGAGCGCGGCCACGGCTGCCTGTGTGCCCTGAACGTCCTCTTCGGCTTCCGTGATGTGCACGTACTGGGTGGAGGGCTCCTCGGGGGTTTCTGTGGCTGGCTAAACAAAAACACACCATCTGAGTGACCTTCTAGAAGACCACCCGTTACCACAAGTCCCAGGATAATGCATGGAGACAGACAATCGCACACAAGCAACCCTCTACAGCAGCTCATTTACCTGGCATCCCTGAGACATCAGCTGCTCCCATAAAAACACACTTTACCAAATGGAAACTACTTTTTGCAAATACTGAGACGTTTTCAAAGCAGCTCTGGTAGAAAGCTTCCTGCCATATTCCTCCCTTAGGGACCAGAGTGTACGGTCCGTAATTAGGGATTAGACACGCACAGAGATTCCTGCATGTGCTCTTCTAATGGCTGCCGTCCCCTCCCGCTGCTGCCCGCGCTGTCCTCATGGGACCCAGGGCTGGGGCTGCTTGGGGGGAGCCCACGGCACAGCTGCAGGTGGGGGGAGAGGGGTGGGCGACTCTATCGCCCGTGTCAAGTTCGTGGCACATGTCCCACATGGAGTAAGAGCTCAGGCAACCTTGGCTACTCCAGCCCTTCTTGTTTGTATACAAAGGAGATGATAAACAAAGGACCACAGGAAACATATCTGCGAAATCAGGAGCTGTGAAGGGACGAAGGGCTGAAGCGACATTCTCAGGTGCCTCGTACCACTGGAGAAAAGAGGTGGGACAGAACTCAGCATGTCGCGGAAGACCAGCATGGATACTGCCCTCTTTCTGGAAGGGACAGGGAGTGAGCGGGGACTAGAGGCAGGAAACAGGAACATCACCAATAAAGAATAGAAAGGAGGACTTGACACAAAATTTACAGGTGCCGAAGTGATGCCCTGTGAGTACCTATCGGTAATGGACACAGTTCTGAACGCCACATATTTCTTCTCTTACAGCCAAGGGGCCAAGCACCTTTCAAGATTCCCAGCCTGACACATAGTAGACACCCAATAAAAAGGTGATGAATGCATACATGAACAACAACAAACCCTACTTCCTTGTAAGTACCATGAAGCCACAAATTGCCCAACACCGACTGGGCCCCAGGAATGTGAGCCTCTGAGAAGCGGCACACACAGAACTGCTTCTTTCCCAAGGGGGGACCCTGTAATGGTCACATGTAGGAAGGATGGGCTGTGCAAGGCATTCTGGGGAGCCTGATGACAGCCCAAGCTGCTGCAGGAGGCAGTCTGTCCCCCACAGGTGACCAAGCGCCTGAGCCCAGCTGCTCGGCTGCTCGGCTGTCTCACTTCTGAAGTCGAGTACATGGCTTTGTGAGTAGTGCCTTCCCTGGGTTCGAAGCTCTCCTCCTTAACGCGCTGGGATCCGCAGGAAGCGAGGCCTTCAGAGCAGAGGGTGGTGCGTCACACGCACTTACGAAAGCACCGACTGGCCGAGAGACGCGGGGTGTTAGGTCAAGAGCCGGCACTGCAATGTCTGTTTGTTAATACAGAGCGAACCCTTGCAGTATGAACTTGGACACTGGAGGACTGTGTGTTTTCCCTTAGATGAGGAGGTAACACTGATGTCACCTTCTCCACCACCAATAATCATAGCTGCTGCCAGACGCTGGGGGTCCTGGGGGCCTACCAGGGACTGGCTATGGACCTCGGCAATTTGATATCCTGTCTTGCGGGTATTATTAGCCTCACCGTACGGTCAGAGGACGGAGAACACAGAGGTCAAAGAGGTAATGGTTCCCAGTCAAGCCATTCACACAGGACAGCACCAGGATTCAGTCTGTCAAACTCTAATGCGCGTACTTCTTACATTTTCCTAGAGAAAATTTCCAGCACACACAACAGGGGGATGATCCCTCCATGTACACATCACCCAACTTGAGTAACTATCAATTCGTGACCAACCTTATCTCCCCTCTGCACCCCCACACACTCCGCGCCCGGCCCTTGGAATACTGTGAAGCAAATGCAAAAGTCATAGCATCTTCTCTTTATTTTAGAAGGTTAACTCCGAGAGATAAAGCCCTCTCAAAACGCAAGCACGACAACGCCGTGACATCAAACACAGAACAGGAAGTCCCTCACGTGACCACCCCCCGGGCCACGTCCTTGTCTCTCCAGTATCGTATTTCCCATTAACTGACCCTTCAAATCAAACTGAAGTCACTGAACCCAGGTATTAGCACCGACTGACGTGCCTCATAAGACTTCTATTTGCAGGTTCTGATCTGACTCCGACCCCCCCACCTGACTTATAGTGCTTGGTCGGCAGAGTTTCCAACGGTCTGAACGTGGCTGACGGCACCGCTATGAACCACTGACTGTCCGCCGCGTCTCCTGCAAGTTGGTAGATGCAATCAGATACTGGTTCCCTTTTTGGCAAGAACGCTTCAGTTATATGGTCTACTCTAACAGGAGACACAGGACGTCTGGGTGCCTTCCTTATTTCTCTGCCATCGGCAGGTTAAGGGGTGGCCACTGCTGGATCTGTGACCATGGGGGGCTTGCAAATGGCCATACTGTTGATCTTCATTTGTTAGCTGGAAAATGTCTATCAACAGAAGCTTCTCCTCACCGAATATTTGGTTATACTGAGGTACAGTTTGTTTTCAGGAAAGGTACTACTTGACTATTGGCCTTTTTTTTACTGAACAGAATTGATGCGCTAATACCCTACAAAGGTGGCTGAGTCCCCCCCACCCCACAGTGTCAGCAGAAACCCACGGACTGAAATATTCCTGCTGTGCTTCACTGTGCTTACTGAACCGAGCAACAGCCTTGGGGGTACACCTCAGAGACCAGCCCCGCCAGCCCCACAACAACCGACGACAGTCCGGGTCTCTGCAGTTCTTCCTGCCCTTAGCTCACACCCCACTCTGGAGGGGCAAAGTCCGATCTTCAGGTCTGTGGGAACAGTCCCTCTGCGTCGCTAGGCCAGTTAATACAGATACACAGTTAGTACCACTTATTTCGCTCTCCTCTCAATTTTCAGGGCTTGCATTTTTTAAACTTTAGTGTTTTTTTTAGTATCATATGAAGTATATGTGTGGTTTCAGAATCAAATCTGTACAACCAGTAAGAGATCCCGGCTTGTCTCTTCATCCCCCCATCTGGGTGCGGCCCCACCTCTCCTCATGAAATGCTCCCGTCTTTTGCAGGACTGTGTTATTCTGAAATATTTTTCGAATTACAGCACAGTTGCACAGATAAAACCGAGAGCTCCTCTACACCCTTGACTCAACCTCCCCTCTCGGTAACATCTGATGCGACTGGCGTACGATTATCAAAGCCCAGCATTAACGCTGGAACCACTGACGTGACCCAGATTTAGCAGCTTTCTCCCCAATGTCCCTTTTCTGTCCCAGGACCAGGGCTGGATGCAGGGACTCCGTCACCAAGTCGCCATGGTCTCCTCCTACCAGGGACAGCTCCTCTGGCTTTCGTGGCCTTTTGTGAGTGTGACACTCTGAGGAGTCCTGGTCAGGTATCTAACCACACATCATTCACTACATCTGATGGAGCAGACGGAGGATGAGGCCTTTCTGAAAAATACCATGGTGGGGAAGGAGCGTGCCCCTCTCCTCATCATGGCAGGAGGCACATGACGGCACCATGACGTATTACCAGGGACGCTAACCTCTGGCTGCACGGTTAGCGCGGGTCGGCCCGATGCCTCTCCCACAGTGATTACTTTCCCTCTGTGATCCAGTGAGGATCTGCGGGGAGAGATTTTGAGCTATGTAAATATTCTGTTTCTCCTTATATTCTAATTTCAGCGCCCCCTGATGGATTTGCCTGCAGCCATGATCACTATGGTGCTTTCATGCGAATTCTCTATTTCCCTCATTCTTCCCATGCACACCCCTCAGCATTCTTCTGTGTGCAAGATCTGTTCCTTCCCCACCATTCATTCCAGTACAGAGTCACTGATACTTATTTTATTCTTTGAGTTGTAGTACAACATGATCATGGTTGGTTTTTTTATTTTTTAAAGATTTTATTTATTTATTGGAGAGAACACACGCACAAGCAGGCGGAGGAGCAGAGGGAGGAGAAGCAGCCTCCCCACTGAACAGGGAGCCCTACTCAAGGCTCAAATCCAGGACCCTGCAATCATGATCTGAACCCAAGGCAGATGCTTAACCAACGGAGCCACCCAAGCATGCCAATCATTCTTTATTTAGGTATTTAAATTGTTCTGGGTCTGGCCATTAGGAACTTTTTGGGTTGTCTCTTGTGTCCTTTTGATATACCTCCATCTTTCGGGGTGTTGTTGGGGGTGAAGCATCTTGTTATTTTCTAGGACTATAAAATACCATAGGATCATCTTACAAACTTTCTGCCAGAGCCCTGGAATTAAACACTTTCCAAAGGACCCCAGAGTTCCTTTTACTGGAGAATCCTATTAGAGACTGAGATCTGGGGAACAGGTATGCTCACAGCCACTGAGAGTCACTGCTTCTGGGCTCTCAGCACAAAAGGCTGAGAAACACAGGTATACAGACTGTATACAGGCACATGTCTGGACTTAGCACACAAGCAATCATTCCTCTATATAAAACCATAATACATAATCGGGCTGTGATAAACAGCATAGTGCAGGCACCTTCTCTCCTTCTGTGAGTGTTACTTTAGGGTACTTTTCTAGCAATAGGACTGTTTAGTTAACGGATGAAGAAGTGCACCAGTAATTTTACTAGATGCTGCTAAATGCCCCCTCATAGTGGTAGTAACATTCTGAATTTCCCCCCGCAGCGCATGCGAGAGCGTTTTCCCCTCAGCTTCTCCGACAGACAGGACGTCCGATTCTGGATTCTAATAGGTAAGAAGTTCTCTCTCTCTCTAGTTTCCATCAACATGTGCTACGTGTCAGGCTGATCATGTCTTCAGATATTCGAAGTCACCTGCATTTCTCTTCTAGGAACCTTTCTGATCTCTTGCCCATTTTCCTATGGGGTTGTTGATCACTATCTTTTACAAGACTTCCGTAATGTCAAGATACTCATCCTTCTTCTACCGTAGGACCACAGGTATTTTGCTGTCATTTGTCTCTTGAGCTTGTTTATGAGCTCTTTTCCACAAGACTTTTTAAAATTTTTTCTTGTGGTCAATTGTTCTCAATCTTTCTCCTTCCTGAATCTGGATTCTGAGTCATATAGTTAGACAAGCTCTCCACAGTCTGATTTTAGAAATGAATTCGTTCACTAGGGTTTTTCTTCTGGTATTCCTAAAATGTCACTGTTTTTACATTTAAATCTCTGATCTTTTCGCTCTTGCCTCTCTCTACACACACAAGCTGCTCATTATTTTATGTTTGTTTCAACCCGTTGCTTATCATGCTAGTAGTTTTTCATTCCTTCTGCTGCATTTGCCAAGAATAGAATCCTGCCATCTTCACGCAAATACCTTATTTCTTCCCTTCCAATTCTTTTTTTTTAATTTTTCAAGATTTTATTGATTTGTTGGACAGAGGGAGAGAGAGAGCACAAGCAGGTAGAGCAGCAGAGGAAGACGGACGCAGAGAGCCCGATGCGGGCCTCGATCCCAGGGCCCTGTGATCATGACCTGAGTTGAAGGCAGTCGCTTCACCGACTGAGCCACTCAGGTGCCCCCTTCCCTTCCAATCCTTAATGTCACTATTTACTCTGCCTGATGCCCCT
This sequence comes from Mustela lutreola, assembly GCF_030435805.1. Classification (NCBI taxonomy): domain Eukaryota; kingdom Metazoa; phylum Chordata; class Mammalia; order Carnivora; family Mustelidae; genus Mustela; species Mustela lutreola. The sequence continues at coordinate 7,655,182 of NC_081292.1, read as the reverse complement.
CCCAAGTGACATTCGAGAGCAGAGCTCCTATTGCATCCTCGTCTTGTTCCCGACTCAACAAGACACCCAGCGCCCCCCACCCCCAGGTAAGATCCTGGTTTTGAGGCGGAGATGCATGGATGCATTTTTCCATCTTAAGGGTATATGTACCCAGCTGTACCTTACTGACTGCTTTTAATCACCAGATGCTTAAGTTTGTCGAGTGCCTTTTCTGAATGTGTGAAGATAATCATTTCTTTTTCCTTCCTAGTTCTAGTATGATGATGGATTATATCAAAATACTTCCTCCTACTGAGCCACCCTTTCTTTGCATTCTGGAATCATCCTCACACTGTCATGATGTATTATTTTTTTCAAGTGTTCTGGGATTTTTTCAAAGCCCTTACCCTTAATTACCGTATGCTAATGCTCTAGAAGGTGCCTGGATAAATGGTTCTCATCTGTGGGTGATTTGGACTTCTGGAGACATCAGCAACATCCATGCATTTCTGGTTGTCACAACTGGGAGTCCCACTGATATTGGGTTGGGGATTTGGGGGGTCGATGATGCTACTAAACATCCTAAAATGCACCAAACAGCCCCTACAACAGGTTATCACATCCAAGATCGTAATGTTAGCAGTGCTGAGTTTGCGAAACCCCGCCTTATGTAAGTTGCAATTCGTCTGTGGTGGGGACACTTGGTACTTGGAGATAGAGACAGCTACTGGCTTTGATCATACAGATATGTTCTAGCCAGGGGACTAGTTCTAACACCCTGGGGTAAAACAAAGATGGCAGGGGGGAGTGCATGCCTTCAGCAGCAGGACAGGAGGGCCTAGAATCAGAAGACAAAGCCCTTCCCGGTTCTTCTCGTGAAAACTTACAACATGCCCCTTGCCTGGCATCCTTCCCTCGGATACAATAGCTAAAACTCTGGAATGGTGACTCACAGAAGTGCAAATGCCAGGGAGAGACCGATACGGACATTCTCAGTTCAACTCAGGGTAAGAATTCGCAGGCACAGCCCTGGTCTCAGCCCTCCCACAGGAGACAGGCTTTGGGAAGATCTCCTAGTTTCCCAACCAGAAATCCCAATTCTCTGAGGAGCCGCTGTCTGTGCCCAGGATCCGGGACTGCCCGGTCTGTCATTTGTACCTGGAAAGGTCAAGATCAATGCCATGCTTTAGAAACTTACCTCCCACTTGGGGTCTCCTTCATTTTCCACCAACTTCAGGCCATGCTTGTTCTTCAGGTGTCTGTTGAACTCCCATTTGGTACCATAGACGAAGCTGCACACAGGACACTTCAAACCACCTGAAGGCACAGAGGGAAAAGGACAGGAAAGTGACTGTGGCCCCGGGCTCCCCGCCATCCAAACACCTCAAGTCCCGGGGAAAGCACAGCGCTGTCTGCAGCGCTCACCTCGGTCCAGCCTCCCTCCATGACAGAACACAGCAGCGTCGGCAGGGATGTGTCTCAGGGCAGAGATTTTAAAGCTTAATGATTTTCTTTTCATTTCTGAACGAGCATTTGCAGAGAGTCTAATGTACGTGACATTCCAGGTGCGGTGGCGACAGAATTCCCATGGCCACGTGAATAGGTGGCCTAAGTCATTCCTTCATTTTTTTCATTTGAAAAGAGCAAACAACTCAATGCCAGGCTGCTTTTCTCAATCATCTTTGTCCCAAAATACTAAGACTAAGAGGCAGACTCTCCGTCTCCTTCACATCAAAAGCTGAGCTGTTTCTATAAATTCCCATTGGGATTTCCCCATAAAGGGCAGATTAAGAAGTTGGTCACATCCTGAAAAGTCACTATTTATCGAGCTGATTATGTTTTATATGTGTTCTGGGAGGTGTGTGGATGTAAGAGCACGTAAAACTCCAGGTTAAAACAAAACAAAACAAACAAAAAAAACCAGAAAAAAACCTGAGAATCACACAAAAGATTATCTTTCTAAAATCCTATCAGGAACAGCAGCTAATGAGTGACTGGACAAAAGTCACTTTGCTGGGCTGTGAGTTCAGAAGCAACCTCCAACCGCCAGGGGAGGCGTCCTGGTCGCGGGCCTCCAAACCCACACAGACGATCAGCCGCCTCCGTGAGGCCTCCACCCTGCGCCGGGCAGGGGGGCCACGTGGCGGGCACTACTGGTCTCCCGGTGGCCACTACCGGTCTACTCGCCACATGCCACACAGTCGGGACTTCAAAAAACACAAACCAGAGGCGCCTGAGTGGCTGAGCTGGTTGAGCCTCCGATTCTTGCTTTCAGCTCAGGTCACCATCTCATGGTCACGGCAGCGAGCCCCACATCAGGCTCCGCGCTTGGAGGGAGGCTACTTGAGATTCTCTCTCCCTCTCCCTCTGCCCCCTTCCCCTTCTCTCAAATAAAATAAGTCAATAAATCAATAAAATAAAGACACAAACTGCATCACATCTCTTACAGGTGTAAAACCCTTCAACAGCTTCCCATCAGACCCAGAATAAAATCTCAGCTCCCTGCTGTGGCTCGTGAGACCGACTAGCACCCCTGTGTGACCTCGTTCCCACCTGCTCCCCACCATTCCCCCACCTCGGGCACTGACCACGCTCATTCCCTTCTCAGCATGCCTGCTGTTGGGGGGTGTGCCCCCCGTCTTTCTGCTGCCTCTGCCCCCCTCTCTCAGACCTGCTGTGCGCTCCTGTGTCCTCCCAGGGCCCGAGATTGCTCACTGGGGCCCTAAGGAGAGGGAGGAGAAGAATTCTGTCCGGAAGATGAGGTTGTCGTGACAAACTAGACCACCACGGGCACACTTCATAGGGATGCCTAACGCGCTGTTAGCATGTCCCAGAGCAAGCAGGATGTGTGAGATCTCCTGACTCAGATCCACGTCAGCATCTGACAGTGCACGGCTCTGTAGGCGGGGCTTCCTGTCTGTCACCCGGGGTGCTGAGTGACTCCCCAAACAGTCATGAGCAGAAAAGGACGCCCACCCAGACGGACAACAGCGCACCCCTCACACCTTCAGCTCACTGTTTCACAGCCTCGCCATGCTAGCAGGGCGCAAGAGAGCATGGCGGGTCCGACACAGACAGGGGACAGAATCCGCAGTAAGACTGGCAACACCATAAACTTCCAGAACATTCCACAGAGGAGGCAGCTCAAACAGATGCTTATTTTCTGAAACTTACACACTCTGCATTCTTTTTTTAGGCCAAATCAAATGGGCTTGTTCTTTCCCGCCTAGACAATAATTAAACGTAGTTTTTAGCTTCCTTTATTATCACTTATCAATCATTGAAAATTATGTATTTTCCTCTGATCATCTTTTAAAACTCTCCAAGGTGTGAAAACCTCTGCCTTCTCATTTGGTTCAACTGACGTAGCTCTTTCTATAATGACTTAACGAGAGGCAGTGAAATTAAAGACTCCTTCTGTGGGACTCTTTAATGGAAACCAATTTAAGGAGAAAAACATCCTTATATTCTGTTTAAATTAAAATTAATATGATAATGCCCCACATTAATTAAAACTTCAACCTTTGCCACATGGCTTTTAATTAAAGAACAACACATTGGAAATACGTAATCTAGACTAAATGCAGAACTATGCACTTAAATGACACCAAAGCTAGAAAATTAATTTCTAGTTCAATTCATTACACTCTCAGGCAATGCACAATAGAGGTCATGGGAAGACTTGGTGCATTTACTCATGGCACTGACATAAAGCACACACACCGGAAGAACCGTAAACCCCAGATCACACTTTCCTCAGAAGGCATGAGAAGCAGGCAAAGGCACAGAACTTTAGGCACAATTTGAAAAGTCAATTGTGGCATCTTTTTTGCTCATTTTGGCATGCAGTGTTCTGGAAGAGTTTTTGGCATTAAAATCTCTTTGGATCCTTTGTGGTGGGTGACCTTACTGAAAATCCAACTTCATTTCCAACAACATAACTCCTGGAACGGCACAGAGCACAGGGCTGGGCTATCAGATCCCAGAATCTGGACCCTGCTTGTGGGATCCGCGAGCCACTTCCTAAAACTCTAAGGGCTTTGTTTTTTCTTGGGGGAAATGTTAAAGCCCCTATCTTAAAAAAAAAAAAAAAAAAAAAAAAAAAAAAAAGGCACCCCAGGGGCACCTGGGTGGCTCTGACAGTTCAGCAGCTATCTCAGGCTAGGGTGGTGATCTGAGAGTCCTGGGATAGAGCCCTGCTTTGGTGGGGGTGGGGGGGGTGGGGGTGGAGGGAGTGTCTCTGCTCAGCGGGAGCCTGCTTCCCCCTCCGCCCCTCTCCTGCTTGTGCTCTCTCTCTCAGATAAACAAATAAAATCTTTCAAAAAAAGGTACTCCAGTAGGCAGAATACTGGACCTCCAGAGAGTCCCATCCTGGAGAAAAGGGATCTCTCGTGCACGGCTGGTGGGAATGGAAACTGGTGCAGCCACCGGGGCAAACAGTATGGAGGGGCCTCAAAAAATACAACCATCATGATACAGTCGTTCCACTGCCGAGCTTCTACTGAAAGGAAATGAAAACAGAACTTCGAAGCGTTATCTGTATTCCCATGGTCGCTGCGGTGCGATCCACAGTAGCCAAGGTCTGGAACAACCTCAGTGTCCACCAACATGATGGATAAAGAAGACACAGTGTGCGCGCACATGTGCAGCACACACACGCATACATGGGAATATTAGTAAGCCACGGAGAGGAAAGAAATCCTGACATTTTCGACATGGATGGACCTAGAGGGTATATACCCAGTGAAGTAAGTCAGGCACAGAGACAAATACTGCATGGTGATCACTAACACGGGCAAAAAAACAAAGCTGAACTCACATAAACAGAGTAGAACAGTGGTTGGCAGGAGCTGGAGGACAGGGGAGGTAAAGAGTACACACTTGTGGTTACAAGGCGCGTAAGGTCTGAGGGTCTACGGTGAAACACAGTGACAATCGTTCATAACTGAAGTTCTCGAAAAGAGTACAACTTGAGAGGCACCTGGGTGGCTCAGTGGGTTAAAGCTTCTGCCTTCGGCTCAGGTCGTGATCCCAGAGTCCTGGGATCGAGTCCTGCATCGGGCTCTCTGCTAGGCGGGGAGCCTGCTTCCCTTCCTCTCTCTCTGCCTACTTGTGATCTCTGTGTCAAATGAATAAATAAAATCTTTAAAAAAAAAAAAGAGAGAGTACAACTTAAAACATTCTCAACAACAGCGAGAGAGGATTAATGTGTGAGGTGACCAGTGTAGGAGCTGACTGGAGGATGAGAATCCTAAAACTTCTTGCAGCTTTGTGAATGACATCTCAGTAACGCCGGGCGGGGTCGGGGGTGGGAAGCAGTGGGGATCTGTTTGCAAACCGGACTGGGCTCTATTGAAAGAGCTGGGGATCCGGGCCCCCAGGAGCTGCCAGTCGGGAATGGAGTGGGCATAGATAAACAGTAAAAACAGTATGGGGGATTCTGTTATAATGATAAGTAAATAAACATGGAAAAAGAGAAAATGTTGTTCTGATCCTGATCCCTGCAACAGGGGAGTGTTACCTCGCACCAAGAAGGGACTTGGCAGCTGGGCCTGACCATGGATCTGGAGATGGGAGATTGTTCTGGGTGGTCCAGGCAGGACTAGTGGAAACGCAAGGGTCCTGACAAAGAGGAGGCAGAAGGCGGGTCACCGAGAAGCAACCGGAGGAAGACCGTGAGGGTGGGGAAGGAAGGGACTCCAGGCAAGGCATGCGGGCAGCCTCCGGATGCCGGACAAGGCAGGAGAACGGTGTCCCCTGGAGAGTCCGGAATGAATACAGATCTGTCAGCAAACCTGACTTTGGCCTGTGAGACCTGTCTCGGCCACTGAGACCTTCAGAACTGTAGGATAATAAATCTGTGTGGTTTAAACCACCACCACGTCTCTGGTCATTTACTACAGCTGCAGTAAGAGACTCATACAGGCCCTAAAGTGCCACTGAACGAAGGAGCTCAATTATCAAAGGAAAGCAGATTCGGAGCACTGCGATTGTACAACATAAAGCAGTAAAATGTGGACTTGGACTTTGTGAACGTTCTCACTTCTTGTTGTCTTAATTCGGTGCCTGTCCTGGGACTCAGAACCCCAGCTCAGAAGCAGGATCGTCGTTTTCATCCTGTGGGAGTCTCAGGTGGAGGGCCCTGGTCACATGGCAGCTGTCAGACAGCCTCGGAACCTCTCTCAACCCCCAGCTCTGCTTCCCAGGAGACCTTCAGAAAAAACAGTGTAAAGGAACAGAGCAGAGAAACAACAGAGTGCATTTTATTATTAGCCAGGCTGGTGTCCCCAAACCCATGGAGGACCACTAGGGAAACAAGAGCCCTAAGCAAGTCTCCACCATCCCTCTGGGTCCCTTCACATGCCCCCCAAAGTCCTGTCATCTGAGACCCTCCAGACAAGCAGAGTTAGCCCTGAGTCAGACCAGCAACTAGACCCGGAGACAAAGACAAAAGACAAAGTCAACAGCACCCCATGTGTGTGACCTTCCAACAGAGCAGCAGGTGACCACTAGCCCATGTGAACCGATGGCTGTTCCGGAACAGCACTAGGCCACTTCCTTCTCTCCCTCCTCAGTAAGTTCATGTTTGAGACAAACCTCAGGGGGCATCAGCCCCGCCACAGTAAGAATCCAGACTGTGAATCCAGAGCTGGGTGTGGCTCGGCCATCTGCACACTCTGTCACCTGGGCTGATCACTGCCCCCCACTCCGTGTCTCCTCACTTTAAAACAGGAACAATGAGGGGCACCTGGGTGGTGCAGTCGGGAAAACATCTCTCTCTCTCTCTCTTTTTTTTTTTTTTTGAGATTTTATTTATTTATTTGACAGACAGAGATCACAAGCAGGCAGAGAGGCAGGTAGAGAGAGAGAGGAGGAAGCAGGCTCCCTGATGAGCAGAGAACCTGACTCAGGGCTCAATCCCAGGACCTTGGGATCATGACCTGAGCCGAAGGCAGAGGAGTTAACCCACTGAGCCACCCAGGTGCCCCAAGCATCTGACTCTTGATTTCTGCTCACATCAGGCTCTCAAGCTCCTGAGTTCAACCCTCTCACTGGGCTCCCTACTCAGCGGGGAGGCAGCCTGGGATTCTCGCTCTCTCTCACCCTCCCCACCTGTGTGCACCTGCATGCTCTCTCTCTCTGAAATAAATAAATGAATCTTTAAAAAAAAAAAAAGAAAGAAAAAAGGACTGATGACCTCACAGGGCGTCTGTAAGAGAGAAATTAACATATAACAACCAATGATGACATCACACCACAGCAAGCATCTGCCAGTAATGTACAGAATCTGGGCCTTAATATAAATAGTTCTAAAACTCAAATGTCCCAACATCAGATAAATGATTTCTGTGTTAGCTGACGGTTTCTGGATTTCCTTCTGTGCTACTTTTCCTGAATTTGGTATGAAAAGCTACGATATGGATATACATCCAAGGTGCACACATACACACACGAATATTCCTTTCATAGGGTAGCTCAAAATAATGCAAAGATTTTATTATTTTTTTAAATTGATTTATTTGCGGGAGAGGGCGAGAGGACACAAGTGGGGGAGGGGCCGAGGGAGAAGCAGGGTCCCTGCTAAGCACGGAGCCCGATGCGGGGCTCCATCCCAGGACTCTAGGATCATGATCTGAGCCAAAGGCAGACGCTTCACCAACTGATCCACCCAGGGGCCCCAAAATGATGCAAAGATTTTAGCAGATGCCACAAACGAAGACTTCTCTCTGAGCCTACTCCTCCCACTGCTCCCCATCCCAACCAGTACGCTGGCTTCAGTGACCCTCTGTCGGGGCTGGGAGAAGGGTCAGCACTGGGGAGAAGCCTCGCATTCTCCTCCCGCGAGCAATGTGGGAGCCGCTGGCAGGAACACACCTGTTCTGTTACAGTCAGAATACGGAGCCTTGGAGGAGCTTCCTAGCCTTCGTCCCCAGTCCCCAGCCCAGGCCACAGCAGAGATATACCCACCATACCCCAGCGTCCAGCACGATGCTGAGCACAGCAGGAGCACAAGAGATAGGAACACGGGAATCAACAGAAAAGTAAATTCGAGCTAATTATGAAGTGCTACGTGTCGGGCACAGGCTTGGACCTTGGAGAGTAAGTCTGAATGTCTGCCGCCGCTGCTGGGCAGATATGAGCCTCTCCTCTGCAGAGATGAGGAACACCAAGGTTCAGAGAAGTTAAGGAAGTCACCCAGGGCCAGAGGGATCAGATACCCCGGCTCCAGGCCCACCTGACCCCATCCCTGCACTCATGCTGATAATCTGGAGGGACCTGACGGGTCCCTCTGAGGTCACTGGGGAATGAGCGGCCTGCTAAGTGCCATCTCTGTCCTGCTGTGAGCTTCAGGAGTGAGCTAACAGTGTGAGAAGCTTGGCGCCAAAGTATCCTGTGCCTGTCACCCCGTGATTGAGGGGACCGGTGAGTGAGCTGGCTTCCTGAGGCGCATCTCAGGAGGAAAAATGGGCAGGCCCACAGCAGCAATACAACGTGAAAACGTGCATTTGCGTGAGAAAATGCCTTCGGTCTGTATTAATGAACAAGAGATGGGCTGAGAAAACAAGATAAGAGATTGTCTGACCTGCCTTCCAATGATCAGAAGTACATCAAATAAAAGCAGGGAATAAAGCACGGACACACCATTCAGGAGAAGTTTAATGACCAGAAAGCCCCAGATTCTCGAGAACGGGTGCATCCTGAAGGGGCCCAGGGGACACCTCGCTGGCATTGTCACCCCTGCGCCCTGAGGGCCAGAAGCGCTGGAGCTGGCTTCAACAGCTCCCAGGCCAGCTGTGCCCGCCTGTTCCCAGTTCGTGACATCACACTGGTAGCTTAAAATGGGCCACAGTCGAGATCCCTCCCCCACAGAGACTGGAAACTCCCTGCTCGTGGGAGGTGAACACTTACAGGACACTGCTGGTGGATGCCTGAGCAGCCGCCGTTCCAAGGGGCTTTGGAAGCCCACAGAAAATAACCCAGACTCCTTGAGAGCACCACAGTACCATGCCCCAGAAACCTACAAGAACAGAAACACCTTGGCCTTGTAGGCCCCCTTCCCTACCTCTTGCACAACACTGGGCACTGACATCCTTCCCAAACCCCTGAGCACTGTGCATGGGAGAACCTTCGTCCACAGCTGAGAGCTGTGCCTGCATCCCAGTGTGACGGCACTGAAATCAGGGCACGGGCAAGGATCCCCACATGTGGTGTAGGAAAGCCGTAACATCGTTCGGAGAAAAAACTGCATTCGGTTCACGGTCTGTTATTGTTATTCTAACACATATTCCTCCGTATCAAAACAAGAAATTACAAAGTCCCAAGAACCTACCTTTTGATGAGAAGAAGAGAAACACAAAACCAGGTGGTGGGGGGCGGGGAATCACTTGCAACTAATCCAAAGAGAAGGAAGAACTCCAGTGGTCCCCGAGGACCCAGCATCCCACACACCGTAAGCGCATCCCTCCCACTCTGCCCCTCCGTGCCCGCTCCTTCTCCCAGACAGGGGAACGGGGACAGCTCCGTGCTCTGGAGACTCCTGCGCTGTGTTCCTGCTCAACCAGCTCTCTGATTCCGGAGACCAGCCTCCCGCCACAACACAATGGCACAATCAACGTCTCTTCCGAGTTTAGAGATGTGCCGGTGTTTCCTTCCTCACTATGTCTCCCAAAGGGAGCCCTGGAAATGCATATGTATGTGGACACACACACACACAGACAGAGGAAATGCATATGTATGTGTATACACACACATACACACACGCACTCACACACACATGCGTGCACACGTGAAAAAGACCAAACACACCCCCGCGAAGATGAAAATTAAAGCCAGACGCTGTCAGGGAAGGCCAAGAGACGACCGTCTGAGGAAGCTAACTGAAAACGGAGGTCAGGCAACAGTTTGGCACTGCAAGGCAATGATGAAAGTTTGGAGGCAGAGAGCGGTGATAGGATCATCAATCAGAGCCCCGCGCCTGTCCCAACAGTCACAGCCAAGGTCTATTTCCTGCCAATCCACCCCGACAGTGTGAAGGAAATGTTAGAAGGAATATCTTAGCCTGCTTCTCCAGCAATCTACGGTGACTCGAAGGCAACTGGTTCTCTCCTCTGTGATTCCAGGATGGGGGTCATCAAAAATGATGCAATGGCTCTAGAAATCTTAGATGTTTTTAGGAGGGGTTAAAAAAAAAAGAGAGAAAGAGAATGAGAACACACTGAGTGCCACTCAGGTGTTCCCTCCTCTGACCCTGTCCGCCGTCACACGAGGTGGCCCCATCAGCTCCATTGTCAGGTGAAGGCCCGGAGCTGGGGAGGCCAGGTAACTCGCCGGAATGCGCAGCTAAGGGAGGAGGGCAAAGAGAAGAGCCAGGGCCCCCCATGACGCCAGCATGGTCTCCAGCTCCAGGAAACAGTCACTTAAACACAAGGCACACACTCCCCATTAGCCCCGATGAGTGGCTCTAAAACTATCCCAATGCCGTTAATGTTTGATGCCGTTACCTATTTCCAAACATCAGCCCTGTCACCGGAAGGGCTGAAGGATTCAGTCAATTCATTTGTTTTATATGGAGATGCACTGCATGGCGAGCCCAGGGAGCGGAGCCCGCAGCAGCTGGAGGGTTAACCGCCCCACAGCCATGTTCACTGCGGGGCGGATTTCTAAAACGGTCCTTGGTTTCTAAGAGTCACGGGACTCAGGAAGTAGTAAAAACTGCTGTACTGTACACGGCCATCATTTTCTTAGTTGAATTAGTGAAGCACAGATATAAATACGACGGCAGTTCCCTGTGTGGCAACAGCACATGAGCTAAACCTCCTCAAATGGGAATATGTGATCATTCCCTGAAAGAGGCAGAGAAAAAAAATCGCCCATACTTTTCAAAAATAGTAGCAGTTTTCATCCATTCTCTTTTCTGTTTCTCTATTTTCTTTTTTTTTTTCTTGAGAGAGAGAGAGAAGGGGAGGAGGGAGACTTACGCAGGCCCCACCTTCGCTGTGGAGCCCGATGCGGGGCTCCGCCTCAGGACCCCAAGAGGATGACGTGAGTGAGAAGCAAGAGTCAGACCCCAACCAACAGAGCCACTCAGGCGCCCCTCATCTGTTCTCTTCAGTTTAAATGTTCTAAATGGTTTATCCTTTTCAGGATGAGTAAGTAATCTGAGCACACAATAAATACTTCCGGATCATCGAAAGAACCTCACCTACAGATGTGTTTGTCATGGCTTTATTCATAACTGCAATAAAGGGAAAATCTGGAAACCCTCCAGTGTCCAACAGGAGCGCGGCCAAATAAATGGGGTCCTGCCACTGGATGCTGGATCCCAGAAAGCCTTTGGGAGTTATAATGAGTGAGACCACGTGTCAAAAGAAAACAAAATGTTCACTTTAGCCATGAACTTTCATCTCCAAAAAGATCCACAGAGACAAACAACTGAAGGCAATACTGAACGCTGTGGGGTGGGTAGTAAAATCTGTGCGTAGTCATGACCTCTTTCATTTCAGATTTCCAGCAAGGCAAGAAGGAATGCTGATACACAGCAGAGGGGGTGCGGGGTGGAGCACAGCCGTGACCACGGAGAATGAACCAAACACGCCCAGGCATCGGGACGGAGCTGTAAGATGCCGCAGCCCGGCCAGGGGGCACGCTGCCTACCTTGCTGGATGAGTGCGTCGGCCGCCAACTCCCCGGTGCCCACGTTGGCGTACTCCTCGTTGGGGTGCTTCCTGTTGTAGTGTCGCTTCAGAGAGCCGGATATGTTACAGGAGTAGTGGCAGTGGGCACAGCGGAAAGGCTGTAGGGACAAAGAGGACGGGTTAGGGAAGGGAAGCCCCAGGGAAGATGGAGCCCCAAGGAAGACGACGCGGGACTCATCCCAATGTCCTCCTCTGCTCCTCTCCCACCCCGTGTGTCTGACACCCCCAAAGCCTGTGATGCGCAGGCTGCCCCTGGGGACAGGCTCGGGGCACGGGGTCCAGGGATGATGCTCAGGATGCGGAGTTCTCCCTCCACGAGGACCACACAAGGCATCCCCAGAGCAGGAAGGGTCTCTGCTCAGTTTGGTTGCTTTCAGTTCTTGTCTTATTTTGACCTTTGTTCTTGATCAAGAAAAAAACAATGAAAGAAAGGAATACAGTAATTTATCATTTTACTTTTTTTGTTATTGTTGTTCAAGTGAATGTCTTTCAAAGTAGCTCCCCTCACAATTAATTCCCCGATGTACCTGCTTCTTTAACTAAGTCATTTCCCCCACAGCATGCACCTGCAAGCGCGCGCATATACACACGCATCCACCCACAGCTGTCCACCACTGGGGAAATCTACCTGGTCAGTTCACTTCCAACCCCCTGCACCCACGCAGGGCAAGCGCTTTCAAGGTAAGGATGCAATGCGCCATGCAGCCTTGCTGCCACCTTGCATTGCTTTGGTGGGGAGGAAAGGGGTGGCTGCTCAGGCCCCTTGGGGAACCCAGTGGGACCTGGCCATCAGATGAGTGATGGATGGACATCCCACGCCCTGACTCCCAGTGAAGGGCATTATCAGTATCCCTCTGAGCCACATGCTCTCCGACCGTCCAGCAGACGGCTACATGAATCCAAGGTGTGCCTCTGGGGCCTATCTGGGAACACAAGCAGCTTGGCCGCCCGCAGGAGTAGGAGAGAAGGAGCAGTCCATGGCGGCCCCAGGTCTCAGTACAGGGGATGGGGGTGGGACGATGAGAAATGCTGGCTTTCTCCAAGGTTCTGTCCTTGGGTCTGTTTGTTCTCCTGCTGTGGTTCCAATGATCATTTCGCCAGCTTGATCTATATCCAGCGGTGATCTCTCCCAAACCACAAACAGGAATTCTCCACCACCTTCCAGGTATCTCTACAGGGAAGCTCTCCAGGCCTCTCCAAATAAACACACACAATTCCCAACTCGCTTTCTGCAAAATCAGCTCATCGCTCGGAGGCAGAAACCTGAACACCATCCTACACTTTTCCTTTTACTATTCAGCTAATTATACAGTCTTGTCCAGGCTTCCTCAGAAACCGCTCCAGAATTCACCCTGCTCCCCAGTCTGTCAAAGCAGCACAGAAAAAAGCTCCATCCCAGCCTATGAAGGAAACGCGTTACTCCCCTGAGGGCCGTTCTCAGAGAGAAAGACGCCAGGAAGTCAACGCAGGGACAAAGCCTGAGATGCTCCCTGGGGACGCCACCATCTACAAGGCCACTCTCTGCTCACGGGACACTCTGCAGCACATTCCACGTGCTACACTGGGCCCCGTGGCTTAGCCCACAAGGACTGATTAAACAAAAGGACCTGGGACAAAGGCAAAAATTAACCAGGCTCTCTCATCTACCTACCGAGCAGAGAACAAGATGTCTAAAACCCCAGGATGTGATTATTTGCCAAGTTAAAATAGAAGCTAGAACACTTCGAAGTGCCTTCATCTCCTAAATAGGCAAATATTATAACATTATTTTTGGAACACTGGCATTTACACACAATCAGAAAGAACAAAGAAAATGCTCTAATGCCAGTGCTGAGTGGCCAGCCAGCCTAAGAGGCAGGAAGGGGCAGCCACAGTGATTCTTGGTCCTACAGACTTAACTCCAGGCTCCAGGGACAACTTCACCCTTCCCGGGGCCACGCAGATCAGCTGCCTTGTGAAAGTCACTGGATTTTGGGTCCCAGGCCCAGCCTGTGACCCTCCCCCAAGGAACCTGGACACAGAGGGATGCATCCAGCCGGTCTGAGGCTGGAGGCTGCCCCACCCCCCACAGCGTCTTGTAAATGTTGACTATTATCATCCTGTGGTCATTTTCAGAGTCAAAGATTATAGCCTAAAATGATAGGGAAAAAATCAGAGAAGTAACCGTGAAAAGCAAACACTCCAGGATTTACATCTCCCCAAAATTTACAAAGAATAATAAAGTGCAGACGGTAAGGTTTTTGCCTGCTAAGGCCAGGGTGCCCGGGGCGAGGACGCTGAAATCCCACAGCTTCCCTCCTGGGGACAGCACGGCCAGGGATGCCAGGCCAAGAACAGGCCAAAGGGGAACTCCCGGAAAGTAGGAAACGGGCCATCAAACACAGCAGGGGCCAAACCACAGAAGGAGCAAGATGCAGTTTCAGAAAACATTCTGAGCATAAGGACGGTCAGGGGGTAGCAGGGGCTCCTGACACGGGCCCTCTCCAAGAGCTAAAACCACCACAGTCCCCAAACACCGACCAAGGCTGAGCAAGGACCAATCCCAAACCAAAGCTGCTGCTGGGACAGCTGGGTCCAACTCCTCCAGCACAACTGGCCACCATCCACTATCCCCGAAGCCTCGGGCACACACCGGAACTTCTGGCTTCTGGGTTTCCTCCTCGGAGATCGAGGCAGGGAAAATACTGATGGCACACGACTACTGGGGGGCCCACAGAGGTTACACGGATGGTGAGCAAGTGTTCAGAAAGTCCGCTCTGTCATCACCACCACCGGCACGCGGTGACATCGAGCTCACCGCTCTGTGGGCTTTTCCCACCCAGTAACCTCCCAGGAAAGAGCCCCAGAAAACCAGACTCACTGGCTTACATCCCCAGCTCTGCTGGGCGCATGCTACCTTGACATTGTAGGCAACATGGAGTCCAAGGTCACGGTCTGAAGTCACTGTTCCTGTGAGGTCCCCCCTCTCCCTGCCCGGGCACCCCTTACAGTTTTTGACTGCTTTGCTTCTTACGGCATTTATTACCTTCTAATATAACATGCAATTTACTTGTGCTTATGGTCTACTCCCACCATGAGAATACAAACACCAGGAGGGCACAATTTCTTTTGATCACTGTTACTCCAGCACCTGGACCAGCATGCAGGGACCAAGCTCAGGACTTAAAATGAGCTGACCCAAGAACACTCCCTCGGGACCAGCACTTTACGGCAGAGGCCGCCAGCTCCCGGATCCCCGCAGGCCTGAGAGAACTTGGAAGGAAAGATCAAAGAGTGAGCAGAGGGCATGACTAGGGTTACATATACGTCGTTCACTTGTCTTCATGTTTCCGTTTTTCAGGATTTCTAGAACAGAATGTATGTTTTAAGTAATCAGAAACATGCAAAGGTTAAGATAAAAACAAAACAAAACCAAACAAAACTGACCCCAGGCCCTGAGCTTGACTTCTGCCCAAGAGCATCTCATGAGGAAGGAGAGCGCCTGCACAGGGGCTCAGTGTCCTCGGCTCAAGGCCTGAGTCTGCAGACTTTGCTTCCTGCCAAATCCCATAGCCACTGGGATGGCCAGATGGCCCACACTGGTCTCCCAAACCTCCTTGCTGACCTGTCTGCATTTCCTTCCGGAGAAAGATGATTTAAAGTTGTACACCAGACGGACCTTGTCATGTCGCTGCTCAAACTGCCCTAAACTTCAAAGAGCCCATGCCACCCCCCTGCTGGGGCCTGCGTCTCCTCTGACCACAACCCTGTTCTTGCTCGGCCCGCATCACTAGGCCCCAACAGCACGGACTCCTTTCTCAGTCTGCCCTCTGGACAGAAAAGCCCACCAGCAGACCGTCCCAGGGCAGCACAGCCATGGACCAAACTCAAGTCCCTGACGGGTCTATTACTGGAACAAGTGTCTGCATCAACGGCCCCAGGGCCCTGCGGGTCTCCTGAGAGTGCGCAGAGCCACCAAGGACCTCACCTGCCACCTCGCTTCAATTGAGTCAGCTGCCCCAACCTTTCCATTCCTCTGGCTTCCTCTCATGCTGTCAGGATCCTCCTTCTTCCTTAACAACGCTCCCACCCTGCCTTCCTCTACTGGGGCAACCGCCAGGACAACTTCTGGGACTGAGGTGGGTCCCCCTCCAGGTGTTTTAGGAGGCGTCCATTTCTGCTCTCTTCCCCAGTGCTCCTTCTACCCAAGTGTCTTGGGACAGACTCTGGCCCCTCTCAACTACCTTGGAAAGAAGCGACCGATCCTAACACTGCAAGAACCAGAACAAGAGGAGATGTGACTGTCTTCGTGTGGCAGGTCCTACATCGTGTGTGCGAACCAGGCTGTCCTGACTGAGCAGACCAATCCACTTGTATTTGCTGCTGATCCACTCATTTTTTTTTTTTTTTAGGATTTTATTTATTTATTTGTCAGAGAGAGAAAATGAGAGAAAAGACAAGCAGGGGGAGCTGCTGACAGAGGGAGAAGCAGGCTCCCTGTGGGGCTTGATCCCAGGACCCTGGGGTCATGATGTGAGCCAAAGGCAGACACTTAACCGACTGAGCCCCCCAGGTGCCCCAATCCTCTCATTCTGAGCACATTCTGAGCACAGCCTCAAATCCTAGATCCCCAAAGCGTGAGCCACGGGATGATACAAAGGAATATACACCCCCTCCCCAGCGTCCCCTTTGCTCTGAGAGAAGACAATCGTGCTAGGCTTCACAGATTTCAGCCAAATTTGATGAGTTCAACATTTCCTTTATTCCCAAGTGAGCAAAGATGCCCATGCATTGTCCTGTAGGTCATAAAAAGGGAAATGTTCACCAGAGAAGCTCCTATTTCTTCTTCAGAAGGGTTAGCTCACAGGCTACTCCCAGCCCCCACCCCGTTTACCTCTGAAACCTTCTCCAGGTCCCAGGAAGATGGGCATCTCCTTCTCCTCCACCGTCCACCCCCACCACCCCAGCACCCCAGCAAGATCACCCAGGGCTCTGATCTTGCTCCTGCATGACTGTTACCAGCACGGCCACATCCCCACAAGCTGTGGCCCTTTGAGAACAGAATCTGTACTGGACATGCTTGTCAGTGCGTCCCTGGAGCCAGCGCAGGGCCCAGCATGGTGGGCCCTGACTACACTCGCGCAGCTAAATGAGAAAGAAAAATCCCCTTTCTCTTTGTTAGTGACTCATGTAAGGTCAGTCCAGCAAACCATCCCAACAACAACAGAAACTAAAAATCTGGGTAAGACTTTTTTCAAATGATGTTAAATTTAAGAACGTGGTTTAAAAAGATTTGAGAGAGAGGGCACTTGTGGGGAGAAGGGGCAGAGAGAGAGAGAATCTCAAGCAGAATCTGCGCCGAGAGCAGAGCTCGACATGGGGCTCTGTCTCAGGACCCTGGGATCATGACCATGGGATGACGCCCGGAGCAAAACCAGGAGTTAGATGCTTAGCCATCTAGGCGGCCCTTGAACTCGAGAACATTAATAGGCACTGTAAGGGTGGGGCAGGGCTGGCTCAGCTGGAGAAGCATGAAGCACGCAACTCTTGTTCCCGGGGTTACTGAGTTACAGCCCCATGCTGGGTGTAGAGATTACTTAAATAAATCAAAACCTTTAAAAAATAAATAATAATAAATACATTAATTAATTAATTAAAAACGTTATAAAGAGTGGGGAAAGCCACAGAATAAGTCATTGCATTCACAACATGTAACCCCCAAAATACAGGCAACCGACCCCTTAACAATGGGGGACCGAAGCGCCAACCCCACACAGCCGGAAGTCCACCCACAACTTCTGACTCCCTGAAAGCTTAACTAGGAGCAGGCTCTGCTGACTGGAAGGCTTACTGGTTCCACAGAGTTGAGCAGCACATGCTGTGTCTAAGTACACTATCCTGCATTCTTAGAGTAAAGCAAGCTTGAGAAAAGAAAATGTTACTTAAAATCATAAGGAAAACACATTCACAGTACTGTATTTATTGAAAAGACTCTGCATGTAAGTGGACTGTGTAGTTCAAATTCATGTTGTTCAAGAGTCAACTCTATGTCGGAGGTGCCTGGGTGGTTCAGTGGGTTACACATCTGCCTTCGGCTCAGGTCATGATCTCAGGGTCCTGGGATCGAGTCCCACGTCCGGGTCCCTGTACAGCGGGGAGTCTGCTTGTCCCTCTGCTTCTACCCCTCCCCCATTCATGCTCTTTCTCTCTCTCACTCACTCTCTCTCAAATAAATAAAATATTTTTTTTTAAAAAAAGTCAACTGTATATAAAGGATTCCTGAAAACAAATTAGAACACCACCAATCAATAGAAAAATGGAAAAGTATTTGAATGGTCTACCAAAAAAAAAAAAAAAAAGAGAGAGAGAGAGAGAGAGAGAAAGAAAAAGAAAGAGAAAGAAATCCAAAGGACCAAAAAATAGATGAAAAGGGCCTCCACCTCATTAATGATCATGAAAACGAAACAAAACCATGTAGGAAGGCAACGCATGCGCAAAGGGCCACAAGGCAGGGGACCGTTCGCACAGTAGAGTGTGATGCCACAGAAAAGCGAGGGAGAGCTACAGGCAAGAATTCCGAGCAGTCTTGCCAACGTAATGTTCAGCAAAGAAGCCAAGTTCCAAACAAACAAACATGCAAAACAACATACATCCCACACACAGATCCACGGACAGCTGTAACATCAAGTTCAAGGGCGTGCCATGCTACGTTACTTGTATAGGGACACACGCACGGGTGGTAAAAGCACAGAGAAAGCAGAGTCACTGTCAGAGAAGGCAGGCTAGTGGTCGCCTCTGGGAGACAGGTGGGGTGCACTCAGGAAGGCCCCGTGGAGGGAGGGACCGGACTACAGGCAACGGTCCCTTCTGAGCAGCGGCTCGCGTGTGTTCACGTCACTGTTCACGTCACTATCACCCGTCACACCACACATTCACGTGTGTGCAATATTCTGGACATACATTCCATCTCAGGATAGTAAAAGTAAACATAACAGATGATTAAATGGGTAAATATGTGACATAAAAACCCCTCTTCACAAGCTTTTTGATGGTTATCGAAACCGGCAGGTGCCGAGAAGGACACACAGCATCCAACAAGCGGGAGCCATACGTCATACGAACGACAGTAAGGACGACATTCACCCCCTGCCACGGAAGGCGGGATTTTCAGGTTTACAGTGTCTCGTCTATGTGAGTATAGTGACACCACAACTGGGCCAGTGTTCGGACACTCTGACTGTGACCGAAAATGTCCAACAAGAAGCCTGCTGTGGAGCCTGAGTGTCTCACCGGAGACCTGATGACAGGCCGGAGGAAATACTAAGTATAACTCCAGCACTGCCGGCCTTAAATCAAGTGACGCGGGGGAGAGACAGGATTGCACACGAGCCTCCCTGGGGCTTCGGCGCCGGGACACCTAGGAGATTTACGGCAGCCCTTGTGCCACGGAGAAAACCCGACAGGAAGATGGAGTCACTTTCATTAATGACCAAGGTGGCCACTGACTCCCCAGAATGCAAGCCAGCACCTGGCCACCCCGAGCAGTAAGCATTCGGGGCTCCGGGATCCCTGCTCCACCTGGGACATAAGGAGACTTCCACCCAATCAGAGCCTCGACGGCGTCTGCCAACGGAGGTCTCCCAAGCCACATGGGAGGACACAGCACTCATCTTCCAGATGGGGACGCAGAAGCCCCGGGAGGCTACGTGGCTTGCAGAAGTACACAGACCCAGTCACCAGTCAAGCCCAGGGTGTTGAGCAAAGGTCCATCTGAGCCCGAAGCGCACACGCCAGCTGATCTGGGCAGCAGGCGCACTGCCCGCAGGCCCGTGGCAGACAGGCACCCCTTCTGGGTCATCCGTCTCCCTGTAGATGAACTGGACAAACCGTTTCTGCAACTTTTCCTTGTACATTTTCAGTTTTGCAAATGGCTTTGTTGCCAATAACAGGATCAACAAGAAGGCACTGCTGTCAAGGTCGTATTTCCAGCACAGACAAGCTCTGGTAGCCCAAACCACTCCCCTTGTCGTCCCCTGGCTTCCCCAAAATTCCTGCCTCAGGGACCCGGCCCTACACAGCCCCTATGTGGACGGCCCTTGGCAGAGCCTGCTACCTGCTGCTCCCCGCAAGAACTCTGCATTAGGCCCAGTCAACAACACGCCTACCAAAGAACCCTTGTGCCTGCATTTCTACAGATTTCCAGAGAACACACTGGAGAAAGGTCACCCGCACTCCCTCCGACAGGAACCTCCACGGAGACAGCTCTTGAACACAGCACAACGACGAAGCAAGGTTGTCGGCATCGACTTTCAGAAACAATATGCTCACAGCTACTGCACCTGCTCTTCGCAGAGACGACTCCCGATGGGCTGATGGAGGCTGCACATCACCCAGGGCCCACCTCCCAGCAGGGGGTCTACAGCATCCTCTGCCCTGGGAACCCCACTTGGTTGCCCCAGGACCGAGCGTCTCCCCTCTAGAAGCAATGACACGTGTTTGGGCTCTCTCTAACCTCACTGCCCAGCGCTGCTCCGGGACAAAGAAAGCCCTGCGGGCTCAAGGCCACCCAGCGAACCGAGGACAGAGCGGAGACCCCAGCTGGGCCGCCCCGTGATGGAAGAGCTGTTGAACACGTGTCCTTGGGGCCACAAGCCTCACGGGAGCTCGGAGCCCCAGCTCTACCTAGCTGTCTTCCGTGACGCATCTGTCCCACTGACATTCTGCAGCATTTACTCATTTACTCATCGAGTCACTCCACAAATATTTATTACGTGCCGCCTCCGTGCTGGGAAGAGAACACAAACTAAACCCAGTGCGTCACGGAGCTAGCATTCTCGCTCACAGACGGGTCACACATAACCCGCCAGCTCCAGCGTCGGGGAGAAAAGCAAAGCCTGTGAACCGAGCCAGGCGGAGGTAAGAGAACTGCCCAGCCCCTGAGAGAGGAGCGGCGGGGGGAGCAGGAGCAGGTGTGAAGCCGGGGTGGTGTGCAGAGCCCTGCGTGTGGCGGGGAGTGTGCAGAGAACAGGGGCACAGCACAGGAAGCCTCGTGCCCAGCGGGGCAGCCACACGGAGGCAGGCGAGAGGTCTGAGCGGTCACTCTGAGGCTGCTCAGGAGCCCTGGGAGGGACAACTGTTCGCAGAGTTCATAAACCATTTTTTTCTACTTTTGGATTCTCTGATAACCAGTATTTACCAAGTTGTTTCACAAAACCTAAGTGCTGTGAGACCCACTGGGGAAAGGAGAGGAGGGGCTCCTGGGGCCTAACACGTCTGCGGATCCCTGCCTGCCGTATCCCCTCCGCACGACGCCTACAGCATCCAAGGAACTCGTGTTCCCAGGAGCACACGCCGGAGAACAGAGCTTCCGCCCTCCACCCCCAGGGGCGTCGGTGTCACCTCCCAGGCCGACCACAAGCTCCCGAGTTCAGGCGCCACGGCTTACACCCCACTGCAACCCACAGCAGTACTGGGCACGACAGACTCACAAACTAGAACATGCGAAAACAAAACCTCCAGCACGCTGGCTGCCGCCTTCGACTCCCTGCTCGGTGGTGAACGTGCCCACGAGAAACTTCCACTCAGAGACATTTCATCACATGGAATCTCTCAACTGCCAAGTCCCATTACCCACACAGGGTCATCCAGCAAAGCCAGCAGCCCTTCCGGAACGTTCTGGATGAGGACATGAGCTGGGAGACTCAAGTGTTCCCCCCAGCCTGCTCTCTGAGAATCATTTTCAGCAGGGCCCCGAGCAGACCCTCCCCCGGCAGCACGAGAAATACAGCGTGGGTCCAGCGCCAAAGGCTGCACCTGCATGCCGAGACCGGGACATGAGCCACTCAGAAGGAAAAAGATGCGTATGCGTGCTCTTAAGGGACCAGGCCTGTAAAGACTGCAAGACATATGGCGAGGCTCATAAGGGAAATTCTCAAAGACCATCTGCATCTGGAACACTCACTCCCTCATGTCCTTCTCCAGCCAAGCTCAGCAGTGAGCACAAACCACGGGTGCAGACTGGGAAACTGCCCCGAAGTGACGGCCACACAAAAGCGTAATGGTGCATAGCCACAGGGGACAGACAAGAGGGATAAGAGGCAGAGAGACATGTACCAGAAAGGAAAGGCACGCACCCCAAGGAGCAGCGGGGCCAAGCATGTTCCCAACAGTCAGCCTTCAGAGCGGTCTGTGGCTGGGATTTCAAAGCAATGTTATCGGTGTGAGTGAGAGTATCAGTACCCCGCCCCCATCCCACCAGCGACGCACCATCCAGGCCAGTCGGGTGCCCCACACTGTGGTCTGCATGTGAACCGCCAGGCAAGGCCACCCTCCACCACCTGTGTGGGGGCGGGGGGGAGGAGGTTCCCATGATTTGTTTCTGGCCGCATCTCTCCAGGATTTATGAGCCTGGGCGCACAAGGTTGGGACTTCATTCTGGGCTCAGCCACAGCAGGGACAAAACCCAGCCTGGGGTTAGGGAGCTAAAGAGGAAAGCCAGGTCTTCACATGAGTTAAGCGCAAAGCCATCTCTGTTCTACAATAAGGCCAGAGATAAATTAAACAATTTAAAAGAATAAATGTTTTTAAACCGTGGGGTACCACAAGTTCAAGAACAGCGCGAGCGGAGGCAATTACCTCATCACAATAAATAACAGTAAATCAATCCACACTAATTGCTTTTCCTGCCAGAGCTTGGAAGACTCTTCAGTGTTCACCGATTATTGATTTGTTTGTAATCACTTGTGCTGTCAAAAATGCAATATTTCCAAAGAATATACCGCTCACTATTAGACGGGATTTTAATTTAACGTCGGATAATCCAATTTCCATTTTTTTTTCCTGGAAGTACTTTAAAAAATCTAAAATACAAGGAAGCTGAAGATGAAATCACAGGTTTTTAGCAGACATGTTAGCTCCAACAATTTAATGAATGGCTGACCACCTCCCACCCCACGGTGACGGTGACGCTTCTTCCTACACACACACACACACACACACACACACACGAAGGAAAACACAAAACCAAAAGGAAAAAAAAAAAGCAGTATAATCTCAGATTCTTCTCTTTCATGCAAAATAAGAACAAAAAAGCAAAACAACCACCACCCACAGAAACCCTACACTTCACTCCTTTCCCTCTGTGCCCCATGGTTCAGTAATTTCCACTAAACTTGGGAAATGTTCCTCCTGCTTAGTTCACGCACGGACAGCTTAAGGATTTTCCTTGAGTTTTGGTAGCTACACACGTTAACTGCAGGCTTATATAATCAAAGCAGTGCAGGGAAGTGGGGGGAGGGCAAGGAGGCAAAAATGTGCCTCTTCTTGGGATAACAGCAAGGGTCAGAGTCCTGGACAGAGAGCAGCTTTGTCTACCAAGAGACAGGGATCAAAATCCCAGCTCCACCAAGGACTGACTGCATTATTCCTGAGTGTGTAACTTAGCTGGAGGCAGGCCTCAGTTTCCTCATCTGTGAAATGGGAATATTAATACCTACATTATAGAGGGCTGTGAGGGCAAAAAAAAAAAAAAAAAAAAAAGAAGCATACCTCAAATACCAACTGTAATGCCCAACATATGATGATTACAAAAGGGATCAGTCCACCTGCCTTCTCTACTCTAGCACTAGATATTTAAACAATCAACCTCCTGCTGGAACTTCATGATGGAAAGATGAAGCCATCTCCCGGGTAACAGGAGAAGTGACAGTAGAAATAAAGCCACGATGCCTCCCGCCGCGCCAGATGATTCAGCTTTCTGAGGGACACTCAGAATTTCAGGCTGAGGATGGATCAGGACGGTTTATAAATGTGTGGTTCTAAACATTCTGCCCGTTTGAGATCATTTCCCTGCTTGTTCTCTCCCGCTCGCGAAGTTTAGCCTGGAAACCAGGAGTAAATTACTTACACAGCCACATCCTGGCTGACCTCATCCAAACACCAGCTTTGGCCAAGTTAGCATCAAAGCCCCTTATGGGCTCTATGAGCCACCTGGTGTTTTCTGCACCTATTACTCGTTTCTGCTTCATATGGACACACGAGGAACATCTTTGGGCCCCACTGCACTATCAGGAATGTGACGAGAGAGGACATTAACTCCCTCTGGTTTATGGCTATCAGTCACCCAGAGAACTTTCTGGTGCTATAGGTTTTTCAAAGCTATTAGGTTTTACATGGTAGGATAATAGTCTATTAACCCAATTAAAACACAGCTTTTACAAAATGATGGAATTGGAATAATTAGCTGTTCTTCTGGCTTCTCAGAGCATTTGGTACACAACCTTCCGGTAGTAGTTCATACACTTACTGCTATACTTTTTATGCACATAGGTCTCTGCCCAGATTCCTGAGGCTGACAGACAAGATGCCTGGCCTCATCCTGACATCCCCTGACCCTGGCAGAGTGCTTGGCCCGCAGCGGGTACGCAGAAAAGGGGTGTTAAAGGAATAAGTAAACATTTCAGGTTTTGCATCAAAAATTCAAATGCAATTTAGTGCCTCTTATACCTACCCTGTCTCTTAAAATTCTGTATGTTAAATTGTGGTATGATACACTCCAGATGAAATACCTAGGAAAAGCTCATCAATGATAATGAAATCAACTACCGAAATCTTCCTTATTTCTCACCAGTTTTGTGAAGATTTCTCCGTTATACAAAATTTAATTTGACAACAAACAAGATGTTCCTTAGGCTTCCTAATACAAATATTTTAGGATTCATTTTAGATACATATCAAATATAAATTAAATTTAATAGTGTCTTTTTAAGATTATGATCTGGCTGGTTCCTTTTTAAAAAATATCCTTCTATACATCTAAAAATTTTATGGCCACAAGAGAGAAGGCCAGCCCTCACCTTCCGAAAGCCAGGGCAGAGGAGCGATCATGGCCATTTGTCAAACACAGGCCTCGTTTCAGGAATGAAGAAGTCTAAAGGAGGGTCATCAGTAAGTTGCACCGAACAGTTTCCAAAATGCACAGATTCTGAAAACTGCTGATTTTAGACTGGCCTTTTTTTTTTTTTCCAGACTTGGCAAATTCATGCACCAAATTTTTGACTTGTTTTAAAGAAGTCAGGAATCTCGTGGTGCACTTGGAGCCTCGCAAAGCAAAGACCCTAAGTGCAAGCTCCCTCCGGCTCTGGGGCCGGTGACATGTCTCAGCGTAAACGCAAAACATGAGTGGGAAGTAGAGCCGAGGAGAGAAGGACGCGGCCAAGTGCGGGGCTGGCCCTGTGTTCAGGGCAGTCAGACTCTGTGATACTGTGGACAGGTCCAGCGGCTCTGAGCAGCACCATTCAGGAGAGACAGCCCCCTCTGTCAGAAGAAGGCGAGTGCATGAGTAGCTCTACTTGGGAAATGCACCTGGTAGGAGGTTCTGTGTTGAGTGATGTATTTCTGTGATCAAGCAGGGTGTAAAGGAATGCATCAAATCCGTGGAATTAGGTGACTGTGTCTCTGTGAGCAAACAGAACACGTCAGAGGCACCAAGAATCTTGAATAAAGGCATGACAGAGAGGACACCACCATGCAGACACTACAATCCTGAGATGAAAACAGAGAGGAAGAAACCAGGAGTCTGGGTGGAACGAACATTTGAGAACGGGGTGTCGAGCCCTCCAGTAAGCACCTACGTACTGTTCACAACCTGTAAGTGACAAGATGTGCTGCTCAATCACCATGTCACAGAGGTTAGGTGTCTTGCCCAAGGCCACACCAGAAGTAAGTGGCAAGGCTGGATTCCAAGACCGTCTGCCCACGAAGCCATGACATAAAAAGTCAACATAGAAGAGCCGTCAGGAGCTTACACCGAAGCCGCATGCTGTTATTCCTCCCGCCGGCACACTGTGCCAAGGGTCTGTGAAGCCCGAGGTCTTCCCACCCCGACTCGTGAGCCGCTGAATGGAGAACACCCTCGCCCGAGAGCTGGCGGAGCTCACGGTGACTTTGGCTCCCCCCAGATTACTCATGACAGCAGCCGTCTGCTGCCTCAAGTACCCTCCTTGCTCCTTACTTCCAGCCAAATTTCTGCCTGTCCAGAATGGGTAGGGAAAGGAGTCAAGAGAACATGTATGCTTCGTGCAGGCGTCCTGTTAGGCCTTGTCAAATCCACGGCGGGGCGCTTCTATTTCCAGTGAAGGTGCAGGAAATCACAAGGGGCTGTTGCTCCCACAAAAACAACAGGACCCATCTTTATTTAAATCCACCAGACTGCCAAGGACACAAAGAAGACGAAGTGAGCCAAATTCTAGAAGCCAGTAAGCACTGCCCAAGAGGAAAGAGACCCGTGGCTGCTCTCATCCATGGCTCTGTGAGATGGGGAACTGCCTCAGGTACAAGGAGGCAGGGCTGGGGGCTGGGCCAGGAGAGGAGAGAGAGATCCACTCCAGCCCTCAGGGCCCTGGGTCTTCACTGCACACAAGGCAGCAACAGCAAGGATTCCTGGCCCAGAGCGAGCAAGCGAAGAGGAAGTCCTCTGCCACAAAGACCGTCACAAAGAGCAGAGGCTCTCCTGAGGCAGGGCTGGGCAGAGAGGGGAGAGAGCTTCCCCAAGGAGTGGAAAGCTGGAGAGAAAAAGGATCGTGCCAACAACTCGAGAAGCTGGCCACCGGCCTACAAGCTAATAGAAAGCCTGCATCATTTAGAAAGGCAGCAGCTGTGCAGTGAAAGAGAAAGTGAGTTCTGGAGTCTCACTGTGCTCAAATGCTCAGCCTTGCTGCAAGGAAAGTCCTGATCCTGTTCTCAAAACATCTGAAGACAGTGGAGAACCCGTTCTGGAGCTGCAACAGAGCCCAGATTCAGCTCGACCCCAGATGAGCTTCTGGGGGGATCCAAGGCCACCCCCAGGTTCGATGATAGTCTGGGAAGGCTCACGGGACTCATGATACAGTCAAACTCACAGCTACAGTTCCTTATAGCATAAGAATGCAAAGCAAAACTCACCAAGGGAAGACGCATGTGGGGCCAAGTCCAGGGGAAACCAGGCCTAAGTTTCCAAGAGTCCTCTCCCAGTGGGGTTCCACAGGGCAGCTTAATTCCCCAGCAACAAGCTGGAATGACACCTGTGAAATGGTACCAGCCTGGGAAGTTCGCAGGAAGCTCAGTACCAGGGTTTTACTGGACTAATCACAAAAGCACAGATCAAGGCTCCAGATTCTTAGAAGCAAGCAGATATTCGGCACACGCCGTGCTGTCTAGACAGTTTAGGCACTGTAACTCCTCTTAGCAATGACGGTTGTGGGAAGTCCTCTCATGTCCAAGGTCCCAAATGCCAGCCAAGAAGAAAGTTTGCAAGGACATCTTTACAGGACACAGTTAGGCCTGCCTGTTAGGTATCTCCAGACAGTCCCCCACACTACTGGCCTGATATGAAAAGAGGTACTTTACTTTTCCCATGGCCAATTACTAGTTAGCTCAGTCTCTACTGTTCTTTCATACATATTATCTAGCATTTAGTAAAATATTTTGAGACATCCAAAGAAACAAGAAAATGAGCTCCCAAATCAAGAAAAAATAAATAGGAAGTGAAATACGGATAGAGCAGACACTGAAATTATTAGATATAAACATTTAAATAGTGATGAAAAATGTGTTAAAGGCTCTAATGAAAACCATGTGTGACCAGATGATAAATTTTAGCAGAGATATAAAAACTGTAAGAACCAAAAGAAAATGCTAGAAATTAAAAAAAGAATCAGAAGTGAATAATTCACCTGAGTATCGAAACATCAGATATGATGTTAGGAGAAGGAAATGTTATCTTGGAAAAAGATCAATAGAAGTCATATAAATTAAAACACAAAGAGAAAGAAGAATTAGAGAGAGAGAGAGAGAGAGATCACCTGAATGCTGTGAGATACCGAACAGATTAATATATGACACAGTATTGTCCTGGAGGGGAAGGAGAAAACATATGGAGAAAAAGTAATATTCAAGAGACAATGGCTAAGAAGACACTGGTCCAGAACTGATGGAAAGGTGTCAACCCACAAGACCTACAAGCTCAGCAAACCCCAAGCAGGGCAAACACGAGGAAGCCATACCTAAGCTTACTGATGGTAATATGATGAAAACCAAAGAAAGAGAGAAAAAGCTTAAAACCACACAGAGGAAAAAGGAGCATTACACACAGGGAAAAATGATAAGGATTAGAAATAACGAAGTATAAAACATTACAGAACAATGTCGTTAGATTAAGGTCCCCCTAGAAATCCACAGTCATCAAAAGTAAAGTAAATTTACACAAAGTAAAGAATTTCCAAACAGACAAAAGCTGAGACAATTTAACTCCAGCAAACCAGCACATAACAAATGCTAGGAGGAAAATTCATCAGGTGGAAAGCCAGGCCTGAAAGGAAAAAATAAAGAACTCCAGAAAGGCTGAATATATAGGCAAATATAAAACCTTTTAAAAATGTCTTTAAATATATATTTTTACATACATATATATATAATATAAATAAATATATAAAATACATATATAATACATAATATTAAAATGTATTTATATAAATATATGTAAATATATTTTATGATTTAAAAATTACATTTTGATATATATGTTTAAATATTGACTGTATAAAGCAAAAAAATTATAAACTTTGCATTGAGTTTATAACAAATGGAAGTTATACACAGGACTACAAGAGCACCAAGGGTAGAAGAGAAATAATATGAATTACAGCATTTCATGGTTCTTATACTATTCATGAAATAGTATATCTGGAGCTAGCTAGAATGTGTTATAATATAGATGCATAGTATAACATGTACAGCAAGCACTAAAAAGAAAATGAAAATAAATCAAGATGGTACTTTTCAAATGAGACATATCAGAATTACATTAAATGTAAATGGACTAAAAGCACTCCAATTAAACGGCAGTAATTTTCAGACTGGCTGTGCACACACAAGCATAAACAAGATCCAGCTATATGCTATTTAACAGGAACACACTATAAATATAAAGACTCAGGACGTTTCCTTCAGAGTTCAAAACCCAGTGTGGTGGCTGACAGATTATGGTCCATGGGCCTGCTTCATCAGAACCACAGGAGAATGTATGGGAGTCAAGGATGCGTGAAGACCTTTAGGCTCAATGAAATCACAAAAGCATCTCCTGGGTTTGGGAATCCATTACCTCCAGATCTGGTAAGATCTCAAGGTGGCTCTGAAGTTGAGTAAGAACTGATCTGGTGGGAAGAGTAGCTGGAGGCCAGAACTGCTCCCATTAACAAAACAAGAAGCCTGAGATCCTCCAAGCACCTCCCCCTTAGGGTGGCCAGTACAGGGCTGATGATCCAAGTCTGCCCCAAGCTGTGAGGATATATTCCTTCTGGTCTCCACCCTCAAATCAACCCCTCCTTCTGAAATAATGACATCATTGTTCCCATTTTCCCAATGAGGAGGCAGTGGCCCAAAAAGGCAAAGATAAAAATCCTCAGAGGTCACCTAGTTATTTAGTGGCATCAAGAGTTTGATCCTTATCTCCCCAATTCCAAAACCATAAATAACAACAACAAAAGTAAAATAACTCCAACATCTAAAGACATATGTAGAAAAAATCAGAGAGGGAGACAAACCATATGAGACTACTGACTCCAGGAAACAAACTGAGGTTGTGGAAAGGGAGGTGGGTGCAGGGATGGGTAATCGGGAGACGGGCTTAGGGAGGGCCTATGATGTGATGAGCACTGAGTGTTACGTGCAACTAATGAATCGTTTAACATTATATCAAAAACTAATGATGTACTATACATTGGCTAATTGAATTTAAATTAAAAAAGAAAAAAATAAAGACATGTGAAGAAAACAGAGTATCTAGAAAATATTATAATGAGTGACTTGCAAACGTAAATTTAAGCCCACTAAAAAGAAAATAAACCATGGTCACTTTTTTTTGGAAACGAGTCAGTTTTAAAGACTGGGGAGGGAAAAAGAACCAAAAATTTTTGATCATTTACCACATACCATACCCACTACTCATACAAATGGTATTGCTTTGAGTATCTCTAACAGCAGACAAAAATATTACAATCAGCAAAAACAATAAAATTGCATAAAGAGGTTAAATTAAACAGACTACAAATGGCACAGTCAGGGCCTGAACTTGAGTCTATCTAATTCTAAATTCCGTGTTCTCCTGCAAGACCTAATTGGTCTCAGAGATTTTCAAGTGCAAAACAGAATCCCAATGAACTTCAAAGGGCAATTTGTCACTGCTTTCCCAGGACTATATCAGAGATGATGAACAAGTTTACATTCTGCTTTGACATTGGGTAGTATCTAAAATATCATTTTTTGTTTAGTTTTGCTTTTTACTTAAATTTACTGAACAGGCAAAAACATTCAGTTCACCCAGTTCAAAACTTAATGGGAAAAGTCTCACTCTAAGCCCTGGCCTCCTATCTACCCAGGCCCAGGCCTCGCTGCCCAACCGTTCAGTTTATTTATTTTGTGCATTATGCTTCAAGAGGCTTTAAAGTAGACATAAATAAATACAAATCTACCTTTGCCCTTTCCTACCTCAGAGGCAGTATACTTGACTGTTTTAAATCTTGCTTTTTCCATATATATATATATATATATATATATATATATATATACCTTTCCAAAGAAGTAAGTAAAGGGCTTCCTTACTCCTTTTAGTAGCTGTACAGTGTACTGGTGTTTGGATGCCCCCTGGTTTATTTAAGCCTTATTTTATCCACAAACATTTCCATTGTTTCCAATAAATAACACTGCAAAGTCCTTATTTTGGACATCAGCAAGTGCATCCATAAGATCGCTTCTTACAAGAGGCAGGCTGAGGCAAACAGCAGGTGCACCTGCAAATGGGGCAGGTTCTCCAACTGCCCCCCCCCCCAGGGCCTGGGACCATTTATCTCCCAACAGCCAGGTACAGACCGGTCTCACACGCCTCACCAACAGACTGTGCTATCAAGCTTGTGAGTATTAATTAACTGATAAGCAAAAAATGGTATCACTGCATGCTTTCCCTTTATTTTGTTTTTAAATTATCAGTGAGGTGAGGCACGTTATGATATCCCTGACAGCTGTTCCCTTTACCTATTTTTCAATTCGGATGCAGAGAGCAATTTATTTTTAATAGAAGATATTCATGAAAATCAAGCAAATGTTAAAAAACCAGTAGCATAAGAATTCCAGCTGCTCAATCAGTATTTTCCTTCTTGATTTTGAAAAATACTACCTTAAAGTATCATTCTCTGGCTTTGATATCTAACAAGTATGAGAAATCTAGACTAGTTCCTAGAAGGAAAGAGTGAGTCCATCAGAAGAGCACACAAGCTAGGAAGGGAAGCTGAGTGACCCCAAATTAGCTCCAACAGGGGTCTGTGGAACCATTTCCCTCCTCCCCTCCCCCTTCTCTATCAGAACTGCCCACCCCAACCTCAATGACTTTCATGACACGAAAGAAAATAGCAAGGTTCTGTTTTTCAGAATCAGTAATTACAATCCAGTTTCACAGGCTGTATGAACCCCAGTGAAATAAGCTTGTAACCCTCACACTTAGTATGTAATGATGCCTACAGGGCTAGCAAAAACAAGTGCCCCCTTTCTATAAGCATCCTCTTAAATAAAAAGATAGAACTTCATTTAAAAATAAAGTTATCCAAGACAATAAAAAGAGAAGCTGCAGACTGGGAGAAAATATTTGGAAAGACGTATCTGATAAAGGAACGTTAATCCAAAATACAGAAAGAACTAGTAAAACTCAACAAATTGAGAAAATGAATAACCCAAGTTTAAAAAAAAAGAAAAAGAGCAAAAAGCCTGAACAGACACATCACTAACGAAGATAAACAGATGATGAGCAGGCACTTGAAAGATCTCCATAGCCTGTCATCAGGGACATACAAATTAAGGCAAGGATGAGTATCACCTCACACCTATTAGAATGACCCAAATCCAGAATACTGACGATACCAAATGCTGGTGACCATGCAGAGCACAGGGAACACTCACACATTGCTGGTGGGGGCGCAGAATGGTGTAGCCACTGTGGAAGACAGAGTGGCAGGCTCCTGCAGAGCTAAACACACTCCTACCATACACTCTAGCAATTGGACTCCTTAGTATTTACCTAAAGGATCTGCGAACTTAGGTCGGGACAAAAATCTGCACACAGTGTTTAAGCAGCTTCATTCCTAACTGCCAAAACTTTGGAAGCAACCAAGATGTCCTTCAGTAGGTGAATGGATAAACTGTGGCACATCCAGGTAATAGAATATTCTACAGCACTAAAAAGAAATGCACCATCGAGTCATGAAAAGACACAGAGGAACCTTAAATGTCTATTACTAAGTGAAAGAATCTGAAAAAGCCAAATGCTGTATGATTCCAACTCTAGGACATTCTGAAAAAGCAAAGCTATGGAAACAGGAGGAGGATCAGTCATTGCCAGGGGAGACGGGGGGGGGGGGGGGGTTAGGAGAGGAAGGGATGAACGGAGGACTTTCAAGGCAGTGAGACGCTCTGCATGATAACGATAACATTGGATACATGTCACGATACATTTATCCAAACCCACAGAAGGTAGAAAACCAATATGGCGCCCTACTACAGACTAGGCCTAGGGTCAGTATGACCTAGGAGTATGGGATGGATTGGGACGAATGCATGACTCTGGTGGGGACACTGACAATGGGGAGGCTGTGCGTGCGAGGCAGGGCCAGACAATATAGGAGAAGTGTCTACTCTCCTCTCAATTTCGCTGTGAACCGAAAACTATCTTCAAAATACTTTATTAGGTAAGACGTCAAACCCAAGGAAGGCCCATGGTTTAGTTAACAGTAGGATATCATAGTCAATTTCCTGGTTTAGATAATACGGTATGGTTAAAGACGACACTGTCATTGAGGGAAGATGGGGGACGGGTACCTGGGAAATCCACAGGACTGTATACAGTTTAGAATTATTTTAAAATAAAACTGTTTTCAATGAGATAAAGCCCCCATTTATTAAAGTGTAGGGAGACTACCACTGAGCCACCCAGCCTACGTAATCAAGAACAATCCTATTAACGGAGTTGTGGGGTCAAAGGAGCCCAACAGAGAGAGACAGAAAGCCGTGTGAGGTGACTCCCACCTGTGATCACCCTGCCGCATGGAGTGGCGTCGGAGCCTACATATTTGTGAGGAAGCCAGAGCTCAAGAGCCAGAGGGAAGGAACAAGTCCATGGAGTCTGGAGGCCCTTGGCTCCACAGACTCCTCTGGGACAAGTGTGTTCTCTGGCACTTGCTCAAGATTGATGGCGTTGGTTCCACCCTAGGGAACGCATTTTAATTACAGTTGCAAGAGGCGCACAGACACCTTCACTGCTCGTGAATTCTCAGTGGTTTGATGGGCTTCCCCCCACGTTTTACAGTCCTTTCGATTTTAGGATGACTTGGAAATGCTTTTGGCATGAAGATGTCCTTCACAGATTTACTTGTAACAGCAAAAACTAGGAGCAACCAAACTGTCCAATTATGAGGGCCATGGGTAATTAAACTAGGATACTCATCCTAAAGCAGCCATTAAAAGTAGTTTTACAGTAAGTATATTTTCATGAAATGGAAAAAAAAAAAAAGTGGAACGCTGATTTTTCAAAAAGGCCATATTTATAATGTTCCAATCAGGAGGCTCTCCAGCCCTTCCACTAGGAGGTTATTCAAACTCAAAAGCGAAGTATTCTTGGCAAACCATCTGGCCACTCATTTAAGCTACGTTATCTAACAGAGCTTTATCTGTGGTAAAACTGAAGTTTTAACCTCCACCCAAAAATGCTCGTTTACAGTATGACCTCGATTAGGCCTAAAAAAAAAATACCGTTTCCAAAAATTTTGCAAAGAAAGAGAACAAAAAGCACTTTCTAAGTCTTACAGAGTGAACACGTATTAATTTTATTTGTAAAATAAATAAATAAAAACATGTCATTTTAAAAGGCAATACAAGAGGTTGTCCTTATTACAGTGTTTCCTGACACAAATTGCATACTGCAAATTATATATCTGCATCTAGGAAAGCAGACTGGTTTCCTCTGGCGAGCCGCCGGCGACAGACTAGCCGTGTCTGTGCGATGATTGTGGGGTCTCACGTAGGATCAGTAAGACAGAGAGGCTAGATTCTTAGTCATATTTGCCATTGGTATGCAGAGGGAGCGTGCGAGCGTGGATGCCATGTAGTTTTGGATTCTGATGAGAATCTTCTGCCACAGAGCGGACGTGAAAGGAAGAGAAGAAGGAGAAGCAGCGGGCGGAGTAACGGCCCCACAAACACGTCCACGTCCTCACACCTGGAAGCTCCCATGACAAAAAGGTGCAATTATAGGGGAGTCAAGGTTCTTAACTATCTGGCCTTAAGGTAAGGACGTTCTCCTGCGCCATCCAATGGGCCCACAGGTGAAATCACAAGGGTCCCCCCAGGGGAAAGGCAGAAGCGAGGCAGCGGAGGGAGAGAGGCGATGCTATGCTGCTGCCTTGGAAAATGGAGGGCTGGGGCCAAGAGCCACGGAACGCGGGCAGCCTCCAGAAGCCGGAAAAGGCTCGGGGATCGATTTTGACCTCAAGCCTCCAGATGAAACACAGCCCTGCCATCGCCTTGCCTTTAACTCCATGAGACCCGAGCTGGAATTAGCAAGTGTTCAGTAATAACTTGTGTAGTTTGAAGCTATGAGTTGGCGGTATCAGAGTAGCAACAGGAAAGTGATGGAGATTCGGGAAAAGAGAAGAGAAGGAAAGAGAGAAGAGAAGAGTCCTCACCTGTCAGCATGCGCGCGGTTGGCGGGAACCAACTTCGTTTTGCTCTGTCAGTCCCCGTCATGTGTCGTGTCACTTACTAACTCGTGCTATGAGAGACCCTGACCCATAGGAGGTGAGAGGCCAAGGTCAGACTGAGCGGGTCCCACTCCAGCCGCGACACCGCTCGGTACGGAAGGTGCCAGTGAGAAGGCAGACATGACCCCAGGGACAGCTGCGCCCGGGAGCTCCTGAGACCCCAGCAGCAGACCGCAGCAGCCTGATGGCAGCTCAAACCACCCCCAAATCCACTTCCCCTGCACAGAAGCCGAAGGTTCCACAAACCTGGGAGAGAGAACAGTGAGGATTTGGGAGCGGAGGGACTGTAGGGCTGTGTCTTGCTGGGGAGGGAAGACGCTTCCCGCTAAAAGCCCAGGAATGAATGGGAAGTCTAGCTCCATTCTGGGGACGGGGGACGGAGAGGACGATAAAGAACTGGCAGGTCCCCTTCCTCATGGACTAAGCGAGAGCTGCCTCGGCTCACTGTTCCCAAGCACGTGACCTGCCCTAGTCTGCCGAAGTCTGCGCTCCCCCGAAGAAACGCCGGTGGCTGTGCAACGCGACATAAAGCTCTTCATTTTCATCACGTAAAAATCTGCACGATATCCGAAGAGCCCCCCTGCGGACAGACCACCACTCCCTCAAGATGACAGGCGAGTCCCTCCTGAGAAACACAGATCCACCGCGGAGATATTGAAGCCACAACACAAGCAACAGGTGCAGCCCACTCAGTCTTCCCCGTGAGCCTCTCCCTGCCCACGAGGAGTAAGGAGCAGACAAGCGGAGAGAAGGCCACACCTCAGACTCGGAGCAAAGTCAACCTTCCTCGATGTTCAAAGCACATAAACCCTTAACCCTCTGGGCCATGTGGTTTCTTAACCACCTGAGGCAAGATCCTGAGACGTCATCTCACACAGAGCTGTTCTGAGCCTCAAAAGAGCTTGCTGGTGGTGGAGTCCAAGTCCCCTCCAAAGTGGTGACAACATGGCCTGGTTGGTAATCCAACAGTGACTGAAAGCTGCAGCTGTGGGCATGGCAGACAGGCCTAATAGGGGATCGGCTACCTTCTCTGGGGTTCAAGTTCTTCATCTGTCAGAGACGGATGATGGGATCTACTGTGGGGTAGGGGAGAGCTGACAGGAGAGAAACTCTCGGAACGGGGCAGGCATACAGTAGGTGCTCAATAAATGCAACTTGCAAGTGTGGTGACCCACAGCCCCCCCACCTCCTACGTTCTCTGGGGTACAGCGGTGGACACAGTTTCGACAAACGTGCTAGAGCACCGAGCTTCCATTCTCACGTGTAGACGCAGCAGCAGCAGCAGCAAGCTGCCAGCGCCGACAGAAGCTTCTAGCAAACACAGTCACTGGCCCACAGGTCCTACTGTCAGTAACTGTGGCAGAAGCCGCGGCCAAGGACATATTCAGCATCCACGTTCAGGGGATCTCAGCTCTGGCTATGACATGAATACGGACAGCCACCGCCTCTGGAGCGGGCACCCCGCGCCCACCATCTCCAGGTCTCTCGCTGGGCATCATCATGCCTATAGTACCAGGGGACTGACCCGAGGCCATCTGGGATGCGGAAGCACACCCCTTGTCCCGAGAGCTCACATCCTCTCCTCTATGCCCTCCAGGTGTGTGCAGTAAGTGCCTCTCTAGTCATGCATGGTCCCTGGACCTGGCTGCCAAAGGACAGAGAAATCCCACCCTTCTGGAAGGAGAGAGCACACCACCAAGTGCGCTACACCTCGGACTCTGTGCACACTAGCTAAGGGGCCCGGAAGTGAGGGGAACACCCCACAATAAGGACAGCTTCACTGGGACAAGCGATGCCCTTCCAACGCGCCCTTGCACGCCACGCGCCGCGTCCTCTCACCTTGAAGGAGGCGTGCTGCTCCATGTGCCGCAGCAGCTGGGGCTTCTGGGCCGCCGTGTAGTCACACACCGTGCACTTGAACTGCTTCCCTGGAAAGGAGAGAAGAGAAGGTGAGCGTCCTTGGGCTAGCAGCTCCCGCGTGTGAATGCGGTGCCAGGCCCGGAGCCAGAGGAACAACGATCCCCTGGCCACGTGCGAGTCCAGAAGCTCTAGGGGAACGGCCTGCCCACGCCCAGACCCCTGCCAACCAGTGACAGAAGAGGGCTCGCCACGGAGGGAGAAGAGCAGCCAGCTCTGCCTAGGGAGGCCCCAGGAACGACACCACCGAGCGGGCTCTGAGAGTAAGCCAGGGTGCGGCCCACTGACCGGACGAAAGAGGAGCCCATCTGGGGAGCACAGAGGTGGGGACTGGAGCGGCTACGGCTTCCTTCTGGGACCCGCAGCATGAGGTCTAGAGAGGGGCAGGCTCTGGCCCTTGAGAGGCTGCTGGGCCATCTCACCAAGAGCACTGCACGGTCCCGAGAGCCAGGGGAAGGCAGAAGACCACTCAGCAAGACGGCAGATCTGCGCTGGGCATGCCTGACCCTGGCAGGAGTGGAACCTGCAGAGGTGAGGGGCTGCTAGAAAGGCACTAACAGAGACGGAAAACACGGCTCTCTGGGAGGGTGAGGTAGCAACAGGCACATCCATTACTGGGATGAGCAGACCCATAATTCACCTGTTAAAACAAATGAACGGACATATGCGGGTGCTGCATTTTATACTCCCCCTGCCCTGGTTAGCACAGGGGCTAGCACACGGGGTTGGTATTACTGTGCTATACAACCTGTCATACCCGGGCACTCCACAGTTCTGTGGTCAACACTTCCATTCTTCTCCTTCTAGAAGCATTCCTGCATATAACCTTCCTCTGTGGACTTCTGTAAACCTTTAATGCCACAATCGGTACCTTCCCCCACTGACCACTTCATTCTTCTACCTCCTCTGCCCCTCCCTGATCTTGGGACTGAGTATCCAACCATCTGCGGGGCCTCTGCCTAGCTGACCCAAATGTACTAATTTGGACTTTCTATCCTCCCCACCAAACGGGTCCCACCTCCAGACGTCCAGTTCTTCGCCACCCAATCGTGAAGTCGGAGACTTGACGGCCTTCCTCAACATCCCCATGACCCCAACTGCAGTCACCTCGGTTTTTCAGCACCTGATTTCACCTCCTAAGTATCTCCCTATTTCTGTTTCAATACCTCCACACTGGTTCAGGCCCTCCTCATTTCTTTTCTGGACAAGGGCAAAAGCCTGTGGCCTGGCTTGCTCACCTTCAGGTAACTCCCCCATCCATCTGCCACCCGTCCACCCAACCATGCATCCCCACCCACTAACCACCCAGCCACTCGCCTGCCCGCTCTGTCTCCCTCCCGCTCCCTCTGTCCATCATCCGTCCATCCATGCGGATGCCCCATGCTCTATCCAGATGATCTGACACGTGAACTCTCCCACAGCCCTGCCTGCACACCCGCCAAGGACTCCAGCCGCAGAACAAAGCCGGAGCATGATCCAGAGGCCCTGAAGAACTGAACTAACTCCCCGCACCTGACCTTTCTCTCTGACTTCCGGTTCGCCTTTCCCTCTGTCAGGCTCCGGAACACAGAAATCTTTCAGTTCGGGCGACACTTTGGCAAGTCTTTGCTAACATCTTGCACGACTGGTGGGCACTGGCTTTCGGCATCTGGCCCGTCTTCACTAGAACTCAAGCTAAATGACATCTCTGGCAGCTGGGCTAAGAGTGAGCCCTCTGCATGCTCCCCGTGACCTTCTCCACAAGCTCCTGTCGGTGCCCGACGCTGCAGCATTGCCCCTGCCTGCTCTCAGGCCTGGGGCTGCCTCGGCTGCCCACAGGGACCGCATCTCATTCATCCCCACATCCTCAGCGCCTGAAGGCATGGTTCACGCTGAACGTATCCTGTGCATTTTACTGACCTGGGCAAGGAACAGAAAGGAAATTCTGTGTATCTTACATGAATAACACTTTCAACAGTTAACAGCAAAATGGAAATTAAAGTATTTTAATACCATGAAACCATCATTCTAGATAAAAGAACCCCAAATTCCAGATTCCACTAATTCTCCAAGTCTGAAGTGTGGGGAAAACGTCTTCACATGTAAGGCAGACGCGTCATAATTACAGACCAAGGGACACTTGTGTTTATAAATAGAGTCTCATCTTTTCTCACAGGGCCACACATTTCCGCATGTCTTAGAGATAACCGCTGCCCCCCCCCCCCACTTCTTCACCAATTCCTGACCCACACGAATGCATCGTCATTGGGCCAGGGAGCCTGAGGAAAACGGTGTTGGGCTCCCCACTGTCTTAGCAGGGGCAGAAAGGCCGACACAGCTATTCTCCAAACTGATAAATATTTTCACTCATTACCAATACACATCACTCAATGAGCAAAAGACGAAGGGCTAAAAAGGTCCCCTGCAAGGGATAAATGGAATCACGTCAGTTGAGATGCAGAGTCAGCCTTCTACAGACACACAAAGAAAGAACGCAGCTTCTAAAAGCCACGCTTCCTACCCCGCCAGAAGCCTCAGAGACCCGGCAATAAATACTACAAATGTTTCAGCAACCTGCCAGCCCCCATCAAACAGGCCTGGGAGAGTTGACATAATCTTTAGCTGCTTGATTAAAATAATGCAATGGGGACCCGTGACTCGTCGTGAACGAGCAATGCCTGGTGACTGTCAGCTGATCTCTGTCAGGACGCTCCTGAGGACGGCAGGGAAAGAGGACCAGGAAACGCAGCACTGGCCCGAGGCTAGAGTGACCGTCAAGGGCTGGCCGACCCATGTCTGTATCCGGATCACACTGCAGCCCAGGAAAAGAGAAGGATGATTACAAAAGAAAAAAGAGGCAGTCCTGGTAAGAAGTGAATCCATTTTCACAAACCTATCTGGCTAGCTCCACCCAGCGAGCTACTGTCCAGGAGCGGCTGGGCTCCGACTTGACGTCCATGACCTCAGCCACACGCCCCTGAGCCTGGGGGGGGGCAAGCCGTGCTAAGCCCTCTTACAGATGAGGAACAAGATTGGACCGTGAATCTGAGTAACCGCGGGGTTATGAAGTATCCGTGGCAGAGCCTGGATGCGGACAAGTCCCCATTCAGAGCCACGTAACAAGCCTTCAGCTCGTAAGGGCACGACATCAATGTCCCAAAGGGAACAAACAACTTATAACAGTGTGAATGGGTCTGTACCATAAAGGCCATCGCACAGGATGGTGACCCACGAGAAAGGAGTGCCCAAGAAGGGCCACTGGCGACGGAAGTGCGTTCTTTCAGGCTACGGGACGTTTTCCCCACACTTCAGACTTGGAGAATAAGTGGAATCTGAGTGACCTTGGGCTTTCTTCTCTGCAGCTCGGAGGCTTCAGCATGGGGAGGTCATGGTCCAAGTATGGACTCCGACAGCGGGTGGCAAGCACCTGAAAAGCAGCCCTGAAGAGATGAGGCCAGGGCACATGCAGGTGACCTAGCAGGGGGCGGGGGGGGGGGGGGGGTTCTCCACCAAGGCCACTCGGCACAGCTGTGGCAGCGCCCCTCCAGCCCTATCTCTGGTTTCTCCCTGGTGTTCTCCGGGACAATTCAGGGATGAGTCTAATTAAGCCAGCCTAAAATAACAAACCTTAACCAGGAAAACTAAGAACAGGGGAAAGGGATAAAGTATGACCAAGTATAACGGCAAAGAGGCTACGGGAGGCCCTCCTCATCTCGCCCCCCAGCAATCTCGCTGGCCTTCCCTCCACTGCAGCAAGCTGTGGGCCCTGCAATGGCCGGCAGGAGCCCTGAAGGCGGATTCCCGGCTCCTTCTCTAAGCTCCCGAGCGATGCCCCTGCCCCCGCCCTCCACTCTGAGGACACAGCACGCCACCACTCAGACCTCGGCACCGGCTGCCCCCTGGCCTGGGAGGCCTTCCCAAATCCCCCCCTCTCCCCACCATCCCGTTTATAACCGGAGTCGCTTTTAGAGACTCACGTTCGGAATTCCTCACCTCGTAACGTTTTCACGTTGAGACTGAATTGTCTCATATTCCTATTTTCCTTTGCCTTTCTCAAGGTTCTCAGTATGAGCTATTTTCACACCTCAACTGGACCGTGCCACAGATTTTACTGATTAATCTTATCATTTAGCTTCACAACAGCGGGGGTTTGCAGTTTCGTTCTGCTGGTCTTGCTTCCTCTCCTGTTGTCTCCAAGTGACTCATCGCCTCACCTCTGGCGGGTCGGTCTGGCACCTTCGCTGGGTTGTGGGTCCCCTGGGGACAGGGATGGCACACCTCTCCTTCTGGTCCCTGGGTCTCCTCCCTGGGTCCAGCAGGGAGCACACGCTGGCTGCAGGGCTAGCGGTGAGTGACAGGAGAGCCCCAATGGGGTGACTGCCCCGCCACGTCCCCTCTCTCCCCGTAACAGCCACCGCAAGAGGAAACAGAATGAAAACAGGCATCTGTGAGGAAGTGACAGTCAAGGTAAGACGGGAGAGTGGGGAAGACCAAGCCACATGAAGAGGAGGTGAAGAGTCTGGGAAGAAGTAAGCAGACACACGGAGACCCTGAGTCTCTCTGGGAGCTCCCACAGTACCGTGATCACAAAGGCCCCCTTTCTGCTCCAGCAACTGCCAAAGGGTTTCTGTCAAG
Source organism: Mustela lutreola (assembly GCF_030435805.1). Lineage (NCBI taxonomy): Eukaryota > Metazoa > Chordata > Mammalia > Carnivora > Mustelidae > Mustela > Mustela lutreola. Next base: position 7,614,162 of record NC_081292.1, on the reverse strand, counting down.
TGCAGCCGAAAGAGACCCAACAGATGTTGGATGAATCAGTGAGCGCACGAGTGGGAGCCACCGAGACCCCAGAAAGCAAACAGAGAAAAACAGCACATCAACAACTCATCGAGAGGGGATTAATTAATTTCATTCATCAAAAGTCCACCAGATCGAACACTTACATCGAAAACTATGAACCAGCCAATGTTCTATAAATGCAGATTAATCCATCCATCCACTGAACCCTCGAATTTACCTGTTCAATTGCAAGTTATCAGAAAACTACGAAGGACAGTGACATGGTGAGATCTGACACACATTACACCAAGAAACGGACCGTCTCTAATAACATGAGGCACCAAACGTTGAACGAGCGAAGCTGGAGTGCTTCCATGTATCTGGCACAATTTCCTGAAAGCAGTAAGTTGGCAATATAACCCATGATTAACACCACCGAGACAAAATAGCCATCCTGCTCCCGGAAATGTGTCCTAAGGAATTAATTCAAAGGCAACTAGAAGTTCATATTCAAGAAAGGGCTCCTTGCGAGTAAGTTTTAATGAGGAGAAAACAGAAAATAATACACTGTCCAAAAGTAAGGGACTGGTTATGCAGCTCATGGATGGCCCACGACCTTAGTGAGACATTACAAACCCCCAAATGTAATATTCATGGGCCCTGTGGCAACAAGCAACAAGTACAATCATTAATTTTAAGGCTGGAAGAATGTGAGCGATGCTTTAACTACAACTATACAATCGTTCCGTAGGAACACAAATAATGCCTGAAAAAGATTTTTTTTTAAAAAAGTAGGGCTCCACGCCCAGCACGGAACCCAACACAGGACTTGAACTCATGACCCTGAGTTTAAGACCTGGGCTGAGATCAAGAATCAGACGCTACATGGACTGGGCCACCCAAGCACGCCGAAAAATAATTTTTTAAATGATTTTTTTAAATTTTTTATTTATTTGTTTGACAGACAGACTACAAGTAGGCAGAGAGGCAGGCAGATAGAGAGGAGGAAGCAGGCTCCCAGCCGAGCAGGGAGCCCGATGCAGGGCTCGATCCCAGGACCCCGGGACCATGACCCGAGCCCAAGGCAGCAGCCTTAACCGACTGAGCCACCCAGGTGCCCCGAAAAATAATTTTTAAAAGAATAAAATTTATGTTGGGTGATGGAATTGTGGGCACAATTACAGAAAGGAATTAGATCTTTCCAACTGTTGCTTTAATGTTTTCTGTGCAACAGAATAGCATTTTGGATAAATCAGCAACCATTTCTGAAAGGCTGGGATGTTCCAGCCCATCTCCTATGACATACAATTACCAAGACAGATCTTTCAACATGGAGCCATACAATGGTATCAGCGGTTCCTGAACTTGATGTTCAAGAGAGTTCATGGTCTTTTAAAGTGCTGCCCCAGCCTTGCCTAGCTGTACGCTGATTTACAATTGTTCCCTCTGGGCAGGCATCTTTGCCCATCTTCTTCACAAAGACAAGACAGTGGCGTAATTTGGTGGCTAATCTCAGAGGTGGTCATTTCTTATCTTCTTGGGGAAGATTTAACTCTTGCCAACAGTCAGAAGTCATTCTGAGCGAGGAGGGCAAGAGAGAGAAGAATCATAGCACTTTCTGGAGAAACACTCTTGAGGAGAGCCCTCTGAGCGACTACAAGAACACTGCCACGGTGAAGAAGGCAAACTGCAGGGACAAAGTCTTCCCGGCCACAGGCCACAGCATTTACAATCCCTGTTATGCAGGACACTCTTACTTGACCCTGAGGCCCAGAGGTTAAAGGTCAGAATCGTAACAACCTAGATGAACCTCACAAATAATGTTAAAGGGAAGAAGCCAGACACAAAAGAACATGTATTATGTGAATCAGTTTACATGACGTTTAAAGACAGGCAAGATCCAGTTAAAGCATTAGAGATCCGGGCAGCTGCCACCCTGAGGAGGAGAGGAGATGGCTGGGGGGAGGGTAAGGCAGACTGCAGAGGGGCTGGCAGTGTCCTGTGTCTGATCCTGGGATGTGGCGATGTCGGTGAACTGCCTTTATGACAACCGGTCAGCTGTGTGTTTTTACATGTGTATGATACTTTAATTTTAAAAAGGTAAGGGGGGGGAAGAAAAGAAAACCACCACCCCAAGAACAAAAAAGGCTACCTTCCCAAGAAGGGGCTCAGGAACTGGTGCCTAATGAGTTCAAGAAAGAAAAGACGCATCAGGCGGTTCAGAGAGAAAGTCAGGGGTTGCTGAGCACCGCCCGTGGATTACCCGGCTGCGGCTGCAGGCGGTAAGGAAGAAGATACCACCCAATCACCTGCCCCTGAGACTTTCAGTTCGGCATCTTTCTGGGAGCCAGGCTGGCTGGAGACTTCCCATGGCAGACACTGCGGCTTGCTCTGGAAGCACCATGTTTTACCACCAGCTTCTAGTTCCTCAAAAGGTATCATCCTGTACAGCTCCCCTTCAAAGACAGCCCTCCCTCCTCCCATTTCTCTCAGCAGGAGTCTGTTTCTCTGGTAACGTGAGCTCTTCGGCCCTCATTCCACAACTGACAGGCTGATGGAACAAGCTGACCCCTGACCTTGGAGCCCTGGCTGGACCTGGTGACAGGACCAGGACATTGCCTGAATGCAAGTAGCACCAGACAGGAAAGGAAAGAACTGGGTCTGGTGTCCAATGACCCTGAGCTGTACCCTTTACTGAGGTCTTACTCAGCCTGGCATGTCAGCATAGAGAGGACAGGATCTGGAGGGGGGGAGCTAGTGGGAAGTAAGGTCCTTGTCACTCTGCCTTGAGTTAGACGAGGAGAGAGGTGTCCCCAGCCCCAAGGGACATGAGATTGCCCTCCCTGCTGAAGTTCTTTCTGCTTTGGATGGAAAGATCAATGTGCAAGAGAGAGGCCAGGAGAGCCAGCAGAGCAGCGGCCTTGCTGCAGAGTCTGTGCTCACGCAGAAGCCATCCCAAGGACACGGGGGCAGCATTTACCCCACACCTGCCGGGAGCTGTTGGGGGGTGGGGGGCTCCTGCTGACCCCCAGCCTGCTGACCAGCCCTTAGAAAATGCACGGTACCCTGGTGAGGGTGTGGAGGAAAGGGAACCCTCATGCTCTGTTGGTGGGAATGTAAAAAGGTGCAACCACCATGCAAAACAATATGGAGGTTCCTCAAAAAAATTAAAAACAGATCTTCCCTACCATCTACTATTTGCTACCCAGCAATTCCACTACTGGGTATACACCCAAAGCAACAAGATTTCACAGAGCCATCTGCACTCCCAGCTTCATCACAGCATTGCTCACAATCGTCAAGACCTGGAACCCAGCCAATGCAATCAACGCAGGAATGGATAATGAGGAAGTGGCATACACACACCACGGAATATTACCCAGCCACGAGAAAGGAGAACATCTTGCCATTTGCCACCACAGAAATGGACCCGGAGGGCATTATGCTATGTGAGGTAAGTCAGATAAAGACAGGCAAGTGCTATCTTCCCTTCTCTGTGGAATCTGAAAAATGTCAAACAAAAAAAACATAGTAAAATGGTGGCTACCGGGGGATGGGGGGGTAAAAACAGGCGTCAAAGGGCTCAAACCTACAAGTAGTAGTAAATAAGCCGCAGTGGGCGAATGCACAGTAAAATGTAAACACACAACACTGTACTCTAATGCAACGGGATGAATGTCACGACAACAGCAGTGTCACTCCGCAGCAGACCACGCGTCGGACGCCTTCACTGTAACTCCGTGCCGTGATGGAGGTTAACTCCACTTACCGTGGCGACCAATGCACATTATATACACTATACCCAATCCCTGTGTTGCACGCCTTCAACAAACATAATGTTATGTCAATTACATCTCAAACTAGAAAAATACACTTAAAAAAAAAAAAAGAAAATGCACAGCAGCTGTCGGCTTCCTTTGTGTCTCGCTACACCCTCTTCTGCTCGACGAACTTCCCTGAGGACTGTTCCAGCTGCTTAGTTACTCTAGAGCTCCACAAGAAAGCAGGAGCAGGTGCAATGGTAGGAAAATCACAAACCATCCTGTGAGAACGAAACCACGCCCTTTGTCTTCTGGCATTTGGAGTCCATCGGCACAAAGAAAGAGAGCGACGGACAACTGCTTCTGACTTAAGGCACCTTGTTGGAAAACCTGTTAAATCACTCCTGCCAAATCAAATTTCACATGGACCTCAAACTTGAAGGAGCACTAAAATACTTAAACAAATGTGCATAAATTGGAACTATTACTAGTAATAATATCTAGAGGCATTAAAGTGAAAATATCTCATGATGACTGCTGATCCAGCCTTAACGGCAAAAGGTGACACTCTGCGTAAGTAAATTTATCAGAACACTGACTTCACCTTTTTCAACACCGATATTCTTCAAGCATTGACTCTTGCACTGTGTCTTCCTAATGAGAGAGTTCGGAGAGAAAAGAAACGGGATCTTTCCTAAATGACGTAGATGACATAGATTAAGTGCTATAACCATCCATCCTTGCGCTGTGTCCACAGTTGCTGAGAACAAGAGAACACCGACCCCAGGGGAGACAGGCACATCTACCCAACACTTAGAATGAACACACTTAATATGACCCCAAGTAATATTCCCACAACCCTACTATGGTAGGTAACACCCTCCCCACAAAGACATCCAGGTCCCAGTCCACAGAGCCTATTACCTTCCATGGCAAGAGGGATCTGGCAGACGTGACCAGGTTAAGGTTTTTGAGATAGATTATCCTCTGTGATCCAGGTGGGCTCAGTGAAATCATAAGGATCCTTAGGGGAGACAGACAGGAGGGTCAGGGTCATGTCACAGAGGAGATGTGATAATGGAAGCAGAGGGACAGCCAGGTCCAAAAGGCCTTGCCACTGCCTTTGCACACGGAGGCAGGGGTTCAAAAGAGCCAAAAGATTCGGGCAGACTCTAGAAGCTCGACAGGCTAGAAACAGAGTCTCCCCTAGAGCCTCCGGAAAGAAGGCAGCCATGCTGACAACCTGATTTTGGATTTCTGAAGTTCAGAGTGGTCCCATCACAAATCTGTGCTGATTTAAGCCAGTAAACATGTGGTCGTCTGTTACAGCAGCCACGGGAAACAAACGGGGACAATGCAGCACGGGTTCAAGGTCATACAGGCAGGAAGCGGTTCCAACCTGGGTCTGCCCTGCCGCTTCTCCACAGAACCCAGCTCACCGGGGCGTGCTGCCGAAGGTAAGAAGAGCTCCCGTAGGAAGCGTGACGTGCAGCAGCCGGCAGTTTGCGGAGCCCCGTCTGCACAGCCCTCCCATCTGCAGGGACTTGTACAATGGCAAATCAGGACAGAAATAGCCACGGCAGTAAAAATACAGTTAAAGAAGCCTCCATGCTTTCTTCAAGGGCTGAACTTCAGGCAACAGCAGACTTAAGAGACAGACGGTTCTCTGTAATTAGCCATCAGTTCTGATACAAGGAGGAATGCATCAACATCAGGCATGGAAAGAGACAGAAGGCAGCCCAGAGCCAGAGAAAAGAACAGGACCGAGGTTACAGATGCTGGTCCAGGCGTCTGCAACCTGCCGCTGAGAGCCCTCCACCCCGGTGAGGTTTCTGGTCACCCAGCCTTCTGCGACAGTCAGATCTATAGTCTAAGCTGACTCTTCAGGAAGCTGCATGGCTCGTTTTATCCCAGGGGCTGTCATTCTCATGGTTTAGAAAGACCTGAGAAGAACTTCAGGTGGACCCAGACAGGGTGCCACCCAGAGCGTGGCACAAACATCAGCCCGCCCCCTGCTGTCCATCACCCAGACACCTGCGGGGACGGTGAGCCTCAGACATCCACCATGTCCATGCCCCCTTCACCTTGACTCCAGGGTGAGCTGGCCGAAGGGTAAGAGGGACAAGGATGCTGTGCAGAGACCAGTCTCGCTGAAGCCTCACACACGAACTTGGAAGGATGGACCACCTGGTTGCTCAGATACCATCTTCTACTGAAGAGCTTCCTGGCTCCAGAGTGCATGCTTTTAGAAGTAAAAAGACCACGGGTAAGTGGGGCTACTTTATCTGACAAGGACTCTGCTTGTAGAGGAAGGAGGAGAAAAATAACCATACTTACACCTAGAATATTTCCATATGTAGCCATAGGGTCTCTTATTAGAAACTGAAGGAGCCTGGGGAAAAATGGTACTTCCTCCACTCAGACCTAAGTTCCACACTCGACTCTCCACTTGTCTAATTATGATGCACACAAGAGTGCTTGAAGCTCGGAGAATTCCTCTTTGTAAGTTTTACCAGAAAACTTCTTAACTCAAGTGTATGAGGGCAGGTTGGATGGGGCCGGGGAGGACCCACAGGAATCAACACTGAGCTAAAGAGCTTTTTATTCATGACTAGGGGATTCTCGATGGATTACGTAACAGGAAAACACTGCGCCATCTCACCTGCCCCACGTGCTGGGGGCAGCAGAATCCTGGGAAAGCCTCTACACCACACACGCAGAGGCCCTCTTTAACGTCAAAAAGGGAAAAATGCGCTACAGCATGATTTTGCATGAAATTCTCTCACACTGCTGGCATACACGCAAAGGGTTTAATCAGGCCCTTACGAGATCTATGCGTCTCTTTGTACATATAGACTAGCAAACCTTTTTAATGGAAACCTCCGCCCATCCTGACCTCTCCCCTCTAAAGCAGAGTAATGAGCTCCTCTGGGAAACAAGCGTGCATAAACAGGAGCACATCCCTTCAAGGAAGCCCATCAATGTGAAAACACGGATCTACACGCAGGCGAAAGGACAGGACGGTCACTCAGTTCCTTTTTACTTAATTGAGAGCAGGAAGATTCATTTAATAGTGAGTTCCTCCACCATATTTTAAAACACCCAATTCACAGGCATATGATGTAATACAATATCTGAAAGCGGAGAGGCGGAAAAGGAATTTGCACTTTTCAAGAGCTTCCACATTCCAACGACTGTCTACAAGGCACTTTACGTTTTCTTCACTCGTTCAGCCCACAAACATTTATTGAGCACCTACTGTAAGCCAGGCGTCGCTCGAAGTGCTGGGGTACAAAACGAAGCAAATGCAATAGGTCAAGAGTCCCCACGTGACGAGCTTACAGTCAAGTGAAGACCTGGAAAATCATGAACAAGGAAATTACAATGCCCAGGAGAGGCAGAGAGGTCTAAGGAGAAAGAGAGAAGGGCATGGACCTGGCGAGTATGAAAACAGCAAAGAGGTGGACGCCTCTGGAGAGGAGAGAGTCAGAGGAGAGCCACAGTGAGGAGGGTGGAGACTGAGGGGTGAGGGGGAGGCTCAGTCAGGCCCGTCGCTCTGGCCGCGGTCTGGGAGCTGACCGTGGGGGCAAGGCCAGAAGCAGGGAGAGCATCGGGCAGCAACAGCAAGAAAGGAGGCACGAGGCTGAGGCGGCACTGACAAATGTCACTCCACAAGGACGCTGGGAGGGGAAACTGAAGGAGAACATGCAGAAGGGGCTAACGGGCAGGCCATGGGCAGGGTGTGAGTGAGACAGTCAACAATGACCTGAGCTGCTGGCTCAGGTGACCGTCAAGGAGTGGCCACTGACGGACACGTGGACGGGAGGGGTCAGCCAACCTTGGTACCCCCAGGGCCAAACCCAGCCTGTTTCTGTGCAGCTGGGAGTTCCGAATGGCTTTTACATTTTTCAAGGTTTATGGGAAAAAAAACAAATCAAAAAGAAGGCAATACAGCAGGAACCACATGTGGCAGTCAAAATCTCAAATATTTCTTACATTTTTTCCCCAAGTTTGGTGACCCCTGGCCCGCAGGAGACACAGGTCTGGGGCAGATGGGGAGCTGACGCTGCACAGGCTAAGTCTGAGGTGACTTTAGACGTGCAGGTGCAGATGCTAAAGGGGCAGCTGGGCTGGTGGAGCCTGGGGGAGAGGACGGGGCTGGCAGCGGAAGCCGGGAAGCCTTCCACGCGACTAGTGTGTGAGCACGGGGGGAACGCGGACAGGCGCTAGGGGACGAGCACAGAAGTGTGCGGACTTCAGAGAGCGGGAGGTCACAGCTAAGGCGGTCCCAGAAAAGGAGACCAAGAAGGAAAAGCCAAAATGGCAGCGGAGCCCAAGCAAGTAGGGGGCCCTTCCTGTCATTGGATCCTCAAGCCCGTCAGGCACAGGGCCATACTGATCCCTGTTTGATAAGGAAACTGAGGTTCAGCAAAGTGACCTGACCAAGGCCACCCTATGAGGCAGTGGCAAGCAAGACTACAAAACTCGGGCCTCTGTCACCTTGCCTACCCCACATCGTTTCTCTGTGGGACAAGCTGTTGAACTGTTACCAGTACAACAGATCCACTAAAAACCAAGTCCTCCCAGGCAGGTTTTAAAGCAATGTTTGCTTCCAAATAAAGAGCTAATTCTACGTTTATAGGCTAACAGCCTCATCAAAGCAACCAAACCCCTAGCACCAGCACTGTCCCTGAGGAACTCAAGGCCCATGTGATGGTCACACAGCTCACAAGGGCATCCCCGTGTGGGAGAGCATGTCCTCCTTTGGTGGAGTGAAAGGTTTTTTGTTTGTTTGTTTACTTGACCAGTTTCTAAGTTTATCCAAAGGAGTAAGAGATAAATGAGAAAAACTAAGAGATGTCCATAAAAAACAAAAAGGAGTAACATGTGTGCATGATCAAATTTATTATAAAAAAAGCACCTAATAAAACAATATACTAGAACAGATACTACTGAACAGACCAAAATCTCAAAACATGCCCAGCATCTTGAGAGACTGGCATTCCAAAATAAAAGGAAAAGGACTGACTTCCCTACAAATACGCTGAATCAACTGAAAATTGTTTAAAAAAATATATCAAAACCACACACCACATACCAAAATAAATTTGAAGAATATTCATTTTAATAAATGTTATAAACTATAAAAGTAGAACTTGAAAAAGTACAAAAGAAGTTTCTCCTAAGATGAGGGAGGTTTCTTTAAACACAGAAAATCATGAAGAAAAAAAATAATATCAAAACCACATCAAGATATCACCTTAATCCAGTCAGAATGGCAAAAACCGACAAACCAAGAAACAACAAATGTTGTTGAGGATGCAAAGAAAGGGGAACCCTCTTACACTGCTGGTGGGAATGCAAGTTGGTGCAGCCACTTTGGAAAACAATGTGGAGATTCCTTAAAAAATTAAAAATAGAGCTTCCCTATGACCCTGCAATTGCAATACTGGGTATTTACCCCGAAGATACAGATGTAGTAAAAAGAAGGGTCACATGTACCCCAATGTTCACAGAAGCAATGGCCACAATAGCCAAACTGTGGAAAGAGCCAAGATGCCCTTCAACAGGTGAATGGATAAAGATATGGTCCATATATACTATGGAGTACTATGCCTCCATCAGGAAGGATGAATACCCAACTTTTATATCAACATGGACGGGACTGGAAGAGATTATGCTGAGTAAAATAAGTCAAGCAGAAAGAGTCAATTATCATACGGTTTCGCTTTATTTGTGGAGCATAAGGAATAACATGGAGGACATGAGGAGAAGGAAAGGAAAAGTGAATTGGGGGAAATCGGAGGGGGAGACAAACCATGGGAAATAAACTGGGGGTTTTAGAAGGGAGGGAGTGGGGGGATGGGTTAGCCTGGTGGTGGATACGAGGGAGGGCACGGATCGCAGGGAGCACTGGATGCAAACAATGAATCGTGGAACACGACATCAAAAACTAATGATGTGGTGACTAACACAACATAATAAAAAAATAAATAAAAAATAATTGTGACTGTCTTATGTAAAATAACAATAATAAAGGATAGGACTGGTAAGCTTAAATATGCAAGGCTATTTAACTTATTTTATAAAAAGATGTGTCAAATTAAACGTAAAGGCAAATGTTAAGTTACAGGGAAATATTTACACAATATGACAAACCCCTGAGATACAGAAAGCTTTTAGGAATCCTCAAAATACAATGTGAGTGCTACCAAAAATGTGGGTAGGAGATGGAACTAAGCTTTTGTTCTAAGCTTTTTTAAAATTGGAAAGAAAAAGGAGGGCCAGCGGTTTAGTTACAGCTGAAGAGCAGATCGCCCTGGAGCTGGAACACTGGGCTGGCAAACCACGTATCCAGCTGGCCTTCGAGAAAACACGAGACCAAGGGAAGTCCTGGTAGCCCTGGGGAAGCAGGTACCGCCGGGTGAAGCCATAATGCCCCATGTCACAGAGCATGGGCCGAGAGAGACCCAGGGGCTGTCGAGATCTCGCATCCTTATCCTGTTCCACCAAACTCGGACCCACGTGGGGCAGGAAGGGGGTGCACCGAGGCAGCAGGACTCCCCCATCCTGGTGCTATTCTCATGGCACCTAATACATGATGCCTTTCTTGCCAGACTGGTGAGTGTCTGAAAACAAGACATGACTTTACAGATGCCTCAAACTCCAAAAAATGTCAGGGGAAGAAAAAAAAAAAAAAAAAAGAAAAGAATCAATCCAAATTTCCTGTTTTGTTAAAAATATTTCATGTCTGGGGCGCCTGGGTGGCTCAATGGGTTAAAACCTCTGCCTTCGGCTCCTGGGATGGAGACCCGCATCCACTCTCTGCTCAGCGGGGGGCCTGTTTCTCTCTCTCTCTCTCTGCCTACTTGTGATCTCTCTCTCTGTGTCTAATAAATAATAAAATCTTAAAAAAAAATTTCATGTCTGCAAGGCCTTTCCTTCTGGAGGGTCGTCTCACCGTTTCGAGGACACACCATCAGTGCCCATCTGAGTTCCCTTCCCGGCTGAAGGGCTCAGGGAAGCAAGTGAAGTGAGAGGTCGACGGGCTGCGTGTGTCACCGTCACCTCAGCCCTCCCTCCACATCCGACAGCAGTCAGTCCAGGCCCCCGATTAGACACACAATCTTCTTGAATCCCTGCAGGCCAGAACCCAGACCTCTGAGCCAGGCATGAGGCCACAGCATCCCAAGATGCCCCCCAGACACCACCACCACAGCCCAGGGGACACCCCAGACTTCCTGGCGCTGACAACTGCTGTTTCCCATTAGCGGCACTGTATTATCTGGGATTTCAGTGTATCATTGCTTCCAAGTCAAGAAATACCAGTAAGCCTTATTGTTTGTGGAGGTACAGAATTCATGAACAATTACATGATTTAATGCTTTCATTACTCAGGGTAAGACTGCTTTACTGTCACTGCATTTTTAATTATTTTGCTTACAGATTTTCTTATTTACGGCACACTGCTTGGGTCTGAACAGTTACAGCTCTGGCCTTCCTGAGCCTTAGGCAAGCCCTGGATCTTTAGTTCTAACGAAGCCTAGCTCAGCGCGCAGCCTCTCCATTAGCCCCTCAAGCTCACCCAGATGCACAAACAACAGGATGGATTCCCTAGAACATTCTTAAAATACAGGTATGACCTAATGGCTATCATCCTGTAAGTTCTAAAATCACAAATAATTGTTGAAATCAATCCAATTTTTAGAGTGAACTCCAATTTTTGTAAATAATTATGCTAAAATAGAAATAGATTTATAAATATGATTTACTAATATTATTACATAAAATAATAACCAGACCTTCCCACAACTGGGGTTTTTAAAGGAAAATAAAAAATGCTAAAACAGCTTTTATGGTTTAGCTGCCTGTCTTCCTTTTTTCTCTAATTTACATTTAATTAGCCAACATACAGCACATCTTTAGTTTTAATGTAGCGTTCAGTGATTGAATAGTTGCGTATAACACCCAGTGCTCATCACAACATGTGCCCTCCCTAATACCCACCACAGGGCTCCCCTATGAAACCCTCAGATTGTTTCCCGGAGTCCAGAGTCTTTCACGGTTTGTCTGCCTCTCTGATTTCTCTCCCTTTGGATTTCCCTCCCTTCCCCCACGTTCCTCCATGTTATTCTTTATGTTCCACATATGAGTGAAACCATATAATTATCTTTCTCTGCTTGACTTATTTCACTCAGCTTAATCCCCACCAATTCCATCCATGTTGATACAAACAGTGGGCATTCATCTTTTCTGATGGCTGCGTAATATTCCATTGTGTATATGGACCACATATTCTTTATCCATTCATCTGTTGAAGGACAGCTCAGCTCCTTCCACAATTTGGCTATTGTGGACATTGCTGCTATGAACACTGGGGTGCATATGGCCCTTCTTTTCACTACATCGTAACTATGCAGTAAATACCTAGAATACCTAGTAGTGCAATTGTGAGATCATGGGGTAGCTTTATTTTTAACTTCCTGAGGAACCTCCATACTGTTTCCGAGAGTGGCTGCACCAGACTGCGATCCCACCAACAGTGTTAGAGGGTTCCTTTCCTCCACATCCCCAACATTTGCTGTTCCCTGTCTAATTAACTTTAGCCACTCTAACTGGTGGAAGGTGGTACCTCATTGTAGCTTTAATTTGTACTTCCCTGACGACTAGTGATACAGAGCATTTTTTCATGTGTCTATTGGCCATTTACATGTCTTCGTTGGAGAAGTGTCTGTTCATGTCTTCTGCCCATTTCTGGACTGGATTATCTGTTTTTTGGGTCTTGAGTTTGATAAATTCTTCATAGATCTTAGAAACCTAAATGCCTATCTTCCTATAATAATCCTGCTTTCCTTTCCTCCATCCTGCCCCTGCTCCATTGGCCACTGTCAGCACTGCCCACCACCCCTCCTGCCCCCAGCAACTCACACCCTTCTCCCCAAGGCTGCTGAGCCCCTTCCATTGCAGCAACCCCCTTAATCATGGCTCGCATACTTCTCTTCCTCCCCACTAGGCTATAAACTCCTTGGTGGCAGAAACTGTTCCTTACTGACTCCATAACCCAGGGAGGACTAGGACATAGTAAGAACTCAATCAATAGTTCTTAAGAATGAATGAAATTAGAAATCTACTCAAGTGTACTTCACATTTGATCTTGAGATCAAATCTGCCCAAGTATTGTTCATATTTTACACTGAGCCCCATTCTGGACTGAGTAAAAACCCTGAGGTGGCTTGGATGATAAGCGTCCACTAGGAAACATCAGGTCAGATGTGATCATGGCTGCCCCTCCAGGTCCTCAGGTTCAGGTGTGGATGGAGGGCTGAAGAGGACTAAAACTTCCAGATCAAGGCCTCCTGAGGGTACCTTATTTCTGGAAGCAGCATCCCCTCCACACCCACCCACCCACGCACACAAGCACGCGCACACGTGCACACACACCCAGTACTGGGGGAGGTCAGGCAGGGCTCTAGTCCTGAGCATGGGACAAGAGGAAGCAGGAAGATCTTTCTGTTCTTTCAGAACTGAAATTCTAAAAGACCCAGCTCTTTCTTGCCTGCGGACACATGCGCTATTTCTGCTGGACTTGGAATATCAGCTTCCAACTCCACTTTCAAGAGGGAGAAAAAAACTAATTATGCTATGGAGTCATTTACTTACCGTCAGCTGTGTGAAGGAGCTTGTGACTTTTCAATGTTCCTTTCGATTTGAATTTCTTGCCACACATGTCACACAGGTGGGTCTTCTCAGTGCTGTGACGATTCATATGAGCCTTGAGGTTACTCTTGCTGCGAGTGGCGTACTCACACAAAGAACATTTGAAGGGTTTCACACCTACCAGAAGAGGGGGAAATACATACATGTATATATAATTAAATCACACGGACACAGAGACATACCCTACATATGTGTGTGCATGTGTGTGCACACCCACATCGAACAAAGCAGTGCACTTGCCTGTCCCTAGACAACCCACACACGGGCCTGGCCACGCTCTCCTCCATGCTGCTCTGCCCGACAGCCAAGCCCTGTCCTCCTGGATCTGCCAGGACTTCCCCCTGTGCAGCTTGTTCTGGCTTGCCCAAGCCAAGGCCCCTGCTGCCCTCTCAGTGTCCCCACGTCCTGAAGCCCCGCTAGCCGAGCCGCTAGAGTGCACTGTGAGTCATCGGCACCCGCCCCTCCCCGCAGCCCAGGAACTCCTCGCTGGCAGAGCGTGTTCTGCAGCCCACAACCATGACATCGCACTGAACCGAGAGAAACTGACCCACGTGAGAGTCAACAAGGGCCTGTGCAGAAATCAATGGGATCGGCCCCCAGGATCAGCGGGGAAAGCACATTTCCATAAACTAAGCAGAGCCTTAGGACACGTGCTGCTGGTAGGCTAAAGGCTTGGACTGTGGGGCATCCTGGCTGCTCCCCCTTCACTCGACAGACACCTACTGAGGGCCTCCTCTGGAGCACTCACTCCCTGAAGGGCTCTGAAGATGAGAAGCCATGGTGTCTGTCGCCGCCCAGAGGGAGTTGCAAAACAAAAAGACTGTGACACCCAGAGTAATGTGTACAGGAGGAGGGACACGGTGCCCAATCCTGAGCACGGGAAGGACCGATACACTGCGCGCCCAGCATTTTCACCCCTTGTCTACAAGACCCAAGACGTAGCAGTGAAGGAAATCGAGGCTTCACCGAGGCTTCGGGGTGTGCCTGGGGCACAGAGGGCAGGTGCTTGGGTCCTGGTAGATAAACATGGCCTCCCAACCTTGGCTTTGGGCTCTGCTCTTTCTGTCTTGGCTGGGTCCCTACTCCACCATTTACTGAACTGTTCGCCTCTCCCTCCCTGACGGTGCCTCCCCCAAGGCCTGAGAACAGGTGTTTCAGTCCTCCCGGCAGAAAACACGTCGTCCTTTGTCCTCTCCAGGAGCCCTCTGCCTGCAGCACTCCAGCTTCCTAAGTCATAGGCGGGAGCTCAGCAAACATCCAGGAGATGCACACACCTCCGCTCACTGCAGCTGCCCCCGAACGGGCAGCGACTGAACGCCCTGAGCTTCGCTGGCCAATGGACACATTTCTTAGGAAGGTTCAGGAAGCGGAAGGACGTCTAACCGCCGGGCATATGACAGGATGGCTTCCTCGTCAAGTACGCCCACATGGGGAATGGAGGCACAAAACGCACATGGGGGTCCACCTGGGAGAGGAGTACTCACCTTCGTGAGCCCAGATATGACGCTGAAGGTCGGAGCCGTTCTTCATGAAATAGAAATCGCAGTACGGGCACTTCATGGCTCGCTTCCCGATCAGACCTTTCAGCTGAACCCTCCGCCCGAGCACCTCGGAAATAGTGCTCATGGACACCTCTAGAAGGAAAGAAGGGGCATCTTCAGAAGCCAAAGAGGATCGGTCCCCCCAAGACGTCCGGGAACCTTGTGACCGCACCCCAACACCCTGGCTGGTCCCAGCAGTGCTCACGTGGCCGATCGATATGTGCCCCCCCAAGTCACGTGACAGAACTCATGCCTGAAAACTGAACCAGACTCTGATCATGTCTCAGATCTAAATACCCATGAGCATAAAATGTGAGGGATGGAGAAACAAGACCATGAGGCACCTTCAAACAAATGCAGGACACGAAATCATGTACGAAAAGCAACCCAGTCCCTCCAAGGAACGGATGTCACGGGAACAAACGTGAGGTGTAGTGAACCACAGGATATTAGAAACTCAAGTGACATAACAAGTAAAAGCAACATGCCTGGGTCTTGATTCACACAGTCTTGTGTTGACTGAGGAAATTTTAAATGAACTAATGGTAGGGAGTAATAAAGAAACACCATCAATTAATTCTGCTTGTTTTGCTTATACTCCAAAAACAACTTGATTAGCATCCCAAAGTTCTTTTTACAGGGAAATGATCTAAGTGCAGGACCTACTTTAAGATATTCTAGAACAAAAAGTCTGGAGGGCTGAGACACGAAACCAGTCTGACAGAATGCACCTGAGTATGGCACCTGTGGGGGTTCCTCGTATTATTCTGTGTTTTGTATATATTTGAAGTTCAGACCAAAGACAAAGCACACCTCACATAGGTTCCTGAGACAGGGTGACCGGTTTAGATGAGTGTCCTGGGCTCACACTGGACACACGGTGACAGGCCAGAATGAGGCCATCAGAGAATCCCATAATCTATGTGTTCCCACACGGATGAAGGTCTTAAGGCTCCATCTGGTCCCAGATAAAACACGAGTATTGGTGAACTCTGTTATTTCTTTACTTTTCTTCCATATCACTTATAATCAGCGAGTCGGTGTCCTAGCCCAGGAGCAGATACAAAATAAAGCAGATACAAAGGGGACACGGATGCGGGGAAAGGTGCTTGGCTTACCTGTTCCTCATTTATACCACACATAGTCCTCTCGGGCCTGCCCGATGGGAGGCTGGGGACCTGGGGCTAGACCATAACAATGGCGGCCCTTCCCCAAGGTTCTCACGGGGAGCGAGGGCAGGAGAAGTGCCAATGACCTGAACACAAGGGTCAGCGCACAGAGGGTGGGGATATGGCCCTCCCCCAGGTGGGGAGCCCCCAAATCCTCCCCAAGGATGGGACTCCAAGGAAGAACATAGAGAATGAACAGGAATTAGCGGAGTGGAGGAAATGTGTCCCAGGTGGTGAAAACAGAGGTGTGACAGGCGTGAATACCCAAGCGGCTCGTGCTTCACACCTCCGAGTAGCCAAAGAGACCCATGTGGGGAGACCCGAGGCGACGGTCACTCCAGCTCAGCAAGGCTCCTCAGCCTGTGAGCGCGCACCCCTCACGGACCACCATGGTGGGCACCAAACTTCTCGTGGGTTCCCAGGGAGTGGCGTCAAGGTCAGACCTCCTTGTAAGTGACCCACCCAAAGGCATTCCAAGTGAACACGCAAAGGGAAGAGGGAGATGGGAGTGGGGGGGGATCTATCCAAGACCAGAGGAAAGGACAAAATGAAGGAATTACAACAACTTCCCAACGTTAAACTAACGTAATCACGTCCATCGAGTTCACTCATCCTTCCCCCCCTTATGCCCATCCCGTGCCGTTGATAAAGAATGCTGTGTGTCAAAGTAAACAAAAGTCCTTTCAAATTAATCCCCCCTCCAAAACACATAACCTTACCAGGATGGTTGGTCTTGATATGCGACTTTATCAATCGGTCTTCTGAAAAAGACTTTTCACACACTGGACAAGAGTAACTCCTTTTGTCCTTAACAGAAAGAGAGCATAATCAATGGAGTGTCTCATTCAAACCTGGGCTCCGTGGGAAGACCGCCACCACCGCCACGGTTGCCGCCACCACCGCTAGACCACAGTGCACCTTTGCAAACACAGTGACATGCCGCCTGCACCTGGCCCCACACAGCCTGGGGAGCTCCGGAGCGCAGAAGGGAGGGGCGGGGCTTACAGGTGATGGTCCGATAGAGGTGGCCAGGCCGGCAGAGCGCAGGGCTTGGCCTCGAGGTCTACCGTGCAGACCGGCGCTGCTCCACGATGCAACGCGTATTATGTCCTCCAGTGCTCTCTGCGTGGTGTGTGGGGGGTTTCATAGAAGTTATTTCACTAAGACTTGCACCACTTTTAATGGATAGGCATCCTGATGTTCATGTTACAGATTAAGACAGGAGGCCAAGGGTGATGAGCCCCACGTCTGAGAGGAAGAGCCAGTTTCTGAACCCAAGATGCTCCCCCCACCCCCACAGCTCCTACGACTCCCAAGGCCCGCCTCCCACTGAGGCTGCGAGTAAGGAGTTCATTCCGCCCTGCTCCCTGCTTCACTGACCCCGCTAACTGCCACGCTACGTTCTCACTATACGGGAGGCTCTTGTGAATGGTCAAGCTGTACCTTTTGCTCACCTTTTCCTTCAGCTCACTGTAGGGCTACTTCACATGGCAATTTTCCCCCAAAGAGTGGGTGTTATGGGTTCAACTGTGTCCCCTGCAAAATTCATATTAAAGTCCTAAACCCCAGTACTTTAGAATGAGACCTTATTTGGAAATAGGTCATTGCAGAAGTTATGGTGGTGGGGCGGGGCTGGGGGCAGTGGTGGTGGCAAATCCAACATGACTGGTGTCCCGATTTTTAAAAAAAGGAACTCTGGGCACAGACATGCACATGGGGATGCCACGTGAAGAAGGCGGCAGAAATCCAGGTAATCCAGGTGACGAGACTGCAAGCCAAGGAACAACAGAGATTTTGCTGGAAAAAACCAGAAGCTAGGATAAAGGGCAAAGAACAGACTCTCCCTCAGGAAGTCCTCAGGAAGAAGTAACCATGCCGACACCTCGATCTTGGAATCCTGGCCTCCAGAACTAGGAGGCGATAACCCACTCATAGGCAGGGGGCCCTAGGGGCTCATATAGGGGGCAAGCAGACAAAGGGAAAGGCCACAGCCAGCCTCCACCTGGGCAACAGGTGCTTCGGACGGGGGGAGGGGCAGACAGACGGCACAGGGCACTGCGTGGGAATTTGCTCCCACCCGCCCTCAGCGTCCCCACCAGGGAAGACCACCAATGAGGCAGCATTAGCACAAGCTCACCAGGCGGAGAAACACCATGAACCCACGACGAGCTGCGAAGTGTAACCTATGTTAAACTGCACGAGCCCACAAGAAAGGCAGGAGCTGTGGCTACAAGGAACGTTTTCGGGCTCTTGCATGTTCTAGGACGTTAACAGTCCCCTGCTCACCTTGAGGTACAGGAGGACGAGTTCCCACCACTGAATGAGCACCTACAAGGAGCTCGACATTGTACCAAGTGCTCTCCATGTCTTGTGAATGAGTCAGTCACCCCACAATGCAGTCTACTCACACCAATAAATCATGACAGCAATAGCAACCATTTCTTAAAAACTTCCTCATGCAGAGTGCTGTGCTCTGCACACCACATCCTACAAGGCATCTGAGAAACTGTTCAAGGTTCACACCACCCCCAGAGAGCAGAGGTAGGTGTCCAGACCAGACCTGTGTACTCCAGAGTTCCTGCTCCTACAAGACAGTGACTAGGAGTATGGACTCACGGCTCTGAGTCCCTAGGTCCAAATTCTGGCTTCACCACTTATTAGCTGGGGAACTTTGGGCAAGTAACTTCACCTGTTAATGTCCTGGTTTCTTCGTTTATAAAATGGCAATAAAAACAGCCTCCTTGCTAGGAGGAAAAAGGAAATTAAAAACACATAAAGTGGACTTCCAATTTCCGGCCCAGCACATAAGAAGCTTGGAAATCTGCACTCCACCCTAACAACAAATGAAATGTTGGACATACTGAAAAAGCAACAACTCTTCTTAATCCATTAGATCCATTAAATTATAGGGCAAGCCACTGCCCCCCAAGCTGGAGAGAAGGCAGAGAATCATGACTTCTGGGAGCACAAACCCACAAGCAAAAAGCTCTCTGAGAACCAGGACCTGGGGGTAGGGGGTGCATTTTGAAATACACCACAGCATTCTGTTCCTCAGGGGAAACCAATTAACCAGCACCTAACCTGCTGGGGCATTACTAGAGACTAAGCTACCTGGGGGAAGGGAAATACCCACCTCCAGCCACCTACTACATTCTTCCACGTGTGAGAAAGGACACTACCAAACCCAGACCCCTTTAGCCATCCTTCCCCACCTAAAGGAGCTGGGAAAAAAACGAGAAATACTGGAAACGTTCATGTCCAGGGGCAGAGACTCACCAAGAGACGGAGACCTAATCACAGACTAGAGAATGAGCTCCCAACCCCACACCTTACCAATACATTAATAAAAGCCTAATATAGTTCTTTGTACCTAGCTTTAAAGGAAGAAAAAAATTACAAGACACACTAAAAAGCAAAACACATAGTTTGAAGAGACAGAGCAAGCACAGAACCAGACTCAGATAAGGCAAGGATGCTGGGATTACCGGACTGAACATTTAAAACAACTCTGATTCGCATGCTCAGGGTCTACTAGATGATGCAGAGAGGAGGCAAAAGACATAGCCCATAACGAAAGCAGAGACATGAACATTCTCAGAAAGAACCAACAAAGAAATGCTAGAGATCAAAACTACTGCCACAGAAGTGAAGAATGCCTCCGATGGAGGAGTAAGTGATTGGACACAGCTGAGGAAAGAATTTCTGAGCTTATAGGTATCTCCAAAGAAATCTGTAAAACTGAAAAGCAGGCAGGACAGAAGACTGATGGAAACAGAAGAGAATATCCAAAGACTGTAGGACGACAGAAGGTGTAAAATGCATGTAGTGAGAATATGAGAAGAAAGAGATAAAGGAAATGAAGAAATACGTGAAATGATAATGACTGAGAATTTCCCTTATGAGATGTCAAACACCAAAACAGATCCCAAACGCTCAGAAAACACCAAATAGGAATAATACCAAAGAAACTAAACCTATCATGTTTGAACGACAGTAAACCTAAAGGTAAATAAAAAGTACTGAACAAAGCCAAGGTTGGCAGGGAGGACACCTCACCTCTAGAGAAGCAGAGGTAAGAATTATACCCAACTTCTCAGAAACCACACAAGAAGAGAACAGAGTGAAATATTTATAGGGCTGAAAGAAAAAAAGAAAAACACCAATGCAGAATTCTGTACCCTGCAAAAGTATCCTTCAAAAAGGAAGGAGAAATACAGACTTCCTCAGACAAACAAAAATTAAAGGAATTTGTTACTGCTAAGAACTGTCTTACAAAAAATATTAAAATAAGATAAAGCTAGAAGATTGATCTGCATAAAGAAAGAGCACTAGAGAAGGAAGAAGTGAAGGTAAGATTAAAACATTTATCTTAATCTTTCTTTTTTTTTTAAAGATTTTATTTATTTATCAGAGAGAGAGAGCGAGCACAGGCAGACAGAGGCAGAGGGAGAAGGAGGCTCCCTGCCGAGCAAGGAGCCCGATGCGGGACTCGATCCCAGGATGCTGGGATCATGACCTGAGCCGAAGGCAGCTGCTTAACCAACTGAGCCACCCAGGCGTCCCCATTTATCTTAATCTTAATTGTTCTAACAGAAAGTTTGTTCAAAATAATAACAGCAACAATGTATTCAATAAGTTTTCCATATACATATGCTTATATAAAAGTGAAATAAGTATCAGCAGTGATACAAGGGGTATGAAGAATGAATTGGGATTATTTTGTTATTACAAGGTACTTACACTATCCATTAAGTGGAACAGTGCTATTTGAAAATCAACTTGGATCATATATAAGTGTATACCACAAGTTCTATGGTAACCCCTAGAAAAAGTAATACATAAATAAAATAAAATTTAAAAAGTGTAACTAATAATGCTAAGAAAGGAGAGAAAATGAAATCCTATAAAATGCTCAATTAAAACTACAAACGAGGGGTGCCTGGGTGGCTCAGTCAGTTAACCATCTGCCTTGGGCTCAGGTCATGATTTCAGGGTCCTGGGATCAAGCCCCTTGTTAAGATCCCTGGTTAGCAAGGAGTCTGCTTGTCCTTCTGACCCTCCCGCAGCTCATGCTCTCTCTCTCTTTCTCATTCTCAGAAAAATAAATATAATCTTAAAAAAATAAATAAATAAAACTACAAACAACAGAAAAGATCAGAACATAAAGGAACAGAGAACAAGGGCAACAAATAGAAAACACTAACAAATATGATCAATATTAATTCAACTATATCAGTAATCACTCTATCAATGATCTAAATGTACCAATTAAAAGACAGAGATTGCCAAGATAGATCAAGAAGCAAGATTCAACTATATGTTGGCTGTAAGAAACCTCCTTTAAATCTAAGACATATACAGATTAAAAGGAAATGATACCACGCTGACACTAATCAGAAAAAAGGAGAAGTAGCTTTATAAATTTCAGACAGAACAGACTTCAAGGATAGTTACCAGTTATAAAAAGGGACACCACATAACGTTCAAGGGATCAATTCTCCAAGAAGACATAGCTGAATCCACTACTTTAGTTGGAGACTTCAACGCCCCTCTGCAAGCAATGGACAGATCCAGCAGGCAGAAAATCAGTAAGAACACGGTTGAATTCAACACCACCATCAATCAACTGGCAATAATTGACATCTATAGACGGCTTCATCCAACAGCCACAGAATACACATTCTTCTCAAGGTCACATAAAACATTCACCAAAATAGACCACATTCTGGGCCACAAAATACCCCTCAACAAACTGAAAAGGACAGAAATCATAGAGTCTGCTCACAGACCCTGATGGATTAAACTAGTCATCAGTAACAGAAACATAGCTGGACCACTGCAAAATATGCACAAATTAAACAGTAAACTTTTAAAAGAACAAGTCGAAGAAGAACTCTCAGGAAATTTTTTTTTTTAATTTTAAACTAAATAAAAATGAAAACACAAGTTATCAAAATCTATGAAAAGCAACGAAAGCTGTACTTAGAGGGAAATTTATATAATGCCAAATGTGTAATATTAGAAAAGAAGAAAGACCTAAAATTAACCATCTAAGCTTCCGCCTTAGGAAAGTAGGAAAAAAGATGAGTAAATTAAAGCCAGATTAAGCAGAAAAAAAGAATTAGAAATTAGAACAGAAATCAAATAAATTAAAAATAGGAAATCACAAATACTGTATGACTTCACTCATATGTGAAATTTAAGAAACAGATGAACATAGGGGAAGAAGATAAAAAAAGAGAGAAGGAGGCAGACCATAAGGGACAATTAACTAGAGAGAACAAACCGAGGCTTCTGGGGGGATGAGGGCGGGGGCTGGGCTAGCGGGGTGACGGGTACTAAGGAGGGCACCTGTTGGGGTGAGCACTGGGTGGTACATAAGTGATGAACCACTAAGTTCTACTCCTGGAACCCATATCATACTATATGTTAACTAACTGGAATTTAAATAAAAACTTGAAAATACATACCGGTATACAGGAAATCAACAGAGAAAAATCAACAAAACCAAAACCTAATGCTTTGAAAAGATCACTGAAATCATGAATCCTGAGGCAAAAGAGAGGCCACAAGTTACTAGTAAAAGAAATGGAAATGGAAAAGAGAAGATACTACTGAAAAGGGGGACAAAGCACAGATCCCCTGAACATGAAAAAGACAGTAAAGGAATACCATGAATATATCCATGCCCACAAATCTGACAACCTAGATGAAACAGACCAATTCTTTAAAAGACACAATCTGCCGATACCCCCAAAGAAAGAGTCATAACTGTCCCATCTCTAGTTAAAGAAATGGCACCAATATAATAATGTTGCCAAACAAGGGGTGCTTCAGTGGCTCCGTTGGTTGAGCATCTGACCTTCAGTTTTGGCTCAGGTCATGAACTCTGGATCGCGAGACTGAGCCCTGCATCAGGCTCCACGGTCAGCGAGGAGTCCGCTTGAGATTCTCTCTCTCCCCTCTCCGTCTGCCCCTCCCCTCACTCTTAGGCACTCTCTCTCAAAACAGGTAAATCTTTAAAAAAATAATAATAATCTTCCAAAACAAAAAGTACCAAGAGAATTCTACCAAACATATAAGGAAGAGGGGCAGCCTCTGTGGCTCCATCAGTTAAGCGTCTGCCTTCGGCTCAGGTCATGATCTCCAGGTCCTGGGATCGAGTCCTGCATTGGGCTCCCTGCTCAGTGCGGAGTCTGCTTCTCCCTTTCCCTCTGCCTCTCCCCTCCACTCGTGCGCTCCTCTCGCATGAATAATAAATAAAATCTTTCAAAATACCATGTAAGGAAGAAATTATACCAATTCTCTACAATTCCTTTTAAAAAACAGAAACAGAATAATTAAACTTCCTAACTCATTCTACAAAGGCCAGCATTACCCTAATACCCAAAACAGACATTATAGGAAAAGTAAATTACAGGCCAGTATCTCTCATGAACAGAGATGCAAAAATCCTCAGCAAAAAATTAGCACATCGAGCCCAACAACGTGTAAAAAGAACCAAACAACGCAACCAAATGGGATGTATCCCTGGTGGTCAGGCTGATTCAATGCTCTAAAACCAAAGAATAAATCTATCACACCGACAGAATAAGTAAAAACCCCATGCTCATATCAACAGAAATGTAAGAAGAGTTTGGTAAAATTCAACATCCATTCATGATAAACAATCTCAGTAAACAAGAAGAGGCGAGAACGTCCTCAACTTGATGGAGATTATCTAAAAAACAAAGCTAACATCATACTTAATGCTGAGAAGCTAGAAGTTTTCCCACTAAGATCAGACACTAATCAAGGACCTGTTAACTAGGTGAAAGAAGCCAAATGGGAAAAGGCTCCAAACTGTATGACTCCAACTCTATGACGTTCTGGAAAAAGCCAAACCATGGAGACAGCGGAAGGATCCAGAGTGGCCAGAATGTAGGGGGAAGAGAGGGATGACCAGGGGAGCGAGGAGGATTTTAGGACACTGAAACTCTTCTCCAATGACAATAATGGCGGACACGAGTCTTTATACGTCTGTCCACACCCACGGAACGTACAACACCAAGATGACCCCGAGTGTAAACTCGACTCTGGGTGCTCATCATGTGTCAGTGTCCACCTGTGGTCTGGGACATCAGGAGTGGGGTAGGTTGTGCCTGTCTAGGGACAGTGAAATCTCTGTACCTTCTGGTCCATCTGCAGCGAACCTAAAAGATAAAGCTTATCAAGAGACAACACACATAAAGAGCTTGTTAGCATAGAGCCTGGACTCTAGGGAGCCCTCAACAAATCTGAGAGATGCTGCTAAGTGGCTGTGGCCTTGTTAATGCAGCTTGGCCTCAGATAACAGACCCCCTGCGGGCTAGTGCACGCCGGGAATCTCCGGGAAGGGGGGTCTCCATGAGCACCCTCCGAAGCCCCTTGTAGATTAGTTGCTGCTGTTGCGGAACATCTCCAGAACGGGGGTTCCCTGAAGCACACTTAGGAGAATGGTACTTGGTATTCAAAAACAAAAACAACACCTAGCAACAGTCCCTCTGAACCATCAGTCCACCTACACGTCCCACAAAACGTCTGGGTTCCAAGAGATTCCTGCCGAGCTCAGGCGTGCAGGGGTCTGGGCGGCTCTCGTGACACTGTCCTGAGCTGTGGCTCAGCCAGTGCCACAGACTTCCAGCCAGGCTACGCTGGGGGCTCACGCCTTCTCAAGGTGCTCCCGTCACTGTCCTCCGCTGCCCGACCCTTCCCGCTCACCCCATCACTGCCTGAACCTGCACACAGGAACTCGTGCCCACAGACCATTTCTGAAAGACGCCCTGGGCCTGGTGGGCGTCCTGGAGGAGGCCTCTCACCACCCCCACTTGCCCCCAGTGCCCTCATCAGCAGAGATGATGGAGGTGTTCAGCAGGGCTTTGAAGGAGTTTACAGTCATCTCCCCTCAGTCCTTGCTATTTGATTTTTTTTCTTTTAATCTCCGATAGTCTGAAAGCAATTTATCTTAGAGCTTATCAGGGCCCTCATTTCTTGATGCCTTTGAAGACCGTCAGAAGGACACGGGCAGTGGGACACAGCGGTGGGAGGAGGGGGCGCTCTGAGGACTCATTTATTTTTTTTTTCCCCAAGCCTCAGTTCCGTACCGGAGATGAAAACCCAACCTGACACAGCAAACTTAAAACGAGCGGTTGTGAGAAGAGTTCCTGGCAGAGGCAGAGAGCACAAGGCCGCACAGTAATGACAGTGAGGGAGCCCAGCCCGCCAAGTTTGTTTGTGCCCCGTGGAAATGGCCTTCAAAGCAACAAAGGACCAAGGAGCCTGTGAAAGAAGAAAGGTGTCAGCAGGAGTCTGTGGCCACAGTGTGGGGTGTGGGCATGGCCCAGGGCCCAAGCTCGGGCCCCCCGCTCTCACGTCTGGGTGGACTCCGCCTTGGTCTTCAGCTGAAGGGCAGGGGCCTTGGCCCCCAAAGCAACTGGGAGTTCTCAAGTCTGAAATTAGCAGTGGGTGGAGAATACCAAGCCTGCCCCCAGCCACCAAGTGTATGACCTCTCCCGTAAGTACCACTCCTATAAGACACGTGATGTCAAGTTTAAAACAGAGGGTGGGAGATCCCACTCTGAACCAGCTCCCAGGAATAAAAGCATGGTCATGGGGGCCAAGGGCCCTGCTATGCACCAGGCGTTGCCCCGAGGACAGAAGTACGGGACACTACCTGCCCTCCAGCAGCCGTGAGCTACTGCGAGCTGCCACCACACAGAGGCAGAGAAAGGGACACTGAATTGGGACTGATTTGAACAGGGTAGAAAAAAAGCCTGCTGCCCCCGCCACACACACACACACACACACACACATACACACACACACAACCAAACATGCTCCCTTTGGGATTTGAATGCAAGGATCCCACCGTCCACTGAAAGCAGCGTTGTTCTGCCAGGTGACCCCCTTCAAGCCTAGACCCCGGCCTTGCTCATGGGAAGCTGCATTTTAGACACAGGAAACTCTGGGAGCCCGAGGCCTGGGGAACTATGGACACGCACCCAGACAGGGCCACAGAGAAACCAACTGGTCTGTGACCACTGAGGGGAAAAAAAGACGAATCTGTCAATTTCTAGAAAGCTATCGGAGGTAGCTCCCTCTACTTTATGCTTTGCTGGCAACATGTTACTTTACCTCCAAAAAGTACGAGTAAGAGGTTTTAACTGTATGTACGCTTGTAGCCAAAAACAGAGCTCACAGTTTTCAAAGGCAGGGATCAAGAGGGAATCTGAAATGTGTGCTGAGAGACCATGCCGCCCTGGACGGCTGGGTGCTGCCTCCACGCCCCGCTACCACCACCGCCCCCACTACTCAGGAGGAGGACGAGCTGGCTCAGACCGGCCGCTCCCCTGCGCACCTGGACCTGCACCGAGTCCCTCACAAACACCATCTCACTAAATTCCCACAACAACCCAACAACCCAGAGGCGCTTCACAGACCAGGTATCAGAGAAGTCAGGAAAGGAAGCCATACCCTATGAGTGGTCGAGTTAGCAGGTGACACCAAAACATGTCCTGTCCCCACGGTGGGCTTGTGACAGCCACAAGTACCCTCTCAGATCGGCTGGTTACCCGTGAGGTCTTCTTAGAAGGAACACAAGCTGGAGAGAAAGGGAAAAGACTGACCTATCGTGAACATCCACCTTACGTTCCATTTCTTACCATTTCACGTTATCTATCAGGAGGAACCTAAGGGCAGACTCCCTGGTCCCCCTCGAATTACAATGGAGGCATGAGCTCAGTGCCCTCTCCCCCACCACGTGATTCTCATTCAGGACGTCATGAATTATATCAGCTGGGTCAGTAACAAAAACTTCGTTTAGAGGGACCCACAGGAGGTCATTTGACACTGCCGTCTGGGACACACAAGCACCTACACTGATACGTAAACATACGGAAACATGGAAACAGGGGCACCCGAGTGGCTCAGTTGGTTAAACATCTGACTCTTGGTTTCGGCTTGGGTCTTCATCCCGGGGTCATGGATCGAGCCCCGCACTGGGCTCTGCATGGGGTGTGGAGTCTGCTTGAGAGTCTCGCTCTCCCTTTGCCTCTGCCTCTCCCCAGACCAAGCCCGCTCTTTCTCTCTCTCTAAAATAAATCTTGAAACATGGAAACAAAGGTCTCAGAAAACAATACTTAACCTCAGGAAGAGGTGTCTAATGCTAGTAATTTCTATTTTATTCTATGGCATTTCATTTTTTAAGAGGCACTTACTAGCTGTGACCAACTAAACTGTTTCACAACTAAACCAGTTCATGGATCGTGACCCGCAGACCGCAGAAGCGGATCTGGGTATGCCGCACGATTTCTAATTTCTATGTCACGACCTTGAGAGGCCAGAGATGGTACCCAGTTTTCATATTACAAATGAGAAAGTGGAGACTCGGCAAATGCCCAAGATCAGGGAGGTGGACATGGCTCTGAGCTACAGCCCACCAGAGCCCAAAGCCCCGGCATTTCACATGGTCTTCCCGTCTCCCCCACACCAACTCTACGCAATGCTGTAAAAAAGGGGGCCTGCTCCAGCAACAGCATGAACGACTGCCCTCGGCTGGCTCTCCACTTTTCCTTGATGCTAACGCAGCCTGGACTGTAAGTCACACCCCCTAGATCCTCAGGAGAGGGATGTGGGGGAGAGACTGTATTGAGTGAACTCACGCCTTATGACCACGGAGCACATCGTTAGCAAAGAGAAGGTTAAGAGTCACAGAAATAAACAACTCAGCCAAATTATCCCAGGGCCCTACCGCAACTAGACTGGACCTGGAGGGAGACCTATTTGGGATAGGGCAGGGATTCGATTTAAAACTTCCTTTGTTTTGCACTGCATGGGAATTGGAGTTGAGGACAGGCAAGTGTTGGATGAAATGTGAAAGTCCAACCAGACTTTCCACACACCTGGCCCATCTCTCGGGGGGAAAAATAAGGGAACCAAGCCCCAGGCCAAGGCCAAGGTCACAACAGCACCTCTTTTCCAAGTCAGGTGGACCCTGCCCTGACCAGAGTCCTCAGCTCAGCACCTTTACAACACGAAGGTCATTCGATTCTCTCGTGGGACCCTCACCACAAGCCTGAGAAAACAGGGTATTTACTGACTCTGCCATTATTTAGTAATTGCACGATTTCCTTCATACAAAGTCCCTAGCCAGGCCAACCCATGGAACTAGAAAGCAGATTAGCGACTGCCTAGGGCTCGGGGAGGGGTAAGGGGGCAATGTTAGCTAACGGAAGATCTCCCCACCGGGTCAACATTTCCTTGGTAACTTCGGCTTCATTCCAGAAATAAATTACAGGCTCAAAAGACAAATGTTGTCTAAACTCGAAATACTGGAACCCGCTTCCATAAATGCCATCTAAGTACATCAGCAACAGAGTCCGTGCTTCATGGGAACGTTTTCAATATCCTGGTGTGAATACAAAAGGCTTCCGCTTGGGGTGTGCTGCCTACCCTCCTGCGAGCTCCCCACCCCCACAACGCCTCTCCCTAGGCAAGTCCTATTCCCCAAGCTCAGGACCCCTCCTCCAGGCAGCCCTCGCTTCCCTTCACCTTGACCTCTCCAGGGCAGTGTGAGAGGAGAAGGGCAAGTGTGCTGGCCTCACTTACCTCCCTCATTGCTGTACTTCCCTCTGTTTCTCGCCGCCCACCCTCCCCCTGGAAACAGCCCCCTGGAGGCAGCCGGGGGTCAGACCCATGTCTGAAACCCCCATGCCCTGCGCGCAGAGGATGGCAGCTCTCGCCTGCACTGGCAAGCTTCAGGGCACCAGAGCACATTCACCTTTAAAAGTGCCTCCAATGGAAGAAATGCAAACATCAAGGAGGGAAATCACACAACAACAACCTCTAAGAAAACGTGAGTGTTGATGAGAAGCAGGACACCCTGTTTTTACGAAACCCACAGAGTCACACTGCCTTGTTCCTGCTCCTCTCTTGCGGGAATTCTCGGGGACGTTTCATTAGTGTAGCACGAGACACAGCACGGAAAGCATCCACGCAGCCTCTGCTCTCACGGGACAAAGTCGACTCAAGCACGTTCCTTCCAACAGGGCACAGGTGTCCAAGAGACTCGCCAGAAGGGCGTGGCTGACAGTCTGCCCTGACCACAGTGTGACCGGGGACGAGCCACCTCGTGCCTGCACTGAGGCGAAGGAAATACTCCCACCTCTCAGAGGTGGTATGAGAATTAAGACGGGGGACCAGGACCGCAAGAGGAGAACCAACTGTGTCACCACTGTCCCCCCGTCCCCAGCATGTCTTCTTAAGTGTCGACATGCAGACACAACCACAGAAAGTTGAGAGGAGAAACGTCTTTAAATGCCGCTTTTAGAGGGCTCTGCCGCAAGCTCCGAAGATGCCGCCCAAGGGAAAAAGTGGTTCCGGGAAAGGGGGGGAAGGGGGAGCAGCCTCTGGGAGTGACAGTTCTGACAAGAAAGCTCAGGGTCCCAAAGGTAGTGGCAGTGCGGTAAAGGTCAGACACATTCTGTGTGAAAAACATGGGAAAATCATGGAAGCCATGGAAAAGTTAAAGGCTGGGAGGAGATTCAATGAAGTGGCCACACAGTATAGTGAAGCTAAAGCCAGGCAAGGGGGCGACTTGGGTCGGAGGACCGGAGGTTCCATGGTGACCATTTCAAGAAGCAGCATTTGCCTTGCCTGTAAGTGGCCTGGATGAGCCTGTGTTTACAGACCCACCAGTTAAGACAAAATTCGGATATCATGTTATTATGGTTGAAGGGAGAAAATAAAACTGTACAAAAGACTGAAAAAATAAATAAACGCCGCTTTTACCAAGATAAATGAAAGCATGTGAAACTGGGTCTTAAGGTCTTAGGATGCATCCCCAACAGGCCCTGATGACCATGAGGACCAGGGATGTGGCCAGGAGGCCGAGCATCAGCACCCAGACACAAGAAAATGCATGCACTCGACCTAGGTCCCTCTGACACACGCGAGGGGCACGGAAAACAGGTGTGGCAGAACACGGTCCCGCACACTGAAGGGCTCTGACAACTCCCTCTTCCATGTCAGCCTTCAGCCTCTGTTCCCAAGTCTCCCGACACAGAGCGGCACGCCCCCAGATGGTAAGTGGAATAAATGAGAGTGATTCTAATAGTCAGCGGCACACGATGCTTACTCCATGTCAGGCATCGCTCTGAGACATCTACGAATATTCTCTCCCCTCACCCTCCCAAGGGGGGGGTAAACTGAGGCACGGGGCAGTTACATGACACGTCCTGAAGTCAGGTGCATGGCAAATGGGGGAGCGAGAACTAAAACCCACAGCGGGATTCCTGGTCCTAAATGCCGCACCCCAAGTCTGCTCCCAGCGTCCTCTCCCCATATCGGTCTCCCTCCCTCTTGCCCTTATATACGTTTCTAGCAAAGTCATCGTAATGATTTCTGCCGCCACAGTTTCCCCTGCCAGAGACAATACTGGAAGCACTACCAATCCAGCAATTCTGTAAGGCAATGGGAAGAGCCAGTCTTGGTGGCCTACTCAGAGAGAGAGAAACACGTGTGACAGGCAGCAGTGGGCACAGGGTCGACAATACAATCACTGAGCCAGGTTCTTGCCAGAACATTCCACTCTATCCTCCCAGGACCACAGGAGATCTATACACATAGATAAACATACACTGTGTCTGCAACCATGTATCAAACATGTGCACACACATGTACATGTGTCTGTGCATGTATGTGCAGATATACGGCATGTCTATGTAGTAGACAAACATATAGTTTTAAATATGTATTTCATACAGAAGGCTGCCAAGTCTCAGAAAGGGCAAGTGACTTGCCCCGATATCCACAGCCCGTGCAAGTGCTAGAGTCGCTATCGGGGGGCATCCAACCCCGAAGCACAGGTCCTGACCCTTCCCCCCACACCTGCAACACTCCAACTCCACCCATTAGCAACAGAAAGTGCCACAACGTGAGTGATTTCCGTGCCAGAACACAGCTGAAGTATGCCAAGTTTCCAAAGCCTCCTTCTGTGCTGTGGTATGAAAAGGAACACCATTAAGGCAGAACGGCACCTGGGGCCGGGGTGGGAGGGAGGCCTCCTTCAGAACCTGCACAAGGCTCAAATCACACTCGGGTGTCGACCCCTTGAGTAACGTGAGAATTTGTAAGAATAAACATTCATTCACTATGTTACATCACCTTCCACCAAAGAATTAAACAAGTTTTATCCGTATGAATATTAACAGCCTCTTGGATTAAATTATCATTTTTTTTTTAATAAAAATGCTTTGCAGTCAATGTCTCGCAGACGGACGACAACCACCGCCCCCCCGAGAACGACAGCGGCCGTCACCGTTTACCGCGCTCTCCCGGCGAACCCCACACTGCCTGCCGCTGCCCATGCCCCACCCAACGGAGCCTCTCCACTGCCAGCGGCAGCGCATGTTCCTCCTAGCACCTCTGTCACTGATAACACTCTACAACATCGTTTAAGAAATCCTCGCTTTAGAGGCACCTGGGTGGCTCAATGGGTTAAAGCTCTGCCTTCGGCTCAGGTCATGATCCCAGGGTCCTAGGATCGAGCCTCGCATCGGGCTCTCTGCTCAGCGAGGAGCCTGCTTTCCCCTCTCTCTCTGCCTGCCTCTCGTTCTACTTGTGATCTCTGTCAAATCAATAAATAAAATATTTTAAAAAAAAAGAGAGAGAGAAAGAAAGAAATCCCTGCTTTATTTCTGCTCTGCAGGCTTCTGTAGTTTCTCTCTGATGCTGAGAAATCTGCACAGGGAGGAAGTTTGTTCACCCGAACCATTCTGCGACCTCTGAGACCATGCCTGCGTAGGGAATCCCAGGGGAAGCGTTCTGGGAGGCGCAGCGCCTGCTCACGCGCCGGTGCAGGAAGCAGGACAGCGCCCCCGGCACCAAGCGGAGAGAGCGCCGCGCTCCGGTGTGGCCGTGCTACTCACCAGCTCCGTGTGGACCTTCAGGTGGGCCTGCAGCTTGTATTTGTCGGGAGTGTTGTAGTCGCAGCCGTCGGTGGGACACTTCAGCAAGATGTTACTGTGTTTCTGAATGACATGGCGCTTAAGGCAGTTTTTGGTGATGGAGGAATAATGGCACTGGGAGCAATGGTACAGGTGTTCCCGCGTGTGGGTGCGCACGTGCATGTCAAAGTGCACCTGGTACCAAAAAAGTTTGCCTAAAAAAACATCATCACATGAGAACCAGGCAATCTCTTTTATATTGAATTTTATTTTAATTCTCCCGTTACAATTTTTTTCTACTCTTCTATAAGCTCCCTCTCCAGCCTGTTCAGGTCACCTTCTCACCTTCCTCACGTCTGTCTGCAAGTCACCTTCCAAAGGCAGGAGGCTGTAGACCTAAAGGGTGCTGCTACGTCTGCATGACATCAGAGCTGGGAGAGGGGGAACCAGTGTTTTGTGAGGACCAACAGGAGTGCCCAGGATGGCTGTGCGCCTGTGTAGTCAGAGCCTCTATGCTCTATGGACACCCGGGCCAGAGCAGGGCCTCCTACGTCTGGGGCCACCGGCTCTCTGGGAGACTCAGAGGCCAGGCTGCACCATGAGCCAGAAGGGCTCTATTTGGAGTTCCCAACAGAGAGCCATACAGACGGCATGGCCACAGCTAAAGCTACACTTTACACCTGTCATGAGCCAGGAGAACAATTCTCCTTTGGTCCCGTCCAGCAGAGGTCGTGCAATAAACCACTGCACGTGTGGGACCACACAGCGTGGCTGACTGTCCAGTCCCCCTGGCTGCCCCCAAGAGGCTCCACGTGGGAAACCGGTAACGCAGGAGGCCACCTGTTGCTATCTACAGATGACAAAGGGTAGCTCATTTAGAAGCGGCGCTTTGCAAAGAGACACGAGCTCGAATCAATCACGAGGGGACCCAAAACAAGCCAGGGAGGGCTGGTGCAGCCAGGGCTGCCAGGGCTGGAGCTCAAGCGGCTGCATGCCCCGCTCTGCCTCTCCTTACCACAGTATTCACACTCCAGGTCCCCGTACACCTTCCGGATCCTCTCACACAAGCCGGTGTTCATCTGTCTCTTCTGCAAACCGTCCAGGATCTTCATGAATGCACTGATGCCAGCCCGGTGCTCAGAGGCAGGTGTGCAAGAGTCAGACGGGGGAAGGGCCAGGTCCCCTCCACCTGCTCCCAGAGCAGGGTCTGAGGCCTCATCTGGGTTTGACCTGAGGCACCTATCAGGGTCTGGTCCCTCGGGGGCGGGTGCAGCTGCTTCCTGCCCCACCCTCGGGGGGCTCTCGGCACCCTGCGTGTCCTGGTTTGTTTCTGCACTTCTGGCCTCCGACAGCAGCAGTGGGACTTCTGGGCCCCGAGTCTGGGACAAGGCTCCGCACGGGGCACCCACGGTCTCCTCCGGAGCAGCACAAGCCTCGGCAGAGGAGGGATCATTCTTCAGCAAAAACCCATCGGAAACCACCGAGTGGGAATGAAGATCTGCAGCGTCCACAGCGGCTTCCAGCTCGCAGGATGGCAGGACAGCACTCTCGGCCTGGCGGGCGGCTAAAGGCACTGATGGGACAGGTTCCTCCACAGGGGCTTCTGGCTCCTTCCGTACCTCCCCAGGCTGTGTGTCTCCCGGGCCAGCCGCCCCCTTGGGCTCAGTCACCCCCTGGAACACCAACTCCTCCTCCGCCAGTGGCTGGCCCCCCAGGGCTTCGGGCTGGATGTCCCCGCCAGGCTCCAGGAGGCAGAAGCTCTGGTTGATGGAGCTGGTGAAGACCCCGGTCTCTTGCAAGGCCCCATGCGCCTCGCGGATGTGGGCGCGCAGCCGGATGGAGCTGACGAACTTCTTGAGGCATATGGCACAGACGTACACGAAGGGGTGCTTCCTGACGTGCAGCTCCAGCGCCTGGTACTTGGTGGCCCCGTGGCCACAGAGCTCGCAGGCAAAGGGCCACTTGTCCCCGTGCACCAGCATGTGGCGGTCACGGTCCAGCTCGTTCTTGAACTTGCGCTCGCAGATGTGGCAGTCATAAAGCAGCTGCCGCTTGCCCTCCCTGGTCATGAGGCAGAGCTCGTCCAGGGCCTCCTTGACCTTCTTGTCCTGCGGGTCGTGCGCGTCTCGGATGTGCTTGATGAGGTTCTTGACGTCCGAGTACTTCTTCTTGCAGAAGCGGCAGTGCTGCTTGATCTTCTTGTGCACGCGCTCGATGTGCACCTTGAGGTGCCCCTTGCTCAGGCAGGTGAAGGAGCAGTAGTCGCAGGCGAACTTCTCGCCGGTGTGCTTGCGCAGGTGCACGTTGAGGTTGGCCTTGATGGCGCTGGCGTAGCTGCACTGCGGGCACTTGTAGGGCTTCTCGTTGGTGTGGATCCTCAGGTGGGCCTGCAGCGAGTGCTTGAACTTGAAGACCTTGTTGCAGTACTCACACGTGAAGATCTTGAGCTGGGTGGGCCCGAGCCTAGAAACAGACGACACCGTTATCACTGGGATGCCGCACCTCCCTAAGGACCTCGGGTTCCTTCTTAGGGACCAAACACCAAAGGCTCACGGTCAACTAAATGGCCCTGAGCAGGACTGCAGGGCCGAGTGTGGGTCCCTGCTCTCAGGGTCTGCCCGGCTGGGGGAGAGAAGACAGGTGAGCACGTGGCTGCATGCCCGCGTGGCCAGTGTGGCCAGGAACACGCGTTGGGGACAAAGAGAAAGAGACATCCAACCTGTACTGGGCAGGTGGGCAATGCTGAAGGAGCTGAGTCAAGGCTTGCAGGAAAAGAAGAGGGAGGCAAGAGGAGAGAGAGAGGGAGGAGGGAGGCGTCATTCACAATGTGCACAACAACCCGCTGTGCCCCAAAGCTGACCCGGACGTAGTCCAGCTATATGACCAGACGTCACCGAATGACTCCGATGGCTCCGTCAGACCAGATGCGATCTGCTCGGGTCTGTTCCACTGCTGCAACGATCCACACGTGCCTGCTCCTTCAACGAGCTGTCGGGGGGATCCCGCCGCCCTTTGCTGCCACTCATCAGTGAAAGACCCGCATCCCCATGTCCTCCCAGGGCAAGTGAACTGGCCTGTCTGACTGGGGACCCGGCCATGGTGTGCTGAGCTCCGTGTCTGCCCTTCTGGCAAGCAGTGAGCAGAGGTGGGGGCACGTGCTCAGCTAGGCAGGCATGCGTGGGTCTGGCCAGCAGCAGTCAAGGACTTTGGGGCGGGTGGGGCATGTGTTGATGTGCACCCCGCCACGTCCCCCACAACGTCATCAGTAACCGAGCTGATGCCCCAGTCTCCATTGTCTTCCCCCTTCCCCACCGCTAGTTCAGCACTCACACAGGGCAAAGAGGGCCACTGTTCAACTGTCGTGTGTTAACCTCGTAAGTCACTTATCAATGACTGTCCTTTGTGAGTACCTGCTGATGTGTTTCAGGCACTGTGTCAGACTTTGTGTCCATGATGGAGAATAAAAGCATGGTCTGCCTTGTGGATCCTTTCCCTTTCAATATGGCAACGTGTACGAGATGCTTGGAACAGCTCACAATTACTGAGCAGGTGGTACACCAAGCCTATGCTACGTATTTATTCCCAGCCCTACTGTTACACCCACTGTAAGAATGACAAAACAAAGTCTCTGTCCGAGGTTGTACAATGGGTAAGCAGTGAAGCCAGGACTGGACCCCAAGTGGACTGAGCCTCTAGAGCCTGCACATAGCTCCTCATCCTCTCTAAGGCCTGCAAACATCACGCCCGCCACTGCCCTCCCTGGTGTGACCGCACGCAGGGAGAAGGCCCCCTGTACAGGGCTTCCAGTGCCCCAGTACAGCCCTGCCTTGTTTCTGGAATCAGAGAATGACCGTCCCCAAAGTACTGCAGCAGGCAGCAGGGACAGGAATCAGCAGATAGGCCAGTGAGGCTTCGCTCCTCTGTAACTGCTCCCTCTGGACGTATGTCCAGGTTGTCCACGAAGGTCCTGGAAACACTGATCATCACTTAGCACGGTTAATCAGACACCATTAAGCTGTATCCTCCATAACTGCAAAGTCTATATTTACGGAACTATCCATACAACTGTATTTGATCAACACGGGTTACTTTGTCTTTAAATTAAAAATACTTAAATCGATTGTAGTTCATAAACACCAGAGGGTACCGTTCACATAATGTAATTAAAATATTCAAATCTGAAAGTCAGTACTATGCCTGCATGCTAAACCCAAGGCTAATTTCAGGAAACTAATTTGGATCTTTCTCAAATGACAAAGAAACCCAGAAGGTGATAGATTTCACTGGTATAAAGAAGAGTGGAGAAAGAAACTCTGGATTCAGAATGTTAATTAAATAAACAAATCACGGTATTTTCTCCTCTAATGCAAGATCTAAATGGTCTTAGGAGAATCTTTTGCTCTCATGTATTTTTTTTTGTATCATTATGCAAATACCTGATATAGCCCACGGTACCCTGTTTCCCGCCAAGGATAACAAATGTGAGGAAGACGCTGAGCAGCCTGCGCCGGGCCGTCAGGTGCCAGCCTGGCTCGCGATGACTGTGAACTGAGCGCAGCGTCCACAGGACTGCTGTGTCGTGTCACTCCGGGAGCTCCCCTGCAGGGAGAGAGCCACTCTTGCCCCTGCATTTTAGAAAGTGATCAGGCAGAGCTCTTAAAGGTCAGACCCATGACGTGGTTATCCGACATCTGGGAATCTACTGGAAGATCAGCATACAAAATTGGAACAAAAGTGCTCAGTGCACAACTTCTCACAGCCTTATTAAGAGTGGAAAGCTGCCAGGCGCCTGGGTGGCTCAGTGGGTTAAGCCGCTGCCTTCAGCTCAGGTCATGATCTCAGGGTCCTGGGATCGAGTCCCGCATCGGGCTCCCTGCTCGGCGAGGGGCCTGCTTCCCTTCCTCTCTCTCTGCCTATCTCTCTGACTACTTGTGATCTCTCTCTGTCAAATAAATAAATAAAATCTTTAAAAAAAAAAAAAAAAGAGTGGAAAGCTGCCCATAGGTCCCAACATAAGGAACTAGTTTACTTGCACGTTTATTTTTTCTACTTATTTATTTATTTATTTGATTGTTTGTTTGTTATTCTACTTATTTTATTTATTATTTTTCTACTTACTTTATTTTTGTCACTCATTTAAGAAAGGACTCCAGGCGCTGGGGACACAATAGGGACAAAAACAAACACAACTCATGCTCTCTTGGAGCCCACCTTCCGGAGGATGGGACGGGCCAGATAACCACCAAAGAAATGGGCAGGTAGGGACCACAACCTCCCTGTGGGGATGGGAAAAGACAGGATGATGCTTTCTGACCCCAGACCTGGGCAGACTGATCAGTCTCGGGGTAGAGCGGGCTGTCCTGAGCACTGAACATTTGAGCAGACAGCTAAGGACGATTAGGAGTTAAGCAAGCCAGGGACAGGGGAAGCAGGGGAAGGAGGAAGAGGCACCTGCAAAGAGACAGCAGAGAAATACAAGGGGCCCAGAAGGTGAGGGTACCTGCTGGAGCCCAGAGACCACAGGCAGCCGATGAGCAGGCAAAGCTGGAGAAGTGGCGGCCCCAGGAGGTTCCGCAGGCCAAGTTCTCCTAACACCTCTGGTTGAGGCCTTGAAGGGCACAACCAGACAGGCGTTGTACTAGATCTCACCGGCTACGGTGTGAGCATCCTCATCACAACGTAACAGGTCACTACAGAAGGACCATGAATGATCCGAGTAACGCAAGAATGCATGTGCAAAGTGACTGTGCAGTAAGAGCAAGGCACAAAACTGCATTATAAAATACAAACTCGATTCCATAAAATAAACGGGCTCAAAAAGGGCTGGAAGGAGACACATTAAAAATATTAACAGTGTGGGCGCCTGGGTGGCTCAGTGGGTTAAGCCTCTGCTTTCAGCTCAGGTCATGATCCCAGGGCCCTGGGATCTAGCCCAGCATCGGGCTCTCTGCTCAGCAGGAAGCCTGCTTCCTCCTCTCTCTCTGCCTGCCTCTCTGCCTACTTGTAATCTCTGTCAAATAAATAAATAAAATCTTTTAAAATATATATATATTAACAGTGACTCTAATACAGTCATGAGATTACAAATGATGCTTATTCTTATAATTTCCTGGACTTCCAAATTTTCCATAAAATCAACTCATGTCCTACCTGTGTGAGAGCCTACCTTGTATGTTGCTGTAACCTAGAAATTTGTATCTGCATTTTACAAAGCAAAATCAACATGTACAATCAAGTCTCTTTCCTATTTGGTAAATGGTACTATAAAATACTGTCAGAACACATGACAACTGGAATACAGCCTAAATCAGCTGTTAGGATACTGTGTCTATTTGCCTGTTTCCTAGATGACCAGTTAGCTGAATCCGCCCCCAGCAGACCCTGGAAGAGTGCACAGACAGTTACCTAAGGTCTACAAATCAACTGGAGACCAAAATATCTTCAAATTTAATTCCATGACAGTTTTGCCAAAGGAACGAGGATTTTTACAACTTCATCAATAAATTCCGTTGCTTATAGCTGCAAGCATACAGGGTTGAGGCTACAAATTAGCGAAGCATCCCCATGACATAGATTTTATCATTTATTCTCACCACTAAAAGAAGTCAGAGTGTATGAGAGACAATCTTACACCTGATATAACAGAAGCTCAGAGGCAAACTCACTTGTGTCAAACACAATAGAGTAAAACTTCATCCAGACGACACCCGCGTCTGTCCTGTTCGCTCTCCTCCCCAGTGTCTGGCACGTAACAGGCATTTAATCTGTTGAGCTGAGCCCTAGTAGAAGAGTCTAGAGCCAAGCCAGGTCTGTTTGGCACCAAAAGCTATGCTCTCTTCAAGAACAGCTCATTTCCCCTCTTTGAGAAACAGGTGAACCCCACCCGCGACTGGCATTTTCATTGTCTTTCCTCTCAGCTGGGAAAATGTTTGCAGAGCTCAGATGATCAGTTTGCTAAGCCACCTGGGCAGCACTGATCATAGCTGAGACGGAGACCCTGGGGAGGGTGTGGAAAATTAACTACTCATTCACTATGGGGTGTTGACTGACCCAATGTGTTTGGAGGGCAGTTTGCAGTGTTGATTAGTTTTAAGTTCTCATGCCCTTTGAGACAGCAATCTCAACTCCAGCAATTTCTGCCACAGGAAGTCGTGAAGAGGTACAGAAAGACGAAGGTGGCAGAACCTTGAGAGCGGCACCGTCCATAAGAAAAAAATGGCTACAGAAACTATAGTGCAGCCATCCCATAGCAAACGCTTATTAAAACATAGGTACTGGGGGCGCCTGGGTGGCTCAGTGGGTTAAGCCTCTGCCTTCAGCTCAGGTCATGATCTCAGGGCCCTGGGATCGAGTCCTGCATCGGGCTCTCTGCTCAGCAGGGAGTCTGCTTCCTCCCTCTCTCTCTGCCTGCTTCTCTGCCTATTTGTGATCTCTCTCTGTCAAATAAATAAATAAAATATTTTTTAAGAAAATAAGTACTGGAAAAGATTTAAAAAAAAAAAAAAATTGCTGGGGCGCTTGGGTGGCTCAGTGGGTTAAAGCCTCTGCCTTCAGCTCAGGTCATGATCCCGGTATCCTGGGATCGAGCCCCACATCGGGCTGTCTGCTCCGCAGAGGGCCTGCTTCCCCCTCTCTCTCTGCCTGCCTCTCTGCCTACTTGTGATCTCTGTCTGTCAAATAAATAAATAAATAAAAATCTTAAAAAAAAAAAAATTGCTAACAGTGCATTTGCTATTTTGTATTAGAAAACAATAACAAAATTAAAAGGCTATATTTTAGTGTATCATGAAAAACTTATGGTGGCCTATGACCAAACTATCAATAGTAGTGACCTCTAGAAGAACTGTGGATGACTTTAGCCCTACATCATCTGGAGTGCTGGAACTTTCTATAAGATGTTGGTGTTACTTTTAAAAGTATGGAGGGCAGGGGATTTTTCTTCTCACCATGTATGTGTGGCTTTAAAAACCAACGCATTTACTAACGCCTTTGTTTATGCCTCTTTTATCGAGGTTGAACACACATTCACCTAAATAAAACGCTCCGCCTCCATGAAGCCAACTGGTTCTCAGTTCCAAAAGCATGTGGACCTGCCACGCATTTCACATGCGATACAGTCTCAGTCAACACAGAAGAGCCATAACAGAGGGTCTGACTCCTAGAAAATCAAGAAACCAATGTCCCCCACAACTCACTTTGCAAACAGAGTCCCGACAAACTAACATGCTGGTCCTCTGGCCCGCTACGGCCGTCACTGGAGTCCAGCTCCGGCTGGAGGCACACAGACAGACATCTTACCTGCTGGACTTCATGGGCTGTTCGTACGGTGTCTGCTGAATGGCATACTCCTGGTACCCTCTCCGAGGCACCAGGTCAGCCGTGGTGGCCTCGGGGTTGGCAGCACCTGTCTCCGGGGGCCCGGCCTCCACTGGAACAATCTTGGTAGCACCTGAGATGAAGGTACAAGGCACCCTGCATTAAAGAGGCGCCACAGGGGGCTCTGACCCCCCCATACACAGGAGCAGAGTCCCAGAAGTGTGTGTCTTCACAATGTGCCGCCCTGGCAAGGCATGGGTTTTCCTGCAGTTCACACATTTAACTTCTATGTCTGCGTCTGTGTGTGTTTGTGGAGCAGAGGGGAAGGGAATCTAGCAGAACATCCTTCTGGGCCCCCTGAATGGCGCAGCTGGTTGAGCATCCAACTCTCGGTTTCGGCTCAGGTCACGATCTCAGCACGGTGAGACAGAGCCCCGCATCGGGCTCTGCACTCAGCATGGAGTCTGCTTGAGATTCGCCCCTCCTGCCCTCTCTCTCTAAAGTCAATAAATAAATCTTTAAAAAAACAAACAAAAATCCTCTGGGGTAATTTTCACTTGATCTAGTAAGAAAAAAAAAAAAAAACAAGACGGGGACATATATACACCTGTTTACTCGCGGGTTTTCCACAGGATCACCTGTGTCCCACTTTGAACAAATGGAAAACTGCATCAGGAGATTACGAAGCAGTGGCTTCAGCTGTGAACAGGAATCCCAGCTGCCAGGGGTCCAGTCCCACATACGACATGACCTTACCATGGCGGGGGGGGGGGCTGTTTCCGCCCTAGCAGATGAAGGGTGTGGAGTGCAAAAACTCAAAGGTCAGGCTGCTTGTGCGCTTCTAGGATGCAAATGATTGAATACCTTGTATAGCAGTGGACGCAAGAACACACACGTGCATCAAAGCAAAGGCTCCAATCTACCCCATTTCTAGAATAGCAGAGGAATCAATTGCACATTTGCCTCCACTACAGAAAGCTCAAAGGACTGCCATCAATTTTAAAGACGTTACTGCTAACCTCTAGAGATGGCAAAGAACAGACAGCCGTTCCTTCTCCAAGGTTTTGCTTCCCGGGCCGACACCACCCTGAGGTAGGCTGGGGCAGACACAGCAACTTTCCAGAAAGTTCTAGACACGTGTTTTTCCATGCCTTATTTCCTACTGATCATCCTACTCTGCACTGAGGTATAAAGAGGCACCCACCGGCATTTCCACTTTGAATAAGGAGTGACTACTATTACCATCAAAAAGAGGTGCTTCAAAGGCTATAGCTGCTCTTAAAATCTTAAAATCCTGCACCTGACTTTAAATATTATTTGACAACTATCACACCAAGTGGATAGGGAAAAAACCATCATATTACTTTGTAACCCGCTATCATAATCTGCTTTTTGTCCAAAGTATCCCTTCCTGAAAGACCTTTTTTTAAAAAGGTAGTATAATATCTCCACTCTATTTTATGTGAGAGGAAAGGGAGACTGAAGTCTCCAATATTATACAATATGTGATGAGCCTACGAAAGATGGGCAGAGGGACCACGAGAGTGCGGGCTCTGGGGACCAGGGGCATCCGTCTGGTCAGAGCGGGTCTGTCTCCCACAGGAACCCCACCGCCAAGGGCAGTAAGGGGAGGGCACCCCGGGGACACGGGCTGGGCCAGGGGAGCAGAGGAAAGAAACGTGCCTATGGGGCCTATGGCAGAAGCAGGACCCCGCCCCTGCCCCCACCTCAGACGCTGTCCACAACCGGCCTGCAGGAACGGGCTCGCTATGGTGTCACACAAATGGGTAGCCAGTGCGGGTCCCCATCGGTAAGCCAGCTGCCCGGACCACAGGGTCCAAACTGTCGGGCTGCCTAGTACAGACTCAGTAAAAGATGCCTCTTTTGCCCGTTCCTGCTTGCTGTGGTCACCTGGAATGGCTTCGTGGGCCGTTAAAACCACACTTATGATGGGTTTCTTCACTCCGGAAACCTGCCCGGCCTCCTTTCCTGAGGGGATCTTCTGGACTTTCTCTGTCCTCTGTGTCCGCGGCCTCCTGGGGGTCTTTTCTCGATCATCTTCCTTATACTTCCTTTCCAGTTCGAGATCAGATTCATCACCTAAAGAGCAAACAGTACCTAGATGCATAAAGTGTCCTTTTAGATCAGTGACGGAACTAGAGATTGCACATGACCTTTTCATGGGACAGCAGAAGACATACCTACATGGAATACATACACAGCGGTCCTCACTGCTGTGAGGGCCTCTCACTTCCGCCATTGTCTTTGGTTCTTTGGGATCTCGTCTGATTCAGTACGTAGTTCCCACACCGCCGCCACAGGCCACCATCGGGGCATTGCCACAGCAGGCATAACTCTGTACCTGGGTCTCTCAAAGCCTGCCAGACTGCAGAGCCTCCGAGATTTACAGCCCAGGAAGAACCATTCAAGCCACAACCACTAGCTACCTTCCACGGTGGCTATAAAGCCTGATAAGGTGCAGACACAGACCAGACCCCATCCTTAAAAGCCCTGCAGTCTGGTGGGAGAAACGGGCAAGGACAGTCAGCTGTGCACCAACAGAAATGAGGAGCAACGGAAGATTGAAAACCATCGGTTCTGCCTGCTGCATAGCAACAGCTTCACAGAGACACAGGGAGGTAAACATAAAACTGGGGCAGGGAGTAACAGCCCGCTCTTAGAGGGCCTGAGGGTGCCCGCACCCTCCATCCCTGAGTGCAGAGCTCACGGACACCAGACTAGTAACGTGGGTGAGCAAAGCCACTGGGTGGGGCTCCAGGGAGAGCACAGGCCCCGGTGCCAGTCCAGGACGCCCTGTCAAGACTGAGGAC
The DNA here is from genome assembly GCF_030435805.1 of Mustela lutreola. Taxonomy (NCBI): domain Eukaryota; kingdom Metazoa; phylum Chordata; class Mammalia; order Carnivora; family Mustelidae; genus Mustela; species Mustela lutreola. The sequence continues at coordinate 7,570,865 of NC_081292.1, read as the reverse complement.
AAAGTCACCAGATCTCTTGATTGTTCAAAGAGGACAGAAAATCCAGACTTTTTTTTTAAATGAAACCTTCTGATTTTTCAAGGTTGACACTCATCTAAAAAAAATCTTAAAACAATGGGAGAACCAAGCACAACATGTGTGAGGCTGCCCTGACCCACAGCCCTCCCCGGCTGCTGTGGGAGGCAGGGGTGAGCCCCTGGAACATGTTATGTGGGAGAGGGGCGACCCTACATCCGTGCTTCGAACCCGTGCCACCACTGGGGAGGATGAACTGAGTGCGTTCAAAAGACATCAACACACAAAAGAATGGATGTGTCAGCCACAGAAGGAACAATGCTAACTTCACACGGCTAGACCGAGGCAGTGGCCTGAGGGCTAAGAAACACTCCAAGACAGAAAGGGAAGAATACAGTGCAAGAGATCCTTTGAATGCCTGCTGCTCCAGATTCTGAAGGAAATACAGGGGAGAAGGGGGAAAAGCATTTTCCGTCTTAGAATCACAACCACAAACCTGAAAGAAACTGCCCAAGAGTCACCTCTTTGGAATGTCAGACAAGCAGAAGGAACCATTCATCACAGTGCAGTGGGGGACACGCAGCCAGGCGGACGGACAGTGGGGTTCAGAGAGCACTGGCGGGGAAGGGGGTGCATCACACAGGTGAAGTTGGAACCGCGCAGCAATAAGGCAGAAGCTAGAGAAGACTGGAGAAACCAAAGGGAGAGTGCCTGGGGCAACTCGGGAAGTCTGTGCTCGCCAAGATTCAGGTCTGCCTATGGCCAGACCTGCACAATAATGGACCAACTGGGTGGGGAGGGGACGGACAATATAAAATGAAGAAGCACAAATTCTCTGGGAGGCCTCCCGGTGGGAGGAAGGCTCTCTCAAGATGAGGCTAGGAAAACAAGTGGCTAACGGGGAGGATTGCTCAAAACATACACTAACGTTCTGTGTTCTACCAATGACGTCTTCTGCTGCTTGTCTCTGCAATCAGGGGGTGCCTGCAACATATGCAAACCCGGTGGAAACAGTCTTAGAGAATTTAATTGCTGGAAAGGGTCCTCAGGCGATCAGTGTGAGCATGAAACATGTTAACATTGAACTAAATAGAAAAATTAGCAGATAAGAGCATGAATCAGATGGACTGTGCATTACTACTCTCCAAGGCCAAAGGGGAAAGTCAAGGACCACCACACAGGTCCATCCTTTGAGGAACATGACAAGTCCTGCAGAGCTAAAGAACAGGGCAAAACAAGTGACCTGCAAAGTCGCCGCTGGGGCTCACGTTCTGTGAGGCTGGGTCTGCCCTATGCCTAATGGGGGAATTTTTTTATATCATGTTGTGGTGACTATATTAAAACATCTCAAGAAATCTACACGTTGCCTGAGTCACAGAATTCTTTATGGGGCCTAGACAGTGGGTGGTACGCGTATAAGCACTCGCAGTAGAATATACCGGACGCTCTGAAGAGGTAGAAACAACATGTCAAGGGATTTTTTTTTTGGTTTTGTTTAAAATGATGTTCCACTTTAAAAAAGAACTCGCCCAGGTATACAATTCAGTATGTGGGCGACACAGCAGGAATAGATACATTCACATTAAAATAGAAAAAGAAAAGGAAAGAAAAAAACAAGGGCCCTGAGAATTTGAGCTTGCCGAGAGCTGAACCCCGGTTAAAGCCAGACGGCTTTAACTCTGCATCCACACGGCGGCGGCTTTAACCGCATCCACACGGCGGCGGCTTTAACTCTGCATCCACACGGCAGCAGCCCGCGGCAGCAGCAGGGATCTCACAGCCAGGCCCTGGACAAACGGGACCTTGACCTTGCTGTAGGCATCGTATGTCAGTTAGGACGGCGCTGAAGAGCAGGCTGCGTGAGAGTGGTGGACGGTAGCAAGAAAGGTCTGGAAGCGTCTGAGCTGTCCCGGGTGGAGAAGAGGAGATGGGGCGAGAATGCCACCTCTCTGCCCGCAGGGCTCACACTTTGGCCACCGAACCCACTGCTGGTGCCCGTGCCTCCTCAAGGGTGGTGCTGTCCAGCTACAGGGACAGAGAACACTGCCCAGTCCCACACCCCCCACACCCCCACCTGGCAGCTGGGGCTACAGACCCTCAGTGCAGTGAAGCGGGTCAAGCTGAAAGCGGCCAGGGGTCTTCTGGTAGCAGTTTTTCTCCCTAAGAAGAAAGAAACCCCCTCTTCTTCAACAGGACTTTACCATGTCCGCTGCTTGGAACTGAGATAAACACCCAGAAACTACAAGAGATCAAAGTGAAAGGCGAGTCAATGCCTTGAGGGTCTCAAAGGGAAAGGTGGACCCCGGGATCCTGAAGGCAGCTACACCGCTGAGCCCACCCGGGAACCGCCGGTCCTGAGACCCCGTTACCCAAAGGAACAGCCATCCTCGTGCTCAAACACACGTGCAGCTGGTGTCTCTGCTATGTTGTCCTGATTATCACACTCTCCAAACCACTCTTGGGCCTGAGCCAAGGGTGAGTCTGTTCAAAATTGAAACATGACCCTGTCCCGGCCCCCTTTAAAGCCCTTCCATGGCTTCCCTCTCATCTCCATAAGGAGAAAGGACTAGAAAAAGCCCTCTGGGGATCCGCCATAAATCCTCTCTCCCAGGACCCCTGACTTGTCAAGGGAAAGCCTCCCACACACGCGCCCACCACTACTCATCTGCTCACTCCCTGGGGCTAGAACGGCCCTGGATGACGAGCTGACCCAACACCAGGACGTTCACCTTGCACACAACACCCTCACCCCACGTACCCTGCCTTTCCAAAAGACAAACACACATACACGATTTATGCACGCACACGCATGGGCCAACGGATCACTGTATCAATGGGTGGGCTTCTCACATTGCTTTGCAATTTTCTATTCAGACGCCTCACCGTGCCGTGATCTCCTGGAAGGTGGGCCCACGTCTTCGTGTTATTTGCACACCTAGCACAAGCCTGGAGCAGAGAAAGGGCCCATCCGAGGTGACAAGCCCTGCTGTGCTGTGCTCCGAGAAACCCAGCTGCAACCAGTGGGCACAAGTCATGACAGGTTTCAGCCAGAGAAAGAAATTTCCAGCAGTGAGAGCTGTCCAAGGAGGGATGAGCAGTCTTTAGTGATGCATCTCCAAGGACAGTTTTCAAGGAAGCTTCGGATCCCATCTGTGACGCTGTGGGGAAGACGGCACCACCTGCGAGTCAGACTGGGCAGCCTCTGTATCTCTGAACTCTCGGCTGACTCACAGGGAGATGGCGCTTCGCTGGAGGAACAGGCGTGGAGAGCAGGGGGCAGGGACAAGAGAGGCCAGGAAAATGAGCAACAGGGGACAGTAAAGGGAAACTCTGGGCAAGACACTGGGCGACAGACCACTCTGCACCTCCCTCCTTCCCTGCCGGCCAGAGAGTCCAGTTCGTGCTTTGTGCAGTCCTGACCACCCCCCCACAGAAATGCCAGTGCGGCTCTGGCTGTGTCCCCTCAGCCCCTGCCCTCCTCCGGCAGCAGCTCCAGGGGACAGCTCACACTGACCATGCCCTCCAGCATCCCACCTCTGCTGCACATGGCGCCCTTCGGGGTCCCCGCTGAGCCCAGAAGTGAAGACGACTCAATATGATGGGGGCCGAGCCTCCATTAATGAGGGACAGGAGCCAGCATGTAACCGCCCTGGGCTCCTGACTTGGGGGACACTTCTGGAAGTCATTCTGAAGCTTCAGGATCCTTCAGGATCCTAGAAGAGTCGAACCTCTGCTGACGGCAGCCGTGAGCCAATACCGAAGCCTCGGCTCTCCTGCCGGCCTGTCTCACCTCCCTGTCACTCCTTCACTCCTGCCTCCTCGGATCACCCAGAAACTGTCCACAGCCACGGCCACACCCGGGGGGACAGATGCTAAGATGCTTTCCATTAAAGTCTGCCTCAAATACACAATCTGCCTTGATTCTCCGCGGCCTCATGCAACGTGGAACCGCAGCCCATTCAGCTGCACTCCCTTCTCCAGAGCTTCTGCAGTCTCCGTGCAAAGTTTTCCCACCGACTCAGGCACCACATGGCAAGCACTGTCCTCAGCAGCCTTGGAAATGATTCTTGGAGATGGTGTGACATGGTCTCTTCAGCAAGGGAGCAGCACGGACAGAACAAAGCTCCCGTGGGAAAAGCAGCATGTGCGTTCAGGGAGCGGCAAATCATTCCAGGCAGAACACGAAGCGTGAGAGCCGAGAGCCAAGAAGGTGAAGACAGACAGGCAGACACAGCCCACAGTGACCCTCGACGCCACCCAGAGACTCTGGGCTACAAACACAGGCGTCGACGCGGAGAAATGAGGGGCCGTCTACAGCGCTCCTGCGAGCCAAGCTCCTGACAGTCCCCAAAGCTCTCCCACGGCCGGCACGACTTCCGACTACCGAGTCTTCGTGCCCCGCCATGGCAGGAGCACACAGTAGGTGTTCAACATCTGTCCTTGGAAAGGAGGGAGAATGGAGGGAAACGGAGAAGAGCTGAAGAAAAGCCTTGCTGGTGATTTTGTGCCCATTCCCACGTGGACACCTGAGCAGCTCTGCCTGCGCCTGAATTTCCCCGCAGCCTCACCGGCCCCCTCCCTGTACTCTTCGAAGACGTCTCTTTTCTACTGAAGGTCTCGTGGGCTCAGCCCCGAGGTCCCGCCGGTGCGCGCTTTCCCGAGGCTTGCTGATCGCACCTGCCCAGACACACTGCAGATACTCGCCTGCTTGGGCTGAGTTACTGACTTGTTCAACTTTCCCCCTCATCCCAGCGAACACCTACATTCCTCCTGGTTGCTTTTTCCATCCGAAATTGAACAGCTCCGCGGCAGGTGCCTGTGTGTGTCCTGCACAAGGCTGTTTGGCGAGTCACACGGGCCCGCTGGAGGACACAGGACAGAGGCAGTGGGGACATCCCGCACCCCAGTGTCGGGGGGCCTGGGGCCAGACTCCACTCGACCACTTCCAGTGGGACTTTGGGAAACTACTTCACCTCCATAAAATCCCTCAGAAAAAATAAAATAATGGCACGGGCCACAAAGACGACTTTGAAGATGAAATGACACAGTTCACTTGCAAGTCCCCACACACATTAAACACCCATCGCCTCCACCCTGTCCTGGGAACGCCTGGGACACTGCCGCATGCCCTCAAGACTCCTCTCATCTACCTGCCTTCACAGTCCGCTCTGACGACTCGGTCTGAGTCAGCTCAGGCAGCTGCCACAGATCGCCACAGACCGGGGGCCTGCAAACAGCAGAGTCTGTTCCCCACGGCCCGGAGGCTGGAATTCCGGGATCAAGGCAGACCTGGAGCCAGGTGAGAGTCAGGTTCCTGGTTCTTGGCACCTTCTTGTATGTCCTCACGTGGAGGAGGGGGTGAGGGGGTACCTGGGGCCTCGTTCACGAGGGCTCTGCCCTCAGACCCAATCATCTCCCAAACAGTCCTCCCTTGGATACCATCATCTTGGGGATCAGGATTTCAGCACAGGAATCTGTGCCAGGGGAGGAAGGGGCCTGGGGACACAAACACTCAGACCATAGCAGGCTCCTGTAGAAGAAACAGAGTCGGTAGCCAGAGGCAATCTTGAGGCACAAACTTCCTCAACCCTGTCCCCTCGGGGCATCTGTTGGTCTGTCCTTCTGATGTCCCTCTCAGCACAGGCTCCGTCTGGAACTAGAGCTCAGCCCTCTGTGGAGAGCAATGGGAGGAAGACCCTCACCTACACGCTCCTGCAAGGAACACAGCCCCCTTCCTCTGCTGAGAGGACCTGAATCCTTCCCAAGATATCCTGCTTTGGATTTGGCTTTGCTTTTAAGACGTTTAACAGCCCTGCCAAGCCAAGTGAGCAAATACCTAACACAACTTGCTCCGCCAGCATTAGCAACAATTACAATTTAAAACATCTTGGGCAATGACACAGCAGGAGGCCAAGAAAGCAACAGCAAAGAAAGTCCAGGGACCACCGCAGTCCGTGATCCTAAAGATGGAGGGGCAGATGGTGGTAGGGAGTCACTGCACAGCTGCCTGTCCTCAGGCCGTTACCAACTCAAAGGCAAGCGATCTATGCGGGCAATTAGTCTGGGAACACAGACCTCTCCCTGCTCCCCACACACGGCTTGAGGTGACCTGCTGGGGAACTGTCTGGCCTGGACATGCGTGAGAGCCCCCTGAGCTCTGACTTACTAAGTTGGCTTTAAAGAATAAACCGCAGGCAGTCTCGACTATCTCGACCATGACCACCACGCACAAACCCACTGCCACGAGTCTTCCAGGAAACGCAAGCTGAAGTGTGTTGTGCAGACAGCCACACTCCAGGGTGACCAGACCGGCCCCTCTTCACCTTGGGCAAAGGGGACAACAGAAGAGGAGCCCGGCATGACGCACACCTGAGTGTCTCGCTGCCTCCCCCCCAGGCTGCTGCTGCTCAAGTCTCCCGTCTCCCTCCACTCCAGTCTCCTCCCCCGAGCTTCTGGATGGGACGTGCATGGCAATTCTGCAGCAAGGCAGGGGGTGGTTTGTCTGGTGTCCAGTCCGTGGCAGTAATAATCGGCACTGACCTCCTAAGGACCCTCCCCTGCGAAGTCCCAGCCCTCTGTCCACATCTGCCACCTAAACTCTCCCACGACTGTCCGTCCTTTGGCCACGCTCGCTCCAGACACAACACTATTGGAACCCGAGGCCAATTAAACCGCCAGGCTCTGCGGCCACATTCACTTTTATTTCCAGGACTCTACTTGGCCGTGACTCGGGAGGGCCAAGGCAACTGTGGGTCTGACTTCAAAGCCTGTCTCTCCAGTTTGCCAGCCTGCTTGCTGGTTACCCTCCTCGCTCTGGTTAAGTATTCATGTCAAGCACTGCTCTTCTGAAAACAGAATTTCTCTATAATAGCAAGTTCAACAGTAATTTTCTACCACTTAATAAAACATTCTCTTTGTAAACTGACGTCTCACTCTCCTCCTATTTCCAGATCTTTTCAGGGTCCGTCCTTCTTAAATCAAACATCATTTTGCACAAAAGAAATAAATATTTCCTTCGTGTTATCAAAGGACTAAGGATGTACTGGTTCTCTAGTAGTCACAATTCGTTCCACAGACCCTTACGGAGAGCCAAGCACTGTCCTAGGCTTTGGGGACACTGTGCATACCAGAGAAAGACCCATGCTTCCTGGAATGTACTGCTAGTAGGGACATTCAGTATCTTTAAAACATGATAAACAGATAAATTACATAGTACCTTAGAAGGTAATCAGGCTCTTGGAAGCTGGGCAGGTCTAAATGTTCAGTGTGGACTCGAGCGCTCTAGTTCTGATCTAACAAACACAACTCACACAATCATTTCCTACTGATGAGGACAGTCACTGTGACGCGGCTTATTTACTTATTTGATGGCTCGGTCGCGTCTGTTCCCTGCAGTGAGTGCTGTGAAGCACCGCAGGATTTAGTCCACTTTGCAGGAAACCTAGGGACTCGATCAAGTGGTGAGCCGCCAGGACCTCACACTTCAGCAGGCGGGAAAGTCAGCCTTTCATTAAACAGAGAATGAATGGAGGCCCCTTGGGTGTCTGGCTGTTGGGACCCAGGGAAGAAGCAGGCTCACTCTTACCCCCAGAGAGCTCTGAAGCTCACCCACAGACCACGGCCCCAACGCTTAGCATGCTACACATGTCACCCCCTCCTTTGGTCCCCGGGCACTTATGAAGTTGCTCTGTCCCTCAGCCTGTCCTAAAGATCAGGCTCAGTGAGGCGGAGAAGCGACAGGACAGAGAGACCCTCCCCCGGTAGGCAGCAGACCCAACATCACACCGGCATCCGTCTGTGTTAGAGCGAGGGCTTCCCACTGCCCTCACCTGCGTCTGCTGGGCGCAGGAGAGAAGTTTACACCGAGTTCACGTACAGGACCCACCTGAACCCCCAGGCTCCACGGCTGAAAGGAGAGACGGCCCAGAAGTGATCTGCGTGGCCACCCCTCTGCTCTGTCCCTGGGTAAAGCAGCTGGGTGACAGGTTACCCAGGGCAAACACTGGCCCTGAACAACTTCTTTCCTCTAGCCCACTGCCCTCTACCCTACAGGCAGCAAGAGGCCATCCGCTCCCAACAGCCACCCATGCCCCCCACCTGCCTGCCACACTAAGACCCACTGCACTATCGACCACACAGCTGGCCACCCTGATCGCCACACAAGCCCCCTGCCCCCGGGGCCGAGCACTCACAATCCCCACGGCTGGTCAGTGACATGCCCAGGCTCCTGCTTTGCAGCCATGCTCCCTGCCAGGGAGAGGCAATTCTTGAGCAGTGAAGAAAACCAGAGTCTGGGTTTCGGTCACACAGGGAGAGGCTGACATGTTCCCTGCACTGAGACAGACGAAGGTCTCGGGCAACGCACAAGGCGAACTACAGGTGGCCCTTCGGTGACGGCAGATGCTGACAGCAGGCTGACACCGATTACGCTGGGATAACCCACTCAGCCTTGCTTCGGAGACCGCCCAGCTGACCCCCTGGGCCTACACAGCAAGCCTGATGAGAAGCGCTGGCCAGCCGGTGTCTTTGGGTTTTTTTATTTATTTATTTTTTGTTTTTGTTTTAAAGATTTTATTTCTTTATTTGACGGAGAGAAATCACAAGTAGATGGAGAGGCAGGCAGAGAGAGTGAGAGAGAGAGAGGGAAGCAGGCTCCCTGCTGAGCAGAGAGCCTGATGCGGGACTCGATCCCAGGACCCTGAGATCATGACCTGAGCCGAAGGCAGCGGCTTAACCCACTGAGCCACCCAGGTGCCCCAGCCGGTGTCTTTGAATGAACATCAGCCAGTGTGGAAAACAAAGCTGCTGGCGGCAGCTGGGGGAAGGGAGCGCCCGGGTCACCCCTCCAGGCTTCTACACGCTCTTCCTAAGGGAAACCATCGTCCAAATATCTTGCTTTGTGTACGAGTGATAATTACACAATTAATTTTAAGGAAGTATTTTGTCTTCAAATTGTAATAGAAGCCTAAAATAACTCCACTGAGCTCTAGAAAAGGCCCTGATCCAGCAGAAAACAGGATGTGATTTCGGTGAGATGGACAGCGGAAACCTGACTGAGGGAGGGGCCCGAGGTCACCCACTTCACACCATGTCGCATCACGGAATCCCAGTGTGACCCTCAGTGCATGAGGAGGGCGCTTCTGCGATGCTTTTAGCCCCAGAACACTTTTCAACTGAATCATTTAAGCAGTTTCAGCATAAACAATCGTGACAAGGGCGTGACTTCTCTGGTTAAAGTGGCTGGGGTCCCCCTCCCCACGCTGCCCCGCCCCCGACCCATCCATTCTGAGCTGCAGGCACCTCTGAAGGGCCCCGAAAACAGCTCGAACACTGGCGGCTGAGGGTGCCCAAGGCAAGGCCGAGTCAACTACACTCCAACCAGACGGTCGCACTGAGCAGCCACGGCAGAAGCAGGCGGCGTGAGCGGCGTCAGTCCAGAGCTCTCCGAGCGTGCGATCCGCACGTGCAGAGCGAGATGCTGCGAGCTTGAGCACTGGAAGGCGGCTCGATGAAGCACGCACAGTCATCCCTCGGGACGCCCACCTCGGGCCTGGGGCTAGGCTTCCCGTGCCTTGAGTCTCGGACCGCTGCGAGCCCGGACAAGAATGCTGCCCGAGCGCCAGCCTCCCACAGCCCCCGGCCCGTACATTCCACCGAGTCACTGACATTCTGGGAATTAGGACTTTTAATTTCTTGACATCCGTGCGTTATTGCTCTTCAAGCCCAACACACGATCGGAGCGCCTTACACTTCATCTCCTTTAGAAGACGGAGTTTAAGAGCAATGGCACGGCACAAAGCGGAATGCGGAGCCTGCTGCAGAAGCACATGTTCACAGACGGGTGTGCAGGGCCACAGGGCTGAGGACCCCTCCCCCGCTCTGACCCCGTCTACGACTGGGCCTGGGGCCTGCATAGGCAGGAAGGTGCTCGGTCTACAAAACCAGGAGCAGAGTCGCTCCAGGGATGGAGACCAAACACCTGTTCCATTCTCAGGGCAATGAGCAAAAGCCCAGAGCCCCGCAGTGTTCTAGGAAGTCCCCTCGAGCCTCCCCACCTTCACCCAGCTGTGCTACTCCCATGGGACCTCCCCTGCCCTCGCGCCTCCCTGAGGTCTGGCCACTGGCGGCAGCAGCAGGAGACGGGGCAGGGGCAGTCCGCCCCTGCTCCCCACCTGCTGACTCATCTGAGCTTGCTTCAGGCTCTAACCCGCACTGGCCCTTGGAGCTCTGGGGACCGCCCCCCCCACTGCGTCTATACGCAGGGTGCTAGCAACATCCTCGTGACCCCGCTGTCCAGTTTCCCAGAGGACCTAAACCTTTAATACAGGATCCTCTTACTCAACCCTCAAGCTGCCAACTCAAGCATGCCATGTGCTCCCTGCCCACATCCAGTCCCCTCCAGTCACCCCCAGATGACGCCACTTCCCACCCCCCATCTCATCACGCGTTCCCAAGACCAACGGCCCCTACCCCAGCTTCCATTCCCTTCACCTCCAGGCCTGCCTGTCCTGCTCCCCCTTACAGGCAGCCTCCTGCTCTCCCTGTCCCTCCGCACGCTCAACGGCAGGGGCCTCTGCCCAGTGGATGCCCCACCCACTTGGGCCCTCAACAAAGGGTGGTCCCAAGCCTAGGGCTCCCGTCCATGCAGATAACATCCCTTTGGACACCCACAGTCCCCCAAAGTTCACACACGACCAGAAGTAACTTGTCCTCTCTTCCCCAAAGCTGCTTCTTCCTTGGGTTCCCAAGACTGGCAGGGCCCACCCTCCACGCCGGCACCCCAGCCGACACCAACACCTGCTCCCACTCCCTCCCTCTTGCTTCCCACCCACTCCAACCTCTGCCCAGGCCCTGGCAATCAGAGCTCTCGAATATGGCCGCTTCCCTCCACTTCCAAGGCCACTGCTGAATTCAGATACGTGGACCCTCATCAAGACCACCCTGCCCTCCCAGGCTGCCTCGCCTGCAGCTTCTCCGCGAGCCCTTCAGACTTCATTGTGACGACTACGGGTGCTCCTCACACTTACCTCGAAGTGCTAAGATTATTCTGCCCAGACCCCGAAGCTCTGAACAACTTTGCTGCACGAACTGTCTTCCCTGCTGTCACATCGCCAGCAACATCCATGTGCCCGGCAGCCGGACAGCGTCGACACACTCAGCACTTCTCACGAATCATGAATGACCCACGGCAGAAGCTCAAAAATATTCCTATTTTCCTCAACCCCTAACTACACACACACACACACACACACACACACACACACACACACCCTTACCTCTGAGGAGCTCCTCTGACCTTACAAAGAAAAACTAAGCCCCTCTGAGGAAAGATCTCCTTGTTCCTTGCTCCCCATCCCCTCCTGTCTCAGAGGGGATCCTCTGGGAGGGATGCTATTCCGTTTTCCGACCCCACACTCAGCAGTGGGATCCGTGTTTGCGTTTGTATCGCTGAGTTCCCCACAGGCCTTCCAAGAGCCCCTACAGGTACTAACACTCGAGCCGGGCAGGCAGACTCGGCCAAGGGCAGGTGAAGAGTTAAGCGTACAGGCAATCAGACGTTTGAAGAAATTAACTCATATGCACTCATTTATAATTAACGCTGCGCTAATATTCTCAAGTACCTATTCTAAATTGCCCAAGAACTAATTAAATCTCAGAACACCCCAGAGAGTAAAGTGTTATCAGCCACATTAATAAAAAGCTCAGAACAGTTGTCAGAACAGCAGACGGATAAGGGATTATATTCTGGGACTCTGGCACCAATTCACTCCACACTGCTAAGACAGCAGTTTCTGGAACTTATTAGCCCACGCTCCTTCCATCGGACCTGCTGAATACGCATCACTTTTGCTTTTGCTTGTCCCCTCAGGCCTTCTCCCATCATTCCGGCTGTCCTGCTCCGAAGGAAAGCCAGGCAAGCACCCGCTTCCAGCAGTGACCCCAGGGAGTGACAGCCATGAAAAGAAGCATCTGAGGGACACGAGGCCTTTGTCTTCCAAGCGACCCCTGTTCTCGTGACCTGACCGCACCTGCAGGCTTGTGCCCCAACTGTCATGAAGGAAATGCCTATCTCACCTTCTCTCCACACACACAAATGCCAAGTCACCCTTAGACGTGACACTCGGGCCTCCTCCTCAGGAAGCCCACCGGGATGTACTCCACAGACACGTGGTCCTCCCCAACTTCTGTTATCTATTCACCTCGCCGTTCCCCTTTCAGACACTCAGCTGCTCAAGGGAAGAGACTCACCTTACTCAACTCTGATCCCCCAACTCTGGCTGGGCACCCCACCACAGCACAAGCCCAAGAATCAGGAGAGAAAAAGAGACGAGAATCTGCCTGCTGTGGGGCTCTCAGCCCTCAGCTTTAAGCAGCCCCCTTGGCAGCCTGGAAGCACCAGGCACAGCAGTAAGGTGGTTGTAAAAGCTTCGGGCCGTGGGCCGTGGACCACTCATCCCAACTTCCTAGCCAGCCCAGGTTTTCACTGGAGAGCGCGCACTCCTTTTCAAATGGGGTCACAGGCAAGGCAGCCCCGTCCTGGGAAAAAGCATCCATTAGAGTGAAAGCCCACTGTGCTGTGGCCTCCATCACACCCTCTCGGGCCCTCCGCACCAGGACACAGCAGGCAGCCCGCCGAACTGCAGATGCAAGCACTGGGCTGCCCCCTCCGCCTCCTGACACGGAAGGAGAGACTCCCCCACACCGTCACGAACAGCCAGTACGGCCCCCACTGGCCTCCAAGGTGCTGAACAAGGAAGCCCTCACTCAGAAGTCCAGCCATACAGTCCTGCTTAGGTGGGATCTTATCCATTCCGCCCCCTCCCCCAGTCGCTGCAGCAGAAGGGTCTGAGTGCCCCGGTACCCAAGGGACACAGCAAGGCGGGAACAGAGAGATCGGGGTGCACAGGGTCAGATCTACCCCCCGCTTCTGCGTCTCACATCATCCCCAACAGGACCGGAGGCTTTAGCTCAGAAGACTCTGGACCAGGGCAGGGGGCAAGGTGGAGGACCAGCAGCCAAGAAGACAGCCCGAGCCATATGACCAGGGCTGGAGCTCAGAGGTCTAAGGGATTCAGGTAACGGCCAGCTGGCCTTGGACAACTTCCCTCACATGCCAGAGCCTCTTTCTCCTCTTCTGCAGTGAGATGGTGGCCCCACCCTGGCATCTGGCGGGAGGACCAGAGGAGACCCTCGGCGCCCTGGCAGCTGGGCACAGCTGGGCCCCCACGAAGAGGGCGCATCGGCATCGCCGTGGAGCCCAGCCAGCGCCAGTGAGCATCACGGTCCCGCTGACCCGAGTCTAGGATTCTGCAGACGCAGGGAAGTGCTGGACTGGCTTGCCTCTAGAAACTCTCCAAACACATAAACACGCATCTATAAAAGTTAGCAGCCTGATGCACACCCACCTCTGGGGCCCCCAGAGCTCCCCATAGGTTCCGGGCCATAGGTCTCACACCTTCTTCTCTCCGAGCACACATCCTGTTCTCATCCATCAGAACCTCGCTTCAAGTATCAGAAGCTACCAGAGTAACGAAGGTCCTGCGCAGGTATTTTCACCACGCAGACATTCACTAGCTGCCTCCATGGTGAGGGGCAAGAGAGAGCTGGCAGGCGGGCTCAGCAGGCACAGGGGGCTAGGAAGAAACAGCTGCCTGCCCCAAAGGAGCCAGGAGACAAGTGGGCACAAGCAGGCAGAGCAGCGGCCCAGAGGAACAGTCCAGTCTGAGGGAAGGACAGGCAGGCCATGGGGGGATGCGCAGGAGGAAAGTGACAGGTCACCTTTGCATTCGACACCTCTCTGTGAAGGGGCGGCCTCGGGCCTAGTTGAGACGTGGAGCGACCAAACAAGGGCTGTGGCTGGAAGTGCCTGGAGAGCTAGACCTGAGGCAGGGAGGGCGGCCAGTGAGGGGACCAGGGGCCCCAGAAGGGCTCAGGGCCAAAAGCCAGCAGGACTTGGAGACCAGGGGCCCCAGAAGGGCTCAGGGCCAAAAGCCAGCAGGACCTGGTGACCGTTTGTTTGGCCTGGGGTGAGATCCAAGGAGGAATCAGGGTGACTCAGGTTCTATTTCTGATGACTGAGAAGCACCAGCAAGTGAGAAGTAACTTTCTTAGGCAACCATTAAATACAGGCAGGAAAGGGGCTGGGGCGGGGGGGAGGGGGGCACAAAACCCAAAATGTAAAGAACACAGAGTCCAGAAATAACCATGAGCAGTTGTGGATGGCCAGACAGTCAGCAACCCGTACAGGGATCTCAGCCACGTCACCTGCCCGACACCACAGAGAAATGCACGGGGAAGCAAGAAAAACTAACCTTGAGTCTGCTGCCCATCAGACACCGCACGGCCCTAGTTTCTGTCCCTAGGGGATTCGCACACCTACCACACTTCCTGTGTGCCGGGCACTGTTCTAAACGCTGGGAACAGAGCAGCGAAAAGAGCTAGCCACACAAAGTGCCTTATGCAGTCTGTCTGTGCCAAACCCATACAGCAGCAGAGTCTGCTGGCTCTAGATTCTGGCAAAGAAAAGAGAAACAGGAGTGCTTCTCTGCCATGCGCAGGGCACCAGGTCCCGGGGACAGGATGGGCCCCTGCAGGCTGAGCTAACAGCGTGGAGGGAGACAGACACATAGACCGACACTCCTAACATGAGGAGACTCGCATGGCGTGGGGGGAGCAGCCTGGGCTGCTGGGAGGCAGAGGCCAAGAGCAAGGACGTGCACTCGGAGCCTGCCTGCAAAGGGATGGAGCCAGGAGCCGCAGGGGAGTGGGAATCTGCTGGCACACAAGAGGGCCCCAAGGCTCAGGGGCTGCGGATGAGTGTGGTTATTCACAGGACAGAGGGAAGCGAGTCTCAGGCAAAGGACAGCACACAAGAGAGAAAGAGCACAGAGTCCTGGGGCCTTAGAAAGTTTGTCCCGGAGTTGCAGGTGTGCAGTGGGGGAGGGGTATGGGCCTGGGGCCGTGGGGGTGTGGGGGGCAGCTGACAGGTTTATACACCAATGATCTAGCAGGTTGGTGAGGAGCTCCGAACGTCTGTGAATGGGGCAGGTGTGGGGCGTGCGTAAAACCATCCGGATATGTGGGACGTAAACAGAATTCCTCTTTGCCTTTCTGATCTCATCCTTGGGAATTTTAGATTTTAACGTGTGTTTTACAATGTCTATAACATGTTCTTATAACAAAATACCTGAGCTCCCAGCCTAGGTCCAGCACTAACTACTGTTTAACACTGGACAGGATGCTTGTCTCAGTTTCCTAATCTGTGAAATGGGGACAAAACTGGTAACTACTTCATGGGGTTTTTATGAAGAGGAAATACATTAATATTTATAAGACACACAGAATAGTGGTAGGCCTATAATAAGGACTCTGTAAGATAGTTCTTAAATTCTAAAAACGCAACTTATTAGTAACTAAATGAATACATACCAGGATGTGACTGCAAATCACTGGTGTACACAGAGCATGGACGGGAGAAGGGCAGACCAGAAGGAGTCACAAGAAGAGACGACGAGGCCTGACCCGTAAGAACGGGAGCCAGCGTGGAGAAAAAGTCAACTGACCATGGTAAGAGACCAAAGTGACATGAAGGGTAAGACATCTGGGTGGTAGGGCTGGTCTAATGGCGGGGGGCGGGGGAGCATTCAGGAGGAGCTAGACAATGAGCACAACACAAAACATGCCGCTTACCAATCGCAAGCTCAGGAGAGAGTCTGGCCAAGGAGGACATCTTCAGATCACGGAGCACAGCTGGGGGGTGAGTCCAAGGAAGCGGACAGGGGCCAGGCAGCAGTCACTAGTAAAAGCAGACAGCTGCAATCCCTCCCCCTGCCGCCCTGGGCACAGGGCAGGGCTGCATTTTCTAGCCCCTTGCAGTCAGTGGGGCCATGACATCAGCTCTGGCCAATGAAACACACGGGCAGAAATGATGGCGGTCACTTCGAGGCTGACAGGAAACCACCCAGGGCACAAGGGAGTGCCAGGACACGTGCCCACTCTTCCCAGTAGGCCCGAGGCCAGGTACGCAACCGCTGCACCCCATGACCTCCAGGCTTCCGTCCACTTGACTGGCCCGCAGTGAAATTAGGGTTTACAGGTGACAAAAGCAAACCGTCATCACCATGACACAGCTCTCCACGGAGAAAGGTGTTCTATTCTGAGACTGACACTGCCTTTTCTCCACACCTACAAACTGTCCAGCACAGCTCGCCCCAAACCGTTTTCAGTCACAGCAGCATTAGCCAAACCCACTGTTTGCTAACACAAACACAGTGTGAGCCACTTGAAATACTGTTGTAAAAAAAGCTCCATGAAAATTATAGGTGCATCTTAGGTAAGATCTTAAATAAATGCCTTGCCTTCTGTAGGACAGATTCAACAATAGTAAGAGCCAATTTTTGCAACTCTCCTTGCAGAAGATGACCCCAGAAATAACAAGCTTGGAAAGGTTCAGAAGTCACTTTTATGAAGTTGACATATTGATTTCTGTAGGCTGCAAACTGTTTTTTCAGAAACACCAGCTGTTCCACACAATAGCACAAAAAATCTCTTCTCTTGGCTTCTTTTACTATTCAAATTCAGAATAAAATAAATAAATGCTGAATACATATCGAAAGTATTAACTTGCCAGGGTTCAGCATAGGGAAAGGCTTATGTTGTTTTCTTTTAATTGTTTTAACAAGCTACAGAGTCAAGGTCAACTGTTTGAAATGTCACCAAACTGCTCCTTACAGACCATGCATTAAAACAATCATGCGAGAATTTTCCAAATTGTAATGTTGTGCTTGGCAACCTGGGAACGTGGAAGGACTGCAAAGAAGGCGGCCATAAGGCAACTGGGCAAAAGGTCACTGCTGCCTATTTTAGAGCCTTCCACGGGGGCCTGAAAGGGTAAAACTCCCAGAGTTTCTACGTTTCCATTTGGTATTTGTTAAATTAAAATCCTTTTAAGGTCATTCCAATCAATGGCACACGCGGCCATTTTCTCCACGGCTTATTACTGGTGCAGCGGATAATCTTATGAGACAGGACGGCTCCCGCCTCCCTCACTGCCGAGAAGAAGATCCACGTCGTAACCACGCAGGGTGGGACCTTCGATTCTTACACGGTTTGCGAAAAAACCGACAGAAGTACACTGAAATGAAGAAAATCTACGTCCGTGAGGTGAGGGCCGGCCATGGGGCGGGAGGCAGGCAGTGGGGGGCTGCGCGCACCCCAACCCCAGCCCGGGCCATGTGCGTGACCGGATGAGCGGCACCTCCGGACGTCAGCATCTGCAACTGCAAAACCCTGAAACTGAGCCTGCAAACGGGGTCTTTCGAGCCTATCTTAAAAGGTCACGTACCAGGTGATTCGGAGGAAACACAATTTTTGAAACGACTGAACTACAGAGTGCGAGAACAGATCTCTGGTTGCCAAGGGTGGGGGTGGGGCGGTTCTGCAGCAGGAGCGCGTGTCCCCTGGGTGACGCGACCGGAGCGGCACACACACGTGCCTCTGTGTCGGATTCTGACGTCCTGCTGCACAGCCACGTACGATGCAACCCTTAGCGGAAACGGGGTTAAGGGCACCAGACTTCTCTATGCAATCCTTGTGACTTGCTGTGAATCTGTAATTAGTTTCAAAATTTGAAGTTTTACTTTTTAAAGGGTTTCTGAGACTTGGAGCCAGACCCTTATTATTTTCTCTGTGGACCCTAGGATTTGAAAGAGTTTATCTCCCAAACTGCATTTCTTAAGATCATTCCTTTGCCCATGTTTACTGATAGAACCATCTTACTTTACGACTTTCACTAAACCACGATTTCCAGATGGACCAAAGACAGGGTTATAAACGAGACCACACAGATCACAGAGGACACACAGAAGCGTGTGTTTTATTATATGGGGGCATCGGCAAGCATTCCCGGCTATGATGAAAAGGGACATTCGACAGGAGTGACAAGTATTTAAAACTCCAGCAAGGCTACAAATGGAATGAAAAGACAAATGATAAACTACGGAAAATACCTCCTGCATTTACGGTGACCCAGAGGTGTAGTAAGGAAAGGGCACAAACTAGAAACACCCCAAATTACACACAAAACACAAATCATTTCCCGGTAACTCTATAACCACAAGGTCTAACTGTGACCACAGAGCCGCTAACTCAAATAATTAAAAGAAATCACTGGCACAGAAGCCTGGCAGGGCGGAGGACTGACAGGACACAGGCTGAAGAGGAACAGGCGGGTGGGCGGCAGCGTCAGGGAAGTAACCGACAGACACTGCGGGGTAGCTCGGCAACGTGCGCGTGTGTCAAAATGGAAAATATGCCCTTATTAGCCCAGCAATTACATGCCTAGGTATTTGCCTAAGATAATAATAGCAGGAGTACAAATATAATAATAAAATTGAAACGCTACCTGAGTAGCGTTTTTTTCTTTTTTTTTCAATCAGGGAGAAAAATAAAAAGCAATCGTGAATGTCCATCGACTGGAAACTGATGAAGGAAAATGCATGGCCCGTGCATATGGTGAAATGTGGGTGGCCTTTAAAAATGACAAAAGTCTGCACTTACTGATTGTTCGGGGTCAGGAAGCAGAGCACAGCCGCTGAACTATGGCGGTTTCCGAACCCAGCCCCACCGCCTACAGGCTGTGTGACCTCAGCAAGCTCCTAAACCTCTCTGTGCCTCGGTTTCCTCTTGTGTGAAGTGGAAGTAATACCAGTGCCAAGTTCTTCAAGTTGCTGGGACTTAAATGAGCTGTAAGATGGAGAGTATCCAGAAAGTGCTATGGAACAGCTCACTGAATAAAAAATACTGACATGAAAACTTTATTGGCCATGTTAGTGAGTGAAAAAAGAGTACAGAACATGCGTATGACCCCATTTCTAAAAAACGTGCATGAATATACAACTGAGCAGGATCTTTCTTCTCTTTTTTATACAGCATAAGAGTCGATATACCTTGGCAGTGAGATTCTTGATTACTGTTACTTTCTTCTTAGTATTTTCAGTATCATCTCAGGCATTAAAAAATTTAAAAATGTCAATATCCAATAAGCACTGTCAGACACCTTCAGAATCTGACTTGGTGTAAGCTTTCGTGGGGTGGATTTGGTAATATATAATATACCAGGGGTTACACTTCTGGGAATTACTCCTATAAAAATAACAGTATAAGTCTACAAATACACATGTATATGGGTGTGTGTACACACCTACACACATACATAGACACACACACACATGCGTATGCATAAAGAAGCACTTATTAAAGCAGTATTTACAACAGCAAAAGACAAGAAATAACTGAATTGTCATCAACCGCAAACAACAGGACACAGAAAAACAATGCTGAAGAGCTCCAAGGAAAGACCCTTTTGTTGAGGGTCTTGAATGGCCAGGAGGGGACTATGCACTTTACTCTAAAGGGGAGACACTGAAAAACTTTGTGTCGGGGGAAGAAACCCTGAGGACAGTGCAGAACACCCACAAATCTAAATGAGTGAACATCTCAGACTGCGTCCAAGTTAGATCCAGGCCTGACCTCTGGAAGCAGCAGCAGTGGGAAAGTTTTGCAAAAGAGATCCCTGATTTCCAACCAGAACTGTACAAAATGCCCAGAAGTCTCCCAGAAGGAGTCTGGTGGGATAAATCACATGAAGGCACAAAAATAAAGCAGATCCACAAGAAGACAGCACTGAACGAGCGGAGAGTCAGATTCTCTGACCCGGGGAGGTACCCATGGAGCTGCTCGGAAGGCTACAGCTGAAGCCCTGATGAAAATGCAGCCACCACGGGGAAAGCAAGCTGGTGCAACCACCCTGGCAAACAGCATGGAGGTTCCCCAAAAAGTTAAAAAGAGAGCTACCTTACAATCAGTAATCACACTGCTGCGTATTTGCCCCCCAAATTCCACTAATTCAAAGGGATACACGTTCCCTTTGCTTATAGCAGCATTACTTACAATAGCCAAACTACGGAATCAACCCAATCGTCCACCGACAGACGGACGGATAAGCAGGTGTGGTCTATACATACAACGGAGTGTCCGCCATCAGAATGAGCGAACTCTCGCCATCTGCAATGCCCCGGATGGAGCCAGAGTGCGACGCTAAGTGAGAGAAGTCAGAGAAAGAAGAACACCACGTGGTTTTTCATAAGTGGAATTTAAGAAACTAAACAAAGGAGGAAAAAAAAAACAAATGAAGATGCAGACCCTTAACTCTAAAGATCACACTGATGGGGGAGGGGAGGTGGGGGGGAGGGGAGGTGCGGGGAGGGGATGGGGACGTCCTCGGCAGGGGCACTTGTGATGAGCACCGGGTGACGTATGGACTCGCCGAATCACTATATTCTGTGCCTATAACTAGGATCACTGTTAACTGTACTGGGATTAAAGTAAAAAACTTAATAAACAAAAAAACGCCACCACTATTAACTATCTGTGTGAGGAAAAGGGAGGAGGGGGTGTGCCTGGCATGAGGGCAACTCCGTGATGCAGAGCCAGTGCTGACAAAGCCACCGGAAATTAGCCCTTTAGGGGCAGGGGGTACATCCTCACCCTTCCTCCCTCAACCATCTCTGCTCTAAAGTCTCTTTATTTGCCAAAGGGCATCAGGCTCGGAGACCACGGCACTGCCTGCCTACACGTCTCACACGGCGGCGACTCGTGCCCTGCCGTGGGTCAGCGGCCTTCCCGCTGACTTCTCTTGCCTGAATGCTCGTCCGTTCTGTGCCTTAGTCCATGCAGCCAAGAAAGGGTTCACACAGTCACCTTGAGAGCAGTTCCTCAAAGGAAAGAACAACATTTCGTATTTTCCTCAGTCTGCACGGGTGTTGGCAATGAGTCCTGGCCACCAGCCTGGATGTCCGCTAAGGATCAGGTGATGAGTTACTCAATTACTCCCCCGATCTGTGCGAGGACTTTGCACCCAATGGTCTTGTTTCGCCGCTGGAGGTATTTATAGTAAAGGACTTGAGAATGGAGGTTCAAAAGCTCGGTCCCCCTGCTAACTGAAGGACCCTGGACTAATGACCTGCCTTCCGGAGGTCTACCTACCCTTGTCTATAAAACCGGCAGGAGGAGCACAGTGCTGTTTCCACGCTGCTGTGAAGGAAGTGACAGCTAACACTGCTGAGCACGTTTCATGTGGAGGTGCTGTTCAGAGCACTTTGTCAGTCCTGCCCTATTTAACCCTCAAAGCAACCATAGGAGAGAGTGCTGGGTTTACTCCCATTTTACAGATGAGGCATCGGAGGCAGAAGGAATCTGCTAAGGGCTGGAGCAGCTGGGACTCATATGCAGGAAGCCACATCCCAAAGCCCGAGTTTCAGCCAGAACTGTCTCCCACGTGACGTCCTGAGTCCGGCACAAAGCACGGCAAGAACTTCCTTAACTTCCAGGCCGTCTGAACCCTTCACAAGCAGCACAAACGCCAGACGACAGCAGAGCCCACAGGACAGGCCCTCCCCTCCAGGACAGTGGTGCTTCTTCACTGCCCCAGAAGGTCACCCACAAGACAGGCTCTGCCACGGTGACGTCATTCCTTCGCACTCCCTTCAGCCTCATTGAGAAGCGGCTGCAGAGCTGAAGTCCAGCAAAGAACATGTGTGGAGGAAGCCCAACACTCTATTTGCTTCCAGAATGCCCGCCTCAACCTAGCCCTCGGCTTCCGTTGGCTCCTCGAGGTCCCTCACGGGGGCCCTGAGCATCCTAACGTCCGCACTCACGCTCACGCAGCCCCATCCGTCGGCTGAGACATCCTCCCTCCGCTAATCCCAGTGCCTCCAGACCGCGACAGCAGGTTCCCTCCCGACTCCCCGTCGCCGAGGGTTTACTCCCTGCTCAGTCTGCACTGGACAACCCTGCTGTCCCACCCAGAACGGAAGTGCACCGCAGGACAGGCCACGCCTCACCCTCTCTGCAAACCGCAGAACCCACCGACGCACACTCCATGGGCACCTCCCACACAACACCCTCACACAACACCCTCAATCCACAGAGGACGTATAGCCTAAAGAGGAACTGTGCCAGCCAGGGGAGCCTCCTACAGAAACGCGCCACCCCGCGGGTAACTGTCCCCATGAAGCCGTCGGTACATACGAGTCTCCCTAGGACACGGCCGCGCTCAGCCCTCGGGCATCATACCTGCTTCTCCATCCTCCTCGTCCAAATTCAGCACAATGATGCAGATGTGCTTCCTCAGCTGGCGCGGGTTGGAGAACTTTCGACAGCACTTGCTGCACTCCAGGCTGCCGGGGGCCGGGCCGCTGCCCTCCTCGGGGGCCGGCGGGCTGTCCCCTCTCGGGCCCACGGTGCTCTCGGCCAGCTCCTCCTCCGCGCTGGGCTTCTTCGTGGAGCCCTTGGGCCTGCCTCTCTTCCTCTTCATGACCGAAAACTCTGCCGAGGAAACAAGAGGGCACAGTGTAGTCACACACAGCCACGGTGCAAGGCACACACCCACTTCCAAATGTGCAAATGTGCTCAGTTTCATGTTTTGTGGAAAACAAAGTTTGAAGCAGCTGCGGAAATGAACAGCTACAAACAGTATCGTGAGTGCTGCTCTGGCTACCGTGTCATCAACGTCCTCCTATCCTGATTTAGACATACTGTTTGATGAGAACCTGGGCACATCTTCTCTCATAAAGTGAGGATGGCTCTGACCTGTGACCAGCAGCCCCCCGGTTCATGGATCACAACCCTTGTGAGCCGCTGACCCCACCTACACCCGTCCAGAAAGTGCTGAAGGACTTCCTCGCAAAGGATTCGCCGAGGCTGTTAGCTTCTCGTGGTCTTCTCCACAACTACACGGATTATTTCAAAGCACCATAATTACCACAGCCAAACTGTTCTGATAAAACAAAGAAAAAGTAATCACAACCTAAAGTCTACCAACCACAGGACTAAGGGCACAGCAGTATTTTTCGCGTTTCCTGGTGGCCTAGGGAGTTCGAGAGCAAGCTCGGAGCTGCATCAGAGCAAGTTTCAAATCGTTTTTCAACTTGTATTTCTTCTCAATTAGCACTCAAGTTTAAGGCACTCAGCTCCAGAATGAAGGTGGGAATTCCGATGGGTAAGCAGGGTCAGGGAGCACCGTGCTGTCGGGTGTGTGAAGGTGGAGAGGCGTGGTCTCAGACAATATGACCTGACAGGTGCCCCGAGACACCACCTAGCTGACACCCCAGCGTTACGGGCCTACGCGCTGCGGTAGGGCGCACCGGCAGTCCTCCCAGTCTGGGCAGCGGAGGAGAGGATGGGGTATAGGGCTCCAGCACCATCCTGGGAAACGGGCCACGCCAGAATGAGGACCACGTGAGCTCTGGACAAAGGAGCCTGCTTTGACGTGGGGTTCCCAGAACTCAGGGAGATCATGCACTACAATGGGGGAAAGGGTTGGAGGGGGGGGCTTGTAGGGGCAGAGCTTCTGCAGAGCTGCAGGGCCAAAGGGTGGTCAACAATGACCAAGAGAGACAAACCAGAACCCTCCTTGGCCAGGGCAGCCAGCACAGCGGATGGTGACTTCCTTCCCGCGCTATTGAGGGCGTCCTGGGGACGGGTGGGGGAGCAAAGGAGGGGAAGTACTTAACAGGAAGGCAGAAGAGACCAGACATGACAAACAAGGAACGAGACGCTCGGACCCCGCGGCCCACACTGGATTTTACGGGGCGGGGGAACAGCTGCATAGACACAAGGCCCAGCCGACCGCTACAGGAGGCCAGGGCAGACGGGCAAGGAGAGGGACATACGGAGGAAGGACAAACCGCTGACCTCACAGTCACTGAAACGTCCCTCCCTGCTACTCTTCCCCGTGGCATGTGCTTGCGCAAGTTGCCGAAGCAGCAATGAGGGGCAGAGAAGCAGAATTAGCGACAAGGCTCCCAAACACCTACCGCGTGTCACGTCGGCTGAGCCGCGTGATGGTTATGGAAGTCTGGGCCCGGGCCCACCCACCACGAAGGCCTCTGCACCCTGCCGTGCAGACTGGCCTTCCTCCTCAGACAGGCCTGCTAGGTGGTGAAGAAGGAACCTTACCCAGAGCAGTGGCCTCTGCCTTCAGCTACTGGGGTGACCTCTAGGCTCCCAGAAGGTCCTGCCTGATAGGACTGCCTGTTTGCCTGGGGTCTGGGGCCACCGACAGTCTAACAACATGATTTATGACAGGGCCTGCGACCAGTCAGAGCCGTTCAGAGCCGTTCTGACCTCTGGAGAACAGAGGTGTTCATCAGAACCTACGGAAGGAGGGACTGAAGGCCAGCCATATGGCCGTGTGTCATCGAGCCGGACACTGAAGGCTGGGGTGAACATCCCTGGCTGGGAATACCTGAGTCCCGTCACATAATACAGCAGGAAGAAGCAAGAACATCCAGGACTGCACAGGGGGAGAAGGAAGGCCAAAAGCTCCACATCTAGAGCCCTCCCAATCCCAGACTTGGCCCAATGCATCTCTCCCTTTGGATGGTTTTGACCTCTACGCTTTTGGCATAAAATGGTAATCACAAGTATAGTACTTTTCTTGAGTTCTGTGAATCATTCTAGCAAATTAAGGAACCAGAGGGAGTCCTTGGGGTCCCCAAATTTGCAGCTAGCTGGTCAGAGAGAGGGTGGCCCCAGGGACTCCCAAATTTGTGGCTGGGGTCAGCAGTCTTGCGGGCAACTGTGCCCCTAACCTAGGGTCCAGCCCACACACTGTGCCAGGACACCCGGCGTTCTCTCCTCTGAGATGAGCCAGAGCACGTGACCACGACCATGGAGCCACAGGGTGCGAGACTGCCCCAGTCTGGGTCGTTCTTCGCAGACAGGGGACTCCTGCAGGCAGAGCCCAGGTCCTGACTCTCTGTCTCCCCTAGCACCTAAACTGGTGTCCTGCACAGGAGATGCCAATCGATCTCGGTGCATTAAACCAGTGGGCTGTGCGCAATGTGGCTGTCAAGGAAGAAACACAAAATCAGCCCTGAGAGATTTGGAAATCCTCTAACACGACGGTGACAAAACTAATCTTACATCTTGCTACATCCATAATGCAGATGCTCAAGACCAATTAGTTAGCAAAAAATGAAATATTCATAGATGAACTTGGAATAATTTAAAAGCAGAGAAAACGACTTGCTGCTGTCAACTACAAACATTTTACAGAACTGCTGAGAACTCTGCAACTGGGCCAGGGAAACCTTGCAACCTCTCAATCGAAACCCTGGGATAGGCTTGCCCTTCGTTCCCTTCCTCCTGAGTGCAGTCCTTCATTCGGTCTGTCCAGGACCTCTGATTTGTCCGAAAGACATCTGCCCACTAAACTCCCTAGATCCCTACACATGGCCCCCGGACCACAGCCTCCTGCTCCCGTCCTCCTCCTGTCTCACTACCTCGCTCTAGAACGTTCCATTGTTCACAACACTCAGACCTGGTGTTCTCGGTCCTTCCTCACATGGTTCAACACACACACACCATACACAGCTGTGCTCTCTCTCAAGTGCTCAGCAATGTTCCAGACCTCCCTGAATTTGCAGAGATAATCCCAGTCTTTTTATGTACCTGCACTGCTCCCCTGTCTGGGCCC
The DNA here is from genome assembly GCF_030435805.1 of Mustela lutreola. Lineage (NCBI taxonomy): Eukaryota > Metazoa > Chordata > Mammalia > Carnivora > Mustelidae > Mustela > Mustela lutreola. Next base: position 7,545,310 of record NC_081292.1, on the reverse strand, counting down.
ACCTCCTGCACCCCAGTCAGACCCCAGGCCCCAATTCAAACCCTCACGTCCTCCTCCACGAGGTCGTCCCAGCTGGTCTCGTGCTGACAGCGTGAGGTACACGTGCTGTGCACGCCACTGGCACAGCCTCCAGCCTGCGTGTTTCCCTCTCTTCCCACCCATTACACATCCTGAGGTTGAATTCCCAGAGCCCAAGGATCACAAACAGAGCTGGAGATGAAGGGGACACTGAATTAGTAAATACACATTGTTTGATGGCAAGAAAAGAAGCCATTTCCTGCATCCAGAGATTCCAGAAGGAAGACAGATGGAAGCCACCACATCTTTCAACCCTGCCCCGACACCACAGTGTGGGGACAACTTCCTCAGTCAGAGAACCGTCCCTACAGTTCCAAGGCCAAAACTGGCAAAGGACAGGAACAATCAGCCAAAGGTTTAATTCAATCAAAAGACGACATGAGCACCACGAAAAAACAGCTCCACGTTGCTAAAAATCTAATAACGTAAGCCCTTTATTTATACATCACTCGAGTATGCAAGGCCCGCTCCCAGCTCTTATCTCATTTTATCCCCATAAAAACCTTCAGAGATGAATGCAGCAAATGTAATTTCTTCAATAAGAAAAGAAATAAGGGACCTGGAGGTCCAAGGGGCTTGGCACGTTTTCCAGAAGCTGCTGCTAAGCTCCCAGAACCAGGATCCGGGTTCCCTCTCCCCGCCAGGCTCTTTCCACTGGGTGATGTGGCCCCTGGGTCGGCTCTGGACCGGTGGAAAGAGCCTGTGCTGCACTGCAGAGAACACCAGCTGCCAGCCAGGCCGCGCCGCGTTAAATCCCCCCCCAAGCAGCCGCCTCTAGTATGAAAAATAAACACAAAACTGTCTCTGTTTTATAGTCCCCTATAAATAAAAGCCATCCATTAAAATGCTGAGCATAGTACTTGGAAGGGGATCACTGAATGGCAAGCTCCTGTTACTACGGACACACTCATTAAAACTCTCTCTGGGACCACTTCCCTGGAGCAACGGTCACCTGCGGCCCCGTCGGCTGCCGGACCATGCGGCGGAATGCACACCTGCTCTTGCGCGACCCTCGTCCCTCGATTTCTTCCTCCCCCAGAAAGCGGGCGCGGAGTCAGGCGCAGCCACATTTCACCAGGCTGGAGGCCAGGGAGAAAGCCCTCGCCCCGCAGCCCAACCCAGTCTCTCCAGCTCGAGAACCGAGGCGACTCCAACACGGCTGGGCCCGAGCGTCCGCCTCCCCGACATCTGCTCGCACCGAGCTCCGGAAGCCCCGCGAAGACGGGGAGTTCATTACCAGAAACGAGGGAGAGCGCCTTGGAGGTCTATGGGGGACGCAGCACCTCTCCCCGGGACAGACCGCAGCCGGTCCTGGGACACGGGGCCCCCGGGAGGCCGGAGGCGCCCACGCCGGCTCCCCGCGGAGTCCCCCAGACGGCGCGGCCGCGTCCCGCCAGCAGCAGCCCGGAGGAAGCGGACCGGGCGCCCGGCGCAGGCAACTGCACCGCGCTTGCCGGGCTCCTCCCGCCCGGTCCCTGCGGAAGCACCGCAGCAGCCCCTGCACGGAAGGCGACGCTGAGGCGACAAGACTCACCAAGCGGCCCGAGACACAGAAAAGGTAAGTGGCACAGCTCGCCTTGGAGCCCCCCGCTGGCTTCACGCTGACGTCAGCTCACGTCAGAGCGCAGAGTAGTACTGCGGGACCCTCCGCTACACTCCGCAGGAAAGGGACCACCGCGGCCCCAGCGACAAGCCTCAGTGCCATCCGACTCCTGAACCAGACCACTTCGAGGAAACGGGCACTACGGGCTCTGAAGGGCAGCATGCGCTTACCCCGTACTAAGGCACCGTGTGAACCACGCACGAAGGCACCGTGTATTAACATGCATTTATCAGGTAACCTTTTCCAAAAAAATAAAGGCAAGCATCTCTGTCCTGCTGCCAGAGGACAGAAGCAGGGCCTCCACAGGTGCGGTGCAGGCAGAGCCCTGCGTGAGGCACCATGGGGATGGGGTGGGGGGTCCAGTACCCAGGCCATGCTCTACAAGCCGAGCTGGGCAGTGGGGCTCCGGCTGCATCTGCCCTGACCACGTTCTCTGCTTGTTCACCCAGAGAGCAAGCCGGCTACTACCTCCCCGGCCCAGAGTGGGGTGCCTCTTTGTAACCCGCACGAAAGCCAAGTGTGTGTCAGTCCCAGCCAAAGCAATGAGGTGACAGCCCCAGGACTGGGACCTGATCCACCGGAGTCCGGGATGGGTGCCCTTTAACTACCCCCACACTGCCACCCGAGGAGGTTAGGGGGCTCAGGCTTCAGTGGTTTCTGGAACAGAGCACGGCAATGCCTGTGTACACTCAGAATGACCCTATTCGTGGGAGCAGTCCAGGAGGGACAACACAGAGATTTAAACTTGGACGTCAGCTTCTACCCTCAGACTAGACTCTGTGACCCCCCTCTCTGGCATCCCGTCCTTGATCCCAGAGAAGTCCTTTCCCTGCTGCCCTGCACAACTGCCTCTTTGCCTGCCTGCGACCCCCTAGCCTGGAGGCGGGCTGAGCACCCCGTGCGCCCCGCACTCTCAGCACCGAGCAGAGCGCCCAAGCATCTGACAGGTGCGTGATGTCTGAATAAAGAAACGGGGCGTGAGGGAAGGCAGAGATAAAAGGAGAAGAGCTCCACTGGGAGGTCTGGAAGGGGGAGATCACAGAGCCCAAAAGAGACTCTCCAGGGACCCCCGTGAGTTCCAGCCCCAGCAGGTCCCCTGTCCCAGCCGCCATCGGGATGAACGAACGTGTGCACGCACGCTCCCCCACCACTCACACCCAAATACACACCCACATACATTCTCAGACACAACCACACACATGCACATTCTCTCTGTAAGGCAATTTTTTCTTGGACCACAGCCAGAGATCTGATGGGGAAGAGAGCAGAAAATGAAAGGTTCCTAGGCAGACCACTTCCTACATGAGCAAAAAAGATTAAAAGGCTATAAAATAAACCAAAGGATTTAGGAACCTTCCTGTTACAAAGGGAGACCAAAATAATAAATCAATTACTACTCAGTTAAAGGTTTAATTAAACCATTTCAAGTATCTCTCAACTTAAAATGAATTGTGAAGGTTAAACCTGAATAGAAGTCATTAGAGAGAAACTAAGCTTCTGGAAGCCTCGAATTTTACAGACTCACAGAGAGAAAAAGGAGGACTTGGAGTTCTTAATGAAAGACTTTTGAAGAAATGTTCTCATATTAAGACTCTGCATTTAATTAAAGTCTTAAATACTTTTAAAAATTAAACTGTACAGGCAACTAATCTTCCCATATGTGCACACCAAAAAAAGAGAAGAAATGTGTTCAAGAAAAATTTAAGTCAAAAGTAAATTAGTTAATAAAGGAAAATAATTTCTAAAGTAGCTTCGTAGTAAGAATCTGATGATACACAGAGCAGGACAAGAGCAGGCAAAAGCCGCCAGAGCAGCTGGGCCAAACCCCACTCTCCCACCTACGAACTGGGTCACCGTAAGCGGGTGGTTGTAAGACCTCCAGTCTCTGAGCCACATATTCCTCAGTTATAAAAATCTGGGCTGCAGTAAGGAAACGGAAGACATGGACAGCACTACAGACCAGAAAAAACTAACACTTATCTATGCGAATGTGCCACCGTCAGTAGCAGACTATAAATTCTTCTCAATCGCACAGGGAACAGTCTCTAAGATAAACCATGTCAGTCCATATATCAAGTTTTAATAAATGTGTAAGGGCTCAAATACATACAAACTATGTGGGCTGAAATTAAAAATAAATAACTCATACAGGTGAATGACCAAAAAAAAAACCCAAAAAACAAAACAAAACAAAAACCCAATTAAGAAATGGGCAGAGGGACAACTGACAGAATGGGAGAAGATATTTGCAAATGACATATCAGATAAAGGACTAGTGTCCAGAATCTATAAAGAACTTAGCAAACTCAACACCCAAAGAACAAATAATCCAATCAAGAAATGGGCAGAAGACATGAACAGACATTTCTGCAAAGAAGACATCCAGATGGCGAACAGACACATGAAAAAGTGCTCCATATCACTCGGCATCAGGGAAATACAAATCAAAACCACAATGAGATATCACCTCACACCAGTCAGAATGGCTAAAATCAACAAGTCAGGAAATGACAGATGCTGGCGAGGATGCGGAGAAAGGGGAACCCTCCTACACTGTTGGTGGGAATGCAAGCTGGTGCAGCCACTCTGGAAAACAGCATGGAGGTTCCTCAAAATGTTGAAAATAGAACTGCCCTATAACCCAGCAATTGCACTATTGGGTATTTACCCTAAAGATACAAATGTAGTGATCCAAAGGGACACATGCACCCGAATGTTTATAGCAGCAATGTCCACAATAGCCAAACTATGGAAAGAACCTAGATGTCCATCAACAGATGAATGGATCAAGAAGATGTGGTATATATACACAATGGAATACTATGCAGCCATCAAAAGAAATGAAATCTTGCCATTTGCAACAACATGGATGGAACTAGAGCGTATCATGCTTAGCGAAATAAGTCAAGCAGAGAAAGACAACTATCATATGATCTCCCTGATATGAGGAAGTGGTGATGCAACATGGAGGCTTAAGTGGGTAGAAGAAGAATAAATGAAACAAGATGGGATTGGGAGGGAGACAAACCATAAGTGACTCTTAATCTCACAAAACAAACTGAGGGTTGCCGGGGGGAGGGGGTTTGGGAGAAGGGGGTGGGATTATGGACATTGGGGAGGGTATGTGATTTGGTGAGTGCTATGAAGTGTGTAAACCTGGTGATTCACAGACCTGTACCCCTGGGGATAAAAATATATGTTTATAAAAAATAAAAAATTAAAAAAAAAAAAAAAAAAAAAAAAGAAATGGGCAGAGGAACTGAACAGACATTTTTCCAAAGAACACATGGAGATGGCCGAGAGACACATGAAAAGATGCTCAACATCACTCATCGTCAGGGAAATGCAAACCAAAACTAAAGTGAGATACCACCTCACACCTGTCAGAAGGGCTATTATCAAAAAGGCAGGAAATAACAAGTGTTGGAGAGGATGTGGAGGAACAGGAACCCTCCTGCACTGTTGGCAAGAATGCAAACTGGTGCACTCTGGAAAACAGTGTGGAGGCTCCTCAAAAAATTAAAAACACAACTGCCCTACCATCCAGAAACTCTACTTCTAGGTATTGAAGAAAATGAAAACACTAATTTGAAAAAATACACACACATCTTCATCCCCTGCAGCATTATTTAAAATAGCCAAGATATGGAAGCAGCCTAAGTGTCTACTGATAGATGAGTGGGAAAAAAAGTTGTGTTATGTCTGTGTAAACACACACACACACACACCGGAATGTCTCTGAGCCATAAAAAATCATGAAATCTTGCCATTTGCGACAACACAGATAAACCCAGGAAGTGTTATGCTAAGTAAAATAAGTCTGAAAGAGAATGATAAATACTATATGATTTCACTTATATACAGAATCTTAAAAAAAAAAAAAAAAAAAAAAAAAACCACAAGAGCAGAGGACAAACAGGTGGTTGCCAGAGGGAGAGGGACGGGGGACGAGTGAACACATGAAGGGGATTAGAGGTGCAAACTTCCAGTTATAAAATAACTAAGTCATGGGGATGAAAAGTACAGCATAGAAGGGGCACCTGGGTGGCTCAGTCGGTTAAGCATCTGCCTTGCACTTGGGTTGTGATCCTGGGTTCTGGGATCGAGCCCCGCATGGGGCTCCCTGCTAAGTGAGAAGTCTGCCTCTCCCTCTCTCTCTGACCCTCGCCACTGCTCCTGCTCTCACTCGTGCTCTCTAATGAGTAATTTTAAAAACCTTAAAAAAAAAGTAAAGCATAGGGAAGATAATCGATAATATTATAATAACTTCAGTGACAAATGGTGACTAGAGCCATTGCGGCAATCATCTCATAATATATAAGAATATCAAATCACTATCTTATACACCCTGCCACTACTGTAACATGTATTCCAATTAAAATTTAATTTTAAAAAAGAAAAAACAGGGGTGCCTGGGTGGCTCAGTCATTAGACTGCTTTTGGCTCAGGTCATAATCCCAGGGTCCTGGGATCAACCCCCGCATTGGGCTGCCTGCTCCATGGGAAGCCTGTCTCTCCCTCTGCCACTCCCCCAGCTTGTGTTCCTCTCTCACTGTCTCTATCAAATAAATAAATAAATCTTAAAAAATAAAAATAAAAATAACAGACATTTATATATCTCAAAGATACATGGAAATTAAATGGTGCTCCTAAATAATGAATAGGTCAAAGAGGATACTGAATCAGGAAACAACGCTGAGACAATTAAGAGGAAACACGACATGCAAACACAGGTGGGATGCAGTGAGAACAGGTCCACAAGGCTGTAAAACTAAGTGCCTGTGTGAGGCACAGAAAGATCTACCATCGGTAGCCTACTCCTCTAACCCAAGAAACCAGAGAAAACAGAAGCAAACCAAACGCACGCCAAGCAGAAGGACAAAAAGTAAAAATTAAACGAAGAATAGAAGATAGAAATCAAAACACTGACAAACTTTTAGCTAAACTCACCAAGGAAAACGAGGTAAGATTCAAACAGCTAAAATCAAGAGTGGAAAATGGAACATTACCACTCATCTTACAAAAAGGTTTGTTTTGTTTTTTTTTTAATTCTCAGGGATACTGTGAACAAGTAATTATTTCCAACAAAGCAGAGAATTTTGATGAAATGGAAAACTTCCGAGGACACATACCACTGAAAGGAATTCAAAAAGCAACAGAACATAGTCACACACCTGTTGCAAGCAAAGAACTGAATCGGTAAACCAAAAACTTCCCACCCAAAGACCAGAATTAAAAGGCTTCACCAGTGAATTCTATCATACATTAAGAAGAACTAGGGGCGCCTGGGTGGCTCAGTGGGTTAAGCCTCTGCCTTTGGCTCAGGTCATGATCCCAGGGTCCTGGGATCAAGCCCTGCATCGGGCTCCCTGCTCAGTGGGGAGCCTGCTTCCCTTCCTCTCTCTCTGCCTATTTGTGATCTCTGGTCTGTCAAATAAATAAATAAATAAAATCTTTTAAAAAAAGAAAAAGAAATTATATGAGAAGGGGAAGTCATTTTAAAAAGAAAAAAAAAAAGAACTAACACCAACACTTCCAAAATCCTCCAAAAAACAGAGGAGGCAGGGACACTTCCCGGCTCGTTCTGTGAGGCCACTATTATTCTGATTCTAAAACCAAAGACATCAGAGAAACGGCCCCCATAAGATCTCTGAATACAAGCCCTAATCTCTTCATCAAGATTCCAGCAGACCAACTCCACGAGCACATGAGAAAGGATTATGCAGTATGACTGAGTGGAATGTATTCCATGAACGCAAGAGTGGTTCAAGGTATGAAAACCCAACCACGTAAGTCAGTGCATTCCTGAAGCGAAGGGGAGAGAGAACACATGGCCATCCCCACTGAGGGACGGACCATGGCCGCAGGGCAGGTTCGAGGGGGGACGGGCCTGGTGAGCTGGTTGTCGGGGAGACGAAGAGGAGGACGGATCTCAAGGAAGAGGGGACCCAGGGTGGTGTCCTGAGCGGACAGCCATACCTCTCGCTACCACTGGGAACAAGGGTGAGGACGGAAGTCAGCATACGCGTCCCAGAAACCACAGAATTCCAGGAGGAGATCTATCTGCGCTCTCATCACTTGCTCATTATTTATAAATGAAATGAAAAATTCAAATTATTTTATCTCATTCACATTTCATGTTAGTTGGAAGAAAAATCTTAATAAGCAAAGCTGAATAAGAACAGAATTAAAGCTTTGTAACCACCTTTCTCAACGTTGTCAGCCCATTAATCCACGTGACTTCTATCTGCCATATGAATTTTACATAAGAGATTTTATCCGTTCTTCTGAGTTTATAGAAGCTCAACCCCAGAGGCAACACTCAAAGTTCCTGACTAAAGCTCTGGTTCCAACTGTCTGTTAAGCCACACTCTTTGGAAAGCCAATGCATCTTAACCACTCTGCAGGACTGTGGCCATAGGGAACGTGGACATCATCAGGGGTCCTCCAGTGAGGTCTGGACAGATGGGCCTTACTCACCCCTAGACTCAGTGGCAGAGGGAGGGGTGGCTGAACTGTGAGGCCCTGGCATTAGGCAGATTCTTTTTTTTTTTTTCCAGCTTTACTAATGGATGATCAACCAACCAAAATTGCATATATTTAGGTCACACGATTTGTTTTTTTAAGGTGCACGACAAGATGGCTTAATGTACATATACACTGTGAAATGCTCACTACAATTGACAGGAGAACCATCTTTCTCTTTTGGTGAGAACACTCATGATCTACTCAGTCAGCAACTGTGAACTGTAAGCCCCAGGCTGCGCGTTAGATCCCCGGAACCTACCCAGCTCAGAGTCTGTACCTCTTGACTATCATCTCCCATTCTCACAACTCCCGGGCAACCACCATTCTACTCTCTGGTTCTGTGAATTCACCTATTTTAGATTCAACACATATGTGAGATCATACAGTATTAGTCTTTCTGCATCTAGCTTATTTCACTTAGGATAATGTCTTCCGGATTCATCCATGCTGCAAATGGCAGGCTTTCCTCCTTTGTTAGGGCTGAATAACATTCCTGTGTGTGTGAGAGAGAGAGAGGGAGAGAGAGATCTTCTGAACCCACTCATCTGCGGACACTTAGGTTATCTATTGTAAACGAATCTGCAATGAACACGGTGCAGATCTCTCTCCGCCATGTTGATTTCACTTCCTTTGGATACATTTCCAGAAGTGAGATTGCTGGATCACGTGGTAATTCTATCTTTACTTTCTTGAGGACCCTCCATCCTGTTCTCCATAGTGGTCGCACCAGTTCGCATTCCCGCCAACAGGGCACAAGGGTCCCTTTTCTCTACATCCCCACCAACCCTGGTTATCTCGTCCTGCTGAGGACAGCTGTTCCCACCAGGCGTGAGCTGAGCGTGCTCCCTGCGGTTTAGACCTGCATGCCTCTGACGGTTAGAGACACTGAGCACCTTTTCATGCACCTGTTGGTCATCCGTACGCCTTCTTCGGGAACATGTCTGTTCAGCTCTTCTGCCTGTTTTTAATCAAGCTACTTGGTAGATTCTTAACGCCAAACTGACCTTCCTCCCCCTCCTCTTCCCCAAAGCAAAGACACTCAAATGGGCACCATCGGTTTGAGATGTGATTACGTGGCACTTCCCACCTCGGACCTGCTTTCCTGAAGCGGGGAGAGGACAGATCCGGCCCCAAGGCCCGTGCCAGGGCTGAAGCGCTGCGGGCCCAGCGTAGCTGGCTGCAGGTGAGGAGACAGGACGACGCCCACTTCTCCTCACTCACCACCGCCAGGTTCACCGGGGCTGGATTTCCTCAGCTTCAGCTCACGCCATTCCCAGTAACCAGCAGAGCTTCGCCTAACTCCAGCAACTTAATCCTCGGTCAGGTGTATTTCTCTGCGCTCCCTGGGAATGGCCAGAGGGACTCATTAACCAAACACTGTCTGTTTGGACTCGCTCCTCGCTAACGATGTCGGACAGAGGATCAATAAGGCGGCTGTTGGGAAGCGCCAGTCTGAATCCGCCCAGGCACGAGCACTCGGTCATCCGTGTGGCTGAAGAGTCCTGCCATGGAACAAACCATCCTTCTGCGCAGGGGCCTGGCGGGGGTCCCCCACCATATAGTTACGGTTTTGAGGGGGGTTTTTTGAACTGCCGTGTGCAGCTATGCCTCCTCTACTCCGTATTCTCTTGGTCTGCGGGGACCTCATTATGATGCCTCCACGGCGCCTCGAGGCCAGCCACCCACCACTCCAGGGGCCGTCCAGCGGGACACATGTGGATGCTGCGGACAAGAGGGATCTCACTCCGCACGCTGCCTGCGGACCCAGAGGAGTCTGTGCGGATCAAAGGTTTACACGCTCATTCAGGAACGCTGTGCTTCAGGTTGTGTGTCCTTACACATTCATCACGCATGTTAGAATAGCTCCCCTTTATTGTCTTCCGTGCCGGGCGTCATCTGGTGCCACAGGCACATCCCGCCTGTGACAGTCACATCCATCTTCATTTGTCAGGTAAGCACGGGGAGGCTCAGAGAAGTCACGTCCTGTGCTTCCGGGAACGCAGCGCGCGGGTCCCAGAGCCGGGTGAGAGCCACACTCGTCTGAGGACCAGCTCGGGCTCTGTACACGGTGGGAGGCTACCCCTCCTCTCGTGCACTCCCTCCTTCCTTCACGCGGTCCCTCCTCCTTCTACAGCCAGGCGCTGGAGAGGCTCCCGCAGGGGCCGGGTGCGGGGCGCTCACACACACACTCCTATCTGAGCGGGCCTAGAGCCGGACAAGGACTAACGTGGGAAACGGGAGCGCTCCGGGCTTCAGGGCCCACCAAACACAAACCTAGCGTCAAAGAACACGTGAGCAAATCACCACCATCGCCACCAATGGGCACGCCAGTGGCCCCCTCACCCGGAACCCCAAAGCCCCTTACCATCTCCGCTTCTGCTCGGGTTGGTGGGCTCAGGGGTACTCAGAGGTCTGAGGGGAATGATGATTTCATCAACATTAACCCCTTCTTCTGTGTGCTTCTCAGAAACGTGGGACAGCAGCTCTGACTGGTTGGGTGAGAAAAGGTTACAACATTTGCACATGAAGATGGCTGTGTTTTCTGTAAGGAGAAAAAAAAAAAGAAACTATGTTATTTCAACCTAACAAAAACAACAACTGCTTCCAATCACCGAAGAAAAATACTGAAGGCTGCCCTTCTGAGCTGTGTCCGGCCTCCAATAGACTGTCCCTCTCGTGGACACCTCCAGGCCAGGCAGCTCACTTCTAAGTTCAGGTGGCCCCAGTCACCAGAAAATTCATTCTTCAGTCCTCCTGGCTAGGGTCTAATATGGGCAAACCCTGCCCTCCCCGCCCCCGTTACCCAAATCTACCTAACGTCCCAGATTCCAGCAATGACATGGCAAGGTAAAAGGAAAAAAAAAAAAGTAGGAAACTGCAAAACCAAAATCCAACCTTCAAGTGAATGAACCTCACTGACAGCAATTAAGTGCGCTAGCTAGGCTCTCTCAAATTAGGTACAAGGGAAAATTGATCAAAACAGCATTTCTCAAGAGCCAAGACACCTTTCACTGGCTGGCACACAGACTTAAAACAAGAAGAATGGGAATCTGTTGATTTTTTTTAAGCCACTTAATTCCTATTTGAAAGCATCACCACCATTCACAAATATTTACTAATAGCCCATTACTTTCATCCCATTATACTAGGCAGGAAGACGTAATGGGAAAAGGCTCCTTTTTGAGTCTCAGATAATTGTCGGTACATAGAGGAATATTAAATTCAGGATCAAAAAACTAATTAATAGCTAGCTCTTTTTTAAGAGCGCAGAGGAGAACCGGATGATGGAAGGGACAGTGGCTTTGAAGCCCAACAAACCCAGACCCTAGAAGCTGGGAAGTGCAGTGATCTTCAGGAGGTACTAATACCCCGGGGCTGCCGGAATGCACTAGGAGAGGCCGAGTGGGCCTCCCGCTGGGCAGCGGGAACACCGTACACCACAGCCCTGAGTCAGTCCAGCTCTCCACCTACCGCGTACCCTCGCCCACCTCACCAGCATGCTGGACAGCTGGGGATCTACACCCGCACTCCCTGCTTCCCCCCAACCCTCACCAGCCTCACGGGGAATCACACCGGCAGTCACACAAGGTGTCCGGGCCACCTGCTCTCTTTGGAGGCCGGACGGACACATGGCAATCCCGGAGGAGCTCTGTGCCATCTGCTCTCCGCGGACGGTGGACAAATGCTTCTTACCGCTGCACTCCCACCTCCCAGCCTCCCAGCGGGCTGCTGACCTTGCTTCCTGCGCCCCACGAAGCCACGCCACGGCAGCCCCCACGGGCCTCCTCCCCCACGCCTGCCCACCCCCCCCCGCATCCTTCCCCACCCCCCGCCTGGCGCCTGTTGCTATGAGGGTCCGCACCTGCAGCGCCACGGGAGGTGTGTGTGTTGTGGGAGGTGGGGGGGCGGGGGTCTGTGGGGGCAGGCCACCCCGGCGCGCGCAACATTATTTTTTAAAGCATTATATATTTTTTTCTAATATTTGTTTTTATTTATTTGGCACACAGAGAGAGAAATCACAAGTAGTCCGTGTAAGGGCCTGCCTCTCCCAGAGGAACCTGCCTGGGGGCCGCGATGGAGGGGCGGGACAGGCCGGGTGCGGACGGCCAATCGGTGGGGTGCGCGTATATCCACTGGGGTGAACTGAGATTCGATTGGCCGCCTGCGTAGGGGCGGGGCTCAACCACCCCCATAAAGGTTGGTCTGCGAGGCTGTCAGGAGGAGGAAGGAGGCGAGCTGTCAGAGGAAGGAGAAGGAAGGAGCAGGAGGAGGAGAGTCGTGGGAGCAGGAGGCGGAGAGCTCTTAGAAGAACAGCTCTTCTAAGAGCTATAAGCGACGCCAGGGGCCCCAAGCAGCCAGCGGCCCCGCCACACACCGCGGCCCTCGGCAGCGGCGCCTCCTGGAACTGCCTAGACGCCAGCAACGTCGCCGCGAAGGACCTCGCCACCCCCAGCCGCAGCCTCGCCGGGAGCTGCGTCATTCTGGGGAGCGGCTTCATCTGAGAAGAGGCCTCCCCAGTGAGCAGCATCGTGGGGGAAGAGGCTTCCTCCAGAGTGGCCTCTTTGGGGAGCAGCCCTGTCCGGGGAGCGACCTCATTAGCAGCGGTCTCGTCCTGGAGCGGCCTCGTCCACAGCAGCCTCTTCTTGGGCGCGGCCCCACCGAGCAGCAGCCTCATCCTGGGAGTGGCCTCGTCCGGAGTGGCCTCATCTGCGGAGAGGCCTTGTCCAGAGCAGCCACGTTGGGAGCGGACTTGCCGGGGTCATCGTCGTCACCCTCTCCTAAGAGACAGCCCTGACCGGTCAGTTTGATTCTTGATGCTTGGTGAGAATTAAAGCTTTGCTTGACCTTCGCGTTGTATCAGTCTCGTTCCTTTGATCACGGACCCTAACAGTCAGAGAGGCAGGCAGAGAGAGAGGGGGAAGCAGGCTCTCCGATGAGCAGAGAACCTGATGCAGGACTCGATCCCAGGACCCTGAGATCATGACCTGAGCTGAAGGCAGAGGCTTAACCCACTGAGCCACCTAGGCGCCCGCACGCAACATTTTTATCACTGATACTGTTTAGTATCAGTGGCTCAGGGACATGAAAAAGCAAAAAAGCAGGCCAACATTTAAATGTCGTTACTGCTTTAAAATTCTCTAAAGACAACACAACCCTCGTGCCTACACCTGGGAAGACCGAACCCACAGCCCACCCTGGATGGCCACTGGATACGTGGGGCCTGCATGCACAGAACCCCAACCCCTCTCACCCAGTGACAGTGTTCTAGAAACTTCTGCGTCTCTCTCCAGACCACCAATTCTTCCCCTCTGCCACTTGCTGCATGCTTATCTTTCCTGTCTTAAAACAAAAATCTTTCTTTCTCCACCTGACTTATTTCGCTAAGCATGATACGCTCTAGTTCCATCCATGTTGTCGCAAATGGCAAGATTTCATTTCTTTTGATGGCTGCATAGTATTCCATTGTGTATATATACCACATCTTCTTGATCCATTCATCTGTTGATGGACATCTAGGTTCTTTCCATAGTTTGGCTATTGTGGACATTGCTGCTATAAACATTCGAGTACACGTGCCCCTGATATGAGGAAGTGGTGTTGCAACATGAGGGCTTAAGTGGGTACGAGAAGTATAAATGAAAGAAGATGGGATTGGGAGGGAGACAAACCATAAGTGACTCTTAATCTCACAAAACAAACTGAGGGTTGCTGGGGGGAGGGGGTTTGGGAGAAGGGGGTGGGATTATGGACATTGGGGAGGGTATTTGCTTTGGCGAGTGCTGTGAAGTGTGTAAACCTGGTGATTCACAGACCTGTACCCCTGGGGATAAAAATATATGTTTATAAAAAATAAAAAATTATATTTAAAAAAAAAATCTTTCTTGATCTCCACTCCCATCCTCTCCCCCAACCCATTTTTCTCTTCCTCTTTGCTGCAAAACTCTCCGACCACAGAGAAAGGCAGTGGGCCGGCCTGTCGCTGCCCCAGTGAGGACAGAGCCCTACGAGGCACTGAGGCCGCAAGGCCAGGTCCCCCTCTGGACCCAAAGGAAGGCCTCCTCCGCGGACAGGCAGGTGGAGTAACGACCCACAAGAGTACCTCCCTACCAAACAACACAGGAAACAGAAATTTAACAAAGCAGAACATTGCTTCATCAATGAAAATCTCTCATGAATACTGCCGATCGATATTTTATTTTTCTCCAAGAAATGCTTTATTCCTAAGGAACCCGAAAGGCTTCCCGTTCAAACACGAAGAGATTACAGAAACAATTCTTGTCTTTATACAAGGCCATGTTGTTTTCGATGTGCTTCCTGCTGACCCTACAAGGACTCTACGATTAAGGCAAAACGGTTTGTAAAGCCCCTTCCACGGGCAAGGAAACAGAGCCTGAGAGAGGAGAGCAGCTCGCCCGAGTCACGGTGGGCAGGGAGTAGGGAGCAGACTCTCGGCCACCTGCTTCCGACAGGAGCTGAGTGTGGCTACACACTGGCGCGTCGCTCCTTCAGGTTGGGCTAAAACGCTCGGCGTGATGGCCCACAGCGTCTGAGTGACAACCCCCGCCAAGAACACAGCCCCCGCATCAGCCATCAGTTTCCTTTGTGCTCATTCCAGCACGTACCAGGCAGTGGCCACAGGTGGGCCCCCCAGAGGCCCCGCGTCACAGACACAGCTTGAGCTGCATGGCGACAGGGACACAGCACACCCCAGCCACATCAAATGTGGCTACGAAGCTACTTCCTGACAGACTACGCGGTACTGACTTCTGTGATGCTCTTGGGAGAAAGGGAATCCAGTGACATTGAACAGAGCAGAACTTCCAGTGACCAAAGCGTAAGTGTGAGGCTCAGGGACAGGCACACCAGTCCCTGTCTGGAGACCAGATCAATGAGACGACGTCTACATCTAGGCAAGCATGGGAGGCCACTGTAAGTCCGGCAGCTGCTACCTGGCTATTCCACACCCCCTGAAGGCCAGGGTGGCACCTGGCCTTGGCCACGCGCTTCCCATGCCCGTAGCTTGTTCAGTAGGCAGATGGAGACTAGACCCGGAGCTCCCAGGGGTAGGCAGAGAGATAAGGACATGTGTGACCCAGGAGGACCATCACTTCACTGAGGGTGGGGGCGGCCGTGAGCCTGTGGGACCCAGGAGGCGGAGAGGCTGGCCTCCCCCCGGCCCCGAAGTCAGAGAAGCACAAAGTCAAGGTGGAACGCAGACCTGCCGGACCCAGGCCTCCGGTCTCCGTGGTGCCACGTGGCCCTTCCCAGGTCAGCACTGGTAAGGGACACAGCCACGTAACTGCCAACAGGACCACACAACTACTCCCCCTGAGCTAGGCCAGTGGGTGGGTGGGCTCTGTTTTGCCACCTGCCATGCAATCTTGGCTTTCTATGATTTTTTTTTTCCCAGATTTTATTTTTAAGTAATCTCTACACCCAATGGGGCTCAAACTTACAACCCTGAGACCAAGAGACACAGCGCTCCCACAACTGAGCCAGCCAGTCCCCCGATGCAATCTGGTATGTTTAAGGGCAGCTGGTTCTAGAAGTCCAGACAGAATACACAGTGTCCCCCCTTGAACATCATCTGTGACTGTCCCCCAGACCGCCGACCAGGAGGGAAACCGGGCACTCTCTGGAGATGCCCATAAAGCAGGATGTGAACAGCAAAATTCCAGAATAGACAAAGAAAGTGTCAGATCGGTCTGCCTCCCCAAATATTAAGAATCATTATTCCACCAAAATAACAACAAAGGAGCTCTTTTCATTTTTTATAGGGGACTAATATGGAAAAAATGTATCTTATACCCTGAAATATAATCATAATTATGTTGTCAGCTAATTCTGATAAAGATGCTATAATTTGGATGCATTTTTAGGTCCAATTACTGTGCACTCATCCTCAACAAAAGGATTCAAAGAGAAAACCACATGTTCAATACAAGGAAAATCACAGAAGTTTGGAGTTTGAGTGTTCCATTTCTATGAACTATTTGCCAGTTTTTAACAGTTACTCTGTACTATTCAAAAGGATAATCTTAAAATAACTGCATAAACAAGTTCTCATTTCTGAACTCTGATTTGCAAATACTCCTGGCCAGGAAGAACTACATCCTGCCCGTGAGCTCTGACTTTCGCCTGCTCACTACCGCCCTGCCCAGAGACCCAGAGATGGGGGAGCCTCTGACCCCACTCCCTGAAGAAGGTCATGAAGGGGCTCGTAGGTCCTGAGAGGTGGGTTAGGCCCCTTTGCCACCACCGGGGAGGGCCACTGGGGGCCAACAGGTCCTACCCTTCCTCTGGCAGCGGGCAGCACATGTGTCAGCTGAAGCTGGCCTGCTCCTGAGGGACCCCTCGCCCCCCAAAAAATCCCAGGCCCTCGGGTAAACAGGCAAAGAGGGTCGGCTCCGCTTTGAGTGGAGGCCACGTGCTCCACCCAACTCACAGGGCGGCCTGGCCCCAGCCACAAGCAAGGGCAGCCCGTCCCTTCTGTTGTTCTTCCTAAGTCCACTTCGTCTGGGAGGTCAAGGGGAATAACCAGAGCAAGGCAGGACGCAGGCATTCCGGGTCCCCGGGCCCTGTAACAGAGCTGCTGCTTGTCACCGCTATCACTTATGACAGAAGTTACCGTATGAATACATGCTCATCGTAAAACACTAAATAACACGAAACCCCACAGAATAGAGACAGCCTCCTTATCATCCCCTCTAGAACAAGAGCATCACTGACCAGTTTGGTGTGTATCCCTCCAGACCTTTTGCCGGGAGACAGGGAGACTGAGAAACCTCGTGCGCACCCACCCTTTCCCTCCCCTTGGGGGCCCCCCGTGCCCTGGCCCCTCTACACCCCCTTCCCTGGGGTCCTGCTCCCAGCACTGAGCTCACCCTACAACAGCCGAAGCCCCAACCCTGCCGGCAAAGGCCGAGCCGGAAGCCAGGACTTCCACCCGACCGCGTGGTTAATGAAGCCCCCTTCCTACTCCCTGCTGGGCCGGGGTCAGAGGTGACCCAGTACAGAGTCAGGACTTTCTGTACCTCCTTACCGCAGTGATGGAGGCACTCCTGCCCCTCCTAGTCAGGGCTGACATCACAGGGGCCCCGTGGGGAGCCTGAAGCCCATCCTGCCCAGCATGCTGGGGACACCTTCTCCACCGCGTCCCTAGATGCCAAGAAGGGAGCCTGGACTTCTACCCTCCCTGGCAGTGACAAGGCCATACCCCACCTCTCCACCAGGGCAGGGTCAGAAGAGTCTGCTAAAACAGAAGATTTAAATAAGATCCAGACTCTCATAACATAACACCAAAAATGTCCAGGGTTCAATCAAAAATCATTCCTCGTAATTTTTCAAGAATCAGGAAAATCTCAAGTTGAATGACAAGAAACACTCAAGACACCCACATGAGATGATACAGATATCAGAATTATTTGACAAAGACTTTAAGACAGCTATCACAGAAACAGTTTAATGAGCAAGTACGAACACACCTGTAACAAATGCAAAGGCACAGTGTCTTGAGCAAAGGAAGAGAAAATGTAAGGAAAAAACAAATGGGAACCTGAGAAACGAAAAATGCAATCACAAAAACTCAACGGATGGGCTCAAAACACAATGGAAAAGACAGAGGAAAGAATCCGTGACCTTGAAGATAGAACAAGAAATAGCACACAATCTCAACAGCAGGGAAAACAAACAGAAAAAAACTGAACAGAGCCTCAAGGACGTGTGGGACCATAACAAAAGATCTAACGTCACCTCATCAGTGTCCCAGGACAGGAGAAAGACAGCGGGGCTGGAAAGTATTCAAAGAAATAATGGCTGAAGATTTCCCAAATCTGGCACAACACCCAAACCCACATTCTGGAAGGTCAGCAAACCCCTACCAGGGTGAACCCAATGGTACCTGTGCCAAGGCCCACTGCAACAAATACATGAAAACTAGAGCCAAGAGAGAACCGGGAAAACAAGCTTCTGTGTGAGAAGCCGTTCGAGTGACAGCGGATTCCCCACCAGACACGATGGAGCCATGAGGAAGTGGCATTTTGTTCAAGAGCAGCAAGGAAGCAACTGTCCCCCTACATCTCTGCATCGAGCACAAAGAGCCTTCAGAAATAAAAACCGGGGCAGGGGGGGTGGGCCTGGGTGGCTCAGCGGGTTAAGCCTCTGCCTTCAGCTCCGGTCGTGATCCTGGGTTCCTGGGATCGAGCCCCACGTTGGGCTCTCTGCTCAGCGGGGGGCCTGCTTCCCCTTCTCTCTCTGCCTGCCTCTCTGCCTACTTGTGATCTCTGTCTGTCAAATGAATTAAACAGAATCTTAAAAAAAAAAAAAGAAAAAGAAAAAAAGAAAGAAAGAAAGAAAGGGAGGGAGGGACCAAGACATCCCCAGAGGATGGAAAACTACAAACTCTTGCTGCCCCGAAGACTTAACCTCAAAGAACAGCTAAAGGAAGTTCTCTAACTAGAAAGGAAATGATAGAACAATGCATCTGGGGACATCAAAAAGGGGCAAGTACAAAGGAAAATGTAGAACTATGGGTAAATACATCCAATTTTCCTCTTATTTGACAGCTGAAGCAAAAAGAGTAAGTCTGTCTGATGCGGTCCTCAATGTCTACGGAAGAAACGTTTACAACTGTGTTATAAACAGAGGCTAAAGGGGGTGTAAAGTGTAATGTTCCTACTTCTCACTCAAACTGGCAAAACGTTCACAAATGGTTCCGCATCTTGACTGTGGGGGCGGCTACCTGCATCCGAATACGTGATAAAAACGGACAAAACTCGGCACACACGTCCATACCGCATCGATCTCTTGCTTTGGACACTGCACAACAGTTAAGTGAGATGTAACCACTGGGTCGGGACGATGAAACGGTCTGGAAATGCACGGTGCTGACGGCTCCCAACACAGTAAATGGGCTCAATGCAACTAAAAATGGTCCCCATCCGATCCCAAACGCCCTGCCGGGAACGGAGGAACATGGCCCTGGGAAGGGTGGAGTGAGGCAGCGCTGCAGGCAGTAGGCAGTAGGCAGTAGGTCATCCCCACGCCCACTGCTGGGGGATGGCGGAGCGAGGAGGGCTCTGAAAGGCTGGCACCCCAGGTCTCTATCAAGCAAGTCCCACACCACATGCGCTCATCCCCTGCAGAGCCCCCAGCCCAATGCCATCCACCTCCCCCCCGCCCGCTTAGCGACGCTCTGCTGGGGACACAGTAGGCGCTCAATAAGTAAATGTTAGATGACTGAGGACTACAAACACGCTTAAACATGTATCAATACCCACAAGAAGACAAAATGCTACATTACTAGACTATTGGATAACTCTATTTAAAAGCTTTAGTTTAGAAAACTGTCCTTCCTCTCCTTGATTAGTACAAATCACCCCTCTGCTCTGCAACCATCTTCACGTGGACTGATTAACTCTGAAGAGAGTCCAACAGCCAAAGCTCCAATCCCATTAAACTCTCTATCTCGTGAGAAGACCAGGCTGGCAAATTCTTTCAGAATTTTTGTTTTCTTGTTTTTCACTTGCCCTTAAGTTATTAAATTCATAAGAGCTGGCAGCTTCCCAATGGGAGTGGAAATATTTTAACAACATAAAGCCAGATTGCTGTCACATCCAATGTAATGAGAAAAGTCTCATTGTGCAGCTTAGTGCAACTTAAAATACCTTTCTCATTCATCTTCAGGAAGAGGGGCCTGGGTTAGGACAAACCATTATTTTCCAATTAGCTGATTTTACAGAGCCTTCAGCCAGCTGTGGATTCGCCACATATAGCATCACCACCACGATTCCTGAGAACCTGCTGTAACCAAAACACAGGGACTCCAAAGAGGAGTAAGTAGAAGAGCCTGAAGCTCCGGTCAACCACACCCTCGCAGGGCGGGGGCTCCACACCAGGCTCACACTGGGCGCCCTGGATCTTCACAACAATCTAAGAAAGAGGTTTATTATTGTATTCCGTCACATCTAAGACAACAGCTATTATAAGAGGCACAGATATTTTACATACCATTCAAAAAGATAAAAACGCTGCCAAATAAGACACACTGGTTTCTTATCACACAGATTGAGGATACCTCCTGATTTTAGAGACGATACAGTGTGAGTCTCTGAATCAGTGAGACTGGGTGAGACTGGGTGACACTTCCAGCTTCCCAGAGAAGCACAGCTCAGTCCCGGGATTGGGGAGGGTGGGTGGACACCCAGGAAAGCCTGACTCCCAACCTTGCTCTTATCCCAGAAGGCCCCACGTCCCCTACTGGCACCCCCAACGCACATGGGCTGGGGGTCCCGCATTCAGGCTTACTTCCATGACATACTTGAAACCCTGCTTTCCAGAAAGAAAAGGCAGACGTTTCCTGAGTACCAGGCACTTTCACACTCCATCACGTTTAATCCTAACGAGAGGGATGACGCTAACATGTAAGACACCTCCTCGAGGAAGGGAAACACACCCCTTCCTCAAGACACTAGCTCCCCCTGTCAGGAACTGGTCACAATATCCTGATTTTCTTGGAACAAGACACTCTATTACCATTTGCAAAAAAACTGTCATAAGGAATATACAAATCTATGAAGTGAAAGAGATCCCTTAGATGTGCTGCCCTGAAGCAGTGTACAACCCGCACAGCTGTATAAAGCGGCCCTGCTACGTAAGTCAGTCACACAGATACTGCTATCCCATGTTACAGGTGAGGATGCTATAGCTTATACAAGACAGTCAAATTCAGGCCTGCATGGTTCCAAAGCTACTTGGTCAGCGCTTCAGAAACTTAGAAACTGGGAAGGATCACAGGCTGTGCGCACATGCGTGTGATCATGTGTGTACACAAGAACATACTAACCACATGCCACAGGAGAGCACATGGAGAAACACAGAAATCCCATGGCTGAGGCAACTGGGGAAGACTGCTCAGGAGAGGGAAGTGGATCTGGCCTAGGAGATGGTGGGACAGCAGGAGGCCAAAGGGAGCTTCCACAAAAAAGGAGCAGAGGTCAGCCAGCCAGTGGGGGCAGAACCCAACCCCGGAAAAGCCTTGAGAGTAACAAGGGGGAGAACAAATTCAAGGCAGGAAGCCACACGGGGATGCCTCCGGGAGGTGGGCAGCCACCTCTGGCCCTCGGAAAACCCACCATGGAAGCCTGCCACACAAGTCAAGTCTGTGGGTTAGACGGGTCGGTCCTGAGGGCTTCTGAATTGGAACTCTGGAGAAAAGGCTTTCCATCTGGGTGACTGGGACCGGCTGTTCGCCTGCAAGGGAAAGCCAGGGAGTGGATCTGAGGACACAGACCTCAGGCTCCAGGCTCAGGCTCACACCATCCGGCCCCAACACTCGGCAGCACGGACTGGCTTGGGGCGGGGGACGGGGGTTGGGGGGAGGATTGCGGATTAGGAAGATCAGGTCTTTCTCCTTCACAGACTCGGGATTCTTCAAATCTTCCACAGTCGTGATTACATGTGTAATCCAAGAAAGAAAGGGAGATTTTTAAACCCCCCTCAAACGGATATTAGAAATAAAGGGAGTACATGACAAAATAAAGTCTCCCCTTGGGGAAGGAAGACACTAATCCCAGGCAGCTTGGTTCAAACACTGGCCAGAAGAAGGGAGGCCACAGTTGCGGACACTGAGCAGGAGACACAAACTCCAAACACAGGACAAACGTTTCCTGTGTCTGATGATGTTTTGGTGTTTCTCTTGGAAGCAGCGTTTAGACATCTGACTGGGTGGACGAGGGCGGCTGGGGTCACTACGCCTCATGCCTCCCTGCCGTTCTCTTAGCCTCACAAACAACAGTGCGTCGTGTTCAGGGGTGCCCGGGTGGCTCAGTCGGTTAAGCGTCCAGCTCCTGCTTTCTTTCACCTCGGGTCACGATCTCAGGGTCGTGGAATCGAGCCCCGCGCCAGGCTCTAGGCTCAGTGCTGAGTCCGCTTGAGAGTCTCTCTCTGACCCTCCCCCTGGTTCATGTGCATGCTCTCTCTCTCAACCAATAAAATCTTAAAAAAAAAAAAGCGTATAGTATTCAGCTGATCAAAAAGGAAGAGCGGTGCGGGGGGGGGGGGGGGGGGATTGGTTTAACCAGTAGAGCAAGATCGATTCAGACTTCGAATTGATAAGGAAAAAGCATCCTTGACACAGAAGATCTATGCCCACCACAAGGACCCGCCCGGTGGGTGCAGAGAGCCAAGGCATGAAGTGCCAGATTCCAAAACTACAAATGGGTGGGCCAGGTGCAGAGGGTCCGGGTTCAGGGGAGGCCGGACAGGACAAGGCCCCGGAACTTCCACAGCCGGATGCTCTGGGAACATTCCCACATGTCCGCCACGAGCAGGGGAGGCCTGAAGTGGCCGCCTCAGCCTCCCCCCACTCCCTAGGAGCAGAACAGTATTATCCTGCCTCCTTCGCTCACAAAGACCTTCTGTCTGTGATGGCACCTGACCTGTGAGGGAGCTGAGTGTCACCCCAGCCGCCGCCACCACCATCGCCAACATCCTCAGTTTATGGAGGAGAAGGGTAGGGCTCAGAGAAGTTAGCGGGCTGCCAAGGAGCCCCTCCAGATAAATCACAAAGTCAACACCTGACCAAGACCTTCCAATGGGCCACCTGCCTGGCGGCCAACACTGAGCTGAGACAGACGTGTTTATCTCCTGGGATACAACATCGAGTCACGGCGAGGAACGCAAGCCCGGGGCCCCAGCCCACAGCCCGCATCACCGTTACAGAGACTTTTCTAAGGATTAATTACAACTAGGAAGAGGAGCTACAGCAAAAGGGGGACTTCGCTGTGTGTGTGTGTGTGTGTGTGAGAGAGAGAGAGAGATAATCCATCACGGCAGTTCACTCCAGGGAGCCATACGCTGGGAAAGGAGAGCACCAGACGTGGGCGCCACCCCCTGCCCAGGGCCACACAGGTAGTAAGCATGCCCGCTGCACAGCCTGGCAACTGGGGACCACCACATGCAGGGCCAAGAGCTTTTTTTTAGAAAACACACACACACACGCACACATTCATGCTCACAGACACACTAACAAAACGAAAACATGCGCTGTTACCAACACACAGGAGGAAAGGAGCAGGCGCCATACGCGTGCTAGCAGCACCCTCTGGTGGTCCATCAGGGCACTGCAGCCTCCATGCACAGGGCAGAAGTGGACCGCAAGGAAAATGTGGCTAACCCCTCCTGATCCCTAATTCTGGCAGGCACCACAGTTTGCCCACACCCACTTAATCTTCTCATAAATCCAGCAGGGAAGGGGCCGATGTCCCCCCCCCTTTTTTTTGACGATTTTATTTATTTGAGACAGAAAGAAAGAATGTAAGAGCCCAAGAGCAGCAGGAGGGAGAGGCAGGCTCCCAGGGTGGGACTCGATCCCAAAACCCTGGGATCATGACCTGAGCCAAAGGCAGACACCTAGGCGACTGAGCCACCCAGGAGCCCCTCTGCTATCCCCACTTTAGATGAGTACGCCGAGCCCGGGCAGGAGACTGCCAGGTCATGCAGCAGGCACACACTCCAACACATCCCAGGCCCAGTGCCCAGGCTAAATGAGTCACCACGTGACATTTACTGCTGCTTTTTGAGTGGGGAGAGGACCCGTCCTGGCAGCCCAGTCCTGACCGGCCCAGCAGGTGAATCAGACCCAACACCAACCAGGGACTCTCTGTCCTCATCACAAAGAACCACTGCGTAGCCAGTTCTCAATCTGCATTAAAGTTATTTTCAAGTCTTATGGTGCTCTCCCATTTACAGCCACAGTTCTATGCGAAAGAAATGCGGCTGAGCCGGAGAAGCCTGACTCAGAAGACAGGTGAGCATCCATTCCCACGGTGTACAAAAGCAACACGATTCCTCTTGCACTATTTGAGTCAGGATGGGGTTACCTACCCTTGGGCAGGTGCTGGGTTCGAGGGATTCTTGGGTATGGTGGGGCTCTGCTTGGATCCACAAGGAATTCTGTGAACACTCATGGACTTGTCTATTCTATAAACACTCTTCTACATGTATGCTATGTATCAACTTGAAAAAAGCAAATTTTAAAGGACAAAAATGTAAGGACAAAAGCAGATTCTGATTTGCAAGTGGATCTCTTATTTAAAATGACACAGGAGGTGAGAGAGAGGGAGCCGTGACGATCAGACCCGGACGTGAAGCCTCCTCTGCCCAAGGAGCCGTGCGTCCCCGGCACCTGCGGGTCTCCTGAGGGTCTGTTTCCTCGTCTGCTGTGGTGGCACCACACAGGACCAGTTCAGGAACCAACACCTCAAAGACCAGCGGTAGGAAGTGCACCAGCCCAAGACAGGGCCTGGATACACCATCCCCTACTGGGTCCCCCCGACCCTATGAAAGATTCTGTGGAAGTCTGTGAATCTCTACAGGTCCAGAACAGAAGTGGCCTTCAGATGAAACGGGGTCTTTGAGCCTCAATGACAGCGCCCCCTGAGCCCAAGCAAGAGAGTGAACACAGTTCCACCCCACAGCGCCTCCACTACAGCCCGCAGGCCCTACAGGCACCTGCCCTCCCGCCCACACCCCACACCCACAGATCATCTCCCAGGGGCCCTCCCAGCTCCAAGGATGGGGGACTGAAGCTCCAATAGGGGCGTACCCTAATCTGTGGTATTATCATGCCTCTCACAAATGCTGATGAACACACCAGCTTCTGTAACTCACCAAGTTAAGGTTTTATTCAACGGGAGGGAGAAATCCTATGGGTGCTCCTTTGCTGGAACTGGATTAACAAAATAAAATACGAAATGCTCAGGATCAGCTATAATTAACACTGGGCCAACAGTTGCATTATAATTTTATGCATACACATTTCTTCCATGCTGAAAGTTGGCAGAATTTTTTTAAGCTATTTTTAAGCACTCCCCGAGTGCGAGCCTCGGGCAATGGAGTATATGCACGTTTAACATAATCCGAAGTGCAGAGCTGGCCCCCTTCCTTGGGAAGGCACCACAAGTAACACACGTGAACAAGAGCCCACTTCTCCAGCTCTCCACTCTCCAGCCCAGCAGATCTGTGCGAAGATCTGAGAACGGGGCGGGGGGGGACCCTCCCGTGCAAAGGATGGAGGTGGCCCCAACTGCATCTCTGGGATCATTTCCACATGAAACACGAAGTGTGTGACATCTTGCAGAGTTTTACAGGACATGTGAGGGAGAGAGCAACGCCCACGGTAGCCACCAGGCCTCTGACTTCCCAGTGTTTGGTTTTTTTGTTGTATTGGTTTATTTTGCTTCCTTTGTGTTTCTGAGGAGTCTTTTATCTCACTTCTGAAGGGAAAGGGCTGCAGGTCCCAAGCTCTGGGTTCAAACCCCGCCCACACCGCAGCTTCCAAGCGATGGGGCAGCCTTTCCCTTCCCAGAGCTGCAGGCCACTCAGTGAGAGAAGGGGACCACTGAAGCTGCTGCTGACCTCATGAGGACAATGGCGGGGGGTGAAGGGGGGTCATGGGGGAACCAGTGGGAGAAGGGCTTTTGCAGGCAGCAAAAAGCGGTGTAAATGCAGAACAGAACCGGTTCTCTGAAACCCAGGGCAGTCGGGCTGGTTGACTAAAGCTACGAACCGTGTGCTCGGTGGCTCCCCTCCTAGCACTGGAACTGTCCGTAGAGAAGCCAGCGTGGGGGCCCTACACACACACACACGGGCACAGACATGCACACGTGTATATAGCACGTACCTGCATGTACATGTATTAGATGCACGCAGCACGCATGAGCTGTGTGTGCATGTCTGTGTGGACACGTGCTATTCACACACGTACACGTGTAGCACAGATGCACACACTCACACACGCTTCCCTTAGGAAAAGACGCGATGCAGGCCACTCAGAAGCTCTCTGAGGGACGGACATAAACCACCCCGCGTGCATGACGACAGGGAGTAGAACCCACGGCTCTGGGAAGAGAAAGCACCACGAGGAGGGCAGAAGTCGGGCGAACAAGGAAAGAAGCAGAGCGGCCAGGACTCACACTTCCAGAGTCTGAGGCAGACCGGCGCTTGGGGGACTGGTTGGGGGACCTGAACGGCAGGAGCTGGGGACGCGGATCCCATAAAAGAGTGTGCACTCCGCTGTGGACAGACAACCTGGTGGGGTTCCCCAGCCTCCTCCCTCCCCGGCAGAAGCTCAGATTCTACCCATGGTGTCTTCCCTGCGGCACCCCAAGCCACAGGGGAAGGAAGAGCCAGGACCCGAGGAATCGGGAGATGCCGGGTCACCGCAGCCCGTGTTTAATGCCCGGGCCTGTCTTCTGATTAGACCTGCCCCGCCCCTGTTTCCTCATTCTGCTTCCCACATTATTCTAAAGAGGAACTCAGCTTCCTCCAGCATCACCCCAAGTACACGGCCTGGTACCCATTAGCAAAGATGCCACCTGCCCGGTCCCCATTCCTGCTGCCTACTCACGCCCCACCGCTGGTAACCCAAACACAAAGCCCTGAGAAAGGCTGGCTCTGGCCCAACCCTTCTCCTGCCTGGGCTAGGCTTCAGTTCAGTGCACGCCGGCCCACGTAAAGCAGGGGTGCGAGGCGGCAGGAGAGGGGAAGCGCACGGCTGCATTTCCCGGGCTCAGGCTGGACAGTCTCATGGGTAGAACGGGCTCGTCAGCACAGCCTCTCGGGGGTTAGAGAGGGCTCAGCGCATGTTCTGTGCTGTCATGTGTTAGGAACTCTTCCTGCCCGAGGACCGGCTCTGGAGGGAAAGCTGCTCAGCCGCCAAGACACCCCTGCAAGCCTCCGCTCGCCTACAGGAACAGGAGCCCCAGTGTGATTTCAAACTCTCTAGCAGCCACGGGAACACAAGAAACAAGTAAAATCAATTTTAACCACATGTCCTCTGTAATCCAGGATATCCAAAATATTACCATTTCACCTATACTCCATGTGTAAAAGATGGATGAGAAATTTCATTGTTTCTTTTTTGTACCAAGTCTTCGAAACCCAGCATCTATTTTCTACTTACAACGTACCGAAGTTTGCACTAGACGCAAATCCAGGATTCACTGTGTTTCCAGACCCCAGGCAACTTTCCCACTGCAGATCAGAGAATCGTGGCATGTGGATTGCACTCCCCCGCATCCAGAAGGACCGGAGAGGGCCTCCACCACCCCAACATCTTTCCCCCGCATCCAGAAGGACCGGAGAGGGCCTCCACCACCCCAACATCTTTGGGACCCACTGAGTTAGGAAAACCTACACAGGAAATTAGTACGTTTAGACCTTGTCGACCACGTTTAGACCCCGTCCACACTGTTACAGGAGAGGGAGAAGACAAAGGGGTATTTTCATTTATTACTGTCATGGGCTGAGAAGCCGCCTGTCTACTTCAGGATCCTGGGGTCATAATCAAAAGAGATTCAATAAAATAAAAGCCTGGACAGGAACTGAAGGCTGACAGGGCAAACATGCAAATTCAACTTCAAATTGTAAATGCCTGCGCTACTTATGAAAGCCTGAAACGAGTCTCAGTGATAAATTAGTCTGAACTTGAAAATTAATTCTTGGAGAAAGAACTGTCCTCTTATATCCAGCCATGCCACAGTTTTTTGTTTTTTGGTTTTTCTGCTTTTTGTTTTTTTCAAATTCCAGAAGAGCTTTAAATTAAGCAGGAAGAGCCAGTAGGAAAAGAGTTTTCCAAATCCCACCAGCCACCCCCCCCCACCAGACTGATCCAGCCCCCTCTTCCTAGGAACTAAGATGTGAAGTAAGTATTAGGTATATTCTCCAAATGCCTGGGCTATTAGGAAAAAAAGCCCTTTTTAACTTATGTTCATTAGCTTCATAAAACAACATTTAGTAAGTGCCTAATGTATGTCACACATTATGCCGGGCACATTTAGAAATGAGGAAGATACAGACCCTTCCACTCTGTTCATGAGAATAATTTAAAGTGACTATGGTTTTATTTGTGGTCGAATTTCATACTCCTGCTATGGAAAGCTCAGAGAGGTGCCTGAATCCGGCCTCCAGGCCAGCGTCTGCACAGGACAGACAGCCCTACCAGACCCTCACCTTCAGGGTCCCGGCAGGTACCGTTCCTGTTCACACAGCTGGGAACTTCAGCAGGTCAGGCAACTGCCCTTGTCCCTGACCTGGCTCCAGCTAGAGCAGTCTGAGGGTGACCATGGCAAGGCCAGCCCCTCCAGCTATATCTGAACAGGCTCTCCAGTGGTCCTGGGGGTCTTCTACCCTACAAAGCTGGCATCCCAGCCCTTCAGCCACACCTGATGGGTGGCCCACAGCCCCCACCCCTGCAGGAGCCTGCAAGTGTCTCTCAAACCGCCAGCCGCAGGTCTATACACACACACGTCCCCTAGGGGGCGATAAAGGGCAAAGGAGAACTGGCGTCCAAGCACTGGTTCAGGGCCGCAGGCAGGCTTGAAATTCTACAAAGTGGGGAGGGCTGGCAGGTGCCTGCAGTGTGCCGAGCAGACTTGTTTTAGTTCGAGAACCTTTCTTCAAGTCTCAGCTCCAACCTCACTTTCTCAGACAGCCTTTTCTTAAACCCCTTCAATGTAAGTTAGGTCTCGGTTAGTCTCGCCCTCCCTGTGTTCACTTTAGCAGCAACTACCACAGTGTGTGATCGTGTATTTAATGGCGTGTCTGTTTAACCTCTGTCTCCCCTAATAGACTGTATCCTCTGAAAACATCAATTTTATTTCATTTAAGATACAGTTATAAGCTTAAAAAGATCAATGCTACGGGCTAATAAAGATACTCACCTATAAACAGAGAAATGATGCTGACTTCCTTTGTTGTGAGGACTAGAACGAGTCCAGAGCGCTCACCTACAAGGCCCTGAGGATGTTAACCACCTCATTCCTCATTCTCACTTCCTGGCAAAACAAGTCAAGACCTTGTGCTGGGGAGAGACCCATGAGCTCCAAGTGGGACAGCCACCAGCCAGCCCCCAGCAGGGGGAAAGCACTTCACTGCTCTGGTCTCCAACTTTGTAAAATGGGACTAGATGCAGCATGTGGAACACTGGTTTGAAGAGAAAGCAGACCCAGACGAAGGGCCTGGAAGTAAGATGCTCTGTGAGACAGAACAGGGTCCAGGTTTGCGCAGGGCACCCCCTCCCCCCAGCAAAGGGACGTCCCACTTCAGCCGCACAGCTTCCAAGGGAATTCAGCTCCTTCCTGGAAACTTACACCCTCGGTCATCTCTGTGCTCCCCGGGTCTGTGCCCCCCGCCAAAAAAGAAGCAAAAGTCAGTCCTTTCTTTGAAATACAAGAAATACACTCAACTCAAATATTCACGCATTTAAGTAGAAAAATAATAAATAAGCAAGTGTGGGGATAATCCCTAAAATGAAATACAAACAGAAACAAATGAATAGAACCGGACTTTAAATAAGCAACATAGGGGCGCCGAGGTGGCTCGGTCGATTAAACCCTGCCTTCAGCTCAAATCATCATCTCAGGGTCCTGGGATGGAGCCCCACATTCGGCTCCTTGCTCAGTGGGGAGCCTGCTTCTCTCTCCCTCTCCCTGCTGGTCCCCCTGTTTGAGCACTCTCTATGTCAAATAAATAAAATCCAAAAAAAAAAAAAAAAAAAATGAGCACCATACCTGCACTGACATGGGAGGGAAGAGCTGGGGAGAGCCAGCCAGGTCACTAGGGAACCCTGCGCTTACACCCCCTCGGCCCCAGGTCAAAGAGACACAGAGATCTGATTAAATACTGAACTCGAGTTAGTGGGTCTCTTTCCCAGAGACAGAGGTTAGCAATTTGGAAACTATTTTTAGTAGATCCTAGGACTCAGCAAATAAGTTACTTGCTATGGGTACTGGGAGACAGTCTCTTGGGTCAGAGAAGGGAGTTATAGATATGGAAAGGGAAGAGTAGAGTAGACCCAGTGCTGTTGGGTTGGAATTGGAAAAGATCCACAGAAGAGATGTGGGTCGGCCACGTGTGAACTTTCCACGCGTCTGCATGGTGCGTGTGCACACGTGCGCCCATTTCCCCACCGTGCTGAAGACCAATCAGTGACATTTTGGCCATCGTGAGATCCCCTATTCTCACATCTCCAATTCTCAATACCACTCTCCGCTTCAACCCGTTCTCCTCCAGACACAGCCAATTCCAGAGCTGGAGAGGGAATGTCCTGTTGTTCAGAGACCAAGGAAGTTCTCACAGAAAGAAGGGACACATCAAAGAGGCTTCAGCTAGCCAAATATTGAGGAAGTCGGGTCACAAAATTCAACAATGTTAAAGGATTAAAAACCACTGAATAAAGAATTCATGAGTCCACAGATTCATAAAAAAAAAAAAAAATGGGAAGCTCTTGCTCACAAAGACAGACACGGAATAAATGCAGAAGAAATCACGGCATTCAAGACCCATCTCCTGGCAAGCATCGGTGGTAACGGGGCCTGGCAAGAATCATCAGCAGAAGCTAAACCGAGGGGAGAACAAAGTCTGAGAAATGCAGAGGGGCGGGACAGGGACCGGGTCTCAAAATGCCGCATCGTGAGCCAATTACCAAGGAGAAGAACAGTAACTGTACTGTACCTCGTGAGAAGCTGACCCCCTGGCCTGCACCCCAGGCACACAGGGCCCGAGGGCAGGGCGCCTCCTGATGGCAGGGTCAGGACTGTGGTATTCACGCCCACACCGCAGGATCCCAGCACCATCACGACCAAACTTCTCGCAAGGCCCAAGGGAGGGATGCTCTACAAAATCACGGGGCCATACTTCTCAAGACTCTCAGTGTGTGCAACACAAGGACAAAGGAACCGCTCCCTGCTCAGGCGGTGAAGGGACATGGCAGCCAAATGCAGGGCCGGAGCCACGGCCTCCAGCGGTTTTACATGGAATTGTTGAAACTGCGGAAAGTGCACTTCCATTGGCAAAATCTGAAGAGCGTTCTGTCGATGCTCCCGTCTCCCTCTGATCACCGAAGCCGGCTGTGTGGCAGAATGTCCTTGTTTGAGGACACGAACACTGGCAATATTTAGGAGCGGGTCAAAGGGCTTTACGGCTGCAACTCGAATCCAGGGCTTTGGAGAGGAGGGAGGAGGCAGGGGAGGGCATGAGGCCGTTCTGGGATGTCCTCAGTCCAGAAACTCACCAGCGACCAGGAACATGCCCAGTCTTAAACCACAGGACCTCATGTCACACCCCCTCAGTGGCTCTGACCACACCCACAGGCACAGTTTAGGAACCACGGAGACAAGGCGGTCACCGGGGCTGGTCAGGAACAGACCCAGAGACTCGCCCAGCTGATGGCAGCAGCAGAACAGGCAGAGAAAGAGGGAGAGACGGAAGGCAACCTCAAGAGGGGCAGCGAGACGGCCAGAGGGACGGGGTGCGACGCTCAGACACCTGAGCGGCTGTGCTAAGGAATTCTTGTTTAACGTAATAGCAGCGACAGCAAACGACACCCTGATGCCACCAGTGCACCTCACAGCTGAGAATTCCAGACTCTCTCCGCCCTTGAGCCACTCTGGCCAGGACCCCCAAAGGTCAATGGAAGCACCATGTCCAGCCCAGGACTCTTCTCCCAACCAGCAGGACAGGCCTCCTGGGGGCCACCAGGGGTCAAGGGCACAGTGCCCTCCTGGCTACCCATTTGCCCTTGACCCAGTCCCCGAAAGCCAGGCAGGAAGTCGTCCCCAATTCCATCAGTGGTCCCCGCTCCCTGAGGTCCTTCTGTGCCTTCTGCCCAGTTCCTGCCAGGAAAGCTGGTCTCCCCACCCATGCCTCTCACGTGGGCACTTCTCACGTGGCCTCTGACTAGAGAGCAAGACTCAGGAAAAATCAAAAGGAAAATTACAGCATGCAGTGTTTCCCTGATGACTTCCTTCCAAAAACTGAGAAGGGGAGAAAGAGGCAGCGGAGGAGAGAGACAGGCATGAGAAGAGCAGAATCAGAGCCCAGCATTCAGGGTTCCTGGCACTCTGGCCACCAGGACCCCACAATCTCCCTGAAAGTTCAGGGACCTCCTAGGGCTCCCCACCCCCAGCCCCGCAAGGCAGACAGGGAAGTGAGGACAAAAGCTGGGTCCGCCCGAGTGCAGGCAACCCCACTCCAGGCCAACAGCAAACTCCGGCAGGCAACGGGTCAGGTTAAAACCCCAACAGTGGACGCTTCTGGACTCTGCCAGAAAAGCAGGAAGATCCATTAAAGGAAGGCTGCGGTTCCCCTCCGGGGGAGCGAGGCAGTGCAGCACCTCTGCTGGTGCCAGGACTGCAGGGGCAGGAGCTTGCGGCCAAGGTGAGGTTCAGGTCCTACCACTGCAGGGCCAAGGCGGCAGCCGGGCAGCAAGCAGAGGCCCAGGGATGCCGGGCATCCAGGGCTGGAGGCCAACAGCACAGCCCGGTGGTCTCCAGCAGGGACTCCAAGAATCTCTCCGGAGCCCACGAAGGCCCTGTGCTCAGCTGGGCACGCTCTAGCTCCCCAAGCCCTCAGGGCCCCCTTGAAGGCACCCACCTGAGCACCAGCCTCAGAGGTCACCCTTCCCGGGACTCCACCCGTCGGAGAACAAGCTCCTCACAGAGGATGCGCTCCCATGATACAGAAATGGAAACAGCCCCCAGGGAGCCCTGAGGACTGCCGCATGGTGGGGCCGAAACTCCAGGCGAGGTCTCTGACGCCGCACAGCTGCTGCCACCCTCCAGCACCTTCATCTCCAGGGCTCCCCCAGACCCCCACCGTGATGGCTGGGCAGCGGGACGGGGGGCCCCAGACTCGGGCAGCGGACAGGCAGGGCCAGGGAAGGCTGTCCGGACTCGGCACTGGGGCCCGGCCCTGAACACGGAAGGCCCTGTGGACAGTCAGGGAGGGACCCTGGGCTCACGCAGGCAGCTCACCCTGCTGGGGTCCTTCGTGCCTCCCTCGCTGCCTTTACCCCTGCTCTGCCCTCTGCCCTCCCGCCGCCCTGGTCACGGCTCCGATGTCACCCGAAGGCGCTGGGGAGGCCTTCCCCCCGCCCCAGGCAGCAGCAGCCTTGACACTGTCCACACACCCACACACGCACCCCTCAGCGAGCTGATGCACGAGCATGTGGCTGCGGAGCCATCCCCCCGGTCAACACACACGACAGAGCTCCCCGGGGACCCTGCGGTCCGTGCCACTCCCCTCATGGCTCCTGGGAACTGTGGACTGCTTTCTAGCTCTGTCGTTCTGCCTTTTCTAGAATTTTTGAAAACCGGAAATCAGTCTGTTGTTTTCAATCGTAGAATAAAGAATTTATCATCTTGACCATGTCTACGTGCACAGCTCAGTGGCATTGAGCACATTCCCGCTGCTGTGCAGTCGGTCCCACCGCCTGTCTCCAGTCTCCAGAACCTTTCATCTTCCCAGGTGAACCCCCATTCCCATGAATCACCCCAGTCCGACCTCCTCCGAGCCTGCAGCAAACTCTGCAGCGTCTCCCGCAATCTGGCCGCCCCACGCGCCTCACCGAAGGGCCGTCACCTGCTGGGGGTCTATCCTCCTGGGTCTGCCTTACTTCGCTTCGCACAAGGGGCTCAAGGTTCATCCACGTCACCGCACGCGTCCGAACTTCCTTTGGAAGAAGGGATCCTGCCCGGTTTTCCGTCGCACCACATTCCGTTCGGCCGCTCGCCCGTCAGCGGACGTCCCGATGCTACTGTATACAACGCTACGAACACGGCGTCCGCACACCTCGCAGACCTGGAGCCCGAGTGTTCTGGGGCGGCCCACAGACCTGCTGGGTCAGACCTGCTGGGCCAGACCTGCTGGGCCACACGGACTCTCGTTTTCCCTTTCTGAGGCCCCTCCACTCGGTCTGCACGTTGCCCCCGACCGCGCACGAGGGTTCCAGCTTCTCCACGTGCTCACGGTGGGTCTTCTTTTGTGCCTGGTTCTTTCACGTAATGTGGTTTGGTTTGGCTTCGGTTTTTAAAGATTACATTTTTTTTTTTAATTTTATTTATTTACTTGAAAGACAGAGAGAGAAAGATCACAAGTCGGCAGAGAGGCAGGCAGAGAGAGAGGAGGCAGCAGGCTCCCCGCTGAGCAGAGAGCCAGATGTGGGGCTCGATCCCAGGACCCTGAGATCATGGCCCGAGCTGAAGGCAGAGGCTTATCCCACTGAGCCACCCAGGCGCCCCTTAAGATTACATTTTTAAGGAACCTCTATGCCCAACCCCCAAGGTCAAGAGCCGCAGCTCTACGGACTGCGCCGGCCGGGCGCCCCTCACGTACAGGCTTCTCAGGCGAATCCTCGCTGCGGCCGCCTCAGCACTCCACTCGTTGGTGCTGACGAGCCACGCTCCGTCACACGGCTGGAACACGACGTGTGTAGCAATTCCTGGGGTGATGAGCCCCTGGGGCGCCTCCAACGTGGGGCTTCCCCAAATAGAGCAGTTACGAGCACGTGCACACATCTTCGCATGGACACGCGTTCCATTCACCTGGGGCAATTGCGGAGGAGTGGCACTGCCGGGTCGGACGGTGAGCGCGTGTCTCATGTGGTGCGACACCTTGCCTCCAAAGGATGTGCAAAGCGTCTGCGCCAACCTGCCTCCCCACCCCCACCCAGGGGCGCTCTGGGGACTCCCCGTTCTTACCCACCCTGGGTGGCATCAGTCTTTGCAGTTTCAGCCACTAGTGGATGTGAAAAGCCATCCTGTCATCTAAGTTACATCCTAAGTTACATCTCGCCTGTGATAATGACGTTGAGCATCCTTGCCCATGTGTCGGACCCACTTGCACCAGATTCTCTGTAAAACCTCTCTCAAAAATTCTGCTCATCTTTTTTTTTTAAGATTTTATTTTTTTATTTTATTCATGTATTTGTGAGAGAAATTGCAAGTACATAGGCAGACAGAGAGAGAGGAGGAAGCAGGCTCCCTGCTGAGCAGAGACCCTGATGTGGGGCTCGATCCCAGGACCCTGAGATCATGACCTGAGCCGAAGGCAGAGGCTTTAACCCACTGAGCCACCCAAGCGCCCCTTTTGCTCATCTTTTAACTGATTTCGTCTTCTCCATGGCTGTGAGCTAGTTCCCTGTGAACAGGATTCTTGGGGCCCCCGCAAGTCCAGCTTCTGGGAGCACCTTTCCTCGAGTGCCGTGTGAGCTGCTGAAAGCTCAGGCCTCAGCCGAGACCCCACACACACAGCAGGGCTGGACACAGGGCAGCAGCAGCAGGAAGACGCTTTCATCTCGGGTGACCCAGGTCTCCCCCAGCTGCCAGGCCCAACAGCAGACCCCAAACCTTCACACCTACAGCCCAGGTTCTGGAACCAGGCAAGGTCCTAACAGACGGCCCAGAAGGAACCTCCCTAAGGGCTCAAGGGCCCAACGTGTGCCAGGCTGCCGGTGCCAATACTGAGTGACCACGGAGCTCCCTGTCACCAAGCCTGACCTTCCGCTTCTTTGTTTGCAAAGCAGAGATGACCTGGCCACTTCACAAGGCTTTTGTGCGGAATAAACTAACAAGACGTGAAACACGTGACTGATCCCCGCTGACTCCCCCACAGCAACTGTCTGCTTTTGTAAAGGGTCAGGCCACAGTTTCACGTATTTTATTGTGTATTATTACAAAATCCCTCCGTTATGTATTTAATTCTCAAGGACACTACTGCAATGTAGAAGACGATCAGGGGAAGGCGAGGCTCGAGAGCCAGAAGGAAAAGACGGATGGTGGGAAAAGGGAAAGCAGCCTGTCATACACCAGGTGTGTCCCCACGCCTCCTCTCCTGGATCCTTACAACAGGAGCTGGATTTGTACACAAGGTGACAGGGACGCCCCAACCCGCCAAGGTCCCACAGCCCTGAGAAAGCAAGACCAGGACTTCCACCTGCTTCTCCCACCCGAGGCCCCCGCTCCCTGCATGACCTGAGCTTGGCTCCCCACCTGTGGCCCAGGGGCAGGGATGTCGGGGCAGGGCTCCCTCCTGCTCAGGACGGAGTCCCAGAGCCCTGAGAGGCTCCCAACCACAGGGCCTCAGGGAGGGCTGCACCGGACAGTCGGCCCCAGGGGACTCTTCAAAGTGGCAGGGACAGGGTCTCAGTCCCCAGGATGGGTCTTCTGAGGTGCTTCTGGTAACCTGCCCAGTGCTGCCCCAGCGTCTTGACCAAGCTCAGATATAAAAACAAGGAAGGGCACGGGGGCGGGGCGTGGTGCTCAGCCAGTTAAGGGTCTGCCTTCACCCAGGTCATGATCCTCAGGTCCTGGGATTAAGCCCCATGTCAGGCTCCCTGCTCAGTGGGGACTCTGCTTCTCCCGCTCCCAACCCCCACCACCTGCCACAGCTTGTGCTCCTGCATCTCTCTCTCTCTGAAATATATAAAGTCTTAAAGAAATAAAGTAAAATAAAAACAGGGAGAATTCAAAGGCCTTCTCTCTGCCACCGCAGGAAGGAACCAGAGCTGTGCTTTTTAGGGACCAGAGATGCACTAAGAAGCCTGGAAGTTTCAGGTCCCTATGCCTGTTGGGTTCTTCACTCCCCCTTCCCTAAAAGCAAACACAGATGGAAGGCTTGCTGGTCTCTAAGGTAAAACCCAATCAATCACCAGTCCCATGGGCTTCCCCTCTCAACTGTTTCTCTGAACCTGCTCTCACCTCTATTCCCACAGCCACTGCCTTGGGATGAGTGCCATCAACCCTGGGCTTTCCTATGATGGCACCTAATGATGGGACTTACTCTGGCCTGCATGTTTACTCTCCAAAAAATGTCCTCCTATGTATCTGTTTTGTTGTTTTTTTGTTTTTATTTTTTTAAAGATTCCATCTATCTACCCGACAGACAGAGATAACAAGCAGGCAGAGAGGCAGGCAGAGAGAGAGAGAGGAGGAAGCAGGCTCTCTGCAGAGCAGAAAGACAAATGCGGGGCTTGATCCCAGGACTCCAAGATCACGACCTGAGCCGAAGGCAGAGGCCTTAACCCACTGGGCCACCCAGGCACCCCCCTATGTATCTTTTTTAACTACAAAAATTGCTGTACAGCTACGGTAATTCAGAGAGTGTAGTACTGATGAATGACAAATGGAGAGAACAATGGAATAGACCACAAAGCTCAGAGCTGGACCCACACATAATTTTCAACAAATCGTCCAAGGTAAATTCAGTGGAGGAAGGAAAGTCCCTTCCAACAAATGAGTCTGAAAACATTGGATATCCACGGGGGGGGGGGGGGACGACTTGGGTGGAGATCCCTACCTCACACCATACACAGACTAACTTGAGGTAGATAGTAGACCTAAACCTAAAAGCAATTAGTATAAAGCTTTAAAAATAAATAAATAAAAACACCCAGGGGAATATCATCATGACCTTAAAATAGAAGAACACTTTTTTTTCCTTTTTTTTTAAATTTATTCATTTGACAGAGAGATCACAAGTAAGCAGAGAGGCAGGCAGAGAGAGAGGAGGAAGCAGGCTCCCCACTGAGCAGAGAGCCTTATGCGGGGCTTGATCCCAGGACCCTGGGATCATGACCTGAGCCAAAAGCAGAGGCTTTAACCCACTGAGCCACCCAGGCGCCCCAACAACATTTCTTAGGATACAAAAAGCACTACCTATAAAAGCAAAAATAATGGTAAACCAGAATTTATTATAATTACAAACTTCTGAACAGAAGAATATAAAAACTAATAACCAAGCAGAGACTGGAAGAAAATATTTACAACACATATATATGACAAAAGACTCATATTCAAACTATATATATATATAGAACTCCTACAAGCCAACAATTAAAAAAAAAAAAAAGAAATGAAAAGAAAAGAAAAGCAACCCAATGTTTAAAATAGGCAAAAAAACTGAAACAGACATTTCTCCAAAAGTGATATACAAATGGGTGATAAAGTCCAAGAAAAAGTACTCAGGATCACTGATCATCACAGAAATGCAAATTAAGTGAGATGCTACTGCATTCCCTCTAGGACAGATCAAAGGAAAAACAGTGACAAGGCCAGCTGGGTGAGCATGTGGAGCAAGTGGAATTCTCCTGCGCTGCTGACAGGTGCAAAACAGTACAACTATTCCAGGAGGCTATCTGGAAGTTTCTTTAAAAGTTGGGGCACCTGTGTAGCTCAGTCACTTGAGCACCTGGCTCTTGATTTCAGCCCAGGTCCTAATTTCAGCGTGGTGAGATGGAGCCCCTCCTCACGCTCAGAGTGAAACCTGCTTAAGACTCTTTCCCCCTCTCCCTCTGGCCCTCCCACACCCGTGCGCATGTGCGTGTGCTCTCTCACTCTTTAAAAAAAGTAAAAGTTAAGGGGCGCTTCGGTGGGTTAAGCTTCTGCTTTTGGCTCAGGTCATAATCCCAGGGTCCTGGGATCCAGCCCCACATCGGGCTCTCTGCTCCGCAGGGAGCCTGCTTCCTCCCCTCTCTCTGCCTGCCTCTCTGCCTACTTGTGATTTCTGTCAAATAAATAAAATCTTAAAAAAAATAAAATAAAAGTTAAATACACCTCTGCCCTACAAGCCAGCCATCCCACTACCCAAAAGCAATGCAAATACAGATCCACGAAAAACCCTGGACACAAATGGTCATGGCAGCTTTCTTCACAATAACCCCAAACCGGAAATAAGCTCAGATGTTTGTCATATAAACATCCATACAATGGAAAATAAAAGAAACACAACCCTGGATCTCAGAACCTCTACGCTGAGTGAGAGAAAGCAGACACCAAAGAATTCTATGATGTTCTACAAAAAGCAGCATCTATGCTAACGTTACCCAGACCAGTGGTTGCTTGGGGAGAGGGGAAGAATTGGGTGGGAAGCAGCAAGAGAGAACTTTCTGGAGCGAGGACAGAGCTCTACACTGCCGGGGTGTGGTAATACAGGGGGTCACACTGTACATTCACGGCCTGGGCAGTTCAGTCTATATATTAGCACACCTCAAAGAAACTGTCTTCAGGCAGCTGCTGAGGAAAACTGTCAGGTCCTATTCCTCTCTCATTGATCAACGTTTCATAAGAAGGCCCCAACAGCTGCCTGCTGTTCCAAAGACCATCCCCACAGACCCCTAGGACCCCCACCCCTGCCTCCCGCCCCAACCCCCACCCAGGTCACATAAAACACACCTGTGGGTGGCTCACAGGTGATGTTGGTACCACGGACTCCTTTGCAGTGTACCTCTGCTCACTCCTCAAGTTCCAGTTCAGGCACCTCCTCCTTCAGGAAGCCCTCCCAGAATCCCCTGGCCTGAATTCTCAAGGCTCACTTCCATCAGAGCACCGGGCACTTACTCCTAAGGGACGGGTTTTCCACTGCTAGGCTGGTGCCAGAGCCTCAGGAGGAAACAGTGTGTCAGATCTGACCTTCCATTCACAGCTCCTGGCACAAAGTTTGGCGCAAACATCTGGGTGAACTCAGGAATCAGCTTGGCAGAAAAAAGGAAGGAAGGAAGGAAGGAAAAGGAAAGGTCCTGAGGGGCAGAAAAGTGGTGGTGCCCCCCTGAAGACAAGATCTGGTGGCAGAAAAGCAAAGAGAAGATCTGACACAGAGAAGGAAGCCAGTAAGGACCCCACAGGGAGCCGTGGGGCTGGCTTACAAGGCCCTTCAGGAGGCCAGGACGTCCAAGACCCCCAGTTCCAGAATGCCACTCCCAGAGCCCCCTGCTCCTCCTTTCCAGGTACCATGGCTGAGCGGGTCCCCACAGCCCCCTGAGGACCCCAGCAAAGCCAGGGGCTGCTCTGAAGCCCAGTCTCCACCCAGCCTGTGTCAGCCCTGACCCAGTTTGGGGCACAAAGGCACACCCTTCCAGACTTCAACATTTGCAGCTCCATTTGTTACTTGACTTAAAAGAAGAAAAGTCTGTTACCAGATCTAAAATCCTTTTTTATGTTAATATGCCAAGCATAATCTTTTCATAAGCAAACTCAATTATCTATATATTTTCCGTTCCTTGACAAAAAGAGAGACGACTTCAAATCTGTAATAAATATTTAATATATCTATTTGCTTTTCTCCTGGATTCCTTTTTTGTTTTTTCCTTTAAATTAATCAAAGTCTACCCCACCTTTCCAACCACAAATATTTTCAAGTAGCAAGTAGATGACAATACACTAGGCTTTAGTATGGAGAGACCAGGTCGGAAAGAGATAAACACCAGCGCCACCAGGCCCTCAGTAGGGAACAGGATTATGGCCGAGGGAGGGCACAGGGGTTCCAAGAGGTGTGATGTCCCGGAGGTCAGGGATCTGGTGATGGGCAGATCTCCTGGACTCAGAGCACCTGTTCTCTCCACACTCCCAATCCTTTCAGCCCTTAAACTTGACACCTGCCCTTGAGAAATTTCAAAGACATGAAATTTTAACAGGATAAACAGCTGAGAACAAAGAGAAAACTACACTCTAGGCTAAGTCCCCTCTACATAATTAAATCGGCCCAGCTTGACGGGAGACGCGTGCGTGAAACTATCTATAAAAGGAAATGCAACTAAGGGAGTCTTCTCCATATACCTAATTCCTGACTGCCCTTGCCCTAGGCAAAAACTTAATTCTACTTAAGGACAGCTATCTTTGAGAAGTTGTTCTGCAAATTATACCGCACTGGGAGAAAAGGAATAGGGACCATTTTCCCAGGTAAATGAGAAAGGCTGAGCAGGGAGCCCTTTGGTAACAGATCTCTAATCGGCTGTGACGACCGTCACGGCCTGCTAACCTCCTAACGCCGGGGCCCTACAGACTCTGTCCTGCCATCACGCATTACCCTGCTCCCCTCCATCAACCTAACAACCAAGCAAAACAGGAAACTCTTCTCAGAAATTAGCTGATCACGAGTTGACAATAATACATTTCAAAACCTGATCTCTGGTTCACTCCAACTGGAAATTGAAACTACAACAAATTGCCCAGGTTTCTTTCCTAAAACTGTTAACTCCCGAAGAGGAGAGGTGGGCCGTTTGCCCCGCGGATCAGCAGCCGTGGAATTACTCGGGAGGGGGAAGGCAGCACATCAGGCCTATCCTTAGCTTAAGAAAGCATGCGGGCGTAGGTCGGGGGTCCTGACCCATCGCTAGGGCTCTGGGTCCGCTCTGCCACACACTCCACACACGCCAGATCGGAGACCACGCCGGGATGACGGCTCCTGACCGCTGCCTGGCATGGAGAGGGGGGCCATGCCCAGCCACAGCCGGAGGGCGTCCCACGGCCAGCACACAGCTCTGGGTGTCTTCTCCAGCCTTCGGCTGGGGACCCTCACTAGGGCCGCTTCAGTACGAAACGACAGGCTCAGAAGAGGAAGCTGAAAGGGGCAGCTGTCACTGGGCTCTGCAAGGAACCCAGACAGGCGAGGCAAGATGTTAGTTCATTCATTCCTCCACGCCCCAGCGGCACAGGGAGCACGACCTGGGGGGGACACTAACGGGGGGTGGAGGACAGCCGGGCACGCAGGAGTCTGGACTGCATCCCCAGCTGGAGCCTCGGCGCTGTCTTCTCAGAACTGCATGACGCTGACCCCTCTGAACCTTCGTCCCTCGTCAGTGAAAGACACAAATTAGCGCCGCTGCGAGAACCGAGCGGCCGACGGCCTGAGGTCAGTGCCAGGGCGCGGGCGATGCTGTTGACCACAGGTGACCGGCCCCAAGCTCAACGTCAAGGCTCCTGGCCCCGGTGTTAAGTGGAAAGTCCAACACGTACTGGGGCGGTCCGCAGAGAGGTTGGCTCGGCGGCGAAACCAGAGACGGCCGCCTGGAGGAGGTGCCATTTGAGTTTAACTTGGAAGGGTGAGGAACAAGGCGGCAGGTAGAGGGTAAAGCACAGGCCATCACGGCGTGCTCCGGTCACCGGCGGCAGCAACAGCGCTGTGGCCTGGAGTTGATGGCTCCCTCCACAGGACACAAATGTCCTTCAGGAGCGCAATCAAATCCTGTTCCTCCATGGGTCCACAGGAGCGACCCATTTCACAGAGGAGGAAGGCGAGGCCGGGCAAGGAGGGGGCCCCAGGCAGGGAGCGCAGGCCAGAGTCGGCAGGCCGGGATTCGAACCTCCCGCCAGCCAGGACGCCGGCGCTCAGTCGCAGGCGCGCGGCCGGCCCTACCCGTCGCCCTGGAAACGGCCCCGCGCGCGCGCAGTCTCCCCTCGCTCACTCCTGAGAGCGCAGCATTCTCGTGACTTTTTTTAAATAAAACCCCGAGGCGGCGGGATACCACCAACGGCCGAACGTGCCGTCAAAGGACGCCGCTACGTCCGCTCTCCGCCCGGGACCGCGGATCCCTCCGCCGCCCGGCGGCCCGCGCGCTTCTTCTCGACTCCAAACTCGAAACGGGTTCCCGCGCGCCGCGCCGCACCCCACCCCCACCTCATCCCCACCCCAACCCCCAGCCCGGCTCACCTGCCGCCCGCGTCTCCATGGCAACGCCCCCACCGCGGAGGAAAAAAAAGCCTCGGGCCCTTCCGGGCCCCCTCCCGCGCCGACCGCGAAGGCGAGGCGCCCCGCTGA
Organism: Mustela lutreola; assembly: GCF_030435805.1. Classification (NCBI taxonomy): domain Eukaryota; kingdom Metazoa; phylum Chordata; class Mammalia; order Carnivora; family Mustelidae; genus Mustela; species Mustela lutreola. The sequence goes on along the minus strand of NC_081292.1, from coordinate 7,502,730 downwards.
TGCTTTCCTTTTTATTTTTATTTTTTTAAGAAAAGAGCCGGCGAGGTTATGGCGAATCTGCGGCATCCAACATGGCGGATGGAGTCTTCGCCCTCCTCTTCACGGGGCGCTGACGCCGGCGTAGCGGACGTCAGCCTCGGGTGACCCTCCCCCAGCGCCGAGAGCATCTAGGCTGGGCGGCCTAGTGCGCATGCTCCAGCCCGGAGGCCGCGCTCTACATCCCGCTCCGCTGGTTCCACCGCTCCACTTTTTGAGCCACTCCGGGAAAGCGCTAACGAGAGGCCTGGAATACGGATCGCAGGATTGGGAGTCTTCCCGTTTCGGCCGGGAGCCGGCAGATCTACCCGCCTGCGCATCCTTGGACTCCCCGGGCTAAATGTGCAAGAATTCTGGGTTCCTGTCCCAGTTCTGTTCTTTACTAACTAATCTGGGGCAGCGATTTAACTTTCTCTGGGCTCAGTTTACTGATTTGTCAGTCGCGGTGGTGACAGCCTGCCTCCCTCCATCTCGAGGGCTGCAGACTTTCCCCGAAGCGGGATGCTCTCCATCGAGTCTGGGTCGTTCAGCCAGAATTCAGCAGCCTGGAGCCACCTGGAGAAAGGGGACGCCTTCCGTCCTGACTGTCCTGCAGAAAGTTCCAGCTGCGCCTGAGCCCGCCTCTCCAACGCCGGAGCTCAGCCTTCTGCAGGGAGCGTGTCTGCTTGAGATGGGGTGACCTTGTTAGTTTTCGTTGTGAAGGGGATCCTCTCTGCCACTTCCTTCAGATCTCAGCTCTACTAACATCTCCAAGGGGGCCCTCCCGCACCACCCCATCCAGAGTAACCCTGCTAAGTCCCTTTTCTGTTGTTATCTGCACAGTATCTGTTAGCACCTGACATGAATTTATCTCCCTCTCGTCTTGGTCACTCCTGTGGCCCCAGAAACTAGAAATGAGCCTGACAGTTATTTATCGAATAAATTAGTTTCGTGGACTTTGAAGGCTATCTTTTGTTTATAACAAATGATGGTGTTTTACATTTATGGTGGTAATATAGTTTTTAAACACAACTGCTTGGGGCGCCTGGATGGCTTGGTGGATTAAAGCCTCTGCCTTCCGCTGGAGTCATGATCCCGGGGTCCTGGGACTGAGCCCCACATCGTGCTCTCTGCTGGGCGGGGAGCCTGCTTCCTCCTCTCTCTCTGCCTGCCTCTCAGCTTACTTGTGATCTCTCTCTCTGTCAAATAAATAAATAAAATCTTAAAAAAAATAAAAATAAATAAACACAACTGCTTTACTTTTTTTTTTTCTAAAGATTTTATTTATTTATTTGACAGGCAGAGATCACAAGTAGGCAGAGAGGCAGGCAGAGAGAGAGGAGGAAGCAGACTCCCCGCCCAGCAGAGAGCACAATGCAATGCGGGGCTCTATCCCAGGACCCCGGGAACATGACCCCAGCCGAAGGCAGAGGCTTTAACCCACCGAGCCACCCAGGCACCCCAACTGCTTTACATTTTTAAGAACTAGTCAGCTTTCAAGAAAAGGGTATATATCCAGAGATAAGGAGAAAAAACATAAAAGGGAACCTCAGGTGAGATGTTTGGGAAACACCGATTTGTTTTCACAGTTCCTCTGAAAAGCTTGTCTTTGCCTCTTTTAAGTCTCTTTTTTCTGGGACAATCTCCACCCTGTTGCTGGTCAACCTGAGGTAACCTCCTTGGGACAGCCTGGACTCTCATGCCTGAGTGTTCCCTTGGCTCTGGCTCTTAACTTACCTTGCCCCATTCCCCACATGATTGTGTTTATGTATTTGCACAGCCCTCTGCCCGAGCTAGACCAGAAACACAGATGCCACATGGGTCTTTGTTGTGCGCGGTAGTAGTACTGAATGAAACCATTCGTTCCCATTGTCACCTGTGTTTCCATAGTAAAACGCCCAAGAGCATTGCACTTCAGGATGGCATATCGAAATTCTCAGAAGCCTTGTGTCTTGCTCCTTGGTTCTCTTCTTGGGAGATAGAGTCATAAGACCCCAAATTTGGGCAGTCCACTAGATAACATGTTCAGAGATACCGCCATAGTTTCATTTTATCCGCATGACAACTAGGAGGTTAAATTGGACAGATAAGATTATTGTTCTTTTCTAGATGAGAAAAGGAACAATCAGAGAGATTATGTGGCTTTTTGAGATCACACAGCAAGCCAGTGAAGACCCAGGTATGGAAAGGGTCTCTCCATGCCCAGTGTTCTTCCCATTTTACCCCATCACCATCAGAGTTTTGTCCACATGACCCACTGTGCCTCCCACAGAGCCAAGTCCAAGGTAATCATAGGGTTCCTGCAACGCACCCACAACATCCTACATTGCAAACAGATGGCTAGGTGGAGCCCATCACAGATTTCATTTGGAAATGAACCGTCCAGAAAGCTGCATTGATGCGCTTTTCCTTTTAGAACTATAAATATTTACAATAATCACTATTTTGCTGTGAATCGATTTCTATCAGGAAATTAGAGTTCTGGTTGCTGACAATATTGGTTTTGTGCTGGGTTGCTTTCTTGCAGCAGCAATAAATGTTAGCTATTGATTAGCAGATGGATTGTTCTTGGATGTTGTGATCAAAATGAATTTTGGAAATGAAGCGATTTAAAATTTGCCTCAGCATATTAACGAAGTTGAATTAAAAAAAAAAAAAGCAATTGTGGATTATGCGTGGTGGTCATGAGTTAGTTATTTGGACAGCTACAATTTTCTCTATTATTCCCATGGCATTTCTTCTTCCTCTATCCAAAGAAGGTTCACTGAACACTTATCATTACTGAAAACTGCCCTGGCCACAGGCGTCTGAGGACAAGAGAGCATCCCTTTCAATGGGACCAGATTTGCAGATGGAGAAACAGAGTCCACTCCTGGCTCGTCCATCACCCTGCTGAATGATTTACACATTTTCAATCAGCGAACATCCTTATTCTTTTCATTTGCCTGTAATATCTCAAAATGCCTTCAACTAATGTACACTGGTAGAATTAAATATAATTTGCATCCTACTTCTACAGTGGTTCCCAGAGGAGACCAATCTTCCCAGCTGGCCCTTTGATGGCGGTCAGCCCCTCGAGGCTAGCACGTGAAAGAATTTGTGTCGACAGCTTTATCAACATGAAATGGCTTCTAGTTATATAATAAACACTCTAATTGAATATATTTGTGTCAATAATTTTATAATTGCCTCTCATAGCTGCATGATAAATACGCACTTAGACAAAAAAGAATATATACATGATTTTATAAGGCACTTTCTTGAAAGCAGGTTTTGATAAAGGATATTCACAGGTGACCTCAAAATAATGGGCCTGGAGGCACATGGCAATGATAAAATCAGAGGTGGGGATAATCACAGTCTGAGTGAAGTGCTAAAAACCTACAGAGGCACACCACAGAGAAAAATCCATTTAAAATTATATAAAAGAAAAGGGGATAGTAATATTAGAACGACATGAGTAGTCTCACTGTGAACAAAATTAGGATCTCAGGAGCAACATCTTTTCTGAGTTCTGTCTTTTCCTCGGCCCTCGCGTCTACCCTCAGCCCCCAAATATCGATCTCAATAATATTTTTCTTTAGCAGTAGCCAGGACTCCTTCAAAACAGCTGAGTCTGTGTTTGGGAGCAGGGAAAAACTGGAACAGCCCGAAACATCTTGCTCTTGCCGGAAAAGCAGGATACTGCAACAGCGCTGGGCTGTTGCTGGAAGGCAGCAGTCAGCTGAGAACGGGGCCCCTCCTCCCAGGCTATGATAGCTTGCACCACACCAAGAATAGCTAGGTCTCCACTGTTGACCTCTAAACGGAGTCTACAAAAGGCATGAGTATTTCACCATAAAAGAGGAAAAGTCATTACATAATTACAAAGCATATTGTAATTCAGAGAAAGGGTAAAAATGGAATATTTTAGTAAGCAGGTACATTAGATGAACATGGGGATCTGTTCCTCCTTCAAGTTCTCTACATCTGTACAAGTTGAGAAGAGTGGGTAAGTTTACTCGGAGTAAGTCAACATTTTCCAGCAGGAGCAGAAACCGTACCCAAACCAGCAAGGGCTAGCCCAGACCCGCAGTCTCATAAATAACCAGGTAGAAAGAGGGTTCAGAAATGGTGTCGTAAGTGAATGGATCAGCCGAATGTCCTAGGAGGGCCAGGACCGCTGACAGATCCAACAGCTTCCAGGCCCTGCCAATTACAATGGAATGCTAATGATGCGTCATGAAGTTCGCTGTCAACAGGCAGGACGGGAGGTATCTGTGATCCACTGTACATGGTGATTGAGCCTACAAGCACTTGCTTGTAAGTCGTGCTGACACGGCCGTTGAACCCGTGATGACACTGGGTGTCCCAACCAGCAAGCGCCGGCTGCCAGCTGAATCACCTTGGAAGGTTCTGTGCTCCAGCTAAGAATCCAAGAGCCAATGACCCCAAAGCTGTGATTTTGGTGTCCCTGGGCAACGGGATCTTCTCTCACTTTTGGGTGTGATATTGCCGTCCTGGAAAAGTACAAAAATAAGTTTTATAGCGAGAACGAAGAAATGGATCAAATCAATAGTTATGACTTTTACAAATAGGCTCTGGGTGCAGTAAAAAGTTTGGGGGTTTGGGTGTTGGAAGCATTCAGACGAGATCGGGCGCGTTCAGGGTGGTATGGCCGTAGACATGTTGGAAGCATTCAAGAGATGCTACATTCGACGCATCGTTATATCGAAACAGGGTGGTTTGACTATGTGTATAAATGGTGAAGGATTCGTGAGGTTTTAAGTTTTTATCAGTGGTGTTTGAATAGTTTACCAAAAAAGTTAATGGATTTGTAAGTGCCATAAACATTCTTGAAACCAACTGCAAGCAGGAGTAACTGGGCCGTGTGAGAGAAGGGGCGCGCGTGGCCTCGGATCCCAGCAACAAGAAGGAAAAACAAAAGCCTTGCCAGAGCTTAGTGGAGTGCCAGGCTCATCACTGGGGCCCAGTAAACAGTTACGCGGGGAAGGGAGGGGGTGGAGAAAGGGGTGAACCCAGGAGGTGAGGAAAAGGAACAATGCATAACGACATCACAATTTTACGGCTGTTGCATGGACAGCACTGTTATAATAGAAAAAAAAAGAGAGAGAGATTTTGAAAAAGCACAGGCATCTGGGCATCTGTGATGAGAGGGCTGATTCATCCAAGCATGATTAGAAGAATAAGGCTGAAATATAAGCACTGATAAGGAGTGTACTCTAAGCTACACCACTGAGGGAAAAGCAGAGTTCAGGACATGTGTGGAGCTTGCTACCGTTTGGGAAACACTTTTTATAGGCTATGCGTGAACACGATTATACATGCAGAGGGAGTCTGCAAGACAGAAAGGGAGCCGGAGGCCGCGGACAGCTTTGTGAGGATGTCTGAGCCGAGGGATCTGGGCTCACAGGAGCTAGAGTTCCCACTGAACGTTCCTCGGAAACAGTTGAATGTTCCTTCATGGGCACAGAATGCCTTTCCAGAGAAGAAAAGAAGGGAGGGAGGTCCTAGTTCTATGACACAGAAGCTCTGGGGCTTTGGACAAGTTGCATATGTGCGCTTGTGGGGGGAACTGTGACAGAGGAACGGGGCAGCAGCTCAGAAGCTCTGTGGACACCATGGTGGCTGTGCTGGGTCACATCTCTTTGATCCACCTGGGGCAAAGACACGCAGCCAGGAGAGGGCAGGAGAGCACACAGAGTGTCTGGAGATCTGCGTGGTGCGGCAGTGGAGGAACGGGGAGGAACAAGATGGCTGTCCAGGCCCACGTCAACAGCGAGGATGACAGAGCGTTACTATTGTTTGGAAACTTCTCATAACTGACTCATGAAAAAGCCCCTGGAGGAGTTCGCGATAGACAACCATCACTTTCAGCGGCAAATGTGCAGAAATCTGCCCAGGGCAGCTGGCAGGATGCACGGGGTCTGGTCTCAGGGGCAGAGGAGAGGAGGAACCTGTAGAAAGGAGCAGCTGAGGCTGAGCTGAGGAACCCTGGAACCACACAATATGCTGGGTTCTAGTCGTTCTCATAAAGGCCAGCAGAAAGGAAAGGTGCCCGCAGGGAGTCATACAACAGCGGCCCCCATGAGCCACACCCCCTGACACCCCATGCATGTGTAACCCTCTCCTACGCTGACTTCGGCATTGACCTTGCGAGTTGCTTTGACCAAGGGGACACACGCAGAGGCCTGATCAGCACTTTCACACTGGGTCCTGCCCTCTTGGGGTGCTCCCCTTGGAAGCCGGCCACCATGCTGTAGGGAAGCTCAAGCTCGAATACCCAACAATGAGGACACAGAGCGAGGGAATCCAATGGACAAGAGACTCTCCTGGTCATTCAGCTTCCAGCTGGTCTCTAGCCAATGCAGCCATGAGGGACATTGGCTACCCCATGGAGCACCAGAGAACCACCAGCCAGGCCTACTCAACCCAGGAAATCGTGAGAAATTGGAGGGTTTCGTGGGGCAGCAATAGGGAACAGACGTGAGATCACACAACTTTGCTTTGCAAGGAGCTTGAACTTCAGCTCCAAGGGTTTGAGGTCTCCTGCCTCAGTCTGGGGAAGGTAGAGTCTTTAAAGCTTGCTCCCCAGAAGCAAAAGGGGAATGAGAGAAACAGGTCTCTGGGTGGATTTGAAGCTGTTTCAACCAAAGGAGATTTATTGGAGGAGAAAGAAGAAACTTGGCTCAGGCCTTCACGGTGATTGGAATTTGGATCAAAGCAGACAGGTCCGCCGGTGGCTCTGAAAGCAGCATCAGGAGCAGACAGCAGCGAGAAGGACAGGCCGGGCAGAGGCTGACCACAGAGGGGAGTCACGTAGGGAACAGCGGAGGTGGTGGGAAGCTGGCAATCCCAAAGAAGCCCAGAGTCAAATGTTCCATGCCGCTCTTAGTTCTGCTGCTCTGCGCAGCTCTCAGACCACATCCATTTGAGGCTGTTAACCTTCAAAGTAAAACATTTTACCAGCAAACATGGGAGTATTCAAGATTAGCAAGGAACTGCATTTCAGGAGGAGCAAGCTAGGGCAAAAGGAGAGGCAAAACCCACAAGCAAAGGAGAGGAATGCTACCGTATGGAGAAGGAGGAGGTCGGAAGCGGTTGTGTTGAAGGAAAGGCCATTGGAGAAAGGCAGCAGGGGTTCGATGAGGGGTTCCCAAGGCCACACTGCAGGGGTGGCCCACTTCCGTGGGAGACAATGACGCGTCTTTGCCCTTAGGCCTGTGATTGACGCTCCTTCCTGTAACTGACGTTGAACGCTCCAGGCTCCCTGCCCCAGCCCCCCACATCGTCTTAGGTGGGCCTTCTCTATTAACTTTCACAAGGCCCAGAAAATACGATCACCAGGCAGAACAGCTATGGAGGTAAATCTTCTTGCTGTCAAAACAAGGGGAAATGAAACCAAATAAATGATTGTGACTACATGGGCCCAGTATTCTAGAGTTTTCCACACCCTCCATGTTCCTCCTCTCACACAGCTGCCATCCCACAGGGCAGGGAGACAACAGTGAGCAGCCAGATTAAGGACTTACCCAATGTCACCTCAGGATTGGGCCTTTCTGAGTGGCCCCCTCTATCACCCGCTTCTGCTTCTGAAGACTTGTCCAGGGAATAAGGGCCCCATAAGGTAGGTGGAGTGAGGCCATCTTTCATGTGAGTCTCCAAGTAGTGTAGAGAGAGGCAGGCAGGGTGGGTGGGACAAGCAGCCCTGGGGTGTGTGCTTAGCCAGAAGAGTGTGTGAGCAGCGGTGGGGGAGAAAGCCTAATCAGGACAAGGTCATGGCCCGAGCTGCCTGGCCCAGATCTGTGCTGTGAGATGCCACATTCCACTCACTCTGCTGGCCTTTGATCGACCACAGGGCATTCCACATGTCCCCTTGGTTTCCCCGAGCACCCACTGGGCCTGCCGCTGAGCGTCAGGGCCCCACTGGAAGTGGCTGGCTGCTTTTCTAGTGATGGCAGACTCAAGGTCTAGGGCCAACACGGTGCCTGCCAGCCTTCTGCCTCACCTCAGTCACTGATCCTGGAGAGAGAGGAGGCAGAAGCCTCCCATTTTAGTAAAATTCTCCAAAATTCTCATATGTACTTTTTCAGCCCAAACCCAAAGCTCACAGCCTGGAAGTTCTAGTCCCCTCGGTGTTTGCCACACCAGGAATGGGCTTCATGTTGAGCCAGACACACTTAGCCTCACCTAACCTGTCACCATTTCTTAAAGATGCTGGGCCTTTTTACAACTCGCAGCCATTGTAGATGTCTAGAACATTTCCTCCACATTTCTCCACCTGTCGGACTCCCTTACATCCTTCAAAACCCTAACCAAATGTCCCCTCCTCTGTGAAGCTGTCCTTGCTCCCCAGGCAGAGTCAGTGACTCTCACAGTCCTTTTCCATGACTCCTATGTGCTGCGCTGTACCCGGGAATGCACCTGTCTTCCCCGTTGAACGGCGAAGCAGCAGGACCTGACTCATCTCTGTCCACCTGCACCCCCAGGAGATGATCCAAGCCCACGGGGCTAACTCAGTTGGTAGCAAACTGACAATTTAGCATACGGAGGTTTGCTGAGTAACACGTGGGAGGAATTCATTAAGGAAAAAAGGTCAGGTCATTCATTCATTCCTAAAGCATTGACGGGGTGCATACCAAGTGCCACAATTGTTCTCTACAGATCACAAATGTGGTCACAGCATCGGTCCTCCGGAATTTCATAACCCAGTAGAGGGAATGATGTGTTAGAAGAGGAGCGTCATAGGTACACCGTGCAGAGAGAGAAGGGCTTGGGACTAATAACAAGGAGGACACAGCCCAGCCTGGAGGGTCAAAGAAGACCCCTAGAAGGCATAACTCAAGGGGAGTTGGGGCATTCAGTAGGAAGACTGCTCCTGGCAGAAGGAACAGCCAGCTGGGACCAAAGTGCAGGGGGGAAGAAACAGTAAGCTGGACCCAGGGTGCCTGGTGGTGCTGGGAGGCAAGAAGAGAAGGAAGCAGAGGTTACCCTATGACATTCAGAGGTAACTCTGCTTGGCCACTATCACTCAGGTGGCTGTTTTGAGTTGTCCCTCCATAGCCCCAAGCAATGGTGAGAGATGACTCAGGCACACCTGGCCATCGCCCTTGTGACCAGCAGTTTACATTGTGGAGACAGGTGCCTGAAGCCTGAGCTAGAGCCCAGCTGGCCCAAAAGGCAAACAGAAGCGCATGATGTCACCTCATTCCCCTGAATGACCGACACAAGCTGAGAGCTGCCTGTCACCTTACAGATGAGAAAGCCTCCAGGGAGGGGACTGGTTTAAGATGGCACGGTGACAGAAGCAGGAATCGGGCACCTGAGACATGGAGCTGCAAAGACACGCTCCCTAACCTTAAGGGGCTTACAACTTTATATGGGCTCAATTGTGTATCCCCAAAATTCATATGTTGCTGCCCTAACCTTCAGGTACCTCTGGGTGTGACTGTATTTGGAGACTTTTAGGAGCTAATTAAGGTAAAGTGATGTCATGTGGGTGGGTTTTAACCCAATATGACTGTGTCTTTGAAAGGAGACCAAGACCCAGACCCCCAGAGAGGGGAGGCCAGGCGAAGCTACAGGGAGGAGAGAGAAGATGCCATCTTCGAGGGACGGAGAGCAGCCCCAGAAGGAAATCAACCTCGCCCACACCTTGATCTCGGACCTCCGTCTCCAGGGCTGAGAAGAAATGTGTTCCTGCCGTTCAGGGTGCCCAGTCTGTAGTACTGTGTTATGGTGGCCCCAGCAGACTGGAACACCTCCCTGAGAAGCCAGGCATGAACCCTGCTCGTTAGCTCCTAGAGTAATAGGGATTCTGACCGAGCTAAACAGGGTTCTACAGGCGTGAATACAGATGCCCGCCTCCCCCGGCCCTACAGAGCCCCTTCGCTGAACTGGGGGTGCTGTGCGTCCCGGGAGCCTCTGGGATGGTCACCTCCCCGACCTCACGCGCAAGGAACAGCTCAACAAATGCGTATTTCAACCTGGAATGGTGGATGGACGACCAAAACTCCTCATCGGAGCACACGTACAGAGTTCCTGCGGTAACTGGCTTAGAGAGGGATGCCGGCAGAAAACCGGGAACCTTGAAAGAAAAGTGGCCCTGAGCATCTGCAGTATTGCCAACGGTTACGAAACAAAGTCTGACAGGAGAGAGGTGGCCGGTTAGCTTTTCCAACATGTGGGTCAGGCCAGCCAAGAAGATGCGCTGCGGGGCTGCTTCCCCAATGCATTTACAACCTGACTTTGTTCACTTCTGCTCTTGAGGGTCAGGGGGTCACGTCGGCTCAGCATCCCTTCGTGTAGAATCTTACGCCACTTTCCACGAATAGGCTCAGGCTGCATCTTTGTAGGTGCTCCCGAGGGAGGACAAGGGAGGAAACCTTTGGGCTATGCTCCCATTCAGCATCTTTGACTCCCCTCCCCGCCCAGCCCCCACCCCCCACCCCCAACCCGCTAGGAGAGAGGGAAGCGGCTTTCCCGATTCTGGGCATGCACCTCGCCAGGCAGGGGAGATGTGGTGAGCTCCAAGCCTCTCACAGCATGGCAGAAGGCAGGACCACAGAAGAGGGGTACACAAGCTGCCCTCTGTCAGTAGGTACAGCGTGGGGGCTGGCCAGTCGGACAGAATGCCCCTGCTGTGCCAGGACTCAAGGGATGGAGTCCCAGGGGATCTTGGGGGGCTGGGCTGAGAGGGGTGTGGAGCCTCAGCACAGAGCTCCAGGGGACCGTTAGCTCCTGAAGCACTAAGTATGGAAATGCATCGTGCCTTTAAGAACCACTGTGACCACCTGTGTGCCGGGCTGGAAGGGCAGCCCTGCTGGTAGGTTGAGCACCTCAGTCCCCGTTCAGTGGTTCAGTTCGTCTGGGACCTTCCTGGTTTTCGCCTGGCCCAGCCTGAGCCCCAGGAATCTCCTCCGTCCTGGCCTGTGTGCTACTGTGAGTTACCTGGGAACCCTCGACGGAAAGCTGTCTCTGCCAAGGGCTGGCGCTGGTTCCTTCCCCTGCTGAGAGCGCTCCACAGGGAGAGGGTCAGAGCAGAGTCAGATCGGCAGGGCCCTGAGGGGGTTCACCCCTGAGCCACCCCAGCCCACCCCGTGAACACCCTCCTCCTTTAGCTGGCTGAAGTCTGCACGGTTCCAGTACCCTCGGGGATCCTGGGCAACAGCACCTGCTCCCCTCTCCACCAGCACTGTCCTCAAAGGCGTTCCCCAGGTCTTTCCAGGCAGCACCATGTTCCCCTGCTTGCAGAAACTGTCACCTGTCTGTCCCCTGCTGCTGCTTAGCTACTTCTTTCTCACCCTTCTGGCTCCCTGCTAGGAGGCCCCCTTCTCAGAGATGCCTGCCCAACGAGGCAGGGGAGTCGAGGTGTCCTCCCTGAGTGTTTCCGGGGCACACACTGTTATTACATGCTTAATGACTTTCTCCCCCAGAACGGGAAGTTCCCCAAGGGCGCAAGCTCAAGGGCCTGGCAAAGGGCGGATGTTCTACAAATGAAAGAAGGACAAGACTAGGCAAGAGACCAAGAGGACGATGCTAGTAGGATAGAACCCTTTCTGATATGATTAGGTGACGAATGGCTGTCACCTCAGCCTTTGCCTCTGTTCTCTGTGTAGCGGAAAGCCCTGCCTTCAGCTCTCCACCGCAAGCCTGGGCCGGTGAGGAAAGGACTAGAGACTAAGCGCTCGGTAATTACCATACGGCCGCTAATTGTCTATTAATTCACTCCACACTCCTTCCCTTTGGGACCTGGGGCACGCCAGGCACTGTGGAGGACCAGGGGCACCATGATGTGTGAGACAGACGAGAGTCCTTCTCTCCTGGTGTTTGGAGTGGGGAGTGGATCCCACTAAACAAGCAGGAGATCATTTCAGTTAGGGAGCGACATAAAGAAAATAAAATAAGCGGTAATGTTTTCAAATGTGTATATGTTTAGAAAGGGGGGATGACTGAGTCATTCAGTGTGAATGGTCAGGAAAGATTTCCCCAAGGAGGGGACAGTTGACCTGACACCTGAATGATGAGAAGGAGCCAACCTGGTGGATACCTGAGGGAAAAGTGATCCAGGTGGAGGGAATAGCCAGTGCAAAGGTCCTGAGGTCAGAAGAAAGCTGATGTGTTTAAGCAGCAGAAAGAAAGGCAATAGGGCAGTTTTTTTCTGAGGAAGAGGAAAGGGCCCTGTTGCTTCTCTGTTCCCCGTCTCCTCCCACTGGCTTCCTCTTCCTCTCTGATCACCACAAGACCCTTCCTCCCCTCTTCTGAGTGATGTCTTCCTTTGGGTTTCCTAGACTCTGAGATTTAAAGCCAAATGAAAATGAAAACATACTGCCAACAAAAATGCTTTTAAAAGTGACACTCATTTTAGAATTTCTAAAAACACAGGTCAAGCTAGTCCCATGACTTCCAAATGAATGGGATTTTTTGAGAAGCACGACCAGAAACTGAAGCTATCTGTCTATGTCAGGGGTTAGCAATCTTTTGCAAAGGGCCAGATAGTTATTATTCTGGGCTTTGCAGGCCGTGGGGTATGTGCCACAGCCACAGGCGGTATCTAAAAGAATGAGCAGGACCACATTCCAGAAAAATTTTATTCACAAGAACAGGCAACAGGGGGATTTGGCTCCTGACCCCTGATCTACTTCATGATGATAAATATCATTAATCAAAACACATTGCTCTTTTAGCTCTAACTGTGGGCCAGACAATCAGGATACTTCCTGGGTGCTCCTGTCTCCTGGTATGAAGCAGACATGCTGTACCAAGTACAATGAGGAATGAACCTGGAGCATCTGACATATACCCCACCTGTGTCTACAATTACTGGTACAATGCTATAAAATCTGAAATTCCAGTATTAAAATGTTTTTTACTTACGAAATATTCTCCAAAGTCCAAGCCTAAGCCAGTTTGGCCTTGCGCAACTTCCTGGTTCTCTTCGGTGGATCTGGGCAGACTTCCAAACTGTAGGTAGGAAGGCGAAGTTCTGCCAGGTGGCGTGTCCCATGAAAACAAGTCTCAAATGAAATTGTGCAAAGCATTTATAAGCACGGTGCAAACATTTATAAGCAAGCAGACACAGAAGCAGGCAGGCAAACTCTTCCTGAAAGTCTGTGAGGTCCCACTCTCTGTTCCTTAGACTCTCTGCAATGGCCACGTGAAGCAGACATGAATAAAGGAACAGCAAGGTTTAGCCAACCCTCTCCGTGGACCAGAAGCAAAACCCCCTGCCGTAAGGTGGAAGGGATTCTCATTCAGGTTAGGACCATGGAGAGGGTGTGGATGCTGGGCTCACTGGGCTTCTGTTCCCTATCCGTGCCCCGCATGTACGCCTGCACAGGACACCTACCCAAACCGAGATCCAGAATCACTCATACCAGTGACAAAGGAGCCAATGATCAATGAAATTCAGGTTTTCTGTAGCAGCACTCCTGACATTGTCATTCTGAAGCAAGTCCTTCCAACCTGATAGCTCTAGTCTATCTTAAGATCTACTTGCACACACACCTATTATAGAGTTTCAGTAAATTATACACGTCACATACTTCTCTTTTATTGAATTAGTGTTTCTTAAAAATTCATCCCATTTTTCCAGTTACTGATATTGAATTTTATTAAATGGGAGGTAAAATAAAATATATGACTTTTCAATTTTGAAATTGTGGAATCCATGAATTTTTTATAGGTGAATAGTCATATTTAAAAGTTTAAGATAATCCTTAAACATTCTTCATAGGAGAATTGTACTACAAGAAAAGAAAACACATCACTCCATGTAAGAGCTCCGTTTTAGCTAATACCTTTGTAAGGAACGATGACCTATAATTTACAGACAGTTATAAACATGAATGCGAGAGGTGAACTGACCTCAAGCAGTCTTTCTATCTCAGCAAAATCAGGACATGAGCTTAACAAGAATGTAGGGCATATGAAAAATGAGAAACAGAAGAGAGACAGTTTGCCATGTTTCTAAGCTTATTTGCACAAAAACGCAATGCACATTGAACAGTTTGGGGGGATCGGGTCCCATACCCCACAGGGAACAGATGACAGATTTTTACCAAGTGAAATGGTCGGGACGATACACCGATTTATGAAACTGGATATGTGCATTGCACTCTGGAAGAGATGCCAAAGGACAACTGACCCACTTAGTCTTTGCTGCACACAAACAGCCCAATACTCCGTGACCTCAAGTAACAGCCATTTGTTAGGAGAGCCCGATGCCAGGGGCAGCTGGGGGAGAGGGGGGACTGGAGGGGACACTCTGCTCCTGCAAGGGCAGGGTGGCTGGGGACTCTGTTCTGGGCTGAGCCGGGCTGCGACACTTGAGGCGGGGCAGCTCTGCTCCACGGGGCTTTCATCCGCCCTCAGGAGCTGTGAGTTAGCCTAGGTATGTCGCTGTCATGCGGATGGCAGAAGCTAAAAAGGGCAAGTAGAAACACAAGTGCTTTCCCCAGTCTGTCCTTGCATCTCATCGACCAAAGCAAGTCACAAGGCCAGAGTCATCAGAATCCACAGGTCGGGAAACATACTCCGCTTTTTGGTGCGAGAAGATAAAGTCACAGGACAGAGGGTGAAGGAGGGGACCGAAGACACAATCCACAGCTCACACCGTCATGAACCCAGAGGGCAGCACTAAGTGTGCCCCAGAGTTTGCTTTCTAAATCACTGACCAAGTCCATACTTGGCTGAGAAGAAAACAGAGATTCTCCCACTCCAGGTCTGCTATAAAAAGGTGAGAGTCTGTCTACCTTGGGCTTTGATGTAAGATGGATTTGATTTCCACCATTTGTTGGCTGTGTGACCCTGGGCAAATTGCACTCACTCCCTCGTGTGTCCCTTTCCCTGGTGACAGTGTCCTGCTTCCTCTCAGGGAACTTCCTTGCCCTTGGAGTGATTTTTGTAAATATCATGATTATCAGGGGTGCTGGGTAAACATCTGCCTTTGGCTCAGGTTGTGACCCTGGAGTCCCAGGATCAAGCCCCACATCGGGGTCCCTGATTAGCGGGAGTGTGCTTCTCCCTCTGACCCCCTCCCTCTGGTGCTCTCTCTCACTCACACACACTCTCTCTCTCTAATAAACCCAATCTTTAAAAATAGATATATGATAGGTAGATAGAGAGATAGATGATAGATAGGTAGATATATATCATGACTATAGACATTATAATGGGCATTCGTGAACTCTGTGACCCTGGGACACTCATTTCTGGGCCCCTTGGTAAAAATGGAGGAAAATTAGAATCGATAGCTCACCCTTCCAACACCACAGTTAGCCAAGCCGTCGCGCCTCTGATTCTGACTGCAAGGGAACGTCTTCCTTGCAAACAGGAAGCCCTTTCTATGAGGCTTAGAGCAGCATCATGATGAAGAGCACAGGTCCAAGGCTGGACTGCCTGAGTCCGTGGTCCCGGCCCCACTCTCATAAGCGGGTGTCCAGGGCAAGGCCTGAGACCTCCCGTGTCTCAGATTCCCCATTTACCAAGCAAGAGTGATGTTCCCTGCTGCACTGCCTTCTCGTGAGGCTTAAATGAACACACGATACTACATTTTCTTCTAATATGTTCAAAGCAGTGCTCCCGTTAGGCTCTGGGAGACTTGGCATCTCGCAAACTTAATCTGGATGTTTATGTTCTCCACCCTGCGTTCACATGGTGACGGCGTTTGGGTCAGTTAAGTGAGGCTGCTCTCTGCACAATGGACATTTTAGGGGGGCTGGCCACCCAGATCCGCTGACCTGTCCTTCGGTCCTTATACTCCATGGACACTTATGTCAGAGAGAAAACAGAACAAGAAGTGTGGCCTGGGAGCTCTGTGCTGCAAAAGAAGTCAATCCTGAGAATGTCGAGGGGCAAATATGCGCTCCCCCAGCTCCTCTTGGAGCGATGCCCGGCCCCGCTCCCCCAGCGACTGGGCACAGACAGCAGCACCTCCTCCGTTCCCCCAGCCGCGCTCCAGCCTCAGGTGATCTGCATCAGCGTGGACATTTCCCATGACTCTTGTCTTCTTCAAATGCATTTGGCACAGTTACAACCTCTCGTGGATGCTACGGGGTCCCCCAGGCACGCAGTCCACTTTCCCTTTCTGCTTCCTACCAGAGCTATTCAGTGCAGGACGGACCCAGACCACTTCAGCCATCGGGAGCTCCTTCTGCAGCCGGGACAGCCCTGGTACTCAGTAGCTACTTGTTGGAAGAAGCAGAAATTAAAGGAATAAGTGTCTCCATTCTCTACTGTGAGCAGATAAACGTTTACAGGGACATCTGAGGGACCAGAGCCCTGATTTGAGATCTATGTGGGCGTCTCTGCAGGAGTTCCCAGGATGACGTTTAACACAGAATATTGGAGTTAAAATGACTTTAAAGATCTTTTATTCTGTCCCCTCTCTCGTTTTACAGATGGGGAAACTGAAGCCCAGAGAAGATAAGCACGTCCACCAGGCAAGCAGGATGATGAGGGCATAGAGATCCGTATTCCCTAGCAGCTTTTTTTTAAAAGAAATTTTATTTCTCTGACACAGAGAGAGAGAGAGAGCACAAGTAGGCAGAGCAGCAGGCAGAGGGAGAGACAGAAGCAGACTCCCCCTGGAGCAAGGAGCCCAATGTGGGGCTCGATCCCAGGACCCTGGGATCAATGACCTGAGCCGAAGGCAGAGGCCTTAACCCACTGAGCCACCCAGGCGCCCCGAAGAAGAGCTTCTTAAGAGAACAAAAATGTCCAAAGACCAAAGGGGTCCCCCTAGATGCAGTGAGTGCTGTGTTAATGAGGATGTCCAAGCACAGAATGAGAAAGAACTTACAGTGAGGAGAGACACATCAACACAGGGGCAGGAGAAATGACTAAAATGATAAAGACAGGGAAAAACAAAACAAAACAAAACCCAGTGTTGAGAAGATCGAGAGCAACTGGAACTCTTAGCCGCTGCCTGTGGGAGAGGTGACGGTAAAGCCAGGCCAGAAAACGTTAGTCGGCAGATTCCAGCAAGGTTAAGCTTACATCTACCTTATGATCTAACAAATTCACTCCTAGAAATAGACTCCACAGAGATGGACCTGGTTCACCAAAAGACATACGTGAGATGTTCACAGCAGATCATTCATGATAATCCTTGTTTCTTCTCTGGGTTCTCAGTGCTTAGCATGTTCAGTTATCAAAAATTCACCAAGGAACAGAGTTGTGATATGTGTGCTTTCCGAGTATATATAAATTTTTTTTTTCAAGGGGCACCTGGGTGGCTCAGTGGGCTAAGCCACTGCCTTCAGCTCAGGTCACAATCTCAGGGTCCTGGGATCGAGCCCCGCATCGGGCTCTCTGCTTAGCGGGGAGCCTGCTTCCTCCTCTCTCTCTCTCTCTCTCTGCCTGCCTCTCTGCCTACTTGTGATCTCTTGTCTCTCAAATAAATAAATTAAATCTTAAAAAAAAATTTTTTTTCAGTTTAAGAAAAGGTTCACCATAAAAAGTTTACACATAAACAGGAGCAACGCAGCTGTTGGCTCTTGAGTCTCTGATTTAGAACCAGCGCCTGGTTACAACGTTGGATAACAGAACTGGGTGGAAACCCAGCTCCCCAGCTCCGAGTAAGGAAAAGGGATTGATACTTAGTGCACGATTCCTGTGTGCAGCATGCACACAGCCGCACACAGCCGCCGATCCTCAGGATAGCTCTCAGGGAAGGAATTACTGTGTTCATTTCTGCAGCTGAGACAAATGGGGACCCACAGAGGAAATGAATTCAAGGAAGATCCTACAGCTGGTCAGTGGTAACAAAAGTGTCATCTGGTCCCAGGCCTGTCTGATTCTGAGCCCATGTTCTTAAGCTGTTCCACAGGCTTTAAATGCACATATGGTTCTTATGTGAGCGTGGCACAAGTGTAAAAATAAACGATAAGCCCCATGCTGAGAAATATTATCCAGTTATCACTGGCTTCGGCTGCCGGCAGCCAAGACCACTAATCTTATTAGGGGATGGCTGTCCTGGCTGCTTCTGGGCATGGGCACAGCCAGGGTGACACAGACCTGCCTCCTAGGGTTTTTTCACCAAAGCAAGTGGGAGGAGGGTGTGGAGTCCGGGAGGACAAAGCGAGAGGAAGGTGAGAACCTGGGTGAGGCCGGGATGCAGAAGACGGGTCACAAGCCTGGTGAGCTGTAACCCGGGAGTCACGCCCCCAGCAAGAGCCACCTGCCTCTCCTGTCCCTCACCTCCGCCCTCTGCCTGCAATACCTGTTGTAAAAGGCAGGGGGCAGACATTTCCTAATCCGACAAAGAGGATGCGACTGGGTGAAGGTCTGCCTTCCAGTACTTTTTGACCATTTCAATTCATTCTCAAGAGTTGAAAATTGTGGGGGAAGGCGGTACCTGGGTGGCTCAGTCCATGAAGAGTCTGGTCCTGACCCTGGGGTCCTGGGGTCAAGGCCCATGTTAGGTTCCCTGCTCCGTGGAGTGTCTGCTTCTCCCTCTGCCTCTGACCCTTTCCTTGTTCCTGTTCTCATTCGCTCATTCTCGCTCTCAAATCAAAAATAAATAAATAAATAAATAAATTTAAAAAAAATAAAAGGTTGAAAATTGGGAGTTACATGAAGGAAACTTACATGTTTATTTCTAAGAAGCCAGTCTGAGAGGGTTCCTGCTACGGAAGAGGGTAGCCAGGCAGGGCACAGAGGAGTTCTAGGGCCGTGACAGGACTCAGGACGACGCTGTATTGGTGAACACACGTCCTGATACATTTGTCCAAACCCACGGAATGTGCAACACCAAGACTGAATGTAATGTAGGGATTTCGGTTAATAACAATACATCGATATTGGCACATCAGTTGTAACACCTGTAACAGCCTGATGTATGCAGGTGAACGAAGGGGGAAACTATGGGGCTGCCCCTGGGAGTCTATGGGAACTCCCTATACTTTCCACTCCATTTTCCTGTAACCTGAAATTGTGCTAAGAAATAAAGTCCGTTATTATTATTACTATTATTATTTTATTTATTTATTTATTGTAGGGATGAACTTGGTGAGTTTGTGGAAAAGTTTGGATTTCTGGCTTCATTGGAAAAATCTGGGAACACGAAGCCTGCTTTCCTGGGTCTGCTAGGGTTCAGCAACAATCTCTCCTATGCCAGAAGCATGGCTTCTTTTTTTCTGGGGCTGCCTCTACTAAAACACCCCAATTTTGCCAGAATGAGGCAGTGTCACCCTTTCATGTTGCCTATCTGGGCTTTGGGGTCCTCCGAGTTTGGGATCCCTGGGGTAAGATCAGCAATTTAGTGTAACGGTTTTCCAAGTGGGTTCCTCCGGGGCCCTCCTCCCGGGGTTGCTGGGGCCAGGGAGGAGCTCTGGGCTCCTGACTACTCCTTCCCCTGATCGGCTGGACCTACTGGACTCACTGTGTAAGGCGAACTCCAGTAAAGCTGAACTAAAAAGAGAATAAAAGCCTAACAAACAACAGGTCTGTAAGATGCATTTGGAAAACGAGACCCCTTCACCAAACTCTTCAACTTTCAAGACGCTCATTCCTTAGACAGCGTGGGAAGGCCGATAGAGCCCCGTGGGCACCTTGCCGCTTCGGGAAGACAGGCAGGGACCTTGCCCCAAAGCTGCTTGCCAGGGCTCAGGAGTGAAGTCACAGGCTCCAGGCTGGGAGCACACGGGCCGGCAGGTGCACCTTCTCCGCCCTGCTTTGGGCTGCTTCCAGATCACACAGCTCCCACCACTTCAGGCTGCTCTGAGAGCCTTGTGGCTTGACTTTATTTTCATGAAAGAAGCTGTCATGAAATCGGTGCCTCTTCAGAGTGTCTGTCTCCTTCATGTGTCCTACATCGGCCCTTTTCTTTCTGTGAGTCGGCCACAGGTCACCCACCGGCAGCACCCCAGAGACGTTTATAAACGACTGTTACGTGCCAGACACTATAGAGGAAGCTGGTCGTTGTCCCCACGAAGCTGGTCCTCTTGGTGGAGAGGATGACTGCGTGACAGATAGCTGGAGGACAGCATGCCGGGCACAGTGAGAAGGAGGGCGCGGGGCCAGAAGAGCCCAGGAGGCGGCAGGTCACCCAGAAGCAGAGCTACGGCTCGGAGTCCAAACGGGGCTGATTCTTGAGAAGTGAGGGAGCACCTGACCTCAAGGCAGGACCTCCTGGCAGAGGGCGTGGCACGGGCCCAGGTGGGAAGGACCACGGCATGTTGGAAAGAGGCTGTGGCTCAGGAGCGCAGGTTCGTGACTACTGCCTGGACAGAGCGACCGCTTCCCACCAACGAGGAGGGAGCCCACACAACTGCTTAGTCTGACGGCTTTAGGGGTGGTGGCGGGAAGGGAAAGCTCACCCTCCTATCAGATCAGCATGGCCCGTGCCACCTCCACCTGTCTCTGCTCTGTCCTCGGGTTTGTCCGCAGCTCCCCGTCCTGCCATTTGTCCCCTGCTGGAGTGCGTGGTTAGGAGCGAAGTCACATGGGTACGTCTGCTTGTCACCTGTCCCTCCTCTATGATCGATTAAGGTACGCCGTCCGACCCGTGTTCTTCACACATCAGCTTCATACTCACCTCCCAGGGGCGGGGCTGGGGAGACTTTAAATCGGGAGTTGTTTCCAGATCCATGGCTTGGGGGATAGAGGAACATAGCAAAATTATACACAGCGTTTTGTCAGCATGGGCATTTCTCCTGGGGAAAAGTTCCCAAGCTTTCATCAGAACAGGTAAGGCTAAGGCCCAGCCCCATGTTCTAGAAGGAACTTGAGGTCTCAGGAAGCCCTAAAAGCAGACTGAGGAGTAGGGATTGGGACTCTGCTGACTCGGACCTCAGAACACCTTGGGATGTGGGGCGACAGTGAAGGGCGCGGCCTCGGGACCCATTATTAAGATGGGAACATGGTGCGAAGGGAGCGAAGCGATGCAGGGTGAGAAAAACTTCAAACAACCACCTTCAAATGACCTTCCAGCAAGCTGCCACGGGTGGCCTTGCTGACGTATCCTTCCCACGGGGGACGGGTCCTTTCTCTGTGAATTATAAACCAACTGTTGTGACAACTGTCTGTGTGCAAAAGTAGACAGCTCCACATAGCAGACATTCGGGGGGACCACAAACACACTTTTCAGGGTACGCCCTGCGTGCTCTGTTTCTCTGATAGCCCAGTTTCTTCAGAGTCCCCTTCTGCTGGACCAGCTTGGCCATGTGTGGGGTGAAGTGATTATCCGAGAGCGCTCGCTTTCCCTGGAAACCCTCCACCGTGAGCCGTTCTGCCCTCGCTGGCCTCAAGCCCAAGGTTTCCTGTAAGATTTCATTTGATGAAAAGAGTTTGCTGTTAGAATGTCTTTTTTAAATCTAGTAACATAGTTCCATTGTACTTTGCATAATTATTATGTCATGGAAATGAGTGCAGTGGGTCAGGGAAAGCCCCAGTACTGGTAATAAGCAGGGCAGAGCAGCGGCTTCTTCAACCAAAGACGGACGCTCTTCAGACTTAAGCCCAGACTCTGTGCTCAGTCATCGGGGAGAAGCAAGTGTCCAGAGACACAGAAAGCTGCTGGAGGACTTCCTCCGTAGACCCCGTGGGTTTGCAACCTGTAAATATCTGTTAGCTTACTCTCCCCTATTCATCACCTCACCTTGCTATCAGTCAAAGGTATGGAGTCTCTGCAGACTGGGAGTCAAGGCACGGTAGGTCCGTGGGGCGGGGCCTGTCTTCGAGTCGGGGTAGCAAGTCTGGGAGGAACGGAGAACACTGCAGGCAGCTGTCCCCCCATGGAAGAAACAGGATTTGGGACTGGGAGTTCTGAGTCTGCCACTCATTAGCTACATCCCCTTGAGCAGGCCACAGCCCCTCCGTGAGCCTTGGTTTGTAGATCTGTGCAATGAGAGTAAAATCAATCCCACGCAGGGGTGTCGTGAAGGTCAGTCTCATGCATCCTTCACCCCTGGGTGCCCCGACTCCAGCCTCCAGAGAGGTACAGAGATCGCGAGGACAGCCCTTGCCCTAACGGGGCTGCCAGTCTACGAAATTAGCAGTTAGAAAACAGTGCGATGGGCAGCGAGCATGGGCAGTCGGGCCAAGAGAGCCGAGAGACAGAGTCTCTGGGAAGAAGAGGTGCAGAACTGAGCTCTGAGCCCCTGAAGGCACACCCTCATCCTTACCGACTCTCCTGTCTCCTCCGTTGTTCTGCTCCGCTCCCCTGACGTTCCCTCAGTCTTTGCCAGGCTCCCCTTTTCTGGTTGTTTGTTTGATGTAGGTTTTCCAGGATTCTCTCCCACATCTGTTCTCATTATACACACTCCTCCTGGGTGACGGAAACATTCATCACAGATTTGATTACCATCTCTATGCCGATGGCTCCTAAAGCCATATCCCAGTCTGGAATGCTGTTTTTAAGTCTAGACCCAGAAACTTCTGGGTCTAGAGCTAAGAACCTGCTTCTCTTCCTCGACCTCTGCACGATGCTAACAGAGTGATGCTAACAGAGTCCACTGAACGTGCTTCTACTTGACAACACCTGAGCGGGTATGCCGGCCAAAATTTAGCCAGTCTCTCCTCTCTGTGCAAGGAGGGGCATTGGGGATTTAACTGCAACGTGACAGAAAATGAAGGCTGCTAAGAGACATTGACGGAACGGGCCGAAAGGGTTTCTCGTCCCTATATTAGTTTTCTGTAGCTGCAGAACATAGGACCACAAACTTGTTGACTTTGCTAACACAAATTTGTTATCTTGCACTTTTTGCGGATCAGAAGTCTGGGCGTGGGTTACCTGGGTCCCCTGTAGGGTCTCACCAGGCTGGAGTCAAGGTGCCGGGGGGGCGGGGCTCCCACCTGAGGCTCCGGGTGATTCTGGTCCTTGGCAGAATTCTCTTCCTTTCGAGCTGGGGACTTCACCGTCTTTTTCAACGACACGAATGTCAAGATCCTTTCAATCCTGAACTTGTGTTGCTGAACTTTTTTAACCTACTGGTTTTCATCGTGTTTCATTCCCCCTGTGGTATGTGTTTAAATCCCTTCACGAGTGAGTCGGCAAGGTAATGCATGAACTCTTTTTCCAGTTCTGGGTCATCTGTAGAGTTGAAAAGCACAATTTCTTCCTCTTCACCCAGACACGAATCAAGCGTTTTAGGGACAGCCTGAAGAACTGAGGTGTTTGAGGTTGGCATGACAATGTCAGTATCTGACAGTTTTTAAGAACTTACTTCCTCGAACGAGCGCCCATGCCTCGTGAAAATCGAGACATGGGCTGTCTGTGACACCCTCTCTATCCGGAACCTAGTCATTCTCTTAAAAATGGAAATGAGATTAATGAGAAATAATCTCTCCTCAGAAAAATCTTGCTGGTTCTTAGTCAGGACTAAGGATCACAAACCGTCTGCTAAATGCATAGCCTTGCGTTTTTGGGAGATGGATGCTGTTAGATGTGTTCCTGGAATATACAATTTCCTCCCCTTCCTGAAGCTCTTTTAGAGTGTTTGGGAACCTCGTTTAAAGATCCTTTCTCAAGTGTCCTTCATGTAAATAATTGATGTATATGAATATTCTTCCTAACAGATTTTCTAAAAAAAATTTACTTTTCCAAAACGGC
Source organism: Mustela lutreola (assembly GCF_030435805.1). Lineage (NCBI taxonomy): Eukaryota > Metazoa > Chordata > Mammalia > Carnivora > Mustelidae > Mustela > Mustela lutreola. Next base: position 7,479,161 of record NC_081292.1, on the reverse strand, counting down.
AAGTCAGCGAGGTCCTAACCACGTTCCCAGACGCTAGTATTTATAACCCACGAGCCTCCCGAAGACGGCTAAATATACCAGGCTTGTGAGATATTCTCTGGAACTGGGAACTGGGAAGAAGAAAGGCAGGTAAATCGCGACCTGGAGTCAGCTGGGATGGAAATGAGGCCACTTGTTTTTCTTTGTTCTTATTTTGAGTCAATCTTCCCCTCCTGTTTCTGAAGCTCTGGAATGAGACGGTCCTACTTCCATTTTTATTCTGAGGAGTGCATCGTCCTTATAGTAAGATCGAGCAGTCCAAAGGAGATGTCAATGAACTGGAAGCCTCTCTGGTTGTGCACACTTATTGTCAGAAATACACTTTGATTCCTGTAATTTACGTTTTGTTGATTCTGGACTTCATCAAGACCAAAGCCCACAGGGCTTTCACCAGGCACCAGAGGCGTGTTTGGATAGTCAGAGCCTGTCCATTTCATTACAATACCAAATACTCATTGCATCTGAGAATTAGCTGGGGTTTAGGGTAGTGATTTGTTTTTTTTAAACCCACATGTCCATGGCATGAACCAGGCATGGGCACAGCCCAAAAGCCAAGCTGAGATAAACAATGATGATATGAGGCCGGTCCCACCAACCAGATGCCATGTTACCCAGGTCAAGGACCTTGGGTAGTTTTTTTTTTTAAAGCGTTTTTCTTTCTTTCTTTCTTTCTTTCTTTCTTTCTTTCTTTCTTTCTTTCTTTCAATTTAAAATATAAGGCTTTTTAAAAAATAGAAAGCATTTTAAAATTTCAACTACAAATCTTTTTTTGAAAAATATGAAGCATTTTTTAAAATAGAAAGCATTTTTTAATTTAAAATATATTATGTAGACAAGTTTAACAAAAGGCTGTAAAGTGAACACCCACGCAATGCCCTGGGCCAAGAAGTAGACTACTCGCAGTCCTGCGGAAGCCCCTCAATATTCTTTACTAGTAGCGCTCCCCACCCTGCTCTCAAGAGTGGTCACTTTACTTGTATAGATTTTCCTTGTGGGTTCACTGCTTGTAGCTGCATCCGTACTTTTACCTGTTTCTAAACTGTTTGAAAGTGGAGCTCCATTGTATTATTCATTGTGACTTTGCTTGTTTTTTTGCTCAGTACAGCAAGAGTCACCACATTGTTGCATACCTCTAAAATATTTCTTTTCTTGCTGTCTGTGCACTACACAGTGAACATTCGGTTTTCATCTGGTTCTTGGTAATTAGGAAAAACCCTGCTAAGGACATTCTTTTCTATTTATCTTAGCGTGCATAGGAGGGAACGTGGAACGTTCCACTTTCCTCAGTGATGCAACATCATTTTCTGAAGCAGGGGTACTGACACATTCTAGTTACCAGAAACAGAAGTTTCTAAATCTCTACATCATAGCCAACACTTAGTATTGTTAGTCTTTTTCATTCTAGCAGTCACATTGGTGTTAGTTCCATCTCATTGTGATTTTAATCTGTATTCCCCTGGTTAACAATTAGGTTGAGCACTTTCCATGTTTACTGACCATTTGGATATCTATCCCTCTGAGGTCCATGTTCACATCTCCACGCCTTTTTCCCTTACCAGGTTGCCTGCCTTTTCTCAATTATTTTTTAGATTCTTTATATATTCTAGGTACTAGCCCCCTTTTTTGAAAAATGCCACATACGGTATGAATATCTTCTCCTACTTAGTGGCTTGCATTTTAATTCTTTTTTATCTTTTGTTGAACGAGACTTAAAATTTTTAGTACAACTCAATTTATCTCTTCTCCTTTATGCTTACTGTTTTTTTTTTTTTTAATCCTATTTAAGATATCTACTCTAAACTCATTAAGATGTTTTCTCAGGGGAGCTTGGTTGGTTCAGTCGGTGGAGCGTGCGACTCTTGATCTCAGGGTTGTGATGTCGAGTCCCATCTTGGTTTCAGAGATGACTAAAAATAAAATCTTTAAAAATATGTACATTTTTTCCTGTGGTATCTTCTGAGAGCTCAGTATTTGGCCTTTCCTGTTAGTTCTTCAGGCCACCTGGAACTGATTTTACATACAGTGTGTGAAAGGAGTATCTCGGTTGTTTCCAATATGGGGATTTTAAATCCCATGCAACTCAAACAGTGTCCTTTACCCATTGGTGCCTCTGCCACGAGCAAGTCTGTGCATGTGAGGTCTGTCTCTAAGTTCTCTGTTCTCTTCATGGGCTGATTTTTTAAAAATAGATTTTATTTATTTATTTGACAGAGAGAGATCACAAGTAGGCAGAGAGGCAGGCAGAGAGAGAGTGGGGAGCAGGCTCCCCGCTGAGCAGAGAGCCCAATGCCGGCTCCATCCCAGGACCCTGAGATCATGACCTGAGCTGAACGTAGAGGCTTCACCCACTGAGCCACCCAGGCACCCCCACTGGCTGATTTTTTTTTTTTTATCTTTGCATAAGTGCCACACCACCTTGTTCACCAAAACACTGTGATGTCTTGCTATCTGACCAAAAAAAAAAAGTCCTCTTACATTTTTCTTTTTCTTCAAACAGCAGCTTGCCAAATTGTACAAAATAAACATACAAAGATTTTGATTGGGATTGCACTGAGCCTATAGCTTAGTTTGGGAAGAGCTGACATTTTGAAACTATTGATTTTTCCAATCTGAGAACAAGGCATAGCTGCCCTTCCAATATTCTTCAGTATTCCTCAGGAAGGTTTGAAGTTGTATTCTAAAATATCCATGCACATCTTTCATAGAGTGATGGTTAAGGAATTGGTGGTTTTTAAGATCATACTTTATTTCATGTCTTTTAAAATTCCATTTTTAACTGTTTTGTGCTAACATAGAGAAATATAATTTTTATGTATTTTTCTGTTCCAGTAATAGCTTAAAACTTTAGGATTTTTCAAAAGATTTTATTTATTTATTTGACAGAGAGAGAGCGAGAGCGCACAAGCAGGGGGAGCGGCCGACAGAGGGAGAAGCAGGGAGCAAGGAGCCCGACGCGGGGCTCTGGGATCATGACTTGAGCTGAAGACAGGTGCTTAACCAATTGAGCCACCCAGGCGCCCCAAAACTCAAGAATTTTTTTTATGTATACGTAGTAGCATCTGAGAAAAAAGACGGGTTTTTTTCCCAAGTTATGTGCCTTTTATGTCTTTGTCTTCCCTGTTGCCCCAGCTAGGACCTTCAGTACAGTGTTGACTGCACGTACTAACTGCTCCTTCTTTCAAAGGGAACCTTCTAATGTTCTACCATTTAGCATAAGGTTTGCTATCGATTTTGTGTTGATTTATTTTATCCAGGGACTCCCGGAAAACCTAAAGTCCTTAGAAGAGGCCTGGGCATGGTTCAGAGCTCCTGTGTGGAAACAACAAATGTAGCTGTTAGTCCCATCAGCTCTCTCTGATTCCTTCTAGAGGAAGCTGCCCTCATTCAAAGACTGTACTGGTGCAGGCCTTCTAACTGGGACCCCTGCTTCCAGTCCGGTCCCCTCCCCGCCCCACGGCTGTGAGAGCACGCTCCAACATGTTATTCGGACCATGTGACTCCTCTCTAGAAACCTTCCAAATCCCAGCCTAGTTGGTCAAACGTCTGACTGAGAAGGCCCTTCATGATTTGGTCCCTACCATCTCTGGAGTCCTTCCATCCAGTGACTTCCTGTCCACAGCACCCTCCCCCCTGAGTCATCTTGAACCACTTAGAGTTTCCCAAGTGTCCCTGTTGACCTTTATTTCCTACGAAATAGGCCTATTTATAGGCCTGTCATGAGAAGTCAATAAAATCAGATGCAGAACCAGAATGAAATCCAGATGACCGACTGATTATCTATTAATGTCGTAAATGTTAAGACTGACGGATCCTGAGGATATCAGTCGGGTTGGGCTGTTAAAACAAAATACCATAACCTGGGTGGCTTAAACACAGAATTGTTTTCTCGTAGTTCTAGAGGCTGGGATGTCGAAGATCAAGGTACTGGCCAGTTCAGTTCCTGGTGAAGGCCTTCTTCTTGGCTGGCAAATGGCCTCGTCTTGCTGTGACCTCACAGGGCACTGAGAGACAAAGGGAGGGGGAGAGGGAGAAGGAGGGAGGCAGAGAGAGGGAGAAAGCTCTCTTCCTGTAAGGACACTAATTCTGTACAATGACTCTGCCCTCATGACCTCATCAAAACGTAATCACATCCCAATGCCCCCCCCAATCACAAGGGGGGAAGAGGTTTCAGATAGGAATTTGGGGGGGACACAATTCAGCCCACAGCACTGAGCAAGGCGGGCGATGATTTGTTAGGGTGACCCAGCCGCTTGTCTAGCATTTAGCGCCCGTGAAAGCAGGCGTTTCGTGTTCCAATCAAGATATCCTATACATAAAACACTAACTAACATCTGCACTTTGTTTGGGTGAAAGTGAGGAAGATGGACAGTTGGAGAGTGTTGGGAAATGGTGGGAGAGACAGTTCGTGGAAGGGTCCTGTATTACAAAAATGTATGGATTTCATCCTCTGAATGAGGAGGATTATGAGAAAAGAGATTCACACAAACAGACATGCACCCGCAGTCGGCTGTTAGCTTTAAGAGCTATACAGACGCTCATCCTAATGATCCCATTTGGGGAAATTATCCTAAGAAGATAATCCAAAAAATAGAGAGAGGTATATGCACAAAGATATTTATTCCATTATCTATAATAATAAAACCTGGGAGAAACCCACAGAGGAATACTTAAGTAGCTATTAAATAAATGCTCGTTGAATGAACCAACAAATACTTCCTGAACATAAAGCAGCAATTAAAACAGTGAAGTCCAGGTTAATAGCATGGAAAACTCACTGAAGTAGGCAAAAGAAACAAAATATAAAATTATAATGACACAACACGGCAACTCTACAAACACAGTGACAAAGATGGGCCCAATCAGAAGCAACGGCAGACAGAAACGACCACGCCAGTAGTCCGGGAGGCACAATTTATGTGGCACTGACATACCATGTTTACAAAAGACACTGCCATTTTACAAACAAAAAACAACCCGTGAAAGGTAATCTGGCTCGCTGCACAACTAGCTTTTATTTGCAGACAGCCCGAAAAAGCACTTGGCTTTCAGTGAGAGTGAATGGATGAAATATTTGGGGTCAGTATGGTGGAAAGAAGATTTGCCTTACAGGGAAGCCCGGAACAATGGTAACTGGGGGGAGCAGGGTGAAGGAGGAGCGGTTTGGTGTGTTCGATGAGCTCCATGCTTGAGGCCAAAGTACCCATTGTCTCCAACGCAGAAGGAGAAAGAGGGCCCTTGTGCTAAGAAGCCAAAGAGAACGTGAGCAGTATGATGACGGCTGAGCCGATCCGTGCTTAGGCTCATCGCAAACAAATGCTGGAAAGAAAGAGAACCAGGTACTTGGCAAGAGTTACGCCATTACGGACTGGATATTGCCATTATAGCTCACCCAGTAATAGGTTTCCTCAAGGTGAAGTTGTCAAACTCAGAGCTAGATGAGGAGACAAGGTTCAAGGGAGTGAGGTGATTCAGCTGGGGTGTACGGGGCCGGTGGGGGTGGGATGTTCATCGCTGCAAGAGAAACTCGGGCTTCAGAGTCATGCGGGCCAAGTCTCTGCCTCCAGAACTACCACATTCTAGCCATGTCCCTCTCAATCGTGCATTCCCTCAGACAACATCAAGTTCTCCCGCACATGGATTCAGGGTCCAGGAGGTAGTGTGACCCGTGTGCTGAGAGATGAGGTCTGGGCAGGAAAGGAGGACAAAGTGAAGCAGGTCCTCCCGCAAAGTGGATCTGAAGCTGAGAAGGAAAGGTTGGAGCTGCTGCCATCTTGGCGGACGCATACACGAGAGCAAAGCCAGCGCAGTGGGAGGGCCAGCTGTGCCATGAAAAACAGAGATACTGGGCCTTGGAGACATCACTGAAGCCCCAGGATCAAGTTCTAGAAGCCAGACCTTCCTTTGGGTTGTTGAGCCAAGACGGTCCTTGTGTTTGTGTTTTTGTTGGTTTGTTTGTCTTAAGTTAGAGTGAGTTCTATTTTCCTTAAGAGGGTCTGACTTTGGTTTTCTTTTACATGCTACCCAGAGAGCCCTAATAGAACAACCTCTCTCGTGGAGACAGAATGTGGACACAGGCTGAGCTGAGCTCCCGGTCCTGTGGAGCTGGTTTAACAAATGTTGGATTCTGTGTCCTTTCTTTCTCCCTCACAGACGTTCCATCGCTTTCTTCTTCCCTCGTTCCTTTCCTCACCAAGTTTCCCCCTTCCTCGAGGGCCCTGTCTTTACAAGATCCTCTTTGGGTTGAAGCACAGGGACAAGGAATTCTCCCCTCCTCCTTGTAAAGCTCTGGCACAAGCCTCAAGGAGCTCCGCTCCAGAGCTCACCACCGCCGTTGTGCGCTTCTTCGAAGTCGGACCATACGAACAGGGACCCTCATGGATGTACAGTTTCACCCCGAGCTCTCACATCCAGATTTTCGTGTGGTTCACGTTTAGCTCTGTGTCATGGCGGGGCAAGGTGTTCTTACCGTCATACCCATGTCTCAAAGGAGGAATCACAAGTTCACAAAGGGGAGATAAGTTCAACAGAGTAAGCTCAGAAAGCAGGACAGCAACACAGACCCCCGTGTGAAACCCACCACCCTTCCTTTTTCTGGCCACGTCCTTCTTTAAGTAACATGTTCATGTGCGTGGATCCCGTGGCGCTCCCCCCAGAGCCCCTCCTCAGGGTCTCTGCTCCAGATGCTGTACACACTGGTGTTGACCTTGACAGCCATCTCCCTCGCTAGGAACTGCTCTCAGGAGCAGGGACTGCCCCACCCACTCAAGGTTATATCCCATGGCCACTGACTGGCCTCTTGGCTTCCATTCAGAACAGATGGAAGGCCACTGCAGCCCCAGAGCTTCCTGCAGAATCTGGGCATCTGCTGGGTTTGAGAGGGTCATTGTAAGGGGACAGCTGCTGCACAAGATCAATGTGGGCCGTAGAAGCCAGCTGATCTGAAGGTGCTTAAGGCATCTATGGTGGGCAGGGGAGCAGGGGGGATGCCTTTGGGTTGGCCGAGACTCCAGTCACAGCTGCATCAGAGGGCAGCTTCTCCCTCCCAGCCATCCCTACTTCCTGCAGCAATCTCCTGAACACATGCCCCAGCCAACTTCCCACAGGCGACTCCCCACCTCCGAGTGTGTGTGTGGGATCTCCGTCTAGGGCGGTCGGGGCGGGACGTGCTCCCGGGAAGCAGACTCTAACATCGGATGTTCGAGCTGGAGCACTTGCTGGCCAGCTAGCGGTGAGGACCCCTTCACGGGAGGTAGGGGATGTCCTCACAGCCCCTGGCACGTGCTGGTGCGATGGTGCAAACCTCCACTGGTGGTGAACTGGGATAGGATACCACGCTCCTGCTGGAAAACACTTCTAGAGCAGGCAGAGAACGGGAATCGGAAAGACAGTGGGGTCGGTGGCCGCGGCAGAGCACCACCGATCTGAGGAACAGAAACACACACTTGGAATGAAACAAGGAGCAGGGTTCTGTTCTGGGGGTGACTTGCCACAGATGCGCTGTGGGGCTGGACCCGCAGTGGCAGTGGCTGCTTCCTGATTTGGCTGGTTTCCCTCTTGACTAGGACCGCAGTCCTGAGGTTCCGGAGCCAGAAGCCCCCCTGATGGCTCCGGGGAGCACTTGGGGCTCAACCAGATCTGTTTCCTCAGCTCTTCCAAAGTTCCTGCAACCAAACGCTAGGCGATTGCGACCTAAGTCTGATTTCAAAACCCATGTTCTGTCCTCAGCAGAAGGATTGAGGTCCTGTTACCTAAGACTAGCTAAATCAAGGGAAGAATGAGCAGTTGGAGGGAACTGGAGGGAGAAATGAGTTCAGTGTGAGGCACAGGGAGCCCGGGGTACCTAGTAGGACAGCCATTGGGCTCACCCCGCAGAAATCCGAAGGGGAGGGGCTGGTTCTTACTGCAGAGCCTGGGGCCAGGAAAGTAGATTCTGAATGCTGAGAAGTGATGGTTTCCCTAAGTAAAATGCATTCTTGTCACTCTCTATATCCTTACTATGCCTTATTATACTTTTACATGTAAAAAAAATATATTATATATTTACATTACTCACTGACTGATCGACTGACTGACATGTTTATTTCTGTAGTTACTTGAATTAAGTTTACTAGTATGTCAGCTCCACGCATACCCAGATTTTGATATACTCCCTGTTAGATCTTTGGGCCTAGACCAGTGACTGGCACACAGAAGTTGCCTCTATAATTCTCCGTTGAGTGAGGGCATAAATGTATGAACAGATGATCTTTGCAACAACGGAGGACAGAGGAGCTTGGGAATATCCAGCAGCTTTATCGGCTTTATAGCTAGTTAATGGCCCTAAAGGTGTCTAAGCTCTCTTATTCTATTAAACCACACCTGGTCTAAGAACTAGAAAGAGCACTCGCTGTCCGGGCTCTGCGGAAAATTTTCTGTGGGCCTGGGCACATCAGGAGCCTTGCATTTTCTAGGCCTTGTTATTCTAATCGTGCCAATAAACACAAGGGACATTTCTTCAACGTCCAAGGTTCTTTGCCGCTTGATCTTTATTTACATACAAAATAATTCACAGTTATAAGTTAATCACAATTGCTCATGTGCTTCTGGCCTCGGAACAAAGAATGCAGGAGAGGGGAATGCTCCGGTCTGTGGTGTCCCTCGCCAGCACGGTGTCCCAGCAGGGGCCCAGCTGACTCCTGAATTTGCCCGGCAGCTGCTGTCCTTGTCCTCACAGGTTCTCTCCTCTTGGGCAAAACACTTGGCTTCTCGAAACTTCCAATTTTTTCTTTCTTTTCTTTTCTTTTCTTTTGTGACGATTGAGTGTGAGAGTGCACATAAGACAGAGCTGAAACTGCTCGTTTCTCTGCAGCTGTTACGACGCATCCTGCCCGCATCAAACCGGCCATGATTTTGTTGTTGTTGTTTCTTGTGGGTTTTTTGGCCACTATGTTTTTTGTATTTTTTAAAAAATTTTATTTATATATTTGACAGACAGAGATCACAAGTAGGCAGAGAGTCAAGCAGAGAGAGGAGCAAGCAGGATCCCTACTGCACAGACAGCCCGATGCAGGGCTCGATCCCAGGACCCTGAGACCATGACCTCAGCCGAAGGCAGAGGCTTTAACCCACTGAGCCACCTGAGCGCTCCTGCCATGATGGTTTTAAGCGTTGATGAATGTGCTGTATGCAGCTCCTGTACCACAAACACTGCTTAACTATAGAAATACCCTGCAGAGAGGATCCATGTATTGTTTTCTGGAAAATAAATGATTTAAACGTGCAACCTTGTGCAGTTCATTAAAGGCAATGGGCTATAAGAATACACCCGTGAAATACAGCTCATAAGCTCAGCAGAGTTTTTGTCGGCCAGGGATGAGAAAAGACTCCGAATGGTAAGGACCGTGTTGGGTGCTTACAAGGTGGCTGGTACCACTCAGTGCTCAATAAATGTTGTTGACACAAGGAACCCTCTCCCTCCATGGGCGGCACTCAGATACACTTGATGTGCACTTTTTAACATGTATGTTCTTGGAAAACAAGTCTACTGCTCTGTATGTACGGAAACGAAGAGCATTGTGCTTGAAATCTCTTTCAGCTCTTACTTCTTATCGCAAGCGCTACGCTTGGAAGATTCAACCAGGTTCCAGGCTCGATGCCCAGCCGCTGCTTCAAACACTGCATGGAGATGCCCACCCACATTTTACTTCTCCTCCACGGATGCACTTTGTCGGAGGGATCTGGGAACCTCGGGCATTGCTGGCGGGGAGGTAAGTTGATATGGCCCTTCTGGAAAACCAGTGTGGCGGTATCCTGGGTCACATTCCAGTCCTAGATCACGTGATGTAGGTACCTACCATGGAGCAATCTGGCCATTGCTGTGTCGTTGGCGAAGTCCCGGAGCTGGAGACGGCCAGTTGTGTGCTGGAAACTGGTACCTACGGTTCATGATTGCCAAGTGTTAAACTTCAGGAATGTGGTGAGCTGGCTTCCACAGTCAGCCATTATTAAAATCAAATTATATTGTCTTAATATGTCCTATGTAAAGATATTTCTGTCAAAAACAAAATAGATGCACACCAAATTATAGATATTAATATATTACATATAAAGATATTTGTACTGAAAACAAAAGTAATAGAACTTAAAGTTCAGCACTTGCTAATTATTCCACTAGGTTTTACTACTAGGCAGGCCCCTGAGGTCACCGACATCTCCGACCCCTGCCGGGTGGGAATGCTCTGTGATGGTTCTCCTGCTCATTTCTGCCCCACTCTGTGACCATGGACATTGCACTGGCACCTTGAAACAGGCCTCGATGGGAAGAATCGCACCATGGACATCAGCAAGCCCTGCAAACGAGGGCGGTTGTTGGTTTTGGTTTGTTTTGTTTTCCTCTGAGAACCAGTTGTTCACGGGAGGCTGGAATTAACTTTCTTTTACAAATGAGGAAAATGAAGCTCAGACAGGTTATAAAACTGACCTCAAATCATCCAACGTTCAAGCAGCAGACACTGGGCTGGGACCCAGGTCTGTTTCAGACCTTGCACTCGGATGAAAGTTAGAAGTGAGTTGCGTCATGCAGCCTGTATCATTTTCCTTCTCCTACCAACACCAGCACCCTCATGCTCTTTAAAAAAAAAAAAAAAAAAAAAAGGAAAAAGCACGAAAAAACAAAGTTGGCTGCCAGCACCTGGGTACAGTGTGAAAGCGAGACAGGCACAGTTTTCTGAAACATCAGAATGAGCTTAACGAATGAGCTTCATTAACTGCTCCTGAGAGCTGCGTCCCGGAACACCACGTGTCTGGGAACCCAATGAGCTGTGATTTTGTGAGGCCGCGCAGGCCGACCAGGACACAGGACGGCAGAGATAGGTCAGCTGCTGTTTGACTTCCCGACACTGGTTTACAGTTAATGCTCTGCGGCCCTCCAAAGGTCTTGACCTTGTCTCTGCCGTGTCACAACCCTTGGCATGTTGTTGACTTCTATGTAACTATGTATCTATGTTATTTCCTAAAAATGTCTTGGACAGCAAATTGAAATCCAGCCACATTTTCTTATCAAAAATCGATTTTCTCGCTCCTTCAGTCGTCCAGCTAGCCATTGACGGACATTTATAAAACTGCTGTTGTGTATGGGCCACAGGAGAAACAAGTTGGATAAAACAGGCCCCTGACTTCCAGAAGCCAAGAGGGCACGTATTCTGACTGAGGCCCACAGTAAAGGCAGGTGCAAAGGCCACGGGGATGTCTTAGTCTGTGTGGGCCGCTGTAACAAAATATCACCAAGGCTGATAAACCCTGGAAATTCAGTTCTCTCAGGTCTGGAGGCTGGGAAGTCCAAGATCATGGTGCAGAGCGGCGCTAGGCCCACAGAAGGCTGGCTTCTGGGTTTCGGACTGGGGACCTCTGGCTGCGACCTCGTGTGGGGGAGGGGCAGCCCCAGGAATTCACTTTGCTCCACTGAAGCCCCAACTGCTTATCTAGAGTTTCTGCATTAGAATTGCTCCTGACCTGCTTTCTCCCAAGATCAATGAGCAGCTAGTTTTCTTAAAACACTATTCAGGTGGTCCGCCCTGCCCCAAACCAAATAACTTTCTCAAAGCCATATTCTAATAGTTCTGTAATTTTGCAATGTCACATTCCTTTCCTTCTTTTTTAAAAAGTTTTTTTAAAATTTTACTTACTTATTTATTCATTTATTTTCAGTGTTCCAAGATTGTTTATGTACCACACCCAGTGCTCCGTGCAATCCGTGCCCTCCATGATACTCACCACCAGGCTCCCCAACCCCCACCCCACTCCCGTCCAAAACCTTCCGTTTGTTTCTCAGAGTCCACAGTCTCTCACGGTTCGTCTCCCGCTCCGATTTCCCCCAACTCCTTCTTGTCTTTTTTCCTTTTGACTCTTACCCACCAAGGTTTCACAAGCCTTTGAACGGAGTTTCTCCAAGGGCACGGTATTAAAATAACATATTTAAGTGTTCTAAACAAGATTATAACTTCTAAGAGTGTTTACACTTATCTAATTTTATTCTAATTAAATAATTTATGTGAAGTGTCTGATATAGTGACTAGCAGAGAGTTTGCCGTGAATATTAATTTCTTCATTTGCTCTTACAACCATGTAAAGTCAGCTAGATGGGTGCAAAGGGGTTCTTTTCTCTGCTCTTCCTTATGGTCCACTCCACCATGAGGTCTCTTGGCGCATGTTAGTGCAAATTACCAAATCCTGCAATTCTCTGGGTGTATACAATCTTTCTTCCTAGAGAAGGAGCTGGATTGCCCAACGTGGGCTGTGCTTGGCCTGACTCCATTGCTCTGGCGGAAGTAAGGGAGGCAGAGACCGATCTCAAGACAAACATCATCTCCTGAGGCTCCCGCCTTGGGTGGTCTTTGCGGTGTCTGCTGGCGAGGAAGATTGTCCTCCTTCCTCTGCGAGCGGGGAGGGCTCTGCTTCTCTGGGTGTTCGGAGGAATCTGTGTTCAAGGTTCTCAGATTTGTCCATCCAAATATACCTATCCAGCGTCTCAAGGTCTCGTGTTTCCTTATCTGGGTCCTGACACTGGCACCAGAGATCAGGAAGGCTGTATTCTTTCTCCTTGGTAACTCTGTAGCATTGGGGCACAATGAAGCCACAGGACTGAATTTCAGCAGCCTTAGCTGGTTGTAGGAAGAAGGGTGGGTTCGCTATGCTGTGAGGAAGGGCTCTGGTTTCATAGCATTTCTTGAGGTTGATAGCTGGCTCACCAAGCCGGCCATTTTCTCTTCCTTTTACAAGACTTCTCAAGACCAGTAACCAAACTCAGCTAATTCTATGCTTCTAGTAATTAACACCAACCACATATTTTCAATGTCACCATAGCGCATAAGTCAAAGCTTCATCATCCACCTTCTTCCTCTCACCACTGGTGTATATCTCAGTAACTGTGATGCTATTGCATGCCTAGCTTAACATGACCCCCAACCAACATTCAGGGACCTAACCACTCTCTGACTGATCCAATACCAGAATCCATCTGGAAAGTGTCCATAGGGCCACTGGTGGTACCACGTGTTTCAGCTTTGGTCCCTCAGTAGCAGAGCTGGGAGAAGTACTGGCATGAAAAATTTATTTAGGGCTATGATCCCAAGGAAAAAGAACAGGGATGGGGAAGAGTAAAACAGGGAAGGGGGTCGATCCAGGTCAAGGGTGCTTTACCGAGCTGACCACTGCTGAGAGGAATTGGGATGTGGTTCTGCTGGGACTCTCAGAGAGACAGCAGGCTCAAGCAGCCACATGAGGGTGCATGTAGTGGAAATCTTCCTACTGGCTCTCATCCCCTAGTGGGAAAGGGTTGCCCATGGGATTTTAATATGTTAAAATCTCTGTAATTGTAGATTTATATATTTCTTCTTATAGATATATCAATTTTTGCTTCATGTGTTTTGGGGACATATTATTGGTAGATACAAACTAGAATGGTATGGTCTGCTGGTGATTTGGACTTTTTATCATTATAAAATGACCTTTATTCTTAGTAATGCCTTTTGCCTTAGATCCTATTTTAGGTAATAGTACCTTGATAGAACATAATTCTGTTGTTTTACTTTCAAACTTTATGAGTATTCACGTGTTTTCAATGTATCTCTTATAAATAGCTTATACTTCTATTTAAAAAAAAAAATCTAGTCTTGCAATCCTTGTTCTGTAACTGGAGCCCTGATTCCATTTCCATTTGATATTAATGATATATTTAGATTTAAATCCACTCTTACAAATCATGTTTCCTATTTGGCTTACCTAGGTTCCACCACCCTCTAGAATTCTGTCTTTTTCAGTCATTCCATTTGGGGCTATTAGTTAAAAGTAATATGATCTTTATCCTTTTAGTGGTCATGTGAAGTCAAACATGCATTGTTGACTTATCAGAGTCTACTTTGGGTCGATACCTTTACACTCTTCTCAGTGCATAGACCTTAGAAAACTTTTAACTTTGTTTTTCTTCTTTCTGATTTATAGTCCAGTGCTATAGTATTTCAGCCCTCTCTAAACATTTTTAACTCCATGTGATATTTATAAATTTCTCTGTTCTTTATTCATGCATCAGTAACCTATCACTTTGGAGATTATCATTAGAATTTCCTTTGTGCCGGTTTATCTGTGATCAATTCCCTGATTTTATCATCAGAAAATATCTTTATTTCTCCTTCACTCTTTAAAGTATTTTTGTGAAGTGCTGAATGCTAGTTTGACAATTAATTTCCTGTAGCCCTCGTCCACTGTCTTTTGGCTTCTCTTACTGTTATTGAGATGTCTACATCTCACTTTTTTAAAAGCAAGTTCTCCCTTTTGTCTGCCTTTAAGATTTTTCTCATTGGTTTTTCTTTCTACAATTTCACTATGTCATTGATTACTTTTTGTTTCGCCCGCTTGACATTTATATGGTCTCTTGAATCTGTGGACTGATGTCTTTCACCATTTCTAGAGAATTCTCAAGTATTACCTTGTATGAAATGTACTCCACCCTATTCTTCTCTCCCCCCCCCCCCCTTTCTGGGACTCTGATTAAAACTGTAATGAGACTTCTCATGGTATCTTTGAGACTGTCACTCTCTCTTCTATTTGCTCCCCACCCCCCCTTATTTTGTTGTTACATTCTTCATTCTATAATTTCTTCTAATATGTCCTCTCATTCACTAACTCTCTTTACTAACTCAATAACTGCCTAATCTGCTGCTAAACCCAATGATTTCCAAAATTCTATTTAGAACACAGTTCACTTGTTTTTCAGTGTTTGATAATACTAATATATGATAATACTAATATATGTCCCTGTGGGTCTGTTTTGTTTCTTCTCACTCATGCTGTCCTGTTGCTTTAGGACCTGGTTATTTGGGATTGTGTGCTGTATACTATAATTGAAAAATTTATTTTTAGAAATAATTTGATATTTAAGAGGATTTTTGTTTGTTTTGTAGACATGAGGGAATGCTTACAAATTTCAAGATTTTCTGTGCTCTTGGCCACCCATCAGACATGAAGCCTAACCTGGTTAAATAGATTGACGACTTGCTTATTTCTGGTTTCCTCTTGTTCTTAGGATATAAACATTTTGGGTCCCAGACCAAAGTGGGGTGTTTACAGGATGGTGCCCACCTTGATAAATCCTGAATATTGACTCTGTATTTGTAGCCCCAGAATGCCAAGAATAGTAGCTGTGACTTTCAGCTCCCTCTTTAGCTTGGCAAGTACTCCTAAGACAAAAGCATTCATTAATACTGAGCTTACTATTCTAAGTTTGCACCTTTCCCCAGATCATGGCTGGGAATTCCTTACAGTCTTATTCATTCTTTTTCAGTTTTTAAACATTATTTTGGTCCAGATTTTTTCTTGTCTTCTCTAGGAAAACTGGTCAAAATCAATGAGTCTTCAATTACAAAAAGAAGAAAAATCCCTCTATTACTATTATTTCTTCCCAGAACACTTAATGATGAAAATTATTGAAAAGGGGCACCTGGGTGGTGTCTTTTGGCTTCTCTTATTTTTCTCTTACTGTTGGTTGAGTGTCCAGCTCTTGGTTTCAGCTCAGGTCATGATCTCCTGGTCTGGGGTCTAGCCCCGAATTGGGCTCCATGCTCAGTGAGGAATGTGCTTGACTTTTTCTCTTTCCTTCTGCCCCTACCCCTGACTATCTCCCTAAAATAAATAAATAAATCTTTAAAAATCAAATAAATCAAATAAAGAACTGTTCTCTATACAAAAAGTAAGTATAACCACACATCAATGTCTGCATGTTCAACATTGAGGGCAGCAACAGGGAGTGAAAGGATCAATGGCCTGGAAGAAAAGAGCTGCTAGATTTTAGATTCACCTTGTTCTGCCATCTTTATCACTACAATGAGACAGCAAAAGCTATAACCTGAGTAAAGCATTTGGTTAAAAACAGCAATCCGAAGATCTTTACACCAGCCCCTCAGAGTCTCAACACTACCTCCTTCTCTGCTGTGGACAGATCACCCTTCTTGATCTTATACAAATGTGTTTCTAGCTTCTTAGATCGCTACTCTGTCTGCTTACACACAAACACGAGTTCCTCTGTCCCTCGATCATCTGACTTAATATGTTCAACAGCATCATGGGATTATAGTACTCCTGATACAGATAAGCAAAGCAGACTGCCCTGGGGATCTTTCAAACCCCAGTGTTCTTCCCATTCTGTCACTTTACTTGCTCACTTTGGGAAAATCGTTTTAGGGCCAGCCCTCCTTCTCCAGCTTAATTTTCTTAAATAAACTGAGACAATGAGACAACATAACCATTACAGTTCCCTCTTCTATTCTGACATCTTCTGGAAAAGTCTGCTCTGTTCAGCTGATGGACTTTTGTAGCAGTTATGTAAGAAGTTATGGGGAGAAAAGTGGGCTGGAAGCTCTCTTTTAGTGGGTGGAATTCTAAGCCTTCTCTCGCTGCTGTGCTGAGGACCACCCTCATATCATTTGGAATAAATAATGATGGTCTAATCATTTGCATGTGTTTTTCTACACCCATTTGTGGAATGTTTTGACATCTTTCAACGGAGAGTGGTATCTGCATATCCGGGTAATTACAGCAGGATATGGAGAGGCTTCTGAGTACCTACCCTAATAAATTTCATCCCTTAGAAGGATAAGCTTTTCTTAAGAAAAGAAGCAAATGGAGCTCCGCAGAGTGAAATCTTCTCTAGCCGTAGAGGAAAACCACACATGTTCTCACTTGAGGATATAACGCAGAGTATCTGGAATCAGGAATTCTGGATCTAGTTAAAATTCCTCTGCTGTTAATTAGATATGTGAATTTGGGTAAGTCACAAATCTATTTGGAGTTTAATTTTCTCTGTTGTAAAATGAAGAGGAAAAGGGATGTTGCAAACTCTTTGTAAACTGAAATTACTATTCAAATGTAAATCCTCATCTTTTTATAACATCAATCTGGGCACGCAACAGAATAGTGAAGGGGGGAGCCAGGGATAGAGGTTTGCTCATCTTCTCCAAAAGGAGAAAGAATGAAAAAGACAGGAGGACATGAACCCCGTAGGGGCACTTCCCTTTATGTCCTAACTTTACTTCAGATAACAAGGTTTCTTACTGCATGGTCACTGGAACGCAATGAAAGAGTGAAAAAAAATAGAGACTTAAGTCAGATGGACCTGGTCCAACCCCTCTCTGAGCCACATGTCGCGTGGGTGGGACACTGGGCTAACCTTGCCAAGACGGTATCTTTATCTATAGAGTGGGGGTGGTTTTTTAGGCTAATTGTGAAGATTTCCCGAGATACCATGTAAAAAAGTGCCCGACGTCGTTTCTGCACATGGTAGATGTTCGATAAATGCAAGTGCCATTCTCTCTTTTATCCACAGGAACTGTTGCATTTTTAATTTAATTTTTTTTGCTAACCGTTTATTGAGAGTTCACTGAGGCCCATCACTGGAATTACATAGAGAGAAGAAAAACTTAAGTAAGAAAATCTCCATAGAACTTTTTGCTCTGCTATAACTACCTGAGAGAAGTAATGTGCCAACCAGGCTATAAGGACAGGTCGCTTAGATGTTATCTAAAAGTGATTTTGAAAACTGTGCTATGCAGTAAAATTATATTAAGTAATATAGCTATCAATTCATTCCATTCTGTGTTTTATTGACTCTCATCATCTTGCAGCACTTAAATGTAAAACACTCTCCCTTTCAAGGGTATGGTTGTTGTTTAAAAAAAAAAAAAAAAAAAAAGCAAACAAAACAAAGTATCACTGGTCTTCCTGGCAGCTTTTAAATTACCCCCATTTAGCCCCAGAACAAGCCAGAGATTGGTTTCTTTAGCTGAAATTTCAGCTTAAATGTTTCTATAGCTTCCCAGTTGATTTGTCATTCATAAGCCTTTAAAAAATTAATTATTAAAACCATTTCCATTAGTGTTTCGTTTGGCCTTCATGCAACCATTTTTCTTTTGCTGTTTAACAAGTGAAAACCTACCAGCATTAGCTATAAATACAGCACCAGACAGGGCAGCAGGCACATGACCCATGTCGGACGTTCCCTAGGGGTAACCTAGCGATGGCTGCCTTCTGCGAAGTGGTGTCAGGTCCACTCTTAAGCCCACAGACGAATTCCAAACCAGGCAGCCACGTGAAGAGAATTCTCTTGTCAGTTCCCCTGCTTTCCTTTTTGGTTCAAGGTATTGGTTCACAGTATTCATTAACTTGGTCTCTTGGTAAATTCTTTCTTGTCTCTCCACCCAGGAGGTATTAGTTCTAGGATCAATCACACGTCGCACACGGGAGGCAGAATATCAAACGTGTTCCTGTTCTCCAAAAGACCATAACTGCAGTGTGGGAGAGTTGGACAAATAAATTAACTAGGACGGTGTAATAACTTTCATGACAGAGGAATAAAACGAAGGATCTGGAAGCCCAGTCAAGGTTCTCAGGGAAGATTTCTAGTGAAAGAGCCTATCAAAGACAATGAGATGCCTTTGAAATAAAGGGTCAGGAGGACGGGTGACCTTTCCCAACAGAAGAACAGCATATGGAAAGGCACAGGAATACAAAACGGGATCTTCTGGACAAGCAAACATGACGAAGAGTGACTTGGAGAAATTGTTGAGTCTAGTGGTCAAAGATGGGAGTCAAGAAGATGGCCTTCCCTCACAGCCTCCCAACTGTGCCCTTCACATGCTACTGGGGTAACTGGGGAAACAGCTCAGCAGGTGGGCTCACGTGGGCCTTACATGTTGGGCTTTGGTGAAAAACTTTTTTTTTTAAAGATTTATTTATTTATTTATTTATTTATTTACGAGAGCACAAAAGGGAGGAGGGTCAGAGGGAGAAGCAAACCCCCTGCTGAGCGGGGAGCCTGATGTGGGACTCGATCCTCGGACTCCGGATCATGACCTGGGTCAAAGGCAGACACTTAACCGACGGAGCCACCCAGGTGTCCCAGGAGTGAGTTTAGACCATGAAGAGCCTGTGTACTGTTTTAACAATACAGACCATAAGAAACGAAAGCTGAGTAAACCTGCTGGAGGGAAATGGTTAAAATACCGCCCGACACTGCTGTGCAGTTAAACACAGAGATGCACTGAAGTGCAGGAACGTATTTAATCGGTAGCTCGCCTCACATACCCTCCTGACTCTGGTAGCCAGCAGGGTGGAGGCAGGTTGAGGGAAATTTACATCTATGCTTTTATCTTGTTATTAAAAATATGAAAATTAAACAAAACACAGTATCTTATGTATCCCAAATAAGGTTTCCCTTGGCTCTTTTACCACTTTTATTTATAAAGTCTGGCTACAAGGATATGGTTTAATTCTCTTTAAAAGTCATTGCCAATAGAAATGAAAAGCTATATATATAAATATCTATTCTGTAAGTGTTTCAAAGCTAGGGGAAAAGCTTTTAAAACCACATTAGAGCACATGTTATGATAAACTCCCTATTACAATCTTCGCAGTAGTATTGATGTCAATGCTGCTTGAAAATGAAACTTAATCTATACCAATTTTTGTCTTTTTTAAAGAATTTTTGTATCAATTATTTTATACTCACAACCCAAAATTTTCGGTGGTGACTGAGGCTCAATGATTTCATGTAAATGCAAGTATCAGTAAATGGTGTTCGGGGACAAAGTCTTCTTAATCCATCCCTGGAGTCTCAAGACCTCAACCGCTGTCCACCCTATCTCGATGCCTACTTTAAAAAGGATTTTCAAAAGTCCAGGTGCCATCCACCTGAAAACATTCAAATAGTTCTCTGATGTGGTGTGTTTATAGAATTGTAAATGTTGCATCATAGCCTTTATCCTGGCCTTGGGGTTGGGTCTTGTTCTTGAGTTCTAGAAAGGAGCCGAATCCTCCATCATTTCCAGGTTTTGTCTTCCATCCTCCATGTGTCTGTAGGTCTCCCATTGCCCCAACCCTACTTCTTGTCCTGGGACCAAATGCCTGCCAGAGACTGCACGGCCGGAGTGTGTTCTCATCTCTGAGACACACCCCATTGGATTCAATGAGGTAGGGACCCCGGGAAATGGTGACCAGCTATAACCTCGCCATGCTGACAGTGTTCATTCGTCTTCACCCGCCAAATTCTAGCTGTCCTTCAGGGCCTCTGTCAGGAAGCCTCCCCTGCCTGCTGGGGCCCACGCTAGCCTCTCCTCCCACTACCTGCTACCAACGACTGACCAGACGAGTTAATACTCGGCTCCTAGCTTTCTTGTATGGCATGGGCTTTCAAGCCAGAAACAACGGGTTCAAATGCTAGTTCTGAGCCTACTGGAATTTAAGTTATATAATTTCTCTGAGCCTCAGGTTCCATATGAAAAATACGGGTAATATCTTGTCAGGCAAATGTGATGACACTAAATGTAAATGCTTAGCTTCCCTACACTTAACACATAGTAGGTGCTCAATAAACGTTGAATTGGGAAAAAAGGGCTGGAACTAGGTCTTATTTTTCTCTCATCTCTCATATAACCTGGTTTGGGTTACAAAGAAAAAGCTGGATGAATGTCACTTTTCCTTATTTATAGCTGACACAGCTCACCTCCGGTCTCAGGAAACTAAAGAAGAGTATGTATTTTTCCATTCACAATGATAATTAGCTCACAAGTGTCATCACAGGGTGATAGTAATACTTTTTATAAGTCTCATTTACATAGTATTTAAATGTTTATAAAGGGTCTATTTTTTTAACATTTATTATCTCACTTGATGTTCCCAGTAACTCCCAGTGTATGTACAAAAGGTGTCATTAAATTTTATGTACCAGAAATCTGAGTTCTGTGTGTTTAACATTAGTGGTAAGGGGCGCCTGGGTGGCTCAGTGGTTTAAAGCCTCTGCCTTCAGCTCAGGTCATGATCTCAGGGTCCTGGGATCGAGCCCCGCATCCGGCTCTCTGCATGGCGGTGAGCCTGCTTCCTCCTCTCTCCCTCTCTGCCTGCCTCTCTGCCTGCTTGATCTTTGTCAAATAAATAAATAAAATCTTAAAAAAAAAAAAAAACATTAGTGGTAAGACTTTTACTCATATTTACTGTTAACAAAGCATTTTATTTATTTATTTTTATTGATTTGTGAGAGAGTGAGCATACAAGCAGGGGTAGTGGCCAGCAGAGGGAGAAGCAGGCTCCCCACTGAGCAAGGAGACTGATGCAGGACTCGATCCCAGGACCCTGGAATCATGACCTGAACTGAAGGCAGTCATCCAACCAACCGAGCCCCCCGAGGCGTCCACACAAAGCAATTAAAAAGTCACTTTGTTATTTGATTACTAAAATTTGATTTACTAAATCCTGATTTGATTTGATTACTAAAATCCTAAAACGTACTTGAATTTTAATACCCTTAAAATCTTCAAGATACCGGGGCGCCTGGGTGGCTCAGTGGGTTAAGCCACTGCCTTCAGCTCAGGGCTCTCTGCTCTGGGAGCCTGCTTCCCTCTCTCTCTCTCTGCCTGCCTCTCCATCTACTTGTGATTTCTCTCTGTCAAATAAATACATAAAATCTTAAAAAAAAAAAATCTTCAAGATACCAATGGGACACTAACTCTGGCATGATCTCTATGCTACAAAGAGTGCAGACTTTTTTTTTTTATTTTTTTAAAGATTTTATTTATTTGTCAGAGAGAGTGAGCACAGGCAGGCAAGAGTAGCAGGCAGAGGCAGAGGGAGAAGCAGGCTCCCTGCTGAACAAGTAGCCCAATGCGGGACTCGATTCCAGGATGCTGGGATCATGACCTGAGCCGAAGGCAGCTGCTTAACCAACTGAGCTACCCAGGAGTCCCAGACTTTTTGTTTTGTTTTGTTTTAAAGAAAATATGAATTAATTAATTTGCCTACACTGTAAAGCTACAGTGGAGTTAGTGGCCCCCAGCTCACAGGAAATTAATCTTTGAGAAGGCGATGTTTTACTATTTGCAAAAAAGCTAGTTGTTTGAATTCTTAGGAAGTTTCTCTTTCTTTCTTACTCACCTAATCTCTCAATGTTCTTCAATGTACAGATTCACAAAACTGAAAGAGAACTTGGTAGGTCTCTAGAATGTAGAGCATCCCCCTATGTATTTAAGTTTAAAGAACCAACTTCCAAGTTTCCACAGTTCAGAATAACTAACCTTGCCAGCACTAACATACTTCCTAGTGAATGGCCTCTTTAAACATGTAAGAATTGAGCATGACCTTGGACAATTCACTTACCAAGGCCAGTTTCTTAACTTAGGCCTTGAGAAATTTGTTTGAAGCAGCTGAAGTCTTTAGCACAACAGTTCTACAATTCTAAGCTGACTTAAAAAAATAGTAAAATTAAATTTTAGGGGTGCCTGGGTGGCTCAGTGGGTTAAGCCGCTGCCTTCAGCTCAGGTCATGATCTCAGGGTCCTGGGATTTTGTCCCGCATCTGGCTCTCTGCTCGGCGGGGAGCCTGCTTCCTCCTCTCCCTCTCTCTCTGCCTGCCTCTCTGCCTACTTATGATCTCTCTCTGTCAAATACATAAATAAATAAATAAATAAAATCTTAAAAAAATTTTTTGATTTTAAAAATTAAACTTTAATTTTAAATTAAAAAATTAGTAAAAGAAAACACTTTCACTTGTTTTGTGAGGTCGGAGTTTTCCCCTGAATCTCTTTTTAAGAATGAAAATGAGACAAATAAGCTTTACCTTCCATTCACTTTTTCCCCCCAGAGCTCACCACTGTCCTGAAGTTTGCGGATATCCCCGCTACGGGATTCGTATGGTTTTCATGTACATTTACTTACAACACTAACCCCAGTTGCATAAATAGCATCATATTGTATTATTCTTCTGTTACTTTTTTTCACTTAAAACAGTTTGAGATTTTTTTACATTGATATTCATCCATTTTAACTGCTAATGATTTCAGTGTATGAAAATAACATAGATTATTTATTTGCTGCATTTGTGCCTGAGTTGGCAAAAGTTTTCTGTCATGGGCCAGATAGGCTTCATGGGACACGTTATGGTTTCTATTGCATATTCTTTCTTTTTTGTAATAATAATAATTCTTTAAACATGTTGTGTTGGGGTCCCCAAGACCACCATCTAGTTCAATGACTCATAGAACTCAGGAAAGTCTTTATGCTGACTGTTATAATTTAGGATAGCAAAAAGAGGATTTAAAATCAGCACATAAAAGGCACAGAAGGAAGAGGCCAGGAGATCAGGGGCAAGCTCTCCATGGTCCTAAGAGAAGTTGCATGGACAGAATTTAGTTCTTCCAGACATGTGGAACAACATGTATGGAATATTGCCAACCAGGGAAACTCACTGGAGATTTCACGTCCAGGGTTTTTATTGGGGGTCAGTTTCACAGGCATGTGGCACTCACAAGGCTGACCTCACTCAGTTCCCAGCTCCTCCGGAGATTACACTGATACTGCATGGTACAGCATCCCCCCCATAATTGCATAAATCATTGTTATCATAAACTATCTGGTGTGACTCAAGGCCTCAAGTAAACACAGGCACTCACTCACATGACAAGGGATATTCTAAGAGCTTAGAGGTTATCTCCCAGGAGCTGGTCCAGGGCCAGACTTATCTATGGAATGTGCATGATTTGAATAAGCCAGACCTGCTAAGTCAATCCTTCATTGCGCATGAGTCAAAACCATTCTTAGTTCATGGACCATGGACTGGATTTGGCTGGAGACTCTAGTGCTAAGAAAATGTAAGTTACTTTCTTTTTTCCTGTTAATTCAAACTCTGCCAAGGGAAATAACCTCCTACATGCTTTACGGTGTACACACATGATGCATTATGGGAACAATGACATAGGTACCTCACCTTCCTTCAGAAATAAAAGTGAACTTGGAAATGTAAAACATGTGACTCTTTTTAAAATAAAATCAATCTATAATGTTTATCACTAGGAGTTAAAAGCATTCATTTAGATGGAGGACTACGAAATCTCAGCCTTTGTTAGTAAGAAAACTGAATTTACAACCTAGTGAACTAAATATAAAATCTGTGTCAGATACTATATTAAAGCAAAGGTCTCAAGAAATAATAAATTTGAGTTTCAAATTTTGAGTATAAATACTAAACATTGAGTATCATAAGCACTAAATTACCTTTGTGTTTTGCTATTTCATATGCTGAGAAAGGAATTTTATCAAAACTGTTTTATTACACGTTTTCTCCTAATCTCAACTGTAACCTTCATGTGAATGAATGTCATGGTAATGAAATGTTTTAGATAATTGTGGGAAGTCAAAATAGGAACAATGTAGGAGAGGATGGTAGTTCACAAACTGTACTTACTGCTAGGAACTTCAAATATAGCTGAATTTAAAACAAAATATTGGACTTCATTCTATCTAGAGCCAATATGTTGTTTTACAATAAAAACATCCATGCGATTTTCCAGGTTGGGGAAAAAGCAATCCAATCGTCGATCCCTGCTACAAACGTCTATAATAAGCTTCCACTGTTCAACGACTTCTAAACCTAAGTATGATGCAGAACTTTTTGTAAAAATATTTATATGTGCTGTTGTTATAACCAAAGTGTGACGTCATCTTTACTAAAGTGATGTTAAAAAAAGTATAAGTTAAAAAGAAGTGTAAACTGTTTTTCCAAGCTTTGTGCCCGTCTTTGATATTATGTGATTATAATTATATATTTTGTGACATGGCATCTAACTGCATCTCCTTGACTACTTAGAGACCAAAAACATATTTTGATATTATGACTCTTCGCCCTCTTCTGTAGAGTTTTTTCCCCACTAACTTGGGTGTATTATTAGGTACCTTTTAGTTTTTAATGTGAATGAGACTCTCCTAAATATTACTTTCAAGTACTTTTGAGTAGAAAAGGGCACCACTGATTCTTGCATATTTGGTCTTACATTCAAATACCCTCAAATCTCGTATTAGTAATAGCACTTTGTAGTTTCCCTTGGACTTTCAAAAAAAAAAAAAACCACAAAAACCCGATGATCTTGCCCACTAAATGTTTCTTATTTTCCAATGCTTAGTCTATTTCCCGTCTTATTGCACTGGCCAAGATCTCAGGGGCTGTGGAACAGGTGCACAACAGCCCTTCCTGTCCTATTGCTGACTTTAAAGGGGGCATCTCTAAAATGTTATCATTAAGCTGTGATGTTAACCATGGGTCTTTAATAAACTTTCATTTACCACATTAGGGGATTGTCTGTCTATTCATAATCTATCAAGGGAATGCTTCATTCAATTACTTTTTATTAAAATCACGAATGAGTGTTGCATTTTGTGGATTCCCCCCTTCTTCATTCATTGAAATGGTAATATGGCTTTTCTTTTTTATCTATTAATAATGTGACATATTACATGAAGACATTCTCCAGTGTTAAGCCAACCTCTCATTTTGTCTATAAACTTTACTTTGTCATAATGAATAAATTGATGAATTTGAAATGCTAATATTTAGGCTAAATCAGCCCTGCTCATAAGAGACTGGCCTACCCATTTTCCCTCCTCATATATCCCATTTGACTTTGGTATCAAAGTGGGGTTTTCCCATTTTTTCTTTTCTTTAGAACAGTATTTACAAAGATGTTTCTTGACAGTGTAATAGACTACAATATAAACCATCTAGATCTGCCGGATTACTTGGAAATTTCAAAAAACAGACTCAGATTTATTCAGTGATTTTTTTATATATATACATACACCTATCTACATTTAAAATACCTAAAATTTAAAATTTGTCCATGTAAATTCACAATAGCTTTATCATTAAAAAAATATTACCTATACCCTTACTCATATCTTGTTTCTTTCCTGATACCTGATACCAAATTGTCTTTTTTATTGAAAAATAAACTTTTCAGCATAGTGATAACCTCTATCTTGACTCTATCACTGCAATTAGCTTAAAATTTTTTCCCTTTATGCTTTTAAGTCCTTTAAATTGTTGCCTGCCTCAAATCTTAAAGATACTCTCCTATGTTTCATTATTTCCCTTTCACATTTAGACTATTTTCCACGTGGAATTTTTTGTTTTTTCTGTCTGATATAGAGGTCTCTTTTTTCCATATGGATATCAGACTCTACATTATTTATTGAAAAGACGATCCCTTTGTCCATTGCCATGGACACAAATCAGGTGACTCATATATGTGGATTCGTGCTTAAACATTTTTTTCTGTGACATTGGTCTATTTGTCTATCCATATGCCAACCAACATTACAGTCTTGATTATAACCACAGTTTTGGTGAAAGTTGTTCAGTTTTATTGTTGTTCAGGGTCACCTTGGATAGCCTTGGTCCTTTGCATTTCCATCAGCTTGTTAACTTCTCACACTGCTGGGGTTGTAACAGAATCACACTGAAGTTGGGGAACAATTTACAAAACTGCCTTCCAAGTCATCAACATGTATATCCATTTATTTATTTAGATCTTTTCAGATTTCTCTCAACATGGTTTTTTTTCAAAAATCATTTCCAGGTATTTGATATTCTATGCTAGTGTACATGGTATCATCTTAACAATTTCAATGTTTCCGACATTTAGAAATGCAACTGATTTTTTGATATTGACTATATCCAATGACCTTGATAAATCCCTTAGTTTATAGAGTTCTTAGCATACAACCAGTTGTGTACAGTGTTTTCTTCTTTCAAAACTTTCTGTTAGGCCTTTCTTTTTTTTCCTTTTCTTTTTTTAAAAAGATTTTATTTATTTGAGAGACAGCGAGCAAGCAAGCACTTGAGAGAGCCTGAGCGGAAGGTGGGGGCAGAAGCAGAAGCAGACTCCACAATGAACAGGGAGCCTGAGGTGGGGCTTGATCCCAGGACCCTGCAATCATTACCTGAGCCAAAGGCAGATGCTTAACCACCCAGGTGGCCCTGCTAGGCGTTATTTCACTGGCTAGCATCTCAAATTTAGACCATGGTGGTTAATCTTAATAGACTCCAAAAACCCGACCTTTTTGCTTTGTTGACTTTCTCTGTTATTTCATTGATTTTGTCTATTATTTCCCGTTCTTTTTCTAGCTTCTTGGGATTAGGAGTTTAAGTCATTCATTTTCAGCTTTGCTTTTCTTCTGATATATGCATTTAAGGTTATATATTTCCCTGCACACTCTGCTTCAGCTGTAACTCATAAAATTTCGGTATCTTCATTATTATTCACCTCAAAATATTTTGAAATTTGATTTATTCTTTAACCAAAGGACTGTTTGGAAATCTATTACATGATTTCCAAGAAGTTGGGAGTTTCTTTAGTCATCTTTTTGTTATTGGCTTCTACCTTAATTCCACCAGTGTTAGGGAATGTTGAAGGCTTCTAATCTTTTGAAATTTGGTGAGTTTTGTTTTATGACTGAGTATAAGGCCAAGTTTGGTAAATAATTCACTCTTTACTTGAAGAAAATGTGAGTTACATCTTTTTGATCAAGTGGACAATGTATGTAAACTAACCACAGTTTAGTGAAAATATCGTCCAGATCATCCATATTCTGATCTATCTTTCTTTCTATTTAGGTCTGAATACAATGTTAACTATCACAAAAGCTGTGTAAAAGTTTCCAAGTATGGTTAAGGACTTACTTCTCTTCTGTCATTGTTTTATATGTTTTTAATGTGCTTTAGGCCCGTATACACGTAGGATTATTCGGTATGGGTAAATTAATTCCTTTATCATTATAAAATGTCTTCCTTATCTCTAGTGCTGCCTCTTGCCTTAAATCTCTTTGCTTGATAAAACTATAGTCCTATTATTCTCATTCGGTTATTTAATACAGTTTCCCTATGCATTTACTTCCAACCTTTCTGTGACCTTATAATGGTGTCTTTTGTAAGAAGTATGCAGGAGGCTCATCTTGATTCAGCGGATAGCTTTTCCACTTTAACTCCAGTAATGAATCACTTAAAGTGTTAGGGTTTATGTTTTGCAATTTTAAAATCTGACCCACGGGCTTCATGTTTCCTTGTCTATTATATCTGCCTGTAGTAGTCTCCTCTCTGACACTGTTAACACATTCTACTGCTGTGTTTAACTCAGACTAACTTGAATCCTTGACTTTAATGACAGTGTTTTTACCACTTACCCAGTGCTAGAACCTGAGAACACTAACTCCACTTAACTTTCTCTTGCCTTATTATATGATGTTTTAATTCCACAGGTTTTTTAAAACCCCACACTTTTACAGTTAATAATTATGTTTGCAGACATATTTACTATTTCCATTGCTCTTCATTTATTCCTGCATTTCTGGATTTCATCTGGGGTCATTTTGTCTCTACCTTAAAAATACCCTCTGACATTTATTTAAGTGTCTGCCTACTGGTGTCAAATTCTTACTCTTCCCTGAGAGGTCTTCATTTTGTCATCAGACTTGACGTGTACCTTGCCCTTGGCCCTTCTTTCCTGTTACCTGGAATGTGAGCCATCTTTTGATGAGAATGGAAGCCACATGCTGAAGACAGTGGGTCACAAAGAACAGGAAAGCCGGTGGCCCCACTGATCTTGTGGGGTTACTAAACACTTGGGACACCCTATCTTGACAGCCTACCCAGTTTAAACACCGCTGCTACTTTGGTTCTGTTACCAGAAGGCAGGTATCATTCCTGCTACAACGTCTTTGATCAGTTCTGGAAACTTCTTTGCCATGTATCTCTTTCAATATAGCTGTTAAGGTATTTGTGACTTATACTGAAATACTCCAGCATATGTGGCATATGTTATTACTTACGTAAAGTCATCACTTGGGTCCTACTAAAATCCTGATCAAGACAGTAGAGTTCAGGATGCTCAACTCCCTCTCAGAGAATCCATATTCAAGAGGAGACTTTTCTAGGTACTGCTGTGTCTTGAAGAACATCCAAAGCTTTGCTGATTTACACGCTAAATGCCGACAACTTTATCGATGAAGTTTGTGCTGTTAACTAGAATGATGCACTTCAAAAACTGGCTCTGATGTTGAAATTAAAGGTTTTCAAGCTTATATGGATTGGTTAGCTGTACACCCCAACCTTGCAAGAAAAGGTCAAAGAATCCAGCTTGGCCTGGAGTCCCTAGCCTTTGGGATAATGCCCTAATCCGATCCCCTAAAAGATCCTCTATCCAGTCATGATCACAGGTTTTGTTAATGTAACAGAATTCTGTTTCCTGAAGGAATTTTTTTTTCCCCCCTGAGGGAATTTTTTTAAGACTATTTGAGAGAGAGCATGAGCAGGGGGAGGGGCAGAGGGTTCCGGATTGTGACCTGAGCCAAAAACAGATACTTAGAACTGACTGAGCCACCCAGGCGCCCCTGAAGGAATTTTGGGGGCAAGGTTGTAATCAGAGCATCTCAAAGGGCCAAACAGCCTACAAGAACTGTTTTCTTGCTTAGTACCTGTACTTTGTGACAGAAGCTGGTGTGAAACTGTTTTCATTACAATCTGGCTGTTGAGAGTGATTTGAGGGGAGGAGTGTGGGTGGGTTTTTGGGTGGTGTTCAGTGCATAACATTTATTTACCAAGAGTTGTACTCAATTACATTAGCTTAGGTCAGTTCACAGTGGCTCACCCCACTCCCGCTCTTTTTTCGACCTTCTTAAACTCCTGAAGTCCATTTATACATTGGATCTTTTTTTTTTTTCTTAAGATTTCATTTATTTATTTGACAGAGATCACAAGCGGGCAGAGAGGCAGGCAGAGGAGGAAGCAGGCCCCCCGCTGAGCAGAGAGCCCAACGCGGGGCTCGATCCCAGGGTGCTGGGATCATAGCCTGAGCCGAAGACAGAGGCTTTAACCCACTGAGCCACCCAGGTGCCCCTATACATTGGATCTTCTGTGTTAATCTTTATTTTTTTCCATCTCGTTTGTGCTGTATTCTAGTGTATTCCTTCTGTTGTTTCAAAAGCTGTCTTCCAGTGTGTATGATATATATACAATTAGTAAATTTTTTCTGGTTGTTATTAGACTAGAGACCCCAAGAGGGCAGAAACTTCTGTGTTTTGCTCACTGGTCTGCGACCAACACCTTATTGTGCTGCTACACTGAAGAGATGCTCACAGTAATTTTTAAGGTAAGCATGGATACCATGACAGCAAGACTCTAATGGCCACTGTACCTGTTCCTCAGGAACTCTTCCTCCCCCGTCACCTAGTCTTAGGCTCTGAAGCCACTCTGTTGCTCCCTGGGCTGGTGGGTGGAGCTCTGCTTCTCCCTTCCTGAGGCTGTAGCACCTTCTGGGTCTTGACTTTGTGCAGAGGTCTGTCTCAGCCTCCCTGAATTTTGTCAGGTCATGTCTCCTTTGCTGTTCAAGTCCCCCAGTCCACTGGTGAGGCTAAGAGCCAAGATGATGACCTCTGGGGTCCGCATAGCCTTCAGCTACTGAGTTTGCTACTCTGGCTTTTTCTTCATTTCTGGCAGCTGAGATTTCCTTTCTCTTCTCTTGCAGTCAGCTGTGTGTATTTGTTATGTTTTATCTGACATCTCTAGGAGTTTGGAGCTATCGAATGGTGGTGGGAGAAAGACTGATGTTTAGTTCAGTCTGCCATGACACCATGATTCCTGCAAACTATTCTGCGAGGGGAAAAACGTAAACCACCAACTTGTTTAAGGCTACTGTTTTGAAGTTTTCTGTTATACTACAGTCAAATTAAATCACTAAACCGATACACACTCTGAGAAGCAGGAAAAATGAAGAAAATACAAACTGAGAGTTGGAAGAAAACATTTAGGACAAAGGTATGAAAGTACAAAGTAAGAAAGGGGAGAGGAGAAATTGCAAAGTTGGGGCCGTTGTGGGGTTTAAAACACAGTAACTGGGAAATGATTTGGATAAAACTCTCATAGGTAGCGAAGGTTCATACACCTTAACCACTGGACTGAAAAGACACAATAATCAACCAATTTTATTTGTATTAGCAGTACTGAGAATAATTCTTGCCACACTTCTTTTATAAGGAAAATAAAAATCAATAAAGACCTATATTGCTCTAATGTTTTCAGTGTGTATCTCAAGTTATCAATGATTGTGTGGCAAGTATGATGAAGCAGAGACCTGCCTTCTTGTGTTGAGAAAATATTAACCTTTGGGACTTAATTCTTGGCTATACCTTAGCCATTTGATCTCTGTCTTCCCTACAACATCACCATGGTGTCAGTAAAACGTCACCATTTAACATTTTAGTTCTGGTTTTCAAATCTAACCAAGAGTACAATTAATTTAAACAATATTTTTTTAAAGATTTTATTTATTTACTTGACAGAGATCGCAAGTAGGCAGAGAGGCAGACAAAGAGGGGAAGCAGGCTCCCCGCTAAGCAGAGAGCCCAACCCGGGGCTCGAGCCCAAGACCCTGGGATCATGACCTGAGCTGAAGGCAGAGGCTTAACCCACTAAGCCACCCAGTTGCCCCTAATTTAAACAATATTTCTAATAGAAAACAATTGCATTTTTGATATAACATGTTGGTTTTCCCCAAATTTAAAGGGGATAGTATCAGTTGAAACTAGCTCCAGGACAGAAAATCTCTTAGTTGGCTCTGATTCTGCTCTACCATTCCAAGGAGACGGCTCAGGGTCTACCTTTCATCTCCCTGCTCCTACAGAAGTTCCCCCACAAAACGTCCCCCCACCAGCCCCCACAAGAAACTAAGTCCCGGAACTATCTATCTTCCATTAAGCAAACGCAGTGCTAGTACTATGTAAGGATTACCTCGTGTTCACCATCCTAACAACCTCTGAAGAGTTGAACTCTGCTCTACCCTGAGCACTATCTCCAACACTTCGTAATCTGTAGTCTTTTTCTTACTGTTAAACGTGTAATATAAAGTAGACACGTCCACTTTGTAGAGAGAAAATGTGATCACTGTGAGACAGCAAGAAAGCAGTGCTGTAACATGAACCCAGGGCTGATTCCAAGATCCATACTCTTTCCTACTGTCGCTAGGACGTCTTTATATAATTTCCAATCGTAGCACTTTCTTAGTGGACAGTCTTCTCCACCCAGAAGTTACTCTCTTACTTTATTTTCTTATTATAAGGAAAACACTGTGAAGAAGTAAAAAAATCCTTTGGGGGAGAGGGTGGTGGGGTTATGGACACTGGGGAGGGTATGTGCTATGGTGAGTGCTGTGAAGTGTGTAAACCTGGCAATTCACAGATCTGTACCCCTGGGGCTAATAATACATTATGTGTTATTAAAAAATTAGAAATTAAAAAAAATCCTTTGGAATGCAAGGGCATTTAAAAGTTGTTAAAACAACAGCATCAAACTGTTAAAAAATAAGGGGGAAGGGTTGCGACCATGACTGGGATTTGGGGACATTTCTACTTGTCACCTTTGCTCCAGATTATTGTCCACTAAGTGGGGAGGGGATTCCATTTAAAAACAAGAATAGGGGCGCCTGGGTGGTTTAGTGGGTTAAGCCGCTGCCTTCAGCTCAGGTCATGATCTCCGGGTCCTGGGATGGAGTCCCGCATCGGGCTCTCTGCTCAGCAGGGAGCCTGCTTCCCTCTCTCTCTCTCTCACACACTCTCTCTCTCTCTCTGCCTGCCTCTCCATCTGCTTGTGATATCTCTCTGTCAAATAAATAAATAAAATCTTTAAAAAAAAATAAAAATAAAAATAAAAACAAGAATAAACTTTACTCTTTCAACAAAATTTATTACGTCAGACACTGAACTAATGCAGATGGACAAACCGATCTCTGGCCTCAAGGGGCTCGTAATCTAAGAGAAGACAGATAAATTAGAGATAAATTTAGCGCCACTAACAGCGTTTAATTAGAATTGAGAACAAGACACACTTACGGCACAAACACAAGGGTGCCTGGGTGGCTCAGTTGGTTAAGCAACTGCCTTCAGCTCAGGTCATGATCCTGGGGACCAGGGTTCAAGTCCCGCATCAGATTCCCCCTGCTCTGTGGGGGAGCCTGCTTTTCCTTCTCCCACTGCCTACCACTCTCCCTGCTTGTGCTCACTCTGTCAAATAAATAATCTTAAAAAAACAAAACAAAACAAAACAAAACAGACAAGGCTGATTTTACCCAAGAGGTCTAAGATCTAGATCCTGTTAAGACCTGACGCCTGGACTGAGTTCAGAACATGAGGTATTTCCCGAGTGCTTAATGTATGCACACAGTGTGCTAAACGGCTTATCTGGGTTCTCCAATTCAATCCTCATTATAATTTAGGAGATGGGCAACTCCAGTTTCCAGGTGAGTCCAAGTGGTTTAACCTGGAACTCTCTGATACATATCGGGCTCTGTTGATACACATGAACACAGCCAGACCGACCCCTGGATGCAGTCACACTGGTAAAGAAAGCAACTTACAAGACTATAATGTCCTCATTTACATACAAGGAATATGAAGTTGGAATGCTTCAGGAATTAGCCAAAGGTCACAGTGTGATCACTTTCTCCTCAAAATTCTTCTCTTCTTGCTCTCCCTTTAGTGTCTTCAAACACTCCATGGCCCGGAGAGCGGTCTAAATCACCTGCCCGAGGGTGAAGTCCTTACATGTGTATGGCACAAGGACACACGACTTAAGAGGGCTAGCCTGTACTTAAGATATTTACTATAAATATCCGTGCTTTATAACCAGTGCTCCGAAAAGACTGAGAAACAAGTAAAACAGGTTTGCCAACTTTTATGAACACCGCTTCTTACACACTCAATCTGTTCTACACAGAAATAAATAACAGGCCTGGATTCAAACCCCAGGAGAGGCAACATGACTTTAGAAAAGGCTTGTGCTCTGCTCTATCTGGAGCACCGTCTCCGACCCTTACCATTAACATATCCCTGCGCGGCACGGCCCCGCTGAGTCTGCCTAGCACTACGATTGGGTTGTTTTCTAATGCTGGCACACTCGTGAGTCTTCTACCGGCCCTGTTTGAGTTGCCTGAGATATGTCCAATCATTTTTTATATGTAACAAACAGTACAAAATATTTGTTCAGTTTGAAGCTAAAAATCTGACTGCTTGTGTGAAAACAGGTTGCATGACGTCCTTTGGTTCGTAAAAAAACCCATCATTTTCACTGTATATGCAGTTTTACAAACATACTTTGTGTGAAAGGTTGAAGGTGGATGACTGTTAGGACTGGCTAGGATTCCAATGTAGATAACAGTGCTCAAGGCTAAGTGTGCAACTATAACCTCTTGTTCTGGTTTAGGTTTAACATGTAAATAGAACGGTTATGAAATTTTCTTGGTATCACTCTATTCATTGCCCATCTTAAAGTGAAGGCCCATTATAAATCCTATGGATTCCAGAAGCATAAAAATATGAAAACTGACAGGAACCAAAAAAAAAAAATCAACAAACTTATAAGTACAGAAATGAACATTTATTGGACAGCACAGCACATGCTGGTTCTGAAAAGGTCTGAAAGAATCACACATTAATCACACACTTCTGAACAATTAACAGATGTTTCCTTCCAGACTGCCTCTATTTTGGAGGGCAGACTTGGTCCATGTACTTACTGTGTTCATCTCCACAAATGACTCAGAACCACATCCTGAATATGAGCCTCTGCACGGCGTCTTGTATTCAGCAAGGTCCATTGCTTTAATTGCTCTCTGATTACAAGTAACTTTTCTGAGCCTCCGTTTTCTCAACTGTAAAATGCACCAGTAACAGTTACCCTGAGGCTGAGAGGACAGCATACATAGAAGTACCGGATAAGCATCAGTACCATAATAGGTGTTTCACACACACTGTGGTATCTACGAACACTCACAGAGTAAGAATGAAAGATGGATTTAAATTCACAAATTCAGAACACCCAAGGACTAAGGTTTGTTAGTGCAAAATTGAGCTGATACTTTCTTTTTACTATGCTTTATAATTAAAAAAATTAGTCTGAATAAATGTCTAAAAGAGATCTTTAAGTAACTATAAAATGTGAAATGATGAGAAAGTATGTGGTCTGTTCCTCAAAGTTTTTCTCTTCTTTCTTTTTTAGATTTTATTTATTTGTCAGAGAGAGAAAGAACACAAGCAGGCAGAGCAGCAGGCAGAGGGAGAAGCAGGCTCCCTGCTGAGCAAGTAGCCCAATGTGGGACTGGATTCCAGGACCCTGGGATCATAACTTGAGCCAAAGGCAGCTGCTTAACCGACTTAGCCACCCAGGCATCCCTCTTCTCATTTAGTATATAAAATACCAGTGTCGTAGAATCGGTGTCATTTCTTAGCTTTGATGAAACCTAGTTTTAAAAGATTAAGACATAGCATATTTCGGACAACTTGTGTATAATACCAAAGGTGGAAAGGGCCTTCCTAAAGAAAGACAACAAAACCCAGAAGTCGCAAAATACTACATAACACTTTTAAATAAAGTTAAAAAAAAAAGATGGACAAGGAAGAAGTATTTGCAACACATACAACACAGAAAAAAAAAAATGTCCAAAGTATATGGAGTCTCTAGAAAGCAGTAACAAATTAGCAAATCAACAGAAATATGGGTAAAGGGCATGAATATGTGAGCCAAAGACAGACAGAAAGAAGGAGAGGGAGGGGAGGAAAGCTGAGAGTGACAGAGAAGCCAATAAAGACATGGAAAGGCGTTAACTTCCCCCTTCGACAAAGGAATGCAACAGGAGGTACTGCCCTGCAACTCTCTAACCGGCAAAACTGAACCAGACCGAGGGCCTCTCACAAGGATGTGAGAAGACAAGCGTTCTCTTGTACTTCTCAAGAAAGTATGAACTGGCACAGACTCTTTTTGAGATTAATTAAGCAGGATCTGTGAAGTATTTTAAGTGGACATCTTCCTTGACACAGCAATTCTACCTTTACAAGTTGTCCTGCAGAAACAGTTACACCAGGCATCAAAATATTGGCATTTTGCAGAACTGCCTATCATAGTGAAACACTGGAGCCAACGATGGGAGGGTCTACCAGTGGGGAGGTAAACATGTTATGGCACATTTATACATGGAGCTAAAAACTAGTGATGCAAAGATATGAAAAGTTCTCTAAAATGCATGAAAAAGTACACACTATATATAGTATGAATCCATGATGTTAGAAATCCCACCCACGCCAGTAGGGTGTATGTGTGTGAAAACACGAAAGGAATTTGGAAGGATGCGCACCGCTCACAATTTAGAGTGTAACAGAGAAGATGAAGTGCCATACGAGTGTGGAGACAGCGAAGGGGTACCTGCGCATTTTACTCTAAATATTACAGAACCAATGGCCAAACATTTACAGAGTTATCTGAAAATAAAATATTTGCCAATACCCAGTCCCCAAACTCTGTTTCTCATACATGCTGATAAGTTCACTTAAAAGTAATGCAGTATTCTGGTGAATATGGAATCTTTCTGTGCTACGGACTACACCCTGATGATACTTTGAAGCACGTGACTGTTCAAATAGAAGCTGGATACCCAAAACAAAATGTTCACAGTTAAGATAGAGAATAAGGAAAACTCAGAAGGTCGAAATGAAACCAAATGTATACCTTCAGGGGAACCTTTAATATTTTTTCAAAAAAACCTTAGAAGATTCCCCACCCAGAAAATTTGGACTCTTAAAATTTGCATGGAGAACAAGTAGCAAGGGAACTTTCTCAAACTACTTTTAAAAAACAAAATCAACAGCTCAAACTCTGTCTCTCAATATTTTTACGCGGTAGGACAAATACTGAACATAGCTTAATAGTCTTTAAAGAATCACTTTGAAATAAGCAAGGAAAAGGTCAGAACTTTTAAGCCAGTTATAATTACGTCTGGTTATAATCCCAAGACAGACAGTTAAGTAGTCGAACAGGTTCTACAGCTAAGATTGGTTTCATGGAACACTTTTACTTAGCCTCATAGGAATAACATGTATTAAATCATAAAAATACCCTTGAGATTGGTTCTTTTCCATAAAATTAAAGGAAGTTAAGGCTGATATAAAAAAGTAATCCTAATTTATATACAGATAAAAATCATAAATGTGAAACTGCTGGTTTCATAATACACTGGCAGTTTTATGAATTAAAAGTTATTAAGAAAGACCCTTATGTGTCATTTTAATCCAGAATTTGATATGAGCATATTTCTAGCTTAAAAAAAAAAAAACTCAATATGCATTAACAATATAGAAATTATATAGCTCCTTATTATAATTCTGTGTAAGATTTTGCACTGAATAACACTTTGACCTTTATCAAAAAGTGGAATCATTGTTTAAAGAAACTGAAATAGAACTAAAGGGAAGCTCTTATGTATCAGATTCTGCATTTTAACTGGTTTTTTTGATTACTGAGACACTGCTTTAGAACCCTACATTTCTACTATTGGGAATCAATGAGATAAGAAAAGGGACAATGACAGAAAAGTTAAATAATTTATGTCAAATGCTTAGCAAATAATTATGTGAGGGATCAAATCTTCACACTTGACCGAAAATAGTTCAAGTTTAAATATTTACTCATTAATTCATTTATTTATTTAGAGCAAGAGAGAGCACGCACACACATGCTCAAGCCAGCAAGCCAGAGGGGCAGAGGGAGAGGAGACAGAATCTTAAGCAGGCTCAGCGCCCAGCCCAGGCTGCATCCCACAACCCTGAGGTCATGACCTGAGCCAAAATCAAGAATCAGATGCTTAAACAACTGAGCCATCCAGGTGCCCTAAAAATAGTTCAATTTCAGATCATATCCATCCAAATTTATCAAAGACATTCAATTTTATATTACATTCTCTACCAATCAATTAATAAATGGCAAATAAATACTGGAAAATAAGGCAAATGGTAAAAAAAGTAAAACGGTAAAAAAGATAAAAAATGGCAAATAAAAACCGGTAAATAAGGGGGGAGAGGGGGACATTTTAATATTTATTCAGATTCTGTAACATCCTACACTTATAAGCACATGTTCATCAGAAAAAAATTTATTTTATATTTCCAATAAATATATGGTGTTTAAAGAAATCAAAGCATGTGTTTTCCTACAAGGGTGGGGGGCAGCTCAGCATAATTTGGAATGTTTCACTGTATTAATTAAAACAAGACAAATACTCAAATCTTAGCGATCTTTCGTGTGGAGCTTTTTCTAAGTGACAAAGTGGGGCAAAGCCGACAGCCCCTATGAGCAAGGACCCTGCTGTATCACCAGGAAGACATGTGATGTACACACAGAGACACATGGCCGTTAAACAAAAGGAGAAAAACGAATAACAAGCTCCCCCATAGCCTAAACCACAAGATATGCTATTTTTTAATACCTGAGAATATAAAAGAAAAATTCTATTATTTTATTCACTGAAGTTCAAAGGTGAATTGATGGGAACTCCCAAGTACACCTACTTTGAAAATTACATTTTATAGAACTACCTTTAGATTAGATAATGCTTCCATAATGCATTGCGAGGTTCTTCCTGAAGTGTTATAAATTATAAAACAATTTAAGCATTTGACAAGTTTCAAAGGAACAAGCAGCACTCACTGAAATATGTTTTGCTTCCAAGAACATAATAGAACAGCTCTCAGTAACAAATAATGAAAAATTACCCTATTCTATTGAACAAATAAAATATAATTAGACAAATAGCACTCACCTTTTCAAGAACAAGTCTCCATGCTTTAATTTCACATTTTTATTTAATTGTGGATTTCTCATAACAGGTAGACATCTTCCACAGGAGAAGCATCAAATGTAAATTCTAATTCAGTATTTAGGCATAGACAAGGGTTTATAGACACTGGCCAAGCTTCCAGAATAATGTGTACTTCTTAAGCAATTTTGGTTTTGTGGTTGTTGTTTTTTTTGTTTTTTTAACTCACCAAAAAATAAAAAGTTGCTGGAACTGAAAAACAAAGCTACAGAAAATTTTAAGAAGAGTATTTTCAATGGAAGCATGAAATGTGAAAGGATCATTGAAGCCAAACCAAAACATAGTTGGAACTAATTATTAGGTATTAGCTTATCTTTAAATTATTTGAAATGTACAGCACAATTATACTCTGGGATAAAATAACAGATAACAAACATGTTTTTAAAACAATTATAGCTACCATTGTATCAAGAGCTTAGTAAGTACTACTTTACTGGTATTAACTCATTCAGTCTCGTAACAATCCCAGTAGGTAGGTACTGTCTTAGTTAAGCAGACAGAGGCAACTGAGGCACAGGGAGAGTCTTAGCTCGCTCACAGTAACACAGCTGGTCAGTGGCAGCCCCAGAAAAGGAGCGCAAGAAGCTGGACTTCACAACTCTTGACCACTAAATCATGGTGTTGTCAAGGATGCAAACCATTTCTATTAAAACAGAAAGGTGGTGTCATCTTTCCTGCTAAAATAAAAACGAGTTATGTCTAATTAGACATAATAGCAATTACTGACTGAACACCTAAAATGTGCTACACACTATTATCAGCCATTGTAGCTAGCATTAATAACAGCCAACATCTTAGCAATTACCGAGTGCTTAATGTGACAGGCACTGTCCTAATGAGCCACTTTACATCCGTCATCCAGATCGATCCTCACAACAGTCCTGTGAAGTGCATACCGTACCTATTTTGCAGATGTGAAAAGCAGTGAGGTGTGAAACAGTGGCTCTCCCTCCTCCAAACACAGAGCAAATTCACTGGCAGAGCCCAGATGGCTACAGATGTCTGACGTCAAAGCCCGTGCTTGTTAAAGCACACTTCGATGCCTACAGATCTGACCCCAACTACCACATAAGGACATTTTTTGGGTCCTAATACCTAGAGTCTTTTTTTTTTTAATTTTAATACCAAGAGTCTTATCTCATGTTCGAGATATAATAATACAAAATAAAAGGATAGGGCAGTAAGTTAAGTAATTACATAAAAAAAAAAAATCAAGCCTCTGTGTACTATTCTTGCCAAGCCCTACATAGATGTTAACGGTTGATATTCCAAGTCAGCTGAAGTAAACATCCTCCGCCCAGCCAGTCCGTGTACTACAGCTGAGTGTAGGATGTTTACATGAACTGCAACTTGGTTTAAAGCAGGACTAACAAAAGCCTTTACTGTGTT
Source organism: Mustela lutreola (assembly GCF_030435805.1). Taxonomy (NCBI): domain Eukaryota; kingdom Metazoa; phylum Chordata; class Mammalia; order Carnivora; family Mustelidae; genus Mustela; species Mustela lutreola. Next base: position 7,439,200 of record NC_081292.1, on the reverse strand, counting down.
TACACTGGTCTTTTACCTGATGGTCAAATTTATGTTACAGTATATATGAAGACTTGTATTTTTTAAGAAGATAATTTTGTAGAATCTGTTGAAAAAAGAAATGGTACAGTGATGCACAGAAATGAGGCAAGAGTCGGGAGGTATTTTGAGATGAAGTTTAGAATCCAAGGGAAAAGGCAGAAGTGATATTCTTTTCACTGAAATAATTTATGGCAATATATGCAGACATCCTGTAAATGTTCCAGATCTAAATGTGGCTGATTTTAGAGGCTCTCATCTTCCTGTATCCCTCTCTTCAAAACAAGTGAACTCGCATTTACAGGAACCCATTTAGTGGCCAGGATGATGCCTTCATCACCCGTTCTTCCTCATTAGTAAGATTCCCATTTGGGGTAAAAGACACAATGAAGAAAAGACGTCTGAGGAGCTCAAAGCTTAGCTGTGGTCTTCCTTGTCCTCATTTTTCATTTTTCTTCCCCTCCCCTGCGCCTCTTCCCATCTCCCCCACATTCATAATTCAGACAGTTTCGCTGAAGGAACATCTTTCCCACATTCTCTAGCTCTTCCACCTTGCAGCGTCCTAAGTGTTAAGTTACCCACAGAGATCCCCGTTCCTCTCTCTGCATTCCACTGATTAAGCTAATATTACCTCAAACGCCTCTATTAAGCATTAGAAGTGGCCTTATCAATATACTTGCATCAAAGAAGGGGAAATTCTCAAATTTCGAAGTAAAATTAAATATAAGAACCACTGCTGGCAAACCAAAAATCTCTGGAATTTTACAGGCATCCGACGACCTTCCAGAACCTCCTAAGTTTCTACCTGGCCTGGCCTCTTGTCCCCTCCGGGCTACTTTTCCTGAAGTATCAGGTCTCAAGATTAAACACAAACACACACCCTTTATTTTTTTCCCTCTAAGAGTATTGTTTTCTGTTTCAACTACTCTTACTGCAACAGATTTTTTTCTTCTGCTGCTTTTCTTTGCAAATATATTGATATGGGGTTTTTAGGACTAGCCAATAAATATGATACTTTCTTGGGGGGGGGTGGAGAATGGGTCTCAGGTTTCTAACAAACCTTTTTAAAATCAAATTTTTGGATTACCAGATGTTTTTAAGTTGGGATTTAATGTTGTTGTTTTAATTCAGTTGTTAAATGGGCAAATCCTGAATGGGGAAAAGAATGTAAAATGAGCCCCATGGTTCTCAAAGCATGGACCCAGAACAGAGGCATCAGCAGCACCTGGGAATTTAGGGGGAAAATGCACATTCTCAAAGCCTCACCCCAGACCTTCAGAGTCAGAAACTCTCACAGGGCCGAGCAATCTGCTTCAATTAGTAAGTCCTCCAAGTACTTCTACTACACACTAATATTTGAAAACCAGCAACCTAATTGTTTCACGAAATATGTTAGAAAGTCAAAGACAGCAGTCAAATTATTTGGAAGTTTGTAATATGCTACAAATAAGAAAAAAGCCAACGTCGAAACATGTATCATATGTCCACACATAATTAACCAAACTTGGGAAACCATGACAGAGAAACAGCATAATATCTGAAACAGCATAATTTTAAAAAATAATTAAGCCTAGACTGATATTCAAACTTAAAAAAAATTCCCGAATACATGCAGCATGTAGAAGCACATTCATTCAACAAATGAAGTTTTAATAAGAGAAGTGAAACGGACCCGGAGTGCTACATGCATGAGGAAGGCATGTTGGGAATTTAAGCCTCCCGGACAATTCTGGGTCACCCCGAGCCTCTGAGTCGAGGGGGAAGGGGCTCAGGTATTGAGACCAATGAGGCCCCATCAACAATGCGATGTTAACCAAGAATATCTGTACACAATAATATCTAACTGGAATTGAACTTAACACAATTCAGTAGTTGTTTGCTTAAGAAAGTAACCCTTAACTAATCTCAAAATATTTAAGGAAAAAACACTGTCATTTTCAGAACGGTGTTCGGTAACTTAAAATGTTCTGCTTTTGATATTAATTTGATCAAAGAATCTTAGATAGTTTCTGGCCTTCACTACACACTTCTCGCTAAAAACTAAATCAAAAGCTATAGAAACAAGTTGTTACAGGTTTACCGATATTGACAATCTAACATTTTAAGGGATTTGTTCTAAATAATCAATTGCTAAATTTGCAGGCCAACGGGAATCAGTTTTTTAAAATTAAAACAGGAGGAAGTCATCTGCAAATGACTAAAAGGCTGTACTCCAGCCCACTGAAGAAGGGCATCCGGAATTACAGCTGACATGGTCTCCGATCCACCTCATTAGGGCAGAATAATATAGAACAAATGTTACATAACACTGATTGTACCATTAATCCTGGAGCATCAAGGGATAACTGGACTAGCTGGGTAGAGCTGTTACACTGTCTTAGCTTGGATTTAGGCTATCATTTTGAAAAACCTTTCAAATTCAAGTGCAAATTATTAAACTAGGCAGTTCCCATCCATTTTACTTAATTTTAAAGCAATCACAAACTTTTCTACAGGAAATAAACAATGTCACCTGTTTAACAAAATAATCTCATTACCAGAGAACTCCTTCTACCTCTGCGAGGGAGCACTTCTAGGGCTCTCAGAAATGGCTCTATCCATTTGCAGCTATCTGGAACCAAAAGCTCCCAGTGCACTAAAACAGAGAGTAGCGGAATACGCAATAAATCTGCGTCATTAAGAGTTCAGTAGGGATGCCTGATGCATGCTAATTGTCAAGCTTGAAAATTATACTTACAAGTTGCCAAGCTACTTGCATCTGAAGCAACGAACCTCCCTCCCTCCCTCCAACTCCTGACCAAGTAAGTCTTGTAAATCACCATTCTAACAAACGAGCCTTTAAAAAAGTAAGTGCTGTAGTGTAGATACATCTGGAATAGCCACATTATGACCCAATCTGTCATTTGCTAATCTGGATTAAAAGTAAAAGGAAATAGTAGGTAGTGCTGCAATAACATAAAATTGTTACTAGAATCCTATATATGCATGTTTGTGCAGGAACGGGAATTATATAAAGATAGAATGTCCCTGCCCTCAAAAAGCTTGTCATGCAATCAAAAAAATATGCATATAAAATCAGGTTAGCAAGAACTTTACCTTTTGGTTTAAATGTACTGAACCTAACACAGTACGATGTTTAGTAGTTTAATAATAACTAATCATAAAAATACCAATGCTTTATTGAAGAGAAAATTTTCAGTAAAACAAAAGTTTAATAGACAACAAAGGGTCTAATAGAGAACAAATTTCAAAACACAGGAAAGAAGCTGCTATAAAATTACACACGATCAATTAGCCCACCTTGAATGCCCTCTGAGAAAGGCCCCGTATTACTCAGCTTTGTGGGGAAACCCCCAAAATAAGACACAGTACACCTGCTTACTAGGCATCCGTACTCTAATGAGGAAAAGGCAAGCGGGAACCTGAAAATACCTGGGAAGATACACTTACTGAAGCAAGACGAGCACAAGCACAGGGACACGCTGTGCCCAGGCTCGGTGGCCTGCAGCGGGCATGTTTCAGACGGGTGCTGGCACGGGAGCTGTGACGTCACTTGGGGTGAGGGGTGCAGGAAATTATGGGGTGCGAGGACAGTGATCAAGTTCACGTGCAGACCTCTTTGCTACAGGCAGAATGAGATTTCTAGGTTTATGCCACTGAGTGGTGGTCGTGGTAACCAAATCTGCAGAACTTCGAAGGAATTTCTAAGAGTGGAAATCAGACTCCCGAACTGCTGGGAAGTGGAACTCTAGGCCACCCTGGAAAGGCAGTAAGGGATACCACGTTCACTGACAGGGCGAAACAAACCTCAGAACCCACAGCAGAACAAAGTTTTGGACTCAATCCTCTCAGCACCTTGGCCTCTGGGAAGCTCAGGCCTGGCTCAGCGCAGGGGTCCTGCTCTCAGCACTGTGGCCCACACCACGGGACTGTTCCTGCACACAGTTATCGAAGGCATCTAGACGTTTCTGGTCTTTCCCATGCCCTCACCAGCCTCGCCAATTCCACCTCTCAGGTGCCGTCAGAGCGAGTGATGTCTGCGAACAGCCGGTAGCAGCAAACATCTGACTGAAAGCTTTGCTGTCTTACAGCTTCCAGTCGGGGATGTTTACAACAACAGACTTTCTCGACAACAAATGAGCAGAAGGAACAGACACGCATGTAGCCTGTCACCTTCCTTATCCAACGACGGACAGGCTCTTTAGGGCTGAATGATGTCTGTGACATTCTGGGACAAAAATATTAAGGTTGTTATTAATTAGTTAGCAGAGAAAACGTGGTTCATCAACTGCTTTTTCCAAATAGACTGATTAACAAAGTCGAAACACATTAGAAATTTAACTTCGCAAATATGCAAAATTAAAGATACTACCCAGTGATACCACATGAAGATATTTTTCTACTTAATACATGCAAAAATGAGTTTTTCTCTCCCTAAACCTAGAGTTTCAAGATTACTAAGAAACAACACAGCAGAATGACAATCCTAATCCCCTAATCATTAGAGTGACCATACCCACCCAACGCAGTCTCAATCTATGCAAGCCGCCCTGGTTACTATTAAAAGTGACTCCCTTCATTAATGAAAGTGTCCTAATTTAGACTTGCCAGTACAGTGGGTTTTACTGGCACTGGAGCTACAATGAGTAGGAGTCTAATCTTTTTTCCCCTATCCCCAATAGACTTAGGTTAGGAATATACAGTCCATGGAAATGAACCAAGCAAAGTGAAAAGTAAGAGGAAGAGACTCATGACTTGGCTTTCTTTATAAACCAATACACCGGGTGCCTGGGTGGCTCAGTGGGTTAAGTTGCTGCCTTCGGCTCAGGTCATGATCTCAGGGTCCTGGGATCGAGTCCTGCATCGGGCTTCCTGCTCAACAGGGAACCTGCTTCCCTCCCTCTCTCTCTCTCTCTCTCTGCCTGCCTCTCCGTCTACTGTGATCTCTCTGTCAAATAAATAAATAAAATCTTTAAAAAAAAAAATAAAGTAATACACCAAAACCATTTTGTTTCCCATGCTTTCCTATTTACCTGACAGAAGGAAGACTAAGCAAAATGCAGTAAATCTATACCCCACTGAAACCAAGACCTGCTTTAATCTAATACACGTACAATTAGTTCTTAAAAAATATTAAAACAATTAGAGTCTACAATTAAGTCACAGTGATTTCCAAGAAATGAACCTACATATATCTATAAGCATGTGTGTGTACATACAAACACACCCCCCCATCGGACAACTACTGAAAACACCAACATACACACATACATTAATCTTCCAGTATCAATTTTTTTGGAGTATGGATTTTTCTAGAGTAAGAGATTCCAGTCACTGATATTTACCCTGTGATTATATTTAAAGGTTGCTCTATAATAGTTTTTGTGTGTCTAAGTGTTATAAGTAACTTTTACCCATTACAGAATATAGAAAAAACGAGGAAGGAGCATGTGGTCTCTATGGATACAAGATGATCTTCATTGTTTCTGAAGACAAATACTTAAAAAAAATTCAGCGACTATTTACAACAAAGACTATTCAAGTTGTTCTACAATTGAAAATTTGCAGATTTAAATTAGAATAAAGAGAGTTATTTCATGCCTAGATAGGCACAGGGTACTTGACTAATTATGATGCTGCACATTAAGTTGCAATGAACCAGTTATTACCAACTTTCTCCTTCAATTTCTCTCTCTATTCTAAGTTTAATCTTTTTAGAGGTTGATCACAAGAAAGACACTTTGATCAGAGCTACTATATTTAACTCATGTGCATAATACATAGACACTTTTCTTCAGGGTTATGAGGTAATTCTGTCAAATGCCATACATTTTTATAGGATGTATTCTTGAAGACAGCTGAAAATTAAACATACAGAAGCTGAGTAACAAAGTATGTTATGTTATAAGGAAACCAATTACCAAATACATTTTAGACACCATCTTTACTTATAACATAAAATCTATATTTCATAAATGTTCTTTTATTTTGTTCTTTTATTCATAATCAAACACACAGTGGGGCACCTGGGTGGCTCAGGCATTTAAGCGCCCCAACTCCTGGTTTTGGCTCCGGTCCCGATCTCAATGTCCTGAGATCGAGCCCCGTGTCAGGCTCCCACTCAGCTGGAATCTGCTTGAGATTCTCTCTCTCCCTCTCTCTGCCCCTCCCCCAACTTGTTTGTGTGCTCCCTCCCTTTCTCTCTCTCTCAAATAAATCTTAAAAACAAACAAAACAGCACACATAGTAAGCTGTGGCTAAAGGTTTACCATTTTTGACTTGATTTCCATCTTTGCCACAAATGCATTTTCAAATATTTGAAAATTACCCTTCTTATCACTTTTCTGTTTGCAAATACTTATAAAAATGGGTAAAACAAACATTACATACATACAAACAAGTTATTTTAACCTCTCAAAGCTATCCACTTATATCTAACTTAAATATTGTTTTCAAAAATAAGAAATCAGGGTGCCGGGGTGGCTCAGGAGGTTAAGTGTCTGCCTTTGGCTCAAGTCATGATCCCAGAGTCCCAGGATAAAGCACATCAAGCTCCCACTCACCAGGGAGTCTGCTTCTCCCTCTGAACCTCCCCACTCTTGTGCTCACTCTCTCATTCTCAAATAAATAAAATCTTTTAAAAAGTAGGAAATCTACTTAATGCTCTACTTGAGAAAAAGAATCCTCTTCTAAAGACAAGAGGTATAAATGACTCTCCTACTAAAACTTACCTTTGACAAAGTCTGCTTACATTGTTTCCTTGAAGAGATCACATCTGCTCAATCAAATCCTTACACTTCCTCTGACACACTAGCTGTGTGATCTGGAGTAAGTCAACTATTCAGAATCAGTTTCCTAATCTGTAAAATAACAAAACCCTATAACATGGAATTAAAAACAACTCTGAGTGGCAGTGAAGAGTAAATGACAGGAGTACAAAAGCATATTTGAAATAATAAAGCACTGCATGATATTAATAGTGTTTACAGGTTTACACTCACACTTTCTTGAAAACCTTCCCTCTGAAAGCAAGTCTCCATCTGAAGGACATGACAACTGAGAGGGTGATCATCTGTGTGAACACACAGTTCGACAGAATTTCATTTGACGTGGCATTACCTAACTTGGACGAAAACGAGCAAGCAAGCAAATAAGCAAAAACAAGCCACTGGCTTCATTCCCACTAAATAGGCTAACTGGGCCCATCTCTAAGTGATGATATAATGACAGTAATTTTAGAAACACTATTCTCTGTTTTCACTTTTCAGTTACGAAAATCTTATTAAAATGTTAACTTAAATAGCATTTTAAGAATTACTGTGTAAACTAAGTCATAACCAAACTCACACTTATCTGCTCAAGTGCAAAAAAATAATTTCTTTTAGTCATTCGAACAGATGCATTACTTACAATTACAGTATGAAGATACAAAAGGTCTTCTTTTTCTTTGGCAAGTATTATAAAAAATCCCTGTGGCATGTGAAAAGATTTCAAAGCAACTGGAGCATTCTTACATCAAGTTCCTATCAATGTGCATCTGCAAATTAAAAATCATTTGTAGATGCACCTACAAGGTTAGACTGCTCACTCCATAGCTAACCTGAAGGTCACTAAATGAGCAGAGCAACCATAGGAGCACCAAATGTATCCAACGCATGTGAAGACAGATTTGAGACTTCTACAGAGGGCTGGGAAACTGACTAGCCTGTACTGCTTTCCATTCCCATTTCTGACTACTGGTACCGCATCTGGCTGTGCCGGCTCCCCAGGCACTAGGACACAAATTCTCCAGCAGCTCCACGGCCCTGTCACCCACAGAGGGCAGTGGCACACTCTGAGGTGGGCTGCTGAAGTAGATATGCAGGGTGCGGGACATCTTCTGTCCCGTCCTCCATGTGTCCCAGGTCATTACGCAGTGACCTCAGATCCAATGACTCTTAGTGGAGCCCTGGATGAGCCAGGCTTCCATCTGGCCCTCACAAAGGTAGAAAACACCCATGGGTAACCATTTACAGGCACACCTTTTGGGAAGCCTTGGCCTAGAGAATTTATGGAATTAGCTCTTTCAGGCACTGATCTAGGTGCTAGGGGAGAGTGGTGAAGGAAGCCGGTGAGAGAGCTGTTCTCCATTTCAGAAATGACAATCCAAAGGAAGCTACAGGCTGGATGAGGTGCTGAAAGGAATTTAGAAGAACCAATGGTGATTTTTAAGGCAAAAACCAAGACTGGATCCCTGTTTTAAGATCACACTGCTAGTGCTATAGATGCAGACCTGAAGGACGGGGACGCGGAGGTGGTGAGGACAAGGCCCTGCTGAGGGGCTGCGGCAGTAGTCAGATCATCAAGGCCTGCTTTGCAATGATGAGGAAGATTTTTAAAAAACGTATAGGTAAGAGATTACTTAAAGGCAGAAATCTTCACAGTGTCTTATAGTCTGTATAGCAGGTGTTAATGGTTTGCTGACAAATCTTGAACGGTTTTGTTTTTTATTGTTCAATCTCTGGCTACATCTCTGCCATTTGTTACCATGTCGTGTTCTTTTTTTTTTTTTTTTTAATTTTTTTTTTTTTTTTTTTTTTTTTTTTTTTTTTTTTTATTTTAAAGCAGAGGGAAGGATACATTCTAGGGAAAGATGCCAGTTGCCAAGATTCTGGTTCGTTTACATCTTATTCTAGTTTGATAAAGGCTAGCACCCGAGTTGTTGGCTGTATCTTCTGGGATGAGGAATTTTAGATAGTAAAGAAAAGGCATTAAAAATAAAGAGGGGAAAGCCAACTGTCAGCTATTTCGTGGAAGAAAATAGTACATGGAAGACAGAAAAATTAAAAACTCAAGTCAAGGCCAGTGAGCTATTTGAGAAGAAAAAGTATGGACATGTACTTAACAATTCCCTTAAAGTTTCAAAAGAAAGAGTGACAAAGTAGCCTGAGGACAGAACAAATGAACAGTAACAGAATTAAGATCATCCTAATTATATTCCAAATTCCCTACACAGGAAACCATACACGCTGAAGACTGGGAAGCAGAGATGCAGGAAACTGAAGAGAGTTCTCTGACAGCAGGCAACAAACGTGTGTGAAAAGCATTGAAGGTGTCAATCAGGATGCTACTGTGGAAATTTGTATAATTAATAATAAGAAAAATAAAAACTTTAGCAACCCAAATCCTGTCATTCTCAGTCCAGATAAAACAAGTACCCATACAGCTAGAACGCCGGGGGAGACGCATTCAGCGAGCACTGGCACACACATTTCCCTTCAATCTTTTGAAAGGACTAGCGTACACAGTATCCAGAGTCACTCACTGTGACAAAATGATCACATGCAACCCTAATACCGTGATTCTGTTAATGTTTAGAATTCTAACCATGGGGACTTCACACTTTAAAAAAAAACATTTTTTTTTTTTTTTTTTTTTTGAATCCTCATTCAGTCGTCTCTTAGGAAGGCGGTGCTGGATAAGAATAAGAATGTGAGAGCATTACAGACAGAACTAGGCCAACATTTAACTTTGGGACTCTGGGAAAGTGACTTCACTTTTCTGTGGCTACTTTCCCATCTGTAAAATGAGAATCGTAAGCCTCTATCCTGTAAATTTTAAGTATCTATCCTGTGGGGCTACGGAGAGGACTGAGATAATGTCACATGCACCAAACGCGGAGCTCAACGGCAGGTGCAACAGCTACTCTTCAATGAATGGGAGAAGAAAAGGAGAGAAAAAGATGCTTTACCTCCTCTCTCCACTTTGTTCACACAGCTTTTCTGATGTTCAGTTCTTTACATTTCCCTTTTATGAATCCTGTTTATACATCAAGGCCTAGTTCAAACGCCAAATTCCCTGTGAAAAAGTCACCCATAAAAGCAGCCACCGAGGGGCGCCTGGGTGGCTCAGTGGTTTGGGCTGCTGCCTTCGGCACGGGTCGTGATCTCGGGGTCCTGGGATTGAGCCCCGCATCGGGCTCCCTGCTCCACAGGAAGCCTGCTTCCCTCTCTCTCTCTATCTCTCTGCCTACTTGTGATCTCTGTCTGTCAAATAAATAAATAAAATCTTAAAAAAAAAAAAAAAAAAAAAAAAGCAGCCACCGAGCTATTGGAGCCGCGCATGGATAATGAGGACTGAACACGCGTCCCCGGCTCAGTGTTACCGGCAGCGTTCTTAGTGGGTCACGCGGATTAACACGTCCAGTCCTCCGAACGGCCCTGGTAGGTAGGTACTGGTACCATTGTGTTTCGCAAACGAGGAGTAAATGAAAATACAGCGTCTACCCAGAGCCACACAGTAGCTGCTGGGCCGGACCCTGACCCCGCAGCCAGGCTCCGGAGCCCGTTCTCACTCGTGCCACATGCCTCCCCTGTCAACTGAGAAAGATGAGTAATAGTTGCAGACACCTTCGGAGAGCTGACAGTTTTATATTTAGTAGAGCTGGAGATGTTTTCTACACAAGCTAAAATCATCCATGATAGATAGCTTATTCACCTTTCACAGAAAACGCCTCTAGAGTTCAGCTTCTCAATCCACATGAAATAAGGGGGGGGGCAGTTATTTGCATAACTTGGTTCTCTCATTTTTAGACTGCTAACTCGAGTCCAAATTTTTTAGTTCACAGGTCTAAAATTCTACCTCTCTTCCTCATAAGGTCCAGGAGATAATGGAGATGGGTAATTTTATCCTCATATGACCCAAGAGATGGAGAATGCATGATCACCTACTACAACAGACTGTCAAAACTGGCTGTTTTCTAATGCTCTGTGAAAAGTAATACAGTCATCAGGAACTGATCATTAATATTCTTGACAATGTCTGTTATATTCGCAGGTTTTGACGTTACACACACACGCAACGGCACACATATTTCTCGTAGATAAAAGATACTGATACTAGTCTTCAAACTACGGCGGGCTCTGGGGTACAGAATTACATCTTATTACCAAACAAACCAACCCCTGCAAATATGGCCATTCTTCATGTGGGGGACAAAAAGTATCTTCCCTTCTTAATAAAATGTTATAATACAGAATCAAGGGCAAGAAAAAAAAAAAAAACCTGCCCATGGGAAAGCGTTTGGGTTACAGAGAAAATTATAAGCTTTTGAAAGGGAAAGGCTTAAAAGAAAACTAGTGTTTCTCCTTGAATTACAGCAGTGCTATTTTATCTACCTGTTCTCTCAATGCATTTTGGGGGCTTTGAGATTCAGAACATGTTAGAACATCAACAATGAACTTCATGTGCTAGTTTTCTTAGGAATGGCTATCCCACCCCCCAAATATAGTAAAAAGGTAAATGAGTCCAAATAAACATGGGGCACCTGGGTGGCTCAGTGGGCTAAAGCCTCTGCCTTCGGCTCAGGTCATGATCCCAGGCTCCTGGGATGGAGCCCCGCATCGGGCTCTCTGCTCAGCGGGGAGCCTGCTTCCCTTCCTCCTCTCTCTCCGCCTGCCTCTCTGCCTACTTGTAATCTCTGTCTGTCAAATAAATAAATAAAATCTTTAAAAAAAATAAACAAAATACTGATGTTTCTATTTCCATTTAGAAGTTTTTCAAAATAAAGAATTAATGAGATCTGAATCACTTGAGAGGAGAAATACAAGATCAAGCACTCAAATCTATCTCTAACTGGGTTTCTGTTTAAAATAAAAAAGACAGGGCACCTGGGTGGCTCAGTGGGTTAAGCCGCTGCCTTCGGCTAAGGTCATGATCTCAGGGTCCTGGGATCAAGTCCCGCATCGGGCTCTCTGCTCAGCAGGGAGCCTGCTTCCCTCTCTCTCTCTCTCTCTCTGCCTGCCTCTCCATCTACTTGTGGTTTCTCTCTGTCAAATAAATACATAAAATCTTTAAAATGCAAACTATTTAAAAAAATAAAAAAGACATGCTACTGTCACAGTGGCTCATCACTGGCGATGGGTACATACTGAGGCCTCAGCGCTCTCAAGTGGCAAGAGCAGAGCTGTCAGGACAAATCTTACTGGTCAGATACAGTCTGACATATGGCTTTCAAATTGGCTTATGTTTAGCCCAGGGCTATGATTAGGAGGCAAAAGAGCACAGGAAAGGCCAAAAAGCAGAAGCAACACAGTATTTACTGCACAAGGGGCCAGGCACTCAATCCTGCAGGTAAATAGACGGAACTTATCATCATTCAACAGACATGCTCAGCACTTACACCCACAATACACTAAGCTTGTATTATAGTGGCATTTAATGTATACGGCAACTGTTTGTTTACTTGTCTGTTCCCATACTAAGGCCTGTCTGATTCATCTCAGTTTCCTCAGTCCAGGGATAAGGGTAAAAAGCAGAGGTGTAAAATAAGTAATCAACAGAGAAGGCAGCAAATGTAAAGCAAACTGATGCCACTGTCTTTGCCCTGGTTCCACATTTTGCCTCAAGAATCTCTCATCCTGCAACTGGGGGATAATAAAAACCAGGCTTATTTTATGTGCTTACATGCGACCCATTTAACCTCTCTGGATCTAAATTGCCTCCTCTATGAAAGGAATTAAAGTTAAATAATTCTGAAGGTCCATTCAGCTCAGTAATTCCATGATTCTATGATGAAATAATGTATAAAGATCTGTTAATATTTACCAAATGTTTCCATGTGGCCAGTAATTATGCTCATACCTGAAACCAAAGCTGTGCTCTTTACAGATGCTAGTCAACTGCAACATGTACTTAGAAAAAAAAAATCCAGAAAACACTATTTTTGAAAATACATACAAGTGCATAAGAAAATCTTAGTGAAATTAAAAAGATTTAAATAATACTTGCTTTTGATAACACAGACTTGGCTTGACAGAATCTGGTTAGGATTTTTATTTTAGGAAAACTAAGTATCTCGGTAGTTTAATGTTTCTTGGGCAATGAGAAATCCAAGTCACGCTAACGTACACAGTTGGCTCAGCTAGGTTAATGTTTCCAAAGGTCCATGGGACATTTCCTTCCAATATACATGCCACTTTCTTCCATAAAACCCTCCAGTGGCTTCCTGCGGCACTTAGAATAAAACCCAGGCTCCTAACTGTGGCTTGTAAGGCTCTACACACACTGCCCTGACTTCTCTTCTCCCGCAGCATCTCCAGGCTTCTCTCAACAACTCCCATGTGCCAACTCTTTCCCACTTTACAGGCTGTGCCCTCGCTCTTCTGCCAGACACATCTCCTGTAGATCACATACCTGGTTCCTTCAAATCCTTCTGGAGTCTCTACTGATAAACTGCTCCCTCAAAGAGGTCTTCCCTGCCAGCCCTCTCAGAAGTGGGCTCCCCGCCCCAGTAATTCTTTGGCACATCTCTGATTTTCTTCATAGCTCTTATCACAACCTAAAATTATGTGGTTTGTTTATTCCTTTACTTGTTCATGGCCTGCCTCTCCTGTCATGACCCACCAGGATGGAAGCTTTAGAAGAACAGGAACCTTGCTCATCTTTTTAACTCCTATAATTCTAGAGTTTAGAACAGTGCTTTTTGGTTTTCTTTTGGACAAAGTGACAAAATTGGGGTGCCTGGGTGCCTCAGTGGGTTAAAGCCTCTGCCTTTGGCTCAGGTCATGATGCCAGGGTCCTGGGATGGAGCCCCCCATCAGGCTTTCTGCTCAGCGGGTAGCTTGCTTCCTCCTCTCTCTCTCCGCCTGCCTCTGCCTACTTGCCACCTCTGTCTGTCAAATAAATAAATAAAATCTTAAAAAAAAAAGTGCCAAAATTATTCCAAATTCATAAAGAAATGCTAATAGTGTTAAACATCTATTGAATAAAATAATAATGAAAGCTGTTCTGTAAGAAAGGACTATCCCAGGCTCTTTACACAAATCATCTCATTTAACTTCATGATGGCTCCATGAAATGGATATCCCTCCACTTTACAGATGAGGAACTGAGGCTCAGAAAAAGTTAAATGACTTGATCACAGAAAGAAGGGCAAAAGGTGATGCCTAAAAATGTGAACTTTCATCTTTTCTCCCAAACTTTCTTTTTTAAAAGGTTCTAGCCTTGGGGCACCTGGGTGGCTCAGTCTGCCTTTGGCTCAGGTCAGGGTCCTGGGATCAAGCCATGCATCAGGTTCCCTGGTTAGTGGGAAGCCTCCTCCTCCCTTTCGTCCCCGCTCGTGCTCCCTCTCTCCAATAAATAAATAAAGAACAATTTAATCCTATGATTAAATAAAGATGACTTGAATGAGCTAAGACACTTAAAATGAAGAGGATTCCAATGAATAAGAAAAGTGGGAGATGAATAACATCAAGAAGTATCTAAAATAATTCATATTTTTAGGGTCACCTGGGTGGCTCAGTCAGTTAGGCATCTGACTCTTGATTTCAGCTCAAGTCTTGATCTCAGAGTCCTGAGACCAAGCCCCATGTTGGGCTCCATGCTGGGCATGGCACCTGCTTAAAATAATTCATATTTTTAAGGACAGATCTAAAAAGATGAAGGTAATCCTAACCTAGAATGAAAACAGTGCCATTCATCTGTTTTAAGAATCATGAAAAGGCTGTAGTTAAAAGTACAACAAAAAACAAAACAAACTAGTGAATTAGCAACAATCAGAAACTCAACTTTTTAAAGTACATATCCTCTATAATAGCATTAAAAAATAGGACATACTTAGGGACTGTGGCAGTTAAACTTTATGCATCAACATGGCTATGTTTTAAGCCCAGGTTCTTGGTCGAACACTAGTCTAGATGTTGCTGGGGAAGTATTTTGTAGACATGCCTGACATTTTCAGTGACCTCACATTAAGTGAAGGAGATTACCCTCCATAATGTGCTTAGGCCACACCCAGTCAGTTGAAGGCCTTCAAAGCAAAAAACTGAGGTTTCCTGGGGAAGAAGGAATGGTCTCAAAACAGGAATAGTAATCCTAAATTTCTAGCCTGCTGGTGTAGGCTACAGACTTTGGTCTCAGAACCACACCAACTCTCTTGCCTGAGGTTTCAGCCTGCTGGCCTGGCCTGTGGATTTCGACTTGCTAACTCGCACAGTCGTGTGCGCCAATTTCTTAAAATCTCTCACTCTATATATACACACCTACACCTTCCATTTGCTTGGTTCATCCACTCCACTCCTCAGTATTTACCCAAGAAAATGAGGACATACATCCATCCAAAGACATGTACGTGGATGTTCAGGACAGTTCTATTTGTAATAGTGAGGAACTAGAAATAACTCAGTGGCGATCAAGAGGTGAATGGACACAAAAACTACAGCATATCCATACAATGGAATTCTACTTACCACCAACAAAAGAATAATCTATTGATGAATGGTAGAACATGGATAAATCTCAAAATAATCATGCTGGGGGAAAAAAGCTAGACCAAAAAAAGAGTATACACTTTATTCTAGGACATGCCAACAAATATAAGCGAAGGAAAACAAATAGTGGTTGCTTGGGGAGAAGTGGGGCATTACCAAGAGATTTCTGGGGGTGAGATGGTTATGTTCAGTATCTTGAATGTGGTGATGGTTTTGTTTCAGTTTTTTTAAAGATTTTATTTATTTATTTGACACAGAGAGAGAGAGAACACACAAACAGAGGGGAGCTGGGAGCCTGATGTGGGACTCGATCCCAGGATCCTGGGATCAGGACCTCAACTGAAGGCAGACGCTTAACTGACTGAAGCACCCAGATGTCCCAACGGTGATGGCTGTATAGGCATACATACATGTCAAGGCTTATCAGATCGTACACTTTTTATTTTTATTTTTTTTTTTTTTTATTAAAGATTTTTATTTATTTATTTTGAGAGAGAGAGCGAGACAGTGAGAGAGAGCATGAGAGGGGAGGTCAGAGGGAGAAGCAGACTCCCCATGGAGCTGGGAGCCCGATGTGGGACTTGATCCCAGGACTCTGGGACCATGACCTGAGCCTAAGGCAGTTGCTTAACCAACTGAGCCACCCAGGTGCCCTCAGATCGTACACTTTTTAAAAAAGATTTTATTTATTCATTTGACAGAGAGAGAGAGATTAGAAGCAGACAGAGAGGCAGGCAGAGAGAGAGGGAGAAGCAGGCTTCCCGCGGAGCAGAGGGCGCGTTGTGGAACTCGATCCCAGGATCTGAAAGCAGGGGCTTAACCCACTGAGCCACCCAGGTGCCCCCAGACTGTATACTTTCAATATGTGCAATTTACTGTGTAACAATGGTATCTCAATAAAGTTGCTTTAAAAAGATAGACATTTGTTAGAAGTGCTAAAGAAAAACTTAAAGACTTAAAGAATAACAGAGGCAGGTTTCCTAATGTGGGATCAACCGTCTACAGATAACCTAAAAGACTGCTTCATTTCCATCTTGAGTCAGCCTTTTTAAACAAGAATGATCTTTAATCTGGGAAGGGTAAAAAAGGATTAAGGGGAAAAAAGAAAAAAGTAATTGAAGCCCAAAATAAAAAGGAGACAGAAAAAGAAGACAGAATTGCTTTAAATTAGTATTTATAGATCAAGCAAAATCCTATTCTAAGACACTAAATATATCTCCAAGTTTGGTTAACTTCTAAGGAATCATAAGGAAATACCATGAGGATGGCTGCAGAATTCATGCAAAATTCTAGAACAGATTTTTTTTTAATATGATAAATGAGAATCCAGCTTCTGTAACATTGTATTTGCTCCTGGTCCTCAACCCTTCCCAATGATTCCTTCTTGGATTCCCTTCTGGGTTCTTGTCTGACCTGTCCCTTATATCTTGGCACTCTCCAGATCCTTGGTCCACTTCCATTCTCACTCCACAACAGGACCTGTAACCTTCCAGGGTAATCACAATTCCCTTTGAGAATGTGATGAACGTTACACCCCTCAATGATGCAGATCCACATAAAATTTTACATGTCTTTATTGCTCCCCTGAACCCTGGGGCATATATTCCTTACCTTCTCAGTGTGAGGAAATTCCTCTAAGAACCCTAGCCTGGGCTTTGTCTGATAGCCCATGCAAAGTAAGATGTATGCATAGCCGTGCTCATGGGAAATCTGAATGCTCACAAACATGATGACACGGAACCTAGGACCTCGTATTCTTCTGGATGTGCAGGTGACACAGTTCAGCTAGGCAGATGCTTAGGTTACCTGGTGAGTGCTGATTAACAGATTTATAAAGTTTCTGCTGACTTTCTGTAGAAGCCCATCCTTTAACTTATTTATTTTTTAAACAAAAGGTGATTTGAGTGAGGATTTAGAAAACCATGCTGACCAAATTTTGAATAAACAGTTGTAATAGTGAAGAGCTGGGTCACAGACCCAGTCAACACACTAATTCAGCCTCGGGGTAAAATGAAGGTCACCAAAGAGCCCCAGCTTCAAAGTCCTTTCCATATGTATATTCTGCTTTTCCCCAACTACCAATAACCTGTGGACATTGAATGCATTCACCAAAACTGCACTCTCCTCGAGGACAAGGCCTACATCTTCTTCCGTGTCTTCATCGAGTAACTTGAATGATGTCAGCATCACACTGTAATTTGGGATGTATGATATCACAGTGTAACAGATGACTCCAAAATCATGTGCCTACAACATAAGGGTTTATTTCTCACTTATGTCTATAATGTCTGTCATGGATTGGCTTCAGCTCTGCTCCATCACTCTGGGACGAGCTCTAGTTAAGGTGTACTGGTTCCTAACAGGGGAAAAAGAGCCACTGGAAAACCACAAGATGGAATTTAAAGAATCTGTTCAAACAAGGAATATGTCGCTTCCTCTCACATTTTATTGGTCAAGGAAAACCAAGTGTCCAAACTTGATTTCAACAAAGTAGGAAATATAATCCTTCTACAGAGGGGACCCTTGTAAAGAAAGGCAACAAATTCTTCTTAACAATAAAGCAATCCACCACAGCGCCTTACCAATACAAAGTGCTGAGCAACTGTCAGTAATTATTGTGTGCCAGGCCACAAATGCCACCAGGCAGAGACTGTACTCTGTCTGTCTCACTGAGGCACCGGCACCGGTGTGCCGGCCCCATACTGAAAGGCACGCTAAATGCTTCCTAAGTGAGCAGTGATAGGATGAGCACAGGATCGGTTATCAAAAAACCAGTGACGTATGGGGCGCCTGGTTGGCTCAGTGGGTTGAGCTGCTGCCTTCGGCTTGGGTCATGATCTCGGAGTCCTGGGATCGGGCCCTGCGTCGGGCTCTCTGCTCAGCGGGGAGCCTGCTTCCCCCTCTCTCTCTGCCTGCCTCTCTGCCTGCTTGTGATCTCTGTCAAATAAATAAATAAAATCTTAAAAAAAAAAAAAAAAAAAAAAAAAACCAGTGACGTAGTCCCACATCTGCTAACTCCTGATTTAGTGGAAAGTCATTCTTTCTTCTGATTCTTGGGTGGTTGTTGTGAAGATTAAATTAAAATGTATGTGAAAGCACCAAGAAAACTGCAGTTTTATACAAATGTTAGCTCAAATCTCCAGTCAAATGGGATGAAATCTGAAAAAGATAAATTCATTTAAACTTGTATGGTAATGCCAAGACCTCATATCATGCATGTACTTTCAAGGATCCAACTGGCAAATAAACAATGAGAAAGATTATAGACTTAAAGTAGCCCACGTGAGAAGGAGACAAGGTTTTAGTTGACCAGAAGCTCAATAAGATCAAAGGGTAACGTGGCTGCCAAATAATGTAATGCAAATTTCAGGCTGCATTAATAGAAGTACAGTATTCAGATAATAGCTTAATTGTATTCAGCCATGGTCAGCCCACATCTGAAGCAGTTGGTTCAGTTCTGGCCACTGTATTTGAAGAGGTACACTGACGAACAGACTTTGTCATGAGTTAGCAGTGTGGCTGGAGAAAGGTCTGGAAAGCACGTCATGTGCGTATCTTTTAAGAAGCCTGCCTCTCCATCTACTTGTGATTTCTCTCTGTCAAATAAACAAATAAAATCTTTAAAAAAAAAAAAAAAAAAAAAAAAAAAGAATTAGCTTCTTATCCCTGACTGCGGAAAAAAAGATCAGGTAGGATTTAATAGTCGTTTTCAGATACTTGAAGAACTATTGTGTGTAAGAATTGTGTGTTTCACATACGTAGCCCTAGAATGCCAAGGACCAGTACGTGAAAGGAAGATGGGAAACAGACTGGCATCAATGAGAAGTTTTCCCAACAATGAGACACCTTCTAAAACAAGGAAGGGTGGAGGACGGCACGGGGGAGACGCCACAGAGAGGACAGAACTGGGGAAGTCCTACAAACCTAGCTCACTCCTCTAGGTAACCCAGCAGATCTGAGGCATATGAAAAAGTCCAAACAGTATTTCTCTTTTCTGACAAAATAATAATAGTATTAATATTAATAGAGACAACGAGGAACAAGAACTGAGATAAGAAGTAAAACAAGAAGTTGTTTGCCTTGACAAACACAGAAAGGCATGCTGTGGAAGGGAAATGAAATTTCAAGGCCAGATAACATTAAACGCGAACACAGTGTCCTGGTTTGTACAGAGGAAACAGGCTTAGTCAAAATTGTATTTATTCTAGAGGTTGTTTTTCTTAGCATGACCTACCTGCTATAATTTTCAGGGAGGTGCAAAAAATGTTTTAAAAGTTCCTCAAATGGCACTTAAACAAAAATTGGCTAATATTAAATTAGTGTTCTCATTATAAGATGATAAAGTATATCCATCAGTTTGTATAAGCACGCAAATTTCTCCTGGCAGACTATCACACTGCACACCACTGGCTTTTTAAAAATGGTCCTTGCACTTAGGTTGTTTCCCCATTCTCTTCAAAACCCAGCACGCTTCCGCTCTCATTCCAGCATTCGCTCCCACATCTTCCCTTCACCCTCTGGTCTCACGAGCAGGTCATAAAGCCGTGCATAAAGACGAAGGCCTGCCTGATTTATCTTTACACCATAGCTCCTCATCTGCAAGTCACCCACAGGTAGCAGTGAACATTCAACAATGCTTGTTAAATTCCTTCCTTTAATGGAACAGTTTTTAAAAGTTACCCAATATGTGTTGTGACACGGAAGAAAGTCAGTCAAAGGAGGCTCTAAGGACAAGCTGGCTATTACTTGTTATAAGAATAACCCACTCTTTACACAGTAGTATCCTGGAATACAATTTCCTTCTTCCTTTAACATTTTCTTTGCATCCTAAATGGGTTACTTAACAGGGTTTCATAGTACATAGGATTTTCACAGAACACAGTGCTGACACAAATGACTGACATCCTACTGATTTCCCTCACTGTAGGGAAGTAAATGTAAGAATGAGAGAAAAACAGGCTCACAGACTAATTAAAGTAAACGTGTATGGACCTTTCTGGAATAAATGTAAATTTTGATTTTAAACAATCCATTATCCTAAGCCAAAATCATAAAGGAAAACGTAAAAAAGTAAAAAAGCTGAACATATATTCTCTACTAAAGAATGAAATGTTAGGACTTATCTGGTACAGGTTAAGGCTTGTTTAAGAACTTGTCGCTGGATTCTTATACTTGTTACTTCTCCCCCTCCTCTCTTGTGGGCACTACCTCGAAATGCACAGGTCGTGGAAACACAATGCTCTGCTGCAGGCAGGAGGAGAACGTAGCTTCCAATCTCCCGTGTCCACCCATCTGACAGACACGGTCTACACTCCACTGGGAGACCAGAGAATGAATCAGTAAGGGGATAAAACAGTTGCTAGGTGAAAGATAGAGCTAACTAAAAATGTTAAGTTTCTTTTCAATTAGATATTCACATATTAAAGCAATTGATTTTAAATGATGCACAATAAACATTCATTGGTTTAAACAAGAAGCTACTAGAAATTAAGTAGAGCTAACATTTATTGGCGTTTTCTGGGCGGTGGGCATTCTCTTAAATGCTCAACATAAAACAGCTCACGTATACACTTCATCACAGCCATATAAAGCAGTATTCTCAATATCCTCATTTTCAGATATGAAAAAGGAGGTACGGAATGGTTAAGTAAGTTGCATAAGTTCACACAGTATCGACAGGCAGGAAAGGGGTATGTATTTAGGCAGGGCAGAGTCAGGGCCCACTTTTTAACCTCTATGAGTGGCATCAATGTATTATATACTTTGACATACAAAGGTCTTGAGTGTATTTGCTTTAATCACATATGAAGAAATTTTTTTGTGAGCTATCGGACCTGTATAAAATTTATAAAACCACTGTTAAAATGTTTTCACAACCAGCTTTTAGGATTAGATAACTAAATCCAATAGGCTTCATTTAAGACACAAGAACTTAATCTCATCTTCCTATGTATCTTTCGGCTTTATTATACTTCATGATAAGTGCAACTGGGTGCCTTTGACATACACAGCCTGACACTGTCATTAAAAACACTCTGCAAAGACTGGATCTGGGATGATTTACTCACATGGGCGTACATTAAAGTAATTCTGCTACTTCACAAATTCTAAATGCAATTATTCAACAGACATTTGAATACTTAATGAACATCAAGTAGTACAGATACAAAGATAAAATTAGATGGGCTCTATTCTCAAGGGAGTTCACTGTTCCAAAACAATGAAATAAATGCTTTTATGGAGTTGTGACCAAGGTTCCGAGGGAGCAGAATCCTGCCTGGCATAGTAAGAAAGATGGCAGCTCCCTTTGCAAAGGCATGGAGATGTAAGAGAACATTCTCCTCTCAGGGAATATCAAGCAATTTAAGTAGGACTAGAATGAAGGGTCTACGTGGGAAATGTGAGAAAGAGTGAGAAGAGAAGAAGAATGAAGCTGGTCTCAGATAAAGAGAAGTCTTCAAAATCGTACTAAAAGGACCCAACCACTCTAAGGATTTAAGTAGAACAGTGATAAGATCAAATATGCTAACAATAGTGGTTATCACACTTTTATTTTAAACAACATAACCCTGCTCTCAAAAGAAACCTGTGTAAACTTTCATACTTATAATTGATCAAAGTAAGATTGCACTGGTTGAAGTTGGAATGAACCTGCCTGACTTCTTCCTGAACCTTTTACAGAATAGTTTCAAAATCACTGTTTTAGAGAGAAAAATTAATATATGCATACAATTCTGTTCTTTAAAAAAAAAAGCCTTATTGACCCATTTGAGATAAAGAGAGCACATGCTCAAGGGTGTGGGAGGGAAAAGGAGAGGGAGGGAGAGAATCTCAAGCCAGATTCCCGCAGCCTGTGGGGCCCGTTCTCAGGATCCTGAGATCATGACCGGAGCCAAAACGGAGTCTGACGCTCAACTGAACGGCCCAGGCACCCTACCATTATGTTCTATTTACCTCAGGCCTCTCCCAATGTGATTCTAACTTCTCAATGATTCATTCCTGTAGTTTATCTTCAATTATGGAGTTAGGCGTATGCAAAACTAAGCAAACAGTACTAGACCTTAAAAAAAAAAATCAATGACAAACTGTTATAATACAGAAAAAAATAAGATTAATTATCAGCCTGTTCATCCTTCAGTTAAACTATAATTTAAGTGAGCACATTGTATAACCTCATACTAACTACTGTATTTATGGCCACAGGATAGTCAACATTGGTACAGTGTTGGAAAATATAGGATATATGATTGTAATTGATATAGTGTATTTTTTTGAAGATTGATAATCTTGAATTTTCTTAACAATGATTTTGAATCTGATAATCCTTCCCCACTTACCACCGGGCATCTGTCATCCCACCTTATAAAATGTGGAGCTCTATGTGATCACTGAAAATCTTCAGTGTGGAAGTGCTTATTCTTCCTCAGCCATTAGCAATAATATGTAAACTGATTAAAGATTCCCATATGCTTCTCCTGGCAGTTTGCTACTCTTGACTCTTCACAGTCAGAAGTGCTAATAAAAGAGCAAGGTTACAATCTGAAGGGAAAAGTATTTAATGATTAATTTAAAACATTTTGTATTAAAACAAATATATTCCCTTTATACAACTAAATTAACCCATACGATGCTTCTCTTTACCTTTATCCTCTCCATTCCTTGCAGTAATATCTGGGGCAAGGTGGGGAGGGGGTATATAACCACTTAAATAATCTCAGAAGTGCTTTCCCCTTTATAAATCATAGATTAAAAGCAAATGTTCAGAACAGTATTTAACATATATTAAGAGTTACAGAATAATTTCACTTTTCTCCATCAGATAAGACACTAGAAAAAAAAAACTACCACCACCCTGGGCCACTCTATCACGCATTAAAAGTTCTTCCATAGTAAGTGGCTAAAGGCCAATTATTGATAATTATTAAAAGGAGGAAGATGGGAAAGAAGCATAGGATATAAATTAAATCCTTCAATAGATCATTTGACTAATGGGTACAATATATTTACTTACAGGCATGTTTAAGAAACAGACACAACAGAAATGTCTTTATAAGGGAAACACCATTTCCATATGATACTGTAAACCTACCCAGTTCAACACTGATCATTTCTGCGCACAGTCTATCCTACCTAAATTTGCCAAAATTGCTAACTATTCTCACATAAATTTATTTAGGATAAAGACAACTTTCTGATTATAACAAAAGTAAGTTACACCACATGCTCCAATTAAATTAGTGCATTTTATGAAAAGAACCTAATAAATCATTCATTTCCACTTCTTTCAAATATAAAAGTGTGAAGACTCCAAAATAATTGTTAAGAACAAAGTGCTTTTTTAAAAAAAAAACTTTGAAAATAAAATACTTGAAAGTAATCCTATAAAAACATACAAAAAAATCCTCATATATAAGATAACAATCAAAACAATACCTGATATCGAATACTTAAAATACCTGTTTATTTAATTAGAAGTTGTCACATAAAATTTTCATCCTTTGCCCATGTAAGGGAAAGTTGTTTTGAAAAATATTCCATAGACAGATATTTTTAAATGAGACTGTACACTTACTATTCTGATTTTAATAATATATAAAATAAACTTAGAACAAATGTTAATAACAGTTATAAATATTAAACTATACATACTGTGTTTAACTGTCCCTGGAGTAACGTAAAAATGTTTATAAAATATCTTAAGATAAATTTATATTTTCCTCTAGTTTGTGAAAATTGCAATAACCTACTTATTATTTTTATTTTTTATTACGCTGTTAATTAGCCAACACATAGAAGTACATCATTAGAACCTTTCTATTTAGTAATACCTTGTGATTAAAAAATACTCAGTAAAATTCAAACACTGCCCCAGATGGAACAGCTATGAGAAGTTACACAGGGCAGATTTACAAGAGAACTTTCTATTGATAGTGTAGATACCATCCAACACTAAAAACTAGCATGACTGGAGTTTAGAAAGCATAAACAAGCAAGAATGAAAGAAAATCCTTCAGGGAGAATGAGAAAAATACAATTCACAGGATAATATGTAACTCTGAACTTTGCCTTTCTGATTTTTCCAACTTTTGCCCAAATTTCTGTAGATTACAAGGTCCAAACTTTTAAAAAAAAATCCTATACAGAAGATTTACATATATGTATCAGTTATTGGGTAATATTTTATGCTTAAGAAGTCTAGCAAATATTATTTAAAAACCCAACTTTACATAAAGCATGTACTAACTGCATTTTATAGAAAACTGAGAACAGAAAAACTGAATGACATTTTTAAAGTGACACTGAGTTAAATAATGAAACTGATAACATAAATCAGCCTTATATTCCGATTAAAATTTATTATTATTGGGCGCCTGGGTGGCTCAGTGGTTTAAGCCTCTGCCTTCGGCTCAGGTTATGATCTCAGGGTCCTGGGATCGAGCCCCACATCGGGCTCTCTGCTCAGTGGGGAGGCTGCTTCCCCCTCTCTCTCTGCCTGCCTCTCTGCCTACTTGTGATCTCTGTCTGTCAAATAAAAAAAAAATTTATTATTATTATTATTATTTTTTTTTTTTAGAGAGGGAGAGGGTAGAGGGGCAGGAGGAGGAGAGAGAGAATCTCAAGCAGGCCCCAGGCCCTATGAGGTAGGGTTCCATCTACCAGAGATCATGACTTGAGATGAAAATCAAGAATCTAACATTCAACTGACTGAGCCAGTCAGGTACCCCACTGGCACAAATATTTTAAATCCAAAATAGTCTACTTAATTTTTTGCATGTATTTAAAATTGTTTTTAATTACACATCTTTATTACTGATAAATCCAAGTAATAAGGTTTTTTTTAAATCTCACCATGCTCCAAAATTAGCAATCCTTTGAGACAATACCTTGGAATCTTTTTAAAAAATCGAAAAAATTTAATATCACATCTTCAAACTTCATTTTTACTCACTTGTTCAAGAGAGGAACTAAGAGCCTGTACTAAGAATGCAACGACATCATTCAAGCTGTTCCCTCAATTTTTATAATATTCAATAACGCTAAGAGGAAAAAAACCGTGCCCATTATCCCAAAGTTGGGCTCTCAACCCATATTTGGCAGGAAAATAATTTCTTGCTTTCTGTCCAAAGCACAAAAACAAAACAAAAACTATTAAAGCACTCAAGCACTTTGATGCTTTGAACACTTATATACCTGTATAAAGGTCTTATCCTTTAAATTCTGTCTCTAAAAATAAGACTTCTCTAAAACTGGGGAGAAGTGTCACTCTTATGAAGCCAGGCAGGAATAGTTTAAGACAAAATAAATTTGATTAATTATCCATAACAAAGTTTGTGCAGTTTCTTTCTTTACCACGTATCCCAACATAAAGTCTGCGATAACCTGTAAGCACGTTCTGATTGTATTAACTCACATTCTTTTTTTTGTTTTTATGTCACCTAAGCAAGATGATTTCAGATGAAAACTTTCTGAGTACCCCATTCAATATCTTCTATGATTCCAAATAAACCCAACTGCACTAACAAAAAGGAAAAAAAAAAGTTCCCTGAAAAGTTTAAAGAGTGCATAGTCCTTCTTTTATCAAAATAGAATTTTTCACAAGTGACCCAAAGAGAATTACAGCTTAGGAAAATCAAGCCTTTAATTCCGAGGAATAATTTGCACCTAGAGAAAAATTCAAGGTAATGGTTTTCAATGCATGTGGACTTTAGACCAAATCTATTTATTTTGATTTTGCTGAAGTCTGGGTATAACCACTCGTTGGCCTATGCTACAGGACCGCTGTCCTAATAACAGTATCTTACAACAAGGTGCTTTTGATACCTTAGTTAGCTACACTACCTTGGATGGGCTTCCACACAAACCTGACCATAAAATTTTGGCATTTTAATTAGGTTTCAATGTACTTCTTAAATGGCACAGCACAAATCAGATGACAGGTTTTCTATTCATAACATATTAATAGGCAGCATACAAGCAGCATAAGCTTGAATTTAAGAAGCCCATAAATATTAATTTTGTCCCCACTTTTGCGAAAGGGACAACTCAAGGAACATACTGATAAATCTTACATTACGCCTCAAATCTATTCCTAAATTGCTGTATGCCAAATGATTTTTTATAAATCAAGTCACGTTTGGTTAAGTACCATGGAAAAGGGATTATTTGAAGGCACCTTTTAGTGAATCCTTTTTGTAAAATATAGGATTCTCACATACCTAACCACTAGTTAATTTGTTTTGCAATCTTACACTTGTAAATACCATATTTCTTAAGAGCACAGCTGCTTTACCAGGCCAAATTCATCCCAGCATTACTGTCCTTCTCCTTATTTCCCAATCTTTAAAAATGTCACCCAAAGGGACGCCTGGGTGGCTCAGTTGGTTGAGCAACTGCCTTCAGCTCAGGTCATGATCCCAGCGTGCTGGGATGGAGTCCCACATCAGGCTCCTTGCTCAGCGGGGAGCCTGCTTCTCCCTCTGCCTCTGCCTGCCATTCTGTCTGCCTGTGCTCGCTCGCTCCCCCCCACTCTGATAAATAAATAAAATCTTTAAAAAAAAAAAATGTCACCCAAAAAACCATTTGTTGGTACAGACTATACAAGCAATACCAGAAAAGTTGAAAAAAGAAGTTAAGTGATTCTTTTGATGTAAATAGAAATGGATGCATTCTTCAAAAAGAAATCAATGACTTATTTTTGGCAGGGAGCACAATAAATTCCCAATAAAAACGATTTTAAAAAATCAAGATATGCCTATCTCAAATCTCCTTCCCGGGGCACCTGGGTGGCTCAGTGGGTTGAGCCTCAGGTCATGATCCCAGGGGGGATTGAGCTCCGCTGGCTCTCTGCTCAGCAGGAAACCTGCTACCCCCCTCCCTCTCTGCCTGCTTGTGATCTTTCTCTCTTTCTCAAATAAATAAATTAAAAAAAAAAAAATCTCTTTCCCATATGTCTTTATCACTTGGTGGAAACTGTTCAAGAACAGTTTATCTCCATGAACACGTGACCTCCATGATGCTACCAAGGTCAACGAGATCTACAGGAGGGGCATATCCTGAGTAAGTGCTGATATGCCCAATTCTACAGTTCCCTTTAAAAAGAGAGAAGGAAGGACGAAAAAAGTTATTTATATATTACAGGAAATGATGTTTTAGGTTGTAACAGACAAGTAGCCCATGACAGGATTGTTTACAGACATATGTCAGCAACAGCCAATAGGAGCAAGACCTCAAAAGGGCATCAGAAGAGTCAGGTACAAAAACTGCTGCAGAGAAACAATGAACAAGATCCCAAACTGAATAAACCTCCTTTACATCTTGGACTGAAACTCTTCGGTACCTTGGGTACATGCCACAACCACTCAATTTTGAAGTGAGGGTTTTCTGTTGACAGAACTTTTTGAAAATGACAAATAATGGAAGATCCGTAATCAAGAGAAGAGGCTCCCACGTGTCAGCAGTTCTCCAGTAAGGAGCAAGTGTGCATACGCTGGGCCTGCCAGGGAGCATCGACCTCACCAGGTATCCTGGTTTTCCCTTATCCTTCACAGAAGACTCCTTCAGACAGTTCCTCAGCTGTCACAATCTTGCACCTTTCACAAACCACAGGTTTTCTTGGATGAGATTTAAATTTTAAAACACATTACCCACTTGGTATAATCTGCTTAAGCTGGACTTACTACTCAAAAAATCCTTATCAATTTGAAGCTATTATATTTGAGATATCCAAGCAACTTCCAAATAGAAAAAAAAGACATGCGAGAGCTAGCGCCTGATCATTCAAAAGGGACTTAGTGGAGAGCATTGAACTGGATCACTCATTTTAAGGTCTGGTAAGAGCAATGTAAGAGCGGACAATTAGGAAAAACCCCAGCAGAACCACTGGTTGTTCACAACCGGCGGAGTACTGGGCTGGCAGCGGTCTCCCAAGTTACACTCAGGGAGGCTCCTGATTGGTGGGGGGCACTGGGTCAGTGTGGTTACTTAACCCGGGCAGTTACAACTCCACTCCGATGAGCTCCAAAGCTCATTACCAAAAGGGGACTGCCTGAGCCTATCAGGTGCTCCAGTGCCCTCCCATTTTTCTCCCACGGACCGCGGAGCCCGACACCTGAAACTTGCGACAGACATTGCCGTGTTTCATTCCGAGTTTTGTATTTACCGTTTAAAAGCCCCCCCGGGCACTGATTCGGTTGCGGGTGGTAATGTGAAAGATTTACCCATTTCCTGCACACCCAGGGAAGAGCTCATGACCATGCAAGCAGTTCCCTCTCTCCCAAGTAACTTTTTTATCATTTAGTCCTAAAATAACCACAGGCAACAAACACCAAACATTGGCATGGCAACGTCCACACATCATGCCCCAGTGCTACCCACAGGCAGATTTGTTCATCTCTGGTCCCCATCCAGACGGGTCCTCCCGGTCCCTCTCCCTTCCGTCCGGTCCTGCCGGGCTTCCCCGAGTTGTGCCGTGAAATCCGCCACTTTCGCTGGCCCGGGCAAAAGCACAGAGCCTCGTCCCGGGGGCAGAGTTTCTCTGTACTGTCCGAGGACCCCGTCCGAAAAGCTTCCAGCAGACCCCCGCCCCCGCCCCGCGCACCTTGCTCGGCCCCTCGCCCCCTCCCGGTACTTTACCAAGCCCCAGTGAAGGGCCCACCTGCCTCCCGTCGCCTGACCCCAAGCCCGGGTCGCCCTGCCAACTCCTACCCGGCAGCTGCACTCTCCCGGTGCCGAGCCCCGCACCAGCAGGGGCCCGACCCCGAGGGGGCAGCGGCGCAATAAAAAAATAAATAAATAAATAAATAAATAAATAGCCCCCCCCACCCCCCGACAGGCTGACCCTGCGACGCCCCCCAGAGGCCAGGTCCGGAGCGCCTGACAGCGTCCCCGGAAGGAGTCAGGCGGGGGGCTGAGCGCTCCCCTGTCCTCTTCTGACGCCCTCTGGCCCCCGCCGCCGCACTCACCTGGCGGGCTCTCGCTGAGGGGCCGGGCGAAGGTACCGGGGGTCGCGCGAGGAGGCCGGCCGCCCGCCGCGGCCCCCACCCTCCCGCGCCCGCGCCCGCGCCAGCTCGCGGCCGGCGCGCGCCCCAGGCCCGACGCGCGCCCAGAGCGCCATGGGGAGGGGGCGCGGGGACGCGCGAGAGCCGGGGAGGAGGGGGGTCCGGGGGGCGGGGGCGAGGGGCGCGGTGAGAGCAGTGGCTCGGCGGCGTCCGCGAAGAGAAAGCAGCCTCGGCCGCGTCCGTCATGGCGCGCGGCGGCAGCGGCGGCTCCCTCCGGCCTCCCGGCTCCCTCGCCTTTAGTTTGACCTTTCCCTCCAGTGTGTCTGAGGGAGAGCGGCGGTGCGCGCGCGTGTGCATGTCTCCGTGTGCGCGCGCGCGCGTGGGGAAGGGGCGGGTTCGCTCCCCGACGCCTGACGTCACTGCCATGGCAACGGCAGCCCCGCCCCTCGCCTCCCGTTTCCTGCCCCCGCCCTCGGTGCACGTTCCGGGGTCTCACGTGCTCACTCACACGCACGCACGCACGCTCGGAGCGCGCGCGCCCTGAGCGCTCGGGTTGCTGGGCGTGGGGGCGGGGGGGGAGTAGGGAGGTCATCTGGGCCTCGTCGCTGACTCGCTGAATTTGACCAATCCTGAGAGAAGGAGACGTGGGCGAGGCGGGCCCGGCTGCCGGGTCGGCGTGAAAAATTTCCTCAGGCAGAACGAAAACCCTCCGAGAGCGACTGAGCATGCCCGGTGGTGGAAGGGGGGGCGTTCCCCGGGCAGTTCGGGCAGAAGGACGGGGAGGCGGCCGGTAGCCCAGGGACGGGCGCCCGCGGCCCAGTGTGGGGAAGATTAAGCTCTAGGAACCCCGGAGTCCGTGGTGTTCGGGTCCGACCGCTTCGGATTGCCGTCTGGCCTTGCAGCTCCTGCTGTGTGACCCCGGATGCGTTGCTCACACACTCTGAACTGTCTTGGGTCAAATGGGGTTAGTCAAGTCTGCTGCGGTGGTTGTGAGGATCGGACGAGAAGTGGAATGGAAAGTGCGGAGAGCACAGGGAGGTAGTCAGGACTGTAGCAACGTGACGTGGTGACGGCGAGCATAACATCAACCCTCTGCTATATGCCTGACATGAGCATCGCCCTGTAATACTAAAGAAGAAAGTGGAAAGCGCTTGGTCTGGCATGTAGAGTGACCCCTAAATACGTAGCTATTAGTATGGCGCTCAACCCTCCTTGTCTTCGAAACGGGGACACGGGATGTGAAGAGATGGAAAGATTAAATGTTCAACGCCAGGTAGTGGCGGAGACACCGACTCTGTCCTGCAGGGCGGTGGAAAGAACATCTCAGAAAAACCTATAAAGAGCTCCCTTCCATATCTGTGGGTCCCTTCGCTCTCCCTACGGACCCCATCCCCATCCCCATAAGGGCTGGATAGCCTTGGTGCAACTTTTGGAGGTCACTTTTTTGGCTTCTCAATTTGCATCTGAACGAGCTGCAGAAAAGTGCTGTCCTCAGTTCCCTTCAGGCCCCTAAATTTCTTAGATTTTAGTTAAAGTATGAACATGTAGCAAGGAGCTCCAGGTCCTCACGATTTCTGGATGGCTGAGGAAAGATTAACCGAGTTAACTGTCATCATTTTCCCACTGTCCACCGGTGGGCAAGAATGCCTTTACAGCCCACAAGGAGCCTCTGGCTAGAGGGTCATGCAGGCACCTATGACTCAGACATCCTGGTGACCTCACTGTTCACCAAACTTGTGCTTCCAGCCTTTCCTCTAACAGCTCTTAACCACTTACTGCCTCGTGGTATTTCTTGAACGTTGTAGTATTTTTAATTCTAGATTTGCTGTTGACTTAAAAAAATTTATTGTTGAAATATAGTTGATTTACAATGTTGTGTCCATGCCAGGTATACAACAGTGATTGACAATTCTATTCTGTACTCAGTGCTCACCATGATAAGTCTAGTCACTACCTGTCTCCATACAACATTGTTACGGTATTATTGACTATGTTCCCTATCCTGTAACTTTTTAAAAAGTGTATGTCTGTCTCCTTCTGTCTTAAAGCCCCAAACCTGATCTTAGTAAAGGATATCACCCTGTTCTGCAAACATACCCTTATGTTTCCCACTTTGTTTGCAGGAGTTAATTCACTTGACTCTCCCAAGTTCCAACTAAAATGTGGTCTCTTCCAAAAACTCCTGCTGGATCTACTCAGTTGGAATGAGTTAGTCCCTTTTCCATAGCAGTTGGTATATATCCTGCTTTGGAGTCTATTCCTAGTAGACTTTGTGTTCTGTGATTTATGTACACGTCACATAGAGAAAGCTTCTCTGAACATCTAGAGAGGGTTGGCTGTTC
The DNA here is from genome assembly GCF_030435805.1 of Mustela lutreola. Lineage (NCBI taxonomy): Eukaryota > Metazoa > Chordata > Mammalia > Carnivora > Mustelidae > Mustela > Mustela lutreola. Next base: position 7,407,595 of record NC_081292.1, on the reverse strand, counting down.
CTATTTCTTGCTCCCAAGGCATCTTATGGTCTAATATATCACTTATCACCCATTCCTTTAAGGCTTGATTTATTCGCCTTCCCCATCAGACGTAAAAGTCTTTAACAGCAGGAATTGTGTCTAGTTCCACTTTGTATTTCCAGCGTCTCCCTTAGTACCACTACACTACTGAACAACTAGCTATTGAATGTCTGAGTGGGCTCCCTGCCTATTTCATAAAGTTCTTGGGGGCAGACTGCACCGTGTTTATATTTATAACTCAGACCCTAAGATTTTCTGGGAAGTTATGAAATTATGAATTCTCAATAAATCTTGGACTATTCTAAAATGCACCAGAAATTACATGGTCACACTCATGCAATGAAAGAACGCTTTGGCAATAGCCAAGATACCAAGCAGAGTGAGAAGCAAATCTAGGGGAAGAAGAGGACATAGTATCTTCATAACTGCTGCTTTGGGCCTAGAATGAGAGATTTTCAGCTGTCGTTAAGGAGAGTAGACAAAGTATTCCTACGTGTATCAGTGTGGTTGCTCCCAGAAAAGGGGAAAAATTATGCAAAGAAGAGTCATGAAAAAGAGATCAAACATTGTTTGCTTAGTCTGAACTGGTAGCATTTGCTCCTTTGTCTAATTAGGCACAATAATCTAAAGCCCAGTGGTGTTTTGTATGTAGCATTGTTCTCCTCTTGATACGCTATTTAACTCACTACGTGTGTGTTAGTTCCTCACCAAGCCCGGTCTTCTTTTTCCTGGTCATTGTCAAGCCGCTGCCAAACACCCAGTAGCATGGATTGTTCTAAGTTTCTCCCCATCTTCGTTCTGTCCGCTTGGTGTCCCATGATCTTCCTCCTGAGTGGAGGTGGTAGCCATGGAGCTTCCCCACTGCCTCGGCCACTGCCTTAGTGTGAGTCCCTATCTCTCCCATCTGGACGACAAGTGGACTGGACCTTTCACCTTGTCATGAGCTCATCCAGCCCCACTTCCACCACACCCCAGACTGCAGACGGACTTTTCCAAAGGGTAGGACACTGAGCACGGTCCTCTAACAGCTGCACTGTCTTCTTGGCTCCTCTTTGCCTCTTCGGGAAAGAGAGCGCTTCTCTGGTGGCTTTTTATACTTCATTCTCCACCAGTTTCTTCAGCCGTGTCTCCCAGTACCTCTACAAGGACACAGATTTTGAGAACTCGCAGCTTCTCATAACTGCCATGTTTTTTGTGCACACAGGGTCAGCTGTTCTAGAATTCTCTGCTCAGGCCCCTCCACCTGGTGACGTTCATCAACGCTTTCTTGGCCTATGAAAACAGCCATGCCACACACTCCAGGTGTAGCTCATCTCTTTCAGGGCTGTGGATACACTGTATGTATTGTCATGTCTTCCCTTCTCCACTAGAACGTGAGCTGCTTGAGGGCAAGGGCCTCGACTTACCTTATGTATGCTCTAAACCCCACCAGGGTGCCTGGCACATAATAGACCCTCAATAATTGCTTATTGAACCAGGGCACCTAGGTGGCTCAGTCAGTTAGGCAGCGGACCCATGGTTTCTGCTCAGGTCATGTTTTCCCCGTTGTGGGATTGAGCCCTGCCTCGGTGTCTGTGCTCAGCAGGGAGTCTGCTGGAGATTTCCTCTCTCTCCCTCTGCCCCTCCTGCTGCACACACTCTCTCTCAAATAAGTAAATAAATAAATCGTTTAAAAAATAATTGCTTATTGAACCAATGAATGTATTATAAGCTCTGTGAGGGAGAAAGCTATTACATGTCTTTGAGCCTTCACAAAGCCATGCCTGTATTACGCAGATAGTAGGAAGGTAGTTAAAATAACCATTGAATGAACGGGGAGTAATGAGGATTAAAAACTGACCACAAAACAGGGACTAAACTTAAAGTTTCCCTTGTGTTCTCTCAGTTCATCCTCCAGCAGTCCTATTTAGTACAATGTTAGCTCCACTCTGCAGATAAAGAAGTTCAGACTTCAGGAGGGGAAGTGGCTGGGCCAAGGTCACACGATTATCTGTTGGCCAAGCCAGGATTTGGTGGCCAGTTCATCTAATTTGGAAATAGACTATTACAGAAGGCATTCTGCCGATGGTGGTGCTGCTGCTGCTGGGACTTTTACCTTTCCTTGTCTCACCTGCCTTGACATGACCAAAGGCTCCTACTTTTATCAGAGAAATTGGTGCTCCCTTTGCTCCAACAGGAAGAAATGTGACTGCATGGACTGTTGCATAAGTGAGAAATAAGTGAAAATTTAGGGGTATATTTGTTAAAGGAGCAACTATTACTCAATAACTTAATTGGAAAAGTAAATAATAGGACCATAGCTGTACCCTGCATGTGTGGAGCTGCTCATACAAGTAGCATTACATTCTTAATTTTGGAAGACCCAATTAAGTGAGGCTGTCTCCAGTAGCTTTTATTACATTGCTTCCAAGGTTTTGGTGCCTTTACTATGTGTGATTGTCACTGCTGGAACATTGCTATGTGCACTTCTATGAACTAATAATTGGTTTAAAAAAAGTCACTTGAGGGGCTCAGTTAGCATCTGCCTTCGGCTCAGGTTTTGATCACAGGATCTTGGGATTGAGCCCCACATCGGGCTCTCTGCTCAGTGGAGAGCCTGCTTCTCCCTCTCTTCCATACTCATGCTCTCTGTCCCTATTTCTGTTTCGCTTTCTCTCAAATAAATTAAAAAAAAAAAAACTTTAAAAAAAGTTACCTGGGAGGAACCAGTACACATGTATATACACAGAATCACACACACACACACTACAGAAGAGTAGGACACGGAGTCTCAGACAACGTGGGCCATGCGCCATATTTTACTATTATCATTACCAGCATCTTGCTCATCATTAGTTTTTAAGTCAAGAAGCATAAGCAAGTCTGAAAGAAACATCTAGACTATTTACAGCTACTCCAGAGGAACGAATGAGTTGACCCCAGGAAAGTGGTGGGCTGCTCTTTTTTTTCCCACCATGTTTTATTTCTTTAAGTTTTTATTTATTTATTTTTAATTTTTTTTATTTAAATTCAATTTAATTAACATATAGCATATTATTAGTTTCATAGGTAGAATTCAGTGATTCATCAGTTGCATGTAACACCCAGTGCTCATTCCATCACGTGCCCTCCTCCATGCCCATCCCCCAGTCACCCCATCCCCCCCACCTGCCTCCCCTCCAGCAACCCTCAGTTTGTTCCCTAGAGTTAAGAGTCTCTTGTGCTTTGTCTCCCTCTCTGTTTTTGTCTTATCTTATTTTTCTTCCCCTTCCCTTATGTTCATCTGTTTTGTTTCTTAAATTCCACATATGGGTGAAACCATATTTGTCTTTCTCTGACTGACTTATTTTGCTCAGCATAATACCCTCTCATTCCATCCAATAAAAACTCTATGCAGTGTAGGGATACAGGTATATACCTCAATATCACAAAAGCCATATATGAAAAACCCACAGCGAATATCATCCTCAATGGGGAAAATCTGAAAGCTTTTCCCCTAAGGTCAGGAATATGGCAGGGATGTCCACTCTCACCCCTGTTGTTCAGCATTGTACTAGAAGTCCAACCCTCAGCAATCCGACAACAAAAAAGAAACAAAAGGTATCCAAATAGGTAAAGAAGAAGTTAAATATTCACTCTTTACAGATGACATGATACTCTATTTAGAAAATCCAAAAGATTCTACCTCCAAATTGCTAGAATTCATATAGGAATTCAGCAAAATTGCAGGATATAAAATCAATGCACAGAAGTCAGTTGCATTTCTATACAATAACAATGAGGCAGAATAAAGAGAAATCAGAGAATTGATGCCATTTACAACTGCACCAAAAACCATAAGACACCTAGGAATAAACCTAACCAAAGAGGTAAAGGATCTGTACTCTGAAAACTATAGGACACTCATGAAAGCAATTGAGGAAGATACAAAGAAATGGGAAAACATTCCATGCTCATGGATTGGAAGAACAAATATTGTTAAAACGCCTATGCTACCCAAAGCAATGTACATATTCAATGAAATCCCTATCAGAATACCATCAACATTTTTCACAGAACTGGAACAAACAATCCTAAAATTTGTATGGAACCAGAAAAGACCTTTGGCTGAGTAGCCAAAAGAAGATTGAAAAAGAAAATCCAAACTGGAGGCATCGTAATTCTGGCTTCAAGCTCTACTACAAGTTGTCATCATCAAGACAGTATGGTACTGGCACAAAAACAGACACATAGGTCAGTGGAACAGAATGGACCCTCAACTCTATGGTCAACTAACCTAGGCTGTTCATTTGATGAAGCATCATCATCATGAATCATCATCATGATCTCTCTGGTGCTCTGTCCTATGACCTTAAGTGGTATGCCAGGCATATATGTTTGAATGGTCCTTCAGCTCTTCCAGAATTCCTGTGGAGTTGGAGGTAGACTTTCCTTTTGGTATTTTTATGTCAGAATCACTATAAAAGGCCACAACATGGTTGAGTGAGCTTTCCACGCTCTCTGAGGTTGGGGTTCAGGATCCACCCCCTTCGGGCCAAGATTTCACCCTGAGGCAAACCACCCATTCTTTCTGTGGGATTGACAATTTGGGCCAAGTTCAAAGTCAATAGACATAAAGCACTAACAACTAGAGAGATGAGTTCTGTTAAATTGCAATAGTATCCATGCTTTCAGAGGGGCTGCAGAAGTCATTCCTGTCAGATGTACTCAAAATCAACAGCCAGATTATTCCTGCCAAGTACTCTGAGGCCACACTATTGTAAATAGTGACTCAAACTTTCTTGTTCCATGCCTCAGTAATAGTCATAAGAATGCTTATCTATATTCTTAGTTATGCATGGTAATAATTATTTATTGAGGGACTACCATGTACAAGGTACTCTTTTAGGTGCTTTCTGTATGCTGGATATTCAAGCTTATAACAGTCTTAAAAGGCAGGAGTTGTTATCCAATCTTACAGATGGGAAAACAAATTCAGAGCACATAAGCAACTTGCTCAATGTCATCACGGTGGTGATGCTAATGTACTTAAAGAGCATCTTTGGAGAAAAAAAAAAAAAAAAAAGCTTAGAGCTGATTCCAAGCTCAGGGACATTTTAAACAAACTTTTTACTGGAAAATTGTAAGCACATATAAAAAAATAGAGAGGTAGACTCACCAAGCAGTTCCTATCAGGAGTAATTTGTAATGAAAGAGTTTGAATGATCTCTGCCTTATTTTTCTTGGAGGAGAGCCAAGTCCCTAATAAGAATTTCCGCTAAGGAAGAACCTGGGGCTGCATCTTATTTATAGATGCAAAAGATGATTCTTATTTCATTCTCATGTTCTTACTCTCCACTCAAATTGACCAGTTAATAGAGGAATAGCAAACAACGTAAAGACTTAATTCTGAGTGGTCTAAGTCTTCAGCCCTACTGCAAATCCTTGGTTGAGGTTCCGTTCAGGTTTATACTGAGTCAAGAAATAGTCTCCTCCCTTGCCCCCTTTCCTGCAGCCCAAAGCAAGATTTTATATTCCTGTTGTGGAACAGGTATGACTCGATTTATGTTTAGTCGCTGATTTAAAATGGGGTAGCTTTAGCGCCAAGCTGTGGCTGGCTTACACTGCTCGTGAGAGCTGAGGACACACGCCTCTTCCTAATTCTGCATTCAGTGACACTTTCAGCTTGAAATTGGCCATCGTGGGAGTATTTACACCATGAAAATTGGCAAAAGCCAGAAGTCAGGGCTTTTATTCCCCAAGAGGCATGTAAACATTTACCAGCACATTGCCTTCACTGTGGGTCTCTACGATGTCTTTTCCAATGAGAAGAGAATAATTTTCACCTATTGAAGTCAGGCTTGACTAAGCGACTTGTTTGGGGGAATGGAATGTGTGCAGAGGACATGTACCATTTCTAAGCAGAGAAACGTGTGCCCCATTTTCTTCTTCCTTGGCGCCAGGCTGGCATATCCCAGATAGCGTCTGTGTGTTCAGTTGGAGTCCTAGAAGAAAGAAGACATGGGGCAAAATCGCAGCCCACCTACAGAGGACATGAGCATAAGCAAGGGATAATCCTTCCTCTTGTAAAGATTTGTGGATTATTTGTTGCTACCGCAGCATTGCTTAGGCTCGGCTGATTGATATAGCAATTGGGACTTAGAACTGAGGTGCTGCCGTAATAGAAAACCTAAATTAAAGGGGCATTACCTCTGGGGCTTGGGAGTGGGAGGCAAACAGTATGTTATTGAAGGGTGGAAAAATGGCCCCTCAAGTTATCTCGTGGGGAGACATTGGTAAATGTGCCACCAGTAATTACTGAAGAGACAGACACGTACTGAATGAGCTTGTCGTTTCGGCAGAGAGGTTTTGCAACAGTATGTGACTCACACCTTTGGTGTCAATAAGAACCTTGAGCTTAGGAAAGAATTGTCCATTTTGAAGAGATGGAAGGGAGTAGAAATGCCCCAAAATTTGAGGACTTGGAGGACTACAGGATATCCTTGATTCTGATTTCCAAACAATAAAAGATAAAACTGAGGTCTTTAAGTGATAAAGTCAGGTGAAAATTCAGGCGAGGACCAGTAGAAGGTATCATCCGTCCATTAAAACCTCTGAATTGTTTGAAGTGGCCCCAATTAAATCTTTTCAATTAGACAAAGTGGGAAAAGCGATTGCAAGTTCTACTGAAGCCAGATAAATTCAAGATACAGTTAAGTCTAGAGAGAGTCGTAACTATAAAAGAATTGTGGATGTAGCCACCGGCACGTGACGTTTGGTTTGGGATTCTACTGCTTGCAACTAAAATCATTCTGCATAATAAACTGCATCACAGGGTTAGTGGCAAGATAAACTGAGACTGTTCCCATAAAACGGCTAGCATAGTTCTTGGCACATTGAACACAATAAGTGTTCAAGAAATGGAAGTTAGTAGAAAATCTGCTATAATCTGAAAGTAGTTCTCGCAACTAACAGGAGCCAGAGAGCAGAGAGAAATAGCCAAGGAATCTCAGTTAAAAAGTTCAATGCTAATAATTTCAGCAAATGAGGATGATCCTGTATTGGGTTGTATGGTGTGGTAGGAAGAATCAGGGTTATGGAATCAGAGAGACTAGAGTTTGAAATACACCTCAGCCACTTGACCAACTGAATGAATGAGCAAATGCACAACAGTTCTGGGCCTTGGTTCTCTCTAGACCTCTAGTAAATGCTGGGTTCCTCCCACCTCCTAGAGTACCTGCTATCGCCTTCACCATGACCTGGCCCCTCCTTACAGCATAATTATACCTGTCAAGGGGAAGCACAAGGCTTTCTGTCCAAAGATATAAGGTTAGGAAAGCTGCTGAAGAGTTAAAGAGGGGTTTTCTATCCAAGTTGCTTTCTAGTATATATTTTGATTTTCTCAGTATTTTATTATTTTGTGAGGATTCAAACAGATGAAGAACTTGATTTGCTTTAAAAGAAAAAGGAGAGGGAATCACAACAAATAGTGGAGCCCATTTGTCCTGGATACCATGGAGTCCTGATTTGATTGGCCCCATTCCTAACTTCGGGGTAGATCCTTATTAACCAGTCACAATCAATTCATAGCATTCTCATTGATGACCCCTATTGTCTAAGAATGGTCATTTGCCTACACTGGTACAATTAAACATATTAAAATATATGTATTCCACTAGATTCCATGCCAGGCACAAAGATTTCTCTTCCTTGTTGGCCATGAAAAAGAAAGCACGAGGTTTCAAGACGGTTGGCTGCCATCTTGGAACTATGAGGGGATCCAGCTACAGGATGAAGCCAGAGGCTGAGGACAATAGCACATAGGAGTGGAAAAACTTGTATCTGCCGTGACATCTTCGAGCTGATAATTATAATGCCCCTGGATCCCACCCTGCCTCTGGACTGCGAGGTAGTGGGTTTCCTTATTTCTATGGATGTCTTTCAGTTAGTAGAAATTAATCAGCCAGTCACAAGAAGGGGGCAGCTGCAAAAGAGTAGAGTATACCAGAACAGCTGAGGGTCACATCCCTGACCTCTCACTTCCTGGGGTTCATATCCCACTTCTACCTTGTGCTGGCTGTGTGGCCTTGGGAGACTTACTCAACCTCTCTCTGCTTCAGAGTCTGCATCTGAAAAACAATGATAATAATAGATCTTACCTCACAGAGTTCCCGAGAGAATACATTTGCATAACGCACACAGTACAGCGGCTGGCTGGCACGTAGTAAGTTTCAACATAATCTGGCTAATTATGATGATTACCTCCAGCTGCGAAGGTCATCTCAGGATCCACAGAGGGAGCCTGGGAGGGAACCTCAGTTCTCACCCTCTCTGTCCTTGACTCTATGTCTCTTATTCCTTTGCACTCTGTGCTCTTTCCTCTCCTGATCTTCTCTCCTTCCCTTGTTCCTTTCACTAGTCATAATTGGCATTGATTTGTAGCATTATTTGTTATATTTTAAAATATGTAATTTTACATTTCTTTTTAATTTAAGACATCAAACAAAAGAACATTTTATATTCCCTCCAATAAAAAATAACATTTTGATTGCTTTTTAGACATCCCCATTACATTTCATCTTCTTGGCTTTGGTCCAGTGTTTCACTCTGTCAAAATCACTTTAAATCTTGACACTGTCAGTTACTAGCTTTGCCATCCTTCCTGGCTTTATATCATTTGCCTTTTAAGCCTTCACCAAGTCCTTGACAAAAACCTGCAATTTAGGACTACTCTTTCAGTTATCAGGTTAGGTGTATGCGTAGGAAACCTCCACATCAATGCCTCTCAAACTCCAGAGAGCCCAAGAAGCACCTGGAGAGCTTGTTAAAACACAGAGTCCAGGGTCCCAGAGATTCTGATTCCATTGGCCTGTAGTGAGGACTGAGAATTTGCATTTCCAACAAGCTTCCAAGTGATGCCGTGTTAGGGCTGCTGTACCTAACAGTGGCCTAATCAAGCTAGTTTATTTTTCTCTCACATTAAAGAAGTCCTTAGGTAGGTGGTCCAGGGTTGGGACCAAGATGTCAGAATGTGGGTTCCTTCTGTCCCTTTCCTGTATTAAGTGACATGTGATTTCCTACTCCAAAATGATTGCTTGAGTTCCAGCCATCAAGTGCACATTCGAGCCAGTTAAAAATGAGGAAGTGGGGGAAGATATGTCCCCTCTCTTTTTAAGGACATGTGTCAGATATTGCACATGTTACCTCCACTGACATCTTCTTGGCACATAGCTGAATCACAATGGCAGCAAAGAAATCTGGAAAATATACTTTTTATATTGGGTGTAATGTGCCTAGCCTAAAACTCAGGGTTTTACGACCACACCGGAGGAGAAAGCATTTCCAACACACCGATGTTCCATGTAGTTACTATAGAACTTTTCTCTACTCTCCAGCCAGAGGTTTGAGATTTCAACTCCCCTATATGCTCCCCTATATGTGTAAGCAGTTGATGTAAAATTCTGAATTTCTAGTTCAGATCATCCCCTATATCAGTCAGTTTGGGCTGCTATAACAAAATACCATAGAATTGGTGATTTAAACAACAGAAATGTATTTCTTAGGATTCTGGAGGCTGAAAGTCCGAGATCAGTGGGGTTGGATTCCTGCTGAGGAGCTCCTCCAGGCTTCTCACTGTGTGCTCACAGGGCTGGAGAGAGTGAGTATGGGGTGGGGGGAAGAGGGAAGGAGCAGGGGGAGGGGAAAGGGAAGGACAGAGAGAGAGAATGCTCTGGCATCTCTTCTTATAAAGTCATTGATCCTCTAGGATCAGGGCCCCACCTTTATAACCTCATTTAACCTTAATTACTTCTTTACGGGCCAAGTCTCCAAATTTAACCTCACTGGAGGTTAAGGCTTCAACATACGATTTTTGGGGGAGATGACTCAGTCCATAGCACCCTCCTATAGGGGTAAATATTATTACCTTCCTTTTAGAGTTTAGGACATCGAGTCTCAGAAAATTTTAATGATTTTCCTGAGGTCCCAAAGTCACTAAATGCCCAAACCAAGATTCAAATTAAACTCTTCCCTAGCCTAAGGTCCTTCTAGTGCATCATTTTGCATCCCAGCAATCGTACATTTATTTGCAGGATGAGCCTTGTATCAGTCAACTCCTGTTGCATGATACACAGCCACAAAGACCTCAGAGACAGGCATTTACTCCCCTCCTGCGTCTGTGTATCAGCAGGGGCCCAGCTGAATTAGATGGGCAGGACTAGGTGTGTCTAAGCTGCCCTCTTGCTCTGGGTTTGCTCCACGAGCCTCTCAACTTCCTTGAATCCAGGGGCTCACTGAGGGAGTCCTTCTCTGGAATGCAGAGCATACCTCACTTCACAAGCCTACTTCCACCCCTGCCCTGCAGCGGATCTATTTCTACTTAATGGCCAAAGGAAATCAATTGGCCAAGACCGAGGTAGACAATATATTCATCCTAGGTAGGACTAAATATTTTTTAGTGTATTCTAATCAACCAAAAGCCCTTAGGCAGAAGTATTGGTTTGGAAAGAGCAGCAGACTGAGACTCAGGAGTCCTGAGTTCTGGTCCCGATCTGCCGTGAATGACTTATGTGACCTTGGACACATTACTGACCCTTCCTGGATCTCTCAGGCCTATCTGGGCTTTGACTTAAGAAGCTGTGGCTTGAGAAAACAAATCTGTGCCCCTCAAATTTCTAATCTCTTCTAAACGTAGCTTGTCTTTACTTCTTTGGAGCAAACACAGCTCTAAAGCCCCTTCCAAGCTGTTGGGTTATTGTTCATGACTGTTACTGATAACTGGAGCACTGCTCAGCTGGTCCTGCTAGTCCCAGGAAGGCTCCAAAAGAAAGGAAGCCATCAGGAAGCTGTTGACGTTGTGACCTGCTCCTGGGGCCCCGCTGCACCTCTGCTCAGACAAGTGAGCTTTGATTTTGGTGATTGATGATAATGCCTTTGAGAGGAAGGGTAAACATGCCATGGTTTATTTTGCAGAATTAATGAAGTCTGATTAATCTCCCAGTCGCCAGCAGATTCTGTTCTGAGAAACAGAGGGATGCTGCCAGGCTTTTGTGAAGGAGGACTCATAGCATGGAAATCATCTAGAATCCTCACAACCACTCTTTTCAGTCCTGTGGTTCTTTGGGTGGATTCTTTGCTGTTGGACCAGATGACTGTTGATCAGGGGCAGACACTTCTCACAACATGGTGTAGGATATAGTAATAGTAGCTGAAGTGGGCTGTGACCATGGTCAGGCGCTCTCCTTGGTCCTGTGCACACACTATCCCAATTATTGGAGAGTGGACATACTTTTGACTTAGACAGACATCAGTTCAAATTATAGTCTCCCAATGGACAAGCTGTGTGACCTTGGATGTGTAGAGTGAGCTCTTCTGTTGGTCCTCTCCATAGATTCCACCAGGACTTCTCTGCCCACCCACATATTAAAGCAAAAACGGTACCAGTGTGTTGACTTGTCACATGTAGATGGGAGCTTGAATTCCCCATCCAGCACTTACTGATTGTGACCTTGAGCAAATTATTTTATTTTGATGAGACTCAGTTTCTTCATCTGAAAAATGGGAAACGAAATCCATCATGTATGGTTGCTATAATGTTTAAATGAGTTAATGCATATGGATTTCACAGCTTGTCCTGGGCCCAAGGTAGGACCCAATAAGTGCCATCTACTATCATTTAGTTAAATATTTATTGAGAAGAGAGAACCAATTGTGAGACACGTATGTGTGGGCACAGTGGAGGAAACAGGATCTTTGTCCTCCAAAATCTCAAAGACCAGGAGCAAACAAGGCAAGATTGGCTAAACCAACTGAGAAGTGAAATGAGGGTTATGTGGTCCGTGTAGAGGGCCCCTGCCTTCTGTCTGCTGGTTGTAGTGGGACTCCCACAAGTAGCACTCATGCTCTAATCACATGGCCCCCCGTTTTTGGCTGCCATATTCGTCTAATACCCAAGAGAGACTGATCTAAGGGAGAGCACCTGACCCGAACTAGGTCAATCAATCCTTCTCTACGATTCATAGTTCTTCCGGATGGCAAGTGAACTCAGTGATAAATCACTCCATTAAAAAAATGAATTATTTTGGCTAATAGGAGTCTCCTATGAATACCATGAAAACAGAGAGGATCCTTTGCCCCTAGCCTGACATCTGTTTCTCTGTGAGGGGGTGATGTGTGTTTATGGGTTGGATCCTGAAGCACAGACTCAGCTGGGCTCATTAATGAGTGGGTTCACTGTGTGTTGAAGAGTACAGATCAGTTTTCCTGTCTGTTTTTCCATTTTCCTTTTTGTTCCCAGAGGCTGGTTGGGTAAACTCAGCCCTGCCTGACCCTCTGAGACAGGGTACCCTTTATTTCTTGTCCTCTTGCTTCCTTATGGTCAGCTTATGCAATGGGGCTTTCTGCAAAGATGGAAATCTTCTACATCTGCATTGTCCAGTATGGTAGTCATTGGTCATGTGTGGCTACTGAGCACTCGAAATGGTGGCTGGTGTGACTGAAGAGTTGAATTTTTAATTTTAATTCATTTAAGTTTAAGTTTAAATATCCTCATGTGGCTAATAGCTACTGTATCAGACGGCACTGCTCTACCAAAGAGAAAAGGCTGGCAGTCACCTTCATTCATAAATTTTATCGCTTCCATTTAGAAATCCAGTATTAACGAAACCAGGCTTAACAGAGTGCTGCCCCCACATTTTTGCTCCTTACGTGTGAAAGAGGCAAGTGGGAGAAGTCAAAATTGGGATGTGGATTTTTGTGAGGTAGAGGCTGCAATGGTTTCTGGTCTAACTTGCGTTTTAAATTCCTCTTTAACAGGGAATGCTGAATTCAACTGCTGGTCACTGGCCCAGCGAAAAACAGTCAGACTTTTGTCTCTTAGATGGCTACTCTTTCTGGTAGATCTATCTTTCAGGACCTCTGTAGGAAAGAGGGGTGATTGAGGGGGAGGATCTAGATGCTCAGGGGCCCCAGAAATACTCCATTTGCAGCTCCACCCTAGTGCCCTGTGCACATTATAGTGGGGCTTAGAAAGTGTCACTCCATCTCAGCTTGTCGGATGGAGGTGCCATAGCCCAGCTTGGGCTATGCAGTGTCTGCATTTGGGTTGAGTGGGTCGGGTGTTGTTTGTCCCTGACTATGGTGCATCTCCAAGTAAGGTTACTCCAATTTGTCCAAGAGCAAGCCTCTGGAGAAGGCTATAGTCATAAGGTGTCAACATCATTATCTATGCCTGCCCCCCAGTTTCTACCTCTCTTGCCTTCATTTCATCCACCTTTCCCAATTTTGATATAAAAAATTTCCCAGGATGTTATTTCTTATGCTTTCTCCAGTACGACTTTCTATGACATAAATTGTTTTATTGAGAATGGTTAACGCTCTTCTCTAAAGTCATGACTCGACTTCTTCTGCCTCTGATAGGAGCTCCTCAAGAACAGGAGTCTTATTCTTGTTTTTAATCTCTATATTGCCAGTACGTAGAAATGTGCCTTGTAAAATGTTTGTGTGCACTTGAGAAGAATGCGTGTTCTGCTGTTGGATGGAATGTTCTGTAGATGTCTGTTAGGTCTACTTGGTCTAAAATGTGGTCAAGTCTAATGTTTCCTTGCAGATTTTCTGTCTGGATGGTCTATCCATTGTTGAAAGTGAGGTATTACAGTGACTCCTGCTATTGTACTGTGTTCTATCTCTCCCTTCATATCTGTTATGTTTGCTTAACATATTTGGGTGCTTTAATATGGGGTGTATATATATATATATTATGATTTATGATATCTTCTTCATGAATGACTCCTTTATCATTACATAATGATGTTCTTTTCTCCTGTTACTGTTTTTGACTTAAAGTCTATTTTGTCTGATAGAAGTAAAGTTACTTGGCTCTTTTTTGTTTGTTTGTTTTTAAGAGAAGGAGAGAGAGTGAGGGTGAGAGTTGGGGGGAGGGGCAAAAGGAGAGAGAGAGAATCTCAAGCAGGCTGCACATTCAGTACAGAGTCTGGCAAAGGGCTTGATTTCCTGACCCTGAGATCATGACCTGAACCCAAATCAAGAGTTGGATGCTTAACCAACGGAGCCAACACAGGCACCCCCACCCCACTTTTTTCTTATTTCCACTTGCATGAACTATCTTTTTTCCATCCCTTCACTTTGAGCCTGTGTGTGTCCTTAAAGTTGAAATGAATCTGTAGGCAGCATACAGTGGGGAGTTGTTTCTTTTTAAAATCCACCGGCCACTCTATGTCCTTTGATTGGGGAATTCAATCCATTTTCTTTTAGAGTAATTATTGATGTGTAAGGACTTACTAATACCATCTTATTGTTTCCTAGCTGTTTTGTAGTTCCCTTATTCCGTTCTTCCTCTCTTGCTGCCTTCCTTTGTGAATTAGTGATTTTCTGTAGTGATATGCTTTGATTCCTTTCTCTTTACTGTCGGTGGATCTATCTTTTGTTTTTGTTTTGTGGTTACCTTGAGGCTTGCATAAAACATCTCATTGATACAGCAGTCTATTTTATGCTGACAGCAATTTAACTTCGATTGCACAAAAACTTTACCTTTCAATTCTGCCCTTTTCATAAATATACTCAAATGCCGTACATTCCCTAAATGGGACTGCCTCAAACAGATGCAAACACTTGACTGTATCTTGTGAAGGAACTGTTTATTTAATTTAAGAAAGCAAGAGTTAGGTGGTGGAGAGTTTGAGCGTAGGACTGCCAAGAATTCCATTTTGCTGCCGATGAAAAGTGGCCCTTTTTTGGATGGATGGTTCTTGCTCTTTTTTACACAAGAGATGAACTGTTTTTCCAGGCATGTCTTATGTCTTTTTTCAATTTTTGTACCTCAACACCTACTACAGTGTTTGGGTAGAGTAAGGTATTTAATTTGATGTTAGTAGGCACTTATTTAATATGGGAGGAATATTGGAATCATTGGGCTGTGTGTGCTTCTTCACTGTTGTTTTCATGTTGCAAGGCAAGGGTTCCCATCCTAACCGCATGTTAGAATTTCCCAGGGGGCTTTAAAAAACATCAGTGCTCAAATGTGTATCCCTGGACATTCTGACTTGCTTGGTCTAGGGGAGAGCTGCACATGGTGATGGTTAGCAACTCCCTGGTGATTCTCAGTGGCCAAAGGTGAGCTCCACTGATGAGGAGGGAGGAGTAAGCATAGGAAGAGTCAGCAGAACTGGATTCTGCTCTGTGTTCTGTCACCAGCTTTCTGTGTGACCTCAGGCAAGTTACTCCTTTGACTTGGGTCTTGGGTTTCTCACCTGAAAAATGTTAGCATTGGATTGGAATGGTCATTTTTAATCTTTTTAGTTCAGGAATTCATTAAAAACTCTAGGAAAATATATCTACGCATATTTGCATAACATTTACATACCATTTCAAGGAATTCATGGAATCTCTTGTGTTGGTTAGGATTCTTTTGGTTCCAAATGACAGAGACCCAGCTCACAGTGGCATATACCGAAAGACAATGTAATGGTTTCTAGGGCTCAAAAGTTTTGGAGAAGCAGTAACTTTAGGCATGGCTGGATCCGGGAACCCAAAGAATGCCATCAGGTGCTGAATTCTTTCTATCTCTCGGTGCTGCTCTCTGAGTTGTTGCCTTTCTTTTCAGGAAGGGTCTCCCCAGGTGATTGTAAATATGTCCATCAGCATGGATCATTCCACCTGTTGAACAGCTCCATCAGGAAGAGCACAACTCTTTCTCATGGTTCTGTTAAAAGTCCTGGTCAGACCTGATGCCGTCTCTAGAAAGTAGGATGGGTACCGGACTGTGCATGTACCTGTCACTGTAACGTGGGGTAGGTGAGCCCTGCCTGGACCATATGGAAAGTGAAACAGGGGTGGTTTCCCAAAAGAGATCAGGATATTGTTATCATGAGATGAGGCAATGGATATTGGGAAAATAAACACTACAGACATCCATCTCATATCTGTGGAACTCTTAGAGTTGCTGGGCTTCAAGCTGAAAGCTTCCAGACTCATGAGCCCTGAAGTCCCCCTGCGTACTAATAGTTCTCAATGATAGATAACATGGTGCTCTTAGGAGTCCTATTTTTGGAATATATATGTATTTTTATATATAATATGTATCTTTTGTATAATATATAAGAAAGGTATTCTTTTTTCTTCTTTCTGTATTTAAGTTTGTTTTCCACTCACGTTTTCTGGAGTGTGAGTTATGTGCTAGCTCTGTTAGCCACATTTGTTTGGACCCTGATAGCAAAACTTAAGTTGGGTTGGGAACTTGCAAAAAACCCATGGAGGAAATGAAAGAGCTTGAGGTTTGAATCCTGGCCTCCCAACTCCAAGCACAAAGCCATCTCCATGAAAATACTGCTTGATGTCTTTGATGTTTTTCCTGTTTTGAGAAAGTGGCCCCATGGAGTACTTCTTAACTTGAATGAATAATTCCTCCCCCATCATTTAGGGGGAATTGCTTTTCTAGTGTCAATAGCCTTGCACCCCATCATCTTATGAAACAGGGTAGTTTTGTTTATTTAAGGCTGACTCTTTCATTTAAGAAAACAATACATCCAGTGATTTGTACCTGCTTCTTGGGTCTTCACTCATCTAGCTCTTACTGCCTTCTGTTATGTGGGATGTGAACCTCAGACCAGGGGACATGTCTGTCATCAGTGAGTGTGACAGTTAGGGCTGTGTCCAGAAAACCATGGGTGATTAGTGGGAAGGGACTATTAGGAGCATCCTGAGATTTCTAAAATACTAAGCCTGGGATAAATGACCTACCTTTCTTAAGAGTGTAATTTCAAAGGCAGTGGTCCATCCCAGAGGAAGAGACATGATTTTTGCCTGAACTATCAAATAATTTAACTATTGTGTAATCTAATAGTGAGCTAATGGAATAAATAAAAAGATGCACTGCTTAGAGATACCAAAGATGTATTGCTTAGCTTCTACAGATATTTAAAGGATGATTCTGAAGGATGAACAAAACATGCCTTCTTAATGTATAAAGGACAGGAATAAAGTGAATGACTTTATTTGATTATAATCCATGGTGAGTTTCATGGCAGCTAAGAGTGATAACAGCTCGATACAGGTTCTCTTGGTCCACGTCACAGTTCCAATCCTTGTTTGTCTTTTGAACTCTTCCCCGTGCTGGACACTTATTACCCATGGTGTTCTAACAACTCACTCTTATTCTTTCCATGCAGGGGCCTGGGTTTGAGTCCCAGCTCTGGCACTTAGTAAGCTGAGTCAATTAACTACTGTTAACACTGTGATACTGCCTCCTGTTCTTTGCTTTACGTACTTTCAATTTTCGAGACATTAATGCATAATTTGCATCCTCCTTTCTCACCTAAACTAAGCTCTTCTTTTCTTCTCTTTATACATCATCTTAAATGACTTCATATCATACCTTTTCATGAAATCCCCATTCCTTCCTCTGTTGTTGGAGGAGTTTCAAAAAGGGAATGAAATGATTTGGTTTATGCTAGTAACTTTCTGGAAGGTGAATGGGGGTCAGGGTTGGGAGGGACCAGGGAGAATTACTTTATGAAATGATTATTATAGGTGGAGTTAGTGCAGCATCTCTGAAGAGGACCCTACTGGTCGTTTAGTCCAGCTCTCTCTGTTCATAGTTGAAGAGTCAGAGGCTCAGGCAGGTAAAATGACTTCCTCAGAGTCTTTCAGCCTCACCTGGGTCTCCTGGCCTCACCTGGGTCTTCTGGCCTCACCTGAGTCTCCTGGCCTCGCCTGGTTCTCGCAGCCTCACCTGGGGCTTCCTACCACACAGTCCATTGCACTTTTCATTCTAGTCCAGTCTCTAACCATAGCCACATGGTGCCTGGGCCTCAGCTAAAACCCACTCCTAGGGGAATGTTTCATTAGCAAGTAGAGATCTAGTCTTGAAATACGTTTGGCAGTTCATTTTTTACAAATTGTTATTGTGATTAGTGATTACTGGCTGCTGGCTGAAAATAATTTTCTGCCTACCCAAACAAAGCAAATTAAGGGGAACAAATGATGTAACCCTGTTCAGGAAAAAAAAAAAAAAGAAAAGAAAAAAAAAGCCATTGAAATGTTCCCCAAAGAGAGGAAGCTATTATTATCCCAGACTTATAAATGGGAAGATTAGAACAGGGAGGCTAGGCAACTTATCCAAAGTAATCAGCCCAAATTAGAAGTCAGAATTCCTGATGGCTACCCAAGGGCAAGAACTCTGCCGGCAGTTTGGCACTGTAGGCTATAGGGAAGGCCAAGTTAAACAGGACATAATTGGGATAAAATTCCCATGCTTTCTCCTACTCTGTGACCCCTCCACCCCAACCAAGGAGTGCTTGCCAAGATTCTTGGCTGCCATATCAACCTTCTGACCCCTGTGCAGTCAGTAAGATGAAGCAGAAACAATGGGGGTGCAGACAACTTTCCCCTGGCTTCTCAGCCATGCCCTACTGGGCAAGTGGTTTCATCTCTTGGACCTCAGAAGTCCCATCTGGAAAGCAGGGGTGAGGGTGGGGCGGGGAGAGCTAATTGCTGACCCAGCTCAATGATCCAAGATGTAAAGTGAGAAGTACATTTCCAAAAGGTACTTGCCAGGCTTTTTTGGTGGGGGCTGATAGAATGCCAGCTCAAAGGAGGTTAGGCAAAGGGGAATTTTGCAGCAAGAACATAGTGTCAGCAATATGGCAACCATGTCCCCCCCCCCCAAATTAGGGTAATAACAAAAAATCATACTTGCTTGCAACCTCTACTAGAGAGGGAGCCCAAGCCTTGTATGACTTAGCTCATGAAATCCTTGAAAACTTTGAGGTACATGGTCTCACCAACCGCTATTTGTTACTGGGGAGAACAGAGGTCTGAGGACCAGGAGATTATTAGGCAGAGCTGCAAGGCTGGTCCCCGTGACTCTGACCCCAGATGCTCAACATCCATCCTCTGTCTTCGGATTTGAGAGACAGGAAAGCACTTGCATCCTGGCATCATGACAACTCCATGAGGACAATATAATGACCCAGATGCACAGCTGAGAAAAGTGAGAGGAGGGGAAGTGATCTGTCCCGTCTCAGGATTCTGAATTAAGAGGAGCAAGTGTGTTACCTTTCTTTCCTTGTGTCTGTGATCGGAAGGAGAGCAGCTCGGCCATGACTGGCTTCTGCTGCATCCCTGCAAGCTGAGGACGGTGGCTCCTTGGGCCTTGAGTGCATCTGTATGAGTAAGAAGGAGTGGACGCTTACTGAGTCCCCTCTGTGACTTCAGCCCCACGTGGATCAGTCGTGTTTGCCACCTCATTAAAGCCTCACAGCAACCCTGTGGGATGGTATTGTTTCCCTCTTACGTCAAGGACATCGAGGCTCAGAGAGGTGAAGCGCATGTCCTGGGTCACTGAGCTGGTAAACGGCAGGGGCAGAGTTTGGATCCACAAATAAGTCAGATTCCAGACTTAGGGCATTTGGTGCCTCTCCTTGGAGGCTTCATTTTGAATGAGAGCCAGAAGTCTTGCAGGTCTGTGGTTGGCGAGAGCAAAATGACCCACAGAAACACTTTATGTACCGCGGAGTTGCAGAATATCGAGCTGGGAGGGCCGTCTGGAAACAGGAAATTTAGTAGTCTTTGCGTTGCTTTTTTGGGGGCTGGGGGTTGGTTTCTAAAATTCTTTGATGCTTTTCTCTGAAAAATGCATATAGCACAGATAGGACAAAATCTTGTTTGCAAGTCTAGGGAAAAAATTGCCCTTTCCCTCATTTTCCTGAGCCTCCACATCAAATGTGAATTTAGTATGATGAAAGGAATTTGTAGTCAGTCTCTTTCCCACCAGACTATGAGTTTCTGTATTAGGCACAGTTCTCTAGAGAAAGGTATGTGTGTATCTCTCTCTCTTTCCTATCTATCCATCTATCTATGCACTGGGGAGGGAGTTATTTTAAGGAATTCGCTCACGTGATTTTGGAGGGTGGAGAGTCCAAACTCTGCAGGACTGCCTGGCAGGTTGGAGGTGAGGAGGAAATGGTTGTAGATTGCGTCTAAGGGCAGTCTGGAGGCAGAGTTTTCTTATCTGACAGGGACCTTGGTCTTTTCTCCTAAAGCCTTCAGCTGACTGGATAAAGCCCACCCACATCATGGAGGGTCATCTGCTTTTCTCCAAGTCTACTGGTTTAAATATTAAGCACATCTAAAAAATCCCTGCATAGTAACATCTGGACTTGAGTTTGATGACACACTTGAGCACAATGGCTGATCCAAGTTGCCACATAAAATTGACCATCCCAATTCCTTACAGCAGGGCCTGGATCTCGCTCACCTCTGTTCCCAGGGCTGGACACCATGCCCTGCATTGTGGGTGCCTATGATGGGTAGGTGCATGAATGAGTCAAGTTTTAAAGCTCCTGGAATGAACTTGGAGGAAGCTAGCGAAGAGGAAGAACTTTATGCTCGACCCAGAAGATTGACTGTGAGTCCAGGAAGCCGCTGGGACATGGAGGGAGGTTGTGGGTCAGAGAGATGAACCTGGCAGGGACATGCAGGGACACAGTAAGAGCAACCCTGGCAGGGGCCTGCGCCTGCTGAGATGTTGCGGGGCGAGGGCTAGACTGAGCCTGGCCACCGGGCGTCCAGGCCTTGTGTCGTCTCCACACCATCAAGCTGTGTATCCTTGGCAAGCTGCCTCACTTCTCTGGGCTCAGGCCTTGCTTCCATGGTCATCGACTGCTCCTTGGAGGCAGGATCCAGCCTTTGATCAGGTTTGTTGATCCAAGGGAGTTTTTAAAGCAGTTTAAATAAATTGCCCATATTTAGAAATGGGTAGATTCCAAAGAAAAGTAAGGATTTATGGCTTCCCTGAACACTTGGGAAGGGTTAACAACTCCAGGCCTGACTTTTGCTGAGTACAACCAGGCAGTCAGGGCAGCCACTGGTTCCTGAGCTGGGCAAAGCTTCTGGGCTCTCGTCGGGCTCCCATTCTCCATGGTCTCCCTGGCACAGGGGCCAGGGTCAGTCCCTGGTCAGCTCCGAACTGTCATGGCCCGTGTTCACACGTCTGCACCACCCCCAAGACTCCCTCCGGAGGCCTCATGCAGCCTCTCGACAGGCCCCACTGCGGGTCAGGTGTGGAATGAGGCAGGTTATGTGCATCCTGGGGCAGCATTCCAAGATTCCTAATGAAAGTGCCAAATGAGCTCCTTAGGGAGCCAGCACAGGGTGGGGCTGGCCCAGGGCTGCAGGGAGTAACTAGAGGGACAACATTCTCTGGCTAATTGGATGGCTGGCAGTTAGGACATCACTAAAATAATTTTCTCTCATTCCCTGACTCCCCGGGGAGTTCTAACATCACATGCTTTTTTATTTTATTTTTTAAAGATTTTATTTATTTTTTGAGACAGAGGGAGAGAGAGAGAGAGAGAGAGAGAGAGCAAGCAGGGAGAGGGACAGAAGCAGAGGGAGAGAGAGAATCCCTAGCAGGCTCCACTTTCAGTGGGAGAGTCCAACATGGGGCCCAATCCCATGACCCTGAGATCGCGACCTGAACAAAAATCAAGAGCTGGACACTAGCCAACTAAGTTACTTAGGTACCTCATACCATGCTTTTTATTTTATTTTTTTAAAGATTGTATTTATTTATCAGAGAGAGAGAGCAAGTGAGAAAGCGCACAAGTGGGGGGAGAGGCAGGCAGAAGAAGAGGCAGACTCCCTGCTTGGCAGGTACCCTGACACAGGACTGGATCCCAGGATCCCAGGATCATGACCGGAGCTGAAGGCAGACACTTAACTGATGGAGACCCCCACCCCCGCCCGCCCAGCTATCCACAGGCTTTTAAAATATATATCTAGACACCTTACCTATAAGAGTTTGGGGAAATTTCATTTATTGCACCAAATTGTTCAAATGCCCAGACTGGGGAATTTGCACAGGCACTTAGTCGTAACCATCCCCTTGAACGAGGATGCCCGGATGCAGCCTGATTACCTGCAGCAGGTGACCTTCCCAGCCCTCTCACTCAAAGCTCTCTGATTATTCAGTAAGAAGCAAATTTCCAAACTCTGTTTCCTAGGATCCATTTGATGATAGAGGCAGAAGCCCAGTTTGAAATAGAGAGGCACAAAGGAACATTTACTGGAAGGAGTTTTGCTCATATTCTGTGGTAAGTACTTTGTGGGACATGGGATTATAATATAAAGTCCTTGACCTCAAGACATGTGGGCACGGGGAGCCCATAAGACAAATAATGACAGTCATGGGCATGAAGGAGTGCACCTGTCATTATGAGCGCTGAGCGTTACACGCAAGTGTCGAATCACTTTATGGTACACCTGAAACTCCTATAACACCGTGTGTTATATGTTAACTATACTGGCATTGAAATAAAATGAAAAATAGTTGCATTTGATTTCTGCACAGAAAGCATATGGGTTTGGAACGAGGAAGGTCCGGGCTTTTTCTGTTATGCAGGAGCTTAGCAAGTAGTGAGAAGTCTCGGTTTCCTTATCTTTAAAGTCGGGACACCTTCTTTCCTTGCAGGATTGTTTTGAGAATGGGCACAATGTATATACAATGTTTACTGTGGTCTTGGCACACAGCAAGAGCTTAGTAAATGGCTGATGGGGTCCTTACTTTCCACTACTAACCAGCCTGGGTTCCGGCGGTTCTAAAAGCCTCAGATCTAGGGGTCTAGGGATGATTCTGAAAGCCCTCAGCTGGGCCTTGGAGGGCAGGGGGATGTGGGTGGGCAGTGAGCGAGTGAAATAATCTCAGGGAGGGCACAGGGTGTGCCGGGGGTGCCAGGAGAAGTAAGCACAGCGTGTTCAGAGGACAGGGCAGACTGGCCTGGCTGGAGAGGAGGGTTCACACAGGGGCAACGGGTTAGAACAACACTCAGCCCTTGTGACAGCTGGTTAGAATTGCCCTGTAATCCTCTCTAAAATGTCTGCTACTTTGCCAAGTGGAAATTGGCATCCTTTGCTCTGGCTGGGGACTCTTGTCTCCCCCGTCTGCCTACATGTAGGCTTGGGCAGTGGGGCCAACGAATCGTCCTCAGTCTCTGCCAAGTCTCCAATTAAGAGATCGCATACCTGGCATTTCTGTGCGGCTGGCCTGAGGAGTGCGTCCCGGGAGGAGGTCAGCCAGGCTCAAGCAGGGCAATGTTCAGTGAGCACCGAGCAGCAGGTCTGGGCGCCCTCTGACCCGGGATGGCTGCTTCCCAGCCTTCTCTCCCCTTCTGTGCAGACATCAAGTGCCGGAATAGGAAAGCCCGATTTAGTCTTTGGTACCCAGAATATTTTTCCTGGAAGGGCCCAGAGAAGCCCTCCAGTGCCTACCAATGTGGCATCCGACTGTCCCTGCAGGGAATGCTGAGGCACTTTCCCGACAGACGGGCTGCCGCTTCTGTGCGCAAACCTCAGGTGCCACCGCTCAGGCCTCCCACATCTGCCTGACCTTCTACGGGAAGCTTTAGCAATTTGCAAGCCTTATATGCTGTACCAACATTGCTTGTTGCTTTGTACTGATTTTTGTATCATTTTTATCACATACTTACAGTGAGGGAGAAGATTATCTTAGTAGCTGGTAAAAGAGCTAAAAACTGGGAGGGCAGGTATGAGGGAGAAGGTCTGGCAGAGAACAGAGCCAAACGCACCTCAGGGCCCCGACACATGTCTTCAGGGGACCCTTGAAGGCAAGGCCACCCAATCTTGGGACAGGCTTGCTGGAGATGGTGCTTCTTAGTTTCCTGCCCGGTAACAACCGCCCTGTTGATGTCCCCGTTCTCTAGAGCCAAAGAACAAGGGACCCCCCGTCGTCTAGGATAGCTCTTCTTTCTTTCTGTGGTGTGAATAAGACAGTTCCTGTCTGCAAGGGGATGACAAACTAGTGGGGAAGAGAGACCTGGAAAGAGAAGTCTACTAAGGACTACACCCTGAGACGGGGTTTTACCTGTCCTCCCCTCCTGCCCCAGCTCTGGTGTCTCCTGCACCTTTGCAGACAAGATCGGGGGGTCCTTTTTATCTTTCCCACCACTAGTGGCTCTTGGTCAGCAGAGCGGTGCTTCACTGAGTCATCACCATGCCAAGTGCTGTTCTCAGTGCTTCCCATAGATGCCTTCCGTCAACCGCCCACTGAGGAGAGGACTGCTCTTCTCCTGTCGTGACTGAGGACAGCACTATGAAGCGACCTGCCCCAGGTACGCAGTTGGAAAGTGAGAGACCCAGATTTTGACTCCCACCCTCCCCACCCCCCACCACACAACCTACCCTTCCGCCCCGCTGTGCCACGTGAACTCCTCACTCCACGTTCCCAGTAGAGAATACCACATCTGGCCTCCCCCAGCAAATGAAGGTTTGATTTGGGAGGCTTATGCAGGAGATGAGAAGAGGAGTCTGGATAAAATGTCGGAGTAAGTTGGTAATAGCCTTACCGTTCACGGCTTCCCTTTGGATTCAAGTCAGCAGGTGTCAGGGAAGCATTGGGGTGTTTGAAAAGAGCAGTGGTATTGGATTAGTATTTAAGGACTTTGTCTCTTGAAGTGCCAGGGGAATCAATCGCACAGAAGAGAGAGGAGGCAGCGAGGCCCCTGAGAGGCTGCTCAGGTTTTCCAGGTGAGCAGTGCAGGTACAAGAAGAGCAGATAAACATGGAACACGCCTTGCCTTTCAGACATGGCGCTAAGCACGTTCCTAAAAATTGCTTTTGATCTTTGCAACAATCATGTGTAGGGATGACTGTCCCTATAATTACCTGGTGAGCTGTGGTCTCCATGTGGAATGCCTGGCCAGCAGCACCAGCATGCCTGTGGACGTGTTTAGAAATGCCAGTTCTCCAGCCCCACCCCAGACTTAACTGAATCAGAACCCTCGAGGTGGGTTGGTCCAGTAATTTCTGTCTTAACAAACCCTCCAGGTGATGGGTTGGAGCTCAGGTGTGAGAGATTAGATGTCTCCTCTGACCTCAGATTGGGTCACTTTGTTCCATTCCTCCCCCCAGTGAATGGTTGATTTGATGAAGCCATCCACAGAGCTGCCAGGTTCCCAGGGGAGAGTTGCTGGAAGGAATACTTCCATCAGGAATTTATTAAGTGCCATGTGTGTACTCAGTGTCTTGCTAAATGTGCTCAGGCATTCAGAGGCCAGGCTCCAGAGTTTAAAATATTTTATTTATCTATTCATTCCACAACCAGTTCTCGAGCACCTGTTATGGCACAGAAACTGTGCTGGGTATGGGCTGCCACTGTGACCAGGACAGAAAAGGCTGCTGCCTTCAAGATCTTAATTCTAGGGCGCCTGGTGGCTCAGTAGGTTAAGTCTCTGCCTTCAGGGGCACCTGGGTGGCTCAGTGGGTTAAAGCCTCTGCCTTCGGCTCAGGCCATGATCTCAGGGTTCTGGGATCGAGCCCCGCATAGGGCTCTCTGCTTGGCAGGGAGCCTGCTTCTTCCCTTCTCTCTCTGACTGCCTCTCTGCCTACTTGTGATCTCTGTCTGTCAAATAAATAAATAAAATCTTAAAAAAAAAAAAAAAAAGGTCCCTGCCTTCAGCTCAGGTCATGATCTCAGGGTCCTGTGATCAGAGTCCCGCATCGGGCTCTCTGCTTGGCGCGGAGCCTGCTTCCCGCTCTTTCTCTGCCTGCCTCTCTGCCTACTTGTGATTTCTCTCTGTCAAATAAATAAATAAAATCTTTTTTAAAAAATCTTAATTCTAGTTGGGGAAAATGGGAAGTAAACGAGTCAACAAGTAATTTGGAAACAGGGATACATACTGGGAAGAAGACGGAGCAAGGTCAAGGGCAGAGTATCTGGACAGATGTGGAAGTCCATGTTGGGTATCTCTCCGAGAAAGAAATCTGAGCTAAGCTCTGTATCACACGCCAGGTGAGCAAAGGTCTGCAAAAGGCAATCTAAACAGAGGGAAGGAGGTCTGTGCCAAGCGCTCAAGAGGGTGGTGGTGAGAGCTTGGTGAGCTCGAGGAGGCAGGAGGTCAGCGGCTGGATGGCGTGAGCAAGGTTTGTGGTGGAGAGCGGGTAAAAAGGTAGTGTGGGCTCGCTGAGCAGGTGGGCTCAGGTGTCCAGCTGTGAGAACAGGACGCCCTTGGGTGTCAGTCCCTCACAGTGCCTGGCAGGCACACCCAGGGCTGCGGGATGATCCCTGGGATGCCATCCCCACCTGGAAATCATAGGATCTGTCACTGATCCTGAGATGTGAGGAGCCTGTGGATACCTTCAAGCCAAGCTCAGCTTCCAGGAAACGCATTAATGTGTCTGTTTGTCTCTCTCTTAAAGGAGAACCCTGGGAAATACCCCTTTCCAGAAGAAGATGCTGGAAGCCCAGTGAAGTCTTTGCAAGGATCACACACTCAGAAAACTCTACAGCCGGAGATGCGTACTCTAGTGACAAAGGCTAGCAGTCCCATTTTACAGATGAAATTGTGGCCCAGGGAGCCCAGGGCATTCAGTGTGGTGAAAGGACCTGCCTGGGTTCTAGGTGGCAGGAGTTCCACACTCCAGGATCAGCATCACCCTCTCCCCAACAAAGACCCCAGTGCTAGCCAGCTGCAGCCCTTTCCTCAGACGCTTGTGTGGCAGCCCCACGGGGCCCCTCCTGGGAGTGACCTTATCTTAGTAATCCCAGCCTCTCTTTGTTCCCCAGCTCTGGCCAGTAGTTGTTCTTGCTGGTGTGGTTCCTGTGATTTCAGTGTCTTGTTTTATTTTCCAGGTCTCCCACACTTGGTCAGCGATTCTTTATGTCAACTTCTCTCTGTTAAAGGGGCCGGGGAGCTCCTGTCTCCTGACGGGACCCTCATGGACACACTGTGCTTAATTTCAAGGACAGTTTCGCCCTTTTGCATCCTTTCCCTCTCTGTCCTCCCTTGCATCTTGTGGAGCAGGGTTTGCTAATGGCATCAGGGAAACGGAGATCCAGGTAGTAAGTGGTGGAGCCAACACTGGACTCAGGCTCCCTGCCACCAAGGGCACCCTCTGTCCTGCTGAAGGCTGACTACTTGTCCTGGCTACAAGGGGAAAAAGCCAGGATTCCCACCTAGAGTCGTAAAGTTGAGGTGCTCATGGGCTCTGTTACAAACATTATAACATTTCTGTTTTCAGGAATGCATTCCCTGTAAATATGAAAGAAGCACGAGAATTGCTAGTAAGTCCCCATGATAAGTTCCAAAAGGAAGAAAGAACCTCAGTAAAATAGGATTATTACACAAGGTTTACAGTTCTAAAGGGAATTTCCTGGAAAATGATATCGTTTCTTGCTCCTTCTTGTTCTTCTCCATATAACATTTAATGAGCTGCATGTTCTGCAGGAAGTCTTTTCATTGTGCATTTTCCTGCATGTCTGGCATGCATAAGAATTTTGAGGTGCATAAAGAAAATGCGTTGATGTCCACAAGTATCAGGGTCTAGGGTTTCTCCTTACTTGAATATTCTTTGGGAATGACTGTAATCTTTACATTGGTTTGCATCAAGTACCTTAAAAACAGAATAATGTGGCCAATACTTAGACGATATTTACAAGGTCCCAGGCTCTGCTCTGAGTGCTTTATTATATTAGCTTTTACAATTTCCACCACAACCCTAATATAACATGTTTATCTCTTCTTCATTGATGTCATTAAGGCACAGGGAGGTTAAGTGCTTGTCCAGGATCGCACAGTTGATAAATATTAGAGCTGGGAGTTGAACCCATGATATCTGGCTCCAGAATTCTTGCTCTTATCAAGAATACTGAGCTTATTTCTTAAAGTGTTTTTTTTTTTTTTTTTTAAGAGAGAGAGAGAGGGAGGGGGAATTAGGGGTAGTGGGAGAGGGAGAGAGAGAACCTTAAGGAGACTCCATGCCCAGTGTAGAGCCCCATGTGGGGCTTGATCTCATGGCCCTGAGACCATGACCTGAGTCAAAATCAAGAGTCAGACACTCAATGGACCAAGCCACCCAAGCGTCCTCACTGGCCTTGTTTCTAAGCTCACTTTCTTTTTGAATCTGCAGTTGCCAGCATAAGCAGGTTGCATATGATCTCTGAAAACAGAGAAGAAGAAAGGCTGACCCAAGGTTGTAGACTATAGTCATGGTGGTTCAAGGTCACTTTGACAGAGTGCTACCTACACTGGTCACACCCTTTCTGGTGCCTGGAGAACGTGGTGGATTGGCTGTGTTAATGGCCTCAATTGTTCTCATGCCTCTCTGGGTCTCATATTGGATTGTGCCTATCACATGAGTTTGGCCAATGGGACAACGGCAACTTGACATGGGCAGAAACTTAGAGGCATGCTTGCATGTGTTCGCTGGGCTCCTGGCATTACTCCAAGGCCAGACCTGGGCTAATTGGCTGCAGGGAGGTGAGAGACATGTAAACAGCTGAGTCATCCCAGCTCTGCAAGCTTAGACCAATTTAGAGCCAGTCCAACTGCAAACACGTGGAAGAGCTCAGCCAAAATCCGTAGAGTTGCCTATCCAGTGTGCAGTGGACTGTAGCTGCATGAGTGAGCCATCTAGACCATAACTGTAAGTTCATGAGCAGTAATAAATGGGTTGTTGTTTTAAGTGTCTGAATTCAGGTGATTTGGTATGTAGCACCATAATGTCAATTGATAACAGACAGAATTACCAACTATTGCCTGTCTGCTCTTTGCCAGCAGCCATGTTGGTTTTTCCATGTCTCCTTTCTCATTTCATCCTCAAAACGGCCCTGCTGGAGAACAAGTGTCTAGTCAGTGTTTCCATTATTGATGTGCATTAAGGATATCAAGATTATAATTCTTAATGGCTAACAAGATACTCAACATCACTAATCATTAGGGGAGTACATATCAAAACCAACATGACACACCACCTCACACCCAGGAGGATAGCTTCTATCAAAAAAGAGCAAATAACAAGTGTTGGTGAGAAGGTGAAGAATTAGAACCATTGTGCACTGTTGGTGGGAATATGAAGTCATGCAGCTGTTGTATAAAATGGTATAATGAGTCCTCGAGAAATTAAACTAGAATTACCACGGGATCCAGCCATTCTGCTTCTGGGCAGGTACCAAAAGGAAGCAGGGTCTCAAATGGATGCTATGTATATCCATGTCCACAGAAGCATTATTTACAATAGCCAAAAGGTGGGAACAACCCAAGTGTTCATGGATGGATGAACAGATAAACAAAATGTGGATATGCATAAACAGTGGGTATTTAGTCTTAAGAGGGAAGAAAAATTCTGGTTATACGGACTTGAGTATATTGATGCTTCGAGGACATTTTGCTGTGGGAAATAAATGAGCCACAAAAGGACAAATATTGTATGATTCCTCCTATATGAAATATCTAGATGGTAGAGTTCACAGACACAGAAAGCAGAATGGTGGCTGCCAGAGCTGGGGCAGGAGGAAGTGGGGGTATTATTGTTTAATGGAGGCAGAGTTTCAGTTTTGCAAGACGAAGAGAGTTCTGGAGATGGATGGTGGTGATAGTTGCCCAACAATGTGAACTTACGTAGTACCACTGAACCATACACTTAAAAATGGTTTACGTGGTAAATTTTACATTCCGTGTATTTTAATACAACTGAAAAAAAATATGATTACTGTTCCATCTGCTTCTAATGCAAATCTTGTCAAAATTCTACTATTTTTTGTGTGTAACACTTTTTTTTATTAAAATCAATTTTAAAAAAATTTAATTTCTTTTCAGTGTAACAGAATTCATTGTTTATGCACCACACCCAGTGCTCCATGCAATACATGCCCTCCATAAAATCCTACTATTTTTTTTTTTTTTTAAAGATTTTATTTATTTATTTGTCAGAGAGAGAGTGAATGAGAGCGAGCACAGGCAGACAGAGTGGAAGGAAGAGGCAGAGGGAGAAGCAGGCTCCCTGCGGAGCAAGGAGCCCGATGTGGGACTCGATCCCAGGACGCTGGGATCATGACCTGAGCCGAAGGCAGCCGCTTAACCAACTGAGCCACCCAGGCGTCCCAAAATCCTACTATTTTTTAAAAAGATTTATTTATTTGAGAGAGAGACAGAGAGACAAATAATCAAAAGCAGACACCCCGCTGGGCGTGCAGCCTGACGTGGGGCTCCATGCTTCCACCCTGAGATCGAGACCTGAGTCGAAACCGAGAGTTGGATACTTAAAACGACTGAGCCACCCAGGCATCCTCAAATCTTACTACTCTATAAGCCACTGCCTGCAAGTAGCCATCTTTTCTAGTGGCGTTTTGTTTTGTTTTGTACTGCAGTTTATCTTTGGTGACCTCTTACTTACGGTCAAATGATGCATGGAAGCCACAACCCCCCTGAGCTCACAGGCTCTGCTGGGGACTCGCTGGGTTCACATCTGTCCTCCACCTGCGCTGTGCTGCAGCCTGTAGTCTTGGCAGTTTACAGAACCCCCCGAGCTGCAGTTACTTCATCTGCAAAATCAAGATAGTAATAGTACTTACCTCCTGGTGTTGTTGGGAAGATTGAGTGATAGGACGTGGGGAAAATGCGGGGCAGGGGGTCTGGCAAGAAGGAATCACTCAGTAAATGTTAGCAGTTGTTGGTACTTGATAAAAGACGACGACACCCACCTAGTGATCCTGAACGTAATAGATACTCATCATTATGCAGCACATAAAGAACATAATTAAGAATCTTGGCAACTGAAAAACATAGCATATGGTTTCATACCTATTGTGTGATCATAAGAACAAATGACTTGTTCTTTTCCTTTGGGTTAGTATTCAAAATTAAGGGAAAATTGCCCACAGTCAGAGTCTGGCCATGATAAAAATGGGTCACACTACAATGCCTTCCAAAGGCAAATGATTCAATTAGTGTTGGAGCAACCATGTCACAGCCTTGGATCTCCTTCCCTGTTCCCTCTAGCTTATAAGCAACTCTCCATTCTGAAGCCTGTCTCGAAGGTCTTGATGGGTGATATCTTGTACCTGTGTCACACAGGTCTTATCTAGCTCAAAACAGGGTGAACTTTTTGAGGGATGGGGCCACGTCTGGTTCACCCTCTAGGTATCACTGTGCTTGACTCAAAGAAGGCTCTCAGGAGACCCACAGGATTGAACCATGATATTGTGAGTACTCGGGGAACATAGTTAGATGTTCCCTGAGAACTTGGAGATATGTTGACATTTTGAGAATTCAACTTTAAAATGCCATACATAATGGATACCAGAAGAGATGCAAATTGTGGTCACTGAAATGTGGAGACACCTAGGACACCTAGACCTTAGGATCATCACCTAAAGAAAAGCGTGTCAATCAGAAGGCAGCGTTGACTGGTTGTGCCAGTGATGGTTTGATCAGCTTTGGATGATTGGAAAAGGGGAGTCACAGAAGCAAATATTGCTAGGACCAGCCCAGCATTTATCAGGGAAGAAGTTATGTAGGCTTTGGGTCCATTGGTCAAGTCATGCTTGACCATGGTGGAAGTGAACACTTGGGCATCGTAAGCCTGGCACCATTTTGGTTCTAATTCTATACTTAACAAACCTGTTGGGTGGGAAATACTGTGTTTGTTATACGGTCTCAAGTATTCTTGTTTCTATGTGTGGTAGGCAGAATCACGATCCCCCCAAGAGGTCCACGTCCTAATTCTAAGAACATGAGGATATTTTATATTCCATAGCAAAGGCAAATTAAGGCGGTAGATAATATTAAGTTTGCTAATCAGCTGATCTTAAAAGAAGGGAGATGAGCCAGGAATATGTGGGTGGGCTCACGTAATCACGAGGGTCCTTCAGAATGGAATAGGGAAGCCGAAGAAGAGGGAGGGTAGAGTGATGTGCTGGGGGAAAGCTTCCAGCTGCAGCTCCTGGCTTTGCAGGTGGAGGAAGAAGGCAACAAGCCAAGGAATGCAGCAGCCTCCGGGAGCGGGAACATCAAGGAGGCAGGTTCCCTTCTAGAGCCTCCAGAAGGAACGCAGCCTGCCAACAGCTTGATTTGAGCCTGGTGACGCTCAGGCCAGCCTTCTGGCCTCCTGGCTTGTAAGATAATAAATTTGCGTTGTTTTCAGCCACTAAGGTTGTGGGGTTTGTCGCAGCAGTAGCAGGAAACGAATACACCACGGCGGTAATTTCTCAATGGGAGTGAACACACTGGCAGTTTGATTTATGTTTCAGTTTCAGGGTATGTGGTTTAAACTCTCCACGGGCTGACGAAATCAGATTTCTGACTTTGCAAAGCCAAGCAGACTCTGTCCCCGGAAGGGCTCTCTGCAGAGCATGAGAATGATTACCACGTCCTGAGAACGTCTCTGCGCCGAGTGCTTCCGGTACACGACCTCAAAGTCCCTCTCTAGCTCTGTGAGCTGGATATGGGTATGTCCATTTCACAGATGAGATAACCGAGGTGCAGATGGAACCACACAACCTCAGAGGACGTGATCGGGATTTAGACCCTGTTCAGGTGCCTACACACTTGAGCTATCTCCAGCACTCCTGACTGTCTCACCGCCGGGCTGTCCCAGAGAGGGGTCTGTGTGGTCAATTTGCCTGAAGAAAAGCAGGTGGACAGGAAACACCCCTGTCTTCGTGTTCAGTTGGGGGCTTTGGGAAAAGGGGCTGCAGTCCCACCGGCTGGACAGTAGGAAAGTGTTGCCTATATACTCTGAAACTCTTTTTCTCTCTGTTAACTGTTTTACAAACTATATATGGTTCATTATGCTGTGTGTTCTGTTATAGTCAATGACTTTTTAAAACTATATTTTTTAAAGATTTTATTGATTTATTTGACAAAACGAGAGAGAGCACAAGCAAGAGGAGCAGCAGAGGGAGAGGGAGAAGCAGACCTCCCGCTGAGCAGGAGGCCAGATTCAGGACTTGATTCGAGGACCCTGGGATCATGACCCGAGCCGAAGGCAGATGC
Source organism: Mustela lutreola (assembly GCF_030435805.1). NCBI lineage: Eukaryota > Metazoa > Chordata > Mammalia > Carnivora > Mustelidae > Mustela > Mustela lutreola. Next base: position 7,374,812 of record NC_081292.1, on the reverse strand, counting down.
TTAACTGACGGAGCCACCCAGGCGCTCCCAAGTCAATGACTACTGTTGTTACTATGTTCAGTATTTCTCAGTGGAAGAGCTCCCTTAGGTAATTTAAGTCAGGTGTGTTTAACGTGAGCCAGAAAGACAAAGCACTGAACATCTAGATGGTCAGAAAAAGCAGACTAGGAAACTGAAATCCTGTATATCAGGGGGTCTCCTTTTCTTCTACATAAAACCCTTGGTGGGATGCTCATAGACCCAAGATCAACTCCAGCAAACCCACTTGGGGTTTGTTGCCTGCAGGAAAGTCACGGATCTGCAGAATGTGACTGACCACGGTCTGCCCCAGGGGGACCATATGACATGGGATATGTGGACACCACTCCCTGAACCCTCCCAACTGGTGTGGTCAGAGAGGGAGCTGGCCCCAAGGGTCAGAGTGACTTGCCCAAGATCACAGCAGTGCAAGGTGTCAGGGTGAGAATTCACACCCAGGTTCCAGGGCATGCCCTTCTAGCTGTACCCCAGCTCCTTCCTCTGCACCACAGCTGTGCACGCTTGTACAGCTCTGCCTCAGTTTCCTTCCTCTGCTCCCCAGCTGTGCACGCTTCCAGCTGTACCCCAACTTCTTGATTCCGTAGAGTGCTTGACCCAGTGCCCCACATGCGCGGCGAGCCTAGTTTTGTACAAAGGGAACCATGGATACCGCGCCTGGTCTTCCAGACACTTCGCTGGGTGACAGCAGGACATTCTTGATTTTCATCATCTACTGATTGGGGATATTCATCTCTGGAAGTCATTTCGATCACTTATGTTCTCAACTCACTCAAGAGGTGGCCTGCAAAGGCCTTGCAGCTTTGTTCCAAATTTTCCATTCAAATAGTCACACAAGTGGAGAGGCCCCAGATTCTACCGAAACCCCAAATTGCCCCAACCCCTCCTAAAGGAAACGCAAGAAGATGGATCCTGCTCCGCACTGGGCTGCTCTCGCAAGCGTTGGTGCAGACGTGCTGCCTGCTCTGGGAGCATTCTTGGTTCCATGCTTTCATTTTCCTGCCAGGCTTCTGGAGATTCAAGGTTCACTGTTTGTGGGGGGCCTCCCCACAGGAGATCTGGCCCCACCACCTTCCCCAATCATGGTAGTTCCAGCAAGAAAAGGGAGTCCTGTTCCCACTGTGCTGCAGGACAGAGGTGGGGCAGGAGGGAGCACCTCGACCCAGGGAGGGCAGGCTGTCTGGCCCCATGGTGGGGCTCCAGTCAGACAAAACAAATGTGTGTCCCGGACTGCAGCTGAGAGACCTGGGGGCACAGGATGCGGCAGGAAAGACAGAGCACATGGCGGTGGTGATCGAACTCTCCCCCGCCCACCCGGGGCAGGGCAGCCTTCTTCCCAGGACACAGACAAGGCATCTTGGCCCAGAGGAGCCAGGACACCCAGGCGCAAACCCTAGCGGCCCGCTCCCCCTGCCCCTCTGCTCCGCATTTCCTGCGCTTATGACTTTGGGCACTTTCTCAGCCCCTCACAGCCCAAGACAAAGTAGCAGCAAGGCTCCGTGAGAAATGCGGTCTGGACAGCCATTGGTTCAGAAAACCCCATGGGAGACAGAAGCTCGGGTGCCTGGCTGGCTCCCAGTTTCAAGAGTAAAGGTGGATTCTCCTGCCCGCTCCCCCACCCCCAAAGGAAATGCCTGGATGGATTCTGTAGGAATGTGTTGAGAGGCCCTGTTGTTGGTTGCTCACCTCCCTGGAGGGATGCCCGCCCTGCCCAGGCTGGCTCTGCCCCCGCCCCCGCAGCCGGGGTCCTGCAGCCCTCCCTCCCACCACCCATCCTGAGCTCCAAGATGGTGTCTGGCCCTGGGTTCAGCGAAGGTAGCCAAGGGCCCGCATGGGGGAATGTCTATTGATTTGGGGTGGTTTTTCTTTTACTTCCTTGTTTCTCTCATTTTATTTTGCTACAGCGATGGGCTTTCTTTCCATTGCTTTGAGAAGCCCCTTGGGAGAGGCTGGCTCGGGGTCTTCCTCACTAATGCGTGTCTGGCTCAGGGCTGCTGTGATGGATAGAGGCAATTTTCCTCGGAAATCGGCTGCGATATTGGCAGTTGTGCGGGACATACATTACGTTCTTCTCGCGGAGATTTTCCATGGGGTCTGGAGACGCAGTGATGCTGTTCGTAAGGGGGTGAGGGAAGCAGAAAAACCTCAAAGGAAAGGCATCTATTTTAACGTTTGGCAGAACTGCGTCTCCTACCCCATGGGTCCAGCCTGCTCTTGGGAAGTGGCTTCTATTGGAAAACAGGGGAGCTTGCAAAGGGCTTGTTGAAGGTAAGTAAATTCAAAGGAGGGTAATCGGAAGCACGTGCAAGTAGAACCAGCTGAAGGGGCCTCCCAGGTCCGGAATCCACGAACTCTTTGTTCTCAGTGGAGATGAGAGAGACTCCTGCTGATCGGCACAGGCTCTGCCGCCCACCCTGGAGCGGGCTGGGTACCTGGGAAGAGGGGACAGTCGCCATGCCTGCTCTTTCCGAGTTGATAGCTCTGCTAGGGAGACTGGTGCAAAAAGAGCCCTCATGATACAACAGCGCAAGTCCACTCTAACAGCTAACGTGCCGGGCGCGTATTATACACTAGTGCCTAAAAAGCATGGAGTTAATTTGAGTCCCCCGAAACCTAGTGATGTACATATTCTGATTATCATCTCCATTTTACAGACGAGAACACTGAGCAGGGATGGCGAAGTCCCTTGTTCAAGGCTCTCTCTCGTGAATGGAGGAACTGGGATTTGAATCCAGAACCCTCTGGATCCTGTGCCTCTGCTCTTTCCTACTGGTTCCTTTCTGTCTCTGGCTCACCTTGGGAAATATGGAGAACTCAGAGCTTTAAATGGTGCATTTGCTGGCTCTTGAGCCCGAGATCCTTGTTTGGTCAGCCTTGTGCACCTGCTCCTGGCCTCACTTCTTGAACCTTGGCCTTCCTCCTTCTTTGGTGACTCACCTCACTGCGGCTGAAGGCAGCAGGGCCTGGAGTCAGTGGGGTGCAGTGTGGGGAGAAGAGGCTCTGGTCCAGGGTTGGCCATGGTTTTGCTCCCAGGAGCGTATGCTCAGCACACATGGGCCTATTCTGGGCTGTGCTCTGGGCTAGGCACTGGGTGGGGGGGACACCAGTCTCTTAGGTCTTACTGTCTACTTAGGGCATCGGACAATACACAAATCAACAGGTGGAAATGCAAGTGAATGCAATACAGACCATTAAACTGGCTCACGTGATCTGTAGGGATGGGCATCTGTTTTGAGCTGGATGACAAGTGAGGCCTCTCAGAGGAGTCATTCTGAAGCTGAGATCTGAATGTTAAAGCAGAGCCAGCCGGGGGGTGATCAGAAGGAAGGGCATGCGGGAAAGAGGCAGCAGCGTGCCAACGCACTGTGAAAGGCAGGGTGATTGTGCAGACGTGGCAGTGGACGGAGCCCGGTGGGTGGGAGTGTGCTAGATGAGACAGGCCCCCTGGGGCATATGCCGGGGTTCAGAGGCCATGTGAGGAGCCAGGATCCTCTTTAAGTGCATTAGGAAGTCATGGGTGCCGTAGGCAGGGGAGAGACACACCAGGCCCTTTGCTGCAGCGTTAGTGGTCCCAGCACGTGTAAGGCTCAAAGGGCGGAGAGTTTGGCCTGACGGTCAGAGCCCTGATCGTGGAATCCGAACAGCTATTCCATTCATTCATTCCGTCCTCATCCAGCAAACGTTTTCAGGAGCAATGACCATGTGCTGGGCACTCTGCTGGCCACCGGGGATACAAAGTAGCCCGGCACACATTCCCGCTTTGAGGTGGTTTTATGGTATGTGGCGAGCGGGGGTCAGCAGAGATGTGAGCACTGGCTTCTCCCGAGGGAATGGGACAAATTTGAATCCTCTGTTTTTTTTTTTTTTTTTTTAACGAGATGTGCCTGAGAAGTAAGAAAATATAGCACTTCTCTGACTTAAGAATTTTTAATGAAAATAACACAAATAATTACATTCCAATGTAATGCACATGAATGGAACCACTAAGTTGGTCTGGTTGCGGGGAGATCTTAGGAAGAAGGTGGTCTTGGAAAACGAACAGGAACTTGTGTTGGGGGGTGGAGCAAAGGCTCAAGTGGCGGGAGTCTGCACGGGGGAATAGATGGTGGCTCGACCTGGGTGTTGGGACCCTCTTCGCGAGAGCAGGGGCCCACGGGAAAGCAAGGAGGGCAAATGGGGGAAAAATCCTCCGCACAAATGTGATGGCTTCACATTTCAGCCAAGACGCTTCCACGTGCAGGCACTTTAGGAATGCTCAGAACGAGCCAAGCCCCCAGAAGCCAGAAACTTAAGAAACTTTGCTGAGGACTGAACGGAGTCAAGAAACCAACACCAAAACCAACGAACTTTCCCTAAATACCAGCCCATGTTGTACTGCCCTCTGGTGGCTACACACGGAACCACAGGCCCACGGTTCTGCAACACAATTTTCTACTCTTCGCTCTTGTTTACTTAGTAATAAACATGTCTACTGCGCTTCACTTTGTGTACCTGCCATGGCCGACCCGGCAAACACCATCTCTTCCATGATGCTCTCCTCTATTTCCATCCACAAATAAGTTCTGCCTTCTCACTTATGATTCCCCAGTCATCTTTCACTGATCTACAGATCTACTATCGATCTATCTATTGATCTATCCATCTATCATTGAGCTATCTCTCTATTTTACATTTATTTATTTATTTTTTAAAATTAGCATATCATGTATTATTGGTTTCAGAGGTACAGGTCTGTGATTCATCAGTCTTAGGTAACCCCCAGGGATCATTACATCCCATGCCCTCCTTAATGTCCACCATCCAGTTACTCCATCCCCCACCTTCTAGCAACCTTCAGTTTGTTTCTAATGTTTAAGGGTCTCTTACGGTTTGTCTCCTTCTCCGGTTTTACCTTGTTTTATTTTTTTCCTCTCTTCCCCTATAATCCTATTTTGTTTCTTCAATTACACACATCAGTGAGATCGTATGATAATTGTCTTTCTCTGACTGACTAATTTTGCTTAGCATAATACCCTTTAGTTCCATCCATTGCAAATGGCAAGATCTCATGTTTTTAATGGCTGAGTAATATTCCATTATATATATATATATATATATATGCCACATCTTCTTTATCCTTCACATCTGTGCTCTTTCCATAGTTTGGCTATTGCAACCATTGCTGCTATAAACATTGGGGAGCAGGTGCCCCTTCTGATCACTACATTTGTGTCTTCGGAGTAAATACCCAGTAATGCATTTGCTGAGTCATAGGGTAACTCTATTTTCAACTTCTTGAGGAACCTCCATGCTGTTTTCGAGTGGCTGCACCCGCTTGCTTTCCCACCAACAGTGTAGGAGGGTTCCCCTTTCTCTGCATCCTCGCCCGCATCTGTCATTTCCTGACTTGTTAACTTTAGCCATTCTAACTGGTGTGAGGTGGTATCTTGTTGTGGTTTTGATTTGTTTCCCTGATGCTGAACGATGTGGAACATTTTTCATGTGTCTGTTGGCCATTTGGGTGTCCTTTTTGGAGAGATATCTGTTCATGTCTTCCGCCCATTTCTTGATTGGATTATTTTTTCTTTAGGTGCTGATTTTGATAGGTTCTTTATAGATTTTGGATACTAGCCCTTTATCTGATAAGACAGATTGCAAATACCTTTTCCCATTCTGTCAGTTGTGTTTTGGTTTTGTCCCCCATTTCCTTCACTGTGCAAAAGCTTTTGATCTTGATGAAGTCCCAATAGTTCATTTTCGCCCTTGTTTTCCTTGTCTTTGGTGATGTTCCCAGCAAGAAGATGCTGCAGCCGAGATCAAAGAGATTGCTGCCTGTGTCTTCTTCAAGGATTTTGTTGGATTCCTGTCTCACATTTAGGTCTTTCATCCATTTTGAGTCTATTTTTGTGTATGATGTAAGGAATGGGACAGTTTTATTCTTCTTCATGTGGCTGTTCAATTTTCCCAGCACCATTTGTTGAAAAGACTGTCTATCTTCCACTGGATAATCTTTCCTCCTTTGTTGACGATTAGTTGACCATAGAGATGAGGGTCCATTTCTGGGTTTTCTATTCTGTTTTCTATTCTATTCTGTTCTATTGATCTGTTTTTGTGCCAGTACCATACTGTCTTCGTGATGACAGCTTTGCAATAGAGCCTGAAGTCTAGAATTGTGTTGCCACCAGCTTTGGTTTTCTTTTTCAACTTTCCTTTGGTTATTCAGGGTCTTTTCTGGTTCCATACAAATTTTAAGACTATTTGTTCCAGCTCTGCAAGAAAAGTTGATGGTATTTTGATAGGGATTGCATTGAATGTGTAGACAGCTCTAGGTAGCATAGACATTTTAACCATATTTGTTCTTCCAATCCATGAGCATGAAATGTTTTTCCATTTCTTTGTGTCTTCCTTGATTTCTTTCATAAGTGTTCTGTAGTTTTCTGAGTACAGATCCTTTACTTCTCTGGTTAGATTTATTCCTAGGTATTTTATGGTTTGGGGTGCAATTGTAAATGGGATTGACTCTTTAATTTCATTTTCTTCTGGTCTCATTGTAACTGATTTCTGTGCATTGATTTTATATTTTACCACTTTGCTGAATTCCTGTGTGAGTTTTAGCAATTTCAGGGTGGAGTCTTTAAGCTTTTCCACATAGGATATCATGTCATCTGCAAAGAGTAATAATTAGACTGCTTCATTGCAGATTTGGATGCCTTTTATTTCTTTTTCTTGTCTGATTGTTAAGGCTAGGACTTCTAATACTATGTTGAACAACAGTACTTCTAATACTAGTACTTCTAACTAGTACTAGTACTTCTAATACTAGGTTGAACAACCGTGGTGACAGTGGATATCCCTGCTGTATTCCTGACCTTAGATGAAAAGCTCTCATATTTCCCCATTGAGAATGATAATTGTCGTGGGATTTTCATATATGGCTTTTATGGTATTGAGGTATGTTCCCTCTATCCCTACATTGTGAAGAGTTTTAATCAAGAAAGGATGCTTTACTTTGTCAAATTCTTTTTCTGCATCTATTGAGAGTATCATAGGGTTCTTTTTCTTTCTTTTATTAATGTAGTGTATCACACCAATTGATTTGCAGATGTTGAACCACCCTTGTAGCCCAGGAATAAATCCCATTTGGTCATGGTGAATAATCCTCTTAATATACTGTTGGATCCTTTTGGCTAGTATTTTGGTGAGAATTTTTGCATCTAGGCTCATGAGAGATATTGGTCTGTAATTCTTTCTAGTGGGATCTTTGGTTTTGGGATCATGGTAATGCTGGCCTCATAGAAAGTGTTTGGAGGTTTTCCATCTATTTCTACTTTTTGAAACAGCTTTAGAAAAATAGGTGTTAATTCTTTAAATTTTTGGTAAATTCCCCTGGGAATTTATCTGGCCCTGGGCTCATGTTTGTTGGTAGATTTTTGGTGACTGCTTCAGTTTCCTTGCTGGTTTTGGGTCTGTTCAGGTTTTCTATTTCTTCCTATTTCAGTTTTGGTAGTTTGTAAGTCTCTAAGAATGCATTTATTTCTTCAGACTGCCTAATTTGTTGGCATTTGGTTGCTCATAATATGTTCTTATAATTGCATTTCTTCTGTGTTGGTTGTGATCTCTCTTCTTTCATTCACTATTTTATTTATTTGGGTCCTTTCTCTTTTCTTTTTGATAAGTGTGGCCAGAGGTTTATCAATCTTATTCATTCTTTCAAAGAACCAGCTCCTAGTTTTGTTGGTCTGTTCTTTTGGTTTCTATTTAATTGATTTCTGCTCTAATCTGTATTATTTCTCTTCTCCTGCTGGGTTTAGGCTTTATTTGCTGTTCCGTCCCCAATATGTGGGGCTTTCTAAGACCTGCCTTACATTCAAGGTGTTGTGAGTATTTCCTTCTTCTCAGACACAGCGTGGGGTCCTAGAAGGCACAGATCAGAGTGATTCCTATTTGTGTCTTATAGAGCGGGAAATCATTAAGTAGAAAAACCCAGAGGTGACCCCTTGTGCCTTCAAAAGAGGTGTGTGTGTGTCATAGCTTACACAAAAGGGTATACATCCATTTCTGTCCCGAGCCTTTCCTTTTGCTGAGCTCTGTGGGAGACACAGACACTTTGGTGAGGTGGATCAGATCAGGAGCTACTGTTGCTGATGCAGAGCCAGCTAACAGGTATTGTGTGCTTCAGAGATGAGAATGTGCTCCCTTTCTGCACTCAAGGTATTCAACTCTTCCATGGAGATGGTAGGACTTATTGCACCGACAAGTATGTGATCTTTAGTTGAGTTACCACATGGGCTGTGTGTGGTTAATAAGCAGCCTAAGACGCAGTGTGCCCTCCACTGTGTGGCAATGGGAATAGGGGAATTCCCCTTTTTATGGGAATATGATATTAGAAAGACTGTCTTATCAGTTTCCTATGAAGATCAAATCTGATAATGCCTGTAAAGTCTTAGAACAGGGCCCGACATCATGAGGCTTCAGTCAACCCAGCTCAGTCTGGGGGAAAAAGAGAAAAGAAGAACCATTACAGATTAGGACACTGCAGACTTAGGTAACGCATGGACCTTACAGCTGATATGAACAAACTGCTTTTAAAAACACATTTTGAGACATTTAGGGTTAAGTGAACACAGACTGGGCCTTGAAGATGGGAAAGAGAAACACAGTCCCTGGCACTAGGAACTGGCCTGTGCTATCAGCCATGCCTGTTTTTGCTGTGGTAATCTTCTGATCTTTGTCTTTGTGGCCACCAGAGTCTCTGCTTGGTTAGCTTAGTGGTCAGCTACTAATTATGCAGTTATTTCCTGAAATGCCTGGGACTAGCAAGTCAAAGGGCTCCCTGTGCATGCTGGGGCACTCCTTCTGTGGAAGAGTGGATGTCTGGAGGTCCTTACTCCACCATTCCCACAGATGTCATCCTCCCAAGTAATTTTTAGGAACAAATAATTTATCTCTACTGTGCCGGTGCAACCATTTCTTTCTTCTCTCCTCAAATATTAAAATACTCTGCAAGTAACCCACATACCTGTGCAAGAAAGTTTCTTTGTCCAAACCAAGAGAAAGGATCTAGGGGGAACATCGGGGGCAAGAAGATTTAAAACAGGAACAAGAGAAAAAGAAAAGCTACCCTTCTCCACTCCGCTGCCCCACCTCTTCTCCCAAATCCTTGGAAAAGTTGCCATATATATGGGGCTTGAACTAATTTCACTTAAATTTTGAAAGACCAAGAATAAGGCAGATATTGGGAAAATACCAGAAGAATGTTAACTGAGTACACCCTGCAGCTGGGCGTTGGGTATCCAGTGATGACTAAGACACAGAACCTGCTCCTGAGTATCTCTTAGTTTGAAATAAATTTAGAATTAGGGTATATGATTAAGATAGATTAAGATTAAGATAGATGATGCAGGTGGCCCAAGAGGAAAATGATGAAGTTTCAGTGGCTTAACACACACACGCGTTTATTCCTCGCTCACCTTTCTGAGGCACCCACGGCACGGCAGAGGCAGGCTCCTTCCACCTTGTGGGCTCCTAGTTCCTCTGGGTCCTCTGAGTCTGCTCTTCTTGGTGTGGTGGACGGGGAGAGTCAGGATGACATCACAGTGGGTCAGTTCCCAGGCGTTGCACTCGTTTGCTTCAACTCCCCTGGCCGGAAGCTCATCATCAGGACACACCTAACTGCAAGGGAACGTGGCAGTGCACTTTGTTTCTGTGCCTGGGGGGAGAGGAGAGAATGGGTTCTGGGGACGACCTGCCATCTCCACCCCCTCCATCAGGTCAGCACATGGCTGTGATGCCACCTCCGAAGGGCTCAGTGTCTGGGAGGGATCACGGGACGTTCAGAGTGGGCAGGGACTTCTTATTGTGAGTTATGGGAACAGTTTCTGGAGCAATCATCCTGCCAGCTCCCTCTCAGTGGCCCTGGTTTCATGCTGGGCAGTAGACTCTTTGAAATCAGGTTAGGTATCATCTTCTCTGGGATAGTTAAGAATCGCCCCTGAAACCCTCTTACACTGTTGGTGGGAATGCAAGTCGGTACAGCGACTTTGGGAAACAGTGTGGAGATTCCTTAAGACATTAAAAATAGGATGCCTGGGTATTAAAGCCTCTGCCTTTAAATAGGTTAAAGCCTCTGCCTTCGGCTCAGGTCATGATCCCGGGGTCCTGGGATCGAGCCGCCACATCGGGCTCTCTGTTCAGGAGGGAGCCTGCTTCCTCCTCTCTCTCTCTCTGCCTCTCTGCCTACTTGTGATCTCTGTCTGTCAAATAAATAAATAAAATCTTTAACAAAAAAAAAAAACCCACACACAAAAAAAACTCACAAGAAATTAAAAATAGGGCTTCCCTATGACCCTGCAATTGCACTACTGGGTATTTACCCCAAAGATACAGATGTCGTGAAAAGAAGGGCCATCTGTAACCCAATGTTCATAGTAGCAATGGCCACGGTCACCAAACTGTGGAAAGAACGAAGACGCCCTTCAACAGATGCATGGATAAAGAAGATGTGGTCCATATATACAATGGAGTATTATGCCTCCACCGGAAGTGATGAATACCTAACTTTTGTATCAATATGGATGGGACTGGAGATTATGCTGAGTGAAATAAGTCAAGCAGAGAGAGTCAATTATCATATAGTTTCACTTATTTGTGGAGCATAAGGAGTAATGCGGAAGACATTGGGAGGAGAGGAGAGGTGTGTTAAGGGAAATCGGAGGGGGAGACAAACCATGAGAGACTGTGGACTCTGAGAAACAAACTGAGGGTTTTGGAGGGGAGAGGGATGGGGGGTTGGGTGAGCCTGGTAATGGGTATTCAGGAGGGCACGTATTGCATGGAGCACTGGGTGTGGTGCATAAACAATGAATCTTGGAACACTGAAAAAATAAAATAAAGTTTAAAAAAAAAAAAAAAAAAAGAATCGCCCCTGAGCTCTCATGGTGTCCAGAGCTCAGCACTACCAAACCCCTTTCAGCTATTTCTTTAATTGTGGGTGGGTCTGGACCTCAATGGCGAGGAACAGAATAAAAGAATATGGGGATGGGCAAAATGGGCAAAGGTGATCAGAAGGTACAAACTTCCAATTATAAGACAGTAAGTCACAGATGTAATGTACAGCTTGGTGACTGTACTTCATAATACTGTCGTGTATACTTGAAAGTTGCTAAGAGAGGAGATCTTAAAAGTTCTCATCACAAGAGAAAAAATTATAACCATGTGTGGTGATGCATATTAGCCAGACTTATCACAATGAGCATTTCTCACCAAATTGTTGTGTTGTATACCTGAAACTAATATAATGCTCTATGTCAATTATGTCCCCCCCAAATATGCATGTATATAAAAGAACCCCAGGTCATTCATTTGAGGCTAATATTTGGAAACACTTATCTAGAGCACTTATCTATATATCTGGGCATGATGACTATTTTCTTTTTCCTACTGCCATGGTCACAGCATGTATAAATAATTCAATCACTGTATAGGTATGCTGAAAAAAAAAAAGAAATAAAGTAGTTTAAGCAAAGAGGTTTATCATGTTGCTGATAAATTGTATCAGTCACGATACAGACCGGAGAGGAACGCCCAGTGCATGTGAACAGGGAAAGTATCATATAATGAAGACTTCATCGTAACTGGAGTTACAGTGGAGTAAGGGATCGGGACAAGGGGACACTGACTGGAGGAAAGTAGAGAGCATCCTAAAGGATGGAGCAAGAGGTGATGTGCAAAGTAGCTTAGGCAACTCCTAAGAGAAGGACTTTGCTATCTGCATCTATCAATCTCAGGGAAGGCTGGCTCGCCCTGTCTCTGAGCCGTGTTCAGTCTCTCCTGTCCTTATCATCTTCCAACCGTCCTTCTCGACGGAGGACCTTTGATTCCTGCTCTGTCTATCTATCTCCAATATAGACGTATTTTTGGTCACATTTCAAAGTCAATTCAATAGTTCACATTAGATGGTTAATTTGGTGCTGTCACGTGGTGGGGAGGTAGGGCCTCCAGGGATTCAAGGATGAACAGGGCAGGGGGTCCCTGTTCCTTGGGACTTGCAGTCTAGGACGGAGACAAGTGAACATGGACTTGGACATAGGTAGGTTCTAAGTGATGGAGCAGTCAGAGAGTGCTTCTCAGAGGAAGCGTCAGCTAAGCTGCATCCTCGAGAATGAGTGCAAGCTAATCAAGGCAAGAGGTGGAAAGTGTAAGGGTGAGCATTACGGGCAAGGGGACCGGAAGATGCAAAGAGCAGAAGGTAAGATGTAAATAAAAGAGAAACACCCCTCATTTCTTTACTTAAACATTTTTAGGGGTTCTCTGTGTCGTTATGGTCTGGTTCAAGTTCTTAAGTCTGTTCCCTGGGGCAGCTCACTCCCCAGAGGAAGAAAGGAGGGGACAGAGCTATGGATACTCAGTATTTCCTACTACTTACCACACAGGAATTTCGTCAACTGCGTGCCCTCACCGTGTGTGCAGAGAGCTGAGGTGAGGGCTTGGGGAAGCCTCTCCTCCTAGAATTCTGCTCCAACCAGCCCTCCCTGCCGTCCTCACTTCTGCTCCCCACCTCCTGTGGGGATTGGCTTGCACAAAGCATGTGCATGCTGTCCTGGTGCTTGTTTGCAAGCACTTTGGGGACAGTGAGGAGCCCCAGACTGAGACAGGACCTGCACAGACTGAAGGCAGCCCTCGACAGAATTCGGTGAATCACTGTGGCTCCTTCTCAGTCCAACCCAGACAAGGGCACTTGCCCCACCTCAGCACAGACATCATGAGCAGCAAAAATACAACGATGATACCATCATCCCTCCTAAAAATTCAAAATAATTCCTTAATATCATCAAATATACAGAGAGCTCTCAAATTTCCCCGATGGAGTACAAAGAGATCTTTTGTTTTCACAATTACTTTTGTCGGAGTAAGTGCACTTATCACATTTGCTTGACATGTTTCTAAGCTTCATTTAATCTTGGCTGATTCCTGTCTCTCCTTCTCTGGCTCTTTGTCTCGTCAGATTCTTATTAAAAAAACCAGGTCATTTATCTTCTAGAGTTTTCCATGTTCTGGATTTGATGGATTGTATCTTAACACATTGCTCTATCCCCAATATTTCCTATAAAGTGGTAATTAGTTCTAGAGGTTTGGTCAGATTCACATTCCACATTTTGGCAAGAAGAAATGACATTTTCTATCACTTCTACCCATCGAGACTCTGCAAGTGCCGAGTGCTACACTGCTTGGCGCTCTCGCTCTCCAGAGAAGGGCTACTTGCACAGCTGCTGTATTGTAGAGATGGCTTTGCAGGAGCACGGCTAAGGGTTATACAAAGCTAATAACGCAGGGCAAGCCTAGTGCTGGTGGAGCTGCCCGTGCAGAGGGGACGGAAGGCATGTGCGTTTCCCTTCATGCGCCTCCTTTCCTTGGACGTGTCTGTTCCTGGTCTCCTGCAGACTTGACCACACTGAGGAGACAGAGGCAGAAGCTGGGCTTTGAACCTGGCATATAACTCTCAGCAGTAATGAGGGCTTTGAATGATGACATGACCACAGACGATCTTGCTGCTGAAATGAAGGTGCCACAGAGTGCCAGGAGCACAAGGCCACTGTCATCTGGAAGTTTTCCTTGGTCTGAGCCCGGATTCCTCCCCAGATGCAGATCCCGAGCGTGGGCTTGTGTGCACGTAGTCTGTTTAGCGAAGTGATGCTACGGCACCAGAATGGAGAGCTGGAAAGAGTAAAACGGGGAAGGAGGAAAAGCCAAAGCAGGCGAAGAACTGTGCGGTGACTGCTGTGCGCGGTCGAGCTCAGTTTCATCACGAAGGACTCTTGGAATAACCACACAGGGGGCATTTTTGAATTTTCCGCCCAAGAGGTGAGAATGAGAGTGCCTCACCCACTGGCCGCAGTCTTCCATTCCCGAAGGCTCGATACAAGGAAGGGGTGTTCACACGCATCTTCCCAAGTTTGCACGTGCACCAGAGTGGCTAAGTCCTCAAGTAGTGGCTTCAGTCCATCTAGACATGGACGAAAGAGGTGCCTACCCAGAAAACGAGTTCCATGGTACGACTGAGACAGGGAGCTGTCCAGATGCACTGGTATGCTCGCTGCTGTTTGCTACAGCAGTGTCCTGAGCGAGGAGGCAGGCCTGGAGAGTACGGTGGGTCCTTGGGGGAACCTGAGGCCACCCTTAGGTTTGATGATTCATTAGAAGGATCCAGACAAGATACTGTAATCACAGGTGTGGTTTATTACAGTGATGGGGTACAGACTAAATCCACCGGGACAAAGGCACTGAGGACAGAACCCCAGGGAAACCAGGTGGGAGTTTCAAGTTTTCCTTTCTCAGTGGAGTCCCACGCACAGATTAACCCCCCTCCCCACCCCCCTGCAACATGTGATGTGAGACAACGCAGACCCACTCTGGCCAACCAGGGAAGCTCACAGCCCTGGTGTCTGGGGTGCTTTGGGGCCCTCGCACCTGCATGCCTGACTCTACTGCTCACTCTCCAGCCCCCTCGTCCTAACGGGGCTCTGGCTACTCTCAGATCTTCCCAAGCATTGGCTGGGTTTTAGAGTATTTTCCTGCGGGGCTGCAGGGTGAACAGAAAGCAAGAAGAGAGAGAGAAAGAGAGACACGCTGCCTGCTGGTGAGAAGCCACCAGGCTGTCAGAGCCCCACTTCATCTGGCCGCTCCTCTTCATCTGGCTTCAAACCTGCCAAGGTGGGCATCTAGAGGCCATATTCAGTTCCAGGCCTTTTCTTTGTTCTTCAGCAAGTGGAGAGGCTTGTCTTTTCCCTCCAAAATGCCTCCCCAAGTTTCTCCCCTCCATTGTCTGGGTCAGGCCTTGGGGCTATCCTCTAAGTGGATCTCCTGCCTTAAATTTCTCTTATTCCTCAAACCACCCTTGCTGGGGTCCTCGGAGGACCTGAAGCATGGTTTCTTCTCAAAAGTTGCTGTGGCTTTCTACTGCTCCCAGGTACCTGCAAGTTCTGTAGGAGGTCCTCTCGGTCCTCGGAGATCTGGCCTTAATCAATTTCTGTAGTTGCAGACTCGCTTCGGCTCTCAAGCTTCGGTGAGACCAAGTTGCCCTGTACCCAAGGCCCAGGCCTTGTATTGGCTGCTCCACCTTCCCTGGGCCCCCGTGTTCTTCCGAACCTGCTTCAAAGGGCACAAGGTCTTCCTGATGGCTCAGTGCCAAACTAGGTTTCCTCCTGTGTGTCCCTGGAGAATGTTGTCTTGATTGTACTGAATTTGTACTTAACACCCCCCTCCCCACCACCCCTAACCCCCAGTGTGGCTATTCTCACCAGAGGACCCTTTGTGCTGGTTGGGTGTTTTGTGAGCAGAGAGCAGAGTTTGGGCTTAGCTTTGGGAGTGACTCTTAAGCTCCCTGGGACTTTCCTCGAGAACCTTCTTCCAGGCTGAAGTGCCCTTCCTGGGAAGTGAGGAGACTGACCCCTGTTATAAGGATTCATTTCTGGATTTACATAGCCACCCTCTACTAGACCACATCGCCCCAACATTCCTGCCTGCTGTGCCCTCCTGCAGCTCCCTTGGTGGCCATTCCTGCTAGGAGATGGCTCTGCAACCGCCTGGGTTTGTGAGAGAACTTCCAACGATGTTGACTTTCCAAAGGAAAGGCATGGAAGTTTTTGGTCCCTTTCCCCCAGGAGGCTTCTTAGCTTCTGAGCCAACTGTGCACCTTTCCTCCCCGCCTGTCTGCAGAGCTCTCTCGTACTTGGAAGGACAACCTCTGTGAGGTCGAAACAGTGCTCTGACCTGCTTTGAATAGTGACACTTTGCATGACAAAGAACAAAGACAATTTGCTTCTGGCTGGTTCTGATTCTCTCTAGACTACAAAGTAAGGCAACTGTTCAAAAGCCATCTTCTCTCTCTATTTTCAAGATTTACAGCAGGGCTTCTCAAATGTTAAAATGTCTGGAAATTGCCCAGGGATCTTGTTAAAATGCAGATTCTGACTCAGTTGTTCTGGGCAGGGCCCTGAGATCTGGCATTTATAACAAGCTAACAGCTTGGTGATAACTTTGCTGTGTGTCCTTGGACCAAACTTTGGAAGCTGGGGTCTAGCTATATAGCCAGGCATCCAGCCAAATCTGTGTCTCCAACACTTAGTATTTGTCACTGGGTAAATAGTGGGTGATAGGTAAATCGTCGCTGGCTGGGTTAGAGAATTAATTCATCCTGATTATAATGTTGATGATAAAAAGCTAGTGTTTGAGCTCTTAGTATCTGTCAGGCACTCAGACTTAAATTTAATTCTAAGTAGAGCCAGGAAAGGGACTTAGCATCACTTCTCCTAGTTGACAGGTGAGAAGGCCAAGCCCCAGGGAAGCTGAGTGATTGTTCTGAGGGTGAAGCAGGCATGTGGACCCAAGCCCAGGCCCTGAACATCTGTGGCATCCAGACCGTCAGACGAAGGGGGTACAGGTCCCAGTGCCAAGTCCCTTGCCAACTTGTAAAGGAGCTTTCTGGAGTGCATCGTGGGTGCTTGGCAATCTCTCTGATTTCATTGATGACCTGCACCCATCTCACAGTTAGTAATCTAGTTCCCTGAAGTAGGAAGGGTGATCTTTTTGTGCTAAGGCATAGATTTCCAAGTGATCAGGAGAGAACGACCCTGGAGACCAGGGACCCTCAGGGGAATGCTTACAGGAGCATCACAGGATCTGAGAAGCTCTCTGCTGTGTTGTTGCATGTGACATGGGTGTATTTTCTAAGAGGGTGAACCCACAGACTTCACCAGCTTCTCCAAGGGTATGTGACCTCAGAAGAGCTAAGAACAACCTCTCTTAACAATTAGAACTGTCTCTATCCAGGATTCCCATGACAGATATAAATAATTCTTCAGAAATCCCAGAGAAAGGAAATACCTTTGAACTTGTAGCAGGAAAGGGGCAGCCTTGCTAAGACTTGGCCTGGTTATAGGCTGTTGAGTCCTTGGACACTGTGGCCCCTCTCTTCCCATCTCCATCAGATTCTGCTGGGTTCTTGGTGGTCACCTCTGTCCTCCCCACGGGGTGGGGGCCATGTCCTATCCATCATCGGTTCTAGGAGTTGTCGCTCGGTGTCTGGCACAGAGCAGAGCTATGAAATGTTAGTGGAATTGGTAGGACTGGCTAGATAAAGCTGGAACTTTCTTTAGAATTCCCTTCCCTCTGTAGATGTTGGTCTCCTGTGCGGTCCTGGAGCACGAGCACCACGAGAGGAAGCCGTCGTCTTTTGGTTCACCACGTGGCGGCGCTATGGGTCTGCAGTTGGGTCCCTCGGCGTCTCCACCTGCCTGCGACAATGCATTATTCAAAAGGATGATCGCTACCGACAG
This sequence comes from Mustela lutreola, assembly GCF_030435805.1. Taxonomy (NCBI): domain Eukaryota; kingdom Metazoa; phylum Chordata; class Mammalia; order Carnivora; family Mustelidae; genus Mustela; species Mustela lutreola. The sequence continues at coordinate 7,357,464 of NC_081292.1, read as the reverse complement.
TTAGACTCACGATGTATAATGTCACAGCGAAATGGCCAGTAATGAAAGGGATGGGGCAGACTGCTAGCTGCATCCCAGCCCGCTTGTACCTGGCGTTGCGTGGCCGGTGCCCGCAGGAGACACCCCGCCTGGCCCACGCTCCGAAGGAGTCACAGATTCATCGTGCAAACCCACAGGTTGCAGCCAACTATTTCCGAGGGATACTGCCTTCCTCGCTCCCTATGCTCATCACGAGGCGAATGGAAACCGGTCCCTCGAGCGCGGGCTGCTCCTGCTTCCAGCCCAGGGTTCGGCTTGGCCGCATTAGAGGGTATAGCTTGCAGGAGTAGCCCCGGAGGGATGCACAGAAGTTTTGAGCGAGTGGGCCGGCTCGGCTGGAAGAGGGGAAAGTGGCTTCCCTGCTGGGGTCCAGCGTGCCTCCAGCTCGGCCTGCCCTCCTTGGGCGCCCCCTCGGAGCTCCTGCCTCTAGGCGGCAGCAGCGCATCGGCGAAAGCGCTCCCGAGCCTGGCTGGGGCGCAGGACTCCCAGACAGGGTTGCTTTCGCAGCCTACAACTTCCGCCCTGTGATTGTGGGAAGTGGGTTCCTGTCCTATGTTCAGCCTCTGTTTTCTCCTCCGTAAAATGGGGCTGTTAGCACCTGCTGTCCCAGGTATGTGAAGGCTCTTGGATACTCTGATAAGCACCTTCAGGGGGAGGCATTTAGAGGATTAGGAAAACCCAGGGTCCAAGTCCTAACCTCTTAGGGACTGAACTTTGATCTGCAAAAGATAAGGCTGGAGCAGATGATGCTCAAGGTTCTCCCATTCTGCACTTCAGCCTTTTATAAAACAGACCTAGCCCGCGTATCACACCTTCGAGGCCTTGATCTGGCAAACAGTCAGAAATTATGGAAGCAAAAAAAGGAAGAGGCAGTTAGGATGACCTAGATTATTCCTGTTATGAAATTCATCTGTTACCATGGAGTGAAGGGTCCAAGATATTTTCTTCTGCTGCTCTTCCTATAAGCAGCTCAGAGACCCCCTCCCTCCCACCCCCCTCCCCCTACAGCCTTCTGTAACATCCCCAGGCAATGTCAAGTGTTTCCGATTCTGCGCTTGTTCATTGCACCTTAGAGCACAATCGTGATATTGTTGATATTGTTTCCTGTGTTTGTTTTTGAACTGAGTCTATTTCCCCTCCACCATTCTTACTGCTCTTATAGTATGTTACTTCCTCTATAGTTATTTTATAGCATAAAACTTGCTCTATGTTGTGATTGTGTGTGCATGCCTACTGTCTCCCCTTCTCTCTGTAAATCAAGTATCCATATTGGGGCTGCCAGTATCAGGGCAGCTAACCCAGTGCCTGGCCAGTGGTAATCAGTTGAAAAGAGACTCTTACGTGAATGAATGAATGAATGAATGAAGATTGTAGGTGGGGGAGCAATGATATGCATGAGCGAGGCGTCTCTGATAGGGAGGTTTTAGGTTCTGGGGCAGCGTCCTGGATGAGGATGGATCTGGAGGAATTATATGATGCATTGGGCTGCCTCCTCAACAGCACAGGGGAAGGTAATCCTTTTTATGCTGCCCGAACAATGGACATCAAGGTCATACATCTGCAATCCCAAACTCAGTCTTTTTTTTTTTTTTTTGTATTGTGTGTGTTCAAGTATAGACTTCATGTTCTCTTTTATTTTCCTTGAAGGTTAAACTTTTGCTTTTTTCATCTATAAAGATGTTTTAAAATCCCATCTTGAAGCTTTAAAGATTTTTCTCCCAGAAGCTAGCTATAGATATATAAAATCCACCCACCTTACAAATGAAAATGATTGATACACATCAAAAAAGTTATCTGCATCGGATAATAAAACCCAGCTTAAGCTTCTCTTCAAATGCTCACTCCAGGAATTTAACTGAAAAGGCAGGTTCCTTACAGACTCGTGGTAGGGAATTTAGGAGTGGGGAGGATTCTAGGTGGAAAGGGAAGCTCACATTTAGGCAGGCGGTGTCCTAAGCACTTTATGTAAGAGACACCACTCAATCCGCCCCGGCAAGGAAGTTAGCACCAGCCTTAGTTTTGCAAGGGAGGGAATTTGAGGCTCTGATATGTGAAGTAACGTGTTCAAAGCCACACCAGTTGGTGGTAGTGGCTTCCACTTAGGTTTCTGAACACGCAGACCTTCTACCCCAACACACGTCGTGTGATCCCACCATCTCAGAACTCTGAGATGTAACTTTATGTAAAAGGAATATAACTCTGTGTGAAAACGGAGTGCATCTTGTGACTACAGAACTCGTCTGATCCCTCCTCACCCAATCCTGAGTCCTGGTGTGACTTTGTCATCCACAGAGGTTAGGAGTGGGGGTGGGGGTGGGGTTAGGGAAGTCGGGCAGGTGTGGGTTCAAATCTCTGCTCCTCCAACTTCTTAGTTGTTCAGCTTTGGACAAACTCCTTAACTAGTTCTTGGTTTTCTCATCTGTAAAATTGCCTACTTTATAAGATGTTTTGAAGATCAAGGGACATAATGAATATAAAGAAACCTGGACAGAGGAGGTACTCAGTAAATGCTAACAGGATGTCTTCCTGAGGCATTAATGGTGCTTTGACTTTTCCCCCTTTGCTCTGTGGTGGACCACTGCCAGCCCCAACTCCGGGCCAAGAGAAAGCCCTCCTCTTCCTCAAGGTAGTTTATTTGGATCTTTCAGAAATGGTCTTAATAAATATTTAAATCTATGATGACTATTAGTATGAATGGCTCCTCCTACAGTAACAGTGCACAACTTGTACAACAGTGCCACGCGGCCCTGGATCCCTTTGGAAAAGAAAAAGAAGTTGTTTTTTTTTTTTTTTTTTTTTTTTTCCCTGAGTGGAAGAGGAAGACCTCATGCCTTTGAGAGATGGACCTCCCTTGCTCTAGGGTGACACTGACCTGTGGATGAAGGTTCAGTTCTTTCCTAGTCTAGGGTGTGGGGTGGAGGCTGATTCTCCAGATGGGCACAGTCCCAGAGAAGGAGAGCTAAAATTCTTAGCCACTAAGAAGAAGAGGTGTGGGGTTTACTCAGTCAAACTTGGAGTTGAGAAACAGTGGGCAGGTGCCGGGTGGATGGAGCCTCCCGTTCCACAGTGTTCCGGCCGTAGTCCACATCTCCGTGGCGCTGGAGTGGTGACAGCAGCAAAGCCCCCCTCAAATGGACCCCACAGGGCCTGACAAGGAGGACCAGGAGCAGCCACCGTGGCAGTTGAAAGAGCAGAGGCTATCCTGTATTTGGGCTGTGGTGTCACACATAAAATGCGTTATAGGGTATCAGTTAGGAGATGGGTTTCAGAGGCTCGTGTCTCTGGGTCACTACCTAGTTGTAGGATCTGGGGCAAGTGCCTCAGTTTTCTTATCCATAGCATGGAGATGTTAACAGTATCTAACCCAACATGTCGTGAAGAGAAAGTGCATTAATCCATGCAAAGTGCCTAGAACAGCATCTGACAGGCAGTGAGCGGTCAAGAAATGGCAACTGTATCATTTGAGGCTTCAAGAGAGATGGGAGGCTCCACTTCCTTCCCCCCCAAGTAACTGAAAGTGGGTTTATTGCTGATCTTGGCTGACAAGGCTGAGGTGGATTTAATTTGATTTAGCAATATATAGAAATATGACATTTCTTGCAAAAGAAAAAAAAAAAAAAGAAAGAAAAGAAATACAGCATTTCTTGGACCTGAGAGTGAGAGAGGCAATTCACCGGCCTTGCAGGTTTTGTTATGATTATTGGTGCAGGCGGGGTTTCAGCAGGCCCAGCGGGGAGGTGGTGGGGGCTTGGTCCTCACTGTGTTCCTGCTGTGCGCGCCCCAAACTTCCTGTTCTTTTACTCTCTAATCCTGACCTGTATGTTGCTGTTTTCACAGTGTACGTGTTACCGCTCATCTTTGTAGGAAAAAGTCAGGGAGAAACCACAGAGGTGGGTAAACCAACAGGTTCCCAGAGTCTCACGGAATGATCTTAGTCATTTTCCACATTTGTGCTTCCCGATTCCCTTTCTGAGATATTCAGTTTTTTGCTTCTCTTTCGTACTCCTGAACACAGGACTCAGCACACCTCCCCTTCCTGTCCTCAGAGGCCTCTTTCCCCGGAAGCCCCTCTGTTGCCTGCAGGTCCAAGAAGCCTCCTGCGGAGAGGGCTTAGCCACTCAGCGTGGAGCCAGGGCCAAGCTTCCACCCTCAGGCTCTGTGTGAGGTACGGTCCCCGCATGAGGGAGGGTACAGTGGAGGACATACAGACTCGGGTACATCGCTGAGGCCACAGCATCACAAGAAGACACACCTGTTCACTCATGTAAGACAGCTTTGGTGCTCCACACCTCAGGACAATCTACCACGGGAAGAAGGGACAGGATGTATCTGTTGACGCCTTTTCACCTCCTGTCTCTCATGGGTCCAAGTGTGCTCCAGGGGTGTGAACTCCTCGGCACCTTCCGGATGCGGTGCACAGACCCTGGCTGATGGAGAAGCCAGACCCCATGACTCCTCGCACAGTGCTCCACCTGAGCCTATAAGGCGGGAACGGGAGCCTGGGTCTGCTGCGGTTGCATGTGAGTGCCAGAGCTGCTCTGGTGCCTACTGCTGAGAGTATGATGGAAGTGGGAACCCCGCCAACAGAAAAGCTGGGACAGCCCTGAGGCTATGGGGACAGTGGCTGGTGCTCTCCTTTGAGTGAATGACCAAGTTGTCTTCAGGGAGGCAGGTCCGTTGTGCTGATGTGGGTCTATGGGGTCCGTCCTCTCTCTGTGATTCAAGAACTTCCATGAACTTCGACTTGTGCTGTCACCATCTCCGCGAGTGGCTTCCAAGTTCACCATAACAGGGGAAGTGAGCGCAGGATGACGTCCTGGGGCTTTGATCTCCTCCAAGGGGACACACCTCACTTCTGCTTATCGCCCATCACTGTGGAGGCTGCCCTTTTGGAACCACCCCTGGATACGGCTTCCTTCAGCTGCCGCCGCTCAGGGACAGCCGAGCATGGGCACAGATTCCGGCCCCTGTGTGCTGGATCTTGGACTCCTTTAGTGGGGGACTTGGGCTGGAGGGAGGCTCATCAGCGTGGGCAACATTTCCTTAAGTTGACTTTCTTTCTTTCAGAATGTCAGGGCTGCGGGGCGGCTCCCATCTGTCTCTGGCTCCTTCCCTTTATCCTTCCTTAGGTGTTTCCCCCAGTAAATCCCATGTACATCTTTGAACATCTGCTCCTCAGGGAACCTGAATGAACACATACATCATGATGACTCTGCAGATAATTTCTAGCCCTGCCTTAAGTACTGCACTCTATTTTTTCTGTAAGTCGTCATTTCATGTATCTTATTTGTTTACTTTCCTAGATACCTACTGTTTATTTTTTTCAAGGGACCTAACATCACAAATGCCCTTAATCCATATTATATTCCTGAATTCCTCCCTCTAGGACCACTCTGATTCCTTCTGCTGTCTGGAACAGGGGGTCTTCTGGGTCTGGATGCTGTCCTGTTCGGCTGGATCTTCCAGGGGCTTGTGTTCGAGTCCCCTGTCTTCCCACTAACTTGCTTTCTTGTACACGGAAGGACAAATCCCAGTAGCTTCTCAAGAACGCCTGCGTCGAAGCTAACTTTCGATTCTACAAATATATTTATTTTGCTCCTTCCGTTGGAAATACTCCGATGGTATTTTGATTCCAGTTCTTTTGTATGTGAGCTTTTTTTTCTTTTTCTATCTGGAAGTTGGTCAGATCTCATCATACGTCTTAGTGTGGGTCTTCTTTTCTCTACCATGCTGGGCTTTCATGGTCCTTTTCTGTCTGAAGATTTGAAAGTTATGGGACAATGAACAATGAGAAGTCAGTCTCCCTCCTCACCCAGGAGACAGGCCGTGCACTGTCTCCTCCCGGAGGCATTGCTGTTCCCAGTGACTTGTGCACCTGCTGACACATGGGCCGTGGCACATTACATGCACTTTATTAACACTTTCTCAACCCACTACCAGGTCTTTGGACACATCCTTTTAATAACATCACAGGATTCTAATATGTGCATATACCACAAAATGGATTGAATCTGTTCACTCGAGTGAAGCCTGAGGCTGTGTCTACTGTTTATATTTTGAGTACGGAGGGAAGACGTGTGCTGCACATCTTTGTGCCCATTGCAGATTATTTCCTTATATTTTATTTTCCAGAGTGTGCTCACGTGCGGGATCTTGGTTCTGGATTAAAGGGGATGCAGTCTTGTGGGGTTTCTTATTCTTTTCTCCCCATGGGTGTTTATGGATGGGACCCCATTTCACTGGTGATGGAGCGTGAATGCCAGGAAACATTTGGTTTGTCTTTGGCCTACACGCAGAGTACAGAAATTCCCTTCCTGCACATCACTTTTTGCTACAGGGAGGCTTTCTCACTCATGCCAGATGACACCATCTCCAGGCCCAGATGTCCACACAAACCCAAAGCTGTGAGCTTTGGAAGTCACGATTTTCCAGCTCCTTTCTGAGCTTCTGAAGCAACAAGAACAACACAAATTACACACCTTCTCCTTCTTCTCCACCAGGTCTGAATGCAGGGAGAGCTCAGATGCTTTCTGCATTCCACCCTCAATGAGGTCTGATGTGCACAAGGGAAGTACCACCTTCTGTTGGTTGGACGGCTTCCCTCTCTCAAGTATTTTTATATCTAGAAACACAGCCAATCGCCTCCACCTCTGCAAGGTTTCAAAGCATCTTGTGGTTCCTCCTGCTGGTTAAATGGCTTCACAGGGGTCAAGGTCACACGGGGATTTCAGGGCAGATCAGGGTCCTGATTCATGACTTTCTAAGCCAACCTAGAGCTGATTCCACTAGGCAACAAGATGGAGGTGTTTTCAGAAAACAAAGAACTATCAGAGAGTCAGAAGGAGATACTGGAGTCAAGGGGCCATGAGTGTGAATCCTAGAAACCTCTTCTCCTCTCGGAATCTCACATTCCTCCTTCTGCAATAAAGGCAGAAGGTATGACCTTCCAACATTGTCGTGAGCATAAAAACATGGACACAAGCCCATGGTCACAGGCCTGCTGCAGACCAAGTTTCTGAGTCTGTGAGGAGACCACTTGTGTGAGTGACTTGAAATGCAGGTGAACAGACTGGAGTCATGGTCTCTAGGACTGTGGACGGTCACGGTTACATGGACCTCCAGTATGATGCCCGGACCTAGAAAAGGAAGGGGCCCTTGAGTGGCAGAGCCCTGAATAGAGCCAAGAGTCCATCTTCCTGTGTGGTTCTGTTTACTGCTCCAACCCTGGTCCCCCACGACCCTGTGCTTAGGAGCACGCAGCCTTGTGAGGAGAACCCAACTCACTGGGGAAGGCCAGTGTAGGCAGCTTTCAGAGACCCTGGAGAGACAGATGGGGGACAGCCCAGAGTCTGCGAGGGCGGGATGAGTCAGGTGTGGGCAGGAGACTGACTCAGTGTGGGGGCCAAGTGACAAACTCTACCAACAGAGCTGGTTTGATGGGGAACATCTCTGATGGAGCTCGGCTACTCGAATCCTGGAACTCTTCAGCCGACAGGGAGGTTGGGTTTCATTCTGTTTGGTTACGGTGTCGCTGCTCTTATGATGTTACATGTTCTTTGGTCATGTTGGTCAGGATAGGTTAACTGCTCTACGAAGCTTGCCCATGAATCTCAGGGGCTCAACATGTTAAATGCTTTTTTAAAAATTTTTTATTTTTATTAATGTATGATGTATTATTTGCCCAAGGAGGTACAGGTCTGTGAATCATCAGGCTTATACACTTCACAGCACTCACCATAGGACACACCCTCCCCAATGTCCATAATTTAAATGCTTATTTCTTACTCACTCCAAGTCTGTGGCAGAGGCTTGTGGCCAGTCGGTGGCCTTCTATAGGGTGACTCCAGGTCCCAGGCTCCTTTCGTGTTGTGACTCTACCCATTCCCAGGGACCGTCTGCATTCAGCCAGCACCAGATGGAAGAGGAGTTTTCAGGAGCATTTCGTGGACCAGACCTGGCAGTGCCTCCCCAGCACATGCATCCATTGGCCAGAGCTCAGTCTCACGGCCCACAGGGCAGAGAAGCCAGAAACGTGGATCCACTAGGTACCATATGTGAAGTGAAATAAATGGCTTTGAGAACACAAAGCAGTCTGTATGTGAGTTCTTCAGGACACTGGCACTGTGTCATGGTTCCCACGTGTTCCTGGGTCTGGTCCGATATTGGGAGTGGGGAAGGTACTTGGCACACAGGACAGAAGATACCTAATTCTTTGACTTTGTCCTGGTTTGGGGTTCTGTCCCCATTCATTGGACTTGGTTACTAAACCCAACTTTCTCTGGGTGACTGTTCACCCTGAAATTTTCTGTTTCTGGCTTCCATCCTGGTTCTGGTATCTTGGCCCCAAACCTCAGCCTTGGGACCACCTGTCTCCTGCAAGTGATAGGAAAACCAGACAACCAGAAGGAATACCTTCCCCTGCCCCTCCCCGCTCAGATCGCCGTAGCTCCTCTGGCTACACCAGCCTTCTAGCTTCCAGCAGGCCTTCCCCTGAAATGCCGTGTCTGGGAAGATTTTTCAGCACGAGGACAAGCCTGGCCTGTGTCAGGGTTATCTATGTGGGATCAGAGACACATGGGGCTGGGAACTGACCGTCAGTCTGACCCACATAGCCGGCAGGGACCCGAGGGTCCCACAGCTGCTGCCCAGGCCGGGGAGACAATGTCCCTCCCAGGGCTGGGCCCGCGGACAACCTGTCCTCGTGCTGGTCCCTTGTCATCCTCTGGTCCTGATAGAGGGACTCCAAGGGTGAGGACGAGAAGACAAACAGCTCTCAGCGTGCTGCCTGATGCTTTTCAGCGTGGAGAAAGAAGCCTGGTTCAAAGGGCTGCCCTAGTTTCCAGCAACAAGGGTTCCCTCGGGGAGGTGGGAGCACATGGTATTGATGGAGCATAGGGGACCCATCAAAAGGGATGTTTTGGAGACAGAGAGGAGGCAGGCTTTTGATCAAGAATGCTGGCTTTTCTGGAAAAAAAAAAATTTGAGACAGGAAGAAAATCAAGACGGGATAAATAGTAGTTGCCATGTTTGGTTTAGTATATGCCAAACACTTCACTTTTTATGCTTTCGAAGTAGTTCTCTGGAAAACCTGCGAGGTGAGCGTATTGTGGATAGTTTATGGTTAAGGAGACAGAAGGCCAGAGTGGCCCAGTGACTCCATCAGGGTCCCCGAGCTCTATGTGGCTGAGCCAGGGACACACTCAGGACTCTTCCCATTCCAAAGCTGCTTTCTATACCCCCTGTTTCACATTTCCTGACTCCAGATTTTTCTTCCATGAAAACAAGGAATCATTCCCCTTCCCCACTTAGAATTTATCACTTGGGGTCTTTGTGCACCAAACCACTCCTATGCCCAAACCAATCCTATGAAAAAGGCACTATTATTTTCCAAGTTTTTTGAGGAGGAAAAAACCCAGAGATGAGAAGTAACGTGTTCGAGATCTTGGGACCCGGAAGAGGTGGGAGCAGCCCCGAAAGCCTCCATCTGACCCCAGGCCCAGGGATTGCTCCACTCCCCCAGGGGCTGGCAGACTACAGCCTTCTGGCCAGATGGGGCTGGAGGGCTCTCCTTAGGAGGCTGGTGAGCCCATTGTTTTGCTTTGTTTGCATTTTAAAGAATTGCTTTCACAGTTTATGTGGTTAAAAAACAAAACAAAGGGAGAATAATATTTTGTGACATGTGAAAATTAGATGGATTAAAATGTTAATGTCTGTTTATAAATGAAGTTGATTTCTATCATCTCCTTGTTGTCTCCAGCTGCTCTTGGCCTCCAGGGGACAAGTCGAGTCCTTGTGATAGAGACTGCCGCACAGCTCACAGAGCCTACAGTATTTACTCTCTGCCCTTTTACAGAAACAGCTTGCTTCCTCTGCTTTAGGGTATCCTGTGGAAGAAGACAAAAGGTGGACATCACCACGGAATGCAGAGAGCATGGAGTCCAGTCCCCAACTTGCAGGAGCTGTGCCCGGGGAACACTGTCCTTTCCTGCCGACGGCACAGGGTTGTAGGCTTGCCTCAGAGAGGCTGCAGAGGAGAACCCAGCTTCCGGGTGGCCAGCAGAGTCCAGGGCTGAGGAATCAGGTGCCTGGGGACCCAGAGGCCAGCTCGAGGTGAGGAATAGGCCGGGAATTGGCTAGAGGGCTTAGGACTTGGGTGAGACCAGAGCTTGCTTATGGGTGAGTTGGCAGGAGTTGAGGGTGAGGTGGACTGGAGCAGGCCTGGCTCAGAGGCTGATTCTGGGTGGCTGTCAGGGTTGGGGAACAGGCATCATATTTAGTCTTCAGGGTGACGGAGGAGGAAAGGCTGTCAATCAAGGCTTGAAGTCCAGGTGAAGAAGGTTTGCAAAGCTTGGGCTCCAAGCCTCCAGATAGGTCCCTGGCCCCCATCAGAGCCTGGTGATCTGAACTTGGCCCCCATCAGTCTCCGAGGGCACAGAGAGGGCCGTGGACAGTGCAGGGGGCCGTGCTCCTGTCTCAGATCATCTCCCTGTGGTTCTTTTCTGCTCTTCTTCCATGTGCTACACGGTTGGGCCAGAGTACTCCTCCCTACCTTCTAGGAGGGTTCAGCCAGGCCTGCTGAAGGCTCTCTGGGGAAGGGGAGCTTTTTCTTCCTGTGAAAGATTAAGGTTCTAGGTATGATGAGTGATGAAAATCCACAGGAAAAAGTAAGAGAGAGGCTGGTGTCTGAGGGACAAGATCATGCTTTTGGAGCCGGAGGAGGAGGTCTGGGGGGGAACTCTGCCCCCTCAAAGCAGGGTGCGGTGGGCACAGGAGGGGTGCATGGGGCCAGGAGCTTTGCAGTCTGTCCTGTTCTTGGCAGTGTTTAGAGAGAAGGCAGAGCAGAATGACACCATGGAGGTTAGAGGAGGGGACCCTGGGTCTCGGGGCTGCTGCTGTTTAAAGTCTCGTGCTTCCCAGATTGTTCAGGGGGAGCCCCGACTGGAGGAGGCCCCATGCTCTTCAGGAGGAGAAGGAAGGCATCAGCAGCCCGTCAGGGGTGCCGGGGAGAAGTGTTCCTGGGGTGGTGGGAACCCTGTTCTGTGAAGGAGCCCCACAGCGACCAGGAGGGCGCTTCCTGACGGCCCCAGGAAATAGGGGCACAAAGTGGAAATCGGGGTGATTTCAGAGAATGGAAGGGTGATATTTCCTGAGCACGTGGATCTTTGGACTGACACTTGTATATGCTACGCTGCTAAAGTGCTTAGCTCAGCTCAGCACACCCGGACGCTCTGGGCCGTTCCTCCTTTCCTACTGTTCCCCGCCTTCTCCTCCTCTTCCCCCTCCCGCTTCCCCCTCCCCACTCGCTCCTCCCTCGCCCCCTCCCTCCTCTTCCTCCCCTCCTGTCCCTCCCCCCCCACCCCTCCTTCTCTCCTCTTCCTTCCCCCCCTCCTCTCCCCCCTCCTCTTTTTTCCTCTCCTCATTTTTATCACTATGATAAGGCTTAGTTTTGACTCCCAGTTTTCCTGATGCTGTGACTCCTTCTAAATCAAGAGCCACTAAGAGCTTTCTAGGTGCTGAGTTCTCTGGTAGGTCCGGATGGGAGGAGCTCGCTAAAGATGTGATTTGTTGGTAGACCAGAAACTCAGGAACATGGAAGAGCGCAGAGTGATACCGAGAGCACAGAACTGGGCGTCAGAACCCACGCTGTGGTGGCCACAGACGGGACGGGTCAGCGGGGGCTGGCGTAGAAGCTGCCAGCAGAACCTCAGCCTCAGGGATAGTTCGAGGGAGACAAAAAGAGCCAGAGATCACCAAGTGTAGCTCCTGTCTCTTACAGATGAAGAACCCGAGGAAACTGAGACCCAGAAAGGCTCAGAAGGGACCAGAGACAGGCCTGAGGTCCCCCAGTAACTTGGCCATGGACGTAGGACTTGAGGATAATTACTGGATATTTTGGTCTCTAAACACCCAGTGGCTACCATTCTAGACTAAGACGCCAGTGCGATTAATAATGGTGGTCACAGCCAGCACATTGCGCACGCTCCCTGTGTGTCCTCCGTCATGTTAAACACTGCATGTGAATCACCTCGTATGACTTTTCTGTGACTGCCTTCTGCTTGCAGAACCCAGCCTGCTTACCTGAGCAACCGCCTGGCCCTCTGACCCCAGCCAACATGTCTGGTCGCATCTTTTGTTACGCTTCACTCTTCCTGCCATCTGCACCTGTCTCCGCTGTCCCTGTGAGTGTCCTTGCACGGTACCCCCTACTCCATGTCCCCCTTCTTCCAGGGCCGCTCTGCCCTCTTCAGCCAAGGCATCAGTTCTGGTGCTCCCTGGAAGCCTGCCTCCCGGGCCTGGGCACTCGGTCTGAGAGGATGTGTGTAGAGGCTCACATGGGGGTGAGTGGATGGTGCCTCCATGCTGAGTGGCAGGGGAGGAGGCGAGTGCGTCTGTGGGAGCCTGTCAGGGACACTGGGACAACCATTATTCCCTCTTCCTCATCTGCTCCCTCCCCAGGTTTACTGAGCTGAGCCAGCACAGAGCTGGAGCGGGGAGCAGGAATGGCATACATGAGTATAAAACAAGGCAGAGAACATAGGGGAGGCGCCCCCTGGGTGGGGAATGAAGGGAGCAGTGGGCTATTCCACGGCCATCAGGGATACATTCTGGTGTGCGCCCCTCTGGGTCTGGAAGGCGGGTAGGCCCCGGAGGTGCAGAGATGGTGGGAACAGGAGTCTGTGTGGGGCCGTCAGAGGCATGGCGGTGGGGTGCGGGGAGTGTGCGCTAGAAGAGAGTGTGTAAAGCTGGGTGTGTAAGGAGAGAGTTTGAGAGGTAAGACCAGAGGATGGAGTAAGCTAGGAGGAGACATAAGGCCTCTGTGCGGTGGGCTAACAGGGGCCTCTATCCCTTCCTGACCGGTCTTGTCTGTCTCTCCATCTCTCCGAGACTCATGATCCCAGACAGGTTTACTTCATTTGGATTTTGTGAGATCAGGTGAGATCACGGATTTGTACAGACTCTCTTCTGAGAACGTTCAGTGCAGTAGCTTGCGTTTCCACTGGACATTATCCCCAGTCTACCCATGAGGAGACTGGGTTGCAGAGAAGTAAAGCAACAGACGGAGGCCACACAGCCAGGACGCAGGCCAGCTGTGCTGCTCACCGTTCCTCTGCTGCCTCCCGAGTGGCCTGGAAGGGAACAGGCAGTAATGGGCAGAGAGGACAACAGGAGCCTTGTTGAGAGGACCTTTGACCAGTTCTCAGGCGTAAAGTAGATCTCCTCAACTACAAAAAAACACGTCACTGGAACCATACGCTCAGTGGTAGCCCTGAGGGGACGCTCCCAGCTTGTAGTCCTATAATAAACCAGCTGGGGTTTCCCGAGGCCACGAGGGGCTAATGCCTGAAAGATTCTGCTGGGTCTCAGAGATCTTCCAGAAACTCAGTATGGGATACAGCAAGAGCATCCCTGCACTTCTAGGCCCCTGCCTGTCTCCTTTTGTTTATGATTACTGAAGACATTTGCATGAAAACAGGGTTTTCTCAGTCTTCTGAGGGCTCTGCTTCCTGCTGCTGGTTCTCACCTGAAGCCATAATTCTCCATTTGTGGCTCAATAACCATCTCCCGGGTGGCTAATTATGGGCCATATGCTCCTGGGGCTGGTGTGCTGGGAAGGCAGACTGGCACACTCCTGCTGCCTCCTGTTCCCATCTCTCTTTTGGACTCGCTAACTCAAACTTGTCCTCCACGGTGTGTCCCCAAGGGCCTTGAGAGACTGTTTTCCTCACCAGGTAGTGTTCCGTTTTGCAGATGACCCCAGCCGGGCTTAACTGGGCATTCACTAGACTGCCTGCCAGCATCTCAGCGCTGACCAGTTGGCAAAAATGAACGAAAGGGGAGATAATGTCTGCTGTTTAAATCCCCACACAGGTGGGGTGATGAAGTGGAAAGACTTTTGGCCTGGGACCTGGGGACGTTGAGATCTACTCGTGGCTTTGTTGGGAAATCGGTGTTATGACTTTGGAGACACCTCGTTGCCTTTCTGGTTCTTAGTTTTTTTTTTTTTTTTTCTATGAAGGAGAGATTTTGGTTAGATCAGTAGTTTCTAACCTGATTCCTAGGTGTCTGAAAAGAGAGTGATGGGTGTAGGGGGGCCTTTAAAAACAGCTTTGAATTCCCTCTAACCACTAACTCCTAGAGAGAAGTGATTACTGCCTATTCACTGAGTCTCCATTATCTAGGGCAGTGTTTGACACAGAAAGTGCAAACAATGAATGTTTGTTGAAATATGAAGGCTTTTCAGAAAGCCCAACAAGAAACTTTCTTTGGTGCTGATGAAGCTGGGCAGGATAACAGAAACCTTGGATTCTTTATAATTAGCATGACATCAAAGATGAACTACTCAGGTGTTTTTTACTTAAATTTAAAATATATATATGTATATATATACATATATATTTTTGTCTTTGCATAACTGTGTGACTTAAGCAGGAAAAGAATCATTAGGAAGTATGCTGGCTTGATTGAGGAATGATGAAAAGGTTGAAAACCAGGCTCAGAAAAATGGTGGATTCCGTGGAAGCCAGGGTACCTGAGAACACAGGCGAGTTTCAGCTTTCAAGTTGGGAAGTGCGAGTGGATAACCCGAGGTCACGTGACTGCCAACGGCCACATGGGGATGGGCACTGTCTAGCTTTCTGAGGCTTCCATAGACTCTATCCCCACCAAGACTATGACACAGTTTGGGGATTTGTATGAAATGGGAAGGAAATTTGGATTCCAGGCAGCCAAAAAATGACAAAGGGCCACTACACCTGCAACTCTGATTCCGCTGCACTTAGGGGGTCTCTGCTCAGTAGCCAGTGGGTTGCTTTAATGAAGGGAATGCAAAAACAAACTTATCTATGTATGTATTCCTTTTGATAAGGAAAAACGTGTACCTGGAGTCTGTGTTAAAGAAAGTATAAAGGGTTGCTTGTGCATGAAGGTGGGACCTACTCCTATTCTACAAAGCAGAGGTTCTCCACCAAGATAAGTAAAGAGTTTCCCCTGTTGAGATGCAGATACAGGTGTCGAGGGAGATTCAATTTTGCTGTATCTCTGGTTGTTCACTGGGGCTCCAGTGACTGGTCTTGTCTGTCTCTCCATCTCTCTGAGACTCATGATCCCAAACAGGTTTACTCCATTTGGATTTTGTGAGATTAGATGAGATCATGTATTTGAATATTATCTACAACCCTAAATGTACTCAGGTTGCCAATAACCATAAACAGTAATGTCAGTGATACTAATATGTGTCTCCGTATTTTTCCGGACAGTGTGGGTGGGTCGTCATCCATGTGGAAACACCTTTCCTTTTCCTTCTCCTTCTCATTAACTTACATTTTTTGTGTTCCTTTTATCTGTGCAGTTGACACATGTCCTCATTCGCAGCTGTCTGAAATTTTTTGAATATCCTCACTATCTCTTAATTATTTTTAACATTATGACTCTCGTCTTCTTAAAGAAGAATCCAGAAAATTTGCATCCTGAGGATGGCTTTCAGTTAGGAGAATGGCAGGGGACCTAGGTCCCTTTAGTTAGGTTAACTCCTTTGAGACCTGGAATTAGAAATGAGCATTAGGAAGTCTTCATCCAGAAGATGGTGGAGCTGTTTGGTGGAATTTCTGGTGTCCAGACAGGGTCATGGGAACTGCTATATAGGGATATTTGTTAGAGAATCCCCACTGGGGTGTTTGGACCCCGTAGATTCAGAGTCCATTCCCAGAGATATTTTGAGTTACCTAGTTGCCTTTCAGACATTCCTTTCATGCTTACATTAGGCAGAATGAATTCTGTTGTTTGCTCCTAAGAACACTTCCAAGCATAGGAATTACATCTGGAGGGGTTTCCAAAAGTTACAGAACCCATGCTGTATACAGAAGTGGCTTTCTGGAGGTGGCTAGGCATCACGAGGCAAGGGTTCACCCAAGGTTAGCTGGAGACAGGACGGCCACACTTCTGTGTTTACAAATCTTTGTCAGCTGCGCCTTGCCAGTCTAACCTTTGCCTGCTCATCCTTGAGACACTGACTTCTGCCAATGGAGGCTGCAGGGTGAAGGAAATCGTAGAAGTTCTTTTTCAAAATTAAAGGGAGTCCCATTCTTGTCTCAGGCAGTGGGTTGGGCATCTCCCTTGTTACTTTGACTCTTGCTGATACCCTTGACCTCAGGATTTTTCCTTCTAACATTTCACTGGTGCTAGTTGTGAGATCAGTAAAGGTTTTTATCTTTTCACAAGTGGATGTTATAATTTTTGGCAATGTGTAGAAAGGCAAAAATGAATGGAGGAGATATAAGTGACGGGGAAGAGATAAAGATGGAGAGAGGAAGGACAATAAGGGTGGGGGGAGGGGAGAGACAGAGACAAGATGCAAAGTGAGAGAGAGCAAAAAAGAGGCCTGTCCCAATGAGAAAGGATTTCCAGTGAGTTAGGCTCTGTGGTAGACAACCTCCATGATGGTCTCAATGAGTCTCAATGAGCCCCACGTCTGGTATTCATGCCCCCATGTAGTCCTTTTCCACACTGAATTGGGGCTGGCCTGTGTGACAGTAGAGTACAGTGGAGGTCACAGTGGTGATTCCCCAGGCGAAGTCATAGAAGGCATCACAGCTTCTGCCTTAATTTCTTGGATTGTTTTCTCTGCAGTTGGAAGGACACTCGTGGTTCTTTGGCGACTCCACATGAAGAAAAACCAACTTGGCCATTACACCTTGCTGGCCATGGGAGTGAGCCTCTTGGGATGTGGGTCTTGTGGTCTTGGTCCATCACTGAGATGACTGGACTCCAGCTGATATCTGGCAGCAGTCATATGAGAGAGCCTGAGCTAGAGCCACCCAACCAGGCTGCTTCTGCTCCTGATTTACAGAGCTGGGGGAGATAGTAAGTGATTACTGTTGTTTTGATGCACCGAATGTCAGGTTATTTGGCACAGAGCGTTAGACACTCAATATTGTTCTCTTACTGCCCTTCCTTTTGGTCACGATGCTCAGGTGTCCGAGGTAGGGGCAGATGATGGACATGTTCGGGAGCCTCCTATCTGCTACTGGTGTCATTATTCTGTTTTGTAGACCCACTTGATCTTCACTTAGTGGAAATTCCTTTTGGGCTCTGGTAGAGAACTGACATTATTTCTGGTTTTCAGTATTATTGCACCTATAATTCTCTTGGGTCTCTTTTTGTAAGTATTTCAATGGGAAGTTGGATGAGGATGAATCAAAAGCCATTATCTTGCTGTTCTCTTAACCAGGAAATCAAAAATCTATAACTGCCTCTAGGTTGTTGCTTATGTATTCCATCACTACATGTTTTTGAGCATTATTTTGCTTGTTTCATCATTTATTTATTACTTACATGTGCCACTGTATTGTTTTATCATATGTTAGAAAGCATCCATAAAATATGAATTCAGGAAATTTGAGAGAAAAGTAAGTAGATATTTTCCTTTCTCAGTATAAAATGTTGTTGGGGCAACTGGGTGGCTCAGTCGGTTAAGCGTCTGACTCTTGATTTCAGCTCAGGTCATGATCTCAGGGTCATGATATGAAGCTCCACACCTGGCTCTGTGCTCAGCAGGGAGTCTGCTGAGATTCTCTCTCTCTCTCTCTCCCTCTCTGTCCTTCCCCCCACACCCACTCTCTCTTTCTCTCAAATAAATAAATCTTTAAGAACAAAAACCAAAAAAAAAACCCCCAAACCCAACTGGTGTCTTGCGCACCGCTGGTAAATGTGTCCTTCTCTCACTTTGGAGACCACTGGTCTCCCGTACAGTTAGCTTTTGATATTCATGTATTAGCCATGAGTGATTAAAGGACAGAGGTTCTGCTTTATTTATCTTTTCCAAGATTACAGGGTTGCTGCTCCACTCATGCTTCTTAAAAGAAAGAATAATGAACAAATGTATGAATGAATGAACAAAGACGCGATCGAAAGGTAGAATTAATCTTCTCCAAGTGACAGAGCCCCTCTGTGCTACACTTGCTGAGAACTACCTCTGTGCTAGGCACACCCTTGGAGGTTAGGTCTGGACTTCACTTCTAGGACAAACTGTGCTCTGTTTTCCCGATCCATCCCAACCCACACTGTGACATACGCAGACCCCCTGCACACAGCAGTTTTCTTCTTCTCCTTCAAGCTGTCTTCCAGGCCTGGCTCTCTAGCAAACAACCATCACCAGTGAAGACCTCTCTAGTGAGTACATATGCAGGGAAGGATTTTCCTGGCTCTTAACCAGCTTGTCTCTCCAGGACTCAGGCTCTCTGGTTTTCTGTCTTCTTACATTTCCTGGAGCTGAGGGTTTGTGGCAGACACAATTATAACCGGTGTGTCAAGCGTCTTTGTTTGGCTTGGCATCTCTCTTCCACATCAGTCGACTTAGATCCTCATCCCCATTTAGACTTTGGAGCAACCTAGTGAGTTCGAGTCAATGTTGCCACTTCCCTCCTGCAGCCCATTCTCCACCCCACTGGCTTTTCTGGCCTGGGGTTGTGCAAGCAACTGGCAACGTGGTGGAAGAAACGAAGGGGCAGCTTCTCTGGGGGAACAGCTAGCTTTGTTCTCTGTGTGTGTGTGTGTGCGCACACATGCGTTCAGAGAGTTAGGGGAGGGTATACTTAGTTGGATTTAGAAGGTCTTAGCTTGATCTCTGATCCCTGGATTCTTTGTTGCTGGACCTTGGCCAAGACAGCTCAATCGGGACAGTGGATAGGAGTCCTTGGGGAAAAACGTGGAGACATACAATCAAAACGGAGTACTAGAGCAGGCAAGCTTCTGGCAGCCTGGAAGCTTTGAATGCTGGGATGGGCGAGGTTAGGTCCTCAAATCTTAGTGGCTGAAAACAACAAAATTTATTTCTCACTAATGCTGTGTATCTATCGCGGAATATCTGGGGGTCTGCTTCACTCTGGGACTCGGGAGACCTAGAGACCATCAACTGCCATGATGGAGAAGACAGAGAGCAGGCAAATCACATACTGCTAATGGTTTTCACAGGGGCCACTGTCACATCTGCTCCTGTTTCCTCGGTCAAAGCAAATCATAGGGGATGACTGTTTTCCAGGGGGCTTGGAAGTATGGTATTACCATGTGACCAGAAGGAGAGAGAACTCTAATATAGGTAAAGAGTGCTGGTGACAGTCCATATTCTTTCCTTCTTCTGGATAATTTTCTCGTTTCTGAATTCTGCTTTTCTAGGATGGAAGTCAGAAGCTCACCATGGTAGATAGAGAAATGTCCCCACAACGATGTCCATGTCCTAATCCTCAGAGCCTGTAAATATGATTTACATGGCAGAAGCTTTGCAGGTATAATTAAAGCAAGGTTATTAAGGTGGGAAGATTATCTGGGATTATCCAGGTGGGCCCAATGTAATCACAAGGATCCTTTAAAGGAAAGAAAGAAAGAGAGGAGCAGCAGAGTCAGAGATGTGAGGATGGACACAGAGGTTGGAGTGATTGATGCAAAGGGGCCCATGGGCCGAGAAATGCAGGCAGCTTTTAGAAGCTGAAAGAGTGGTGGTGGGCTTCTAAAGTGATCACATTTCCCTGCCAAGAAATGACATGAGCAGATCTCTGTAAAAAGCCTATATTGGGGAGTCAAATAATGTAATTCATTTTGCCTTTATGATTACTTCCAATCATTGTCCTCTTTTACCCCATTTGAGACATATCTGGATTTCTTACCCCATAACAACATCAACAAGCAACTTTGGCATATGTCATAGTGCCCAAGAGACTTTCACTAATGCCATGACTTCTGATTCAGAGCACAGTGCCATGACTTCATCAGAATTGGAGCTGCCCCAGTGATGAGTATGCCACTGTCTTCTGCTATGTGACACCTGGTGGCATAAAGCAACAGCATGTATCCTGTGTTCGAGGGTCTTCCCGTTGGCTGAATGTATGTGTCCAGGCTGATCTGGCTGGGCTCAGCTGGAGGTTCTGTTCCGACTGTGGGTCCGAATGAGCCCGGCTCCAGCCTGCAGGTTGGGCTCAGATCTGGGTTCTGGCTGGAGGAACAGCAGCTTCCCCAGGGAGCACAGAAGCAAACTAGTGGCAGTACAATCTCACCTCACGCCTCTGTTCCTGTGGTGACGGCCAACATCCCATTGGCTAATGCAGGGCATGCGGTCAAGGCGAAGGCAAGTTATGGCAAAGGGGAGATGCAGAGCCTGTTCCTGGAGGTGTCAAGAGTTAGACCTAATTCAGTCTGTCACCTCTGAGAAGGAAATATTAAGGAAATTCAGGTTATTTTTCTGGATCTCCTAGGAAGTAAGGTCTTTTAAGTCAAGGCTACGTCAGTATTCATGCCGCTAGATTGCCGCCACGGCAGAACTCATGAAAACTTCCAGCAGGTAACCTTCTGCACTAACCCCTCATTGTGCCCTGGCCTCGTCTTTCTGTTTCTGGAGGTTTATTTGTTTTCAAACTGCAGCGTGTGAACAACTCAGCTCTCTCCATTCATCCCTCTGGGGAAAGTCTCTCTCCAATCAATTCCATACTCCTGTCTAGGATGACAGGTCTCTCTTCGGGCCTTTGTCTACTCATCTGTGAAGAGATATAGTTGTCTGTCACATGCCGAGGGGCGCCAGCTCCCTACACACAGAGGAATCTCTGCCGCCAGGTTGCAGGCTGCTTTAGTGTCTCTCCTGTGGGGTGGCGTCCTCCTGGCCCACAGCAGTGCGGAGCTGGGGTTTCCAGGAACGTGAGAGTGTGTCTCAGGGGCCTTTAGAGCAGGGGACTGTCCATGAGCGAGGAGCGGGTCCCGCTCTGAGGGCCCTGGACTGCTCAGAACTCCACGTGGAGTATTGTGCTATGGGGCGGCCCCGTAGAAGAAGGCTGGTTTGGGAGGGGCGGGTCTGGAGAGATCACGGGGACTGAGTGGCTGAAGGCCCTGATGCCTTGGGGGAGTGGTGGCATGTTGGGTATTCCTGTCACCGCATTTAGTTTATTTGAATAAGCATTTCTTAAGCCCAGGAATGAGCTGCGAACGGAGGCCATGGGACACAGACGGAAGAGTTCCTGCCCTCAGGAAACTTAGGGTCTAGTAGGAGTGCGGAGGTCACTAAATGAACAGTTGCATTTTCCAAGTGCGGCAAGAAGGATGCAAATGGGAGCAGGCTTGTTGGGGTACTCAACAGATTTGGGGCTTGTCTGAAAGGGGGAAGCCATTCTTTACCTGTCTTGCTGCCAATAATAGATGGCTGTGTTGCTTGGGAACTCTCACCCCAGCTCTTCCCACAGGAGGGAGGGAAATCCTACTTCCCAGGAGGGAAAGATGGGGAGGAGTCCTGCTGGTGTCTTTCTTATACCCACAACCCACTCGTTCCTCCCCAGGAAGGAGAAGTGATGCTGATCCTTCAGTGAATTTGGGCAGAGACCAGAGGCCGGTCCAGGGCTCCCGAGATGGCGTCTGCACCAAGGGAAGAAAGGCTGAAGGCGGGGGACCGGTTAGCAGCGGTGGTAATGATGGTGACAGAGGTGGGCTAGGAGCAGGCAGGGCAGGAGAGGGACTGGATCAAGGGAAGGGCCTCCAGTGATGGACAGGATTCTAGAGCCATCCAACGGGAGGGAGCCTGGGGGAGGAGGAGAGGAGGGCACGGTCAGGGTCCCAGCTCAGGTGAGCCGTTGGGAGGATGCTGGCACCTCCGGCTTCGAGAGGGAGCCAGGATCACTCAGTTTTGGATCTGAAGGAGTCATGACCTTGGGCTTGGGTCCTCCTTGAGCAGCCGCGCAAATACCTCACCGGGAGATTTGAGAACAGAATTTACAAGTGGGTACCTTCAGGCTGAATCCAGCCCATCAGTGCGTTGTCTAACCCAATTTTAAAAGTTCTGATGCAGGGACACCTGGGTGGCTCAGTCGGTTAAGTGACTCATGATTGCAGCTCCGGTCATGATCTCAGGGTTGTGAGATCGAGCCCTGTATTGGGACCATGCCAGGCAGGGAGCCTGCTTGAGACTCTCTCTTCCTTTCTCTCTGGCCCTCCACCCCCTCAAAAACCAGATAAACAAAACCTCTGAATTAGCTGGAGAAAAAAAGTGTAAAATTTTAAGTAAAAATCTGGATTTCAAATTTTTTCTTAAAAAAAAAAAAAAAAAAGAATCAGGAGTCCTTGGGCTCACCTTTCTGACCGGCTATAATCTCCTGATGCCCCTTCTGCCGGTGCAGGACCCCCGGGTCCACGGATCCACCGATTCACGGACTCACTCAGCCTCCCTCCCAGGTTCCCCCCCTGGCTCCAGGCATCTGAGTGTGTAGTCCCTGCTCCGTGGAAGGTTGGGTCTTACCTCTCCTGGGTCTGAGCTGCTTTTGAGATTTTAAGTTACGTGAACATTATTAATTATTACTATTATTATTTTGCAGAGGGATGTACTGTGTGTTTCAAACTTTTGCAAACAATGACAGGTGGTTTCTAGACCCCCAAGAGCTATGTAGAACCTGGACCCCCAGGCTAAAAATTCCTACTTTGAGAAAAGGATTCCTCCATTTATTCGAGACGTCACAGGCCGGGGCACTTTACAGTTTACAATGCACACCCCTTGTCCTTGCAAAGCGGGTGGTGCTCCCTCCAGCCCCGCTTCTCTGTCTACACGCGCGTGTTCTCACCCTGCTTCCCTCTGCGGGCGGGGTGGGCAGGTGGGTTGGGGTCGGGGGCTCTGAGCGGCTTATACCGAGCTCGCAGCTGGGAGTTGGGGGGCTGGTACCCAGCTCACCCCACCATTCTCGTCTCCTTCCCACTGCCTTGCATTTGCCAGTCAGTTATAAATAGCTGAAAGACGATTTTATTTCCAGCTTCGAAGTGGCGTGCGCTGTCAGCAACACCACAAAACACTTCATTGATGTTTTCAAGGGGGTGGGGAAGAGGAAATAAAATTGTTTATTTGCCCGAAGCAATGTTCACTGAACTGAAATCCATTGACTCTCCCTGGGACTCTCTGCTTTTCTCAAGTGAATGGATTTTCAAATTTGGAACACAGGTGGCCTTCAGGCTGAATGGTCCGCCTCTCTGATTAACTCGGTCAATGCCAGGGCCCAAGGGGGGTTCGGAGTCCTGGAGTCAGAGCTCTCCTTCCCACCTCGGCCTGGGAAAGCCGCAGGAACCGGCGTGGGGGCGCTAGGGGGAGGACAGGCAATTCCTAACAGCTTTGGGGGCCTTGTCTGGAGCTGGCAAGCAATTGTTTTTTCTATCCCGCTGCATGTCAGGGCAAAGGCAGGACGGAGGAGGCTTTTCTCCTCTCACTGAGCCTTCCCCGCGGAACGGGAAATCCCAGCCAAACCTTTGCAACCACAGAGAGAAGGGATTGTGTCAGATATCGGGGGACGCTGGGGTGCTTTTCCATGATATTATGGCCAGGAATAGACAGGGACAGTGGAAGGAGGCGATGCACCAGCACAGGAGACAGAAGGGAAAATAACCTGCCATTGTCAGCCGGGCTTGAGACACAGAGCCCAGTGCCAAGTGCCGGTCAATGAAGAGGTTGGTTGTTCAGGTCTGTTTGTGGTCTAAGAAGCTTCCTTACCCTGAGCTGCTAGAAACCGCCAAGAGTTATCTGGGGCTTTTTGCACTTAGCAGTCTCTGAGCTGCTTCTCCTCTCCCCTTTGAAATGAAAATCATTATGTGCCTGTTGGATCGAGGAGCAAATTGGGTGTGAGAGGCTAGGTCACTTGCTGGAGGCCAGCGTCTGGCCCCAGAGCCCATCTCCTTAATACTTTGCCCTATGGCCTCAGTGAGCAAAGCGGAATGGAGGAGGCACCAACCGCTGGAGGAAAGGAACACAGACAGAGAGAGAGAGAGAGAGAGGGAGAGAGAGAGAGGAGAGAGGCAGGAAGAGGAGTGCGTGGCAGTATCTAGCCCTGAGTGGGCCTGGGTTACCTGTCTGAGACAGAGAAACCCTCAAGAGGGAGAGGGACCACGTGGCCAAGCTGAGGGCCACCCTGAGGCTCCTGCCCGTTTGAACCCTCTGAAGGCAGAGAAATGAGAAGTCATCCGCGTCCTGACCTTTCCCCCACACTCTGCCATCTCCTTCGCTGGCAAGCTCCGCCCAATGTTCCGGAATCTGCCAACCAGATCGGCATTTTCCCCTGGGCAAGGTGGACACGGTAGAAGCAGAGAGAGGACTGGAATATAGTGCAGAGACACTGTTGCTCGTCCAGGACAAGAAACGTCCCATATTATGAAGAGGGAAACTGCAGTGGCCGTTTTTTGTTTTGTTTTTCTTTAATCTTTTTTTTTTTTTTTTAAATTTATTTATTTGAGAGAGAGACAGTGAGAAAGAGCATGAGTGAGGAGAAAGTCAGAGGGAGAAGCAGACTCCCCATGGAGCTGGGCGCCCGATGCGGGACTCGATCCTGGGATTCCGGGATCATGACCGGAGCCGAAGGCAGTCGTCCAACCAACTGAGCCACCCAGGCGTCCTGCAGTGGCCGTTTTTATTGCTGGTTTATGTCCTCCACTCTGGGACATGACCCCAAGATGATGACCTTATGCACCTTATTCCCGCATACGTTCCACTGAGTGCCAGGTGCTGATGGGCGCTCAGAAAATATTTGGGGAACACGTGCATGAGGTCATTGCCCAACCCCGGGCAGCATCACTTAAACCTAAGTCGGTATGTCTGCAGAGAGAAGAGGGAGCTGGAAGTTTTCCTTCCTGTGCCTTCACGACGATGAGAGTCCCCTGCCAGCAGACAGCACCCTGGGAGCCATCAGGGCTGGGGCGAAGTCTGTGGCATGTACCACTCTATTCAGTGCTGTGTGCACCCCTTGGACTCTGACCACCTGCTCAGCCCTATATTTGGTGTCTGAATTACACCAAAGATATGTAAGACAGGGACCCTCCCAGCAGAAACTTGAGAAGTGGAAGTGAGCGCAAGAAACTGAGGCTCTTTGTCAGGTCTGAGTTTCTTCAAGCGTAAAACGAGGAGTTTGGATCTTACTAGATGTGGTCTTACTAGACTGTAAGCTGCACGAGGGTCAGGTCTCCCCAGAGCAGACCCTGAGGCACGTGTTTGGGTGCAGTTGGCTTACTGGCCAGGTGACACCAGGGAGCACTGGGTGGGGGTGGAGGGGGTGCAGGGAGAGAGGGAAGCCACCAAGGTCACATTGCTGTCACTGTTGTAGGAACCTGGGAGTCTGTCTCCTCAGGGACCTCTGCGAGACTGTTCCAGACACACCCCAGAATGGCCCCACGGCAGGTTGAGGAGGCTGGAGTCCTCACTCACCAGCTCCAACTCTGGCTGGCCTGTGGTTGTCCTGGACAAAGATTCCCTGGTATGTCCAGCCTGTCCCACCTCCACTGGCCAGAATGCATCCTCAGGCTGAGAGATGCAGGGAGCGAGGCCTGTGTGGGGGCTGTGGGCAGGGGGCCCTCAGGTGGGCTGACGGGGCCGTGGGGAGGGAACCGCCGACACCTGTCTTTGCAACAGGGCCCGTCTTCGTTCTCTTGACTCACCCCTGTCTCCCCACGCAGGAGGTACTGGGTGCCTTTGTGTTGAAAGAATGAATGAATTAATGACTTCTCCCCCAGTTCTATGGTCTCTGAAACAACAATGACCTCTGGATAACATAGGATCATGCAGTGCCACCCTGCGGTGGTGTAGACCGGGGATGAAGGGTCTGACTGGTTGGAGGGGCCAGAAGGTTCTCTGTGAAGGGGGGGGCCGAGCCAGGCCATGGAGCGTAGGTGGGGTTGTCTGGGGGCAGTGTGCGGGCAAGTGGACGGAGTGCGGGTGGGATGACATGGCCGTGGGGTTCTGTCTTACGCTGTGTGACCCAAGCAAGTTACTTACCTCTCTGAGCCTCAAGTTTGCTTCGAATCTGAAGAGGGGTCGATGGCGCCTGTTGCCTGGGGCTGTGGGAGAGATAAGTGAACATGACAAAGAGATGTGCCAAGCCCCGTTTTGGCTGCTGCTGTGTCATTGACCTCCTTCCCATGAAGAAGAAGCAAGGGGATGGTGAGCCTTGGAGTCTGGGATCATAGGAGAGATGAATGGTGTCCCAGAAGGGGTTGGTTCTGGGGCTGCTGGTCCTCACCGTGATCCTGGGAGAGATGTTTTCCTGCTCTGAACGAGGCTCTGTAGACGAAACAAGGATGTCATCACTTCTTGTGATTTCCTCGCAGGACTGTCGCTGGGACCACTGTGCTTTGTGAGAGGTCTTGTGGGATGTGGACATGCGAGGCTACTATTATTACTGTTTGTGCCATTGATAGCCATCACTTTTGGGCCCGGGAACCTTTCTTTTTAGTAACATCACCCTGATTTTCCTTCAGACACAGCAACTCCTCCTCGGCCTCAGTTCATGAGGTGTGGGATAAGCTACCCCTCCCTCCTGGTGGCAGGAAGAACCCAGGTCTGGCCAGCTGTCCGATCCTGTGTCTGTGGACTTAGCAATTAGCTTAGGCAGGGTGGGCAGGGGTCCCAAGCCAGTCTGATGAAATCTAGTCGTATGGTGGGACTGTCAGGAAGGGGGATTGGCCACTGTGGTCATAAGCTGTGACGCTCTTGTAGGGAGGTGGGGTCAGGTGTTGATTAGTTGTGTGGACTCTGGAAGCAAACTTGGGTTTTTACTCTGTTTTTGCCATTTTGTTGCTGTGTGACATTGGGTCAATTACTTAGCTTCTCAGTGTTTCAACTGTCATCTATGGCAGGGGTTAGATTAGCCTCCACTCTTTAGTATCACGGAGAGGGTAAAATGCCAAGTGTTTAGAAATGATTGAGAATACTGTCAGGACTAAGGGTGTACTTACTGAATATCAGCTGTTAGGCTAGACTGGAACTGCCAGCAGGTACCAGGTGAAGATGGTCTGTCTGACATGGAAGCCAGCACAGATACGGGAAGACTGAGTCCTGATGTTATCACTTGAGCACCTGGATCCATCCATGCCTGAAGCCAACAAAGCTCTAGAATTTCTTGCTTAAGCAGGCTAGAGTTGAGTTTCTGTTACTTGCAACTAAGAGTCTTTACTGTTGTAATTATTATTTCCACATGAAAATATTAGTGGTTATGAGCACAATATGGCTTTTTGTGATTGCCAATTCTCTTCAGGCTAAAGTTGAAATCCCATAGCTACAACTTCCAAGAGTTCATGACCTGTCCCCTGCCTAACTCATTGGCTCCCTTTTTCTCTGCACCCACTTGTCCTCTACTTTCCAGCCTCTCCCAACCTGCAGAGCCCTAAACCCTCCTGTTCTTCCTCCTGAGTCTTTGCACAGGCAATTCCCACCCGTGGGAATGCCCTTCCTCACTGTGTGGCCCCTTCCTCTGGTGTTCTTGCTCTAAGACTGGATTAGGGTCCCCTCCTGCATCTTGCACAACAGACACCCCTGCCAGGAATGCTCCCCACCCTCATCCCAGGACTGAGATTTCCGATTTCCTTGGGGGCAGGGACCATTTAGGTGAGAACGAAACAACTCTGAATTCCCTGGACCTGGCCTGGAGGGTGCCCCCTAGAAGGTGCTCACTTCTCATTCCTGGAAGAACTCACGAACATCCTGTGAGTGGGGAACAAAGGAGGAAAGACAGATGCAAAGTGCCGGCATTTTCATATGCTAAGAGCCCCTAATGTGATTTGTTAAGAAAATTAAGCCTTTAAGGTGCCAAGGGACCAGGCCATTGGAATCATGGGGTGGGCTGAGGTTCCTGTTGGGTACCTGGGGATGCTGCTCTGGCCATGTCACTGACAGTGAGGCAGACTTCCTCCTGACAGGTGCTTGATTTAATAAAAACCCCCAAACTCATATCAGCCTTGACATGCCCAGGGAAAAAGACGGCAAATTAGAGAGATGGAAACTCCACTCTGGTGCAAGCCAAGATTTAAAAGGCCCTGGTAGCCCTTATTTATGGAGTTTAGGTTTTCCTTCAGCCCTTGGGTGAGAATGGGGGGGGTTGCAGGGGCCCTAAGTACTAATGAATTTTGTGCTGTGTTCTGCCTCCTGGCATGGAGTGCTTAATAAATGTTCCCATCTTTCTGCAGGGAAATCTCTCTCTCCGCTAATTGCTGTCAGCATCCATCAGGATCACAGGGAGAGCAACACCCCAGCCAGGGGGGCCTTGGCTTTGAGCTCCATCACCAGGAGACGGCCTCTGCCGGGAGGCCGAGGGACCCATACGGGGCTGCACCTGCTGGGTGTCTCCACCGGGAGGCACCAGGGAGGCACTCACAGCAGGAGTCTGGATCCCCAGTGGGCAAACGGAGTCATGTGCTCTGGGAGAGCCCGGAGCAACCCTGTGCGGGGCCTGGGGGTGGCTGAGCAATGGGGCCTGGGATTCCATCAGCCTCTTAGACCAATGCCCCTTGATCTCTTTTAGATCTCGACCAGCCCTAAAGGTTTTGTCCAAGAGGTTCTTCTGGATTCCAAAAGAAAGGTTTGAAACACAGATCTGGTCCAGTCGTCACCTTCAACAGGTGAAGAGACACCGCTCTGAGGCAGATGGGCGGCGTGTGGGGAGGGGGGCACCATGGGGTCAAAGACAAAAATCGGGTTCAGACCTGGGACATGAACCCAGGTCTCCTGATCGTGCAGGCAGGGTGTCTGTTCCGTTCGGGTTTTAAAATTTCCCTCATCCCATGTCGTCTGCTGTCTTCTACTTAAACTCACACGCAAGCGCCCACCCTCTGGGTGTCAATCTCAGAGACTGGGTTAGGAGCTCGAGGAGCTCCGCAGGCTTATTTATTTAGTGAGTATTTATGGTTGCGCCTTAGGTGCTGAGGGTACAGGGCAGAAAGAGACGCAGGTCCTGATCTTAGAGACCTCGTGCTCCTGTGGGGCAGGGGTGAGGAAACAAACAAGTCAATGCAGGTAAGAAGTGATTACGGCTCAGATTAATGCAGCGAAAGAAAGAAGGCTGTGTCGCCTCTCGGTGGCCTGCCCCCCCCCCCCCCCCCCACGGCAACTGCCTTGTCAGGCCACCGTGCCTGCCAGCGGGAAGGCCGGGGACTGTCCTCTGGCAGGCCGCTTTCTTTCCTAGTGAGGATGGGCCACACCGCTGCTTCCTTGAGCTTCTTGAGGCTGCTCTGGCTTCCCTCACGGAGCACTCTCCGGCTCTTCCTCCTCCGTCCCGGCTGTTCCCACACCTTGTTCTCTGCTGAGTCCCCTTTCCTGCCCTGGGTCTGACCGTCCGACCGCAGGGCTCTGTTCTGGGTCCTCTTTCTTCCGAACCTATGCACTCGCCTTACGTGACCTCATCACTCCCGTGGCTTTAAATACCATCTTCATGATAATGACTTCCAAATTCGTGTCTCCAGCACGAACATCCTGAAGCCGCACACTCATACATCCTGCTACTTGACATCTCCACTTAGATGACTAACGGGCATCTCAGCTCAACACAGCAGCTCCAGAGCTGCTTCTCTCCTACTTTCCGTCCTTTGGGTGAATGCCGCTGCCTTCTCCCGGATGCTCAAGTCCAGGTCCGGGGAATCATGTCCAGTTCATTGGAGCCCCTCACGCCGCACCCAGCCCACACGTGAGGCAGGCGGGAGCCCTCCTGAGACAGCTCCTGAGCCTGCCTGTTTCTCCCCATCTCCCTGCTGCCATAAGGGCCCCCCAACCCCACCAGCTCCCTTCGCCTCTCACGGCTGTCCCCCAGCTGGTCTCCATGCTGCTTCTATCACTTTCTAGGACTGGATCTGTTCTTTACAGGGCACCTGAGCGCTCTTTAGGAAACGTAAATCAGATCTCATCCCACCAACGGAAGGACCTTTGAATATCCCCAGTTGCACCTACATTTAAATGGTTTGCTGTGCCCACCGAGTCTCTACCTGAGCCCGGTCCCATTTGCCTCTGCCTCGGACTTCATGCCACATGGCATTTGCTTCCCCTCACATTTTGTTTGCCACGGCCCTCGATTTTCCTCCCTCCCTTCCTTTCTTCCTCCACTAAGCATGAGGTCCATTTCTACCTGACAGCTGTGTTCATTTTCTGTTGCTGTGTAACAGATTGCCACAAACTTATCAGCTCGCACGGTGGCTCTGTAGCGTTGGCTGCTCTTTCTTTTCCTTCCCAGTTTGTCACGGGGACTCAGCCGTCTTGGTGGTGTCAGGTGGGGACAGGACAGTCTAACCGAGGGGCTGGGAGGAACAAAATAAAACCATCCAGAAGCTTTGTCCTGCCCCAGCCTCTTTATAAAAAACAGCAAGCACCCCACGACTCATCAGGGGCTGGAAGTCGTAAGGCTGCAGAGGACAAAGGTAGATATACATGTTATGTAAGGCTAATAGCACTGATCTGAAAGCCCCACAGCGAGGAGTCACTCTCAGCCTGTAATTGTCACCAGGCAGTGTCAGTTCGGGGCATGGAGTCCCTTTGGAGAGTTTGACAGGAGGAGGGCTGTCACCTCATGGGGATGCGCACACATGGGCCATTCTGGAAATGGTGATAAGGCCATTTCTGCCACAGGCACAGCTCCGTGCCAGCTGTTGGTGGGGCAACGGTGTTGGAAGAGGTGGGAGGGAGACCAGCCTGCTCAGTGCCTTCTGGGGTCTGGCAGGGTGATGGGAGTGCCACCCAACTCTCAGCGCCTGCCGAGCTGGGTGATGTCCAGCTCTCTAATGTGACCAGCTCCTGCTGGCCATTCTTCTGGAGGACACTCTTTCTCCCCGCTCCTTGGTGAGTCCTGCAGGTTCTTCCAGCCTCAGCTCAGATAACGCATCCTCTGGAAAGCTTCCTCTGATTTCTCTTCCTTGCCAGCCGGGAGGAGAGCCTCTCTTTGCTCCCATTTCCAGAATTTCCTTCTCTCTTACTGCAGCAGAATTTGCTGCTTATGGTTTTTTAGCTCTTGAAGGCCAGGGACTATGTCTTTCCTTTCCGTCCCTGTTGCATCAACACCATGCACATTGCTTGGCAGTTAGCAAGTGCTCACTTTGTACGCAGCTCTCATAGTGAGCCTGACATACAGCCTGTGAAATAAGCCTTGAAAACTTTCCATCTCAAATAAGGAAATGACTTGAGAAGAGTAACATAACTTGCCCAAGGACATGTTGCTAATGAATCATAGAGCTTGGTTTGAATCGTTACTATTAGATGGACAGTTTCAATTTACTGAGCACCTACTATGTGTTGGGCATGATACTTGTTCTTCATATGCATCGTCTCTTACCCATCTTCACAGTAATCCTGAAAGTTACATGTTATTCTCATGGTATGAATGGAAAAATTGAGGATCAGGGAGGTTTATTACTTTCCCAAAATCATTAGAGTGTAGTGATGAGAGAGGTTGGGATCTGGGTGTGTCTCATACCAACATCCATACTCCTTTTGCTGTGTATACCTGCTCACAATCTATTAATGGGGGGCAAGGTAGATATAAGAAGGGAACAGCACAAGATGTGGGTGGTGGGTTCACAGTATGATGGCTGAGTGTCCTCAAAGTTAATGTGTGACATGAATAGACAGAGCATCAAGTAATCTTTCCTGACAATGACTTGACTCTAGCTTAATTAATCGTAGAAGATCCTTAAAAGAAACATGCATTCCCTAAGGGAGTTGGGTGGTCACCACAAGAAAAATGGAGATTCAGAGAAGCAAAACTTGTCAGTGTGTAGGACGTAGAGGCATAAAGCTTTTGGGAGTGAGTGTGAATGTCATTTTGCCATTGTTATTCCTCATAGACTTTCTCTGCTGGAGTTTGGGCTACTGAGGGCAGGGTCTTCGTTGTTCCATGCCCAGCGTCCAGCACATGAACGGCCCATAATAGACACTCAGTAAATAAGGTCTAGGGACACAGACGCACAACTGACCACAATCCTTCTGGCCTCTGAAGATGTGTCCTTTCGTCTGTTCCCAAAATATTTTATTGGGTTTTCCCAAGTGGAGATGAACTGCTTTTGACCTCTGGCAAACCATTCTGTATTGTTTTCCATGCTCTATGTTGTCAAGTGGCTTAAGAAAAGAGAGCTTTACTGATGCATTAATTGACATCAGTAAGTAACACATACTTAAACTTAATTTAATTGAAAAATTTGATAAGTTTTGACATATATATACCCTGTGAAACTATCATCACAATCTAGGTAGTAAACATATTAGTCACCCCCCAAATTTCCTCATATCCATTTGTTGTTTTTCTCTCCTGCTCCTTCTGGGTATCTCTTCTCTGTCAGCCACTGATTTGCTTTCTGTTAGTACACATTAGTGTGCATTTTCTCACTTGGTATATAGACAGATCATACGGTGCGTACCGTCTCTTATCTGTTCTCCTTTGTGCAGCACACTTGCTTTGACATTCATCCGTGTTGTTGAGTACAACATCAGTAGTTCATTCTTGTTCTTTGCTGGGTGGTATTTAATCATATGAGTGTATCACAATTCAGGTATCCCTTCAACTACTGATGAACACTTGGGTTGTTTCAGTTTTCAGCTATACAGGTAAAGCTGCCATGAACATCATACACAAGCGTTTGTCTGAACAGGTGCTGTTATCTGTCTTGGGTAAATACTTAGAGGAGTGGAATGGCTGTGGGTCACGTGGCGGGTATAATGTTTAACTTTTTAAAAAACCTTCTCATTGTTCTCCAAAGTGCTTGTGCCATTTTATAGTCTGAGTAGCACTGTGTAAAAGTTCCAGTTCCCTCCTGTCTTCACCAGCCCTCGGGATGGTCAATTTCCACCATTTTCTCCATTTGAGTAGAAGCAGAGGGAATCTCATGGTGGTGGTGTTTTGCATTTCCCTACTGACAAGATGTGGGCCATCTTGTGACCATGAGGGTAGCTAGCGTGAGGAACATGCCACCAAGAATGAAGGTGGCATGAAATATGGGGAGATCCTGGGTCCTTGATGAAGCCATTGAACTGTGACTGAACCAGCCCTGGAAAACCTACGTTGAGACTTTGGTTACCTGGATGGATACTCGTCCTCTTTGCCTGAGTTGTGCTGAGTCTGTTCCTTGCAGCAGGAAGCACGGTCACTGGCTCACCAGGCGGACCCAGCCTCACTCCCCGCAAGCTGGAGGCAGCAGCACGGGGCCTTCAGTCTCTCTGCTGAAATTGTATTCGTAAGTTCTGGTGGCCCTCCGTAGCCCTCTCCCAGGTATTCTGCTGTTCTGTATCTTCATTCTACCCCATTGTGACATTATCTTTGTTTTATTAGAGGAAGAAACAGATATTTCATTCAAATTAAAGTGGAAGAGCATTGAGATAGCAGCTTCGGGTCTGATTCCAGCCAGGATGCTCTGTCGGAGCCGCCATCAAAGCTCTGGTAGTGAAACTTCAAGCATGAGCCCTCAGGGGAGGCAGAATTGGAGGGAAATTAGGATTATTTGTGTGTCCTTGAGAAAAATGATCGAGGACATTGTGTACTACACTACAAAGGTGGAACGGGGGCCAGGAATCATGGGGTTTTCCCAGTTCTTTACAGGATCTGCAAAGAGTGATTTTTTTTTTTTTTGTAATGTTTTAGAATGTTTATAATTTCATGGAAAGCCTGGGAATCTGGAGGAGAAAAGAGGTTGCTTCCGATTCGGGGCTAGGCGGTCTAGTCTGACCATCTTTCCTTTGTGAGGATGTTTCTAGCACTCATGAAGGGGTTTGGGGGTAAGGAGGTTCCCCATTTGCAGACCTTGTGACAAGGACTCGTGAACAGGTGATTTTTTAAGAAAGTGCTCTCGGGAGAAGCTAATGAGGGAGTCAGGAGGCAAGCCTGCCTGTGAAGGGAAGGAGCCAAGTAAAGACGTGATTTTAGCAAAGTCCTGAGGAGGGCACCACAGCTTGACCCCTGGTGGCAGCTCTGGACAGTGGGGGTGGCTGCTCTTGGAAGGCCCTCCCCCGAGCAACTGTCCTCTCTGAGGGACACCCGTGGGGAGGAACGCACTTGGCACTTCCTGCTCTCCTTGAACTCTGGGTAAAGTTCTCCAGCACACTGAGCAGAGTTCTCTGTAATAAGTTCCAGGTTTGGGGTTGAAATCCAACAGCACCAGAAGCCAGGGAAGGGAGAGGGTGCGCTGGATCTGGGGGGACCTCCTGCAGCTGGGTCAGAACACTGAGGAGGGAGGGCTCCGCTGCCCATGCAGGTGTGGAGGACGGTGAGCGGGACAGTGGACGCAAGGAAAGCCGCAGCTGGAGGGTAAAAGCCAGTGTCTGAGCCTTGGCTCTCTCACTCAGGAACCCACCTGGGGCAAAGTAATGAATGTGAGCCTCAGTCTCTTATCTGTAAAATGGGCACAAACCCATTCACCTCCCGGGCTGCTGTGAGTGTTCAGTTAGATTAAGAGCCATGCGATCCATTGTTACATGTTAGGTATCAGGATTTTCGAGAGGAGGGACATCTTGTGATGCTGGTGACTATTTCCGGGGAAGCACCTGAGTGAAGGATGTGCCCTGATTTGGGGCAGACCCAGAGAAACACAGGGTATGGGCGAAAGGAAACACAGAGTAGCTCCTGTGTGCCTTGCTAAGACATTTGCGTGTATCATGTTGTTGAAAGTTCTCCATAATTGTTATTGCTTCTAGTTTACAGGCATGGAAACTGGCTTAGGTAGAGTGTGCAGGATGTTTTCCCTCCTCTCTCCAAATCCTCAGCCGAGGCCTCTAAACTGATCTGTCGGGAATTTCTGTGGCCCCTTGCCTCTGGCTTCTCGCAGAGCTGGTCCTGGAGAGACACTTGTGATGGGAAGGTGGAGGGAGTCAGCCTCTGGTGTTTCTGCTGTGGGTTGGCTGTATCTCTCCCTGAGGTTCTGCTCCTTGGGCTACCCTTGAAGATGGGCCATGCCTCTTGGCCCTTCTAG
This sequence comes from Mustela lutreola, assembly GCF_030435805.1. Taxonomy (NCBI): domain Eukaryota; kingdom Metazoa; phylum Chordata; class Mammalia; order Carnivora; family Mustelidae; genus Mustela; species Mustela lutreola. The sequence goes on along the minus strand of NC_081292.1, from coordinate 7,322,727 downwards.
CTCTGGGCTGGTCACTGTCCCTTCCTGTCCTTCATATGCATGTTCTTTCTTTTCCCCCTTGGATTCTGCCCTTCCCTTCTAGATGGTCCTCTTTGAAACCTCCCTCACATTGTCTGTTTGCATGCCACCTGTTCCTCACCAGGATATAGAAGCCACGTCCCTGGCCAGGGTCATGTGGCCAGAAGAGCTGGGGCTGGGCATGGAGCTCAAGGCCGCCTTTAAGTTTGTGCTTTTCCCGTGACATCGGGGGACTCAAGCTCAGACGGCTGTCAGCAGGCTGATGAGCCGGAGAAGACGGCGATCCCAGGAGCCCCGTTCCTGTCTATATCTGACATGTCCTTAGGTCCACTCAGAGTGGGGGGAAAAATCACCATTCAGGGCAAAAGAGAGTAGGTCTGGATGGGCCACAGTGAGTGTGACAGATGGCTTGCCCGTGTCTCATCTGTAAAGCGCACTGCTTCCCGAGAAGACGGCCGAGTTCTGAGATGGGGAGTCCCTGGGGTCTACTTGGGGGCGGCCAGCTGTGCGCACCAGCAGCTGTAACAACCAGCTGACCTTTGCTGTGACACCTCCCCCCCCCACCCCGCTGCCGCCTCCCTACCCCAGGCCAGCATCCTGCCGCTGAGGCACCAGACAGAACAGCCTGAGCAGGGAGGCCCAGAGGTGTCCCAGCAGGTGCAGACCCCTAGGAGCAGGGCCGCCATATTAGGACAGTCCCAGAGGAAGAATCAGGGCCTTACTACTCCCTCATTACTGGACACCTAGCAGACGCCTTTGCCCTTTCGGGAACATTCCCTCCACCCAGAGAAGGAAAAGGGATTTTAAGAGCTAAAGGAGTGATACTGGTGCCAATGTATCTATTTTTTTCAGGACGGATTTTCTCCCCCTCCTTGAAGGGAACTGGCTTTGATATATAAAACATGAAATGAGTTTATGTGGGTGCATGAGAAGATTTGCAGAGCGGCAGGGGAAGGGGAAGAAACGTGGAGACGGAGAAGGAGGGGGAAGTGGACAGACAGACAGACCGAGAACAGATGGGCGTGTCCAGGACGGAGCAAACGTGCTTGTCTAGGGAACCGGGGGCTGGCGGGGGCAGGTGGGGAGGCCTCCACAGGGAGCGAGGGTTCAGGTGGGTAAGCCCAGCCCAGGGCGAATTCACTGCTGTGACTCTCAATTTCGTGTGAAGGGAGGGATCGAGAAGACCCCACGAGAATATCCAGCAACAACTTCGCAATGAAACAGATGTTGATTTGTATATTTGATTTCTTGAATGGTTTGGTAAATGTTACGTATGAAATTATTTTGTAAAGGCGTACCTTGTTCTTTTTTTTTTTTTTTTTTAAGATTTTATTTATTTGAGAGAGAGAGAGAGAGAGAGCTCGAGCACAAGCATGAGCAGGGGGAAGGGGCAGAGGCAGAGAGAGAAGCAGATTCCCTACTGAGCTGAGAGCTGAAGTGAGGCTCGATGGCAGGACCCTGAGATCGTGACCTGAGCTGAAGGCAGATGCTTACCCGACTGGGCCACCCAGGCACCCCTCACTTTGTTATTCTACTGTGCATAAAGAGCACAGGACCAGCGCAGGACAAGCTAGAGACAGGTGTCCCATGTCACCTTGTCAGCTCCTGAATGAGAAGCCACCTGAGGTTCTAGAGCTGACCTGATGCTCGGTGCAGCCACTCCCAGGCTGCACCATACAGTGTGTGTGTGTGTGTGTGTGTGTGTGTGTGTGTGTGTGTGTTCACTTCTGTCTGTGTTTGGGGTGCTGTCTGAGTGTACACACGGAAACAAGAGGTCAAGAGAAGAAACTTCAGGCAAATGCTGTATCAATTCTTCATAATCTCTAGAACCTATTAGATGGCCCTGGGTATATGGTTTCTAACTGAGACCAAAGCCCGTCGTCTTACTCCTCTCCCCTGAACTGAGAAAAACCAGGCCTGCAAAAGAGTTGAGCCCTGATGGTCCACCCACTGGGGGCTGGGGCAGAGAGCCCACAGAGGGCCACCTCGGGGAAGGGGGCCTGTTATTAGGGCCCCTTCCTGGGTGCCAGCGCGTAGCCCCTTCAGTGTTCAAAGGGCTAGGAGTTTGAGATTGAAATCGTTTTCTTCCCAGGAGGCTTTTGGATCCTTAGGCCAATATTCCTGGGTCCTTAGAGGGGAACGGCAGCTTTTGTTAAGGTAAAGACTCCCGGGGTACCCTTCCCCTGAATATGGTTCCTATTTGCTTTATGTGCACGTAATTAAAAGGGCCACTGCAGTGGTTTATCTAAGCTTGTTGTGTTTACTCTAAAAATAGAAAAACACAGTGGACAACTTTAAAATACTAACAGCCTCTAACATTTTCACTTAAGGAAAAAGACATAAAATTCCAGATATGCTCCATCATCAAGACACATCAGCTCTTAGAGGCCATGGCCAGGAGGGGCCAGAGGAGGACCTGGAGGAGGGAGAGCTGGCGTCAGGAATGAGACCTTCCAGAAGGTCGGCCTTCTCCGCGGCAATTCTCAGAGGTGTGAGTGCTCCCGTTTGTCCAGAAGAGGGGATTCGGGGGTGCAGGCTGTGCTAGTGAGGGCTGGAAGGCCGGGGTAGAAGGACCTGGTCGCGGTCTGTGGCACCCTGTATCTTCAGCCTGCCTGACCCTGCTCCTGGACCCAGTTATCCTGAAATCCGAAACCATCCCCGCACATCCCTACAATGAACTCGCGTTCCGTGCGTCTCATTTGGACAGGATTCATGTTCTGTGCAGCCGGAATTGTTCTAATCATTTAGAAATGACGGGAGGTACCAGGGAGCATGTGGGATCGCTTGGTGGTGGGGGTCCCGGTGAGGGACTGGACAGTCCGTCAAGATTGCACACAGATGAGCATATACCTGCTGTAGGGTGGAAACGGCTCACCAATCCAGAACACGAGGCTCCTATCCAATCTTCCTGCGGCCCAGCAGGGTTCCCTGGGCCAGCCAGTGTGGTAGGTGAGCCTCGGTTTCTCCACTTGTATGTCGGAGGAAGTACAAAGCACTGAGAGAGCTGAGGGTCCGATGAAAGGCACGGTGTGAGAAAGCTCCAGGCGCTCCCAAGTGCCGTGTGCGTGCACGAGCACCAACCCAGCAGGCTCGCAATCTCCTTCTCTGTAATACCTGTTGTCTTTCATCTTGTTTTCGCCCATAGTAATCATGGTGATTTACGCACTGGAGGTTTTACTCACCCCGAAATGCTATCGCGTGCTGTGTCTTGTTTTCCTTCAGTGCATTTTCCTTTAGATTCAGGTGCTAAGGGGAAGGAGCTGGGGAGACGTGGAACTGACATTTAAAATCATCTGTTCTGGTCCGGGCTCGGTGCACGCTGGAGCTCATTTAATTGTCTCAACAACCTTGTGAGGCCGGGACTGTCATTTCCATTTGTTGATGGGAAACCGGTTTTCTGCGGGCTTCGCGGTCTTGGGTCATGCAGTCGGCAGATGGAGTCAGATCCAGACCTGGAGGGTAGCAGAGCCCCACCTAGCAGCTGGGAGCCTCAGGGCTTCCTCCTAGGAGAGTCCTGGCTCTGGGGGCAGGGGGCGGTGGGTTAGTGCTACAGGAGTGTGACCGTGGCAGTGACTGCCTTCTGCTCTCTTCAGCCCCCCTGGGGCCCCTCCCCATGCCTCTGATGTGGGCTTTGTGTCCACCTTCCTCCTCCTCCCCTCCACCCCGGCTCTCCTGTGCCTTCCGGGAGGCAGTGGGGATAGCCCGGGCTCTAGCTAATTCAGGCTTCCTTTCCTGGGTTTAGACACTGGCAAATCTACCTCCTCTCCCTCCCACCTCTCGGGGAAGGCTGCTTGAAAGCAGTTGAGATGACAATTCAGAAGAGAAGACGAGTCGGGCAGCAGCCCACTTCCTCCAGCAGCTCCCGACGGCGCCTGCCATGGCAGAGCTGTCTATACCAGTAAGAACACCAAATCCTCTCCAACGGATGTTTTTTGTTGTGTTTCTTAAAAGAAGGGTTTAAGCAACCCCCCATTCATCCTCTTCTTCAATGGAATAAAATTATGCACGGATACAACTTCTCTTGGGCGGATATGTTGGTGGGGTCCCTTCTGTTCTGCTCCTATCAGGACTGTTTTTCTAGGTTGGGAAACTGCCTTTGTCATGTAGATACGCACATAGATATTATAATATTTTATATGCACGATATCACCTACTACACAGAGGGCATTGTGGAAGATATTGGGGACACGAAGGTGAATAAGATTCGATTCCTATCTTTAGGTGGCTCAGGGCTCCTGGGGCAGTGGGTGAGGGGTAAGGAGGCACACGGGAGCTGTGGAGTGAAGAAAGCCCCGAGGAATGGGTACGGGGCACCGTGGAGTGCAGAGGACAGGTGAGGTGTCCCCTTGCCCAGGTGGGGAGCCTGGGGAAGTAGAGTGTAACTTTGGAGAGCATGAGGAGTCGGGGGCAGGCTGGTGCAGGGCGTGGGGGAGAAGGGCAGGAGGGTACTGTAGAGGAGACAGGCTGGCCGAAGTTCAGAGACAAGAGACACATTGCTTTGGGAGAGACCTGAAAATATGTTGGTGAGTTCTCCGTGTTGTCACTCTTTCTACATAAGGCTGACACCGATTCTGGGAACTCTGTGGGTAAGCATGTATGTAAGGGAACGAGATGCTATCAACCAGCAGCTTTATGGAATCTGGCAATTTACAAATGCTTTGTGGCTAACAGCTCACTGGGATCTCACCACCGTCCTGTGAGGGGTGTGTGTCTGATCTTGTTATGGTTCCAGCTTTACACTTGGGAAAATCAAGACTTAGAAGAAGGCTGTGTCCCTTCTGAGCTTGAAAGTGAGTTGCTTCCCACTTTATATGGGTTTTCAGTTGCTGCATAACCAATTAGCACGTGGTTAGCAGCTGTAAACAACCCACCTGGGTTATGGCAGTTTCTGTGGCCCAGGAGGTCAGGGCACAGCCTCGTGGGGTTCTCTGCTCCGGGGTCTCGCCAGCCTGCAATGCACAGGTCGGCTGGGCTGCATTCTCATTTGAAGGTCTGGCTGGAGAAAGATCTACTTCCAAGCTCCCTGAGTTGTTGACAGAATTCATTGCCTTGAAACAGCAGGAGCCACAGTAGCTTGCTTCTTTAAAGTCAACCAGGAGAACAGCACCCTGAGGGGATCTGCCGGCGAGACAGAGTTTTTATAATGTAACACAGTCACAGTGACATCCTGTCCGCATTGCCATGTTTTATTGGTTGGAAGAGGTCCTGCCTGAATTTGAGAAGAAGGATATTACACCACCGCATGAACACCAGGAAGTGGGGAGCGCGACCACCTTCAAGTCTGTCCCATACACACTTGTAATCTTTGCCCACTGATGCTCTGTCCCCTGGTTCTCTGTGGCAAGTCCCACTGCTCTCTGAACCGCTGCTCAGATGTGCCTGTGTTCCCTCGGGAGCACTCCCTGAATGCCTCTTGCTGCTTCCATGTGCTACTGCCCCCCCTCTTCTGCCCTGGTCACAGGGTTCACGGTGAGGTTTCGGACCCTCACTGCTGATTTGCAGGTCTCTCTCCCTCTAGGCGGGGGCCAGGCCTCCTCACGTTTGCATTCCTGGTGCCCGATGCTCAGCGAATGTCCGTAATCAGATCGATGACTTCAGTGATGTGCTTCAAGTCCCAAGTCTATTTAGGAACTCGAGCCAAGTTCCAGGGCTCATCCCACCACAGCACCACTTTTCCCCTTTCTCAAAAACCCAAATGGAAACTTGGTAGCCCTGTGTACACTCCCATCAGAGTCCATTAGATTTAAAGAACCAGCTCCCCTAAGACATAAGGCAATGGATCATAACACACAACATTTTCATCAGTTTTTTTTAAAATTTTTCGCAGCACTATTATATTCAATATTACAACAGATGCCTTCCATATCCTACTGGGCTTGGTCTCCTATATGCACAGTAAGTGACAGGTGTAAAGAGATGAGACAATTTTCTGAGAACTCTACAGATGAAACGATCGCAATGCTGTGACCCAGTCCTGGGCCGCTGATTCTATTTGTCCAGTAAATGCTTTCTGTGTGCTAATTCTGTGTCAGATGTCCCTAGGGATGTGGGCGTCCCCACATGGGACCAACGGCCAGTTCAGGCTGCCATGTGGAAGCAGACAGCGGAGATTGCAAACATAATACGAATCAGCCAAGCCACCGGTAGTTATGCGCGGTAAGTTTTTGGGAACTCGGAGGAGAAATAGATCACCCAGGCAGGAGGGTGTTCCTCAAGTTGTGCACAGAAAGTCCCTAGGAGGTAGTAGGTAGAGGAGAGCAGGCGGATGTTCTTGACAGAGAAGAGCCTGAGCAAACCTGCTGAGGAGAATGCCAGGGTGATGTGCTTGGTTGACTTAGGAGCCGTGCATGGTGAACGTGAGACGAGCGTCAGGAAAGGCATCTAAAGGCTCCGCTCACTCCCTCTCTTTTACTCCTGCTTCCAGGGCGGCTTCCTCTCCTCAAGGGCTCTTCCCTCTGCTTGTTCTCTGGAATCTGCTGCCCACAGTTTCGCTCTGCAGTGTTTCTCATTTCTTCCTCATCTACAGCCCGTCCCTCGTGGTCTGTTCTCAGGGACTCCTGCTGACCGTCCGGGCCAGCCTCAACCCCCATCACTCTCTGAGACCTCTCACGGTCAGCCCACCAGTGACCTCACGGTGTGCTGGGTTGCTGAACACTTGTGAGGGCTTGACTCCTGTGACCGCTCGTCAGGCCGCGGGGTCCCATGGCCCTGCTTCCTCACACCACACTCCTGGTTTTTGGCTCCTATCTCCAGCTGCTCATCACTGCCTCCTCGTCACTCCCTTCAGGATTTTGTCTTCTGTCATCTCATCTGAGAAAGAGAGAAGGGCTCCAAGCGCAAAGACTCTGAGGCGCCAAGGATCTTGTTGTGTTTGATGAGTTAGAAGAGGCCTGTGTGGCAAGCGCTTAGCTGATGAGCGAGCCTCTCCCAGCTGATACTGGACATGTGCGCACAACCCAGGCCATGAAGGGCCTTGTAGGTCATTGATAAGGATGGCATTTATTTGGTATAATTGGAAGTCTTTGAAGAGCAAGAAATGGGAATGACATGATTCTCTCTGTATATTTAAACAATCACTCTGGTTCTTCTGAGGAAATGAGACAGGAGAAGAACAGGAGTGGAGGCAAGGAAACTGGATGGTATATTTTAAGAATAGAAATGACAGTATTTGTTGGTGAATTAAATGTGGGGACAGCTAATAGAAAGCCTCTTTATCTATCAGAGCAGAAATCAATGAAATAGAAACCAAAAAAACAATAGAACAAATCAACGAAAGTAGGAGCTGGTTCTTTGAAAGAATTAATAAAATTGATAAACCCCTGGCCAGACTTATCAAAAAGAAAAGAGAAAGGACCCAAATAAATAAAATCATGAATGAAAGAGGAGAGATCACAACTAACACCAAAGAAATACAAACTATTATAAGAACATACTATGAGCAACTCTACGCCAATAAATTTGACAATCTGGAAGAAATGGATGCATTCCTAGAAACATATAAACTACCACAACTGAACCAGGAAGAAATAGAAAGCCTGAACAGACCCATAACCAGTAAGGAGATTGAAACAGTCATTAAAAATCTCCAAACAAACAAAAGCCCAGGGCCAGATGGCTTCCCGGGGGAATTCTACCAAACATTTAAAGAAGAACTAATTCCTATTCTCCTAAAACTGTTCCAAAAAATAGAAATGGAAGGAAAACTTCCAAACTCATTTTATGAGGCCAGCATCACCTTGATCCCAAAACCAGACAAGGATCCCACCAAAAAAGAGAGCTATAGACCAATATCCTTGATGAACACAGATGCGAAAATACTCAACAAAATACTAGCCAATAGGATTCAACAGTACATTAAAAAGATTATTCACCACGACCAAGTGGGATTTATTCCAGGGCTGCAAGGTTGGTTCAACATCCGCAAATCAGTCAATGTGATACAACACATCAATAAAAGTAAGAACAAGAACCATATGATACTCTCAATAGATGCTGAAAAAGCATTTGACAAAGTACAGCATCCCTTCCTGATCAAAACTCTTCAAAGTGTAGGGATAGAGGGCACATACCTCAATATCATCAAAGCCATCTATGAAAAACCCACCGCAAATATCATTCTCAATGGAGAAAAACTGAAAGCTTTTCTGCTAAGGTCAGGAACACGGCAGGGATGTCCATTATCACCACTGCTATTCAACATAGTACTAGAGGTCCTAGCCTCAGCAATCAGACAACAAAAGGAAATTAAAGGCATCCAAATCGGCAAAGAAGAAGTCAAATTATCACTCTTCGCAGATGATATGATACTATATGTGGAAAACCCAAAAGACTCCACTCCAAAACTGCTAGAACTTATACAGGAATTCAGTAAAGTGTCAGGATATAAAATCAATGCACAGAAATCAGTTGCATTTCTCTACACCAACAGCAAGACAGAAGAAAGGGAAATTAAGGAGTCAATCCCATTTACAATTGCACCCAAAACCATAAGATACCTAGGAATAAACCTAACCAAAGAGACACAGAATCTATACTCAGAAAACTATAAAGTACTCATGAAAGAAATTGAGGAAGACACAAAGAAATGGAAAAATGTTCCATGCTCCTGGATTGGAAGAATAAATATTGTGAAAATGTCTATGCTACCTAAAGCAATCTACACATTTAATGCAATTCCTATCAAAGTACCATCCATCTTTTTCAAAGAAATGGAACAAATAATTCTAAAATTTACATGGAACCAGAAAAGACCTCGAATAGCTAAAGGGATATTGAAAAAGAAAGCCAACGTTGGTGGCATCACAATTCCGGACTTCAAGCTCTATTACAAAGCTGTCATCATCAAGACAGCATGGTACTGGCACAAAAACAGACCCATAGATCAATGGAACAGAATAGAGAGCCCAGAAATAGACTCTCAACTCTATGGTCAACTAATCTTCGACAAAGCAGGAAAGAATGTCCAATGGAAAAAAGACAGCCTCTTCAATAAATGGTGCTGGGAAAATTGGACAGCCACATGCAGAAAAATGAAATTGGACCATTTCCTTACACCACACACGAAAATAGACTCAAAATGGATGAAGGACCTCAATGTGCGAAAGGAATCCATCAAAATCCTTGAGGAGAACACAGGCAGCAACCTCTTCGACCTCAGCCACAGCAACATCTTCCTAGGAACAACGCAAAAGGCAAGGGAAGCAAGGGCAAAAATGAACTATTGGGATTTCATCAAGATCAAAAGCTTTTGCACAGCAAAAGACACAGTTAACAAAATCAAAAGACAACTGACAGAATGGGAGAAGATATTTGCAAACGACATATCAGATAAAGGACTAGTGTCCAGAATCTATAAAGAACTTAGCAAACTCAATACCCAAAGAACAAACAATCCATTCAAGAAATGGGCAGAGGACATGAACAGACATTTCTGCAAAGAAGACATCCAGATGGCCAACAGACACATGAAAAAGTGCTCCATATCACTCGGCATCAGGGAAATACAAATCAAAACCACAATGCGATATCACCTCACACCAGTCAGAATGGCTAAAATCAACAAGTCAGGAAATGACAGATGCTGGCGAGGATGCGGAGAAAGGGGAACCCTCCTACACTGTTGGTGGGAATGCAAGCTGGTGCAACCTCTCTGGAAAACAGCATGGAGATTCCTCAAAATGTTGAAAATAGAACTGCCCTATGACCCAGCAATTGCACTATTGGGTATTTACCCTAAAGATACAAACGTAGTGATCCAAAGGGGCACGTGTACTCGAATGTTTATAGCAGCAATGTCCACAATAGCCAAACTATGGAAAGAACCTAGATGTCCATCAACAGATGAATGGATCAAGAAGATGTGGTATATATACACAATGGAATACTATGCAGCCATCAAAAGAAATGAAATCTTGCCATTTGCGACAACATGGATGGAACTAGAGCATATCATGCTTAGCGAAATAAGTCAAGCGGAGAAAGACAACTATCATATGATCTCCCTGATATGAGGAAGTGGTGATGCAACATGGGGGCTTAAGTGGGTACGAGAAGAATAAATGAAAGAAGATGGGATTGGGAGGGAGACAAACCATAAGTGACTCTTAATCTCACAAAACAAACTGAGGGTTGCTGGGGGGAGGGGGTTTGGGAGAAAGGGGTGGTATTATGGACATTGGGGAGGGTATGTGTTTTGGTGAGTGCTGTGAAGTGTGTAAACCTGGTGATTCATAGACCTGTACCCCTGGGGATAAAAATATATGTTTATAAAAAATAAAAAATTATATTAAAAAAAAAAAAAGAAAGCCTCTTTATCTTATTTTTTTTAAAGTAAGCTCCAAGACCAAATGGAGCCCAGTGTGGGACTTGAACTCATGAACCTGAGATCAAGACCTGAGCTGAGATCAAGAGTCAGACACTTAACCAACTGAGCCACCTAGGCACTGCATAGACAGTTGGAGAAAGAGACCCCAAAGGTGTCAGCTCCCCAGATCCTTGTCCCACACCCCAAAAGGAGAATGCCAAGGCCATAGGGGTCAGAGAACATTGCAACACAAGTTGTGGGACTCCCCCTGCTGGAAGCAGCTGTGTGGTTTTATAATCTTTTATACCCTTGGAGGTTGGGGGAAGCCTCATACCTCATCAGAGCCCCAGAGATCATGAGAAACTATCTCCTAACAGACTCCCTGGGGAGGTGGGAAGGTGCAGGAATGGATTTGTAATAGTTCCTTCTAAGCCTCTTGTCCTCCATGTTCTGGAAGGATCACAAAGTGTTCTACCAAGACTCAGATTGGCAATGGTTTGAGACTTCATCTGCCCAGTTATGTGGATCTGTGTAAGGTCACCAAGGCGTCAGGGGAAAAGCTCATATTCCTCAGTATCACTTACTACAACTGAGGTTCATATGACGGCCAACACACATGGCGCTTACTGGGAATACTTACTACGTTCTCAGTACTTTACATATACTGCCTCACATACTTAACCTTCATAACAATTCTATGAGATAAGCACTATTTTTGTCTCAACTTTGCAGGTAAGGACCCCGAGCCACCCAGAGGATAACTAATTATCCCAGGCTAATGATGGAGCTGAGTTTGAACCCAGGAGGACAGCCATTATGTCCACTTTGTCCAGTGCTTCCCCCAGAGCTAGAATGTATGGAACATAAGAAGAACTCAATAAATACTCAGGAACTTACTGAAGACCAAGGCAAAACTGGAAAAGATCTAGGGCTGATGGATGGGAAAGAGTTGGAGGGGTCAAGGGTAACACCTCACTTGCTTACTTGGTGATTAGGGTATTAGGAGGAGGAGCAAATCTGAGGGGCAGGTAAGGAACTCACTCTTAGACGTTTTGATTTAAAGCTGTCTGCAGACCACCTGTGTGGAGATGCTCAGCAAATTATTGAGTACATAAAGAAAAATGAGATACATTTTCTTCCTTCAGGTGCTCAGAGAAGTATCAGAGACATAATCACAATTCAGCGGAGCAATGACGCTGGGGAGAGAAGAGGAGGAAGGGTGAGGACGCGCAGAGCGAGCCTCACATGGCACGTGATCCTTTATCATCCTTCTCCAACGCTCCCACACAGTGTCGAGGAGGAAGTGGAGCCATTGATCAGGCCCGGGGGAGCTATTCTGGTCTTGACACTTAAGCAGTGGGGTGTCGGGAACTGAATCTATTCTGGATAATAGTTCTTCCCTGATTGTTCTCCCAATTAGGTGATGTCTCAGCTCCCTGTCATACCGGATTTCCTTAGTTTTTGAATAGAGTCTCCCTATAATAACATGCTCTCTTTAATTACCTTAAAAGGCTGTTCGTCCAGCTCCTGGCTGATGTCGATGCGATTGTGGTAGTCAGTGTACGATGAAAGTGGGTGGGAGGGAGGGCCCCAGATGACCACGGAGACGCAGATGACCACGGAGACGCAGATGACCACGGAGACACAGATGACCACGGAGACACAGATGACCACGGAGACACAGATGGAAATGGTCCTTGAAGGATGCTGGGGTAGGCAAGCATTGTCACAAGAGATCAGACCTCCAGGGAGAAGAGAGGTCTTGGAGGATAAACAACTCTGAAATGAGGGCAGGGATTGCTTGCGTGTTTACGCCTGCCATCCTTTCTAACCGTGTTCTCCTCTATCCTTAATCAAAGGAGGCAGGTTTTGAGGACAGAAGATTTTGAAATGAGGAGAGGACTTGGAATGGTTAAAATGGGCCCCCTGGAACCCTCCTACACTGTTGGTGGGAATGCAAGCTGGTGCAGCCACTCTGGAAAACAGCATGGAGGTTCCTCAAAATGTTGAAAATAGAACTGCCCTATGACCCAGCAATTGCACTATTGGGTATTTACCCTAAAGATACAAATGTAGTGATCCAAAGGGACACATGCACCCGAATGTTTATAGCAGCAATGTCCACAATAGCCAAACTATGGAAAGAACCTAGATGTCCATCAACAGATGAATGGATCAAGAAGATGTGGTATATATACACAATGGAATACTATGCAGCCATCAAAAGAAATGAAATCTTGCCATTTGCAACAACATGGATGGAACTAGAGCGTATCATGCTTAGCGAAATAAGTCAAGCAGAGAAAGACAACTATCATATGATCTCCCTGATATGAGGAAGTGGTGATGCAACATGGAGGCTTAAGTGGGTAGAAGAATAAATGAAACAAGATGGGATTGGGAGGGAGACAAACCATAAGTGACTCTTAATCTCACAAAACAAACTGAGGGTTGCCGGGGGGAGGGGGTTTGGGAGAAGGGGGTGGGATTATGGACATTGGGGAGGGTATGTGATTTGGTGTGTGCTGTGAAGTGTGTAAACCTGGTGATTCACAGACCTGTACCCCTGGGGATAAAAATATATGTTTATAAAAAATAAAAATTAAAAAAAAAAATGGGCCCCCTGGTGGACATGGACCATTTCTGCGCATCAGGTGCACGAAGCCCTACTCCTGCCTCCCTGTTGGTTCCTTGCCTCTGGGAAGATCACAGTTCTTCCCCATTCCTGCAGGTCTGATCAGTATTTATCTTTATGCATCACCCTGGAATCCTGGGGATGTCATTTGATGAAAGGGAATAACACGTCCACTAACACACAGGGTTCCCATTTCCATCACACAGCAACCCTGTGGGTAAATTGTTATTTGTCCGATTTTATGGATTAAGAAATTGGTGGCTCAAAATGACAAGACCTCTGAGATCAAACAGCTAGTAGTGGCAGAATCAAAACTCATTCCCGGATTTCTTGATTCCTGGCCCAAAGCCTGTTTCTACCACACCATAGTGCTTTGGGGTCTGCTCACTGACAAAGCCCTCCATCCCCTCTGCTCCCTCATGTGTCTTTCCTGGACCTCAGGGGCTCACTACCTGAGGAGGTAGGTCAAACGTCTGATACATGGTGTGGTGCTTGAGAAACACAGGGACCCTTCCCTGTGACCCTTCTGCACAAAAATCGACCTGAAATGAAGATGAACCCGGCACGTGGGTAGGTCTCATTAACACTGAATGACGATGGGGAGACAAATGCTTACCCTAATTGTGCCCCTAGAGTCAGGTGGAAAGGTGAAAAAAAAGAATGCTTGTAGGGACGTCAGCAGACCTGGATCCAGGCTCGTTTCTTCCTCACTCTAACTGTATTTGTAAGCCAGGGAAACTCCCCGGGGCTCAGTGTCCTTGTCTGTCAATTAGGAAAGCTGCCCTGCCCGTCTGTACAGGCGTGTGAAAGAGCTGGGTAATGTGTCAGGCTCAGGGCAGCTCTAAAGCAGTGCCGTAATTATCCTGGAGGCCTGGGAACCTGAAGCCTGATATATAATTGCTTCTCTCCACATGGGAAATAGGATGAGACACTTGCTCACTTCTTTTCCCCACAAGGGAATAACAGTTATCTAGGGGGCATTTGGTCTGGTTTTTAATCATGCACAGGTGTTGTAAGAATCTGGCAGAATAAGAGCCTCTTTGGGTGCCCCTGCCCAATCTCTGCGTGTAGAGACAAAGATAAGATTATTTACGCCCCCTTCCATTATTCACAGCCTCTTGGAATGTAGCATTAAATAATTCAGAGCCCATACAAGCTTGAGGATTGATGGTGAGGCTGATAGTTCTTACAAACACAGCATGCAGCAGCTGTAGAAAAGTCTAGATTCCGGCTCAAATGCACGTGGGAACAATTGCTGGACACCCAACACTCATCAGGACCTTGGAGAAGGGCCTGCCTTCTGGTCTAAAAATGACTCTCCATCGCAGGGGTGGGGAGCCTTGTCTCTGGGTAGGAGAATGTCCGCCTTCTGGCCACCTTCTACTCTAAACCTCCTCGGAGGCCATTTTACCTGGCATAGCCCAGACTCACAGTAGGTGTTTGATGACTTTAAACAAAGTGAATGACCTTCATTTCTTAGTTTTTTGCTGTCTATACTATAACACATATGGAACCGAGCTGTTGGGAGTTGGAAGACCTAATTTGTCCACTTATTAGACTTATTGGCCAGGAAGGAGAGGAAAGAACCTGCAAACCGAATGCAGAGAAAAATCAGAGAGCTAGTGGGATACAACGAAGGGAGAGATTTTCCAGGAGGGGGGGCAGTGTGGCATTTGAGAAGGAAGGATCCCATGGAGTGGGCACTGGGTGTGATAGTGAGGGAGTTGTCTACAGTCATCTCTGCTCATAAATTCAGCCTTCTTTCTCAGGCAGCACACCAATGCTGGCACAGCAGCAGCCCATTTGAGCCCACCCAGAATACTTAACAGTCTGGTCTCTGACTCCCTGCATTTGGCCCTTCCTGGGTCCTCAAGTCCCTGGCCCATACTCTGGCTCTTCTCCTGACCCTCCTCTCAGCTTGGCAAACTGTCCAGAGACTCCTCTGGCTCACAGAGCATAGTTCTCCTTCCTGCCTGACTCCAAATCTGCTCTTGATTTCAGAGCTGCCTTTAAGTCTGGACAAGAGGCCTTACCTCTCTGCTGGCCTCCCGGCCCCATGGAAATTTCCATAGCTGGATGGCTCCTTGTTTCAGGGTTCATTGGACCTCACTCGTGACCTCCAGAAGGGAAATTAAGGTGAATCCTTTGTGAAAATGCTGTATTTTAAATAATTAGGAGTATAATAGTCAGCATTTTGAGTTACAAGTGCAAGAATCCTGGTGATGGAACAGGGTCCCAAAATAAGCCAGGAATTTAGCCAGGTCTCTCTCCTTCCTGGAGGGCAGGGCCACAGCTCTGCTGGATATGTCCCTGGGAGGAGTGGTCAAGGCAGGCTGTGGCTTCCCGAGAGCCAAAGGAATGTGAGCATGATGGCCAGGGCAAAGGATGGAGACAGAAAGGAACAGCCTGGAGGTACAAGCCCAGAAGAATTCAGCTGTGAGGCAAGGAGCAGGTTGTATTTAGAAAAAATAGTACTGAGCTGCAGGAGGGGAACTCGAAAGTAGGTGATGCTGGGGGGGCCTCTTGGAGAGTGCCGGCCTCCAGGCTGGGCTGTGAGGACAAAGCGGAGGAGGCAGAACTGGTTTGGACAGGTGGGGCCTGAGAGTGTGGGCTGAGGGGCTGGTCCTCCACAGGGGAAGGGAAGCCACTTCTGAGATGGGGAAGGAGCGCTGCAGATGGGTGCAGGAGAATGTTGGGGAGCCTGAGAAGGAGACTGAGGGGCCTGCTGTGGACGAGTGGATGGCCGTGCCCACAGATGCTGGCAGAATCTCGAAGGTGAGCACAATTCCTGGGAAAAGCCTGGCTGTGTGCGGTGACTATGGAGCTGGGGGGTCAGGCTTCCAGATGGGCATTTGGGGTGGTTGATGCTGTTTACCAGGTTCTCTTCTTGATGGTTCAGATCCTTGACCCTGGCCATGTCTTTGACTCTTCACAATGCTGTGCTAGGGAGAATGTACTGCTCTTCCCCATTTTGCAGATGAGGAAATGGAACTCAGCGAGTTTCATGAACATCACCAAGGCCACACAGCTGAAAGTGACTGAGAAGGGTCTTCCGGTCTTTCTGTTCTGCCCACAGTAAGGGAGGCAGGCGTCCCTTTGTCATCAGCCCATCCTCACCATGATTTATCACAGACTCCACTGAAGAACATGGTCCTGCTCTGAACAATAATAATCATGACTGTTGGATGAGTGTTAATCACTCCTCCCAGATGGCTTCCCACTGCTTGTGATTGACTTGTTTCATCAGATTCTGGTCATTACAACACTTATCACCAGGGGACAATCAGAGCAAGGACTGCTATCCTGTTGGAAGGTGAGAATAAAGTTGACCAGAGTGGCCAGGGGACCACCGAGGAAGTTGGTCCCTGGGTTGTGGCTGGAACCGACTTCTTCTGTTTGTGCCTCACCCTCTTTCCTGCATATTCTCGGGGTTACTGTCCTTGCCAAGAGGAGTAACTCAGCGGCTGTGTGAGTCCTGGTACCTCTCTGTGCTCAGGCCTTGTCGTGTGGTTCCAGTTTGCACTCACAGACCCAGAGGACAGGATCGACTATGGATTGAACACCTTCGATGTGCCAGATCTGGACAGACATGATCTCATTAAATTCACAAAAAATGTAAATTCCAACAGGGCTGGGAGGTAGGTCCAGCTAACATACCCATTTTACAGATGAGAAAAATTATGTCTGATAATTGGTGGCACTTGGCCTTGTCTAAATCAAAAGCCTTTCCTCTTTCTGTGGCCTCTGGATCCTGACCACACTGATTCAAAATGCTCTCAGGCAATGGATTAAAGATCTGCTTTTAACAACCTGGACAAGAATTAGAAATATCACCCTCCTGGCTCTAAGAATTATTCTTCCTTGGACTGAATGCTTATCAAATTGATGACAGTGGTTGATTTCATTGCTTTGCTTTCGTGCTGGATTGTAGATTCTGTGAGGCAGGGGACTAGCTTCACTTTGCTGACCATGAATTCAATGTGTCTGGGATATTGTAGGTGCTCAATAACTATGTGTTGAATGGATAAATCCCATTTTATGGCTGCGGGACCTCGATTCCCAAGATGTTTATAAAATGTGAAATTGGGATTCAAATTCCCTCTCCACTTCGGAGTTGGCCCACTTCCCACTCGAAGGGATTTGGAGGCGGGGTGTTGTTGGGGTTTGTAAATGGGGAGGAGGAAGCAAAGGTGGGAGTGAACAATCGAATTAAATTGTCCTGCAGAGACCTTTGTGTGAGCATGTATTGGAGGGCAGGTCTCATAAGTTGAGGAGGGGAACTTCTACCCGAGCTGCTGTGCTGGTTTTACCATCCTCAGGACGGTGTGGAGGGAGGCGGAGAAGGTGCTAGTTGGAAGTTTCACAGGGACTGGTGTGAACCGGTGCCCATTCATTCTCCAGGGAGACTTCAGACTGCGTGGGGGTGGCTGCAGACTGTTCACCAGGGCCCCGTGCTGGAGTGGAGAGAGCCGGGGTATCGGACAGCGCCGTCTCCAGCCCCAAGTTCGGACACAGCCTGTGTTCTCTGTGCCTCTTGGGATGACGTATTGACTCTTTGAGCCTGTGTCCTGAGCTCAGGCCTCAATTACTCCTGGTTTCCAGCTATCTCAGCCCTTTCCAGGAGGGCACAGCAGAAACATTTACGGAGAGTATGCCATTGCGACCCTTCGCCTCATAGCTTTGGACCGCAGGTTCCCCACTGTCTCCCGGGGATCTGATTCCTGTTCTATCATGATCCCACTAATGTACTTTGCTCAGCTCTGCTTCATGTAGGTGGCAGAGGCATTCTGAAGAGTGTTTGACTCTTGGAGTCTGACTACCAGGACAGGAATCCTGGTTCTGTTCTGTGACCTGGGGGAGGTTATGAAAGGCCTGCAGCTTTGGACTCCTGGTCTACAAAATAGGGATAGGAAAGATTGTTTCTGTAAGTCCCTAGGATGAAGATGAAATGAAATTATGAATGCAAAAAATACTTATTCAAGTGTCTGGCACATGCAAGTGCTTCAGTACTGGCTTCATGGGCTTTGGGCTATTTCAGGGATCAAATGAGATAGTAAGACAAAAGCGCTTTGCACAAAATCACAGGTGCTGCACTCCACCCTGTGCTCCCCCGGACCACATAATCCATTACACAGGATCTCCTGAAGGAACCAGGATTTTCACACCAGTGACCAAGTATTATTTGTGTTTTCTGCTCATAATGATAATCCACTGTCTTGTCCTTGTAGCAAACTCCTACTCATCCTTCAATGTCCGTTGGTATCACCTTCTTCATGCAGCCTTCCTGGACTTTCCCAGGTACTGTTGGTTGTTCCAACTTCTGCTTCCACAGTGCTTGGGGTAGATATCCAGACTTGTGCAGATTGTATTATCCTGTGCTGAATATAGTTTTGTGTTGCCTTCTCCACCCATAGGCTCTGAGCTCTTTGAGGCCTCACTAGTCAGTCCTACTCACCTCTGGGCCCAGCTCAGGGACTGGTACATGGACACTCAGAAGCTCACATTGCTTTGAATTGAAGGTCTGCTGATTCACAGGAGATAAGATGTCATTTATGAAATTTGAAAAGGTTATCTAATCCTTTGCAGGCCCCCACACAGAAATATAACTGTGCTATGAATAGAGATTTCAATTACTTACTTTCTTTGGTTTAAAAAAAAAAACCTTTTAATAATGGAAGAAAACCCACCAATGAGTTATGTGGATGTCTGTAATTTTTTCCTCCAAGGATTTGTTTTCTGCCTCATTAATAGAAACTCCCACACATTGCAAGAACCTTTCCTCCCCTTTGCCGGGAAGGACAGTTAAGAAATGGCTTGTACTTTATTTTTCTCATGGGCTTGGGATGGATAATTGCTTAAAGCTGAATTTTGGACCACTGATAATCCACTTAGGGTCTTGGGCATAATTTTTTTCTGTGCAACCAAATGTCTTTTATCCTCCATGGTTCTGACTTCGGAAGCTGGTTCCCTTGCCAACGGCACACCTTCCCGTGTGAGGCCGTGGCACAGTCACTTGGAGGAATGCTCTGCTCAGCAGGTACGGGAAGGAACACCTGAGAAACTAGACAGGAGATTGTGGGCATTATTGGAACAATGATGGAGACTTTCAGAAGACGCAGATACATGAGTTTCTGAAACAATGAAATCTCCCCAAACCTGAGACACGAGTCCAGTTCCTCTTTTCCCTCCCTGCCCACCTCATAAGCAGAAGACCAGGAAGTGAATCATCTCTTTTGTGCTCTGTGCTTTAGCCAAATGGCCCTGCCGGGGTGAAGGGTGGGGGTCTGAGGTTTGTTGCTGGCTATGGTGAATTCATACTTCTTTCCCAGGCCACTTCAGAGAATCAAAGGAGAAACATCCAGGTATTATGGAAGAGCTGGAACTGGGTGACAGGACATTGGATCCTGGTCCTGGTGGTAACGGGGCCACTCCATTAACCTCACAGATCCTCAGTGTCTCCTCTGGGGAGGGGAGGGAGATGGGGTAGAATCAAAGGTCATGGGCCATCAGCCCAAGGCCAAATCCAGACCTCAGCAATGTCTTTCTGGTTTCTCTCTCTTTTTTTAAAAAAATATTTTATTTATTTGACGAGAGAGGTCATAAGCAGGCAGAGAGGCAGACAGAGAGGGCGGGGGGCGGGGGAAGCAGGCTCCCGGCTTAGCAAAGAGCCCGATGCAGGGCTCGATCTCAGGACCCTGAGATCATGACCTGAGCCAAAGGTAGAGGTTTAGCCCACTGAGCCACCCAGGCGCCCCCTGTCTTTTTGGTTTCTATAAGTGTCCAGAACGATTTGAGTTAATTGCCAGCATTTAAAACTCAGAACAGTTATCATGAAAAATAAAATTTTTATCTTCTGTTGATGATGGGAGAAATCTAGAATTCCAGAGCCCCCATTTCTGCACAACGTTGGAGCTCGACAATTCTTTCTGTGGGGATCCTTCCTTCACAACGATCCCCACCATGCCGTGTTGTCTGACACAGGGCTTATTTTACTCACTGATCAAATTTCCCTGGCCCCTTTAGACCTTTAAGTTTATGACCCCTGGACTTGGGGATCTTGAATTTCACATTCAATTTTGTCAGTATCTGGTGATGGGGCCATTCTCTTTTGTCCTTATTTGAGTATAAGGCCCCATTTTATGGATACAGAAATTGAGATTCAGCAAGGTCAGTGACTGTGTCTGTGGCCATGAGGGTTTTAAGTGGTACAGCTGGGAATGGGATCGTGGGCCTCCTGACTCCCGGAGAGACTGTCCTTAAAGCTATGTTTTCCACTTCCTGCGCAGGAGCTCGTTGGTCCTGAGTGTGCCTAGGCTGATGCCGTGAGATGATCTGCATGAACTATAATCAAGTGACCTTTGAAAACCACCTGCAAGAAGCCCGGGTTATCACTAAGCAAAGCAGTCTGGGGAAGAAGCAGCTGATTCAGACTGATTTTGAATCTAAGAAAAGCCCCAACCACATTGGATATTTAGAGAAAATACTAATCCCTTACATAGTGAGCCCTTGGCAGGTCCCGTAGCACATTCACTACTGATTTGAAAAGTATAAAGAAACAATCAGGGAGTAATAGTGTTCAACAGTTCCAAGTCCTGATTTGGTAAAATGTGTGTGAATTTTGACTCTGCAACTTTCTGGCTTTGTAGCTTTGCCCTCTTGGTCCGTAACAAAGGGATGTTAATAGCAACACCTGATGTGGCGTTCAATGTGCAGTGACGTGGGACACGTGGGTGTCCCCTGATTTGCACAGTGTGTGATCTATATTGAGACCTGACCATATGCCCAGCCCTTGCTCAGCATTTTCCAGACATCTATTCAGTAGGCTCCCTTACTCCAGTTCACATTTGTAGATTTGAGTCTCAGCGCCAATAGGACACATACACGGCTTAGAAACATTGAAATTCTGTAAAATCTCAAACCATATGCTATTTCTCGCTACATTCCAGTGGTTCCTCCTCACTTTTGTCTCTGTGCACTTCCCTCATTGAATTCTGACTCAAGCCAGAGTTGAGCCTCAGTTTCCCTTTTGCAGAATGAAAGGATTGGCCCAGAGGAGCTGGCAGTCAGTCCTTACCAACCTTGAGATTTGATGATTATACAAATGAATGAAGGGGAAAAGATAGCATTAAGAAAATAAAAATACAAGCTGTAACTCCATTTTATTCCATTGCTTAAACATGATCAGATAATTAAATAACTTAGCTCGAGTATAAAGAAAATAGTTTCTCCCCCTTACACTGGATTTTCACTTTCTCTCTCTGTCCCCTTTGGAAGTTCACTTGTGTAGGACAAACACTAGGGACTGATCAGAAATCCCCCTCCTCTCCCAAGGCCCCAGTTTTGATTCAGAAAATAGTTCTGACAAACCATTATTGATGAAGATAAGCCCAGGGTTACGGGAACAAAAGCCCAGCTCCTTGTGTTAGCACTCAGCCGGCAGGAGACAAAGGGACAGTGAGTATAAAGGGGAATTTGAACACATCCTCCGATTTTAAAATTAGTCACAAGATCTGTTCTTTTTCCTTTTTTTTTCTGGGGAGATGATTACAGGGGCAGCAACAAAGGGTCCTCAGTGACTCCTTTCTCTTCCTTTTCTTTGTTTGGTGGTGACAAAGCTAGGCTAGATGATGCCAGTTTTGGTGGTAACATCCCAGGCACTGTAGTCAGGGGCTGATAGAATGTTCTTCTCTTCGCTCTATCAGACCCCATCCACAGGTTGACCTTGGCCAGTCAAGGTCAGTAAGCTCTGTCACAGCTGGCTTGATCTGGGGCCTGCTGGAGCTCTAGACACCCACCACGCACATGAGCACTGAGTTCTCTTTGATCTTCTCGGCTGACTTGGTCCTTAGGGGAGTTTGAGGATGGAGCAGTCTTGGAGCTTGTGCCTCCAGGCGGTACTCTGGAGACAGGCCAGTGTCTCATCTGCTGGAATGTGGATGATGTACATGTCTTTTTTTGTTGTTGTTTGTTTTGTTTTGGGTAGAATAGATGCTTTTCAGCACTGTCTTCTTGGCCTTTGCTTTGGCTTCAATTTTGGGAGGAACAAGGGCTTCCTCCTTTGCTTTTTTAGCATTATCTTTGTGGAAATGTCTTCTTCCTTTTAAAAATAACCTTTCCATGATTAAAAAAATAAGTAAAATACTATTTATGGTAGAAATTTTGGAAAGCATAGAAGTTATTTTAAAAATTGTAAGTATATCCTCAGATATAAGCAGTTTTTTGTTTACTATGTGATGTATAGTTCATTTTCCCTCTAATGAATATGTACCTTCATGCTGAATATAGACTTGTGTCCAGAGGTTTCACTTTCTGTGTGAGCATTCCTCCCATGTCACTGTATATTCTTAAATGACTTTCCCGGTTGCACCTTCCATGCATGGATCTGCTGCTGTGAACTCAATCTTTTGTCCCCCATTTAGCTTGTTTGCAGTCTTCTGCCATAATGGACGGCACCATCCTGACTCTCCTTGTGTGCTTAATTTTGGCTGGCTCGCATCTCTGACTGTTTCAGCTGGCAAGCATTTCTCAAGACTTGAAGTGTGGGACCGAGTGCCCCATTTGCTCAAACCAAAATCCTGACCACCTCCTAGACTCTGTCCTCTCCCTGATGCTCTGCCCTTGGGAGACGTTCCCACCTACTAAGTGTTGGAAGGTGTGTGTGATGTGGTTCCTTCCAAAGCATCCAGATGCTTCCTCATAGTGGCCCCATATCCAGTTTGTGACTCTGTCTTTCTCAGCCCCATGCTGTTTCACACCTTCCCACCCTAGCCTTGTGCTTCTAGGACTCTGGGTATTTAGAGGTCACCTTCATGGTTTTTCCATTTTTCCATACCACCTGTACCATTATTTAATCTTTATTTTTCAGATTAACTATTACTTAAAAAGTGGTTTTAAACCTCGCTACACTAGGTGTGAAAACATGGATTTGAGGTACTGAGCACATGTGCATTTGTGTGTATATATTTTTTTCTAATTCACATGAAAATAAATTCACAACTATTGAAAGAAAAAAAAATATTCTCCAGACATCACCTAAAATTACCTTCCACAGTGATACAAATGCTCTATTTTGGGAAACAGTACATCAGCTTTATTTATTTATTTGACAGAGGGGGAGAAGAGCACAAGCAGGGGGAGCAGCAGAGGGAGAGGGAGAGGCAGACTCCTGGCTGAGCAGAGAGCCCAGTGTGGGGCTTGATCCCAGGACCCTGGGATCATGACCCGAGCCAAAGGCAGAAGCTTAACCGACTGAACCACCCATGCAACAAATCCCTGCCCTGCAATGACCTTCTTTTAAAAAAAAAAAATGTTTAGTTATTTATTTGAGAGAGAGAGAGAGAGAGAGCACAAGTGGCAGGGGGGAGGTGCAGAGTAAGAGAGAGAATCTCAAGCCGACTCCAGCTGAGTGGGGAGCCGGACATGGGGCTTGATCTCACAACCCTGAGATCATGACCTGAGCTGAAATCAAGAGTTGGGTGCTTAGCTGACTGAGCCACCAGGTGCCTCTTATTCTTTCTTTTCTGATAGACTCCTATTCACTTCTTGAGTCCTAGGGAGACTGAATTATATGAAACAGCAAAAATTATATCTTGTAAAGTTAAAAAAAAGGAATTAAAAATCACAAGCATGAGAGAATATGTGAGTTGAGAAAGCAGTGAAGGGAGAAAAAATGTTCCCAAGTCCTTAGACTCTGAAGTGCTAATGTGCCAAGTCAGCGTGCTGGAATTTCTAGGAATGGCCCTAAAAGAGTAGAAATGGAAGATATAACTTCCAAACCTGTAGGTGGAAATATATGGAATGAGAACGAACAGCAGTTCAAAAATATACATTAATGTAATAAAGGAGGGCAAAAGCAACATATAAATGAGGGAAAAAGGCACAGAATACAGCAACTGAGATAAACCTAAGGATATCAGCAAACGTAGCTTGAGAAATTGTTCCTGATAAAAGACACAGATTATCATTCTGGCTTTAAGGACATCTATCTACATGGTATTCATAAGGTCCTCAAATATAAAGACATGGAAAGGATGGGAAAAAAAAGTCAAATGTCACATTCTTGGAAAATATTAGATGAGCAACAGAAGCTGGTGCATCTGTCTTAATGTTAGGTCAAAATTAATATAAGGCACAGTGTGTTACACTTTATAACTTTCAAATTATTTGTGAATATTCTTTGATATATGAAAAGCAGCTAAATCCAAATGTCTAAAAATATAATAAGTGGTCACATTGTAGTGATCTGGAATGTATATCTGTGAGATCGATGAATTTAAAAACAGCCTGGCATACAATTCCAGTGACTTCAAAAAGTCTCATTTTCTGATATGTCGTTTGCAAATATCTTCTCCCATTCTGTCAGTTGTCTTTTGATTTTGTTAACTGTTTCCTTTGCTGTGCAAAAGGTTTTGATCTTGATGAAATCCCAGTAGTTCATTTTTTCCCTTGCTTCCCTTGCCTTTTGCGTTGTTCCTAGGAAGATGTTGCTGCGGCAGAGGTCGAAGAGGTTGCTGCCCGTGTTCTCCTCAAGGATTTTGATGGATTCCTTTCGTACATTGAGGTCCTTCATCCATTTTGAGTCTATTTTTGTGTGTGGTGTAAGGGAATGGTCCAATTTCATTTTTCTGCATGTGGCTGTCCAATTTTCCCAGCACCATTTATTGAAGAGGCTGTCTTTTTTCCATTGGACATTCTTTCCTGCTTTGTCGAAGATTAGTTGACCATAGATTTGAGGGTCTATTTCTGGGCTCTCTATTCTGTTCCATTGATCTATGTGTCTGTTTTTGTGCCAGTACCATGCTGTCTTGATGATGACAGCTTTGTAATAGAGCTTGAAGTCCGGAATTGTGATGCCACCAACGTTGGCTTTCTTTTTCAATATCCCTTTGGCTATTCGAGGTCTTTTCTGGTTCCATATAAATTTTAGAATTATTTGTTCCATTTCTTTGAAAAAGATGGATGGTACTTTGATAGGAATTGCATTAAATGTGTAGATTGCTTTAGGTAGCATAGACATTTTCACAATATTTATTCTTCCAATCCAGGAGCATGGAACATTTTTCCATTTCTTTGTGTCTTCCTCAATTTCTTTCATGAGTACTTTATAGTTTTCTGAGTATAGATTCTGTGTCTCTTTGGTTAGGTTTATTCCTAGGTATCTTATGGTTTTGGATGCAATTGTAAATGGGATTGACTCCTTAATATCTCTTTCTTCTGTCTTGCTGTTGGTGTAGAGAAATGCAACTGATTTCTGTGCATTGATTTTATATCCTGACACTTTACTGAATTCCTGTATAAGTTCTAGCAGTTTTGGAGTGGAGTCTTTTGGGTTTTCCACATATAGTATCATATCATCTGCGAAGAGTGATAATTTGACTTCTTCTTTGCCGATTTGGATGCCTTTAATTTCCTTTTGTTGTCTGATTGCTGAGGCTAGGACCTCTAGTACGATGTTGAATAGCAGTGGTGATAATGGACATCCCTGCCGTGTTCCTGACCTTAGCGGAAAAGCTTTCAGTTTTTCTCCATTGAGAATGATATTTGCGGTGGGTTTTTCATAGATGGCTTTGATGATATTGAGGTATGTGCCCTCTATCCCTACACTTTGAAGAGTTTTGATCAGGAAGGGATGTTGTACTTTGTCAAATGCTTTTTCAGCATCTATTGAGAGTATCATATGGTTCTTGTTCTTTCTTTTATTGATGTGTTGTATCACATTGACTGATTTGCGGATGTTGAACCAACCTTGCAGCCCTGGAATAAATCCCACTTGGTCGTGGTGAATAATCTTTTTAATGTACTGTTGAATCCTATTGGCTAGTATTTTGTTGAGTATTTTCACATCTGTGTTCATCAAGGATATCGGTCTATAGCTCTCTTTTTTGGTGGGATCCTTGTCTGGTTTTGGGATCAAGGTGATGCTGGCCTCATAAAATGAGTTTGGAAGTTTTCCTTCCATTTCTATTTTTTGGAACAGTTTCAGGAGAATAGGAATTAGTTCTTCTTTAAATGTTTGGTAGAATTCCCCCGGGAAGCCGTCTGGCCCTGGGCTTTTGTTTGTTTGGAGATTTTTAATGACTGTTTCAATCTCCTTACTGGTTATGGGTCTGTTCAGGCTTTCTATTTCTTCCTGGTTCAGTTGTGGTAGTTTATATGTTTCTAGGAATGCATCCATTTCTTCCAGATTGTCAAATTTATTGGACTAGTGTCCAGAATCTATAAAGAACTTAGCAAACTCAACACCCAAAGAACAAACAATCCATTCAAGAAATGGGCAGAGGACATGAACAGACATTTCTGCAAAGAAGACATCCAGATGGCCAACAGACACATGAAAAAGTGCTCCATATCACTCGGCATCAGGGAAATACAAATCAAAACCACAATGCGATATCACCTCACACCAGTCAGAATGGCTAAAATCAACAAGTCAGGAAATGACAGATGCTGGCGAGGATGCGGAGAAAGGGGAACCCTCCTACACTGTTGGTGGGAATGCAAACTGGTGCAGCCACTCTGGAAAACAGCATGGAGGTTCCTCAAAATGTTGAAAATAGAACTGCCCTATGACCCAGCAATTGCACTATTGGGTATTTACCCTAAAGATACAAATGTAGTGATCCAAAGGGACACATGCACCCGAATGTTTATAGCAGCAATGTCCACAATAGCCAAACTATGGAAAGAACCTAGATGTCCATCAACAGATGAATGGATCAAGAAGATGTGGTATATATACACAATGGAGTACTATGCAGCCATCAAAAGAAATGAAATCTTGCCATTTGCAACAACATGGATGGAACTAGAGCATATCATGCTTAGCGAAATAAGTCAAGCAGAGAAAGACAACTATCATATGATCTCCCTGATATGAGGAAGTGGTGATGCAACATGGAGGCTTAAGTGGGTACGAGAAGAATAAATGAAAGAAGATGGGATTGGGAGGGAGACAAACCATAAGTGACTCTTAATCTCACAAAACAAACTGAGGGTTGCCGGGGGGAGGGGGTTTGGGAGAAGGGGGTGGGATTATGGACATTGGGGACGGTATGTGATTTGGTGAGTGCTGTGAAGTGTGTAAACCTGGTGATTCACAGACCTGTACCCCTGGGGATAAAAATATATGTTTATAAAAAATAAAAAAATTAAAAAAAAAATAATAATAATAATAAAAATAAAAAAGAGGAAAAATTAAAAAAAAAAAGTCTCATTTTCTCAAGCAGTCTAGCCGTAAGATATGATGATGCACTTGGGGATGCTGTGATGAATCGGCTTTGGAGGACAGAGACACTGATGTAGCGACGCGCGGAAAGAGTCTGTATAACACTATTACACTAACTATGAGAGATGATTAAATGGATGTTTGTTTTAGATATGATTTGAAATACGTACACATAATTGAACGCATAAATCTTCCAGAACGAGTAGATGTTTACCTCTGCATATACCACCAGAAGTTTATGTGTCCATACTGGCTTCCCCATTCTTCAAATATGGTCTCTGGGAAATAACATACAGCCAATCAGGTTGTCTTACATTTGGGCACGTTTCATTTTGTCTTAACTCACATGACTGCTAAGAGAAAGATCTTGATTCCAAAGACTGGGTGCTTGGCACCACCACTCCATCTTCTAGCACATGTTGGGAGTTAGAAGGGCAGAAATGAGACACCATGAGGCTCAGTGATGACAACACTTACAAGGCAAGATGTGGCCGTGGGTTTGCGTTCAGAGCCGCAGCCTTCCCGAGAACTTCAGACAGTGATGAGGCCTGAAGTCCTGGAGAAGAAGACCTGGGTTCTAGCTCTGAGTCTGCCCACCTCTCATGGGCTGTATTACTTCGTTCATCATTTAATTTCTTGGGCTTTCATTTCCTCACATGCAAAACAAAGGGTTATTTTAACCATCAGAGTCTGTTATCTCTATAAAAGAGGAACCCTATAACTTGGATTTTCCCAACTGTATCTAGGTAAATGTTTAAAACTGTCTTTTTGGGGGGCACCTGGGTGGCTCAGTGGGTTAAAGCCTCTGCCTTTGGATCAGGTCATGATCCCAGGGTCCTGAGATCGAGCCCTGCATCGGGCTCTCTGTTAGTGGGGAGCCTGCTTCCCTTCCTCTCTCTCTGCCTACCTACCTGTGATCTCTCTCTATCAAATAAATAAATAAAATATTGAAAAAAACCCAACCCCCCCAAAACGGTCTTTTTGGAAGCAAGCAAACAAGTTTAAAAATAAAAAACAAAAAAAAACCCAAAAAACCAAGGGGCACCTGGGTATCTCGGTTAAGGGTCTGTCTCTTGGTTTCAGCTCAGGTCATGATTTCAGGGTCCTGGGATTGAGCCCCACATCGGGCTCCATGCTTAGCACAGAGTTTGCCTCAGATTCTTTCTCTGCCCTTCCCAGCTCACACACTCTCTCTTTCAAATCAATAAATAAAATCTAAAAAAAAAAAAAAAAAAAAAAAGCAAAATAAACAAAAAACCAAGAAAAAAAACCCCCACCCAACAAAAACCAAAAAACAACCAAACCAAACCAAAAAGCTAGCTCATAGAGTATTTAGCATTTGACAATTTCTGTGGTGTAAATATGTCCAACATGGCCAATTTCAGGGTACCAACAAGAAGTAACTGACTACAGGATTGGCATTGAATGGGCTCATCCAGGTGTCGCGAGCTGCTTGGAGCCAGCTGCCTCACAGCCCATGCAGCTGTCAGGGACCAAAATGGCTGCCAGCTGCTCTCACCTCAAATAGCATAATAAGAAGGATAGCAAAGTTTGAACCTCTAAGTCAGACAAAACGGTTTGAATTCTGGCTCTGCTTCTCACTAATTGTATAATCCTGGTGAAGTCATTTTGCTCTCTAAGCTCTAGTTATGCCGAGAAAATGGAAATTAGTACCTGCAACACAAAGTTCATCCATTCACTCACTCATTCATTTAACAAATGTTAATTAATCAAGACAATGATTATGGTTAAGAAGTTAGCTAAATGCCAGGTGCCTTAACTTCTGTCCACTAAATGATTTTCCGTATATTTGATCCTTGACTGTTTTTGCTTCTTCTTCTGCAACCTTCCTGTGTGGTATCGTTCACTCCACTGCATGATCTGGACTTGCTCAGACTCCCTAATCACAGTCTCCCAAGGACCCTTTTCCTCTGATCTCCAGAAGCTTATATCCATCACCTGCTGCCCACCTCCTCCGAGATGTGCCATAGGCTTTCCAGCTCATCATGCCTGCAAATGGACTCTTTAGCTTTTTCTATCCGTTACATCACCTCCTCCTTTGGTTCTTGTTTCTTCCCTCAGAGGATACAGCCACCAGTACCCCCAAGAGCTAGATTACTCTTCCCCCAAGCCTTCCATGGCTAAGTGCCTCCTTTCAGATGAAGAGGAGCCACTCCGATGCTTGCTCAGGTGGGCATAGTAGACAAAGCCCAACGACAATTTCAAGTTTATCTCCTATGCTGCTTGTCACAATCAATATTTGCTGAATTAAATGAGTAAACTAATGGTGAGAATTTCATGCACTATAATGGGATTTAAGGGAAGCTATTTTGGGGTGTGGAGAGAGTTATTGATCTCTCTGAAATCACATCACTCAGACAACTATACATTTTATCATTCCTAAACTGAGAGCTGGGGCTTAATAGACAATGAGGTTGGCTCAAAATTGATTGATTGACAGATTGATTGATTCTTTCATCCCATACACATTTTGAATAACTGCTAAGGTGCCAGACACTTTTTCTGGGTTCTGGGTATACGAAGATGAACAAAATATAAGCTCAAGGGTCTCATTCTCTACTAGGGGGAAAACTTGAAAAATGTAAAATTCAATGTGTGCTTTGATGAAGGGCTGTACAGAATGCTTTGTGTATATAGGGGACAGTGTGACAGGCTCTACCTCTGAGAATCAGGGAAAGCTTCACAGAGGTGATACTTGTTTGGGGCCTTTTATAAGGAGGAAGAGTTTGGCAGTGGAGAAAGGAGTGGGGTGGAGGAATAAAAGTACATCTTGGGCAGGAAAAGCATGTGTAGAATTGGGTGGTGGGCAATGTTGTGGCATTTGGGTACCAATGATAGTTTCTCTGCAGCTAACACATGTGACATACATGAAGGTGTTGTGTCAGGAATGAGGCCAGGGTGGTCCGTGGGGACCAAGGACTGTGTATGTCCAGTCTGGGGGCTGTTAGTACCAGTGTGCATCAGAATCATCTGGACATCGTCTACTGGGGTGGATCCTGGGCCCTACTCAGACTTGAAGAATCACTTCAACGGGCAAGGTCAGTAACCCATCCATGTCGCACACAAAGTGGTAGAAGCAGATCTCTCCCAGCCCCCTGGGTGAGTATTAAGAGCACTGCAGTCTAGCACTATTGGTCCCACTCCCTATTGGACTCCACAGACTGACACAAGTACTGATTTTCTTGGAAAGGCAGTGACTTTCCTTGTCTGCCTTGAGGTAAGGGCTGCAGCTGAGCCAAGAAATTGGCATCCTACCCAGCCTCACCAGTTCCTTAGGAAATGACAAATCCCTTTCATTTGCTCCCCATTATTTCATCGTAAATGAGAAAGTAATAAGGCGAGCTAGTGACTGGACTAATTAAATCGGCCATTTCTGTCCCATCGATCCAGGGCCGGAAGGGAGAGAGTCTTCTCATTGGGAATAAATGGAATGAATTTCTGTCACAATGTGGGGGCTGAGGTTTGGAGCAGCAGTCCAGGATCTGGGATGTGAGCTGTGCTGGTGAGGGTCTCTGTGCTTGCAGATGGAGGGAGACACTCTACCTCTCCCAGGGACACCCCCTGGGAGGCTGCTGTTGGAGCTGGAGGCAAAAACGCACTGTTTCTTTCTCTGGACAGGATGCAGCATGTGAAGGAAAGGCTGTACAGGGAGAATGCCAGTCTTTGTTCCGCGGAGTCAACGGTGGGGCGTGAACAGTCAGTGCCAGAGGTGGCCAAGATAAATACGTGAATAAATAAATGAAAAACTTAAAAGTCCATCTGGTGTGATTTTATGAACTGACCAACTGGTGCTGTCAGCATGGAGTTTAGAGGTTATCTTCTCCATCCTTTTCTGTGGAAGGTCACTTTTATAGGGCAGGTGAGTGAGCCCAGGTCCTCCCCAGCTGTGATCCCAAGTTTACCTCCCTGGCTTCCTGTCCTGAAACACTTGGATTTCCTCACAGGCACCAGAGTGATCCCACCTTTTTGCCGTAATCCATGTGACACCCCTACCCCTTGTCCAGAATTTCTCAAAGTGCTATTTGGCCACCACTTTCCTTGGGAAAATGTGGGAATTTTGATAGAAGTTTGGAAGCCAGACCCCAGCACATTCCACAGTCCTGCGGAATCTCTCTCTGGCGGACTGGAGCCTAGAATCAGGATTTTAGCAAATACGATGGGTGATTCTTAGCACCAGTGGGGTTTTAGAACCACTAACTGCCTTGTTCTCTCTTTGTGGAAACACCCATTCGTCTCTTTTCACAGCTCTAGTGTGCTGAAATATGAACAGGGTTCCTGTTGTTTTAGGTTTAGACATAGCCCAAAGCACTTTTACTTGATTCAAGATTGTTGTAAACTTTTGCAGAAAGAAGGCAATGAATTGCAGTGTCCATCTCAAAAGCCATAAAAATCTCAACCACTAGCAGACTTTGTAGTGGTTTGAGAATAGCCATCTAGAGAGGAAGAAAAAGGAACTTATTTTGAACTGAGCAAGCTTGAGTTTGGTTGTGCCTGAAATGAATAACAGTGAGTAGAATTTATAAATGATCATTATCCCTTACCATAGCCATATTTTATGACTTTTCAAAGTAAGCTAAAACATTTTATGAGTGTTTGTAAAATGGTTTCTTTTCCTTATGAGTTTCCCATCACCAGCGTTGAAAGCAGAAATCTCAAATTCATAGCCTCCCTTGCAGCTAGGATGCAGACCATCTGTACTGTCAACAAGTTGAGCTGATTGCTAATACTCACACAGATAGGACGTGAAAGTGAGTAATAGGATGAACTTGACTCCTGCAGTGACCCGTTTTGCTGCAGAAGGTGGCAGAAGCTCCCAGGTTTGAGAGGATCTTAGGAGCAGGTCAATTTCCCAGTACAGAGATCCCTTGCACTGGAGGCCATCAGTTTCCAGTGATGCATAAATTATGGTACATATAATGAACTCGTGGGGTGGTATCCTTACCAGGGCAGATAAAGATGTTGCCCCTGGAAGATGAAGCTCATATCTGAGTCACCAGCTATCCCTGCAAATCTCTGAGCTAACCACCTCTCACTCTTTTTAACATCACCATTGATATAATAACCCAAATCAGGAAATTCACACTAATACAGTCCTATCACTCAGGTCTACCGACCTTAATCCCATTTTACCAGCTGAACCACTAAACATTACTTCATGCAAAAGATGAAAACATTATTTTCTGATCCAGGATCCAATCTAGGAATACACATTTTATTTAATGTATCCTTAATCTCTTTTCTGGAACTATTCCTCAGTATTTCTTTTTCTGTCATGACCTTGACCTTTGCTTAGAGAACAGACAGGCATTTTATTTTTTAAAAAGTGTCTCAATTTGGGTTTATGTGATGTTTCCTTATGATTAGAATCATGTCACATACATTCTTGCGTTTTCCGTGTTTTTGAAAAACAATGGAAGTGTTGTTGTTTCCTCTTCAGTATATCATATCAGGAGTCACATGATCTTGATTTGTCCTTTACTCATGTTATTTCTTTGGTTGCTTGGTTAAGGTGCTGGCTTCCAGGTTTCTCTACTATAAAGTTACTATTTTTCCCTTTGTAATTATTATGCTCCCCAAATCCTTAAAATAATTTCTTTTTTTTTGAAATTTATTTTTTATTTATTTTCAGCATAACAGTATTCATTATTTTTGTACCACACCCAGGGCTCCATTCTTTCCTGTTTTATGTTAGAACCAGCTTCTGTTTCTTCCAAAGAACCCTCTATCACTGCTCTTCATACTTCCTCACACAATGAATCCTCCAAAAGACCATGGAGGTTTATGCAGGAAGTGCCGTGATTGTGTCTAGGTTTAAGACAACATCTCCTTGGCCGCACTAGAGAAGAGATGGGAAGAGGCGAGAATCAGAAAGGGAGCCCACTGGGTGGATTCTGCTGTGGTTCAGGTATGAGATGGAGGAGGGCCATGGAAGGAAAGGATAGCTTAGGAGGTAATGAAAATGCCACAATCATCAATGACCCATTTTCTGCCAGGCTCTTGTATACATTGTTTCTGTTCTTCATAACAGTCCTGAACACTGTGTTTAACACTGCCACTCCTCATAAAGAAATGGAGGCTGCTGGATTTGTCTACAAACACAGACTAAGGAGGGCAGACCCATTTTCCTAAATCAGGGACACCTGGCACTAACATGCATACACATTCCCATGAGCTTCACAACTAACATGGATGCTTATTTGATGGCCTCACTTGTGCCTCTGAAAACCCCAACATGGCAGTGAAAAACAGATGGAGCTTTTCCAGGCATGCAGGTCCTGAGCCAGCTCACAGAAGGGCAAGAGGCACACTGCAACCTAAATGTGTCCTGCTGAGGGAGAGGAGTTCACTCAAAGGACAGGTCTGCGTGTTACTGATAGAGGATGTGAAGGAGGATCTTTGCTCTTCATCTGTCCTGGTGGAGGGCAGTTTTAAAATTTGTGTTTTACATTTACATTTGTGGCCAATGTGAAGTTGTGTGGTCTCTGCAAATCCAGATGTGCCCTGTGAGCTCAATGGAACCTGGAGGTCTTGCAGCCTTAAGAGTGGTGCAGGCTTAAAATAAAAGAAAGAAAAGAGAAATATCAGCCAGAGCTCCCACATTTTATCATCCACATTGGAGACAGGTGTGGGGAGGTGCTGGGAGAGACACGTTCACTCTTCTCTGCCCCATCTTGTGTGGGATTCTTTGCCTACTGGGCTGTTGGCGGGACTTGAGAGAAGCCAGACACCTAGGGTTCAGGATTTCAAGAACTCAGCATTGGGGGACTCTCAGAACTCATTTAGTCCAGGCCCTTCTGGACTATCATGGCAATCTGTGCCATGGGGCTAGGGATGGACATTCTGTGCGGTTCCTGCTAGTTGAAATTCTATAATTTTATCAATCCACTCCAAGTCTTTCCCTTCATTTTCCACTGTGTTGCTTCTTTTTCCAATGCTAATTAATATTTCAGGAAACCTTGGTGTTTGAAGCTTAACCTTGTGATTTTGACTATTTGGCAGAGTCTCTGAAGATCTATGTCGTATGTTAATTTGAAACTTTGTTGAAGCAAAGTTTGAATTTCAAGGGCTGCAAGACCAGCTTGCCAGAGTGAGCACTTAGCTGGTGCGCAAGCCGCAGGCAGCCC
Organism: Mustela lutreola; assembly: GCF_030435805.1. Taxonomy (NCBI): domain Eukaryota; kingdom Metazoa; phylum Chordata; class Mammalia; order Carnivora; family Mustelidae; genus Mustela; species Mustela lutreola. The sequence goes on along the minus strand of NC_081292.1, from coordinate 7,288,402 downwards.
CCTCCCCACTCGCCTCAGCCATGTGGCATTTCCTCCTTATCATGTAATAATTAGAAATAGCTGCTGCCGGCTCTCAAGTGTGTATTCTGGGCCAGACACAGTGTTATGAGCTCCACTTGCATTATTAACTCATTTATTCCTCACAAAAACTTTGTGTTATGGTGTCTCATTTTGCAGAGAAAGGGAAGACCAGTGGTGTTAGCTATGGTTCTTATGGGGTCATGGCAGGAAGTAGCATAGCTAGGATTCGAACCCAGGTCTGCTGCCCTCCAAAACCTTGTTTCTCACTGCTGAAGAGACCTCAGTGTTTTTTCTTTCCAGGCTTAGGAAGTTTCCTGGGTAAGGAAACTGCTATAACGATGTCACAGAATTCCTTGATTCAACAAATATTGATGGAGCTCCTACTGTGTGCTCCTACTGTTCTATGAAGGGTGTTTTTGCAGCAGTGAACCCTGTTCTTGCCGAGCTTCCACAGGTGTAGGCAGGCAATAAACTACACAGCAACGGATGTTCTGACAGGTGCCAGGGACAAAAAAGCAGAGCAAGAACAGGCAGGGCAGGGCAAGGCTGGTTGGGGAAAGTAGATCAGTTTAAGTTAGGAGTGGGGAGAAGCAGCCCCTTGGAGAAGGCAACATGTGTGTAAAGCCTCAGAGGTGAGCAAGTGTGTCACTTACCGGGTAGAATGTGCCAGAAAGAGGAATGATCCTACAATGGCCTGGACAGAGTGCCATGGACAGCCAGGAGGCCAGCACAGCTTGGGTGGGAGCCCGAGGGATGGCTGTCAGGAGAGGAGGCCAGGCAGGCCATGGGCTTAAACCACAAGAGACCAGTGGGCCGTTCCACTGACTTTAATTTCCACTCTGAGGGAGATGGGACCCGCTGGAGGGGAGGGCTGTAGCAGACATGTGACTTGCTCTGATGGCTGTTTTGAACCACTCTGGCATGTGGAGAATTAACTCAGGCCGGGCAAAGACAGGAAGAAACTGGGAGTCCAGGTGGGAAGCAGTTGTAGGCATCGGCCTGAGATAGGATGATGGCCGGGATCTGAGGTTTGGTGGGGGTAATGAAGGGGTCAGACTTCACATGTATTTTGAAGGTAGAGTCAACAGAACTCACTGACCCGTAGATGCCAGGTGCAATGCTGAGTTTATTTCAGTGACAGAATTTATTTAAATAGCATTTTAAATGTCCTTCATGCACTTCACAGCACTCACCAAATCACACCCCTGGGGATAAAATATATGTTTATAAATGTCCTTCATGCTATCTTAAAAGGATCCCTAAGGTCTAATAGGCCTTAGATATTTTGACACTACTGCATTTAGAATAAAAGACAATTTTCCACCACAAATGTGGAGATTAGCCAAGATCGTGGCTTGTTACCCTCACAAATGTCTAAAGTGTGTATGACTATAACCTGGTCCTACACTTGGATCAGGGACAGGGACCAAGAAGATGCTGCTAGAATTGAAGAAGCTGAGGCAGGAGCTCATCTCTGAGGAGGTGAGCAGCCAGAAACCACCCTGGGAACAAGCTGAGGTGGTGACAGCAGCCATCTGTGCTGGGAAAACCAGGAATCTGTTGTTCCAAGAAGAAGGTGCCTGGGGTGCGGGCAAGGTGGGGGGCCGTCTTGGCAGCACAGGCCCACAGACGTCTTCAACTTTTAAAACAGCAAATTTAAGAAGAGTTGTGTGCCTTGGAGCCATGAGGGCAGTCCTGGGGAGCCTGGACTCTCTGTTCTGCCGGCCGAACTGGCTGGAAAGAAGGTCCTTTGAAGGGGCACCGTGGTTATCAGCCTGCTCAGGGCGGCCAGCCCATGGAGTTCATGTGTGCAGGAAGCATGGGTTCTCCTCGGATGTCTGCTGTAGCATTTCCAAGCCTCGTGGGCACTTTGGCTCACTTCCTGTCATAGCAGAGTGTGCTCTAGACTTAGATGTGGATTCTAAATTCTTACTCTGTCACCTCTCAGCTGTGTGATCGTGAACACATCATATCACTTCTTTAAAACTCTGCTTTTCCTTGGAACATAATAGCACAGATATGTAGTAGAATATGTCACTGGTCACTGCATTTGATGCCCTTGCCCATAAGGGGATTATACTTGAGACCATATGATTTGCTTTGACTGGGGAAATGTGTACAAAATGCCAGTGGACAGCTTTGGAGAGTCAGTGCATGGCTGGCCATGTTGTCCTTCCCTTGTCTCTGTGACTGTGGACATGTGGATCAGAGGGAGCCTCCCTCAGCCTGGATTCCAGAGGAAATCCATGTGCAGGGGCCCCAGCCTACCTGTGGTGCAGATGGAAGAAGAGGGAGAAATGAATGCTTTTTCTTTGAACCTTGAAACATTTCTGGGTTGTTTGTTCCTATGGCATAATTGACTGACTGACAGAAATGGAAATGATAATCTCTCTTCATGTACCAGAGCACAGAATTGTCCCGATTATTGACTGTAATTCTTCCCTCTCTGGAACTTTCTGTTTCCTTCCCCACTCCAAGCCAACTCTTACATACTCTCTAGGTGTTGGCTGAAATGCATCTACCTCAGAGAGGCCACCTTCCCTGTCCCCCTCAGTGAGTTACTCCTTCTGTTCTTAGAGCTTCCACGTACTGCCTTCCTTCCCCTTTCGTGACCTTCGTCTCATGTATAATCCCTTCTGGAACAGCCTGTCACACCACAGTCTTCAAACCCAATGAGGGCAAGTGCTTTTCTACCTTGTGATTGCTGTGACAGCAGCTCTCATGGCGCCAGGCACAGAGAAGTGCTCAGAGACCAATGCATGTGACTAACAGCATGACTGGCACAGCCATGGTGGCCTTCTTTTTCTCTTTTCACCACCCAAAATTCCTTTATAATATTTCTCTTCTTCCCTCAAGGGCTCCATATTTGGAAAGGTTCCTGCCTACCAAACCGCATTTACACAAAGCAATTCATTTGACTATTTCTTATTACTCAAAGACATGTGTCACTGCTGATAAGAGCTACTGATCAGCAGGAGATAATCACCATGACCACATCAATGGATATAATTCCAGCCCCAGGCAAAGCAAACAGATGTTTGTGTTTGCGCAGCTTTACAGAATCCTTAACAGTTGCTTCAACCAAAAGGACACATAATGTTTATTTAACAAGAGATCTGGAGGGAGGCACTTCTGGAGTGGGTCAGGCAGCTCATCCATGTCATCAAGGACTTGGCTGGCTCCCATCTCTTGCCTCTGCCATCCTCAGCTTTCTTTCTAGGCGTGTTGCCTCCTTATCTTCCCAAGAGGTTTGCAGCTGCTCCGGGGATCATGAGGGCACTTTGGGCAGGGTGAAGGGGCCAAGGCAGCAGACTCTCCCTTCCTGTCTCTTACCTGCACCAAGAAATCAAGAGCTTCCTCAGAAACTCCTCATGTTGCCTTTGTCAGAACTGGACTCCATGGTTGCCCCTAGCCACAGAAGGTTCTGGAATGTGAGTATCTAGCAAAAGATCCGGAAATTATTTTGGGCCTGACGTATGACCAGACTGGGCAATATGAGGGTCCATTAGCAAGAGAGAAAGTAGGGAGAGTGGCTTCTGGGTGGCAATGAAGTATCTTCTGTGTCTGCTGTAGGTCCTGGGAGCTCATGGACACATGACTTTTTGTCATGCATCTGGTCAAACCCCTTCCTTTAACAGATGAGGAGAATGAATACACACCATGGGAAGCATCCAAGGTCCCATCTTGCTTTAAGGGCCGATAGGGGCTAGAATAGAAGTCCTCAAGATCTCTTCACTCTTTTCAAGAAATAATCTAAAGAGGCTCATAACCCAGGCAAGTTGAAGAGCAGAAGCAGAGATCCTAACTCTTAGTGTCTGCAGGCCAGGGGCCTGGATTCTGCCCTAATTCCACTTCCTCTAGCTTACTTTTGGGCAAGTCATGTAATCAGTTGAAGTCTTGCCTGGTTTTGTTTCACTCATCTTTATTTCATTTGATTTTTTAAAAATTTCTTTTCAGCGTAACAGAATTCATTGTTTATGCACCACACCCAGTGCTCCATGCAATACGTGCCCTCCATAATACCCATCACCTGGCTCCCCCAACCTCTCACCTCCCGCCCTTTCAAAACCCTTAGATTGTTTTTCAGAGTCCATAGTCTCTCATGGTTCACCTCCCCTTCCAATTTCCCTCAACTCCCTTCTCCTCTCCATCTCCCCTTGTCCTCCATGCTATTTGTTATGCTCCACAAATAAGTGAAACCATATGATAATTGACTCTCTCTGCTTGACTTATTTCACTCAGCATAATCTCTTCCAGTCCCGTCCATGTTGCTACAAAAGTTGGGTATTCATCCTTTCTGATGGAGGCATAATACTCCATAGTGTATATGGACCACATCTTCCTTATCCATTCATTCGTTGAAGGGCATCTTGGTTCTTTCCACAGTTTGGTGACCGTGGCCATTGCTGCTATAAACATTGGGGTACAGATGGCCCTTCTTTTCACTCCATCTGTATCTTTGGGGTAAATACCGAGTAGTGCAATTGCAGGGTCATAGGGAAGCTCTATTTTTAATTTCTTGAGGAATCTCCACACTGTTCTCCAAAGTGGCTGCACCAACTTGCATTCCCACCAACAGTGTAAGAAGGTTCCCCTTTCTCCACATTCTCTCCAACACACGTTGTTTCCTGTCTTGTTAATTTTGGCCATTCTAACTGGTGTAAGGTGGTGGTATCTCAATGTGGTTTTAATTTGAATCTCCCTGATGGCTAGTAATGATAACAGATCAGGGAAATGGAGACCCAGAAAAGTGAAGTGACTCAGTCAAGGTCAGAGAGCTTGTGAGTGGCAGGGCAAGGACTGTATGCAGTAGGGCGGGGAATCTCCCAAATTCCCAGATACACATGTTTAGAAGGTTTCAAGCATACCTGAGTGAAGGTTAGGACGGTGCCTTCTCTCTGTTGGTTAGGACATGACAATTTATTGTGTTGGGAGGAATTGTTGACCAGTTTTAGTTATTCAGACATGGGCTTACAAACTTGGCTCTCAAGCTGTGTTTGTAAAGAGGCTCTTGGTAAGGGAATAAATCTGGATGTCATGCATTACTGCAAAAATTGCCTGTTTCAATCTGTGAGTCAGTGAATTACCCACTGCTGTGGTAACAAAGGATGGTGAGAACAGGATCATGTTGATTTTTAATAAGAATAAAGAATGCCAACCTGGCAGTGATTCCCTCCACTGTACAATAATCCCAATCTCATGGAGAGATTAAAAATATACAAATTTCAGGGTCTTATTCCTTGCAAAGCCTAAGCAGGTCCTACAAATGTGTTTTCTCAGGAGATTCTGGTAATTGGCCTAGTATTTCAATCACTGAGTGGACAGGATAGGATTTTTTGAAGCAGCCCTTGGACATCTTTAAATCGTGGTTTATTTGCTTTGCTTTCAGACAAAATGCATGTTAGCACCAGATGGATGGATGTCACTCAGTGATGACCAGATGGTACAAACCGTTGAACTTCTCAGAAGCGCTATTAACCACGGGAATGGTTTGCTTTTGCCTTCACATTTTTAATCTGAAAAACCATATATTGGTCAGTATTAGGGAAACTAAAGATAAACATTGAATATTGTTGGTATTTTGGTCAGTTAGAGGATGCCTTCCAAACAACATTTTAAAAAGTACAAAGACCGAAAGTTTTAATCGTCACTTTGGGTCGCATTTCTCAACAGAGTTGGGAGGTTCTTTGATAATAGCCTAAGACACTTTTGGTTGTCACATTTGACAGGGGTTGGGGGTTCTAGCATCTTATAGGTAGAGATCAGGATACTGCTGTAAACTGCTATGCACATGACCACCCCTACCCCCCACACCAGGGAAATATCTGACCCCCAATGTTGGTAATGCTGGATTGAGAAATCCTGCTTTAGAGGCTCTAATTCAGGCTTGAATATAATTCTCTCATAGCCAATATTTTAGCTTGGTGTGTGTGTGTGTGTGTGTGTGTGTGTGTGTGTGCATGTGTGTGTGTTATGTCTGTGTGCATGCGTGTGTTGGGGACCAAGGCATCCATGAGTCCAGAATGTTCTTCTGTGGACTCATGTCTGAATCTTCTGCTATCTTTAGGCCCTGCTAGAACAGACTTTTGGGCACCCCTTCATTCATATGTGGCCATCATGACCACCAGATGTACAGTTGTCTCCTCTTTGGGATCCTGGAGCTGCTTGAGACCCCCTAGGGCTGCTGCAGATCCGTAGTATGGTCCTTGGGCTGCCCCACCCTAAGCTGGATCTCTAGCTCTGACTTCTCTCTCCACCCTGCTGAGAGGACTTACTCCTGCTTCGTCCTCTCCAGCACAGTTAGTACCCATATGCAGGCTTGTCAATCACCCTCTATTGGAAAATACTTTCCCTTGTGTTAGAAGGGCTTAGAAGTGAGTTAACAGAACTCTGCATGGGGAGGCAAGAGTCTTGGGTTAGAGTTCACCTTCACCACCAACTTGCTGTGTGGCCTTAGGCAAGTTACACCCCTTTTCTGGTCCTCATTTTACCCTCTGTATAATAGATGGCTAGTTAAGAAGAGTTCTCAGGTCCTTTCCTGGTCTGACATTGAGAGCTCTAAAGTTGCAAGGCCTTTCCCTCAACACAAGGATCACAGACTGACCAGTCACAACACATCTTGAGAGCCACACCTGCACTTATGTTTTCCTCCTAAATTCTAAGAGGAATGTGCCAGCTTATCATTCTGGGCAGAATTCTACACCCACACTGACGGATGTCAATTTTGGCATTTATTAGAATGCCAGTAAATCTTGAAAACAATAAATATCTCATTACTTTGCTGATGATGTGTCTTTAAGTGCTACTTCAAAATGCCTGTCGTTGCTGTACTTGATTTATAACAAGGACTCATTTTAATTTTGCAATCTTTCATCTTTTGCAAGCACCTTGTTGGACCCTAATCAGATTTTTGTAAATCCCTTAGAGCAATCGGTGAGGAGGCCAAAGTGGGTACTCCAGGGCTGATGTGGTCCTTCATCTTGACAGGTTTGGAGTCTGATTTCCCGACCCATGATTGCCAGTTGAAATGATATAGACTTTGATGTCAGGCAGGCTCAGATTAATATCCCATGTCCTAACCTCTCACAGCTGGCTGGGTCATCTTGGACAAACCAGTGTAACTTCCCCAGTTCCCAGTCTCCTTGCCTGTAAAATGGGAGATCGTGGCTCCTTTGCAGAGTTGAGCTTAAGAGGGAAAGAGTTGTACCATGTCTTGTTTCTGGAATAGAGGAAATGCTCTGACAACGATGACCTATTAAAATGATTATTACTTGGAAGAAAGAACCGAGAGCTCCTAGACAAAAAGCCCTGGAGGCCGATGTCAAGGGCTGTACATCAACTCCTCTTCTGTTTTAATACTGAATTAACAACCAGGCAGGGGGAAAAATGGAACATTTAAATATTTAAACCAAACATTTAATTTTTAAACATGAACATTCTTTTTATAACTTGGACTGCTCTTCAAGGCCTGTGGAAAATTCCCTGAGCCTCTGCTATCTGCCCTCCTTCGGGGTGCGTGCTAAAGAACACTGCTAACCTTGGATGCCTCTGAACTTGGCAGGGGATGATACATTTGTTTTATTCAGAAGAAGGCACATTTGTGTCCTAATAAAGATATTACTGACAAGTTTCTCCAAAGAAAGAGGAGTAAATCCCTGTGTAACAGAAATGAAACTGAATCTAACAGGAAGGCAGTGACTTCATGTGACTTTCTTGATTCCTGCTCTCTGCCAGGCCCGGTTCTGGGTTTTGTGCAAGCTATCTTTTTCAAATCGCACAGAAATACACACAAACGGTGGCAAGGATTTTGCGGTAATCATGTTTTTGTCCATAGGAAAATGGGGCTTAGCAAGTCTAACTAAGGATCCCAGGGTGATGCGTTTGAGATAGTGGACATTTATGCTTTCACATCCCCTTTTTCCAGCAAGGACCCTCTGATTTTTGCATAGAGACCCACCATCTCCTCCCCTCCAGTTGTTGCTGTTGCCTGTGAAATTAAATCCACCTGCACTTTATGTGTTCCGGGTCTCATGACAGTGTTGCTCCCCGTGGCCACAGCTGTTGGCTCAGGAATACACTCGTGGACCAACAGAAGCCCAGGAGAGGCATCAAGATGTCCCTGGGATCCTGTAAGAGGACTTTGATGCCACTCTTGGCTATCTTGCCACCAGGAAGGGAGAACCTGCTGAGGAAGAAGCTGGTAGAAGCCAGAAGAGATTATAGTTGATCTAGTTGAATCTCTGAGGTGATCACTTCCATTTAAGAAAAGAGGTTTCTCTCCTCTTGATGACTTGTTATTTATTCATGTATTTCTTTCACCTCATTAATTAATGTAACACACTCCCATGGAGTGCCGGTATGTTTGGGATGCTCTGCTAGAGCTGTGTGTGTCCAGTCCTCCCTGGGTCTCCCCATCTCTGACCACAAAATGCTTGACACTCTGCATTTAAAACCAGGTTGCTGCATAGGCTGCCCAGCCCTCCTTATGTGGCTTTTGTCTCCACCTGAGATCCACAGGCTGTCACCACTCTTGGGTGCAGTACTCCTTGAGGCTGATCAACGCGGATTGCCATCCTAGCCCTTCTCTCTGGGTTCTCTTGATGTGTAGCAAAGCACCCCAGTACTGCCACAGGCCGCCATTCATAGGGTCCAGAGGTCTAAATCCCATTGGGATCCCTGCTGTTGCTCTTTCCTCCCTCTCCCTCCCCGGATTCCCTACAAGGCATGGTCTCCCACAAACCTCCAGCCAACCTCTTCTCAGTACCTTCAGGCATCTCTGCATCTCCTGGACCCTTGACAGCACTAAGGATAGTTTTCTTGAGAGCAGTGGGTGGGTAACTATTTAAATTTGCAAATCTGTGAAGATCCTTCCAGAACAAGGGGCAGTGTGCCCAAAGACAAATTCAACTCTCCAACGGAGAAAGGTAGAAATCTTTCTAAATTCTTAAAATTGGTCTTGATTGCTTCAAAACAAAAATTCAAAAGAAAAACAAAACTTCACAAACAGCCACAGACATGAAAGCAAGAGCATCTGTCTGACCCTGTGGTCCAATTCCCACCTTTGGATTAAGACACACTTTTCTCTGAGGATGGGACTTCTTTTCTTCCTGTGACTTTCTATACCTCCTCGAAAGGTATATACCATCCACCAGTGTAGTCTCAGACATGCAGGCACAAAGCTGCTTTCTGTGAGTGTGTTTCTTTGAATGGGTCATTCTCTCTTTTCTGTTATAAAGCAGTTTGTTGCAAAAAATCTTTGGTCTCTGCCTCCTCCAGAAATTTTTGGCATCTTTCTCCAGGTCTTTATCACATTGGACTTGATCTTCACCTTGGATTTTCTCTCCTCTCCTTGAGCCTGAGTGCCTCCAGGCAATCTTGCTGGTGTGGGGGACCCTCCAGAGGCTGAGGAGGATGTGGGCTCCTCTGGATTTGGAAGGAAGATTCTGGGATTTCTGTCTCAGCACTCCCGCTTTTGTGTCCTATGGTTTTGGGCAAACCACTCCCCTCTGGGAACTCCATTTTTCTCAGCTCTAAAAGTAGGATAACATCAGCACTGTGGAATGCAAAGTGGTCACTATTGTTCATATTTCTCCATATTCATGCCCTTCAAAATGTGCCTCTGCAACTTTTTCCTTCAAAATTGGAGTCCATTTCCCTACCCCTTAAGTAGAGGCAGGCCTTTTTGCTTTGTTTTTGCAAATAGGATTCAGTGGAAGTGATAGTGAATCAGTTTGGAGCTTAGGTTCAAGAAACCTTGCATGCTTCTGCTAGCTCTTTTGGACCCCTGCTTCTGCTATTGGAGGAGGAGAGCCCATGTGGAGCAGAGGTGCCTTATCCCAGGGGAAGCTCTCCTAGACCAGCTAGCTCCCAGCTACTCTGCAGACCTCTAAGAGCCACTGAGCTTTATCCAGTTCAACCTGAAGAATCACAAGCTAAAGAAATAGTTGTCTTAAGCCATTAAGTCTGGCATTAGTTATGCAGCAAAAGCTAATACATTCCCTTGTTTCTCAGATGGTTGTATTAAATGAGATAGTATGTGTGAATATTTTGTAAACTGAAGCTTATCTTCCCCGTTTCCCCTTCCTCACTCTGAAGTATCCCTGCTCACATCAGTGGATTCAGAGTCTGCCTTTTCTCAGCACTGGACACCATCTCTGACCAGAGGGAGACATGGCTAGAGAAGTGGAGTGACATCAATACCTCCTTCCTCTGATGCCAGGGCTCACTTCTCCATCTGATGGAATTTTGGAACTTCTGTCACCTCCAGACTCTAGACATTGCTCAATCTTTAATAATTGCTTTGTTGGACCCACTACCCCAAACTCTTGCCTGTTCTTAGACCCTGATAACTAATAGAATGAGAAAACCCTAGAAGTATACTCCAAAGACTCTTGTTCAAGTTTGCAAGGTTAGGAGGTCTTGCTAGTAAATTCTGTGACCCTGGACAAGCTCTGAGACTTCATTTCTCCAAAATCAGAAAAGGTGACGTGCTTCTTACCCCATCCATCACAGGGGTGACTTAGGAATCATGAAGTAATCCTGTATGTGAAAGCACTTTTTTAACTATAAAGCCCTGAACAAATTTATGGTATTGTTTGCCCATTACACAAATAGTGCTACTGTCTCCAGGCACTATTCTAGAAGTTTGGGCAATTTCAGTGAGTGAAGCAGATCAACTACATTATTAGTGTTACCCAGCCCTTCTGTGGCCCTGTGACATTGGTGTCTTTTTTACTAGAACTTGCCTTTGTCTCAGCATGGTTTCTTAGGAAAGAGATCCTGAGGAAACCATACATGCTAAGGCTCTATTGGTGGGTAAAATCCAAAGCAGCAAGATTATGGAGTAAAATGGGAACCAAGGCAGGGGAGAGGAAGTAGATATAAGGTGTGACACTGAGCTGCCCATAGCTTCTCTCCAAACAGCCATTTGTTGGGCTATGCAGGACGGCTTTGAGGAGGTCACATGGGACAATATGTCTTGGAAGAGCCCCCTCAGGAGAAAAAGGGAGAGCAATTCTATGCCGGCTCCTTTCCGTCTGCCATCTCTCGGTGGTCAAAGGTCATACAATGCAAGTTAGTTCTTCCATATTGCCAGGTGTGTTACCTGGCCCTCTTAGCAGGCACCTGGAGAGCAAGGCCCATTCCAACAGTGGCAGCATGGAGTGGGTCCAGTTATGTGAGCCAGTGAGTATGAAAACCTGTTGTCAAGTGTCTTGCACTTTGGTGGTATGCTCGCACATGGGGCACAAGGCTGATGGTGTAAAGCTAATGTAGGGGCACTGCTGGAGCATGCCTCATGACATGCGAGACCTGCAGAGGGCTTGGCTGGTCAAGCAGGGGAGGGCATTGACAGCACACCCACTGCTGTGAAGCTGGTATGGAGCACATAGCCTCTCTTGAATGAAGCCAGAAATCTCTTTTGGTCTCTAAGAATATGATTGAGGTCATATGACCTTTCCAGAGGCAAACCATGGATGAGAAAATTTGGGAAAGTCATGAACAGGATCTAGTGCCCATTTGGACAGAATTTCAGAAGCTTAGCATAGCAGAAGGGGGCCTTGTCCTCCTCTCCCACTAGCTTGCATTGTGACCTCAAGCCCACTCCTCCACGGCCCCGATTGCTCATGTGTGAAATGCTAGCTCAGCCATTCTGGAGCATGCAGGGCCATCCTTCCTTCCCCCTGACTGTGTCCCCTGTTCTGTGTGTGTGCAGGGAGCATGGGCCACCGCAGGAGAGGCAGACTCACCAGGGGAGAGTCACAGAAGGGTAATGAATAATCAAGGTCACAGGAAACTTCCTCCTGTTGGCACTGTTACCGTCCAGATTATATATAGCCATCGAGGACTTCCATCCAGTGCTGACCAGCTGCAAATATTTAACACATCCTGTGGTGGAAAGAATGGCCACCAATCACCAGCAGTCCTCAGCAATGACTCTGAAGGAAGCCAAGGGCGAAATCTCACTGGTGTCAACCTTCTCGGTTGGCATCCGTAATGACCAAGAAATGCCTGAAGCCCCTGCCGACTGTATGTCTAAAGGTGACCCTCGATTTATTTATGAGGCAGTGGAGTCCTTTAACTTTTGAACTTTTTGATGGGTTGAGCCTGCCAAAATGTGATTCCAGAAGCTTTTTGAGTAAGTAATTATTTTTCCAACAGGACCAATGTCACTGACTAACGATTATTGTGTGCTTGCTGGGCTAGGCATGCATTTTTATATGAATCTCTCCTTCACCTTCACAGTGAGCCTGTGAGGTGGGTCCTAATTTATAGATGAGGAAACTGAAATTCACAGAGACTAAGGAGTTTGCCCGAGGTCACCCAGCTAGGAAGTGACCAAGCGGTATTAACTCAGAAACTAGAATTCAAGCTTTTGGCCACTTCACTTTTTTTTTTTTCTTTTTTCATTTTTTTTTTTTAAGATTTTATTTTATTTTCTTTTGACAGACAGAGATCACAAATAGGCAGAGAGGCAGGCAGAGAGAGAGAGAGAGAATGAGAGGAGGAAGCAGGCTCCCCGCTGAGCAGAGAGCCCAATGCGGGGCTCGATCCCCCGATCCTGGGATCATGACCTGAGCCAAAGGCAGAGGCCTTAACCCACTGAGCCACACAGGCGCCCCGGCCACTTCACTTTTTAATGTCTCTTCATGAAAACACTGAATTGTCTTATCTAGTGGTAGGGTGATCAGGTAGCTTATCATCCAGACTAGTCCACTCTCAGGAGTAGAGGGGGAACCATGAACTATCACCCCAACATAGTAGGAGTATCCCAGCAATCTGGGCTGCCCCGGCAAACAGAGACATCTAGTCACCCTAGGACTTGGAGCAGTAGAATAAAAGCTGGAGTCAGTTTATTCTGACCTTTACCCTCTTTCTTATTTCCCACCTGGGATTAGTCTCAGGCCACCAAGGCCTGTTGCTTACTGAAACCACAGGAACTGATCTAGCGTGAACACCTACTGTAAACTGTGAAACACTATATACACATTTGATTAATGCATGCAAACTACATTTTTCAACTCTGGCAATATGTGGGGGATGATGAAGACACTTTGCCTGAGTTATTATATCATTTAAGCCCCATAGCAGTCCTGCTGCCATGTCTCATTGCCAATATTTGACAGATAAAAGAATAGAGACTAGGGCAGGTTAAAGGGGATACAAGGCAATGGCAGCAGTCTGGGGTACCATCTCCTGTGTAGCATGTGGTTTTTGCTGTCCTGCTGAGCTCACTTTTATTGTTGGAGGGGACTACTATGCTTGACATCAAGCAGAGTCCTTGGGGGAGAGATGGTGACCCTCCCTCCCTGCCCCAGCCCGGGCTGTTTCCCAGAGTTTGGCTTCTCTGATGGGATGGTGGTGCTTGCATTGGATGATGAGCTTGTCCCCACCAGTGTGCAGATGCTCACTTGCCATTCCTGGGTAACTGAGCTGGAAGGCTGAATGATGGCTGCCAGTGCCTAGAACACCATGACATTGGCTGGGAGGATTTTGGGAAAAGGCAAGAAGCTACTGTGTCCTTCAAGCACATGTGGGAGATAGTGACCCTGGATTCCATCTTCACTCCATCTGATTATCTGGTTCGCTCCATCTGAGTGGAGGGAACTAGCCATGGTTCTGGCCCCACTGCAGCCAGACCCATGGGTCTCACAGATCATGTTTCCTCCATTGATCTCAGGAACGTGGTGGCTACCTTTACACAACATTTGCACAAGACCTATAACACATTCATAGCCTTTGACTCCATTACTTGTTTTCTGAGAATTTACCCCAAGTGGATAATCCTGACTGTGGAAGTGGTTTTCTGCACAAAGAGGGGGAGGAAGCCAATGGAGTCTGGAGAGCAGGGGACCCAGTGATCAGAGTGGGAGGCTCCTGCTACAGTGGCAGGGAGAGGACCCTGGGGTCAGCCAGATGTGGGTTGCCATGTTTGACATCTGTGAAGTCTCACTGAGACTATTACTTTTTACCTAAAATAGAGATGATGATGGTTTTTTTCTGGTGTCATTGAGAGGATAAATGGAACTATTGATTGGTTAATATCTATCTTTACTTCACAAAGTATTTGAGGTATTCTGTTAGGATATATATATATATATATATATATATATATATATATATAAAAGAAAATGAAAACAAAGGAAAAATTGAGTTATCTGTGTATGACATCATGTCATCTGCAAATAGTGACATCATGTCATCTGCAAATTACTTGTGTGGGGGCTGGGTAAGATAGGTGAAGGGGATTAAGGGTATCCTGATTGACGTGAACACTGGTGTTGTATAAAAATTTTGAATTGCTGTATTGTACACCCCAAACTAACATAACTGTATATAAATTACACTTCAGTAAAAACAAGTGAGATAAGTTTGAAAAACAGAAAATATATAAATTTGCAAACCTAGGGATCACAAGCAATCATTAGTGGGCCAAGAAATAAGTTATTTGCTTCCTGCTGGCCAAGGCAAGTGAAAAAGGATCTCAATGACATGGGTCTCTTATCCATAATTTTAAAGGGGACATAACAGACAAGCATACGCCTAATGCACAAATGGTGCCCTTTACTGATAATTTCTCTTCCCTTTTCCCTATCTGGCTTCCATTCTATAAATACCTTGTGGCCTATGGCCTACATCATAGACTAAAAGGTTCTGTGGCTCAGAGCTGGTGTGGACATGCAGGGGGTTAAGGGAAACTTGGGAGGATTTCCATGGTCTGTGTCCTTCCATGAGCTTACCTGGGAAACCTAATACAGGAGCTAGCCTCACCTCCCTCTAACAGGGTGGTAGGAATGCTGTGATGTTTTTATTTTTGTGTGTTGAGCTCCCATTGATGGAACCCTCACCCTGTGTCCTGCTCTAAGCTAAACAAGCATCAGTGCTCTCCTTGTTACTTATTACTTATACCAATCCTTTGAAAGAGGAACTTTTGCCATTCCCATCATGTAATTGGAAAATGGAGACTTGAAGAGAATAAATAGCACATTTAAGGTCACATGGGCATGGATGATAGAGCTGGGGTTCTCTCCCGGACTCCCTGGTCTGAGCCCCTTGTGCTTAGCTTGTGAGCCACCCTGCTTGTCTTCTTTATGTGTCAATTTGAGGAAAGTGGGAGAGGGAGCCTTACTAATGGCATATCTTTTGTGTTTCTAATTTACCTCTGAAAAGCAAAGAATCACACTTGCAGGATCCATTACCCCAGTGACCTAAAGGTCATCTATCCATTGATTAAACAAGTGTTTATATCCAGGCTCTGGGAATACAGCAGTGAATAACACAGACCAAGTTCCTGCCCTCTGTGGAGCTCACATTCTATCGAAGAGACGAATTTCAGGAATGGATTTCAGGAAAAGTCATTCTTGTCTACTATTACTTAGAAAATATCCACAGCCCTTGCTCCCTATCACTACATCCATTCTCATTCTGGCTCTGTGAGTTGTATAATAGCTATCTTCTGCTAAGTACCTGCTATGTGTCAGAAAGCCCAATGGGTACTATATGTATGTTATCTCACTTGAATGCCACAATGACCTATGAGAAAGGTAAACCATGCCTTTTAAAACAGGTTAAAGGCACAGTGGGGCACCTGGGTGGCTCATTGGTTAAGTGTCTGACTCTCATATTTAGCTTCAGTCATGATCTCGGGGTCTTGAGATCAAGACCCATGTGAGGCTCTATGCTCAGCTTGGAGTGTTATTGGGATTCTCTTTCTCCCTCTCCCTCAACTCCTCCCCCTGCTCGCTCGCTCTCTCTCT
The DNA here is from genome assembly GCF_030435805.1 of Mustela lutreola. NCBI lineage: Eukaryota > Metazoa > Chordata > Mammalia > Carnivora > Mustelidae > Mustela > Mustela lutreola. Next base: position 7,272,626 of record NC_081292.1, on the reverse strand, counting down.
CTCTCTCTCAAATAAAGAAATAAAATCTTAAAAAAAAAAAAAAAACCCTAAGGCATAGAGAGGTTCGGTATTCATCTAAGGTCACACAGCATAATGGGAGACGTGACTGGAATTTAGATCAGGTTTTGTCGACCTAGAGACCGTGCCTCCTCTGTTACAGGTGGTGCCTTCATCCAGGAACCAGCTGTGGTTCTACTTCTCAATAGCCTGATAGCTTTGGCTCAATAGATTTTCTTCATGGGACTTCAGTTTTCCCTTCTATAGAATGGTGGAATTGGACAAGGTAATATTCAGGTGTCTCTAAGTCACATGTTCTCTGATGGTATCACTGACAGGGGCAAAGGTGGGAGTTTCAAGGGATCCCTGAAGTTTCTGAAGGAGCCTGTTTGACTGGAGAAGTGGAGAAACCTGATTCTTTTAATGCCAACTAGGGCCACTCACTCCCAGAAAGTGAAGGAAATTACAACCCCTCTATGAAGAGGCCCACCAAGTACATGGAGGGGGTTTCTAATTTCTCTTAAGATAAGCCTATTTTTGGAATTCAAAGTCAACTACCTGGCAACTCAGGTGAAGGCAGAATAGCTCAAATCTGGGTAACCAAGAAGCTTGCTTTGTTGCCAGTGACTCCCGAATCCTCCTCAAATTATTCAACTTTTGGCTTTGTTGTGATCTAACATGAATCATGCATCCAATTCGAACTAATTAAGAAGGTGACTCCTCTTTTGAAGAACTAATCCTGCAAAGGAGCAAGATCAAGTTTCTTCTACTCTTCAGCAGCCTTAAAGATGCCTTAGATAATGAGGAGGGAGAGTAGAAATTTTCCATCCATTTGCAGACTTGAGGAAGTTTGCATTAAGATGTTTTTATTGATTTCATAAAAATCTGTTTTTGTTTTCTTTAAAAGCAGTATTATGGTATCCTAAAAAAGGCTCCAGTTTTGACGTGCGTCAGGTCTAAAGCTGAATCCTGGCTCTGTCATTACCATCTGTTTGTGACAGTACCAGTTAAGGTGACACTAGCTGCTCTGCCTTCTCTGCTGTAGGTTGATTGCAGAAATGGCTCAATTCTCAACCTCTCACAATGTGGTCCTGCTGGTCCTCCATCAAGAGACGACTATCTCCTCACCCTGTGAGTATGGCTGGCCTCATGACTTGCTATGGTCAATACCATATGATGTTGGGCAATCCTAATCCTGGTCATCAAGAGGCCACACATGTTTTTGCTGGATCTTTTGGACCTCTGTCACCGCCATGAGTATCAGCCTGGACAAGTAAGAATGACCACCCAGAATAAAGTGGAATTATCCCCATCCAATCCATTCTAGACCATCTAGACCACTGCTGACCTGGCAACTGAACTCAGGTGAATGCAAGAGCCCAGCTGAGACTAAATAAAGCTATCCAGATAATCAAAATGCACACATGACCTATTAATTGGTGAGACAATAGATTGTTGTTGTTTCAAGCCACTGTCTTAGCAAGTTTGGGCTGTTACAACAAGATGCCACAGATGATGTAGGTTATAAATAATACAAATTTATTTCTCATGGCTTTGGCGGCTGGGAAGTCTGAGATCAGGGTACCAGGAAGGTTGGGTTCTGGTGATAACCTCTTGCTGGTTTTCAGGTGACTTTGCTGTGTCCTCACATGTCAGAGAGCAGAGAGAGAGAGCTCCCTGATGTGCCATTATGAGGTTTCCACTCCCTCCTCATGACCTAACACCATCCTACTGAATTTTGGAGGGATACAACTTATTTCATAGCAGTCACTAAGTATGGGACTGGTTTGTTTCATGCACTGATACACACAAGAGAAATAAACTCCTGAAGTTCAGTGATTTGACCACATGTGAACACTTATTCCTTGCTTACATGGACAAACTGGTAGAACTCCCTGTAGTCAGAAGCCCAAGGTGAAGACTTCCAAGGCTTCCCTGAGTATTTAGTTCAGAAGATGGGTGTGAGAGACTGAGTGGAGAGGGCATGGGAATTGTTTACAGGCAGCACATGTACGTGCTCTGCTCACTTTTTTTTTTTTTTTAAACACAATCATATTCCTGGTTTTTTCAACACCTGTATGAAGTGGGCACTGTATCCATTTTATAGACAAGGAGACTGAGGCAAAGGGAGCTTAAAATAACTAGCTGAGGGTTATATAGCCACCAGTTGGACCACCCATCTACCTGATTCCAAAGACTTGTATCACTACACCTCTCGAAACATAGCTTGACTAGGTTTTGGTCCCCATCCTAAATATCTCAAAGAAAGAAGGGAGGAAGGCATTGATATCTTCCTGCATACCTCCTCCCCTCCTCCATAACAAGTAAGGTAGAGTCACCTGACTTGTGTTCACAGGACCAGAGAACGTTGAATCTATAATGCCTTCTAAAAGATGGTATATGGGAAGATGCTATTATTAACTATTACTCATTCCAAATGAAGGCACTGAGGTGAACTCCATGACTACCTGGGCTTCTAGTCAGACAGACTGCCAGACTACCCCATGACATCCTAGAGCCACTGCCTCCTATCCAAGCACGGGCAGTTGGGTCTTCTTCCCTTGGGCAGGAAAAGTGATATTGGTGCATGGACCATGAAGCTGACTTGGGATATGGCCAGAATTCAACCCCAGGTATTCTGGACCCCAAGCTTCTGCTCTTTCATTCCATTGCACTGGACTTGGACAAGTGTATCCCTTGAGAACTGGGATGTATACCTGATCAAAGGTTGGGTGGCAGGAAAGACTGAGAATTGGGGAAAAGCAATCTTCCCCAATTGGAAATTGGGGAAATTATGGAAAGCCCCAAGAGTCATCATGGATTTTCAGAATGATGGTGGGAATGATGTGTAAATGTCCTGGGAGCTGGAGGAACCTGGGTCACCTTGGTGACATAGAGGGACTGGGTGACTAGTCACAAAAATCTTAACCCCCAGATGTTTAATGAATTCAGGTGTGCAGCCAGGACAGGACAGATAGCCCTTTGTAGTTTTTCTTCTCCTTTTTTCCTATTTCCCTTCTTCTTGCACCTTCTACTCAGAGAATAGTCACTCCTGCCACAGTCAGTTGGGACTGAAGATGAGAGGGGGAGGAATAAACTAGAAAGTCTCTCTGCACGTTGTCCTAAATTTAGTCTCATCTGTGGCTCATACTGTTCAGTAAGGGCTCTCCTGCAGTGTCCCTGGGAGGCAGGAAGTTTGTAGGCACTTTGCTCCACCATGCAGGTCCAGGTGTTAGCAAGATGTTGTTCAGAGTTAGGGCAGCTTTATAATTTTTTCATCCAAACAGGAACAGAACTTTTTTTGTAAAGGTTTTATTTATTAATTTGACAGAGAGAAAGACACAGTGAGAGAGGGAACATAAGCAGGGGGAGTGGGAGAGGGAGAAGCAGGCTTCGGGCTGAGCAGGGACCCCAACATGGGGATTGATCCCAGGACCCTGGGATCATGACCTAAGTCAAAGACAGATGCTTAATGTCTGAGCCATCCAGGTGTCTCCAGGAACAGAACTTTTTGAAAACAAAAGAGGGTACTATCACAAATTGTAGTAGGATACAGGTATAAACTGGGACTGTGCTGAGCAAAGAGGGACATATGGTCACCCCCCTCCGTGGGCCCAGAATTGAGACACCTTGTTGAGAAGTTGGAATATACCAACAATGAGCTCTACTGGGATGGACTAGAAAAGTTCAGGCTTTGAAGTCAGTCCTAATGTGTGTTCTGGTTCTTAGCAAATCGCATACCCCTAAGAACCTTGGTTTCTTCATCTGCAAATGGGCTTGTGATAATTTCCACATTAAGGCCATTGTCAAGGTGAAGAGAAAGGAGCCGAAAAAATATTTTGTAAATGTAGTTACTCTTCAAATATTCTGTCCCATTCAAAGTCCTCTCTGTTAAATTTATTGCTTTTTTAAACTTTCTTAATTCCTTTAGCATTTTCCCACTACCAGTTAGGAACTTGAATATATACTGACCTTTACTTTTCCATGGTTACCTTGCATTATTTTTGGCTTCAGTAATAACCTTATTAATGTGGTATCTCTTTTCTGGAGTTTAGACAGTATTTTAAGCCTTAGTATTCTTTATTTTGTTTTATTTATTTATTTGAGAAAGAGAATGAGAGAGAGAGAGAGAGAGAGAGAGAGAGAGAGAAAACACTTATAAGTGGGGAGAGAGGCAGAGAAAAAGAGGGAGAGAGAAAAGAAGAAATCCAAAGCAGACTCTGTGCTGAGTGCAGAGCACAGAACCTGATGTGGTTTTTGATCCCATGATCATGACCTGGGCAAAACTAAGAATTAGAGGCTTAACTGACTGAGCCACCCAGGTGCCCTATCAATCCCTATTATTCTGATTAACAGTCTCTGCTGTTTAATAGTGGTATGACTTCAAAAAATTTACTTAGTCTCTCTGCATTATAGTTTCTTTCCACTGGGGAAAACAATAATATGTACCTCTAGGGTTAAAGGGAAAATTAGATGAATTAATGTATGTAAAGTACTAATCATAGTGTCTGCCACGGATTCACATTTAAGACATTCCAGCTTTGGTCTTTGGTGTAAAAACGGGATATTCTTGTCTGGAAGCTGTTTATCCCATGGCTTCCAGGATGCCCCTAGCAAGCCACCATGTATCTACAGTTTGAGATTCTACATCATGCCCACGCACTATGTAATTCTACATACATTTTACATCATGCCCATGCACTATGTAATCTCCTATTAATTTGGTTTCACTTCAGGGAGGAGGTAATTTCTTACCAGGAAATATGCTACTGGAATCAACTTGCGACTGCAAAGTCTACTGCCTCCTCACAAGACTGCCATCATTGTGAGGCACCAAATTCTTAATACTTAAGAATTTGGTGCCTCACAATGAAAGAAAAGCCAGGTGCTGAAGGACATGACATTGGAGGACCAAGTGAGACCTCATAGGAGTGATTTGGTCACCAGCAATTGCGGGGCGGGGGGGGGGGTATTGTGATTATTTGGATGCCAAGGCTCAGCAGAAGGAACCCATTTGGTTGGTTAATTACCCTTGAAAGAGTAAGAAGGTCAGAGGAGGGCATGGATGACAAAGTCCATTGAGCCTGCTGGATGGAGGCCAAATCAATCCACATTGACCTCCTCTTTCTCCTCTGGAGGTGTCAGTGACTTCTTAGGAGGTGGGCACCAAGCAAATATTCTGATGCCTTGGAGAGGCCAGTCTGTGGGGAAGGGCTCTGAGCTTGAAACCAGAAGATCCTGGTTCTAATCTTTTCTTTTCTATTCTCTTAGTGCATGACTTTAAACAGGTCATCTAGCCTTTTCCCTTAAAAAGGGGTGCTCATCCCAAATGATGCTGGGGGGCCTTCCTGCTCCAACCCTCTTTGGCTATTAATTTTGGGAAAGCTGAAGCAGCTCATTATCAACCATAGGTTTAGGATTCATCTCTTAGAAATCTGCCAAGAAATAAGTTTGACCATATGTTGAAAATTATTGAAGCTGGATGATGGGTACATGGGGGTGCATCATGCTATTTGCTTTATTTTTACATATGTTTGAAATTTTCTATAATAGGGAAAGTTTTAAGAATCTGTAAAAGCCTTTTAAAGTTAATGGCAAAATTATCAGATTTAATTCATTTGTGGAAGACCAGAATTTCTCATGCATCAGGTCGGGTAGAATGTGGTATAATTTAAGGAAAGCCCACTTGATAAAAAGTCTCTTTACCACCCACTCTCATGTTGCCTGGGAGGCTTCCAACGTCAAACCCTTTAAGAGAGAGTGTAGTTTTGTGGAAAAGAACTTATTTTGGTCTTGTTTGGCCTGGATTTGAATCCCGAACTTCAGTTTTTAAAATCTGTAAAATGGTAATAATTGTACTGACTTAGTGGGCATCCGGTGAGGACCAGGAGCAATGTACAAAGTACTAAAGTAGCTCTTGTTGTGACATCCTGGTTGCCGTACAGTCTTTAAAATACAACTATTGCAGGGTAAGTCTCAGGCTTATAAATGAACCTAAACGAATGCATTCGTAAGCCCATAAAATGGCATATCTTAGTGGGATTGGGGTCCCTGATTTCTAATGGTGGGAGGGTAAGGAAAACCGGGCAAGAGGCTAGAAAGGCAGCCAGTGGGTGAGGGAGTAGGGGGGTTTCAGAGACATTTCTCAGCCCCGCCACTTCCTCATATATCCTTAACACAAGGATTTATTTTTCATACTGAACCCGGGTATGCCTCTCTGTCCCTTCTATCCCGAAGGAGCCTAAAAGCAGCATGACAAAGTGTCAAAAGACTTGGATTTTTGTGTCAGAGATCTGAATTCAAATCCTAATCTGCCATTTCTTAGTTCTGTGAGTTTATTAAAATCATTCAACTCCTCCGAGACTTCCTTTCTCTTCTAAAAATTTGAAAGGGGTGGATTTTTGAGAGCATTCAATGGAAAATGTTATAATGTCTGATTTGCAGTAGGTACTCAGTGTTTGTTCCCTTCCTCTTTACCTGTAATGGGAAGCTCCAATGGTTCAAATGTCCTCCTTTTTGCATCATGTGACTTGTGCCATTAGTATATAGTTCAGCTGAACCCATTAAGAACATATGCAAAATCTTCTTATCCATGATATCTCTTTAAGTTTGTGAAAAATGTGGTCACGTTTTGTTAGCCCCCTCTTTCTTCTGCTATTCTCTCCCCACTCCATGACCCAGTCTTCACTTTTCACAGGGAAATCTCAGTGAATTTAAACGAATCTTCATGTGCCTAAGTGTGGTAGATCATAACACTGGCCACAAAAATGTCCCTTCCCTGTATCTTCGTGTTTATATCACTTTTTAAAGCTCTTCCTACCAAGAAGTGAAGGTCCTTCTCTGCCCCTTGAATCTCGAGTGGACAAATGATATGGTTGGCCAATGGGACAATAGCACCAAGATACTTGAAAAGCAGCTGCTCATTGACACTCATTCTCTTGGGATCCCTGTTACCAATATCTGGACACCCCTGGACTATGGTCTATGACAGGCTGTGTGCAACTAAGATGAGCCATTGTAGCCAAACCCCTGCATATGAGATAGTTTAGCCAAGGCCAGAGAAATGATCCAGGTACCCTGACCTAATCTTCTAGCCCACAGAGTAATGAACAAAATAAGTGGCTCTGGATTTAACCCTCCAAGTTTTGAAGGGCTTGATTTGCAGAAAATCTTACACATCTGGGTTTCAGAACATTTGTTCTCCTCTGCCTCCTTGGATATGCCCATTCTGCCCCCAATTGTTTTTTTGGCAATTCTGAAACATCCATTTTCTTGGAACTTTCTAAATTACTGGGTGCTTGGCACAAGTGGCTCATTCTGTCTGTTCCTGACTTCTTCCTACTAAATTCAAACCATATGGTATAGAAATACAGATCAATGTCCAAAAAGTCTTTAGAACCTCTTTGGAAGCTTAAAAAAATCCCACCCAAAACTTTTGCAAGGAAATCGTGCTTGGCCAAAAAGAAGGAAACATGAACAGCTTGAGTTCTGCTCAGTTCTTCCTGCAAATGATAAATAATTCTATACTTAGAAGAATTTATTCTCTAGGTTTGAATTAATAAGGTGGCCTCTGCATGACATTCAATGGGTCTGCATAGAATTTTGGAGCTGGAAGAAGCCTCGGATTTTCTTTGGTTCAACTCTATCTTTTTTTTTTTTTTTTTTTTAAAGAACTGGGATTGGAAATGCATCTGTAGTAGAAGGACCACAGATTCCCAGAGTCAGAGATCAGTGCTTACAGTGGTCATATTTGAGTTTCTATGGATGTAACTTCCTGCTTTCTGGAGCATTAGATGAAAATGTGTATGTAAGGGTCTGGAAATGAAGGCATGGAGGGAGGGATATGGTGTTGTTGAATCATACTGGTCTTTCATGAAGCCACTGTACCCAATCATGAGTGGTTTAAGATCAGGGGTGTGGTTCATTTTTCACTGCATCTTTGGGTCTGCCAAAGTGCTTGGATCAATAGGTCCTTTCATTTATTCTTCTGTAGACCATTTAGAAGTCAGGTACAGACTCATTCAGATGTAATTACGCTGTAAATGAGGTGATAAATAAGACGACTCTTGACATGGAGGAGCTCATAGTCTATGAGGGAAGACATATGCATAAACAAATGATTAAAAGGGACACTTTAGAGAGGAGTTGCATCTGAAACCTTGAGATTAAAAATTCAGTGGAACTGATGGACATTGGAGAGCTGTTGGACTCCTCCTTGCTTTACTATATGTAGCTACTCCTATCATGTCCCTGAGACACCAGTGAGGTCTAGGAGTTTTGATTTGACAGAAGCCACCATAGGTTGGGAAAACAGGAAAAGAATGGGTGAACCCAAAGGCAATCATAATTCCATAATTGTTCTTAAGTCCTTATTCCCATAGTGGGTTATAATATCATCCTTGCATTTATTTCAAGAAGCCTTAGTTTTTAAGACAAACAAGTTTGAATTTGAACCTAGATTTTGGCACCCACTTTCCATCTGAGTTTTCTGAGCCTTGATTTCTTGTTTACTAAAGTGGATGTTGATGGTTGGTTCATAGCAGTTCTTTAAAAGTGTGGTTAATGGAACGCCATCTATCAGTTTTAAGATCCAAATTCCTTAAAAATACCTGAGAATTAATTAATAAAGAATAGAGATCCTAAGAATGCATTAAAGTTTAAAAACTATCATGGTAATGGTTTTATTGGCTGAAGGAGAAAGGATAAAGATGGGTTAGTAAAGAATGTTTCCTAAGGAAAAAATACTGGATGGATGAAGGAAAACTCATGGAAGCACTACCAATTTTATGATAACACACTGTGATGGGATTGGGGTTCATCTCCAAGTCATGAACATGAGAAGAACATGGGATATTTATGCTTCAGAAGGAGCACAAGGATGGAAGGATGTGTGACAGTACATTGATGCACATCAAATATTCATGAGCTGTTCTACAGTTCCTAGCCTTCTGTGAATTAAGTTGGGGCCATATAATAGGGTTTTGGCTAAAAGGATGTGGGAAGAGTGTAAGCCACTTTTAAGAGTTACAGTTCTAAAATCCTTTCTTTGTATTCTATAAAGAACGTGGAGGCCATGTATTTCAGAGGACACAGAGGATGGGGAAAGCCAGCCAACTCACATCAGATGATGGTATAAGTGAGAACACTCATTTACTATGTCAGGTTATAGATATTCCAGCATTCATCACAACAGGGCTTCTCCTATCTAACCCAAGGGACCAGATTAGAGACAGAGGGACCAGTTAAGAAGCTGTTGTAATAGCAAGGTCTAGTGATGACAAGGGCCTGGACTGTGATAGCGTCTTGTAGATGAAGCAGCAGTAAATCCCCAAAACACTGTGGAAATGGCACAGCCAGGTTCCAAATCTCCCAGGAAACAGCCTGGATTAATATACAGCTCCCAGCTTGTACCCCTGCCTCCACCTGTCCTCTCTGACAGTCTATTTTTAACTCAACAATAAGAAATATCTGCTAAAATGCTAGTCTGATTATGCCATTCTCCTGCACAAAAGGCATCAGTTGTTTTCCAACCCTCACAGAGTAAAAGCCGAGAAAGGCCTCTGAGGCCAACATGATCTGCCCTCTTGTTACTTTTCTGACCCAGTCTCTACTTTGTGCCTTTTTCCATTAACTGCACTTTGCCCACAGGGATATCCTGATGTTTTTTTCAGCCCACACACATGCTCGGACCTCAGGACCTATGCCCATCCTGTTTCTTCTACCTGAAATGCTCTTTTTCAGATTTTTCTCAGGATTAGCTCCTCACTTTAAGCCATTACTCAAATGTCTTTTTGTTGAGACCTGTAATTTAAGATTACATTCCACTCCCCTCCAACACCCCTACCTTCCCTTCATTGCCTAATTTCTCTCCATAACATGTAACACTACCCAAAATATTATATTCCTACCTATTATTTATTTAATGTCTGTTTCCATCCACTAGAATGTAAGCTCCAGCAGGGCAGGATTTCTTCATATTTACTTATTTATTTTTGCACACTGCTATATTGATAATGTCTACAGTAGTGCCTGGTACCCAGTAGGCACTCAATACTTACCAAGTGAATGTTGACTAAACATGAAGAATATTGTTAGCATTTAGGCATTGGTAGAAAAAAAAATGCCTTATAAACACAGAATATGTAATGGGTAGAAAAGGCATAGAGGGCACTAGGGGAACTCAGTTTGCCTGCAAAGATATTGACAGTTTCTGTCACTCAGCTTAACTTTATCTCTTGGCTGTTTTTGATCAAGTGGTCAAGACAGCAAGCTTGTTACTCCCTTACATCTCTTTTGTCCCTTCTTTATCCTGGCAGCTCCAGAAAGGTCATTGCTAATGGGTGGTGGTGGGGGGCAGGCTATCTAAGAGAATGTATGGAAGGTCATGCCTCCAATGGCGCACACCCTACAACAGGTGATTCATTGACTTCTATTCCCTTCCTTCACACGTCCTTCATCATGTCTTCCTCTTCATCAACCTTTTGTCAGGTGGCTGCTGCTTTTTAGCCACCTCAGTAGTGAATGGTTTGAAGACTATACTTGTTCCCAGGTTAAGAATGGAGGCTGAGAAGGAGGGAATAAGGCAAGGAAGGATGAAGAGAGAAGAAAGGGTGGGAGGAGCTTTGGGGGCATGACTCATGATTAACAGCGATTTGAGAGTCATCTCACTGGATTTCACTGAATTTAGGCCATATAGTCATGGTTAAAAAGATTTAATTCCCAACTTTAGGAAGATGACAGTATATTCCCCAATCACTGTGACACTAACTCTGCATAGACTGTTGAGAAACCCCATGCGGTGTTCATTGAATTATCCCAGTGCTGATAAATTCTGCCACTCCATCCCAGATTCAATTTGGAGGTTGCAGATGCAGAAAAGATGATGAATGTGGGGACGAATCTAATTTCATTAACTGAAGCCTTCATATTCTGCACTTCCAATAAATATCGACATAGGGTGTGATGAAAATGTGTGTAGCTGGTGGCCTTTTCCCAGCTTTGTCTTGCCAGCACTGTATAGAGAAGCCAGGGAAAGAAGCAGTGTTAGATCTAGCTCGAGAGCCTTTGGGTGCAAGTCTTAGTTCCATTAGTTACTGGTTGGGTGACTTTGGAAGACAGAGCTTTAATTTTTTTCATCTATACAATGGGAGATGTATTAGTTCTTCCAAAGATCCAGGGTCAGAAAGTGTGAAAAGTGCCTGAGGACTTGGCCTCATTGGATCTTTTCACTCTGCCGTTGATGGTGACTAGGTCATCTTATGTTGTCTCTTTTCTTGGCCCCAGGATGGATGTCCTTACATCTGTGGGCTTCCATTCTTCCTTATGTAACCCCAGTGAAAGCAGGATGCTCATTTCCCAGAATTCCAATGAAAAGTCATATAGTCAAATGCCTAAGCTGTCTCTGGGGCATGGGTTGGGGTGGGGGGGATGTTCTGATTGGCTTAGCCTTGCTTACTTCTTCTATACCTGGGGCTGGAGTCAGCTACCTTGGAGCTGTCATAAAGAGGGAGGGGAAAATGAATGCCAGGGAGGCCACCAAAACATCTCTACTGAAGACATTAAATTGTTTCCTCATCTCTAAGTACCTGGTTGGGGTACAGGGAGAGGACTCATTGCCTTTCTCTATTCCCTCATCCTTTCCCTTCCCTACCATCTGCTTGCTACAATGAGCTGCCAAACAGTGATGTTCAGACAATGAGCATTATGGAGTGTGGGGAGGCTGCTGGTGTGGACCACCTCAGTATGCTCTCTGCCCTTTATCGTAGAGTGGAGCTTGGCCAGGAGGGAACCTTAAGAGCGGGAGGGTAGAGATTGGGCACTTATTGCCCTGGGGATCTCTCTGTTGGGGCTCTCTCTGTCCCTCAATTCCCATTGGAAAGCCCTCTCCATGTAACTACTCTCTTTGGATTCCAGTAACTTCTGTTCCCTTTGCCTCTCTGGACCCGGGGGTGGTAACTGCTCCCGGCTTTCATTAACCCTTCAGTTCTGCACTATCCCTTACTGGTTTTCTTCCTACATGTAGTTCTGTTATTAAACAGCTTGTATGTGCTTTGGCTTTGCCATCAGAGTCCTGACTGACCCATACCTTCATCATTTTATGTGGATGTCCCGCGGTAGGTGGGACACATGACATCTGTGGCCTCATTCTCCCTCTGTCTCAGGTCTTGCTTTCCTGTCTCTTGATCTATTCTCTTTGCCTTGTGGTCTCACCAACACTGCAGTCCTAGTAACCCAGGATTTTAAGCTATGAACTTCATGGGCACCGCTTTAGAGAATGCACACCTCACCTTGCTGTGGTTGCTGGACCCCTAGCAATTATTCATGGCTGACTTCTAACGACCATGGAGGCTCTGTGGTGGAAGTGGGTTGTCCACAGTGACCACGTAGGCCCAGGAACATTTGGGTATTTCCAATGTGGAGACCTGGCTCAAGCCTATGCTTAAGGGAAGGTAAGACAGTCCATATCGAGGATGAATCCTCCTGTTTCAAGTCTCTAGGGGCCTTTGCTTAACTGTTTCAACTGCAAAATGCACACTTAAAAGAGAAAGACCTCCTGGGTGGGGGTGTGGGGTGGTGTGGTGGGAGGGCGATGCCGGGGAAGCTGTCAGACTCATTCAACAGCCATCCCACAGAGGAGCTCCGTGGGCCAAGCCTGAACCCTCGGAGAGGTGGCACTTCTCCCTTTGGTGCTCAGTCCCTTGTCACCAGAGCTCATTATCTGCTCAGTGTGAGTCACTGTGCCCCACTCAGCGGCCCCCACACCCTTTAGCTGAGTAGGCTCTGAGAGCCTTCCTAGTAGGAGGACACGGAGCAGGAAGGCCCCAGGCTTAGGCCTCCTGGGACTTAGGGAGAACACTGGCTTTCTCCTTTTTCCCATTTTGAGACACCATAGAAGGAGGGAAGGGAGAGGGAGCAGGAGAGCAGGAAGGGGAGATCTGAGCTTCAGAGTAGCAGAAAGGGTCTGGGAGAGCAGGTGCCTGGGTCACAGAGACCACAGATCTGTGTGGACTCTCTTTGTACTGATCACTACAGCCACTGCCTTGTCTCCTACCCTTTGTCTTGGTCGGGTCTCACTTGGCTGTCCCCAACATGCATTCCCTCCCCTCCAGCCTGTCATCCCTCTTTCCTCACCAAGCTGCTCTTGATCTTTCTCCAACCCCACCTTCTTGTCCATTTTAACCATTAATGCGGGGCAGAGGCCCATGTCCTCTCCTGCCTAATCCCACTGCTTGCTATCTGTCCCAATTAGGCCAGTGAAAGCACATGTCTAACAGCAGATTCTCACAAGTGTTGGTCATTCTACTGGTGTCCACCTGCCTAATGGAAGTATCCATCCTCCTGTCTGTGCCCTGAGACCGGGAACTCCTGGGACAGGACTATTCTATCCAACTCTGCATCTCAGAAGCTGACATATAGTTAAACCAGAGGCTCGTAACAGGGGCAGTTGTGCCTCCCAGGGACACTGGGTAATGTTGGGAAACATCTTCTGGGTTAGAACGGCAGAGGGATGGTACTGGCATCTAGTGGGGAGGCCAGAGATGTGTCTGATGCTGCAGCCCACAGGGCAGTGCCCCCACTCCATCCACAACAAAAGATTATGGCCCCAATATCAACAGTGCCAAGGTTGAGAATCCCAGCCTAATCCCTTGGTGGTTACTCAAGCAATGTTTGCTGAATGAATACATTATGGAAAATGCTGTGAAATATGGGTTGCTTACCATCTGCCACATACTGAACTGATCGCTTTCTCTGTCTGTCTTAAATCTTCCCTTCACCCCATAAGGTTTTAATCACCGTGAGCATGTGGGTGTATCTTCCCTACACCCTAGTCCCCCTAGGTCTGGCACTGTGCCTGGCACGTTACAGGGGTTTCGTACGTGCTTGAAGAAGCTGAAGCTCGGGGAGGTCATCTGATGGAGAGTGGCCTGCTGGGGCTCTGACCCTGCCGTGGTCTTTCTGCAACATCACACCAAACAATAACTGCCTGCAATTTCGAATGTCTTTTACACCTGCAGGTTCACTGACCTTCAGAAATGCAGGTAGAACAAGTTTTATTCAACCCCTTTAGTAGTGGGGAAGTTGAAACACGGGGGTCCCAGGGACTTGGTTTAAGTACTGCAGGGAGGTCTGGGTGGGTCTTCCTGGACCTCAGTCTTTTCAGAGGAGAAAACAGGTGGGCAGGTAGGGAGGGGGGGTGGAATTGGCACTTTCTCTTCCACCAAGACTTCTTGATGAGAATCTAAAGTAAGCCTGTCTGGGTCAGTGGTTACTGTGTTGGGGAGCTTTGTCAGCTAACTGGGGTATTATCACATTTCCAACCTCAACGAAGTGAATTAGCAAGACTCCTGAACTTGAGTCAAAGATCTGTGGACAGACGATCAGGGCTCGGTCACTATTTAAGTGATCTTGGCCAAATTCCTTAAACTTGCCTCATCTAATTTTTCTCCTTGGCTAAGTGGAGGTAATGCTGCTGGCAGGCATAGAGGAGATGAAGCTTGGAAACGCTTCTCGAGGTAAGAGCCCTAACCAGTGCTCTGGACTGGGTGTGATGGGTGACCTTTACATTAAAACCTGTTTTTTGGCTACATTCAGTGAAATAAGCCAGACACAGAAGGACAAACACTGTAGGATTCCTCTTCTGTGTGTCTCTGGTCAAAGCAGAACGGCAGTCTAGGACTGGGGGCAAGGGAGATGATGGGAACCGACTTTCTGCTTGGGGTGGTGAAAATCCTGGACAAGGGTGGTAGCAATGGTTGTACAATGTTGTGAATATACTTAATGCCACTGAATTGTATACTGAAAAATGGTGAAAATGGTGAATTTTATGTGATTTTATTATCACACACAAAAAAGAACCAAACATGGATTCCCAGTTTTTCAAAAGGATTTGTGTGTTTGGCCTCATCAAATCCAGTTCTTAACCCAACTTTTCTTTTACAGAGGAGGATGTCAAGGTAGAGAGAAACCAGATGACTGGCTCAGGGATGCATGCATACAAGGATGGACCATGAGGAAAATGGGATCCAGGATGTGTCAATTCCATCTTGCTGCTTTTTGGTCATTGTCCCAGGTAAAGCCTTAGCTTTGGGTGGGTGGCTGGTGGTCAGAGAAGATGCCCTTTTCACTAAATAGGAATCAGGGCAAAGGTAAAGTATATTCTCAAAGTTTGGAAACCAAGCAGAATCAAGTCCTTGGGACATCCATGCACTTGCTGCTGGAAGCAAAGTGTACCTGTTGCTGATCAGATGAGTGACGGCAAGACAGGGAGCAGTCCCAGAACCACTAGTGTGTCTACTCCAGTGTTGGAGGTGATCAAGTGCTTGTTGAGAGAATGCACAGATAAGCAAGCACATTGCATGGAAGAATCTGGTGTCACACCAACTGCTGATTCCCAGATTTGCCACCTCTTCTTGTCAGAGACCTGAGTTCAGGTCACTTTCTCTTCCTAAGCCTCAGTTCCCTCATCTGTAAATCAGGGATAATAATGTGCATAACTCACAGGCTTGTCTTGAGAAGTAAGTATAAGATGTGGTAAGTGTTCAACAAGATAATGACTATCATAATATTACTGGCAGTAATAATGGATGAAACAAGGATTTTATATTTGAGCAAGAGTCTTCTCTGTTAGATCCATGTCAAAGCTTCAGGTCTCCGAGGTGCTTCCAGGAGAGGGGGGGCTATGTGATATTCAGAGATGGGGCAGGTGGGGGACCATCCAGGATCTCATTTGACCATAACCGTCTGTGGTGGTGCAGAGAGAGACTTTGTGTGATTTCGGGGCATCCCCGATACATAACTCTGCCCAGCGTCAGGGTCCTTATGTGTCAAGCAGGCATGGTGTTCCTCTTCTTCAGACTGTTGCTGTTTCCACGGGAGAGACAATCTGCCCAAGAGTTTTGTGAACGGCAAAGTGGTGTGCAGCATGAACTAGAGTCACATCAGGCACTGAGTTAGGGGCCAGGCTGTAAGCCAGGGCCTGTGTGCCTCTGGGGTTCCATGCTTGTGATGGGAAATGTGCTGGGGGCCTGGGTGAGATTATCTCTTGTGAGCCACTGGGCCCTGAATAGCAAGGTCTCCAAACTTCTCAGAAGAAAGGCTATGCCTACTTGCAAGACAAGTCTATAATTATAATTTTTGATTTAGAAAATAGCATGACTCAAGCTTGAAGCGGTAGGCAATGTGGGTAGTCATGTCTTGGTTTCTTTCCCAGAAAACCCTCAGCTAGGTACAACACACCTTTGATGGATGTACAGTAGAGTTTTTTCTTTCTGTGATTTCAAAGACCTCATTAATGCATTCAGAATATTAATTAGTTCTATTTTCAGCCATGACAAGCTGAAACTTTTCTGGCTCTTTCCCCCTCCTAGTGACTTTCTTTACTGGCCATCCTCAGCTTCGGTCATATTAACACAGCAAGGCGATAACACTGGGGGAGGGGAGAAGATGAACAGAGAGAGAGGGCCCACGGGGCATGCTTTAAGAAATTAAACTCAGAGAACAGCCTAGAAGACCGCTGTTATGATCAGGGTTACAGTCAGCCAAAACTCAGGGAGCTGAAGTAAGCAGCTGGATGTCAGAGGGACTGAGGGCCTGAGGGGCGGGGCGTGTCAGGTACCCGCTTGTGCCCTGGTCATTGCACCGCAACGCAGCGGGGGCGGGGAGGGGCTGGAGAGGACGCAGAAAGTGGCATGATCTAAATGAATGGCTGGCAACAGAGACAAAGTAGAAAAGCACCCCAGACAGTCTGGGTTCGGCTGCTTAAAATAGGCAAAGACATTCTTTGGCTAATGTATAATCACCGCAGGGATTAATGCAGCGCTGCTCCTTGGGGTTAATTTATACTCCATGAGCTCCTATTTGATGAGATTTCTAAAATGCATAAGAGCACAGGGCTCGTTAGGGACTTTCATAAAAGCCTGGTTCGGGGAGAAGAGAGGGAGCCGGTGCCACGATGCCGGCTCAGAATAACCTGGGCGAGTCTGTGGCTGGGGGCAGGTGCGGAAGTCTGCTGCTGACCTGCCTGCCTGGGGGCCTTCACTCCTAGTCCCGCTCAGCACTGCAAGGAAGCAGCATGGGTGGAGAGCAAAGACGGGGCGTGGGGGGGGGGTGCTGTCCTTGAATCCCAGGCGAGTGGGGGCAGGAGGGATCCTGGAGAGCTTATCCTACCCTCCACTGCTGCCTGTGGCTGGACAGATGGGGGAGACCGAGGTCTGAAGGGGTGAAAGCTCATGGTTCAGTGCTTTTTTCTTCTTTCCCTCTTCTGGATACAACCCAGCCCTCTGCGCTTGTCCAATATTCCTGGCAACTTCCTTTTACTACTGTTTTGCTTAGTCAGCACTGATCCTAAGTTCTCGCTCTGGAAGGAAGATGTCACTCAGTATCTTCCATTCACTCAGAAGGAACATACAGCCCACCTTCTTGCCTGGTGTTGTGTTCAGCTCTGGAACATGCAGCTGCAGATCTCACCCCGTTTCCCTTCAGAGGACTGTCGGGAGCAAGGCAGCATTATAAACCAGGACTCCTAAGCCTCCTGCGAGCTCCTGCTCTTCAGTAGGTTGCTGCTGAATAATGAAGGGATTTCCTGATTGGTTTGTCTCTTTCTGTCCCCGTCTGTCAGTTCAGGAAACATGCACCCACAGATTAATCTTCCAGAAAACAGCTCTGGTCATGCAGAGCCCTCCGTGGTTCTCATCGTCTTGACAAATCCCGCACGCCTAAACCCCATTTGGATCACTTATCCCTCACATCCAGACAATGCAGAGCTCGAGGTCGGTTCTAGAGCCTGCTGTCTGCTATTACCTTCAACAGGAGCAGCGGATTCCTGTTCTCCCCTGCCCAGACTTCCTTCCCGCTGTCTGCTTTGGGGAGCCACACCCACTTTTTAAGGCTCTCCTGTCACATCACTGCCCCCAGGAAAACTTCTCTGAACGCTTTCCAGAGAAAGAGTCCCTCACATCTCTGAACCCTTCTCAGAGACCTTTCCAGTGGTTGGTTTTGTAATTCCTGCAAGTTTTAGCTCATGCTCAGCCTCAGACACCGCAGTTTACTCATCTATAAGATGGGACATTAGTGATACCCAGCTCACCCCTTGTGAAGACTGAGTGTGGAGTTCTATACGCTAGCAGGTCCACTGGGTCCAGAGATGATTGTTTCTATCGCTGTCATGGCACTGCTCGATAGAGCATCATTTCCATTTCTTGTTAGACTCCATAGCACCGGAGCTGTTCCTTCCATGTAAGTGAGACCTGCTACCTGATTGATCAGGGAACTGTATTACTCATTCACTGAACAGAGGGGTACTGATTGCTTCTAAGCTACCAGCTTCTGAGAATACAGTGGTGGAGCCACAGGCCTGCCCTCCCGCAGCCCATGGTCTGCTGGGGAGGCACAGACACAGATCAGGCTGCAGTAGCACAGGGGTCAGAGAGGGACAGGAGCTGACAGGGTCCCACGAGTTCAAGTGAAGGGATTCACTGTATTCTGGCTCATCTCATGGGAACGTCAATGGTATTTCTCTTCCCTAAACAGTGCTTTTCTTCCCTAAATCTTGGCCAAGACTCTAAAGTTGAGAACAAAGGGATTCTAAACAATGAAGGTGGAGAGCGGGGGAGGAACTGCTAAGGGTTGGCCCTCAAGTCAGGCCAAAGGCCTTGGCCCTTCACTCCCCTGGAGGCTATGAATGAACCTGACAGCGGGTGAACAGGGAGAGGGTTGCAGAGGAGAGTGCCAGGACTCTGTGCACCTGGTGCCCTCCCCACGGGTAGGCAGTGTGGGTACAGGAGGGAGGGTGGGCTTTTCTGAGTATCTGAGTGCTTGGTCTGGGATATTTGGGGGAACTAGGGGTGGTAATGGGGTGTAGGGCGAGTGATGCATGGAGCCTGAAGAGCAGGGAAGCCAGCTGTGAGCTGTCTGGCCACGGGCCTGGAGTGTATGAGATAGTCAGCTGTAAGCCACGGGCGAAGGGAACATGATAAGCCACAAGCCAGAGATGGCATCACCCAAGCTAGGGGACTGTAGTTAGAGGCCCCCAGTAGATGTACTTCCATGGGGATCCCAAAAGAGTTGCATAAGGAAAGGGGTAAGCATTGCATCTGCCACACTCACAGGACCTCCAGTGTTAGATGACGACTTCAGGCATTGGACAGTTCCTGCCCTTCACCTCTCGCCACAGGAGTACCCTGGCTCCTCCCATGCCACCCTGCAGCACCCAGAGGCAGCCTGGAAGGAGGAGAGAAGGTGAGATAACAAAATTTCATTTTCTGCAGTGGGCCTCTTAGCCCGGGACAGGAGGACACTGGCAAGAAGAATATATATATATATATAGAGAGAGAGAGAGAGAGAGGGAGAGAGAGAGCGCTTTAACTTATTTATTCGGCAGAGAGACACACAGACAGAGGGAACACAAGCAGGGGGAGTGGGAAAGGGAGAAGCAGCCTTCCTGCCGAGAAGGGTGCCTGATGAGGAGCTCAAACCCAAGACCCTGGGATCATGACCTGAGCCAAAGACAGATATTTAACAACTGAGTTACACAGGGGTCCCAAGAAGAGGTTTTAAATAAGGTGAGGCTTCAGGCTTTGGTGTTAGGCTAAACTGCTAAGTTTTGAAACTGCAAAGTAGGAGTACTTGGTAGCACCTAAGAGTTGTCTGGAAAGTCAGAGTTCTTCCTTCTCCAGATCTGGGGAAGTGAGATTCAGACCAGCAGTGTCAAGGCATGGATGGGGAAGAATAAAGCTGCCCTTTGAGCCAGGGTCGAGGATCCCCACAGAATGACTGAGTGACTTGCTCAAGTGGACACAGGAAGGAGGTGTGAAACAGGGTCATAAGCCAGGAACGAATTCTAAATTCTTCTGTCCTTGGTAAGGAGACAGGACCACACAACTCCCAGGGCGAAAGCCACTTGCTTTTTCCAGGCTCAGCATAGAACCTGGTGTTGACCTCAGTATTGGAGCAGAGAGAGATTGCAAGGGCTCTAAATGGCAAAACACAGTAGGCGCAAAGGTTGGAATGTGCTTTGATGGGAGAGTCCTACGGCTTTTGGTCCCTGAGGTCTGCAGGATCCCTGCCCATAGGAGGGCTCCTCGGGGTCTCCTGCCCCTGCAGAGGTCTTTCCTCTTCAAGGGAAGGAGCTGGGTGGAGGTGGCTCCTTCTGGGGAAGGATTTCCAGGGATTTTCTAGCACTTCACTCAAGTGCTTTCTGGCACAGCAGGACCAGTTGACTTGATACTGTTAAGAGCTCAGTGCTCGAGAGCCCAAGTGTCAGAGTCTGGGAGAGTAGAGATAGAAGGCAGAAGGGCCATGAAAGATGTAGCTGAGTGTTCTAATCATCTCGGCAGTGCGGAGTCAAGGGCCGCACATAGAGGTGGCTGAAAACCAAGGCTTCAGACAGCGTGGGCAGGAGGGGGGATGAGGGGAGCGGCTCCCAGCCTGGGGGGCCAAAGCCACTGCTGGGACGTCTGAGCCAAGCTGCAGGGAGGGGCTCCCTGGGGGAAGAGAGGTAAGTACAGGCCTTGAGGACGAAGTGGGGAGGCTGGGAACTGAGAAGAAAGGACAATATAGAGCAACATGGAGGGAAACCCAAGACTCTGGAAATGCAGAGGAGTATAGTTTAAACTGAGGAACACAAATAGGTCTCAGGCCAGGCAGCATGTTAAAATCACTGGGGGGAACTTTAAAAAAAATAGCAATGTCCAGGTCCTATCCTAGATCAATTAATTCAGTGTTTCGGTGGTGGGACCCGAGTATCATTGTTTTTATTTTTAAAGCTCCCCAGGAGATTTTGCTTTGCAGCAAGTATTGAGAACCAGATTGGATGAGTGAATCTGGGAAAGCTTCTCAGGAGGACAGAGTGTGCCTTGGGCAGGAGTGGGAGCTAGGTGAGGCTTTCCTGGAGGAAAGATGAGGCAGAGTCCGGAGGACATGGCAGGACATGTAGAGGGAGGACAGGCCATTCTTTGTGAAAGAAGAGTCCATGGTGGGGGCTGTGGGTCGCTGGGACTACACCAGCCCAAGGTGAAAGCTTCTGGGAAGTCATGGGCACATGTCACAGCATTTGAAGCTAGGGATGACATCCTCAGTGTGTCCGTGGGGAAAGAAAATGGTGGGTAAACACCCATTCTGCCTGTCCCTCAGAGGGAAGGTTGTGGAAGGAGTTCTGAACACCTCAAATCAAGCTCCTGTTTGCCACAACACTATCCTTGAAAGGCACCTTGACATTGGCTTTCCCCTGTCTTTGTCTCATTCTCCCTGAATCCATACTCCTCCTTCCCGGAATTATCTCGCAAACAAACTTCCTTCACTGCAGGCTTTATTTTAGGCCATTTGGGGGACCCCAATGGGCCTCAGGCAACATCCAAACATTGTTCTCAAGGATCTTGTGGACCCTGATAAAGAAGTCAATGAGCACAGAGGTAAACACAACACGTAAGACACATCCAGGGATCGGCCTCGAGGAGATGAAGGAGGGGTGCCAGGACCCATCTTGGGGCATTATGGAAGGCTTCCTGGAGGAGGAGTTATCTACAGGAAGATCTGGAAATCAGGAAGCTACTGGCCTGCCAACAAGCATGTGTGGCTATAGGGTGAGCAAAGCGGGTAATGTTGAACGTCAGTGCACAGAGTGGGGGATACACCAAGACTGTCTGCACCCAGAGTGACATCGACAGGGAATTGGGGGTCAGCAGTGCAGAGCTGGAGAGCACCATTCGGTGGGGGGAGGGTGCTGTGCAGAGCTCGACAGGAGCCAGCTCATGGGTGGCTTTCTTGGCCACAGGAGGGGTTGTTATACCACCACAAGGGACTCAGGCAAGATAACAGTCCCGTGTATGAGCTGTTTGTGACATGTGAGTTTCAGGTGTCTGGTACAGGGCCTGCCCCAGAAATTGCCTCTAACACAAACATTACTTGTCATTATTTAATCTTTAGGGTCCTTCCCCCTGTTCTCTGTGCCTACCCTCCCTCTTCTTCCTTCCCAATTTTGTCTTCAACCTTCATCTCTTTTTTCTACTCTCTGGAAATAACCAGCTGCCTTCAAGTACTTAGCAAAGGAAAAAAAATCATCTTACCCAGAGAGAAACTAGTCAGAATGCTGTACATTCTGCCACCTGGCTCCTGGCTCCTTCAAAAGCAAGGAGGGGTTGGCGGAGAGAAAGAAGGTCTGTCTCCCGACAGGTGGGTGACATTTTATGGGGAATAATAAGAGGATTTCTGTCAAGCAGGCATGATGGGTCCTAACGATGTTTGGGTGTTTATAGTTGTGTGAGTATAGGTCATGGCAGAGTCCTGAGGCAAGTGAAATTTCTAGCTGCTGATGGGGGATGGCAACCAGTGTTTTCAGGTAGGACCGGGAAGATGCTGAGAGTAGACGGCCCGATGCTCACAGGTGCTCATCGAGGGTTACTCTAATAATTAGTTCATCAGTTCTTTCTCTTTCCCCCACCAGAAATATCAACTCCAGGGAGCAGTCACCCTTCTTACCCATTCACCATGGCTGTGCCCAGTCTAGAACCACAACTGCACCTCATTTGCTGGTTAGGATTTTCTCCTGGTGCTGGCTTTTAGGGCTGGTTGTACACATCTGCTTCCCCCTGCTCCTCTGCTCAAGACAAGAGGGACAGCCCCACTCAGGAAGGGAGGGGCGCCATGTTTCTTCTTAGCTCTGTACCTCCACGATGGCTGACATACTCTCCCCGAAACTGGTCAAAGCCGCGGGATCCCCTCTCACTAAGGTGGGTTTGCACTGGCTGTTTAGGGTTAGGAACAACGCCAAGAAAGACCCCGGTGTTGACTACTTCTCCACCCACTTTCCCTTGGGGGTGGTTCCATTTTCACATTAGGAGCCAGATGCCTACACAGGTTTCAGGTGTCGCATTCTGACAAGACTCTTTTCAGAGGTTCCTGTGGCTCTCTCCTGCAAAAGAGGAAACTTCCCATCGACCCCTTCATTTCTCTGTGGCTGGAATTGGGCCCCAGGCCCATCCCTGCACCAGTTGCTGGCAAAAGGGAGGAGGTGATGGGGATGGCTCAGGCCGGCTCTGCTCAGATCCGTCTGCAGGGAATTGTCACTAGGAACTCCTTAGGCTCCAGCTGGACCCGCTGGAATCAGAATCTCTAGGATGGGACCCAACCCACGTCGTTATTGGGTAGCTGGCAACTCGGGTGCTCATGGAGCAGGACCTGCTGGTGCTGGCCCCCTGGGCTGAAAGGTCCCCCGGGGAGGGAGCCAGGGGGACGGATGCGGCTGCCAGCTCTCCTGCTCCAGCTGCGGTCACAACAGTGATGCTGCCCCTAGTTCCACCGCAGCCAACTCTGGCCAACTTTGTTCTCACTCGAACACTCAGCCAGTGTCTGAACTTCACTGCTTCTTAAACCTTTTGAAGTTCACTTTTGGGCATCAGACCTTAATATTTCATGTTCATAGACATCGTCGCTGTTTCATTCAACACGTTTTTATCAAGGCCCTGGAAGGGGTTCTGGGTTCACGACTGGGAACAAGGGACACGGGGAGGCTGGAGAAGGGAGCTTTGCAACATTCTGAAGGTGAAGATTCATTTCATCATTTTATAGTTGAGAAAAGCAAGGATCTGAGAACTAAGGGACTTGCCAGCGGCCACGGGGCCGGAAGGGCAGAGCGGGGGCTGGAGTGGGGGGGCCTCCTTTCCAGGGCTGTTTACTGCTCACCCACTCCCTTTCCTGCGCTTCCCTAAAATCCTCCACAAGTCTCCTTCCTTCTTCCTGACACCCAGGTGCTGTGCTGATAGAGAGCTGGGAGAAAAAGGAAATAAGAAAGATGACATTTTTAGAGGCAAGACAGTCTAAAAAAGAGTTTCCCCCCCCTCTCTTCCTTTGTAGGTGAAGTAAAGCAAGTTAAAGGCTATGTGGGGAAATGATTAAGGATCAGTTAAGAATACTTGCTTGATAGACTTATTATCATATGATCTCCCTGATATGAGGAAGTGGTGATGCAACATGGGGGCTTAAGGGGGTAGGAGAAGAATCAATGAAACAAGATGGGATTGGGAGGGAGACAAACCATAAGTTACTCTTAATCTCACAAAACAAACTGAGGGTTGCTGGGGGGAGGGGGTTTGGGAGAAGGGGGGTGGGGTTATGGACATTGGGGAGGGTATGTGCTTTGGTGAGTGCTGTGAAGTGTGTAAACCTGGCGATTCACAGACCTGTACCCCTGGGGATAAAAATATATTATATGTTTATAACAAATTTTTAAAAAAATAAAAAAAAAGAATACTTGCCTGATTTTTCCCATCCTCCAGATGTCTGTGTACCAGGAGAAAAAATGATCTGTTAACAAATAAAAATAACAAATAAAGGAAACAACCTTAAGCTTCAGTCAGAGCTCTGTTGCGCTCATGCTCCGTAGCATCTGGAAAGTGGGGATCTCTGTAGAAATAAACTTGAGGCCACGGGGGGCTTGGTCTGGTAGGTCTTCTTTGTTTATGGAAGTACTTGAACTTTTGTAGAAAGTTTGTAATTCCTTAATTCAAAATGTGAATTTTCATTCACTGCCTATCTGAGTCTGGGCTGTCGTGAACTTGAATTTTCACTTTATCTCCCCCGGGGCTGTGTGTGTCATGGAGTTTAGCATATTATAAATGGGCAGGAAACATTTCCTAGCATGGAGGTGGGTGGTTGCTCTGGACCTCAGCCCCTCACACATTCCCAGCTTACTGGCACCTTCCTTAAACCCTTCCAAGGCTCTCTGTCCTCTGTCCCCTGCCCCACCTCCCCCAGCCCTGCTTACAGCCCCCTGGGAAAGATGTTCTTCACCATGGATTCAGAATCATTCTACTTTAAAGAATAAACTGTTGGATGTAGCTCATGGGTGCTCCTCCCATGACAGTCTGCAGAGTTACCGTGAAAAGCACGTTCTGTGAACTCTGGGAAGCAGCTGCTGGGTCACCAGGGCGTAGCCTGGGGAGGGAACACTGGGCTCCACAGTGTTCTGTGAGGTTATGGCCAGATCTCCACTTTCTCACCTAAAAGTTGGTGCTTCTCCTCCCCTGAATTACTGCCCTCCATGGGTTTTCTGCATTCCCCAAAGAAACTAGTTGCCCTCAAATATTTGCTTCAGAGCCTGCCTCTGGGAGAAGACGAAGGAAGACCCCGCAGGCTGCGGCTCATGCAGGCCAATATGCGGCGTTATCCCCGTGATGTCTTGATCTGGTTTCAAGGCCTGGTCTGAGTGAGGTGCAACATGGCACAGGAAAAAGGTTATGAGGGTCATGGGCTCGCCTCTCTTCTAGGTTTCTACCTTGCTGGGTCATCTTGGACTTTTTGCTCAGCCTCCTAAGCCCATAGGATTCATGTCAAGGCCCCCTTCTCCAGAGGGTTTGCTTGTGTTGGTGAGTTCTGGGGAGGAAGTGTCCAGTGAGCCTTTGGTGTGAGGCAAATCCCTCTGCTCCTGGGTGGCAGCTCCAGACTAAGCCTGTGATAAGGACATGGGACAGTGTCGGCTGAGAAGAGCTTCTGAGGGTGAGCCCCAGTAGAGGCCAAGCAAAGAAATCCAGCCCCTCTTCTGCCCCCCAACCTTCTTCCACTGTCCTAAGTGGAACAGGCATAGCCACAGCGCACGCCTGGGTCTCCTGTGGCAGTCAGGGAGGGAAAAGAAAGAAGCCAGACTTTAGGGCCAGTGGGGAAGCAGGACAGAGAATGCTTCCCTGAAGGCTGGGTAGGGAGATGAGCAGAGGAATGTCCAAACAGCTGCTCAGGAAGAGAGAGAAGCACCAATTAAACAAGTGAGCAAACAAATCAATGTGTAATTACAAATTATGATGTGATCTAGGAACACGAAAGGGGAGCTTCACGGAGGAAGTTAAGCAGGATCGAGGGCACGAAGGATGAGGGGGAGCCATCGGGGCCCAGGCTTGGCTGCGCGTTAACCCGGGGTGGGAATTCCCCAGTTTGTGCAGTGAGCAAGCTGAGCCCAGATGCTGGGGCGGCAGAGCCCACGGGTGTTAGAGCTGGAGTTTGTCTTGGGGTTTCCTGTTCTTCTCACCCTCCCTGCGTTTCCTCTAGAAGGTGTCCTGTCGGACAGATGCAGACACGGAGGCTCCACGCCTCCAGTCTGAGAGCACGGCGAGGCTCACATGGCTTTGTCACACATCCTGCCTGCCTCATCGCCAGGCCCTGGCTTTCTTACCCGCAGCCTGTTCTGCTACTATCTTCTCTCACCTCCCAGAGCTGTTTCCTCTTTGGTCCTCAGGAGTCGGAAAGGCGTGGAGGGGGATGAAGATGGGCGGCAACACGGGGCGCCTCACTTAGAATGCAGCGGGGACCCCGCAGGGCATGCTCTGCTCGACCGCAGGTCCCGCTCCTTACAGCCCGCACCCCCAGCAGGTGGGGGAAGATGAGAAATATCTAAAGAGAGGGCACATTTCGCATAGGCATTTTACTTCTGGTCTTTCTCTCCTGTCCTAGGAACAGGGCACTGACCACCACTGGCGAGCCAGTGAGGTCCCACCACGACCTCCAACTCTTGTTCTGCTCCAGTCAACTTCTCTTCAGAACAATCCTCCCAATTTCTTCCTAAAACCTCATAAAAGCTGACCTTCCCTTTGTCCCTTCGGACTTGCCCTCAGTTCACTATAGTTTGCTCGTCCTGAATTGCAGTTCTCCGACTCCGGAGTGAACTCATTTTGCTGATATAATAACCGGCTGCTTTATTTTTAAGGTTGGCAGATGTCACAGAGTTAATAATAACTATCCCTTCCTGAGAGCCTGCTCAGAGCCCCCTTGAGTATTTCTTCTCACTGAATCCTCGAAGAACCTGGATGGGGAGTTATTGACAACATATGTTAGCTTTATCTCTTGTGCATGCAAATTGTAGAAGTGAAGTCACATTAAATTAAACCCCAGAAAATGGGGTGGGGTTATTATGGAGACAAACAAGTGTCTCATGCAGCCCAGGAGCAAGATCAGCAAACTTCAGGGAGGGTCTCAAAATACAACCTGCAAAGCTGAGTGCATTTTCTCCCTGTTGGACCATCTCTGCTCTTCTTTGAGCATCTCCCTGTGTGCCTCATGCCTGCCTTTCTCTCTCTCTCCTCCTTCTCCGCCCCCCTCTCTTTCACCTGCTCTGCACCCCACTACAACCAACATGGTAGCATCACAGCTGTCCCAAGCTTCCACATGACACATTCAGTAACTCAACAGACCATTTTCTCTGTTCCAATTCGGAACACCCAGGGGAAGGGAGCAACCAGCTGCAGCTGAGGGAAATGGTCATGAAAAACCGTGACTGCTGCAACCTCCTGCAGGTGGGGTGGCGGGAAGGGGGCGGCACGCAGTCCTTCCTGGAGAGTGGACCAGGCAGAAATGGCAATAGGTGTCCATCACACTCACTACACAGGGGAGGGAACTGAGCCCCAGACAGGCCAAGTTGATAATGTCACACAGGTAGTCTGCTAGCAGGATAGCGATTTGAACAGGTGACTGATTCCCCGGAATGCTTCCTTGTGTTGTCCCAGAGTTTCTCACAGTGTGGGACATACCCCAAAGTTGGTATTTGAGATAAGCTTTGGTGCTGCATGAATGGACATTTAAGCTTTAATGTATATTAGAAAAATAATCAGCACTATAAAACCATAATATAGAATTTCTTTTATAAAAAGATTGTAAATGATAAGAAGGAGCCAGTTAAAATATACATTCAGTAAATCATAGTATAGATTGCATAGTACATAAATAGGACAAAATTCGTGATGGTCATTTGCACAGGACTAAATATCAGCAGGGGTATTTTCATTCTGCCACTGAGACTTGTTTTTTCCTGTAAGTCCAAGGACCTCATCATATTATTCTCTAATTCTGCTGTCTTATCTTCTCTCAATAGAAACAAAGTGTAGGGATTCAGTTATCATTTCTGCTCATGTTTCCAAAGCAAAACAATAGAAATCTATTAGGTGTTTCTGTTTATCTGTCATAGATAGCTTGTGCCCCCCCCCCCCCCCCGGACAAACCTTATGCAGAGTTCATCCCTCACAGGAAAGGTTTGGCTTGTGTTGCCAGATGGGGTGCAAATATAACTTTATGTTTTCAATTGAATTAAGCATGAGAACCTCCACACTTCTCAGAAAGTCCAGAATCCCATATGAGGTCTCCAGAGTCAACCCTGAGGATCTGCACTGTCCATGAGGCCAAGTCTGACCATGAACTGAAGGGAGAGGGAGAACTGGGAAGCTGGACCTCCAACTGCTTCTCCTGTCACCATCAGAAGATGCTGCCATCAGGAATTTGTAACCCTTGTCATGATGGCTCCCTGGCTAGTCCAGATCTCCATGGGAGTCACTGGGGTGAACACTGCAGGGGAGCTGGAAGTGGTTGTTGGAGAAGTGGAGTGTGTTGACAAATCTGAAGTGGTTTCCATGTGTAGCTCTTCTGTGGTCCCAGACAAGCATCTCTCTTCTTCCCCTTTCTGGGTTCTTGCTCAGGACACTAGTCCAGTCCTTCTTGTTGTTATCCTCAGGATGAGAATCCTTGGTGTCCTTATCAGTCAGAAGACTTTGGCTGGGACTATCCCATTTCAACCCAATAAGTTTCTTTAACCTTTTCTTTTCTTCCTCTTCTTTCCCCTTTCTTCTTTCTTTATTTCAAAGATTTTATTTACTTATTTGACAGAGAGAGACACAGTGAGAGGGAACACAAGCAGGGACAGGGGGAGAGGGAGAAGCAGGCTTCCCACAGAACAGGGAGCCTGATGTGTGACTTGATCCCAGGACCCTGGGATCTTGACCCTAGCTAAATGTAGATGCTTAATGACTGAGCCATCCAGGCACTTCTTTTTATTTCTAAATGGGGTGAGAGTTTAAGGTATTTTCCTCCAAGCTCATTGTGCAAAATGGCCACTTCCACCCCAGATCACTGAGAACTTCGAAGTCTTTAAAGGGAGCTCTAGTCCAACTCAGTGAAAATCCATTCACTGAAATCCAACTCCATCGTTGAACACTTTAGTAAATTGCTAAAACTCCTGATTAACCAAACACTTGTTTTAATGATGTGTCAGTTTGAAGTGTTTTGTGGGGTGTGTGTGTGTGTGAGTGTGTGTGTGTGTGTTTGGGGAGGAATGGGGGGTTCCTCAAAACTTGTTAACTTGGGAACCTTGGTTGACTAGTCTTCATCTTCTCAGAGCAGCATTTCAAGAAATTTTTTATTGAAGGGACTTAAGAGGTACAAACTTCTTGTTATAACATAAATAAATCACAGGAATGTAAAGTATAGCACAGGCAATGTGGTCAATAATATCATAATACACTTAGTGTGGTGCACATTTCATAATGTATAGAACTGCTGAATCAGCATGTTGTACATCTGAAACTAATTTAATAGTATATGTCAACTATACTTTGAAAATAAAAAAAAATAATTAAAAAAGAAATGTTGCATTCATTTGAGGTTCAGAGCTAGTGGGCAGTTCAGTCTTCGTTTAGCCCATTCACTCCATGGCCCTTTCAACACTTTGCTTCAGCTTCTAAATAAATCTGTACCAATTTGATAGGTTAGAAATAAAAGAAACCCCTCAGCTGGATGGAGACTTAATAAACCCAAATCATGGAATGAAGACTATGTACTCTACAGTTTTCTTGTGAAATCATGATCCTATGTTTGAGAGGGTATTGATATATGAAGCTGGATGAGAATTGATCCCAAATGTCAAATTCTTTATGCAAAGAAGTGTCAGTTGAGTATGACCCATTCATTTCGTAAAGGTAACTAAGTAAGCACCTTGGCCATGTGAAAAGAATATAACACAGTCATTTATTATCTGTGTTTTACAGTACACACTTCCCATCACCACAGAATGTTGATTCCTGGGGAGGGGTGAATCCACCTGCTGGGAGGGTCTGCAGCCAGCATTTCCCCCATTGTGGCCAGCAGCCGGTGTCACTCACAGGTCACAGACCCCATTCCTGCCAAGTCCAGAGAACCTTTAAAATCTTTTCAAGCCTTTGTTCCAGGCAGTGCAGACCAAATGCTGAGTTTTGGGAATGGGATAAAATCTCTCTGCCATCTTAACTTTGGTTCTGCTAGATTATAAACTTTCATGACCTGGTTCTGTTTGCTGATGTTCTTCCCCACTGTTCCACATTCCATTTTTCATGCTGCTCTAATGGTTGCTTTCTGGCTTCAGAATATGTGTACCTATTGCAGAGAATTATCCGTCATTCTGCCAGCCTTTGCTCATCTGTCTGAATTTACCTACAGAGGGTTTATGGCTCTCTTTCCCCATATTCCTCGCTTGTTCCTGAAAAAGCAGACCTGTCCTCCTCCTCCAGACCAGTGTGGGAACAGCCTCGTTCAGAAAACTCCCCTCCTTTGGTTTTACAAAATGTTCATTACCAGTATGTTTTAGCAATGCCCAACACCAGAGGTCTCGGACACTGCTAAGCCCTATCCTTGGCCATAGCCTACAATTTGGATTCCATTGTGCTCCAGGCTCCAGAACTTTGGTATTTCCATCTACCAAGATGCTGAAGTAGCAGATTACCTGCCTCGATGTCCAAAGAGTCCCCTTAGGGGTAAACAATCTTAGGAGACAGGAATTTATTTTCTGGTCCTGTAGAACTACCCACATGCCCTGGGAGATCTGTCCTTCTGGAAAGATCATGAAAGTCTTCAAAGCTACATTCGAAGTTATTTCTTTATAAAATCCCAATGCTTTATGCATTCCTCCAATTTGGCCTTTCTTGCACTGTATTTTAATCATACGTGTGTGTATCTTATCTCTATGCTCTCATACAGACTGAGAGACCCATTAGGGAAGAGATAGTTTTGTTCACCCCTGTGTCCTGAGGGTAAGTCACAGTGCCCACTAATTAGTAGGCAGCACAGTGTACAGGACAGAGTCAGGCTTAAGCATAAAATAGCTCCAGGTTCCAATCCCAGTATTGACAATTTCTGGTTATGTAGTTGTCTTTGAATTGCCTGGGCCTTTCAAATAATCTGAATAGGTCACGTGGATTTAAGAAATTAAGTAGAGTAAAACATTTTCATAACAGAGCAGCCATCACCTCATCTCCCTGTCTCTGTCCTGTTTTCTTTTTAATTTGTTTTTTATTTTCAGCATAACAGTATTCATTATTTTTGCACCACAACCAGTGCTCCATGCAATCCGTGCCCTCTATAATACCCACCACCTGGTACCCCAACCTCCCGTCCCCCACCACTTCAAACCCCTCAGATTGTTTTTCAGAGTCCATAGTCTCTCATGGTTCACCTCCTCTTCCAATTTCCCCCAACTCCCTTCTCCTCTCTAACTCCCCATGTCCTCCATGCTATTTGTTATGCTCCACAAATAAGTGAAACCATATGATAATTGACTCTTTCTGCTTGACTTATGGGCACTTCTTACTCTTTGGACTATTTCTTCTGGTGGTTTGCTCCATATCACTAAATAATGTGCTTATGTTGCTCTTTTTGTATTACATATTTAAATAGTATCTATTAATGTATTGCTATAATTAGGATTTGACCCTTTATATATATTGTGTATATATATTGTGTGATATATACATTATATGCATTTTGTATACTTATATATTTTGTATATATTATGTGTGTGTGTATACTTTTTCTTTTGGCAAATTTATATCACACCGTATATTTAACTTTTTAACAAGGTTTGCAGTATTATGACTATATTAAGTTTTCTCTAGAGCCAGGTAGTGCATTATGATTTTATTTCCTTCCTTTGTATATTTTTTGTCTTAATACTTTTCTCCTAAAACTTATTATTTTATTTTACTTTTTTTTTTACTTTGCAAAATCTTCTTTATAATTTTCCTCCATACATGTTTTTTTCAAGAGCCTCGGCCAATCAAATATTGTCCCATCCAGTCTGAAACAGTTACCCTTCTGGGTGGCATGGCGACCATCCTGGATATTCTTGTACTTTCACCTGGGTGGGGACCTCTTTTTCTGCATTTTACATTTCCTCTTCCTTGGATTACTCCCTTAGATTGCTAGAGCATCTCCTTCTTCATGACCTAAAAAGTAAGTGAAGTTTTACAGCATTTGCATATGGGAACATGAATTTGTATCCTACTGGGATTAGGTAAAGTTTGGAAGTGGTTTGACCTCAGTATTTAGAACATGCTCTCTTATCTTCTAGCATTCAGTGTCGCCGACAAGACATCTACCACTACTCTGAGTATCCTTCCTTTAGGGGAGACCATTATAGGTTGGATTGTGTGCCCCAAAAAGATATACTGAAGTCCTAGCCACTGGTAACACGGAATGTGACCTAACTTGGGAAATGGAGTCTTTGCAGATGTAATTGGTTAAACAAAGATGAGGTTGTACTGAAGTAGAGAAGCCTAAATGCAGTATGATTTCTTTTTTTTTAAAGTAAGGAACCCAGCATGAGGCTTAAACTCGTGACCCAGAGATCAAGAGTCAGATGCTTAACCAACTGAGCCAAACTAGCACCCCAATTGGTGTCTTATAAGAAGAAAATGTGGGCATAGACACAGAGACAGGATAGCCATGTGAAGACGGAGACAGAGGTTGGAATTATACTGCCCTGAGCCAAGGAATTCCTGGAGCCAACAGAAACTGGAAAATGCAAAGAAGGGTCTTCTCCTGGGGGTGAAGGAACATGGCCCTGCCAGCACCTTGATTTTAGACTTTTGGCCTCCAGAGCTGTGAGATAGTAAGTTTCTATTAAAAAATATTTATTTATGTATTAAATTCCAGTATAATAATTATATCATATTATATTTGTTTCAGGTGTGCAATTCAGTGAATCAACAACTCTACACATTCCTCAGTGCTCATCATGATAAACATACTTTTAAACTTCTTCACCTATTTTACCCATCTCCCCACCCGTCTCCCCTCCAACATCTTCCAGTTTGTTCTCCATAGTTAAGTGTCTATTTTTGTTTGTTTGTTTGTCTCATTTTTTCCTTTATTTGTTTCTTTCTTTTTTTTTTAAAGATTTTATTTATTTATTTGACAGACAGAGATCACAAGTAGGCAGAGAGACAGGTAGAGAGAGAGGGGGAGGCAGGCTCCCTGTTGAGCAGAGAGCCCAATGCGGGGCTCAATCCCAGGACCCTGGGATCATGACCTGAGCCGAAGGCAGAGGCTTTAACCCACTGAGCCACCCAGGCGCCCCTATTTGTTTGTTTCTTAAATTCCACATATAAGTGAAATTACATGGTAGTTGTATGTTTCCATTGTTTCAAGCCACCTATTTTGTGGTATTGTTTTGGTACCCAAGGAAGCTAGTGCAGGAAACTTTTTTTAAAGCTCTTTAGAAACTTATATTTTGAAAGTGAACTATTATTATCCAAGTTTTACATATAGACAGTTT
This sequence comes from Mustela lutreola, assembly GCF_030435805.1. NCBI lineage: Eukaryota > Metazoa > Chordata > Mammalia > Carnivora > Mustelidae > Mustela > Mustela lutreola. The sequence goes on along the minus strand of NC_081292.1, from coordinate 7,239,301 downwards.
TGAAAGTAAAATAGTCCTTGATTTGAGTCAAATTCCCTAGAATTCTAGAGGCAGACCCTGAGAAAGGGATTCTTCTGCCAGTGATTTACTGAGGAAATGACCTTCAGAAAAAACTGCCAGAAAGCGAGGGAAATAGAAGTGAGCAGGAAAGGAGCTGAGCAGGTGGCTTCAGCTGGAGTCTAGCCTCAGCCTGATCCCATGGAGAGGTTGGAAGTGCCCCAGAGCTGGTCTTCCTGGAGGCAAGCATCTCTGTATTTGTCAGCCTTCAGCTGGCTTCTACCTCTTGCTGCTGGTGGGACCAGAATCACCCCTCTTACCAACTGAGCCAATTCTCTCTGCGGGGATGGGACTGCTAGTCACTGGCCAGTGATGAAGATCTGGCAGAGTACTGCCAGCATCTATCCCAGTCCTTGTTTCCTCCATCTAGACATATTAGCTTTTCACAATAAATTTATTTCATCCATAAACAGCTTTTCCAGAATTCTGATGGGCCATAATTTCTGAAGAAACTTCAGCATGGAGGGCCAATGGGATAGACAATAGTACTCCCCCAACCCATTGCAATTGGATCCAGGCCATTTCTATACTCTTCGCCTCTTTCTTATCCCCTCTAGATGCCCTCTCATTCAGGTAGAATTTCTGCTAGGCCAAGTGGCTTCCTCAGTGAGGTGATGTAGACACTCATCCTTACTCCTCCCTGCCTCCAACTTGTAGCAGCATGACTACCTCCTCCTCACAATGTCTAAGACTAATGACTCCCAGTTATATTGTAATATACTAGTCTCCTGACCTACTATTATAAGAAGCTAAACTGACCGTGCAATACTCATAGTTTTGGCATTAGGAGAATCTTACTTTGTTCTCAGCTACATGGATTTCTTCCTCCACCTGAGGAATCTCTAGTCCCATGGAGCCTAGATGTTCAGGGTTTGGAAATCAAATCCCCAAGTGGGTCATGAGAGTGATGCTGAATGGGTCACTCCTATTCCCTCCACTTGATTTCCAATCCACATGTATGAACTGTTGGGAATATATGTCATGCAATGGCTACTGGTTTAAGTGTATCTCCCATCCTCACAAGGTATCATCTTCAAGCTGATGCTTTCACTGCTCCTTCAAGAGACCATTCCAATAACATATCTTGTGGGTAGGGATTGGAAGGTGTGATATATGGGATACAGTGATCTGCTGGATTCCATGTCATGAGGGCACCATACTTTCTCTGCTACATGGTGTGTCTCATGGTCTGAGGCAGTGTTATGCAGGAGATTTCATACCAGCCATCAAGCATGAGCCCTCAGACAGTGATGCTAACCAAGGCCCTGTGGCATGAAAGGCAAGTTCATGTTCAGCTTATGTGTCCCTCTTATAAGATACATATGGAAAAAAGGGTAGGACAAATTGCTGTCTTCTCCAGACTGGAGAGGATTGGGGTGTGAATACCCATTAAGATTTTGGGTGGTCCCAAAGAATTAATAAGATTGATAAACCTTTGGCCAGACTTATCAAAAAGAAAAGAGAAAGGACCCAAATAAAATCATGAATGAAAGAGGAGAGATCACAACCAACATCAAAGAAATACAAACAATTATAAGAACATGCTATGAGCAACTCTACACCAACAAATTTGATAATCCGGAAGAAATGGATGCATTCCTAGAGACATATAAACTACTACAACTGAACCAGGAAGAAATAGAAAACCTGAACAGACCCATAACCAGTAAGGAGTTTGAAACAGTCATCAAAAATCTCCAAACAAACAAAAGCCCAGGGCCAGATGGCTTCCCAGGGGAATTCTACCAAACATTTAAAGAAGAATTAATTCCTATTCTGAAACTGTTTCAAAAGATAGAAATGGAAGAGATTATGCTGAGTGAAATAAGTCAAGCAGAGAGAGTCAATTATCATATGGTTTCACTTATTTGTGGAGCATAACAAATAGCATGGAGGACATGGGGAGTTAGAGAGGAGAAGGGAGTTGGGGAAAATTGGAAGAGGAGGTGAACCATGAGAGACTATGGACTCTGAAAAACAATCTGAGGGGTTTGAAGGGGCGGGGGCGGGAGGTTGGGGTACCAGGTGGTGAGTATTATAGAGGGCACGGATTGCATGGAGCACTGGTTGTGGTGCAAAAATAATGAATACTGTTATGCTGAAAATAAAAAAATAAATTAAAAAAAACTAAAAACAAACAAACAAACAAACAAACAAACAAAAAAGAAATGTAAGGAAAACTTCCAAACTCATTTTATGAGGCCAGCAACACCTTGATCCTAAAACCAGACAAGGATCCCATCCAAAAAGAGAATTACAGACCAATATCCTTGATGAACACAGATGTAAAAATTCTCACCAAAATACTAGCCAATAGGATCCAATAGTACATTAAAAGGATTATTCACCACAACCAAGTGGGATTTATTCCAGGGCTGCAAGGTTGGTTCAACATCTGCAAATCAATCAGTGTGATACAATACATTAATAAAAGAAAGAACAAGAACCATATGATACTCTCAATAGATGTTGAAAAAGCATTTGACAAAGTATAGCATCCCTTCCTGATCAAAACTCTTCAAAGTGTAGGGATAGAGGACACATACCTCATTATTATCAAAGCCATCTATGAAAAACCCACTGCAAATATCATTCTCAATGGAGAAAAACTGAAAGCTTTTCCTTTAAGGTCAGTAACATGGCAGGGATATCTATTATCACTGCTGCTATTCAACATAGTACTAGAAGTCCTAGCTTCAGTTATCAGACAACAAAAAGAAATTAAAGGCATCAAAATCAGCAAAGAAGAAGTCAAACTGTCACTCTTTGCAGATGATATGATACTATATGTGGAAAACCCAAAAGACTCCACTCCAAAACTGTTAGAACTTGCACAGGAATTCAGTAAAGGGTCAGGATATAAAATCAATGCACAGAAATCAGTTGCATTTCTTTACACCAACAATAAGACAGAAGAAAGAGAAATTAAGGAGTCGATCCCATTTACAATTGCACCCGAAACCATAAGATACCTAGGAGTAAACCTAACCAAAGAGGCAAAGAATCTATACTCAGAAACCTGTAAAGTATTCAAGAAAGAAATTGAGGGAGACACAAAGAAATGGAAAAATGTTCCAAGCTCCTGGATTGGAAGAACAAATATTGTGAAAATATCTATGCTACCTAAAGTAATCTACACATTTAATGCAATCCCTATCAAAATCCCATCCATTTTTTTTCAAAGAAATGGAACAAATAATCCTAAAATTTATATCGAACCAGAAAAGACCTCAAATAGCCAAAGGAATATTGAAAAAGAAAGCCAAAGTTGGTGGCATCACAATTCCAGACTTCAAGCTCTATTACAAAGCTGTCATCATCAAGACAGTATGGTACTGGCACAAAAACAGACACATAGATCAATGGAACTGAATAGAGAGCCCAGAAACAGACCCTCAACTCTATGGTCAACTAATCTTTGATAAAGCAGGAAAGAATGTCCAATGAAAAAAAGACAGCCTCTTCAACAAATGGTGTTGGGAAAATTGGACAGCCACATGCAGAAAAATGAAACTGGACCATAGCCTTAAATCACACATGAAAATATACTCAAAATGGATGAAGGACCTCAATGTGAGAAAGGAATCCATCCATAAAAATCCTTGAGGAGAACACAGGCAGCAACCTCTTCAACCTCAGCCACAGCAACTTCTTCCTAGGAACATCGCCAAAGGCAAGGGAAGCAAGGACAATAATGAACTATTGGGATTTCATCAAGATCAAAAGCTTTTGCACAGCAAAGGAAACAGTTAACAAAACTAAAAGACAACTGACAGAATGGGAGAAGATATCTGCAAATGACATATCAGATAAAGGGCTAGTATCCAAAATCTTTAAAGAGCTTAGCAAACTCAACACCCAAAGAACAAATAATCCATTCAAGAAATGGGCAGAAGACATGAACAGACATTTCTGCAAAGAAGACATCCAGCTGGCCAACAGACACATGAAAAAATGCTCCACATTACTCGGCATCAGGGAAATACAAATAAAAAACCACAATGAGATACCACCTCACACCAGTCAGAATGGCTAAAATTAACAAGTCAGGAAATGACAGATGCTGGCAAGGATGTGGAGAAAGGGGAACCCTCCTACACTGTTGGTGGGAATGCAAGCTGATGCAACCACTCTTGAAAACAGCATGGAGGTTCCTCAAAATGTTGAATATAGAACTTCGATATGACCCAGCAATGGCACTACTGGGTATTTACCTTAAAGATACAAACGTAGTGATCTGAAGGGGCACGAACACCCAAAATGTTTATAGCAGCAATGTCCACAATAGCCAAACTATGGAAAGAACCTAGATGTCCATCAACAGATGAATGGATAAAGAAGATGTGGTATATATATACAATGGAATACTATGCAGACATCAAAAGAAATGAAATCTTGCCATTTGTGACGATGTGGATGGAAATAAAGGGTATTATGCTTAGCAATGAAATAGGTCAATTGGAGAAAAACAACTATCATATGATCTCCCTGATATGAAGAAGTGGAGGGGTTTGGGGGGTAGGAAAAGAATAAATGAAACAAGATGGGATTGGGAGGGAGACAAGCCATAAGAGTCTCTTATTCTCACAGAACAAACAGGGCTGCTGGGGGGAGGAGTGGGGAGAGAGGGTGGTGGAGTTATGGACATTGGGGTGTGTGTGTGCTGTGGTGTGCTGTGAAGTGTGTTAAACCTGGCGATTCACAGACCTGTACCCCTGGGGCTAAAAATACATTATATGTTAATTTAAAAAAAAAGAGATTGGGTGGTCCCTTCTAGGTTATATCAAGGACTCAGCATGAATTTCTCTTGTATGCAATTCAGACTTCCTGTGTGTCAGTAGCTAGATCAGACTGGTGGGAAGAAGCCTGTGCTTTTGGGCTCAGGCATGCCTCCATCTCTGCCATTGTGGCTCCTCTGTGCACACATTGCATGGAATGGGGGTGGCCAGAGACAACGACTGGTTGACATGTCCTGGTGAGTCATTCTTCCCTCAGTTGTTTAGTGCTTCTTCTTCTTCTTCTTTTTTTAATTAATTTATTTTCAGCACAACATAATTTATTTTCAGCATTATTTTTTCACCACACCCAGTGCTCCACGCAATCCGTGCCCTCTATAATACCCACCACCTGGTTTCCCCAACCTCCCCCACCCCGCCACTTCAAACCCCTCAGATTGTTTTTCAGAGTTCATAGTCTCTCATGGTTCACCTCCCCTTCCAATTTCCCCCAACTCCCTTCTCCTCTCTAACTTCCCATGTCCTCCATGCTATTTGTTATGCTCCACAAATAAGTGAAACCATATGATAATTGACTCTCTCTGCTTGACTTATTTCACTCAGCATAATCTTTTCGAGTCCTGTCCATGTTGCTACAAAGGTTGGGTATTCATCCTTTCTGATTGAGGCATAATACTCCATAGTGTATATGGACTCCATTTTCCTTATCCATTCATACATTGAAGGGCATCTTGGTTCTTTCCATAGTTTGGCGACCGTGGCCATTGCTGCTATAAACATTGGGGTACAGATGGCCCTGCTTCTTCTACAGTGTACTCTCTAGTGGGCCTGTGACATGCTTCATTAAGATTTTCTCCCATAGATCCATCCATAAGCCTCATCTCTGGACATCTTTATCCCCAGTCTTCTAGTATTATTTCTTTTAGGCCCTTGTCAAACCAGCCAAACCACCTGCCCCTGCCTATAACTATATGTATATCCTTCCTCTGGACATTTTTTTCTCCATGCTAAGTGGATAATATCTCTTGCAGCTCCTTTAGTGTATACTACCTCTCTTTTTTTAGCATATGGAGCACATCCCCTCCACTAGAGTAAAGAAGAAACGTGATCCTAGTTCTTGGTCTAGTGGTCAAGAGGGAATGTGGGGACAAGTCTTGAGGAAAGCCAACATTGTCTTATAAAGACAACAACCTCAACCGAGATTTTACTGGTCAACAAAGTAAGGGATCTGTCTTTTAAAAAGGAGTTTGTACCACTTCTGGAGGCCTAGTGGATTAAGGGAAATCTTTAGTTCAGTATTTAAAAATGTATCTACTATAAATATGCCACCTAAAATAAGTGATGGCTGGTTAACAGCTGGCAGGTGATCCAACTCTATCCTTGGAGTCTCACAGCCACTGTCTCCAACATGTAGAGACTGGGTTCCTTAGAAGCAAAGCCTGATAGAAGGATTTTTGTGCAAGTGATTTACTGAGGGAGTACCTTCAGGAGTCAACTGTCAGAAAGTGAAAGGAACAGGATGGTACAGGGGGAAGCGTTGAGCAAAGAGTAGCTTCAGCTGAAGCGTAAGCACAATCTTATCCCACAGAAGTCTCTGAAGGATGATTGAAATCCTAATGTTTTCTCAGAGGGGACAGGCTTTTATACTTCATACCAGGCAGTGATTGACTAGTGGTTGTCCTCAAAGTCACAGCTTTCCCAGACGTTTTCAGATGAGGCTGCTCTATTGGTGGAGTAAAATTTTTTTTAGAAAAGGGTGCATTTGTGAGTATTAGCAACCACCACTTACAGCATCTAGGGGAAGGATATACATCTCAGGAAAGGGGGTCTGGGCAAAAGACCAGCAATATCTACCATAGGGCTAAATAGTGTATGTCAAGACCCATACCTATACCTATCCCCATAGGCCACCACTTTGAATTCTTTGAGTTGTATCTTCTAGTAAGTAACTTCATAATTCTAAATTTTATGTTTACTTACTAGGTCAAATTTTATGCATTTTATGGTAGGTGAGTAATTGTGCTATTTATAACTCTTTCTACCTATTCCTTCAAGATTGGCATGACATATATTTTTTTTTAAATTTTATTTATTTTTTAAATTTCTTTTCAGTGTTCCAGAGTTCATTGTGTATGCACCACACCCAGTGCTCCATGCAATATGTGCCCTCCACAATACCCACCATCAGGCTCATCCAACTTCTCACACCCCTCCCCTCCAAAACCCTCAGTTAGTTCCTCAAAGTCCACAATCTCTCATGGTTCATCTCACCCTCCAATTTCCCCCAACTCTCTTCTTCTCTCCATCTCCCCATGTTCTCTGAGTTATTCCTTATGCTCTACAAATAAGCAAAACCATATGATAATTGACTCTCTCTTCTTGACTCATTTCACTCAGCATAATCTCTTTCAGACCCATCCATGTTGATACAAATGTTGGGTATTCATCCTTTCTCATGGAGGCATAATACTCCATAGTATATATGGACCACATCTTCTTTATCCGTTCATCCTTTGAAGGGCATCTTGGTTCTTTCCACAGTTTGGTGACTGTGGCCATTGCTGCTATGGATGTTGGGGTACTGAGTCATGACATATTTTAAATTCAAACTTATATTAAGTGTTTTATTACTATAATTATATAAACACTGTCCACTGCTGAACCAGTAATGTGCACTCCCTACATTTCTTTCTTTCTTTGTTCCTTCCTTCCTTACAATTTTTTTTTCTGGAGTTAATAATTGCCTATTTTTTTCATTTACTGTTTCATATATGTAAAATGATTGGAGCAGTGGCCAGAAAAGCACTATTTATGTGGTTTTTTTTTTTTTTTCTATCATTTGGCTAAGTTTTCTCACACCTTACAGCACCCCATTGAATGGTGTAGAACTGGGTCAACTTTCCATGTTGTCAAACCTGTTGAGTACTCTATTCATTCTACTCTTCTCCTAAGAGCCTTCTGGTGCCTCCATCCTCCTTCCTATCTGAAACTAATCACACTCCAAATGAGTTCCTTAGCTGTATTCCAGGACACCTGCCAAGCCATCATCCTTGCAGGTCTCACCTCCATTCCCCTGCAGTGGGTTTTCCATTCTCTGGTTTACTTCTTTGTTCTGTTGGAACCCTTCCTCCAGCATCTTCCTGAGAAATGGTGAGTAAGTGGAAATTACATTTTTGAGACTTGACACATTAAAACATTTTTTCCACTTCATGCTCACATTTGATTTACAGTCTGTGGAGCTATAGATGTGTCAGGAGTAAATTATTTTCTCTTAAAATTCAGAGGTAGTTGCTCCATTTTTCTAACTACCTATGTTCCAATGGTGAAGTCCAATGTCACGCAGATCTCCATACTTTTAAATGTAATTTTTGATTATTTGTTTTGAGATTCCACAGTGATATATTTTAGTTTGGGACTTTGGATTTTAATAATTCTTTTCTTACTGATTACTCAGAGAAAAGTTGTGTACCTTCATTCTAGGAAATATTCTTGCTTTTTTTGTGATAATGCTGTCTTTTCTATTTAATCTGATCTTTCTGGAAATTCTTATTAGTGGGATGTTCAGCTTCCCGGATTGATAATTCTAATTTTCTTTTCTTTTCCTTTCTCTTCTACTGCTCACTGCTTATCTTTTTATCCCACTTTCTGAGAAATTTTCTTGACTTTATTGTCAAGCACTTATTTTGAATTAAGATTTTTTTGAGTTATATTTTTAACTTCTAAGAAATCTCACTTATTCTCTGAATAAGTTCTTATAAGGTTCTTATGATTGCTTTTTTCTTGTTTTATGATTATAGTATCTCCCTTTATTTCTCTAAAGGATATTAATTACATTTTCTTTGAAGTTTCTTATGCTCTTTACATTAATTCTATTGCTTCTGTATTCTTTGCTCTTTGTTCAGCCCTTTTTCCTCAAGAAGGATGATTTCCCCAATTTTTAGTAATTTTTAATCATCTGTTCATATTAACAAGTAAGTTTCTTCAAACTGGATAGAAGTCCCAAGTGTCCTGGTGGGCTCCACAGTAGGGCAGTAGAAGTCCAGATGACATTTTCAATAGAGGTTTGTAGGTCTTTTCCCAGTATAGGTTTATTTTTCTGTAGAAAGATCTTCAACTCAAGGGACTGTGGTTCCCCCCTCCACCCCAATTACATATAAAGGCTTTTTCTTTGAGCGTGTTTTCAACAAGGTATAGAGTCAATTACCCAACTCAGTTCCCAGAAGAATAAACCTAGGGTGTCTTGGAGGGTAGGGCAGGGGTTGGGATGCGGACCCAGGGGTCTAAATTGTAACCATTTAAAATTTTCACATAGGTATTTGGTTTGCTTCCGTCTTCTTTAACCAGTGTCTGGTTTATTTAACCAAGTAATATCCCTTTTGTTGACAAGCTACTGAAAGCAGTAGTAGTTTGTGTTCAGCACGGCTGTTGCCCTGAGGGGAGACAGACCTCTTGCCTGTAGGATATATGAGGAGGGCAACTGCAGAACAAGAGCAAAAGGCACTCCCTCCCATGTCCTTACAGCAGCCATCCTGATTGAATCCCCAGGGACATTCCATCATTGCAGTAGCTCAGATTTTTGTTCCTGTCTTTTCCTTGCACACCAGTTCTACTCTTCATCAAACTGTAAATGGCTGCCTTTATGGACGTTAGGTATCCCATCATAACCATCTGGAGTGTGTCCGGCTTGTTCCTCACAGAATCGGTTTTTATTTGCATTTGAGGTTATGTATGAAGTTGCATGACTGTGGACTTGGCTGTCTTGCGACGGATTTTTTCCCACATGTGTTCTGTGCTGTAGTATTGTTAAAATGAATGGTTGTCACTGTGATATGGATTTTAACTGAACTACAACTCTTCCAAAAGGCACTTCTTTGGAGGCATTCTAGTATTCGCTTCATTGTTAGGGCCTTGTGGATCATGTACAGGTTAAAAACAGATCTTGTTGCTGATTCCTTGCTTTTTGTTATATCTGGGATGATATCTAACTCATCTGATTTAATATGCATTTTTAAAAATGCCGCAACTTATGCTGAGTGAAATCAGTCAAGCAGAGAGAGTCAATTATCATAGGTTTCACTTATTTGTGGAGCATAACAAATAGCATGGAGGACAAGGGGTGTTAGAGAGGAGAAGGGAGTTGGGGGAAATTGGAAGGGGAGGTGAATCATGAGAGACTACGGACTCTGAAAAACAATCTGAGGGGTTTGAAGTGGCGGGGGTGTGGGAGGTTGGGGTACCAGGTGGTGGATATTATAGAGGGCATGGATTGCATGGAGCAGTGGGTGTGGTGAAAAAATAATGAATACTGTTTTTCTGAAAATAAATAAATTAATTAAAAAAGTAAATTAAAAAAAATAAAAACTGCAACAAAACAAAACAAAACAAAACAAAATGCCGCAACTATTTAACACCTTGTTTACAGACAGATGAAATAAATTTATTCCAACTAAAAAAACCCCTGTCTTTTCAAGCACTCTTCTGAATTTAGCTGCCTGTTCCATCCTTCCCTCCTCTGCCACTTTTAATACCCAGCAGTATCAGCTTCTAGGCCTTTCCCTATTGCTGAAGGGCAAATTGGGTTGATTTCTTTCTTTGCAGGCACTGAGGACTGATACGTTCTCTCTGCTAAGTCATTTGTTTTCCCCCTTCTGTGGTCCGTCTTCCCATATAGTGTGTTCAGATGTCTCTTAGTTTTATTGAAGATAAAATGCATTGTTTGCTTTTTATTTTGTTTTATTTTTAGTTTTTGTTATTGGAGGAAATTTTGGGAAGGAAAAAGTAGCAAAAATGTATTTACCCTGCCATCTTAAAATGAGAAGCCTTCTGTATAAGCTTTTAGAGATTTTTCTTCACTGTGTTGTTTTAAGAAGTAATAAACTCTCAGTAAAATATTAGACCACATCGTTGTATCTCTTGTCTTTCATGTTTTTTCTATTCTTTATAGTGCCAGATATCACGCTTAAAGAGTCACAGATTCCCGACTAGGGATCTTTGGAGGAGGGGGGGGAGGTCACAACATCTTCAGTTAGAAGGAAAATCTCAAATGTTATCCCTGGAGTGGAGGTATGAGGTTAAGAAGGCAAGTTCCACATCGGGCTGACAGTACACTGCTCACAGAGTGGGTGGCTGGGGAGGAGAGGAAACTACTTGGCATCTGGTTTTTCAGCTAATTCCCATGCTTCCAGACTCCTATCTTGGTGAATCTTGGTTCTAGCCCACTACCAACCTCACCTAGCACTCCCAAGTCCTAGACCTCTCCAGAGTTTTGTGTTATAAGATGTAAACTTTTCATGCACACATCACTCTGCTAACACACACAGCTGAGGCTCCCTCTACTTTGTGACATCAATTCCTACTCTCTATGTTGTTTCCCAGAATTTGACTGAAGTCCCTCAACTACTAATGGATTTTCTGCAGATACTACTTTCATTTGGGTTCATTGTTACTTTTTACCCCTTTATAATCATGAGAGTGAAGAGCCCAGGGTCTGAAGACAGAGTACCTGAAAAATGTCACTCCTTTTTAACCTTATATCTTTGGGCAAGCCGTCTGGCATTCCTTTCTGCCTCAGTTTTTTTTTTTTTTTTTAATCTATAAAATGGGGATAAATAGTAAAACTTTCCTTGTAGGATTTTGTGACAATTAAAAGAGATAATTCAGGTAAAGAAATTAGAAGTTGACATATAGTAAGCTGACTCATAGCAACCTTTCAGAAATGTCACGCATCATCATTGTTGTGGGCTATTAGGATAGGAAGAAGACCTCGGCTCTATTCTCTATAGGTAGCTAGAAGTCTGATAAACTCTCCCGAGATTTACCTATTTCATGCAGTTGCTTGAGGAATAAATGAGCTAACATGGCAGGCACACAGTTATTAGTAGCAGACATTTAGGAGGTATTTGCTAAAGAAAGACTTTCATACCCGGAAAACATTCTGAGCCTAAATGTGAGATAAGCTGTGCTTAGTAATGATGGCTTCTCTCTCTCTCTCTCTCTCTCTCTCTCTCTCTCTCTCTCTGTAACTCAAACAAGTCAACAAACCTTCCTGAGCCTCAGTTTCTTCATCTAAGAACCTGAACTAGAGTGGCAGGTACTTAATGATGTTATCATGATGACTTCTATGATAAATATTGTAAATAATAAGGTGTAAGTGGATGTGTACACCCCCTTGTGAGCCTGGGATTCAGGCAGTCCGAAAGACAAGATAAGGAAGATACCCACACCCTGTAGTCTCATGGATGCTGGGGGAATTCTCCAGTTCTTAAAAATGTTGCATTTCTATAAAAAATAAAAAATTAAATAAAAAATTTAAAAAAAATGTTGCATTTTGGGGCTATTGGGTGGCCCAGTGGGTTAAAGCCTCTGCCTTCGGCTCAGGTCATGGTCTCGGGGTCCTGAGATTGAGCCCCGTATCAGGCTCTCTGCTCAGCAGGGAGCCTGCTTCCTCCTTTCTCCCTGCCTGCCTCTCTGACTACTTGTAATCTCTGTCTATCAAATTAATAAACAAAATATTTTTTAAAAATGTTGCATTTTTTGGAGTTGGTAGCCCAGGCCTCTGTGCCCAGGACAGCTAACTGGTGCCACGGTCTCTGACTTGCAGTTCCACCCCTTCCCATTGTCTGTAGCTCCCTTTTAGTGAGTCTCATTTATGGGTAAGGGTTACCCATCACTGGTCAGAGTCAGGCCAGGTCACTTCCTGCCAAGCTTTTTCTTTCATTGACATACACTAGACATAATTCTGACAAAAAGTAAGAGAGAAGAAGCTATTATTTTTGAAGCTTCACATGGGAACTCAGGATCACAACTCAATGCCTCTGAACCAGGAGAATTCTGCCTTTTGCAGTGTTCCCAAAGATGGGTTTTATTTTTGTAATTTTTCTCAATTGGCACTAAGCCGTGTTCAGAAATGGCCAGTGAGATAACAAGAGAATGAACTAGAAATCTAATCCCCAAGCAGCTCCCACCAAACTGCTTTGAAATGCTGCTTATGTTGACTTCGGTGAGATTCACCTGCACTATCCCTCCCCACCTCAGACAGACCCATGCGCTGACTTACTCCATGGATCCTGTTTACAGGGAAGCTAATTATGTTCCCTCATGAAAAAGCCCACTCTTGGCTTTGCAGCTGTGCTCAGCCTCCTGGGGAAGAATGGATTGGAATTTTGGTGCTCCTGTATGTACATCGCATGGACTAAAAATACTCATAAATTGGTCTTTACTTTCCCAACTAGGCTGGACTCTAATTGAAAAGCAAAGTCTTCTGAGAATTCTGAGGGACTATTACTTCCCATGGATGGCATCGTCTATAAATAGCAGTGCCTTCCAGGTAGTGAGCTGCTGGCTGGCAAAGCCCTGTGCTTGCATTATTCCAGGGAAGATTGAATACTGCCAGAGGATTCTGGGAGCAAGAGGGCTGGCTGGGGACTCAGTGCTTGCAGAAGTCATAGGAAGCCTCCCTGGCACATCCCTTGTCCATACCAGTCCCCTGCCACCCTCCTCAGGCAGAGGAGAGGAAAAGGTACATAAGATAAGTTCGAGCTTTCCAGGATCTGGTAGTAGAGATCAGTGCTGCCCAACAAAAGTGTAATGCAAGCCATCTATGTAATGAAACATTTCTTGCAGCCGTATTAAAAAAGGTACAAAGAAATGGGCAAAACTCATTTTAATAACACATGGTATTTAACCCACTAAATCCAAAATATCATTTCAATATGTAATATAAAAAAAAGATGAGATATTTTGCAGTCTGTTTTTATACCAAGTTTCGGAAAGGTGTGTATTTTAAGCACTTAGCACATCCCTATCTGGACTTTATGAGCACTTAAATTTGTACTTAAATTTCATAAAATTTGCAGGAGAAAAAGTGGATTTACATCAGCCCGGTTTGTCTCAAACATTCTTAAATGTTGTCTGATACCTGAATGGAGTATTGGTTTTTAAATTTGTATTTAAATTAATCAAAATAAAAAATGTCGTTCTTCTGTTGCACAACTGCCCTATTTCAAGTGCCCCCCAGCCACGCATGGCCTGGGCTCCCTCCTGGGATGGTGCAGGCATGGAGCCAAGAAGCTGGAGGGTGAAACTCTTGCATGGGGCAGATCTCAGCCTCCCCTCTTCGTCCTAGCCCCTGCTCTGCGTAAGCTCCCACCATATTTATTTCCAGCTGCTGGAACTGGAACTGGATGGACCTTTCCCCCAGCTGTGGGCTTCTGTCTCTTGCTTCCTCTCCTGGGACTTCTCTGGAATGACCATTGTCACCTGCTCAAGATGAAGATGAGAGGAGCCACTAGTGGTCACACACAAGTTACCCTTAGCTGCAATCAGTTCAGTAACACAACTTGTACCAGCTTTTCCTCCTGCTGAGTTCCTTCCTTGGGTCAGTGTCCTGGGGTTGCTGTAGGAAACTGTGCTGTGCCCAAACTGGGAGGCTTAGTACCACAGAATTGTATTTCCTCACAGACAGATGGCCACCCACAAGTCTTAAACCAAGGTGTCACTAGAGCTGAGGTCCCTCTGAAGGTGCCTAGAGCAGATGTTTCTTTTTCTTTTCCTTCTACTGGTGGTTCCTGGCATTCCTAGCCACTTCAGGGTCAACCTTGCTCCTCACCTGATGTTCATCCCATGTTTCTCAAATTTCCCCTTTCTTTCGTGTATCAGACCCTAGTCATCAGATTTAGGGTCCACACCAAACCCCAGATAATCTCATTTCAAGAAACTTCACTTGATGGCATCCATGAAGACTCTGTTTCTAAATAAGGTCACGGGCACAGACAGGGGTTTAGGGCCTGGACATGTGTTTTGGAGAATACAGTTCTGCACGCTGCACCCCCTGACCTCTCAACCATTCTTCTTGGAATGGCAGCTCTCGTTTTTTAAATGCAAGAGACCATGTCCCAGACTCTGCTTCTGGGGACCCCAGGCCTTGACATTTTAGCTAAGGAGATTCCAGGTTTTCTCAAACATACAACGTAAGACAGACTGCACTTATTTTACTTTGTGCTTGAAGGCAAATGAAAGGAAATGATAGAAATACAGCTTTCATCCATTCATTTATTCATCTAGCAAGTATGTATTGATGAGTTACAAGGTAACACGTACCATCCTAAAATTCTAAGCATATAGTGATGACCAAGGAAGGACCTGTGTTGCTTAGCATTTTTGAAGGATAATTTCTTAGATTCAATGGTACAAACTTCTTTAGGTGACATTGGATTTGATGTTCTGGATAACATAGAGGTTAAGTCAGGCATAAGCAGGTCTTTGATGACATGTGTTCCTCATACCTCTGTTTTGCTTCTTGGTTTTAAATTACTGTAAGTATAGGGTAGGTAACTGCCCTATGACCCAGCAAATGCACTACTGGGTATTTACCCTAAAGATACAAGCATAGTGATCCGAAGGGGCACGTGCACCCGAATGCTTATAGCAGCAATGTCCACAATAGCCAAACTATGGAAAGAACCTAGATGTCCATCAACAGATGAATGGGTAAAGAAGATGTGGTATATATACACAATGGAATACTATGCAGCCATCAAAAGAAATGAAATCTTGTCATTTGCGACAATGTGGATGGAACTAGACCGTATCATGCTTAGCGAAATAAGTCAAGCAGAGAAAGACAACTATCATATGATCTCCCTGATAGGAGGAAGTGGTGATGCAACATGGGGGCGTAAGTGGGTAGGAGAAGAATAAATGAAACAAGATGGGATTGGGAGGGAGACAAACCATAAGTGACTCTTAATCTCACAAAACAAACTGAGGGTTGCTGGGGGGAGGGAGGTTGGGAGAAGGGGGGTGGGGTTATGGACATTGGGGAGGGTATGTGCTTTGGTGAGTGCTGTGAAGTGTGTAAACCTGATGATTCACAGACCTGTACCCCAGGGGATAAAAATATATGTTTATAAAAAATAAAAAATTAAAAAAAGAAGAATAGGGTAGGTAAGTGAATGTCTAGGCAGGAATTCCCAGTAATAATTTTTTGTTTTAAAATATCTTCCTTTCTTTGTCAGGTTTCTAGAAATATTACCATTATTGGATTCTTCTTTAAGGTCTATAAGAGTTTTAGGCAATCAAGAAGATTTTCTAAAGGCAAATGTTTCTAGTAGGTATTGGCCAGGGGTGGATTAGTAGAGGACATCTCCTTCTTGATTGATCCCCAGCATGTCAAACACAGGGAACACTCCTAGTGGAAACTCACTGACCAGCCAGCATTGAGGACCATGATTTCCTTTCACTTTCTTCCTTTCAGAGTGGTGGCCATTGAGTGGTGGGTTTGTGTCTGGAACTTGTTCCTCTAAAGCTTTCAGTGATTCTTTAAACACAATACAATTTCTGCTTAAAATACAATTTCTGGAGTGGTTCTGTTTGTTATAACTAAACTCAGATGGAAAGACACATAAAGTCTAGCCTGAACTGAGGGATGGAGGAAGAGAAAGCTTCATGGAGGAGGCAACATACAAGCAGAACCTTGGCAGTCAAATAGGTATTGGCAAAGGAAGGAAGGTGTGAAGATGTTTAGGCAGAGAAGGATGAGTGAGCCAACGTTGGGGACTGGCAGAGAGCACAGAGTATGGAGTGTGTATATTGCTTATAAGTCCAGTTGTGTTAGAGTGTAAAGGACAAGAAAGAAATAGTAAGAGATGAACCTAGTAGAGCAGGAAGGGGAAGGACCATAATGGTATCTTGTGTTGAGTTTTGGGGTTTCAGTTCTTCTACTAGGTAATTCCTATGGAGTCTAGAGTGAGCTTGCATCTCCCACATCTGGAAAAGAGTCTGTTGGCCTCTATCCTGGAACAGACCCATACACACAGTGGCACAGGGACTTTGGTGTAGCTAAAACTCACCTCTGAGATGGAGATTCCATATTCACTGCAGCTTCTCTCTGTGTTATTGTTAACAAGCCAACAAGAACTGGTCCAGTGACAAACTGCCCCTTTAAATTCTTCCTTAAGTTAAAAAAAGGTGAAAAAAGGAAATAAAGTATTTAAGGGACACATGGATCCCTGGGAAAACATCTCTGTCATGTCTCACTTTGAACTTTGAACCCTTACAGGGAACTAAAAAGCTATGGCAAGAGAAAAATGCCTCTGAGATGAACTCCATATTTCCGGAATACCTGTTGTAAGTGAGGGCTTGAGTTCTTGGGACTGAAGGGGACAGAAGAAAGTGAGGCAAAGAGATATTAGCTATGGGGAATCAGGGAAACTTGCTCAATGCAGGGATTAGGACTGATGGGAGAGAAATAGATTTCTGAATATATAACTGGCTGCCTATCAGTTATGAAGAGCTCTCCCTACCACTTCTATTGAAACAGTTGTTTAAGGTATAGCTAGTTTGGACCCATCGATCACATGTCAATCCTGAGAAAACATCCTGATTCTGTGATGAGGATTCAATATTCTTTTCAGATGTTCAGTTCAGGTATCTCTAATGCTCCCCACTCTTCATTTTTCTCTCTCTTCCTTATTTCCATCCATCCATCCATCCATCCATCCATCCATCATTTATTGCCATTAAACATTACACCTATGCTGGATGTCAGGCATGTATATGTTTTTCCATCATGATAGAAGCATGGTGTAGCCAAGGACTAGAGCTCCTAGGACAAGTTGCTCCTGAGTTTGATTCTGACTTCCAGTATTCATAGCTCTTTAAAATTGGGCAAGTTATTTAACAATGAGCAAGACATTGAAGAAGGCTGCAGTATTCCTCTTTCTTCCCTTCCTGCTTTGATCCCTTTAGAAAATAGTCTGAAGAATTGAGGTGGTATCATCTTGTTTGGCTGGAGATGCCAGCTGGTCGGGGGCAGGAAGGCCAGCTGGCAGGAGGGGGAAGCCAATGAGGGAGAGGAGAGGAAGGAGGATGGTCACACAGTATGTGCATGCTGATTCTCAGAGGTGGGTGAAGTTTGGCCAAGAAGCTCACTGTGGATATCCTAAAATGGCAAGTCCTTCTTATTCCGCCTCCAAGACATGGCACAGTTCGGGAAAGCCCACAGATGGAGCCCCAGTCATTCAAATATGGGAAAGGGGCCAGTAACTGGTAAGACAGCTGGGCTGTATCAAAACAGCCATATCAAACACCTGTGCTCCCCAGGAACCACTGGAATCCTGATCTTTGCAGGGAGGGTGCAGTTGAAGCCCCTTTTTAATTTCCTTTCCTTGGCCAATTGAATATCTCTTCATAATTGAAGTTGGAGCTGTTATTTATTGAGAGTGTCAGGCACTTTACACATCCTGATTATATTTGTTTCCATCTTTGCAATTCCATCTTTGCAATAATTATTGTTTACATTTTATTGATCAGGAAATTGAAGTTAACAGTCACCCACCCAGTTAGGTTTGAATCCAGGTCTGTCTTACTTCAAAGCCTATGCCCTTTTAATTCATTTGTTCATCCATTCATTCACTCCCAGAGTTAAGAAAGACAGACAAATGTCCTGTGTCCATGGAGTTTTCTTTATGGTAGGTGAGGTAAACAGACATTAAGCAAAAATCAGACACAAAAGTATCATTTTACATAATGATACATTTTAGGAAGGAAAAAATGACTGAGGTGGGGATGGGGAATATTTTAGATTGAATATTTCAGGAAAGCCTCTCCAAGGAGTTAGCATTTGAGTTGACACATAAGTGAGAAATAGTGGTCAACCATGGGAAGGTGTGAGGGAAGAGATTTTTCATCCCATCCGATGACCTGAAAGCCACACTCAGTATAGAGACACTAAGGCTCTCTGTTCAGTCTGATCCCTGAGCTCTTATATCATCATGGAAACTTAGAAGTCAGATTGGAAGTACTCTTAGCTGCTATTTCATGCCATTAAATGTCAAATTTCTGTGTAAGGTTCTGTAATTAACAATTATTATATGATATTCAGAATAAGGTAGGCAAGTCTGTATTCCCTCTTCCCCCTAACTTTCCAGCTGACAAAACACTACCAGCAAGATTATACTCCATCAACTTTTGCCACTTTCAGGGCAGTTCTTTGCTATTATAATTCCTTACCTACTGGGCAGGGTCTGTGCTTATTCATTGTGCCTGGCAAAACCAAAACCAAGTTCATAGATACAGAGAACAGACTGGTAGTTTTAAAAGCTGGGTTTGGGGAATGAGAGAAATAGGTGAGCTGGTTTCTTTTTTTAATTTTTAATTTTTTAGTTTATATAAATTGCATACACAATTTTTAAAAGTGAATATAGATTTGGGACTCTTGAATATTTTACAAGAGAAACTACATGCTAACCCTAAAGGAATTACTTCACTTTTTTTTTTTTTTCCTGTTACTGATTCTGGACCAGTCCAAGGTAAGACTAACCTCCATATCTGTCTCCTAGAAAGCATACCCCCTTACATATTTCACAAATTCCTCTTCTTTCCTAAGCCATATCCTTTTGTTTGGATCACTCATATCAGCATGAAATGAGCTTTAATTTTTGCTACCTTAAAAAAAAAATCCTCTTTTAAACCTATATTCTCTTCCAACTACTCTCTTCCTTCTTTCTGATTCCAAAAAAGAAACTGACCCTGTTGTTTAGTGCACACACATTTAGGATTCACCAATTTCATATTATATAATATACCTCTTTATCCCTAATATTTTTCCCTGTTTTGAAGTTGTCTGATACTATTCATATATTCATCTGGTATTATATAGCCACTATAGCTTTATTTTGTATTTGTATAACATATATTTTTTATCCTTTTAACAATAATTTTAAAAAGTTTTTTTTTGTAGATAGAATATAGTTGAGCTTTGTTTTTAGAATTGATCTGACAATATCTCTTTTTTAAGTGTTTAGACCATTTATATTTAATGTAATCATTGATATGGTTGAATATAAATCTCTAGTTGTTTTCTGTTAGTTCCATCTATTCTTTGTCTTCCTTTTCTGTTTCCTTTTGCATGAACTGAGAATCTTTTGCATTTCCATTTTACTTCTACTATTGCCTTAATATTTAAACCATTACAAATTATTTAAACCCTTAGAAATTAAAAAAGGCGTCCACCCCGGTGTTTAAAATACACATTGTTAACTTATCAAAGAATACTTTCTTTCTTTTTTCCCCCCCAAGTTATGGGTTCGTTTATTTATTTATTTATTTATTTAGATTTTTATTTATTTTTAAAATTTCTTTTCAGTGTTCCAGAATTCATTGTTTATGAACCACACCCAAAATACTTTCAAACAATATTATATTACTTCACATATTGTATCAAAATCTTAAAACAATGTGTATTTATAATTTCTTCCTTTGTCATATTTTATGATTTTGTTGCATGTTTTACTTTTACATGTGCTATAAACACACAACACATAGCTAATTTTGCTGTAGACTGTCTCTTTTAGAGCTATTAAAATTGGAAAAATATACTTTCATTTACCTTTATTATAACAATCTCTAAGCTTTTCATTTCCTATATATCCAAATTTAGGTTTATTATAATTATTTTTGTCTGATGAATTTCCTACATTTCTTGTAGCACAAATCTCCTGGAAATGGATTCTTTTAGCTCCCCTTCTTATTAAGAAGTCTTTATTTCACCTTCACTGTTGAAAAATATTTTTACTAGGTATAGAATTCTGGGTTAACAAGTTCCTTTGTTTCATTGAGTATTTTAAAAGGGTCACTCCATTGTCTTCTGGATTTCATAGTTTTTGATGTGAAGTTGGCTGTAATTCATCTTTGAGACTCTTTATAATTTGTCTCTTTTTTCTTTATCTTTGGTTTTTAGCAGCTTGAATATGATAAGCATGGTTTTTTAAAAACAAAATTTTATTTATTTATTTGACAGAGATCACAAGCAGGCAGAGAGGCAGGCAGAGAAAGAGGAGGAAGCAGCCTCCCTGCTGAGCAGAGAGCCTGATGAGGGGCTCGATCCCAGGACCCTGGGATCATGACCAGAGCTGAAGGCAGAGTCTTTTACCCACTGAGCCACACAGGCGCCCCTGATAAGCATTTTTTTTTTTTTAATTATCTTTTGGAGTTTCTCAGATCTGTGGTTTGATGTCATTCATCACTTTGGGAAAATTCTTGGTGATTATTTCTCCCAACATTTTAATTCTTCTTCTTCTTCTTCTTTTTTTTTTTTTTAAGATTTTATTTATTTATTTGACACAGAGAGAGAGAGATCATGAGTCGGCAGAGAGGCAGGCAGAGAGAAAGGAGGAAGAAGGCTCCCTGCTGAGCAGAAAGCCTAATGTGGGGCTCGATCCCAGGATGCTGAGACCATGACCTGAGCCAAAGGCAGAGGCTTAACCCACTGAGCCACCCAGGTGCCCTCATTTTAGTTATTCTTTTCTCTCATTCTTCTACATGAGGAACTTCATTACACAAACTGTAGACCATTTGGTATTGTACTAAAGATTTTGGATGAGTTGATATACCTTTATTTTTATTGTACTTTTTCTTCTGTGTTTCTGTTTGGGTAATTTCTGGTGTCCTAACTTCAAGTTGGGTCTGATTTTATATTTTACCTATATAAAGTGCATTAACAAGCCTGTCAAAAATATTCTTCGTATATCTTACTATGTTTTCTTATTATTTCTAGCATTTCAATTGAACCTTTTATTATAGCTTTATTCTCTCTGCTAAAATTTATCATCCATCATGTGTATGGCCCAATTTTTCTGCTAGAACCTTTGTCATATTAGTCAAGCAATTTTAAATATCCTGGTGGTTATATCTGGGTCACCTTTGAGTCTAGTTTTGTTTATTAATTAATATGTTTCATGAGAGTAGGGTTTGTTTATGTGCTCTGTGTGTGTGTGTGTGTGTGTGTGTGTGTGTTAAGTTTTGGTTGAACACCCAAACATTTAGTGTAGAACAGCAGGGGACAAATGTAAATAGTATTTATGTTTACAAATGGTAATGCTTTTTCTTCTAAACCTTGGATATATGGGATTGAGTCAATATAGTTAGGAGTTATTGCTATGGTTACTGTCAGGGCACCACTGGTTTCAAATTCCTCTGATGTTAGTTTGTACTTAGGATGGCAGCTGGGATCATGGAGAGTTTTTTTCAATGTTCCTGTTGTATCATCAGATGTTGGCTTTCCCTGCATGCTAATGTGGTGGAGGAAGTCTCCTTTCATGTACTTGCATTTTCCACAGTGCTAGGATGCTCTCATTTGTTACTCAGAGTTGGTTAGGCTGTTGGCGGATCGTGAGCCTATTATTTAGTCCAGTCTCTGTTTTAGACAGGCCCTGTGGACTTGGCTTTCTCGGTCAGGCTTTCTCACCCACCTGCTCTGCCACCCCCAAGCAACCGGACTCTGCCTGTGTCTTCAGTGATTATTTTTTTTGTCAGCTTTCTGCTTTTTCCTCAGTGGTTGGATCTCTAATTTTATTTTATTATTTTTTAAAATTAATTCATTTTTTCAACATAACAGTATTCATTGTTTTTACACCACACCCAATGCTCCATGCAATCCATGCCCTCTCTAATACCCACCACCTGGTTCCCCCATCTCCCACTCCCCACACCCCACCCCTTCAAAACCCTCAGATTGTTTTTCAGAGTCCATAGTCTCTCATGGTTCTCCTCCCCTTCCAGTTTCCCTCAACTCCCTTCTCCTCTCCATCTCCCCTTGTCCTCCATGTTATTTGTTATGCTCCACAAATAAGTGAAACCATATGATAATTGACTCTCTCTGCTTGACTTATTTCACTCCAATTTTATTGGTATAGGATGCTGGACTCAGGGCTGTTTTCTGCCCCTTTCCCATGGTAGAAAGTTCATTCCTTAATCTTCACCATACAGTAAAGTGTCTTCATCTGTGTCCTGTGCCCCTAGGTTTGTTTTCTCCCCAGCATCTTAAGGATTTGGTTCATGGAAGATCAGAACTTGGGTGGAGTATTATGTCTTACCTTTAAGGCAGTTGCCCCTTCCTCCCACAAGGCATGATGGAGAGGGGCTTTCTCTTGTCTCTTGCCATTCGTCCAGTCTTCCATGAATACCCAGAGGAGGTCTATGGAGAAAACCTTGAGAGTGGTTGAAAACTACTTTTTTATTTGTCATTCCCAGTGTTTTATACTTTCAAACTAGCTCACATTGAGTCACTAGCAATTTGTTAGACTTTTAGGCAGCTTGTATGGCACCCAGAATATCTTCCTCCTGTGATCTTCTACAAGTAAACCAGGTTTCAAGGTATTTTTTTCCCCCAGATTTCAGGTTACTTGTTTAGCCATGTGCCTTCAGCTGTCTGATAGGTTCAAGGAAAGTAATAATTTGCAGTTTATCCCACTTTTTCTTGTTGTTAGGATTGAAGTGATGCTCTTCCTAGTTTTTTAGATCCTAGGCCCAAGTTTTCTGATTTTCTTTATAGAAAAGCAATTAGAAAGGGATGTCTATACTCACTATCTCCATTTGTTCTTTAATGAGTCTACTCCAGTAAGGTTTGTACCATTATTTACACTACAATTGTTCTTTTCAAGGTCATCAGTGAACTCTGTGTTGTTAAATAACAAGGGTTATTTCCTAGTCCTCATCTTATTTCATTTATCAGCATCATTTTATACAGATGATCTCTCACTACTTCCTCAGTAAAATACTTTAACTTGGCTTCTAGGACACCACGCTCTTTTGGATTTCCTTCTGCATCAATGGCTGTTCCTTCTTGATCATCTTTTTGAGTTCCTTCTTTTTCCCCTACACATTGAGTATCCAGAGCTCAGTTTCTGGACCTCCTTTCTTCTTTAACTATACTTATATTCTTTTTCTGATCTCATCTAGTCTCAGAGTTTTAAATATCATCTATCCACTGACAACCTCCCCTGAACTCCAAATTTATATACTACTAGACATCTCATTTGAATGCCTAAGAGACATCTTAATTTAACATGTCTAAAACCAGATCTTCCCCCAACAAACCTGTTCATCCTCCAGACTTCCCAAACTTAGTAAATGCATTCTCAGTAAAAGTCCTTCTATTTGCTCAGACCAAAACCTGTAAAGTCATCTTGACACCTCCTTTCAGATCCCCCAGCCAGTCCATCAGCACATCTTGACTATATCTTCAGCATATATCCATAACTAATCACTTCTCACAATCTCCACTATTACCACCCTCATCGATACTGCAATCATCTTTGGCCCTGACTATAACACTAGAACTCTGGTTTTTTTCCCTTGTATTCATTCCCTATCTAGTCTATTACCACTGTAGTCAGCAAGAAAAAAAAGCAATGGCAATTATAACTAGTAATGTGATATTGGGTAAGTCACAACCTTTCAATGTCTCATTTTCTCATTTGCAAAATAAAAATGTGGGCAGAATTCTAAAGATGTCTTCCCAAAATATCAGGTTCCCAGTTATTCAATCAAATGTTAATCTAAGTATTGTGAAGGGACTTTGCAGATGGAATTAATGTCCCAAACCAGCTGACCTTAAGATATGGATATTAACTGGATGGGTCTTACTTAATCAGTTAGCCCCTTTAAAAACAGAAAGTTTTCTTCAGCTGGTGACATTCAGAGATTTGAAGCATGGTGAGAATTTGACATGTCATTGCTGGCTTTGAAGATGGAAGGCTCCACACCCAGAGCAATGCTTGCAGTCTTGAGGAGCTGAGAGTTAGTATGCAAGAAAATGAGGACTTCAGTCTGACAGCCACAAGGAACTGAGTCAGCCAGTAATCTGAATGAATTTGGAAACAACTTCTTTCCTTGAGCCTCCAGATAAGATCTCAAGGCCCATGCCTTGTCAACCTTGAAAGTCCTTAGAATCATGACTCACAGAACTATGGGATAATGAAAGTGTGTTGATTTAAGCCATTGCATATGAGCTAATTGTTAAGCAGCATTAGATAACTGATGCTGGGAATGAGAAACTTGTTTTTTTCTGTCTTAATTGCACATTTTCAGAGATCAGTCAGATCATGTTTGTCATCTTCTTTTAAGAAATGGTCTACCACATTGTATTAAATAAAAGCCAAAGATGTGAGAGGATTCTGTATGGCCCTTCTTGCTCTCTCACCTCCTTGACCTAATTTACTACTTGCCCTCCTGTTCAGTCATTTCCAGCCAGACTGAAATCCATGCCTTAGGATGTTTGCATTTGCTTCCTGTGCCCAGAGAATTCTTCCCCTTGATATCTTCATGGCTCCTTCCTCAAGGAGGAAGCCATCTCAAGGCTTTGCTCAGGAATCTGTGGCTAGATATGTTTTATTAGCTCATTAGTTGGTGAACATCTGCAAAAGCTGTCTTTAGCTAATTTTCTCTGTCCTCTCTTTCTGAGACTCTAACTACTGTTAAATCTTTTGGTCATATGTCAAATGTATCTTTTTATTTGTTTGTTTATTTATTTATTTAAATTTCTTTTCAGTGTTCCAGAGTTCATTGTGTAGGCACCACACCCAGTGCTCCATGCAATACATGCTCTCCACAATACCCACTATCAGGCTCATCCAACCTCTCACACCCCTCCTCTCCAAAACCCTCAGTTAGTTCCTCAGAGTTCACAATCTCTCATGGTTCATCTCACCCTCTAATTTCCCCCAACTCCCTTCTCCTCTCTATCTCCCCATGTCCTCTGTGTTATTCCTTATGCTCCACAAATAAGCAAAACCATATGATAATTAACTCTCTCTCCTTGACTTATTTCACTCAGCATAATATCCTCCAGACCCATCCATGTTGATACAAAAGGTGGGTATCCATCCTTTCTGATGGAGGATTAATACTCCATAGTATATCTGGACCATATCTTCTGTTGAAGGGCATCTTGGTTCTTTCCACAGTTTGGTGACTGGCCATTGCTGCTATAAACATTGGGGTACAGATGGCCCTTCTTTTCACTACATCTGTATCTTTGGAGTAAATACCCAGTAGTGCAATTGCAGTGTCATATATATTCTATCCTTACTTCCATGCTTTCCACCTTCTGGCCTCAAAAATGATTTACTCTGAATATTTTCTAAACCTAACTTGTAGTTCATTATTTTTTTATTTTGCCTTGTTTTCTGTTAAACCAATCCATTAACACATAAGTTTATATACTGTATTTTCTGTTTTAGGGTTTCTATTGATTCTTTAAAAAAAAATAACTTCTGGGGTGCTTGGGTGGCTCAGTTGGGTAAGCACGTGCCTTTGACTCAGGTCATGATCGGAGGATCCCAGGATCAAGTCCCATGACAGGCTTCCTGCTCAGTAGGGAGTCTGCTTCTCCCTCTGCCTCTCATCCAGCTTGTGCTTTCTCTCTCTCTCTCTCTCGTCCTCTCACAAATAAAATAAATAAAATTTTAATCTTTTTCAATTCTCTGATCAAATTTCATATCTAGTCATTAATTTTCTTGTACATATTAAGCAGTTATTTAAAAATTTACTTTGGGTCTCTTTCAGTTCTGTTTCTAGTGCCTGCTTTTTTCCCTCTTGGTTTTGGTTATTTGGTTCTGTTGCCTGGCCTGCCTAGTAAATTTCATTGAATAGCAGCCTTTATTCATGCAAAAATCTAGAACTAACTTGAGACTCTGGGATGAAATTATCTCCTGACAAAAATTTAGGGTTTGGGAGGATAAAAATGAATGAGCCTGGAATTGAGCTGAATTGAAGCTTTGACTTCAGTCTTTGTGGAACTGATGAATTTCCAGGTTGCCCTTAGTTTTGGGGGGTGTTGAACATCAGTGGTCCCATGTGGTATTTACTATGTGTTTCCCTCTGTGATCTAAATTGAGATTTTTTTTTTGTCTCCACAGCTCTACAAGATGGCTGAAATCTTAACTTCTCAGCAGTTTCTTCCAGGCTTCTTAGCCTCTGGTTGCTATTTACTAATTGGTGAATACCTCAGGAGAAGACAGAATATAGGTCTCACGATTTCTCTTCTCCTTGAGTTCTTGATCCTTGAAGTTAAGTAGTTCCCCAATTCCTTCAAACAGAATATTTTAAAGGCATTTATCTGGCTTTTTCTTGTCTTCAGGGAGAAGTTTTGTATGATCTAAGCTAGCTGTCACCTTCATTATGACATCTTTCCTGACACCCTGTAGAAACTGCAACATATCACCTCTCTTCCTCTATTCTGATACTTTCATTTATCTTTTCTGCATTTATTTCCTGTACAACATTCATCAGTATTTATACACCATATTTGTTTATTATTTATGTGTAATCTTCACAAAATAAAGGCTCAAGAGAGAAAGAATCTATATATGTTTTTTTCTTCCATTGTATTCTTTCTAGGCCCTAGAACAAACAATGCTTGCAATGGAGATTAATTAATCAACCAAATTAAAAATTTGGGAGAAGATATTCTCAAATGAAAGTACAGACAAAGGGCTGATATTCAAGATCTATAAAGAACTCCTCAAATTCAACACACACAAAACAGATAACACGTCCAAAAATGGGTGGAAGATATGAACAGACACTTCTCCAAAGAAGACATACAAATGGCTAACAGACTCATGAGAAAACTCATCACTAGCCACCAGGGAGATTCAAATCAAAACCACATTGAGATATCACCTTACACCAGTTAGAATGGCCAAAATTAACAAGGCAGGAAACAACATGTGCTGGAGAGGATGTGGAGAAAGAGGAACCCTCTTACACTGTTGGTGGGAATGCAAGCTGGTGCAGCCACTTTGGAAAACAGTGTGGAGATTTCTTAAGAAATTAAATATAGAGCTTCACTATGACGCTGCAATTGCACTATTGGGTATTTACCCTAAAGATACAGATGTAGTGAAAAGAAGGGCCAATGTTCATAGCAGCAACAGCCAGTCACCGAACTCTGGAAAGAACCAAGATGCCCTTCAACAGAAGATATGGTCCAGATATACTCCGGATTATTATACCTCCATCAGAAAGGATGAATACCCAACTTTTGTATCAGTATAGATGGGACTGAAGGAGATTATGTGAGTGAAATAAGTCAAGTGAGAAAGTCAATTATCATATGGTTTCCGTTTCTTATGGAGCATAAGGAATAAAACTGAAGAAATTGGGAGAAGGATGGGAGAAGCGAGTTGGGGGAAATTGGAGGGGAAGATGAACCATGATAGACTGTGGACTCTGAGAAACTAACTGAGGCATTTAGAGGGGAAGGGGTTGGGGGTTAGGGGAACCTGGTAGTGGGTATTGTGGAGGGCATGTATTGCATGGAGCAGTGGGTGTGGTGCATACACAATGAACTCTGGAACACTGAAAAGAAATTTTTAAAAATTAATAAAAAATGAAAAAAATTAGTTAATGAGTGAAAAAAACAAATGAATGAATGAATGAATAATATTTTTGAGTGACTTGAGATTAAATTTGGATTAAATACTTCTTGGTGATAGAGACAAAAGGTAAAATCTCATGGATTGAAATGCTCTTATTATCTGTTAGAAGAAAAGATGCCATTATTAAAGAAGTACAAACTTATTTCCTGCCACAACATTCTTTTTTTTAATTAATTAATTTATTTAAAAAAAAGTATTCATTATTTTTTCACCACACCCAGTGCCCCATGCAATTCGTGCCCTCTGTAATACCCACCACCTGGTACCCCAACCTCCCACCCCCCCGCCACTTCAAACCCCTCAGATTGTTTTTCTGCCACAACATTCTTAAAGGAATTTATTACCTGATACTGTATGTAAAAGACTTTTCATGATATAATAAATAATATATTAAATAGTAGTTTCATAGTAAATGCAGAGGATTTTACATGATTCTTTTGGTTCAGTTATCAATAAAAATTGAGAAAAACTAATTTGAGCTGGAAAGGTAAGGGTTAAATAAAACACAAGGTAATTGCAATGGCAACATTTGTGTTTTACAGGTAATTCTCAGAAATATAATGATTGAATCCAGTAACAGCAATAATAACAACCACAAAATTTAGCAGTGACAAAGGGCAGGTTAATTGCCCATCTGAGCCTCAGTTTTCCTTTTTGTAAAAGGATAATAATAGGAACCCCATTCTTTCCAGAAGAACTGCAATGAATATTAAAGATAGAATTCAAAATTCTGGCTAACAAACAACTGAATTGATTTTTTTACCATTGACAATATAGCGAAATATTTTGTAGGCATTTTTCACATTAACATAATCAGGTTCTGTGATGCAAAAATTATCATCACTCTCTTTTCCAGATGAGGAAACCAAATCCTAGAGGCCCAGTTGGCATAGCCAGTGAACAGCTGGGATGCAACTCATCCCTTTGTCTTTTGATTGATGTGCTCTGTCTTCAGAAACATGTTGTCTCTCCAAAGGAAGGATCTGGAAGTGGTGGAAACTAATAAAAATCCCCAAAGCTGGTTCCACGTTAACACCAAATCCCAAGGTCTTGGGACCCAATGAATTCCCCCAAGTTATGAGAAATCTACACAACTTCAACTTTTTCTTAGGCAAGAGGAAAAACATTTCATTTTTTCCCCTTATAAATCCATATTTGGTTTTTATCTGGAGTTGCGTATAAATCCCCTCCTAATGTCTGATCTAGTAAATTGACTCTATCCTTCAAAATTTGCAATGGCCTCAGGCTATCTGGGTATGAGAAATGCCTTCACAAATATCAAAGGCGCAGTAATTGCATCCCTCTAAATGTTAAGAGTAAAATAGCTGGTATTCTGGGGGTGGGGACAGACCTCCTTGCTCTCCTGGTCTCCTTGCTGGAGGCCATGATGCTACCTTGGGCTAACAGAGCCCTTTTTCCTGGGAGGAGATGGGAGTTTATGTAGGCCTGGAGCATTCCAGGAAGCTTTTGAACTCAGGACCTGGGACAGCATCCACTAAAGGTTTTCTATAGCACTCATGACCTCATCCATTGGCATTTTATCTCTGGTTCTAAGGTCAAAGGAACTGGGAGCAGATGAAGCATTTATTTTATGGTCTAACAGATTGGCTAGTATCTTAGATAAGCCAATTCTTTAGGAAAAAAATATGCCAAGAAAATGCAATTACATTTAGCTGGAGCTAAAACCCCACACAATGCAATAATGATGCCATCATTTATTTTTCTTCTGTCTTTGTGCCAAATACCACATGTGCATTTCATATCCATTATTTCACTATGTCACATAGTTTCTATACAAAATGCAGCATCATGCTCTGTTTGAAAATTAAGAACAGAGCCTTTAGAGGGTAAGTGACTTGTCCTATCATTCCATGTTAGATGGGTTGTAGAGGTGAGATTTGAATCCAATTCTCTCTGATACCAAATGTAGCCCTTTTCCCCTTCGCTGTTATCATTATTTATTATAGGAGTGATGGTCAGTACAGTATCATTTGTGATAGGTGGTTCCAATCATTTCTGCCTCATGGTGACTGTGGGCTGGACCTAATGACTTACTTTTAATAAGTAGAATACAGCAAAAGGATGGGATATCACTTCTGAAATTGGGTTGCAAGGAAGCAGCAGCTTCTGTCATGGGTTTTTGCTTCCTCCCTTTGTCTCCCTCTGGGTGAAGTAAGATACACGTTGGAGAAGCTATGTGATAGGTAACTGATGTCTTAAACAGATAGCAGGTGAGGATGTAACCTGCCAATAGCCACAGGAGTGGGTTGGGAAGCACGTCCTCCCTGAGGAGCTTTGCGGTGAATGCAGCCAGAGCTAAGCTTTCCATTGTAGTCTTATGAGAGACCTAGCGTCAGAATGCTCCAGCTAAGCCATGCCTAGATTCCTGACTTACAGACACTGTCAAATAAATAAATATATTATTTTTGGCCACTAAGTTTTGGGGTAATTTGTTAAATAGCAATAGGTAGCTAGTATGCCATCCATCAAATACTCCTAATACTAACACTACTGTAACAATAGTCACTACTCTTCAATATTTTACAACATAAAAAGCACATTCTAAGTGTTTTATATATAGCAAATCATATTATCCTCTCCACAATGTTGTTAGGTACCCCCATTTTATAGATAAGGAGCAGACACACAGAGAAGTTAGGGCACTGGGGTCCAGGGACTTAGACACCTGAGGTCCATTTCCAAGAGGGAATCGTAGGTGGACTGCAAGAAGGGCCATAGTGAGAGGAGCCAACCATGTTCCAGAAGTCACTCAGTCATCACTTGGCTGTGCTGTGCTGTGCTGGCTGGACCCTAAGCTCTGGGCTCTAGGCTTCAGGCTGTAGTTGTGACCAGGTCTTCTCCTGGGTCACTAATCCTCCCTGGAACAAACAGTGGGTACTTAGGGAAGATAGCTTGCTTTATGTATCTCATTCTCAGGCCAAGCGGAATGGGTAGCAGAATATATGCTTCCCAGGCAGGAATTTGAAACTGCCAGAAGGGTCAGAGGAAACGCATGAGATCTTGTACTGTCTGGCCTTGTTGCTTGCTCACTGCTGTGTCTGTCCAGGTTTTGTTGGCCAAAGCCGGGTCCTGAAGGATACAATGTGATTCAGGCAGAGAGGAGTGGAATATGCTTTCTAGGAGGAGGGTCAGCATTGCTAATGCGGGAACTTTGTGGATCATTTGGGGGCTGCATGGCAGATGGGGAGTGTCCATATGGAGTCATGAGAAATTCTGCAGGGGACTTCAAACCTACCTGGATAATTAAACCAAGGCTCCTACTCGCCCCACCCCCCTCACCCCTGCAATCTGGGAAGTCAGAGGTAAGAGTCGAGGAGGGATCATTTCAAAGAAAGACAACTTTGTTGAGATCTATGGTCATGCTTGAAGTCACTCATTCTTTAACCCATTCTCTCAACACACAGTTTCGAGTCCCTGTCACATACAAGGAAATTAATTAGCTAGCATGGTGCGAGCTCAAAATCAAGTGAGGGAGATATATGTAAGCGAGCCGTAGGATTCATGGTAGTGGGTCCTGGAACAGAGGTGAGGGGAGTGCTAGGGGGTGAGGGAGAAGTGAGGGCGAGGTGCTGGAGGAATCCTAGAGGAAGTGACCCTTGCAAGAGGAGGAAGGGGGTGCAGGAGCCAGACAGTGTATGAGGGGGCGGGCACTGTAACCAGACAAGGCTGTGTGCCAAGGCATAGAGGCACCAGAGGTCACAACGTGTTGCAAGAGTGACAAGCCCAGGGATCCTGGCCTGGAGACCCGGTCAGCATGTGAGTGGCAAGAACAGAGCAGGAGTGGGAGGGAAGGACAGCCGTAACCCGCTCTGGCTTCCCAGCTCTTGACCTCAGGGCTCTCCTTATGGCCAGTCCTCCTTGCTTTCCCTTTTGTCTGTGAGTTTTGTGGCTGTAATTGAGTCCCTGGATTCCTGATGCACATTATTGCTGACAATCAGCTTTGATCTGATATGCCTTCCCACACTTTAAGGCAGTTACGAGGCCCACTGAAGCCTCCCTCTATTGGGTTAAATAAAGCCAATTTCTTTCATTTTTCCTTGGGGCTTTGGTTTTATTAAAAACATTAATGAAAAATACAGTTTTTTAAAAAATGCAAATGTCCTCTTCTCTGAGCCTTATGACTCTTTTAATGGTAAGCATTTTGTTTTGTTTTGTTTTGTTTGTTTTCTAAAATTTCTCTTATTTTTTCAGTGTTCCAAGATTCATTGTTTATGGGCCACACCCAGTGCTCCATGCAATTTGGTAAGGTTTTATTCTCATCTCCAACATGTAAGGTCTGCCTGAGGGGGTGTTAGGAGGCCTGAAAGAATCAGGGAAGGGCAGCCTGGGGGCAAGAGAAGGTCATCTGCCAGGCTCTTTGCCAGATGCTTGCAATGTGTGATTCTCCATAATCGTCCCCAGCATTTTCAAGAGTTGGGGACCACTCTCCCAGTTTGGAGAGAGGTAAATACAGGCTTGGGAAGGCTTATGTGATTTTCTTAAGATCATATAACCAGGAAGAGACAAAACTGGGGTCTGAACCTATGTCTGTCTGAACTCAGAGCTCGGATTCCCCTCCTTCAACTTTGATGACTCTCCTTAATTTGCCCAACAAAAGCTGAAGTACTTTCAAGTGACTGGCTGCTGTCAGACGCTCACAAGTATGGCCAAAAAACGCCCAACAGCAATTGTCAGGATTACAACAAAATACATCCTTGGCCATCACGACCTATATTGGTTTAATTTTCACAAGAGCCTACCCAAACCACTTTCATCTGGGGCCCTCCCAACCTTCTGCAAGGATAGTGGGACTGTGATTAGTATCTTCACTTGACAGAGGAGATAACTATTGGCATATCAGGGAACTGAATTTTGTAGTTGGTTTGTTTTTCAAAAATAGGCTGATAATTCTGGGGTCATAGGAGCTGCAGAAGGCAGCCTATTGAAAGTAGCGTGGACTAACGGAAAGCAAAGTTTTGGGAGCTGTGTGACCTGTGGCATGTTACTAACTTTCCTGACCCTCAAGTTCCACATCTTATAAAGTGAATATAAAAATCATTCCTACTCTGCTTTTTTTTTTTTTTTTTTTAAAGATTTTATTTATTTATTTGACAGACAGAGAACACAAGTCGGCAGAGAGGCAGGCAGAGAGAGACGAGGAAGCAGGCTCCCCACGGAACAGAGAGCCCGATGCGGGACTCGATCCCAGGACCCTGGGATCATGACCTGAGCCGAAGGCAGAGGCTTGAACCCACTGAGCCACCCAGGCACGCCCATACTCTGCTTTTGAGATTTACTTCTGAGATCAACAGAGAGAGCTCAGCCAATCTTGAACCAGAGAAGGAGCAAAGCCTTGAGGCTTTCTTTCAGTGGAAGGTATATAGGCATCTACCTTCTCTGCTTCCCCAAACTGTTCTAAAGTGAAAGAAATAAAATCTTGATAAACCCACAGAAAAGAAGATCAGGGTAGGCGATGACATGGGATGAGAAATGACAACCAGTGTCCAGATGTTTAAGTTGCTGGAAGAATTAGTGTAACAAAGAAAGTCAAGGAGTAGAAGTCTTCCAAAAAAGAATAAACTAAATTTTTTCAACGAGACTCTGAAGTACTCCGGAATTACAGATGCAAGGTGCAGAGAAAGGTGTGGCTGAACACAAGGGACCTGTGAGTGTGTATGAGGAGCAGAGATCCCCTTCCCAGATTCCATCCCATGCATATGGCCAGGTCATCAATGACCCTTCCCTGGAAAAGAGAGGTCTATTCTGCAAGAGCCTCTCTGGACTCCAGCCACCAGTTAAAGCAGTGGAGGGAATACAGAGGCAGACTCCTACACCCCTTTTATTGTTGGACTCCAAGAAGTGGGAGAGGCCATTTATCGCCCAAAGAAAAGGCTGGGCACACTGGCATCCTCATTCCCCCCAGTGAGCTTCTGGAGCCCTAGCAATCATGCCGAAGCCGAGAAAAAAAGAAACTCCCCAGGAAAGTCCAGCTCATGCCGATGGTTTGGCTGTGCATTGGAATCTCCTGAGGTTGGAAAGCCCTCGATGCCTGGTTGTATCCCAGACCAACTGCATCTTGAAGATGGAGGTGGGGGAGGTGTATCCAGGAACCTGTGCTCCCCAGAGCACCCCAAGTGATACTTATGTGCAGCCAAGGTTGAGAACTACTGGCCCCCCCAAAGCAGAATGGCGAGAAATGCAGAACTAAGTAATTTCAAATAATGATGAGTATAATGAAGGAAACTTAGCTGCAGGGATGGAATATTAGAGACAGGTCTAGGCCAGCCTCAGCCCGGTGGGCTTCTTGGAGGAGGTGATAATGAATTTGGTACCTGAAGAGTAAGGATCTAAGAATAGTGTTGAGGAGGAGAGAGAGGAAGGAACTTCCCTGAGGCCCTGAGAGGAGAGCTCGTGACTGGGCCTGGTAGGGGAGGCTGCAGGGTCCTGAGCCTCTGTCTTAGGTATGCAAGGGGCTCCTCTGGGCATTGCAGAGATGGCTTCACACATGAAAACCAGGAAACTTGTTTTATGCTCTTGAGAAAGGGAAGGACGAAAGGTGAAAGAAGGAAAGAGAAAAGAGAGAAGGCAACCGGGTGAAGGAGTGTGGAGAAAAAGCTGTGGAAAAGGCTGAGGGACTTTCCCTCCCCAGCGACATCGTCTTCCTCTCCTCCCTCCTCTTCCTGCTTCCCCTCCCTTCTTCCTTCTTCTTCTCCTCGCCTCCTCCCCCTTCTCCTCCTCCTCCTTCTTCTTTAAATAATTAGCACGTCCGAGGAGAAATTTTCAGGGATTTAGGCTATTGTGGTGCCTACCCCTTAACTCCACTGGACCTTCAGCCCTAGCATCCCTGGATGGGGCTCTGGCTCCAGCTGGACTCTGACTCTGCAGAGGTTCACGAGAGGTCCGTGCCAAGTGACAGTGATGTCTGATAAGCCCTCATGTGAGCCAACCCCGATGACACAGGGGCTTGTAGCGGACATGGCCAGCAGAATGTGACTCTGATGGAAATGCACAGGATTTGGGATCCGAGATTTACAAAAGGCCGTGCCACCCACGGAGGGGCTCTTCCTCCCCCTCCCCCATTCCCCTGGGGCCCTGACTTCTCTCTCACTCATTGTCTGTGCACATTCTTGTTGTGTCTCCAAGCAGCAGCCAAGACCATCTTCTGAAAAGATCAACATGATGACGTCTGTCTCCTGTGGAAAACCCTTCAGTGAGTTCTACGTGTTGGGCAGGTGAGAGTCACACTCCCTTCCCGGTCAGCAAGCCCAGGCCAGCAGGTGCATCTTTCTCTCCATGTGCCTTTCCAGTCTTCCACATCCCTCCCTCCAGGTCTCTGCTCCCCACCTGCAGTTTCTACAACGCACATGTGGGAACTAAAGATGCTTGGGTGAGTCTGAAGGTGTTTCAATTTCCTTGTCTATGAACTGGAAGTTGAAACAGTCCATACCTTTTGAGCTGCCGTGAAGCTCAAGACAATTTCCAGGAAAGTGTGGTTGGATCCAGAAAGGGGAGGTACTATTGGTGGCATAGTTATAAATCATCTGGCCCTTCCTCAACTCTGCTGTGAGACCCTAAACCAATGCCTTGTCCAGCTGGGCTGCGATATTAGGCTATAGAGCAGAGTAACGTCTTAGGCAAACTTTCATTTTTATGAAAGGAAAGAAGTAGAACAGTAGCTCTTAAAAATGTCTAAAAATGTCTTATGTACTGTATGGAGTGCCACCATTAAAATGTTTGACAGCTTAAAAAAATCGAAGAAAAACAGAAAAAAACACCCCAAAAACAAACAAACAAAAAAACAATGATCTGGCCTGCAAAAGGTAACCACTGTTAAGACATGGGTTGTAGTCTGCCTTTGGCTCAGGTCATGATCATGGAGTCCTGGGTCCCAACCCCATGTCATTCTCCCTGCTCGGCAGGGAGCCTGATTCTCCCTCTGCCCCTCCCGCTCTCTTGCTCTCTTTCTCTCTTTCTCTTAAACCCTCTCTCTCTCTCCGATAAATAAATAAAATCTTTAAAAAAAAAAAAAAAGACATGGGCTGTATTCATTCTAGTTATTTTTTAGTGCATAGACTTTTAAGTTTCCCATTTTCTTTGTTAGTTTTCAATAGTGATGATCAAACTGTCTAGAAGATGTTAGCCCTGATTTTCTTTGCTTCATTTAATATTATAAGCCTAGTGCTTCTGTGTATTTGACAGTAATAATAACTAATATTTATAAGATACTCACTACCGGCCACGAACTACCTCGAGAATATTACATAAATCAACTTGTCTCATTTCAAAATCATCCCACAAGGTCTGTGGATGTTATCTGCATTTTGGAGTGGATGAGGTTGAGGCTCAGAGAGGCTCAATGACATGCCTGTGGTTACACAACTTGTAGGTGGCAGGGTAGAATTTGAAAAGGTCCATCTGACTGAAACCCTGACTGCTCATTCCCCACCACCCACTCCCTGCTTCAGTCTCTGGTATGTGGGGTCTCATGTTGTGGATCTGGAATGGTGCGGAGGTAGCCAGGTTTTGTAGAATTTCAGAGAAGGGCCCCACTTGGTTTCCCTGGCCAGCAATTCTTTCTTTCTTCCTACATTCCCGCTGGGTAAATTCCAAAAGGAAACATCCTTTTCTTCTGCCTGTATTGAAAATTAGAGCTCAATTAAAGCTAGGTAGTACTGCTGATTCGACAGCCTGGTGCTTTTACAGTGATTGCTTCTCTGAGAGTAACTCTTGAAAATGTCACTATAGAAATGCTTAGAAATTTTCTGGATCTCTCTTGGCCCAGGCAGTGCCTTCCATATGCCCGTGTCACCCCGTGGTGTCTATTGTTCCCGGTCTTTAAAATCTGTCTGGCTCTTCTCTACCAGAATGCAAAGGATCAGGGACAAAATGCAGCTTCAAGTAAGTATACCTGTCTCGGTTCTTTCCAGTTTGGCGACCGTGGCCATTGCTGCTATAAACATCGGGGTACAGATGGCCCTTCTTTTCACTCCATCTGTATCTTTGGGGTAAATACCCAGTAGTGCAATTGCAGGGTCATAGAGAAGCTCTATTTTTTAATTTCTTGAGGAATCTCCACACTGTTCTCCAAAGAGGCTGCACCAACTTGCATTCCCACCAACAGTGTAAGAGGGTTCCCCTTTCTCCACATCCCCTCCAACACATGTTGTTTTCTGTCTTGCTAATTTTGGCCATTCTAACTGGTATAAGGTGCTATCTCAATGTGGTTTTACATTTGAATCTCCCTGAGGGCTAGTGATGATGAACATTTTTTCATGTGTCTGATAGCCATTTGTATGTCTTCATTGGAGAAGTATCTGTTCATGTCTTCTGCCCATTTTTTGACATGATTATCTGTTTTGTGTGTGTTGAGTTTAAGAAGTTCTTTATAGATCCTGGATATCAACCATTTGTTTGTACTGTCATTTGTGAATATCTTCTTCCATTCTGTGGGTTGCCTCTTTGTTTTGTTGACTGTTTCCTTTGCTGTGCAGAAGCTTTTGATAAGGAAGATGTGGTCCATATACACTATGGAGTATTACGCCTCCATCAGAAAGGATGAATACCCAACTTTTGTAGCAACACGGACGGGACTGGAAGAGATTATGCTGAGTGAAATAAGTCAAGCAGAGAGAGTCAATTATCATATGGTTTCACTTATTTGTGGAGCATAACAAATAGCATGGAGGACATGGGGAGATAAGAGGAGAAGGGAGTTGAGGGAAACTGGAGGAGGAGTTGACATGAGAGAGTATGGACTCTGAAAAACAATCTGAGGGTTTTGAAGGGGCGGGGGTGGGAGGTTGGGGGAGCCAGGTGGTGGAATTAAGGAGGGCATGTATTGCATGGAGCACTGGGTGTGGTGCATAAACAATGAATTTTGTTACACTGAAAAGGAATAAAAAAAAAAAAAAAAGATGTAACCTGGGGACAATTAAAGATCTTTGACTTTTACTCCATGTTAATTGTTAAATATTACAAGGTTTGGAGCAGACGAAAAAAAAAATACCTTTCTCAGTGTTCAGGACACCACCAGGGCAGGAGGCTTGTACCTACTCTCAAATGATCTTGGTTTATTAGTCAGGACTCCTCTTGCTGAAAGTGACAGAAAAAGCAACCTAAATGAGCTTAAGCTGACAAGCAACTTACCAGGCTACATAATAGTTCAAATATAAAACCATTTTCAGGCACAGCTGGATCCAGGATATCAATGTTCTCAGGGTCTAGGTTTCTCCATCTATTTGTTCTGTTATCTTCTCTGTGTTGGCTTAAACTCTGAACAGGTTGTTCTGAGGGTCAATATAGCTTAAGTTATTCTAATTCTGAGTCCAAGAAGGAAGAGAGAGGGCCCTTGCCCAAATTAGTGTTAGGGACTATTTCCCTCTCGGTAGTAAGCACTTGGCTTATGTAAGCTTAGCTGTTCTCTGTAACTCTACTGCTATTTTCAGAAAGTACTAGAATCTGCCTAGGCTATTGCTAGGACCTTCCCTAAAATGTTCTGGACTTCCCAGCTATGGTATCATAAGTTTGGGATCTCAAGGAGCTTTCTAATTTGATCTCGTTTCTCTGAGGAAAGAAGGAAAGAGAATGAGAAAGAATGAGAAGTAGGAAGAAGGGAAGGGTTTGGAGGAAGAGAGAGAGAGAGACCCTGAGAGACTGAATTTGTATTCTGCCAGGGTCTGTACCAGGTACCTGACTTGTGCGATTACATGGAACCCTTCTGGTAACTGTGAGGGGGAAGTGCCATCATCTCCATTTTGCATGGAGAAAACTGGAGCTTGGCCACACAGCAGAAGAGCCAAGATTTGGACCTGGAACTGCTGAGGCTGAAGCTTGTTCTCTGAATCACTGATTTCCTTCTACATGGGAGACTCTTGGCTTGAAGAGATGACTCAGCAGAAAGGTGGTTACTAGCTTCAAAATATGATGATGGGATGAAGATGTATGGGCACAAAGGGGGCTGACCACATAATTTACACTCCAATCTTGGGCAGCTTTGGGTCTGCAAGGTGGTGCTATTCATAATGTTACTGTGATAATGGGCATCTACGGGAACTCTCATGAACAAAACTGGGGACATGGTCATTCTAACCAAAGGAAAATATTGAAACGTAAGAGGGCTGTCTTGGGCCCATATTTACAGGTGAGAAAGCAGAGGCCCCAAATCACAGAGCTGGTAGGAGAGCAGCTGGGATTCTCACCCAAATCTGTATGATTCTGAAGTTCAGGCCCTCTTTTCCCATCACAACATCCTGCCTTCTGAAGACTTTGGATTCCACTTCTTGAAAGTACAGCTCTCTGCGGGGGCTGGCGGGCGGAGCTGGGCATTGCCAACAGCACCCTGCTGCCAGCACATTAGGGACATCACTTTCTCAAATCTGTTATTCCCGGAGACATCTTGTCCTCACGTCTCCATATGGAGGCTCCCTCTGCTCCCAGCCCTGGGGACTGGGCAGGAAGAGAGGGGCTTTCCCTTTGCCAAATGTAGGAAACTCTGCAGGTCTCAGAGTTCTTGTTCCCATCTAAGTGCCCTATGTCTCTTCCTCCTCAGCCAGATCCTTGTTTTCCCATTCATATGTCCATCTGTTCAGTTAACAGTTTATTAGTTGTTGCTTGAATTCACTGCACATTAATTGAGCAATAACTCTGAGCTAGGACCTCTGTTAAATGTTGGGATTAAGCAAAAAGGCTCACATTTTCTATCTTCAAGGAGCTCGCAGACCACTGTAGAAGGCCAAGAGTCCCCATTATCCAATCAAGATAGTTTTGGGAGCATGAGAAAGTCATGGCTATTGCCACCTGGAAATTAAAGGCCAGTGATTTTGTCTTGGTTAAAGAGGGAGCAGTATTGGGCAGTTTATGCATTTATCCGCCTGTGACCCATTTGTCTATGCATCTAACAATTGTGCCTAAATCCATCTGTGCATAATGAGCCCTGACTGTTCAATGTAACGACCTCCCAAATATTTAGGGTTTTCTGTGGATCAGCTTCTCTACCAGGCACTTGGTAATAGGACTGAGCAGGTTCTCTTGGAATTTGGAGTCTATTGAAGTTGGGTTCCTCATGGTGTTGAGCATAATAGTCACCTGGGTATTAACAATGCAGATTCCCAAGCTCCCTTCTAAAAATCTGGATAATTGAGTCAGGAGAGCAATCTCCGAACCTCCATTGTTATGAAGCACCAGGTGAATTTGGACAAATCATAGCTTCAGAAATATTGCTCTAATTGACGTCTAGCGGTCTTGAAAGGTAAGAAGAGAAGAGTAAGTCTAGACATTCCAAGTAGCAATGCGGCATTATAAAAACAAAGAAGAAACCCAGAAAGGCAGGTATGGGGGGAGGGTGTTTGGGGAGAGGGAATGCTTTGATGACCAGGTTGTAGGGTGAATGGGATTGGAGCAGGTAGTGGGCAGTGTGCCTTGAAAATGCTGGAAGGTAGATGGAAGCTAGATTTGGACTGCAGGGTCAGGAATGATGACGAGAAGGTTTGGTTTTATCTTACAGGCTACTGGAAGTTGTAGAAGGTAATTTAAGGAGTCAGTGTTTGAAAATCCCCAGGAAGTTTCACAGCTGGGACATCACGGTCATTTCCTAAACTTTTATGAGTTTTAGTATCGTTGCCTGTGAACAGCAGTTTTCCTTACCCAGGAGAAGTAGTGACTTCCTTAAAGGGGAATGTGAGGAACCCCACAAGATGAAGTGGCCAGAACAGTGCTCAGTAAACAGCAGTGGCCTTATTTGTACTATCACTTGTGTGGGCACAGCGGCCGTGATCATTCCTGCTGGACCTGTGGGACCCCAGGGACAAGATGATGGAAGGGTTTGCAGCATCTGTGCTGTCATGGGAGCTAGAAACTTGGTGGCAGGCATTCTGGGTCCCAGGGCACATTGAGGTAAAGATGAGGAAATAGAAGAAAAGAGAATCGGAATTTGGGGGTACCTATTCCACACTTGGCTGTTTGTACACAGGCTCAGTCCATCTCCCTGACATGACCTTAGATGTCATAGGGATGACAATTCCTGAGAAGAACAGTTCCAGTACAAAAGAGATCTGCTCACAACATAGGACTTTATACCACCGTGTCCTCTCTGTCTGCCCTCCCTCTGCCCCGTGTTCTTTCCTCCTTCCAAGTCTTTCCTCCAGACTGCTTCTCCTGGGAGCAGACCTGTTCGAGCTGAGGCCCCTCAGGAAAGTGGGCAGAGCATGCAGTCTCAGCCCGGGGGGCAGGGAGGGCAGGCATCCTGGGCACCTTCCCTGCCATTTGGCTTCCAGGAGCCCTGTGTTTTCCAGCCTTGGCCACCTCTTCCTGGCAAACGCCCTGGGTTCTCTCTCCCTGTTGATAGGGTTCTGCGTTCTGGGAAGAGCATCCTCCCTTACAGGGTCTGTTTCTCTCACTAATGAATGAATTGGGCGGGTGCCTAGAAGCCTATTAAAGTTGTTGATTCATTAATTTATTTCCCTTTCCCTTGACCTAAAAACTCCAGAATAATCACATTATGATTTAGTGGCTGCACCTGGGTGATTGAGTGAGGGGGGTAATCTGGGTGCAGGGGGCAGGGTGGGAGAGGATGGAGTGGGTACATGAATACAGGTGTGAATGAACACCTACCATAGGATACTGTCGTTGACACCCAGATGCCCAGTGTGGTCCCCTCTCACAGCTAGAACCTGTAACTCTTCAGAGAACTGCCCTGGGACTACTGAGGTGTTTTGCTTCCTCATGCTCACAGGACTGGAAGGGCCTGGACATTAATCTGCCCTTCGTCTGTGATCTCTCTTTTGTCTCAGGCTGGAACAACTCTGAGCCCACCCTCTTCAGGACCCAGCCTAGAATCACACCCTTGCCCACTTGCTCAGCTCCTTCTACTCCTTGTCCTGCCTCCCCTACCTCCCACCCTTCTCCCTCAGAGCAAGTTTATAAACTATCCTTCATATGTAAGTTCTTATCTCAAGGTCTGCTTTGGGGGAGCTCAGCCCAAGACAGACACCCAGCAGCACACAGACTCAAGCCCAGAAATATGAAGGAAGGAAACAAATTCAGAAAAGGTGGCATCATAGCCACATGCTAAAGGATGATCCATATCCCCAAGAGGAAAGACCCTAGAAGGCAGATTACTATTTCCAACCATGCATTTTTTTTTTTTTTGATGAAAGAAAGGGGAATTTTAAAAATTTTTTATTTCCTTTCAGCATAACAGTATTCATTGTTTTTGCACCACACCCAGTGCTCCATGCAATATATGCCCTCTCTAATACCCACCACCTGGTTCCCCCAACCTCCCACCCCCCCACTGCCTCAAAACCCTCAGGTCGTTTTTCAGAGTCCATAGTATCTCATGGTTCACCTCCACTTCCAATTTCCCCCAACTCCCTTCTCCTCTCTAACTCCCCTTGTCCTCCATGTTATTTGTTATGCTCCACAAGTAAGTGAAACCATATGATAATTGACTCTCTCTGCTTGACTTATTTCACTCAGCATAATCTCTTCCAGTCCCGTCCATGTTGCTACAAAAGTTGGGTAGTCATCCTTTCTGATAGAGGCATAATACTCCATAGTGTATATGGACCACATCTCCCTTATCCATCCGTACGTTGAAGGGCATCTTGGTTCTTTCCACAGTTTGGTGACCATGGCCATTGCTGCTATAAACATTGGGGTACAGATGGCCCTTCTTTTCACTGCATCTGTATCTTTGGGGTAAATACCGAGTAGTGCAATTGCAGGGTCATAGGGAAGCTCTATTTTTAATTTCTTGAGGAATCTCCACACTGTTCTCCAAAGTGGCTGCACCAACTTGCATTCCCACAAATAGTGTAAGAGGGTTCCCCTTTCTCCACATCCCCTCCAACACATGTTGTTTCCTGTCTTGCTGATTTTGGCCATTCTAACTGGTGTAAGGTGCTATCTCAATGTGGTTTTAATTTGAATCTCCCTGAGGGCTAGTGATGATGAACATTTTTACATGTGTCTGATAGCCATTTGTATGTCTTCATTGGAGAAGTGTCTGTTCATAT
This sequence comes from Mustela lutreola, assembly GCF_030435805.1. NCBI lineage: Eukaryota > Metazoa > Chordata > Mammalia > Carnivora > Mustelidae > Mustela > Mustela lutreola. The sequence continues at coordinate 7,196,272 of NC_081292.1, read as the reverse complement.
CTTCTGCCCATTTTTTGATATGATTGTCTGTATTGTGTGTGCTTAGTTTGAGGAGTTCTTTATAGATCCTGGATATCAACCTTTTGTCTGTACTGTCATTTGCAAATATCTTCTCCCATTCCATGGGTTGCCTCTTTGTTTTCTTGACTGTTTCCTTATTTTTAATATTTTCCAAGCTGAGTCCTACCTTCTTTGGGTCAACACCAGAGATCACTCTCTGAGGTTCCACTGAAGCCTGCCACAGGTGACTTAGACAAGGTCAATCTGCCTGACCCACTTGTGCTGGACTTTCCCAGGAGCAGGAGCTACAGGAGGCAGGGATAGGGTCTCCTTCCCTCTGGCTGAGCTGGCAGCCACCATGGTCTCTTCATTAGACCAGTCCTGCTGGCATGGGGCTGCTCCAGCAAGCCGAACCTGGAGACCATATCCTCAACTGTCCTGTGATTCATTTGTATCGACTCTTTTTCCACTCAGTTAATTTATCTTTCATTATCTGCAACCAGATTCAGAAGGAGAGAAGGAAGGAGGGAATCCAGATAGGAAACAGCATGTGCAAAGACAGGGGGTATGAAAGAAAGAACTGGGAACAGAATTGAAGAAGAATTGCCTCAGCCATCAACTCTCTTTGTGACCATGGACAAGTCACAACTCCATAGCTTCCAAAACAGCAAATAATAGGACTCCCTGTATGTTCCTTTTCCAGAGCAATCCCCTATGGAGCTGTCAGAGTTGTGAATATCAGCCCTCACCTGTGTCCTCAGTGCTGCAAGGGCAAGAAGGCTCGCTCTGCAACCAGAGAAAGTTCCATTGTTCCATGATCAGGTAGACACACCCAGTCCAGTGGACACTGCAAAGTGTCCTTCATTCCTCCCTCATGTTTCCCCTCTAACCATGGGTTGAATGGGTCCTGGGGTCATCTTCACGTCTTTCTCTTTCTACCATCCCCAACTCATGTGATTGCTCTGTGCTCTCCTGGTGTCCCACACTTGTTCTTTCTCCTTCATTTTCTGTCAACCAGTTTTCTCCAGTCTCCTCTCAGCAGAGCTGGTGGCAGGTGAATCATGGGGGGAGATTCTAGACTTTGAGCTCCTTCTTAGGAAGAAGAAGACTGGTTCAGCAGCATGTGAGAAAGCCAAGGGGATGGGGAACCTAATGAGGTGGGGGCTCCCTTCTCTCTCATGGGAGTATGTCCTGCAGAGGTCACTGCAGAGCCAGTGTGCAGCCACCTGACTATCAGAGACTAAGGTTCTTGTCTGACCACTGCTCCACCAAGCTTGGCTTACAGCTTCATGGTTCTAGAGAGCTCCTCGGGCTCTAGCCATCATGTTTGCATTCCTGCCAGCCTAAAGAAAAAGGGCCTTAGAAGGTACACCCCTTCCTTTGAAGACACTTCTGGGAAGCTCCAGAGGACACATCTGTTGTCAGAATTTAACCACATGGCCACACAGCAAAAGGGTCTAGGAAATGTAGTCTTAATGTTCGTCAACCTGTGCCTACCTAAAAATCAGGGGCAATCATAAGGCAGGAAGGAAGAGTGGGATTCAGTGTCAGTTCAGTCTCTGTCACAGTGGGAAAGAAGGAAAATGGTCTTTGTTGGTCTAGCCTCAGAGTGAAATGTCGACCCAACAGAGAAATATTTTCTTGCTCATGCTCACCAACTTTTGCTTTGCACCTGGCAGTTGGTGACAGTTCCTAGGTCTCTCTTCTGACGATTTAAGACTCATCCCAGCAGCTTAGATTGGTGTTGGCCAGGTTCTCCACTGGGGTTGGAGGCAGGTGCAAGTGTCTTGGGCCAAGAAGGGTTTAGAGAATGGCTGAGGGAGGAAGAGGTAAGAAAATGTCTCATCATCATGAGACAGGATAACCATAGTCCTTCTATGCACCAGTCCAACCTGCCTCTGGGCAGCTTGGTTCCACATACAAAAAGCCAAGGACACTTTTTCCTGCTCCAACTCAACTCCCTGACCGTTTATAATTTTTAATTAATTTTTTATTATTTTATGTATATATGTATGTGTGTGTGTGTGTATATATATATATATATATATATATATATATATATATATGTTCAGTTAGCCAGCATATGGTACATCATTAGTTTTTGATGTAGTGATCAACGATTCATTAGTTGCATATAATACACAGTGCTCATCATAACACATGCACTCCTTAGTACCCACCACCCAGTTACCCCATCCTCTCCCCCCCCTCCCTTCTGTAACCCTCAGTTTGTTTCCTGGAGCCCTGAGTCTCTCATGGCTTGTCTCCCTCTCTGATTTCTTCCCATTCAGTTTTCCCTTCCTTCCCCTGTGGTCCTATGCTCTATTCCTTATGTTCCACATATAAGTGAAACCATATGATAATTGTCTTTCTCTGCTTCATTTATTTCACTTAGCATAATCCCCTCCAGTTCCATCCATGGTGATGCAAATGGTGGGTATTCATCTCTTCTGCTCTTCTGACTGCACTTTTGTTTGTTTGTTTTTTTAAAATATGAGTGAGTGGGATGGCTTCACTGTCCTCTGGGCAGAGCCATAAACCTAGGCACTCCTTCCCTCCTCTCTTTCCCATAGTTCTCTGCCCACCCAACTCCCATCCCACTGGTTGCCAGATTATGTCCATTATTAGCTTCTTGGGGCCACCATAAGACAGCACAACAAACTGGGGTGGGGGGCGCTTCAAACAACAGAATGCTATTAGCTTTCAGTTCTGGAAGCCAGAAGTCCACAACCAGACCGTCCACAAGATTAGTTTCTTCCAGATGTCTGAGAAGAGGTTCGGTTCTGTGCCCCTCTCCCAGTCTCTGGGGACTCCCTTGGCTTGCAGATGCACTGTTTTGATCTCTATCTTCACTATCACATGGACTTCTTCCCTGTGGGTCTTCACATGGCCTTCTTATAAGGAGACCAGTAATTGGGTTTGGGTCTACCAGATTGAATCCAGGATGGCCTCATTTTCAGTTAACTGATCACATCTGCAGGGACCAGATTTTCTGATAAACTCCCATTTTCTGATAACCTCCTATAAGGTAGTCAGGGCTAGGACTTGAACACATCTTTTTGAGGGACACAATTCAACCCTTAACACTCTGAAATGGCTCAGCAAAGTCTCCTCTGTCCTCCCTCTCCACCTCTGGCCTATTAGGTCTCTGGCACACACCACTTGCCCAATTCTGAGAGATCCTGCCAGGTCTCAGTCCATGGCCTCTCCCACACCTATTTCATACTCCACAAGCTGCTCCTTCACATTTTCAAGGCACATGTGACCACATAGTCTCCTGCTGAAAATCCCACGATGTTCAGAATAAACCTCCGCATGAAATTCAAGCCCTTCCTCCACAACCAGGCCCCGGCCTTGCTGCCCGGTCCACATTCTTTCCTGTTTGCCTTGACAAATGACAGGTCTGATTGCACATCATGGGGCTGCTCTCCCTTCCAGGCCAGCCCCAAACACAGATACACCTCCACACCGTGCTGAGGGGGGTCCCCTCTGAGGTTCTTTCCATCTTTTCCCAGCAGTCATCTCCTCTCAACTCCAGAGCCCAGCCGTGATGTCACCTGCCCTGTGATACCTGCCCTCATCTCCTGCCCTGCCCTTAACCCTGAACGAAGCGTTTCCTTCAGGCTGTGCACATCCCTGATGAAGCCAGTGCTGCGCTCTATGGGAATGAATGCCCGTCTCCAGCAAAGCATGGGCTCCTAAATTTCAGGGACTGAAGATCACTCAGCCCTAAATCTGCATGCCTACCCCAGCCCTTGGTGCATGAAAAACCCCATGACATGTGGGGAATGAATGAATGAGCAAATGAATGGATGCCGAGGAGAATTCTGACCAGTTTTTCTGAAAGTTTTGCTGCCGACACAGCCCAGCTGTGGACATCAGGAATCTTGACCTCTTGAAGTCCTTCAGTTACAGCATGGGTTCTGACTTGCAGGATAGGGTGTTGATACAATTTGTTACCAATTTCATTACTATATTCAAAATATAATCATTACACACAGGTTCAATGGACCCCAACATAGAAAATTTGAATTCACATCTTTTCAAGACACAAGGTGACAGTCTTGGGCAGCTCAGTGAGGGTAAAGAGGGCCTGAAATTCCAGCCCCTTCTCATTCACTCAGAACAATAGTAACAGGGCCCAGGAACTGGGGTGATTTGGAAGCTCCTGGGATTCACTGATGAGAAGTTCTGGAAACCTCCCAAGCATGAGTGATGCAAAGTTTGAGCACTCTCTACCTCGTGGAGTTAATTGGTTCAAAGTCCTCAAAACCTCAGGAGGCTAATTGCTGGCAAAAGCCATGCTCACTGGCAGCCTTCAGAGGTCCGATAAGCAAGGGGAAATATTCATGACCAGAAGTGTTCATGAGAGAAGTAATGGATTGATTGAGGGGAAGCGAGGATAATTACGGGGTTGGAATAGTCGTCGGTAAAAGGCTTGGAATTCAGCTCAAGTAAGATCAAGGAATCAGGGAGAATAGAGATAGATATACCTTCCAGGCCCTGGATGCCAAGAGAAGAGGTCACCAGATGAAGTTTAGAAGGGAAAATTGGAGTTTATTAAGAGGGAAGATTTCTCAACTTCACAAGCCTCAGAGAGTTTCCCAGGAGAGAATATTTCAAATTGAAATTATATATTTTTTCCTTTATGAGCATGACTCCTTCTATTTAATATTCTTCCTCCTCTTCCAGTAGCTAACTTTCATTTTGGCTTTTCTGAGGAGCATTTACAGATATTTTTAGATTCCATCCCCATGAAGAAGCTATGGTACAGAGGTGAGGTCACCCAGCCGGGGGGCAAACAGACAGAACACAGGCTGCACTATTCCTGGTGGCCAATCAATGTCTTTCAAGTTATTATCCATGAGACAGTCATTCTCAAAATGATTTTGCTCCAGACAGGAGTATGTCTTTTATTAATGTTTTATTGAAGTGTAATCTACATATAGAAAAAGGCATATGTAAGTGTAGCAGCTGCGTGAATTCCACAAGCAGAGCACAGCTCTGCAACCAGCACCTGGAAGAAGACATTGGATGTAACAGCACAAAGAAACCTCTGGTGCCCCTGCCACTGTGACCACTGTCCTGGTTTCTAACAGCTTAAATTAGTTTTTCTGTCTTAGATATACGGAACAAGGCAGGCCCTTTCGCTCAACGTTGTGTCTGTGAATTTCATGCATGTGGTTGTAGGCTGTTCCTCCTCATCCGATAGTATTCTATTATATGAATATGACATCATTTATCCATCTCCGCCATGGGCATTTAGGTTGTTTCCAGTTTGTGGGCATTATACATGGTACTATTATGGATACTCCAATATTTTTTTGGGTAAAGATATGTATGCAGGACTGCAGGATTCACACTTAGCGGTAGGCTTGCTGGGTCAGCGGTGTGCATACTTCTCCCTGTAGTTGCTGCCAGACAGGTTTCCAAGGTGGTTGGACTAATACATCCTCTCCAGCAGCGTGTGGCCATTCCCAGTACTCGACCTAACATTTGCTTTTTCCATCGTTTCAGTTTTAAGCACTTTTGGAGGTTGCAGTGGTATTGTGTGGTCATCTTAGTTTGAATCTCCTTATGACATTTCATATCTTTATTAAGTCCTTGGTTAGTGTCTTATCAGATGAGGCTGCTGTACCAAAATATCACTGACTGGGGTGGGAGGTGGGGCACAGCTTACAGAACAATTTATTTCTCACAGTTCTGGAGGCTGGAAGTCCAAGATCAGAGTGCTGGCAGACTGAGTGTCTGTGGAGAGTGCTCTTTCTGGATCGCTGACGGACCCCTTCTTGCTGTGTCCTCACATGGTAGAGAGAGCGACAGCAAGGTGAGCGAGCGAGAGAGAGAAGTCTAATCTCTTCTTCTTCTTCAAGGACATTCATCTCATTATAAGGGTCCCAGCCTCATGACTTCATCTAAACCCATTTACCTCCCAAAGTCCTCACCCCCATATATCATCACATTGAGGGTTAGGGGTTCAGCAAATGACTTTGGGGGGGACACAACTGCTCGTGTCATAACAGTCAGGAAAGGGCCTCCTCTAGCCTCTCTGGGCTAGAGTCTTGACTGTGATTGTCAGCGGGACCTACCTCTTCTCTTAGTAATCCATAATGAACTTGTAGGAATCCTTCAACAGAGGATCATAAAAATAAAATAATTCATCCCATTACCTTTATGGAAGTCAAACTCATCAAATTAACTTAACTCAATTTGGTAGCATTTATTTAGCCTTGACTCCCTACCAGGTGCTGGGTGGGAGACTTTATTCTCAACCATACTATGAAAGGGACTCGGTGCATCCTGTTAAACAGTGAACAGCCATCTAGGCCCGTGTCCACACGCAGGAGAAGTGTCCTCAATGGCATGTACTCCACACGCCATGTTCCTAGTACTGGCTCCTCCCCTTGGCCCTCTCGTCTGTGACCGCACTGAACCTCTCTCCTTCATTCATTCAACATCTGTTTGTTGGGCATTGTCTAGTGTGAGTGGGATGCAACAATGAGCAATGCAGGCACGGTCTGACCCCCACTGACCTTGTAGCTGACCCGCTACATCGTTGTAACTGTGAGAAGTACATCTGACTTTTCTAGGAGAGAATAAAGCTGTAAAAGGGCAACTCCCAAACGAAGCCAGATTTAACCTCACTTTCATGGTATGGAAAGTGACTCATTCTCCATTCCTCCTCCCATACCTCGTCCCACTGAGCCAGGACTTCCCTGTGCAGGGGAAATGGACATATGTCTTTTATGACTCTTAATTCATGTGCTTTCGGTCACAGGAAGTAAATTTTGGAGTGAAATACTGTTTGAAAGGGAAGCTGTGTTTGCAGAAAGAGAAGTGACTGATTGCAGGGAAACAAATCTAAATGTTCAGTGAAGGCATGCATGCAATTATTTATGGAGTTCTTGGAAACCTTCCTTCACTAATGAACAACACGAGGAGGAAACTCACATATCTCATCTCCAGTGCAAGGTAACATCACATTTTCCGAATCAAATGTTTGGGGGAAAACAGGTAAGTTTCATTTTTTTTAAGAGTTGGAGAATTTTGGAGGTGGGAAACTTAACCCAGTTCTGGGAGATGGAGGCAAGTTCTGTGTGGGGACACATCTTTGCTATAAATCCATAAATGGAAGGCAGTATCCTCTCATGAGCCCCATTCAAACACCATGCATTTTGTAGTTAGACGAAACAAACTTTTTTATTGCTCAGTTTCCATTTGGCTTCGCTAATTGAAACATTTTATTAAGTGGGTCTTGCCCTGATTCTGGCCCCAATCCTGTATCAGCATGATCTGAACACAGCACCAACTTCCAGCTTTGACTGCATCATCCTCTGTCCCCTCATTCAAGGACCTTCCGTGACTCTGCTCTGTCCAAGGGATAAAATCCCAACTCCTTAGAGTCATGTTTGAAAGCCCCAAAGACTGACCTCTACTGATTTTTCTGCCATAATCACCTGCTTCCCCTACAGGAAGGTGGACATGGCAGAAGGACCGTTAGTAATGTGTTGGTAGAAAGTTCCTTCTGGCTCCTAGTCACGCCCTACCTTTGCCTGGGCCCCTCTCCCACCCTCCCCAGCCCATTTGCTATCTGCTTTCTCCTGCTAGGCTGTATTTGGTATCGTTCCTGCATTTTGCTACCCTGGCTTGCAACTTGGTTGTGACTTCTCTGGCAAGGCCTTTCTTCTCCAGAAGGCCTAGATATTTAGGCATAAACTTAACCAAAGAGGTAAAAGAGCTGTATTCTTAAAAACTGCAAAATAGTTATGAGAGAAATTGAGGAAGGCACAAAGAAATTGAAAACATTTCATGCTCATAGTTTAGAAAAACAAATATATACTTTTTAAATTTCTTTTCAGCGTAACAGTATTCATTGTTTTTGCACCACACCCAGTGCTCCATGCAATCTGTGCCCTCTCTAATACCCACCACCTTGTTCCCCTAACCTCCCACCTCCCATCCCTTCAAAACCTTCAGATTGTTTTTCAGAGTCCATAGTCTCTCATGGTTCATCCCCCCTTCCAATTTCCCTCAACTCCCTTCTCCTCTCCATCTCCCCTTGTCCTCCATGCTATTTGTTATGCTCCACAAGTAAGTGAAACCATATGATAATTGACTCTCTCTGCTTGACTTATTTCACTCAGCATAATCTCTTCCAGTCCCATCCATGTTGCTACAAAAGTTGGGTAGTCATCCTTTCTGATAGAGGCATAATACTCCATAGTGTATATGGACCACATCTCCCTTATCCATCCGTACGTTGAAGGGCATCTTGGTTCTTTCCACAGTTTGGTGACCGTGGCCATTGCTGCTATAAACATTGGGGTACAGATGGCCCTTCTTTTCACTGCATCTGTATCTTTGGGGTAAATACCGAGTAGTGCAATTGCAGGGTCATAGGGAAGCTCTATTTTTAATTTCTTGAGGAATCTCCACACTGTTCTCCAAAGTGGCTGCACCAACTTGCATTCCCACAAATAGTGTAAGAGGGTTCCCCTTTCTCCACATCCCCTCCAACACATGTTGTTTCCTGTCTTGCTGATTTTGGCCATTCTAACTGGTGTAAGGTGCTATCTCAATGTGGTTTTAATTTGAATCTCCCTGAGGGCTAGTGATGATGAACATTTTTTTCATGTGTCTGATAGCCATTTGTATGTCTTCACTGGAGAAGTGTCTGTTCATATAATCTGCCCATTTTTTGATATGATTGTCTGTTTTGTGTGTGCTGAGTTTGAGGAGTTCTTTATAGATCCTGGATATCAACCTTTTGACTTGTACTGTCATTTGCAAATATCTTCTCCCATTCCATGGGTTGCCTCTTTGTTTTCTTGACTGTTTCCTTTGCTGTGCAGAAGCTTTTGATCTTGATGAAGTCCCAAAAGTTCATCTTCCTTTTTGTTTCCTTTGCCTTTGGAGACATATCTTGAAAGAAGTTGCTGTGACTGTTATCGAAGAGGATACTGCCTAGGTTCTCCTCTAGAATTCTGATGGAATCCTGTCTCACATTGAGGTCCTTTATTCATTTTGAGTTTATCTTTGTGTAGGGTGTAAGAGAATGGTTGAGTTTCATTCTTCTACATATAGCTGTCCAGTTTTCCCAGCACCATTTATTGAAGAGACTGTCTTTTTTTCCACTGTATATTTTTTCCTGTTTTGTTAAAGATTATTTGCCCATAGAGTTGAGGGTCCATATCTGGGCTCTCTACTCTGTTGCACTGGTCTATGTGTCTGTTTTTATGCCAGTACCATGCTGTCTTGGTGTTAGAACAAATATCGTTAAAATGTGTATGTTACTTGGAGCAATCTACACATTCGATGCAATCCCTTTCGAAATATCATTAACATTTTTCACAGAGCAGAAACCCACAGTATTTAGAGCTGCACTGGCCAAGTATTAGTGGCCACGTTGGCTTCTTCTTTGGGTCCTTGAATGCAAAGGGATTCTGAGTGCCCTGGGATCTAGTCATTTACCTATAGTACAAAATCCAGAATAAAATTTTACATCTGTATTTATTATTATTGCGTATAAAGTGGAAAAGCAATACGAAACAGAAAGGGGGGTGAGGTGTGTGGGTGCTGTGCTTGTTTAAACTAAGAGAGAGCCCCTGGAGCTGACAGGACAAGGCTGTGCTGGGAGAATCCCCATTACGCAGGAACTGGGAATGGAACTCTGCATTGTTGGAGCAGGAATTTCCTCCTTCATTCTTCTTCAGATGCAAGTCTCTAGACATGGCACTGTGGTGAGGAGGAACTGGGGGGCGCTGATGCTTTGAAGGGTGTTCAGAATATTCTCACTTGCTGTGGGGGTGGTGGGCTAAGGAAGCCAGCTCCAGAGTACATCAAAACCCTCTGCTGTCTGGGGAGTCAGCCAGGCAGGGCTTCTGGTCTCACCAGATGGGTTGTGACCATCTGAAGGTAAGAACTCTGCCATTTTGCTAGCTTGGGGAAAGCTGTTAAGGGTTGCACCAATGTCAAAGCAGAAATAAAGACTTTCTTTGCCTGACAAGGAAGAGTGACCCACAAAACTGAAGACCAGTGGTGGTGTGTTCTATAGCGCAGCACACCTGCGAGCAAAAGTCAGAAACTGTAGGACTTTGACAGTGGCTCCCCCTCCCCCATTTACAGGACACTTTCAGAGCTAATGTGAGACAAAGCTTGTGGGAAACCATGTGGTATTATTTGATCACGGTGGGGAAGGAACCCCAGCCAAAATATCACCTTCATTCTGGATTTCCATCATTATAAGTCATGCTCTTGATGCCCAAGTGATTTATTAATTCACTTAATAAATGTGTTTGTTTCTATCAGGCTGCATACTGTAAAGAATTTTAAGTACCTAACCAGAAGCTAAGGCATAAAGAAGAATTCAAAGGGAAGGAATGGAAATAAAACTACAAAGTTAACAAAGAAAAGTAAAGATACTACAAATGAGAAAGTCATGAGGGTGTATATAGGTGCTATCATTGAATGTAAAACTTGCCTCTTGGCTGGGAAAACAGAATGGAAGAGGTGGTCAGTGACACAGTGTTTACTATCAGGGAGGAAATATGCACATGTCAACATAGTAAAGGCTCTGGCAAGTCATGCAGCCGATAACAACAGTAGCGTACCAACAACCATCAATGACTCTATTCTACTGCGGTGTAGTGCATTGTGCACTTAGCCTCTCCATGACCCAGCATGGAGTGTTGACTGTGGTTTATTGGCACCCAACACCTCTGACCCTTCCTACTGTTTATCTTCCTGAAATGCAGAGGTTGGGACTCTAAACTGGCTTGGCCACACTCTCCTACACATGGGATTCTAATTGAGAAAAGAAAAAACAAAAAAACAAAAACACCTCCAGCAAGGTGCCCTGTGGGGAGATGTGGAGGGAGGAAGTGGGGCTAAAGCTGTGTTCTTGCATACTGGCTATTTTTACCATCTGGTGGTCCTGGTCTTGGGGTTGCTGGTGTCAAGTGACCAACTTTAGATACAGAGATGCCAGTGTCATGGGGTCACTGGACTGACTTGTTCATGGCCAGGCCAGTGCAACAATGGCGTTGGTGACTTCTTGAGCGCTGAGTGATAGCTACCATGGCTGTTCAAGCATGGCCCAATGAATCCTCACTTTTCCGATTGTGGTAGAGGTTGTGGCTTCCCATTCTTTCTCTTCTGGGAATCATTCCTACAGGTCTAGCCTAGAATTTTCCCCCCAGCCTTTTTTGGGGAATTTTGCAAGCACCTAATTCCCCATATCGAATCATTTCCACTTTGAACACTTGCAATATTGTCTGTGTCCTGCATTGAACCATGACTGACCCAGTCAGGTACTAATCATTCCTATTTTGTGGGTGAGAAGACCAAGTCACAAAGAGCTTGACTAGTTTGCAAAGTCACCCAGCTAATAAATAGTCCAGCTGGGACTCATACATGACTCAGTCTGATGGTAAGATCCACTCTTCTAACTGTTTAATTTTGTTTTACTCAGAATTTTCCAAACGAATGGATTCCAGAAACTGTTTCTGTGCAACACTGATGAACAGTCTATGGGAATAATCTCCAATAAGACCACCTTCAGACATTATTAGAGATTGAATTTTGGCCAGGTGGGACCTGGCTAAGTCAGTGGTGGGAGAAGAGGGGTGTGTTGCCTCAACTGGAATCTGGAAAAATACTTGACTTAGGAGCTGGGCAGAAAAAGCACAGTCTGTCCAGCAGAGCCTGGGGAAGGGAGGGCATGGAGGGTCGGAGCATGACATCACCGTGGTCTATGTTTGAAGACAGACTTGCAGCATGTCTTGGGGCTCCTTGTCACTTTTCTGCATCCATAAAATGAGATCAACAATACCATTCACTCACTCGTGTTTTGAAACGAGATGTTTTGGTCCGCATTCTTCCTCCAGGTCAAACTAGCTCAAGCGAAAGACAAACATTTGGTTTGCCAGCTCACACCTCAAACCTTTATACCTTCTGCAAAGGGAAGGCAAATTAGTGTGTTGGTTGAGAACTCTCTCTACCTTCAGAGCAGTTTCAGTCCAGGGGCTGCTTTTCCCTTCCATGGCTTTGGGTAGGTATTAGTTGAGTCCGTTCAACTGGGAGCCTTTACTTTGAATTTTATAAATAAGGGATAAGGGTCTTGGTTGATCTCTCTCAGGAGGCATATGGACATGTGCAAGCCCAGAGGAGGGGCCGACTTTGCTAAAGCACATGCATACACACACACACACACACACACACACACAGGCAGCCACACGTACACACACAGTACTGTAATTCATAGTACAATGGAGACCTTGAGTTTTTCTTAGCCAGGGTGGAAGTTATTAAGAAGGGGTCCAGGGAAAGTATGGAAAAAGGGACAGGACTGTTGGGAAAATTGGCAAAAGATCCCTTCCATCAACCTTGGTCTTGGGAGTTTTAGTTGTAAGGATAAGACTGATGTAAATCAATACTCAGTGATAAAAGGAATTCTAAGGTGGGCACCTGTTTCTCTCTGGGTCTTTTGACCTCCTTCTCCATTCTGGCTGTGTCTCCCTTCCCTCCATCATCCACATGCTCTGGGATTCATGGTCATTATATTTATGGTAAGTGTTTCAGGAGTTTGCACAACTTGACCCAGGCGGGAAGAGCTGAAAAGTCTGATACTCCCTCTGGCAAAGTGGTTCACACAGCTGCCTCAAACCTTCCTGGGCCTTCTTGCCAGGTGGCCGGATGGAGCTGGGGCTTTGGAGACTCCAAGGCAGAGAGATGCCTGATTATCCATTAAGTTGGAACATGCACTAAGACATCTGAAATGAGGAAAAGAAGCATGTCAGCGTGGCAGGGTAGGAGGAGTACAGTCCTAAAAGGAAGGAGGCCTGAGCTGGCTCTGTCACCTGCAAGTGGTGTGACCTTGGGCAAGTCCTTTTGCTCCTATAAGCCTGGATTTCCTCCTCTGCAAAATGATGGTTTTGGTGGTTGGATTGAGTGGTTTTGGTTTTGGTTTTGGTGATTTGGTAGTTGGATTGAGTGAGCTACAAACTGCCCTTCAACTAGAGTCTAGAGAGACCGCTATGAAATAATGACTCTGTTTTGGATGCTTCAAGAATACCAGCTCCTCCAGACTTTTCATAGAGACCCTGAGCTCCTGAACTAGTTTGTAATGAAGCCCAGAGTGGTACAGAGAAGTGCAAGAGAAAGCACAGGGAAAGTATGGTTGTGCTGGGGCTCCCACCCAAAGGTCTGTACTCGCTCCTCCACCCTGCATCCCTCACTGTTCTTCAGCTATGTCCCACACCAGCACACAAGGACCAGCCCAGCTGGATTAACTGCAATGTCATGATGCCCGGTGGTGAATTAGAGACTTCATTTCTCTGTTGTATAGAAGCCATGCAGCAGGAAAAGATGAAGAGGGATGGACGGGGAAGATGGAGAGAGAAGGAGAAGAGGAGGAGAAGGGAGGGGGCCAGACCGGGGCCGTGGCCAGGGAAGGAGAGGGAGGAGGAGAGTGAGAAGGGGAAGGAGGAGACCACTGCTACTACCACCTTCTTTTGCATTTCAGCCTGTAGCTGCGGGTGGGGGGAGACACATCTGAGTCCATTCCTCTGCTTCAGGACACCAGGCTAGTGCACGAGTCTGGAGGGTTTTGGGGGTCCTGCAAGACTATGGGGACTGTGCACCCCCAGAATGCTCCTACAGTTCCACACGGACCTCACCACACATCTCAGTGGCTCATACTGTAACTATTTTTTTTTAAGAATTTATTTCTTTATTCGAGAGAGAGAGAGAGAGAGCACACAAGTGGGGATGAGGGTCAGAGAGAGAGGGAGAAGCCTACTTTCCCCTGAGCAGGGAGCACAATGCAGGGCTTGATCCCAGGACCCTAAGAACATGACCTGAGCCAAAGGCAGATGCTTAACCAACTGAGCCACCCAGGCGCCCCCATAACTATTTACTTGACAATCTCTACATCCAGACTGTGAATGACATGAGGAAGGAGACCAAGGAGAGTAGAAATAGTGGGACTCGAGCACTCTAAGTTTCCATGATCTGTACTACCTGTGGCTCTTGGCTTCCTTCTGTCATGGTCCTGGGAAGCCATGTCCTTCATCAGCACCTCTCCTACTCTCTCTGGACGGCAGTACAACATCCCCCAGAAGTGTCCATATCTAATCCCCAGAACCTATGACTATGTTAGGTTACATGGCAAAGAGGAACAAAGTTGCAGGTGGAATTATTATGAATCAGCTGACCTTAAAATGGGGAGATCATTCTGGATTATCCGGGTGGGCCCAATGGAACCATGAGACTCCTTAAAAATGGGAAAGAGAGACAGAAGAGTGAGTGAGAGTTGTACTGGGAGAGGAACTGACCCCATCATTGCTTACTTTCAAGAGGCTGGAAGGGACTGCAAGCCAAGGAATGCTGGGAAGACCCCTAGATGCCAGAAAAGCAAAGACACAAATTCACCATGAGAGCCTCCAGGAGGAACACAGCCCTGAGACATCTTGATTTTAGCCCAGGGAAACCCACTTTGGATTTCTATACTGCTGAATTACAAGGTTATAAATGTATGTTGTTTGAAGCCACTGCATTTCTGCTGACATGCTTCAGAGGCTTAGGAAGCTAATATACTCTCCCTGCCCCACTTCTGACAGAGCCTGGCTCCCCCTTCCTCCAGCAGACCCCCAGCTTGAAGCAGTAACTGAACAGAACTAGCTTGGTACCATCCCAGGAGTGGATCCCTCCCTACTGGCTGGCCACGAGGGCTTCCTTTCCTTCCCATCTTCCTCCCCATTCTGGAGAGTACCACCAGGTCTAGCAGGCTCAAGGAGTCTACCCCCTGTCTCAGTCCTGATTTCCACTTCCAATCGGATAGTTTTGGACAGGTCTCAGTTTCATCTGGGGGAATCTGTGGGTTTTGCCTCCTGGCATTCATGCAACTTTTTTCTTGGGGCCACCTCTCCATATTCTTCTTCTTCTTTTTTTTTTCTTGCTGAAGATAAATATTGGGTTTCTGTGACTGACAGATGGAGTGTTCTCTGGAATTCTTCATTTTCACCCCCTGAAGCAAGGACTGCATAGAAAGATGATCGCACCTTGACCAGATAGACTTTGTAAGGGTATAAGCCAATTAATTTAAATGTCAGTGTCAACTCAATGTTGGGCTGCACAGTTAGTACATTTCTCCACTCAAAATGTCAACTCCTCCTTCTGTGTGATTGGTAAGAAATTGGAAATGACTTATCTAGATAAATATACATCCAAGGTAAACTGCTAGAGAATTCGAATTAAGAGAGGGGAGGGGATGCCACTCAGTCAGAATTATGACAGCAAGTGAGGGAAAACTAAATTTATACAAGTCATGGTGATTGTCCGTCTTTGGCACAAAGGACAACAGTCATTGTTATTAGGGTAGGAACAATTCCAGCCCTAGCTCCCAACTGAGTTCTAGAGTTGCCTAGAGGAGCAGACTGGGTCTGCCTTCAGGCAAAAAGCTTTCCAAATGAGAAGCTCATCCAGTGTCATTCTCCTTTACTACAAGCAAACTCATGTCTAATCTCTCCCTGCCTTCGGTCACTTCCTGGCACCTGATAATTGTTTCATATGTTTTGTTTACGTGTGCCTGCATCTACATCATCTCTGTCTCTGTCTGTCTATCTACCTATCATCTAACATGGTCTGATCTCCAGAGGATACAAACCACGGGAAGACAGATACAAGATACTCTGCCTTTCCTGAATGCAGTGCCGTAACACTTAGCTTTCCTGGACAGCGAAATGTTATGTGTAAGCCAGGAAAGGGCCAGCTGTGGCTGCACACATTGTGTATGGCTACTCTCTAGTGTGGGCAGCAGATTGCAAGGTCTGGAACAGAGGTATGCAAAACCAAAAGGTCTGCAAAGACTAAAAGATTTACTGCTTGGCCCTTCACAGAAGAAGTTTGCCAGAACCAATCTCCAGGAATGAATAAACGATATCATCCTAGGCAATCATCCATAAATATTATTTCTCATTACCAGAATTTTGGAATATACTTAGATGGTAGGAAGCTTAACATTACATTTTCTGGGAAGATTCTGGGCTAGAAACTGTGCATGTTGTTGGTTGCACGAAGGTCTGTATGGTCTGATGCACTGAATTGGAACGAAGGGTTAAAATTCTTCACCAAGGTCACACGGTAGAGAGGCCGGGCCAAGTCACAGAGCCAACGTATGGCTCCGAGGTTTGTGCGCTTCCTACTCTACCCACAGAACTTCCTCAGCCTCCAGGAAAACATTCTTCTAACTCAGCCTTTTGTGAAGCTTTGTGGAGAGCGAGCAATTAAGATTCTGACTTGAACTACCAGATGCTCTGTTCTTTTGAATCATCTTCAGGCTCAGAACCTCTTGAGGTCAGAGGCCAATTGACTGGTCCCCTCCCTCTGCTTCCTTCTTTGTCCACTTTCCGCTTTTAAGGTGGTACTGGCTCTCAGCCTTCAGCACAGAACTTTCCGCTCCAGCCAGGGCTGCAGTGAGAGGCTGTCATTCAGGTACGTGCAGCATTACATCTGCCGAGTCAAACCCTCCTTACCTTCTACCTCCTGCAACATTTTCTGCTTGTCGGTTACACTGGGTCAGTGACTGGCCCTGGTCACCAGGAGAAGTCAGTCCAAATTTCCTTGTCCTTACAAAGCAAAGGAGTGTTTTTCAGATGCATAGGCATAAGGCAGGAGTTACGGGTCCATTTCTTGGCATTCTTAATTCTTTCTCAGTGATGTGTTTCTTGTTACAAAAATATTATTTGTAATTTATCCTTAATACTATTGCTTGTTGAGAGTGATGGGAAGCAGAGAGAGGAGAAGAGTGAATGGGGTGGGCAGAATCATGACCCCCACTGAGGAAGCTGGATAAGTCTGGGGACCTTCAACGGCCGGGTCAAATCAGTGAATGAGACACTGCGGGGAAGGATTTCTGCATTTGGGGCCCAGAACCCCACCCTCAAATTTCTGACAAACAACATGTGAAATGTCTGAAGAGGAGAAGAAACCCGCCCACCCTGAGAAGCTGCTGTGTGCCAAGTATTTAACACACATCATTTTGTTTAATTCTCTGATAATGTGTATCTCAGCTGTCTGAAATTGTTTTTTCCCATGTAATGGAAAACTCAGCTTCATCTCGTTGCTAAGAGCTGTAATTCTCATCTATATGTAGTTGAACACGGCAGTGGTCACTGTCCTTGTCCTCTGTGCTCTGGCCGCCCTTACCTTTGTGTTCTCCAAACAGGCCCAGAAGATCCCCCTGTAGGATCTCTGCTCTTCACTCCTCTCCCCCCGATCCCTGGAAAGCTCCCAGGTAGGATCTCCTGCCCCGTCCCCTCTCTTCCTCAGGCCTTGTCTCTCCACTGAGACTCCATAAAATTGTCACTTGCCTGCCCTCTTTGCCTATTGTGACAAAGTTCATCCCTCCTAACCTCCTTTATTTCTACTATTTTCTCATGGCATCATCAGCTTCTCATCTACCATATAATTAACTTATTTTTAAGTTTATTTATTATCTGTTTGCCTCCTCTGCAATGCCAGTTCCAAAGGACTTAAGATCTTTATTCTCCTTACTGATGTATCCTAAGTATTTAGCACACTGCCTGTCTAGCCTATAATAAGTGCTCAAAAATATTTGCTGAGTGAATGACTGACTGGCCTCCCTCCTCTCCTTGGACAATGAGGACTGCCCCCACATCTCTGCTGTCACTGTCTCCATTTCACCTCCATCTTCCCACTGGGCCTCCACTTACGTCTTGGGTGACCACCTCCTATAACCCCAGGACCGCCATCTTTCCCCAATGCTGTGCTGGTACCACTCCACCGGCTTCAGAGAGGGAATTGTGCATGTCCCTTTACCTCCTGTATCTGGTCATGTACATCTGCAAATTTTAACTCCCCCAGGGCTCTAATACTCCAGGTTTGCCGCACATAGGGGTATGAATAACTGATTGGAGGAGAATGGTAGTAACCACTGGGCAGAAATCAACTTTATTTTATTTTATTTAAATTTTTAAAAAATATTTTATTTATTTATTTGACAGACAGAGATCACAAGTAGGCAGAGAGGCAGGCAGAGAGAGAGGAGGAAGCAGGCTCCCCGCTGAGCAGAGAGCTCGATATGGGGCTCAATCCCAGGACCGTGGGATCACGACCTGACCTGAAGGCAGAGGCTTTAACCCACTGAGCCACTCAGGCACCCTCAGAAGTCAACTTTAAATTAAATGTCCGACCTCATTCACTGATATTAAACATTCACAGTTTGTTCCCGGTACACAGGAAGTTTCTCTTTGCTGGCTTCTCTTGGGCTCCAGACTTCGGCTGTTCCCAGTCCTCCTCCTCCTCCTCCTTTTTTTTAAAGATTTTACTTATTTATTTGACAGACAGAGATCACACGTAGGAAGAGAGGCAGGCAGAGAGAGAGAGAGGAGGAAGCAGGCTCTCAGCAGGCTCTCTGCTGAGCAGAGAGCTCAATGTGGGGCTTGATCCTAGGAAACTGAGATCATGACCCGAGCAGAAGACAGAGGCTTTAACCCACTGAGCCACTCAGGAGACCCCCAGTTCCCTCTTTTAATGCTGATCATTCTTTTCTCTTCCTTCTTTCCTGGGTTTTCTGAATCTGCTAAATTTCATCATCCAGAATGATCAGAGGACAGCTCCCAAATTCCTCTTATGTTACTGCACAGACCACTTTATTTTCACTTTTTTCATAGGCAACACCTTCCAAATTATTATGGTGTTTCACTGTCCATAAGTAGGAAGCCATCATGGTTTATTTATTTATTTTTTTAACTTAATCAAAACCCCATCTTGCTCAGAACTTCACCTAGTGACATGAGGAACAACAGGAACTTGAAGTTCCAACTTTGTTTCCTGATTTTTGGTTTTTGTAAGGGCCAGGTCAAATGTTGAATCAGGTCTCCAACCCATCTCTCTAAGTGGAGAGCATTGCTGGGACCCTGGCTTGATGGAGACCCCAGGAGTAGTAAGCCTTAGTCTTCTCTTTACATTGGTGGTTCTTAACCCTGGCTGAACATAAGAGTTACCTGGAGAGCTGTAATAAATCTTAATACTCGGGACAGTCAAGCCAGAATCTTAAGGTGGGGACTAGTCTGCAGTTGGGTTGTGAACCATTGGTTTACACTCATGGTAACTGTCAAGTGAAATGATCTCCTTTAGGGATGTCGAAATGAAGGTTAGAGAAATCGGAACTGTTAGTTCCTCACAGAAGGTGTTGAACATGGGGCCCATGCTCCACACTCCAGAGCCCATCCCCCTCTCATGGGAAGTGTCTCCACATCTCACAGGTGGGTAGTTGGACCTGAAAACAAATAATTTGAATTTACTGTTACAGTAGAGGCACTGTAAATGCTTCACAGTTATAGAGGAAAGACCATCTAACTTTATGTGAGAGGTCAGGAAAGGGGCTTTTGTAAATTTTTTCTTGCTTTAGGGAAGCCCAGGGATGTTTTGTTCTAGCTTGGTTTGACCTGGACAAGCAGGTTGCGAAGCAAAGGGAATTGAGGACATAAGGAATGAATTAGTGCAACCCTTCATCCCCCAAGAGAGAGATTCTCATCAAACTCCCAATGAACGTGTAGTCCCTCTCCTCTCATTAACGAGGGAGGGAGTTTTCCCTGCTTCTGCTTCTGCCTTTTAGAATGGTCCATTAGTTCTGAGCAGTTCTCCTTCCCTTGGGGTCTGTTTTGAGAGGACTCCGTCAGGCTGGGGACTGACTCTTGTAAATGGCCTCCCAGGAAAATGGACAGTCAGTTGCACTGGGAGCTTTTTACTCTGCCAGAAGGTTGGGGAAGATGCTGCTAAGTTCTGTGGAAGATTATGCTTCTTTGGCTGGATTTTTTTGTCTTTTTTTGGTGGATATGAATGATGATGCAAAGGAAGGACCATGTTGCAGGGACAATAGCAGCTGATGTTCACTCCATTTCATTTTCCTACGCCTTGGCACACAGAGGACAGCAGCCATCAGTCTCCACTGGAGTTAAATTAGGGTCATGGACTGCATTTTGGTCAATGGGATGTTTAGAAATGATAAGCTACTTCCTTAAAAATGTCCTGACACTCCTGTTCTCTCTTCCCTTGCTGCAGCAACTTTGTAAGTTGTATATCAAGATGGTAGGATCACAAGATGGGGGATCTTGATCCTCTGAAGGGAGAATTGTACCAATGACTCTGCCAGCTTGATGTGACTTCACTGAGATTTGAGTGCAGCAGGAAGAGGTTACCTATCCTGATTCACTCTACATAGATATAACACATTTCAATTACCTTCCACAAGCACAGATAACCCTGAAACATATTTATGCACACACAAATAGAACCTCAAGCATATAAACTGTATATATATACACACATGCACAGAGACACACATGCATGCCACATTCTAATGTACACATAGAAGCAGAGCTCATTCACGCACGTTTTTCTCTAGCATGTGAGACACCCATGTTGACACAGCTACAGAAGGACAGATATGCATGCAGCATGCAGGGTGAGCCAACTGCTCCTGATCAGCTGTATGACCTGTGGTCCAAGGCTTAGGCTACTTTAACTCCCCACCAATTTATTCCACCTCAAAACCCTGCCAATTCCCCTTAATCGGTAAAGTCTCCAACATGGGAGTTGGAGAGACCTCAAGTTATTCTTCATGTTTTTTTCAGGCCTTCCTTGGACATAAATGCTTTATGACACCACGTCTCATTTGCTGTTGGAAATGTGCCAGGCTGAGGGACAAGGCTGTATGATATTCATAGGGACAGCACAGTTAAATAGAAAGGGCTTAGTATCTGGCATCAGAAGACCAGGGCTGTCATTTACTGCCTCTGGTCTTGGGTGCATCAATCAACTCTCTGAGCTTCAGTATCCTCATGAAAAGCAGGGGCAATGGAATTCCTACCTCAGAGCCTTGTAAAGATACATAGAAATTATTTACATGAAAGTCCGTTGCTAGTACTTTAGTCCAACAAGCATGGTGTGAGTGCCTCCTGTAAGTGATCTCTGTGCTCGATACTGGAATTAGAGAAGTAAGCAGGCCATTTCTCGGGCTCAAGGGGCTTACACTTTTGGGGAGAGAACCAATGTGTAAACCAACGGCCATGTTGGAGGCTATACAAGGTTCAAAGCAAGCTTTGGAAGAGGGCACTGAGGTGGGAGAATGAAAGAAATTTTTGCAGAGAAGGTGACATTTGAGTTGCTTCTTGAGGGGTGAGTAGGAGTTTGCCAAGTGAACAAAGAAAGGAAGGAACTGTGAGCAGAGAATCAGCATTCATAAAGGCCTAGAAACATAATGGTATGGCCTGTTCCATGGCTTTTTTTGTGGATTATTGACCTTATTTCCTCAATATCAGAGACATGGTTTTCATATTTTAGTATTTTTTTAATTCCTTCTGCATCTTAAAACTAATGAAATACAACATAAAACATAGTTTGGCATTCAAAGACCTACATTTTCAAGAATAAGTCAAAAAAATGTATCTTACAAATTAAAAAAAAATCAAAGATCAATGACCCAAAGGGTAGAAATCTCAATTTTTCTTGGACAGTCCATTTTTGTGTGTCTTTGATGATAATTTCTCAGACTTGGATGTTTCTAACTTATACTTTTATATTCAGCTTTTGAATAAAGGAATCATTTCTGGACAAGTTCATCTTCTAATTTAAAACTCAGGATCACTTTTTTCCATAAGCTTGAGGATTTAAGTTTCAATAGCTCTGATTTTGTGAGTGACTTCCACTTTTGGGTATAATTCTTCAGAAAGGATATTAGGGAGTTTGCAAAATAGCAGCTCAGTCATGTCAATTAAGCAAATAAAGGTAAGATTTCACTTTGTTTTGGGCATGAAAAGTTATTTCCTCAGACAGAAATATATGCTATTATTTCTCACTGATTTTGACATCTCCCAAATGTTTATCAACCCATTGTCCATGTCAAGCATCCATGTTCCTCTGCACTTCTGGAACCAGGATGGGGCCTGGGAGATAGTCAGGAATATCAAGGTATAAAATGAGAAATGCTTTAGACATTAACATAGAGGAGCAGGGCTGGGGTGAGGAGGTAAAGGGAAGGCCTTCTCCATGTGAGTGTTGTCTATGAGAAAACCAGAAACACTTTTGAACATTTCACTGAAATTTGAGAATATGAAATCACTGAACATTTTTCATCAAAGAAAGGTAACGAATAGTATAGAATCACTAAGACAAATAGAAAAAATGTGATTGTTGTCTTTTTTGGGGTATTTTGTGTGTGTGCGTGTGTGTATGTATCTGTGGGGTGTGTGTGTGTGTGTGTACTCTGTGAGGTTAACACTATTTGTTAGGGTTCTCATAGACTCACTGGGGATGCTACTCCTTCAGGTCCTCCTTTCTCACTGGCAGTTTGAGAATGCTCCTACTACACTGTGATTCCAGAAAATTACCCTTGTGGAAGGAAAAGGCTAGTATCATCCCCAACTCCTGACCTGTAGCTGAGAAAATTCTTTCCTTACACCTCCCCACCCCTGATAATTTTGTTGTGTCTCTGTTCTCCTCTCTTCCCAACAGCATTGGGCATGACCATGTTTTGGTAAGATCTGGGTCTGCTTTTTTAAAATGCCAAAACCAGTTTTCCTGTGCCTTCTTCCCATTTTTATGATTCTTCTTTGCTTCTGGCAATGGAACAGTACCTTCTCAAATGGGAATTGTCATCTCTTCTCATTCTTGACATCGTCCCATTGTTTTACCACCCACCTGGATTTTGTCTCACTTCTAAGCAATGACATGGGTCTGAACACTTGTTCTTTGTGTTGTGATGTGTGTCTTCTCTGAGGAACTTTGTTTTGTGACAGCCATCATAAGATAATTGATTTAAGAGAAGAAGTATTTGACATTAACACAGAACTTCCCAAAGGCCGGAGGAAACTGGGCATTGACAATCACTGTTTCATTTTGACTTAGATAACTAATTATATTTATTTTTGTGGATTTTTTTCCCTTCAAAACTCCAAAGAAATGAGCTCCGGTAAGCACCTTCTATGTACCAGAGACTGTACAAACATAATGTCAGGTATTGCTCACAATAATGATTTTGCTGTATTGGTATAATTATAGTAACCTCACTCTATGAATGAGGAAATTGAGACCTACAGAGGTTGGAGATCTTGTGTAACTCTCTATTGAGAGCCTCTGATTAAAGCATCAGCAATTGAAGGAAGGAAATCAGTTCTATAGTTTTGGAAAGAGTACCACAAATCAATAAATAACAGCTTATTATTTTCAGTTTCACTTGTGATGATGACTGCTTAATTTTTCTCTTTTTGTATTAGTTATAGTAAAATGTTAAGGTGAAATAACAAGCACAATAAGAACATGATTTAGAGAACAAAGATGTTTACTTCTCTTTCATGTAACAGTTTGAGGAAAAGTATCCTATTTTGCTCCATAAAGTCATTCAGGGACCCAGGTTCTTTCCATCTTGTGGCTCCTTCACCTACCAGAGCACTGTCCTCAACTGCACAGTCAAATCTGGATCACTGCTACATCTCAGTTCCAGCCAGTGAGGAGAAAGAAGAAAGGAGGTGGAGGAGGTACCCCACTGTCTTAAGGCACAGCTTGGAGATGGCATATATCACTATGTCAGTTCCATTGTAGTCTAGCTAGCCAGCAATGTGCTTGAGTATACTTATTACACTGAAGAAGAGAGTATTGATTTGGGGGAATATATAACAGTCTTCATAAAATATTCTTATCCTAAAAAAAAATTGTACATTCCAGCATTATTTGAGTGCCTGACTCATTTGCTCAGGGTGTTAACTTTAGGATTCATTTTCCTTGTATGTGTTGCTCCTGTAAGTTCAATGAAGGCAAGGACCATGCACCCAATGTCCAGGACCCAGCATGGTATCTTGGATATAATTCACTTTTGATAATTATTTAATGGTTATCCCTGAGCCTAAAGAAGAGGGAAATTCAGCATTCCTTTTTCAAGGACAAAGTTAAGGTGACTTCCACTTCTTTTTCAGTTCTTGGGAGAACTAGAACAGGTATAGGTACAAAGTAGTTAGTATGAGCTACCCCTGTATGCTGAACTTGAAAGGAGGCTCTAGGGCCACAGGCTCTGTGTTATTCACCTAACTGAAGAGAAAATGGGTTGACAAGTTTTTCACTTAAAACTCAAAAGGAGGGGTGCCTGGGTGGCTCAGTGGGTTAAGCCTCTGCCTTAAGCTCAGGTCATGATCTCAGGGTCCTGGGATCGAGCTCACATTGGGGTCTCTGCTCAGCAGGGAGCAGAGAGCTTCCTCCTCTCTGTCTCTGTCTGTCTCTCTGCATACTTGTGATCTCTATCTGTCAAAAAAAAAAAAAAAATTAAAAGGGGAAAACAAGATGAAAGCCACAAACATCCAGAAATGTTCATTGTAAGTGCCTAAGAATTCTTCCCCAAATGGCTGTCTCAGTGTCTTGGCTTTACAGCCCTGATAACCCTAGAAAGTCTGTCCTTATTTGGCAGATGAACATCCCTCTGACCATGCAGGTGACAATTCTACAGATGCCCGGAGTCAGAACGACTAACTGGATTGGTCTTGGCCTTGGTGTCTCTAGACATTAGTTCACTCTTAAGCTCAGAGTTTTCTTTTCTTTTTTTTTCTTGTTAAGAGAATTGCTTCACATTATATTGTTTAGATTGCAGCTGTTGAAAAAAAAAAAAACAAAAACAAAAAAACACCTCTCCAGATGCTCAAGAGAACCAGTTTGCTCTTGATTGTACTCTGCCTGCATCTGTGTTAAAGAACAGAGCTTGAATCATAGCAAGTACTGAATAAATATTCATTGCATTTAATTGACAGATTACTTACTATAAGAACCTGACAGATATGGAAGGATGTCACCATCGAAGTGCCTCTAGTTCAATCCTCTAATTTTAGAGGTTATCCCATTGAAGGCTAAAGAGCTCAGGGATCTTAGCTTAAGCTTTAGAATAGGGATGGGAACCCAGCTTTTCTGGATTCTCTAGCACCAAGCTCCATCCCTTCTGTATCAGCAACAAATAGTGGTGATTTGCCAAGAGGATTTTAGTCTTTGGAAATTATATTCACACCTGCTTCCATGTCACTGTTTCTAAAACACACCTGTCTTCACCTATGTCTTCTAGGACCATTTACCTTCTTTCTATGGCACTTGCTCACTGCCCCATCCTTCCTGATTCTCTCTCTCCTTGGATTTGGGGTCTCTCTCCTGGACGATTCTTAGAGTTACACTTGCTCTCTCTTCTCTATCATCACTTTGATGGGTGGTGATTTTTGCACAGGGTGGGTTGGATTATTGAAATGGATGAATAAGGAGTAAAAAAAAAAAAAAGACCAACTGGATCAAATAATTTACATCTGCATATGTATTAGTATCTGTTTTTACAACATGCTTTTAAGTATCTCAGGATCAGGGACACCTTAGCACTGGACTGAGGTCATAGTAACTCTGTAGTGATTTGTGAAAAACATGACTAAGTGAATATGATTTAGAATTCTCCAAGTGTCTACTATTGACAGGGTTTATGGACATCTCGCATTTCACCTTTCCAATTTAATACAAAGGAGATCAAGACCCAGCAGGGCTGTGTGGCTTCAATGAGGTAGGGCAGCTCAACAGTTCTTGAATCCACAGTTCTGAGGGGTTTCTCTCTCCCCATCAACAAGACTGAACAGAGGAGAATAAACAAAACAGGGGTCACTTCTTACATCTTCCTGACAAGCACACCAAGACCCATGTTCTGGGAGGAAGGTTGGGGAAGAAGGAAGGAAGCATGGGGTCCTGGCTATATCTGAATCTATAGATTCAGGGCCCCATTTCTGTCTCTTAAGGTTACAGTCTTTCACCATCTTTGATGGATGGCCACAAGGGTGGGGGCAAACGTGTATTGGAAGGGAAAAGAATGACCTGCTCATGCTCAGCCATTCCATTGCAGAGAAAAGAATCTAGGTAAGAGGGCTGGAACAGAGCATTGGGGGTTCAAAACCGGCCTACAATTTCTGTTAAGTTAATTAATGTCACCAAATCTTTGCTTCTCATCTTGAAAACGGGGATTCTCATATCTACTTACCAGGTTTGCTGGGGAGCAAGATTATGGACTTAAAATCCCTAGAAAAGTGGCTGGCTCATGGTAAGCTATAAATTATAGCTGTTACTATTATTACTACTGTGTCTTTCTGCATTTCTCCAAACCTTTCCAATGAATATGAATTGGTCTACTCAATGCACATGTTTGGTTTTGCATAAAATGTACATAGTCCAGAACAAAACCAAGCCTTGCTATGCTAACAGTATATTCTAGTTCCTATGGTGGCAGTTCCCTTAAGAAGTTGCATTGCTTTTATATGTGGCCCCAAGAAGCTCAGCCAAGATTTCTAGCTCTATTATCTATGATGATACAGAGTTTCTACTGAAATGACCTCCAAATGGCTGGACACCCAGATACCAATACTCCATATCAAGACAGAACCCAAATTTAGTCTTTCATTGGTGGGGAAAATAACACAATTACTTTTAAAGTGTTTTATTTTACCCAGGGCCTTCTCATTACTGTTCTACCCATGGCTAATAAATGTATTGATCAATTAAAAAAAAAAAAAGAAGAAGTTGCATTGCTGAAGGGAGTCTGAACTTGGGTATCTTCTTCCTCCCTTCCTCATCCCCTTCCATCTGTCTGTCCTTCCTTCCTTCCCTCCTTCCTCTCTTACACTCTTTCATTATTCCTTTCTGTGCTCAATTCATTTATAATTTATATTCACCTATCTTTGAGAAATTCAGGCAGTTTGCATCATAAAAGTAAGCATGTGGTATGCAGTTTATCCAGGAAGGAAGACTACAAATATTTTAAGAGATGAGAAAAAAATGGGTTGAGAGTGCAGGTTAAGATTCATTCACCCATCAAAATTTTCAACATTCATTGATCATTTTATCAATATAGAAAAAACAGGGGTGGGTGGAAGAGTAAGACAGTCTCTGCCTTCCAAGAAGCTATTGTCTAAGGAGAGACAGAAAGTCATTAAAAAACACTTATTGCCATTTTAATATATGCAAAGTCCAATGCTTGGGATTGCAAATAGGTTCTAAATTTAGCTGTGTTTCCTGGTAGCCAGGGTAAAAATGTGCATAGAACACAGTGAGTTTTTGGTCCTTCCTTCATCTGATAGAGGGCACATGTGAATCCTCCTGGCAAGGAAACTAGACCTGGATTCACATGATTTACTGACCCACCATAACTCCAGGTTACACTGCTTATGCCGTTCATGAAAAATCTCAACCTCAGAACTCATAGTTCCAGCATGTTCTGTCATCATGGGTGATGTTATGCAAACATAGTGTGAGTGTGGGGGGGGGGTGTTATAGCATGTAACACAGATATTAGCAATAATGATTTTATTCTAAGTAGTCCAATTCTGCCTTTGGAATATTTTGTCCTACTTTTCTGGTGTCTCTTTCCTGTAATTTGGTTCCCATCTCTGTCTCTTAGCTCCCTTTCCTATTGAGATGTCCCCTGATTTTCCAGAGCTGCCCCCTCCACTGCCCACATGGACTGTTCTTAATGACCCTCAGGTCTGTGGCTACATTAGTCATTCTCAGGTCCACTGAGAATAAGGTCCATCCTCTCTTGCCCTCTCTAGAGTGTGTTCTTTACTTGGTCTCCTTTCAGAAGGCTGCTAGATCCACAAAAAAACTGGATGGGTGGGCACAAATGGCACACAGTTCTCCCTCTGTGTCCTCTGGGGCTTTCTTTTCATGAACACTCCTTTTCGCAGACATCCAACTGACCTCCGACTGCCATGTCATGGCCAGAACTATTTTTGACACACGAAGGAGGCTTTGCAATTTGCAAAGCACTTTCACACATTTCATACATACTAACTTAGTGAGATTGTGTATATTTTTAAATGTTGCTTTTTTTCACTTAACTTTATATAGTAAGTATTTCTCCATCTTTTTCTTTGGAAACATCACATTTGAAGGTTTCTGTTATATACATGAGGCAAGAAGTTCTCTATTGTTGGGCATTGAGGGTGTTTCCAGTTTTAATTTGTAAAGCTACCTTGAGGATCTTGTTGCAGCTATCTGGGCTCTACATTTTAGATTATTTCCCAAAGTTAGATCCCTATGAAGGAGATTTCTGGGTCACTTTAAGATTCTTGAGAAGAATTTGATCTTTGCCTTATTGGTTGTATTTTTAATGGGTCCCCATATAAATATCTTAATGATATCAAGAAGAGGTCTTCTATTGGGTGGCATGAAAATGTTCATTCAGAAAGACTGATAGGCCAACTTATGGAGAGTCAAGTGCACACATACACACATGCACGTACACAGTGCTGACCATAATTCTTCCTCATTGAGGAATTGGTAAACTTCTTTGTCAGGTGTGACCAAAGAAAGCAACCTCATCCTGCCAGAATTTTCTTCTTTGTTTGCCTCTGTGTTGAATATTAGTCTTTTTCCTCATAGTCTAGGATAGTCTATGTTTTAAGGGTTCCACCTTGAGTCAATGATTTCCTACGTTTGGATAGGACACTTTCCTCTCTACCTAACGAGAGTACAGGCTCTCACTGTACCCACCACTGTCCCTGGCTGTGTCCATTCCTAACTTGCTTCTGCACTCATCTGTGCAATGATGGAACATAAAGAGGCCTGCCACCTTTGGGGAGGGCGCTACAGAATGCCAACCATGCTGTCTGTGTCTTCAAGTAGTTGCTTTCCTGGGGTCCCATGACTCCATGTGTGTTCTGTGACACTCCCCAATGGTCCAAATACCCCATAGCTATTCCCCTGTGCATGTATCCAGAAGTATCCTCCTGCCCCAAGGATGTTCTGGAATCAGGCCACCTAGTAGTTTGTTGTTAAGCTATGCTTACTCTCATAGGGCTTTGCTGGTGTATGAGCAAGTTTTAAATTTTATTATCTGTCTAGGTTAGTACAGGGACATGGTGTGTTACTTGTTGTTCTAATATTGAGTGCTGGGAAATCTTTTCATTTTCTGGCATTTCTTGGTGACTTCTTTTGACCAGCTCCAGGTATTGGGACAATGTAGAGGTGTGAATGTCCAGGGAGTACAGGTTGGAACAAAGCAGGGAGGGGAGCAGCAAGAAGATGGAGGCATTTTCAAGTGATAAAGCAGTCAGTGCCAACACCTCATATATCACGGGGTTGGAGGGGAGCACAGCATGTTAGACACTGAGGGAGAATTTAGGTCATATGTTTGGTGTCTATAACAAGTTAATTTGCTCCCCAAAGACGATTCTGTAAGAAAGAAAGTTGGTCTGAGCAGAGGAAGCTGATATCAAGGAGTTAGAACTCTTTGCTCAAGGAAAATGGTTTGGGAAGAAACCTCTGGTGGAAACCAGTAAACACTAGCTTTGCAAACACCACCTCCAGCTAACTGCCTGCACAGTGCGGGAGCCCACAGGGAAAGCAAGGGCAGCCCCCTGAGCCACCTGAGGCAGTGCCCACTGGAGCCCAGAGGAAAGGGTTAATTTAGTTGAGGCTGTTGTCGTCTGTGGGGAAGCTAAAGGGAAAACCACACCGAGGAACTCATGGGCTTTCATGAAAGTTTAATTTGCTTTCGTGTAAAGGGAAAAACTTGTATCCGGGTTTGCTGTGTTAGCAAGGATGAGAGTTTGGGACAGGGATGGAGCTGGTAAAACTGTGATCCCAGAGATGGAGGGGCGTGTGTGTGTGTGTGCGCGCGCGCGCGTGCACACGTGTGTGTGTGTGTGTGTGTGTGTGTGAGAGAGAGAGAGAGAGAGAGAGAACGAGAGAGAGAAAGAGAAAGAGATGGAGGGAGGGGGAGGATCAAACCCAGGCCCTAGTGGTGGGGAGGGGCATGGGGGTCAGGCCCCAGATTCACAAAAGACCTCAAATGTAGACTTTTCTTCAGATGACACCTAATAGGCAATTACCATGGGGCGCTTTGGTGGCTCAGTTGTTTGTGCCTGATTTTGGCTCAGGTCCTTATCTTGGGGTCCTGGGGTCTAACATTGCTGGAGGCTCTGTGCTCAGTGGGGATTCTGTGTGTCCCTCTCCCTCCCCCTGTCCCTTCCCCTGTTCATGCTGTCTCTGTCTCTCAAAAAAATAAATAAAATTCCTAAAAAAAGGGAGGAGCACAAACTTAAAAAAAAAAAAAAGATAATCACCAGGATATCTTGAAAAGATTTATACAAGTCAATTTCCTCAAATAAATTTTAAAACTCACTGGGGCCTGGAGTGTACTCCAAATTGATGTCTTAAAATAAATTATACAGTTATTCTATGCAAATCATGATTATATTGCTTTGTATTTTTGCATGCCAGAAGTGTTAATTTATTAAAAGTAAACATTTAAAACTGCTCACAATTTCTGTAAGCCTGTTTTGGTGTTTTCCATCTTTTTTTTTTTTTTTAAAGATTTTATGTATTTATTTGACAGGCAGACAGCGAGAGAGGGAACACCTGTGGGTGGCAAAGGAGAACCAGGCTTCCTGTCTGGAAGCCTCATGTAGGGCTTGATCCCAGGACCCTGGGATCACGACCTGAGCCAAAGGCAGATGCTTAATGACTGAGCCACCCAGGTTCCCCTGTTTTCCATCTTTTAATATATTGAGAAATTCTTTTTGTGTGTGTGCAGTAGTTAATTTAAAAATGACTCAATAATTTCTCAAAGAATATGAAGGTTTTTATAGGAAGACGACATCCCAACACAGGTTGGTCTAGCATGTGAATAATAACAAAAATGAACTTCCTCAGAACTGAACAATGAGAAATTCTTGAATGAGAAGCAGCCAGGGCTGCCGAGGAACCCTATCTGGATCAGAGCCTCAGTCAGGAAGGGCTCTGTCAAGAAGCTAGAAATCACTGACCAAATGGCCACCACAGCAATGATAACAGTAGTTGCTGATGATATTGGTGATAAGAACAATGGTCAGTGAGCCTGTCAGTAGAATTTGCAACTCTTGATCTCTGGGTTGTGAATTCGAGTTCCGTGTTGGATGAAACTTACTTAAAAAAAAAAAAAAAAAAAAAAGAACAATTGTCAGTGAGTCCTATGAACCAGGTGTGAGCCCATATGGAAATCCTACTTTCTGAAGCCCACCACACACTAACCAGCAGGTAGGGGAGTGGGCCACTTTCTACTACAAATAGACACTTTTTTACTACCAGGTATGTTTTATGCATTTTAAAAGTCAGCTGTGTTTGTTCTCAAACCGGTTTATGTCACTTGTCTTTGTTATCAAATATTTAATTAACTACTAGATAGTATGACAAAATATGATCATAAAAATCAAGGTATTATTGCCATGAACATCAAGTTGAATTTTTGGGAACCTACTATGAATAATGTTACCCACTAAGCAGGTTGTATGAATTAATCATTTTTTCCTTATGGTAACCACGCTAAATGTTAGCTATTATCCTTACTATAATGAAAGCCAAAATGAAATTCATAGAGCTTACATAATTACTCAATGTTACTTATCTAATAAATAATGGAACCAAAATATGAACCCAAGCTGACAGACTCCAAAGCCCGTATACCTCCATCCACACTGCAGTGACCAGCCAACCTCCCATTCGTGCCTGAAGCCTTTCAGGGATACAGCTGAAAAAGACACCAGCCTTCATCTCGTATAGCTCAGAATCCCAGGGGCAGGCAGGCAAGTAAACAGATCACTGAACAGCAGGTCCAAATATGAGGAAAGGACCTGGAAACCACTGGCAATGCCTATATGGGACATCTGACCTGAGCTGGGGAGAAGAAACTGGAGAAAGCTTCTGGAAGGCAAAGCAGTTTGAGACTTACCACATGAGCAGGCATTACCAGGCCCACAGGCTACAGATTCTGCCCCAGATCCCAGCAGCTCGTTTTCGGAGAGCAGTTCCCTGGTGAAACTCAGTCCTTACAAACCAGCATGGCCAGATGTTTTGGAGACCTAATTGGAATGATAGAGGGGCCACGGGGGAGCCAAAATGAGCCTGCCCCCTCAATGCCTGTGGGGCTGGATGATATCACTGCCCCCGAGGCCTCTCCAAATACCCCTGTAATTTTCTGCGAAGTAAATAGGACTCTGTTGAAATGCTGGAAATCACTGACCTTGTCCTGTTCATCCGTTGAAAGGCACTGAGCGAAGGCGGGTAGGAGAGGGGGTGGGTGGAGGCTCCAGGGACCCTTCTGGGCTCATTTGAAGTGAGAAATGCTAAGCCTGCCATATTTAATGACAGGCCTGGGAGTATAGTTGAAAGCACAGGAGCAGCACTTCCCCTTGACTCTCCTGTGCCCTGTAACACTGCCTCCGGGCCTTGCTAAGTGGTGACTCCATCTCTCACCATGGACGGGGGCCAAGGGACCAGCAAAGATTCTCAGACAGCCCCTTACCTGCCAAGCCTGCGGATTTCTTTCTCTCTTTCTTTCATTTTTTTTTTTTTTTAAAGAAATTGGCTTTTCTTCTTGTGGGGTCTCTGAGGTTCTTCAGAGACTATGAAAAGCTTTAGAAATTGTTCAAAACATACTCTGATGAGAAGACAGGGGAGGAAGGGAGGGCCCATAATGGAACCTGAAGTCAGAGTAACAGCTTCGGGGCCCTCAGACCTCATTCCCCTTATTTTCAGGAGAAAATCTTTTG
This sequence comes from Mustela lutreola, assembly GCF_030435805.1. NCBI lineage: Eukaryota > Metazoa > Chordata > Mammalia > Carnivora > Mustelidae > Mustela > Mustela lutreola. The sequence goes on along the minus strand of NC_081292.1, from coordinate 7,163,663 downwards.
TACAGAAGAAATCTTGATGACTGGTCAAGATGGCTAATTGAAAAGTTACCCCCTTACACGACATGCTTGGATTAAAAGCTTTCTTGGTTCTCTGGGATGGAAGCACGTACGGATGTCAATTTGATCCTTTGATTATGTTTGAGCTTAGTACCGAGTCTTCTGGGAAATGCAGAGTGCCTCACCCAGTCTCTGGGATCCGGCAATAGCTGGGATCTGAATCTGACAGTAAAGCTGTTTTCTTCTCTGCCTACTAACATCTGATCAAAGTAGTGGCCCATCAGTCACTAAATATAAATAAATAAAGTAAAAGCTGCAGAATCAACGCTTAGGGAAAAAAAAACCTTCCCCTTGCATTTTCAGGATGTCTAATTAATGATGTGAGTGGGCAATTTGCTTGAGACCTTGCTGATTAATTTATCAAATGCCAAAGTCTTTGTTGTTTGCATCTCAGTCCAATTAGTTAAGTGGTGGATGTGACAGACAAGGCAGTATCTCTGGGAAGGCCCTTGCCACACCCTACATGGCCCTCGTCCTATTCCCACTTCCAGGGTGCCATGCCCCTTCCTATCTCCTGAGTGATTGCCCAAGATTGGTTCCTAACAGCCCAGCCCATGAGTGGTCCAGGGCAGCTTGTGCCTCAGGATGAAGGCAAAACACATTAGCTATCCCAGAAGGGCCAGTCCCTGACTTACTGCCAGTACTCTCAGCCCACCACTCGATTAGACTTGATTTAGCTCTTCAGAACAGATCAACCTTTGTTGTCCTCGAATTAATAATAAGCAAGAGCTCACATGGGCCAGGAATGTCATCATTCATAAAGTGGCTTTCACACCTGTTGTGATGAAAAGTTTAGGACAATAATTATAGTCTCCACTTAGCAGAGGAAAAGTGGATGCTTGGAGAGGTGGATGTAAATTGGTCAAGTTCACTGTATCAGGTATCTAACAGTCGTAATTGTGATGCAGAACATACTACCTTAACACTCAGTGGCATACGAAGAGGAGCATTTAGACAGCTCACTTATGTATGCAGTAGCTGTGGGTCTGCTTATGTAGACTGGGTTTGGCTGGTGCAGTTTAGTCCTGCTCCTTGAGTCCCTCATCCTCCTGCTCTGACAGAAAGCTGTCCTGTGCTCTTCTCATGGTCACATGGAGACAGAAGAGCTCAGACTTGGAGCTGGCACACAATTACTTATACCTTGCTCTATTAGTCAAAAGGAGTCATATGGCTAAACCAAGTCAAGGATTGAGAAAATATATCCTATTCATTGTAGTGTGGGTAGACAAGAGGCACAGATCAAGAAGGAATGGAGAATTGTGGCCAACAGTGCGATCTATAATAGTGAGATGAGAGGAAGAAAGAGCCAAAAATCTAACTGGGCTTTTACTCCAGATTGTGTACATTTTACTTGGTACAGGTATTTTGGGGGCAATAGCAGTGTGGCCAGGCGGTTTCTAAAAATGGGGACAAAGCAGTAAACAACCACAAAAAAGGCAAAGTCTTTGATGTTATGGAATTTAGTTTCTAGTGACGAAAGACATAAAAGTATCTAAATAAGAAAAAAAATTCAGGTAGAGATATGGACAGTGCAGACAAGGAAATGGGCAACATTTATGAAGGACCGGATAGTAAATATTTCAGGGTTGCAGGTGTCAAGCCTGATATCTGTTGCAATTATTCATTTCACAGATGCAGCACAAAAGCAGGCTACTGTTTCCAGAAGTGATTTTAAGGAGACAAGAGTAGAAGCGAGGAGAGGAGTTAGAAGATCATTTCCCTAGCCCAGGTGAGAGGTGCTGGTAACTCAGACAGGATGTGTACTAGAGAAGATGAGCAAAAGTGTATGGAATGGGAGGTGTCTAGAAAGGGGTTAATGGAACTTTCCAGTTAGTCAGATATGGGAGGTGAATAAAAGGATAAATCCAGTATCTCCTGTAGGATTCGGATTGAGCACATAGTAGGAGGGTTGTGATGCTCACTAAGATAGGAAGACTGGTGTGAATGCAGCTTTGGGCATCAGGAGTGACTAGGGTTCTGTAGTTCAGGTAAGAGGGAGATGATGAGTAGACATCTACGTAGAGACATGACGTAGATAATGGCTCTATGAGTAGAGTTCCACGAAGAAATCCTTTCTAGAGATGTAAGTTTGGAAAGCCTTCTGTGTATAGATAGATAGCATTTAAAGTCATAGGAGTTGTTGAGATTGCTTAGGAAAAGAGTGTCTATAAGAAAGAGAAGTGTACCAAAGAGTGAGCCCTAAGATATCCTGACATTCAGAGGTTAGGAAGAAAAGAGGAAACCAAGAAGGAAGACTGAGAAGAACTGGCCAGTGACAAGGAAAGAAAACCAGGAGAAAGGTGTTGCCAAAGCTGAAGGAAAAGGGTTGAACCCGACTATGTTTCCTGTTGTTGCTGAGAAATCTGAAAAGATGCAGCCAGAGGGGTCATTTCAGCCTCTAGCCACCTACTCCCAGTGAGCGATGAGAAAATCATTAGTATTTAAAGCATCCCATATATGATAAATGTGGAATTAAGTCTGTGTTAAAAGGATGAATCACTTATGAAAAGATGTTGGGAGACCTGGATCATTGTATGATAAAATGATAAAATGATAAAATCATATCATTAGATGATAAAAATGAAATTAGATCCCTACCTTATATCATACAGAAAACTTTTGTTTTCATAAAACCTAAACATGACAGTCAATACTACATATATTAGAAAAATGTGGGGCATTATCTTCAAGTTTTTGAGGTGGAGAGTGATTTCTTTAAAAATCCTTGAAAAGAACTTTAAAAAGGAAAAATGAATGGATTTGACTACATCAAGTAAAAGTTTGCTCTTCAGTTAATTAAACCAGAGCCAAGGTTAAAAAAAACAAAAAACAAAAAACTGGCAAAGGATTGAAAGACTATATTTTAAAGGTACATAATAGACAAATTATTTTATTTTTAATGCCTAAATTCTGAAAATCAGCAAAAAATGTCAGGCACTCCAGACTTTTTCCCAAATATTAGAAAAAGAATATAAATAGGTAATTTAAAATATAGCATCCTAAAAGGCCAGTGAGTATATAAGTATATGATAACTTGATTGAGTTAATCAGATAAATGCAAATTAAAATAGTAACAAGCTGTCCCTTTATATACCTACTTAGCATATAAAGACAGGCAATGGAAACCTGAAGAGTGTTCAAAGCTAGTCCTGAGGAGAGAGTGATTGGTTCCATGTGATAAGAACAGGAAAAGCCTGTCAGGAAGTGACATCTGAGCTCAGCTTTGCAGGATATATGGAAATCCAGCAGGCAGAGAGGGATGAACAGAATCAGGAAATGGATCAGAGAAACAGAGTTGTAAATGCGCCAATAGGAACAATTGTTAATGAAGCCTCTGACAGTAAAATGCCAGTCACCAGGAACTATTCACCCCGCCCTCACCACCCAGTACCCTCAGGGATGAGCTGGAAGGCCAGGTGTCCAAGGATGACTCCTGGAAACAGCTACAGAGTGAAAGAAAATCATAGGGGCACCTGGGTGGCTCAGTGGGTTAAAGCCTCTGCCTTCGGCTCAGGTTGTGATCCCAGGGTCCTGGGATAGAGCCCCGCATCAGGCTCTCTGCTCAGCGGGGAGCCTGCCTCTCTGCCTACTTGTAAACTCTGTCTGTCAAATAAATAAAATCTTAAAAAAAACAAAAAAAGAAATACATATTTTAAAGAAAATCCTAAAGGCAAATCTCCAAGGGCTAGAGATGGTATTTTGAGTCCCCCAACTGGTGATCTTGAATCCACCGCATCCATGTTCCATCTTCTAGGAGAACAGGCACGCAGATGCTCCATGGGATGACTGGAGGGATGCTTGAAAGGTACCCCAACCTCTCCAAAATCCTGACAAGTTGTCTAAAGCTTCTCTGATTTGTGTCACTGTTTGATGTTAAAACCCTGGTGCCCTCAGTTAAATATAAACAATATCTAAGAAGAGTAAGGCAAGAGCCTCTTTTAAATTGTGATGCAAGAAAGTCTGAATTCAACAGGACCTATATCCATAAGGCTGGAGAAGGTTCTCCAGAACGAGATCCAAAGTTGCCGCAAACACTGGGAAGGCAGAAGGAAAAACTGTTATGGGGAGTGGAGGGGTTACTGAAGTGTTTTGACCAAGTAACCTTGAGCTGCAGATCTCTACCAACGTCAGATTCCCTCTTTATTCATTCTATATCTATTCACATATCATGCATTTATCGAACACCTTCTGTGTTCAGACAGTTTGTGAGGCATCTTGTCTCCACCCCCACAGAACTTGTAGTCTAGTGAGGAAGGTAAGTGATGGTTGCTTGATGACCACAATGAATGTATACTTGCAACTGGGATGTGTGATGGGATCAAGAGGACATCCTTCTCATAGGGAGCTCTGACCTAATAATCACTGCTCTCTGGGAGGCCTCCATTAAGAGGTGACAACTGGGCTGAGATTGCGAGACAGGAAGGGCTTGCCTGGGTGAAGATGGTGGGAAGAGCCTCCAAGTTCCAACCAGCACGGATGAATCTGCTCTGGCTGGAGGGGCTGTGGTGCTTAGTAGGGACAGAAAAGAGACCTGGATGGCTCAAGCAGAAGGAATAAAAGATAGTGAGAGAGATACAGAAGAAAAAAGGAGCTAGGCTCATACAGGCATCGTAGGTCATGCTAAACACATATGCATTTTTCTCAAGCACAAGAAGCCACTCAAGAAGCAGAGAGGTGACATAAAGAGATGTGCATCTTGAAACAATCACTCTGCTGGTCTGTGGAGAGCAGCAAGGAGTGGGTTCAGTCCAGTGAAAGAAGCACTGGATTGTTCAACGAGCAAGGACAGTGGTTTGAACTAAGATGGTTGAGAAAGTGGAATGAAGAGGATGTGAGGTATACCTTTGAGATAAAATTGTCAGGACTTCGATATGGGTTGGGGAGGAGGAGAGAGGTATCAAGGAGGACTTGCAGTTCTGGCTTGTCCAAGCAGGTGACGGGTTGGGAGGGATCAGTGTAAGAGCAGGACAGACTGGAAGAAGTCTAGTTATCTGTAAAGTAGGGGCGCTCTTGCCAATCCTTGCCCCTCACAGAGTTGCTGCCAAGCCCTGGGAAGGCAGTGTGTGACCATGCCTTGTGACTCAGGGTTGCCGCAGACCTCCCACAAACTATTATTATTGTCCCACCTTCTGTCCTTAATGGCTCAGCAGTGCCCTGGCACCAATTTTTTTTTTTTTTTTTTTAAGGAAATCTAAGTTCTCACTGAAGAGCAACCAACATAAATTCATCCCATTTTGGCAAAAAAAAATTGGAGAAATCAGGCATAATAAAAACCTTGGGACAAAGAAGTGTCTCTTGCCAAAACTACAGCCCACTCAGAAACTTCGAGTTCCAAGTTTCCAACTTAGCTGAAATCTCTTCCATTTCTAATTCTTATAGTTGGCAAATGGCAAAATAGTGAGTAGGGGAAGTGTATCTTATTATTATTAGACTTTTTGGACCTTTTTGCTCTTGCAAAACAATATTTTGAACAACATTCAAATGATTCAGAAGTGTAAAGACAACAGGTTTAGCATTGCTATTGGTATAGCATGCAATGTGCTCCGCGGACTTGGCCTCCTCCCTAAGGAGACCACTTGCCATCTTTTCTACCTTGGAATAAAAATTCAGCTTAGGGATTCTGTGGTTTCTTCCTTGTGTCCACTGATCATGGCATCTGAGGGAACTCAAGGCACAGAGACCACCTCTAGGTTATAAACCTCAAATTCTCAGCTAGGTTTATGATGTGCATGGAAGAGTCCCAAGACCACCCTGCAAGTCCTCTTGCACCTAGTGTTTCTGAAAACAAAATCCATACTCTGCGGCATCACACTATGGCCCATCAGGATGTGACCCCACTTTTCTCTCTGTTGTTCTCCCTCAATGCTCCCCACCATTGCAGATATATTGTCCTCTGCCCTTACAGAAATGCTCCTCACTATGCTGGTACACTGCCAGATTCCTTGGCTTCTGACTAACATCTCACCCTTCTGGATTCAGCAAAGGCATCTGTCCTTTTTTGGTTCTTTGAACAAGCCTAACTCATTCTCAGCTTTGGATCATTGCAGGAGCTGTTCCCATGGCTTACAATTCTCTTCTCCCATATTTTTATATGGATGAGTTCTCCTTGCCATAAAGATTTTTACACAATTATTCCTTTCTCAGAGAGCTCTTTCCCAGGATTGTTGCCTATTGTTGCCTATGTTGGGCACTGCACAACTCCAGGGAGCTCTGTTTCCATTACAGTTCATGTTAATGGCGTCTACTAGAGTTGTATAGGCACAATCAACACAGCCATCCCAGATGGCCCTTGTCTTCTATGACATGCAATCTAATAACCCTCAAAACCCAGATTCAGTCATTTTATATATTAAACATTTTATTCACTGTACTTACCATGATTCAAAATAATCTCATTTAATTATTTACTTTTTTGTGCCCACACTAGAATATAAACTTCATGAGAGCATGGGTCTTGACCTTCTGGGGCACACTGTAGCCTCAGTGTCTGGGAGGATGCCTGGGGCATCACAACTGCTCAGTAGATATGTCTTAACTCCAAGAGCCAAAGTGTAAATAGGCAGAAAGGACGGCAACCAGGAAATGAAGAGTCACAAGACCAGCAAGGAAGCTGTCTCCCTGACTCTGTTCCTTGTCTGTAGGTCTCCCCATTTGTCCAGTTAAGTTTGCTGTCTTATTGAGCTTCTTGGCTTTGTGGTGCACTTGTCACCATGACAGCTGCTTCCACATTTCTGGATCCAGCCACAGAAGGGAAGCACTCAAATCTCTCTTGAGCCTGACCCAAATTTCAGCACAGGGTAAGTGATTGTTTCTGTTTGAGCTACCTGTCTATCACTGGTCCAGTTGGCTATGGTCTGAGGAGAGAACTCATATGATAAAACATGGCTGCCAGTGAAGGGCAGCCTAGGGAATTTCCTAGAAAAGAGGAACCTTTGCGATCTGCAAAGACTCTGATGATTTTGGTATAAGGAGCAGCAAAGTTTCAGGTCCAGGTAAGAGCTGATGAGTCCAGATGCTCCATGGAAGAGGTCTTGTGAAAAGGCTCAAGGTGAGGTAGATTTGGTAATCAACAGTGTGATGCTGGACGAGTATGAGAAATAATGGAACTGGGGACAAAAAATTATGGTAAGTTCTACAAAAACAAGATGGCTGTTTCCTGAGACATAATAAAGACCACAAAGGGGAAGACCAATAAAAGATGTTCAGACCCCTAGACCCAAACAAAGTGAACATGCTTAAAGGGCAAGAGGGGGGAGAAGTGTCAGAAATGGTGAACTCAGCTGAAGGAATGATCAAGATCCTTGCACGGATATGGTAACTTTCCCAGTTGGAGACACTTGACAAATGGACAGATGCAATCCAGTCCCCCAAGTTATGAGGCCCCCACCTTTAGAGGATGTATTCTCAACACTCCCGGCATCCCATCCATTACCCCTTTAGTCCCTTTGTGCATGTGAGTGTGCTTTGAGACCTTTTGTTCAGCTGAAAGATCACTAGACACAGAGACCTTTGCGCAACCTCAAGACCTGGGGCAGCTCTCGGGCTCAAGTGTTAGAGGCTGTGATCAACCACTGCTGAGGCATCTGGAATCAGAAACAAAATTAATTGAATAGTGGAGAATTTATAGAGAAAGGGGAAGAGGCACAAAACAGGTGACATGCTGGAGACACTCTTTTTCTTTGATGGAAATTTCCATTTTTTCCTCCCTAAGGACAGGGACTCATATGGGCTTCATTTTTGTTTTGTCCCTAACAACAACTGGCCTAGGCACAAAGGAAGCAGGGCTATGTTTGTGGGTGGAGTGTCCATGCTGGAACAGGGAAACTTACCATGCCCACAGAAGACCTCAGCTCTGAAGAGCCTTCCTTTGTCACTTTCATGGTTTTATGGTGCCCCCCAACAGCCAAACCAAAATCCTCTAGGGGTTCTCTCACACTGAAAACAATTCACGTGTGCTATTAGTCTCCATATCTGGGATAATAAACTGCCAAAGTAGCTTCTTTTAACAACATTGACCTCAGAAACTTTCTCAGTTCTCCTTGGAATTGCTTTACTAGATCTTGTTTATCTTCAGGATAAAATCCAAATATCTTAGCCGGCCAGCCAAGGCCTATGATACCCTGGCCTTTGGCAAACTTCTCCAGCTCAACTCATGACAGATTTCCACTTCACACCTTGACATTCTCTGCACCTGCTGTACTTCTTCTAGCCGCCAAACCTTGCTCATTCTATTTTTCCTTTTCCAGAAATGCTCCCTCTCCTCTATCACCTGGCCCATGCCTTGCTAATTCCTTTAAGATTCAGCTCAGACGCATGTTCTTCTCTGTCCTGGCATAAACTTTTCATTTAGATCTCATGCCAGCACTTATCATTCTGGTGTTATGATCCATCCTTTCCTTTCCTTCTGTTCCCTGTTAGAAGCTTCTCGAGGACTGGGCTGCTGCTTTATTCGTCACTGCCATCTCAGTTCATGTGACCATGCCTTGTATATTCCCGGTATACAATAGGTATTCAATTGCCTGTTGAATGAGTGAATATATGAATGAGGTGATGGGCTTAAGATCAATCCAGAAAGATGGTGTAGGAATCTCCTTGTGTTGAGGACAACATTCTCTTAACTTCTTCATTGATGGCCTCCACTGAATCTCTAGGGTTGAAGACACATTCCATCCCTGAAATCCACAGCCATTATCACAACTTATCCAGGAAAAGAGTCAGAACCAACTTGGAAGCACAATGTTGAAGTGCCTCAGGCCAAAAGGAATCCTCTCGTGCTAGGGCAGGTTATTCCACCATGGCTTCCTTCTTGAGCCTGGACTCGGGCTCCCCACTGACGATGCAGAGAAGGAATTCAAAATGAGCGGAGGAAGTAGCTGATCTTGTGCCACCTGTCAAATCTTATTATAAATAATACACAAGGGAAAAACTTCATGCACTGAAGCCCTTCTCACTTTGGGAGTTTGGGGTTGGGGAGTGTCCTCTGATCATGTGAAAGTCATTTCTCCTACAGTTTGAAGTCCAGGTCAGGCACCGGCCATCATGGGTCTCATGGCTCATCATGGAAGGGGTGTGAGTGGTGAACGGGCAGACAGAAGGATGGGTTTACGAGTGTCTGGAGAGGTGGGAGGAAGAGTGAGAGGGAGGGAGAACAATGAGCTGGAAGAATTGATTGAACTCAGGATTTCATTCTATACTGGGGACAGAGGAGGCAGAAAAATCAAATATAAGGAACAGTTTTCAGCCTAGGAGACTAGGAGAATGGTGATAAACACTAGTGGAGAGAGAAGTGCTTTAAGAACACTTCTCTGCTTAGGAACAGATGAGAAGTGATTTTCTTTTCCCAAACTGAGGGATTTATTCTGATTGTGGAGGTGAGGGAATGTTTCAATGGAGAAAGTTACTGTATGTTGTCACTGCTCCAATAGGACCTTCAACTTTGCTTTCCACAATATTTTACTCCAACAAAGGTCAAAAGAACTGAATTAGTAGTGGTGTTTGAGTATATTCCCTGAAAATGTCTCAGGTGAATAAGAAAACAAGAGGTCTGTATCTCACTCATTAACCCTTTCTAGTTAGTAGAATGTAGACTGTCTAGGGTAGCAGATATGAGTGTGAAGAGTCGGTAAGAGTAACAGGGAAAACTCCTTGACACTCGCTAATTCCTAGCTGTGGTTACAGATGGAAACAGTGATGTAAGTAAAATACTCGCAGAGAACAGTGCTATTAATTTTGAGCATAGAGATGAGGTAAGCCGGAGAGGAATTTGAGGGGCAGGTCTCCCTCCCTCCGTCATCCTCCCCTCAACTACCTACTACATTTGGCAGGACTCCAGCTCTGGCTAAGAACTCTTGTAGGATTCAGGACATCTGAATGTGAACATTCTGAAGTCATACAGCGTTTATATTCATCAGAATTCACACTCATACCAGAGGGGAATAAATCCATCCCTGCCAACCTCCAAAGAGAGTAGCTTAAGGGCATGTTAATAGGAAGCATAAATTGGAGGTTGAAAAAGTGCCAAGAGGAAAATTATCTGTAATAAGAGCCATTTGTCAGGGAAGGTGGTCCAGAGTACAGAGAAACTGGAGACCCTATGGCCGGTGCTTTGAGGACCCAGCAGGTGGCCTCTTCAATGTAGGCAGCTGGCTCGCACTTCCTGAGTGTCCACCGTGTGTAGGGTGGGGACATTTTGTGGGTCACTAGAGACCTCCCCTCAATCAACTCCCCTGTCTACAAGCCCAGCAAGCTGCTTATTTATCCCTCAAGGATGAGAAAAGACATCATTTGTCCTCTCTCTCCTCTTGGGGAAATAGAGCTGAAAAGAGCCAGCAACAAGCCCTTTCGACACACACCAAGAGTATCAGCTTTTGTTCTAGGACTGTCGTGGATAGTTTGGGGGCAAACCTGTCTGCAACCTGGAAACATGAAGGAACCTTCATTAGTGCTTTGAAATTCAAACTCCAGGCCCCAAGGGGAGGTTTGGAATCAGGAACAAGGTTTCCAGAGACAGAAAGGAGGCGGGAGGAGGCTGCCCTGGAAAGGAGAGACTTGAGAAAGGACCAGGAGAGTCCAGGAGTTCTCGTCTGTGGCATGCTCGGGGAGGAGGTCCGTGCCAGGGATGGACACTCCACTCCTAGCCAGAGCAGCACAGGATTCAGCTCCAAGCCAGGCAGCTCACTACCAGTGCTGTGATAGTGGTGGGCAAGTGGGTGGATTTGCTTAACCTCCGAGCCTCAGTGTCTTCCTCTATAAAAGACATCCCCTTCGCAGTGCCAGTCAGCAAGGGAAGGGAGCCAAGCCTCCTGCAGAGGCACCAGCAAGTCAGAGCTGAGTCCCAGGGAGGCAGCGGCAGGTGGCCAGCCTGACGCTCCGGAGAAGGACTCAGCATGCCACTGTCTGCCTTTCTCCCCAGCCCCTTCACCCAGCCTGTCTGGTGCCGCAGCAAACTGACTCACCCCTCACCTCACAGGAGCCTCAGAGACTAAGTTTTTAAGGGTAAAAGGCAGCAATTCTGTATTAGAGTTTGTGGCTTTTTGGTGTGCATTTTTTTTTTCTTTCTTTCTTCTTATTTATTTATTTCTTATTTATTTATTTTGGGTTTGTTTTGTTTTCTGACAGATCAGGCATCTCCCTGCCTGGGGTCTTGAAACCATGTGCTGCCAGCTGGTGGGTAATTCCCTACTACCTTTCCCGCCCCCTCCCCTCCTCTGATGGGTAACCTTGGACCTTCTAAAAGTCAACTCAGGAATTTCTCTGTGACAAGCCCCTCTGCAGCCTGTCTGGGGATAATTAGCAGGGATGGCTGGGCTCAGAGGCCCGGAAAGCAGAGAAGGAGTCGCTAGAAAGCTAGACCTCCCCACCCCCAGAATTTACATCCTTGTGGCCATGATCCCAACAAACTTGCAGATGAGGAGCTATCTAGAGTGGCGGACCCTCCCCCCCACACACCCAGCAGTCTTGAGATTTGGGATCCTCTCCATCTGCACTAACCAAGCTGGCCCTTCGTTACATTGGCTTCTTGATAGAACACGTGATGTGCGCTAGGTGTCAGTTGGGTTCTGGAGCCATGAAGGTGAATGAAATGTTGTTCTTCCAGAAATTTAGACTTCTACTGAAGAAATACATGTCAGTACAAAATTGCATTTTACACCAATGGCAAGACTTCCCACCCAGATGCACAAACCAGAAATCTGGTTGTTATCTTTGATAGCTTCCTGTATGGAGGGAAGGCCGTCAGCCCATGACGTACGTACCCCGTGTGGAGGGGATGTCCGCATGGAACGTACATGGAGGGCTACACCACTTGCTGATGTGCCTGAAAGACTGAGTGTTTTTAAAATATCCTCAGGGGAAGTTAATTTGCACATGAAAGATCACTTACAAGTTACCTTGGTTTTAAAATGTAATATTGAGCTCATTAAGTTTATAAAACAAAGTTCTTTCTCAAGCTTTCAAGTTGAGCTTCTAAATCTTATTCTGTTTGTCAAAGTATAGCAAAAATTAATCACTTGTAAAGAGATCTTGATTAATACTTAGCATCATTAAAAAAATAACCTAACATCATTTATAAACTTTGGGATTTCCAACTGTCTTTGTAATTTTGATACATTCTATTTTTGGCCCTTTAATTGTCTGATTAACAAACAAAATTTCTCAAGTATTCAAGTCTTATAAATCTAATAGATTACATTAAGCTTGTAAACATGATGACTCTTATGATATCATAAATGTTCAAGTACCATATATAAATCAAGTAAAAATTCAACTTGAAAGTGTAAGTCTAAATCAGTTACTAAATTACTCATGTTAATTGTAATCATAAAGTCTAACTACCGTCTCAATTGACCAAACTCTCTTAAAACCAAAAATTTCTTTGTGAATCACACATTGCTTGTGTAATAATAATCAATTAATAAAATTATACATAATGATTTCACTTTTTGGTCAAAACATATCCAAGCAATTATATAACCGTATACACCAAAATGTTAACAACTAACTACTCATTCTGGGTGGTTGGATTTTGGTTGGTTTTTATTTGCTTCTTCAAAACTTCTGTCATTTTCTAATTAATATTTATCATATTTTAATTAAAAAAAGAACATATTTAAAAAATGTTTTTCAATATTTTAAAAAAAGCATTGGTCTGTCTTGGGATGGATTCCAAGCTGGATCCTCTGGGTTGGTCCCCAGATTCCTAGACCCTTGTAAGGCCTCCTTCTTGGGCCACCTGGAGCCCAGAAATGCAGTAGGTCTCATGGGGTGTACATTTCATGAATCTATTTGTGCAAAGATCCTTCTTACATGGGGCTCTGAGGTTTATTATTATTATTATTTTTTAACGAAGAGAGGAAATACAAATCGAAAGTCACACTCCATAGTGTGAGCCTTTGGGACCATCATGCAGATGCAAGTTTAAGAAGTGTAGGGTCAAACTGTTCTCCCAGAGCCTGGTGGACAAGTCACTGTGACCCAGTAACTGACTCACTGGGTCGTGGGGTTGCTGAAGGACTGGTGGGTAAATGAATACATCTGTGGATGAAACAATGCATTCAGGACTAGCTCTGAACATCTGAATAAAGGGACAAACGACTGAGTAAAATAACTAATTAATGACGTCATGATTGACTGACAGAAGCAAAGGCACTGGATAAATGAATGAATGAGTGAGAGTCAAATGACTGTGTCAGACGCAAGGGTATAAAAGAAGGAATTGGTTGAATAAATGATAGGACTGGGTGGAGGGTGGAGGGAGGACAAACTGAGCAAGTGTTTGACTGAAAGGCTGAATAGGTGATGGACAAAGCTGATAGCAGGAGGGAATTCGAGATCTGCAGACCTACTGGATGTGCATACTGAGCGGAGTGAGTGGTGGCCTTCTGGAACAACGCAGTGGTTAAGTGACTACGATAAATGGGAGGCCGAACGAGAGAAACAAGTGACTGGATTTGAAGGACAGAGGGCGCCCCTGGAACTGCTTTGTCCTTGAAGTTGCCCAGACTCTGTCCCAGCACTGCAACATCCATGCAGCCCCCCTACACTCCCAAACACCTCATTAGACCTACTGGTACAATTGTCCACGATCTCCTAGTTGCCTTTTTGAGTGCTCTCTCTTAATTTCATTTCGTGAATGAAACCTGACATCTGGCTTGTGGCCTGTTCTTGTTCTTCGGATTTTTCAACAAATCTTGCACCTGTGGTTTGCTCCCTATAGCATTTAAGAACATTGAGCCAGACTTGAGTCTCAGGTCTTTGCTCCGGGGCACTTTGGGAAGGATCTAGGTCCTGGGAATGCAAATCTCCCAGTCTCTGGAGGAAGCCATTCAAACCCCGGGTCTTAAGGTCTGTGTCTATTGGGTGAGAGGTTTTACTGCAGCAGGAGCTTGGCAGGGAAGCCTGGCGATCCTGCATCTCAGCACATGGGTCCTTGTGACCTGGCGCACGTCTAGTCTCAGGCCAGGGGGAGATGCTGGGGAATGGTACGCCCTAGCACAGTTTCCTGGCATACGCTCTACTGAAGAAGTCTGATGTTTGCCCGCTTGTCATGCCACCTGGTTTTACCTATTTCTCTGGCTTACCCAAACTGGGCTGACCATTGGAAGGTTTTTTGTTGAAATAAACTCTTCCCCAGTGACACCCATTCAGATGAAGGATCTGGAAATGCAGCATCCCACTCCTCTTCTGCCAGCTGAAGCTATTTCCAAAGACAGGAAGACTTCACCAAAGAAGGCCGTGGGTGTTATGGAAGGGTGTGTTAATTGGAAGCTCCCTGTACACCTCTCGCTCATCAGCTTCAAATCACACAGTGGATCTATTGTCTGTTTACGTTTGTTCAAGGAGCATTTCAGAAGGGTATTTGTTCTTAAAGGAAAGCTCAAAGTTTACCCTTGAATTTCAGAGCAAAGATCTGCCAAAATACGTGGCAGAATGGCTGAAAATAGATGCAGTGTTTATCTGTCAGCAGCTTCTCTTGGTGTGTTATTAGCTGCTGGCATGGAGTTAGAACATCACCTGTAGTGTCAAGCAAGAACACGGCTGCGGCTGCTATGACCATGTGAGACAGGGCCTGACGACCGTGTGAGAAATTGTCCTGTTTGGTTCAAAGCTCATCAACAAGAAGACATTCTGACTAAAGGTCCACTTTTCCCTCAGGATTTGTAGAGCAGGCTTAATGTCTCCAGGGCCTTTGCCTGTGTGAGTACTCACTCTGATTTGGGAGCAGGCAGGCAGGATTAAACCAAGTTCATCCCTCTCCCTGTGGAGGGTGTCCTCTTGCTTCCCATCCTTCCAACTGCCATCGCTTGCTGGGCTGTAATTACACATGTATTTTATTCACCCTATACAGTGTCTGGTCCATGGTTGATATTTGATAAATATTTGTTGATTAAATCAATAAATGAGTAAATGTCAAACTCAATTTGTCCTTGAAGGCCGGGTTTACATTCTGCATCCTCATGTACTCATTCCTTGAATTTGCTTACAACGTGGCACAGAAGGAACATCAAGAGCCTTGGAGACAGGCCAACTCGGCTTCACAGCCCAGTTCTTCCACTAATTAGTTGTGTGTTTAACTTCCCTCAGCCCGTTTCTTCTTCATCATTATCACTGTAATCATGATCACCATCATCACAATAATGAATGCTCGTGAGTGTTTACCATGGGCCGGTTAAGCACATGGAAGACATCATCATTTTAATTTTCACAAAACTCCATTACGTAAGTTCTGGTACCTTCAGTGGACGGATGAAGAAACTGAGGTACACAGAAGCTTAGCAGTGGGAGTCGCTGCCTCTTTATAAAGCTCCCTGCTTGCCAGGCACTGTGCTAAGCATTTTGAAGACACTTGATCATAGAAACACCAGCATGTCCCGTTTTGCCTAGAACTGCTCTGGTTTTAGTGCCAAAAGATCCATGTTGTGGGAAAACCCTCAGTCGTAGGAAAACCCGGGTAGTTGGTTATTCTATTGTCATAACAAAGTACAAGAAAGGCATTATTCCTCCAACACACAGATGAAGAAAAGAGGCACAGACAGGTTAAATAATTTTCCCAGATCTGTACAGGTAGTAAATGGTGAAACCAGGTATTTTGGTTCTTTTGAGTTTCAGTTTCTGCATCTTAGTAGTTAACCCCTACATGGTGCTTTCTCTCAGGAAGAATTGGGGAAGTGACCTTCCCTGGCTGCATTGTTGGGATATTACATACTTTCTAACATGTAATAAGAGCATAGTGTTTTACTTACATTTCTACCCCTGTCACTCACAGCTACTACCTTATCTTTGTCTCTCTCTTTACAAGCTAGAGCTGCAAAGAGTCATTTCAGGTGGGCTCCATCTCATGACCTCCCAACTGCTGCCGACCCATCCCAGTCTGGCTTCTGCCTGCATCACCATTTATGGAAGAACTCTAGTCCAAGGTCATTGATTGGCCTATAGATTGTTCTATCCGCTGGTCTCTGATAATTCTATCTCCCTGGAATGTAAGAAGCCGTCTATGTTTTTGTTTTTATCTTTTAAAGATTTATTTATTTGAAAGAGAGAGAGAGAGAGAGAATGAATGGGAGAGGGGCAGAGGGAGAGAGAATCCTTAAGAAGACTCCCCACTGAGTGCGGAACCTGACTTGGGGCTTGATCTCAGGACCCGGAGGTCATGACCTGAGCCAAAATCAAGAGTTCGATTCTTAACCGACTGGGTGCCCCAGGTTCCTCTATGTTTTTAAAATTAAATGAATTGAATAAGTCCTAAGGCACTTGACACATCTGACCTCTTCTTGAAATTATTTTCTGTCTTGTTTTCTATGTCTCTCTGTTCTCCCACGTCTGAGGTCTCCTTTTCTGACCTCACCACACCTCTTCTTAACTACTTATCTTTTTTCTTAACTACTACTGTCCTTCGGGGCTATTCCCTCTGGCTGCCTGGGCCTTCACTATGTGGTCTCCCAGTGAGCTCCTTCACTTCCCAGATTCACCTGCCATGTTTCCACTGGTAAATTCCAACACCTTTCTTCTGAAATTCGCACACATACACACACACACACACACACACACACACACACACATCAAACTGTATTAGCAAAGGGAGTATAAGTTGTGCTGTAGTAACAAACATGCCCTCATAGGGGTTCACATGTCACATATTTCTTGTTCATGATGCATGTCCAACACAGAGTAGAGCCACCCCAGGGTGGATGCCACATCTGATCACACTGACCTCCTCCCCTTGGCAGCAGGGACGTAAGGAGCAGGATGGTTGTGTAATGACTCTTACGTGTTTCAGCCTGGAAGCAACACCAGTCACTTCTGCATCCAGTCCTTTAGCTACAACTAGTCATGTGACTCTGACAGCTGTGAGGGTGCTGACGAGCTGGGGAAGCTGAAGGACTCTGTTTTAGATACATAGGCTCAGTCTCTGCTAGTTTTCTGCTCCCATATCTGAATGAGCCAAAGGACCTGTGCTCTTACTTCACAGGGGAAGCAAGAAAGTTAATCATTCTCTGAGTTTTGTCCTAGTTCCCAAATACTTGCTAGATCCCAAACATATCTCAGGACGTCAGCTTCAAAAAATCCTCAGCCGATGTTGGCATCGATACACTTACCTTTGGTAATTTATGGAATAACGCTTGTTATTCATCTGACACTCGCCTTTGATTGGACCCTCCCCTGGATTCCTGGAGGAACATGCACCTTAGACCTCTTTCCAGTATAAACCCTTAACACCAACCAATGTTGAAACTCATTCTTTCCTCCTTGCTGAGACTTCTAGATACTCCCTCCACTCTTCTCTGTCACTCACACTACTCAGTAAACTCTTTCAACTTTCTCTGGCTTACCTTTGATTTCTATCCTGAGTGAAGCCAGAGACCCTCTGGGATGGTCCTGTGGGACCCTCCCCTGGGTTCTCGGACCCAGACTCCCTGCATCACTTGGAAAAAGGAGACACATGGTGAGGAGTAATTGTTCCTGCCACATCCATAGTCCCTGGACACCTCCATGTAGAGTTAACTAGGGCAATTCAAGTTCATCTGGCTGCTCACAGAAGTCCATATCTCCGTTCACCAAACCATTCCATCTTCTATTTTCCTACTTTTTAGTAAAAGGGCCGACATCCACTCGGCATCCTGAACTGGCAACGTGTGTGATGGTTACCTCCAAGCCCCCACATTTGGCCACTCGTGAAAACTTGCTGACTTTACCTTCGTGACTTCTTTTGTCCTTGGCCTCTTTGACTCTCAATCTACTTGACTGTTCTCTGCCTACTGCTCTAGATCAACTTTTTAGCAGCATTCTTCTGGGTTTTGGCATTGGCCTCCTTAAATGCCTCCCATTACTTCAGAGCATCTCCTGCTGTTCATGCATTCTCTACCCTACCCTCCCTAAGGCTGCCAGAGAAGTTCAGCTTGGCTTTTCACAAGTGTTAATCCAACCACACAATGTGCTTGCTTAAATTCCTTTCCTGTCTACAGGCTTCCCAAACTCACTCCCTCTAACACCTAACATTTTCCTCAAATGTGTTCCTCCTGAAAGTTTCCTCCCTCAGGTACAAGAATTCCATCCTTCCTGTGGTTAGCCAAAAAACTTGAAGTCATCTTGGTTCCTCTCTTTTTCTCAATTTCATGTCCTATATGCTAGCAAATCTTAATAGTTCTGCCTTCAAAATATGTCCAGAATCTGGCCAGTTCCCATGAGCTCTTCTGCTTACATTCTGGTCCAGACTTCTAACATATTTCAACCAACTTAATGAAAGAGCCTTCTCCCTGCTTAACCCCCTTTGGCCTGTTTCCTACATATTAGCAAGACAGATCCTTTCATAAGTAAGCCAGACTCAACACTTGGTGCTCAGTAGTGTCTCCACATTTCATTCAGGCTAAAACCAAAGACCTGGGAATCCTGAGGCTCTATGCAATCTGGCCTATCTTGAGGGATGTCTTCTTCTAGGACTGTCTCCTGGAACCACTCCACCAGCTCACTGGTCTCCTTCCTCTTCCGTGAATGCACCAGAATCCTCTGCCCCAGGTCTTTGCTAATGCCTCAGCTGGGGCCCCCATCCAGAGAGCCCACTGATACCTGTCATTTCCCACTGACCAGATCCCTGACCAGTTGATGTAAAATCCCCATCTCTCTTCTTGCCTCCTTTCTGCCTTACTTAAAAAAAAAAAAAATATTTATTTGAGAGAGAAAGAGAGCACATGGGGGAGATGCAGAGGGAGAGGGAGAGTCCCAAGCAGACTCTCCACTGAGTGTGGAGCCCAGCATGGGGCTCAGTCTCAAGAACCTGAAATCAAAACCTGAACCAAAACCAGGAATCAGACACTTAACCAACTGCACCATCCAAGTGCTCCTCTGCCTTACTTTTTTTTTTTTTTTGCCTTACTTTTTATATGTGGCATTTATCACCACCTAACACACTATATATTATTTCTATTTATCTAGTTTAGTGTCTATCTCTCCCAGAAGAAGTTAAGCTTCATGGGAACAGGGTTTTTTTCTTTCTACCTTGTTCTCTGATGGATCCCCAGTGTCTTGTAGAGTGCCTGGGACATAGTGTTTAATAAATATTTGTAAGTTGACCTGAATATAATGGCCAAACTTCCAAATCTACCCCCCACTTACTTTTATAATCTCTCTGCTTGTCATACTATCTTCTTTGTACAAACCCAACATTGTGGAAATTAGTCTAGTCAATTCCAATCCTACTTGCATATATACCTTAAGAATGGGAAATATTTCATTATTCTTGCCCCATCTACCACCCCACCAAATTAGCCAAGGTTCATAATACATAATGTCATTTTATAAAATCTAAGAAGTACTGCAGTCAGTTTAACTTTGTTTCTAAGCATATTTATTGAATGAATCCTTTTCGATGATTTCTATTAACATCCTTTGCAATCACAGTTCCAGTTTGTGGTTTTTCTACTGTGTAGCAATATTGAATCTCTTACAATTCCCAAAATGCATCAGACTGTTTGTTTTGATACATGTTGTTGTTTCTCCACTCTCAAATTATCAAATGCCTCATCTCCTCCCTGCTCATACACACACACACACACACACATACACACAGCACACACCCAACACACACATACACACAATATACATAAACCAATATACAGAGGTACACACAACACACATATACACACAACAAATACATAACATACACAAACACACATAACACACACAACATATACACAACACACACATACACCAACATCTAGGTACACACACAACACACATATGCAACATATACACATACAAATAATACAAAAACATACACACAACACACACATAATGCATACACATACATACAACATACATATACACACAATGTATGCACACATGCAAAGTACAATACACATGTAATACATACAGAGCACACACACATGCACACTATACACACACCACACACACACAGTCCAGGGCAAAGAGTGACTTTCCTACCTTGTTCAAATAGTCACCTCCTCCATGCAGCCCACTTTGATCCCCCACCCTCCTAAACTATTTTTATATGACCCCATCATGGCCTGGGCAGATATTTATTAGAGCACTTGATTAGCTAATTCCAGATACAAAATCACATGTTTATTTTCATTAGTGTTTAGCTTCCCAAAGGCCTGGGCTGTATCATTTCATCCTTATATGCCCACATGCAGCACTCTAACTCACACACAGAAGAGAGGCCCTCACCAATAGAGTTGACTTTTTGGGCCTTATGAAGTTAGATCATAGGAAGCCATAAAAGCTTCTGCTTGGTTCTCCTTGAGCTCTTGGTTGTGGGACACTGTCTTTTATCCACCATCTCTGAGATGCCCAAAACACATAGAGAAGCCACTTGTAGGTATTCTGGGTAAGAATCACAACTGAAATTTAAGCCAAGATCAAGTGCTCGCCATGGGAGTGAGCCATCCCAGATGTCCAGCCCAGTTAGGCCTTCAGATGGCCACAGCCCCAGGCACCATCCGACTGCTACCATGTGAGAGGCTCTCTGTGAGAACCATCTGGCCAAGCACAGTCAACCCACAGAATCAAGAGAGATAATAATAAATCATTCCACTAATCCACTAATTTTGGTAGTAATTTGTTATGCAACAGTAGGTAATTGGAATGGTCTCTTTATCCCACCTTGTCATGTAAATTGTATGCAAGTCTGGTTTAAAAGTCCTCTTTCTGGCTAATCCTACTCTTCCTAACGAAGGAAATTGGAATGTGAATCATACCCCTTCCTATTTAAATAGCTTGTAAGCTTCTACATCTGCCTGTGAGTTGTAACCCCCTTTAATCCAATTACAGAATGGCTATGGTTCAGGTCTTGCTAGATTCCACACAAAAATACCTCCCTTTCCTTTCTCCTAAAGTTTCATTCCATTAGAAGAGCAGGATGTCCTTTTAGAAACTCATTCTGTAAATATCATTTACTCTTCAGCAGCATTGAAATGTGCTCTGTGAGCCAGTGTCTGGTGTGTTTAAGTTGGTGAAGCACATTATTCTTTGGTTGTAGCCCACAAAACAGAGCAATTTTCTATCAATAAACTCATTTTAAGACTCCTACATGGTACATTCTCACTTAGGGAATCTCCCCAAATGATCCAAATATTGCCTGCTTTGTAGTCATTTGTGTACCTGCCTTCCTTCCCTTCGTGTGTGAGTTCCCAGGGGCTGGAAAGGTGTTGTATATTCTTACACTGTGCTATTTACATTGCTGTTTTATTCCATGATGGTATTTGCTTTTCAATCTCACTTGGTTTTCAATTATTTTATTGCTTAATCTCCAGAGGTATACCTTATTTGCCTAAATCCCAAGTAATATATGGGATAGGCCATCCAGTACCACCCACAACAAGCGGTCACTACAGAATTTAGGATATGAATAATCAGCTCTGGGATTTCCTAGATTTGTCTCTGTGCAACTACTGTAACTCATCTGAGTCTCAATTCCTTCATCTGAAGGTAGGAAAAATAGGTATCTTTCCTCTCCAAGTCCTTGGGAATATCAAGAGAGTTGAAGGATGTGACAATGTTGGTGATCTTGCTAGATAACCACTGATATTCTAGGGTAGGACTTCTCCTCAGTGAAACTGGGAGGTAGAATTGCAGGCCAAAAGAACCTCAAACTCACTCTATGCACTTTTGCCTTTGTCTTTACTTTTATACTAAACTTGGAGCACCTGGAGGGAAGAGATACATCTAATTTATGTTGAGCTCACCACCTCCATAATGCCTACATCAAACCCAAACATTTTGTAAACCTAAGAGGAAGTGGGATGGAACATGGAACAATTGGGTATATTGGCATGGAAGCTTTGGAAGTAAAAGAGTAACCTCAAGAGAACTGCTCACGTTGTCTGGATTCCACGGTTTGTCTGATGTGTCCACCAAGGACAACGACCACCAGAGGAGGAAATCAGTTACTAGGTTCAAAACACAAGAGTCCATGCATCAACAATCTAAACATGACCATTTATTAAAGAGTGATTATTAACATAGTCATTAAAAATATGTGGCTCTTACCTAACAATAAAACTAACTCCCTGTTGTTTTTTCCCATTGGTCCTGGTTCTGCCCATTGGAGACACTATCAAGTTCTCACATTCCTAGATATGAGGTGTTCAGACATTTGGAGTCAGTGCCCACATCTCCCATCACAACTTCTCTTTTGTGGCCTGAACACTCCAGTTCCTTCTTTGTTCTTCATGCAGTTGTTTTCAAACTTGTTGCCATTGTGGATTCCCTTTTCTGGGGATACTTATACTCATTCTGTCAATCTTAGAGCACATCTTCTTTTGCAGATTTATCGAAGAAAAAATGAATTCTGTTGCATGAGTGAGTATAGGGAGAGCACTTAGAAGCCATGGCTTGCAAGGTATCATGGGATGGATATATCTAAACCCTGGTGAGAGTTTCTAGGTGTTTCTAGAGAGAGGCAATGTATTTCATCTCTGGTCTGACCCAAAGGCCCATGTGAAAGGTTTCCTTAAAGCCAGAACAACCCTAAGCTTATAGGACTTCTATGAGCTCTGCAGAGACAAAGACATAGATTTCTTTCTTGAATTGTAGAAATGGAAATGGAAAGCCAGATGATGGGGGGGCAGGATTGGAGGAAAGGAAGGAAAGAAGGAAGGAGGAAAGAAACAGAGAGAGGGGAAAAGGAGGAAGGAAGGAGATCCTATTTTTTTCTCAGATGTCTTCCGCATTTTATTTCATTTTTTATTTTTTTGAGAAATAGAGAGAGAGTATGCACAAGCAGTGAGAGAGAGAGACTCTTTTTTTTTTTTTTTTTGAGAGAGAGACTCTTAAGTAGGCTCCATGCCCAGCACAGAGCCTGATGAAGGGCTCAATCTCCCTGCCCTGAGATCACAACCAGAACTGAAATGAAGACTCAGATGCTTAACTGACTAAGCCTCTCAGCTGCTCCAGGCGTCTTCCACATTTGAAAGGATCTTAAGATGATTCTGAAGTTAAAAGACCTTAAGTCTTTGTACAGGCTTGTACTGATTGCCCATGCTGTGCCAAGCTTAGTCATCAAGGCTGCAGAGGTCAAAATGCAGTTCCTGCTTTACAATGTCAACTTAGTATGAAAAATAGACAAGAAAATAACATTATAATAAATGAAATAGTAATTCACACACTGGTGGGCATGAGATAATTATATAATCCCAAACTGTGCCACTGTTGCTTTGGAGATGGGTAAACTGTATTACCCAAGAAATGAATCTCCTCTACCCAATCCCAATCCTTAGTCAGCCATGGTCTCCAACAATGAAGACAAGGCCAGTTTGGTTGGGTGTTGTTGGGAGGAGTTGCAGACTTTTTGAGACTTGTACCATTTCAGGCGTAGTTGATGAATATGGCCATATATCCTGGTTTACCTAGGACAGATTAGGTGTTCACATGCTTTTCCAGTGTAGCTCTTAATAGTACACATTTTCACTCTCAGATACACCCCAATCTAGATGATAAATTATATGGTCACCCTAGTGATAAAACATCTTAATCCTAGCACCCCCTTTTTTTTTAATATATCAAATCAACTTTATTTCTGTACTCTTAAAACACAGATTAGAATATCAAAATTATTTTTAAATTACAGAATTTTCAATAGAATAAAATTATCAAATATTCAGGAGTAAATTAATGAAAAATTCACAGAATCTCTACATGGATTATAACAAACATATTGGGAGAAGTAAAAGAAAATCTAAATAAAATGAGTATTCATATCTTCGTGGATTAGAAGACAAATGAATATATGTATCTATCTAATTTCAATTAAGTCAAGAGATTATCTGTGGTAATTGACAAGCTAATTTGAAATTCCTTTTGGAAATTTTTGAATGGAAAAATAACAGAGATTAAAGAAAAAAGAGAAATGAATACCTGATCTGGTAGATCTATCAAGACAATGTAAAGAATTTCCAAGACATTATCACATTGGCATGATTATAAATAGAAAAAAATGAAATTAAAATAAATCCTAGCACCCTTTTAAGGAGAAAACTTCTCTCAACTTTATATAGCCCTGAATCTCGTTTCACATTTAACATCTTTCCTAATTCTTCACTGGCTCCTTCCATCATTATTGCTAATGACATTCTACCACCAAAAATGGAGGTAGATGCTGATAGTGATTAGAAACTGAGGATGTTTAATGTTGTTTTTTCAGGGATTTCATTCATAACTTTTCTCCTGTGGACATTTATCAACCTTTGATAAATTGAGGTTCCTAAGAATCAGTGTTGGGTTTGTGTGTCCTATACCTTGCGGTCCCAAGGATTCTAAGATTCATCCTTGTCCTCTGAGTCACAAAAGGAGACAGCAAAACATCCTAAGACAAAATGAAATGTAGAATGTCATCGGACAAAACAAACCCGAGAGGAACATTTCAAACAAAACAAAAAACCCTCAGGCTGTTTCAGAAAATGCCATCACCATAGAAAGGAGATAAAGAGGAATGCAAGGTAAATTGGTGAGGCAGGTTGGAGACATCCAATTCCCTGGTCAGAGAAAGGCAGATATTACAGAAGTATCAACCATGATGAAGATGTTATTCAAGGAAGAAAGAAGGTATACATCTGAGGCAACTGCTTCCTACCAACATAGACCCGTTTGAAGCATCCTCTTCCTGCAACCCAACCTGCCTGTTTGTACTAGAAACCACTCTTAATTGGTCAAAGCTGATTGGATGAAGGATAGATAAATTACCCCAGAAAAAGCAAGTCACAGCTGGGCTTATTGATCTCTCTCTTATTTTTCTCTTAATAAATAATTTGGGGATGTATGACACATCAACTGACTTAGGAAGTGTTGGTCGCTGGCATTGTGCGATCATGTGGAGTCATAGTGTCTATTTCTGCTCTTTTCCTCCTCAACCAGGAGAGCCAGAGACAAACACCTTGTGACCAAAAGCGACAGAATAACTCAGATTTTGGTTCCAATCCCTTATGAAACCAAGCTGTACCTTAAGCTCTTCTGTGCCATCTAAACCCTTTCATATTTAAAAAAATAATTTTTGTTCTATTATTTATATCTTTGTATTTAATGTAAAAGAAATCTTGAATGAAAGAGAAGAATGCAGATCAAAGAAGGTTATCTTTTTCTTTTTTCTTTTTTTTTTTTTTTAAGATTTTATCTATTTACCCAACAGAGAGATCATAAGTAGGCAGAGAAGCAGGCAGAGAGAGGGGGGAAGCAGGCTCCCTGCCCAGATGTGGAGCTCTGCCCCCTCCTTGACTTCCAGAGAACATGGAACTCTTTATATACACAAGAATTTATGTGTTTAGGTAGTTTTACTGGAGATCTTGGGAATTGGGGCCAGACATGGGGTGGGGGGTAATCACAGATCCCTAGGGTCCTTTCCTCCTCCACTGGCCCCATGATGTCCTGGCTTCATTTCACTCATGGCTTCTTTCTCTCTTCATCTCTCTATTCATAACACATCAGGCTGAAGAAACTTGAGGCATCTTGGCCAGGGAACAGGTTTTTTTTTTGTTGTTTTCAGGAGGAAGCTCTGGTCCTGGGGGAGAAACAGAAAGGACTCTCCTACGTACTGCCTCAGGAGGGTTGCCAGAGAAGACACAGGACACTGGTTAATTTGAATTTCAGAGGAACAGCATATTGTTTTCCCTAAGTATAAATACATCTCCCAAATTTCTTGGGGCACACTTACACAAGAAATACATTTGTTGCTTACCTGCTGGATATCTAATTTAACTAAAAGCAAAAATTTAACCGGGCGTGCTGTATATTTATTTGCTCAATCTGGCAACCCCATCCTTCAGGCTTTCTATTTTGCTCTTCATATGTCATCTGTTTATTGCCTCTTTACTTCTTTATTTCTGCCTCCCCAGCCCCTCAAGGGCAGTCACTGCATATTAGTCACTTTTGCACGCCCCGCGTCTAAACAGTCCCCAGCATTCAGTAGGTGCTCAGCAATGAGTTTGTTGGACAGAGATTCCAGAAGTATCTTTTTCTGCTCGCCTCCACTGCACCTCAGGTGCCCCCCCTCACACTGTATCAATCACTTTCCAAGTTCAAGGGCTTCGTCTTATGTCAATGGCTTCATTTTATGTCTTCGGCACCCGCAGAGCACTTTTGTGTGGAGAGCAGCTCTGCCCCTCCCGTCCGCGGCCTCATGTCATCCCAGTGTCTCGGCAAGGTCTTGAAATCGTGAAAGGTCAGAGCCCTCCAATCTGTGCTGATTTGGGTCACCATTTCCTTGAGACTTCCTTCGCCTCTTCTTTGATTAAAGCTGTGTTTGCCTCACCTCCCGCTTTTTTAGCAATTACACTAATTAAGCTAATTTTTCTTTGTTCTCTCTTTGCAATTTGCATAAATGGCAAATTTATATATAGTGTCCCTAATTCTCCTGTAACTGCTTTGTAATTAACAGGATGCTCAGGCTAAATATAAATAAGTGCAGAAGGAAAAACAGCCTTCTGCTAAACTACCGACAAAGACTGGGAGAAAAGCAAAGCAGAGGGAAAACAATCCTGAGCCCTTGTTCTAAGCTCATTATGTTTGATTGGGTCACAGTTGGAGGAGACTCTTCTAAAGGTCAGCTGCTGCCAGAGTGTCTGAATGCCCCACCTCCCAGAGCAATTTTAGGATAGATTTTTTGGGCCATTTGATTGCAATAATAATACTAGACAATATTTCAAGGAGGCGGAACAGCATGGTATGAGGGAGACAGTGATATGGTGGTCTGAGGCTCTGCTCTGCTTCTGATCAGCAGGGTCACCTTGAGTTAAGGAACACCAGCATCGAATACCTGGGTCCCAGAGGCTTTCCAGTCAGCGGACACTAGAACACTCAGGAACCCCATCATCTCATCATTTCCCAGATGTGAAAATATCCCAGTGTTGGAGACATGCTTAAAAGATAGTATTAAATAAATAATGTAGACTTCCTTCTACATATACCCGTTAATAGCTTGGGACAGAGCTTATACAATAGAGCTATATGAATCAGTTTGATATAGTGATTAAAGAGGTGATCCTGGGATCCTGGTCTTAATTTCACCTCTGGCTTATGACCTTGGGAAAAATCTCTTCATGTGTTAAGACCAAGTTTCCTTTTCTTCAGAGTGGGACACCACAGACTTGTGAGGTTGTTGGTTAGGTTGAAGAGAAGCAGTAAAGCACTTAGCAAAGTCCCTGACACCTGCAGGCCCCAGTGCAATGTAATGTCCACATTTGTCAGGTCACTTGATTCAGTCTGCATTAGTATTAGGAGAACCTCATTGGTTTTAGAAGAATGTGGGCTCAAGACCTAGAGTCCACAAGGGTTCTAGGATCACAGATCTGACCAAGGAACTGTGGGAAGACTGGTTTAAGAAGAGAATCGTTCTTCCCCTATATCTCGGAATTGTGGTCATAGTCACTGTAACAATAATGTCAATGATTCGTTTGTGTGTCTTTCCAGAAAAGTCTATAAAGAGTTCAGTCTGTGATAAGCACTGTCCCATGTACTGGACACACAGAGATGAATGAATCTCAGTCTTCAAAGTAGGAAGATATCCAGGTAAACAGTCAGTTCCAAAGGGTTGAGTGAGAGCAATGCTGGGCTTGAGGGCCCAGAGAGGTGGGGTCCCTGTGTGGGCCAGAGGCCTTCAACATAGGCTATGTTCACACCATATGTTCACACCTTTTCAATGTGGAAAGATGGTTTAGAACTTCTCTTTCCTCATTTTTAAATGTATGTCTATATACTGTTATGTTGTCTATTATATATTAGAATATGCATATAATTTATAAGT
This sequence comes from Mustela lutreola, assembly GCF_030435805.1. Classification (NCBI taxonomy): domain Eukaryota; kingdom Metazoa; phylum Chordata; class Mammalia; order Carnivora; family Mustelidae; genus Mustela; species Mustela lutreola. The sequence goes on along the minus strand of NC_081292.1, from coordinate 7,135,861 downwards.
AGGTAATACATATGCACAGGAGTGTCTGGTCAAATGTGTTTCCTAAGAGTGAAGTGAAATCCAAGGACATCCAAGGAAACAAAGGACAAAAAGAGGAAAGTGAAGTGAGGAAGTCTTCCCAGAGGAGAAACTGGAAGGCTGTAGCTCCATGAAGGCAAAAGCTGCTTCTCTCTTGTCCCATATCACGTCCATGGTATGTGGAAGAATGTCTGGCATGGAGGACACCTTGATATTTGAGGTAAGAAGGTAGGAGAATAGAGCAAATGCCTCCCTAAACTGTCCAAGTGCTACGATCTGAATGTCTGTGTTCCTAAATTCATACACGGAAACCCTAACCCCGAGGTAATGGTGTTTGGAGGTGGGGCCTTTGAGAGGTGATTTTATTTGGATGAGGTCATGAGGGTGGGGCCCCATGATGAGATTAATGTCCTTCCAAGAAGAGGAAGAGACACCAGAGCCTGCTTTCTGACACACACTCTGAGGAAGACCCTGTGAGGACACAGTGAGAAGGTGGCCATCTGCAACCCATGAAGAGGCTCCTCACCAGAACTCAGTCATGCTGATCTCAGGCTTCCAGCCTCCAAATCTGAGAAAAATAAATGTCTGTATATAAACTGCCTAGTTTGTGGTATTTTGCTATGGTAACCTGAGTTAACTAAGATACCATGGTCACATGACCTCTAACTGTTCAGACTTGTATGATTTCTTAAATCAGAGAAGGGAGGAAACATGTCTCAGGAAAGGGGGAGGTCATGGATGGAAGTACACAGGTTGGAGACAGCCATGTGTTTGGGGGACCACAGCAGCTCTCCATAAAGTGGGAGGCACCAGTGAGGCTGAAGGTGCTGACAGGGTCAGGTGGTCAGGTCCCTGGGTCAGGCTGAGGAGTTTGGGTGTGACACACATGACTTTATTTGGCCATTGTCCAGGTGAAGTGGAGAATATCGGATATTTGCACTTACAAATGGCCTTCAGACCCTGAATCTCACTGGAACTAGTGAGCTAGTACTATAAAGATGTACCCAGTATAAGGAGCTATAAAAGAAAATATACAAATGGAGTGACAAGAGTCACTCTGACTTGTGTTAGAATTCCAGTCTGGGTTTCCTAAAAATCATCATGTTTTTATTATGGTTTTTTTTTCTTTCTTTCTTTTTTTTTTTTAAAAGATTTTATTTATTTATTTGACAGAGAGAAATCACAAGTAGGTGGAGAGGCAGGCAGAGAGAGAGAGAGAGGGAAGCAGGCTCTCTGCTGAGCAGAGAGCCCGATGCGGGACTCGATCCCAGGACTCTGAGATCATGACCTGAGCCGAAGGCAGCGGCTTAACCCACTGAGCCACCCAGGCGCCCTGTTTTTTTTTTTCTTATTGAATAACATGTTTTGTTTCATTCCTTAGTGTGCTGGGATGATGATAATTCACAGTGTATTGATGAGTTAACTGGGATGACGTATGTCAAGTGCTGGTTTGTTCTGGCCTCTGGGCCCAGTGTGGTGTGTGCTACAGGAAAGACTTCCAATACATGTTTATCAATTAGCTAGGACCACTTCAAGCAGATGGTCAGTCAGCAGGACATCTTTCAAAAAACTAGAATTGAGGCTGGCCTTGTTAGGAAGAAATCGTTCTCCAAGTGTGGCTGCTTCCAAGATCACTGAGAATCTCAAAGACACTTCCTCACTTTCCCTATCTGATAAGATTCAAAAAATCCCTTGTTCTAACATTATATCATTGCAAAAGTATTTGATTACATATATACTAAAAATCCAGAAAGGTTTTTTTTTTTTTTTTTTTTTTTTTTCATTTTGGCTGGGAGAAATATTTTCAATAATTTGGGGGTTGGGGAAATTTTTGTACTAAGTTGTTTTGTGTGAGAAATATTTTAATGGTGTCAGGAGAGAAATGCCTTTTGTACCAAATGTAGCTCATTACAGGCTCCTCAGAGGAAGTCTTTGTTAGCATTCCCAGTAGCTGATGAGTGCTACATGAGCATCATGTGAGGAAAGAATGTGGATTTTGTCTGAATGCCAGACCTACTTCAAATCCTGGTCATCCTCTGTGTGTGAGACCTCAGGCCAGTTACACTCTCTGAGTCTCAGTTCCTTCTATTACAGAGAACAGAAATACTTCCCGCTTAGTCTTGTTAGGAAAGTAAGATAGGTTTTATGCAAGGCTTCTATGGAGTAAGTGGCAATAAAGGTTACCTCTCTCCCCGGAGGTAAAAGTTTGATTATTTAGAATCCCAGTTTAAGCAGCAGTTTTCTCCTAAGATGAACCAGTTCCAAGAGAACCCCCGTCCCCACCCAAGGAAGTACCTTGTGATATTTGGTTCAGAATCATCACCATTGCCTTTTCCCCATTAAAAGATGAAGTACTCACATGTATTAGACAGTTTTGCTGAGTAACAAATAGCCCCCAAATCACAGCAGCTTACAACAGACATTCATTTCTGCATCGCAGCACACATTGGAAGCTGTGGCTTGACTGTGGCTGCTTGGCTCTTCTCCATGCGTCCTCTTATTTAGGGGTCCAAGCTAAAAGAGCAGCCCCTCTGAGGGAAGTGTCCATCCCTGAGACAGAGGAGGAGAGCAGGACGGTCAAGCCCAGCTAAGCAATTGCATGGCAAGCTCCTGCTCAGAATTGGCACAGCTACATCTCTATTCCATTGGGCAAAGCCCAAATCAGCAGGTCAGGGGAGTATACTCCTCTCATGTGGGAGGGAAAAGTGAATATTCTTGACCATTCATGTGATCTACTGCATATCTACTATTCACACTCTGAAAATATCGTCTTATGCCTCCTTCTCCTGATGCTTATTCACTGTTTCAGAGTGAATATAATTTGATTGTTTTTGTGGTCTGAATTCAGAGTAGACTCTGGGGCCCTGAATGCTGGCACTGTCTGGTGTAGGAGCATTTCCTAAAGTGCTCAGTGGGTTGTTATTAGTGTTTCCTAAGCTTGTTATCAGCAAAAGTCCCGCTATTCCTTTTTATCTGATCATCTCTTATTTGGAACACACTCTGGGAAATAGCAAAGAAGTTTAGAACTTGTGAGGTGCAGAAATACCCCAATAAATTGGTAGAGAGCCAAGTGTCTGGGGCTGGGGGTAGATTACAGCAGAGGTAACCATAAAGAATGTGAAGAATTCCTTCTGAGCGTAGCGCAGCATGCTGGGCCTCAGAGCAGCAACCAAAGGAAAGTCGGGTGGGAAAGGACAAAGCCTGAGTAGTGGGAGAGGCCAGAACTACTGTCAGCTCTGTGCCTGGCTCAGAGTGTGGCCAACATGTATTTCTTGAATGGCTGAATAAAAAAATGTAGACTGGCGCCAATGGCAGAGACTAGGGCAGGGCAGCTTTGGCAGAGGCAAACAATGAATATGAGTGGGGAACAGGAGTGTGGCTGAGAGATGAGGGGGAGTCTTGGTCCTGCTACCCAGCCTCCCCTCCCACTCTAGCTGTGGTTTCACCAGGTGTGACCAGACAGCACCTGCTGGTTCTGTGCTTTCACTGGTATCACTTTCCTTATATCCTGGACTTCTCTGACCCTACAGTGGAATCTGTGGGCTCTCAAACATGTGCTACTTCTGAGATGTTTTCTATAGATTTCTCAAATCCCACACTTGGAGCAACTGATTGCCCTAGATAACATGAATGTGTTTGACTCCTCTCAACTTGAACACAACTTTGTATGGGCTCCTCTTGCCCTCTGTCCCCCTCTGTCTGTAGCCTGTGTCCTTGCTCACATTTACAAACAAGCCACTTTCCCATCAGTCTGAGGATCTGTTTCCAAGAAAGTCCAGGCTCAGACACAAGACAAGCAGTGACCGACCCCACCGTCAGGACCACGGGGACAGCCTTACACAGACCATGACAAGAAAGCACATTGGTCAGGAACATGGGCTGTGGCCTGGACTGCCCGGGCTCGCATTCCTACGGAGTTGCTATGATGTTGAATATGTTAGTAGATGTAGAGCACGTAGATCAGGGTGCGCACTGAATGCTTTTTGAGCATAGAGCTGGGTCTAGCTTTGGTAAGGGGCCCAATGCAGGTGAACCAGTAAGAGGAATTTTGGTGTCCATGTCTAATCCAGGGGAGCCCGGGACTCGGAGGTGAAGCAGCTATCCCTAACAGGTAGTCAGCTGGTCAGGGGCCAGTCTTGGAACCCCAGGCCCACGTGACACCAACAGGGGAGCTTCTCAGACTCTCTGACTGACTTGCTCTGGGTTTCCTGGTCTCCGGGACCCTGACCCCAGGGAACTTGTTCTTGACCTCTGCTCCAGAACATGTGTGCCATGCTTTGTGCATTTCTGCATCACTCATGGGGGATGAACCAGCACAGCCTTGCCAGCCAGCCCACCAGTGTGGAGGCCACTACACAGATTCTGAGCCTCAGCTTTCTGTCTGGCCTTTTGCCTAACCACTCCCTGCTTGGTGGGGACACTTCCTACAAACACTTGCTGTCATCTCTCCAAACTGTGGCTTCTGTACCCTGTGTATAGGCAGCATGGCGGTCACGCTTCGGGCCACCTGGGGCTGAGTCTTAAGTCTGCTCATTCTTGGCTTTAAACCCACACACCTCTGGGTCAGACTCAGTTAACTCACCTGCAAAACAATTTCCTACGACTTGTAGAGAGGGTCCCTCGTGAGTTTAGAAGTAGCCCGAGTCCATTTCCTAGCATGGCACCTCCAGGGACATAATGGAAAGTCAGCATATCAGCTCCAAGCCCTCCTACCTCACGGGGTACACAAATTTTCCTGAATATCCGAGTGATCACTCACTTCCCCTCATGACACCCCCACCCCACCCCCAATGCCAGAGACCAGTTTCTCTTCTCTTGCCTGGCTGGGGCAGATGGCATGCATGGTTGCCCTGAGTTGCTTGTTGGGATTGGCCCTGGGATTGGCCCTCCTCACAGGCATCCCAGAACCCCTACTGCTGCCCCTCCCCTTACAAGTGCCCCGTGTCCAGTGAAAACTCTCCTCTCAGTTCAATGTGACGATACTAGCGGGGTGCCTCTTGGTGCCCATGACGCCAGGATGACAGCAAACGGCCCAGGCTTCATCCAATGGGGAGAAACACCCTTGGGTGGGAAAATCTATTGAGTGCCCCCTTCATGATAGTGTGCTCAGAGTGGAGACCTTCACATCGGGAGGAAGCAGCGGGGAGCGACCGTGGGTTGGCTGTCTTGGCCGACTCTGGTGGGACTGAGGAACTGGAAAAAGTGGAGGTGAGGCAGTGAGGGACGTGAGGCAAGGAGAAACCCTCTGAGACGTCCTCATGGGGAAGAGGCCGAAGGAGATTTGAGGACAGGAATGCCGAATTTCCATTTCTAGGTTGTCCGTGACTCTGTAGAGTAAAACCTCGGTGGATGTGAAGTGCCAGCAAATGTGGGTTCAAGAGCCCACCTTTCAGGACATGAAGGAATGGAAGGAGTATCCACAGAGGACTGTGGAAAATTCAGCCAAGATGCTGAAACAGAACGATGGGACCAGGAATTCAGAGACGGAGAGGATGAGGAGAAACATCGCTGTACGTCTCCTGCCTCTGCCAATGAAACCAGGCATGGAGAGCGAAGCTGGGGCTGGGTCAGAACAAGGATCCGGGTGGAAAGGGGAGGACACATGCCTTGGGCGTGTGGAGCAGGTGTGGGCAGGGGGGCAGTACCTCGGTGCTGGTAATAGCTGGGGATTACCAGGCCAGGCCGGATGGGGCAAGCGGAGGGAAAAATTAGATCACAGGCACAGAAAGCCTTAGGGAGAGGACCACCCAGCTAGAGTGTGACTTGTGATGCAGGGACACCATCCATCCTCTGACAGCTGTGCATCAGAGGATCCAGGTGCTGGCCTCTCTCTAGCGCCCCCTGCTGTGCTGTGTGTGACCTGCCTCTGCTTCCTGACTTCAAGGCTTTAATGGGAGCCACCCAACTACCTGTAGCAAGGCAGCGCCCCTGTGCAGGACCTTTAATACCCCAGGGGAAACTCCCAGTCCATAGGTAGGGGAGCTCACACATCCATGCTGCAGTGCTGCTGTGGACTCTCACTGGCTCAACTCGAAGTTCATTTTGCAAGGTTCCTCAGAAGGTCCCAAGGGAGAGGCTCTGGCTGTTCCCACACCCTCCCTGCGATCTTTCTCCCTCTTCCCCACTGCTCCCACTCCTCCCACGTGCTAACCGAGATCACCGCCCCCATGGTCCCCATGAACTGCCTTCCTCGGGGACCCTGTCCTGGGATTCTGGGACAACCCCAGCTAAGATGCCTGGAGAGGGGTCTGGAAGGGCAATATAGGATCTGGATAGCAAGAGGAACGTTTCCACCTGGAAACCAGCAGGCGAGTTGTGGGAACACAAGAAAGGGGGTGTCCCAGCTTTGGGGGTAGGGGTGCCCAGGAATGGCTTCCTGGGAAATTCCACACTGGAGTCCAAACTTTCGGAAAGAAGTCGTCTTTTTCCCAGACTGAAAATCTTATGGGGCCTGAAGGAGTGACTCTGTCCCCACTCTTTCCTGCGGGGAGGAGCTGATGGCCGCCCGCTCACAGTTCCTCACTCCCCCTGCTGCTTTGAAAAGCTCCAATATGAGGGAAAATATCCTCTCTGGGGAGCACTTGCCCTTCATGCTTTGCCAAACGCCTCCTCAGCAGCAGACCCACAAGCCCGCTGCAACCAACCGAGATTCAAGGAGGAAATGCATCCGAATGAAGGGCTGGAGCGAAGACTGTGTTTACTGTGGCTCTGTGGCACCTTTGGCAATTTTCCCTGGAGGAATTTCTGCCGGCTGCGACCAGCAGGCCTGGGGCAGTCTCCTCCTCTGGTTGCAGACACCTTTGTGGGAATGGGGGGAAGGCTTGCCATGGAGCCCTGGAAACTGTCTGATGAGCCTCAGCGCAGTGGTCCCAAATGGCTCTTTGATGCTTATCTCTTAATAAAGTGGGTTCTGAGTCTGACGCGTGCCATCTTAGAAAGAGGGGGGCCTACAAGATGAGGGGTATTGGGACTGTGGTCCAAGTCTCTCATTTATGGTGGGAAAACGAGATCAGAATAGGGAAATGATCATCCTGGGTCACCATGTGCGAACAGCAGACCACTCAGGTTGTCACTTTCAATCCTGACAGCAAAAGAACAGGGTGGCAGCTAAGTTTTCAAGCTTTGGCCTGATTTGTTTCCTCTAGAGACCTCAGACATTCTCCTGGAGATCCTAATGGCCAGACTCCCCAGAAATAGTACTGTAAGTCAATTAAATTTCACATGCATTCCTAAGTCCCACTCATAAACCTGGCTCTGTGGTGCATCCTGGATGGGGAAAGGTGTGGACAATAAACACAAAATAAACACAGAGAAGTGGACTCTGTCCTCAAGATCTGGCACAGAAGACAGGCCAAGCCCCAGGTGGGCCTCCTGCCTACACTCTTGTCCTGGACTCTTCTCCGCATCCCTGCTCAGCCCTCCTCTGAGAGGAGAACGGTTGTATTGAACAGCTGTCTCATTAACTCCATCCATCAACAACTCTGTGAAATAGCCACTGGTATCCACCCATTTTACAGATGAGAATGTATCAGCTCCCACACACCCCGAACCACAGCTCAGGAGTCTCCTCTCTGTTTCCATAGCTGACACTGAATAATGTTATCAGCGATTTCATTCCAGGTGCAGAAGCCCGGCTATGCCTCATTTTATCTGTTTCAGGCAGTAGTTGCCTTCCAACAGGGGAGCCTGGACAGGTGGAGCCTCAGTCCATTGCTTCCTGGTCCTGGCTATGCACTGGAATTGCCTTAGTGATGAAGTTAGGAAAAGAGAATAGGCTGTGCTCCAGAGCCTCTGCTGGAGTTGGTCTGGGTGGGCTCTCTGAGCTGTACTTTTTAAAAAGCTTGCTTAGATTTCCGAGGTAAACTAACGGTTATGGAGAGCTTGGGTTTCAGAGGGCTCAAGCCCTGGAGCGAGCTACAGACAGGTTGAAATATTCGAAGTAGCAGGGACTCAGAGATGTTGCAAACAGACTGTGCTGCCCAGTTACCATGGCAGGAGCAGTGATGTTCAAATTGTTAAACTCTCACCAGGGCAGTGGCTGTGTTGGGTTCTTCAACATAGGATCACTAATCCTCCCAGGGACTACGTGGGGCAGTTTTGCCTCCATTTTATGAAAAGGAATGAGGTTCAGAAAACTCCCCCGCTGGCTGCCAAAGCCCGCTCTCCCCACAAGACAACCCACTGCCGCTGTATCACCTCCCACATCCCTCACTCCGCCTGCAGCCGGGGGTTCGCACCCGTAGAATCTAGCGTGGTCTTCACAGCCATTGCACTGCTCCGGCCCCTCCCAAAGGCGAAGCTGCTTACAAATGAGCTCAGAGCTGGAGAGCAGACAATTACATCTGTGTAAACTCCGTGGCTCCTACCGGGGAGACTTACGTAAATGCCATTTTCTTGGTTTGGAAATCCTTTGAGTGTTTCTCCAACAGGAACGTCTTTCTTTCCATGACATTACTCAAAATCCATCTCTTTAATCGGTTCTTCCCAGACCCCTGAATCCTCAACCTTACCCTTCATCACTCGTCAGCCTGTATTGAACATCAGACAAGCCCGGTTTAATGATTTATAATGTATTTACCAGGTACAAAAAGCTTGCACATATTTTAGTTCTAGAACCTTAACAATAACTCTCCAGGATGGTATTATTACTCCCATAGTTCTGAGGTTCAGAGATGCTAAATTATGACGTGGCCAAAGTCTTATCGTTAGTAATGGGGCGGAGGAGGGTTGGAGCCTAGCGTTGTCTCTCTCCAAACCCAAATATTGTCCATGAGCCGTGCTAAAGACTTGCCAAAATACAAGGATAAAAGTCGGACTTCTAGAGTGTACCCCAAGAAAAATGTACATCATGGGGTACTTACATATTTAATCAACTTTCCTGGCTGTCCACACGGAGTAAGTCCATTATTTGATTAACAGCACAGACAGACAATACAGTTAGAGTCCAGCACAAAGGGTGCAGGGACAGAGACAGGCAGGTGTTGTCATGGGAGCAAAGAGGAGCCAGCTTGAGGGGACCCATGGAGGCTTGCAGAAAACATGCCCCTGAGGGGTTCTTAAAGGTGGTTCAGGGCTGACCGGCAGAGCATGAGGAAGTGTCCATGCAGAAGGGACAACATGAGCGAAGTTTTGGAGCCCAGAAGCAGAGCCCCTGAGTGTGTGTGTTGGCATACACCTGTGCATGGATGTGTGTGTGTGTGTATGTGTGTTTGAACATGCAAGCGTGAACACATGTGTGCATGTGTGGTTGAGCAACGAATGGTTCCTCGAGGCCTGAGGACTGAGTATGAGGTAGTGAGCAGATGGGGCCAATGAGCCGAGGGTCTTCTTTCTAGAGCTGACTATGTTGTTGGGACTTTATCCAGGTCATCGCAGGAGTTATGATACAAGGAAGAGACAGACATTTCATTGTATTATTTTTTATTGTAGAAAATTTCAAGCGTTCAAAAAATTGTAAATAGGATTGTTGTGTCAAAGGAACATGGAGCCACCACTCAGAAGAACAGAGGTTCGCGTTTGTTCTGTTGGCCTTAGGGCTTTTAGAAAACGTGAAAGCATCAGGAGGTAGAGGTGAGGTCCTGTTTCTATGGCTTCTGATCTCTGAGCCTCCCCGGGGTGGTGGTGGTGGGGGGGGCTGGGGGGGACAGGCTATCGTCAGATTGCAGATGGGCAGGAAACCTCATGTGCCTGCTTCAAACACTGTGCACATTTTCATATATATTGCCTTGTGAGTTTCTGCAAGTTACATAGATGGTAATCTTCTATATGTTGCCTTTTGCCACAGATATAAATATGATTGTATTCATTGATATTTTCTGTAATAAGCTATGGTGGGTTTCTTTTCTTTCTTTGTCTTGCTGAAGAAATCTTGCACAACCTGTGGATAGCAATGTGTTCTTACTTTTATAAATTTTAAATTTTACTTTAATTCATCTTATATTTTCTTCTGTGTGATGATGTGAGATGAGATGTTGTGACCTAATTTTATTGTTTTCCATATATTAATCCGTTGCTCTGTACCACTGAACAGTCTTTTCTTGTCCACTGATTTGTAATTCCATTTTATTTCTAAAGTTGCAGTATATGGGGGCACCTGGCTGGCCCAGTTGATGGAGTTTGTGGCTCTTGATCTCAGGGTTGTGAGTTCAAGCCTCATGGTAGATGTAGAGATGACTTAAAAATAAATTTAAAAAAATGAAAAAAAAAGTTGCAATATACGGGTGGCTTTGTTTTTCTTTTAGATTTTATTTATTTATTTATTTGAGAGAGAAAGAGAGAAAGCATGAGCAGGGAAGGGGGGAAAAAAGACTCTCCACTGAGCAGGGAGCCTATTCTCAAGACCCTGGAATCATAACCAGAGCTGAAGGCAGACACTTAACCGACTGAGCCTCCCAGGCGCCCCTATGGGTGACTTTCTTTCTGGGATCTCCTTTTTTGTTGTTGTTGCTAATCTATATGGAAGATTGTTTGCAAAGTAGACACAATGCAACGTATGGAAGGCCAGAAGGAAGAGAGGTAGGGATAGCTAATGGGTTAGCCAAATAGTATTTGTCACATGGTTTTGCTCCTTCATCCCATAAGGTGGTAAATTTGATCAATGGGTTTTTCTAATATTGAGCCTTTTTTTCCACTTTGTTTTGTGTGTGTTTAAATACTTTGCTGGGATCAATTTGCTCATATTAGGATTTTTGCATAAAAGTGATATTGCCAGTGATTCTCCTTTTCACGCTGATCCTCATCTCTTTGGTGTTGAGTTTACCAAATAAGTTTTTATTTTGCCTTACGATTTGGGTCTTGCGATCTCTGCCAGCAGTGGTCTCAGTTTCTAGTGGACGCTGAGATTCCAGTTTCTAGTGGACGCTGAGTGGGAAGGCACCAGGCACTGGGAAGGCTGCAGGACACACACGGAGTCTGGCAGCAGGTCATCTCCCTGTGTGGGTGGTCTGTCTCTGTAGTGGGCCACACAGCAGCCCACCGACCATCCTCAGATCACCCACGTGACTGCTCAGGGGCAAGGGAAAGTGACCACATGGGTGGACTGAGGGGCCATCGGCTAAAATCAGAACCCATGTACTGTACCAGCCCCATAAGCTTAGCTTCCAGATCCCCACAAGTGCTGTGCCCGTTTTCACATCAGCCCCACAAAGGGAAGCCCAAATGTAGAGCTTCCTGCAGGAATTCATGGTCTACCCACGTCCTCCTAATTCACCAATCACGGTTTTTTGTTTTTTTTTTTTTCCCCTTCTTTAATCATTCATCATGTTGCCTGGAAGAGAGATGACATTCCCCCTTTATCAGGTGTCCAGGGTTTACCCACCATCAAATTTGTCCATCCAAAAAGAGAAGGTTTTGTTTTTCCTTTTATTCTCAGTGAGTTTCCCTCTTTCTAGTCTCTAGAGGAGCTTGTATAAGGTAGAAAGTGTCCAGAAAGGGTTCGTGAAACTTGATTATGTGCTATTGTGTTTTTGGTAAGGGTGGATTTTTATTACAAATTTAATTTACAGAATGGTCATGTCAGGTTTTCTGTTTTGTTCTGAGAAAATTTTGGTAATTTTCAGTCTTTAAAAAACATATTAATTTTATCCTCGTTACCAAAAATCACTGTGACAATACTATCTGCAGCATTGTTTATTGCTAAATTTCTCCTGAAGCCACCCTTATGCTTTCTTTGTCCTTCCTAATATTATTACTTGTGTCCTCTCTTCTCTCTTGAACAATCTCATCAGATAACTCTTTACAAATCATCTCAATGAGCCAGCTATCTTTTAAAAAAAGAAATGCCTTTACAGAGTCCTTATTTTTTGTATTTAATTCCATTTTGATTTTATCTTTTCAAGTTCCTTTCAGTTTATTCTATGTTTTCCCCCCCAGATTTTGAATTAAATATGTATCTTCTGAAGATATAATTTTTTCCTAATGCCTACATCTAAGACAATGTATTTCCCTCTAAGTATTCTTAAATAGCATTACTCAGGTTTTAATGGATAACGTCTTTCTTGTGATTCACTTCTAGATTTCCATTATGATTTCTGCTTTGACTCATGGATTACTGTGTTTTTTTTCAATTTTTAAACATATGTTTTGTTTCTTTGCATGCTTTCCCTCAAGGAGGGTGATGGCGGCCTATTTTCCTGACAGCAATGATGCAGAAGGTTCCCAGAGAAACATTAAGGCGGAAATAATAAACATACCAGGTTTATCTCACAGGGAAAAAAAAAAAAAAAAGAAATAACTTTCCTAGATGAAGTATACAACTGCACAGAGTAATGTTTACTTACTGCTGATTTTCTTATGGGCATGTTATCATTCAACCTACATTTAGTTAATATATGCCAAGGCTATGTCTGGGGGGAAGGGGAGCAGTTCCGGAGAAATCAAACAGTTAAGAACTCTGTGCTGGGGCCACAGGGAGCATCTGGGCCAAGAGACCCAGAGAGGTTGGGGAGGACTGTCCTCAGAGGGTGCAGCTGAATCATGCCTTGTGGAAGAAGCAGGAGCTGGCTAGGTGGTGGAGAGGCTTCTCCAGGCCTGGGAAAATGCATGGAGAACCACCAAGGAGGTGGACTTAGGGGATGATGCTGGAAGGGTAGAACATTGAGACTTTTCTTTTTTTTTTGGAGCATCTAGAAATAAGGTTAGAAAAGCAAGAGGATTCTGAGCAAGGTAGGCTTCTGAAGTGATGGTTTGAAAGGTGAACTTCACCTGTCTCCAAAGCCCTCCGTCCTCCCCAGGGACTCATGCTGCTTCTTTTGCTCCTGGGTGAAGCTGGGCCATCCTCACCTTCTCCTAAGGAAAAACAAGAGTGGGCAAGTCTTCGCCTCACAGCTCCACAGGTGGGGAATGGAAATGATGGCCCGGCAGTGCTGGAGCTGTTCCCGCTCCGGGCTCTGTGCTGAGAGCCCTCCGCGCATTACCTCATTCAGTTCCACGAGCCCGACTCCTGTCCCGTCACTGTACCTCACATCACAGAGGAGACCATGGGGCTGAGGGTGGTGAGAGCCCATGCAGAAAGCAGCTGAGGCAGGGTTCAGTCCCTTCAGGTCCAACAAAAAAGCCCATATCTCCCTCGTTTCTCTGGAAAACAAGAATGTTGGTTTTTCCTGTGGGGCTCCTAAAGGTAATAAGGCAGACTAACAAGCCACCTTACACCTCACCCAGGGCTTTGTAGCAGTGGTAGCTACACAGGAGAGTGTCACAGGCCACCCGAGCTATTATCTCAGGAAACAATTCTATCCTTTAGGATGCTTTCAGCTGGCAGTGACAGAGTATCCAGCTCAGTGTGGCTTAACCAATAGGGTTTAATTTTTCCTCTCCAATAACAAGGTGTCCAGAAAGAGTGATTCTAGAGCTGATTCAGCATCTTGAAATGCCCTCAACAAGGACCCCCCTGTGTTCCCCCTCTCTGAGCTGACCTTCTCGGTGCATAAATCATGTCACCACTCATGGTCCCAACATGGCAATTCCAAAGGGAGAGGAAAGTAAGTGTCTTCCTTTTTTGTTTTAAATCTATTTTTATCATGGAGTGGGGATGATGAGCTTTATCTGGGAGTCTCCCCCAAACGCTGCAAACTTCTCTTTATGTCTCCTTAGCCCACACAGAGCCTTGTGACACCCCTTGTTGCCAGGGTCTACACTTCCATCCCCTGTCAGAGCTCGGCCCGGCTGGGGCAGAGACAGGCAGGCAACCTGGGCCCTGGTCAGACAGACGGTCCCCAGTGTCCCCAGCACTGGCCACAGAAACGCAACCCAATAGCACCTTCCTGCTGCTTCTGGCTTGCATTTACTGTCTGCTGCTTTAGACCACATATGACTTCTTTAGGAAGGGAAATGGTTACTGATCACTTCAATAAAATTTGTTTGGTAGAAACACTTTCAAAACCAGGAGTCAATTGTTTATCTAGTCTACACTGGAGATACCTGCTCAGAACCTAATTCTTGCCAAGTTAGGTACTAGAGACAGAGAGAAAAACCGTTTGTCATCTAGTCCTCCTCCTCATCATTATCACCATCAAGTGATTCTTTTGTGGTAGAAGAATGTTAACGATCCCTGACTCTGTTGTTGGCGATCTTCACCTTCAGGGGTGGTAGGTCTATACTTACCCTAAAGCACTTATTAAGCATGAGCCACCCCAACCCCTACGATCCTGGCCCCGGAGTGGAGTAAGCTGGAAGGACTGAAATGTGGGGCAGTTCATGCAGAATGTGCACAGGGAACTTGTCAGCCCAAAGCAGGCAGACACCATGAGGCTGTAATTCTAGGAAAAATTGGCTTTACCGGTTTACTTCAGAGAAAACACCAAAGTTCCTTGGTCGTAGCATCGCTGGGTTTTCCATGGGAGGACCCAAGTCCACTGAAGACCTTTCCCCTTTCCTGGGCCTTGCAGGAAGTGGAGTCCCACATCTGAGATCCCATGAGGGCAGACCAGGGACCGGGTGCTGGGTGGGAAGTTAGTGGAGGAGCAGGCCGACCCCACAAGGCCTGGGAAGGGGATGGGCAATGCTTGGAGATCACTGAGGTGCTCTTCATCAGAGAGGGAGGCTGGCAGGAAGGCTCAGAGAGGAGAGCGAGCACCAGCACCAGCCGTGATCATACGGGGGTGGTGAAGGTGACAGTATGACTTAGATGCTCAAATCGGATAGTCCTCACTTCAGTGCCGTAAGGCAACTGAGGTGCAGAAAGGTGGGAAAACAAAAAAAAACAAACTTCTGGGAGGCAACAGACATGGGTTCCAAAGCAAGATTGACTTGCTCCCCAAGTTTTTGCCATCATACCAGCCCATGGTTGGACTGGGCTATTCACGCAGGCCGGGTGGGAGTCGTGCAGGACAGGAATATTGGAGCCAGAGAGTGATTTATTTGAGAGATGATCATGAGTGTCTATGTGAGAGTAGGCATTGTGTTCCACTAGTTTTCATTCCCAATGCCTGGCATATACCCTGTGTTTGATAAATATTTGCTTAGAAGTGGATGCATGGAAAGAGAATGTGATGGTAGATGGATAGAATGTCGAATTATGGAGTCTGAACTTCAACCTCTAGTTTGTGGCAGGGTGGCCGTGGCATCAGGAATGTTTCTAGAGCAAAGGAAGTGATGGGGCAGAAATGTGCAAAATCTTCATTCCCAAGTTCCTTGAGACAGAATGCATCTGATTGCATCCCCCATGGGGAGTCCTGGGCCATCCCAGCCAGCCCTACCCAAGCTGGGGATGTGGGCCCATCAGTGCATCAGGGTGAAGGAGTCTGGCATAGGAAATAGGCAAAGAGGGGAGCTGAGGGGCCAAACTCATCACTCTTTAGCATCCTCCTTGTCTGTCCACCTGTGGATTAGCCAGCCCATCCCACTCTAGTGACATTGTCTTGAGATATTCTCCTGGTTCCCCCTCTCATTTACCACCCTGGGCCCACATCCTTGACAATAAATATCTCCCTTCGGATCTCACTTTTGCCTGTCTGCTTACCCACTTGGGCTCAGCCCTTTAAACTTCTGAATCACCACATCAGCACCTTTTGCTGAGGTGCTCAGTTCATTTTGTGTTTGAAACATGTCCCAGCGTTGTGAGATGTATGCTTTCTCCTCTGCTCCAGCCTGGCTGTCCGAATCTCACCCTCCAGCTCGGATGGGCGAACAGCTGCGATGATGAGAGTAGAGACACACTCCTACAGGAGAGCCAGCTTCCTGGACAGACACTGACTATACGGAGGCCAGAAGAGGGGTACTTAGCATGCTGACCACAGGGCCAGGAAGAAAGGATTAGGTGGAAACACACCTGACTTGTCATGAACCGAAAGATCAAGTCTGTGAGAAAGCATGGCAGGAGACAAGAGGTGTGTGTGTGTGTGTGTGGTGTGTGTGTGGTGGGGTGTCCTAGGCAACTATGTCAAATCCATAGAACATGTCTCTCAAGGCTAATCTTAGATTAGTAACAAATGCTTTGGGATATCGCATTACCTAAAGATGCAAAATAGAATTGATTGCTGGCAGTTCCTTGGGAAAAGATATCAAGAACATCTCCAATAATAGGGATGTTTGTCAAGGGTAGGAGAGAGGGGGACAGAGGATGCGTGCTGTGCATTTCCCATCTCACGAGGAGTCACAGTGTCAGAGATGTGCAAAGAGCATGTGGACCTGTAAGTGTCTAGTTCACGTTGTCACCCTGGGAAGAAAGCCCTTTATGAAGGCTCTGATGGTGGTCATCACACTGCCTCCTCAAACTCATTGGGCAACAAGGCCCAGATCTTTTTCTTGTAAAGCAATCCTTCCAGTTAGACAGATTTAGCTGTCCGGAAGTTCTTCCCTGGATGGGACCCCAATCTGCGCTCGTTTTCACACACTTGTGTTGGTTGTAGTTCTGTTCTTCTGAGATGCACGGGATGAGAGTTCTCTTTCTTTCTCATGGCATTGTAATGTCTCCCCTGTCCTTTTCCTCTCTGCTCTTTTGTGAATTTGAGATCCTCACCATTCACCTCTATCCTTTTCTCCTGTTGAGTCTGTACCAGGTGCTCTGTCAACCAATGCATGCAGGAGCACCTCCAGTATTTGGAGAATTCCCACACTTTCCAACCAGCTGAAGCCAGTGTTGAGTGGCTCTGGCACTCAGAAGCTTCTTTCTTCCATTGAAGATTAACATTCTTCCTTGCTGATTCTCCCTATTGTTCCTACTTCTACCCTTTGGAGCCATCCATAGAGTCTTAGTAATATCATGCTCATTTCAAGAAGGGGGAGATGGAGAAGGGAACTCGGGTTGAGAAGATCTAAGACAGGCACAATTGACAGAGCTGTTCCCAGTATGCCCTGTTCTCTAGATGGACTTGTGGCTCCTTGGAGGAGAAGCAGATGTGTTGGATCCCACTCCCTCTCCCACCATCAGCACCACTGGCCCATCGTATATTACCCCTGAGTTTTTCCTGATGATGATTAGTTATGATTCCAATTTTGAGCTAAAAGAAGGTTCACTGCCTCTTTCTGTGTTCAACATGGGCTGTGTGGACAGGGGTGACAAGAAGGGATGTCACCAAGTAAAATTAGGTAATAAAAACTAGGTGACATAGTTCTGTTGAAAATGTATTCCTCATGCAAAATGCAAGATGTGACAGCTTTCCTCCACAGAGCTGCTTGAGGATTGGGTTTGTCATTGCTGAGAAAGGAGATGATTTTTTTTTTTTACTTGACTTTTTAATGTCTTGGTGTCTTTAAGTGGATATAGATTTTTTATTTGTTTATTTCTGTATTGCTACTTTTGAAATCCTTGAAGACTGATGCCTTCAATTTAAATTTATTCAGGTTATCCTTTGTAATGAAATAGAATTAATTTATTTCTCTGGATGTATTCTACTTTTCTTGCTCTATTGCTTTTTAGAAAGTTTGCAGACATATTTGTCACTGGCCTTCATAATAAGGTCCTGAATTAGGATGCACTTATGGAATAAATGCCTATATATGTGTGTATATGTATTTTCATATTTGACAGCAGGATATGATTTATAATTTAGTTCTATTCCTCCAGTCGATGGCAAGGTAGCCCGGCTTTTTGAGAATGCCCAAGTGTACTTAATTCTTGAACGCAATTTACACACTAAAAATAAGTTACCAGTGTGTAAATTGCGTTCAAGAATTAAGTACACTTGGGCATTCTCAAAAAGCCGGGCTACCTTGCCATCGACTGGAGGAATAGAACTAAATTATAAATCATATCCTGCTGTCAAATATGAAAATACATAGGATGCGGAGAAAGGGGAACCCTCCTCCACTGTTGGTGGGAATGCAAGCTGGTGCAGCCACTCTGGAAAACAGCATGGAGGTTCCTCAAAATGTTGAAAATAGAACTGCCCTATGACCCAGCAATTGCACTATTGGGTATTTACCCTAAAGATACAAATGTAGTGATCCAAAGGGGCACGTGCACCCGAATGTTTATAGCAGCAATGTCCACAATAGCCAAACTATGGAAAGAACCTAGATGTCCATCAACAGATGAATGGATCAAGAAGATGTGGTATATATACACAATGGAATACTATGCAGCCATCAAAAGAAATGAAATCTTGCCATTTGCGACAACATGGATGGAACTAGAGCGTATCATGCTTAGCGAAATAAGTCAAGCAGAGAAAGACAACTATCATATGATCTCCCTGATATGAGGAAGTGGTGATGCAACATGGAGGCTTAAGTGGGTAGAAGAAGAATAAATGAAACAAGATGGGATTGGGAGGGAGACAAACCATAAGTGACTCTTAATCTCACAAAACAAACTGAGGGTTGCCGGGGGGAGGGGGTTTGGGAGAAGGGGTTGGGATTATGGACATTGGGGAGGGCATGTGATTTGGTGAGTGCTGTGAAGTGTGTAAACCTGGTGATTCACAGACCTGTACCCCTGGGGATAAAAATATATGTTTATAAAAAATAAAAAAATTATAAGTTACCAGCTTCTGTGGGTTTCTGCATGTTTATGTATTTTTGATTTCAAATAGCCGAGTGTGTCGAGTGCTTCAGTGAGGAGCATTGCTGAAAAAGAGAATGTAGGCTTGTTAGCAGGACCGGAGTCTGAGGAACACTGAACATTTTCACTTATTGAATTGGTAAAATTATTGGCAATATTGTGCTTGCAGAAAAGGAGGGAGAAGAAGTTAGTATTTTTTGGGCTATCATATTTCTCAAACATATGATATGATAGGAACTAATTTGCATATGAGGTCAAAATTATAGGGAATCAGTCATATTAACTCTTTCTGTCGGAGAAGGCTCTACAAATGTGAAGACTTATTTCAGGGGGAGCTCGAAACAATCTTTCTATAGCTTTGACCTGTCTGGGTGGTCTCAGGTCAGACTTGCAGAGGCAGAAACACTCAGGAGAGGAAAAACCAGGGAACGTGTCCAGTCACACCCTAGAAAGAGGCAAAACTCCAAAGCAGCTAACCCATAGTAATGTTCATAGCCGTCCCACCAGCCCCCAGCACCCAGAAGTACCTGGACTGCAGTTAAGAATTTCAGTGGCCCAGGGCACGGCCAGCTTTTGGCTAGAGGAGGGCCTTTGCTTGGAGATCAGAGTACAGGGTATGTAAGCAGATGGGATGGGAAGCAGGGGGGAGGATTTCAAGCAACAGAGAGACACAGCAGCTGCTTTAGGAAAGAAAAACTTAAGAAAAAGATGCATAAGGAAGAAATGTGGAAGTTTTGGGTGCTGGTATATGTGATTTCTTCTTCTACTTTGGGAATGAAGTACCTTCAGAAATAATGCTTTAGAAAACAAACAAACAAACAAACAAACTACCTTTCTCTTCCAGGTTTAAAGAGTAAATTTGTGAGGTGTTGTGGGGTGTGTGGATAGGTGTATTTGTCGGTTTGCCTTTTTGATGATTACATGGTGAGGAAACATTTATGTGTAGACTGCAGCACCCCAAGAATTTTGGCCAAGTCCAAGTTATGCAATAGACTGAGCTCAGAGACCTTAAAAATGGACAATGGAAGAGCTCTTCCATGATTTTCTCAGCCTGTAGTGTGTAACTCTGGGGATGTTGTTCCTAAAAACCTGTATGGATGAGAATTTCAGGCTGAAGAAATAAGGTTCCTAACAGGAAGGAAGGAGGGTTGCAACTAAATCTAGAAAACACATGGGGTATTCCGTACATCCTAAGTGAATGATAAGGGGTATTGTACAACTGATATCCAGTTACCATTTCTGATTCTTAAGTAATTTCTAATGACCTCTCTTCTCTGCAGTTTCAGAAAGGTGCTTGAAAACCCTTTTAAAGTTGCAGGTTGAACAAACACAGCTCATGAATCAGTTAACATATACCCTTATATTGTTCTCCCACCACCTCTTTAAACTATACAATGAGGCAATCTTCCCCTGTCCCTTGGGAAGAATAAGGCAAATCCAAGACTCTTTTGGTAACTCTCAAGTAACTGGCAGTTCCATCATCATCTTAAGTCTCAAAAATTGCCTTTTTAACAGAAATGGAGTGTCAAGTAAAAGATATTATCCAATAACCTAAACAAGAGTCTTTCTCCTTCCTTCAACTTAGATATTTTTAGGGTGGAAGACAGTGGAGAGAGATGTGGGGGCTTTGGGTGGACTTCAGTATTCCTTGGTCTTGTGCTCCAATAATATCCCAGACCCTAACTTCTTAGAAGCTTTTGACTCTTCCAGGGTGGGGAGAGGAGGAGCAAGAAGAGGTAAAAGATTGGGAAGGTTCTCTTTGGATGGTGCTATCATCAGCTGCCCTAGCATTCCAGAACCTGGCAGAAGCATGGTCATTTTTAGGCTCTTCAAAAAAAACTATCACTGAGAACCTCCTCTGAGGCTCTCCACTCAGATGGAAGCAACTCTATTTGGGCAGATGCTTCATCTCTTCCTTGGACCCTAGGGATCCAGGTGTTTTTTTTGTTTGTTTGTTTGTTTAATTTAATTTTTATTTTCAGCATAACAATATTCATTATTTTTGCACCACACCCAGTGCTCCATGCAATCCGTGCCCTCTATAATACCCACCACCTGGTACCCCGACCCCCCACCCCCACCCCTTCAAAACCCTCAGATTGTTTTTCAGAGTCCATAGTCTCTCATGGTTCACCTCCCCTTCCAATTTCCCCCAACTTGGATCCAGGTTTTTGATGATGGGATCTGCCTCCTTTCCTGGGAAGCCTTATCAATTGGGATGGCTTTATCTTACCCAAAGAGTCCCACACTGGTTCATGGGAAACACTCCAAGAAACACGGTGTCCCCACCCAGCAGGATTTTCCAGCTTTGGGTGGAAAATCCCACCAGTTCTCTGCCCTCTACATTTCATGGTTAGGAATCAGACCTCAACCATAGGGAACACGTTTCAAATAACTTAGGATAGTTCCACTGAAGACTTTCACCAAACCTGAGCTGGCATCCCAAAATATGATGACATCTCTAAAGAAATCTCCTTGATAATTTTCCTTCTTCTATCCACTTAGCCCTCTTTAACTCCTCCGTGGGGAAGAGGATCCTTTAGACCTGGGACAGGTCTTCTGACATTTCCTTTGTAAACTCTAAACATGGGAATCTGGCTTTGAATTTCTCATCTGTTATCTCATGGCACTTATCAGAGACTTCAGCTTAAACATCCTGTTCCAAATTTATTTCAAGATAATTTGTATGCCAAGAGGAATTTTTATTTCTTCTTCCTTTGGTCTCCTATCCAAATGTTCCATGCCTTTATGATTTTATGACTCAGTCTCTAAGACACGTTCTCTAAGTCACAAGATGGGGAATGACTCATGCCTGGTCTGTACTATCTGTGAAGCCCATAAAATATAGGATGGCTATACTAAAGTAAGTCTGAATATTCTAGAATTTCAGGTAGAGAGAATTCAGAAGGAAGAAAGGATTTTGTGTGCTAAGAATTAAAGGGACAGACTTTGCATTATTTTAGGTAGTTGGTGACTAGATCCAAATAAAAGTACCTGAAAATTAAGGTGAACTTTGGAAGTATTTTTTGGGAGCTGCCATGAGTTTCATGTATAACATACTACCCAATCCTCCAAACAACCTGCTTACCCCAAACTAGCATTCATTTTTCAGATTCTGATTAGATGCTACTTTAGAAAAGGTTTTCTGACCCCAGGCTCTATTAAACGTGCCTGCCCTATTATCGCAGAGCAAATTGTATATGGGTACACATTGCACTGCATTATAATTGTTTATATACTTCTCTGCTTCATGAGTTAACTAAATGAAATGACGAGTCACCAATAGCAAATAATTTGATAAATATTTGGCATGTGTATTAGTTAGAATAGTTTAAGTTACATGGTAGTAACAAACACTCCCCAAATCTAAGCAACTTATCAGAGCAGAGACTGAGTTCCTAGTCATGTGAAGTCCTAGAGACTCCCCTGATAGTTGCACTCCAAGAGGGCCTTTAAAGTGGACAAAAAAACGACAACAACTGGGATGTTAGCATCAGCATCTCCATGCTTCACCAGCACATGACACAAGCCATCTCTCTCACAGCCCATTGGTCAGAAGTGGTTGCAGGAAATGCTCACGAGATGCTTGGTGAGCAGCACTACAGCTGTCTATCCTAGTCCCCAAACCTCGGTTTCCTCCTTCCACGTGGAAGATGCTAGCACACTGAGGCCCTGAGACGACTTGGTTTGACAGCCATTCAGTATAAGAGGTGGGATGTTGGGAAGTGTCAGGACACTGAATGTGGCAAAGCTTCAGTGCCAGGCTGATGGATCAGAGATTTTCTTTTTTAAACAACATAAGCTACCATTTCTTAGATGGCCACCTTGTGTCAGACTATATTATTTCTACTATTTCCACCCAATCTGCTAGGTGAGGAGAATAGTAGCCATGTTGCAGAATAGGGATTGAGCTTAGGTCTGCAGAGTATACACCCCTCTAGTAAGAAAGGTAGGTGCTTGAGGCAAGCATGGAAGGTGCAGGCGATCGAGGGAAGGCCCAGGCAGGCTGTGAAAGGGAGAGAGTTAAGAGGCTGAGCCCAGGCAGTGAGGTGGGGTCATGCTTTCTAGAGACACCTCCAAAGCCCCTCCTCCTTCCATCAGCTACTAAATGTCCACAGCCTCACCCCTGAGATTATGGGAAAGGAAGCTAACTTGTCAATATCTGATTCCTTTTTTTTTTTTGTTGTTCCCTTTTCACCTGCCACTCTTGATGGCGCAGATCTAAGCACCAGGAGAGTAGAAGAGATGGTGCGTGAGCAGTCGCAGGGAGTGAGGGAGCAGAGCAGGCATGGGGTCTCTGGGGAACTGTGTGGCTACAGGGCTTCTTAGGATACTGTCTACCTAACATGCATGCAAGTGACCTAAAGAAAGTCTCCTTCCTAATCTTAGCCCTAGCCCACCTGGGATAATGCTCTCCCATCTTTTCCAAAGATAGTGAATTTTACATTTTACAAGTGAACAATACAGGAAGTCAATTTCTTTTCATAGATTTAATCCTGGCAATGCTATTGAGTGCCTGTAGAGCCAGGAGGTATCTGGGTGGCAAGAGGGTTTACAAATGGAAACAAGTCCAAGTGCTTATCCTCTGGGCATTTGGTATCTGAGGAGGAGCAGGCAATGTTCAGGTAAGTCCCTCAGACATGACAAAGTATGACAAAGGCCCTTGGGAAGGTAGGTATCTGAAACAACATGGACACAAGGTGGGATCTGCTGAGAAAAGGGTGGGAAATGAGTTTTGCCTTGTTTTTTTTTTTTAAGATTTTATTTATTTATTTGACAGAGATCACAAGTAGGCAGAGAGGCAGGCAGAGAGAGAGGGGAAGCAGGCTCCCTGCTGAGCAGAGAGCCAGATGCGGGGCTCGATCCCAGCACCCTGGGATCATGACCTGAGCTGAAAGCAGAGGCTTTAACCCACTGAGCCACCCAGGCGCCCCGAGTTTTGCCTTGTTGAGGGGGCTTGCAGTTCAAGGAGAATTTGGGAGTTGTAGTCAAGGACTTTTTTTGCATGAAGGGTTTTGAGCTCACATCCAAGTTCTTCCTGAATTGACCAGCAACACAGAAGAAAGATCTGAGAGTCTCCCCGACAGAAGCACATCCCTGTGTCCCAATGACCTGGGTGCTGGCGTGGCATGATGCAGGGGTGATGGGCGTTGGGAAACCTGGTCTTAGTTCCTCCTGTGCTGCCAATCTGTTTTGTGACTTTGGACAAGCACATTCCCCACTCTGAGCTTCAGCCTTCTCTCAGCTCCCAGCAACTGGCAAAGTAGGCAAAGCAGAATTTATTCTCATCTCGCAGAAAACAAAATTGAGTGTCATGGAAGTGAGGAAGGAAATGCTTTGATTTGAGGTTTGCTGTTGCCCTGTGAGGTGGATTAGCATCCCAGCCTCATTTCACAGAAAAGACAACACACTAGACGGACTGAGTTCTTTCTCCAAATGTGTGCATCTTGTTTAGGTGAAAGCAGGTGTTCCAAAGCATGCCGGTCGGCCTCCAGACAACGTGTCCTTCCACTTCTGCTCACACATCTGTAGTATGAAAGCTTGGGTGTGATTTTAAGAAAATGTGAAACATCATATTTACCAGAGTGAAGACTATTCATACTTCAAAAATTCTGTGAGACATTCTGCCTCTGTACATCCCTGAGGCCATTTGGAATGCTATGAAAAAAGGCCACTGGTCTTTGTGTCCCCATGTCTTTGAGGAACTAAGTTTTTTTCCTTCCTGAAGCAAATTAAATATTCCATCAGTGAAGCATACTTTAATAAACCCATGAAACTGAAGCTCTGGCTCTCATTAAAATGAAAGCCACTCATTTACCTTGTCATCATTTGGGGAAAGTTTCCATGACCTACTGGATCCTGAATCACCCCAAATCCTACAATCAAAGCCATCTCGTGCAATTAGACTCCCAAACTCTTTCTTCTTCAAATATTATTAAATTTATAAACTCTGGAGTAGAATGGCTTTGATCTCATATTCCAATATAGAAAAACCTCGTTAACTTAGGTGTCACTAATTCAGTACAGGTGGAAATTTGGGCTTGAGGCAGACTGAAGTTGACTTTCTAGCTTGTATTTTTCTAGAAGTCAAATGTTTGCAGTTACATGAACTCATTTCACCTCCAATTCCCTTTAGGGGATCTTGGCACTGATTCCCTTTAGATTGGTCCCCTTCTCTCTGCCTTTGGTGCTTCCTCAGAAGCTCTGGCTGTCATCTTGGTCCAATTGTTCCAGCCTCAGAATTTTGAATGCTCAAATCAAGTCTAGTCTACATAGTACAGCCAGATGATGTGTCAAAAGTCCATATCTGCTCATGTTCCCCACTTGTGAAACCTACACATGCTCTCCATTGCCTACAGGATGAAGTCCAGTCACTTCTCGCAAGACCCATTATATTCTGCATGTGCCTCTTCACTCCAGGCTCATCGCTCTTCACTGTGATCCTCACCCTGAACTCTACTCGTGGACATTAGCCACCACACTTTCTCCAGCATGACTTAGCCTTTCCCATCCCATGGATCTGCACATGCTGGTTCCTCAGACTGAAACAGTTCTCCTGCCTACCTCCTGTTAGTTCTGACTGACTTGTTCATGTTCAGGTCTCAACTCAGACTACACCCTAAGATCCTCTAGGAAGATTTGCTAGATCCCTCAATCTTGAATAGAAATGACTCCTTTGTGTTCTCATAGTCTCCCTGTACTTCCCCGTGGTTGATGTATCACAATGAACAGTCACTGCCTATTATTTTGTCTATATTCTTTATGAGGTCATAGATTCCCACAAGATGAGAGTCATCAGGAGGTGTCACCAGGAAAACACCTGGGATATAGTAGATTCTCAGTCTATACTATTTGACTGAATAAATGAACAATCATAAGTACATCGATGGAACTGCTGATGGCTCCTGCGTATAAGGAAACCACACCTCAGAGATTTTAGTGCTTATTAGCAAAATGGGATTCTTCATGACATACCTGATCTTTGTCTTTCCAGCAGTGCTACCTTGGACATACTAGGTGCTCAATAAATGTTTTCACATAAACAATAGCGTGGGACATGTTGGATTTGGCTATGAGTATGTACTTTTCTAGGAATTGGAACAACCGTGGCCAGGGGGCTTGGCAGATACAGAACTCAGCAAGTCCCAGTGACTGAAAATTGAGTCCCACCGTCTCCACTTTTGTCTTCTTCTGTAGGGTCACCTCAAGAAGGATTGGGAGAAAGTCAAAACAGCTGGGTGATTCCATTAACAACCAATAATCTGGGAATGCTGCTGAATGCTTTTGAAACTGAAGTAGCAATAACTCCCCACGGGTCCATTAACCTGCAGCCGAAATTAGATTATGTAGAAATAACATTAAATAAGGAGCCACAGTCCTCAGTTAATTGAAAGGCAAACTTGTGAATTATAAGATCATTCTCTTTGAAAGGCAGAATATTTCATCGCCCCAAGACCCTTGAGACCACTCTTGAGTGTCCAGCTTGAGGATCATTTTAGAGAAAGCACATTTCCTATAGGAGCACTTTAGAAATCTATTTGTTGTAGAAAACAGTTTGAAATGGGAAAAATTAAAAGCTTTGGAGTTAGACCAAAGTTAGATGGGTTTAAATCTTGGATCTGCCACATGCTAGTTCTGTGACCTTAGGGAAG
The DNA here is from genome assembly GCF_030435805.1 of Mustela lutreola. NCBI lineage: Eukaryota > Metazoa > Chordata > Mammalia > Carnivora > Mustelidae > Mustela > Mustela lutreola. Next base: position 7,109,752 of record NC_081292.1, on the reverse strand, counting down.
TTACTTAATTTCTCTAAGTTCCAACAGTCTTAGCCATTAACGGGGGAGTGGGGGTGGTAATAATAGATATCTTTCAGTCTTGTCAGGATGGCATAAATAGATCATTGCAATTCAAGAAAGACCATATGTTGAAAGAGAATGTTATCAGAACATCCAGGGGGACTATCTCACCTGGCCCAGAAGTTTAAGAATGGTTTCTCAAACTGGTGCCACCTGAACTAAATCATAAAGAATGAGCAGGTGCATGTGGATAAAAGGGCCGGTCACTATTAGTTCCCCTGGAGGTCACCTAGACCCTGATCATTGAAAATTCAAGGAGATGGAGCTCAGTTTCCTGATAAAATTCCCTTCTTCCATCCCTCCCTTCTTTCTGAGCTTTCATATTTATTTCCTTTTGTCATTCTTACCACAATTCCCATATTCCTTCTCATCTTGGCTTCAGTGACCATTTTCTCGGGCTCTAGGGGAACAGAGTTCATTCCATCTCTTTCTGATGGCACCAGTTCTGCTGAGGACAGGACAGTGTCTCCATCTCCCTCTGCCTCCGGCAGATGGCAAGGAGTGTTGGGTTTCCATGGAAGAGCACATGGTTCCTGCTCCTGAGTCTCTCAGACGGCCCCTCATGGAAGGTATGAAGGAGAATCTGGAACTCTGCACCTGCCTTTTCAAATCACATAAACGTTCATGGCCTACAAAAAGCACAAAGTTGAGAGATCCCACATGAAGGACCCTGTATCTGAGTGGGTCTGCCGCACTAGGGGCCAAGGTCCTGGAGGTCAAGTGGCTTGTGAGACTCTCTCCACAGCCATTCCTGTTTTATGGCTGAGGAAACTAAAACTCGGAAGGGCTCAGTAATTTTTCCAAAATCACACAGCAGGTGTTAGGTAGACATAGATTACATGCCTGGTCTTCTGAATCCAAATCCTGGGCTCTTTCATTTTGATACATTTATTGTCTCTGACTATTCATAAATCTCTGGATTTTGACCCAATGTAGACAAATAGCACAGAAGTTTGATTATATTTTTGCTTTCTGGTTTTTAACCGTGGGGTTTTACTTTCTGGTTTTAGTTTTGGTTTTTCTCAGAGTAAGAGCCAACCTCTTCCAATACGAATCCTGCCCTTTCTTCAGTTCTTCTACATCTTCATGTCTGATGGAGGCACCACTGTCAATCTGTCATCCAAACAAAAACCTGGTAATCATCGTAAACTCTTCCTACTCCTCAAACCCACCAGCCCTCTGCCTACCTCCTGCAGTAAACCCCATATCCTATAGCTGTCTTAACAAGCACCTCTTGTTTCAGTCCCTCCCTGAGACTCCCTTTCTATCCCCATTCCAGTGCGCTCCCTGAGCCTCTTTCTCCCCCCGTAAAACACAGTGACCTTCCAACTGGTTGCCTTATCTGAGGAGTGTCCCTTAAATCCAAGGTCCATTTGACAAGGTGATCTTTCAACATCACAATAAATACTTTCAATGAGCACTCATTTGCTACAAGAAGCAACTCTTTAGGGGGGAACATTTCTAAGCCAGACATGGTGCCACAGTCGTTACATTCGACATCTCCCACCCCCAAAATAATTCTATCAAAGAAATCCTGTTATGCCAGTTTTACAGTCAGAATGTGGCAGAGCTGGACCGCCAGCACAGAAGGATAGGACGTCACAGGTGTGTTTCTGTTCATAAAGCCACACCGCCTGCTAGATTAGTCCAGCTCCTTGGTGTCAACTATGGCCGAGCCACGTGCCTCTGGGCACCCCTCACGCTCTACTGTCCTGCAGCTCATCAGGCTCACAGATGGTTTTGTGGTCTATGCCCCCACACCTGCTTTCCCACGGCCTGGAATGCCTTTCTCTTTTTAACCGTCTTTCTAAACTCCACCCAGCCCAGGACATTCTCACTCTAGTTCTGTCTCTTTTCCACCATAAAGCCCTGCCTCCCTCCCTTGGACAGTTGTCAGTTCTGGCTTAGATGACAATGGAGAGACGCCACTGAGGACTGCTTCAGTCGGTCGTTCATGTAAAGGGATAGGTCTCTGTTAGCATCTTCTGGAAATTATTTTAAGTTTTAGTTTTTTAAACATGTAAAGGGAACAAGACTCAGTTTCCTTGTCAGACTAATAACTGCCTTCCTATGTCATGCTGATGACATGACTTCAAAGAAAAAAAAAAAAAAAGGTTCTCCTACCCACCTGTAGAGGGTGGGGGCCGAGGGTGCTCAGGACTGCTTTCTAGGGAGGAATTGCCAGGCTGGAGTATGCTGCTTCTTGAGGAGCAAAACGACCAGAATTCATCTGTTAAATGTTCCCATGTGGTGAAGGGTCTTTGTCCTCAACCAATGACCCAATGATAGACAAGGCATATGTGGTATGTGGGTATCATACTCTCAGGCTTGTGGGTATTGACTATAAGGACAAAAAAGAAAGAGAAGAAAGAGAGAGAGAGAGAGGGATTTTGTCTTTAGAAAGTAGCTAAAATGAAAATGCTGGCTGCTGAGTGAGGCCTCCGTGAGTTTAGAACTCAACATACTCCTGTTGTGTGAGGGGGAAGGACCCCACCTGTGGAAGCAGGGCTCTGAACTCCACAGGTGAGCAGAATGCGTGAGACTGATTGAGTTGGGCTCCTGAGCCAGCTCAGGTGTGCAGCAGAGCCATGGGGGTTGGGGGGACCTCTGGCATCCCTTCACCTCTCTGCAGTCCCATTTCTGTTCTGTATAACAGAGATGGAACCCCTTCAGTCTCTTCCTAATCATCACAGTTTCTATATTCACACATCACTCTCTAATTTAGTGTTTTTCTTTTAAGTTAACTTAAATCAATCCAGTTTTAAAGCTTAGACATTTTTCGAAGGAAAAATATCTATAAAATCATGGGTTTGGTTTGCTAATTACATGTTTTCACAGTGTATCAGTTAGAAGGTCCTTGGCTGAAAGCAACTGAAAATAATTCCAGCCATCATGAGCAGGGACAGGTTGTATCGGAGGGGTACTGGCCTCAGATAACTTTGAGGAGGCCAGAAGATCAAGAGTGCAGACAGTGAGTATCAACGAGGCTCCAGCTGACCTGGGAGCAGAAACATGGCAGCAGTCCTGCTGTGTAACCACTCTGGTCTCTGCAAAGCACATTGCCCTGTGAGTTCTGTGAGTTACGTGTGCATGCCACAGCCACTGCACGAATGTGACCACCAGCCACTCCCCAGCCAGAGCTGTGTTATATACTCAGACTTCAAAATCTTGGGGAGAGTATCTAGTTGACCAAGCCCAAGTCACATCTATATTCTGCCTACCACGGACAGGATTGGGGAGAATGGAAGTCTGATCCCTGGAAAATCTGTCCAGGGATCTCCGGGACAACACGGAATGAGAGATTCTCCAGTAGGAAGAGCAAGAGGCTCCTTGGAAAGCAGGCTGGATGGTGGGTAGTGGAAACACAAAATAAAACATCAAAAAACAAATATCCATTATACTCATTAAAATAACCATGTGACTATGAAAATAAATTCACTTATGTGCCATAACATTATAACCCCTGATAACTACCCCCATGCACCACCTTTACTCTTTAAAAAAAAAAAACAAGTTTATTAATTTGAGACAGAGAAAGCGTAAGAGAGAGGGAGAGAGAGCTCACAAGCAGAGTGAGGAGGAAAGGGAGAAGCAAACTCCCCACGGAGCAAGGAAACCAATGGAGTACTTGATTCCAGGATCCCAGGATCATGACCTAAGCTGAAGGCAGAGGCTTAACTGACTGAGCCACCCAGGCATCCCAACCCATGCACCACCTTTAGGAAGCCCTGGACCAGTCAGTCTCTGAGGACCTGGCAATTTGATCTCCATTCATATAAGTGGATGTATTGTATTAGAATGTATAGACTCATCTTGTACTTCCTGCAAAAAACTGACCCTTGGCTGCTTTTGTTTTTATTTATTTATTTATTTATTTGGTAGCTATTCTTCATTTGCAGCTGCAGAACCTGTATAGAGCCATGCTTTGACTCTTTTTGGTTGACCTTCCACTTTCACTTTATTTTTCATGTGTTTAGACTCTAATGCACCATCACAGTTTTGCATTTCGCTGGGATAAGTAGCAGGTCGTTGGCAAGGAGGAAGGGATATGAGGCTTTTCCCTATTCTTGGAATCCTGGCATTGTGTGACCAAAGTGCAGCTTCCTGAAATTCCCTGGACCATGCTAGAGAGTGCATATTCCCAATGGTCAAGATATAATCTCATGCCAGGGTTTCATTGGGGTTCCAGAAGAAACGTATTCTGCACAGGGTTTCAGAAACACTTAAGTAAATCAAAGTATATTTCTCTCTTCCTAAACCTGTATTTGGTATCACCCATTAAACTACCTTACATCTCATCAAATGAATGTTAGCTGTGGAAAAATATCTCAACAACCGCATTTTCATTTTTATTGATAAGGCTCAGAAAGGCAGATGATTGCCCAAAGTAACCACCAAGAAATGATGCATTGGGCCAGAACAAATATTCTAGAAACTCACCTGAACCCTGGGATAGAAGTTCTAGTTCAAGTATTAGGTCATTTTTTTTTTTTTTTCCTAACAGACCTTCTTCCCCTTCCCAGGGAGGAATATTCCCCAGTTAACTGATATTTTATGTAGAAAAATTAAATAGAATTCTTTCTATAGATGGAATTATGGAAATTAATGCATCTTAATGCATTGTCTTATCAATAAATGGTGGGTATTCCCATGCATATATGTGCACCCCCCAATACACCACCACCAACAACAACAAAAGAAAAAGTAAATAATACCCAGTATTTGAATGCTTTGTCACAGAAATAAATATGAGATATAAAGGTTGAAATCCAAAGTATGGTAGGGAAGAAAAATGTTAACATCTGGTCTTTTAGCCATCCTTTTTACCAGGGAGAGATGAATAAAGAAAAAATAAAAAGAAGAAAGACATACAAGACCAAATCTTATAAATATGGTACTGGTGGAATGACAACAGAATTCTTATCAATGGAATTGTTCCAATAGGATGCACTCAGTCAGTTTGGGTTGCTTATGGTGAACAAAATTTATAGATGAAGTTTACAGATTTCTGGGCCTTAGTCTGTGGAAGATGTCAGTGTCAGGAAGGTAATAGAGTATAAGATAGAGCTACTTCATACTAAAAAGTTTTCTCCCTTGGAAAAGTGATGGCCCACATGCATCACTTAGAGACCCATATGTTAAGTAAGCAGTAGCCTAGCAGGAAGAGCCCCAGAAGCAGCACTGGTGGTCCTCAATCTCCCATGCTTTGTCTATGCAGCATAATCACCTATATCGTCTGGATTATTAGTAAAGTCTGATAAGATCTCTGATTTTCAAGAGTCTGATTTGACAGTGTGACCCTTGGTCTCATCTTAATAGCACATAGGTACAAAGTAATAATAGTAGTCACAAATTCTTGCCCTCCCTACATGTCCCTCTCACCTTCTCCACCTCATAGTATATTCTGCCTCTGAGTTCAGCCACGTTGACTTCCCTTGGCCAACAAGGCGTTAGCCCATGTGACACAAGAGAGGCTTGAAAAGCACTGGGCGGGGGTGCCTGGGTGGCCCAGATGGTTACAGGTCTGTCTTTGGCTCAGGTCGTGATCTCAGGGACCTGAACTGGAGCTCTGATGAGCTGGGAGTCTGCTTCTCCTTCTCCCTCTGCCTCTCCCCCTGCTTGTGCTCTGTCTCTGTCTCTCCTTTCTCCTCTTTATCTCTCTCTCAAAAGAATAAGTAAAATCTTTAAAAAAAGAAAAATGAAAAATGAAAAGCACTAGGCAGTAGCCATTATTCTCTCTTGCTGCTGTTGGAACTCTACCATGTGGAACCTGGACCAGTTGACTGGAGGATGAGAGACCACATGGATGAGAGACAAGATACCTTAGAGGAGGCTCTAGCCCAGTCAGCCCTGGCAGCTGGTGGAATGTGTCAGCTGACTACAGATGCATGAGTGAGTCCAGATGAGCCCAGATGAATCGCTGCCCTATAGAATCATGAGATAAGTAAATGCTTGGTTTTTAATGCACCTGCCTTTTGTGGTGTTTTGTTGCACAGAAAATGCTAATTTCCACGGTGTATTCAAAATTACTGTGATCAGACCTAAGGCTTCTTCCTAACCCTTCCCCGCCCCGACTGTTCATTCTCCCTTTCATAGTCTGAGAGTAGGGCTCTGACTATATAGTAGTCTGACCAGTAGGGTGGTTTAGTGGCAGCCTGAATGTGTTTTATGCACAACCAATGTTCTGCCAAGATTCAGTAGGAAGACCATACTGTTTATCTGTACATCTGATGTTTAAGTGTCCTTGACATACCAACTGCCAAATACTTCCAATATCAGTCCTGGTCCTGTGAACACAAAGTGTAAATAAGGAACTTTTTCCATGGAAATCTGAATTCCTAAAAAATTTTGGGGGGGCACCTGGATGGCTCTGTTGGTTACGTATCTGACTTTTGATTTCAGCTCAGGTCATGATCTCGGGATCCTGGGATCAAGCATTGCTTCAGACTCTGCTCAGTGGGGAGACTACTTCTCTCCCTATCCCTCTGCCCTTCCCCCATGGTCTCTTTCTCAGTCTCTCTAATGTAAATAAATAAATACTTAAATTTTTAAAATTTTTTTTAAAATTTATTTTTTATTTATTTTCAGCATAACAGTATTTATTGTTTTTGCATCACACCCAGTGCTCCATGCAGTCTGTGCCCTCTCTAGTACCCACCACCTGGTTCCCCCAACCTCCACCCCCCACTGCTTCAAACCCCTCAGATTGTTTTTCAGAGTCCATAGTCTCTCATGGTTCACCTCCCTTTCCAATTTCCCCCAACTCCCTTCTCCTCTCTAACTCCCCATGCCCTCCATGCTATTTGTTATGCTCCACAAATAAGTGAAACCATATGATAATTGACTCTCTCTGCTTGACTTATTTCACTCAGCATAATCTCTTCCAGTCCCACCCATGTTGCTACAAAAGTTGGGTATTCATCCTTTCTGATGGAGGCATAATACTCCATAGTGTATATGGACCACATCTCCCTTATCCATTCGTCCGTTGAAGGGCATCTTGGTTCTTTCCACAGTTTGGCGACCGTGGCCATTGCTGCTATAAATATTGGGATACATATGGCCCTTCTTTTCACTACATCTGTATCTTTGGGGTAAATGCCCAGGAGTGCAATGGCAGGGTCATAGGGAAGTTCTATTTTTAATTTCTTGAGGAATCTCCACACTGTTCTCCAAAGTGGCTGCACCAACTTGCACTCCCACTAACAATGTAAGAGGGTTCCCCTTTCTCCACATCCTCTCCAACACATGTTGTTTCCTGTCTTGCTAATTTTGGCCATTCTAACTGGTATAAGGTGATATATCAATGTGGTTTTAATTTGAATCTCCCTGAGGGCTAGTGATGATGAACATTTTTTCATGTGTCTGATAGCCATTTGTATGTCTTCACTGGAGAAGTGTCTGTTCATATCTTCTGCCTATTTTTTGATATGATTGTCTGTTTTGTGTGTGTTGAGTTTGAGGAGTTCTTTATAGATCCTGGATATCAACCTTTTGTCTGTACTGTCATTTGCAAATATCTTCTCCCATTCCATGGGTTATCTCTTTGTTTTCTTGACTGTTTCCTTTGCTGTGCAGAAGCTTTTGATTTTGATGAAGTCCCAAAAGTTTATTTTTGCTTTTGTTTCCTTTGCCTTTGGAGACATATCTTGAAAGAAGTTGTTGTGGCTGATATCGAAGAGATTACTGCCTATGTTCTCCTCTAGGATTCTGATGTATTCTTGTCTCACATTGAGGTCTTTTATCCATTTTGAGTTTATCTTTGTGTATGGTGTAAGAGAATGGTTGAGTTTCATTCTTCTACATATGGCTGCCCAGTTTTCCCAGCACCATTTATTGAAGAGACTGTCTTTTTTCCACTGTATATTTTTTCCTGTTTTGTCAAAGATTATTTGCCCATAGAGTTGAGGGCCCAGATATGGGCTCTCTACTCTGTTCCACTCATCTATGTGTCTGTTTTTATGCCAGTACCATGATGTCTTGGTGATCACAGCTTTGTAGTAAAGCTTGAAATCAGGTAGCATTATTTTATTTTATTTTTGTTTTTATTTTTGTTTTTCAACATTTCCTTCAAAGAGCTGGAGCAAATAATCCAAAAATTTTTATGGAATCAGAAGAGATCCCAAATTACTTAAAAGATTTTTAAAGAAATAAAGATGTGGGAATATTGGGCTTGGACTGGGCTAGAGGGAGCTAGATTTGAGAAATGACTTCTTGTTGAAGTTCTCCCAGTTCACCAATGTTCTCCTAGTTCACCAATGTCCCTCTCAATCCTGGGGATAGTACACATGTCCTGTTTCTCTTATTGCATGCCACCTGATTGGCCTTAGAGGAATCTGATTGCATGTAAGTCACACTGACTGATCCCCAGCTTTAGGGTGTGACCATGAACTGTCATCTTTTCCCACATTCTGGTCTCCTTGTCTGAGTGTTCATCTCCTCAGATGCTTCCTGAACCTTTGTACATTCATAACACCCAACTCAAATGAGTCCCGTTTTGTGAAAACTTCCATGTGACTCTAGATGAGGCTGGTCCACCTTCTTCTGTTCCAGGAAAGACCTTCTACATAATCTCTACTAACAACCTCATCCTCACATCCATCATGATTGGTGTCAATAAGGGCTGCCCGTACAACTTGAAGGTGGCCTCCTTAGACACCCAACTGACCTCTACCCATCTTTATGCCTTAGATTTAACATATGGCAGCACCCCTTTATCCTGTGATGAGTGAAGTAGTCAGCCAACTAGATAATTAAACAACAGGTCAGACGACTAGACATGGCTGAACTTTGGAGAATAAATTTGATGCAATTTGTGATTAGTGTAAAATCAAACTTGCAATTCTGTTTTTGGGATATTCTTGCAAGATTACTTTATAATCACCAACATTCTGTTCTGCTCTTAAGGAGTCTCCTTGACTTAAGGATTACCGGCTTATCAAGGAAGTTTTAGAAAATCTGAGCCACATAGGTTTGGAAGTGTAGTGGAAGGAACCAAAAAGATATGGACAATATATCTGGCCAGTAGAGGCCCCTTGCTTCCTAAAACAAAGCATCCACATTGACCAGTGAGATGATATATTATCAGCCACAAGAGGCTGGACTGGACTTGGGTAGAAATCCCCAAATCGAAGTGCACTAACGGCAAACGTTTATTGCTTTATTTGTGCTACATGAGCACAATGGGTGGGCATAAAGTGACCTCTTCATCTTGGTAACTCAGGGAGTGTGATCCACAGAGGCTCCATCTCAACACATTTCCATGGTTACTCAAGCAGAATATGGAGAAGCCACGGTCTATACATGGGGTGATAAAGCCACCATCTGGAAGCAACACACATCATTTCTATCTTGTCTCATTGTCCAGAGCAGGTCCAATTGCCAGGCCTCGCTTCCACAGGGCAGGGAAGAGCAAGACTTCCTGTGTCAGGAAAGGGGAAGTGGAAGCATCTCTAAACCAGCAAGTGACTGTCACAATCAAAGAGTTTGCAGAAGGACCTTCAGGTTTCAATATCTACTGTCATCCACCTACCGCATGGCGACCTTCGTCTCTGAAGTTAGAATGTAACATCAGTCCATTGACTCTAGCTACTTCTCTGTAGCTGTTTCATAAGGCAAGCATCCTTTGTTTTGAACATCCAAACGTAAGACAGTAAATGAAAGGGAGGGCCAGGAGTCAGCCTCAAGATTATGCCAACTCTCTAAGATGTGTCAGTGGGCCACCGCAGTGGAGTGGGGGAGCGGCTATGTTTTGCGGGAATATTGGGTGCTATGACAGACAGATTGGGCACATGGAACTTGGCAAAGGACAGTTGAGAAGCAGGAGTGGAGTCGAGAGGAAGTGCTCAAGCAGGATCTTGAAGGTCCACAGATGTTTTCCCAAAGGACAAGGGCAGGGCAGGGAAGGGGTGGGGGCACAATGAGTTCTTTAGGGACAGCACATGATGCCTGTCCGGGAAATGAATGATTTGCACATTACACATATAGGTGTGACCTTGAATAAATGCTGTCCTCCCTCTGACCCTAATTCCCCCTTTATAAAAGAAGAGGCCAGAATCAAAATCCCATTTTTAAAACTAGAACTCAACAATTTGTTTCTAAAATTCACCTACCAAGTAAATTAGTGAGGATCGCTAAGACTATTTAGAAGAAATGCCATAAGATCATCTTGTCCTATCAGAAGTAAAATCACCTTGTAGAGATATAGGAATTAATTTTTTTCAAAGAATTAATTTTTTTCAAAGCCTGACATTGTCCAAAGACCAGACTAATCAGTGAGAAAACCAATTAACTTCAAATTTAAATTAAACTGAAAATTGTGGGTCCTTTTATAAAATTACTGATTGTGGTAGTCAGTTGTACATTCACAAATATTTCCATTTCTCTTGTTCCCGACACAATGAAAAAATACATATAGAAGAGAGCTTTATTGCCTTAGGCTGAAAGTTATCCTAAAGAAAATCAGAACTTTGACACCATAAGGAAAAGACCAACATCATTGCAAAACATTTCTCTCATTTCTTTTTTTGTGAGAGACAACATAAAAAACTCAGGAGAAAAGGGACAGAGTAAGAAAAATATTGCAATGCATATGAATGATTAATAATCAGAACATACAAAGAACGCCTTACAGTCATTAAGAATCTTTGTCAGAAAAATAAGTGAAGGATATAGAAGGACAAGTAACATATAAAAGGCTGATAAACAAATGAAAAAGCTTGCAAATCCACAAAATATAGACAGGATATAGATTGAAATAAAAAAGGTACAATTTATATTAAATTAGTAGAAAAAATCTAATTAAATCTAATGTTGGTTAAGTTGTTTGAAAAATGGGATATTCCCAACTTTTGTAGCAACATGGATGGGACTGGAAGAGATGATGCTGAGTGAAATCAGTCAAGCAGAGAGAGTCAATTATCATATGGTTTCACTTATTTGTGGAGCATAACAAATAGCATGGAGGACAAGGGGTCTTAGAGAGGAGAAGGGAGTTGAGGGAAATTGGAAGGGGAGGTGAACCATGAGAGACTATGGACTCTGAAAAACAATCTGAGGGTTTTGAAGGGGCAGGGGGTGGGAGGTTGGGGAACCAGGTGGTGGGTACTAGAGAGGGCACAGATTGCATAGAGCACTGGGTATGGTACAAAAACAATGAATACTGTTATGCTGAAAATAAATTTTAAAAAGAGGATATTCTTATTCAATGTCATAAAATTCAAGATGGCTGGGAGCATGTGCTGTGAAGCCAGACCACCTGGGACCCCATCCTAGTCCGTGACTTCAGGCAAGTGACTCACCATCTTTGTGCCCTATTTTGCTTTGTTGTAACAGTGTCTTCTTTATAGAATTTTGTGAATTAAATGTAATCATGCACAGAAAATCCAGAGTGGGGCTCCTGGTAGATAGCTGGTGCTCAATGATAATTAGCTTTTATTTTTCCACTCTTGGTGAGAATACCAAAATTAGAAATGCATAAGTAATTTCATTTATAGGCTTTGGTCCTACAGAAATAACTACCTATGAGCATACACTTCTTTTTCCAAGAATATCCATTTCTATACTTTGAAAACAACTTAGGTGTTTGTTATAAGGAAAGGAGTCACATAAATGAGGGCTGCCTCCTCTTTATAGAATTTTATGCAACTGTTTACAAAGAGTGAGTTAGATCTCTATTTGGTGAGATGGAAAGATCACTATATATATATATATATATATATATATATATATATATATATAATCATATCAAAAACAGAGTAAGTCCAAGAAAAATTTGGATAATACTATCTCTGGAAATCATTTTAAAACACAATATTTGTAAATACCTTGACAATTTTTGGTGAGGAATCACACCAGACCTTTGTAGTAGTTATTTTTGGTTTAAGGAGTGGATTGAAAGATAGTAAAGACTGATTTAAAATTTTTATTTCAGTAGTATTTTTTCATGTGTGAAAGAACTGTATTTTATTTTATTTTTTTTCAGCGTTCCAAGATTTGTTATTTATACACCACACCCAGTGCTCCATTAGTATTTATATTTCTCTATAACAACTACATATTTCTTTAGGCATTTAAGAATAACATTTTAAAATCAAATGCTGGATTGAGCTATATATGCACCAACTAGACAAGCTTCTAACCCAAATATTCTGGTTCTCTAATTTTATCCTCCAGGTGATGGGGAGCCATGGATGGTTCTTGAGGAGGAGACTGACCTGGTCACAGCTACAAGAATTCTTGAATAAACAGCTTGTTTTCCTCACCTACTCTTCCCAGTGCCTACATACTCCCTTCTTTTCTTGCCAGCAGTCTGTGGTTTTTTTTTTAATTTTCTCTTGACCAAGCACTCAACTCACCAGTTGCTTCCTCTCTGTTTTCTTCTTTACAGACAAAAATTGGTTTCTGAAACCATTTCTTCTCTGTTGCTGTTGAACCTCCAGAGAGGTCACTTACAGCTGGTGTGTTTTATTTCCTGCTCCCCCAATTCAATGGGAGACACTGGACCAAGAGTCAGGAGTGCAGGCTCCTAGCTCTGGTGTGGCTCTGGTCTTGGGATCGGCCCTCTCTGAGCTCCATTTTTACACTAACGATGTGGTGAGGTCAAACCAGGGATCCTCTTAAGGACCCCATCCGGTCTCATTCACCCAAGAGCCCATGGCACTTACGGTCCTTTGGAGCTCAACTGGATCACAGAGGAAGCCCTGTCATCTGGAACCTCTAAGCCTCTGCCTGTTTTAACCCCCCACCTGGAATGCAACTTCTCTCGTCTTTCACTCAACTCATTCCTTTGTCTACTTATTCCTTCATCTGGTTATTCAACAGAAGGTGAGCGCCTACTAAGTGTTAGGTAACACCAGAAGCATCAAGAATACAACAATGAATAAGATGGATATGACCTCCAAGTAGCTTGCATTATAGTGGAGGGGACAGACATTACTCAAATAACCATGGAATAAAATACATATTTATGACGTCTATTTGGTATAGTGAGGGAACATGAACGTTGCTGAGAGGGAGAAGTAAAATCTTCTAGACTGGGCATCAGGAATCAATTTCTTGGAGGAGGTGCCACTGGAGGGAATACCTTCCAAGCCAAAGAAGAAGAGAGCTTCCCTTGTCTGAGAAAGAGGAAGAGGGCCTTTTTGGTTGGTGCACAGTGAACACAGAGATGATGGGCTGGGGAGATGGGGAAGTAGGTTAGGTTAGTGACCCTAACACTTCTCTACTAACCAGAGCTTGAGGCTATGATAGGCATCATGGACGGGTGCCTCCATGATGGGAAAAAGTGTTTTTAAAAAATAGAGTGACTTGATCCATTCATCTGTTGATGGACATCTAGGTTCTTTCCATAGTTTGGCTATTGTGGACATTGCTGCTATAAACATTCGGGTGCACGTGAAGTGTGTAAACCTGGTGATTCACAGACCTGTACCCCTGGGGATAAAAATATATGTTTATAAAAAATAAAAAATTACATTAAAAAAAATAGAGTGACTTGTCCAACATCAAATGGCTGGATTGGGGATGGGGAGCCCATTCATCTAATCAGAAGCTTTAGAAAGGTGAAACACCCCCCCCCCACCCCATGTCTTTTGACTCTCCCCAATTCTGCACATCTGTCCATCCAGGGAGAGTGTTTTTTGGAAAACTGGTTTTGGAGTTAAACACATCTATGCTGATCTCCTGGCATCTGGCTTCACTCCTTCCTTGCATTAGCCAGGTTTTTGCTACAATAATGTTGCATAACTACAACTCTCTAATGCTAGAGGTGTTCAAGCGCAATTTCAGGCCCACAAATGTCAGGTTGGCTTTTGTTCAGTTGATCTCAGCCAGACTCAGCTAGGCTTGACTGTCGCCAGGCTTCAGGCTGGTTCAGAAGACAAACGGCTTTATTCCAGAACGCAAGCTGAAAGAGACCACCTGAGCATTCTCTTCTCACAGAAGAGGATGAAAGCTCGAGAGGTAACCCACACATGTAAGCTCATTTATGTGGCCCGTACAAAGCTGCTCACATTCGACTCGCCAAAGCAAATGGGTCAGTTGGCCAGGGGTGTATATTCCACCTTCTCTGGAATGGAAGTTGTTTTCTGTTTTTTAAGATTAAAAAACATTTTTTTAAAGTAATCTCTACACCCAGCGTGGGGCTTGAACCCACAACCCCGAGATCAAGAGTCTCACACTCCGCTGACCTGACTGAGCCAGCCAGGCACCCTTGGAATGGTCATTCTTAATTAGGAGGACAGGGTGCATGATTTTGCCTCTTAGGCCACTTTGCAAAGCCTGAGAAATTTCTGGTTCTCATAACTGGGACAGGGACTGGGTGTGAACGGTGGTATTACTGGCATCTAGTGGGCAGAGATCAAGGATGCTGTGAAACATCCTGCCATACACAGGATACCCCCGCAGCAAAGAATGGTCCAATACAAAATGATGGTAGTATTGAAGTTAAGAAACCCCACCCTAGAGGGAGACTCTGCAAGATGGTGTAACAAGCCCTGTCGATATAGAATTCTAGTGCAGGGAGAAAGTGAAGAGTCCCGGACAATAATCTGATGGCCACACCCCCAGCCAGGGCAAACCTCACATTGTCTTTCATTCCTCTGTGGCTCCCTGTGACTCAAGGTTCTTAGCCAGATGTTTAGGTCCCATGAGGAGCTTGTCTACATCTCCAACTTCACCTTTTGTTAGTCTCTTTCTTCTCTGATTTTATGGAAAAAAAAAACAAAAACAAAAAACAAAAACAAAACTCCTTTTTTGATTAAAAAAAGGCGGCTCCTATCTTCACACAAGCTGCTCTCAGTCTCTGATGCTGTCCCTCTTCTTTGCCTATATCCATCTTGCCCTTGTCCTTCACAATTTGATTCGGAGTCTGCTCCCCACTTAAGTCCTTCATGTCTCCCCTAGGCAGCTTTGCTCTCCCATCTTATTTTTTTTTTTTTGGAACACCCTTTAGTTAGTTCATCTCTCGCACTGTATCATGGAGATCTCTCTCTCTCTCTCTCTTTTTCTTTTCTTTCCCTTCACCACCTCCCAGGTGAAACTGTGAGCTCCAGGAAGAAGAGAATCTTACCTCATATTTCTTCCCAGCAATGGGCATAGAGTAAGGTCTTTAAGAAAAGGAAATGTGAGATTTTATCACCCAGAACAAAGGACAGTGAGAGCGCAGAAGACAGGATGTACTCAGAGCATGCTCCCTAGATTTGTAAATTCCTTAAGGACATAGAATTTACTTATAGAAGGTGCTCAGGACTGTGCTCTACACAGACTATTGCTCTCAAAATATTAAACAAAGAACTTCAGATATGAGTTGCTTCTATCAGTCATTTACACCTTAGTATGAAGTTGATTTATCATTTCCTGTCTCTCAGGATTGTTGGCCTCTTAAGTTTCTTTCCTTGTGGAATTAAAAAGTTTGTTCAGGATCAAGTATCAATAACCAGGAGAGAGAAAAGGAGATAGAGAGTTTGGAAGATAGGCTAATATGGAGTAAACTTCTGAGAAAGGACAATTTAGTCCCTGGGTCCATGCTTCAGGCCAGAAAGTTCTTTGCCTGTGCACTTGACTCATTCTCTGATCCTCTGGGAGACCAAGGATCTTAGCAAGACAGTTTTCTCACACTGCTACTCCATTCTCGGCCTCCCAGAGGCGGTTTATTTAGTTGTTTATGTGCCAAGACATACAGCCTTTATTTGGAGGGAAGTGTGAACAAACAGACCTGAGGCAATTTCTTTTCTCCACTGCCTCCCCCCTGGAACAACTGTCACTCCTTCCTTCCTTCCTTCCTCCCTCCCCCTTCCTGGAGCATGCTTTAGTGCTGAGAACCAAGTGGAGCTCACAGTTTTGGATTTAGTCTTAATTTTACTAGCTCTGTGACACTCTGCCTTGGTTTCATCTATGAAAATGGGCAGATTTCCTGTCATGTCTCCTCTGTGTAGCCAGTGGAGATAAATGTATCAACTAAGAGAGTGAATTCAGTTGATGCATCACAACTTTGTTGACAGCAGGCACCGCTACAATAGGACAAAGTTTGTGGAACACAGTAAATGAAACAATGTGGAATCATGAGAGAGGTGTGGAGTGTTATTTCAGAAGATATTGTGTCCATGTTCCAGACCTATCCCTTCCTGATCCATGGGGTTGGGTTAGTACTAAGGTGCCGGGATGGCATACATGCTTATGTGTCCCTTCAGCCCTGTGGTTCCATGGCTAACATCACTAATCAAGCCCAGATGCCATCTTGGTGTCCTCCTCAACACAGGGCACCTGGAGCCACGGACAGTCAGAAGTTGTGGGAAAATCGAGTATGGCTTTGGAGTCAAGCCAATGTGGTTTGCAACCTTTTTCTTTCTTTCTTTCTTTTTTTTTTTTTTAAAGATTTTATTTATTTATCAGAGAGAGAGAGAGGGATTGAGCGAGCACAGGCAGACAGAATGGCAGGCAGAGGCAGAGGGAGAAGCAGGCTCCCTGCTGAGCAAGGAGCCCGATGTGGGACTCGATCCCAGGACGCTGGGATCATGACCTGAGCCGAAGGCAGCCGCCCAACCAATTGAGCCACCCAGGCGTCCCAGCAACCTTTTTCTTAAGTAATAAGCAAGCTCAACATTCTCCTTAAATCTCAGTGTCCCACATCTGTGTCAAGGACCATTATATAACACATAGTAGGAGCTTAATAAATACTCTTTTTCTACCCCTTATCTTCCAGTTTAAGCAGGCCTTTTCTCTGACCCTCAACTCTACCATCTATAAATAGTATTCTTAGTGCCATTCTCACAAAGTTGATTTGGGGATTCGGAGTGCTGCCTGTAGATCATATTGAGGTAGGAGATCACATATCAGACTGCTGCCCTCACAGTCCTCTTTCCAGAGCTAGACCATGTGGCTTCCAGCTGAAGGTCTATCCAGCCTCAGTTTTCCTCCATCCTCTGGCCAGTTTTGAGAATCAGTCAGAGAATTTGGGGAAGCGTCCTTATCCTGAAGCTAACCAAAGTGTTGGTCTTGGTGTGCAGTATGTGTGCCTTGAAGAGTGGGGGAAATGGTCCCAGGGCTCAGGTGTTCCTCAGAACTCCGAGGAGCCCATCCTTCCCTCAGTTTCCTCAGGACTCTTAGTATATTAGGGAATAAGTGTCCCAACTGCATGTCCCTTTGGGAGGGAAGACCACAGAAGAGACCAGTGGTGCTATACCCACTCCTCACTCCAGTGACTCCCTCCCATATGGTGGATTGTGCTGGGGTCTAGCCAAGGTGGATGCTGAGAGGCTCCTAGGACCAACATTTAAAGAGAAGCCCACTCTTGGGGCCGTGCAAGGTCACCGTGCAGTGAGAGTGAGGATCTCCTTCCATGGAGCACACTCAACTCGCTGCTTACCACGTGGGAATGCTAGAAAGGGATTCAGTAAGAGTATCATCCGCTAGATACAGTCAGGCCTTTGGTGTTCAAACCCCAACACCACCACCTGAGGCTGGAACTTTGCATAATTTTGTTACAGTGTTTTCCTCACCAGTAAATTAGAGATGGTAAGTAATAGCGGTGCTGTGAGGATTCAATCAGGGACTGCATTAATGGTAACCCAGGATGCATTAGTAAGAATAAAAGCACAATTTTTATGAGACTGTGCAATATTGAAAGGCACAGGGATCCTAGGAGAAATGAAAGAGATCAAGTTCCTACCAGGCACAGAAATTTGTTTTTCCCATCCTGAGCCTCAAAACCATTTTCTATAGCACTGTAACCCTCCACTTCACGTGTTAAGAAACTGAAGCCACAGAGGATGGAGGAACTTGCCCGAGGATGCTCAGCTGATATGAAGAGCTTACAGCATTTGAACCCATGTCCCTGAAATTCCAAATTCTTTGCTCTTCCCTTCCACCCTGAAGCCATCTCTAACTTGTAACCCATTGACTAGGTGCATGATTCCTTCAACTACCCATTCACTAGATGACCCCCATGGCTTCTTAAACACGCACCTGCCGAGCTCTGCTGTCTGACTAGAATCAGCTGGGAATCTGTATTTTTAATAAGCAGCCCCGGGACTGGCATGAACTGCCAGGTTTGGGCACTGTGGGAGGCTGGGTGACCTCAAAGGTCCCCTTCCACCTCCAATTTTCTAAGTATAGCCTCAGGAGAGAGAGAGAGTAGAAGTGGTTATCAAATTGTAAGAATAAAGTGCCTTGCTAAGAAAAGGCTGGCGCTTTCTAAGGGACATATAATTAAAGCCCAATAGATTAAAATTCCTTTAAGAAATGAGCAATACAAAGATTAAGGCACATCTGATACAGCTTCTTGAAGGGCTGCTCAAAGATTTATAGGCAGAGGATAAATCAGCTCTGGCAAGAGAGAGGAGAATGCACCTTATCAGTCACATCTCACAGCGGAAGGAAAAGTGTGCAGAGAAGGAGAGCTGGCAATCGTCAAGCAAAGCACCAGAGGATTCTGCAGAAATATTCCCCTACAAAGAAAAAGAAGATCCCCTTGAAGTGCGTGGGGCAGTCTTGGAGTCCAACAGGAGTCCAGTGACTTGGTTTGTCAAATCCCTTTCTTGGGCGTTTTTTTTTTTTTTTTTTTAATCACACACAGAAAATGAGCAAAGGAATTTGAAGTAATTAGGAGGTAATGAAGTTGTCAGAATAAGCTATTGACCAAAGGGCAGACAAGGGAATAGATGAAAAATTTAAACGTTTCTAATTTAGCTGATCTAGAAGCTGTGCCTCCTTTGTCCATATGGGAATTAGCCTTAGTGCCTAATGAATGAGTTCTTCTGGGCAGAGTGGGGAGCATCTCAGAAGACAAAGGAAGAAGGAAGTGGAATCAAAGTCCAAAATGGTAATAGTGATTGTAATATAAATGATAATTAATCCTTTACATTTTTATCAGGCTCTGCAAGGTATTTGAACATATATAACCTCATTCAATTTGCACAGAAACCTGAGGGAGAAAGAAACACTCATGGACCTAACGCCACGCACTTTACCTTAATAATGCAGCATCGAGACTTGAATTCTGGTCCTTCCAGCCCAAAGCAAGTATTCTTTCCATTACAGATTAATTTTGGGGGTAGTTGGAGTAAAGAAATTGGATAGGTGACTTCAACTTGATCTATATAAAGTGGCCAAACCCTGTTTCCTTTCTTCCCTCCCACGTCCTTCCTTTCCCATTCTCTGGTCCCTTCTTCCCTCTCTTCTTGTTCAAAATATTTAGCTAAGGGCTCCTGGGTGGCTCAGTGGATTAAAGCCTCTGCCTTCAGCTCAGGTCATGGTCTCAGTGTCCTGGGATCAGGCCCCACATCACGCTCTCTGCTCC
The DNA here is from genome assembly GCF_030435805.1 of Mustela lutreola. Taxonomy (NCBI): domain Eukaryota; kingdom Metazoa; phylum Chordata; class Mammalia; order Carnivora; family Mustelidae; genus Mustela; species Mustela lutreola. The sequence continues at coordinate 7,090,395 of NC_081292.1, read as the reverse complement.
ACAGAGAGTCTGCTTCCTCCTCTCTCTCTGCCTGCCTCTCTGCCTACTTGTGATCTCTCTCTGTCAAAATAAATAAAATTAAAAACAAACAAACAAACAAAAACCATTTAGCTAAGGAAGTGCTCTCTCTAAGAAGAACCTGGCCTTCTTTTGTCTATTCAGTTCAGTGCTGCTAGTGGGGCACAGGAGGCCAAGACAAAAATCACATACTTAATACAGGTGCTGTGTTTGCCCACAGTCTCTTTCAGTCTCAAAATCACTCTGCAAGATAGATAGGGTGGAGCACAGTTAAACATCTGACTTTTGGTTTTGGCTCAGGTCATGATCTCATGGGTTGTGGGATCGAGCCTTGCACTGGGCTCTCTGCTCAGCTTCGGGACACAGGCACGGGGAGTCAGTTTTAAAGATTCTCTCCCTCTGCCTCTCCCCACCGTTCATGTTTTCTCTCTCTCTCTCTAAAAATAAATAAATACATCCTTTAAAAAGAGGTACTATGATTATACCCTCTCTTATGGGTATGCATACTAGGACCCCAAGGACTAGGCTTTGGACCCTAAGACCACTGTCCAGTGGTACAGCCCCAGTGGTACCTCCAATACCCTCATCCATCATGTTCTTTTCCTCGTTATTTCCATTTGTCAGACCTTCCTGGATGGAGGATCACAGGCCACAAAGATTACCCTTCAGCCTGGAAAGGACCAGCTCAGGGGGAGGAATAGGGTTCCAGCTGCAGGTCCTTGAAGAGCACAGGCTCTTGGCCTGTCCTGTGATGAGAGTCTCCAGAAATCTGTGGTCAATTCTCTCATCTGCTGGGTCCATATCCCTTCCCACTCATCTTGTCTGTGTTGCTATGAATTGACTTATGTACCCCCACCAAATTCACATGCTGAAGATCTAACCCAAATGTGTTATCATTTGGAGATGGGGTCTTCGGGAGATGATTAGGGTTAGATGAGGTCATGGGGGAGCAGGATAGGATTAGAGCCCTTGTAAGAAGAGACACAAGAACTCTATGCCCCCTTCTCATTCTCCTTGTGGCACAGAGAAGAGGTCATGTGAAGACACAGTGAGATGGTAGCTACCTGCAAACCAGGAAGAGTTTGCACCAGAGATATCAGCTATAATAACTGAACTGATACCCTACACACCCATTGAAATGGCTCAAAATAATATATTGAGTGTTAGTGAAGATGCACCCATACATGGAAATTTTATACTTGAGGGAACTCATACAGGTGGAAATGTTATGCTTGGGGAAACTTTGCATGTGGGTTGCAAGATAGCCCCATCATTTTGGCAAACAGTGTGGAAGATTCTTAGAAATATATATTTTCGGTATAACCCAGCAATCCTATTCCTAGATATTTATCAAGAAAAATAGAGATGTAGGTTTTTGGTAGTTTATTCATAAATACCCAAATCTAGAATTAGCTCAAATATTCTTCACCTGGTGAATGAACAAACAGACCATGTGCATCCAAACAATGGATTAACATCAGCGGTAAAATGGAACCAGCGACCTCACCCGGTGGCGAGCTCGTGGCTCAGGGGAGACCACACACATCAGGGCATTTTGTGAGCACACATGTCTTATCTCTTATTTTCAGCGTAATGAGCATTCTGAACTAGACCAAGATGGGAGGGAGGGGGTCCTCCAGGGAGAAGGAGGCGTGCTTCCCTGAGGAAGTGGATGGACCACAAATACCCACTCCAGAGATCTCCTCAGAACTGGGGGAGGAGACAGCTGGAGGGCAGGCGGGGCCCTGCCTTGACAGAGGTCCCCCATCCCGAGTGGCAGGAGCCCGTAGGGGCAGTCCTCTGCTTCTGAAAGTCACTCTGAGAGCAGGGGAGGACGGACTTTGGGGCGTGGGGGAGGGTGAAGGGAAGGCGGGAGCCCAGGCTTTGGTAATTGTCTTCGGGAGTCACACCCGATGTAAACCTGGATGCACTAAGGCAAGTCCCGGAGTTGGAAAGGACAGAGAGGATATAAAATACTTCAGTGAAGAATACTATAGGCTTGGAGACCAGTCGGTTGTGGTGGTTGAGGGTGAGGGCCCATGTTTGCAGGTCACAGTTACTCGTGAGATCCACGGGAAGTGCTGTCCTTCTCTGATGCTGGGTCTGCTCCCCTGTCAGTGAGAAGCATTGAGGACACCGATCTACCTGCCATACCCACTTCTAGCCCTTGGCCCTGTTCCATTTTGTTCACAGACTTCCTGAGACTTTCCTGTATATTTGTTGGTGTATTTGTTTATTGTCTTCCATCCTATCAGACCCATGTCTGAATTGAAAAGTCATGAAATTGGGGCACAGGTTGCCTTTGTTTAGGGCCACAGGCCCAGAATCGTACCTGCCACATGGAAGACACCTGACACTTATCACGAAGATCTGATTTGTTAATCACAAGAAAAAGATCTCAGTAAAGGATCATTAACTTTAAAAGCCAGGCAGGGGAAGGCACCAGATATCCTTTTACTGCCATACAACCCCAATGTCCAAGAACCACAGAATTCTAGAACAATATCTTCATGGGATCTTAAGGTTTGCAAGTTTTTCAAGTGTCATTTTCGCTCCTGCAACTCTGACAGCCATCACAGCAAGCCCAGGTCTTGTGGGAACCATATGCTTCATGCACCATCAGCAAGGTCCATCCAAGATGTCCCCTTTCCCCCCAGCTCACTGTCCACATGCCTTTGGATACCTGTGGCTCAGCTCAACATGGAGGGCGATCCTTGAGCTCAGAAGAAGCTTGGCTGAGATACTGCCTTATTTGAGGACAGAAGAGGAGAGCCTGTAGGGAGCAAAGTATGTGCCCAGATGAGCACCAAGCAGGACCAAGGGAGGCAGGAGGGAAACCAGGAGGGTGTGAGGGGCTGTCTACACCCCTGCTCCCTGCTTATGGGTGGGAGCTCTTCCCACACGACCTGCTCTGAGATGGCAGCTGGACAGCAGCTGGATGGCAGCTGGACTCCTTTCTGCAAAGGGACACCAGGCACAGTTACTGAAAGATGGGGAAGAACGTAAGAGACATCTCATGCAGGTGCTGTTCTGAGTAAATTTTTAGTCCTAAAGCTCTGTCTTCAGGTGCTCCTTGAACCTCACTCCTCCTGTGATCTCTTCCTACACCTTAACTTAGCCACTCACGCCCACAGCATCTGCTGGAACCTCACTCACCCATGATCTTCCTGTATGTATGCCAGCCTCTGACCGTCTTCCAGATCATTCCCAAACACCCAATGACAGCAGCCTTTCTGCAGAAGGAACTCTATTCCGTGCAGACACATTTCCCACCTCACTGATTTCCTCCTGCTCCTTCTTTCCTGGCTGAAATTCCACATCAATCATTGTAATTCCTCTTGCACACCTTTTAAACTTCTTTGTCTCTATTTCATTTGCTTCGCTCTATTCAACAGGAAGAAACATAACTGGTAAAAGGTAGCTGCCCTAGTTCCCCTTGCCTGCACCATATGGGGGCTGCCTGGAGAGAAACCCATAGCCATGCTGACTGGTCTTATTTAAATCTGTGACCCCAGGGACCTCAGGTGGCACTTTACAGATGCAAGGGAACCACAGGAAACTTTCCCAGTCTTTGTGTTTGTCCCTTCTAGCCAATCACTTCACACCTTCTCTGTGCCTCAAGCCCATGGCACCTGCCTGTCCTCGCTCTCAGGGAACAGCATTTTCCTTGTTCACTGGGAATAGTGAGGTTAGGAAGAATTTCCCCAGACACCCCCTGCCCCCTCGCCACATCTATCACTTCAAACCCATCTGCCAACACATGGGCTCCTGCTCCCCCCACTCCGCCTTCCCCCCGGGCTGGTTCTGGTCCTATTGGACCCCACATTCTTTTCTGTCCCTTCCACTGCTGTGCTTTCCATAGAGCAGGGCTGCCCTAGAAACTGACTCAATGGCTTCCATTAAGTCTGGCCAGGAAGAGGCACCGGTAGGAGGCTGAAGTGAGGTGGGAGGGAGACACAGGGTAGATCCACCTTTCCCCCTCTACCTGGATAGGTCCCTCCAGTGTCTGTGTCTCCTCTGTGAACCAGCTGCTGTAGTCCAGGCTCTGGGTAACTGACACTGCTGGTTCACCGCAGACCCAGCCATATACCATCTCTTCTCTGGGTTCCTCCATCTAGGGGCTTCCTGTTGTGGTTCAACCAGGGGTCACCTCAGCATCACTTACTTCTCTTCTCGCCTCTTCCATCATCTGTGTAACTAACTCCCTGCAACAAATTCCTACTGTTGTAAGTATATAAAGTGGTGTCTGTTTTCATGGTTAAACCCTGAATGATTCAGTTCTTGTAAACCAGAAGATGTTCATCTTCTACCCTCTGGAACGGGTGTTTTACTGAAGTACCTGATTAAGTAGATCATAATATGAAGTTGTTCTAAAAAATCACCGACTTTTTAAAAATTAAATTATTATTACTATTATTATTATTATTATTTTTAGAGAGAGAGCATGTCCAAGTGTGTGTTGGGGGGTGGTGAGGGTGGGAGGGATTGAGGGAGAGAGATAATCTTAAGAAGACTGGATCTCATGACCCAGAAATCATGATATTTGATGAAATGAGCCACACAGGTGCCCCAAAAATCATTCCATTTTTTTGAATCAGTTAAAGAAATGATTAGTTATGATATCAATTGTAACCCCCATTCTTTGATGTCACTAGTAGTGGGATCAATTTCTGTCATTCTCCAGGGACAAGATACGTATTTTGAACCAATGACACATGACTGGTATTGTTTCTCCTATATCCAGAACACACAGATTTGAGAGGCAGGGGATGGGATTGGGAGTGGCTCGCTCACTGTTACACTAGGCTATACTCCCAGGATTTTTGTGTCCTGTCCCCCCAGTCACTGGCTCTTCTGGTCTAGAGATCTTCTTCTTCTTCTTTTTTTATTTTTTAAGATAGATTTATTTATTTATTTATTTATTTATTTATTTATTTACGAGAGAGAACAGTTGAGTTGGGGGAGGTAGAGAATCCCAAGCTGACTTCCCTCTGAGCATGGAGCCCAACACGGGGCTCAACCTCATGATCCTGACATTGTAACCTGAGCTGAAACCAAGAGTGAGCACCTTAACTTCGCAGGCACCCCTGGTCTAGAGGTCTTAATCCATTAAGTCGCAGGGAGGGATGTCTTCCAGGGGACAGAACACTTATTAAACTGGATTTTGAGACCACCAAATGGCTCTTTGAGGTTCCTTTTCCCACTAGACCAATAGACTGAGAAGAGGGTCCCTATACTGGATGGGTGGTAGATTCTGACTGGGAATTTGTCACAAAATGGGGGCAGGGAGAACGATGGCCTATACCCAGGGGATTCATGGGGATGCTTTTTTGAGCTTCTCTCTCCAGTAGTAGAAGTCATTAGGAACCAATAAGGGAAGGTTTGTTAAAGACTCAGTCCTTTGGGGATGAAAGTTTGGGTCTATCATCCTCGGCAAAGAGCCACCTGGAGAGTTCATTGAATGCAAGGGAGACAGGGAAAGGCTGAGTCGAAGAAGGAAGTTTAAATGTCAACAACATTATAATAACATCAAAAATGTCGACAACAGCCTTGTGACCAATTACAGAAACAAGAACCCAAGTAGCTATGTGTATCTTTGCTAGTTATATAATAAGCAGTTATTACTTTTCCCCACTATTTTGTATGAAGACAGTGCTTGATGTTTCACTTTACAACTTGGGTCTTGGGTCCCTAGACCAGGAGGAGCTGTGTCCAGACCTGGTGGCCTTGATGGGGATTCAATGATGGATGGAACTTTGTGTCTCCCCTTTATTAGGGAGAAGATGAGGGTGTCTCCTTGTTAGATAAACTACTCCACTTCTGCATTTTCCATGAGGGGAAAATGCTGTCACAGGATAGTGAAAACCAGGTAGAAATGAGAAAATGGGTGCTGAGTAGGAGATGGATACTTTTGGTCTGAAACCTGCCCTCAGAGGTGGTGAATGTGACTTAGGTGCTTCTTTAGTGAATCATTCCTACAACTTGCATAGCTCCCTCCTTTTGAATTTAACAAACAGAAAGTAACAGATGTGATAAGGTGCAGATTTTAGGGATAAGCCTACCACTTCTGTCTTTACATCAGGGAACCCAGCTGCCATGGAAGAAGTCTGTCTGTCTTGAGACAACCATGCTAAGAGAAAGTCCAAGTTAGTCACCCAGGGAGGCCTCGAGGAGGAAAGCCAAAACATCCAGCAGGAGAACCAAGGTCTCCCAGGCAGACCATGTTAGCTGGGCTCCCAGCCGGCTTCAGGCACCAGTCTACCAGCCGTACTCATGAGCCAGCTCAGTGTGACTCTTCCAGATCCTGTCCCAACGGTGACTTGCTGACTCAGCAAGTCTGACCAGGCTGTGCTGGTCAGGCTCTGCCCAAGTGAAAGAAAAATGAGCAAGTACAATGGGTGTGTTTTCATCCACAGAATTTGGGGATGGTTTGTTCTACAGCAAGAGATCACTGGAACACTCTGTTGGGCACTGTTCAGAGAAAAACTCACTCCTGGACGCGATATAGTTCAAGTAGCATTTGGCTAAGAGAAGCTATTGGCAGGAGACTGAAGGGCAGAAGGAAGGGAAAAGCCCTGAGCGGGTCTCTGGCACAGGATGCTTCTCCTCTGTGGTTCTAGCTCTTTCCATAGGGATCTTCTGTACTTCCAGTTTTGCCTGGTGAGTCCAGCCCCTGTAATCCATCACACTGGTGTCCCTTTGGTCCCACCAGCTTGGGGGTGGGAGTGGCCTTCTGCTGTTGCCAATCATGGACTCTATGCTCCCAGCTCTCCTGGCAGCTGTGTGATTAATGTCCACATTAAATCTCTCCGTGGAAAATCACTAATTTCTCTTCTCTTACTTAGATTCTGATGGATACTTCATGGGTGACAATAAACTCTCCATGCCCTCTTCTATATGCTTATTCTTTTGCTAAGCTCTTGAGGCCACATGGGAGTAAAAACACACTTTATCTCTGATCACTGACCCCTCTCGCCGATCTGATCCATCTAGGGCCTCTCTCTTGAACTCTCCACTGAGCCTCAGGGCCTTTGCACTGGCTATTCTTGCCATGTGCCCAGTGCTCTTCTCTCACATTTGTGGGGTCTGTCCTTTCACCCCTCCAATCTTCTGCTCAGACATCACCTTCTCATGGAGATTCCCCTCAGTTCCTATATAAAAAGTACCTCTGAATGGCCTGCCACTCCCAGTATCCCTTATCCTATTTCTTTCTCCTTTTCCTATAGAGCTTATCCTCCTTGAACATACTTTGTTATATTGTTATTTATCATGTTTACTTTCTATTGTATCCTCCTTCTATATCAGCTTCTATGAAGGCAGAAGCTCACTGTCTCTAGTCCCTGATTCATACCAAGTGCCTTGAAGAGGGCTAGCACATGGTGGGTATTGAGTAAACATTTGTTAAGTAAATAGCTGAAAATCTTACACAGAATCTCAAGGTCCAAATCACAGAAGGTTGAGCCCCTCTGGTGATGCAGGCAAAAATGAACTAAGATCCCAAACTGCTCATGCCTCCCAATCCTGCAATACTCTCATATCTAAGGAACCCAGCTTAAACCACAGCCACAGTGGCAGGGGCCCCTGACTGCCTCAGACTGGTTTGCTGACTTACCTAGTGCCGGCTTCTAACTTGTTACTGATCTGTTACAAAGTTTGCTTGACAAATACTTTCAAACACTTCTCCCCAGCTTCAGCTGGTACCATCCACAGAGAAGTTTTCCTGGGAAAATAGAAACAGAAAGAAGCAGTCCCCTTTCTTCTTATTTCTCAGAATTTTTTAATGTGCTGAATGTTGTGGAATTTCCAGGAAAGAGAGTATTTCCCAAACTTATTTGACCATTTTTCTATGGAACTTTGGTAAGATGCCCTGGGAAATGCAGAGAGCTACTGGCTGATAACAGCCTCCAACTTGTTCCTAGGATAATTTTAATCACCATAAATATTTCACTCATAACTCTTCCCTCGATTGCTAATACAGTTAGTCACTTAGCATTAATATCAAACCTTCATTCATAGGATCTTAATTATTAACCATTAATTATAAAATGATTAACTGCAGGTAAACCTTAGCCCACATTAATTACATTTCAGTCCTGAGCAGGCTCATGTGAGTTGAGCACTCCAATGCGGGTCCCACAACCTGGACCAGTCCTGGCTTTATCGCAAGTGTGTGAACTGGAACCAAGTAATGAAACTCCCAAGCCTTGGTTTCTTTTTTCTTAACAGAGCTGCTTTAATCCAATCTGGGTGTTTGAGCTAATAATAAGTTCCCTCAGATACAGGGCAAGAAAGGAAGGAAACATCTTTTCCCAGCCCTACCCCCAAGTAACTCTGCTGCCTTTATCTGGGTGATAGAAACTGACACACATTGTTCACTCACCGTCTGCCAGGAGTTGTCCTAATAGTCCCTGTTCCAGTGCCCACAAACACCAGTGGCAAATGTTCCAAAGATATCAAATAGTAGTGGGATGGAGACTGACCACAGATGTTTTATTCTCTGACATTTCTAGCTCCAGCATCTTCTCCGTAATAACACCTTTACACACGCAAGCACACCAAATGTGTGTGCATGTGTAGGCACATCTGTGTGTGAGAGTGTGTCAGTGTGTGTCAGGACGGAGAAACAATTATGTTGCAAGAGCTTAAAATGAGATCAAGAGACCAGGCAAGCAAGCGGAAGGAGCCAAGTGAGAGGAAAGGTTATTTTTTCCTAAGGAAGGTTGTCAAGTCAGCAGCTCACAGATGTCCTCTCCTCAGCCAGAGCATTTCCATCTATAATGAGAAGCAGGTTCCCAAAGGTTGAGAGCGAGTCAACAGCCCAGAGGTAAAATGTCAGTTGGATCTGCTCCCTTGTTTAGGGATCAATCTAGAAGGGAGGCAAGAATGTTTCCTTCTCCCAACACTGCCTGGAGTCCCTGAGAAATCAGATACTAGTTTAATGTTCTCACACTCTCGGTCTGCTCCTTTCATGGGGGACAGCTAATGGCTGAGCCAGTGTCTCAGAGGAGAAACCAAGCCCTTGAATTGAGGCAGGGCAAACTTCAGTACTTCTGAGTCTCCGGTCCTCTCTGAATCCTATAAGTGACCAACCAGATGCAGCTAGGGACAAGCAGCCAACCTTGTATACTTGCACTCATCTGGAGATTATGAGGGATGCTTCCAGAAATGTTAAACCGAAGGGTGTAGGTGAAATGACCTCATATAGAGACTTGCTCAAATTCCGTTTTCAAAAACCTGGTGAGGGTCTGGCCAGGGAAGAACGTAACCAAGTTTGGAGGTAAGGATAAGCTGTCTTCCCTGAGCGCCAGGACTTGAGGAGAGATTCTGAGCTAAAATTCTTAAAATGTGCCATAAATCAAAGCCAGGGAAATCAATCTCAGTCTAACAGACAAGTGTAGGGTCATGAATCGGAACCCTATGCTGAATGGGAATGGAAAAAAATATTACAAACACATTGAGGAGGTCCTTTAGGCAAGACCTGACCCTCCCACTAATTCCCCTCATGATGTTTGGCAAGTCCTTTACACAAGATGGGTTTCAGTTTGCCCATTTGTAGAGAGTTGGTATGAGACAAATGTGGTTGATTCTTACATTTGTCCTCTTGTTACAAAGACAGGCATTGCTGTTTAGTCAAAGAAGTCTTTCTAGCACGCCCAGATGGTAACCTTTCTCAATGCTGGGCTCCAAGGATTCATGCCAGAGATGGGCGGGGCCTCCCTGAATCACTAATATCAAAAATTCCTTCCACAGCAAACATGATTTTGAATTCTATGAAAAACAGACTTCTTCCCATGGAAGCATCTTGGTCATTGCATTTTCCTCTCACTGTATGGTGGCCACCTCCACAGGCTTCCTTCCAGCTTCAAACTGCTACCCTGAAGGTCCTCACTATGCAGCATCCATCTCAAGATATCTGCACCTGAAGGTCACCTGTGACCTGAAGTTCTCCAGGCTGAGAGCAATCTTCCTGATGAAGAATACATTATGAAGACAAAGTTAGAAGTGCTGACAGGCATCTTAATGACTAAATCTCCGCCACTTTTACAACCAAACACATTTTTAATTGGACTTCCTTAGAGACCACCTCCTCTGTGGTGTCTTGAGGAATGTTCTTGCCTGGCATCCTTGTGTGAAGGGCACTTCTCAAGTTTCAGTGCTAATTATCCTCTGGAGAAAAGAGGAGAGAGACCCTGGCCAGCAGCTGGTTCTGTAATCTAGGTCAACTCTCTGGAGTTGGTCTTTTGTTATTTCAATTTCCTTAAGCTCCTTATCAGAAGGAACCTATAAACTCTTGATTAACTGGGCTCTGACTCAACAGAACACTCGATTTCCAGTAAACTTTTCAAAACCCTCCTTTCAAAGGGCAAGAGGGAAATGACAGCAAAACAAGTTGATATGAAGGAACTCAGAACCATGAAAGATGCCTATGCTTCTTTCCCATGCTTCTGAGGGTCAGGAGTTCAGGCCAGGCTCAGGGAGATGGTTCATCCCTGCTCCACTTACTGTTGGCTCAGTAACTTGACTGGGGCTGGAGCCTCCAAGATGGCCTCTCTCACATGTCTTGGTCCTTGGTCTGGCTATTAGCTTTGCTTGTCCCCTTGCTTTATCTCTGCCAGGTATCTCTTTCTCTATAGATGGTCTCTCACCAATCAAGAATCTAGAGCAAGACCTTTTACATGGCTGCCAGCTTCTAATTTCAAAGCTTTCATTTGGAAATTCCCCAAAGCATCAGTCTGAGGAGGACCACCAAGAAGTTGTGAGCACCAATAACAGTGGTAAGGAAAAAGAGTCTGGTTCTTACACCTACCAATGGAATCTAATGACTCCCACCTCTCAGGCTTCTCTGGTTTCAGAGTATCTAGGGTGCTCAAACTGGGAAGGTAGTGGGTAACCTTCATGAATTTGCTTTCTTGGTGTATTGTTAGAGGAAAGGTCTCAGTGTGTTTCAGCATGAGCTCTCCAAACTTCCTTCAGTCCATAGCATCATGGAGTATAAACCACACATCAGTTGGAAGCCCATCCTTCAAGTCCACTGACCACACTGACTGTCTCACAGTTTATCTCTTTACCCACCTGGCTGCAGATTTCAACAGCTGTTCATTTCCCCCCAAAGAATCCACTGTACCAAAGCATTAGTGAGCAATGTGGATTAACTGACAATTACAGAATGGAGAGCATTTACATAGCACCACCCTCAGCAAAATTCAGAAAATAGATACATCCCCTGTTGGACATTTCTCTTTCCCAAATTCCACTCTCCTCCACAGGATCCCTGAGGGTTCCCTCCCTCTTCTGCGTTCTTGCACTCGACCCAGGCTCCCGGGTCTTCTCACATCTCTGTTACATGTGACCACATCCTTCAAATTCACCTTGCCTCTGTCATCCAGACAGTCCAGCTCTTTTCTCTTAAATCCTTTACCTTTCTCAGTAAAAATTTATTTTTCTTTCTGTTTTGAGAGCTCAAGCCATGAAAACCACAGAAAAGTGGACTGTTCTGATCCAATTCGACTCTTCCATCCCGTTTGTAGTACCACCAGCATCAGCATGACCAAGACAACAACATGACATGACACTGGAAGTCAGTTAAGTGGCCCAGGTCTGTTCATTTTCTCAATGATTTTGGAGCCCTACACTCTGTCAGACTTGGTGCTAGTCATTCATACAGGGGGCAACAACACAGGTCTACATGGATCTCACATTCTGGTGCGTGAAAACAGATGGTTTAAAAGCACACATAAACAAAGAAATGCATAAATGAACTTCCATGGTAGGAAACAAATAGAACACAGTGACAAGAAGTAGGAGAAACTTAGATAAGGGGGTTAGGAAGGGCTGCAGGCAGGTGTGCTACTTGGCCTGAGATCTGGAGGATGAAAAGAAGCATTCTTTCTCTTGCCAGATTCTTGCCTTCATGTCGTCATCTTCTTGCTCTCAATGGGATAAGCCCAAGGAATGTCCAGTAACAAGATGTCAGCCTGAAAGCCTTTAAACTGGCAAAGGCCTTGGCGTGTCCTAGGGAGAGTGGAATAGAGGTAGTGTGGGCCAGATGTGTCTTCCAGGGTTCTGTCGGGGAAGTAGAGCCCCAGCCAGTGGCATGGAAATAAGGATTTGTTGTAGGATTCAGACCTTATACACATGTGGGAGGCCCCAGAGAGTGGTTGTCTAGAAGGAGGGAATCAGAGAACCAGAGAAACAGTCCGTGAAGCACAGGCAAGGTGGGCCATCAGAGATTGTGGGAAGCCAAATCATGAGCATGCCAGGAAATCTGAAGGGGGACCTTGGGAGAGGTGTCTGGGACCTGCCGTCTCTGGGGAGCGGCCGAATTGCTATAACCACTGTCCCTGTGGAGTCACAGCCTAGTGCCTGGGTTGAGGTCAGCAGCTGGTAGAAGAGTTGGTGGCAGAGGAAATATGGATGGGGAGTTGCTGGCCTTCTGCATGCTTGTTCATTGCCAGGGATGACCACAACAGCCTCCTGACAGTAATAGCTACTTTTCTTCCACCCGCAGCTTCCTCTCTGTGCAGCTCTGAACCAGAACCACATAGCAAAGGGGATTCTGGGAAACCTAGCTCCCACTATTCCAGGCAAGGGTTTGGATTTTCTACTCATGGGAAGGAAAGCCCACTGGCCTTTAGAACTCCAGAGCCTCTCATGGAAAACACAAGTCCTTCCCTGCCGTGTATCTGACCTCCCAGATATCTCTCTGCTACCACATTCTTTCTTTCTATATTTGATTGTTACTAGCAAAGTTACTAAGACCCAAAGCCATCAAGTGTCCTTTTTCTGGGAGACAACTGGCACATTGCACATTCTCCTCTTGGGTGTTTAAGTTCCTCTCTGCAGTCACAGAGGCCAGTCCATGCACCAGCCCTTCAGAGGCTCAGAGCTCAGGAGATTGGAAAGGACAGACTTTGTAGACTTCAGTCAAGATACTAATGTACTACCTTCCTGATGGTAATCAGGGGCAAACACCTGTCTGATCCATAATTCATCTACCTGTGCAAGGACATAGGAATCCCCACCTCATTGTTGGGGGGATTCGATTTAAAAATGTGTTTTAAGTAGACGGCATATATGTAAAATGTTTTATTCATAGCAAGTGCTCAGTTTAAGTTAATTCACCTCCCCCCACCTTCTGCATTACCTGGGCTAATGCTAATACAACTTTGGGGTTAGTTATGGCTCCACTGACATCACTTGTTCCTATTTCTCTTCATCACGCACTACCAATATTGCAGCCATCAATAAGCTTCTAAACAGGATAAACCAACTCTTTCCTCTTTCACTCTTTTCCAGTATGGCAACACTACAATTACTTTTCTCAACCTCAAACAGGTATCATAGTCATAGTACCTAACTCAGGTTCCTTAGAAGGACTGAACAGATGATGTGTGAAAAGAGCTTAGAACACAGCCTGGCCCATGGGAGAAATTCAGCTATTGTTACTACTACAACTGTTATCAGCAGGTGTGTCTCTGTCTCCAAAGTATTGGATCAAGTCCCTGAGGTGTAGGTGGGAGGACCTAGCACAATGATGACTCAAAAGTATCCCTCTCTCAACACAATAAGTCGAATCATGAGATAAGTCCAAATATCTTAGCTAGTTCCTATAGGAGAACTCTAAGCCCACTAAGGCATCCCCAAGAGCTCATGAAGTGGACTCCACTGCGTTTCCCTCTGACCTGAAACTCTGGACTCTGTTGCCTAGGGCAGATGGGCAATTTCAAGCTCTGTTAATGACTATTCCCAAGAGTCCACTATGTCTTCATGTAAAAAATTTGGAAATGTTAGCCAAAGAGACAGATGCATCATTTTTTTCCTCTAGGATTCTCTGAGGTATTTATAATTACTTTTCCAAATGTGTGTGTCTTGTTTCCACAATAGCAATAACGATGCCCTGTATTTATTGAGCATTTACTATAAGGCTGACATTGTGTTCAGTGCATTAGATTCATTGTGTATTTTAGCTTCACACTGGCCAATGAGGTAGAAGCTACTATATTTGTTTTATAGAGGATGAGACTAGGGTGTGTGTGTGTCCATTATTCAAACACTGGCTACTTGGCATTCTGCAATAATCCAGAACCCTTTGTGCTACATGCATACTACATACAAATAGAAATGACAGATGAAGTATAATAATTTAAAAAGCAAAAACACGTGCACATAGCTTAGTTTTCAAGTTAAGAAAATCAAGTACCAGAAGCAAAGAGAAAATTGAAAGCCAGGGTGGTTAAGTATAAAATCTTAAACTGTGGCAGTCCCAGTGGGTAGGAGATAGTATTAGATCTAGAAAAATGCCCATATGTTTGTGAGCTTGGGTTTCAATCTCATCCAGGCACAGGAGGTGAGCCCTGGAGGCCAGATATGAAACATATGAAGAAAGCATAAGGAGACCTATTGCATGGAATGACAACCTTCATCATTTAACTAGTAGGGTGTGTAGAAGTAGAATATAGAGGGATTGGGGGAAAGGCAGTGTTTAGAGATATAACTGAACTTTCCAGAGTGGATGAGACATAAATCCCCAGAAAGTTAAGTCCTGAGCAAGAGGGGTTAGACAACCTTCTCAAGACCTTGTAACCAGTGAGCAATGGAGTCATTCCGATTGACTCAATCTGAAGGCAAAGCCCTTCATTTTAACTAGCACCCCCATGCTGCAAGCAAATCTTTGGTACTCTCCTTGAGGGCTTAAATCATGCCAAAGTCATGGTACCCTTAGTACTGTAACAAATCTCAAATTCTATCTGGTTCAAACCAATGACAATCACAAAGCTGTCAGCCTAGTATTTCTTAAAACATGTTTCAAAAAGGTGAAAGATAAAAGTGAAGAGGATTCTCTGGTCAAATAAGTTTGGAAAACACATGTTTTTATAGAGGCACAGCAAATATCAGTGTATTAAACTTTTTGGTTAAGTCTGGAATAAGGATATCTGTTGGACTCCGGAACTCTTTTTCCCCCCAAACACCAAGAACTACTGACCTTCAGAAGACTGTTTCAACACTGTGTAATATTGAAAACAAGTAATTATTCAACTTTGTTTGAATACTTCCATTATTAAGGGATTCATTACCAGCCAAGGCAATCCTCTATTTTTAGATAGCTTTTATCGATAAAAAATTCTCTTTTATATTGAAAGGAAATGTTTCGTCCTCTACAATTGCTACTAATTCTACCTCTTTAGATTACAAATAAAATGTCTTGACCTGGTTAATTTATGCTGCAGTAACAAATGGCTCCCAGATGTCAGTGGTTTACAACAACAGACATTTTTTTTCTTGCTTATGTACCTATCAGTTCCAGTTGAGCTGAGTCTCTGCTCTTTGCTCTTCTTCATTTCAGGGCTGAAGGAGCTTACTCCGTCTTGGTTCTGGGGCCAAGGAGAGAGTGTGATGGAAGAGTCACACGGGGTTTATAGCTCAGGTGTGCAATCACCCCCCTCTCTCTCTTTTGTTGATCAAAGCAAGTCACATGACCCAGCTGATTTTCAAAGAGGCTGAAAGGTATGATCCTTCTATGGAGAAGATTGCTAATACTGGGAAACTCTAATATAATCAATACCATATAGTCAAATCTGTCTGTCAGAAATACTTGAAGATAGTTACTAATAGGTTTTAGTACCAATTCCAGTATGTATGGAGGGGTTCCCCACACCAACAAGTAATTCTTGGGACACCAGGTAGGTGTCCTACAATTCAACTCAGTTCTGACACTCTACCCAGAGATGGCATCAGATTCTATAGGTTGAAAGCTCAGTCCTACAAGACTGTCTTCCTACCCCACCAACTTCAGACTCCTCTTCCAAGTCCAGATTGTTACCTGTAGTTCTGACCAACTGGCTGTACATTACAGGTTCCCCAAACCTCTCCTCAGGTTTGATTAATTTGCTAGAGTGGCTCACAGAACTCAGAGTAATATTTGATTTACTAGATTACAGGCTTGTTAAAAAAGGATATAATTCAGGAGAAACCAGATGGAAGAGATGGATAGGGTAAGGCATGGGGAAAAGGGTGTGGAGTTTCCATGGTCTCTCAGAGCCCATCATTCACCCCAAATTTCCATGTGTTGATCAACCCAGAAGCTCTCAGATCCCTTTCCTTTGGGTTTTTATGGAGGCTTCATTACATAGGCATGATTGATTAGATCATTGGCCATTGTCAATTGAACTCCATCTCTAGCTCCTCTGCCCTCCCTTGAGTTGGGGGTGGGAGAGGGACTGAAAGTTCCAATCTTCAAATCTCTGGGTTGGTTCCCCTGGCAACCAATCCTCATCCTTAAATTACCTAAGGGATTTCTGAAAGTCACCTCCTTAACATAACAAAAGACAACTTTACCTCTCAGGAAAGTCAAGGGTTTTAGGAGCTGTGAGCCAGAAATGGGGAGAAGACCACACATATATATTTCTTATTTTAAGCAACAGTATCACAGCTCCCATGCCACAGCCTGTTCTTCCCCAGCTTCTCCAATTTCCAATTCCTTCTTTGTTCCTCCATGACATGGTTCTGAGTCTCTTGGGATCTCCCTTCCCTGAATATGTTCCTCCTAATAATAAATATAATTATTATAATAATTATAATTAATAATGATAATTACAATTATAATTGATCATTATAATTAATAATAACAATGGGTGACTGTAAGTCTGCTCCACTATTTACCAGTATCATTTCATAATCCTCCCTGGGGACAGATATTATACTTATGTAAAAATGTGCAGATGGGGAAACTGAGGTTCAGAAAGTTTAATTAATTTAACCAAATTCACACAGCTGATTTCTCACAGAGGCTGTTTGATTATAAAGCTCACCTCTTCACCTCTAATGAACATGCTACCTCCTCGTGTAGCTCTAGTCCCTAGACACATATGAGAAGCTGAGGATAGGCTGAATCCTTTCTAGTCTTAAGAACATATGCCGTGGGACACAAATGTCCAAAAGTGAGATAGAAATTCTATGATTCAACATTGAAGCAAGAACAAGAATATGTTGGCACATCTTTCAGAATCCCTGTGTCCTCCAAGCACCTGGAGGTCTATTTGTGCATTTAATGTACATCAAAACCATCTGTGCATACTGGGTGCGATAATCAACAGAGTAATTTATGGACGTGATCTGGATTGCAGAAGGAAATTATATTTTGCTTTATATGTTAACTCTGATTTTTTTTTTTTTTTTTTTTTTTTTTTTTTTACAAATGACCACATTGAGGGCTATGTTGAGAAGGATCCTGAGGGATCCTTAAGAAAGAGTGGCATAATCCATAAACAATGTCTTCTAAAAAAATGTAGAAAGGAAGCTGTGTTATGCATAGTAAGCATCTGTCATTCCAGTCCTAGTGAATATCACCCATATTATCCCGGGAAAAGAGTTTCTAGGAAAAATAGTGAACTAATAATTTAATCTTATAAAAAGAGAGGAGAAGATGAATATTACTTTAGCACCTACCATTGGACATATGCTTTAATTCACTTACTCCTCATGACACCAGGCACATGGGCACTAGTGTCCCCACTTCACAGTCAGGAAGGCAAAGGCTCAGAGATGTCAACCAACTCCTCCTAAGAACCATAGCCAATAAATGGTAGAAACAGGATCCAGTTTTAGGTCTGATGGACTCTTGATGTTACCCCACAACATACCACCTTCTAAAATGCTCAGAGCACAATAAAATGTCCCACTAGTTCGACACGTTGTTATGCCAAAACATGGCCCAATTCCAGTCGATCCTACACATTTCTGTTCCTGTCTTTCCTCATCACTGGCTGAAGACTCACGCCTCTCAGAACACAAATGGCTTCGAAACCAGATACTTGGTGTTGGACCAGATCGTGCTTCCTAAAGGTGCAGGTTTGCTTCACAACTCTGCATAAATGCTCTTGGCACTGACAGCAGGAGTCAGGCAGGAGTGTGGCTCTGCCATGTGACAGATATAGAGCTGCTGTCCTGAAAACTCTAACAAGAGACTAACCCTCCAGGGAGATGCCATGCAATAATAATTTTTGCCATAACACATTCCTTCCCTTTGCATAAATTTAACACCCGCTCTCTGTACAATATGTGATCTTCCTGCTAACTCCCTATAGACAGAAATAGCTCTGGTAAGATGTGATAAAGACAAGTGACAGAAAGGAAGGGAGACACGACACATTGGAGAGCTGGGCTTTACTGCCTGCTCTTCCACAATGGATTTTACTATTTGCATTCTTCATGATGGACAGTGTAGAAAGGATGACCACAATGGGGCAATAGTTTGGGACTATAGATGGTGTTTCCCTCTTTCCTCTGCCTAATGCTGCTTGGTGGCCTTTGCCTTCCTTCCTTTCCCCACAGCGATGGCCATAGACCACTTTCCTTGCCCTAAACATGCAGCCCAGATACCAGCCTCAAGAGCCAGTATGGCCTCCAGTGGAACAGTTCTAAGAGGGTCTAGCAAAACTCATATATTCAGCTAATATATTTCTGGATTTTTGGCTCAGTTAAGATTGTTGTGGAAGTTTGAAGGGACTCTGAAAATACATGTGAGTCCCTTTTCTTATGGTGATCAGATCACTAACATGAAAAGTCTGCCTTAGATGTTTCAAAGTCACCTAAACATTTTCCCCCATATCTTAACTCCCCCAAAGAGGGCCTTTCTGTACCTGAAAAATATTGAATTGTTGGGTAGTGGCCTATGTTCCATTTGATTCAAACAGTCAGCATAATCTTGGTGTTCCCATCTCTAGGGAGGAAGAACACTGAAAAAAATCACGTTCCTGTAGACAGAGGCACCATGATTAGGTAAGGGTATCTGCTCAGCATTCCCCAATTTCCATAATTTTGTAATGACACACTTCCCCTTGCATTGTTCTTCTCCATTCCTCATCAGTCTGTTGGGAAGGTCAATGACACTAACCCAACCATCCTCCACGTTTAAGCTTCAATGGGACCACATGATCCACAGACTCTATCCCTGAAAATCAGACAAGGAACACTCCAAGGGACAGATACGTCACTAAAGTAAGGGTAATCAAATCACAAGCATGGAATTGGGCAGAAGTTTTTTCAGTTTTGAGTGACAAAATTTCTTACCCAAACTTGTTTAGACAGAAAATATAATATATAAGTCTATGTAAACTAGAAGCCAAGAGTAGAGGCCCTCCAGAAACAGTTATATCAAGGGCATCAAAGGATGTCACCATATATAGGCCTCTCTTCATTGGCTCTTCGCTTTCCTTCAGCTCCATGGCTTGGTCTTTGCTTTTCTCTGTGTTGGTTTCCCTGTCAGGCACCATTTCCTAATGTGATGGCAAAGGTACCCACTAGCAGTTTGGGCTTGAGCTCTGTCACACTGGCAGTCTGGAGGAAGTAGAGCACTTCTCTCCCAAAGGATGCAGCCCCAGGACTGACTCACATTTCCTGTGGGGTGATACCTAATCCCAGTCCAATAGTTTAAGCTATTTTTAGGTAGAGTTGCATCACAGGCTCCTGGAAGAGATGGGCTACTATTAAGATTCCTCTCTGATGAGCTGTTGACTTAGACTTGAGTCTATCAAGAAGGAGATTAGACTACCAGAAGATACACCAAAATATAAACAGTTGAATATGGGGAGATGATTCACAAGACAAAACTCAGCTCCAGTTCCCTTTTCTCATGTCTCTAGACAAAGGCCCCTTTGATGCCTAACATGGGGAGTGTGAGAGGGTCTATCAAATGTCATACCTGCCTGGCATGGTGAATGCCTCTTTAGGGTGACAACATAGACTTGGGTTCAGACAGTTTGTGGACGTTTCCTCCTGAGCTCTGAGCTTGATGCCACATTGCCTCCTACATTGCCACATTGCCACATTGCAATGCAGGTCAAGGGACTCTCCTGGCTACTGCTTTCTTTGTCTCAGTGATCCAAAACCAGTCATATTTAGTGGTAACATTAACAAGTGAGTCCCTGCTGCATTCCTATGATCTGGCTCCCCATTCTCACCACTCAATTCTTGTCTAGGTCTAGCTTATATGTTCCAGTTATACTTTTGGCTGCTGGACTTGTATATCCATTCCTTTGGGCCTTCCTTTCCCTAGAAATTGAAGCTGTGTCTTTGGATGCCCCAGCTAGTACCGAAGAGGCTGTGATGTGTTGGCATTGCTGTGGGGTGATCAAAATCTGCCACACTGATACAAGTCATTGAGTCTCAGACTCAGTTTCTAAATTGCCTGTTTGACATCTCCACTGATGTCACCTCTAGCTTAACATGCCCGGAATTCATTGCACCAAATCTCTTGTCCCCACACTGCTCTTCCATCAGTGCTCTTGTTTTCAGTAGATGGCATCGCTACCTTTCCATTTGCCCAATCCAGAAATGCAGAGGTCGACCCTGACTCTTCCTGGATCTTTGCCTTGCTTGATTCTGTGACACGGTCAGCTACCCTGTCCTATAGATCTTACTCCCTTTAATTTGTCGGGAGCAAGATCATTTGTCCTCTTTCCTACTTCTAGCACCTTGGCCCAAGCCCCCAGCCTCTTTTAGCCTGACCACAGGTCTCTCTGTTTCCATTTTTTGCCCTGCTCTGGTCTGTTTTTCACGTTGTAGCCAGAGCGTTCTTTTCAAACCACAAGGTGGAGTGTGTCGATTCCACACATAGTGCCTGCTGGTCCTTCCTTTTGCCTCGGCCCCTATTAATCTTCCAAGTCTTAGATTCAATGCAACTTCCTCAGGTCAATTTTTCTTGACCACTTCCAGTATACTACATTTACTCTTCACAGTGTTGATCAGAGCCATAATGCCTCAATTATTTGTGCTACTGTGTATTTCATATCTGCTCTCCCAGGAAAATAAATTCTGTAGGAGTTGAATGCTCTATCTGGGTTTTCTTCCCATCTCCCCAGACCCTAGTTCTTCACATCTTCACATAGTTAATGCTTATTAAATAGGTGATGAATATACCACTACTACTACTTCTTCTTCTTCTTCTTTTTGAAGATTCTATTTATTTATCAGAGAGAGAGAAGAGAAAGTGAGAGAGAGAGAGAGAGAGAGAGAGCAAGTGCATGAGTTGGGGGAGGGACAGTAGAAGAGGAAGAAGCAGACTCCCCACTGATCAGGGAGCCTGATGCAGGGCTTGATCTCAGGACCCTGAAATTATGACCTGAACCGAAGGCACACACTAAACTGACTAAGCTACCCAGCTGCCCCATACCACATCTTCTTTATCCAAGAATATTACTCAGCCAACAGAAAGAATAAATACTTACCATTTACTTTGATGTGGCTGGAACTGGAGTGTGTTATGCTGAGCAAAATAAGTCAATCAGAGGAAGACAATTATCATATGTTCCACTCATATGTAGAATATAAGAAACAGCACAGAAGACCACAGGGGAAGGAAGGGAAAACTGAATGGGAAGTCATCAGAGAGAGGGAGAAAAACCATGAGGAGCTCTTAGCTATAGGAAACAAACTGAGGGCTGCTGGAGGGGAGGTAGGTAGGGGGTGGGGTAACTGGGTGATGGGCATGAAGGAGGGCACGTGATGTGATGAGCACTGGGTGTTATATGCAACTGATGAATTATTGAACCCTACATCTGAAACTAACAATGTACTATGTGTTGGCTAATTGAATTTATTTATTTATTTATTTAGCTAATTGAATTTAAATTAAAAAATTGTTAACACATAAACTTATGAATGACTATCACAGTCCATTCAAACAGTGTCTCGGCAGATCTTAAATAGTCTTCATTCTGGAATGCTGCAAAGAGAAATTTCTGTTCTGAAGGTAAGACTAGATAATGCTTAAAGCTCTTCAAGGAACCATTTTTGATTCTTTCTGAGAGTCTCATTGTCCTAATGCTAAGTGCTAGTCATCATTGCTCCGTGTCGCAGTTGGAACATGGAAGATACAAGAGGTAACCTTAGCATTACTAACTTAACCCATCATGGGAGGCACCATTAGCTGTTACAGTTTGTCTTTAAGTCATCTTATTTCCATTCTATTTTCAAACCCTTTCTTCCAAATATGGGAGAGCGGGTAAAATTCTATTGGTCTGATTTATTAGAGTCTAAAAAAATTTCAAACCTACCAGCCCAATAAATTAAGGGATGGTTTTAGACCTTACAGAAGGATTCACCAGAGAGGTTCCTCGAAACAGCAAGCTCTCCAAAGGCATTTAAAATTGGATTTGATTTACAAAAATTTGATTTGCACATAACTATTCAGGAACATATCGATTGTTTAAAGTGAGGTACATGGGGACATAACTACCTTTAATCTTTTATAACAAAGGCAGCAATTAAAATTGCTTTTGCTAAGCAATTTTTGAAATGGAAGGTTCAATATCTTTGCTGGCTTCCCACTCCCCAGAAGACTCGGTCTCTCCCCACACACTTTTCTCCTCCTAATTAAATGAGGTAACCATTTTGGATTCTCTGTAGAATGCGGTTTCTGACAGAATCATACTCCCAACTTACTGCTACTGAAAAAGTCACACCGGGGGCTTAATTTCATTTCCATCCCTCTTTGTTAATATAGCCCTTTCTATTCTCGCTTCTTGGAAGCCCTGTTAGGGAGGCATCGATTTGTTGGTTATTAAAAAATGGTCAATTACAGTGGTATTAGCTGGCCCTGTACTCCCCAATCACAGTGTCATTTTCATCCCACGGAAAAGTTTGCCCTTTGTGTGTGCCTGTTTGTTTGCTTTATCTGGCATGTGGTGCGGAGTGCCTAATAAGGAATCCTGATGGCAGTTTGCTCCATCTCCAGATTGAATTTCTTTATAGATCAGCTTCAGTAATTCATTTCCCAACTGGTTCTAATCAATGTAACTCCACGCGCTTGAGGTTAGAGAAACTCACAAAACTGTGCTACTGATTGGGCGTCACCTTCTTCATAAAGGCTGTCTTTGATGGTGACCTGTCCAGCTGATCCATAGCATCCTAGTGGAGTTAGGGCCTGTGCTCTACCCAGGCCCCAAAGCTGCCATTGTCTTGTTTTCTTTGATTCTGGGAAGTCAGAGGCCAGAGAGGCTTTTATGAAAACAGCAGTGTGAAGGGGAGTTGAGTAGGGGTGCCTCCGTTGTCCTGGGGACTTGCCGTTGAGCCTCAATGAGTGGCTCAGCCATTCTGAGATTCCACTTTGACATCTACAGAATAAGACAGCTAAACCTGTGGGTGTCTTCCTGGGGTCTGGCCGTCCTCTGAAGTGCTAAGAACTCTGGGGGAGATAGACCTCCTGTATTCCCAAGAACCTGGCTCACTTCTTGGCATCGCACCCTGGAATGACCACCGTTTGGACAAAGGATAAAAACCACTCACTGTTTCTAGATCATGAAAAAAAAAAAATCTTGCCCTTTGCCATAGGATCCCAAGCCTGGCTCTCATACCTCCTAGCTGCGTGGCCTTGGCCAAGTCACATTATCATTCCTAGGCTGTTTCCATATCTGTAAAATGGGCATATGTAATCCTGCCCTTCATCCACTCAAGGGATGCTGTGAGGGTCAGAGAAGACCACAGGTGTGAGAAGCACTTTGGAAAGTAAAGCAGAATGCATAAGAAGGACTGTTGATCAGGTGACTGTTGTGTTCCCAAAACGCACAAGCTTGTACACCACCCTAGAGCTTTATAAACCTAACTTCTCCCAGCCTCCCCACTGCAGCTGTAGTTTGTGTCAGGCCAGAAATCATGGCTTGTTTCCAAGTCTTCTGAGTGCAGAGACTCATTACTGTCGGCAATGACAGCATCCTCAGGGAGAGATGCAGAAATTCAGCCAAGGAAGCTCAGTCAGCCTGTCCACCCCACCAGCTGAAAGCCCTAATACCACCAGTCAAGGAGCCAGTCAGCCAACCAATGCTCTGGCAGCAAACTGGCACACAGGGCTCATGAGTGCTCTAGTTACAGGATCAACAGTGAGGGTGCACTGGCCTCATACCCTTTCAGATCAATGGCAACATTTGTAAGCCATGCAGTGAAGTTCTAGCATGAGGCTTATTTATGCCTTTTTTTTTTTTTTCCACAGATGGAGTATCTGTAGATCCTAGCACCTGGAGCTTTAGTTAATTTCAACCATCATTTCTTCTAAATATCTGTAGTGTCCTGAATCATGCTTGGAGCCAAGTTTTATACTGATCACATTATACAGATGACTTAATTATAGGTATTCACTTGGTAATGTGTTTGAATGAATGAATGAGTCCAGTTAAATAATGAATGTATGTTGAGTGCTTTCTACATGCTAGGCATCATGTTCCTCACTAGAGACTCAGAAAAATGGGTAAGGCAGCTCTCACCATTGAATTTATAGTCTAAGTATTACAATTCTCATTTGTAAGTAAAGAAACTGAAACACAGAAGATGAATTAACCTGCTGAAGCTCACACAGCAAGATAATGTCAGGTCAAAACATCAAAAGTAAGTCTGGCGGGGTACCTGCGTGGCTCAGAGGGTTAAAAAACCTCTACCTTCAGGTCATGATCCCAGGGTCCTGGGATCTAACCCTGCATCAGGCTCTCTGCTCCATGGGGAACCTGCTTCCTCCTCTCTCTCTGTCTGCATCTCTGCCTACTACTTGTGATCTCTGTCAAATAAATAAATAAAATATTTTTTAAAAAAGGTAAGTCTGGCACTGCCCCGTAATGGAATAGCTAGTACAAACTTACCTTCTGGCCCAAACAATAATTAAACTGGTACAAATAGATGAAGCAAGTGTTTCTGGACATTGCACATCGAGCAGCATAGGGTTGTGATCCTTCACTAAAGAGAATCACACAAGATGAACCTCATATTTTGAGCCTCTGCTTTGGAAATTCTAAAACTGAAATTATAATAATACTTAAATAAAATTTATGAAATGACTTAATTTACTAGAGATGGTAGAAAGAAAGATCAATATGCTTAAGATCAATCAATAGAAGGGATATGGTCTGAAGAATATAGGGGGGAAGCTTGAGAAAGGGGACAGAGCCTCAGGGGCATGTGGGTAAATCAGTGTCCAGCATATGTACAAGTGATGTCCCCAGATGAGAAAATAGAGAGAATGCAGCAGAGAAAATATTTTAAGGAAGAATGGCCCAAATGTGCCAAATTTTATGAAAATATCAGTTCCTATGGATCCAAAAACCTCAGAAAACCTGGAACAAGATAAATACAATGATGCCCTATAATAGAAGGGAGAGGATAACAGATCTTAAGGATGCCAGAGAGCAAAACATTCCATAATATAGAGGAAATGAACACATTTCTTGAAAAGCATGATTTAATGAAAGTTACATAAGATTTTGAGATTTTAAAATTCTATTCTAAAATTTATATGGAAATGCAAAGGTCCTAGAAAACAAAATAATCTTAGAAGGGAGGACTTACACTATCTGATTTCTAGATTGACTATAAGACTACAACAGCCAATACAATGTAGTATTGCCCTAAGTATAGACAAATAAATCAATAAAACAGAATTAAAGAATCCAGAGATAGGCACATTCAGACATTTGGATCAATTGATTTTTTTTTTAATTTTTTATTTTTTATAAACATATATTTTACCCTGAACGCGCCAGATCTCGTCTGATCTCGGAAGCTAAGCAGGGTCGGGCCTGGTTAGTACTTGGATGCTAAACATATATTTTTATCCCCAGGGGTACAGGTCTGTGAATTACCAGGTGCAGCCACTCTGGAAAACAGCATGGAGGTTCCTCAAAATGTTGAAAATAGAACTGCCCTATGACCCAGCAATTGCACTATTGGGTATTTACCCTAAAGATACAAATGTAGTGATCCAAAGGGACACATGCACCCGAATGTTTATAGCAGCAATGTCCACAATAGCCAAACTATGGATCAATTGATTTTTTTAAAAAAATGCATGTTAGCAATTTAACAAAAAAGGAAATTTCATTCAACAAATGAGGGAAATAAGGGAATTCTAATACTTGCCTAATCTAGAAAATTAATTTAAGAAAGATCATGGGCATACATGTAAAATTCAGTATTATTAATCTTCTTTAAGAAAAGGAAGAATATATTCAAACTTTAGCATGGCAAAGATTTCTTAGAAAATACACAAAAATAAGTAACCTTCGAAGAAAAATGGATAAATTCGATTTTACCAAAATTAGGGATTTCTACTCAGAAAGAAAGAAAGAGGAAAAAAGAAAGAAAGAAAGAAAGAAAAGATAAGCAGGCAGGAAGGAGGGAAGGAAGGAAGGAAGGGAAAGCCTATTAAGAAAATGAACAGGCAAGCCACAGACTGGAAGAAACTATTCACAGTGTGAATATCAAACAAAAGACTCAAATCTGTAATATAAAAATTCCCTTTAAGTCAATAATTTTTTAAGTAGTCATAAAAACAGACAAAAGACTTGAACAGATACTTCACAAAAGAAGATGTATTAATGTGTAATGAACTTACAGAAAAGAGCTCAGCATCTTAAGTTATCAGGGAACTGCAAATTAAAATCACAATGTTATACCACTACAGAACTACTCAATGGTTAAAATTTAAATAATAGTACCAAATGTGGGGTAGCTTACAAATCCACCAGAACCCTCACATACTGCAGGCATGAATGTAATGATAAAAACACTTTGGAAAAATGGCAATTTCTTACAAAGTTATACATCTAAACTACGACACAGCAAATTTGTTCATAGGTATTTTACCCAAGATAAATGAGAATATACATCCAGGAAAAGACTTGTCTAAATGTTTGTAACATCTCAGTTTAAAACCATAATCTGGAAATGACCCATCAATAGAAGAATGTGTTAAGTATATGATAATATATTATATTCCATATGTTTTTCTGTGAAATATTAATTAGCAATAAATGTTATGTATTGTTATCCACAACAACGTGAATGAACTTTAAGAACATCATACCAAGAGAAAGTAAGCACATAGAACACATTCTGTATGATTCATTTATGTGAAATTTGAGGGCAGGCAAAACAAATCCATGGTGACTGACATCAGTACACTGGCTGTCTCGGGGCAGTGGGATTGCATGGAAGGGTCATGAGAGAAATTTCTGGGGTAGTAAAAATAGTCTCCATTATTATTGGTGTTTTTTGTCACATGGGAGAATGCATTGTTTAAGATTCAATAAACTATACCTTTAAAATTCTGCTTACTTCCATATATATATATATATATATATATATATATATATTTATATACTTCCATATATATATATATATATATATATATATATATATATATATCTGTATTTAAAATAATCCAGTCCATCTGACTCTACCGACCACGTGTTTTTCTGCTTTAATGCCGAATATTGGGCAAACAGTTAGCAATTGGGAATTTTACTACACTGAAATGAGTCAGCACATTATGGAGTAGAGAATGGATTCCTCTATCAGATGAGCAAGAGTGAGCATGTTGTTTGTAGACTGAGAAGATTACAAAAGTATTTATAATTATTTAAAAATTGCTATTATAAATGGCTAAAACCATGTCACATCCTCGGGACTTTGGAAAAAATGGTCATTTGTACTATCTATTGCTGCATAGGAAATTACTGTAAAACTAAGGGCTTAAAACAACAAATGTTATTTCCTTACATTTTGTGTGGGTCAGGAATTTGGGAATGGTTTAGCTGGGTGGTTCTAGCTCTGAGTATCTCTGAAGGTAGCAGTTATGCCCCCAGTGGTGGTATAGTTATCTGAATGCTGGAGGATGCTCTTCCAAAGTCATTCCATAGTTGTTAACCAGCCTTAGTCTCTCATCAGTTATTAGTAGGAGGCCTCAGTTCTTTGCCAAGTGGGTCTCTTCAGACTGCTGGAAGTCCACACAACATGGCAGCTGGCTTCCCCCAGAGCAAGTGGTCCAAGAGAAAGAGTTTACGACCAAAATGGAAGTCACCTTGTCTGCCATACCCTAACTTCAGACGTGACCTGCCATTACTTTTGCAGGGTTCTGTTGGTCACCCAGAATAACCATAGTACAAGTAGGAGCGGCTGTGTCAGGGCAAAACCAGGAGGTCAGATTGTTGGGGGCTGGCTGCCACAGTAACTGCTCAGCAGATGTGTGATTTAGAATAGATTCAGGTCCCAGTTTCTCAATCTTTCAAATGGGAATGACTAATTATGTTTGTCTCAAGGGATTAAATTGGCAATGTTTTATGTTTCTTAGGAGGGAACCTGGAGTAGTAAATTTTCATTGATGTTATCTTAAACCATAAATTAGTTAGTATAGTCATGTCTAGTATCACTCTCCTGGCCAGATAGTCTATTTAACATTTTCCCACTGGTTTCAAATCTGGATCAATTTTTAGAGAGGCACTTTTCCTAATGTGGATCCTTGAAGCTGGTAAATTCTGTAATCAACTATACTCAGTGGCGCCTTCCCATCTCTGCTTTATTTACCCCATTTGTATGGAATCTTTTACCTTCTCTTCTCCCATTAGACTGTGAGCTCTCTTGAAGGAACCCCATTCTTCCTTGAATATCCCAAAGCCACTGTTTGAACTTTGTATTGATTTTTACATAGCCAGTGCTCAAACACTGCTAGCTGGCTACCAAAATTTTCCAAAGCAGAATACCTAGGAAGCAACTGTCATAGATATATTAATTGATTATTATCCCAAAAATGATGTAAGGTAAGCTACCCCCAAACTCAAAGCCATACAACAACAATTTACTCTCTTGCTTATAGGTTCACAGCTCAATGGAGTATTGGTTGATCTTGGCTTAGGCTGGCTTGGGTAGCTCTGCTTCAGGCTATGAGTCAACTGGGTTTGACTTTTCACTGCAAGATAGGTGGAGGTCTGGGCCACTTGGGTTTATGTCAGGGACCAAGGCTCAGGGGAAGTGTCTACTCAGGAGATAATCTTCTCAGGCAGTGCTAGAATACATGAGAGCAAATGGAATCAGGAATTGCATTTCATGGCATTTTTTTGCTTCATGATGCAACCATATCATTGGCCAAAGCAAGTCACGTGGCTGAGCCCAAAGTCAAGGGGAGTGGAAGTATTTATTCTGCTACCAGTGGGAAGAACTTTAAAGTCACATGAAAAAGGGCATGAGTAAAAGAATGAAATTTGGGGCCAATAGATCTGCCATATAGAATACAAAATTGTCATAACTATCTAAAAGCCAAGCATTGCCAAGGAGGGTTGACTTTCTGAGAATATTTAGTATATTGTTCTTTCACATTTAGAACTGTGAAACACTTGTGAGATGAGTGAAACTGGAAATTGCACGTGAGTCTCACCGCATGAAAGTGATATGATTCAGAGTGAAGATTTTGAAATTCCATTCTACTTTCTTCCACTTACTTTCTGTGGACCCTTCCAACACTCTTTCAGCTTCTCTGAGCCTATTTTGCTCAGATGTAAAGTAGAGATGAAAAAAAAAAAAAAAGTCTACCCAGGTTGCTGTGAAAATCTACATAAATTAACATATATGTTTCATGCTTGTTTCCCCATCTGTTCTGCTGGAGTGGCAGGGAGGGTGTAGGAAGCTTTGGTTTTCCAGCAAGTTTATGAGATCTGAACTCAAGTCAGGGAAGGACTCAGCATTCCTGACTGATAAAAAGTAATGTTGGTGGGAATGCAAGTTGGTGCAGCCTCTTTGGAGAACAGTGTGGAGATTCCTCAAGAAATTAAAAATCGAACTTCCCTATGACCCTGCCATTGCACTACTGGGTATTTACCCCAAAGATACAGATGGAGTGAAAAGAAAGGCCATCTGTACCCCAATGTTTATAGCAGCAATGGCCACAGTCGCCAAACCGTGGAAAGAACCAAGATGCCCTTCAACGGACGAATGGATAAGGAAGATGTGGTCCATATACACTATGGAGTATTATGCCTCCATCAGAAAGGACGAATACCCAACTTTTGTAACAACATGGACGGGACTGGAAGAGATTATGCTGAGTGAAATAAGTCAAGCAGAGCGAGTCAATTATCATATGGTTTCACTTATTTGTGGAACATAACAAATAGCATGAAGGACAAGGGGAGTTAGAGAGGAGAAGGGAGTTGAGGGAAATTGGAAGGAGAGGTGAACCATGAGAGACTATGGACTCTGAAAAACAATCTGAGGGTTTTGAAGGGGCGGGGGATGGGAGGTTGGGGGAACCAGGTGGTGGGTATTGGAGAGGGCACGGATTGCATAGAGTACTCGGTGTGGTGCAAAAACAATGAATACTGTTATGCTGAAAGTAAATTTAAAAAATTAAAAAAAAATAATGACAGGCAATTTTCACATCTCCATATCTCCTACTTGTTGCTTAAAGACAGACAAGCGATCAATTGTCACTTATTTTGGGTTCTAAAACACTAAGTTATTACCATAGAAACATAATTATGAGCAATTAAGTAGAAGTGTTTTCTGAAATGTTTTTGAATTAAAGTTCTAAATTTCTTTTTAGAAATTTACTCAATTCATATAAGCAGAAGTCAAAAACTGTAGCACACATCTCATTTTCTTCCAAATCAAATCAGTGGGTTATTTGTGGTAATTTTACCAAAAAGAAATGAATGAAATCCTCTCTAACCTTATTCTGAATGTGTAATTTCCAGCCTTTTCCTTATGAAGTGGCGTCTAGCCTACTGAAGCGATCTGGAGTTTAACCTTGTTTTGCTTTTGCATCCAGTAAAGGTCTCTGTGCAGGCTGACAGCTGTTGAGAAGGATCTTCCATCAGCACTAGAATATATCTGGGCTCCCTTTGCTGGAGAATGTTAGAGAGGAATCCTTTGAGGTTTGCAAGAGACTCATTGGCTCTTCTCTCATCTGTCCTTCTTCCTTATACTCTATAACCAGTCTACCACAAAACCAAAAATATATCCTACACCCAAAATACATTTCAAACCCATCTGCACAAACCAATTATCAGTGACATGGGCTGCAACTATACGTTCTCAGATGTCTCCCTCTGTCTACTCTTGATCAGCATCCCAACTCATTGTCACATGGCAACCACAATGGTCTTTGAGAAACCTAGAATCACATCCTTCTCCCTCTAGAAGAAAGCCTATTTATGCCTTCTTATTGTAACTAAGATAAGGCCTAAATTTGTTGGGAAGCTCTCAAGGTATGGTCTTGCCATGGCTTAAACCTCAGCTTCTTCTCTATTTAATTAACCCTTCCATACTGAACTTTCTTCCGCTCTTTGGTATTCTAGGTCTTTCCTTTTCAGGATGTTCATATGGGTTGTTCCCCCCATCTGTAACACACTTGGTTTACTCTTCAAATGTTTCATTCCTTCCCATCTGTCATCTCAGCTTAAATGTCAGCTCCACAAAGTGCTTCCCTTGATTCCCAGGAGCTGTCCTACTATTCCTACTGAGATGCTACCATCTCATTTACTTCTTTCACAGTGCTCATCCCGGTTCATTATTATAAATGTATTTGTGTTTGACTTGTGTCATATCTGACTCTTCCACTGGATATGGCCCCATAAGGATAAGGTGATATCCAAACTTTGTTCACCAGGCATGATGGTGCATTGTCTGTGCTTGACCCTGAAAAGTGCTTTATAATTTCTTTTTAATTAATTAATTAATTAATTAATAAAGGAGGCTAAGTCATCAATATTTACCAAGAAACCTAGAATATTTCTAATGCCCCATTGCATGAGTGTCACTGGAGCATTGCCTATGGAAGCCAGAGGGTGTCTCCTAGAGGAAAATGCACCAGCTTAGGGAAAGGAAGCCTAGAACCTGGATCAATTTCTTCTGTGACCCTCCATAAATTTTGGAGTTTTTCTAAGGCACAGTTTGTTTGTAGTTAAAACATGAGTATTTGCAACTAAATATTTAAGAATAAGGGCCATGTTCCACTATAGACATGCATTTTATCTTATTTTAGAGTAGGTAGCTTTTGTCTATTTGAAAAACGTTCTTGACTACAAAAAGGTTAAAAAACATTATATTGAGTTAACCCTAAAGTCCCATACACCTCTGACAATCTGTGTTTATACAAAAGGAAGATCTGTCAACATTAGGTATGGCTGCATGTAACAGAGACCCAAAATATCAGTGTCTTAAACAACATGGAGGTCTACTTCTGTCTCTCTCTCACTCTCTTTTCCCTCTGGAAGTGAGCATTCTAAGGCCAGTAAGCATCAAGCTGCCAGAGACTCAAGCTTCTATTTTGTTACTCTACCATCCCTTGGGAATGGCTCTTGTCCAAACGGAAATTCCACCACATGAATGGGTAGATATTTTAGCCAGTAAGACTAAGGTAGAGGAGAGGTAAGTAAGGGGAATACCTCCTCTCTCTCTCTCTCTTTTTTTTTTAGGATTTTATTTATTTATTTGGCAGAGGAAAGAGAGCCCAAGCAGGGGGAGCGACAGGCAGAGGGAGAGGGAGAAGCAGGCTCTCCA
This sequence comes from Mustela lutreola, assembly GCF_030435805.1. Taxonomy (NCBI): domain Eukaryota; kingdom Metazoa; phylum Chordata; class Mammalia; order Carnivora; family Mustelidae; genus Mustela; species Mustela lutreola. Next base: position 7,058,067 of record NC_081292.1, on the reverse strand, counting down.
CTGAGCAGGGAGCCTGATTCAGGGCTCGATCCCAGATCCTGGGACCATGACCTGAACTGAAGGCAGATGCTTTACTGACTTTGCCACCCAGGTGTCCCTATACCTCCTACATGTTTTAAAGAATTCTTACTTTATTTTAGAAAGAGAGAGTGTCAGTTAGCCAAAGGGGCAAAGAGAGAGGGAGGGAGAGAATCCTGAAGCACACTCCCGAGTAAGCTCAGGCTCCATACTAGGACCCCGAGTTCATAACCTGAGTGAAACCAAGAGTAAGCCCCTCAACGGACTCGGCCACCCAGGCGTTCCATACCTCCTATTTTTTTTTTTAATTTTTTATTTTTTATAAACATATATTTTTTATATACATATATTTTTATCCCCAGGTCTGTGAATCACCAGGTTTACACACTTCACAGCACTCACCAAATCACATACCCTCCCCAATGTCCATAATCCCACCCCCTTCTCCCAAGCCCCCTCCCCCCGGCAACCCTCAGTTTGTTTTGTGAGATTAAGAGTCACTTATGGTTTGTCTCCCTCCCAATCCCATCTTGTTTCATTTATTCTTCTTCTACCCACTTAAGCCTCCATGTTGCATCACCACTTCCTCATATCAGGGAGATCATATGATAGTTGTCTTTCTCTGCTTGACTTATTTCGCTAAGCATGATACGCTCTAGTTCCATCCATGTTGTTGCAAATGGCAAGATTTCATTTCTTTTGATGGCTGCATAGTATTCCATTGTGTATATATACCACATCTTCTTGATCCATTCATCTGTTGATGGACACCTAGGTTCTTTCCATAGTTTGGCTATTGTGGACATTGCTGCTATAAACATTCGGGTGCATGTGTCCCTTTGGATCACTACAATTGTATCTTTAGGGTAAATACCCAATAGTGCAATTGCTGGGTCATAGGGCAGTTCTATTTTCAACATTTTGAGGAACCTCCATGCTGTTTTCCAGAGTGGCTGCACCAGCTTGCATTCCCACCAACAGTGTAGGAGGGTTCCCCTTTCTCCGCATCCTCGCCAGCATCTGTCATTTCCTGACTTGTTGATTTTAGCCATTCTGACTGGTGTGAGGTGATATCTCATTGTGGTTTTGATTTGTATTTCCCTGATGCCGAGTGATATGGAGCACTTTTTCATGTGTCTGTTCGCCATCTGGATGTCTTCTTTGCAGAAATGTCTGTTCATGTCTTCTGCCCATTTCTTGATTGGATTATTTGTTCTTTGGGTGTTGAGTTTGCTAAGTTCTTTATAGATTCTGGACACTAGTCCTTTATCTGATATGTCGTTTGCAAATATCTTCTCCCATGCTGTCAGTTGTCTTTTGATTTTGTTAACTGTTTCCTTTGCTGTGCAAAAGCTTTTGATCTTGATGAAATCCCAGTAGTTCATTTTTTCCCTTGCTTCCCTTGCCTTTTGCGTTGTTCCTAGGAAGATGTTGCTGCGGCAGAGGTCGAAGAGGTTGCTGCCCGTGTTCTCCTCAAGGATTTTGATGGATTCCTTTCGTACATTGAGGTCCTTCATCCATTTTGAGTCTATTTTTGTGTGTGGTGTAAGGAAATGGTCCAATTTCATTTTTCTGCATGTGGCTGTCCAATTTTCCCAGCACCTCCTATTTTTAAAGACAGAAGGGGAAAGTTTACAAAACACTATTGCTAACTTCCCATTAGCTACATTTGGTAGTAAGAGAGGCTAAGAGATGAGATTTTACTCCAGGTGGCCATGTGCTCAGCTAAAAATCTGAGATTCTAATATTTTGGAAGACAAAGGCAATAAGGAGTCTCTGCCAAAATCAGAGATTCTACATGAGTCTTAAGTAAAGAGATGGGCAGAGATGCCCACTATCATGAGATAGGCTGTGCCAAAAGAGATTAGGCATGCAGGCTGCCCTGCATCAGTGACCACAGGATTTGCAGAGTTTGGAACCTTTCACAGAATCTCAGGTTGCAAGAGAAATTCAGTTATCTAATCAAGCCCTTTTGTCTGCATAATTCCTATAGCATCCATCATGGTTTCTTCCTGAATGCAATTTATTTATACAGAGAATGAATAGTTAACATTTCCATCAACTACCTATGTGCAGGGACTGCATCAGACCATCTCTGCAGGGGGTACACTGTCTCTTGGGGAGCCAGACAACATACCTTCCCACCGTGGTCTCCATCAGCTCTCACGACACAGTGAGAACAGAAAGAAGGGGACCCTACTCAATTTTCTGAGGAATCTTACAGTCCAAGAAGGGTCTTCTGGAGGAGGGCCTGAATTCAGTTTTGAAGGATAAGCAGTGGGCACAATGCCTGGCATAGAGGAAGGAAAGGAGGCAATCATATCGTCTCTGAAGGATGATTAGGAAGGAAAGAGGGAAGGTGCACAGGGGAGAGGGGAAGGGGGGAATAGGAGGAAAATCAGAAGATATGGGATGACAGAAGTCATTACACTGAGGAAAGAAAAAACTAGAGGCTTTCAGATGGCTGATCTGTTAACAATTGAAACTGATCTTAGGTTAAAAATATATTTTCTATGTAGTATTTTTATACTGAAAAATGGTAATGTTTAATGAAACAGGCAGGCTATGTTTCTCTTTTGTTGCACACCCTTTTCATGTATGCCCCATGATGCCAAACAGCTCACTCATTCTGTGCGTGTTTCCATGTGCATCTCGCTTCCGAATGGTGAGCTCCAGAGGGCCGAGGCCCTGTCTGTTTATCTCTGTGGACTCAGACTCCCGAGTATTTGGTGCAATAGCAGGCCTAATAATTGCTTGGCAAATGAGAGAATGAGCAGGTGTGAGCCTGATGAAGAGAGACAGGCCTTCTATACTGAGCAAACAGCATCCAGAAAGATGGGAAGGCTTCAGAGAGCATGAAGAAGGAGAGGTTCAACCCTACAGGGGTTGGTGTGCACACTGTGGTTGAGGGACCCTGTAGGGTCTAGCTGTAGGACCTTAGATAAGCCACTTAAACTCTCTGTGAGGTGGCTTTCTGATATGGAAAATGGAAATAAAATGCCCTGTCATAGGATTATGGCAAGGTTTTAAGTGAAACAAAATTATGTGTTCATGTATTATTTAAAAAATTATTTATTAGAGAGAGAGCCTGAGTTGCAGGGGAAGGCGGAGGACAGAGGAAGAAAGAGAGAAACTCCAAGCAGACTCCCTACTGCGTGAGGATCCCGATGCAGGGTTCCATCTCACGACCCTGCGACCATGACCTGCGTCAAAACCAAGAGAGGGATGATTAACTAACTATGCTACCCACGTGCCCTGAAAAAAATTTTTTTAAGGAAGCTCTATGTCCAACATGGGGCTCGAAATCATGACTGCGAGATCATGAGTTCCACGCTCTACCCACTGAGCCAGCCAGATGCCCCTGAAACAAAATTATTTAAAGCAGTTAAAATAGCACCTTGATTATTAGTGATTAATTAATGTTAGCTTTTGTTAAGGGACCGATGAGGAGGAGGGTGAGAGTGAGAAGATAGACTGGACAGGTAACCTATGTGCTTGGCTGATTCTGATGTGTCTGACATCCTACGTGATGCGTGAGAGCCAGGAACACATCTTACCTTAAGGGGCAGTTCATGGAGAAGGTGTTCTGGAACCAGAGTGGAAGGGTGACCGTGGAGGGTGGGGATGGCCAGGGGGGCACTGGAGGCAGACCACATGGGGCCTTGGAGGTTGTGCTAAGATTGGACTTTTCCTCCAGGACCAGTCTAGGTTCCCGCAGGGAAATAAAACGATGCTGATTTTGAGCATCACAGAGGTGGGACTGGAGGCCAGACACCAGTCACCCCCATCGAATGTATGGTCCAGGCAGTAGCTTACCAGAGACACTGGGAAGAAGAAGGGCTAGCAATGGGAACACAAAAGGGTTTTCCCTCCGTTGACCTTTTGCAAGGTAATTCAAATCTTCCAATTTTAGTTTTCTTACTGGGAAAGGAGAACTAAGAGCACAATTCTGACAGGGATTTTGGAAGGGAAGATGTAAAATATGAGTCCCATACTGTTGGTTTGGTTCAGCCTCTGTTCCTGCATTTCCCCTCCCCCTGCCCTCATGGCCACTCCCTTCCCTGTCCACGCTCACCTCCCAAACACACGGAAGTTTTTACTGGCCAGTACTTAGAGAGGTATGGCCTTATTTTCTGACCGCTTACTCTTAAGAATAGAGGGACCTTTGAAGGGAAATTAGTCCTACTGAGATATTTTCAGAAATGGTAAAGAACCTTCATCACAACTATTCCATACTCATGGGGACACGAAGGGTCAGAAAGGTAAGGTGACTTGCTCATTGAGGCATAGATTGTGGGCTTTAGAGCTGGTCTGATTTGTACCCCACTGTTGATCCCACACCCATCACTATTTCTTCTAGCTTCAGTACCCTGAAAGCTCGCCCAATATGCCATGGGATATGATTGTTAATATCCTGGAATATTTATTAACTGTATTTCCAAACAACAATGCCAGTCAACCCCAGGTAAAACAGAAAGTCGACAGCAGTCATGTCTACGATGCGTAACCCACAAGCTGTGTGCCGGGGACTCCGTCGTTTTCCTGACTTTCCTCCCTATTATTCCCATTTTACAGATTAGTAAATCTTATTCTCAGAGAAGTAAAACCATTGCTTGGAAGTGATACAATTAGGATTCAAGCACATTAAAACATTAAGCGACTTCATTAACTGGTTATCACACGAACATTTACTTTGTGGCTGATAACTCTACTAGATGCGGGGCCCCACCTGACTCCAGACCCCGCTGTCGCACTCCAGAGTCCTCGCTCCGTACCACGGCTCACCCCTGCAGAGCCCAGTTGACAAACACCCTGTGTTCAACTCCTAGGCCGGCTTCTCCTCATCTTTCTGGTTTTCCTGTGCCTATAGTTTTTCATTATTTTCAACTATATTTTAATATGATTCACTTTTATTTCCTAACCTACAGTGTGTCAAATTTCCAAATCCATTTCATCTAGTCAATGCTTAAGTAAGTCATCAGGATGCAAAAACCAGTCTCCTAGGATAGAGGGTAGGGAAATGTAAGATTCATCAAACAGGATCCTTGCCCAGGTAGTGGAAGGATTACATCAAGGGGCTGAACTGGGAAGAAGAAGGGAAGAGACAATGACTTTTAACAAAGGCCTGTCTTGTGCCAGGTGCTGTCTCTCGCTGCTTTCCATGTGTTATACACATGGCTTTTACCAGCAATGCTTCTGATGGGAAAGAAAAGAAGGTTGGGGGCTCCAAGTGAGTAACTAACCTGCCTCAGTTTGTATCACTCGTGCTAGTGAGTGGCATAGTAGAGATTCCTCACAGCATGTCTGTCCCCCAGACCGGAACCCTGGTCACTACATTCCTATTACCGGAAAGCAAGCAGATGGAGACAGAGGAGGCAGCCATCATTCTGGCTGAGAAGTTTTCTGTTTCAACCCTTAACTGGTCTTAACCCTTAACCTTTAAACCTCTTAACTCTTCTTTCACTCCTACGATTGAAACCTGGACATAAAATATTGAAATTGAAAGAAGACTTCCAATTCCATGCTTTCTAGGAAGGGAAATAGATATTTACCTCACAGCCAATGGGAAAGGCAAGTCTGGCTGACCATGGACTGACCTCTAATTTCTGGGATGAGAAGCCAGAACGGTCATTGTCTGGATGACCAAGCCTGGATGGTCATTGTCTTTGTGTGTCGTTGAAGATGATGGAATTAATCCCAGGAATGCGGTTTACTTGGCACCTGCACAGCTGTGGGCACACTGTGAGCTGCTGGTGTAGAGTAACCTTAGTTTTGTTCAGGTGGCTGGAAAGGTGATGGGACTGGAGGTACCCAGGTATGGAGAAACCAGGGAGGAAAACAGATGAGATGGAGATGGAGCTGTTGTTCTTGAACCAGATGTGGGACACAGAATGGAGACCTGTTCAGGGCCTTGGAGGGAGCTCAAAAGACAGGTAGGAAGATCCCAGGCACTGGAGACAAAGAGGGAGGAACCAAATCCTTGAGAACAGGCAAGAATAGTGAGGCCAGACGCAGAGAGCAGATGGGACTCAGAAAGAGGAATGAGACCTTGACAAGGCAGGTGGTCCCAGAGCCGGGAGGAAGATGAGCATTAACTGGATACCACAATGACTATCTCAGGATGCACTAAGCATGTAATCCCTACAACTGCATTATTGGGTAAGTGTGAGAACCCCTTACTTACAGATGTGGAAGCAGAGGCTCAGAGAGGTAATGAACACAGCGCTTACCTGAAACTGGGACCTTGAACTTTTGTTGACAGTAAACAGATCTTTCCACTGCCCCAGTGGTTGTCAATCAGCAGTGATTTTGCACTCCTGAAGCTATTCGGTAATAGCTGGAGAGAAGTTTCATTGTCACATATGGGGGTTTCTACAGCATCTAGCAGGTAGAGGCTAGGTTTGCTGTTAAACATTCTGTAGTACAGAGGTCAGGTCCCTGCCAAAAGAGAACTAGCCAGCCCCAAATGGAAACTGTGCTCTGGTTGAGAAGCCTTGTTCAACACCTTACATGTCAGAAACAAAGTATTTTGGAACAAAAGCTCTGTATTTTTAATTCTGCATACATTTATCTTCCCACATTTATTGAATGCTTTTGACCAACACCTACCTCTCAATTTCCCCCCACCTCTAGACCCTGGAAATTACTATTTTACTCTCTGCTTTAATGAGTTCTAGGATTGAAGAGTCCACATATGAAAGAGATCATGCAAAATTTGTCTTTCTGTGTCTAGCTTATCTCATTAGTATGACATTCTCCACATTGTTGAAATTGACAGGATTTTCTTCTTTTTTAAGGCTGAGCAGATTTCTTATATATATGAAAATATGTTTATATTTATATGGCTATTGCCAAAAAGACAAAAGATAAACATCGGTGAGGATGTAAAATAAAGGAGGAAACACTTGGACATTATTGGTGGGAATGTAAATTGGAGTAGCCATTGTGTAAAATGGTCTAGGGATTCCTCAAAAAGCTAAAAATAGAAATATCGTATCATCCAGCAATCTCATTGTCTCACTTCTGGTGAGATGGGTATATTCTGGTGAGATATATCCAAAGTAAATTAAATCCAGGCACTGTTTTAGACTCTGCAGATAGATTTGTAGAATGATTGAAGTCTTGCTATCTTGAAATTTACACTCTAATGAGAATACTGACAATAAAGACGTCTGCCAGCAAGTAGACAGCACGCAAAGCCATGGGACTTGGTGGGCTCATCCAGTGAGAGAGTGCACATGGAGAAGACAGGCAACATAGTCCTTGGCCATCAACTGTAGAGATTGGAAAAGGAAGCAGGATTGAGCAAAGGGCTAGAGAGGGAGTGTCATGGTGAGGAGGAGAACCAGAAGAGCATGGGTTTCCTGGGAATTCAAAGAAGAAAGTGTTTCAGCAAAAGGGGGGAGCACTCTACTGGGTCCAAAGTCACAACTGCAGATGATGTCTATACCACTGCTCTCCAGCGAGACGGGCTGCTAGGCTTCCAGGTATCTCAGGCTATCATCCAGAGGCACAGTTTGTTCTCCTAAAGGTGGGACCCTTGAATGTTATTGTAAGAATAAAATCAGTAAATGGATATGCACTCCATTTGTAGGTGCTTTATGAATGAGAGCAATCGTGATTATGTCCTCAAGAAATCCTGTGTGTCCAGATTTTGGTTTCATGTAGTTGTGGGTTGGATTTTTTTTTTTTTTTTAAGATTTCTCCTTGCTTCCTACCTCTCTCTCTCTTTCTTTTCTTCTTTCTTTCTTTTATTTTGTTACATTACTCACCATACAGTACATTATTAGTTTTTGATGCAGTGTTCCATGGTTCATTGTTTACATGTAACACCCAGGGCTCCATGTGATCCGTGTGTTTTTTTGACATTTTGAAAGCGTAACAAAGCGAAGTTGCTGGCAGGAATGGAAGGGTCTTTTCTGATGTGGCACATTTCATAAAGTGAATTAGAAACAATTCTATAACATGTGGAGGGAAGGGTTGTTTCAAGTTCACCCAGAATGCTTTGGCCAAAGTTTTTCTTTTTTCTTTCTGTGACTTATTTTAAATAGATTTGTCAAATGAACTACTGCCCTGTTGTTGGAGTAGGGTCTATGTGGTCTAGAGCTGCTTCATTGTCACGTGGGAGGAAGTTTGAGGGTGTTTCTCCAGAGGATATTTAGGGACTTTTGGGAAAGAGAAAATAGGGAAATGAATGCTGAGTCGGCAACCAAAAATATTCACTAAGGTGAGGACTCATTTATTTAAATCTAGGAGGAAAGTTACTTGAATAGGAATCCTCTGTTTTTAAAAATAGAGAGTGTTTGCATGGCGCTTTCCATGTGCTAGGCATTGTTCTAAGCACTTTACACATATTGATGCATTTAATCTTTGCACCAACCTTATGAAGTGGCTGTGATGGAGATCCTCATTGTGCAGATGGGAAAAGGAAGGTTGAGAAAATCCCAGACATCACCTACGCTCCTAAGGAGCCACTCTATGTGAATGCGGTCTGTTCTTGTCATCACTCTTCTAGGTCCCCCTGCCTCTCCTCTATGCCCCTTCTCATGGTGGAAAGGAGCCCACAGCTGGACAGAGCAGGAAAGGGTCTTAACCAAGCTTGCACACTGGTTAGTGATAGAGCAAGGGCAAACTTTCTGTTTCTCTGTCTCAGGCGTCAAAATGATCAAGTGGGCAACTTTTTAAAATGAAGATCTTGGGGCCCCTGCATGGCTCAGTGGGTTAAGCCCCTCCCCTCGGCTCAGGTCATGATCTCAGGGTCCTGGGATCGAGCCTCATGTTGGACTCTCTGCTCACGGGGAAACCTGCTTCCCTCTCTCTCTTTACCTGCCTCTCTGCCTGTTTGTGATCTCATTCTGTCAGATAAATAAATAAAATCTTTTTAAAAAATAAAATGAAGATCTTAGGGAATATATAAAGATGTCTACGGTTGGGTGGAGGGGGATGGAATGGAGGTAGGGCCGCACCTGCCTCACATCGCTGGTTGCTGCAGAACCGTCTACCCCTACAAGGCTCACATCTGCCTTTACCATCCCTGGTCCATGGACTGCCAGCCTCGCTGGGTAAAACCACGTGCACTGGCCATTCCTTGGAGACATCTTCAGCATGGCTTTGCTGTTTTCCAAAGGCTGAGCACCCATGAGAAGCAAATGTGTCTGCCTCCAGCCATTCTATGCATTAAGATTCCTTGAGTATAGCTTCCTGGGCAATGCTGAGGAAATCAGCCACTGAACCAGACAGCTGGATAAGTGTGTTTCCCTCTGGAATCCACACAGGCTACAAAAGAATTAACGAGGACGAATTAAGGGTTGTCAGAGCTTGGGGAAGTCAAGCTATTTTCTACCCAGGAACAATCTGTTAAGATCATAGAAATCTGGACAAATAGCTGGAAAGCACATCTCAGGGAACAATTTTGGACCAGTGAGCAATACAAAATGATTGTCTGGCTAAGCCTTGTCCATCTCTATCACCTCTGTTCCTATTTTTGGCAGGTCTCCGTAGAACCATCTCGTCAATATTATCTCTCAGCAGGGCCCTACTCTGCCCCTGGGGAGTTAGTACTCGTTCCTTCCTCTGATTTCCTGCCCCTCCCATGCAGCGCAGGGAAACTCCAACCTGAGTTCCGACCAGAGCAAGGCATTTCACTTCTGAGTGACTCTGGTTCCTAACAAACGAAGAAGATTATGCATCTTCATGCTAAGGCTGATGGGGAAGTAGACCTGGCATTGTTTCTGTGTCTTTGACCTTTAAGGCATGTTTTTCTGATTGATCTTGGAACTTATATTTTTTTATCTGGCTAAGAGAGGGATGTTTCTTTTATACATTTGTTTCTCTGGATTTAACTATGAAACAAGGAACATTAGCGGACTCCCTTGAGTAATTTAAACAAACAAACAAAAAACCTTTATTTCTGAACATTTGCCAAAATATGCATATGGGTGGGTGGGTGGGTGAATGGGAAGATAGATGAATGATGGGTGGGTGTAGTAATGTGCATATGGTGAACCTGAGGCTTAAAAACCAATGGAACCTTATTCTGAAGCAGAGAAAAATTATTCAAGATCAGTAGAATGATTTTTAAGGTGTACTAAGTGTCTCTATGTGCCAGGCACCAAGTAGCCAGTTCTCAAAATGCTCGGGTGGGCCTAGATTCTAATGCGTTGGTTAATTTGCCACCCCAACTACTCTCTCTCCTATCTCCCCCAGCCCAGTAAATTCCAAGTGCCTGATCATCCATGGTTAGATACCACCTTACATCGAGAACGGTGTAGCACATATTCATTCATTCAACAAATGTTTATATTGAGCATATATCATGAGCCAGGTCATGTGCACAGAGCAGTTAAAGAAAATATAAGTAAACAAATAAAAGTAACAGTTATAAGACAAATAAAACTGGGTAAGTGGATCAGGTGAGCCACAGCCATTCCATCAAGAAATGGTTATGAATAGTAGCTACACAGGAGACACGGAAGGAAGCTCGTCTGGATTTCCGAGGCTCATTGGCCAGGAAGAGAGAGGACCAAGGGCTGTGCCATCAAGTCAGGGCACATAGAAGGGAGTGCTCAGGTCTATGGAGGGCACAAAAGTAGAATACAGAGTTAAGAAGTTCTTTGAGATGCATGGCACATTTAAGCTGAGTCGTGAATTTGTTCACTGAGCAAGCAAGGACAGGGGCTATAGTCCAGGTTGAAGGATGCTCTAATCTGCAGCCCTGAAGCTCAGAGTGTGGTCTTCAAAGCAGCTGCATTAGCAGCCTAGTAGAAATTAAGGACTCTCAGGCTGACCCCAGGACTATGGAATCAGAACCTTCAGTTCAACCAGATGCCCAGATGATCCTGATGCAAATTTAAGTTTGAGAAACATGGCTTTCAAACTTGATTGTACATTAAAATCAGCTAGGGAAACTTTAAAACAATCTGGATGCCAGGCCATGGCTTCAACCAATTATGCCAGAATTTCTGACATCAGACATGATCATGTTTTCAATTCCCAGGGTGAAAGTCCCACTTTACAAAATTTCTTCTCAACCTCTGACCTGTGGGCTTTATCCTCAGTAAGTCTTCTCCTGTCACACACTTGCGAGATAAGAATTTTCAGCCCTAACTTTGCAAATATGGTTACCTTGGTCATAAGCTCCCCCAGAAAGCTTAATCGGAACAAAGACAGCTCGCAACTGGTAAGTGGGAGAGGATGTGAAATGGATTTCCCTGCTGGTGACAAGCTGGCAGTCCTGGCCTCCTGCAGATGGCTGGCTGTTGCAGACGCTGAGCCGCATATCTGACACATACGTGTTGGGCTCAGTGTTCCTTCCTGAGCCAGAGCAGACGGATTTGGGAAGAGAGGACAGCGGGTCTTCAGAGAGAAGGAGAGCACGCTGTCCCAAGTTCTCATCGACAACAGGCTCTGTTCTTGAGGAGCAGCCAAAATGCTGATTTCTCACCAAAATTGAGTCATACTGGAAAAAAAAGCAAGAAGGGGAGCCAAGATACAAACTTTTCTTGAAGAACTTTCTTTTCAGAACTTCAGGCTGGTGCCACGTGCCTGTGTGTTTCCTTTGAGCCTTTCCTCCCTACACCCCCACCCCCACCCCCAGCCCTGAATCTGTGGGGGAGGGAGAGCAGAAGATCCCCCAGACTGGAATTTCGGAGCCTTCTCCGAGACCCTTGGAACTGGCAGTAATCGCTGTTATGCTTTGAAAAAGCGACACAAATCTCTGAATTTCATCCCTTGGAACATTGTAAAAATAACTTTTCTCACCGATTTACACTCTGTGCTCATAGTCCTTCCTGTGCCCCCCGCCCCCATTACCAAGGATAAGGACCACAGATGTTCATGCTCTTCCAAAGATGCTGTGACAGAGGTGATCAAGGAAAGAGTCAAAGACCAGGAATTCCAGCTTCTTCGTGGCGTGCGTCGTCAGTCAACGGATCTCCATCTCCCTCCAGTGCCTGGTCCTTTATTGTCCCTCTGCTCCGGTGGGCCTCACCCCTGTCGCGGACCCACCTGTCTCTGTCCCAGTGGCTCATTAAGCTGAAGCTGCTGATTCGGGGTGACTTGATGGCTTCAGATTCAGATTGTGCTCAAGCAAACCCTGGGGGTCCCTGTTCCACGTACGCACATGCTCACGCACACGGATGCACATACGCACACATGCACGTACACACTCACGTGCAATAGAAGTGGAGCTTCCTCCAGGGTGTCCTGGCTCAGAGGAAGTCACCACTCGTCACCATCTGGTTATTTCTCCTCAAAACCTGGCCTTCAATCATGCCCTCTTTTCCCTTTTTCTCTGCAGCATGTTGATCGCCGGCTCCTACTGACGCTGCAGCGGAAGTGTCCGCCCCACGCCCGACTTCTGTGCCGTGAGTCTAACCCAGACTTCTGTCCTCTCTCATCCAGAGCACAGCCTCCACCCCTGTCTAGAGTCTTTCTAACACACCCTTCTCACAGTAGCAAAGCAGTGGATCTAGAACACAAATCTGATCCTGTTGATCTTTCCTTTGGAACATTTCAGTGGCTTCCCGATGAGCCTAGCATAAAGTCCACACTTCTCAGCCTGCCTTCAAGGAAGACCCTTTGGGAACAGTCCCTACATGTACGTATAGCCTCGACTCCCACTGGCCCCTCCTCAAGGTCAGCATAACCAAGTTCTTTTCAGTTTCTCAAACTCTCTCTCCCCTTCCTCGACTCTGCAGCTGTGGGGATGCCTGGATCTTCCTTTCTCTCAACACCTCTGGACATTTTCCCATCTTACAGGTTGGAAGTATAGTTCCTGCAGGAAGCCTGTCCCGCACAGACTGGTTTGGGTGTCCCTGCTCTTTGCTCTCATTCTTGCTGAATCTCCCTGGATGTAGAACTTAGTAGGCACCTGCTGTGTGCCAACTGGAGCCCAGACCAGGCAGTCCTCTCCCCGAGCCGAGAAGCCTTATCTGTTCACCCAGAGTTCTATCCTCAGCATCAGAACAGACATCCACGAGTGCCTGGGGAATGACTGCCGGCTCCTGCCCTTCTCTTGATCCCACACAAGGCAGAAGTCTAGTCAACATCATCGCTCCAGTCCCACTACTGCTCCCTTAGTCTACACTCTCACGTCCTTCCAATCTCACCCTTATTACCAGGACCTCCAAAACTGATTTCCCATCTTCCTTCCCCAAAGGCATCCTGCTATCTCTGTGCCTCTTTTGAAAATGCAGAGTTGATCATTTCTCTTCCATGGTTAATTTTTTTCATAGATACCATTGTCCTCAGGGTAAAATCTAATCACTTCAACACAGCACGGGATTCATGGTCACATCCTCAGCTTTATGGGTCACTGTTTTCCCACCTGTGTCATACCTCATTTTCAGGTTACCTCGAGCCCCTCCAAGATTTCCAAATACTCCAGGACTTCCATATGCCTTTGAAAATATGTCTCTTTCTGCCTGGGATGATCTCTGCCTTTCTTTCCTTCTCTGTCCAGACTGGAAAACACTCTCTTGTCTATGATGACTCATGTACTCATTAAACAAACATTTACCAACATCTACTATGTCCAGGTACATACCAGGCACCAGGGGCACAGTGCTGAACAAGACAAACATGCGTATTCCCACGCCACAGCCCCTGCCAAGAGTTTAGAATCTACTGGGGAGAAAGGCGTGCTCATGCTTCCCTTCCTAAGTGATGACTTTCCTGACAACTTCCCCTCCCCTGCTTCTTTATGCCCCACTCTGCTAGTACACATACACACACACACACACACACACACACACACACACATATATACACCTTTAGCACTTTTGTGTTTACATAGCTTTCAGACCATAGAGGACAGGGACCATGCTTGATTCATCTTATGTCTCTAGTACCTGAGCACATGCCTGGCACATGGTAGGCATCCAGTAAGTATTTGTGGGATGAATGAATAAGAAATTAATGATTTCTTTTTTTTTCTTTTTTTTTTTTTTTTTTTTACCAGTAATTGAGGCTTTTAGGAAATGAGGCACAAACCAGGTACATGTGATAGTGGAGATGGGCCGAAAAATGATGCTGTGGTGTTCCACAGAAGAATGAGACAAGTTGGACATCCCAGTGGAAATAGCTCCACAGCCAAATGGCAGCAGAAAGGTACTCATCAGAGAGCAACAGTTCTACCATGGGAGACATGAGGTTTCCCTTACCAAAAGAGGGATTTTATTCTGAACTCTCAATATGTAACCCCCACCTCTCCCAAAGTTCTGTTTGGGGTTTGCCCACTGCTAGCATGGTTCTCATCCAAAGCTACACAGTTGAGTGGTAGAGACTGGCTTCAAGTAAGTTCTAGCCTGACCCCAATCCTCTGCTCTTAACCATGGATCAGAAGTTCCTTAGCCAACCTCAGATAGATGACTCAAATAGATGACTCCAAGCCTCTTCTTTTCACCTGGAAAATATTTCGATGTTTGTGCCTGTAAACTTGATCCTAGAACTGAATGCACCCCTCGGTTGACCCTGCTCCAACAATTTGTCGGTGTTTTGTCAGTAGAGGCTTTATGCCTTCTTGGATTCCAGCTACCTTATATGTCTGAAAATTGAAGCAGACGGTGCCACTGGTGTTGATCATCCTAGCCTCCTTCCTTGTAAGTGAGCCCACAGAAGATGACTATAGGAGAGACCTGGAGGAAAGTGGAGAACCTAGTCTACCGCAGTGTTGAGGATGGATATAAAGAAAGTGACAGGTGCACTGCCTTATTGATGCAAGCTACGAATAATCGTGTCTAGAAAACTGACAGTTTCTTAAGTGATTTCTATACTGCAGAAATTTGAGGAATAATATTAAAGGAGATGATGTCTCACAGCATGTTTCTTCCTGAGAGTCACTCACCATCGAAATGACATGGTTAGCCCAACATTTACGACAGTCAGGTGGTACCCTACCCAGGTGGATGAGGTTTGATCCAAAACTCCACTTAGTCCCAAAATGCCCTTTCCTTGTCTCCTTCAGAAACACTAGGACCCTTCAAGGGATGCCATAGACACCAAGGAAGTGATTGACGGACTGATATGATTTATCTCTGAATTTTCCCTGCAGTTTTTCCATGAAGCCTAAAATATTGTTATTAGAGGCACACCTTGAGTTAAAACACAGAATTCTAAAATGGAAAGATTATGCTGTCAGTATGCAAAATCACATTTGGTGAATGCATAATATTCCATGGAATATTTCTATTATTAGACATTTAGACTATTTCCATTTTTCACTATTTTCAAGCCACACTAATTTAATACTTTAATATATACATAACTCTGTCAAAATCTATTATTATTTACTTAGGAGAATGTTCTAAAATATTCTACCCGTTCAAAAGTCCTGAAGTTGGTGGAGATGTACATTGGTAAAATTTTTGAAAAATAATTTTCCAATTTATATGATTAAAAAAATTAAATGCTTCTCATATAGGTTGCTGTTAAACCATGTATCCCTTGTCCCTTAACTGCGTCATCAATTTTTTGTGTCTCTATTCATAAGGGTCACCCTTATTTCCCCATTAAATGTAATCTTTCTAGTGTGAGTCCATCATTATAGTCTGGTGCTGTCCCTTAGAATTTTGCCACAGCTGTCAAACATCGGATTTATCCCTCTCAACGCTGGGTTAAAAGGAAGCATATCTTCTGAGCCTCTGGCTGGTCATGGTTGGAGCGCGCCATGTGAAGCCTCTGTCTACGCTGGAATGAATGCATTAACACTCACGAGCACAGATGTTTATCCAGGTCGCGTCTGTATCAATGTATCATGGGTCCTGGACGGCTCGTAAGGATGTCCCTGAAGATGGTGGTGATCGTCCCCCTCATACCATATCAGCAACAATGTCAGTGATGGAGAAGTACCTCACACAGAGCAATTATAGTGGCCCGTGGGGATTGTCACTTCTTTTATGTCCCCCTCCCCAAACTATGTAATACTCTGTCATAGAATGTTTCTGGACAGGCACCGATTTCCATTCCGAGGATGTGATATTTATTTTTTTGTTTTGTTTTGTTTCTTTTCTTTTCTTTCTTTTTAGCGTAACAGTATTCATTGTTTTTGCACCACATCCAATGCACCCACCACCTGGCTCCCCCAACCTTCCACCCCCTCCCCTTCAAAACCTTCAGATTGTTTTTCAGAGTCCATAGTCTCTCATGGTTCACCTCCCCTTCCAATTTCCCTCAACTCAACTCCCTTCTCCTCTCCATCTCCCCTTGTCCTCCATGTTATTTGTTATGCTCCACAAATAAGTGAAACCATATGATAACTGACTCTCTCTGCTTGACTTATTTCACTCAGCATAATCTCTTCCAGCCCCGTCCATGATGATACAAAAGTTGGGTATTCATCCTTTCTGATGGAGGCATCATACTCCATAGTGTATATGCACCACATCTTCCTTATCCATTCGTCCGTTGAAGGGCATCTTGGTTCTTTCCATAGTTTGGCGACCGTGGCCATTGCTGCTATAAACATTGGGGTACAGATGGCCCTTCTTTTCACTACATCTGTATCTTTGGGGTAAATACCCAGTAGTGCAGTTGCAGGGTCATAGGGAAGCTCTATTTTTAATTTCTTGAGGAATCTCCACACTGTTCTCCAAAGTGGCTGCACCAACTTGTATTTCCACCAACAGTTTAAGAGGGTTCCCCTTTCTCCCGAGGATGTTATATTTAAACTTAAGGTATGAGCAACAAGGAGGTTCAGTCAGATGGATATCAGGAGAAGAGTAGTGCCGGGGACTTGGAGTGTCCCAGGCACAGGGCTGAGAGGCTGAGGGGAGACTCTGACAGAGAACGGCAGACAGGCCCTGAGGCTGTGGCAGGTGGAGCGGAGAGAGATACCAGCTGGCTGGAGCTGACAAGGAAGGAGGGTGGAAGCCGCAAGCAGTGGGTGGATGCTGTTTTTATGACATTTTGTTCAAGTGGTTTTGCTTTCTGTTCTAAGATTTCATTCTTCAATCCAAGTTAGAATTTGCCTTCCCATTACTGATGATGTGATATGTCATATATTTGTTTATTCCCTTCTAGTTTATGCCAGAAGAATTCTTACCTACTCCAAACATGGGGGAGTGTTTGTGTATATATGCATGTGTTCTTTAAGCACATGGGATGTCATCAATGTGGGGGTGGGAGATAATTTGCATATCAATTAGGGAATATTTCAGGAGACCAAGACTGCCCCTGGCACCTCTCTGTGTGAAAGAGAGATAGGGAAGCGTCATGGGGACTTTGCCTACTTTGTTTCCTGTTACCAAGGAACAAGGACTTAGGAGTCAGGAGACGGGTTTTGAATCCTTGCTCAGCTACTGTGTGACCTCAGCCAAATTCCTTT
The DNA here is from genome assembly GCF_030435805.1 of Mustela lutreola. NCBI lineage: Eukaryota > Metazoa > Chordata > Mammalia > Carnivora > Mustelidae > Mustela > Mustela lutreola. The sequence goes on along the minus strand of NC_081292.1, from coordinate 7,040,726 downwards.
ACCTCCACAGGTCTCCATTTCTTCATCTATCAAAACAAAGATTCTCTAAACAAGTCCAACGAACCAGCTCTTACGCCATCCTGGCCAATGAAATCAAGCCTTCTTCTTGAGCCGAAATTGGAGTCATCAACCTAAAACCCTGTTCTCTCTCTTACTGCCCCTGTCCTATCCTGATTAGATCCCACTCGAATTTTCCCTGGTTCTGAGCTCTGCAATTCTTACCCTGTCTCAGATGACTGCTCATCCACCCCCTGGTTTCTCCATCCTCTTGATTTTCCCAAGAAGAGGGGCCAGCTCTTTGGAGCTGGTATGCAGGTTCCTCTCCAGCAGAATGCAGCAGGACAAAGGTGGCTTGAGCAGAAGTGCAGGTGTGTAAGTCAGAAAGTTTTCATATATGTCCTGAATTCTTTTTTGTTTCTTTGCCTTTTGTTCACCTTACAATTTACTGGAGGCTTTGGGAACTTTCCCTGTGGCTTGGCTGAACCCTGAGCACGAAACTGGGGTTTTATCCAGGCATAGACTAGAGTACTGAAGACAGAACAGCCCCTTGGGATAAGTGCTGGGACACTTGCTCTAAATCTTTGAGTTTCTACTTGGGGCATCCTTCTGACCCTTCCCCAATCCCAAACGCCTCCCCAAAGGAACTCAAGAGTGAGTTGGTGAGTGAGATGATGAGTGAGATGGGGAGATGTCACAGAGCCTCCCAGCAGCCTCAAGAGACCCACATCTTCTGCTTTGCCCATGTGATAAATTCAGAGAAGTAGCAGGCACTTCCACGCCTGCAGTGGGGAAGCCTGACGGCTGAGCTGGCCACATTCGGTGTGGCGGAGGAGGGTGGGTGGGAAGTTCAGATCATGGTGGCTCACCCAAGCTACAATTCCCAGACCAGCCAGTTTAGTTACAGAGCTGATATTTTATTTCCATTTCTCTGACTCCTATGTGTCATTTCTTAATTTATTCCAAATGCTGAAGGTACATAGCTGCTATTTATTGTCCCTTTAAAATCCCACGTATCAAAGAGTCTGCCTTGAACCATCAGAGATCGGCATTGCAATTGGCATTCAGAGCCTAGAACAGAGCAGGGAGACGTTGTTTCCAGCGTTGCCGTGGTGCTTTGGGAAGCTCTTGTCCTGCAAGGGTTTTGACTGTGGCAGGCAGTGTTTCTACTGTGGCTGCTTGAGGGTCTTGTTAAGCAACACCAGGACCAGACCACTCTTGACCAAGTACCACGGAAGCAAGCCTCCATTTACAGGAGGAGAAGAGTCTTTTAGGCCTGGGGAAAGCCTAATCAGAACAGCAGAGTTTCCGTTTATGGGCCTTGTAGTTGGGAGTGGGAGGAATAATTTTCTGTTTCTTTTACTGTGTTTCTCAGGGAGGACTGTAAGCCAGGACTTAAAACCGAAAAGTAACTACATTCCACATGGGCTCAGAAGTACCAGTGTGTGAAGGTTAGGCCTTAAAATGCGCCTGAGTGGATCAGCCACATGTGCTTAAAATCAGTTTTCCCTGACACGGCCACAGTGGGTCAGGCCACAACCTTGGGTTTCAGGGACCCTGGTGATTGCTCCATCCAGTACAAAGGGGTGGATGGCATCAGAGAGTCAGAAAGTTGCAGGGTCCCATATGAAATAACAAGTTTAGGTCCCTTTCTCATGTTGAATGAGAAAACAATGTTATAAGATTTGCAAATCAGGTGGACAAGAAAGATATTTAAAAGTTTTGTGTCTAGAGCTCTCTTCCTAAATTACAGTTTGCCTCAGAAACTGCAGAAGAATTAAACTGGTTGAAAATGTGCTTCAGATGGGATCAGGGCAATAAAGCCCCAGGGAGAAGACTGGCTTCCTTTGTAGGGGCTGAGATTTGGGTCCAGACAGCCAAGAAGGTAAGTGAGATCCTGGAGTATGAGCTGGACAGATGTGGAAAGGAAGCAAAGATAGACCTGTGCCCAACCATCCTTAGTGATGGAGACAACAGGAAAGAAGTGTTTTAGTAGCAGTTGGATCATGAAACAATGGTGGGGGACAAATGAATCTAATAGAGTGAGAAAGAGTCAGGAACTGGGAGAGCAGATTAAGTGATGCTTCCAGGCCCAGAAAATGTGTACAAGTTCAATCTTAAAGCCACAGGTAGACACCATAATTGGAACCTGGAGAACCCCTCCTTGGACTCCAGGACAGTCATGCCAAATGGTCACATACATTTAGACGGATTTGAAAGGCCTTACCTGAGAATGTTGGCAGTATTACGTAAGCCCCAAGGGAAGCAGTGTAGTAAAATGTGCTCTGAGCACAAATAATTTATGGACTTGGGACCCACAGAAGACAGGGGAACAGATGAGTAATAAGAGATGACTTCGAGGGGTGCCTGGGTGGCTCCGTTGGTTAAGCATCTGCTTTTGGCTCACGTTATGATCTCAGGGTCACGGGATTGATCCCCACGTGGGGGTCCCTGCACTGTGGGGAGACTGCTTCTCCTTTTCCCTTGGCTGCTCCCCCTGCTTGTGAACACACACACTCTCTCTCAAATAAATAAAATCTAAAAAGAGAGAGAGAGAGATGAAGTCGAGGCTTGAACTAGAGGTTGGCCTGATGGAGGAACCGTTCCTAGGGCAGAATGTACAGCTGAGAGGGACACAGGTGGTCAAGGTTTGCACAGAGGTTTCCGGAAGGAGCAGCTCTTCTTGATGTCATCCATATTGATGTGTTATGCTCGCACAATAAAATCTAGGCTGTGTTAGAAAAACAAATTCTCTTGTCACTAAGACAACAAATGAAAAGAAAAAAGAAGGGACTCAGCCAAGGGGGCAGAAAAGGGCAGGAGCCTATTTAAGAAGCAAGTTAAAATGTTAAAGACTCAGCCAAGGGATTTTGAAATTAGTTTAGAAACAAAGGGAAAGTGGACCATTGGAGGCATATGCCATGGCTGCAGGGAAGCGTACAATGGAGGGAACTCTTTAACTGCTGCTGAAGACCTACCAATTACCCAGGCCCCAACAACTGCAGAGCTGGGAAAGCAAAGCTCTGGGGATGAGGCCAAGGCACAGTGACCAGAACTCAAGAGGCCGGTAGGTCAGAACTCTAGAAGACTTCAGTGCATCTCCAGCTTGGGAATCTGCTGAAGATGCTTCTCCTGCTGCAACAAAAAGCCAACTTCACAGACAAAAAGGAAGCCATAGCCAGAAGCAGAGGCAGCAGCCACTGAAGCTCATGCATGTGGCCCTGGACAGATTCATGTTCTTCATGGCCTGGGGGAGGAAGGATCGCCCCAGCACTGGCAGGGGGCACGGACTTCAAGAGGGTCTGAATGCAGCCCGAGGAAGGGGAGAGTCTCAGGGGGTCATCTGCAAGAAAACAGTCTAACATCAGGTCACTGCTGCAATGTCTCAACTTTACAAGGAGACGGAAATAGCTCAACAGCCGCCTCCTGAGAGAGAAGCGATTATATATGAGGAAATGTGGTTAACAAGGCACAACAATTAACCTCCTGATGGGAGTGCTTCATTCACAGTTGACAAATCTGGACAACTTGGACTAGTTGGCTTCCAGAAACCAAGTATTTCTCTGCCTGCTCTAAGGCTCCTTAGATGTTCCTGGTCTTTGATGACAGTGACATTGGTCTGGATTAGGAACTGGGCCCTGGGAGCTGGTATAGCAGATGAGGTTTCTAGACAGGTTGTCTGGATGTTGGTTGAGAAAGCCTGGCATTGATATTATTGTTCTGTTAATTCTTTAGACTGTGTAAATGGGAAAACATGCATTTAGGAAGATCCTTGGGTTTTAATTAGTTTTGGCAGATACTGTAATTACTCTATGAAAGGCCTTGCCCAGCAAGCTCAGGCAGGTTGGCCCCATGAGCTCGAGGTCCCACTTGCCTTCCTTAGAAGGTCCTCATGTTGGCCACTTACTGAGTGCAGGACCCCTGGGCAATTCTGTTGGACAATGCACTGGGTGAAATGGGGTCTGGAGTGGGAAATAGTCTGAATTTGTGTAGCCTAGAATTCAGGGAACCATCTTTGGGGTCTTTTTAAACAAAGGGTAGTCACCAGCAGTCCCAGGAGGAAGAAGGAAGCAGGGAAGGATGTGGAGGGAGCATATAAAGATGAGGGCAGAGTATCCGGGGTCTCTTCCTCCAAATGCGAACTGCACTCCAGCCTAACAACCCCAATACATGAGAGGAACACATAGCTCCAGTAGGGTCAAGGGGGGTGTTTTCCCTGTTGCCTTGGGCTTCCACTTTCAACTCCTCAGTGTGACTACCCAAGAGAAGAGACACTTGCATGAGTGGCTTCAGTTCAGTTAACAGGGACATGAATGAGGAAGCTTAGTTTGCTCACACAGATGATTCCATCTTTAACCCCCAACTTTGTCATAATAAAACTCATGTAATTTTGTAATTTTCCAATTTGCAAATGATCACAAACTGGCTGGAAAGGTTACTGCTTCTTTGGACCCCAAGAGCAGCGTGGTGAGTATCAGGGATCATTTCAAAAATTATGGAGAACCAACAAGGAAAGTTAACTCCAAGGGTGCTGCTTGACCCAGCTGCATCCAAACCAGAGACTGCTTTCCTTTTCCTAAAACTTTAGAAGCTCTATGCTTTGGTAGGTTGACAGTCATTTCTCTGATACAGCATAACATTGTGTGATAATTTAATTTTGCGTCTGATAGAAGGATGCATGCTTTCATGGCACCATCCTATAAAATCCTTACAGGAATCCTGTGAGGAGCTTCTATTTTTATCTCCATTTTTCAGATAAGGAAAATAGCTCAGAAAGATGAAATGACTTATCAGAGACTACAATAACAGCAGGTTTCGGGGCTGGGATTCAACCCTAGCTCAGTCTGAAATAGAGCACAGACCATTACCTAGCCTCCGAAATGTGAGTTTTAACACAGAGAAGAGTGAAGGATAAGTCTCCATCGTCATGCTCAAACCAGCTCTTTTCAACCATCACTGGACTTTTCAATCACCACAGGAAGGACGCTGATGTCAGAAATTAAGAAAAATGGGGCGGCCCTATGCTGTCAAGGGCCTGGAGGAATAAGAGATCAGATACACAATCGTAGAAATTGAGGCACAACCTCGACAGAGCTCAATCCATTGATGTGTAGGTCTTTGTTCTATGAAAATAATGATACCAGGGCACAAAGATACTTGTACAAAGCGATTCTCCAAGACATCACTTGTCACAGTAAAATAATAATTTAAACAATACACCTACCCATGTCTAGGAGGGCCAGTTAAATGTATTAGTAAATCATCTGATGTGTTGCACCACGGCCACTAACAATGGTCATACAGATCTGATTGTACTGACTCATGGACTCAGAAATATGTTAACTAAAAATGGAAAACTACATGAACGTATGCATAATAGAAGCTTTTTCTGAAAAAATCTTTTCCCTCGTTTCTTTCTTTCCTTTTCTCTGCTTCTGTCCCTGTCTTTCTCTCTCTCTCTCTCTCTCCCTCTCATTCTTTTTTTTTTTTTTTTTTTTTTTTGAGAGAGAGAAAGAGAGAGCACATGAGTGGTGGGGGGAGAAGGAGAAAGAATCTCAAGCAGACTCCCTGCTCACCTTGGAGCCCCACACAGGGCTCAATATCATGACCTCAATATCATGACCCCAAGATCATGACCTGAGACAAAGTCAAGAATTGGATGCTTGACGGACTGAGCCACCAAGTGCCCCTGGGGGGAAAAAATTCTAAGGTGAGTCCATGCAGGAAAAGGCTGAATGGCCATGGCAATCAAATCTCTGCAGGGAGACAGTCTAGTGGTCAGGAGGGAGAGGACCTGGCTCCTATTCTTGGCTCCTGCTTGAGACCTTGGACAAGTCCTTGAACTCTGTCGGCCTCAGCATCCTCATCTGGAAAGTGAATATCACCGTGATTATTTACAACACTGACTTCAGGATGAAAGGAGGCACGGTGGAGCCTACACCAGCTTATCTCCATATTTTGAAGATACATTATAAGTGCATCTATAACCTAACACGTCAAGTCTCGGCATAAAGCACATCACCGCTGGGCACTTGATCAATGGCGAGGATTTTGATACTTTTGCGGGGTCTGTTCGAGCTATTTCATGTGGTGTGAGAAACGAAACGCAAACTTAGTGGCTTCGACCAGAGACATTTGATTAGGTCTCACAGATTCAGTGGGTCCCAAATTTGGGCAGGGCTAGGCTGTTTCTTTGTTCTCTGGGGCACCACCCAAGGTCACTCCTGGTTCTTGACTGGTGGACGCATGGCTTTGGGGCATCCAGAATAGCTTCCCTCACACGTCTGGCATCTCGGTATGTGTGACTAGAAGGCTGGGCTCAGCCATGACTTACCTGACACCTCTCCAGCACGATGATTGGTGATTGTACTTTCACATGGGGCTGGCTTGCCCTAGCGGCAGTGTCCCAAGAGAAGCTGGTACCAGCTGCTTTGACTTTTCCAGCTTATCCAAGGAACCCACACAGCTTCACCTTTGTGGACTCTGTCCAGCGAAGCTCTAGTGAGTCCTTCCTAATTCAAGGGAAGGGGACATAGACCCTCCTGAGTGGAGAATAAGAGTGTCAAAGTCTCATCATAGACAAACATGTGGGATGCGAGACGTTGCTTCCACCATCTTTGGAACATGTGTCTGCGGCAAACCTGCACCCGGATATCTTAGCATCTTGCAGATATACAATATGTGCGTCTATAATCTAATGCCTAGTTCTATAAACAGAGCTAAAGGTACTTTTATATACCTAAATACTTGAGCACACAAATAGATGTGTACGAAGACATGTCTAAATTCTGCATTAGCATTGCTTTGATTGAGAAGCAGGCTTGATATGTGTGAAGTGTGGAGTATTTGTTCAGGAGAGCACTGGAAAGAGGAAGGAGTTGCTCACTTGTTGTATATATAGCATAGGTTTTGCCCTTTGCAATAAAATGATGTATTTCATTTTGCTTTCTCTGTTGCTATGGTATCTGTCACTTTATTTATAACTGTGTCTGTTCAGCTGCATCCATGGACTTGAGAGGCTTTTCTGCTCTAAGAAGGAGCTGTAGCAAGCACAAGAGGCACCCTGGGTCAGGAGCAGGAGAGAGGGAAGTCAGGGTATTCCTGCTCGTTCTCTTTCACTACCCTGTCTGAGTTGTCTGTCCAGTCCCTCAATAGTTCCCACAGACAGAGGGGTCTCACCTGTATCCTGTATCCCCTCAATGTCTCCTGCACCTCAACCCTGACATCTGCTCTCTGGACTCTCTGGGACCTTGCTGGCCATGTGAGCCTGGGCAGGTTGCTCAGGGTGTCTGCACCTCTCTGACATTCCCCTCCGCTTTGTAGAGCAAGAAGTTTAAAGCAGACTTTATGAAGGCCCATTTCCAACCTGCCACTGTTCATAGGTCTTTCAGTTTCTGGAGAACTCTGATCCCAGTTCACCTGGCTTTCATGTGCTTGGCTTCCTTCCTCTGCTAGTCAGACTCTCCTCTGCTCCTCCCCATCTTTTTTTATTTTTTTTATTTTTTTATTTTTTATAAACATATATTTTTTATAAACATATATTTTTATCCCCAGGTCTGTGAATCACCAGGTTTACACACTTCACAGCACTCACCAAATCACATACCCTCCCCAATGTCCATAATCCCACCCCCTTCTCCCCAACCCCCTCCCCCCGGCAACCCTCAGTTTGTTTTGTGAGATTAAGAGTCACTTATGGTTTGTCTCCCTCCCAATCCCATCTTGTTTCATTTATTCTTCTACCCATTTAAGCCTCCATGTTGCATCACCACTTCCTCGCTCCTCCCCATCTTTAAATGTCTCTCCCTCTGAGGAGCCTTCTTTGGTCTGCCGATCAGCAGCAGATACATGTGGTGGTCATGGACTCATATCACCTCAGATCAGGCCCCTCCATCATTTGTTTGCACATTGATTTCCAGAGTGTGTTTTCACTCCCAACAGCTGGCATCTGAGTCTCTTCCTTGGCGGGCTGCTCTTGGTCTCCCAGAATCTGCTTTGCCACAAATCAAGAGGAGCTGAAACTGCCCGGGCATTTACTCTCCCTGGTGCAGCCCTTAACAGTGAGAAGGGTGCTGGAGTTTAAACACTTCAGCTCTTCTGTTTCTGATATGGAAAGCTATTCCCTAAAGTGTCTCCAGAGTTCCCCTGTTGATGGAGCCACTGTCCCTTCCTGGGGACTCTGTTTTAAGTCGCTCACTTGCTTGGTTCCCTTACCATCTCTGTCTCACTCTTCCCTTCCCTACTCCATAGCCAGGGGGTCCTGGGAATACTTCATAAAATAAATGCTCCTCTCAGGGTCAGCATTTGGAACTCGCACTATGAGTCACGTCTGAAATGAGATCCTGCTGTCGGATTGCCTGACTCCTCGTCCTGTTTGTTTTCCAGAATGGCACAGGTCCCAACTCATAAACACCTATTGTTTACTTTGTAAATCTCTCTTAGAAGCATGTCCCAAAAGACAGAGTCTGTTTTGTCATGTGCACTATTTTGTGTCACATTATAGTTCTTGGAATAGGAAATGTGCTCAAGAATTTTTTTAGATGAAAGAGTCATTGACGGAGTATCCCTTTATACAAATGCCCACGTTGGCACCTTCCCCTTGGCTCCTGGTGTTACTTAAGATACCCTCGCTATCATGCCTCCATCCATATTCTTCCACTTATTATAACCAGTAAATAAATGCTTGAAAAATACACAATCTCACTATTTATTAAATTCAATTAACATTGGACCAAATATATAAAGTGCTCTCATAATTCAAAAATAAAAAGACAAATTAAAAAGACAATTAAAAATGAGTAAGTAGACATTTCTCCAAAGATACGCAAATGTTAAATAAGCACATGAAATGATGCTGAATATCATTAGTCATCAGGAATATGCAAATCAAACCACAGTGAGATACCACTTTACACCCACTAGGATGGTTAGAATAAAAAAATCAAATAACACTATGCTGCCAAGGATGCTGAGAAATCGGTACCTTCATACACTGCTGGGGAGAAAGTAGAACAGTGCAACCACTTTGAAAAAGAGCTTGACAGTTCCTCAAAGGTTGAAACCGAGTTACCATCTTACCCAGCAATTGTACTCCTAGGTGTCTACCCAAGAGACTTGAAACATGCCTGCACAAAAACTTGTACAGGAATATTCACCGCAACATTATTCACAATAATCAAAAGGTAGAAGCAACCCAAATACCCATCAGCTGATGAACATAGCATGGTATATCCATACAATGGCTTATTATTGGATCATAGAAAGGAATGAAGTGCTAAGAATGCTACATTGTGGGTTTCTGAAAATATGCTAAGTGAGAGCAGTTGCTCATAAAGACCCACCGTAATTAACTCCATTTACAGGAAATGTTTGTAATAGGTCAATCTAGATAGAGAGAGTAAATATGTGCTTTCCAAGGCTGGCAGGGGTGAGGTGTTGGAAAATGATACTTAAAGAGTACAGAGTTTCTTTGGGGGGCCATAAAAGTCCTGCAATTGATTCTGGTCATGGTTATACAATTGCGGGAATATACTGAAAATGGTCGAGTTGTACATTATAAATGGTTGAGTTGTATAGTATTTGAATTGTATCTCAATAAAAGTATTTTCCAAACCAATTTAAAGGAGACCAAGTGGCCGTTTTAACTTCTTAACTTAGTTAAGCTTTAATAGTCCTGGTGAGACAGCGACCAGCTCAGTACTCTCATAGCTTGATGGTGACATTGTCATGCATTAGAAACCTTTTGTAAGGCTCGTTGATAAAATTTATCAAGAGCCAACAGAACATTCAAACCCTTCAGCCTTGTTGTTCCACTTCCTAGAAATGCAATTTGAGGACTTAGCCAGAAATTCAAAAAGCGGAGACACACATGAAGTTGTTCATCCTGATGCTGTTTGCCATAATGAATAATTGAAAAGAATCAAACTGTCTAACAATGAAGGATGAGGTAAATATAGCCATGTGTAAAGGTGATGCTGCTGTGAGGTCAGAAACGTTGGGACAGATAATGTCCTGGCGAGCTGATCGCTTCATGACCATTCCCGTAAGGAAGCCTGCTAGGAGGCGGGCTTGGAGAATGTTCTACTCCACGCCTCTGAATTCACTGTGATGTTGATGTATTCATTTTGTATCAGTCCCGATGTTCATCTGATTCTCATCTATAACAGTCCCCCAGCCCACACAGCTCTTCCACTTTTCTGAATTCCTAGGCAGTTTGTGGTTTACGTGACACGAGCTGGCCTGTGTCTGAGAACAGTCACACCAACAGCTGTCATTTACTGAACGTCCTCCAGGAGTCAAACACTTCACATGCCATATTTTACTTACTCTTCTCAAGCCTTGAGAAGTATATAGGGACTCCTCTACCCCATTTCTGGAGGAACCAGTTAAAGATGAGAAGGAAAGTGGCACCTGGTTGGCTCAGTTGATTAACTGTCCAATTCTTGGTTTTGGCTCAGGCCATGATCTTGTGGTTGTAGGATCAAGCCCTGAATCGGTCTCCCTGCTGGGCATGGAGTCGGCTTTGGATTCTCTGCCCCTCTGATCCATCTCCCACTCACGTGTGGTCTCTCATTCTCTCAGAAGTAAATAAATAAATCTTAAAAAAAAAAAAAAAAAAAAGATTAGAAGGAAAGGAAACCATGCAAGGTCACCTGCTTGTTAGTGGCAGAGCTGTTATGATATGACTCAGGCCTCTCAGGACCTCTTCCAGTTGGTAGGTGGCTCCAGCATTTCTACAGGGGAGGCTGCCACAGATGCTCTTGGGGCTCCATCCATACTCTCAAGACTCATCTTCCCCATGGAGGCTCCTTGCTTCCAGCATGTGGGACTCTGCCTGAGAGCTTCCCCTGGTCTGTGAGCATGGGCCCCCTATGCAGAGGGCAAGCTGAAAGGATCAGAAAAGACTCTCCAGAGCAGTATTCACCAGTGACAAAGGAGTTGGTGTGTGAATGGCCCAGCTTGCCTCCTAGGGGACATTTCTGAGGGGTGTTCCACACTGAGTCCTGGAGGTCCCTGGCGAGATTCAGCTTCCCTGCTCACTGATGTACGCCTTGGCTTCTTCCCCTTCCTTGCCTTCCTCCATAAATGCTTCCTTGGATCAGCTCCCAAATGAGATGCTTGCATTTCATCGTGTGTCAGGAGAACTTAACCTTAGACAAAGCCGTGAGGGATTTGAATCTGATAGGAAGCTGGATCCAAGAGCTTTTACTTAGCTTTTTTTTTTTTTTTTTTTTTTTTAACAATTGGGTGGTATAGCTTCAGGGGAAGGCTGATGGGGATTGCAGGGTGAGGGGTGGCAAGCCAGTCATAGTGGCCTGTGTGGTGTATATATGTCTGGGAAATCTCTCCTCATTCTCCTGTAAGCCAGCTTCAGCTTCTGCACACAAGGACCTGAAGAATAGGCTCAGGGCCTTCTGAGTCTTTGGTGCCCACAGCCCTTCGGCACCTGCTGTAGTTCTCACCACCCGGGAGCTACAGGACACATGGTCGCTGACAACAGATTTCACAGGCTGACCAAATTCAGATGGACTGTGGGTTACCTCTAAGATGACAAAAAGCTGCAAGTTGAGAAAACAAACCTACAAGCTTCTAGGAGGCCCATCCTGTAGGAGGCCAGCTTTGTTCCCCCAGCAAAACGGTTGGTATCCTCCATCTGTCCCTTTCTTATGCGTCGTGGGTAAGTCACTCAGCCTCTTGGAGCCCCCATGTCCCCTGATTGCACAATGGACACAGGACAGCACTGAGCCCCCAGGGTGGGTCTGGGGCTGAACGGGTGGCTGGTATGAAGGTGGGGCTCAGGACCAGTAGTTCTTGATAATGTTTACACTCTGCTACTGCCTGTTGCTGGGGTCCCCATGGCTGTGCCCAGTCTTCACTGGAGGGGAGTCTGAGCCTGAGCCCCAGGCACATCATGAAGACTTAGACATGTAAGTAACCTCTCACACCTGCCTTTCCCCAGCGGGATTTCCCTGGCCCCACCAGTGCCCAGGCCCAGCAGCCACATCGAAGCTCTGGCCCGAAGTGCGTCCTTCTCTTTAGAATAGACAATAAAGCAGCTAAATCCACTAATAGCTCAGGGTCCTTCTGGGCTTCTCGTACGCCACGGCCACTTGGTCAGCCTCCAGCACTTTGTGCAGGTGACAGGGGCTTGAGGTGCCATGGAGTGGGGAAAGAGTCCCCAAATCTGCCCTCAAGAAATGGGGATTCCCTAGTTAGAGGGCCCCAGCTTGGGGACAAGAAGGCACTGAAGGAAGGTGTATTTGGAGGAGGCTGGGACCTGATCATCATCACTAGCTCTGCCCACTTGTATGGCTCATATCTTCTTCCTCTTTCATCTGTAAAATGGGCACAAGTAGGTCTGGTTTCATATCTTTCTGAGCATTCTATGAATCTCAGTTACAGCCAGCATGGTGCCAGGCACAAGATAGTAGCTTCGAGCTCCTTGTCCTTCCCTATCAATGAGCCCCCATTTTGCCATCAGGTCATGTACAAGGATTTCCAGCATGATGAGGATAGGGATCTGGAGTCCAGCAGGATCAGCAGCACAGAGCAAAACTGGGGGTTCATTTCGATCTTCTGTAGTACTTGTGCTCCTCTATCTCCTGCTGGTCTCTCCTCTTGTCCACACCCTCTTTTTCTCTTCGGGAAGTGAGACCCCCTGGTCCCAGAGGGCCTGTAGCCATGCCCTTGAGCAGGAGATATGTAGTTTTCAGAGGGCTCACCCTCGCTGCTGTTTTGGGAGAGGCAGCGCCGAGGAGGCACAGGGCAGGAGGGAACTGAGGACAGGCGGTTCAGGGATATGAGAGGAGGGAAGCCTGCCGAGCCTGGGGCCAGCTGGGCTCAGGAAGGTCCCTGGAGCTTGACAGTTCCAGACTCTCCCAACAAGGACCTCCCAGACAGCACCACCAGGCTCCAGTGCCCCCCATCCTTGGGGAATGGGACTTCTGCTGCCACAGCAATAACCAGCATGTCCCATGGTTACATCCTAGAGGAGTGTGAAGGAGAGAAGTAGGGAAAGGGTCACTGGCCCAGAATTCTTCAGGGACTATAGGGAAAAGGCTGCACCCAGCGCCTACTTGTCCTCCAGGCTGCCTCTACTCACTCTCTCTTTCTTCACCTGCTGATTTCCCTGTGTCCCTGAGTCCGTCTGTTTGCCTCCCGCTGATGGTAAAACCTCGTGATTTATCAGTGTGCTCACGACTGTGGCTTTGGAAGTAAATTCTCCAGGAACTTCCACAATCTATATACAGGGCAGAGAGATTGTCACAGGGTTACAAGAACAGGCTTACTCTGCACTGTGCCTAATGTGACAGGGAAGACCAGACGAGGAGTAGTTTCCTTTACCATCTGTGTGGTTTGGGCCTTTTCAAATGGTAGCCAGAGTCACCACTCGCCGGCCAGTGGCCCTTGCTCTTCCAACCACAGACGGGCCTTTCAATGGAAAGACAGAGTTCGGAGGACCTGAGTGTCATTCCCACTTCCACTGACTCATGAACAGCTGTGCCATCTTGGGACGTTACTGTAATCCTGGGAATTACTGAAGGTCAGGTGTTGCTTCTATAAAACTTCAGTTGTTTTAATAGGCAGGTCACTTGGATGGTGGGAGTATCAAGGTAACTAAAGTAAATAGAAATCATTTTGGAATTTTAGAGCTACTTTGGTTTCCTCTTGTGATTTTCCTCTTGCATGGGTTGGATTCCTGCTCATGCAGAGACCATCATCCCCTGGTTATTAGTAGTGTTGCCGGTTTCCAGCCTCCAACCCGAACGACAATGGCAGTTGATAAATACCTGGAGAATGAACACATGAATGAAATCATCCGTAAGTTAATCAGACCGCCCATGAACCTGAACACAAGAACCCAGGCATGGCCTCTAAAGTTCCCTGTGGGTTGTGGGACTGTCATCTGACTAGACACATACAAATGTGGGGCCAGGGAAACATTTCAGTCCTAAGGGAAGCTCCATGGAGAAAAACCTTCCAAAATGCAGATAAAGATGGTGGATGGGGTGGGGACAGAGAAAAAGAGTAGGAAGAAGCAGGGGTGGGTTGGGGAGGGGTGTGAACAAAGAAACCCAAGTTGCTCAAAGCCCGTGTCCTTCACTCAGAGGTCCTGCAGGTGGGTCCCAGGAATGGGTTAGGTCACACAGCCGGATTGAAGGGATCCAACCCAGAATTGACTGCTTATATCTTTAATGATGGCCCAAGCTCCACTCCCATCAATGGGACATCAGGTGGGACACCAGGAGTTGATGTCTCAATCCTATCTGGAATAAGAGAGAGAAACAGAAGTAACAAGCAACGTAGGAAATACATCTCCGAATCTGGAAGGCTGGAATCTGTCGTCAGCCCAGTGATGGGCTGTTGCCGGAGATCACTATCTAACTTCCTACTGGATGACGGTAAACCCACCAAGGCAAGGGCAGGAGCTCCTGTTGGCCAGAGACATCAGCTCTCACCTGGCCCAGTGAGGAAAACGGGAGCAGAGGCCACGCTTCAGTCCTCTCAGGCCTTCCAGCTCAACATGATGTTTAGCACAGCACACACAGAACAAGACAGGGCAGACACCAAGAAAAATGCCACAGGAGTCATGGTTCCAAACACAGCATTCATTCTTATGATTCTGTGTCCTTGTGTAGAACCTGCACCTGCTCTGCCCCTCCCCCAGCAGAGGACAAGTCCCGCTCATCCTCAGTGTGCAGACACCAGACCTCCTTCCCCAGTTCTCCAGGGGAATCTTGTGTGCACCCATAGACTACTCACGAGTGCGGTCTTGACCCTTCCAGAATGGGGGCTCCCTGAGAACAGAGACCAGAGCACACACCATTGCTAAATGTTGTTGGAGGGAGGAAGGAACAGTTGAGTGGATGGGTTTCAGAGCTGACGGCCACCCCCACGGGGTCCCTCAGTATGCTAGGGAACCTGCCTGTGTCTCACTTTCCTAGATAGAAAATAAGGAAGTGGACAGAATGAATGAGGTTTTCTGGAATCTATGATTTTTTTTTTTTTAACCTTGCCCACTGACCACCAAGACTTTCTCCACAATGTGTTTTTACTGTGGCTGGTATTGACCCCAGATGTTTTCTAAATATAAAATTCTATGATGATATTTAGTATGTGTCATAAACCATATATGCCCCTTCCCCTGCCCTCTACTCCCCTCTTGAGAATCCTTGGCTACTTCTTATTTCATCCTCCATAGAGGACTTTACCCTCAGGTCTCAGGGGTGATTTGCATCAACATACTCACTTAGACAAGTGTATTAAGCACGTCCCAGGTGCGAGGTGGTGGGGTATTCCATGAGCAATGTGTCTATGCTCTTCTGGAGCTTCCTGGCTGATAAAAGGGCAGTGTTGAGCAGGCGGCAGGGAAGGGGCTCAGCAGCTGTGGCTGATGCGCTGGGACAGACAGAGAGCCTGGGTGGAGTCACATGCCCTGCCAGGGCACAGCGAGCTGCTCCTCGCCACAGCCACGCGAGAGCCACGCAGAACAGATGCTCCTGCCCTTCCTGGTTTTACTAGTGTGCACAGAGATCGGGAAGCATCAGGCCATCAGTCTCACGTAATGGGGGGTGGGCCTGGGATCCAGCCTGCGTGTATGTTCTTAACCCCTGGATGGCATTCGGTCACATGTGAGAAGCCCAGAGGCCCAGGGAACCAGAGCAAAAGCAATTCAACCGTCGTACAAGCCCCCAGGCAAAGAGCAAAACCCGTTTAAGGAAGTTCACTAGGGCGGGGCAGCAGTCAAGGGTAGGGTAGTCCAGAGACTGGACAGGCTGCTTCTTCCCTTTTACGTCCTGCCTCCTGGTCCCAAGACCACTCTCAGCCTAACAGTTTTCCTCTTTTTAGTTTGTTGTTGTTGTTTGTTTGTTTGTTTGGGGGGTTTTTGGTCCATTTTTATGAACCAGACCTTACAGGCATAGGGACAGAGCAGCCACTTGTTTCCATAAGCGTTTGACGAGTGCATAATGAGAATCTATTATTGGATAAATATGGTGCAATTAGCCTGGAACCACAATGCCATCTGTAGTTTTTTTAACATCCAAATGCGGTTGAAGTCCAGGGCAGGAGCTCTCCTGATGACATGCATAGAGATGAGGGGTGGCCCCTGAGGGGCCTCCCAGGCACAGTGTGGCCAGGTGGTCAGGGCTGAAGGCTGCAGAGTCCGGGACTCTCCTGATGACTCCGTTGGTGGGGCTTTCAAGTTGAGTCTGGCTGGGTGACTGGGAAGAACTGTCAAATTTCTTCAGGTTTGGGGCTCCTCAGGAGAGAAAGTTGGGCAGGGACACATCTGTTCCTTTTAAAAATCACTTTGATAATTGGCTCACCAAGGGAATATGCCCTATTTGATGGAAAACACAGTGAGCGGTCCCTCGTAGGCACTCGATAAGTATTTGCCAGACTGAACTGCACAGAGGTTTTTCTTAAGTCCACACGGACTCTTTGGAAGGTCTCGGACAAGATGCGCAGAGCATCCCTCCACACACAGCACATGCAAGTGGGCACTGGGGAGGAGCCACGGGTCTGCCAAGCAGATCCAAATTTGGAGAAATGTACTTTGGTTAGGTTTGGTCTTGAACAATCGAGTCTTAAATGGAATCAGAGCAGTTCTTAGCATCCGTGGCAAACTCGTGAAGTTGATAAAGGTTTTCCTCTGAGACACCCACTCCTCTCGGCTTCACTCTCCTCCTCCAGCTCTCTTTTTGAGCCCTAGTGTGACTCCTGACCATCCGGGTCACACGGGTCCAAACTGCCTGCTTCTGTGAGGAATGACATGTTGCTGCATGAAGGAAAAACCCAGCCAGGGGGCATCCGGGGAGGGGCAACCTCCCACCAGAAATCAGAGAAATCAGATAGAAATGACAGACTGCACAGACTAGTGAAGAGCTAGTATTTGTGAGACTATGGAAGAATGACAACTTTCACAGTCACTGGTGGGGACATACATTTGGAAAGCCTCTTAGAAAGCAGTCGGACGATATCTGGTGATGACGGAGAGGAGTGTGTCCCTCTCTGCTGCCCCATGGGCGCTGTGCTCTGGGAGACGCTGGCGCCATGGACAAAAAGCTCAGCTGGGGTGCCCAAGCAGCATCTCGTGTGACAGTGGGCAAAACGGAAGAAAAGAACCTGCCTATCCATCAAGAGAGAATGGATCAGTTGTGATGTTTGTGGGATATTTACTCAGCAGTTAAAACTAATGAACAAAACATATTTTTTAACATAATGTTGAGTGAGGAAAGCAAATTACAAAGGTATTGATTTGTATAAAACCATAAAACACATGCAGATGCTTTAATATACACAAAACAAAAATGTATGTTGTTTACAGAGCTCTGTACGTACATTCGAAATATGAAAACATGGTTTGTTAAGATATGCATGGGTTTTAGATCTTGATACCTTCAGAGAGGAGAGTGAATGAGGGACTTCCATCGAAGGCTTCTTGCTTTTATTTTTTAATAATCTACGAAGCAAATATTGGGATGGAGGGCTGTTGTTTATCATTCCTGGTACTTTTAGTGCATTTCATAATTTAAGCAATTAAAGAAGATAAAGTCGATAGCACACACAGCTGTCAGAACCTGAGTGACAGGAGATGCTGTGGAGCTGGGACGACTGCTGGCAGACGTAAGATGTCCCAGCCTCCTCCAGGAAAACCAGGTCCGGCCTCTTCTCCTGACTCATGAGGTCTTTTTTGGTGGGGAGGGGGGCTCATCTTTCAGATTTCAGATGCAATCAGCCCCTCTGCACCAAATCCCAGATAGTTCTGACCATCTTGTCCTTTCTGGAGCCAAGATCAGCCTCTCTGGCTTTTAATGATCTTACTTTGCTTAATTTTATATGCCAGGTGGTCTGAATTCTTAGCTGGGATCGTCAAAGGATGGGCTCAGGGAAAATCAGGGAGCACAATGGAGACGAACCATGAGAGACTGTGGACTCTGAGGAATTAGCCGAGGGTTTTGGAGGAGAGGAGAGTGGGAGGTTGGGTGAGCCTGGTGGTGGGTATTGTTGAGGGCACGTATGGCTTGGAGCACTGGGTGTGGTGCATAAACAATGAATTCTGGAACCCTGAAAAAGAAATTTAAAAAATGAATAAAAAGTTTTTTTAAAAAAGAGGTAGTGGGCAGCAAGTATGTGGGAGAAGAAAGGGAAGTTTTTATGCAAATGTCTGACCCCTTAACCTAATCTACCTTTAAGGGAAGTCCAATCCCTGACATTCCTAGGGGAAGGGGGAGAGGAGTCACGAATACGTCCTATCTGCAGAGCTGACTCCATCTGCTTGAACGCCAAACTTCCATGAACATGATATTCTCAGGACAAATGGTCTCATCTCAGAAGTAAACTGATTTGTAAGAATATTACTGACAGTGACTCTTAATAGAGCTTCCCACCTGCCAGGCACTGCACAGGACATGACATACGTTACCCCTGTAAATCTCCACAACTAGGAGATATGTTCATTATTCTGTGGATACAAAGAGGCCAAGAAATGTATCCAAGGGCACATGGAGTGGCTGAGCTAGGACTCAGCACAACAGCTGGGGCTTCAGGCTTCACGTGTTGTGGAGAAGATCGATACCTAGGTACACAGTCCTTATTGGACAGCCCCTCTTGAGAGCATCCACACACTGCAGCGGATCACGTCTCTGGTCCTTCCTGCTCCTTTCTGCACTGCGCTGCTAACTCACCTGCCAGGCTTGGATGTCTGATACACATACTGAATTTAACATGAGTTCCAAAACGACTCTGATTCCTCCACAAACTCTTTGCCCCCTGGTCTTTCCAGTTTCAGTGAAGGGCATCAGCATCTAGTCAACGACTCAGACCAAAAACTTGGAAGACACCCTCGAGTTCCATCTGCCCCTCAAACTCCGTTCAAATCACCAGCAAATCCTGACATTTCTATCTCCAAAAGACACCGCGGATCTGACCCAAGTGCATCCTTCCTCGGATGACAGAGCCGTCCTCCAGCTGGTCTCTGTGTTTCCATCTTTCCTCTGCTACACTTCCAGAACGGCCCGTGGGTGAAGTGCAATTGTTCCATGTACCCTCTGAGTTCTCACTGAGGAGACTGAATGGCCCTACACACACGCTGGCTTTATGGGTGTGTGACCTGTGCCATCGTGCTCAGAAGGCCGCGTGGTTGGTTTGGTGCTCTGCTGTCTCAGGCTTGGAAGCCTTGGGAATTTTTGAATAAGGGCTTGTGCATTTTCCTTTTGCACCAGGCATCATGAAGGAGGCAGATGTCTGTCTATACAACACTAGCTCCCCTGTCTTTCTGGGACGGGACCTTATCTCCTATTGCTCTCCTTCTTGCCTTGTCTGCTCCAGCAACACGAGTCTCCTTGCTGGTCTTTGAACTCGGGCTTATTTCCATTATCAGGACTTTTGCCTGTGCTCTCCCTTCGGCCTGAGAGTTCCTCAAGGAGTGTGCATTGCTGCCTCTTTCTTATCATTCAAGCATTAGTGTCAAGGCCAGCTCCTTGGAAAGCCTTCGCAGAATGAAGCCACCCATCAAGGAAGCACATTCTTACACCTGATTACCTTCTATCCCATGACTCTGCTCTACTTTCTGCAGAGTAATTACCTCTACCTGAAAGTACTGTATATTTTTTACATACTTATTATCTGTCTTCTCCTCCTGCAATATAAACCCCACAAGGAACAAGGACTTGGCAGTTTTAATGAGCGCTGAGTCAGACTCATGATTATTGGGGGAATAAAAATGGGGGAAAGGAAAGGAGGGGACCAGCCCTAAAACAGGGCACTCTGACCCCTGAAGTCACAGGCTTGTCCTTGTATCACTTAATATCTCTGAACGGACCCAGCGTGCTCCACACAATGCAATCTGATCTCTGAGGCTCCAGAAACAGTATCAGAGTTAATACGTTCTGCATTTTGAAGGTCTTCACGAGCACACAAAATCTGTCCTTTCTCTGCTCCCAGATGATGACCTCACTGAGCATCAGTGACCTGTGACCATCAGTGACACCGTCTGTGATCTACCTGGCTATACAATCCTACTTGTAACACTTCAGTTCATTCTTCATGCAGCCATACACAGGGATGAGTAATATTTCCTGTGGGTACCACGATCCATATGGGTCTCATCAGAAGTCATCAAACCACTAGAGGAACCCCATCATCAGACACACTCCTTGTAGAATGTGTGTTCTGATTCCTCCCACAAAATTGGCAGGTGATGAAGAATACTGGTATATTCCCAGGCATTTCAGCTTGCAATTCAGTAAGTACTCAGAGCATGGAGCACAATGAATATTACCTTGTAAATGAATTAATGACCACCCACTATATCCAAGCAGGATGTTATGTATAGGAAGCACACATTAAAGTGACATTAGAAAGAGCTATAATCAAAGTAAAAATAACATGCAGCAGGAATGCAAAGATAGGACTGATTAATTCTGCCCAGGAGAAGATATGTGAGTGAGGTCTAAGGGAGGTCTACTTTGTGTGATGCAGAAGGGCAGGCATCCCTAGAAGAGCAACCAGAATGATTCATCCTAATTATCCATATCTTCAGTTGGCATTTAATGAGGAGTAAGAGGTCTGAAAAGGGAGTTTAAAATCCTGGTCTGAG
Organism: Mustela lutreola; assembly: GCF_030435805.1. Taxonomy (NCBI): domain Eukaryota; kingdom Metazoa; phylum Chordata; class Mammalia; order Carnivora; family Mustelidae; genus Mustela; species Mustela lutreola. The sequence goes on along the minus strand of NC_081292.1, from coordinate 7,020,127 downwards.
CCCTGGCTCTGGCACTAGCTTGCAAAGTGGTCTTAGGCATGTTGTCACCCTCCAAGCTAGTTTTTTCATATGAAAAATGGGTTCGCCCTCATTAGAGTTGGCACAATATAAGTAAATGAGATGCTCTGTGTGATGGTGTTCTGTATAATCTGAAGAGCTATACACCTTAGATTTACTACTTAATTACATTGTTATGTATTTATCATCATCGTCATCACTAATAAAAACATCTCCCCAAGCAAGGTAAAGTTTAATAAAATATTAATTCTCATGAAACAAAAACTGTGACCTGGCCATGCCCAGTTGCAATGGATGCTGGGAAAGAGGAGTATCTCACTCAACCTGATCTTGCTGCCTCCAAACAAACCAGGCTTTGACAATCAAGGAGGAAAGGGACTGTGTATATGGAGTAGGTGGTTACAAGTGATTGTTACACATCTCATTCTACCACACACTTCTACGCATTTGTTCATATAATTCCCTCTACTCAGCACATCCTTCTTCATCTAGTGAAAGGGAAATAAACATCTGGCATCCCTGTTTTCCTCTCTAGTGCCAGTAATAGGCAACCTCCAGACATCAAGTTACTTGAAAAAAGCAAGGTAGGTACATATATAAGCTTTCTCTTACTTGCACCCAAGCAAAATCTCAACTGACATGAGGCATCATGAAGAATGGGCAGCTTCTGTCACTACCCATGGCTCCTATCTGTTGGTTTCCTTATATGGTGTACACAAATCCTGAAGCCCCTTGGGAAGGGAGGTTACATCTCCCTGGGATTCATTCCTACTCTGACTCTCAGTGGGTAAAGCCTCCAGTGTCACCTCAGAGTCACCTCAAGGTCTATATGGCTGATGCCTCGTGTCTACTGCCCTCACTCCTGCCTGCTGCAAGCCTCCAGCTGACTTCTGATCTTTGTCAAATGCCCTATCTGATATTGGGCTGTATCCTCAGCTTTTGCCTTCAACCCCATTAGCCAAGAATTCCACACAGACTCAGCTGAATCCCATGTCTCATTCCTAATGTTGACTCCTTTCTCTACCTTGACCCACCCACCTGTAGTTTCTAGTTCTGTCTCAGGAAAGGTCGTGCATGGAAAGACATAATCATGTCTGACCACATTTTATCAACACCCTGAAAAATGGGGGACTTTATTTTTCTAATGAGAAGCACGTTTCTGGATTCATAATTTATTATACATTATTATCTCCTGCTTTTTCTTGGTATGATTGTTTCACAAATTACAGGTTCCCACTTTAAATTAATGCTGATTATGATTTTCCCCAGGTGCATTATCTTACACTTATCTATATTAAATCTCATCTCATTTGCTTCCCAAAACTTTCATTCTTCTCTGTTCTTTTAGCCTCTCCAGTTCTCACTGAGGTTTAGAATGTGGTAGCATCTGAAATGTCATCAACTGGTCTTTGTTTCTAAATCATAAATGAGCTAGAATAAATCCCTCTAACATGCATGGGAGAAAAACTAGTATTTATTGTCTGTTGACTGCCTTGTCTGGGAATCGTTAAGATTAGGAATTGGGGCAGAGAGTATACGCGGAAGGAGATCCTGGGAGGCACAGTGACAGAATGTACAAGAGAGGCAGAGTGCAGAAAAGACAATAGAGTGCAAAGGAAGGGTGTCTGTATGGCTCAGTAGATTAAGTGTCTGACTCTTGGTTTTGGCTCAGGTCATGATCTCTGGGTTGTGAGATTGAGCCCCATGGGCTCCAAGTTCAGCAGGAAATCTGCTTGAGATTCTCACCCTCTCTTTCTGTTCCTCCTCCCAACTCACACACTCTTTCTCTCAAATAAATAAATAAATAAATAATCAAATCTTTAAAAGGCAAAAGAGTGTGAAATTGAGTGGGTGACGACTGCTGACTTCTGGGTCTCAGCTTGCTGAAAGCCCTCTCAGAGACAAAGTAGAACACATATCACTAACTCCTGCCCACCGTTACTTGATGCTTGCCTCTGGGGGACATTAATTCCTTGACATTTATGGTCAGATTGAGCTCAGCAAGCTTCTGTAGCCTGAAAAGCTCTCAGGCAGAGATGCAGATGCTAAAGGAAGAATATTTTGCAGGTACGAGATTTGCCCACAGAGCTTTGTATGCTTCTGAGTCATTCAAAGAGGCCATGAGCTATGTACCTGCTATAGTCCACCTCATGCACCTGCTTTAAGTCCACCTCATGCACCTGCTGTAGTCCACCTCGTGCACCTGCTATTGCCCACCTCATGCACCTGCTATAATCCACCCCATGCACCTGCCATAGTCCACCTCGTGCACCACTCAGATCCATTCTCACCACACGTGAAATCTACTTTGTTCTGTCACTGACTCTGTGTGGAAGCTTATCCTTGAATATTTGTCATCTCCTTCTTCTAACACTCATTTGAGATTGACCTCTGCCTTGGGTAATATTTCTGCTAGTGTAAGTTGCTCTTCCAGTGGGTTAAGTTAGAGCTTCGTCACTGAGGTGTCTGAGTCCTTGGTGACAATGCTTGGTCATGCTGTGGCTGATAAATTGCCACTTGCATTTACCCATGGGCATGGAAGCACCAAGTAGCACCTCAGTGAATCTGGTGAGTTTCATACTTCTGCTCCTCTGCTCCCAGTAGAAGCAGCAGTCTTAGCACCTCATGTCATTTGTCCCTTCAAGTGTAGTAGCTCTTTATTTTCACCCTGTGGTCTATCAGCATGAGAATCTAACCAGGCATAGACCATAGACTTTTTGGCTTAGTAGAATCCTTCATATGTTGCTTGACAGATACATCCTTCTCTTGGAATCTAAGACCACTAGTCCAATAGAGGTAGGGGTTGGAGAGTTTGGGGAAGAGAAAAAAAATTCTAAGGAAATTTTCTAGAAGTGATGGTGACAGATCCAACACGACCAGTGCTTTTCATATCTACACCTATAGGTTTATCCACATGCTTCTTCCTTAGATTCTCTTGTTTCTCATCTTCTAACAACATTCCTTTCAGGTCCCTGACCAGGAATTTAAGCTATTCACTCCTGTATGCATCCTTTCCTCAGACTGCTCCTATGCCCTTCTATATCTTTTATGCCTTCTATATCTCAAAGAGGATGGTCAAGTCTGCTCAAAACCCTCCAGGCTGAGATGCTTCCCGACCTCTGTCTTTCATGGACCTCCCTGAGTGGGATTGGGGAATCGTCAGCATATTAAAAAATTGAACTGTACCATTTAAGAACTAGGACTGGAATTTTCCTTCTCCATCAGTGTCATATGGAGCCTCATAAGGCCATTGGTGTGAGTGGTGGGAAAGCTCTGGCACAACGGAGGTATGTGACGGGGGTCTGGGTCCTGTATTCATATAATTCACCTATGCCTTCCAGATCTGCCTGGGCTTGAACTAGCATGGGCCATTTTTATCTTAGGATGAGTTGTTACTGTGCTTGCCTAACTTTCTAACCTAGTAGTTCGGATAGCACCCAGCTCTTCATGGGAAGTTCCAATTGCAAAGTCACTTGATGTCCTGCGATCAGACACTGAGTCTTCATTAAGATCCAGTCACATGGTGGGACTTGCTTCATGAACATCATATAATTCTCTATGATAGAAGTATGTCTATCATACCTAGAGGTCTGCTTTGTGGCCTTCTATTGAGATCGCCAGGTGTTCCACACAGCATCCTTATCTACCTGGATATATCTGGCACCATAAGATATGCCTGGTCATACGGCTCCATGTCAGAGCAGTTTTTACTGAAGCCTGAACCTGTTGCAGAGTACTCTCTTTTGGCCTCAGTCAAAACTGGCATGCTTCCTGGTCATCAATAAACTGTGGGAGCAGTATTCCCAAATGCAGTATGTGCTGCCTTCCAAATCCAAAGAGTCCCATCAAACACTGTACCTATCTTTTATGTGCAGGGGGCTTTAGTATAATAACTTGCCCTATACCTTGTCCTGACATGCCCCTGATGACTAGACACCTAATTTTACACAATTCACCAATGTGGCAGCCACCAAAATTTCATTCAGTTTATCTCCCACCCTTCGGTGTGGGAGACGTGTTTTGGCGAGCACGCAGCAATCTCTGACACACAAGCACGTGAATGTATTTGTAATTGTGTAGATGTATCAAACAGTCACCAGCTTTACCAAAGGGAAGGAGGAGTAGAGAGGAGAAACACAACAAATTGCTCTTCTCTTCTGTCCCAGAGCATTTCACTTCAACTTGCCTATGGTATCAAAGACACATAAGTGTACAATATTGCGGGTTCAATAGTGGAAGAACTTCTGTAAAATCCAAAAATCATGCAGGAGCACATAGCTCCAGTACCATAGACTTTAGCACAGTGACACAGTGAGTGGAACGGCCAATGTCCTGATCATTTGCATATTCTGCTTTAGCACGAGAGTAGAAACAATTCAGAGCAATCAAAACCAGTGAGAAATTAAGGAGGGCATATGTGTCACAAGGGGTCTGAGAGGACTTTTCAAGCAAGGCAAAAAGCTCTAGAACTGTAAAGAAGGAGAAACTACACTTATACTGCAGAGGAGTTAGGACTTCTGCATAACAAACGAGAATAAAACAAAGTCAAAGATCTATGATAGAATGGCGGAAATATTTGCAACTCTCACGACAGAAAAAAAATTAATATAGAAAGAGCTTGTACTAATGAATAAGAAAAATGCCAAAAACACAGTTGTTGTTGTTGTTATAAATGGGCCAAGATTAGCTATAGTTAATTCACAGCAGAGTTTGTCCAAAAGGGCAATAGACGTCACAATTTCCAAGCAGAAACTGATCCATTTCAATAAAAGGCCCCTTCTTCTGCACTTTGGAGAATAATTTCATGCTGAATGAAATGAAAATAAAGTCTAAGCCTTTTGGAATGGGGATAAGCGGGTTGCAAATGAGAGCTCCCTCTGACTTGAGCTCAGTAGAGCAAAATAGTTTTTCCAAGTGAGGGTACTTGGGACACTTAAAGTGCCAGGAAGTCTGCCGGAAACACTCAGGGAGGCACTGGAGAGTCATGAGCCTTGTTGGCACACTTACTCACAAAGAGACTGCATCAAGTCCAGTGAAGGGAAAAGAGCCAGAGTTGTATTTGAGCCCATCGCTGCCGTTTAGCAGCTAGATGGCCTTGGCAAGGGTTGAGTGGTGTCCTCAAAGAGATGCATAGAAATTCTAACCCCCAGCCCCTCTGTATGAACTTGTTTGGAAACAGGCTTTTTGCAGATGCAGTTAGATCAAGTCATACAGAAGTACAGGTGGGCCCTTAATCCAACATGAGTGGTGTCCTTACGGGAAATGGAGAAGAGACTCGGAGATGCTAAAGACAAGAGAGGCAGCGATCTGGAGTGACGCATCTACAAGCAGAATGCCAAGGATTGCTGGGAAACACCGGAAGCCAGAAGAGGCGAGGCTTCTCCCTTCTAGATTTCAGCAGGGTGTGTCCTCATAGCACCTTGCTTCAGGACTTGTGGCCTTCAGAACTGTGAGACAACACATTTTTTTTGTAGTTTTGCTGTAACCCAGTTTGTACTTTGTTATAGCAGCCACAAAAAACTAACACGATCAGTGTTACAGAAAAACTATTCACAACACTTACAAATATGCTAAGGCTTTCCTGCATTTAGGACTATCTCAATAGTTAGAGGGACCGGTGAAATGGGGTTTTGCAATAAGGGAGAGAGATTGGTCTCATCTCTGAGTACAACATGGAAAAGAAGGGATTTTATAGCCGAGAAGCAGGGGAAGGTAGGGACCAGTGGATGGAAAGTCACTAAGAGAGTAGCGTAGTTCTTGCTAATCAGCTGACAGGATTCTGGAGGAAGGCAGGCCAAGGTGATCCGATCATCAGAAGGGAAGGGATGAGCAACGTGATCAGATCCCGAGGCTGATCCGATATGGAAAACAGGGGCTTCTGACATTCATCTTGCTCTTTCTTCTGCAGTCAGATGTCCTTCCAAGTCCCTCTTATAAGGACCCTGTGATTACATTTTGGGCCTACCCAGAGAATCCACGATAATCTCCCCACCTAAAATCCTTAATTTAGTCACACATTCAAAGTCCTTGTTGCCGTATGAGGTCATACAGGTTCCAGGGATTCAGTGTGGGTATCTTCAGAGGCTCCCGTAACACTCACTTCTCTGAGCCTATTTCCTTAAAAGCGGGATAGTGATGCTTACCTAACAGGGCTGCTGATATGGTTTCCTAAATTAAACTGCAATTGAAAGCTTCCAGCACTAGCTCTGGTGGTAGGAACTGAGCAGTAAACACCAGCTGAATTTTAGGGTCTTCTAGAATGGTAGGCAGGCCTGGGTTGTGGGAACGTGCATCGTTGGTATGTCTTCTGGCCCTGATGTTCCTCTAATGGCTGGCCCATCCCGCACCTGCTTCAGCTGGGGGTAGATGCTCTAAAAGTCAAGACCAGCCTTCAGTTTCCAGCACGTACCCAATATGACACGGCGACACACCAAATTCTTCTTTCCCCGAGTCTTGTGTGAAATGGATCTCACCAAGCAGAAATTGCTTTCCTCTTATTGCTCTTTCAACCTTTAGGGAAAAGTAGTGCTATTTTTTTTCTCCATTCTCAAAACCTTTTAATAAAAATCTGCCCGCAGATACCCATGGCTTCAAATAACCCCAGCAACAAGCACTCTTTCCCTCCCCACCCCCGCCACCCTTCTATCTACCCTGTCTCTCTGGAATAAATCTTCACTCCTTCTATTTATGTTCGATTCATTCAAGTAGATATGACTTTCATATTGCATTCTTTAATCAGAGTTTTGCTGTTGATGTGTTTTAATTAGATCCCTGCTTAGAAATTTAGTCAGCACATAAAATAACGCCCCCCCCCCCCCATTTCAACTGGGATTGTAGAGAATGCTTCCTATCTATCAAGGCTGACAAGTCAATTGTGAGAATCATTCCGTCAGGTCTCTGTACAAAATCAGGTGTGAGAACTTTTCAAAGAAAATTCTTCAAAACTCAGATTGGCCTGACGGTCTGGGTCATGCATTTGGGTGATGCTGAGAGGGAGCAGGGACAGAGTCTGGGAGGGGCTCTGCCCAGCAGCCCAGCGAGGCCACATTCGACTGTTATTCTGGGCTCCTCCAACTAACTGCATGACCTTGAGCTAGTTGGCTTTTTGGGGTCTCCGTTTTCACATCAATAAATGCAGGAAAATTCATTTCTGCAGCATGTTGTTGTGGAAATTAAACCACATGTGTATAGTACCAGAGGTGTACGTGTATGCACGTACATCTGGTGATTTATCGCCTTGTTTATCCATACTTTATATAAACACGTGTGGATACAGGTAAGGCATAGGTACACAGGTACAGGTGTGATGTAAGTAGAGACAGAGGTGCAGATGGAGAAGCTCTCGCTCTCCCCGTGTGTGTTTGTTCTCTTCCATCACAGGACATCTGAATGGACGCATCCATGACCCATTCATTCATTCATTCATTCATTCTATAAAGAGTCACTGTGACCAAGACGGATGCTCAGGGATGTCAAGGTTTTGGCTTTCCCTTTTTTGCAAACACTGCTGGTTACCCAGTGTGGCAGATGCTGTCGGCACCAAATTCTGTGACTTAACACAACACAAATGTATTGTTACCAATTTGGAGGTTAGCAATCTTACACAGGTCATGCCCGTCTCCAATCTAGATGTTGGCAGATCTGTGCTCCTCTCTAGAAGCTCTAGGGGAGAATCTGTCTCCTTGCCTTTTCAGCTTCTAGAAACCACCCCAATCAGCTAGGTCCTGACACGCCACTCTGGCTTATGGTCCCCTTTCACCATCTCCATGGTCCCAATGTGATATGACTTTATGGATGTCTTTTACCGCAATCACACCTTCTTTGATTCCTTATTTGCTCCTCTCTTCCTGGTTTAAGGAGCCTTGAAGTTACACTGAGCCCCTGTGGATATTCTAGGAGAATATGAAGCCAGCTGATTAGCAAGCACCATGACCTTGAGCACATGATGTCATCTCTCCAAGCTCAGTTTCCTTATAACCTGAGTGGGAAGGAGTTTGAGAAGAATGTCTGCCTCACAGGGACTGAAGACTTGAGTGAGGAAGTGACAGCAGATGACACTGTATCAAAGCTGCCATGGACATAAGCAATGAGGGTCAGGAGCCCTGGGTTGGGTCCCGTGTCTGCCAGTGGCAAGCTGGGACATGGAGGAAGGGGAAGCTCTTCCTTTAAAGCAGCAGGCGTCTCTGGAGTGAACCAGGAGGGTGGGGCTTGTGGTCTCTGAGTGAACTGCAGACAATCCCATTGCATAGTTGGCAGCCCTGCAAGCTGGCAGAGTGACTCGCCTCACCCACCCCCTCCTCCCCACCCGAAGTATGCTGACGTCCTCCCCAGGGAGAGGGACCAGCTTGTCCTTCTCTGCCCAGCACTGGCAGATATCACTTTCTGGGAAAGCCCTCATCCCCACACCTTATAAGGCTGAGGGCACAGAGGGCGAACCTCCCTTTGGAGAGGCCCTGGAGCAGTTCTGAGTCAGTGAGGAAGCTGAGGGTTACATGAGGCGTCCCCCCAGTGGAGGGTGAAACTGGGACTACTACTTTTAAGAATCTTTCTGGGGTCAGCCCAGGACATCCCACTTAGAAGGGACTTCTGGGATGCCACCTGTGTGCACGACAAAGAGTCAGTGGTGGTAGTCAGCCAGACTGGAGCCCAGTTAATAATATTACGTAATGCCTGGAGCCATGAAACCCTGTGTGGGTTGGGAGGGGTACCTTGACCCGTCTGTCTTCCCTGGAGGCTGATGCCTGAGCATCAAAGGCACAAGGAGAGGCTCTGCCAATGGCAACAGGCTGCAGAAATGATGGACTGACTTGTGTTTTTCAAAAGACAATTCAAGAAACACATTTAGGCGAGAGATAGATGTGAGGTCCCAGGTTCCCTCTCATTGCTGGTTTTGAGAGTACTGACTTTGGAAAACATGGGCTAAGCTGCCTAAAGACCAACCAGGAAGTAAGGGAAGCTGGGTGAGGAGAGACCCCCATCCCTGGGAGAGGCCAGATCTAAACCTAAATGAGAAACAAAGTCCAGTTAATGAAAAGGCCGCAGATTGTTTGCTCAGGCGATCGATGTGGCTTATCTAAGAGCTCGTCCTGACGCGCCGTGCTGCGGAACAAGGACATGTGCATTTCTGCACCACACGCACAGGAATGGCGGGTCTGTTTATGCCGCTGGTTAGCAGCAGGGAACTCAGTGCTCCTCTAACCTGCAGAGACCTGCAGATGAGATCTTAGCATCACAGCGTGAAATCGGAACAGGTCTTTGGAGATCCGCCGGGACAGGTGTCTGCTGCCTTTCCCCTGTCCCATGCCACTCACAGAAACTCTAGACAGAGCCTCAGAATTCTTCTCAGCCCACCCAAGTGTTCATGTTTCATGGGGAGCAAATAAACCCAGCTAGGTCATATGACTTAATCAAACCTATTTTCCTTCTCTATATGTAAAAAAAAGGATCAAAGTAAAAAATTTTAAAAGAACATAATATGAGTTTAATTGTAGTGTACAGTTAGTCTAATTAAAACAATTTTGCCGGAAAAGAGCATTAACTTACCATCACTCCGAACTCTTCCCTGATCTGTACAAACATATACATTTACATTTATTTTACCTAGTTGTGATCAACATGTACATTCTATTTTCCCTTCTGCCTTCTCTACTCACCATCAATCAGTAGGTGCAATTGTGTGTTTACTCCAGAGAATCTTTATTTTAACGGCTGTATATGAGCTCATTATTTTTGCTGTACCAGATCCATTCTATTGCATACCTTGTGACAGCTTTGTGCAATGGCTGCTCACATTTGCTAGGGCTGCGATAGCAAACTACCATAGACTGAGCAGCTTAAACAACGGTCATTTCTGTTCTTGCAGTCCTGGAGGCTAGAAGTCCAAGACGAAGATGTTGGGCGGCCTGGCTTCTTCTGGGCCCTCTCTCCTTGGCTTGTAGTGGGCTGTGTTCTCCCTGTTTATTTACGTGGTCTTCCCATCATACCCATCTCCTTGTGTGAAGACCTCAGTCATCCTAGATTATGACCCAGCCTGATCGTCTCATGTTAATATAATTACTTTACAGACTCTGTCTCCAAATATGGTCACATTCTGAGATACTGGAGGTTAGGACTTCACCATATGAATTTGGGGAGAATCATAACTCAGCCCACAGCAACTTCTTTTTCATTTGGACTCCTCATTTAGGTTTTTCAGATCTGGAGCACATGTCCTCATCTCCCGGCTGTCAGCCTCTCGTCCTTGGACCATTGCTACCTTGTGATGTGACCTGCAGTTTATACCGAGTAGGTAATCCTTGCTTAGGATTCCATAGGAATTGGGAAGATGCTGGCATAGAAATCCTTCCTTTCTCATCCCCAGTAAATCATCCTAATCCACAGTAATCTGGGCACGGCTCATACAACCAAGAATCCGGTGGCATGTTCCTAGGAAAATGTGGTAACTATCTCAGTAAGGGACCACTCTGTACCTTCCTGCTGGCTCCCTTGTCTCTCTAGCCTCCTTCCTACTGTATTAAACACATGTTCCTTTTTTTTTTTTTTTAAGATTTTATTTTCTTTAAGAGATAGAGTAGAATAGGGGGAGAGGAAGAGGGGAGAGAGAGGGAGAAGCAGACTCCCCCAATGAGTCCAATATGGGGATCAATCCCAGGACCCTGAGATCATGACATGGGCCAAAGGCAGGTGCTTAACCCACTGAGTCACCCTGGTGCTCCTAACCATATGTTTCTGATGCTTTGACATCTGGGACCTTGCTGACCCTCGAGGGACAGACCCTCCCAGGGCTAGCCCATTCATAGAAACAGTAAATGACTCCCAGTCACATTTTTATGTGCACACCAACCAATTCAGAGCCTCCCTTCCACACCCCTCTGTCTCTATTAGATTCTCCTACTCTGGCCACTGTTTACCTGCCTTGAGGTCTCCAGGCCCAGGGATCAGACAACCTCTACTCCACGGTGTCCCAGAGCCCTCTGAAAATACTCCAGCTAGCTGATCTTTGTCCTGCTGATCCCACCTCACTTACTCCTTCCCACGGAAACCACAATAAGAACCTCATTTCCCCAACTCCCTCTTCTTCCAGATCAATGCCGGGGCTTCTCTGTGCGGCCCTAGCTTGCATGGCATCTCCCTTACTCTTGGGGACCCTGAGTCACAAACTATGACAGCCCTTTCCCGATCTGTTCACCTCACCATGCCTGAAAAGCAAGAAGACTTGCATTTTAAAGGAACTGCCTCTTGCTATGCTGGTATTTTAACCCTGAGTAACCATGAGCACCTAGGCTGCCCTCAGACTTTGTAGGAAGACTGAGCTAAGGCATTACAAAAGGAAAGAAGACATAGTTTCCTTGATGGCCTACTAAGTGCCAGGGAAGGTGCTTAGACCCTCACCTATTTAATTTCATTTGAAGGCATTTATAAATAAAAGAAAATCATTATAGACCTTGCTGCATCTTGGCTTCCTCCAGAATGATCAGACAACGTGAAACTCATGCTTCTTTCCATCTGACACCATTTGTTCATGGCTGTTTACTCAACAGGTGTTCAGGAGTCAATTAGAAGCTGCTGTTACTTAAGGATACCTCAATTGCTAATGAAGCTATGCATTTTAAATAAGAGTTATTTTGTTTGTTTGTTTTACTGCCCAAGTTATATATTTGGCATAAACTTCCATCTCAACCTCAGGTTTTGGGACGCAGCAGCCTTAGGGGGATCGAACCAGCTCTTACCTTGCAGTCAGGTTCTAAGAACTGGTCTCCCAAAAAAGGAGGGGGTGGGAAATTCCTGAGGAGGCAGAATCTCATGCCCCCTGATTCAGGGACCCCCAAGATCCCAGGCCCTTGGGTGAGGCAAAGCCGAGGTAATCTCTCTTCTTGCTTCACCTGTGCATGTTCTGCCTGGACCAGGGCAGGGAGTGGGGGCTGGAGCTTTAACCCCCATGGGGTTTTATGCTCAACCAGAAATGTAAGCCCCTCAACCTGGGGGACCTTCGAGCAAACCCCTTGTGAAAAATAATGTGTGTTGGTAAAGTAGTTTGAGATTCTTTCAAGAAACCTAGATTCTCAGGACAAGGTGTTATTATTTAGCTGATGGGAAACAAATATCTGCATAATAACCATAATTATATTGTCAAAACTGCTTAAAATATCTACCCTGCTGGGACAGCAATGATATCAGAAGTTTTCTGACTAGTAAATTGGAACATTATCATGAAATTAAAAAAGAAAAGTTATATTACCAAGTAATTCATCAGAATGATTTGATATTTCAAGGATAACCACCAAGCAATTTCAGGAACATGTAATTATGTTTTACTTGGTACTTTATGATGCATTACTCAGTAGCTGTGTGGTTGACTGTGCCTTTTAAATGGAAGAATAATGAATAACAAGTCATTAACAGATCAAAACCTAGGTAGGAACACAACTTGGATTTTCTTGATTCTCTCCTGCTTTTGGAATCAAAACACTCGAGTGGTGACAGGCACTCTGCAGTCTCTGGTACCCAAAGCTTGTGGAACATTCTTGGCATATACAAGGAGTCAGTAAATGCTGACATGCTCTTAGTTCCCTCATTATCTCGTGTCGTGAGTCTCCAGGCATTCCCATATGCTACTTTCTTTGCTGAAATCCCACTTTTCCTTCCAGAAAACCTTGAGTTGTCCATAAAATGGTCCAAGGATCACATCCTCTGCAAAGCCCTTCCAGGTAGATCTAGATGTGGTTCCCGTCATGCACTGTGGTCTTCTGTACACACCTCCATTGTACACTTACCACACTGAATAGAATTATCTGTGCCCCTACTGTGTCCTTACTTCTTCCCTTACTTATTCCTTCCTATATGGAATCTCCTTGAGGGAAGAAATGACCTGCCTGCCTTCTTTTCTGCTCCCAACTATCAATACTAACGAAGGCTCTGTCTGGGTTGGGCGTAGTGTAAAGCCTGAGGGATCAGTGGCAATGAAGCTAGGCATCTCTTCTGCCCTTATGGTATGTCTGATTTCATGAAATGTTATTTCACATTGCAGTCTGAGTTTGGGGACAAATCCTGCTTAATAACTGTATGAGTAAGGACTGATAGAAAGATGGAAGAAAATATGGCAGGGACTGATGGCCTTTAGAAGAATCTGCATGGTGATATCAGTAGAATATGAAATTCTACTCCATATCCTGGAAGGATCATGGGAAGAATTTGTGACTCTGATTTTTCAAGTGGCAGAACTAAGGCCAGTGGATATATCTCCAATATCCTATAACAAGGGATAGAAAGTAGGAGCTGAATAGTATGCTGTCGGAGATGCTGTGAATGCTAGAAGGTTGCTTAGCTCAATGCCTACACTAGCTTTTGGAGGCGTCTAGTAAGTTCTAGGTTCTAGTAGGTTCTGGAAGAAAGGAAAAGAGAGAAGCAGAAAAGGAGTCCCAAAATTTGATTGTAAAGCCTAGGAAAGATGAAACTTAAAATATGTATAGGAAAAAACTTTGGATTATTGTGCACTTCACGTTCAGTCAATGAGGAAGGCAAACTTGGGTGGTGAAGGCATTCATATGATCTCAAGCGGCCTTAGTAGAGCTCCTTTCCACAGTTGAGGTGGATGACATGACATGAAATCCAAGGCAGCTCACAACTCCAACAACTGACTAAGAGTAAAAACTGCTTCTGTGGGGGCCCTGATGCAGGAAACCATAGCACTAACCAAACCCATAGCCTAGCAATGAGTGCTAATCAAGACACCCCAAATGGGGGCCCTTTGCATTTAGTTTTATAACACCACACTGGTTTGTCTTTTTACAAATGTTCTGATTTTGGTCCAGTCAAAGCAATGATTTGGCTTCAAACATCTCAACTTCAGCACGCACACAATATGGCCCTTTGTGGTCTGTGTTGTGTCCCTTCGAAATTCATATTTGAATTCCTAGCCCCATTGCCTCAGAATGTGACTGTATTTGGACACAGGATCTTCAAAGAGGTCATTGAAATTAGGTCATGGGTTCAATATGGCTGGTGTTTATGAGAAGAGACCAGGACCCAGACACACACAAAGGAAAGACCATGTGAGGACCTAAGAGGAATACAGCCATCTGCAAGCCAAGGGGAGAGGCCTTGGAAGAAACTAAGCTTGCCAACATCTTGATCTTAGATTTCCAGCCTCCAGAACTGTAAGAAAATGCATTTCTGAGTTTAAACTGTCTAGTTTGTGGCATTTGCTGTGGCAGGCCCAGCAAGCTAACATAGGCTCCAACACTGTGGAACATGCTTAGTCATCACACATAAGTAGTTCCTGTATTATCTACTTCACTGGAAATCCCTTGCTATTGGATTTCTGTTAATGACTTCATCTGAAAACACCACCACTTCCTGCCAAGGGCTATACCAGGAATCAGATATGACCATTTCCCAACAGAAATACAATTTCTAGAAAATGGAAGGAAGGATTCTGCTCTTCTCTGGCCTGCCCAGATCCTACTTGTATTAGGACACTTCTCTCTTGTACTCAGTTGCTGTTGATGCATTCATCTTCCCAACTAGACCCCTGGACAACTTTAGTGCAAGTTCTCTGCCTTCACCATCCTGGTGCATGCCCTACACATGTACACACACACACACACACACACACACACTACGGAGTTCCTAGGCAACAAATTGGCTGAGTGGATGAATGTCCACCAAAAAAATTCTTACGAATAGTTCATTTTCCAGCGGTCATCTTCCTTCTGGGGAAAGAGAAAACGCAAAGGCTGGGACCCACAAATCTACTTGTAATCTGGCTTCCTGGACAGGAGGAAAGTTTTCTCCTTATAACTTAGCTACTCGTCTATCATTATGATTTGTTTAGTGCCCATTAGTCTCCCTAAGAATGGGTATGCTCTGTGTAAAATCCATTTTACAAGAGAATTTCTAGTGTGTTTTCCTAAACTTCAGGCATTAACTTGAGCTTGGACTTTGCTATTTGGCAGCCTCTCCTCTCCCCGGCAAACCTCACCCCTCCAGCCTCTCTTCTCTCCCCGTTGGCCCTCATACCACCAGCTCTCCCTTCTCCATCTCCTCTGTTGTCATAACGCCTCAGTTCCTTCAGAGCATTATAATAAAAATGCTATAAACTGGCAGGTGGCTTATAAACAGGAAGCACGTGTTTCTCACAGTTCTGGAGGGTGGCAACTTCAAGATCACGGTGCTGGCAGATTTGCTGTCGAGTAGCAGCCAGTTTCCTGGTTTACGGATGGCTGTCTTCTCTTTGTGTCCTCACATGGTGGAAAGGGTGAGGACACTCATTCCATTCCTAAGAGTTTACCCTCATAATTCAGTCCCCTCCAAAATGTCCCACCTCATATATCACATTGAGCATTAGGTTTCAACATACGAATTTTTCAGGGACACACGCTTTCAGGCCATGGTATATATCCACCATAGACTTCTTGGATGGGCAAGGCAGGCACTTCCTCCAGCATCACCGAGGGAGCCCCAGCACACACATCCATCTCTGTTCAAAACCCTCAGTGCTTCTCTGTGGCCTTTCACAGTGGTTTTCAAAACAATGTCTGGGAAAACAAAACCATACTTTGCACTATTGCTTCCATTTTATTTTAGTAGCAATGCATAATTCATCTTGAAATTTTCAATAATGTTAAAAGAGAATGTGTCATTTTGATGGCTGTGGGTATGAAGAAAGTGAAAAAAAGAAGTCCTGTCTGATAAAGTCCACATTCCTTAGAATGTCAGTAGAGACCTACTGACCTGGTTCCCGCTTCCCAAGCTCTCAGCCTCATCAGTCCTATTTCCTCTACAAGCCCCAAAGCAGGAGACCCTCTAAGACACTCAGGCCTCCTAAGCCATTGTGTGCTGTTTCTCTACCTAGAACACCTTTTTTCTCCTCTCTCCTTGACCAGTCCTGGTTATTCTTCAAGGCACAAACCTCATCACCTGACAGAAGTCAACTTAGTTTCCTTTCCATCATCACAATTGTGTTATATCATGGGGATGATAGCATTTGGGTTGGCTTTCTTTTTTGGTTTTCCCCCTTTAGTGGAAGGGATTGTGGCTTCTCCAAATATGTTCCCCCCAGGCCAAGTACAGAATCAATGATAGGGTAGGTGCCCAGTGGATGTCTGGTGTATGAAGAAATGAGAGCCAGAGTGAATATGTGATACATCAGAGCTGGGTAATCTACGTCATATTCCTTCAACTAGAGAGTCCCACCTGCCTTGTAAGTCTTCTTAGGTCTTGGGGGGGGGGGCAGGTTACAGCCCCACATTTCATCTTCCAATGGCTATAGGTCTGTCAGACAGAGTCCCCTTCTTGAGACATCTGCCTAATTCACTTACGTGAACTCAAATTACTTCCCTGTGCTTGCTTCCCTTCCCGAGGCTTTGTGCTTGATATTTGTTCACCAAGTATATCAACAGTGTCGGGGGTTTAATCGAGATGTATGGACTATAAAAGGATTTACAGTATTGGCACATGTGTATGTTGGGACCAGAGCCGGAGTCATCAATCATGCCTGAAAATGTGTCAACAAGGTGAAATGGCCAGATGTCTTATTTTCACAATTTTGTAATTCTCTTTGAACAACCAAAAAAAGTGTTCCATCCAGACAATATGTTTCTTTTCTAATATATGTCACCTCCAACTACAACTGTCTACATAAAAAAATGTGCTAGGTGCCCTCTATAACTCTCCCTGCTCAGATCTGATTTGAACCCAAACAATAGGACTCAGGAAAATGGAAAGAGGAAGATGAAAGCAGAGCTCCCAGTGGAACCAAGAATGACAAAATAGTGACACAGAAAGCACAATTTATCAAATGGAAATGAGATCAATCATAGCCATACACCGCAGGCATTCAACGAGTTTACCAAGAGCCTTTAGCTCTTGTCCCAGAGACTCCACTTTTGGGGCTCCTTCCAACGTGAAGAGCTTCTGAAGTGTGTAGTATAGCAGAGTAGATAAAGAGATATAGTTTGGAATCAGAGATGTCCTTGAGCAAGTGATTTAAGCACTCTGAACTTCAATTTTCTCATCTGCTAAATTTAGCCAATAATGCATTTATCTTCTAGAATTGCCATGGGAATTGAGAGGAATAATTCAGGGTAAACACTAAGCAAAATACCTAACATGTAGTAAGCACATTGTTATTATAACATATAAGAATGAAATGTATAATATACAATTAAACAACTCTTTATACTAGGAGAAAGATCAGCAGTGTCATACCATGGTTCTTGGTAATGATCAAAGTATAATTGGGAAAATTTTTAAAAAGTGACCTTCTGGATGAAAGTAGAAAATTCAAGATTCTGCAGATAATTGGACCTGGGTTTGAGTCTCAGACTCTCTACATTTTAGTTTTGCAAATTTCTTCCCATCTTTATACTTGATCTTTAAAATGGATTTGATCAACCCTCTTTACAGTGTTCATGTCAGAAGGAGAGCAATGATGTCCAGAGAAGGTTAGATGTAGAACCTGGAAAATGTTCAGTCCAGGGCTGAGGGATGATTAGTACCAATCCCCTTTGGTTTCTGCTAAAGGTATGGAAGGATGAGTGCTTCCAAGAGGGAACATCCTGAATTTGAATCCTGGTACTCTTACTAATAGGGAACAGATATTTATTGAACATTTTAGAGGCCTTGATTCCCTCATGTGAGGAAAAACAACAAAGGGCATACTACTGGATTCACAGCTATGAGCATCTGTGGCTCCATCCTTCCTGGGCACTTCTGAAGAGTGCCCAGAATACCTCTCATGGGATTTCCTCCCAAAGATCAACCAGGAAAGTAGGACATCCCACTGTTGAGAGTTTCCCCTGAGGGTTGTAACACCCCTGCCCTTCCAGGTCATACATGGGTGCTTACTAAATACAACCCACCAGCACTAGGGTATCAAGTGGGTGAGAAAGATGCTTGGCCTCGGCCTAAGGGGGGAGGCACCAGCATACAGGGCACTTGAACCTGCATGGCACCACCCACCCTGCCAGGACCATGACCAGAGGTGAGGGTGGAGAGGATGGGAGCCAGGACACGAAGAGGATGGATACATTATATGAAGTAAATAATCTTGAATTGCCTCAAAATATTCCTTTCCAGTTCTAAATATTTGGTTCACCTTACCCTGAGCTGATATAGCAACAACAACCAGGTGTTGGTTGAAAATATCTTTCAAAAATTATGTGATGACAGATTTCTGAAAACATCTGGATGCTTAATGAAATTTATGTTCATTTTGCTCTCTCATTCACAAATACACACACACACAGACACACACACACACAGAAGGGGATGGAAGGGAGGGAGATATAGAGAGAGGAAGCAGTAACCTGTGAATAATATCAAAGAGGGGGCACTATGGATTAAAAATTTGTGTGCCCCCAAAATCCATATATTGAAGCCTTTATTCCCAGTCTGATGGTATTTGAAGTGGGGTCTTTGGGAGGTGAGTAGGTTTAGATTAAGTCATGGGGGATAACTCCCACGATGGAATTGATGGTCCTATAAGGGATGAAGAGACCATCCAGCACACTCTTTCTCCCCACCATGCAAGGACATGGCAAACAGGTGATCATCTATAAACCAGAAAGAGGACATCCACCAAGAACCTGACCATGCTGGCACCCTGATCTCAGACTTCCAGGCTCCAGAAATAAATGTTGCTTTAGCCACCCTGTCTATGGTATACTGTTACAGCAGATCACACTGAATAGCACAGGAGGAAGCCCAGCCTCTGCCTGCCCTACCCCACGTCTCAGAGCCGAACTCCCAGTCTGAGGCTAGCACATGGGTGGAAGACTCATCTGACAGAGATTATGATATAAGGTAAGAGACATCTATATGTTGAACTTCACTAAAACATCATCCTAAGGTCTTTGAAATTTCTCATTTCAAAGCTTCGAGAAATTCTCTGTGCTACAATAGATGGATAATTGGTTTCATCTTTGGAGCAGACCATTCTTTTCTTGTAGGAATACCACCTTTCAGATGGGCAAAGAGGATCGCTGTCCTTCAAACTCACCCCTTCTTTCCTTGCCGCCCACAACCCGCATACATAGAGCAAAGACAGGACATCAGGAATTGAGACTTTAAAGATGCAAAAATAATATGTGGCCCTGACTACCATGTCTAGTTCAAGGAGAATGTGCAATTGATCCATATTAGATTGCTGATGTCCCACACAGAGCCAAACTAAGTAGGCGATTCTGGAATGAAGGTCACCAGCTAGATGCATTGTGCTGCATTTGGATGACTACCTTCTGATGGGATTGTCCTGCTGGAGAATCCTGAAGGCCAATTCTTCTAAGAAGAGGGTAGGACTGCTAGGAGGGAGTGGACTTTCTCTGCATGAGCAAATCTGGACCCAGAGGAGAAGCATCTGCAGGCAGGCCTTACACCAAGATGGAGAGGGGACTTTGTCCAGTGGAGGACAGAGATGTACTCAGTGTCTTACCAATATGGTGTGGAAGGGAAGGCTGGCCTCTGCTTAAGGAGGGAACCAGGAGTGGTTACAAGACGCTTCTTACCGGATCAGCCTGGGGAGAGTCTCTTCCTGCAGAATATGAGAGTGGTTTCACTCAGTATAAGGACTCTGAACTGTAATTCCCTTATTACTCAAGTCTGCCGGAAACTTCTGTTAGACATCACAGAACAAACTATGGGGATAAAAAGGCTGTGGGATAAAAAGGAAGAGGGCCTTTCCTTCTCCCTGAAAGGCATTTAACCCAAGAGGGGGCTGGTGCTTCTAAAGCTGTGGTGCCAGGTAGAGACCCCTAAGTGAAAACTCCCAGTGAGTGAGGAGACATTTCTCCCCAGTGGGAATAGGGGAGAGCCCCAGAGGAATCACACACTGGGCACCATCACATATACCACGGGGAAGGACCCAGGACTGGGCTGAATTCCTGCCACCACTCCAGCAAGGGTCACGGGAGCACCCCTGGCTTGGACTTTCTTCCTTTCTTTCAAAATATCCAATTGTCCAACTCAATTTCTTGCCAGGCTAATCTCTCCTTAGGAAGTTGCCTGGAATACAAAATGCTATCTGATGTGGTGTTACCATCTTTTAGTTGAAAAGGGAATAGTTAATGAAACCCAGGTTTTCATAAACTTAAATTTTTTGCCCTTCACATCTGCTTTTACCCCTTTTAATAGAGAAATTGAATCTGAGATGAGCTTTTAATTAAAAATCTCATAATAATATACAAAATCCAGGAGATAAGGAAATTAAATATTAAATACGGATTTTTTTCCCTTCGCTTTTCCTCTCCACATTTCCTGTTATTTGGCATGTGCAAAGTTTATTGGAACAATAGGAGACAGAAGATCTTTTACTGTCAGAAATGACAATGCCAGAGAAGGTTAATTTTGGTGATGGGCGGGTCCAATGGCCTTTTAACGCATCAGTCCAGAACCAGACCAAGGAGTGGGCACCCCCACCCACACCTGGGGGTTTGGACACCACCACCCCACTCTCAGATGGCTAAATAAGTGAATGACAGTCCACAACGGTAGCTGAATACCCTGGGAGACGTGGGGGTGGGGGGTGGGGGGGGAGGCTGTGAAAAGGAGCTTAAATGGAGGAAAGGCCTGAATAGGGGAAAAGAGAGATCCTGGGGAAAGAAGCTCTCCTGAGAAGTAAGGAGTCTCGTCTGGATTCTTTTTCGCAACCGACAAGCTGATAGTGACACTATTGGATTGTGGAATGTGCAGCCCCTTTCTTCCATGATGGGGGCAGGAGAGTGTGGTCGCAGGAGAAAAGAAAAACCTTAAATGTTTGACATTCTAACTCTGATTCTAATGAAATTTTTAAAATAAAAATAATATTGTTTTGCAATTCCTTGGAAAATTCCAATTATCTTGAAGCTTTTGATGAAGAGAGGATGCCTAATACCTTAGTTATTTTCCAGAGCTGAATAGTCCTGGGACAAGAAGCTTTAGGAAACAGGAACAAAGGCCTCCTGGTGACGTTTTTTAGTGTTTCACCGGCCAACTCATGCCTAGTGTCAAGGTAGGGAGATTTTAAAACCTACCCTGGCAATCTCTGGTGTAAAGATTTATCTGGCATGACAAGAGTAGATTAACTAATGTCTCCGAGGGGGGTGGAAGGGACACAATGAAATGAAACCTTGCCATTTGCGACAACATGGATGGAACTAGAGCGTATCATGCTTAGTGAAATAAGTCAAGCAGAGAAAGACAACTATCATATGATCTCCCTGATATGAGGAAGTGGTGATGCAACATGGGGGCTTAAGTGGGTAGGAGAAAAATCAATGAAACAAGATGGGATTGGGAGGGAGACAAACCATAAGTGACTCTTAATCTCACGAAACAAACTGAGGGTTGCCGGGGGGAGGGGGTTTGGGAGAAGGGGGTGGGATTATGGACATTGGGGAGGGTATGTGCTTTGGTGAGTGCTGTGAAGTGTGTAAACCTGGTGATTCACAGACCTGTACCCCTGGGGATAAAAATATATGTTTATAAAAAATAAAAAAAAAAGAAAGCCAACAAACACCTCAGTGCTTGTCATTGCGAATTCACAAAGACTCATGTTTGTTTGTTGTGTGTTTATTTAAACCTCACCCCGTGCTGAAAAGAATCTGAGGAAGTCCTTACTACAGCACAGCAAGATAAAAAATAAAAATAAATTAGAAAACGGGGGCGGAGGCAAACTAAGCTGGAATACTCCGATGAAAACAGAATTTAGAAAAGTCATCAAGCAGAAAAGCATGCTGTGAATTTCTGCACAACGATTCCAGTTGGGCTGCAGATGTATTTCTGTGCACTGATTTTCTACAGGTAGAGGCACATAGTCCAGCCCTCAAATTAGCATTTGGACCAATTTCCACGTGGCAGGCATAGCTAGACAGAAAGTTTATGTGAGTAGCTCTGTCCCTACTATTAGTGGGAAAGGCACATACATTGTTCCTTAAGAAAAAAAAGTTGTTTAAAGATTTAACTTTCATTTGATCTGGGAATGTCCATGAAAAACACCTCAAAGCCAGTTCTAAACTTCAAAGCCAGGTTCAAAGCCAGATGGTGAATTCCTTTGCTCATTTAACAATGAACTGACAACCTATTACTGCCAATATCCATGCTAGGTGCTGGGGACTGAGAAACCGGTAGATCAGCATTGCCCACATGAAACTAAGGGGAACAGACAGGCCAGTGACTTGGCAGGGATGGTGCTGGTCAGAGAGGTATCTGTGGGTGTACAGAATTGGGATATACAGACAGAAATGGGATACAAATGGCCCCGTTCACCTGAACCTCTGGTGGGATAATGCTGAAGTATACGCTCTTCATCGTTTCCCAGGTTTCACCATGGAGCTAAGCTCCAGGACCTACTATGGCAGTTGGCTTAAAAAATGTACCCTCTAGTGGCTTCCTTCTCTGGGGAAACCCGAATCAAAACCTTCATTTGGGACAGACTACATGGTTGTATATGGATGTGCAGGCTATAGTAATCTTAGAATGGGTATCTGGAAAGGCCCCAATATTCTCCCTACCACATAGTAGGTGTCCAAGGAGAGTAATGGGCGTTCTTTGAGCACTTACTATGCATACACATTCTAAGCACTGTACACATATGACACATTTAATTCTTACAAGAACCCGCCCAGACAGTTATTACCATTATCATCTTCTCCACTTTGCATGCGAAGAAGCTGAAGGTGTGAAAATCAGTGTCTTGGCCCATGGTTACTCAGCCAGTAAGCAGGAGAGCTGGGATTTGAACCTAGGTCATGTGTGTGCTAGGTTCACTGGAGGCTACCCTATAAAAAACGCAGTGCTACACCACTTCTTACCAACATAGAGCCCTCTGCTATTCATGGAAATGAAGTGATGCCAGGCTTTAAATGTATCCAAAATATTAAAATGTAAGAGAAAAAGGACAAAGCCTGCTATTTGGTTAAAGAGATGTATTACCCAGCACTAGTTCTATCAACTCAACCCAAACATGATTTTGACTTTCTCTGCATAAACCCAACAATCAAAAATGGAAGGTGCAGAGCAGCAGACCTTGGCTCATTATATAGGAGAGCTTTCTAATGGTCAAAACTATTTGACATACAAACAGGCTGCTTGAACAATCTCTTGAACACCAAGAGCAATCACGTCATTTGTGCTGGAGATGTGGAGGGGTTCTGTGCATCAGGTGGTGGGTATACAACAAGATGCTGAAGACCCCTGCCGGCCCCAAGATTCAACAACACAAATTAATTGGTGTTTTTGACCCTAGACTGTTACTTGTGTGTGTCAGTGATATATTACAGTCTCTCATGTAGAAATTAATGCGCTGCACACTTTCCTTCCATGCTCCCTTCCTTGCAGGGCTGTTACAAAGATAAGAAATAATGCTTATAAAGTTCCAGGCACACAGGAAGCAAGGATAATGGGGCCATCGGGTGGTGGCAATTAGGATGCAGCCTGGAGGCTGGCTCCTTGTACTGACCACGCGGAAAGAGGTCAGATGGGTGCCCACCCTTACCCTTGAGGTAGGTGTCTTATTCTTAGGAGCCATGGCTCTGGGTTTGAGAGAGGTGCCCAAGGTCACACCACCAGTCAATGTTGGCACCACATCTGCCTGATTCTAGAGCCTTTTCTTCTCCCTCCGTGTCACCTCTGAGGGGCACCAATCAATTCTTATCCATCACAACTCAGGATCTTTTTTAAAACAACCTCTCCTGACTTTCAGTGAGGACAACAGGAATGGTTTAATTGAAAGAAAGGGCATTTTGCCGCAAGAAAATGTTGTCACTTTTTACTGTGGGCCCCTAAAACATACACAGGATTGATGAACTCGCTGTAAGCAATCTTTCTCAAATTATTTTCCCTGAATCCCACAGAAATTGTGATTGTTTTATAGTAACTACTGCTGTGACACAAAGTGCCTTTAGCAAACATCAAACATGGATAATGCCTTCACCAAGGGGAACAGCTGGCTGTGGAATAACAGCCCAGCCCAGGTGGGATCGCCAGCCCTGGCCTTGGCCTCATGATTGAGATCTTTGAACATCAGTCATAACCCGGCCCAGGCGAGCTTCACTTGGAATCAAACGAATTTATTGAAATGCAGTTTAATATTAGCTGCACAGATTTTTAATTTTTTTTTTGCAAAGGGAGTTTTTACTTCATAATTTTGCTTAATGTTCTTTGAACTGCAGCCCTACAAAATAGGATGGAAGACTTTAGACGTGCTGTAGGAACTCTAGTTTCCGATGCTCACCTTGGGCAAGTCATTTAACTTATTTTGCCCTCTGGTTTTAAGGAATAAAAGGAGGATGGGGAGAGAGGAAGGAGAAAGGAGAGAAAAGGAAAGCAAGAGGCACAAGGATAGGAGTTGGAGGCAGGAGGAAGAGGAGGAGAAGGAGAGGAAGACATAAGGGAAATCCAGGGACTGGACATACTCCTCGGGCCCTCCTGCATCAGAAGTCTGGGTTCTCTGGTGATGTGTCTGACATTGTCACTGACCCAGAGTCTAGGGGTCCTGTCTGTTTTTGTAGACACGGACATGCAGCGAAAGAGCCATGTGGCAACACGGCCATCAAGCCCAAATGCCCTCCCATCCCTGCAAGAGCAGAACTATGACATCTGACCTAGAGCTGTGACAGCTGGGAACAACTTCATGCCATGCGAAGGCAGAGCAAGAGAAGTCCCCTGCCACATGGACAGCTGGATCCGGGAGGGCTGTAGCCAGCGGAATGTGGGAAGGAACTTGTACCACTCTTTTCAGAATCCCCCAGTGCCCTTCCTTCATCCCGGTCCCAGAGCAAAGTCCGAGTGCAGGAGAGCCACGGCCAGAGCAAGGTCACAGCTGCCCCAGGAGAGGTGGACAGAAGAATGAGAACCTTGTGGCATGAGTCACTGAGAGCTGGGGGTTGGGTGTCTCTAAGGAATTACTGTGTCATCCCAATACCTACTGGTTATAGGGAGCCTGGGGGATAGGAAGAATCAGAGGCTGTAGTACATGGCATGGCTCAGAGGTCCCTTGACGGCACCAGTCATGGCTGGCTCCAAGCTCCTGCTCCTGCTGCGGCCGTCCCCACAGGCACATTCACGCTGTGGGTGCCTCTTCTTCTCCCAACACGGGCTCACCCAACCTCCTCTTAGTTTCTGATCCCAGGCGGAAGCCAGACTGACCTTACCCAACGGCTTTGTTGTTAGCTCTGGACCTATAGAGAATGCAAGAACTCTCAGTGTCGCTGTAACTCTCTGGAGGCACAAAGAACTTGCCAGAACACCATGCCAAGAACCTGGCCAAACTTTAGCCTGTCTTCTACCTACACTGAATTGTCTTCCTAAAGGTGTCTCCAAGCTGAGTCAATGCTGCTAAGCCACTAAATGTATGTTGCCCCAACCCACATCGCCAAACCGGGCTCGGTGAATCTTTCCTTAGCTGCCTTCTGTGATTTTCCATTTCTCCATAGCTCTGCCAGTGCCTTCCCACTCCTCATGGCCTCTCCTCCTCTCCTCTCTGCTCTCCCTTTAGAAACTTCATCTCCTTGTGTTAGGTGGAGTTAAGCTCAGTTTAGCCTGGGGTCTTGCACCCCTCCTGCAGGAGTCTGAACAAAGCCTGTCTTGCCACCTTCAGCAAGGGTCCAGTGTGCGTCCCCTTGACACAAGGGAGCCTAGTGTCATGGAAGTAGGTACCTTTCATCTCTGGGAATGGCACACTGGGATGCTTCCATTTCTTCCCTCAAAACATCTTCTTTCCATCAAAGGATACCACTGCCCCCCTGCCTGCCTTTGCATACAGCCTGCTCTGCTCTGGGGGTGGGGCGGTGTCCTTTGTCCCATGTTCTGCACAAGGGACTCTCAGGATGTGCAGCCCTAAGCCAGGCTCAAACTGGAGCCCTCATCCTGGGGAGGGAAGAGCCAAGCAGAACATTAGCACTTGGCACCCGGTGAGTAGGCAAGGCGAAGGCAGTGTGGGCATTCCAGGTTAAGCACCAGCTGGAGAAAAGGTCTGGAAGCAAGAAAAAAAGCAGACAAGCAGGAAAATGTTAAAGGCATTTTAAGACAGGCCAGGCAGGAGATGAGACTGTAGAACGGAGCATGACCAGAGCATGACCAGAGCATGACCAGAGCATGACCAGCATGGGAAGGTTGTGAGCTGATCAGTCAGATGCGCGTTTTAGAAAGATCGCTGTGTTCATCGCAGGATGGCCAGGAGAAGGGATGGTGGAGGGAAAAAAATCCGTCTTACTGACTTCTCAGTACCCAGCATTTAGCGCAGTGGGTGGCTTGTGGCACTCAACATATATAGCTCGGCCCTAATTCATTAACAAATGACTAACTGCTAACATTTACCAAAGGGCTACTCTATGCCTCATACTCAGCTAGGTGTTGGATAAACACGCCTCACTTTATCTTCAAAACAAGCTGTTGGGAAAGATACTGTACTTATCCTCATTCTACAGGAGGTCGGGTAGCAGGAAGCTAATGCTTCCTTTGGTTCCATAATTCACTCAGGGTTGCTGAGCAAGAAAGTGGTAAAGCCAGGATCTGACCTCAGGGCTCTGCTTTAAAGCACCTGCATTCCTAACTACTGGGCCCAGTGTTCCCCAAGCTCCCTGAAGATAAAAATCCTCCAAGTCACTCCTGAAACCTACAGATCACTGGGGGCTTCTCGGCTGGGCTCCCAACGTCTGCTACTTTTTACTAGTCTGTCCTTTACGACAGGATTCCCAGGTGATGCTTATCTGCAGGGAAGCTTGGAAAACTGGGAGGGAGTAATGAAATGATTGTTGAATTGGCCCAGAAAGTGACAAAAATGCCTGGTGAGAAATGATAGTGCTGACTGATGTGAAGAGGGGGAACAGAGCTGGGAGGCACGTCAGTCCTGGCAGAGGAGGAGGAGAATGCCAGGGACCCCGAGATGTCAGGCCCCACATCCCTCCTCCCATGATCTAAGCAGCAGGCGAGACCAAAAGAAGCAGAGAAGAGTCCTCAGTCTCCCGCAAGCCATCACTGCAAACACCGTAGCCTTGCAGGGAGACCGGGGCACCGCCCAGTAGCGAGGAGAGCTCCTGGGACCCTTCTCTAAGGTGCAGGCCCTGTGTGAGCCGAGTCCGTCTGCTGAAGATGGGCTCCCAAGTCCTTCCAGGCAGAGTCGAGCTCACTGCCTGGGACCCTTTGCCTCTGGGTGACCTGACCCTCTCCTTAAAGCAGCCCCACCCATCCCTGGGTGCCACCCCTGGGCGTCAGACAGGCCCTCTGAGGCTCCCAGGGTTTGGTTGGTGATGTTCACCCTGTCCTTCTTCGCTTTGTTTTTCTCTGCATCCCTGTCTGGCTTCCCCAGGCTCCCCACTCTTGATTTCATCCCTCATGCCTGGCCGCAGTCCTGACCTCTCACCTGGACAGCTGACTGGGGTTTTCTCTGTCTGAACTGCAGCATCTGTTAGGACTCTGGCTCAGACACCACACTGGAGTCTCTGTCCTTCCCATGGAGCTCACCTCCTGAGTCCTGCCCACCTCACTGGGGCCCACGGACCTGCCAGGCCTTCAAAGATGGAGGCCCCACTGGGAAAGGAAACATTTGCCTCTAACCCAGAGACGGTCTTCCTCCTTCCTCCTTCCTTCCTTCTTCTTTCTTTCTTTCTTTCAGATTTTATTTATTTATTTGTTTATTGCAGATTTTATTCACATATTTATTTATTTGAGAGAGAGAGAGAGATTGCATGAGCGGAGGAGTGGCAGAGGGAGAAGGAATCTCAAGCTGATGCTCCACCGAGTAGGAGCCTGACATGGGGCTCTATCTCGCAACCCTGAGATCATGACCTGAGACACCCAGGCGCCCCCAGAGTCTTTCTTGGATGCAGAGTCCAGAGTGCTCACCATTATACCTCGGAACCACCCCCAGGGCCTTTCTTAAAGGACATGGCCAGGCCGAGAACTACTTTGGTGAGGGCACAAGTGAATGTAATTGGAACATACTTTGCCTAAGTCAAAGCGTTTTTACATTTAATATGCAAACAAATTACCTGAGGAGCTTGTTAAAATGTAGATACCTGCCTGTGAAGGGAATGGGCAGGTGGTGGAGAGTCTGTACCGTGAGCACACACCCACGTGATCTCAGGTTGCTGGCCCAGGGTCCTCACTTTGAGTGGAGAGGCAGCACTGATTCTCAGGCAAACTCGGCAGACAGAGGCTTTGTCCACCAGAAGCCCACTCTGATCTCCCACCCCAGTTCACCTGGGTTAGGTATCCTTCTGGCACCTCTAGAGCTGTCCGCTCTGCCTGCCATCTCCATGGTAATTACCACCCACCCAGCAACAACCAAGAGCTCTCTAAAGGCAGGAACAGGATCTTCTGGTTCTCCTTTCCCAGGCCCTGGCACATTGCATATTAGTATTTGTTCCTTGAATGAAAAAATGAATACAATACGTTTAGGTAGATAAAGTTAAGTGTACCAAAGACCTAGAGTGAGGGTCAACAAACTTACACTGGGGAAGGATAGATTGTCACCATTTTGGGCTTTGTGAGCTGTAAGATTTTTGCCACAACCACTGAGCTTTGCCTCGGACACTACATCTATGAATGGGTGTGGTTGGCTCCAATCAAACTATTTACAACATAGTTTGAGTTGGATTTGACCCAAGGGCCATAGTCACCGACCCCCTGGCCTAAAAAATTCTCTTTTTAATTTGGACAAACATTCAAGTCATTTGAATTTGGTTATTTGTGCTTCATGTTTTATATAGTGTCAACCAGTTTTTGTTGGTTTTTTTTGTTGGTTTTTTTTGCCAAGTTATATTGGGTCTACAAAATTACTGGGTAGAGGACTGACTTATTTAAACCTCTATAAAATGAGAACAAGAGCCATTGACTTCAGGTCCCTTGATTCAACCTCTGACACTCCCACCTAGAAGAAAGTTGTATCCCTCTGTGCTTAATCAAAACTGGAACCTTGGCTTTCCTCACAGATGTTTTCTTGGTTCACTCATCCAGTTCTTGGCCTTGCTCTTGGCTCAGGAAACAACCCTAGCCCTAGGCTGTGGCACAGGGAAGCCACATCTCCATATGGGTCCATAGCCCAGACCAGCCCACTCTCTTGGCCATCTGAGGGAGCTCATGTAACTGTGGTCAAGAGAGGAGCTGGTAGGACATGTGACATGGGAAGCAATCTGTCCACATCCTTTTCTCCACCTCCTCCCCCACCTCTTCCTCCTCTTCCCATTGTCTCTGGAGGAATACATCTCTGCCTGTAAGGTGGTGGTTGGATAAAAGGGATCATGATCAGGCAAGGTCTCTTGACTTCCTTGGGAAAGTGACAAGAAATGTAACAAGCTCACAGATCACACCTTCCTGTCCAACTGTTCCCACCAGATTGGCTTCTCACTTTGAAAGATTGCCCAAGCAGGCGGCACAGGACAGACACCTCAGCAGTGTAGTGCAAACAACTTCTACCGTAATCCTATGTTCTCCTATCACACTTGTCTCTTCACACATTTCTCAGGGAGCCCTTTTCCCTACTCCCTGTTTCCCAGAACAGATCCACACAGACTTATGAGGTTTTCACGCGTCCAAGGTGAAATGAGAAAAGTCATCTGGGAGCCCTCTCTTGTTACACTGTAAGTGAATCCTCTGTTCTTTCAAATTCTGTCCTTCAGAGCATTTGTCCAAATCATTAATTATAGATTTATGTGGATGGCTCCCTACAAGCTGATATTTTCCATGAGGAAAGAACTCTGTTTGTTTGGTTCACCTCTGGATGTCCAGCATGAAGGATGATTTTCAAAATATGGCACAGCTGCTATGGCGAAGTGGGTCCTTGCCAATCAGAGTGGAGGAAGGTCTGAACTAGCAGGTTCCAGTGGACGATCAGTCCCACCCAAAGCCAAGCACAGGGCCTGATGCCGGCTAAATTCTCCACCAGCATTTGGGAATGAATACATGAATGCATTGTGTTTTTCACAAAGCTAAGTTCTGTCAATTTAAAGAACTGAGTTTTATTCTGAGAGTATGTTCTTCTCAGTTTCTGATGTGGGAAATTAGAATACTCTTTCTAAAAGAAATTAGAGTGGTAGTACATAGTAGAGTCTGTGTGGTTTTCATTTAATGAGTTTTTTAGTAAAATTTTTAAACAATTGGCAAACCTTGTCAGACTCCCCATTATTTTTTAAAATTTATTTATTTGACAGACAGAGATCACAAGTAGGCAGAGAGGCAGGCAGAGAGAGAGAGAGAGAGGAAGCAGACTTCCCGCTGAGCAGAGAGCCCGATGTGGGACTCAATCCCAAGACCCTGGGATCATGACCTGAACCGAAGGCAGAGGCTTAACCCACTGAGCCACCCAGGCACCCCCCCCCACCCCCAGACTCCACATTATTTTGAAACATTGAAAGTTTAACAAATCCAGGGTTCAGGGAAACTCTGCCCTATTCTATTTTTGTATTATTTTTGCTGCTGTTATTAAGGTATAATTCATACACCATAAAATTCATCCTTTTAAAATTTACAGTTCAGTGGGTGTTAGCCCATTCATGGAATTGTGCACCCATCACTGCTATCTGATTCTAGAATATGTCAGCACTCTACAAGAAACTCAACACCTCAGTGAGTAGTCAGTTCTGTCTCTCCCACCCTTCTCCCCTGATAATCACTAATTTGCTTTGTGGCTCTACAGATTTACCTATGCCGACCATTTTGTATAAATGGAATCCCCAAACATATGGTCTTTTGTGTCTGGCTTCTTCCAGTCAGCATAATGTTTTCAAGGTGCATCTACACTGCATCATTACTTCATTCCTTCCTATGGATGAGGATTATTCATCTGTATGGATATACCACATTTGTCTATCTATCGGCCAGTTGGGTTGTTTCCACTCTTTGGCAATTTATGAACAACACTGCTGTGAACATTCGTATCCAAATTTTTGTTTGAACATTTGTCTTAATTCTTTTGAGTATACACCCAAGAGTAGAATGGTTGGGTCATGTGGTAAGTCTATGTTTGACTACAGGAAGAATTGCCAAGTGTTTTACAAAGTGGATGCACCCTTTTACTTCCCCACGAGCAGCATATGAGGTTCAAGTTTCTCTCCAGGCTGAATACTTGTTATTGTCTGTGTGTTACAGCCATCTGCCTTAGTTCAGTCTGCTATAACAAAAACAGGTAGACCGGGGATCTTAAACAACAAACATTTGTTTCTCATAAGTCTAGTTGCTGCGAAGTCCAAGATCAGGGTGCTAATAGATTCAGGATCTGGTGCGAGTTCTCTTTCTAGTTTGCAGGTAGCTGTTTTCTTGATGTTCCCTTGCATGGAGAAGAGAGAGACCATCTCTACCATGTCTCTTCTGGTTAGGACACTAATCCCTCTACCCTCAACCCTCATGATTAACCTAATTGCCTCCAAGAGCCCCACCTCATAACACCATCACAAGGGATAGGGTTTCAATCTAACAATCTAGAGGGGACACAAGCATTCAGTCCATAATACCACACTTGAGGGTATGAAGTGAAGGGTCAGTGGAAGAGGGGAGAGAGTGATGGGTACACCTGAGAGGAAGCCTCAAGAGAGAGCTAAGGAGAACTTAGTGAGTGTGGAATCTGAAAAAGTATATAAAGAATGCAGAAAGTGCTCCATACCTCATAGAAGACATTCATTAACCAATCTGAGCCATGGACATTAAAACATAGAGGAGCATCCACCTTTTTAAAACTTAATACAAGTCATTTCTAAGTTCTGTTGTAGTTAAGTGCTGCAGAGAAAAAGTTCAGATGTTATTACAGCATACATGACAGACATTGTAGTCTGGATAGCCCAATAGCTATTCCCATCTGTACCTACAACCCGGCCCCACTACCACTTTTCCTCACCACCTTCCATTGTGGAGGCTGGAGGGCCAGATACCTTCCCAGCCTCTCTCGTAGCTAGGAGTGACAATGAGATGTGGTGCTGTTCAACAGGATGCAAACGGAAGACTGCTGCACACTTCTGAGAGTGCTTTGCTTTTCAAATGATGAGGACATCACCATTTGGAATTGCTTCCGCTCCCTTTATATTGCCTTAAACATGGTGCGATGCCTGGAGCTGCATCAGCCTCTTTGCAACCACCAAGTGACAAGCATGAAAATGAACAGACTAATGGTAGAATGGAAAAGAAAGAGAGCCTAGAGTTTCTGGTGCCTCCGTGAACAACAAAGCCCCTCCCCACATTGGCAAACACTTACCTCCAGACTTTGTTGAACTGCTCTACAACTCCTAGAGATAAGGGTCAGAGATAGTGTCACCTCTGTATCCCCCACTGCTCTGTGGAGCTGCCAGCACATGGCAGAGATTCAGAGAATGCACAGTGCACTGGCCACCAACTCGTGTATCTCATACAGCCCTCAGTACTTAATCTAAACAAGACTTCCTGACTTGCCCAGGCACTTAGAGGTGAGGACCCACCCAAAGTATCAGGAGATAACTGGCAGAGCTAGAAACAAAGATTTTTCATTAGACATGATGGGTCGGGTCCTTCTCTGGGGTCTGGTAAACAGCCACTTTTACTTTTACTATAGAGCTGCAACCTCTCAAAGTTCTAAGGTGCTTTGCTTCTTTCCAGGAGAACACGAGACATTTGCAGGGAAGGGAGAAGATGATAAATTCACAGAACATCAATGTTCAAAGACATTCTAAACTTCGCAGCTTGGGAGTATAAATTGGTGCAACCAACTTTGCAGCACCATTTGGCAGTTGCTAATAAAGCATCTGCATAAGCAATTCCCAGCCATCCACTCGCAGGTATACTCTTCAGAGGAGCCCTTTGATGTGGACATAGCAGACAGGCACAGAGAAGTTGATTGTCATGGATTTTGTAAAAGAAAACACATTGGAAAGTCCCTAATTGTCCTTCCATGAGGGACTGTATCAATGATTTCGGTCTTGTGGTCAATGGGCTACCCACACAGAAGACAAACCAAATCTACTGATAGAGAATGGGGGTGCAGGTACGTCTCAAAGCACACTGCTGAGAGAAAAAAGCAAGTCACAGAAAGACAAAGGAGACTGGATCACTGCTTCAGCTAGGTCAGGCTGCCATAACAAAATACCATAGACTAGGTGACAAAAACAACACAATGATTTCTGGAGTTCTGGAGTTGGAAGTCTGAGATCAGGGACCAATATGGTCACTATATCCTCACATGGGCTTTCCTGGGGTTCAAATCCCATCAGACCAAGGCCCCTCCCTCAGGACATAATCACCTTCCAAAGGCCCCATCATCAAATGCCATCACACTGGGGGCTAACGTTACATTACATGAATTTTGGAGAGACTTAAATAATCAGCCTATAGCAACTGCTAATTCCTGCCTCCCATTTGGTGGACAGAAGGACCCAGCCTTTCGGAGGGTCATAGCTTGCTATAGCCACCCATATCATAGATAATAGAGCAAGCCTCCCTACCCCCACCCCTGGGGTAGGGTTAGCCATACCATAGAGGTCTTCCCCAAGCCATATTGGTCTTCACCAGCCATACCCATTTGTTCCTGCCACCATCAGGTTACTTTTAAGAATGTGGATTATCATTACTTTCTTCCATAATGCTGCCCGCTATTCTTTCCTTCCCCACCCTACTTGCCTGGGATTCAGCTGGGACATTTGTACTCCGCACCCTCTCCTACCACTGAGAAGGAATTTTTCTTGGTCTGTTTGGTGTGCCTGTGAGTCCCTGTGCCTTCTGCCAGAAGCTGCTAACACATGTCTTTAGCTAGTCTATAAATGTTTGCTGAGTGCAGATATGCCAGATATTATACCAGCATGATGGAACAACAACAACAACAACAAAAAAGTTGTTGTTTCAGCTCTAAAGGGTTTGGAGTTCAGTGGTGAGTAGACTTAAAACCCTCACTATGTATATTTAATCCTCACAACATTATCAGTCCCATTTCACAGATAAATATACCGAGGTAATAGGTTTACTTCAACTCCCCAAGGTGATACTGCTAGCAAGTGGCAGAGCCAGGATTTAATTTTAAGAAGTCTGGCTCCAAAGTTAAATAAGGATAAAATATCCCCCAAATATGTAAGAAGACAAAGACTGGGTGCTGTGCTGATCTGTAGGACCCAATTCTCTGGAGGATGTGAGAACCCAGAGGAAGAAATACTCTTGGAAGGCTGCCTTGAGAAAATGACCTTTGAGCTCAGTCATGAAAAGGGCCAGAATCCATCCAGGTGAAATTGTACAGATGTTGTCCAGACAAAGGGGAAAGTACATGCACGGACCTCGGGTATGTGAGGGAGTAAATATGTTCAGGGTGCTATGAGATGTTTGATGAGGCACAGTCAGGACTGAAAGAGGGAAGATGCAATACATCCATTTCAAAATCCGTGCTCTATTTTTTTTTTCTTTAATAGTTTCATCACTCTAAGTGCCCACTTTTTAGACCCAAGGAATGTTTGTGCTTACATCTCAGCTCCAAAGCTTCTTAGCTTTGGATCTCCTGGCGTCTCATTTCCTCACCTATAACCCAGGGATAATGAAGCTCTTGCCTCAGAGTTGGGGTAAGAATTAAGTGAGTTAATATAGAGCTCTTAGAATGAGGCAGTTTTTGTCATCCTCATCACCACCATCATTTGGCTCATTCGTTTGTTTGTCATACTTGTCATGTCCCAGGGTCATGTGATGCAGGACAGAGTTGTGGGGGCAAGTCCTGAAGTTCATGTTTCCAGCTCTTCCCTCTCAAAAGTAAATCCAAGGCTAGTGAGGGGAGGGACGTACTTTCAGCCTGTCACTTGGAGTAATGCAAAACGGCCCCACATGTCCCTTTCTGATGACAGCAAGCAAGGCCACTGCTGAAAGACAAGGACTTCTATTAACAAGGAGCACAAAGGAGCTGGGCATATTAACGTTTGACTTTGTGGAAGGAGAGAGAAGGGCGCGGAGTGGGTCTCGGAGGCAGATATGGCTCAGTGGAGAGCGGCTCCCCAGGGGACTCCCAGGGCAGGTGACCCTGGAGCCTGCAGGAAGGACCCAAATAGTAATGATCTCAACATTATCAACATTGCTATTTTTAACAATAGGGTTCTAGCTTACATTTCTAGGATGCTTTACTGCAATCATTAGTTTCTTTAAAGCTCACCATATCCTCGTGAGTGAGTAGAAGCTGGGCTTATTTCTCCTATCTTGATTTTTAAGCTGAGGACCAGTTATATAACCTACTAAGAGGCAGGGCTAGAATCATAATCTAGACCCCAACCTTCAGGTAGAGATCTTTTTACTATAAATATATCCCTGCCCCGTGATTGTTCTTGAAGTACAGATAAGAACCAGACTTGTTCCTGTTCACTTAAGGAGGAGACTTCACAGTCCAGACTTCTGTAGCCCAAATGCCCTCCACTAGGGGAGCTGTAGGGGAGGAAGAATCCGACATGGGGAGATGGAGAGGAGAAGGGAGTTGGGGGAAATTGGAGGAGAGATGAACTAGAGAGATTGTGGACTCTGAGGAGCTGAGGGTTTTGGAGGGGAGAGGTGTGGGAGGTTGGGTGAGCCTGGTGGTGGGTATTGTAGAGGGCACGTATTACATGGAGCACTGGGTATGGTGCATAAAGAAGGAATTTTGGAACAGTGAAGAGAAATATAAAAAATAAATAAAAATTTAAAAAAATACTCTGTGATATGAAAAATAGAAAAAAAAAAAAAGTCCCACATCCCATCTGTCGGTTTCCAGAATTTGGAATTTGATGTATCAGTGAAATTTTGCTGCATATTTTGAAGACAGATATCGGGAGGCCAATTTTGTGTTTTGTAAATCGAGAACATAAAAAAAAAAAAGTTAAAAAAAACTCCTCCATATAGTATTAGAAAGAGAGGATATTTCAGCATTTCTCAAAAGCCCCCCAAAGTAGAAGGAATTTAACATCAGATGAAGGGCATTCCCTGAGAAACACGCAAGGGAGGGCCTTAGGAAAATGCACAACCCATTCAGGACAAGCTGTGAATGACTGTACGGGTTGTATACTGCCCAACTTCAGGGTTGAGATTACAATTCACAAGAACTATCCTGATGTGGCTCTTATTTCTTATTTCCCTAGAAGCCAACATACATTTTTTGGGAGGTAAAATGGCAGGTAAGAGTCCCTTCTAGCACGTCATTTGTGTAATTCTCAATGTTCCAAAAGGACGTATAAACACTATTCGGTCCAGATACTTCAAGGTATGTTTTGAGAATCAAAAGACATCTACCAAGTGTTCTCAAGGACCACTTAAGTTACACAGAACAATGTTTTGATTCCCTTCTGTGTAGTAGCCTTTCATGCAAACATTGCTCAAAGAAAGTGTTTTGCATGGAACAAAAGTTGGGAAGACGCTAGTCTTTCCATGCACCTAATTTTACAGAGAAAAAAAAAAATTAAAAAGTAACACAGTATCCCTGAGAGGTCCTGTGACTTTGCAAAGAACATGTGGTCTGTTAATGGTAAAAACTGTTTGGCAAGTGGCTGGAAAGATGGGGACCCCCTTCGGGCACTGCGGGCTGACAGCTCCCTACACTCATCTCAACTCCATAGACATTTGGCACTGAGGGAGCATATATACTCCTAGATGCTTCTTTACACATCTTTTCAAGTTAAAAAAATCATTTTGACCCCCCAAAACAGACCCTATTTAGACTCAGCCTTAAGTTCAAGTCACAAACATTTATCTGTTCCTTATTCTGCAGCAGACCCTGTGCTGGGTAGTAGAAGCTCATTCACTTACAGTTTTCTGGTAATCAGAGATGGACTTGTTCCTCAGGATGATCTCTTGAATTCTTAGGAGAATTTCCCTGGAGTCCTATGTTACCGTAGCATTGAAGGCCTATGTAATAACCTTGCCCTGTAACTTGTGACTCCCTGCTCTTCTCAAGATGGGCACATCCATGTAACTTTCTCTGGCCCTTAGGGTGTTGGAAAACATTGTGCAAGCAAAGGCTCCTCCTGCTGCCAGCTGGCTTTCTGGGATGTGAGAAAAATGAGGAGAGTTGGATCATTTTATCTGAGGACCTTCTAGATCGGGGTTGCATGGGGCAAATAATTGCTTGGAACATAGTCTACTAAAAGATGATTATTGTTTACCTGAAACTCAAATATAAGTGGGTAGCCTGTAGTTTCATTTGCTAAAGCTGGCCACTCTACCCTAACTCAACAGCTTTCCGAGGATGCATCAGCTGGCTGCAGGCATGTGAGTGAGCCCAGCCAAGATGAGCCAAACCTGGCTGGACGAGCAGGACTGTCCAGCTGATCCACAGGCTCCTAAGAAATAGAATGTCTGTTGTTTTAAGCCACAGAGTTGTGGGGTGGGGTGGGATTGTTTTGCATCCCTAGGATGGATATCTACACAGCACCTTAGAAAAAACCCTTCACTGACACAATCAGCTGTAACAGAAGAAAGCCATCAAAAAATCCTGTGTCGGCAGAAACAAAGCTTTCCCATAAACAGCCTCTTGATAGTGGTGGATTTCTGGAAATCTTATGGTCTACTGTGGTTTGTGTTACTGTTGATAGCAAACTGAGATGTGTGATCAATAGGCAGTACGTTAATAGGGCACACGTCTTGTGGGTTCATATGAATTTGTGTGTGAGCTCCCACATATACATATCTTCAGATCTTGAGAGAAGCTGGCTGTTCATGTGAGTGGTCAGTGTTGGTCTCTGAGATGCAATTTTGAGAGCTGGACGCCATGGTAGAAAAGGTAGGGAGGTGCTGTAGACCTTGATGGTTTCTCAAACCTGGGGCAGGAAGGGCTCATTCAGAAAGAGAGGCTCCCAGGTAACTTCAGACAGAATGAGTCACCATGATCTGGCCTGTCTGCCTTTTGTCTTCTTGTTTGCCTTTTTTCTTAGTATCACAAGAACCATGGCTATATTTCCATTGCAAAAATTTCCAGTAATACTAAAATACATAGTAAAGGGCAAGAAAGTCCCTCATACCCTGTCTGTTCCCCAATGGGGCAGATTTAACCTAGCATTGCATGTGCACATTACCCTTCTCCTAGCCCTCAAACACACAGGAGATAACAACGTAATCGTGGTTCTGCAAATTGCTGTTTTCTCTTAAAATAAGTCTTAGCCCTCATTCCGTGCGGTGCCTGACTATTCTCCCCACACGGTCCATGGATTGTGAGTACTTCCCTTTTAATGAGCAGTTAGGTTGTTTCCACTTTTCAATGTTAAAAATAAATTTCTAGTTAATATCCTTGAATTCATGCACTTGTGCTCAAGAATGATTCTCTACTTAGAATGTTTTCAGAGCAGCAGAACTTGAGCCAAGTGTGCATTTTAGAGTTTGATGGCTATTGTCAAATTTCCTTCTAAAAAGTATTAACGAATTCATCCCCCATCAGTGATGCCTGAAAGTATGTATCTCCATACATCTTCCCAGCCCAGGACTATCAACCTTTAATCTTTGCCAAACCGAGAGGTAGAAAATGTTGATTTATTTCCATTTGAGTGTCTTTAGTAATTAAACAAGTTGAGTATTTTTCCATGTGTTTCTTGGCTGTATGTGTTTCTTTTATGCCTCTGCCTATTTTTCTGTTGTACTTCTTGGTTTTCTAAATGATTAAAGAAAAGATTTTCTATATTCTGGATGTTCATGAAAATATCAAAATAATCTATTCCAGCAATTTAATTGTCTTCAACTTTATTGATTATGGAATTTGATAAATAGAAGTTATTTTTTTTTACTTTTTAAAAACAATTTTAAATTTAGAATAGTTTTAGATTTACAGAAAATTTGTGAAGATTATACAGAAAGTTACCATATACACTACATTAAATTTCCCAAATACCAGTGCATTGCATTAGTAATAGTATATTTGTTGTAATTAAACCAATGTTGTTACATACATTATCATTAACTGGAGTCTGTGGTTTATTTAGATTTCCTTAGTTTTTTTTTATTTTTTTTGGCAACTGTACCAATAATAATTTTATTTGTACGTGTGTGTTTTTTTTAAGTTTCTACTTTAATTCCACTTAGTTAACATACAGTGTTATATTAGTTTCAGGTTATGATATAATGATTCAAGAACTTTATACATGATTCAGCGCTCATCACGGACCAGTGCATGCCTTAGTCCCCATTGCCTATTTAACCCATCCTCCCACCAACCATTGCCTGTTGTCTATAGTTAAGAGTCTGTTTCTTGAATTGTCTCTATCTCCTTTTTTCCATTTATTTGTTTGTTTCTTAAATTCCACATATAAGTGAAATCGTATGGTACTTGTCTTTCTCTGACTGGCTTATTACATTTATCATAATATTCTCTAGCTCTATCCATGTCATTACAAATGGCAAAATTTCATTCTTTTTGATGGTTGAGTAATATTCCATTATGTAGATATACTGCAGCTTTATCCATTTATCTGTTGATGGACACTTGAACTGCTTCCATAATTTGGCTATTGTAAATAATGTTGCTATAAACATAGGGATGCGTGTATCCTTTTGAATTAGTGTTCCTGTATTCTTTGGGTAAGGACTCAGTAGTATGATTGCTGATTTCTAGGACCTTCCACACTGTTTTCCAGAATGGCTGCATGAGTTTGCATTCCTATTAGCAGTGCATGAGAGTTCTTTTTGTTCTACATCCTTGCCAACCCCTGTTGTTTCCTGTGTTGTTGATTTTAGCCATTCTGACAGGTGTGAGGTGATATCACATTGTGGATTTGATTTGCATTTCCCTGATGACTGGTGATGTTGAACAAGTTTTCAAGCGTCTGTTGGCCAGCTATATGTCTTCATGGGAGAAATGTCTGTTCATAACTTCTGCCCATTTTTAAATTGGGTGTTGAGTTTTATAAGTTTTATGAATTTTATAAGTTCTTTATATAGTTCTGATACTAACCCTTTATCAAATACATCATTTACAAATATTTCCTCCCATTCAATAGGTTGACTTTTAGTTTTGCTGATTGTTGCCTTCATTGTGAAGAAGCTTTTCATTTTGATGATGTCCCAAAGGTTTATTTTTGCCTTTGTGTTCCTTGCCTCAAGAGATATATCTAGAAAGAAGTTGGTTGCTATGGCCTGTATCAAAGAAGTTTTTGCCTATACTTTCCTTTAGGATTTTATGACCTCAGGTCTCACATTTATGTCTTTCATCCATTTTGAAATTATTTTTGTGTATAGTATAAGGAAGTTGTCCAGTTTCATTCTTTTGCATATTGCTGTCCAGTTTTCCCCATACTGTTTGTTGAAGGGACTGTCTTTATCCAATTGGATATTCCTTCCTGCTTTGTCAAAGATTAATTGACCATATAATTGTGGTTTTGACCTAATGAAATTTTTCTCTTTCAGGATCCCACTCAGGATACCACATTACAGTGAGTCATCATATCTCCTTGGGCTCCTCTCAGCTGTGACAGC
This sequence comes from Mustela lutreola, assembly GCF_030435805.1. Classification (NCBI taxonomy): domain Eukaryota; kingdom Metazoa; phylum Chordata; class Mammalia; order Carnivora; family Mustelidae; genus Mustela; species Mustela lutreola. The sequence continues at coordinate 6,979,789 of NC_081292.1, read as the reverse complement.
TTCTTGGATATTCCTTGTTTTTAATGACTATGGCAGTTTTGATGAGTACTGATCAGGTATTTTGTAGGATGTCCTTTAGATAGAATTTGTTTGATATTTTCCCCATGATTAGATTTTTGGTATGGGTTTTTTAAAAGAAATACTACAGAGGAAAACTGACATTTTTATCATATTATATCAAGGGTGCATACTATCAACATGACATCACTTTTAATGTAAATCTTGATCTTCTGGCTGAGATAGTGTTTGTCAGGTTTCTCCACAGTGAAGTTACTCTTTTCCTCACCATTCCATATTCTACTTTTAAGAAGAAAGTCACTTAAGGAGTCAGGCACTGTGCTCTACTTCCTGGAGGGGAGAGTATCTACATAAATTATTTGGAATTCTTCTGCACCAGAGGACTATTTATTCTTCTCCACTTATTTATTTATTCAACCATTTATTTGTATCAGTATGACCCATGAATATTTATTTGACAATTTGGGTTATAATCCAAGGGAACTTTAATTTTTTGCTTGAATTGTCCCAGCTTTGGCCATTGGGAATTCTTCCAGTTGGCTCCTGTGTCCTTTTGATAGATTCCCCTCTATCATTGTGACATTAAAAAAGAAATACTTTATGGCATTATAAAGCTTGTCTGGTATGTTTCATGCTCCAGTCTTAGAATCAATTATTTCTAGAAGAAATCTTGGTTCCTTTTCTTGGACAATGATATTACCAACCAACATTGGGGTGGTAGGTATGCTTGTTGGTATTGTCCATTCTTTAAGATTTTAACCACTCTAATAGGTGTGTAGTAATATCTGATCATTGATTGAATTTATAATTCTCTAATGGCAAATTATGTCAACTATTGTTCCACATGGTTATTTGCCTCTGCATATCTTCTTTAGTGAAGTGTGTTTAGGTTTTTTGCCCTTTTAAAAAGTTGTGGTAAAATACACATAACATAAAATTTACCATTTACCCATTTAAATGTATATTCACATTCTTGTGTAACTATTATCAATAGCCATCTCCAAAACCTTTTCCAACTTCCAAAACTAAAACTCTATACCCATTTAACAATAATTCCCCAAATCCTCCCTTCCCACAGCCTCTGGTAGCCATCAGTCTATATTCTATCTTTATGAATTTGGCTATTTTAGAAACCTCATGTAAGTGGAACCATAAAATATCTGTTGTTTTATGTCTAGCTTTTTTCACTTAGTGTAATGTTTTATATTGTAACATGCATCAGAACTTCCTTCTTTTTAAAAGCTGAAAAATATTTCATTGTGTGTACATACTAGGTTTTTTTTTTAATCCACTCATTTATTAATGGACACTTGGATTGTTTCCACCTTTTGGCTATTGCAGATAATGTGGCTATAAACATGGGTGTATAAATATCTCCTAAGTCTCTTTCAGTATTTGGGGATATACACCCAGAAGTGGAATTGCTGGATCGTATGGTAATTCTACTTTTAATATTTTGAGGAGCTGCCATACTGTTTTTCACAGTGGCTATACCACTATACATGCCCACCACAGTGCACTGGGGTTCCAAAGGCTCCATATCCTCTGATACTTGGTGTTTTTCATTTGTTTATGATGCCCCCCTAACAGGTGTGAAAATCCGTATCATTACGGTTTGATTTACATTTCTCTAATGATTAATAATGTGGATCATCTCTTTATGTGCTTGTTGGTCATTTGTATACCTTCTTTGGAGGAATGTCTACCGAGTCCTTTGCCCATTTTTTAATTGGGTTGTTTGTTCTTTAGAGTTTGAGTTGTTTGCTTATTTATTAAGTTGTTTGCTTTGTGTTGTTGAGTTAGGATTTTTTGTATGTTTTGGTTATAAGTCTTTTTTAGATATTGTTTTATAAATATTTTCTTCTAGTCTGTGGCTTGACTTTTCAAACTCTTAACCTTATCTTTCACAGGGTGAAGTAAATGTAGATTCTCTTCCATACTTTACTCTAGAAATTTTATAGTTTTTTATTTACATTTAGTTTTATAATCCATTTGAGTGCATTTTTATGAAAAATATAAGGCCTCTATTTCTGTTTGTTGTTGTTATTATTATTATTATTTTGCATATAAACATTCAGTTTTTCCAGTACCATTTTTTTCCCAGCACCATTCATTGAGAAAATTATCCCCATTGAATTGAATTCTTCTTACTCCTTTGTCAAAGATCAGTTAACTTTATTTATGCGGGTCCATTTCTGGACTCTATTCTGTTCTGTTGACTAACATATCTATCCTTTGACCAATACCATGCTGTTTGATTACTGTAGGTTTGGAGTTTGTTTTGAAATTGGATATTGTTAGTACTCCATCTTTGTTCTTTTTCTTTGGTATTGTGTTAGCTAGCTTTGGTCTTTTGCCAAGTTTCCATGTAAACTTTAGAATCATTTTGTTATCCACAAAATATCTTACTGATATTTGTATTAAGTTGCATTGATCTACAGAGCAAATTGTAAAGAATTGACATCTAACATTGAGTTAACATGTTAATATTGAGCCTTCCAACCTGCAAACATGGACTAGCTCTCTGTTTATTTAGATCTTTCTTTCATCACTGTTCTGTAGTTCTCCACAATACAGATCTTGTACATAAGTAATTCATTTTCTGGTTGTTACTATAAACACTAATTTTTTAATTATAAATCCCCATTGTTCAATGTCAGTTTATAGGAAAGCAATTCACTCTTTATATTTATCTGTATCCTGCAACCTTGCTATAATCACTTATTTCCAGAATAAGGAATTTTTTGGCTATTTTTAAGATTTTCAACATCAGGATTGCCCAAATGGCTCAATCAAGTAAGCATCTGCTTATGACTCAGGCCATGATCTCAGAGTCCTGGGATTGAGTCCTGTGCCTGGCTCCCTGCTTAGCTTCTCCCTCTCCCTCTGCCCCACCCCACTCCCCCCAACTTGTGCTCTCCATCTTTCTCAAATAAAGTATTTTTTAAGGGATTTTCTATATCAACAAACATGTCATCTGTGAACAAAGTCAGTTTTATTTCTTCCTTCTCAATCTGTTCACCTTTTATTTCTTTTCTTCCTGTCTGTTCAGCATCCAGTGTGATGCTGAACAGGAATGGTAAGAGAGGCCATCTTGACTTGTTCCTAATCTGGAGAAAAAGCACCTAGTTTTACACTATGAAGTGGGATGCTGGCTGTAAGGTATTTTACAGCTGCTCACTATCAAGTTGAGGAAGTTCCCTTTTATTCCTAGATTGCTGAGAGTTTTTATCATGAATGGGTATTGTCAAAAGCTTTTTCTGCATAAATTAACATGGTCATATGGGCTTTCATCTGTAAACTGTTGATATGGTGGTTTACACTGATTGTTTTTGAAATGTAAAACCAGCCTTCTATCCCTGAAAGAAATCCCACTTGGTCATGGTGTATAATTCTGTTTACACATGATTGGATTTGATTTGCTAATAGGTTGTTGAAGATTTTTTACATCTATGTTCATGGGAGATATTGAGCCATAACTTCCTTTTGTTGTAGTTTCTTAAACTACTTTTGGTGTTGGGATAATTTTGGCCTCATAGAATGAATTACGAATGTTGTCTCTGATTTTATTTTCTGAAAGAGATTATGGACAACTGTTATTATTTGTTCCTTAAATGTTTGTAGGATTCACAAGTGAAACCAGTGAAATAAATTATCTCACAGCTCTCTTTTCATTACATCAAACAGTTTTTTATAAGTTTGATTCTCAATTTGATTTACTTCAAAATATTTTTAAATTTCCCTTCAGATTAGAGAAGAACTCAAGGTGAAGGCATTCTGGGTCAAGGACACAGCAAGGAGGAGTGAGGGAACATGCCAAGTTTGTAGAATGAAGATTAATTTTGTATGACTGTTGCAGAATAGAGGAGTAGTACCCAACAACAGAAAAGATAAGAGGTAAGAAGTCAGATCATGAATACCTTCACCTGTCATGCTAAAGAGTTCAGATTTTATCTCAGAAGTAATGGAGGATAAAACACCCTACTAATTAGTATTGAGTCCAGATACTATACTTTAATCTAAATTCTTGTTTTTATCTAGAATTTTTGCTACCTGGCATCTATCTAATTAGTATGGCTTAGAAGAGCCAATCTCCACAGTACCCTCATGTCAGGAAAATGTGGAATGCTAGTCCCTCTCCTGCCACTGAATACTGAACAAAGGAAATAAGAGGAGTCTATTCTTCATTTCCCAGATTAAGTAGGTTACCAAGCAGTACACTCTCAGAGTGCTCCAGGACATATTCCTTATGTAGCAATTAAATTCAATAGCAATTTACTGTCCATCCTCCTCTCCAAGGGTTTGGATGAGGGTGCAGTGGATTCCCTGACCTTTTCTCCCTAGCACTACCAATGACTGAGAAAGATTCTAACTGCCTATATTAAATCCCTTCCTCTTCAGAACACCTGAAAGTCTTTATCTTTTTCTGAAACACACCCCAAATGCTTCAGTACGTGTCACAGGAGTGGATCCAAGGAACAGGACATCCAACGGGGTTATATCTGAAGGTAGTAATGGCCTCATCTCCAGTGGAAAATCGAAAGTTGGGAGTGCTTTGCAAGTATTGGCTGTTTGACAAGGCATTACAAAAACAAGATGTACTCAGGGGACCATTAGCTGGTTTATAAGCAAAAATAAAAGAGAATAGAGAGAGTCCAGAAATGTGGGACCTTGCAGGATCAGAAAAACCTGACTCTAGATTCCAGATGGTAGAAAATAAGATTTAGAAAGCCTAGAAAGAAGCAAGCAAGCAAACAAACCAACCTTGCAACAAAGATGAGATTAAGAATGTATGACTTTCCCACTTAATCCCAACAGTCCCATATACCATGAAGTTGAAAGAGAAAGGCATGGGACTGAAGAAGCAGAAAAAAGAAGAAGAAGAAGGAGAGGAAGAAGAAGAAGAAGAAGAAGAAGAAGAAGGAGAAGGAGAAGGAGAAGGAGAAGGAGAAGGAGAAGGAGAAGGAGAAGGAGAAGGAGAAGAAGAAGAAGAAGAAGAAGAAGAAGAAGAAGAAGAAGAAGAAGAAGAAAAAGAAATAGATTTGAAAAATATGTTCAGGAGAGATTTTTTTTGGTATTATTATTGGCTCATTGAACTCTCAGGAAGCAAAAAGATCAGAAGTCTACTAAGGTTTTGGGAGGATTGTATTACCAAGGAAACCATAATTTCAGACTAAAAAGATCCCTGAAGATTTGAGACTTGAAACAACTATCACTCCTTCAGCCTTCTATAAGCAAACAATAGTCTCCAAAAACTGCACAGCCCCCCAGGAGATCTTCTGCTCAGCATCTACCTCACATGTGCTCACAGAAGAAAATGAGGAAAGAAGGATTCCCCCAGAGGGTTAACGCCGGGGCCATTGAGGAAAATGGACATGTTGGTTCTGCCCAAAGACCAGAACAAAAGTCTTGGGAACCTCTCTCTGCTAGGGCAAGGAAGCTTCATAATCTCTACACTATAGGATTTCCACTTCGGTATGGATCAATGACTAGTATGTGCCTTCTTTCCTCTCCTTTTGTGAGTGGGAGATTTTACTGTGGAATTTCTCTCCCTACTCCACCATTGTACATCAGGGGAAGAGACAATTTTAAATTCTAGTTCATAAGTTCCCAGATCCCTAATATCCTGTGCGGTACTCCATGTCCTTTCTTGACCGACAGCATTTGGAGATTAACACTTCCTTAAGAAAACCTTGAGAATGATGTACTAAAAAATGGTATGCCCACTAGGCTGGGTCCCTGAATGATGGTCGAGAGAAAGTCTTTTGCTGACCCATGTTGTATGGTGATGTCAGAGAAATAAACATCTAATGGGTTAGGAAGCCAAGATTAAGGAATTGTTTGTTATAACTTTTAGAGTTAAGTATCCTAATACATTAAGAGATAATCTCAAGCCACATAGTAACTCAGAAAAAGATACACCCAGTACCCTGGTCTCTTGATCCCAGTCCAGTAAGTTTTCTACTGGTAGAATATGTCTTGGGCTGACCCTAAAATGACAGGTCACTCCCTGAAGGCCCACCTTTATTCACTAGAATGATGATATGGTTCTGTTGTTTCTCAGTCTATGGATCTAGTCTAGGTTAGCAAGCATGATGGAGGTATCATCTGCTGTCCCGGTTTCCCTCCCTTTACTTGTTGAAGGGTTTTATGAAGGTCTGTAACTAGGTAATCATCCTCATCCTTTATGAGCTTGACAATCTTCCCCCCATTTTATTACATTTACTGTTCTTGCTTGTGCAGGTGCTTTTATGATTGGGAGAACAGTTGTCTTGCTCTTGAGAAACTCAGGATTATTCCTCAGTGGTTCGTATAACTTGTCACAGTATTTTTCACAGGAATTCTTCTCAAGTTTGCTGTGAGAGCCTCGTACAGGCGTCCTCCTGACAGTGCTGTGAGGCTGGAGGGCTCTGACAGAAAAATCATCCCCTCCCAGTGACAGCAGCTAGCTCTCAGACCCCAGCTGGCCTCTCTGTTCCTTTAAACCCACCACCCAGGGTCTCCTTGGTTTCCTCATGAATTCAGAGGTCTGAGGTCAAAGGCTGAAGGTTAAGGGCTTTCTTTGCAGGAAGAGAAAAGAAAGGAACACAAAGTCCTTTTATATGTAACCTGTTTGCACTCATACAATAGTCTGTGGTGGGGAGTGGAGTGTTATCTTTTGGTACACAGTCTTTGAGGTATTGGCCACCCTGGGAAGACTGTGCTACTCCAACCACCATCACCCTATTTTACTTAGATGACTTTGTCTTTCCTTTGTTCTTCCATAATATCCTACATTTATCTCTCTTGCAATATTTATCTGTTTTGAGAATAAAACAGCCATTCATCTCTGAATTGCAGACAGCTTAACCAGTGCGTGGTACATAGTAAGTAATCAATATTCATCAAGCCAACATTGATTAAGCACATACTAACACCAGGACCTGTACTAGGCTCTCAACACAAGAGTAACCAATACACACAAATCACCTGACCTCAGAGAGGTTGGGTTCATGGGAGATAGACAAGAACCAAGGTCACAAGGAGGAGAGTGTTGGGAGTCACTATTGCCACGGAGACAATAAGGCGTTGATGGTCCAAAGTTGACCAGAGGCAGAGGGGAAATGACATGGTCAGGGAGCCTCATTGAGGAAGACCCCAGAATGGAAACCCAAAAGAAGGGAGAGGAAGAGATCTGGGTGAAGACAAGTCCAGGGAGAGGGAACATTTCAGTCTTCTATGTGGTAGCGGAGCAGCAAGGACTGCAATGTAGCCCGATGGGGCCCAGCAGAAGGTCTGAGGTTGGATGGGCAGCCGAGGACCAGGATGGCGCAGGCAGGGATCATGGCTTCATTCTGAGGACAGTGAGAAGCTACTGGAGGGTTCAAGCAGGGGAGCAACATGCTGCACTGCATATTTTTAGAAAGATCCTTCTGGACTACAGGGCTAGGAACGGCTGGCAAGGTTGAATGATCCCAGGGGTAGGAAGGAGGTGTTTGGTGCTCCCAGCAGGGGCTGAGGGTTTAGGCAGAGGGACAGCAGTGAGCCTGGGCAGTGCTTTCGAGGTAGAGTTGAGGGGATCACAGTTCCCCATTGAGAAAGGGATAAGTCAGCCTCCAAACACATTATGACATTTTTAAAGCATCTCTTCCATTTCCAGTGTTTTACACTTGTTACCTCATCCCTGCATTCATGGGACATTTACGGTTCATCCTGTAGGCCAGGCACTAAGAAGTAGAAAGTATTATCCCCATTTCAATACTTGGGAAGTTCGATGACAGAAAGATAAAGGGCTCTAACCAAGGTCTCAGAACTGGGAACAGGATATAAGTCTCACTTCAACGTCCCTGTTATTACAGCAAACTATATTTCCTCGCACTGCTCTCAGAGAGGCAAGAACTTCCATGGCTTTATCTCCTTCATAAAAGTACTGTAACTACAAATAATAATCACACCTCCCATTTCTTGGGCACTTACTATGTCCTTGGCACCGTACCTAGAGAACAATCTACAATGTCTCATTTAACTCTTAACACCCCTGGGAGGCAGATGATGGAACAGGCTGAGGGAACTAATTAGCCCACATTAATATAATTAATATAGAATGCTAGCAAGAATTAGTAGGTAGTGGAACCTGGTTTCAAAACCTGCCTCTGAAGGACTCTTTACTAAAATGGTTTTCTCTCTCCACTGATACACAAAAAATATTTGTATTGTCCTTTACCGTTTATGGAGCACCCCCTACTTCCAGGAGGCACATCACCTCCTGTAGGGTTTGGACTGTGGGCCAGCACAGGTTTAGGCAAAAGAATGACAAAGAGACACAAGGAAGCTGTGTAGACAAAATGTCTGCCGAGACTCCTCCTGTTGTGCCACATTGTTCCAGAAGGAGAGCAGTAGCCCAACCCAGCATTTACCCATGTGGGTCAGATTCCAATACACACACCAAAGCACCTGAAAATACAGATCTTTTGGATTGGCACAGAAGAACCCCCCACACCCTAGAATGTTATTGAAAACATTGCCAATAAAAGTGATGAACCACTTCTGCAAGTGACCCAAGACTAAAACTTTTTTTTTTTCCTTCTTTCCTAGAACGGCATCCCCTTCATCTGTCTTATATTGTAATCAGATACAACCTTGATAGAATGAAAGCAGAGGTCACACTGAACAAACTGGCACTTTACGTGCTCAGAAAAAGGCTCCTTTGTAACAGGGAAATTATAGCATTTCTATAGAGGGATTTTTCTTAAAAGGACAGGTTGCTTTGTTCAAATGGTGCTGATTTCAGCGCTCTGAGGAGAAGGCCCTTTCAGAGTGTCGACCTACTGAAATTTGTGGGGTTCCTTTTGTTTGTAGAAAGCTGAATATATTACAGGGGGGCGTATTAAAATAGAAGTGGTAAGCCATTTGACTAGGCAATGTTTTGATTGTCCAAAAACACCAGACCATTTTACATTTTGCTTATACAGTGTCAGATATCCTAGGAGCACTGTGTGAAACACGGTTTATCAGATCTCTGTGGGTCCTGAGTCACACTTTCTGTCCATAGTGTGTTGATTCTCTTGGGAAGAGAGCTGACATTTTTTTAGCAGTGGGAATCCTGATCACAGTATTAGGTGTACATTTAAAAGGACAAACAACAACAGAGCAAAACTCCTGAGTTTAGGTGATGTGCAGGAAGAAAAGAAATAAAACTTGGACCCATGGTACTCTACCATCCGCTGGAGCCAGGCCAAGCTTCAGGAAATCACATTGCAAAGCAGAGTGTGAACACAGGAAATGTGTTTGAGCTAAAAAGCAAGGTTTTGTGTCAATCGAAATGCCAGGCATGTCATGTCTCAACATGTAATGTTATCAAAAATTAAGTAAAGTGTTTCATTTTCCTGGTGTCAATTCTAACACTTAACAATATTTTTGGCATGGCAATTACTGTTTTCATTCCATTAGGCTTTCTGTGAGTGGGAATGTTTTGTCTACAATCCTAATAATCATACTTTTTATGAGCAGATGTACTGCTTCATTAAACCTGATTGTTTATAACTAATAATAAAAGTTTTACCAAACCTACTAAACCCCATATTTGTGCTGCAAGTGCTTACTTCTCACCCCTTAAGATATGTCATGCATATGAAATCAGTACTGCCATTTTTCATGGAACAGCTGTACTTGTGGTGGGGTGAAATGAGAGTTCTAATCTCCTCTCCCAGGTAAGAAAAAGGAGGAATTGCAGTGTGATACTCTTTAATTTCATTCACACTGTACAAAGCATTATAATTTAAATCCGGGCAGGAAGAAGCTGCTTCCCCCTGCCATCACAAGGCCACTGCATTATTTCCCAAGAAATAGGACACGAGTTTCACTAATAGGAAACCTATGAATGTTTTGTGCATTCTAGCCCATAAATAAGGAGGAATGAATCAATCCAGAGGCAGCAAGATGGGTTCGATTTTAGACTGGATGAGAGAGACCTAGCTACAGCGCAGAGGAAGAACAACCGCCCCCCACCACCCCCCGCCGCCGGGCAACCATTTTGCAACCCTGGGACTGGATCTGCACAACACATACACTTTCTCTGTGTGAAGCCGCTGAGCTGTCAAAGTGCATGCATTACCGCAGCAGAGCCTAGCCTATTCTAACTAAAAAATATTCACCTCTCAGGGCTGTGGCGAGGATCACAGGAGAGGTGTTTGCAGAGCACCTGGGGTAGGCGGTGCTGACTCTCGCACATGCGCAGTGATGGTAGCCCCTCCGGCACCCAGCCTGCACCCCTACCTGAACTGGGTCACCCCCACCTAGGAGGAGAAGAAGGCTCAAGAAGCAGGTTGTTCCTGTCTCACCTCTCTGAATGTCATGACAACCTAGAAAATGTTATAAAGCCCACGAGGGCATATGCAAATGAGGTGTGTGACTGCCAGATTTATAGAAAGTTGATAACAGAGCTCTTGGGCAAACAAAGGCAGCTCTGGAGTAAAAGGTTGGAGAGCATTTTGATGCAAATGAATGAAGAGGTATTTTTCTCTCCTGGTCAAATCTTCCTTGGCTGAGATAATAAACAATTGAAGCATCCTGGTCCTGTCCCAGGTTTGTTAATCAGAAATGGCACCTGATGAGGTGGCAAGTCAGCCCTGGCCCTGGCCACTGGCCGCTGGCCATGGGCAGAGGAGCCAGTGGGGTCCTACGGGGTCACTTGCTCTGACTTCAGAAATGCCTCCACTGCCACAGTAACGCCAACAGGTTCGGACTGGAATGGACTTACCCTCTTTGTTCCTTTCTGGACACTAAAGCAGGTGCTGGCTTTGGCTCTATTTTCTGCCTCCAACCAGCTGTGTGCTTGGGAGGGTTGTGTTCTCTCCAGGACATCCTTCTTTCCCCTGCACAGAGGCAGATGGGAACAGAGCAGGGCTTTGCCCATTTCATGCAGCGACAGCCGAACCCACATTCCAAGCACAATCTTGTGCAGAAAGGCGACATAAAGCATGAAACATTAGAAATGTTTCAGTCGAGAAAGGAACAGGTGCTGAGGGACCCTCCACAACCACCTCACTGGGCATCTCCTCAGCATCCTTCGCTCTGTGGGCTCTGGTTTGAAAACTTCAGGCTTGGATCATCTTGCAGGTCCTTTTGAACTCTGAAATCCTGCGACTTCCTTCCTTTTATTCATGCACAGTTTCCCCTCCCCTAGCAGAGCCCTGGGCTGCCTGTTCACTGGGCTCCTGCTTTCCAACACTCAGTTTTGTCTCTGGCTTTTCTCAAACCTAAAGCTGGAAATCTTTCTTTGAAGGGACTAGAAGGAAGTGCTTTAACAATTTGGAACCATCCTCTGTTCCTGAGGATCCACCTCTCTTCTTTCCCCTTTGCAAAAACAAAGAAGGTACTGATAGGAACCCTTTCCTGTGTTTTCATAGTACTTATAGTTTGCATAAGTAATTTTATTTTTTTAAATTTTTAAAAGATTTTATTTATGTGTTTGTTTGTTTATTTGAGAGAAAGCGAGCCTGTGGGGCTAATGGGAGGGAGAGCAACAAACTGAATCTTCACTGAGCAAGAGCCCAGTGGAGGTCTCTATTCCAAGACCCTAAGATCAAGACTTGAGCCAAAATCAAGAGTCAGCCGCTTAACCAACTGAGCCACCCAGGCACCTCTATATGAGTCATTTTAAAGCCTTCCCTCAGTTTAAGAATATGGTAAAGGATGAGAGAAGGTGAGGCTATCCCCCTTCACCTATTAGAGGATCCCCAGATATCACTCAAAGAAAGACCTTGGGGCTCAGTGAGGTGCCCTACAGAAGCTGCTGTGGAGCGGGGAGAATGGCGCCACCCAGCTCCTTCTCCGGGAACTACACACAGCATCTCAGCAGCCACCCCCGAGCTTTGAACTGTGTGAGCATCTGTGTTTTATCTGCACTTATTTTGTGCATCTTGGCAAGATGTGTCCTTAGGTATAAGAAAAGAGCAGGGAGGTTATTTTTTGGTCTGGGAATGCTCAAAACATTTTCCATATGAATGAATGGTAATTGCTTTTTTGCTTTACCTCATTTTGGCTTACAGATATTTTTGTAGGAATGCTCTGCTTTCAGATGGCGGGGGACCCTGTACTGGGGAAGCAGAGTGTCCCTGAGTACCTGGACAGTATCCAGGAAGATGAATGGAAAAGGAACAGTAGAAAGGGGAGGAAGGGTTCTGAGAGAGAGTAGACCTAGAATGGATGGAGTATTTTCCCAAGAGACCTAAACCTGAAGGGGCTGTTTTCGATGGGAAGAAACTGAGTTTATATTCTCCCCACCACCCACTACCCATTACTATCTCCAACAGCCAGAATGAGGAAGGCTCTGGGGAAAAATGAGATCACCTACAGAGAAGAAATTAAGTTATCATTTTTGCGCCTGAGTTGTAGTGTGTAAATTCCAATTCTGCTACATAAACAACAGCAGGAACAAAGTACATAGAGAGAATTGTAGAACAGGGAGGTGGGTAGTGGACATTCTTAGCTGGCATGGTTGGAGGGGGTCTTACCAATATGGTGCCATTTAAGCGATGACCTAAAGGGCAAGAAGGAGTCAGACACACAAAGAACCTAGAAAAAAAGGTTCCCAGCAAAGAGAACAACATGTAGAATGGCCCTGTGGTGGGCAAGTGCCTGGCATGAGCAGTGGGAGGCGGAGGAGAAAGACATGGATGGGATTAGAGGTGGAAAAAAAGAGTAGATCATTTCAGTCTCCATAACTATGGTGGAGAGTCATTGAGGCATCTCTTTTAGTAGGGCAAGGACAGTATCCAATTCATACTGTTTGAAAAGGTCACTCTAGTGATGTATGGATAATACTGTGGAGGATTAAGAGGAGAGGAGAGGGTCTGCAGGGAACTCTGGGTATACCCATGCTTAAGATGTTGGGAACTCTGACTAGGGCAGGAGAGAGAGGGAGAGACATGGATGGATTTGCAAATACTTTAGAGGGAGATTTACCCAGATTTGCTGATTGCTGGTGGATTATATTTGGAGGGGAATAAAAGAAAGGAATGAAGAATGAGTCCCAGGTTTTTGGCTTGAGCAGCTGCATAGAAGCTGATGTCACTAAGATGAAGAACACTGGGTTTAGAGATTTTAAAAATACGCCTGCAAATTCTTACTTTCTTGTCCCCAAGAGGTGGGTATTGTCTCCCCTTGAATGTTGTGACTGCATGAGCCAATAAAGTACAGAAGAAGTGACTGTGGTCCCAGGCCAGCATAAAAGACTAGGAAGTCTCACTCTTCTTAACTGCAGCATGTAATCCTTGGTCCCTGGGCTGTTATTGTTCTGGTCACTATCACTGCAAAACAAGTTATACAGAATTCTCCTGATGTCTAGCAAACACTTATTATGGTCATGGATTTGGAAGACCAGAAATTCATATAGAACATAGTCGAGAATGCTTAGAATTCTCTTCTCGACTTGGTCACACTGGATACGCAAAGGCTGGAGGCTGGACTGATCCGAAGTTCCTCTCACAGGACTGGCACCTGGGCTGGGAAGACTTAAAGAGTTGGGGACTGGAGAGGCTGGAGGCCTTCGGGCATCTCTAACTGTTGTTTCTCTGCTGAGTCTCTCCAGTTTGGCAGCTTCGGGAGCACCAGGCTTGCATGTTTTAGCCCAGTACTCCAAGGCTGAGAGAGTGAGCCAGGTGGACATGGCATCACCCTTTTCTAACTTAGCCCTGGATGTCACAGCACATCACTACCATTCACTGGAAGCAAAGCTCTAAGGCTAGTAGCCCATATTCAAGGAGAGGGAATTAGACTTGACCTTTTGTACAGTGTGTGCAGGAGATACATAGCTATAGGGGTAGGCGAAGTTGGCTTCCCTTAAGACCACAATGCTAGAGAGACCACCACATAGGGACACTCCATTGACAACAGCCCAGTGGAACCCAGCCTTGCAGCTATCCCCACACAGCACAGAGCATGTGAGTGGATCCCGCAGAAGAGCCCATCTGCCAACTGAACTCTCACCTAGACTGTCACCTAGTGACCACCATCGAAGTCATATGGAAGAGAAGAATCATGCAGCTGAGCCCCGCAGGAATTCCTGACCCACAGAATTATAAGGTCTGGTCAAAGGATAGCTGTTTTCACTATTAAGTTTGTACATAGTTTGGGGCACAGCAATAGATAACTGTAGCACTGAGGAGGAGAATCTATTTTTGGACTCCAAGGATGGTGGGGGAGGGAGAATCAAGAGTTTCCTAAGAAACCTCAACAAGGTGGTTGAGGAAGTCAGCCAGACAGTCAGTAGACTGTGTCAGGACACCTGCCATTGGAGGCACTGACCTAACACCCCCAATAGAAAATGCTTGGATCTGGTCCATCTCGCCCTTCTGTTGCTGTGCATGCATAGGACATACTCAACCGCTCTGAGCAGAGGACTGGGACCATGTGAACCAATGGGGCCTGGGCCTGTGTGAAACAATTTTACCAGCACAAGGGCATTCAACAGAGCCTCTCTCCCTCCACCTTTCCTCTAAGGCTAAAGAAATCTTATAACTAAGGCCCAGTATGAGGATGGAACCCCCATCTCAATATGATCTTGATGAAGTACAAAAGATGGCTATTTATGTTGTGAGTGGTTTTTTTTTTTAAGATTTTGTTTATTTGATAGAGAGATCACAAGTAGGCAGAGAGGCAGGCAGAGGGGGTGGGGGAAGCAGGCTCCCCACTGAGCAGGGAGCCCAATGTTGGGCTGGATCTCAGGTCCCTGAGATCATGACCTGAGCTGAAGGCAGAGGCTTAACCCACTGAGCCACCCAGGCGCCCCTACATTGGGAGTATTATAATCAAGGTATTATAGAAAAAAAATAATACCTTGAAAAGAACAATGTTCTAAAATAACTTGTAATTTCTAAATGGTCTTTAAAAACTTGGGCACTTGGGTGGCTCAGTGTGTTAAGCCGTTGCCTTCGGCTCAGGTCATGATCTCAGGGTCCTGGGATCGAGTCCTGCATCGGGCTCTTTGCTCAGCAGGGAGCTTGCTTCCCTCCCTCTCTCTGCCTGCCTCTCTGTCTACTTGTGATCTCCCTCTGTCAAATAATAAATAAAATCTTTAAAAAATAATAAAAATTAAATAAAATAAATAAAAAATAAAAACTCCAGGACTCAGGTGACTTCCCCAGTCCCCACTACCTCCCTTACATAAACATTCAGGAAGCCCAGATATGTTTGTTCTTTTTTTTTTAATTCAAAACATCCAAGGGGAAAAAAAAATCCTTTTCTTCTTTTTGACTCCTGAATGGTATCCACATCCCTCCCTACTATCCGTCAGAACTTCTTTTTTTTCAATTGCTACTGACAAATCTGAAAAGATTCCCCCTGCACCAGAGAACTTGTTTACATATGAGAAGGAATGGGGGCCCTGCTGGGTCCTTCTGTCTGTCCTCCTGTCTCCCACACAGCCAACCCAGAAAAAGAGGGAGAAAAGTTACACACCAGGAAAAACCACAGATGCAAGACAGCAACACACATGCTGACATCACAACCAGGATCAGTGACCTTTCCAAGTTGAGTTCTCAGTGGCGAGTGAACGGGGTGGGCACTGCTTTGTTGCAATTGGGCCTCTGGGGAGTAACCTGCCACTGCCATCATCTGCCCTCACCACCAGACCCTCCTTCCCACCCCACAAGAGTTTTTCTTACCCCAAAACGAGATAATAAGGCCATCATGGTTATTTTTCTAGAGCTAAGGAAAACATCTTAAATCTATTATTGGTACCGGGGGGGGGGAAAGGGAGATTTGGCTGGGGCCCCAAAGAGTGGAGGTGTATGCTAATTGCATGTTTTCAGTTCCATTCTCCAGATCCTAAACACAGCCTGCTCCCTGGCAGAAACATCACAGAGGTCTACAGAGGCTTCTTTGAGCCTTTCAGAGGCTTGGACAGAACCCTTCGGAGCCTGGGATGATGATCACTGACTTTTGTCCCGGCCCCAAGGAAATGGAGCCACTCGGAGCTTTTCTTCTACAGAAGCAAGAGGTGGGGTCAGCAGACAGCAGGACAAGGACGGCCCAGCAGGCTGACGGGAAGCCGCAGGAGGCTCTGGCTGGTTCTGGGCGAGCCAGCTCCAAACCTCAGAGAGGGCCGCTCACAAATGAGCTCATCCTTAGCGTGGTGCCTTTCACCCAACAGCCACTGACTGTTTGGGCTGTTTTGAAGTAAGACAAATATATCTCCCAGCGGCTTGGAATAGAGGAGCTCATGGTACAAAGACTGGAGTGACAAAGCACAAACTTGAAAGCTGTTCCTGCTGATTTGGCAAAAGAGAGGGTGGGGAGGTCCAGGGGAAGAGAAGACCCCGAGCTTTAAAGATGTTGTCAGGGAGCTTGACCTTCCTACACCACTGTTCACCAAGGCCAGGAGCTCAGGGTTAGAAGCGACCTGGGAGGCAGGCGGGGCAAGGAGTCTGCAGGACAAGTGCAGGTCTTTTCAGGGCGGGGAATGCTGGAATCCCATCTTGCCTGTCTTCGCTGGAGATGGACTGGTGGATTTATTGATCAATTTTATGAAAGAAAACGTCCCCCCCCCCCCCCGAGAGGTATCCTGCTCCACATTTCCAAGGTTCAGAAGGAATTTTATTCTCCTCCTGCTGCTCTTCAGACAGGTCAAGTGCCTGCAAACTCCTCACTCCCCCTCCCCACATTCTCTATAGATAATTACTACCCTGTAGCACCAAAGTTGGCTGACCGTGTTTGCACTGCCTTTATGTGCAGATACCCTCATGGCAGGTCAGGAGATTGGACTAGCCCACTTCCTCTAGGGCTCCACACTTTGGACAAGTTGCTCTGACCCTTCAAAACTTAGCCACTTATCTATCAAATGAGGGATGGACTGGGTGATCCTCAAAGGGGTTCGGGACAGCAGCCCCCCGCCATGTGCCCATTCGACATGCAAATTATTCTGAGCTGAAGGCAATCATGAGCCTTCAGACGCAAGAGAAAATTTGTCCTCCCTTAACTATGTAGAAGAATCTAAACGGGGGTGGGGGTATCTTTCCCAGAATAAGGGTTATTAGGAGAGATAAATGTTACCTGCGTGACTCTTCTCATCTCCTCACCAAACACCTGCTCTTCTTCCTGTCACCCACGAAGTGCATTCCTTTCCTCCGAAGTCCTAGACCACTGCCCCTTTTCCTTCGTTCAGGATGATACGCCTACCTCATGTTGCCTAATTTCTGTGTCTGTGTGGATTGCCAGTACCTACACTATTAAATTTTATTTTCTCCTGTTAATGTCTGTCTTGTGTCAGTTTGATTCTTAGGTAGAAGGACCCTGGAGGGGACAGGAATGCCTGCTCCTGACACCCTCTGTGCCCTTGCAACTCCCATTCCCAGGGACAGCCTACCTGGGTGCCACCATCAGAAAGTGGATATCAGGCTGATGGCTCCCATCCATGTGGCTCCTCTGATACCAATAGGGTTGGTGCTAAAGGCAGATTAATCTGATTCTTCTAGAAGGGCTCAGAGCAAATGAAGACAAATCGTAGAGGAGATGGAAAGTCATTCCTCAGAAAACAAAGGCTCCAGACGGAGAGAGAGCTGGATATGTATGAGTTTCTCCTGGCTGCTAGAACATTTTACCACAAACTTAGGGGCTTAAAACAACACTTACCATCTTCCAGTCCTGGAGGGTCAGAAGCCTGACACAGGTCTCGCTGGGCTGAGATCAAGGCATTGGCAGACCACCATCCTTCTTGAGGTTCGGGGTCCTTGCCTCTCCTGCTGCTGCTACCTTCTTTGCTTTCCTGGGCCCACGGCTGCTGCTTCACATTCAAAGCCAGCAGCGTAGCCTCATCTAGTCTCCCTCTGACTCTGATCATCACGCCTAGGCCTCCCTTTCCCACCCTCAAGGACCCTTGGGATTGCATGGGGCCCACCCAGATAATCCAGGATACTTTCCTTCTTCGAAGGAATGCTGGATGGTTATCCTAACCACCTGCAATGTTAATTCCCCTTGCTGTGGAACGTGTTCACGCACAGATTCTGGGGGATTTGGACATCGACATTTTTGAGAGGCCATTATTTATCTGTTTATTTGAGAGAGGGAGAGAAAGAGAGAGAGAGAGGAAGAGTGAGAGGTGGGGGGAGGGGCAGAAGGAGAGGGAAAGGGAATCTCAAGCCGACCCCCCACTGAGCACAGAGCCCAATGCAAGGGCTCCATCCCAGGACCCTGAGACCATGACATGAGCCAATATTCAGGAGTTGGATGCTTAACAACTGAGCCACCCAGGTGCCTTAAGAAGTCATTGTTTTACTCATCATGAGATCTATACTATGGTTCTTAGACAAGACAAGAAAACGCCCAGGCCTGTGGCCTCCTCTGTGGCCACCGACCCTGTCAGTGAGATGGAGTCTCCTGCTTTTAGCTCCATATCTCCTCCCTTGCCCATCATGGATTCCTGAAGAGTTTATTTTAACTAGTTGTTGTATAGCTTCTCTCTTTCTTACATTGTGACTTCTTTGAGGCAGGAGACAGTGTCTGTCTTCCTCCATCCTCCGCCCTCCAAAACAGTGAATCAGCGTTTACTATCAACACACACCTCCCACCGCCAAACCTGAGTGAGTTACAATGTCTTCGTCAATGCCACAGACTGCATTCAGGTCTGTTCTGTGTGTTTGCACATTCAAAGACCCAGGCAATGGCAAGGATGTAATTCTCTTACAGGGAAAAAGCAAATGATAGAGAATAAAAGTACATTCTACCGTACCTGGGATCTATCAAAAGTATTACCAAATAGATGACAAGATGAGCTACACTGGTAAAAAAAAAAAAAAAAAAGGGGCAAGAACTGAGAATGGCTAGGATGTTCCTGTATACTACTACCTCTTTTAATCTCTATAACAAGTTTGCCAGAAGGTCTTACAATGTTTATATTCCAATGAAGCGTCTACTGGTTGGGAACCTCCTTGGGAACCTTTGAGAGTGTAATCTGAAACGGACCCCCATTTGTAGAGGACAGGAAGAAACAGAGGAAAGAGGCGGCCGTTCTAGCTGGGGAGGCGGCAGGCAGGATAAGCAAGAGAACTTACTTATAAGGCTTGTCTTGGGTACCGCAAGACGAGTAGATCTCTGCACCTATTAGCCAAATCTGAAAAGTTTATATGGAGTTTTGGGTTGTGGCCTAGACCATCTAGAATGTCTCAACACCACATCACTCTCTCAAAGCTGTGTCCTTGGGGCAGCTTCTGGGAGAGCGGGGCCGGGTTGGGGGGGGGGGGGAGGTTGGAATGCACATTCTAAGGACAAGGCAAGAGGTGAGGAGCCTCCCATTGTTGGGGTCCAACTTACAGGTCAACTGGTGACCATGTCCTCTTAGTGATCTCCCCCAACAGCACCTTTGTAAGAATTAAATCTGGTTCTATCTGGCCCTATCGCCCTGCCCCTCATCCGACCTATTTCCCTTGAATAATTATTTGGAGAATAGGGCATGCTAAAATGTCATCTTAAAAGATTGACATTTAGTGTATGAGCATAAATTATTATTAATAGTGGGAAGTTTGATTAATATGAATACATACTGTGAAAACAATAAGGATCTGATTTATAAAAGCTTTCACGTCCTATCTAACAAGCACGAAACCATGTTTGTAGCAGGAGCTCGCATCCAGCTTCCTCATCCATTCAGATTCCTTTCCACTCTGTCTCTCTGGGCCAAAGCTTCTTTTCCCTATAACAACATGGAGTAGTTGACAGGTAACTGGTGAAAATTGCATTTGCTTTTTACTGTCTACCAGGATATGAGAGTCAACGATTCAGTAATCCAATTGTCGGGTGCCAATTTCATTTGAAATAATTGCTGATAAAATCGAAAAGAAAACTTCAGCAAATCTGAAAACAGATTATGGCAGAACTCAGGGGCACAATGGGCTGATATTAAATATTGTTTCAGTACTTAGGATCAGACTTCATATTGAATCCCGATGAACACTGGGTCACGGGATTTGGATAAAAGCCAGGCAGAGTCAAGCTTCCCATCATTCATGGCACTTGGATTCTAAGTGGGAAGCTGATCCCTAATGCAACTGCCCTCACCTGAGTCTACAGTGATGACAGATTTGAATTCAAGAATAGCGTTGCTCGAAATCAGAATAATCCTACTATATACCCATGCCATCCCTCATAAGCCTCACATCTCAGGAATTGGGTATTACTTCCTTCGTATAACAGAGGAAGACTTTGATTCCTGCCCAACGTCACACAGATATTGAGAGACAGCGAGGATTGAAACCTAGGTGGTTTGTCCAAGGGCTGTGATCATCCCACTGGACCACACTGCCCCTTACTCTGCCTGGAGCAGTGGTAGCTATATCATATAATTGAGGGTCAAAATCTACCTTGGATAATCTTATTTTGCTTTCTATGATGATTAGTTTAATTATATTACTGCCACAGTCCACTTCATAAATGCTGCATAGAAAAAGCTGAATGTAATTAAAATAACCAACTATCCAAACAGATGTGCATCTGCAAAGCTGAGCACAAATTGAATTTTTAAGCAACATATTGTGTTTTATATGCAGAAACATCTCCATTAATTTGTTCATTCAACAAACACTTACTAGTGCCTTGATGCTGGCAGGCACTGTAACAGACCCTAGAAACACAGAGATGAATGTGACCCAGCATCTGTTGTGAGAAGCAGAGACCCCAGAGAGGAGTGACCGACTGAGGAAATCAGTTACAATGAGGCTCCCCCTCCACCTACACCCTTCCTCTTCCCGGGGTTCCCATCTCTGAGTCACCTGCAGCTCTCTCCCGGTCTCTGCCATTATCCCATCAGTCTGCACTGTCCTGAGACGGTGTTGTGTTCTCTTCCCCACTGCAAGGGTCCAGAATGACTGTGCATCAGCCCTGGCTTCGCTCTTGTGTAAATCGTGTGTCGACCACCATCTCCTGCCCCTGATAGATACTGATACAATAGTGTCAGCCACATTCCGATCCTTCCCCAGCCCCTGGAGAGCCCGCACTTGCCTGTGTGATTTCTGCTAAGTCCAAGAGCCTCCCTTCCGCAGGGCTCCTTCAGCCTCTCAGGTCTCTTGCTGTCTGTGCTCTTTCTGTCCTACAGCATGCTGAGCCCAACATGACTGCAGGCTCATCCCCCACTTCTGTGAAGCACGCCCACCCACACACATGCACACTCCACCCATAATAGGCGTTTATGAGTTTGATAAACTTTAATGAAGATTTGGCAGCTGCGGAAAGGGATAGAGTCACACATCACCTGGCTTCCTGCAGACTGAGGCCAACAAACAGAGGGAGCTCCCTGTCCCCTTCTCTTCCTGTCCTCAGGCTCAAGTTCAAGCTCAGTTTAGAAACATCTCCCAAGCAGTAGCCACGCGCGAGGCCTCAGAGTGCCCATAGTGTTGTGTGGCCTCAGGAGAACAGACCAGGGAAGAAAGCTCCAGAGGCCCAGCAGGAGGATGGGTTAGTGGCTGCTTGGAAGGGCAGTTCCAGAGTCCCATGCACCCCAAACCCCGTCTTGAAAGGGGTGCAGAGGATCCCAGTGGGATGTGACCCAGACTGCCCTGGTCTAGGGCAGTACTGCTGCTCTTATTGTCTTGACTCCATCCTTGTGGGTGAGGAAATCAAGGCACGGGTTAAATAACTTGCCCGAGGTCAAAGGGTGAAAAAAAGGGGCAGAGGCAGGATTGGAACTCGGGCAGCATCGTTCCTAAGAGTCTTAGCCATTGTGCTACACTGACTGCCAAAGATAGCGTCCCCTGCCTCTGAGGCTCGGGGCTCAAGATAATCGTGTGTGTGTGTGTGTGTTAAGCAATTCCTCTTCAGAGTTCTACAGGTGCTGTACGCTAAGAGAGATGAAAGCCTAAAGACTGGGGTTGCCCAGAGGAAACACTCCCTAACCTGACTGCCCACTGGGGAGGCAGGCAAGGCAGGAGGAGGTCAGAGAATGCTTTCCTGGGGCCACAACACGGAGACCGAGCTCTGGGTCATGCAGACTAACACACGCAAAGGCTCAGAGGCATGAGAGCATAATGCTATTTTCCTAGAATATAATAAAAACCATTATTTATACTTATTGAGCTAATTACTAGTCAGTCTTCACTACAGCCTGTCAGGCAGGTGCTGCTGCTAACCCCAGACTAAGGAAAGATGAAACCGGAGCTGAGGTTCAGAGATGTCAGGCCAGCTAGTAGTAGGGTCACCCCAGGTCACCCAGCCAGTGACGGGTAGCAGCTCTGTTTGTAACCACTTCCCAGGGCTGCCGCTGATGAGATGTGAAATGGTTGTTGAACTGGGTTAGTTGACTAAGGAAGAAGAGGCAACCAGGACCCCACTCATTAAGGGAGGTGCCTCCCCAGACGTGCTGCCTGAAACCCCTCATAAGGGTGGTCTTCTGTCTCAGGACCAGGCCAACCACCAAAGTGGGGAATGTCTTGAAATGTCAACTTTTACCTGAATAATTTGAAGCTGGTACATCGGACCAAGGTATCTTGGTATTTGTTTGTTTGTTTGTTTGAAGTTAATAACAATGTTCGATTTGTGACTATGAAACACTCTGACCCAGGCAGGACATCTGTGCTTTGCTGTGTCCTGCTCAGCACTCAGCTGGGGTTGAGTAGCCCAGTTGGGAGCACCAGTCTGAGCGATGGAGGCCCACTGAGACATGGGCTGCTTGATCAGATTTCCCTTCTTAAAAAAACACTTTTTTTTTTCCCTCTTGGATTATCTGCACTGATCAAATTAGCACAATTCCTTCACTTGGAGGGGTGTGTGTTCACTGGATTCCACTGGCAGAAACTCCTTCATTCTTCAGCCCTCTAGGAGCTATCCTAATGATAGGAATGATAGGATACAACTGATAGGAATGAAGCTTACGGCAGCTGGACTGGACGGAGTCTGCTCCTGTCTCCTGATGTGCCCAGTACCTTCAACCCCAGGCTACCTTCCCGTGTGTCCTATTTTGATCTGCTGCCTTCCCCTGAAGGCTGAGAAGTTTTCACTTAAAAGCTTGACCTTCCCGGGGTGCCTGGGTGGCTTAGTCCATTAAGAGTCTGTCTTTGGCTCAAGCCATGATCTCAGGGTCCTGCGATCAAGCCCTACATCGGGGTGGGGTGGTCCCTGCTCAACGGGGAGTCTGTTTCTCCCTCTTCTCCTCGCCCTGTTCATGCACTCTCTCTCTCTCAAATAGATCTATAAAATCTTTAAAAAAAAAACCCTTGAATCTCCAATGTTACTTCTCCTCCTATGTCTTAGCTTCCATTCTGTTTCCTTGGTTCTTATGCAAGGACACTCTGCCTGCTTTTTTTGATTCTTCCAGGAAGAGAGTCTGGGGTAGATGGTTTCGAGGATGGCCCCCGTTCATCCCTCCCCTCCCCATATATGCACATAGCTTCCCACATCAACAGGTGCAGTTTACTGCCCATCTTCCGGATCTGCTTGGCCTGAGGGACTTGTCTGAGTAATAGGATGCAGCATAAGTGATATTCTGGAACTTCTGTGGCTGGATTCTAAGAAGACTTTAAGCTCCACTTGGACCTCGGTAGGAGGCTCATTCTTGGTGTGCTTACTTTTGGAATGAGCCGCTCTGATGCAGAAGCTGAAGCCAAGTGGAGAAGGCACGTGTCGAAGCTCGACTCATCAGCCCTAGAGGAGATGCTGGCCAACAGCCGCCATCAACTGACAGCCACGTGAGGGAGCCATCCTGGATGTCCAGCCTTTGGGGAGCTGCCTCACCAGGTGGCCCCCCAGCTGGACCTGTACAACAGAGCCCAGACCATCTGTAGAGTCATGAAATAAAATGGTAAGTTTGGGGTCTTTTTCTATATAGTGAAGCTTCTGGAACGGCATTACCGCCAGCCACCTTGTCTGAGGCAGCTGGACTACGGTTCACATGTTACACAACTGTTCATGCAATCCCCGGTGGAGGGGGAACTAGGTTTTGTGTTAGCACAATGGTTTTGCATGCAGACCTTGCACAGGGATGGGGGGCATCTGGGGCATCTGGGGGGCAGGCTGCACACTGCAGTAGTGTAGTAACTCAGGAAAATGTGTGTAGGTCCATTGAGTGAACAAAAGCAACAAAGATTGTATGCATACAGCCTGATGTTCAGGACATGGTGAAGGGCAGTGTTCTCTGATATAGCCCGCCTTCTTTTGATGAGGAGGCCACACACCTTGGATGGGTCAGATTCCAGGTTGCTGATTTATTGCACCTAAAGTTCAAGACATGGGTGTGATCCTCTCTCCCACTCCCTTCCTTACTGATTGGGATTCTGTTGCCTTCTCCTCTCTTGCACTGACAACAGAAGTACGAAGAGACTCTCTTTCTTTGACTTCCAGGTGATGGTCAACAGGGGAGAAGACTGGAAATCTGGTGGGGATAAGGTGATAGACTTCTTAGGCCCCCCACTTGAGGCCACTGGTCTAGCCCAGCTTTCCAGAGTGCTCCTTTGGGATTTGGTGTCCACGCCAGCTGGCAATGAAATATTAACTAATTTCTGCCTTACACTGCTTCTTCTGTATGGATCTTCCTATGGTCCTCCCTGGGAAAGAAGTCCACAGCTGACCTAGATTCAGATGTCGCTGCATTCCTTGGCTATTATGTCATCTTGATGCCACTGAATAACACCCAAATCCAACTTTTATTCCTTTATTCATCACATGTTTATCGAGCACCTACTATGTGGCTGGCTCTAAAATAATACATCAGAGAACCAAGAAGATTGCTGACCTCATTCTGGAGGGAGGAGAAAGGCACTCTAGGGCAAAACCTAAATGTAAATCGTGTATCATATGGCGAAACTGCTGGGAGGTGTGAACGACTTCTTCCCGTGCAAATGCCACGGGACAGGAGAGCGCCAACTCCAGGGATCATGGCAGCCTGCTGCCAGCTGGGTGAGAGCAGCCAGAGCCCTCTGGAGACCCATAGCAACCCACTTATAGTGTAGAGATGGGTCACAAGAAGTGGTTCATTCTGGATTTATTTTGAAGGTAAAAGGAACCTGAGTTTTTGTTGGCTTGAGTGTAGCATAGGAGAGAAAAAGTCTTTCAGCCTTGCAACAGGCTGAAATGAAATGAGATGCAGAAAACCACAGGATTTTGTAATATGGTAATTATGGTATTTGTTATTTACCATATGGTAATTGTTATTTACATGAGTATTGTTTGGAATTGGAACTGGGTTCTGCTCCCTACTAACAGGAGAAGCACAGTTAAACCACTTTGCCCCTTGACCCTCAGTTTCCTCATCAGCACAATGGGTATCATAGTAACCACCTTACACGTTTGGTATATGGATCTGCCATAATGGGGTTAAGTACTTTGCATGGTACCTGAGGCACAGCAGGTGCTCGATTGATGTTAGATACTGGTGGACATGGTTAGTAGCAAAGCCCAGAATTATGTATACTACATATTCATTCATTCATTTTTTTTTAGTATGCATTCAAAATCATAAGGTATTTGTAGGAAGCTTTGATTTCCGATATTTCCAGTATTCCACCGAAAGGTGCATCTCTCCATGGTAGATTTTAAGCTTATAAAGGAAATGGGAAGCTGGTTGTGAGTTTCTTGCCCTGTCTCATTTGGCAACAGGCCATGAAGACAAGGCAATAATTGTTCTTATTTCTTCTCTGGCGCTCAAAACAGACAAGGCAGGTAGTTGGAATAAACTATTTAAATTCCTCTTTCCATTTGCATCCAGGGGAGTTTGCAGCTGTCCCAGTTTGTTACCGAGTAATGAGATGGATTAAATGATCTATTCAAACATAATAGTTACTTCCTTGATGGCTAGAACCCCGTCTTAGTTTTTTCTTGTATCTTACACAGCAGAAAACCTGTGTAGGTAGAGCAGGTGCTTAACACATAAGCTGGTGGAATTTTGATTATTCAGCAAACACGTGTTAGAGAACAGCGCCAAGCTTCAAGTCATGGCTCACAAGGCCACCCTCCGCACGGTGCAGATGATGATGCTGTCGTTGACTGGGAATGTGAAGCAGACACCTACTGTGAGTCAGACCCTGCAGGAGATCAGATCAGCTTACCCCTGATCTGCCCAGCAACCCAATGGAGTGTATTATCCCTATTTTAAGATGAGGACCCTGAGGCCATTGGGAGTGAGAGGATTTGTTCAAGGTCCCACCACTGCTGTGAAGAAAAGTTCGGGTTTGAACCCATATGTACCTATGACTTTTCATCAGATCATGAAAAGAAAAGCCTTATTCCCACTTGGACAAATATTTCTCCATCAGCTACTTGAGCAAAGTAGAACCAGGTTCAAATTCCACGACTCTCATCCAGCACATCTAGATTTAACTCAGCTCAATTAGCATCACTGTTTGAGGAGCCAGGAGGCTTGGGCACTACTCTACGCACCCTGCTGAGGTGAGGGAGACCTCCCCCCACCTGCCTTGGCTGTGCTGTTGTGCAGATGAGTGGGAGCCCTAGAGCTGTCCTGGGTCTGTGGGGCTTTGTCCACTCCATGCAAAGGTGCCAGTGCCAGCTCCACATCACCGGAACGTTGAGGTGTTTTCCTATTTGGGGGACACGGAGATGAGGTGGAAAGATGAGAGGACCAAAGGAAGGGAGGAACATGTGAGTTGCCTCTACCAGGGAATTTGTCTTAGAGAGAATGGAACCAGTATGGTGAAATCTCAGAGAACAGTGGGGAGGTGGAGAAGACAGTATTGGGGGTTTTGAGACATATTCCAGAGACAACTAAACTTCTCTAATGAGGATTCTGCTCTGCCTATTTTAAGAATTTCTTTGCAATCAAGCATTATAGAGGGGAAAAAAGAGGGGTCAGGTGCATTATGGGAAAAGCACTTTGTATTAGAAAAATAATGGTGTTGATATCCTTTCAACAGATCTTTAAGTATGATTTGTCCCTTTGCTTAATTAATTGCAGATTGAAGAGAATTTATTCTGTGACGAGACTTTGTTCTATTGACAGTTCCATCTGATGAAATATAGATTATTTTAGGCTATTTCAGAAAGTGCCTTGCATATAGATATTAAAATAAACATGGATGATTTGGCTATATTTTTCCTTCCCCTCAATTTCACCCTCATGGATCTTCGATCAATTGGTTTGTGTCTGTATCTATTAGCACAAAATTTCATTTCAGAGAAAAATGATGCTGTGTGAGGGGAAAAAAAAACAGTTTTTAGATATTATGAGAAAATGTTAAAAAAAAAAAAAAAGGGAACATAGGTATGAAAATAATTCCCCCAATGGAATCACCATGATGGGTTTTCATCAATGATTCATAATGAGATCAGAAAAAAAGGGAAATATTCAAAGGCATGGATTTGAGTGGATTTAATCAAGTAAGATCACTGACTGCTGGAGGTAGAAAGATCTCAGAAATAACCTAGCCTTATCCTGTGCTTGTGCAGATGAACCAATTAAGCAAGGCTGCGACGAGTCGGGGAATCTTGGGCTCTGGAAAGAGAAGATTCCTGTCTATCCCATCTGCATCCCTGGCCTTCTCTAAGAGTCAAAATGCCCGGGCCTCCTTCTCCCCATCTGTAGAATAAGGATGAGGACAAAGTGCTCCCCCTCGAGCTGGCACTGCCCTGACCACCTGACTTCAGCGGGTCACCGCTGTTCTGCATTCAGAGCACTTATTACATGTGTAATTTCCATGCAGGTATGTGAGCTTAGTGGTGTAAGATGTGTCTTCCCAGACGAGGAGCAGAGACTGCAGCTCCCTGAGGCCGAGGCCATCCCCCTGCAGCTCTGCGGAGCCCGGCAGAGAGACCCAGTGATTTGCTGAATGGATGAATGAATGAAGGACTGAAACATAGTCTGATCACCGTGGACGGGACTATCACCTGAATTTCCTGGATAGAGGTTACAGGAGAAAAAACAAAAACAGAAATAAGATTTGGGCATACGGGTTTCAGTTTTATTAAAATGGATGTAGAGTTCATTTTTTGAAAATTATTGGCTTTCTACACCTGACATATAACAAACTGTTAAGTAATTTAACACACATTCAAACTTTTAGCTGATAAAACCCAGAAATTTGATGCTTCTCATGAGTACAGGAAATGAATGCCCTGGATTTGAAGCTCTCCCCACCTCCACTTCCTTAAAATCATCTAAATAATAGCTATAGCATTTTTTTTTTTTTTACTTAAACGCTGAAACTAGCTATCTGTATGCAGTTTCCCTGAAACTACCACTGTTCAGAGCCATCTATCCAGTATAACATGTCAGATACGTGATGCATGTTAAACCCAATTTTGCTTAACTGATTACGTGGAAAGACGAAAGATGCCACAAAGTGACGGCAACGACAATGATGAGTCATTTGTTCATCTACCCGACTAACATTTATTGAACACCTGTGGTCCCTGGGCTCCAGGAAAACACAGCCCAGTGGGAACGAGGGATGAGTATTTGGAGGAGGCTGTGATACCATGGGGAAGTCCGGGCTCTGGGAGCCCAGAGGATGGGCACCTCATCTAGGAAAGGCATGATGTCAAGGTGAGTTCTCCAGTTAGAATGGGAGGATCCAGGGGGGCAGGAGGAGCTTGTGGTGCAGTCAGGGAGCAAGAAAAGTGATCCTCTGGGATGTAGAACAAGAGCAGTAGACTACAGCTGTCCCAGGTGCTGCAGCCCAAACGTGGAACAGACAAGTGTCCTGCAGCCTGCTCTCCAGGGTGCTTCGGACAACTTAACAATTTCATCATCAGATGGGTGTTTTGACAGGGGAGGTCAGAGTGGGTCCTGAAATGTGGTGAGAAGTCATGGTCTTACGCGGACTGAAGCTCCAATGATCCGTGATATGGACCACAGAAGGTTTACGCTGAACCTGTCAAGACCAGGCATGGACACACACCATGATGGTTCTCAAGGAGAAAGTGTTTCACCATTTCGTTCCGTGCCGCCAGTGGTTCAGAAGCTGAATGAGCTTGGGCTTCAATTTCTTCATCTGTGACATGGCAACGACCTTAGCCTTCAGTGGATACTGCCAAGACACTAATTCCAACAACTCCCCACAACCCGATCCTAATAGCCGAACCTTGTGGACTCTTCATACCTCTCTTCTCAGAAATGTGTCCTAACTCTTATTTCAGAAAATGTGGCTTCCTCAGAAAAGGTGCTGTTATAGTTGAGAGATTACTCAGCACTTCTTCTAGCTATTAAGAAATAATGCCATTCTGTCCTCTACAATCACAGGGATCAATCTTCTTCCTTGCTTTCCCTCCCTTCTCTTCCACTGTTGTCAGGACTTGACCATTTAGCAGCTCCCCAGACCTCTGCAGTGGCCAACAGGAGATGCAGGCGAGGAAGAGAGGTGCAGTTTCAGCCCGTTGGAGGGTAGATCCGTCACACACAAGCAAGACATTTACAACTAAACATGGCGGATGCTTCCAGCTCAGCTCAGATCACTGTGGCCCCGAGCAAAACAGAACCTTGCTGAAAGAGGGAAGCAGTAGTCAAGAGTAGGATCCAGCCTCAGGAATGGAGGGGGTCGGAGAACACAAGAACAAACCCTCCTCCGTGCCAGCCCTGGAAGGAAGTTTGCGCATGGGCGGGAGCCTGGCTAACAGGCTGAGGACACTCTGGGCAGGCCACTGCTGGGTAAAGCTGGGCAAGACACCGCATTCTCGGGGCCCCTCTCCCCTGTAAGACGGGGGGAAGCATAGAATCCTCTTCACTGAGACACCGTGAGGAGTAAAGAGAGAATTCATGGAAAAGGTGAGTTAGAATCAGTGTTGCAGACAGGTATCAGCTACTGCAACGGTCTGGGCTTTGACAGACTGGTGAAGGCGGAAAGACCCAGTATCCGGAGTTAGATTGGTGTGGCCTCCAAGTCTGACTTACTGGTTATGCAAATGGTCCCAAGGAGGCAAGCATTAACTTCGAAGGGTGCTTGGCATAAGGAGCAGATGCAGCCCAGCATTTATTAAATGCCTACATGTGTAAGGTTCTCTGCTCGGTGACTTACATGAGTTCTGTTATTTAAAATCTACCACACCGACATTGTTGTCTTCATTACTCTTACCTTTATGACATTGTCAGTAAAACGGAGTCTCCAAAAGGTGATGAGTCTCACCTGAGGATACTCCCTGAGGAGTTAAAGAGAAAATGTTTGAACCACATCTGTGTGCCCAGGACAACCGTTTTGGTTCTGCTACATCCCAGGCCCGAGCCCTCTGGCTCTGCTGAGTCTCACAGCGGAGTCCTTCACATCCTAACGGTTACCTCTGTAGAGGAGCCTCCTCTGGTCATTCCACCCACGGAAGTTCCTCCCCCAGGGCCTCAATTCCTTTTCTTCAGAGAACTGGTACAATCTGCAGCCCGACATGTCTCCGTTCACATGATAATACACAAAACTGTTGTTTATTGAAGACGTTATCCTGATACTATTCTAAGCCCTTTTCTTGTATCTCATTATAGCTCCTATCAACCTTATGAAGTCAGCAATTGGCGTATGCTACTTTATTTCATTCCGTAACAGTGCAGTGAGGGTGACATCCATATTTTCAGTTTATAGGTAAACTGGAACTGGGACACGGGGAGGTTAAGTGACTTCCTTAAGGTCATAGAGCCAGGAAGTAGCATGTCTATCTCCTGCACTAGATTCTATACTTTCTGAGGGCAGTGTTCCTGTTCCAAAGCCTGGAGCAGTAACTGACACATGATTATATATACTCTGTAAACACTGATCAATAGACAGATGAACACCAAGGAGAAAAACACAAAAGGATTATGAACTGGTGAGGAGATGTGCCTTTTTTTCTCAGAAACGGCTGCTTTATCTCTGGCCACACTCATCTATCTAGTGCTTGTCTAGTGTCCGGGCACTGGCTTGACTGTGATAGTCTGGGGGGCATTGTGGGTGCCTGTACCTGTGTGTGTGTGATGTTCTGATGGGTTGAGGCTACGGGAGATTGGTCGAATCTGTCCTAGCTCTCCAGCAGTATGTTCTGGTGGACCAGTGAACCATACTTCCTTTGCAGCCTCTACTGGGAGAGGCCAGTCATAGAAGAGCTCTTTGCTTTGTGTGCAAAGAGGTGGGGAGGAAATGAAGAGATGTGGGTCAACAGTCATTGTCAGAGGGGAGGAAGGGACATGGATTAACAGAGTCAGAATCAGGGGGATGTTTGGAGCAAAAGGAAGCTTCCATTCAGTGAATTCTTGGTACTTCCCCCAACCCCATAGATCATTGTTGGGGGAGCGAGAAAAGACTTGAAAAGTAGACAGGGACAAATCCACAGGCCTTTCTTGGCTGAATAAAGGGGTTGGGTCTTCATCAGAACTACCAGCAGTGGAGAAGGTTTTCAGCCGGAAGGAAATGAGCAGACTTGCATTGGCAAAGATCAGTTTGGGTGCAACACAGAAGAGGGCCAGGCTCCAAGCCAGAGGGCAGGAGGCTTCTGAGGAAAAGGCAGAGCAGGGACAGAGAAATGGGGGGAATCTGGGGACATTTGGGAGAAGAAGTCAACAGGTACTGCTAACAGAATCACTGTGGGGCTGAAGGCGAGGCAGTGGCCTCCAGGCTTCTGGAATGACAGAGAGGACACTGGATGAGAGAAAACATTGAAAGAGAGTAGGATTTGGGGGGCTGGGAAGAAGAGTAAAATAAAAGCTATTTTTAAAGGGCAGATAACTATTTTATGAAAGGCAAAGAAGCAAATGCAAAACAAGACCAAATTAATCTCTTAATCAGAGGCTCGTTTGTTATAAGGGCTCTTAGACTAATTTGAGGGGCCTGTTTTAAGAGCCAACTTGACGTCTTGCTGCAACTATGCAGTGACTTAACTGCTCTGCACACAGCCTCAGATCCTCAGCCATTTTTTTTTTTTTAAGAATTTATTTATTTATTTGTCAGAGAGAGAGAGAGGGAGAACACAAGCAGGCAGAACAGCAGGCAGAGGCAGAGAGAGAAGCAGGCTCCCTGCTGAGCAAGGAGCCCGATGCGGGACTGGATCCCAAGACACTGGGATCCTGATCTGAGCCGAAGGCAGCAGCTTAACCAGCTGAGCCACCCAGGTGTCCCAATCCTCAGCCAATTTTAAAGATCTGCTTGGAAGCAATTCTCTAACATCGCACATCTCCTTGGACCTCACTTGAAGTCCACTGTCCTCACACCACTAACAGCTGACGGCTCCTTCAGTAAAGCTTTGGAGTGTTCTCTTCCACTCTGTATTCCGGGAAATCTAGAAAATAAATCATCAGCCAAAGAGGTCATTTCTGTAGATTGTTTTCTCTATCCACTTTACGGAGTCTGTGTGATTTGACAAGAAGCCAAAGTTTCTATCATTCACTTTCTGTAACAATTATCGCTTACCAAGCCCCCAATTTATGTGCCGGGTAATTTATAAACACAATATTAGTTAATCAACCTCAATATTTTGTGAGGTAGATACTTAGATTAAGGAAACTGAGGCTTAGAGAAGTTAAATGGTCTTGATTTTTCAGAAGTGAAAAGCCCCTTTAACGTTAAAAAGGAAAAAAAAAAAAAAAAAAAAAAGAAAAGTCCCTTGTTAAAGGAGTTGACAGGTTGAGCTCCAAAGTCTGGGCTCTTCCCACTATGTCTCTGAGGTATGAGCCCAAAGCAAAACACTCAGAGCAAAAGCGCGGAGCCTTCTGATCCGCACAAGCAAGATGCATCCCTTGAACGTGACTTAATTAAACAAACAAACCCTGAGGTACACGTGGCTCCAATTTTGTTAATGTTTAAGTCACTGAGCCTGTCTGTGAAATTCAGTCTGTCAAGAGATCTCTTCCAAACTTCCTCCTGCCTTACAGATTTTCAAAGACAAAAGAGGGGAGGAAACAACTTGCATTCAATGAGAAAGTGTTGTGTTGCCTGGAGGAATGTTTGACGCTGGAGTTAGGAGCCCCATTTCGCAGATGAGACAATGAAGGCTCAGAGAAAGGCAGCGCATCCTGGCCAAGTCACACATTCAAGCTGGGCAGGGAAGAGGTAGGACTTCACTCCCGGTCGGCTAAACCTTCGTTCATGGTCTTGAAGTTTTGGGAGAGTTTTGTTTTGTCCAGAAGACAAAAAGGATCAAAGCCTTTTCAGGCTATAGAATGCCAAACAGTGCATCTTGGGGACTTGTGTTAGTGAACAGATCTCTCCACTTTGCTGACTTCATCATTTTCTGTCTTTTATTCCTGGAAAGACAGAGTTTTGCTTTGCATTCAGCCGTGGAGGGAGAACAGTATCTCAGACCAGTACCAAACTCTGAGGAAATCAATGAGCCAAAATTTGTTTACGGAGCTGAGATTTTTCAATTTAAGCAACGTTTATAAAGCACGTATTATGTGCCTGGCCCTGTTTTAAGCACATTCAAATGTTAGCTAACTTCATTCTCATAATAATCGGATGAGGTCGGTGCCCCTGTCATCCCCTTCCTCAGAGGCAGTGAGAAAACACAGAGACATCAAGGAGCTCAAGGTCACACAGCTAGAGAGAAGCTGGCTGTGTAGACCATGATCTTCAGTGCTATACAAGCAGCCCTCTGCTTGAACTAGGTATTTTTTTTGGCAGAAACAAGGGACAGAGGCTCTGTGCTACCCTTCCTTTTCCTGAGGATGGGGACCCACCCCTCATGAGCCCTGTCACATCCTTCATTCACGCTCAGGTGCTCAGAACATTTGCTTCTACAGTATCTGCTCAAACAGGGTAAAGGAAGAGACATTCCTCCCTCTCCTATTATTTTATTCCTTTAAGGATTCTTGGTGAAGGTTGGCAGTATCAGTAGTGATAACTGCGGTGTCACCTTTGACAGGGGCCACCAAATGTCCGTTGGTTCCTATTTCTTCCGGGGGAACTCCACTTCTGTGGGGGTATCCACATGTCCAGGTAGAACTCTGTATTTACCAGCTCTGTCCTGGGCAAGTAAGGTTGGCTGTGTGTGTTACGGTTCTGGCTATAGATACTTAAGCAAGAACCACTACGTGGGCCTTCTCATAAAACTTAACAGCAGAGCAGACTCAACAGGTAAAGATCATTTTCCTGGCAGCCCTCCCCCTCCCCACATTTTCCACCCTGGAATGTGGTCGGATGCCCAGGGAGGGGTGGAGACATCCCACTGTGACACCCTAACGTGGGTGAGGCAGAAAGACTGAAGGAGCTTGGCACACTGCTGACCTCTCGCTGCACATTTTGTAGCCGGTTTTGGACTCCACGTGGGGTGAGACCGGGACATGTCTTATTTGGCTGAGCGCTGACAGCTGGGGTTTCTATTTTGTGACCTCGAACCTCTTCTTCTGATCTGTACTGCCGAATACCACAGCCACTAGTCACATGTGGCTAATGAGCGCTTGATTTGGGGCTAGTTATTTGTGAAGAACTGGAGCTAATGGTATTAAGTTTTAAATGAATTTGAATTTTAAAATGGGAGCAGTGTAAGATATTCTTCCATTAAATGCATCTTTATAGGAGCTCAGTGGGTTAAGCTTCTGCCTTCAGCTCAGGTCATGATCCCAGGGTCATGGGATTGAGTCCTATGTCAGGCTTCTCTCTCCGTCAAATAAATCTTTTTTTTTTTTTTTTTTTTTTTATTTTGACAGACAGAGATCACAAGCAGGCAGAGAGGCAGGCAGAGACAGAGAGAGGAGGAAGCAGGCTCTCCGCGGAGCAGACAGCCTGATGCGGGGCACGATCCCAGGACCCTGGGATCATGACCTGAGCCGAAGGTAGAGGCTTTAACCCACTGAGCCACCCAGGCGCCCCGCGTCAAATCAATCTTAAAGAAAATGTATCTTTATGGTATTGATAGGACAGCACTTTTTTGTAACCATTTTCACCTGGATTGAGAAGGGCTATAGGTGCAGAGTACACACTGGATTTCACCAAAAATTTAACAGGAAAAAAGATCATAAAATATCTCAATATTATAAAAGTATTGATTACATGCTGAAAAATTATTCTGGATATAGGGGGTTAAAGAAACTATGTCATTAAAATGAGCTTTACCTGTCCCTTTTCACCTTTATTTTTTTAAGATTTTATTTATTTATTTGGGATCAAGAGAGAGATAACAAAAGAGTATGAGGGAGAGGGAAAAACAGACTCCCCACGGAGCAGGGAGCTTGATTCGAGGCGGGATCCCCAGACCCCGGGACCATGACCGGAGCGGAAGGCAGACCTTTAACCCACTGAGTCACTGAGGCATCCTTCCACCTTGTTAATGTGGCTGCTAGAAATCTTAAAATTGCACTTGTGGCTCCCATTATATTTCTGGGTATTTTACATATACGCTCTCCATTTGGGGCTTGCTGGGTGTCAGACTCTGTGTGGAGCACTTTACATCCATTTACTCATGGAGATCTTAAAGGAACTGCTTGTGGGAATGATCTTGTCTTCCTTCCGCAAGTGGGCAGGCTGAGGCCAGAAGAGGCTGCTTCACACAAAGCTCTCTTTTGGTTGTGGGTAGACCGGTGGCTGGGTTTGGATCCTCAGTTGGTGGCTGCAGCCATTCTGTGCTCAAGGGTAACCTACTGCATAGAACTGTGCCCGGATTACCGTGGTTGGTGCAGTCCAGCTGCCGTAGCTTTGCAAGGCTGCTACCAGCGAGTGTGGCTCGGAAACCCGGAGAGAATTCATTCTGCAGCTACGATTCACCAGAGTAAGCTGGAACTTCACACACATACCCCACGTACCAGCTGCCATTCCAGGCTGGATCAAGTGAATCAAGATTGCATGAGTGTATCGGGTATCCTACCCCCCCCCCCGCTCTCACCCATAACAGCAAACAAAGGATTTCGAGGTGTGTATCCTACCATTATATATCCATACAGGGTAGTGATGAACGCTGTGCATGGGAAAGCTAGTGCCAGGTGATACAGAACCCAAAGCATGGAGTCCATAGGGACACCTGGGAAGCCCATGGTTACTGACAACAGTCCACTCCTGTTCTGAAATGTTTTCTCGTGCAATTCAGTGGGTATGAGTACAGAGCCTTGACTTCATGTCCCTTCTTCCTCCATAGCTATTTTTGTTAAGATTAGCTCCTCATTTTTTAACAACAGAAAAGCGCAAGCAACCACTGGCATTTTTTTTTTTTTTTTTTTTTTTTTATGTGACCTGGATGTGTTTGCTTTGCAGGAGACTCTCCAAATGTCATCACTCCCTTGAGGGCTGATTGGACACGAACCTGACACTTCCCGAAATGCTTTGTATGAGCATTGTGCCGAACTCAGACATGCGCAGGTTTGTTGTAAAGTGTCTGGATAATGTGGCTGGAATTGTTTTGTGGACAGCTCTATGCACGTCAACAAGCAAGAGTGGGTTAGGAGATGGACGTGGATCTTTTTACTACTGTGGCAATAATAAGTTATATTTCAGCAACAACTTTCAAATCACAGCACCTTACAAAGCACCAGAGGTTGTGATAATTTGATGTGTTGTTGAAATATAGCAAGTGCGCTGGCAGTCCAACATCACATATCCCCTTTTAGTCCAGGAAGCGGGGGACAGAAGGCTGCGGCTGCACAGAGGGAAATAATAAAACACACTTCTATGATGGTTATATCTGGGAGCTCAGAGCACTTTTCGGGGTTTTCTCTGCAAATCTTTATTGTTCTCATCAGATCTCAATAAAAGAGGATGAGAACAACAACTGGTAGCGACTCCTTTACAACCTCAGAGACAGAGACAGAGAAAGAGTGGGGTTTTGGAAAGATTACTGAGCCAGACAGAGACGGGGTCAGTCAAGGGGTGACCTGCTCATCTGTACACACCTGACTGGTCGTGACACACCGACCCTGGACACGGCAATTCTTGTTATTTTCCGTTACCTCGTGCACTTATCCTTGAAACAGATAGAGGCTCAGCATAGAGAAACATCCCTCCCGTGACCTTCCTTGGCCTCGTGCTCACCTCCTACTCTGTGTTCTTCTTTTCTCTTCCTTCTGCTCCTGAGTTCTTCTCCCTCCCTCCTATTTCCCCTTCCTTCTCCTCTTTTTCTTTACCTTCCATGTTTCAGTCTTTCACCGAAGAAGATGCTTCACTCTCCTCTCTCCTGGGAAGGAGTTAAATCCTACTTGTGATTCCCTTTTGTCGGCTTCCAAGCCCCAATCCAAGCGGAGATCAACCTGACTCAGCAGGAACTTGTGAGGGTGTGTCCTTCCACGTTTGGCCACGGGGGGGCGTGTGCGCAATACTGTGGTTCTCCTCGGAGGCTCTGAGAACCGGCCAGGGCTCCCTCCCTGTGGACCGAGGAGTCTGCTGGAGGGCCCGGGCTTTCAGTCTACCAAACAGCGAGGGGAGGGACTGGACTTTCGGGGAACACGAATATAGAGACAAACAGGCGTCTTCAGTATGTGAGTGCCTGAGCTGAAAGGTCCCACTCCACCTGTCGTTAGACGCGGGTGGAGTGTGTGTGTGTGTGTGCGCGTACGTGCGCATGTGTGTGTGTGAGCGTGTGTGCATGTGTGTGTGTGCACGCGCGCGCACGTGCATGTGTGTGCGTGCGCATGTGTGTGTGCGCGCGATTGTGTGCATTTGTGTGTGTGCACGCGCGCACACGTGCATGTGTGTGCGTGCGCATGTGTGTGTGCGCGCCTGTGTGTGCGTGCGTGCGCGCTTGTGTTCATGTGTGTGTGCGTGTGTGTGCGCACGCGCGTGTGCGTTTGTGCATGCGCGCGTGTGTGCATGTGTGTGTGCAGATCTCCACTTCCTGCCTTCGATCACTTACATGTTCGGGGCAACAGTTTCCTCACCTCTAAAAGCGAGTAACTGGTGAGCGAGCTGTCCACTGCAGCCCCTTCCGGCCGTGTCTCTGCACACTGAGCCCGGGAGGCTGGGGAGGTTGATTGAGCAAACAGGGACGAGCCCCTGACAGATCAACGGGTCCTCAGTGAGGCCCTTCGGGGCTGATGGCTGGGCGTGGAGCTTTGGAAGGCTCGGGACTTTGAGGAGTTCCTCTGTGTCCTCCCCGTCACATGTTATGCCTTTTTAATCTACTCAAGGTTTGAACGTGCATTTCCTGTCGCTGTCTGGAGCGGGGGATCAGAGCGCCCGTGCCTGGTGCCTTTCTTCCTGACACGTAAATGAGTGATTTCTAGGTAAGGCTGTGCCATCTTTTGGTGCTTGTCTTACATGACAAACTCGTTTGTCTCAGGTAGCTGGGAAGTGCTGCTGTCAGAGGCCGCGTTTCAGAAGAGTGGACTTGAATGGGTGTCAAGGGCTTGCGGCAAACTGACCGCCCAGCCAGGTGCTCGGGCTGTGCAGGCAGAGGGGTCCGCAGATACCCGGACGCCAGTGCCATGTGGCCCAGGTGCACAGGAGCCGGGACGATGCTTGTGGGGAGGAGGGAGGAGGGAAAATCAAAAGCCTTCAGCACGGTCACTTAGTGCCCATGATGAGCCTTAGGAATCTGCTTTGCCACCATCCTGGAAGACACAGATTGCTCTCTCAGTGCCCAGAGATAGTGAGTATCTGACTCAAGATCACACAGAGAGCAGGAGAGCCAGGGGTCAACCCGAGGCCTCGAGCTCCTGGTCCAGTTCTCAACTTCACCCCCCACGGCACTGCAGGGTCTTGGGAGATCTGGGATAGTGCTCACCCTTCCTAAACCAAAGGAATAGGACGCTTAGGGTGTGAACAGCAATCTGGTAGCAAACATGACAACTCGCTCCGAAACACGCCGCCCGCTTTTGTGTATTGTCTGAGGCACGCGGTTGCCGTGGCGATGTCTGAGAGGCTGGCCAGTACTTGTCCACTCCAACACATGGGGGCCGTAGGTGGGGGCTCGGGGGGATTCTGACAGACAGCCGTGGTGCCAGTTGGCTCAAGTAGCGGGGCTGCTCCCGAGATGGCAAGGGAATGGCGACACTTGATAAGGCTGGCTGTAGAAGAGCCCCTCTGTCTCTGGGGCTGGGAGGTGAACCCCTGAGACACCAGCGATGGGAGAAAAGCTTCTTACTGGAGCCCAGGGCATCCTCTCCAGGCCAGATGCAAAATATGCAGATGGGACAAGTGGCCCCTGTGGCCCTGCCTGAAGCGGCTCTGTGGAAGTCCGTTTGGTTCACGGCTGGTCCCTTGTACCCAAAGCAGACCCTGCCCTTGGCATGTGCTCAGGAAATACTGGCGGATGCCTGCAGAGATCTCTGGTCTGAAGGTCAGAAGACCTGAGTTTGAGTACCAGCGGCAATGGCTTGCGAAGTAATCAGAACTGTTCCTAACACCAGATTTTCTCATCATCTCAGGGATCTGACGACGAGTGCCCTGTGGAGTGGCCATCTCACGAAGACCCACAGAGTCTGTGGAGAGGTGCGTGGGGGCCCCACAGCCAGCAGTCGACCAGCTTGGTGGGTGGGGACAATTTCCTGAGCATCTCACAGAGACATTCGTCTCCTTCCTCCCTGGAGGACCCCATGTGGGTACTCACGGTGCTAGGCACCTGCCCTCTTGGAAGGTTCGGAGAGAAGGAGGGTCCAGAGTGGAAGATTCAGTGCCTTTGCTGTCAGCTTCCTGGTGTACAGCCCTCCTCCCCAGCTGCCAGGGGGACGTGTCTGCCGGCCTTGCCAGTGGAGGAGGGCTGGAGCCGCTCACAGCTGTCAGGAACTGACACCTGGGAGGGAAGAACAGGGAAGGGGGGAGAAGGCCTTAGGGTCTGAGTCTAGGATCCCTGACTGATAGCCATGGGACTTAAGCAAAAGTATGGAATTGCTCTGAACCTCAGTTTCCTTATTTATAAGTGGTGATAAATAGTATCTTCCCTACAGGTCGTTGGGAAAACTGGAAATAGTGAATGAAAGAGCCTGGCCCTTAGTAAGTGCTTAATGAAAACAGCAATTACTCAAAGTGTGGGCAGTTACCTGGGCAGAGAGCCTGAATGGAAAGGAGGCTGTAAGACCAAGTGATGAGGGGGCTGCTGAGCGTCCAGCATCTGGTCCCCATTCTCCTCCCCTGGGGCTCACCGACATCCCAGAACACCCCTTCTCCCTTCCACCCTTTAAGTGTGGCCATCAGGGACACACACCCTAGCATGTAGGTCCTGTGATGCAGGAACAGAAGCCGGAGGTACGTGCATTCCTTTCCAATGCTCTAAGAGAAAACATAGCCCCACGTATCCTTCCCAGTGCCCCCGAGGGCTGCTCGCTTAACCTTGGTTTTGGAGATGTGGTCCACATCTGTATCTGTATCTGGATTCTCATCTCTCCTTTCCACTGGTAGGTCACAGGAGCAGGAGAGTCAAAATGGCAAATTCAGGCTCTGGGGGTCGCAGAGGCTACACAATTAACCTACCCTTTGACTGCTTCTTGAGAGTTCAGAACAAAGAGAGACGTGAACATTCCTTCTGGGAACTCTGAAAGGACACTTCTGCTGGGAGCCACTGCAGTCTAGGGTGGAAAAGGGGATGGGGTGTTTGTGCATGAATGGGTGCTTGGGAGCTGAGACTCAGAGCAGCTTAGCGATCCTTGATTTCCACTCTCAGCGTCTCTGGCTGTGGAGGCTTTCATGAGCCTGGGAGGAAGATCTGCCCCAGGCAGCTGGCCACAGGATCCGCATTCCACTGGTCTCTTCCTTCAACAAACATTTCTGGTGCCCCCACACCTGTCCCAAAGGCACCAGATGCTGCAAAACAAAATTCTAGCTCTGCCCCTGAGATGCTCAGGGTCTTCTGGAAACAGAATTACAGCTGTGAGCCAGGGCTGGCCAGCGCAGGTCCAGGTCGAGGGAGGGGAGGAGGGGATGGTGCCTGGACTGCTTTGCAGAGGAAGTCTTGGAAAGCTGTCCAGGGAAGGTGACATCGAGGCCAGGACTTGGGGATGGGGTTTGGCAGGGGAAACCTAGGACAGACTCAGGAGTCTTTGGCTTGCTCAGGGACATTTTACTCCACATGCTGAGGAAACCTGAAAACGTCCTGAGGGAGGGCTTGTTGGGGAAGGGGACAGAAGGGGACCTAGGACATCAGCATCCACGTGTGTCCAGGGGACTCTCCCCATGAGGGGACAGGCTCCTGCAAGGCTCCCTCTTCCTCCTCCAGTCACAGCTCTTTCTGGGAGAAGAGACACTCGCCGGTGGCAAGTCGGGATGACGAAGGCGCCCTGAAGGGCGCGCGCTTTTATGTAACCGACATCGGTACCTGGGGTCCCTCCTTAGGCACCGAGAGCCCAGGCGTCAACAAAGGACAGCGCGCCCGCCTATTTCCTTGCAAAGAGGGGACAGCAAAGCGAAATAAGTTAGGGAAGTCCTGAGAGCCTTATAAAGAGCGGGCGGCTCTCCCGGTTGCCGCTCCCCAGAGCACGCCAGGGCGATCCCGGACTCCCCGCCCTGACCGCTCTCCCGGCCAGGCCTCTGTCTCCCCTCCCGGGAACGCTCGCCCGGTGACCTTGGGCGAGCCGCCCGACCTCTCCGGGCCTCAGTTTCCCGGCCTCTGCGTCTGCCACCGCCGTGACCCTACAGCAGGACTCCCCCCGCGCCCCCGGAGCTGGAGCAGAGCGCCCCGCGGGCCGGAGGCGCCGGGACGCCCTTCCCCGAGGACCGCGGCGCGGCTGGGGGCGGTCCCCCGAGGCGGCGGGCGGGGCGGGCGGCGGGGGCGGGGCAGGGGGGCGCGGGAGCGGCGAGGGGGGGCGCGGGAGCGGCGCGCAGGCGCAGGCGCGGCGGGCGGGGCGGCGGGCCGGGCGCTCCGCGCGGCGGCTCGGAGAGCGCGGGGCGGCGCGCGGCGTGCGGGTCGCGGCTGAGCTGGGCGCCGGCGCCGGCTGGCGGGGCTCGCCCGGGACTGCCTCAGGCTCGCCGAGCTCGCCGCCGGCCCGGCCCGAGGGTCCTCCTGAGCGCGCCGGCCCGCGCCCGCTCCTGCTCGACCCGCCGCGGAGCTGCGGGGGCCGCGTCCCGGAACAGCGGCCGCCAGCCCGGGGCAGTCGGCGGCCACCCCCGAGGACCGGAGCCGCGCGGCCGACACTCGCCCCGTGCCGCCTCCGCCGGGCCGACCTCCGAGCTCGGCCGCGGCGCCTGGCCCGGGTTGCGCGCCGCTGGGGCGCGGGCGGGGTCGGGGGTTGCGGGGCCGCCGCTGCTCGCCTGCCGCGCGTCGGCGTCCCGGGCCCGGCGGCCAGCGAGCATGGAGGAGAAGTACCTGCCGGAGCTGATGGCGGAGAAGGACTCCCTGGACCCCTCCTTCACGCACGCTCTGCGGCTGGTGAACCAAGGTGAGGGCGCAGCTGGCCGGCCGTTAACTGTCGCCCTCGGCCGTTGGGGCCGGGGGCGCGGAGACTGGGGAGGGTCCGGAGCGGGTAGAAATGCCGGGCTCTGGGTAGGCGAACCTGTGGGGTTGGCTAGAAACAGACCTGGGGAGGCGGGAGGGGACCCAGGTAGTAATCTGGGGGCATTTGGGTGGGGACCTGGGAGAACGTGGGATACCTGGGGGGGGGGGGGGAGGGAGATGTGCCTTTGGGAGGCTTGGCGGGGGCAGAAGGTTGGGGCGTTCGGCTGAGACTTGAAGATCTTTGGGGACTCGAAGATACCCGAGGGAAACTTATGGGTAGGGGACGTTGAACATCTGGGGGCTGTGGCGGGGTGGGGGTTAAATGATCTTATCGGAGGGTAGTTTGTGAGGGACTCGGGGATCCTCGTGTGTTTGGTGTGTCCCGGGAACTGAAGAAAGAGCTGGAGCAAAATGGAAGGATGCGAGGGGATGAAATGCACACTAGGTGAAGGGAACAGGTGCTTGGATTGTTAGTGAAGTTTGAGGACCTTAGGGGAGGTTTGGGGTCAGACCCTGCGCATTTCAGAGGAGAGGGACCTGGCGGTCTTAGTGGCAGAGCCCAGTTCCTCTCCTACCCGTCTTTTTCTCCCATGCCGAGGCTATAGCCACCCTGGCAGCGTGGTCCGCCTTCCTGGGAGGGGGTGGGGGCAGCTCCAGCCAAGGATTGCAAGCTGGCCTTGGAGGGGTTGGTAGGGGAGAAGAGGCCCACGCAATTGCGCCCTTCTTGGCTTGCCTGTCTTCTCTTTGGGAAGCTCTGGGTGGGTCACCCTCGCTGGGAGCTGGCTAGGGGTGGGGAAGAGTGGGCAAGGAGTCTTTTGCTGCCTCTGCCTTTCAGCACTGCTCAGCCAGTTCAGGGTGTGAACAGCCCTGGGAAGTACAGGGCACCGGGATACAGGGACTTATGGAGACGTGCCTACTACCTAGAGCGGTATTTCCTGGCTTGTTCTTCCTCCAGCTTCTTGAGTAATCTGGGATGGAAGGTAAATTAAGCCTGCCTTCCCAGGCACAGTCCTCAATTCCTTCTGTATCTGTTAATCCATGTTTTGGATAAAGATGGGTTTGGGGGCCACTGGTGTTCTTTTTTCTCTGGGTGATGGCAGAAATAGTATCTGGTCAGATCTGTTACCCTTTGCATGAATCACTCCGTGAAGTGGCAGTTTGTGGTCCCCAAGTTAAATCGGGTCTGCTGATCTTAATGCTGTCCCTGGTTCTTTTATTGTTGGAAGTGAAGGATGAGGCAGACATATTCTATTTGTATATAGATGTCTATATTTTAAAACCGCAATCTCCAGCATTTGCCTATTTCAACCAGTTCTTCGGAGTAGGGTGTGTTGTCGACTGGTGGTGGTAGGGGAGAGACTCAGTGTCTCCAAGAATTTAAGCATGCATGCCGTTTGAATTGTTGAATAGAAATTGGTTTTCAGAGCTTTCCCATTTTATTATATTTGCAGACGTATTTTTATTTCTTTAATAAGGTGGGCTTGTGAAAAAGTAATGGGCTTAGATTCTTAAATTAGAAAGAATTTTCAGCTTTATTCCCATGCTCTTCTGAACGGTTCTGCACTTAGGTTTCTACTCCTTGCTTTTTATGATTTACATATATCTTTTGTTGCCTGCTGGGACGTCATTTCTATGAAAGAAATTTCTTTGTATGTTGTGTGAGATCAATGGCTTTAGAAATATTCTAGATTGTGAAATCCAGTGCATTTTTTTTTTTAAATAAAGAAGTTGACAAAGTTATGTTACACTCAGTTAAGGAAACAGCTTAACAAAAGTGTAATGAGTTATTTTGAAAGTTAGAATTTTTTTTTTCTCTGTGCCATGTTGTTATAGTACTGTGTTGCTAATGCATTCAAAATTATTTCAGTTTCTGTTTCTACTAGTGTTGATGGTCTCTAGTTACTTGAAACAGATATTGGACAATGTTGCCATTTAGTATTTTTTTAGATGCTGAATCTGATTACCTTACTTTTTCCATAAAAAGTGTAATTTGGGTAAGAAGTACATTTTTTCACATTGAACAGTTATGTGAAAGAAGGAAAAGGTGATATGAGATGCTCTTGTTACTGCTTAGATTACTTCAGACAAGCATGTTTTCCCCTTAACTCATAAGCTGATATCCAGAAAGCAAAGCCCTATAATTTAAAATATTAATCATGCTTAATTATGTAAGTCATAGTGCATTTCTAAATAGTATCTTAAATCTGAATCTGAATGGTTATTAGAAAACTTTGATTTTGAATCTGATAAGCATCTTGTTATTGGCTACAGAAAAGTATTTTTATTCTCATTTAACAATATTTTTTACTCTTTGCCTTGAAAAGAAACTATTTTTTTCAGAGTTTATTCTGAATCTCTATACTGGTGTTAGTGTTCTGACAGTAACTTGTGCAGTGACGATGGTCAGCAGTGAACGCGATACCTCATGTTTGCATGGAGTGTGTTCAAGTTTCCAAGTCTCTTCAGGGTACATGATGTCTAGTTCCTGTCTCACGCTTGCACCGTGGTGAGGTCGACACTGGTATCTCCATTTTTCTGGGGAGGCACCTGAGGAACCCAGTTATGCAAGCTTGTGGGCAACGGAGATATAATTTGAACTCAGGTC
This sequence comes from Mustela lutreola, assembly GCF_030435805.1. NCBI lineage: Eukaryota > Metazoa > Chordata > Mammalia > Carnivora > Mustelidae > Mustela > Mustela lutreola. Next base: position 6,935,025 of record NC_081292.1, on the reverse strand, counting down.
TTCTGTCTCTTAAAGCCATTGTTCTGCTACTTAGGTCTTCCTGCAAAGACAGAATAAACTACTTCACACATACTTATTTAAAACCCTGCAGAAATCAATGTCATTAATATGCTTGCTTCTGGTTGACTTATCTTGATTTTCTAAAAAAGTTTCATTGTGTACTTATCTAGTGGTCTTTTTAAAAAAACAGACATTGCTAGCAGATTTATCCTACAGGATTTTAATGCTCCGGCCAAGAGGCACTTTTGCATTAAAGCCCTCCTGTGACCAGTTTATTACTTTTGTAATCAACACATTATGATAATGAAACAGTTTATAAATGAGATGTTGCCATTTTTTTTTAAATCAGTAGTTGTAAACATTGATCAATCTCCTAGCTGAATTTTTTTTTTTTTCTACTAATCTTTAAGTAAGAACTTGAGCTGAGATGACATCAGGATGTGTGCTCCCAAGCTAATATAGTCTAGCTCTTATACATTTTCCAGGCTTGTGTTTCATGATGGGCATTAGTTGCTGACTTTCTTTTTATTTTCTCAGGCTAACTGCTTCCCTTCCCCCACCCCCCTAAATACTCAGTACTTTTATTTTTCTACCAAATGTAATGGTTAATGTTTACTTGATGTTAAAACTGAATCAAAGGAGATAGGTTTTGGTATCACCCCCCTTCCCCCACTTCCATGCCTGTAGAGAATTGACATTGCTGGTTCTTGCCAAGGAGGTTAATTGGAGATGAAAGTAGCGTCCCATGTTTTGTATTGTATTTGCTAGGAGGGGATGTGCTGACTCTTTCAAAAAAAACGTCTTTAGTAATGTCTTATGCATTATAATTTAATCCAGCTCTCTGGTACTCCTTTGGATGGTTTTCAATCCAAGCCAAGTAACCATTAAATAAGATTACATAACCCCGTATTTTTAATTATCTGATATAATATATGGATTGGTGGCTGATTCACTGCCAAGTTATATTTAGTGGTTGGTTACAGGGGAAGTGCAGCAGAGGATTCAAGATTAAGCTGGTCGTTTGTGTCCAGATTGATAAAGTTATCTGTTGGTATTTCAAAATAATTTTTCATCTTACATCAGTTTCTCTAGAATCAGTACTCTTCGCGTTATTCAGGATGTGTGTGGGGGCAAAAGTGTGTAAGGGGAGGATCGTTACTAGCCTGATGTGCCATGTCTCTTTGTTCAACAAAACCTGATGGCTAATGTTTCCTTTTTGGTGACCCCTTTTGGAAAATGTTTGTGATTTGCTTGACTATTGTCAGGTGTGTGGAGTAAAGAGACGAAGGAGAATGGAAATTGCAGAATTATATTTAGATGTAGTGTGTGATTCTCTGTTTCATCCAAAAAAGGCTGTGGTTTATTTAGTTTTCAATTGTTTTTCTTAGGGTTTTCAGAGTTTTTAATCATTTTTTTTGTTAGAAAATGGAGAGGATGCTGTTTCTGAGTTTTGTGGCGCGTGCTATGAAGTGATCCAGGGGTTGGCGTGTGATAGTGTTTCGGTATCTGGGCATTAGTGACGTGTTGCTGGAGAAGCTGCCAGGCCAGGGCCTGGGCCGAGCGTGGAGGGGGCGAGGGAGGAACAAGGGAGACTCTGCTCCTGAGACAGGAGTGTGCCCACGTGTGTGAATCCGAGAGTGAGTGTCCAGCGTGGAGATGTCCTCTCCTTTCTTTTTTTTTTTTTTTTTAAAGATTTTTTATTTATTTATTTGACAGACAGAGATTACAAGTAGGCAGAGAGGCAGGCAGAGAGAGAGAGAGGAGGAAGCAGGCTCCCTGCTGAGCGGAGAGCCCGATGCGGGACTCGATCCCAGGACCCTGAGATCATGACCTGAGCCGAAGGCAGTGGCTTAACCCACTGAGCCACCCAGGCGCCCTGCCCTCTCCTTTCTTAAGGAAAGTCTTCAACTGTCCTTCAGCTGTCCTTTTGAAGTGCCGAGTGACTAGATGGTTTAACTCAGTCAGCCTAGGGATGTATTTGAGGTTTTTCTCTGTGCTGGGTCATGTCTGTAATGTGAATACTGTAACCGCTCAGAAGTGTAGAGGTTACTAGCCCAGTTTTTCAGTTGTAGAAATTGAGACTCCAACAACTAAAGTGAGTTACCCAGGACATTGCAAAATGTCCCAGTGAAGGAACAAGCTTTGTTCTTTCCTGAACCACACTGGCCCACAGAGGGAGAGGGTCCCTTCGTGGCTGGGCTGTGATCGGAAGCCAGGTTACATGCCATCCCTTTTTATAGCTTCCCTTGGAATTTGTGCTGTAAGGGATCTCCTGGGATCATATCCTTCCCCCCGAATGGATTTAGGTGGCCCATTTCTTCCCAGAGCAGCTGGTGCTTACATCTCTGGTGTGGTCGACCTTGCGCCATGTTATTAGGACGTGTCTTCCGTGGGAGAGCGTCAGCTTCTGGGTGGCTGGCCTGGGCTTCCATGGCTTGGTCTTGAGCAACTCATGGAGCTCTGAGATCTCTCCACTCCTGCCTTCTTTCAGTGTTGTGTTGCAGTTTTCACAGAGGCGGAAGACTCGGAGTGTTGTCATGGGAGGGCATCTGACCTGGGCACAGACCCAGTGAAAGGCTCTCAGTGGGATGCAGCGTGGGACCAGCAGCAGGAGGCCCCGTGCTCTTTGCATGTGGTGGGACTGTGGGGCTCTTCCCCAGGAGACGTGAGGAGATGTTAGGGGGTCTGCTTGCCATTAGACGTTTATTTACTTTTCTTCTTCTTAAGGAATTTATTAAGCCAATATGCTCTAATACAATTAGCTCTCCTTCCCTAAATTCCTAATGACAGACAAAGCCTGGAAATGTGCAGCCCTCGTTATATGGCTGAAGCCTTCTTGCCCAAAGGAGTTAATCCTCAAACTCAGAGGTCAGACAGACACCCCAAACCAGGGGAGCAACCGGGATTGCAGACTGAATGCCCACAGCGGATCGGATAGTACAAGACCCTTTTGCTTGTTGTCATCATTCCCACTGAGTGAAGATAGACTGGTTTATATTTTTCACCAAAAAATAGAAGTGTTCCTTAGCATTGGGGATAATGATTATGATAAAAGCTGCCAAATTGAGGGCCTCTTTGTGCCAGGTGCTTCCTATGCATTATCTCTAATCCTCACAAAAATCTTGCAAGGTAGGTGGTTTCCGTCCCCTGCCTGCCTCTTTTGTTTTTTTCCAAATGACTCATCTGAGTCTCAAAAATGTAAAGCAGCTTGCCCAGTCAAGGTGCACAACTTTCAAAAACCAGGCTGAAATTTGGAGTCTGCGGTGTTCTGATAGGATGCTTGAAGAAAAATAGATGCACGGATGGAAGTGGATGTTGTTTTTACAAACAAGTTTGATTATAGTAGAAGCCAGTTAGGAATTTCCACTGCTGCTGATGAGTTTTTAAAAGAGGTCTCCCTGGGGCGCCTGGGTGGCTCAGTGGGTTAAGCCGCTGCCTTCGGCTCAGGTCATGATCTCAGAGTCCTGGGATCGAGTCCCGCATCGGGCTCTCTGCTTAGCAGAGAGCCTGCTTCCTCCTCTCTCTCTGCCTGTCTCTCTGCCTACTTGTGATTTCTCTCTGTCAAATAAATAAATAAAATCTTTAAAAAAAAAAAAAAAAAGAGGTCTCCCTAAAATGTGTTTTACAAAAAGACAAGTTCACTTTTTCCCTACATTCTCCAGCAGCACTTCTCAGTCTTCAGTAGGCATTCAAGGTAAGGATTCTTAATCATGAGTATTTCAGCGGTCAGGGAGAAAATAGGAAACCCTTCGCTGTGGAAAGTCACTAAGACAATGGCTCTTTGTCTTGATGGAACCTCTCAGAGGCACAAAGCTTTTTATATTTTAATATTTATCACAGAAACATTTGGTTGAAAGGATGGTATCAGGGATTTTTAGTCAGTTTATTGTATGTTTAGAAATTCTCCATTTTCTAAAAATAGGCTCAAAAAATGGAGGGAAAAGAGTGCCAAGAACATAAAAGAACATATTCTCACAGACAATGGTTTTCCCTCTCTGATGCCAGTGGGCTGGTGGGGAGGATGTTTGACTATCTTTGCCCCATAATTGCTAATAGTAATAGTCACCATTTATCAAGAACTTTTCCTGGGTTAGATGCTCTATGTGTGTTATTGTGCTTAATTGTTCTCACAATGTTAAAGGAGTAAATCGTTTTACCTTATTTTACACGTGAGAAAAGTAAGGGCATGAAGGACAAATTATTTGCCTAAGGTCAGACAGCGAAGTGGTAAACCAGGATTCAAGTCCTTATCTGCCGCCTCCCAGACAACAGATAGCTCACCTGTGAGCACCAGCAGAGCCGGAAGCTCCCCCTCCGGCTGGAGTTTCACCTTGGACTTCCAGGGGAAGTTCTCTGCCCTGCAGCTCCGCAGAGTCATTGTCCAGTATCAGCCTGGTGGTGTGTGGGGAGGGCTGACTGTGTGCTGTGCGGAGGGGCACACGGTGGCCTGACCAAAGGGGGCAGGAGCTTTGTGACAGTGGCAGAGTGGAAGGTGTGGCGGGTGGCATTTACATGGGAACTAGGATTACTTAATAAGGGAAGAGCTGCTCCAGAGGTGGCCCTGGGATTATGGGAGGCGAAGACTTTGTAGTCAGAGCCTATGCACATTACTTATATCTGGGAGCCTTGGTTTCCCATCTTTAACACCGGAGCGCGTACACTCCTTTGTTGGGCTGTTGCTTCAGGCATGATGCGAGTCGGTGTCTAACACATGACAGGTGCTTGGTAAACGTTACCTGCTCTTTTTACACAATGTCCTGAGACCGATGTGTGTCCTGGCACCACTTTCCAGACGCATAACCTGTAATAACTTAATCCTGTAGTTTCAGTTTTCAGGGTGATTTTTTGTGTTGGGATGAGTTTAGTTTTCCAGCGCAGGAAATACTGAAGGACAGACTCATTCTTGGGAAGCCTCCTTAGTGGTGGCTGGACTGTTAGCGGTGCTGGTTGACTGTCCCTGTGCAGCTCAAGGTGCGGGAGCCCCTGGAGTTTCAGGTTGCCCCTGAGCGTCCATAAACAGCTTTGTGACCGCCCCTCTTAAAACATAGGTGGACACTCAGCAGCTCCTCTCCACAAGCACGAGATCTCTTGCTCTGAACTGGTAAGCTGTACATTTCCATCATTTTCAGCATTTCCATAATTTTTCACCAATCAGCCCCTGCTGCTATTTCAAGGACTTGAAAAGGTGCTCCTGGCGTATCGCTGATGTTCTTTGTCGGTGTGGTAAAGAGCACAACGATGTGAGAGCGCCCTTTCTGGCAGCCGTCTTCTGGGGGCGTCACTGTCGTGTGAGCTCCGCGGGGGAAGAGAGCGGAGCGAGCGGAGCAGGGGAGGTTTGCCCGCGGCCTCCCTTGGTCGCCGCTGGTGCTCTGCTCCCGCGCCACTAGATGGCGCAGCGCACAGCTGGTTGCCCTCCCGGCGCCCCGGAGCTTCTCGGAGCCCGCGTGGGCTTGTCCGCAGCCTGTGTTGCTTTGGATTTTCCTGCATCAGTCCTTCACGTTTCTGATTGCAGGAGAGACCCAGGAGCTCCCCTCAGTAGTGGCAGAGAAGCATGACTTCCGTCCGGAAGGCACCCTCTCGAGGGCTTCAGGTGTCCCAGGCGCTGCTCGCGCGTCGCTCGGTTCATTCATCCGGGCCGCTCGCGAGGCTGGTGGGTTCTCGCCCTGCAGATGGGTCCGCGCAGGTTACGGGGTAGCTGGCCTGTGCGGGGTCACGGTGGGGGGCTTGCCGTCCCTAGAGGAAAAACGTTCCCAAAGTGTTTGAGCTGAAACTGTATCCAGGGTAAGTGGGGCACCTGGGCTCGTCCGGTGGATGGCTGCTGGCCACAAATTCATTCATTTTGTGCGGAAAATTACAGTCCTGTTCTTTGCATTGGAGCATAGGAGTCCAAGTCTTTGATTTGTGCAAGGAAGCAAACATTTGTCACAAAAGCTTTGTCAGCTGCCGTAGGAATTCCTGCTTCCTCCTGGGGTCAGGGCCTTGATCAATACCAGGTCCAAAACCTGGGAGGAATTTTGGACAAAACCACGATTACATATTTAGTGATTTTAGCAGAGCTGAATACTGGATAGAGTCCATAAGCCTTCCAAAATGTTTGCTGAGGTTTCTTTCATTTTATTCAGCTAGTGTTTGTGAAGTACCCGCGGCGCTCACTGTAGCCGTGTGTTCTGGGCCAGTCATTTCCCTGCGCCCGCGTCTCCTCATCTGCGCAGGCAGGGGTGCCTGCCTAGTGCCTCACTAGGGCAGAATGACGACGATGTGGTGCTTGCTTTGTTTAAGATTTTAACGTACAGTACATATTTGTCCTAATATGAGTTCACTACACACCTTCCTCATGTATCTTTTATATCTGAATTTCCTATCTCAGTTCTTGGTTATCTACCAGTGAGTACGTTATCTGCTGGTGTTTTGTTTTTTAGATTTTATTTACTTATTTGTCAGAGAGAGTGAGCACAAGCAAGCAAAGTGGCAGGCAGAGGCAGAGAGAGAAACAGGCTCTCCACTGAGCAAGGAGCCCAAAGCGGGACTCGATCCCAGGACTGTGGGATCATGACCTGAGCTGAAGGCAGCGGCTTAACCCACTGAGCCCCCCAGGCGCCCCAAGCTGGCAGTTTTTTTCGTGCTGTCTTTCTCCTCCCACCTTGCGCCTCCTCCGCTTCTTGCTGTGGGTTTGGGTGTGCCGGCAAACATGAACGGAGCAGAGTTCTTAGAGAAATCCCTCTTACGTTTTGTTTGCCCCACAAGGGCAGACCACGGCGAACTAGAAATACGGGATGAGGTGCGGATGGTTTGGAGAGGTGAGGGCTGGTTTTGGAGAGGTGAGGGCTGGTTTTCAGTCACCCAGCGTTGGAGTTCCCATCTCAGCTCTGCCCCTTCGTGCAGTGACCTTGGGTACATGCACCCTGCTCAGCTCAGTTTTCCGTGACTGTAAAATGGTCATTTAAAGAAGAAAACCGGGAAGCCAGTTGGAGTGTTGGAGCAGTTTACACGGGCTGCGGGGGGAGCTGTGCAGTCGTGGGGGATGTGTAGTGGTGCAGGGTCATGGGCGGCCGCCGCCTTCGTCATCGTCGTCGTGATCATCAGCATCTTCATTTTACAGTTTGTATCCGGAATCTGGGATCCAGAGAGCAGACAGGGAGCTGCACGAGCCGAGGGAACGATTGTGAGTGAGTGAGTGCCGTGGCGGGAGCAGGTGGGGGCGTTCCGGGGCTCCAAGCCTGCAGAGCCGACCCAGGGCCGGGAGGGGTGCTGCTCGGGGAGGACTTGGCTGGACGCAGCTCCCCACAGGCGAGAGGAGGTCTTGGGCAGGGACACGGACCTTTCCTGACTCCCCCAGATAATTGCTGTGCCCCGTCCCGCCGCGCCCTCCTCTGTGATCCTCCACATCCCTGTGTGCCGCAGGTCTGTGCTGCTCTGTCCTGTCCCCTCCCCGTCCCGATGTCAAGACCTTTAGGGCTTATTCCTGGCATTAAACGCTTTCGTTTGGGAACGACTTTAAGTGCTGAGACTCCGTATGCCCATTTATTTGAGTTCACTGGTCATTCACATTTTCCCACGCTGGCCTGCCGGCCTCTCCGTGTATCTGCGTATGTTCCTGACACTGGGGAGGTGAAGTGCCTGTGTCACCTCCCCGGGCCCCGACAAACACAAGTACCCTGGTGTGTGTTTTCTGAGAATAAGGACCTTCTCTTATGGAACTGCAGCCTAGAGCGCAGGGTCAGATTTAGGGAGTTAGTGGCCGCTTCCTACGACTGTCTCGTCTCCTGTGCACGTGCCTGTCTTGCCCTCTGCTCCCATTTCTCTTCAGCGGGTGCGGGTGCGGGTGAGGATCCTGCCGAGCCTTTGGCTGTCAGGGGTCTTCAGCGGCTTCATCTGGAAGAGTTCCTGTCTTCCTTCACCGTTGGTGGGGTGCACGTTTGATGGCTACACACAGCAGGTGTTTGGGTAGACTGGCCCTGGGTTCGGGTTGTCTGTTTCCTTAATGCTGGTTTCACGTGTGTGCGCTTTGAGCTGGCACGCCGCGGAGGTGTGGCGTGTCCTCCATGCTCAGATGGGGAGGCGCACCGTGTCACTGTCACGCCCTGTTCCCCGTGAGGTTCCGTTTGCTACATGGTTCAGGTGCTGCTGTTGTCTCCCCTGCAAAGATGCCGTTTTCCTTGCGGAGGGCATTTGTGCTTCAGCGGAGAGCTGCTTTGAGACTATGTCAGTACCCTGTTCCTCATGATAAACTCTTCGTCACAGACTTCAGCATCCGCTGGTGTTTCTCGGCCGAGTTCTTACTGTGCCGGCCGTGAGGTGGTGGTCTTCGTGTTCACTCACTGCATCTGCAGTGGCTGCTCGATGCTGTGCTGGGGGGATATGTTCAAGGTTTCTCTCCCTCCTCCCTCCCTCCAGGTGTCATCGATCCGTGTAAGTTCTTGACTCAACTGGTTTTAATCCTTGACTGTCACAGTATAAACTGACAAGTTGCTCCAGATTTGTCCGTTGGGGAGCCCCGTGTTCTAGCTCCTGGTCCTACTGACAGGAGCGCCCTGTGCGTCTTCTGAGTATTTTTTTTCTTTTTTTTTTTTAACTTCCTAATAGCATTTTGTTCCAGGCACATCTTGTCATTGCTGTGGCTCTAAAATCAGCCATTTCTCCCAAGTTACCCAGTTTCTCATGTGGGATGGTCGTTCACCATGTGGGTCGGGGCTGCTGGGGTGTCATTGCTTCTGGGCCCTTTGACTGGACAGCAGGAGGTGGGTGTGTGTCTGTGGGGGGTGGCCACCAGCTGCGCAGGAAGCTGCGTGGAGACCGGCAGATTCCTGTAAGAGGTCAGGAGGGGATCCTCTGTAGGCTGTGCATTCCGCTCAGCTCACTGCCACAGCCGAAAACCAGCTGGAGATGGTATAGAACCGGTTGTGTCCTGACGACACTTCGGAGAAACAGGCCGTGTGCCGTAGTCTGCCTGCCCTTCCCTGCGCTCAGCTACGGGAGAGCAGGGACCAGGCCTTGCCTCTCTTTTCCAATGTCATCCGCACACATGGTTGTGCCCTTGGGATGAGGGGATTAATCAGTCATTCATTGTTTCTGTTGCAGACCACTCATTCCTCTTAGATGGATATTTTGGATGTCTGTTTCTTATGACATGTTGACTTGTTGGGGATTTAATTTGCAAGATGTGAGTCTTAAAAACATAGTATGGGGTTGCCTGGGTAGCTCAGTGGGTTAGAGCCTCTGTCTTCAGCTCAGGGTCCTGGGATCGAGCCCCTCATTCGGCTCACTGTCTGCTCAGTGGGGAGCCTGCTTCCCCCTCTCACCTGCCTCTCTGCCTACTTGTGATCTCTGTCAAAAAAATAAATAAAATATTCAAAAAATAGTATGCACAATATGCAAAGTAAGAAAAATAATTTCATAGAGCTCCTGGGAGTGTTTTATCTTGCCATGGTAAATTGCTTACCTTTTTCTTCCTGAAGACATCTCTCAAGACAGAGCCGGGAGGTGTGGGCGTTACGCATGCCTCTGCTCTGGTCTAGCATAGCTCCTGGTCTGGGTAGTCCTCAGCTGAAAGGCATAGTTCCAGCACCAACTGACTGGGTGAGAAATCTCAAAATCATGCTTCTTTCATTGCCTCAGAATAGGTTTTTTTCTTCACAATTTTCATTATGTAATTTATTCAAAAAAAGACCTTCATTATAGCAGTAACAGATGGGTTTTATCAGGGAGTGAACCCATTCTCAGAGACAGGTATGTTGGGCAGGACCAGCTATTGCTGACGTGCAGTGACAAGGACTGAGGCAACGGGAACGCGCGCCAGAGAGCCGCAGATAGCAATAGCGGAAGCGTGAAGATGCAGATCGAATCCGTCTAAAGTGTCTCTGATACTCCGAAATAAATCAGATTTTAGTTATTGCTTACATTTTTTTTTTAAGTCCCCAAATTGACAAGTGAGTTGTCAGTGTGTGGGTGAGCAGTTCCGTTTGTCAGCAGGCCATCTGTTGATCAGAAGAGCATGAGGTCGCTCTTGGTCCTTTCTCAAGACTGTGTGTCACCGAGCAGCTCATGGCTCTTTGGACAGTCTGGTCTAGAGGGAGAGGGGAGCTGTGCAAGTCTCTTGCCCCCACCTGGCTCTTGTCTCCCATGTCCCGAGATGCTTTATAAGATTTTGATTTGGTTAATGAGTTTTACTGCTTTTTACTCTTTCATTGTTTTAAGTATGGGGAATCGGGAGGAAGTTTTGCCTTAGTTTCTGTGTGTCTCGCACCTACTTCGGGACACCCGTGAAGAAAGCACTGTCCACCCTTTGGACATGTGGCCCATCGTGTAGGGTACCATCGGTTCAGAACAAACTCCCCGCCCTGTATTTATCGTGCCTACAAGCACTTGGAGACGCACACACGCAAACACGCTCACACACAAGTCATGTGTCCTAACAGTTCGCTGACTGTATTCGGTATCATACTTTCTTTTAGGTTATGCTCATAAGTGGTAAACTGGGATGTTATTTTTGGTAATAATAAGCTCTGTGAGCCTCAGTTTCTCCATCTAGAAAATGATGATGCGAAAATCTGGAAAGTGCCTGGCATCTTGTGGGCACCCCTTCCCCAGCAGCACACCTGTCCCCTCATCAAGGAGCCCTGCACAGGCACAGGGACAGACTTGACAGCCATTGTGTACTTCTCGAAGCGTTCCTTTAGAAGGCTGCACGTGAGTTCTTGGCTCCCCAGTGTCTGTGAGAGCGCCATGTCCCTTCCAGTAAAGAAGTCACAGCAGGAAATAGCATTGGGGCTTGGACAGTCAGCAAGATGCTGTCGGCACAGGAACAGCCAGATCTGTCAGTGAGACTTCAGACTCTTACTCTTTCCGGAAATGACTGTCTACCTTTCAGTGACGCTTTGGGAGAGTCCTGACAGGCTGTGTGTTTCTCCTACCTTTCACCTTGGACTGGAGGGTGTTCTTCAGAAAGGATCGTGCTCCTCAGTGGGGCTAAGTGTGGGGACACAGCACTGGGTCGTACTTTATTTGGGCTGAAGGAGTTTTCAGCTCAGTAGGGAAGCAGCCAAGTTAAAAGATACACACAGAGCGGGGTGGTAAGCGCCACAGGAAAGACCAGCTCCGGGTCCTCTGGCACGGCCTGGGAGTGGTACATTATCCCGACCCACGTGTGACTCCTGGGGCAGCTGCAGAGGGTGACACACCTGTGACACCGGTCAGTTAACGCCTCAGCATTGATCACAGGACGCCCGGTCAGGCAGGTAGTGTGCTCAAGGGGGCTCCTCCTCTCCTCCCTCATGTGTCCCCTGCATGGGACCCTTCCTCCTCTTTGCCGTCCTTGGATTTATCACATTCCAGATGGTAATGACTTGTTAGGAGTTATTTCTCCCACAACAGTCCAAGGTCGTTCAGACAGGAAACGTGACTTACTCTCTTTGATTCCCGCCCTGTTCCCAGCACAGTGCCTGGGAGATAGGGGGTCTCAGTAATGTTTGTAGGATGAGGAGCCAATTGGTCTCACATTCTTGTTCTGTGCGTTAGGGGCAAGGAATTCATTATCTCAGGGTGCTTTGTTGAAGAAACATGGAGAGTGTTTTCATCTCATTTGAGGTGAGCACGTACCTTCACCTCTCCAAACGCAGTTCCTTGGTTTGTTCAAGTAGGCACGGTACTGCCTACCCGCCCCCCCCGCCCCGACTTCTTGCGAGGATTTAGTGATGCACCTCAACACTGTATAGAAGAGAGACTCTGAGCTGCTTGGGTCTCTAGTGCTCAGAATGGTGCCTAACACAGTAGGCACTTGGTGTCTGTTGAATGGATAATACACGTGGAAGCACCTTCTATCTCTTTGTCCAGAGCACAAAGTAAAAGCAGGGATGTGCTAAGAAGCGAGGTAGCGGGACCGGCAGGGACTCGAATGTGCAGGGCCTGTAAACCGATGGCTAAGGAGCATGGATGCGTTCAACCGGCTGCATGTTTTGGATCATATGGGACGTTGAACAATACAGGTGGGACAGTGTGTGAGCTCAGAGTTCCGCGTGGTATTCCCAGACGTCTGATTGCGCTGAGAACACATTGTGTGTAGCTGAAACCCTGGTGGAGGAGGCTCCCTGGGGAGAGGGTGCAGACCGCAAAGTGGAAAGGACAGAGAGACCCTTGTGGCCGCATCCACACTGGGGTTGTGGGCAAAGGTGAAGAAACCCTCTGTTGTTTCCTTCTCTTACTTCATGAAGGGCGTGTGAGTCCATCCATGTAAATTACACTTGAAACTTTGTATTTTAAAAGCTTTTTTTGTGTGCATGTGTGATGCATTTCTCCTCACATAGGAATCTTGAAGTTTGTTGCTGCCAGTGATGCTTAAGCAAAGCGGGATCTCTGCAGGTTTCTCCAGTCCCGAGCCAGTTCCAGCCTCAAGTGGCTGGTGGAACAGTCAGGTTGTCCGGGTGTGTTTGTCCGCAGAGCTTCCTGGCTCGGCGTCCGCTCACGTTCATGAGCACACGTCTTCCGGACTGACTGTTGAGCTGGTTCACACTTTCCTGGTAGAGCCTGAATTTGAGCAAAATGCTTTGTGGCTTTTAATTTTCACCAGCAGAGGCCTGTTGAGATCACTGCTTTCTTCGTGAACGTTTGGGTTCGTGTTGCTACGGTCAGCAGTAAGGGTGGGTTTGCCATCCATCCCGAAGCTGAAACCTGCTGCCCAACCTGCAGCCGAAGAGCGGGGCTTCAGAGGCTCCCCGGGACACCACTGTGGGGCAGCATAATGCCCTTGCCGGCAGAGAACGGGGGCCGCAGGACTTGGACACAGGAGCCGAGACGGCTTGATCGGTCCCACCTCCCTTCCTCGAGGGCTTCGGGAAGGAGACACTCATCATCCGCCTCGTGCTGCCTCCCCTAGTGTTGCTGTTTGGCCTCCGGCGTGGGTGGTAGAAACCTCATCCCAATGGTAGAGCCTGCGGCTTTCTTCCTGGGACAGCCGGTGCAAAAATGGGCCCCAAATGGCAAATTCCAGGAGAAAAGTCTGGAAAGGTTCCCTCATCCGATATTTTTTATTTTCTTGTCTGCTTGCCCTGGAATTGTCACCTTCTAGTGCTTGGACCCACTGTGGTGGTCCAGACGAGTCCATGGAACCATAGTTCTTTCTCACGGGTGGTGATGTCTTGGTTTTGGGGGGACATAAGGATCCTTGGTATCCTCCACAGATGCGAGTGTGTCAGTGACTCTCTGTATTTTAGCTCCTTTGGCCGCAGACCATACTAGGAATTAATGAAACACTAGGTCCTAATTTACAGCCTCAAGTTGTTACTTTCTCCTTGAGTGACATTTCAAAACCCTTTTCCAGAATAGTTTTGCCATTGGCTTGAAAAATACTAATAATAAGCTTTCTGAGTACCTTGATTTGGGGTCCTTGTTTGTAGTGATTATTGGCCTCCGCTGTTAATACATCTATGTTAAAGAAGCAGTATTTCCTCTATTAAACAAAATCACAACATGCAGAATAGGTTTCAAACCATAAACTTTGCCTCGAAACCTAATATACAGTATACTTGACGCTAGGATGCCCAAGGGAAGTAGGTTCCATGTCTTGCTTCGTTTTGAATAAAAAAGGGTTCTCTTGAGTTCGCTGCTTCTTTTAACAGCAGGTAATGTATGCAGTGGGTTATACCTTAATTATATTATTAACACCATTGTTCCAAAATGATAATGAGTCCATTTATATTGTTTAATATCTTCTGTTTTTTTATGACAAGGGCCAAGAATTAAAGCACTGCTCAGATCCCTCATCAGTATATTCAGTAAGAAGTGATTTTCTTAAGAGATTTCATTAAAGGTGAGGGCCATCTGGGAAGAGAAAACAAAAACAATTTTTTTTTTCAGTTTCTACGTTCAGATGTTATTTGTGACTTATTTACAATAAAACTGAAAAACAGGATGGGAGAGTGTATCAGTATCCTACCCCTTCTATAACAAATTGCCAGGGATTTTGTGGCTTTATTATCTTCCAGTTCTGGAGGGCAGGAGTCTGGAATGGTTCTCACTGAACTAAAGTCAGACTGTTAGCAGAGCTGCAGCCCTTTCTGGCACTCAAGGGCAGGAATTGTGCCCTAATTCTTCCTGCTGCTGGAGGCTGCCCACAGCCCAGGGCACCGGGCCCCTTGCCCCATCTTCAAAGCCAGCAATGTCAGGCTGGGTTCTTTCCACACAGCTGTCCTCGTAGGCCTCTCTCTCCTGCTTTTCTCATCTGTTTGTAGGATTCTGTGTAATTACCTTGGGTTCACCTGGGTAATCCAGGATAATCTCCCCATTTTAAGATTTAGTGATTAACAACTTTAGTTCTATCTGCAGCTTGCAATTTTCCTTCGCCATGAAACTTAACATTTACAGATTCTGGAGATGAGGTTGTATGGCTGTCTTTGAGGGAGACGTGGGTTTTTTTCCTACCACAGAGGGATTAGGGCAGGCTGCAGAATGCTGATGTTTGCCCAGTTACCAAGGACATCTTCAGCCTGGTTTTAGGGATTTTCATGTGTTATGATATTATCTCGAATTATACATCAGGGGTTCCAGAGATATTAACAAGTTGTCGGCGTCACATAATTATTAATAATAATGAGCTGTTATTGAGTCTCTCTAAGTGCCAGAAGATATACAGACAGTATTTTTCTCAATTCTTAGTGCAGGTCTCTGAGATAAAAGACACAGATTCCATTTGACAGGGGAGAAAACAGGCTTTTGTGGAAGTTGTGCCTGGTCTCATGTCACATGGCCAGCCTGTAACTGAGTGCTTTGGATTTTTTCAATCTGCTTCCCTACTCCAGTGGATTAAGATGTAAGGGCCTTGTGGACCTCATCATCATACGGAAGATGTTATCTGGATAATATTCAGAGTACCTTTCAAGCGTTTGTCAAAGATTGTTTGGTTCATGTGTCAGAATGACCAGGTAGTTAATTGACTGACCTGACGCTCCATTCTCCTTCCCCCTGCCCTTCTGTTTCTTGCCTGTCTGTAGACCCTCCCAGTCTGAGCGAGCGCTTTCTGAGCTCCTCCTTCGTCCCTGCTTGCCACGATTTTCTGTATTGTTTCATGCATCGCTTTATTTACTCTCTACAGCAGCTTATACAGATAGATGTCAACACCCCCATTTTATAACAAAATCAGGCCTGACAAAGGTGAAGGGCAAGATTAAAACCAAACTCTGTTGACCAAAAACCGGTGTTCTTTTCTGTGGTGCTGTAGAAGGCGTAACTGTCCACAGATTCATGCTTCAGTCCTACATATTCAACTTGATCACGTGAAATAATTCCATAAAATATGAGGAAAATATAGAGAAAAGAAACTAAACATGGCTGATGTAGTAATTAAACTGATAAAGAATGCCCGAAGAGCACAAGTTTATATATTCAAAAGTAGGGCTAAAAGGTGCTTGGTTTTTACTGACCCTGGTGAGCTCAGTGACCTGTAACAAACTAGGAGGACTTGATTCAACAATTTGTGTCAGATTTGATTCAGTAATTTGTTTCAAGTAATGTTTATGGTGAGCTGATCAGTGTTCCCCAAATATGTCTATATTCTGAGCCCTAGAATTTGTGAATACTACCTTATGTGGCAAAAATGACTTTGCAAATATTATTAACGTTCTTGAGATAGAGATATTATCATGGATCCTCTGGGTGGGCCTGGTCTAATCTCACTCCTTCTTATAAGGGAGATGTGGAGGAGCAGTCAGAGTCAGACAGAAGGCATATGACAGTGGAAGCAGTGATTATAGTGGTGTTGCCACAAGCCATGGAATGCTGGCAGCCTCTAGAAGATGGGGAGGACATGGGGTAGAAGTCTTCTTTGGAACCTCTCTAAGACCTGCTTCTTTATATACTTATCCTAGAAGTTCCAGGACTATAATGTATTGTGTTCATGTTGTTGTTTCAACTGTCTAAATTTGTGGTGATTTGTTATGGTGGCAATAGGAAACTAATACAATGTTCTTAAATTATTATGTGTTCCTTAACAATCATAGTTTGAGACTTCAATACACTTTTACAGTAATGGATACAACAACTAGATAGAAGATCAGTAAGGAAATAGAAGACTTAAATTGTATTATAAGTTGACTAGACTTAGTAGACATCTGTAGAACATGTTCCCTTGACAGTAGCAGAAACAACAGTTTTCTTAAGTCACATGGAACATTGTCCAGGACAGATCATATGCTAGTCCATAAAACAAGCCTCAGTAAATTCTAAAGGATTATGCAAAGGATGTTCTCTGGCCACAGTGAAATGAGATTAGAAATCAATAGCAGAAAGAAACTTGGGGAATTCACAAATATGTGGAAATTAATAGACACTTTAATAACTGATGAGCCAAACAAGAAGTCACAAGGAGAATTAGAAAATACTTTGAGATGGGGCACCTGGGTGGCTCAGGCACCTGTGTGCCTCAGAGGGTTAAGCCTCTGCCTTTGGCTCAGGTCATGGTCTCGGGGTCCTGGGATCGAGCCCCGAATCAGGCTCTCTGCTCAGCGGGTAGCCCGTTTCCCTCCCTCTCTGCCTGCCTGTCTGCCTATATGTAATTTCTCTCTCTCTCTGTCAAATAAATAAAATATTAAAAAAAATAAATACTTTGAGATGAATGAAAATGAAAATACAGCATAGCAGAATTTATGGGATGCAGCTAAAGTATCACTTAGAGGCAAACTTATAGCTATAAATACCTGTATTAAAAATGAAGATCAATCTCAAATCAGTTATCTAATCTTCTTAATGATCTATGAAAAGAAACAAATTACATGTAAAATAAGCAGAATGAAGGAAATAATACAGATTGATCTGTTCTTGAGAATGTTCCATGTGGCTTAAGAGAAATTAGTTTCTGCTGCTGTCAAGGGAACGTCTTCTGTAGATGTCTGCTAATAATACATATTAGAATGGAAATTATCAAAAAGAGAATAGAAAAACAATAGAGAAAATCAACAAACCAGAAGTTGTTGTTTTTTTTAAAGTTCACCAATATTTAACTTCGGCTGCATTGACTAAAAGAATAGGGAGAAGATTCAAATGACTAAAATCAGTAATGAAAAGGGGTACCTTCTATTGACTTTACAGAAATCAAAGGGCTTGTAAAGAAATACTATGAACAATTGTATGTGCATGAATTAGATGACTTGATTGAAATGGGCAGATTCCTAGAAGAACATTAACCACCAACATTGACTCAAGAAGAAATAGAAAATTTGAATAGAATGGTGAAGAGATGAATTGATAAATAAAAAGTACTGACTGTGGGATGCCTGGGTGGTTTAGTAGTTAAGCATCTGCCTTCAGCTCAGGTCATGATCCTGGGGTCCTGAGATTGAGCCCTGCATCAGGCTCCCTGCTAAACAGGAAGCCTGCTTCTCCCTCTCCCTGCTTGTGTTCCCTCTCTGTCAAATAATATCTTTTAAAAAAATTAAAATAAAAATTACTCACTGAAAAGAGCCCAAGTCCAAATGACTTTACTGGTAAATCCTACCAAACATTTAAAAAATAATTAATACAAATTCTTGACAAACTCTTCCAAAAAAATAGATACTTCACAAATCGTTCTATGATACCAGTATTACCCTTATTACAAAATCAGACAAAGACCTCACGTACACAAAAAAAAAACTCTGACCAATCTCTGTTATGAATATAGAAACAAAAATCCTTAAAATACTAGCAAACCAAATCCAGCAATATATAAAAAGGATTGCATACTATAATCAGATAGGATTTATCCTAGGAATGCAAGGTTGGTTTAGCATTGAAAATTTAGTTAATATACCATCAATGGAATACAGGACAAACAAAACAAAACAAAACAATACTTAGTCATCTGAATAAACACAGGAGAAGCATTTGGTCAGTTCTAAACATTCATTTATCATTTCATGATAAAACATTCAACAAACTAGGAATAGAAGGGAACTTCCACACCTGGTAATAAAGAATATCTATGAAAAACCCACAGATAACATCATAATTGTGAAAGACTTTGCCCTAAGATGAGGAAGAAGCAAATATTTTAGCCTTCACCCATACGTTTAGCATTGTTCTGGAGGTTCAAGCCAGGGTAGTGAGGCAAGAAAATGAAATAAAAGGCATTGGCATGGAAGAAGTATGATTAACTGTATTTCATAGATGACAGATCTTTTATAGAAAACCATAAGGGATCTACTAAAAGTCTATTAAAGGTAATTAATGATTTCAAGACATTTCCTTCCTTTCTTTGCTTTTGGATTTAAATTTAAAAATGAGTATTTTTCTGATAAATACAGTCTTATTTTTGGAGCAAGTGAAGCCAGGGTTCATGTCTGTTTTATAGACCACTGCATAACTAGTTCTGGCACATGTGCCTGGTGCATTGAAAGCTCCCTTTATGCATTTGATAAATGATTGCTTATTTTGGAAAAAAGAAAGTATAAAATTTTTTTTTTATTTAAAGTTGCATTCCCTAGAAAGCTATCATTTGTGAATAGTCATTGTCAGTATTTTAGTTTCCTTCTCCATATAGAATTTTAGATTTTTGTGTTCAGTTTAATGTTCTAATATAATTGTTTTTTTAGGTCATTGTGAAGTTGAAACCACTGTTTTTCACGGCTATGTAGTACTCCATGTTATGCAGACACCATATACTCAGCTGATTCTTCACAAATGAGCACTTTCAGTTTTGGGAATTATAATTTAGAATTGTCTGTCCCATTGCTTTGCAGCGTGTCCATTTCTGCCCTAGCTTCGAGGGTATGACAGCCTGAACCTGCGTCCTTACCACCGGTGCTTCTCTCCTCTCTCTTAAGGTTTGCATTTTGAAAGGAAGCAGTGCAAATGGTGGTTATTCATCCTTTCTGATGACTGAGTGATATTCCATTGGGGATTATGCTAAGTGAAACAGGTGAAGCAGAAAAAGACAACTATCATATGGTTTCACTCATGTGTGGGACTAAGGAATAGCGTGGAGAACCAGAGGGGGAGGGACGGAAAACTGAAGAGGAAGAAATCAGAGACAAAGACAGAGACAAACCATGAGAGACTCTGGACTCCGGGAAACAAGCTGAGGGTTTCAGAGGGAGAGAGTGAGGGGTTGGGGTAGCCCGCTGATGGGTATTGAGGAGGGTATGTGATGTATGAGCGCTGGGTGTTCTATGCAATTGATGAGTGGTCGAATGCCGCATCAAGAACTAATGATGTACTATGTATATGTTGGTCAGCAACATAATACAAAGTAATAACATCAAAATAAAAGGAAATCTTTTTAAGCAGTCATTCCTGTGTTTAAAAGATTTTACTGTTTCTTCATATCTTAACAGTAAGATCTTAATTTCTCAGGACAGTATCGTCCTTTCTGTGGTCTCCAGCCTTATTTCTGTCATTGGGTCCTGAGGTTGTTAGCACACTGGATTTCTTGTCTGATTCGTGAAAACCATATGCTCTTTTGAAGACTGTGTGTTGTGTTTTGTTTTTTAACAGAAATGCCTTTTCCCTTCCGATGTGCTTATTAATTAACTCATTTAAATTTTTAGGAATTCGGCTGGGGTACCCCACCCGGAGAGACTCCCTTGCCGCCCGCTGTCACCTCTGGCTGGGTTTTCCTTCATTCCCTTTTCTGCCTCCCTCTGTCCTCGTCCTTCACACTGGGTCGCTATTTCCATCCAATATGTGTCTTCTCTTGACGGGCTGAGCTCCTTGAAGGCAAGGACCATGTGTCCACCATGCCTAGAACATAGTAGGTCTTCAGTGAGTGCCTCAGTGCACCTCTTTGCACATAACTCTGCAGCCGGCATTCAGGTAATTTCTGGAGGACAGTTTCCCAGAAGTTGGCTTAAAGAGGTCAGAGTTTATCAGCATTGTAAAGGTTCTTGACCCACATTTGCCAAATTGATTTATAGATGAGTTGTACCAGTTAAACTTTCTGCCAGTCAGTAGTGTATGTACATATATTTAAATGAGGTCTTCTGAATCATATTTAAAAAAAAAAATTCATTCTTAATAATTTCTTTTTTTACAAAATAATGAAAATTTCAATTTTAGCATAATTCACGTATAGTACTATATTAGTTTCAGGTGTACAATATAGTGATTCAGCTACCAGGATAATTTGTTATTTATTTATTTTTTTTTGAAAGATTTTATTTATTTATTTGACAGACAGAGATCACAAGTAGGCAGAGAGGCAGAGAGAGAGCGAGAGGAGGAAGCAGGCTCCCTGCCGAGCAGAGAGCCCAACGCGGGACTCGATCCCGGGACCCTGAGACCATGACCTGAGCCGAAGGCAGCAGCTTAACCCACTGAGCCACCCAGGCGCCCTACCAGGATAATTTATATTGTTTGCCTAAGCTGTGGTTATTTAGGGAGATGCTAAGTAGAGAGCATATATGGAGGCTGTCAGCCTGTCACCTTTTATGTTTCCTTGGTCATGGGAGCATACTTCACTGAGCTAAAAAAACTGAGTATTTACATGGTATTACATGTTATTAGGTATTACATTAATATCTAAGGTCAGAGTTACTTGTTGGGCAGATGAACAAAATAGCTAAAGCTGTCCACAGAACAGAGAGAAAAATAATTAGCAATGATGTATCTAGTGTTTGGATTTGCATCTGATAAAACCTGCAGTGGAATTATAAAGCAATTTACAGTGCTTCCCTGGTGAAATAGGAATTGGTTCTATTTATCAGGCTTAATACTAATGAAAAGAGAAAGCAGGACTGAGCTCTTGTGTCCCAGGACCGGTTTCTGGGAGAAACCTTGTGTTCCTCCGAGATAGTTCTCTATCCTCGATATGCTCAGTTGTCCTTACACCTCCGTGGTGTGCCCTCCTCTCTCCCCATCTTTCTTTCTCTTTCTGTGTGTGTGTGTGTGTTTTCTGTGTTTTGGGATAGGTGAGGAGTAGCATTAGAAGCTGGGGAAAGCTTGCTGTTTGAGATTCTGATTCCTTGTTTGGGCAAGTTTTAGTCTGGGAGAGAAGATATCAGTGGTGCTCTGGTCTAGTTTACAGCTGTGAGGACTCATACAAGGTAAACCACCTCTGCAGAGTGGAGAGCACTGTCTCACCAGCGGTGCTGTTGGGAGGTGAGAAGGTTGAACGGGCGGGAGGTGAAACACTTTTCAAGAGTCTGACTAGTGCTTGGCATGTAGCAAGTGCCCAGCAGTGTTTATATTTTCTTTTTCATAAAGCTCTTTCTGTCAGATCATTTAGAAAAGAAAGTCCATTAAATAAATCATGGGGTTTTGTTTCCATTCTTGTGCTTGTTCCTAGGACAGATCCTTTTTGCTGTTGTCCTAGCATTTCCAGATATCACCTCCCTCCTCCCTGCGTTTCTCTCCCTCTCTCTGTACCCCTTTCCCGTTGAAAAGGTCAGACTGATGGTGTTCTCTACTGAAAAGTTGTATTTACTAATTCAGTCCTCTTTGAACTTGGCTTATGTTTGAAAGTCGCTGATCGTATTTTATGGACCCTTTTCTTTCTTTTAAGCACGTGGCACAATGGTCAGACCTGTCGGAAAACATCTTCTCAAACCGGTCGTTATTATAGTTGCACTGTTGTCCGGCACCAAACCCGAAGCATGATGGATTGTGGCAGATAATCACCCTCAGCTGCCCGGGGACGCGTTCGCTGTGGCTTACAGCTGTCTGCACATGCCTGTGACTGCTGTCGACCTCAGGCTGCTGAAGCTGTGGCATGGCGGCTGGGGGAGCGGGCGGAGGGCCTTGTCTGTACTTGAGAATCTTTGAAGCTAATTAGTTTTTAGAATTAAATAGGATACAGTATACGAATCAGATTCATACTCTGAATTCCAATAAGTGTGCTGTGCTCTAAAGGTAGCCCGTTCAGGTGCCTGACTCTGCTGCGTGAGGGGATTCCCGCTTCCTCTTGCAGAGCCGAGCTTGCTCTTCCACAGCCCCGAGACCTTAGCACGGGTGGATCCAGTCATGACCTGCTCATTCTCGCTCCCCACCTGGAGCTCTTAGACTCTGTTTGGGGGCCAGTCCAAGCCGTTTCTAGATGTGTAGTAGAGCAAAATGCACAATTCCAATTTGTTTTGATGTAAGATGACTTTGAATGTCCAGTATAGGAAGACAGTATTGGATTGTGACTAAGAATAAGGCCTCTGGGGTTGGCTGGCTTAGATTCAGATCTGCCTTGTTGCTCCTGCTTGCTGACTATGTGTCCTGGCCAAGTAGTGTAAGCCCTTCCTGCCCAGATGTCCTCAGGCGGGGTCTGATGTGGCAGATAGCTCTGCAGGTCTGGCTGGGGGTGGAGATGAAACCCTGTGACATGGGAGGCCCTCCTGGCTTGGCGATGGGAGCTGTCCATGGTAGCTGCCGTTCTGTTGTTGGCATTCGTGGAGAGCTGCGCTGGTGCAGGCCACCATGGTCTGTGGGCATGCCCACTGGACTGTGGAACTGTGTGCTGCCCTGACAATGTCCTCTCCCTGCCTCGGTTACTCTCCTTGCTCCATTCCATCTTCAGAGCACCCCTTTACCGTCTGACATGGCCCATTTGTCGTCTGCCCTTCCCTGCTGGAATAGAAATTGCATGCGAATAGCATGTCTGTTCAGTGCTGTGGCTCCAGCACTGACGGGCACATAGTAGGCATTCAGTAAGAAACAATGAATGAACCAGTGCTGACGAGAAAACCCAGAACTAGTCTGGATGGGATGAGAAAAGCCATAGCGGTGGTACTTTTTATGTTGGACCTTGAAGAATGAACAAGAGCTTGCCAGCTGTGTGCAGGGTTGGAGGAGAGCATGACAACCAGAAGACCAGAGGTTTGGAGGTATGTAGGGGTGGTGTGAATGAGGGGAGTGGGTCACCCTTGGTGTCGCATCACCCAATGGCCAGTTTGCCTGCAGATTGTAGGGGTTTGTTCTCTGTTTGGTCACTTGCTTAATTGTCAGTATCATTTCCATGCAAACTCTAGCTCTGCTCCTTGCAGGAAGGGTTTTCCTGTAAGGTTCCATATGATAGCTTGATCTTTTTGGTGGAAGTTAATTTCTAGAATATCAGCCATTTCTCCATGTTATAATCAAACATAAATAGGGCCAAATGATGATGGTAAAGGTGATGATGATGACCGAATGATGATGCTAAAGATGGTAAAGATGACCAAATGATGAGAGTAAAGATGATGGCAATGACCAAATGATGATAAAGATGGCGATGATAGCAGTGGTGGCATTTGAGAGCATTTTATAGGGCTTTTACCAAAGATTTTCACCTGCTGTTTCACTTGAGACTCTTGATAACACCATAAGATGTACAGAATTGATGGGCACCCTGGTTTCTAGCCTAGGCACTCAGAATGGCTTACAAAGATAGGTCAGGATTGTTGTATCACTGCCAGAAGCCTGAGCTCCTGGGTTCTACCTGTGTCTTTGTTACTGACCTGTGCCAGGCAGTAAGACCACCCTGGACTCTGGGCCCAGAGAGTAAAGAGCAACATGCCTGGGCAATGTGGTTCATGCATTCCATTTTGGAATAGCTTTCTGAGTGTCCACAGGCTGTCCTGGCTCAGGGTCCGCATGCAGACCTCATGGTTTGAAAAGCAAATGAAGAGGTCAGTGAGACTCTATCCCTTTCCCATATCATGTATAATGCTTTATATTTTTTCTAAAGGCATCACCCCTTTGCAGGTCATAAACTCCATGAGGGCAGGTCTTTATATTATTTGCTGCTGGTGCAAATAGTCAAAACAGGGCTTAGTCAAAACAGGGCTTGGCATGTAGAAGACGCTCAGTGAACATTTTGGATGAAGGACTATTTCAGGAGCAGTATTGTCTATAAGAAGCCTACTTGCTCTAGGTTCTTCTCTGAGCTCCTGTGTGTGGCGATGTGGAGGTCAGAGGACTGAACTCCTCCCAGAAAGAGGTTTGCTTCTAGGAGGGGGCATGTTCTGTTTCCTAAGTGAGAAGAGTTAATGATCTGCACACAAGCTCCCTCAGAAAGGCACATTAGTTGTTGTTTATATATACTTTGTGCATGTTTAGGGAGGGATGTCTCATGTTTCGTCTCCCAGGTGTTTTCACTATATGCACACAGTTTGAATAATAACAGTGATGTTTACCTGTGTAGCAAAACCCATTCTTATATGGTGTATATTTATTATAAATTGACATAATTAATTGTGACAAATAGATTCGCAGAAATACTGTTATCAGATCTGATCAAACATGAATCATTCTGCAAACAAATACTTATTTTCAGAAGCATCTCTGATGAAGGAAAAGCAAGTTCTTTTTGATTCCGTTTCTTTTTCTAGAAGAGGATGTTTGAACTAATTTGTATAAAATGATTTTTCTCTTCTATCTGGCATTTTGATCTCAAAACTATAGATCTATATGAAACAGATTTTCTTCCTGCATTCTTTCCTCTATGTTTGTCTTTTTTCCCCAACATTTTAAGTCATTTAAATATTTTACACCTAATGTCTAAGGATAGTTCTCATTTGACATCTTTTGTCAATGGTTGTTAATATACTTACCATTTAAGGTCTGGTAGGACAAGTGTGGTGTCTCTGCTCAGTGTGAATTTCCTAGCACATAGTAGGCTGCAGATGTTTGTGGAATCAGTGAATTTATTAAATACCTGTTGTACTAGGCACTGCAGGAGCTGGGTGGAGTGGGGGTAGGGGGTGTCCTGAAGGAAGTGTGGCCCCGCTGCTGGAGGAGCGCTTGGGGTGTAACTCAGGGGTATGTTTGGAAGGAGACTTCACAGACTGAACTTAAAGCTTACACAGGTGAAGGAGAAGGAGGGAATGGATAGCAGCATGAACTCCGGGAACCTGGAGAGAGCACGGTGGGTTCTGGTTGGTGAGGAATTCTGGGTGGACGGTTCGGTAAGGAAGGGAGAGAAGGACCAGCTTGCCTGAATTCCACTTCAGTATCTGTGCTAACAGGGAGAACACGGATGTTGGCTTGAGTAACTGGGGGAGTCTTTATAATTCTTGGGCTTTAAGGACTGCTTAAACACTGTTGTACTTTGACACATAGAAGTGCTTCAAAAATGGTATCTTTTTAAAAATCAGTGCTAAAAAATTCAGTTTGAATGGACCTTATTTTCAGAAATGGTTGCTGTGTGTGCACATGGGTAGCTGTGCATGTGTATATGGGTATTTACGTACATGTGTGTATGTCGGATACTGATCTTGAAAAAATACACACATACATACAGTATATAAATATATTTATAGAAAATAATGTATGTATATAGTTTTACATAAAGTTATGTATTTTATGTATTTAATTTTAACTTGTACACTTGCTCATACTGGTCATGCTTTGTGAAGGGGAGATTATTACCATATTC
The DNA here is from genome assembly GCF_030435805.1 of Mustela lutreola. Lineage (NCBI taxonomy): Eukaryota > Metazoa > Chordata > Mammalia > Carnivora > Mustelidae > Mustela > Mustela lutreola. The sequence continues at coordinate 6,909,731 of NC_081292.1, read as the reverse complement.
ATCTCAGAAAAGAAGTAAGAGGGAAGTGCATTTATAGATCTTTTAATTGTTATTACCAAACTATTGAATAATCAGCTTTATTAAAAGGTATACATTATGGGTTTCTGGAGAGATCATGTTTCTTTTAATTATTAGGCTGTGAAAATATCCCTCTTATTGTGACCTGATCCTGCAGCCTGGCAGGGTTAAGAAGTCCAGAGACCTGGGGCACCTGGGTGGCTCAGTGGTTTAGGCCTCTGCCTTCTGCTCGGGTCATGATCTCAGGGTCCTGGGATCGAGCCCCACATCGGGCTCTCTGCTCAGCGGGGAGCCTGCTTCCCCCTCTCTCTCTGCCTGCCTCTCTGCCTACTTGTGACCTCTCTCTATCAAATAAATAAATAAATAAAAGTCTTTAAAAAAAAAAGAGAAGTCCAGAGACCTCCTCCAAGTTCAGCTTATTAAGAAAAACACTTTAAACAAAGATTAAATTATGCCCCTCCCCCCCCCTTTTTTTTACTGCTACTAAGATTCAGCATTCAGAGATTAGAGAAAGTTAAGGATAGCAAGTGTCAGCCTGGTGCTCAACAGCTTTTCAAAAAACTGTTCCATCCTTAGCAATAGAGAGGGTTGAGGGGTCCCTGGGTGGCTCAATTGGTTAAGCCTTCAGCTCAGGTCATGATCCTGGGGTCCTGGGATCGAGCCCCATGTTGGGGAGTCCGCTTTTCTCTCTCACGCTCTCTCTCAAATAAATAAATAAAAATCCTAAAAAAGGTAGAGAAGGTTGAGAACTAGAGCAAGATGAGGACGCAGGGCTACTGGTGTCCACGGTGTGAATTTGATGTCTGATCGGGAGTCTGGCTGTGCTTGGAGCCCGTGTTCAGTGAGAGGCTCTTGAACAGCATCTTGAAGTGAATTGTACAGCCGTGTAACTTGCATGGAAACGGGACAGGTCTTGGTCATCCCTGCGGACTCAGTGTAGGGTTAGTTCCTGCTCGTGCTTGATGCTTAGTGAATGTTTCTGAGTGGAGGTTGTTGAGTGTGCTCAGCTAATCCTGAGTTCAGGTCCCAGCAATGCTGGTTATTATCTGTGCATTAGATTAAGTTATCTTTTTTAAGTGTTCTCTATTCTGAAAATGAGAGATACTGTGTGACATGGCCCAGTAAAGTACGTGCAGGTGGTGGATGGCCAGCCAGAATACAGAAGCAGCTATTTTAACTTATCAGCACGTGATAGCTGGCAGTATGTTCACCAGGCTTCTTTTCGTTGGCAATTCTGTCGAGCCCCTTTCTTCCTTCTCCTTTACACAGTCTGCCTCCCTTACGAGGCCGTGGTCCCCTATAAGATCAGGGCCTGTTTGTGTTTCCTTCCTCTCTGTCTGTCATGCTGAACAGAGAGCAGGACTCTGGTCCACTTAGTGATCAATGGACACGCTGTGTGTCTGTCCTAGTACCGTGTTGCTTTGGGGTGCAGGACTGGCATGTGTGCCTGTCCTCTCTCATTCCAGGCCGCCTGTCTGTGTGCCCTCAGCTGTGATGTGATGGAGATGCAGAAGTAGTTTAACATTTAACAGTGATGGAACACTTAGCTTGGTTCCAACCCCTCCCCATGCATCAGGACTTGTATTTATATCTGGGGAAGATTGGGGTCCTTAACTCGAGAAAGAGAAGCTAACGGCTTGTTTCTATACCTGGAGAAGTGCCTTACAGTCCAAGGTCAGTGACTGTTGGTTTTGATGACCTCTCCAGCTCTGAGAAAGAGCACATCTACCCAGTGTCTCTTACTTTTGACATGTTGACTATAATTTTGGTTTATATCTTTTAGCTGGAGGAAATTGGCTGGTCTTTATTAAGTGAGGAGGTCTGGTTCCAGAACTGTCACATGCAAGAAAGTGCCTGCCCTCCCTGTCCCCACGCCTGCACATGTCTGGTAGTCTAGAGCCCATCTCTGACTCTTGTGTCTCAGATGATTTACTTCTCTGCTCGTCCCTTCTTCTTCCTCACCTCTAACATGGAGATAATGGGTGATACAATGGAAGAGTGAGAATGACTCTCAGTTTGTAAAGTGAAAACACAAAGCCAAAGTGCTGCAGTAACACCACTGGGATCTTCAGGGCTGTTGATACACAGGTGTGGGATTCAGCATATTTTATAATTAGCTTTGAACAGTTGAATAAGATGAAAGTGAGTGACTAATACAAGGTATTATGTAATCAGGTGTTAAGAGGAAAGCCAAGGAGCAGACTGAGGGCATATTATTGAGAAAAGAAAGTGTCACTGGGGGTAGAAATTCTGAACTTCAGTGTCTGCCAACATTAATAGTGAATAATGAATAAATGTTCTCTGGTTTTTTTGTTCATTTGTTTTGTGTTGGAATTTTTTAAATTCCTTCTTTGGGTAATACCTTTAGATTTAAACACAAATCGTAAAAATAGGCGATGACAGTAATGGTATTGGAAACAAATGGCACTTAGCATTTGATTTTATTTGTGTATCTAACATTTATGTAATATATGCCATGTGCCACTTTGTAGGTGTACTTATTGTGAATGATATTTTAGAACAAAATAAATAATTTTTAACATTTTATCTTAATCAGTTCCCAAAGAGAACCCAGAGTGTACAGTGGTGCCTCTTTCTTCCTTTCTTTCTTTTTTTTTTTTTTAAGATTTTATTTATTTGACAGAGATCACCAGTAGGCAGAGCAGCAGGCAGAGAGAGAGGGGGGAAGCAGGCTCCCTGCCAAGGAGAGAGCCCGACGTGGGACTCGATCCCAGGACCCCGAGACCACGACCTGAGCTGAAGACAGAGGTTTAACCCATTGAGCCACCCAGGCACCCCAGCAGTACCACTTTTAAAGTTGAGAAATGTAGGAAGGACAGCAGAGGCAAATTAAGTGGGGTGTCTGGTGGCTGGTCAGGGGAGCGGGCATAGACGGAATCAAAGCTCCAGTCAGCTCAGCTCTGGACCTGTCTTCTGGTGGGAATGTTAAAACTTCCCTCTTTGGGTTGTTGCAAAGATTAAAGAATTATTGTCAGGTGTGCTAGACATGGGAAGTACTCAGTCCGTGTTGGCTGGTGAGACCACACTTTTGTCGGGTGCCCATGAAAGAGGCCCGACCTCATCAGCACTGAACTTGGCAGATGAAGGTATGAGAGTAGATGGAATCCAAAAGCCAACCGTAGAGGCCCATGTGAGAAAGCAAATGTCTGACGCCGAAATCAGAATGGCCACATATAAACTTGTAATAAGACAGTATAAATGTAATTGAAGTAATTACTGAGAAAACTAAACATACTATGATGATAATTTGCATGGGCTACAATGTCTTGTTATTTTCTCAAGCTTCATTCAGATTAAAAAAGAATTGTTTAAATAAGAATTTTTCCTAGCAGCCTGGAGGTGGCTTGTACAGAAGGTTACATGCTGACCAGTTTGGAAAGGCCCTTAAATACCATATTTTAGAACCTTGTGTGTGCTTGTGAAGTGTTCAGCGTTTTACAATGTCATTATATGACAATACTTTTCATCAAAAAGGAAGACAGTTTGAGAATGCTTATTTATTCACATAGCCTGCATTTCTTGTTTTCCGTATGTTGGACTCATTGTTGGCACAAGGTCCACAGTCATGAGCAGTGTGGCCGGGATCCTCCTCTGGCAGGACTTGAGTTATAGTGGAAGGACAGGACAGAAAAGGAAACCCAGAGTGGATATCCAGTGAGCTGTCAGTTCTCTGAGGTCCAGACTAGGGCATTTCAGTGAGTGGGGTAGAAGGGACTGTCCCCCTGTAGATGGAACTAGAGCAGAAGCTTCCTAGGAGCACAGAGACAGACACGTAACCCAGACCGGAGTGTAGGAGATGGCGATGCCTGGGTCCAGTCTTCTGGTTGAGAATAAGCTAGGTGTCCGCAGGGTGGGGCCGGAGGTGGGGAAGGCATCAGCTGCTCTTGCCTTCACTGCTGGGGGACTGCCTGGTAGCAGGGGCAGGAGAAGGGGTAAACAGCCTGAAAGACTAGGCTTACCTGTAGGACTTTCCCAGCTTCCTCTCATCTTTAGCGCTCTCTTTCCAACTCCTCAGACCAGAAAGAGAGGGCTGTTCTCGGAGCTCTTTCTGTCGGTGATGGCACAGAGTTCTAGATTTTGGGCTGCCTTTAAGTCTAGGATGGGAGAAATAGGAGGAAAACAAAGGAGGCATCCCTGGGTGGATCTTATTTCCAGTTTCTGGATTCCTTCCCCAGGTCTCCTGCCGCCATGTGCTTTTAAAGCCCTTTAGATAACTGCCGTCTACACTCTGTGCGTGTTTGGGTCACATTCCTGGGAGATAACTGGTAGAATGTACTTAATTCCACTTTCACGGAAGCTAGAATCAGAACCTTCTTTAAAATGTAAAATTTTGGGGACGCCTGGGTGGCTCAGTTGGTTAAGTGGCTGCCTTCGGCTCAGGTCATGATCCCAGCGTCCTGGGATCAAGTCCCATATGGGGCTCCTTGCTCCACAGGGAGCCTGCTTCTCCCTCTGCCATTCTGTCTGCCTGTGCGCGCTCTCTCTCTCTCTCTCTCTGACAAATAAATAAATAAAATCTTTTTAAAAAAGTGTAAAATTTTGGGTGTCTAGGTGGCTCAGTTGGTGAAGCAACTGCCTTTGGCTCAGGTCATGATCCTGGGGTCCTGGTATCAAGTCCCAAATCGGGCTCCCTGCTCAGTGGGGAGTCTGCTTCTCCCTCTGACCTCTCCGCACTTATGCTCCCTCTCCCTCATTCGCTCTCTCTCTCAAATAAATAAATAAAATCTTTTAAAAAATTAAAATGCAAAATTTTGATTTTTTTCTGAACTAAAAAGTGCTATAATTCATTTTATAGATATAGTAGTTTACTGAATGATTTTAATTTTACAGAAATGATTTTCAGTGTCCCCTGATTTTATAAATAACAGTGCAGTGAACTTCTTTGTGCATTAAAAAAAAAAAATGAACCTAGTTCAGGTTATTCCTTTAGAATATTGACTTCATTTTTGCTATTTTATAAGCACAGTATTGGATAATATTCATTAAATGTATGCTGTGTGGTAGCACATGCTTAGTCCATTAGCTCATAGGATTCTTCTAATAACTCATTGAAGTAAATATTCCCCTTGGTTGTTAGAGTTTTTGATCAGGAGATTCTCTAATCAAGTGGTTAAAAATTTGGCGTCTCAAAACTAAAGAATAGATTGTGTGTTTTTCCAAATATCTCAGACAATTTGGTCAACTTTTTTTTTTTATATATATAAACATTTAATGTATTTTCCTGAGCAGAAGCTGATCACAATAGTGAGTAGAGTTAATGCAAAAGTATCTTCTTGTTGAGTAAGTCATTATCACAACTAGAAATAAAGTCCCTTTATTCTGGCTTCTGATTCTTTTATATCTATCACTAGCTAAAAATACGTGTAAAGTTAAAAAAGTGTTTTGAAGATATGAAGAATGTAAAATACTTAACAGCAGTCTCTAGCCTGTATATTCTAAATCAGGATTCACAATCTTCGGCCTGTTAGCCAAATCTAGCTTTTTTTGACTTGCAAGCTAAGAATGGTTAAAAAAAAAAAAAAAAAAAAAAAAAACTTGACGTGAACGTTACTTGAAATTCAAATTTCAGTGTCCATAAATAGTCTTAGTGGAATACAGACACAGTCATGCGTTTACCTGATACCTGTAATTTCACTGTAGGTTTTGTGCTACGACAGAATTGAGGAGCTCTGACAGACTTATTTATGACTTGCAAAGCCAAAATATCTACCACTTGACCTTCCACAGAAAGTTTTCTAACCCTGTTCTAATTCAAATTGTTACTAGGAATTTGACACATCTTTCGATGCAAAAATCACATCATTAAAGGTGTGAGTCACTGTGGGATTTGGACTTAGCATATGTGGTTGTGTTTGACCAACCTGTGACTCACTAGCTGTGGAAATACGAGGGGCTGTGAGCTTTAAATGCCCTCATGAAACCACAATGAATGAATCCTAATAAGTGTCCAGTACATGGTGGTGTATTAATAGATGTTGGTTTTCTTTCTTACTTTCCCTTGGTTTCCAGGCTGACCCGTGGATTTCTAGTTAACCCAAGAACGTGAGTGAACTAAGGTTACCCACATGGACTTACCTTCCCTCCCCTCCCTGTTTGGAATAGAGTCCCTTCCTTTCCACGTTGCCATAGGAGTGAGAAGGGCTTTCTCAACACAGCCCTTGGTACGTTTGAGAGCCTCCCTACCTTCCCCCTGGCAGGGACAGATTCATTATGTTGCGTCGGACCACTGTTACTTACCTAGAAAGAATTCTTTGGGTTTTAGAAAAAATGAGAATGTTTCCCTTTTCAAAAAGGAAAAAAAGCACAAGATGAAGAAAATGAAGTGGAATTTGTGCACTCAGTTAGCTAAGCTTTATTTTCATGCAGGTAAGAATTTAGTCTGGGCAAAGGTACATGTTGTGTATGTGTATGTGTTTCATTTTTAACTTACAATATAAGAAAATTGGTTCGGTTATAAAGCTGAGGACCAGAGGGCCCCGAGAGATAAGAGTCAGTGGTCCTATTGGTTGGAAACCCAGGGGAGAGTTGATGTACTTTCGTCAGTAGTTTAAAGCAGTAGTGTTCAAAAGTGTGGTCTGTGAATCTCTGAAGGGTGTCTCTGAGGTCAAAACAATTTTTTCCAAGAAGGGATGTTTTTGCCTTTTTCACTGTGTTAACATTTTTACCAGTAATGCAGATGTAATACAGAAAAAATCCCTGGCCCCTTAGCACAAATATCAAGACAGTGGCAGCGGACTGTACTTGCTAGTTATTTTATTGTTCACCACTACCAGGTGCTGGGCAGGATAACAAAACAAAACAAAAGAGAACATTAAGAATGTTCTTGTTGGAGGAGCAGAAAGTCTTAATGCTATTGAATGTCACCCTTTGGATACATTTCTTTTTAATATTCCTTGTGACAAAAAGGGAAGCCCGTGTATGGTACTTCTTATGGATACCCTAGTAGTAGACAGTTGTCTCAAAGAAAAACACGTGTGGTTGTTTGAGTTGTTAGCTGAACTAGCCACTTTTTCATAAAAATCCAATTTTACTCAAAAGAAAGATTGACACTGAGAGATAAGTAAGGGTTATTCAGATTTGAGCATTTTACAGACTTTTTCTCAAGAAATGAATGAAATGAGCCTTTCCTTCAGGTTAAGGAGCTCATAGTATTTGTTGCCAGTGATACATTTGAGCTTTCAAATGAAAATTAGATTTTTGGAAATTCTAAGCACATGCTTAATTGCTTCCTAATACTTAAAGATTCTGAGGAGAGTAGTGATATAAAAACTTGTGCTTTTTATTTTTATTTTTTTTTTATTTTTTTATTTTTTTAAAATATTTTATTTATTTATTTGATAGAGAGAGATCACAAGTAGGCAGAGAGGCAGGCAGAGAGAGAGGAGGAAGCAGGCTCCCTGCTGAGCAGAGAGCCCGATGCGGGGCTCGATCCCAGGACGCTGAGATCATGACCTGAGCCGAAGGCAGCGGCTTAACCCACTGAGCCACCCAGGCACCCCAAAACTTGTGCTTTTTAAATATTGTAAATGAAATGTGTTTGCATTTGGAAGACCTACATAACATGTGTGATGTTACAGAATTACACATGAGTAAAGATTCCTTCTAGTGCAAGATAGACCAAATAGATTATAGTTTAACAGAGTATGAAAAGTTCATTGATAAACTTTCAGATTCCTTATTGCGTCCGACTTTCAAGAAATTAGTGCCTATTAAGTAGTGGTGTACAAAGAATATCCACAATTGTCTAAAGAGATGCCTCCTTTCTCCAGATGAATGCTGGTGTGGGTTTTTGTTTTTGTTTTTGTTTTTGTTTTTTTTTTGTATGTTCTCATAAGATGTTGCAGTAGTTGAAACACAAGAGAATACAGCTTTTTTTTTTTTTTAAGACATTAAAGAAGTATGCAGAAGTAAAATAGTGCCACTTCCTCTTGCTAATTTTTTCTTATTCTTCTTTTTCTGGAAACTCCAGTTATTTCCATGAAAATACATTTTTATGTTACAATGTAATCATTTATTTATTTATGTATTTTTTAAAGATTTTATTTATTTATTTGACCGACAGAGACAGTAGGCAGAGAGGCAGGCAGAGAGAGAGGAAAGGAAGCAGGCTCCCTGCTTCGCAAAGAGCCCGATACGGAACTCTATCCCAGAACCCCGGGATCATGACCTGAGCCGAAGGCAGAGGCTTTAACCCACTGAGCCACCCAGGTGCTTCTATTTTTGTTATTTTTAAGTTAATGTTTTAAAGTTTCTCAGGTTTAATTCAGAATATGGTAAATATTAATACTTTATGACATGCAAACAAAAAGCTCTCTGAGGTTCTTAAGTATTTGTATGAGTCTAAGTCTAAAGGGGTCCTAAGATCAAAAAGATGGGAAACTCTTAGATCTGTGAGACCATGTTCCACATCTAGGATAATGCTTAGTACATTTGCAGAACTCTAGAAGGTTTTATTTTTGTTGTTGTTGTTGTTATTGTTTTTTAAAGATTTTATTTATTTATTTGACAGAGAGAGATCACAAGTAGGCAGAGAGGCAGGCAGAGAGAGAGAGAGAGGAGGAAACAGGCTCCCTGCTGAGCAGAGAGCCCGATGCGGGACTCGATCCCAGGACCCTGAGATCATGACCTGAGCCGAAGGCAGCGGCTTAACCCACTGAGCCACCCAGGCGCCCCTAGAAGGTTTTGTTTGATGAATAAATTAAATTTCTTGGCCAATAGATGCTCACACATTGCTAGGTGTTGTTCTGGTTGTCTATTTGGTAAGTGCTTACTGTGTATAAACTACTATCATAATGTAATAAAGTAGGCTATTTTATAATTAACTCTTTTGTACATTTAAGGATATTTTGGTAACAGGAAAAGCCACTATTTTAATAAGGATAGGTTTAAATATCTACTGTATATGTTCTGTACTTACGATCACCCTTCTATGATTATTTGACAAACATATAGATTGGTAACCTGATAAATCTCAAGACAGGAAGTACCAAATGGAATGCTAATAACTATTTGTCGAAAACCACAGATGCTATGATGTGTTAATATTACATAGTGGATACAGAAACATTTTGAGTGGTGGGTTCTGCTGAACAAATATACAGGATTATTAGCATAAGATCTGTGAGTTGCAGTACTTTGCCTTATTTTTTTTCAACTGAACTTTGTGCATATTAAATTAAAAAGGCATTTTTCATTCACTGTCTCACAGTAATTAAAAGTACTTGTTTATCTGTTGAACTAATCCACTTGGAGAAAGCTGTGTGGATGGAGAAGGAGTGAAGATGAATCAAAGGAAGTGGGAAGCAGAAGTGGAATATATATATAGGTTTGTGTTCTATTTCCAGTTTGTTTCTTTGTTTGTTTTTGCATATGACAAGCTTGAGATTCATTGGTTTGCTTAAGTATATCTAATGTTGTAGCACAATTTGTTGAAATGACTATCTTTCTCTACTGCATTGCCTTTGAATCTTTGTCAAAAATCATACATATATATTTCTAAGTTAGCTTATCAATTCTACAGAATAATTACTGGGCTTTTGATATGGAATTGCATTAAATTTATAAACCTCTGCCTTCGGCTCAGGTAATGGTCTCAGGGTCCTGGGATCAACCCGCATCATGCTCTCTGCTTGGCGGGGTGTCTGCTTCCCCTCCCCACCCCCACCTGCCTCTCTGCCTATTTGTGATCTCTCTCTATGTCAAATAAATAAATCTTTAAAAAAATAAAAATAAAATACTTTTCCTAGGGACACTTAGCTGGCTTAGTTGATTAAGCTCTGACTCTGAATCTCAGCTCAGGTCTTGATCTCAGGGTTGTGAGTTCAAGCCCCAGGTTGGGCTCCACGCTTCAGATATGAAGCCTATTTAGAAAAAAATAAATTAAAAAAAAAAAAAAACTTTTAAATCTATTCAGATATCCATATGGCTTTTCTTTTTTCAGTTTGTTGGTATAGTGAAAAACATTGAATTTTCCAGTGTTAAGCCTTTGTCTTCTTGGGATGATCCAAATTTGGTGGTCATGTATTCTCCTATTTAGATATTCTAAATTCAATTTGTTAGTATTCTGTTAAGGACTTTTTCATTCTCATTCACGAGGGATATTGATAGGTAGCTTTCTTCTAAAATCTGTGTTTGATTTTTGTATTAGGCTAGTGAAATGAGTTTGGAAATGTTTACTCTTCCTCTCTAATTTGGGAGAGTTTGTGTACAGTTGGTATTATTTTTGCCTTATGTGTTTAGTAGAATTTACCAGTGAAACTCTTTGGGCCTAGGGTTTTCTCTAAGAGAAGTTTTTAAACAATGAATTCAGTTTCTTTAATAGATGGAGGCTTATTCATGTTATCTTTTGATTCTTGAGTGATCTTTGTTAGTTTGCATTTTTTTTTAATGCAAAAAGTGGCTTTGCTTTTTTTTTTTAGGATTTTATTTATTTATATGACAGATCACAAGTAGACAGAGACGCAGGGGGACTGGGGGGGGGGGAAGCAGGCTCCCCACTGAGCAGAGAGCCTGATGCAGGGCTTGATCCCAGGACCCTGGGATCATGACCTGAGCTGAAGACAGAGGCTTTAACCCACTGAGCCACCCAGGTGCCACCCAGGTGCCCTGGTAGTTTGTGTCTTAAGGAAATTATCCATTTCACGGAAATTATCAAATTTATTGATAGAAAACTATTGATAATATTTTCTTATCCTTTCAGTGAATGTGACATCTTCGGTGATGTCACTCTCATTCCTGATACTGGTAATTATGTCTTCACTTTTTTTCCCCTTGATCAGTCTGGTTAGAGGCTTATTATTATTTTTTATGATAAATAAGTTATGATTTATTGTATCACTACTGAGCTTTTTAAAGAATTAGCTTTTGGTTCCATTGATTCGGTTTAGCAATTTCATTGATACCTGCTCTTTGCTGTTTCCTTCCTTTGTTGCTTGGGCTTCATTTGCTCTTCATTTTCTGGTTTCTTCAAATGGAAGCTTACATCATTAGATTGAGACTCTTTTCTTTGAAATGTAAGCACTAATAGCCTTGTTTCAGTGCAGGATGCTGAGCAGTCTGGCTTCCTGCTCTTCCTCTGGTAGCAGATGCATTTTTTCCTGTTGTCAATATAGTATGTGTGTTGGGGCCGATTTTTTTGTTCACTTGCTTTGTTTTGTTTGTTTTTAAACAGATTTTAAAAATCTTCCCCATTGGGTTCTGCTCACCTCCACCCTCAGTGAGCTATGACTTTGCTTCCAGCCCTCTGACTGCAGGTGAGGAGGGCACCGTGCGGGCTGTGTACCCTGCCTCAGTGACAGATGCAACTGCTCTTTGTGAGAGAAGGATCTGGGGTGCAGAAGGGCTTTTTATTTTTTCTGCCTCCCAGTGGCTTCTTGTCACTGCTTGTCGCACCTAGAAACTGTGCTTGAAATCTCCTGTTCCTCCCTGGTCTTAAGCACCTGGTGGAGGCCTGTGGTGAGTGGGTATATTTTCCCAGGCATTTTAAACTGTCCTACTGGCTTCCAGGTAGCCTCTAAGAATTTGTTTAAATTTCAGGTTTTTTCTTCATACTTTCATTTATGGCTGCCACTTTCATGCTTTGCCAAGGGTAAAGGATTTCTTGGGTCCCATTTCTCCCTGGAGGAGCTTGCCAGGCTTTAGGATTCAGTTCACCAGGTTCGTATCTCAGCTTTCTGATGGACTCACAAATTATTCTGTGGATCTTCCAGCTTCTGCCCATGCTAAGTAGCAAGCCATGCTGTCCTGCTGCTGCCTGCATTGTGGGTGTAAGCTGTGCCTCAGCCTGCGAAGACTCTGAAATGTAAGCAGCGAATTACCTTGAGAATCCTAGGAAGTAGCTGAGCCACAGCTGGAGGAGGGAAGTCTGAGTTTGGTTCAGATCAGGGCACTGCATCAGCCAGGAAGGTGGTCTGGGCTCCTTACTGAAAGCGGTTACGCCACCCGAGTGCTTGTGGGTCCGTTGTGATTTCATATTTCCCTTACTGGGTTGTATCAGGGTTTTGTCTTTATGGGTCCTTTTGTTCTGACCAAGGCTGAGTGCCTTCAGGTTGGAGGCTGGTTCCTTGGTGTGGTGTTCCTGGTGGAGGTAGAGTCCCTGGTGCCTGCGTGGGGTGAATAGATGCAGAACCAGAGCAGTGAGTGCTGGGACAAGAGCAGTGTGTGAACAGTCTTGTTTTTGCCTCAGGGAGATGATTAGAGAACTTTGGAATGGAATCACTGAACTATATAGACATTGCATTTTAAACATAAATGTGTGGCATTTTAAATATTTTAGGAAGCATAATTTAAGCAAGTAAATATTCCTTTTGAAATGTAAATATGAACTACAGAGAAAGTGTTCCTTTCCAGGGAACTCAGGGTGGACCCTGCAGATGAGCTCACGGCCAGGCGGGGGATGGAGCTGCAGAGCTGCAGACATGGTCCATAGGAGCACAGATGCGGAAATGGGAGGAAAACTGCAGGGGACGGGGAGGTCATGCAGACAGAGAGAAACTTGTCCAGAAGACAGGTCAGCGAATTGAAGAAAACTTTTGAGAAGCAGTTTTTTCCCCCTCAGCAAATACCAGGTTTTTTTGTTGTTTGTTTTGTTTTGTTTTTAATCTGCCAATTGAACATGAGGGAGGCTAGTTAAAGCTTTAGGCAAGTGGCTACCTTGATAATATTCCTTAACTTGAAATCCGCACAGCCCAATGTTTTTATTCTCTTTACTGCTGTGTCATAAACTACCCAGACTTAAAGTAGCGCAAGCCAGTCTGGTGTGAGCTCACACAGCTCTGGATTCAGCAGAGCTGCTCCCACGGGGGAGCTCCCCTTGGTGGAAGTGAGACCGTGGCCAGGGTTACAGCATCTGAAGGCCTGGCAGGGCCAGTGTCCAGGCTGCCCCCTCCGGCAGCTGGCAGGTGCTGCCTGCTCCTCGTGGCTGGGAGCCAGCCTCAGGGGGTGACCACCCCGTCTGGCCTGCCCATTGCCTCCTCATGGGCTTCTTAGTGCCCTTAGCACCCGGGGGATGGGGTGGCGTGGGGTGGGTGGGGGAAGGGTGCCCAGGGGGAGTGTCCCAAGAGCGCATTTTCTGAGGCTCAGACACCACCCTGAATGCCTCTTATGACCACGCCTGGAAGTCCCAGTGTGCCACCTCTGCTGCCTGCTTGTGCTTAAGTCCGGAAAATGAGCCCAGATATAAGGGGAAATTAGACTCCCCTGTCTCCATGGGGGAGTGGCACAGAAATTGCCAGCGCCTGTATGCTTTGAAGCGTGATGAGCAGAAGCAAGGTTTCCTGCCGGTCTTTGGAGCAGGGCAGCGTGGTTATCCCTCCTTCGCTCCCTGGCAGGGCTCTGGGTGCCATTTCGGGGCTGTAGGAAGCGCGCTCACTAGTGGATGTGCCAGAAATGCTCCATGTGACCTAATGGTAGGTTTATAAGGGTATTTCTGAGAAGAAGGTGTGCTCCCATGGCTTGACCAGCCTCTCCCACATGCCCTTTCTTCTTTATGCTTCATTTGAATGGCTGTTTTGAAGGCTTTCCTAGTTTGTAAATGTTTCCTTTCTGCATGAATTCAACCTTAATAGCTTTAACATAGGCATCTCTTGTGGTCTGTTACGAACTGAAAGCTCCTTCTTAGGCTGCGATGGGGAGTGGAAGGTCGCTGATTTGTAAGGGTGTCAGGCTGCCTCTGTGCAATTGAAGAAAGCGTCAGTATGCTTCAATGTAAATGCACCTAAAAGCAGCGTTTATGATCATCAAGTACTGTGGTGGGTAGGTTTCCTTTATGCACTAGACTTAATGTTTTTTAGTAACCCATGAAAAGTAAGTACCATTTTCGTCATTTTTACAAGTGAATAACGTGTAACCAAGTGGATAAGTAACTTATCTGAGGCCATAAGGCTAAAAATTAGCCATTGTGAGGGTACTCTTCCATCTAACTTCTCAAAAATATATGATTATTCTGTCACTAATTGGGTCACTATCAGATGATTTCTGTGCGGTGGTAAAACAGGAAGCAGCCCTGTCCTTGGGCAGTAAATCGCCACGGCACAGAACAGCCTTTTCTTTGTGCCACCCTGTGGTTTGTGCACCAATTCTTAGGTCATGTGTTCAATTAAGGGTATTGCATGGCTCTCTGTGAACAGAATGAGTTCTTCAAGATGTGCACAGACCCAAAGATGAAAAAAAAAATTGATTGTGGTCTATCCATATTGCACTGCTTGGAGGGATTGAAACCGTAGTACATAAAATACACGGTCTTTGGGGATTTTGGGGTTGATGAGTACCAGCACTTTTGGTCGTAATTAAGAAATATCTCTATAGCAGAGTCCTAAGCGGATCTCCTGCCTTGCTGGGTTGTTCTGTACCTGGCAGGTGAGAGCCAGATTGATCGTGTAACAGAGCAGAGCACATAATTCTTGTGTTGAAAATCTTTCAATAAGTCTTAGCCTCTACTTGCCTTCTGTGACCTGCTAATGTCTTTCGTAGCCTGTTCACTCACCTGTTAGGACACCGAGCACCCTTGGCTATAATTATCTGCCTAATGTCTGCCTTCCTTGCTCTTTAAGTTTTTTGATCACTGAAACTCTGTCTGTCTGGTTTCTGAAAGAGCGCTGCAGCCACCATGACCCCTGGCATGGGAAAGGCATTCAATCAATAGATGAATGAAATGATTTTGAACCCATGAGTGAAGATTAGTTTTCTTACTCTTTTTGGATCACTAAGTACACATATATTAATCACTTATTAATTTAGTAATCTAAAGTATGTTGAGCAAAATTTACTCTGAAATATAAAGGCTGCAGAAGAAAGAAAGGCATTGTCCCCGCTCCCCCGCTCCCCCCCGCTGGGGGCTTACCCCCTGGAGTGGGGAGGGAATGTGCATTGGTCCCTGTGGTGGGCGTGGTCTGTACCGCCCACTCTTACCTGTCTGTCTCCCTCTGTTCTGTTCATTACTGGGTATTGGCCTTTGAAAGAATCCTCATTATTGTAAATGTGGGTTAGATCCAGGTCACACTGGTTCTGGTCACTGCATCCACCCCTGGAACTGTCTTGATGTTCATCTTTCTCTCACCCTCCCACGGCCACAGTCAGTTTTGGGGCCTCTTCTAGGTGAATCATGTGCAGAAAAGCAAGGAGTGTTGCAGATTTCAGTTGGGAAAAGTAGGTATTTTCAGTGTGTGTGGTGTTTGGTTTTTGTTTGTTTGTTTTGGGTATAAGGGGATATCACTTAAAAGTACATAAATATAACAATATTAACAGATAATGAAAGTGTCTTTTGCCTGCTAGGCATTATTTGTATTCATTTACTGTTTTAGTTGCTTCTGACAGGATTGCATAGCGGGCATCAGTGTCTACATGTGGCCAATAAAGAAAGAGAGTGTCAAAGATTAAGTGGTTCGACCAAAGTTGCGGAGGTTTGAGGGGTCAGGGATGTCATTTAAATCTACTTCCACCCATTTTTAACTCTCGTCTTCCTGTAAATCTGCCTTGATGCCTTTAAAACTCCTAACACACTTAGCTATATGTGTGTGTGTCCCATTACACAAAATGAAAATTGCAACCCTTTCGTTATAAATTTCCTTTTTCAGGTTCTAAAATCTGAGATACAGAATCTAGCCAGCAGCTCATGTTTTGTTCTGGCACAGTATCTACACATCTTAGTTTTTACTTTTACTGCACTTCTCAAAACTATTAATTTTTACTCTAGAAACACAGCAGAGTGTTTTAAGCTCACTTACCTTAACTTTTGCTTCCTGAATTTTTAGCTTCCTCAGGAGGAGGAGATTTACTCGGATTTTTATTTGATCAAAGATACTTTTTGTATTAGGTGACAATAAAAAAATTTTTTTAAGCAGTTTCCTTTTATCCAACCTCCTTCCTTGCTAGAGCTCTTGCCCCACTTACAGTTCTACAGAGTTAAAATGAAATAGAAAATATTCGTTACATTTACAGTACAGTTGCCCTTTGTTAGTTCTGCAATGGAGTTAAAGCTGTTATGTATTGGCTGCAATTACCTTCAGGATTTTTCCACAGAAAATCAGGTTGTCATACTTAACGACGTTGCATCTCTTAATTGAAGAGAGTTTTTCACTCATCTCAGAAAATCCGTGCAGCTAAGGTAGGTCAGACATAGCCCTAAAAACTCGGACAAAAGGATTTCAAGAAGAGACAAAAGTTCAGTTGAAAGTAGTCCAGTGGCCAGTGAGAGAAATGGAGTTCATTGTGAAGTATGATAAGCCAGGATCCTGTTGAAATTTGGTCTTAACTTTTTTTTTTTTTTTTAATTGATTAGATGAACTGATGTTATTGGAGACTGTTCTGTGTGGAGGAGACACAGGGTGTCTTACTTCACATGGTATCACTCACAGTCCTTTGTTTCCAAAGAATGGAAACTGACTCACCACCAGAGCTTGAACATCAGAGCTCATGGGGCCAGTGGAGGATGATAGTAGTAGGTTTTGGAATGGACAGGAGCAACGGGCCCTCAAAGAGGAATTGTCTAGAAAGGAAGCAGATGTCACCATGCCATCGTCTCAGAGGCTGTTAGTTCCAGTTGTCCCTAGTGGCTGTCTGCAGTGGGGTAGGAAGAGATAGAGAGCTCAAAAAATACTTCCTGGAAGAAAGGGAAAATAAAATTCAGAAAACTTGTAGTTTGCTAACGGTCATTTAACTACTTCATGGTAAAAACCAGCAGGGAATTCATGTCTTATGATCATGGAAGACCGTGTATTCATTCATTCATCCAGTGCTCCATACATCCGTAGCACCATCCTGAGTGGTGGAAGTTAGCCATGATTACGGAGCTACACAGTCATGGTAAATGCTACAAAGCAGCCTGGGATGAGTGCTTTGGGAAGATGGTAAAATGATTAACCAGGAATTAGTGGAAGCTTATATTAAGTATACTGAACTTAAATATTCTCCCTGAAGAGTGTAATGCTATTGCTATAGCCGAAAACATGGGCCTTTAATCAGATGTGGATTCAGTACCTGTTACTTCCATTTGTTGCTTTGGTAGGCAAGAGCTCCCTTTGTTTGTTACCTCCCTCAAAAATTAATTAAGACAAGATACTTAAAAGTGCCTGAAATATACTTCTCTGATAGTCCGGCCTTCTCAGCAATGCTGACCTCCATCTCTGTCTCTCCTTACACCGTATGCAATATAGTGCATGGCTGAACAAACATTTAATTTAGAAAATAGACATAAACAGCATTGGCTGATTTTTGGAGCCCTGTTCCCTTTATTTTGTAATATTTTCTTTCTTAGAATTAGGGCCTTTGAATATATCTAGTTGGTGACATACATAAAGGTGTGATGTCCTGGCATTAAGACTTTTAAGAGTCCACATAAAATCACAGTCATGATGTGGTGCTTGTTTCAGGCAAAAAAAATGTCCCCGTTAGCACATTATTTCTATGAATTGTAAAGGTCATTTTTTAAAAGATTTTATTTATTTATTTGATTGTTAGAGATCACAAGCAGGTAGAGAGGCAGGCAGAGAGAGAGGAGGAAGCAGGCTCCCCACTGAGCAGGGCTCCATCCCTGGATCCTGGGATCATGACCTGAGCCGAAGGGAGAGGCTTTAACCCACTGAGCCACTCAGGCAACCCTGTAAAGGTCATTTTGAGAAGAATCACATATACCTGTTGAGCAAGAAACTGAAACAGTATCAGAATGTTTAAGAGATCTGAATGCATTTGAGGGACAGAGGAATGAATTCAAGAGATCTGAGTTACACGTAGATTAGAGGAAAAGAAGTTTGAAATCCTACATTTCTACCCAACCTCCATTGAGATTTGTATCTGTTTACGGGATGTCCCAGAATATAGCTTATCTGTCTTTTTCATCCTGTCTTGTAGAAAAGTGGTCATGTAAGGATATTTTTTTTTTCTTCTTTCATAGGTATTATATAACAGAATTCTCTTTCACATTTTAGTCTCAAAATAAAATGGCCTTGTAGTCACTAGAAGACATTTTGGGGGGCTGCTCTCTGGGGATTCTCATGTTCTGCAGTCTTCAGCCTCTCCTCTGGCCCCAGGTTTAACATATAATACGTGAGTTTTCCACTAAAGTTCATACCATTACATCTTGTACATTTTGCATGAGTTGAAGCTTTTAATTTGCTTCCTACTTCTGATGTGCAAGGCCTGTAGAGGTCTCAGAACTCACTTTTCTTTATCATATGTTTTCACTCCTGTACATACTTTTGGTGGGATCTATTGAAGTAGTTTAGCCTTAAACAGCTGTGGACACAGAATCATCAGAACAGAACAGCCGTTGGGCACTGCCGCAGGATGCGGTTCTCTCCTCGGAAGGCCAGACAGACCCCTTGCTGCTCCTGCCCCTTCTAAATGCTCCAGGCTTCCCAGCCTGTCCTGAAGGAGCTGCTGCTTTGCACAGCACTGCAAGCCCTTCCTGACCTGCCCACGGTCTGTCTGCCCCTTCAGCTCTGTCACCAGACACTCCCCCCCCGACTCCCCATTTTTTCCACCCAACAACATTGTTGTCTTTGCAGACATTGCCACAGATCCATCTACAAAGCCCTGCTGGTGCTGCTCCCCATGCCTTGGACCCCCCCCCCCCCCCCCGCACATATCCAGGCCCGCTCATCTAGGCTCTGCTAACTTAATGCTTATGCCCAGGTTCCCTTTGATCTTGGACCTGGAAATGCTTATTGCCTCCTTTAAATTTTGCAGTATTTCATTTTTGCTTTTCTTAAAGTGATTAAATGTATAGGTTGTGTTGGGAGTAGCCACATGTATGTGCTTCTTGAGGATGGGGTCAATATCATGACACGATTCAGTAACAACCTCCATTTATAGAGCCCAGGGCTGCCTGCCTCCAGAGTCCACATTGGACTTGTCCATCCCATCCAGGTGTTGGCTGGGGAGTGTGGGTGGCATGTTGTAAGGGCTCAGTGAGTTGTTGAACTTCATGACCTCTCTTTCTGCCGATCATATACCTTTTCACTTCCTTTTTAGTTTTCAGCTATATTCTAGATCTGTGCTGTAGCGTCTAGCCACTTGAAGCTATTCAAAGTTTCTTTTTTGCCTTTTAAATATTTTTAAGATTCATTTACTTATTTATTTATTTGACAGAGAGAGAGTGAGAGAGAAAGGGTGCACACAAGTGGGGGTAACAGCAGGAAGAGGGAGAGTGGGAAGCAGGCTCCCCCCTGAGCAGGAAGCCCAACATCAGACTTGATCCTGGGATCCTGAGGTCATGACCTGAGCTGAAGGCGGACTCTTAACCCACTGACCCATCCAACCATCCCGAAGCTATTCAGTTAATTGATTAATGTGAAATAAAATGAAAAATTCAGTCATACAAGCCAGATTTCAGGCGCTCAGTAACCACACGTGACCTGTGACCACCTGTTGGACCTCCTGGATCTACGTTTCCATCCTCAGAGAAGGTTCTCTTGAGCTGGTGTGTGCGGTTTTGATTGCCTTCTAGAGAATGCCTGTGGACCTGTGGTATGAGCGTGTGACGTACTGTCAGGACGGGAATGACGTAGTGCACAGACTGTCTTGTGGAAATACACCTGCGTATACTGTTACGGAATACTTTCCAATTTGATATTCTTGCCTTGTTGGATCATCCCAGAGGCACAGTTCGCTCTAGACACTGCCTGTGCCCCACTCTCTTCCCTGTTCTCAGGAACTGTTCCCTCCCCCAGCACACACTCTTCACTGCCTTCTGGAGGGAAGCAGATGTGTTTTTCCTCATGTCTGAGCTTCGAGAGCGGCTGAGCTATAAACGGGAAGTGTAGAGTCACCTGGCAGGTCTTCCAATAACTGCAGCTGGAAAGGCCTCCGTCGTGACCTGTGGTCTGTGGCTTCTTTGTGCCGCTTGGAGGTAGTAGTTGTCCAGCCGGGGCTCACCTGGGCCCTTGCCGCCGGTCCCCGACGCTCGAGTCGCTCTCGCAGGTTGTTGTGGACAGGCGTCTTGTACACGGTCTCTCTTTGAATTTCTACCTCGACCAAGTGAGATGATAGGTGAGCCCCGTTCTACCGGTAGGGAAATGGAGTCTCAGGGAGGGTAAAGCACTCCCCCAAGTAGAGCATTTGCTTCAAGTGAGTCAGGACAGATGTGTTCAAGCATCTTCAGCTTCATGTGTGGGCCATCCTGGTGTGACCCTGCCCGGAGCCTTCCCAACGGGGGCACCACTTCCCCTGCTCCGGTGGCTGACCACAGGAGAATCGGGAGTTACTATGTCTCTAGTTTCTCTGCAAGTCTTCGTTTGCTAATTAAATTAATATTTAAACTTTTCGTTGAAGTTTTATTAGCCTTCTCTTCCTATATACTTCTCCTCACATGAATATGCAGAATATGGGATGTGTGGGAGGTTGGAATTTGCTGTGCGCGGTGCCGAGGCCTGGCATGTAGCGTAGCTGCAGAAGTAGGTGTCGGCATCCCTGGTTGATCGTCAAGGGGACGGAGAACCCTCTGACTTTTTTTTTTTTCCCTTTGTTTACGGTGTCATCATGTAAGCAAGTGCTGATCTGTGGTTTGAACCCTTGTTTTTATTCGTTTTTATCACATCAGGTCTCACTAAATTAAGCTCTTCTTTCCATATTATCGTTAATTTATACTCTTATTACAAGTGTCAGAAAGCTAGACAGTTGTGTTCGTCTGGAGGTTGTAGGTTAATATGCTGTTCTGGGAGCGCCATAAGCAAAAACAGGTGACAAATAATAACCCGAGTAACCATTCACTTGGGGATATTTTTGAGTTTTCCTCTAAGCAACTTAATTTTACGTTCGTTTTATGCTCATGTTTTGGCTTCATTTGTTCGCAAACCTGAGATCATGGAATTTAAAGGACTTGGCTGGTTGTAGCATTTGCACGTAATACCTGTGATAGAGTTTCTTTGTCAGAGGCATAATTAACAATATGATTTGTACATCTACTGCCTTCTGGTATTCACAACACAGTTTGTAAACTTAATTAGTTCCTGGAATAGCAAATGTTTTGAAGATGATAAACACTTTCCCTCTGAATAATGCGGTGAATGGTTATATATTCATAGGAATTTACTCTGTGTTCCTCAAATTAGAATGCGGGTAGGTGTGCTTCTGAAGGTAGACGTCACCTGTGTCGCGCATTCCCAGATTATATTGTGTTCTGTGCTTTTCACAGGGGAAATCAGAAATTTAGCTCAGATAATTCAGCCTCCAGGATACTCATTATGGCTCCACTGTATAGAGAACATCTATGCTAATGCCATTACAGAGATGCGTTTTTCCCAGCTCTGCTGTGATCTTTATGGTACAGTCGGGGTGGAGTGGGGAAGGAGCTCACCACCGCCGTCCTGCTTCCCAGCCTCTGCTCTTCGCCCTCTCAGACCTCTCCGAGGCCAAGGCAGTAAGACTGCACTCTCTGCGGGTGACAGAGACGCCGCACAAGTAGACTGTGTGCCCGGGAAAGCTGTCTGGCCTTTTCTTCGGGGCCTCATTACCATTAACAAATAACCAGTCTAGAATTTAATTGAGTTTCCAAGCAGTACGGAACTAGAAAGATCTAATTAGAAGCGGTTCAGTGCCATTCGATTAGCAACTCCCAACCCCAGGTGTCAGGGGCAGATCCCAGAGGCCCGGGTTTCTCCCCATTTTTGTGTGTGAGGAAATGAGGCCTCAGGGAGGGTCAGGGACTTGCCGGAGATGCTCTGGTGGTCAAGCCCAGGCTACCCTTCCAGCCCTGTGCTTCCTGCCACTCCCCTGCCTGTTTTGTTCTCGGTTGGGACCCTTGAGGGTCCCAGTGAGTCAGACCCTCATCCATAGGGCGTGGGGAGCTGAGGAAACTTGGAGGAGGAGCTCCATGGAGCTGGGACCAAGGCCCCGTCTGTGTGTTACTAAGGGAGCTTGACAAGGGAGCTCAAGGGCCGGGACTTGGGCCTCTGAGTGGAGGGTCCTGGCTTGCTGAGGAAATAGAGTGAGTGTGGCTCTGGGACGGTGGGGGAACCGCCGTCACGGCTCAAATTGGAAACCGCATGTGGACGTGCTGCCCAGAACTGGAAGCCAAAGGGGGAAGAGTCAGCGCCCTCAGTCTCTCCTCAGGCAAGTCCGCATCCAGATGGAGAGACCGGCAGGGACAGTTGGTTTATAGAAGCGAGAGACAGACAGGTGCCTTTCGTTTGGGTTAAGTAAACCTGTGGGGATTCTCAAAACTTCATCAGGTCCGGTTGTGCTCTCCGTCAATGTGGAGCATACCAGCGTTCTCTGTCATTCACTCAATAGATGTTTTCAGCGCATACTGTATTTTTGGTGCGGAGAACTAGGTACTGGGGTGTGGTGATGAAGAACATAGTTTTGTGTGTGTAAGAGCTGATCAGGTAGACAGATGATAAGGACGTGTGTAAATCTCAGGGTTGAAAAGAACCTCCCAAGTTCAACTTGCCTTCCGATGACAGAACCCTCTTTGTGACGTTCTTGTCTGGTCGGCTCATCTATGTCGGGGCGGAGCTCTGTAGGTGAACTTCAGTCTCCTGAAGCTCACTAGTCATTAGTCTCTTCGTCTTTCTGATGTCTACCTTTCAGTCCTAACTATACCACTGGACTTTGTCCTAACCAGATCTAGCCCCAGTGTGTGACATACAGAAATATTTGTATGTACATTCTGTTTTCTCATGAGTTACGACGTTATCCTTTAGGATAAGAATTTTCAGTTATTTCAGCTGGTTTTCCCAGGCAGCACTTTTCAGCTTTTCCCCATTATTTCCTGCCTTACAGAGTCTTTTTAGAAGGAATGACTATGGGGGAAAAAGCTTCTCCCTCTCTCATGAGTCAGTGATGTTTAGGGTCCACTGTGTATCCGTGTATCCGGCAGCTGCTACACGAATTGGGTGATTCTTGAAGCTGGTCTAGAGGAATGCTTCTCTGGATTCCTGGCTGCGCTGCTCCCCTTCGTGTTCTCATCTTAGTTTGTTCATCCGTTTGTAAACTAGAACAACCAATTATCCCACCTCCAGTGACAAAGACAAGAGACTAGAAGACTGTCAGACATCAACCCAAGGTAGTAATTGCTGGTTTTAGTCAAAGTAAAGCCCTGTATCCGTCCTTCGATCCTGTCTCATTTGCCCGGACAGGCCATGTAGGCCAGTTCTGGAAAGTAGCAAGTAATCTGTATTTTCAGCCTTAAAATGAATCAGTTGTCAGGAGATTTGACAAGTGGAACCCACTAGCGTGCATAATTGCTTAACTAAATTTTTTTTGGTTGAAAGACAAAATGAAAACAAACAAATGCAATTGACTGGCTTTACCCTGGCTGATTTTTTTTGTAAGATCCCTAGAGGATTTTAATGCACATTTTGCTTTAGAAAGTGAAGATCTGTACCCTGCTTGACAAATACCTTTAAGAAAATTCCCAGTGGGAACGTCCACTGTGAAGAGACGGCATCTGACTCCTCTAAGGAGAAGCCATGACAAAATTTAGGTGGAGAATGACCTCGTGTGGGTAACTCTTCCCACTTTCTGCTGGCCTGGGAAGCCTGTCCTCATTTCCAGTGAACTGTATGTATCTGTGTTGGCGTGTTCCTGTCCTCAGAAGCTGGGACCGTTAAAGTGCTTCCAGATTCATTTTTTTAATCAGTGTCTTAGCTTCCATGATGATGAAGTTTGAGTGACAAAATGTTTGTCTCTGCTATTACTGTATTTTGTTTTTAAAGTATTTTATGCCTGTTTGGCACTTTTCAGGTATCTTAGAAGACATTGAATTATGAGGGAAATAGCAGTATTTTTAGGTATCTTTTATGTTTTATATTAATATTAAGCTGTGTTTTTTTGTTGTTGTTGTTTTTAGCTGTGTTCATTATTCTAGCGTATCCCATGGTTTTGTTAATATACTTTTAAATAGTGTCAGAGTAGATGTGGTCTTTGGAATCTTGTTGCAATTCTTGATGTGCTATTAATTTTTTTGTATTCTTTTTATAAAAGTGACCCTTATCAGCTTAAGAAAAATATGATTTAATATCTTAAGGATTGTTTTCTCTCAATTACTCTTTTTGCTGTGTAAATAGAGACTGATTATGATTATAAAACTGGCTTAAAAATGTCTATCTAGACATTGCATGATTATATCCTGCTTTGAATTTATTTTGAATAGTCCATCATAGCCACAGAGTCTGTATTTGGAATTTCTAACCAATAGAAAATATTCATTGGTAATCTTATTAGATATGAAAGTAATAGCAAAATGCTTGCATTATATGGTTGTTATAGGATATCATTAGTACAGTCATATTTCTATCTCCAAGTGTGGTAATGCCAGCAGGATAAATGAGAAAGACACTGAATCTTCACACAAAGGAAATGGGTTTTATAATGAGTACAGTCGGAACAGAACTAATCTCTTTCTTGGATCATTACTTCACCTAATCATAAAACCTTTTTAAATTCAAATCCTTGCAGGGTTCTAATTGGTGACCTCTGCAGCCTGATAATTGTTTAAGATAGCTGGTCTTTTGCAGTATACTTAATGATGTTTGCAATTAAAAGTGAGAAATGTGGTGTAACCCTCAGGCAGGTAGAACTAGAAAGTAGAGTTTCCTTATTTCAGTCTTTAGTACTTATTCCCATCCTCCCTTTCAGTAGTTAGCAACTCAAATCATTATTAACTTGAATTCACCTCAGGTAGTGTTTTCTGCATTTAGTCTGTGGGTTTACCCAATCTTCATTGGACAGATGTCTTAGGTTCTATCAAGAATGGTCCCGAAGCATATGGAGCAGCCATGGTACTGGTCTGTTTGGGGAGGCAAGAACTCCTAGCTTCTCCCTGCCTCCTTTGTTCGGGTGATTTAAGTGGAAGCTGAACCATTCTTTGTAGCCAATGCCAATAAATTCTTCTGAACTTTCTTTGCTACCAGATGAAAATGGGTCGATAGAAGTTTGCCAGCATTCACCTTTAGAACTGGTAAAACCGTGGGTGAGCCAGAGCCCTGGTCATTTGTTGTCTTCACCACTCTGCATAGCAGGAGGCTGGAAAAGAGTTTGCTCTGCTGAGCATTTATTATGTTTTTAACTCCCTCTGTTGCTTCTGTCGTGTTTCTCAGTAAACAGTGGGCATTCCGTAGATGCAGCTGACGGACTGTTCCTATAACATTCTGTTCATTTATTGATGGTGGAATTTAATCTCTTGTGCTTACCTGTTGGCTTGGAAGGTTTTGTTTGGTTTTGAAGCCGAAGTTGTATGGTAATTTGCAAAAGAAGCAAAACCTTTGAGAGTCCATAATCCTGCAGTCCATTGTCAGCTCTGCTGCTGATCGGGTATAAGGGAAAAGAGGGTGAGGATCGTGGCCCCATCGCTCTGAGGAGTCAGGGGCAGTGACTGGAGGTAGAGCCTCCAGTGTGCTGTCTCGCCTGTAGAAACTCTTTTAACTTGTTAGACACCTTCTACCAGTTTTAGGGGCATCTCAGCTCTGGTTTACATGCTTTGGTCTTTATTGTTTTAAAATTGTGAGGGGGGAAAATTCTTTTGTAAGTTTATTTTGAAAAGTGTTAGAATTTAGAACCAAAATCCAGTCACCTACTGATTTCTGAAGGTCTTTGAGTCTTTCCCCTTGAGGCACTGAATTGATCATGCTGTATCTTCGTATGATGGTTTTTTTCTTTGTTTGGTGAGTGACTGCATATATTTCAGGAGAAATTGAGATGCCAGTGCATTGGAGATGCCAGTGCATTTTTCTTTCCTTAAAAAAAATTTGACAAAATGTTCATAATAATTCTGACTAGTGCTCAGAAGTTACCTGGATTTGATTCTTTGGAATCTTATAGCTCTTGTTTAGAATCCTATAGCTTTCACAGATTCTTCTCGAAATCCATTCTGTAATGAGATACTTGTAAATCAATCATTGCAAATTAAACACTGTGTTAAGTGAGAGATGCTAGACTATATTTATTCTATATGTAATAGTTTTTAAAGCACTGTGATAAACCTTATTTCTTTTGATATTTCAATAGCTTGGTGGCTTTCTGCAAAAATGAAATAATCCAATGCATTTTTTTTTTTCTCATTCAGAGTCAAGGTCCCTGTGCTACAGTAGTACCAGAAACTGGAGTGAGCATAGCTTTAGGAAGAGGTGAACGATGGTTGGGGTCCTGAGTCGGGACTATGTTTGGGATCTCAGCTCTGCCCTTGGAGGTCTCTAAGCAGCTCTTCCCTTTCTGTACAGTGAAGATCACAGCTGCGTCGCTGCAGTGTTCCATGGATTAACTACCTGGAAGAGAGCAGATAAATCCCGGCGCCTGTATTACTGCTATACTTTTGTCAATTACCTATGATGAGTAGAAGGAATTCCTCCCTTCCTCTTTATCAACCTTTCTTTCTTCTTGGAGCAGTTTGACTCTCCTTTCTTTCTATATATGTTTTAAGCTTATGTGTTGTATATATACTTAAGGATATTTGTGCCTAAACATCTGTTCTGTCTTTATAAAAATAGTTTACTTCCAAACATTTGTAATATTTAGAGTATTGGCTCTTGTCTTGCTTCCTGGATGTTGTGTGTGTGTTTATGACAAGTCTGCCCATCCTTGTTAGACAGTGATAATGCATCTCAACGCTGCGGTGCCGTTTATTTCTGTTTATGGAAGATGATTTGCAAGATCATGAGCTGTATGAATCAATCCAGTCTGGGAAGGTTTAGTGTATTCAACTCTGGTTTGAGTCTAATAGGTATTCAGTTAGGTTTGGATTACTTAAATAATTCTTTAGTGAAAACATTTGTCATGTTGGAAGTTAAAAAATTTCTTTTCAGACCAGCAGCCACAGTAATGTTTTAGTAATCTGTCAAATAGAATTTGCAGTGGCCTTGAACACTATTTATAACATCTTTTAAGATCAGCTTCACTCCTCCAGCTGGGCTCTTGTGTTATTTTGAACTGGGTTTCTGCATGTCAAGCATGTAGTGATTCTCCTCCTTGTATGGGCCGAGTCCTGTCTTGCCTGATTGGTCTGTAGAGGGTGCGGTGCTTGGAAAGGGCCTCCCCTGGCTGCATTTCTGTCCCCACTCGGACTTTATTGTGCAGGCTGATTGGTGCTATTTATCAACACTTTTGTGACCCTTTTAAGTGATTTTTTTACTAAGTTACTTTTATTTAGAGAGGGAGAGAGAGAGAGAGAGAGAGCGTGCACATGCATCAGCGGGGGAGGGGCAGAGAGAGGAGAGGGAGATTCTCAAGCAGGATCCACCCAGTGCCTAGCCCAAGGTGCGGCTCAGGTCCACGAGGTCATGACCCTGAGCTAAAATCAAGAGTCAGTTACCTAACTGACTGAGCCACCCTGTACCCGCTAAGAAGCTCTTAAACAACTAGTAAGATGGTTTTGACCCTCGATAGACCTTGCTGTCAATCCTGACCAAGTCCTCATTACCTAACTTCTGTCAAACTTGTTAACCATTTGAACCCTCAGGTCTTATTCTGTAAAATGGACATGATAGATCATGATTTGGTAGAATAAAGAGAGGCTGTAAGTCAGACAGAGCCCTGTACCTGGTGAATGATTATCAGTCGAATAGTAACAATAATTACCTCATGAGTACTGGTGGAAGTGGCCCCTGAAACGGCTGTCATGACTGGTCAGCCTTCGGCTGTGTGATGTTCCATGTGGTAAGCTCATGTGGAAAGGAGACATCAGAAGTTCTTTTAACGACTTGTTTGGTTTTTCCCGAAGACGGAGGGCCGGAGAGCTGCCCTTTGCCTTGCCACGTCCCCTTTCCAGCTCTCCTCTCTGCTCTGTGCCCAGGGGCCCATGTGCATGGCACAACGGCGGTCTTAGCAGACACTCCTGCCCTCCGGCCTGTGGCTGGGTCGGTACCTGCCCCGTGGAAGGCCCCGCGGATGACTGTCGGGAGGGAGAGGTGAGGTCAGGGCGCTTGTTCTCTATGGCTTCTTCCCTGTCAGGTCACCGTGAGTTGTCTGGGTCCCTCCGTGGGAGTCTGTGACCCCTGTCAGGCTGCCCTCGCCAGCCAGCCTCCTTCTCTGCCTTCCCTTGCCCCCTCGTGCTTCATGTCTTGGGGCAGTCACCCCTCCTTTGCTAGGTAACCCTGGAGTGCTGGACCATTCTTTGTTGCTCTTGTTGTAGATTCTCTGCACCTGTAATACATTGGCCCTTAATTAAAGCTGCTTCAGATTACCCCGTTTGAATGCCATGTGTTCCCTTCTGGAATCCTCTTTTTTGAGTCATTCACCCAGGGAAAGAACAGAAGCTCTAGGAATAGGCAGAGTTGCAGAGTCTCAGGGTTTCTAGTAACAGTTTCTGACCTAAAAGATCAATTCCGTATGGGCTCAGCACAGGAATGTGTGGGTTTGTTAATGCATTCTTTCATTGGCCTTGTATAAAGAATGCATTTTTTCCTCTATAGAAACACTATGTGCTACGACTCCAGTGGGTTGTTGGCCAGATAAAATGTTTTAATGACCCGTAGATGGAGTATGTTGGGAAAGTGTCCTCATTCAGAGTCCTCAGTTTGAGTCTCGATGATGTTGCTCACATTTGTATGATTTTTAGAAATGCATTTTCAAACTTCCGTCATGTGTAAAATGTGAATAATGCTCACCGGTCCTGGAATATTGTCAGGGTGATGGAGACAGAGCAGCAAAAAGACTGAATAAAAGGCAAGGCCATAAGCACGTGTATTTTAATGATGAGTTCTTTTCACCGTCCAGTCTCACAGCGTGTGTGTGGGAGCCCTCGCCACATTCCAGGCATCATGGAAGGGATTGAAAGGGGGTGGCTGACAGTCTGTTGGAGAAGCCAGACAGGAAGTAGCAGGTTAGACCTGTGGTAAGCATCATGCTAGAGTGCTGTGTTTTTTTGGCTAACTGGTCTGGGAATTCAAGGACAGCTTTTCCAAGAAGTAGAATTTAGTTGGCAATACCAAGAGAAGATACCTCAAGGCAAAAAGCCTACACAGTGTTCCAGTCTTAGAGACCACATGTAGAGACCAAAAGCCTACATGTGACACGGTGGATGAGGTGCATTAGAAGCTGTGGACAACAGTGGGTGTTATGGGTTAGGAGAAACAGCATGGGGACAGGAGCACAGATTCCTCCTGTGTGTTTTCTCTGATTGCATTCTCAGTAAACTAGATGGTTTCTCTAAATATGAAGACTTTGCCTCTGACAGCATTCATATTTGTCATCTGTCCACGTCAACTATAAATAAACTGTCTCTGTTTCCATGCCACACATTCTCTGTATTCTGCTCCCAGCTCCTAGTCCCTGTCCTCACAGTGGTTTTTCATCCCAACAGACTGCTTTATTATCTAGTTGTGTTTTAACCTGCCTCTCTCTCTCTCTCTCTCTTTCTCTTTTTATCCCATCCATGCCACTTGCTCCTGAGTGGCCAGGATGGCCTTAAGGACATCTTCCATCACAACACCCCCCACCTGACTACCCGTAGTAGCTCCCTATGCCTGATCTGTTAAGATCTAAGTTTTGGCCTCCGGAACCTGGCCTGCCCTTTGATGCTCTTGCCCTCACTTCTTCTCTGTGCTGACCCCTCGTCTCACCCTGTACCCGCCCCATCCTTCTGCAGGAAGCCAGGACTTGGAGTCAGGAAAAGGAGTTCATGCCTAAGCTTATTCCCTGACGGGCTCTGTGATGGCAGGGTCTTGTCATCCTTACTCGTCTGATCTATTCCATTTTGTACTGTTTGAAGAGAAAAGGGAAAAATAGGTTTTGCTATCTTAGTAAAACTTCTATCGACTGTACAGTCTGACTCTTGGAATGAGCGAATGGAACTCGTGTTACACAGGGCTACTCACCTTCAGTGAAAAATTCATTTTCTTGCCTGACAAACTCCATTCCTTGCCTTGGAGCTAGCTTTTCAAATAATGGCCCAAATTCCAAAGCTGCCAGTCGCTTTCCTGCAGCACTGTGTGCGTTGTATTCTCTGTTTCCATGCCACACATTCTCTGTATTCTGCTCCCAGCTCCTAGTCCCTGTCCTCAACATATCAGAGCCCAGTTAGTCCTTGCTTTTGGGTAGGTGACTCACCTAAGGGAACTGCTCGCCTGAGTGAACTTATTGCATTTAAAAAACCGGATTCTCAAATAAAATGTTTTACATGTAGTTTTCGGACATCTGCCTGTTGCTTCAAGTGGAATAAGCAGCCCAGGTAAATTCCCCTACAGTTGCATTAAAATAACACAGGAGTGAATAACTTAAAATGAATGATCAAGAGAGAGTAAGGCTCTGAGTTACTAGCCAAGATGCAAAATATAATCATGGCCCTTTCTTTACAAATTTTTATTCTATTCTGTTTATTTTCAAAAATTTTTATAAAATGTTTAGAATTTTACTTTTATGTAATTTAAATGGGTGAAATATTCATGTTTCAAAAATTTTAAACAGGGGCACCTGGGTGACTCCATTGTTAAATGTCTGCCTTTGGCTCAGGGTCCTGGGATGGAGCCCTGCATCTTTCTGCTCCGAGGGAAGCCTGCTTCTCCCTCTGCTACTCACCCTGCTTATGTTCCCTCTCGCTGCCTCCTCTCTGTCAAATAAATAAATATTTTTTTAAAAAATGTCAAACAGGGGTGTCTGGGGGGCTCAGTGAGTTAAAGCCTCTGCCTTCAGCTCAGGTCATGATCCCAGGGTCCTGGGATCAAGCCCCACATTGGGCTCTCTGCTCTGTAAGGAGCCTACTTCCTCCTCTCTCTCTGTCTTGCCTCTCTGCCTACTTGTGATCTCCGTCAAATAAAAAAATAAAATCTTTAAAAAAAAGTGTGAAACAGCATAAAAGATAAAGTCCTGTTTATTGTCACCTGATTCCCTCCTGTCTGTTAGTTATCAATGTTGCTAGTTTCTTATCTGTAACTGGAGGGGTGTTTTCTGCGCATATACAGGCAAATACAAACATATGTTGTTGTTTCATTTTACACTGTGTGTTTGTCTGTGTGTCTGTGTGTACTCAGCCATGTATCTGGTGGAGCCTTTTGCTATCAGAACAGAGAGTTCTTGATCTTGTAAAGTAGCTGTCTGCTATTTCATAGTGCATGTGTGTCCTAGCTTCTGTAGCCAGGTTCCTGTTAATAGACATTGAGACGATTTTCAGTGTTTTGCTATTAAAGACAATGCTGGAAGCTTTGTACATAATATTTTACGTTTAAGCATGTCTGTGGGTGAATTCTTAAAAATGGAGCTGCTCGGAAAAAGGAAGATAACAATTTAAATATGCTTGATTCTGTGAGAGAATTTAAACTTTTTTTTTTTTGAAGATTTGTTTGAGGGGGAGAGAGAGCCAGGGGAAGGGAGAAGGAGAGAAACTCTCAAGCAGACTCGCCAGCGAGAATGGAGCCTGTTGTAGGGCTTAATTCCGGGAGCTGAAATCAGGAGTCAGATGCTTAACTGAGAGTCACCTAGGTGCCCTGAATGTAAGCATTTTTAATGAGAATTTATGGTGTTCAAATTATTTAATATTTTAAATGAATAACTGAAAATTTAACACATGTAAATCCAAAGATAATTTGGCTGTTTTGTAGAGGATTATCGGACTTGACTGTATTTGATGGGCTAAAATAAACAGGTAAATGGCCATTGCTTAGGAAGCTCTGTAGTCACCCAAGGCAAAAACAAAAAGGAATGAACAAATAAAAATTACATTGTAAAAAAAGAAAGACATTGTAACTGACCCTAGACTTCTGGGATGACAGAAATGTGATGTCCATGGTTTGCAGGAGTGCTTGAGTGGTTAAGCATCTGCCTTTGGCTCAGTTCCTGATCCCAGCATCCTGGAATCAAGCCCTGCATCGGCCTCTTTACTCACTGGAAAGCCTGCTTCTCCCTCTCCCACTCGCTCCTGGTTGTGTTCCCTCTCTCTCGCTGTGTCTCTCTCTATCAAATAAATAAATAAAATCTTAAAAAAAAAAAAAAAAAAGATGTCCTTGGTTTGCAAGCCTAACATTATAATCCCCTACATTATCTAAAACCTAATCACACATTTGCTTATTATTTCGGAGCTGGGAGATGTCACTGGTACACTGCACTGTGTGGTAACAAATGTAATCTGGGGATTAGTAAAAGTCAAATCCCTCATGCATTCGACCTCAGAAACCGGATTGGATTTTCTCTATGGTTGGCCTTTACTAGCTACAGTTAACTAAGAGGTCATATCTACCTTGTGGGGGGTCAAGTACCTTTCCTTCCCTACAGAAGTTAAGAGAGGTGGTTGCATGGGCTTTGGAAAATGAAACTCCCAGGAAGGGAGAGGCGTAAATACCGGAAAGCTGTTCCATGATTTCATACCTCATTTTGTACAATCCCCCTCCCCCTGATTTTTTTTTTTTTTTTTTTTTTTGCATTGTATTTTATGGGACTTAATGAAAACATGAGATTACTTACAATCCTCAGTCAGGTGGAAATTACAAAATTGTTGATTGAATGAATAGTCCCTAAAAAGACCACAGAAGTTTTGACCAGTTTTGAATTTGGTAGCTGGAAGGTCTGGGGAAAGTACAGTAGCCGTGATTTAAGCCAGGCATGTTGGACCCCCCAGGACTGGGGCTCCCTCTGCCGCTGCCGCTGTGCAGTCTGCTGGGTCCTTTCCTTGCAGGCCAGCACGCTCGTGGAATGGCCTCAGGTCTTCACAATTTTCAAATAAATCTTACACAGTGAAATACTTTATTTTAACATAATTCCAAGCTTACTTAAAGTAACAAGATATTTTAGCAACAGAACATTTTCAAAGTTGATGGTCTAGAGAGGAAATTAGATATTTTATATATTTTTTAAAATTTTTATTTTCCCTTCCAAAATCATAGGTGTATCTCAAACTTTAATGTAACATATTATAAAATACATATTTTTCTAATATTTTAATCTTTATGATTTTATGTGTTGCTTAAAATGTTTACTGTCACTGATGCTAGGAATAACATTTGAATGCTGACTCTGAAGTTACATGTTGTCCGTATAAGTGCTCAAAATCATAAAAATGCAGTGTTATCTGAAAATAGATAATTACACCTATTTTAACATTTATGTATGTTAAAAGTTCTTTTATTCTTTCTACAAATTATATCTAATTTTGTTGAATCTTCTATGCTAAAGGCATTTCCAACTGTAGCATAAATGCATAAATAAAAATGTGGAATTAATTTTCTTCTAATTAAAGCTGAAGTCATGAATTATTACACTTGGTGGAGCAAATGGCCTGTGACTTATTGTTCTTTACCGAGGAAAATGGAACTAGTTTAGCTCACGTACACGAGTCCTCCAGGTTTAAACCCCATGTGTGTGCGCACGCACCTGCAACTGTGTGCTTATGTGTTCCTGGAAAACTTCTGAAAGAGGGTATGATACTGTTACAGTCCTTAACCTCTGGAGTATGGGTGTGGGAGGACCCTCTTCTTTTGATTTTGTGTCCTGTTATACTGTTTTAAATTTTTACCATGTATATATTTCATTTTTATAGGAAAAAATTCAAAGTACCCTTAAAGGTGTTTTCAACAACAGTAACAAGAATCATCTAAGTAAATCTTTGCATTTCACATTCTTCTACCTTCCTGTACATTGTTCCCATACAGATTCTGTTTAGAATCCGTTTTCTGGATGAAAACCTAGGATAATACAAGAAAGCAGACCAAAGAATCGGTTTATTTGGAAGTTTAGTATTTTCTTCTGGGCTTTTCCTGCTTGCCTCCATCCCCACCCCCCCCCCCCCCACACACACTTGTAATCCCTTTTGTGTAGTGTCTCCTGACACCAGCCCGGTCTCCAGCACCAACTGGCTGTCCAACAGCTCCATCCAGTTCAGTTCTGACAGTGGCTCCTGGAGTTAGGGGAGCGGACACCCCCCCCCCCCCAAACAAGGAGGAGGGCTGTGTCCCGCAAGAGTGCTCTCACTTCAGACATAGCTGCGGATGGGGTGCCTGGGCTACCCACACTGCCGCCTGATGAGCTGCAAGCGTGGGGCTTCCACGACTCAGCCTCAGGTTCAGGAATGTGCTAGAGCAACTCTCGGACGCAGGAAAGCACTCTACTTCCCATTATGGTTTGTTCTAAAAAATACAAGTCTGAAACAGCCAAACAGAAGAGGTGGTGTGGAGGCAAGGTGTTGGGGATGGACGCGGGTCTTCCCTGCCCTGTCTCGGCACTCCACCCTCCCAGACCCTGTTGTTGAGGGGGTTTATGGTGTTTTTATTATGTGGGCACAATTGACTAAGTCATTGATGATTGAACTCCTTCGAGCTCCTCTTTTCTCTCCACGGGTGGGAGTGCTGAACGTGCCAGCTTGGCACTTGCTTGGTTTTTCACATGGTTGGTTTTCTGGCAGCTAGCTCCCTCTTCCTCCAAGTCATCTCATTAGCATAAAGGCCTGTATCATTGAAAGGGGCTTGTTAGGAATGATAAAGTGCACTCCTGCCTCTCAGGAAACTCGTAGGGTTCTGGGAAATCTGTGCCAGGAACCTGGGACAAAGACCAAATATATATTTTATTATGTCCCACATATATACTGACTTTTTACCGTGCATTGTGAAAGAAAAAATTATTCTGATACTTGTTAAAATAGAAAGGACGACTTTATTCTGGACTATCATGATAGGTGACAAGACGGTTTTGTGGAGAAGAGAGATCAGGTTCAGCTCTGAATACAAGCAAGACAATTGGGCGTTTAGCTCTGAGGAGCAGATGGAGGTGTGGGGGGCGGGGGAGGGGAGGCATCAATGCCATTGGGCTTCTTAGTGGTGACTGAAGTCTCCAGTCAGCAGAGCCTCCATGTATCCTAAGGTGCCATGACAATTTTATTTTCTATCTTACATGACATAAAAAATGGTGGGAGAGACGGAAGTGGCACACTGTCTTTATGGCCAGGCAAAACTGGAGGTAAATCCTGCCTTTGCTATCAGCAAAGTAACCTTTCAGAACTTCCTGTTTGCCAACTCTTGTAAGGATTGAATTATGTCATGAATGTGGCACATATTAAATTCTTAAGTAGTCCTAACCCAACAAGCAGAACAAGTGAATATGTTTGCCCCTTTATACACCAGGTGCCATCTTTGGGTCTTCTCCATACTGTGGTTCCCTTCCCTGAACCTGCGTATCTTGTGGTCCTTCTGGAAGGAGCAGTGTGTGTACGCATTCATTCAGCTCTCATCCATTCAGCTCTCAAGACACCTGCTTGTGTACCTCTTGGATGGCCAGATGCTGTAGGCAGCAGCGTGAGGAAACAGCATCTGAAATGTTCCAGGGGCTGGGAGGTGCACGGGATATGTGTCTAGTGGCAGATGTTTATTGGATGAAGAGACAGATTTTTACCTAAGAGAGATTTATGTTCTGGTGGGAGAGTATTTTGGTCCACTCGGCCTGTTCTCACAGAACACCAGAGGCTGGGGGGCTGATGAACAACACAAATTTATTTCTCACAGTTCTGGAGGCTGGAAGTCTAAGACTCACACACCTACAGATCTGGTGTCATGTGAGGGCCCATCTTCTAGTTCTTTGACAGCAGGTCTCTTGCTGTCCTCATGTGGCAGAAGGGGTGAAGGAGCTCCATGCGTAGAGTTTCTTTCATAAGGCACTAGTCCTTCTCCTGAGGGCTCCACCCTCATGACCTAATTACCTCCCGAGAACCCCCCACCTCCTAAGACCATCACGTTGGGGATTAGGATTTCAACCTGTGAATGGGAGGTTCCAGACATTGTCTGTAACGGAGATAAATTATGGAGGCGCCACATTTTCTTTTCAAGAGGAGTTCTAGTAGAGTTGTATATAAAGTGTTTTCTGAGCATCAAGGTGGCAGTGATTGATTCCTTCCTGCCTGCCTCATTGGTGAAAGGGATTGTCACACATTAAAAGATAGTATTCAGTGTTCCTGAATCTTGAAGGAGGTATATGACATTGAAATAATAACATTTCAGGCAGTGAAAAGAACATTAATGAAGACATGAATGTGTAGTTGATCCGTGTCACTTATGAGAAGGGTAGATTTGGTTGGGGAGGTCAACGCACAAAGTTGTGTGGGACTTTTCATGCCATCATAAAGAATCAGTGCCTGTGGTGTAAGCCTCGGAGAACCAGAAGCTAATGGATAGGGATGTCAGTACCTGGTAACACTGAATGGAGAATGTTTTCTGACTCTTCTCAATGGTTTGAGCAGCCTCTCACTAGGATTCCAGAAGGCCCCAAGAAACTTATTTTTGTGTCTGTTTTTTTAGCTAGTTCATTGTTCCGTCCATTAACGTGGGCTGTTGAGATTTGACTTTGCAGAGCCATGGTACGTGCCTTTTTTCTGCTGATGAAGGAGGTTTGATAAAGTGGGAAATAAGCCGTTACTTGAAAAACTCCTGTTGATTGGATAGTCCATATTTCTGTACTTGATTTCATGCCACAATAATGCTAACAAGAACTTCCAACCTCTGGGGTTTTAAATCAGACACTTCATGGTTATCTTTTTTCTTCCACAGAAATAGAAAAGTTTCAAAAAGGAGAAGGCAAGGATGAAGAAAAGTACATCGATGTGGTGATTAATAAGAACATGAAGCTGGGACAGAAAGTGTTAATCCCTGTAAAGCAGTTCCCTAAGGTAAGACAGCGAGGTTTGCAGGTTGTGGCAAACCTAATCACAAGGGAGCAGATACCGAGTTTATGTTCTGTTTGATATTTTCTTGAGGTCTTTTCCTTTAACATAGCCCTCCCCTACCTCATACCGACACAGGCACACTTTTAAAGTTAATTAAAAATTAAAAACTTACTTAGTGATCTTATCTTTTTCTGTTTGACTTTAATGTGAGTTAGGGAGCCCTAAAGAATTATGCTTCTGAATCATCCTAGTGATGTGACTCTGGATAACCTACGTAACTTCTACTTTAATTTCTTAATTTGTAAGATGAGGTTGGATTGTTAAGAATTAAATAAGATTATCCATATTAAATGCTTAGCATTGAGGGTAAATACATGAATGTTCAAAATGTTATCTACTCTGCTTCTCTGTTCCAGAAAAATGTTATTTCTCATTTATTGCAAGTGTTATGTCATTGAACATAATTACAATAGGTGCTTTAAAGTTTCTATCTGATTCTAAATCTTGGCATTTTAAGTTTGGCATGATTTGATACATTGATACTCTATCTTATTTTTCTCTCTGGTGAGTGTTCTTGGGCATGTTTTATGCATACTGTTACGTACACTGGTAGTCCATTACTTTTGACTGCTCAGTAGTAGTCCATTATCTGAATACACAACAATAAATTTATTCATTCATTCACCAGGGCAGTTTTCAGTTTCAGGTTATTATAGATTAAATTACTGTGAACATTTTCATACAAGTTTTCATACATTTTCATACATTTTGTGTTATGTTTTTATTTCTTTTGAAAGTAAATATATTTTACTCAAAAATATTTTTTGAGTAAATATACACGTAAGATTTAACTTGCTATATATTTAATTTTCCAAGAAATTGCCATACTTTTCCCCAAAGCAACCATACCTTGTTGCTTTTCCAGGAACAGTGCGAGCCAGTTGTAGTGGCTCTGTATTCTCATCAGTGTCTGATGTTCTCAATCTGTTGAATTTTTGACCATTTGGATCATATGTTGGTATTTTCCTGTGGTGTTTATTAGCATTTCCTTGATTAGTAATGATGTGTCCATTTCATGTACTTACCGGCCCCTCCTTTAACTTCTGTTTTCGAAGTGTCTTTTAAGGTCCTTTGCCTATTTGTAAACGGTCTGCATGTCTTCTTGTCATTGAGTTGTAGGAGCTTTTCTAAATGTCCCAAAATAAGTCCTTCGTTAGATGTATTTTGTGAATATTTGGCTCAGTCTCTGGCTTTCCTCTTATTTTCTTCATAGTGTCTTATGATCTGTAGAAGTTTTTAATTTCCTGATGTCTGTCTACTATATCAAGTTTTCTTTCCTCTTATGATTATTACCTTCTGTCGACTAACAAATCTTTGCCAGCTTCAAAGAGATGCTAGAGTTGTTTATAAGTTATAAAGCTAGTCTCCTGTGTTTCTCTAAAAGCTTTACCATTATAGTTTTTACTTTTAGGTCTATGATACATTGCAAATTGCTTTTTGTTTATGTTGTGGTGCAGAGGGTTCAAAATTTATTTTCTCTCCATGTAGGAATCCAGTTTTTCCAGTACCTTTTGTTGAAAAATGTTTTCCTCCCATTGATGGTGTTAGCACCTTTGATGAAAATTACATAACTGTGTAAATGGGGGTCTGTTTTTTGCACATTCATTTTTGTTTCATTCATCTATTTATGGATCCACATGCCATTACCATACTGTCTTCATTACTGTAGCTTTTTATAATAAGGCATGAAGTTGAGTGATGCGGTCCCTTCAACTTTGTCCTTTCTTTTTAAAGACTACTTATATAGAGGTCCTTTTCGATTCCATGTAAATTTAAGGATTATTAAGTTTCACAAAACATTCTGCTGGGATAATGATTACAGTTGCACTGTATTGATTAATTTATGGAAATACTACATCTTAATAGCATTGAGTCTTCTCTTCCTTGACATGGTGTATCTTTCCATTAATAGATTTTTATTTATTTTTTAATTTTTTTCTATTAATAAATTTTTAAATTGCTATTAGCATTTTATACTTTTCAGGGTAAAACTCTTAGTTGCGTTTTGTTAAATTCATTCTTAAATCTTTTTATTTTTTTTTGATATTATTGTACAATGGATATTTTAAAAGTTTATTTTCCATTTTTTGCCTTCTAATAGAAAATTAGAATATTGACCTTACATTCTGCTACCTTGCCAAATTCAATTGTTTTCATGAGTTTTTTTATAGATTACTTAGGATATGCTGTGTATACAGTCATATCACCTACAAAACAGTTTACTTCTTTCCCTCCAATTTTTATGCTTTTTATTTATTTACCTTACATTATTGTATTGGCTAGGATCTTTGTGTAATGCTTGAGTACAAGCAGTGAGATTAGGCCTTCTTTCCTTGTTCCCAGAATGGAAAGCATTAAGAGTGGTAACAGCCAGGGGGTTTTGTAGATGCCCTTTGTTAGGTGAAAGAAGTCTCCTTCTGTCTCAGTTTTGCTGAGAGATTTGATCCTGACTAGGTGGTGAATTCCGTTGAATGGCCTTTTCTGTATCTATTGAAATGAACGTATAAGATTACTTCTTTATACTGTTAATATAGTGAATTTAATTGATTGTTTTGTCTAAATTAAACCAACTTTGGATTCGTGGGTTAAACTCTACTTATTATTATCTCTTATATATTGTTGGGTTCAAATGCCTATATGTTCATGGGTAATACTGGCCTATAATTTTTTTTCATATATAACATATTTGTCAGATTTTGATATTAGTGTTATGCTGGTTTCATATAGTGAGGAGTATTCCTTTCCTTTTGTTTTTTTTTAACCCCAAAGAATTTATGTCAGTCTGATGCTGTTTCATCCTCAGTATTTGATAGAATTCACCATTGAAACCCTTTGAGCCTTCAGTTTGATGGTGAATTCAAAGTCTTTAATTGACATGGTGTGCTAATCAGATTTCCATTTCATCTTTTGTGGTCTCCCCCCCACCCCCTGACAAGAGATTTATCTATTTCATCATAATATTTTAGCTATTACTTTTTCAAATATTTTTATGCCCCTTTCTTTCTCTACCTTTGGAAACCAGTTACACGTATGGTCACCATTTTGATATTCTAAGAATGGTTCCTCTATCTCTTTTCTCTATTCCCCTCTCCCTGCCACATTCTTCAGATCGACTTATACTTCTGAATCTTTAATTCATGGATTATCTCTTACATTATCTTCATTTTTCTGTTAAGCCCATCAGATAAATTTTTATATCAGGTATTGTAACAATCTGTTTCAGAATTTATTATTTGATTCCTATACAAGTATGTATGTGCAAAAAATGTTCTTTCTCTTCTGGGATTTTCTGCTTTTATTCATTATAGGTGTTACATTATTTTGTGTTATTGAGTCAAGATAAAATAGGTGCTTTAAAGTCTCTAATTCTAAAATCCTAGTCATCTTGGATTTGGCCTGAATTGATAAACTTATCTTGATAGTCAGGCATAGTGTTCCAGTTTCTTTGTGTGTCGAGTAATTTTGGATTGTACCCTGGGGGTGGTGAGTGTTGTGTTATCAAGACCCTGGATTCTCTTGTGCTGTTTGAGGAATGTCAGTGACTTTGGATTCAGACAGCAGACTTGTTGAGTATAGTGCACATCTCAGTTCAGTTCTTTTCTTAGTTTGACTTCTGCATTTGTTTTTGGCAACAGGGTCCTAGGGGTCAAGATTTGGGCAGATTTTTACACAAATTTAGAGCCCCCCCCCCAGTCTCTGACTCTATCTTTCCTAGTATCCCTCGCTCCCATTTCGGCACTGTGGTTGCCTCAGACTCTGCCACCCAGGCTAAAAACTCTAAACCAGTAAATTTGTCCAGGCCACTCTTCCAAGTCTTGACTCCCTTCCAGAATCCCCTTGTTTTTAATCATTCTCCAAAGGCTTCAGACAATTGGTTTTTGTATTTTGTCTGGAGTTTAAGAATTTATAGTTGTTGTCCATAAATGGTCATCCTGTTAGGGGCCTACACAGCCATACTTGCAGAACTGAAGATACATATTCTTAGAAAAGAGAAAACTATGTTGTGAACATTTCATAGACAGATTCATTACTAAACACACCTTGGCTTACAGAAACCTTATAAATTGACCACTATGCTTGATACACTATATGCAAAATATGCAGTAGATAGAAAGATGAACACTCTTCTTGTCCTTAAATAGTTCATAGTCTGGTAGGAGATTAATCTGGAATTAATACTTTGTGATTATGAGCGAATATATGAAATAAAATATGGGTGTGAAAGTACCTGAAATAAAATCTCAAATATTGTTTTTCACTGTCATCTTTGATGAGAATGGGGGCAGACAAATTATAATTTCTGTGTCTAACAGAGAGCAGAGTCTGTTTCAAGTACATACAATATCTGAAGTAGGCTGCTTAGAATGCCACTGCTTCCAGAACGCTGAGAAAAGAGATTTCTGCTTCGCCAAATTGAGCCTGGGAGTTTCAAGCCAGACTTTTGTGAAGGCTAATCTGGCACTTGCGGTCATTCCAAGAAGAAGCTTTCCTGCTGGTGTCCGTGTGTAGAGCAGCTGAAGGAAGCTGGGGACGGTGGGCGGAGCGGTGGTGGGCACCCAGTTACCTGACACGACGGGCCTTCAGCTGCTGGGGCAAGAGGGCAGTGCTGTTTGTGAAACTCCATCCAGTGAGGGGTTTTCCATTAACTGAATGTTTTCTCTCAGTGAACCACTTGGAACTCTTTCGGGGGACAGCCCTGGACGTAGTGTTTTCAGAGCAGAGCTCAGGCACATTCGCGCCAGAGCTTGTAAAGTGGGAAACTCAAAGTAAACACTGTCTTATGGGGTGTTTTTTAAGACCTAAAGCTGTAGTAATTGTTTTCCAGAGTTTTCCTGTGGAGAAACCCTTACCCTTGGTCCTGAGCGGCGGCTGATGCGCCGTAGGTGCCAAGTCCGCGTTGGAACCGGGAGGGCCTCTGTGGTTTCCCTGTTACGTTGTGTTGTTGTCGCTGTTGTGTTTCACACATGGCTGAATCCGTCCGTCCACTCCTACTCCTAACATGAGCAGCCTGACGTCCGGGAGATGGCATGA
Organism: Mustela lutreola; assembly: GCF_030435805.1. Taxonomy (NCBI): domain Eukaryota; kingdom Metazoa; phylum Chordata; class Mammalia; order Carnivora; family Mustelidae; genus Mustela; species Mustela lutreola. The sequence continues at coordinate 6,868,099 of NC_081292.1, read as the reverse complement.
GGGGCGCACGGGCCGGGTGCTCCGGGCAGGCAGAGAGGAGGGGCGTGTGGACTCGGGGAGAGGCCGTCCCGGGAGCGGCCGTCTCTGAGGAAGCTGGCTGGGCCTGGGTGGGAAGTCAGTCAGGGCGAGGTCGCGGGGCGGCCGTGACAGGGAGGCCCAGGGCAGAGAGCAGTTGCGAAATTATAAGCCATTTTACTTGGCGAAACAGGGCAATTTCAGTAAGAAGTGCGGATTTTTATCGAGTAGTAATAGTAATAGTGACCAGAGAGCGGAGCTCGGGGTAGGGCCGGCCACCGCGGGCTGTGGCGGTCCCACAGGAAGTGACGTGGGAGCGCGTGGCCGGATGCGGGGCTTCTCCAGGCGCCTGGTGCTGGGAACTTTCCGAGCTGCGCTGGGGCGGAGCCGCGCTGGGGCGGACTCCGGGGCACGGTCGTGAAGGCTGGCTCTCCGAGGAAGTGCGATGCTGTGCTGCTGCGGTCCGGTGTCTGCTACAGTGAGGCAACATGTAAAGCAGGGGACAATCCCAGTTGGACGGTTATTTAGGGAAAACTTAAAAAGGCACTTGACTCTAGAGCAGATGCTATGTAGAGGGTAGGGCCATGTGCCACTGTCTGCTTTAGGTATCCGTACTTCAAGGTTCAGCAAGTTGGTGCATCTTTTATAACTGGCATAAAAAAAGATTGCCATTTTGGGGGGAAAATGGACCTGCAGTTGTTAATTTGGGAGAGACCTTTGAACAGTGATTGTTAAGATTTAGGGTACTGAGTTAAATTCTGTCAGTTTTAGTTGTAAGCTTGAGTTAGATTTATTAATGGTCTTAATCTGCTAGTTGTTTAATCTATTCTAATATATGCATACTAATTATATATGATACTATTCTAATATATGCATACTATTTTCAAGTAACAGTATATTAATCAACATGGTTTATTACATTGAATGTCTTCCTATTATGACCATATTTTGAATTTGATTTATTTCCTGTTTCACAGAAGCTCTTAGGCTAAGGGTCTTAAGAGAGAGAACAGAGAAGTACTTACAGAAACATGTTCTGTCCTGGAGTTTGAATTAAAGCTCAAAAAGACTTTTCTTTTTAAAAGTTGGTTTGTATTTTTTGCTTGTAGCCTGTTGCAGATAAGTAAAAGTCTGAATTTACTACAGGGTAGAAACCTATTTCATAGAAATCTTGATGGGTTTAAAAATTTCGCACAGTAGTATTTTGACACTTATGTTGGTATGTTAACACTTGCCTTTAATGTGACTCCTAATTGATTTTCAGAGACATATACTATTTTTCCAGAGGCTCAGTGTGAAAATAATGTTTATTTTTTGTGTCCATTTGGTAGTTTATCTGTAGAAATAACGTGATAGCATACTTGTGTGTATGGTACTTGTATGTATGTATGTTAGGTACCATTACAAAAGTTGATGTTGGTGTTGTGGGGATTTTGAAACTTGTTGACATCAAGGAAGGTTGATACTAAAAATTCTCTTCAAGACACATGTATTTGATATGATAAGTTGCGATTAGTCTCCTCCTGCTATGCATTAACTTTTGGGACACCATGATAAAGTAGGAAGGTCACTCTGGACTCAGGGAATGTACTAACCTGTAAGGCTGCTGTTTGACCATGAACCATCCAGGTCAACCTCCCTCCATCTCAACAGCCCACACCTCTCAGGGAGCTGAGAGCCATGTGGTCGCAGGTAGAGATGGAGGGGTACATCTGCAGAGGCTGTTTTCCCCACTATTGTGATCTTGTGACACATTCTGGTGTCATGATAATTAGAAAGTTATTTAAATTGGTATTTGTAAATATGATAGCAACTCAAAAATATTATGAAGAAATTTCAAATCTTATGCTGTGACTTTTCCTTTGTTCTCTTTAATTAATTTTCTAATTCTTTATAGATTGGTTTTTCTTTATAGTTCTTGATTATTGACCAGGAAAGTAGTACTTAAACCAAGTTTAGATTTGTTAAGTGGACTCCAAAACCAGCCAGGCATAAATTACGGGGCTTCTGAAAGAATTTGTGTTCCTGGGGCCACCTGGGTGGCTCAGTGGGTTAAGCCGCTGCCTTTGGCTCAGGTCATGATCTCAGGGTCCTGGGATCGAGTCCCACATCGGGCTCTCTGCTCAGCGGGGAGCCTGCTTCCTCCTCTCTCTCTCTCTGCCTGCCTCTCTGTCTACTTGTGATCTCTCTCTGTCAAATGAATAAATAAAATCTTTAAAAAAAAAAAAAGAATTTGTGTTCCTGGAGAATATTATTTATGTTCCTGAAACATAGAACCAAATTTTATTACTTTAATTCCTCCTCTTCTTGGCAAACCTACACCTTCTCCTGTGTTCTTATTTCACTGAATGACAACACACATACATACCTAAGTTCCCACGCCTGAAATTGGTGTGTGATTTTTGTCTACCAGCTTCTACTTGATTTACCTCCTCCCCCTCCATTCTTGAAATGCCATGACTTTTACATTTATTATTTTTACTTCCTCAATTAATCACGATTCATCTCTATGTTTGTATTCTATCACTACTCCTTAATTTATGCTGTTGTCCCTTGCCCATCTTATGTAACAGGCTCTTGTCCAGATCAGTTTCTTGCCTTTAGGTTCATGACCTCACAGCCAGAATGTTGAAGTCTGGGAGTTTCTGGTTAAAATTTCAATCTCATTTTTGGATAGTTTGCTTTTTCTAATTTGTTTTGTCATCTGCCCTCCCAAGGAGTAGAACCCAGCCTTGAGCAAAGAGAGATAAAAAGTAATGTAGATTATTTCATATTGCACATTATTTGTGGATGCCTGTATGTATGGATTTTGCCCATATAATCTCCTGGAGTTCTTTGTACGTTTCATTGATTTTTAGAGTTGCTGATGTCTAAATAAGTTGAGCTCCTTGCTGTTTAGAAGTTCAATACTATGTTAAAGTTACAATCAATGTGACAGCACCAAATAATCTTCACTACCAGTAATACTTAGTGATTTGCGGTTGGCAAATTAATAAACTTAAATAATTATTTTTATTTGTAGCTTTAATAGATCACAATAATTTCTGCAGCAAAGAAAATCAATAAAAACTGTGTTGACTAGTGCCATTTGTCCCAGGATAAAATAAATTTTAATTCCACAAGTATTTCTTGAGAAACCGTTACGTAAGAAAAATGGTGACTCAACTATGGGTCCCAGTTACTCCCAAAGGATTGATACTCTAATAGGAAAAACAGAGTACATTTCACTAAATAATATGGGGTAAATACTAAATTAACGTAAGAGGCAGACAGACACTACAAGAATTTAAACATGTAAGAGAGCTATTTTTGGAGAAAGAATTACAGACGGAATTAGATTTAGTCTCTAAGTGTAAGTTCAGGATGTTAAATAAGTAGAGATCAGAGGGGTGGGCAGAGTAACTATTGAGCCAGAATGATTTAATTATGGGAAATAGTAGGTTGTAGCAGTCACTGGAATGATGCCAACTAGTCTGGATAGCCTTCAGTGCTGTACTTGGGCATCAGAATTTTACCTAGCCCGGAGGGAGCCCTGGAAGACTGATGACACTGAGACAGACAAACTAGAATGTATAGGGGAAGGTGTTCTATATTCTGAAAGAACTTACTCTTTAAAGTCCTCTTAAAATTTAGGAATGATTGATTTAAACACAAGTTTGGAATTTAAACAAGTTTGGCATGACTTTTATTCTTAGGAAATTCATCTATGTAGAGATGCCATGGAAGTCAGTACTCCAAAACTTGACTTAGTTACTAGCTCTGCTAAGAATCAAGCATGTTGTTTCTGAAACATCCACTCCTTCATGTGGATGCTGTGGTCCCGAGTCTGTTAATAGGTTTAAAGTTGTTTGGAGTTTGGCATTTATGACATCGATTTAATTCAAATAAGATGAGTATTCTGAATATCAACTAAAATGTGGATTTATTTAACTAATCATTGGGTTAGTGGTTACATTACTGGAATCTAAAATGGCCCGTAGACCTAATAAAAGTAGTGATCTGGTCTTTCCTTTCCAGCGAAGGCACGTAAGATAAATCTTGTACACTCTTTACTTTCCGTTCTTGCCCTTGGGTGGGAATCAGAGGAGTGTAGAGATTATGAACAAAATGTGTTTCTTGAGTGTCTAATTCTCTTTCCCAGGTAAGGTAAAAGCAAATGCTCGGGTGATGTTTTCCAAAGTGGGATGTATGCACAACAATATTTTTGGTGCTAGAAACACTTGCTAGAACTTCTGTGTTAATGTATATGTATATAGCTTACGGTTTTCTATGTGTCAGACACTTTTCCAGCATCTTATATGTATTAATTACATGTAAATAATTTTCACAACTTTAGGAGGGAATGATCATCTCCTGTTCACATATGGGAAAAAAAAAAAAGAATAGAGAATTAATTTGCTAAGGGTTACACAGTTACTAAGTAACAGGCATTTGAGTCCCAAAAATCTGGCTCCAGAGCCCATGCTTTTGTTCAAAAAATGAAATTTAATTTAGTATTTAGTACCTAGGTGAATGCTGATTCCATTACAGGGTTTATGATAGTGCCTGTAGTTCTGTGCACGCGGAGGCCGTATCTTCCAGTAAGGGAGGGGGGGGTTCCACAGTGTAGAAGGTCTCTCTAGGTCTTAATTTTCTTTCAGTATATCTGGGCATAAGGCTGTGATATGTGCCTTGGTATGGATTCATGGACTACATTAGCTAGTTTTAGTTAAATTTACCTTTAAATGGGCACAGATTACTACAAAAGAAACTGTAAATTAAAGGTCTACAAATGCATTTGAAGTGAGCAAGAAAAATGGTGGCACTGATCGTTCTCTGCGCCGAGTCCAAGCTGCCTTGCAGCAAAGTAAAAAGAATTGTGATCCAGTTGGATCTGACACATATATACACACATGCACATATGTACACACCGACACATATGCACACACATACACATATGCACACAAACACATATGTACACACCGACACATATGTACACACATACATACATTGTGTGTGTGTGTGTGTGTGTGTGTGTGTGTACATTTATATATCTCCTTGAGAGGTGTGGGAGCCAGTTGTGGAGATCATTCTTTGCTGTCTCATGGAAGATCTTGCCACACTTGAGGCAGAGTCCCAAAGGTGATTTTGCATTCGCCATCACTGGTGACCTGCTCCCTTTGTCCTCCTTCCTCTGTTACATCTTCTTAGCTCTTAAATTAATGAGAGACATACTTCTTCCTGCATCCAAGCATCTAAAAAAAATTCTTTATATCCTCTCCTTTGTTTCACAGTCCTACTTCAGACCCATCTCTGTATTATTAGACTACACCGTCTGATGCGGTACCCTATTATTTTGTAGTCTTTCTCAGTTGTCTTTTTTAGCATTTTAATGAACTTTAGATTTTATAAGACACTCAGTTACAAGATGCTGTTGGCCAGTTAGGACCCAAATACCAGAAATCTGCTGCCTTCCATCTGTGCTTGTGTGGCATCCTCTAGGTTTTCTTTATGTGAACTAAACTGTGTTAAACCCCTGGGTAGTGACTGTTATACTCTGGGCATTAATTTTGATTGACATTCATCATTCTCTTTGAATGCATGAGACACTGCTTGGCTGTTAGAAGCTGGGTGCTGTTGTACACAGTTGTTCAGTTGTTGCACAGATGAATGAGACAGGCTCTCCGCCCTCAGAGGGCCACAACCTCTGCCCCCCGTTAGGGGATATAGGTAGGCAGGTACATTGCTAGGCCTAGAAAAGACTGATGTTTGAGGCTATGAAAACTTAACTTTTTGATAAATGACTGCTTTGTCCTTGTTCTCTGTGCTCGGCTCTGCTCCCAGCGATCACTCCCTGCCCTTCCTTTGAGTCTGCCCTGACCTTGCGGCAACCTTCCTGTGAGAACTTGCAGCAGAGTAATGGGATGCTGACTTCTGGGCATGTGCTTTAAGGGGAATGGGCAGTTTCTCCTTTTCTGATCTTCGGAGCCCTAGGCCAGGAGGGAGCTTTGCCACCTTGAGGCCACTTGAGGATAAGTGGGAACCCGGGATACCTAGGTGGGGTAGAATCAATGAAAACAGGGAGAACTGAGGACCCCCGCTGACAGCGACCATCAGCAGTACCGGACATGGGGCAAAGCCATCTCGAGAGTGGGTCTTCCCTGCCCCGGCTGATCTGGCCGTTGCCACATGAAACTCCCCCGGGGCTTAGGTTGCTGAATTGTGAGCAAGTAATTCAATGGTTATTGTTGATAGCCATTAAGTTTTGGGTTAGTTTGCAGCTGTAGTGTAGCTGTAGATAACCAAAATAGCTTTAAAGCGTGCTTTTCTCGCTTCCAGGTCAGGCCGGGTGTGTGAAATGACCCGCGTGTGCCTGTGTCGGCTGCACGCGAGGACTGTAGAGGTGGAGTGGGAGTGGCAGGGCTGTGAGGGGGAGAAGTGCCATCATGTACCGAAGGGGTTGGTCAGGGTTAGCCCAGGATTTCATTTTGGTAATGAAATAGTAAAATGCATTTAAGAAAAACAGCGGAGGTGCAGGGAGCATTAGAAAGTTCAGTTACAGTCAGGGAAGGCCCCATACCACTTGTGAGCGTGTCTGTCACTGTGACCAGGAGGGACTCCACCCCAGACAGAACCTGACCGTTAGAAACTCTTCCTCTTGTGCCAAAGAGTGCTTTCTATTTTGTGACACAGCTGGTACAGCTGTGGATTTCCCAGAATGGAGCAGTGACAGCCGGAGGCTGGAGCTCTGGTCCCAGGGCTCATGAGCTTATTCTTTTCTCTTGTTGATCCTGTCCTTTTTTTTAAAAAAAAAATTAATTAATTAATTAATTAATTAATTTCCAGCGTGAGAGTATTCATTGTTTTTGCACCACACCCAGCGCTCCATGCAATCCGTGCCCTCCCCAATACCCACCACCAGACTGACCCAACCTCCCACCCCCCGCCCCTTCAAAACCCTCGGATTGTTTTTCAGAGTCCACAGTCTCTCATGGTTCACCTCCCCTTCCAATTTCCCCCAACTCCCTTCTCCACAACTCCCTCCTGTGTAGCAGTGTGTTGAGAGTGGAGATGGGAATTAAGATGTTGGTTTCAGAGTTGAGTAAAATACATTCCCTCCTCTCAGGAATCTAAAATCTGGCTTGATAAGTCACACAGGAAAGCAGGAGGAGAAGGAAGATGCTGGGAGGCCCCCACAGCAGGAGCCCTCTGGGCCTGGGAGACGGAGTACGCCTTGAGCAGGGACGGGCTGTGAGCAGGGACAGGCTGTGTGCAGGGACTGGCCATTAGTAGGGACTGGCCAGGCATGTACTTTGTCCCCAGGCACTCACTTTCCCTCAAGTGTGGAGTTGGCCATCCTTAAAGAAAGGAGTGAGTTCCTATCAACAGAGAACAGGTAAGCAGTGACCAAAATCCAAAAAGAAAAGGAAACCACCCAGATTGCCATCTGTATCTTAAATTCAGAATTAAGTCTGGATTCTTGACAGTGTCCTGTGAGGCCTGCTGGCTGTCTCTGACCCTCTCTTCCTTCTAGCCCCGACTTGCTCTGCTCCTCTCAGGCTGCCAGCTTCTTGGTTCTCATAAGCCCTGTTGTGCCCCAGGGCTTTTGCACTAGCTGGTCACATTGCAGGGAACAGTGACCCACGCCCTTGCTCAGCACACAGCTCCTGCGCAGCATCATGGGCCAGCCCTCTGTGAGCACCGGGATGCTCTCTGGTGCTTTCATCCACCGCCCTGGGTGCTCCCTGCCAGCTTGTCAGCATGGTCGTCTTTGTGTAAGCTGTTCTTGTTACGGGGCTCTCACTGCTGGACATGAAAGTCCGCGTAAGCAGGGCCATCAGCTCCTTCTCTTTTCCACTCGGCTCCTGGAACGGGCTTGCCTCTTCACCAACGTGTGTAGTCGTAACATCTACTGAGGGCTGGAACCTGATCTAACTACATGCTTTGTTGACTTTGGCAATATTTTTAAAAAACAAAGCAAAGTGGTCTTGTCCTTGCTCCTGCAGATAAAGCTTTTGTTCTGGGTGGGGGGTAGTTATGAGGGCATGGGTCTGAGCAGATCTCAGCAGTGGCTGCTTCCTTCGCCCACATGGCATGTAGGAGAGTGGCCTCGGGAGTCTTCCTGCCCTCTGATCTTCCTGTGAACACCCGGAGGCTGAGGTAGGAGTGTTGAATTTCTGCGCAAGTGTCAACTCCTAATTCTGTAGCTTTTAGGGCTTCTGCGCTCTCAGGGGATCCCACCCCAGGTAAGCAAGGAAGCAAATGCTGGAGGCTCTTTTCTCCCTGCCAGCACCTGACTCTGCCTTGGTGCCCCCCCAACCCCCCACCCACTTGGTGTTTGCCCTGGGGCTTGGGAGTTAACCTGCATTCTGTCCAGCTCTCTTCCTGTCTGTCTCACAGGGCAAGAGGGACCTTCTTTTCAGCTCTGCGTCTGAGCTGAAATGGGTAGTTCTTGGTAGTTTTGAGAACCAGAAATGGCTAAAGTCAAAAGCCAGGAGAGTAGTGGAGCCAGAGAGGAGGGCAGGAGCCGTGCTCAGCTGAGTCAGGCCACTGGAACTTGACCCTGAAGATGGTTGGGGGTTGTATTTGAATCAGAGAGGTATCCAAGTGAGCTTCGTGTGAGGAGCTCTGTGCTAACTGAGGAGACAGAGGTGGATTAGGCAAAAGGTTTCTGTGGCAGGCGAGGTGAGCGGGGATGGTGGCGGAGGCTGGGAGCTTGTGGTGTGACTGCAGTAGAGTAGACTGTGAGAGACATCGGTGAGCTCTCATGGGTCCAGTGAGCATTTATGAAATGCTCTCTCTGCACAGGTGTTGGAGCTGTGGGCACCAAAGGCCCCATCGCTGCCATCACAGAGTGAATGTCTGGTTCCTGGCTAGAGTCAGGGTCCTACGGCAGGGCGGCTGCCTGGGCCCAGGAGCTCTGGAAGATAACGCTTGACGCTGCGAGGGCCCAGGTTACAAGTTCAGCAGTAGGGTTGAGTTGAAGGTCAATAAAGCAGTCCTTTGTTGAACTAACCAACTTTTTGGTGAGCACCCAATTAAGGGGAACTTTTAATGAAGATAGTGACATGTTCTTGAGGCTTAGTTTATGAAATGACAGCTTAAATGTAATTGCTCCCTGAGGAACAGTGTCACATCACAAATGTTGTTTAAACCAATTAAAGCCAGTTCAGAAAAGCATTTAGTCTTTACCAACAAAGAACATAATTGTGGGATCTTATACATTATGCAGTGAAAACTCTATGTTGGTTTACCATCTTTGTACAATTGTAACACTTGTAATACGGTAATGTATTTATAATGTAATAATTAACATCTGGAAAAATATAATTTGCTTTGGAAATATCACTTTTACCTTTTATTCAAATCTAGGCACAAATAAAATTATTTATTTATATTTTTATTTTTTATTATGTTATGTTAGTCATCATACAGTACATCATTAGTTTTTTGATGTCATGTTCCATAATTCATTGTTCGTGGATAACACCCAGTGCTACATGCAGCCTGTGCCCTCCTTAATACCCGTCACCAGGCTCACCCATCACCCCTCCTTCCTCCCCCTAAAACCCTCATATTTTTTCCCGAAGTCCCCAGTCTCTCATGGTTCGTCTCCCACTCCAGTTTCTCTCCCTTCATTTTTCCCTTTTCCTAATGTCCTCCATGCTATTCCTTATGCTCCACAAATAAGTGGGACCATATGGTAATTGACTTTCTCCATTTGACTTATTTAACTTAGTGTAATCTCCTCCAGTTCTGTTCATGTTGATGCAGAAGTTGGGTATTCATCCTTTCTGATGGCTGTATAATATTCCATGGGATATATGTACCACATCTTCTTATCCATTCATTTGTTAAAGGGCATCTTGGCTCTTTCCACAGTTTGGCGATTGTGGGTATTGATGCTATAAACATTGGGATGCATATGACCCTTCTTTTCACTACATCTGTATCACAAATGAAAATGTTAATAAAATTGAAAGTTAAAATATATTACATTATCATTTTAGAATATGGTAGTCAAAAATCAGATCCTGACTTAGTTAAGGAAAACTTTATTTGAAATATTATTACAAGAGCAGGGCGGGGGCCTTGTAATAGAAGATCTGTGCCTCATGAGATCAGTCAGATGGCAAAGGCTTTGCTTTTATGAGGAGAGGGCATGAGGCCAGCAAGGTGGGGGAAGTGGGGGGAGTGGGTGGAGGCAGCGTGTCCCTACTGAAGGGACAGTAGATCGGAGAATGTTCCCCTTGAGGCTGGCACCTGCAGGGGGGTGTCTTTCAGGGGTTGTATGCTGGCCTAGGTTGCTGGTGGGTCATATTCAGGGGCCTGAGGAAAGGGAGAACTTGCCTGAAGTTTGATCAGGTCAGGTTAGTGGACGTTTTCTGATTGATTAGTGGGGACAAACAGGTCAGCTAATCTTCGGTGGGGCAAAGAATGTGAATTTAAAGGGTCTCTGTCTGGCTTTGTCATAGGTGGGCAGTAGGTCCTCCACAAGTCCTCCCTAAATCACCTGGGGAGGAGTAGTTCACTGTAGTGAGCCATTCCTAGAAATGGAAGAGGGCCTGAGCTTGTCCTCATCGTCACTCTTAGGAGCACAGGGTTGGGTTAAATTCAGCATCTTCCTGGCACTCAGCACTTACCTGATGCACCTTAATTTTCCTGATAACCCTTCAGTGTGAAGTCTCTCATAAGCCATGACTTGACTTCCTGAGGACCAGGAAGGCTGAGGAATTGCCTTGGTCACACTGCTGGTAAGAGGGTACCCCACTGCTTCAGAAGGCTCTGGCCCGGGAGCTCCAGCGGGATGGTCCTAGTACTCAGAGCAAATGAGACAGCCATGCTGCCTGATTTGTATATTGTTCATGTTGTCTGAAGAATCCAAAACATATATTCAGCTAGTGTCACTCTGACCTTTTCTTGCTGCAAGTATGAACCTGGGCTAGCTTAAGTTTTTATTTGTTTTTCCAAGCATGAAGGGTACCTAGTAGAATCTATAGAGAAATGGAACTTGTAATCTGCAAGAAGGACAGCTGCAGGGACTTAGAGCCGAAGAAAGAGAGAGGAGCCGGAGTCAATGCCTGCTCTCCCTAGCGGCGTTTCTCAGCAGGGACAAAACTGACATTGTACACAGGACCCATCTTCCTTGTGAGGGCGGTTCCATCCACCTCCGGTTTGTGAAACCCTTGGCCTTTGCCCACTAGATGCCAGTGCTGGCCTACATCATCGTGACAACAGAACAGAAGTGCTGAGTATTTCCAGATTCCCTGGGGAGGTGATGCATCGGGTTGAGGACCCGACCACCCAGCAGCCGGGCGCATTGCCGCTGTTGTGACTCAGCAATAAGGGCATGAGTGTCGCACTCTCAGTTCTAAACCTCAGACTCTCCTGACTTCTAGTCAGAGGCCAACTCCATGATTCGCCTGGGTGGCCTGGGCACAGTCCTGCCGTTTCAGTGTGCTGGCTTCCTTGGTAGCTTTGCAGATGGAGGGGAGTTAGTTTCCGGTAATCAGTGGGTATTGTTCATATAAATTTATGTATGTCCATAATAGTTGAATTCATCAATTTATTACTAATTTGGCATGGAGTGTACACAGTCTGTTGGTTGCTCTGTTAGGTGATTTTTTTATACCTTTGTCTGTTTAATTCATATTTACTGATTCATCAATCAGTAGGCTGTGCAGTCCTTGTGCTGTATCTGAAGTCTGGGACTCATGACTGTGACTTGATCTGGGATATGTAACTCATGCACAGTATGTGCCTGGACAGAGAAGGGAGTGAAAATGTTTCTGACTGTCAAAACGCTCTTTTATGTCCTTTTTTGAATGAAAGGTTAATAGAAATTCAATGCAGAAAGAAAACTCCTAAAGGCATATAAAATTATAAAAACGTTTTTCCTTCTTATATAGAGTTCTGCAAGTGACCTTGAATAAGTCATATCATTCTTTGGATGTCAGTTTCCTCATCAGTATAAAATTAGATGTTTGCACTGGATGATTTCTAAGGTGTCTTGGTTTTTTTAGTGGGAAAATATTTAGCTATTAAAGGTGTGATGTAAGTATGGCTTCTCAACCACAAGTTTTGTCTCATGCCATCTTTGAAGCCTGCCAAAATGAATATAAATGAAGAAAAAAGGCACAAATCCTCAAAGACAAGAATGGAAGACTGAGGCAATAACAGGCCAATGATGGCAGTGAAGTTGTGGTGGCTGCAAATAAATGGACACATGGTAATGACTTAGGCAACAAGAGAAAGCAGATTTTGGGCTTACAGGGCAAGAGGAAGTGTCCCAGAAACAGGCGTGTTAGTTCAGAAATAGCTTGAGAAGACTCCGGAATCCTGGACACCAGTTATTGAGAAGGTGGACTGGTGGGCAGGACTGAAGAAGAGATGACTAGGTTCTAAGTTTGGGTGAGAAGTGTTGAGACCACTGGATGCTGTGCCTCGCTGATAAAACTAGGTATCTGCCGTCTTAACCACAGCAGGCTAGAGACTGCCCGAAGGGGTTGAATAAAGAAGACTTGGACTCTAAGACCCAGAGAGATCTGACTGAGGGCTAGAGATGCCACACTGAAAATGAGGAAATTATTTTCCTTAAATAAAAGTGTGGGTACCTACTAGTGGGAATCCCAGCATTCCAGCAGCCAAGCCGATACCTCCTTCTGGGAGATTGGGGAATTCCTGTTCAGGGTGATGCTTACCTAGGCCAAGAGAGAGAAACACAGATACTGATACTTGAGTAACTCTTGATGAAATACTGGTCTCCTATCCTAAAGTGAATTGTCAAGTCCAGTTGTCAAATTTTGTGGATGAGAGCAGGACTTCAGCTACTGTTTTGGAGCCTCAACCTTAAATTTTAAGAACAGGCAGCAGAGGATGACCAGTCGAAAGTCCATGATGTAAAAAGAGACCAATTCATAAAATGTGAATCTGTTGGAGGAAGCAGACACTATAAGCTCCAAGTGGGGGTGGGGGTGGGGAGCACTGCCATTAATATCTTCAGAAATATGAGACTTTATATCACTTCCATAAAATGTTTTTAAAATGTTGTAAAAAAAGAACAAATAAAAGAAAATACTATTAGTAGTTAAACATTTGATAGCAGAAATGGAAAAATCAATAGATATGTAGGAAATATACTTAAATCCCCCAGAAAGTAAAACAGAGAGAGAAGGTGAGAGGAAAAGAAGAAAAATCAGAAATTTAGAGTCCAGCTCAGGAGATCCTAATAGCCAAATGGTAGAATTTCCAGAATGATGAAGCAGAGTAAATAGGGAACCAAGAATAAGGTAGAGATGAGTAGGTGGAGACACTGATTTTTTTTCCCCTATGTTGTATTATTTGATATTTTTAACTTAATATGTAACGTTTCTATATTTTTAAGAAATGATTGACTTAAAATTAAATTTAAAAAGCAAAAAATACGTGTGAAGGTTAAAAATACTGTAGATATTTGAGTTTTCTTTGAAGACCAGTAAAATTAAAAGTAGGCCAAGAAAAAAAAAATACCATTTTGACTTTTTAAGAGTACATATTTTAAGAAAATTACTTCAATTACTATAGGGAAATTGAGGAACAATTTTCTCTTAAAAACGGTAATAGCACAGCAATGGCACAGTTCATGGAGGAGAGCTGATACCAAAGCAGCAGCTGCATGAGTTTGTAATCAGGAATCTTGCCAAAGAGAACAGTTTCCCTCCTGGTCAATAGGGCTAACTTTCCTTCTGGGAACAAGAAGTATTCTTGACTTACCTTAATCATGGTAAGGCATAAAAGTTGTATGAAATTCCTGATTATAATCCTTTCATTCAAGATATATTTATTATCAGTTCTGTGTTAAGCATTGTTCTGATTCATTTATATGGACACCTTTAATATTCCTAACAGCCTTATGGGGCTATGTTCTGTTGTCTTTCACCGTTCTCATTTCATAGACGAGGAACCCAACGTACAGAGAGGTCAAGTAACCCAGTTATGTAGCTGGGTTACTCAGCTGGTAAATGGAAAAGCCGGGTTTTAAAACTATGGCAGTGTAGCCTCAGAGCCAATACTGTTAATGAATTCACTTCTGCTCTGCTTATTAAATAAAGAACCCTAAGAATCAAGACTAAATAATTTGTCATCATTTCCGTAGCTAGTTATTTTAGAAGAGATAGATGGATTCTGTCCTAAAGCTTTGTGAGCCACTGAATGCTCGAGGACTTGCCTAGGCCAGCACACTCCCTGGATGACTAACCAAGCTCAAGTGCTGTTTAGGTGGAAGGACCCAGACCCTCCACAGTGACCAGCCAGAGCACCTTACGTCTTCCCCTCCCACGGCTGAAGTCAAATGTGTGTTAAAATTGTTGGGATAGCAACCTAGGGTTTCTGGGAATTAGCTTAATTTATAATTTGTTAAATCTAGCTATCATTGAAATGATTGGTTTTTACTTTACAACTTTTAGCCCCGTTATATGTGCTTTATGGAAAACTGTACAGTGCGAGGCATATCGCAGGAACTTATTTATTTGGCATTAATTAGTGATGTATAGCATATTGTAGTGTTTACTGACATTCAAGATTAATAAATTGCCTTCAGATATGAATGTTACAAATTTGGTTTGTTTGTTTTTTCCCTAGTTCAACTTTGTGGGGAAACTTTTGGGTCCCCGTGGCAATTCTCTGAAGCGTTTACAAGAAGAAACGTTGACAAAAATGTCCATCCTTGGGAAAGGTTCCATGCGAGACAAGGCAAAGGTAACATTCATCATAGACAAATGGCTGCTTTGCAGACAAGTTATATAATGCATTATTAGGTTATGCATTGTATTAACACAAATTATATTAGAGCTAGCTAAGATTGCAAATGAAATTATGTGAAAATGTTGTATACAGTGATGGAGTTTCTGATACTGTGTAGAAGACTGAGTCACTCGGGCCAGTTTCAGAATATATGATGTGCTACATGTACGTTTGTTTGTAAAATGCAATAGCAGTGCCCGAGGTTTTGACCATATAAGCAATACCTCATAGAAAGTACAGCGATATGGAAATTACCACAAAGAGAAATCAAAGTTAACTGCAGTCTTAGTGCCACTGTTTGCATCTTGGATAAGTTCCTGCTGGCTTTTTTTCTATGCCTGTATTTCACATAGTTGCGTTTATAAAGAACATGCTTGGATTTGCTCTTTTTGCCCTCCATTTGATACCCTATACATTTTATCAAGTTAAAATTGATTTTCAATATTTTAATAGTGGCTTTGTATTCTCACACACAGTAGCTCTAGTTGGTTCTATTCCTGCTAACTGCCTCTTTTTTTTTTTTTTTTTTTGTAGTAACCTAAAATCACGGAGTTATTTTTATTGATCACTTTCTTAAATATACCACTACTGAAAGAAATTTTCACATTTCATAATGTGCTATCACATATATTGTTCTCTGTTATAATTTTGTTGCTCTGTCGCTGTGAAAGATTGAGGTTACTGAAAACCAAACCCACATACAGTGGTCACTTTCCATGAAATGTTGAACAATGATTGTGTCAGGCAAGAAAGTTATATAGACAAAATCCAGCCTCCTGGCATGCACAAAAAAATCCATTTAGACAAAGGCTTTTATAATAAAAAATAGCTGCCATTTGTTTGTCGGACAGCTACTGTGAGTGTGTTACTCTGTGTTATCCCTAGAAAAATGATGGAAGACGTATAACATTTTCCTTGTTTTACAGGTAAAAAAACTTAGATTTAGAGAACCTGAGTATATTAACTGGGTTAATCAGCGAAGTTAAATTATTTGATTAAAGTAGGGCTACGTATCATACTCACATGGAGTGTGGTTTTAAAATATAGATTCCCATACAGACTTTTCAGGGTAGAACCTCAAAAGGAATTTTCCATGGGTGTTTGAGATGATTCTAATGCATGGCCAGGTTAGGCTCACTACCCACTAAGCATCGCTGTCTCAGATGGTGTTACTTTGATTCCCTGACTCATCTGTTCTGGAAGCTGGAGGGAAAGGAACCATATTGGTTAGTTGGTCAGAAGTTTTGTATAACTTGTAGGAAAGTTATAGTCCATTCTTGCTGATACCTTAATTAGGTCTTTAGTAAGGCCTTCTGGTCATCAGGTACATGATATGACCAATGAAATTTGTGAACATACTGCTTATTTTGTTTGCTGTTAAGGGAGTTTTTTTGGTCAGAAGCAATGTTTTGTGGCAGACAGTGGCAGTGGTCAGGGATCCATGGATAATTTTACTGTACAAAAGAAGCCGGGAAGGCAAGTCTCTAGCTAGATTGTATGTCCAAGTAATAGCAAGTGCCTGGCTAGCCATTTAATAAAAGGGATTCTAATTATCATCCCCTTGCTATCAGGGCTTGGTGGTGGTTCTATATTATGTGTCGTTTTAAGGGCTGTCTATGCTGTTGGTGTTTTGGGCATTCAGGAGTGCAGTAACCAAGAGTCCTTTCTGAAGGGGAGTCTGTGTTGTGAAGTGATATATAACCTCTCTCTATGTCACCAAAGACACTTTGTTCGAGTCCTTTGAGTAGCACTGAGGTGGCTGGGGAATGAGGTGCTTTGCCATCTACTAAAATGAGTCCCTTCGTCTCCCTGGTTACTGAGTGCCTGCTCTTCATTGCGTGGGGCACCCTGTTCTCTTACATACTCAGTGGGTCTAGGCTGCTTTCCTAGACCACTTACCAACACTTTACGAATCCTCTCATTTCTGTGTCCTTGACCACATTGGTCTGAGAATCTTTATAGAGGTGCTGTAATGTAAGTGGCTGATCACTTCCATTCCATCAGGACACCCAGGAACTGGGGAAGTAGCATACATTTGGGGCTTACAGTCCAACAGAGCTGCTCTCAAGGGACAGGATGAGAAGTCCTTTATATCTCGACCACATAGACCCCCCACCATCACCAGTGGCCCTCAGTGGAGCAGCGAGTACTCAGAGTCAAGCTTGTTAATCCTCAGGCTTTTTGGATATTTCTTCTTTTCAGTGCATAGTCACTCTAGGAAGAGACCCCTGTTGGGAAGAAAAGGAAGAAGTGTCACATGTACACAGGAGGTGTTCACAGTTATTATTAGCTTTCTTATTCTCTGCATCCCCGGGGCAAGCAAGGATCTGATCCTCGACCAGGAGGTCATACCAAGAAGCAGTAATAAAGTGGGGCACCTGGGTGGCTCACTTGGTTAAGTGTCTACCTTCTGCTCAGGTCATAGTCCTAGGGTCCTGAACTTGAGCCCAGTGTCTGGCCCCCTGTTCTATGGGGAGCCTGCTTCTCTGTCTCCTTCTGCCCCTCCCCCCAATTTATGCACATGCTCTCTCCTCTTGCTCTCTCTTTCAAATAAATAAATAAAATCTTAAAAGAAAAAATAGCCTGAGAATTGTCATCTCCTTTCAAGGAACTACCTTGGCTATTCAGAACAAGGTAGGAAAAATTTCACCAGATAGGCTTCTGCCCCTGCGGAAGGCTCAATTGGGCTCTTCATTTGAACACTAAGCGTTGTTCGAATCCTCCCCAACGTTGCCAGTCCAGTTTTCAGATCTTCAGTGTTCGCCAGACATTTTCCTAAACCTCACAGAAGAGGGGGCCAGGCAGTTTGTCTTGTCCTTCAGAAGCACACAGGTTTCAACTCTGCTTCTGCTTATTGGCTCCCTTCAGCCCGTGGCCATAAGCAGTAAACTTTCTAGACTTTTTCTGGCTCTTTCAGGCTTGAGCTCATCAGGTCAAATCTTGAGTCTGTTGTTTTCTTTTTAGAACTCTTCAGTACAATTTTACCCACTACCCCTGCCTTGTTTTCCATTTGTGCGTCATACTGTGGCCGGCCTCTGCCCCACATGGCCAACTGTCACACCTTCCAAAGCATTTCAGTGATATCACCATAGGTCATAACTCAAGTCACAGGCTTGCTGCAGAAGCGGAGACCACGGGGATCCCGTGTCCTGTACGGCAGCCAGGTCCTCACTGCCAGAACTCTTGAATGCTGATTTCTATTGTTCCTTTTAGTCTGCAGAAATTCTCAGTTAATAATGTTTATTGCTAAAGAGATTTCCATTACTATTAAAAATCTCATCTTTTAGCTTTTCAAAGTGTTCACTAAGTTCTAATGAGACCATATTTCATTTAATTGTTGTATTTTCTACATTGATGAAATTTTGGGAGTCATTACTGACTCCTGTCCGTTGGTTATGTAGCATCATAGTCACTATAATGCTATGGTCTGCTGAGCCTTCAGTTTGAGCCAAGCATGCGAGCTGTTCTGCCCTTATTGTCTGAGTTCTAGACTAATAGAATAATTCATACTGCCGTCACCATTTATTGAGTGCTTATTATGTACTAAGCATAGTTCTAAAGACTTTTATGTCTTTAAACATGAAACTCCCTTTTTACTACAATGCCTGTATATTACTAATAACTCCTAATTACAATTCTGATAACTTTATTACTACAAAAACCCTCTGAGCAGTAGATACTATACTATTTACTCTTCACTGAAAATCACCTCTTTAAGATGATAAAGTAACCTGTCCAAAATTATACAGTACATGTTGAATCTGCGATTTGAAAGCGGAACTCCAAACAAAGTCTGCGTTCTTCCCCAAACTCCATCGTGCCTGTCCCCACTAACCCAGGAAAGGAGCTGGTAACGCCCCTGGCCGTGTGGAGATGAGGACAACCGGCTGGGCTACGAAGGCCTGCCTTCCTGTTTCCATCTGCAGCAGCAGTGGCAGAGCGCTGCCCTGTGAATCAGTCACAAACTCTCCTGAATGTCCCCAGTGCGATGCCGTATTCCCATAGGTAGACAGTGTTTACGTCAGTAGCTTATGCTTTTCAGAAGTGAACTGTTGAACATAAAATTTGGTTCTGTGGACTTTAAAGCTTCAGCTCTCAAAGGCAGAGTATCAGATCAAGGGATAGAAAGTGCTCTGATTAGAATAATAGTCTATAGTTGGCCTAAAAGAATCATTCTTCTTATGCGTGACCAAGTGTGAAGGAAATGCAGAGGATATTATGGTAGCTTATATTCGCCCTCCTTGCTTCAAACATTTTTCCTTTTCCTTCAGTTTCTGAGCTACTTTCTGTAAATGCGAAGGCAACTGGCATATATTCAGTCCTGGCGTGTGTAAAGCAGTGTGCTGGGTGTGTGTACGTGATCTCCTTCACCAGGCATTTATGGAAAGTTGGTCCTTTCACTCTTCTCAGTGGTCCTATATTAATACACTTATGTTAACACCAACCTGAGTTTTCAAATTAAGGGTTGGGTTACATTTCGTCAGTCTAAACAAATGCACCTGGTGTCTGGCACAACTACGCTTTGGGCATATCTGACTCAAAACCCCATGTCCTAGTCATGCTCTAGATGGAGATCTTTCTTTAAAAGCAATCAGATTAGTGAAGTAACATCAGTTGAAGGCTTAAATGGTGAAATCAAGGGTGCTTGTGCCTCTTTGATCTCTTGGCCTATGGTGGAATTAAAAGGTGTTGTTGCCAGGAGTTCTGGGGTTCTCCTTCTCATGGGTTTGGTATTTTAAAGAGGCTGGGAAGGTATCCCTGTTTTGGAAGTCACTCTAGGTGTAGGTACCTACTCATCTTAATCTGTCTGTATGATTTGAATGTTGGGAACAAAGACTTTTAAAAGACCCAGATTTTGTCATTTTAATGCCACTATAATGAATCACCACTATAATGAATACTAGTTAGGAGAAAATAATGGACCAAAACCATTTGTCTCTTGCTGACTGGTCTAGGTTTTTTTCCTCCTCTTTTTTCCCCCTGAATTTCATTATGTAAACAAACAAACAAAAAAACACTTTCTTAAAAAATGTGTATCATAATTTTGTTATATCCTGTAATAAAATCTTTCATTTTTTTTTTTTACTGTTTTATCCTCAGATACAGGGCCTGGCATATAGAAATTTTTTTTGAATGAATGTATGAATGAGCAAATGAACATAGAAACGATGAATAATGTTTACCTATTCATTCAGAAGCAGTTGTAGAGTGTCAGCTGTATACCAAGCACTTTTCTTAGACAAGGAAAATGAGCGCCAAAGAAGACAATCATGGTTTTTGTTCTGTTGCAATCACCTCCAGTGAGGAAAATTAGATAATAATCAAGTAAACAATAGGTATTTTCAGTAATTTGACGGTGGAAATGGTTTGTGGCAGCATCACGGATACTCACCATAACCAGTGCAGAGGGAGCTTAGGAGATGAGCTGGCTGGACCGGGGGTCTGAGCAGCCGCTGGATGGGTGTCAGGCTGGGGGAGACGGGAGGAGACAAAGCAGCCGGAGCATATAGCCGAGGGTCTCCCTCTAGGCCAGAGGCAGGAGCTGAGACTTATTCCAGTAGAATCTTGAAGCCTTGGGTGTTTTCATGGAAGGTGGGCATGGCAGGATCAGATTTGTGTTTGAATCCTTCCTCCTGAGGGTGCTGCTTGCCCTTGAGCAAACCTTCTGTGATGGCTGCGTGCTGGATCAGCTCTGTGTAGCGTTCCTGTGTCTCCTCTTACACAGACACCCTTTCAAGCATGGTTTTTCTTTCTTCAGGAAGAAGAGTTGAGGAAAAGTGGAGAGGCCAAGTACTTTCACCTCAATGATGACCTCCATGTTCTCATTGAAGTCTTCGCTCCACCAGCAGAAGCATATGCCCGGATGGGACACGCACTGGAAGAAATCAAAAAGTTCCTCATTCCTGTTAGTACAGTTTTCCTTGATAGTTAATTTATACTTTAAAAGGTCTTCCTTTATTTTAATCCTTGGTAATGCTTACCAGTAAGTATTATTTACACAGCATATTATTTGTTAAAATTGTCCCTGGGAATTGGCGTTTTTCTTTCTTTATAAATGAGGCAAGGTATTTTTAAAGAGATTAGATAATACTGGTAAGGCTACACAGCCAAGAAAGTTGAAGAGCGTAAGCACTAGTTCAAGTTTTAGAACTCACACATCCTAAGCCTTTTTGTGACACTAAAATCACCTACAAGGGGCGCCTGGGTGGCTCAGTGGGTTAAGCCGCTGCCTTCGGCTCAGGTCATGATCTCAGGGTCCTGGGATCGAGTCCCGCATCGGGCTCTCTGCTCAGCAGGGAGCCTGCTTCCTCCTCTCTCTCTGCCTGCCTCTCTGCCTGCTTGTGATCTCTGTCTGTCAAATAAATAAATAAAATCTTAAAATAAAATAAAATCACCTATAAATCCATTGTTCTCCAAAATAAACATACTAGTTTGCAGCAAGCGCTGTGTGTGGTGTTGGACCAGCAGACATAAATAAAAGACCGATGCATCCTCTCCAGGGTAATGCAGTATAGGGGAAGAGAGAAGCCTAAGCCAGTGATCTCAGTATAGCATGGTCAGCATAACTACAGACGTACGCATAAGGAGCACAGAGAAGAAAGGCACCATGCTGACAGTTAGCTGGCTTCTGCCAAGTGTCTTATGCTTTGTTTTCTTGTTTATTTTTTGTTTTTCTTTTTAGGGCTTTTATTTATTTGAGAGAGTGAGAGATCACAGAGGGGTAGAGAGAAGTAGGCTCCCTGTTGAGCAGAGAACTGATGCAGGGCTCGGTCCCAGGACCTTGAGATCATGATCTGAGCTGAAGGCAGAGGCCTAACTGACTGAGCCACCCAGGTGCCCCTTATGCTTTGTTAATATAACAATTGTTCTTCTGTTTTAACCCTTCCCAGACACTTTGGCATTGCTAAGAATGTGAAAACTTAAAGAGAACGTACCCATACCTCTATTAGGAAAGTTAATTTAGGTTTTTTATATAATTTACATGTACTAGATTTAAAACAAAAGAAAAAAAAACAGACATTGAACACTTTGGTTCTTTAGACAATTTATATAGAGAAGCTGTCCTATTGCCAGACAGTTGCCTGAGGTAGGACTGAGTTCAGCAATCCCAGGCTGGTCTAGTGGGTTGGCTTATATACACAGGTGTGTACATACACAGCACATGCATCAAGACTATATTATCTGTGAGGAAAACTGTTGAATTTATAGGGAAAGGATATTTTAAGTCATGATTGCCTTGGAAAAGGTGAGACATGGATCCTATAAGTTATTTTACTTGGGAGCTGAAAATGGTTCAACTTCCTTAATTTCCTAAGGCCAATATGAAGATCCATTTATTCATTTACTTTTTTATTTAGTTTTATTTTTTAGAGAGGAAGGAGAGAGAAGGTGAGGGAGAGAATTTTTTTCAAAGATTTTATTTATTTATTTGACAGAGAGAGACAATGAGAGGGGGAACACTAGGCAGAGGGAGTGGGAGAGGGAGAAGCAGGCTCCCCATGGAGCAGGGAGTCTGACGTGGGGCTCAGTCCCAGGACCCTGGGATCAGGACCTGAGCTGAAGGCACACACCCACCTACTGACTAAGCCGCCCAGATGCCTCGAGAGAGAGGATCTTAAGCAGGCTCCAGTCTCACAGGGCTTAGTCTCACAACTCTGAGATCATGACTTGCGCCAAGTCAAGAGTCAGAAGCTTAACCAACCCTGCCAACCAGGTTCCCCTGTTCATTCAGTGTAGAAACAAAGTTTTTAGTACTTCCTATGTGATAGATACATGGGAAGTAATAATTCTTTTTTTCTGCCCCTTTAGAGTCTATATAATGGGAGGACAGGTAAGAATCACATGTTCATACAAACTACTCTGTTCATATAAGCTACTCTGACAAGACTAAGAAGTTTAATGTCTTAGTGGTCATTCAGTGTGGACTAGGGAGTGCTGACCTAGCCATGGGGGCTGCCACAGGACGTCCCACACCATCCCCTTTAGCCTTCTCCCCCAGGACATGGATCTGACTTCTCTCCCCTTGAACCTGGGCTGACCAGGAGAACTCTGCTCAACCCAGAGTCACAAAAATTTTCTGCTGTGTTTTCTTAATATTTTTAGTATTAGTTATTTCATTTAAGCCTATGATCAATTTCAGGTTAATTTTTATGTATGGTATGAAGTTAGGATCTGGGTCTGTCTTTTTCTGTGTTGATATCCGGCTGGTTATCCCAGCACCGTATGTTGAAAAGGCAGTCCTTTTCCTGTTGAACTGCAACACCGTTGTTGAAAATCCACTGAAAGATCTCTGGATTTGTTTCCGCATTCTCAGTTTGTTCCATTGATTTATATGCCTGTCCTTATGCCAGTGTCATGCTCTTAATTACTTTAGCCTTCTAGCAATTTGGGTTCAAATCCAGGTTATTGATGCTTTTTTAAAGAAAAAGTTTTATCTCAAAATTGTTGTGGCTATTCCAGTTCCTATGCATTTCTACATGTATTTTGGATTGGCTTGTCAATTTCTGCAAAACAAACAAACAAACAGAAACCTCCAAAGGTTTTGATAGAGGATTGAATCTGTAGCTCAGTTTGGGGATAATTTCCATCTTAATACTTAGTTTTCTCGACCATGACTGTGAAGTGTCTATTTAACAGATATTTTTGGTTTCCTTCCACAGTATTTTATAGTTTTCGAGGTGCCAGTCTTAGACTTCTTTCATTAAATTTATTTCTAAGTATTCTATACTTGTCGATGCTGTTGTGAATGGGGCTTTCAAAATTTCATGTTCGGGGCGCCTGTTTGGCTCAGTGGGTTGTGTCTCTGCCTTCGGCTCAGGTCATGATCTCAGGGTCCTGGGATCAAGCTCTGTGTCAGGCTCTCTGCTCAGCAGGGAGCCCACTTCTCTCTCTGCCTGCCTCTCTGTCTACTTATGACCTCTCTCTCTAGGTCAAACAAAATCTTAAAAAAAAAAATGTCATGTTCAGGGGCACCAGGGTGGTGCATTGTTTGAGCATCTGACTCTTGGTTTCAGCTCAGGTTAGGATATCAGGGTCCTGGGATCAAGCCTCACATCAGGTACCAGGCTTGTGAGGGAGTCTGCTGGAGATTGTCTCTCCCTCTCCCTCTGCCCCTCCCGCACGTGTTCCCTTTAACACTTTCTCTCAAATAAGTAAATAAATCTTTAAAAAAATTTCATTTTCAGATGGTTACCAGGATATGGAAATGCAGTTGATAATCAGTGTATAAAATGCAGTTGATAATCAGTGTATAAAAGCCTTGTGATTATATTGGTCTGTTGCTTTGGCTTTTATAGAATCATTAGGATTTTCTACATACAGAATCATGTTATCTGTGGAAAAAGTAAGTTTTATTTCTTCGGTTGAAATCTTAATGCCTTTAGTTTTTTATTTTATTCTTCCCCCATCACACTGACTAGAACTTTGGATGCGTTGTTGAGCAGGAATGGTGAAGGTGGAACATCTTTGCTTGTTGCTCTTAGTCTTTCACCATTAAATATGAAGCCAGCTGTAAGCTTTCCCTTGCTGCCCTTTACCTTGTGGAGGAAGTTCTCTCCTGTTCCTGGGTCTTGAGAATATTATTGTGGCTGAGTGCTGGATTTTGCGAGTTGTTTTTTCTGCCCGTTGAAATGATCATGTGATTTATCCCCCCCCCTCTTTTTTTTTTTTTTTTTTTTTAAATAATAGTGTATGGCATTAGTTGGTTTTCAGTTGTTAAGCCAACCTTGCATTCCCAACTGAAATCCCACTTGGTCATATTACATGTTGCTAGGATTGATTTGCTAGTAGTTTATTAAAGATCTTTACATCTATAATCATGAGGGATATTGGCTAGTAGAGCAATATTTCCATAACCTTTGTATTAACCCACACATTTACTATTTCTGGTGCCCTTTGTTACTTCCTGTGGATAGAGTCGCCATATGGTACTACCCCTTTTCAGCCCAAAGGACTTCCTTTAGTCTTTCTTGTAACCTTGATCTGCTACCTTCCAAAATTGTTGTTTTTTTTTTTCTCAGAATGTCTTTATTTCCCCTGTCCTCTAAAAGATAGTTTATATAATTCCTGGCTGACAGTTTTTTCTTTCAGGTGGTAGAGACCACCAGTCTGCACTTTTTGGACTTAGTTATTTTTGATGAGAAGAGTCCTTAATGATTTTGTTGTTTGGTACATGATCTGTTGCTTTTCTCTTGCTGCTGCCAACATTTTGTCTTTCATTTTCATTAATTGGACTGTAATTGTGTATGCTTATCCTTCTTACTCATTAAGCTTTGTGGATCCATAAGTGTACATTTTTCTTGAAATGTGGAACATTTTCAGCCATTGTTTCTTTAGGATTTTTTGCCTTTTTCTTTCTCCTCTGCTCCCATCAGTCCTGGAGTCCCCTGACTCGTGTGCTGGTGCGCTTGACGGTGTTTGACACATCTCTGAGGCTCCTTTCTCTTCATCCTTCCTTCTCTGTGTTCCTGACTGGGTAATTTTAACTGGCTTATCAAGTTTGTAGACTCATTCTTTTGCCATCTCAAATCTGTTGTTAAGCTCCTTTGGTTAAATTTCATTGTAGTTGCTGTACTTTCTCTCTCTCTTTTTTTTTTTTCTTTTAATCTTTCTCTCTCTCTCTCTCTTTTTTCCCCCCAACATCTTGGACCCTCTCCAAGACAGCTTCTTCCTACTGCTCGCCTGCTTGCTTGCTTGCTTTCTCTGTATATGGGTCACATTTTCTTGTTTCTTTGCATGTCTCTTAACTTTTCGTGAAAACTCCACACTTCAGATAACATATTATAGCACATTTGCATTCTGATTCATTTTAGTCTCCAGGGTTGTTGTTGTGGGTTTTTTTCCCTTCGTTTCTAGTGATTTATTTGGACTAAATGTGCAGTCTGTCTACTTCATGGTTTATGGCTTGGTTCATTTTTCACCTCACTTGTATTCTAACCTGGGCCACTGGCTGCGCCCTCGGCATCAGCATCACTCGCGGTTAATCAAAGGCCGTGCTAACACGCATGTGTTGATAAGGATTCCAGCCTCTGCTGATGGAACTGGGGGGAGCACCCATAGGCTGGTCAGTTGTCACAGCTGCCCTAGTCTTGACTTGTGACTTGAGGTCTTGATCCCTGTATGTCCTTTACACATGCCTAGAGTCATTGTTGGGAAGGGATGGGGGGGTGGGGGGGAGCTTTACGCTCTCTTCAGGCCTTATATTCAGCAGAGATGTGCAGAGAACACATCAGGACTCTCCATGACTGTTAAGTTTCTGGCTAGTCCTCCAGTCTGTTGCTTGCCCCACCCCAAACCTGAATATTAGGCTTGCTAATTCACTGGAATTTTATGTATTTGCTACCAGAATTATTACTGATATTGACAGTGCTGTTGGGCATGTTTTGTTTTGTTTTTTTCCCCACACTTTGTTCCAAATTAAGTGAACTTCCTCCTGCAGCAAACTATTGGTTTTCATGCCCTTCCCTAGCAGTGGAACTGACACGGTCTGGAGTGGGGAAGAGGGATGGCAGCCTCCCCAGAAAAAATGCCAGACTCCCACGTTTTGTACCTGACACTAATAAAGTTACTGTGTTTTCACTTTCTTATGCAACTTCAGTCAGTTCCCAGAGTTCGGAAATGGTTTGTTTTTGTTTTTGTTTTTGTTTTAAGATATAATTGGTTTTTTAAAGATTTTATTTATTTATTTATTTGACAGCGAGAGAGGGAGAGAGAGAGAGAGAGAGAGAGAGAGAACAAGAGAGGGAACATAAGCAGGGGAGTAGGAGAGGGAGAAGCAGGCTTCCCATCGAGCAGGGAGCCTGATGCAGGGCTTGATCCCAGGACCCTGGGACCATGACCTGAGCTGAAGGCAGATGCTTAACAACTGATCCACCCAGGTGCCCCTGAAATGGTTGATTTTAACTGTGTGGTCAGCTTTTATTGTTGCTTTTTATGGAAAGGTTTTACTAAGCTTCATGTTTAGCTATATCACAAGTCCTATATTCTCTCATAACATTTATTTTTTGAAATCTTAAAGAGTATTTTGGACCTCTGACCATATGAGGATGTATAAAATTTCCCTTCATTCTTTTTGGTGTCTGCATATTTCATCATATACATGTTCTAGAAGTATGTATTCAGTCTTCAAATAATGAGCATTTATGTTATTTCTGTAGATTATAATATAGACTTTGATCCCACGATTAGTCTTTGACATAATCATTGGTGTATTTGGGCAGATATATCTGAAGAGAACATTCGTAGCTGAGTATCCACTAAATTTTAATGAATTATTTTTAATTATTTCATTTAAAAAGTTTTTTTCCCATTCTCTAGGCTAACACATCTAAGTATGTTCTGAATTTACTGGACAGGAAAATCCCACGTGTACCTGTGTAATTAGAATTCGGATCACTTTTCCACTCTTCCCAATTGATGACCTGTTTGAATTAGTGTGATAATATTTTCACTTTTCTGATAGGAAGTTAAAAATGTTAATTTACTAATGACTAGTTTAAAATGTAGAATTATCATTTAGTCTGTGTGCTAATATATGTCACTTGGTTTCTCGCTTGATTTCAAATCATCATATTACAGACCAAGAAAACTATAACTACAATGATTTTTATTAATAGTCCTATCTGACAGAAACAGTTCCCTAAAATTTTAAAAAGTTGTCTTACATCACAAATGTGATGAGTCCAGTTCATTAAATTCAGGCTTAACCCAGATGTGTTGACTCAAATTCCATAATTTGTTTCTGACTACACAGTCTGTCTTTTTGAGAATGTATCTTTACAAAGGTGATGTCTAAAATGGGCTTTCATTCTAATTTTTGTGACACCATTGTAATCACTTAGAGCAGTTTCTTTTTCCGTTTAAAATTTTTAATGGTATTTTTGGATGCTGTGTTCTTTTCCCATGAACCTATTTTGGAACCACATACAGTTTTGTGTCACACCTCCTTGCACTTTCCAACAGGGCAAATATTTAGCATTTATGTAGCACATTTTCACATTTTATTTAGCATGTGCTTTACAAATAATTTATGAATCTTCACACATTTTTAGTAAAATAGTAAGGAGCATATTAAAAGGCTTATTTTAGAGAGGGTGAAATAATGATAGATTGAAATGAGTCTTTTGAGATCATAGTGCCCTAAATAAGTTAGAGAAAGAACCTCCGTCTGCAAGAAAACCTAGACGCCTGGTCGTGTGCCCGTCCCACTAATCATGGCAGGTTGAATTTGCCTCTGCAAGTGTTTGCTTCTTATGGTTTCAGCCTTCTCTGGACTTTCTTTTCGACTGATATTCACACTACTTTTCCTATTCCACAGTGCCTTCCACTACAGAATTCAAGTCATTTTTTATACTCTGCTTTTGGAAAAGTAAGGAAGAGATAGCAGATTTTTTTTTTTTTAAATAAGTGTATGAAGTCTATTTCGTATTTTAAACTCTAAATAATTCAGGAAACTGTTGCCCCTGAATCTTTTATTCACACTTGTATCGTAAGAGCCTCCATTCCTCACTCCAGGGGCAGTCCCTCCTCTTCCTCTTCATGGAGCCACACAGCTGGAGAACCTGCCTGCCTGCTCTGTGTCTGTGACTTTCCCTCCCTCCCTCTCCCTTCCCCTGAGATGGATTCCAGCTCCGCCCTTCCCAAAACTACCCTTGCTGAAGTCAGTATTGGCTTTACTCTTGGATCCTGTGGGATCCCATGGGATGCAGCATTGACTTCCTGTGTTTTTCATGCTAGGCTGAACTCCGTGTCCCTCTCAGGTGCTTGCCTCCCCTTATCCATCTCCCCTGGGTGGCTTTTCTTCTGTTACCGTGCATAGCTGTCCAGAGCCCTTCTCCTGCTCCAGTAACATGTCCCAAACAATCCTGCTTATTGCTGACATTTGTACACAGATGATTTCTTGCTAGAGGTACCCGCAAAAGCTCATTAATTCTCTAGAAGGACCCATAGGACTCAGACAATTGGTTATACACTGTGATTATGGATTATTTCCACAAAAGGATACAGATCAAAATCAGAAAAGGAGCACAGGGAAAAGTCTGGCCTGGGCTTCCAAGGGTCCCTTTGCGGGGAATTCCGCAGGAACATGTTTGATTCTTCCAGCAGTGATGCGCGACAACACACACAACAACTAGTGAGGCTCCCCTGCGCCATGGCGTGCATGGTTTTTATTTTATTTTTTTTAAAGATGTTATTTATTTATTTGACAGAGACAGAGATCACAAGTAGGCTGAGAGGCAGGCAGAGAGAGGGGGAAGCAGGCTCTGCACCAAGCAGAGAGCCCAGTGTGGGGCTCAATATCCCAGGACTCTGATTTCATGACCTGAGCCAAAGGCAGAGGCTTAACCCATTGAGCCACCCAGGCACCCTGCTGCACGGTTTTTATTGGTGATCCATCACGTACGCATACGGCGCCCCTGGTCTGAACTCAGCTGCGCCCAGTCCAGCACCACCACGCCACTTCCTGAGCCAAAACAAAGGTTCCCCACTGATCCCATCGCTAGGGCAGACTTGGTTGGCCCCACTGCACCACTTGGCCTCAAACCCACGCATACAGAATCTCTTAGCAAGCGGTCCCCTCTCTGGGCTTCGAGGTTATCTTCTGGGGGCCAGCCACAGGCCCGCCTTGACGACAGCACCTGCTCAGTGCTGTGTAGCACCTGAGTAACCCTTCCTTGTCCACTTCTGTATCCATATCTTTAACTTCTAAATTTCTAGTTTTTATATCTGATTTTTACAGGACTTCTCAGAATTAATGTGTCATAAGCCAGTGCGGAGTCAACCTGTACCAAACTGATTACAACATGATACCATTGTTACTTATCCCTCTTATTTTCAGATGTCCACTGACATTCTTGACTTTGCTGATATACCTCTGCCATCTAGGATATTACCATTTCTATGAAAAATTAAACATTATAAATAACATCAAAACTACCTTTCTTCATCCTGCCTGCCACTTCTGTACTCCAGGTTGTCCTTACCACATACTGGAATTATGAGCTTCCATCTGGGATTTCTGCCTCTGGTGTGCTTTTTTCCATGTAATATCTTTATGGAGATCTAAATCACATCACATAAAATTCACTCCTATAACGTATATAATTCAGTGGCTTTTCGTGTATTCATAGAGTTCTGTGGCTGTCACCATAACCCAAGACCATTTTTATTACCCCCAAGTAAACCTCGTAATGAACAGTGACTTCCCATTCTTCTTCCTCCCTAGTCAACCACTCACTCACTTTTTTGCATTTTACGCAGCCTTTATGGAGATAAAATTCACATACCCTACAGTTCACCCATTAAACGCACAGAGTTCACTGGATTGTTGTGCTCTCACAGTTACGGAGCCATCACTACAATCTGTTTTAGATTTTCATCATTCCTCAGAGCAACCCCATACCTTTGAGCAAGCAGTGCCCATTCCAGTCCCCTGCTGTCCCTCAGCTCTCTGTCTCATACCACCAGTAATCTGTCTCTGTGGACTTGCCTGTTTTTGACATTTTGTGTAAAACGGAACAGTATGTGTAGTCTTTTGTCCTGCGTTCTTTCATTCAGCGTACTCTTTTCAAGGTACATTGAAGCTGCTTTTCATTGCTGGGTGATATTCCATTGTATGGATATGCTATGTTTTATTTGTCCATTCTTTATTAGTCAAGGACTTCGGTTGGGATTATTTGTACTTTCTGGCTATTATCAAGAATGCTGCTGTGAACATTTGTGTACTGATTTTTGGAGGGATGTATGTTCTCACTTTCTTGGGTCTGACCCAAAAGTGGAATTATTAGGTTTCATGGTAGCTCTGTGTTAAACATTTTTGAGGGGCGCCTGAGTCACTCAGTGGGTTAAGCCTCTGCCTGCCTTCAGCTCAGGTCATTATCTCAGGGTCCTGGGATGGAGCAGGATGGTCCAGCGGGGATCCTGCTTCCCTCTCTCTCTCTGCCTGCCTCTCTGCCTACTTGTGATCTCTCTCTCTCTCTCTCTCTCTCTGTCAAATAAATAAATAAAATCTTTAAGGAAAAAAAAAAAAGTATTTTTGAGGTAGTGCTAACTGGTTTTTCCAAGTGGCTGGACCAGTTTTCATTGCCGCCAGCAAGGTGTAAGACTTCCATTATCTTCAGTGTTCTTATTACTATAGTATCACTTGTTAAAGAGAGTGTTTGAACATCAATCTATAGTAACTTATTTCTGGGCTCCCAATTCTATTTCACTGATCTTTATGTCTACCCTTTAAGCCAATACTGCACAGTCTTTGTTACTCTGGCTTTGTGGTAAGTTTTGAAATGGGATTATATTAGTCCTCCAATTTTGTTCTTTTTTCTTAAAATTATGCTGGATATACTGGATATGCTGGATATACTAGGTCCCTTGGATTTTCATAGAAATTTTAACAAAGAAGCCAGTTGGGATTTTGATAGGGATTTCCTCATCTCTGTAGATCAGTCTGGGAGGTGGGACAGTAAGGTAGAGATATTGTCATCATAACAATATTAGGTCCTCCTATCCATGAACATTGGGTATGTTTCCATTTACTTAGATTTTAAAAAATTTCTTCCAATAGTATTTTGTTGTACAGTATACAAATCTTGCTCTTATTTTGTTAATTTATTCCTATGCTGTTCTTTATGATACTTTAAGTGGAATTATTGTCTTAATTTTATTTTTGTTTTGTTCATAAAGAAATAAAATTGATTTTGGTATATTGATCTCATTATATCCTGAAGCCTTTTGTAATGTGATTATTTAATAATGTTTTTGTGGATTCTTTTGATTTCTATATACAGGGTTATCCCATCTATGAATAAAGGTTGTTTAGTTCTCCCCTTCGATCTGAACGCTATTTATTTGTTTCTTACATTATTGTCCCGACTAGAACCTCAAGTGTGATGTTGGATAGAAGGGGTGAGAGTAGACATCCTTATCTTGTTCCTCATCTCAGGATGATTCTTCTACATTTTTACTATTAAATACAGTGTTAACTCTGGGATTTCTTAGTTGTTGAGTGTTTGTATCATTAAAGTATTGGATTCTTCTCACAAGTGATTTGGTTTCTTTGTATTAAAATAATCGTTTTTTTGTTCCTTATTCTGTTTTTATGCTGTTATATTAATTGATTTTTTTTTTTTATATTAAGGCAACTAGCAATTCTGGAATAAGTTTTACTTATTCTTGTGTATATTTCCCCCTTTAATTTTGTTTATGCTGTTGGATTTGGCTTCCTAATTTTTTTGAGAGCCTTTGTTTCTGTGTTCATAAGGATATTCATTTATAGGTTTCTTTTCTTGCAATGTCTTTGTCTGTTGTGGTCCCTGACAGTACTGGCTTTATAGAGACAGTGAGGAAGTACTCCCTCTTCTTTCATTTTTCTGGAAGTTTGTGAAGGATTAGCATTAATTCTTTATTAATTATTTGTAGAATTCATCATTAAAGTTTTGTGGGCCTAGGCTTCTCATTGCAGGACACTTAATGAGTACTAATTTAGTCTCTTGGCTTATCTGTCAGATTTCCCATTTCTTCTTCAGTCAGTTTTGGTAATCTGTGTCTTTATAGAAATTCATCCGTGTCTTTCTGTCATCTTAGTTACCTAATTTGATAGCATCCAATTGTTCATAATATTTCTAAAACACAAACCTAGATATGCAACTTTCTTCCTTAAAACTCTAAAGTGCCTTTTAGTACCCTTAATTTTAAACCTTTAAAGTTATATTTAAAATGACTGAAGACTTTGTTTAATTTGCTTTCTGCTTTCCTTTCCACTTTGAGCCCAACCCCCCTCCCCAAAAAAACACACCCCAAGTTGATCTTGTAATTCAGCCGTATGGCACTTCTTCATGTTCCCTGGACACCATTTCTTTAGGTCTTAAAATGTGCTTTTACCTCCAGCTACAGTACTGTACTGCCCCCCTTCTGGTAGTTAGTTCACATTCATCCTTAGATGATACTTCTTTTGGGAACCTGCTCTTCTTGCCTATAGCTGAGTTACAAGACTTTCCTTTTTGACAGTTTAGACCTGAACTTTTGTTTTATTGTAAAACAGATCACACTTCTTGATGATTCTTGAGTGGGGTTGGAGATATTCAGGAAAGGAGTACTCAAGGATGGCTCCCTGGGTTTTTCAGTTGAATATTTAAACAGTCGTAAGATAAAGAAGAGCAAGTCTCCAAGAATAAGATATATTCAGCTTTGAAAATGGTGCGTTTTTCTAGTATAATATCCAAATGGAAATGTACAAGAAGAACGTGTACGCGTGGTCTTTAATTTCAGTAAAGCTATCCTGTTGTATGGATGTCCTCCTCCTCTGTTAGATTGTGAGCTCCTTGGCTGTAGGGAGCCAGGCTTCCTCCTCTAGCTCTTTTAGTGGTCCTTCACAGATCGCAGTAACTACTAGTTGAACTGAGTTGTAAATAACAGTGCCATGTGTCTGTATATGGTTTTTTAATTTGCTTATAAGTATCTTACTTGGAAAGTAGGCCCAGCAGAAGGAATAATGGCTGATTGTAGAAAATTATAGTTTGGTAAAAATACCCTCCCCCTTTTTTATAACAATTTATTGATGCATTTTCATTTCAACAGTCTCAAATCTTATTTTATGAATTCAGCTATTTACTTGCCCTTTCTTCTATTAAAAATTGTTTTATTCTTGTCCTAAATACTTTTGTATTTTTCACATGAGCTGAGTTATGTTGTCCTCTGTCTTCTGTGTAGGACTATAATGATGAAATCAGGCAAGCCCAGCTCCAAGAATTAACATATTTGAACGGTGGTTCAGAAAATGCGGATGTACCAGTTGTTCGAGGGAAACCCACCTTGCGTACAAGAGGTGTACCCACCCCAGCAATAACCAGGTAGGTGTTATTAATTGACTTACTTTTTTTGTCATTAGAATAGGGTACCATGGCAACCATTTTAATGTCTCCTTTATTAATAGTCAAACAGCTCTATCAGTATATCCTCACAAAACCTGCAAGAATATATTCAGACATTATGATGTTGTAATTAAGGGGATTCACTTTGCTTGGAGTGAGATATTCCTGGGTTTAAATAGAACCTGTACCACTTACTGGCTGATGACTATAGGCAAGTTTATTTATCACTCTAATATTAATTTTTTTTTAAGATTTTATTTATTTATTTGACAGAGACACAGTGAGAGAGGGAACACAAGCAGGGGGAGTGGGAGAAGAAGAAGCAGGCTTCCTGCTGAGCAGGGAGCCCAGTGCGGGACTCCATCCCAGGACACCGGGATCATTACCTGTTGCATAAACAGATGGCTAACTACTGAGCCACTCAGTGCCCCTAATATTAATTTTTAAATTTTTTAAAAATGAGGCTTGTTTTAAAATAGTAATATTGATACGCAAATTGAAGTCTTGGAAGCATGTGCCTTCCCCATTGAGTACAGGATTAGGCCAGTTCTTTGCCACATCTCTGGTGTTGAGCACCATGTCAGGCACCAAGTGAGTATCCAGAAGCCTGTTGTCATTTTATTCACTGTGAATGCTCTGTGGTATCTGAAAACTTAGCTGGTCCAGATACACAGAATTTTTTTTCTGTCTTTGGACTGATGACTACTTTTAATATGAAAACTGAAATCAGAGAGAAAGACAAACCGTGAGAGAGACTGGACTCCTGGAAACAAAGTGAGGGTTATGGAGGGGAGGGGCGTGCAGAGGTGGGGTGACCGGGTGGTGGGTATTAAGGAGAGCATGTGTTGGGATGAGCCCTGGGTGTTATACACAACTAATGAATCGTTGAACACTACAACAAAAGCTTATGATGTGCTTTATGTTAGCTAACTGAACATAATGAAAAATAAAAAATGTTTTAATGAATTCATAAGACAGTTTAAGCAAAACCATATATTGAGATGTATCTCAGATTTATTTTAAAATATTTTTAATTTTTTAATCTTTGCATCCAAAAAGAACTCAGTAGAAAGAAGTAACAGATTTTTCACTGGTGACTACATATATATTTTTTCAGATCGATTTTGAATGAAATAATTTCAAATAGCATTCTTTTATATCTTCAACTTATTTAGGAGAATAAAAGTCAGTTTTCTTATTGAGTGTTGTTGATCAGTGTATGGTCAAAGAGAGCAAATTACAAACAGGTGTTCTTGCAATGTAAAATAAACAGATCTGCTCATGGAACCAAGTGTGTTTATTCTATTAAAAAAGGCTAATAATGGATCGCTGTTGATGGTTTAATGAAATAATTTATGTAGGTGTTCAGTAAATGGTAAATTCCTCTCATTTTTATTTCTTCTACCATTAAATTTACTTTAAATCCTAAGAAATTCCAGTTGACCCTTGACCATTGTGGGAGGATAGTGGTATTGACCTCTTGCATAGTCAAAAATCTGTGTATAACTTTTCACTCCCCCAAAACTTACTACTAATAAGCTACTGTTGACTAGAAGCCTTACCCATAACACAGTTGATGACCACATTTTGTGCATGTGTTAAATACTTTATTATTGCAATGAGATAAGCTAGATAAAAGAAAGTGTTAAAAAGGAATTCATGAGGAGAAAATGCATTTACACTACTGTACTGTATTTATTGTAAAAAGATCCGTGCGCAGATGGACCCATGCAGTTCAAACCCGTGTTGTTCCGGGGTCCACTGTACTCACTGCGTTAGTTTCCTGTGGCTGCTGTGATGAATGACCACAGATTTGGTGGCTTTAAACAACAGAGATTTATCAGTTCCGGGGACTAGATGTCCAAAATCAGTGTTGGGCAGACCATAGTCAAGGTGGAGGTGGTGGTTCCCCTCTAGCAGCGAATCCTTTCCTTGCCGGTGGCAAGCTCCGGGTGCCTGCCAGCTTGCCTTCCCTTGTGTCCTTATCACTCTGGTCTCTGCATGTTGATTTCTGTCCCGTCTGGCATCTCTGTTTGCTTCCCTCTTCCACGTGAAAGCATTTAGCCCCCGCTCCCCCCCCCCCCCCCCCCCCGTGATTCAGAGTACTCCTCCCTTCCCAAGATGCTCAGCTGATAATCACGTCTGCAAACACCCTTTTTCTAAAGAAGGCAACATTCACAGAATGACCCTCCCGGATGGAGGCGGAGTGAAGGGAGCTCACTCAGTGTCACTGTTGAGGGCACTTTTTAGGAGATGCTGTGTTCCTTAACCAGATCTATCATTTTGACTGAAGATAAGTTCTCATTTCACTGTCAGATTTTTTGTTTTGTTTTGTTTTGTTTTTTAAGATTTTTTTTTTTTTTATTTCATTGTCCGAGAGAGGCAACGAGAGAGGGAGCACAAGCAGGGGGAGTGGCAGGCAGAGGGAGAAGCAGGCTCCCCTCCGAGCAGGGAGCCTGATAAAGGACTCGATCCCAGGACCCGAACTGAGGCAGATGCTTCACCAACTGAGCCGTAGGCATCCCTCACTGTCAGGTTTTAAATTAAGTTTAAACAGATGAGGAAAGCAGAAACGTTTTGGTGTTTTGAGTATAGTATCTGCAGAAACCCCTCCATCTACCCAGAAGAAAAATTAAATTCTTCCTCTTGATGACGCAGGTCCATGGCTTGCCACCGACAGCCTTTCCGTTGTGTCGGCAGTGAGTACCGTCCCTGTGGCCTGTGGCGGGTGTGGCTGGATCACAGTCAGCGCTGGGCAGAGCGCCTCACACACCCCTACCTTCTGTCCTCCGTTTGACCGTGGGCTTCCGCGGCACCAGACCTTTCAAATACTCTGCTTTTCTCTTCCTCGAAGAGGTACCCAGAGCCCTCCTGTGTTCTTTCGTAAGGCCTCACTCCGTTTAGTCTTTACTGATTACTTTGCCATATTTCCTGTGTTCCACCCTCTGCTGGAAACTGTTTATTTCATGGCGCTGGGGCTCACGTCCTTCCCACACGCCCGTGGACATCGTCCCTCTGCCCGCAGTTCTGCGTCCTTCCCAGCCCCTCTCCTCTTTACATCCCGCTGCTCTCTGTGTCTCACACCGAAGCTTACTTTAACACCTCTACTTACTACTGACTGAGTACTTTTCTAAGCATTTACAGATATTAACTAGGTTACGCCTCATAACAGCCCTGTGAGGGCCACTGGTGTGTTCACTCACCATTTCTCAAGGGAGGGAGGTGATGACACGCCCAAGATTTGTAGACCCCGGTTCCACTGTCTATGCCTTTCTCCTCTCTTGGGTCCTCCCTTGCATTTCAACTAGAGCTGGGCTTCTCTCCATCCATCGTGCTGCTGCGTTTCCTCCATAGAGCTTTGGTTCTGTCCCTTTCACTGCACTTTTATTGCAGCCCAGGATGGCACCTTTAATACAATCTATGGTGGAAATACTTTTATGTTTTTTACTACTCTCTCATTAAATCACATATAGTAACTTGCCAAACTAGTATGCGCATCTCACAGAATAAAAAATAAATGGTTGTGGGAATTAGGACAGAAGGTTACCAAACCCCAAGAGTTAGGTTAGCACACAGGAGTACAGTCGCAGAGATGGTCTTCAAATTTTGCTTTGAACTTCCTTGTAGCCAGAGCTTAGGAAGACATCATAGAATCACACTGTTTCAGGGTCTAAAAGAGTAATAAAACAGAAGACAAACATACTCCTCGAAGCACGGGGCTTTGAGGTCCTGAGACCTGTGAGAATTGTCTCCAGTGCACAGTCTTAGTAGGCCTTTGCTGTATCCAATCCCTCAGTCCGCCATTTTGATTTTACCTTTAAAATAAACCTGAAGTCTGGTTTTCATCAATCACCTCTTCCTCCCCACCTCAGTCTAGCCACAGTGCTCTTCCACTTTTCATCTGTAGTCTTTAATAACCTGTTAAAGTAGATTTTGTCTTCGCCCTGCTTCAGTTTTTTGGGTGGCTCCCTTTGCCTGTAGGAGAACGTCCAAACTTCCTGCTGTGCTCGAGGACACACTCATAACCTAGTGATCTCCTTGCCCTTTCGGACATTGTGGTTTTCTGCACTGTGGTCTGGCTGGCCTCCTAACTCTCTGACCAGCTGGCCAAGCTTATTTCCTTCCCAGGCCTTTTGCATTCACTGCCCCCACTGACCCCACCTCGGGATGCTTTGTCCAGGCCTCACATGGTAGGCAGACACAGGTCCATGCCTAGGAAGCCTTACCGAGCACCTTCTTGAGAGTCATTGTCCCCCAGTCCCAAAGCTGGGGTCCCTTCGTAGCATTTATCTGAATTCTACCTTTTTTGTTCACATTTTCATTGGCTTCTCCTCAGGATAATATAAACCCGTAAAGACTCTTGTGTCCCTAGGACCTGGCATAAAGGAATCACTTAGTAAATAATTGTTAAGTGACTGCGGTACAATAGCAAATTCTTTAGGCTCTTGCTGATCAAGTGTCAGTCATTTGCAGTATTTTGTGTTGATGTAGTTCGCTGTCCCAAGACTGAATGCACTAGGGGATTAGCTTTGTGGGAATGGTCATGTGGCTATCACCGTTTTAGAATTTCAGAGTGGAATAAATTATTACTGGAGGCTTCATGAATGTTGCCCATTCTTATCACTTCAGGATACTTTTCTGCTGAAAGATGTAAACGACCTAAAACTAAATCCTGCAGTGAGAAGTTTTAATAAACTCTAAATAAGTCTTTCATTTCAGTTTCAAATGTGAGAACTAAACTTAACACCTGTTATAACTCAGGAGGTGAGGAAGTTTCCTCACTTCCGGTCTGTCCTGTGCATGCCTCCAGGGACGCTGCTGTGAAGTGTGGCCTGCTGGCCCTTCGGGGTCTGTGGAAGAGCAGAGGGAAGCTGGAGAGGGGGCCACTGCAGGCAGCATACTTTGGGCAGGCCCCCTCCTCCACCCTGACCTGCTGCCCAGCGGTCTCGGCCAGGCTGTCTTGGACCCGTGGGGATGCTCTTCTACGCCTTCTTCGAAACAGCTGGCTTGTTCTGTGCTGCTTTCCCGCTGACCTTTACTCTGGCCGGCTGGCCCTTCCTCCCAGGTAGCAGGCAGTCTTAGCTCCCTGCAGGTGAGACCAAAAACAGTAGGAAGAAGAATGGACCAAGCAGATGAAGGCTGTCTTTCTGAGTAGTGAATCATGTTCATCAGCACGGGGAGCTGAATGTGGTGGTTTGGACCCAGGATATGAAGCTGACTCAATCACTCAAGGCTTTTTATAAGCTTTCATTAAATTGGGGACATTTTCAACTCTGGTTTCTATAATTTTCTTACCTGCTCCTTCCTCTTTTCTTTCATGGACTGAAGTTCCACAGTAAATCTTTGGGTGATATTTCCCAAACTCTCTGCCAAGGTGCTAGGGTGCTGCAGCATTCCCCGGGACCCCGCAGTCCTCAGCATCGCGTGGGCACCGCTCTAGCTCTCAGCGTAAGGGAGTTATTTATAGTTTCAACATTAGATTGTGCCCCATTGACGGCTCGAAGGACTGTAGATTGTGCCCCATTGATGTCTTCTCTCTGTAAAACCAGTGTTTTGGCAGTTGCTGTGTTGAGCAAACAAGTAGGCACGTTCTGTAGAGCGCTATCTAACCTCTTACGTACGGGGCCGGATGGGACCCTGGCGGTCACATGTCCTCCTTCACATTGATTTCCATGTGATTTCACCGTTTTTTAAATCCATCGTGAATGATATCAGAGATGCTGATGATTGTTTCAGTGATTGAAAGTGATAGATTTTCTCCCATAGTGTAGGAAGTTATGAGAAGTGTTATCAGGAACACTGAATAGTTAAAATAAGAGTCTTAAATATTTCACTAGTATGTGATAAGATTTGTGTTAATCTACCCATCTATATTAAAAGGTCTTTTTTTTAAATAAGGAAAGGATAGATATAGGAGAATGACAATATACTTCTTTTTCTACTAGTCCGCATTATTGATACACGTTGTCTATTAAAAAATAACAACATTTTCCTTGGGATATAACTTAAATTATTTGATTTTCTGTTGAACTGACCTTCTCAGGACATTCTACCACCAAACTGTCAGAACTCACCCTCTTGTCTTTCCTTCTGATTTCATAAAAACTTAGGTATTGGTACATGACATGTATGCCGTACTTCCCAGGCAGAGAGTAGTAGAGGATTTCCCTGGGAAATGAATTTCTCTTCTTTTCCTGCCATAAGGTTCATGGATTTCTCCTACTGAGCTGCTTCCTCCTTCCTCAGTATCCACTTGCTTTCGGTTCCAACGGTCCCTGGGGGCATATTACTGAGTGGCCATACTGGAGTGGATTAAGGGGAAAATGGAAAATGTGTGGTTTCTTTAAAATCATTTTAATAGGCTTTGGGAAGACAAAATCCATGGCAAATAGTGTTATAAGGAGTGTGAGAACTCGGTGCAAGAACTTGTGATTCCGAAGCCAGTCAGGGGCAGGCAGGTAAGAATGGCAGCACAGCGCGGGTCTCCTGATCACGGTGAGGTCGGCCGCACATGTGTCAGGTGCAGCACACAGTCAGGTCAATGTTCTCAGTCCCCTGTAGGCTTCAGTGCCAACTGGAGGAAGGTTTTTTTTTTTTTTTTTTAAAGATTTTATTTATTTATTTGTCATAGAGAGAGAAGCGAGAGCAAGCACAGGCAGACAGAGTGGCAGGCAGAGGCAGAGGGAGAAGCAGGCTCCCTGCCAAGCAAGGAGCCCAACATGGGACTCGATCCCAGGACGCTGGGATCATGACCTGAGCCGAAGGCAGCCACTCAACCAACTGAGCCACCCAGGTGTCCCTGGAGGAAGGTTTTTGACACCCAATTTACTGCCTGATTTTTCCCTACAATAACGGTAAACGAGATCTACTGATAAGCTGAGCCATTTGGAGGCAGACAGGACCGCAGAGTGTTCCCTGCAGGGGACTCCTCCCACCACACCCCGGTTGTTCAGAAGCTTTAACACATTTCTTCCTCTTTGAAAATCAGTCCGTCTATTCCTGCTGTTAGGTCATTTAATGTCACAGTGTTTCTTCGAGCTCTTTCTGTGACAGTATTGAAGTTACAGAGATGGCTAAGTCGTCATTTTGACTTCCGGGAGTTTCAGAAGTAGAAGTCAGAGAAACAAGTAATTATGGCAGAATAGTGTAAAAAGGGGATGGGAGATATAAAAACAAGTGGAATGGAAAGAGAAATGAGGGGGCAAATAATTATTTAAAATATTGTATTCATTTGAAAGAGAGCACCGGAGTGGGGAGCGAGAGGAAGTGTGGGGCTCAACCCCAAGATCCCCCGATCATGACTTGAGGCAAAGGTAGATGCTTAATTGACTGAGCCACCCAGGTGCCCCATTGGGTACAAATAACTTTGAATGGGGGACATGGGTATAGGGCAGGAGAGTGCGAGAGGGAGGTCATCCTAAGCGGAGGAGCAGAGACTAGAAAGCAGAAAAGATGGGGACTGTGCTTGCAATTTGGGTGTGACTCTGGGAAGATCAGTCCCCTGGCTCTTTGGAGCTGTAGGGCCTCCTCGGGTTTCTCCCCAAGCTAAGCCCTGGTTTCCTCAGCTGTAAAATGGAGCTAGAACACTGAGCACATGCTAATCCAGACGCTGCTTAATTTTTATCATGTCCGTGGGCTTAATTTATTCAAGCCCAACTGTTCATGATTCCTTTTCCGATTACACAAAATGATCCCACATTGCAATTTGAATTCTTATGGAGGACCTTGGGCAAAGTACGCATCTCTCTTAATCTCCTTTACTATTAATTCACTGTTACCAGAGAGGAAGACTTGTCCTCAAAGTTGCAAAGGCAGAAATAGGGCTGTTAGTTAGAAATGATAAAGACTTTTGCAATTTTTATTTTTAAATAAAGAAGAAAGGTACAAGCATGCTTACAGAATTGGAAGACAGTGACAGGCTTCAAAGTAAGTAATGAGCTCTCTGTCTTCAGGTGGGAAAGAGAAGATAAATGCATTTCTTGCACTTTATAAGAGGTTGTGTTTCTCATAGTGTCTTAAATTGTCAGTAGTTTTGCTAATAACTAGTTGGCAACTTTTTGAGGAAGAAACAAATGGCCT
The DNA here is from genome assembly GCF_030435805.1 of Mustela lutreola. Lineage (NCBI taxonomy): Eukaryota > Metazoa > Chordata > Mammalia > Carnivora > Mustelidae > Mustela > Mustela lutreola. The sequence goes on along the minus strand of NC_081292.1, from coordinate 6,826,382 downwards.
TAGATTTATTTTGTACTCTGTACAATGTAGGATAATGAAACAGTTGCTCATAATTTTTTTTTTTTTTAATTGTGTTGGAAATGGGATGGATCCCAGAATGAAGAACAGGTCTGTATGTTCTGGGTCGAAACCAGGAGCAGCAAGAGTTTGTTGGAAATGGAACTCCAGACCTCCTGGCTCCCGACACAGGTCCTCAGAGGGTGATGAGGATGCACAAGTGTGGACAAGCTGCCAGAGAGCCACATTTCAGATCATCTTTAAAGGTGTTAAGAGGAAGGGCTGCCAGAGGGTCTGGAAGCTTCGGTCGTCACTGGCTTTGACAATTTCTTTTGCATGTTCTGAGGGATTATAACCTTAGGCTGTGTTCCCTGTTTGCTCTTATCTAGCCTCTCATTCACTTGTCAACCTCTGGCAAGAAGGGAAAGTCTCCGAATAATTAAGTTTTCCTCTCAGAAAACCGCAGATATGAAAACAAGTCCATGAGTTTGTTCGGGGGGTCTGTGGGAGAAATAATTTCCCCTTGGGTGGTTAGTACACCAGGGCATGGGCCTCAGGCAGCGCCCTGGAAGGTTAGCTTCCCGCTGTGATACTGGTGGTACCAAGCTAAAACCCTGCCCTCGGCTCGCTCGGGCACCCAGCTTGTGACCAGCTGTGGTTCTTGCCCAGCCAATAATGCCGGGGCTGACTTGAGCACTCAGGGCTTTTGCCACCAAAGTCATTGTTTTACCCAGTACTTTTTCCTCCTCATAAAATTTATAGATAAAGGCCAAACAGTGTAATAGTGTATGTTTATTCTCTTTCTCTCCCAGACTGCATTACTGCTGTGAAAAGGGTAGAGTGTACATAAAGGTGCTGTTGCTAACTGATGTGATTGATACTTTCTTTTGTTCTCCCCTTGTCCTCTGGTAAGTGGCCCAAGGAAGGTGTCAGGACAGATTCCAAGTGGAAGACTGCGTAATAATTACCACTTACGAAATGGCTGTGTCAGGTTAGGCACTTTATACCTTCTGTGGGTAGCTCTCATGACTGTCTGTGAGAGCTAGGTATTAGTGAGGCTATTTTACAGGTAGAAAACCGAGGCTCAGCAGCTAAGGGACAGAGCAGATTTGAGGATGGGAATGCTGGAGCTGAAGGCATGTACTCTTTCATCACATGCTAAAATGGCTGGCAGTCTATAAATAATTAGTTCCTGATTAGTCATTCAAATTATTGTTCCCGTGAAAGTACCTGTTCACAGACTTTTCTAGATTATTTCCACATGTGAGTTTCAAACCAGGAACCAGGTTCTCAGTGCTGAAGAACGCAAACAAAAAGAACCGTGACCATTACACCGATTCCTCGGCTTACAAAGCTTTCTGTTCAGAGGTGTGATCTTCCTTCTTTCTCATTAGCCTCATTCTGAACAGTGTGGCAACCTAATTTTATCAATTTCAATCAATTTTTTAAGTAAAAAAAATAATAAATTCCCACTGATTATTATCTCATTTAACAGACACTTTTCCTTTTCTTATCCCCATATTATCATTCCAGCTGTTAAACTTTACCCTGAACTTCGTTTGTCGCATACGGGGGGCCTTCTGCATAGGATCTTTATGTTAGCCGCTACTTCCTGCATGTCTCCGTCTCACCAGAGTATCCTTTGAAGCAACTATACTGTTTCACGCAGTTCCCATGGAATTGCAAACACATAAAAATGAATCTTCGAAGGGTCTTTCCTAGATAAGTATCCAGAGCTACATATATCAAATGACTTGTCTGAAATTCTGTAACAGGTAGTTTACTGTGATTCCATATACCCAGAGGGCACATAACCAAACAGTGTTGATAGTGCTGGGGAAGAATTGTGAGCCTCTTGAATATATAAATTTGTGTCTGTCAATTTAATGGAACACTTAATTTATAGATTGAGAAACCATGTTGAATATTTTGTGGTCCATATAGTACCTTGGATGGCAAGGATGGGGTATTAGATAAGGAAGCAGGAGCCTTAGTTTGGATATACACAGATTAACTGAAATATCACATATGAATTAGATCTATTGTAATTAGAAACTACTCTTTTCTCTAATCATATTAAGATGTTTCTAGATATATCCTGGAGATAAAAATACGAGTAAGACAATTTATAGTGTCTGTCATTGTAATTCAGTGATTGAAATGTACATAAATTGTTGATCTTGATGGAGTAGGAGATGTGGTAGGTACTTTCTGTGTCCTGTGTCGTTTTTCTGCACACTATTACTAAGAAATGGGTTGTGTAACCCAGTTCACAGTGGAGTAACTGGCTTGGGAAATTCAGATTTGATTTGTTTGAATATTAACTGGAAGGCAGAACTTAGACAGTAACAAACATAGTCTATAATTGAATTCAGGTCTGACTCCCGTGACCTTTCTCTTGACCACCACTTTTACTGTACCAATTTGTATGGCCTAGGATGAGCAAAAACAGACCTAATTTATATAATACTTACAAAAGGAATAATACAAGTGACCTAAGGGTGAAAGTCTTAAGATTTTGCATCTTTTCGATGGCTTTAATGTTTTGAGAAGTACTGGTCAGGTTCTTTGAAGATGTCCCTCATCTTGGATGGGTCTAATGTTTTTCTCAAGATAAGCCTGGGGTTACGGGTTTAGGGAACAAAAACCACGAAGATGAAGTATCATTTTCATTTCGTCCTGTCATTTTCATCACGTGCTATCAGTGGTGTCTACTGTCCACATGACTTTGTGATGCTGATGTTGCCTTGGTAACTGTGCTAAGGTCATAGTTGTTGGGTTTCCCTACTTAAAGTTGAATTTTTTTCCCCCATGAAGGGTAGAATACCTACATAAATTATTGCAGGATTTTCTTCTTCTCTCCAGTTTGTTATTTCAATCATTTGTTTATATTAGTGTGGACTTACAGATATTTATATTTTATACATTGGGTTAAAATCCAATACTGCTTTATTTTACTCATGTTGTCTTAGCTTTGGCCTGTGGGTATTCTTTTATTTGCCTTCTCTACTCTTCTCATATACCCTCATAATTTTTTTATTGGTTATAATATGTACATATGTATATTTATTTATTTTTTGAGTACATCCTTGCCTTCTGTCCTACAAGTTGCTCCAGCATCATCTTGCATACTTCCTGCTCTAGTCCTGGAATTGGCCATTTCTCCAAGGAGCCCCAGTTCCTTTTATTGGAGAATGGTGTGAGAGACCAAGATCTGGGTGCTGGTTCTGTTTCTTGCTGCTGGTAGGTCCTTGCTTCCGGGCCCTGTCGGCTGACAGAGTGAGGAAACATATGTATTCTACTAGCCCATGTATGTATACACATCTGTGTATGTTTCTGTGTGTGACTGCTTGTACCCATAGTAAATGAATCAAGAGTTGATACTGATGTCTCCGATTCCAGTCCATAACCATAGTGTTCATTCTAGCCTCTTCCGCTTGCTCACCTGTAACCTTCACTCCCGCACAAGAAGTGTAGCTTCCATTATCCATCGTCCATTTAATTGCTTGAGTCCAGTGTACGTACAGAGTATATCAGAATCATTATGTGTACCTGCATCCCTCTTCATGGGAAATAAGCCTGTCACCTAGAGCAGTGCTTACGTGCATTTTCTTTTGCCTAGTCTTATAAGCTTCACTCAATTCTAAATTTATTTTACTTCTCAACTTCATAAAGATGTTTTATATGTTTTTAATGTAGTTAAAATATTTTGTCACATTTAGCATTACATCTTAGAAGCCCTCGATTTCCTAAATTATATATATATACACACACACACACATATATATATATATATAGTTTGCATACATTAATGTTCACTCTTCATGCTATAAAGTTCTGTGGGTGTTGACAAATGGCTTTGTGTCACATATCCAGCATTTCAGCATCCTGCAGAATAGTGTCAGCCCCCTGAAGTGTTCCTACGGCTTTCTTTACCTGTTCAACCTTCCCTCCTTCCCTTAACCTGCAGCAACCACTGGTTCTTGTTTGTTTGGTTTTTTAACTCCTCGCTAGTTTTTTTTCTTTTCCACTGTTTCCTATCATTGGAGTCAAACAGTACGTAGCCTTGGCTTCATTTAGTTAGAAACATACATTTTAGGTTCATCCATAGCTTTTCCTGGTTTGTGAGCTTATTTCTCTTCAGGACCAAATAATATTCCTTCATATGTGTGCTCCCCAGCTTGCTTATCCATCCCCCACTTAAAGGTCATCTTGGTTGTTTTAGCCACTATGTGTAAAGCTTCAGTAGACATTAATGTGCAGGTTTTGGTGTGGAAGCAGCTTTTCAAATCAGGTGGGTAAATACCTAGGAATACAGGTGCTGGGTTGTATGATAATACCATGTTAACTTCATAAGGAAGTGCCAAACTGTCCTCCTGAGTGACTGTACTCTTTTGCTTGCCCCTTGGCAATGAATGAGAACACTTGTCTTTCACATTTTCAACATCAGTTGGTATATTCAGTTTCTTTTGATTTTATTTGTTCTAATAGGTTTGTTTTAGTTTGCAGTTCCCTAATGACAAGTGATATAGAATTTTCCCCCCCCTTTGGTTATTTGCCATCTGTATAACTTCTTCAGTGAGCTGTCTCTTCTTTTGCCCATTTTTTAATTGGATTTTCTTATTGTGGGTTTCAAAAGTTCTTTGTATATTTTGGACAGCGTGTTTTCTATCAGATACGTGTTTTGTAGACATTCTCCCCTTTTCTGTGACTTGTCTCTTCATCTCTTAACAGTGTCCTTCTCAGAGGAAAAGTCTTTAATTTTAAGAAAGTTCAGCTTACTAATTTTTATTTCGTAGATAATGTTTTTCATACTGTTTCTAAAAACTCATCATCAAACCCAAGAAATCACACTGATTTCTTGATTTCTTCTGAATTTTCTTCTATGAGTTTTATATTTTATGTGAGGTCTAAAGTCTATTTTAAATTAATTTTTATGAAAGATGTCTCTATGTTCTTTTCTCTGTCTGTCTGTCTGTCTTTCTTTTGGTAGTATATGGATGTCCATTTGCTTGAGTACTATTTGTTTAAAAGACTTTTTCATAGAATTTTCTTTGCAACTTTGTCACTTTACTATATTTCTGTGGATCAATTTCAGGTCTGTCTCTTTTGTGCCACTGTTCTGTGTATCTATTTTTCCATCAGTACTTACTACCTTGATTATTATAGCTTTATAATAAGTCTTGAAATCAGATACTGCGATCATCCAAAATTTTCTTCTTCAGTATTTTGATGTCTGTTCTGGGTCTTTTGCCTTTCTATATATTCTCCAGAATGTGTTTGTCAGTCTACAAAGTAGTTCTCAGGAATTTTACTGGGTTATATTGAGTATATAATATAGGTCAAGATGGGAAGGATTGGCAACTGAATAGTATTGACTGTAACAATCACTAAGCATGGGATATTTCTTCTTTGATTTATTTCATCAGAGTTTAAATGTTTTCTCAAGTTTTGCTTATGTTGAGCTATTCTTGATACAGCTTGTTTCTTCTGTCCTCTCTGACTTGGAATCTCGTATTTTATGTTAGACATACATAAATAAGTTGAATTCTACCTTAGAAAATACCTGTATTTATTTAACTTAAGAATGGTATTTTAAATTACTGTGTTCAATACGTTATTTGGGAAGTTACATTTTATTTTCTCTTTCATCGAACTCTGATGTATACTTGTGTTCTCAGTTTGACGATCTTTCTAGCCTTAGTTTCCTTGTCCATAGACAAGTAGAATATAGCCCACTTTATGATGTAGGCATGAAGGTCGGATGTGACCCTGGCCTGGCATCACAAAGAAGTCCTCAGTAGATGATGCAGCCTTCCCACATGTCCTCACTTACTACTCTGTGTCTTAGTCAGAAATTGAGTCTTGGGGTTTCTTTGATGTTATAATATTCATGACCACTGGATAAGCCTTAAATGACTTAACTTCCTTTCAGGATGTAGTTGTTTTTCGTTTGCTCTAATCTTCACTTTGCATTTGATTTCCTTCTTTCTTTTTACAGTAATATGGAATATTGATTTTCCTGAGGTGTAAATGCATGTGAACCGTGGCCTGGTAGAAAAATGATGACTATTGCTAACTTGCCCCTCTTGCTTGCAGGGGAAGGGGAGGAGTCACAACCCGGCCAGTTGGAGTTGGTGTACCACGAGGGACGCCAGCTTCCAGGGGAGTCCTTTCCACCCGAGGGCCAGTGAGTCGGGGAAGAGGACTTCTCACTCCCAGAGCAAGAGGAGTTCCGCCAACTGGGTACCGACCTCCGCCACCACCCCCAACACAAGAGACGTATGGAGATTATGTAAGTGAAGGAGTCATGCAGCAGCTGTGCCGGTCTGATCAAGCCGGCCACACGCAGCATTGGCTGTTGTAATAACCAAGTGTCCGCCCTCACTTGCTGTAGTCCTCAAAAACGCTACCTTAGTTCAGCGAACATTTACTGAGTGCCAAATGAGATGTGATACTAGCAGTGTAAGAACTGAGAAGGACATAGCCTCTTTTGTTAGGTAACTTATATCTGTGATAGGGAGGATGAATCTGGGTGGTGGGGAGGTTCTAGCCCAGGATCACGGAGACCTGTCATCAGGCTCTTACGGGTTTTAATGTAACAGTCATTCATTCATGTTCCACTACAGGTTGCCTCTGAGTAATTCAGTCTTTTAAAAAAGAATCACCCACATATACCAAGTTGTTTTTACCCTGAAGTGTTTCCTCTTAAGTGCTGCTATTGAATATGGATTCTTAGTTGAAGTTTTTTTCAGTGAAAAAAACAAAAGTTCCCAATTTTTTATATTAATGCAAATCAGTATGTGTTTCCATTACCATTCGATAATTCTTTGATATGGTTCATAGACTTACTGGATATAAGAGAAAGAAAATATATCCATGGAAACTGAGTAGAGGGGAAGGACAGAGGCGTTCTGCAACAAGAATACAAGCCCCCTGGGATTCTTCCTGTGACTTCTGAGTTTAACATAAATAAAGAAAATAAGTGGTGGATGGGTGCTTCATGTTAGTGATTGAAAGTCTTAAAGAAACAGTACATGAACGGTTGTCAAAGAGAAGCAGTGACGGGTGATGGGGCTGAAGTACAAGAACCCATGGGTTTTCATGTCTTATGTCAGGGAGAGCTCTTGCTGGGTGCCCGGTGGCTCCCTGCATGGTGTCTGGAAGGCTGCGTTCATTCTCTGGGACATCTTCTGCTGCATCAGCAGCCACTGGAAAGATCAAAGTCTTTGTCCTGGATGTACTGAACTTTGTGTCTTTCCCTCGGTGTGCTGCATCCTCTTGGGCTTCCAGACCTTTGGTGGTGCTGCTCTCTGCTTGGAATCTCATGCTTCCTGTTTGTCCTTGTAAATCCAGGTCAGCTATCCTTAGGGAAAGTCAGAGGAGATAGGAGCTGCCGTATTGAGCATTACTGCTGGAGTCACACGTCTCTCTCCCGCCTACACTGGGACTCTGGAGAGGCAAGGATGTTCGGCTTGTATCTATGAGCGGCAGACAATGGGTCCTGGGGACTCAGTGAATTCAACGAATAAATCCCATAACACTTTCACCATTCTGCTATTCAGTCGGGAAAGGATGTGACCTCTATGTCTTCTCCTTATTTCCTTACAGTTTGACATGTTCCTGTGTCCTGATATTCTGACCAAACTGACAATAATAATCATGCCTCAAGCTCTTCCACAGATGCGGCGTCTCCCGAGAATAGTAGAGACTGCAGCGGCGGGGAAAGTGCTGTTCGGTGTTTGTCGTTTTCCACCTGGGCTTTCTCTTAGGTCTGGATTAATGTAGGTGTGGCTAGATGGTGTCGCCAGACCCTCAGACAGAGGGTGTGGAAAGCCTGGATCCTCAGCCCCTGGCGCCGTCAGTGTGATCTGAGTCTGTCAACTGCTTGTTGGGCTTTACAGTCACATTTCAGAAAGAGCTGTTGCCTTCTCCCCATACATTGATTCACCTTTCCACTCAGATGGATTGAATTCCGTCTGTCTCTAGGTGTACACTCTAGTGAATCCAGAATGCAATCAGATGAATACAAATGAACTTTCCTGGACAAGTTCAAGTCCAGAGGAGAAAAGGTGTTAAAACAATTGATTTGAGAAGTATTCGGTTGAGTTAATTTACTGCCCTTCCCATGGACTACGTGGATGATGCGACAGTGGCCATGCAGAAGAATCCGTGTGTCCTCCCAGGAGCAGATGGGGTTCGGGGAGAAAGGGAGCTTTCACGGTTTGGGTCCCACACTCACCTGGCGCTCCTCCAGGCGCTAACTGTGGCTGCGGCCACAGTTCCAGGGTGGCCGCCTCTTCCTTTGCCAGTTAACCGACGGCTGTGTTTCCCGCCCTCATCTGAACTTACCTGGAGTGCGGCATCGGCAATTCTGTCATGTTCACACAACAGCTCTTGCACACGCGCCTGCTTTCTGAATGTGCTCTAGGCGCTGGAGTCGGACACATACACAAAAGAAAGATGGCTGACTCTTGAACACCACGGGTTCCAACTGCCTGGGTCCATTTGTATGTGGATTTTTCTGAAAATAATGGTACATTACTATAGATGTATTTTGACTTTCTCATGATTTTCTTAATATTTTCTCTGAGTTTATTATAAGAGTATAGAATTTCATACATGCAACATACAGGACATGTGTTACTCAACTGTGTACGTTATTGGGAAGGCTTCTGGTCAGCAGTAGGCTATCTATTAGTACTTAGGTTTTTGTCAGTCAAATGTTATACACAGATTTTCAACTGCATGGGAGTCAGGGCTCCTAACCCCCCCCATTGTTCAAGGGTCAGCTGCACTGTCATGAGTACGGCCTCTTCCCCAAGTCGGATTGCTATCATGAAGACTTTGGATCATGTGCAATACCTTTCCCTCTTGATTTGTATCTGTTACTCCTGGAAACACTTACGGAAGTTATAGCCAAGAACAAGGATTTTCCCCATTTTGCCTTGCATTTTGCAGGCCTTTTATGCTGTTCTATACTGAAAGCTTCAATAGCGGAACACTGTACACAGCAAACAATGTTGGGAGCTACTGTGAGGAGGAGACACAGTCCCCTCACCTCCGCGGCTCGCTCTGGTTGCTCTGCCTCTCAGGTGTGCTCTTTTGACCTCAACTCGTTTCCTGACCACAGCTTTGCAGTGTCTGGTATATTCCCAGACATTGGCCCTTCGTCCTATTTGAAATCCTGAAGATTATTCACACAACATCCTTAGCTTTGGAGCACAGGAAGGAGAAAATGCCCAAACTTAAAAAAAGAAAATTTAAAAATGTGTTTGTTTGTTTGTTTGTTTGTAGGACTTTAGAAGAGGTGGGTATCCTAAACATTATCCAACTTAGAAAGCTTGAGATCCTATAACCCCCCAAATAGTTCTTCATTCATGCGGCAAGTGGGAAGTTGGAGTTGATCTTTAAAAAAATCATACCGTTGAACTGGAACGAATGTAAAGGAGTTTCTAAACTCCCTGAGAATGTGGATCCCTCGCTTGCCGTTCACCTCTGTCTCTAACTCCCATCACCTAGTATGCTGGCTGGCACATAGAAGGTCTTTACTAAGTGTTTGCTGAATGAGTGACTGTTCTCAAGACTGAGTTTTAAGGGATTCCTGGGTGGCTCAGTCTGTTGAGTTTGTTGGCTCAGGTCAGGATCCCAGAGGCCTGGCATCGAGTCCCAGGTTGGGGCGGGGGGGGTCCCTACTCAGAAGGAAGCCTGCTTGTCCCTCTCCCTGCTCTGTTCCCCCTACTTGTGCTCTCTCTCTCTCTCTCTCTTCACTGTTGGCATATAGCTGTATAGTGCAGTCATTAGTATACATCTGTTTCTCAGCAGATTATAAACTTCTAGGGAAAAACACTCTCTCGCCTGTAGCATAGTTTCCGGCACATTATATGCACTTAGTAAATCTTTACTGGATTAGATACCTGGTAAGTTTTCCTAATGAAGGTTACCATTGATCTTTTCCGAGTCATACTGTAACCATCCAATGGGAAGCAGTGTGAGAGTTGGCATTTAACAAAACATCTTGCCTTAGTTATCCGTGTCCCTGGTGTTCAAAGGGCAGTTACAGGTTACAAAGAGATAAGACTAATTCTGTGTAGCTCCTGAAAGTCGCAGAGTAACATAATTCTTATCTCAGTATAAGAATGAACTTTCCAGACGATGTAATATTTAATGAGAAGCTACTCTCCACAAGGCATTTTCATGTATGTTCTGTCATGTTCTTCTCATAGGCACGCAGTGAGATGTTATGATCTGTTGTGCAAGTGCGAAGTTAAGTGTCTCACCTAAAGTTGCGTGGCAGATAAAGAAGGAGCAGATGTGGGATTCAGGACTCAGGGGCTGTCTGTCTCTAGCAGTCAGTGCTTTATGAAGAACCGTGTTCTAGTAGATGAGACTATCGGCCTTTCTCCTCTTTAGAGAAAATGCATTGGCTACCTCATCTTGCTTTCCCAGGACTGTGGGCCAGGAGACAAGAGATTGTGTCAGATGACCCCTGTGGCCTGGTCATATAGTCAGCCACTTGTGTTAAGCTACCTTAACTAGATAAATGGAAATTGAAAATAATTAGGAAAAACAGGATGGGTTTAGGAATTTTAAAAATAATAAATGACAATAGTGTTGTATTTACTAGCAAAAAAAAAAAAAATAGCTTTTTCTTTAAGAGTTTCAGAGCACCTGTAACTCTCAAAAAGGCATGTCATTCCTTTGGAACTCAGAAATGCGATTTTTAAAGATCCTCTTTGAAGTACATCCATAGTGATAAATGTTTTATTTCTATGAACTTGTTTGGTTCTATCCAACCAATTCAGTTTGCTTTTCATTTTAACTTCCACTTAACATTTATTATCTGAGGACATTATTTCCAGAATAAAAGACAAAAAAATCCTATCAGTTGCTTATTTAAACCAAAAAGGGGGTAACATCCTCTTCCTTCAGATCCTGCCATAGCTGCTACTTTTTTGAGAAAGCACACGTTTCAGTCCTTAAAATACTCCATGTTCTTCAGAGTACGTGCGCCAGCCTGAAGGGGTCCCCGTGTGGCACTAGGCTCAAACACTCAGCGAGTGGTGAGCATTAGAGTGGCCTGTTATAAGAATATACTTGATTAGCCCCAGTGAGAAAGCTTGATAATTTGAAGGTATTTCCTTGTCAAAATGTGCCTATTGAAATTGGACTGATTTTTCTCAAGGTGTGTGTGCGAAGATATTTAATCATTTCTAATGTCACCTGGGCCAACTGTTCTTCATCACAGTCACTGTCACAAATGCTCCCTGAGCATGTGTCCTTGAGAAGAACATCTGTTGGCAAATCAGTCTGCTGCTCTGCGAGGAGAGGAGCGTGAGGAGAGGGCAGGTGACAGGCAGTGGCCATGCGTGAGGAACAGACTCAACGTCGGGAAGACCAGATCCTCCTGTCAGTGAACGCTTGTCTTTTAAGAGTAACTCTAAGGAAACAAGACAATTCAACATGATTAGCTTTTTTTTCCAGGAGAGAAGAAAACAGATAATGAATATGTTTTCAACCATTTGCGAATAAATTTGGGACCTTCTGCTCCACTTTTAACTTAGTAAAATTAGACATAATTACTGTAACTTCTCATCTCTTTTTTGAGAACAAGAAGTACCTCTTCCCCAAAATGACATTGATTCATTACTTGTGTCCAAATAATTAAATAACTGACAAAGTAATTAACATAACCCAGAGTACATTCAGTGAGAGCACTTTAACAATTCAAAGTGTTGGTGTAATTACATAGAAAGACATGTTTGATGCTTCCTGGCAGAGCCCAATTTACATATGAATTTCTAAAATGAAACCAGTTTTGATAAATCACTTTAGGCTCCACATGCAGAGAAAACACACAATCAAAATAGATCCATGTTCTTTAAATGCTCACTATCTTTTATTGTCGCTGAAAAATGTCCGTTTCCATGATTTCACTGCATGTTAGCAGGGCACTTGGGCTCAGTGGGTTAAGCCTCTGCGTTTGTCTTGGGTCATGGTCTCAGGGTCCTGGGATCGAGCCCCGCATCGGGCTCCCTGCTCGTTCGGCGGGGAGCCTGCTTCCCCTTCTCTGCCTGCCTCTCTGCCTACTTGTGCTCTCTCTCTGTCAAATAAATAAGTCTTTTAAAAAACAATAACAACAACATTATTATAAACACCGCTTGCTTGTAACTACTTGATCTAAATCTCCAGTCTCACCTCTCCCTTGCGTGCCGTCCAGTGTCCACCTCCTGTGTCTTTCTGTCCCAGAGTGCTGCACAGCACTGTCAAAGCTGTGGCCTGGGCCAGCCCCGTGGGCTCACAGAGGCTGGTGAGGGTGGACGGCATATCCCCAGGCGGCAGGGGCGCACCGGTGCCTCTTCTCGTTCCCTGTAAGCAGACAGCAAACCGAGTCTTTTCACATCTGCATCGCTCTTTGCTCTCCAGCTCCTCATGTCACCCCAGCTTTAGTTAAGGTGCTTGCCCCCCCTCGGGAGACACCCCTCCCTCGCAGCATCCCGCTCACATGCTGTGACCATGTCCTCCAGGAGCACCTGCACTTGTCCCAGTCTGCACCTGTCTGTAATGCTTGTCCCCATGTCTCACCTGCCACCAGCTTTCCATCGGTCCTCTCCGGCCGCCTCCTCTCCCCTCGCCTCTTCCCTCCTCTCCTCTTGCTTCCCCACCCCCCCCCCCTCCTCTCTCTTCCCCTCTTCCCTCTCCTCTCCTCTGAGTTTGCCCAAAGCCTGCCACAGGCCTGACAGTTCAGAGATCATACATTAGCATGTGGAGGGTGGTCTTCGTTACCACCAATGAATGGTGTCATTCCATGTGTCATGTGCACTGTTAAATATTCTTAGTGAAGTAAAATTAAGTATCTGGCACCAATTTTAGCAACATAACATGGCTCATTTAGTGAACTAATAAATGTAGAAGACAATACAATTTAATAAAGAGAATGTTACTCTGTGAGGCAAATACTTGGTTTCTTGTCTCCCTTCTTATCAGTGTCACCACTGTTTTGTATGCAAATTGTTTAACCTTTTGGGCTTTGGTTTCTGTGACTACAAAGTGCCGGTCATGGTACTTCACCCAAGGAACCAGCAGGTTAGGCCAGACACTGTCCTTTTTTTCCAACTTTAAAATTCTGTAATTGGTTGTTTTCTGAAGCTTTCTTCATTCTGTCACCCAGAAATGCTTTTTTATAATAAAGAACTTCATTTTCATCAGCTAGAGATCTTGGTACTGAAAAGAAAGTCACAGAACAAACACAGCAAACTAAATGTTAATGGGAGTAACAAGCTGAAAGTGGAAAGTGAGTGAGTGGTTCTGAGTCTCTTGAATTCTAGAACAGAAGTTTTGAAAAATGTTTTAAAAATGAGAGTTCTTTTCAAATGCATACTCACCATTCAGGATGTACAAACTCAAATCATCTTAGAAACTTGAATCATGTTCTTTTCTAACTCATTTAATTATGCCCATGTCACCCATCTATTTCTTCGTAGGAAGTACGTGCCAGTCAGTGATGTCCCCGCTATCTTCATGTGAATCCCTGTAGGCTTTGGAGGCTGAGCTGATGGGTTGATCCCCTTTAAACATGAACATGGTAGGGCGTTCTAGAAGTCCTACAACTTCTTCAGAATATGGAAGCTCTGCGGGTACTTGATATGCCCTAATTATCCCTCTGGGTTGCCTCCCTCATGGGGTGCAGTCGTGCCGGGGGACGGCCGGGCACAAGGAGGCCCCCCCGGAGCCTGTGCTCTGCCCTGTGGGGATGGGGCTTCTCAGGACTGTCTTGTGCAGCTCTTCGGAGGCGTTTCCTCACAGGACATCTGCCATTTGTTCACTTAAACCAGGTTTAAAAAGTCAGAGACAGTTTTGAATGGGAGCAGAAATCTGAAGGGTGGGTTTCACAAGCAGACATGCCTCTTCTGCCTCTTCTCCCGCATCACGGCGCAGTAACGCTGCGGCAGATGAAGCTGGCTCGAAGCAGGCAGCCTGCTCCCGCCATAGTCGGTGTCCCCTCCAACACCTGGCCACGCAGGGACTGCCACGGACTCTTTTGCCAGAGGGATAAACTCTTACAAATTTTGGGTGACTGGAAACATCCGTGCAAAACCAAATGCAGTGTTTGAACGTAAGTGTAAATCTGTGATGTAGATTTTGTTCTGAAGACTCAGTGAAGCCATTGTCCTCTTTCGTTTGTGAGCTCACATGAAGTTTTGATTACATGACTAGTTTGGGGACTTTAGTTACAGAAAAACGTTGTACCGTTGGCAAATTTTCCCAGTGCAGTGACTACTGGCGTAATTTTTTGACAGTTAACTAATCTCTAAATTGTTTCAATTATCTTGTTTTCCATAGTGAGAAATTTAATTAAAACAGAGTACAGATTGTGAAAAGGTTATTTATGAAAATGCATTTTAAATGTGAATTGAAAAGCCTAGGGACACCTTTTTATTTTAGATAAAAAGATGAAGGTTCTGTAATTTTTTACATTCATTTTACCGGAAGCAAGAGCCTCATGCAATTTACTTGAAATGTCTATCAGGACCTTCATAAGTTGATCTCTTTCCTAAATTGTTGGAAAGGTTGACCTATTTTGGAAACACAGAACTTTGAGAAATGATTTCAGATTTTAAATTTATGTATTTAGAGGTTGTTTTTTGTTTGTTTGTTTTTTTGTTTTTCTTCTCTGTATTTTAAACAAAGCAACCAGAAAAGCATTTTAAGAGCATGGAGAACTCCAGAATGACAGTGTCTCTAGGGCATGGAGAACGCTTTTTGCCTCTGCAGTGAGGGCTTGTCTATTGAAGTGAGCGAGCGATGATGGTTGTATCTGAGCTACTGGGATGGAGGTGTCGTGTCCCTCAAGTGAATCAGGGCTGTGGCAGGGAGGGCCTTGAGAACCATGGGAATGGCCCTCTGTTCTAATGGATCCCCTACAAGAACCTGCCATCTTAGTTTTGTCATTTTCTTCATGCATTAACCAGCGTTCATCGAACTCCATCCCTGCGGTCAAGCAGATCAGGGTCTAGGAAGACACACCTTTGCTGTGCGCGTTGAACCCGCCCATGACTCTGTCTGCTTCAGGTGGTGGTTCTTTGTCATGTCTATGTGTAAACACCCTACTTAAGATACTTTCTTAGAACAATGTGATCATTCCCTTCACTTATATCATTATTTTTCTTACATTTCAAGTTGTTGATGATAGATGCCATGGCTTTTTATCCATAGTGCCCAGCGTAGTAATCAATATTTGATTTCTTAATACAGCAAAGAAACACACACACATACAGAGTATTTCAGGAGGACCAATCAGGGAAGACTGCTGCTTGATGGAACGTGGAAAGACTTCTGGAGAGAGCAGACCAAACAGAGAAAGGGCGCTAGCAGCATTCAGGCAGGCAGAGACCCACGGGAGGCGCCGGTGGATGTCGGGGCGGCCAGCAGAGGCGTGGTGGTGCCATCTTACTGATGAGGTTTATTATTATCTTTATCTTTATCCTTTTGCTTTCATCTAGTTCGTTGGCAGTGAGGGACATGGAACCTTGAAAGATGTATTTCAGGACTAAAGTACACTGTCAGGTTTGGTAACACGCGCGGAAGGCCGGCTGGCCATCCAGATGTGTCCTCAGAGTGTGGCCCTGTCCCGGGGAGCTGATTATAGTATAGTATTCTCTGTTTTATGGGGATGAGGCCTGTATTTATCGCCATAGTTACAAGCCATAGTTACAAGCAAAGATTCACATCTTTGCTGTGTCTTTAATTGTTGCGTCATTTGGGTGAATTTCTTATCTGCTCTATCCCTCAGTCCCTGATTTTAAGTGGAAATAGTAGTACTTATTTAACACATAGTGTTATGAAGATTAGACAAATTAACATATGGAAAGTATCTAGGGGCACCCGGTGGCTCAGTGGGTTAAACAGCCATAAAGATGGCTCTTGGTTTCCGCTCAGGTCATGATTTCCTGGTTGTGGGATGGAGCCTGGGTAGACACCCCCCCCCCCCCGCCCCAGTCCAGCTCTCACAGTGGGGCTGCCATGCTCAGCAGGGAGCTGCTAGGGGAGTCTCCCTCTGCCCTTCTCCCCTGCTCATGCTTTTTTCACTCTATCTCAAATAAATAAATCTTTGAAAAAATGTATTTAAAGTAGTGCCTGGCACGTAAAAAGTAGTGTATAAGTCATTTGGGTTTTGGCTCAGAAATCTCAGTTCCTCAGTTTACCAAGTAGCTCTGTCTTTCATGCCAGACCCTTGCTAACTGTGCCCAGGACATTGATACAGAAATCCCTCATTAACTGGGGAGGGTTTGTCCCAGGTCCCCCGGGGCATGCCTGAAGTTGCAGGTACTATTCAATGATACAGTCACTGTTTTTTCCTGTTCACACACCCATGATAAAACTTAATGTATGAATGAGGCCCATAGGAGATTAACAACAACAATAATAGAGTAGCTACTGCGATATACTGTAATGAAGGCTATGTGAATGTGGTCTCTCTTTCTCTCAAAATATCTTACTGTGCTACGCACCCTTCTTCTTGGGAGGATGTGGGGTGATAAAAGGTCCACGTGGCCAGAAGGAGCAAGGGGAGTGATGCAGGCCTGTGACAGAGCGGGAGGCTACTGTTGGCCTTCTAACAAGGGCCACAAGGAGGACCATCTGCTTCTGGCCTGTGGTGGACTGTAGGAAACCACAACCTCAGAAAGCGAAATCTTGGATAAGTGGGGATTGCTGTTTATGATAAGCATAATACCCAGTGCTGTTCACACCTACGGAAATAGTTAAAAAGATAATTTCCAGTTTGAAATGGATCGGGGTACAATAGGAGTTCTCTGCTGCTGTGGAAACTTAGGCTGATCGCACTAGTTTGGAAACCTGTTGGACACCCCCGCTAAAGCTGTACACATGCTTCCCTGAGACCCCGCGGTGCTGCTCCTGGGAACGGAACGTACGAGGACACACACAACGCTTGTGCAAGGGCCACGTAGGCAAAGACTAGAAAGAAGCCAAATACGTTTCAGAACAAGAGTAGATAAACCAGCCGCAGTGTAACGATACAGATCGTATTTTCAGGCAGCGAGAAAGGATGGTTTCTCCTGCTGAAGCTCCCTCTGACGACAAGGACAGGTCTCAGGGCACTGTGCTGGGCAGAGCAGTAGTTACCCGGATTCCACTGATAGAAAGTTCACGCTCACTTGAGCGTGGTTACTGCCGGGGGTAGGTAGTAACAGGACGGGGACGGCCTCGCAGCAGGGCCAGGGGGTTCTGGTTCTTGATCCGAGTGTTGGTTACATGCTGTGCGCACTCCCTGCTCACTCACTAAGCAGCGCACTTGGGGTTTGTACCTTTTTACGCCTTGTTGTATACTTGGATAAATGGTTTTAAGATATGACCAATATGTGTCTGAAGAATGTTGTACCAGACAGTCCCAGTACTCTGTCCATCACACAACAGCATGACTTCCTGCAGGCGTATCTGCCCTTAGATCAGGTGGTGACCCGAAGGGTTCTCTGCCTCGAAGCTAAGCACAGAGCAGTCTTAGTGCTAACAGTGTAAACTCTGATTGTCTGGGGCTTTGGTTTCCTTGTGGAGGACGCTCTGTTGTGCAGTAGGTGTGCATTTCTGTGTTCCAGGAGGCCCTTCTTCCTGGTGACGCTGGAGTCACTTGGTGCCTCCCTCCTGGCCAGCTGTCATTCTCACAGGAGCTGTCTTCTCACTGGGAAGAGTGAGTGAATGAATCCACAGCTGTTGCTCATTCATTGTTGACCCACTGATGCAGAAAGGATTTACTGAATGCTTCCTCCTGTCGGCACTCCGAGAACATGGTGGCCCGAAAGACAGGAAGCCCCCATACGTGAGAGTCTGCCCCAGACCCTGCCGAGAGTGGCTGGGAGGGGTGAGACAGAAGCAACAAAGAAAACGTCTTCGGAGGTATAAGAGCGAGCAAAATGCAAACAAAACAGATACTGGCTAGCCTCTTGACCAACGCCAAAGAGGTGAGCTCAGCATTTTTGAGCGCGCTTTCCCTTGGGCAGCCTTTCTCAACTGGGCTGCCTCATCTCTATCACGGGATGTAGCAAATGGTGCTAGGAAAGTACTGCCTTTCTAGATGCATGGGAAAGAAGTGAATTCACTTTGTACACAGTGGCCGTGGAGTATTGGGCTTTATTCTCTGGTAGAACCCTGCTTGGGAACCCCTGGGGGGCCTTTTGCCAGTTCCTGAAGAGGCTGAGAAGGTAATGGAGCTTTAAAAAACCTGGAGTTTGAAAAGGTTTAAAAAAAAAAAATGGAATTCAAGGCCCCCCAGGTTTGGGTGCAGAGGGTTGATAACCCCGTAGGCTTTGCGTTGGAGCTCAGAGAAGCACCTACGTGGGAAGGCTGTTTGGAGGTCCCAGTCCCTCTGGGCCAGGCTAAGCTGGACTGCTAATTCTCCTATCCTTCCACCCAAAGCAAATATAAATTCTCTCCAGAGAAATATGTAACATAGACTTTAAATTTTTTTCTGTTAATTTTTTATATATAAATACAAGTTGAAGTCCCCATAATAATAAATGGAGGAAAAAAATAGAGATAGTAGATTCAGATATCAGATATAAACTTAAAATAACTCTATGTTCTATATCACCTAGGAATTAAAAGATGAGATTGATGGTTTAAGCAGAGAACTGGAAAATATAGAAATACAGAAAGCAGATATTGTAGAACTGTAAAATGCAACAAAAAGAACTAAGTAAATGGTTTTTAGCAGATTAGATGCAGATGAAGGAAGAAACAATGTTGAAGAAGTCAATTCAAATGAAGCAGAAAGACAAATCTCAGACAACACAGAAACTCTCGCGAGGCCCAGCAGCTTCTGGTGGCCACCTCCCTCACATCAAGTCCTGCAGGTCCCAGATGACCTGGCTCCTGTCCTTGCTTTGGCTCACTCAACGTGGCTGACTCTACCTTAGGACCTTTGTGCTTGTCATTCATCCTGCCTGAAATCTACCCCCCACCCCCTTAAACAAATCTGCATAAGCAGCTCCTCACTCTCTTCACACTGGTACAGGAGTCCTTGCTTAAGGCTCCTCTGGCTGCCTCCCCCACCTCCCCTGTGCCATCATTGGGATGCTTGGTGTTCTCTGTCTGCCGCCCCACCAGAATGTCAGCCCTCCAGGGACAAGGATGCATTTTGGTTTTGTTTGTTTGGTACTGTGTCCCCCGTGCTTGGAGAGATGCCTGGCAAGTAGTAGGCATTCAACAAATGCCCACCTCCTTTGGAAAGCAGAAAAATAGATGTAAATATCTTCGGCATGATGTGCATAATGTGGCCTTAATGCAGTTTAGTAATTCCCCTTTCTTCCATCCTCATGGGATTTCTGGTTTAATTTGGTTTTCTTTAATATTCTGTATACAGTTTTCCCTTCCCTTGTTTGTGGAATTACTGGGTTAACCTCTTTGTTATCTAATTTTCCTTTATTGTGTTTTTGAACACCTTGTCAAATCCAAACAGATGTAATTGTGGCTGTTAGGTATGAGCTGAGAGGAGAGAAATCGTTCTGTGAATGACTGACGTAGCTCTGTTTTCCCAAGCTGGGTTCACTTGTGGAGAGGATCACAGCTGGTCGTGGGCAGCTGCTGCTTCATCCAGAACCATGGCAGCAGCAGCATTTGCTGAATGGACACGCAGACAGTGCAGTTTTAGACAAAGTTCTAAGAACTGATCACATTCTATAAAAGACAAAACTATGGATAGCTTTGCTGTTTCTCTGGCTTAAGAGTTTGAGAATGTTAAAAGGGATAGATCCTTAAATAAATCTACCTTTATTGGGCGAGTCAAGCAGGTTTCGTATATATTTTCTGGTTAATCGTTGGAAATAACCATAACATGGATCACAATTCCCCTTTGGCAAATTATAAAATTGAGGTTTGAGGAGGTTAGGTGATATTCCCAATGCTGCACAGTTAGAGCTGGAATTTGAACACAGCATCAGACTCCAAAGGCTGATGGGAAGAATTTGTATAGTCTAGAAGCTGTGTATAGTATATTCCTCCTAGCTGTAAACAATACCTAAGGATGTGATTTGATTGTTGAATTAATGATATTTAAATGATTATGGAAAAGATTCTTATTTTGAATTATTATTAATATTGTGATTTTTGTCCTTAATTATAAATCAATTTAGTTATGTGATATGTTCATGGTCATTGGTAATACTTGACAAGGATATTATTACTCAGAACCCCAGGAAAATGTGTTTTTGAAAAGACTGTTTTTAGCTTAATGTTTATCTTATAAAGTCAAAATAATCATTATAAGGTTATAGATGTTTTATAATATTTTATTTATTTGAGCATGAGCACGAGTTGGGGGAGACAGAGGGAGAGGGAGAAGTGAGTCTCTGCAGACGCTTAACCGACTGAACCACCCAGTCACCCCAAGACTATAGATTTTAATGTATTATAAATTAAAACTTCTTGCATTTCAAAATGACCAGATATCACCCTAATTAAAGGCAGACGCTTAACCGACTGAGCCACCCAGTCACCCCAAGACTATAGATTTTAATGTATTATAAATTAAAACTTCTTGCATTTCAAAATGACCAGATATAACCCTAATTAAAGTGAGGTGTTATATAGGGTAATTGTTTCCTTTTAAAAGGACATAAAACTGAAATATTATTTTTGAAATTCAAGTCTTTTATAAATTCTTCTGTTTAAAATGGCTTTTCCCAGCTTAAATGTTATGCTTGATTTTACTTGTGACAGAAATAGAATTAAAAATAGGTCATGCTGTTTCCTTTATCTCGGAAAAATCTCTTTTCAAAAATCTCTTTGGTATTTTGACCATGTGTCAGTTGGAGTTTTCTAGGTCGGGAATGGCAAACAGAGAATCTCTACCTATGTGAGAACATGTTTCTCATATAGCTCTGGCATCAAGCAAGTGTCCAGGTCACCCTCTCAGTTAAATTCCACATAGACAGACGTCTTCACTGTTAAAGATGAAAGCTCGGAGGTGTAACCTGTTGAATCAGTAACTCTTTGTTAATAAGGCAAGACTTCATATCAATATACATTTATTTCTTGTCCATGTTTGTTTGCAGTTTTTAATAATGTTCTGACTTTCAGAAATAGCATACAGAGTTTTAAAAGGGAATTTTTGCTGAGGACAGGCGATGTAAGACCGGTAGGTAATGTTTGACAGAAGAATTCGGGTGAGGTCTCATTGCCAACATTTATCGTATTTTATAATAAATACTGCATTTGATTCTACAGTATCTCCTTAATTTCCATTCATCTTAAAGAAGTTTTTGGTCTACTTCCTGCTGCTTGGTCCATACTTAGTTTTCGTCGTCATTCATTTATTCAACAAGGTCACTGTGAGCCTCCAACATGGCAGACGTTGAGCATATGAGAACAAGCAAGGCTTGGGTCTTACCCATGAGGACCTTGCAGACTCAGGGGGAAGAAGGAGGCGGTGGGATAATTCCAGGTCCCTTGTATTAGCGAGTTCTCAGTTATCGTGGAAGCACAAAGGAGGGTGTGAAACTTAAGCCTGAGGTCTTCTGGTGGAAAACCTAGAAGGGGGTAGCAGAGGGAGCAGCGGGTGCAGAGCATTTACAGCATGAAGCGGGGAAGCTTCTAGAGGTGCTGTGGCACACCCTGTGCTGTCTCTGGGCAGGATGCTGAGGCGAGCCCACGCGAGGCTTGGCGAGGTGTGCTTTATTTTGTAGAAACAGGACGAGTCGGGAGTGGAGATTTGTAAGCAGGGAGGCAGCAAGCTCAGACCCACATTTTAGTGGCTACTTCTGGAGGAAGGTTTAGAGGAGGGAGCACTTCCAGGGAGATGAGTTAGAATATCTTACGAATCCAGCTGAGACCTTCTGGGCGATTGTACCGCAGTCATCATGGGGATGCAGCGATGGCATGGAGGTAGCTGAGAACTTCCTGCCGGGGGAGATGCTGGGGGGAGGGGAAAGCCCCAGGCACTGACTCTGCCCAGATGAAGGTGCCTTCAGAGAACTTTGTGGAGACCAGGGATTCTCAGCGTTTTAACAGACATGTGTATCTCCTGTGCCATCCCACTCACAGGTACAGGACCCTGTTTTATAAGTGTGGCAAAGGAGATAAAACATCTTTGCACTGCATTTGAATAAAGTCAGGGAACTCTCTTAAGCTTCCTTCTGAGGGAATTCAGTAGGTCCTTGGAATAAGCAAGTTCATAAGGCCCATGCTCAGGGCAGGACCCAGGACCAGGCGGGGGTGCATCTGCATGCTTTTTCCTCTGCAGGCACTCGGTCCAGCAATCGAATGAGCATTGATGTATTGAGCCGCCCTTCCTAGGCTCCAGGCACTCTTCCTGCTCTGTGTAAAAGAGTAAACAAGACACTATCTGTGTGGGTAACAGTGGGGGAGGCCAAGGCCCACTCCTTCCCACCCAGGAATGGAGATGTGCGTATCTGCTCAGTCGCTGCATCACACGGCGTCTTGGGACTGAGCAGATACAGCAGGAGAGGAGAGTCCTTCGAGCCTCAGAGTGAAAAATTCCCTTGGCACAGGGTGGGGATGCAGAGGCTTGTTGGGAGCAGCTCAGGACGTACGGCAAAAAATGAGGCTGACATGTTGACTAGGCCATGTCACAAAGGGGCATGTTCTCTTGGAGAAAATACAGAAATGTGGGAAATTACCTGAAGATTTCAAGTGTAAAGAAAATCGTTCAACACGTCTGTGCACTGCCAACAGGGACATAGATGTCCCCCACACCAGGTTCTGAAAGGCTTTTTAGAGTAGACTCTCAGCTTAGTGGTGTGATTGACCCAAGTCTGTGATGCCCCGTCTCTACTAGATTTATGATTTCTACCCAATTACATGTTAATCTGTAACAAATAATGTATTCACTGTTTGTTAAAATCCCTGATCTGGCCTCAGAAAAATCTAAAGAGGAATTTCTTAATATCAAATTAAATAAGTAAGAAAACCAGCAAGCAGTAGTTGGAAACACTAAGAGCATTCAAAAAAAGAACAAAAAAGAGAAACCAAAAGAGAGAGCGCACTGCTGATGCCCAGATTGGTTCTCAGACAAAGAAACCTAATGCTGAGGGGCTCTCACTCACTCTGCCTGCCGCCCTTCCTCATGTAACGATCTTGAATCCTTTCTGATGAAATCCCCGATTGTCTACGAGTGACCTCCTCTCCTGCCTTGCAGTAAGATGGCCGATGATCAACAAGAACCCCTCTACTCCTTCCTAGAAACTTACAAACGTATGTGCACCTACACTGAGCTTTTCTTCTCTCCAGTCACGTTGTTCTTCACGCTTCCCTGTGTTATTCAAGTGTCGTCCACCGAACAGACAATTTTTGTCATGGGAGGAGCTCTGCCCCCCATGGCCAAATCCATCTGTAAAATCATCATGAAAGAAATTATGTGAGAATTGCAATTTTAATCCTTTAAAATCTTCAGTGTAAAAACATGGAAGTCAATAATTCAGTGACCTAAACAATTTGAAAATGCAAGAACATTTCTAGCCTTGTAATATCTGACACAATAATTGAACAAGGAATGAATGACATAACTGTAGGGTTAAAATAGTATAGCACTGAACATTTAGTTATTTAGAACATTTACTATAGCACTGAACATTTAGTATAGCACTGAAAGTTCCACTCATTTACAATCTTGATCCTTTAAATAAACAGAGCCGTGGAATTCTTCACTTGGTGAAGCCATACTCTTCAGGCTCCTAACACATTCCTGGAGAACCCTGAGCTCCTCATTGCCACACTGTGCAGTGCCATGACCTAATGACCAGTCCAGCCCTCCAGATTCACCGTCGTCTTCTGTGTCTGCACCCTGTTTCCTGTGTCCCTAAGCCACAAGGTGGATCATGTCACTCAGAACTCAAATCCGTGCTGTTGTTTATGGGTTTCTCAGTTTCATTGCTCTCTGCTCTTTACAGGGTGCCCCCAGCAAGCTGCTGGTTTTCCTGGATGTGAGGGTTCTCAGATTTCTGTACCTCTGCTGTTTGGCACCTGCTGTTCATTCTGCCTGGTTTTTATTTTTAATGATTTCAACAGCTGCTTTTGCTTTTCTCGGCTTTTATAACAAAGTGCTAGCATTGGCACTTTAGGGTCGTCTTCTCCATTCCCATTCCCCTTTGGGCAACTTTGTGCCACCTCAGTGCTCACATTTGCCACAGCACCTGACCTGTGGTGTTATCATTATCTCTTTAGGGCTCCGTTGTCTCCCTCGCACCACACCAGAGTAGACAATGACACTCCTGTTCCATTCGTCATGTCTAACTGAATGCCAGGAACAGGGTAGGAGGCAAGTGGAAGGGCTTTGGTTTGTTCTTGCTGTTTTTTAATTTAACTTAATATTGCTCTTCCTATTAGGAACACCAGGTTATTTTAATTTATGAACTCACCAGGATTATCAGTAATACCTGCATTTGTATGACTTACTGTGTTATTAAAATCCTATCAGTTTTGTTGTTGTAATCTTTGCCTATATCTTGTCAGATAGCTCTCTCCTTGCGTTGGTCGTTGGAAGATCACCAAATGAATAATCTGCCTTTTGCGACTGTGAGGAACACTGTGGTTTATATATTGTGTGCTAAGTGTATTCTTCACTTTTATTTTTCCTCTGCCCCTATTTATTGAGTTTTCATTTTATGTTTTATTCTGTCTTGTGCCCAAAGTACTAGACATGCAGCTCTTCAACAAATACTAAGTTCTTCCTTTATGAAAAAGCATCTAAAAGAAAAATAGGTGATCTTGTGCAAAATGTTTGAGCCTCATTCCTACAGAGACAGTACTGCCTCTTAGTGTTGATGTTTGTTTTACAAAATGGAAATCATTATAATTTTTTAGATATTTGGGATTGCCTAAGCCAAGTAAATTGAGGTCTAATATTTAATAGATGCTTTTTAAAAGAGACTAAGTTATTCACTAAGTTATTTGGCTCATACCCTTGCACGCAGTGGTTTCTGATGTTCTGTATCTGAATCTGTTAGCTGTGTTGTTTGAGAAATCCAGGAGAGAGGTCTTTATGGGTAATGCTTTAATATAATAATTAATTATATAAGCTGTCCTTCATAAAGTTATTAATACATGTTGTGCACTTTTGCTGTAATCTGTACATATGTATATATATATATAATTTCCCATCCCTTCAGAATATTTAAGGGATTCACAATTTACAGGTAAAGAAACAGATTTCGATATGGGAATGAGCCTGCCTAAAATCATTGATGGTAACTTATGGAAGCTCATCTAACTCCAGATCCTTTCTCTCACCCCTTGACCACATTTCTGTACTTCAAGAGATCTGGTGGTAATCACTAAACTGATTAATACTGGTAAGACCAATGTTCCAAAATAGGTGTTTTTTTCAGGCTCATTTAAATATTAAGCATATAGCAATTAATCCAAGGTCACTATATAATTGACTAATACCAGAAACTTGGTGATCAGTTTCAGGGTAGGATTCATACATTCATGGACATAAATGTCATTGTAATATATCTAATTTGATTTTATAAAATGGTCATTTCTCTGGACCTTCTTGACTTCCACAGTGCTTTTCAAATAACCACAGTGTGCTTGTTTTTAAATCTGCAGAATGTCCTCAGTTTGAAGCCTGTCTCCAGTAGCACTAGGAGGATGGCTTTTGCTCTTGTTGTTGTTGTTGTTATTGTTGAGTTGTAAGAGTTCTTTTTATTTTCTGAATATGAGACCATTATCAGATATGTGATTTGGAAATATTTTCTCCCATCCTGTGGACAGTCTTCACTGTTCTTCTAATGTCATTTGATGCATATGTTTTTTAATTTTGATGAAGTTTATTTTTGTCTATATTTCATTGGCCGTTTGTGCTTTTGCTGGCATATTAAGAAACTCATAACTGTTTGAAAATTACAATGATTTACAACTATGATGTCTTCTAAGAGTTGTATAATTTAGCTTGTATACTTAGATGTATGATGCATTTTGTATTTGTTTTTGTATACGGTGTGAGGTAACAGGACAGCTTTATTCTTTTGTGTGTGGGTATCCAGTTTTTCCCACACCATATACTGAGAAAACTGTTCTATTCACCATTGAGTTGTCTTGGCAGTCTGTTGATAGTGAGTTGACCATAGCTGTAAGGGTTTATTTCTATACGCTTGGTTCTGTTCTGTTGATCTGCATCTCTACCAGTACCTCACTGTTTTGATTACTTAGCTTTGTAGTGAATTTTGAATTGAGAGAATGTATGATCTAACATGGGGAATGTCCCATGTGTATTGAGAAGAATGTGTATTTCACCCTCACTGGGCTGACTGTTCTATATCTGTCTGTTAGGTATACTTAGATTATATTGTTCAAATCTTCTATTTCTTTTTTGATCTTTTTTTTTTTTAATGTTCTTTTTATTATTGAAGTGCGATGTTGAAGTTCCCAGCTATTGTTGTTGGATTATCTTTTTCTTCCTAAAATTTTGTCAGTTTTTGCCTCATATATTTTGAGCTCTATTGTTTTATACACACACACACACACACATAATAAAAATGTATGCGTGTGTGTGTGTATATATATATATATATACACACATATATAAATATATATAATATATATAAATATATAAACATATAAAAATATATGCTTGTATGTATTTATATATATTTATATATTTTATATGTGTGTGTGTGTATATATATACACACACACATGCATACATTTTTATAATTACCATCTTGATAGACTGACTCTTCTATCATTATAAGTAAATGTGCTTTTTTATTCTGGTACAATTCTTATCTTAAAATCTATTTTTGCCTGATATTAGTGCAGCTATGGTAGTCCTCTTTTGATTCGTATTTCCATAGTGTATCTTCTTCCATCCTCTTTTTTTTCCAATGTATTTTTTATCTTTGAATCTAAAGTGTATCTCTTGTAGACAGCAAGTGGTTGGATCTCATAAACATTGATGCCAATTTCTGTTATTTAATCCATTTACATTTAGTGTAATTACTGATAAAGTTGGTTTTATATCTGCCATTTTGCTATTTTTCCCTTTGTCTTGTGTTTTTTTTTGTACCTTACTATCTCTTTCTGTTGTTAGATTTTTTAATTTGAGATCACTTTAACTGCATTGTCATTTTTTTCTGTTTCTTTTTTAAAGATATTTATTTATTTATTTATTTATTTATTTATTTGACAGAGATCACAAGTAGGCAGAGAGGAAGGCAGAGAGAGAGGAGGAAGCAGGCTCCCCACTGAGCAGAGAACCAGACATGGGGCTCTATCCCAGGACCCGAAATCAGGACCCAAGACGAAGACAGGGGCTTTAACCCACGAAACCACCCAGGCGCCCCTTCTTGGATTTTTTTTCTTTTTTAAGATTTTATTGATTTATTTTTAGAGAGAGTGCACATGTATGTGTAGGCTGAGAAGGGGCAAAGGGGGAGGGAGAGGGAGAGAGAATCTCAGGCAGAGCCTTATGCAGGCTCAGTCTCATAACACCGAGATCATAACCCAAAATGAAACCAAGTGTCAGATGCTGAGTCAACTGAGCCACCCAGGCCCCTCTCTTTTCTTGTTTCTTATTTTATTAGTCTACCCTGGAGAGTACAATTTGCTTTTTAACTTATGTCAATCTTTTTCAAAATTATACCAACTTTATTTTAACAGTACACAAAAGCTTTGCTCCTCTTTAGCTATGTCCTTACCTGCCCACTCTTGTGTTGGTACTGTCATACAAGTTGTAGCTTCATACATTGTGTGCCCATCAACACAGAATTGTAGTTAGTTCTTCATCCAGTTGCTTTTTAAATCAAACAAGAGAAAAAAGGAATTGCAACAAAAACACATTTATAGTTTAGTATTTCTTTAAGTAGCTACCAGTATCAGTGTTACTTGTATTTTTTTCATGTGAATTCAAGTTACTTTTTAATGACCTTTCACTTTACCTTAAGGACTCCTTTTACTATTTTGTGTAGAACGTATCACCTGTTGATGAACTCTCTGTTTTTATTTCCTGAGAATACATTAATTTTTCTATTTTTGAAGGATAGTTTTGCTGGTTATAGAATTCTTAGTTGACAATCTTTTTCTCTTAGTACTTGGAATGTGCAATCCCATCATCTTCTGGCCTCCTCGGTCTTTCTTGAGAAATCAGCTTTTGATCTTATTGTGAATCTCTTTCACATGATAAGTGACTTCTCCCTTGCTGTTTTAAGATCCTCTCTTTGTCTTTTAACATTTTGATGATGACGTATGTAGGCATGGGTCTCTTTGAGCTTACCCTACTTGGAATTTTATGAGCTTCTTGGTAGGTTGGTAGATTAAAGTTTTTCATCAAATTTGGGAAGTTTTTAGCCATTATTTTTCTATATAATCTTTTGCTCCTTGCTTTCCTCTCCTTCTGGGTACCACATTATGCATACATTCATGCTTGATGGTATCCCACATGTCTCTGAGACCTTGTTTCCTTATCTTTTTGTATTTTCTTCCTCATACTGGATAATTTCAATTGATTTACCTTCAAGTTCACTTATTCTCTCTTCTGCCTAGTTATATCTGCTGTTGAACCTCGCTGGTGATTTTTCCATTTCACTTTTTGTACTTTACAACTCAAAAATTTCTTTAGATTCCTTATTATTTTCTATATCTATATTAATACTCTGTATTTTGTGAGGCATTGTTCTCATACTTCAGTTCTTTAGACACAGAGTATCCTTTAGTTTCTTGAATATATTTCAAGTAACTTATTTGTCTTTGGTAAGTCCAGTGTCTCAGCTTCCTCAGGGACAGTTTCTGTTGATTACTTTTTTCCTCTGTGTGAGCCATACCTTCATGTTTCTTTGCATATCACCTACTTTCTTTTTAAAACTAGAAATTTAGGGGTTCCTGGGTGGCTCAGTTGGTTAAATGTCTGCCTTCAACTCAGGTCATGATTCCATGGTGCTGGGATCAAGTTCCACATCAGGCTCCCTGCTTAGTGGGGAGTCTGCTTCTTTCTCTCTCAAATAAATAGATAAGATCCAAAATAAAAAATAAAAGTAGATATGTAACTTAATGTGCCAACTGTGGAAACTAAATGCTCCTTCTTCCAGTATTTTTTGTTTTCCTTTTTTATTTAATGACTTTTCCAAGCTAATATTGTGAGATTTATTATGTGTTGTTACTGAAGTGTCTCCTGTTACCTTAGTGGTCAGCTAATGATTGGACAGAGATTTTAATGAATGCCTGGAAACTAAGTCCCTAACATGTTGGAACAAGTCGTTAAGACTCAGCCAGTTGATTTACAACTAACTCCTTACTTGGCTTTGCCTTTCTTTCTTGTGCTGAACCTTCAGATCCCTGGAGAGAAGAGCTCAGGACCTTCCCAGGTCTTTCCTGGGCTTCTACATGGTACTCTGTAGACATGTAATCTTCTAGATTACCAGGAGTGTGTCAGAACTATTCAAAGGGCAAATGGATATCTTGTCCTCCCACTTCTCTTGCTGGCTTTTGATTAGACTGCTGTTTGTTCCACTACCTCAAGCAGCTAAAATCTTATATAATTGCCTCTAATTATTTTCTTTGAATAACCCCAGGGAAAAGGCATTTTGCACTGGATGAGCTCCAAGTCAGGTCAAATACAATACTCTCGAAATGAGGTTTTGAAGAACCTCACCCTTTTCTGCTTCCTCCAGTGGTCCCCAGATTGCTGGTGTCCACTGTGGTTACAGCTGTTGGTTTTCAAGGCTCCTGCAGAGCTGGGAATGGTGGGTTGGAAAGGGACTCATTAAAACATCACAGAGCTCACTGCTTGTACCAAGATTCAGCCAAGTTTTTAGAAAGAAATGCTCCTCAGATCTCTGCAATCCTTTTGTTAATTTTCAGACTTTTGACATTGTGGATTCTGAGAATTTTCCCAGTTTCTTTTGGCTTTTGTAGAGAAAATTTTTGGAGGTTTTTACTCATCATATTCACTGATGTCACACTTACATTTTTCTTTGTACCATAACAGATATATATTTAAATGTTAGCTGAATTAATAAAGAGTTACTGAAAGCAGAGTGTTGTTGTTTTTTTTTTCCAGAAACTTTTCTGACCTTTTATTATACTTCTCCTGTTTTATTTTAGGACTATGATGATGGATATGGCACTGCTTATGACGAACAGAGTTATGATTCCTATGATAACAGCTATAGCACCCCTGCCCAAAGGTAAGAGTCGATCTCTGATTAGACCCCCATTAACAGACACTTTTCTCTGTCCACATATGTACATTCTGGGAAAGGGGGATGATCGGACAGCAAGGGTACCATGACTTGGCTTGCTTTGTTTTTTGTTTGTTTTAATTGGAGAAGCACTCTCTATCCTACCAACTAGCATGTTTACTCCTCCCAAATTTATCATAGTGCTAAAGCAATAGGCTTGACAAATAAAAATGGGAATTTTTTTTACTCTAAAAATTTAACTTAGGTGTTCGGTATATTCTGAGGAGGAAGAGTGTCTACAAAGTCTGTGGCTGTGCAAGTCCTAAGGCTTAAAACCACATCAGCAATGTGTAAATATCCTACATTGTCAGTGCCTGCGGTGGAAAGACCCAGAAGTTTTGTTTGGCATTCACATAACGTTTCTGTTTCTTAGCAGCAGTGATCCTATTTTCTAACAACTTCAGATTCCTATTTGTGAATAATGAGGTAGCTCCAATTCATTTTCTAAAGAGGTATTTACCCAGAAATAAGTAAGTGTTATCCGAGGCAAAACAGAGCTTTATAGTTACCCTTGTGATATAATATACCTTGATGTTCATTGATATATAAAATCAGTTTATTCCTATTCAGAATGTTTTCTTAAATGCCTAGAAACCTTCTGGTTTTTGTTTAAAATTCTAAGTGGAGTACAAAAATTGACATGTATACAAAATACTGGCTTTACGAAGCATGAAAAAATAAGGACTATGTGATTGTTTCAATGAACTCATATAGTGCCGGACAACTTTGAATAGGTTGGTCCTGTTATTCCTGAGTTCTGGCACTGAGGCTGACATGGATAGGAAGTTCTTTCTTCTTTTTGGCTCATGTCAGATTTTTTTCTCATATAACTTATAATAGTTAAGAGCCTTCAAACTTGCAGTCTCCACTGGTCTTTTTGAGTAGGAGCCTGGTGCACTGTACTCGTGTCCTTGAGAGGGTTGGCACAGCCTGGGGGACTGGCACTGGTGGGTGCTGACCAAGACTTTACATATGGTACCTCCTGTTAGTGTCCCAGCAACCGTATCAAGCGTGTGGCCCTGTTCCCACTGTAGAGAGGAAGGATTGAGTAATGTGCCAGAAGTCCCAGGTGGAGTGTAAGCCTTACTCACATGTCTCATTTAATCTGCATGGTAACAGCAGGAGTTACTGTATCTGTTTTATAGATGATGAAAAGGGCTCAGAGGAGTCACTGACCAACCCACAGTGTGAGCCCAGACTTAGAAAGCGTATCGCCTTTCCACTTTAAGCCGTGATAGTGGTCACGATGAGGATGGTGACAGTATTAATATGGTGGGTCACAAACATTCACTGCTTCCGTCGTTCCTTCACCCACATGTATCGAATGTCCATGTGTGTTGGGCTCTGTGCCCGATGCTTGGAATACAAAGATTATTGAGACAGAGACCGTTTCTTTGAAAAGCTCATAGTCTAGAAGGAAACAACAACAACAAAATACTCAAGAGCAGTGTAATGTGACCGTCATTATGAGAGGTCTGAGGGGAAATTCAGTATTTCTGGAAGTAGGCAGCGCTAATGTCTGCTTGAGAACACTGAGGACATTTCACTGCGAAAGGGGAAGTGGGAGGGAGCGTCACTGGGGTCCCAGCAGGGAAGGGCATTTCACAGAGCTGGAATAGCAGGGCCAGGGCTTGGCATCGTAAGTGGCGTCTGGAGCCGCCCTGGCTCTGCGGGAGGCGATGAGGTGGGAGCCCGCGACTCCCTGCAGGGGGCTGGGGCCCCGCGCTGCAGGCGGTGAGCAGGGGGCAGCCCGTAGAGTTACACGCGGGGACGGTGCTTTTCGACTTGGATTCACTGTCATTCCAGGGCAGCGGAGGGGCTGGACTGACAGGTGGTGAGCCGAGAGGCAGGGACCAATTAAGAGGCTGGTACGTTATAAGGGCTTTCAGTGTCATGGAAGACTCACTTAAAGAGACGTCTTGCTTGACAGCCAGTCTGCCTTCTTTGAAGTGATCTTTTCAGTGTTGCAACTCATCACACCTGAAGGAGGACAGAGACTTGTGTGCGGGTTGCCCACACCGACAAATGTAGAAGCCGCTCTTTGCTAGGTAATCTGAGTATTCATTTAATCCTCATGACCTGCGACATAGACATGAGCCCTTTTATAGGAGAAGGAACGCGGGGACTGGCCTGGGACCACACAGCTTACAAGGAGAGGAGCGGGCTTTCCCCCGCGGTCCGCGGCCACACGCAGCCTCCCCGCAGCGTCGCAGGCCCCACAGGACAGCTCCGTCCCATAAACCCAAGGGAAGCAGCTGTGCTGTGGGGTGGGCTGGAAAGATGGTTTCAAGCTCTGTGGCAGTCTGTAGGAGTCACCGTAACAAATTCCCACACTCCAGGAGGCTTAAGCAACAGAATTTTATTTCCTCATGGTTGGGAGGCTGGAAGTCCAAGGTCTGGGTGTTGGGGGATTTGGTGTTTCCTGAGGCTGCTTCCTTCAGCTCGCAGAAGGCCACCTCCTCGCTGTGGCCTTGCATGGTCTTTCCCTGTGCACATGCATCCTTGGTGTGTCCCTGTGTGTCCGCATTTCTTCTCCTCTGATGGTGCTGGTCACATTGGATTAGGATCCACAAAGGGCCTCATTTTAACTGAATCACCTCTTCGAGGGCCTTGTCTCTGATTCCAGTGCCTTTCGGAGGTACTGGGCTGGGGGCTTCAGCATGTGCTTTGGGCGGGGGACACGGTCTGGCCCATAACAGGCACATATGTTGACAGCGCTTTAAGCACAACAGTCTGTGTGTCAGAATTAGAATAGCGAACTTTCAGAGCCTCCCTAGGATCAGATAGTGCGATTTAACAAGGAAATCACCACCACCACTGTCTTAAGCTGTTGAGCCTTTCCTCTGCGCCTGGTCCTGTCCGTCCTCTCTCCCCTGTCAGCACGTCCTAAAATACTGCTCCTACAACTCACGTCCTCCCCTCCCGTACAGGTTCAGAGAGGTGAAGTGACTCAACCACACTCTGAAGCCCAAGCGTGGTCCAGACCCAGCCTGGCGCCACAGCATCCTCTTTGTCCTGTGTCCCCTTGCCTCCATTCTCCCCTTGTCATGGCTTTGATTTCAGCGGGGGGAATTCCTATTAGTATTTCCCATATACAGTATTCAGTAATCGAATACTTCATGGGGCTTTAGAATCCCATAGGCATCAGGCCTCCATCTGAACTGGAGGTGTTTCCTTATCAGATTGGACTACCTTAATTACACCTAAAATTCCATTTATGCTGTATATTAATGTTGTACGCCAGGACTCATTAAATGAAGGATCTTATTTTTCCAGTTTTACATTCGATCCTTTCAGCAAAATAGCATTCCCAGTGCCACGGCTCTCAGGAAGCACACAGCCTTAATGTTCACTAATAGGTGACACCGGGTAACACCCGATGACCTGTAGTCTGCAGTTCCTTGGATTTGACTCTTCAGGATCTGTAAAATTAATTTTGTACTTCAATAATTCTCTCAATCAGAATTTGAAATCCCCTTCTGTGCCGTAGTTGTAAGGTTCAGTATGACTCAGAATTCTTCACCTGATCTGCTTTGAGATGACAGAGCTGTTCTGAAATATTCTTTGGCACAACATGGTGTGGAAGAAAGCATGAGCAGAGGTTCTCCTGCACGTCCACCACGGTGGCCACTAGCTCATGTGGCCGGTGTACCTTGAAATGTGGCTGGTACAGATGGGGGTGTGCTGGAAATGTAGGACGTTCACCAGAGTCCTAAACTTAGCATGAAATAAAGAATGTAAAATGAATTCATTACTAAAATTTATTTTACCTGTTTCCTCCTCCTCCTTCTTCTTCCTCTTCCTCTTCTTTCTAATGTAGCTACTAGAGAACTTTAAATTATAGAGTTCTCTTGAATAATGCAGAGTTAAAGACAGGCTCACTCTGTCTCTCTGGCACACAGTGTAGCATCTCCAGATTAGGGTCCACACCCTTCCGAGAAGCAAGTCAGTTCACCAGGTGCAGAAAGAGAATTAGGGAAGGTCAACTTGTATTCATACTTTCAAAATTTCTATTTTGATGTTTCGTGTTATGTGTAAATATAACCGTTTAATACTCTAGTGCACATGTTACACAAGAACAGTTACAGTTATAAGATCAAAAGTAGTTTTCTTTCTGATAACAGATGTGTTATCAAAAACTTCTGGAGGTCTGGGCCATAGTGGTTAGAGTCTGGCTGACCTGTATTTAGACCCCACTTCAGTATTTGCTGGCTCTGTGGCTTTGGGCAAGTTACTTGACCTCTCTAAGCGAGTTACTTGACCTCTCTAAGTTACTTGACCTCTCTAAGCGTCAGCTTGTAGAAGGTATAGCTCTGTTTCTTCTGTAGATGGTCAGCCTACAAGCTGAATGAGACAGGAAAGCCTATAGTCTGTGGGAATTGTTGGGGGTAGGGAGAAATCATGTCATCCACAGTGTCTTTTCTGTGAGAGCATTAATGAGGTAATCTGTGTACGGCAGTTAGGGCACAGTGTAAGGCAGTTAGCACATTGCGCTGAGTAAATCCTGGTTGCTGCCCTCCTTTCCCAGTTCTAAATTGTTCTGTGTCTCATTCCACATAGGCAAGGTACTAGAAAATCTGGAAGGATTGTGTGAGTGAATGATTTACAGGGAAAATGAGAAGAGAGGGGACCTTTTGGAGGGCTCCTCCCCCTTGGATGGTCAGTATCAGTATTTAACATAAACTGGGATTAGCTAGAACTGAGCAGCTAGAACCCACTTGAAAAGAAAATAGAGCAAAACAGAAGACTCATATGGGTGGCCACTGGGTATTTTTACCTGCTGTGCAGAAGGGTCCCTTTCACTAATGACGTTTAAACTTCATACGCTATAATCATTTTATGACACCATTTTGCTGTAGAAACAACAGTTTCTCTCAGGAGGTTTTACAAACTAGGAATTATTTTCTCCCGATTTTCAAATACCTTGTATTAAAATTAGTACAAACGAGAATCCCTACAGAGTGATAGAAAATTCAGTATAGTTCAGCTACATTTCCCTACTGATTTTTCTAATGACCTTGATAGTGCTAATACGGTAGTGTAAAACAAGGCATTGTTTCTCTAACGTCACACATTTAATGAGTGACAAGCTCTCCACACAATTACTGCGAAGAGAAATATGAACTATTCTTTATAATACTGGAATTGTTCTAATATACATTGGCTCAAAAATAGTTATGATGGGGGGCACCTGGGAAGCTCAGTGGGTTAAGCCGCTGCCTTCGGCTCAGGTCATGATCTCAGGGTCGTGGGATCGAGCCCCACATCGGGCTCTCTGCTCAGTGGGGGGCCTGATTCCCTTCCTCTCTCTCTGCCTGCCTCTCTGCCTACTTGTGATCTCTCTCTGTCAAATAAATAAATAAAATCTTTTAAAAATATATAGTTATGATGGACTTCTGTAGACAGCAATGGTACATAGAGCTGGTGATGGACGGCCTCGGCCCTCAGACACCTGCCCCTCCCCTCACATGACTCAAGACTTCAAAAAAGTCCTAATTTTGACTCTGAGAAATCACTTGTAAATATATCCATCTCATTCTAAACTAAACAGAATTCATTTTTTATTGAACGTTTTATTTATCCTAAAATAATTGTGGTGTAAAACACGATGACCATAGACTCAGGAAGTTGCTGGGAGAGTAGATTGCAGGCTTCTTACACACAAGAAGGTAACAACAGTATGAGGAGAGAATATGTTAAGAGCTTTACTGTAATAATCATCTTGCTATAAATTTGTAAATCAAGTCATCACATTTATTAAATATCAAGGTATCTTCGATTGTGTACCTAGTAATTATGAATTCTCAAAAGAATATTTGATTCCTATTGTGATCATAAAGAAAGTAGAACAAAAAGGTTTCAGAAAAGTGTTAGTGGATGACTATGTGGTAAAAATCGTGAGTTTCTGGATGAGTTTAATAGGACATTCCAGTTTCCCAAGAGCTTTGTGGTTTGACCGTACTTTCACGTACATATTTCATTCCATCCTCCAAAATCTCTGTGAAAGCACTTAAAATTTCTGAAGGAAAGAATTTGGAATAATAGCTGCCTGTTTTGGAGGCTCTCTTGAGTCTAGTACTCAGCATTTATGTTCTTCACAGTCAGTATCTCCGATTTTCACAGTGGCTGCACGTGGTGAGTGCCCCGCACACAGAAGTTAAGGAGAGCAGTGTTTAGCAACTTTCCCAAGAATGCACAGCTGAGAAGTGCTGGAGGAGCCTGGGTTTTTGTCTAATGCCAAGAACCATTATTCAGCTAAGAAAAATTTTTCAAAATGTAGAATCGTATTGACTTGTCTTTGTAAAACAGCAGCTATGCCCTCTATCCGGATAGGCAGGGTGACGGAAGCT
Organism: Mustela lutreola; assembly: GCF_030435805.1. Lineage (NCBI taxonomy): Eukaryota > Metazoa > Chordata > Mammalia > Carnivora > Mustelidae > Mustela > Mustela lutreola. The sequence continues at coordinate 6,789,823 of NC_081292.1, read as the reverse complement.
GCCAGAAGCTGTGCGCGCCCTGGGTTTGTTTTCAAATACCAATTCCAAGGAAAGCAGTGAGACAAAAATTAATGTCGCCATATGCCCAGTGCCTGTTTGCTGTCACTGCCCCTAGCGGCTGGAGGGACTGTATGTCCAGCAACGCCTTCTCAAGAGCCGACCATGGAGGTCGGAGAAGGATTTGGGATTTTCACTTTGGAAACAAGGACCTATTGTTTAGCTTAAATTATAACCACTTCAACATCAATGTAACTGTTTTTCAGAAGATAATCAGTGTGTGTGTGGTGTCTTGTTTGCCTGTCAAGGACTTTTTTTAAAGGCAGTAATGGTTTGGTGTGGATCAGGGTTTGTTCACTCTGCCTGGTCAGATTTCTGCAAGTGTGCTCTCACTCAGCCACCTCCCCTGGGTCGTGTTCTGCTTGCTGCACGGCTACCTATGATGCCTCTGAGCGCTCCCACTACTCTGACTAGGTAGTGGGAGCGGTCGACGAACAAGTACATCCCTCCTGTGTTGTATAGACATTGGCGAAAAGCAGAGATACCAGCCCAGATTATACCGTAAACCCATAAATTCCTTAATTCTCAGCCAAGGACTCTGTAGTAAGAAAGGAGGGGGGCTATTGTGCGAAGGGGAAGCCAGCATCTAGAAGGGAGGAGGGAAGGACAGACCAGGCTAAAGTGTTGGCAGGATTGAGAATTGCTCTGAGGACCATCACTGCACGCTGACCAGCCCTGCAGAGTACGGGTCACACTCCGAGAGATACGTGCATGTGGTGTGAAGCCTAACCTGTTTATCAGGTGCAAATGATCACTCCCAGCTCATTCTTGGGAACACAGACCCAGAGAAAGATTTAATAAGTTACTCACTTGGTGACTTGATTTCAGCCCATTTCTTTCTATTATAGGAGTGTTTTTCCAAGAGTAGTTCACATACCACTGATATTTCACAACACGATTTTCAGATGGCACACAGGCAGACCTCTTTTTACAGTTCTTATGATAGATTTTAAAATTATTGGGAAAATATACTTAGCATGTCAAGCACACGATTCTATGAATATTGCTACAATTCAGTTCTGATCCATGGAGGTGAAATCAGAGTCGATACAGAGACTACTGTTCAGTCACTGGTAGGATGAGTGGTGCACATGGGTGACAGAAGTCCTGACAGCCGTCCTGGAGGGACTGCAGTGTGACCAACACTGCACTGGGTTTGTTTTCTGGGGACTGGCCCCCTGGGGTATGCCACTGCTGAGGTGGGAGGGGCGATCAGTGAACCAGGGCCATGATCGGGCCTCATTTGGAGTTACTAAACTCAATACCTTGACTATATTGAGAGCAAGCCAAGAAGTTTTATAGCTTCAGCAGGAAATTCCTTAGAATTAAAGTAGTAAAAAAAATAAAGGAAACGTTTCCAGATTTATTAAGTGAGCACACTTTGAAGAAGTCAAATATCACTTGAGTACTGGGGAAACGTTTATTACCCTGTCAGAGGCTCTGATGCCTGCCATTTTGTTCTGTCCCCAAAATAGGGATATTCTGGGGACAGAACAAATCTGTAAGTTCATCAGGAAGGAAGCAGATGCTCAGAGAACGTGAGCCTGACCGAAGTCATGCAGCTGACAAGTCAGGCCTCATACCCAGCTCTCTGAGAGCCCAAGTCCTTGTTCTTCTGCTCCCCTTGGAGGCAACAGGTGGACAAACCTGTCCCTCTCCTCGTGGAGAGTACCCACCTCCCGTGCCAGCCGTGTGGAATCTTCACGCGCAAAGCAGATGAGTCCACGGGAACACGGGATGGGGCAGACACAGGCTAGTGGTAGTAAATCAGTTGCCACTGTCAGTTCAGTCTTTCGTGTTCTTGAGAACTCATGAGATTTATCACTGAGGAATTGCAGAATAATGGCAGCATGTGAAAACACAGTCCACCGGGGAGATGTACTACATCATTCGGATTTAGCGCTGCCATCTGCTTAATGGCGTTGAGAAGACTAAAGCGGTGCTTATGATCAGCCGTTCAGAGCAGCGACAGATGCCGTGGAGCACGCAGGGGAGGAGGGGCACTGCCGAAACGTGGACTATGCGACAGGGTGCCCAAAAGTCAGGGTGTTGCTTTTCAAACCCCGATATTAAACCTTCACTACAAAGTCTTAAGGTCTGTTAGAGAAAGCGATCTGCTCTGACTCTACCCATGTCTCCTTTCCTCATGTCTCACACATCCTTAAAATGTGTTTTTATTGATGTTTAGAAGAATTTTCCTGACAAATCCTATATGATTTAGTTACATTGTGATGTCATTTAGTTTAAAAGACTGTGGGCTATAAAACCAGAAACACCTGGGTTTGAACCCCAGCCCCATCACTTCCTTAGCTGCATGGTTTTGCTCCAGTCCTTCCTCATCTGTGAAATGACGACAATATCTGACTTAGAAGACAGATTATATGAAATGGCCTATGTGACATGAAGAGCAGCTCAGTCAGCCCGCTCACGTCGGAAACTGAGCACCGTACAGCCTTGTGCAGTAGCCTGCTGCTATTACCCCACTTCATAGATGCGGAAATTGAGGCACAGGCCTTATAGGACGCAGAAGGTAAGTGCTGGAGCTCCTGTGTGAGCCCCGACGGTCTGAGCACTCTGCTCTACTCCTCTCCATGCGCCTGTTAGGAATATAGTCTCTGCGTCTAGAAACTTCTGCAGTCTTTTTCTGAGGAAGACTTCTGTCAGTAAGATCCTAACAAATAAGTAATCTGAATAAAATTATACTTGCCATTTTGATTCCTCATTTGTGAAGTAGAAAGGTATTGAAGGCTTCATTTAATTTAGATTGTTTAGAATCATAACATGTTTGGAAGCACAGACTTGAGGTCAAAGCTTGAAGTTACTTGTGAAGAATGATTTATAATAGCGAACGTCAGGGTGCTTGAATTTCTCAAAATCTAGTCAAACCTCATTTATTGGACTCACGACTTTAGCGGCTGAAATAATTCAGACGTGGTATAATTGTATTAACCCCCTCTGTTTGTCATCATGAAGGGATATGTTCGTTTTGGGAAGTAATTTGCAAGTGTCCATCAGGAACCTCAGAAGTGTTTGTAACCCTTGACTCAGCAATTGCACAGTACATGCCTGAGCTTACTGTACAGTGAGTAGCCGACAGTGTAAGAAAGTACGTTTAAAAGCTCTTTAAAAAGAACCAACAGTCTTGGCAAAGTTCAGGGAAAGAGATACGACATTTTAGATACGGGAACGAAACCTATCCATATCACCTCAGCCAAAATAACAGGTCAAACAGTGCCTTAAGAAAGGCTGAGTCAGGGCTTGGTCAGTGAGGGCGGAGGGCCAGTCTCCTGGATTTGAACCCGGGCTCGGCACTGACCAGCACTGTGGCTGAGGTCCCAGTACGGAACATGCCCTTCAGGTTCCGCATCTGGAAACCATGGGTGATGGTAACAGTAAGCTCCTCGTAGGATTGTTACAGAGTTAAGTGAGTTAATAGACAGAAAGCTCTTTGAACAGCTCTGGCACACTGTACATGCTATCATTAGCTATCATTACTGTAATTATCTAAAATCCTTGGGGCTAAGAGTCTGAGATTCAGAATTTCTGAATTCAGGAAGACAGTACAGTTGCATACCATATGTTGTACATCTCCAGTAGAGTCTGCTTGTGCTTCTCCAGGAGAGCGATTACCCCTTGGATTATTTGAAGTTTATGATCAAGGAAAATGTGACTACAGAGAGAGGAAAAGCGTGTATGGCAAATAGAAAAACAAGGAGATTTCTGAAGGGGGCGTGGTGTTCAGTCTTGGCAGTTTGTAATCTTGCAAGTGTCCATAATTTTGTGAATGCTAGCAATTAATTTTTAAAGAGGATGGACTAAAGGATAGGGAGGGAACCATCCTGTCCAGTAGGAGCCTTTATGGGAGCCAGGCCTCTCTCGATTTGGCCCTGATTTTTGTCTATAGCCTCATGTCGTCAGTCCCAGATGCTCTAACCTTACATTGAATTGTGGGCAATTTGCTCGATCACTCATGAAGTAGATGTCAAAGCATGAAGTAGGACAGTAAATTTAATTCCTTTGTGGCTCCTTCAATTATTTCTTCACACATACCTTTTAAAGACATTGTGGTTATATTTTTCTTTTCCTTTTCTTTCTTTCTTTCTTTCTTTATTTATTTTCAGAAAAACAGTATTCATTGTTTTTGCACCACACCCAGTGCTCCATGCAATCCGTGCCCTCTCTAGTACCCACCACCTGGCTCCCCAACCTCCCACCCCCCGCCCCTTCAAAACCCTCAGATTGTTTTTCAGAGTCCATATTTTTCTATAAACATTACGTGCATTTTTTTTAGACTTTTCTAAGAAAGCACAAACAGGAGGATTTGTTTTTCTTTGCCTTTTCTTCCTTGCCAAACTGGGAAAGAGATACGACATTTTAGATACGGAGCGGCAGTGGAGCGGCAGTTCCTTGAATGAGGGGTTTTGCCATCCAGCGAGCTTCCCCCAACCCCCTTCCTCCCGTGTGCTGTTAAGCACTGAGCTGATCTTCTCTGTTTTCAAAACACTCTCCTCGACTCCATTTTCCAGTCATACCTACTAGACTACTGAGACTCTGTCTCCTTTTTATACAGAGAGGCTCTCAGTAGCAAGGACCCTTTTATTTGTCTTTTTGTTCCCCATACCTTGGACACTACGGGTCAGAGAAGTGATCTCTCTGTGGTTTTCAGTTAAATGGATAACATTTAAGAAGTCTGTATCTGTTTTAAAAGTTCCTTTTCTGGAAACACGGTAAAAAGTCTGATGCATTGAAAGTCTCTGGTGAAAATGCACATTGTCCACACTCTGGCTGTATACAAGGGTCACTGATACAGAATTTAAAAAAAACAAGCAGGTGCCCAAACCAATCTGCTGCTGCTTGTTTTTAATCTGGATTTTGATGTAGCATAGCTATCTGAAAGTTCTTAAACTACAGATAATTTCAGTGGGCAGCCAACATTGAGAAATGTCCTTTTTGACTAGTAAGCATTACATAATGAGGTGATTTTTATATATTTTTATATATTTATATTTATATATATACTATATATATATATATATATATATATATATATATATATAAAACCTTTCTCAGTGTCTACCAAATAGTTGCTAAGTAAATGTTTGTTTCCCAAAGAAGAACAGTGTTTTAATTTCTGTAATGGCTTCCATTCATTCATTCAGTGAACAACACGAGTAACCCACTGTTTCCTAGAACTGTCCTGTCCCAGGTGCTTGATAAGTATCCGTGAACAAAAAAGGAAAGGATCATGCCCTTGTAGAGATTAAATTCTAGTGCTCCTCATGTTTAAATATGGCAGTCATGCTCAGCTCCATGGAGGCGGTGGTGGAAGACTTGAAGGAGGTAACAGTGTTCGCCCGAGGGGCCATCTGTGGGAGCAGGGGTCTGTGCAGAAGACCCCTGATGGGGTCTGTCTCATGTCTTCTGGCATCCTTAACGTCTGTCGTCTTCCCTTTGAGTCTGTAATTCGAAGTTTTTAATAGGAAGCTTCAAATTTCCCTTTGGAATAAGATAATTTTGAATAATTTGGAACAAAATGTTTTAAGTGTCCAAGAATATGTTGTAATTTTTCTTCCTGTCTGTGAGTCTCAGTATGATTGACGGAGCTTGCAGACTTAAAACCATGAAGATAAGGAGACTGTTGTCTTGGCCCGTGATGGCCTTGGCTTGTAGATAATGGCTCCCCAAAACACCCACAACCTCACCGCAGGACCTAGAGTTATGTTCCCTTGGATGGAAGAGGGGACTTTGCGGATATGTTTGAGGATCTTAAGATGAGGAGATTATCCCTCATGATCATAGCCACAAATTCATTCACCAAAATATGTTAGCAGATCAAAAATCGGTTACTTTATCATGATCAGAGTTTCTCTCAGCAATGCAGTATTTGTATAATACATGAAAGTAAATCATAATTCTCCACATTAACTAATGGAGAAGAATCATGTGGTTGTTTCCATAAATACAGGAAAAATGTTTGACAAAATTTAACATATACTGATGATTAATAACAAATAGAGGTCTGAGCAAACTGAAAATAATGGGAATGTTTTCCCCAACTTGATAGAAGACATCTGCAAGAGAACACGCACACATACACACACACACACATATCAAGCTAACATCATTCTTTACTGAAATATTCCATGCTTTCCTGCTAAGATGGGGACAAAGCAGATTTGCCCACTCTCCACTTGAACTCAGTGTTGTACTAAGAGGCCTGATCTAGGCAGGAAGGTGAGTAAAAAGGAACAGTAGGCATACAGATTGAAAAGGAAGAAGTAAACTGTTCTTATTCACTGATAACATGATCAGGTAGTTGAAAATCCTAAGGGACCCACTAAAAAACTACTCAGTCTATTCAGTCCATTTGTCAGTTGTAATGCAGCCAGTATACAAGTCCTGTATTTCCACAGACTCGACTTCCACAGCAGTTAGCAAGTGGAAGGCAACCCCAGAGAGACACCATGTGCAATAGCGTCAAAAACATAAAATACTTAGGGATCATTTTTAAACAGCCTTCTTGACATATTTTTACATGCTGTAAAATTCACCATTTAAAAACTTACTACTTTTAGTAAATTTACAAAGTTGTGTGATTGTCACCATAATCCCATTTGGGAACATTTTTTTTCTTTTTTTCTTTTTCATCACTGCAATAAATTCCCTCATCTCTGTTGCAATTAATCCCTTTCCTAGCCCCAGCCCACCATTCATCTCATTTTTGTTTTTATAGATTTGCCTTCTCTGAGCATTTCATTTAGATGTAATCAAAATATATGATCTTTTATATTGGTATTTTTCACTTAGCGTTATGTTTCTGAGGTCCATCCCCATCACAGCGTTTATTGGTATTTTATTCCTGTTTTATTACCAAATGGTATTCCATTTATAGATACACTGCATTTTGTTTATACTTTTACTAGGTGACTGATACCGTTGTTTTTCACTTCTTAGCGCTTATGAGTGACGCTACTATGAACATTTACGTGCAAGTCTGCGAGCTTGTGTTTTCATTTCCCATGAGTAGCTATTTAGGAGTGGAATTGCTGACTCAAGTGGTAATTTCATGTTTGACCTTTTAAGAAACTGCCCGACTGGTTCTTCAAAGTGATCCTATCATTTTAAATTTCTACCAGTGATGTGTGAGAATTCTTAAGGATAATTATAACAAAAATGTGCAAGATCTCTATACTGACAACCATTACTAAAACTTTGCTTACCGAAAGTAACAAAGGCCAAACTAAATAGCAATACATACCACATGTTTTTGCATTGGAAGACTCAATATTGATAAAGACACTGATTCTCCCTGAAATTTTCTGTAAATTCAGTAGAATTCCAGTCTAAACTCCTATGAGTTTTTTTGTTTTTGTTTGGTTTGGTTTGTTTTTTTGTTTGTTTTGGGGTTTTGTTTCTTTTTGGTATAAAATGATAAGATGGTTCTAAAATACATGAAATTCAGAGGACTTAGAATAGCCAAAGTAGTCAATAATGAAGAACAAGTCTGGAATACTGACTTTTTCGGTGTATAAAACCCCAATAGTGAAGCCAGGGTGGTGCTGTGGAAGGGGTAACAGGCCAGTGGGTATCCAGGAGTGGACCCGCACATAATTGCTTTCAAGGGGACCATAGCAATTCAGTGGGTAAAGAATTATGTTTTCTGTAAGTAATGCTGTGACAGGTATTTGTGTAGGTGGGGATAGCTTTGATTTCACACACACACACACACACACACACACACACACACCCTCGTACATTTACAGATGTTAATTTGAGATGGTTAGAGATTTCAGGTTAAATTTATAAAGCTTATAGAAGAAAATATTGAAACAATAGAAATCAAGAAAAGATTTAGAAATTTGACTTTATCAAAATTTCAAACATCTTCTAATCAGAGGACATCATTAGAAAATAAGCCACAGTCTCAAGGAAAATATCTTTGCAACACATACATCTGACAAAGGACTTTTATCTATACGATATAAAGAAACTATACAACTCATCAAGAAAAACATAACCCAATTTTTATAAGAAAACCTAGAGCAGAAATTTTACAGAAGTAGATATTCAAACAGCCATGAAGAATATGCAAAAGTGGTCGGAGTCATAGGTCATGGAGGAAGTGCAAATACAGATCAAAACCTCAGTGAGATATCCTATACTTGCACTCGAATGGCTAAAATAAAAATTAACAACATCAAATGTTGACAAGGTTATTGGGCATCTAAAAAATTCATACATGAATAGAGCAGCATGACGATGAGAAGATTGGCAGTTTCTTTAAAAATGTTGAAAATATATGTATCCTATATAGCAGTAATTCTACTCCTAATAATTTTATCCCAGAGAAATAAGAATATGTACTGAGAAAAAGCTTTATTTAACAGTGTTGAAAGTGACTTTATTTCTGAGAGCCAGAATCTGGAAACAGCCCAGATGCCCTTCCACAAAGGGATAAGCCATAATGTCTTCAGACCATGAAACGCTGTTCAGCAGTGAAAAGGAACAGAATCATGGCGGTTGCAGTAACATGGATGAAACTAAGAAAACTTGTAAAAAGTACTTGCTACAAAGCTCCCAGTCTGAGTTGGTGTCTAGTCGTCATCTACTTAACTGCCGCTGACCATAGATGGTCGTTTTACCCGGCATCTGGCAATCCAGAAAGGGGAGAAGGGAGCAAGCCAGTGGAACAGTTTGGTGAAGGGCACTGACTTGGTGTGTGCTGATAATAAGTTGTCCTCAGCGAGGCTTAGGCCTCAAGTGCCTCAGGAGAGTGCAGAAAGTGTCCAGAGAAAGATCAGTAGAGGCTAGTTTGTGGTGGACCCGAATACCAGGCTAAAGAATATGACATGGTTTTTTGATTCTTTTAGACCAAGTTGTGCTTCATGCCCACCACCACCATGCTGGTCCAAGCCCGCATCATCTTGTTTGCTTCTAGAATACTAGTAGCCTCTGTGCTGTTTGCCCCACCTCCACTTATAACCACTTTCCTGTCATTTCTCTGTACTGCAGCTGAATGATTTTTTTCCAAGTGTGCTGTGATTGTATTTTCTCATGATATTAAGCAATTTTTCTTCATAGCTGCAATTTTATGTTGAACTAATTTCTCTGATCAGTGTCTGTCTGCTTGAAGTTTTTTACCGTCATACCATCCCCCCCAGTGCCTAGCACAGCCCCTAAAACAGAAAATGCTCAGTAAATGTTTATTGACTAAAATGGGAAGGTAGAGAATTTAACTTCACATCAGTAATTTAAAAACAGAGTAGGTATATGATTTGAACTTCTTAATGTTGGATTTGAATTTAAAAACAATTGTTATGGGTGGAATAGCTGAAAATTATCTTAATTCTACATATTTGAAGAGTGAGACTGAATGATTTGATATGCGCATTGATGCAAGTTAGTGTCTACCAGCTTCTCCAGAAAGACTGAGAACCATTTGCTAGTCCTACATTGTCTCACAAGGATGCTGAAAATCCCACAAAAAGTCAAATGAGGTTCCTTCCATACTCACGTAATATTTCACGTGCATAGATATTGTTGATCACAATCAAATTTCTTTAAAAGTAACACAAAATTGCTTTGATATCCCACTATCGGATGTGTCAGAAATCTCTTCCAGAAGATACCTCCATAGAGCAGATGGAAGCACTGGCTACAAAAACAAATTCAAGATCCCATGAACACTCCCATTAACAAACGATTCCATGAAATACTGCAAATTGCTCATAAAATGTTGACAGACCATTTTGAATGCAATGGAAAGAGCCAAAGGGACCAGTATGGAGAGATTATGTGCCTTGGCACACAATGTAGTTGGACATGGGTCTTCACAGATACAAGTAAATAGGCTCATCAACCCAACCCCCATTTTGTTCTCTGTCCAAAATATCTTCTATTTTTTAAACTTGTAGGTACATATTTAATGCTTCTGAAATAACTTCTCTGCAACCTTCCCAACCTCGTTGTCACTTGGGGACCCATCTCTGACCCTTTGCCTTCACGGGCTCCCCCCCAAAACTCCCATCTGTCTTGACAGTTATATTCCATCACATTCTAATCCACAGTCTTGATGCTTCATACAGAGAATTCGCATTAGAATTTCTTGGGATGTCTCGTGGCGATATACATAATTGATAACAATTTTTATATCCTCTTTTGCCAGAAAAATGTTATAAAAAACAGATCTGTTTCCTTGTGTTTTTTTCATAAGAAATCTTCATTCTAAATGTTAGTGTTTCTGTGAGATGAATTCATTGTTGCAGTTGACAGCTGTGGTACAAATACTGATGTGTGAGTCAAAGGCAGGTCTAACTGAACCCGGCTCTGTCTTCTGTTGTGCGAATGGAGCCAGCCCGGAAGTAAGCCTCAGGAAACCTTGTATTTAATTGATAAAGTGAGTAGACAAAACAGTACTTACCTCTGGAAACTTAAATAAGGTTATGAAATTGTGGAGCACTGTGCAAACAGAAGGAAACCTTTAGCTGCTGGGTTTTTTTTTTTGTTGTTGTCGTTAGATTTGTATCACTGAATGTGAGGTCCTCTCTTTCTAAGCAGAAATAAATGATGTAACATCGAAATAAGAACTGAGAAAAATAATACTTGTTTAGGAAGAACCTCTGCTTTTTCTTTTTTTTTTTTAATATTTTATTTATTTATTTGACAGAGAGAGATCACAAGCAGGCAGAGAGGCAGGCAGAGAGAGAGGAGGAAGCAGGCTCCCCGCTGAGCAGAGAGCCCGATGCGGGACTCGATCCCAGGACTCTGAGATCATGACCTGAGCCGAAGGCAGCGGCTTAACCCACTGAGCCACCCAGGCGCCCCTCTGCTTTAATAATACTAATAATGACTGTCCTTGAGGTATATATGCACCACATTATTTTATATGAATTTGACAGCAATCTTATGAAAGATTTAGCTTTTTGTTTTGTTTTGTTTTTTAAGATTGTATTTATTTGAGAGGGAGAGCACAAGTGGGGGGAGGAAGAGGAAGAAGCAGACTCACTGATAAGGAGGGAGTCAGACGTGGGGCTCGATCCCAGGACTCTGAGATCGTTACTTGAGCCAAAGGCAGACCCTTAGCCAACTGAGGCACCCAGATGCCCCTGAAAGATTTAGTTTTAAAACTTGTCTCCAGGTGAGAAAATTGGATTAACTTTGCCTCAGTTTATATACACAGTAAATGCTGGAGCCTGGCTTCTGATAATACCTTTGTTCAACTCCAAAGCCTGGTTCATAACTGTTAATTCTAGGCTGTCTTCCAAAATGATGACACTAAGAAAAGAAACCTGCTTAAAAAATGAAAGTATGACGGGGCGCCTGGGTGGCTCAGTGGCTTACAGCCTCTGCCTTCTGCTCATCGTGATACCAGGATAAGCCCCGCATCGGGCTCTCTGCTCTGCGGGGAGCGGGCTTCCTCTTTTCTCTCTGCCTGCCTTTCTGCCTACTTGTGATCCCTGTCAAATAAATAAATAAAATCTTTTTTAAAAAAATGAGGGTCTTGAAGGGGCGGGGGGTGGGAGGTTGGGGAAACCAGGTGGTGGGTATTATAGAGGGCACGTATTGCATGGAGCACTGGGTGTGGTGCAAAAACAATGAATTCTGGGGCGCCTGGGTGGCTCAGTGGGTTAAGCCGCTGCTTTCGGCTCAGGTCATGATCTCAGGGTCCTGGGATCGAGTTCCGCATCGGGCTCTCTGCTCAGCAGGGAGCCTGCTTCCCTTCCTCTCTCTCTGCCTGCCTCTCCGTCTGCTTGTGATTTCGGTCTAATAAATAAATAAAATCTTAAAAAAAAAAACAAAAAAACAATGAATTCTGTTATGCTGAAAAGAAATCTAAAAAATTATTAAAATTCTAAAAAAAAAATGAAAGTATGAGTCTCTAAAGAGAGTCACGTTAGGCATGCATGGACATCGTGCCACCAGCATCAGTGTGTGGGGCTGGGAAACAGACACCCAGCATCACTGAGACTGGCTTGCAGGCATGGCTCAGGGCTGTTGAAGAAGAAAGGCACAATGTGAACTAAAGATACTCTTGTAAACAAATTCTTTCCTTTTTACTCTTCCCTTTTTCCTGGAATCTAATCAAAATTCATAGTTTTTTTTTTTTGTTTGTTTTGTTTTGTTTTTTTAAGGTATGGAGATCCATCTGCAACCTTTTAAGCAGGGTTTTGATAGGAAGAAGTAGCACAACAGAGGAGTTTGATGTTCAAATAAAAAAGCATAGTTGGATGTTTCTGCGTTAGAAAAAGAGATACTCAACATCCCTTATTTCAGAATGTATCTGTCTTTTAGGACTAAGATGAGCTCTGAATTACCCATAAACTGAAACAAATGAGAGTTTTCTTTTCTCTCGTGTGAGAATGTAAGCAACTGCAGGTTTCTGGGACACATCTTTACAGTTACTAAGTGCCAGGCCCCTTCTTTCCTGTCTCTCCACCCTGTGTCCTGAGGCTCCTCCCAGTCTCCATATGGCTGTTGAGGTGTCAACCATCACAGTGGGGCTTGGGCAGAAAGGAGGAGGAGGAAGAGGAAAAGACCGTACCTCCTGGCTGGGTCAGCCTTCTGTTAGGAAACTTCCCAGAAGGTTCAGTCCGTGCGTTTGCTTCTGTGTCACTTGCGGAAGTATCTAAGAAAGGAAGTTTTGGGGACTGATGCCTTATCACTAGCACCATACCCCCATCTTATAAGGAGTCTTTTGGTAAGAAAGAAAGGAAAATTGTGCTAAACAGACAACAAATGACCTTACTTTTTTTTTTTTTAAAGATTTTATTGATTTGTCAGAGAGAGAGCACAGGCAGACAGAATGGCAGGCAGAGGCAAGGGAGAAGCAGGCTCCCTGCCGAGCAAGGAGCCCGATGTGGGACTCAATTCCAGGACGCTGGGATCATGACCTGAGCCGAAGGCAGCTGCTTAACCAACTGAGCCACCCAGGTGTCCCAATGACCTTACTTTTTAGCATATAAATTAGGGGGTTTTTTTTGTTCTCTAAGACTTTCTTGTTTTTAACAACAATAATTAATATTAATATAATTAATAACATTATATATAATGTATATACAGCAAAGCACATAAATTCACACCTGCCCGAAGTGTGTGGTTCTGTGACTGCTTACCTGTGTGTGCACCCCTACAACCAAGAGGACATGTCCGGCACTCCAGAGCTCTCTGGGATAGCTAATTCCCATCGTCTCTTGGTCTCCCAGAATTACATGGCTTTAAAAAAAAAAAAAAAAGGACCCAAACGTATTTCCTACTTTTTCGAGTATACGGTGAGACAGTTCTTAGATAGTGGTGCAAGGTTAGTGGTGTGGAAAGAATCAGTCTGGGAGGTGACGTTAACTAGACTTAACCCTGATTCCATGGCGCTGTAGACACCTGACTTTAGAGAAGTCACTTCTTGTCTCTGACTGGATACTTTGTGAATGTTGTGGTTCTGCTTGGAACGCCTTTCTTTTCTTCTCCTTGCCTGGCTCCTCCCTCTGGAGTCAGCTTAGACCTTTCCTCCTCCAGGAAGCTTGCTCGTATCCACGAAGACTGATTCAGACACCCTGCCTCTGAGTTCCTTTAGAGTTCTGGGTGTCTCATTTGTCACATTATTCCCTTTGCCCACTTAACATTGTCTGATTTGCACACCAGACCAAGCGAGTTTTATCACAAAAACCAAATCTTGGGTGGCTCAGTCGGTTAAGCCTCTGCCTTTGGCTCCGGTCATGATCGCGGGGTCATGGGATTGAGCCCTGCATTGGGCTCCCTGCTCAGTGGGGAACCTGCTTCTCCTTCTCCTTCTGCCCTTCTTCCTGCTCCTCTCTCTCGTTCACTCACACTCTCTCAAATAAAAATAGACAAACATAAATAAGTAAACAAATAAATAAGAGCTTAAAAAACAAACAAAAAATACCCAATGACCAAATCTTTTTCACTGATGCATCTCCAGTGTCTGGGACATAGCTGCTGTTCCATAAGTATCTGCTGAACAATGTTCAGTGAAGATACCTGAATTTCATTAACTTCTACTAAGACCATCTTTCTCAAGAGATAGTGTAACAAGTAAGAGTCTCTTCTTTAAGAGTGGAAAAGTGTTACTATTTTTTAACCTAAACTTTTAAAACAGAGATAATACCCAATTGTAAATTTGTTCTAAAGATGAAAGATCCTTTGTGGGGAGTACCTAACACGATCTTGGCTCACAGTAGGCATTTGGCAAGTGTTGTCTGCTCTTACTCTTACGTTAAATCTTCGCAGGTCCGGCCCCCAAAGGTGAGCATCGGCCGGTCCTGGTTGTTGAAGTAGGTCCTCCGTGAATCAGGCTTGCCAGGCACTTGGAGGGCACAGGCTTCCTGGCCATTCCGTCTGTGCAGATCTGTCTTCCTGAGCTGTCTTACACAGAAGGTGGTACTTTCCACCTCTGTGGAGAACAGAAGGAAAGAAAAAGGGTTCTGAGTGTCTCACGAGAGATTAAGGTTAAACATGAAACAAGTACTTTCTGGCAGGGCTGCTCAGGTGTGTTACTGTGGCAGGTTACTCGGGCTTCATTTCTGGAAGTCTTGGAAAGTGGAGAGAGAATCATTGCTCTCAGAGGGTTAAGACAGTTTAGCCTGAAGCCAGGGGATGGGCCACGTGGTCTCTCCGGGTCGATTTCTTCCCTTTGATTCAGCAAAGCACCTCTAAGTTCCTGCACTTTGTAGTGGGGGCGAATTCCCAAGCATTTCACGGTGGAGAAGTGGAGCATCAGCTGTAAACCGCGAACTCAGTCTCTGATTATGTGGCGAACCTGTGTTAACATTTAAAATCTTTTTATTTGACAAAGTAATTGTTACGTCTGAAATGAGGCTTTGCAGCTGTAATTACCACAGTAGGGTTAAGAATAATAGTCACCGTTTATTTTGTTCCGACGACATGGCAAGCCCGGGACAAGTGTTTTGTGGACAGGAGCTCACTTAATTATTACTCATCGGTCTGTCCTGAGCAGGAGCTGTGAGCCAGACACTCCCTCATTCCTTCCTGCAGTGCTCTTATTGAGCACCTTTTGTTTTCAGACACTTGTAGCCGCTGAACGTCAACAGGCTGCCTGCCCAAGGTGACACTACTTCCGAATGCAAGGACAGGCCTCAAAACCCAGGGAACCTTCCCAATCCCAAGTCTGCGCCCCCTGCCTTTGCGTGCAGGCCCCCAGGGCTGTCTTCCTCCCCGGGTTTAAGGGCCGCGTGTGTGGCGAGGACTCCAGATTTATGTCTGCGGTGCCTGCAGCGGCGTCTCCAGACGGTGGCTTCCCGTCCCAGAAGTCAGAGAGGCTCCTCCAACCTGGCGGGTGCCTGGCCCGGCCCCTGATCGCCCCCGCGCGAGCTGGTTAGTGGGACCGTCCCTGTCACTTCCCTCCTCATCCGCGGTTGTAGGACTGGGAGCTCCGCCTTCTTCCCACCGACCGGGACGCCTCCCCGCCGAGGCTCTGTGCCAGCCGCTCTGCCCTTCTGGCCCTGCGAGGCCCAGGAACGTGCCCACCTCCTACACCCGACGGCCGCTGCTGGGGCCCTGCCCCCTCAGGCGCGGGCTGCGCCTCCGTCCTCGCCTTCCCGACCTGCTGACAGCACACCCTGCCGGCCGCTCTCGGGTGCGCTGTGAGGGAACAGCTCTCGGCCGGCCAGGCAGGTCTGCTGGCTCTTACCCTCACTGTGTGTGCCTACAAGCTGCTCGTTGTCCGCGCTCGCATCATAGCATAAGCTGTATGACGGTGGGCATTCTGTGTGACGGAGTCCCTGACTGAACGGAGGAACGCCTGCCTCAGGCGCGCGGCTCGCAGCATTGGCTTCAGTAAAGGGAGGCGGCGGGCGGCGGGACCCGAGGGCCGGAAGTCGGGTGCGTGCCGGCTGTGTGCGCCTGCGCGCTGGCCGCGGGCGCGCCTCAGCAGTGACGAGACTTGGCTGATTCTTCCAGAATTGTGAACTGCTGTTAATGTCCCAGTAAAATTCAGATTGTAATAGTCTCAGTTTTACAAAATTAAAGGGCTAACACATATTTAAATATAACCAGTTTCGTTTGTTTTGTTTTAAGTTATTAGTTTATTAATAAAGAAGAAAAAGCTCTGTTTTCTCACCCGTCCTTTTAAAAGCCTGCTTCATCCCTGAGGGGCTCCTGGGTGTCTCAGGCGGTTGAGCGTCTGACTCTTGGTTTTGGCTCAGGTCATGATCTGGAGGACGGGGGACCGCGGGGGTGCGGGGTGGGGAGTGAGTCTCCTGTTGGGCTCCACGCTCGGTGGGGCTCTGAGAGTCTCTCTCTCCTTCCCTCCCCCCGCTCCTCCCCCTGCTTGCTGGCTTGCTCTCAAGTACGTAAGTAAATCTTTACAATCCTATTTTGTCTCTGAAAACAAAGGAGAAAAAATGTCAATTACAATTTTTAAAATATGTTCATGGGGTATGTATTTGGTATCAACCCATTTTTAAAATAGGATTCCATTGTAAACTGAAATTTGTATTAACTCTTAATTGATTAGGGAGCTGAACGAATTCCCCACATTGTTTTAAACCCCATTTTCCACTTACTCTTTTTACCAAATCTTATTTCTGAGCTTAAAAAACATAGTAAAATTATTTTTAAAGATTTATTTATTTATTACAGAAAGAACACACACACTTGCAAATCAGGGCAGGAGGAGAGGGAGAGGGAGTGAAGCAGACTGTGTGGAGCGTGGAGCCCGAGACAGGGCTCGATGTCACGACCCGAATTGAAACCAAGATTCCAAGGCTTAACCGATTGAGCCACCCAGACATCTGGCAACATCATTTTTAAATTTGCCTTTGTTTTCCCTCCCCTGTCAGTCTTGTGATGGGTCTTCTTCCAAGCAATGGAATGTCTGACAGGTTAATGATGTCAGCTCTGAAAGGTTCAGAATTCTGAAAGTCAGACCTTAAAATTTTGTGCTAATACAATTACTGAAGCTTCCTCTCAGAGAAAGAGGGATTCCCTGATTAAACTATAAATAATACCTGGCCATTTAAGTGGAATATTTAAATATTCCAATTATTGACACATGTCTGTAATTTTTAGTCCTAAAGAGAGTTATTTATTTCAAACCTCAGTGTATATTTGTTTTCTTACATTTTAGACACTAAAAAGTGACATGTACCAGCGAGGGGATTGAAACTACCCTCGTGTTAAAACTGTGCCTGATGGGTCTGGAGGATCTACACATCTGCCTTGCTTATAAGAAGTCTAAGTTTCCTTTGACTCTTTTTGCCTGTCTACCCCATAATATCTAGATTTTCAGTCCTGGTGTGTGTGAGATCTAGGGCCAGGCAGTTGTGACACTGAGCTCTGTCCACCGGACTAGCTCTGTGAGTGAGCCCTTCCTCCCCATCATTACATGGACGGTGAGACGTTTTTCCAGATAAAAGAATCATTCTTCAGGCAAGTATGTAATAGTCACTCTACCTTCCTCACACTTCCTGCCAACAAGCATCCTGTACCTCAAGACTCCTTTATACTTTATACTCTCAAAAATTAGAGTCACTGTGGTTTGGCATGTATGGCTTGTATCTGCTAACATCTACCATATTTGAAATTAAAACAGAAACATTTAAAAATAGTTATTAGGGGCACCTGAGTGGCTCAGTGGGCTAAAGCCTCTGCCTTCAGCTCAGGTCATGATCCTAGGGTCCTGGGATTGAGTCCCGCATCAGGCTCTCTGCTCAGCAGGGAGCCTTCTTCCTCCTCTCTCTCTCCCTGCCTCTCTGCTTACTTGTGATCTCTGTCTGTCAAATAAATAAATAAAATCTTAAAAAAAAAAAAATAAAAAAGTTACTAATCATGAAATATATTACAGGAGTTAACCCATTGCATGTTAACATTAAATAATCTATTTTTATGGAAAATTCACTATTTTCTAAGACAAAGATTAGTAAGAATTGTGGCGTTGATTTATATTTTGCACGTCTCTTTAATGTCTGGCTTAACAGAAGCTAACTAGATTCTTACATCTGCCTCTGTATTCAGTTTGATGTTATACGTTGTTTTGGTTGAAGTAGTTGGGACAACATATACCTGGCTAGAAAAGAGAAAAGTATTTTGACAGCGTTCCCCATAACTGTGGCTAGTCTTTGATAGTCCACCAAAACTTGGCAGGTGCTAGTTTCTTAAAGGTTAGCTTTAATATGGGTTCTGAAACCATGTCCATAAACTTTTCGTACTCAGTTACGTTAAAATACCTTGGTCCATTTACCCTCGGTGGATTTGGAAAAATGGTCATTTAAAAAGTCCTCATTCACTGAGTTGTGCATATTTTCACAATGCTGTGACACATTTCCTTGTGCAATATCAAAAAAATCATATTCGTTTTTACCCCCACCAGTCTCAATAGAGAAGTCTTTAAGTACTGGCTTGCTCTCAGTTTACAGGGGTAAATAATTTTTCAGATTTGTAGTTCATACCTGCAAGCTTGAATTTTATCATTGGTAACAAATACTGTCATTTTTTCTTGAAGCGACAAGCTCACTTCATTCATTTTTGAGAACACACCAGCCACATCTGTAAGTCTGCGTAGCCGTGGTCTGGTGTGCTTCAGTCCTGCAAGTAGAAAGGGGTGCTGGGAGCAGAGCCTGAACTCAGCCTGTCCTGCACCCAGCAGCAGAGCTCCTGTAAGCACAATTTCATGTCATCACGCAAAATCATGAAAAGGCATGGACTTAACAGTTGAGATTTATTAAGATTAGCAGTTCTTACTGTTTTACAAGATATTTTGTAAATGATAGTACTTTTCTTAATTTAACTGTTAGTATAGTTTGATGCCATTGCCTTGGTTCTTGCCAAAGCACTGAAAATTTTACCCACCACATTGCTTGAAATATGAGCACAGTGAAAAGATGAACAGTGTTCGCTTGTTTTCACAAGAATAGTTTGACTTGGTGGGCCCCCTGTAGGATGGCAGGGGCTCCTGGGAGTCCACAGCCCTTACTTTATTTGTTTTATTTTTTCAGTGTTCTCAGATTCATTGTTAATGCACCACACCCAGTGCTCCACACAATACGTGCCCTCCTTAATACCCACCACCAGGCTCACCCATCTCCCAACTCCCCGCCCCTCCCAAACCCTCAGTTTGTTTCTCAGAGTCCACATCCTCTCATGATTCATCTCCCCCTCCAATTTTGGAGATGCAGATTGTATTAATGCTCTAAGAGAGCGCTAAGTTAGAGATGGATACACCAGCAAGAGAGGGATGAAGCAAATTCTCTAAGGGTAAGCCTTGTACAGCCTTCCCATTCAGTGCATTGTCCTCACACCATAAACTCCCCGAGGACAGACATATCA
Organism: Mustela lutreola; assembly: GCF_030435805.1. Taxonomy (NCBI): domain Eukaryota; kingdom Metazoa; phylum Chordata; class Mammalia; order Carnivora; family Mustelidae; genus Mustela; species Mustela lutreola. Next base: position 6,770,470 of record NC_081292.1, on the reverse strand, counting down.
CCACTGGGTGCCTGTCCCACAATGGGATACTGTGAACCCCATGTGTGTCTAGGAAGAGCAGCTGGCCCTTGCCTCCCTCCCATATCAAAGCTACATTGTCCAAATTTGTAGTCCTCAGGGGAAGAGGGGCAGAAGATGAATAGCCTTGCATTTAGATCTGCAACACACTTAGCAGAACACAGAAGATGGGAATAAAGTCATGCTTTGACCTCTCCCATCTCAGAGGGCAGTGGTTCAGTTCAGAGAGTAGCCCCAGTAGGAGCTGGAGTGACCAAGCACATTTGGAAGGTCCAAATGTAGCAGAGCAGTGAGCAAATGACTAGACTTCTCCCATCTGACCTGTGCAACCGAGTTTGAAATGTATTTATTCAGCATCTTCCCTGGAAAATATTATTAAATATTATAAAAGGACTATTCGAGAAGTAGGACTCAGTGAGAGCGTATTGGACGTTTTTTAGTCACTTACCCTGAAGGAATTTCAGATCTTTCTGTTATCTGTCATAATGGGAAAATGAGAGTAGTCCCAGAATTTCATTTTAAGTATGACTTTTAATCTGTTTTGCTGTATCTATAAAAATTCTTAATGGTTGCGTGAGGATCCCAGGCTCCAAGAAGAATGGAAGCACTGGCCTGCGGCCCGCCGGACTAGAACTGTTACCTGGGCCATGTGTGCCCCTTCCTGTAGTTTTTCCTGTCACATAATGAATTTTCACTAAATGCCTGCTCAAATATTAATTTTTGTCAAAGGATTATAGATAAAATTTTTTCTCAAAGGAATGAGCCAAGACAATCCAGAAAAACACCAACCCTTTTATGTTAAATTTCAACAGCGCAGAATTTACTAATTTAATTTTGGAAGAGATCCACTAAAGATCAATTCTGGGATGAATTCCTGATTCACCTCCCCACCCCCCAAAATTGCCAAAACCATCGCAACAAGATATCCTTATCTTGGACTCTTGATTGAGACATGGACAGGATTCAGTCCTAGTGTTGATATCGGTCTTCCTCTGATCTCTACAGAAGACAATTACGAATTAGACAGGTTCCCATCTTTTAACCTCATTTTTCTCACCTGTAAAATTAAAAATGTCTGCTTCAGACAGGGGCTTTGAGGATTAAGGGATAATCTGTAATGCATTATAAAACTAAAAAAGGATTTAAAAAGAGACAGGAAGATTGAGTCAGGAGGATGGGCTAAGAACACTTACCTGATCCACCCGTCCTCCCCTTTCAGAATCCAGGAAGTGACAGGAAAAAGTTTGAAAGATTCCTGAGGGAGGGAAAGCAAATGGAAGGCAATCTATGAGAAAGCAAAATGAAACAAAGCCCAGCCGTGGCAGAGAAGTGTGCTGCTGTGGTGGGGGGTTTAGGGCAGATGCAACCCCACACGTGGCTATCAACATGGGGCACCAAGAGAATTGACTGGAGAGCTGCATTTGGAGTAGCCAGGCTAGTCTGGCTACTGAGAGGCACTCAGCAGTGCAAAGCGGTAGTGTTTCTTCCCAGACTGTTGTGGCCATGCAAAGCCAAAGCTGACTGTGCCACCCGGTAGAGCAACCAGGAGCCCCAGGTAAAGGAGACAAATTACTGATGTATCCCACCCAGTAGTACACTCTGTTCCCTTTCCACAACCACCAGAAGAAAGCTATTTTAAATAAGAGGTGACATGTGCAGCCATCAAAAGAAATGAAATCTTGCCATTTGTGATGACCTGGATGGGACTAGAGGGTATTATGCTTAGCGAAATAAGTCAATCGGAGAAAGACAACTATCATATGATCTCCCTGATATGAGGAAGTGGAGATGCTGCGTGGGGGGTTTGAGGGGTAGGAAAAGAATAAATGAAAAAAGATGGGATTGGGAGGGAGACAAACCATAAGAGACTCTTAATCTCACAAAACAAACTGAGGGTTGCAGGCGGGGAGGGGGGCGCGTTATGGACATTGGGGAGGGTATGTGCTATGGTGAGTGCTGTGAAGTGTGTAAACCTGGCGATTCACAGACCTATACCCCTGGGGCTAATAATACATTATATATTAATAAAAAGAAGCCCTGTTCAGTATTAAAAAATAATAACAATAAGAGGTAACATCCCTAGACAAACAAACTGAAAATCTCAAATCAAAAACATCCAGCGAGGCCAGAACATTTAAAAAAAAAAAAAAAACACTCAGCAAACTGGAAAACTAATACTTGGACAGAACAGAGTTTAAAGAGTAGAAGGAATTTTAAAGTAAGTAGTTAAATCTTCATATGGGTCAGAGGCCATGGAAAGCCACAAAGGCCAAACCAGTTAGAAAGCCTGGGTTTAAAGTCAACAGAAGGCCATTGAGTATCACCAAAGGATAAAGAGTCACCAAGTAGGATAGAAAAAATGGATGGAAGATAGAATCCAAAACTTCATAAGTAACCTAACTGGCATTACCAGGACAGAAAAAAAACTAGGAGTAAGGGAAAGAGAATTTCATAAAAGAAAAAATTGAGAAGTTGAAGACACAGTTATTATTTACATTGAAGGGCATACTGAGTGTGCAGAGAGCTGTGAATGTAACATGAGGTGAGGAAAGAATTAGGGCCAGGAATAAGCAGACTGCCCTAGCTTTCCTGTTGAAAGGATTAACTTCAAACATTCTAGCGTTATAGAAGAGGAGAGGGCAGCTCCTCATGGATAAACATCGGCTATAGCGCCAGACCGACCTGGCTTAACAGCTTTGGGTCTTATGTGTTCATGATTGTCCTTGGATGGTTTAGGTAACTTCAAGAGTTTCAAATTTTATTATATATAAAGGGATAGAATAATATCTACTTCCATCAATTTGTCATGAGGTTAAATGAGAAAAAATACACATGGGTGCACACTTCCTATGCCCCTGTGTATACCAGCTGACCACTACTAGTGGAGTAATTCCCCCTTTTTTGAGAGTTCATAAATTTCTTTGTATCCTGACCCTGACTCATCTATTGCCTCTTCCCTCCTCTGTCAGTCCCTCAGCCAATCCGTGTCACCTTCCTACCTTCCTCTCACCTCCCAATGTAATGAGACTCTGATCCCAAGGTATTTTGGCCACCCCTTCTGTGCTCAGACACACCTGTACCCTCTTCTGTGGAAATGTACTTGTTCATCTTCATTAGCTTCTGGAGAGTAATGATCACACCATATTTTCCAAGTCTATTCAACATCCCCAAAATATTAAATCCTTTAAGTCCTTTTATTTTGTACCATTAGAAGTGAGGCAAGAGGAGTAGTGTGTCGTTCACCTTTATTCACTAATAACACTTTGTCTTTCTTGCACTGCTTTGGTGATTTTAATAAATTTTACTGTGTGTCTACCTTGTACTAGGTATTATTCTAAAGGAGCTTGAGGTATGTCATCAAATAAGACAGCCCCAAGTCCCTCCCTGAAGAGCATATATTTTCATTCTGCTGAGAGGAAATAGTACGTATAAGAAATGAGCATGTAGCATGATAGAAAGTGACATATGCTGTAGAAGAAAATGGAGCAGAGTCCTGTGGGTGAGGGTTGCCGGAGCAGGGGGGTTGCAGTTATAATGAGTGGACCTTGTTGAGACGGCCTCATTTGAGCAAAGTCTTAGAAAGATGAAGTTAGCCACACATATCTAGAGGTCAGAGTATTCTAGGCAAAGGGAATGGCTGGTGAAAAGAATGACTACACAACTTTTTTTGCCCTGAGTGCACTGGAAACTGACTATCTAGGAAGTTTTGCCAGTGGTGGGCCATGAATTCCAGGGGGCGCAGAGAAAGGATTGCAGAGCTGGGTAGGAGCTGAGGACAGACAGCAGCAGGTGGGCGGGACTTCGAGGCCTGTGGATAAGAGCATCCTAGTGGTCTAGGGCTCGCTGAGCTGACATAAATACAAGGAAGGGGTCTCATGTGATTGGCTTCAGTGACTTTAAAGTAGAAACTGGTTGAGAGTCTTGAAGAGGTTGCAAGGGCAAGAGACAGATAAATGTCGGGATTGCCTTCTTGATCCCACAGGGACAAGATGATAAGGGTCTCAGAGTTTCTGTTCTCCTCTTAGACCCCTGTCAATGGAGAGTGGAAGGTCTAGAGAGTGGTGGACTTGGTCCCAGGGCTGCAGTTTGCTCCCTGGCCCCTCTGTTGTCTGTTTCTTGACGCTGGTTGATGGAACCAAGAACCTCTAGGAAAGCCAGGAGTTAGGCTGCATCTTCATACTTCCTTCAGCTACTGGGATGGGATAGAATGTGGGGGAATAAAAGGCCCTGGGCAGACATGGCCTTAGTACCAGCATGAGCAGCCCGCTCTTGATCTTTTCAGGGACCAGCTTCATGGATCCCTTGTGATGGAGTTGAGGCCTAGTTGGCCTAATGTGTTTTCCAATCTATTATTAATGTTATAGTATAATGTCGTGTGCATAAGTGAAGAGATTCTTCATGTCTTTTACCCTTTGTCATATGTTGGGTGTTGAGTTTATCCTTGGGAAATAGGACACATCTTTGGTTAGTAGACATTTGAGGGGCACGTGCTGAAGGGCTGGCAAGGCAATTCAGTGGAACTGACAGCTCTGAGAATGGGCTCAGCTGCTCCCAGTTTCCTGGCTCAGTGACAGTCTTGCAATAAATAATCGGAAACTGGGTGAAATGATAGAAAATGTCAGTTTAAAGTTTTCACTTGTCAAAACCGTGATGGTCTTATCACCAGACCATTGCCGGAGCAGCAAATTGCGCTCTCTCTGATCCTCCTGTTCACTGGAAACGTTCTTCGCCCCGGACTTTTCTATGCTGAACAGTTTTAGGGCACTTCACAGACCGATGTCCAGTCTAAACTGATGTGATGTCCGTTTGATCAAGACTTGGTTGGGTCAAAAAGCCACTGTTCAACCTCTCTGTTGGTGAGCTTCAGTGCCTGCCATTTACAACGTCGAGGTGCACAGAGGGGACCTCTGTAAAGGATATTCTCTTAGGCCTGTGAAGATGTAACTCACTTTGTGCAACAGATACATTTCTCAAGAACATCAGGGTTTTATTTGTCTAAGGAGCCATTATGCTGTAACTTCTGACCTTTGGAAAGAGGACTGAGGTTCATTTAATTTAGTGCTGAGTTTCTATGAAACATTAGCCAATTTATTTGCAACAAAATGAGAAGTTATTTTGACTGCTTTGTGGCCAAATGCTGTGCGTGAGCCATCGAGAATGTCAGAGCTGCGTAGCTTCTAGAACAGGCCTGTGGTTTGACGGATGGAGCACAAAGGCAGCAGGTAGGACCGATGTCCCAGGGAGCCCGGCAGGTGGGGGCCCTAGTTCAGACTCCAGTGTCTTGACCAGTATTTGACACTGACATTTCATCGGGGGTTAGTTTCTGAATTTCTGAACTCAAGATGGGAAAAAAAAAAGAAAATACTCTACTTTAAAGGTAATTCTCATATTTAAAGCTATAGAACCTTAAAAGGTAGGAAAGCAATGTTCTTATATTCCTTGGTGTTGCTGGACTTTTGTTTTTTAATATAAATGTTTCTTTGATCCTTTTTTAGCTATTTCCTCCCATTTGCTTCTCACCATAGATAAATTTGTTGCCTCGAGAGAAAGTGAGGGCTACTGAAAGGGAGAGAGGGAATTTGAGACCAGGCAGAGAAGGCAGTGATAATTCACCATGATCACAGGGCAATGAGTTCTGTGTAAATCCTTCTATTTCCGAGCATGAGGAGCGATCCTGGATGCCCCAGAGGGGGCAAGTCAGACATTCTGCAAGAGCGATAGAGCAGGTGAGAGGAGACAGGGAACTCCCCTCAACCCCCACCAGTGCAAGGTGGCCCCACAGTGAGCACAGTCCACAACTGGTGTAGGTCTTCAGCACATGGTGTGGGCGCTGTCCCTTCTGAGCTGTGTGACTCCAGGCAGGTGGCCCAGCCTCACTGAGCCTCTGCTGCTCCGTCTTCAAGGACAGCGATTGACATGGAGACGTGGTCAGTGAAGGGGTCTCACTGAGCAGCGTGCCCACCCTCCCTCTCGCTGGCTTCCTCCCACGTCCTCTAGGAGTGTCAGCTCTCAGCCTGAAGACCTTTTTATAAAACTCTGCAACCACGTGCCCCTCCTCAGAAAAGCTGCACGTTACCACGTGGTATAATAGGTCAGCTGTAGGAGTGACTGTTCTCTTCCTGGGCAACATTTAAAAAGCCGTGGAACTTCTTAGCATGGCACATTCCAGAGAGCTTATGTCCTGTTCCGGCGAGCTTCCTTCATAACCAGTATGTTGCACTGTGTTTAATTAACTAGTGAGGATGTGATTAAACCAGGATAACAAGATCTGACCTATATTTTGCACGTGGAGGAAGCATTTTCTACTGAGGAATAGTCTAGCCCCGGCGTTTGATCAGTGCTTATTAACTCCGTGCGGTGGAGGTACTTGTAGACACTAGGATTGTTCAGGCTTTTTCTTGCATCTGTGCCTTACGTGTGCAGTTTGCTCTGCCTGGAAGGCCCCTGCCACTGTCTACTTGTCCGTCCCTTCTCTGCACCCCTTCCTCAGCTTCACCCTCCTGGCGGGTGGCTCAGAACTGCTCTGACATTACATTCTCTGGGAAGCCGTGTGATGCAGCCGCTGGTGAGGCACGCCTCCTCTGTCCATCTCGAGGGAGGTCCGGGGGGTGGGCAGGGGGGGGACGAGGAAAGTGTGCCATCCCGGGGAGCCAGCCCCTGGGAAACTGGGAAGGTTTTCCAAGGAGGCAGCATCTGGACTACAGACTGAGCAGCACGTAGATTGGAAGGAGAACAAAGAACATCTCTGGCAGAAGGAGGAGTAGAGGTGAAGAGCCATCTGCACGTGCTTAAGGCAAAAAAGAAGCTGTTCCCTTGCTTACTGCTTCATCCTAGGATGGCTCTGCTGTGCTGCAGCCATCAGAGCGGCTGAGTCTCTGATGCCGCTTACCTGACAGGACGCGTGGGAAGAGAGCCAGGTGTGGATTTGATCGACGAGTGTGTCACTTATCTGTTCTCTGAGATTCTGGCTGGCATCCTGACTTTCCGATCTGCAGCAGCATCCTTATCTCTAAAATGGGTATGACAGCCCCACTCACCTCAGGGGCTGCTGTGGGGACTCCGTGGAACCTCGGCAGCTGGCACTCAGCAACACTCACTCGGCAGATTTTATTATTCATCTTGCAACTTCCTAAGGTGTTAAGCAGCTGAGCTGGATCATTTTCTATTTTGATTAGAACTTCTTACTTGATTGCATGAGGTTGGAATAATGAGAATGTTTATTTCCATGACAGTCCAAGATAACAAATTCAGGACGATTGTTTCCCTACAAAATTAAGTAGAGTGGGAAAGCGCAAAGCCTGAGACGGTAAGTGGAAGCTCCTCCCCAGATACCCAGAATAGCATCATAAACTACTTATATCTGCCATGGCTTAGTAATCTAGATTTTTCATAGGTTTGTTCCTGTAAAAAATTGTAGCCTATTTCGTATTATCTGCAGAAAGGCCCTGATAACAGGCTCCCTCTGCCCCCCACTCCGCCCCATATCTCAAGGATGCCGTACGTTAGAACACAGATGTGCTTGTGCTGTGCAAAGATGCTCCGCCTCCATCCTCATGGACATTACAAGGGGGCCATGACCAGAGGGCACGGAGTCACCCTGCTGTCCTTCGCAACACAGTCATCACACCGACTTCCTGACAATAATGCCACAGTGCTGGTAAAACAGAACATTAGACCTCAGTCCCGGTTATAAAGCGCTGTGAAGCCCACAGATTGCTCAGCGTTGGGTTTTCTGGTAGGCAGGAGTTAAAGAGGAAGGAACGTCCTCGCCTTCTTTCTGTTGGACCTGTGGTTCTCCGTCCTCTCCAGGGCCATGGGGCCTGGCCCGGAGCACTGTGCTGTCTGTGGCACACCCGTCGTGTGTGCGGACCCTGCCTTTCCAGGATGCACAGGCTGTGTATCCCTTCTGCACAGAGACACTCACGTGGTGCTCATTGGCCAAAGCCTGTGGCTAAAGTGCCTGGCACATTTATCAGGTATTACAGCTGGAAATCTTTGATATTCCTGAGGTCTAAAGTTTCCGTGCTAGATCTCTGCCATCTCAGTGCGAATTCTTTCTTTCAGTGTGTAGCCCTGCCCTTGATTGGTTTATCTTTAAGTTTTAGAATACTTCACTGAATATGATTTAAGCTCATGGTCAAGTTATTTTATCCTGTTTTCACCCTTTTTTTTTTTTTTTTTTTTTTTTGGCGTCTTTTGTTCAATACAGTGGTGCTGATTACTATGATTATGGACATGGACTCAGTGAAGAGACCTACGATTCCTACGGTGAGTAACTGGCCCACATGAACCAGAAATAGAGCGGGCAGAGTGGTCCCAGAAACACCTTCAAGACGGAACTGAGGAGAAATCCATAAAGACGTTTTGACTGAAACAGCAGCTTCCCTTTCAGTTCGTCTGTGCATATCTAGCTATTTTCAGCTCCTTTAAGATTTAAATTTAATATTTAAAGAGGACTAAAAACTCAAAGAAAATTGCCTACATTCACATTCTCAACTTAGATTTTCTGTTTGGGTTGATTGCCATGTGCTGATTTTCTCATTTATAGAGTCGTTTGCCAGACTGCAGACACTTGATAGCTTGGGACTTTTTGAAGTGTCTTTGCTTCTTGACAGTGAAGGAAAATGAAGCCCTGGAGACTGCAGCTCCCAAAGGATTGTCCCACCCCCATCTTCATATTTTAATTCATCTCTGATCCCAAACCCTCGAAAAATGTTACAGTGGGAGTCACTCCATAAAGGTTACAAAAGCACTGAGCCAGGTGTGGGGGGCCATAAGGCTCTCTCAGGCTTATGGGGAGACAGTAAACCCCACTTAATTCAGGGAGACCTGGTAGAGATGCTGGGGAATCCAGGTCCAAAGTCTCTATGCAGAAGGAGGACAGGTTTAATTAAAAGAATTGGCGGCAGCAACATAATGATAGTAAGAAGCTCCTTTGCCGGAGGGCAAAGAGATCAGAGAACAGGAAGCTTCAATCAGTGGCAAAGCTCTGATAAATGCCTCCAGTACCCAGTGCAAGTGAATCAGGATTCTGGTTAATGGATGTTCTGACATTTCTCTGAACATAACTGAAAAACCATTTTCCGGTGCTCCTTTTGAAGTGCATTTTGTTATATCACCTGCCCCAAGCCGTGATGACCTCACCTTGGATTTTTTTTTTTTTTTTTTTTTTTTTTTTTGGTTATTTGTAACAAACACTTAAGAGAAATACCTTGGTTTGCTGAATGCTGTCTACTTAAATGGATGCAAGTTAGCTTGAGGGAATGACGTTGATTGCATGCTTGTATCAAAAGAAGAGGTCATTTTAAGTATTTTTTCTTCACAGCCTTTTCAAATTGGTCTCAGTGGACACATGGCTTTTTAATTGCTGTATGTTGCTGCAGAGATGTTAACTGTTGGTAGTCGGAGACTTGTAGATGACTCGTTGAGAGCCCTGGGATGGAACAGGTGTTTAATTTCAGGAGATCGAGATGACGGAATGCCTTTTGTTATTTGTACATTTGTCTTGTATGGATTTAGTATTATGATGAGTGAGATTTGACATTCTGTCTTCAAGTTTATTTCATATGCGGAAGGTATTGTTGAGGCTACATTTCCCCGAACACGTTCACTCTGTCCGCAGCAGGACCCGGGACTCCCTCCCACCCTGCCCACCCCCACAGTGCTCATTGCGTTTGTCTGCTCCTGCCTGCACAAATCTTTGTGTTGTCTTTGTTTTTGCTGTCAAGAGAAGTCTGAATAATCCTCTTCCCGTTCATAAATGTCTTAACATTTAGCAAAAGGCGGTTCAGTTTGCTGTTTGAGTGTGTGAGCTTTTGTTAAAAATGAGTGACTAAAAGGAAAGTTCTTGCAAAGTCGGTTGCCATTTAAGATATAAAAATCATTTTTTTTTCCCATACTGATAGGTATTATTAGTGGGGCGACCATTTTCTATTGTGTTTGTAATTTTTCTCTAAGTAATTACCCTTGTTTTTGTTTTTGTTCTTTACCCCTAGTACCTCAGGGCTATCTGTCTTCAGTATGATGTCTACCACTGGTTCAGGGTTAAGGTAGATTCTGAAAAATGAAGCCAGCGGGATCCATGGCAATGATCTAATTGTGATTCGATATCTTACTGATTTTAGGGCAAGAGGACTGGACTAACTCGAGACACAAGGCACCTGCAGCGAGGACCTCAAAGGGCGTCTACAGAGACCAGCCCTACGGCAGATACTGATTGTACTGTCTGGTGTTGTGAAATAGCCAGTCTCCACCAGTCCTGTGTACTGTTCAAAGTAATGTTTTTCTATGAACAATCCCTTTTTAAATAAATCAAAATGCTTAAAACCTGAATGGATGGAAGTTTAAAACTACTTTGTGGAAACATCAACCTGGGCAGAAAAAAAAAAAAAAGACATGTAAAATTTTGTTATTTCCAGTCTGTATATGAAAAAAAATAGGTCATCAAAAGGAAAAAAATAACTTTGATTAACTAGTGTTAAACAAAAAACTAGGTTTACTAAATATGTTAATCCATCCTTTTAACATAAGCCTCACCTTTCATTTTAAAGGTTTCCATAGCAATTAGTTATTTTATCTTTCAGCCATATGCTAGTTTTTTTTTCTTGCCAACATGCGTAAAAAGGGAAGCCAATTACAAGTGCAAATAATGTGGTATTCTTTTGTAACTCAAGTCTTGAAATGTTCTGTAGTGTTGAGCAAAGTCTCCTCTTGCTTGATACTAAATAAACTTTTGAAAGAAATTCCGTGTGTGTGAGCTAACAATTTCATGTTTCTCTTATTTAAAAAGGCCTTCATAAATAGTTGTAAACAGGGAAAGAGTTCATTTAACAACGCTTGTCATAAAAGGGTCACACTAAACATTGTACAACTGACTTAAAAAATGGTATAAAATTAAATGTACCATTCTATACTCACCGTAGATTTAAATGCTGTTTAAAGAGTCCACATGGTGTTAAGCTGCGTGAGTAGCACGTTAAAACGACGCAAAACCAAATCTTGTTTAAAAACTGGTTTTAAAATAACTACTGATTTTCTGAAAAAGATGTGATCAGTTTTCATCTTGTTGAGCGTTTTTTCACTAGTGCAACTTTGGATTTTTTATGAGAATTTTGGTACCTTAATGAACACCTCGCTCCATGCTGGAAGCAATAAGCACAAAGCTTTTAAAGACAATCTGACTTGACTAATTGAGGTCGCACTCGCCAAGGCTGAGGATGTGTAACCCTTAAACGGTCTTCATTGTCAAAGGTAAATAAATCAAATAAGATTTTAATCTCACTTAATTTATCTTAATATAACTAATAAAACCAGGGAGATTACAACTTAGCAAGTTTCATTATCCATTTTAGAGAGGTTTTAAGATCACCTAAATTCTCATTTTAAAAAGTTTAATTTGTTTTAGTAATCTAAAAAGCCTTAGTTCAGTCAGTTTAATTGGGGCCAATTATTCCCTATTAAACAAATGTAAAACCTCATAACTAGTTGTTTGTAATACATTCTTTGGTTAGTAATTGAGGGCACTTCTTAAAACTGACAAATATTTAATAAAGTTATTCTTTAATCATTTGGCTTAAGTTTTTTTTGTTTTTGTTTTTGTTTTTGATTGTAGATGATGTAAAATGTTTAATTTTTGTTTCTTAAGAGATTTCCTTCTCTTTGATTAAAAAGGTCTTTTCTTTTGTTAGGAAATGTCAGCCATCTTGGGAAGTCAGAGGAACTGGTTGTGCCCAAGGAGCAAACAAAGGTGAGTGCCTTTTGTTCCAATTACTGTGATGTGTTATGGAAGATGAAGACAATTTCATGCTTATCTAAAGTCCCATGGAAACTATCCCACGCTGGTTCCTATTACCAGCACTGGTGATTACGGCAAATTAACTCCTCCAGTCAGAACAGAAGCTCCCTGAATATAAACAAGTCAGACCCAGCCAGCCTTGCTGGTGCCACGGAGGGCAGAGGCGTAAGTCGTCACAGCAGTTGATACTTGGGTTGCTTTCTTCAATAAGAAATTGAAGCGCAGGCAGTAACATGAAAAAATGTCCAAACTATTAAGGCAAAAAAGCAGTTTATCAAGCCTAACGTATAATATGACCCCAATTTTATTTTTTATTTTATTTTTTAAAAGATTTTATTTATTTATTTGACAGAGAGATCACAAGTAGGCAGAGAGAGGCAGAGAGAGGAAGGGAAGCAGGCTCCCTGCCCAGCAGAGAGCCTGATGTGGGACTCGATCCCAGGACCCTGGGATCATGACCTGAGCTGAAGGCAGAGGCTTTAATCCACTGAACCATCCAGGCACCCCCAATTTTATTTTTTTTTTAAACTGTGTGTACTTGCTATATATTTGTAGGTAAAAAATTATACTGGTATGCACCAGATTTTTGACAATAATTATCTTAGGCTTGTGAAAGTATGACTTTGTATGTGTACTTTTCTGTCCTTTTTGAATTTTGCAAAACAAGTTATTACTTGTATAAGACAAGTAGCATAACAGTTGTTTTATAAAATTATTTCTTTTTTTTTTTTTTTTAAGTTAGGGATCTGTAAGGAAAATGTATCATTAGTTTGGTTGATTCAGGGTATTCTTGTTTTTTGTCTTGTTTTTTTTTTTTTTTTTTTTTTTTTCTAAACCATCAGAAACATTACTTAGGCCCTGACATCACAGAGTGTCTTGCTTTTTAAAAGTAGTTGTATTTGAGCTCTGCCCCTGACTTTGTGCCTTTGGACATCAGCATAAGGGGAATGATGCTTAATGCATGTAGTTGTTACTAAGAATTGAGTGAGCTAATACTGTTAGTGTTTTGAGCTAATATTGTGAGTGTTTTGTAACCTAAAAAGTATTACAGTAAATGTGAAGTTTAATTGTCAAATTGAATGCCTGTATTTAATGTGTATGGGAAATAGCTGAGCCTTTTTCCCCTCCAATAGTCAAAATTCACCTGAAATAATTACCTTAACTATTGGGAAGAGAATAGGTCTCTTTATTCTCATGGATCAAAATAAGATTTTTGGTTTTGAGGGGTATTTGGGGGGTGGGGCAGGGGGACTTTTCTTGCTTAGAAAGAGAATGTGGCACATCATGCATTTTTTCAATGTGTGGTTTTAATATTGGAATTTTTCACTCTTTCCTCCTTAGTAAGTAATTTTGGAGGGGGGATTAGCATATTGAATAATAATGTAGGTTTCTTAACTAAGAGATTATAAATAGGTCCCTAGAGGGTAAACCCCCAAATGGTCTTCAGAGCTAATTCATAGGAATTAGTGTTCAGTGTTATGTTTATTTTCATTTTATAGAGAACCCATAGCCCCATTGGACTATAAAAAGGGATCATGAGCCAGAAAGGTCAGGAAGCAGCAGAAATACTTTTGGACAAGAATCCTCCTGCTTGGCTTCCAAGGGCTTCCCATTTTTAGCACATAGTCTGCCGAGCCTTATTGCTTCCGGTTTCCACATGAAGACTCTGCTGTAGACACGGTCTTCCCACCCCTCAGAGCACGTTGCATCGTTCCCAGATCTTTTCCCCTAACCTTCGTCTACCCTCCTGGGATTAGTTTCTCTCCTCATTTTACAGTGTGTACTGAGCTTGAGTTCTGTACTAGACATAGAAGCGGCACCGGGAACGTGGGCCTTCCTCAGACTGCGGCAATTCGGGATGGAAAGGAAGCGTGCTCGCCCCCGTTCCTTCACCCACAGAACTCGTGCCCGCTCCTCAGGACGTGGCCCAGTGCCCTCTCTGAAGTAGCATGCTGAGTTTATACTCATTTTAGTGACGTAGGTGGGTCACACGTTTCCATTACGACCAAGCATAAGCTTGTCACTCTCAGTAAATGATTTCACTGAATCCTCACAACTACAGGAAGGTAAGTGTGGCCTCCATTTTACAGAGGAAGACACTTCAGCTTCAAAACGTGAAATCATTTAGGTAAAAAACTCACACCCAGCAACTGGTAGAGCCAGTTTTAAACTTTAATCCAGAGTCTCTGTTGTTGGCCAGGCTCTGGACTAGCACTTACTCCCCTATCATCTCTTTGAGCGCAGGGGTTAGTCGACATGTTTCCTGTAACTCCCAGAGCCCTGAGCATCATGAGCACACAGCTGCTGTCCCATAGTCCCTTCCCTGTCTCTTCCACCCTCCCACCAGATTCCTTCAGATGTTCTTTGATGGTACTTAGGTTCTGAATCATCTTCTGATCAGGACGTCGGCTTGAATCAATATCATTGTCCATGCAGATACGTTGTGCTACAGATCCTGGAAGTTCTATGCCAATGACATAGTCCTGTCCTTGAAGATGCGACAGTCTGCTGGGGAGATGGGCGAGGAAGGAGTTCGTAGCACAGGTGCAGGCACGTGGAAGAGAGACCTGTCTGCCAGGCAGGTGCCAGCAGGGGCGTAAGTGCCAGTAGGAGATGACCTCAGCACAGAGGGGAAGGCATTCTGGGAAGCATTCGTATCCCAGCTCTGTCGTTGACCAGCTTGATGGCCTTGCTTAATTACCTGACCTCTCAGAACTACAGTTGAGATGGCCGTGTCCCACCCATAAAATGGCACAGGAATGCCGGCTACCTCTACCTCGGTATTACTGGGGAAGGATTAGAACCGCCTGCAACACTGATGTAGGTATTTGCTTGTTTGTTGTTTAATGTAAATGCACGCAATGATAAGAAAGTACGATTGTCTGGGAGCCGGCAGCTAGATGAGGTAAGCAGAGAAAGCAGCAGATGTGCTGTCAGGGCAGCAGGGAGCACGTATGAAGGGTCGCACACGCCCCGGCGACCCCATTTTCCATTGGGACATCCTCCTCACCTCTCCGCTTGCCCCGCTCCCTCCCCCTAGGCAGAGAGGGGGCCTTGTCAGTCTCCGCTTCGACAGGAACTTCGTACCGCCCTCTGTTTGCACTGGCTATTGATCTGATATCCAGACACAGAGTGTCTTAGAAAATAGGGCTCCCACCTTTTACCCTCTCAGTCTCCTCTCAGCAGAGCAAGTGTTCAGCAAGTCAGTGAATCTGAGAGAGGGACATTGTCACCGGATCGAGAGGGTTCCTAGCAGACAGCGTCAGGGGTGCTTAGGAATAGTTAGCAGAGACCCAAAAAACCCCAACAAAAACAAAAACCTTACTCATGTCCACAGGATTATATTTCAGAAGGTCTAGCTCCATTGGTTTAACTCAAAATTAGACAGTGCTTCTGGTCATTGTGTACAGAGAAATAGATCCCAGAGTCTAAAACCAATAATTTGGAGAAAAAAATAAAAATGTAATGAAAAGTCTAATTAGCCAAAATAGAAGTCACTTTATGGGGTTTAGGTAATGAATATAAATAATAAAGTTTGTTATTTTCTATGCAAATAAGATCTATTTGCAATGATATTCAGTATCTTGTACAGATAGAAAGGGGAAAAAACCCTATGATTATATTGAAAATCATGAAATCTACTTTGTCTTGATTCTGTGTCCATCTTTCAGAAAGGCTGTAGAACATTTTCAGATCTAAATTGCATCCTCCTCTTACCTAATGGAAAATCCCATCCAACTGAGGTTGATTCTCAATATGATTCGATTTCAGTGATTGGAACCTAGCACCAAAATTGTTTCAGACCTTAGTATGATGAGCCCCCCTCGCTGCCTGCCCCACCCCCCTGCCCCCCCACACACTGGCATGCAGGGTAGAGCTCAGGCTCTTGGCTTTGAACCCAAAGCCCAGCGTGATTGTGTTCCAGCCCCGTGGCTGCACCAGCCTTGCTGCTGGACATCCCTCTTGGTGCTCTCTTGTCTGGGTTGTCCACTGCCTGAAATCACATTTCCTTACCCCTCTCAGCCAGCTCTTGGCCCAGTGAGTCATTGAGGTCTGTCCAGTTTCAAAGTGAGCCTGGAAGCTTCCCCTTGTCCCAGAAGCCTTCCTTGGCACACTGTCTCCACCTCAGGCCTAGTGTCGAATCCCTGCTGAGAACTCTTGGAGTTGCCTGAATTCTGTAACAACTGTCCCTCAACGGATCGTTCATGCTCCTCTCCACCCACCCGCACCAGCATAGAAACCTCTAGTGTATGCCCCATGCTTCTGCCCGGCAAAGGATCCGTGTACGAGCAGCTGAATATGTGAGTGAGTGAAATGAACGAGGTGTTTCAGGGTCTCGACAGTAGAGGAGAGTGGACTGGGACGTCCTTGGCCTTACCAGGTGGAGTTAGAGCCATCCTTGAACTTGGAGAGAATTTGGCAGGTTCTTAATGTGGTCATTCAGGTGTAGACAGAGATTCCCAAAAGTCTCGTTTGACCACCACTGCTGGCAAGACCCGGGCCCTGCTCATGTGCCCGTGTTTGTGGCCTCATACCTGACAGGGCCAGAAATGGGGAGAGAGAAGAAATGGGCAGACGCTGTGTGAAGTGAGCCGGGCTGGAGCTGGAGGCATTGTCCCCGGACTCCGTCTCTGCCCCGCTCATTGACGGGTCTTTCTCACCAACTCTAAGACGAGGCTCTTTGAACGTGGAATCATGTCTGTCTTGACTGGTCCACCCAGATGCCAGCATCATGCCTGGCACACAGTGAGGGCTGATGAGGTGTTCGGTGTGGAACACAAGAGGAAGGGAGTGAATGAGCCAACAACCTTGTAATTCTTAAAATGCCGGCCCTGAGCACTTTGCAATATTAGTTTGGTTTCTTAGTGGAAATAAGATAGTTACTTCCGCAACTGCTGACTTGTTTAGTGGAAGGAAATGGGAAGCTGGAAAGCCAAAATATGTCCTTTATTTAATAGTTAATACCTGTGCTTCGTACAAAATCCAAAAATTTTAGGGGTGTATGATGAAACCCCCAAGCCCCCAAGAAGCTGTTGGCATTGGTTTTGGTATATTTTTCCAGAGATAGTCTGTACATGAGCAAAGCACATGTTTCTTTTCTAACTATTAGCATTTTGCATACGAAACAGTACACTGTTTACTACCACCTTTTTTTCATTTTAGAGGATATCTTAAAGTTGATTCTCTATCATTCTGTAAAGCTACCTTTTTCTATTTATTGACTGAATAATAGTTATGTGGTTTATAATTTAAACAAGTATTGATGGACATGAAGTTCACCTCCAGCATTTTCCACTCATCAATGCGAGTGCTAGAAAGCCTAGCCCTCCATCTCTGTGATTGCACACATTTGTATACAACTTAAGAACAAATTTCTGAAGTAGGGTCATTGAACCTTTCCATTTTTTATGACTATTACTGTATTGCTTTCCTGAGGAGATTTGAACCCTACATACTGCATGCATTCTTCACTGTCAACGGTTAGCACCTGTGCCCCACTCCCAAGTGGGCGCCCAGCATGGCGGCTGGCACGGTGTGGTCAGGTCTGGGTGTGGATGAGTGAGGCATGTGGGGGCACCAGACCCCTTCATTACAGCCCCCAACTCCTGAGCCTGAGTGGCTTTGCTTCGGGGGGCCCGGGGTGCTACTTTGCAGTGTCCCCACCCAGCATTTCCTGTGCTCTTGTTCCCCAGATCCTGCCCACGCTTTGAGATCTTCCCTCTCTTCTTTTGCCAAGAACCCTTTTTTCTGTTCACTCTGAGAGTACTGGCTGCTGGCACTCGATTGGCGAACACCCAATTTGGAGCTTCGGGCCAGAGTCCCTCAGGGTCAGGAATGCGTCCGTCACATTGTGTGCCCTGAAACAGTCATCAGGCTGTTCTGGAAGGACCCATTGATGAACTAAACTAAACCCCAATTAATAGATTTACTATATTCGATGTTCACCTTTTACAGTATCAGCCTTTCAGTTCAGGTGGCATCGATGGGTCCCAGCCCCCACCCCGAAGCACGCGCAGGTGGCACCACATGGCTCTCGAGACGTGGCTCCCTGTCTCAGGTCATGTGCAGCGATCAAAGGCTAAGTGAAGGGGGAGGTGGTGCAGCCGGGGGGCAAGAGGGCGAACCCTGGGCGGAGGGGCAGGAAAAGGTTTCGCAGAGATGGGCAGGCATTGACAGGCTGGTGTAGGTGAGCGAGGGAGCCACTGACCAGGGCAGGAAGCTGCGCCATGTGGGGGGACCTGAGCAGGTGCCTAAGCTGGGAGAGGAACGGGACAGTGCCGGGGAGCTGGGAGGGGCCAGGTCATGGGGCACCACGAATAGTATGGTGCTGACAGGTCCCCCCAGGGCCAGTGTGTGTGACCAGAATCATGAGGAACAAGCATTGTGACGGCCACTTCTCCATGCTGATTGGGTTCATTCTTCTTCCTTCCTGATGCCCATTGGGTTTTTGAAACAACAGTTATGTTCTGTGTAGTACATTAAAATACGTTCCTTGGTGTTAATTAATAAAAACTTGTAAATACATCTGAACGTTGGGTCTCATCTCAGAGGACAGGATGTCAAGGACTGTCCAGTGTGTACCCCTAGGGACCCGTTTTACATTTTGGTATTAGAGGTTCCATGTCAAACAAGGGCCGTTCTGGAATCACACCCAAAAACCTTGTAATGGAGAGTATTTTGATCGTCCTCATACTAATTTACCATGCATCTGCCTTACTGAACACAAATATTTTATGTTCTTAAATTTCTGTAATTCTTATTTTGCCTCATTTTCCATAAATATCCTTATTTCTGTTAAGTTTCTACTTGCCTCCTTCCTCTGCCTAAATCCTGCCTTCCCCAACAGAGCATAAATAATTATTAGCTTCTTGATGTATACAAATGTATTTCGTTTTCCTCTCTTTCAGGGGCTTTCCTTCGAATTATGGACTGCTTAGAATTCGTCGACTCACCAACGTGCCTAGTCAGTAAATGAATTCACTTGGGAGCATAAAAATCATCTGAATTTTTTTCACAATTTTATGTCCTGTGAAATGTTTTATAAAATGATATGCTTTTTTAATTTGGAAAGCCTGTTTAAAAAAAGGAAAGAAAATCGATCTTGTTTTGTGGTCTCCTAACAACAACAAACAAATGATTTGTGTGTTACTTAATAAAAGCTGCCCATTTCAATCTCCTGCACTTTACTATAAACCTAGAAAAACAAAGTCTTGTTATTTCAACAAGCTGTAAGTTTTGCACACTTGAGAACCATCTATGCCTGGTAACTCACTGAGAGAAGTCCAGATTATATACGTAATCCAGATTTGAAAATGATTTGTGTGTCTCAGTGATGGACCAATAAATACGGACGTGTTCTTCCAAAAGTATCCTGTCACGTAAAAGGTTAATATAAAGGCTTTTGCAGGAAACAGAGTGGTACAGCCAGAAAAGAAAGCTGATTTTCATGCCTCTCTGTAATTTGTTATGGAACATAAAGGTCATAATCCCTGTGGACAGTATTATTCTGTTCATTCTCCGTTCTTCATTTACTGTTGCATTGTGACTTTAATTCCGTATGCCCCAGGAGGATGCTTTATTCCTTCTGCTGGAAGCTCACCCAACATGTTTCCTAGTCTTGGAATTTCAGGAACAGTCTTGTGCATTGTTAAATTGTCACTCTCCTACTTCAAAGACACATTTCCTCTAAGGCATTCACTTCGACAGCATGCCACGTTGGGAGCATTGTGTTAACCGCCGAGTAACTTCTAAGAAGCTTACTTTTCCTTATCCTCTCATGATGCATCCAAAAAACAGTCTCCACTCGGCCATCATGCCTTTGCACTTGTCACATACACAGATGTGCATCTCAGAAGCTCAAGGATGGACAGCCCCAGGTCGGAGAGAGAGCAGCACAGGCCACAGGGGCAGCAGGTGGGCGGGAGGCTGTGAGCGCCCCTCAGTGCTCGGTCGGGAGGGCGGTGCACAGTGACAGTTCCAGGGACCCTTTGTTTGAAATTAACTGAACAACCAGGAACTTCAAACCATAAGCCAGATTGTTACAAATGGGAAAAAAAAAAAAAAAAAAAAATTGAGCTCACTGGTTGCAGCCTTTCCACCCACAGAGTCAGGGACACTAGTCGTAGACCTACCAACAGTCCCAGGGACTCGAACTCTCCAGCTCCTCTCCTGTCTGTCCCCTTCTCCTCACTCCCGCTCCTCCCTTACTTCGCTCATGAAACCCATACTTGTCAAGAATCTCTTCTGTGCTGGGCACTGCCCTACAAGCTAGAGCGGGCAGAGCACAGATCAGAGAGCCGGTCCTCGGGGAGCTCACGTTCCACCGGGAGGGGGCAGGCCATCGGCCACAAGCCCGGAGAGGGCCGGGTGGTGCTGGGGCTGTTGAGGAGCAGGCGTGCACCATCATGGGAGGCGGGGGTTCGAACGACAAGGCAGCAGGTTAGCAGCACCTAGAAAAGGAAGCGTGTGAGCCACACCAAGACGCGAGCAAGCGCAAAGGGGCCGAGGTGGGGACAGGCTTGGAGGCTTGAGGAGCCGGGAGGGTGTCGGTGTCGGTGTCGAAGCGGTGGCACGAGCAAGGGGCTAGGAAGAGGGCAGAGGTTGGCGGGGGTGGGGCGCCGTCGGGGGCGCGCAGGGCCGCCTGAGAGCTTTATTGAAAAGGGAGCTTTGGGACGCCTGGGTGGCTCAGTTGGTTAAGCAGCTGCCTTCGGCTCAGGTCATGATCCCGGCGTCCTGGGATCGAGTCCCACATCGGGCTCCTTGCTCAGCAGGGAGCCTGCTTCTCCCTCTGCCTCTGCCTGCCATTCTGTCTGCCTGTGCTCGCTCTCTCCCCCTCTCTCTCTCTGATAAATAAATAAAATCTTTAAAAAAAAAAAAAAAAGAAAAGAAAAGGGAGCTTTGTGCAGGAGGGTTTGAGCAGAGGAGTGGTGTGACCCAATGTGTGCTCTAAGTCACTCTGGCAGCCTCCTTGAGAACAGGCTGCCGTGCTTCCAGTTGGAGGCACCTCCTCAGAGGCCACGGCAGTGAAGCGAAGAGGAAATGCTAGCCTGGCCCCGCGGGCAGCCGTGCAAAGGTTGGGGACCTGCCGAGCTCGACGTGCCTGGGAAGTAGAGCCCTTAAGCCTGTCCACGGGCTGATGTGGAGCGCAGGGCAGTGGCACTGGACGGCGCAGAGAATCTGGCGTAGGGCCACTGAGGAAATCCATCCCCTCCCTGCGATGGGAAAATGCAGGAGGAGCAGGGATAGGTTACGGATTGGCGGTGGGGACACGCAGAGGCCTTTGTGACCCTGGTGGTCTTCGCAGAGTGAGAGCGGGGAGCAGATTGGAGAAAAGTCGCTGGCGAGGGTGTAGCCGAGATGAGGGAGGGGGAGGGGTGCAGGGGAGGGATCCGCAGGGGAGGCTGGGCCCCAGCAGCACAGGGCGCCCCGGGAGCAGGGTGGGAAGGGGGGGGCCAGCAGGGGCTCCAAGGCTGCAGGTCCCCTTGCTCTGGGGGCTCCGGCCCCCGGGACAGACTTCCTCTCAGGGACTGTTTGCCCTACTCGGCCCAGGGCCCGACCTGGCCCGGACCCCTTGGGCGTCCCCACAGATCACACCGCGGGCTGGGGAAAGCCTGAGAGTGGATCGCGGAGCCCAGCAGCGCCAGTGAGCAGAGGAAACCTGTAGATGTGAAACGCGACTTGACGACTTGTCCTTTCCCTCCGCTCGGTCTCAGGCAGCTGAGCTCCCTCCTGCGCGTCCTCTCCGCTGCTCCGTGCAGCCTTCCAGGCAGGGCAGCTGAAAGAACCGCTCCAGCCTTGGACTGCAAAGGATCCCAGTGACTTCTCATGGTCTTAAAAATAACAGCTGATGGGTTTTTCAACGCATTTGTATTCGATCCTGAAGCTAGCTTTTTAAAGTGGTCACGGAGCTGTCCACGTTATGCTTGCTGCCGCGCGGTCTGAGGGTCTTCTGCAGGGCGACCTGGGCCAGGGGCTGTACCACTGACCCACCGGAAACTCTGAGAAAAAGGTGCTTCTGTGGGAAGTGGACAGCCCCTCCTCCGTGGCCCTGCTCAGCAGTGACCTCAGGGTTTCATTCCTTGCAGACCCTTCGCTGAATGTCCAGCTCTGACCTCTGTCCCAATGGGCCCGGTCCCACTCAGCGGCCTGTCCACACACCAGAATTTACATGTGGGCCCTTCCCACGCAGCCTGCCCCACATGGCGCCTTTCCATTGCTCTGCCCTTGACCCAAGATGCCCTTCCTCCAAAGCGGTCCTTGTTGGGGCTTCTAGCAAGAGCACAGCACAGCGCG
The DNA here is from genome assembly GCF_030435805.1 of Mustela lutreola. Lineage (NCBI taxonomy): Eukaryota > Metazoa > Chordata > Mammalia > Carnivora > Mustelidae > Mustela > Mustela lutreola. Next base: position 6,748,365 of record NC_081292.1, on the reverse strand, counting down.
TCAGAGGCCAGTGCTAATCAGAGCGGACACCTGGTGTCTCGGTTATCAGTTCCTGCTGAACGAGCTATCCCAGACTTCAGAGGTTTACAAGAGCAAACATTTACAATGTCCTGTGTTTTCTGAGGGTCAGGAGTCTGGGTCACATTCTGGCTTGGAGTTTCTCACGGGATGGCAAAGAGTCCGCTGGGGCCGCAGGGACCTCTCACGGAGCCGCTCCCGGGCTGTTGGCCAGGGGTCCCCACGGGTCTTTCCACCGCTGCCTCCGTGTCCCCACAGCATGGCAGCTGGCTTCCCCAGAGCAAGTGGTCCAAGAAGGAGAGTCCACGAGAGAGAACACACGAGACCGAGCCGCAGGCCTTCATACCCGAATCCCAGATATAACAGTGTCACCTCCCCAGCAGCTACTGGCAAATGGCAGCCCCACTCCAGTGTGAGGTGACTGCACAGCTGGGGGCAAACGCCAGGAGGCAGGGATCCTGGGGGGCGGGGGGCAGTGCTGGAAACCACCCCCCACCGCACCTGGCAGGTCACCTTCCGTCTCTGAGCCTTACGTCCTTACCTACAAAATGGGGAGGGTAGTGCCGCGCCTGCCTCCAGAGGGTTGGCAGAGGGAGACCCCGGACCTTGTAAGCACGTGATATAAATTATTCTTTAGCTATTGTGGAAACACACCTCCGTGCGTGCAAACACTCACATGCACATGCACACATGCCCTAACACACATGCACTTTCAACATAGATGTCATCCCCTGATTCTGCAGGTATGAAAATCCTCCACCATCACGCTGTGTCTTCTCCCAGACCAGGGATCTTCTGAGGGTCCGCCCTCCCCACATGACCCAGGCTCTGCACACAAGCAGGCGCCCAGGGAAAGGCCTGCCAGGTGACGTCTGGGTCCTCCACCTCGGGTAGTTGGCAGCCCTTCCCTCCCACCAGCCGGTGCGGCCTCGGCACTGCCAGTCACCACATGCTCTGTCCTTGGCGTGCGGGGCTCAGCCTTTGCCACTCTTCCCGCCCGGGCTCACAGCCTTCCCCTCAACCCCTGAGCCCCCCCAGGGGACTTGGGCCTCCGTTTCCCTGCTCATCCTCCATCTCCCACTGCAATGGTTCCAGAGCCATCAATAGGCCACCCCCAAGCCCTAGCTCTCCTCTTGCCTCTCTTCTGTCAGGGGACCCCCATCTTGGAGCCACTTGCTGGACCCTGCCTCCAGCCATTAGACTCACTGGAAGCAAGAGGCTTAGCAAGTAGCTCTTCTGCCCATTTCTTCCAGATCAGAGCACCTGGGTTTCGGGCAGGGCGCCAGGTCTCGCAGCCCCTGGTGTCCTCTCACCAGACTGGCCCTCCAGAGCCAGGCGTGTGTTTTCTGCCTGCCTTCCTACCCCATGAGCCGAGTGACGCGGGGAGAGCTGTTCCCGAGTCTTAGTGCTTTCATCTGTGAAATGGACATTCTTGAGGATGGCCCTGGAATGTTTTTGAGAGACCCTCAGAAGCTGGGTGCTGGTGTAGATATCTGGGCCCCAGGCAGGACGAAGGAAAGTGTCACTGTGGCTTATTCACTCTTCCAGCGCGGGCTGAGCTCCTGCTGTCCGGCTGTGGGGCTGGGTGCCCCAGCATTAGGAAGGGAGGACATGCTTGCCCCCGGGTAACTCACGGACTGAGGAGAGACGAGAAGGTGGCTGGAGAGTCACACACACATTCTGTAAAAACCAGGATCCAGAGAACAGTTCAAATCTCTAGCTTCACTCAGTGTTCCTGGTGAACAAAAGGCAGGAGGCTGTCCCCCACCAGCAGGCTGGGATGTGCTCATCCATTCTCCCAACGCCACGCCCCAGGGCGGCGGCCTGCAGCTGCTGAGGTACAATCAGCGTCAACACCCGAAGAGCAGGCATCCCGGTAACACAACAGTGCCGACAAAGGGAACTGGATCTGCTTCCCTTTTCCGGCAGGAGATTCATGATTTCCAGAATGCCAGAAGATGATCACAGAGGCAAGATCCAAACTCCTCACAGGAGGGAAGCCCAAGGCCAGCAAAGCTGGAGCAGGGGAGTCCAAGACCACACGTCTGGGCCCTGTGGCCACAGCGCTGTTTGTGTCTGTATCTGTACACGAGGTTTAAATCCAGAAAGTTCTAGGAGGGAGAGGTGGTGTAGGCCTCTCGGCCTGAGCTCTCCAGATGGGGAAGGCTCCAACACTCCTAACGGGCCACCAGAACCTATTTTCATAGTGAAAAAGCACATGTTGCATTAATCAACCCAAAGACTACACAGGCTTAACTGAGGTGATGTTCCGTCCACGACTCAATGTCTCCATCTTAAACCAAACAGTGCAATTGTATTACAGAATATTTATTTCCCTCAGACCTTTTTTTCCTGTAAATCTATAATACTGAATAATTGAGGTCAAACTGCAGATGCTCCAGAGAAATTTTTCTTTTCATTAAACAATATTAAATGAGATGCCCGTGTCTCCGCTCCTGCCCCACCAGCACGTTTCCTCGGCTCACACAGTCCTCCAGCTGACTTCACCGGTTACCAGCCATCTCCCCACAAATCCCTAAACGTCTGGCTTTTCATGAGAAAGCAGATGATCTGGAGCCTCGCTTTCCACACGGCCCTCAGTCCGCACAAGCCGCGGTGTCACCCAGTCCCCCTTCCCTGTGGGCTCGCGGGGGCTGGCGACTCCTCGGCCTCCTTTGCATTTGGCATCCCCCGCCCCGAGGCGAGACATCTTCCAGGCTCACTGTCCTGAGGCGGGAGGAAGTCAAGTTAGCCAGAAAGAGTGTCCGCTTCAGTCCCTGCCTGTACCACAGTCCAATGGTGACTTGAACCACTCAACCACACAGACGCCTTGCCTTCCTGAGTGCCCGTGTCCTGAGTCCCTGGCAGCACAGGCCTGGGAAGGGAGTGGTGCCCATCCCCAGTCCCCGGGGAAAGCCTGCCCTCCCCCCGCTGATGGCCTGATGGCCCCCAAGCCTGGAAGCCTGTCAGGGACAGTTAGCAACAGCAGCCCCCGCAGCAGAGAAAAGAGGGCCCTGCCACAGGGGCTCCCAATCAGCGGCAGGAGAGATACTGCCGCCAAAGAGCCAAATCTGACCTCCCCTCCCCTCCCCACCCCACCCCCAGCGCCGCAGAGCACCCTGCCTCCCCCACCTCCAGCCTCTCTGGCACCCAGGGGCCTTCCGTCAAGTGGGCAGGTTCTCATTCCTATACTTGCTTTATAGCTATCCTGGCCAGTGCTTCCGTGGAGGCAGGACCTCCTGGACCTAGGCGGGGACCCTTTTGCAGATCAGTGCCTGTGGCTTTCTATATGGCTTTGTTCCCAGAAGGCATCAGAGACAATCCCCATCCCAGAGAGCGGGCCTCCCGATTCACTGGGGAAGGGCTCCACCCCGGCCCCGGCAGGAGCTGAAAGCACACTGGGCTGGGAGGGGCGCTGGAATCCAGAACAGAGAGGCTCGTCACGGTGAGGTTGCACCACAGATCCCCACACAGCCTGGACCCCTGAAAGGGCAGCAGCCAGAATGTAGAGTCAGAGACTGGCCAGTGTCCTTGCCGGTTTCCAGGAATGGGTCCTCAGGGCCCGAGAAGGAATGGAAGAGGCCGGGAGGAGGGCGAGCTGTGGAGGGAGGACTCCGCCTACATCAGATCCCACAGGGCCTGTGCTGGGTCCATGGTACCCATGTGCACGGCTGTCCTCCCTGTAAGGGCCAAGGCCACGGCCGCCGGAGGGGGAGGAGGGCCAGTGCCTGTGAAACCAGCTGTGTCAGGCCGACGTTGGGGAAGGGGGTTGCTCAGAGCTCTGAGCTCAGCTTGGGAGCAACCCAGGGCCACGCCACCCTGGGACCAGCTCCCTGGGAAAGGGACCCCACCCTTCCTCGCATCTCTTCAAGAAGCCGGGGCACGTGGCTCTTGTCTCCGCACATGGTGCCCGGGCGGGCATGCCGTGGTGGGTGCCGCGTGAGGACGCTCCCCCTGAGCTCCACCCACCTCCCCTCTAGGTTCTACCACCTCCTGGCTTCCTGGTTTGGGGACAGTCCCATACCCTCTAAGATGCGGTTTCCTCAGCTGACAAACTGGAGTGATGGCCCAGCCTCACCGGGCAGGGGGCGGGGATCAAAGCGAAACCTGGGTTCAGCAGACGCAGGTCCCCAGCCCTGCCTGTGGGAGGGTGGGACCAGAAGGCGGGGGGGGGGGGGGCAGGGCAGGGCAGCGGAAAGGGGACAGAGAAGCTGCCCCAGCTCCCGCAGGACAAGCACAGACACTTGTCCGCTCCTAGTGGCTTTCTGTTTCTAGACAGCTGCGCTCTCTTTGACCAGCTTTGTAGACTGGACGCTGGACAGAACAGCTGGTGGGGGTGGGGGGCAGCCCCTGCGGGGGCCTGGCCGCGCACCCTCTGCCTCCAAGAACAGCCCTGCAGCGAAGAGCTGGGAGAACGTCAGAGGTGGGGGTCCCGAGCGCTACCTGAGCTGTGCCCCCTTCTCTGGGGACATTCACCAGACGAAAGGCATCGCTTGCCGAGTGTCATCAGAATGGCAGTAAGTGCGGCCGGAAAGGCCGGGAAGAGGGGTCAGTTGGTCTCCGCAGAAGCGAGAACGGGCGAGGAAACGGCTTCTCTGCTGGAGAACTTGATCGGGGACTCTACCGAGACCCCGACGTTAGCCCAGCGAGACCCAGCAAGAGCCTAACCCAGAGCTTTCAGACCGTAAGTCTGTGCTGTGTGCGCTGCCGCGTCTCGGTGACTTGTTCCTGCAGCCTCAGGACACAGATGCTCAGAGGCCATTTCCATGCCCCCAGACTGTGCTTAAACGGGCTCAAGGTTTGGGGGGCAACCTGCTCCTCTAACAAGCCGGGAGGTGTGGGGTGACTCAGGCGACCTTTTTTTTTTTTAAATGTATTTTCAGCGTAACAGTATTCATTGTTTTTGCACCACACCCAGTGCTCCATGCAATCTGTGCCCTCTCCAATACCCACCACCTGGTACCCCGACCTCCCACACCCCCGCACCACACCCAGTGCTCCATGCAATCCGTGCCCTCTCCAATACCCACCACCTGGTACCCCAACCTCCCACCCCCTGCCCCTTCAAAACCCTCAGATTGGTTTTCAGAGTTCATAGTCTCAGGCGACCTCTTAATTCTGACTTTCTGACGGATTTCTAAGGTTGCTTAGGAAAAGACTCAGCGGGAGATGGGCTGCAGGAAGAAGCGGGAGCGATTTCTTTTTCCTTTTCCTTAAATACTGTGGAGGCCGAGGAAATTAAGGCCATCCCCCCTCAAGTTTAGCTGATGTGGGAAACAGAGGCAGAAGGAAATCACTGAAATTCCTTACCTACTGACAAACCCTCGAAACAGACAGAGTGGCTCTCCCCTGGGGACTTAACTGCCCTCACCTTGAGATTTTGCTAAGGACAATCCTAGCCTGACCAACCTCCTACCCCAATGGGTCCGACCAGGATCCTGTGAGTCTACTTTAACAATTCCTTTATCTCTAAACCTCCAAGACAGTGTCAAGAATCATTCCCAAGTATATGGTCCACTGATATACATCTAAAGGGTGTCACGAGAAGATTTTTATTATTGGTAATAAATAACCTTTCTCCCAACAATAGCTAGCCCTGCAAGGTCCTGGAGACCTTGCTTCTAAAAATCCTTGGAGACTTACATCATCCATAATCCCCTTAGTCCTCACCCACCGCTGAGCCCACCCCTATTCTGCTTTTAAAAGCTCTGACTGTAATCTGGTTCGGGGTCCAAGTCCCTACTCCGCTGTTTCAGGTATACTTGGGCTCAAGCTTAAGCTTGAGGGTCAAATAAACCCTCGTGTGATTGCATCAGTGCTTGGCTCCTTGGTGGTCTCTCGGATGCGAAAACTTGGGTATAACAATACCACCAACATTTTTCATTCTGTGAGGAGAAGACACGCTATCTCATCGCCTCTCCCAAGAAATTGCTCGTATTAGTTACGTAATTGGATTCATAGAAGCTGGGGGAGTTTTGTAGTTTCTGTGGCCTTGTTTGGGCGCTGGTGTCTTTCCACAAAGAAGGAGTTGGGGATGGTTTCAGCATGCGCTGTACCAGAGCAGAAAAGGAAAAGTCGAGGAAATGGCAGTGGTGGTGGTGGTGGGGGAGGCCAGTGGGCTTGAGATAATGAGCTACAGCCAGAGGAAGGTGTGGTTGGAGCAGAACATGCACCCCATAAAGCCCGAGAGGGGCTCCTGAGCATTCCAGTAGCCAAAACAAAAAGCATGGAATGAGGGAGGCTAACTGCAAAGGTTCAAGGGACCACAAGGTCCGACCTTCAGGGACAACACACAGGAGCCTCCATCAGCCGGAGGCCACGGGCAGCAGAGAGGTTCAGGGGCAGAAGGCAACAAGGTGGAACCAGGAAGCCTTCCTGGAAGAGGAAATGCTTGAACTTCATTTTACGGGTTGGGATAGTGTAGTTGAGGGGGTAGAATGAAGGAGAAGGCCAAGAGCAGTGTGAGCAGAGCATGGTGGGCAGAAATGGGGAGTGTGTGTAGCTGATGCAAGCCTGTCTGAGTTGCTGGAGGGGGCCATGAGGCTGGGAGGCAGCAGAAGCGGGTGGGAGGGGTACGGGGGTCACTGTTGAGAAGTCCACGAACACTTTGCCGCCTTGCCAGGGAGCTAGAATTTGACTCAAAGCGGTGAAGGGCCCCAGGGGGTTTAGTCTGGGGAGTGGCACCAGAGATGCACATTTTAGTAGCAGCTAACTGCCTTGTGGAAGGGGACGGCAGGCCACCTGGAGGCCGCCCAGGGCTCCAGCAAGAATCCTGGGAGAGAGAACACCTGTTTGAATCCAAAGCTTGCTCTCCGTCCCGTCTCCCACTCCAGGCTACATGGCAAATCATCTAAGGGGCATGCAGAAAAGAAAGAGATGCAAGGACCCCTGAAGCCAGGGTCTCCCCATCCCCAGTGTTTGGCCCTCCTGACTCAGCCTGCTTCTTGGAGACCCAGGCAGCAGATGGAGCCCAGGGTGTTCCTGGCAGTATGGAAGGACGCTTTGGCCAGCAGTGGTCAGTTGAGAAAGCCTGGGCTGCCCAGAGACCCCCCCCCACCCCAGCCCTAGCCACTGCTACCCCCTGGTACCTGGGAGGCTCTGTCCATAGGAGCAGGTCTCCCCGTGGCTGAAGGAGCATCTTCCCCCACCTCCTTGCTGTCTTCAGGTGGCCAGAGGTGCTTCTCTAAGACAGGCCAACCCACTTGTGTGCTTCCAAGCTGGCTCCACTCGTGGGGCTCCTTTCCCTGCCCCTGAGCACAGGGCAGCAAGGAGTAATCACCATCCCTAACCTACCTGCCTCTCCTCCTCCTCCCTATACACCAAATGCTGCCAATCCAGGGAAAAGGGGGCTTTCAGGTCCCTAAAGGGGAGATGAGCACACAGAGGTGAGGAGAGGGGGGCAGGCTGTCCTTTCTGGGGCTGAGAGGGCCAGGGCCAGGATATGACCCTCTCCTAGGAGCAGCACTTTGTCCACATTCCTTAGCTGGTGGCTTCTGTTACTGCTCAAAATGCCTATAACGAGGACAGGGGCCCCTTGTGACAAGGAGCACAGGCTCTGGAACCGTCCAGGAAAACTTCACCTTCACCTCTGGTCTATCCATGTTGCCAGGGGTAGGTGAGGTCGCGTCTCCTCCTCTGTAGACTACACAGTACTCAATTCAGAGTTGGGGTGCGGATCCGATGCCAGCAGCTACTTTTATGAGTATCTCTCTGATTATCTGCAGTGGGAATCTCTCGCAGAGCTGTGATGGGGTGACGTGAGAGCACCCTGGGAACCGCAGTAAGGGATCCCAAACCTTTGAGAGGCAGCAATGTACCAGCAATTTGCCCACGGATAGACAGAGCTCTGGATTCTCAAGCAGATTTTTGAGATCAGTATCGGGGCCTTTTGTTTGCACGAGTCAGGAAAATCCAGAACAACCTGGCTTTCTGTCAAAAGGGAATTACGGATTCCAGTAAGCAAAAAAGTCTAGAGGGGAGAATGAGATGGTCTCTTGGGGCTGGCTCTGGACTGGCCGGTCCTCAGGGCTCAGGCCGCTCAGTGTCCTTCCAGGCAAGATGTGGGCCACCCTTACCCAGCCAAAACTCCGCCGTCACTTGCTGGACAGACTTGGGTCACATGCTGCCCGCCCCCAGAACGAGGAATCTGATTGGCTCTGCCGGAGTCTGGCTGATCTTGGGCGTGGGAGGTGAGGGAAGGCAAAATTGGGATACAGTTGCCATAAACGGGTGGGTATGTGGGGGTCACCATGCAAGGTGGGTTTGCTGTGGGCTATGGTGGACAGGGAAGGCTCAGATTTCTGAGCAAGGCAGGCTTTGCCTCAGCCTGGAGGACCGTGGGCACGGGGAGGAGAGCAGGGCAGGCGGGAGTCCCAGATAAGCTGCCTTTCCATTCTTCTTCACATGACATCCTTTCTCCAGCACTGGAGCGTGCCCATCTGAGTGTCTGGAAATTGGGTGCCTCTAGGCCAGGGCTGTCTGATTTAGAAAATGAAAATACAGGATGCCATGTACAATTCGAATTTCTGATAGGCAACAAAAAAGTCTTCAAGTATAAGCATGACCTTGGCAATATTTGGGACATAATTTACCATAAAAAAAAAATTCCCTCTTTATCTGAAACTCAGATTTCACTGGATGCCCTTTGGTTTATCGGACGACACTACAGTTAGGGTCTCCATTCGTTCTGAAGCATCCCCAGACCTTCCGAGAGAGATTATGCTTGTCTGTGTGGATGCGGGCAGAGCTTATCCCCAGTGGGCATCACCCACTCCAGAATGATTTCCCAGCTCAGTATGATAAGGAACCTTCCAGCAATCAATTTTTCAGTGGCAGAATGATTCTGTTTCCAAAGAGGAAGGGAGGGGTGTCTGCTAGTGGAACTTGTGTTCCCCACCTTGATAACCTAATGCGAAGGAGCTCCCGTGGACCTTCTCAGTTGGGGGCTCATTTTTAGACTCCTGTGCACACTGGGATACTATCTTTTCTCTACATCCATGGGCAAGGCCAGCAGGAGTCGTGATCTGAGAGAATATGCCATCAGTGTAAAACCAGACCCCTCAGGAGAGAGGGGGGCCATCTCGAGTTCTAGACTTGGATCATCAGGCAAAAGTGTTGACAAGTCCATTTAGCCACATCAAGCTTACTCACAAAGAACCATTATTTAATTGTATATACTAGAAAACACCAAATAACTCATTTAAACATAATAGAAGTTTGTTTCTTTCTCATAAAGGATTCCCTCAAATAAGCGAGGTAACATAGGGCAGGTACGATGACTACAGGGCCATCAGGCTTCTGACCTTCCTCTTCTCCACTCAGTCTGTACTGAGGCACAGATTTTCCATCTTAAGAGCCACCTCACAGGCCAACATGGCTGCTAGAGTTCTAGCCGTTGCCTCTACATTCCATGCTGGCAACAAGAGGAAGGACTAAAGGGGTATCTGTCCCAGCGAGGGCAGCTCCTCTCACACGACTGTTTGGAAAACTAACACAGCATTTTGCTTCCTATCTTCTTGTCCAGTCCTTACAATCCTGGCTGGAAGGGAGGGTGGGTAATGTAGTCTTCTAACAGCGTGCATGAAATAATGCTATGAAGGGAGAAGGAGAGAAAGAACAGTGTGTAACGACCTCCAGCCTCTGCAACAAGTAATAGTAGGTGCCATTTTAATCTCCACTCACCTGACCTACAAGTTCTTGGTTGGTTCTGACTCTAGGTGGGCAGGAGGGGGGTTTCACATCAGCCTGGACTACACAGTGGTTCAGACAGCTGCTGGACGCTTCCCCTGTTCGGGGAAGCGATTCCTATACTTCTCCAAGCAGAATCTATCCACATGAACAAGCCCTGAAGTAGGAACTGCACTGGCTAAGACCATGCCCTGGAGCCCATCGGGCTGCTCTCCTGTGCTCACCCTCGGCGAGCCCAGGCTGCATGAACAGTGCTGGGAAACCAGGACATCGGACAACCTTGGAGGCGCCTTCCTCCGTGAGGCCCAGTGACCCTAAGTGTTGGTCACCATAGAGTTTTGTTTTGTTTTGTTTTTCTCAACTTCAGGTAGAGGTCTCCTAGCTTTCTGGAAGGTTCTATCATGAGGTGCCCTGATTACACTTAGAGGATCTCTCTGGGCTCAACTTTGCATCTGGGAATTTCCTATTGCCACACGGGGTGAGACTTAGGGGAGAGACTCCAGGGGGAGCTCAGGACTCCTCTTGGTACGTAGAGGCTGGGTCACGGCCAAGGGCGCAGTCTCCTCCTCCTGCCCCATTCACTCAAAAACCAATTAGGAAGAAGGGCAAAGCCTCAATATGGCCCTCTAGGTCTGCTCTTCAGCCTCTAGTTAATCGAGTCTGGCTCGCAGGCTTAATGTCCAGCCCTGGGGTGAGAGGCGGGAGCCCTAGTTGTGTCTGTCTTCATCTGGTTTCCCTGGGCCTTGGGCATCTTGATGGGCTGGTGGAGGAGGTTAGTGGAACACAGGCTTGGGCATCTCAGGTTCCCAGACATCCCTAATCTTTTCACTAGAGGCTCAGTTAGGAATAACTTGCCCCACACACCCACACGTGCACACGCTCCAGGGGGTAGCTGATGATGAATGGAAGCTGCTTCCTTCCCGGGGCCCAGAGAGCGTGCTCTGCAGGAACCCTCTCTCCTCATCCATGTGCCCCCAGGGCCCAGCATGTGTCAGCACATAGTAGGTGCTTCATACGTGCTAAGTGGGCAAAGGCCACCAAGGGGTAAACTGTCAGGGCACAGTCATGAGCGGTGCACTTACCTTGAATGGCAAACACCCACGAAGGAGTGAAAAACTGGTTTGGAAAAGACATTTGTATCCTTTTTACTTATTTATGTGTTTATTCATTTATCATTTATAGTCTGTCTACTCCTTGGAAAGGATTTGAGGAGTCTTAAAATATTAAAACACATATAAAAGAAGCAAAAAAAAAAAAAAACACCCTACACAAAATAAAGACAATTTAAAATCAGCAGAGAAAAATATATGTAACAGGTACTTGGACTGAAAACTCGTGCCTGTCTCCGAGCCGTTCCTTGAGCTCCCAGGTGCCTGGGGGACAGGGAGGGAGGGGACATTGCTGTTCCCAACAACAGCGATGGACCCGGAGGCTCTTCTGCTCAGGGAGAGGAGACAGACAGAGAAAGACAAATACCATACGATTTCACTCATATGTGGAATCTAGAAACAAAACAAATGAACCAACAACAATAAAATAGAGACACTAGAGACACTCATAAATACCGAGAACAAATTGGGCGTCGCCCCAGGCTGGGGCACCGCGGGGGGATGGGTAAACTAGCTGCAGGGGAGGAAGAGGTGCAAACCTCCAGTTACTAAATCAATCTGTCACAGGGATGAAAAGTACAGCATAGGGAATAGAGTCAATGCTATTGTAATAACTCCGCGTGGTGACAGATGGCCGCCACCCTTATCACAGGGAACATGCTGTCACGTATAGCATTGTCTAATCACTTAGGTTGTACACCTGAAACTAATATATGTAAACTATGTCTCAATTAAAAAAAAAAAATCATCACACTATACAACCTAAAGAGAAAAAGAAGAGGGAGGGGCTGTGCATTTACTGCCCCGGCGGCTTGGCTCCCGGAGTCTACTGGAGACGGCGTGCACCGTCCGGTTCTCTCCCCACCGCCACCCTGCCCATCACCGCTCACGCCTGCCGCCAGCTCTGCACAGGGGATGCGGGAGGATCGTGACATTGTCCACTTATGCTTTTATTCTTTCTTTCTTTGTTAAAATAATTGCGAATGGCTTTGGGAGCACGGCCGTAGCGGGTCACCAGAGGCAGGGGGGAGGCTCTTCATCAGAGCAGGTGGCGGCATTTGTCTGAGCGGGTCCGCAGTTTAGAGAAGAGCCCGCTGGATGGCCCCTCTGATGGGCACGGGCAGCCCCCACAGAAAGGGTGGAAAGGGTCCGTTCCTCTGTGTCCCTGGGTGCTGGTCCCTGGGGAGATGTCACAGTAGCCCATTCCCACATGCACAGCTTTGGGCCTCCAGAGCATCTGGCATGGGGAGGAGCCGGAGAGGAGCCAGGGAGGGGAGAGGAGAAAGGGATGGCGAGTGATGGTCTCCAAGCGCTGCAGGAGTGACTCTTCCTGCCAGTGGGACTGAGCCATACAGCTGAAGGGAAAGCGTGGGGACCCTTAGGAATCCATGCAGAGGGGATAAGGGGTCATAGGACGAGGAGCAGTGGAGGAGCTCCCAGTGCGGGGAGGCCAGGACTCCTTGCTGGTCAGCAGTCCTGGCCACAGTGGGGATGTGTGAAGGTACCGGGAATGTCGCCTCCCTTTGACCAAAGCCCTCCACCTTTAGGAGTGATCATCCTTTCCACCGTTCACTGTAAGATTGCCACCCCTCTGTTACCCATCCTCCAAAAACAGCACTGACAATCTGTTCTGTTTGGCTTGCACACCCCCACTGATGGGGAACTCACTATCTACCAAGGCAATCTGTTCCTTGTTGCACAGCATTGGCAAGACACTGTGGGAAGTGTCAAGACAGAAGCTGGGACAAGAGCTAGAGGGACCGGAGTGGGGTGGGGGGGGATCTGTTGTCCTCAGCTGGACAGTGGGCTTCTGGAGTGTAGGGAGTGTAGCCCACCATTATGTCCTGCCATCAGCACCATGCTTGGGATGCAATACCCAGTCATCCCACATATGTAGAGGGAAGTAAGGTGCTCCCCCCATTATCTAAGGAGAGCAAAGGTAGGAAAGGGGGGAAAGTAGTACTTTCTTATATTGACCTAAAACTTGCTTTCTTATTGCTTCTACTCATTGATTTTTAGGCATAAAAAACCGATCAACCTCTTCTCTGCCTGACAACACTTCTAGAATGTGAGGATGGGAATCATGTTCCAGCGGAACTATCCTAGGCCTTCAATCGTCCCTCCTTGCTGGACTCCACGCTATCCATCCTGGGCAAGGGGAGGGGCAGGGCAGGAGCCACCCTCCCGGGCCAGGCACTTGGCCTGCCCTTCAGCAGTGTCTGGAGCCTCCTGACACCTGTGCAGGAGCTGGAAACCCATATTTGGAAGGAGAGCATTAGAAGGTCTAGGGCCAAAGAACTTCCCAGGCTCACGAGACAGCAACTTGGTGACAGATCAGGGACACCGGCCTTTCTGGCCAGGGTCATGGCCAAGGTTAAGCCACAGAACCCTCATCTGAGCCTCCAGCCTGGGGCCCTCAGTCCAGGCACCCCAGCAGGACTGACAGTGTAGACGGTTCAAATGCACACACTTGGGCTCCGCCTTGAACGCTCTGATTCGTAGGTCCAGGGTATTTCCCTAACGCTCCCTCGGTGACTCTGACACAGTGTTAGGCTGTGAATCACTGCAGCCAGTGCTGAGAACCCCTGGGGGGTAACTTTGGTGAATCCGTCCAGTCTTGAAAAGTGTGCGCATCGCCTGATTCCGGAGCAGAGGCAACAGAGAGACAGGGAGGTGGCCGTATGCACCACAGGCCTCTCACCTACGTGGGCACCGAATCTGGTCTTTCTTTCTTAGATAAACTTGTTCAGCCCTGGCTATGAGCCAAGCACTGGGTCAAGAGCTTTCCTTGAGTTACCTCAGTTAATCCTGACGATTCCATGAGTTCCAATAACCATGATCTTCTTTGACCTGTGAGATGCTGAGGGCCCAGAGCTGGCAAGGGATGAAGTGGACCCACCCCCAAGTCCCCGTCCTCAGCCCGATGACCCACGGTCCTGCTCTCCCTGGCCTGTCATGTACTGCAGGAGATGGGGGACACCTGCTTTGTCAAATGTGCCCCTCGCCCAGGGCCCAGCCAGGAGGTCAGTGTGGGACGCATGGACTGGGACCATGGCCCCATCCCAGGCTACGGAGGTGCACAGGCCAGATAAGCTTGGACCCAAGCCCTGATGCATCACCATCCGCACACCTTGCATCTTAAGAAAGGTGAGCTTGGTGTCATGCAGGCTTTTTTCTGATGAGAAGTAACAGCCAGCGCCTTGGGATTAATCCAGAAACCCTGAGTCCGGCTCCTTTCAGAAGCTTCCAGGTCAGGCTTCGACGGGCAGGACCACCAGGCTATCATGATGAAGGCTGACCCGGGGGCGGCAGTGAGCTGGAGGTAGTGTCCGGGGTCCGGGGCTTCCTGCTGGCTGCAGAGTTCGTCACATGGCATCTGGCCCTAGGGAGGTGTCCTCAGAGCCGGAGGAGAAGATGCTGGCCTCTGGCTGACTGGGAAGGAATCCTGGGTCCTCCCAGATGGCTGCTGACCAGCCCCAGAGGTGGCCTTGTTGTAGTCCCTTGGTGAGAGGAGGCGGCTCAGGCTCCAGGACACGGCGGCAGAGGGATGTGACGCTAAGTGTCGCTGCTCCACACTCCCGCTTAGACCTCCACCCAGGTGCGCCACCTGCTCCTTGGCCCGGGAGCTGCCCCTGCTCGCGTGGCCAGTCCTACCTGTTCTCCAGCCCAGTGAGCCTGTACGGATTTCCCGAATGTCCCAGCTAGTTTTCCCTCCCAGTGGCTCCAGGAGGCAGGTTCGGGCTCTAAGTCCATCGTAGGGTTGCGGTGCTGGGAACAGAGACGGAGCGAGGCCCCAGTTCCCCAGCTGATGAGAGGCTCACAGAGTTTCAGTCCAAGCGGCCAGTCCCAGCACTCTTGTTCCTCAGCCCCCTGGCTCCCCGGGGTTGGCCTGGGTGCTGCCTGCTCCGGACGACCTCTCACCCCTCCACAGCCTGGGCCTGTCCTCAGCGCTGGTTGCCCCAATGTGAGCACGTGAGCTCCTTCCGTTTCTCTTTCTTCCACTCCCTGGAGCCTCTCTGGTGAAAGAACCACGTTTCTCTCCCTTCCCTGTTTTCTTAGCACGGAGAAGGGCCTCGGTTAGTGGTCACTGCCGCGGCTGGCAAGCTGCTCAGTGGACCTGCAGGCGGATGGGCTAGTTCCTGAGGACCACGGGAGATCGACCGTTGGGGTGTGTGTGTGTGTGTGTGTATCTACGCCTCCCTTTACTTCATATATAGTTTACGTAAGTTATTTTTACATCCCCAACAACATATTACTTAATGTCACAGTTTCAAAAATGTCACATAAATGTGGTAATACCCAGTATATTCTTCTGTGACTTCCTTCTTCAAAGGTTTGCATCGAGATTCCTCTGTGTGGATGTGTTCAGCTACCATGCCATCATTTTCTTTGCTGAATATTCAACTATATGAATAAATAATAATGCGGTAATGTTTTTATCTAGAAAAAAAAAGTTAAAGTAGCCTTGGCTTCCACAACATCCATGCAGAGTTCTCTTGGGGATCTGGGGTGACTGACGCTGGACACAGTCAGGGCTTAGTCAAGCTCGAGACTCAGTTTCCTCGTCTTTTCTTGCTTGACGGCATCAGCCCCGTCAGAGGCACACTGCTGCACATGTCACTTGCCCAAGGAGGAAGGACATAGTTATCACAATAGAAGAAACAAAAGCCGGGGCACCTGGGTGGCTCAGTGGGTTAAAGCCTCTGCCTTCGGCTCAGGTCATGATCCCAGGGTCCTGGGATCGAGCCCCGCATCTGGCTCTCTGCTCAGCAGGGAACCTGCTTCCTCCTCTCTCTCTGCCTGCCACTCTGTCTACTTGTAATCTCTGCCTGTCAAATAAATAATAAAATCTTAAAAAAAAAAAAAAAAAAGGAAATAAAAGCCAACTCGACTCTATGAAGGCCCAGAAAAACCATTGGTAGAGGCATGAGCTGGTTTCCTCATCCCCCAGTCGTGTTCCAAAGTCTGTCCTGAGACTCAGTCATGCTATGTAAGAACCCGATGTTTAGGATAGATAAACAATGTGTGTGATGTGGGCTGGCCAGCACAAACTGGACGTCTTCTATTTTGAGCTCCCTATCCCGCAAGGTATTTGTGCAAATACTGGGAAAGAGCTCACAGAGAAGGCTGTAGGACAGTTCACAAGGAGAAGTACAGGCCATCTTCTGGAAGATTCCATAGCGGATGAGCTGGGATCATCACTCTGCCCCACCGTCCCCATCTGCCCTCTCCCATCCCAAACCAGGCTGTGGTTGCACAGTCTTGCTTCTCCCTCTGAGAACACCCGCGGGGGTCTCCAGGCCGCCCACCCAGGCACGCTGAGGGCTGCGGGTGAGGAGCTGCCCTCAGAGACCTTCACAGTTGCTCATCTTTGCTGAAAACTTACTTTGGAACCTGAGTGGCCGCCATGGAGTCCTACTTGCTTATGTCAGCCATGGTTTCAATACCTCATCATCAAATTGGCTGATGGTGCCCTGGGAATGGAGGGGAGGGAGAAACCCAGCAAAGGCTGGCTGTCAGTCAATGTCAGGAAAGAGGTACATCAGCAAATAGCCAGGGCACATGGAGGGACTTATTTATTTATTTTCTTTTGCTTACCTTTGGTTTGAATTTCCAAACTCCCCTTTTCAATTTCAAGCTCAATGTTAGTTGCAACATGCAGGATATAAGGAAACAAGAGGGGAGAAAGCCGATGTTAAAGCAGGGTTTTGTGCGGGCATGCACTTCTTTTTAAAAAAATTACAAGTACATGAATGGAAGGGAAAAAACTCAAACAAACAGGTAAGATTTTTGGTTTGAGCTTTGGGTAAATCTGTTGATAACGAATAGAAAGATTCCCAGTAGTGGTTTATCACTCATGCTGGAAAAGTAAGACACAGGGATTTATCATTCTAGATTTTAGGTTGAACCATATGAAAGTGCTAGGCTTATAATTGAAAATGTCCTGATGTTGGTATTTTCTTTCACTGGATTCAAACTGACTATTGGAGGAGGTCTTGAGAGGACAGAACAGCTGGTTGACCTGGGAGCTGGCCCTGAGGCAATCAGAGGCTCCTCACACCCTCCCTGTCTTTGGAATGTCCCATTTCCATATGGAAACTATTCCAAGGGTTCAGCCTTGAGAGACTAAGGTGTTGTTGAGACCGTCTGGACTGAACCCCACTCAGGTCTCTCTATAAACTTTCAAGATTCTCCAGGGCCGGTGCAGAGATCCACCCATCTTGCATCTACTCAAGACAAACCTTGGCAGTGAGTCCCTTTTATTAAACAGCCGCCTACCCGTCCGCAGTGGGCTGCCTCTTTCTTCCGTCTCTCCTACACTCCATGTAGAAGGGCGGGTTTCAGATTCCGCCTAGGGCACTCCCGAGGTTTTGAACCAGCGCTGAGACATCCATTTGTGTGACCACTTGATCAAAATCTATTTCCCGCACTGATATGAACATTCTGCAAGGATAGGACCCATATTTGTTTGGTTGCTTTTTTACTGAGAGTAGCAGGATGTCTGGTAAATAGTATGTTAAATACGTCCAAAAAAAAAAAAAAAAAAAACCAAACAAAAACAAAAACAAAAACAAATGAGCCCCCAAAAAGGGGAATTGCAGGCCTATGGAAATATTACCCACCTAGCTGGAATATGTGGTGAGCCCAAGATCGGGAAGCCAGGATTAATGTGACTATAGTCTGTGAGATAATCAGCACGTTAGGCAGATATGTTCTTGCTATCAGCATCTCAGAGGCACAAATGGGGGGATTTTCATATCCTGTGACCCCTGGCAACAGAGGTAGGCAGTCTCATTGCATTCCTGAAAACTCGTGGGTCTAGAGGGTCCTAGAGAAGGAACAGGAGCTGGAATCCCTGAGGAGGGAGCCGAGGTGGTGATGGGTGGTTTCCAGGACAACTGGGGGTGTCCTGGTACAGAGTACCGCAAACCCTACTGTTCCCCAGAGCATGGGGAACGAGGCTGGGGTTCCTGAGAGCTAGGGAGCAGAGGTGAGCCTCTCAAAGACAGAAACACACACAGACTGACATACAGACACACAGAGAGACAGACAAACACACACAAACAGAGAGAGAGAGAGAGAGAGAGACTTGAGTACCAAAGGTCTGACCCGGAGAAGCCAAACCTGTTATTAGTCCAAAGAGCAATTCCAAGGTTAGACTCAAAAGACACAGACAGTAATTTGGGGGCTGAGGGAATGTTACAATGAGCCGAGGCGAGCGTGAGCACCAGTGAGAGGTCCCTGACTTGCTCTGTGCTGGAAGGGCAGCCCAGGTACTGGTGTGGTCCGGGGGGTTTGACTCAGCCTGTACCTGCTGTAGCAGAGCTGGGAGGGAGGGACTGGTGAGTCCTCCCTGAGAAGCCACGGAGAAAGTGAGACTTCTTCCATAATCCGTATTCTTTCCCTGCGTTGAGCTGGCTCTGCTTTCCTCTCTGAACTCCTCTGCCCCCATTTTGTTCAGTGCTGCTTCTAAGGTCAGAAGATGGTATCCCTGTGGGAGGCGCCACCCTCTCTGGGCTCCAACAGTAATGATCAATTTACACATGACTTAATGTTTCCAGTACCTTGTGCTCCTTGTATTATTAAACCCATTTTATAGAAGAGAAAATTGAGGCCTGGACAGAATAAGAACTTGCCCAGGGAATAAGAACTTACGTAGGCAGTAAGTGTCCTGACAACAATTCAAAAGCTTACCACCCTGACCCCCAAGCCTGTATGTGTACTTCCTCACTGTGCTGTGAGGGCCAGCAGAGCATGGGGTGGCGGGGCATGTGACTGGTATCCATGTGACCCCACAGATCATTGTCTTGGGGACAGAACCTCGCCTTTCCCTCCAGGGACTAGAAAACAGCCATTACTGCTACAGGTAGTGGTGCTGTTTCTTAACCCTTGTCAAGAAGATCAATTAGCCAATCTCCATAGTTGCAGCTCTCTGCAAACTTTAATCATTTGGCAATTATCAGGTCTTTCAGCCCCGTAATTATTTTCCTTGCTGATCTCTTTAATTTCTCCTGTTCCCCTGGTGACCTTGTATGTGGTGGTGATGAGGTGACCCACAGTAATATTAAATTCTGAGTTGCAGGAGCTTTGGGGAGGTGGATTGGAACATGAAGGGAGCCCAGCTGAGCTGTGTGCGCCCTCTCGAGTTCTCTCTATGGGCCAAGGGGTGCCCGAGGGTCCTGGGGGCAGGCAGGGGACCAGGTCTGAGTCCCCACTCTGCTTCTCAGTCTCGGAGCACATTTCCTCATTTGGAAAAGGGCGATGACAGGCTTCTGCTCAGGGAGTTGGGAAGATCCTCTGACGGCACAGCTGGGAACAGCTGGGGAAGCAGTGGCAGCTTCTCAAACTTCGGTGTCCTTGAGGATGTGCATCAGTGGTGATCCTGCTTAAACGAGGCCAAGGCCTCTGAGCCAAGAGGATGAGGGCAGGGCCTGAGACTCTGCATTCTTGACAGCCCACCCTCACCGCCCCCCCACCCCCGTGATGCTGCTGCCTGGTAGACCACACTTGGAGTAGCGATGGTGTGACACGCTCTCCAGATGGGCAGGGATGACGATGGTTACTTGGTGAGACAAAGAGCCCCAAAGCAGAGAAAAAGTTTACCAAGAGAAAGTGAAAGACAAAGTGGGGTCCAATGTGGTAAAGAGGAGAGAGAGAGAGAAGTGGGGGGAGGGTCCCAGGCTCAATACCGTGAACAGACAGGTACACAGGTTTGGGCTGGTACTTGCACTTTTTAAGTTTTTACCATGTTCCGGGGGTTGTTGGGGGGTACACAGCACACCAGGGAGGTTATCTGAATCCTGTTTACCATGATCCAACTAGTATGAGAAAGACTCAGTGCCTTGCCCAGGGTCACACAGGAATAAGGGGTTAAGCTGGCACAGAGCCTGGGCTGTCCAGCTGTGAACTCACAGCATTTCTCAGTGTGGAGAGGGGAAGGGGCCTTACATGACAGGAAGCACGGGCTTCCTGGGAAACTGGTGATGAGAGTCACTGTTCTTAAGATAATGCACCCACTGGGTATTCTCTTCGCATACCCCAGGTCCCTGGGACGCTGCCCAGTTTCCCTGCCTAATCACTGACCCACTTCTCTGTCGGCCCTCTGCACCCTGCAGGCCTGGAGACAGGGTAGCATGGATACCCTAGCAGGGCAAGAGGTCTCCGTCAGTGAAGCCCTCTTACTGCCTCTGTCTGGAAATGACCAGCACCCAGACATACAGGACAGATGTGGGGTCTGGGGTATGCTGCTAATTACCCCCCATCCTGCATCTCATTTCCTGTGGGCCAAATTCTAGCCAATGGGTGCAAGTAGAAGTGACCTGTTCAACTTCCCAGCTCTGTGTTTTTAAAAGGAAATTGTTGCCTCCCTCCACTGAGACTCTGCCTTTCCTCCAGCTAGAATTCAGATGTGGGAGGTGGCTGGCTTCATGCAGGCAGGGGAGGGCAAGCACTCAGACCAGAAATTCCCTGTGGAGCCAAGCAACCCCTGTCCGACCCACCCTGCCACGGACTGAGATGGAAACAGTGTCTCCCTTGACTTCTGTAGCTGTGAGCCTCTTTGTTACAGCAGCTCAGGCTGCCTGACTAACGCATGTCCGCCTGGGAGTGCAGAACCTTAGCCCAGAACCTTCCTTCAGTCATTCCCATCTTTCCTTCCACAGGGATTCTGTTTTAACCTTCCTGACACAGTCAGTTCTCTCTATGGTGTGTTCTCTGATTTTCACAAGCCTCACTGTTAAAGCACATTTAATTTTGCATTTATGACTGTCATTCCTTCATCCACATCCCTGGGCCCTGAACTCAGGGAATTCATCTTTTTCGTTTGTTTGTTTACCCTTACTCATCCCTCTCTAAGGTTCTGGCGTGACTATTTCTGTGAATGAATGAGTGAGTGAATGAATGATGAGTGACAAGGTGAGAAGGAGCATGGGAGGGAGGAAGCCGCAGTTCAGTCACCCTTTCCCTGACTCTGCCACAGCCTTCCTAATCCTTCTGCATGGCCCCACTCATGCACTTTTCCTTACTTCTTTTTATATCAGAAACTGCAAACCAAGAGAAGGTTGGAAGTAGGGGGCACATTTCTGGAACCACTCACGAGTCTGTCCCTGACCTGCTACTATCATCTCTGCATGGTGCAGTGCGTATTTCCTGAAACAAGGCCCAGAGTCCATATATCGGCCTTGTGCCTCACCTACACCCCCTCCCCGGACTCTCCCGGATTTCCTGAGCTGAGCCAGTGACCTCCTGTGGAGCAGATTGTTGTTTTGGTTGTCGGGTGTCTCTGGAATTCTTCTTTCCCTGTGTTTGGTGGTCTTGACATTTTCAAAACCACAGGCCAGCTCTCTTGTAAATATCCCTCCCAGTGGGCTGATGTTTGCCCCAGAAGATCCAGAGCGTGCACCTTTGGTGACAATATCACAGAAGTGATGGGTGCCTGGCTTTGATTTGTCCTATCACTTTAACATTTGAGTAAGATGGGATGTCCTGAGCTTCTCCTGTAAATGATTTCCTTTTTGCAAATGATAAGCAGTTTGTAGGGAGGTTACAGTCCAAGTATGTGGATATCCCTTTCCTCAAGAGATTTTCCATGCATCCGTTTATTCATTTGTATCACTATGGATTTGCAGCTTCCTAGGTTACAGGTTATATTCTGCTACTTTCCTTTTCATGTATTGTTTTCTCCGACTGGCCAGTGTGGGTTCCTTTGAGCTGGCTTCTGTATTCTTTTTATTTATTTATTTATTTGACAGGGAGAGATCACAAGTAGGCCGAGCAACAGGCAGAGAAGGGAGTGAAACAGACTCCCGGCAGAGCAGAGCGCTCGATGTGGGGCTTGATCCCAGAACCCTGGGATTATGACGTGAGCCAAAGGCAGTGTCTTAACCCACTGAGCCACCCAGGTGCCCCTAGCTTCTATATTCTTTGGGTATGTTTCCATCATTCTTTTTAGAGAGAGCGAGCTCAGGCATATGTGCGAGAGGGGCGGGGAGGGGCAGGGGGAGAGAGAGAATCTTAAGCAGGCTCCATGCTCAGTGCGGAGCCAATGCGAGACTTGATCTCAAAACCCTGAGATTGTAACCTGATCCAGAATCAGGTGTCAGACACTTAACTGACTGAGCCACCCAGGCAACCCTCCATCACTCTTTTAACACTACATTGATTTCTGGCGCAGGGTGTTGTGGGCTCCTCTTGTACATTCCCTGCCTTAGCCTTGGAAATAGCCATTTCTCAAGAAGCCCTGGCTCCCTTTACAAGAAAATGGTGCCTAGAAGCCAAGATGGTAGGTGAGAGGGGTGCTCGGTGTGAGAGGCTCCTGAGGGAGGGCGGCTGGTCCCCACGTGCTCTCAATGGACACCTCTTTTTATCTCTAGATCTAGCCCAACATACTGAAAATCAGTATGTTTATGTTGATGTGTCCAATTCCGATCCAACACCAGAGAGTTTCTTTTTTTATTCTTATCTGTATTTATAAGTCCTTCTGCAACAGAGAGAAACCTGGCCTCCATTCTCCTGTTCCCTTGTGTGACTAATCCTCCTGTAGGTAAAACCTCTCCTGCCCACCGTGGTGGGCGTATGTCCCCTGCATATGTCCTCTTATTCTTGCCCCATGTGGGAGCGCCCTCCTCACCCCTCCTGAGCATGTAGGTCCTCCTCTGCACACTGCTTTTAATGACCCCTTTATGGATTCATCTTCCCCACGGGATTCGGCAACTCTTCAAAGCTTGGAATTGGTTTACTTCCTTATATACTATTGCCTGCTGCTGTTCCAGGTATACAGAAGGCACTCCATAAATGCTTGTTGTGTGTACGAAGAAAGGACAACATGGGTAAAGGGGGCAGAAGCGAGTGGGTTGGTTCTGATGAGGCAGCAGCTCCAGGAACCGGCGGTGGGCGAAGCGCCCGGGGCTCCGCGGAAGGCAGACGCTTCCCGTTGTCAGGAGCGCGGACAGCCAAGGCCGCTTCCCGTCTGAGAGGCTCAGGCCAGCCCTGCGTTTCCGGAGCAGCCGTGCGGCTGCCCTGGACGGGAGGGTGCGCCGTGCCCTGGGCTCCGCGGGGCCAGCGGGGGGCCGTGCCCACCTCCCCGCGGCCTCTCCGACCTGCAGTGACTTCTGCGCACGGAAACGCGGCCTCACACGCGCTGTGCTGGACGTCCTCGTGTAGAAATGCGGAAGAGAGAGCTTCCTCTCGTACTTCATCTACTTCTCGCCAGTCCCGCCGTCCTTTCCTCGTTGCCTCCCTCATGGACGGCTCGAGTCCACCCTGGGCTGCCGAAGGAGGGCACTTCGGGCTGGGGCTGCAGCGCTCCGAAACGGCCGGCGAACGTGCGAGGTGCGGGGCCGGCGCGGACCGGCGTCCGGCCGGGGTGGCGGCGCCTGCCTGCGGACCCCCGGGACGACACGCGCTGCTGGGCGCGGGCAGAAGGAACGGTGCGGAGCGCACGGCCCCGTCTCCCCCCGAGCACCCCGCGCTCCGTCCGATCGAGAAGCGGCCACTGCTCGCCGGGCCTCTTCCGCCTCCGCCTGCACGTGCGGTGGCCCGACCCACGGCTCACGCGTTCACGGCCACGCTCTTCCTCGCACAGCCCAGGACGCGGCTTCCCGAGGCCATGGACGACCCGGCTTCAGTCCCGCCCCCTGCTCCTCCGACTGTCGTGATGTCTCCACCGCACGCACGCACGCACACACGCACGCGCACGCACGCATGCACGCACGCACGCACGCACGCACACTCTGCCGGACTTCCTTCCAGTGCCCCTACATCTTCCGAACCAAGAAAGCAACATCCGTCGGAAGTCCCGTGGGGAGGGGGTGTCGTTCCCCTTCACGCTCATTGGCTGGGATCAGGGTCCACGTGACTGTCCTCAGGTGGAGAGTCTGGGCATGAGCAGATCGGCCTTCCCAGCCTCTGTCCCTGGGAGGCGGGGCTTGCTGGCCAGACCACCTCCACCTGTCTCGGGGGCTGGCTCTCCAGGAAGACGGGCTCCCTCGGGCGCTGGGCTGGGGTGCGGGTGCGGGTGCAGGGTGGGGGTGTGGGGCAGGGGTCCTGGTACAAAGTGTGGGTGATGAACTTGCCTGTCTTGTCTTGCCTCCCTCTCTTCTTGCTGAAACACTAGAGGCACACCTTCGCCTTTCCAGTGCTGAGGGCATTCCCTGACCTACAGTAGGGGCTCAATACTATTTATGAAATAGAGCAATCAGGGCCGAAAGTGACTGCTCTCTGGCAAAAACCCTTTTCGTGTTAAGGCCAGGAAAATTACCCTTTGCAACTGACCTTGTTCTGAGGAGACATTTGCCGTGAGGTCCAGTTCAGATCAGTAAATCCAGGAAAGAGCTGGATGGGGCCTTACGGAACCTTCCCGAAAACCCCAAGGAGGCAGGTCCGACTGAGGACAGTGGAGGTTGTTTGAAGTGCTTACTTCAGAGCACGAAGAGGGGTGTCAGCCTTGGGAATCATGTCTTTTATGTGATATGGGGGGAACATGCAGCGTTGGGTTTATACGTGGCTCGCTATCTACCTGCCCAGCCTTGGGCAAGATAGCCTGAGCATCCCGCTCATCCAGAGAAGCATGGGGGGTAATAGCAGCCTGTCTTTTGGGGCTATTGAACAATGTACAGGAGAGAGCTGTGCAGGGTTCCCAGTGCGTGGTAGGCATTCAATAGGCGATAGTCATAATAATAATGGTTAGTATTCCTTGTTCTTAGAAAGCTACCTTGCATTTAACAGGTGTCCAATAAATTATTCTGGTTGGTTTAATTTCTTTTTGATTTTGGAATGTCCTGACTACAGACAAGAAGTCTTATTCAATGAACTCCATAGTTTGAAGTACCAATAAGGGCAGGGAAAAGGCATTTCTTTGCTTCACATTTTTACGATCTCATCATGTGCTATGGTTTTTAGATGGGAAAATGTGATTGTCAATTAAGAGTCTGAAAAAGATTTCCCTTTATTAAAACACATACACACAACATAAGCACTATATTTCATGCTGAATCAGAGCTGCTGCCGGCTAGCTGAAATTTACCACCTCGTGTCCCAGCAGAGAGAATTTGCAGCTGGATTAATGCCCCTTTCTCTGGTAGTAAATCAATTTCATACATATGGCCATATTTCCACCCAAGTGACAGGCAGCAATGGCTGCTATTTGTAGTCACCATAGAAAAACCTGGGATAACTCTCAAGTTACTTGGGACCTCCTCTGTGAATAATGTAGAATTACAAATTTTTCCTAGAGAGAGACATTTTAGAACACTCAGCCTGGTCATTCCAAAGATGGGATAACTGAGGTTGGAGCTTCAGGTAAGCACACTTCATCTCCTTACCAGAGCCTCTGAGGCCAAGCAGGACTATCTAGAGAGCCTTCTGGGGCCACCTTATTTGGAGCAGAAGGTTCTAGTGGTGAAAGGGGAAAGATGAGTCTGGAGAGGTGGGTGGGAGGGCTGAGTGAAAGACCATGTGTTTCAGGGTCCCAAGAGTTGCTGGTCCAGGACACACACCGTGGTTGGGTGCAAGTTAGCACAGTGCCTCTCGTACTTAGTATGTGGGAAGCCTCAGTCTGTAGATTTGGTACAGAACCTGAGGGATGGGAGGGGGTCAACATTCCAAATAAGCTCCCAGGAAGCCCACTGCTACTTGGGCCAGGACCACAGTTCTAGAATCCTCACTCCTGGCAGTTGGTGGAGGATGGCCTGGAGGCAAGGGAAACTGAGGCAGGGATACCTGAAGCAGGGAGGCATTTGAGATGGTCCAGAACCAAGGAGATGAGGGTCAGCCTGAGGCAGAGCAGTAGGGACAGAAAGAGGGTCTCAGCTCCAAGGTGTGGAAGAGAGCACCGGCAGGACTTGTGATTAGCTTATTTTACAATAATAAGTATTATTTTATATATTAAACTATATATTAATTATAATTAAATTATATATTAATAATAATTGTTATATAGTAATACATTATTATTTTATAATAAGCTAAGCCCTGCTGGCTTATTTTAAAATGGACGGAGCTGAAATATATTTTAAAAGATTTAGAAAAGGAAAAGAGGAAAATCTCAAGAACTCCATTTTATTGAAAATAATGAATTATAAATCCATGCTGCTTGCCTTACTATGGCACCTGAACTCAGTGCTCAAGCTTCCCCAATCCTGTACTGGGTGGAAGACGAGTTGGTCCTGGTCCCTGACAGGACCAAGGGCCAGTTGTGGGGCTAGAGCACTGCCCTGAACCCAGCTACCCTGTTTGGCACCTAGACCCCTCCCCCTCAGCCTAAATGCTGTCTTCTTGCCCTACGTTGAGTGTAGAGATACTTGAAACAAGCAAAACAAAACAAAAAACACAAAAAATCAAACTCTCATTTCGTTAGTGGGAACATTGACCTGCTGAGAAATTACATTTCTCCCTGACCCTGTAGTTGGCTTTGGCTATATGACTGAGTTCAGTTAATAAGATATATGAAAGTTGTCGCATAGGCTTTTAGAAATGCTTCTGCCTTTACCCATTTTCCACCTGGCTCCCTAGAATGAGGATGTAGTGGCTGGAACCCAAGCATCCACGTTGTATGTGGCAAATAAGTGATTATGACCCATGACCAGTGGCAAAGATTTTTCATTATTTTTTGACATCATGGGCTGCCCATGTGGGTCTCTCATAGTCAGTCTGGCAACTTGGTACTTTTCTGGGGCTTTTTGCATGACAGTACCTCCTGTCTCTCTCCAGAGGATCCATGTTAGGGTGCCCAAGAGGCATACTTCCCATGCTACCAGATAAAGGAGTCACCCAGCAGAGCAGTGACAGTATCAGAGCCGAGCCCAGCTCTCTTCCCTGCAGAGCTGCTTTGGAATCAGACTTGGTTATAGGGAAGACAGGTGAAGACTCCCAACTCCCCCTCCAGGCAGGGCTCAACTTGAAAATAAGTAAGTTTCCTTAGGGAATAAAAGGCAAAAGCTTCACAACCATCTATGATGAAAAATACTAATCTAATTTTGTACCCTCCCGACAGCTGTGGTTACAGCTTCATCGGTGACCACACCACCGGACTTTGAAAGTTTTCTGTTCTTTTCAGAAAATGAAGGTGCCTCGGGCATCGCAAGTTCTTCTGGAGCTGGGGCTGCTTCCACTGAGTGCTCTGTGCCTTAATGGCTAGGCATCGATCGGAGCTATCGACCTCTTGGTTTCAAATAACTGACACGGTTTCCAGTGGACCCAGATAATTAAGACTTCTCAAATGGCAACTAATAATTTGCATTTGCAGTGTAGGAAAGCCATGCTGGTCGGACATCAAAGGAAAAGCTCACCCTGGTGGTCCTCTGATCTTTGCTAATGGAGTCTTAGGAAAATCATTTCACCCTCCTGACCTAACTTGCAGAAGCTATTGAGTGACCTAGGGGAGCTATTTTCATTTATCGGAAAACACTTGGGACTGGCTCACAGCATTAGGGAGTATGAGTGGCTTCTCGGATTCATCCCTGCTCTTCATCCCTCTGTCACTCACGAGGGTCAGGCTGGGAGTTCCCAGAGGGTGGCCTGCAAAGGATCTTTGTGCTTCCAGACCCTCCCTCCTGCAATCCCTCCCTTACAATGTAACCAGCGCGATCTCTATTCCTCTGCTTCCACACCTCCACTGTGTCCAGAAGGAATTAAAATCCAGATTCCAGTAGGAGATGGGTGCCAAGTCTTGGTACCCCCACATTCTACATCCACCGCCCTGCCTAGGCCTCTGTGGATGCAGCGACCGTACTTCCCTACACCTTGACTTTGGGCTCAGCCGCGGGCCTTTCTTTGACGGATCGGGTGTTCGTGGCTGGTCTCTGAGCGGAGGCTTCCAGTGCGCCTGTGCGGCAGGGCTCGTGTCTTCTGTTGGTGGGTGACCCGCCGCGGAGAAGAGCTTGCCCTGGCCAGCTGCTGGTCCGAAGAGGACAGCGGTAGTGTGGAGCACAGGGGGATAGAATCTGTAGCCCAGAGCCACACCGGGCAAGTCCAATGCAGACCAGCTCCACCTCGGTCCACCCACAGAACCCCAGAGTGGGAGAGCAAACGTTTATTCACTGGGGGTGTGGGTGGCTTGTTATGCAGACATGTGCAAACAGGAGGCGAGAGACAATGACTTAGCACAGTTCCTTAGGACTTAGCTTCTCCGCTAAGAGTGAGATAGCAAGGGCAAAGACCATCTTCTTCTCCATCTAAAATACGGCTGAGCCAGCTCTATAGGAGGACTCGGAATCATCTGTAGAGGTGAAACTGGCCCCATGAGAAGCCACCAAAGACCACCGAGTGGGGCAGGGTTTGCAGCACATGCGCGACAAGGACCACAGCCCTGGACGAGCACTCGCTGTGCTTGGCGGGGCTCTCATTCTTTCCATCCTTCCCCTTTGCCCATCCTCACAGCCCCCGGGGAAGGCGCCATTAGCACCTGTGCTTGCTTTTCAGGTGAGGGAACTGAGGCTTGGTGAGGCTAGAGGGTTTGCCTGAGGTGAGTGGCCCCTGAGAGGAAGGAATGTGACTTCTAGTCCCACTCTTGTCATGTGTCCCCTCCTTTTACGAATGGAGGTCTGGCCTGCCGCATGTGCCAGGATGGAGCCCTTAGTCCTGCTGGTGCCATAGAGGATCAGCTAGAACACAGTGGAACCAGGATTTGAGCTGGTTTTTCTCTGCATCCCAAGCCATGCTGAGATGGGAGTGGGGGCGGAGCCATCCAGGAGCAGAAGGAGGGAGGAGGGAGGTAGGGGGCCTAGGAGAGGAAGGGTGGAGTGTGGGAACAGCGAGCCAGCCTGTGTTGGGCCTGGGCCATGGAGGGGCAGGAGGCAGAAGGAAGAGGCTCTATGGGCTGGGGTCTGGGGGCGGGGCAGAGACTGGAGGGGAGAGGCTCCATGAGCTGGGGTCGGGAGCTCGTGGCCCTCGCCTTGGTCCTGAGGCCCTGGCTCCCAGGCCCCCCTGAGTGTCTGAGCTTGCATCACAGCTTCTGTGGCCAGCTGAGGTCCATCTTATTTATGAGCCTGCCCCCTGGAACACACATTCTCCCTCCCATTAACTCATGCAAGCCTCATCTGGAGAGGGAGGAACTGTTCTCATCTTACTTTAAAGAGAGGGAAACTGAGTCACGGAGGTCAGTCTCTTCAAGGTCAGTTGGCAGGTGGTGGAGACAGGATTTGGCCCTGGGGAGTGTGACCACAGAGCCTGGGCTCTTCCTCAGCAAGCCACACTTGTCAAGTGAATACAGGATTCCCCTTCCCCTCCCCGACCTCCTCTTCCTTCCCAACTACCCTAAGGTGCCTTTTTGTGATTTAGAAGAAGCTGTCCTGTCTGTGGGGCAGATGCAGCCCCTCACAGTGGTACATGGCAGGTGAGCGGAGCATGGGTGAGGTTCAGCTCTCCTCACACTGCTGTTTGGAACACAACCAGACACACCTCCTCCGTGTTATCAACTGAAGACCCTCTGGTTGCAGTTCACGCATGACTGTCCTCCACGCTCCACCCAAGTGACTCCTTTTTTCCCCCATCCACGTTGGGGTGGTGAGCAGGGAGGACCCAGACCTTTCTGCCTAGTCCCAGCAATCCAGGGTGCTGCAGGAGGACAGCCTTCATGGGGGACAGCTGGGGTGGGGGAAGGCAGTGAGGGAAGAAGGGGCAGGACAGGGAGGGCTTTAGCTTAAGTTATTGAGGCTCCATATCGTTTAGTTTGGGGAAAGATCACACTTTCTTTTTGAAATTTCAAATCCACTGGAAGAACATGCATTTTTCAGCCAGACAGAATTAAATTAAACTCTTAACCAGTCCCTTTGCTGCACCTTTTTGATAATAACAAAACACTGTTCCTCAAGACTTCTCACTGCCCTCTGCTAAAAAAGTGTCCTGAACTGCCACGATGATTAACATAAAGGGCAACCTTAGAGCTGTGCAGTGCACAACTTGTGCAACTGTGTATGGTGGCCTCAATCCTGACAAGACACAATATTTATGAATCTTGTTATCTTTACCCATAAAATGGAGTTTTCTATTCTTTAGAGAAATGGGTTAGTAAATGTTAACAGCTATTATATTATTATTGCTCTTATCAGATTTCAGTTCTGATAAAAATGATTATGATATTGATGAAGACATTTGATATTTATAGTGGTTTTATACTTTTCCTATGGGGCTTCAAGTTTATTTCCCAACTCTCCCAGTACAGTCACAAAGCAGTCATTCTTGGTCCCCCTTCACAGGTCAGAAAATGGACTTGTGTATTGTCCCAGGGCTTGGACAGAATAAGACTGTCAGGAAACTCAAGAGGAACATTCCGACGGCTCTAATTCTCACCGCACTTTTCATCACATCCCTTTGCCCTTCTGCAGTAGTGGTGCTCACAGTGCTGAGGTTAGCGGGCAGTGGCGGCGATGCATGCGTGCACCTTTGTTCAAAGTATACCTTTGTTGGAACGTCTTATTAAGTTGCCTTCTGTCATTGTTCCAGATTTATTGCTTTAATTTGTTTTCGCTTTTTATACACAGGAGCTGCATTTTCCTTTGTTTTACCTCAGTTTCAACCTGCCTGTAGGGTATAAAAATATATTTTTATATTTTACCCTCTATAGTTTCCTTCTCTGGTGACCATTGTTAAGCAAGAAAATGATTTACTCTGGACTTGAGGGTCAGCAAAATGTGAAGTCATTTGTATCTGTAGTACCCTTGTATTTATGGATAAAAGTGCAGAGACGTGAGCCAGGACCACTGCAGACCAGTGGAAGCTGCTGGACGAGCCGGGATTTTCCAGGGACTCTCTCAGCCTGCCTGCTTCCCGGCTATCTGGCTACAGATCAGAGAGCACGGTTGCGGGGGGGGGGGTTCTCCTCAGTGTGGCACCCACTCCCTTGGTGGGTCTCCCGGACCTCCGCAGCCCCCTCTTGTCTACGCAGCCTGGGCATGCTGTTCTGGGCCCCGTGGGAGCCGGCCATGCAGGGTGAAGTCTGAGCATCTGTCTGTCCTTCTTCACACATCTTCACGGAGGCTGTCCGCCCACTGACCTTGTGGTCTCCGGAAAAATGAACTGTGGCAAAGTGTGTCTTTCAAAACTTTTATAAAACACTCAAGTACTGATGGTCTTTGGTGGAGCCACAGAAGGAAGGAAGGAAAGAAAGAAAGAAGGAGGGAGTGGGGGAGGGAGGAAGGAAGGAAGGAACAAGAAGAAGGGAACGGGGCGGGGTGGCGGGAGGGAAAGCCTAGAGCCTGAGGATCTGAGCTTTCAAAGACAAAAGTCAGGTGTTCCTGTTCCTCCTTTTAATTCCCTTTTAATCCTCCATGCAGATTTATCCCCTTCCTCACCCTACCTGCTCCCTGTGCCCCCAGCTTCCCTCTCTCTCTCTGTGTTTTACACACAACACCCCTCAGGCTGGCTCGTGTCCCCTGCAGCCACTCTCCCATCCTGTGATGCTCCGGCCATTTCTTCCCTGTCCTTCTCCTTCAGACATGTCCCGCCCCCTTCCTCAGGCCCCTGTTTGCTGGTCTCCAGCTGGGCTGGGGCGCCCCATCAGTCATCCGCTCTCACTGACTCCCATCTTTGCCTGCAGAGCACCTGCTGCGACTCCTTGGGCACATGTCACAAATTCCTCAGTGTCCGTGCACATCTGAGTTCAGGGGCGCCTGGTGGACCGCTCAGGGAATCCGCTCTGGTGGCGACAGCCCCATCGGTCCCCCCCACCCCAACCTCTTCCAGGCTCAGTAAAGAGCAGGCACATCAGGGAAGTGCAACAGACTCCATCGCTTGGGTGTCCACGCTGTGGGGGTGCCGTGGGGGTGATGCTCAGTGCCCCATCTGTTACCCGTGGCCGACTTCAGGAGGATGCTAGCCACTTCGCCCGTGTCGCAGCAGGGTCCTGCTGCTCATCTGCGGTGCCGCCCGCAGGCAGCCCCTGTTACCCTGTCCTTGCCTTCCCCGCCCCCTCTCCGCTTTCTGCTTCTTGGGGACATTTCACAAATCAAATTGGTATGCCCAAGTCGTCGTCTCTGGTTGACTTTTGGGGAAATTGAAACCACAATGACGATATTGTCAGGTTGTGGTCTTATGGGTAGGGGCTGCCTTATTAAATGTTTGTTTCCCTCATGAGTCCATGAGCTCCTTGGGCTCTCCGTGTGTCCTGTTTGCCCACCTCCGCCTCCTGAACACAGTTCCTGGCACATAATTGGTGTCAATAAATACATACAAAATGAATGAATGAATAATCACTGTATGACGAGGTCGTGTTGCCTCAAGGTGATGCCATCATCCCACTTCCTTCTGAGAAAAGCAGTTGCAGGTGTGACCTGCCTATTCTGGGTGTTATGGATTGGGTCTGACCTTAATTAATTCAGCCACCCATGAGCTGATCAAAGGGAACCAGTGTCCTAGCAGGTGACCCGGCCAACAGGTGCATCCCATCCTAGAGGACTTCAGGTCCCCGAGGGTGTCAGCAACACTGGTGGAGGATGCGAAAGGAGAGACAGCGGCACAGAGAAGGGAACTTGGGAGAAGAGACACGTGAGCTGCTGGGCACTGGGCTAGTGCCCACGCAGCCTGGGTTTCCAGCAACTGAGACCATTTTCTGAGACCTCTCTTCCAGGATGGTGCTGTATGCAGGGTCTGCTTCTGAGGTCTCTGGTTTCTTCTAGAATTTTTACTTTGTGATGAATTACCTCCTGGTGGACTGGGTACTTTCTGCAAGAAGCCTGGTCTGAGTTTCTGATCTTCCAGGGAATAGGTGATGAGAAAATTTGAATCTTGGAGCAAAGTGGACTGTGTCCTATGGCCACCCCTGCACCCCAGTGAGGGGGACATCTGTGCTTGGGCACAGGATCGCAGCCTCCCCCGCCCCCCCAATATAACACATTTCCAATCCTGTCTTGACACCGGATATCTCCTGGCACCTTGGTTCGGTTTCAGACCAAATAGCCTCCAGGGAACACCCCTCCCCAGCTCCAAGAGCTCATGGTCTGCACTAAGTGGCCCCAACTCCTACACTCTCTGTCCCTTCGGCTCAGTCTTTGTCAGGGAGCCAGAAAGGAAGGCAGGAGTCATTGAAGGGTGGCTCAGGGCTGGGGTCAATGATCCAAGTAAGGCCATGGCTGATTGGCCATGACTTTGCCTGTGGTCTGACTTCTCTCTTCCCTGTCCCCTCAAGGGGACACTTCTTTTTGAATATTGTTCTGATCATTTGCTAACTTCCATTTCAAGGCACCACAGCACATTAGTTGGGGTTCTCCAGAGAAACAACCAACAGGCAATAGCCACACACAGACACAAAGACACACCCAAGGACACACTCACAGGTTTATCATGAAGAATTGGCTTGCTCGCTTATGGAGGTTGAGAAGTCCCATGATCTGCCACCTGCAAGCTGGGGACGCAGTTAGCAGGGGCATAATCCAGGCTCAGTCTGAAGTCCGGAGATTCAGGAGGCTGACAGGATAAATCCCAGGCTGAGGATTAGAGAAGATGAGATGAGCTCCAGTAATGAGGCAGAAAAGAGGAGTGAATTCCTCCTTCTGCTGCCTTTTGTTCTCTGGAGGCTCTCCAGGGACCAGAAGATGCCGGCCCATACTGCTGAGGAGAAGCAGTGAACTCCACGGATTCAAATGCTGATCTCCTCTGGAAACACCCTCACAGACACCCTTAGAAATAATGTTTAATCTGGACATGGTGGCCCATCAGGTTGGCCCAGTAAATTAACCATCACATATAGGGAGTAGCAGGTACAAGGGCCTGAGGGAGTGAGAGTAGCTCGGTGTTGCCCAGACCTTTCCAAGGAAGGGGACGGCCCAGCTTCCCCTCAGCCCCTGGGGATAGCAACGTGCTGCACCAAGTCCTGGCAAGGGGTGTGCAAACATGCAAGAGACAACCAACCAAAATGCAGAACCAAACCAAGGACCTCTCTCTACCCGAGGGGCGCAGTGCGTCTTGCCTCAGGCAGGAGGGAACCAAGGGCATATGAGAGGGCTGCCATCACCCGCCTCCTGAGTTGGAACACCCCCAAGGAGCCTTGACGGGGAGCCAGGCTGGAGGCAGAAGGAGGAACCAACAGGAGAGGTGTTCACTCTTACTCTAAACAGGTTTGCAAACGCTTTTCTGTAAAGGGTCCGGCAACAAACACTTCAGGCTCTATGGGGCAGACCTCTGCTGCAGCCCCTCAGCTCGGCCACCGGAGCAGGAAAGCAGCCAGAGACGATGTGCAAGTGTGTGTATCCGGCAGTGTCCCAATAAAACTTTATTTGCAAGTGAGCAGATTTGGACCACTGGCCTTAATTTGGCACCTCTTGCTCTGGGGCCCCATCAGGGCTCCAACCCCCAGGCTTCTGATGGGTGGGCGGGTGGGTGGATGTTTTCAGCTGCCCTGAGGCCACTGAACACAGCCCCTGGGGGGCCTGGACCCTGCAGCAGTCACACTTTGAACAAGTGGCCTAAACCTGCTGGCGTGCTCTTGCCTGCCTCCTTCTCCTACCACAACAGAGCCTGAGCCCTGAGAGGGCAAAGCCCGGTCCTCGGGCCGTGCATTCTGACCTTCGCCTGCCAGGTCTGCCTGTGTGTGACTGGTCCAGGCCATTGGCTTTGCTGAGCTCTTCCCAGGAAGCAGTGGGAAGAGCCCCAGAAGCGAGGCTGGTGGCTGAGTAGCACGCGGAAGGGCCGGGGGTTTCAGGGGGCTTTGGGGGGACTAGGGAGGAAGGGTGCCCCAGGCAGAGGGATGGCACCTGCAGACATCGGGGGCCTGAGTTAAAGCACATTCTCTTTATGAAACACGGAAAACAAAGAAACAAATCAAAGACCATCTTCCACTGATGTGGGCCAATGACAGCTTGCCCACCTCTCAAGATGCCCATGAGGGGCCGAGAGGCAGATCCTGTGCCGCTGGGACCCTCGATGGGCAGAAGCTGAGATTCAGCGTCTGCACGTTTGTCAGACCCAGGGGCTCTATACCCTTCCGGCATCGATTTGCCAAAGCTAGTTCACCTGGGGAAGTGGTGGGGGGCATGGGGGTTTGCACCGATGCCTGAGCTGGGAGTCAAACCCCCAGTGGGGTCTCCCCCCTGCTGTGGACCACAGCTGAGTCCTGCGGGGAACACGGCCCCTGGAACTTTCCTCATGGACTCCAGAGCAGCCTGCACAGACCTGGAGGGAGGCTTGCAGCTCTGGGGAAGGGAGACTAAGGGGCCAGGGTCGGCTGCCTCAGCCTCGGCGAGACCTGGCCCAGCCTGGCTGTTTGCCAGCAGCACCTGTGAGCCGGAAGGGGGGAGGGGGTGGCAGGGCTGGGCCCCTGGACGTAGCGGGGAGATGGGGTGCTGGGCTCACAGTTCTGAGACGCAGCCATGGAGCAGAGACATGTAGTTCTAACGGCTCAAACAGCTTCATCCGCTCCTCTGGCTGTGAGGGAACCAGGGAGTCACCGGTGGCAGATGTGACGTCCTCATGGCGCTGGCCCTGGCTGTGTGTACTGGCTCCCCGTGGCTGATGGAACAAACCAGCACAAACTAGGAGGCTTCCAACAACAAGAATGCAGTCTCCTGCGGTTTCGGAAGTCAACAGTCCAGGATCGAGACGTCAGTGGGGTCGGTTCCTTCTCGAGGCCATGAAAGACCATCATGAATGCCTCTCTGGCTTCCAGTGGCTGCTGGTGCTTCTCGGGCTTCTTCAGCCTGTAGATGCGAGGCCCTGATCTCTGCCTCCAACTCACACGGCCTCTCCGCGGTGTCTTCTGGGGTCTCCGCTCCCTCTCCTTTCTCCCGGAGGACAAGTCACAGGACACAGGGCCCACCCTAAACCCCAGAGGATCTCATCTCAGGATCCTTAACTCAAGTATATCTACAAAGATCTTACTGCCCCATAAGGTGACTACACAGTTACCTGGGGTCAGGATGAGGACATCCGTCTTCTGAGGACACAGTTCAACCTACCAGAGTGGGCGTGGCCTCCATGAGCGCCTCACCTCCCACTGTCCCTCTCTGCCGCTGGCCCCCAGTCCTGATCCAAACCCTTCACTACTTCTTTTGGGATCTTCCTCTGGGGTTTTCCACCAGGAAAGACATCCTGTTAGCCTGGTGGCCACCGCATAGTCCTGGGGGCTGGGCCGGGAGACATTTGTGTGAAGGCTTGGGGCTTGAGAGGCCGTGGCGGGAAGCTGATAAGATCAGAATCCATTACCTCCCACAATTCTCTTGCTCAGAAGAAAGACTTCTCTCTGTGAGTGAGTTTTCCCAGAAAAGATCGCTAAAACAATGGCCTAAAAGCTCTTCTCAAAAACCACACCTAAAAACAGAAGCCTTCCCTCTAGCCATCTTGATTCCCTGATGAAGAAAAAAATGAAAAAGGCAAAGGAAATAGAGAGAGAAAGCGCTAAGAGAGAGAGAGGATTCCCACTGCTGGTTTGGGGGGCCGGGGCTCTCTTGTGGGGGGCAGGCTCCCCCCTCCTCTCTTTTTTCCTTTTGGTATGGACTGGTTTGATTTTCTCCTCTTCTTATTTTTCATTTTAAAAATTTTACTTGAGAAAGAGAGAGAGTCAGTGCGGGGAGGGGCAGGAGAGAAAGACCCTCACGCAGGTTCCCCACTGGGCGCCGAGCCTGATACGGGGCTCCGGCCCAGGACCCTGAGACCATGGCCTGAGCTGAAATCAAGAGTCAGACGCTTAACTGGCGGAGCCACCCAGGAGCCCCTCTCC
The DNA here is from genome assembly GCF_030435805.1 of Mustela lutreola. NCBI lineage: Eukaryota > Metazoa > Chordata > Mammalia > Carnivora > Mustelidae > Mustela > Mustela lutreola. The sequence goes on along the minus strand of NC_081292.1, from coordinate 6,711,906 downwards.
TCTACTTTTTTTTTTTTTTTTTTTTTTTTTTATCTATCTTTTTTTTTTTTTTTTTTTTTTTTTATTTTTTATAAACATATATTTTTTATATACATATATTTTTATCCCCAGGTCTGTGAATCACCAGGTTTACACACTTCACAGCACTCACCAAATCACATACCCTCCCCAATGTCCATAATCCCACCCCCTTCTCCCCAACCCCCTCCCCCCGGCAACCCTCAGTTTGTTTTGTGAGATTAAGAGTCACTTATGGTTTGTCTCCCTCCCAATCCCATCTTGTTTCATTTATTCTTCTACCCACTTAAGCCTCCATGTTGCATCACCACTTCCTCATATCAGGGAGTCTCCTCTACTTTTTTAAAGAGAGGGAGCATGTGAACATTAGTGTCCAGATGCCAGGCCAGTAGCTCTGGGCAAGTGGCGGTAGCCACTCGGGGCCTTATCCCCTTGTCTGGGAAATGGGCACAACGTCTGCTTCACGGGATCGTCCACAGGGTAAATAAGTAAGACCAACAGGGTCCTGCCTGATGCCTGACACATGAGAAGTGCTCAGTCACATTTGCTCTTATAACTTCTCTTGAGTCCATGAACATCTGATGAAACGGGCATGACTGTCTTTTCCAGATTTGGACAGAGCCTCACAGAGCTGAGGTGGCCGGGTGGGGTGGAGCCTGGACAGACCCCCAGCCCAGCCCTCCCTCCCTTCGACACCCTCTGCCCCCACTGGCCCTCCTTTCCTCCATCCTTCCTTCTCTCTGTAAGGCCAAGGTTTATGGTCCCGGGGGGGCCTGAGCGGGGGCAGAGGAGGTGTTCGGGGCACAATGTCGGATTTAGAGTCAGGGGCCTGGAGTTAGGCTGGACTCTGCAGGGTGTACCTGGGCAGGTTCTTCCTGTCGGGACCTCTTTTCCTCCCCTAAGTGGAACCTTGCCCTCACCACCTGTGAGGGCCTAGGTGAGGTCCCACAGAGGGTGATGGACCCTGCTTTGTATAGGTGCAGAGCCCAACAGTTTGCAGGCCTCATCTCCAGCCCAGATGTTACTAATGTCCCTTGTATGTCACTAGGCACTGGCAGTAGCCCCCAACCCAGCCCACCCTGCCCCTGTCCCATCTCACAGAGGTGCCCTGCATACACGGTTGTCCAAACCCTCTCCACGCCTCACGCGTACTCTGGCCTCTCTAGAAAGGAGCAAACAGCATCAACAGTTCTTCTGGTCTGCTTCCTTCCTCTTTTTTTCCCCCAATATCAGTGGGAGAGGCTGTTTTAAAATTTTTTATGATATATTTATTTAATGTTCCTAAAGGGAGGCAGTTCTCCAGAAAAGGTCCATTCGTCAATGCCACCTGATCTTTGCACGTGCTGTTCCCTCTGCCTGGGTCCCCCTTCCTCCATATTTCAGTGAAGTCCCACCAGGCCTTCAACATGGAGCTCAGCCACAGTGTCCCCATCTTCTGCAGCCCAACCTGGTTTGGGCAGTCTGCCGGTGGCTTTCACTTCCTGCCTGCACGGGGCTCTGAACTCCACGTGTCTGTGCCCTTGTCGTGGTCAAGCGCCATCAGCAGGGCCCAGGTCTTCTGTCTCTCTGGGTTCTCAGTCCCCACCACCATGGGGAGTGAGGGAAAGAGGCGTCACCCCCCTGTCTCTGCTCCAGTCAGCCCTGAGGACCAGCCACGGAGGCTCCAGAACGCAAATCAAATGTGTCTGCTTCAAATTAAGCCCATATTCTGGTCTAGTGGGGGCAGGGCTGTTTCTTAGCCAATAAATATTAATAAGAAAAATAAACCAATCTTTTAGGCTTCTTCCCCCCAGCTGCCACCCCAGGGTCATAAATTATGTACTGCCTGAGTCTGTTTTGACAGTTGTGATAAAGTGGGTTTCAGATGCGGAGAGCGTTTCTCCTGAAAGATTGCAGCATTGTGCATTTTCCATACAGCAGCCCCCACCTCCCCTGCGCCCACCTTCTTCCTGTCTAGGAGGACGATTTGACGAGAGTAGCTATTTTTCTACTGCGGGGCCTTCTCTGTCACCTCTTTGCCAAACAGACACTGTGATTTTTTTATTTTATTTGATTTTATTTTAAACTTCGGGCTCTTATCACAAAAAGCTGGGAAGATTTTAACAGGCAAAAAGGATAGCCTCCCTGCAGTGGGTGTGCCGGGACATCCCAACAAAGTCCAGCCCATCACTGAGGGCCCGGAGGAAGGTCCTGCTTCCTTCCAACCCTCCTGCCTCCTCGCTGCCCTCCTCACACTCACAGTTAGGACTAAGAGATGCCTGTGAATCTTCCCTCCTCTTTGGGGCTTTCCATCTGCTTGGGGCAGGGCGGTGCTCTGCTCCTGTCCCCAGCTGCGGTCAGTCGGGAGCGCGCCTGTCTCTGCTGCTGCGCATGCCCAGTCCTGCGCTTCTGGGCTCACCTGCGCTTTCCCCCTCCGCCACGGCTGTATTATTTGTCTGCGGTACAGGACGTAGCATCCAGGGTTCCCTCAGTGAAGATCTATATGTGTTTATACCTGTGTAATCTCAAGATCAAGGCAGGGATGTCCAGCACCCAGCAGCTCCCCGGGGCCCACTCAGTGGGGGCGCAAGGGCACACGTACCCCAACCCCTATCAAGATAACCTCCACCTGCTCTCAGGTGTTTTGTAAACGGCATTATACAGCATGCACTCTTTGAGTCTAGATCTATTTTTCTTCTCACCACGATGTCCGTGAGAAAATTAAGTTTGTTGTATTGAGTGGTAGATTCTTTTTCATTACTAAGAACTATTCTGCTGTCTTAGTTCTTTTCAGCTGCTGTAACAAAACAGCACAGGGACGGTAGCTTAGGGACAACAGAAATTATTTCTCACAGTTCTGGAGGCTGGAAGTGGGAGATCAAGGTACTGGCTGTTTCAGTGTCTGGGGAAGAGCCACGCCCTGGTTCACAGACAGCTGTCTTGTGCTGTGTGCTCACAGGGTAGAAGATAAGTGAGCTCTCTGGGGTCTCTTTTTATAAGGGCACCAGTCCCATTCACGAGAACTCTACCTTTATGACAGGTCACCCCTACGGTTCCCACCTCCCCATACCATTTCACTGGGGATTAGATTTCAGGAGATGAATTTCAGAGGGATAGAAACATTCAGTCTGTAGCATAGTTAGATAGATAGATAGATACATAGATATTTATATCTAATAGATCTAATAGATACTCCTGCTACATATACTGGTTTTGTGCATAAAATTATGAATATTCTTGCACATGTCTTTCAGGGAAACAGATTTTTCCTTTCTCTTAGGGACAAAGATAGGAGTAGAATTTCCAGACTGTAAGATATCTTTCTAAAATAATTGAAACCATTGATACTCCTACCAAGGATGGAGGAGAACTCTAGTTACTCCGTATCTTCACCAACACTTGCTAGTGCTAAACTTTGTGTGTGTGTGTGTGTATTTGGTCCATTTTTTACATTTTGTTCTCAGTCTTCGATGTGAAGGAGTTATTTGTATATTCTGGGTAGGAGTCCTTTTCCACATATAAATGCTGCAGGTATCAATTCCCAGTCCCTGCCTTGTTTTATCACTCTCTTAATGGTGTCTTTTGATGAACAGAAGTTCTTCATTTTAATGAAGTCCCATTTATCAATCTTTTCTTTTATGGCTAGTGCTTTTTGTGGCATGTTTAAGAAATCTTTGTCTACCCAAAGGTCATGAAGATATTCTCCTATGTTTTCTTCTAGAAGCTTCATTGCTTTACCTTTCACATTTCGGTTTATGGACCATGTCAAATTAATTTTTATGTACTGTGTGAGGTTCACCTTGACTTTTGAAATAGCCTCTTCCCTGGTACCGGCCTCAGCTTCCTATCTTGAATTAACCCAATTTTTGTTGCTGGCATGATTTTCCATTCCAAAGCCAGGTCTGATCACATGACTTTTCTGTATTTCTCTGACCATAACATCTAATGTCCTTAGCATGCTGTCAGACACATACTTCCAGGCTCAGATACAAAACTTTTTAGATTTATCACCTATTAATAACCTGCATGGATTATACTCCAGCCAAAAAACTTTTCTAAGTATCTACTGTTACGGGTTTAATTGTTTCCCTTCCACCTCCAAAGATATATTGAAGTCCTTAGCCTCAGTACCTCATAATGTGACCTACTCCAGGCAAAAAGTAAGTAGTTTATCTTGGCTGACTTTCTCCTATCTGTGACAACCTCCATGGTTCTTGTTTTAGAGATCTTCTACTGAGTAACAAATTACCCCAAAACCTAGTGACTTAAAATGATATATTTTTTTTAATTACCTCTCCTGATTCTGTGGATCAGCAGATCTCAACTGGGTGTTTCTGGTCTGGTCTTCGACATGGTCAAAGTCACACAGCAGCTGGGGTGGAGTCATTGAAGACTCAACTGAGCTAAACATACAAGGTGTCATTACCCACTTCTGGTGCTTTGGTTGGAGTGGAGAGAATACCTGGGGATGGGTGGGCTTCTCTCTTCATGTAGAGACGTGGGCTTCCTCACACCACGGCAGCATGATGGTCATCAAATTGCTTACGTGGAATCCGGTTCCATAAGAATGAATGTTCCAAGAAGCCAAGGAGGAATTGACAAGGTTTCTTCTGACTCAGCCTCAGAAATCAGGCAGAATCACTTTCTCCATAGTCTATGGGCTAAAATCACCAGACCAGCTGAGGTTCAAGGGCAAGGATTATGCAAGAGTTTGAATAGTGGGAGGCATGACTTGCTAGGGTCCATGGAGAGACTAATTAGGATAGCTCTTTAGTGTATCTTCCTTTATCTGTGGACAGATGGTCTTTTGTCCCCAAAAGGACATTTATTAGACCACTAATTCATTCTATAGTCAATTTCCTATTATAGAAGCTATGCCCATCCTGATATGTCGATTAAAAAAAGACAGAGACAAGTGCAAAGGATGACATAAAGCTCTTCCTTCAAATAGTGTAAACTCAACAACGTAGGCATGTCTCCCCACCACACTGTTAACTAATGGCCCATGAGGAAGCATCTAGAATGATGTTGGTGTATATTTTGAAATATAGAAAACAGAAAGCTCCCAGATATTAACTTGGAACTTGAGATTAATAAACAGTAGAATAAATGGTCTCATTCTAATCTCATTGTAATAATTAGCATTTTCATTATACTCAACAGAGCTCATCAAAACAACCATGTAATGGAACTAAGATGTATTGTAGACATTTTAGGAACATAGCTGGGGTTTCAGAGAAGTGGACTGATCCACCCAAAGAAATAGCTCTTCATGGCTGAGCAGAGGTTCAAATCTAGTGTGATGCAAATTCCTTTGACTATAATGAGTTTCTTAGGACAGCAGGTTTGTGCCATGTCTGAATCATCCCCTTTCCATATCGGCTCAGATATCACTATCAATCATGGGTGTCTATCCTGCTGAACTGAGACATTCTCATAAACCTTCTCAACTCAGCACTCACCTTATCTCTTGAGGCTCAAGATAATATCTCCTTGCCATCCTGATACTGTGTGTGCTGTTGGGAGGATGAGAAATACCTTAACGGGATCTCAGGCTATGTTCTGGTAGCTCTCTCCACCAGAACTGGAAGGATTGCCTCTTCTTTGATCACAGTATTATTAAACGTGAAGGATATTCTCTGTTTACTCAGTGCTAAGAAGCACATTCATACACATGCATTTTAACATTTCCAACTTGGGGTGTATCTTAACAGTGAATGTAGTGCTGTTTCTTTCCCCTTTGGACAACTGCTGTTAAATTGATGGTATGATGTTCAACTGGCAACATCTTAGGATGAGGAAATACATCCATTAATTCATTTATGTGTGCATTTGTCTAATAAGTATTTTTATGTGGCTACTCCATGTGAGGTGGGTTCTGAGCAATTAACCTACATCAATGAACATGGTCCAAACTCAGTGCTTGAAGACAATTTTCTAACCTTGATATGACTGACATTTGGAGCCAGATAATTGTGTGTGTGTGTGTGTGTGTGTGTGTGTGTGTTAGCAACTGGGGGAGTTGTTATCCTGTGTGTTATAAGATGATTAGCAAAATAATTGGCCTATACACATTAGATACCAGGAATATCCCCACCCTAGTTGTGACAGCCAGAATATCCCCAGATGTTGTCAAATGTCCTCTGGGGTGTGAAAATCACCCATCATCCGTATTGAGACCCACTGCTCTGGAAGTCAGCTCTCTGGGTCATTGTAATCTTTGTCTTTGGTCTCCTATCACTCCATCATGGATTGAGAAGCTAGATTTAGGTGTTTTGTTTTTTACCATGTGCTTTAGGACTTGGGTAATAACTACTATTTTTAGGTTACCTACTATGTGCTGGGCAAAGGCCAGGCTCTTTGGGTATCTTAACTCTTTGAATCCTGATCCAGGGTCTGTGGTGTATAAAATGGGATTAGTGATGTGGGTACTTGCACCACCTGAGTACAACTCCTTGGCTAGCTGCATGTTCTCCTGGGTAAAGTAACTATTTTCTGCCTCACTTTCTCCATCTGAAAAATGGGAGCTCTGAGTCGAAATTACAGGAATTAAACTCTTAAAACAACGAAAATATTTAGAACAATCCAGGGCACCTAAGAAGTACTTGTAAACCCAGAGCTTTAATTCTTAAACTCAGTGATACAGATGCTATTGTCTCCATCTTTCCAATAAGGAAATTGAGTCAGGGAGGTTGAATTGTGCAATTTACACAGTGAGGTGGGCGGCAGAGCTGAGATTCAAACACTGCCCTACCTGATTTCAAAGCTGGTGGAAAAACTAGGAGCTTGTGGCTCCCTTACCAGGCGGGGCTCTAGCCAGGCTCCTGGGCCAGCTGCCTTCCTTCCAGACCACAGCCATCTCCACAGCTGGGGACGGAGGCCCCCATGCACTGCCTTAGGCAGCCAGCATCACTGGGGTCACGGGCGAGAGCGCTCAGGCAGCGCTGTGAAACAAGTAATGGGAAAACACCGTGGACTGTGAAAAAAGTCAATGAGAAGCACACAGAGTGAAAGGTGGAAAATAACAGACGGGAACCAATATAGAAGACAGATGCCGCACCTTTCAGGAGCTTAGCGGGTGACCAAGGTCAGCTTTCTCATCACAGGCTCTGTGTGCACTCTGGCCCTGCCCTGAGGTTTTGGCGAGTGCCTGTCTGCTGGACTCTGGCTGTGGCTCCCCTTCCTCGGAGCGGGCTGTGTTTGTAGCTTGTAGGTTTATTCCTCTCACCTCCACGAAGATGCTCCTGCCTGGGTTTGGAACCTCTTGGGGCTGGGAGCCGCTCCCTTGATTGTTGCTTGTTCTCTGGAGGAACCAAGGATCACTTCTGATTCTCATGGAAATCCTCTGACTTTAAGTCTTCTTCATAGTGAGAAAATGGAGACAGAATAATGAGCTTGGGCCTGGGGGGCCTATGGCCTATGGTCAGGGACGGACAGGACATTCGCTGCTACTCTTCCCATGGCTATTCACACAGACGGATACACAGCAAATGTCCATCACGTGTGAGGCATTGTAACATATAATGTATTATTAGCCCCAGGGTACAGGTCTGTGAATTGCCTGGTTTACACTTCACAGCACTCACCATAGCACGCATCCTCCCCAATGTCCATAACCCAACACCCTCTGCCTACCTCCCACCCCCCTGGCAACCCTTAGTTTGTTTTGTGAGATTAAGAATTTATTATGGTTTTTCTCCCTCCTGCTCCCATCTTGTTTCATTTATTCCGTTCCTACCCCCCAAGCCCCCCACATTGCCTCTCAACTTCCTCATATCAGGGAGATCATATGACAATTGTCTTTCTCTGATTGCCTTATTTTGCTAAGCATAATACACTCTAGCTCCACCCACGTCATCACAAATGGCAAGGTTTCATTTCTTTTGATGGCTGCACAGTATGCCATTGTATATATATACCCCTTCTTCTTTATCTATTCATCTGTTGATGGACATCTAGGTTCTTTCCATAGTTTGGCTATTGTGGACATTGCTGCCATAAGCATTCTTGTGCATGTGCCCCTTTGGATCACTACATTCTTATCTTTAGGGTAAATACCCAGTAGTGCGATTGCTGGGTTGTAGGGTAGCTCTAAATTCAACTTTTTGAGGAACCTCCATGCTGTTTTCCAGAGTGGCTGTACCAGCTTGCATTCCCACCAACAGTGTAAGATGGTTCCCTTTCTCTGCATCCTCACCAGTATCTGTCCTGTCTTCATTCATCTTTGACCCTCAGTACATTCCAACCACCTGCTGAATTTCCTGATCCCATGAGGCTGAACCGCTGGATTAACACTTGAGCCCGTTGCCTTGTACCATTCATTCCTGGGGCACATGTATATGCGCACTTGCTCTGGTCTAGGCAGGAGCTTAGCTGTTGGGGATCCATGGAGAAGCTGGAGTTGGTCCTGCCCTCGTGGGTCTCCCAGCTTGGTGCCTGGAACGGACCGATAAGCAGTTACTTTCCATCTGACACTGGCTGCTGTGTGTATCAGGCAGTATTGGGACAATTACTTGCTGATTGTTTTCAGATGTAAATCTTCCTTTTTCAGGTGGATGGTGATCCCTTCCAGGCTAGGAGCTCCCCTCTGCTCTTTCACGGGCCCTACTGATGGCAACTTCGGGTTTAGAATATTATTACTTGGTCGGGAGCAACCGGTATCTAGGCCAGGACCAACTTTGAGAGCCTGGGAGAGAAAGTGAACAGATTCGGGGCGTGGTGTGGCCCATGATGAAGAAGGAGACTGACCAGGTATTCAGTGAGGTCCAAAGGCATGTGGAGACCTCAGCCGGATCTGAGAAGCCCCACTGTGTCTATGGGGATTGTATCAGTTCACCATTAATTTGTAACAAACCTCTCCCAAACTCAGCATCCTAAGGCAGTAAGTGCCAACTGCTGTTAATGGGTTTAGAGGTTAGCTATACTTTTCTTCTGGCCTCAGCCGGGCTCACGCACACATCTGCACTCAGGTGTGGCTCCTGTAGGCAGTTCTGCTAATGTCTTCTGGGCTCACTTGCAGGGGTCAGCTGCCATGGGCCAGGGTAGACTGGCCCAGGCTTACCCAGGGATCCCTCCCCTTTCCACATGGTCCCTCACCTCCCTCCTGGCTAGACTTTTGAGGCCTGGCTGGAAAGCCCACCCCACATTACTCTTGCTGCATTCCATTGACCAAAGCAACTCACAAGGCCATCCCAGGTTTGAGAGATGGGGTGGACACAGGCAGACTCCGGGAGGCCAGGGCTCGGCTTGTAGTCAGTTAACCACAGGGCTGAAGTGAGAGGAGTCCGCTGGGGGGGCACACCCTACTTCTGGAAAACTGACTCAACCTGGAACACCGCCTGAGCCAGGGCCTGGCAGCACTAGACCCAGGACTCCTGCATGGTAAAGACGCCAGTGCAGAATGCTTTGATGTTATGCCCAAGCAGGCTGGGCTGACTTCACACCTAAACCGCCTTAGCACCTACTGCCAAGCAGGCCTGGGCAGAGGAGTGTCTGCAGGGGTTTGTGGGATTTCTGCACGGGTCCTGTATCTCCCATTTGCCAGCTGTTGACTTGGGCTATGTATTTAAGTCCCTCTGGATGTCACTTTTTTCCTCTGCAGAGTGGCCGGTGCTAAGGAGCGGTCTTGTCTACAGTAATGAAGATGTCAGTGAAACCACACATGTAAATACTAACATGGTCTAGTAAGAATAAACATCTACAAACAGGATTTCATTTAAAAATCATGTAGTTTTTTAGTCTTTAATCTGATACCCAAATTTTGTACTAAAAAAATATCTTCGTGTTTGGAGAAAGGTAAGTCAGAATGAAAGTCTAGATCTATTACCAGGCTAGACTTTGTGTAAATGAGCTCAGCATATACCTCCTGTCTCTGGGGAATAACCACATTCCCATTCTAGTCAAATCATGTTCAACCTACAAGGATTGTGTGGGATTAAATTCTTGGAGCCCCTGCTTGGTCCTGGGACATATTCTGCCTCTTATCTGGCCACATTGCTTAGTCCAAGGCTACGCATGCGAGTCACACTGGATTCTGGTTTTTCCCTGAGATTTTGCTTGCATGATCAAGAAGGAGGTCTCCTCTTCTGTGGAGTCCTGAGCTTTCAGGACCATGTAAACGGAGCTTGGGGGCCTTCTTGCCATGGTGGAGATAGACGCTATCAGGGACTAAAGCCAAGCTGAGGCCAGTAGTGCTGAGAGTTGAGAAAGATTGAGATTTGATTCAATGGCTGAGCTCCTGGATCTGGCTTTACCTGACCTGAACTCTACCCTCGGACTTCCTAGTTATAGAGACTATTTTTATTTTTAATTTTTTAAATTTTTGTTGTAAGTTTATTTGAGCTGGTTTTCTATCTGTTAGAACTCAATGGTACTAAATAACTTGTTGTGTAGCTTCTGAGTCTCAGTGTTCTCATCAATAAACTATGAAAAGAAGCACCTGTTTCTTACAGTTGTTTGTGGGTGAAATGCACGCCTTGGTGGTGCAGACAGTGAAGCTTCCAACTCTTGGTTTCAGCTCACGTCATGATCTCAGGACTATGAGATCGAGCTCTGAGTTGGGCTCTGCACTCAGTCCGCTTGAGTTTCTCTTTGCCCCCCTGCCCCTACTACACACACACACACACACACACACACACACACACTCTCTCTCTCTCTCTCTCAAATAAATAAATATTTTAAAACAATGCATGTCTTCAGACACTAGCAGATTGCCTAGTGCTGGAAAGGCTGACATGAGCCAGACCAACAAGGGTCTTGGATACTAGGCTCATTGGTCTGGACTTTTCATCACCAGTAGGATGCTATGGAAGTCTTCCTCTCTTGTCCGTTGTTGTAAATCCTTCAGTTTCCATGACCATTGTCAGCCAAGAAAGACCAGGACTGGTTCGCTTATCTCAAAAGGCACAGGGTTGGAGGCAAGAGGGAATTAGGTTCTAAGGAAGGAGCAGAGAAGTGAACAGACACTTTAAACTACCAAGATGACCATAATCTGCTCATTTTCTACACACTTCTTGTTTATTAAACATTGTTATTGACTTGAGTTTCTCAGTCCTCTGTAGCCGACAGGAGTGATTTATAGTAACTGACTATCCATTTGCTGAGTGGCTATTTGAGGGTTGATTGTGCTTAAAGAAATCCTTTGTCAAGCTTTCTCTCTGCAAAGTCTATGCCAATTTGTCCAGATAAGCATTTGTATTGGGAGGAGCTTTCCATGCAGTTTCAATAATTAATTTTCAGCTGACTTTATTTGACTAGGTATTCATTGATTATCTCATATACCAGGCACTGTGCTTGGCATTGGGAAAAGAAAGATGAACAGCTATGGATGGTTCAGAATTTCTAAGACACTTAAAATAAAGTGGACTGAGAAATAGGTAGCAGGTAACGTATTTTCACAAAAAGTCACCTTAAGAAGAGTCACCGTTTATTGAGCCACTACATGGGAAAGACCATGCATGGTCCTTGCCAGGAGTCATCCCACAAAAGCCACACAGCCATCCTTAAAGGGTCTCATTCCCAGTGTGCCTCTGAGAGAATTTAGGATCAGAGGAGTTCAACTGATGGGTCCAAAATGTTGCAGAGACTCCAGGTTTCCTACTGAATACCCTGTCTCCTTTTTTTCTTTCATTGCAGAAGCCTTCCGTAGATTGCTGGGGGGTGGCAATGGCTCAGTTGTGGAAGTGGATGTTTTATTCTCTTGCAGATGAGAATGGCTGAGGAGACAGATGAAGACATTTTTGGTTAAGGTTTGGGGGGAACTCTATAAAGGGAGATAATTTGACTCAGAGAAACATCCTTTTCCTGGTTCTTTACTTCCTCCTTCTTGCTTGGGACAAGGTTGTGTTGGCTGGAGTACTTAGAGGCTTCTTGGCCCACGAGGTGAACTTGAGAACGAAAATCACAAGCAAAGTGGGATGGAAGGAATGAGAGAAGTCCGAGCCCTTTCTCACCATGGAGCCACCAGCAGACCTGGGATTGCCCACTCAGACTCACTTTTGTGGCAGAAAATGACCAACCCCTCATTTACTCCAACATTCTGGCTTCTTGTTCTACCCAGTCAAGTCCAGTTGCTAAGGTCACACAGCTAGTACATAGTAAAGCTGGACTTTGAAATGACATCTTTCTTAGTTGAAAGTCATTTCATTAGCCACAGCGATGTTTGGTCACCCAGAACATTGCCCACCTGCTACTGTGATCACTACTAAAGACACGGAGGTGAGTGAGACCACACGATGGAGATATAACATATATCAGAGGCACCGGGAGAGAGAACAGATAACAACCGGGGTCACAGAAGTAAACTGCAGAGAATGCAACATCCGCAGGAGTGGAAATGTTTGAGATCACCAGCAAAGAGGAGGGAAAAAGGCATTCAAGACAGAGGATACAATGTATTCAAAACAGCAACATGGATCAAGATTGTGGTCAAAGCTGGTACAGGACGGAACGTCCTTACCCTTTTAGCTGTGTGTCTTTTGATTAGGCAGTTTCATGAGCACATAAGTCAGCTTTTGCTGTGTAACAAACCACCCCATAACATACTGATTTTTTTTTAAAGATTTTTTTATTTATTTGGCAGACAGAGATCACAAGTAGGCAGAGAGGAAGGCAGAGAGAGAGAGAGGAAGGGAAGCAGGCTCCCTGCTATGCAGGGAGCCTGATACGGGGCTCGATCCCAGGGTCCTGGGATCATGACCTGAGCTGAAGGCAGAGGCTTTAACCCACTGAACCACCCAGGTGCCCCAAACATACAGTTTCATTTTCTTATAATAATCCCATAGGTCAGCAATTGGTCTGGTCTCCTGGTCTCTGCAGGGCAGGTCTCCTGGATTGGCCAGATGCTTCCAGGTCCCAAATGATGAGATAAAGTGATCGAGATCACTCTATAATGCAGTGTTTTCTGGTGGCCCTTTCTTAGAAAACCTAGGCTGTCATTGTGTTTTGTTGTTAACCAGCTCTGAAAAGTCAATTTGTCTTTTTCCTGTTTTTCCATCGACCTACAACTAGCATTTGTTACAACATACATAGGTCAATGATTGCAAATTATTTAAGAAGGAAGGAGATTCTGAATAGTGGAGCAATGAGAGAAGTAATTTGTGATGTATTAAAGTTTAAATAATGGCTCAGCATTTTTACCTTAAATTTTTGCCTTTGCTAAGGCTATGCTCAGATCTGTTGTTTTAATGGGTAAGATCTTATTACTGCTCATGACAGCATCTGTGATAATACAACTTTGCATACACTCTTTAAAGAACAGAACATTGTGAACAGAGAATAAGATTAAAATGGAATATTTAGTTAGATTGAGAAAATATATTATATAGACTGACAATCTATAAAATCCAAAATAATCTCACAAAATCCAGGAAAAATACATATTATTATTATTATTATTATTATTATTATTTTGTATTAACTTCTGGGCACACTTCTATAACATGTTTTCCCAAAGATTTGGGGTACATGTTCTTTTATTGCCTCTTCACAGGACAACGATTTTGTATTAATTTCTAATGATGCAATAGAAATCTTATTCAGCCTCTCTCCTAGCATGGTGGATTAAAACAGTTTTTACTGATAGTTAAGAAAGGTTCTTTTTAGCATCTCAACCCATGGTTGGTCATGTCATATAGATTTTAGGATTGTTAACAATTTGGGGAAAAATCTATCTAATTTCTGCAATAGATTTTCTGTAAGATTGCAGGGCATTTTAAATTATCTTTCCTTTTTTTTTTTTTTAAGATTTTATTTATTTATTTGACACAGAGAGACAGTGAGAGGGAACACAAGCAGGAGGAGTAGGAGAGAGAGAAGAAGGCTTCTGGTTGAGCAGGGAGGCTGATGCGGGGCTCGATCCCAAGACCCTGGAATCATGACCTGAGCCTAAGGCAGATGCTTAATGACTGAGCCATCCAGGTGCTCCAATTTTCTTTCTTTCTTTTTAAAAAAATATTTATTTGAGAGAGAGAGAGAGGGTGAGCATCAATGGGAGGCAGAGGGAGAAGCAGACTCCTGCTGAGCAGGGAGCAGGATGTGGGGCTCCATCCCAGGACCCCCAGATCATGACCTGAGCTGAAGGCGGATGTTTAACCGACTGAGCTACCCAGGTGTAACACGTAAATCTTACATCATCTTTGATTTACTGACACCTGTTAGCCAGCTTGTAATGATTTGCTCTTGTGGTAGTGTGTTTGGATTTGAGTATGGTATTTTATATGACCTCTGTTGATGTCAGCACTTTGTTTCAAATCTGCCAGAAAATTGAACATCTTCCTAATATATGCAGAGAATTCACTCTCTTACATTGATCAAAATATCAAACAATCCAAGAGCCTATGCGTTATTTCTATGAACAGAGTCACAATTACCACATTTAGTGCGATCTAAATGTTATTTCCCTTATAATTTGCTTTTAAATGTCAGGTTAATTTCTAGTGCTTTTTTCCCCTCATATTTTCGTTTTGTTTCCATTAATTCTTAATTGAATTTCCTCTCATTTCCTTAGCAAATAAATTTCATGTTGATAAAAGAATGTATCTCTCATAAACACCCAATTCAGGAACCTGTGATTTCTTATTTGTTTTATTGAAACATTCCAAATGCCTTTTCAAATTTCAGTTGAAATGGTGTATTGAAGTTTTATCAACTTTTTGAATATGGTTTTTGTCGTTGTTGTTGTTTTACATTTTCTTGGTGCTCAGGTTTCTCTTCTGTCTTCAAAAATACATGCCAGGGGCACCTGGGTGGCTCAGTGGGTTAAAGCCTCTGCCTTCGGCTCAGGTCATGATCCCAGGGTCCTGGGATCGAGCCCCGCATCAGGCTCTCTGCTCAGCGGGGAGCCTGCTTCCTCCCTCTTTCTCTGCCTGCATCTCTGCCTACTTGTGATCTCTGTGAAATAAACAAAATCTTAAAAAACAAAACAAAACCATGCCAGAGCGCTTTAAATGTCTTTTTGCCCATGTGCAAGTCCTGAATGACTTTATAACGACCAGGCCACCTTATCACCCTCAAAATCTTTACGGAAAAATCCAAGATGGCCTGTGTGTATAAAATAACACAACTATAGTTTGGACCTGAAAGGAAACTATCTAATGAAGCTGAATACCAAAGCTGTCACCAGCCTCTACACTGTGGAGGCAGTTTTTTTCATCAGTGGAATCAAGGGAATGAGATGCTCTCTGCACATTTCGTGCCATTTTTTTTTTTAAAGATTTTATTTATTTTATTTGACAGACAGAGATCACAAGTAGGCAAAGAGGCAGGCAGAGAGAGAGAGAGAGAGAGGAGGAAGCAGGCTCCCCGCTGAGCAGAGAGCCCGACGCGGGACTCGATCCCAGGACCCTGAGATCATGACCTGAGCCGAAGGCAGCGGCTTAACCCACTGAGCCACCCAGGCGCCCCCATTTCGTGCCATTTTTAAAAGTATTTTTGAAGGGCATGTGGAAGCTTTTGTTCTCCATAATATAGCCATGTTTCCATTATGTCATTCGAGGTCAGGCTACAATAGTCCAAAAACTTGTTTTACTTTGCTGAATAACATCATAGATAGATAGTTGTCAGTTGCCCAAAGAGTCAACAATTTCTGATCGGGTTTTCTGATAAAAGAGTGATATCCAGTATTTGCCACGCGTCACTGTTTTTTATCTTCAGTGCAGAATCTCCAATAATGGCGTACCATTTAGTGTCTGGTTTATTTCATGGTACCCCTTAATGACACACACTTTACCACCCAAACAGCACCCAGCCATATAGGGCATATGTGTATATGTACAACCTCTCACAGGACACCCAAGATCGCAGCTGCCTGGCTCTTGATTTTTTTAAAACACTTGTTTCAAAAGTATCTTTTTTTAAAAAAATATTTTATTTATTTATTTGACAGAGAGAGATCACAAGTAGGCAGAGAGGCAGGCACAGAGAGTGGAGGAAGCAGGCTCCCTGCTGAACAGAGAGCCTGATGCGGGGCTCGATCCCAGGACCCTGAGATCATGACTTGAGCCGAAGGCAGAGGCTTAACCCACTGAGTCACCCAGGCGCCCCTCAAAAGTATCTTTTATGTCATTTTATGTGTTGGTTGATTCTTTGTATTTCTTTATAAGATGATTCTCCCTATTCTTATGAACATGATACTGGAAAAGCAACTATGTTTGAGTCAGACATGAAGAAGACACTGCACATTGTCCCAGGCCATTAGGAGCGATCACATCAGGTACTGAGGTCGGTGAGCTGAGCAGTTGAGCTGCTGCTGACCCCATGCCCGTGTTGTCAGTAGCACAAGTGATGTCCCCCTTCCTCCTTATTTGCATCCCTCTTCTTGTGCTTGCTGTTGGGGTGTGTCCGGATTCTCATACTTGGTGTTATCTCTTCAGTAGTCATTTCTTGTAGATGCTTTTGGCTACCAGGGTTCTGGTCTATATATTCATGACCTTGATCATGAGGTTTAATTCCTGTTGTGATGTAATCAGAGGGTCAGACGTCAGGAAGAGTCTGCCAGTCCTTTGTCATATCGCTATGTCGTACACCCGAAAAAAAATGCTGCATTGTGCATCAACTATAGTTCAATTAAAAAAGAAAAACAGAAGAAGATTCTGCCGGTCTTGCTTTGTCTATTTGTTTTTTTTTTTTTTTTTGACTTCTACTAAGAGACTTCCCAATGAGTTTGAATTTTGCTTTATTAATTCTGAAAACATATAAAATGAATCTGAAATTAAGGCATATACAAAAGCAATTCAAATGCTTTTATAAATTGCAACTACTCTGTACTGAGCTACTTATTAGTGTAATCCAATTATTTTTACTCTGTATCTATTGACTTTCTGATGAAGGTGTAGGAGTTTGTCTTCTGTTTCTTTAGGCTGCTTTGCTGTGTCACTGACAAGTTTGTGTTCTCTTCCATCAGCAACCAGACGACTTAGGACAAGATGTATTTTATTGGATATGTGAGATACAATCTGATACAATTGTGATGCATGAAACACCCCACTTCTCACACAGAGATACCTGCCATTTATAGTTTGCTGCTGGTTTCTACTCTACAAGCACAGGGGTTAGGATACACTCAATTTTTTTTTTTTTTTATAATTCCCATCACAAAAGAAAAACATGTACAGTGCATTTATAATTGTGCCTGCTGAGATTTTGAGCATACTGCTGGCAGGAGAGAACTCTTGTTTTGACTAGACATCAAGGAGAACCAATTTTATAATTGTACACAGTTGATTGGAAAAATTTTCCACCATCAAACTCCTGGCTGTGTACATCGCAAACCTAGTTGTGCTTCAGCTGAGTATGTATCCTTTGTGCCAGGGACCACATTTCTTCCAGGATAAAACCCTGCATCTTCAAGTTGCAGGGTGAGTTAACACAGAGCATGAGTGGAAGCTTCCAGAAGCTATTCCTACACCAGGAAGTCTAGAAATAAGTTAACTATGAATGGCGGTGATTGCAAACCACATACATGTATCTCAACAAATCCCCACATATCCTTAACTCAATCTCCCTTAGGTCAGATGCCAAAATATTTATGATAAGTTATTACAGCAAAACGACATAAGGCAACATTGACAGAGGGAAAGAGCAAGTGGGGAAAACCTGGAGGAAAACAGAAGCAAGCTTCCAAGACTCCTTTCCTAATGGAGTAGTAACACAGGATATGCTAAATCCCCCAGCAATGAATTGTGGTCAGACATGATAGTACAAAACCCTAAATAAAATTTTAACAAATAATTCAGCAACACATTAGAAAAAAAGTGCAACATGACTATATGGTACTTACTCCAATAATCAAGATTGGTTTTCTATAAAAACATATTTATTTATTTATCCTTTCAATTTTTAAAAAAAGATTTTGTTTATTTATTTGACAGAGAGAGAGTACAAGCAGGGGTAGTGGCAGTCAGAGAGACAAGCAGGCTTCTTGTTAAGCAGGGGGACTGACATGGGACTCAATCCCAGGACCCTGGGATAACGATGTGAGATGAAGGCAGATGCCCAACCTACTGAGCCACCCAGGTGTCCTTCTTTTAATTTTTTTTTTTAAAGATTTTATTTATTTATTTATTTGACAGACAGAGATCACAAGTGGGCAGAGAGGCAGGCAGAGAGAGAGGAAGGGAAGCAGGCTCCCCACTGAGCAGAGAGCCCGATGTGGGGCTCCATCCCAGGACCCTGAGATCATGACCTGAGCTGAAGGCAGAAGCTTTAACCCACTGAGCCACCCAGGAGCCCCGACCTTCTTTTAATTTTTTAAATTCACTGTGCCACTTTGGAGCAAAGGCTTTGCACATATTCCCTTTCCTTGAAACATTCTTCTGTTTTCCTTGACACAAAACTATGTAGGTCTTTATTTTTTAAGCCATCATATTGGATTAAATTACTGATGTATCTAAGAGAAACAATTTCTGATAATCTTCTTAGATGCCAAATTAGACAAAATCGAATATTCATTCTTAACTTTAAAAATTTTAATGTAAAAGGACCTCATAATATTTTCCCAATTTGATAAGCGATACCTCTTCTGTCTCCAAACCATTTTCAGGATAAATGAGGAAACGCTTGAAACATTCTCACTAAATTCAGGCAAAAAACAAGGATGCCATCAGGACTATAATTTCTCATTATTCTAGATGTGCTGGTAAGATAAAGGGGCTAGATGTACAAGAATTTGAGAGGAGGAGGTGAAATAATCACTAGGTAAATAAAATATGATGATATACCTGGAAAATTCAAGGCAATTAACCAAAAATGAATAAAAACAGTGAAATAATTTGATAAGATAGCATGATTCAAAATCAATAATAATGATTACATTGATTTGTATGCACACACACACAGACTACTAGGCAGAATAAGACACCATATTGTGATATATGAATGAAGAAGATAAGCCACACAATTTCACAGTCTAGTCCACCCCAGTCTAGTCCACCCCACAGTCTAGTCCACCTTCCTTCTCCAAGGTCCACAGAACTCCCAAGTCATCAGGGAAACAAAGGTTCTGATTGTCCAGGAGGCCAGATTCCCTCAGATAAAACCTCATCCTTCCAGGCTGGGAGTCTGTAACGGCAGAGCCACAAAAATTCCAGAGACAAGAAGAAAGCTGTGCTCCTGGGAGAGGAAGCATGGAGGAAGGGGCCCCAGATGGCCAGGTCTGGAGGGAGGTGAACGTCGAGAAGGGGATCCTGCAATAGGACAACGAAGCCCATGGGGGCAGGTGTGGGGGTGGGACACTAGCTCAGCAGCTCCTGCAGAAACAGCGTAGCACAGAGTCAAGAACCGTTCGGCTCTAGCGGGAATAATCTAGAAGAAGAGCAGATAGATTTCAACATATTTCTTTTAAAGCCTTTATTTATTTATTTGAGAGAGAGAGCACAAATTGGAGAAGAGGGGCAGAGTGAGATGGGCAAAGTGGGCTGCCCGCTGAGTGGGGCGCCAGACTCAGAGCTTGATCCCAGGACCACAAGATCATGATCTGAGCTGAAGGCAGATGCTTAACCAACTGAGCCACCCAGGCACCCCTGGATTAAAAGATACTTAAGAAGTGAGGTCAGCCAGAGTTTGCAATGACGTGGATGGAACTAGAGGGTATTATGCTGAGCGATATAAGTCAATCAGAGAAAGATAATTATCATATGATCTCCCTGATCTGAGGAACTTGAGAGGCAGGGCAGGGGGTTGTGGGACGTAGGGAAGGAAAAAAATGAAACAAGATGAGATTGGGAGGGAGACAAACCATAAGAGATTCTTAATCACACAAAACAAACTGAGGCTTGCTGGGAGGCGGCAGGAGTATGGAGAGGGTGCCTAGGTGATGGACATTGGGGAAGGTATGTGCTAAAGTACGTGCTGTGACATGTTTAAGCCTGATGATTCACAGACCTATACCCCTGGGGCTAATAATACATTATATGTTAATAAAAATAATTTTAAAAAAATAATTTATAATAATTTATAATAATTTATAAAAATAATTTAAAAGCCAGATTTGTAGTTTGGCCTGTGGTGGTGGGGTGGGCTTAATATTTAAATGGTGCCATGCCTTCAATATTCATCCAATATTGTTATTAACATTTAATTGTTATTGACAGAAAGCAGAGGCTGAGTGTTACAAAAATGCTTAATTTCTCCCCTCAGTAGCTATGCCCCTGTTACGTTAGCTTTTGCTACTTGTAGTTCACAAAGAATGTCAAGTATTGTCCTAATTCTTCTTCATGGGGTGGCTCGAGTTTTAAAGTCATTGTTGGAATAGAAAAAAACGGAAGACAAAAATCAAGCGTGAACTCCTAGGTAGACGTCGAAGTGACAGGTCCAGAATGGAATGTGTACCAATTGAGTCATTGCCACGAATAGCCCCAAGTATGTTCAGCTTGGTCTTTTTCTTCCTTGCTTCTTGGTGTGTTGGGGGAGCTTTAAAGATATTGTGTGTTTTTTCATGAGCATGGGACAACATCAGTTATTTCGAGAAATAAGAAAAAGGTGATAGGAGCACCCTCATGCTTTTCTGCACAAAACCCAGAAGAATGCACTTTACATTTTTCCATGATGTTTTATGAGCAATTGCCTACTCATTGACTTGTGAACTTATTTTTGCCAAATGAACCATTCAAGATGAGGACTGCAATTTAGAAGCACATAGACTCAAGTTACGTAAGTAAGTCTTAATACATGAGAACGTTAAAAAATAAATTCGTTGGAGAAGCAGGCTTTCACAAGGTGGGAAATTTTAACTTTTCAAAGTCCTTGATAAGCTCATCCTTTACTTTTTTTTGGCCCAGGTTTCGCAGACAATCAACCTCAGGCTGTCGGTGGAGTTTATACCAGTGAACTTTGCCATCCGGTTTAATTTCCCTTTCAGCTTGGCTTGGTCATAATATCCACCTAATGGAATCCCATCTCCCAAATTTCTAGTCATCCCTGCGTTGCGCAATGGATGGAGCTAATCATGTTTTAAATAGACTAAATATTACAGTGACATAAAAAGGCTCATTATGTCTTAGTCAGGAATATTAAACATCTGTGACCTGGGAGAGGAGAAAGGCAGAGATGAAGTTTGACGTTTGAGTGAAAAGTGGGTGATAAAAACAACTAGGGCATTAATGGAAGAAGATTCTGGGCTTTTTAGCACCACTGACCTTTCCAAGCCTACTGCTTCCCTTTGCTAGTCTCTTTGATTGCTATGTTTCCTGAGAAGGAAAAGGATAATTTAGGGGATTGGCTGAAAATTCCTTCAATCTCTTCAGCCGAGGAGGGCTGCTGCTCTGCCACATTACCGAGGACTGGTAGTTCTCCAGGCTCGGTTCCTCATCTGGGAACCACCACTCCATCAGAAACTCATTGCTTGATACCCCGAAGACAGTAGTGTCTGGAGGACCAAGTTGATTTGTAAACCCCCTCGCCCCCCCAATGCACTTACACGCAGGGTGCGGCAGACCATGCTGGAGGGGCAGAGGCAGGGGCAGGTGTCAGCAGTAGAGGGAACTGGGTGTCAGTCCTTCTCCGCTGCCGGCTATGAGACAGAGCCTCTTGGAGACCCATTTCCTCATCTGTAAGAGGGAGTCAAGCTACATCAAGGGCTGTGAGATCAAAGAAGATACCTAAAAGAAGCAACTAGAATAGCACTGGGCACCATAGAAATAGTCATTCCATTGCTTCTCCCTTGCTTTCTAGATTCCTGGGAAGACCTCTTTGTACAGGCGGCTGTGCATTCAGTTACTCCTTGTCCCCTGTGTTTACATGGTACTGACCAAGGGTCGGGCACCGGGCTACGTGTTACAGAGACGAGATCATCAAAATGCATATTTTCAAGTAGGTCAGAGAACGGAGAGAACAGGATTAAGTCTGTAATTTGGGTCTGAAGAGAAGTCAGTTAATTTTGTTCTGTATTCTCGTTTGAAATAATTACGAGTGGCTGACATTTAATGGGCCCCCATTAGAGCCGGGGCACTGTACTGCTTTAAATGTGATGCTTGTTTTCATTTTCAAAATATTATTTTTGATTTCATAATGAGATCCATTATGATTATTATAAAGGTATGAAAATTAAGTTAGGGATAAATTTGAAAACAAAAATAATGCTTCACAATTTTTCTTGAGAGGACCACTGCTGGAAGATATCCACTAATAACATTTGGGTGTGCAACTTCCCAGAACATTCCGAGACCTTCTTTTTGTAATTATATACATAAATATATATTAATTTGTATATGTGTATATATATGTTAGAAAATACAAAATTTTGAAAACAAAATGGAATTACATATTACTGATTTATAGTATGTCTTTTCTGTCAATAGTATATTATGAATCTCTTCTCACGATCTATAATTTTTAACTCTTTAGTTGTTTCCAATGTTTATAATACAGACAATTCTGAAACAGTTTTACATAGTCACCTTCGCATCTTAGCCAGAATGCCTGGGGCAACTTTAAAAAAACATTATTTATTTATTTTTAAATTTTTTTCTGGGGCAAATTTTGAACAGGTGACTTTGTGGCTATTGCCAGATTCCTCTTCAGAAACAATGTATTACTTACACACCCCCAGCAATCTGTAAGAGGACCTACTTCTCTCCTTTTCACACACATTTTTATCATTTTTCTCATCCCTCCTAATTTAATAACTAAAGATCTCTTCTTGTTTTCGCTTTTATTGCTTCACTTACTGGCTAGGTTGATCATTTCTTGGCCATTTCTGTTAACTTAAGCAATTCTTAAAATAACTTATAAAGTTTGAATTCTTTTGCCCAGTTTTAAAATAAGAAAGTTGGCATCGGAGATGTTCACAGGAGTTAACTCAAGCTCGCTCAGCTGGCATGGGCCAGGGCTGGACTCACGCTCAGATCCATTTCATGTTGGAGCTGCTTCTTTCGCTCAGATTCTCTCATATCCCCAGCCGGCTGGCAGATAATGCCCACTGTACAGACTTGAAGATGTAGTTGATGAATTTATTTGCTTCTTCATTGAATAGTAATAGTAAGTGCCCCCGCCGGCAGCGTCCTGGGTGAAGCTCAGGGCTGAGGAGGTTCTTCTTAGGATTATTTTGTTACGGGAGAGTTCTATAGAGACCATCAGAGCAATACTGGAGTCCTAATGTTAAAGCCAACGGTAGGCTGGGGATTTACTATGTGGAAAACTTTATAATGGGGGTGAGGAGGGGCAAGTAATTACATGAAGCAGAAGCATATTTTGGGCCAAAGCTAATGGACTTTTTAAATGGGATTAAACTTGAAGTTCAAGATCCCTGGCCATCTGGGACACGAAGGATAAGAAGGCAATAATGAGAAAATGGCATCTTGGAACACTCACGCTGAGTCATTTCTGGAGGATGTGTCTTCCTCAGGCTTGGGTTCCCAGCTGCAACACAGTCTCCGGCATAGAGTGTGCGGCACAGAGCTATATGTGTGGGCTGGAGGAACGAGAAGGCTTATGGACCTGCCACCACCAAACATACACACCCACTAACATTTATTCCTACCTCTGTAACCTGGTCCCCCTCTTCAAGGTCATTCCGTTGACCTGTGCTCTCCACACTTCTGTCAAGGTCCTTGTTGCATCACCTGGATCTTCTTCTTCACCTTTCCACCTGGACTTAACCGTGTGTAAGTTGCTCCCAACTTCAAAAGAACCCCTACCTCCAGGAGAACAGCTCATCTTCTACTGAATTTCCCTCCTTGCTGACACATCTGTGCTGTTAAAGTTGGAACATATTGAGATCTCTGCTTCCTGACTGTTCCCTATCGACAGTGACATCTGACTTCCACCTCCACTACCCAATGAAGCCCTTGTTGTGGTCATCAGCAGTCTTTTTATTGTTAAAGCCAATGGTCATTTTTCATTATGTATCTTCCGTGACCTCAAGGATTCCTAAGCTTGCATCCTTCATTTATAAAACATTTTTTTTTTCCTTAGCCCTGCACCATCCTGGTCTGTCTCCTACCTCTCCTGCTGTACCCTCCATAAATCTTGCAGCTGCTGGCTTCCGACTCTCTCCTCCGCCCACGGCTTCCTCACACCCAGGTTGCTGCACTGGCCTGTATCTCCATGGAGCCCCCTGACTCTCTTTGAATGTTCTCATTTGCAATGCATTCTTCACAGTGAAAGAAGAGTCATGGCTTAACAACTCAAGTCTGTTATTGTTGACTTGCTAATACAGTCTTCACTGGCTCTTTGTTAATTTATTAAGTAACGACTAATTGTGGGATGCTTGCTGTGTGCCCGGTACTGTTGTATGGGCTGAGGATACAGTGATGGCCAAAGTTAGCTTTGGTTAGCTGTCATCTACTAGACAGAAAGAGATAATAAATGAATGTATCACAGCAGAAGAGGACAAAGAGGGAGACATCAGAGGACATCAAAGCTGGGGTGGAATGGGGAATAGGAGGCTCAACTGTGTAGCCTTTTTGGCCATGGGAGGGATTGCGGTTTTATTCTGATTGAGTCAGATGTCAGGACTGCAGCAGAGGAGTGATGGCATCTGATCTACATTAAAGGGACTCCTCTGGGTACTGCACAGAGAATGGCCCATATGGAGTGAAGGTGGAGGGACCATTTCTCAGCTTGGGGCCTTCCGGGCCATCTCAGTTCAAGACAAGTGTGCTGGGGTCTGGTTGCATGCCATCCCAGTGTCTTGGAGGCTTCTCCTCATACGGGCCTTCTTTAAGCCAAAGTCATGGGCAGTGAAGTCCTCCTGGGATCTCTTCTGAAAGTCCATCTGGTACCTGGTCCAGAGCTGGCCTCATTACCTTATCGGTGCTTGTTGGAGTGCTCTACATGCCTGTTGGATGAAGAAGGAGTCATTTTCATAGGGCAATGGGAGATGACGTGGCCTTTGATTAAGGAACAGCCCTTTTCTTGAAGGTGGGCTAGAAGGGTCCTTGCAGCACCACCAAAAACCCCACTGTCTTCAAGAATACTTCGCTCCTTCCCTCCATCAGATGTGATTTTGAATAGTAAACTTTCAACAAATTAATACTTGTACCCAGGAGAGCTTAGAGAACCTCATTATGCAAAGATTATCACAAAAAACGACAGTCGTCAGGCCCCACTTCTCTGAGTCTACTCTCAATGTTTCCTGAGGCAACCATGTTTGCTGCTTTGGGCTGTTTTTTTCTGGTTTCTTCTTTGTTTCTTTTTTTAAAAGATTTTGTTTATTTATTTGACAGAGAGAGAGAGAGAGAGAGAGACAGTGAGCGAGGGATCACAAGCAGGGTGAGTGGGAGAGGGTGAAGCAGGTTTCCCTCTGAGCAGGAAGCCCAATGTGGGGCTCCATCCCAGGATCCTGGGACCATGGCCCGAGCCAAAGGCAGATGCTTACTGACTGAGACACCCATGTGCCCATCTCTTTCCTTATTTCTGAACAAAACAATTTTACTGCTATTTATTGACATTTCAATTTTAGATATTATTTGTTGACTTTATGACTACCGTAGATGAATTTAAGGCCTTTCTTACAACTTCTCCACTTATGTTCCCTTTTTCACCTTCCAAAGAGAGTTTGAGCACAATGTTAGCTAAATTATTCAGTATGGATGAAATCCTGGCTATGGAAATATTGCTTGAGAATTATTTATTCAGAAGGGTACAATTACTATATTTCCTCTCTAATATTTTAATGTTTCCTGGAGTTAATAAATGCCCTGTGCATTTGCTTGCTTACTTTTTTTTTTCCAAAGATTTATTTATTTTAGAAGGGGTGGGAGGGGCAGAGGGAGAGAGAGGGAATCTCAAGCAGACTTCCCACTGAGTGCTAAGCTTGATGTGGGGCTCGATCTCACGACCCTGAGATCACCACCTGAGCCAAAACCGAGAGTACACCCAGGAGACCCTGCCCCCCTTTTGAAAGAAAGAAAAGTAATTGTTCGTAGCCACCCCAGAAGGTTTCTGCATCCGTCTCAGAGGTTACACAACCACACCTCTCTAGAAGAGAGGCTGGGAAGCTAGAGACCACGAGTGTCCTGCTTGGCTGGGAGCAGTCTTAGTCTGCTTCTTGGGTTGGGTGGGCGGCTGCTCTACAAGCAACTGGTCTTTATATCCAACAAGGAGTGGCAAGGTATGGGATTGTTGCGGAGCCGCTGCTTGTTTGTTGTGCCCCTCCTCTCGGGCTTAGGCCTAAACCCACCTGCTCCGAGAAGCCAGGCACCCTGTCTGCTTGCTTTCCTTTGTCAGAACTTTAGTTGTCCCCATTATCTGCTGCCCCCACTAACCAGTCTTTTCTTAAATTTATTTAATTAATGTATTTGACAGAAAGAATGAAGGAGTGAGCGCATGGCAGAGGGAGAGGCAGAAGCAGGCTCCCTGCTGAGCAGAGAGCCCCATGTGGGACTCGATCCCAGGACCCTGGGATCATGACCTGAGACAGAGGCAGAGGCTTAACCGACTGAGCCACCCAGGCGCTCACACTCACAGGTCTTGTCTTCACGGATTGTATTTTATATATTCCCCTCCTGTCATTCTTTCAGGAAGTGACTGCTGTTAGCTGGATCCAGAATATATTTGGGACTGGCTCTGGTCCATTTTGTCCCCCATTTTAACAAGACAGTTTCCAGAGATGTCTTGACACCCTCCCTGAGTGCAGGAGGCTCCCTGCTCATCCTTCCTTCCCTCCAGAGCTTGACCAAGGGCCTGCCTCACCTCAAGCGCGGGAACGTGTTTGCTAGATGGAGCTGCTCCCAGGAAACGAGACTTTATGTCTTACTCAGGTCTGCCGGGTGACAGTTTCAGCCAGCTGTCTTCGCACTTCTGCCTCCACAGAACTGTACGGTAGACAATTCTATTTATCAGGAGAAAGCCAGGAGAGTAATTGAAGCTCCTGAGGGGAGAGTTTCAGAGTCAGAGCCAGGCCGATGTGCATTTTCCATCCTGGGCTTCTGAGGTGGCGGATCGGAGCTGCGGCTGGCGGGAGGGCAGAGGAGGCCCGGCCAGGCCCCTGGAACCGGAGAGGCTGGCAGAGCCACAAAGTCCTTCGAGGATGTGGCTCTGAGCGACATGAAGCCCAATGATCTTCAGAACGCCCGGCAGTCCTCCTGGGTAGCGCGTGGGACTGGGGAGGGACAATGGCTCTCTGAAGAGTCCAGCCACTGGCTGTGTGAAGGCAGGCAAGGAGAGAGACGCAGGAGGTCATTCGGGTCCTGCGGGGACAGCCTCCTCTGGATTCATCTGTTTGGGGCATCAGAATCTTGACTTCGACCATCAGGGAATGTCCACCAACCCACTCCCTGCATACAATAGGGCGTGGAGTGTTCTTTTAACTGTGAATTTACGACGATAACAGCGTCCGTCGTGAAAATCCATGCTGACACTCTGCAATGAGATGGGTCTATAATTTACTTCACAAGCATTAGAAAACAGTCTATAAATGCAGGTTGGGAGTGGATTGGTCTCCACACCATCCTCATGGAGAACCCTTCCTTACTAGGAAGGAGCACCAGGAAAATGGAAATGCATTTCCCTCTCTCTCTCTCTGCTCCCTCCCTTTCGTTCTTGTTTCTTTCTTTCTATTACCTATCTACCTATCTATCATCTACCTATCCTCTCTGTCTCTGCTCTCCCAGCTTTGAGCAGGTAAAACTGACATATCATAAGCTGTGCGTATTAGCAATTTATGACTTCTGTTCCATGCACACACCCATGAACTCATGGCCACAATCAACACGTGGACAATCCCACAAGTATCTTCATGCTCCCTTGTAATTGTTCATGTACAACCTTCTCAGGCACAAGCAATCACTGATCTGCTTTGTGTCACTATAGAGAAGTGTGCATTTTCTGGTGTTTTCTGTTATACAGTAGGCATACATTCTTTTCTGCCTGGCTTCTTGACCTCAGCATGGTTATTTTGAGATTCATGAGTGTTTCAGTGTGTATCAACAGATTATTCTTTTTTTATTGCTGAGTCATATTCCATCATATGACAGTCCAGAATTTGACTAGCCATTTACCTGTTGATAGATATTCTGTTTTTCTGGCCATTACAAATAAAGCTGCATGAGCTATCATGGATAAGTCTTTAAATGGGCTGGACTGCTCTTGCTGCTTTCACATTAGTCTGTCTACTCCCACGGTGATGGGAGGTGACCATGGCTTGCTTCACATTTGTTTTCAGGTCTCGGTCTTCTGCTATGACATTTTTCCCTTTATAAACTTTACCTTCTGAGTCTTTACTAATGAATTGTTCTGGAAGTTTCTGCATTGCTCAGGTACAATCTGAAAAATCCTGGCTGGGGTTGAGCAAAGCTGTGGCTCTCTGTTTGACATGAGCTCCTGGGTTCTGAACGTGCTGTGTTCTTACCAGTTCTGTTCTCTCTGGGAGTGGCACTTCTTAAGTTTGCTGCGGCGTTGGGAGGAGGCATTTTAAAACCCTGTTGACAAGAGTCATATCCTGCTAGGAGTCCACACCACAAAGTAGCCCTTTCTGGGCAGTGGCATAGATGCCAAAACACAATCCTATTGACTAATCCTCCTGCAACAACTGAGTGGGAATGGCCTGGGGAGGAAAGAGTATGTGGGCTGCACCAGGATGTCTTATCAGAGCCTCTCATGGCTTCTTTTTTGAATCATGATGCAGACGCAGGCCAAGTGTTTGAGTACTAACTTGCAAAAGTCATAATCAACAGTGCAATTTCCATTACTGTCATTTGCAACCTTGCAATCCCTGTTCCTGTAAAGTACGTGTTTGCCTTCCGCCCCCCCCCCCCAGTAGCATCATGCTGTGTTAAAATTTGTATCATTGGCTGTCTTCTCACACATCTCTCCCACAAACTGCAGGTTCTGCTTTCAAGTTGGCTGATTTACTTAGCATCTTAAATCTATCAGTGAGCTGCTCTGGTGAAATCTTTATTCCAGATATTTCTCTGTTCAGTTTCTGCATTTCTATTTTATTATTTTATTTTATTTTACTATTTTATTTTATTTTATTTTATTTTCAGTGTTTCAAGATTCATTGTTTATGCACCACACCCAGTGCTCCATGTAATCCGTGCCCTCCTGAATACCCACCACCAGGCTCCCCCATCCCCTTACCCCTGTCCTCTCCAAAACCCTCAGTTTGTTTCTCAGAATCCACAGTCTCTCATGGTTTGTCTCCCCCTCTGATTACCCCCAACTCCGTTCTCCTCTCCATCTCCCCATGTCCTCCGTGTTACTCCTTATGCTCCACAAGTAAGTGGAACCATATGATAATTGACTGTCTCTGCTTGACTTATTTCAGCATTTCTATTTTCAAAAATAATTTCTATGACTTTACTAATATTCCCTTCTTAATGAGACCTTGTTCTCATTCTTTCATTTAGTGCTTTGGATGGATGTACAGCAACTGATTTAAGGAGTGTTGTGAAGTCTTTATATAGTAAGTCCAGTAAGTTTCCCCTGGCTTCTTGAGGCGCGAGGTGGGCGGCCTCCTTTACCTGTCTGTGTGTGTGTGCCATAATGTCGTCGTTATAAAAAATGGTGCATTTTCAATAATATAATGTGGTTGGAAATCGGACTCCCCTGTTGACAGGATTTGTTATTCTTTGTTTTGTCATTCTTGATGCTATTTGTTTATAGTGACTTGTCTAAAGTCTGTATTTTCAGGGCATCGGGGCGGTGCCGTCGGCTGAGTCTGACTCTCGGTGTCAGCTCAGGTCATGATCTCAGGATCTTGTGATCGAGGCCCACGGGGGGCTGCACACTCAGCGGGGTCTTCTCGAGATTCTCTCTCCCTCTGCCCCCCCTTTCTCTCTCTCTTTCAAATAAATAAATACAATCTTAGAAAAATAAACAAAGTCTGTATTCTCTCTCGTGTGTAGCCATTAAGGTCTGCAGCCAGTTAACTTAGGGGTCAGCTGAAGATTTCACAAAAGTTTCCTTAAATGCTTGAAACAGTGTCTCACGCTCTGCCAGGAGAGCTGAGTTTCTGTGTTTGGACTCACTCTCAGTACCTGAGCTGTTTACACCTCTGCCTCCATCTCTGTTTCCTGCCTGCACAGAGCCTCCAGAGAGCCTGTGACGGCACACTCGGGCCTTCTCAGATATTCCCTGAGATGGTTGGTGTCCAGCCCTACACATGGTTCTGGCCTCCTAGATCCCAGAAATACGTGAGAGCTTCTCAACATGCCTGATGACAACTTCACTCCCCAGATCTTTCAGGGTTTGTGGCTAGCCCTTTTCCTTGCCTCCAATAGTCTCATCACCTCAGGCCACTGCATTACAACATTAAACACCTGCCCCTCGCTTTTTAACAGACTTAATTTTTTTAGAGCAGTATGAAATTCACAGTAAAAATGAGCAGAAGATACCGACAGCTCCCATATCTTCTGCCCTCACAAACGCACAACCTCCCTCCTTATCAACATCCTGGCACACACTAGTACATTTGTTACAATCCACACATCTCCGTGGATATGTCACTACCGCCCGAAGTGCCTTGCTCACTCTTGGTGCTGTACCTTCTATGGGGTTTGGCAAACATGCAATTAATCCACCCTGGTAGTATCGTACAGAAGAGTTTCCACACTGGAAAGGTCCTCAGGGCTGTCTTTTCACCCTTTCACCCCCTTCTACCCTGGAAACCACGAATCCTTTTACTGTCTCCATAGCCTTGCCTTTTCCAAAAGGTCATATTGTTGGAATCATACCATGTGTAGCCTTTCTGGATCGGCTTCTTTCACTTAGTGATATGCATGTAATGCTCCTCTGTGTCTTTTCATGGCTTGAGCGCTCATCTCTATTTGGTGCTGAGTAATATTCCCTTGTCTGGATGGACCACAGTTTCTTGATCCATTCACCCGCTGAAGGACATTTTGATCGCTTCAAAGTTTTAATTTGCAACTCCCCGCTAATATATGATGTCAAGCTTTTCATTGGCTTATTTTCCATCTGTACACCTCTTTGATGAGATGTCTGTTTATATTTCTTCCCATTTTAAAATCAGATTATTCACTTTGTATTGTTGAGTTTTCAGAGTTCTGTGTATATTTCGGATAACAGTCTTTATCAGATGTGTCCTTGGCAAATATTGTGTCTCCGTCTACGTTTTCTCTTCTCATTCTCTTGACCACTGATTGTTTTTGACAAACACCCCGGGGATAGGACTTTTCTCATTGTGTGGGTTCTGAATCAGATCAAATAATGAACAGCTCTGTGAATGGGGCTTTTCAAGGACTTGCCAGACAAGCAAACTAGGGCAAGGTGATGGGAAGGGCCTTTCTCAAGAACTCCAAACCTGATCTGTTTCCTCCCGTGTCTGCTTGACTGTTTGCTTTCACAACGCTGGCAGTGACAAGACAGCAGTTTTGCAGGGTGCCTGTAGAGCTGGGCGTAAAAAGGGATGAAAATAGGGCAAGTGAAACATCACCAAGCTCCCTATTTTTACCAAGATTCAGCTAGTCTTTCTTGAATAAACAGTCCTTGGATTATTGCAAGATATTCCCCATTGCTCAGGTGCAAGTAAACTTCTTTGCAATAAAGTTGGTCTAGATTTCCCAGCCTACCTTACACTGACTGAATCAGACCCTCTTGAGATGACACCCCAAAATCTGCATTTTTAAAAGCTTTCTTAGCAAAAAACTAAAACAAAAAACCTGTTAATTTCTGGAGTTCTGAAATTTTTTATTTCATTATTTATTTACTTAGCTGGTGTTTCTGTTGCCTTTATGGAGGTGTCAGGTTTTACAGGGGCCCTTTGCCTGCCATTCTGGAAGTCTGTCTCTTATCCGCCCTTTCCTGCAAACTCGTCTTACGGTGTTTTTCAAATTGTGTGTGATGTTAAAAGCTGTTTCATACAAGGATTCTACGTTTGTGGGAAACAATACAGAAGCAGATTTTTAAAATAAATCTGTGTCGCATTCTTTTTTCCACCTTTGATTTCAACACACCCTTGGAGTACAGTCCCCTACCTGCTGGAAGTCTTCCTCCTGCCCCTGTCACAGTGTTTCGTGCTCCTTCTCTGCTTTATTGTCTCCTGGCTTCTCCCTAAGCCCCTGAAAGACCCTTGACCTACGTGAAGGTGCCCAGGGGTACAAACAATTTACAGCTTTTGGGGTAAACCCTCAATCAATAGGGTAGCAGAGGTAGATCTTCCTGCATCAAGAGAGACAATCTAATGGCGATTCCACACCATTCCTTATAGAAACCCTCGGAGCTCAATCTGCTAGTAACTGTAGTGGAAAATAGCTCAGTGATACACAATTTATTGACTTTTTCTCCTTCCCTGTGTCACCATTCCTTTTTTTCCTACTTCTTGTGGTCACCTTCGAAACTCTTTCTGCAAAGTATGCTCAGATTTTACCTGTAGGGAAATCCAAACTAAGATACCAGGGTTTTAGGAAAAGCTAAACATTTCCTCTTTACTATAGTTCTTAGAGTTGTATCCACTGTTTCAGAGTATCCTTCTGTAAGAGAATATTGTGGTATACTTTTCAACATTGAACCTTTTTAAACGTATCATCTTGAGAACATGTGCCCCATGAAATATGATCATGCTTTCTGAAGTGTTGGTTTGGCATATAAAGTTCTCTTTTGGGACTTAGGGTATTTTAAATACTAATTAATGAGAGGTAAGCATATTTAGCATTAAATACATTAGTCTTCTGAGGACACAGTAACAAAGAATTTTGGGTGTTGGACAAAAATATCTTAACATCATGATCCCTCAGTATGATAGATCCATTATAATATTCCAACTCGCATGACAAACCATGGTGTCCTGACTGGCAAGGCTCGTACGATATAGAGATGACAGTCTTTCCCATGACACAGAGTTAACCGTTTATATTCTATTTGATGAAAAATGTGTGGTGTGTGTTCTGCAGCAGATCAATACAATTGTGATGTGGCTGATTTTATGTATTAAAATGTTCCATGTTTTATCATTTTTATATTCAATTTGGGGACACCTGGGTGGCTCAGTCAGTTGAGTGGCCAACTCTTGATATCTGCTCAGGTCACGATCTTGGGATCCTGGGACTAACTGCCCATCTGACTCTGCATTCAGCAGAGTCTGCTTGTTCCTCTTCCTCCGCTCCTCCCCCCGACTTACACTCCCCCTCTCTATTTCTTAAATAAATAAATAAAAGCTTACAAAAATATTCAGTTTGGAGGATCCTAGAATTTTGTGGTAATGTTGGCTTGTATGCATGTAGGTATGAGGGATGCAATGACAACTTCTTGTCTACATCTCATGGTTTGGGGTACACCTTTTCCCTTCCATGTGCTTTGGTGATGTCTCACACTCCAGGTTATTAGAGGAGTCCAGTGGTTTTCAGCCCATTGGATACCATCTCTGAATTTTTCCATATTGGAAGTTGATGAGAAGCTCTCTTTTTCTTTTGAATCAAAGACTGTAGACATACAGGTCTGGAGCTGGTGGTGGCTGTTTTGCCTTCTACATGGAGAAAGCTGGACCATAGTAAGAAAATAAAGCCAGTTTTACAGGGAACCAGAGATGAACATAAGTGGGTAGAAAGATGGAATACTCCTGTCATTATTTGAGCCCTTATATATAGCTCTGCCTGAAGGCAGCTTTGTTCCAGGACTCACCAGCTGCATGAGTCAATAAATTCTCTTTATTGCAACTTGCTGAGCTAGTTGGTCCTGGAATTCTGTCACTTGTGACCAAAATTCTTGACATAGGGTAGGTTATAATACAAAGCCCATGTTAAATAATCAAACTTGGTTCTGGCTCTATCCACCCACCCCCCATACCCTGTTCCTTATAAAGGGGAAGCTTTTGCTCTGGAGTCAGGCAGACCTGGGTTTAGTCTGGTTTTACTGAGGGTTATCATCATTGACAATTTGTGACAGAAGTATCCCAGCATCTGTGTGAGAAGGTATGTTTTAAACCAATCAAATCTGGGGTGAAAATCCTGGATATGTCACTTTCTGTCTTTGTGTTATTGAGCACATTTCATAATCTCTTTGAACTATATTTTCTCAATGTACTGTGTGAATTATAGCTCTTAACTTTTGTAGTTATTTTGATGATCAGAAATGATTTGCTTTGCAAGCTTGATAAATAATTGTTATACGTTTTGAATACCTCATTAGTTTTTCTTATTCAATAAAAGCAGTATTTTAATAAAAGCAGAGGAAGAAACAAATGGAACAAAACCAAAAACAGTCAACCTCAGACTTTGCTGTCTCTGATGGTTCCAAGTCCACTCAAACAAAGGTTACAGGATGTCACGCCTCGGAGAAACATGATACCGTTTCCACTTTTGTTCTCTCAACAAAAGAACTAAATACTGAATGTTTACAATCACTGACCTGTAAATCTGTGATCTTCACAAATATAATAATTTCTCTCATTTGCAAGAGTTTTGTGGGAAGCCATCCTCTCCCTCCACAAATGACAGAAGAGAAGACCATTTTCTTCCGCTCCTTTCACCCCCACATTCTCCATAGTATTAGCGGCAGATCTGATTACTCATTAAGAGAGGGATAAGAGATTGTGCCATGCATTTTATATTCTTTTTCTCCTTTAACTCACCGCTGACAACCCTGCGAGGTGCTAGAGACCCTACTGTGCTGTGGGTGCCTGCTGGGGTTTGTGCCTCCTGCAAGGTCTTTTCAGTGCCTTCTGTTGGCAAAGCTAACAACAGCAAAAAATAGTTGAAGGTCCCAGCTTACTTTTTTTTTGCAGAGCTGGCATTGAAGGGTTAACTTTTGGTTGAGAGATAATAAATTGATAATGGGCTCACTTACAAATGTCCCGGGAGGTGCTCAGGAAGAGAGAACACACGGTACCAAGAAGCAGACACTGGAAGGGAATTTACTTTTAAAAGGAGAAAATGTTGGGGCACCTGGGTGGCTCAGTGGGTTAAAGCCTCTGCCTGGGGTTCAGGTTGTGATCCCAGGGTCCTGGGATCGAGCCCCATGTCGAGCTCTCTGCTCAGCCAGGAGCCTGCTTCCCTTCCTCTCTCTCTGCCTACCTGTGATCTCTGTTTGATAAATAAATAAAATCTTTTTAAAAAAGGAGAAAATATCATATTAAGTGGCTTAGAAAAAGAGTTGGAATGAGGTTTTAATTTAGAATCACAAAATTCGAAAATTTGAAAGTAAAGACATTTACTGGCAAGGAATCATACTTAGCTCATAATTGGAATTTCCTGCACCTTAGTTACTTAGTCTGAAAAAAAAAAAAAAGTTTTAATACTGGAACTTCCTTGTCAGGTTCTTGTGAGAAACTTAATGACATTTACACAGATTTAAAATAGTAGCTGGTATATATTCAATGATCAATAAACATTAGCTACTGTTTTTAATTTTTAGAATGCACAAAGTGGTTCAGTATCTATTTATTTCATTTTTCAATAAATGCATTCAATAATTTCATTTACTATATATTTATTGATCATCTGCACACACTCTTCTATACATTTAGAGTAGATCAGTGACAAAAAAAGGAAAAAGACCTTAGGGGGATAATATTCTAGCACAGACTGTGCAAGCATTAATAACCCTATGAGGTCTGCCTTTCTTCTCTCTTCCCTCTTTACCTCTGAATAGAGAGAATGACAAAGGTCCAGAACAGAAATGGGCAAACAGCAGCCAGTAGAGCACAACTGGCCCACCGCTTATTTTTGCAGATAGTTTGTTGGAGATTATTGGAATTCAGCCATGCCCATTCATTTCTGCATCGTCTAAGGCAGCTTTCATGCTGCAATGGCAGAGTTAAGTAGTTGTGACAAGGACCAGAGGACCTGCAAGCTGAAAATACTATCTGGTCCATTACAGGAAAAGATTGCCAAGCCCCAATCTAGAAAGAAGCAGAGCGACATGGATGGAAAAAGCGTGAGAGGAGAAGCTCCTTCCCACCCACCCCACCACATGCCACCCGGAGCTACCCACGTTAGACCATGTCTTGAGTGAGAAACAAGTTTGTATTTGTGTGAAGCCTCTGAGATTTGGGGGATGTTTGTTACAATAGTTAGCTGACCCTTACTGATTTAAATTGTCACATTTTCTAAAGCATTTATCAATCTTTAATATTTGTGTAATTCTTTTTTGAAGTGTCTCTTCAGGTTGCTAATTTTTCTTTCTCACTGGATA
Organism: Mustela lutreola; assembly: GCF_030435805.1. Lineage (NCBI taxonomy): Eukaryota > Metazoa > Chordata > Mammalia > Carnivora > Mustelidae > Mustela > Mustela lutreola. Next base: position 6,675,885 of record NC_081292.1, on the reverse strand, counting down.
ACGGTCTACCTCAGTGAAATTCTAATTGGTCAATGGACACCCTGGGCTTTGAGAACTTCTCCTGCTTGGCTTTCATGGAATCCACAGAAGTCTATACCTTTGCAAGCATTCCAATTTCATTTTGCAAACAGTTCCCATAGCATTAGTATAACATTTGAACTATTTGGGGTCCACAGAATAATCCACGAGAGCAGAGAGCTGGTAACAGAACTAGAGTCTGTTACAGAAAAACTGTTTTTTGTTTTAAAAAATTTATTCATGATTATTTTTTGCATTAAGGCCATTTGGTTTCTCTGTTTGACTTTGTAACTGGGGAATAGATATCAAGTACTCAGAGGAGGCTCCTTCTTGTACGTGTAGGAAAGTCAAGGGAGAGGGAGCATCTAACTTCTGCTGGGAAAGTCAAGACATGATTAACAGAGTACAAGACATTTGAGTTAGGTGTTAAGGGGTAAATATGAGTTTTCCAGGAAAGAATGGGGTTAGACATTGTAGAGAGGGTTTATGTAAGTATATGTTAATGACACACATCTGGACACATACTTTTTTTCCTACCCAAATATTTTTATTTATTTATTTGACAGAGAGTGAAAGAGACAGCAAGAGCAGAAACACAAACAGAGGGAGTGGGGAGGGAGAAGCAGGCTTCCCAGGGAGCAGGGAACTCAATGTGGCATTTGATCCCAGGATCCTGGGATCATGAATCTAGCCGAAGACAGACACGTAATGATAGAGCCACCCAGGCACCCTGGGCACATACTTTTTTTTTTTTTTTTTTTAAGATTTTATTTATTTATTTGACAGAGAGAGAGCTCACAAGTAGGCAGAGAGGCAGGCAGAGAGAGAGGAGGAAGCAGGCTCCCTGCTGAGCAGAGAGCCTGATGTGGGGCTCCATCCCAGGACCCTGGGATCATGACCTGAGCCAAAGGCAGAGGCTTTAACCCACTGAGCTAGCCAGGTGCCCTGGGCACATACTTTTTAACAGAGTTGTCTGTGGAAGCATGAAGTGTCCACATGAGGCATGGCCACAAGCTGAGAAGGTGACAAAATCTTAACAAGGTCAGTAAGGCCTTGTCTACTCCTTAGCGAGATTTTTGGCTTTTTCTTTAAGCAACAGGCCCCTGGTTTTAAAATGCAAACCTATGGCGTCGGGCTTCATATCTCTGCTGTAACTGCCGTCCTACCCCCTTGACAAATTAATGCATAGACTGAGGAATTTCAAACACTTATTTGAAAACCATTGCAGGGAATACCACAGAGGTCTGTGAAACGGCAGAGTCCCATGAGGAAATGTGAATTTCAGCAGGACCAAGGTGGTGTCGCATATGGATGGTAGAAAGAAGAAACTGAAGCCAGGAGAGCATTTAGGAGAATTGCTTCTGTGTTCACTGCAGCCACATTCAGAACCAAGGATGATATAGGTACCATGTAAATATGTATGGGTTGAAAAAAAAAATCCATAGCTATCTTAGAAGTGGGTGAAGCACTTAATAGGTATCTTATAGGAAAAGTAAGAGAGCCCTACATCATTGTTTATTAACAAAAGATCATCGAGACGAAAGTTCAAGGTGTGTCTTGGTGTCTTCTTTGAGAGGCCAGAGCATTTGGTTGAAAAGAGTGGTGCTGGTGTGCCTGGGCGATTCAGTTAGTTAAGTGTTGGCCTTCGACTCAGGTCATGATCTCGGGGTCCTGGGATCAAGATCCATGTCTGGCTCTTCGATTAGCAGGAAGTCTGCTTCTCCCTCTCTCTCTCCCCCTACCCTCACTGCGCTCTCTCTCTCTTAAATAAATAAATAAGAGCTTGAAAAGAAAAGAGAGATGCCTGCCCCTCTTGGGACCATCCTGATGGGAGAATGAAAAATCTGAGCTGACTCTTGACCATATAGAGTACAGTTTACAAGCATAAACCAGGCGTTTGCCAGTTCAACCGCGTTATAGGAATTAATGTGAAGCCCAAGGCTGAACAAACAAGGAGCTCAGTATCCTCCATGCCTGTCTGGGCAAAAACTGGTAATGTGATGAGTTTATTATTGGTAAGACACACCGATTGCACACTCATATGGCTAGAGACTCTAGTGTCAGCATAGTAAAAGTATAAAAGAAATAAAATAGAGGCACTAACAACTATTTGAGACTAGAGTACTATTATTATTATTATTATTATTAGCTGCCATTTATTTGGTTCCCACTATGGACCTCGTGTTTTGCTTACATTAACTTTCAACCTTACAAGTGCCCTGCTTGGTTTCATTAGTTCAGCCGCCAGACATCCTCCAAGCTCCATTTCACATGCCACTTCCTCCACGAAGCCTCCCTGACCAGCAGTTGCTACCCTCCCATGTCTGCACAGTCCTCATGATATTTGTCACTTTGTTTAGAATTTCTGTTAATTTTGTTCTGCTACGACTTCCCCTTCTAGCCTCTTCTTTGATGGCTGAATCTGTGTTGGACTCATCCCTTATCTGCCCATTCTTCAAGAAGATTCTTTAAAAAGTACCTATCACTCACCCACTGTCTCAAGGAATTCAGTAGATGCAGCCCTGGTGTTCTTGTGGAGCTAGTTCCCGTTATCATGGAGGAAGCAGATATTTAAACATAATTTCGGGATACCCATACTGATCCCAGACATTTAGGTTGGGTGTTGAAGAACAAGAGGGTAAAAATAGAGGCAAAGATTTGAAGATGTTACAACCAAGGTCATGTTTGCATTTGGGCAGTAGATTGTAGTTGGATGGTCAGAGGATGGGGAAGATGGTAAGGAACAATGGGGGATGAGTCTAGAAAGGTAGTTTTGAAAGTCACACATCCAGCCTCTGCTGCTACAGCCCCTGTGACACAACAGGTGTCAAATGTCTACTGATTGTCTTGCTTTCCCTTACAACATGGCATTTCTTATAAAGCCCTCGCTACCTTATGTGTAATATTTCAAGTCAAAATTTTGTAGAGTGTGGAGAGAGAATAAGAAAGCAAGGTTTTGAAAACCTTGGTTTGAGATTCAATTTCCTCACCCTCCTTTGGCCTCTGTGCTTTTGTTCTAACTGAGAAACCCTCATGGAAGTCAGTAGAAAGTTTGGGTTCTTGGCACGACATAAGTTCAAGCCCTTAGACATTCTATTTTTAATAGACAGACATGGTTGAGTTTTTGTAAATGAAAAAAAAATCAATAAGGCTTTGATATGAAGACTTTGCTTTTCATTTTTTTTTCTTTTTATTTTGGGTACTTTCTTTTTTTCTGGTCAGGAGTGAAAGTCACTCTGTACCAAAGAAAAATGATGTCCACAGCTGAAATATGTTTTCACTGATGTTTTTTGATCAGCTCAATGCATACCAAGTGCTTTCAGGGACTCAGGATCCTGCTGGAGCTGGGGCAGGCCTGTGGAAACTAAATTTGTGCATCTCTTGGAATTTTTGTGGACTCTGTCATTATTTTAAGGTGTCTGTTGGAAGTCAAAGTTTTCATGGTTTATTAAATTTAGAAATAGAACTCACCAGATATGTGGATACTCTTATGTGAAGAGCAGAGACTCCTCTCCCCATCCTGGTCCTTTCCAATTATTTCAAACATTTGGTGTCAAATTCTAATGGGTGATTCATTATGTCACTTCTTGAAAACCTTTGATAGGTCTCCATTGTCTACAGGACAAAACCCAGATTCATGGTACACTGCAATTTGTTATGAACCAAAAGCTCTTGGCTAGAAATGGGCAGATCCAGGTTCAAGGTACAGTGAGACTGCTGATTGGCTGTGCTGCTCTTCATGGGTATCCATGCCTCTGGTGATTCAGAGCCTCCACAAAGAAATTTTTTTGGGCAAGATGGTCTCTGGCTTGTATTTGGATTCTTTGTTTTTGTTTGAACATTCTATCTCTGCTTAAAATTTTCAAACTTCTCTTCTATCAATATTTACCAGGTGTCTTCTATATGCCAGGAGATTACAATACATTATCCCTTTTGGTCTTTACATAATTATAAGAAATATTTGCATGTTGGATGTTGGAGGAAAGCAAACAGAGATCCAAGGTCATATAGCTGGTACATGGCAGAATTGTGACAGATAGAGTACGGGTTCAGGAGATATCGGAGCCTTGTTTTGCTGTGCCCAATGTGCAATATTATGAACTTACTAAGTTGATACCACGTAAGCAAATGGAGGCTGAATGTTCTCAATGCTGTAATGAGGTGGACGTTGATTCTAGTCTTCATTTAGAAATCCCAAGAAAGTTGTTGTTTTATTATTTTAGAGACATAAAATTAAATATATAAGGACATTCTGGTCTAGTGGAAAACATCTTGTATTAGCCCCGAGAACATATATTTTGTCTGAGTTTTGTATGCTCAATACGTGTTGAATACGTTTTTTTAAAATAAAGCCTTGGGCATTATTTTTATTTCCATGACTAATTTATTATAATATTTGCTATCACCTTAGTGAAGAGGAATAACATTCTAGGATGCCAGTTTTCTCAGTAAAGTAAGACAGTTAGACACCAGATGATTCTTTCTAATTCTCAGAGTCTATGAAACAATGGGGGGAATACAACATTGGGAAAAGTTACAAATATGGGACCTGAAAAACTGAAGATAACACTTGATTATGTAGAACAGCTCTTTTGTTGGAATAGGCTAGGGACTGAAGGAAACTATCAATCCAAACTTCCAAAGCAAAGATCATCCAGCTTCCGGCTACAAGGGAAGAGGGCTTACATTCTCCCCACTCAGAGGTTTTTACTCCTTCAATTAAGGACCGCTCTTACATTTTCAAATTCTCTTTCCACTGGCTTCTTTCCCTCAGCCTATCAACACATTTTAAGCTGTGTCTTTGCATCTTTCAAATAGATTATTTATTTGAGCCCATGATTCCCCCAGTTACTTTTTCCACTGTCTGTCTGAATCAGGCATTCCTTTTCTTCTTCACCTCTCATTCACTGTGAACCCTGGAATGTCTAGATGGACGGCCGTACCACTCCAGTGACTGGGCATTTCTTAAGGCCTCCAGCTTTATCTTTCCTGGCAATCCCTGTGTTTCCTTTCTGGACTTCTTGGCAATCCTAAGTGCTACCTGCTTCTTGAAATGCTCTGTCCCCCAGGTTTTCATGCTCCTGCCCTCATGATCTCCTGGTGTAGTTCATTCCATTTCTCAGGTCTTCTCTGTGGGTTCTACTTTCTCTGCCTATTTAAATATTAAGTGGGGCAGGGTTCTGCTTTCAGTCTTCGCATTTATACATGCTATCTCTGGGTGATTTCCCCTTTCCCCAAAGCTCCAGTTGATGATGTTCTCTAAGTCTCTGCATTTCCGACTTCTTCTATATAACGGCCTCCTAAACAGGGGTCTCTCAGACATCACATGACTGAAACTGACACCATTTCATAGTCCTCACGTTCCCTCTTCCTCTTTTCTCTATCTTCATGAGTGGTTCTTCATCCACCCAATTAACTGTACCAAACCTTAGGCATCATCTTGGATGATAATAGTATTAGTATTTTTTGAGACTGGCACTATGCTAAATCTTTACATGAAGATTCTATTTAAAAGTCACAACACACTAATCATGAGATTTATGTTACTTTTTGTTGACATAAAATGATCTTTTGATCATCCACTGCTGTTTTTTCTCTGTGTTTCACTCTTCAGTATTTATGTCTCTGCCTAGAAAATTAAGAAATTTGGCTGAATTATTTCTATTGTTACTTCTTGATGTCATTTAAAAAAAATTTTGATTTCATTTCTGATTTCTTTTTAAAAAGACTTTGCTTATTTGATAAAGAGAGTATGAGTCAGGTAGGGGAGCAGAGGGAGAGGGACAAGCAGACTTCCCACTGAGCTGAGAGCCTGATGTGAGGCTTAATCTCAGGACCCTGAGATCATAACCTGATCTGAAGACAAAAGCTCAACTGAGTAAGCCAGCCAGGAGCCACTCATTTCTAACTTCTAAGTTTGAATGAGAGGACCTTCCTCTCTGATTTCAGAGTATCCTGCTATTTCCCTCTCTGTGCACTCATGATGTCCTAGTTTCATTTCTTCCTACTTGTGTGTAGCCCCAGGGATATGCAGGGCCCTTTTCTGTTGTTGCATCCTTTTATCCCCCACGTACAGCACAGTGCGTGGTATGCTTTCCATAGATGTTTGTTACACAGATAGCCACATTCTTGTTTTAAGCTTTCTTATCCATTTATGGTTGACTTTTACTTAGCCTCTACACATTGGAAAACAGTGAACTGTTAGCTTATAAATTTAAGCATGCACATTCTCTACAATCTTGTAATTGCACTTCTAGGTACACACTGAAGAGAAACTTTTGTAGATGTGTATCAGGGGACATGTTTAAGGAGGCAAATAACAGTCCTTTTTTAATAGTACATAATTAGGAACCACTAGAGTGTACACTAAGGGAGGTAGATGAAGATAGGGTATATTTATGCAACAGAATATTACATAGCAGTGAAAACAAATGATTCACCCACAAGACAGAGATAAATCTTAATAACATAATTTTTAGTTAAAAAGCAAGATCTGGAAGACTATCTGTATTATGACAGCCTTTTTGTAAAGTTAAGACATAAGCAAAACTAAATAATATAGAGTTCAGACATATGTGCTTATGTGCATAGCATGAGTTCATGATGAAACTTATTTATAAAACAAAGTTTGTAAGACACAATATTTAAAGTAGTTTTTAATCTCTGGATTTGCTCAGTGGTGAAGGCAAAAAATTTGGGATGAGAAGACTCCTAGATTCAATACATGATAATGTTCTTATTCATGGGTTGGGTGATAGATGTATATATCCTCTTTACTTGATAAAATAATAATATATAAAGTAAAAGAAAGTGTGGAAGATGGTAATAGTGTTTCTTGAGCATGCATTATAATTAATCTATTTCCTGTGCTTTATGTCTAATAAGTAAACAACACAAAAATCAAATTCTGATTTGCATCTTCCTATAACCTATATGATAGTATATTAAATTTCTCCCTGATTCACATCAGGGTGGTGCTAGGATTTAGAAGGAGATGTAGGGAATTAAGATGATATGTAGAATATTTCACAAGGAAAACATGAACATCCATCCATCCATCCATCCATTCATCCATTCATCCATCCATCCATCCATCCATCCATCCATCCATCTCTCCATCCATCCATCCATCCATCCATCCATCCATCTCTCCATCCATCCATCCATCCATCCATCCATCCATCCATCCATCCATCATCTAACAAGTCTCTCTGCCTTTTACTCCTAGGTACCTCAAAATTTCTTGAGGTCAAGGACCACTCTTTCTTCTTTGCACACTGCACAGTATCTTTCCTTGTCACAGCTACAAAAGGGTCAGGTATAGAAAAACAACACACATTTAACAAGTTTGGAACTTTAACCATTTTCACTTTAAACAGGATATCATTCATGGTACACATTTCACTGATGACAAAACTAAGGTCTGGACAAAGTAATAGGCCTACCTGCATTCACATAATGAATTAAGGGCAGCTCTTGGAAACAGCAGTTCTCCAAACTGGTTTGCAAGTTGTGCTCACATAGGACCTCTGAAAACATACATATGCCTGGGTCCCACTGCCACAGAGTATGACTTAATTGCTCTGGGAAGGGGCTTAGAGATGGAATGTCTTGAAAGAGCTTTGCAGATGATTTGAATGTGTATAACTACTAACTCTCCAGCCCATGTTTTCCCTGTTAGGTCTCCTGTAGATTGGATTATCCACTGATATAAATAACAGCCAAAGTAAGGTTGTTTTAGGCATCCATGTAAGTCCCAGGGTGGAATCTGCCCAACTTCCCAAGACATGGAAACAACCAGAAGCGGTTAAAGAGTTACTGAACATGCAATAGGAAGAGAATGGATTTGACGGATTCAGAAGAGAAGCTGGAATCTCCCTTGCACATCATGGCGTTTTGAAGAATGTAACTCACTCCTGACCTTTATTCTGTGCTCTGGATAATTTAAAAAGAGAGTTTCTTCATAAATCTTCCATGCTTCATTCAAGGGAACTTCCTGCGATGAGAAATTCTAAAAATTATGTTGTTTGGAGAATAAACCAAGTTAAGTTCCTTCCTTCTTCTTTCCTTCCTTCCTCCCTCCCGCCCTTCCTTTTCTCCTCTCCTGCCTTCCTTTCAGTTCATCATCAATGAGCCATTGCCTGAGTGCCTACTGTGTGCTACAGTGTTGCTCCGATAAAAAAGGTAGTGACTGAAGAGAGAAGTGGGTACGTAGAGTTGAAGACACACAGTCTGTACCTCAAGTACCTCTTACACTTGAGTAAATTGAGAACCCTTTAGTGGGAATGTCTTGCCAGAGGACACAGAGATGGTCAAGCAGCTTGCTCATGATTCCAAAGCAGGTCACTATTGATGTATTCACACAATCATATATTTTTGTAAAATTTACAAAATTATGATTTTTCTGTATACTTTTCAAAAGCAGTCTCCCAAATTGTATAAGATTTTGGATTTGCACAGCTTGGGCTGTGTCTGTTCTTCTGTTCTTACCCTATCTGTTTTCTAACTTTTTTTTTTTTTTCACCGTTAGCACTTATGAAAACATATTTCCTGCCTGGACTGTGCTAGATGCTTCAATGCAAGTACTGAAACTTCATGGACAAGCACACAGTGCAAGTGGCATGGGGCTGATGAGGCACTTTTCTTAGCAGATTCCCATCTTCAGAGTCACCAAACACATTAGTATTTTAAGTGCTCTGAGAAGTAAAGAGAACTGGACAATTCTCTGGACAATTTTTATTAAAACCTGAACTTCTGGACTTACTTAACCCAGATTCAAGAAACATATTTTCTTTTGGTCTAGAACCTGGACCTAGTGTTCCTATAGAGTGCACTGCGAGAAGCCCTGAGTGAGGCATGAATGTGGATGGGCTCAGCAGTTCACCCTGGTGTTGGAGAAAACAGTAGAGTTTACATTAATTATGCAGTGATCATTGTTGATCCCCAGTTATTGGTCAGACCCTGAACTAGATGCTGGGATTCAACAGTGAGCAGAAACAGGTACGGAAACAGGGACGGTTTCAATTCAAGGAACTCATAGAAAAAGTAGACATGTCAAATAGATGCACAGTTATCAACTATGATACATGGTATAAAATAAAAGCATAGAGAACTAGGGAACCTCTTATAAAAAGGGGGAAGAATTTGCTCTAGGAAGTCTTTAAATACACTTAACAGAATGACAAAAGATTTGAGATCTGATGAATGAATAGGAGATTAGTAGAATAGCCTGGAGAGCAGCAAGAGAAGCCCAGGCAGTGGGAAGAGCATATATAGAGTTCCCTAATGGTTAAGAGGCATGTCACAGCTGAGGAACTAATGAAGCAGGTCTAACCATCCTCACCCCTTGCTTGGTTCTTGAGTCCTCTGGGCATTTTATTGTTCTAGCACCAGAAGGATTATGTGTTGACTCTGAATCACGTCTATGGACTGCTGGATAATATCCTCATGTTACTGACCTGAAGACATTTTAGAACTTTAGAGATATGTTGTTTCCATGCCAACAGCACTGGGTTCACAAGACAAGTGCCATATGCTCCTTTGGGAGGCCTAGGTCCATGCTCTGCTCTTTACACCTTATCTATAGAAGAGATTTCTCTTAGTTTATTACCTGCATTTTGTAGGAGGATTGTAAAGTGTTTTTCTTTTTCTTCTTTTTACTATTATAAAAATATTTATGATATTGCTTAAAAAATATGAGAATAGGAGCCCTCCTATAGAAAGAATGTCATACAATGTCATACAATGACAAAAAGAATGCCATGACAATGTAGCTAGCACCATCTTTGGCGTATGGAAGATGTGCATTAAATGTTTGTAGAATGAGATACCTGTAGGGCATTTGAGTTTGAGATGTCAATGACTCATCCTCTCTTCATCCCCAATGGATGTTGATGCTGTAGTTACTATGTGCACCTCAATTTGATTTGGCATTTACGTATGTCACTCGTCTGTAGACTGTTCCCTTCTTCAGTTCCACACTCTGTGCCTAAAGAAAAGAGACGCCATCCTATGCCTGGACTAAGTTTGAGGATTATTGCTGCAGACCAAGATATCAGGCGACCGAGGCCTTGCTCATCAGGAAGGGAGATTTCCTCTGGAGAGGAGCTTGGAAGGGAAACTGTCATCTGAATCAGGGTAGGGGCTTACCTTTTTTTGGCTCCTCCAGAAACTGAGCCTGAGGCTAGATGGAGTACCAGTATTTACTTAAAAGATGATTCCAGGAGATACTAGCAGAGGAGAGGTGCCATAAGACAGAAGAGGGAAGGAAGCAGGCAGACTGTATTCTGTCAAGAAAGTTACCAGTATGGCAACAGAGCTCAGTGCTTCCGAGGAAACTGGCAGGCAGGGTAGAACAGCTTGGATGCAAGGTACCAGGACATTACCTATCCCCTCTGCTTCTTTCTTTGATGCGTGCCACTTTTAGGGTCTTCTAGTTTGCCCACGTGTAAGCAGAGCCAAGGAAGAGCCTGCCCTGTGTAGAGCTGGGTTCTGAGCAGATATGAGGGGTTACAGATAGTGTCTGCCATGGAGTCCCTTCCATGTGAGCCTGGACTGCCAGTGGTCCTGGGGAAACAAAAAGAAGAGGCAGAAATGAATGGAAAATTGGCTGTGCATGTTAGAGAGGAGTCATTTTTGGTAAGAGGGAGGCACTCACCTAAGGAGGCCATGACAAGCAAACAAGGTAAACCTCCACGTTTAATGTACACAGTGCCCCGATATCTTGCCAATATGTAGGTTCCTTTCTATTTCCCAGGTGATGCTACATCATTTTCTCATGGTAATAAGTATCAAGAAGCTGTCAGTGTTGTTTCTTCTTAGTTCACCTTTTTCTTTTTAATCACACCAACATTTTTTTAAAAATTTCTTTTCAGCGTAACAATTTTAATTGTTTTTGCACCACAATCAGTGCTCAATGCAATCCGTGACCTTCTAAATACCCACCACCTGGCTCCCCCAACCTCCCACCCCCCACCCCTTCAAAACCCTCAGATTGTTTTTCAGAGTCCATAGTCTCTCATGGTTCACCTCCCCTTCCAGTTTCCCTCAACTCCCTTCTCCTCTCCATCTCCCCTTGTCCTCCATGCTATTTGTTATGCTCCACAAATAAGTGAAACCATATGATAATGGACTCTCTTTGCTTAACTTATTTCACTCAGCATAATCTCTTCCAGTCTCGTCCATGTTGCTACAAAACTTGGGTATTCATCCTTTCTGATGGAGGCATCATACTCCATAGTGTATATGGACCACATCTTCCTTATCCATTCATCCATTGAAGGGCATCTTGGTTCTTTCCACAGTTTGGTGACTGTGGCCATTGCTGCTATAAACACTGGGGTACAGATGGCCTTTCTTTTCACTACATCTGTATCTTTGGGGTAAATACCGATTAGTGTAATGGCAGGGTCATAGGGAAGCTCTATCTTTAATTTATTGAGGAATCTCCACACTGTTCTCCCAAGTGGCTGCACCAACTTGTACACCAACATTTTTTGACTTACTCTTTTCATTCAGCAAAACCTCTGAGGCTGGGGATGGGAAAATCTGTGAGAAAGGGCACTTGGGACAAGTGTTGGACAGGAGAGACATTTTACAATTTAATAAGATAGGGGAATGCACATTTTTTTTTTAAAACAAAGCATGGAATAAACTAAAAGTACCACAGTCATGGTTGAACTATAGATAGAGTCAAGTTTTCCAAATGCTGGAGTTTTTTGTTTGTTTGTTTGTTTGTTTTTTTGTTTTGTCTTGTCTTGTTTTTGGAGCAGAGGTGACTTGTTGCCTTGGGCCTGGCTGAAAATAGAGTGTAGAAGCTGTGGTTATCATCATACTGACCTTAACCTGGACAGATACACTTGGGTCTTTATCTAAGAAACTTACAGGCTGGCTGCCTGAGATCTCTTAGACCACTGGGTGAGGAAAAACAGAAACGGGGTGTAACTGAACAGGTTGACATTATTTTTCACTACATAATATTAATAATGTCTAATGTCACTTTTCTGACAACTCTTCACTGCCACCCATAAAATCAGATTATTTCTGGACAGGAGAGAACAGGGAACAGAGGTTACATCCATCTATTTTTCATTTGACTAACATCGTTGACGTCCTTCTCTCTGCCAAGATCTGTGTAGAAAACAAAGTGGATACAGAGTACCAGACATCATCAGCCCTGCCTGTAGAAATTTACAGCCTAGTGGGGAAGGCGATAAGTAATGGGACATACTTAAGAGAAAGCCGGTAGCTCTTGTAGTAGAACCTTCTATGGTGGGTGATGGATGGAACTGCTGAAGATCAGACTCAGGGCACGAGTAGTAAAAACGGGCAATGAGGACTTTGTTCCAGTAGGATTTTCTCCTGGCCCATGTGACCTGAGCAATTGTGATTTCTTCTTGGGTGGCTGAAAGTAGGCACAATTTGGGGGTTTGGTTGAAAGATGATGAGTTCTGTCATGTGTTTGGGGTAACCATTTGGGTGCACATGAGGAGAGACACAGAGAGAGCAAAATGCAGGCTAAGAAATGTGACTCTAATGTCAGCAGCACGGGTTTCCATCTGTGGCTCCTGGGTGGAAAGGGATTCCTTTCACTAAAATGGGGAATATAAGAATAGGGAAAATAAGAGGGGGCAAGAAGAGGAATCTGATTATCAATATTTTTTATCAATTATTTTTCTAAGGTGGGGGTGGGGAAGGTGTTAACATTCTGTTTGGTGCCATTTATTTCCCACAACACCGTGGTGACTGGCAGGGCTATTCCCATTATAGAGATGGGGAACAGAAACCTGGAGTGGTTGAATGGAAGGCTGATGTAATATATCTGTTGGGAAGAATGGGACTTCCTTCTTCCTTTTAGCACTCAGAACCCTGAGAGATAAGACATGGAGACAGAAGAGTAACATTCAAAATGTCAGCTTTATTCCACATAAAACTGATTGAAAACTATAGTTTAGATGTGTGACTGCTGCGGATATCCTAAGATTTCACTCTGGAGTTGAATCTACCAGCTCTCTCATGGTCAGTGCTCTTGGGAGGAGAGCACATAGAACTAAGCCCATATAATAGAGGTGTGGAGTAACCCGAGGCCAGAAGGAGCTAATCTCTATGTACCACTGGTCTTTCTTCCAATCTTACCCATCAGATAAATCACATGCCTGGTGTAGGAGCCAGGCTCCATGCATGAGAGCTTTGGAGCTTTTCTATCTTCCAGCCACAGCACTGTTGAAAAGGAGATCTTGGTTCTTTCCACAGTTTGGTGACTGTGGCCATTGCTGGTGGAATGTATGGTGGAAAGCCAGGCCTTTGGGCATTTTATGCCCTGGTTTATTGGCTGGGGACTTTCCTGCTTCTCTTTGCCTTGAGTTCATCCAGTCCTAACTCAACACTTCTCAGTTTAACCACATCAACCCAACTCACTCTTTGCAACTTTCTTCAACCAATTCAAATGATGCAATACACAGAAGAGATCCTATGTAAGTCACAAAAGAGAACTATGTAAATAAATTATTTAAACATTACTGAACACCTATGATGTGCTAGGTACGTACAACATTGGAATAAATGCAGGATCTTGTGGAGGTATTGAGAAAGTACTTTTTAAAAAATTATTATTTCTTATTATGTTATGTTAGTCACCAAACAGCACGTCATTAGTTTTTGATGTAGTGAGGAAGTACATTTGACATAATGATGGAAAATTTCCAGAAGAACTGATATTTGAACTTAGTTTTGCAGAGTGATTCATAGTCATGTAGACCAAGAGGGAAGACAAAGACATTCTGGACAGAAGAAAGAACGCTGACAAATTCTCAGAGATGATGACAAGTGTAGAGCATTCTAAAAACTCTGAGAAGTTCAGTGTGAGTACAACAGGAAACAGGCAGACGAACAGTTGGTCTGGCACGTGAGGGGCTGAAGCAGGGAGGTTGGGGGTGTAGAGTGTGGGTCACAGAGGACATGCTGTGCCATGCTCAGGAGTCTGGGATTTACCTTGAAGGAGCTATCTCTGACCCTGACGCACTGTCTTACATAGATGGCATTCCTGGAATTACACGATACCTGGCTAAAGGCTTCTAGTCCCCGTCTACACTACACTACACTGGAGTGCTCACTTGAAGCTGTCTTTTCTGCCTCCCACCCACGCCCACCACCTTTTGGTGGCTTCCTAATTGCTATCTTTCTGGGTTGGTACTTCTTTCTGGATTTCCAAACAGCGAATACAACCCAATCCTTGTATTTGCTACCCAATCCGTTCTAGAAGCAAAGAGCCACTCTGGTTCACTGATATTTGATGTTTGTCATAGCATGGGGCTATGCCTTTTATTAGTCTTCTCATATACCCATGATATACAGAATAAATATTTATATTTCAACACAAATGGAACTCTCTCTTTACCTATTTCTGGTATACCCAGCCTTTCTAATATAGAGAAGAAATTCAACAGCAGTCTCCCACTTGCAATGAAGAAATGAAGTACAAAACAAACAAACAAAAAAATGCACACTTAGTGGAAAGCTTGACATCACCTACTGCCCCTTCCCCTAAACTTGCAGAGAAGAAACACCATTTGCAGACAAGGCAGAGCTAGGGCTGAGAAACAGGTCTCCTATTGCCTGAACGTGGGCTGCTTCACAATCCCACAGGACGGGACTACAGCATCTGTGGGAAGATAATACTCTGCTGATACCAGGAGAGAGTCCATGCAGCTAGATGCATGGTACCACTGAGGCTCCCTGCAACCTAGGTCATTCCACCCTGAATAATGTCTAATTATATACTTCCATGGTTACTTTCAGAGACAATAACGAGTCCCCTAGCCCCCTAAAACATCACAAGGACTTTAGGAAGCACGTCGAAGAGAGAGCAAAACAAAACCACACAATTACCATGTTCAAGCAAATAATCAGAGGCGAAATTGGCTACTGAGGCATATTATCTCTCACTAATTATCATTTTAAATGATGAAAAACTCAAAATGAATGGTACTTTCTCCACCCCTGTGCTGCACAGAGAGCTCCTTTTCCCAACTCCAGGAACTAAGGGCCTAATTATTTGCACTTAATAATTCAGCCGCATCTCCTTGGCACAAATTCCATTTGTTGCTGTAAATGGGGGCCACACTTCTCACAGAAAGTGCAGTTGTTAAAAATAAAACCCTGCCTCCCCTTCCCACTCCCTAGCATAAAGAATGACTATAATTAAGAACAGCCCAATTAGCAGCCTAAGCTCAGATTTCTTTGACCCCCCCCTCCCCAAACCCAGCAAGAGTACCTACTCTTTGCCTCTGGTGGGATGTCACAGAGAAGTCAAATTCAGACAAGTACTTCAAATCACTTTGGGCTTCATAAAAGTTTATCTGCTGTGTCCCCTGTTACATATTTCCAAAGAGGGTTTAAATAAGCACTAGAGTACCAAGTCCTAAGCACTAGAGTACTAAGTCCTAAGCACTGAGTACAAATTACTCAAAGGATTCTAAGCTGTTATTTAGATGGAAATAATGAATGGTGGTTTTTTTTTTTTTTTTAATTTCTTTGCAGTGTACCAGAATTCATTGTTTATGTACCACACCCAGTGGTCCATGCAATACGAGCTTGGCGTGGTGGGTATTATGGAGGCACGCGTTGCATGAAAGGTATTTTTTACTCACTCACAGAATCAGGGTCTCACTTACTGAAAGGGCACTGGGTTAGCACCTGTCATGGGGTTTAGCAGAGGGGGATGAATTCATAAACCACTGGGGAGCAGTGGAGTAATTACAGTGGAGCTAAGGAGTTTCTGTTGTGGGGCAGACAAGGGAAATATTTATGAACATGAGTGCATTTCCTAGGTCCACTTCTGGAAGCTTGGGCTCTGGTTTTAACAGAAAAAAGACTGACTTCCTTTACTGGGTTACTTGCAGGGCAAATGGAACCAGGAGGGTAAACTTCCTGCAAAGGATTCTCCAGGCACTTCTCACTCTGTCCCAAATCTTTTCAGCTATGTTTTCTGTGTAAGTCTACATTCACACTCTGCCTTGGCCATGCCAGACACTCAATGCTTCCCCACTGCAGTGCACCTTGATGCCTTGTTTCTTGTTTCTTCCACTGACACCCCCTTCCTGTTCTTCTGTGCCTCTGGAATTCTGAACCATCTTTTGAGGTCTGCGTAAGGCAGCATGCTGGTGTGGAAGGAATATGGATTTTAGAGAAAAGCTGTCTTCAGTATTGGCTCTGCCACTGACTAGCTATGGGCGAGTTGTTTATTCCCTATGAGCTCAGTTTTCTCATGTGTGAAGACAAGGATAAAGGTCCCTGCCTCAGAGAGCTGTTGCAAAGATTAAGTGAGCAAATGCAAAAAGACTCACAAGATAGGGAATATGGTGGGTATGCCATAGTAGCTATTTTTCTGCTCTGCCTTTGGGGAATTGAGCCACAGCAAATTAGATTAGGAAATATGCAAGGATTTGCTCTTGCCTTTAAGAAAGAAGGATGTCCTGCCATTTGTGACAACATGGATGGACCTTGAGGACATTATGCTAAGTGAGACTAGTCAGACAGAGAAAGACAAATCCTGTGTATTGTCACTGATATGTGGAATCTAACAAAACAAAACAAACTTACCAAAACAGAGAATAAAATGATAGTTACTAGAGGACAGGTGTGGGGGAATAGGAAAGATGTTGTTTAAGGGTACAAGCCAGTGACTAGTGGTTAGTATACCCTAGACATCTAGTACATGGTGTAGTGAATATAGACCACAATTTGTATTATAGTCATCTACTTGCTAAGAGGCTAGATCTGAATCATTCCAATCACAAAAAAGAAAGGACAATAATGTGATACGATACAGGGGTTGTTGCTATGTTGACAATCACAAAACAGTATATACTTGTATCAAATCAGTATGTTGTACTTTTTAAATTTACCCAATGTTATATGTCAACTCAATTTCAATAAAAATAAAACAAACGAAAAACAACCAACAACAACAAAAATAAATATACAAAAAGCTCAAGCTCTACCAAGATATAAACCATCTCTTGTGGTCCATGCCCCAAGCCAGCAGCTCTCTGAGATCTGGAACACCCATGAAGGTGCTGATTTCCCAGGTCTGGAGATAAGACTCCAGACCAACATTGTGTTGTAGAGTCTAATTGTGAGCAAATCATGGCCGAGGGGTATATTCATCTTAGAAAGTCCAGTGACTGGCATGATGCCTTTCATTGAACACAAGAACACATGACTGAACTGGATGAATTACTGAATACATAATAATCTGGCACCCTTCATCAACTAGTCCAAAGTATGTGCTTAACACATTATTGTTGACTATTAGAATTAATGAATGAATGATTTGTGCTACATGTGATAGAAAGTTTATGATTTAGTGAGATGTGCAGGAAATTTGGGATCAGATAGAATTGGGTTTTATTTAAGATCTGCCTACCATTTATTCTCTGTGTGACCTTTACCAAGCCAAATATGAATTACCCCAAGACTTGGACTAGCAGAGGTCATAAGCGGACAATGCTCTCTCTCTCTCTGGCACCCAGAATGGGCTTTGGGTGTGCCATGGTCCCCTCCACTCCCTATTGTCACCCTATCTACTTCTAAACTAGAGGCTGAAGTAAATTCACACAGGGCCTTCATGGAGGAGGCCATCCTTGAGTTGGGTTTTGGAGGATAAGGAAGAGTTAGTCAGAAGTTAGTGGGAGAGGAGGGAACCATAGTTCAGGGATCATGGTTCATTCAGGAGGTAGGGAGACATGTGCTGATAAATGAAGATGGTCAAGTGGTGGTAGGTATGAGATGGTCAAGATGGGTTGAAGGTACAAGGACAGTTGGTGATTAAGAATCTAAGTGAAACCAGAGCATCGGTGATCTTACAAGACCCTCTAGGATTCAGATCATGTAAAATCAGGTTATTTAATGAGACCTTGTTGTATTCCTGGAAATGTGCTAGTCACAGGACAACGATGGACGAGGAAGATGTGGTCCCTGCGCCTGGAGCACACAGTCTTAGTGGTAACAGGCAGACATAGAACAGAAAATGTCAGTGTAGCACACTGAATGCTGTCAGAGAGTTAAGTACAGGCAGCTGGAATAAATTGTAAAATCCTCACCACCATCCTTTGATGTAGCTACAGTTATAATCACCACTTTACAGATGGAGAAACGAAGCTTTGCTTGACTCCCAACCTTGAGCTCATCGACTGCACAAGAGACGGCAGACAAAATGCCAACCACAGTGGCTGTGTTCCAAGCTGTGCTTTGGGTGTGGAATCTCCCTTCTGGGCTTTGAGGCTACTGAGAGGCAAACTCACCCTACCACCGGAGTTGTTCTAGCTGCCGGGGAGGGGGGAGGGTGGGTGTCCCGAGAGGGTTGGGTCTCTGCATGTCCTGCAGTGCCCACTCCTTGGTACCTTTTTACCTCCCATCTCCCTCTGACCCTTGACATGTTGCCAGGCCGTTGCTTAGCAACCTCTCCAGCAAGACTGTGTATCCTGGCATAGATTGCTGTTATGCATGTGGAGAGATTTCTCCCTCCTCTCTCTCCTGCGTTTTAAGCAAAGAGACATCCTAAAATAGGGCATATTTTTTCTGCTTCTTTTCTTCTTCCCTTTTTTTTTTTTTTTTTTGACAGACAACTTCTGTGTAAATGTTGAAATCTGTGTTGTCTGTCAGGAGCAGTCAATCTGAAAACTTTGCTGAAGAGAATTATATTTAGTAACGGGTGACAAAGAGAAGAAGACATTGAGATGTCAATTATTCTGGTGAGTTAATGCAAAATCTGGGTGTTTAAATCAAGTGGTTTAGGAATATGAGAAGGAAAAGAGAGGCTCAATGCAGATCTTTGTATTTTAAGCAGGGCAAGGCTCTAATTTGGTTAAATCCACTTGTCGCTAAGGATGTCCACTGTGTCAGCCTAACCCCATATCTACAAGTGCTGCTTGTTGATCATTCCTGTAATAAAAGGTGCTGGATTTATAAACAAAGAGGCCAGATTTGAGGCCCAACTCTGGATTTTTCATATGGCCTTGCTTTTTACTAAAATAGCAAAGATTTCTGAATGAGTTGATAAATATTGATAAGTTGATAAATATTCTTCCCCCCTTACCCTCTCCCCAAGTCCCTTCCAGATTCTTCCCAGGACCTTCAAGACCTCCACAATCTCCCCTCCTGGGGCACAACCAGGAGCCTCCATGACCTTGTTCAAATGCTCTTTTGCATGGTTAGCCCCAGCCCTGTCCTGCTTATGGAATCTGTCCAGCCACCCCCCTCCCATAGCACCACAATAATACTTCTCAACTGGGGGTTACTTTGTTCCTAGGGGACATTTGGCACTGCTTGTATTACTTTCGGTTCTCACAACTGAGAGGAGAAGAGTGCTACTGGCTTCCAAGAATACTTCTAAACATTCTACAAATCAAAGGGCTCCTCCCACAATGAAGAATGGTCTGGCCCCAACTGTCAGCATTTCTGAGGTTGAGAAGACCACTTGACAGTGCTCATCGGAGTGATGCTTGCATTTTCCAGTCTTACCAAGTGCCTCACATGCTCAGCTGCTCAGCAAATCATTCTTTCATACGTAAATGGCTGAAAAAGATGAATGCACCTCATTATGGAGCCAATATTTTCCTTTCTAGCTTCAAAATTCTAAGACAGAACACTGTTCCAACAGCTTGGTTGGCATATCATTCCATGCCAGATTTATTTTGGATATCAACGAGGATTCAAAAGTATTGGCGACGTGACTAAATTTATTACTAAGCAAGAAACACTGGAGATTAAGTATCTTAACCAATCTCTTAGGCATGATTCTGCAGCTGGTCTAGTCTGCAGCTGCCCATAGAATTTTGTCTGTAGCCCTTTGGATGGCTGTTCTAGTTCCCACCATCCTCCTTGTTTCAACTTATCTTGAATGATGTCCAGACAATTGGCTCTTATAAAACATGCCTAGGAGAGCCAACATTTCCATTCTCCTATGTAATGAGTTGAACAGTAGCCTCCCGCAAGGTAGGTTCAAATCCTAAGCCCCCAGTAACTGTGGCTGTGAACTTATTTAGAAAAAGTTAGTTAAAGGCATAGTGAAGTTAGAGATCACAAGATGAGATCATCTTGGGTTGAGGGTGGCTCCTAAGTTCAAAGACTTATGTCCTTATAAAAGAATGGCAGAAAGAGACTTGGTACACAGGGACACAGAGATAGAAGGCAGTAGGAAGACAGAGGCTGAGATTGGAGTGTCTACAAATCAAGCACTCCAAGGATTGTAGGAGTCACCAGAAACCAGAAGGGGGACATGACACAGATTCTCCCCGTGATGATCAATTTTATACATCAACTTTACTGGACTATGGGCTTCCCACTTATCTAATTAAACAGTATTTCTGGGTGAGTTTGAGAGACTGTTTCTGGAAGAGATTAAAATCTGAATCAATAGGCTCAGTAAAGCAGATTGCTCTCCCTTGTGTGTGAGGATATCATTCAATTGCGGGTCTGGGTAGAAGAAAAGAAAGAGGGATGGAGATTTCACGCCTTCAGCCTGAATGCTGACCTGGGGCATTGGTTTTCTTCTGTGCTTAGACTGAGACTTTGTTCCTTTTTGGACTCCAGTCGAATTGCAGCCCTGCTTTCCTGGGTCTCCAGCCTGTGGGTGCCAGATTATGGGACATATCAGCCTTCATAAGTATGTGGGCCAATTTCTGTTTCTTCTTTCTCTGGAGAACCCTGACTTGTACACTCCCTCAGAGCCTTTAGGAGGAACTAACCCTGCTGACAACTTAGTTTCACACTTCTGACTCCCAGAATTATGAGGGAATGACTTTTACTTGTTTCAGGCCACTTAGTTTGTGGTAATTTGTTACAGCAGCCCCAGAAAACTAATACATCTGTATATTTCCTCACCTTCCTGGGTCCCATCTTCTTGGAGAACATCACTGACTTGCCTGGTGTTCAAGCAGCAATCACATCCCGATTCCTTCACTCCTACTGGACCTGTGGCATCCAGGAAACTAATGAGTCCTGCCAAGTCTATTCCATCTGTAGCATTTCTGTCTTCCCCACCAACCACGCTCTGCATTGCCAGAGTCTAGTTTGAGGTCTCAGTAATGTCCATCTGGTTCACTGAGGCAGCCTGCCCGCCCCCCCCCATGCCTTGCCAGACTACCCTCCTCCACCCTGCTGCTCTGAACTGCAAAGCTGATCAGATCCTTCTTCAAATGCTGGACCAGGTCCTCCTTATAACTAGGAAATGCTCAAACTCTTTGGAATACGTGTCTTTCTTAATCATTAGTCCCTACAGTGCTTGGCCTTGGGCATACACAGATGAAGAACAACAAGTGTACACCTGAGCTGGGGAGGAAAGGCTTCATTCCAGTAAAGTGAAGCATAAGATAAGAAGGAGCTGGTGTTACAAGAGACTGATGGGGAGCAGAATTACTAAATTTTTAATGTAGTTTAGGGATAGAGAACTCTTCCCCTGAGAAAACAGGCAGTTGACAGCAGGCAGATGAGCTAAGCAAAGAAAGGAGGGAAAAGAGTCTGGCCCAGGCGCAAGCTGACTTGGGCTCTCTGCTTGTACGCCTTCCCACCGATGTCCCTTCTGTCCGAATACTTGCTCCTGCCTTCCCTGACCTGACCCTCCTCTGGGAAGCCTTGCCTGATTACTCCGGCTTCCTTTGCCTACAACACCGGGTCCACTCCCTCCCTGGCGTATTCTCCCTCCCGGCCTCACTCTCCACGCAGGCAGGTTTCACGTTCACATTATGAGGTCATTTCTTTGGAGTGAGTGCAAGCCACATGCTCAGCAGATATAGCTAGAAAAGGGGAGGATTGCTCCTCTCATCACAGGGGCATGCTTGGTCCGACCTAACCAGAGCCCCAGGCACACGTCAGTGTGCAAGAGTGACACCATTCCACCCACCAACGTGGGATGACTGTGAGCACCCACTGAAATAACGGATGTGAAGATGCCTTGTAAACTTGACACACAAAAAATTTGTGAGGTATGGAGGAAACAAAATACAGCCCTAACAGTCTTGACTCTATTATTGCTGAGATGTTGAATTCAGTTATGAAAGTAGCAAAGACACCTCCTTGAATTACATAATATATTATCTAAATCACGAAAGCCCAAACCAGCAGGATGGCGAGTCTTTAGTGGACATATTTTTTGGAGCGTGTGTTCCCAGATACTGGTCTGTGGATCAAGATGAGTATGTCATTAAATCTTCACTTTTTCATAGCAAATCTGTCAGTGTAACAGTACCAACCTACGCACTTCTTTTAAATTGATGTAATTTAAAAAATGATCTGTGTTAACAAAATAATAAATTCATTGCCCTACCTCGATTATTCAATTATTTAAAAAAATCTGAAATATACAAAAGTTGTACACACTGTTTTAAGGCACTCTTTATTTTGGAGACTTTTTTTTTTTTTTTCCTGCTGACTTTTTTGTAAGTGTTGAAGAAACCTCAAGGGAAATAAATGGAGTTGAAACTGGAAGCTTTGGTCTATTTGCTCAAGCACTTTGTGGGGCTGGGAGGAGAGGAAGAAACTATGATTTATTGGCTGGAATGCATGTCTTCTCTAAAGGATGCTTCCATGCCCTGAATAATGTCTCTCCAAACTCTGGTCCACTTCCAGTGACTAAATGCTCGCTAACTCCTGAGAGGGCCATGCCACATTTGAATGGTTAAGACTCTTAGAATCATCTTCCTTAAACCAAGCCCGAACCGTCCTCACCTCATTCTGTGTATTGATGGATCCCAGAGAACATTTTTAATTTCTCCCTGTTGAGTGTTATTCATGTATTAGAAGTCAGTTATCTCGGTTCTTTTCTTTTCTAAGGTAATCAGTTTGGATTTCCAGGAAATACACTTGAGTGAATCAAGGCGATCACATTCTCAGTCTTGGTGGCTCTCGTCCATCACAGCTTGCTTCTTTCTACCACAGGGTCCTGGTGGCCCTGTTCAGATTCTCTGCTATGGTGCCTCAGCTCTCCAGGCTACAAAGCCTTGATTACAAACTCGTGTGTGCCTGGTCTGGTGTCCCGTTTTCTTGTTTGGCATGTGGTGGCTGATTTCTGCCTCTTTCCACCCATTTTCAGCTTCTGATGCTTTATTTCTTTACCTGATTGAGGCGTGGCCCTTGGATGCTAATTCGTCCAGGTCCTCTAGATTCTCTGAGATGACTGGGGATGGAGGAGACTAGTTTACGAAGGATGTGCTTTCAGGGGAGCCTTCCCAGAAGCTGGATTAGCAGGACAGAGGTGGGGAGAGGCCAAACAGCAGTAAAGCTTCCGTGAAACCTTGACCTGAGCTGGGTCCTAGAGTGTAAATCACACCACACAGGTCTTGTTCCGCCTTGCTCAGGGGACACTTCGCGTCTTCACACCAGGCCATCGCTCCTGCAAGGCTCTGAGCTCATAAACTTCTGCCTTACGATGTGCTCGGAGACAGCAGCTCTAGTAGCACGAGGACAGTCCTGCGAATCAAGTTTCAGAGAGAGCCCTTTGGAAAGATGCATGCAGAAGCCAAGGGATGGGACATGGGGGCTGGGCCGAGCACTCACAGCCTTGACTACAGCTCCTTCTCAGTTTCATGTCTGCACTCTAGCCCCTTCCCTCTCAACTCACAATGGAACAAGAGAGCCCAGTCTGAGTCTGAGCCCCCGGCCTTGTCTTATCCAGGTAAGCTGATGGCAGTGTTCAGAGCATGCTCCCGTTTGCTGAGTGCTTTCCACAAGCATCGGTCTTTGGGCCTGGACTGGGCTCTAAGCCCTTTGACCAGACGAGTACAGAGCAGAATGGCCACACCTCTTGTTCTCCACCCATTAGGGCAACTAAACTGGAATTGTGGGGATTTTTTGTAAAGGAAGTTTTGATTGCCTTCTGTTAACCTCCCTGGGGAGCAACAGCTTCCCTGCCCTAATAGTACACGATGGCCAAATGCAGGGACACCGGACAGATGAGAGCGACAACGTTTCATTAGTTACATACACAGAGCCCAGGGCAGGGCACCTCACTCCCACGCAGGGTCTCACAGAGGTTGTCCTTGGGAAGGAAGCATGTGAGCTGGTGACAAGCGGGTGGGGCTTCCTATGGAAGGATGTGATTGACTTGTTGGAGTAATTCCTCCTCTGATGGCAGGGACATGAAACCTGTCAGACTGGGGCTCGGGTGGGTCATTGCTGACTGGTCGATAAAGGGAACAAACCAGGTGGGGAGTCTCTTCCCACGGCTGGAAGCACATCTGGGGAAAGCAGGGGAATTCACAGAGGGAACATTGGGACCCTGGGAAATTCAAAGATGTCAAGGCAGGAGCACATGCGATTTTAGGCCCTACAGTACAGAGAGGCAGCCTCACTGTGAACTTCCTGTTTTCTAAGACATCTGACTATTTGACCACGTCTGCTGTCTCCAGAACATCCCCCATCAGCACCCAGGATTGAACAAGAGGCCCCACATGCACTGAGACAGAGGAACCCACTGCTCACTCACTTGGGTACAAAAAGTCCATTTATATCAATAAAACAGCCCTGTAAGCACAATGCAAATTTCATTATTGGTACAGCAGGCTGGCTGGAATGCTTGGGTGAATCCTTAAGGAGAACACTATTATTATGCCTGATTTGTGATTTCACAGCTGTGGGGGAGAGGGGCAGGGAGTCAGATTGGTTTTCTCAACATTAGTCCGATGGAAAAAAAAAAAGTTCACAAAACACATCACCGTCTTGTGTATTTTTTAAGATGCAAAATATAATATGTAAAGAAAGCCTCAATCTGCAGGAGACACGGAACCAAAGTGAAATAAATTATGCTTCATGCCAGGCACGTGCATCTCCAGCCCTGGTTAACGAGCTCTGCCCTGCAGACATCTCGGGCACTGGCGGCGCGCAGGCGTGAAGGCAAAGCAGCACTGACAGGAAGTGGTCTCCTTGTGTTTCCCTGAGGCTAATTCTCCGAGGCTCCTTTGGCCTCCAGTTTCCAGCTTTTCTGAGGTATAAATAACAAATAAGATGCCAAGATGCTGCAAGGGGCCAGCGTGATGATTTGATCCATGCATGCACAGTGAAAGGATCCTGGGCTGGTTAATGGCCACACCCATCATCTCCTTTTTAAAGATTTGATTCATTGATCCATTTTGGTGAGAAGATTTATTTGTTTATTGTCATAATGTTTATTTTATTTTATTATTATTATTTCTGACTATGCTATGTTAGTCACCATACCATACATCATTACTTTTTGAGGTAGTGTTCCATGATTCATATACTTTGTATATAACACCCAGTGCTCCATGTAATCCAAGCCCCTTTTTAAAAGCATTTTATCTATTTATTTGTTGGTGGGGGGTACACAAGCAGAGGGAGTGGCAGTTAGATGGAGAAGTAGGCTCCCCGCTGGGCAAGGAGTCTGATGCGGGACTTGATCCTGGGATCCTGACCTGAGCAGAAGGCAGACGCTTAACCGACTGAGCCACCTGGGTATCCCTGGTGAGGACATTTAAGTTCCACTTTCTTAACAAATTTCAGTCATGCAGTTTTGCGGGGTCAACTGCAGTCACCACGTGACTCAGATCCTCATACCTCATTCATCTTATTCCCACAGTTTGTGCGTTTTCACCAACCTCTCCCTGTTTCTTCTACCCTCCAGCCCCTGACGGTCACTGTTCTACTCTGTTGCTAGGAGTCTGACTTTTTGGTTTTGCTTGTTTCTTCTTCTTTTTCTCCTTCCTCCTGCTTCCTCCTTTCCTTCCTTCCTTCCTTCCTTCCTTCCTTCGCTCTGCTCCCAATGTGGGGCTTGAACTCATGACCCTGAGTTTATGAGTCCCATGCTCTACTGACGGAGCAAGCCAGGTGTTCCTGCTTGGTTTTTTTTTTTTTTTTTTTTTTTCCAATTCCAAATATTTCCTCAAAATCTCCTCAGGGCCATGTCCTGCAATGAAAGATTAACCTGATTTATGGAAACCAAAGAGCCGGGTTTGTGTTGTGAAGGGAGAGACCTAGCCTAGAGAAGAAGAAACAGTGAGACTTTTGAGACAGATGAGATTTCCTCTGGGGTCATGGTCACCTTGGGAAATGGGAAAAACAGAATTTTTATTGGGCTTTCTGGGTTGGGTCCTGCCTCCCTTTCTCACTAAGACATTCCACAAGTTCATTAGCATCTTGGCTTCTGGGCTTTCCCTACTTACATAGTATGGGTAGTGAGAAGAGCCCTGGCACACCAGAGGAAGGGGGAGCCGGACAGCCAATCAGGAAATGTATGCGAACACGCAAATGACAAAGCCCTACGTAAGGGCAGCTACATAGTGATGTCTCTGGGCCTTGGTTTCCTGACTTGTCAGAGAAACACCCTGACTTCTCTTCCCGCGATCCCCTCCCTCCTCCCTCTGCTCCAGTCCAAAGGCCTTGCTTTGGCTCGTCCAACACACCAAACCCATTCCCACCTCAGGACCCTGGCAGCTTCTCTCCCTTGTGGTTGGAAGTTTCTTCCCCGTGTGAATTGGTGTGGGCTCTTTTCAGCTATTCAGAACTCAGGTGAACTTCCCTTCTTGAGCCTGTCTCCAGGATCCCCTCTGCTCCAGATGCTGTCGGTCAGAATCTCTGATTTTATTTTCCCCGTAACCCCGAGGAGTCACTGAAATGATGTGGCCACCTGGTGATGGTCCATCTCATTCCACAAGAACGTGAGCTTGATGAGAGTGGGGCTTGTTCTGTGTCATGGGTGAACTCCAGGGTGAGGGCATTGCCTCTTGCGTGGGTCTGCGTAAGTATTTACAATGGGCTGATTTATTCTGCCAAGATTTTTAAGCCCACAGCTTTTGTTGACCTGTCTTTATCCATGTCTGTGTCTCCCATTTCCCCTTCCCCAGGGTTATATGCACAGTAGGTGGACATCTACTGGTCTGGAGGGATCCATGCATAATTTTGAACATCAAGGGATGGTCCCAGAAAGTGCTAAGTATCTAGAATCCTTCCCTCACCAAAGCCATAATGTATCCCTTGAAAACATTTTCTCCCCCTTTCTGCTGCATTAGCACTAAGTTTGGGAGAAAGAATTCTGGAACAAAAAGTTTCAGCTAGGCATTGTTTGTGTGCTCTGCTACATTTCCTTCCTTGAGGGGATTTACTAACTTAAAATGGAAACTTGCCCCTTGTGAAAAGTATTTAAATGTGTTTTCAAAACTTCCCGGACTGCCGTGTGCCGGTCAGTCATAGGCAGGCTCATCCCTTCTCTCCAGTTCCTCAGCCCTGGGGCCTTTCCCACAGGCACATGGATAAGGTGTTCTCCAGAGCCCTGGGTCTGAGATTAAAGCTTGAGCCATCTAGGCACAAAGTAGAAAGGTACATAAATAAAACGGACTGAAAAGAATTTTTCAAGCCCGAAACGGGGACATGACCACAAGGAATGAAGGCAGAGCCACGTCAGCCGTGGCCCAGAGCACAGAGGACGCTATAATCACGTGCAGGATTAATAACACCCCTTCTTCGACCTGCAGAAGCGGCCCAAGCTTCAAATACTTCTTTTCCATCTTGTAGTTACTTGTAGGACTCATGGGTGACCTTCAAAAACTCATCCGCAGGGTGGCTCTGATAGGATGGTTTCTTGCTTTGGTGTAAGGAAACCGGGATTTAGAGCGCCCAGGTGACGCGCCTGGAGTCCCACAGGGGACAGCCGTGAGTGGTGGCTCAGACCACATTCTCGTGCATTCGAGGCCATGCCCAGTCCACAGGGGCCCGTGTTCTGCCAGAGGAAGGCAGGTCTTTGTTTATAAACCATAGAGCCCCCCTTCCGTGCTGGGGGCTCCTGGAGGTGATCCTTCTGCTTCTCTCCCCAGTCTGCCCAGGCACAGCAGAGGCCTCTCTAACTTCAGGACTAGCAAGATTACATGGGGCCTGGTCAGCTCAGTGCCCCCTCCTCCTTCTCTGTAGAGCACAGTGTGCATGCAGAGACACGAGGCTGAGGGCTCTTCCGGGGCTCTGGTCCCATGTGTGGTGGGAAGGCTCCTCTGGGCCACCAGTGACTGGGACCAGGAGACAAGCCAGCCTCCCTCTACAGTTCATTTAACAGGGGCATTTTTTTCCTTACCCTCAGCTGATACTTTGGCCTGCACCTGCCTCGCCATTCATCTGATTTCTCAGTTGGCTGAGAACCCAGACAGGAAAGAGGAGAGCCATTTATTAGCTCCTGCCCCGGCCCATGAGACACACAACCAAACCCGCATGCAACTAAGTCTGGACTTGTTCCTCAACTTCTGACCTTAAGAAAGACTTCCCATCTCCTTCCCAGGGTCTTCAAGGGGAGCCAACGAGGCAACCTCATCTGTCACTTCTTCTGTGTTTTGTAACCTGCTCTGACACGCTCTCCTTCTGGAGCTAACCTACATTCCACCTGCTGCCATTTATTAAGCCTGTTCCCTCCAGGCTCATGGCACCCGGCCTTCCGCAAGGAAAGATGAATACCTCGCTCACAGTCCTCCTCTCCTCTCCTGCAAAGTCACCCTCTGCCTGGGATTGTTATTTAGAGAGATCTCCAGAATTGCCTCTTCTGTTGGGTTGTCTCTCCCAAGTGCAGCTGAATCTCGGGGTCATAGAACTAGGAAAGTATACCAGGCCCCCATTCAGACTGCCTTGGTATCCCCCTAAGATCCTCAGCATTTAAAGGTACTGTAGGTCAGCTTCATGCTTTTGCCTGGTGTGGCCAGCAGCACACACAAGTTGGCCAGTATTAGGGAGTCCCATGGGGAAGACACGGTCAGCCCCTGTCTCTGATGATTAACCAAACCTTCCCAGATCTACCACAACACTGGCCACACCACCAAAAATTCCAGGCTTGGAAGTTGAAGAATAAGGGTCTGTGTGTGTTCCGGAGAAGGCCACAGACCCCTGTAATAGCCGGTGAGCTGCTGCAAGAGCTGGGTCATGCATTCAGCTCAAAGCCACTTCCTGATCTTGAAGTTGTGAGCTCCTCCTCTGACCAGAGTCCTCTGCTATGGAATCAGGTTGTTCTTTCCTCCCTCATTATTGCTCGTCTGATTAGTCAGAATGGGCTGCGTCGTGCTGCAGTGACAGCAACTCCCTAAAGCATGTCACCAGAGAGGGCTCTGCTCGGTGCAGTCACTCAGGGGCCTGATGATGGGACAGTCACCACCTCAAATACTGCAATCGTCGGGTCAGCGGGAAAAAGAGATTGGGGCGAATTGTGTGTAAACCCTTGATTTTCATGACTGGAAGTGACTTACTTACCTCACGTCTGCTCACATCTCATGGCCAAAGCAGGTCACGTGGATAGACTGATTTCATCGGGGTGGGGGAGAGCAATCCCTCCACAAGTCCACAAGCAAAGAGCCAGACACGTACAGTAGACAGCACCAATGATTCGTGCTGCACCAACTCTTCCTTTCCAGAAGGCAGACCGTCTGAGAAGCCATCTCTCCCAGTAAGGAAACTATCCGAACACAGATTTGAATTGACTCAATTTAAAGGGAATAAACCTTGACCCAATAAGGGAAAGTGATTTTCCCAAGATCATAATGGCACATTATTCCTAGAGGCCAGGCATGCTGGTAGGTATCTCGATCTCTATCTATCTCTATCTCTATCTTTCTTTCTTTTTTTTTTTTTTTTTAAAGATTTTATTTATTTATTTGACAGAGAGAGATCACAAATAGGCAGAGAGGCAGGCAGAGAGAGAGGAAGGGAAGCAGGCTCCCTGCTGAGCAAAGAGCCCAATGCGGGACTTGATCCCAGGACTCTGAGATCATGACCTGAGCCGAAGGCAGCGGCTTAACCCACTGAGCCACCCAGGCACCCTCTATCTTTATTTCTATCTCTATCTATTTCCTTCTCGAACCACAATCTCATGAAGACATATTGTTTTTGTTGGTTTATCCGTGTAGCCACTTGGGTATCTAGATCAATAAAAATTTTTACTAATTTTAACATGGATGGCTGGGAAGTAGGGATACTATTGTTGACTATTAACAAGGGAACTATTTAATTTAATAATCCCCTGGGCTTATAAAATGAGAGAGAGAGGATGGTTTTCTTCAAGGGAACCCACGTCCACATCCAAACAGCAATGCTGCCTTTCCCCTCAAAATGCCTCACTTCAGAGGCTGAGCTGTGGAAACTGAGCACCTACTCGTAGTCCAGGGCAGTGCTGGACACTCAAACCACAAATGCATTTGCACAATTAAACTGGACAGTGAGAGCAAAGGCATTGAAAGTCTCCCGGTTGCCATGTGTTGGGCTACTTGTTATCTTTTCATTTAGTCTGATTTAATCTTTATGCTAATATGGCAGGAAGGGATCAGTGGCCACACTTCATAGTGGAAAGTCTTGTTGGTCACAAGGTTAAATAACTAGTTGAGATGGTAAAACTAGTGATTAGAGACAACAACATTTGTCATTATCATCATACCCATTTATTGGGTAGTAAATCACAGATTGAAATGATTGTGGTCAATTATTTTTTGATGTTTGATCAGCATTCTCCAGCAGTGCCATGTACCTCTCTAGGTGCAGGGGACAGCTATGTCTTGGTACTACCATATCCACAGAGTTCAGCACTGTGTCTGGCTTATTATAGGTGTTTCACGAACAAGAAGATTTAATTATCACAGGACTGGGCTGCCTGATTTCCAGGCAGAGATGGAATGGAATTCCCCCCTGGCTTAGTCATTTTGTTCTACAAGCTGGGTTTGACCCTCTGCTACCCCCTTTCCTCTATAAGCTCCATCCCCATTTCGATGGAATATCTTTGACGTCTGCACATGAAATATCTTAATATTTTTATATCTCTCTCCTTTGTTCTTGTCTTCTCTTTCTACCTCTCTCCCTTTCTATACCCTCTCATTCATGTGTTTGCTCACTCCCTGTCTTACTGATCAAGATCTGGAAGTACCAGCTTCCAAACTCCCACCTGGAAAGTGGCTCATTGCTGGGTCATTTAATTCTGCAATGGGAAGGCACACTTCAAGCGCATACCAGAATTCGGTTTTTGATGTGGCGTCATGAAATCTCATTTAGTATCTCTGCTCATTAGTGTGCTGAAAATCCCTTTAATTATTTCATCCATCCAATTTTAATTTTGTAATGTAGCTGTGGAATGTAATAATTGAGTTTTGCGTACCCAGGCCTTCTTGAAAGTTGATGCAGTCTCGAAGAGACTTTTGCTCTGTGTTGTCCAGTGGCTCATCAATGCAGCAGCAACACCGCTAATTAGAGTGTGTCACGTGCGTGCTGGGTGTCTGCTTGCGCTAGGCGCGTTGGGCTGGTCAGGGTGATGCAGTAAGTAGGACAAAATGCCTTCCACCCAACAGCTCACAAAAGTTTTGGGGGAAAAAGACACATAAATAAGAAACCACTGTGTTTATGTAACAAAGGTGGAGGAGGAGTCATGCCTGGGGCAATGGGTGTGCAGTGGAAGACCCAGAATTCAGTCTTGTTGGCTGTGGTAGACAAAGTCTAAGGTGGGCCCCAGTTACACCCACATCTGGCATGCATGTCCTTGTGTCATCAGCTCCACCAGGAGGACCTGTGTCCTCCTGCGGTCCAATCGGATTAGCCGCTTGATCCTTCTTGCCGTCCGACTTCCCCTTGCTGGGTTTGATGAAGCAAGTGGCCCTGTGACCTGCCCTAGAGAGAGGCCCACATAGGAAGGAGTTGAGGGCTGCCTGGAGCCAAGTGCCAGAGAGAAACCGAGGTCTTGGGCTCAACAGTCTGCAAGGACATAGATTCTGCCAAACCCACATGAGCCTAGAGACAAGATCCCCCCTGGTTAGCTCTGGGCTGAGGACTGAGGCCCCGCTGATAGCTTTCGTGGTGGCTTCGTGGAGACTTAGCTACGCCATGCCTGGGCTCCCGACCCACAGAAACCAGAAGATGACACGCGTGGGGGGTTTACGCCGCTGTTTGTGGTGATACTGCTACGTAGCCGTGGTTAACCAGCACAATGCTTGATGAAATCTTTCTGGGGGACGTGCAGCCTGAGCTGTGTCCTGAGGAATGAGCAGGAGTTAGCAGGGGTGCATAAGGAGGAGTGCTGCTGAGAGGCAGGCACTGAAATCAGGGGCATAGCACAGGCAGGGTTTGGGGCAAGAAAAGGGCCGGAGCTGCCAAGGGGGCCGGTACGGAGAACCCTCTGAAATCGCCACCGTTTGACCCGTGTTGATTTGCAAAAATGCCAATTTCACCAGGTTTGACCTATGAGAAGTTGCCTGGTGCTACCGGAACTTAAATTTGGAGGCAAAAGGGTCCTATGAACACTCACTTAGACTCCTGTAATGACTTAAAAAAAAAAATTAAGATGGTCTGTCTTCATGAAATCCTCCCCATCCCCTCGAATGGATTTAAAATGTCAGAATTTCTCCAGGAATGTGGAGCGTCACAGACTAGCATTTCACTTGGTCATGGCAAGGTGGGGTGGGCGGCGGGGGTGGGGGCAGGGTGCTTGCCTCGAGGATCATGGAGGCGCTCACATCCCTGAGCCCCCCATGAGCTGGAAAGGTGTCCTCTGCATTTGGCAAACAAGAAGACTGTAGGTCAGGGAGGTGAGTACCCCTGACTTGAGGTGGAAACTCTCTCAATTTCTATCACCCTAGAAATGGGGATGTCCATCTCCTTGCATGCCTGCTGTCTCTGGGCTTGGATCACCTTGTCCCTTGCCTGCGAGTGTGGCCCCAGCCTGCCCCGTGCCTTCCTTCTCCCTCTGACTCACCAACTGCTTCCACCAGCGCCCAAGCCTCTCTGGTTCCATTTGCTCATCTCCCATCTCCTCCCCTGGGCCTGAGGTCTGAAAGGCGGACTTTGGGGCACATGCACACCCCCCCCCCCCCGCGCCCCTGCAATTTATGGACACCCAGGTAGGTCATGGCCTCTCTGCTAGACACTGGTGATTTAACCACACAAGCTTCTTCCAGCAAATTCCTTCACCCTTGGCTTCCGAGGCAGGGCCCTCCCCTTGTTGTGCTTCTCGCCTCTGATTGGTCCTTCCCGCTCTCCTTCACCGGTCCCTCCTCTTCTTTCCCCATTCTGCCCAGTAACTAGATGTGGAGGTTTCTCGGAGTCTGTCCTTCCTGTGTGGGTGCGTGGGTGACTGTGCTCACCCTCTCCCCTTCTCACCCGGAGTTAGCCTCCAGTGTAGGTGGCTGGCCATCAGATCTGTGTTTGCAGCCCTGACCTCTGTGGACCAAACACTCCAGCCTCATCACCTAACGGACATGAAGCTCGTGCAGGACTGGCTTCCCACAAACACGAGCATGCTGCTGTTCCCTCTGACTTGGATTCGTGTCCAAGCCTAGGCTGCCTTCCCCCACAAGCTTGCTCGTTTCTACTCATCCTTCAATACTCAGGTCGGCCATTGGCTCCTCCTGGAAGCACCATGAGCCCCTGGTAGGAAGTAGATAACCTCCCCCGTTTCCACCACTTTCCACTCTGATGACATTGCCTATTTGTGGCTGCCTCTCAGCTGTCTGTAAGCTTCTGGAAAGCACCGGTTGTCTTGTTCTTTTCCCTTGTATCCCTAGAGTCTGTCACTATGCCATTCATTCCTTCAAGAGGGATAATATGACACCTGCTCTTTGCTAGGTGCACCCTAGGCGCTGGGGACCCCAGATGAATGGGGGCTATGGATCCTCCCCTCATAGAGCTCACAGTGTGGTGGGGATACAAGATGAGGGTTATGACCCCCTGGGTGGTGTTTAGAATGAGGTTTTGTGGGGCCTTGGGGGAGTGCCACCTAATTCAGACAGGACAGACAGGGAAGGGTCCCCAAAGCTGAGACCTGGTGGAGGGATAGGAACCTGGATGCCCGTGGGGTAGGAGCTGAGGGTTGCAGATATTCTGGGTGGAGAAACCAACCGTGTGATGGTGCAGAGAAGGGAGGGAACGTGACTCCCTGGGGAACGTGACAGTGGCTCCTGTGGCCTGATCTAAATTGGAAGTGGGATTGCAGGAAGAGGAAGCAGGAGAACATTTAGGGCTCTGAGGGCAGTTTGGGGTGGCAGAGAGAGTCTGAAACCCCCAGGGGGAACACGAGGCATTTTGCAGCAACTCAGTGAGAGGCCATGGTGCAGATGTTTTCCAGCTGAAACTGTGTCAGTCTGAATTTGGCAAAGGTGCTAGCAGAGGACAGGCCGAAGACAGATGTCACATTCAGGCCTCCATCAACCGTCCTCCCACTCCCAGGAGGTCAGGATGCAGGACCAGTTAACACTTCTGATGGACGTCAGCAACGGAGACGCATTGACCTCTGATTCTGACTGTAGTCAGCCTGCAGTTTTCCTACTTAACAGAGGCTGGAACAAAGTTTTAATTCGGGCTTCTGCCACTGGGGCTTCCTGGAGCTGGGATTTACTTCTGTGAGGGTTTTGAGTGACCACATTGACTGCAGGTTTTTGCTGGCTTCAAGTGACAGAAAGAGAACAGATGTCCCCGCTTTGCTTTCTCAGTTTGCCTTGATCAGAAGCAATCAAGGCGTTGGGGCCGCTGCTGGGATCTGTGGGGAAATCAAGCTTCCGCTGGCCTCGTGGTGTCTGAGCCAGGAGCCTGAGCGTTACTGAAGACAGCCTGCTTCCCAGCTGGCCCAGATGCAGCCTTCCTAAGGCGGGTAATAAAGGCCGACTCAGCAGGACAATTTAGAAGTAAATTTGTCTGTTTCTGGAAGCACGGGAAAGAACCAAGAGAAATGATATTTATGTTAGATGTTACTTTCCCTGTGTTTTCCTTCAAAAGTCCTGATGATTTCTTTTTGTGTGGCTGTCTGGAGAAGTATTTCCAGCCTACCTGCCCCAGCGGCATGCGGCTTTGTGGGTTGGTAATGTGATGCAGTGGGGTGTGGAGGGGGGCTGCAGGCGGGAAATGGCTTTTCTCCCTCCCTGGGAAGATTCCCCTTACGTTTCTGCCCTGCTCGCCTCTCTGACACCACACCTTCTCTCCCCTCGACTCCAAGCTAACTTTGTACCCTCTGCCTGCCTAGGATTTGGCTCTTGCTGTCCTTGTGCTTTTCTCTTGAACTTGTGCACGGAGGACTCCTGTGCGTTCTCATATTGTGGCCAGAATTGACATCTCTTCACAAACAGTTCCCTTGATTGTGACAGCTCATTTTATGTCAGCTGGGTTGGGCCACATTTTCCAGATATGTGGTCAAACTTCATCCTGGATGTTTTCTGATGTATGTTGTGGATTAGATTAACAGTTAAATCGGTGCACTTTGAGGAGCTTGAGCTCTGTCATGTTGGTGTCTAATCAGTTGAAGTTTTTAACAGAACAAAGACTTCCCTCTCCAGAGCAAGAGGGGATGTTGTCTTTCAACAACCTAGGAACTTAAATTGTAACAACAGATCTTCCTACTGGTCCATCCTTCAGATTTTTGACTTGTCAACTCCATAATTGCATGAAACAATTCCTTAAAATAGGTCTCTCTCTGTCTCTCTCTCTCTACACACACACACACACACACACACACACACACACCCTACTGGTTCTTTCTCTGGAAAACCCTGATCAGTACCCTGATCATCCTGCCTAAATTCTTCCTTCTTTTTCTCTGACCAGTTCCTCTTCTCTATCACTGCCCTGTTTCCATTTCATAAGAATTGACACCATTTCCAATTAAAGTGTTTATATATTTGCTTATTCATTTACTGTCTCTTTCCCCCAATAGAATGCATACTCCTGAAGGTCAGGCACCTTACCTGTCTTGTGGATGGTTCTAACACCAGAACCTAGTGCAATCTCTAGGATATGAAAGATGCTGAGTAAATTATTAACTGAAATGAATGAAAATCTTTCATCTTAAAAATAAGCTCTCAAACAAAAACTTGCAAACAAATGTTTATAGCAGCATTATTTCTAATAGCTCCAAAGTGGAAACAGTCCAACATGTCCATCGATTGAGGAATGGATAAACATGTATGATGTATTCGTGCAATAGAATGTTATTCTGTTATAAAAAGGAATAAAGTCTTGATATATGCTACAATGTAGATGCATCTTGAACACATTATTCTAGAAGAATCTAGAACACATTGTCATTTGTGTCAAAGAATCCAAACACAAAAGGCCACATGGTGTATGATTACATTTAAATGAAATGTTCGCTGTAGGCAGACAGAAACAGAAAGCAGAGCAGTGGTTGTCTGGGCCTATAGGGAAGGAGGAAGAAAGAGTGGAAAGTGTTAAAGGGTTCTAGTCTCCATTTTGCAGTGATGGGATTGTTCTGGAATTAGATAGTGGCAATAGTTGTGCAATATTGTGAATGCACTAAAAGCCACTGAGTTGTACACTTTAATAGGATGAATTTCATGTTATGTGAACTTAACTTCAATTAAAATAAAGCATGTAGGTATCCATCATCTCAAGTAACTGTGACATCCACCCTGTGAGCAGATCCAGAAGTTAATGCTGAGTGGAGGCTAGAAATGATTGTCCTAGAGACCTACTGCTGGTTCACAGTGAGTATTTAAAGAGCTAGAACTATGTACAGAGACATAGTTGCAAGACATAGTACTGTTACATGAAAAGAAGAAATTGAATGTTAATTTATACTTATAAGCTGTGATTAGTCACCCATTACAGTGAATTTAAGTATTCTATACATACACATGCCTGGAGAAAGGGTGGGCTGGCTGACCCCCACCCCCGGGGGTGCCACTGAAGAGAGACGTAGTATGGGGAAGAAGTATGGGGAGGAAGGGGTCCCCAAGTATGGGGAGGAAGGGCTTACTTGTATGGTTTGAATTTCATAACTACAATGCTATTTTTATCTATCACTTATGCATGAATAAATGAATAAGAAATAATTCCATAGAAGTAAGTAATTAGATAGACATGTATTAGGACTGTCGTGCAGCTTATATGTTTTCACACCATTGACATAACTATCTTCACTGGACATCTTATCATATATAACTCAGAAAAAATAACAGTCACTTTCTGAGCTCTGTGGGCTAAACAAGGTATTAGTGAATAGTTATTGAATTATCAGTTTGCATTATTCTCCCCGTCTCTCCCCTACCTCCCCCACCCAGTTACACCCATCACACGACTATTAGTGAACAAGGTAAAAATAAATAAAAAAAAAATCTTAACTGAATCACATTTTTAAAATAACCTTTATAATATGCCATTTTTTTTTTTTTTAAAGTAAGCTCTATGCCCAGAGTGGGGCTTGAAACTCATGACCCTGAGATAGTGTCTCATGCCCTACTGACTGAGCCAGCAAGATGCCTCCTTATTTTCTTTTACACAAATGCTTATAGCAGTTTTATTGGTAAGAGTCAAGCCTGGAAACCCAAATTTCTATCAACGGGTGAATGATAGAAGACATTATTTTATATTATTATATATAGACAAACCAACACTGGTTTGAACACTACTCAGCAAAGAGAACACTACTCAGCAAAGAGAAACACCAAAAAACACATGACTACTTGGTTGAGTCTTTAAAACATGCCAAAGCAAAATTCTGATGACATAATTTGTTTGTTTGTTTGTTTTTTTAATTTGGCTTCTTGTGCTTTTGATATCATATCTAAGAAACTGTTACCTAATCTAAAGTTATGAGGATGGACGCCTATGTTTTCTTCTAAGGCTTTAATGGTTTCAGTTCTTACATTTAATTCCTTGATCCATTTGAATTAATTGTGTATATGGTGTGAGGTAAGGGCCCATCATCATTCTTTGCACGCAAGTATCCAGTTGTGCCCGCACCATTTGTTGGAAAGTCTAATCTTTCCCTACTGAATGGCTCCTGCTGCCCTCGCTGAGGGAAGTGTATACATATTTTTCAGTTGGCTTAAGCACTGACAAGTTGATCAAGCTATCTTTAATCAATATTTTTACCAAAAGCATCAAGGTCATTCTAACTATCTCAGTTTTATAGTTGAAGACAGTGCAGCCAGGGGAAATGAAAAAACTCATCTCAAAGAAGCAGGCTGGTCAGAGACAGAACAGGGATGAAGATCCAGCTTTCCGGATTCCGACTTTGCTGTCCTGTTAAATGAGTTACAGCTATCTGGATCCGTGACTGCTTTATTGTAAACCTTGCTGCATTATTTAAAATGAAGGAAAATGGGGAAAGCACTATCAAATTTTCTACAGCTCTTGAGAATTGAGACACACTTTCAATTTCAAAACAATAATAAGCTAGAGATATTTCCAAGACTGTTTCCTATACTAAGTTCCCTTGTCTTCACTACAACCGTAGAGGGGAGACATTTTTGTCCTTTTTCATGTACCAAGATAAGGATACAGGTGAGGTGAGGTAAGTGCTCAAGACCACACAGCTGGTGAGTGTGGCCAAGCTGGATTCAAAGCAGGTGGTCTGGCTCTGGGTTCGGGTCCCACACCACCATCTACTTGCCCTTTGAGGTCTCCTTGCTTGATGAAGGAAACATGTGAGTTTTTCTCTTTTAAGCCCAAAGCCTTTCCTGGGCTTAGCAGCGAGCTCTGTTTCCTTTGCTTTGGGTCAACCCTCCACTAGTTTCCCCACTACCTCTGTCAGAGAAAAAGTCCAACTAAAATCAGAAAGAAACAAGGAACAGAGATCAAGAAAATTAGTCCTTCAAAACCCACCAGCCCAGAGGGTTTCCAGGCTCATAGATTCCTTCATCAAACATGAAGTCCTTTGGTCCCTGGGTCGTGACTGACACTGAGCTAGGCACCATGAGAGAAGAGTAGTCCCCGAAGGGCTTAGGAGCTAGTGGAGGGAGAAGCTGTGTAGGGAATGAAGTCCCATGAGGTATTCGGGCTCCAGGATGGGAACAGAGGACCACAAGGGAGAATGCACATGTCCGCTTGGGTACAGAGGATGCCTCAGGACAGAAGAGGTGCGGGAGCTGAGACCTATTGAAGATGGGGCGGGGCTCAGTAAATGGGCAAGTGTGCTGTGTTGCAACGTGGGCTCCTGCAGGCAGGCAGTCTGGGGTCATGCCTGTCTTCACCGTTTACTAACTCTGTGGGCTTAGGCATGTAATTGGATTTCTTGAATCCTCCCTTCTTTGGTCTTTAACATGGGTCTACAAGTACAGCCCACCTTGTTGGACAGTTGTCAGGATCAAACAAGGTAATTCCTGCGCAGCTCTCAAAGCAGGGCTGGTAGCCACTCTTCACATGTGGCTGTGTTGTCAGTGTTTCAGTCTGTGATGGTCCGGGCAGATACCTGGAGGGAGTCTGAGAGGTGAGGAGGGGACCTCAGATTTGCCTTTGTAGTTGACTCCACGTGGCAGGTGATGGGAATCAACCAAGAGCTTTACAGAGGGTGATGGAGGGGTCCCGCCGGTATGGGGGAAGCTATATCAGCGTGTACTGGGGGAGCATTAGTGCGGGTGGGCAGTAAGGGGGCTCACCTCAGTGAGAGGCCAGGTCACCCCACAGAGATGCTGAAGCTCTGTGGACAATGGCCCAGGTTGCACGTGAGGGAGGAGGAGCCTGGGAGAGATGAGTAGCTTTTGGCTTTCCAGATTGTTGGTGTCAGTGTTTAGTTGTGATTTAATGGGGATATGGAAGGGGGCACAGGGGACAGGAAGCTGAGGGTTGAGTGTTGCAATGAGCTCCATGTCTCCACTTCCATGTCTCAGCCCCATAAGCTTGATTTCACTGAGTCAGAAACTGGGTCTCTGGCTTCTCCACTCCCAAGCCCTGGCATTTGCCACACTGTTGGCCCGTGGGTGTTGAACTCACACATGGGTGGTCTCTGCTCCGGGGCTCAGAGTCTGCTGCACTAGTGCCTGGCCACCCAGTGCCTCAGTTTCCTTGTTTGCAAAATATGGCCCCTGGCTGTACCCATGACAGAAGGTTCAAAAGGTAATATATCTAAGGCCCTTTGAGAGGGGCCTGGCATGCAGTCTGTGCTCAGCAAGGGAATATTTTTACTCTCCACTCTCAGGGCTCAGAACCGAGTCTGCTCTGTGGTAGACATTTTACAAGTGATGCCTTGAAAGAAGGTATTTAAATGTAGTTGGGGTGCCTGGGTGGCTCATTGGTTAAGCCTTTGCCTTCTGGCTCAGGTCATGGTCCCAGGGTCCTGGGATGGAGGCCCACACTGGGCTCTCTGCTCAGTGGGGAGCCTGCATCCCCCTGCCTCTCTGCCTACTTGTGATCTCTCTCTCTCTCTCTCTGTGTCAAATAAATAAATAAAATCTTTAAAAAAAATGTAGCTCAACTCTTTCCACCAAGCAGACCAGTAAGAAAATGCTCCACGCACTTAAGACATTGACATCCTCTCCTTCTGCTAGGTAGAGGGACCCCAGACTGACCATTGGAACTGCTTTCTGGGTCCCTGCAGCTTTTTGATGAGACCCCTGATCATCTGACTATCCTTTCTCCCTTTGTTCTCAGACCATAATTGACACGGCTTTCTCCTCGCCTAGGAGGTTTCAGTTGCCGACTGCAGTAGGAGAAAGAGCTATGGCTTCACCATTCTGGGCTCAGAGGGTGAGAGCCCATAACAGAGTAGAATATCATAGTCAATGAGCTTGCCCAGGCATGCGGTGGAGGGTGAGCAGGGGGGCACCTTGGAGATGGCCAGAGTTACAGGTCCCCAGGCAATGGGCCTGCTGACTTGAGCGTGAAAGAAAGGGTAGACAAGAAATTCAAAGTTCAGTCTCGAGCCAGGATGGCCCATAGCTGCCAAGGTTAGTGCAGCCCCAGGACCATCGACTTAGCATGCCAGCAGAGTGTAGGTGGTCAGCTCGAGGATTTCGGAGCCAGAACGCCGGGGTTTGAATCCACCACAACTTCTTACTTATCTGTGTTAGGTTTGATTGAGTCACTTAACCTTTTTGTGCCTCAAAAGACCCATCTGCCAAACGGAGAATAATTATAGTGTCTATTTCATTGGGTTGTTGCAAGAAATAAAAACATAGGAAGTGCTTAGAATAGCACTTGGCATGCTGTGAGCACTCAAAAAACATCAATTATTGCTGTTATTATTTTCCAGAGTGGAAAGACATGGCCAAGGAAGGCACCTGGAGCTGGGGAGTGAGCCCCAGACTGGGAGTGGGGCCACCTGGTTTCCCATTCCAGGTCTGTCATCCAAAGTACTGTGACCTTTGGTTTTCTTTATTTATATGGACTGAACTCCCCTGGGATGCAAGCTTGCTGTTCAGGCCCTCTCTGATTTTCTCCCCACGCATCTAATGTGTCTAGTGCCCTAACCTCGTGAAGGGTTTGTGCGTCCCAAACCTGTCACTTCCAAATCTATCTTAGGCCCCCAGACTTACTCTTTTCCAGTTGCTGTCGGCTCCCACGGTCAACTCTATTTGTGCATCCAGGACTTGACACATAGTAGATGCTCAATAAATATATGTTCAGTGACTGCTCTCCCCACCTTTTTTTTTTAGGATTTTATTTATTTATTTGAGAGAGAGAGAGGCGGCGGGTGGGGGGGGCAGAGAGAGAGAGAGCGCGCGCGAGAAAGCTTGAGCGCCCTAGCAGGGAGGGAGGAACAGAGAGAGAGGGAGAAGTGGACTCCTTGCTGAGCAGGGAGCCCATGCAGGGCTGGATCCCAGGACCCTGAGGTCATGGCCTGAGCCTTAGGCAGCTGCTTAACTGACTGAGCCACCCAGGCTCAGTCCTTCTCACAACATTTTTGGAGATCCTTTCCAGGAAGCCTGCCACCAACACAGCAGGTTGGTGAGTGTCCCCTTGGGTCTCCTCAGCTCTGGTTAATTCCTAGTCATGTACCAGCCCTCCCCTCAGGCATCATTTCCCAGGAAATCCCTCCCCAGGGACAGAGCTGTGCCTCAGGGACCCACGGCCCTAGTTACCTCTCTGAATCTTCACCTTTGGGCAACAGTCAGAAAGCCAGATGAAGCTTCAATGGGGAAATAGTGGTGATTAAAAGCGATGTTGAGGGACAAAGATTTGGGGTGAGTGAGGCATGGAACAGCAACCTGGGAATAAAAAGAGTGAAATGAGAAAAAAAATGTTTTACTTGGTTGATTTTTTTTTTTCCTGAAATCTAAAAAGCAAAGCTAGAGTAGGGATTCGAACCACTGAAGTGTATATGGCTTCTCGCTCAGCTGACCTTTATTCTGCATCCAGGCAGGTAGCGCGATCTTAAAAGTGTTTTGATGTCTGGTACAAACCCATGAGGGAGAGGAGTGGTGGATGTAGGGAGCAGGGCGGAATGGGGGAGTGTGCTTTTGTCTCCCACCCCCACAACGTTCACCACATCCTTCTCCAAGGAGCTGCTTCCTTTCTCTGAACCTGGGCCCTGCCAACGACAAGGCAGGACCTGGACCTGGATCTTCCTTGTTCCCTCTTGTATTTCTAGGCTTCGCACGGCGTGTGCACAGCACATGTATATTAACATGGGTGACTTTGGCCAAGAGCAAATCCTGAGAGGACAGGCTTGGGGAGACGGGTCCTGCCTGTGTGCCTGAGACGGGGTGGGGGTGGGGAGGGAACTGCAGAGACATATGGAGACCTGGTATTCATCAAGGGCTCTTGCTGTGGCAACTCAAAGTCCCCCAACCCAAGTGGCAAACCAGGCACTTTCTAATCCCAGACTTCAGTGTTCAGAATTCCACCTGCTTGCACGCAGATACAAGCGCACTGTCCATTCCTAGCTTTTATTAAAAAATGAAGGGGACAGTGTGACCTCCGTTCTATCGTATTGCTGCTTTATCTCTTAAATTCTTCTCGAATCGGGTGTAGAGGTGAGGAGCTACTTGTGAGACCACTTTAAATTTTGACATCATTTGGCTTTAGTATAATGCTAATGGCCGTAAATATCATTATTGCTCTGGTTATGATTATTTTGCATCCTCAGTGTTTCTCAAAGGCCAGTACCTCTAGACACCTGCACTAGATCACATGACAAGGTGAGAGCTGCTCATCAACTTGTGCGTTCCTGTGCATTTTCTAGACCTAGTCAGAATTTCTGCAGGAGCTTGGCCAGGATGTTCATTTTTAGCAACCCCTGCAGTAACTCTTAGGCAAAGCAGAATTTGAAAGTCACTGCGTTTTCTTATTTAATTCTCAATAGAGACACACAACCGTGTGTGTGTGTGTGTGTGTGTGTGTGTGTATTAAAGAACAGATTTTATATATATGTATACATTTTTTTTTTTTTCATTCACACCTGAGGGACCTCAGGCTTATTACATTTAGTAACCAACTGCCCAGGGCCACAAAGTCAAGAGTGGTGGGGTTATGACATCTGCATTTCCTCCTTGAGCACTTGCCCTCTCTTCCCAAATTTGAGCTGTTCCACTTGCTAGGTCTGTGTCATACTCTGAGGGCGAGTGGGAGTGTAAAAGTGGTTTCCGGAGCTCACTCTGGTTATACTGGAATTGACCTGGATGAGAGGGGGGCAAGCAGCTGGAGGTGTGGGCAGACATTTTAAGATAAGGGATATATACCAGGGGTCACAGGAGTTTGAAGAAAGGAGACTGATATCTGGCCTAAGCTGGAGAAAATTCCAAGAACAAAGTAAGGTTGTCTGGAGTGAGTCAGATCGGCCTAGGGAAGAGTGTGGAAGGATGTCCCAGGTGAAGGGGAACAGCCCAGACAAAGGTACGACGGTAGGAAATGATGAGCGAGTGTGAGAGCCCTTGCAGCCCAAGCCACATCAGTCGCACAGCTGGCAGGCCGTAATGACTTGGGCCTGGCTTATTAAGCACATTTGAAAATTGGGTGAATTGCTTGATTTGGTAAAAAATTACATGGTACATTTAATCAGGCCTCCTTTAAGGAACAAATGTCATTAAACACCACTTAATTAGCCACTCCTGCAGCCTGACTGGGTGAAAATTATATCCTTGACAAACTACAAAACATTTTTAAGGTCAAATATGGAGAGTAAAAATACCACTGGATGCCCTCGGGTAATAGGCCCATAAAAGCTCCCTCATTTTCATTCACTGAAAAGATTCATTCTGGATTGCAGTAATCAGAACTTGATGGGCTTTCCTTGGAACAGAATCTTAAGACCCAGGGTGTGTTGGTCTTTATGCTAAAGGAGTGAAAAATAAAAGAGCCAGAAGAATAGACACATACACATTCAATAATATACTTGTTTATCAGCCTGCTGATTTGTTATGGGAATAAAAATGTCTCCTTGCTCTATTAACCCAGGGTACTGTGGTATATCATAGCAATCTGGGCTCTGGCTAGGCCAGGACAAAGCAAACAAATGAGAGAAAATTCAAGAGATGAAGTGGAGGATGCCATCACTTACTTCACTGCATTTTTATTTTATTTTATTATTTTAATTTGCAACATTTTGTTTATTTACTAAAGCTACATTGTTTCTCTTTTATTTTTTTATTTATTTAAAAAAATTTATTATTTTATATTAGGCGCCATACAGTACATCAATAGTTTTTGATGTCGTGTTCCATGATTCATTGTTTGTATATAACATCCAGCGCTCCATGCAATCCATGCCTCCTTAATACCCATCACCAGGCTCACCCTTCACCCCCACCCCCTCCTCTCTAAAACCCTCAGTTTGTTTCCCTGAGTCCATAGTCTCCCCCTCTGATCTCCCCCCACTTCATTTTTCCCTTCCTTTTCCTAATGTTCTCCATGGTATTCCTTATGTTCCACAAATAAATAAAACCATATGATAACTGTCTTTCTCTGTTTGACTTATTTCACTCAGCATAAGCCCCTCTAGTTCCATTCATGTCGATGCAAATGTTGGGCATTCATCTTTTCTGATGGCTGAGTAACATTCCATTGTATATATGG
Organism: Mustela lutreola; assembly: GCF_030435805.1. Taxonomy (NCBI): domain Eukaryota; kingdom Metazoa; phylum Chordata; class Mammalia; order Carnivora; family Mustelidae; genus Mustela; species Mustela lutreola. The sequence continues at coordinate 6,631,179 of NC_081292.1, read as the reverse complement.
ACCACATCTTCCTTATCCATTCATCTGCTGAAGGGCATCTTGGCTCTTTCTGGAGCTCCCTCTGGTTATACTGGAGGGCATCTTGGTTATTGTAGACATTGCAGCTCTGAACACTGGGGTGCATCAGGCCCTTCTTTTTACTACATCTGTGTCTTTGGGGTAAATACCCAGTAGTGCAATTGCAGGGTCTAGGGTAGCTGTATTTTTAATTTTTTGAGGAACCACCAAACTGTTTTCCAAAGTGGCTGCACCAACTTGCATTCCCACCAACAGTGTAAGAAGGTTCCCCTTTCTCTACAACCTCTCCAACATTTGCTGTTTCTTGTCTTGTTAATTTTAGCCATTCTAACTGATGTAAGTTGGTATCTCAGTGTGGTTTTGATTTGAATTTCCTTGATGGCTAAGGAAGTTGAACGTTTTTTCACATATCTGTTATCCATTTGTATGTCTCTTTTGGAGAAGTGTCTGCTCGTGTCTTCTGCCCATTTTTTGACTTGATTATTTGTTTTTTGGCTGTTGAGTTTGAGAAGTTCTTTATAGATCTTGGATACCAGCCCTTTATCTGTAGTGCCATTTGCAAATATCTTCTCCCATTCTACAGGTTGCCTCTTAGTTTTGTTGACTGTTTGCTTTGTTGTACAGAGATTTCTTTAACTTGATGAAGTCCCAAAAGGTCATTTTCACTTTTGTTTCCTTTCCTTTGTCTTGAAAGAATTTGCTGAGGCTGATGTTGAAGAGGTTAGTGCCCATATTCTCCTCTAGGATTTTGATGGTTTCCTCTCTTACATTGAAGTCTTTCATCCATTTTGAGTTTTTCTTTGTGTGTGGTGTAAGGGAATTGTCATATTTCATTCTTCTGTATATAGCTGTCCAATTTTCCCAGCATCATTTATTGAAGAGACTGTCTTTTCTCCATTGGATATTTTTTCTTGGATATTTTTGACCATAGAGTTGAAGGTTTATATCTGGGCTCTCTATTCTATTCTATTGATCTATGTGTCTGTTTTTATGCTAGTACCATGCTGTCTTGCTCATCACAGGTTTGTAATATAGCTTGAAATCAGAAAGCGTGATGCCCCCAGCTTTGTTTTTCTTTTTCAACATTTCCTTGGTGATTCAGGGTCTATTCTGGCTTCATAAAAATTTTAGGATTGTTTGTTCCAGCACTTTGAAAAATGCTATTAGTATTTTGACCTGGATGACATTGAAAGTATAGACTGCTCTGGGCAGCATAGACATTTAGCAATGTCTATTCTTCCAATCCATGAGTATGGAATATTTTTCCATCTTTTTGTGTGTTCTTCAATTTTTTCAAGTGTTCTGTAGTTTCTAGAGTATAGTTCCTTTACCTCTTCGGTTAGATTTATTTCAAGGTATCTTATGGTTTTTGTGTTATTGTAAATGGAATCGATTCCCTAATTTCTCTTTCTATAATTACATTGTTAGTATACTAGAAAGCAGCTGATTTCTATACATTGATTTTGTATCCTGCCACATCACTGAATTGCTGTATGATTTCTAGTAATTTGGGGGTGGAGTCTTTTGGGTTTTCCACATAAAGTACCATCTCTGGGACAAAAAAGGGCTTGATTTCTTTGCCAATTTGAATACCCTTTATTTCTTTTTGCTTTCTGATTGTCGTTGTTAGGACTTCTAGTACATGTTGAACAATAGTGGCAAGAGTGGGCATCTGTGTCGTGTTCCTGATTAAGGGGAAGGCTCTCAGCTTTTCCCCTTTGAGAATGATATTCACTGTGGGCTTTTCATAGATGGTTTTTATGAAGTTGAGCAATGTTCTTTCTATCCCTATACTCTTAATAAGGAAAGGATGTCCTATTTTGCCAAATGCTTTTTCTGTATCAATTGAGAGGAACATGTGTTTCTTTTCTCTTCTCTTAGTAATGTGTTCTAACACACTAATTGATTTGTGAATGTTGAACCACCCCTGCATCCCAGGGATAAATCCCACCTTGTTGGTGATGGATAATCCTTTTAATGTATTGTTAGATTCTATTAGCTAAGATCTTATTGAGAATTTTGGCATCTATATTCGTCAGGGATATTGGTTTGTAATTCTCCTTTTCGATGGGGTCTTTGCCTGGTTTTGGGATCAAGATAATGCTAGCCTCATAGAATGAGTTTGGAAGTTTTCCTACTGCTTCTATTTTTTTAAACAGTTTCAGGAGAATAAGTATTATTTCTTCTTTGTATGTTTTGTAGAATTCCCCAGGGAATCCATCAGATCGTGGACTCTTAATTTTTGGGGAGATTTTTTTTTTTTTTAAATACTGCTTCAATCTCATTATTGGTTATTGGTCTATTCAGGTTGTCTATTGGTCTGTTTCTTCTTGCTTAAGTCTTGGTAATTTATAGGTTTCTGGGAAGGCATCCATTACTTCCAGGTTGCTTAATTTATTGGCATATAGTTGTTGATAATAGTCTCTAAATATTGTTTCTATTTCCTGTTGTTAGTCGTGATCTCTCCCCTTTCATTCATAATTTTTAATTTGAGTCCTTTCTCTTTTCTTTTGGATAAGTCAGACCCATGGTTTATTTATTACTTTTATTTTTTTAAAGATTTTATTTATTTATTTGACAGGCAGAGAGGCAGGCAGAGAGAGAGGAGGAAGCAGGTTCCCTGATGAGCAGAGAGCCTGATGTGGGGCTCCATCCCAGAACCCTGGGATCATGACCTGAGCCAAAGGCAGAGGCTTTAACCCACTGAGCCACCCAGGCGCCCCTGACCAGTGGTTTATTGATCTTATTAATTCTTTCAAAGAACCAGCTTCTAGTTTTGTTGATCTGCTCTACTGTATTTCTGGTTTCTAATTCATTGATCTCTGCTCTAATCTTATTTCTTTTCTCGTGTGTGGATTAGGCTTTATTTGTTGTGCTTTCTCCAGTTCTTTAAGGTTAGTTTGTGTATTCAGGATTTTTCTGTCTTTTTGAGTGAGGCTTGGATGGCTATGTATTTCCCCCTTAGGACTGCCTTTGCAATATCCTATAGGTTTTGGACTGCTGTGTTTTCATTCTCACCGTTTTCCATGTTTAAGTTCTTCTTTGATTTCCTTGTTGACCTAAACATTCTTAAGCAGGATAATCTTTAGCTTCCAAGTGTTTGAATTTCTTTCAAATTTTCTCTTGTGATTGAGTTCCAGTTTCAAAGCATTGTGGTCTGAATTTACGCAGGGAATAATCTCAATCTTTTGGTATTGGTTGAGACCTGATTCATGACCCAGTATTTGGTCTTTCTTGAGAAAGTTCTATGTGTGTTCGAGAAGAATGACTATTCTGTTGTTCTATGGTGGAATGTTCTGTATGTATCTATGAGATCCATTTGGTTCAGTGTGACATTCAAGGCTCTTGTTTCTTTGTTGATTTTCTGCTTAGATGCTCTGCCTATTGTTGAGAGTGGAGTGTTGAGGTCTCTTAATATTAATGTATTATTATCAATATGTCTCTTTATTTTGGTTAACAGTTGGCTTATGTAGTTGGCTGCTCCCATGTTGGGGGCATAGATATTTACAATTGCTAGATCCTCTTGTTGCATAGACACTTTAAGAATGACATAGTGTCATCAGGGTGCCTGAGTGTCTCAGAGGGTTAAGCATCTGCCTTTGGCTCAGGTCATGATCTCAGGGTCCTGGGATCGAGTCCTGCATCAGGATCTCTGCTCAGCGAGGAACCTTTTTCCTCCTCTCTCTCTCTCTCTCTCTCTCTCTCTCTCTCTCTCTCTGCCTCTCTGCCTACTTGTGATCTCTGTCTGTCAAATAAATAAATAAAATCTTAAAGAAAAAAAAAAGAATCACATAGTGTCCTCCTGGGGGATGGTGGAGGGAGGGATAGGGTGGCTGGGTTATGGACATTGGGGAGGGTACGTGCTACAGTGAGTGCTGTGAATTGTGTAAGATTGATGATTCACAGGCCTGTACCCCTGAACTAAATAATGCATATATGTAAAAAAAAAATGACATAGTGTCCTTCTGTACCCCTAACTACAGTCTTTAGCTTAAAATCTAATTTGTTTGATATGATAATTACTACCCCAGCTTTTTTTTTTTTTTTTTTTTTTTGAGGTCCATTTGCATGAAACATGGTTCTCCATCACTTCACTTTCCATCTGGATGTATCTTTAGGTTCAAAACGAATCTCTTGTAGACAGCATATGGATGTGCCATGTCTTTTTATCCAGTCTGTGACTCTGCCATTTCATAAGACCATTTAGGGCATTCACATTGAGTGATCATTGAAAGATATGATTTTATTGTTATCATGTTGACTGTGAAGTCCTTGTTTCTATAGATTGTCTCTTCAAATTCCCTATCACTCTTCGGGTCTTTCTTCTTTTATAGAACTCCCATAATATTTCTTGCAGGACTGGCTTGGTGATCACATATTCTTTTAGTTTATGCCATATTTGGAAACTCCTTGTCTCTCCATCCATTCTGAATGACAGCCTTGCTGGATAAAGTGTTTTTGGCTTCTTGTTTCTCTCATTTAGTACCATGAATATGTCTTGCTAGCCCTTTCTGGATTGGCAGGTCTCTGTGTAGGTCTGACATTATTCTGATGTTCCTCCCTCTTTCCCTTTGCCACTTTCAAGATTGTTTCCTTGGATCTAAGATTTGCAAATTGGGGACGCCTGGGTGGCTCAGTTGGTTAAGCAGCTGCCTTCGGCTCAGGTCATGATCCCAGTGTCCTGGGATCGAGTCCCACATCGGGCTCCTTGCTCTGCAGGGAGCCTGCTTCTCCCTCTGACTCTGCCTTCCACTCTGTCTGCTTGTGCTCACTCTCACTCTCTCTCTGACAAATAAATAAATAAAATCTTAAAAAAAAAAAGATTTGCAAATTGTATTATTATATGTCATGGCATTGGCCTGCTCTCATTGATCTTGGGAGGGGTCCTCTCTGCCTCTTGGACATGAATATATGTTCCTTTTCCCAGATTAGGGAAGTTCTTACCTATAATTTGCTCAAATATATCTACAAGACCTCTCTCTCCACCCCCTCAGGGACCCCAATAATTCTGATATTGGAACATTTCCATTGAGTCACTAATCTCTCTCAGTTTGATTCCTTGGGTTTCAATTTGTTTTTCCCATGCAGCCTCAGTCTTCTTCTTTTCTATCATCACCGCATTAAAAACAGAACAAAACAAAACAAACAAACAAACAAACAAAAACTTCTAAGTCATGTACAATAGTCACAAAGGAAAACACAATAAGTGCACAGATTAATGAATTTCCATAAGCTAAAATCACTCTTGTCACCAGCACCACCAGATCCAGAAATCATGAATGATCACCTGCCCAGAGCCCTTCAGTGTTCTCTGTTCACTATCGCCTGCTTTCTGCACTCTGTGGGTGATTCCTGTCCTGACTTCTCAGAATAGAGGTGGATTTTACCTGCTCATTACTTTGTATGAATGGCATGTGTGCACTCTTGCTCTGCTTCTTTGGTTCAGCATAGTTTTTGAGATGCATACGTTGTTACATGTGCTGTAATGTTTGACTCTTATTGATATATTATGTTCCATTGGGTGAATGTGCTACAATTTATTTACTTTTTTTTTGGCTCATGAATATTTGAGAAATTTTTACTTTGGAGCTGTTGTGAATAGTGCTGTTATGAACATATCTTTTGTTGAGCATATGAGATGTAGATGTGTCTATTTAGGCACCATACCCCTGTCACTTTGAGTGTGCACATGGGTAGCTGGAATGTACATGACTTCACTGCCTTATGACATGCATAAGTAGGAAGAGTATTAATATATAGCAATAATACTAGATACAGTATTCTGCATATCTATTTATCTATCTATATTCTATCCATCTGTCTTCTATCTGTTTATTCCTTTAAACCATCATTTGAGTGCAAAAACTTCCAGTTCATTTATCTCTTTGACCTGGAGACAAATGAACTGCTTGCTTGGTACATACAAAAAAATCTCAATATATATGTTTAATGAAGGAATGAGCATTGAGTTGGGTGACCTGGATTTTAGTTATTCAGATTCTTTGGGCCTCAGTTTTCTTGTCTGTTTGTTAATTGAAGAATGTTGACTGAGAGGGTTAAGATTTCTACTCAAGGAAATTATACAGTAGTGCCCCACTCTTCTGCGCCTTACCTTTGTAGTGTGGGGAGTATTCAATTCTTCTTTTTTCCCATCAGTTTCTTATTAATTTCTTATTAATTAATTTCTTATTAATTTTCTTATTAACCTAGATTGGAACTCTGATATGATATTTTCCCCCAAGAGAGAAGATGTTCTAGTTACAATCAGCACCATCAAGCCATAATAAAATGCTAGTAAATTGTTATGGTAGTGAAAAAACTCTTTTCTTTCTTCTGGTCATTGACTTCCCCATCCTGCCTTACCCCACAGAAATCCCTGTTGGATATTTTTGTATGTATCATGTCATGCTGAAGTGTTGTCTAAATATATTCTTCTATTCATTTAAGATATAGCATAATCCCATTGATGCAAATAATAAATGTGATTTGAAAATTTCGAGAAAGCCTCATGCTGTTTTCCACAATGGCTGCACTGGTTTGCATTCCCATCAGTAATACAAGATGGTTGCTTTTTCTCCACACCCTTCCCCATATTTGTTGTTTTTTTGTGTGTTTTTGCGTTAGTCATTCTTACAGGTATGAGGTGATAGCTCATTGTGTGTGTGTGTGTGTGTGTTTAAATTTTTTATTTCTTTTCAGTGTAACAGTTTCTCTTTAAAAAAAAATGAGATGTCAAATAATTTATTCATTCATTTGACTTCCCTGCCTTGTTTTTAAAGTGGGTAAAATAGGATTTACCTAGTTAGATCACAAAACCTCTGATCATGATGGACTCAGGGCTCAGGAAATGATTCTCAACCATCTGATCCTTTCTGAGGCCAATCCCTTTAAAAATGAAAGCTGACATGTTCATTAGATCAGGCACAGGCCCTGCAGCATTGAGCAGGTTGATGCCTTCTCAATTCCTTCAGTTCCTTATCTACAGAATGGCAAATCTAGGTACAACTATTTCTAGCTTTTACATTATCCTCCAAAATTGTATTTTTGTTAAAGGAATTTGGGGAGAAGTAGGTGATGGAATGTGGTAGATTGCATTAGTATTTCTGATATTGTCCCTTTTTCTTGTGTCTTTTCCCTAAGACCCTATACTGCTATTTGATAGGATTGGAGGAATTTGCTCCCCCCACCCCATCAATGTTGGGTATGGCCTGAATCTTTGATATGTGGGTGGGTAAACAGAGTATCAGTTCTAAGCCAAGACCATACAAAGCATTGCAGGCTGCCCTTCTTGTGTCTCCAACCTCAGCCATGAGAACATGTTACTGGACACAGCTGTTACTCCTTTATTCTGGACCCCAGAATGAACAAATGTACAGCAGAGCATTCCCAACCATCTCACTAACCTGTGGACTTGGGGATAAGGTTCACTATTGTGTTGCTCAAGGAAAAACAAAAAATATCCTTTTGTCGTAAGAGCAGCAATGGCAAAACATATCTTTGCCTTGGATGTCTACTCCTCATATGTAGAAGAGTGGAGACCTGTCATAGGTACTAAGCAATATTATTAGCATTCTGTATAAAAGTCCTTGTTGAGCTTTTTACTAATATTATTTCTATTTTTAACAACTACTTTATGAAGAGGTATGGTCATTGCCATTTTATAGAAGACAAAATGGTGCTCAAAGAAGTCAGGAGGCTTGCTCAAGTTTATGTAATTAACAAGTGGCAGGGAGATGGGAGGTCATCCCAGGTTAGCTTGGAACCACTTTGTTCTGCCCCTTTTCAAAAGTGTGGACACATCTCCAGAGGCAAGAAAGCAAAAGCAAAAATGAACTATTGGGACTTCATCAAGAGAAAACCTGCACAGGTAATGAAACAATCAACAAAATTAAAAGGCAACCTATGGAATGGGGAAAGATATTTGTGAATGACATATTGGATAAAGGGCTAGTATCAAAAATCTGTAAAGCCTTTGTCAAGCTCATAAGCCAAAAAACCCAATTAATCTAGTTAATCTAGTTAAGATGAGCACCTAGGTGGCTCAGTTGGTTAAGCATCTACCTTTGTATCAGGTCATAATCCCAGGGTCCTGTGATCAAGTCCCACATTGGGCTCCTCTCATTAGCGGGGAGCCTGCCTCTCCCTCTGCCTGCTGCTCCCTCTGTTTATGTTCCCTTTCTGATAAATGAATAAATAAATCTTAGAAAAAGAGAAATGGACAGAAGGCATGAACAGAAACTTCTCCAAAGAAGACACACATATGGCTAACAAATACATGAAAAGATGCTCAACATCACTTATATTCAGAAAACTACAAATCAAAATCACACTGAGATACCACCTCACACAGGTCAGAATGGCTTAAAGTAACAATTCAGGAAACAACAGATATTGGTGAGGATGCCGAGAAAGGGGAATCCTCTTACACTGTTGGTGTAATGCAAACTGGTGCAGCCATGCTGTTAAACAATATGGAGGTTCCTCAATAAGTTACAAAATAGAGCTACTCTACAACCCAGAAATTGCACTGCTATGTACTTATTGAAAGGATACAAATATAGTGATTCAAAGGGGCACATGCATCCCAATGTTTATAGCAGAAATGTCCACAATAGCCAAAATATGGAAAGAACTCTGATATCCATCCATCAACAGATGAATGAATAAAGAAAATAAAGAAGATGTGGTATATGTATATACGCATTGGAATATTACTCAGCGATCAAAAAGAATGAAATCTTGACATTTGAAATTACAGGGATGGCACTAGAGTGGATTATGTCAAGCAAAATAAGTCAGTCAGAGAAAAAGAAGTACCATATGATCTCACTCATATGTGGAGTTTAAGGAACAAAACAGTTGAACATAGAGGAAAGGAAGGAAAAATAAGATTAAAAACAGAGAGGGAGGCAAACCATAAGACCCTTAAAGGAAAGATTTATTTATTTATTTTAGAGAGATAGAGAGTGGAAGGAAAGGCAGAGGGAGGGAAACTTGAAGTAGACTCTCTGTTGAGCATAGAGCCAGATGTGAAGCTCGAACCCATGACCCCTGAGATCATGACCAGAGTCAAAGGCAAGAACTGAGCCACCCTGATGCTCCAAGAGACTCTTAACTATAGAGAACACTGAGGGTTGTTGGAAGGGAGGTTGGTGGAGAGATGGGCTAAATGGGTGACGGGTGTCAAGAAGGGCATTCATTTTGGTGAGTACTAGGTGTTATCTGTAAGTGATGAATCACTAAATTTTACTCCCAAAACTAATACTGCACTATATGTTAACTAATTTGAATTTGAATAAAAACTAGGAAAAAAAAAGGAAAAAGAAAAAAAAAGTGTGGGTGCATGTGAAGAGCAGGTGAATTTTGTGGTGTGCTGCAATGCATTCTCATGGAAATCTTGTGTGCAAGTATAGGTCACGTAGAAAATAGACAGGGCCAAAGTGGGACTCAGGTTATAAAGTTCAAAGTGTGAGGGAGAGCTTTGGATTGTACTCTTGGATCATGGGTGTGGCAAGAATCTTGGTGCTCACTGAATACTTGGCCCTTCTTTATTCCCAGCCATTCTTCTGGTTATATTGGGGCATTACAACTAGGCTCTGGCTCTATAGTCTCCTTGGAAGCCATGTGAGTCAGGTGATGTAGCTACCAGATGGAAGTAGCCTCTGCCTAAAATCACCACTGCAAAGACTGTCACTAAGAGCTACTCAACCCTTGCAGGACTGTGATGTGAGGGAGAAACAAGCCTTGATTGTGTTGACACACTGAGAGTTGGCAAGATATTATGGTTTCAGTATAACCTACCTGTTCTTTCCTAGCTAAAAAAATGTGGTTTAGTGTTTCTGCAGAGTGAGGAAACTCTTGCCTCTTGCTTCTGGAATGGAGACTCAAGATATTCTGGAGTCTTTTGGTAACAAAGATGAGAGACAATGTGAAATTTCTAGTATCTTAAAATCTCTCTGAATGTCAGTGCAGAGGCACATTTTTACCATTTTAATATTTTTATACGCTCTAGAACAGGAAAATTCATTAGAACATAGTGATGTACATTGAATAAGAAACAGAGTGACTGATGGATGGATGAATGGAAGAAGGAGCGATCAAATTGTGTCTGAGAAAAGAACTGGTCTGATGCGGATGGAAGGAGGTCAAAACTCTTTCCTCACCAAAATAAAAATCACACACCATAAGTCTTGTGCTTTTTCTTTTCTTTTCTTTTTTTTAAGATTTTATTTATTTATTTATTTGACAGAGAGAGCGAGAGAGAGAGAGAGAGAGAGCACAAGCAGGGGGAAGAGCAGTGGGAGAGGGAGAAGCAGGTTCTCCACTGAGCAGGGATCTGGATAGGGTCTCAATCCCAGAACCCTGAGATCATGACCTGAGCCAAAGGCAGGTGCCTAACCAACTGAGCTACCCAGGCACCTCAGGTGTTGTGTTTTCTGTCTTGATTATGATGTCAGTAATCCTGAGGCTGGAGTGGTTATTATCCTGGACAGCAGCAAGGCCCTGCCATGTTTGGTTGTCAACCACTGGCTCCAAATACACAACTCCCTAAGCCTTAGGAGCTGACAGCCATCCCTAATCCCAGGAAAAACTGCCTCTAGAGAATGCCTTTCTTTGTGACTCCAGTCTGAAGCATTTAGGTCCTTTGGGATTGGGTCAGGAGAGTTTTAGTGGGGGAAAAGAAACTCTATTTGAAATAAACATTAAAAAAAATTCTTTTCTTTTTTTCCTCCTCTCATTCTAGAGAGGCAAGCTGTAAGTGTCTATAATTAATTACTCACACCTTTTGTTCACTGAACATTTATTGAGGAAACTTTGAGGAGAGTTTTTTATTGTCCAGTGGGAGGAATAATTGGATCTGCAATTTAAGTAGGGTTGGTCAAGAAAGTGGGAGGAATTGGTAGTGACTAGGCTGTGTGATCTCAGGGTGTTCTGAACAGAGCCCTAGGCCCCAAAATACTTCCTTTAGAAAAAAAATTAAGTGTCAGAGAATCTGGACTCAGAAAGTTCTAATTTGAAGAGTTAAAGGCAGAAATTATTGGGTTCTAGGCAAATATCAGTGAAATAAGCAAAGATTCTCCATGGTTTTGGCTTATAGATTTATTATAATATCATGTATACAGCCTTTTTAAAAGATTTTATTTTTTCATTTATTGGAAAGAGAGCCTGGGGGCTCCACCAAGACTTGGTGTCATGATCTGAGCTAAAGCTTCACAGACTGAACCACCCAGTCACCCCTCTATACAGACTTTTATTTCTTCAAGTTCTGCAATAGGCATCAGCTCCCATAATGTGCAAAAATATAACTATGAGTATAAGGGCTCATTGTGCCCATTTTATGGATGCAACAGATATATGATTTATTGTGTTTTGGCCACATGGGGATCTTAAACTGGTTCTTGTCAAGACTGTCCAAGGATGGTCCAGAGGCTTTCTATGCCAAACCATTACCAGGAATAAATACCACCTAAATACCACCAGCACCATCTCTGTCCCCAGTGCCACCACCATCAATGTCCCCATCCCCACCACCACCATAATCACTGTCCACATCACCACCATCACCACCATGAGCATAATTGTCACCACCATTACCATCACTATCATTACCACCTCCCTCCCAACAACAGCCACCATTACCGTCCCCATCATCACCACCGCAGGCATTACTGTCTCTATGACCACCAGAATAAACACCATGGTGTTCACCATTCCTACTACCATCTCCCCACCTTTTGCTCTCTAGGTCATCATCCCCTTCCTTAAGTAATACACATGGAGAACAGTCTGGCTCCATGTTATCAGGGCTTGGTCTTTAAAATAGCAGATTAGCATTATCCAAGGCTTGTTAGAAAGTGGACCTCAGACCCCATCCCATACCTACTGATCAAAATCAGCATTTTAACAAGATTCCTTGTTAAACCTAATCTTAAATTGAATTTTTTAAATTTTGAAAACTTGGGGTTTCAAAAATATTTGCCACACAGACAAAAGAAGGGAGGCCCAGCATGGGCGTTGTGTGCTTCATTTCCTGCTGCATGGAGAGGATGAAACAAAATGAGACCTTGAACTTCTGCCACCAAAGCTCCTTTCATTCCAGCTTGCCATCCTTCTCTGTCCAGGTTAGATTCCAGGGTCAATGGGCAGGCGATGTGTGCTGAGAACACCCCCATGGTCCAAGGATCCTGGGGTTCAAGTTCCAATGGAAGATCCAGAGACAGTCCCAGGGTCAGAATCAGAGGGATCCTCAAGCAACATTGCTCCCAACTGACTCCTTTTACCTCATTCTGATTATTTTATTGCCAACTTGAATCACTGCCTTACGTCATTTTGACTACTTGTTTCTTATGGCTTATCCCACTAGAATGCAATTTCATGAGGCCATGAACCTTACCCATCTGCATGTGGTTATATTCTCAGCATCACCACAGAGAAGCTGCTTAATAATCTGTATAGTAAATAAATGTAAGAAAATTGAATGTAAATTATTAACATCATTTGTTCAAGTCCGAAAAGTAGGAAATGGTCTGCCAGGTACTATACCAGACATTATATATATATATATATATATATATATATATATATATATAATCTTATTTTTTTTCTCTGAGAATAGATGTCCTAAGGGACAGAGATAGTAAAAATCCAGATTTTTCCACAATAATATGTGTCTATTCCTTCCCAACCTAAGATTTGAATCTGGGTCTATTGACGTTTCTATGATTTTTTAGTTGTAGGAAAATAAAAAGGAGGAAGAAGGAAATAATTTGTTCATAAAGAATAGGCATTTATTCACTAGGCATAAGCTCTATGCCAGCTAGAGGGGGGACATTTCCTATACATTATCTCTTTTTATCTACCCAACAACATACATAGAATGGGTACTATTATCTCAAAGTTTTAGTAAGAAGTAGCTGAGCCCAAGCGATCTTGTCTATTTTATTTTGATAAAATTTTGATAAATTTTAATTTGATACAGATTTTGAAAACAAAACTACTTTATTTCAAATTCTGTGCTCTTTATCATATATAACTTTATCTTTTTATTCTTTCTTATTTGAAGGAACAGGTCTTTATATGGGATACTCAGCAATGTCTCCAGTCATTCTGTCTGAAGTTTTACCCTAAGGAAAAAAGTTAAAACATAGGAAACTGGTTTTAGGAATTTAGTTTAAAGTAGCCATTTTCATGTTGTTGGGAGCCAGCCTACATCTCCTATACCTTCTCCTTCTACAGCCTCTGGTAACGAGTGACTCCTTGACACTAGTTGGGTCCTCAGCCTGAAAAGAGGGTGTTCTCCCTTCTTTACTTCCTTGTGAGGAAAGGTTACCTGACATACTTCAGAAAGATTTCCCAGGACGATTGAAATAGAACTGGATTTCTGATGGGCACTCAGCAGATTAAATGTCTCTCTCCTTATGGGGTTTAAATTCAGGTGGACTTGGGTCTAAATCCCAACTTGGGTACTAACCATGACATCTTGAGTAAGTGGGCCATTATTGCAATTCTCAACTATTCATTTGCCAAATTCTGGAACTACCTGGTTTTGGAGGATTGTTTTGTGGTATAAATGTTCTGATGTCCTGGCTCCCTCCTTGGTGCCCATGTTCCATACATGCTAGTTCGTTGAGATGCATCTGACTGTTCGTTGGGAGGATTGTGCAATCTTGGGGAAGGGGACCAAGCCATCTCCCAGTGCTCTCCTTGTCTTCTGGGTACAGATGCTGCCACCCATGTGTGCAACAGTAGAGGATAAGTGGGATGTCTGGAGAGTGAGGACCTCTGCCTGCTGCCTTACAATGTGTGATGAATTTGGATGAAGGATGTTGAAAGAAAAGGCAGCAAGCAATCACCATTATACTCACTTAAAGAGAGCTGGGTTCATATGCAGCACAAGTAGGTGAGAAGAAGCAGGGGATCTTTTTGGATGGACAGAAAATAAACATGTCCTAACAGATCTTAAAAGGAAGCAACTATGTCAGGACCCACAGGACTTAATCAAATGATGAGAGAGTAAGTGTAGACCAGGGCAAAGAAAGGCAAAGAGGAGAAATATACACTATCTGGTCCCATTAGTTTGAATGTTCTTATGGAGGAAGAACTAATTTGGAAAAAGCCTGGTCTGATGGTGACCGGAGACATGGAAGCTGGTTAATTTAAGCAGATTATATAATGTTGAAAGACTTTTAGAGGTAAATGTGGAAGAAAAACATCAAAAAAGTTTTTATAAAAAAAAAAAATTCCAAATCATTTTTAGTACTATTTGCAAATAATTGCTATACCCCTTATAAACAATAATCTTACCTTCTTATTAAAACAGATCTAAAAAACTATGGTAAAATAATATTTAGGTAAAAATAGATTTTTTTTTTCCTTTTGCTTTCCAATATACACAGTGACTCAAAGCCTTTGTTAATCTACTTCCAGTTACCCTGTGTTCTCGGAAGCACAAACAACACATTTCCTTAATTGTAGATGTGAAACGTGCACTTCTCACTAACTCAGACGCTGGTCCCTGGGCAGTGTCAATTACCGAAGTTTGACTTGACTTGTCGCCTCATAGAGAATTTATCCACTGGAAAATGAACAGAAAGACAACCTAGGGCCTTTTAGGAGTAATTAATGTGTTTGGGATTGCTGTGGAGCCCTAATTGCCGGTTATAAAATGTGCAGTCCTGCTACCCTCATTACTGGGCGGCCGCGGCTGTGGCCTGGGTGCGGCGGGAAGGGCAGGGTGGAGGGCTGCCACTTATTAATAGCGCTGCTTCACAGACAGACTCTCCGTGCCAGGCCCCCCCGATTTATCTTCCCGATGCCATGTTGAAGTCGGCTGTGATTTACAGCTGATTTGCTTTGGCTGTGTTAATATGAGCAACGTCACTGGGCCTTATGATTAAGTATTCATGGTTGGCTATAAATTACTCTCTTTCTTTGCTCTAGATAATCAGGGATTATTTTTCATCACTTCTGCGCGTGAATGATGAAGGGCAGTTACTTCTCTAACCTCCAGCCCAGGCTAGTCCTGGAGGGTGTGTGCGTCCAATTCTCCTGCCTCGGAAGAAGATAGGCTGCCACTGCGGCTTTCTTTTCCTTTATACGCCAATGAATGAATTGCTGCTCTTGGAAATTTGTCTCCGTACTACTGTCTGGTGGTGAGGAAAAGCTGAGAGATCTGGAAGTTTGCCAGGATCTTGCTGCCAGCCAGTCGTGGGAATAGCTAGAAATACAGTTTTCCCCGCCCTCAGTTTGCTGATCTGCCAGTCAGGAAAGACATGTTTGCCTCTACCCTGAAGTTACTGTGGGAGTCAAAGTGGACAACAATAATACCACTAGGAGGGCAACTGGAATGATATAGAGTAGATGTGAGTGGGTGTGTATTTATATATGTAACATATGTGTGTCTATAAATGTGTGTGTGTATTGTTTCTGTTGTTGTTCTGAACTATCCTAGCCAGTATTCTCTGGAATAATCTCCAATTAGGAAAGCATAAATAATGTTAGCATTATACTGGTCATTCACTGGCCCTTTTTTTAAGTTTTTGTTTTTTTGTTTTTAAGTAATCTGTAGGCCCAGTGTGGGATTTAAACTCAAGACCCCAAGATCAAGAGTCACAGGCTCCAACAACTGAGATAGCCAGGGGTCTCTGTGTTGAGTATTTTTCAAAGATTAGCTTGCTCGGTCCTTAAGATGCCCAAGTTACTATTTTTTTAAAAATTTATTTCCACTTTACAGATAAGAACCATGATGCTCAGATACATTAAGTGCTTTAAGGTCACAAAGCTCAACTGTGAGCAGTGTGCTGGAAACCGTGTGTTATAGGCCACCTCTCCCATGGGGGCCTCTAGAGCACTCAGAGCTCATTGCAACTTCCCTATACCTAGGATTTTAACGATTATCTAATTTTTGTGCAGATGAGAAAGTGGATCTTTAGGGAAATAAATATGAATCACTTAGGCAACTTAGTGAGGAACTAGAGTGCTTAATTTCTAGGCAGAGTGGGGGCTCACACATGTGAAGGTACGAGGGGACCTTGGTCATAACTGGTCTCAGTAACTCCCGCCTTGATGCTTAAGGGGTAAGGGATGCTCTGGATGACATCAGGGGGAAGTTCAGAGTTGGAACCTTCCAGGGGCATGGCTGCATCAGGTCATTCCTCTCCTGGCCACCCCTTCTCACGCACTGAGAAATGATGGCCCCTGAAACGGGAATAAAATGCTCTGTCTTGCAACACCATGTTGTCCCTCCCATGGTCTTGGCCTATCTTGCTTTGGGCCACCGCCCTCATCTCTCAAATGATCAAAATGGCTTTCTCTTGTGATAGAGGGATCTCCTTTATGAGCTCTAGGTGTGAAGGCAGCAAGGTTCAAGGTGAGATAACAACAGAAGAAGATCATTTTCTGATCAGTTAAAAAAAAAATAGCAGCAAGCGTTTTAGTAGATGGTAAGGAATAAAAAAAGAGAGAAGACTGTGGGCAAGAAAAAGATAATTTTGAAGGGTTCCCTAAGGAACATCATGTACTTTGATGAAATAACATAGCTGCAAGTGTTTTTGCTTATTTGTTTTTGGTAATATCTGTGTTAACAATATCCACTCATCTGATGGATGGGGCACTGCTAAAGATACCAGCTCAGGAAAAAGGACTTTGATCTACACTGGGAGATATTTTACCTAGTGGAAAGAAAATAAAATGGAAGTAGACCCGAGTCCATTACTCATGCGTAATGACTGGAAAAGTCACGCCACCAAAGGATCTCCTTGATGGGCCTGAAATAGATTCAGATTTGTAAGGAAAAGGCATTAAAAAAGAGAGAGAGAGACAAATGTGCATGATTTATTTATTTATTTATGTAAATTGCTAAATCATACGGCAGATAAGAGTGATTCTATTGGTTGGGGT
Organism: Mustela lutreola; assembly: GCF_030435805.1. Lineage (NCBI taxonomy): Eukaryota > Metazoa > Chordata > Mammalia > Carnivora > Mustelidae > Mustela > Mustela lutreola. The sequence continues at coordinate 6,614,262 of NC_081292.1, read as the reverse complement.
CACTGACAGGTGGGGAGAGACAACCTCCAAAGGGGAAGCAGACAGGTAATCAGCCTCTCAGACTGGGAAGCCAGGGACTTGCATAATGTGTAAGAATTGGGATTGACCCCAAGCAGAGAGCCATTGCTCGTCTCTCAGGTGTAGCCTGTTTCTGGGGCAAACTCTGCATTTGGGAAGTTTGGTGTCCCACCACCCCTTCCACTCCTCGGGTCTTTTCTTTGCATGCGGCCCGCCCTGCTCCGCACCCTCAGAACGGGCTGCTTTATGAAGGAGGACAGCGGAGGAAAGGCAGGCTGGTTGATGTCGCATCAGCTGATTTGGGGCAGGCTGAGATAAGACGTTCACAGAAGATGCTTGGGCAGAGACTTCCAGCAGCGGTCACACCTAGGGGTCTGCAGCTCTGTAGACAGGGAGAGACAGAAGGGAGTGATTTAAAAGTTTTGGGTGTGCAAGGGCCATGGGAAGAGAAGTGTGGGAGGGAAGGCTAGGGCCACACCATCCTTTCCGAAGGCACAACCTAGGCTGGAAGGGTGGCACACCATATCCATGAGTTTCTGTGCCCAGATACTCATCACGTGCTCATACCTGGCTACAAGGGAAGTTGGACATGACGTCCATTCTTTGGGTGGTTATGGGCCCAGCTAAATCCAGGGATTTTTACAGAAAGGGCAGAACAGGAAGCTGCAGATTTAGGTACAACCGGAGGCTCAACCACAAACAACACCCCCTATTCACACCCACGCTCAGACTAGCACTCTCACTGGCCTGAACACCGGCTCGGTCTTTTTTGAATTACGAGCTGATGTGTCAGTTATCTATTCACTCTTTGCCCCACCACTTTTATTTGTAGACTAGAGATTATAATTCTTTTTTACCCCCTCATTTGGATTTGTTTTTATAATGGAAAGTAATTTTTTTTCTTTAGCATTGGAACATCCATTTCCATTTTAGTTAGGAGAAAACTTTAAAAAATATAATAGATTACAATTTCAACCATATCCACTGATGTTCTTTCTTCTTAAGTCCATCAAGTCATAGAGGAAAATTAAGATGTCATACACTAGAGTGTTACTTACAATCCCCGTTTCTCTTGAATTAAATGCACTTTTTAAAAAAATCTTTTTTGTCCCTGTTTTAAGGATAGCTGGATACGTATTTAGTGCATTGAAGTCAGCATAACAGAAAACAAATTTTAAAAAAATGTTAATAATTACTAATTTAGTTGCTTTTACTATCATGATACATAACTCACCAAGTTTATAAACTTTGGTTTAGGATTTGTTTTGTCTGTTTTTCTCCAGGCAAATATCAAGAGGGTCAGATATAGCAAATGGCTTAGTGCAAAAAACCAAAACAAAACAAAAAAGGTTTTATAGAGAGTAAAGTCTGATTTTAAGCTCTATGCCTTCCTGACCCTGAAATCTAGATTTTTCATGTTTTACCACACTGCCTCCAGCTCGCCTGAATTCCCGGCTGGAATCCTCTGCACTGGGTAACATGACCTCCCTGGTATATTGAGCCGAGTCTGACTTCTTGAGAACACAGCGATATTTTTGCATTTGTACTTGTCTCAAGATCATGTGGCATGATTAATTTGATGAGTTCTTTCGAAGTTTGCAGCCAGCATCTGTCCCAAGGGATTTCCTACAAGGGGTAAATGCAGCCCTCGTTGCAAGACTCCCAGGGCCTTTGAGTAGTGAGAGAACCAAGTTGGAAAACACATTCTTGTAACTTTAAAAATAAATTCTTGTCTGCCAACTAGAAACAGCCTCCTAATGTGCCACATCCCACATGCATTTGGATTTAATTTGTTTGCTTTTTCTCAGTGATTGCTCTTTAATTATTGCAATGTTGAAACAACTTGCAGTGTCTCTAAAAATACGCTACAGTAGGTGGGGGAAAGATGAGGGGTAAGAATAGGCAGCATCGAAGGCTGGGGAAGCAGCTGTCCAGGGAACATTCCCATGCTCAGGGCGAGTGTGTTCATGGCTCTCGGTCCCATGCTTTATCTCCTGAAGGGCGGGGTGGCAGTCCAAACGTGACTTGCTAGCAGTCAATTTATAGTCTTTTGGGAAATTATGAAATCACTTTTACAAAGATATGATGGACTAATTTGGGATAAGTTCAACTGGTTGGAGTATGTCAGCAGCAGGAGGAAGACACAAATTCCACTTGATCCAAAATCACAGCGAAGAAACGTAAAGCATGATGTCTCTGATTCTTGCCTTCACTCTTCCATACTCCTCTATTGAGATGAGATGGTGAACCCTGGAGCTCCTGCCAGACTTTTGGCTCTATCTCTAATACTGTGAGAATGTCTCCTAGGGTCTGTAGACACCCTACTAAAGTCTCTGCCTTCATGGTCTGCAACAATGCTGACGACTGGGAAGAACAACAGCTAGCAAGATGACTGCACATTTTTTTGAGTGACTTGGTCCTATCCATCTTTACTGAGAGGCTGGGGACTCAGGCAAGTTCAGTCATGTCCTTGGTTATACAGTTTGGAGGGAGTTTGAATCCATACCTGTCTATTGCTGAAGTCTGGCTTTTATCTTTAAAACATATGCCATTTTAGGTTGTGTTTCAGGCATGATAGGAGGTGTGCATGGTAAGTCTGTTGGGAAATGTTCTTGAGAACAACTTCTGCCATGGGGGTGGGGTGAGGGAGAGAAGCAGGACTGAGCCAAGGAGAGGTTGCCCCAGGAGGCAGTGGCAACCCCAGTCTTGTAGGGTGTTCTGGAAATGGCATTGTCCTTAGAGTTGTCCAGAATCAAGGTTTTTCGTTTTTTGTGGTTTTGTTTGTTTGTTTGTTTTTCTTTTAGATTTTATTTATTTATTTATTTGGCAGACAGAGATCACAAGTAGGCAGAGAGGCAGGCGGGGGTTGGTGTGGACGAAGGCTCCCTGTTGAGCAGAGAGCCCGACACGATGTGGGGCTTGATCCCAGGACCCTGAGATCATGACTTGAGCCGAAGGCACAGGCTTTAACCCACTGAGCCCCAGGCGCCCCAGAATCAAGGTCGTTTTTAACCAGTTTTTGGTTTTAAGCTAACCTTAGGGAATATGAGGCCCTTGTAATTAAGCCTTCTGTCTGGAGCAGTTAAAGTCCCTTTACATGCTGCCAAAGTGGTCTTCTGAAGTTGGCGATTAGTCATCCTCATGCTTTCACTAGCTTTTTTTACTGCATCCATAAGTAAGCTGTTGTCCTCAACAATACCTATCAGTGACCATAATCCTTAAAATCACTACTTTATCTGGAAACCAGCCACTACTCCCTTCTTTGGCTACCACAGTCCCACTTGAGAAGTTTCAGCATCTGTGCTGTTCCAGAATGCAGGTAGCTCTTGGCTGTGAGAGACGGAGCCCTCGCTGCTGACCAGCTAGTGACCCATATGCTCCCAAACCCCATTTTAGAGTTGGCTTTCTGACCCTGCTCCATATACCAGCTGTCTTAGAACAGACTCGTGGGAAACGGAGTCTGAGACAGAAATTTGTGTGAAGGAAGTCTATTGAGAAGTGCTCCTGTTCTCAAGAAGTAAGGGAGTGACAATCAGACAGAGGAGGAGGTTGGACTATGATGCTATTGAACCAGGGGGTCAGTAGATCATGCAGAGGGTCTGGAGCTGGGATTTGAAATAAGGTGGTCAGGATTTTGTGGCCACTCATTGAACAGTCTTTGGGTGTTGGCTACTCCCACAGAGGGCTTTGGGCAAGATGTTTCTCTTCTCTGCTTAGTTGTTAGAAAAAGCACAGTATCCCATACTCCCAAGACGGGATACAAGTGCCTTGGTCCTGAAAAGGATTCTGGGCAGCACAGCACAATGAGAACTGCATGCTGTGAATTCTGTTCTCAGGTTGGCATGGGCTCACACCCTCAGCAGATTACTGCACCTCTCTGGATTTCAGCTTTTTCAGCCATGAAGCAGAAGCTCTGTGTTTGTGAACCTGTGCCAGATAATATCTAAGGAAGTATCTTCTCTGTAAAATATAATTAAATGTTTTTTTTTAAACTTCATGAATTAGTTTCTTGAGATGAAACAATAGAAAACAAGGGACAGATGTCAGTTACACCTGTTTTAGATCCTTTTCTGTTACTTAAAGTTATTGGGAGTTTGGCTAATTTTCATAGACTTCTCTGTGCCCTGGTGTTTCCACTAACAAAATGGGGATACTGATATTGAGTTCATGGGGCTACTGTAAGGCTTAAATGAGACTGTTTTTTCTCACAGTTCAATCTCCATCACTTTCACTAAAACCAGGTGAAGGCGTTGGTTTGTAATATTCTGATTTATTTTGATACAGAAGTTTACTTGTATCAAATTTCTCAGACTACATAGTCAACACATTGGGTAAATATTCAGTCATTTTTCTGAATGTGATTGGTTGTGTCTGACAAAATCCACTGGAGTATATAAAGAGGGGTTTATCAATAAGAACAATGGGTATTAGTAGAACTTGGGGAGATGGCAGTGCAGGTCATGCATATGAGGTAAGTTATGTTGCCATGAGCCTCCCTCCTGGTGATGGATTGCCCTGATACCATCACCAGGGGAACATTTCCCAGAGAGCATATGATTCCTGTACCCTGCTTGGATGACTTCATTTGATGAAACACAGTCCAATGGCTTGTCTTCAGAGAAGCACTCAGGTGGGACCAGGCTTGACTTTCATAGACAGGAAGGGCAAAGTCAAGGTGGGAAGGGAGATGGGCTGGAGGACAAAAGTTGGGCTTTTGGTGGCAAATAAGGAATGTATGTTTGTAGTGACATTTATACAATGAATGTTATTCAAGGGAAGAAGCCTACCCAGGGCCGGAATGGAAAGAAAGATGGTCAGTCATCCCAAAAGGGACTTCAGACCCAGAAAGCTCTTCCCCATGGCTTTCACCATTTAACTCCTCCATCTGGGGACACAGATCTGTCCCCAGAATACTCTAGACTAAGAAATGAAGTTCTGAATACCTTGAATATAATTCAAAAGGTCACTGATACAGTGGAAAAGACACTTCCTATGGCATAGAACAGAACTGACATTGAATTTCTAGCTCTCGCTCTCTGTGTTCAATAATATATCAGTTTCATATAATACCCAGTGCTCATCACATCACATGCCCTCCTCAATGACTATCACCCAGTTACCCCAACCCCCTACCCATGTCCCCTCCAGCAACCCTCAGTTTGTTTCCTACAGTTAAGAGTCTCGCATGGTTCCCCCACCTCTGCTAACTTCCTATTTTTGTTTTCTTTCCTTTCCCTTATGGTCCTCTGCCCTGTTTCTTATGTTGCACATATGAGTGAAATCATATGATAATTGTCTTTCTCTGACTGACTTATTTTTCTTAGCATAATACCATCTAGTTCTATCCACATCAATGTAAATGGTAAGAACGGATCCTTTTTGATGGCTGAGTAATATTCCATAGCATAGATATGTATGTATGTATGTATGTATGTATGTCTGGTGTGTGTGTGTGTGTGTGTGTGTGTGTGTGTATGTATGGCACATCTTCTTTATCCATTCTTCTGTTGATGAACCTCACCACTCCACAGTTTGACTATTGTGGGGGATTGGTACCCCTTTGGATCACTACATTTGTATCTTTGAGGTAAATACCTAGTAGTGCAATTGCTAGATCATGGGGTAGCTCTATTTTTATCTTCTTGAGGAACCTCCATACTGTTTTCCAGAGTGGTTGTAAGAGCTTGCATTCCCACCAACAGTGTAGGAAGGTTCCTCTTTCTCTACATTCTTGTCAATATTTATTGTTTCCTCTTTTAATTTTAGCTATTCTTATGGTGTGAGGTGGTATCTCATTGGGGTTTTGATTTGTATTTCCCTGAAAACAAGTGACGGTGAACATTTCTTTTCAGGTGTCTGTTGGCCATTTGTTGGTCTTCTTTGGAGAAATGCTTGTTCATGTCTTCTGCTCACTTCTTGACTGGATTATTTGTTTTTTTGTGTGTGTTAAGTGCTTTATAGACCTTGGATACTAGCCCTTTATCTGGTATGTCATTTGCAAATATGCAGATTACCTTTTAGTTTTTTTGACTGTTTCCTTTGCCATGCAGACACTTTTTATCTTGATTAAGTCCCAGTACTTCATTTTTGCTTTTGTTTCCCCTTCCCTTTCGAGATGTATCTAGCAAGAAGTTGCTGTGGTTGAAGTCAAAGAGGTTGCTGCCTATGATTTCCTCTAGGATTTTGATGGATTCCTGTCTCATATTTAGATCTTTCATCCATTTTGGGTTTCTCTTTGTGTATCATATAAGAAACTGATCCAGTTTCATTCTTCTACATGTGTCTGTCCAATTTCCCAGCACTATTTATTAAAGAGACTATCCTTTTTCCAATGGACATTCTTTCCTGCTTTGTCAAAGATTATTTGACCATAAATTTGAGGGTCTCTATTCTGTTCCATGTGCCTGTTTTTGGGTTTTTTGTTTGTTTGTTTTGTTTTGTTAGTATCATACTGTCTTAATGGTTACAGTTTTGTAATATAGCTTGAAGTCTGGCATTGTGATACCACCAGATTTGGTTTTCCTTTTCAAGATTTCCCTGGCTATTCAAGGTCTTTTCTTGTTCCACACAATTTTTAGGATTATTTGTTCCAGTTCTGTGAAAAGTGTTGGTTGTATTTTGATAAGGATTGCATTGGATGTGTAGTTTGCTCTGGGTAGCATAGACATTATAATAGTATTTATTCTTCTAATCCATGAACATGGAATGTTTTTCCATTTCTTTATGTCTTCCTCAATTTCTTTCATAAATGTTCTGAGTTTTTGGACTACAGATCCTTTATCTCTTTGATTAGGTTTATTCCTAGGTATCTTGTGGTTTCTGGTCCAATTGTAATGGGTTTGAGTCCTCAGTTTCTCTTTCTTCTATCTCATTGTTAGTATACAGGAATGCAGCTGATTTCTGTGCATTGATTTTATACACTGCCACAATACTGAATTCCTGTATGTGTTCTAGCAATTTTGGGTGGAGTCTTTTGGGTTTTCCACATAAAGTTTTATGTCATCTGTGAAGAGTGAGAGTTTGACTCTTCTTTGCCAATTTGAATGCCTTTTCTTTCTTTCTGTTGTCTGATTGCTGAGCCTAGGACTTCTATTACTATGTTGAACAGCAGCGATGAGAGTGGGCATATTGTGTTCCTGTCAGGTTCCTGACCTTAGGGAAAATGCTTTCAGCTTTTCCCCACTGATAATAATATCTTCCGTGGGCTTTTGTAGATGGCTTTTATGATACTGAGATATGTTCCCTCTATCCCTATACCAGAAAGAGTTTTAAGAAAGGATGCTGTATTTTGTGAAGTGCTTTTTCTACATCAATTGAGAGAATCATATATGGTTCTTGTCCTTTCTTTCATTAATGTGATGTATCACATTGATGGATTTGCATATGTTGAACCACCTTGCAGCATAGGAATAAATCCCATTTAGTCGTAGTGAATAATCCTTTTAATGTGCCATTGTGTCCTATTGGCTAGTATCTTGGTGAGAATTTTGGCATCTATGTTCATTAGAGATATTGGTCTGTAATTCTCCTTTTTGATGGGTTCTTTATCTGGTTTTAGGAGCAAGGTAATGCTGGCCTCATAGACCAAGTTGGAAAGTTTCCTTTCCATTTCTATTTCTTGAAGCAGCTTCAGAAGAATGGATCTTAGTTCTTTAAATGTTTGGTAGAATTCGCCTGGGAAGCCAACTGGAATTTCTAGCTCTCTCATATACTTATTGACAATTTAAGAGAAATTACTTACCTTTTTCAAGTCTAAGTATTTTTGGCTATCAGAAATAATTATACCCACATTAAAGAGATGATGTTAGAAATAAATTAAAATTAAACCACAATATAAGGGGATGCCTGGGTGGCTCAGCCAGTTAAGTCACTGCTTTCAGCTCAGGTCATGATCCCAGGGTTCTGGCATCAAGTCCCACATCAGGCTCCTTGTTTGGCAGGGAGCCTGCTTCTCTCTCTGCCTCTGCCTGCTACTCTGCCTGCTTATGCACTCACTCTCTCTCTCTCTCTAACAAATAAATAAATAAATAAAATCTTAGAAAACAACAACAACAAAACCCCACAATATAAGGCACCTGAAAATATGAAAAAATCAGTAAAGTATATCTTTTATTAATAGTTCACATTTTCTTCTGATCTTTACCCTTGGAGAGCCTGTCTATATGATATAGCTTTATTCAGGTTTGTTCTCTTTCCCCAAGTTATTGGCCCCAGTTCCTGTTGGTGAATGCAGTCCAGACTAACTATTTCCTCTCTTTCCTTGCAGACTTGTATCTCTAAATGTTCTAGCCTGTAGAAATCCCTCTGACTTGAGTGTAACCTAGTCCCTAGTCCTGATACTTCCTACAGCTTGGCTCTCCGAGGTCCCTTGTCCACTTCTATTGTAAGTAGTAGTTGTATTGTGCCTTATCGATGGCACTAGGCTTCACCTTATGTGGTTTGATTGGTTCCTTCCAGCAACTTTTCTATATGTCTCAGGGGCACGCTCGGTCCCATGCATCTTTCTGTCTTTTCTTCCAGCCTGGGAAGATGGGTCATTATAGACTCTATAATCAGAAGACCTGTATCCAGGTCCAATTTTAGTAATTGGCTTTGGGTGAGTCACTTCTTTACCTGCTAAGATTGTTTTAAGTGTTAAATACGATGGGGATAATGATAAACCATTTCTTGAGCTCTTACTATGTGGTAATTGTTGTGATAAACTCATTACACATATTATTTAATTTAATCCTCATAAAGTCTTCATATCCTCAAGAGACAAAATCTCAATTATTTCCATCTTTCAATAAGAATCAGTGTCAAAGTGGGGACAGAGAGAAAGAAAGGCAAATGTGAGAGAAGGAAGGTGTAAGAAAGAAGAGAAAAAAAGAGAGAGAGATGCAATAGTAAGTTGAAGGAACTAGAGATTTTATTTAAGTTCTCTGGGTTCTCTGCTTTGTAAGCAAAAACTTTTCTAAAACTGAATGTCAAAAAAGAAAAGAAATGGAGTCATAGAGTCAGAGTTTGAACAGGACAAAAAAGATTTATCTCTGTTTTGTCTGAATCCCTGGATGCCAACATTTGTCAGCACCCTTAGAAAACCAAAAAAGTATTTTGTCTGTTTCCTCTAGTGTCTGGTCCAAGATCCCAGAACTGACAGTTTGGTAGGTGGAGCCAGACTGTGGGTGAGTTACTTCAATGTTCAGCCCAATGCTTCATTCATTCAGCCAATATTTACAGAGCGTATTATATGGACCAGTTGTGGACCAGGCATTGAGGATAAAACTGAGAGCTACAAGGATGTTGTTCAGGTATAAAGGACATACTTCATCTTAAGTCTTAACTACATCTTTTGTCTTTGGATTAGAGAGTGGGTGAGTAGAACATGGAAGGACAGTGTTTGGAAGTATGAATGGTTTTACTTGGGAAATCCTCCTTTCCTTTGGTTTCACATCCACCAAATCAAGCATTTTCAGTCTTAACATTTGCTTAGTGACTTTGATTAACATTAACCAGGTAGATCGATTTGGACCACCTGTAATTTCCATTCTTTCTCCATAATTAGTAGTCATGTTTAATTTGACCCTCATCTATAAAATGGGCATCATCGCTTAAAACTGAATCACAGAGTTATTGTAAGCATTACCAAAGTCCTCTGTAAACTATATGGTGCCCCAGACATATGCATGTGCACGAACACACACCCTTTTGCTTCCTGTATTTTGTGATGTTGCGACATCTTAAAAACTCTTCTGCTGCAGAAGAACCTACCTCTCCAGGAATTAGCTAATTCTTAGAGCAAAGGGCTCATCTAGGAGCATGATTTCGATATGCAAATTAACAAATCCAGAGCCATATCTTCTCTGTCTGGGTCTGTACACCCCAGAAAACAGTATTTCTCTACTGGTACCAGGTAACTATGGACACCCATCCCCATTCAGATTATAACCCTCTGAAAGCATTCAAACTAGCTAATCCTAAAATATTTTCCCTGCCCTATCTTGCCTTTCCTGTGAAAACTCCAATAAAATCTGTGCTTAGTCTTGCCCCTTACTCCTGCCCTTCTGCTTCCTGAATACACTGGTTCTTCTCTATGTGGCCCTGTGTTATGCACCATTTCTCCTGTTTCTAGGACCTTTGGGTATCATAAACTTTGTTTTCCTGAGCCTCTCCTCTGCCTTCTCTTGTGGCTGTGCCTGACTGACCATCACATCAAACAACACAGAACACACACATGCTACTTTTTGTTACAGGGCTTTATGGCTTATAAAACAAATTTATATCCATCCATGTAAAAGTCACAGCAATCTTTTTAAATGGCTATCCCTTTCCTCAGTTTATAGATTAGGAAATTGATATTTAGAGAGCCAGGCAATCTGAGCAAGCTGACACAGTTAATAACATTCAGGAGGCAAGACTCAACCACTGGCCTTGGAAACACAGGTTCCAAGTCCTGAGCTTCAGGGATTCAGCTGCCCTTTTTAAAGCTCCTAATTAGCCTTAGTTGTTAGTAAGTCTTTCATGAAAATATAGTAGGCCATGCTAAAAAAGCAACTTATTTTTTTTTCTTTTATATGTTATCAGAAGAAGCAGTTAAGGAAACTAGCACCATGAGCCAACCACCATGTGATTTCACCCCCCCCCCCATTGTCTCTGTATTACAGATGAATAAATGGCAACCTCTGGATTTATTTCTAGCCCAAAGTCATACAGCTGAGAAGTTGCAAGGTATGAATGGAGCCCCCATGCACTTTGGAGACATGGCTTCTCCCTTGCAACCTCCATGTTCTCAGGGCAACATATCCCAGCATCTGAAGTCTTTTCTTGATGTTCCGCATTTGCTGACCAAAAATGCCCAGTGGGAATAGACAGTGGGAGGCAATTTAGCCAAATATCCTTTTTAGCAAATGATTTATTTACTGCTGCTAGGACAGCATTTTCTCCTATTCTTTCTCTGGCCCTCTTCGTTGCTTCCTGTCTTTTTTGTTTATTTCTCGCCAGGAAGCCTCTTATCTTTGCTGACTGGGGGCCAGTGCATCTTCTCCCCACAGTAAATCTGAGGCTAATGGACTCCCAGAAGAAAAGCAAAGCATGAAGCCACTCAGAAACACAACCGTCTTCTCGTGGAATAAGCAAGTCATTTTTCCCTTAAATTCCTAAGTGGGATGATTTCTAATGACTTCTGTTCCCTCCAGCTACCCTGCTTTTTCTTATACATCCATTCTTCTCCCAACTAAGGATAACCAAACAAAGTCGAATTATTTGGGTGAATAGGCAGTGACTTGTTTTTTATTTTATTTAAAATCAATTAAACATAAAGTACGTCATTAGTTTCACATATAGAGTTCAGTAATTCTTCAGTTGCATATAACACTCAGAATTTTGGACCCAGAAAAACTCTTGACTTTGCCTTTTCCCCACGGATTTCACCTTTTAACTCCTCCATCTGGGACACAGATCTGCCCTCAGTACACTCTAGACTAAGAAATGAGGCTCTGAATATCTTGAATATACTTTATAAAGTCATTGACACAGAGGAAAAAACATTTACTTTGGCACAGAATAGAACGGAATTTGAATTTCTAGCTCTATTTCTCAAGTTTTTCAAAAATTAATCAGTTGTGTATAACACCCAGTGGTCATCACACCACATGCTCTCTATAATGCCCATCACCAAGTTATCCCAGTCTCCTACCCACATGCCCTCCAGCAACCCTGTTTGTTTCCTACAGTTAAGAGTCTCTTGTGACTTTTCTCTCCACTCTGATGACTTCCCATTTTGTTTTCCTTCCCTTCTCCTATGGTCCTCTTCCCTGTTTCTTATGTTCAACATATGAGTGAAGCCATATGATAATTTCACTCAGCATAATACCCTTTAGTTCCATTCACATCAATGTAAATGTTTAGAGTTCATCCTTTTTTTCTGGCTGAGTAATATTCCATTATAGATAAGCCACATTTTCTTTATCCATTCATCTGTTGATGGGCCTCTCAACTCTTTCCATAGTTTGGTTATAGTGGGCATTGCTGCTATGAACACTGGGAGGAAGGTGCTCCCCTACATTTTTACCTATGGGGTAAATACCTAGTAGTGCGATTGCTAGATTTTAGGGTAGCTCTATTTTTAACTTCTTGAGGAAACTCCATACTGTTTTCCGAGTGTTTGTACCAGCTTGCATTCACACTAACAGTGTAGGAGGATTCCCTTTTCTCTGAATCTGCCAACATTTGTTGTTTCCTGTCTTGTTAATTTTAGCTATTCTGATGGGTGTGAGGTGGCATCTCATTGTGATTTTGATTTGTATTTCCCTGATGTCAAGTGATGTGGAGCACTTCTTTTCATGTATCTGTTGGCCATTTGTAGGTCTTGCTTGAAGAGATGTTTGTTCATGTCTTCTGCCCACTTCTTGAATGGATTCATGTTTTGGGGATGTTGAGTTTGATAAGTTCTTTATAGATCTTGTCTACTAGCCCTTTATCTAATATGTCATTTGCAAATATATTCTCCATTCTGCTCAGTGCCTTTTAGTACTGTTGACTGTTTCCTTTGCTGTGCAGAAGCTTTTTATCTTGATGAAGTCCCAATAGTTCATTTTTTGCTTTTGTTTCCCTTCCCTTTGGAGACATGTCTAGCATAGCAAGAACATGACTGTCTGTAATCCAGGAAGATGCACCCACCAAGAACCAGACCATGCTGGCAGTCTGATCTCCAACTTCCAGCCTCTAGACTTTGACCTCTGAGATTGTATCCCCTGTCCAAAATGGTTTCATGTCTGGATCCTGATCTCAAAGCATTACATAATTTTTTTTTTAAATTTTATTTATTTATTTGACAGACAGAGATCACAAGTAGGCAGAGAGGCAGGCAAAGAGAGAGAGAGGAAGGGAAACAGGCTCCCTGCTGAGCAGAAAGCCCGATGTGGGGCTACATCCCAGGACCCTGAGACTATGACCTGAGTCAAAGGCAGAGGCTTAGCCCACTGAGCCACCCATGCGCCCCTCAAAGCATTACATAATTTTAAACCCTCATCCTTCTCCTGGTGCTTTGGCTTTCTAACCTTATAACCTATGCCTTGGTCAGTTTGACTGTTATAACAAGTTACCACAGGCTGGGAGGCTTAAACAACAAACGTGTATTTTCTCACTGTTCCAGAACCTGGAAATCTGAGATCAGGATGCCAGCATTGTCAAGTTCTTGGTGAACACCCTCTTCCTGGTTTACAGAGGGCCTTTCTCCTGCTGTGACCTCACATGGCAGGGGGAGATAAAAAAGTTAGATAGCCCTTTGACCTCTTTTTATGAAGGCATTGATCCCATGAGGTTCCTTGCTTATGGTCTAATCACCTCCCAAAGGCACCACATTCAAATATCATCACACTGAGATTAGGGTTCAACTTATGAATTTGGGGGGAACACAAACGTTCTGGATGCCATGACCTATATTCCATTATTGCAAGACCAGGCTGCCATGGAGTTTCAGCAAATCATATATCATGGGTTATCTAATTTCAAAGCAGAATATACTTTAATTAAGTATTCTGGAGAACAGTTCTTTCATGTTTTTGTGTCAAGATTCTGTTTTTACTGCAATTCATTTCTTCTTCTTTTTTTTTTAATCTTATAGTATCAGGACAGATCATTTTAGTAGGCATACAAACTAAATTCATTTTTTAGCAAGTCTACTAGATTTGGATTTTTTTTGTAGCATGTCTTACAATACTCATTTAATAAAACAAAATTTAAAAGGAGAAAACAGCTACCTGAACAATTTCCAGAGTAAACTTATTTCCACTTTTTTCTAACTTTCTTTAGGCTACTGGAGGACACTCTCTCCATTGTGTCTGAGAATAAGCAGCTCATATTGCGCACCTCTTTTGTTCCTTCTGAGTGGTCATGTTGCTTCATCTCCACATTGTTGGGCCTTTGATGCAGCCAGGTTTGCTACCATAAGCTACTTATTTGCCTTTAGTTAGGAAACTTTTTTTTTAATTAAATTTATTTCTTTTCAGCATAACAGTATTCATTATTTTTGCACCACACGCAGTGCTCCATGCAATCCGTGCCCTCTATAATACCCACCACCTGGTTCCCCAACCTCCCACCCGCCCCTGCCACTTCAAACCTCTCAGATTGTTTTTCAGAGTCCATAGTCTCTCATGATTCACCTCCCCTTCCAATTTCCCCCAACTCCCTTCTCCTCTCTAACTCCCCATGTCGTCCATGCTATTTGTTATGCTCCACAAATAAGTGAAACATATGATAATTGACTCTCTCTGCTTGACTTATTTCACTCAGCATAATCTCTTCCAGTTACATCCATGTTGCTACAAAAGTTGGGTATTCATCCTTTCTTATGGGGGCATAATACTCCATAGTGTATATGCACCACATTTTCCTTATCCATTCGTCCACTGAAGGGCATCTTGGTTGATCACTCAATCTGGATTCATGTACCAAGTCTAGAACTCTCCTACCTATTTCTTGTTTTGCTGTTTGTTCCCTGGCTCAGTTTTATGCTTGCTTGTTTCCTAAACCTTTTGGCTTAGTCTTCAGTCTCTGATCTCATGCTGACCTCTTGTCTTGACATAATTGGCTTGCCAGTTTAAGCCATCAGCTCTTTCTTACAGATTGTTTGCACTTATCCTAGAAACTTATACTCATCTTTTCTTGGATGTCCTTATTTAAGCATTGAATCTCAGCAAGATTCAGTCTCCAGTTCCAGCCTGCCTTTAGAAACTCTGAAATATAGAAAGAATGTTAGCCAAGGAAATACCAACTTTTTAGTATATATTTTATTCCCTGCTAACACAAGGAAAGAAGGGAGAGAGAAAAGACAAGATTAAATAAATAAAGAGTATAAAGTACAAGGATTGTTTAAGCCATAACCAAAAGCTTTGTGAAAAAATTCAGCAGAAGGAAATATCCTCAACTTGATATAAAGGGCATCTACAGAAAAACCCCAGCTGGCATCATACTTAATGGTGAAAGATTTGATGCCATATCTTTAAGATCAGGAAAAAGACAATAAGAATGTCTGTTTTGCCACTTCTATTAAACATTTACTGGAGGTTCCGGCCAGGCTAATTAAGCAAGAAAAAGAAATAAAGGGCATCTGTATTGGAAAAGGAAGAAGTAAATCTATTTCTATTCACAGGTGACATAATCTTTCATGTAGGACATTTTAAAGAATCCTCTAAAAACTATTAGGATTAATGAGTTTAGCAAGATTGTGAGATAAAATCAATACAAAAAATCAATTATATTCTGACACATTTGCAATGAACGATCTAAAAACAAAATTCAGAGAACAAGACCATTCACAATAATGAAAAACAAAAATGAAAGACAAAAGAGAGAAATCTATACTGTACAACATTGCTGAAAATAATTAAAGATCTAAAAAATGGAAAGACATCCCATACTCATGAATTAAAGGACTTAACTTTGATGGCAATTTCCCCCAAACTAAACTACAGACTTAGTGTAATAAATGCCTATGAGAATCCCGGGTGACTTCTTTGTAGAAATCAGTGAGTTGATTATAAAATTCAAATAACAATCTTCAACTATTGGTCAACATATACAAACTTCTAGTTATAAAATAAATAGGTCTTGGGGATGTAATGCATAGCAAGGTGACTGAAGTTAATAATATTATATTGTATATTTAAAAGTTATTAAGAGAATAGATTTTTAAAGTTCTCTTCACAAGAAAAAAATTGTAACTGTGTGTGAAGGGATGTTAACTAGACTCATTGTGATCATTTCATAATATATACAAGAATAAAATTATGTTGGGGCACCTGGGTGTCTCAGTCGGTTGAGCAGCTGGCTCTTAATTTCAGCTCAGGTCGTGATCTCAGGGTCCTAGGATCGAGGCCCACAATGGGCTCTGTGCTCAGGGGGGGGAGTCCACTTGAGGATTCTCTCTCTCCATTTCCCTCTACCCCTCACTCCACTCAGCTCTCCCTGTTTCACTTTAAAATAAATATATTTTTTAAAAGATCATGTTGTGTACCTGAAACTAATATAATATTACATGTCAATTATAGCTCAATAAAAATAGATATAACATTTACTTCCCTACACAGTTTGAGATGTTCAGGTTAATATAAAATGGAAAAGAAAAATCCTGTCAAAACAATCCTGAAAAATAAAAAAAAGAATAAGGTAGCTCTCACACTCCCTGATTTCAAAATTTACTACAAAGCAATGGTAATCAAGACAGCACAGTCCTGACACAAGGGTAGGTGTATAGATTAACGGAAGAAAATTGAGAGTACAGAAATAAGCCTTACATCAATGGTCAGCTAATTTTCCACAAGGGTACCAAAAACATTCAAAGAGGAAAGAGTAGATGTCAACACATGGCCAACTGGGATAACTTAATAGCCACATGCAAAAGAATGAGGGTGGACCCTTGGTTCACAACATGTACAAAAATTAACTTAAAGGATTAATCTAGTTAAATTAGACTGGGGCTTGGAAGAAAATGGTAGGTACATGACTGCCTAAGAAAAAGCATGCAGTAAATAAATGCAAAAAGAAAATTAATGAGGGACTCAATCACTCTAGTGAACTTTTAATTACCTACAACTACCAAAATCTAGAATTTAAATGCCTCACAGGTCACCTGAAGTATTGGGTGGTTTGGTCACAAATAGTGTTTCACCTGGTTCCACAGAGGGAAGGAGCCACTGATTTTATATACCTGACACTCTTCTCAGTATCTCTCTCCACACTGTTCTCAAGCTTTAAGGAGGCCGTGACTACTGAGAGGAGGTGAGGCTTCCAGCACTCCAGCTGGAAAGAAGTCCTCAGGATGAAGCAGAAAGAGCACCAGGCTTGGGATCAGACAGACACAAGTGGTCTCCATGAACCTGGGAAATTGGCGTGATCTTATATGACCTCAAGTTTATCCTAGAAAATGTGACTATCTTTGAAAGAATTTTTACATCATACAAAGGAAATGTGAATTCACGAAGTTGCTGCGTGTGTCCCCAGGGCAGGTGTAAGGGCATCAAGTCGTTCCAGGTCAGTCTTCCCAGGATTCCCAGTTAGTAGGAAAGTAAGAAAGAACAATTTCGGGCTTAACTTCCAGAGTAATCCAGCAGTGAATCTGAATCAGAAAATCTTTAAAATGTTTAAGGGAATTCATTCTCTATAAATTAGGTTAAACACTCCAAAAAAAAAAAAAAAAGTAATTTTCCGTTCTGCCACTTTCCGGAGGATATTTAGCTATTGGGAGTTGTGATTCTGAGAACCCTCAGGCACATGAAAAATGTGGCCATTTGCATATTGGACCTCAGAGACTTCTCTTTCCGTAACTGCTGCTTTGCTCATACCCTCAGGGTTGGAAAAGCCAAGTTGTTCTGGGCCAAGAAAGTTCTGTTTGGTGAAAACAAGAAAATAAATAAAATCAAGGCAGAGCGATAAAGTAACGTGAGGTTGAACAAAAGGGGTTTAGATGCTCATTTCAGTGTGGCTTGCCAGAGCAGCATGGCGTTGTGCTGGGTGATGGAAAAACCACCCAGGCCAGATGGGTCGTTCCTGGCGCTCTCCGCCCTCACGACAGAGTCTGTAACACTTGAAAACACAGGCTTGAGCCACTTCCTGGTGGCCAAGGAGTTTTCCCAGCACTACCCACCACCTTCTGGTTTTCGTATTTTCTTTTCCAGGTGTCCTGCTGGATGCCGCCCCACCGACTTGCAATGGGGCTCTTCTATCTGGACCACAACTTGGGTCTATGATGTGCCTCCCCTTTAGAGTCATTTTCTCCTCAAATGCTATTCCTTGATTACCCTTCCTGGCTTCATGCCTTGCAGTTGCCTCACACATCTGTCCCGACACCCACACTGAACTCCGGGTGATGGTGTCCAGTCTGAAACCCCCTAGGCTCAACATGGATCTGGGAGCTGGACTGTCATCCTTATGTTCAAATTCTACCTCCTTCAGGGAGCTCTCCTGATAGCCTATAGCTGTCAACTCTCTCTCTCTGTCTTTTCCAAAATCAAATCATACTTTTTCTAGCCTGTGCACTGTCAGCCGTGCCTTATCTCCCTGCTATAGTGTAAGCAAGGTGGGGTCAATGAGGACCCATAGATGATTCGTTTTGCATCCCTTCCCTGTTGGTCACAGCCGGCAGCCCTCCTCAGATCCCTTTGCTGGCACAGTCTCCTCTAACACAGCCAGAGCTAGGAAATGCTCTCATCTTCACGCACTGGGCTCTGGCACATGTTATGTTGTCTCTCTAGAACCTTGCCTCTTCTTGTGTTTGGTGAACTCCTCCTTATTCTTCAGACTCTTACTTGATCACCGATTGCTCAGAGACACCATCGCTGTCACCTGCACTGCCCGTCACTCTTAGGCTCCTGACTCTCCTAGCACTTGTCTCAATTATGGTTTACCCTCTACTGTAAGACCCTCAGCTCTATAATGGCAAGTAAAGCTACAGTCTGCCACCCTGTCAACCCCAGCATTTACAACAGTGTTTGCCCTTATTTTATTAAAAAAAAAAAAAAAAAACAATGTAAATGGTCCACAAGTGAACAACGAACTTTTATTACATGAATGAATGAATAAATAGTTGTGTGGGTTCATTGTTTCCTTCAGTGACTGTGGCAGAGTGTTTCCATCTTGGACATCCAGAGAGATTTGGTTCACATTGGAAAATACAACCAAGGCTCGTAGAGTTTCCCAGCTCCTGCAGGCCTCCTGATGTCAGGCAATTGCTCTCTCTGCAATGAAAACAGCAGGCATCAAGTCTACAAGCCTGTACATAAAAAGATCCATTATCCTGGGAGCCAAATGTCACTGCTGGAATGGCTTCCAAATGCTGCCAAAAAGAACATTATTAATAACAGTAATGATAATAATAGTGATCATAATAACACATATTAAATTTTAATTTATATGGCACCCAAGCTCCACAGCTCTGGGAGGGAATCACTCTCATAGCAGAGGGGGGAGAATAAAGCAAAACTCCAAATGAAAAGAAATATGATACAATGTGGGCAGAGTGCCAGGCTTTAAGCTGCTGTGTGGGAACAGAGAAAGAAAAGGACCTCACCAGGCCCTGGACACAATCAGACTGGATGTAACAGTTCTGAATTTCAGGGATATAGCGAAGAGAGGTGGAAACATATGCTTTAGACTCATTTCAGGATAAGCATCCTTCATCATTTCAATTTAAATCATAGAAAATATTACCCTGGGAGGCCCTGAAGGATATAGAGAGGAAACCAATCTAAAGGCGGTCTGAGTCTATGTCTACACTGGGATGCTGCATCACAACCTGACTGGATGGGTTGAAAGGTCAGTCATCCGCACAGTGACTATGGACTCTGAAAAACAATCTGAGGGTTTTGAAGGGGCGGGGAGGGGGGTGGGAGGTTGGGGGAACCAGGTGGTGGGTATTGGAGAGGGCACGGATTGCATGGAGCACTGGGTGTGGTGTAAAAACAGTGAATACTGTTATGCTGAAAAGAAAAATAAATAAATAAATAAATAAATAAAAGTAATGGTCAAATATTTGTGGCATGTAAAGAAGAGAAAGTGGGTGTGATGCTCAAATAATGGATCTTGGAACATTGAAAAAATAAAATGAAGTTAGAAAAAAAAAGGAAGTAGATGTTTTAATTGTTGTTAGGACGCTTAAAACATTTTTCACAGCTAGGAGAGAATCCAGTGACTCTGAAAATGTCTAGTAGCTAGAAACAGGAATAGCTTTTATTTATTATGGCAACATTGTTGTCATAATGAGTTATCAGTCTTGGAAGTCAGTAGGATGGGGTTTGGGTCTTCCCTCCTTTTCTTACTGTGTGACCTTAAATGCGTCACTAATTCCCTAAACTTCTTTTTCATGTTATTAAATTAAGAGTGATAGCAGCTGGAAAATGCTTGTAAGTGTTAGTATCGCTTTATTCCATAAAAGTCTATTGACATATCCAACATCTTCCTTGTATCCTATTTTTTTCTTCTTTTGTGGTGAGAATACTTAATGTGCGATCTATACATTAAACATTTTTGAAGCGCACAATCTATTACCTTACTGATGGTGATGGTATCCTGGGTACATGCGTATGTTCCAGTGTCAAATCACGTACATTTAATATGTGCAGTTCATGGTATATCCCTTATGCTTCTATAAAGCTCCTACAAATAAGAATAAAAAATATGGAACATGAAAAATAAATAGAAATATATTGAGTATGATGAAGTAATCCATCCTTGAAGCAAAACAAGGAAGTAATTCGACAAACTTTCATATATACAGGACTAAGATTTAACAAACTACTTGCAGAGCAGAATTTCAGTGTGACCATCTTCAAGTTGAATGATGAGCAAATTTATTTTGAGACAGAGAACTTGAAAGATAGAATTCCTGCTTGCCTGCCTGGTATCTGGATATGATGAGGGATCTGGGGGAGTAGATGAAGCAGATGACCAGTTACTGTAATATGAGTCATTGTATAACTTTTCTCAGGCTACCACCTCTCCCAGCCCAAATCATAATCTGAGGTGACATCATCCTTCTCCGTTGAAAGCATTAGAGATAAAATCGGAATATATGTCCTGATCTTAATCTATAGTAGATAAAGAATACAATGGCTTTTTAAAAATAAAAATAAAATATGCGTAAGCAAAAAAATTCTAACTATCAAAAGTTTATACAATTAAATTAAATCTTCTTACCAAACCACTAGGATCCTTCCCCCACTAGCAGTTTCTTGATTATCCTTCCATAGGTTTTCTTCTTTGATGTTATTTTCAAACTTGACTCAACCGACACAACTGCGTGTACCATACACACCTTACAAACTGTCAAATTTTGCCCAATATGCTGTACTATTAACATCCAATATTATTGAAGGCATCCTATATGCTAGCCATTTTCTTCAGTACTTTATATGCATTACTTCATACAGTTTTCACAACATCTGGTTTACGAGCCATGTGGATTGAGTCACATCTCTTGACTTTTTGATGATCAGTCAGCGTCTTTTGTAAAATGGGTCTAGGATCGCCACCCTGGCATGGGGGGTCCATGGTACATTGTGTGGTGTCTCTGACTCATATCTTTTTCTGTACCCCATAATACAGAAGACAAGACCGGATTTTTGTTTACTTGATGTTGTACAGATAGGAAGATCCATGTGATTTGAATTTTTGAGGTTAGTTTACTCTGGATAAACAAGCCTGATGTGTATTAACTAATAATTAGTTTCCTGCACACACACTGTTCAAGTTTATGCCAAGCAGTAGAAGTAGAACTTAAATTTTACTTTCATTATTTTACTCTTTCTTTTAAAGAATCCCCTTGATGGTTTCCAACCTCTGAGTACTACTAGGGAAAAGTAAACCAGGTTTTTGATTTGTTCATTGACTGACTCTCCAGATTTGGGTTGAGAAGAACCTTGTTGGATAATTCTTTCCTCCAAGTTGGGAGGTTAAATTATGCGCTGTAGGCAAAAACAAACAGCAAAATCAGAGTCCTTGAGTTTTGGATTTGAAAGGAACAATCCAGAGCTCCCTGCCTAGTACTCCAGAGATTAAGGAATTACTCCACCCTGCTCACAAATTTCCCAAACTCAACACTCACTGGGTTCTGCAAATCCCACATGGGGATGCGAGATCTGCCAACAAATTCTTTTCTGATCTATGGACCCTCTTAAATAAAAAGTCACGGAAACATAAATTTACAGGACATTTAATTATACCTTTTATAAATCATGTTGATAAACTATTATGCAGTAAGACAGAAATCAGTAGAAAAGATATACCAGGAGCTACAGTGTTTGTGTTGTCATTTTATCTATAGACAGGCATTCTTTAGACAGAGAGAAGAGGGAAAACATGTTGAGTGAGAATGGCCTAAAATGGCATGAAAACATGAACCAGAATTTGCTCTTTAAGGAACTCAGAATCATTCCCTTGGCTCCTGAGATCCTATGATCCTGAGGATGGACTTTGAATACCCTTTGGAGGTGGTCAAGTTGGTTTGGAAGCATCAGGGAGTGGTTAAAACAGTGGAAAGCAGAGAAGTGCCATGATTAAATTTACATTTCTACTAAGTTAAGTCTTTCTAGACATACCAAAAAGGCCAACTAGATAAATATTATTGAATTAAGAGAAAATATTAAATAGACTAATATTGTGGGAAATTTGATAATTATTTGGAAAATTAAATTGAATTTGTAGTAGATTGGAAGGACACTGGCTGAAGGCATAAGGGGCTTGTTAAAAGGACATTGGGATAGTTGGTATGAACAATGATGAGTGATTCAAAGAGGCCAGGAGCCGTGAGTGTCAAACAGAAGGAAATGAATTGCTGAACATCTTTGATATGAGGCCCTTGATCTCAAATGATTAAAATGATCCTGAATGGAAAGACAGTTTAAGAAGATGGAGTGATTACAACTGTGAAAGGGGGTGTCAAGTAGGAGTAGGGGTAGATGGTGAGGGTATGGCAGAACTTTGTGCTCCCTACTGTGACCACCCAGAGGAAGATCAGCATCATCAGTATACAGGTAGGAGTTGAAATGAGTGGGAATTTTAAAACTTGCCTAAGGTAGACTGTACTATGATGGATAATAAAGTAGATCATGGAAGCCTGGGGGTATGAATGTTTATCATAGCAAAGGCTAGTCCCTTATTAGGGACTACCTGATTATTAGGGACTAGTCCCTTATTAGGGACTACCTTATTAGGGACTAGGTGATTACCCTGGTCCCCACAGGGCTTAAAATATATCACATGTATTAATTCACTTAACTATCTCAATAAGCTTTTACAGTAGGTACTATTATTAAACCCATTTTGTAGGGGAGGAAATGAAGTCAAAGGAAGTTAATTACTCATTTGATGTCTGTGAGATAATAGAAAAATATAGATATATTGGTCTCTGCTCCCTGTTCCTGGCACAAAGCTCCTAAAACCTTTGTAAATTCCCAAGTGCTAAGAGCACTAGGAGCAGAGCATCTTTCATTCTAATGATGGGAACTCTGAGTGAGCTCCTAAATGGCTGCTGGATGGAGGCTGGTCACCAAAAAGGCCAGGTTAAGATCAGAAACTCAGAATTTACCCCCAGAGAGAGGAGAGGGACTAGAAATGCAGTTACTATTTCATCCTGCTTATGTAAGAAAGCCATTATAGAATCTCAATAGTACAGCATCAAGAGAGTTTCCAGATCCGTGAACACATCCACACTGCAAGGATGGCACTCCCCACCTCCAAGGGGACAGAAGCTCCTGAGCTCTGGACCGTTTCAGACCCCACCTGTGTATCTCTTCACCTGGCTCGTCATCTGTATCCTTTATCACATCCTTTACTAAACTGGTAAATGTAAGTCTTTCCCTGAGTTCCATGAGCTGCCCTAGCAAATTAATCAAACCTAAAGAGGGGGTCATGGGAAGCACTGATTTGTAGCCAAATTCAACAGAAGTTGTGGGTAATCTGGGGACCTGCCCCCTGTTACTGGCATATTGTGACAGTACAGGAGATGAAGAGGAGGGAAACAGTTTTCCTGCTGTAATGTCTGAATTCAAAATCAGACTCAAGCAGTCTAGCTCCAGAGGTTTACTCATATCCGTGTACCTGTAGCCTCACGGTGTAAAGATGAACATCCACCCAGCCTATGGCTGGGATACGATGTAGATGGAACTAGAGGGTATTGTGCTAAGTGAAATAAGTCAATCAGAGAAAGACAGTCATCCTATGATCTCTGTGAGATGAACAGTTTGAGAGGCAGGGAAGGCAGTCATGGGTGGAAGGGAAGTAAGAATGAAACAAGATGGGACGGGGGAGGGGGACAAACCATAAGACACTCTTAATCTAGGAAACAAACTGAGGGTTGCTGCGGGGGTTGGAGGGGTAGGGATGGGGTGGCTGGATTATGGACATTGGGGTGGGTGTGTGCTATGGTGAGTGCTGTGAATTGTGTAAGACTGATGACTCACGACCTGTACCCCTAAAACAAATAATACATTATATATTAATACAAAATAAAATAAATAAAAAATTAAAAATATACATTTGGCTAAATCAGTGAAAAGGCAGCACAGAATAAGCCAACAAGATCTCCACCCAACAGTGCTGCCTGCCTGTGGTAAATTGTCCCAAATCCCAATCCTCTTTCCTTATCTTGAAATGAGTGCACTATTGGGGTTGTTATGAACTGATACACAAAACACAGAAAAATATCTGGCACTTATTATATACTCAGTGTATACTGACTAAGAGAAACACTAGTCAGAGTTTACCCCACCTTTTCTTGTCTTCTAATTTTATTATATGATATTCAGAGAATATGAGTTATGTGATGTCATTTTTTTTCACTGTGTGATCGACTTCTGTAAATATTCCATATATGCTTGCAAATAAAATACAATTTCTGTTTTTTGGGTACAGGGCTAATCAGTGATCTAAACTTTATACATGAATCAGACTAGCTAATTGACTTGTCCAATATCTCTGTCCGTATTTTCTTTCTTTTAAATCTCAGAGACATGTTTCCAACTCTCCTATTCTGTGTATTTGTAATTTTTGTTGTGATTCTCTTGTGTTTCACATCCTCTTTCTTCAAATTTATTTTGAGACTAAATTGTTTGATACATAGAAGTTAATAATTGTTTTATGACCTTTATGTATTATTGTTTTATCATGATTTAGCTAGTTCTTTTTAATTATTTTATTTTGGTAGATATTAATGGATTATACCAGCTGTGCTTTGATTTCTATTTGCCCAGTTTTGTTCTTCTGTTCCTTCCTTAAAAGCCTTTATATGCTTTTTCATTTTTACCTTTCATTTTACTTCTTATTAAATATGCTAAGAATGCTTTCTACCTTAAAGTCTTCCAGATCTTTCAGGCACATATATGATAAAACTCAAAACTCCTTATCATGGATTATAAGGTCCAATAAAATGGGCCCCTGGATATTTCTGAGTGTTTCCTATCAATCCCCTCCTCATTTTGTCCACTTACAGCACAAGCCTTCTTGTTGCTCAGAGAAGGAACCAAGAATGTTTTCTCTCTAGGCCTTTGTTTTTGCTTTGTCTTCTACTATGAGAACCCCTCCCCACTGACCTCCAGGCTCACTACTCACATGTTGATTCTCTGAGAGGCCATTCTCAGCACTCCTATCTAACAGTTCCTGCCCTAAAGTCACCCCTTATGCCTTAACCAGCTTTATTTTTCCAAGAGGACGAGATCCTGCTATTTGCCATAACAGGGATGGACTTAGAGGATATATTATGCTAAGTAAAATAAGTCGTACTGGGAGAGACAAATACCATAAGATTTCATCTATATGTGGAATCTAAAAAACAAAACAAAAGAAAAAAAACAAAAACAAAACAAAACAAAAAAACAGAAAGAGACTCGTAAATACAGAGAACAAAATGGTGGTTGTCAGAGGAAGTGGGTCAGAAGATGGATGAAATAGGTGAAGGAGATTAAGAGGTATAAACTTACAGTTATTAAATAAGTCACAGTGGTGAAAGTACAGCACAAGAAATATAGTCAATAACATTGTAATAACATTGGATGGTGGGGACTATACTTCTCCTGGTGAGCTTTGCGTCATGTTTAGAATTGTTGAATCACAATTGTTGTGCACCTGAAAGTAATATCACATTGTATGTCAACTGTACTTCAATAATAAAACAAAAAACAAAACCCATAAGACTTTGTGTTTGCTCCTAGGGCTGCTATAACAGAGTATCACAACTGGTTGGCTTAAAACAAAAACAGCTTACTCCCTCACAGTTCTGGAGGCTGGAATCCTGAAATCCAACTATCAACAGGGTCATGTTCCTTCTGAAGGCCTTAAAGAAGAATCCTTCCTTGTCTCCTCCTAGTGTCATGTGGTTTCTGGTACCAAGATGGACTCCTTGGTGTTCCCTGGTATGTTGACACATTGCTCAGCTTCTGCTTCCATTTCCACAAAGCCCACTTCCTCGTGTGTGTGTCTCTGTGTGTGATCCCCTCTTAAAATGACAGGTCCCTGGACCCAGGACCCGTTCTAATTCAGTATGCTTTTACCTTAACTTAGCTAATTATATCTGCAAAGACCATGTTCCCAAAAAGGTCACACCCAGAGGTTCTGGGTGGACATGAATTTTGGGGGACACTATTCAACTCACTGAAGACTTATTTATATCGATATTATGTATTTGTTCACTAATTACTTCTCCCTCTTAGAATATAAATTCCATAAAGATAAGATACTCATCTCTTCTATTTATTGGTGTATGCACAGTGACTTGTGGGTAGATATAAACATCTGCTGAAATGAGAGATCTTGTTTTAGGTGTGAAGAAGAGTAAACAACCTACTTTTTAAATCAAGTCTGAGGACCCAATATTTATTGGGATTGGGTTTGTATTTGGATGTATTTCTACATCTTATTTTGCATTTTGTATTTAACTTTTTGTTGTTTTATTTTCTTCTTTTTCCACCTTCTATTTGAAAGCTTGAGTTTTATCTAAATCTGTTTTCCTTTTCTTGTTTGGAATTTAAACATAATTATTATAATTATTCCGAGGCTCTCTTCAATTGTATTAAGCATTCTTACAATGTGTAAAGTTAATTAATACTCTTATCCTTCCTCATAATACAATCTACAATTCAAGCTCCACCTTGTTTTTAAGCCATCCAAATTATCATCCTCATAAATTTTATTCTTACAATTAAAGCTTATTTAATCTGATATGGGACATAGGCTTTTAGAAAAATGTAACTGACTTGAAAACACACACACAGATGCACACACATAAAAAACAAAAACAAAGAACACTGTTAGGCCAACAAATTCGAACCAAGATTCAAACACTTTCTTGAAATGAATGACAAGTATGGAGCTCATCCCATGAATGTGAGGATGAATGTGTGGTGGCCCTAAGACAAAGCATTTTTTTTAAAACCCACAAGTCATGAATTTTGTTTGTTCACCTGTACTTACTGTACTGCACTCTTTCTTTCTGCCTTCACATGTTCCTTTATTCTGAAATGCATTTTTATGTAGCATTTTTGAGGAAGAGTCTACAAACATTGATCTAAAAATATCTTTGTATTGTCCTCATATTTGGTAATTTCTCTGGCTCTAGAAGTCTGAGCTGACCGTAACCTTTTTTTGCTACTTTGAAGATAGCGCTTCATTATTTTCTGGCATCTATTGTTGCTGATTAAAAGTCTACCTACTCTCTATTTGTTCTTCCTGGAATTAATCTGTATTTTTTCTTGTTTTTATTCTGATGTTCTGTAGTTCTCTTTGGTTTTTCATGGGAAAACTATATTTGTATTTGTCTTTTTGAGAACTTGTAATTCATCAAGCTGGAGATGCAAATCTTTCTTCAATACTTAAAAGCTTGTCATCTGTGTTTCCTCAAATATAAACTCCTCTCATTCTCTTGAATCTTTGAACTCCTCTTAGATGTATGTTAGACTTCTTTATCTCTGTCTCTTTCTCTCTCTTTGCTACTGATTCTCCATCTCCTGCACTCCTACATTCTTCATAGCTCTGTCAGATCATTCAGCTTACTAGAAGTTATTTCAGTAATACTGAATTTTAATTAAATTTATTCAACTTAAACTACAGCAACCTATTTGTTCATGAATGAAAATCTTATTTTGGACATTTTCAAATTTGTGTCCTTTTATCACACCATATTTGCTGCTTAAGTTATTTTTGATGCTTATATTTCAATTTCCTTTCTCTCTTTAGTATTTACTTACTTATTTAAAAGTAAGTCTTAGTTGGTCTTAGTTCTTGTTTTGGTGGTTGTTGCTGTTGTTGCCAGTTCTTAAAACATTACTTCTTATATGCATTGCACCTGACCATACATTGTGGTAGCCTGTTTCATTGTGGTTGTTAAGTTTTTTTTTTTTTTATACCACATTTTTTTTTTCTCCCTGTGGGTATGCTATGAGGAGCTTCTTAATTGTTCCTGGGGGAGTCTTGGATTTTTATGTACTAGAATCAAGTTTTTTTTTTTTTTAAGACTATTTTTTAAAGAGAAATTTTAGGTTCACAGCCAAGTTGAGAGGAAGACACAGAGATTTTTCATATACTCTATACCACACAGATTCTCCTATTATCAACATCTCTCACCAGAATGATACATTCTTTTTTTTTCTTTTATTTTTCCAGAATGTTGCATGTGTTACTTAAAAAAGAAATTCATTTATTTATTTGAGAAAGAGAGAGTGAGAGAGGAGAGAACATGTGCAGAGAGAGAGGGAGGAGACTCCAGTAAGCAGGGAGCCTGATGCATGGTTTGATCCCAGGACTCTGGGGTAATGACCTGAGCTGAAGGCAGATATTTAATCGACTAAGCCACCCAGGCATCCCTTGTGTATTTGTTACTATTGATGAACCTACCTTGGTACATTATTATTACTCCAAATCCATACTTCAGATTAGGTTTCATTCTTAGTATTGCACATTCTGTGAGTTTGGACAAATGTGTAATGACAGGCATTCATTATTATCAGACTAGTTTTTACTGTAATTTATGATCTTAATAACATAGTCCTGGGCGTCAATTTCTCCTTAATGCCTTTTAAGCACAGTTAATTCTCTTGAGGGTATCAAGCTTCCTTGTTATCTCCAAGGGCAGTGAACAGTGTTTTCCTTGAGGTGACAGCCCTTAAGGAATCTGGAACTTATGCAAAGACTCAGCTCCTGCTCTTTGCTTTCATGGGACTACAATCCTATCTCCTGCATCTTCCTGGATAGCAGACCTCAAGTTCTCATGACCTATGACACGTATCACGGTGCCAAATCCTCCCAGCATCGTCGGAGCTTGTCATACTGATTTTACTTCTCCTTTATTTCTGAAGCCTGGAAAGCCCTTTAATTCTTTCAAGTCAATTTCTGTGTTAAACAGTTTGTTATATTTTTTCAGCAATATGTGATTTTATGTCAGGAGGGGGCTTATCGGTATTATCTTAAACTAGCCAGATTGCTGGTATCCTTTATATCTAGTATAGCTCCAGGAGTTCCACACAATATTCATGTAGACCTTAGGATATCTTCCATAAAAAGAATAGGAAACCCCATATCAAGAGCAATAGAAAGCATTTCTTGGTGGTCAGAGTGGTCTGACAACCAAGGTATTTAAAGGGAAACCTCCCCAAACAAGAGGGAATTTCTATTCCCTCATTTAGTTTTTGGAGTACTTTATTTTTCTTATGATGTGAAATTAACAAGGAATCATTTTGAAATGATAAAAACTGGTTTAACATAATAAACACAAAGATAAGGCCAAGACAGATACCCAAAGGATTGGGAGATGTCACCTAGTGTTTCTGCACTTCCTTTCTGATTCTAAGACCATTCTGTAACACTTGGATTTTTATCTTTGAACAAAACCACACTTGACCCTGATTTTTCCCCTTATCTCCATGTCATGAATCTGGGATGAGATGTGACATTTGATTGTTGCATTCTCCACCCACCCCATCCCTCCCCGCTCCCTGCCCCAGTATGCATTTGAAGAATTTGTAAGAACAAAAGGATGGAACTTTTGTAAAAAGAAGGGCTGTTTCCTCTGAACAGCAGGGATGAATGGGCAAACAATTCTTGGTTGGTTTCCCAGAAGTTGGATTTCTGGCATGCCAGACTTTTCTTTCTTGGCAAACACTTTGGTGTCTCACTATGGAGAGTAAACTTCTTTTTATTTTTTTCTTTCTGCTCACAGCTTACCAATGTCATCTGAAGGATCATGAATAACTGTAAAAGGTATGTCTCAGTCAGGCCGAAATGAATATATTATGAAAATTCCATCTAAAATATGAAATGATTTAAACTCCTTCTCATTAAACAGGAGAAGCTTTCATTGGTTAGTATGGAGGGAAAAGGAGCCAAAAATCTCTCTCACAAATGCACAGAGCTTTTCTTCATCTCTTCTTTCTCAGCAAGGGAAATGAAAGGTGAGAGGATTCTATGGCATCCGAGAAAGCAGTTGATGGGTTCTAGAAGCCCTGAAGCTTTCTGCATCCAGCAAGTACTCAAGCTAATTTTTCTCTAGTCCCTAGGATGAATGCTCCTCTTGGGTTAAGAAATTGTACTCTACTCCCTGACCCCAGTATACACTGATTTTTTTTTTAAACTCCAAATATTCTTTTATGTTTCATTCATAAACAAATTTAAGCTGAATGCATGCTTGTCATAAGTAGAAATACATTTCCTATCCTCTTATACAGTCCAGTGTGTCTAAATTTCCATGTTCTGGCTGACGGTATGTATGTAAGTAGGTCACGTATGATTTGGAGGAAATGTTCCCAAAGGCAGCCATTTATTTACCCTCTTCCTTCCTTCCTGGTGCTTGAGCAGCCATCTTGGACTCTGAGGTGCCAAAGATGCCAGAACAGCAATATAGGAGGGACTTTGGGTCCTACAAATTAAAAGAGTACTCTGCCTAATATTGCCAGTATCCATACCTCTTTTATGAAAGAGAAAATATATTTGTCTTTTACTTAAGTATTAGTCTGGATGCCCTGTCATTCTCAGATGGACCTTAAATTAACTGATACTACACTGTTTAACTACAGTTCTCATCTTGTTCCATGTTACCATTTAGCTGAATTAAAGACAAAGTTCATAATCCTACACTTGTTTTCCTTCTAATAAATCCTAGAAATTGTTCTGTAGGTAGATCCTCCAGTAGAGAAAAGCCAGCACTCTTGGACTTTGGAGTGCTTGAATTTTCTGGCTATGAAGGTTCCAGTGTAATTATTAAACAGTTATTAGACATACACATTGTGCATTTTCCATCCCCTGCCTTCCTGATTACCTTTTTCCTGAGTAGCAAATAGCTAATTAAGTTAGAATAACATGAATTTAAAATATACACTTTATTAATGGGGAGTAGGTTGCAATGTAAATTTTACAACTAATTTAGAAAGAATGCCATTTTGAGAACAATTTCCCTAAGTTTTTTTTTTCCCCCCACGTGACTTCAGACTGGGGGAAACTAGTGCTTTAATTACAAGCTAGACAAATAGAGTCTGTGAAATCTTGTTTAGTGAGTTCAGATATAATGAGCTTTCAGAAAGCGGTAAGAAGGAAAATGATCATTTATTTATGTGGGTTTTGCTTCTTGGCATTTTGTGATTACATTTGTTTGGTGTAGTTGACTATTTAAAGATTTAAAGGCACTGTTTCTAATATGAAGCAGAAAGATGTCAATAGTCAATCACTGTGAAGAGTATTGCTACTTGTGGACTGGATAAAGTCTCCATGACCAGCATCAGGGAACCAGAGAAATGTGCAAGCCTGAGTAGTACCCGGTTTTCTTTCTTGTTAGCAACCACCTAAAGCCTCTTGCTGACAACAGCTGAAGTAATACCTTTGAATGATCAGCTAGATATGATACTGTCTATATCCCACGCTCTGCTCAGCTCTCAATCTGACCTGCCTGAGTAGTCACCATCTTAAGTTCTCTAGGACATTCATGATTCCTCAGGGATAGAGGGTTGGACCGGGGGCCACCAGAGGGTTTATGGTGGCATGAAGGAAGGATCTTCATATAGCACCAGGGTGGCCAACGTAGGGTCTCTCATCTGGCTGGGATAGTGATAGTCACTCACACCAAGGCACTGGTCTGTTATCTCTTTTTCTCTCTAGGCTCTACATTCTGAGAAGACAGAACCACCTCTGTTTGATCATTGTCATATCTTCAGCTCCTGTCACGATGACCAGCATATAGAAAATGTTCTACCCATATTTAAAATAAACAAAAACCAGATGGCGTCTTTATCTTCAGAATAAAGTTCAGTCTTTTTTGTGTAACATTCAAGACACTCAAAATCTGTCTTTAATCTTTTTAACTAGCCTCATTTCCTACTTCCCCCTGACTATTGCTGATCAACATTATTGAAGCCATAGTGATTTCCCAAGTAGTCTTGGATTCCTATATACTCTATGCATTTTTTTGTGAGTAGCCTTGGTAATTTTTTTTTTTTACTTTTAATTTTTTATTTTTTATAAACATATATTTTTATCCCCAGGGGTACAGGTCTGTGAATCACCAGGTTTACACACTTCACAGCACTCACCAAAGCACATACCCTCCCCAATGTCCATAATCCCACCCCCTTCTCCCAAACCCCCTCCCCTCAGCAACCCTCAGTTTGTTTTGTGAGATTAAGAGTCACTTATGGTTTGTCTCCCTCCCAATCCCATCTTGTTTCATTTATTCTTCTCCTACCCACTTAAGCCCCCAAGTCAAGAAATGACAGATGCTGGCGAGGATGCGGAGAAAGGGGAACCCTCCTACACTGTTGGTGGGAATGCAAGCTGGTGCAACCTCTCTGGAAAACAGCATGGAGGTTCCTCAAAATGTTGAAAATAGAACTGCCCTATGACCCAGCAATTGCACTATTGGGTATTTACCCTAAAGATACAAACGTAGTGATCCAAAGGGGCACGTGCACCCGAATGTTTATAGCAGCTATGTCCACAATAGCCAAACTATGGAAAGAGCCTAGATGTCCATCAACAGATGAATGGATCAAGAAGATGTGGTATATATACACAATGGAATACTATGCAGCCATCAAAAGAAATGAAATCTTGCCATTTGCGACAACATGGATGGAACTAGAGCATATCATGCTTAGCGAAATAAGTCAAGCAGAGAAAGACAACTATCATATGATCTCCCTGATATGAGGAAGTGGTGATGCAACATGGGGGCTTAAGTGGGTAGGAGAAGAATAAATGAAACAAGATGGGATTGGGAGGGAGACAAACCATAAGTCACTCTTAATCTCACAAAACAAACTGAGGGTTGCTGGGGGGAGGGGTTTTGGGAGAAGGGGGTGGGATTATGGACATTGGGGAGGGTATGTGCTTGGGCGAGTGCTGTGAAGTGTGTAAACCTGGTGATTCACAGACCTGTACCCCTGGGGATAAAAATATATGTTTATAAAAATAAATAAATTCAGCATAAAAAAAATCTTACAATTTATTTACTTCTTAGGTTAGTTGTCTT
Organism: Mustela lutreola; assembly: GCF_030435805.1. Taxonomy (NCBI): domain Eukaryota; kingdom Metazoa; phylum Chordata; class Mammalia; order Carnivora; family Mustelidae; genus Mustela; species Mustela lutreola. Next base: position 6,581,267 of record NC_081292.1, on the reverse strand, counting down.
TTGTCTGTCTTCCCCCACCAGAATACAACCTGCACTGGGACAGAGATATTTGCCAATTTTTTTCATTGATAGACTTTCATGTCCCAGAATGGTGTTTCAACAAACTTTTGGTAAATGAATGAATAAATGAGTGAATGAATGAATTTCCTGAGGTGGACCCATTTTTGCTCAGCCTTTGCTCTCAAATTTAAATTGTGCAACTGTGCTTTCTCACCCATTGACTCATTTCTACCCCACTATCCTCCCACAGTTTTATCTGCCTCCCAGTGTCCTTGCTGGACATCCCACTTCCCAGACTCTGTCCTTAGTCACCATTTCAGCCACACCCAGGACTGGCCCTTTCAAAATGTCACTGGCCATTCCTAATTTCTGAATGATCAAGGAAGTGTCCCTTGTTTTAAAATAGCACCATTTCTAGGAAAGCCAAGGTCCCAGCTGCTGTCTTTGATTTGTTCCAAGGCTGGGCAAGGAAACTTGGAACTCACAGAACTCCCCCTGGGAAATAAAGATGACACCAGTTAAATTCATCACCACAGATGGCACCCATTGCTACATCCTCCTAAATGATCCCACATTTGGGCAATCCAGTTGGGGAAGAATGGCTGGCTTCAAATTCTTTCTGGCTTGCTAATGAGCTACTTGGCTGAATCTTTTTACCTCGAGGTCACTGGTTTGAAAACAGCCAGATTCCTGGTGATAAAAAGTGCTTCCGTTTGACAGCTGGGTTGCAGTGTGTCTGAGAAATGATATGTTTTCCAGCCAAGCCCTAGTGAATAGCTATTTCTTATTCTTATGGTGAGGGCAGACTCAGCACCATGCCTGTCCCCTTCTTCTCTGTGGGCATGGTCCCTGAGGCAGCTATCAGGAGCTAGCCTTTTGGGAAAGTAGCCTGGGATCTTTTATTGGCAGATCTGAGCATGTCCATGTGTGACTGGAGACCTCAGAGAAATACAGAAGTTAGAGGAAGCATTATCAGAGGGGAGAAGTGAGGTGGGAGCCAGGTAGCAGGGTCAGCAGAGTAGTGTAGTACAGAGAATACCAGCTTGGATTCCATACAGACAAGGCAACAGATGCTGATACTGCATACTTACTACCTATGTGATCTTGAGTTAGTTAAGAAAATGAATTTCAGATACTACTTTCCAAATCTGTAAAATGGAAATAATAATGTATACCTCCTTTTAGGACTTGTATGCATGCAAGTTGATATAAACTGTAAGGTGCTGCAGAAATGAAAATCAGATTATCAACTAGCTGAGGTCTTCCAGATTACTTTCTTTTTACCCAAATCCTACCTTCAAAGACAAAAATCCTCTTATTGACTCAGACATAGAGAATTTAACCTAGAAGTTATGTGCTCCAACCAGCTGTGGTGATGAGGGGCTGCCACCTGGAGATATCAGGTTGTTCCAGCTTGTATATGCACACAGGTACATACAGAAGAATGGTACGCGTTCGTGCATGGAGGAAAACCAGGTTGTGTTCCAAGTGCTTTGGAGTCTAAAGGTTGTAAGCTTTCTCATATTTGTATTTGTTACATAAGTTTGGTCATTCATTCCCCATGGATTTTAGGAAATATGAGGACCTTCCACTAAAGGAGGCTCAATGAAATCACTTTCATTTCACTCATTTATGTAATTAGTCATTCAACAAATATTAGTATATTCCAGACGTTTTTCTAAACTCCAAAGCCAATGAATTAATTAAGGATGCTGCGTTCCTATAATTTCTGGGAAAAAGGTAAAGCATTTTCTGGGCATAGTAGTAACTTACATATAGTAGTAACTCTTGTGGGATTGTGGTCAGCTCCAGGTACTTTCAGAAGAGAATTCTACTCCAAGGAATTTATTTGAACAACAACAACAAAAAAAAAAAGTTGCAAATTGTAGAAATATGTATTTGTAAGAATGTGTTTCACAGAATTATTCATTTTAGCAAATGAGCAGAAAACTATCTAAATGCTTATCAATGGGAAATTTTGAATAAATCGGCAGGATAGCCACTGAATGGTCTTTGTACCTAACATTGTCCAGTACATACAGTATGTTCAATTTGATGAAGAACAAATGTCTGAGGGCATAATAAAACACAGGGAAGATCTGTTAAATACATTGGGATTATTCCCCCAACTTACTAGTGGTTTTCATTGTCTTTGTTGGGCAATGGTAGAAACTCTCTTTTAATGCATGTGAACTTGAGAAAATGACCTACATCCTCTGAGTCTTATTTCTAAAATGAAAATAAAGATGACCCGCAGGCCTGTTGTGAATTTTCAATGAGATAATGTGTGTTAAAGTGTATGTAACGCAGTGTCTAATTCAGAATTAGAAGTTAATAAATGACCTGTTTGTTCACATTACTTTCTAAGGTACCACAATTGGTACGTATTCGTTAATCAGAAGAAAACCCAGTCAATATTATAAAGAGAAACGGAGGTAGCGGGAACCTGACAGACAGGTGCTCTGACAAGGAAGACATCAAAGGGCCTTGCTGTACCCATATGCCATATAGTGGGTAATGAATATCAGCCTAACATTCATGGGAGGAATTGTAATAACTTTTATTTGTCTAAATAGGAGTCTTCAAAAGAGACATGAACTTATATTGTAAAGTCCCTCATGACCCACAGAGATTAAGATCAGAGGGCAGAGCTACCACAAATGAATATAATTTTTTAGTTCAGTCTATGAATGCTAGAATGCTTCTGTACAGGGTGCTGCCATGAGAGGAGTGAGCTCCTCATTGGCTGGAGGTAATCAGGCCAAGGTTAAGAGGCCATTCATTGTGAGGTTGCTATAAAGACTTTCTGCACTGGGCATAAGTTGAACTGGTTCTCTTCCGTCCCTACCATGCTATAAATGCATGAGATATTAGAAGGGATTCCCTCCCTCCTTTGTATCTTCCTGGGAACTGTCACAACCATACCTGCTTCCTACCAATATACAAATGTGGCGCATTTATTTTTGGCACTTTCCACGATTGTCAAAGCCAACCTTTAGGGGCTTCATAACCTCATGATGCCCCTGTTGATTCTGGATGCACCTCTGAGCCCCCCCAGGGCAGAGACTCCAGTGATGTGCCCACTACTTCCATGTGGATAATGTTGCCTGGACTCTGGAATGGGAAAAGCTCTGTTCAGATCTTGACCCCTGTCCTCACAAGAGAGTTACCTGGGACAAGTTTTTCAAATTCTTGGAAACTGGTTTTCCCCATCTGTAAGGTAAGAGTGAGAAATCCTTGGTCCTTTTTGGAAAATGAAAGGAGCATAAGCTAGGACCATCTGGACGAACAGTGCCCCCTCCAGAAACGACTCTCAATCCCACATCCTCCCAGAGCACCCTCTCTCGTTGCCTCCTCTCTCCCTACTTGTCTTCCACATTGCTTTCTTTTTTGTATTTCTTACCATTCACTTTCCTTGGTAATAATAGACATTTCTTAATCTTTCCCGGTCCCATTTAACTTGTAAATATATGTTTGGGTGTTTTCTCAGCTGGTCTGCACCAAAAATATGAACAAGTTTGAAAGGGAGAATGAGAAAAGAAAAAGGATAAAGGAACCAAGCAAACAAAACTGCTCACGTGCAGGTGGCATTAGCTCCGTTTTACAGATGAGAAAGCCAGGATGAAGAGAAATTAAGTAAGTCATCTGAAGGCATAGGGAAGACAGGATTGGGTGCATGCAGGGTAGTGTGACCATAGACATGGTCTATATATATGCTAGAAGCTTACTCAGTCATCAAAAAGAATGCAATCTTGCTATTTGTTAAGATGTGGATGGAGCTAGAGGGTATAATGCTAAATGAAATAAGAAAGTCAGAGAAAGGCACCTTACGATCTCACTCATATGTGGAATATATGTGGACTCGGGGCAGGAAAAAAGCACGAAGCCTGGGCTGCCCCCATCTCAGCCAATGAGGGGACCCTGGCTTCTCACATGTGTTTGATGCTTTCACTAAATTTAAAGAGGAAAATAACCTATCAAAACAAGGTAAAATCAAGTTCTACTTATTAAAAATAACTGCTTTTAAAGCTGCTGCCAAAGTCCATCTAATGATTTATATATGTGTAATCATTTGGAAAACAAGTTTAAAATCTGAATTTGAAGATCTTAAATGTTAGGCTGAATCCAAATGGCCTCTTACAACCCACCCCTCCCCTTGCTGGCCTGTGCAGTCATTGCAACCTAGTGGGGAGTTTTCTGGTCGGAAATCAAATAGGAGGTGGCCAGATGCTTTGGCAAAAGGGGGCCAGAAGACTTTTTCAATTAAATCACAGTGATTGAGACATCATATGAGCAGAGGTCTTGATGCAGCAAAAAGGAACATGCTGATGTGTTTGAATCTGTGCTGAGTGTAAGGGGCAACATGACACAGGACCAGCCCCCAGGCAGGCTCCAGAAACCCTGGGAATTGTGCCACTACCACCATCAAGCGGGGCTGAGCGACGGACACAGGATTGTTCATTAGACCTCAGACTGGGCAGCCAATTTGATTACAGTTTGGCAGACGTTAGGTCTCTGAAGTAATTTCGAACCTGCCCCAATCATGAGTGAATATCAAGTCATAACGAAAGAGCTGGAAAGGTACCTGTTCCAGCCCCTTCTTTTATAGATGAACAAACTGAGAGAGGCTCATAAGAGCCCAGGAAGGACAGAGGTTCAGGTAAACTTGCTGCTGGTCCTGCGGCCTTGGCCATGTCCCTGGGGCCTTTTTGCCTCTTGTGTAACATGATGACAGAACTACGTGCTTCACAGAATTGAGGGAAGATGTTAGGTGAGAAATTCTGAGCAGAGGGACTGGCGTGGCAGAAGGATATGCTGTATGGTAGCTAAAGCAACAGCCAGGGACACACGCACACTTGGAAAAGGCAGAACTCGGGCTAATGGTGGAGGCTGACTCCAAGTCAGTGTTCTTTCCACTACCTCCCTTCACCTCAAAATAAAACAACAACAAAAAGCAAAAAAAAAAAAAAAAAAAAATCCACAAAAAATAGTGTGACTAAGTTGGCATGACTTAGCCTGGGGACAAAGCATGGAGGAGGGCTGTGTCTGTGAGAAGGAAGGTCACCATAAAATTATTGAATACGAGACTTGGGGTGTTGACTTCACGTTTCCACCTGACAAGCCCAGAAAAATGACTCAGTGGTTGCCTGCCTCTGCCCACGAGCCTGACCCCTCTTTTCTTTGTGGACTCTGGCCCTCTTCAGCCCTGTTTTTAGGGAAGTACTGGATTGGTTCTCCTCACGGATACAGTAGAATGGTTACAGCTTTGGCGTGACCTCTCACAGGCGGACTTACTTCTGAAGTTAGTTACAACTTTAAGCTAGAGGAGTCAAACGTTAATGGTGGAATCATGGGCTTTAACTAATCAGCAGGACAGCATTTCTGAGGATGTGGCTTTGTGTCTGTATCCAAGAATTAGGTCAGCCTTGCCCCTACGGTTCTCGTTAATCCTCTGGAATCTCTAAAACCCTCTGTTTTAATAAACCCTAGGAATCTATTCATTTAGTGACTTACTCAGTTTATTCCGTTAGAATATATGAAGGTCTAGAAGAGTCAGTACATGGTCACAGACCCAGAGAAGCAGAAGTACAAAATAGAGGGCTCCAGTTAAGATGGGCTATTCTGGGATGGAGAGAGTTCAGCCCTCTGTGGGCACTTGGAGGCCCTGCCTGGTACCCAGGATCTCAGGGGAGGAGTTACAGGGGAGGTAAGATGAGTGGGAACAAAGAGGAGGTTTCCAAAGTGGCCCACAGCAAAGGTCACCTCAGGTGGAGATCGCCATCTGTGTAAGGAAGTGATGTTGGGATCTATATGGTATGTTTGGGGATTTCAAGTAATCTCCTGATGATGGAGTATAACATATGCAAGAGTTTAAAATACTGAGTCATGAGAATTCACATCTGGCAAGGTTCAGAGGCCATGAGGGATGCTTTTGGAGTTGCACAGTGGGGTACCTCTAGGGCACAGCCACCAAGGCCCGCATGCTAAGTAAGGAACAGGGTTTTTTTTTCCTCATGACAAAGATGAATGATATGTATGACAGTACAGAGGTTAAGACACACTATGAGGACACTTGTATCCTTGTTTCACCACTGGGTGATGCAGACAAGTGACTTACCCACTCTCTGCCTTGACTTCCTCATCTACAAAGTGGGAATAACGGAAGTTTCTACTTCATAGTGTTGTTGGGAGAATTTAATGAGTTGGATTATATCATACATTTACAATCATGTCTTTAAGTTAGTCTGGCTCTATTATTATTATTCATGGGTTTTTAAAAGGAAAAGTTAGGTAAATGGACTTTTAGGCAAATCAATTTTATAATAATGAGGAAGATGAATTAGAAAGGGATGGAAAAGAGAACTCAGTTAGTTAGAGACCATTAATCAGCAGTTGCAGTAATCTAGGGGAGAGAAAACAAAAATTTAAGCTGACAGAAGTGGTGGGGTGGAGCGAAAGAGGTACTAGCATAATGATGGCCTCATTAACGGGGTATCAAACCACACCATTGTCTCATTGAGGTATTAAATTAGTCCAAGAATCACTATTGAATCAATGTGGGACAAGAGAAAGCAAGAAAGAGAGGCAGAGACAGAGAGAGATGCCTACTCTAAAAAAATTACCTGATGTGATTATGGAAGTTTCTCTCTACTAGATGATCTGGCCTAAGGGAAACATTCATTAACCAAGATGTTCAGTACACTGACTGTTGAGTTGAATTTAAATATTTACTTATATCTTTATAATATGAGAGTGTTCCCAAGATGTGCAGCACTCTAATTAATCAGTGCTCTGCAGGGCAAAGCTTGAAAGAGACATGACTTTCCTTATTGTATAACCATGAGCAAATCCCACAAACTCTTTCAGTTTTATTTTTCTCAATGTGGGAAGTTAGAAGATTGGGCCAAATGTTATGTAATATCTTTCCTGACTTGTCTATTTTTTAAAAATCTAGGTCTAAAAAAATGCAGCACAATTTCAGTAGCTGGGATTTATTTCATCTGAGCACAGTGTCATTTGCCTTCCTCTATTCTTGGCAGGAGGATTGGAGCTAGCACTGCAAAAGAGCCAAGCGAACTCCCTGGGGAATGGGATTTGGCAGGAGCAGCTGTGACAGTGAGCTGGTGGATCCCTAGCCAGGAGGGAGCAAGATGAGAAGAGGTTCAGGATTGTCAGAAATGCATAAAGCCACAGTGAAAATGTTGGATGATGCTTGCTCACTGGCCCCAGGGCTCTGAGTAGGTATTCCCTAGGATTCAGAATGTGTTTACATTCAGAATGTGTCTCTGAATCCTAGGGAATGGAGATTGAGGAAAGAAGAGAATGGGAAAGAGGATATGGCAAGAGCTTGGGCCATACCTCAAGTTATAAAGACATAATAAACAATTATTTGTTGAAAACCTACTAATGTCAAGAACTGACCTTGGATGGAAGGCTAGAGGCTATGTGAGGAACATGATCTCAAGTAGACCTGGTACCAACCATGCAAGGACCTTACAGTAGAGACAGCAAAGGAGGGAGCAAAAATGGAGTATTGGGAATCAATTCTGAGGATAAGACATGTTGTAAAACACTCCAAAGTCTGGGTTCCAAATGGGAATACTAAAATGATAGTGTTCATGTGGCTCTTAAAAAAAACTCATATTGTTTTATTTCATTTTATTTTATTATTTTATTTTTTCAGTGCTCCAAGTTTCATTGTTGATGTACCACACCCAGTGCTCTATGCAATATTGCCCTCCTTAATACCCCCACCAGGTTTAGAGGGGAAGGGGGTGGGGCATGGGTGAGCCTTATATTGTTTCTGTGCTTAGTATCTGTGTCCTACATTGGACAAGACCTATGTGGAAATAACTTAACATTGCCACTGAATGTGCTTCCATAATAAGACGGGGATTTTTACTTCTTTTTTCAGGAGGGGAAAATATGAACTGAACAATCCCAGACTGATACAGAAATAACTTAAATGCTTCATGAATTTAGGAAAAGAAACTGAGCATGTCCAACTCTGTGTCCCCTTCCTTGCTTTCAAATCTGTCTGTCCAGAGGGAGGGTGAGTTTTCCATTCACCTGTGGAGCAAGGTCAGCTGGGACAGATGTTAGGGAGTAGGGTGGTATTCTGGTCAGGATGGGCTAGGACCTGCTGAAGCGACAAATGCCACAAAGCTTCAAAGGCACAGGTTCTAAGATGCTTGTCCACTGGTGTCAGGTTTGTTTCCTCTCCACAGGGTCTTTGCACCGGGCTCAGGATTATGGAAAAGCCTCTTTCTGGTTGCTATGGACCAAATTCTATCCACCCCTCCATGCCACCAAATTCATATTTTAAAATCCTGACCCCAGTGTGATGGTATTTGGAAGATAATTGGGTTTCAATGAGGTCATTAAGATGGGACTGTCATGATGGGATTAGTGCCCTTATGAGAAGACACACAAGAGAGAGCCTTCTTTTTTTCTCTTTTTGTCCCATGTGAGGACACAGTGAGGAGGAAGGCTGTCACCAGAACTCTATCCTGCTGGCACTATAATCTTGGACTTTCAGCCTCCAGGACTGTGAGAGATAAATTTCTGTTGGTTAAGCCACCCTGTCTACGGTATTTTTCTATGGCAGCCCAAGCCAACCAAGCCATACAGGACCAATGTCCTGTGGCAAAGGCCCGCTGGCATTAGAACTTGTACTCAGAAATTTTACTTATCACTTAAGATTTCATTACTCCTAAAAGTCATATGGCCAAGCCTGAGGTCAAAGGAACACAGCATTATAAACCTCTCTCAGGGCCAGAAATAGTTCTGAAAATTCCCACAGTCTGCTGGAGTTGGGGTGGGAGACCTTGCTGTGTGTAGTTCAGCTGTGCCAATTGCAGAACAGATCTAATTAGCAAACCCAATGTGGCCACATATCTAAGCCACCTCCTCTGATACAGGTGGATCCATAATTAAACTGGTGCTTTGATCTTCATTTCTCTATTTTCTATTTCTTAATAGATTTTGAACTCAGGAGAGGAAGAAAAGAGCACTCTATGTCACTCTTCCTGCATCCTGATACTGTAGTGCCAAAACTGAACAGGCAACTAGCACAAGGAAGGAGTGGCGTTGAGGGAAAGGAAGGGAACTTACCTCTCTTGCATTTCAGCTAAGTACACAACAGTCTATATGGTGCTCTGCTTATTTCCTCCTTAGAAATCCCTATAAGGCAGTGTTACTATTTCCAGGTTAAAGGGGGGAAATTGAGGCTCAGTGATTTTATGTTACCTGATGAAGGTACAGAGGAATCCCAGCCTGTCTGTAGGTATCCAAGCCTTCATGAGCTGGTAAATTAATCCAAGGATAAGGCCCAAGAATAGTGAAATACAGCAGTAGAACCCTGTTCTCTTGGAGGCTAGATGTTAGAAGTTAGCTGTACCTCAAGGTGAAAGGAATCCCACAAATTTTATTACTCTTTCACTCCAACATCCACCTGTCCAGTCACTCATGGTTCTACTCACTTATTTACCCAATCAATATTTGTTGAATGACAGCTGTTCTAGGCATGGTGCTAAGTTATTAGAATATCACTGTAAACAAGACATATGGATCCTGACTGTGATGACATGAATGACCTTCAGGGAGTCAGATGCTGACCAAACAGCTGTGAATGTGATGAACACCAGGAAGAAGGAGTGCAGGTATGTGGGGTCTGGTTGCATCTTGTGTATCAGGAGACCTAGGACGAAGTAATGGTCGAGTTGAGATCTGACTGGTGAGTCACAGCTGACTGCCCCGACTTCCCTTCAGAACTTCCCTTGGAGAGCTCTCATAATGATCCCTAGGTCCTACCTCTACAGATTCTGATTCACATAGTGTGGGGCCCTGGAGCCTTTGATTTTGACAAGCTGCCCATGAAAGTCCTTTGATGGTAGCAACTTCCTTGACCTCAGTTACAGCAATTTCTTGCTAGACATGTCTCCAAAGATAAGGGAAACAAAGGCATAAATGAACTACTGGGACTTCACTGGGATAAAAAGATTCTGCAGAGCGAAAGAAATAGTCAACAACACTAAAAGGCAACCTACAGACTGAGTGAAAATATTTGCAAATGACATGGAATATTACTCAGTCATCCAAATGAATGAAATCTTGCCATTTGCAATGACATGGATGGAACTAGAGGGTATTATGCTAAACAAAATAAATCAGGTAGAGAAAGAAAAATATCAGATGATTTCACTCATGATCTGGAATTTAAGAAACAAAATTGATGAACACAGGGGAAGGGAAGGAAAAGTAAAATAAGATGAAAGCAGAGAAGAAGACAAACCATAAGAACTCTTAACTCTAGGGAACAGATTGAGGGTTGCTGTGAGAGGTGGGAAGGGAATGAGGTAACTGGGGAATGGGCATGGAGGAGGGCACATGATGGAATGAGCACTGGTGTTACATGAAACTGATGGGTCACTAAATTCTATCTCTGAAACTAATAATACACTATACGAGTATTATAATTGACTTGACTTGAATTCAAATGAAAATGAAAATTCAAATGAAAAATTTCCTTAAAAAGCTGCCTGGGATTTTTAAGTGATTCGTGTTTGGGCCCATTGCCCCACTCTGACACTTCTTATCTCATATTTCAAGACCCTGCTAACTTATCTGTACTCTCCCTTGGACTGTAAGTTCCCTGAGGGAAGGGAACAGACACTGTACTCATCCTGAATGGACAGAAGCTGGAACATCAGATAGAGTGCCCAATAAATATCTGTCAAAGTGTGGGGAATGATGAAGAGTGACATATTTCTCCAGTGCCCACAATGAGACTGCTGTCCAGACTTTCCAGGCTAACGTCTCTAGGGTTTTCCTTGGTGTCCTCCATCCTTCATCTGATACTTGACCCCATCTCTAGGTGCCGTCTGGACTTTCAGTTTAGCTTGAAGTACCCAAGGCCTCCAAGCAAGGCTACCCTATGTCCCCTTCCAGAATTCTGCTCCCCCAAATTTCATCTTGTATGGAAGCTGATGAGCTCATTCACATAAAGCTGAGAGCAGTGGACAGAGTCTTAAGGGCAGGCAGATCTATCTATCTATTATCTATTTCTGAATTAGGGCTGCTAATACTCTGACTAAAATCATGGTACCTATGTTCATGAATGAGATGACTTCTAATAACTTTCTTTCCTGGTTTAGGACATATTAAGCTTGCCTTAGAATGAATGAGGCTTGTACCTTTCTTATTCTCTAAAATCTCTCTCTCATGTATATATATTTCAAAGCATCAGAACTGCTTGCTCTACCACTTGCTAAAAGGACTTCAGATTGTGTGTGTGTGTGTGTGTGTGTGTGTGTGTGTATGTGAGAGAGAGAGAGAGAGAGAGAGAGAGAAAGAGAGAGCACAGAAACTGTAAAGAAATGAAACATAGCTGAGGAACTAATTCTTTACGAGATGCTTCCATGTCCATTATCTGATGAAATCCCTACAAGTACCTAAAGATGTAGAAATGGGCATATATTCTCAGGGTAAGGGACCTGGGAGACACTCCTGGCTCAAAAGTACTTTAGAACCATCCACTAACCCCTGAAATAGTATTCTGTTTATTAGCAAGTCCCCTCTGCTCACCTCGGTTTCCTGATCTATAAAATACTACTAATAAAGTCCAACCCTATATTCCCTGCAAAGTCCCTTTGAGTTAGACAGTAAAGCACACGGAGCCTGTGCTGGGTCTCAGCCTCCTTCCTTGCTGCCTTCCAGACTTCAGCCCCGGGATTTGGCTTCTCTCTGTCCCGGCTTCCTCACAGGTGAAATGGGGAATAATATTGATCCCTGCAGCAGGAGGTGATTGTAAGAGGTAAATGAGTTTCTGTGAATAGAGTTTTTGGTGAGAGATAGGCACAGAGTAACTGCTAAAAGATTTCCTCCTACTATTATTCCCATTGAACTAAATAGTATTAATAATGCTAATGTTACTAGCAGTCCCATTAGAGCATGTGCATTAGATTTATTAGCTCCCAGGCAACAAGAGCAGAGGTTTCTGAACTACGGTTCAAGTAGGTGCACTCAGCATGCTAAAACTGGCTCAGCAGATGCGTGACACCCATATAGTAATCATTGGACAAACACTTCTGGAAAGCAGTGCTAGATTGGGATCAGGAAGGCTGGACTGACCATTTCTCCCTGCTCTGCCACTCACTTTCTGGGAGACATTGACAGTGACTGGCTGCCTTGGGGTCTCATCTAGCCTGGACATGTCTCTCTTCCTTCTTGCATGGCAGGGGACTTAGGGTCTAAGGAGGCCTTCAATGGAGCAGGTGCTTAGTATATGCTAGTTCCTGCCTCTATACTAGGTGTATGCACAGAGCACTTTTTGTAAACCAATAAAGCACCAGATGAGATGAATCCGAAAGCGTCTTTCTCATGTAATATGCTTGGCTTCCAGAGAAGCCATTGTGCTCATGCAGCAGAGGCAGCTGGGGTTTCCTGAATAGCAGGAAATTTGGCTGTGGAGGCCACAGCAGGGCAGATGGGACACGGCAGCCATGAATTAACAAAGGCATGAATGAGCCACGCAGCTGGGAGGGCGGTCGGCGGTGGAGGATCTGGGCTCACTTGTTAACGTTACCCAAAGGCTCCAGTTCCTGTTCACAGTTTTCTCGGGCTGACCGGAATCCCTAGGGCCTGAATGACAACAACAGGCATTTTCAGAGTTCACTGACAAAGATGAATGGAATGCTCTTAGAGTCCTGGCCACAAGGATGACCAGTGTTCTCATGGAACTCAGAGATGATCCAGTCCAAGTGCTCATCCCATCTCCCCAGATAAAACAAAACCAACTAGATCTGAAAGATCACGTTGACTCCCTCAGGCTCATGCCCTGTCTTTAGAATTTCATCCATCTACAGTTGTCTGAGCACCTGGCACAGCCTGGGTTTGGGGCTGGTAAGAGGAAGGTGAGCAAACCACTCTGTTCCTCAAGAGCTGCCCTGAACAAGCAAGTAGACCCAGTGATGACAAGTGCACCAAACTGGCTCCCAGTGCCTCCTGCTGTGCACTGCATCTGCCAGGAGGGTTGTAAACCACCTCGTTTTCTTCCTCAGGGATTTGGGTGAGGTCTGGTATGCCGGAGAATTATCCAGTTTACTTGCTGCCAGGGGAAGCTCACTTCTATAGATTAGGTCAAAGAACATCTAATGGATTCAGCCAACAGGAACCCCAGTAAGACTTGAAAGGAAGGAAAGTAGCTCAGGTTTCACTAACCCTCTCATTGAACGGTCACACCGCCGTTGGGCTGTGCCTTCAGAAGGAAGATCTTCTGGATTCAGAAGCCTGGGACCAGGCCATCCTTGGGGTGTCCCCATGCCCTTCCTTCTCCTCTGACATAAACTGTTTATTAAATTGTCCTCAACTTTTCCTAATTTGAATGTGGCTTCTGTCTCCTGCTGGGAAACTCAGAGACCCAATGCGGGGAAAATCATGCTAGGATATTGGGGGGCCCCTCGGGGTGATGGGAAGGGAAAAAAGAGGGGTGAGAAGGAAAGCATGAAGGGGGGAACCTCTAGTTTAGAACACAGTTGAAGAGAGTAAATTAGGAAGTAGCATGGGAGGAACTGCTATAAATGCATATGCATATGTATATATGATTAGCAAGATTAGCAAGATCAGATTCTTTCATAGAGGAGTGTTTAAGGCAGAACTTGTTTCATATAGCTAACTGCTTCCCTTGCTCCTGATGTGTCTTGAGAATGTTTATTTTCTATTTTGGGACCATTTCTCCTTTAGTTTTGGTGTGTATCTGCCAGGTTCTGGTTTCATTTTTTTTTTAATTTTTTATTTTTTATAAACATATATTTTTATCCCCAGGGGTACAGGTCTGTGAATCACCAGGTTTACACACTTCACAGCACTCACCAAAGCACATACCCTCCCCAATGTCCATAATCCCACCCCCTTCTCCCAAACCCCCTCCCCCCAGCAACCCTCAGTTGGTTTTGTGAGATTAAGAGTCACTTATGGTTTGTCTCCCTCCCAATCCCATCTTGGTTCATTTATTCTTCTCCTCTGGTTTCATTTTTGATGTGATTGTAAGGGTCTTGCATTTTGAGCTCATAGTCCCCTGCAGGTGTTTGCTACTCAGGCAGTTGGTGCTGGGAAGGGGTCTGAGGCCAGACTCTAGTCTTTTTTTTCCATTCAGAGCTGAAGGTGAGGGCCAAGAGCTCAGGTCCTGCTTTTTCTCCTCCCTCAAGCACTTCTGAGGCCAGGGTTTACCTCTAAACCTAAAGGAAGAGACAGTTAGGGATGAGCTCCTGGATGTTAACCCCTCAGCCCTAGAAGTCTGAGTAAGGGGGAATGGAGGGTTAAAAGCAGAGCTAGTCAGTCGGCATGTTCCTTATGCCTCCTCACCCCTGCAAATCTAGGGGGTGATTGCCTTGTACTTTGCAGATCCAGTATCTCTTATCTGAACCCTTTGAGGGTGTTGGGAATGTGTTAAAAATGGTTTTCTGGACTTTAGGAAGATGACGCTGTGCATACCCTGGGTATTATCACTCAGTGGAGTCTGAGGCTGTGCCCTGTCATATAATACCTATAACCCTTTTGCAGTAAAATGTTAATATTCAGGTGAATTTGGACTCTCAAGGCCATAAATGGTCTCACTAGAGTTCATACAAGATAATGTGAAATTTTAACCTATCTAGAGAGCTAAAATCCAGAGGCAGCTATGACAAACATCTGATCTCCCTCATCCCAAGGGGGAAGTGGCTAATGAATGTACTGAAACTAAAGATAAATTCTTATTGGTGATACCAGTGACTTATTTATTAGCCTGGTTAGTGATGACAAAGGACACTTTTTGATAAAATCAAGGTATTCAGAATATATGTCCAACTCTTAGAGGTACTTCTGCCTTTGATGAATAAGTTTTAAAGCCCAACAAATCCTATACCTTTCACTGTCAGGGATACCTGGTGCTAATCCCCTAAGGATCCACATCCCACTGTGAGTTCTGGATGCTGTTGACTACACGTAAACAGAGCCTTGGACCTGGAATCTTGGTGTTTGGCTCTCTTGAGACTTTCACGTAGAGAGTGTTCCTGGTCCCTGGAAGGGAAGGCCTATTTATATAGATTTTAAGAATTATTTTTGCTGTCTTTCCTACCAAGGGGTTATTTCACAATATCCAACTTTGTGATAGAATTTGACATAAGACATGCTTTTGATACAACCCAAGAACAAGATTGGTGGGGAGCAGCTAACCTTCATCCATCTCAAACTTTTTGGGGGAGTTACCCATAACCACAGATAATAGAGAACTTGGGGTTGTGTTGGCCAGCTTCAGTGACTTCCAAGGAGCAGAGCAGATGCTCCTTGGGATGAGGGAGATCCTTGTTTGACAGGCACCCTGGGAAAGTCCATGTCTAAAGCTATTCTGCTCAGTATTCCTCCCAAGAAGGATTTGGGGGAAACTAAGGACCTTGGTGTCCAGCCACAGAGCACAGGAGCCTGAAGGTTCAAGGTAAAAGTCTGCCAGGTTTGTACCATGAGATTACCACCAAGCTCACACAGTCAACTCTCAGTGTAGGACAACTAGACTGCACAAGAGGGGAAAAAGCTAGTGTGGAGATGTGGATGGGGAAGGGCCAGAGCTCTCATTCCAGCTGGGGAGCACACAGATGCCTACTTTATGGGTTTCCCCAGAGTGTAGGAAAAAACACACCCAGAGGAGGTAGGAATATTACCTTGGCACAGAGCATAAAATGTGCTCATTATGTTCTGAGTGTTTGCAGATAGTTCATACCAAGGCAGAACCCAGGCCCGTGTTTGGAAGGTAAAGGCAGAGTGGGAGGCCAGGGTAGAGACTGGACCTGGTCTGAGACAAGTGTCCAGGTATCCATAGAGGTTTCAAATTATAAACAGGGAACATGAATGGTCCATAGGAGAGGCAGCACGCAATCCCAGAGACTGAGTCAGAAGAGTAGGATGGATCCTAATGGTCACCAAGTCCAAGACCTATGATCTCTAGACTCTCCTGCTGCCATCTGGAGGCTGCTGATGCACTTCTGGCTCTGTCTTGAGCTCTGGGAATTTTAGCCTGACGGTGGGGCCTGTGGGTGTCTGTGGCTGGCTGGCTCCCATGACTGCAGAAACAATTTCTGATCTAACTGTGCATGATTTGCTATGAACCTGGTTTCTGATAAATCCCTGTCTACCACACATGTTGGAGTAATATGAGGTCTGTCATTTAAAAATGAGGAAAATATCTTATGATGCAGCTGTGACACACCTAGTGCTGTCCTGGCACATAGTAGGTGCTCAGTAAACAGTTATTGTCTTTCTTTCCCTCTTTTCCCTGGAGACGACAACCAATAAAGACATGTTGGACTGAGTTAAATTTTGTTAAATATCTCATCTACCTGACAGCTTCCTTTCCTTTCTTCATGAGAATTGCCTGCTGCCTGCCATGTATTTATTTTCATCTGGGGTTTTAAATTTGACTGAATAAAAGACATCGAGGGAAAGATGTTGCCTGGAGGAAACTAGAAGAGAAACCACTTGTCCACCTCAGCTGCCAAAGAAGATGAGAAGGTGGAGAAATAAAGCATCTCTATTTTCTGAAAAGGACACACAGAGGAAGAAAAATAAAGTTGTGTGAGGCCTATCTATAATAATCTTCAATTGGAGAGAGCTTCTGACCTGTAGCTGGCTAATATAATGGGAAAATTTGATTGTGCTGAATATGGAGAGGTCCAGAAAAGTTCTGGGTGAGCGGGGATGAAGGGGAGAGTGACTTCGAGGAGTGGAGGTCACTGTCACATGGCAGTGCAAAGGAGTGAGTGGCTGGACTTGGAAGTGGCAGGCACAAAACATTGTCACCGCAGATTATCTGGGCCAGTGAGACTCCCAGAGGGGGCTCTGCAGGACCAAACTGTAAAACATAAAGGGAAGGCAGGAGTCCTAGGCCATACAGAACATCATGGTCAGGAGTCAGATGGACCAGGCTCTACTCCAACTCTTGTCTCTCATGCTCTGGGTGACTATGCACCAACTTTCTCGCCTCTCTGAACCGTAATACTCTCAGCTGAAAAATAGAGATTCTACAGTCTACCTCAAATTAGCTTGAGGTCAAATTTGATAAATCAAGTAAAACAGCTTATTATCTGGAGCACATAAAGGCTCAAGAAATCAACCATTTTAGAGTTCATTTATCAGGGGATCCTGGACTTGGTTTATCCAGAAGCCAGGAAAGAACAGGAGTATGTTGTCAATCACGTTGAGTAAGGTGTGTCTTCAGACCCTCTGGCTGCCTGGCAGGTAAAGAACAGATAAGGCTTCCTAGAAGGATTTCCTAGAGAATGTTATGTTTATTATTGGATACTTGTCTAGGTGAAGCAAGCTTTTTTTCAGGTAAGGTGTGTCCTCTGTACCAGGCAAAGGAGAGGAGCCCGGCTTGCCAGCCCTGCAGTCTGCATTTACAAGCCCGTCAGAAGCTAGACTTCAGGAAATTCAGCAAGGCAGTGTTATTATGTATCAGGAAGAGCCTGAGTGCTGAGGTCAGAAAGGATCCGGCTCCCCATCTTCCAGTCTTAATTTAACACACATTCATTGAGGCCAGCCTCACGGCAAGGGGGGGTAGCAGCAGATGCGGGAGAGGCATGCAGAAATTAACTGGAGCACTCAGGACTTTGATGATGATCACAGTCTATTGTGGGGGACGATCTCTAAGCAAACATACAGAATGCTGTACAAATTCAGAAATGGGGTATGCACAGGAGCTCAGGGGGTGTGCCAAGGCCAGCTTAAGATGCCATATCCCAGAAGGCTTCCTGAAAGAGATAATGCCTGAAAATAGTCTTAAGGGATGAAGAGGATTTGGGATTGGGGGTGGGATGATTTAAACAGTCAGAGGCTTTATCTTCTTGGAGACTCATTTCCCTGAATATGAAATAGAGATTACTTCCATCTAATGGGGTCACAGGGGGTGTGTGGACATTCTTGTGCTTTAGAGATTCTGTTTTGATGAACATCAGCGGCTGTGTTAACTGAAAAGATTTTGATAATTTGATGAATAAAATCATATTTCAGTGTTATTATATGAAGACATTTTTTATAATTGTTGCAGTTAAATATTTTTCCTATACTGATTATCCATTTGTGTTTTTTCCGGGTGAACTCCCTGCTCTTGCCCTTGTCACCTAAAAGCTCAAGTTTAGACATCATTGCAAGGCCTAGGACACTGATACATGATATGAACTAAAAATGGGGCAGAAGGAGGGACACAGCTGTAGTCACAACTTAGATAATGAGAAGGCTTTCACAGGGACATACAGAGCCAAATTAATGTAAAATAGCTTGTGGGTTCTGTTTGTCTGAAGAGCTCTAATCCAGGTGGATAACATTTCACTTAACAGGGATTTCAAGTTAGGGTTTTCCATCATCAAATTGATCAAAATGGTCATCTTTAAACATAGTTTCTTGTCTTGAGGGCCTATAGAAATAGACAGAGGGCTGGATTTAGTCTACGGATTGTAGTCTGATGACCCACGTTCTCCACACGAGAATGTAGATGTGATTAAAATCAAGCCGTTCCCTCCCTCCACCGCCCCCAGTACTCTTTCATCAGGCGACTCTCCTGCAGAGACACATACAGCACAATGTTAATATGCTCTGTTGACTTGCTGGTTTCATCTTTTCTCAGAATGTTTGATTCTCAGGGGCAGGGGCCAGTCTCCATGCATCCCTTTATCCTCTAACTGGAATGACTCCTGGCCCAAGGTGGCTGCTCAAGGATTCTAAGGGAGACGACCAAACAGGAGTTCATCTTGCATTCAGTAGGCAACGGTGAACCATGACATTTGTTTTGTCTATTTTTGAAAGATATCATGAACAGCAGGATTTAGTACCTTTTGTATAAGAGAAAATGGGGAAAGTGTGGGACTGGTTATCTAGAGAAGAGAGTTGTGATGGTGTGGGGATTGGGGAAGGAGGGTACCATGCTGATAGCTGCCATGGTAACTCTAATATTTCTCTGGTCTTGTGACTGGTGACATGGTCATGTCACTTACGACAAGTATTAAGCATAAAAAGTCATAAAGCTGAGCCACTTTGAGGGTATAATGAACAGGGTTTTGTTTTTGTTTTTCTTGTGTTTTATTTTTAATTTGATTTGGGGAGCACCTCAGTCAGGATGGCTGAGTCAGGTTAAGCATCTGTCTGCCTCTTGGTTTTGACTCAGGTCGTGATCTCAGGCTCATGGGATCAGACCTCATGTTGGGCTCCCTGCTCAGGGGGGTCTGCTTGAGGTTTGCTGTCTTCCTCTCCCTCTGCCCTTCCTCCCATGTTCTGTCTCTCTCTCTCTCTCTCAAAATAAATAAATAAATTTTAAATTTTAAAAAATTTTCAGTTCCAGAATAATTAATAGTTTTGTATTAGTTTTAGGTGCGTATTGAGTGATTCAACAACACCATACGTCACCTGGTGCTCATCACAACAAATGCACTTGTCAGTCCTCACTGCCTGTTTTACCCAGGCCAACCCACCTCGCTTTTGGTAACCATCAATTTGTTCTCTATAGCATCAAAAGTCTGTTTCTTTGTTTCTTTCTCTCTTTTCCTTTGCTCATTTTTTTTTCTTTTGTTAAATTCCACGTGAGTGAAATCATATGATATTTGTCTTTCTCTGACTTATTTCACTGAAAATTGTACTCTCTAGCTCCATCTATGTCATTGCAAATGGAAATATTTCATTCTAGTTTATGACTGAGTAATATTCTATTGTGCATGCATACTATATCTTCTTTATCTGTTCACCTGTCCCTGGACACTTGGGCTGCTTCCTTAAGTTGGCTGTTGTAGGTAATGCTGCTATAAATATAGGGGGCAGGCATCCCTTTCAATTAGTGCTTTTGTATATTTCTTTTCTTTAATGTTTGATTTTTGTTGTTGTTGTTGTTGTTTTGTTTTGTTTTGTTTTTCGAGGGGGGGTAAATGCCCAGTGGTACAATTACTGATTATAGGGTAGTTTTCGTATTAACTCTTTGAGAAGCTCTTGGCAGAAATGCAAACTGGTGCAGCCACTGTGGAAAACAGTAGAATTAAGGGTTGTATTTGTATTAATTAATTAGGGTAAACTAAAATGAGTTCACCTTCATAACAGGCAACCTTTTTTTTTTTTTCTCAACATGATTGAGTACATCCCATGTAATGAATCTGCACATGTGTTTTCTTTTATTCCATTTCTTATTATCAGAAATGCTTGACTTTCACAAGCAGCTGTTTTACTTTCTGGGTCGATTCCCACCTGAATGGTTCAGTGGAACACCCAAATATTTGCCTCCAACAGGAAGCATCCCAACACTGCTCCAGCCCAAGTCCCCATCTCTTCCAAAACTCCCTTTACACTTTGTCTGCATTCTTTCTTGGCAATGGGCTCACGGGGTCACGTGGCTAAATGTTCATTTCACAGTAGCAGACTGAGGCTTCGATTTTTTAATTATCTTGCCTAAAATCCCACAGGCTGTTGGTGGCAGAGCTAAGCTGAAAGATACAGGTGTATAGATATAGTCTTTCAAGAATTGCCAGCCCAGTGGGCCTTCACTAAATGATGATGGCAATGGTGCTCACTTCAATGAAAATATAATGAGTAATTATTCTATGTGTCATGCACCATGACAAAGTAGACTCCATACAGACAACTTTTCCAATGAGATCATATATATTTTTGAGATGTAAATATATATGTTTAAGCACATTGCATGCAGGAAGGAAAAGGGGAACTGACATTTTTAACCACCTGTTTTATATCAGACATATGTTAAGAAAGTTATAGGCACCATTTTATTCTTACAATCACCCTGTGAATTAAACATTATTCCCATTTCCAGAAGAAGTGAATGTTTAGCAGTGGTAATGAACTTCCCCTAGGTCATACGCTAGCATATAATGGGACAAACTAAGGTCTGTCATGACCCCAAAACCTCTCTCTCAGATCAGAGCTCCTCCAAGGTATCCCTCAGGTGCTAACTAATAACCTTTCCTCTCAAGAGTCTGACAGAAGTCTTGAGAGAGGAGTTGCTGGTTCTGGCAGGTTCTCATTTTGCTTTTGAAGCCTATTCTACCTCCTGCAGGTTTCTCATACTCCCAGTTGAGGGTATGAATCTACTGTTGCTTCTGTTGGTCTATAGCAAATGCAGGCTTCCTTGTAACTGGGCTGGTGTCCCAAGACTTTAAAATCCTTCTTCTTCTGCAGTGACTTAAAAAGTTCAAACTGGAAGGCTTGTGGCTGCATCTCGGGTCTTTCAAAGGCTCTTTGCCTATTAGTGACACCACAGCTCTACACAAATGCTGGGGAGGGGGCTCTCCTTCATGTTTTCCAGGATGCCTTCAGCAGCGGCCCCTATTGAAGTCCGGCCACTCCTCCTCCTCTGAGCTGAGGAAGTTGGGTGATTATTTCCGTATCCATGGTTTTTGAGGTAAGAAAATTACTCTCAGTCAGCATAACCCATTACTCTTCCCTTATTCAAACCTTCTTCTCCATCATGTCCATTCTGAGTCACATTCTCCTGGTACATCCCGAGTGCCTCATTTGGGTTCTGCAATTTATCCATGGGTTTTTCAAAGAACCTAAGACATAAATATTTCTGTCAGAAAAGAGGACATTATTTAATGAGTGAAGTTAATGCATTATGGCAGGATGTTGAGTTGGTATTGCTCTTGAGGACCAGGAACCAGGTCATCTACATTTCTCTCCAAATGTTGCTCTGTAACATGTGACTGATGGGTTAAATCAGAGGCTTCTAATGTAATTATGGAAGGGGGCTGGTAGGTGAAAAGAGAAATGGTGAATTCTTACAGAAAGACAGGATTGCCTCAGGAAAGAGGCACTGCCCACTTTGGCATTCAGATTGGAAATACCAGTGGGCATTTGCTTGCTAAGACTTGTGGTCACAGTTGGCAGTGTGATGCATGAGACCTCCCACTGCAGTAATGGGAAGAATATTGCAGCATGCTTGGTCTTCTGCAGCTGATAGTGGGGCAAGAGGCAACCAGGGCAAGGATGGTGACGGGAGAGACACAGTAGTCACCTGTTGAAACCGGGGATGGCTCTATTTGCTTTACTTCTACAATAGAGATTGGCCCAAGAAGAGTATCACAAACAGCAGAGCCAAGTCAGAAAAAAATACCCAATTTGTTTATTTGCCAATAGTGATTCACTGAGTCTTCAGGTTCCCTAGAAGGGACTTGGGCTTACTTGTAAGGTTGAGGGAATTCAAGCAGTGGGGGGTGGGGGGGGGCTTCAAGTCCTACCACTGTCAACTGAGCAAGGGCCCACTCTTGTGCTCCTGGTCTCTAGGGGAGACTGAGAGGTCGATCATGAGACATCATGAAACAGGGAAGTATTCACCTAAAGCCCCCCTTTATGAGCTGGATATAGTCAGGCCCACCCAGTCATAAGGTTGGGTGGGCACATCAGTGATCCACCATTCTATGTAGATGGTACAACTGGATCAAGATTAAGCAGGTCCAGAGGCCAAAAGGAAATTCCTGGAGAGGTGGCCCAGGTCCCAATCACTTGTTCTATTTTTATGAACACTTATTCCTTAAGTTCACATCTATGGCTTCATTCATGGGTGGTTCCCAGCAACTAACTGACAGAGGAGAGAGAACTATTCTGGCCTGGTTCATGGATGGGTCAGCACTGTATGTTCCTGTCATTTGAAAATGGGTGAGAGGCCATGAAAAAGAATAGTGAGGAAGCCAGGATGCATGCAGCACATCAAATGGGCATGAGGAAAATGAGGTTCAAGTTACAGGACTGTATGGAATCCCAGTCAAGGAGACTGGTTTGGTTGGTTGATCAGAGGCCACAAAGGAGCATGATTTGTCTAACAGAGTCAAGGACATTTGAGAAAGAGGCAGGTGACGAGACTGTCTGTAGGCAGAGTGTTTGCTCTTTTTTTGTCCACCAGGCTTCACACACTACAACAGAAACACTCAAACAACAGGCAGCCAAGACCCTTCCAGGATGTTTGCTGTCTTCTGTCCTCAGCTAACTCGGTGCCTGGTGCCTCCAGAGTGAGTCTTAGGACTGTTATGCATGGACCCAGCAACATAGGCTCCCTCTTACCAAGGCCAACCTGGGTGTTCTTGCTGACAAATGTCACCTGTCAACTGCAAAGACCAATGCTGAACTCATGCTATGGCATAGTTCCAAGTAGAGATCACTAGCTACTGGTGGGAGCTTGCTTCCATCAAAGTCCTCACATTCTGCAGATTATTGATTTGTCATTCTTGGAACTCACAGGTGTTTACCTTTCTTGCCTCTGTGTCTCAGGTTTAGAGAAGCCTGCATAATTTGGCTCCATCCATGAGACCCATCTAATGCCATGGAGGTGCCCTAATGGGCATGAGATCATTGTAACCATTGGCCCTAATATCTTCTTCTTTACCCAGATTGGGCCAGACTAAAGAGACAAGGGAATGACTTACTAGTACTCTCCTAGTGCCCACTTGGAGAAGGCACCCAGCCTCTTACCTTGCTCTCTTCCTAGGATCCAGAGTAAGGACAAAAGCTGTCTGAGACTTATGACCATTCCTTCATAGCGACACCAATCTGTGGGATGGCGTGATTTGCTCTATCCATTCCAGGCAGTCTGTGGAAAAGGGCTGATAAAAAGGCATTTGGAATGATCCAGGGTGAGGGTTTGATACTCATTTGCAGTAGCAACTATACCCTTGGCTACGGAAACCTGAGAGAGTTTATCATTTTTTTCTCTTTTTCACACACACATGTGTGTAGTCTATACAAATAGCACTGCTATTGTGAAAGATGATGTGCCAATGGCCATAACTTTGATAAATTGTGAAATGTCTCTCACACTCCTCCTCAGTTCCTGTACATCCCCACCTGTCTCTCTGTTCTTACCAGCCCACACACTTGTTCCTACGGAAATACTCAGCAAGGGGGATGACTTAACTTATCTGGACAGGCATGTATCTGCAGGTGGAAAATTAGGTGCTGGTACTTTGTCCTGATGCACAGCAGTAAAAGCTGGAGGCTGTGTGTGGTGTCATAGAAAGGAAGAGGAAGACATGTGCCATCATGGAGGACCTCCCCTCTGGAAATGAAGAAGCTTATCCCGTGGCCATGGAAAGGCTCCTCAGCCCTTCCGGTCATCTATTTCCTAAACTGTATATCACAAGGTTCAGCTGGCATGATCTCTAATGTCCCTTTGAGACCTCACTTCCTTTGACCCTGGGGTAACAAAGCATGCCTTTCACCTCCTCTCCAAACTCCAGGTTTGTATTCATCACTTGCTGTATAAAAAGAATTTGACACTTTCCAGTGGATGCGGTACAGTCTGGGAGTCATACAAAGAAAGGTAGTGAGGACATTTACACTGAAATGCCATATCCATTATTTTATTTACTCCACACATCAGCTTGTAAGGTAGGCAGCTGCCCTCAGGCTCCAGATACGGCTGGTGTCACCAGCTTGGGGCAAAAACATTGATGTTTCTTAAATTCGTTGAGTTACTGCTCTAGGATCTATTTACCCTGATTTGCAGGAAAATTGGTGTCTTCCTCTTGAGACACTTTCTGTGCCCTCATTTGCTAAACATTCTAAAATTCACAAAGCACATTTCATTTTGTCTTCACCGCATCCCTGTTGATGAGATGCCCAAGGAAGAAGTCTTTAATTTTTTTTCTTTCATTGGAATATAGACATTTTGGGGTCACAGATAACATTTGCTTCCTGCAGTTGGGAAACATCAATTATCTTTTGGAGAATTAGTGCTGATTCCTTTTACATATCAGTAAAACTAACCATCTATTAGTCTGCTGAACTGAGCATTTGGAATTCTGATATAATTTGACTGTACTTTTCTCCTGTCCTGGCCCTTGAAGGGGTACTCTTCCTAAATCTGGATTTCTTCCGAACTCAGTGCTCTCAACAAGTGTTAATTAAGATTGAACAACTCACTCTACAAGAAATGCCAGGAAGAGCAACAATCCTGTCCCAGGCACTCAGGCTATGGGTGGAAAATAGAAGGGTGTTTCCTGCAGAAAAAATGGATCTTCTTGCTATTTCTAATTCTGGGTCAAAAAGAAGCCAGTGTGTGCAGGATGTGGACAGGGAGTGAGAAGGAACCTTCTTTCTGTGCTCCAAGGAATGACCACCTGGTTTCCGAAGGAGTGCATGGCCGGGGATGTCTTATCAGTGAAGGCTGGATGACTCCTCCACTAGGAAGCCTGCCAAATGTGAAATGAAATCCAGAGGTCCTGTCAGCAGTTTGTGAGGTCTATGGATGACCATGGGAGCCATCCTAGCCATTCCTTGCTTTATTCTTCTTTGTTCCTCAAGCATGGAGTAAGGCTTGCTGTACCCCATGCAATACTGAGATATTTGGGACAGAAGTTTAGGGAGATAATTTGTTTAAGATTAGAGCAAACCATGACACTCTATGTTAAAGAAATTTGGGGGCAATGACAACTTGGAGTATGGATAGCTAGAGAACAAAAAGATCTGTAACGAGAGGGGTTTAGTAGAACTTATAAATAGTGTTTGGAGAGTAAGGGAAATTTGGGTAGAGGGAAACCCCAGGAGAAAGAGTGGATGCTTTGTTGATCTACAGTCATGGAGGTGGGAGTTCTTCTAATTTGAATATTAAAGGAAATATGTCTTTAATCTCTTCCTCGAGATAGTGAAGCAGAATGAAGCAATAATATTTTTGAATTAGGAATAATAACAATGTTTATTATATGCCATTTATTTTGTTTTACATTTATTAGCTCATTTAATCATCATTATGGTCCTATGGGGAAACTGAGGCACCAAAAAATCAAATGACTTGTTGGGAGTTGCAGGTGCTCAAGGTGGGTATCAATCCCATATGTCACTGTATTCTCCTTTTACAGATGAGAGATCTGGGTCCCCAATCTGTTTGTGGGTGGGAGCTAGGATCCATTGGCTGGTGATGCCTTCAGATCTGTGTCTTTGTTTTTGCATTGGCTGGCAGAAGTGAGTGGAACACTGGGCTTCTAGTGCCATCCTATGTCTGCTTCATTTTTAGTTTTCTGTCTTCTCTATACATGCTAGTCCCTGTGGCCTCCTCAACCCACAGGATTCAAACCACACACAAGCATGCACATGTGCATCTCTGCATAACACACACACTCATATGTTCATGCACATGCACACATGTGCCCACAATACACATACATGCACACACATAGACATGCACATGTGCACACACTTACCCACACACAAACATGGAGACCTGCAAGGCATGCCAATACACACAAGACGTGCATGCACACACGTGTGCCCTCACACATGCACATACACATTCAGTGCACACACATGACCATACATGTGCATGCACATGCATCCTGAAACATAGATGTGTGCACATGCACCCATGCACACTCACGCCTCCGCACACAGAGGCACATGCATGCATGGACATCTGTACACACATACATATAAACGCACACACATGCATCTCCTTCATTGCTGAAGCACCACTACTCAGCAGTGACAGGGAAGACAGGCTGATTCACATTGTGGCTGATTTTGTTGGTTTTAGAGGATTTTGAAAGGTTTGAAAGGATATTGTTGGTGACAAATAGACATTTTAAAAATGTCAAGTCACTCTCAAAATGGACGCTCCTCCCTTCATAGACTCATGCTGATCACTGAAGTGCTACAACGCCTCCCACAGATAGGCTCCTGGCTCCTGCTCTAGACATTTCAAAAGGCTGAGATGGGCTGACATCTCCCACAGAGACAATACTCTAGTGACAGGGCTCTCACGTAAATTATATGGAATTAGATGATGGGCAGAGGAGGAGACTTTATTACTCAGAGCTAAAACAATCTACCAAACAAATTGCAGGACCGGTGTGGCATGGGGAAGTGGTGGTTATGGATTTGGAACTCTGTTCTGTGCTGGCTGTGTGGCCTTCACCTCTGACCTTGGGTGTTCTCACATGAGACATGAGGGGTCACACTCCTACTTTATGTGGATGCTGTGAGGTTTGGCAGCACCAACTGTGGAGTCTTGCCCAGTGCCGAGGATGTCATTGGAGCACAAAATATGGCAGCTTAAGTTACTACTATGTCTGATTTTAAAAATTAAATAAAATGATTAACATGCTTATGGGCAGCTATTTGAGAGTATGCTAGGACTGAGAAAGGTCACTGCTGATCCTTCCCAGATTTCAATCCAATGAACACTTAGTGTGTACTCATGATACCAGTAGACTTTGCCTGAGTTTCACCTTCTAGGCACTGTGGCAGGAGAAATGGACACTTCGATTTTGCAAGATGAGACCCTGAACCTTTGCTTCCATGCTGGTTTGTGGTGGAACATGACTTGATCCTCTAGTCTTCAGAGTCTCTCTGGGTCCTAGGTGGCCAGCAGTCCTTATGGGAACATCAGAGCTTGGTTGGACGGTCACTTATCCCATTGGTTTTAGAGGATGAATGCTGAGGGCATATGAATCACTCAGTTTGAGTTTGGGACAGGGATTCACAGTCTTGTTCACACATAAGGATTTTTTGGGGTATCTTTAAAATCTCCAAAGTCCAGGCACACCCCAGTTCAATTAAGTCTGAATGTCAGAGATGGCACTAGAGTGGCAGGCTTTGTGAAGCTCCTGCCTGTTCCCCAGGCTCCCAAGTCTGACAGCTATGGCTCTGGGACCTCCCCAGGCTCCATGTGGCTCCATCAAAGCTGAACTGCTGGATCCCAGTGTTTCCCAGCTCGTGTGATCATCAAAATCACCCAAGGTGTTTGTTAAAAACACTGATTTCAGGATCCTCCCCTGCAGATTATAATCCTTTCCTTCTATGGTGGCAGCTAAGACCAAGGTTTTAACGCTTTGAATTAAGATGATTCTTATGTCGTGTCCTGCTGGGAGGCAACTTTGAACTGATGACTTTGACTCCATTTCACAGCAGATGCTATTCTTGGTGACAGTGAATTGTTCTTCCTGACGGTTTACTCAGTGGCTTAAATAATAGGACCATGCATCATCTTTCCAGAAAGGGTCTTGACCATCACCTTTTCCTATACTCTTACTTTATACATGAGGATCCTGAGGCTTAGAGGAAGTGACTTCTTCAAGGTCATATACAAATTACCTCCAGAGGAGTCAGAGAAGCGGGCTTCTGTCTCCTTTTCTGTTCCCCCTCGTCTAGGGCAGGACTGCCTCTGCAAACCTAAAATCATCAAGCAGCCAGAGCAGCCAGCATTTCCAAGCAGGCAGCTCAAACTACTTTTCCTTTAATATATCCCTATAACAAGGTGGCTGGTGCTAAACAAGGTCCCTTGAGGAGCATAAAGCAACGCTCCCCGCAGGGCCACACCTGCTGGATGGGGCTAATCCATTTTGGTGGACAGCTAGCCTCTGCTCAAGCACCCGGAAACCTTCATCTTCATTATTAACTCATTAATCACCTAACAAGCCGTGTCACCCTGAAGCCCTAAGGAAAGCCAGTTGGGTAGGTAAGGCTGACGTTGGTTCCCGGGTGCTGTAATCAATTCATTCTGGGGCAGTCTCATGGTTAATTACTGGGACTGGGACACAAAGTTTGCCTGCCTTGATACCTCGTGAAATCCTTGCAGATGCTCCCCAAAGGAGGAAAGTTTGGGACAATTAGTGCCTTTTGGCGGAGGAGGAAGAAGGAAGGGAAAGTGGCATGGGGGGAAGGTCATGGCAAGATCCCTTGTTTGAATCCAGATAAAGAGTTCACCTGTTAGATCTCATACCTCCAGCTTTGAGACCCTGGAAAAGTCACTTCCCATCTCTGAGCCTCAGCCTCCTCATTTTGGAAAATTGGCCCATATTATATGAACCTCCTAGCAGTAAATTGTGAGGATGAACCAGCCAGTGAGGTGAAAACCCCAAGATCTGTCTTAGACAGACAGGGCTGTCACGGGACAAGACCAAGACAGGTCCACCTCTGGGCAGACTTGTAACTCTGGGCAGACTTGTACCCCCCAAGCTGATAGTCACTGAATACAGGCCTAATCGCTATTATGCAACAGAGATGCAACATAATAACAATTATTAAGCAATTATCAGGAAAAGGCTTAATCTTGTATAGAGGAAAATTGGAGAAAGAGGCTGATTTACAGTGTAAGAGTCCTATTCTTTGGTGGGGCCACTGAAGATTCAGCCCAGCAGACTAGCTCTCGCCCTGCAGAGCAAGTTCTAGAAGAACCCAATTTTATTCTCCGTGGAGGTCTATTTATTCCCTGTCTGTAGTTTAAAGCTCTCTGGGGAAGGTTCACTCTTCATTGGCCCCTACATGTCTTATTGGAATACTTTTCCCAGAGCACTTTGATAAACAACCTTTCCTCTAACTCACATTTCCTGTGATATTTACCACCCCAGTAGATGGCTACCAGGTGCTGACTTGCTGGGTCAGCCCCTAATAAGACACCAATATATCTGGTAAGTATAACCGTGTCCTTCCAGTTGCATTCTATAAATGGAAAAGAGACTCAAGGGGCTCTTCACCACTCCACAAACGTGGCAGGATTCCATTTCACACGTGTGTGCCTACCTTGTCCGCCCCCCCACTCCTCTGATGAAATTTGATTATCCAGCTGGTGATAATGCAGCCCAGACATCTTTTCCTTTGAATCTCTCTCAAACTTTCTTCTCTTCCCTGGAAATTGTTGCCTCCCCCTGGACTCTCTGGTACCTCGTGTACACTTCCACCACAGTGCCCACCAAGTTGGTGACAGGAAGTCCCGCGTTCCCTGCTGTCTTCATCAGCAGCTTCCTGCACGTCTCATCTCTGTGCCATGCAGCCCCTGTACACAGTGTGTCCAAAGTTATATGCTTTAGTAATGGATAAATATGTGTGTGCCAGTGTTTTATGTTCTTTGGGTTTTTGTTGTTGTTGTTGTATTATATTCTATATTGTTTAATTGTTCTGGTATGTAGCAATTAGTTAACGTGATTTTTCCCTTTGGAGTAGCCTTTTTTTTTTTTTCCTGTTTTGAGGAATTATACTTTGCGTATTGAAATCAAAGCTTTACAAGGACAGGAAATCAAACTTCTCACAAGCATAACCAGACTAATGTGTGGGTGGCACAGGGTGGTTGATATTCTAATTATATGAAGCAGAATCTTTTGGCCAGGTAGACCCAGGCATGCATCCTAGACTTCACAATTCCTTCCCCTCCTTCCTCCAGTATCTATTTATTACCATTGAAAAAAGTAAAATATTCTGTTTTTGAATGGGGGAAGAAAGAGAATTTGGGGTTGGGAAGAAAAAGGCAAAGGCAGGTCAGCAGGAGAAGAAAGTGGCTCTACATTTGCTTATGAGTCCTCCCACAGTAAATTATAATTGCTTTTCCATTCTAATTGTTTCTGTTTTAGATTCTACACAATGAGATGGTAGCAATTTTCTTACTTACTTATGTATTATCAATGTCTGTAAATGGCATGTATTTAACAAATATTAATTTGTTAAATAAAAAGAAAGATTTTCCTTTTTCCCAGTATTGATTTTTTACATGCTTAATGTCAACGTTATAAGTGATCAGGTTGGGGCAGCACAGTCCGTAGATCTTTCTAGAGTTGAATGCTGATTTATTTAAGGTTGATTCATGATAATCATCTATGCACAGGAGAAACCTATCAGGAGGAGGGGCAATCAGCATTTGCAGACAAGTGTTCAGAACCATGTACCTCTTCGTATGCTAATTCCATGCTCGGTCACAGTGACCTAGCATTCATTGATTTCGGTCACCAAGCATCCTTGGTTCCAGTGACAGTTACTATTTGTATTCCAGTGATTTGGTTGGGGCTTACATCCCCCCACTTTTGGGACCAAGCACAGCTGACCATTACTTTTCCTTGGATTTGTCAGACTCAAGGATGGACACTTGAGGCAATCAAAGGCAACAGAATTCCAGATATAATTCTGGAAAAGGAACTCACTATCTAACTGCAGTATTTGATTCAAGATGATGCAAAATCCAAAGCTGAGGCAGCCTTCGTGTGTCTAGAGGTGAGATCCTGCCTGGGGAAGAAAGTAACAAAGAGGAAGACAAAGCTGAGGGATGAAGAGAAAGTGACCCATATTTCTGCGACTTGCAACTGGAAAAGTCCTAAATGAGAGACTCATCAACCTTCTAATTATTATGGTGGCTTTCCCTATGACTCAGCAATGTCTTGGATAAGAGACATAACGATTGGGTTACTGAAGTGAAGTCTGTATCATGAATTAATACATTGTTATTCTACTAATTTAATCAGCATCAGACTATCACTCATGTTTGAGTGTCTCTGAGTAGGCTGAGATTATTTCTCTTCTGTATCCGCAAGCCCAGAACCTGGACTGCATTAAACTCGTCAAAGTAGTCTTTCTTTTGTGACAATGTCTCCCATCTACAACCACAAAACCTACAAATGTATATATGAACATATGCACCTGTGTGTGTATGTGTGTGTATGGAGTTGGTCTCTCATGAACTTGAATCATTGCTTTAAACTTCACTTTGCAATAAGCATATTCTATATATTTTTATTTATTTATTTATTTATTTGACAGAGAGAAATCACAAGTAGATGGAGAGGCAGGCAGAGAGAGAGAGAGGGAAGCAGAGAGCCCGATGCTGGACTCGATCCCAGGACTCTGAGATCATGACCCGAGCCGAAGGCAGCGGCTTAACCCACTGAGCCACCCAGGCGCCCCAGCATATTCTATATTTATATGAAAGTTTTATAGACATTATTTGTAAAGCCTGACTTCTAGTGCATAAAGTCTTGTGTTTTGGCATCTCTGGCTTGGCCCTGGAACTTGCCTCGATGGGCAGCCAAGTGAGTACAGCATCTATGACTCAGACCAATCACTCCTTTGGACCACTCTCAGGGGCTAACAGGTCATCAAGGTGCTCTACTGAACCTGGACAATTTTTACATCTTGTGTAAAAAGGACATGGGTCGCAAATCCTACAGATTAAAGATGCATATTTTCAGACTCTTTTATACCCAAAAAATCTGTTTCATGTTTATTTCCTTCTGAACTGTCAAT
This sequence comes from Mustela lutreola, assembly GCF_030435805.1. Lineage (NCBI taxonomy): Eukaryota > Metazoa > Chordata > Mammalia > Carnivora > Mustelidae > Mustela > Mustela lutreola. The sequence continues at coordinate 6,549,251 of NC_081292.1, read as the reverse complement.
GAGCAGCCGTATTTATAGAAATGTGCTCCATAAGTTGACTTTGCTTGACATTGCAACATTTGTATGAATGATGAAAAAATAACCTGATTTTTCCAGTGAGGGACTTTATAATGCCAAATTTCCAGATGTATTATTTGCAAACCTGGAGCAGAATGACTGGATTTTTTTTGTCTTTCAACATGACTGTTTGGCACTATAAAAACTGTCCCAGAAGCTCAGAAGTGAGATGATCAGGCTCCCCACTTCTCTTCTTCTTGCTCCAAAAGGCCATGTGGGTGGACTTTTTCCATTATTTAAATTTCTTCATTGACTCCAACTGAGCCCAGAAACTGTCAAGCTAAAATACTAGGAGTAAAACCGGTCTCACACTTTCCTTTAGTTTAATGGAAAATTTCAGAACTTGAAGATTTGTAACTATTTGTAGAGTAGGTGAAGATTTATAACCAACCCAGAAAGTCCAAATATGTCCTCTGGTTTGGATTTGCAGTATAGATGTTGCAACTGAGCTGAACTCTTTGAGTCAATTAAAATTCTGTTGTCAACACCTCCACCATTTTTATTTATTTTTATTTTTTAACTTAAATTCAATTAGCCAACATAGGGTACAACATTAGTCTCAGATGTAGTGGGCAACAATTTATCACTGGCACCATTTTAAAAAGTACACATTTGACAACACTTGTGGCCAAACACTGCTAGACTCCTCAAAGATGAGTGAGCCAAGTTCCCTGCTCTCAAAAATCTCATGATACTTAGGCCATACAAAAATTAGTTTCATATGAGGCAGAATGAAATGAGTGTTTAAAAGTGGCACACACCAAGGGTGTGGGAGCTCAGTAGCAGAGCTGTAAATTCTGCCTGGTAAAACCAAAGGAGACTTCTCAAGAAAGTGGCACCTGCACGCATGTGTGTATTCTAAGTCTTAAAAGTTTTCAGAGAATAGGGAGAGTAAGGAGAACTCAGACTGTAAGGAATGCCATGAACAAGTCTTGGGGAAATAACACAGGTTTTGGATATAAAAATGAGACAGTAAATTTTGGAACACTGAAAATAAATTAAAAAAAATGAAACAATATGTTCATCATTACTAGCCATCAGAGAAATTCAAATTAAAACCACATTGAGATACCACCTTACATCAGTTAGAATGACCAAAATTAGCAAGACAGGAAACAACATGTGTTGGAGAGGATGTGGAGAAAGGGGAACCCTCCTATACTGTTGGTGGGAATGCAAGTTGGTGTAGCCACTTTGGAGAACAGTGTGGAGATTCCTTAAGAAATTAAAAATAGAGCTTCCCTATGACCCTGCAATTGCACTCCTGGGTATTTACCCCAAAGATACAGATGTAGTGAAAAGAAGAGCCATCTCTACCCCAATGTTTATAGCAGCAATGGCCACGGTCGCCAAACCGTGGAAAGAACCAAGATGCCCTTCAACAGACAAATGAACAAGGAAGATGTGGTCCATATACACTATGGAGTATTATGCCTCCATCAGAAAGGATGAATACCCAACTTTTGTATCAACATGGATGGAACTAGAAGAGATTATGCTGAGTGAAATAAGTCAAGCAGAGAGAGTCAAGTATCATATGGCTTCAGTTATTTGTGGAGCATAACAAATAGCATGGAGGACATGGGGAGATAGAGAGGAGAAGGGAGTTGAGGGAAACTGGAGGGGGAGTTGACATGAGAGAGTATGGACTCTGAAAAACAATAATAAACCCAAGTGATCCTAAAGTCCCCGCCAGGCCAGAATAGCTTAGAGCGTTCCCTCTCCTCAGTCAGGGTATGTGTGAATTTGGGGAAATATGTAGGCAGAAGAAGGAGGCACTGTGGACCTTCCTTAAGGCTCCAGCCCCATCTCCATCCTAACCTACTGCACATATGCATATGCCTGTAGACATCCATGAATTCCACAACATTAAAGCACGTGGGCTTCCCTGACATTTCCTCCATGCCTTCAAGTGTTGCACAGTCCATTCCTCCCTGTTTGGATGGCTCCTTCTTCTTCCGCTCTTACCTGATGGATTCACTCCTATCATTCAAGATCAAGTTCTGGGAACTCATTTTTCTACAACTGGCTTTACTTTCCTCTTCTTCTGTATTCCCATTAATCTATTTATACTAGGAAACTTCTGTCAAGAAACCTGACTCAAACTTGCATAGTCAGGAGATGGAAATTACTGGCTCATATAAATAGGAAAGGGAGATTATGGAGTTTACTCTAAGGTTTAAATGTTGCAGTTAGGGAATTTGTGGCCTTTCTCTCTACCCCTCTTACCTTCACTTCAATCTCAGCTGCTTTTTGGGTGTGGACGTAAGTTGGCCCTTAGCAATACTGAGTCTTCATTGTCTTCACAAGTCTTGATCCCAAAGAAGAGAGACCCTCCCTCTTTCAGTGTCTCCATGCTAAATCTCATGGCGGGGACATGGTTGTGTCTGGGAGATTGATACACCCAGATTTAAATAACTATATGGTCAGGAGATCAGATTTGCTTGCTCATCTCCACCCAAAGCATACAGAATGTGTTTCCCACAGGAAAGACAGCTTCTGGTATCAGGAAAAAGATTAAAGGCAGACTGGATAAGCAAAAACAAAGCAACAGGTAAGACCCTCAGATTACTACTCTATTTTCTAATGTTTGTTGTGTCAACTCAGTGGTTTCTCTCCTCTACTAGGCTGCAATCCTGATGGCCACGTGGGAGCCTGCCCTGCCCTATAGGAGGACTAGGTACTCATGAGTGGCAGCTTGGGGAAGGTTGGTGAATGAGTGGGTCTGTGAATGGGAGAATAAACGAATGCACGTTCTGTGAGACAGATAGATCAAGTAATATCATTTCTGTCCCATTGTTTGTGTCTATTATCTCTAGCCTGGACTACTATAATAGCCTTTTAATTAATGTTCACACCACCAGACTTGGCCTCCTCTAATCCATTCTTTAGATAGCAACCAAATTGGTATTTTATAGAATGTAAATATGATCATTTTATTCCTTTGTGCAAAGCCCTTCCCTGCATTTGGGATATTGAACAAACATTACTGCAGGGCTTCTACAAACCTTTAGGATCTGGCTCTTGTCTGCTTGTCCAGGTTCGTGTCTTCTATTCTCAATACTGCTGACACCAGCAGCCAACTGTCCCCTGTTTGCCCGACCCCAAATGCATGTGTACTTTGTACTTCAGTTGTTTGGAATTGCTTTTAATTCCTCAAAGGCATCAAGTTCTCTCCCGTTCTCAGGTCTTTGTTCCACCCCCAGGGGTGCTTTTCCTCTCCCCTCCCTTTTCACCTGGCTAATTTCCACTCCTGCTTCAGAACCCAGCTGATTCATCCCTAATAAATAAGGGTTTCTTGAACTTGTAACTGCTGGCCTTAAAAGCACTCCCACAGAAACCCTCCCCTCATAGAGACACTGATCCTACTCTGCAGTAACTGCTTATTTCATTGCATCACTGCTGGCTGGACTGTATGTGCTGGAGATATGGATAGATCTGTTTTATCCACTGGTAGGTCTCCGCCACCTGGTATGAATGAATGAATGAATGAATGAATTTATTGTGTCTCGGCAGTGTGCTAGGCATTTGGTATAAGCTGAAGTTACGAATAATCCTAGCCTAGCTCCTCCCTTGAAGGGGCTCTGTGTCTTTATGCAGAACAGCTGTAGTTCAGAGAGGTTATAAGCAGCAGAGCTTTGTGTGGAACCCAGTCCTGACTCCAGATTTGAGCTCTTCATTCCACTTCAGTGTCCCCTGTGTTGATACTCAGCTTGGATCCATTTAAAAAGAGTAGCTTGTGGTTGGGCCTGGCTAGGTTTGGTTTGGATGGTGAGGGAGTCTGGGGCTCTCATGTCAGAGTCAAAGCTCTGTGAAATGATGTTTAGGTCAAGAGCCATGTTCCAAATCATTGTTTTCTGGATCATCTGGAGAGAGGATCTCTTGATGGTCTTTGACTTTAAAAATAAGTCACGACTAATATTTTATTCCTGTTTATGTATTTTTTTTCAGTTTTAAAAATTTTTTATTTATTTTCAGCATAACAGTATTCATTATTTTTTCACCACACCCAGTGCTCCATGCAATCCGTGCCCTCTATAATACCCACGACCTGGTACCCCAACCTCCCACCACCTGCCCCTTCAAAACCCTCAGATCATTTTTCAGAGTCCATAGTCTCTCATGATTCACCTCCCCTTCCAATTATGTATTAAAACATGGAATTAAAAATACCTTACTGAATAATGTGTGTTTAGCTGTTGATTTGGTGGTGGTTCTTTATCAGGCTCTGTGGGTGATGGTGAGGACTCTAGTCCTTGCAGGAAGCAGTTAGGGGACCTGAATTCTGGTCTCAGCCTGACCAGCAGCATTTGTGTGATGACTTTTGAGAAAGGACATCCCTCCCTAGCCCCTCAAGAATCAATCTTCATTGATCTAAAACTGCTATGGAAATGTCATAGTCGTTGCCAGTGTTTGGCGTACTAGAACCCAACTCTGCCCCGTGAGATATAAAAGAGAGTGTGGGAGGGGCTTCGTTTCCAAATAAAAGTCCGAACTATGAGAGACTGTGGACTCTGAGGCACTAACTGAGGGTTTTGGAGGGGAAGGGGGTAGGGGGTTCCGTGAGCCTGGTGGTGGGTATTAAGGAGGGCACGTATTGCATGGAGCACTGGGTGTGGTGCATAAACAATGAATTCTGGTACACTGAAAATAAATTAAAAAAAAAAAAATCATGGTCTAAAGAGAGAAAACATTTAGCCCCTCCTCCCCTTCTCCTGAGACAGATATTATTGAAAAGACTTGTCTGAAGCTCAAGTTTTTCTGTGACCCTAAGACAATGAACAAAGGAAAAGGAAAGGCTGAGGCTCTGAGATTAGTTGACCAGGAGGATTAGAAGGAAACTGAGTGTTTGCTGGCCTACTTACACCCCAGAACAAAAACTCTGGTCTTTGGGTTCCATGAGGTAATTTGATGTCTTTATCGCTCAGAGCCTCCTTTTGTTGGGTTTTCCACTACCTGCAGACAAAGCATCCCTAATGGATACATATGGAATCCATTATGGTACAGCTGGTGCATTGTACCAAAGGCAAAAACAAACAGACCCAAATGATCTTCTGACTGGAGTGGGTCGATGATCATTCTAGGCTTGTCTTGATTTGTCCATCTGTCAAATGGGGAAAACATTATTTTTTTTAAAAGATTTTGTTTATTTATTTGACAGACAGAGAACACAAGTAGGCAGAGAGGCAGGCAGAGAGAGAAAGAGAGAGAGAGAGAGAGAGAGAGAGAGAGAAAGAGAGAAGCAGGCTCTGCACTGCTTCCAGGACCCTGGAATCATGACCTGAACCTAAGGCAGAAGCTTTAACCCACTGAGCCACCCAGGCGCCCCTGGGGAAAACATTATTAACCTGGAGAAATGCTGGTGAGGAAATTCACGATGATGTTAACTTCTCAGACACAAGCGTGGTCTTTAGATCTCTGTACTTGATCTATGATCTGTTTCATGAAGATCTTCCTTGAAATTCATCCTGACAGATATATGTCAAGCAGGGAAAATAGCAAGGCCCTCCCAGGGTTTGTATACCAGATCTTCTCCTGAACAGGTGTGGCCTTAACATTGTTACTTCAGTGTGTTCCCATCAAGTAACTACTAGTTTGGGAAACATCGCATCACACTTGGAGGGGTAATGTGTTATTCTCTCGATGTGTCTTGTTCAGGAGGAGTGATGCATTGGTAGTGATAACACCCTTCCTCTTGATTCATCTTCAAGAGTTGATTTGGTTTCTTCTGTCACCCTGGCCTGTCACATCCAGTCTGTTGCAGAACTGCCCATTCTTTCTGTGTTTGTTCTCAGAAGGGAGTTTGGCTGCAGCCCTGAGAATCTGGAGGGCAGTCATGCCAGGGGAGGCTGGCAATGTGTACCTGACACTGGAGGGTGATGGGACTTCAAGGCAAGCTAAAGCCTTGTGGACTTATGCTGTGGGCACAGCAGAGTTGGGAAGGAGACCCTAGCAGCAGAAAGAACACAGAAAGCCTGGACATAAGAAAGCAAACTTGAGGACCCTGGTGCACCTACTCTCTCCTTGCTTTACAGACCCCACTTGTTGGTACGCTGAGTCACATACAGCTTTTTGTGGTTAGGGAGTGGACCACAGAGCTTAAAGTCTACAGAAAAGTCCTATGTTTCATTTGGGTATTTTGAAAACACAAGAATTTGTGTGCGGTGGGGCAGGCGTAAAAGTAATCAGCCAGTGCATAATGAGGACTTAAAAAGCTTTCCCTTCTCTAAAATACTTATCCTCCTCATCCCGGGAGATATAAGACCTCTGAGTGTAGACCCATGGAGTTTTATACTGGAGACAACAATTAGTAATCAGAAATCTAGGAAATTGAATCATATCTATTCACTAAACAATAAAGATATGAAGGATACAAGCGATAATACAGATTGTGCCCTTTTTGTAGAAGAAAATATGGGACCCCAGAATGAGAAGTGACTTGCCCAGGGTTAGACAGAGCCCTGTTATGCTTATTTTCAATGTAAAATAGTGGAAGGGAAAATTTAAGGCAAAATGCCAGTGGGTGTTGGTTTATTTATTATGAAGCTTTCCCTCTACTCTCTTGCTTACAGCTTTATTGAATCTCTATTATTTGTGGGCACCATAACAGATTCTAGGGCTATAGAAACCTAGATGGAAAGAGGCCCCAGAAACACATTCACAGAACTATCCCTTTATGATTAAGGATTTTGTAGTGGTTCCTTGGAATGTGGTGGACGTGTATTCAAATGACGTCAAACTCCCACCTCCTCCTGCACCTGCCAACGGATGTGAAGAGTCCCATGAGAAACAGGGGGCTAGGATTTTGTGAAAAAATCTCCACTTGTGACTTGTTTGGCTTTGGTCCCCTGTAGGAAATTCCAGAGCTGAGGAGCTGGACTGTGTCCAAAGGAGCACCTATGAACCCCATGTAGCCCAATTTGATGACAAAGAGATCCTCTATCCCTTAGACCACAGAGGTTTGTCCAAGAGCTGTGTGTTGCTCCTATGGCTGTTTCCTGCTAGACATCTCTCAGGTGAGTGAAGCCCCTTCTCCTTCTGGTCCCTTATGCTGCCGCAGCCCTCAGTATGGGGAAGGAGAAAAAGATACATTCTAAAGGAACCAAAGACTTTCCAGAAGGAAGACCATACCACCAAGATATGAGAGCCTTTGCCTAACTCCTGCTTCCGCTCCAAAAGTCCTTTCTCCTGCCCCACTTTTTTTTTTTTTTTAAAGATTTTATTTATTTATTTGACAGAGATCACAAGTAGGCAGAGAGGCAGGCAGAGAGAGAGGAGGAAGCAGGCTCCCTGCTGAGCAGAGAGCCCAATGTAGGGCTGGATCCTAGGACCCTGGGATCATGACCTGAGCCGAAGGCAGAGGCTTAACCCACTGAGCCACCCAGGCGCCCTCTGTCCCACTTTTAATACCCGGCCAAACACCCTATTCCCCAACTTGGCAGCCTAGTAACATCCTCCGCCTTGTCCATATCCAAACTTCTTTCTCTGGCATATATTGCGTAAAGGGTGTTGGATCTTTTCTGGGGACCATTGTCATTAACCATATCAAGGAGACCATCTCTGGTTGTAGAGTCACTTAGACCATCCTGTGAACTGCACCTGCGGTTGGAGTTTCAGGGGAAGCTCCCCATGATGATTCATTTAGTTGCATTTTCCTATAGGATTTACTTATTTGCTTGCTTCATTCATCCAGCAACAATGGCTAACTCTTACTATGTGCCAGGCATATTCAAGAAAGACAGCTTGTCCTTTTTGTACCCCTCTTGGAGCACTGAGTGCTAACATAGAGATTGGATTCCAGGGCAGAGGCACCTGGTAAGTAAGAAAATGTCCATCTCTCATGAAGTCAAATATATTACTGGTTGTAATTTGTACCATTCTTTTATGGGCCCCGGAGAAAGAAAGATGATGCCAAGAAAACCCAGACCTCTCCTACCACCTGATGTCCCACAGTATGGTGGTCACAGTCATATTTGCCAGAGGTCTACATCCCATGTGCACCGGGATGACTTTTTCTTTAAATCTGCTTAACTTCTTCCCAGTCACTTTTCCTTGCCTTAGGAAGAAATAAGAGAGGGAGACAAACCGTGAGAGATTCTGGACTCCAGGAAATAAACTGAGGGGTACAGTAAGGAGAGGTTTGGGGCATGTAGTAACTGGGTGATGGGTGTGAAGGAGGGTGCATGTTGTGAGGAGCACTGGGTGTTATATGCAAGTAATGAATCATTGAACACTACATCAAAAACTAATGATGTATATATGTTGGCTAATTGGACATAATAAAAAAAATAATACATAAAAACAGCAACAACAATAAAAACCAATCAATCAATCTGCTTGGCTTTTCTGATGCCATGAGAGCTCTCAGTCCAGACCTTAGCCATAACGCTGTGTTGGTGGAGTTGATGACATGGTGGGGATGAGCATTGGCATTTCGTGCCTCAAGCCTAACCCTGTTCCTCAGGGGAACCGAAGCCAAGACTTACCACCAACTAGAAGAGATCAAAGATGTCAAAACATGCGAAAAAAATCATCTTCGAAACGACGAGTGTGGTAATAGTGGTAGCTATTGGGGCTCAGGAGAAAAATTATCAGGAGAATTAAAAAAAAAAAAAAGATTTTATTTATTTATTTGACAGGCAGAGATCACAAGTAGGCAGAGAGGCAGGCAGAGAGAGAGGAAAGGAAACATGATCCCCGCTGAGCAGAGAGCCCGGTGCAGGGCTTGATCCCAGGACCCTGGAATCGTGACCTGAGCTGAAAGCAGAGGCTTTAACCCACTGAGCCACCCAGGCGCCCCTATCAAGACAATTTCAAGCAAGTTATCTTGAGACCCAAACTGAGAGAAGAGTTTTAAGAAAACACTGGAAGGCTGCAAGACTTATGGGTGTTTGAGGGAGATGCATTAAGGAAGGGGACACAGGCCAGGCAAAGGTACTGAGAAAAGGTGTGCCTTGCCTATTCCAGGGACAAGGAGGGTCTCAAGGCATCTGGAATGTGACCAAAAAAAGGGTAGAAAAATATAAAATGAAGTTAGACAGGAAACTGGAGTTAGCCTAAAGAGAACTTTTGGTTATTTTAAGTATTTTGGTCTAACTCTGGGTGAGATGGGAAACTCTTTGGAAGTCGGCAGAAGAGAGATATGAACTGACATAGGTTTTAACAAGGTCTACTTGCTGGGTTGAGATAAGCTGAAGGAGGGCAAGAGTGGACACAGAGAGACCAATTAGGAGGTTCCTGCAGATCAGGCAAGGGATGATGGTGGCTTGGACCGGAGTGGCACCAGGGGAGGTGGTGAGAGGCAGTCAGAGTACGGATAATATGTTCAGGATAGAGCTGGAAGTGTTTCTCACAGACTGTATGTGGGGAAGGAAAGCAAGAGGAGTCGAGGATGACTCCAAAGTCTCTCTCTCTCTCTCTTTTTTTTTTTTTTTTGTTATATTTCTGTATTCCCTTCAATTTGGGTCACATGAACTTCCTTCTCCATGCATACCCACATGGGTTTCCAGAACATTCTGTAGTTCTCTGGTACAGAGCTTCTCTGTGTCTCTATTTCCTTATCTATTGAATAGAGATAATACTAGTGATGCAGACTTCATGGGATTTTTGTGAGAATTAAGATAGACGATATCTACAAGGTAGATCTTCTATGTCAGGCAGTTTACAATGCAGACCTCAGAGTTGTTTCAATAAATGTTAGCTATTATTTTTATTATTATTTCTATGTACAAAATTGTTTATATTTCATGTGTCTGGATGCCGAGTGTGGGAGAGGTGGATTCTCAGCCATCTGCTCCTGCCAGGCTGCCTGCTCCCTCCACCACTTCCAGGCAAGCCCACTTGGCAAGGGACAAGGAAGGATAGGACTGGTGAGAACCCAAGACATACACTGAGTGACCTTGGATCAGGAGAAGAGCTCTCCTGCCATATAGGTTGGAGCCCTAGTGTCCCTCTTTCTTGCTTTTCCTCTGTCTTGTGCCCTCAAGGAAAGTAAGCAGAGCCAGGCAGAGCCTGTTTCCTCAGGCCAGGTATGGCAGACATGTTCTCTCCTCCTGGTACCTTGGAAATGAAGGAAAGGGAGGCATTCAGAACCATTGTTACCCAGCATCTATCTTTGGCTGTCACAGTTTTGAAAATTGTCTGAAGGTTGCAGCCTATTCACATTCTAGTAGGAGGTCATGTTGATCTTCCCAAACAGCCCCCTTTCTGCATACCTCAGGCGTCTGCCATTCCTCTCTATTCCTCCCCACCGTCTTGCTTAAAAGCTCATCTCATTCTTCTGTGTCCCTCAGGAAAATTCAAAATAAACCAGAGTACTTTCTCCATGACACACAGAGAAGGTAAACAGGGGCTTCTTTGTCAAGCACAGAATTCCGCCCTTTGGTTGTGCTCTTCCCATCCCTACACTCTCTCCTCCTCCATCCTTTGTTTTACGCCTTTAAGGGATTGGATTTTTATCCTACAGAGAAAAAGCAGCTTCCCTCCGAGCTTCAGATGAGTTTAGCCAGATTTCACTTCTTAAATGGAAAGATGGTGGAGACAGGAGGGTTTGGATAGATCTTAGCAGATCAATAGGCAAAGGGACAAATGGCAAAGAAGGAGTTTGGAAGCCAAGTGGCTCCACACTCGGGTATGGGGTTATATTGATGGCCCCAGCTCCACAGAGACCGTAAGTCTGGGAAGGCAGGCTCACTGGCTGACTGCTGAAAGATGCCAGCTCTGCCTGACTGGCAGTCATGTCAGGGAAACCTAGTGAAGTCTAAGTAAGCTGGTCATGGCATGTGGGAGCCACTTTATTCAAGAATGCAGTATTTAAATGGGTCTGTATTGTGTAGAGAGGGAGTTTACTTGATGAATAAGACACAGTTCCTCAGCCTTTCTCCAGAAATAATTTGCCACATAGGGGAGGAGATAAGGTGCATCTTTGACAGGTTCACCCTGAGTATTCCTCTGATCTCACCTAGATGATCTCTCCTGTTGCTCTAGGTGCAGTCCAGCAGAAGCATTGTCCTAGGGAGGTGAGCTTGGGACCTAGATTCACATTGGGATATGTCTCAGGTTGTCAAGAATGAACCCCAGCCTGGAGTGAATGCTGGGGATCAGTATGATGGGGAGGAGTAGTCTGAAATTGCCAAAGGCCTTTCTGCCCCATGGAGGTCTCACTCTTCCTTGCTTCCCTTTGGTCCCACCCAGCTCACATTCCTCTCTTTCCTTTCCTTAGGTTTTTTTCCAGAATGTTCCATTAGCATGGGGGCAGCAGAAGTCCTGAGGGGTAAAGTCCTCCTTATCATCCTGGGGCTTAGTTTCCTTACAGATAGAATAGGATAGTGGAAGGCTTGGAGTGTGTAAGTATTCAGATCTCTCCCTGACTTGACATCTTGTGAAACAAATCTATCTTTTCCTTTTTCCTGCCTCCAGGCATATTGATGTTCAAACATTTTCTACGTTCTGGCTAAAACTGAGTGGACAGAGATGCCATACTTTTCCTCAGCAGCCCATTCTAGACTTGTGTTTATCTTCCTGCTCTGAGAAAATTAAGTAGTTCTTCCCTATGTTTAATTAAGATCTCTCTTGTTGTAGGCAATTTCCTCCTGAGTAGATTTCATGAATGTAGAGAGCAATAACTGAATGCCTTTTTCATACAGAGCATTCGTATGCTCACATATACAAGTTAATCTTCGTTTACAACCCTAAATTTAGCCCCGCTTGGGCCTCATTTCCATGCATTTGCATGTTAATATTCATACTTATGTAGATATATTCCTGGATTCAATGGGAAAGAATATCCCACACAGAAGGTTGAAAATGACAATTTATTCATAGAACTTGATACTAAGATTCAGGAGAACTTCACTGGGAAGGGTTGCCAGATTAAATATCAAGCTGCTTTTCCTGTACTGTGTGAAATGGTTATGAATTATATCTTCTCATTTGTCTTCTGCCAAAAGGGGAGCATAGGTAGAAGTCACATGTGGAAGACGTCCCCTGGCAAGATAGTTCTGAAGAATGACATAAGGTCTCTGAGATGTGACAGGCATCTGGAAGGAAATGGGCCACCTGGGTGCCAGAAATGTCAATCCCTTGCCATGCGGATATCATTCGGAAAATGTATTGTCCCTGGAAGCCACCACTGGTTCTTTCTGATATATGGCCTCTCTCTCCAGGACTTAAGTGAAAAGAAGAAACTAGAGAGGTCTGGTATTAGTATGTTCATAGAACTCATGATCCCTAGGAGTTAGGACCCCAAACTAGGAAGCTAATATTTATTAACTACCTATTATGTGCTCAGTGATCTATTGGTTCTTTATATGGTGACGTGTCACATTTTAAAAATGTCTCTATTAAACAGAAGTGATTACTTCCATTTTTCAGATAAAGATACTAAGGCTCAAGAAAGGATGTGTGACTTGGCCAGGCCAAGTAGATGGCAGAAACAAGTACTGAAATTAGATTTGTCTGATCTCAACGTTCATATTCATTTCTGCTTAATAAAGTTTTACTAGTTTGAAATGAAGTATATCTTGGATGCCTTTGAGGTGAAAAGATTTGAATAACTTCTCTGATTTATTTTCTTCAGCTAAGCCTCATTCAAGATTAATATTCAAACACGTTCCCTGAACACTGTCCCACGAGGGGAAAAAAAAAAAAAGAAAAAAAAGAAGTAAGAATTGCATGCTAAGGCTTTATTGGGAAGTATAATTCCAGGGCAGGGAGAGAAAGGGTAAAGGGAAATGAGACATGGAAGGATAAAAAGCAAATATAAGGGAGTTCATTGGAGTGGGCCACAGGTTCATAAGAAAACACAGCTCATTACTGGTGCAAAGGATATCTTTACACAGGTTGAATGGCAGTATTTCCCTGCAAGGAAATCAATCTGGGAGGGAGAGGAAGACATCTTCTGCCTTACTGGTCCACATTTGCCCTATAGGGTGTTTTGTTAGCTCACCTATTCTTCAGGCGGTGTCACCTTACCTCTCCAGGTAGCCACTGGAAGAGCCGATCATGGTGGAATCTTTCATCTGAAATCAGAAGAAGCAGGAAAAAGAGTCAGATCTTCTGTGGGTACAGTTGGATTGGACTTGGATATGGGAGTTACAGTGGTAGAGTTGACAGAGGATATAGCAGAGCCCAACCCTCGGCCAGGTAAGGATGAAACATCCAATAGTATTATGAGATGAGATGATGGGAACTAGTGCCCCAAACCTGGAAGATAGTTGGTGTCACAGAAATCTGAGGAAGTATATAAGTGGGGATACATAAATCTACTTCCTGTGTACTCAGATCCACTCACTATTTTAGAGCATCTGGATTTCAGGCTGTGATACTACAACAGGATAGATTCATTTCTTCCACTTCTTCAAGGTGGTGGTCAATGGTAATCTCTCAGAACCAGTTGCAATTCCTGGTACCATAGCTTATCTCAGAAATATAAGTGATGTTCATAATCTCTTTCCCTATCACTCATTTGAGATTTTCCTTACCCTCATCCTATCCTTCTGCTGTTCAGTGTTACTTGATTAGTGACCCAGATCTTCATTCCAGAGGCAGCTGAGCCTTTAATTCCTAGCACTTGATAGGTCATAACTACTCCAGTTGACCATTACAAGAGTATCAGAAGAAACCACAGTCAATACTTGGTGTCTAATTAAACTCTTCCCTTCTTTCATTGTGTATCATTCTGAAAGTCAGGGTCAATTACACTCAAAGGTCAACATCTCCTTTCTTTTCTTGCTGGGGGGCCCAAAGTGGCCATGTGATAGTCACAGATTCTTGTTCAGTTTTCTGCTTGGAACTAGGATATTAAACCATATAGAATCCAAGGTGGAAGGAATAAGAAGCAGGCAGGTCACTGGCAGTAACTGTCTCAGGGGCCAGCTCTACTTTCCAAACTCTGGTTCCTATACCCATTTTTTTCTAGCTATTGAGGACACAACTGTCCTGCAAGTTAATGCAGGAGCAGGTAAAATTTTTTAAAGGACCAGTTAATGAACATGTTTGACTTTGTGGGACCTACCATCTTTGTTGCATCTTTTCATAGTGAAAACAGTGGGTTGCAGGAATGCCGTGGTGACCACGGCTAGTGTGGGCATGTGGCCTGCAGCAGAGCAGTGTTAGTGTGAAAACAGCGATAGACAAAGCACAAAAAAATGAAATTGCTGTGTTTCAATTAAGCTTTATTTACACAGTTATATCTGTGTAAATAAATATCTTTATTTACACAGTTATATCTGTGTAAATAAATATGACCCATGCTTTGGATCATATTTGACATGCAAAGGATGGCTTGCCAGCACTTAATCTGACACATATATCAAATCCTAGAAACAAGCATTCAAACTCTATAAAGCATTGTCTCCAGGTTGGCATCTTGGCTGTACCTTTGAATGTATAAGCATTGGTTCCTTCGGGCCACGTGTTTTTAGGTTTTTAGGCACACATGGTTAGACTGGGAAGCTTATTGCTTTGGGCCCATTGTTGCCTCTTCATACTGAATGGCTCTCTTGTTCTGCAGGATTTTGGTGTGAGATAGTATGGATTGTAGGTTTTGGACTGCTCCTTCTGAAGAAGGCAATGTAGTCAGGAATCTGGTGTTTGTATCAATTCCAGGAAGGACAAATCACTATTCCTACAGGGTAGAAGGTATCTTATATAATCAACTACCCATTTAATGTCTCACTTATCTCCCTGAAGAATGATGCTATATAGAGGATTTGTGTTGGTGTCTGCTAGCATGTTGGACATCCAACAGTGTCAGTGGTTATCCTTCTAGATAGAGGAGACATGTAAGTTCATGCATAAACCCCATCTGTGTTACCACAGACAATATACTCATGGGCCCACAGTGTAAGAATTGGGGGCCATCCACAGGATAAGTTATTCCATTCACTTGGCTATTTAGTGCCTCCTATGTGGTGAGTGAGCTCTGAGCATTAATTTGAGACATAAAGATCCACCTGCTTTGTAGCCAGTCCTATCAATTCATTCACATAGTATTTCCCAGACTTAAATTCCCATGATCTCTGGCCATGTGTCTAGAAGCTCCTGACCAATTACCCAAGCAATTAACCACTACCCAGAAGGCAGTGTATATCCGGACCTTGTTCCTTCCTCCCTGTGGGTAAAGTGGTTGTTTGGTCATATATCTGCACATTTGCTTCTCCTCTGTGACTTTTCAGAACCACTCCAGGGTGAGGCTGTACTGAGGCAGCTAAGTTCTTTCCTCTTCTGTCACTTGATTATAGGGTTACCCCTCTCCCTCCCTATTAGGTCATTGTGAAATCAAGAGGAGACATTAGTGTAAGAGATAAAGGTGACATGGATGTCTGGGTCATCTTCAGTGAAATTTCCTCAGACCACCATGCAATAAATCCTGCTTGCCTGGCTGCATTTACAACTTTATATGGGCAGGTCAGATGGCAGAAGCTCTTGGTGTTTCATGGCCATGTGGTAGTCTCTACTGCCAGGTGGTAATTTTCAAATGAAGAGTATTTCTCTGAGGCAGAGATGATGACATTACTCCAGAATTTTAGGAGTGTCCTGCAACTTTCTTAATGGGACTGTCAGAGAGTCTGGACACCAGCATTATCTGCTGTGGAGACCTCAATACCATGGGATCTGCCAGGTCATTTAGCTTAAGGGATAGAGAAGTTTACCCTGATTTCCGGACCTGCTACACAGTTTTACTTTGGCCCTCAGTCAAAGTGGAAACTGTTATGCTGAGTGAAATAAGTCAAGCAGAGAGAGTCAATTATCATATGGTTTTACTTATTTGTGGAGCATAACAAATAACATGGAGGACATGGGGAGATGGAGAGGAGAAGGGAGTTGAGGGAAATTAGAAGGGGATGTGAACCATGAGAGACTATGGACTCTGAAAAACAACCTGAGGGTCTTGAAGGGGTAAGAAGTGGGAAGTTGGGGGAACAAGGTGGTGGGTATTAGGGAGGGCACGTATTGCATAGAGCACTGGGTGTGGTGCAAAAACAATGAATACTGTTATGCTGAAAAGAAATTAAAAAAAAAAAGTGGAAACTGTTGAATTGCTCAATCCATGTTTTAGCACAACATCACGAAAAGTAATACGTATTACAAAAATAAATTCAAAAAAGCCCATCAAATTATTATTATTATTTTAATGATTAAAGTTCCAAGAGGGAACAAACCTATCCTTTCATTGGATGGAATGCTCTGGTATACCTCTGAGCCTTTAAATAGTCTGACTCCAGAATACTCTGGACCTTTAAAAACTTTATGGGATCATCAGGGGGTTTATCTCTCATCTTTTGGCGCTCATGTAACTTACTAGGCTATCTACAGTACCTGCCGCCTCCTATTCATTCAGTCTGGTTAGTATGATGTCTTCAATATGGTGAGCGAGTTTGATGCCTGAGAGTGCCAAGATGATCAAAGTCCTTGCAGAATATTTTTGACAGAAAATTGGAGGGTCATAACCTTGAGGTGGAAGTGATGATCTACTATCTTTGCATGTAATTATGAATTACGTTGGATCCTTTTTACAAATGATGTAGAAAAGAAAGTTCACTCAATCAATGGCCAGGTAAGAAGCCAAATTGCCCAGCTCCAGTATTCAACCCAGTCACTGTGAATGGGACCAGTATCTGGTTTAGAACAACATCTGAATCTGGAAGTGGTAGAAGAGGCCAGAGACACTGAGAGACTGGATGGACCTGACATGTGGCTTCTATCATGGTGGCAGCATTGCAAGCAATGTAAGTCTAGGACCCACCCCTGGGGAGTTTAAGACAGTGGTTCCTACTACCCTATGGAGGCCGAAGTTCTCTTCTCTGTGGTCCTATTGAAATATTGTCCATTGCTCTATTACACTTTACTATATTTATCCAAGTTCTGTCTCCTTTAATTTGTGAAGTTCATAGAAGCAAGAATAGATCTTAATCATCCTGAAACCCTCAAGGAATAGCAGAAGACTTGACATAAATTAGGTGCTCATTCAACATTTATTGAATAAAATCAATGAATGACTTTATGATGTTATACATGAGCTTATCTTTTTGATATTCAGGGTAATATCTTTTCTGTTCAAAAATAAGGATGAGAAAGGACTTTATAATAGTTTTGGATATCCTTACTCTATCTAAATAAAATACTAACACAATTAAAATGACAAGCCCAGTCATTCAGTTTCAGGGTAACTCTAGGACATTGGAGGGGAGAGGAACAACTACTATTTATTGCCAAATCTATGGTAATTAAAACTGTGATGTTGAGATAAAGACAGACATATAGACCAGTGGAACAAGAGGGTTCAGAAATAAATCCATGCATATATGGTCAGTTGTTGACAAGTTGCTGAGAATACACACAGGGAAAGGAGAGTGTCTTGGGAAAACTGGATATTCCCATGCAAAAGAATAAAATTGAGTCCTTATTTTACACCACACAAAAATCAATTCAAAATGGATTAGACTTACATGTAAGACCCAGAAATGTAAAACTTTTAGAAAAAACAAAGACAAAAACAAAAACAAAACAAAACAGAACAGGGAGAAAATCTTCATGACTTTGGTCTTGGCACTGTATTTCATGAATTTGACACCAAATGTAGAGGTAAATATGCAAAATTAGATGTGTGGGATTCAATAAAACTAAAAGGCTTTTGCACAGCAAAAGAGACTATCAACAGAATGAAAAGACAGTCTATGAAACAGGAGAAATATTTGAAAATCATATGTATATATGATATAGCATATATCTGATATCTGGTTAATGTCCAAAACATGTAAGGAATTCCTACAACTCATAGCAAAAACAAATATGAAAAGAAAACAGAAACAAAAACAAACCAAAAAAAACCCTAATAACCTGATTAAAAATGGGCTAAATATTTGAAGAGAAATTTCTCTAAAGAAGACAGACAAATGGCCAAGAGGTGATTGACAAGATGCTCAACATCACTAACTCAACATCATCATCAGGGAAAAGCAAATCAAAATCATAATGAGATGAAACTTCACACATGTAGAATGGTTATTAAAAAATCAGAGGGGCACCTGGGTGGCTCAGTCAGTTAAGCGTCTGTCTTCAGCTCAGGTCATGATCCCAAGGTCCTGGGATCGAGATCTGAATAGGGCTCCCTGCTCAGTGAGAAGCCTACTTCTCCCTCTCCCTCTTTGTACTCTATCTTTCTGTCAAATGAATAAATGAAAAATCTTTAAAAAAAAATCAGAGATGGAGAAAAACCACTAGAGACTCTTAACTCTAGGAAAGAAACTGAAGGAGGGGAGGGGGTTAGAGGATAGCATAACTGGGTGATAGGCATTGAGGAGGGCCAGTGATGTAATGGGCACTGGGTGTTATATGCAACTGATGAATTACTGAACTGTATATCTGAAACTAATAATGTTCTATATATTGGCTAATTGAATTTAAATAAATTTTAAAAACCCGAAACACCACAAGAGTTGGCAAGGATGTGGAGAAATTGGAAATTTTGTAATCGTTGGTTTCAATGCAAAATGGTACAGTCACTATGAAACAAGTATGGAGTGTCTTTAAAATTTAAAAATAGAGCTTCTCACTTATTTGTGGAGCATAACATATAGCATGGAGGACATGGGGAGTTAAAGAGGAGAAGGGAGTTGAGGGGAATTAGAAGGGGAGGTGAACCATGAGAGACTATTGACTCTAAAAAACAATCTGAGGGGTTTGAAATGGCAGGGGTGTGGGAGGTTGGGGTACCAGGTGGTGGGCATTATAGAGGGCATGGATTGCATGGAGCACTGGGTGTGGTGAAAAAAATAATGAATACTGTTATGCTGAAAATAAATAAAAAAAGTAAATTAAAAAAATAGAGCTACTATATGATTTAGCAATCCCACTTCTGAGTATTTGCTCAAAAGAATCGAAATTCAGATCTCAAAGACATTTCTGCTTTTCAATGTTCATTGAAGCATTATTCATAATAACCAAGTTATGAAAACAACCCAAATGCCTATCCACAAATGAATGGATAAGATAATGTGGCAGGCGAGAATTCTACCACTGAACCACCCATGCAAGATAATGTGGCAAATACATACAATGGAATATTTTATTCAGCTTTAAAAAATAAGGATATCTTGCTTTTTGCAACAACATAGACAAATCTGGAGGACATTACACTAAGTGAAATAAATAAGCACTAATTTTTATAAGGTATCTAAAACAGACAAACTCCTCAAACTCAACACACACAAAACAGATAATCATGTCAAAAGATGGACAGAAGACATGAACAGACACTTTTCCAATGAAGACATACAAATGGCTAACAGACACATGAAAAAATTTTCATACCACTGGCCACCAGGGAGATTCAAATCAAAACCCATTGAGACATCACCTTACACCAATTAGAATGGCCAAAATTAACAAGACAGTAAACAGCATGTGTTGGAGAGGAGGTAGAGAAAGGGGAGCCCTCTTACACTGGTGGTGGAAATGCAAGTTGGTGCAGCCACTTTGGAAAACAGTGTGTAGATTCCTTAAGAAATTAAAAATAGATGGGACAGCTGGGTGGCTCAGTGGGTTAAGCTGCTGCCTTCGGCTCAGGTCATGATCTCAGGGTCCTGGGATCGAGTCTCGCATTGGGCTTTCTGCTCGGCAGGGAGCCTGCTTCCCTCTCTCTCTCTCTCTCTCTGTCTGCCACTCTGCTTACTTGTGATCTCCGTCTGTCAAATAAATAAATAAAATCTTAAAAAAATTAAAGCTTCCCTATGACCCTGCAATTGCACTACTGGGTATTTACCTCAAAAATACAGATGTAGTGAAAAGAAGGGTCATTTGTACTCCAATGTTCATAGCAGCAATGGCCACAGTCGCCAAACTGTGGAAAGAGCCAAGATGTTCTTCAATGGACGAATGGATAAGGAAGATATATACTATCTATATATAGTATATATAGTATATATATATAGTATATATATAGATATATAGTATATATATAGTATATATATAGATATATATAGATATATATATAGTATATAGTATATATATAGATATATATATACTATATATATACTATGGTCCATATATACTATGGAGTATTATGCCTCCATCAGGAAGGATGAATACCCAACTTTTATATCAACATGGATGGGACTGGAGGAGATTATGCTGAGTGAAATAAGTCAAGCAGAGAGAGCCAATTATCATACAGTTTTGCTTATTTGTGGAGCCTAAAGAATAACACGGAGAACATGGGGAGATGGAGAGGAGAAGGGAGTTGGGGGAAATTGGAGGGGGAGATGAACTATGAGAGACTGTGGACTCTGAGAAACAAACTGAGGATTTTGGAGGGGACAGGGGTTGGGAGTTGGGTGGAAGCCTGGTGGTGGGTATTAAGGAGGGCACATATTGCATGGAGCACTGGATGTGGTGCATAAACAATGAATTCTGGAACACTGAAAATAAATTTTAAAAAACTTAAAAAATTAAATTAAAGCTAAAAAATAGACAAATTTATAGAAGCAAAGAATAGAATGATGCTTGGCACTGAGGGAGGAGGAGATAGGAAGTTGCTAATCAATATGTATAAAATTTCAGTTATGTGAGATGAATAAGTTCTAGAGATCTAATGTGCCTACAGATAACACTACTGTATGGTGCACTTAAAACTCTGTTAGGAGGGTAGTCTTCTATTGAATATTCTTACCAAAATAAAAAAAGATTAAAACTTTTAATTAAAAAGAAAAAAACTGGAAAAGAAATCTTCAATTACTCATAAGTGGTCTTTTTATTTCCTTGAACATAGCTGAAATCATTGCTAATCTATTCACTTGGAATTTGGTCTGCCCATTGAGATTGTGACATTTTAGCATATGCTGGAAGGAATGTAGGAGTTTAGAAGCATTGAATTGCATATATGTGGAACTGGGAGTGGAGGAGAAGAGGTGTGGGTATACAATTTACACAGAGGGATAGTTCTGGGCACAGATGTAGATATTCATGGAACAGCATTCAGAGGGAACTCCGGATGGCTCTGTATGGTGGAGAAATCATCAGATGGGAGGGGAGTAGTGAGAGAGATTAGTAGACAGGTAGGGAGGGGTCACATAAGAAAAGTCTTTTTTTCCATTATTCATAAAAATTTGAAGTTGATACAAAATTTAGATATTGGGGACATATTGAAATATTTAAGCCATCCAACAATATCTTAAGTCAGGAGGATGAAATAAAAGCAGAATTTGTGTTGGAAATCTGTGGATGCTGACCACTTGCCCCTCCTTCCCATGGGTTTCTAAAAATGTAAGAAGTGAACTTGGAGGTCAGAGTGCAAGCTCACTTGTGGTTGGGCCAGATCAGTTCCCATTACTTCTTTATGTTCAGGACTCCCTGATAGGACTGTGTTCAGGAAGATAGCTTGAATCCATGGCAGAATGAGGCTTCCTCCTTCCTCCCACAACTCATGAAGACAGGTCTCTTACTAGTGGCAAGAGCATGATCTACCAACAAGACACTTGTCCAGCCCTTGGAATACAGGAGATGCTCTTGCTCACACATCCAGATTCTGGTACTGCACTGGCTTTACAGGGCAGTGGCTCTGCCCCCAGCTCCTGTGGTCCACTGCGTGTCACACCTCAGAGGCACATTAATCAGGCGGGTCACTCCCTTTTCCGTGGGATGAGTAGGCAAAGTAGGTGAGGCTAGATGACCTGAGAGCTCATGCCAACTCTGCTCCTCCCTGGGAGTGAAATGGGGACCTCCTCATCTTTGTAGAAACTGAGCTGCTATGAGGACAGAGGGGGAAGGATGGGGGATACAGAAGAGCTCCCAGCGAGCTGTGTGCCCAGACTTAGAAGGGCCCATAGGAAGATTATGGCATTAATCACCTGCCCAGGAGATGAGGCCCTCAGTTAGGGAACCCATTACTGAATAGAGATGACTTCATCAGAAGCAGGTGCACCCACTCACAAAGGCATCATCCTAAGAATCCGCCTTCCTGGATTGTAACCCCACCCTTGTCATCTGCTCGTCATGTGAGAACTCTGTTGCTTCATCCACACAACAAGCAGGTTGGAGCTGATAATCTGTAAGGTTCCTTCCACAAACACTTTGGTTTGTGGATACGGTTTTCCTGAGTCAAACTTTTTTTTTTTTTTTTAATTTTTTATTTTTTATAAACATATATTTTTATCCCCAGGGGTACAGGTCTGTGAATCACCAGGTTTACACACTTCACAGCACTCACTAAATCACATACCCTCCCCAATGTCCATAATCCCAACCCCTTCTCCCAAACCCCCTCCCCCCGGCTGAGTCAAACTTTTTGAATGTTCTGCTATCAAAGCTGCGCAGCATAAAACTTAAATGACCAAGAACCTATTAAAAAATTTGTAGTTGCAGGTCCAAGGAAATGAAAAGTTTAACAAGAGTGCAGCCGGAGCTGGCATTGAAATGGGGGAGAAGCGTTCACACAGAACCCTTAATTGGTAACTGGGGCCACCAGAGTTATGCAGCTAACAAGCTAAACAATTTTGATGACATAAAATTAACACCAGGACATAGGAAAAGCCTGTTTTATTTGCTATTTTATGCATTATGTGACAATTTAATTAAACTTTGAAGGAATCCAAGCAGTTAATTCCCCAGAGAAATAAACCAAGAATGACATTCAGGCCTGTCTCCTAAGGAGTTAGGCAAGGGAGTACTTCTGCATTTTATAATGCTATAAACCCAACTTTAACTTTGAAATTAATGAGTGTGATTAAATACTCTTGGCTTTCCCTACACTCCTTCTCCTTTCTCCCCTGGGGATTGACTTGAGGCCATCTGGGGTCTCCAAATGGAATATGGTAAAGGCAATTTGAGTCACACTTCCTGGTCTGCAAAATGAACCTTCTATTTGGGTAGCATGGGAGGCTTGCCCTGGACACTTCCATTTTCACCTCACTAACACTGGTGGGGCTGCTGTAAAATCATGATAGTCATAATAGCAATAACAGCAGGAACAAAAACAGGCTAGGTTGTGGTGCAGAAACAAATAGCCCCAGCATCTCAGTGCTTCAAATGGCAAAAGTCTATTGCTCGCTCAGACTTCTCATCTACCCAGGGTTTCTGACTCAGGGTGACAACTCTCTAGGACCCAGGCAGATGGAGCAGCCATTACCTGGGTTGCTTGGGTCTCAGTGATGTAAGGAAAGCAGGAACACCAAAGGAGCTACCAGCTAAAAAAGCTTTCTTCTGGAATTGACATATGTCAATTCTACCGACATTTCATTGGCTGAAGCCAATTATGTGATCAGCCCTAACCAGGGATTTAGGGACGTGCCATTCTTTTGCATGCGTGAAGGAGGGAAAAATGAAAATATTTGGTGGGTAGAACCTCCTGTGTGCCAGGCTTCATCCTAAACAATGTACATATAAGCATGCATGTGTATGTATATATGTGTGTGTATCTAGATATCTCACATATGTGTGTGCACACATACCTACATATATGCATACATATTCACTTTAATAGTTGGAATAATATAAAAATATCCGTGTGGTAGGTTCAAAAGATCTTGAAATCTAGAATCTCAGGATGATCCAACATACTCAACTATGTCTCTTGACGTAGCTGAAAATTAGCAATATAGAACATAGAAAACATAGAAAATTAGCTCATAGTTCCTCTATTTTTTATTTTTTAAATGGAAAGGGTCAATTTACCTAACTCTCAGGGCTGGTGTAAATATATAATGCATATGACATTGCTTCATAAGTGATCAGCAAGTATTAGTTGTTTTTGTCTGCAAAGAAGCTCAGCATATTATTCTAAAAGAAATGAGTGGAAACTGATCGAAATGAAAATCTTTCTACTTTGCCTGGAATAGGTAGCGATGTTTTATTTGGAATAAATAGACTTTAATTTACTTTAAGCTTTGTGTATGCTTCCTTTTGCTGATCTGTCATGTCTGTCATCTTCACTTCTAAGTTCTCTCTATTCTTAAGCTGCATTTTTCTCTTCAATTCTAGAGCATTCACTCCCTGTCCCATTCAGTCTAGTTTTAGCAGTGCACTGTTGGATATTGCAATAACCTAGGAAACACTTGAGTCAGTGGGTGTCTCCCCAAGTCAGTTTGAAAGCCCTGGAGAATAGCCACCAGGCCAGGGGCATGGGGATGGGAAGAAAACCGACATCAGTGGAGGAAGCTACAACATGCTTAGTGAAGAATATATTAAGCTTTATAAATATATTATCTAATTTGATCTTCATAATAATTCAGTCAATTATGTATGACCCCCTTTGCTATATAGAGAAAACTGATGCTCAGGGTTCTCAATATAATAATGAAAATAGCTATTATTTGAGGACTCATGATAGGATGAGCACCTACTGTTTGTCAGACAATGTAATAATCACACACACAATATCATTTAATTCAGTGCCTGTCCATTAGCCACTTAACAGATGTTAACAGGTGGGTTGGTAAAGCACATGGAGACAATTTCAGTCAGGAGCAGATTGGCTCAGGGCAGGTAGGTAAGGGAGACACAGAGGAGAGAGAGATCATTTAAAAGATTGCTGAAATAGTCATGCAAGTGGTAGAAGTCCCCAGACCTAGGACGTGACAATGGAAATGGTACTTCGCAGTGTGGTGCGGCTACATAAAGTCCGTATGGAAAGAACTAGGGACAGCAATTGATGTGAGAGCCAAGGACGACGGAATGGCTGTAGAGTTGGGGTACCCAGAAGGAGAATGGTGCCATTTCTAGCAAACTAGTTTGGAGAGACATCAAGAACTGATTTCTAGGTGTATCGCATTTGAAGCTTAGACAGATGATCACATAGAGCTTGCCGGCGGAGTATTCCAGAATCAGGAGTCCCAGAGACAGAATTGTCTGAAGCTGGGCATTTTTACCTAAAGTGCAGAGAGCTGGGTGTGCAAGTGTAGAAGTAAGGAAGAGTTCCTGGTGGGGCATAGATACAGAAGAGGAGAGATGGGGGAGCAGACCCTCAAGAAACAGCAGGCAAGAGACAGGGACAAGTCTACAAGTTGGGAAGAACGTGGGAGTTGGGCTGCCTAACTCAGACTCAGTTCCTCAGGCTCTGACATGGCTGAAGTCTTTGGAGTATGAGGTTGTTGTGGAAGCCAGAGGAAAACCTACAGGTAAGAAAAAGGGTTTGGCCCTGGGTGGAGGGGCACTGAGGCCAAGGAAGGTGCTCCTTGGGATAGGTGGCAGGGTGTGAGCTGCACTCTTCCAGATGTGTGGAAGGGGGTGAAAGACAGGACAACAACTCAGCTGGGGACAAGGACAGTCTGAGCCTCGCTCACAGCTGAGTAGAGTCCCAGCAGGGAGAAGGGAAGTGAAGACAGAGGTGGAGTGAGGAACTGACAGATGGCACAGTCAGCAGCCAGACTGGCCCTGAGCACAGGGAAAATGTCCCCGAGGCTTCGGTACCAGGCGACGGAAGAGAGTGGTGGGCCAGCAGGATCCTTTATGAGGAGTGACAGAGGCCAAAGCTGATCAGTGTCCATCTTCATCTCCTCAGTGAATGAAGGTCTGATGCTTTGGCCAATAATAACAGCCTTGGATTAAAATGAGGTTAACTTGACAGTGTTGACGGGAAGCTTCATGCAGTTTTCAGTTTCCGTGAGGTTGGAAACACGTGCTGGGCTGCTTGCCTACAGTTGGCTTTGAGTGCTGGATCTTGCATGAGGCCAGCACATGGCAACATTCAATACGTGTCTATTTTTTTTTTTTTTTTTTTTTTTTTTTAATAAACATATATTTTTATCCCCAGGGGTACAGGTCTGTGAATCACCAGGTTTACACACTTCACAGCACTCACCAAATCACATACCCTCCCCAGTGTCCATAATCCCACCCCCTTCTTCCAAACCCCCTCCCCCCGGCAACCCTCAGTTTGTTTCGTGAGATCAATACGTGTCTATTTTTAACGTTATTTAAATTTGACTGATCTTATCTCTAATCTTCCTTTATTCTTAAACTTTCAAGTAGATGCTAAGAAGAGAAAGGAAAATTATTTCTGAAATACCTACTCTGTGTTACGATCTTTTATTTACATTATCCTAAACTCCAGATTTCCCAAATTCCCCACCAAGCCACATGGTTAGCAAGTAGCACGTCTCTGGTTCAGACCATTATTCACATGGCTCTGAGAGACACGGGCCCCCCAGCATGAGAACACTATACTGTTAACTTTAGCGATGAGTGCACTGTGTCACGTACAGTCAGTACTTATGCTCGCTCTTCAGTGGGCTTGGAAATCTTTTTCATTTCTTTAGGTTTGTTCTCTCCCTGGACCCCCCAACCAGCACTAATTTCCTGCATTTCCAGGAAGAGCTGACCATGAATTTATTACTGGTGTTAAGAATCATACCGTGTCAGCATGTGGATCTCTCTCTCAGCTTATCAAAAGAAAGCAGCTTTTATTTTTAATGCTGAGAAAAGATTGGGATGGTAGCAAGAGAAGTAAGAAGTGTCGAGTAGGAAGAGATAAGAGTAAGAAGGAGTCGTGAGCAAGGTTGGGCAAGGAGGGACCAGTGGGCGGGGGAAGCAAGTGTCTCTTGGAGACAAAGGGAAGAAATGAGGGAGAGAATGGGGCAGGTGGACCACTGAGGAAAGGAATGTGGACAGAGGTCAAAGAGAAGTGCAAGGACCAGCCAAGGGCTACCATTTGCCACTGAGAACATCATCCCCACTGCTGTGAATTTTTATTACTTAGGCACCCCAGCAGACCAAGTCTATGCAGATAGGAGCCAGTCTGTTGGACAGTTAATGATTTATAACAAGTACACGAGAATGCCATTAAAAACTAATTCATCACCGACAGGCTAAATGATTTGCAAACATCTGCTCTACAACAGGACCCTCTTGGGAAGAGAATTTCTAAGGGTTGAGAAGTTCTTCTAATGTAGATATTGCAGATGGGAGTTAAGATACGGACGCTGGCATGCGGGTCACCAGCTTTCTGTCTGGAGTGATTAATTAGGATGATGGTTAAATGTTGCCCTTTGACCTGCCTGGTTCGTGTGCTGGAACTT
Organism: Mustela lutreola; assembly: GCF_030435805.1. Classification (NCBI taxonomy): domain Eukaryota; kingdom Metazoa; phylum Chordata; class Mammalia; order Carnivora; family Mustelidae; genus Mustela; species Mustela lutreola. Next base: position 6,522,183 of record NC_081292.1, on the reverse strand, counting down.
CCTCTAAAGTGGGATACCCTCCAGAGTGATATGCCCATTTTAATGTGGCTATCTTCCACACTGGATGTTTGGTTCCCTGAGATGACTAAGTTTCTTAGAAATGGTAGGTCTCTACCTTTGACTCTGCTGACCTTATCTTCTATCAGAAACAAACCTCAATGTGAATGAGCTCTCAGGCTAAATAGGTTACTTCTTCTTGTGGAGGACTTGACAGAGGGTCACCTCTCCTGGGACTGGCTTTGGTTCTCCTCCTGCCCCTCAAGTAATTTCAATTCCTAAATGGGCCATTTCAGGTGGTAACATATAGCTGTTGCTGTCTTGTCCTGAATGTCCAGTGCTTACCCTGGAGTTCACCTGCAGGCACGGTAGATACTTTCCAACGTGCTTACAGCTTCCCATCTGTTATGGGTTGAATTGTATTCCCCAAGCTGTGCTGATGTCCTAACCCCTGGAACCTCAGAAGGTGACCTTATTTGGAAATGAGGTTATTATAGATGTAATTTGCAGACAAAGTCCTAGACTCTTTGTCATTTATGTTCTACCAGGAGACAAAACATAAGTAAAACAAGAAAATTCATCTAGGACATAACATCAAATAGTGATAGCCACAATGATAAATATAGAAGGAAAAGGACTTATAGGGCAATGGGTATGTTACCTGGGTAGGTGGGATAGAGGGGGTGTCTTCGAAGATGTCATATCTGATTGGGGCATAAATGGTATGATCATCACCATCACTGTTGTTGTCACTCTCAGTACAGCTGGGATTGAACACAGGCTCTTGAAGCCCAGGGTAATAATCCATTTTCAGCAATATTATGCTGCCTCCCAGTGACTGAGTAGCAGAAGAGAATTTACAGGCAATGAACAAACAAACAAATAAATAATAAAACCTACTGTACAATAAAATCTCTGCCCATACCCTAAGTCCAGGAAAAGTGACCCAAGTAGGTCAGTAAAAATAAATCCTCTTTTCAGAATATATATAAAATATTAATGTTCAGACAAGCGACCATTTCTGATTCCTATAGCCATTCAGCATGATTGCAGCTTGTCAATGTTATCATGGATATTTTCTCCTTCCTGGCTGAATGTGGGTGGGGGCTGGATCTCCAAAGAAAGGAGCATCTCACTGGGCCTTATTGTTACTGAGAACAAGCTGCTAGAAGGCACAGTGCTTAGCAGCAGCCCAGGGTCCAGACCCAGAGAGACAGAAATTGTAATCCTGGTGCAACCACTTACCAGTGGTGTGACTGGGCAAGATGATGGATTGCGGACATGTGAGCTCCAAGGAGGCAGGACTCCCTCTCTTGAGTAGCAGTTTGCAACCACAGGGCAGGAGCTCAGATGATCCATGAGTGAGGGTCTGCGTGCACTCACCTTACATCTCTCAGATTCCATCTGCACATGTGCGAAACAGAAACGACAGTACATGCATCAAGTTTTTGTAAATGAAATGATTACGTAGCACTTAGCACAATGCCTGGCACATAGTAAGCAACCAATACCTAATATAATAGCTTTATCTTCAGTGTTTTTAGAATGAGTACAATTATGAATACATAAGGACTATCCATGCTAATGACAGTCATGGTATGCATCCCTCCAGTGAAACATCTTTGGAAATCAGGATAAAATAAAAAGTGCAGACCAATAAAACACAGGAGCCTCAGTCCAAGGTATCTGAGAAAGATCCCTAGAATCTTTAGGTTAAAAAGAAGAGTCTAGAATCAGATGGCATTTAAGGATCATACCTACCAAAGACTGGGTGTATGTGTATACATATAATTTCTTTGAAAATTTCATTTCCAGGCAGGTGGATATGGTTATGGCCCAACTTAACAGATCTGGTGGGACACAGACTTAGGGATTGAGGCGATTCTTCTCCTTGGAGGGAGATATTAACCTCTAGAGTAGAGCATCTTTCATGCGGATCTTTCTGTATATCACATCATCAGTTCATTCAGGACCTTTGGCTTCTGTACTCCATTCTGAGTTTTATGAACAACCTATCGCTTCGGTTTTCTGAACTGCCAAATGGAACAACAACAGCAGCAACAAAAGTGTCCTGTCTACCTCCAAGAGTTCTTCAGAAAACAAAACAAATGAACCAACCCAGAAAGCATTATGAAAAGGATAAATGCCCAAATGCAATCTTACTATTACCAAATGAAGATAATGACACATATTCCTCACAATTTTTAAAGAAATCTTGCAAGGTAATTTTTACAATGACTTTTTAAAATATATATTTTTATTTCTTTATTTGACAGACAGAGATCACAAGTAGGCAGAGAGGCAGGCAGAGAGAGAGGGGGAAGCAGGTTCCCTGCAGAGCAGAGATCCTGATGCAGGGCTCAATCCCAGGACCCTGGGATCATGACCTGAGCCGAAGGCAGAGGCTTTTTAACCTACTGAGCCACCCAGGCGCCCCTTACAATGACCTTTTTTTTTTTTTTTTTTCCCTTCAAGCATATCTGGTACCCAGACTTGAGACTTTCCAGAATGTGACGTTCAGTTCCAAGAAGCACAGTTGTCTGTCAACAATCAACAAATCCTTGCATAAACTTTGCAATTTCTCAAAAGCATTCATTTTAATTTTTTATTTGTAATTCATAACAACATACTAAAGAGTCACTGCAATTATTTTTGTAAGCAGGTGAGAAGCATGAATGAGAGAGGTAAATGATTTGCCCACGGACCCACTTCTAAGTGGCTGGTAGGGCTCACATACAGCTCTTTCAACTCTTTTTTTTTTTTTTTTATAAAGATTTTATTTATTTATTTGACACCGAGAGAGAGCACAAGTAGGCAGAGCAGCAGGTGAGAGAGAGGGAGAAGCAGGTTCTCTGCTGAGCAGGGAGCCCGACATAGGGCTCTATGTGGAGCTTGACCCCAGGACTCTGGAATCATGACCTGAGCTGAATGCAGACGCTTAACCAACTGAGGCCCCCATGTGCCCCATCTCTTTCAAGTGTTGGCAAAACCGACATCTCCCCCGTGTTTCCCATCAGCTTTTCTTAGGCTCAAGGGACACAGTTAGGCTAATTATTGATAATGTCTTTTTTTTTCTTGCATGGTTTAATTCGCTACATTGTCCCAAAGCATAGATTCTGAACGCAGATATGAGGGACAATAGCCTCTTTTCATTTGTTCTGCTATATTTTCATTTTTTGGAAATATTTAGGGAAAATAAAGCCATGAACCCTTTAAAAAAGGCACATTGATCTGAATATATTGTGAAATTATATGGCTTTGCCCTGACATGACCACATTCATTGGATCTACGAAGACTTGGAGGACTTAACAAACTGGTTTAGTAGCTTAGTTGCTAAGATAATTCTTAACTCATTGGGATTAGGAAATGTTGGTTTGAACATAAGTATAAGAACTGTGCGCTGGATATTGTCCTCTAGCTCCTCCCAGCTTGCCTTTCTTGCTTTGTGCCCTGGGAGGCTGACCTTAAAAGACTTGCTTCAACCTTACCTCTTCTTTATTCTTTTTTTTTTTTTTTTAAGATTTTATTTATTTATTGACAGAGAGAAAGAGAGACCACAAGTAGGCAGAGAGGCAGGCAGACAGAGAGGGGAAAGCAGGATCCCCACTGAGCAGACCCCTTTGCGGGGCTTGATCCCAGGACCCTGAGACCATGACCTGAGCCAATGGCAGAGGCTTTAACCTACTGAGCCACCCTGGTGCCTCTCAACCTCACTTCTTTGCCTGCCCATTTACTCTTGGATTCTGTCACCGGGAAGCACCAGGACAGGAGAAGGGTTTGGGGTGTTTATTCCTCTGGGCTACAGTGGGGTGGGATGTTCTTGTCTGACGCTATACCTCCTACCGGGAATGCTTCCCTGCGGCAGCTGGACAGCTACAGCACACTCTCCAGGTCCCCTAACTATTCCATGCTCTGCCCCTCATACCTCAGATGGCAACCTCTCATCTCTTCATCTCTGTCGTCATTAACCCAGAGTGTTTCTTCATCCCTTGCTGTTGAGCTTAGCTCTGCCCATGCCTTAGTAATAGTTCTGGTGTTAAACACCTCTCTTCCCTCTGTTGAGTGTGACACCTGTATCCTGCTGGGAATAAGTAGGGATGGGAGATGACAGATGCACAATTGCCTTGTCTCAGTCATTCACGCTCTGGTCCGGAAGAGGAAAATGCCCTTTCCCAACACAACAGTGAAGGTGAGTAGGCCATGGGAAAGGTTAGGGCGTGGCAAGTAGCCAAGCTTGATCCAGTCTCTGGAATGCTTTCATGATGTACTGCGGCATCCACATGAGGCAAAACCTCCAGGAGCAGGGCTCGGTGAAAAAGACAGTAGAAAGAATGTCCACAAGGACTTTTGTGCCCAAGCTGCGCATACCAGCCAGTGACTATCAATAGTCTCGAGGCCCAGAGCTCCTCAATCTAAAAGCACAGGAGGTGGGAGGAAGTTCCAAACAGCCCTTGAAAGTAAAAAGGCGGCCAAGGACTGGTGGGGGAGTGACCGAAAATAGTACGGGCAAAATCCATGACTGCTCCTAAGTTTTAATATTATAGCACCATGTGTAATAAAATAGTTTCTCCTGGGATGTTAAGCAAGAACTGTATGTAGGGCGAGAAAAGATGACCACTCTTTCTCTTCTGTGGTGCCTTTGCAATGTGTCCACTGGGTCCAAATGTGTTACATTGTCCAGAATCTTTTTTCCAGCTTATTTCAGGAAAGGGTGGGCCTGGAGGGAGATGCTAGTGCAAAGCGGAGAGGCAAGGTGACGGTAATCTCCATTTGTCCAAGACTGGGGGGGGGGGTTTCTAGACATGGGACTTCCTTTGCTAAAACCAGGACAGTTCCGGGTAAACAGGGACAACTGGTCACCCTACAGGAGAGTGGAAATGAAGCAGCGCTGGCCCCTGTTCAAACTTGCCTGACAACTCACCTTGACGGTGCAGGCCAGAGGTGGGGCCTGCAGATGCTTCCCATCCCCCTGAAGCTTCTCTTAGGTCCCCTGTGCTCTTAGCTCTGTGGAAAGGGAGTCACTTCTCCTCTGGACATTCATAGCACCTAGATGTACCAACTTACTCAGATCCAGCAGGTACTGCACTCGCCCACTCTGCGTCCAGTTCCTCTTCTTGATCTCCTGCTCTGCAGAACACAGGCTCCAAAGTCAGATACCAAAACAACAGCATTAACAGCATCCACAATTGCATAAAGTCAAAGTTCTACAATAAATCTCCTTGTATACATGTATGACATATAAATATATAATATATAAATTATATAGAAATATAAATATTAGTATATGAATTATAGGTGAATATATAATATACAACTTTTATATATAAGCCTATAATATACAAATATACAAAATAAATAATATACAAATTATCCTTGAATCTCTCTTTAGATTCTGCTTTTCAGATCTAATGGACAGATACAGTTTAATTTCCAAAGTTCCAGACATTTAATGCTGCTTAGCAAAGATGCTTGTATTGGGGCCAGACAACCAGACCACAAGCACCATTTCTTACGTGTTGGCAGCTGCCAGGATCACCATGATAGGTCAGTGGGCAGTTATCTGGGAGATGCTCATGTAAGGGTATAGCCGTGAATCTGGGAAGGTTGGGAGTCCAGAATCCAGAGTCATAGGTACTCCCCTGCTCGGAAAGCAGTGCTCCCTAATATCGACAGGCCTGATTCTTTATGAGGAATGGAAAGGCCCCTAAGGTCATCCCTTACAGGTTCGTGGCACCTTGCTTCCCCTGGCTTGATTTTACTTTCTCCCCCAATACCAAAAAATGGTTTACTATTGCTTCTGTGTTTGCAACTAATTTTCTGAGTGATCTTAGGCAAAAACAAAACAAAAACAACCCTAACACTCTACCTTTACTTGTCGTATCTGTTGTAATCAAAATTATAATAATCACATTTTCTTGGGCTGTTTTCTCTACATTGCTGATTTCTACCCTGTGCGTCCGCTCACCTCCCTAATCCCCGTGAATTAGCCTCCTCGTTAAGTCTCTGTGACTCCCCCAGGTTCACAGGGCGCTGCTTCCTCTGGGCTACCACAGAGGCACTCCTCCTTCTCCTACCATGTCTGCTTCTAAATGATTATAATAATGGTCATGGTAACAGTAAAAATAAGACTCAGGATGAGTAATTCCCATTTCTTACCAGGAACTGGGCTAAATTCCTTACCTATAGTATCGCCTCTGATATACAGAAAAAGACTGAAGCAATGTGAGATGATTAGAGTTAGGGAACCTTGAGGTTCAGAGGGGTCCAGGGACTTGCCTCAGGTCTCACAGGCGGGGAAGTAGATCCTGGGATCTAACGCAGTCTGACCCCGGAGCCCCTGTGAACTTGACTCTGTCTGGGCCATGCTGAGCAGACTGTTTGGAATTGCCCTTTTGCATGTCATCTAGTTGGTAAGGTTTTAGAACACAGGAGGGACCCGTGACTGCATTTTTGTGCCTCCTGGTTTTAACATCGTGCCCGGTACAATGATACTTTGCAGAGGAAGACGGGTTGGCTAGATGGATGAATGGAAGTGGCCCAGAGGTCATCTTGTCCTACCTGATGTGCCGATGTGCCCAAGGTGACTCTGCTTGGCAGAGGTGGCCTGGGAGCCACATCTCTGGGCTTCCAGTCCCAAGTCTATGCTGGGGGAAGGTCATCATGAGGCGGTGACTGCCAGTTGACCCTTGAGCTGTCGCTGGGCAATAAGAGGTTCCTCCCCTCTGCCTTGCTGTTGGAACAAGCACTCTGCAACCCCCAATCCCCCCATCACAGCGGGAGCCATTTCCAAGGGTGTAACCTTGAGAGAGTGACATGGTGTTTCTCCCACCTGGATGGTAGAGGTGGCTTAACCCCATCCTCTCTCTATAAACTCGGAAGATCCTGGAGCGGGGAACTCTTGTCCTGAGGCCAAGACAAGCCTCCTGTGTAAGTCTCCCTGCTTGTCCAACCTGCCACTTGCCGATCTGGAGTGCCTGTCTTTTCCTCACGCCTGTCCTGACCTCCATCCCCTGCTGGTGTGTGAACCAGCAGTCTGCCACACAGTATAGCCTGACATTCTGCAGCAAAGGAGGTCACATGGGAAGTTTGGACACAAAACAGTATCTGAAAATTGCAAATACTAAAAAAAAAAAGGGGTGAGTATTCTCATAGTCTTCTCCTTCTAGTCAATATTTTATGGTCCCAAAGAACTCTCTATTCTTACATATAACGCAAAAAATATATGCTGACTTGAAATTAACCTCCTGTTTTTAGCCGTGGAATGTGTAGGCATATCGGAAGAGAAAACACACTGGAATTTTCCATGTTCCTTCGTTGTTATGCCTTACTCTTATTGAAACTTGGGAATCAAACTATACGCTTTTTCTGTCAAACAACAAAACATTTGCTGAATTAATCTCTGCCCTGAATTTTGCTTTTCTGAGCCTCAGTCCATGTCGTTATGCATGATCCAAATCCTGAGAATGTAGTAAAACCAGAGGCTAACTGTGGTTCAGCCTCCATTGATCAACGTAATGATTCTAAATGTATTGGGTATAAAATAATGCACCAATTTTGCTTACTCTTCATTTTTTCTTTACAAACAGAGGAAAACCACCGTGCCTCAGGGGAACTGGAACTCTGCAGTCTCTGCACTTGGGCTGTAATGAGTTCCGGCATTGAGTCTACTTCCCACCCCCACCTCGCCCTGCCTGGTGAGGAGAAAAGCTCAGGCCCTTTCCTCAGAGGTGCGGTGGGAGGCAGGGATGCGGCAGAGCCACAGGTCCTGGGTCAGCCAGTCAGAAGCCAGTGACAACGAAGCTGTGGTCATTGGTTTATTCTCCAAATATATTATTTTAACCCCTTAATTTGGTGTTACAGGCAACACTTTTTTAGCCAGCTGTTGGATCACTGGCCATTCAGTGTACTGCAAAAGAGCACTGTATTAGGAGTCTTAACATCTGCCTTCTAGAATTTGATCTGTCACTAAATAATGGACATTGGGAAAGCATTTACTTTTATAACTTGTTTCTTTGTAAACTGAGGGAGCTGGACTAGCTGTTTCATACACTGTGTTTCATACACTGTGGTCCATGGTCCTACTCGGATTTGGGAACAGACTCTTGGAGTAGTTGAGCATTCAGTGAGAATTTTTAAATTTCATGTTTTTTGTTTAGATAATTTATGGAAAGCTAAAATTGATGTTTCAGTTGAGTATATGAACAACTAAGAGCCAAGTTCTTCCCCTAATTTAGCTCCAGCATTTGCACTGGTTAAATTAACCGCCTCAAGTGGAAACCTTGTGTCAAAGTTTGACTTGAATTGTCCTTATTTCTCTTAGGGGCACAGAAGAAATCTCAGGATTGAGAATCCTTAAACTAGACAGCACAGCTCTCTTCAACATTTGGTGATTTTTTTTTAAGTGTTTTTTAAATTTAATTTTGTTTTTCGGTTATTGTTTATGCACCACACCCAGTGCTCCGTGCAATCCGTGCCCTCCTTAATCTCCACCACCAGGCTCGCCCATCCCCCCACCTTACTCCCCTCTAAAACCCTCAGAGTCCCACAGTCCACAGTCACTCATACTTCATCTCCCCCTCTGATTTCCTCCAATTCACTTTTCCTTTCCTTCTCCTAATGTCCTCCCTGTTATTCCTTATGCTCCACCAGTAAGTGAAACATATGATAACTGACTTTCTCTGTTTATTTAAGTAATCTCCACACCCCACGTGGGACTCGAATTCATGTCTCCGAGATCAAGCATTGCACGCTCTTCTGACTGAGCCAACCAGGCACCCCAAAGTGTGGTGATTTTCTGGGGTAAGAGACAGTGCTTGATTCCAATTCTTCACTCATTTATTTTTTAATCGATTCATGCATTTATTACATGTTTTATCACATACCTGTGGCAAGCCAGACACGATTCTAGCTATTGAGGTAACCAGAATGAAGGATAGTCTCTTTGTGCTTCTGAAATCTCTCAGTCGGCTTGGGGAGACACACATGTCCACAGAGAGTTACTGGACATGCAATTTGAAGTTGAAAATATCTTTAAACTGCCTTATCGTAAACGGATCTGTAACTCAAAACTGAAACTCCGACCCCGTGGCCTGCTCATTCCACTTTCACTGGTCTGGGTGTCCTGAGCAATTGCCTTGCCCACGGTCAAAAGTTGCCCTGACCATGAAAGGAGCCATTCAGAGTAAAAGGGCTTTGAAAACCAACGGTTTCATGCTTCCTTGAAGGCAGGAGCATCTCTGGTAACTATCTTTATTTATTAAGTTGTATCTTTCCCCTTTGCTCTGTACTGAAATAGAGCGGACCCCACCTGCCGAGTTAAGGACAGGAGGGGCATGTGTTCAGTGCTGGGCCAGCGAGGCGTGGGAGACACGGGCGGGTGCCTCAGCCTCGGAGTCGCGTGACGAGGTCCCTCCCAGCCCGGCACGTCCACCATCCACCCCAACATGTTCAGATGCCTCCTCGCCTCGCAGCTCTGTTTGCACACCCGTGTGCTGGTCCGACAGGCTCTACCTGAGTGAGGGTTAAGGGCATGTAAAGGAAATGCCTCAGCGAATAACTTCAACATATTCCAGGTTTTTTTTTTTAATTAAATTTATTTATTTTCAGCATAACAGTATTCATTATTTTTGCACCACACCCCATGCTCCATGCAATCCGTGCCCTCTATAATACCCACCACCTGGTACCCCGACCGCCCACCCCCTGCCCCTTCAAAACGCTCAGATTGTTTTTCAGAGTCCATAGTCTCTCGTGGTTCACCTCCCCTTCCAATTTCCCCCAACTCCAGGATTTTTCTTTCTCGCTTCCTCATTCCAGGACTCAGAGCTGAGACTTCGGGGGCTGACCCTTCACCTTCTGTCTTGCTCACAGTTTTCTCATGCTGCTCCGTGGGCGCCTGCTCACCCAGCACCTCCCCGTGCTTGCTCCAGTCCCTGCTGGATAGGATGAACGGCTCGGGAGTGTTACGAGGTAAAAATGCATGAATGAACACAGTTACGGATATTTTCATTTACAAGGGACGTTATGGGTCCTTGCACTTACATCAGGCAGTGGAGGTGGAACCCAGGGCCTCGGGGACCCTGTCTCCCTATCTCACCCCCACCTCCTCATGCTGTCCACTCTGGACGCTGCCACCAGCCACTGTTAGTGTGGACTTTCTTTTCTGCTCACGTTGGCTTTGAAACAGGGCATCGTTCCCAAAGCTATTCATTTCCTTCTTTTGGATATTTTTAAAAGAAAGAGTGGCTCTCTCCAGCCATCCACAGATGTAAAGAGACAAGATCGATAGGGAAGAACCAGAGGCGCGATTCCCCACCTCTCCGACAGGAGTTCGTAAATCTCACAGGACTGTCGCCATCACCCCTACCTCTATATGCTGGGAACATATTTCCTAGAAATCTTTTGGAAATTTTCTCCCTTATTGTAGGATGGGTCTTCATGAACCTTCTTTCCCCTCTAGGTCACAGTGAATACTTTTACCATGAGCTCCACTTAAAAGGTATAGCATTTATTTTCTAGCTGTCAGGCTATTTTTGACATCATTTCATATATTCTTCTTTCCTTTTTAAATATTTATTTATTTATTTATTTATTTATTTATTTGACAGACAGAGATCATAAGCAGGCAAACAAAGAAGCAGGCAGAGAGAAAGGAAGGGAAGCAGACTCCCTGCTGAGCAGAGAGCCCGATGCTGGGCTGGATCCCAGGACCCTGGGATCATGACCTGAGCTGAAGGCAGAAGCTTTAACCCACTGAGCCACCCCGATGCCCAATTTCATATAATTTTGACAAGCCTGGTCAAATGAGCCTTGATTTGAAGGCTATCAATTATAGCTGCTTTATTTCTTTTAACGAATGTTTCCTTTCTTCGTGAGCCAACATTTGTTGGGTTGAAGAAAAAGATGTTTCTACAATTCTCTTGGTAAACCAAGTCTGATCCCAGTACAGAAAAACACAGAAGCTTCTTTAGCCTGAGTAATGCTCTGGCTTATGGATTCCATCCACCCCTTGATTACTTCTGGCTTACAGGGGATTTGGTTGTAGGAAGGAATGTGTGGCTGATGTGACCCTGTGGTTCTTTAGGAAAGGGGTTCATAAACTTCCTCTGGCCTTTCTTCCTCTAGTAGATAGAACACCCCCTACCCCAATATGTCCATGCTCTAATCCCTGAAATTTGTGCTTCTGTTACTTTATGTGGCAAGAGGGACTTTGGGGATAAAATAAAGGTTATGAAGTTCATGATCTGGAGATTATCTTGGATTTAAGTCTAATCACGCGAGCCCTTAAAAGCAGAGAACTTTCTCTAGCTGGAGTGAAAGAGCTGTAGTGGGAGAATTCAGTGATTCAGAGTATGAAAAGGACTGGACCCCTTATTGCTGGAGGGGCCACATGGAAAGCATGAGAAGGGGGAAAGAGCCAGTCTGTAGGAGCAAAGACCGGCCCTGCTGACCATCAGCAAGGAAATGGAGACTTCAGCCAGATGACCACACAGAACTGTATTTTGCCAACTACCTGAGTGGAGTTGGAAGTAGATGGATCACTAGAGCCTCTAGGAAGGAAGACAAATCCACAGACACCTTGATTTTGACCTCATGAGAGCCCAGAGGACTGCTAGTCCATACTGTCTCCAGACTTCTGACTTTAAGGACCATGAAATAATAAATGGGTATTGTTTTAGGTACTTGGTCTAGGACAATTTGTTATGGTAGCCCTGGAGGACAAGTACACTGCCTCTCAGGTGGGCACTCTTTTCTGCAGTTGTGGGGGTCACCCTGCTCTGCTTGCTCCTAGGTGTTTGTGGCCCTTTGCAGGAAGGTCTTGGCACCCTGCACGACAGCCCGAGATCATGACTATTTTCTCCTTATTGTGTTAGCAATCCTAAGCTTCCTCAAAGATCTGGAAGCCTCTGGCTCCATGGGTAGGAAATTATTTTCCTAAAAGGTACCAAAGAGAAAAATACTTTCATGTTTCAGAAATTATTACTCCACTGCCCAGGAAATCACCGTGTATATATTATGGGCCATGGAACAGTGGTAGCATGTAGAAAGAACGTGCAAGCACATGCTTTTGCATCTGAGTTGGGGGGAGCTCTCTGATGCAATCTGCTTCTAAGCTGAGACTGGAAAGAAGGGGCCTGAGGAATGGACCTCCAGGGAGGAGATGCTGTGTGGACAAAGGCCTGGGTGTGAAGATTGGACTGGGAGTAGTTGGGGGTGACCGGGACACAGAGTGCTGCCTCCAAGCATCTAGATGTTGTCAGAAGAACATGACACCAGCCAAGTGTTTTGTGACTACAGAGCAAAATGACCAGCTGTGTTTTAGAAGGATCACTCTGGTGATGAAAAAGGGCCTGAAGGAGACAATAGGAGGAGAGAGAACCATTATCTTCAGAGGATTTGTTGTGCCTCTCTCAGAAAGGTGTTATTACAACAGGGAGAGTCAGATAACTGTTATCAGCACCTGGCACTCAAGCCCCATTTCCCACAGGAGCAAGGGGCTCTGATTGCTTTAGGTAAGCTCAGGTCAAAGTTTGAGTAGCAGAAGATGCTTCTTTTTGTTTCTTGTTTCTCCCTGGTAAAGACAGTGGAACAATAGAAGAGAAAGAAGAGAAAACAGGCTTCACATCAGCCTCCATCTTGTCACCCCAAAATGATGATTTTCATTCTCATATGTTTATCTCTTGGCTTGTCCAAATGCCTGTATAATTTTATACCATTGCAATCTGGCTGTATATCGTTCTCCATCTCGCTTTGGGAAGTCACTCTACTAACTTCGTGGGGTCATTTTTAATACCTACCTAACATTTTCCCGATAGATGTTCAATGGTCTTAATGAGCTATTCTCTTTCTGTTGGACATTAGTTCCTCCCTGAAATTTGCACTTGTAAATAATACCCCCGACGTGTAGCATGTGTGGAGGGAACCATTCTTCACGTTAGATTTCTTCCAGTGTTATTACTAGGTTGACAATTAGGAATATTTTTTGGCTCCTGATACCTATTGCTAAATTGCCCAGAGGTGCTACTTGGAATAGTCACTCTCTCCCTATTGCTGGAAATTGCTGAAGGGTCAGGAAAAGGTGGTGACCACTACTGAGCACCTAGTCCTAGATGCCTTGGGTACCGCAGCTCCCTGACCCTTTACCAAAACAGAACAAAACAAAACAAACAACAACAACAACAACAAAACATGAGTTGTCTTATTTACTGAGGTCTTACTTCACTCAGGGAATTTGCTAAGTACTTGTAGTTCTTTACCTCATTTAATCATCAAATGAGCTCAATGAGGAAGATGCCCTGTGTCCATTTTGCAGATGAGGTTCAAAGAGGTTATATCACTTCTCAAATCAAGTGCTTACAAAGTAGCAGAACTTGGGGCACCTGTGTGGATCAGTCGGTTTAGTGACCGACTCTTGATCTAAGCTCAGTCTCAAACTCACCATTGTGAGTTCAAGCCCTGTGTTGGGTTCCACACTGCGTGTGGAGCCTACTTAAAAGAAGAAGAAGAAGAAGAAGAAGAAGAAGAAGAAGAAGAAGAAGAAGAAGAAGAAGAAGAAGAAGAAGAAGAAGAAGAAGGGGGAGGGGGAGGGGGAGGAGGGAGGAGGAGAAGAAGGAGAAGAAGGTAATTTTTCTATTTCATTGGCAAGCAACACACCTTCTCTCTACCTGTTCATCATGTCGCTCCTATTTGCAGAAGCATCAAGAGGCATAAGCAGCAAAATAATCTAAAGATTGAAGAGTAAAGGGCATGCTAGGAACTGTGAGCACAAGTTACAACTTCTTTTGAGGAGTCATAATTACTCTCTGTTGTCTAGCCTAGGCTGAGAGCTGTCAGACCTATTGTCTGTTGTGTATAAACTGTATACAAAGAGTGAATTCCTGGGAAGTCTATAGTCCTAGACTCTAGACAATTTCAAGAAAATCTGTGAGAAAGGTCTAGGCATCTGAGGAAGCCCTTGACCGACTGCATCTCTGGATTTGTGCAGATGACCAGACACTGGAAGTCTCCAGTCTGGAATCTCTACTCTGTAGAGGGTCTTGAGGATCCCAGGAAGGGAGAGGAGCCTGGGAGAGGAGCCTGGCAGAAGGCGGGAAGGGTGTGAAGGCAGGAAGCACATGTAATGGCACTGTGTGTGGATTCTGCACTGGATTCAGACCTTGGAGGAAGGAGAGGGTGCTGTATCCCATCTGCTTCTGGTTAGCTTGCCAGGAACAAAAGTATGCAAAGAAGGCAAGAGGAGGGAACACCATGGGGGATTTGGGATAAATATCTGCTCTGTTGCTATTTTGCCAATGTCATGACTTGTCAGGAAAAAAAACAAAACAAACAAAACAAAACAACAACAACAAAAAAAAACTAGGTTGTTTTCTTTGAAAATGATGGTGATTTTGTGATGGTGTAAGCTTATTTGCTTATTTGTGCCTCTCATTGCTCTGTATGTGTTTCAAGTCTGTCTCCCCAGTGCAGTGGAGGTTACACGTCTTCTTTCCAGTCATGAACTTTGACACAGTGACTGAGCGCTGATTGTAAGCCCAAGTCTTTGCTGCATGGCAGCCCCTGGTGATAAATACACCAGAGTGATAGGTGCAAAGGTCTGAGTGGGGTAAGTGCCCTGAAGGGCCCAGAACAGGGCTTGTTAACTCATCCCATGGCAAGAATGGGTGAAAGAGACAAGGTAAATTTTCAAAGAAGTGGCAGAGATAGGCTTCGGAAGTCTTATAGGAATGTATCAGGGAGGCAAGGAGGCCATAACTTTTCAGGCAGAAGAAATAACCCAGATGTTTGGTGTTTAATGCAATGTTTGGGGGTAATGCAAGCCTTTGGGATACTGAGGTCTAAAATGTGCAGTAGTGATGGTGGGACTTTGGAAGGGGTGCAGGTATAGGGAAGAGGAGGGTCTGAGAAGAGGGTGGGGCACAGAGTGGTCTTGTAGGCAGGGGCTCTGGTTTGACTGGTTAAGAAGAGATTTGACCCAGCAGTGTCAATCACCCAGGGCTATGTCCTAGAAGCTTGCATTAGGACATGAGGGTGAAACCCTATGGGGTCACCCACTAGCCTAACCTACGTTAGGCAACATAGCTCTTCTCTTTGAGCCTCAGTCTTCTTATTTTTAAAACAAGTACATCAGTATTTATCTTACAGGATTTGCCTGGCAGATTAAAAAAAAAGAAAAAATCCCAACAGCCTTTAAAATCACCCGGCACTGTTCTTGGCAAGTTAATATTACTTTCTTCCCCAGGCATTCCATGTTGCCCAGTAAATTTGGACTGAATAGAATTTCCTTGAGAAAACATAAACAAATTAAAAACAATCAGTATCATTAATAAAAGAATGTGGAGAAAATGTCTATCACCAGCAAGAAGGCATCTGCAGAGGGAAAGGGCATGCAAGGCACGGGAGGGCAGAGCAGGGGGTAGGAGAGAGGAAGGAGGCCCGCGGTTCCCCCAGGTAATGTTGATTCAAAACAAGGAAGAGTTTTCCCCGAACCCTACGCTGAGAGACCTGGTTAATAGAGAGCCCATCACACAGCGCCCTTTGCGATGTGACCCTCCCGGGCGCCAGAGAGCAAGTCAGAGCCTCTGCCACAGGTCTCTGTGTTCATTCTTTTCCTCTGTCCCCCTGAGTCAGGGAGCAATAATTCTTTCTAAGCTGGCTCCTGAACACGCAGTTAATTTAGATCTATTGAGTTTACAGGGATTACCTTGCTTCCTTTGTAGTAAATAAAGCCGTAAACAGCTGGTGAAATTGATTAATGACTCCAGGCGAGCGGCAGCATTTAATCAATGGCAAAGCTGTTCACTGGGTGCAGCCTAGAGCAGAGAGGAGCCCAAGGCAAGGAGTCCAGCCTTGGACATTCTGAGGGAGCCCAGGCACGAGCTGCAGCCTGGGCAGGGCAGCAGAGAAGGGTCTCTAGATTGTATTCATCCAATCTAGACAGTGGTCTCATGGGTCTCCTCATCATATTTTGTTTAGCTGGCGATGATTGTTTGAATTATTATTTTTTAGCCACTATAATTATAAGGAAAACAAGAGAAGAAATGCAAAAAGATAAAACAAAATGAAATACAAACAAACAAACAAACAAATCTAATCCAAAACAAATTGAAGTATTTTAATTTTCTGATGCTCATATCCTCTTTCTGGTGATATATCGACATCATTTTTGCATTTTTTAATTTTACTCCCTTTCAGCCCATTCTCCCCGGGCAGAGACACTGTCTAAAAATGCCAATTTGGTCACACTGTGCTCTGCTTATACTCTTCAGGGACTTCTTTAGGATCTTTAGAATAATTCCTCAACTCCTTCGTAGGCCAGACAAGCACAGCCTTCCATGGCGGGTTGTCTCATCTCTTGGACATTAAGTCTCACCACTATCCTTATTATTTACCAGGTTCCTGCCACACGGACTTCGCAGGTTCTCCGTCCTCCTCTGGGTTTGCAGGCCATGCTAGAGCTCTGTGTCCTGCTTTGTCCTCTGTTCAGAGAGTTCTCCCTCTATTCATTCCGTGAGGATTCCAAGGCAGCACACACATGTCCGGACCGTCTCTGGCCCCAATTCAGATTAGATTCTTCTCATAAAACGATCTCGGGGAAGCCTGTACTTGACTTTGCTCTACCAAAGTAAGTTCTGTGTTCTTCTTCCACCTAGACTATAAGCAGCCTGAAGGTGGAAGATATCTATTTATGCGTCATTGTATGCGCAGTCCCTGGCAGAACGACTGGATCCCAGGCGAATCACATGTAACTATTGAACTTACTTATAAAGACACATTTTTATATTCTGCCTTTGTCATTTAGCACTGCATCATAAACATCAGACGTCAGTGATGTGTTCGATCGGTTGCTTCCTATTCTCTTACTATCAAAGAGACTTAACTTATCTTTCTTAATCATCCCCTCAGAGTTGGATGGTTGATCTTCATCCTTTATTTTACTTTTTTAAAGATTTTCTGTATTTATTTGAGAGAAAGTGGGGGAGGGGCAGAGGGAGAAGCAGACTCCCTGCTGAGGGAGTCTGAATGAGGGCTCCATCCCAGGACCCTGGGTTCAGGATCTGGGCTGAAGCAAGATGCTTGACTGACTGAGCCACCCAGGTACTCCCAGCCTGTATTTTATAATGTTTAAATTTTAACTTCCTGTGACTGACACACTTAAGAATTATTTCTAGGGGAAATGGGTGAAATTGAACAGGATATTTTCTTGGTTGCATCATTAGTTGAAACACAGTCATCACAGGACTTGCCACGCAGCAGGCTCGCCGGAAGAATGAGCTCGGCCAGCAGGCTTGGGAAATGGCAGAAGGCACCAGGCAGAATAGCTCTCCATCTATTCTTCTAGACGCCACGGGTGGGGACAAACTCAAATTCTGACTAAGTGGGATATCCACCACAGACTGTATGCAAATAAAAGGCAGTGGCTGTGTTCTAATACAAGTTTATTTACAAAAACAGGGGCAGACTGTACTTGGCCTTTGGGCCGCGTTTTGAGAATCTTTGGTCAAGAGAATTGAATCAGATGTTATTTGTAAAATCCTTAGCTCAATGTCTGGAACAGAAAAAGTACCTAATAAATTAGTAGTTATTATGGAGATTATGGTGATGATGATGATTGGCATCTGTGATTCTACTGGGGTCACCTACCATCATCCTGCGATTTCTTGGATTCTTTTTTTTTTTTTTTTAAGATTTCATTTATTTATTTGACAGAGAGAGATTACAAGTAGGCAGAGAGGCAGGCAGAGAGAGAGAGGAGGAAGCAGGCTCCCTGCTGAGCAGAGAGCCCGATGTGGGACTCGATCCCAGGACCCTGAGATCATGACCTGAGCCGAAGGAGGCGGCTTAACCCACTGAGCCATCCAGGTGCCCTCTTGGATTCTGACATCTGTAATAATGGACTCTGGTGGCTCTTTCTGCCACAAGAGCTTTGCAGAGCATGATATTTCCCTCAACAAAACTCAGTAACTCCCCTCTCTTTAGGTATATTCCCTGATCACACAACAATTCCTAGAGTCCTTCGCAAATTCCAACCCTCTCAATTTGGATGCATTAGTTTAAAGCGTATAATTACTTCTAATTGGATTCACGGTCAATGTGCTGCAGCACTATTAGAGGCATAATCAATAATCACTCTATGGAGCAATTCTAGCTCAATACCATCTCCTGCACAAGCCTTCCGATCAGCTGAAATTTGACTACATATTAGGTAACACCCAACAAATGAGATCTGTAGCGTTGCACCCAGCCTGTGATTACTGCTGGATTTTCCATCTGCTTCAGTGGAAAATTCTTGGCCCCACATGCACAAGGAGAAGAAACTTGAAGCAAGGTGTAGAGACAGGAGAGTTGATGCTCACCTTCTGTGTTCTTATGGTTGCAGAGGCAGAACATAACATGGGTGTATAGTAAAGGAAAAGCCACAATTAAATTTATTGATGTATTTAGTTCAGCAGACCTCAGGAAAGGTCTTCAGGGTTTGTTTGGGCTAATCCTAAACCCCTTTTAGAAGCACCAGAATACGTCCAGCCTTCTCCTTACTCAGAAAATTTCATACAAAAAGAGAGTCCTTGGTGCCATCAGCCCTCTTACCCACTCTCCAGCAACCTCCTCATGCAAGGAGCAAAGATATTGATCTTATCCTTGACTATTCTAGCTCTGCAGTCCTTTTATTTTTTCCAATTCTCAATTAAAAATAATTAGCCATGGAGGACTAGAACTGAAGGCAGGAGAGGTTCTGAGATTCTAAGAGTCTGAGATTCTGACTCTAATACTCAACAGTTCTGCGACCTAGGTGACCCACTCTGGGCCTCTTAATCTAGGAGGCTAGATTAATGCAAAGGTCACTCTAGTTCTAGCCAGCTGGGTTAATAAGTGGTTTCTGAACCTGTCTTGCATGCATAAAGGGGTGTATGCATCTTCATGAATTAACGAGAATTGGAACTACCAAAAGTTGAGTATAATCAAAGTTGAGAATGATTTGAAGTATACATTATTTTATCAGTTAATCCATCCTTTTTATAGGAAATTTTCTTATATAAACATTTTTCATAAGTTAAATGGAGCCAGATAAGTAAAGTCGATGAAAGAATCAAGTAATGTATTACCAAGTAACACATTATCAAGTGACATGATCTTTGTTTTGGTCTGAAATTTTCACTCTGAATCCACTTGGTTGTCTAGAATCTTGAAAAATTGCCTCTTGTTTGCTGGTTCCTGTTTCTTTGGGCCCAAGCTGGTAGTCCTGGTCCACCAACCCCTGCATGAGGTCAGCTACTGAGAGGTTGGCCAACCAGAAATGATGGGCTTGCAGAGGAAACCTCTTCCTCCCTGTCAGCTTCCCCATGTGCCTGACTGAGTCAGAGTCACCCTGCTCTCAGGGCCACTCTGCTTAAGCCTGCCTACTACATACACCACCAGACGCTTGATACTAGATTGCTCTCCACCAAACTTTTAGGCCCTCTCTTTATGTATTTCTCACTGGAACAGAAAACAGGTTTGGAGTTACTTCCAAGCTGTGGGATCTTGGGAAAACCACTTATCTTCTCTGAGGCTGATTGCTTATCTCTGAAGTGGGCAGGATCCTGGCACTTTCCTCCCAGGGCACTCCCAGAAGCAAAGGTTGCAGAGCTCCTGACACATGGTGGCTGCTTAGTAAGTGGTGACTTGGTCCTGGTGGAGGTTGATGCCAGTTGCTCCTTATTGGCTCTCTGCTGCTTTCGTGATGGAGGCCATCCTCTCTTTTACCCCTTTGCTATAAGGTCAGTCGTCCTACTTCATACTTCCAAACCTTCCAAATTTACACAGACCCAAGGAAACAAATCCAGCAAGCACATAAGTTAATTAAGAAAATGAACCAGATCAAAGGAGGCAGAGGTAGTTAGGAAGGAAAAAAGAGACTCGGGTTCAAAGTGTGGGTGTTAATTACTTGCTCTGGGTTTATAATGCCAAGGGGGTCCATCAACCGGAATACAGAATGGAATGAAATAAATTAGCAGAGAAACTCCACCTTGTTTTGACTCTCTGTAATAGGCCAGAGTCCTTGTGAGTTATTGATAGCATGTAAGGAAGCCAATTTACTCAGAAACTGAAGGGGTCCTTGTAGAAACCTTTTTAAGGATAAAAGCAGTCTTCATGGAAGCAACTGGGAGCTACGTCATAGGAATGGATCACCATGACTCATTCTTGAGGGAAGTCATGCTGTAAGAGTGGGAGTACATAGGGTGATTGTAGACTGGAGGGCTGAACAGAGCAGAGAAGATGAGCTGAGTGGAGATCCTGTAGCCAGAGATGGAAGCCGAGATCTTCCTTCACTTGCTCTGTGACTTTGGGTAGTTATCTCACCTCTCTGGGTCTCGTATCTTTATTCTAAGTGAAAGACAATGCATGGCCCATATAACCTTCGGCCCTCTTGTGAGGATCAAAAGCAAGAAAGGATTTTTAGATTTGTTAAAAACCTTAAGATCTGAGCAACTTCAATGATGAGGACATTGGTAGTCCTGATGGAGATGATGTTGGAAAGGATTCAAGACCAGGCTGATATGAAGCTGAAGTTAACTCGTAAGTGTTACAACCAAAGGACAATGCCAGGGCCTATTATGTTCCCCAAACACTGTCCCCCTAGCTCCCTGGTGCCTCCATTGTTTACCTGCATATAGTACATAATCCTTGATACACACAGTTTCTTTACTTTCATTGCATTGCTGTTGTGTTTTCTGTCCATTCAACAATCTCTCATTCCACTATTTCCAGTAATCCACCCAGTTTTTCTTGGGTAAGTGTCAGGGAATAAAGGAATGGATCAATCATGCACTGGGCTGTGTGCAAGGCCAGGAGCTGTGTATTCCTCACACTACTACATCCTTTCAGCAAAATGATGAGATAGACTATTTTATTAATCCAACTTTGCATATGAGAAAAGTGAAGCATGTCCAGCATGATACAAGTATTAAATTGGAGTCCAGAGTTACATTCACATCTGTTTCATTCGTATCGATAAATAAGAAGCTCTTTTAATGTGTTTAACCTTGTTCTGTTCAGATAAGTTCTGTTTTACACTCTTCATGGAGAAGTAAGGATGCTTTGTAAAAAGATCGTATTTCAAGGCCCAAAGCTACGCCTTGAGTCTTCAGGGAAAAAGAGTTTTAGTCTTTAGTCTAAAGGCATATTTGTTATAGTGAAGGGTTTGCCTCCCCCAGAAATTAACCACCAGTACTAGTAAGAATCTTTCAGGTCAACTAAAGAGCATGTTACTTTGATAGATACTGGTGGTATAACCATACACTTGCATTGTCTCCCCCACCTGCTGCTCACCAAGACCTATTTTCACCAGGAGCTATTTTCAAAGTTAGTAGTCTTGTTTGGGTTGTGCTGTCTGCCTGAAGAAGTGACGGCTTTTGGAAGCAGACTTCACCCTGGAAGTGATTTGTAGACACCATTGATGGTTCCTTCTGATAAAGGTGCAGTGGGGCTTCCCATGTTAATGTACAAGCCTCTTAGGAAGTCAAGACTTAAATGTGATTTTCAGTTTCTGAAAACAGATGAGATCGTGCAAAGCCTTCTAGAGAGAAGGAAGGATAGAAACGGTCTAAAAAGCAGTGATTGATAACAAAGGCTGAAAGTAATGTTTTCCCAAGCATGCAGGCATTCTGCGGGAAAATTAGGTCGTACAGTCGATGGGGGTTCTATGGGCAAGCAGATGTGATCTAACTCTTATTTCAATCCTATTAAACACTTGTAATAGCGCAGCACTTCTCCAAAATTCCTGAATTTAGACTTGCTCCTAAATTCAGACTTGCTGCCTCGCTCCCCACCCCTCCCAGCAGTGACTCTTGGTTCCTTCTCTGCTGTACTGATTAGTGAGACATAACCAGGACCCATGGGAGCAGTCTGGGCAGGTGAACCTAGGAGGGGACTCTTAGAAGGACTGCCAGTGGGTTAATCTGTTATTTTACATAACAAGTGGTTTAGAAAAAAAAAATGGTTTATTTACAGGTCTGGATTGCATGTTTTCACCTCTCTTTTTGGGTCTTCCTGTGTCAGCCTCAGGAACATTACCCAGTGATCCTTAGTTTATGGAGGAAACACACACACACATATCCCCCTGGAAGTGTCTTGCATTCTTGCTTCTGAGAGCATCTACTAAGTAACTCCTATGAGCCAGATCTCCAATAAGTGTGATTTGAAAACAAACAATATGGGGCGCCTGGGTGGCTCAGTGGGTTAAGCCTCTGCCTTCAGCTCAGGTCATGATCCCAGGGTCCTGGGATTGAGCCCCACATTGGGCTCTCTGCTCAGCGGGGAGACTGCTGCCTCCTCTTTCTTGCCTGCCTCTCTGCCCCCTTGTGATCTCTATCAAATAAATAAATAAAATCTTTAAAAAATTAAAAAAAAAAGAAAACAGACAATATATACACATTTGCTTGTTTTCAAATCACATTTTCCAAATCTCATCATGCTAATATGTATATTATATATGTATAAAATATACATATATACATACATATATATATACACATACACATATGTATGTGTGTGTGTATGCATGACATATATATGGTTGCTAATCTCAAGGAGCTAAGAATCTGATGTAGATGGAAGAAAGAGAAACAAACAAAAAATAATCATTTATAAAACCCTGTGAATAAGGGAATAAGCCTAAAGGCATAGAAAGGATATACAACCTTCCCTAGGTGAGAGCGTTCTAGAAATGAGAAACTAGCTTCACTTAGTAAACTGAAGAAGACTCATATGAACTAGTTTCAAAGAAGCTTCTAGATCAATGTAATTACATTACTGTTGGCTCGTGTGAAACGGAGGTCTTCCCAATGGAACTCGGAAGATTATGTGCTTCCTTTCAAACCTCCCTGGCTTTATTCTCTGATTTAGATTCTGCATTTTGGGTAACATAATTAAATTACTCTCATGTGGGCGTGACTGAGTCTGTTGAAATAAACCCAAATGCAGGCAGTTACTGATTTCTCTATAAAACACGAGTATTTTAATTGCTGTGTAAATTGTTAATAATCTGTAAGTATTAGTTTTGTTTAAAGTATTAGTTTTGTTCAATGAAGAATAAGATTTGGACAACTACCATTTCTAAGTTGAAATACACTCGCGTCTTCCCTAAATATCATAGTTATCAATCAAGTTTGACGTGATCAGAGGCTGCTTGTTAAAGTCTTAGCTGATTTCAGCCTCTCCCATTCTCCTAATGATGGACTTCTGAGCTGTGCTTATGCAGAGGGTTTCCATATCTGGATTTTTCTATAAAAAACTAAATTTGCATAGCGGTATTTGAATTGAAGATCGTATTTTGGTGTTTACAGGGGAATGGGAATGAATCCCAATTCAAGGAACATGAAAGAAATGTTCTTACCTTTTATAGTTTCCCAGCCAGAAAACGATTCTAACAGGAGGGTGGGGAAAGCGTAATGAGCTCTGCTAAAGTAAGTGTTCACAGAAGGAACAGGTAACCCCTGCTAGTTAAAGTTCTATAGGCTAAGTAGACATGGGCCATTGACAGTGCCTGGTGTACAGTAGCTGCTCACTAACCCATTTTAAATGAGTGAGAATGGATTGACTTTGCAGTTCTTTGATGATTGCAGTTCACTTGATAACACCTCTGGTATTTATTAGAGATATTGCCAAAGATTGACTCATTCACTTCTTTGCAGCTGCTCCCTTGTCCAGCCATATCAAGGCACTGACAATCATTCCAATAGTCCCTTTGAACATGTTCAAGAGTACGTCATGGCTGGGCTCACACCCTCTCTCTCCTTCCCTGCCAGCTCTATGGCTTAACTTGTGCTCTAAGGAAACCCAAACTGCTGTTGCGTCACTCACTGATGCAGGGTTTGATTCCCTGACGGAGTCCCAGATGTCTTTCCCTCCTTGCTGGTGGCTCTCTGATTCCTTCTTTCTCTAGAAGCACAGTTCATGCCCCAAACCCTTTTGATCTGACTTGCCTTGCCTGCCCCTTCTCAGCCCTTCCGTTCCAGACCCTCTCTTACTCATTCTCTCTATTAGAGCTTCCATTCACTCCTAAGATGGGGTATTTGAGACGGGGAATCCAGCTCTGATTTTGATTCTGCTCTTACGCTCGTGGTTACAGCACATTCTGGATTTGTTCACACTTCTTTCTGTGTCCGTGCACTGGGGGAGCTCCTGCCACACTGCCCTGAACCTGACCATGCCATGTTTTAGCCAATGGGATAAGAGCAAACATGACAGATCCCAACTTAGAAGCTGCCTTCGGGCCTGCCTTCCCGAGGACACATCTGTGAGTCACCCACATGTGACAGACTGCCGTCATTCCATGCTCCCCCATCCCCCATCTGGAGTAAACTTTTGGGCCCTGGCCTCCCAGCTTCATCTGCTCCGGCCCTTCCAGCCATTGCCCTGGCCTTGGTCCTGCCTTCAGCAGACACTGCAGACAGCAGCTGACCGCGGAGTCCCTGCCACGTGCTGCTGAAGGTGCCTCCAGGAAAGAAACTGTAGACAAGTTGGAAAGAAACAACTTGAGAAGCAGAGATACCTCTGCAGAACGATGACCTGATGTCCTGTCTGGTAATGAGGGATCAAGAGAATGAACAGGCATGGGGGAGGCATGAACTGTGAACCATGGATCTTAGCATGGGAGAGGCCAGCCCACTGCTGAATCAGCTCTGGGCACAGGTGGCCTCACACATCCAGGAAGGGCAGGCTGAGGAGAGGCATACCCATCACCAGAGACAGACAGCAGCATCCAGATTCACTCCGTGTTAGGACATCTTGTACAATCGAGCAGCATAAATTGGGTCAAACCCTTACAAGAGCTGAAGTTTTATAGCACTGGGGAAGAGAGTTTTCCCAGTGTCAGATTTCAGCTACTGACTTAATGCTGCTTCATATTAATTAAGCATATTAATACAATTCAAATGTAGGAGAATCTGTATAGCTCTTCAGATTTTCCTCAGAAGGGCTAAAAGCAGGAAGGTGCCAACGCACACACACACACACACACACACACGGGGCTCAGAAGCAACTTTTTTAAACAATCTGCACCCACTATATTTTATTTTACTTAGCTTTGCCACACATTGTGGGTTACACAGAGACAAGCACCAATCAGATTTGTGGAGTAAACTGATCTGATTTGAGTGTCAATAATGCCATTTCCTAGTTAGCATGTGGGATTAAAAAAGCAACTTCAGCATTAGAAGTTCTGTTTCCTGAGAAAATGAAGAGACAAGTTAGCTCAGACAGTGAGTCTGAGGACTGAGGTAAATTAGACACATGCACACACCCAAGTACAGTAGGAGGGACCAACAAAAATGTGTTACTATTACTATCACCTGTGCATTAATACAATAAGTAATATTTTTATTAAAGATTTTATTTATTGAGAGAGAGAGAGAGAACACAGGCAGGCAGAGGGACAGAGAGAAAGAAACAGATTCCCTCCTACATGCAGCTCAATCCCAGGACCCCGAGATCATTACCTGACCCGAAGGCAGATGCTTAACTGACTGAGCCACCCAGGTGCCCTCATTCTGGGCATTTTAAGACAGCTGGTCATTTTGTAACAGTTTTCGGGAGAAGATCATAAAAAGAAAGCAATACTCTGACCTACCCGCCAACCCATGAAGACTCCTCACCCCGATGTCTATTGGTATGACGGCCATGCGGATTCATTTTTCTCTGTTCTCTTGACTGTGAAAACAGAAATGATCAATCACCTTTTCCCACAACAGAGCTGAGTGGAGGCAGCTCAGAGATGAATGGCTGAAGAACATGAGGATGATGACATTTACATATACATATGTGAGGAACGCTTTAAAATTGCTTTCAGAAGAAAGGACAGAGAGAGAGAGAGGGAGAGAAAACAAAAATCTCCCTACTGAAAATTTTAAAACATGCTGACTTCTTTGTAGCAGAATTGTACCCCAGGTTGATGCTATTCATAATAAATTATATGGTGGTGATTTATTTATACCAAATGTTTAAGAAACTTGCCAGATTGATGAAAAATGCATAGGTGAGCACTTTAGTCTGACGCCAGACATAAGATGAGGAAAGGAAGAGCCAATGTGGAAAGAAAGGGAGGAAGGGGGCGAAGAGGAGGCCTAGGGGGTGGTGGAGCGAAGGGGGAAAACAAAACTTTTATAATTACAACCTTACGAAGAACGTGAGCAAGATTTTCATGGAGATGTCCCCAGTCACACGTTCCTAAGATGGTGATAAGCTGTAAGTTCCAGGATGGACCCAAGGGCACTGAGCCAGCAACGCACCGATGAGGAAGAGCACAGAGTTTGGATCCAGGCTGACCTGATTCAAATTCCAGCTCTGTCCATGTCCACAGTGTCTACAGAGTCCACAGTGTCCACAGTGTCCACACTCTGAGGTGTTCCCAACCCAGGTTCTCTTGCCTTTGTAACATTGACCCTAATGATATCGGTGGAACTAGATGAAAAATGACCCTGCCATTGCACTCCTGGGTATTTACCCCAAAGATACAGATGTCATGAAAAGAAGGGCCATCTGTACCCCAATGTTTATAGCAGCAATGGCCACGGTAGCCAAACTATGGAAAGAACCAAGATGCCCTTAAACGGATGAATGGATAAGGAAGCTGTGGTCCATATACACTATGGAGTATGATGCCTCCATCAGAAAGGATGAATACCCAACTTTTGTAGCAACGTGGACGGGACTGGAAGAGATTATCATATGGTTTCACTTATTTGTGCAGCATAACAAATAGCATGGAGGACAAGGGGTGTTAGAGAGGAGAAGGGAGTTGGGGTAAATTGGAAGGGGAGGTGAATCATGAGAGACTATGGACTCTGAAAAACAATCTGAGGGGTTTGAAGTGGTGGGGGGGGGCGGGGGGGAGGTCGGGGTACCAGGTGGTGGGTATTAGAGAGGGCACGGATTGCGTGGAGCACTGGGTGTGGTGAAAAAATAATGAATACTGTTTTTCTGAAAATAAATAAATAAATTTAATAAAAAGAAAAAAAGAAAATTGAGTCAGCATCATCAGAACAAGCTTGGGGTAGAAAGCTGGACAGCAGAATTCAAGTTCACACAGAGGCCTTCTGGAACCCAAGGCTCCATAATGAAACTCAAGGTCAAATCCCCACTGAGGGCTGATCAGGAGGGCAGACACAGAGAGCCCAGAAAGTGTGAGGCCAGCTTGTGGCTCAATCACATTCTCATCTCACAGTGTGACATTCTTTCTCTCTCTTCCAGAGCCGGTGCCCGCATATATAGTGAACACTTAAGCCATGCCATTAGCAAACTCTTTAAACAGTACGAAGTCCGCACGAAACAGTCTTTTTGGCCCTGTCTTATCCCAGACGCCTGTTTCCTACCAGTCAAACACCATTACCCACTTCTCATGTACTTTTCTGGAGATTTGAAGTTGCACAAAAGAATAGACACATATGGGGACATCTGGGGGGTTCAGTTAAACATCTGCTTTCCACTCAGGTCATGATTTCGGGGTCCTGGGATCGACCCCCATGTGGGGCTCCCTGCTTAGTGGGGAGTCTGCTTCTCCCTCTCCCTCTGCCTCCAGCCCGCCACTTGTGCTCTTTGTATCTCTCGCTCAAATAAATAAATAAAATCTTAAAAAGAAAAGGATAGACACACGTGTAGACGTAGGTGAGAGGCAGACAAAGACGGAAATGCAGGTAGACGTAGCCATGCGGCCGTGCAGCTGGAAATGGAGATGTGGGGAGCAGATGCACGCGTGTGGATCCAGCCACGGTCCTAGGCGTAGACGCAGACGCAGGTGACGGAGTGAAGACCCGCACAGACGTGGTCGTAGGTGGGGGTGAGAGAAGTTGATGCAGATGCAATTGCACACGGAGATAAGATGCCTATGAGGGTCAGATGGCGATGTAAACGTCCACGTAGGTGTGGGTGTGGCTCTAGGTTTAAGTGTCGCTGCAGGCTGAGGAGTAGACATAGGCGTGGACACGGCTGGAGGGGCAGGGGAGCTGTGACTGCTTCCGCACACCCTCTCCCGTGCGCGGTTCCTGGAGTGCTGTGCGCGGTCTTCCACAGCTCCTCTCTCCCGGTTCATCGTGGGGGTGGCCCCGCGGTGCCTGGAGCAGGGGCTTAGCCTGGCCGACCACTGACAGCTGTCCTTACACAAACGAAATGGGACTTATTGTTCCCAGCACCCTATGACAGAGTATTTTAGTTACATCTTATGTTCGATCTTAAAAAACAATTATTTTTTTTTTTTTTAACTTGCATTTTTAGAGCATGTGTCTGTCAACAGAGTAGATGAGGTAATACTGTTTCGTCAAATGATGGGAGCCTCTACAAATCTTATGGAGAGTGTCAAAGTGTAGGGCCCCAAATCCCTGGTGACTGTCTGAATCAACTGGAAAAGCCTAGCCCTCCAGCTCTGGCACCTGAGAGGAGGAGCCAGTGTGAGCGAGTCCAGATCACCTGCTCTTACCCCAAGCTTCGTTGTCTGGCTCTACAAGTTACCGCTCAGTCCACAGAGAGCCTCTGACTGCAGTCACCATAGCTCTGTCTCTGTCCACATTGCATTCTAGACACTCACAGTTGAAAAATAATGTTAGTTGAATCTCAAACGCAACTCTATTTGGAGAGTGCAAATATTAAATCACAGAAATGTTAATTATATATGGTACACTTCGACAGAAATAGCCATTTAGGTAAATTCACATTCTTCCCTAATCCTTAAAGTACGTCACTGATGCCTGGATTGAATATGGGTTTTGCACAAAATAAAATGTTCCTTTCTAAATATTTCTGTGGATTCATGAATATCATTCACTGTTAGGATACAGTTCTTAGATTTTAGGCCAAATTGCATATAAAATTAAATACATTTTTATTTTTTTTTTTGGGGGGGGATGATCTTTGATCAAAGGAGGCTAGGGTGGCAGGCAGGAGTATACAGGAGTGGTTTGAAGTCTTGTTACACACTCCAGGATATCCTGGTTGAGTGCCTATTTACCTTGTAAGAACTTTTAAATGTGCTTTTAAATTTGTATCTCACTTTGAGATTTTGTTATTCACATTGTAAAGGGCTTGGGAGATCTGGGATCCATACAGCACTGGTTCTCAAAGTGTGGCCCCACCATTAGCAGCTTTGGCATCTCATGGAAAGTGCCAGAAATGCACATTTTTAGCCCCTGCCTCTGTCCTAAAGCCTCCATAAAAAGACTGGGACAGAGGCTGGTCTCCTGCCCACCCCAGGGATCCGCCCCCAGAATCCCTGGCGAGGATGCTGAGAGCTGCTAGGGATGGTGTTCCCACCTGTGCAGTGGATTCTGCCTTGCCTCATTTCACACTTTCCAGTGATGTTGCTCCTCATGTGCGGGGCCATCCTTAGGATGACTCTTATCCATCCTTCAACTGTGAGAAGATGAAGCCAACGAGAAAATTGCTCTAAAAATGGGCCCACACTTCAAGTTTATACAGTGATGATCTTTTTGACCCAATCAGAAGTATCTGCCTTTTTATGTTACTGTTATTTAAAAAGAAAAAAATAAAATAAAAGCCTAAAGAAGCATTTTATTCCCTGCACGTTTTTACACAGGAAGTTTGGCGTTAGCCAAAAGTTAAATATTTCTCCCTAGCAACAGCGGCAACTTTGTGGCTATATTTACAAATTGCCTTTGACACAAACGTTCCCAGGAGCTGTTTGTTCATGTTCTAAAACATAAATTTAAACAAGGTATTTGGACATAGATTAGAGCTAGTTTATCCTCAAAAGCAAATGACACAAAAACAAATGACATCAGGGAATTTATTCACCTCACTTGGACCTACCAGGCATGAGAGGTCTATGGGATGGAGATGATTTTTGCCTCAGACAGGAATTGTTTTTATCCTTCCTGACATGCACATTCAGAGGTGGGAGAAAACTGAGAGAGTCTCACAGAGCTTTTCATGCCATTCCCGTGCACGAGCTCCTCAGTGGCTCCCTTCAGCTCGTAAAACGCAAGCCTGAAACACCTCTGTATTCACCTTTCTGAGTTATTTGTCAGTTACAGGAGGGACACATCACATGGTACACTTTGAACTTCCCTTCTTGCATTGTCAGTAGAACAGACCTTGACCCCCTCCTCTGCAACATCCCATAGGTGTTCTGCCTGCTTTCTACAACCCAGACTCTCAGGCCTTGGCAGGACCATGGCCCCCATCAACATCTACGACACCCTGAAATCAGTCTTTCGTTTGTTTGTTTCTGTCTGATTTATTATGAACGCTTTGGACAGAGGTCATCTCTTGGTAAGTGTTGAGTCTCCAGACCCTCCAGAAGATTCATCACATATCAGGAAACTCCAAATACATTTGTTCAACATGGCAGTAGACTCTTGAGCCTGGACTGTGGAGACTATAATGAGGAGTCAGAGTTAACACTCTTGTTACTATTCTCAAGATGGTTTCTCCAATTGTTTGCTACTCAGGGTGTAAACCTCAGCATCAGTAGAATGGAGAGGGTGCCAACAAGTAGTTCAATCAAAACAAAGAAACAAATGAACTTTTATTCCCCCTATTTTTCTCATTAATTGACCCAATCCACTTGGAAGCCTCTCATAGAGCAAAATTAGGTGACACCTTCTCCCAGTAGCACATGAGTTCTGTTTGTTCCATTCGGCAGCTGAGGCTACTCATGGAGGAGTGGAGAATGACCAGAGGGTCCAAGGGCCAGTAGAGGATTGCTTTGGGGATGGTCTGGGAGGAAGTGGATGCATGAGTCCTGGAATAATGTGGGACTGGGGGGCTATTTCCTTTTCATTCAATTCAAGCACATTCAACAGAGATGGATTGAGTTGTAAAAGCTTATCATAAAGGATTGATCAGCACACACTCACACATACACATTCCACACAGATGTGTACCCATCACACCTGATGATATGCACCTTTAGTGCAGAGCACACCTGATTTACAGAAATGATGTGACAAACAGACAATAAATAGCCTTTCCATTACAGACATCTCCTACATTCTCCCCAAGTTGGGGCACACATCCTCACCTCACACATGCATTCCCATGTGCACACTTAACAGTATGAGTGTGATTTACATAAACATCACACCAGCATATCTACTTCTACCATGCAGTACTCACCCACGTTACTTACACTGTAGGCACACAGCTATCACTCATGTACAAAAACACAATCAATAAGCATTTACACAGCACAAACAGATGGGCCCTCAAACTTTCCTCAACTACATATCCTATACATATTCATACCCATCCCCCATGCCCCAGAGTCCATGTCCTGCACAGCTAGCTCCCATGCCTTTGGCACACGTCCCGTTCCATAGTTGTGATACACACACACAAACACACACACCTTTATACTAATGAACACACACACACACCTGTCCACCAATGAGAATAGAGTTGGCAGGTCCCCACATGCAAGAAGAGGCCTTTGACATTGTAAAAACAAGGTCAATGCACATCTAAAAGGGATGGTTTTCATAGCAGCCTGTCTAAAACATCCATACATGTCTGACCAAAGCTGCTTTTCTGCTAGAAGCTCCTACAAGCACAAAGAAAACACCCTACTATGGTTTTCTTTGTGGTCATCATTGTCATCACTGTCCATTTGTTGTGTGTTGTCCTTCCCTGAACATGTTCAAACACGTTCTTACATTCAGTCCTTATAATGTGTATTTGGGATGAGACCCCAGGAGTCATAGGAAGGAGGTGATTTTGTAGTGTGACACAGTCATAAGAGACCAGAGTAGGGTATGCATGACCTCTCCTCCTTGTCCCGCTAGACCAGTGATTATGATCTGGGGAGGAGAGGCGATCTGCCCCACATGGGACATTCGGAAATGTCTGGAGACATTTTGGTTGTTGTAACTTTGGTGGGGACATTTAATGAGTTAATTTCAGAGAGGTTTTTGGACATCTTACCATGCTCAGGATTACTCCCTATAATAAAGAATCATCTGACTCCAGTGTCACTAGTGCTGAGACTGAAAAAGCCTGAATATGACCCAGGTGGCTTCCTGACATCCATGTGAAGGAGCTGCTTAGCCTGACGCAACCAGGCTCTCCAGATGCAGATGAGAAAAGGGGAGTGTGCTGTTCTCCACTAGCCTCGTGGACATACACCTGGCTGACTTTAAAGGCTAGGAATAAGGTAGACACATAAATGGCTTCTCTCGGCTGGCATTATTTCTGCCCATGCCCTCCAGAAGTCATCCCTCTAAGAAATGAGAATTTTATTAAATCGGAAGGACTGAAACCTCAACATGAGCTATTGCTGAGTTGATGAATGACTACCCGACTCTTAAAGTTACATGCCTTCCCTTCAGTAGCAATTAAAAGAGAAACCAGGAGAGCAAATATAAGTTTCTCCTTGCATGACATAAATCAGCAGGACAGGCCCTTGCAGAGCTGAAATACATCTATCAGGGTCTCCCATTAAATCAATTAGCAAGCAAGAGGGAGGACAGAGGAGGCCAGCAAAGTTCCCCGCAGCCTTCTCTTACAAAAGAGCCTGCCATTCTGAAGTCTGAATCCTCCCCTTGTTCTCATTTCTTTGGACACAAAAACTGCTGGGAGTCAGGGGCAATGTATCATTTCATAGGAGGAAAAAAAAAAAAAACAGCTGTCATTTGAATCACTAGGAGCTCTCTGAACAGCGAGGTTCATTCTTAGGCTCCACTTGAACCCAGATCCTTCTGTGGTCCACTGCAAAGTAGGAGTGGTAAGAGCGCCTTTTGTCATAAGAGCCCAGGAAATGGGAATGATGCACTTTAAAGCATGTCCATTCTCTCTTCTTGGTCTTCTAATGACTGAGGGATCTCAACACGCATGGTTTAATAACATCTTGTCATCCCCACCACGGTGCCCTGTTTGCAGAGACAATTACGGCTGTTCAGGTTGATCTCACAACAATCCAATAAGGCGGTGGCATGGCCATTATTATTGCTACTTAATAAATTGAATGAACAGGGTCTGTAAGATAGAGACTGACAAGACCTCAGCCACTCAAAGTGACAGCGGAGGGATTAGAATGCACGGAGGGTAGGAGTTTGGGAGTTTGGGAACTGAGCAGCTGATGACTTACATTCATGGCAGTAAACCAAAGGTTCTCAGTGTGACTTGCTTACTACTGGAAGTAGAGGGATGTTTCCAGACATGCTGGCGTCTGGGTCCTCACCCCAGACATTCTGGAAACAAACAAACAAACAAACAATGAATTGCAGCCTGAGCATCGTCTTTTGGAATTTCTCTAGAAGAACCTAACACACAGCCAAGGTTGAGAATCACTGCACTGGTTATTCACTGCATTGAAGGTTGAGAAAAGGGGCCCTGGGTTTCAGGAGTCATTACAGTGGCCTGGTTGTGACTGGAACCCAGTGACATCTGACTTCAAATATCATCTTGTTTCCAACCTGCTCAAGAATTGGCTGTAGGGGCGCTTGGATGGCTCAGTGGGTTAAGCTTCTGCCTTCGGCTCAGGTCATGATCCCAAGGTCCTGGGATCAAGCCCCACATCGAGCTCTCTGCTCAGCGGGGAGCCTACTTCCTCCTCTCTCTCTGCCTGTCTCTCTGCGTGCTTGTGATCTCTGTCTGTCAAATAAATAAATAAAAACTTAAAAAAAAAAAAAAGAATTAGCTGTAGCACCTGTTGGGTGCCCAGTGATTCCCACAGGGCTTTCATCCCCCACACTGTTCTGGTTGTCACGAACACTGTGAAATGGACCAGGGCGAGTCCTGGGACTGTTGCGTCACAGATAAGGGAGTTTCAAATTTTTTAATTTTCAGGAAAGAGAGATTGACAGTAAATCCTATTCTTTCCATTCCTCACTCTTGAGCTTTAAACCGCAGGCTGCTAACTACACAATGCTCTGAAGTCTGGCCACAAGCAAAATGAAACCCCAATCTGATCCCTGTGCCTTTGGAAAGGGGGTGGGGGGGGAGGCATCTATTTGCTTTGTTACCTGGGGGCATGCAGCTGGTGCTAATCAAATGAGGCGAAGTGGGCATGGTTAGAGTCCAGGACCTCTGCCCTATTTCTCAGGCCACTGCTCTCTCCTAAGGTGACCCAACAATGGTATTGATTGGATCTGAGATGTCAAAGGCTGAGGGCACGAGTCGGTAGTTAACCAAAGTTGTGAGTTTCTACAGGGAGGATGAGAAGTAAGAAAGAAAAGCAGACAAGCTGGCTAAGCAGTTCACAAGAAGAATGTAACCAGCATAGGAAGAACTTGAGGGACCTAGCTACATTCCAGGACAGCTTTGTTCACAGGTCCAAAGGAATGCCATGCAAAATGGAAATGCATCGTGGTGAGACAATGCAGTTCTGTGGACCAACACGATTTCCTAATTGATCGGCAAAGTTTGAGCTTGTATGGAGCCTGGGGACTTGGGACTAGCATGGTGGTCATTGAATCCCCTTGAGTCCTTGGCCTGCTCTTCTGTGTTTGTATGCTCAGGCCCTCAAAACTCCTGATGATAACAGCAGCTCAGTCCATGCTTCTGAAAGAATGCGTTCTGGGATAGCCTGAGCACATTTCCTTAGACAAAGTTGGAGTAAATTTTCTATTTTCTTCTTTAGACCTAAATTTACTGTAGCAATTGAATACTTTGTATAGTGGGATTTGCTCTTACAGGAAAGCATAGTTCCTGGGCTGCTGAAGTAAAGCCAGCACCCTTGTCATAGCAAAGGGTCTCAGGCAATTGTGACACATCTGTCTTCAAACACTCAGTTAGACTGTTCCTGAGTATGGGCATTGGAGAGTGATGGATCAAAGGGTCAGGAGATGTGTCAGAGTAGTTCCATTTCAATTTCATAAAGCTAAGGCTGCAGGACAGGGCTTTTAGATTAAACAACAATAACAAAAATATGCTGGCTGCATGGAAGGTACCGCACAACACCACGTTTCACCTCATTGTTACATCACTATGCCATTTCTGCTCACTGAGTTGGAGATGATCAGAGTAGTTTTTCTCAAAAAAAAAAAAAAATACCCTCTTATGACCTCAGTGTTTGTGATCCCTCAGTGACGCCAGCATTCCTCAGTGATCCAGGATTCATGTGGAGGTTCTTCAAGATCTCATGAAACACCTACCTGCTTTCTCCAGCATGAACATTTTCTGTCCTGGGATGCTTCATGCAGTCCCTTGCAGGATTATCCAAGTTCTTATCTATACCAGTCTTGTGCCTTCAACCTGTTCCTAAATTCTTGAAGATGAAAAATGACAATGAAGATTCTCACAACAACCTCACAATTAGTATTGGCATCATGATTACAACCCCAAGAAAACTGGGGCAAAGAGAGGATAAAGCAACAAATTTGGCATGTGCACTCTCAGGTCTAGCTCCAGAGCCCACACTTAACTCACAGACTTTACTGTTTCTCCAAGAAGAGAGCAAAGGACAGCTCCCTCCAACTCCCCAGCTCACTCTTGGTGAATACTTTGTGTACTTTAGATGCAGTGAACATTTTCTGAGTTCCTCGACTGCACTAGGAAATATGCTAGACTTTTTTACAAACATCCTCTCATGTATTTTTGATCAAAATGTTGGGAGATAAATATTATTTCTATTTTTGCCAGTACTCAAATTAGAAGCCAGGATTCAGGGCAGTTCAATGACTTTCAGTGCTGTATGGGCCACAGAGCTAGGATTCCCGGTCTGTATGATCCTAAAACCAATGCTTGGAAATAGTGGTTACCCTAGAAATACATAGTAGATTCAACTTAGTTTGTGCAAATAAATTCCATTTACCACTTTAAACATCACTGAGGTGGAGCAAATGTTCAAGTAAGCAGTTAAACGGGAAGGGAGAGATTGTCTCTGGGAGGGGAGAATGAGGTGCTTTGGGCAGCTCTTTGTCCCTTTCTATCATGAGGAAGTTGACTTCTCTCCCTAGAGCAGTCAGAAAGCATTTGTAGTGGTCCAGGAGAGATGGCGGAAGCCTACCCAAGGACAGATGGTGTAGTGATGGAGAGGAAGGTGCTTCCCAGGGAGCATCTAGACGAGGCGCTGTGAGTGACTGTCAACCACTGGGGGGGCAATAGGAAACATGGGTGATCCCTAAGTGTCTAACAAGAGAGACCCAGTGCAGCTACTGCAGGATATGGAGATCTCTGGAGACCAGAGATGCTGGGTGGGGGTGGTGCGGAAGGTGCAGATTAATTAAATTGTGGGCTGTTGTGTTGCTTTTGAAAAGTAGCATTGGATTTCCAGAACAGGACACAACTGCAATCTCTTTATCCTGTACCACTGACAAAGGAAGCACAGAGACAACATGGATAACATTTTCCCAAGTTCTTGAGTGAAGACAATATAGAGCAAACAGCCTTGCCAACCCTTCCCAACCCTTGGGATATGTTGTGAATAAGGTTGTAGACCTTGGTTGTGTCAAGCTGCAGAGACGGTGGAGCTATCATCTCTGCCTATTCTAACTGCCAACCCAAGAGAGAATGAAACATAGGTGGTCCTCTCTGGACTCCTGATATTATTGGTCCTGTGATCTAATCCAGTGTCTTCACTGCTCTGTGACTCAGTTATTTCACCTGTAAAATGGAAATACTATGTACCTCATTACTTTGCTTTGAGGTTAGAATTAGTTACTACATATAAAGCATTTAGAACAGTGCCTCAAGCTTATTTAAGTTTCTTACTCTCTTTATCATTATTATAATTGCCATTATAGTTGAATAACTATGGAATCATCTTGCAGTGGAGTAGAGTGGAAGGGGAGACCATGTTCAGGGGAGACCACTGACCTTTCAAATACGTGAACCAGCCTCTAGCTCAGCTTGGCCAATGGTGTTTTGGGAAGGGTAAGCCTAGGCTAGGCAAGAAACTAACGTCTCCTTCTGCCTGACAGTGCTCAGACAGACTACCTTTACAAGGTCATGAGTTCTTCCCTTTGGCCAACATGGGACGCTGTGTGGGGTGCTAAATGGGAGGTCTCCAGGCTGAGTACATGTTACCATGTGCGCATTCTAGGCTGGGATGGTGGGTGGGATGACAGGGCTCACTTGGGGACAGAGTCTGGTATAGGCACTCCATCAGTGTTTGGGGAAAAAGTCTAAAAATCTCCACATTTATGCCAAGCTGTCACTTTTTTTGTGATGCTATGAGCTGCTTTGGGGCTGGTTCTTTCTCTCCCAGCTCTTTTCAATAACATGCAAAGGTGAGGGCACAGAGAGAGCTATGGTTAATGATATTTTACATCAGATGTACCTTTATATGATCTGGGGGCCTTTCCAAGCCATAATGAACAATTGTGAGCAACAAAGGAAGCAATTATGGCTTTTGTGCTGTCGGATACACTTAAGCTATGATTTATTGTTGTCAGCTGACTCAAAGTCCACTTCTTTCACCTCTACCTCAAGAAAAGGTGCCATAAGCAGGTCTGAGCCACTCCTCCTACCGCAAGCTTTGTGGTCAGAGCATCATTCATTCCTCATTCTTCCCTGGCACTAGCTCTAAAAGGATTTAAGTTGGGCAGCCACAACAAAACCAACAAACCTAAAAATAACATCCAAATAGCTCTGACACCACGAAAACTTGGTGGAACTGTATGCTGAACATTTCCTTTGTGCTAGATTAAGCTGAGCAGATTACAAATATTGTCTCATTTTTTCCTCTGGACATCCATAGGAGATAGATATCAGCAACCCTATTTTTATGTACGAGGAAACTGAGGCTCAATGAGACAAGTTAAGTGACTTAAGTGCGCAGAACTTGGATTCCACCATCAGCCCTTTACCCACTTTTTTTAAATTTTAAATTTTTTTAAATTTTAAATTTTTAATTTTTTATAAACATATAATATATTTTTATCCCGAGGGGTACAGGTCTGTGAATCATCAGGTTTACACACTTCACAGCACTCACCAAAGCACATACCCTCCCCAATGTCCATAACCCCACCCCTTTCTCCCAACCCCCCTCCCCCCCGGTAACCCTCAGTTTGTTTTAAGATTTAAGATGAAGAGTCACTTATGGTTTGTCTCCCTCCCAATTCCATCTTGTTTCATTTATCCTTTACCCACTTTTAACCTCTATTGTGTCCATATTGGATCATGTGCTCTGGATACACATAGACTTGGGAGCAAGTTACATGACAGTCTATCCCTCAGTTTCTTTGTCTTTAAGTAGCCATCCCAAAGTGTATGGTAAGGATTAAATATGTTTTAATAAGATATAAGATACTTAACATGCGTATTCAGCATATTGGTTATTATGTCTTTTCCATTCTTTGTCCTTTCCCTCTTTTCAACAACGTGTATGACGTCACTGATCCACACCAGGCGTCTGTACTTATAAGACAGATTCTCCACATTATAAGGACACTTTTTTCAGCATTTGTCCTAGCACAGAGAAGCTCTTGCTAGCCAGAGATCTGCATAATTCAGCCTCTTTTGATTGATAAAAGACAGAATAATGAGCTATATAGTGAACCCAACATACAGAACTAGATTTTTAAAATAGTAATGACATATATTGAAAGCACGTAGCAGAATCAGGTGATAGCCTGTCTGTATTTCCTGCCAACAAATTGGTCATGTACTTTGGGTAATTTTAGAAGCAGGATTAACTTGCAATTTGTTGGCACTTTACCAAGGAGAAAAAGTAGAGAAAAATGAGACATCAAAATTAAATTAGCTCCTGATGCTGATATTCTAACCTCAACATCAAGCACAGAGTGTCCACACACCCACAGAGCTAAAAGTTAATCAAATTCCCAATAATAAAATAATTTTCTTCAGGTTGAACTGATTACTCATCAGCAAATGAAACTGTGTGGGAGAAAAGCCCAGTGTCTTGAACACACATACAAATAGACATATACCAGCTCCATTCTCCATTGGCTTTAGGAAATGCCCCTTTTTGAGGAACAGGTTCTCTGCAGGGAAAGTCCTTTGTAGGTTTCGGACCTATGAAGATGTAACGTGGTCCCTGCCCTCAAGGTCTACACAGTATGGTCCAGGAACAGACACAAGAAAAATCCCATTGCTGAATGAGCATGCTGTATTGGAAGAGGAGGCAAGCCCTAATAGGAGGTCAAGGCAGTGAAGGCTGGGGAGTGTCTCGGGCCTGCAGGAAGTCTTCTCAGTGGAGTGGATGCTGCTGTAAGGAAGAAAAGAGTCCAGTTCAGGAAGGGAGCAGCATGAGCTCAGTGTGATCTCCTAAGAACTAAGCAGGGGGTGGGGAGAGGGCAGTCAGAGAGCTTCTACTCAGTATGACAAGTCTCCTGTGCTGCCTCCACTCTCTCCCAAGGTCAGGGAAAGGGACACTGCTTTTCTCGTTGCTTTGGGAATTTTGGATAACCAAAGAATATCCTATCTCAAAATGAAAATCTCTACTTGCCTTTCTGTGGTCTAATTTTCTATTTCTGGGTTCTACCCTTTTGTTCTGAAACTCAATAGATATCCTGAACTTCATTATCACCCATGTAAATATTATGTTTCCCCTCCAAAAAATCCTACTTTCTAGACTTCCAGGTCATCCAGACTCCAACCATGTTCATTCAAGTAAAGACTTACTGGTTCTGAGCTGACTTTCACATCATCTTCTTTTTCATGAACTTGCTTTCCCTCTGTGCCCCAGTCTGGGTGTCATGTCTGTTAATACTGCAGTTTAGGTTATTGGTGCATCTAGGAAACAATAGAACTCACCTACCGAGTCTTTGATGCTGATAAGATTTGATATTATTCTGATTTCATCTCCCTCTCTGAGTCCCAGATCCTTGACATTTGAAGGTCAAAACCATTCCTGTATTTGGATGTATAAGATAATCATTAATAAGCAAAAGGATTGGCCACTCAAATAGACTGATCACATAAAAAAAAAAAAAACTAGTAAAATTATAACTTCCACCAAAATACGGGGAGATTGTTCTTGAAATCCAGTTACTCATCCTCTAGATTGTGTCCAACTTCACTGGTCAACCTATTTAAGTTAGAATCTTCTCTGCAGAGACTCTCACTCCAATCCCTCCCTATCAGATTTAGACATTGTCAGTTGGTCTTTGGGAATAGGACCCCAGTAAATGATTCATATTCAATAAAATGGGAAATCATAAATAAACTATTGACACTTTTTTTTAGAAATAAGAAATTTGTGTCTCTGTAGCACACTGTCCCAATGATTCCAAATTCTAAACTTCGTGATCTTTTTATTTGCAATTCTGCTGCATCTGGCTGTGAAAATACAAGATCAAAGCCACTTATCTGAACTCCTTGGAGTCAGATATATTTTGAAATTCAATCATTTAAAATATTGAATGGGTATACTATATGTCACATATACTCAAGGGGTCTGGGGCAACACTGCCATCAAACAAAGCAATACCATACTGCATACAAGACTACACTCTGGGAATCTCAGTTTTCACTGGTTCTCATTGTAGGGGATCTTTTGTCCTAAGCTAGAGCTGTTTCCTCAAGGTAAGGGAATCATGGTTTTCTTATCTCACAAAGAAATGGAAGTAAGTTTTTTCTTTAAATACTCACTATAAAACAACAGTTACAAAATAGTATTTATAAAAAAAATAGTATTTAGAAAATCTGACCACCCAAACCTCCTCACTGGTTCCTTATCTGCCTTTTATGTAGGATCTGGGAGAATATTCTTTAATACTTAAATATCTTTCCCTGGCTGCCATTTTGTTCATTCAATCACTCAACAGTTATTTATTAAGTACTTAATAAGTACCAAGTATCATTTGAAGCATTACGAAGACAACAGTGAACAAAACACACAAAATCATCCCTTTGTGGAATTTATAATCTTGTGTGGGAAGAGGGACAATAATTAAAATAAATGTGTGTGTGTGTCTGTGTCTCTGTGTGTTTACATGTCGAAATGTTAAGAGAAAGTGAAAGTGTGGAGAAAGTTGGGATGTGAGGGTTTGAGGAGGGTGTAATGGTAAGTAATATATTTTGGGGAAGCTTCATTGAAAGACCACATTTGAAAGAGGGAAAAACAGTAAGTGTTGAGACCATAAGGGAGAAGTATACTTGCAGAGTTTGAGAAATGATAAGACCAGTGTGGCTGAGCAAAATGAGAGGAAAAGTAAGAGTTGCGGCCAGAGAGCTGGGAAAGGTAGTGCAGATTCTGTAGAACCTGGGCAAACCTGGTGTTGTCCTTTACTCTGAGTCAGTGGGAGCCAGTAGAAGTCTTTGAAGAGAATGATGTCTACCCACTGTGTTAAAAAGAGACTAGAGAACAGTGAGAGAAGAATCAGGAAGGCAGTGGAGTGAACATGTCTTGGACTCACCTGCCTGACTCTTCATCCTGCAGATTGAGCTTAGGAATACCTGGTCTTACGTCTGCATCTAGAGTGAATGTTGCCTACCTGAAGCTTCCCCCAAAATACCCAGAAGTGGAGAGATCAGATAAGTCTAAGCAGTAGAGGAGAGTTAGGATTTACTTATTTTTTTTTATTTGACAGACAAAGATCACAAGTAGGCAGAGAGGCAGGCAGAGAGAGTGCAGGGGGAGGCAGGCTTCCCACTGAGCAGAGCGCCCGATGCATACTCCATCCCAGGACCCTGGGATCATGACCTGAGCTGAAGGCAGAGGCTTTAACCCCCTGAGCCACCCAGGCACCCCTAAGATTTAAATCAAAGGAAAATTATTCATCATAGGAAAATCAGTCAAGAAACACCAAGGTCCAAGTCTTGGTCCATAAATCGCTCCAAACCTGGAGACAACAGTCAGAGTCATGTTTGGAAAGATGAGGTCAGGAGCCAGAAGGTGGACCTACCTAGATGATGGTAGAAACAACAGTGGTTTTTGTCACTTGCCTGTAGGGCCAGCTGGTGTGGGGAACATTGTTGGGCTGGAATGGCTTGAAGGACCCAAGCAAAGGAGATTCCTCCCTCCATGGCTCACTGAATTGAGGTAAGGAGAGCAAGAAAAAAGGAATGTATGCCAGCAGGTACTACAATAATATCTCAGACCCTTCAGTGTGTCCTGCTCTGCTCAATAACCACACCAAAACGAGAACAGCCACATGTTTGGAAGCAGCAGGGTATTGTGGGGGGAATCATACATTTGATGTGAGAATTGTGTTGAGTCTTGGATCCAACATCATTAGCCAAGAGACTTGAGGCAGGTTCTCTACCTTATCCAAGTCTTGGCTTTCTTATATGTACAAGGAATAATCATATTAGTATTTTTGAACAAATGACAATATTTTATACCACATAAATCCCATCACCTCCATTACTGTTACTCAATGAATGTAATTACTATTATAACTGTGAGCTGCCCAACCCCAAAATCTCTCCATTATAAGAAAAGTCTTATGAAGACATTCCACTCCATGGGAAAACCCTAAAGCCTGTGGAGTTCTTTCTAACATATTTTTCTTAGTAAATTATAAATTTAAAAACATATATAATATATTCAGTATATTAAAATTAGAAATCCTTTGACCAAGAATATTTGAATTTATTGTTTTATCTTTGAGAGCTTGGTTTTTTATTCTGCCTAGAGAATACCCAGGTCTGAGATGAAGTTCTCAGGGGCCCAGAGACTAGAACATGAGTTTTCCAGTTGCATTGAGGAAGTAACAATACTACCTTCTGAGCATCTCTGACATCCAAATTAATTATATTCTGTGACACCGTATTCATGAAAATTCGTTGTGCAAAGCAATTCAGAATTTGCTTTCATAAAAAGCAGCCTACATTGTCATGCCCTGTCCACAGAGTACCATGGAGACTTCCATGGAGCATAAAATGAATGTGGCATTTGAGGTTGGACTGATGTTTTGCTACCACCTGGTGTGTATATTCAGCTGTGATACTGCTACTTCCTGTTATTTTAGTTTCTTGTCCTCAAGAAAGATCAATCTTCCCATCTTTAAAATCAAAATATTAATGTATACTGAGATCATTGTTATGAGGATTAAATGCAAATAAATTACATGTGTCTAAAGAGAAATTCCAAAATATACAAAACATAGTCACAGTGGCTGGGAAAATAT
Source organism: Mustela lutreola (assembly GCF_030435805.1). NCBI lineage: Eukaryota > Metazoa > Chordata > Mammalia > Carnivora > Mustelidae > Mustela > Mustela lutreola. The sequence goes on along the minus strand of NC_081292.1, from coordinate 6,479,223 downwards.
AGTTATTCTATACGCAGCGTTAGAATGATTAGTTAATCATGTAAAATTACAAAGTGGGATCTGAAACTCATACCATAAACTGGGATAAAATTAAGAGGGATTAAAAATTTAAATACAAAAATGAAACCATGAACATAGTGGGGAAAAAAGTGTTTCTTTATTCAAGAAGTATTTACTGAGTGCCTGTCGTATGCCAGGATTTAGAAGTGCTGGGGGTGTAGTGCAGATCAAAAGAAACAAGACCCCAGCTCCTTTTAGGTCTACATAGTGGAAAGGCAGGAAATAGGCAACAAATGAAGGAATAAAATAAATTAGCAAATTAAAATGCACATACAAAAGATGAACAATTGCTATGGGGAGAAAGAACGGAGAATGAGGGGGAAGACACTTTCCAGCAGGACCCATGGACTTCTTCGACAAGGTGGTTTGAGTCAGCACGTCCAAGAGGTGTGGTTCTGAGTGAAGGGGTGTCTGGGGCAGACAAAAGAGCACACACAAAAGGCCTAGGATGGAAGAAGTACTTAGTCATCTTCGAGCGTGGATGAAGTTTCTAGCAGAAATTCAAACTCTAGAAGAAATCATTGAATAAAAAAGTAGTCATTATTTTTTTTTTTTTTTTTTTTTTATTTTTTATTTTTTATAAACATATATTTTTTATATACATATATTTTTATCCCCAGGTCTGTGAATCACCAGGTTTACACACTTCACAGCACTCACCAAATCACATACCCTCCCCAATGTCCATAATCCCACCCCCTTCTCCCCAACCCCCTCCCCCCGGCAACCCTCAGTTTGTTTTGTGAGATTAAGAGTCACTTATGGTTTGTCTCCCTCCCAATCCCATCTTGTTTCATTTATTCTTCTACCCACTTAAGCCTCCATGTTGCATCACCACTTCCTCATATCAGGGAGATCATATGATAGTTGTCTTTCTCTGCTTGACTTATTTCGCTAAGCATGATACGCTCTAGTTCCATCCATGTTGTTGCAAATGGCAAGATTTCATTTCTTTTGATGGCTGCATAGTATTCCATTGTGTATATATACCACATCTTCTTGATCCATTCATCTGTTGATGGACATCTAGGTTCTTTCCATAGTTTGGCTATAAAAAAAAAAAAAAAAAAAAAAAAAAAAAAAAAAAAGTAGTCATTAGCATTGTTAAAAATATAATTAGAGATGGAGAGGAAAACCTGATCCTCTTAAGAGACTAAGGCAACAATCATTAATACACAAAAGATATGAAGAGAAAGTTCACAGAACGGGTTCTTCAACCTCTAAGAAGATGCTTAGCATCACTTGCAGTAAGGCACATGGAAGTTAAACCTCCCCTGAGTTGTTATACCGACCTATTGTCGAGGATTAAGAAGGTAGTGGTTGTACTCTTCGGCAAAACTGGGGAGGGGGGAACAGATCCTTTCACATACAGCTTGTGGAAACATAGAGCCACATACAAAGGGCCATGACTATCAAAATGATAAACACATATGCTTTTTTTATTTCATAAATTCCATTTCTGGGAGTTTATCCTATTGTGTTAATTCTCATATGTAAGATGATTTTTAAATGATTATTCGCTACAGCACTGTTTTTAGGAACATGAGAAGATACCATGTAAATACCCATTAACAGGGCACTTGTAAAAGCAATTCTGATACTTTCATATAACCAACTGCTGTTGTTGTAAAAGAGAATGGAGAAAAATCCATGTGAAAATATCTCTAAAATCTAGTAAGTTGTGTAATCATATCTTCTGTATAAAACTGGAGAAAAATAAGAATATATACTTTCATTTGCTTTCTTATACATAGAGAAACTCTAGAAAGACACATAAGAAACTTTATAAATAAGGGGTTACTTGTTCAGGGGAGGGGAAAGAGGGAACGGTGAAAGATTTTTTACTGTAGCATTTCTTATCCTTTTTATTTTGAATGAACTTAATGAATTACTTATTCAAAATTAATTAAACTATATGATTAAGTTTAAAATGAAGCGCTCAATTTATATCTGCTACTATAATTATTAATATTAAAATTGATATTAATATTAGATATCCTGAGCTCTTGTCAGACTCTGATACAAGCCAACTATTTGGACTCTGGCAAAATCTCATAATTACTCTAAACTTTTTTGATTCATAAGATGTTAATTTTGGGGGTTGCTTCCTCCTTTAACATCATAGTGACAGGAAACAAATGGGCATTTGAAGATCAGTGTGGTATGCACTGGGACTTTCTAAATTAGATCCACAGTAATGCCAAGTATTTCTTTTTCTCCATTTCAGAGATGAAGAAGTTGCAATATAGATTACTTTTAGATTACTTCCTCAGACCCCCAGACCCAATGGGTATAAGAACTGAGTCATGGACCCATGCCCTGTGTGACTCCAAATGTCTTGATCTTGCCACTACCTGAGGGATGCATTCTATCTTAAAAGAACCTGATCATGAATCAGAGGCTAGTACAAGTGAAGGAAAGTACATGTCCAGGCTTCATTGCTGCATTAGTTTTGCTTGAATTGGAAGATTGAAAAACAACACCTTGCAGAACTAGATCTGATGGGTTTCTGTGACATTTTACTGGTCATGCCAGTTTTTAACATTGTCATCCAGGGCAGAAGGGCCCAAATTTACCATCAAATAGAGTGGATTTTGTATTTCCTCTTGAAACAAGTTCCTCCTGCTGCCATATTCCTTGGGTCTGGAATTCATGCCACATTGGTCCAATTTCTGCCATGTCCATTTGGACATTATTAGAGACTTGCATCCAGGGCTGTAATAGGTTAGCTCTAAATCCTAACCACTCTTTATCCAGAATAGAGTCTTCACCATAGGGTGCAATAGACAAGCCATTAATCTGTAGAAACCATGGTTGAAATACAAAGGGTGAGTGTGAAATATAGTTATAATGGAGGAAATGACTTCAATGCTAGAAAATTACTTCCATGGCTTGGATTCAAAGAACCCAGATCATAATGGAGAATCAAAGCTAGAGGTCTGGGTCAGAAAAACCAGTAAAGAGACCAGGAATGAGGAGAGCCGGATGGTATCTGTTTTTCTCTGGTATTGATCACGTGTCTTATACTGAGTTTGCTGGTCCTACAATAACAAGTTGGACCGGTAGGTTGCTTCCCAATGTATCTCTCTCTCCTCAATCTGCCCCTCTCTCTCCCTCCCTTTCCCTTCTTTCTTCCTTCCCTCCTTCTTTCCTCTCCCTCCCCTCCTCCGTCTCTCCCTCCCTTTTTCTCTCTGTTTCTCTCCCTCCCTCCCTCCATCTCTCCCTTTCCTTCTCTCCTTTCCTTCTCTCTTAGTTTCTTTCTGCTTTTTCCTGCCCTGGAATTTATTGAGATATAATTGATGTGTAACATTATATAAACTCACAGTGTTCAACACGATGATTTCATATTTGTGTATGTTGAGAAATGATCAGTAGGTTACTCAGCACACCCATCACCTTGCATAATACACACACACACACACACACACACACGTGCGTGTATTTGTGGTGGAAACATTTAAGATCTACTCTCTCAGCACCTTTCCAGTATATAACATAGTATTGTTAACTACAGTTACTGTGCTGAATACTAGACTTCCAGAACTTAATCGTCTTCTAACTAGAAGTTTGCACCCTTTGACCAGTATCTCACCATTTTCCTCATCCCCCGGCTCCTGTTTCTGTTAGAGCTTTCTTTGTTTCTGTGTTAGAACAAATCTACTATGCCTCTACAAGTCAAAAAACATGGATTTTTCCTCTTCCTTCCACCTCACGGTTTCCTGTCCTTCCCTGTGCAAGTTGCTGCTGCCATGTTTCATAGCAAGAATCGAAGTCACATTTTTTTCCCAGAAGTCAGACCAACTAAAGTAGTTGAAGAAGTTTAAAATCTCAGGAAATCTGAGTGGTGTTTCGGTCTTGGGACTTTTCTAACTGTCAACCACACTTAGGATTTTTCTCATGGCTGATACGACTCAGGAGGATGCATGTGGGATACATAGACAGACAGAGAGATATTGGTATTCCAGGGTGGGCCAGAGTTTGAGAGGCATTTGCTAAGAAAAATCCCCACACTTTTATTATGTGTCTGGCCCAGACCTATGATTTAAGTGGCTCTGTGTTTCAGAATCAGACAAAACATTCCTAGAGCTTAGATGATGCCTTAATTGTGCTGGGCAATTTAGGTGCACTTAGAAGTGACAACACCTCCATGTCCAGCCTTTGCAGAAAGGAAAGTATCATTTATCAAAATGGCTTCCAAACTGCTCTGTTTTGTGTAAGCACGCCCGCAGGTACTCATCAGTGTCGAGGCCGAGTGCTGTGGGGAACGTTTCTGAGAGCAGCCAGGAAGAAAACCGTTTACTTAGCTTTCTCTTGAAACTCTGGAACAATTTGCTGGTGGCGAATGGATGCCCCTATGCACTGTGATCTTGTGGAGGGGGAGAGGAGGGCCGGTGTTTTTAATCTCAGCCTCCGGTATGCTTTGGAAGCCAACGATTAATTTCCCAATTGCTGCAAGGTTGCTTTAGGATTTTTTCCCCATTTTAATTTTATTTTAAAGCTGGAACATTGCAAGCCTCTGTAAACAAAGTAATCGATCAATGGCCATCAGCAATTCTTGTGAGAGGGAAGAACATTTGATGGATTCCAGACAATAGTAGAAAAAATAGTGCAAGCAAGCTGAATAAATTAATGAACATTATTATCCATGGAAATAATGCCCCCCTCAGGTGTTCTTAAAGGAGCACATTTATTTTTACTCTGAGGGAACTAACTCTTTCACAGGCCACATGGAGTTGATAATGTGCAAAAGATTCTCATTTGCAGCCTTTGGTTCATTCTAGAGCCTTCTTGAATTTGTAATTAGACCTTGCATCTGGATTACAGGCGTTAGAGACTTTCCTTGTTTATTTTTAATTTTCACCAAGCCCCTGAATTTAGTGCTGGAAGAAGATACTTCTGTTTTCTTACACTGTGACTTTCTTCCATGAGAAATAAAGACTCTAGATCCCAGGGATGAGAAGTGATTTACTCAAGGTAACAACTGCTTATTGCCAGAGCCAAGCTTTAGGTTCAAGTTTTCTGCCTTTAAGTCCAATGCTCTCTCCCCTCCCTGACATCACACCGCTCTCCGGGTTTTATTCAGGTAACTGTAATGCGAATTCGTGTTGGCCGTGATGTCTTAGTGTGCCTCCTGCTTCCCCTGATCCCCTTGCTCAACCAATTTTCCAACGGCCTCTTGCTTAAATTCCCTAAACAGATTTTGTCCTTAGAGGATCAGAGAGTCTCGAATCAGGGTTAAAAATTCTTTTCTATGTTTCCACTGTTGACTATTTTAAATACCATCTGTCCTCTGGCAGGGACACACTATGTACACCTTTGCATGTTGTGTCCTGATCTACTACTCATCATGTCTGCTCTCTATTTCAAGCAGGACATTTTGGTCCCGTGAAGACGTCTATGTTATCTCACGTTCTTCCCTTAGTTGTTAGCCTTTACCACGTCATTCCTTAAAATATTGCCTGGTTTTCAAGATGTTTATTAGATGACATTTCCTTTATGCTACTGTGTCTCTTCTCTCCACCTCTAGCCTTCCCATGCCCAGTCTTCTGTGCTTGCTCTGTTTCTGGAATGACCTCAGAATCCACTTACAGGAGATGGTAGAGCCCAGGTGGAAAGAAGCTAGATCCCTAAATCACCACTCCAGGAGATTTGTCCACCACTTTAATCTCAAGGAGATTAAATCATCACTCCAAGGAGATTTGTTCCTAGCCAGAACAATCATTTTGGACTTTATATGAGTAAGAAATAAGGTTTTACTTTGATGGCCACATAATTTTAGGGTTTACTTTAACTAAAACAAAATAATAATCCACTATAGAGCAAAGTGGTGAGTTAAATAAGTGAACTTCAGAAGGCAAGGAGAGAAGCAATCTGACTGAGAGTTGTGTGGTTTGTTGGATAAATGGTGAGTAATTCCCTTTATCCAGGGCAAGGACTTAAAGTGGTGCACGATTCAGATTTGGCCCATCATCTGTCTGTTAAATAAAGTTTTACTGGAACAGGGCCTTATTTATTTATTTATTATCTATGGTTGTCTGCATGCTATAACAGCAGAGTTGATTAGTTGTGGTAGAGCTATATGGTCCATAAATTTGATAATGTTTACTCTCTGGCCTTTTAAAGGAGAAAAAAAAATTGCCTTTTCTGCTCTAGTGTTTTACCTGTGTAAAGACACAGAAAGAAGAAAGGAGATGGGAAATAAGATTCTTGATTCCACTAAGGAATTTGGATTTTCTCTCTCTGTGCCCCCTTTCTCACACCATCCGTCAAATGCTTAGGGTGGTAGTACCCATCTTCTGTGGTTCTCTGAGTTCAGCATGGGTTAATGCATAGAAGATGGTCAGGGGCAGTCAAAATATGTTTACTATTAATTATCTTGAAGCCAAAGAAGAATAATCAGATATTTGATAGCATGTGTGTTCCAAGTCATATAGATTTTCCTCAATTTATGACAGGATTACATCCCAATAAACACTTTCCTAAGTTGAAAATATCGTGAGTTGAAAATGCATGTAATACTTCTAACCCATGAATCTCACAGCTTAGCCACACCTATCTTAACCATGCTCAGAACATTGACATGAGGGGCGCCTGGGTGGCTCAGTGGGTTAAAGCCTCTGCCTTCAGCTCAGGTCATGATCTCAGGGTCCTGGGATCGAGTCCCGCATCGGGCTCTCTGCTCGGCAGGGAGCCTGCTTCCTCCTCTCTCTGCCTTCCTCTCTGCATACTTCTGATCTGTCTCTGTCAAAGGAATAAAAAAAAAAAAAAAAAAAAAGAACATTGACATGAGTCTGCAACTGGGCAAAATCAGCTAACACACAGCCTATTTTATAATAAAGTGTTGACTGTCTCTTGCAATGTATTGGGTACTGTGTTGGAAGTGACAAACAGAACATGTATAGGGGTACAGAACTGTTGTCTGTGTGTCAGTTGTTGACCCTTGTGATCTCCGGCTAACAGGGAGCTGTGGTTTCTGCCACCCCCCAGCACCAGGGGAGGGTCGGCTCACACATCACTTGCCCTGGAAAAGATCCACATTAAAAATTTCAAGTATGGGGGCGCCTGGGTGGCTCAGTGGGTTAAGCTGCTGCCTTCGGCTCAGGTCATGATCTCAGGGTCGTGGGATCGAGTCCCACATCGGGCTCTCTGCTCAGTAGGGAGCCTGCTTCCCTCTCTCTCTCTCTGGCTGCCTCTCCATCTACTTGTGATTTCTCTCTGTCAAATTAATAAATTAAAAAAAATCTTTTAAAAAAATTCAAGTATGGTTTCTACTGAATGTGCATTGCTTTTGCAACATTGTGAGGTCAAAAAATTGAAGTTGAACCATTGTAAATTGGGGACCATCTGTATTCATTTAAAATTAATTACCTTGTCTGCAGTCAAAAATGCTGTTAGAAATCCAGGTGGAAGGAGAGAGATACAGGTGGAAGGAGAAGATGTTTATAGAGACTTTCTTCCCAAGGAGTCTCTGAAATGAGTTTTATTTAATTATGTGCTGGTTAAATAGCACCTCGCTAATCTTAATGAAATGTACTGACAATGTCTAGAGCATGCTAGATGGCAGAGGACTAGTAAGCTACTCTCAATACACTGGCATTCTTCTGCTCCCAAAGGGAGAGTTTCTGCTTCCAAAAAAAGCACTTGTATTTGTTTCATTTGTGCCTGTTGTTGTATTTATACATTGATTTAATTATCGTATAAATAATGAAATATGAACAAAAAGACAAGAGTTGTTTCTATAATACTAAATGCTTTGGGAAGATTTGATGAAGGTGAGTAGTTGAAAAAAATTATGCTTGGATCAGTGAAAGACTATGGGGAAAAAAAGCTGAAAAACCCAGAAGTCTGCATTCCTATAACTTTCTAAATATTTTTAAATTTTTACTCTACTGTCAAAAAATTCATACTGGAAACCAAAGACCATACATTATGAGTGCCATCCATCTATGCAAGAAAGACTAAAGGAAGAATAATTAACCGGAGACCTGTCTTCAGATCAAGACCTTGGATGTACATCTGAACCTTGGCAAATGAAGGTATCTTTTATTCTTAGATTTTAAAAAAAAAATTATTTTTATTTTTTATTTTTATTAACATATAATGTATTATTTGCCCCAGGAGTACAGGTCTGTGAATCCTCAGGCTTACACACTTCACAGCACTCACCATAACACATACCCTCCCCAATGTCCATAACCCAACCACCCTATTCTACACCCCCAACCCCAGCAAACCTCAAGTTTTAAGTTAATAGAAAATGTTTAAAATGTGTAGGTATCGTTTTTATGATCTTCTCTTTAGCAGACTTCTTAAATTAATTAATCTACTATAGTATCCCCAGTTTATTGGCTACAAAGGCCTCACATGGATTTCGAGACATTTTAAGTCTCTGCTCCTCTCAGAATTCTGCGCATAGCATGTGCTCCTTTTTGGTGCCCCTGGGCTTCTAACCTGGGCACACCTTCTCAACACCAGTGTTAAAATAGCTCCAGTAACTCCTGCCAACTGTGAGGCCCTTGAAGGCAGGACTAAGTCCTTGAGCTTTACTTTCCCACTTCCCACCCACATTCTAAAATGTCTGGTGCAAGTTATTTATTTGTTTATTTATAAAACATTTAATTGATTAATTTAATTTGTTTGTTTGTTTGTTTAGAGAGAAGAGGGAGGGATAGAAGGAGAGGAGGCAGAATCTCAAGCAGACTCTGCTCTGAGAGAGGAGCTCCCATGGAGCTCGATCCCACACCCTGAGATCATGAGCTGAAATGGAGAGCTGGAAACGTAACGGACAGAGCCTCCCCGATGCCACCACTACTAAGGAAGTCATTTAACTGGTGATCTGCACACGGACTTTTAAGACATATCAAGCATGACCCATCCATCCTGCTCTTTACACATTCTTCCCGGCTCAGTGAGCGGTGACTCCAGACTTCTGGTTGCTCAGACCCACATTCTTGAGTCATCCTTGGATCTTCTCTCTCTCTTATAACTGGCATCTGATCTTTCACCTACCTCTGCGAACTCCCATCCTTTCACAGTTGAACCAATTCGGCCACCTCTTACCCCTGCTACCAGTGCCACAATGGCCTGAGACTCCCCTCCTCTCTCATATGGATGGTTACAATAGCTTCTCAATGGGTCCCTCTGCTGTTGCCTTGTTTGTCCTGTCCCTACCCTCCTCTCAATAAAGGAATCAGAATCCTATTTTTGAAGTCTATGTTAGAACGTATCACCTTTCCTCAAAGCCCTTCTTTAGGTCCCCAGATTACTCACAGTAAAAGGTGCTCAATAAATATTTTTTAAATGAATGAATACCTTGCTGAATATTCACTGAATATTCACAATAATTCACAATGCTATTACAAGCAAAGTAGTAATTCCCATAGTAATAAAAATAATAGCGACTTTATAACTGTAGTAGTACTTGCCATAATTCTCAGAAAAGATAACAGCAAAGATAATAGGAAAAATAAAAAGCTCTGCCTAAGACTGAGATGTCTGTGTAATGCTTACAAGCCCATGTGGCTGCCCACCATGGGGCCACGTGTAGGTTATGACGGTGTCTTATCACCACATAGAACATGGGGCTGGAGATGTGGCCATGGGAGCTCAAGCCTGAAAGGCCTGGGACACCTTGGATTTTATTTTATGACAAATGTAGCATATTTCCAATGCCCAAACCATTCCCAATAAAGAATGGGAATCAAATCTCTCTGTAAATGCCAATCATGGTATTAATAATATTGGACCCTGGTGGTTACTGGTTAAATGTGTGGGTGAATGAATGAATAAAGGAAGGAAGGAAGGAAGGAAGGGAACGGAATAAGCCACTGACTATTTGAGAGGAAGGACATCAGATTTTATTTGCCATCTACTAAATTTCAGCTATCTTGCTAGCTGATTTTATGCCATTTAATTTCTACCAGCTCTTAGTATGACTCATTTCCATAGTCCGTCAGGGAAACTGAGTGTAAGAGACTCAGGTGGTTACAGCAGAGTTTGGTTAAAGAGGATGGCTTTTGAGATCAGCTAGTGACCACACCCTGCTCTGACTCACCTGTCCTTGGAAAGTGTATTCAGTCTTCTGGAGTTCACTTGTCTTCTCTGTAAAAGAGAAGAGTATCGGCAGCTCTTACTGGGTTTATGTGAAGATTGAGTGAGTTAAAATAAAATGATTCCTATAGTACTCATCACACAATGGAATGGTCAGCATTGTTATTGTTGAACTAGTATGGTAAAGTTGGGTTTTGAATACTTGTTTGTCTCTTTTTAAACAGTGCATCAGGCTTTGTGATGGTGAATTTTATGTGTCAAGTTGGAAAGTGTTTTCAGGTGAGATTAACATTTAAGTAGGTCAATTTTGAGTAAACAGATTGCTTTCAATTCAGCTTAAGGCCTGACTAGGAGGAAAAGATTGGCCTCCTCAAGTAAGAGAGAATCCTCCAGCGGACGGTTTTCAGATTTCATCTGCACAGTGGGGTCTCCTGAGTCTCCAGGTTGCCAGCTGACCCTGAAGATATTGGACTTTCCTAGCTTCCATAATCCACACCTTCATGACTGTTGAGTGCTTTTTTCCAACTGCTGCTTCTTTCCCAACTGGTGAACTCCAATGTGGGCATATTTCACCAGCTTCTGGATGGCCACCCTTGCCTGGCCACCACCACCTGACTCAGAGTACTGGCTTGTCCTCTCAGAGTTGGTCTTTTTCTCCATCCATCAGCCACAATGATCATTTCAAATGTAAACCTGCTATGGTTCCACTCAAATTATCTGACCATCTCCCTTAGGATGAAAATCTGACATTTGTCCCATGGCCTAGGAGGTGCTAGGTGACCTGCCCTCCACTCCTTCTCCAGAGTCACCCCCTACCCTGCTGCTCCTGCCCATCCTTCCTTGATCTGATGGATTGCTATCCTCCGGAGACCTTCAGATGGTTCCCACATCAAGGGTATTTCCGGCTTTCTCTCACCTAAACCGCCCCTTCCAGAGCTTCCTTCGGCTTGCTTTTGGGTATCAAACTCAAATACCTCCTCTGCAGAGGAGACTTTTCCTGACCTCTCTCTGTCTTAGGAAGCACCCACATTCCATCAGTCCCTACCACTGGACACTTTATTTGATGAATAACTTTAAGCATTAGTGGAAATGGTATTATTTGTTTGCTTGTTTTTCTCTCCCATTCAAGTGGAGCTCCACTGGAGCACAGGACTTAAAAAAAAAAAAAATCTGTTTGCTCAGTGCCTAGAACATGCTCAGCATGTAGCACGTGGACAGTGATTATTTTCTGAATGAATGAATTGAAGGAACAATATTTATTAGGTTTGGATGCTTTGGATTGAGTGACTTTTTTTTTCCTCTTTAAATGTATTCACCATGCTCTTGGCAGAACACAAAAGAGTGAATATAAGTCAGATGATATATGGGAAAATGAGAAAATAAAAGGAAAAACTGCTGAGCTCCTGAATAGTGAATCTTAAGGGGAATTTTCTTATTTTCAATATCTTTATTTCCTGGAATAGAAATAGAATATCTTCGTTTGGAAAAGAAATCCCACTGGAACTTGCAAAACATGAAAGAGAATTGCTTTGCCTTTTTGGATTTTGTTTTGTTTTGCATTGCTTCAGTGTATAAAAAGAGGTTTCTGTGCATCTTTATTAGGTCAATGTTTGCAATAACATTATCCTCAGGGCAGTAAGAAAGAGGCTGAAAGCATGAGAAAAGAGGACTAGGCAAGAAAAAGCCATCAGTTTCTCGGACCTACTCTGTGCTTATTGCTTCATAGTAATTATTATTGAGGAATTCACCATTGTCCTGTGCTGTATATTTTATCTGTTTAATCTTTATGACATCTAGATAATTGGTACCATTATCATGACTTTGTGGATAGAGAAATTGAGACTCAAAACATTTGCCTTTCCAAATCACAAAGGTTGTAAGATCCTCCTCTTTGTATTTCCATGGTCAGCACTCCAGCCCAGGCTTGACTTCTGCCCAGGCGCAGAAGGAGCTGCTCCTTTGTGGACCTGCCTACCTCTAGGCTCCATTTCTTCCAACATGTTCTGAGACCTTCAGGCAGTCATCAGATAGCAGGGAGATAACCTGTGCTCTCAGATTCCTTCTGATGGACCACTTTCAGGACAGAGGATGCTGCTGGCATCCATGTCCTCCAGGACCTCTGCAATTCAGTGAAGAGAGCTGGAGTCTTCCAAACAGTGGCATCACTGGGAGCTTTGAGAGCCTTGAGGGTTAGTTGTGGCCTTTGTTCACCTTTGGATTCCCAACACTTAATAAGATTCAAAGAATAGAGAGCATATTCTGTAATTGTTAGCTTTCCTATTTATTATTTTACTTTATGTCCGGATATCTATTGTATAAATCTTTCTTTTTTTTTTTTTTAAAGATTTTGTTTATTTGAAAGAGAGAGAGAGAAGGAGTGGTGGTGGGGGAGAAGGAGAAGTAGACTCCCCGCCAAGCGGGGAACCTTATGTGCCACTCAATCCCAGGACCCCGAGATCATGACCTGAGCTGACGGCAGACACTTGACTGAGCCATCCAAGTGCCCCTATTTTGTAACTCTTAAGGGTTTATCTGTGAGGCAAGCAGTGGCCATTTGTGACAAGCAACAGTGGTGCACAGTGTGGCTAATGTCATCTCCACAAACACTTCATAGACCATAGACTATAGGGTTAATATCTCTTGGTTTCCTCATCTATAAAATGGAGATAAATCATTACACTCTCCTCATGACATTTCTGTGGGGTTCAGTGAATCAATACGTAAAAACTTAAAAGGGTACCTAGATGAATTTAAATGTTAATAGACACTTGTGGTCAGGTGAACACTGTATTGGACAGCACATTTCTAGAACATCATGTAGTCAAGTCATTCACATATCCTTTAAAAATATGCTTTGGGCATGATTTCTTTTAAATTTATCATGACATATTCCATGATTAAAGTAAGGGTACTTCATGCTTAGCTGAGTATTTGGATTATAGTATTCTACTTTATGAAAATGTAAATTGAATAAATAATCTACAAATTAATACATCCAGAAAAAAAGTGCCTAGATTATCATAAGCACTTAATAAATGTGAGTGAAAATTATGACAGTTTTTATAAAAAACCTTGTGAGGAACTCACTTATATATAAGGCAATTTTATAGACACTGTCAGAGTGCCTTGGGAGACAGAGTGACTTCTCCAGGATCGCACAACTAAAAAAGCAGAAGTCCTTGGGCTTATATCAGTGTCTGTTTGTTTTTAACCCTCTAGTTGTCAACAGGTAGTATTTTAGTCTGCCAGGGACACTTGACAATGGCTGGGGACATTTTTGATTGTCACAACTGGAGGTTGGTGCTACTGGCTTATAGGAGGTAGAGGCCTAGGACGTCCAAAACTTCTTTCAATGCACAGGACAGTCTTCACAACAAAGAATTATCATACCCAAATATCACTACTGCCAAAGTTTAGCAAATGTGCTTTAACCAATGATCAATTAGACTGATCGACCTCCACACTATAATAACAATGTAATAATGAAATGACCACAGAGCAGACACCCACAGACACCATTGCAAACCTTTATGCCCAAGGATCTGGTCAACACCAGATTCATTGCTTGTGAATCTGGCATCACAAGCAAAGGTGGTCCAATCAGGCCAGTTGGAGGCACCATTTTGTCTTTCTAATAACGAGACTCCTGGTAAAAAGTATCATTGTTTGGGGAGAGCAATTCTAGATCAGAACCTTAAGATAAACCTTCGTTATATTTATCACAACTGTGATTCATTGACTCATCAGGCCATTGTCTCTTTAAATGCTGTTCTTCCTGCAGTGTAAACTCTGTGATGCCAGCGACCCCTGGGCTTGTCCATTGCTTTCCCTTAGCGTCTGGAAAAGTCTTTGAATCATAGTAAATCTAAGATAGATTCATGCTGGAGATATACTTGTATGAATGAATTAATAAATCAATGATCTGGGTTCACATTTGAAATCTAAAAACAGAGTCTAGAGTCTAGAAGAGAAGTTTGTGATGTTTAACTTGTATTCAGTAGTATAGAATGCTTATAGGATTTGAAATTTAATGTTCATTCATTCATTCATTGACCAGGTATGACTTGAGAACCCACAATGCAGTAGCCCTGGTGAGGTAAGAGGGGCACACCCAGGAATCTGGAGGTGGGCCTGGCTTCGAGTCCTGGATTATCACTCTCTACCTCTGTGAAGTTATCTAACTGCTCTATGCTTCAAATTTCCTCTACAAAATGGGTAACCAGCCTTTGCAAAGAGACTGGTAGGAGGATTAAAAAAGGTTATTACAGGTTTAAGTACAGCATCTGAACATGGAAGGTATTCTGTAAATGGATAGAACACACCCAGGAAATCCTTGTCACACCTTCCCTCAAGAGGCAGCAAATGTGTCCTGACCCTTGAGCAGGCTTTGGGGTTTCCTGGACTAACAGAATGTGGCAGATGTGACACCATGCGACTCCTGAGGCCAGATCAGGGGAGGCCAAATGGACAAATAGCTTCACCATCCTACAGAGAGATGAAAAACTGAAAAAGACAGAAAGAGACAGAAGAAAAGAGAGAGGCTTAAGGAGCCCAGGTAGTCCAGTCCAGGTGTGAGTAAAGACACCTAAGATCCTAGAAACTGCTTGATTACAGTCCCTTTTCTTGTTCTAAAGATGCCCAGTAGGGAATAACATGGGGAAGGGGAAGAGATTTTGGAAGATGAGTGTAGAATGAGACATTGAAGTCAGATGTTAAAAACAAACAAACAAACAAACAAACAAAAAACCCAGAAATCTACAACAAAAAACCAACTTGTATGTTATACTCTAAAGATTATTCAAGAGTGAACTATCGGAACTTTTGTCCCAGTAGTGGAAATACAGTAAAAAAGTTGAGAAAATTCAAGACACTGTGAACTATGACTTCAGCACTTTATCTTACAGAACTCAAGGTCACGGCAGGTTATATGGAATAAAGTATCATGACGTGAGCTATGCTGACAACAGTCAGTTGGATGCCAGCCCAAACACATGTACATGTTATTGGTTTTTTTTTCAATTATTATAGAAGCAGACTACCACTACAACCCTAATCTCTGGCCTCACTTTATTCTTGCAATAAAAACTTATAAAATGTAATCAAACCACTGTTTAGACATTAACTTCTCATTAATGGTGAAAATATATTTTTTAAGCAATATCTAAAGATTAATTTAATATGCAAATGGCACCTATTTCCTATTTCTTCTATAAAAGAGAAGAGGAAAACAGTGTCAAGAGATGAAGGCAAACAAGGTTTTCCTAAGGCCGTGAACTTCCCCCACTGCTGGAAGTTCTGACAGCAGGTACTGGGGAGACCCAGAGATGCAAAGCAGAGCAGCGACCTTTCCTCCCAGCATTTGACATTTAACTCCAACTTCTGACCTTTGTATAATGTTACAGTGCGAGCTGATGTCATCTACCCTTGTGGGTGTTTATTTTGTACCTATTTCTTGCAGAAGAGAAAACTACCATTCCTGGTTCAGTGTGTCTGTTTCCCACCTGATGAGGAAGCAGTTGCCTCATCATGACCACAGAGGGCTGAAGCGCTGGGAGCAGTAGAAGGACCAGTGTTTTTGCAGAGCAGCAGACATTGGCTTCTCCGTCTGCTTGAATTATTGATAGCAGATTCACCATGTGGCCAGCGGTGCCTGAAGCTATTATGGTTCTTGACAAGAGTCACCAGAGAACCTGTGTTTCCAGAGCTAGGTACCCGGCTTATCGGAGGTAACCACTGCCTTGCTTGAAACTCTTAGAATTCAGTGGGGAGGGTTCCAGGTCTGAGAAACCCTCCCGAGATGTGTGCTGTTGTGGTCGGCACCCGTGGGGCTCTCGTACACTGGGCCCTCTCCATGTTCCTGATAAATTTGTTGCTTCATAAATCCCTGAGGCACATTGGACGGATGTGACCTTGAATCTCAAATATCACTGATGAGTTTTGTGACTCCCCGGGGGTCCCTGGACCTGCCTGAAAAACAGAAATGACCTGAAAGTTATGGAGTCACCATTATATGTCTAGTGTTGTGGCTGTCTAGTGTTGGGGGAGGGCAGTAAATGCCAGGCCTCTCCTTCCTGTCTGTGTTCTAAACCAGCCAGAGAATAACAAAAGTGTCTAGATCAGGACTGGAGTGTGAAAATATCCCCTTACCATCAGTTGAGGGAGGCTACAGGACTTAGCTGACAGAGCCAGACAGTTAGGCTTCTAACCCAGATCCTGGGAATGAGCCAGGCACACTCCCTGGTCACCAGACTCCTGGATTGGGCTGCATTCCCTCAGACTCTCTTGCCAAGTTTTCTGCAGGTCCAAGAGGCTTCGAGGCCTCCAGCTATCTGTTGGCAGCCAGCTCCCAAGGAGAGGAGAAAACACACAAGTCAGACAGGCTCCAGGTTCTCTTCGTGCATGCCAATTATATGTCTCTAGACCTCCCCAGAAGAGCAGTGAAGGACACATGGGGAAGAGAACTCAGTGGTGTGATCTCCGAGGGCCTGTCCGCACTCACAGGGAAGTGTCAGGTGTGGAAGGAGGTGTCCCCTCTACCCACAGACATCCAGCACTGTGATGTTTGTTTCATGTCTGTTACTTCAAAGGACTATGGAGAGGGTTGAAAACAATGATGGCCAAATGGAGTTACCATTATAAGATGGCATTGAGTCTTTATTATCTAGAAAGCCCTATACACTAGGCCTTTGGAGAATAGACAAGTGGGAAACTAAATCCAAACAGATTTGTATCAAGATATTTCATTGACATGGTGGTCTTCACTAAGAGGATAGTCACTGAAATCAAATGTCAAAGGTTTAGGTTTTACATCTACTAATTATAAGCTGTGTGACTTTGGGCAAATTGCTAACCTGTCTGTGTCTCAGACAGTAGTAAATTATTAGAAGTGTTATAAGAATAAGTTACTATAAGCTGAACCCCTATCAGTCATACAGAAAACACACTTGTGCTTACTAGCACACTAGTAAGCTAGTGATGGGGATTATTATTGAAACAGTATAGCACAGTAGAGCAGTAACCTTAATCAGGTTATAGCATGCTGATGCTCAGACCCCTTCAAATACTTCCTGGTGCCCCTAGAATAAAATCCTCAGTACAGTCCCAGCACAACTTAGCCCCTGCCTGCCTCTTCATCCTCAAGCCCTATACTCTTACCCTTGCTCAGTAGACTCCACAGACCCATGGCTCATGTGTGGACTTCTCAGCAGACCAAGCCTGCTCCAGCGCGAGGGCATTCCTTCCATGCATTCTTCCTGGATGGCTCTTTCTCCACCTCTCTTGCCCAGATCTTTCTTATCCTTTGGGCTTGCTCAGGAACAAGTGCTTGGAGAGACCCCTGCTCACCAGTGACTCTCTCTGAGAATCTTGTCATCTTTTCTTGCAGAATATATATATCATAATCAGTCACCTTGTTCATCAACTTTCTGTTTTTCCCTCGGCAGAATGGGAACACGAGGAAGACAAGGGCTGTGTCTGTCTTACTCACTTCTCTATGTCCAGTGGCTTTCAGAGGGTCTGGGTGCAGGAAAGATGCAGTAAAATAACATCACTTGACCTTTCGACTTAGGCAACCTGGATCAGAGCCCAAATCCTGCCATCAATAACCCCTGGAACCAGGAAGTAAATTAAATCCATATTGTCAAGACTCTGTCTCCCCAGGGGAGAAAATGAGGACTTCTGTATCTGTGTTCACAGCAACATTATTCACAGCAGCCAGGAGGTGGAAGCAGCCAGGTATTCACTGCCAGGTGGACAAGTATACACAATGTGGTCGGTCACTACAATGGAGTGCTATGCAGCCTGAAAAAGGGAGGGATTTCTGACACCTGCTAGCAGGGGGGATGAACCTTGACAACGTTATGTGAAGCAAGACAAGGGAGTCACAAAAAGCAAATGATGTACTGTAAAACGAGGCTCCTTACATGTATCTAGAGTCATCAAATTTGTTGAGATGAAAAGTAGAGTGGCGGTTGCCAGGCTCCGGAGGGAGGGCAAATGTGGTGTAATTGTTAAAAAGCTACAGAGTTTCAGTTTTGCAAGATGAAGAGGTTCTGTCAATGGAGTATGGTGATGGTCGCACGACAGAGTGCATGTACTTAGCACAGCTGAGCTGGGCTGAGCACTGAGAAATGGGGATGACACTACATTTTATTTATGTGGTTTTTTAATGAGAGTTAAAACACAGAAAAGTAAAAATAGAAAAAAAAATAGAAAAGAAGGAAAAAGCGCTTTGTCTTACTGGAAAAGAGAACTTGGATAATCCTCACGGGGGACTTTTGAGTCCAGGGAGGTCAATCTGCAAACTGTCCAAGCTTCGGAGTGACCGAGTGTGAGATCTCTGACCCTGGGTCTATTAAAACCGTTATTAAAAGCAATGTAGGGGCACCTGGGTGGCTCAGTGGGTTAAGCCGCTGCCTTTGGCTCAGGTCATGATCTTAGGGTCCTGGGATCGAGTCCTGCATCGGGCTCTCTGCTCAGCAGGGAGCCTGCTTCCTCCTCTCTCTGCCTGCCTCTCTGCCTACTTGTGACCTCTCTCTGTCAAATAAATAAATAAAATCTTAAAAAAAAATAAAAGCAATGTAGAAGAAACTTACAATGAAATACATGATAGTAAAAATAAACATAATGAACAAAAAAAAATGAGGGACTTTGATTTATAGATTCTCTATAGTACCTTTTTCCTCTGCCAACATGAAGCAAATCTCGTTTAGCTTATTTGACATTTCAGAAGCTCTTCACGCAGGAAACTAGAGAGGTCATTTGGCCTTGTTCCCTCACTGCTAAAAGCATTGAACCGCAGATTGGTTTTTGTTTTTGCTTTTTTTTTTTTTTTTTTTCCTTTTTTAAAGCATCAAGGAAGGGCGCCTGGGGGGCCCCGTCTGCTCTGTCTTCGGCTCAGGTCATAATCCCTTGGGCTTGGGAGGGAGTCCAGCATTGGACTCTCT
This sequence comes from Mustela lutreola, assembly GCF_030435805.1. Lineage (NCBI taxonomy): Eukaryota > Metazoa > Chordata > Mammalia > Carnivora > Mustelidae > Mustela > Mustela lutreola. The sequence goes on along the minus strand of NC_081292.1, from coordinate 6,460,168 downwards.
GCTCAGCCTGAGTCGGCTTCTCTCTGTGTCCGTCTCCTCACTTGTGTTCTCTTCCTCTCTATTTCTCTACCTCAAATAAATAAATAAAATCTTAAAAAATATATAAATCTTCAGGGAAGAGAGTTGAACCCTTGATCTTATGACTTGCCATGTTCTCCAGTTCAATATAGGTTCTTTCTCTCACTTACATTTTGTTTTGTGTTGTAATGTGTGTTTCAGCAATAATATGTATAATGCAATTGTGGTGAAGTTGGCTGTACCTTTCATCCTGCGATCTTAAATTCCAATGTCTCATTTATTTATGGCAGCAGCTGTTAGCTGTCCGGTCCCCACCTCTCACCATTTCTTTACCCTGTGGCCTTTCTTCTGCAAGTATCTGGGATTCTTTAGCTGAGGCCTTGCCAGCCAGAGCATGATCCCTCCCTTCCCTCTATCCCCAGCCCCAAGCAGGGCAGAGGCAGCAGAATGGGGCATAGTAACTCCCCAGGGAACAAGCCACAACCCATGATGGGCAGAAGGGCTGGATATACACCCTGGCTTTCTTACCTTTGGGTAAGATGACTCAACTCACTGACCTTATTTTCTGTTTCTATGACTATCTGGGAGTAAACAGAGAATAACTGTCAAATTCCCACCAACACAAGGACCTACCTGATCCTCCTTCATCATATGACATCAGTGAGTTAATTACCTACAACAAACTACTTGAAAACCTAAAGTAATGCTCTTTTACTATGTTTCATAGGCCTGCAGGTCAGCGGAACAGCTCTGATTATTCGGACCTGTCTGGGATGATTTCTGCTTTCTTGTGTGATTGTGGTTGGCTGGGAGCTAGTGCTGTTTGCTCTGGCTTGAGGACTCAGTGCTACTCCCCATCTCTCACATGCCTTAGGCAGGCTGGTCCAGGCATATTGGTATCATGGTGACAAGAAAGCAGTTTTTAATTTCCTGTTTACTTCAATTTGCTGCCATCCTATTGGGCAAAATAAGTCATCTGCCAAGCCCAAAGTCAGTGTCAGCATAGGCACCGAGAGGTAGAAAACAGCAAACCCCCTACAATGCCAATCTACTACTGTCTTTATATAATTAGGTTCCTTCTCATTGCACTGGTACAAGTTGATTTTCACAATCATCTCCCAGCAAGGTTCCTTGAGTCATCTGTGGCTCTTGGAATGTCCACACTGAACACAGCAACCAGAGTGATTTTCTTAAATGGTAACTCAAATCATGGCACTGATCACATCTCTCCAAGGACTTCCCATCCCCGTTAGAGATGAAGCAAAGATCTCTCTCTTGGCTCACAGGGTCTTACCTGAGTAGCTTCCCTGGAACTTTTTTCTCATCTCAGTTCCTCCCTTTCCGCTGTCACCCACATGCAGGCACCATGGCCCAGTGCCCACCTCTGGAATATTCCCAAACCCTCCTTATTTAAGCCTCGTGCATTCTATTTGGAATCCTTTTTTCCCAGGAGCTCCTGATTTAGATCTCCACACAAAGGGTCACCGTATCATTGAAGATTTCTCTGACTATGCTATATAAAATATAAAAAACAACAACAACTACATGCTTCAATCCCAATAATCCCTTTTAAAATATAAATTTAATTAGCCATCATGAGTTTCAGATGTAGAGCACAATAATTCATCAGTTGTGCATACACACCCAGTGCTCATCACATCCTGTGCCTAATAATGCTTATCCTCAGCTTTTTTTTTTTTTCCCTCCACAGTTGACATACTCTGTGTTTATGTTTACTTTTGTTTGCTAGTTCACTCTCTAGAATGTAAGCTCCATGTGGCCAATACTCCATTTGTTTGCTGTTGTTTCCATCTGGCACAGTTAGGCCTTCAACAAATATTTGTTGAATAGATAAATAGGAGGATGAAGGAATGGGAGAAGATTACGAACAGCCTGACACACACTGGACATAAAATGAATGAACTCGTCTTGGTGTACTTCAGCTGAGGGGGGACAAAAAAAATCAAGAGAACTTTGGAAGTCGCCACACAAAGAATCAGGTCCGATTTACCAGAGCCAGGGGCCACAGATTAGAGTGTCATTTCCAGGAATGTAGTCCAGGTTCAGATTCCCTTTCTTGACTGCCTCTGCAGGGCAGACCATGGATTCCAGCTACTGTGCTATGGCATCCGAGGTGGGAGTCCTGGGGCAGATGCAAGCCATGGGCCCAGCAGGTCTGGGGCCCTACTTTCGGCTGATTGTTATGGCAGCCAGTTGTAAAGAGAGCTCTCAAACTAAAAATAATATGTTCTCTTGTGTTTAAGTGGCAGGGATTTTAGATCTCATCTTTTCTTTTGGAGCATGAATTAAAAAAGGAAACTTCAACAAATAAGGTCTGTATAGAAAACAGTAGGTCAAAACCTAAGGCCAAGAAATAATGCTTTAACTCTATCACACAGAGTTAGATGGTGCTCTGAGTCATGTAATGGAGAAAAACAAACAAACAAAACAAAACAAAACAAAAACAAATAATATATCCAACTACCTACTTAAAACCACTTCTAGGGGCGCCTGGGTGGCTCAGTGGGTTAAAGCCTCTGCCTTCAGCTCAAGTCATGATCCAGGGTCCTGGGATTGAGCCCCGCATCAGGCTCTCTGCTCAGTGGGGAGCCTGCTTCCTCCTCTCTCTCTGCCTTCTTCTCTGCCTATTTGTGATCTCTGTTAAATAAATAAATAAAATATTAAAAAAACCAAAGCCACTTCTATAGTGTGTTATATTGTGACAAAAAAAAAGCAAGTAAGATGATATGTTCCCCAAACACTATGGAATATCTATAAAACATGACTTTGGGATTACAAAGACCTAGACTCAAATCCCAACGCTACAACTCACTAGCTGTATGTTCTTAAACCATAGTCTAAACTTCCTGAGCTTATTTTCAGTTTTTCTTCCAGAAAAAAAAAAATGGAGGCATTAATAAGTATGTTAAGCTTTCTTCAATGATTAATTAAAAATAGATAAAAGTACTTAGTATAAAGCCTGGCATTAGAACTTGAATAATTGCATGAATAAATGAATGAATGAATGAATAAGCTCTACAGTTGAGTAGGGGAGACATGCAACTGATTATAATTCCACGTTCAAATGTGAGGAAGGTAGCTGCCCTGCTGTCCTGGAGAATAAAGTAGATTATTATAACTGGGGAATAAGGAAGGCATCAAAGAGGAGTGAATTTAGGATTTGGGATATGGTGAGTTTTTTTTTTTTTTTTAATAGATACCAGAGGACATCATCTGTGTTGAAGTGGAGAGGAGGAGAGGTTTCATAGGGAGAAAAGGCAAGTTTGGGTTTTTTAATCCAATTTGTCAATTCTTGATCAATTTACCCATTGAACTCTGGGTTAATACTGGTGACAACTGCACGTACTTTCATGAGCGTCATCAGTGTACACTCAATTTTCCAATCACATATCCAGAAGCCTTAGGCCTGATATGCTTGAGAATTCTCCCCTCCTTCCCTTCCCAACTCCTTCCCTCTTCCTGTCTTCCTTTCCTTTCCTTTTCTTCCCCTTCCTTCCTTCCTTCCTTCCTTCCTTCCTTCCTTCCTTCCTTCCTTCCATCATTTTAGAAAGGCTGTGTCTTCAGTGGGGTCAGAGATAGCAAATAAATGGATGTTTCTGCAATGAACCATAAGACCATTCTCACCAATGGGATACATAAAGACTATAAAGATCCTCATGTTGAGTCAGATAACATTTTACTAACAAATAGGTTGGAAAAAAACTTTTAGTTTTCAGAATTTTGGATTTCAAAATTGCAGTTGAGAGATAGCCTATATAGACCTTAAGAAAGGAGCCAGACCAGATGCAAACACCCTTGGCCATATCTGAAATAAACATGAAACCACTTATGACAAGAAGTCTGACGGAGGAAATGTTAGGCCTCTATCCCACCTACTGTGCAATAGATTCTTTGCTCCCTGCTTTAAATAAGCCACCAGAATTAGGAGGCCCTCTGGAGAAATCTGAGCTGTCACATACTAATTAACACAAATAGCAATCCTCATGTGACTGGATTGTGTCTGAAAAATCATCCTTGACAGCGCATATCTAAGCATCTCAGGAAAGTGATGACAAATAAGTGTTTTCTCTCTCTAATAGCTTGAATTGCAAGATATTTCAAAAACAAGATCAACAGAATACCAATTTGTCTGACAAGGGAGAGAAAATATGAGACATGTTTCCTGACTACTTTTTTCCTTGAGATGTCAAAGATTGAACTCAAATCTGCAGCTCTTCAGCATCTTGTATAATTCCAGGAGCATGGCTTAATGTGCTGGGCTCTGATGTGGTTAACATGATGAGAGATGAAAGCTCCATCTCATCACACTAATTTCAAGAAGATCTCTTAATTTCTATTAAGGAATCTTTGCAAGGGAATTGGCAAACAGAGTTCAACCAGTCACTGTCTGTGAGGGATGTGCACATCAAGACATTGGATTATCTAGGCTCAATCTTTTCCATTAAATTTAAGACAGTAAGCACTCAGTGTAGATGACAAAAGATCACATGTGGACACTGAGAGTCTTTCAGAGAGTTTGTCTTAATCACTTTATCTCACCAATCCAGTGATATAAACATATTCTCATATGTTTCCACTTGAGATGAGAACTGGAATGAACATGGTTTTAGGGCTTCATTAAGAGGCCTGAGGACACTGCCCAGGGTGGCTAATAGCACAGGAATCAGGTCAATTCCAAGGCATAGTCCTTGTAGAAAGAAAGAGTGGGATGAAATGAGTTTTAAAAAATAAAAGTGGTGATGAGCTGGAGGCCTAGATACCCAACCAATGCTTATGAGTTGGGAGAATCTGGAATAAAATAAGAGGGCAAGATTGCCTTGTGGAAATCACCACATTTGGACTCAGGCAGCCCTAGACTTGAAACATAATTCCCCACATATTAGCCATGTGCTTTGGAACAAGTTTTGGAACTTTCTGTGCTCTTAGCCCCCCTTTCCATTTGAAATAAAGAAAATAGTATCAACCTGCTCTCATTGTAAGGACTAAATGAAAAAGTAGCATTGTTTCTGGCACTTGAAATATGTTTGATAGAAGCACAACTATTATATTGCTGATTGTACTGATGAAGATTGATGATGATGGTGATGATGATGTTGATGATGATGGTGGTAATGATGGTGATGGTGGTGAAGATGATAGTGTTGATGATGATGATGATGAAGATGATGATGATGGTGGTGATGATGGGGATGGGGATGGTGGAATTGATGGTGATGGTGTTAGTGATGGTGGTGTGATGATGATGATGGTGATGCTGATAATGGTCATGATGGTGATTCTGATGATGGTGATGATGTCAATAATGATGATGTGATGATGGTGATAGTGATGGGGATGACAGTGATGATGGTGTTGGGGATGATACGGTGATGATGGTGATGATGGTGATGGTGGTGATGATTAGTAGCATTGGTAATAACCAATGAATTCATATCTAAGTGTCTGGGATTTGGAATGGTCACAGCTTCATTGCTTAGCAATCTTGTGGTGCAAAGGTGTTAAAATCTAGTGTAAAGATGAACAAATTGACTTGGGAACATACTGTTGACTGGAAGAATTGGAAGAAATACCTACTCAGTTGACATCCAAACCCAAATTTCCTCTCTAATGTAGGTCATCAATTCTTCCATGTGCTGAGGACACGGTGACAGGTTAGACAGACAAAATGTCTGCCCAAGAGGATGTATCTTCTCAAGAGGGAAAGTAAATGGAAGTGCATGGACAAACAAATACAGGAGATATGTTTGGGTACTAACAAAATCTCTTAAAATTATAGCAGGAATTACATATAAAGATCAATGATACTATTATCACCATCATTGTTATTATTAATTGTCTTTGGTCAGGGAAGGAAGATATAGATATTTTACCTCGAGTTGTCAGAAAAAAGTTTTCTGAGTAGCAGGTGTTTGAATTGAAGCTGAAATGATTTAAAAAGGAGACTCCAATTTATGTTGGACTGTGTAGAGCATGGTAAGGATTTTAGAGGTTTTTTTCATAAACAAAAGGGAAAATGATTAGACACTTTTTAAAAAGATTTTTATTTATTTATTTGACAGACAGAGATTACAAGCAGGCAGAGAGGCAGGCAGAGCGAAGGAGGGGAAGCAGGCTCTCCGCTGAGCAGAGCCTGATGTGGGGCTCCATCCCAGGACCCTAAGATCATGACCTGAGCTGAAGGCAGAGGCTTTAACCCACTGAGCCACCCAGGCACCCCGGATTAGACAGTTTTAAGCAGGGGATGACATAATCTTATTATGCTTTAAGAAATTACTTTGGTTGCTGAGTGTGGGGTATTAAGCTGCTGGGGGTCCAGGATGCTAAGAGGGAAAGTGGGAAATCCAGAGAAGAGCAGACAGGGCTTGTGCTCGGTTCATGGTCATGGAGAAATGGAACTTGGTAGAATGTCAGGATGCATTTTGGAGATATACTGACACTATTTACTAAAGGAGGGCATGAGAGGCAAAACTCTTCAAACCAGACTAAGCAGCCTCCCAATCATGTCACAACCAGGTAAAGCAAGTGTAGAGCTTTTTAGGAACTCACCGTGTACTTAAGATACGTTCTGACCTCCCTAACCGAGCTTCACATTCTTTCCACACCCTTGCCCCTACTGACCTCCCACGTACTCTCTGCAAAGCCTTCAGGCTTTAGCCACACTGACATACTTACATTTGTACCAATGTTCTGCTACCTGAGCTTGTTATTCATGCCAGTCCTTTACCTGGAGTGCTCTGGGAGACATTTCCAGAACTCTCCACCTGGCTAATCCCCAGCCTTTCTCCAGATCTTACTTTCAATATCATTTCTTTGGAAGACTTTCCTGACTGCACTGACTGCGATGACTCTGGTGTACACTAATGCAGCTCCCTGAGCGTCTTGGTTAGAGTAACAACATGATTAATAGCTAACATGTCCTGAGGGCTTGCTATGCAGTAGCCACTTTGGGACAGTGTCCATCAGTTGTCACCCTGCTTCTCACAGCTGCATTATATAAGAAGTGGTTGTGTTATCTCTGTTTCACATACAAAGCAACTGAAATTCAGAGCATTTGGACAACACAGAGGATGGGAGCTGGGACTGGGGTCTGAGTAAGGCATTAACTCAGAAACCGTAATTTTAAACTACTCAATTCTGACTTCCTGAACCTTGTGACTTTCATATTTGGTGTAATTATTAGTTTTGTGCCTGTTTTCTCTGAGGCTTAAATCTTCATCAGGGGCAGGAGCACATCTGCCTTGTTTTGAAGAAATGTTCAGCCTTCTGACTCAGGTTCTAGCGTAGAACTTGGGTCAGGGTAATCACCTGACAAATATTTGTTAATTGATCATTTATCATCTCAAACTTGTGCCATGTGAAGGCGAAGAAACCCACACAAAGCAGCCAGGGGCTGCTCCTGTAACCTCAAAGAAGGCTCATTTTGTGTGCAGAGGTTTCAACTCATAGAACACCTGCATGTCAGACTAGGGCCACCCCTGAAGATTTTCCCCACTCGGCCCCATCCGCTGATTGCCAGATGGAGGGCCCTTGATGGGTCACATGCTCACAGTGCCCTCATGGGGCCCCAGACAACAGTCCAGTGATAGCTGCTTCTGCATTACTTGAGGAACTTCTGTTGAGAGTGGGAGATTCTCCCCAGAGAGAGAGGAGCTATCAGGCCATATGGGTCACGTGGCTTTCACAGGAAGACCTCAGTCATCAAAACCTGCTACACAATGGGGGCATTTTGAGCTGGAAACTCTCCTTGTGTGTGAGCTTTCTGTGTGCAAAGCTGACACTCGTGATGACCCAAAGTAATGACAGTGCCATTTTTTGTGGCAAACGGGTGGCAGATGGGTGGGAGATCAGTCTGGACTTCACATTGAAGGAGGCACTGGGGGTCTGGACCCTGTCACTTAGCTGCAGAATCTGGAGCTCTTTGAAGCTCGGGCTCCTCACCTGCATGGGGAGATGGCATCATCTAGAGTCGTGGGTATTAAAATAGACAGTGTAATAGCTTTCAGCAGCTGCATTCCTGAAAGGAGGGTTTCACGTTCATACAGCCCTTGTCAGCCTGTAAAACTAAATCATGTCCGCTTACTCATTTGTCTGAGGATAATTGATGGCAATTGATATTCTAATTTTAGGACTCAAGCAATAATTTATAAAGCACTTATTTTGACCTATTGCATTAATGATGCTAAGATAGCTTGTGGTCTACGGACAACCTCCAGAACAAGAAGAAACCGGAAACCTCAGTGGCTTTAACACAACAAATGCTTATTTTGGTCTCCTCACAAGTTGGATGAGGTAAAGCAGTGACGCAGACCTAACCAGCAACTCCACCACCTCGGGGGGGGGGGGGCCCTCATTTCCAGGGCAGGGAAAATAAAAGAGGCTCTTCACTGCCTTTTATTTTTTTTTAAAGTTGTTTATTATTATTATTGTTATTGTTATTGTTATTATTATTACCATTTTAATGTTTCTTCACAAATGTTAAAAAATACAAAAGGAGAGACAAGGAATCATCAAACTGTTGTGGCCAACATTACAAATTTAAAACAGTTTTTGGTTTAAAGAATGAATCTGGGGATGCCTGGGTGGCTCATTGGGTTAAAGCCTCTGCCTTTGGCTTGGGTCATGATCCCAGGGTCCCGGGATCGAGCCCCGCATCGGGCTCTTTGCTCAGTGGGGAGCCTGCTTCCTCCTCTCTCCCTGCCTTCTTCTCTGCCTATTTGTGATCTCTGTCTGTAAAATAAATAAATAAAATATTTAAAATAAAATAAAATAAAATAAAGAATGAATCTGGGAGTCAGTGCAGCTCTGCAGGGTCTCTGCATCTAGGAGGGCGGGTCTCCGCATCCCTGAATGTCCTCGCCTTTATCCATTTTTCCAGGCCCTCCATGCTGGTCTCTTCTTCCTCCCATCTGTTCCACCAAAGGGGCAGGGTGCCCACCCGGGCCTCCCCATTTTCTTCCACCAAAGCCAACTCAGTCCATGCCCCAGCCACCACAGTAGCCCCCTTTGTCTCCACCACAGCCCTCTCTGAACATTCCCCTAGGACCACCACAGTCCTTTTCCACCCTGCATGCCACCAGGACCACCTCTGCCATGGTGATGGTCATCACCTGGGGGAGAGGGCTCCAGAGCCTTACATTGGTTCATTCTGTTCTTCAGGTGAAGTTCTGGTTTCCACACCCTAGACTGGGGTACTGCCAGTGTCCAGCTCAGTGTTAGATGTTTCCTCCTCTGGATCAGTTTCCTTGGGAACCCCATGGCTCCTTTGGGGAAAGCCACCTCTGTCTCCTCCATGGCCTCCCATGAGATCCATGGGGTCTCCAAGACCTCCTGGGCTCCCTGGACCTCCACAGAGTGGCAGCAGCATCCCTCTGCCATCATGGGAAGGCATACGACCCCACATCCGGGGCTTCTTCTGAGCGAGCAAATCTAAAGTTTGCTCCCTTGAAAATCTTTCACATCAATGCACTCCATGGAAGCCTTGGCAGTTTGTGGGTCTTCACAGCGGTGGGTCTTGCTTATCTTAACAACTCCACACGTCTTAAAGAGGTCTGCCAGATTGTCTAGAGTCACATTGTCATTTAAGGCTTTCACATAAATTGCACTGTTGTCAAAGTCTTCATCTGGATCTATAGGTAGGCCTAGATCAAGATCTGGTCCTTGGTCCAGAATTCTGCCAGGCTTATGGAAGCCATCTCCCTCTCCGTCTCCAGAGCCCATTCCACCGTGTCCTCCTCCCCATCCACCTCTGCTCATACCTCCACAGTCAAGTATCCCTCTTCCTCGGCCCCGGGTATCAGGGCCATTCCTGCTCTGGTTCTCTCCTGATCCAGAAAATCCTACAGAATCCTGCCCATGAACGCTCATACTACTGGGGTTGTCTTGTTGGAATGTACTCTGCTGCCTGTAGTTGCTGCTCTATTGGCTATGTTGACCTGGAGCCCTGCTATAGGATCCAGTGTGGGAGGGATAAACAGTGGGTGGCTGCTGTCCATTGCTGCTTTGTTGCCCATAGCTACTTTGCTTTCCCTAGCTGCTGGGCTGCCCATAGGTGTTCTTCTGAGAGTAACCACTCTGTGCATAACTAGGCAGCCATGTAGAGGAATAGCTGTTAGAAGAAGAGATGGTGGTGCTGTAACTGGCTGCCTGGGGTAGGTCCTAGGTATGTACAGATAACTGTAATTATTCAATCCATATCCCAGCCTAGGCTGGCTATAACCCCCTGTGCTGGATTGGGGTTGACTAGTCTCAGTGGGCGTGTTACTATCTGTGGTCTTGCGGTGTGGTGGCTGCTGGCTGCTATTCATTAGTTGGCTAAGCAGGCTGAATGCCATATGCAGACTGAGCTGCATAGGAGGCCTGGGTGGTAGGGACCAAAGTAGTGGTGGTATTGTAAGCACCATTGTTGTACCCCTGGACAGGATGACTGCATGCCTGGGGGACCGTTGGAGTTGTATAAGCAGTGGGAGACTGTCCATCAGAGTTGCATAAGTGGTCTGCCCATAGGTCGCAGTGGTCTGAGCCTGGGTATAGCTGTCATCAGTGGGCTCTCAGGTTCCCTAACTTTGTTGCCTGCATTTCTGGGTGGTCTGTGCATATCCTTATGTGGGTTGAGAGGTGTATGCACTCTAGCCCTGCAGGGCTACAGCTTGGCCACAGGTACTGTGATCACCATTTTCTCCCCTTCCTTCTTGTTCTCTTCACCGCCTCTTACCAGAAGTGGCACATCAAATCTGCTTATGTCACACTGCAAGGGCAGTCACAGGATGTCACTGTTGTGTGTTTGTGCTGGTGGTGGTGGTGGGGATCTGGGAAATGAGGAAAAGTGCATGGTTTTTTGTGACCATTAACAGCCTCTGCTATATTCCTACTGTGAGTCAGGTGCTAAGAATACAGCATTTCACAAATAAATCACATTTTCTCAATATAAAGTTTCACACTGTTTTATAGCTTACATTATGAAATTGGAGTAAGTTTTATAATCAATGTTTATATTCCATAAAGTAGGGTCTTTTTAAAAATCAACAAAAAGTCACAAAACTGACGATGTGTGTTATCATCAATGACATATTAAAATCAAGAATTTCTCCCTTAAGAGTTCATGTTCTAATGGCAGGAAGAGAAGCAAAATATTTTTGCAGGAGTTGCCTTGCATTTGCAGGACAGGAAAGCAAAATGCTGTCAAGGTTCATTGCAAAGGCAGCTAATCCAGCCTGGAAAGTGTCAGAGGGGGCTTCCTGGAGGAAGTGGTATCTGTGATTTAAAGAACAAATAGGGATTAGCTAGAAAAGGAAGGAGACATCGTTTAGAATCACAGAGGGAAGAAAGAGATGGCAAAGGATTCTACACTGCTAGAGAAGAGTCTTAGAAATGAGGGGATATGAGAGATAGAAAAAGAGAAAGGGACCAAGACAAAGGAATTGAGGGAGAAAGAGCGACAGAACACACAGATCTGATTCTGGATTCCTGGTGAAGAAATGAGGGGTTCTCATGCCAACATTACTTGAGAAAAAGTGACAGGTCCTAGTCTCAGTACCAAAGAGATACATTGCTCCCACCCAAGGAATTAGGTTGTGGGATGCCTGTGTGATCTGAATCTGGAATATGATTAGCATGGAAAAGGGCAGATGTGTTTGGGGTAGCAGGAGGAGGTGAAACCTAAAAGGGGATGGGGTTTCCTTTATCTCAAATCCTCTAATGAGAGCCAGAAACTCAGGCAGGACAGCACTCAGAGGAGCTGGACTTCCAGGTCACAGCCCCGTTCTCCTCTTCAGGAAAAATGCATAGACAATTGCAAAGGATAAGCATCTGCCCCTTGATTTACTGGGATGCCCACACAGGTCCCCTTGGAGGGGAGCAGAGGCTCTCTTCTCCTGGCCCTTTCCACCCACCATGCCCTCTTTAACCTCCTTCCCCAAGTTATCTCTGCCAACCTGCATTTTCTAAAAATTCTGCGAATCAAAAGGAACTATCTCAAGAGGGAGGAGTGAGTCAGCAGCCAGATTAGTGACAAGAGCTAGAGACGCACGCACCATGACCTGAGCCATCCCAGATTACTCACATGTGGCCTATGTTCCTGCACGGATGTCACACGTGCTCCCGGCAGTGTTGGTGTGCCAGTCTCACACAGCACACATGCCATGAGCCTGCAACAACTTCCAACAGCCTCAAACAGCCTCGTGCATTCCGGCATCCCCAGAGGCCAGGCTGGGGCAGACTATGACATTGGGCAGACTATGACATCCTTTTGAATCCCCTGCACTGCCTGCCAAACCCCTCCCACCCCCAAGCCTAGAGGACTACAAACAGACTTGAGAAACAAAAAGAGAAAACTTCATCTTCAATTGAGTTGTACAGAACTATTTCAAACAATACAAAAAACAAAACAAAACCCTCTAGAAACCCATTTTAATTTCACCATGTATGCTTTCAAGTTAAAAAAAATGTTTTCAATTGGTATTTTCTTTTAATTTTTTTTATTATGTTATATTAGTAACCATACAGTACATCATTGGTTTTAGATGTAGTATTCCATGATTCACTGTTTACGTAGAACACCCAGTGCTCCATGCAATCCATGCCTCCTTAATACCCATCGCTGGGCCAACCCATCCTCCCACCCCTCCCCTCTAAAAACCCTTGGTTTATTTCTCAGAGTCCACAGTCTTTCATAGCTCATCTCCTCCTACAATTTCCACCCCTTCATTTTCCCCTTCCTTCTTCTAAGTTCCTCCAGGTTATTCCTTATGTTCCACAAGTAAATGAAACCATATGATAATTGGCTTTCTATGCTTGACTTATTTAACTCAGCATAATCTCCTCTGGTTCTGTCCATGTTGATACAAAAGTTGAGTATTCAACCTTTCTGATGACTGAATAATATTCCATTGTGTACATGAACCACATCATCTTTGTCCATCATCTGTTGAAGGGCATCTCGGCTCTTTCCATAGTTTGGCTATTGTGGACATTGCTGGGGTGCATTGCTGTGAACATTGGGGTGAATATGGTCCTTCTTCTCACTACATCTGTATCTTTGGGGTAAATACCCAGTAGTGCAATTCCCGGGTCATAAGGTAGCTCTATTTCTTTTTTTTTTTTTTTAAATTTATTTTTATTTATTTATTTGAGAGAGAGACAGTGAGAGAGAGCATGAGCAAGGAGAAGGTCAGAGGGAGAAGCAGACTCCCCGTGGAGCTGGGAGCCCGATGCGGGACTCGATCCCGGGACTCCAGGATCATGACCTGAGCCGAAGGCAGTCGTCCAACCAACTGAGCCACCCAGGCGTCCCTATTTCTTTTTTTTTTTTAAGGATCTTTTTTTTTTTCATTTATTTATTTTCAGCATAACAATATCATTATTTTTTTCACCACACCCAGTGCTCCATGCAATCCGTGCCCTCTATAATACCCACCACCTGGTACTCCGACCTCCCACCCCCCCGCCACTTCAAACCCCTCAGATTGTTTTTCAGATCCATAGTCTCTCATGGTTCACCTCCCCTTCCAATTTACCCCAACTCCCTTCTCCTCTCTAACATCCCTTGTCCTCCATGCTATTTGTTATGCTCCACAAATAAGTGAAACCATATGATAATTGACTCTCTCTGCTTGACTTATTTCACTCAGCATAATCTTTTCCAGTCCCATCCATGTTGCTACAAAAGTTGGGTATTCGTCCTTTCTGATGGAGGCATAATACTCCATAGTGTATATGGACCACATCTTCCTTATCCATTCGTCTGTTGAAAGGCATCTTGGTTCTTTCCATAGTTTGGCGACTGTGGCCATTGCTGCTATAAACATTGGGGTACAGATGGCCCTTCTTTTCACGACATCTGTATCTTTGGGGTAAATACCCAGGAGTGCAATGGCAGGGTCATAGGGAAGCTCTATGTTTAATTTTTTGAGGAATCTCCACACTGTTCTCCAAAGAGACTGCTCCAACTTGCATTCCCACCAACAGTGTAAGAGGGTTCCCCTTTCTCCACATCCTCTCCAACACATGTTGTTTCCTGTTTTGTTAATTTTGGCCATTCTAACTGGTATAAGGTGATATCTCAATGTGGTTTTAATTTGAATCTCCCTGAGGGCTAATGATGATGAACATTTTTTCATGTGTCTGATAGCCATTTGTATGTCTTGATGGGAGAAGTGTCTGTTCATATCTTCTTCCCATTTTTTGATATGTTTGCCTGTTTCGTGTGTGTTGAGTTTGAGGAGATCCAGCATCTGTTCCTGATTAAAATGCTTCAAAGTATAGGGATAGAGAGAACATTCCTGAACCTCATCAAATCTATCTATGAAAGACCCACAGCAAATATCATCCTCAATGGGAAAAAGCTTGCAGCCTTCCCGTTGAGATCAGGAACATGACAAGGATGCCCACTTTCACCACTCTTGTTCAACATAGTATTAGAAGTCCTAGCAACAGCAATCAGACAACAAAGAGAAATAAAAGGTATCCAAATTGGTAATGAAGAAGTCAAACTCTCTCTCTTCTCAGATGACATGATTCTTTACATGGAAAACCCAAAAGACTCCACCCCCATACTACTGGAACTCATACATCAATTCAGCAACGTGGCAGGATACAAAGTCAATGTGCAGAAAGCAGTGACTTTCCTATACACTAACAATGAAAATACAGAAAGGGAAATTAGAGAATCGATTCCATTTACTATAGCACCAAGAACCATAAGATACCTGGGAATAAACCTAACCAAAGAGGTAAGGATCTCTACTCAAGGAACTACAGAACACTCATGAAAGAAATTGAAGAAGACACAAAAAGATGGAAGACCATTCCATGCTCTTGGATCGGAAGAATAAACATTGTTAAAATGTCTATACTGCCTAGAGCAATATATACTTCTAATGCCATTCCGATCAAAATTCCACCGGTATTCTTCAAAGAGCTAGAGCAAATAATCCTAAAATTTGTATGGAATCAAAAGAGACCCCGAATCACTAAGGAAATGTTGAAAAACAAAAATAAAATGGGGGGCATCATGTTACCTGATTTCAAGCTTTACTACAAAGCTGTGATCACCAAGACAGCATGGTACTGGCATAAAAACAGATACATAGACCAGTGGAACAGAGTAGAGAGCCCAGATATGGACCCTCAACTTTATGGTCAATTAATCTTCGACAAAACAGGAAAAAATATACAGTGGAAAAAAGACAGTCTCTTCAATAAATGGTACTGGGAAAACTGGAAAGCTATATGTAGAAGAATGAAACTCGACCATTCTCTTACACCGTACACAAAGATAAACTCAAAATGGATAAAAGACCTCAATTTGAGACAGGAATCCATCAGAATCCTAGAGGGGAACATAGGCAGTAATCTCTTCGATATCAGCCACAGCAACTTCTTTCAAGATACGTCTCCAAAGGCAAAGGAAACAAAAGCGAAAATCAACTTTTGGGACTTCATCAAAATCAAAAGCTTCTGCACAGCAAAGGAAACAGTCAACAAAACAAAGAGGCAACCCACGGAATGGGAGAAGATATTTGCAAATGACAGTATAGAAAAAAGGTTGATATCCAGGATCTATAAAGAACTCCTCAAACTCAACACACACGAAACAGGCAAGCATATTAATTTTTTAATTTTTTCAATTTATTTATTTTCAGAAAAACAGTATTCATTATTTTTTTTCACCACACCCAGTGCTCCAGCAATCCATGCCCTCTATAATACCCACCACCTGGTACCCCAACCTCCCACCCCCCGCCCCTTCGAAACCCTCAGATTGTTTTTCAGAGTCCATAGTCTCTCATGGTTCACCTCCCCTTCCAATTTACCCCAACTCCCTTCTCCTCTCTAACACCCCTTGTCCTCCATGATATTTGTTATGCTCCCCAAATAAGTGATTAGTGTTTTTGAGGTACCTGTCTTCCTCCACAAACTGTTGGAGATTTAAAAGATTAAGTTCCTCTTAACTTTTTAGTCCAGCACCTAGAGGGTGCATGGGATAGAGTTACCATTCATTAAATAAAAACATTTAAAAAAAATGACAGGAAGGAAGGAAAGAAGGAAGAACAGAAAATGAAAGGAAGGAAGGCAGGCAGGCAGGCAGACAGCATCGTGCTAAACTAGGTTTAGAAAAACCACCCCATTGTCACCCTCTCTTCCATTAGGAAACCCAGATGAGCACATGTTGGCCAAGCAGCCCTGAAAGAAACTCACTACACTAAGATGTATGGGTTTCTGGCTGCTGCTGACACAAGTGCTTCTGACCCCAGGGTGAGATTCCATTCTGAAGCCAAATGGAAACAAGACAGAATTCAAAAATAGAAGTGCAGTTAATGAAGCGTGAGCTAGCCAGGCCGTGCTCTCGCAGCCTCTGTGGGATGAGAAGGCAGCTATTCTCAGGCCACTGGCGGGGGCTGCCCAGTTGGCCAGGAGGCATGTCCCTGGGGCTCTGGGATGGTCTCTTGTTGCTTATGTCGAGAGCTAATGTTGTCAGCCACACTATCTCCTGTTGCCTGCCCAGACCTCAGGCACAGAGGAAGTGATTGATTCTACAAAGTCAGCTAAGGAAGATGCACTGTGTCCGACAAGCCCAACTCCTTAGAGACCACTCTCCACACTGTTCTCTAAGTACTCAGCGTTAGGCTATCTAAACACAGAACAGCAGGACAGGTATAATTGGAACATCTAGCTGGCTTGCGTGGATTGACCTTTTAGGTAAAAATCATGGAATTAATTTAGCTCCTGTCTCTTCCCCTTTAAAATGGTGATCCTGGGAAATGCCCTTCTGCTCTCTGAGCCTCTGAAAATAACAATTAAAAAAATATGCTACATCCTATCTACTGATCTCCTGAAATTTTGCTGGGGATCAAGATAACAGGTGTGGGATTGTTCAGTGAAGTATAAAGAATTATTCAAAATTGAGTTTTTATTATCTGGTCTCTGTTTCTATATTTACTTTACATATTCAAAGCCAAACTGCAAACCCATCCATTCTGATTTCTCCCAGGCATCCCAAGAGATGGAGGGAAAGGGCTGGGGACCTGCTCTGCTCCAGGAGCGGATTGTCGCCATAGCTGCTGTGTACTGACCACCAGCTCTGGTCTGGTGCTAACACTCTGGAGCACACTGTTGTAGATGACCACACTGCAGAATACATTGTTGCTTCATTTAGCAGATGAAACCAAGATTCAGAAACATATATTAACCTTTTCAAGGTGATACAGCTGTAGA
The DNA here is from genome assembly GCF_030435805.1 of Mustela lutreola. NCBI lineage: Eukaryota > Metazoa > Chordata > Mammalia > Carnivora > Mustelidae > Mustela > Mustela lutreola. Next base: position 6,442,918 of record NC_081292.1, on the reverse strand, counting down.
TTGCAAAGCTGAGAACCAAATTCAAACTCTTTCACTCTGAAGTGCTCTTTCCGAAGACCATGCAAGGACTCTTTTTACTACTGTCTTCATCCCCCACGTGGAGAGCTTTTTTTGGAACACTGGAGGAGCTCAGACAATGCTTAAGTATTTAATGGAATTGACCTTCACCTGGAAAATGTAGTCACAGATGTGTAGAGAAGCAAAAAGTTGGGCAGCAAGGACCTTATTCTGTAAAGACATTTTACAAGGAGAGAAGTTCAGAGGTTCCACTTTTCTCCATCCCTTCTTGCATCTCCTCTCCTTGCTAGTGTCTTTGCTCATGTTTATGAGTCTTGCTTCATTAATCACTGCTACCGCACCTTTCCCTTCTGCACGTTGATCCTGAGAACTCAGAGAAATGCACCGGACAATAAGAATTCTTCGTCCTTTCAGAGGGCTGTTGCGAGCACTCCTGTAGAAACAGCCACATTCCTGATGCTCTATCAACTTCAACATGCTGAAAGTGTCAGGAGCTACTGGCCCCTCAGCAGTCCCAGAGTCACCCTCCAAGGAGGGATGGCCTCAGAAAACCGGCAGACGCTGTAGAACCCCAGAATCATTCATTTGATATTCCTGGCTAAGACAAAATTCTCAGGCAGAAACAGAACCCTGGAGAGAGAAAGGAGAGGAAGTGGCAGAATTGGAGCCTTGAGGCATGAGGGTTTACAGGGCCAGAAAGAGAATGCACTTTCTTCCTCACAGACCTGCTAGGCAAAGACCTGCATGGTGGACCTTGTCTGGTTTTCTGAGGCAGCCAATGGTACCTTGGTGCAATGGATAGGGGGCTTTTTGTCTTGTAGGGAAGTGGGGAGAAAGGGAATTGAAGGTGTGAGTCCCACTGTTGGAACACAGCCCGGATCCTCGCCAATGTGACTGGGGTCATTTCGGATCCTGGGAGAAAACTCCAGGAGATGGAGGGCAAGAGTCTTTCTGGGCCGAATAAACATGGGAGGATCCCCAGAGTGCTTTCATGTCCTACTTCAGATGGATCCGATAAGGTAGAGAATCCTTAACTTGCTCCTGTCGTTTAAAGCTAAGAGATAATCATTGTTGTTCACTTGCCAGACCTGATTGCCTGCACGTAGCCTACGTCCCGCATGTAGCTCATCCCGCATGTGGCCCGCGTCCTGCACGTAGCTCACATCTCACAAGCAGTTCATGTCCTGCACGTAAATCTACATGCTCTTGGTAACCAGATCTTGAGTAAAGTATAAAAGAAGTGATTGTAAGAAAAAAAGTCATCTATTGATCATCAGTTGGTAGTCCCCCCATCATTTCAGCTCCGATCACCAGGATCCCCACCTTGAGAAGGTGATACCACCCTCAGATGACCTGGGGAATTGGGTGAAGTCCTGTTTCCCTTCTCCCCATGACTGCAATAATAAATAATAATATCTAAGGGTGAAAGTGCTTGTTATTGTAATATGAGAGCCTTATAAAAGTACTGGGCACAGAGTTTGGCTCAGAACAGGGACTAAAAAATACAAAGTTCCCTTACTACTTTGTTCTGTCTCTTCCCATTTTGGGGGAAAATATAGGTAATAGTCAAGGAGATTTTTTTTTAAATAATTTATATTTTTATTTTTTATAAACATATATTTTTATCCCCAGGGGTACAGGTCTGTGAATCACCAGGTTTACACACTTCACAGCACTCACCAAAGCACATACTCTCCCCAATGTCCATAATCCCACCCCCTTCTCCCAAACCCCCTCCCCCCAGCAACCCTCAAATCAACAAGTCAGGAAATGACAGATGCTGGAGAGGATGCGGAGAAAGGGGAGCCCTCCTACACTGTTGGTGGGAAAGCAAGCTGGTGCAACCTCTCTGGAAAACAGCATGGAGGTTCCTCAAAATGTTGAAAATAGAACTGCCCTATGACCCAGCAATTGCACTATTGGGTATTTACCCTAAAGATACAAACGTAGTGATCCAAAGGGGCACGTGTACCCGAATGTTTATAGCATCAAGGAGATTTTTTGAAGGGAAACTTGCAGAAGGAAGTTGAAAGATTTAAGTTTAAATTGTGAGACGCTGGGTATTTTGAACACCTAACCAACTTAACGAACACTTACGATTTATTCATTGCTGTCTGTAATCTACTTTAGAATCTGTTAAAAATTTTGAGCCATCGCATATTCCATTCAGCTTAAGTATGTAATGAAGTGTAATGTCTGCCTTTCTTTAGTCTAACAACAAGTCTCATTGTCTGGAGTCTAGAAATATTTGATTATATGATCTATCTGGCTCCTGTCCCTAAAATTATAAGAAGGGCAGTGAGGGGGAATAATTTTCTTGATCAGTTAACTCCTAGCAACAGCATATTCTGGAAACTGAGATGAACCCCAAAGACAGCAGACTGGGGGTGGCGTAGGTCAGTTTCTTATCCCTGAAGATAGCTACCAATTGGATCTGAGAAGCTGCAGGGATAATTCTTGTCCCTTTGTAATCAGGGAAGAGATTGCTCTTTCAGCAGAAGGTGGCCATTTTGCAAACTGAAAAAATTGGAGAAAATCAAGTTAAATGTAGAGTATGTCTGGTGAAAGAACCTGAAAGCTATGAAGGGAAGAAGTAGGCAAAGGACACTGAACACTGTTCTATATTCCTTAAGTGAGCACCAGGGGAATGAAGGGTTTGACATTTGTCCTCCCTGAGGGTTTAGGGGATTAGTAACATTTGGAGTTAGAAGGGACATCAAGAAACCCCAATTCCAGTGTCACTTCCTCTGGAATCCTTCCCTGATATTCCCGAGTATATCAGACCTGTGTATTGTATTATTACAATAACAGCACCTTTGTCTTCCATAGTTCTTATATTCCTCATCAGGAGCCAAATCTGTTCCAATGTTACACTCGATTCCCACCACCCAGCATGGTGCTGCACACAGGAGGCATTTTGTGTATCTTTGAAATAACAAATTTATTACATTCTCTTTAGGAGGCATATGAAACAGATTAAAAAAAATAAAATTCAAATGACAGAAAAAACTGAAATGTATTAAGCATAAATATAAATATTTTGGAACAATTAAATTAAAATTTAGTTTTAATTAAATTAAATTTTAATTAATTTAATTAGATTGATTTATTAATATAATTAATCAATATTAAATAATGATCAATTATTTGTAAATTATTTATAAATAAATCATAAAATAATAAATAGTTAGCATTTAATTAATTTGAATTAATTAAAATCTGGAATGCAGTGATGTAGTTAAATGATGTAAGGAACTTAAAATAGAAACCCAAGAAATGGCAGCACTTTTCTTTTCTTTTCTTCAAAGCCTTCTGCTTCTGCTTGTGGTTGGGCTATGGTCTGTTCTCTCTGAAGACAGGACAGATACTGGGCACCTGCGAGGCTAATTTTGCCGCTGTTTTAGCCTTGTTCCCCTTTGAAAAATCCCAGGGAAATGCTCTGATTGGAAACCTCGGGGTTGTGAGCCAATACATGTTCAAGGCTTAGCATACGCTGCATGTTTCCTATTCTGGTTAGTTTTGTTTTGTTTTGTTTTAAGATTTTTAAATATATCAATTAATAGAGAGCCAGGAAATTTTAATTATTAATACCTCTCAGGAAAAGAATCTATCCAAGATGTACATTATCATTCAAATTAATAGTTACCTTTATCATGAATTTCAGCAGACTTATTTTTTGTAACAAATTCTCATTTTTATTTTCATTTATTTTTATTTTTTACTGCTTTTTTATTATTTCTGTTATGTTAGTCATCATTTTTTTTAGTTTTTAATTTTTTTATAAACATTTAATGTATTATTAACCCCAGAGGTACAGGTCTGTGAATCGCCAGGTTTACACACTTCACAGCACACTCACTGTATCACATACCCTCACCAATATCCATAACAGTCATCATGAGTTTTTGATGTAGTGTTCCATGATTCATTGTTTGCATATAGAACCCAGTGCTCTATGCAATATATGCTTTCCTTAATACCCATCGCTGAGCTAACCCATCCCCCACCCTCCTCCCCTCTAAATCCCTCCATTTGTTTCTCAGAGTCCATAGTTTTTCATGGTTCATCTCCCCCTCTGATTCCCCAGCCTTCATTTTTCCCTTCTTTCTCCTAATGTCCTCCATGCTACTCCTTATGTTCCACAAGTAAGTGAAACCGTATGATAATTTACGTTCTCTGCTTGACTTATTTCACTTAGTATAATCTCCTCCGTCCATGTTAATGCAAAAGTTGGGTATTCATCATTTCTGATGACTAAGTAATATTCCATTGTATATAAGGACCACATCTTCTTTATCCATTCATCTGTTGAACCCTTCATGTTTCCTGCTATGATGCACAAGGTAGAAGGGAATAGGATCGCTCTCCAAAACAAGGTGCTGCCATTCAAGAGGCAATTAAAATTTAAAGCAAAAAGAACCGGTATGACTACCTGTCCCTTTAGCCAAGAGAAGTTCCTCCTGAGGTCACAAAGAATCAACCCTTCCTTCCCAGAGCTCATTTCTCATTCTTATGATAATTTAGTATGATGGACTCTTTCCTCAGAACTGATCTTTGGACTTGACAGATTATATAAGTGTGTGTATGCATATATATCTAGATCAAACATGTATGTATACATCATGTATGTGCTCCTGGATTCACAGCAGTGCTCTTCATGAATACATTGTTGCTACTCCTCATATAAGGGGTGCTTCTCTACAACAGCTGACTTTACTGAATGTGTAAGCTAACAAAGACTCTGGGAGTTACAGAGTTACATGTCTGACACCACAGTATGATACAAGGATCATTTCCCTACTCAATGAGAAGTCCTTGAATACAAGATCAGTGAGTTTCTATCTCTGTATCTCGCACAGCCCTTACCATGAAATTTAGAACATAATAGGTATTCATCAGCATGCGAATGAATGAATGAATGAATGAGTAAAATATGTATCACTAAAAACCACAAGCTAACTAATTTTTTGTACTTAGGATTTCATAATTCATCTATAACTGACTTATGATTTTTCTTATTAAATCTGAGCATGCTATTTTTTTTTAAATTTTTTATTTTTTATAAACATATATTTTTTATATACATATATTTTTATCCCCAGGTCTGTGAATCACCAGGTTTACACACTTCACAGCACTCACCAAATCACATACCCTCCCCAATGTCCATAATCCCACCCCCTTCTCCCCAACCCCCTCCCTATTTTAATTAAACTTTTTATTTTAAAGATTAACTAACTTTATTTAAACTTTAATAAAATTTAATAAACCTAATCCTTTTAATAAACTTTATTAGTATCTTGCCATTCAATTTGCTAATTGAATTAAGAGGCTGACATCTCTGGCTTTTCTACAATATGATATTTATTCACTTTTTAAATTAAAAAAAAAAAGATTTTATTTATTCATTTGACAAAGAGAGAGGGAACATAAGCAGGGGGAGTAGGAGAGGGAAAAGCAGACTTCCACTGAGCAGGGAGCCCGATGCAGGGCTCCATCCCAGGACCCTAGATCATTACCTGAGCTGAAGGCAGATACTTAGCAACTGAGTTACCCGGGAACCCCTATAATATGATATTTAGAAGCAATACTTAAAAAAAAAAAAAAGCAATACTTCATCCATATGAATTAGTTTCTTGTGAAAACCCCTGCCATAAAGAATAAATAAGTAAAGGTTGTTCAAAATGAACACAAATTTACAATTTACCCTGTATCTTAAATTAAATGTGGACTTGTTAATATCCTTTTCCTACAGTTGATAGTTGCCCAGATTTTAACTTTATCAAAGATATTTCCTCTTCAAATGACCAGATTTCAGTTAAATTGATTTAGTTGAAATTTTAGGGAGTTTCAGTTGCAGAGGTAGTACAACTTTACTTGGGATTTATTTTTTAGAATATATGAGCTTTTTTGTTGACGTTTGTCAGCATTAATGAATCAAAAGAACTGAGTGAAAGGGATGGGCTGATTCTGAAGACTTGAGAAAGGGAGTTCTTTGGGACCATGTTGCTTGTTTCAGAAGGCGGGGCAGTGAACAGTGTCTCAGATATTGATTTTCTGTCTACCTCCTGTTGTCTTTAAATGAAAGAGTGTAAACTAGGTAGACATATAGGTAGACAGAAGGAAAAAGAGCAATCTAAGCAAGGTAACAACTTAAACTACAGCATTTTCTGTTAAAGACCTGTGAGCTTTTCTGTGAAACTGAGGGAATCCCAGCAAGTCGCAGGGTGAGAACAGTGGAACTGGCAGCTATTTCTGAAGAAAGCTCATGTGATAGACATCTGCAAGAGGTCAATAAAAGCATGCAAATTTGATACACTCTCCTTCACTGAATACAAATATTAGTAGTGTTTTGTTCATTGGAATTCCCAAAGCCTAGGTCTGGACTCTCTGGATGGCTTCTTTTTGTGCAAATGGGTGCATCTCCTTCGAAAAAGCTAACACCAGGATGCCTGCCCTGTGATAGGATGCCAAAGGACAGCCGCTTTTCTTTGTAGCTGGAGGTGAGTATAATCACAGGCACAACAGGCAATTAGAACCCAGGAAATAATGCAAGGGCAAAGAGAGCAAGGAGGGAAGTAAAGTCTTGGGTTCTTGGGGCCTGTGGAAGACAGGGGCAGGAGATAAGGATCAACCTAAGAAACCAGAGGATGAGGAGGACCACACCATGGAGTAAACCAGGAAGTTCTCCTGTCTTGGGATTAGTACTTAGTCTGATAGAAAGGTCCAGTTGTCCCATGGCCATCATCTGATATAGTGCACCCTTAGTCATTGTTGAATTGTATTAAAGGAAGGAAGAGAGTAATAAAACTTAGATTCGTAAACCAGACACTCACAAGACTTTGATTTAAATTATTTTCCCTCTTTAATGAATGAGGAGAATAAGAATGAGAGAGATCACCTTGCTCAAGGTCCCACTGTGAACCAGCCTTTCCATCGTGATCAGAGCCCATGGCAACCTGATCCAAAACCTAAGCCTGCGAGCCTGTGGCATCCTGCCTTCATTGATTAGGAAGGAAGGGGGGAAGGTAGGAGATCAAGATCAGAGGTAAGAAGAAGTAAATGTGTGTGTTTCAGAGGATGGGGTGGAGGACAGGAGGAATAAAGCTTTCTGTTCCAGTTCCTGGAAATGGTTGTTCTGCCAGGAGTCTGAATTCTCTGACCTGAATGTAGAAGAGGAGATGGGTAATATGTTCTTAGTCAGGTTATATGTCAGGTTGTGATTTCTTAGTATCTGGCAAGAGCAATCTCATCTCCTGGGACCAGAGCTCATGGTACTCAGTGGGCTGTGTGAGTAGACCTCACAGTAAACAGGTATAGAGCCAAAAGTGAGAAGCTGAAACTTGGGGTTAGACACATTTGAAGCATGGTCTTGGTTTTGTTACTTGTTTCTAAGGGGAAACTGGATATATTAAATGTTCTGTGAACTTTAGCTGCAAAATAAATAAAAGTAGATATAATTTATTCCTCCAAGAATTCTTGAGACAATTCAGTGAGCTAATGTATTTCCATGGGCCTAGTACAATGCCTGAAAGATTGCATGCTGTTAATATATTGATTCCTGCTCTTCCTAACAGAATACTTCTCCAATGTCAGCACACTTTATTCCATGCTCATACCCCAAGTCACCCAGTGCAGCCTCACGTGCCAAATAATTAGATCTGGATAGATCTTGGTGAAGTTGGAGAGTTGGCGAAGACTGAGTTCAGTACAACAGAATATCTACGGTGAATTATTTTGTCTTTTAAAGACACTCATTCTGATGACCTCATTTGCATAATTTATTTCTATCAGGCTCCATTTCAACTTCCAACTAACCAGGAAAACTGGAGAGACAGGATTTGCTCTTCCTCTTACATGTGTAATTTTTATTATTAGCCTAAAAAATCATTGCTCTTAGCATCACTGTTTTCCTCTTTGTTATTCATCTCTGTGGAAAGAGAGCCCTCATCCACACTTAAATACTTGAAAGTATCTTTCAAGAAATTTGGGAAAGTTTTCGTGGGTGATAGGTAGAATCCTTTCTAGTGTCCTTACAGTTGTGGCTTGCAGGAAATGCTCACACAACAACACAAAATGCCAGCCCTACTCTGAGTACATGGATTTCTTTCTTTCTTTTTTTTCCTGCACTGCTCTCTCTTTAAGACCATTTCATGGCCTTAAAATCTGAGAAACCCTGGAAATAAGAATTAGTGTAGCAGTGATAATGCTTCAGCTATCCTACTCCAATACAAAGAACACATGCTTCCTGTTTCAGATCAGGTCAATAACATCTTTCATACTTCTTTCACAAACTGATACTGAATAATACATGTATAGTACAATTTGATACAGTGTAAAATATGTAAGGGATAAGTTATTTTTTGATGATGCTTATTCCTTCCTCTGCCTCATTTCCAGTGCTTGGACAGCTGATTAACAATGGCCTCTTTCTATGTCTGGTGGCAGAGGCTAGAAGTGAGGTTCTCTTGCATATGTATAATGTAATATCTTTTTATCTTATTTTATCTACTATGCAAAATATTTTTATCTTATTTTTGTTTATTTTATTGCATATTTTGTTATTTGGCTAATGAGCTATTTGACTTCGCATTAGGAGCCTCAATAGTGCTGCTTTGGTCTTGGAGAAGATAGAGGGTCACTTGCAGGAATTTTCAAAACCTGGAGGGCCAAAATAACTCATTTGTAATAGCATATGATATATGCATTTTATTTTTTAAAAGCAACTGAAATACAGTAAGACTTCACAAAATCTTCCTGAGAGATGGATAAATGCAAAATTGAGAGGGCTGAAGCGATGTTGAGAGTTGGATTAAAAAAGTTTTGAGATGATACTATTGCAATGATTTTTTTAGAAACACGACTGCATAATTCTTGAAATCCATGATAGTTTTAATTCATCTATTCATTCATTAAATGAATAATTACTGAGCTTTCGCTATATTCTGATTGCTGCACATATTTTATGGTTCTATATCAAATTCATTGGTTCAGCTTAAACTTGATTTCCCTGTTTGTCATTCTAGGGCCCATTTGGGCAAGTGACTGTGTCTTTTGTGCAGAGATGACTAGTTCTCAGGGAAGACTGTGGCCTCCAGAGTTGCACCTGAGCAGATCACGATGCACTCAGAGTGGCTGAGTGATTGATGTGTTGTATAAATAGAACACTGGAGACACATATGGGAATAAGAAGAGCCAAATGTCAAAAAAAAAAAAAAAAGCCCTGGAAATAACCATTCAAACATATGCAAATTGCTTAATTAATTGACCTCATTTGTGCATGCAGATATCCTTTGCCTTTCCCTTTGTGAATTGGTTATTTTTCATTGTGCTCCAAAACAATATTCCAAGGCTAATTAAACCCTTTCAAGCTATAGGTTAATATTCAATTCATATGTAAACACATTTATAAACATTAATCAAATTCAAATTACTCATTTCATAAATACTGTTTTATTCATTTTCAGCTAATAGATGTGTTCTCTGCATTTATTCAGTGTTGGTCGTGAGAAGTTTGCATTTGGGGAGATGATAGTTATTTAAATGGCAACCTTGTGTTTACTTTCAAGTTGATTAAGACTTTTCCTAGTTTCCAATTGTTTGTTTCTATAAAGATTTAGCACAAAGGCTTCATTTGGAGTGTTGCTGGGGCGTATAAAATATAATGATGATTATCAGAGAACTGTTTCATCTCAGAGCATTTGTGTTCAAAGAGATGTCAAGAGGAGGTTTACTGCCTGTTCAGGCCAGACTCACAACAAGACAGAATGAATCTTAATGGGTCAACACAATCTCAGATCTAGCCTCAGTTTGATAATATATTTATCTGTCCATTCATTAATTAAATGGCTAATTGATGTATTTGTTCATTTTTATTTATCTACCCATCCACCCAAACATTAATTCACTTGATAGAATCTGCAAAATACCTTCTGTATCAAAATTTAAAAAGTGCTTGATTCAGTGCAGCTACCTGAGCCCTCTCACAGATCCACTCAACCTGACATACCTACATTTTTAATAAACTTCGACAGTAATTATTATATGCATCAAAATTTAATTACTTCGGTCTTACATTAATATATATCATACATGTGTTTGGTGCCAAGCCCTGAAATAGGCATTGGGCACTGGGGGTGTGTTTGTAGATGAGACAGACCGTCTCTTCCTTTAGTCATTGAACTTTTAATTAAATGCAATGAGTGCCATGATAGGGGACACACACGAAATCACAGGTCTATATAACCAGAGATCTTAAAGTAGGGTAAAGGTCAAGAAAGAGCTCCCTGAGTTTATGTTTAAGGAAGCATAAAACTTTAAGGAAGTTTGGATGGGATTCAGCCGCATGAAAAAGATTATCCAGATTGTATGGTTCTATGCTGGTGTTCTGAGTGTGGGGTAGGTGATGAGCATCAAAAAACTGTATACTCCTGGAAGTGTATCATTTAATTCTACCACAGAAGACTGATAAAGTGAAAAATAACTATTGCAGTTACAGACACTAAGTCATACATGATGGAACCTGTTCTGGAGTTTGCAGCCGGTTCACCACTTTCTGACTCTAGGAACAGCATCTTCTTGCATTTTGTCTTCCTTACTATGAAAAGAAGGTACATTATCTCTTCCTCACAAGAAATCTCTGATGGTTGAGTGATACCATTATGTGTACCAAATACTTGAGGAGCTCCAAGAAAGCTGGTGGTTTCGGGGGACAACTCTCTGAGGGGTAGAGAGATATACTAGTGTCTATTTTCCAAGGATCCTGCTGGGAATGGCCCTGGTCAGCACTTTTGGAGCCTTGAGCATCTCTTAACCTCTAAACCTAGAGGAGCTGGAGGCCTGGAAGCCAGAGGAAGTGATAAAAAGGGATTGAAGATGTACAAATGGCTATCAGACACATGAAAAAATGTTCATCATCACTAGCCATCAGAGAGATTCAAATTAAAACCACATTGAGATACCACCTTACACCAGTTAGAATGGCCAAAATTAGCAAGACAGGAAACAACATGTGTTGGAGAGGATGTGGAGAAAGGGGAACCCTCTTACACTGTTGGTGGGAATGCAAGTTGGTGCAGCCACTTTGGAAAACAGTGTAGAAATTCCTCAAGAAATTAAAAATAGAGCTTCCCTATGACCCTGCCATTGCACTACAGGGTATTTACCCCAAAGATACAGATGTCGTGAAAAGAAGGGCCATTTGTACCCCAATGTTTATAGCAGCAATGGCCACGGTCGCCAAACTGTGGAAAGAACCAAGATACCCTTCAACAGATGAATGGATAAGGAAGATGTGGTCCATATACACTATGGAGTATTATGCCTCCATCAGAAAGGATGAATACCCAACTTTTGTAGCAACATGGATGGGACTGGAAGAGATTATGCTGAGCGAAATAAGTCAAGCAGAGAGAGTCAATTATCATATGGTTTCACTTATTTGTGGAGCATAACAAATAGCATGGAGGACAAGGGGAGATGGAGAGGAGAGAGTTGAGGGAAATTGGAAGGGGAGGTGAACCATGAGAGACGATGGACTCTGAAAAACAATCTGAAGGTTTTGAAGGGACAGGGGGTGGGAGGTTGGGGGAACCAGATGGTGGGTATTGGAGAAGGCACAGATTGCATGGAGCACTGGGTGTGGTGCAAAAACAGTGAATACTGTTATGCTGAGAAAAAAAAAAAAGGATTGGAAATTGTGGCTACTTGATGATGGACTTGGAAGGATCAGAGACTAGCAGGAGATCAAGAAAACGATGGGCTTAATCTCCTTGTCTTTCAATTCCCTCATGTGCAAAATGCTACCTGGCAGCATGCTATGAGAATTAAAAGTCTGGAAATATATTCAAGGACTTAAGACAGTTCTTGGAAAGTCATAAGCACTTATAGAAATCCAAGAACATTGACAAATAATTATTTTCTTTGTTTTATAAATCAAGAATCTATGGCTCAGAGTTATTAAGGAGTTGCCAAGACACGGACTTGGGGTAGGAAATCTGACTAAAAGGGATGGAATTCCAAATCAGATCATATTCCTCTGTATGTAGTTTGGATCAGTGTATTTGGAAGTTCTGACTTACTTAGTGATTCCTCTTCTCGACACCAGGATTGTAATTTGCACCAATGTGTGTGTGTGTGTGTGTGTTTTTAATAGCACTTGATTTATTTCTAGCTTTTAAAATCATATTCATTCTAATTATTAAATATGCTCATTTATATCCCAGTTTATTTTTGGATTAGATGTAGAACAATAATTCCCATCTGCAGGTATACCTCTTAAAGCACTTCGGAATGTAGTTATAAAGTTTATGCATCTGTAATAATGAGTATGTTAGTGTCCATACATGTATATACGTGCATGGATGTGTTTTTACCATCTTAGAAATTTTCTGGTACCACTGTTAACCAAATCATTCCATGCAGGACTATGCTGATTGGAGAAGTAGTTGAATATCATCAGAGGTTCTGTAAAACAATGTAAAACAATGCTGAGTTTCTAATCCCTGATTGTACTTCCTGGTTTGTGATTTATAGCACTATGGTAGAGGTGTGATTTACATTAATAGAGGCATGTGGAGGGCATGTTAGTGACACTGGATTCTTCTGTTCTTGGCCATGAGATTTTCTAGAATGTCATAAGTCAGGTAGTTCAAATCCTGACTCTTAACAGGGCACTCATGGGCAACTTACTTAGTACCTCTGAGCCACCTGTTTTCTTATTTGTAAAACTTGGATAAAGTTATCCTACCCAATATAGGGTTGCAACAAGGCTTAAATTAGGATATATTTAATGTGTTCAAAGTCTTGGAAAAATCTCTGAATCCACTGCTGTTCCCTTTCCCAGGGCACCATGCATATAATTCAGGGGGCATGGATGCTGCTGGTACCATTTCTTACCATCTCTGCTCACAAGCATACATATCTTTCTGGCTTTAGGTCATGCCTAGAAGCCACCTCTCCCTGTGGTTCTTGCCGATACCTCATTCCAGTACCAGATTTATAAAGTCCTTATCTATGCTCCCAGAATGCTTTCCACGTGTCTCTCTCCTGTTAAATCTTCCTCTGGATCTCCATACGGTGAGCTTCTCAACGACAAAGGTTGAGTTCATCTCTGTGTTACTAGACAATGAAAGTGAAACTCAAAGCATTTTGTATTATAATATATATTGAATATTACTACCAATTATCATCTCATCAGGGGTACAAAGTGTGTTGCTACTAATGCACATAAAGCAGGCACAGTGTCCAGAGAGGTGAAATTCTTGCTTCTGCTCTGTGTCCTCACCCCTACCCTGGCTCCTTTTTTATCTTAATGTTATATTTTTTTAAAAAATATCTTCAGTTTTCTCCTACTATGTGTGTTGCAAAAAAAAGAGAAATATCACTGAACGAGGCTTGCTTTTGTTTTCTGATTCTTTGTTAAATGGTTAAATGATTGTCTATTTTGAGTAGTGATATACAGCTGTTTCCATAGATACCTGTTCAGAATAGCTAATTAGCCAAGCATGTTTTCTGAAGCCATTTGAATGACATTTTTAAACATTTAGCTTTTATTCAATTAGTACATTTTTCTTATTTCTCTTTGGAAACATTCATAAATGCTACATGATGCTTCAATAGATAAAATGTATTAGGATCAGGTAATGTTGGGTTCCTATGAGGCTGTGCCTGTTTATTACTCCACCTAGAAGTTCTCATTCTCTTTCATGAACTCCCATAGCAGAACCCTCAACAACAAGGCACACTAGAAAACCGCTTATTAGTTGGAAATAGCGTGTGGGGATACTCTGTTTCACTGAAACTTCACGGAGAACCAAAGGATGTCTGTGGAAGCACCATCCTGTTTGTACAGACAGGCATGCTGGCACTCCCCCATGCAGAAGCATGGTGCATCACGTTGAAAGTTTGATGTCTGGGGCAGTGTGACTGTGGGAGCCCAACAAACACCCATCTGAGCCAAGTTTATACAGGTGACAAGTCCTCCTTCCTCCTGACCCATCACACTTCCGCGATTATTCCATTCCATTATGCTCCTGGTTTGTGACGAACTCAAGATCATTCACCATGTTGTACACAGCATTGTGCCTCACACACCTGGTTTCTATAAATTAGAAACCTTTTCTTCCTTTCATTCAGATCATATTTATTGACCATCTATTATCTGACAGACAATAATGGATAAATGCAATCCCTGCCATTAAGGCATCAGTTTGCCCTTGTGTCCCCCCAAATTCTCTGCCCAGTATTTGATAATGATAGAGACGAGATGTAAAACCTATTTCTTGAAACCAGGCTATTTGTAGAATGCCTCACTTAAATCAGCATTTAGTCCAATTATCCATCCCTTGCTTTTCATCAAATACATTCCAAGTGGCCTGAACACCCTTCCTTCTCTTGTTGAGGCTGCCCTCACTCTATGGTCATGAGAGTCTCCTCTCATTTCCTAAACACTAACCACACTTAACTTCCTCTAAGGATACATTATAGGAATTGAGATGAGTGTTTATACATATATATAAAAAACCAAACAACTACTGGCCAAAGTTTTCCTCATCTCATATTCTCATGTTCGATTCTCAAACTATGAGGTAGATACCCCCACAGTATCTATTTCAGGGATGTGGAAACTGGGGATCAGACAGGTGAACTAACATGTTTAAGTTCATGCAGTGATCGACAGAACTAGAGTGTGAACTTGTCTTCTATTGATACCCAAAACAATGTTCTTAAACCTCAGCCCCCAATGCACCTGTACCAAGACTCTGCTTTGCATCTCTTGCTCTGGAAAACAAAAACAAAACAAAACAAAACCACATTTCTTATTTTCTTGAGGGTATGAGCAAAATGTGTAATGGGACACCCTCACATAGCATTCCCTCTGGTACCATCCAGTCTGGACACCACACAGCTAATGGATTCCTAGAACCTGGGAGGTCCTACAGTCACATTGTTTCATTCTCTTTTTCTTTCCTATTGAAATTTGCCTGTGTTGGAAGGAGGTATCTTCATGGGGAGATAGATAACATGCCTAAGAAAAAAAGTATGTAGTTTTAATGATGTCTTGAGCAACATTCTCAGAGGTAAGAGAAGTGAATATGGGGTCAGTTGAAATCGGACACCATCTCTGAGCATCAGACTCCATGAAGGTCAAGATTTCATAAGACTTCCTGATGGTACCATAGGTATGTGCTACCTAAATCATTATCCAATGGTGCGTAAAGGTGTTTGTCCTCAGTTGGCAGCTGGTATTTTTTTTTTTTTAATATTTTATTTATTTATTTGACAAAGAGAGATCACAAGTAGGCAGGGTGTGGGGGAAGCAGGCTCCCCGCTGAGCAGAGAGCTCCATGTGGGGCCCGATCCCAGGAACCTGAGATCATGACCTGAACTGAAGGCAGAGTCTTAACCTTCTGAGCCACTCAGGTGCCCCAGCAGCTGGCATTTTTTAAACAAACATTTGCAACCAGCTTCTAGCCACTTCTTCATGCATAGTACAAGGAAGAATGGCTCAAAAGGAAGACCAGACGTCCCATTTTATGGAAGGTTGCTCCGACCCTCACTCCCCTTGTGCTGGGTCACGGGAATCTTCTCTGTACTTATTCACTTCCTTGAACACGACTCTCTCTGAGTACGAGTCTACCTTTGTGTTATCATTTTGTATTTGTAGTTCCATCCTCCCCCTACCCTCACTGTATCATTGGCACTTGGTATTGGGGGAATTTATTCGATTTATAGATCTGGTGTGTTACACAGGACATGGTTTAGAATCCCTGCTGAACAAATATTTGCAGAGTGCATAGATATATCCATATACCACTGGACGAGATAAGTAAGAGATGCCTAAAACTCTTCAGTGTGATGTGTCAAAATGCAAAAAAAAAAAAAAAAAATACTAATGCAAGGGGAAAAAACAATAAAAAGAACAGTGAGTACTAAACTGTGAAGAATAATTAGAAATCATTGTTTTAAAGCCTTGGGATTTTCCTCAGTGTGGGTAGGTATGAGCGAGAGCAGCTCCAGTGATTACCTCTCTCAGACAAAGGCAGAACCACACAGTTACACAAAGAGGAGTGACTGGTTACAAATTACTGGTCACCTGGTGAGGACTGATGGGTTACTGTGGAGCTAGTGTCCCTAACGGCTGAGCCCCAAGTCTTTTTGTTGAGCCCAGACAGCCAACAAGTTCACTAATCTGTTTTTCTGCTGATTCTGGGCAATTTAATAAAAATCTTGAGTTCCTTCTTCTGGGGTCCTGACCACTTGGTCTATGCCTGTGCCAGTAATAAACCTCTGAAATACTTGATTTTGCTTGTGGGGAGTGTTCTGAAGCTCAATACCTCAAAAGGGGAAGGCCAAGTCTGACCTTAATAGGCAACTTGCCAAAACAACCACCCCACCATCGTGTACTAGAGATGGCACTCATGACCATGACCTGTGAGTGAGGCTGCAGGTTTTTCTATTAAAGCAGTGACCCTTACATTTTCAATGATGCAGATAGAACTGGATGGGGATGGGGCATGCTTGAGCCATGGAACTCTCTCAACCTCCTTTTGGCTGCTGCTGCAGTCCCTGGGGAGTGCTGGAGGCCCATGGCTCTGGTGAGGACAATTTGAAGCCATCACAACTTATCTCCTTCATTTTTCTCTGGCATTCTGCACGGCCTTGTGGATTTGACTGGAAAATAAATACCGGTCAAAATGCAAGACTAATGGAGTTCATTTGCACATGGCCTGAGTCCTTTCCAAGTAACTGTTCTTTTTCTGATAAGTTCATTGTTTAGTAGATTGCATTTGAAAAATACAAAACAGCACAAAGAAGCATCATGCCCAAATAACCTAATATATGTATAACAAAAAAGGCCAAAACATAGACAAAATGGTGCACAAAAAATACCTTAAAAATTGAACACTGCAAATTTGGAAAATATTTAATCTAATTCTCCTTGCTGAAATATTGGAGGTACCTGTGCATTACTGAAGGGTCAGAAAAGCAGCTGACATACTTGACACGGATTTCAGAATCAGTCATTATTTTGAATCTTTGTTCTACCATTGCACAGCTGTGTGATTTGGGTAACTGTCTGTCTGTTGATTTATATATCCAAGCCTCAGTGTTCTTATATGCAAACTGAGAGTGCAAGATAGCACAGAGTGTATGTCTGTTTAACATCCTTTCTTTGACAACACTACCATATCCATTTGGTCCTGATAGGGCTGACAATCAGGACCCTATTTCCCATCAGTCCTTAAATACCATTCTTGACATCATTACAGGATGGACATTTGAGTTCATCACCTTGATCATGAGAAAGTGTTTACACAAAAATTTTTTCCAAGCAGGGCCCATGAGTGTCCTCCCTGAGACTGGTCTATGAACTCGGTGAAAGGAAAATTTCTTGAGGTTTGGATCATGAGTCATAGGCTCTTGGGACTCCAGCAATGATGCCTCCTCTCCTGGGAAGAGCTTTCTTAACTAATGAGAAAGCCAACCCAGGAAGATGAAAGGCAGGAAAATGGAAAGGGAAAGCAAAGTCAAAACAAAATTCAAAACCTCATTTGAATGCCTGAATCGAGCCCTAACTGACTCTGGTCCGAAGCTTGAACTTCACAGTGAGTGCTTTACAAAATCATGTCTTTTGTGAGATAAAACTGAGATGCTGTCATTTGCAGTGGCTGGAGTTCCAATAAAAACACCTAACTTTCAGATTATTTTAAAATTATAGGTTTACCTGGGGCAAAGAACACATTATATGTTAAAAAAAAAAAAAAAAGAATTAGAGGTCTAACACAGGAAACTTGAGGCACACAGTAATCATTCCAAAAATGGCAGGTTCTTTCATTGTTTCTTTAGATGAAGGAAATTGAATGTTCATTGACCAGTTTGCCCTGGACTAAGCTCAATTCTCTTTCTTCTTTGTTGCCATTTTAAAACCTCAAGTCCCATTGAAATTGGTGTATCCTAACAGACTACCCACCTACTACATTAAATATATTTAGTAGAACTTACAAATAGTGTGATGTTCACATTTCTATTCATATTCTATTCTGCTAATAAAAAGAATTTCCTTTAAATGGAAGAGAAGGGTTATGAACTTAATAGTAGTTCTAATAATGCTCTTGTTTATAATAGTTTTAAGGCTTTTTAATGAGGAAGGGGAAGAACTAATATTTATTAAGTGCTC
The DNA here is from genome assembly GCF_030435805.1 of Mustela lutreola. Lineage (NCBI taxonomy): Eukaryota > Metazoa > Chordata > Mammalia > Carnivora > Mustelidae > Mustela > Mustela lutreola. The sequence goes on along the minus strand of NC_081292.1, from coordinate 6,424,719 downwards.
ATTACGTTTCAGGAAACTAAGTGTTAATAAATGTTTTATCTTGTCTGGGTCTCTCTCCAAATATGCAGTCAAGCTCTCCATTCTTAATCCACGGGTGAGTAAACTGAGGCTGAGCGATCTTGAATACCTTAACTAACCCAATAGAAATAAAGAGAGATGGACGGGGCGCCTGGGTGGCTCAGTGGGTTAAGCCGCTGCCTTCGGCTCAGGTCATGATCTCAGGGTGCTGGGATCGAGTCCCACGTCGGGCTCTCTGCTCAGCAGGGAGCCTGCTTCCTCCTCTCTCTCTGCCTGCCTCTCTGCCTGCTTGTGATCTCTCTCTGTCAAATAAATAAATAAAATCTTTAAAAAAAAAAATAAAAAAAATAAAAAAATAAAAAAATAAAAAAAAAAAAAAAAAAAAAAAAAAGAGAGATGGAACTGATATTCAAGCCTAATTATGTCTTCCCCCAAATCCTGGGCTCTTTCTAATGTGCCAAAGTGTTTCTCTAAAGAATAAAAAGAGGTATCTACTGGGAAATTAAGAAGCAATAATGTTCTTCCAGAACAGAATTTTGGAAACGAGCTTTAGCTCCTACATGGCTATCCAAGACAAATTTGCTGTAGGATCCTTGCATTTAGCCATGCCAGGTTTCGCCTTGGAGTATCTGTACCAGCTGTTACTTCTGGCAAAAATGCTTTTCCTACTAGCCTTCTCAGAAAACAGGACTGATTCCTCCCTATGTTCCTATCTCAATGCAAAGGCCAACTGCTCAAGAGAGGCCTTCCCTAACCACTCACCCAAATTAGCCTCTACCTCCCTCTGTCTCTTTATGCCAGTATATTCTCTCCGTAGAACTTACCAATAACCATATTTTTTGTTTGTTCATATCCATCTCTCCTCCACTAAAACCTTATCTTCACAACCAGAAGGAAACTTTTCCTCTTTTTCTACCCACTGAATCTCGAATTCCTTCTAGAGTACTTGTTACATAATATGGATACAATACATATCAGTTCCATGTTGAGCAAACCACTTTTGTTATGAGGCTTCAAAGAGGCACAATGCAATCCAGACAATATTATTCTATCCTTCTGGTCTCTCATCCCCACTGAGTTCCAATACATGCTGTGAGCTGTCCACCATCCCTTTGCTTGCTAGGTACAATGGTGAATGGCAGGGTGTGCTGGAGAAGTGGGGCAGAACAGGCTTCAAAACCTTTCCTCTACGCTATGCAGTCTCCAAGAGAAGTGGCCATCCTCCAGTCTTCGGGGAGGATATAGTGAACACCAGGCCACTGGGACAATTAAAACTGCACAGAGATCTGAGCAGAGGCACTCAGCCAAAACTGGGAGGCTTGCTGGTGAGCTGGGATCAGGCAAGCCTGGATCCTGAGTGCTGGCTCTGTTAGGCATCTTATCCAAGGCAGGTCAAAGCAGGGAGAAGAGATGGGTTATCCTACTCAGGGTCACTGAGGAGAGGCAGAGTCAAAAGGCAGAGAGAACAGAAACAGTCTCCAGGTCTGAGATAGTAGGATGAGAGGAGGGTATGAGATGTAGCAAGGGCCAGGAAGCGGCTCTGGACCCCTAATCTATAGAGGAGCAGGTTGTGAACATGTGCAGAGTGTCCTGAGTGATAGGCTGTGACCCTGACCCAATTTGGTTATTCTACAGAACTTGGCTAGTGCTGGACAGAGGCCAAGGGACAGGGTCAGGTGGGCTCTGACTGCCTCATACAGCTTCCTTCGTTATGGAGAGAAATGTGGGCTGGGTTGGGAACCAGTACATTAGCATCTCGCACAAACCAAGAACTCCATTGCCCTCAATACTTCCCTCCCTCCAAACCCTGCACCCCGATGTTATCATTAATTATCAAACTCAACCTTGTAAAAATTCCAGTTTTCTTTTCTAAGACTCGACTTTTCCTGGCTCAGCAGACTGGCCTCCTGGGCTGCTGCAAAAATCTGTCAACTGATCTCTTTGCCGTCAGTAACAGCCTCCAAATATCTTGTTTCCAGAGTGATATTCTTTAGAAATTTTGACCTTATTCTTCCTGTCCTTGAATAAATGTCTTCAATGGCTTACCACTGCCCACAGGATAAAAACTAAGCCTCTTACCTTGGCAAAATATGTCCTTTATGATCCTTTATGATCAGGCTCCTCCCACTTATGCTATTCTTCTCTCCCTGCTGAATAATAACATGCTTGGAGTTCTGTACGCTTTCTCCTTTTGATTTTTCACGCACTATTTCTTCTGTGGGATATTCACTTTCCTCTACTCTCTACCTGGTACATTTCCAGCACTCATCAGGCTCTGTGCAGTTGTCACTTCTTCTCTTGCATCTTTCCTGAAGACCTTCCCTCACTTACTCTAATGTAGGGGCCCCCACCTGGTCTCTGCAGAGCCCTCTGAGCATGCTTGTCTCTTTATCCTTAGTCTTTCTCCTATAAATGCTTTTTGCCAGCTCTAAAATTTCATGATCCCATGGTCCACCGTTGAGAAGAAACAAGACCTCAAAAGTGTGTGTTTGGAAAAACAAGTGCTTACTCCAGTTGGGAGGGGCGGGAAGATGAGGACACTATGGGTGTGAGGAACCTCCCAATTTCAAAGTTCTCTAGTGGAACTCAGGTGGTTATGATGGAGAAAGTTTTTCTCTGAAATCCCACACTAGGTGTTTCATTAATTTGGTTTTATTCGTTTTATTGGTTGTAAGCCATGGTACTCTAAGGGTTTGTCCTGCAACTGCTTAGGCAGGGTCGTGATGGGAATGTGTGTTTGTGCAAGCATGCAGGACAGTGCACTCCTCTTAGAAGAACCTTGCTGTGAAAAACATGTCACCCAACAGTGCTCAGTCTGGGACAGTTGGCTGCATTCACGCACAAACTCCTTGTCTCACCATGGAGTGGAAATCCGCAGTTCTGTGCTGGCAGATGTCCTTGAACCACAATTGTGACATCCTCTGACTGAGTGTCGGAGACCAGGCAGGGGATTAGGAGAAGTCTGTTTTTACCTGGTATGGAAGATTGGCACACGACACAAGACTCTTATGTGTTACTTCTCTTTTCCCATGGTCTGCATTAATATCTACCTCCAGGCTTAAAAATAGTCCCCAAAAAGGAGGTGTCAGACGAAAGGTAAAAAAGAAGCAGAAGTTTCAGCCAGTCTGTCCCTCCTGTCTTTGTGACCTTGGCCAAATCACTTCCTCTCCCTTCTACATTAAAAGGACTGATTAATCCCTGTCCTGTGTTCTTTCCTGGCATTTGTGAAGATTAAATGTGATAATGGTTGGAAAAGAGCTTGGAGAACTGTAAATTGATGTACAAATGGAAGGGATTAGGGGATTAGATTCAGTTCAGTAGAGATTTTCTCTTTTATAGAACAACCCACTCCACGTCAGCCCCCGGGAACCCACACATGTAACAACCGCCCGAGCTTGTGCCTAGCACCCCCCACTCTCTCTCTCAGAGTGGTTTCCTCAACCTGCCTCCTGCACTCGCCTTCTCCACCCATGCAGATCGTTATCCAACACGACTGTAGGGAAACTGTATTATGTCACAGTTGCCCAAGGACAACGTGCTTGATGAAACGTGTGCGTGTGTGTTATCTGTTGGTTTGGGATTGTTCAGTAGAAGAAACCCGAGAAGGAGACGTCTAAGAGAAACCAGAAAAGCTGTTCTTCTGTCTATCTTTCCTGGGATTGTTTATAAATACGAGGCTGGTAACAAAAGAGTGCTGATTTGTTCCATTCCTCATCTCTTCTGTAAAGGATAATTATTGTCTGATTCTTCTTAAAATGTTCATGATTTCTGTTCTCTGACCCTCTGGTTTGACAGCTGCAGAGTGTGGGGAAGTTTTCGCACTGATGAGCTGTTTGACCTCCCACTAGTCACACAAACTGATCTAAAATCACTAAGAGACTCAGGCAACGAAACTCAGTCTCATGCCGTGTCACTGCGTATTTGCACTCTGGGAGAACACGTTAAATAGCTCATGTCTTGTGCCATTTGTGTTCCTGGCCCCCCTTCCTAAAAGTGAACTCTTTGAGGGCCAGGACTGTGTCTACTCATCTCCACATCCCACACCTAGATCCTGCCTCATGTGGAAGCACCTTATTTATCGAATGATTAAAACATTATATGTACCTGCATACTTACAAACACCTATTTTGTCCTTGTTATCATCTTTTCAGTATACATGAGAAAAATGCCCCTCTTTGAATTAAATAATTCTATCAATATCTTTCCATATAAACACAGCAATATATAATTCAGAGGTTATTTCTGTTTCCTCCCATATATATCTTTGAATTTTTATAGCAGAAAATGTATTAGCTACAAAAAGAGAAAAGCAAGAACAATGTGATTTCTTTCCTCATATGTTTTCAATTTAACTCCCATGAAGTTGACATGCATTGATTGAAAAGCAGAGCCCAAGGAAGAACTCATTTTGTGCTTCTGTGGGGCTTCATATTCTATCTGCTGCAGCAGGGCTGGGCAGGACAGGAAGGCTGGACGTGGAAGGTGAGGTGGGGGGAGGAATGATATCTGAAAGCAGCAGATAGGAAATCAACAAAATAAAAAGGTACAATAGTTATTGGGGTGAGCATTCCAGGCGATAGTCAACCAGGAAAATGACATTTTTTATTCTCTAAGACCCACAGAGGGTAATGAAACCCCTCCCACTATAGCTCCATAGCATTTTACAGAGGTTATTGTCATGTTCTTGCATTCAAAGAGAGCCACACTTGTTGAATTTTATCATTTTCATAGGTTTACAGATAGCTATGGGGGACAGAAATCATTAAAGACCTATATAGACTACTTATACATTCTGGGTAATTAAGGCTCTGTTCTTCCCTGTTTTAAGGATCATATCTGAGTAAATGCACACTAACTAACATTTTATTTAATTAAACCACAGTATACATAAATATAAGGTTGGTATTGAAGTTACACAGATTTGCCTTTATCCCTAGGAGAGCACAGTCAGTTGTCGGTGATGAGAAAGTGGTAGCTAGTGACCCACATTAAGGTGCTTCTAACTTACCACTCTTCAGTAACAAAGATTTGATTTAAAGTTTATGAATGTCTATGTAGACAAGTACTTATTGCCTAAAAATCTGTTGTGTTGACATGGACAACATTCATAGTCAATATATGCTTAGGTGGTGTGTGGAAAGCACTAGTGATACCTGGTGACCATCCCCGTGACTCACAATCTGTTGGTATTTTATTGAGCAGACGTAGTTCCTCCCACACAATGGGTTCAGGGCATATTTCTAACTCTTCTTACTTTCAAAAATCTGAAGAGGGAAGCAACTAAACACAATAGAGTCAATACTGCTAGCATGGGTCCTGCATGGTTCAGACTGTCCAGAGGAGCTAAAGCGGCAGCTCTGTTCCATGTGCTGTGGGCTCGTCCAGGGTGATAATGTGGCATTTTCTGAATTGGACTCAGAAGACAGGCAAAAAGAACCCCAAAACAAGCAAACAAACAAACAAACAAAAGAACAACAACAACAACAAAAACAAAAGAAGGCCAAGTTTCATCACATCACCAATAATGAAGCACTGGTCAGGTCACAGGGTTTCTTTAACCTGTTTTTTATGTGTGTCATGAATAAAATCATGCCCTCCCAAAGCTGTGAGGACTACATTAAGAAATAGTTTAAAGCGCCTTTTCTTGTTCTGTGTACATGACAGAACACACTGATTTGAGGCTTGGACAAGCCGAACACCAAAACTGTCTTCTACACCTGTAAGGGCTTGATAAGAGTTAGGCTACTTCCTTTTTCCATATGGAAGAGAGGAAGCTAAAGATTTTAAAGGTTAAGCAATTTAGCCATACTTTATTCCTTTCAGGGACATATTTAAGATTTGTGCTAATATCTTTGGGGACCACAGGATACTTAGCACTTGGTCATAAAACTTGTCCGTGATTTCTATATTCTCTATCTTCCTCGGTGGTGCATATGACGGTCCTGTCCCCTTCAGAGGTTCTCCCTAAAGAACATGTATGTTGTCTGCATTTCAGACAGCCAACCCGAGAGTGAGTCAGCTCTGCAGGGAAGACTGCTCTCCCCACCAACTCCCTGGCCTGTGTTGCCTCATTGGAGGAGGCTGGATCTGGAAGGAGAGAAATCTCTGTGCTCCCTGAAGGCTCCCAGAAAATCCTCTCTTTTGCTATTATTGGTGCCGTTATCATGGTCCTTGACCCAGGCACTCCAATCACGGGTCTGGGGTCAGAGAAGCAAGTCAAAATAAGAATAGAAACACAAATAGGAAAAATCACATTTTGCATATGCTTTTAAAAGTCCTGGTAGTTGTTCCTTGAAAATGGGCAAACTGCCATTCTGCCCCTTCTCAGGGTTGGTCTGTGTCATCTAGGGGCAGCCCCTGTCAAGTCCAGTCTTAGATACACACTATCATTCTCTTCCTATTATGACTTGGTGGTTGGGTTAAGCTATTAGGCACAGCTATTAGGTTCCAGGCATAAATTAGAAACAGATTTATATACACTTTATTATTTTTTTTCATACCATGAAGTTACTTTTGTGCCCAATAATTATGATGGGGAAATAGGGTCAGTAGAGATTGGGTTGGGGAAGGTCCCATCTGCTCTGGCCTGCTTGACCTGGGGCTAGACACACGGGACTGAAGGAGGCAGATTCAAGAATAGCAGGTGGTATTTAAATTTCTAAGTCAGGAAAGTTCTGAATAAGATGTATAAACAGCGTAATACGTCCACTCTGTCTTGCAAGTCTCACCTCTAAATTTTTAACAGTACTTTACAACTTGAGTTGGGATAGGTTTTAGTGGGTGTACCTCCTCCCAGGATATCCTGGGAATTCCTGCTTGCCCTTTTCTGTAGGAAAACTTCATGACTTGCTCCATACAGAGAAGGGAAATGCAATTAAATAAGTATCAAAATCAGAGAAGTAAATGATATTTATAGTTTCTAGAACTAGCCATAAATGTAGTGACAAATGTCATATTATAGGATATTTAGTCATATTCAGAAATGTGTACAATATATGGTGAAGTACAAAATGTCATAAAACAGTATTTAATCATGTATAAATTGTGTAGATTACATTTGAAAAGGACATACATAGAAGAGAGAAAATAACAGATAGTTAGCTAAATATAGGAAGTTATCACTGACTATTTCCAGGCTACACTCTCTGCCATGGGCAGTGAGTCTCCCTTTGAAAAGAGATTAAACAACACTTCTCCATGTCAAATGTGGTGCTCCCCTTGTTTGGTAGATGTCGTTCTCAATATATTTGGGGACCAGAACATATAACTTGAAAAAACCCATACTTGCACAGAAGGCAAGCACACACTTACTCTGTGGGTCTCTCTGAGTGCTGTGTACCTGCCTGGAATCCCTGAGCATATATCCTTCCGACTGGGAACAGAGTGTCATGTAATGATTTTGGTTCAGTAAGTAGACTGGGTCTACCCTCCCAAACTCTTATCTCCATACTGTTGTTTTCAGTTGTGCTTGGTAGACCAGTTCAACAGTCTATCAAGGCAGAAGTTCCCAGGTGGTATGGTATGGTATGATACATCCAGAGGATTCCATGGTCATTTTACCTACTCTCCCAACATCTTTTCTGCAAGATAGATTCCCTGGATTCACATGACATTATATGAGACCTTTTAAATGTGAATTAAATTCTCCATAATCCATTGAGGAGTCATGCTGACTAAGACCCTATGGTTAGGGAAGGAAAGCAAATTTGCACCTGGAGTATGTGTCTATTATTGTGAGAACAGGCATTTATTTCTGCTGTTTATAGGTTTGACATTTGGTAGTAAGAAGAGATCAATCTCAGTGAGTGAATCTTTGCCTTTAGACCCATGAGTAGTGTTCACCTGTGCTACTGAGGACACTCCATCCAAGTGCCTACTCTGGCAGCTTCTGGGTGGCCAATGACAGAGGCCGGCTGATACCAGCTAGCTTGGTCCTTTTATTACTTGGCTGGAGCTCCTTTCATCATAAATGCTCCCTGTTGGACTTCAAAATGTTGATACTAAGAACTTCACACTTTGTTATCCTTCTCATACATCCATCCCAAACTTCCTTATTATCGGAATTCCAATATTTTCTCCTGAAACCCCTGAACATGTATCCAGATCATTTACTCTTTATTTATTCTAACTTGGGGCTATTTCTTTTTCCACATAAATTGGTTGACCATGTGTACCTCCTGAAGTTTTGCCCACTGGGAGGATTTACCGTCATCATTATCTGTATCTTCAACCATCTCTGAGAGAGGTTGTTGGGATGCTGCTCTCCATGTTTGGCTCACATTTACATCCTGAATCTAGCCATCTGCAAGCCAAGCTTCTGTTTTTCCTCCTAAGTCTGCTGTTCATCTGGAGGGGAGAAGTGAGTTGGGGGAAATTGGAAGGGGAGAAAACCACGAGACTGTGGGCTCTGAGAAACAAACTGAGTGTTTTGGAGGGGAGGGAGGTAGAGGAATGGGTGAGCCTGGTGATGGGTATAAAGGAGGGCACCTATTGCATGGAGCACTGGGTGTGGCGCATAAACAATGAATCTTAGAACACTGAAAACATAAAATAAAACAAACAAAAAAAAGAAGATAAAAAATAAAAATAAAATAATAATAAAACCTCTCATATAACCACAGGGACACATGAAATGTTTCCTGTATACCTGTATGACAGTTTTATTTCCAGTTTATTTTCCTAAAAAGAAAACGGCTGGGTTGAACTTGATAAAATTTGTTAAAACATAATCCAAAGTTGTTCAATCAATTTATACTCAAACTTCAGAGTATCAATTATTTCTGTTTTCCTACATCAAAGTCAATACTTTTATTATTAAATCTTTTAATTTTTCCCATTAGTTAAGAAGTGATATATCCAAATTGCTTTAATTTACATTATTTAAACATTAGAAAGGTTAAGAATCTTCTAGAAAATTTTATCTATTTATTTACTTACTTATTTACTTATTTTAGAGAGAGAGAGAGAGGGAGGGAGCTCAAGAGCAGAGGGAGAGACAGAGAGTGGGATAAGCAGAGAGAAAATTTCAAGCAAACTTCATGTTGATCAGCAAGTCCAATGTGGGGCTCGGGCTGGATCTCACAGTCTTGAGACCATGACCCGAGCCGAAACCAAGAGTCAGATGCTTAACTGACTGAGTCACCCAGATGCCCCTCTTCTAAGTTTTTTAATATTCTAATTTTTTAACATTTTAGTTTTTTCTATCATACTGTTTGTTTATTCTTTTCTTATTTCACAATAGTTTACTTACTTTTGAAAATACTTGTTTGTAGGATTTCTTCATATATTTTATACAGTAATGTGATATATCTGTATGTGTATTTATATGTTTTATCTACTCTCATGCTGTGAGTTATCTTTTAATTTTGTTTATTTAAATATGATTTGTGTCACACATAATTATTTAATTTTAATCAATGCAACCTTATCAAATTATATTTTAATTTTTTTGTTTTTATATCATGCATTTTACCAAATAATGTTGACTAAAAGGAATTTTTGTGCTTAAAATTTTTTCTTCTGGGCACCTGGGTGGCTCAGTGGGTTGGGCCGCTGCCTTCGGCTCGGGTCATGATCTCGCATCCCAGGATCGAGTCCCATATCGGGCTCTCTGCTCGGCAGGGAGCCTGCTTCCTCCTCTCTCTCTGCCTGCCTCTCTGCCTACTTGTGATCTCTCTCTGTCAAATGGATGGATGAAATCTTTAAAAAAAAAATTTTTTTTTCTTCTATCTTGATCTTTTTCCACCTGTTCTCTATGTATATATCTGTATCATGTCTGTATCTATCCCCCACCCTTGTCCAAATCCATCTATATGTGATATGTGTGCATGAGTTTAATATCAGATAAAGATCTCATTTGTGTTTTTCTCATGTAGGTGATAAATAGTCTCTATATAACTGTAATGTCATCTTTGTCATATATCATGTATCAAATTGTCTCAAATACACCCATACAGGTGCACAAACTTTTTTTTCTTGGTTCTTTAATATGTTTCTTATTGTATTGTTTTTTTAATTTATTTTTTCTATCCCTACTCAAATCTCTTACTGTTCTTTCTGTGTCCTTATAATGTATTTGAGTTTCAGTAAGCTGAGTTTCCTGCCCTTCTACTCCAACTTGTGATTTGATGTGGCCGTCCTTGGATTTGCATCTTTCTGCATAACTTTATGTATTAGCTTGTTATGTTACACAAAATCACATTGGTTTTGATTAAAGACTAATTGGCAGTAATCTCAACACCTTTACAATATTGATTGTCTTCTTTCAAAGCACAAAATCTATTTTAATAATTTAGATCTTTTTGTGTGTTTACACTGTTCACAAGAATAATTTATTTTAATCAATTATTCCTGATGTTTAGAACATTATTGGTATTTTATTGTGATCCTATCTTTAGCAACCTTGATCTTTTTAATTCTAATAATTTGAAAACTGTCATTTTTCTGGGTATTATCATATTGTTCATCAATTTACCATGGTGACAACTTGATTTTTTCCTTTTTGGTCCTTATACGATTTCTTCTTCATTTTTGTGGCCTTACTGCCCCGACAGGCATCTCCAGTACCCTGAAAGTAAGCATTGTGTGCTGGTTCCTGAATTTAAAGAAAAACTTTTCACATTCTCAGGAAGACACTATTAATGCAATTAAAGTAGTTTCTTTATTTTGATCTTAATTCCATTCTAATATATGCATTTTTGTCTGTACATTTTCATTTTAAAGTAGTGTTTGCATGTTCACTCAATTTGGAATACTGTGTAATTTATATTGTGACTTCTTTTTCAACACAGAACTTAGAAGCTTAGGGTTTTTTAAGATTCATTTTGTTCTAAATAAAGTTTAAACATTATGTCATTTTTGTATCATCTATACCAAATTGTTTACATCACCCATTATTTCATGATTATTAAGGGTGCACTTAATATGTCATAAGAAGAGCATTGCACAAAGTTAAGATTAAGAACTACTGCTGGTAACAAGGTGCACTGTGGAAAGCAGCCATTTAGAGAACCATGTGGCTAGTCCTGCCTGCCTTCCTGAAAGCAATGAGGAGGTAGGCTGAGGTGGTTAACAAAGGCCCACTCAGGTGACTGGGCATGTGCTGTCAGTCCAACCACTGACATTCATCTACAGCCCCACATGTTCCTCCCCACACAGGCTTTGTCAGAGGCTAGAAGTTTTGTTTTCAGATTTCTAAATGTTTGCACATTTGGTCTTTCTTTTGTGATAATTTTTTTTAGAGGGGCATTGAGAGAGAGAGAGACTGTGTGCATGAGCCAAGAGGGAGATGGACTCAGTCCCACGACCCTGAGATCATGGCCTGAGCTGAAATCAAGAGTCTGATACTCAACCGACGGAGCCCCCCAGGTGCCCCTATATTAATTTCTAATTCTCTGGCATTATGGTATGAGATTGTGTTTTCATGATATTGGCTCTTAGTTATATTGATTGAGTCTTGCTTTACAGATCATTATGTGATCAATTATTATTAAATTTTCATATTTGCCCAAAAGGAATGAATGGATGATAATCTATAAATGATTAGAACACTTTACTTGTTTGGAGCAGTATTGAAGAAATATCCATTAGATGAAGTCGTTATCTGCTTTCTTAACTTCTGGATGAAGGTCTGGCAAACTGTCCCACTGGTCAGATTCAGCTCACAGCTCAGGCTTGCTCTGTGTGGCTTATGAGTTCAGAATGGTTTTTACATCTTTAAAGGATTTTGTATATGAAAGAGAGAGAGGGACAGAGAGAGAATACAATTACATAGATTGTATGTAGCCTGCTAATCTTAAATTATTTACAGAAATGTTTTTACAGAAAACATTTTACAATCTCTTTTATGTCTTTAGTATTTTTTTTGTCTGATTGATTTATAATTTTCCACAAAAATGTGTTAAAATCTTTCATTGAGTATTCCTTAATTAATCAACTGTCATTTTGCTTTTACTTTTAGCATCTATGTTTTTAAGGACTAATAGGTCCGGGATTATATCTTTCTGGTGAATTATTCATTTTATCATTTATAAAGGTCACCTTTATCCATATTAATGCTTTCTGCATTCACTTAATTAGTATCCGTCTTGCCTATATTAAAAGAAAGCTGGTATCCAAATATGGGTATCAGAGGTAATATTTTCATAAGGGATTTTTTTTTTTTTTTATTGTTGGTGTTGATTGGAAAACTTTAGATTTTGGAAATATTGCCATGGAAAAATTTTCACTTACCCTTCCGTGGAAGTCCCAGGGATGTCCTGGGTTTGAGATGAGTTCATTTGTTACTGGTTTAAAGATGACTGAGAGGGGTGCCTCAGTGGTGCAGTCTGTTAAGTGTCCAACTTTTCATTTCAGTTCAGGTGAGTGAGGTAGTGGGAGAACCGAGGATGATCTGGGAGATTACTGAGTGGAATCAAGCCAGGAAGTGATGTAAATTGTTCCTGCTATCAGCCAGACTCAATCACAAATTCCTCCCTACAAGAAGAGTTAGCAATTTTGGATCCTGGCTAAACGGTAACAAACCATGTGTCAGTAACACCTTTATATCGTGAAAGGGAAACACGCTCTTTGATGAATAGGTACAGCCTTTGTCACAATAAGATTTGTTGAATGAATATATAATTTCAGCACACTTTGTTCCAAGTAAGATTGGGATATGAGAAACTCCAAGCAAATTCTGTATTTCTGTTTTTTGTTTGTTTGTTCCATTTTCTTTTCCTTTTGTTTTTGTTCTCAGAGAGAAAAGTATTGAATAATATTGGATAATATTCTTGAATGTGGAGGAAACTGGGACTCTCAGAAAATGTCATTAAGAACAGGGCACAGCCATTGTCCTTCTGAAGAAATTAAAGACAGTGTTAGGATTGTTAGGGTAGCAAATAGCCTTTTGGAATTCTCTGAGGGGCTGATAATGGTTTCCTGAACCAGACACATCTATTCTTCTATCATTGACATATCTTGCCAGGTTTTGGAAGATTTCAGAAGATAAAGGAAAGAAAAGAAATAGAAGAAAAAAAAATTTATTGCGCTTCTACAATGTGTCTGGCCTTATCATAGCTACAATACATAGATTATCTCATCCAGTTATTTCCATAACACCATGGAAATATATTAGAATATTGATTTACATATAAAATTAAATATAATAAAAGTGCAACAGTAATAAGAGTTAACATTTAGGGTAGTGGGGTTATGGACACTGGGGAGGGTATGTGCTATGGTGAGTGCTGTGAAGTGTGTAAACTTGGTGATTCACAGACCTGTACCGCTGGGGCTAATAATACATTATATGTTTATAAAAAATTTTTTTTTAATTTAAAATATTTTAAAAAAAGAGTTAACATTTAAAGATTTCTTACCATGAGTGGTGTTTTATACAGGCATTCTCCTTTAATCTCCTGGATAACGTCATGAATTTGGAAGCTTCATGATGTTAAGAGATGTGTTTAAGATCATTCATGCAGTAAAAAGTAGAGAACAGGCAAGAGCATGGGTAGATCTTCCAGTTAGTTATAAACTAGCCTTGAGATTTGACCAAATTCCGGCCCTCCCCAACCAGGCTGGCAACTTTGGTCTTCCGTAGCCACTTACTGTCACTTGCAAGCTCCCAAGTGGAGGAAAACTGAAGGTCACATGGCATGTGAGTGGAACTAGTTACCTGCAGCAAGGAGGAAGCAGTAGCAAGAAGGAGGCAGGGACAATATAGGGCAGTGAGCTGGCAGGAAGGATCCCTGAGAGCAGAGCTGGGAGGAGGAGGCTGCCAATCGTGAGATGCAAGGACAAAGGGCTTCTGCTCTGGGTGCTCTGTGCAGTGTGGTATGGGAGTTATCAGGTGACATATGTCTTTGTCTGTAATTCTGCAATGTCTGTTAGAACTTGTTGGTGCCGTGGTTCTGGGGTAATAAATGCATGCAGACAGCTCATGAGCCAGGTAGCTTGTGTGTATTTAAAAGGAAAAACAACAGACATCCTTGGACAATGCCACACATTCATTCTCTAGTTTGATTCTAAGGCCATATGGGTCTGTGTGTGTGTATAAATACATGCATACATATGTGTGTGTATGTGTCTATGTGTACACATGTGTGTATACATATGCATATATTGAGAATATATGCATGTATGTATGTATGTATCTATCTACCTATATGTATGTATGTTATTATCTTTCAACTCTCTTAGCATTTCTCAGCTGAAAAAAACTTCATTATCAGTAATAGCATTCTTTCTGAGGATTGAGAGGTTGGGTGAAAGCACATGCCTCAATCTTATTTTTCCACTTGCTCCAAACTTTTTGACCTAAAAGAGAAGAATATCAGGTGATAATTTTCCCAGTCCTTGAGGGAAATAACAATAACCTTACATTGCTCCAAGCTATCTGCTCTAGTGGTATTGCCCCTGTGTGTCTTTACATATTGTATTAGCCAGAGTTCTCTAGTGAAACAGACCAATAGGAGATGATACATAAATAGATAGATTAGATGCATAGATAGATAGATAGATATAGATGATAGGAATTGGGTCACACAGTTACAGAGGCCAAGAAGTCCTACCATCTCCCATCTGTTAGAAAAACAGGAAAGCTAGTGGCTTATTTCAGGCTGGGTCTGAAAGTCTGAAAATTGGGAGCTGATTGGTAGCATCCCAATCTGAGTCAGTAGATGTAAGAATCAGGAGGGCTGATGTTGATGCCAAGAGTGAAAGAAGATGGATGTCTCAGTTTGAGCAAAGAGAGAGTAGATAATGGATTTGCCCTTCCCCTTCTTTTTGGTTCTATTTGGACCCTCAAAGGTTAGGGAGCTGCCCACCTACTCTAAGAAGGATTTTCTTCTTTGCTCCATACACCAGTTCAAATGTTCATCTCTTCTGGAATCACCCTCACAGACACACACAGAACTAAAGCTTTACTAGGTACCTGGGCATCCCTGGTCTAGTCAAGAAGACACAGTGAAATTAATCATCAAACATATGTAGTCTTTGTTTGGGATCAAACTCCACTAGCCTGGGAGAAAATGTAATTTTGTTGAATACCTTTTTTTAAAGATTTTATTTATCTATCTATTTATTTATTTATTTATTTGAGAGAGAGAGAGAGAGAGAGAATGCATACATGAATGCTAAAACAGGGGCAGAGAGAGAGGGAGAAATAGACTCACCACTGAGCCCAGATCCCATCACAGGGCTTTATCCCATGCACTAAAATTAGGACCCAGCTGAAGGCGGATGCTTAAGCAACTGAGTCACCCAAGTGCCCCTTGCTGACTCCTTGTTATGTGCCAAGTAGCAGACCTTTACCTCTGTTAGTCTTAAATGATCCTTCTTATTACATTGAGAGGGTGATAGAAATCTCATTTATGTATTTGGGGATCGAGGCTCAGAGTACTTAAGTAACATGTTCTATATCATATGGCCAGTATATAATGAAGATAGGAATTAATCTAGCTCTCACTATCCCAAAGGCTACAGAATTTCCATAAAGTCTATGGATTTCAAGTTTTGGTGTACTTCAGAGTCTGTATTTCAGAATTTGGAAATGAAAATCTCTGAGTCCTGCCCTGACCATGTTGAATCTCGATCTGTTCATATTTCGCCATGTTTCTTTTAGGACAAACAAATGAATAAGATGAATGTTGGTTTTTAGAAACTAATGAGCACTGCGGGGGGTATAAGAAATTAATGAATTTTTGAGCACTACATCAATAACTAATGGTGTGTATATGTTGGCTAATTGAACATAATAATAAAAAACTAATACAAATGAAAAGAAATTAAAAAATGAAATCCCCACATCAGGATGGTCAACTTATATATTCTTGAAGATTCAGTCTTCAGAATTTGTACTAGTTATTTATTGCCATGTAACAAATTGCCCCAAAACTTACCAGCTTCAAAAAATAAGTATTGATGATTTCACATATAACGGAGTTCAGGACTCTGGGCATAACTTAATTGGAAGGCTCTGACTCATATACTCTTATGAGGTTTTAGTCAATCTGCCAAGTAAGGCTGTGGTCTTATTTGAGGTCTTGATCCAGTGAAGAGCTTCCCCTTCTAAGCTCACTTATATGGCTGTTTGTGGGCCGTGATCCCTCACTATATGGGCCCCTCCACAGACTTACACATGGAATGGCATCTGGCTTCTTTCAAGGAAAGAGATCTTTAAGGGGAAATGAGAATGTCACAATCCTTAAAACCTAATCAGAAGCGGCACCCTTTTACTTTGGTTGTATTCTATTTGTTTGAAGTGGGTCAACAATTCCAGCCCATATGCAAGGAGGGAAGGTATTATTCAAGGTCATGAACACAGGCTTGATTGGGGGCCGTCTTGGAGACTGTTCACCACACACATATCAGGTGATATGTAGGGCAGGTGAAAGAAGGCTGGAGGAAGTCAAAGAGTGATTTGAACTTTTTTAGAGATTGGTGTGTCACTAATAAACACTTGGATTAAAAGAACATCTGATCCAAAGTTATCTTTGCATATGAAGACTACCAACAGAATTGAAATTAATAGTCCCTGCTCAAAATATTAAAATAATAGTGCAATAATAACTATTACCTAACTGCATTCTATGTTCTGATCTCTTCAGAGGAAAATTAAAGGTGTTACATAATGTGGTTATAGTCTTATGACCTTCTCCTTCATTATTGCTCCTTTTTCATTGGTTTGTAGAATGGCAAAAATAATCAGATTTGGGAGTAGTAAACCTCTAGCTTTGGCTCTGCCATTTTTGGCTCACCAGCCTTAGTTTCAATATTATCATATGGAAAAGAATAAAATCTATATCAAATATATACAATACATATAATTATATATGTATCATGTATATATATTATAATTCTATATTATATAACTATAGTTATATATAATATGTAATGCAACTATATTAGTAATTGTTATATACATAGTGCATAATGATATATAATTATAATATGTATTATAATTACAATATGTAGTAATATAACACAATAAAACAAGAAAAATTATATGAAAGAATCTATCATAGTGGAGATAGTTGTGTATAGATGTCACGGTAAAAGAATCACATATAATCTCTGCCCTAGACAAAATGTCCCTCAGACATATGCACATATCTTTTTTTAAATTTATTTTTATTTTCAGCATAACAGTATTCATTATTTTTGCACCACACCCAGTGCTCCATGCAATCTGTGCCCTCTATAATACCCACCACCTGGTACTCCGACCTCCCACCCCCCGCCCCTTCAAACACCTCAGATTGTTTTTCAGAGTCCATAGTCTCTCATTGTTCACCTCCCCTTCCAATTTCCCCCAACTCCCTTCTCCTCTCTATCTCCACATGTCCTCCATGCTATTTGTTATGCTCCACAAATAAGTGAAACCATATGATAATTGACTCTCTCTGCTTGACTTATTTCACTCAGCATAATCTCTTCCAGTCCCATCCATGTTGCTACAAAAGTTGGGTATTCATCCTTTCTGATGGAGGCATAATACTCCATAGTGTATATGGACCACATCTTCCTTATCCTTTCATCCGTTAAAGGGCATCTTGGTTCTTTCCATAGTTTGGCGACTGTGGCCATTGCTGCTATAAACATTGGGGTACAGATGGCCCTTCTTTTCACTCCATCTGTTTCTTTGGGGTAAATATCCAGGAGTGCAATGGCAGGGTCATAGGGAAGCTCTATTTTTAATTTCTTGAGGAATCTCCACACTGTTCTCCAAAGTGGCTGCTCCAACTTGCATTCCCACCAACAGTGTAAGAGGGTTCCCCTTTCTCCTCATCCCCTCCAACACATGTTGTTTCTTGTCTTGCTAATTTTGGCCATTCTAACTGGTGTAAGGTGATATCTCAATGAGGTTTTAATTTGAATCTCCCTGATGGCTAGTGATGATGAACATTTTTTCATGTGTCTGATAGCCATTTGTATGTCTTGATTGGAGAAGTGTCTGTTCATATCTTCTGCCCATTTTTTGATATGATTGTCTGTTTTGTGTGTGTTGAGTTTGAGGAGTTCATTATAGATCCTGGATATCAACCTTTTGTCTGTACTGTCATTTGCAAATATCTTCTCCCATTCCGTGGGTTGCATCTTTATTTTCTTGACTGTTTCCTTTGCTGTGCAGAAGCTTTTGATTTTGATGAAGTCCCAAAAGTTGATTTTCGCTTTTGTTTCCTTTGCCTTTGGAGACATATCTTGAAAGAAGTTGCTGTGGCTGATATCGAAGAGATTACTGACTAGGTTCTCCACTAGGATTCTGATGGATTCCTGTCTCACATTGAGGTTTTTTATCTATTTTGAGTTTATCTTTGTGTATGGTGTAAGAGAATGGTTGATTTTTATTCTTCTACATATAGCTGCCCAGTTTTCCCAGCACCATTTATTGAAGAGACTGTCTTTTTTCCACTGTATATTTTTTCCTGTTTTGTCGAAGATTATTTGCCCATAGAGTTGAGGGTCCATATCTGGGCTCTCTACTCTGTTCCACTGGTCTATGTGTCTGTTTTTATGCAAGTACCATGCTGTCTTGGTGATCACAGCTTTGTAGTAAAGCTTGAAATCAGGTAACATGATGCCCCCCCATTTTATTTTTGTTTTTCAACATTTCCTAGTGATTCGGGGTCTCTTCTGATTCCATACAAATTTTAGGATTATTTACTCCAGCTCTTTGAAGAATACCGGTGGAATTTTGATCAGAATAGCATTAAAAGTATAGGTTGCTCTAGGCAATATAGACATTTTAATAATGTTTATTCTTCTGATCCAAGAGCATGGAATGTTCTTCCATCTTTTTGTGTCTTCTTCAACTTCTTTCATGAGTGTTCTGTAGTTCCTCGAGTACAGATCCTTTACCTCTTTGGTTAGGTTTATTCCCAGGTATCTTATGGTTCTTGGTGCTATAGTAAATGGAATCGATTCTCTAATTTCCCTTTCTGTATTTTCATTATTAGTGTATAAGAAAGCCACTGCTTTCTGTACATTGCCTTTGTATCCTGCCACGTTGCTGAATTGTTGTATGAGTTCCAGTAGTTTGGGGGTGGAGTCTTTTGGGTTTTCCATATAAAGAATCATGTCATCTGCAAAGAGAGGGAGTTTGACTTCTTTTTTTTTTTTACGATTTTTTAAAATTTATTTTCAGCATAACAGTATTCATTGTTTTTGTACCACACCCAGTGCTCCATGCAATCTGTGCCCTCTCTAATACCAACCACCCGGTACCCCCAAACTCCCACCCCCCTCACCACTTCAAACCCCTCGGATTGTTTTTCAGAGTCCATAGTCTCTCATGGTTCACTTCCAGTTTTCATGCTGATTTCTCTAGCTGGAGGTCCCTTTCCTTTACTTCACTTACTTTCAAAATGCTCCCTAGCTTAGAGGCTGGTGAAGAAATTACCCAATCTTGTCCCATCTCCTTGGATATAATTAATCTCTTTACCAACTTTACTTGTTTAGAAGTCACATGTTACTTTTGTCTGGTAGGATTTACATTCTGGTGTCATGTGGTATATCTCTACATGATCATGCGCTTCTACAGTGAAAAGGCTGTTTGTGACTCATCTTGGTATATGCACAAACCCTTATGAAGTTAGTTAAACTTGATTTCATTTCAAGAAGCTGTGGAGAGAGAGAATAAAATCCACGCCATGGAATTGGTTAAAGTACTCATATCAATTTCCAACTCTTCCAGCATCTTACAAAGATGCATACACAGTAGGCACTCAATCTTTCTCTTGATGTCTTATGCAAACACAGTAGGGGTCAAGATCACTTCCACTCTGGGGAATCCCACTTCATCCTCTCTTCTTCACCAATGCCAGGTAACTTCACTTTACCAACCCCCCTTAATTAATCCTGGCAAGTACTTTCTGGTGATTTCTAGATGTACATAAACATATTCTGTATCTGTTGTAGGCTGGGGAAGATAATTTAGCTTCCTTTTGCATTTTAGGCTTTATTTAGGTTTGTTAATATGACTTTTGGTGTTTTAGTTCATTTTGTCTTTGGAAAACAACTCCTTTTAATCCTCCTCAGATTTTGCATTTTCTGATCTTCAGTGTGAAGCACCATCTTCATTAAACTACTTCAGGTCCAAGTTCATCAAGGAAAGGAGATCGAAATACACAACCTAGATTTTATAGAGGCACTTCTTCCTAATGTGTTCTCTTTCCTCTCAATCCAGCTCAGGAGTGGATGAAACTATTAGACTGTGAATGTTTTGAATTAACTTACCTAATTATGAAGAATCCCTTAAACTATCCCTTTTAAATCTAATTCAGGCTTCTCTTTCCAGACTGATTCAATTAAGATTCATTTTAACTGCGGAACCCTGTCTTCGTAATTGTTCTTTTTAAGTTCTTTAAAAGACATGTATCAAATTCCCAAGTGCTGTCTGCCTTCTCAGTTTTACCTCAAATTCCCTACTTAATGAAGCTGAAAAGAATGGTGATTACATTGTTCCTTCATTATTACTGGACCTGCCCAGGAGAATTTGTCCAATTTTGCTGAAATACTACTAATTTGAAATTTTCACAAGGACTTAAAATGTGTTCTGTGGATGCAGAATGTGGGAGAGTTATTTCTGATGAATTTTTATTCAAAGTATATGGACTGAGCACCTGTTTTGTGCCAGATACTTTCCAATATGCTTTTGCTTCCGTGGTGGGAGAGACAGCTGTGGACCTGTTCTTGGTCCTCACTATGACCCCGTGGGAGACACGAGGGAGGGTTGTGGTCATACAGTATGATAAATGTGCTGGCAGAGACATGCTTAGAAGATTGTGCTGACAAAGAAATGGGCCACTTGTCTCTGTTTGAGGAAGTAGTGTCATGAAAGTCTGCCAAGAGAAGGTGATGCTTAAGTTCTGTCCAGAAAGGTGAATATGGATATAAAATACCCAGAAGGGTTCATTGGAAATCATTCAGATGTTAGGGAGAAATACCAAAAAGAACAATCTCAGTTATAAATATGAATATACTGGCTTCCATAAGTGAGGGGTTCAAGGGACTGTTTAGACAAATGTGGCACCTGAGTTCAGACAATGTCTACAATTCTCTTTTTCTTACACATACCTTTAATTTTCTTCTTTATTTTCTTTGGGTCTCCTTCTTAGTCAGCAAGGGGGAGACCCTAAATAGATGCAGACTTGTGTGGTCCTTATATGGTTGAATCCTCTGTTGGGGCCTGTGTCAGTTCCCAGAAAAGGATGCTGATTTGTCCTATCCATGCCACATCCTCAATCTCTCACTCACATGTATTGATTCATTCAGGGCAGTTAGTTAGAATCACTGTTCTTGAGTTAACCTCTGGACTCTGGAATTTGTACACTTCGGCCAGGCTGAATCACTGGGCCCCCACTATTTGGACAGGGGAGTCCCTTTAAAAAAAAATAAGGTCTGTGCACAAATTAAAATCTATGTTACATAAGCTACATCATCCAAAGATTAGGAGGGTCCATCCCGTATGTAGTCCCCAGCTCAGGGAAGACAGGGTACATCAGGGCAGTGCTTCTGATACTTCTTGTGTACACAGGAATCTGGAGATATTGATTTGATGTAGATTTGGATTCTGAAATGGAGCCTGAGACTCTTCACTGCTGAGTTCCCTGATGATGCTGATACAGCTGGTCCATGGACCACCATTTGAGTGTCAAGGTGCTGGTGATACAGCAAGTCAATGAATGTGGTTGAAACTTAGAGTATAAGAATAGTAAGTGATAAAGAGATGAAAGGAGTGAGAAATGTCCCAATGTAAAGAGTAAGGCTGACCCTAAGAGGACCTGGATCCTGGCTTGGCTCAGTGCACTCCAGGATGGCCGGCATCAATTTCTCCCCTTTGGCTTCTATGTATGTAAAATAAATGATCAGTATTGTAGAGCTCCAACCAGGCAAATGTTGTATTTAGGGAAGAGACCAGGTCTGGAAGTGTGCTGTGCCTCTGCTGACAAGCTCAGTGTCTGCCTGGATCTATGACATTAGTCATGTTCCTCAATAATCTCAAGTCCTTTGTTCAGTTATTCTCCATTTGCCCAGGACATCCATTTCTCCATCCTTCATCACTTTATTTGGTGCCCTGGAGGTGGCCCTTGTGGACCACATCATCTGGGAAACGTTTCTGGTTTCTACTTGCAGGTAGAAGGCACTCACAAAAGTTTGGAGCAAAAGACACCACACTGTTCTGTCCCTGTGACACCAGAGATTGCGTACAAGCTGTGTACTTGTATCTAAAGCTATAGCTCGCATGAGCAAATTGTTCCCCTGACACTCCCATCAGGTTCTGGGATACTGCCCCCTTGTCCTAACCAGGGGCAGCTGTAGATTCCCACTGTGGCTAATTCCAGGGCCAATACTACCCTATGTCTGCTATTAAATATTCTACCTCCTGTTTTTACTATTTTCCATCCTGGTCTGGGTTCTACCTTTGCTGGTGATCTGTAGACCTACAGTGGAGTTTGATTAGTCCCCAATGTTTACTTTCTTTTGTGTTATTCTTCTTCCAGCATGGTTTTCTCTGTCCATGTGATCAGAAGTGTACACCCACCTCCTGAGCTATCCAGATGTACTGAACTATCCGAAGTACTTTGCCCCAGGTGGAGAGATTATTAGGACATCATGCCTGCTTTCCCTCTGACTTCCAGTATT
Source organism: Mustela lutreola (assembly GCF_030435805.1). Classification (NCBI taxonomy): domain Eukaryota; kingdom Metazoa; phylum Chordata; class Mammalia; order Carnivora; family Mustelidae; genus Mustela; species Mustela lutreola. The sequence goes on along the minus strand of NC_081292.1, from coordinate 6,402,075 downwards.
ACCTGTCACTTCTGTCACTGACCTTTAGGGCTGCCAAAAAGTATCTTTCTGAGTTTTATCCTATGATGAAATCAGGCCTTTTGCTGAATCCTGTGGTAATGTCACTTTTGTGGTAGTAGTTACTGTGGATTATGGTATTTATAGGAATTCAAAAATATTTCTGGCTTTTTCCTTTTGAGTACTTGGCAGGATTATACTTTTTTTCTCCCTTTGAAGTTAAGCACATGACTTATTTTAGTCAACAAAAGGAAGCAGAAGAAACTGCAAGGCCCCAGGTACAATTTGCTTTGTGCTAGTCCTACTGTTATGACAATGTAAACCCATGTGGGAGGAGGGACTCTGATGACCTGTATACCCAACTAATTATGGTTTGGGTAGTATAGCATAAAAGTGGAATGTTTCTCTAAACAAACAAACAAACAAAACACACTGATTGCTTGTTACTGCAATGTAACCTTGCCTAATCCTGACTAATACATTGACCTTAAATGGATCACATCCTCTCTCTGGGCTATAATTTATTCGTTTGTAAAAAGAGGTAGTTGGGCTAAAGTATCACTTGTGTTTTTTTCATTTATGACATTTGAGGATTCTACATCTTGTCTGACAGCATCCAGGCAAGAATGGTCTCCCCATTATTTGTTCCTCTTGGAATCTTTCCACTAAGCTCAGGAATGATTAAGATATGTGTCTAGATAACACCCATTGGCAACACCCAATGGCAACACCCATTAGCTGGCCAAACAATTGTAAACTACAATCAGGGTGTGTTCTCCAGATGCTTAAATGTTATTGTCAAATGTCTAAATAAATGCCCATCACACTTTGGAAGCTGAGATTTTTCTCTTTCTTAACATGATTTTTGCTAGCTGTCTAACTAATTTGTGGAGAGCCCATAATGCAAGTGCCACATTGTTTTATTAGTGACATGCGAGCACTGTGGAAAGTGTTTGTGAAACCAAGCATGCAGGATAGATAAATGATATACCACAGAAATATCAGAATCATATAGCAATTTTTCAAGTGAAAGCACCTTATTATTAAAAAGTATTATTTATAATATTTATAAATATGGTTCAGTATGTTCTCCTTATACTTAATATCATTTTTTTTTTTTTTTTACTAAAGAGGAGTAACATGGAGAAAATCTACTTACAGATTTCCTTGATTTGATTATTTTAGAGCAGATTCCATGCAGAAATTTTGGAATCAGACTGCCTGATTTGGAATCTTGATTGTCCAGTTAATAATGTGATTTAACCTCTGACTCTTAGTTTCTCGAATTATAAAATGAAGATATTCATAGATATACTTCAAAATATTTTATGGATGAAATTCACATATAATATTCACATACAGTAGTCAACACAGCAGTGTTATCATCCTCCTCATCAACAGCATCTTTGTCCCCAAAGAAAAGGCTTACATATTTGTCTCTGATGACTTTAGTGGGTATGGGTAACACATCTTAGCAGATCAGACTCTACTGACATCAAATGGCCACAAGGTAAGATTAACTGCCCTTAATGCCACATTATGTCATTTTCAGCATGACTTCACCCACAGATATCACAGGGGCTTTCTCATAAAACCCAGCTTAGTGAGTTAATCAACCTTCAGGAGGTATTAGATGACAGAATGGATGTACATTTCAAAGGAGCTTTATTTCTAAGTCATCCCAAATCACATGTCTGAACAATTTTCTTCTGTACCACAGTTAACATGTTGGTCAAAATGTATTGAACATCTTTTACTTACTCTAGTTCTGGAATGATCCTTGCATCCCTTGTCAATTAGACATATGCATTCCTCTCTTCCTAAGGCTGTCTATCCATGAAAAGGGTGGGACACATTTCACTAAAGTTGTAAACATTTAAATGCTTGAGTAGTGGCACCTTCAGGATTTGAAAAGAATCTCATCTTTTGAATGAAGAATCAAGAAGCATAAATGCTTACCATGAGTAAATTTTATCTGGCATCAATATGGTATAATAATATATTTTTTAAATTTTTTTAAAAGATTTTATTTATTTATTTGACACTCAGAGATCACAAGTAGGCAGAGAGGCAGGCAGAGAGAGAGGAGGAAGCAGCCTCCCCACTGAGCAGAGAGTGTAATGCTGGGCTCGATCCCAGGAACCTGGGATCATGACCTGAGCCGAAGGCAGAGGTTTTAACACACTGAGCCACTCAGGCACCCCTGGTATAATAATATTTGATAATTATTGAAGACTTACTATATGTCAAACACTGTTAAGTTCTTTACATAGGTAAATATAACTTCCGTATGAGTTACATCCTAATGATAATTATCTTTTTAAGAGAGTGGAAATGGTTATATTTAAACAACTTTCCTGAAGTCCTTCAGCTAGGATGTGAGTTGACATTCAAACCCAGATTAGCTGATTCCATAGCTGGCACTTTAATCCCTGGATATGCTCTGTCCCAGGTGTAAGAGATGTTCAGTGATAGGAGCAGAACAGTTGAACACAAATCCAGTACAGGGCTGGATCATCAGAAATGTACTATAACTGAATGGTATGTATTACTATGTGATAATGTTTTCATATTAAGAAATGAATAAAGATCCTGAAGAATTGGTGCATCTCTGAAGTTTCGAGTCCAGGGTGGCTCCCCGAGCTCTTTGGAGGAAACATATCATTTATAGTTAGTTCATTAGCTATAAGGTCTTACTTGGATGCTTATTTTCAAGTAACTTTCTTACTGCAGTATAAATTTCATGAAGGTGATGATTTTTGCCTATGTTATTCTCTGATATATCCCAATGCCCAAAATGTGCTTTGTGTGTAGTAGGCATTCAATAAATATTTGTTGACTAAATACATTATCTCTACATCTTCTTGTTTGTACCTTCTGATAACTCTTTCCTGGGCACTGCAGTCTTTTTTGGTTTTTAATTTCTGACTCTGAGCTAAGTCTCAGAAGCTGTTAAACATGTTGGAGAATGATCTGGGCTGTTGGTTGTAGAGTATTCACTTAGACAGATTTGTGTTTGTATCTGCTTCAGAGAGTTGGGGCGGTATGAATTCCACTGATCCTAAAAGAGTTTTGAAATATTAATCTATGCAGGCCAGATACTCTTATGGGACAAGTCTCGATTTTCATCACAAATATTACTGTATGCTTTCTTTTCTTCTTCTTCCCCTCCTCCTTCTCCTCCTCCTCCTCCTTCTTCTCTTTAATTTTTTTATTTCTTTAGAGCGTAACAGTGTTCATTGTTTTTGCACCACACCCAGTGCTCCATGCTATCAGTGGCCTCTCTAATATCCACCACCTGGTTCCCCCAACTTCCCACCCCCGCCCCTTCAAAACCTTCAGATTGTTTTTCAGAGTCCATAGTCTCTCATGGTTCACCTCCCCTTCCAATTTCCCCCAACTCCCTTCTCCTCACCATCTCCCCTTGTCTTCCATGTTTTTGTTATGCTCCACAAATAAGTGAAACCATATGATAATTGACTCTCTCTGCTTGACTTATTTCACTCAGCATAATCTCTTTCAGTTGCTTCTGTCCATGTTGCTACAAAGTTGGGTATTCATCCTTTCTGATGGGGGCATAATACTCCATAGTGTATATGGACCACATCTTCCTTATCCATTCGTCTGATGAAAGGCATCTTGGTTCTTTCCACAGTTTGGTGATCGTGGCCATTGCTGCTACAAACATTGGGGTACAGATGACCCTTCTTTTCACTCCATCTGTATCTTTGGGGTAAATACCCAGGAGTGCAATGGCAGGGTCATAGGGAAGCTCTATTTTTAATTTCTTGAGGAATCTCCACACTGTTCTCCAAAGTGGCTGCTCCAACTTGCATTCCCACCAACAGTGTAAGAGGGTTCCCCTTTCTCCACATCCTTTCCAACACATGTTGTTTCCTGTCTTGCTAATTTTGGCCATTCTAACTGGTGTAAGGTGGTATCTCAATGAGGTTTTAATTTGAATCTCCCTGATGGCTAGTGATGATGAACATTTTTCCATGTGTCTGATAGCCATTTGTATTTCTTCATTGGAGAAGTGTCTGTTCATATCTTCTGCCCATTTTTTATATGATTGTTTGTTTTGTGTGTGTTGAGTTTGAGGAGTTCTTTATAGATCCTGGATATCAACCTTTTGTCTGTACTGTCATTTACAAATATCTTCTCCCATTCTGTGGGTTGCCTCTTTGTTTTCTTGACTGTTTCCTTTGCTGTGCAGAAGCTTTTGATCTTGATGAAGTCCCAAAAGTTCATCTTTGCTTTTGTTTCCTTTGCCTTTGGAGACATATCTTGAAAGAAGTTGCTGTGATTGAGATCGAAGAGGTTACTCCTTATGTTCTCCTCTAGGATTCTGATGGATTCCTGTCTCACATTGATTGAGGTCTTTTATCCATTTTGAGTTTATCTTTGTGTATGGTGTAAGAGAATGGTCGAGTTTCATTCTTCTACATATAGCTGCTCAGTTTTCCCAGCACCATTTATTGAAGAGACTGTCTTTTTTCCACTGTATATTTTTTCCTGTTTTGTCAAAGATTATTTGACCAGAGTTGAAGGTCCATATCTGGGCTCTCTACTCTGTTCCACCAGTCTATGTGGAAGTTGGTTTTTTGAAAGAATCAATAAGATCGATAAACCATTGGCCACACTAATCCAAAAGAAAAGAGAGAAAGCCCAAATTAATAAAATTATGAAAAAAAGGGAGAGATCACAACTAATACCAAGGAAGTAGAAATAATCATCAGAAATTATTGGGGCGCCTGGGTGGCTCAGTGGATTAAGCTGCTGCCTTCAGCTCAGGTCATGATCTCAGGGTCCTGGGATCGAGTCCCGCATCAGGCTCTCTGCTCAGCAGGGAGCCTGCTTCCTCCTCTCTCTCTCTGCCTGCCTCTCTGCCTACTTGTAATCTCTCTCTGTCAAATAAATAAATAAAATCTTAAAAAAAAAAGAAATTATTATCAACAGTTATATGCCAATAAGGTAAGCAACCTAGATGAAATGGATGCATTCCTAGAAAACTATAAACTCCCAAAATTGAACCAGGAGGAAATTGACAACCTGAATAAACCGATGTCTAGTAACGAGATTGAAGCAGTGATCAAAAACCTCCCAAAAAACAAGAGCCCAGGACCGACGGATTCCCTGGGAAATTCTACCAAACCTTTAAAGAAGAAATAACACCTATTCTCCTGAAGCTGTTTCAAAAAATTAAAGCAGAAAAAAAAAACTTCCAGACTCTTTCTATGAAGCCAGCATTGCCCTGATACCCAAACCAGGCAAAGACCCTACCAAAAAGGAGAATTTTAGACCAATATCACTGATGAATATGGTTGCTAAGATTCTCAACAAGATCCTAGCCAACAGGATCCAACAGCACATTAAAAAGATTATCCACCATGACCAGGTGGGATTCATCCCTGGGCTACAAGGATGGTTCAACATTTGCAAATCAATCAATGTGATAGAACAAATTAATAAGAGAAGAGAGAAGAACCACATGGTCCTCTGAATTGATGCAGAAAAAACATTTGACCTTATTAAAATCCTTCAAAGTATAGGGATAGAGGGAACTTTCCTGAACTTCATAAAATCTATCTATGGAAGACCCACAGCAAATATCATCCTCAATGGGAAAAAGCTTGCAGCCTTCCCGTTGAGATCAGGAGCATGACAAGGATGCCCACTCTCACCACTCTTGTTCAACATAGTATTAGAAGTCCTAGCAACAGCAATCAGACAACAAAGAGAAATAAAAGGTATCCAAATTGGCAATGAGGAAGTCAAACTCTCTCTTCACAGATGACATGATTCTTTCTATGGAAAACCCAAAAGACTCCACCCCCAAACTACTAGAACTCATACAGCAATTCAACAATGTGGCAGGATACAAAGTCAATGTACAGAAATCAGTGGCTTTCTTACACACTAACAATAAAAATACAGACAGGGAAATTAGAGAATCGATTCCATTTACTATAGCACCAAGAACCATAAGATACCTGGGAATAAACCTAACTAAAGAGTACAGTAAAGGAACTGTACTCAAGGAACTCAAGAACACTCATGAAAGAAATTGAAGAAGACACAAAAAGATGGAAAACCATTCCATGCTTTTGGATCTGAAGAATAAACATTGTTAAAATGTCTTTGCTTCCTTTTTTTTTTTTTTTTTAATTATTTATATATTCGACAGACAAAGACCACAAGTAGGCAGAGAGGGAGGCAGAGGGAGAGGAAGGGAAGCAGGTTCCCTGCTGAGCAGAGAGTTTGATGCGGGAGCCAGATGTGGAACTTAATCCTGGAACACTGGGATCATGACCTGAGCTGAAGGCAGAGGCCTTAACTCACTGAGCCATCCAGGTGCCCCAACTGTATGCTTTCTTGATACCCTCTGGGTCAATGGGGTAGAACTCTTTTTTTTTTTTTTTTCCATTTCACATAAAGCCTGGATATTGATGCTTTGGTTTGCTAGTGGATAGCTCTGGCTATGCACAGGGACCATGGCCTTGACTTCATGACCTTTCCTGATGTGAAAGACCCATCCCCAGGTATAGAATTTCATATCTAATTCCTACTCTCCTGGAAGTCCTTTAGTTTTGTTATCTCTTTTCCAATGTGCTTGTTCTTCATCTCTTTTTTGCATTAATCTTACTTTACATAAAAAAAAATAATGAATTTTGGTGATATTTTATCCAGCGTTCTATTTGTTTTTATCTCGGAGAGAGAGAATCCTCATACCAGATCAGTGTTATATTAAATAGAAATCCTAACCAGTACTGTGCATGATGAAAGTCTTACTATAGATAATGATGTTAAAATTGCCATAGTTCTTATTACTCATCCCTTCAACTTTACTCTGTTCTTGAGATTGCTGGGGCTGTGTTCTGTCCCTGGATCCCAGCATCATCCTCAGCATATCACAAGTCACAGGAAAGAGTTACAGTGTGGTGAGTGAATATCCATCCATTCATACTTATTCTTCACCCATCTGTTGCCTACTTTATGGCTCTAGGACCTGTTGCTCTTTCCCTAGTCCCAACAGACTCAGGGATATTTCTCAAGGCCTCGAGTGTTTTTACTCAGCATCTTCTATTTTCTGTTAAATTAACTTTCAAAATACCACCTACTGCTGCAGTACCATCACTGTAGCTTCCTTAACTTTTCTGGCCCTAAATTCTGTTCTATTCTAGAATAACAAGTGGCTTAGACCTATATTTTTAGCGCTGTATTTTAGGATGTTCCTACTCAGGGCCTGCTCTCTTGAGGAGCTGAGGCATAGCACATTCTGAACTAGAACTGGGCACAGAGACTACAAGTGTTATGTTGTATGGGATACTGAGGTCGAATGGCAAAAGGAAAAATCCGGACAAGGGTTGGGCATATACAACCCATGCGTAGAATGATAAGGTGTATTTATCTTGAGGGCACTGGAGATTTGGAGACTTAAGCACAGAGAAGGACACTGGAGTCTAGTTATACAATCTAGGGCATGTAGTTAAGGCTAATGTGCCAGAAAACGAGCTGACTACCCAGGTAAGTAGGGTTGTTTTTTAACTTTTTCTTGTATGAAGCAGTACACACACACACACACACACACACACACACACACACACACACACATTCTTTCTTTTGAGACATTGAGATTTTGATGGTTAGTGTTGGTGATGGTACATCAGTGTCATAGTGGGCGTAGGGGATGTAGAACCTGGGAACCGGGTAGGCCCGTGCACACTATGTACCTCTGAGAATTAGTCATGCAGAAACAAGGAAACATTCTTTCCTTCTTACCTCCAACAAAGGCAGTTAAAACCACTTCTGGGTGATGAGAAGGGCTCTAGCTGGAAATAAGGAGGAATTGCTTTCATATGTGGGCCAGAAAGAAGAAATTTAAGGTGCTTTTATTCTCCTTGCCTGTCCTGCTTTTCCTGGGGAAACCTCATTAGGTTGTTAGAGCCTCAGCAGATAAATCTGAGAATTCATTTTTATTTATATGTTGTTTCCTCAGCATTTCCTGTGATAGACTTCAGTTGTAAAGAGAGTTATAAATGCTGTTTCTGCAGGCTGTTTTTACTGCACTGTATCTGTGTTATTTCAGAAGGGCCCACTGAGACCTGATTCCAAAAGGTCTTGTTGTTGGCCAGAGGTCTGCTCCTTGTTAGTTGTAGCCCAGAGAATTCTTGACTGACATCCTGGAGCTGTTCCATTTACCCTGAGTGGTCAGGCAAGGCAACAAACAGTGGTGATAGCTCAGCTTACTTACTTCTACATGCTTAGTATCTGTGGGGTTACCCATTTACTCATTTATTTAATAAGAGTACGAATCTCAGTCTAAATCTAATGTTATGTATAAATGTGTGTGTGTGTGTGTGTGTGTGTGTGTGTGTGTGTGTGTGTGTCTATATCTGTATCTCTATCTTATATATAGATCCCATACCCGGGGTATAAGGAGATGATATAAACAGTTCTAAGCATATGGGAATAATATAGAACAAAAACAGACAAAAAGACTTGTCCCCTTGGAGCTTACCTTACTATTGGAGTTGCAGGTAGAAATAATATACTATTATAAGCTATTTTATCAACTGAGCAGCAAATAATATAACCGTGTTTAGGGACAATTATAAAAGAAACAAAACTAGGGTAGTGGTTGGAAAAAGGGTAATCATGAGAGGGGTCCAGGGACAGGCAGGAAGCAGTCTTAGGATGGCCAGAGCAGGCTTCTTTGAGGACCCCAAATTTCCCTTGAAACCTGTGAGCTGAGGGAGCCAGCCATGCAAAAGAATATTCTAAGCAGAAGGGAGGACAAGGAAAAAAGCCCCTGGGGTAGGAACAGTCTTGACAAGTTTCAATCAAAGCAAGATAGCCTCTGTGGCAAAAGTGCAGTGATGAGGTGGGGTGGTGGGAGGTGGGTCAGAAGAGACAGGTGAGGCAAGATTATGTATGATGATGTCAGACTCTATAACATATTTTATCAATTTTGAGTTTTATTCTAATAGTATATGTTCCCAGCAGAAAAATGACATGAGAAGATTTATATTTTAGAGGATGCTCTGGAACTTGGCTAGAGAGGGAAAAGAAACAGCAAGGAGCCAATCTGGAGACTATGATTTTGATACAGGTGGGAGCTGAAGGCACCTCAGGCCAAGGTAGAAGCCATGGGAATAACAAGGAGTTCTTTCTTTGGTTATTTTAACTGAATGTTTCTAAGGCATAAGTGGAAGGTCTTATTGGTAGAATATATGTAGGATTTAAATAAATATAGGGACCAAAGATCATTCTTAGGTTGTTGCCTGACATACCTGAGTGAAAGGTCACCATATATCGTCATAGAGACACTGGAAAGTAATGTACCAGAGAGACAAGCCATGCATATATGGTGTTCAAAGGCACATACTTCAGTAGAATCATCAAAGGAGGGATGACAAGAGAGAGCACATGAGTCCAGAGACTGAGCTCTGGAGGTTTCTACCACAAAGAGTTCAGAGAAGGGAAAGGAATACAGAAAAAGGGACTGAGGAAGAGTGCCCCATGAGGTAGACAACCAGGGGTGCTTGCTGATCTGAAATCAAGGGCTCAAAGTGCTTCAAAAAGTAGAGTGACCACCTGTGTGAGTATCTGCAGTGGGTCAAGTAAAAGGGGGGGGGGGAGACTCTGTTTAGATATGGCAAGATTGAAACCATCTGTTGAAAAGGCCATTTTAATGAAGTATTGCTGACGACCTGAGGAAAGAAGGTCCCATGGGTCTGGGAGGCAAGGAAGTAGAAATTTGAGCACAGCAAATCTTTCAAATGTGTGTCTATGAATTCAAAGTGGAACAGAGGAGGCTAACTTTCCAGTTTTGAGTACCTGAATTTTATAGACCAATTTAATATGTAATTTAATAGGTAATCTTTTTTTGAGGAAGGAAGGGCATTTTGAATATGGAGGCTGGAAATCTGAGATCCAGTATAGTCAGGTTTGGGTGAACTCTCTCTTCCAGGGGGCAGACAGTCAGCTTATCATTGTGTCCTCTCATGGTGGGAAGGGCAAAGAGACAGTTCTGAGGTCCCTTTTCTAAGGGCAAAATGCTATCTATGAGGGATGTACCCTTGTGGTTTAATCACCTCCCCAAAACTCCACCTCCTAACACCATCACATTGGAGGTGGGTTTTTCAACATGCTAATTTTGGGAGGACATAAACATGTAATCCATACAAGGGTTGGTGATATTCTTTCCATATATCACTTCATAACCCATTCACCCTGGATGCTTAATGATCGCCTTTGGACTGATTGACCTAACTTAATGGTAGAGGTCAGTGCTGATACTTTTATTTATTTATTTTTCCATTCCTTTAATAGAATTCTGTTAGTCCCTCTCTTTTATTCTCTTTCTCTGTCTCTATCTCCCTCTTAATATGAACAAATATTGTAGTGACTTATTTGAAAAACCTCTTTTACTTTAGCTTTAATTTTGTGTCCCAGGAATGGAGCCCTAAGTTAGCAGGCAAAAGCTGATCATTTCGGAGCTGTGGCTCCCCAAATATTGTGCACATTGGCAAGCTGTACCTTAATAGATCCTCATAGCACACTTTGCCAACAGCTTATGGATCAAGTACTCCCTAAACAGTAATATTCCTTGACATGATGGATCATTATAGTCTCATTATAGTCTTTTGAGTCAATGATGTGGGAAGAATGGGCTATCATTTTTAGCCCCTTGGGAAAAGAGCTATTTGCCTCCCCAATGGAACCACCTGCCATTTTATCCACGTCCACCATTTTAGAATTTCTCCCTCAGGCTCTAGTACCTGTACTGGGATATAACATCCAAGGAACAACATTTTGGTTTTTTATTTTGTTGTTGTTTTTGTTTGTTTGTTTTTTACTGTTTGTCAAGGAGATAACTATGGACTTTACATTTTCCAGTGTATTTATGGTGTGAGGAAAGAGCACTAAATGGATAAATCAGAATAGTTGGCAGTTGAGTGGGAGTCTAGTCATGCCCTTTGTTTTGTGATTTAGAAGAGTAACTATTTAATAATTATTTATAGGTAGACAGAGATAGATATATATGCATACAAACACACATGTTGTGTGCATGAACATTAACACATACATATGTATGCATCTATCTATCCATTGGTCTATCTACCTACCTACCTACTTATCTACCTATCTGCAGTTTGAATCCTCAAACTCTTATTTAGTACAATTTTGACTCCTAGCAGGAATATATTCATGCTAAGGATTCCTTGTGTGAAAGAATTATGTGGAGTATTGTCCCTGCCTAGTGCACAGTATCAGTGTGGGACCTTGCAAAGATAGCAGTGTGAGAGTAAATGCAAATGCAAAAAGGTACACATATGCAAGACTTTGGCTATTCCCTGGATTATAGTGACCAAACAGAAATTTCTTTCATAAACATTTCTGATAATCTATTATTTGCCTGGAACTATGCAGGACACTAAAGATAGGGGGGGTACCTGTTCGAGGTGTTCTAAGTTTATAAATATAAGACTTTTTCTTGGGCATGGATAAAAGTTGGTAAATTTCTGAAACAAATAAAAAAATGACTTAAAAAAGAATGACTTCAGCTGAAAGACCTAGAAATTCTGGTTGTAGAGTTTTTATTTGCCACAAGAGAATATTTGGTAGTATATGATGGTCTTTGAAGTACTATTGTATTTATACCTTTATCTCATTGGATAGATATTTCTTTTGGAGTTCCCTCTTCAAGAGTAAAAATAGGAACTCTTCCTAACTGCAGAGTGTTTTCAACTAAATATAGTGCTTTCACATAATTAGCTCATCCAATGTTCATGATAACCCTGAAATCTTGTTGCCTTGTTTTTTGCAGGTAAGGAAGTAACCTCCAAATCATAAGAGTCTCATCCAGGATCATTAAGTAAATAGTGAAACTGGAACATGAACCTGGATCTATTTGATGCTGCCTTCAAAAGCCACACATACTTGAATACCTTCCTTGCACTTACTAATGGTTTCCTAAACTTGCCTTGTCATTGGACTCACTTGGTGGAGTACTAATCACTGGTGGATGTTGGTAACATCAGTGGATCTGTGTCTGGAGGTGCCCTGCCCAACCAGGTATTTACCTGTCACTTACTTGACTCTGAGAAAGTTAGAAGGTCCAACAAAGTGGGGTTTCTGGTGGGGAGGAATACCCATGGACATTGTTTACCAAATGTGATGGAATTATTTCAATATCTATCTATCTATTTATTTATTTATTATCTATTTAAACTTTATTTTATTTTTTCAGTGTTCCAAGATTCATTGTTTATGCATCACAGGCAGTGCTCCATGCAATATTCTAAGAAACAGCACAACTACACCAGAAAGATCTGACTTAATTTTAGCTTTTCTTAGGGAAATGTAAAGAAAAAAAAGAAAAGAAAAAAGAAAAAAAAGAAGTCTCCTGACACCTGCTCTGAAGGTTTTCATGAAGCAGGTATTGAATATAGCTAGGAAATAAATATGTCTATCTTCATTTCTACAGAATTCTGTTACATTCCTGGGATCAAGCAAAATCTAGAAGCAGTGGTATCATGCTGAGTGTGGGCTCTGAAATCAGACTGCCAGAGTAAATCCCAGTTATGTAACCTGAGGAATATTAATTAACCTTTTTTTTTTAAATTTCTTTTCAGCGTAGCAGTATTTGTTGTTTTTGCACCACACCCAGTGCTCCATGCAATCCGTGCCCTCTCTAATACCCACCACCTGGTTGCCCCACCTCTCACCCTCCGCCCCTTCAAAATCCTCAGTTGTTTTTCAGAGTCCATAGTCTCTCATGGTTCACCTTCCCTTCCAATTTCCCTCAACTCCCTTCCCCTCTCCATCTCCCCTTGTCTTCCATGCTATTTGTTATGCTCCACAAATAAGTGAAACCATATGATAATTGACTCTCTCTCCTTGACTTATTTCACTCAGCATAATCTCTTCCAGTCCCATCCATGTTGCTACAAAAGTTGGGTATTCATCTTTTCTGATGGAGGCATAATACTCCATAGTGTATATGGACTATATCTTCCTTATCCATTCATCTGTTGAAGGGCATCTTGGTTCTTTCCACAGTTTGGCGACCGTGGCCATTGCTGCTATAAACATTGGGGTACAGATGGCCTTTCTTTTCACTCCATCTGTATCTTTGGGGTAAATACCAAGTAGTGCAATGGCAGGGTCATGGGGAAGCTCTATTTTTAATTTATTAAGGAATATACACACTGTTTTTAAGTCTCATTTTTCATCTTTAAATTTTGGATAATTATGGTGAATTTGAACAGGATTGTTCAAAAGATCAAGGTTAACCAATCTATATAAAATGCTAAGTACAGTCACTACTGGATCTCCATGAGCAGACAATAAATATTGGCTGTAAAGACATAATGTTAGCTGTGTAAGTGCCTATCTTCTAGCATTGCCCTCATTCACATTTATGGAGTGTCTCTGAAGCTGAGTTTCTCATGGAAAGATGACTTGCTTGCCTTTAATTATTGTGAAATACTATTTGAACCATTTATCAATGATAAAAATGGATTAATTAATTTATTTAATAGGTTGGTTATTTATTTATCTTTTTGTTTATTTATTTATTTGTTTGGGAGAGAGAGGGAGTGTGCAAGCAGGGAGGTGGGGCAGAGCAAGAAAGAGAGTGTAATCTTATGACCCTGTGATCACAAACCAAGCTGAAATCAAGAGTCAGAAGCTCAACTGAATCACCCAAGTGCCCCAATGAAAATGGATTTAAAACAGTGATTCTCAACTCAGAGAATCTAGGGAGAAAGTTTACCACTCTCATCCTACCCTCAGCAAAAAGCACATATGCACCTGGAAAGGAAACATTTTGTACAATTTAGGGGAAGTTCTCAAGTTCTGAGTCCTTGATTTATTATATCTGAAGTTACTTTAAGAGCCAATTATCACACACACACACACACACACACACACACACAATCTCATATACATTTCATATATCTATGAGAGATATCTATATTATATCTATCTATCTATCTAACTATATTATAGATATCTATAATATAAAGTCTAAAACAATTGAGAGGTTGTTGGGTTCTGAGGTCGGTAGAATAGTGGCCCTCCATAGATGCTCACGGTTAGTCCTTGGAACCTGTGAGCATGTTTCCTAACAAGGCAAAGGAGACTTTATAGATGCAATGAATTAAGACTCTTGATATGGGAGATTACCTTCTAGATTACCTGAGTGAGTCCAAACTCTGGGACCTTAAAATTGAAGAACCATTCCTGTTGAGCTTAGAATGAGAGGGAAACATGAATACTGAGAACTATCAGAGAGACACAATGTTGTTGGCTTTAAAGATCTGTGCCAGGTCATGTCAGATGTCTGGCATACCAAATGGTAAGAGAGTAAATATATATTGTTTTAAGCCACTACAATGTGACTGAAGTCCATTACTGCTGCCACGACAATGACTCCTTTTTTTGTCTGCACATCTGTGAGCAAAAGGTGTGAAGTAACCAGGTGGCAGCCATGACTTTTAATTCCGTGAGACTCCTCCTGTTACCCTGGTGAAGGTGTGCTCCCTTTGAGATCCGGGAGCACTAACTCAGCAGCCTTGCACTAACTGCAGGAAGGGGAAGCAGACATTCCTTCAATGGTCACTGGGAGGGATGGTAAGTGAGCCCAGACTTGCTTCCATCACTTGATTTCTGAACACAGGTATCTTTCCTATTGAAAACACTGTACCTGTAGAGGTCTCTGAGGCAGAGCATGTGCTGCATTTTGGAGAAGGGCATCCTGTTCCCGCAGAGTATTACTTCTGAGCTGATGCCTTGGCTGTGCCCTCAGCGAGCTGTGTCAGGGTTCTATCAGGCCAGCAGCTTCTGTGTAATGCAGCATGTAATATCACACTGGGTCCTGTGATCAATGGCTCATTCTCATACTTCTTTTATCAAAATGTGAGTCTCATGTTCTGAGTTTATGCAGGTTCTAGTGCTGGTGGATTCAGCACTCAAGAACATGAATAGTGGTAGTGGCTGAAGCCCTCTGCACAGGAAAGACAAATTCATACGCAGAACCCATGTCTGTTCTTTTGGGGATGAACCACTAGCTCTTTCAGGATTGTCGATAGGGTGAACCTGACATGAAGAGATCATTTAGTCTCTTTAAGAAATGATGGCCTGTTTGGGGCTCAGCATCAGTCACTGTTGCTAACAGGTTGGTTGCTGGCAGTGGGAATGGCTAGTCCATGCTGTTGGGCCAGTTGTGTAGCTTCCATTTTTTGCCATCATAGATACTTAATTAAGGTGCCCTTCATGCCATCATTTGCATGGCTACTGACAGAAGTTGCCTGTTATTGAGGATCCAAATTAGTTTATCTACTTTCTTAGGCCTTTTTCTGTGCTGAATGCTCTCTGATGAGCATTCATGTGTAATACAAAGTCTTTATGCTTCATCCCCACCTCAATGTACCCATCCATATACATTCACCCACAACTCCTCACCTAAGCTCTTGCACATTTGTCCAGGCTGCTCCACACTGCCAGTGTCTCATATATATTTTAACTTTGGGTCACTTCTCCTTCCGCACAAAGTGGATGACATGGTGCACTGCCTAAAGCAGAAGATTTCTAATATCACTCTTTTACAAGACAACCTCAAGTGAGGTTGTAATGCAGCCAGCTTCCATTTTTGACTTGGAGCTGCCTACTGAGGGTACATCTGTCACTTAGGTATTTTCTGGTTTCTTGGTGTTTTACTTACCAGCCTTATAGGTTTTTCTTAATTTTATTAATACTTTCAAATAACCAAAACTGTTTTTTTTTTTGTTGTTGTTGTTGTTGTTTTGTTTTGTTTATATCTAGTTTTTGTTTCATTAATTTCCTCTCTTGTTTTCATTGCTTTCTCTATTTTGCATTTATTTGTGTGTGTGTTTTATTCATCTTTCTTTATTTAAACTTTATTTTACTGAGAGAGGCATGTTAAGATCTACTATTATTAATGTATTTGTATCAATATGACTCTTTATCTTGATTAATAGTTTTCTTATGTAATTGGCTGCTCCCATATTGGGGGCATAAATATTTACAATTGTTAGATCTTCTTGGTGGATAGTCCCTTTAAGAATTATGTAGTGTCCTTCTGTATCTCTGACTATAGTCTTTAGTTTAAAATATAATTTATCTGATATGAGAATCACTACCTCGGCCTTCTTTTGAGACCCATTGGCATGAAAGATGCTTCTCCATCCCTTCACTTTCAGTCTGGGTGTATCCTTAGATTTGAAATGGGTCTCTTGTAGACAACATATGGATGGGTCCTGTCATTTTATCCAATCTGCAATCCTGTGTCATTTTATGGGTGCATTTAGGCCATTCACATTGAGAGTGATTATTGAGAGATTCATTTTTATTGACATCATGTTACCTTTGAAGTCTTTCTTTCTGTAGATTGTCTCCATATATTTCTGTTCAATGATATTCTTAGGATTTTTCCTCTTTTATAGACCCCCCCTTAATATTTCCTGCAGTGTCGGCTTGGTGGTTGCACACTCTTTTAAGCCTTGCCGGTCTTGGAAAGTCTTTATCTCTCCATCCCATTTTGAATGTCAGTCTTGCTGTATAAAGTATTCTTGGCTGCATGTTCTTCTCATTTAGTGCTCTGAATACATCTTGCCAGCCCTTTCTGGCTTGTCAGGTTTCTGTGGACAGGTTTGACATTATTCTGATGGGTTTTCCTCTGTACATAAGGGGCTTCTTTGTCCTAGCTGCTTTGAAGAGATCCTGTCTATAACTATGATTTCTCATTTTTACTATCAGGTGCCTTGAGGTTTTTCTAGATTCTATAATATTGGGGGGAAACCGTTTTGCCTTTAGTACCTAAACTTTATTTTATTTTTATCAATGTTCCAGGATTCATTGTTTATGCATCACACTCATGTTCCATGCAATACTTGCCCTCCTTAGTACCAACCACCAGGCTCACCCATTCCTCCACACCCCCTCCCCTCCAAAGTGCTAAGTTTCTCAGAGTTCACAATCTCTCATGGTTCCTCATTCCCTCTGATTTCCCCCAACTCCCTTCTCTTCTCCTTCCTAAGTTGTAGTCGTAGACAACAACCTAGACAGCATTCTTCTTTTCTACTGCAAGCATTTAAAATTATTAATCTTTCTCAAATACCAATTAAGCAAAACAACAACACTACAACAAGCTTTACAACAACAACAACACTACAACAATGCTACAAACTTTAGTGTTGTTAATATTTTTTAGGTATTCTCTCCATTACTAAAAGAGAGATGTTAAAATCCCTGCCCTTTATTGCAGATTCGTGTATATGTCCCTTTAGTTCTATCAGTTTTTGCTCTGTAAAACTTTTCATTATTAGTTTAATACATAGGACAATAGATTTGTCTAATTATTGGTTTAATACATAGGATAGAATAGTCCTAATAATAACAATTACATAATAATATTACTTATAATATTAAATATTAAATATAATATAGTAAATATATCAATATTATAATATCATAAATAATAAGTAATCATATACAAATTTATAAATTCATAAAATATATAAGTCATATAATTATGTATAAATATATATTATATAATTCATAAAATATATAATTTATAAAATATATAAATAATAATATGCAAATATTAAATAATATATAAATATTAAATAAAAAATATAATGATATTAAATATACTATACAATATTAAATAATAATAAAATTATTAGTTTAATACATAGGACAATAGATTTGTCCTCTTGGTTAGTATAGAATCATTGTTAAATGCATCAGTCATACTTTTATTTGACATGCATTTTGATTAATACAGTTCCACCGTCATTTTCACTCAATAATTTTGTAATATATGTTATTCTATTCTATCATTATCAACCTGTCTAAAATTTCTTATTAATGACCCATAACTGCATCTTGCTTTTCATACAATTTTACAACTTCTGCCTTTTAATTGGATTATCTCTTTATTTTTAATATAAATATTTATATGTTTGGGTTTAGTTCTACTGTAATTGTTCATTTTTTTTTCTATTTACCCCATGTACTTTTTATTCCTCTGCTTCTCCTTTCCTTTCTTCTGTTTTTGAATTATTTGTTTGGATCCCATTTTGACTTATTTTGTTGAACATCTTGTGCCTTTTAATGGTTTCTCTAGATATTACAACATGCATACTTCAAGTAAAATTATAGTACCTCAGGAAACCTTAAGATTCTTGTAATAGTGTACTTCAATTTCACCTCTCCCACCCAGGACAAAGGTGAGGGGAATGGTGGCATGTCGTACATACGACCTGAAGGTGAGTGCCTCTTTAACTTTGTGCCTTAGATGCCTCACCCTGGCCTTGGCCCTCTTCCCACCTGAGTGTTGAGTGTTTTATGTCACAGATTCACATTGCTATTATGTTAATCTTAAACAGTTAACAGTCTTTTAGGAAATTATACAAATACATGTGTGTGTATGTGTGTGTATAATAAAAAGGCATATTGGCTCTTGTTATTTTTCTTTCCTTGCTGCTGATTTGCCTTTCATGTGGTATTCTTAAGTATTCTTTTAGTATAGATCAGTTGTAGGTAAATTTTCCCACTTTCTGCCTACCTGAAAATATCTTTATTTTATATTTTTGAAGAGTAATTTTGCTGTATAAATAATTCTAGTTGACCTGATTTTTTTTCAGCACTTTAAAGATGTTGCAGTTTTATGTTAAATACGTTATGTGTGATTTCCTTTGTAATCTTGCTTGTGATTCACTGAGCTTTTTGGTTCTGTGAGTTGATGTCTTTCAGAAAGTTTGGAAAAGCACAGGAATCCCTCTGATTCTTCCCCTCATTCCTTCTGATACCCCAAATATATGTGTTATATTATTAATGCTGCTCCAAAGGTCTTGGGTATTGGAGACCTTATCTCTTTCATCTCCTTTTCTCTTTATGTTTTATGTTAGGTAATGTCTACTGACCTGTCTTCATGTTCAGTGATCCTTTCCTTTGATGTGTCCATACTGCTTTGAAGCCCTTGAAATAATATCATGTGTTTCATTTCCCTCATTTCATTTAATTGTTTTATTACTTTTGCCTCTGCTGAAACTCTATGTATGTTCACACATGCCATCTTTTCTCACTAGATTTTTAAATATATTTTTCATATTTATTTTGAAATCATAATGTGTTAATTTCAACATTAGGACCAACATCAAGGCTACTCTCTGTCTTGATCATGAGTCACATTTTCTTGTTCTTTTCACAAATTCCTAACTTTTAATCACATGTGAGTGTAAAATATAGAAGGGAAGTAGGTAATATTTACCCCTAGAAAATACATTAGGATACTTGTGACCTGGCTTGAGTTTAAAACTACTCAGAAATTGAACTGAGTATGGCTACTACGTGGAGAATGAAGTGAGAGTAGTAGCAGGAAAGCCACATAGAAGACATTTTTGTTCTCCTGACAGAAGAAAATGGTGACCAAAATTAGGATGTTACCATTAGAGAGGGCAGTGGTTGAATCTGTGATTAATTTCAGTTTTGAGCAAGAAAGGAGAGGAAAGGAGAGGACACTATAAAGGAAATGTGCTAGACCCTGAGACAGAATGGATGTTGAAAATGGGAAGGATGGAAGGACGGAAGAAAGATGGCCACAGGGTTTATCTGCTCTTCCTCTTTGGGGCTGATCACATGATAAACATGTCACTCATGTTTTCCACATGCCTAAACATTAACAATAGCTCATAGAAAGTGCACAGAAATTGCCTACCAAAGAGCACAAATTCAAACTGATTTGAAATATTTTGCAAATTTGCCCGAGTGTTCCCCAAGGTCTCTCTGACTCATTACATCTACCGAAACACTGATCAATAAAATATATAAAATTATTTCAGGGGAAGCAGAGATAACATAGCTACTGATTATAATATCCTGCCAAAGAAGTCACCTCTCAGTTACACAGTATGTCTTGCTTGACTAAAGTCTATGAACAGAAAAGCCACAGTGACCTTGATGAACCCTCATGCACACCATAATCCTGTCCAGTAAGTAGAAAATAGTTCTCAGTGTTTTTTTTTCCTCAAACTGCATTATACATTTCTAGACTTACAGATCATAACTCTGCAATGACTTGCTACCTATGCATGACAGGCAGGGAGATTAGCACACAAAAGAACTGACAAAAATGCTTGCAGAAAGACATATCCATTCTTAGCAGGATAGAGGGTATTTGAGGGGTGATTTTCAAAGATGAGGGAGGCAGATGGAAACTGGATTATGTGTACAGGGCCTGGGATTATTGAACTGCTTTATGTTAAACCCTCTGCTTTCCTACAACTACTGGCTCATTTTTTTGCTGGCTGGCTGTGTATTCCTCTGGCCACAGTTTTTCCCTTCTTCTCTTCTTTTCTAGATATTAGCAAATCACTCAAGAAGGGGCAGTTACTGGGCTCAGGGCAAAACTCATTTAAAACCTGCAAAGGCACATACTAAAGGAATTGCCACCTCTCTTACAATTAAAACCAACATCCTCAAACTTATCCCTGAGAGACATGGTTATGCAGGGGTTCTAGCTTCTGACTGCCTCTACTTCCACTCTTAACAACCCCTCACAGAGCCTACAAGAGGGAGGTGCAAAGCCAAAGAAAAGCAATATCTTTGTCTCTCACCTGTTGAAGGATTCCTTTCAGAGGATATGGGTTTTTCTTGTAGTTCTTTCTTCATTGGTGGAAAATATTCTCACTGTCTACCAGAATTAGGTTATGTCAACATAAGTTTATCCAGAGAAACACATTATAAACCCAAAAGTTATCCTCAAGATACTACAGACACTGACAGAGTGAGGATTGGTAAATATGGGTGTCTGTGAGAGTAGAATGTTGACTTCTAAGAGTGGCTCCCATTCAAGTAATCCATCATATTCCACATATTCATAACTCCTCACAATAACTACCATCAACTGAGTGCTTAGTCAAAGAGTTATGTGAAGAACACATGGTCTAACAATGCTGCATATATGAGTTTCTGAGAAAAGGGATACCATACACCACAGGGAAGCATGGGAACTGCCAGTAAGATGAGGTTCAGAGGGGCTTATGATAGGACTTGGGCTTGTGTTAGGTGATTTCAAGGAAAACTCAAGGTAGTGGGAGTCTGCTGCCATCTGTTTCTATCATGAGTTTCCAGTAATATTCTGGTTGGACATCAGTAAATTTTGTGTAGGATGTTGGAGAAATGAAGTGGTTTACCAACAGCCAAGTTAGTGTCAGGCCAGGGCATCTAAGTGCAGAGTGCTGTCAAAACACTTTTTTTTTTTTTTTTTAATCCTCTCTTTTGACCAAAGGCAGATTAAGTCAAGCAGCAGATTTTTATTCATAGTATACAGATTTTCATCATTGTCATCTTCTTCAGAGACCGCTTTTTGTAATATGCAGTTAGTTCCCTCTACTTCTTGGTTAAGGATAGACTAAAAATATCTATAGAGTCGCATTTAAGACTCTGAACAAGAGGCATTGGCCAGATGTAACACAATTACTAGAAACAAAATGATTATTAGCTTTTGTAGGAGATCCTGAACCCAGGAAATTAGATTACCAAGCCCAGGCCATGAAAACGTATTTCAAAGTCCAGGTAGGTCTATATTGCAGAGCCAGATGGCTTTTTCTTTTATCTCACCCACAGACTATTCTGCCTGACTGGCATATTTATATAGGTTGCAGCTAGATGTGTTTCTAGCACAAAGCCTTCTTTGGCTAGCTCAAAGAACATATGGCTGTGTGACTGTTCATTACAATTTTTGTTTGTCAAGCCTTCAGGGAAGATGTTGCAACACATATGACTTTTGCTAGGGAAACAGATGACTTTTAAATCTCTTTTCTCCAATTGTATTATTCCTACCACTGGAGCTTAAGCTCCCTACAGAGTAGGGCTCAAGCTGAATCTTTCTTTTTGGGCCATGAAATGGCCACTAAGAAGACCAGTTAGGTCAACTATACAAACATGTGTGATCGTATTTAAGAAATCTCCCCAGACATTTCTGGAAATTCCAGCCTGCAATTTCACAAACACTTTTCTCTTAAAAATATATACCTATCACTCAGTGCAAGCCACCAGACTGGCTTTTTGGACAAAGCTACAAACATAAGTTGGCACCTAACCAGAAAACTTCTATCACCTGTTTGGAAAGATGAGAAAGCATGAAATAAGGTATTTCATTTTTATGGAAAGGAAAGATAATGGACTTTTTGAACATCTACTCTGTGCCACCCACTGAGTAGGACACTTTATACTCATCTATTTTAATTCTCTCTGTGTCTTTATGAGATTAATATGCTCAATTTTCAGGGAAAAAAAAGGGGGTAGACTGGACTCTGTTTTGTGTGATTTTCTGCCATGTAAATTATGCTTCCATCTTTTGGAATAAGAATCCATAATTAACCTTCTCCATGTCCATGAGATTCTTACAAAATTAATTTCATGCCTTATCTAGGGGTGGATGTATGGCCCAGAACTGACTGCTTAAAATGTTTTTTTTTTGTTGTTTTTTTTTTTTTTTTTTTTTTTTTGATGAGGCACATGAGACTCAAATTGTTCTATTCAGAGTGAATCCCAGCAATTTTTTTTAACTTTTTTTAAAAAAAGATTTTACTTATTTGACCAAGAGAGACACAGAGAGAGAAGGAACACAAGCAGGGGGAGTGGGGGAGGAAGAAGCAGGCTTCCTGCTGAGCAGGGAGCCCAATGTGGGCCTCAATCCCAGGACCTTGGGATCATGACCCAAGCTGAAGGCAAACAATTAATGACTGAGCCATCCATGTGCCCCCAGTAATGTTTTTTGAGCAAATAAGAGAGAGATGATTTTTTTCCTTCTGTAAGTCTAGACAGTGGGGACAGTATACATGTGGTGATTCCAGAGGCCACCATTTGAAAAACCCTGCTGGAGGAAACCAAAGAAGACAAAGCAGTGATGGAGAAGGTGTGAAACAATTATCTGAATGCACGTGAAGATGAACATAGCTGTGCATGAAACTATTTTCTATTTGACTTCACAGTTATGCAACCCAACCAAACCTTTCTTTGTTTGATTTCCCTTTAGCAATTTGGGTTGAGTTTTTCTCATTCAAAACCTGCAACCGTAGGGTTCATTAGAGGGGGCAGTGGGGATGGTCATCAAGGTGAAATTTCTTGCATGAATCATAGCCAGTATTAGGATTACTTGGGTTTGACAGATGAGTTTGGCTTGGAAGTCCAAGCTCTGTCCATGCCTGGTGACATAATAATGGAGGATGAGACAGTGTTGTGTAAGCTCAGGTGAAAAGGAAGCTTCATAAAGAAGACATGAAGGATTGGGGATTCTTTGATAAACTAGGGTGCGTAGAATGTCCTTCAGCATTTTTCATTGTGCTATCTGTCCCTGGTGATCAAAATTAAACTTGACTCTGTTTGTGGAAGGGGCACCATTCTAAGGACAAAGGCATGTAGTATTAATAACCTTAGAAGCAAGACACATTACTCATATGTTTTGTAATCATTGGATTTTGAGGTGGTCAAACCTATTCAAGAGCAATTTTTTCTAAAGGTTTTGAATCATCCCAAGGAAAAATTCAGTTTCTATCACAGACCCACAAACTCCTCATTAATTATATTAATTTTACCTTATTTTCCCAGTAGTTAGCATAGTGCCTAACATATAGGATATTTCCAATAAGTACTTGATAAACAAATGCATAGATTAATTAATTATATCAGGACCATAACCTCCAAACACCTGTTTCTCAGCTGTTTGCTATCAATTTCCCAAGTTCAGATAGTACTGAATCCTTTTACTGATAAATGGCCTCATTGTTCCTTCAACTGTAGATCAAAGGACATCTGTCTTATAGAAAAGCAAAGTCCAGTATCCTGACAGTCCAGATTTCCATTATGCTCACAAGAACAAATGTGGAGTACTCCTCAAAGGTCTGTGGATAACAATATGCTCTCCTTTCATGATGCAAACAGGGCAGCAGACTTAAAATATAAATAATGACCCCAAAGCAAGGTAATTTGGAACTATTTCATAGCTGATGAGCCATTATTCCTCCCTATCATCAATGCATCTAAAACAGGCTCTCCTATCACCTTGTTCAACCTCCATCATAAAATTAATTACCTCTGGATAGACCCCATTTAATTGCTCATAAAATTGATTTTACTTTTCAGATTTTATGGGAGCTAGTATGTCATCAACAAAAGTGCCTAGAATAAATGGGATCCTCATTATCTACTTTGAAATAAAATAAAACAAACCCATGATGGATGTGGGAGCCTTTGGCACCTGTGTCTCTTGGACTGTAATGGATCCTCATAGGCAATTATATAGCACCCCTAAAGGTCTTTGCTGGTAGCCCTCTTCTTAAAAAAAAAAAAAAAGTGGTAAAAACCGTTCTCAGTTTGAAAATCCCATGCATTTCATTTCAAAAAAATGCAAGGGCTTATGCTATCATTCCTGCATTTGTTTGTCCTCTCTATTAATTCATTTATTCAATCTAGAGGCAATGTAGTTATGGAAAGATATGCAATATGAAGCTGGAAGAACCTGAATTCTAATCTTACCTCCTGCATGTAATAACCATTTCCCACAGAAAAGTTATCATTTCTCAATTGTAAGTTTATCTTCAGCAAATTAAGCATACTGGTATTTATTCCATAAGCTGTCATTAGGTTTGAATGAGATCATGAATACAAAACATCTAATAAGGATCTTGGTCCAAAGACACTTCATCAGTGTTAGATGCTATTATATTACTAATATTGTTATTAACTAACCAAACAGAAACAAACAAACAAACAAACAAAAAACACTCACTGAAGTGAGGCAACATGATAGAAAGAGGATGCGTTTTGGTAGATCAGTGTTTAGAATCTGTGGTTTAAAACCTGTATATCCGAGGTGCCTGGGTGGCTCAGGGGTTGAAGCCTCTGCCTTTGGCTCTGGTTGTGATTCCAGGGTCCTGGGATCAAGCCCCGCATCAGGGTCTCTGCTCAGCAGGGAGCCTGCTTCCTCCTCTCCCTCTCTCTCTGCCTGCCTCTCTGCCTACTTGTGATCTCTATGAGTCAAATAAATAAATAAAATTTTGAAAAATAAAAAGGTTAAAAAAAAAACCCTGTATATCCTTAGGTGAATTACTTAATCTCTCTTGTCATCCATATTCTCAGCTATCCTTGGGAATTTTAACAAATAACCCACAGGATCAGGTGAGATGGTGGCTGACAGTGAACCCAGAGCAGTGTTTATTATAGAGATCTTATGTGTCTGATGACCTGGACCTCAGCCTCACACTGCCCTCCCATTCTGAGTACTGGGGTTGAAGCTTCTCCTATACACCTGGGATTTACTTAAATTGGCTGGAGATATGGACAGAAAGGCAGGATTCTGACCCATGGAAAAGGGCAATGATGACTGCAGGTGAACAGAGCTCAGGAATCTGACAACTCTTTCCCATACATAAGTGAGGTCTGGCCCAGGAACCTGGGCTGGCCAAACACCCAATCCCAGGTTGCTGGCCTGGGACACATGCTTTCTATTCTGTCCTCTGAAACCTCATGACCCATTACTTACATCCTCAAACTACAAGTGTCAGTTAAAGGAATCTATTTCTCCTCTTTTAAGGGGTAACACAAACGTTACCCCTGTGGTTCTATCTGCCTAGAACACTTACATTCTGCTTCTACTTTACCATTCTTTCACTTAAATATTTATATTCACCTTCATAGATTAGGGTAGATGCCATTGCCTCCTAGAATCTTCTTTACCCCTCAAATCTAGGTTACAAGTCCTCTTATTCAGCATGTCCTTCTCATTCCACAATGCTTACTACACTGCCCAAGGAGAGCCTATCTGTCTAGTGCTAATTTACAACACACTATGTGAACTTACATGTTTGTGCTACTAACCTCCGTATGTTCAGTGTGGGTTGTTGGTGATGACTTGCTGAATTATTGAATGGACCATGTAGTGGTATGTAAAACTTAGAATTCACAGACCTGGTGATGGGTCCTGGGGGGTACCTCACTCAGCCCAAAGGGCAAGCCCACATTTCAAAATCCAAAAGACTTGGCCAAGATCTGAGCCAAGGAAAATAAGCCAACTAAGGGGCCAAGAAGTTAGAGAAGTTAAAGTTAGATAGAACAGGTAAAAGCAATGAAGAAAAGAAATAGCTGAGATGTGGACTTCTCGTCCCTATATTACAAAGTCTCCTTGCTCTCCTGGTGGGAGCAGATATGGTAAGTCTTAGAGGTTTTACATGAATTTTCTAAACAAGGGGCTAAGAAGGATAAAGAAATAGCTCCATATTGGCATTCTCTGCAAGATCCCATAGGAAGTACATAAAACAGTGTATTTTACCAAGGGCATTCATTGTAGAGAAAAGATGGTTCTGTAACCAAATGTGCTTAGATTTTTTTATTACTTTCAGAAGTAGAATTTTGTGATTCATCAATGAATATAACACCTTATGCTCATTACATCAAGTGCCTTCCTTAATGTCCATCATCTAGTTACTCTATCCCCCCAAAACACCTCCCCTCCAGCAAACCTCAGTTTGTTTCCTGAAGTTCAGCATCTCCTATGGTTTGCCTCCCTCTCAATTATTTATTTTATTTTTAGTTTTACTAATGGGGTTAACCCACGTTAGCTATAGTATTGCCAGACATCTCAGAATCTAGAAAATGCTAATATGAACTTCTGAGCTCAGAAGTTCATATTAGCATTTTCTACTACATAATCATATAATCTTTTTTTTTTAAAGGATGATTTCACTGTTTGCATCCCATGAAGCACTCATTTAGAAAATACAGCTTTAAACTATTCTTAGTGGTTTGTATTGTTTTTTTTTAAATTTTGTTTTATTTTTTCAGTGTTCCAAGATTCATTGTTTATGCAGCATGCCCAGTGTTCCATGAAATACATGCCCTCCTTAATACCCACCCCCAGACTTACCCATTCCCCCACTCCCTTCCACTCAATAACCCTCAGTTTGTTTCTCAGAGTCCAGTCTCTCATGCTTCATATCCCCCTCCAATTTACCCCAATTCACTTTTCCTTTCCCTTTCCTAAAATCTTCCTTG
Organism: Mustela lutreola; assembly: GCF_030435805.1. Taxonomy (NCBI): domain Eukaryota; kingdom Metazoa; phylum Chordata; class Mammalia; order Carnivora; family Mustelidae; genus Mustela; species Mustela lutreola. The sequence continues at coordinate 6,374,988 of NC_081292.1, read as the reverse complement.
TTATTCCTTGTACTCCACAAGTAAGTGAAACCATATGATAATTGATTATCTCTGCTTGACTTATTTCACTCAGCATAATTTCTTCTAGTCCCAAAGTTGGGTATTCATCCTTTCTGGTGGCTGAGTAATATTCCATTGTATATGGGACCATATCTTCTTTATCCATTCATCTCTGGAAGGGTATCTTAGCTCTTTCCACAATTTGGCAATTGTGGCCATTGCTGCTATAAACATTGGGGTACAGATGGTCCTTCTTTTCACTACATCTGTATCTTTGAGATAAATACCTGGTAGTGCAATTGCAGGATCATAGGGTGGCTCTATTTTTAGTTTCTTAAGGAATCTCCACGCTGTTCTCCAAAGTGGTTGCACCAACTTGCATTCCCACCAGCAGGGTAAGAGAGTTCCCTTTTCTCCACATCCTCTCCAACACTTGTTGTTTCCTCTGTTAATTTTGGCCATTCTAACGGGTGGCTCAATGTGGCTTTGATTTGAATTTCCTTGATGGCTAATGATGATGAACATTTTTTCATGTGTCTGTTAGCCATTTGCATGTATGTCTTCTTTGGAGAAGTGTGTGTTCATATATTCTGCCCACTTTTTGGCATGGTTATCCTTTTTTTTTTTTTTTTTTTTTTGGATGTTGAGTTTATAGATCTTGGATATCAGCCCTTTGTCTGTAGTGTCATTTGCAAATATCTTTTTCCATTCCATGGGTTGTCTCTTTGGTTTGTATTCTTTTTATGGTTTCTATCATTTCAGGTATTTATTTTTAGCTTGTTGTGTTTTAGAAAAAAAATAAAACAATCAGTTCTAATTATCATTATAGTTTTGCTTTGTTTGGGCTTTTCACAATAATAGTTCCATGTGACCTGGAAGAAAACTATTCCTTCATGAATTTTATTGAATGAATCAGACATTATTACACTCCTCTGGCCAAAAAAAGGTAGTGGGAGCTACCTCAGGAAAGTGTGGTGGTGAATAAGAGTTTCCAGAATCTAGGCTGAGGATTTTTGACCCAGGATGCTTAATAACGCAGATTTTGAAAAATTTGCCCAACTTCCCAGGGCCTAAATTTAATTGTGTGAATAGCTTAAGATACTAATATCTACATCAGAAGGTTTTTGAGAAGATTTCATGAGATGATGTTGATAGACTCCTTAGCACAGAGAAGCTCCGTGAGTGCTGACCATGATGATAATGGGAACGATGGTACAGATTCCTACCTTTGGGATTTCTGTAGAGCAGTTTTGTGGCTCCTTTCTATTTCTGTCAGTCTTTTACTATTCCCTGAAAATTTTCTTTCTCCATTTACTATGATTAGTTTCCCTGCCTTTTCTTGGAGAGTTCCTCCAAACCCTGAGCAAAGATAAGTGTTTTGTCTGTACCGGGTCTTTGAAGGAAGTGTCCCACTTCAGCTACATCAAGCCAAGTGCAGGAGAGAGACAGAACAAAGTTGCCCCACTGCAGACCTGCACAATGTGCTGATGGAATGAACAGCTTTGGAAGACTTCACTTGGTTTCTGATTGTTGGTGTGTGTGGGGGAGATGAGGGAATGGGTAGAGGAGGTAAAGGGGGAAGAAGAAAAGGAAACAGATTAGGTGTTTCCATGCAAAAATAAAAGTGAATAAAATAAAAGAAGACAAAAAAAAAAAAAAAAAACGTGCCTTCTACAAGCTGCACTACCTACCTGATCTCAAGAACATCCAGAAAACATGGAAGCTGCCTAGTTGTATTACTTATATAACATGTCCAGTAATGGCCCAAACTGTAAATGAAGCTGTGTATTCTACTCACCTGCTCTCTTACCTTTCTTTGGGACCTTATTTGTTATATTTTATTTTCTACTGACAAAATACTGTTCTTTGTTTTCAATTCACTTTCAGCAAAAATCGTAAGGACATGTTCTTACATGACAGACATATTTATCACAGCGGAAGATTTGCTAATGAAAAACTGGAAACATCTAAGATGTATGACAAACGTTAAAATTTATTTTGGGGGGATTCTTCCACATGATATTATTGAGCCATTAAATGGGGTCTTTTTAAATACTTTATAATCACAATTCAGAAAGTGTGATGTTTCCAATTCTTCTTTCTCAAGATCACACTAGCTATTCCATATCTTCTGTTGTCCCTTTGAATTTTAGGATTTATTTTTCTATTTCTGTTAAAAAAAAAAAAGTCATTGGGAGTTTGACAATGATCGATCTTAGTGCATCTATGGATTACTTTGGATAGTGTGCTCATTTAAAAAATACTAATTCTTCCAATCCATGACCAGAGGTGTTTTTCTATTTATTTGCATCTGCTTTCATTTCTTTTGTCAGTGCTTTGCAATTGTCAATGCACAAGTTTTTAATCTTCTTGGTTAAATTTATTCCTAAATATTTTATTCTTCCTGATACCATTGTAAATGGATTTTTTCCTTAATTTTTTTTTTTTTTAAATTGTTCATTGGTAGGGTATAGAATGTGAATTTGTTGTGCTGATTTATTAATTCTGTCAGGGTCTTTTTTTCTTCTTCTTTTCTTTTTTTGTAAAGAATCTGTAGGGTTTTTTTCTTTATTCTTTTAATGTATATCTTACAATTGGTTATCCACATACAAAAGAATGAAATAGGACCCCTATCTTATACCAGACAAGAAATCAACTCAAAATGGATTATACGAAAATCAAGTCAAAATGGATTAAAGAGGGCGCCTGGGTGGCTCAGTGGGTTAAGCCGCTGCCTTCGGCTCAGGTCATGGTCTCAGAGTCCTGGGATCGGGTCCCGCGTCGGGCTCTCTGCTCAGCAGGGAGCCTGTTTCCTCCTCTCTCTCTGCCTGCCTCTCTGCCTACCTGTGATCTCTCTCTGTCAAATAAATAAATAAAATCTTTAAAAAAACAAACAAACAAACAAACAAAAAAAACAAAATGGATTAAAGACTTAAGCATAAGACTTAAAACTACAAAACCCCTCCAATAATTCACAGGAAGAAAAGTTCTTGACATTAGCTTTGGCAATTAGTTTTTTGGACTTGATACCAAAAGCACAGGCAACAAAACCAAACGTAGACAAGTGGGACTATATCAAGCTAAAAAGTTTCTGTATGCACAGGGAAGGAAACAATTCAGAGTGAAAAGTCATGTTACAGAATATGAGAAACTATATGCAAGCCCTCCATCTAATACGAGGTTAATATTCAAAGTATATAGTCTTCTATAGTCAATAGCAAAAAACAAATAACCCAACTTAAAAATGAGCAAAATACCCAACTTTTGTAGCAACATGGAGGGGACTGGAAGAGATTATGCTGAGTGAAATAAGTCAAGTAGAGAGAGTCAATTATCATATGGTTTCACTTATTTGTGAAGCATAACAAATATCATGGAGGACAAGTGGTGTTAGAGAGGAGAAGGGAGTTGGGGTAAATTGGAAAGGGAAGTGAATCGTGAGAGACTATGGACTCTGAAAAACAATCTGAGGGGTTTGAAGTGGTGGGGGAGTGGGAGGTTGTGGTACCAGGTGGTTGGTATTATAGAGGGCACAGATTGCATGGAGCACTGCGTGTGGTGAAAAAATAATGAATACTGTTTTTCTGAAAATAAATTAATTAATAAAAAATAAAATAAAATAAAATGGAATAACCAAAAAAAAAAAAAAAAACACAACACAAAAAAACCACAATGTGCTATCACTTCACCTGTTAGGATAGCTGGTATCAAAATAAAATGTAATGAAAGTTAACAAAGCATTGGGGAGGATGTGGATAATTTGGAATCTGTACACACCACTGGTAGGAGCATAGAATGGTGTCAGCCAGTATGATGGTTCCTCAAATAATTAAAAATAGAACTACCATATAATCTATAGCAATCCCACTTTCTTTTATGTATCTAAGTGAAATGAAATGGAGATCTTGAGGAGACATCTGCACCCTCGTGTTTATTGTAGCGTTATTCACAATAGCCAAGATATTGAAACAACCAAAATAACCATCAACAGATGAGTGGATAAAGAAAATGTGGGGTATTACACTTACAATGACATATTATTCATCCTCACAGGAAGAGAAATTCTTCCATTTATTGCAACATGGATGAACCTAGAGGACATTATGCTAAGTGAAATAAGCCAGTCACAGAAGAACAACACTGTTCTGTTTCCACTTACATGAGATATCTAATATATTTAAAGTCATAGAATCAGAGAACAGAATGGTGGTTGCTAGGGGCTAGGAGAAGAAGAAAACTGGAAATTGTTTTTCAATGGAAATAAAGTTTCTGTTATTCAAGATGATTAAGTTCTAGAGATCTGCTGTACAGCATTGTACCTATTGTTAACAATTTACACTTTAAAACATTTATAGATATCATGTTAAGTATTCTTACAAAAAAAAACCACAAAAGAACACAAGGAAATTTTTGGAGGTAATGGATATGTTTATTATCTTGGTTGTGATGATGGTATCATGGATGTATGCATACCAAACCCATCAAGTTATATACATTAAGTGTATAAGTTTTTATAGTTTTTTAGTTTTTGATAAAACTAAAAAAATCCCACAAATATACTCAGATTTGTTCTAATATAAAAACAATAGTTTGTATGTCCACTATCCTAGTAAAAATATTGATCAAGGAAATTATGGCTTTGCATATCTTCCATGCTCTGCAGTCTTCTGCATTAACTGCACTGGGGAAACATGGAGCCACCTGCTGCAGCATCATGAAAAGAAAGTGAAAAGAGATGTTTTAGTGCCTGACATACAGTGGGTGTTGAAGAAATGGCTCTTAAAAAATAATATAGAATAAGATTATTTTCTTCATATCAGGATCAGAATAGTATTGAAATTGTAGTTGCACATGGAAAAGAGAAAGGAAGAAGGCAAGCAATATTGGGTCTCCTGGTGTGTGCAACTCAGTATCCTTCACGTTTTACTTGGGTTCCCAGAAAGTTAAACTTGTAGAACATGTCGAGTCTAATGAAAACCTATCTTTTCTCTGCCCCTGGATGTAAGTTCACAGTTTCCTTGACTTTGGGTTCTTTGGGTTAACTTAAAATATGTTAAGTCATTCTTAGGACAGCAACTGAAAATGTCCAGTGCAGTAAATTATAAACTGGGAAGTTGAAAAATGACCAGTGCTCTCTCATATCTAGTGCTTTCCTCCTGGGCACATGGGGAGATAGCACTTCCCACCTTCCAGGGCAATTATGTCTGCCATCATGGGCATTAGGATATTGAGAGAAGCAATTTATGTCATTTCAGGTCCCCTTATAAAAGCGCATGTGCAACACTTCAGCTCTCTCTTGCTGTGCTTCAGAAACCCACGGGAAGTCATTTGTTGTTATAGTAATGATGATGTGGATCTGTCGATGAGATTCCCTATGTGAAATGGAGCATGCCCCCCTCCACCCTGTGCACATACCCACTGCCACAATTTAGATAGATCGCACAAGATGAAATAAAGCTCTGTGATTAACTGGGATTGGGGCGTTTGATACCTCACTAATGCCTACCTTATCCTAACGAATTTCCTAAACTTGATTTTGTTTTAAATTTGCCCTCCACAAGGTGCCATTGGAGTAGGCTGCTCATATAAATTGAGAGAGGGTAGTAAAATTCTCCTACTCTTTTTTTTCTACTTGGAACCTTTCCTCCAGACTCATGAAATAATTATCTGACCCTGCCAAACAGGGGACAGAGAGGATTAGAGAATGGCAACCAGGAAGCTGTTATCCAGTGTTGTCCTGAGATTTTCATATCTGGCAGATGATCAGAACTTCACAAAACTTTCTTTTGTGAATGCCTTGGTGAGTTCAGAAGCTCCCCCACTGAGACCCTGCCATTGCAATTGCCATGATGTGACTTCCTGTGTTTGTCTCCTTCCAAATCACCTCGGGACTTCTGTCCTAGCAGAAAACTCCACAGTCCATTATTGCTGAGTTTTGTTACTCTGGAAGGCTGCATTTCGGGGCAGAACTCCTTGGAAATTGACCCCAGGCTCCCATTCTACCTCTTTTGCTCCAAAGCCCTGTGTGTGCACTATCAGGACTGCAGTTACTCTAACTTTCTTAGGCATGGTAAGCACCCATGCTTGTGTCCCCCTTTCAACCGCAGGGGCACCCTTCAAACCTCTTTGTAATCTTAAAGCTTTCTTTTCAGACCCCCACCCCCTGCAGCCTCATCAGCCCTGTGGTCCTTCCCAGAAGTCTCATTGCAGGATCCTCATGGATCACTACTCCACCTACACCTTTGTAAGCACATTTTGTGATAGTCATATAACCAGTTATTTTTTCCATAGTGTTCTGTTTTCAATTCACTTTGGAATGTAACATCTGTTGAATTCATGCCCCATGAAGCATGAAGAGTACCATTTTTACATCCCGTTACACATACATTGTCTCATTTAAACTCCATACGTGCCCTGTGAGTTACAGTGACCCTTACTTCACAAGTGAGAAGCCTAACTTTCAGGCAGGTTAATTGGGTCATATATGTAATAAGCCAGAACATAGGTGCCATGAGGGAAAGCAATCTGTCTTGTTCACTTTTGCATCATTGAATATAAAACAGTACCTGGCACATAGTATATGCTTAAGATTTTTTCCTGTATGGGTACACGATGAGGGGGATTTACGAATCCAGTTTCTATTTACTTTATACCAGTTTCTTCAAACGTGGCATCACTGGTATTTGGGGACAGTTAATTTTTTGTTGTTGTGGGGGCTTTCTTGTATATATGGAATTATGGGCAACATCCCTGGCCTCTACCCATGAGATGTCAGTAGCAGCCTGTTCCCTAGTCATGACAACCCAAAATGCCTCCAGATATCGCCAAGTGGCCCCTGAGATGTATTTGCCCATGTGGAGAACCACTCTACACTGGTGTTTTCCCCTAAGTGTCTCTAGATTGTGGGTAGTAGGAGGATGTTTTACATTGGGAGGAGGTGCCTGGTTGGCTCAGTGGGTTAAAGCCTCTGCCTTCAGCTCAGGTCGTGATCCCAGGGTCCTGGGATCAAGTCCCGTATTGGGATCTCTGCTCAGTGGGGAGCCTGTTTCCCTTGCCCCGCTGCCTGCCTCTCTGCCTACTTTTGAGCTCTCTGTCAAAAAAAAAAATAAATAAATAATCTTCAAATAGGGAGAGGGGAGGATGGCTGGCTTACTTATCCTTGGAAATATGGATAATACAGTTTTTCAACTTATTCAAAACGGAAGGCTTGAGGAAAAGTGCTCATAGAGCAACTAGAATCAGGAAAAGAGAATATTTAGATTTGCTTTGCTCCATCAAGGTAGAATTGGGCCTTGGGATTTCAAATGATATGAAGACTTATTGTATTGATTTTTACTATATTTTCTATTTGTGAAGAGTTAAGATTTTCTATTTGTAGCAATGATACATTTTTTTGGCCAGAGAATGTTAGTTGAACCACCATACTTTCTTCCCACCCGACCACCCCCTCCTTGGGTTTAACTGTATTTGTCAAGTTCCTTGCCTTGAGGCACATCCCTAGGGCTAATGCATGGAATTGTGGACAGGTCCTTACTATGCTTGATTCTTCATTCTCTTTTACCCACAGATTAGTTGATAAAGAGATGAACAGCAAGGTGATTTTGAAATTTGTATATTGAAGACCACTGAGATGCAAATTGGAAAGTATTGGATCCTGAATCAGTGCATGGGGACAGTTGCAGAAGAGTTTCCTGGTGAATACCCATCTTTGGAATATTTCACAAGAAGAAAATAGACTTTTTGTTCTAAACCTTTGAGACTTGACAATTTGTCACTTATAGCAGCACCATGATAAACACAACCTCCTCATGGATTTAAATAAGTGAAAGTGTGAGTAGATATAAAGAAAACTATTTACTTAATTATATCTCAGATGTTCTATGGATGTGGTAACTCTCAATGGTAATACCAGTAACGGACCTGTAGAGTCAAGGGTGTGAACATGAATACGTTACCTACCAGGAATTCTCTTCTATACAAACTGTCTTTGCTGATTTCAGGGAAAAAATAAGGGACACTATAATGACACTCTTTACTAGGATGAGACCTTAGTGATATATTTTTGCCAGAAAGTAACTAAGATCTATGTTCTGCAAGGTAACTGTATTAGTTTCCTATTGCTGCCTAGCACAGTGCCTCAAACTAGCAACTGGACACTACATGCATCATTGTCTCACAATCTCTGTAAATCAGAAGCCTTGGCATGACTCAACTGTACCATCTGCTCAGGGTATCCCAAGGCTGAAATCCAGGTGCCAGCCAGGCTGTGTCCTGGTGGCTCAGCTGGAGAATATCTGCTTCCAGTCTCCATCAGGTTGTTAGCTGACTTCACTTCCTTGTGATTACAGAATTCATGGTAGCTTCTTCCTTCAGAGCCAACAATGGAGAGAATCTGCTGCTTCAACATCTAGATGCTTTCAGAAAGGATTCTTGTGATTAGGTACTGCCCACCCGAGTTAAGTTCTCATTTGATCAACTTAAAGTCAGCTGATTAGAGAATTTAATTACACCTGCAGGATTCTTTCACTTTGCAAAGTAATGTAAAGCACAGTACAGTGTGGGTTAGTCAGGGGACTTAGGATCTCTAAAGATATATGGAAGCCAAACTCCTCTTATTTTTTAAATTCCACTTACATCCAAGTTCTTTAAAATTGAAGTGGCCAATATTCTTAGGTTGGATTTTCCTCCTACCTTGCAACACTTCCCTAGCTTTTCATTCTGATTTAAATAAGAGACATAAAACATGAAACTTCATCTCAAGCTTTGCTTTCAGACAACTAGGCTGAGATACTGCTTTTTGTGGAAAGACTGAGTCTTTATGTGTCCTTGTCAATTCAACTTTGTCAGTCTCATTCCCTACTGTTGAGAGTGTAGAAGTAGCCACTTTGCCAAATTTTCATGGTCCCAGATTTCTGAACTGTCTCTCATTTCTTTTTACAAACAAGCCAATTAATGAAGAAGCTAATCACTTTCTTATACTTTCCTAAACTCAGCCAGTAGACACTGACATACTCTCACACTGACTCCTTCTAGTTATTTCTTATAGAATTTAAAGTCTTCAGCCAACATATGGTCAGCCCCCAAGTTACAGCAAGCAGTATTTTTTTATTATTGAAAGTTTTATGGAGATAATTGCAGGTAACTATACCTTCTCTACTTTTCCCGGCTTCTCTTAGTAGCAAAATTCTGCAAAATTTTATTAAATATCCCAGAACATTGATACTGATGCAATCTTGTGACTCATTCTGATTTTCCCAGTATTATTTTATGCACATGTGTGTATGTTCTATAAAATTTTATTACCTTGTAGGTTCCTGTATCCATTATCACAGTCAAGTATGGAATAACTCCAGTATCACAAGGATCTCTCATGTTGTATTTCTTTTTCTTTTTTTTTTTTTTAATTTTTTATTTTTTATAAACATATATTTTTATCCCCAGGGGTACAGGTCTGTGAATCACCAGGTTTACACTTCTATAATTATCCCATGTCCATAAAATCATACCATCATGGCCACCTCACTTGGCTCTGCCACTAAATCCTGACCATTAAAAGGCTCTTCATTTATAAAATGTTGTCTTCTAAAATGTGATATAAATGAAATAATACAAAATGTAACCTTTATTTCCCTATTTCATCATGAATTCTTCCCACACATATACCTTATGGACATAACTGATTTGCTAAACTTAACGGACTCTACTGCCCTTATTTAAATTCTTCCCTCAACCTGGAATGCCCTCTCCCCTCTACTTCCTTAGAAACGCTTGTGGGATTTCACCAAGTGTTTTCAGTGTTTGGGGAAGTCAGGGCTAATTTATAAAGGGCGGCGGATGCTAAGGTAAGGTCTTTGGACTTTAGCCTATGGGTAAAAGCAATTCCCTTGCCAGCCTCAATCCTCTGAGAATCCTTATTAGTGGTTACTGAGGCTGTGCTCTTCTGGGTTACTTGATTTGTAAAGAGGGAAGCATGCCTCACTGCTTTGTTTTGGAAGTCAGTTGACATTCAGTTATTAGACTAATCCAAACTGAGTTTTCCAATAAATGTCTCAAGGGAAGGTTTCCAATTCACTTTGGCTACTTAGAAGAAGTTGTCAGAGTAAATTAAGGCCTCAGCTTTTGCTCAGGCATGGATGTCTCTAGAATAACACCTGTTGTCCTTTTCTGATGAGCACAAGCTCTGGTCTGCACTCTGATTGGGCCATATAGCCATAAATAAAATGGGTCTTTTGTAGAGAAATAACCAGTCATCCAAAAAACACAAGCAAACAAAAGAACACCCCGTAAAACAAAACCTGCTAGGCATTTGATGTGCCTGTTATACTTAAGACACTAGACACTAGAAAGTGTGTGAAAATACAGTAAATCTCCTATATTCTCCAAGTACAAACTATTTATTCATTCACTCATGTGTTCACTTATTCAATCATCTTTGCTTTTATTGATTCAAAATTTAGTTATATGCCAGTTATTTTGCAAAATACTGGTGTTATAATGAACAAGGTGTTACATCCCTTGGGGAGCTCACCACCAAATCAGAAGACAGGTTCTTATATTCTCATCCAAGCCCGTGAGAGGGCAGTGGCTGAATGCCTGCTGCCACCATGGAGACACAGAACCCCGTGAGGGGACTGAGAGGTGGTATCTGACTCAAAATGCAGACAATGGAGCTCCACGGAAAAGTCCTGGAGGAAGGTGCACAGAGTGAATAAGGCAGAGAAAGAGGAAAGACTCAGTCCAGAAGGAGATAAACAGCATCAAGCATGTTCTAGGCACAGGATAGGGAATTGAGCAGTGGCACTGGAGAGGCAGGCAGGGAGCTCTGATTTGCATCGTGTTTTACTGTTTACAACTTGCTTTGTTTGATTATCACACAAAAATCCTTGTAATTAATTCAGCTCATGAGGCCCAAATACACAAGAGTAATACAAGGCTCCAATAAATGAAGTCCCTATCTGCCTTCTTTCCTTCCTCATTGTTTTCCTTCATCTGTTCAGGTTTTAGAGGCTTAATATGTAAGAAAGGAGTGTAGTCTATCTCATTCATACTCATATCATTTATATTTTGAAATTATATTATTTTGAACCTATTATGTTATTTATTAATTCATATTTATTTCCGATTTTTATTCCAGTATGATTATCATACAGTGTTATATGGGTTTCACCTGTACAATATAGTGATTTCACACTTCCACACATTATGCCATGCTCATGATGAGAAATGTACCCCTTCATCCAATATATTATTGAATTATTTTCACCTATCTATTGAGGTTTTTTTTTTTTTTTAATGCAGACCTTGAAAAATTGAAAGTATGTTTATGGTGCACATTCTATTTCTGTCCCATGGTGCTGCACCAGACTGTTGGTTCAAAGACCAAATCTGTACCCTGAAAGCCTAAACCCTGGGATGGGTTCTTCTCAAAATGAGTCTTGACAGCATGGGGGTCAGAAGTAAATGCTCAATCATCAGAGAGCCCTATATTTATATGCCTTGCCCAGCTATCTGATGGCTCTTAGACCTTGAGCTCTGTTTCTTCATCTGCAGAAGTCAGGCTGCTCTGAGGGTTAAATTTAAAAAAAAAAAATAAAATCAATTAGACCAGCACCTGCTATGGCATGCATGAGCTCATGAAATGAACTTGCCATGAGGTCCTAAGTAGGTGATGCAAGGTGCTCTGGTCTTCACCCTGTAAAGGGGCCTGGAATCCTTAGGTGTGCTGTCTGTTGGTCTACCATCATGACAGGTTGGCAATGGGGTTAGTTTTCCTCTAGGTCAATAAGCCCAAGCTAGCTGTGTGAACTTGGGCAAAGTATTTCATTTCTCTGTCCCCTTATTTCCTTATATGAATATGAGGATGGGGAGACCTCGTGGGTGTGATAAGAATTAAGTAATGTTCTGCAACTATTTGTCACAGTGCCTGACATACAGCAAGCACTAAATAAATGTTTACAATGAAGGTGAGAAGAACATCCAAAGGAACTTAAAAGGAATGTAATTCTATTTGCTTCTTTGCCTCTTGCTCACAAAAGTGATGTAGCACCAACTTGCAGGTGCCACTGTGAAGCCCAACTGCCATAGCAGGTTCCGGGCAGAACAGATGGCCTCCTGCCAAGGTCAAAGCTGCCAGTGCGGCTGCTGCTAAGTGACAGGGCATGTGCAAAGGGGTCGACATCTGGTGATAGCTCATGCATGAAAGCGTCTCTCTACAGTTTTGAGAGCCATCTCCTTGTGGCAGTGTTTATGGGAACAGCTGTGCTGGATAAACTGGATGAACTGAGAAATCAGGAGTACATAGACCAAATCTAACGAGCTCCTTCCCCACATTCTTTGCACTCCTGTACCACACTAGTGGACATAACCACCTGTGCTGCCTTGCTGCTCACTTGAGTGCTGGCCTTCTAAGTGAAGTCCATGAGCACCTACCCATCTCCGTAATTGCTCCCCCAACCCAGGCCCTCCTGACTTTCTTCAGCTCAAGGGACATGTCAATACAACGTGATTATAACACCTTCTACAGCTTCCCCATATTGTTCAGAAATGAGGACAAGGTTGGAAGCTCCAAAGTAAGAAAAGCAAAATGGTATTTTGATGAAGTTTTGACCAAGAGACACAGGGATACTTTTTAAGTCCTTCTGTGATCTGTTCTCCCTCTACCTGTCCCTGCTAGTTTTCCAAATGCATTTATTATCCCTCTGCACCACCAAATCTGTTGTAGCCACATGGGTGTTCTTGCTATGTCCCCAACAAACCAGACACATTACCATCTCAGTACCTTTTTACTGCCTAAAATCCTCCTTCCCCGAATGTCTAATCAGCCTTTGTTAAAATTATCTCATCAGTGAGGACTTATGGGACCTCCTTCTACATAGCAGCAGACCACAATGGAATCTTTTTGCATTTCTTTCTTTCTCTCTTTTTAAAGATTTATTAATTTTATTAATTTATTTGAGAGAGAGAGAGAGAGCATGAGCAGGGGGAGGGGTAGAGGAAGAGGGGGAATCAGACTCCCTGTTGAATAAGGAGCCAGATGTGGAACTCAATCCTGGAACACTGGGATCATGACCTGAGCTGAAGGCAGAAGCTTAACCATCTGAGCCCCTCAGGCACCCCTCATCTCTCTCTCTCTTTGTTTTATAACTTATACATGTAACCATGTTTATTTGTCCCTTTTCTTCTACTAGAATATAACTTTTTGTAGGCAGTGACTTGATTTTTTTTCAATCACTGTATCTCTAGAGCCAAGATCAATATTGCAAAATAACCACTTGATGAATATTTGTGAAGTTAATGGATAGAATGAATGAGGAATCCTGGAGCAGAATCTTAGTGGATTACTCTGACCTCTGTATCAAGCCTCCCTGTTATGTTTTCCTCAAGGCCGGTCTTACTATATCAGTCCCGACCTAAGTGCCTTCAATGGCTTCCTGTTGCTCAGGAATTATGACAAGATTGGGAACATCAAGGTACCAGAACTACGATAGTATGATGTCAATACTTTCTTTTGTCCAAGCTACATGACATAGGAGTATTCAAAATGTGGCTTACCCTATTGCTGTCCTCCTTTTGAGGTCCTGAGGCAGGTGTACATGCACACAAAGGCAAACAAAGAAAATTATCCTCTGCCATGGCCACGAACCTCAAAACAGTGGACAGTATACACTGAACTCATGGAAAACTCCATTTTGCTAAAACTAAACCTCTTTACTGAAACCAACTAAGCCCAGCTTTGGCTCTTTCCCCATCTATCAGTCTCAGTCTCCCACTCCTAATACCCAACCTGATGTGTCTTCCAATCACATCTTCCAACCACAATGTGAGGACATTGTAACCCAATGAGCACCTACCAGCCTCAAATCAAAGGGTCTAGAACCATAAATTGTTGAGTAGGGAAGGAAGATCTTCCTAGGTCTGACTTGTCATCAGTGCCCTTTCTTATGCTCTGAGAAGTGCCCATTCATATGTTCTGAGAAGTGTCTTGTGACACTCCAGTGGGGTAGACTATTAAGACCTTTAAAAATTTCTCTGCTAGGGGCACCTGGGAGGCTCAGTCAGTCAGCTAAGCATCAAACATTTGGTTTGGGCTCAGATCGTCATCTCAGGGTTGTGAGATTGAGCCCCGCATCTGGCCCTGCACTCAGCAAGAGTCTGTCTGGGAATCTCTCTCCCTCTTCCTCTGCCTTTCCTGATCCTTCTCTCTCTTTCTCCCTCTCCCTATCTCTAACATAAATAAATAAATCTTAAAAAAAATCACTGTTGGTAAAGGTGGCCCTCCAGAAATATTCTCAATCTCAAACACTGTCTGTATCAGAAAGACTGGAGTTGGTGGGGGTTGGGGGGATAGGCATGAGCAGTTTCTAAAAGACATCTCTTTGGTTTATGTTTTTTCTATTAATCTGCTGAGCTTACTAGTGAGATTTCTGGTTGACTGGTCAGGGTTGGCTGTTTCCTGTGAGGAAGAAATTCAGAGGATATCAAAAAAGTCCTGCTTACCACCTCTAGCAGCTTCTCCAAACATTCCTGTGCCCTGAGCATCATGCTCTGATGACTAGGATGGGAATTTAACCTGAGATCATCTTAAAAATATCTGTCATATAACAATGAGGTTCATGAACTAAAATACTAATAGACTAAACTGAAATAGCACAAAAATACCTTGACTCAGATAACCCCAAGAAACACGATTCAAACATTCATCACTCATCCCACTTAGCAGCTTGAATGATGCCATCCAAGCTTTCCTATAAGGTTACACCAAGCATATTAGTTTTCTAGGGCTGCCATGGACTGAGGGGCTTAAACAACAGAGATTTATTTTCTCATAGTTATAAAGACCAGAACTCTCTGATCAAGGTGTCAGCAAGGTTGATTTCGTGAAGCCTTTCTTTCTGGTTTCTTCTATTTGGCGGTTTTCTTCTGATATCTTCACAAGGTCTTCATTGTATGTGTCTGTGTCCAGATGTCCTTTTTTAAAATTTATTTAATTTTATTTATTTTTAGTATAACAGTATTCATTATTTTTGCACCACACCCAGTGCTCCATGCAATCCGTGCCCTCTGTAATAACCACCACCTGGTTCCCCCAACCTCCCACCCCCTGTCCCTTCAAAACCCTCAGATTGTTTTTCAGAGTCTGTAGTGCCTCATGGTTCACCTCCCCTTCCAATGTCCCTCAAATCCCTTCTCCTCTTCATCTCCTCATGTCCTCCTTGTTATTTGTTATGCTCCACAGATAAGTGAAACCATATGATAATTGACTCTCTCTGTTTGACTTATTTCACTCAGCATAATCTCTTCCAGTCCCATCCATGTTGCTACAAAAGTTGGGTATTTGTCCTTTCTGATGGAGGCATAATACTCCATAGTGTATATGGACCACATCTTCCTTATCCATCTGTCCTTTGAAGGGCATTTTGGTTCTTTCCACAGTTTGGCGACTATAGCCATTGCTGCTATAAACATTGGGGTACAGATGGCCCTTCTTTTCACGACATCTGTATCTTTGGGGTAAATACCCAGTAGTGCAATGGCAGGGTCATAGGGAAGCTCTATTTTTAATTTCTTGAGGAATCTCCACACTGTTCTCCAAAGAGGCTGCACCAACTTGCATTCCCACCAACAGTGTAAGAGGGTTCCCCTTTCTCCACATCCCCTCCAACATATGTTGTTTCCTGTCTTGCTAATTTTGGTCATTCTAACTGGTGTAAGGTGATATCTCAATGTGGTTTTAATTTGAATCTCCCTGATGGCTAGTGATGATGAACATTTTTTCATGTGTCTGATAGCCATTTGTATGTCTTGATTGGAGAAGTGTCTGTTCATATTTTCTGCCCATTTTTTGATATGATTATCTGTTTTGTGTGTGTTGAGTTAAGGAGTTTTTTATAGATCCTGGATATCAACTTTTTGTCTCTACTGTCATTTGCAAATATCTTCTCCCATTCCGTGGGTTGCCTCTTTGTTTTCTTGACTGTTTCCTTTGCTGTGCAGAAGCTTTTGATTTTGATGAAGTCCCAAAAGTTTATTTTTGCTTTTGTTTCCATTGCCTTTGGACACATATCTTGAAAGAAGTTGCTGTGGCTGATATCGAAGAGATTACTGCCTATGTTCTCCTCTAGGATTCTGATGGATTCCTGTCTCAGGAATCTGAGGTCTTTTATCCATTTTGAGTTTATCTTTGTGTACGGTGTAAGAAAATTGTCAAATTTCATTCTTCTACATATAGCTGTCCGGTTTTCCCAGCACCATTTATTGAAGAGACTGTCTTTTTTCCATTGTATATTTTTTTCCTGTTTTGTTGAAGATTATTTGCCCATAGAGTTGAGGGTCCATATCTGGGCTCTCTACTCTGTTCCACTGGTCTATGTGTCTGTTTTTATGCAAGTACCATGCTGTCTTGGTGATCATAGCTTTGTAGTAAAGCTTGAAATAAGGTAGCGTGATGCTGCCAGTTTTATTTTTGTTTTTCCACATTTCCTTAGCGATTCGGGGTCTATTCTGATTCCATACAAATTTTAGGATTATTTACTCCAGCTCTTTGAAGAATACTGGTGGAATTTTGATCAGAATGGCATTAAAAGTATAGATTGCTCTAGGCAGTATAGACATTTTAACAATGTTTATTCTTCCGATCCAAGAGCATGGAATGGTCTTCCATCTTTTTGTGTCTTCTTCAATTTCTTTCATGAGTGTTCTGTAGTTCCTCGAGTACAGATCCTTTACCTCTTTGGTTAGGTTTATTCCCAGGTATCCTATGGTTCTTGGTGCTATAGTAAGTGGAATCGATTCTCTAATTTTCCTTTCTGTATTTTCATTGTTAGTGTATAAGAAAGCCACTGATTTCTGCACATTGATTTTGTATCCTGCCACGTTGCTGAAAAACTGAACCAGATGTCTTTTTTGTATAAAGACTCTTGTCATGTTTGGTTAAATCCCACTTCAGTAAACTCATTTAACATTACTTTCCATTTTAAAAACCTTCTCACAATCTGTGGCCCTGGGTCTTGGGGCTTCAGCATATCTCCCTCCTTTGTAGGGGGGCACAATTCAGCTCATAACACCAAAGAATTCCACATTTCAGAACTGCATATGTAAATCTTATATTATCATCAGCACAAATGCCTAAAATACAAACAATATGAAATCCCCCCGCCCCCAGTGATTTCTCACGGTATGATCAAACTCTCAAAACAGAAATCCCCCATTCTTTTCAGAGAACTTAAACTTTCCAAGTCTCTGGTTCTTCATGTCTTCTTAGACCCAGGCAGTACAGTATTACCCAGATGGCCACATGAAGCCCAGACACTGTTTCAGCACCTGAAAAGGATGCCATTTTCACACAAATGAGGAATCCATTGATCTTCCTTTGCCAATAATCAAAGTCTGGTTGTTCCAACTGTGTGGTTCTCTGCATCTTAAAGCAGAAGCCACTACATGATGGCAGACAAGTCTTTTCATTGTCCAGTCACTCCCATTTTTCCATCTTTCTCTCATTCCCTATCAACCATTATTTTCTGGGTCTTAACTTCTTCTCGCCTGTATCTTTACAGAAAACTTCTCACTAGTCTCCCTGTCTTCCGTCACTCAGTCCATCTTTCCTGCAACCAGAATAGGAACAGAAACATACACAACATGCCCTTGCTTTAAAGACATTCTTTAATTCTGCTTTACCTTTAGAATAAAGTCCAAGAATCTTATATGAGATAATGAGCAATTTATTCCCTAATGCCTGTCTGTATCTGCATCCTCATCTCCTTCCAACCCTTTCTCAGAACATATGTTCCAGCAATTTTGAGCCATATACATTTTCCCAAATATGCTACCTTTTACTCTTCATGTTTCCCATTTTGCTTACTATACTGAACTTATCCCAGGTATTCCAAAACCAAACTCTGGAAGCAATATTGGATTCCTGCTTTCCTTCCTTAACTTCCTCCCCATGAAAAAGCTTCCTAAGACCTCCAGATTTTATCAATATTGTCTTGAGAATTCTCTTCCATTTTCACACATTCATTCATCTTTTGGAGATATTCTAGCATATAACCTCATTATTTGGTCTTATGAATTTTTGAAACGAGAGCAAATTTAGACCCTCTGTTTCCATTCTGGGTATTGACACCAGAGAAACCAGTTTATATGTCTTGATTGAGTTAGCCCTCATTCCCTTTTGCTTAAGTACATACTGCCCTTATGGTGGGATCTTAAGGCGTCTAGATAGCATTTATGCATGTCCAAGAAGTTGGGTGAACAGGTGGTACTGGCCTGCTTCAGCTTTCTTGTATGAACTCCAAGGAACCTTCTGAGAGGGAATTATTGTGGAAAAAAGACACACAATGAAGGCTGACTCTGAGATCAGCATGGTGGGCTATCGATAAGCAGACCAGACCTACATCTCTCACCTCATGTCTATGCAATCAGAGTCACCCCCAAGCACACTCAGATCCATGCCCAGAAGCTTGGCTGTCCTTCTGTCCTCCAGTGTGAAATTATGCTATTCTGTCTCCAATGTTATAAGCAAGATAGGCTACCGAGCCCTCATAAATTCTGTTTTTACCAGTGAGAATTAAAGTGTCCCCATTCTCTGGGGCAAGACAGATGGAAGGTCAGGGAAGGAGGAAGGAACATACATGGATTATCTGTCATAGATAAAATTCATTTTCTGCATTATTTTATTCAAATCTGAAAAGTACGCCATACGACTGTAATTCTTTCCCCCATTTTGCAGGGAATCGAGCTGAGAATGAGATACTGAATTGCTAGTCTAGCTACTGCAGCCAGTAGGTAGAGAAACAGGAATAAAACCCAATGTTCACAATCAACAATGATGATGCTCTCTTCACATCTTCTGTGCAAGATGGACATGAGCTTTCTCTGTGCTCACAGAGAGCAGTGCAGTGCACTGATGGTGGCTAACTCAGCATCTATTGTAAGCGTGCTGCTGCTCCTTTCTTAACAGAGCCCTGAAAACACTCTTGCACCTACTTTTATCCCTGCTGGTAGAGGGTGGCTTCATGCACTGCTCAGTTTTGGAGTCTGATTTCTCCATACCAGTCAGTGCACGGTGTTCCCTGGGTTTTCCAGGATTCAGGGATGACTTAATTAAACCAAGAAAACTGTAAGAGAGATCTAGCAGTTTATACTTCACAGAGGGCTTTCTCTGCCTTCCTCCTGATCATGAACAAAGAAGCATTGCTGTAAAGTCATATTCCTCTGGAAGCCCTCTGGTGAATACAAGGGAAGCCAGTGTAGAGTTCAGGAGAAGTCTGGAGCTAGGGTAGAAGAGAAAGGGAGGTTGGAGGAATCTGTGCCTTTATTATATCATGGGTACATTCACTGTGCCACTCTTAGAGTCTGCCAACTTCTGGATTTCCCGTCATATAAAATATTAAATTTCTTTAGTGTTCATACTCACTTGAGTTTGTCCAAGATTTTTGATATTTCCTCTAAATATTCTGACTGATGTAGTTCATCATGGGTCTTAGTTGTCATTCTCCACCTCTCTACACACAGCCACTAGCCCTGTGACAGAAGATATAGATGCTTTTCCAAACTAGAGAACCCACATCACATCCTACTTGCC
This sequence comes from Mustela lutreola, assembly GCF_030435805.1. NCBI lineage: Eukaryota > Metazoa > Chordata > Mammalia > Carnivora > Mustelidae > Mustela > Mustela lutreola. Next base: position 6,355,406 of record NC_081292.1, on the reverse strand, counting down.
TGGTTCCTAACTCGCCTTCATGTCTTTCCTAAATATCACTTCCTCAAAGAGGCATCTACTGACAATCAGATTGGATGAGGACCCCTCATTCTACATTCTTTTCACACTTTGTGTTTTTCTTTCCTCCATTTGTCAAATCTTCAATGACTGCTTGCATGATCATTCACTGTGCAGGTCATTCACCAAATATTGAGCTTCCTCAGGGTAGAGCAATGTTAGTTAAGATCTGCCCTGTCTCTGCAGCACCAAGCATGGTTCTGGGCACAGAAAACATTTGTCCAGTGAGTGATGAATGGGTAAGTAAATGAAGAGTCAGCCTTTAATAAATGTGTGCTGAATGGAAATGAGTTTCAATATACCTGTATGTAATGTGGGCTCATGAGTGATATTGCCAATTAATATACACAGAACACCTTGGATTGCTCCTATGAACCTAATATATTGGTTTGACTCTGGTGTCTTTGAAGGTAGTGGCTGGAGTTCATTTGAAATGTTGTATTTGCCAATTTCACTTTATTTCTTCAGCCTAGACTTCAGAGGCAGGTGGCATGCCTTCCATTAATCCAACTTATCTGGAGCCTATTCAATAAATAATCAACCCTAAATGTGTCTCACACTTGTTGCTTGTCAAAGCCTCTTATAGACAAGGAAGGCCAGTAATTGGTACAGGTACTTAATGTAGGGACTGGGAGATTCAGGATTTTAATTTTGTTCTTTCTTTAAGAGCAAGCCTCTATCTGGGCCACCTAGAGTGACCTTTCTGCTTCCATGTGCACAACGAGGCTGGAGAGCATGATCAGCCTCTAGGAGAAGCCACTCCCTGCACTTCCCTTGAACTTGTTCCTCACCTTCTTCTATTTCTCAACACAGAACACTCTGAGAATTTTTTTTCTGTATTTCTCAAATTTATTGTGATTTGCCCAATGATGAAACCTTTGACTTGTTCTCCTGGTCTCCAGTACTCCACACAGGCACTAAAATTCAACACAGTTCCATGAGACAATGTTTCCTGAAGGCTTGTTATATACCAGAAACTGTGGGAGGCATGACTAGAACACAGACAGGATATGAACCCTGCAGTAGTAGCGGTCAAAGAATTCTCTTGACCGAAGTGATGGCTGAGTGCATGAGTGAGAGGTTTGTACAAGACAACTGAGTACTCAAGAAGTGCGCACACTGTATGAACCAACACACGAACATGAACAGACAGCTCAGGGATGGAGGACTGATGAATATCAAAGTGCCTTGACATAATGAGCCATCTCTTAAATCTGTGTATACCATATTGAAAAGAAATACCAGTCTGACATCCAAAGGAATGAAAAGTAATTAAAAACTTGCCAGTTCTCTTAATACAATGGAAATAGAAGGTTAGATGTAATCTTAAGTGTAGTCTACCTAGCTTGTCAAAATGCTACACACAAAATGTTTGTTATTCCCTCTCTCAATCTGACCAGATTTCTCTTCCCTGCTGCCCTCATACTCTTCTAGGACTCTGCTGTGTTCTCATATATTCTCTTTCGTCTCCCATACATTCTGGATTAATTTGGTTCTTCCACAGTTGACTTGGTGATCTTTCTTATTCAGTAAATTTGACATCTTCTATTAGCTTTTGAACTCTTGATTCTTCACCTATTATTTTTCTTACAATATAATAAAAGACCTATGTATTTATTAGATGAACACAGAATATTTTTGGGAAAGATGGAAAAGAATAAGATCTTGGTTGCCTTTTGTCTCTGTCATGTTAGATTGAAAACTAGGCTTGGAGTGTTAAATGTAGTTTCTCTTCACTCTATAACTAATTGTCATGTCATTTTAGAACAGTTATTTATTTTTTTGTTGTTGTTTTTCCTTTAGATCTCACTTTTCTCATCTAAAAATTAGACAGTGGGAAATGGGGTTGGGAGTATTGTGCCAAAATTGTTTCCCTAATGGTTTCATTCCTTCTTGCAAAAGGTTAAATTGGGGTTTCTATGGACTTTTTTCTTCTTTTGATGGCACTTCTTACTACCAGAACTCAGGAAAAGACAGTCTCTCTAGGAGGAGATTCATAATGAAGAGTTCTGAAATTAAGCTGGAATGCACACTATGGAGTGGTGACTCTGATAGCATCCTGCTCAACCCTGATTTGAAAGGCAGTTGTTGGATAAATAATTTTCATGTTGTTGAAACAAATGAGCACTTTCAATTTGGCCAGATCCCATGTTCCAGGAATGGTGATGTTAGTAGTACTATACTTTCCTGGGGATGGGAAATGAAGCATCAGTAATGACAGGGTGAATTTGATAGCATGGTTTCTAAACAGCTGAGATATTTGGAAGAGCATTTCCTCTGGAATCAGATAAACTTAGTTTAATTCCACCTCTCTGGTTACTAGTTGTTTATTCATAAGCAAGTTACTAAGCTTTTCTGAGGCTGTGTATCCTCTTCCATAAAATGAGATCAATGTTGCTTGCCTCCTGGTATCCGTGTTAACTATTAAACATGGTAACTTGGGTAGATATCCCAGTACACCTGGCTCATGAGTAGGTAAATAAGTGTTAACAGGATGACAGAAGGTTAAAATAAAATTATTTTAGTTTCAGTTTCATAGAGGTCTTAATATATTAGATGTGACCTTCCAAAGGAGAATCAAGAAAGGACGGTGCTGTGTCCGTAAAAGAAGGTGACAGAGAGTCAGTTTGGTTCCCTTGCCTCCAGCTCAGAGCCCATCAGGCTTTTCTGTAAAGGGCAAGTGAATGGTGGAAGCTGGTGGAAGCTATGTTCTCTGTTGCATCTATTCACCTCTGCTGCAGATGTAGCCACAGACAACATGAAAATGAATGTGCAGCTGTGTTGTAATAATACTTTATTTATAAAAACAAGTAGTGAGCATGATTTGGCTGGAAGACCATAATTTACTTACCACTACTCTAGACCATGGAAGATGTTGGAATGGCTGAAAAAAAAAAAAAAACTGTTGGAAATTAGATAAGGAATTTTAGATAAAGCCTCTCATTTATTGTGAGTCCATACCCCAACCCATTTTTTCTACAACCAAACAGGGTGGAGACCCTGCCCCTCTCCTGAGGTGAGAGAAGGGATTTGAAGAGACCACTCAGAGAGGGACCATCAGCTGTGGTCTGACTCAGACCTGAGACATTTAAATGTCAAGGGCTGTCTTACAATTCTAAGGAGAAGAAAGTGGCTAAATTGGAACTGAATTGGACTTTTGGCATTTCCAAAAACAAAGGATGAACCATGGTCTCTCTTGGACCTCCGTGGGCTCTATGTAAGAGGGTTGTTTTAGACCTTCTTCAGAGGGGTGAGTTAACTCGAGTAGAAAGAAACCAGAGGCATACCACATGGAGCTCATGGTTAAGAGGAGTCCTTCCTGGTCAGCTGAAATAGAGACCCATTGTCTTATACTGGAGAAGACACAAAGAGGAAAGCTCCAGCCACAGAGAAGGGGTAGCATATCTGAGGAATTCACTGATATTTCCTGAGAGGAGTTTTGCTTAAACATGTGCTAGCCCTAAGGAGGAGCTCTGCTTTCTCTCAAAGTAAGATATTTCCAACCTTGTTCCTCCTCTCCTTCTCCCTCATCCCTATTCCTAAACCCTGGAGCCATCTGAAATCATGACCAGGAAGACAAGAGAGGATAATAAAAAGAGCCACGTGGAGAAAGAAAAGGGAACCCACCATAATCCTCCCTCTTAATGCAGGTGGCCAGCTGGTGGTGAGCCAGATCCAGGAAAGGGAAGTAGCTATAACTGTGAATGAAGTTTGGAGTTTGGCTTGTTTCTCTGGAACAGACAAGCTGCTTCTTGATTAACTCTATGTTAATGACTTATACACCACCAGAAGTATAAGGCTAGCCCTAAATAAACCCAGGAGTAGAGCACAGCTATCCCCATAGAATAGGTTTAAAGGGGACAAAGGAATAAAAACTTCGATTACCTTTATGACTATATCCAATAAGTCATGACTTTTCTTTTCTTTTTAAGATTTTATTTATTGATTTAACAGACAGAGATCACAAGTAAGCAGAGAGGCAGGCAGAGAGAGAGAAAGGAAGAGAAGCAGGCTCCCCGCTGAGCAGAGAGCCCGAAGCAGGGCTTGAGTCCAGGATGCTGGGATCATAAGTCATGACTTCTCAATGTAATGCACACAAATGTTAGTATCCTTTTCATATCCAAGAAAGCTCAACTTATTCCAAACCGGGCCACAAATTGTCTACGGCATCATAGGTGCTGAACTTTCATCTACTGAAACAAACATTTCAATGGAAATCTCCATCCCTCAGACATGGTTATTAGATTATACAAACAGATCACAAACAACTAAGCTTAAGGATATAGCCTTGCCCCTCACCTTCAGCACAGTGAGTTTCCATGCCCTGAACATACTGACCCTAGAAATATACCCTACAACACCATAATGTCTTAGAATTATTGCATTATGTTATTGTGGGATCATAGAAGTCTTGTTTTATGGAATAGAGCTTATTAGAAACCTAACCTCAAGATGCCATAGAATCTAAGATTAAAGCCTCTTAAGATCTGAGCATCTTAGAAGCTTGGGAAAGTAGTCTTATATTTCAAGTACCTCAGAGTAATAAATAGAATCTTAGAAATTTAGAATTGTGGCTTCTTAGAATCATAACATTTAAAACCTCTTTGATCTTTTAATCTAGGGATCATAGAATGGTTGAAGGTTAGAATCATAATGTTTTAAAAAATAGAATAATAGAATTTTTGAGAGACGCAATTGAATGTTGGTGAGATCTTGTCTATTTTAGCTACCACACAATTCTTTTATGAGGATGTTTTTCAGCAACAGCACTATTGACATTTCAGAATAGGTAATTCTTTTTTGGGGTGAGGGCCAGGGTGGGTATTGTCCTATGCACTATAGATATTTACCAGAATCTCTGTTCTTTACCTAGCAGTTTCCAATAGAACCGCCTCAGTCATAACAAAGAAGCTTTTCTTTAGACATCGCCGAGTGTCTGAAGCACTGCCAGGATGGTATATCGTGGCTGAAGGAGAGAAATTGTCTCTGAGGATTTCCCCAGCATTTATTCATTTCTTTAATTCAATTTTATTTTTTCAGTGTTCCAAGATTCATTGTTTATGCACCATACCCAGTGCTCCATGCAATATGTGCAGAGTGTGTACTCTGTTAGATCTGATCTCATTTGAACCTCACAGTTATTATCTTTCCATTTTACAAGCAAGAAGGTGAAGGTTTAGAGTTGAGTTCCGGGCTTAGGGTCACACATCTGATAAGAGGTTGGAGAAAGACTTGAAGTCACTTATTTGATGGCAAATGAAAAAGCTTTTTCTCTAAATGCCGAAACTGACCTGATTTTACTATTGGCAGCTCTGTTAGAAGACACTTCTTTTATTGAGCAGAATCCTACTTCTTCTCCTCATCTTATTATATCATTATGGATTTTTGAGGAAAAGGCAGTATAATTAAGAAGTCAGACTCTAGAGTCTTGGAGTCTAGTCCCAGATCCACAACATCTTCACTTTCATTTGCCTCAGCTTCTTCAACTAGTATTTGGGTTCTTTAGTGCTGTATGCAAACTATCCCAAGACTGAATGTCTTCAATCAACATCTATTTTAATATCTTGTATAGTTTTGTGGTTCACAAATTTGAGTAGGTTATTAGCTGAGTGACTCTTCTGTTCTCTTCTTCTGTCAGTGTAGGTCACTTGATGATAATCCACCGGCAGATGGGCTGTTCTGGAGGGTTCTGGAGGACTCAAAACAAGTTTTCTCATGTTTGTCACCTTTGCAGGATGGTTGGGAGGTTGGGTTCATATGGAACTCAAGGCCAAAGGGAAGGCATGGACGCTCCAACATATTGGCTTCAGAATGGTCAGATATCTCATATGGTGATTACGGATTCCAAGGGTGAGATTTGCAACAATCAAGGTGGAAACTGCGTGGTCTTGACAACCAAGCTTCTGAAGCCAGAGAGCACCTTTTCAGTTGTTTATTGGCCAACAGTCACAGCTTACCCATATTTAAGGGGAGGAAATACAGAACCCACCTCAGCATGGAAGTTGATTTTAAAATTCACAGTCATGGTTTAAAAACCACTGTACCTGTACAAAAAGACAATAATAACTCTTACCTCATACGGTTGTGTGAGTCTTAAAAAGGCTACACTTGTAAAATGCTTAGCATATAATGAGTAATCTAAAATGTGAGCTATTTTTATTTACACATGGACTCCAATTCATAGGGATACCTCTGCACTTGTAAATTTACAGTCCTTCTCCCCTCCTAGAACAGAGAAAACCTTGGGGGTTGAGTGGAAGCCAGGGCACTTGAGGACAGTGAGTTAATTTAAACACAGGTCCCATGAGAGAGGCTGTGAGATAAGAACATTTCTGTTTTAGAGGATGAAAGAGCTGCTTCCATAAATGATCAAGGCAGAAGGGTCAGCCTGGATTTATTCATGTCCATATTGGAAGTGACGGCACGTGTGTGCTCCCCTTATGCAGCTACTGTGTTGGGCACAAGCACCAAATACACTTAGGAGGTGAAATAATAAATCATTAGCAACAGTAAGTTTCTACTTGCATGGAGCCATGAGGGGGGAGGATCCCCCAAGCAATTCAAACTCAATTACTCTGCTCACAGGGTGTTTGAAATGGAAACAAATGAAGAAGGCAATCACAGAGGCAGGTGGCATTCGTCAGTGCAGCTGAATGCGCTTTGTCCTGGGCCACTGGTTAGATTTTGTTAAATGAAAACAGGAGTAAAAAGAATAAGAATAACCTCTCACATGTGTAGAGCATGCCAGAGTTAGCAAAGTAATTTGCCGTCCATCATCCCTTTGAGTTATTCTGCGAAGCCCAAATGGTTAATTCCATTTTACCAATGGGGTGACTGAAGCTTAGACACATTAAGGTCCCTGACATTGACTATGGGCTACCAATTGTCAGCCTCAAACCCAGTCCTCTGGGTCCCTGCCTCGAATTCTTTCCAGGGTTCCGGTGTGAGGAAGAGGATTATGCAGGAGGCAGGGCATTTCCTTAGTGGTAGACTCCCCTGTCTTCCTTCTAGGCTTCCTCTATTCTGCCAGGTCTTCGAGGAATATGACTGATGGGGGGCTACTCCCCTGTAGTACAGTGGTCCATAGAATTCCAGAGCATATGACATCTTCCACAGTGGCTATACGAGTTTTCTAGGGTTGCCAAAACAAAGTACCATAGATGGCATGGCTTAAATAACAGGAATTTATTTTCCCATATTTCTGGAAGCTGCATATTCAAGGTCAAGGTATCAGCAGTTTTAGTTTCTTCTGAGGCCTTTCTCTTTGGCATGTAGATGCCCCACTTCTCCCTTTGTCTTCACATGGTCTTCCTTCTGTGTCATAATCACCTCTTACAAGGACACCAGTCCTATTAGCGCCCACCCTATTGACCTCGATTTACTAAATTACTCCTTTAAAGACCCTATCTCCAAATGCACTGACATTCTTAGGCATTGGTTGTTAGGACTTCAGCATATGAATTTTGAGAGACACGATTCAGTCTGTGACAGCGACATTCAGAGTGGACTCACCACATGTCTCAACCGCTTTTCTGAGGGAGTCCGTTCATATTTTAGGTATGGATATGAAACTGTTTTAGTCTCTATGTTAGTTAGGGCCTCAAGACACAACAAGGTACAATGAAACCACTAGCCATACTCTCCCAATATCAGAGAGTGAAAGACAGGAACCTCTTTTATTCTTGTTTGTAACTCAGACCTTGATCCACACCTATAAAATGAGATACTAGTAAAGGTTTGTTTAGTATATGAGAGATGGCTCAGTTTCTGCTTTTCTTTTCACAGTGGAGAACAACTAATTATGAGGACAGTCCCAAAGAACACACAGCCCAGAGCTCCAGAAATAGCAATTATTCTTTCTGGAAGGCTAGTTCAGAGTTTTCATTTGTAACTACTTCAGACTTATTTGTGACTAGGGGCCCCCTTAAGAGACACCTCATAACAAGTCCAGTGTGCCCCTGATTGCACCTTTAGAATGAGGTAGTAAAGAAATCGTTTCTGAGTTCAGCTCAAGTCTGCAAGAGGGCTTCCTTTCACTGAATTTTGCCCTCAGAGATAAGTGGAAGTTGTGGCCCATGGGTCTTGTGTGGGACCATATTTAGAAGGGACTTAGGGGTGCCCGGGTAGCTCAGTTGGTTAAGCAACTGCCTCCAGCTCAGGTCACGATCCCGGAGTCCCAGGATGAAGTCCCGCATCAGGCTCCCAGCTCCACGGGGAGTATGCTTCCCCCTCTGACCTTCTCCCCTCTTATGCTCTCTCTCACTCTCTCTCTCTCTCCCTCTTAAATAAAAAATAAAATCTTAAAAAAAAAAAGAGGGGGGAACTTAGGAGATGGTCATTGAAGACCGAAGAGAACGGGAGCTTTTAAAGCTGAGTCAAAGACAATGCTTCTATCTTTTGGTTTGAACAATTTAGTATTATTTACTGAAATGAGAAGATTCGGGAAGGGTTCCTTTGGAGAGGGGGGATCGTGTGTGATACTCAGGTATTTGAGCTGCCTATTAGACATCCACTTGGAGATGACATGTGGACATTTGGGTAGAGGAATCTGAGAGGTCAGAGCTGGGGTCTCTGGGTTAGTGAACCATCAGCATGTGAGTGATATTTAAAGCCCAGGGCTGGAGAGATTATCTGAGTGGTGTATGCAGAAGGAAAGAAAGAAGAAATGGGGTTAAGATTCAGATTCAGTGCTGACACTCTTGCAAGCAGCGTAGAAATGGAGGAAAAAAACAAGGGAGAGGCTGAGAAAAAGTGACCAAGAGCATGGTCTATAAACAGGAGAGAATGATATCCTGAAAGTAACAACGCGAAAAAGCACTGGAGGCAGAGAGAGAATCTACAATGTCTAATGTGGCTATAATGTCACTTGACTAAAAGACCAAACAACAACCATTTGGTTTGGCAAGAAGGAGGACAGTGTGTCCTTGACGAGAACACACTTCGTGGAGATGTGTTGGCAAAAGTTAGTTACTTAGCTGAAGTTAGTGAACTAACAACTGAAGTCAGTCGAAAGGAGCATGTATATCAGCAAGTGGAAATAGAGACGTGGTCAACTCTTTCAGTAATGTTTCTGGTTTTGGATTTTTGGCAGGTTTTATTTGTTTGTTTCCAGTAATGTTTTTGAATGAATAAGACTCAGACTTCCCATAACTACATGCTTGGCTGCTGACTTCATCATGCTGCCATCTTACAGTTTTATATACAGAGTGGGATGGATCTAGAACTTAGTTAGCATTCCCAGTTCCATCTCAAAACATCCCAGTCAGGACCCCACCCTCACTCAGTTAATCATGGCCAAGGACTCTGACAGAATGTGGAAGCATCCAGATCAATCACAGACTGGACAAAAGAGCATTTCTCAGATGAGAAGGGAGAGTGCCAGCCAGACAAAAGAGAATATGATCGAGTGCATTAGATCTACATGGAAACCATGTGAGATAGTCAGAGGCAGCTCTTATAGCTTATCAAAGAGGACCCTCAGGCTCCTCTAGCTCATCAGTGCAGAGTGTAAGTCTCTGTCCAGATCTAATGGGCTCCTAAGAGCTCATGCTCATTCCAAGTAATGATATGATACCATGCAGTCAAAGTCAACATTTCACCCAAATACTAAACCTATGAAGGTGACACTTCATACACCAATTCAGTGGTTTCTGAAAACCATCCTGTCCCCTTCTTAATCATGCCAGATGGCCACTCTTTACTCTGCCTACACATAGGAGCCACCTAAGGGTTAGAAGAGGTGACATTCTTTTCAAGGGATTTTGGAAGAGATTTCATGGTCCTTAAATTTTCCATATGCCTCTACTAAAAATGCTAAAGCATGAGAAGTAATTTGTGGTTTAAAGAAATCTCTCCCTAAAGTAACTTTCTCTTTATGTTAATTTAACAAGAAGCACAAGATAGTAAGTCTTCCTGAGTTAGTCCAGAACAGGTTTTTCTCTACACACTGGGACAGAGAGTGTAAAAAGAAGCAGCACTGTTAGTAGGTTCTGATTCATTATTAACTGTGTGTATGTGTGGTGGGACTAGGGTCTGTTTCATTAGGCAACAGAGTATAATGCCATATTTTATATAAGAGAATGGACTTGTGGTAGTGATACTGTTATGATTAAACAAACTATAATGACAAAGTGATTTTGTGTTATTTGGAGCCATATTTTATTTTGTACATGGTATCATAAAATGTGCTCTTAATTTTGATACACTATTCCCTTATATCTAAAGGGTTGCTAAAATGTCAAGCCCTCTTTTTTTATATTAATTAATTTATTTTCAGCATAACAGTATTCATTATTTTTTCACCACATCCAGTGCTCCATGCATTCCGTGCCCTCTATAATACCCACCACCTGGTACCCCAACCTCCCACCCCCCTCCACTTCAGCCCTCTTTTGTATTTGTCTTGTCCTGGTAATCCAAGGTAACGTTGGCTGCTGTAAATAGACTAGCAGAGGTGAGATGATTAGAAGAGTGGTGGACTTCTTTCTCACTTATCAAATGTTCAGCCTCCTGGGTTAATTTAGGATTGAGTTAAATACAACAGTTCTCTGTGAGAGGCTAAGTCTTCTCCAACACCAGCCTGTATTTTGAGTCCTGAAGTATTTTGGTTCTTGGTTCCACTAAGTATTAGGCTCTTACAGTGATGGCTGTGCAACTGCATGGTTAACCATAGCCTATGCAACAGGAGGGGAGCCTACTGTACCACAAAGGTGAAGTTTGGATTCCAAAAGTTTTCAGTCCATCAGAGTTGCTGCTGTGGCTTACTAGATATCTGTTCTGGGGCAGTATATGCTCAGTTTGGGTCAAATATTCCTATCCCTAATGCTGGAATAATATGTGAGATTAGGGAACTTTGTGAACTTTAAATAGTGATACACAATGATTCACAATAGATGAGTGCTTAAAAAGAGAAACAATGTATATATACAATGGAATCATATTCAGCCATGAGAAAGAAGGAAATCCTGCTGTTGGCAGCAATGTCACTGGAATGTTCGGGCATTATGCTAAGTGAAGTAAGCCAGACAGACAAGGATAAATACTGCTTGGCATCACTTACATGTGGAACTTAAATGAAAAGCCAAACTCATAGACACAGAAAGCAGGAAGTGTTTATCAGGAGCTGGGGGTTGGGGAAATACAGAGAAGTTGGTAAAGGTGTACAAACTTTTAGCTATAAGAAGAATAAGGTCTGAGGATCTTTTAAAAAAAGAAAAAAAATCACAATAACACAGCAGTGTCGACTGGGTACATGGGAGAAACATTTTTTTCATCCTGTGTTGTCTTCTTGATTTTCTTTCTGTCATAGCAAGGATCATAGAAGTACTAAGCCCCCATGGGATTATAGTCAGACTCAAGAGTATAGTTTTAAGACATGGATAGGGGCTGGTAGAAGGAACGCACAACTTAAATTTACTTTGTGCAGCTTTCCAAATGCTAAAAAATTGTCAAATTTTTAATGAAACAAACAAAAGTGTATGACAAAATATGTTGCTGTATAGCATGTCATAATACTGATGTACTATAAACAATAATATTTTAAAAACAATTTATGAAACAAGAGTCAATAACTGCCTTAAGCAAGGAATCCATGCTTCCTTCAGGTATTGCCATCATACTATATCTAAGTAATAGTGGCTGCTGCTATCATGCTTAATATTCAATTATTTTGACACCCATGAGGTTCTAAGATTTCTGCCTTGCATGTGAATGACCCATAAGACTGATACAAACTTAGAAAATAGCATTATTTGTGAGTGCTTCATGGTTTTCTGAGAACTAGTTCATATTTTATTGTAGTTCATCCTCAGTAACCTTGCAGAGTGGGTATAGTTATACCCATTTTATAGATTTTGAAACTTAGCCATAGAACTCCCTCTAGAGATCTCATCCAAGGTAAGGGGTAGCAAGCAAATCTGAACACAAGCATTTATCTTCAGCCCAACTCACAGCTTGTACTTAAAACACCAGCTTTCCCAAAGTCATCTGTTATGTGTCAGTATTTAATTTGACCCATCAGATATACTAAGAAAAGTGATGATGTAGTTAGGGCATTGTTATTAATCATGAGCATTTAAGTAAAACAGAATGGATACGTAAAGAGATAACCCTGAGTCCAAGTCATATGTATTTATTAATGACTACTTTGTACTAGCCACTCTTAGGGACTTTCTTCTCAATTGTCTGCTTGAGTTCTCCCAACATGCTCATCTCTAGGTGAGAAACCCAGTGTAGAGCTATGAAATGATCTGGTCAAGGTCATACAATGAGCAGACATGGGAGCCAGCACTGGAACAAAGTTCTTCTTAATGCAAACTCAGCGTTCCTTTTACTGTCTACTGTCTTCACGGTATAGCTAATGAATATGAGGGCATTTAATTAGCTCTGTAGAAATTACAGAAAAACACATTTCAGAATAAAGGCATCAAATGACTGGATGATCGAATATTTCTTCCTGCTTGTTTGTAAATTACGCACCTCTATAAATGCTTATGATCACAAAACAGGTTAAAAACAAGCTGTAGCAGGAGTGGCAATCCTTATATCAGATCAATTAGATTTTAAGCCAAAGACTATAATAAGAGATGAGGAAGGACACTATATCATACTCAAAGGGTCTGTCCAACAAGAAGATTTAACAATTTTAAATATCTATGCCCCCAATGTGGGAGCAGCCAACTATATAAACCAATTAATAACAAAATCAAAGAAACACATCAACAATAATACAATAATAGTAGGGGACTTTAACACTCCCCTCACTGAAATGGACAGGTCATCCAAGCAAAAGATCAGCAAGGAAATAAAGGCCTTAAACGACACACTGGACCAGATGGACATCACAGATATATTCAGAATATTTCATCCCAAAGCAACAGAATACACATTCTTCTCTAGTGCACATGGAACATTCTCCAGAATAGATCACATCCTCGGTCCTAAATCAGGACTCAACCGGTATCAAAAGATTGGGATCATTCCCTGCATATTTTCAGACCACAATGCTCTAAAGCTAGAACTCAACCACAAAAGGAAGTTTGGAAAGAACCCAAATACATGGAGACTAAACAGTATCCTTCTAAAGAATGAATGGGTCAACCGGGAAATTAAAGAAGAATTGAAAAAAATCATGGAAACAAATGATAATGAAAATACAACGGTTCAAAATCTGTGGGACACAACAAAGGCAGTCCTGAGAGGAAAATATATAGCGGTACAAGCCTTTCTCAAGAAACAAGAAAGGTCTCAGGTACACAACCTAACCCTACACCTAAAGGAGCTGGAGAAAGAACAAGAAAGAAACCCTAAGCCCAGCAGGAGAAGAGAAATCATAAAGATCAGAGCAGAAATCAATGAAATAGAAACCAAAAAAACAATAGAACAAATCAACGAAACTAGGAGCTGGTTCTTTGAAAGAATTAATAAAATTGATAAACCCCTGGCCCGACTTATCAAAAAGAAAAGAGAAAGGACCCAAATAAATAAAATCATGAATGAAAGAGGAGAGATCACAACTAACACCAAAGAAATACAAACTATTATAAGAACATACTATGAGCAACTCTACGGCAATAAATTTGACAATCTGGAAGAAATGGATGCATTCCTAGAAACATATAAACTACCACAACTGAACCAGGAAGAAATAGAAAGCCTGAACAGACCCATAACCAGTAAGGAGATTGAAACAGTCATTAAAAATCTCCAAACAAACAAAAGCCCAGGGCCAGACGGCTTCCCGGGGGAATTCTACCAAACATTTAAAGAAGAACTAATTCCTATTCTCCTGAAACTGTTCCAAAAAATAGAAATGGAAGGAAAACTTCCAAACTCATTTTATGAGGCCAGCATCACCTTGATCCCAAAACCAGACAAGGATCCCACCAAAAAAGAGAGCTATAGACCGATATCCTTGATGAACACAGATGCGAAAATACTCAACAAAATACTAGCCAATAGGATTCAACAGTACATTAAAAAGATTATTCACCACGACCAAGTGGGATTTATTCCAGGGCTGCAAGGTTGGTTCAACATCCGCAAATCAGTCAATGTGATACAACACATCAATAAAAGAAAGAACAAGAACCATATGATACTCTCAATAGATGCTGAAAAAGCATTTGACAAAGTACAACATCCCTTCCTGATTAAAACTCTTCAAAGTGTAGGGATAGAGGGCACATACCTCAATATCATCAAAGCCATCTATGAAAAACCCACCGCAAATATCATTCTCAATGGAGAAAAACTGAAAGCTTTTCCGCTAAGGTCAGGAACACGGCAGGGATGTCCATTATCACCACTGCTATTCAACATCGTACTAGAGGTCCTAGCCTCAGCAATCAGACAACAAAAGGAAATTAAAGGCATCCAAATCGGCAAAGAAGAAGTCAAATTATCACTCTTCGCAGATGATATGATACTATATGTGGAAAACCCAAAAGACTCCACTCCAAAACCGCTAGAACTTATACAGGAATTCAGTAAAGTGTCAGGATATAAAATCAATGCACAGAAATCAGTTGCATTTCTCTACACCAACAGCAAGACAGAAGAAAGAGATATTAAGGAGTCAATCCCATTTACAATTGCATCCAAAACCATAAGATACCTAGGAATAAACCTAACCAAAGAGGCACAGAATCTATACTCAGAAAACTATAAAGTACTCATGAAAGAAATTGAGGAAGACACAAAGAAATGGAAAAATGTTCCATGCTCCTGGATTGGAAGAATAAATATTGTGAAAATGTCTATGCTACCTAAAGCAATCTACACATTTAATGCAATTCCTATCAAAGTACCATCCATCTTTTTCAAAGAAATGGAACAAATAATGCTAAAATTTATATGGAACCAGAAAAGACCTCGAATAGCCAAAGGGATATTGAAAAAGAAAGCCAACGTTGGTGGCATCAGAATTCCGGACTTCAGGCTCTATTACAAAGCTGTCATCATCAAGACAGCATGGTACTGGCACAAAAACAGACACATAGATCAATGGAACAGAATAGAGAGCCCAGAAATAGACCCTCAAATCTATGGTCAACTAATCTTCGACAAAGCAGGAAAGAATGTCCAATGGAAAAAAGACAGCCTTTTCAATAAATGGTGCTGGGAAAATTGGACAGCCACATGCAGAAAAATGAAATTGGACCATTCCCTTACACCACACACAAAAATAGACTCAAAATGGATGAAGGACCTCAATGTGCGAAAGGAATCCATCAAAATCCTTGAGGAGAACACGGGCAGCAACCTCTTCGACCTCTGCCGCAGCAACATCTTCCTAGGAACAACGCAAAAGGCAAGGGAAGCAAGGGAAAAAATGAACTACTGGGATTTCATCAAGATCAAAAGCTTTTGCACAGCAAAGGAAACAGTTAACAAAATCAAAAGACAACTGACAGAATGGGAGAAGATATTTGCAAACGACATATCAGATAAAGGACTAGTGTCCAGAATCTATAAAGAACTTAGCCAACTCAACACCCAAAGAACAAATAATCCAATCAAGAAATGGGCAGAGGACATGAACAGACATTTCTGCAAAGAAGACATCCAGATGGCGAACAGACACATGAAAAAGTGCTCCATATCACTCGGCATCAGGGAAATACAAATCAAAACCACAATGCGATATCACCTCACACCAGTCAGAATGGCTAAAATCAACAAGTCAGGAAATGACAGATGCTGGCGAGGATGCGGAGAAAGGGGAACCCTCCTACACTGTTGGTGGGAATGCAAGCTGGTGCAACCTCTCTGGAAAACAGCATGGAGGTTCCTCAAAATGTTGAAAATAGAACTGCCCTATGACCCAGCAATTGCACTATTGGGTATTTACCCTAAAGATACAAACGTAGTGATCCAAAGGGGCACGTGTACTCGAATGTTTATAGCAGCAATGTCCACAATAGCCAAACTATGGAAAGAACCTAGATGTCCATCAACAGATGAATGGATCAAGAAGATGTGGTATATATACACAATGGAATACTATGCAGCCATCAAAAGAAATGAAATCTTGCCATTTGCAACAACATGGATGGAACTAGAGCGTATCATGCTTAGCGAAATAAGTCAAGCAGAGAAAGACAACTATCATATGATCTCCCTGATATGAGGAAGTGGTGATACAACATGGAGGCTTAAGTGGGTAGAAGAAGAATAAATGAAACAAGATGGGATTGGGAGGGAGACAAACCATAAGTGACTCTTAATCTCACGAAACAAACTGAGGGTTGCCGGGGGGAGGGGGTTTGGGAGAAGGGGGTGGGATTATGGACATTGGGGAGGGTATGTGATTTGGTGAGTGCTGTGAAGTGTGTAAACCTGGTGATTCACAGACCTGTACCCCTGGGGATAAAAATATATGTTTATAAAATATATATATATATATATACAGTGGAAAAACAAAAAAACAAAAAACAAAAAAACAAAAAAACAAAAAAAAAAAGAAGTGAAGGGGTAGGAAGCCTAGACTAGAAGCTTAGAGGAAGAACTACTCAATTTAAAGCAAAAAACAAGAACCAGAGGTACCTGGTTTTCTCAGTCAAGAGGGTGTGGGACTCTTGATCTTGGGGCCATGAGTTTGAGCCCCACATGAGGTGTGGAGATTACTAAAAAATATAAATTAATTAAATAAAACCTTAAAAACAAAACAGGGGCTCCTGGCTGGCTCAGTTGGTGGAGCATGCGACTCTTGATCTCAGGATTGAGTCCCACGTTGGGTGTAGAGATTCCTTAAAAACAATAACATCTTAAAAAAAAAAAAAAGACTAAATAAAACAAACAAAACAAAACAAAACAAAAACAAAAAAAAAAAAAAAAAAAACAAGCTGTAGTTGAAAGGCCAGCAGCCAGAAAATGTGCATCGTAACATTAAGAGAGGCTGAAGATCTGGAATGACAGTGTTCAAGGTCAGTTTAAAAGTCAGATTCACAGGTCAATGAAAGATCTTTATTTACCTATCTCTTGTTGGTACTAATGAGAACATGGCAGTCTAAATCATCACATTTCCATGTCTGGCAAGCCAAGGGAGGAGCAGGAGCTGATCAGGAAAATTTACTGAAAAGATATTCTGAGAAAGAGACAAGTAATGAAGATGTATTTTTAAAGTATGAGTCAGTGCCTTGAGAGCCAGTATAAAGTGCCTGTTCACGGAATAGATCCATAATACTGGGAACTCATTAAATCTTAGTTGCATTGAATGAAAAGGGGATTTCTCCGGATGTTTTGGTTGTGTATATGATTTCAGTAATCTTAGCCCTATATGAGTTACGTTTTCCATACTTTGGACCTCCTGGGATTCACCCAGAGAAGTTGAATCAGGACGTTTGGATTCCAGTTATCGTTCTACCTAGTTACCTGGCAGGGGATGAAGTACTTAGACTCCCAGAGCCCACCTGTCCTTATGTTCTCAGACATAAATTAATCACCCAAAATAACATCCCTTGTATCAAGGGATCTCTATGTCCAGTCCCTGTGTTAACATTAAAATTACTCAAGTGGAACTGCCTCTAATACCGAGGAAAATAGATATAAAGCTGAAAATACTGTGAATCAGGGCTGAGAGCCATGAAGAATATCTCAAACAAGTCCTGCAGAGTTCAGAATATGGGACACTCATTTCCTGTATTTTGTAAATGGCGAATTTGTTTCTTTTCATTGTAAAGGTGCCTCTCTAGTATTCCCTACCTGGGGCCAAAATGGAACCATCACAGCAGTCTCCCAATCTAGTGGATCATCACAATTGTTTGAGAATAACCTTTTCTTAAAGTGAATATTTTCAGGACCTGTGTCCCATAATTACAAATGTAATTCTTACAGTATGAGTTGGGCTCGGGAATGTTTGTAGCACGCTCTCCAGGCGATGTGGATGTTTGCCTGTTTGGGAACTACTTATTCAAATGACCTTTACATTTTTCTACTGAATATACATTACCAAATAGCTATTTCTCAGCTTCCTTTATTTTCAAGCTGCCAAGAAGCCCACCTGCCTTTACTTTTGGCATGAATATTTTTTTTCAGCATGAACTTTTACTTCACTGAGAAAATTGGATCTATCTAAAAAGAACTACTTCATCTCTTCTCCACCAAACCTATACCTTATATCTGCGTACCCTGCCTTCCCTCTTGTTG
Organism: Mustela lutreola; assembly: GCF_030435805.1. Classification (NCBI taxonomy): domain Eukaryota; kingdom Metazoa; phylum Chordata; class Mammalia; order Carnivora; family Mustelidae; genus Mustela; species Mustela lutreola. The sequence goes on along the minus strand of NC_081292.1, from coordinate 6,337,202 downwards.
CAAGGACGGTGTGTCCCTGTATTGTCAGTTCTCCCCACTCAGCTACTGCATATGTGATTATCCCATCTTCTTTCAAAACAAAACATTTCCTTTTTTTTTTCCTTCTGGGTCAATTCTTCCTGTATATGAATATATTGTTATCTTTTGTCTTTTTTTCCTCCCATTCTATTTTTTTATTTTTGAAGAAATTTTTAAAAAGTTTTATTTATTTATTCGAGAAAGAGAGAGAGCAAGAGTGTGAGTGGGGGGGGGCAGAGGAAAAGGGAGGAATAGGCCCTCCACTGAGCAGGGAGCCCAACATGGGGTTCAGTCCCAGGACCCCAGGGTCATGACCTCAGCCAAAGACAGATGCTTAACCGACTGAGCCACCCAGGTGCCCCTGTCTTTAAAGAAATTTGAAGATAAATCTTGCTGGACCCCTACTCATTTTTAGCTTCCTTTTATAGTAAAGCTACTAAAACTGTTTTAAATATCCAATTAGGCTATACCGACTGTTTTTTAACTTACACAGACCAACTGGGAATTTATAGTCTAATTTAAGTGCTTATACTCCAAAGACCTCTCAAGGTTTCTGTCCCACCAGTTCTCTCTGACTCTAGGCCTGAGACTGTCAGGCATCTCAGTTGCATTTGACCTCATAGGTCTTCCTTCTCTATGAGACATTTTTTCCACTTAGTTTCTGAGATATCACACCTTCTTGGATCTCCTTCCATTTCATGGGCCAGTTCTTTCACCACTGACCATCTATTTCTTCCTCTCTCATGACTGATCCCGAACATGTCACACAACAGCTCTGTGTTTTCCCCACTTTTCTAACACTTCTTTGTCTTACATTTGGTCCAAATTTTCATGTGTTCTTTTCAAATCCTGAATGTCCATCCTATCAGACAGACATTGATGTTCTTTGTAATAGGTTCATAAGGGTGAAAATTTCTGGGCTATAGGCCAAGGGAGGGACTTAGGAAGGAAATAAAATTTTTCCCGCAGACATCTATGGATTCATCCTTTGAAATAGATATTCCAAAGTTTTCATTTTGGCTGTTTTTCTTTATTAAAGGAAACACAAATCAGCTTTAGAGGCTTTTTCTTCCTTCCAAAATGCCTGCTGTAATATATTGTTTAATGTAGCAGTGTTTGAATGTTCTTGTGGGAGTGGTGCACACAGTGGCAGAAAACGCAACCTGCTGCCACAATGGAGGTTCAAACACTGAGCTCTGTTGGACAGGCTGGGGTGGATGGGGCACACTGAGAAGGAACTGACCACAGAAGGAGTCAGATTTATGTTTGGCACCAGAGGTTTGGAGGAGAAAACTGGGGAACCAGAGCAGAGTTGACACTGATACTGTCTTTTTTTTTTTTTTTTTAATACTGTCTTCTTACAAAAGAAATTGATTGTCCCTGAGGAGACATAAAGAAGACTATGTAAATCAAAGTCATTCACTCATTTATTCATTCAACAGATGCATATTAAAGGCTTAGTATTGCAAAGTATGCTTGGAATATGTCAAGAAACAAAACAAAAGTTCTTCCTGCCAAAACAATCTTGAAAAAGAAAGAAAAAAACAAACAAAAAAGAAAACCCAAAGCTGGAGTTACCACAATTTAAGATTTCAAGTTATACTGTGAAACTGTAGTAATGAAAATAGTATGGTATTGGCATAAACACAGGTCAATGGAGTGGGATAGAAAGCCCAGAAGAGAACCCATGATTGTAGAACCTCCAACAAAATAAGTGAGAACAGGCAGTGGGGAAAAAATATTTTTAATAAATGGTGCTGGGAAAACTGGACAGCTACATGCAGAAGAATGAAATAGACCATTTTCTGACACTTTACACAAAAATAAACTCAAAATGGATTAAAGACTTAACTGTGAGACCTGAAACCACAAAAATCCTAGAAGAGAGCACAAGCAGAAATTTCTCTGGCATTGGCTGTAGCAACATTTTTCTAGATATGTCTCCTGAGGCAAGGGAAACAAAAGCAAAAATAAACTATTGAGACTATAACAAAATAAAAAGCTTCTGCACATCAAAGGAAACAATCAACAAAACTAAAAGGCAACCTACTAAATGGGAGAAGTACTTGCAAATGACATCTCTGATAAAGAATTAGTAGCCATATGATAATTGACTTTCTCTGCTTGATTTATTTCACTCAGCATAATCTCTTCCATTCCCATCCATGTTACCTCAAAAGTTGGGTATTCATCCTTTCTGATGGAGGCATCATACTCCACAGTGTATATGGACCACATCTTCCTTATTCATTCTTCCATTGAAGGGCATCTTGGTTCTCTCCACAGTTTGGCGACCGTGGCCATTGCTGCTATAAACATTGGGGTACAGATGGCCATTCTTTTCACTCCATCTGTATCTTTGGGGTAAATACCCAGTAGTGCAATTGCAGGATTATAGGGAAGCTCTATTTTTAATTTCTTGAGAAATCTCCACACTATTCTCCAAAGTGGCTGCACCAACTTGCATTCTCACCAACAGTGCAAGGGGGTTCCCCTTTCTCCACATCCTCTCCAACACACATTGTTTCCTGTCTTGCTAATTTTGGCCGTTCTAACTGGTGTAAGGTGGTATCTCAATGTGGTTTTAATTTGAATCTCCCTAATGGCTAGTGATGATGAACCTTTTTTCATGTGTCTGATAGCCATTTGTATCTCTTCATTGGAGAAGTGTCTGTTCATGTCTTCTGCCCATTTTTTTATATGATTATCTGTTTTGTGTGTGTTGAGTTTGAGGAGTTCTTTATAGATCCTGGATATCAACCTTTTGTCTGTACTGTCATTTGCAAATATCTTCTCCCATTCCGTGGGTTACCTCTTTGTTTTGTTGACTGTAAGTCAAGCAGAGAGAGTCAATGATCATATGGTTTCACTTATTTGTGGAGCATAACGAATAACATGGAGGACATAGGGAGATGGAGAGGAGAAGGGAGTTGAGGGAAATTGGAAGGGGAGGTGAACCATGAGAAACTATGGACTCTGAAAAACAACCTGAGGGTTTTGAAGGGGCAGGGGTTAGGAGGTTGGGTGAGCCTGGTGGTGGGTATTAGGGAGGGCACATATTGCATGGAGCACTGGGTGTGGTACAAAAACAATGAATACTGTTATGCTGAAAAGATATAAAAAATTTAAAAAATAAAGGTAATTGGATAAAAAGAAAAAAAAGGAATTAGTAGCCAAAATATATTAAGAACTACCGTATGTAAAGAATTCACACAATTCAATACCAAAAACAAATAATCCATTTAAAAAAGGGCAGTAGACATGAACAGACATTTTCCCTAAGAAAACATCCAGATGACCGATGAAAAGATGCTCTATGTCACTCATCATCAGGCAAATACAAATCAAAACCATAATGAGGTATCTGCTTACACTTGACCAAATGGCTAGACAGAACAAAACAAAACAAAAATATAAGAAACAAGTGTTGGTGAAAATGTGGAGAGAAAGACATTCTCATGCACTGTTGGTGGGAATGCAAACTGGTGTAGCTACTGTAGAAAACAGTATGAAATTTCCTTTTGAAATATAACTCCCATACAACCTAGTAATTGCACTACTGAGTATTTACCCAAAGAACACAAAAAGCACTAATTTGAGAGGATATTTGCATCCCTATGTTTATTGCAGCATTATTTATGATAGCCAAATTATGGACATAGCCAAAGTGTTCATTGATAGATGAATAAAGAATATGTGACACACACGCACACACACACAAGCAAATATTATTCCGTCATAAAAATAATGAAATCTTGCCATTTGCAACAATGTGGGTGGAGATAGAGGGCATTATGCTATGTGAGATAAGTCAGTCAGAGAAAGACAAATAGCATATGATTTCACTCATATGTGCAATTTAAGAAACAAAACAAATTAACAAGGAGGGAGAAAAGAGAGAGAGAAACTAAGAAACGGACTCTTAATCACAGAAAACAAACTGATGGCTATCAGAGGGGAGGTGGTCGGAGGACAGGGAAACAGGTGACAGGGAGTAAGAGCGCACTCACCATGATGAGCCCCGAGCCATGTTCAGATCTGCTGGGTCACGGTACTGTACCCCGGAAACCCACATAAGACTGCATGCTAGTTACACTGGGATTAAAACTGAAAACTTCAGGACATGGAGGAGGTGGGGAAAACAACAAAACAGACATCCCAAAGAAAGAAAGAACACATTACCTTTCTTAGACTAAAAAAAAAAAAAAAAAAAAAAAAAAAAAAAAAAAAAAAAGTCTTCCCCTTGTGCAGCTTATATTCTAGCAAAGGAAGACAGGCCACAGATAATATACATAATTAAGTAAATTATTTACTACATGCTGATAAAAATTATGGGAGAACGATTTAGAAATAAAACAGCTTATGGAGCAGAGGGGTGGGCTGAAATTTTAAGGAGCATAATGAAGCCTTTATGCGATGGCAGACTGAGATATGGCCTCATCATTCAGGTGTACGGGATGATAAAATATTTATTGCCACAAGCATATACTTTTCTATACAGGCTTGAGGAGAAGATCAAATATCTCTCCAGAATATTCCAGGACAAGGGTGGTCAATTAAAGATACGCCTAGACTCAGGGGCATCTAGGGGAGCCACCACACCAGCCCTGGGACAGCTGAAAGAGTTTCCTCTGAGGAGAGAGAGCTATTGCCTCCCTCTTGCAGTTGATTTGCTTCTATTTACTGGTCTTGACGCCCGAGGAGTAAAAGCACAGGTAGACTAGGGTATCAGCTGGGAAGGGAGGTCTTAGCTGGAAAAAGGACAAATGAGAGTGCGGCTTTGGGATCAGCAACTTCATCTCCGGCTCAAAAGACAATTCACACAGTAAAACCACTGGAATGACCGCAGCCACACCAAGGCACGGCGTGCCCTCAGAAGCGGACAGCTACCTCAGTGCTGTCAGGAATCAGTAGGGAATACGGCACGCGTACTCTGGGCTCTCTGGAGAATGAAAGGAAGAGAGAGGAGAGAATCACGAGGAGGCTGTGAGACGTGCTGTGCGTCTGTCTCTCTGAAGAGTGTGAATTTGACCTGGCTGAAACTGTGTGTAACTGTGGTACAGCATCATTTGTTTGCAGGGTCTAGTGAGGCTGAGTGACACCTTATTTATGCGCACATAAATACACACAGAAAACTGGGAGTGTCGTCTTTCTTCAAGCTCTAGGTTTAAATAACTCTAAAGAAATCCTGGTGCTATATTTATCACTTCACAAACGTATATACCGAGTACCTTCTATACGCCATTTACGAAGCAAACTGAGGTTTAATAAACATTTCTCATTTTTAGTGTTCCAGCACCCTATATTCTTCTAATATCACTCAGTTTTGCTTTTGGAAAAAACATTTCTACCACTGTGTGTATTCCTGGTGGGAGAAAAATGCCAACTCCGCATTCGTCAAGTCTTCAAGAGACAACTCCCTTCTCACGGTGGGGAAGCCAGGATCGTGCTGTGTCAGGAACCAAATGTCATCCAAAATGAGGTTTGACGCTTGTTTGACTTTGTGTTAGAAATGGTGTTAGACATTCAAGCCGATGGCAGGACATGAGAAATAACTTACTGAATGAAGCAGCATAGATGCTTTTGGCTTTACAACCAAATCTGGTTCCTAAGACCTTACTACCTATGTGCCTCCATTTCTCTGTCTTCCAATACCTTGGGGAGATACTGACTCCCAGCCCACAGGGACCTACAAGCTCTTGCTTTGTCTAGTCTCATCATCTGATACCGCATTCTCAAAATATTTATTTGGTAATTATTTTAAAGGACCTACTCAGTGTCAGGGGAGCTAGGGAGCATTAAACTGCATATGGCATCCTTTCCACCCCCAGGAGGTTTACAGTCTAGGCAGAGAGATTGTCCATTTACAAAAACAATAAATATAACAGTCACATATTAAAAGGTGGTATTCGGGAACATAAGAAAGCACTATGGAAAACCATACATGTAAATGAAGTATCCAGAGATGAGGATCAGCAAAAACATTACTGTAGGTATTTGAGATGCTTGTGGGATGATTTAGCTCATGATAACAGAAGAGGGAGCCACAAGCAACGAGAAAAAAAAAGCAGGCGATGTTTTACTCACAGGGGTGACCACCATTGTTGGGAACTGAAACATTGTTCTCGGTGCACAGTGACTTTTATCAATCCAGGGCCTTTAGAATAGCTTGCCTCTAACTTTAACTAGATCATAATACATGTTGTTTCTAAAAGCACAGGTTCTGTACCTTATTTTTAAAAGTTATCGTCACAGCACCTTGAAAATAACCCCAAGAGTAACACAAGATTGTAACTTTCTCCAAACAGATTCAGGCAGCTGAATTAAGCGGTGAGTTTAAGCAATCAGGCAGAATAAAGGAAAGCTTCCAGTTCTCTAAAGAGGAAGGTCCTTTGTGCAAAGGTGATGGAGTACCAGATTTAACCACCACCAAAGGCCCTGGGGAACTGGCATTTATTGGAAGGACATTACAGGAAATTGAGTTACGTTCCCCTTTAAGAACATAACGTTGGACCTACTCTTGCAAGGCATATTCCTTTTTTTTCTCTCTACTTTTGGGGAAAACAGAAACAATTTATATTCTGTGACTGTGGGCTATTTTTCTTATATAACTCATATTAAGATATGGGTGCCATTGCCCAGAAGATAAATCATACACTTTGCAATAAGGAAAGATAACAGGCAAAGTTTGCAACATGCCTATGAATATCCTCTCTGTGCCAGAAATTAGATTTGCTTGTTTCAATTAGAATATATAGAGAAATCTATCTCTTAGTGTTCAAAAAGGTAAAAGGCTTATGAATAGAGTTTTCCGTGGCACCTCATTTCTGCTCCATGTGGGGGAAAAAAGAGACCATGTTCCCTTTTGTAAGCAGTGGTTTATTTGAACCTGTGGAGTTTAGCTGAGTCTTACAGGCAAACTTTAATGTCCACCCATTTGTTACAAGTAGGTTAAGGCAAGCCAGGACCTAGTACCACTTCCATGTTTGAAACCATTTCCTTTTTGCCACAGTCATCAGCTGCATGCAGGAAAATGGTGAATATTTCTCAACAGAGTGTTGAATGAAGAAACAGTAAATACCTGGGGCGCCTGGGTGGCTCAGTGGTTAAAGCCTCTGCCTTTGGCTCAGGTCATGATCCCAGGGTCCTGAGATAGAGCCCTGCATCAGGCTCTCTGCTCAGTGGAGAGCCTGCTTCCTCTTCTCTCTGCCTGCCTCTCTGCCTACTTGTGATCTGTCTGTCAAATAAATAAATAAAAATCTTAAAAAAAAAAAAAAGAAACAGTCAACACCTTTTGAATGCTTCTCATATCTTAGTGTCCCATGACTCACTGCCTTTAAAAAAAAAAAAAATAAAAAGGAGGCTGTATCCAGAGAAAGGAGTCATTTCTACTTTTGAGAAGGTGCTGCACTTTTGAGAATTATCAGTTCTTATGTCAAGGAGGTAGGACAAGGTTCTGTAGAATTGCATGTATTCTTCTCAAAGGCCAGAATGGTGGTTTGTCTTCAGTGAAGTTTTACAAGTAAGTTAACTTTGACTGAGAGGGTGTGAATGACACACCTATTCAGTAAAACCAATGTCGCATATCCAATGGATCCTCTCTAGTCCTTTGTGAATACCCATGAGGCAGGATATTTCCTAAGGTCTTTCTTAGTCATTCTGTCTATCCCACTCAACTCCCAATGAGAAGTAGTCCAGTGGTGTTCCAAGATCTTTCCTTTGTTTTCTTTCTGGATGCAATAAAAGGATTGCCAATTTGTGGCCTGAATAATTTAAGAGCTGGCAGTCCATAAGACAGAAAACCTTTCTTTAGAAAAAAATTCTTTAGAATGAACAATAGAGGCTTTCACTTCTCCCTCATCACCTGTCCTCCCATTGAATCAGGAACATTTGCAAAGTTCTCTGATGCCCTTCTCCCTCATGGGTCCTTGACCAAAGACACCATTTTTAGACACCAGGATGAAAAATGGTAATTGTTCTATTATTAAAAGGCAGGTAACTTCAAATATTTATGATAAGCCTTTGTAGTAAATATGGTAAATATCTCACCAGCCACAGACTTGAGACCAAAATCTAAGTCTTTGAGATATAAGGGGAAGCTAGTTTTTCAGAGAGAGAAAAATCAAGCAGAAATAATAGTAATTTACACCTCTACAGGAATTATAGTTCACACCATGATGTCACATATACTTTTTGATCTTTCTCACCAGTACCGGTTAAGGCAATCCAGCATTATTGTTTCAATTTTACAGCTATACCTCAGAGAGGTTAACAGATTTCTGTAAGGTCACACAGTCAATTGGCAGTGAAACTAGAACAGAAAAAAAAAAAGTCTTCTGGTCCCAAACCCTGTGATTTTTCCACTACCTCCCAATAATAGTGAAACAGAAGAACTCTCTTTTGTTGCTACTGTTGTTTTATTTTTACTGTCATGGAGAAAGAGAGATTAGACACTTTCTAATTAGACTAATATCACTTGGAGGTAATTTATATGCTTGTTAGATTCTTGGGCTTTGACATCAGAATTCTTAGATTTAAATTCAGAATTCCAGTAGTCATTAGCTATGGAAACTTGAGCAATTAAAAAAGAATACTAATTCTCATTTACCTGAGCTATAAAATGGGGCTAACCATAGTACCTGCCTCATATGACTATCCTACATTAAATGAAATAAGAATACATGTAAGATACCCAAAAGTCTTTAGAAAAAGGTGACACTGGCATTGGTGGTGATATTGGTGACACTGTTGATGGTAGAGGTGATTGTGGCAGTGGATATGATGACTGTGATGGTGGCAGTGATAGTAATGATGATGGTGATATATTGGTAATGATGGTGGTGTTGGTGATTTTGTTGACTGTGGTGGTGGTGGTGATGGTGGTGGAGGTGGAGGTGGTAGTAATGGAACCAGTGGTGATGGTGGTGGTGATGAGGGTGGTTGTGATGGCAGTGGCAGGAGTGGGAGTGATTATAGTGGTAGTGATGGAAACAGTGGTGATAATGGTGCTGGCAGTGGTGGAGGTGGTGGTGAAAGTTGTGGTAGTGATGATGATGGTGGTGGTAATGGGGTAATGATGGTGTTGTTGTTGGTGGTGGTGATGGTGGTGGTAGGAGTGAGGGTGATTGTGGTGGTGAAGTTCATGGTGACAGCGGTGGTGGTGATAGTTGTGATGATATTGATGATGTTGGTAGTAGTGACAGTAGTAGCAGCAGAACAATAGTCAATATTTTAAAGGTGTGGAAACTGATGGGTTGAGAGAAGATTTAACTAATGTCAAAGTTCAGCAGAATATTGTGTATAATGTAATATTTCCTGATGTAGGAAATAGGACCTCCAGAAAGATGTAACCTAAAATTATAGAGTCAAGAAGAACAATATTTTCCTAATCCCATTGAGCTTGTGAATGTATCTTTTTTATTTCGTTCCTGTCATTAGAGGGTGGAGCTAATTTCATGAGTTTGCACTTGGTCTTTCCTACTAAAACAGCTCTTGCTCAAACAACCATTGTGAGATTTTGCCAACTAATAAGCATGTCCACGCTGATTATATTTGATATCCAGGTGAATTACTCCTGAGAGGGTTTGTGATCTTAGTGGACTCACTGTGGTAGATGCATGGTCTACAAAATACCCTAGTTCTTTCCCCATGATGACTTGACTTGTGGGATAATTCTCCTTCCTCATCCTCTTTGTGTCATGGTGACAATGATATTTGCATTGGCCAATGAAGTGTTAACATAAGAGATATATGTCCCTTTTGGAAAGAGCTCTCCTTCTTCTGCCATAAGAGCATCTTTGATAGATACCTTCTTGGCAGCTTTGTCCTATATGAAGGACTCTATGAAGCAGAGCTGAGGCTGAACTATAATGTGTATATAGCATGACTGAGAAGTAAACCTCTGTTTATTTTGAAGTTGTTTGGGTAGCACAATTTATCCTGACAGAAATATCCCACTCTATAATGAGCTACTTAGGGGGAAAACCATGTTTTAATTACTATTAAATCCATATTACCTACATTAGTGCCTAGAATATAGTAGGTATTCAATAAAAATACTGTTGAGTGACAAGTAAAAGGAGTGTATCTATTAATATTGCCTTAGTTTACAAACTCAAATATATACCTAAGTTTTGAAAAATGGCTAATTTTTATCTTCCAATTATTTACAAACAATGGTAAGTCACCCAAGATCTTATACATAGCAGACATTTAATTTATACTCACTGATTTTCTGGAGTATATCTTAAACTTCCTACCTCCTGTAACATTTGATTCCATATCACAATAGACTCTGAATTCCTCAAAGGGGACAAAAGTTTTGTTATATTCACGTTTATTTCCTCATAACCTAGATCACCCTATCACATCTTTCACAACTATACAATCTGGCATTTGGGATGTAGTTGGTAAATGACTGAAAGGAATGATTATAACGAAATATATTTCTGAAGGATATGTTAGGTTGACAGGAATAAAATTATTCAGAGTAAGAGAGGGAGGGCCATTTCCATCTCAGATAGTTCCCATCTATTCTCTTTAACTAAAAACTAGGCAGTGATCAGATATCGACTTACTGAGTCAGCCATGTTATGCTATTGAGTATTAGGGTAACTATAGCTTTACTGATTAAAGGTGCCATATAGAATATAGAATGGTTAGATAATTTGGAGGCAGAATTTTGTTGTCATTGTTGGTGTGTGTGTGTGTGTGTGTGTGTGTGTGTGTACACATGTGTGTTTCTACTTAATTGATAAGCACTCCCTACAATGGGGAATTGCAATTAGCATAATTTTCATGATGAATCTGTGCTAAATTTAATTTTATGAAACCCAAGTTGAGAGTGAATTTACTCGCACTTATAAAATTTGTGGGGTCCATATGGGTGAACAGATTGCTTTATTCACAGGTTGTCCCATGTGGGGGTTATAGCCAGAGATAAATATCCCTACCTTTCTGTCCTTGATGTCAGAAAGAATCAGCTTGCAGCGGTCAGTGCTTGTGGTAATTTGGAGCTAACCACATGAACAGCAATTACTCAGACATGCCTGGGCCTGGACAACTGGAATCGCCTCTAACCTACTCCTTACCTCCTGTCTTCTTAATCTAATTCATTCTTCACTGTACTGCCAGATATTACTTCCCAAATCACCATCTTTATCAGGTCATTTGCAGCCTTCAGTGGCTTTACTTTGTCTACAAAATAAAACCCAAGCACTTCAGACTGACATTCAAAGCTGCCAGTCTTGCTCCTGCGACCTTTCCAGGCTTACTCCTCACCTCTCACCCGCACAAATTCCAAGTTGCTCCTGACCTAGATCACTCGATATCTGCCTCTGCATCTTATGCATCTTATTCTTGCCTGCCTCCTCTTCTTGTTCATGTCCCTCCTTCTGTCCAGAAAACACTTTCCCTCCTCTTCAGAGTCATTTAGCTGGTAAGTATTTACTGAGTGATGAGCTATGGGTCTGGTCCTACTTCATCCACCAGGGATACAGAAATTAACAAAAATGATTAGGTCCCTGTTCCCTTGGAGCTTATAAAGAAATCTGTTCTAATTTTTAAAATACCCTGAATTTCCTCATTAGGGTGCCTCCTATAGTATGTTCAACTTCAAGTATTTTTTCTTCCTACTAAAAATTTTAAGCACTTCCTCTACCATCAAATTTTATGTTTATCTTATCTCTACATTTTGAATAAGAAGTTCCTGGAAAGGAAAATCATAAACTGAAACCTAAGTATTTCTATAAACATAGTTCCTGGAACATGACATATCCCCCAAATATTCATTTTTACTTAAAGAATTATTAATTAAATGAATTAACACTAGATAACATCCTTTGAAATGTACTATGTGCCTAGCATTGTATAGTGTAGTTCAAATATATAATCCTCACCTCTTCAACAACCTGATATGGTGCCAGTTATCTTTCCAGCCTTTTTTCCAGCTTTTTTTAAATAAAAAACAACTAATCTTCATAGAAAGTAAGCACCATGGAACTTGTTGGAAATGGTGGATCATTTCTCTCTCAAACAGTCTTCAGTTCCTCTCCCTAACTATAGATCTGGTAGTTAATTGGATACTGACCTTATAGCATCATATCATAAGTTGTGCTTATGATAGAGAATGAGGGTTGACCCTGGTATTATTAATTTAAGGGATCGTGTAAACTAAAACTTCTTTGAAAGAAGTTTGGCTGCAAAGTTGCTATGGCCAAACTGTGATTTAAAGTCTGGCCTATTTTACTCCAAAGCTTACAGATTTTCCCCATACCATTCTGCTGAATAAGCAGAATAATGGAAAAGACTCAAATGCCTCCACTGTAGCAAATGCTTATAATGTTTTGCCTACCTCCCTTAAGTGCTGACCTCCAAACACAAGGCTATTTATTCCATATACTTGTGGGGTTTTTATCTGTCCATGAAAGCAGTGGCAAGCTGCATGTGCTGTAGAGTTCATATTTCAAGATCTGTTCTCAATCATTATCACACAGGTGCTGTACAGACATCCCAGCTTCCTCTCTCCTTCGTTGGGGTAAATCTGAAGATCATTCTACACTGTGTCTCACATTCTTTCAATTGCTTGATAATGTACCCTGTAATGATTTGCTTCCATTCCTTATTTCACTTTTCCATTTGTGGTCAGTGTTCTTAGAATACTCCCTCCCACACACACGCATACACCCCACATACACACACGTACTATTTGTACTCAAATTCTCATCTCAGGATCTCGTTCTGGGGAAACCCAAATTAAGACACCTGCTTAATGTTTAGTTGTTGGTGCTTCTCCTTCCCTCCCTACCTGCCCCCTCCACCATCAACACACTTACCTTTGCTGGTTTTATGGACCAAAGGCCTGTCGTCCATAAGATTGACACTGCTTGGTTCCAACTTTGAGCTCTCATCCAGTTTGTACTTGTGTCAAGAGCACTTTTCCCACACACGGTCATGATTTTAGAAGTGTTTGCTGTTCTACTCCCAGGGTCAGTTGCTCCAGGCTGGCTCTGGTTTGAGGGACCTCAGAGAAGCCCGCTAGTACAGATTCCTGGGCTCCCTTCCTCTTGTGTGGACAGCCTCACCCAGGCCTAGGGCAAAAACTTCCTTTTCCAGTTCTGTTCTCCTTTAGGACTCCTTGCAGGTCTAGTCCTGTGACTTACTGATGATGAAACTTCACCCTGTTCTCTTGTCCCTCCAAGGCCTTTGCTGAGAAATTTGAACAAGATTTTCATTTTCATTCTTTAAATATCACTTTGGTCAGATGTAAAGGCTCTGTGAGGATAAAAAAATTGTGTAAACCTAACTCTCAGGTTGGAATCCAAGAATATTTTCTCTCAATGGAAGGCATACCATGGTCCTTGCCTTGGTGCTTTGGTCTGGGTTTCAGGTAAGTATAAGCCATCTTTTCTTTCTAGAGTGTATTTCACTGACCTCTTCTTGGCCTCAGGTCATGTGCATCATTCTGATGATACTAATTATCTTGTTCTGAGAGGCATTATGGCAAGGTGGTAAAGATGAGAGTTTTGTAGTCAGACTTGGGCTGAAATCCTATCAATTTCCTTTACCAGCTATTCAGACTTGAGTGAATAGCACAGACTTTCTGATCCTTAATTGCTTTATTTAAGAACTGAGGCAGTGACAGGCCACCTGGATGGGTCAGTCATTTAGGCATCTGACTTCAGCTCAGATCATAATCTCGGTGTCCTGGGATCCAGCCTCATGTTAGGGCCTGCCTGTCATTCTCCCTCTGCTCTTCCCCTCATTTGGGTGCACAATCTCTCTCAAATAAATAAATACAACCTTAAAAAAAAAAAAAACACCAACGAAGACAGCATCAGTGACTTCAAAGTACATTTTAAAAATAAAGGATACATTTTACATGTTTTTGTCAATATGTATTGAATATTTAGTAACTAGGAGCTATCAGTCATGCGTCTAAAGTTTTGGGAATATCACTCTTGAGTTTTATTTTTAAACATTCCCAATGACTCAGAGATACTTGCATCTCTCCTTGATAAGAAGAGTTTAGAATTTATATCAACATTCATGGACAATGCAAGGCCTTGGTTTATAGTAGTCTTGGATGATTTCAGAGGTCAGAAGCACAATCATATTCACCTCTGACACAGCTGAACAGTGAGTAATGGCTGACTTAGGATGTCTTGCTGGGAGGCCATGGGAAAAATTATGGAGTTGTCAGTGGCAGTGATTTGGGTTACATCTTTATGTTGGTCATTGTTTATCATGCCAACCTTGGGTGATCTTCAAATTCACTCAGTCTGAAGCATCCATCATCTGACATCATCTGACATCATTCTGGGCTATGAAAGGGTATAATCTAGTACCCTCCCCCTCTCCCTGGACATCAAGAATCATCACTACTCTTTCTTCCAGTAAACAAGTTGGATTTTATACCATACCATTGGATACTTCACTTTTATTATAAGATTTTCCAAAATATTAAAACCCTTTTTACAAGATATATAAGCAATGGATTTGGAAACAAATGGCTTTGCCTTAAGTATCTTTTCTCCCTTTCCCTAGTTGCATTTACTTAGCAAAGACACTTGCCCCCTATGAGGTTTGGTTTCCTCAACCACAGCCTTTGCTTGCAAATGATGTAAGGTTGCTATGAGGGGTGAATGAGGCATTCATGATGATGTACTATGTCACAATAAGGGAAGGAATAAAAAGAGAGAGTAGAAGACAACAATGAGGGAGAAGATGGATAGGACTGGTACATTGCACCTTCCTTTCTTCTCAGAGGGCTTTTAACTCTAAGACCAAGCTGATTTCTTTCAAGGAAGTAGATGACTTATTTAATATTGAGATTTATTTTGAATTAATTCCAAATTTATTAATTACTATGTCCATTTCTACTGAGATTGGATTTGTGGAAAGAAGCACAGGTGCAGAACTTCTTTTGATACTATTTGTCCTGTAGACTTATTATTTGCTCCTCGATGAAAATAAGTCACCCTTACAGATATCTGAAAGAAAAGCAAGGAGACACGTTGATAGATGATTTCACTGGGAGTTAGTAACACTCTCCTAACCAGACAGTGATGGTTATGGATAAATGGGTAGAGGTTCCACATTATAGTCATCAGTGCTTGGTTATAATTAGATTGTAAGGAATATGATTTAGCTAAAATGCACAAGAATAATGTCAAGATATCTGGGATTTAGGACCAAGACCCCAAGTGTAAGTGTGTGCTTGATTTTGAGCCACCCTCTATTAATGATATAAAATGTGTGTTCAAAGATATAAAATAAGGAGTCCTTGAAGAGTAAAAAGTAAGGTTGGGATATATTTTCAAGTTTTTTTTTTTAAGATTTATTTATTTATCTTAGAGAGAGCATGATCAGAGAGGGGCAAAGAGAATCCCAACAGTCTCTATGCTGAGCCTAGAACCTGACACAGGGCTGGATGTCATGAACTCTGAGATCATAACCTGAACTGAAACCAAGACTTGGTCATTTAACCAACTGTACCACCCAGGTAACCTTAGTTCAAGTTTTTATTTCAATTCTTGTCAGTTAACACATATGGTAAAATTGGTTTCAGGTACAGAATTTAGTGATTTATCACTTGTATACAACACCCAGTGCTCACCACAAGTGCCTTCCTTAATAGCTATCACCCATTTAGCCCATCCCCACTAACCTCCCTCCATCAATCCTCAGTTTGTTCTCTATAGTTCAGAGTCCCTTATGGTTTGCTTCCCTAGCCATTTTTTCCCCTTCCCATGTTTCCCTGTTTTGTTTCTTAAATTGCAAATATGAGTGAGATAATATGATATTTGTCTTTCTCTAACTGACTTATTTGGCTTAGCATAGTACACTCTAGCTTGTTTTTGCAAATGGCAAGATGTCATTCTTTTTCGTAGTTGAGTAATATATATCTTCTTTATCCATTCATCAGTCAGTGGACATTTGTGCTCTTGCCATGGTTTGGGATTTTTAGATCTGTCTATCTAGAGGGCTATTTTTCAAAAAGTGATCTTGGAAGTACCCAAATGTTGGGCAAATTGCCCAAACTTCATGTTAAGTACAGAGACAATAAGACCTAAGGAATCAGAATCCTGGCATGTTGCCTTGGGATTTGAGTGTTTAAAATGTCCCTAGATGCTTTGGATGTCTCTATTCTGAAGACTGTACTTTGAGAATCACTGCTTTAAAAGTATTGTTCCTAATAAGTATGGTATAAGTACAATCAGAAATTTTAAAACATTCCAAAAACTTGAAATACGAACTTATCTGTAAGTCAAATCTTACACCTATCTACAGGTGACACAGCTGGGCAACCCCTGTTTTACTGACTTCTGGATAAGATTTCTCATAATCTTTTCCTGAGATATGAATGACCATAGTATAATTGTAAAGGAAGAAGACATCAATGGTTTTCTAAAAAGAAGAAAAAAGCAATAAACACTGGGTAAGCAAAAAAGACTATCTATAGCAGGAGTTTCAAAGTGAACATCTCTACTACTTAAGCCAGTTCTCAATCTGGGATGACTTTGCTCCTTGAAGTACATTTTGACCATGTCCAGAACATTTCTGGTTGTCACCACTGGGAAGATGCAACCAGCCTGCTGTGGGTATAAACCAGGATGGGGAAAACATCCCATTATACATAGGCCATTTTCTCAACAAAGAATTTTCCACTTCAAAATGTCAGTAGCATTGAGGTTGCAAAACTGGAATTTTTTTTAAAGATTTTATTTATTTATTTGACATAAAGAGATCACAAGTAGATGGAGAGGTAGGCAGAGAGAGAGAGATAGAGGGAAGCAGGCTCCCTGCTGAGCAGAGAGCCCCATGTGGGACTAGATTCCAGGACCCTGAGATCATGACCTGAGCCGAAGGCAGTGGCTTAACCCACTGAGCCACCCAGGTGCCTGCAAAACTGGAATTTAAACCCTTTATATTTCCTTGGAAAAATGTTCCATGCTCATGGATTGGAAGAACAAACATTGTGAAAATGTCTATGCCACCTAAAGCAATCTACTCATTTAATGCAATCCCTATCAAAATCCCATCCATTTTTTTTCAAAGAAATGGAACAAATAACCTTAAAATTTGTATAGAACAAGAAAAGGCCTCAAATAGCCAGAGGAATATTGAAAAAGAAAGCCAAAGATGGTGGCATCATAATTTCATACTTCAAGTTCTATTACAAAGCTGTCACCATCAAGACAGTATGGAACTGGCACAAAAACAGACACATAGATCAATGGAACAGAATAGAGAGCCCAGAAATAGACCCTCAACTCTATGGTCAACTAATCTTCGACAAAGCATGAAAGAATGTCCAATGGAATAAAGACAGTCTCTTCAACAAATGGTGTTGGGAAAATTGGACAGCCACATGTAGAAAAACGAAACTGGACTATTTCCTTATACCCCACATGAAAATAGACTCAAAATGGATGAAGGACCGCAATGTGAGAAAGGAATCCATCAAAATCCTTAAGGAGAACACAGGCAGCAACCTCTTCAACCTCAGCTGCAGCAACTTCTTTCTAGGAACATCACCAAAGGCAAGGGAAGCAAGGGCAAAAATGAACTATTGGGACTTCATCAAGATTAAAAGCTTTTGCACAGCAAAGGAAACAATTAACAAAACCAAAAGACAACTGACAGAATGGGAGAAGATATTTGCAAATGACATATCAGATAAAGGTCTAGTGTCCAAAGTCTATAAAGAATTTAGCAAACTCAACACCCAAAGAACAAATAATCCAATCAAGAAATGGGCAGAGGACATGAACAGACATTTCTGCAAAGAAGACATCCAGATGTCCAACAGACACATGAAAAAGTGCTCCACGTCACTCAGATTCAGGGAAATACAAATCAAAATCACAATGAGATACCATCTCACACCAGTCGGAATGGCTAAAATTAACAAGTCAGGAAATGATAGATGCTGGAGAGGATGCGGAGAAAGGAGAACCCTCCTGCACTGTTGGTGGGAATGCAAGCTGGTGCAACCACTCTGGAAAACAGCATGGAGATTCCTCAAAAAGTTGAAAATAGAGCTACTCTATGACCCAGCAATTGCACTACTGGTTATTTACCTTAAAGATACAAATGTAGTGATCCAAAGGGGCACGTGCACCCAAATGTTTATAGCAGCAATGTCCACAACAGCCAAACTATGGAAAGAACCTAGATGTCTGTCAACAGATGAATGGATAAAGCAGAAGTGATATATATATATATATATATATATATATATATATATATATATATATATATTGCAGCCATAAAAGAAATGAAACCTTGCCATTTGTGACGACCTGGATGGAACTAGAGGGCATTAAGCTTAGTGAAATAAGTCAATCAGAGAAATACAACTATTATATGATCTCCCTGATATGAGAAAGTCAAGAAGCAACGTGGGGGGCTTGGCGGGTATGAAAAGAATAAATGAAACAAGATGGAATAGGGAGGGAGACAAACCATAAGAGACTCTTAATCTCACAAAACAAACTGAGGATTGTCAGGGGAATGGGGTAAGGGAGAGGGTGTTGGGTTATGGACATTGGGAAGGGTATGTGCTATGGTGAGTGCTGTGAAGTGTGTAAACCTGGCAATTTACAGACCTGTACCGCTGGGGCTAATAATACATTACATGTTAATTAAAACAAAACAAAACAAAGCAAAACAAAAAAATTAACCCTTTAGATTTCTTTTTTTTTTTTTTTTTTGCTTTTCCCAAGAGTAATTTTTTTTTTTTAATTTTAATTTTTTTATAAACATGTATTTTTATCCCCAGGGGTACAGGTCTGTGAATCGCCAGGTTTACATACTCACAGCACTCACCAAAGCACGTACCTTCCCCAATGTCCATAACCCCACCCCCCCTTCTCCCAACCCCCCTCCCCCCAGCAACCCTCAGTTTGTTTTTTAAGATTAAGAGTCACTTATGGTTTGTCTCACTCCCAATCCCATCTTGCTTCATTGATTCTTCTCCTACCCACTTAAGCCCCCATGTTGCATCACCACTTCCTCATATCAGGGAGAGCATATGATAGTTGTCTTTCTCTGCTTGACTTATTTCGCTAAGCATGATATGTTCTAGTTCCATCCATGTTGTCGCAAATGGTAAGATTTCATTTCTTTTGATGGCTGCATAGTATTCCATTGTGAATATATACCACATCTTCTTTATCCATTCATCTGTTGATGGACATCTAGGTCCACAATAGCCAAGCTATGGAACCCTTTAGATTTCTTAATCATACAAGATACTTAAAAATTTTGTGTATCTTTGTAAGAATAATTCTCATTTATAGAGAAAAAAACAAAAGACAGATGTTAGCAAATATATATGGGTTCCACAAATTTAATAAATAGCCTTTTTGTAATTCAAAAAGTACATTGTTTGGCTCTAAGTGCTTATTATTTTACCAGAATGTTTATACGCACATGTGAATACACACATACACACATATTGAGAAGTGGTCTTATATGGTGGTTACGTACACAAGACAGGGAGGGAATCCAGCATACTGAATTTGACTACAAGCATCATCAAATGCTATCTTACTAGAGTGGACAAATTGTATAACCTCTCTAGGGCATACTGTATTTATCTATGAAATGTGGTTAGAAATACTACCTGCCTCAAAAAAACATGGAGAGGATTAAATAAGGTATTCCCTGTAAAGCAACTGATGGAGTACTTAGCTCATATCTGCAATGAAAATATGTTTTTATTTCCTTGCCACACGTTAACCTAACCATATTTGGACCTATACCAGAGCACAATGTCTAGCCATTAGCACTTTTGGCTTCTGAACTATCAGGACTAAAATATGAAAGTGGTAAACACCATCTCTGGAAAAAATGAAGTTTGTACCTTTTTTCCTAACTAATGAGTATTTGAATCTCATTGTGTTAATTAAACAAAGACACTTCCGAAAGTTCTATCACTGACCTATGGGAATAGCAACCAACCAATCAGATAAGTTTAAGGAATACCCATAAACGCATTAACTCAAAGGCTGGGTCCATTTCACCTTCTTATGCCATGACTTACTGAATCAAAGAGAATTCTTTTGAATCTTAGAGAATAACTTTTGCCCCATCTTTGGCTTTTCCCCTCCAAGCAGCCCTGAACTTACTTGCAATACCTTGAATCATAAAGAGATGGTGTGAGGGAGAAGCAGGAGAGAGGGGTACAGGTCCAGCCTCTGTGGGTTACTTGCAGTCATGACGCTGGGCAAGCCATGTTTATTTTCTAGGTTTAATTTCCTCATTAGTGAAATGGATATGATATTGTGACTACCCCATCAATTCTTGCAAGGATTATGTAAGACAAGCTACATCTACTTTCAAAAACAGCACTTACTAACCAGTAAATGCTGAATAGATTCAGCTACTATTAAATATCTTCAAAATCTGGAAGAGCTACAAGAACAAGAAAGACACGAGGGTGGAGGTGAGGGAAGAGGTTTCTTAAAAGATTGCTTAAAGGATGTCACGAACTTCATTCTCAACCCTTCTGTCTCAAATTCACTACCCATTTGTTATCATTAATGTTTAAACCTGAAGCCATTATCATCAGAGTGCCCATCACTTTGGCACTTAAAATAAACTCTGTGTGTGTGTGTGTGTGTTGTGTGTGTGTGTGTGTGTGTGTTTGAGTGAAAGCATATCGAATGTGAATTTAGAGGTGATAGTAATAAATAATATTGGAAAGCCTGATGATGTCGAGGAACATTAAAGGTAAAATAATTTGGGATCAGTTAGTGACAGGGTGTATAGGTCTAAAGTCCACCCTGAGAGCATATTAGAACAGCATGCAATGACTGATGTGTGGGTGTGATTGTATGTGTTATGCAAGTATTATTCAGAACTTAGGAAGTTCTGTTTAAGAAAAAGGCAGGGGGTCATTTGGATTTTACAATGACTGCCACTGAACTACTAGAAATGCTTAAAACACCACGTTATGGATTATAGTCTAGGTTTCTTAAAATAAATACACATAGTTTATTTCCAATTAACCCCAGGTAGAAGGCATTTTTTTAAAAGATACTTAAAATTTCAAGTTAAAGTTCAAATCCAAGATCTGCTTTTATGGGAAGAGCGAGAGGTTTATCATTTATGATACTTACCAGCAGGTAGGGACCACCTATCAGCATAAATGGTCCTGTGTTCTTCCCACCACTGTACTAACTCCCTCCTGAGAAGAGTATGAGGGAAGGAGACCAACGATATGATTAACAATTTGGGGATAGGACATGTATGGTTTTATCTTTTCCATTAGCTTTCCCTGCGAGCTTGCCTATCTGAAGAATATTAGGCACTCTCAATTTGTCTCAGCTGTATTGTAAACTTACTGGTAGAGACACTAAATACACTGAGAGAGTCTCATCCACTTAATCTTTTCTATTCACTCAAATTGCTTCAAAACTCAGACTGGGAGGGCATATTATTTATTAGCTTTCTAAAACCCTGATGTCTGATGTATTGCATGAATAACATTGAGAAAAAGGCAAGAGGTAGATGTTAGAGAAGTAAAATAATGCTCTGTGACACAGAATTCTGTCATAGTTAAGTAAAATAACTTAAGATTTTGTTCTATGCTGGGTGCTTGTCATGTGGCATTTTGATCTGAAGGGCCATTGTTGCTTGAAGAAGGATTTTCCTTAGGAGAATGCCCCAGAGTGTGGAGGTGAATTAGAATAATTCCAGGAACTAAGTGAAAAGTAAGTTATTTCAGGAATGAAGAAATGATTGATAACAATAAGGATCATGAACATTGAAATTTACACATACATAGAGGAAAATGGAATTTATTGATGCCATTGACTCAGAATGCCTTCACCGCAGTTGGGGAGGCAAGAAATGGTGTGGCAATAAGAGAGAATGAGAAGTGACCAAGAGGAGAACATTTAGTTGAGAAATTTTTGCTTTGAAGAGGAATAGAAGAATATGACAGAGGAGTCTGAGGATATGGTGTTAATATAGCTTTACTTTTTAGGTGGGAGAGGCTATAGTATATTTGTATACTGATGGGAAATAATTGAGTGGAGGAAAAAATTGATAATGCAAGGGAGAGAAACACTGAACATTAAGATTAATTGGGAGATGGAGAGGAGAAGGGAGTTGAGGGAAATTGGAAGGGGAGATGAACCATGAGAGACTACGGACTCTGAAAAACAATCTGAGGGTCTTGAAGGGGCGGGGGGCTGGGAGGTTGGGGGAGCCAGGGGGTGAGTATTAGGGAGGGCACATATTGCATGGAGCACTGGGTGTGGTGCAAAAACAATGAATACTGTTATGCTGAAAAGAAATTTTTAAAAAAGATTAATGAAAGAAACTCGTATAAAGGATGACATATTATATGATTCCACTTATGTGTAATGTCAAGAACAGGTAAGTTTAAGAGTGAGAATGTGGTCCCTGGTTTTGTGAGGGGATGGATTAATATGTCCTAAAATTAAGTTTCAGGAAGGAGTATACAACTATGAATATATTAAATACCATTAAATTGTACACTTTAAATGGATGAAGTAAGACTACATCTGTAAGTTGGTTAATTGAATTTAAATTAAAAAAAATAAAAAGATGAAATGTGGGGCGCCTGGGTGGCTCAGTGGGTTAAGCCGCTGCCTTCGGCTCAGGTCATGATCTCAGGGTCCTGGGATCGAGTCCCGCATCAGGCTCTCTGCTCAGCAGGGAGCCTGCTTCCCTATCTCTCTCTCTCTGGCTGCCTCTCCGTCTACTTGTGATTTCTCTCTGTCAAATTAATAAATAAAATCTTAAAAAAAAAAAAAAGATGAAATGTATGTATGCAAATTATATCTCAATAAAGATATTTTTAAAAAGAATGAATGGGGGCACCTGGGTGGTTAAAGCCTCTGTCTTCCGAGCCTCTGTCTTTGGCTTAGGTCATGATCCCAGGGTCCTGGGATCGAGCCCCACATCGGGCTCTCTGCTCAGCAGGGAGCCTGCTTCTTTCTCTCTCTCTCTCTGCCTACTTGTGATCTCTGTCAAATAAATAAATAAAATATTAAAAAAAAGAATGAATGGTGAACAAACAAAATGTTAAGCCTATAAATAAAATTACTCATGCATTAACATTATAAAGTAATCACAGTAATGTCTAATTTTATGTAGTATATAAAATCAAGAAAGGAATTTTAGGTTCTGTGATAAAATTAACATTTGTTTTGTAAGGAGGTTAATAATATTTACAATCTTAAAAACCATATAATTTCGGGCACCTGGGTGGTTCAGTGGGTTAAGTCTCTGCCTTCGGCTCAGGTCATGATCTCAGGGTCCTGGGATCCAGTCCCACATTGGGCTCTCTGCTTGGCAGGGAGCCTGCTTCCTCCTGATCTCGCTCTGTCAAATAAATAAATAAAATCTTTAAAAAAAACATATAATTTCTAGAAGAATAGTAAAAATATGCCTAAATTTAGATTTTTAGGTTAAATGTACAAGTAAAAGCTCTAGAGTAATCAACAAAATATTACAAATATTATACCATATTATATTATATATTCAAAATCAGTAGAGAAATTACAATTTTAATGAGAATAAAAGTAGATTACAATACCAAAGTTGTGAAAGGAAAATTTAAAAAACAATATCATGATAAAAATAGAATAGAAAGCAATAAATAAATTATTAGAGGTAAACACAAATAGGTCTGTAAGCACAATCAGTATAGTCTGATTGTCCTTTTAAAAGAGATTAGGAAGAGCTAAAAGATTGACAGATTGGATGAAAAAATAGATTTCAGGTATATATTCTTATAACAGATACAGGAGAGCTAAACAAACAGATCAAAAGTAAATGGATCGAAAAACATACACTTGCCAGTGGTAACTTATTTGTCCCGTTCAAGATAACTCTGTAGTTTTCCTTCCTAGGACTTGTTGTTAAGTGCCAAAAGACATTTTTGAACTGTACATTTGATCAGATTGTTAGCTTTTTCTCTTTTATTTCTTTTGAAAACCTTCGAATAAAAAACATCTGAAATTAAAAAAAAAAAAAAAAAAAGAGTCCCCAGGAGCTCCCACAGGACGCTTCCACCCACGTCTGTCGACATCCCCTTGTGTCTGCTGGGGAGTACGGTCTTCAGTGAAGAGTCCATTATTTGGAGGAGAGGATAATGAGGGACAATCGTCTGTGCTTGTGAAAGGGCAGAAATCACCCTCCTGCTTCAGGCGATGGGTACACCAAGTAGACCTGTAGTACTAAAGCATTGCTAGAGGAGAGCATCAGGATTTAATAATAACATTTTTAGATATTAAATTTGACCCAAGTAGACTGCAGTGAACGGAGCCTTGTTTACTCCAATGTGCCATCTTAACTTCTACAACAAGGAATTCAAGGATGACATTTCACACTTGCAGTGCTCTCTCTCATGCTCTCTCTTTCTCCTCGGAGGCCCTTAGTTTCTTCTTTTGAAACTTCTGGTGTTGTAATACACACAGATCACTGCAACATTGGCAGAATAATATTAACAGCTTGGGGTAATACATACTTCTGCTTGTCTCTTCGGTCATTCTGGACTTTGGTATTTACTTCCTACATTTCTCCCTTCATCAAATGGTGATGGGTCAATTGTATGTTCATAAAGAAAATATAAAACCACCCCTTCCCATAAAATATATGTAGAAAATAACTTAAAACAGATTATAGATCCACACTTAATTGCTGAAAGTACAAAACTTCTAGAGGAAAGCACAGGAGGGAATTGCTATGATTATCTGATTAGCAAGGATTTCTAAACAAGCCATAAGAAGACAATACCATAAAACAAAACATTGAGGAGGGTGTGTGCTGTGTGCTATGGTGAGTTTTGTGAATTGTGTAAGACTTGTGAATCTTACACAATTGTGTAAGAATTGTGAATCACAGACTTGTACCTCTGAAACAAGTAATACATTGTATGTTAATAAAAAATAAAAAAAGAATAAAAATAAAAAACATAAACTTTACTTTATCAAATGTAAAAACATCTACTATTTAAAATACACAATCAGTAAAATTAAAAGAAAAAAAGAGAAATTAGGAGAAAATATTCACAATAGATATATCTATAGAGTATTAATATTTAATATACATCAAAAACTTCTAGTAAACAATATGAAGGCTAATATTTACATATATATTTGAATTCAAAAGCAACAGGTGCTTTTAACTATTTTATTTATAATATTAAATGAATTTTAAAAACAGATAAAGTACTTAAAAAACATACCATTGACAAAACAGAGTCAAATATACTTATTATCTTTATAGTCATTACAGAAATGTAAATTAAAATCACAATATTACCACTATATAGACACTAACATGGCTACAACTTTAAAAGCCTGATAATATGAAGTGTAGTCAAAGATATGGGGGAACTGAAAGTCTCATAAATCACTTATGAAGATGCAAAATATTACAGCCACTTTGAAAGCTCATGTGGAAATTTCTTATAACATCAATCATACACTTATTTTTACCATAAGAACCACAATACCTCAATTAGATATTTAACCTAGAGAAGTGTAAACTAAAGGCCACACAATCCTGTATCCTATATGTGTATAGCAGCTTTATTCATAGTAGCCCTTGATTGAAAACAATCCTAATATATCTGAATAGTGAATTAATAAACACATTGTGTACAGTATACCTATAAAATGGAGAAGTACTTGCCCTCACAACAGCATGGATAATTTCCAAAAGCATTTTGCTAAGTGAAAGAAGTCAGACTCAGAAGACTACATGCTGAATAATGACCTGTGCATGAAATCTTAAAAGGGCAAGACCTTAGTGGTAGACATCTTAGGGCTGGATCGAAAGCATTGAAAGATTGCTTGGGAGGGGCACAGGGTAGCTTGAGAAGAGTAGAATTTTCTGGTTCTTGATTGTGGAGGGGACGTACTACTGCATACAATTGTGGAAACTCATCAAAATGTAACCTTTCAGTGGGTGAAGTTCATTTTATGTAAATTACACCCATAGAAAGATGCGTAAAAGATAATGAAGGTTTGGGAAAAAAAAAAAAGATTTCACAGAATGAAAAGCTGAAAAAATTCATTAACAGCAAAAATGCAAACAGAAGATCTGAGGGTGTACAATGAAGAATGAAGTATGGTACTGTAGGAAGAAATGAAAAGAACTGAAAAAGGTCATTGCAAAAGTATAAGTGAAAGTAAGTTAACCTTCATCTGAAGGTTATTAGCATCTGATACTCTTGCTACTAAGAGGAGGGAGAGAGTCTTGAGAAGGGATCCTCCCTAGGGACCTTAAGATCTGTTCAAATGTGAAGCAGGGAAACAAAAAAACTTTCCAGCATTCCTGACCTTACAGTGAGTACCAGGCTGTGGTGATTCACCCCTGGGGTCATCTGAAGCCTTTGAATAGTAAATCCCACTCCTGAGTTTACCAGTTTGGCTCAACACTTTTGCTAATGTCTGATGGAAAAAGAGGCATTTTCTTTTCTGGAAGTCTTACTGTTCTTTATACACGATGTTTAACTTCTTTCAATTAGACCAAAAAAAGTTAATAAAATAAGAAACATCATCAAGAGATTAAAAAATCAAATGAACAGACTAAAAAATAGCACAGAAATTGGAGTTTCTAGTTAAAGAATTTAAAATAATTATGATTAAAAATTATAAGGTAGAAAAGAGGTATGCAAACAGGTGGGGAATTTCAGCAGAAAGACATAAACCATATTGAGGGAAAAAAAAAAAAAAGCCCAGTGGAATTGCTAGATATGAAGTGCCTGATATCTGTGATTCAAAATTATTTTCATGGACTTCTTAGGATATTAGATAAAGCAAAGTAAGTAATCTGTTTACTTAAGACAAGTTAATAGGATTATCCGAAAGAAAGAAAGAAAGAAAGAAAGAAAGAAAGAAAGAAAGAAAGAAAGAAAGAAAGAAAGAAATATGACAGAACATTCCCCATTTCTGTGGGGAAATACTAAATTCTCCAAAATATGTGTGGCTGCAGTCCCAGATGGAGTTGAGGGTGAAGATGGGTCAAGAGAAAATACAAAATACAATGGCCAATAGTTTTCTGAAATTGGAGAGAGTATCCCACAGATCCAAGAAGCTCAGAGAAGCCCAACAAGGATAATTAAAAAGAAAAACATACCTAGGCATGTCTTAGTGAAACGTTGAGAAGTGAAGAGAATGAGAACAGCCTAGAAACATTGGGAGACAAAGGAGAAACATTTTCCTGTATATAGGAACACAAGTGGACAGAGTGAACAAAAATTCAGTTAGGATATAGAAAATTTGCTTAACATTATCCATCCATTTGACCTATTGATGTTTACAGAATGCTGTATTCAACAAGAACAGAATGCACATTATTTCAATTGCACATGAAACATTTACCAAGTCAGAGCATGCAGGACAAATAAAAAACACATATCAAGTACCTGGTTTTCAAACTAATTATGTCAATATTTGCATTACTCCTGAATTCAAAGGCACAGTTGGACAAACAGATTTTTAAGAAAATCAAGGCATATGTGTTTTCTTTCCATAAGAAAGATTATGTAAATATAAAGACCAGTATTAAATGGTGAAAAATAATTATAAGCTAAGTAGACATTAACCATAAAGAAATGATTAGTGATATACCAATACTGATGTTGTTTTATAATGCAAAATGAAATATGGAAGAGTAGATAAAATAAGTGTTTATATCAAATAACAAAGTTTAAAACATATAAAGAAAAAAAAGCAGAATTGAAAGGAAAAATACACAAATCTGCAATTATATTTGGAAATTTCAACACATCTCTATCAAGAACTGAAAGCTGCAGTAGAAAGAAAATCAGTAAGAATAGAGAAAAAATGTACAATCTTCTAAATCAGTTCAATCCTATTGCTATTTTTGTAACCTTCCACCCACTAATAGCTAAATGCACATTTTTTTCCCAATAAAGATGGAATATTCACCAAGCTAGACCAAATAAGGACAATTAAATAAATCTCCATGCTTTTAAAATAATTGAGATAATACAGAAGAAGTTCTGTAATCAAAATATAATTACAAGCCAACAAAAAAAAAAAATCCCTAGTTAAGTCCCTGAACATTTAAGTAACACACTTTCTATTGAATAAAAGAAGAAATTTATAGTCTTACAATTCTGTTAAAAAATGCCTAAAAAACCATGAGAGACTATGGACTCTGAAAAACAATCTTAGGGGTTTGAAGGGGCGGGGGGGGGGGGTGGGAGGTTGAGGGAACCAGGTGGTGTGTATTAGAGAGGGCACAGATTGCCTGGAGCACTGGGTGTGGCGCAAAAACAATGAATACTGTTACGCTGAAAATAAATTTTAAAGAATGCCTAAAAAAGTGATCAGAGCTATCACCTGAAGAAGGTGGGGGGTGAATAGATTAAATAAAAGCAAGTGTGACATTAGGTAGTATTTAGACCAGATTAGCCTTAGTTGGGCAAAGAGTAAATATAGAAAGCAAGATTCAAGACGTGCAATCCCCAATGAAGCTGAAAAATATGGTTAACTCAGACAATCACAAATGAATGAAAGAATATAAGCATGTAGAGAATAGTATTACCTGAGGACCTAAAAGGGGAGCAGTGATAACTTTTCTGGGTCCCAAGTTTGTGTTTGGAAGTTTTATATGGTGCTTTGCATAGATTACAGCATAGTATAACAGCAATTCTTAAAATTCCAGATACTGAAGTTGATACTTACAGGGATTAATTCTTCTCTAAATTTACCCTGCAGGTAAGTTTTAGGGCTCTGGTATGCCCCAGTTCATCTGCTCCTGTATCTATTCCTTTTTCAAAGTATCACTGATGCAAAACTAGTTTTTTGCTTCCAGCAAGAATATACACATATGTCAGCATCTTTTATCTCTTATTTATTTATTTTTAAACAAATATTTCTGCATACAGAAAAGTCACATGACAGGTAAGTGGCTTTAGCTCTGAAACTGTGCAACACCAAAAACTCATACACACACACAAACACTTGGATTCAAACACATACGTCTCTGACTTCATTTCTGATTTTCTCTTTAATTATATATCTAGAAAATGATTTCCTGGATTAAAATGAGTAAATACTTTTAAAGCTCTTTGCCCAGGGATGTTCACTATACTTAGATTTAAAATTAGAATCAATGTCCACCCATAAAGTAAAGATTAATTATTATACAGATAAAAGATGATGAAGACATTAAGGCAATTGTTTTGAGATGCTTTTCAAAGACTGTGATCAGGATTTGGATTTACTCTTAAGGGAACAGAATCAGAAGACTTCACAGTATGACTAAAACCACAAAATAGATCTGCATAAAAATCTACATTAATGTCATATCCATTCTTACATTTATTTTATACATGCCTGTCTCAAACCTCTGGTGTCCCAATTTGAAACTGCCTACCAGATTACTAACTAGCACCCTTCTTTGAGCAAACTATGATTATTTATCCTAACTCTGACAGTGACTCCAATTTTATACTCCCAGCCTTGCCTTGGCGCTCCTCGCTCAATTTCCCACCCTCCTTCTGAGCTCTGTCCACATGCTTTGGCCATGTCTCCTGGGTGCCAACATACAGATTTATAAAGTATAAACACTGAGTCTTGAGATCTGTTTCCTCCCTCGTCATGACCTGCATTACCTTGGCATTACTGAGCAGCCCAAAGTCCCTAGAAAGCTTGTCACAGTTAAAAATGAGACAAAACCCAAAAACAGCCAAAAAAAAACCAAACACAAAACTTCCCAGGAGGAGATGGGAGCAGATAATCTAATGGGCCTTTTTCATTTTTTACTGCACATCTCTGTGATAGAAGCAAATGTAATTTTTATGTAGTTATGAGAAGGGAAATTGAAGCAAGGATCATTTTGCAGCATTATATTCCTGTGCACTTGTTCCAACTTCCCTCTGCAATTGCTGTCCACCACTCTGGTGTAATTGCATAGGTCATTTGCAGAAAAGCATAATTATATCTTAAAGTAATGTTCCCTCATGCACTATTAAGTCATGGATTTTTCTAAAGTAGATAGAGGGAGGGAGCTAGGTGACTGGAAGAGAAATCATAGAGTATCATATCCAAAGGGGCTTAGGGAGCCACCTCATCTCCTCTTCAATGCTGTGCTACTGCCTGGGACGTCCTCATGAAACACAAGGGCCACATGTCATCAAAATTTCTTTTCATGTAATGATATCTCATTATGTTGAAACCCCTTAAAGGTGGCCTCAAACCATTCATACTTCCCAGGACCTAGCACCTTGCCTGGCACAAAGGATGCACTCCATGTTTTCTGCTGAGTGAATGTTGAGGGGATTGCCAAGGATGAAAATGTGAGATGGATTTTCCTTGACAGAGCTCACCCACTCAGAGATATTTAGACTCCTTGGGGGGACCTGGGAAGCTCATTTGGTTAAGTGTTTGACTCTCAGTTTTGGCTCAGGTTGTGATTTCAGTGTTGGAAGAATGAGCTGTGAGACTCAGTGGTGGGCATAGAGACTGCTTAAGATTATCTCTCTCCCTCTGACCCACCCAACTCTTAAAAAAAAAAAAGACTTTAGGGGTGCCTGGGTGGTTCAGTGGATTAAACCTTCTGCCTTCAGCTCAGGTCATTATCCCAGGGTCCTGAGATCCAGTCTCGCATCGGGCTCTCTGCTCAGTGGGGAGTCTGCTTCCCTTCCTCTCTTTCTGCCTACTTGTGATCTATGTCTGTCAAGTAAATAAATAAAATCTTAAAAAAAAAAGACTTTAGATCCATGAGAGACACTGTTTCAGAGTTTTACTGAACCTGTTTTCATGAAGGAGAAATGCATATAGATAAGAAAAAGTTAAAAATGGAGAGAGCATGGGCTTAAGGTATCCTGATGCCCACCAGCTTGTGACTTAACCCTCGTGAGTATCAGAACTCTAGAAATAAAACATGGGTTACCATTCCTGCCGAGGTAATGGAGAATGCAGTGCCAGGTTCAGATAGGTGTGTAATAAAAATGCATGGCACAGGATTATTTACATTCAGTAATTTTTTTTTTTTTTAACCAATGGCCCTGTTGTAACCTCATACAACAAATGGCCGATGGGCTGATACCACACATGAGTGCACCAGTGAACAAGGCACAGTCAGGTAGGGGAAGTCAGGTAGGGGAAGTCAGGTAAGTAAACAGGCTGATCATGTCACCACCCACTACAGTTGTCTTTGGCCAAATATACAGAACAAGTGATATGTCTTTGGTTCACTTCTGACTTTATCTGTATAAACCCCTACCGATTAAGACAATATACTTGCAAGTTACCCAGACATAGGTTAGTGAATTAAGATATTCAAAGCACCTGGATCAGAGCCTTGTACACTATCCATGCTCAGGAAATACTACTTGTATTATTGTATAGGGGAAATGTCTCCAGGCTTCAGCTTCATTCTCAGTAAAATTAAATTGGTAAAAATATAATTATAATTATAAATATGAAACAAAATAAAGCTGGAAAGTGGGAGAGTGTCAGAGCCTCCATTTTTCTAAATGATGGTTAGAAAAGACCTCACCGAGGGGAAGACTTTTGAATAAATGAATGAATAAAAAGAGAGAGCAAGAAAAAAGTTAAAAGGGGAAGAACATCCCAGATCGACGGAAAAGGAGCGAGGAGACAATGAGCAAGAAGACCAGTTGGTAAACTCAGCGGAGGGACATGTAAATGACAACAACCTGACCTACAGGAGATACTCAATATGTGCCCCAAACTCAGATTGCTTATACTTGGAAAGTGTTTACCTCTCATAAATCCCCTTCACGTATATTCTTTTATTGATCTTCTAACTAATTCCAAGATGCTGCTGCGTAAGAGATGGGAACGTGCTTGTTCCAGATTGCTCATCTGATCGGTGACAGAGGAAAGACGTGATACCACATTTCCTAAGTCACCTGCTTCTTCTGGAGGTAACAACGGAACTCCCCCATTTGCCCTTTGTTCACATTTTTCAGCAAAATCTCCTTTTCAAGGTCTTCCCTCTCCTGTGTTTAAATCCTGAAACTATCAAAAGACAATGTACCTATAGACTTGGTGCTAACTTGGATCTCATAGGACTGCAAGCCCTCTCTTCTAGATATGCGATATACTTCACTTTGAACAGACACCCTCAGGGAAAATTTTATTACAATGTGTCTTGATTACTGGGTATTTTAATTTTTAATGGAGCAAAGATTTCTTTCAAGTTCGTAGACCACATCTTACCTTGGGCCACCTTCTTCTACACTGCGTCAAATCCCTATGTGGAACAGCAGTGTCTGCAAATTGATGGCATCATCACAAATCATGGCCGTGGCAGTTGGGCTCACATTGACAATCTATGGGTGTTCACACTGGTTTATTCTTGGCAAGATGTGGCTCATAAACACACTTAGGAAATAATTCTGACAGAGAAAAATGCTCATGATGCTTTGGTCCAGATGCTCTCAGGGATCAAAGACTCCCTGGCTATGAGCAGTCCCCTTGGAAGCTGTGTAGTTGGCTTTGATGGACTTGATGCTTTCCTGCATGTCAGGGAAAATATTACCAGAGCATCTTTCTGGATGAATAGAGGAGAGCTCTGTCTGCATTCTATACCCTCTCAAGTCAGATTGCATAAGTAAGAGATAGAAATAGCTGTTTGAATCCAAACACAGTTACTTCCTAACTATGACTTTGAGCAAGTTATTTAATTCTCTGAGCTTCTGTTTCTACAAATATAAAGTAGACATAGAATACCTAATTTTTTTCTTTTTCTTTTTTTCTAAGTTCAATCTATTTTAATTTGAAAAGAACTCTTCTATCCTGTCTTCGGTGCATGTGCTCAGGAAATAATGGAAACATCTTTTCCCTCAAGAAGTGGGAAAGAGGGGCACCTGGGTGGCTCAGTCAGTTAAGTGCCCAACTCTTGGTTTCGGTTTAAGGTTGTGATCTCAGGGTCCTGAGATTGGCCTTGTGTCCAGCTTGGCACTCAATACAGTCTCCTTGTGTCTCTCTTGCTCTCTTGAATCAATAAAATCTTAAAAAAAAAAAAAGTGAGAAGCAGGTCATTGAGGTTTTTGAAGTCTGAGGTCCCCATGCCATGGAGGCCAGTGATTTTGACACTCTAATTGCTGATGATAGTGATACCATACTTCATTTTTTAAAAAATTTTGAACTAATTGTACACTCATAAATTACCAAAAATATTTAAGAGACGATCTCTGTACTTTTCATCCCATTTCCCTAAATGATGGCGTTTTATATATGTATGGCAACATCACAACCCAGAAAATGGCATTGGTGTAATAATAAACAACAGCAACTGTTAGGAATTTTGAGTGACAGTTGAGTGCCCATATTCTACCTCTCACTTTTCCCTCCTCCATCTGAGGAAATCATACACAAAGACACAGGATCTGTCTATTAGTGCCTGGACAAATGATGAGATCTTGGGTAAAAACTGGATATAGAGGCTTGAGGTCTATCTAAGTTAAACTGCATTTTTCTTCTTTCTCTTTGATACCCATGCATGTATCAAAGTGGTACAGCACACAGAAGTATTAGACATGTGGATGGATCTACCTTCAAGAAGCATGCATGGTCTCACAATTTCTGACCACAGAGCACACATAAAGAAGCATCCTGTAGGTAGGCATTCATTAGCAGGAAATATAAAAGAGGAACAGATGCTGACATTTAACGGCTAATAACTGCTCCATGGAAAAAAATTTTGTGACCTAAACGTTATTTCAATCTCCTAAAATTAACATCTTCTTTGGGACAGAGTCCCAGCCCAGGAAAGGTGTGTGGAGGGTAGGGAAGAGGGGGAGTGAAGAAGAGAATTCTCTTCATGCCTTATCTCATGGAGTGTCCAACAGAGGAAGATATTATAAATCAACACAGACAAGATACTCCCCCACACTCTTGGGAACATGGTGGCTATTCAACCAAAAATAATTCTGTTCTCTGGATTCATATTCTCTTAACGAAGCTGTCCCCAAAATAGTCAAAGAAGACCAGTGCTGGAAGGTACTCTGGAAAGTAACTAGTCCCCCCAGGGGAGAAATTCCTTCTCTGGAATCCTTTCCAGGTTTTCTGGCATTCTCTCCTAGACAGACTCCTGTTCCTAAAATACACATCTGGATGGCGGGTAGGGGGCGCTGGCCACTTAGCATCCTCCGAAGGTATTCTGACTTATCTGCACTGGAGAGGTTAAGAGGTAAGAACTGTCTTTTTTCCACTGTATATTTTTTCCTGTTTTGTCAAAGATATCTGGGCTCTCTACTCTGTTCCACTGGTCTATGTGTCTGTTTTTATGCCAGTACCATGCTGTCTCGTGATCACAAATTTGTAATAAAGCTTGAAATCAGGTAATGTGATGCCCCCAGCTTTATTTTTATTTTTCAATATTTCCTTAGCGATTCGGGGTCTCTTCTGATTCCATACAAATTTTTGGATTATTTGCTCCAGCTCTTTGAAGACAGTCATTTCAATAAATGGTGCTGGGAAAACTGGACAGCTATAAGTAGAAGAATGAAACTCGACCATTCTCTTATACCGTACACAAAGATAAACTCAAAATGGATAAAAGACCTCAACATGAGGGGCACCTGGGTGGCTCAGTGGGTTAAGCCGCTGCCTTTGGCTCAGGTCATGATCTCAGGGTCCTGGGATCGAGTCCCGCATCGGGCTCTCTGCTCGGCAGGTAGCCTGCTTCCTCCTCTCTCTTTCTTTGCCTGCCTCTCTGCCTACTTGTGATCTCTCTCTGTCAAATAAATAAATAAAATCTTTAAAAAAAAAAAAAGACCTCAACATGAGACAGGAATCCATCAGAATCCTAGAGGAGAACACAGACAGTAATCTCTTCGATATCAGCCACAGCAACTTCTTTCAAGATATGTCTCCAAAGGCAAAGGAAACAAAAGCGAAAATAAACTTTTGGGACTTCATCAAAATCAAAAGCTTCTGCACAGCAAAGGAAACAGTCAAAAAAAAAAAAAAAAAAAGAGGCAACCCACGGAATGGGAGAAGATATTTGCAAATGACAGTACAGAAAAAAGGTTGATATCCAGGATCTATAATGAACTCCTCAAACTCAACACACACGAAGCAGGCAAACATATCAAAAAATGGGAAGATGATATGAACAGACACTTCTCCAATGAAGACATACAAATGTCTATTAGACAAATGAAAAAATGTTCATCACTAGCCCTCAGGGAGATTCAAATTAAAACCACATTGAGATATCACCTTACACCCGTTAGAATGGCCAAAATTAACAAAACAGGAAACAACATGTGTTGGAGAAGATGTAGAGAAAGGGGAACCCTCTTACACTGTTGGTGGAAATGTAAGTTGGTGCAGCCTCTTTGGAGAACAGTGTGGAGATTCCTCAAGAAATTAAAAATAGAACTTCCCTATAACCCTGCAATTGCACCCCTGGGTATTTACCCCAAAGATACAGATGGAGTGAAAAGAAGGGCCATATGTACCCCAATGTTCATAGCAGCAATGTCCACGGTCGCCAAACTGTGGAAAGAACCAAGATGTCCTTCAGCGGACAAATGGATAAGGAACATGTGGTCCATATACACTATGGAGTATTATGCCTCCATCAGAAAGGATGAATACCCAACTTTTGTAGCAACATAGATGGGACTGGAGGAGATTTTGCTGAGTGAAATAAGTCAAGCAGAGAGAGTCAATTATCATATGGTTTCACTTATTTGTGGAGCATAACAAATAGCATGGAGGACATGGGGAGTTAGAGAGAAGGGGGTTGGGGTAAATTGGAAGGGGAGGTGAATCATGAGAGACTATGGACTCTGAAAAACCATCTGAGAGGTTTGAAGTGGCGGGGGGGTGGGAGGTTGGGGTACCAGGTGGTGGGTATTATAGAAGGCATAGATTGCATGGAGCACTGGGTGTGGTGAAAAAATAATGAATACTGTTTTTTCTGAAAATAAATAAATTAATTAAAAAATTAAAAAAAAAAAAAGAGGTAAGAGCTGCATTTCTGAGACACTCTTGCAGGTAGAGTGTCAGATAGGTCCAAGTCCCAGTAAAACATATATGCTTTTCTGAGACCTGGAGGTTGATGTGAGTCCCCTGGCTGAGATAGCTGTGGTGATGTTTCTAGCATCCAGTTATGGAGACATAGCTGCCCAGGATGCGCAGTGATCGCAGGAGGGCTTTTGCTGGATGAGTCTTGTGATGTACGAAGCTGCTGTATTTATGGCTGTGTAGCATCATTCCTGGGAAATCTGATCCCCTCAGAGATTCTGAGGGCTGTAATATAATAAATATTTCTTTTCCTGCTTAAGATTGCTAGATTGATTTTATTTTTTAAACAAGGACCCTGATTAATATACTCTTCAAAGGCTCTATATTATCTACCCAATAAAATGTGATATATTAATGCAACAGCCGGGTGTCTACATGATTTAGCCCCTGGGACATCTCCTGCCTCATCTCTCACCCCTGCCCACCCCCTGACCTTCCATTTCACATTCTGACTCAGAGTTTCATGAATATCTCCATTCCATTTTGAGGAAAATTTGGTTTAGATAAATTTGACTTTCATTGCACTGGCTCTGTCCTCGGACTTTATTAGTTCTCTGTGTGCATGTGTGTAAGAAATCATTATTGGACACTTATGTTCCAGTCATGTATCTAAGCTTTAGGTTTACAGAATGTCATGGAGCTTGCAATTAGGTTAAATATGAACAGGGAAGATAAAATCAACACGCACGTTTGAAATGCATAATTTTATATAATTATCTTTGAAATATATCATTACACATGAGTCATCAGGAAAACATTTCTCTAAGAAGGAAATGTTGGGAGTTAGAACCTAAGTTTTGACCAAGAATCGGCCATTAAGGAAGGAAGGAAGGAAGGAAGAAAAAGAAAGACAAAAGAGAAAACGACCCCTAGAGAAAGAATTCTAAGTAGAGGGAACCACAAAGGTGACAATTCTAAGGCAGAAGAAAGCATAGTATCCGGGAAACACTGAGGAAGGTCCCTGTGACTGACGGGAGTGAGGGAGGATGAGAGCAACAACAGGTCATCCCAAGAGGCAGGCTAGGGGCATTGCTCCCTGTGTGAGCAGTGGGATTCAACTTCTGATTTCCCGAATTATGGGTTGTTGTTGTTTTTTCCCCGGTTTTTACTTAAATTCTAGCTAGCTAACATACACCACAATTTTAGTTTAAGGAGTAGAATTTAGTGAGTCATCACTTACACACTAGCCCCCAGGGCTCATCACTTGCAAGTGCCCTCCCCAACACCTGTCACACATCTAGCCCATCTCCTGCCCACCTTCCCTCCAGTAACCCTCAGTTTGTTCTCTGTAGTTAAGAGTCTGTTTCCTGATTTGTCATTTTTTCCCCATACACTCATCTGTTTTGTTCCTTAAATTGCACGTATGAGTGAAATCATGTGGCACTTGTTTGTCTCTGACTTATTTCACTTCGCATCATACCTTCTAGCTCCATCCTTGTCATCGCAAGTGGCAAGATTTCATTCCTTTTTTATGGCTGAGTAATAGTCCATTATATATATATATATAATGGTCTCCCACATCTTCTTTATCTATTCATCAGGCAAAGATCATTTGTGTAAATACTTAGTATTGCAATTGCTGGATTGTAGGGTAGTTTTATTTTGAACTTTTTGTTACAACTCCATAGGGTTTTCCTTATAAAACTGAACACCCAAAAAACCACAAATAATCCAATTAAAAAGTGGGTATAAGACATGAATAGACATTTTTCCAAAGAAGACATACAGATGGCTAACAGACACATGAAAAGATGCTCAATATCACTTAT
Source organism: Mustela lutreola (assembly GCF_030435805.1). NCBI lineage: Eukaryota > Metazoa > Chordata > Mammalia > Carnivora > Mustelidae > Mustela > Mustela lutreola. Next base: position 6,299,380 of record NC_081292.1, on the reverse strand, counting down.
CATCAGGGAAATGCACATCAAAACTACAAGGAAATATCACATCACAACAGTCAGAATGGCTAAAAATAACTCAGGAAACAACAGATGTTGGTGAGGATGTGGAGAATTAGGAACCCTTTTACACCGTTGGTGGGAAGGCAAAATGCGGTGACTCTGATCTCTGATCTCCTAAGTAGACTGAACAACAGAACTTCCTTCTCACAAGACAATGCTCCAAAGTTTTGGAGGTCCCAGTCAAAAGGGACTTAGGGCCCCATTACACAGAAGCAAGGCAGATGGTATTTAAATTGCTTACTGAGTGGCCATGGGGTAACTCTGGAGGCAAGATTGTTATTCCTAGAGAGGTCAGATTCCCAGAAGTGAGGCTTGCTGGTTGTTTATCATACTAAGATAAATTGTTAAATTTGTGGCCAAATCTGCAGTAGATTCCTCTCTTTTCTTTGAAACACACTAGGAAAACAACACTCTATTATTTTCCTCTTCTTTGTCTTCTTTTTTTTTTAAATTCTATCACTACCTACCCCTACACTTTATTTTATTTGTTTTGTATCTAATCTTCACAGAAACTTTGCAAGGATTGTGTATAATCCCCATTTCATAGTTAAAGAAAGTGAGCTTTGGAGAAGCTAAGTTCCATGCCAATTAATGGTACTTAGTAAATGGTATAATCAGGTCTTGAACTCACTACCTTTATGGTCTCAAAGCCTGAGATATCTTCTGTATATCATCACACCATGTTTCGTATACAAAGACTCCACATATGGGGTTCCTTCTGATGTAATCACTTTTTTTTTTTTTATCACTTTTAATCTCTGTGCATTCCTATTTCTCATGGATCTACCACAAATCAGCTTAGATATCAGGGCCTCCTGACAGCCTTTCCTGAAGCCCACTTAAAGCCTGGGTCTACTTTAATGCCTCCTCTGTGTGTAGCCTCCGTCTGTCAAAGCATATATCCCATTTCATTGTTTTATCTGTTTACTCACTTGCCTCCCCTACTAGACTGTGTGAGTTCCTTCAAAGCAGTGATTGTTCTTAATCTCTGTACCAGAGCTCTAAACTTTCTTTGTTTTCTCCATTAATTTTTCTTGAGTAAACACAGTCTCTAGGAATTGGAGACATAAAAGAGGCAGGATCTGTGAAGGTCTGTGAAGAAACAACTCATCTCGGGCTTTCTAAATGTGTCAGTCACCCTCTGCTACCATGGTGCTGCATAACAAACTACCTCAAAAAACAATGGTTCTCTGCTTGACTTATGCAACATGGGGGCTTAAGTGGGTAGGAGAAGAATAAATGAAACAAGATGCGATTGGGAGGGAGACAAACCATAAGTGACTCTTAATCTCACAAAACAAACTGAGGGTTGCTGGGGGGAGGGGTTTTGGGAGAAGGGGGTGGGATTATGGACATTGGGGAGGGTATGTGTTTTGGTGAGTGCTGTGAAGTGTGTAAACCTGGTGATTCACAGATCTGTACCCCTGGGGATAAAAATATATGTTTATAAAAAATAAAAAATTAAAAAAAAAACAATGGTTCAAAATAACAAAATTTACTCTTGTTCATGAATCTGAGGGTTGGCTAGGTGTTGACCTATCTAGGCTGAACTTGGCTCCAGACTGCGAGATTACTCCAAGTCTGTTCCATGTGTCTCTCTTTCTTTTGGGAACATGCCAGGCCGTGTTTTTTTCCCCAATAACTGCAGAAACTCAAGAGAGAAATTGTATTTCAAGTCTTTGAACACATTATATTTGGTAACATCCCACTTGCAAAAGCAAGTTACATGGCCCCAAGCAAAACACCAATGAGAGCTGGAATGTACGTTGTGCTATCAACAGTGGAAGGAAGAGAGGAGTAAATATTTATTTTATAATGTCCCAAAGTAACAAATTAAAAAATAGAAAGGCATTACTTTAACATTTATTAACTAACTGTAGGATCTAGAATAAAACACACTGAGATCTTCTCTGGTGAGGATTATTCTCTGTCTGGTGTGTTGGGGACAAACTTACCTGGGGAGGAAAAATACGCAAGGGAGGATAACTGTGATACACTTTTATTGAACTCCTGCATGGTTTCAGAACCTGCATAAAAACGGCAAAGAGAAGAGTTCCATCTTCACGACTCCCAGCCTGGAAGGAAGATGGACACACAGTCTGCCATTTCTATGCTATGTAACAGCTTTCTGGTAAGAAAATGCTCGGGATTCCAAGGAAAAGAGAGAGGATCAAACATTCTCACTATATGTCCTGAACAAAGCAATGTCAAAAGGGAATAATATAACTTCTCAGCCTATGGTCTTATATGTTGTCTGGCACAGAATATACATGCAGCTCAGCACATGGTTATTGTAAGATTCGTGGGGACAAACCACTACATGACTGACCATGAGCTCTCAACATTATTCTCATTCTTCCTTCCACTTTTACAGATGAAGAAACTAAAACCCAGATGGCTGATGTAACTTTGTAAAGATCACACAAATATTTAATGACAAAGCTGTAAGCAGAACCTGAGCCTTGTGGCTCCCAGTCCAGTGATTTTGTGCTAAGAACTGCATGAAAATTACCTGACTCTAGTTTTCAATGGAATAAAAAATAAATTATACAGCTGGGAGCTGTCTAGCACAGTGGTGGCAACATAGTATAAACTCTGTAAATGTTTGTTGAATTGAGTTAGAAATTGGAAAGATTCATAAAGACTCTGATTCAGTCCACACCCTCATTATGCTCTGATAGGGAAGCGAGTATAGGAGCTGGGAAGTGACTTTGTCAAAGGTCACATGGCTCATCGGCCACAGAACTACAGCAAGAATCCTGAGCCCTTTGCCTCTGGATCCAACATTCCCTTCCTTATGTTTTCACTGGGGTGTGAATGAGGTCCTGTAAGTGTGTCTTGGGTAAAGAGGCATGACATTGTTTAAAGCCATTTCATTGTAAGCTCAGTCACAAGCAGCTGAGTAGGAAAAGACAGTAATTCAACTTGTCAGGGTCCTTAGAAACCCACTCTGGGGTGTTATATTCATAATGGAAAGAATTGTAATGCTTGAATGTGGTTATTCTTGGACTCATTTTGAAACCAAGAGTGTATATTTTCAGCAGGCTTAATGCAGACAATTTCATTTAAACCCAAGCCTCCAGATAAGCTAAATTTCCAGGACCTGCTAAATAGTTCCATGTTCATTTAGTCTCCTCATGCTGGGTGCTGCTGGCGTGAGGCAAAGGACAGGCAAAGCAACCACAGACTCTCTGTTTCTTTATCATCACTTCCATTAAGTCCTGTCTTCCTATGCCACTCTGTCACTTGCAAGTTCAGATGACATATAGAATAGTACCCAAATTCTCTAACAGTATACCACCAGCCTGAATTACCCACTGTTTTCTTGCTGCACAAACTTATCTTAGTCTCAAATGACCTTCGAAGGGCAAGGACACTGAATCAATAGAAGGACCTAATGAGCCTCATTTGACCTTGCAGCTACGTGGGAGAAAAGAAGTCACCAACAGGAAGAGGCGTAATCTTCTCTTGGTCATCATAAGGGAAGCCACAGTGTGTTCCCTTCTGCATCTTTGACTCCCTCCTCAATCCTGATGACTGTTTGAGTGCTGTTCTTTTCTGGAGGGTGTGGGCAGTGCGTGACACCAACATGGAATTCATCCCAACTTTTTAGCAAATAATAAACCTAAAGCCTTACAAATTAGTGTATCTGCCAGGAGCTACTGTTGATCCAGCCTGATCTTCCTATTTTCACATGAGAAACTGAGTTCCAGGAAGAATAAACAGCTTGGCCATCATCCTCCCATAAGCTTAGTGTGTGGGGCAATATTAAGGTCTCCATGTTTCCATATCTATAGGCTTTTAACCTATACCTAGCTGATGCCAATTTCCCTAAATTATCCCAATGGGGTTAACAGATTTAAACACATTGAACTTCTCTGATAACAATGCTTCCAGAGCAGTTTCACAAGATACACAGGAAACCCTTTCCATTTTATCTGTAATGCTTATTTCACCCCCAAAATACTAGACCACCCAATTTATTCATTAACCATTCATCTGAGAAACTTCTTTTGGGTCCTCCAATATCAAATGCATCATCAAGATAAAGATATTTGAGTTTAGGAAGGATGTTGGAATCCATGGTCCGAAGACTGGAGAAACTCCCCAGTTGTGCTAAAAGGGCACCTCCCTTTGGAATGGCTTCTAGTTCTTCTGGGATCAGCTTGCACTTTAGGATTAGCAAGTCCTGGCATGAAGCTCAGTGCTGTGAGTCTCTTATGCAAAGGCAGGACAAAGTACTACTCTGCCTCTAAATTCCCTCATCTGTGAGATAGCCCCTCTGTAGGTTGACTTGACCATTATTACACTATTTGCCCATTTCCCTCATTCATTTATCATTAGAGGCAGTGGTGTGCTAATTCATCCTTTTCACCCTATCCACTAGCATTGGATTATAAAAGGTAAGCATTTATGTTGGTTTAAAGTTTGGGACTATAATGAATAGAAACTACCTTCTTTTGGCTTAAGAAACTTGAGGGTTTTGTTTTATTTTATTATTTATTTACTTATTTATTTACTTTTTTAAATAAACCTTAGGATTCCAAGAAGACAACTATGAAAGGGACTCTTTCCAGGGAGCCTCTACTCATTCTGGGGACCTCAACATTACTTCTGTCCATTTGTGACTTTCCCCTCTGCTATGATAAGGGTGCAGAGGCCTCTCTTGTTCTTCCTGCAAAGTGTTCTCTGTAAGTATTCCAGTGGCTAACATGTGGAGATCAAGGTGTCCCACCATGCTTCTTCCCATCTCAAGGGGGAATGAGTCACAAACCAGGCTGATCAGACTCTAGGACAGTGACTGAACCCTGTTTTCCAGAAGGAGAATTTTGATAGATATTGAAAGTGTAATGCATGTCTTTGTGGTCTGGAGTACATTATGACTATTTCTCTTCCTCTCTTCTTTTTCAGCATTGCTTTTACACACACATGAGAGACAAAGTTGGTGCTGCTCAACCAACTCTAATTTGTCAACACTATGGGTTTCTTTTGTTTGTTTGTTTTTGTTTTTAGCTATTCCCTTAGTCTTCCCTGCAAAGCTTGCCACTGTGTCTAGGTCTGCCATGTCAGCCAGACAAGGATTCGACAGACAGCTGCAGCCAACTTGCTAAACAAAAGATAGTCTTCTCTGTAGGAGAAATCCTGATACTCAGTTTGAAATTTAATTTTTATCCATTTTTGTGATTTTTTTTTTCCATAAAATGTGTTTTGGGAGAGAAGAAGAAGAGAGGAATGGGATAAAAAGTCATTGCTGACAGGGTAAATTTGGAATCCCATCTCCCAATATGCTAGGCACTAACCTTCCCTGAATTTTCTCCTATTTCATCCATTGTGGTGCAACCATTTGCAGTTCCTAAATTCAGCATGGTCTCTCCACTAGTCTTCTCTTATTTTCCTTACCAATTTAACCTCCCTTAGGAAAGTTGTTGCTTAAGCTCATACACTCACTCTACTTCCTCTTTTGTTCTCATTCAAGTCAGAATCTAGTCCTGATGTGTACAGCTTTTTAAAACCCTTCTTAAATGTTGGCATAAAAGAATCAGTTCATAAAATGACAAGTGACATGGGGAATTATAGGTCAAGGGTCTACCAGGGGAGAGCAACAATGGCTATAACTGAAGTAAGTCTCAGAGTCTCTGGCCCCTCCTGAGACCTCAGAATCCCATGGTATTATACAACCATCAGAACTTCTACAGTTATGATTACCTGAGAATAATGGCTACATAAAAATGTGGAATTCTTTGGATAGGAGAACTAGAATGGAGGTGGATTAATGATAGAACCAATATTTTATCTTACAGAAGGGGGCAGACAAAGAGTATAAAGGAAGAAGTAAACACAATGGAGACAATCCAAGACAGGTTTAAGGTGAAAAATAAAAGAAGCAAAGAAAATATGTGCCTGGATTCCCAGAAAATAAATACACATAGGACAATGAGATCATCTAGGATAAGTATCAGGAAACAGTGATTTGGGGTAGGCAGCATGTGGGATGGATCAGTGGGTTTCTCTTTAGTAGGTTTGGCTTAGATATCTTGGACATGGATTTGTTACCATCTGTCAACGAAGTAATGGAAGGAGGTCTTAATCAAACAAAAATCTATTGATTATAATACATTTGAAATCTCCTGATGCTTTGGGGTGGTTCCATTATACTAGGGTTAATGGTGTTGTAGGTCAGAGGGATGGCAGTTTGTCACAGTAAAAAAGGGTAGATCCACATCTGGACTGGTTGTCTGTGGAGCAGAGTGGGCTCTCTTACTACTGACACAACCATTTACCTGCTGAAAATTATGAAGAAACACACACACACATATAACACACAGCTTAGACTCTAGAAATTATCCTAAGAACAAATAGCAAATGGAGGCATATTTACTGAAGGAAATCTTCTAAATCTCAGTAAGAACTGTGGCAGTTTGTGGCACTGAGTCATGGCCCACTCATACCTCTCCCTCTTTGTCGCAGCTTAATGTGATGGAAGGTACACACACTCCAGGTATGTATAGCAAGGGAATGGTTTCCCTCTCCACCTAACCCCATCTAGGACTGTGGCGTACAAGGGAGGGTGGGCTTCTAGTATATTTCATCCGGTCAGGTCCACATTGGAGGAATTCTGCTCCTGGGCCCTTCCCTGATACAACATCTACTTATAGGATGAAGGCTCTGCTTGAAGTAAAACATGCTAAGAATATATTGGGCTCTGAGTGCACCTGCTTCCACTAGCCCATCGAGCTGAGGTTCCAGGTGTAAACATAGAAGATCAGGGTCTGTCACCCTTGCTCAGAGCGGGGTTGCCATCCTGGGAGAAGTGGGATGCTGTCTGATAGAATAGTATGGAGCTATTTCCCATGAGGAGAAGCATGCCTTAAGAGTAAAGAGCTCCACCACTGTAGTAGACTGAATCATGGCTCTCCAAAGATGCCCACATCTTTATTCCCTAGAACGTGTGAATATGTCATCTCACATGGGAAAAAAATAAAAGAGTTTTGCAAATGTGATGAAGGGTTTTGAGATGGGAATATTATCCTGGGTTATCCGGATGGGTCCAAAAAGTCAAACGGGAGCACTGGATGTTATACAAAACTGATAAATTATTGACACTACATCTGAAACTAATGATGTAATATAAGTTGGATAATTGAATTTAGTTTAAAAAAATCAAATGGGTCTTCAAGAGATGGAACCGTGAAGATCAGAGGAAGAGACAGAAGTAGATGTAATGAGGGAAGTAAGAGGTTGGAGTGATTTGGAGAAGGACCTCCAAGCCAAGGAATGTGGACAGCCTCTAGAAACAGAAAAACAAGCAGTTTAATCCCATGAAGCCTCCAGAGGAATGCAGCCCTGCCAGCACCTAGGTTTTAAACTTCTTATCTACAGATTCTAGTAGAATAAGTTTATGTTGCTTTTGGCTACTGAGTTTGTGGTTAACTTGGTAGAGTGGCAATAGAAACTCAGCAGACACCTCTGCCTCGTGATATGGACTTCACTTGGAACAGTGTCGGGAAGATCACGCCTAAGGGCAAAAAAAAACAGAGATCTCGGTGATTAGCAACTGGGAGGAAACATCTTTACAAAATCGCACAGCAACAAAGAAAAGTATTGATCAGTGGAAGACAAACAGAGAGAACCAGGGAAAGACACAGCTACGAAGAGCCCTCTGAAGCTTTCATAACTATGCCCCTGGAAAAAAAAAAAAAAAAAGAAAAAACCTACCTTATTAGAAGGTAAGTTCTTTCTTCTAAGGCATATGTGCATTTGGAGTTTGTTTTCCATTTCCTTTTTCTCATACTGTGTTCCTGAGATTAACTGGTGAGAGAAAGGAGCATGCTTTGCCGTGGGTCAGGTGCCTCATTCAAAAGTCATGTTCATTATGCCAGCTTCCATTTAATAAATTACTGCCTCGGGTACACTGAATGGCATCATAGTAGCTTCAGATCCATTAAGAAACAATTTAGTAACTCTACAGGAAGACAGGTCAAGGATAACATTGGCATTACCTTGTGTACCTGGAGCTCAGGAGTTCTCACATGCGTTTCATCCAATTAATCTAGAAGGCTATTCTCTCCATTTTACAAATGGATAAACTGGCCTATAAGATAAGGAGAATGCATCAGGTCTCACTAACAGGTGATGTTGCTACCCAATATGGGATCCAGGTGACTTTAACTTCTGTCTCTGACACCATAGTCTGTCCTGCCATGCTCGTTGTAGAAGTCTGAGAGAAATTTGAAACAATGCAGAGTGATACTTGGGATTACACTATTAGGTAGTTACCCTAAGAAATTTAGGTTTTCAAGTAGGGCACCGAGATGAAGAGGGAAGAGGAAGCCATGTAATATGGAATATGGAGAGGAGTAGAGGAATTGAGAACATTTAGTTTCAAAAAGGCAAATGTAATTCTAGAAATAGTACCCATGTAAATAGCACCCTGAAGTTTACAAATCACACACCCCCGTCTCCTCATTTACCCTTCTAAAGAATTTATTGTTTAGTCAAGTCTCCTATTTTTTACAAATGAGAGAACTGAAACGAGCTTGGTGACCCCGTGCAGTGATACGCCCAGGAAACTAGGAAAGCCAGTGTCTTGACAAAGGCATTGGATAACCTGGTGTTAGTTGTTAGATCAGAACATTGCCCGTATTAATCAAATCAAAACTCACCTTGACCTATAGCTACTTCCTGATCAAGCTCTTCTGTTTCTTTCAGTAACATCTCTTTTCCCTTCGTTCTCATTCGCTACTCACTGCACATATTAGTTTCATTGCTGTTTCTACATAGACCAAAATGTTTCAAGAAATTATCACTTTATCTTTCCTCTCCCTGAAAAATTCTTCTTCAAGATCCCCATGTGTCTGGCTACTTCTTACCATTCTCAGAGCTCAATTTTCACATCACCTCCTTGAACCAGACTGGCTTGCCCCCATCACCTAAAGACCCTCCCCCTGGAAAACAGTGCATATTATAACACTCTCTCTTTTTGTTTTTGGTCTTCAGAACACACATTTCTATCCTGTTTATCCATTTGTGATCTGCCTTTCCCTGCTAGAATCTCATTCCAGGAGAGCAGGCACATTGCCCGTTTATATACACTATCATGTCCTCAGTATCTGCACAATACCCAGTGCATAATAGATGACAAATATTTACTGTGTGTATGAAAAACATATGCTAGCTATGGGGGGAAAAGACAAGTAGTTGTCTTTGTGAAATATAGGAGAATAAATAAATTCCTATTTAGCCTCTGGGGTCAGAAACAGGTTTGGTGAATGAAGTTCCAGAAAGGTAATAGAATTTAATCCTCCCCAAAGAAAGAACTGTGTAGGGGCGCCTGGGTGGCTCAGTGGGTTAAGCAGCTGCCTTCGGCTCAGGTCATGATCTCAGGGTCCTGGGATCGAGTCTCGCATCGGGCTCTCTGCTCAGCGGGGTGCCTGCTTTCTCCTCTCTCTCTCTCTGCCTGCCTCTCTGCCTACTTGTGATCTCTCTCTGTCAAATAAATAAATAAAGTCTTTGAAAAAAAAAAAAAGAAAAGAAAAAAAAAAGAGAGAACTGTGTAGGGGTGCCTGGGTGGCTCAGGGGGTTGAGCCTCTGCCTTCAGCTCGGGTCATGATCTCATGGTCCTGAAATCAAGCCGTGCATCAGGCTCTCTGCTCAGCGGGGAGCCTGCTTCCCCCTCCTCTCTCTCTCTGCCTACTTGTCATCTCTGTCTGCCAAATAAGTAAATAAAACACTTATTTAAAAAAAAAAAAAGAACTGTGTAAAGCAGCACATCTCTGCACAAGTCATTCCACACAGTGGTTAGTTAATGATTGGTAGAATGTTCAGGGAAGGGCTAGACATGCATCCTGAAGATGCAGCAGTGCTTGTATCCTGCACGTGGTTGTACTAAGGCAGCTTCTATCCTACTATCTCACTTCTGGAACCTATGACCCTAAAGGGGCATTTTGTATGTTAAATGCTGTCTTATGGGACAAAGAAAAGAAAGGAGGCAGACTTGCTAATCATACTTTATTATTTTCCATTAAGGGCATACAAAACATAAGAGAATTCTAGAAATTATTTCTGATCTTGTTTGCAAAAGTCCTATGCGCACAAAGTTCTAACAACATCTTAGGTTTCAATTTATGTTAAATAAGCAATTATCCCTTAATTGTTATCAGTTTTTAGAAGATTGTACTTTTTTTTTTTTAGAGTGAGCAAGAGAGCGAGCACAACCTAGAGAAGGGGCAGAGGGAGAGGGAGAGGGATCCCAATGTGGGGCTTGAGCCCAGGACCCTGGGTTCATAACCTGAGCTGAAGACAGACACTAACAGACTAAGCTACCCAGGCTATAATTAGTGATGAATGATTTCAGTTGCAAGGAACCAAAAACCACACAAAAATGCCTTGAACAAATAGGGGGTTATAATGACCACATGAACAGAAGTCTGGGGATAATCAGTTGTCGGCAGTGATTTAACTGTAGCATCAAGGAGATTTCACTTCTTTATTTCTGTCCATTCCTAGATGGATAGCTCCATCTCTCAAGTGGTTTCACAAAGAGTAAGTTGCTATCTCTTTTCAAGTGCTGGAGCCTCATATGTAAAATACTAAAATTAATGGTACTTCTTTTATTGCATTGTTATTAGAAATAAAAAGATAATACATGACAAGTGCTTTGTCCTGGACTTTGCCTTCAAGGGCTCAATAATTTATAATAATAATATAATAATACTTTATCATCACTGCAACTTTTACATTGAATTTCTCTGACAGCACACCTGTTTCACCTTGCCCTCACACTCAGCTTTTTGCTTTATTGTTAAGGTCAAGACATCTACTTGGAAAAGTTTTCTCGGACAAACCCACATTGTTCATCCTTCTGTGCCGCTCCCCCAACATTTGCCAGCTTCCCTTAGAGCTCTGGATACCCTTGGCCTTGGGAAATGCCCACTTATTTAAACACCCCAACTTCAATGTCAGTTCAGTTCAATTCAAGACAGTTGGTGTTTACAGAATAACTACTGCATGTCAGACACAGGAAAATCTCTGAAAAGCCTTCTTCTAATGCCTATAAGTGAAGCTAGTTACTCACATATTTGAGTTCGAGGAGTATGTCCCAGGTAAGACTCTCTACAAGCAGGTGCTAAAACAGGATTTGGGTGGGGGTAAATGTTAATTAGGGATGGATTTCCTTACAGGGAAGGGAGAGAAAGGAGGACATGCAAAGAAAGAAGATGAACTGTGATGCAACCAGACAGAAGTGCCTAAATGGTGACATGCTAGTCAGAATCATCCCAAGTAGAACCAAAATAGCCAGATCTTTATATCCCTCCATCACTCAGTCCCTGAAGTGGGCTGCCAGAGGACGTGGTCTCAGGCAGAGCAGATCTGAAAGTCTGCAGCAGGAGACTGCTGCCCATGCTTCTCGAAGCTGTTCAGGAAGCCCTTTCTTGAACAGAGAGCTGATAGCACATCTTTGGCTCTATAATAGTCTACACATTGGGATGTTCAAATTCACTTGCCCAGGTATATTCAGATTATAATTCCTCCTGAATTCCATTGGACTAATCTTCCTAACAGGAAATGTAAAAGATTGTTGAGTGTGTTATATAGGTTCTTTATATATTTTGGATATTAGCCCTTTATCAGATATATCATTTGAAAACATCTTCTCCCATTCAGTAAGCTGACTTTTAGTTTTGTTAATTGTTTACTTCACTGTGCAGAAACTTTTTATTTTGATGTAGTCTCAATAGCTTATTTTTGCTTTTATTTCCCTTGGCTCAGTTTCCCCAACACCGTTTACCCATTGGATATTGTTTTCTGTTTTGTTTAAGGTTAATTTGCCATATAATTGTGGTCTTACTTCTGGGTTTTCTATTCCGTTCCATTGAGTTGTATGCCTATTGCCATGCCCGTATCCTACTGTTTTGATTACTATATAGTTTTGTAATATAACTCAAAGTCTAGAATTAAGATACCTCCAGCTTTGCTTTTCTTTTTCAAAATTGCTTTGGCTATTTGGGGTCTTTTGTGGTTCCAAATAAATTTTAGGATTTATTTTAGGATTTACACAAGGAACCACTAAAATTTCTCAGAACTATATCTCATAATTAAACAAAATTTTTTTGGTGTCTCCTGGCAAAAGTGTACCCCTTCTGGAAACTAAGACTTCTAATTCTGCATACCCCAGCTTGCGAACATGAGAAATAAACATCTCCAAGTAAATAATTTGGCATGAGAGCAACTGGAGTCACTCCTCCTTCCACCCTTTGGTTCCCAGACAAATGTACTGTTTCGTTTGGAACACTACTATGTAAAAACTTTGATTTACTACGTGCAATGAGTCCTAGAAGATGAATGCTAGTCATCACACTCTCAAGCTGCCATTTCACGTTTGCCTTGAGCAGGACATTTTAATCCTCTTATAGCCTGGCATCTTCTGGTGGAACAATATGTGATGTGACCAGTGGATTCCTCTGTTATGTGTGCACTTCCTACCCCCTTTTCTGTAAAGTGAATTCCTTAGCAATGTTACATGGGATTTCATGCTGATGGACCACAAGTTCTCAAATAGTGGGTGATCACTGAGATCCTGCAGGAAGCAAAGGAAAATACCTAAAATAGGTGTATATCGTCATCTGGACACACTATTGCCTCTTCCGGAACAGAAAAGGTAGTCTAATGTAGTAAATTTTTCACCAAGTGGTGGCATCTCCTAAAGGAATTATACTGTGTCAGGGCTGAAATTTTGCTTCTCTTGCTGGCACGTTGGATAGTCAATGGTGATGACAGCCAGATCAGCATTGGTAAGTGGGAGTCCATAGTGTTAAACCCGTGGATAGCCTTCATCTCTTTAACTATGGTCACTTCATTCATGTATGCAATGTAACAGCAATGAAGTGGCTAACACCAGAGGCTAGACTATATCAAAGATGGAGTTATTGTGCCTTTGCCTATTTAGCATTTTGTCAGTGTTCTCTGGTGGGTGTTAGCTCATGATGGAACTATGTGTTCCATAGTTACACTTTGTGTTTACTTTGTAGTCCTCCTTGTTTCTGATTTTTTTTTTTAATTAACTTACAACATATTATTTATTTCAGGGATACAGGTCTGTTGTACCTGATCTTTTAATATTTTTCTGATCTGATCTGATCTACCACTGTCTAATTCACTATATATATATTCTAATTTCAAATCATGTGTCTTTCTACTCACAGTAAATGATGAGGTACACTCCTCAAAAGTTTGCTCATTGGGAGGTTTACTCCTCACTCTGGGTTTTCACTGAAACCTTTGCAGGAGACTACAGTATAATTTCCATTCATTTTAGGTTATGTTTCCATTCTGCATCAATAAGTCCCTAAACCATGCTTTGTATTTTAACACTCTTTTATGAGGCTGAACAGGATTTCATTATAGACCCATAGTATGAGCTTGTGGAGTGATGCTCTTTTCAGGAGGACTGGGTATCATGGTTTCTGGGCAAAGTTTTCATGTACTTTGCTTGTGCTGTGTGTCTCACTCAGGCTCAGTACTGAATAGATTTGCATCTTACAGGGAATGTTTGTTGAGCTTACCTGACTTAATTCCTGGTGTATCTGATAGAAACAAGTTCATAATGGGCAGTTTGGGTCACACTGTCATTTAATGTGCTATGGTCAGATGTTTCGTCTCTACATGGAGTTGTTTTCCAGAAGCTTATAATTATTTGGCGCAGGTGGCTTGGATTTATTCCTGAACTTCAATAGCTCTGTTGCATTGTATTTTTTTTTAATTGAATTTTGCCCCAAAACACTCCATGGTATTTTTTCCCACCATTGATACCTCCAATGCCACAGGGTATTCTAGATCATATGACCCAAGCAACAAGGCTGCTTACCTAGCAGCTTGGACTTGCTGCCACACCCTTTCCTTCTTTAGGTCCCATCTTAACTTTGGGTCTTCTGAGTCACCCAGAAGATGGACCAAAGCAATATTCCTACCTGTGGATCATGTCATCTCCAGAACTCAAAGAGGCCCACTAGATTTTGAAGATTTCTTTTTCATGGTGGGGGATGTGAAGAACAGTAACATTCTTTTACTTTGAAGACCATGTTCCTAGAATATGGCCACCTGACCTTCTGATGATTTGACTCCTAAAAATGTACAAATATGTCTGGCCTCCAAATCTTTGCTGGGCTTAGTTCCCACCCCTGAAGTCTAAGTGTCTTTTCTTAAGACACTTAAGACTTACAAGCTTCCAGCTTGTAATTCACAATTTATTCATTCAGCTCAATCAACCTGATATCATCAATGTAATCAATCAATGTGAAGTTTGTCAGATTATCCAGAAATTCCACATCAGTTTGAACTTTATTATTATGATAGCAAGCAGAAGAGTTAACATAGTTCCAGGCAACACCTTTTGGTGTGTGTGTGTGTGTGTGTGTGTGTGTGTGTGCATATGTATGCGTATTGTTATATGCGAATGTAAGCTGTTTTGGTATATTTTCTGATAAGGATAGGAAACAACAATATCAAAATCTGCATGTCAGGTACTTGAGGAGATATTGATCTATTGACTTAAAGATACCACATCTCTCATGGTGGTGCTACTTGGGGTTACTATTTGGTTGAGCTAGAGTAGTTTGTAGTAATCTTCCAGGATTCCTCCAGTTTCTATGTTGTTAGTTGTGGTTTCTTAAAGGAAGAGGCCATAGCAATCATCCTGCTCCCACATATTTTCAGTTCTTAAGAGTGGTAGGAATATTGCCTTCCTCCTAGGATATGATACTGTTTTTAATTAACTATCTTGCATGGGAAGAAGAGGACATTGTTAGGATCAGCGGTTTCCACTTGATCTTTCCTATGATGATAGCTTTTACCTTAGAGACCAAGGTCCCAGTTTGGAGATTGTGTCGACTGCCAAATATGTCTATCCCAATTTCTGGGACCAGAGAAATGACCAGTAGGAGTTCTGCTGGACACTTTGAATCACTGTTAGCTTGGTGTTGGCCAATATTTCAGGATATTACCTGAACCTTGTGTGATCCTGCTCTAACAAAGGGACCATTTTGATGATTTCATATGTCAGTCTGACTAAGCAATAGGACCCATTTATTTAATCAGGTACTAATCTATGTATTGCTGTAAAAATATCTTATAGATGAGTTTGATATCAATATTTGGTTAATTTTGAAATAAAGGAGATAGGTATTACTTCCTCCATAGGGCTTTCTCAAATGCCTAATACATTATACACCCTACTTGAGTCCTTTCTCTTATGCAACTTGATTCATCAGTAAAACTGTTAACAACTGGATCAGAACCTTATGTCAGGGACTGTTTGTACCTCACCTTCTACTAGTTCTGGGCTCTCTTCAAATGGTGAATGACCCTGCTTCAAAATTATACCTTAGTGCTTAGACCACTATTGGTGCCAAGAGTTATAGGTTGAGTGCACTGGAAGAAAATGCTGAGATGGTGTATGCAGGGCAAAAGGTTTATTAAAGATCAGTACCTGTGAAGGGGGAGAAAGGAAGAAGACTAATCAAAGGAGAAAGTTCAGCTTCATTGTAGGCTTTACAAAGCCTTGTTTCGCCTAGAACAGAATTCTGAAGAGAACGTTTTCTATCCAAGTTATCCCAAAAGTGAGAAGAGGCTGTACTTTACTACCCACTTCCTTTATTTGGTGGATATGGGTTAGCCTTGGAGGGGGCAAGGCACACCCAAGGAGGTGATAGCTAGATCTCTGCTGACCTCACTTTTCACTTTGGGCAATAAGCCATTTCTTAAAAAGTGTTTGAGTGGTGCATCTCCACATTTTCATGTCTACCAAAAAGCACTCTGTCGATTCTTGTATTGTCATGTTTACCTGTTGATTTATCTCACTTCTCCTGGTATGCTGTGATATTTTTGAAGGGGAAATTTTTATTTTAATTACCTTTGTATCTTCCAGCCAACCACAGTGTTTGGTTTAGATGCTGTTCAATACATGATTGCTGAGTACCTTAAATTCATTGATTTATTCCCCAGTACCTACTGGAGAAAATATTTATGTCAGGCAGAGTTCTAGATGTGGTAAATATTGCAGTGATGAGCTAAGTATGGCTTTTATAAGAACGGAGCTCATGGGAAGAAGGGATGACAAGATGATCTAAAAATTATGGTACTGGCTTTGAAGCTCAAATGTAATATCATGTCTGCCATTTTCAAGTTACAAACTTTAGGCAAGTTGTTTAGCCTGACTCCCAGTTTTTTCATTTCCCCAATAAGGATTATAATATTTAGCATGCATATTTATCCTGAGGATTAGAGATATTATAAATAAAATACTGAAGCTTATTCTGAGCATTGCAGATAGCAAATTAAAATAACTGGCTCATAATAGACAATTTTGTTATTTTGGATTGTCCAAAGACAGACTCTGAATTGTGGGCTTTGATTCAAGTAGAGTTTGGGGAGGTAATCTTAGAAGTAGGGAAAATGACACAGAGAAGGGAGAAAAGCCAAAGCACACCCATGAGTGGGATTCCATTCTGGACCAAGGGGGTTCAAGCCTACCAGGAACTGCTAATAAACTTCAAATTGTCCACTGGAAGACCAATGAGATTAGAACTTTTATCCACTGGCTCCTATTCCACATTAATTAAAGGCTACCTCCTGGGATGTCTACCCCACCCCTTTCATGATTTGTGACTTGTGGTGGTGGAGAAACTGCCAGCTCTCCTGGGGCTTGGAGAAGGGCCTTAGGCAGAGGAGAAGAAAGATGAAAGATCCAGATGCTTGAGGCTGGAAGGTGCCAGCCTTCCAGGGACCAAAGCTCTAGGTAGATGCAGATGTGCTGAGGGGTATGGGTGAGGGACATCTGTATCCTTGGCCAGGAAAGGACAGTAGCTCTTGTTAGTGTAGTTGCTGCTGCAACCGTTTTTGTCATGATTTTTAATTATTAACACTACTTTAGTCACTATTTAATTTTATTATTTATTTATTTATTTATTTGAGAAAGAGCATGTGAGCAGGGGTTGGGAAGAGACAAGGGAGAGAGAGAGTCTTAAGTAGGCTCCTCACTGAGTGTGGAGCCTGATGCAGGGCTCCCTCTCATAACCTTAAGATCATCACCCTGAGGTAATAACCTGAGCCAAAATCAAGAGTTGGAGCTTAACCGACTAAGCCATTGGGCACCCCATTACTATTTTACTTATTAAGCAAGGATTAGTTGAATAAAGGAAATGACCCAAACCTGCAGAATAACAAAGACTGTTATTGTTTCCCCTAGGTGACTTACAAGAAATGAGTGCCAAAAATGGAGATTCACTTCAAATAAAGATGGTTAATTTTCAACATTCATTTTCCAAAGGTATCTCGAATGTGGGTCTTGGAACAAACAAAATGGTCCTAGGGTTAATTACTGTGGTTTCCCTGTTATTCTACCAGTTTTCTGCAATTTAGTGTCTTTTCTTGTGTTCTCCCTTCACGTCTGCTTGCCCGAAGCCTGTGGTCTGGGCATTGTGCCCAGTTTGATTTAATTTTGGTTTCCTACTTATGCAGCATCCTAGCGGTGGTTCGGAGATGACATTTTACAAATTGTGTTTAGGCGTTTTTGTTTATTTATGGTGGAACAAGTACAGAAAGCTTGTGCCCAGTCTGTTTGGATAATAACGTTTAAAATAGGAGAAATAAAACTAATAGCAAATGATAATACATACAAATGTGTGATTATACAGAACACTAGTGCGTGTTTACGTGTCTTCAAATGGAGCTGTGGATATAATAACAAGACATTGCTGTCTTATTTCTACTTTGTTTTTCATTGCTTTCCATAAAACCTGAAAAATAAGAGAAAGGACAGAACAGAGGTGTGTGGCCATGGTGTGCCATCTGAAAGGATTGGGCAAGCAATGAGCTGGGGACTCATAGAGGTTTCACAAAACTCAGAGTTCCCAAAGGTGAGCTGGACTTATAGGGAGGCAAGCAAACCCACTGTATCACATCATGTTGATAATCTCCTACCAAAGCTCTTTTAGTTTGTGGGTATAATTTGGGCTAGATCCCATAATCTAGGAAAGTTTCTGGTCACTTTCCTGTATGAAAATGTCCAGTGCAATCACTGTATTCTGTTATCCAATTTAAAACTTCTCTCTATCTCCAAATTTTCTGCCTCAGACTAGAACGCCTCAATTTGCATAGAGGCCAGGAAGGGCTTCCTGGGTGTTCACTACATTCTTCTTCATTTACCCCCTTATCCTTCTCCTTCCTGCTGCCCCTGAGCTTCCAGGCACAGAGCAGGCACTGAGGAGAGGTAACACGCAGAGAAATGGAAATGCTGTTTCATGGCCAGTGGTTGAGCTCTGCAGATGTTCACGAGCTGAATTATTCCCTCTTGGAGTGCCTTTGAGGGCTCTTTGGAGACACCACAGGTGGGAACTTCTTCAAGTAGGAATGTCCCCAGGTTCTGGTACCTCCCTGTGGCATGGGAGGTGCTCCCCTGGCTGCTCGGTCTACTCCCATCAATTCTTTGTGTTGCTACCCTGCTCATCCCAGCAGCTACCTTCTGCCTTCAGATGTTTCAGGCTTCTCAGATATCAATCCTTAAGTCCTTTGATGTTCAAAGAATACATACCTCTGATTATTTCCCTGGAAACCCTTCACTTGCTTTAAGAGGAAAGGTCAGAAAGCCTTCCTCACCCCAGTAAGTAAGAATTTACTGCATATCTCTACCTCTTCCTCTGTGATCTCTCTCACACACTCTCTCAAATAAATAAGTAAAATCTTAAAAAAAAAAAAAAAAACGACATACCTTCAGCCTTCACCAAAGTAGGTCTTCCAGCCTGAAGCCTCTGACCTCCTCTGCCTATATGATAGGGTACTTCTGATACAACCACCACCTGCGTATCATTCATTTGCAAGACCTGCAATACAGTGATGTACTTAGAATCAACTACTCTGTCCTCAATATCTGTGACTTGTGTAGAATCTCTGTCTACAGAAAGGGACACATTTAATATCCTGCTGTGAACAGATCCACAGTAGAAGTCAGAGGAGTAAACGGATCCACAACAGGGATCAGGGCAGTACATCTGTGGAACCTTAAAATACTGTGGCTTCGGTCCTGCGCACCTGTCTGTAATGCAACACCAAGCTTACCATGGATCCTGAAGGGTGTTGCCTAAAATTCTGAAGCCCTATGAGGTTCTGGTGTTATCCGCCTGGGAAACAAGAAAAAGAGTAGTTCAGTTACTGAAAGGTGGTATGTAGCATAGAAATGACAAGCCCGAGATAGCTGAACCTAGATTTGTTGCATCTTAATTCTGCTTGATCACTGAGCCAGAAAAGACATTTAACTTCTCTTGGCCTCAATTTTATGAATAAAATGGAAATAATCACAGTACTCAACTTATAGGTGATTCATAAAGATGAACTGAGATAATATATGAGAGGCCCTTAGAACGGCACGTATTATATGCTCAATAAATATTAGCTATTATTGGCTTAGGGTTTGGGCATCCACCCCCCAACATACAGCCACATGCACAAAACAGTGGCAGTGAAACACTTCTGGACAGTTGGCAATTCATTTCCATCAATCAGTGCAGCAGTTATGTAGAACCTATTTGTGCCCGAGCGTTGTGTTAGTCACTGCGACCCTGGGTGACGATGGAGAAGGTAAACGAGGTATGACTTTTGATATAGTAGGGGAATCAGACACACACAAAAGTGTCGGGATTGTCTCCAGATATATTCAAAGTCTAAGGCAACTCGTCTTTAAATAATGCAATCCAAACCAGGTTTACCACACAGATTGGCAAAAATGTTAAATCTTGAGAGTATCATACCCATTGCCGGGGTGTGTTGGGAAATAAAGTGTTGTCATTGCAAGTGTGAATGGTCAACTTTTGTGGGAAGTATACAGAAAGTATCTAGAAAATCAAGATATGTGTATCCTGTGATTGAGGTATCCTGCTACAGGTACAAGGATATACTGTATAGGTATTTTGGGAAAAGTTACACAAGATACATAATGATGTTTACTTCAGCTTTGTAATAAGAGAAAGAGAAGACCAAGTAAAAAGTGTCCTTCAAGACGGGGCTGGCTATATAAATTATGACATATCCAAATGATGAAATATTGTGTGACACTTAGAAGGATTGAAATAAATAAGTGTGAGATGATACGGAAAGATAACCACAGTATGTTATTAAATGGGGGGAAAAATGCAAGGCCAATGACACCATACAAAATGTATATATACATACATTTTTATGTCCTTATGGAATAAAAAACTGAACTATTTTTCAAAAGGCCTTTACAAGAAACTGTAAGCAGTTAAATTTTTTTAAGATTTATTTATTTATTTATTTGACAGACAGAGATCACAAGCAGGCAGAGAGGCAGGCAGAGAGAGAGGAGGAAGCAGGCTCCCTGCTGAGCAGAGAGCCCGATGCGGGACTCGATCCCTGGACCCTGAGATCACGACCTGAGCCGAAGGCAGCGGCTTAACCCACTGAGCCACCCAGGCGCCCAGCAGTTAATATTTTTTTTTTTTTTTTTTTTTTTAAGGAGGTGCCTAAAAGAGTGGGGTATTTACTTTTATTTTGTGCAATTCAAGGCGATTTTCATTTCCCCCCCTCCCCCCATATTATTATTTTTAAGTCCAGGAAAGAAGAACCCCCTCAGAAGAGAGTATGACCCCATGGGGTTTCTCCAGTCTCTGCTGCAGGCTCGCTCTTCACACCACCCGTCTCTGCAATGGGCTTCTCTCTGACCCATCTCGGCGGATGACTCCTGTCACACAGGACTTGTTTGGAATTTGCACCCCCTGCTCCCAGTGGGGGCTTTCTTGCTCTGGCTGGGCATCACCAAATCCGGGGGAACGTCAGGACAGCAGAAATATGAGCCTCTCACCCCGAATCGATCATTAAGTGCAATTTTGGGGTGTGGGAGCAGAAACTGTTCCTCTGTAAATGTCTCCAGACGATGGTGACCTGCTTCCGGGCTGTGAAGCATGGAATTTCTCCTGTTTCACAACTCCTGCTTCTCAGAGAGTGGCTACCGTCTTCAGCTCTAGCTCCCACACTGTAAGTGCATCATAGTTTGTCTGCAAAAGAGCTGGGGCCTCACACTGCTCGGAAACACCTCACTTTTGCTCCCGCTCCTTCCCCAGCTCACTTGACTACCCCACTTTGACCCGTCAGCGTTGCTCTGGCTCAGACCCTCCTCCAGCTCCAAATCTTGCCTCTGATGTGTGAAGTCAGCTATGTTTTCTAAATGTGCTCAGTATTTTGACCTCTCTCATCAGGATTACAGACCCTCTTAAGTGAACTGACCCTAAAGAATAGTCCTAGATAGCAAAACCTTCTGTTCCAGAATTCCATTTACTGGCTCTGTCCCTGTAAAATTACCTGTCAGTTACCTGTCAATGGGTTTACTCTGTAACTGTCTTCACCCACCATTGGGAAATTCTATTTTTGTTTTGTAGTTTTGCGCTGAGTTATGTTTTTGTTCCACTATTTGCCTTGCCTGGACCTGACCCACTAAAGCGGTATTTCTCAAAATTTCATGTAATAGGATTCACCTAGGGATCTTGTTAAAATGCATATTTAGATTCAACAGGTCTGGGGTAGGGCCTAAGATTCTTGTTTTTTAACAAGCTCCCTGGTGATGTCAACGCTGCTGATACTCCATGGTCCACACTGAGTAGAAAGAATTAAAACTGCTATCTTCTGGCCTCCTGTTTCTACCCTATTAGCCTCCTTCAGATTCACTTTGGTCCATTCTCCACTTAAACCGGAGTGGGCAAGTGGATCATGGCAGTTAGTAAATGGCACGATCAAGATTTAACCTCAGACTTTGTTGTCTATACTAAGTAGAAACAGGTTTCTCAGGCTTTGTATAATAATCATAGCTCATACTTACCAAGAATTCATATGCCAAGAATTGAACAAAGTACTTTACAGTTATGATCTTTAAAAAAAATATATCTTCCAACAATTCTATGAAGTAGGCACTACAGCTCTTCCAATTCATGTGTGAGTACTCTGAGGTTAACTAACTTGCATGACGTTTTATAGTAAGTTATGGGGTTGAAAATCAAATCCAGAAGGCAATATTATTATTATTATTATTATTTTAATTTTCAGCCTAATAGTATTCCTTGTTTTTGCACCACACCCAGTGCTCCATGCAATATGTGCCCTCCACAATAACCACCACATGGCTCCCCACCCTCCCACCCCCCTGCCCCTTCAAAACCCTCAGGTTGTTTTTCAGAGTCCATAGTCTCTCATGGTTCACCTCCCCTTCCAATTTACCCCAACTCCCTTCTCTTCTCCATCTCCCCATGTCCTCCACGCTATTTGTTATGCTCCACAAATAAGTGAAACCATATGATAATTGACTCTCTCTGCTTGACTTATTTCACTCAGCACAATCTCTTCCAGTCCCGTCCATGTTGCTACAAAAGTTGGGTATTCATCCTTTCTGATGGAGGCATGATACTCCATAGTGTATATGCACCACATCTTCCTTATCCATTTGTCTGTTGAAGGGCATCTTGGTTCTTTCCACAGTTTGGCGACCGTAGCCATTGCTGATATGAACATTGGGGTACAGATGGCCCTTCTTTTCACTACATCTGTATCTTTGGAGAAACCACATTAAGATTATTTTTTTCAGATAAATACTTTTAACTATCAGGAGTGTGTGTGTGTGTGTGTGTGTGTTTTCATATTTGGTAAGTAAGTAGAAATGGTCAGGATATAAATCACCTATGTGACTCCAAAGTTCATCACTTTTGCTGCATCCCTACTCTAAGAAAACACACACACACACACACACAAATATATATATATATATATATATATATATATATATATATATATATATATTTGAAGTTAGCTTTTAAAAAAATAATGCAGGGACTGTCGTTTTCCCATTAGGTATTCTTTCTTGCTTTGTCAAAGATTAGTTGACCATAGAGTTGAGAGTCCATTTCTGGACTCTCTTTTCTGTTCCACTGATCTATGTGCCTGTTTTCGTGCCTGTGCCATTCTGTCTTGATAATTACAGCTTTGTAATGGAGCTTGAAGTCCAATATTATGACACCATTAGCTTTGGTTTTCTTTTTCAACACTCCTCTGGCTATTCAGGGTCTTTTATGGTTCTATACAAATTTTAGGATTGTTCCAGCTCTGTGAGAAAAAAAAAAATGTTGATGGTATTTTGATAGGGCTTGCATTGAATGTATAGATTGCTCTGAGTAGCATAGACATTTTTACAATATTTATTCCTCTAATCTATGAACATGGAATGTTTTCAATTTCTTTGTGTCCTCCTCAATTTCTTGCATTAAGTGTTCTTTAGTTTTTAGGGTTCAGATCACTTTCTTACACCACACAGATATAAACTTAAAATGGATGAAAGACCTAAATGTGAGAAAGGAATACATCAAAATCCTAGAGGAGGACACAGGCAGCAAACTCTTTGACCTTGGCTGTAGCAACTTCTCGCTAAACATGTAGCCAAAGGCAAGGGAAATAAAACTAAAAATGAACTATTGGGACTTCATCAGGATAAAAATCTTCTGCACAGCAAAGGAAATATTTGACAAAACTCATAGGCAATAAATTGGAGAACATATTTGCAAATGTCAAATCAGAAAAAAGGGCTAGTATCCAAGATCTATAAAGAACTTATCAAGCTCAACACCCAAAAAACAAATAATTCAGTCAAGAAGTGGGCAGAAGACATGAAAAGACATTTCTGCAAAGAAGACCTACAAATAGCCAACAGACACATGAAAAAGTGTTCAACATCATTCAGCATCAGGGAAATACAAATCAAAATCACAATGAGATACCATCTCATGCCAGTCAGAATAAATAAAATTAACAAGATAGGAAACAACAGATGCTGGTGAAGATATGGAGCTTTCTTAATGAGGGTATTGAACCCTTTTACACTATTGGTGGGATGCAAGGTAGTGCGGCCACTCTGGAAAGCAGTATGGAGGTTCCTCCAAGAAGTTAAAATAGAGCTGCCCTAAGACCCAGTAATTGCACTACTGGCTATTTACCCCAAAGATACAAATGTAATGATCTGAAGGGTCACCTGCACTCCAACATTTATAGCAACAATGTGCACAATAGCCAAACTGTGGAAAGAGCTGAGATGTCCATTGGCAGATGAATGAATAAAGAAGATGTAATGTATATACAGTGGAATATTACTCAGCCATCAGAAACTTACCATGTTGAATATTTACCATTTACACTGATGTGAATGGAACTGGATGGTATTATGTTGAGTGAAATAAGTCAATCAGAGAAAGACACTTATCATATGGTTTCACTCAAATGTGGACTATACAAAATAGCCCAGAGGATCATAGGGGAAGGAAGCAAAAACTGAATGGGAAGTCATCAGAGAGGGAGAAAAATCAGAGACTCTGAACTATAGGAAAGAAAATGAGGGTTGCAGGAGGGGAGAGGGGATGCGGACATGATGTAATTGGATGATGGGCATTAAGGAGGGCACATGATGTAATGAACACTGGGTGTTTTATGCAACTGATGCATTATTAACACTGCATCTGAAACTAATGATGTTGGCTGAAACTATTTGTTGGCTGATTGAATTTAAATATAAATAAAGAGAAAAAATAAATAAATATTCAGAATGATAGCCTCAGCCCTTAAATCTTCATCCTTCATTTTTCTTTTTTAATTTTCAAAGAGTATGAGTTCTAACCTCAAATCAGTTCTTTAGTGGGCTAGACATCAACATCTATATTTGTTACAGAGGTGGGGATTCAGCTGGATCAATTTTAATATAAGAATAAACAGGATTTGTAAGTCTATGCATGTGTCTACCCATCTGAGAGAAACACACGGTCCAGATGGGGGTCAAGGGATCTGTAAAGGGATCTATAATCCAATGACCCAGAAGTGATCCAAGTTTATACCTTGGTTAAGAACTCCATGAATAAATGATCCCTACACGTTTTATTTTTACACTCAAAACAAGCTGTGACACTAATCCCCAGTAAATTGTGTTCTCCCTTTCAGTGTGGAGCTTATTGTCTTCCCTGTAGGAGCAGGCAGTGCTGGAAGAAGCTCGTTTCATGTCTGAAATCTTTTCCACTCAAGGTGAATGATTAGTGTGACTGTTGCCTCTCCTAGAGCAATCCCAATGTGGAATGCACTGTTGGTCAGGTGATAGGTGGCTTAATTAGCAGGAGTCAATGCCCAGCTGCTAGCAGTCTGGGGCTCTGTAAGGCTGTTGAGCATCTGTTATGACTTTACGAAAGCTGGAGGGCAAGAAACCATGGGGAGTAGTCTATTTCTATGGTGTGTGTTTCTTTTGATGAAATTGTCTGCATGCAGAATGAGCCCATTGATCTTTATTTGGAAAGTCTTGAGAATCTTCTTTGCTTGAAAGCATGTGGCAGGCTTTAACTGTTTATCAGCAAGCAGACACCATAATGGGAGTATTGAGTGACACATGGCACAGCTATCTTGGGTCAACCGTGAAAGTCTGCATGTTCCTATTCCTCATCTAAAGATTTATATTTTTCTCTCTCTGTCTCTGTCTTTGTCTCTCTCTCTCTTAATTACAATAATCAAATATTAGAATAGCAAAGGTCTAGAGAGGTCACCCAGAACAGTGGTCCTTGAGTATTAGTCAAGAGATAATTATTTTTCTAACTTTTATCTTTATATATGGTTTTCTTGTGTTGGGACACTGTAGCAATATATTTAAAAAATCTCTAAAATGGTTCCTATGCACAGCCAGTTTGGGGATTTCTCATACTACTGATAGTTAAATTGAAGCCCAGAGCAGTGAAACTCATTTTCACATGCAGGGAGTAATAAAACAAAGTCCAGATTACCTGATTCCCACCCCACTCTTTTCTATACTCTTTGTTACTACATTTCTCATCATCCACACCAGGGCATTCCTGCACTTCACATTAGATATTTTTGTCTGCCAACTACTCCATTTTCTTAGGCAACTTCTCATCTCCTTTGCAGTAATGTGATTTTTGTGTGGTGACCAATCATAGCACCCCAATCTCTGGCCCCAGAGGGTGTGTAACCCAGAACCTCTGTCACTCAGTCCACTCATCTTAGCACATAGTCCACAGTGGTGCCTGTAATCAAGTTGAGCCAATAGAGCTCTTCCTCTGGGCTCTTCAATTTTGAGGTAGGAAGTACTTATCCTTCAGGTTACTGCAGATAAGTGGAGCCAAGATGGGGAGTTGAGGCAGAATGAGAGAGAGAGTTTTTCCCACTCAGCCTTTAATGCCTGAGTTCAGTACTTTCTGAAGCAAGTTCTTCCTTAAGAGACAATGCATTTCCACTAACTCTTTAGATCATTTCCTCTGATATGGAATGAATTGTGTCCCCCAGACTTCATATGTGGAATCTCTAAATCCCAAAGTATCGTTATTTGGAGATGAAGTCTGTGGGAGGTAATTAGGTCATGGTAAGTGTTCCTGAAGAGATTAGAGCCCCTAAATATATACATGTAGGTAGGTAGATAGATAGATGGTAAATAGATATCCAGGTGTGCACAAAGAGGTCATGTGAGCACACAGAGGCAACCTGCAAGCCAGGAAGAGGGCTCTCACCAGAACCCAGCCACATTGGCACCCTGATCTTGGCCTTCCAGCTTCCAGACCTGTGAGAAAGAAATGTCTGTTATTTGAACCCCCAGTCTATGGTATTTGTCAAAGCAGCTCAAGCTGACTAAAACATCCTCTATCTATCCACATCCTGTTGGCAGTTGGCAGTGGTGTCCCAATTTAAAATTATTTTCTTATTATTAACTCTCCACTAATCTTCTTCCTGTCTTCTATTTCTCTAGCTCAAGTTTTGACTGTGGGATTTACTAACTAAAAAAAAAAAAAAAAAAAAAAAAAAACAATGCCTATTAACTTCTGTGTCCTCTTGGATCCTAAAAAATCATCAGTTTCTACTTATGACAAATACCCTCCCTGAATGTGGTCACTCGTGCTCAGACTGTAAGTCAGGTGATGGAGTGAGAGGACACGGGCTTTGAATGTTCTCCTAAGTATGATTTAAGCACAACTATTTAAAAGCAATGGAGTCATGAACAAGTTGCTTATGAGTGCTTCCCTTCCTTTGCAACCATACTAAAATGAGTGCCGGAAATAATAGAAATTGACTATATAGTGACTGGCACTAATTATTTAATGGCTCATATGTTATTACTTTTAGAGAACTGATTTATTCGTATTATAGTAAGTTTTCTGTTGGCCCACTGGAAAGAACTGACAGGAGCCAAGACTTGATATTGTTGCAAGCAGGCTCCACAACCACAACCAAATGGCTTTGGCCAAGTCTTTTTCACCTCCCCAATACTTAATCTCTAAATCAGTATAATGAAAACTGAGTTTCCAGTCTTCCAGTCTTTGAAAGAAGAAAACTAGATCTTGTCTGGGAGGGCATTTTGCAAAGTTAGGTTCTTTTTTTTTTTTTTTTTTTTTCTGACCAGGTGACCAGGTATGTTATCTTTATTTGCCTTCTTCTAGTTTTTCTCATAGCAGAGCTCTCTGTAAAGTTCCCTGACCAAAATCAGGAAATAAACCTAAAGATACAGAATTTAAAACCTATTAATAAGCAATGGAACCGACAGAAAGGAAACAACAAAAAAAATATGTCCTCAAGCATATTGTGATATAGAAGAAAAAGCAATTACCAGAAATGAATGTGTGTTCAGGATGACTTCCTTCATTCAAAAAGAAAATGCTCCAGAGGCAGCCCCCACAACATGGCATATGCTTTCAGTTGCTGAACGGCAGAGTGATTTTGCCCCTACATTTTACAGACATGATTAAGTCATAACATCAGAATGGGAAAAAAAAAAAAATATATATATATATGGTTGAAATGCATACCAAATGTTCAATGAACAAGGTGGCTTGCATTTGTGTTTGATTCCATGCATTTATTCGGTGTGTGTGTGTGTGTGTGTGTGTGTGTGTGTGTGTGGTGGAGGCTGAAGGAGAAGAATTGTGGTACCAGAAGATCCAGGCCTAGGACAAGAGGGCACTGATGTTTCTAGATAAGAAAAAAATACAAAATGAATGCTGTTGGGCCACACCACCCCACCTTCCAAACAAGCCAAGGGACCAACTATTTGTTCTTTTTTTCTCTCTTACTTCTCAGGAGCATTGGGTCGTCAAACTGGTATCCTTTTCTTTTGTAGCTGCCACTAATTAATATCTTCTTTAAAAGCTGGTTTACTGTAGTCAAAAATTTGACCCACTCTTCTCCAAAATCCCTGGAAATCCATTTGATTTTAAATGACTATAGAGTTTGCTCACTCTTAGAATTACAAAGATACAAAATTTGTCCATAGGAATAGCAATAGGAGTAGTCCACTGGGAGGCAGGGAGGAAGGAAGGAAAGAATCACAAACTTATGTACAGAACATACTGCTACATCACTCCAAGGACCCATAATTTAATCTGTTCCTTAAATTTGACCTCTATTGAGGACCCACTTTATACACAGTTGGACATTCTGTGAAGACAATTGAGGAAAGCAAGGTCTTTGCCCCCAGGGAGCTCACCTATAAACAAGAGGAACAGATATCAGCACCTATAACCAAAAACAACTGGTAAGGACATTTGTAGAGGAAGATTCTGGAGGAACATGTCAGAAGCTCTCTGAAAGAGCTAACTTCTGACCCGAGTTTCATAAAGAAATAGTCTGCCAAGATGACAAAAAGAGAAACACATTTCCAGTTAGCTATCACCTGTTGAATCTTGAACTCTGACAGTTCAGAGCCCATCCTCGGTCATCTTTGTAAACCCAGGACCTAGTCATTGCAGAGATCTAATCAATGACTTTAAAACGGCCCCTGGAAATTTGCTTTGTACCCCAATTCTCGTAACTGAATACAGACATGCACACGCATGCATGCCATAGATCAGTCTGAAAGAGGAGAGTGTGCAACGTCTGTTCGTTAAATTAAAGACACGCATGCCTCCACTCCTGCTTATTTCCTCTCTCTCCTTGAGGGAACTTAGTAGGCTCTTGTAGTACAAGACCTCAGGGCAAGATATAGACAGGCAGAGCCAGATTGAGGTGTGACCTGTCAGCTAGAGGTGAACCTGAATAATCGACAACCACCATGACTAAAACCGAAAGGGGGCCAAGAGTACAGGGTCACTGGAAGTATCTGCTCCCAGTGCCCTTGGGTAAAGTTGCATAATTTTAATTCAGAAGAAGATGATTTTGTGGTCATTTGTGGGATAGTTTAGGGCTTAGATACAAATGCACCATTGATTCAAATATATTTTGTTTATTTAATTTCTTTTCAGTGTAACATAATTCATTGTTTATGCACCACACCCAGTGCTCCATGAAATACGTGCCCTCAGATATTTTTTTTTTTTTTTTTTTTTTTTTTTAGTAGGAAGTTAGCTCTGTCTTCCTTTTATAAAGCTAGAAGGTTGACAAACATGCTTCCCACTGACAGGGATGCTGAAAAGCCAATGCCCATTATCCATAAAATTTCCTTTATTCTCAGCACACATTTCACTTCAAAGAATTTGCTGACCTTTCTGTGATAAATGTAATTCACTCTGAAATCCAAGGGTCAAATGAAAAGAGGAAAATCTGACATTTGGAGTCACTATCCATTAGGCTCAATAAGGCCAGAGATCACCATAAAAGGCAACATAGATGTCTCCAGATTGATAGTATTTTGACTCATGGTGCCTGTTTGGGCACTTCCCACCCCCACCCCCCCCACTAATTTGCAGCTGGTGAATTTTTGAACTAGTCTTCTCTTAACAACCACATCAGACAGAACTGGAACCTGGGCATGTCAACATAATATTTAGATGTTAATTTTTCCTAAAATTTTCCTCTCTGGTAGTTCAACTGGGACTTAAGGGAAAGAACTGGATTCTAGGCAAGCCTCTGTCATTCATTCTCTAAATAACTTTGATTTAGTCCCTTAATCTTTTTCCTAAGTTATTTTACCATTAAAATGAAAATTCTTACAACAATTAGATTTTGATCAGCTGCTACATCTAAGGCCCTGAGCTACATCCTGAGGCCTCAGCTGTGAGACACACAGATAAGAGCTTACAGTCTAATCAAGGAGCTAAACAAAACATGATTTGATTGCAGATGGGTCTGAACATTAGCTGTGATTGCATATAGGTACAATATCTGGGACATACCTTGAAAACCTGTGTTAAAGCAATGATTCTTCTGTATACAAACTGCATGAGCTGAGAAAGATACATCCTCTTGTCCAGAAAAGGGAAAACAAGACATTAATTCCACAAGTATTTATCTAAGGTGAACACTGTATCTGAAATTCTTCCCAGTGCTGGGCATATAATATTGAATGAA
Organism: Mustela lutreola; assembly: GCF_030435805.1. Classification (NCBI taxonomy): domain Eukaryota; kingdom Metazoa; phylum Chordata; class Mammalia; order Carnivora; family Mustelidae; genus Mustela; species Mustela lutreola. The sequence goes on along the minus strand of NC_081292.1, from coordinate 6,268,966 downwards.
GGGAACATCACTGCTCCGTCCTTCAGCTTGCCCCTTATTATTTATCTCAGTGTTTAAGAGCCATTTACTAAAATACATGTGAAAGCCTATTTAAAATCACAAATAAATGTAATAATTAAATGACTCTTCAGGATATTGGACCATGTTCTCCAAAGATCCATGATCTCTGTCCATTTGGTCATATCTATTCTCTTGTTAAATTCTGGCTTTTGTATCCATATGTGATAACATAGCTTATTTACTTGTCATGAGAAAAAAATCAGTATTAATCTATCCTTCTTCTCAGCTGCTCAACAGTGATGTTTTCTGCCCATTTTAGTGATCCTGAGCATTTTCAGTTCAGATGGATCTTCTGAACCTTTAGGGGAAGACAGTGAGATACAAGGAGCTTCAGTGAGTGCTAAGGATTTTTTTGTTTTTTGATTTTTTTTGAGCCTTAAAAACAATCTGTTTCTGTCTCCCATTAGTGGATTTTTTAAAGTTGGTGATTACAAAACAAAGCTTAGACAGGATAGGGCAAAAGGAGTTCACAGTGCCTAGAGCAGTCATTCAGAACGAGGAGGGGTAAACACAACCCCTTCGGGCTCCCTGAGGACATCAGCAGATGAGGACGGGGCTCATCTACCACAAACCTGAACACAGTCTCATCATCTTCAGCCCAGTGACTTAGCAGCTACCCCCCTCATTCAGTGAAGGTGGCACATGCCTTGAAATGTATCTTTTGTCCCTGCCCTGGCTCAAGACTCTAATTTCTCAATGGAGGAGACGTGAATTACCTGTGATTACATATCTGTTGAAGACGAAGAAAGGGTATGAATGTAGATCTAGTGCCTTTTCTTTTTTTACCTGTTTTCTACTTTTATTTCTCTCACCAGAACACCTGATCTTTAGCCACAACACACAACAGCTTCTATTTTAAATAAATAAACATCAGTGTATGCATACATATATATACATATATACACGCACAGAGATAGATCTAGGTAGAGATGCAGATATCAAATGGTCCAGATCATAGCAATCGAGACATTGCCTCTTCAGATTCTTCTCTCTCCTACATACAACATTAGCAACATCAAATCATAGATCATATTCTTTATAATCAATGAATAACAGAAAATTCCATCTGAGGCGCAGAAATTAAGATTCTTTCCACAAGCTTTCTGATACATAATTGAAACTGATGCCATTGGTGCCCTGCTTATAATCCCTTAATATTTTCGTGGTGCTGGCCCAACACCCAACCGCCAGCACCATGATTCTCGCCTGCAGTCATTCCCCACTGCAGAGCCTCCCTCTGTCCCTGTGAGAGGTGGGAAGGGAATGCTGGGGAACCAATGCCTCTTGGTGAGGAGTCCTTAACTGATTCCCTGACTGGAGCTGGTGGCCCAGTACCTCAGCTTTCCTGTGTTTTGGACTGGACAGGTCTAAAGTGTGTGTCGTACACTGGCTCACACTCCCCAGCAGAATTAAGCTCCGTTGACAACTATGGTAATCACTTCCTTGTTAGTATGCCTTTCCTTGGCTCCTTCCCTTCCTTGACTCACTTCCCCATCCTCCTGCAGGTGTTTCCTAAGGTCACTTCCCAAGTATACTCTTGACACGCAAATCTTTGTCCCGGGTCTGTTCTTACAGACTCCAAACCAAGACAAAAATATATCTATACAGCCACTTTTCTAAATGTGTACCAAGTTAACTCCTGCTCTGATGGAAACAAAGCAGAATAAAACATTTGCCTCCAATGTGCTAGATCATTATTATGGTCTCCCCTACATCATCCTTCTCTGTACTGAGGAAAGGGCCAAGAGAAGGGCGAGACACAAGTCAGGCGAGTATTGCTCTTACCATTTCACAGATGAGGACAGTGAGCCTCAGAGATGTGACTAAGCAGGTAAGCATGAAGGCCAGGAATCCGGTTGGCTGCGGTATCTCTCGTCTTACACATCACATCATTGCGACCTCTGAAAAGAACACAAGACCTTGCTGCATAAAAAATAATCGCTTCCAGTAATCCTGGACTGCTGCTGAATTACCATTTTGTTTTTATTTTTTTCACCTTCTTTTGAAACAGGCAGATTAGGTCATGGATGGGAAGAGCTGCTTCCGTGGCCCATTGATTTGCTTTCATTGGACATTTCTTTTCCTGGCAGAAGAGTCTGTCAATGATATTAGGTAGATGCAACTTATCATGCATCACAGAAGCTTATAACTCTGGAGAAGTGAATGGAAAAAAATGGGGGGGGGGATAGCTATAGCCTAAAATAAGAATCACAGATGTTAGTGTGTTTGTGTGTGTGTGTGGGGAGGTTACCATGGAGATCAAGAGCTTGCAGCATATTTTGCATGATATACTGGAACAAGCCCTAGATTGGACCAGGCCCCAGTGTATCTCTTTGACCATCCCAGTACCTCCATCTTGACAACTGTGTCTACTCATGGGCCAACCCAGGCACCTGTATGCCACCTGGGTTCATATCAGCTCATAGGGGAGCTTAACATGGATGAGAAATTACCAGGAACTCAACCTTACCATCTGGTACTAAATGGAGCTAAATGTTATTGGCAATATCCCTGGAATCCATTATTCCAAGGATTATCAAAACAACAGGATGGAAGCTCCCACATCCTTAGTGCAAGACATGGAAGCCATGCAACTACATTTATTTTGTCAGTTCTCAAAGTTATATGCTGAGGTATATATGTCTACCTTTGCCTTACAGGCACATCTGAGGTTTAAAGACATAAAGCAAAACGTTCATAATCACTTAGTGATTACTTAATGACTCCCCATAAGGAGGGGTTTGGACTCAAATCACCAGCCATGCTTTTCTTGGCCAATAATTTCTGGTTCTGCCTTTTCTTTCTTACTGTGTTGACCTGGTTGATGAAGGTGAGTTTCTTCTTCCTGAACAATTCTTTATTACCTTATTGGCTTTTCTCCTCTAAGCTACTCACCTCTGCATTTGTACTGAGGTCTTACCCAAGGTTGGCCTACTTGACAGAGGCACTGATACACATAACTGGTTTAGCTTCCTAAACATCAAATTCCTTAATGCAGTTCTGCACTGTCTTCTCTATATTTAGTGACTAGGTCATGGTACAACTCTCTCTTGATATGGCATGCTGATTTTAAGAGACACAAGTTCTAGCTTTGCTCTTTACTAACACATGTGAATCATGAAGCACCTTGGGTCTGTTTCTGAATCTTGGGATAGAGGAATACCCATGATGATTTCCTTTCAACACTAAGGTGCAGACGCACCTAATGATATATTGAGCTCTTGCCATGTAGGAGCCTATGCTAAAGACATCTAAGAATTCAGCAAAAGAACATGGTATTGTGAATGGAAGAATCCGGGTAGCATTTGACTAAAATTTTTAAGACTGGGGGTTCAATAGGTGGAGAAGATAGACCTGTAGGGCAGCCTGAGAAAACATGATGGACAATGACAGAAGGAAAGAGCTCAGATGGAAGGTGTTGGAAACATTGCAGAAGTTACTTTATTGCTCAAGAATGGACCAAAACAGGGGGATCTGGGTGGCTCAGTGGGTTAAAGCCTCTGCCTTTGGCTCAGGTCATAATCTCAGGATCTTGGGATCAAGCCCTGCATCGGGCTCTCTGCTCAGTGGGGAGCCTGCTTCCCTCTCTCTCTGCCCGCCTCTCTGCTTACTTGTGACCTCTCTGTCAAATGAATAAATAAAATCTTAAAAAAAAAAAAAAGAATGGATCAAAACAGGAATTTTGCCCACTTTATTTTACAGATGGGAAAACCTGGGAGCCACTGAATCTTAGCGATTCATCCAAGGAACTCACAATCAGTTCACTTCAAGGACATAAGTAAATAGTCCAACCAGCTGTTTTTGTTGAATTGACTAGTTCATTTTTATAATATAATTAACCCCAGTAGCTCTTGGAGTACCGGTGAAGATAACCCACTGCAAAGATTACAAAGAGTCTAAGAAATTATGATTTCCAAGAATATAACAAGGATAGACAGAAATGAATGAAAGGAAGGAGACACTGAGACACTGCTGTGGCCCCCTTAGTTGGCAATAGGACTCATCATCTGTTTAGTCATCAAAATTAGATCCTACCTTTATTTTTTTTAATTTAATTTTTTAAATTTATTTTCAGTGTAACAGTATTCATTGTTTTTGCACCAATCACTACTCCCCCAGTTTTCTGTCTGTGACTTCTAAATACAAAAAAGTCGGGAAAAAACAATCAATAAACCAAGAAATTCTACAGACTACTTTGAATGACCCAGCTTTTCCTCTTTTAGTAACCAACTACAGTTGCTCTAAACCCCTTACATCTCATAGCATTTTGCAGCAGGGAGGCTGAGTCTCCTTTAGGTTAGGAATGTTCTGAGACTCTAACAAAGACTTTTAAGCTTTCATGAAGACAGAAACCAGACTAAAAAAAAAATAATTACGTACACACTGTATGTATCATTTGATCTCAGAACTTTATATACTCCAAAAGCATGTATGTTCAAATGGAATATTCAATTCTCTTTGGATTTAAAAACTCTGGTTAAGAATTTCATGTAGTGAAAAGAAGGGCCATCTCTACCCCAATGTTTATAGCAGCAATGGCCATGGTCGCCAAACTGTGGAAAGAACCAAGATGCTTTCCAAGGGACGAATGGATAAGGAAGATGTGGTCCATATACACTATGGAGTATTATGCCTCCATCAGAAAGGATGAATACCCAACTTTTGTATCAGTATGGATGGGACTGGGAGAGATTATGCTGAGTGAAATAAGTCAAACAGAGAGAGTCAATTATCATAGGGTTTCACTTATTTGTGGAGCATAACAAATAACATGGAGGACATGGGGAGATGGAGAGGAGAAGTGAGTTGAGGGAAATTGGAAGGGGAGATGAATCATGAGAGACTAAGGACTCTGAAAAACAATCTGAGGGTTTTGAAAGGGCAGGGGGTGGGAGGTTGGGGGACCCAGGTGGTGGGTATTAAGGAGGGCACGGATTGCATGGAGCACTGGATGTGGTGCATAAACAATGAATATTGTTACACTGAAAAGAAATTAAAAAAAAAAAAAGAATTCCATGGAGCACTGGGTGTGGTGAATAAACAATGAATTTTGAAACACTGAAAAGAAATAAAATAAAATGGAAAAATTTCTTATTTTATGCCTTACAAAATGAGTTCAAAAAATTCATATCAAATTTGCATCTCCGTTGTAGAGATGAAGAAACTGAGGTATGAAGTGACCTTCCCTCAATCACACAGCTCGTGTGTAGAGAAGCCTAATGTGGTTCCAGAGCTTTTGGTCATGTTACCTAACAACCCTGTGCTATTATCTCAATCATCCGCTATTCCTCTGATAGATTCTGGAAAGCAGGAATAAGTGGGATGTAGTATACAGCACGTTTTACATCTAATTGTAGAGAAGCAAGGGTCAAAGAGATGAAGAGAATCTCTGTAAGCTGCCTCTTCTAAAAGAGGCAAGATGAACTTTCAAGAGTGTAAATTGGGCACACGCAGGGAGCCAACAAGACACTGCGTCATGTGGAAGCTCACATCCTGGTGTTCTTCAAATATTCATCTGCTTCCCTGTGTTGAAACATCAATTAACCATAAGTCAGTTTCCCAATCCCATTATGCTGTTCTTCCTTTGGCTACAACTAGTTCTCTCTCATTCAGGAGACAATCAATGAAAGATAGATTTGCTAGGCTTAATTGAATCTTCCATATTCAAGATTGTCCCTTCTATTTGATAAGAAAAGTGATGTTTAAAGTGGCTCTTGTCATCTGAATGTCAAAATCTCTTCACTGGGCTTGCATAATTTTTCAGACCATTAGTTTCTTGCCTGAGTCACATAACTGCCTCGAAAACTCATCTCCTTGACTAGGCCTTGAGACTCATAACAACCCAGAGCATCTCTTATTCATCTTTGTGTCCCTAAATTCTAGCTTTCCATTGTTTATTTCACACATTTTTAAGCAGGGACCTTGTGCGAGTCCCTGTGGATGTGATGGGGAGAAAATGGGAAGCAAACATTAGCATGATGTTCATGGCCTTTGAGTGGTCCTGTCTTGGCTTCCCACCTCTGCACATTCATGCCACAACCCCAAGATATCACTTAGTGCCCCTTACCGTACCTACCTCCGTAGCTACCTTTGTTGACTCTGTGATTTGCTCACTCTGCTCTGCTCTGTAATGTCTTTCTTACCTCTGTCCCTGGGTGTACACTGATTAACCTAACTTAACTAGCCTAGCTGCCTTGCTTTCAGACCACAGAGTGATTAGGGGCCCTTCTATTCTCCCACCACAGTTTACAACTTGCAAACACTTCTCACTTACCTATCTTGTCATGTGTCTCCTGATTCTCTCTCTGACTCTTCCTGCTTCCACCTAGACAGTGAGCCCCAGGTGACAGTGGCACTCTTATTTACTTTTCTAGCCCAACCTGAACCTAGTATACTATGTTACACAATGCAAACGTTCAATCAACTTCCGTTCTCTGTAGAACTGAACTGAAAAACAAAATGCGACAGGGAAAATGTTCTGCAGTCTGAAGCCTCCACAAGTATCCTAAATGGCCTGAATAATATAACGAGTAGAGTAATATAGATTTCTCCTAAGACCTCCTTCCATGTCTATTCTTGTGAAGCAAAATGCTCACTTATCTACTTTCACAGGAAATGGATTCTGCCTAGACAAAGAGAATAATTCTGGAGCTCATTGTCCTCAAATTAAAACCCAGCGTGGGGTTCGAGGACAAACATTGAAACCTGCCAACAGTGGTGCATTTCTGGGAAGGTTGCATGGCTCTTCAAACAGGGAAGATTTATATCAAACCAGCCAAAATGTATGCTGGTAGGTGAAGGAGATGAAACTGATGCTTCCATGATTGTTAATAAGTGTATGTTTTAGATACATTAAGTTAAGCAAAATGTCTTTGCTCTGTTCTACATTTTGTAAGAGAACATAAATGATTTCTTTTTTTAAAATTTTTTTTCATTTATTTATTTTCAGCATAACAGTATCATTATTTTTTCACCACACCCAGTGCTCCATGCAATCCATGCCCTCTATAATACCCACCACCGGGTACCCGACCTCCTACCCCCCTGCCACTACAAACCCCTCAGATTGTTTTTCAGAGTCCATAGTCTCTCATGGTTCACCTCCCCTTCCAATTTACCCCAACTCCCTTCTCCTCTCTAATTCCCCATGCTTTTTGTTATGCTCCACAAATAAGTGAAACCATATGATAATTGACTCTCTCTGCTTGACTTATTTCACTCAGCATAATCTCTTCCAGTCTCGTCCATGTTGCTACAAAAGTTGGGTATTCGTCCTTTCTGATGGAGGCATAATACTCCATAGTGTATATGGACCACATCTTCCTTATCCATTTGTCTGTTGAAGGGCATCTTGGTTCTTTCCACAGTTTGGGGACCATGGCCATTGCTTCTAGAAACATTAGGGGTACAGATGGCCCTTCTTTTCACGACATCTGTATCTTTGGGGTAAATACCCAGGAGTGCAATGGCAGGGTCATTGGGAAGTTCGATTTTTAATTTCTTGAGGAATCTCCACACTGTTCTCCAAAGTGACTGCACTAACTTGCAGTCCCACCAACAGTGTAAGAGGGTTCCCCTTTCTCCACATCCCCTCCAACACATGTTGTTTCCTGTCTTGCTAATTTTGGCCATTCTAACTGGTGTAAGGTGATATGTCAATGTGGTTTTAATTTGAATCTCCCTGATGGCTAGTGATGATAAACATTTTTTCATGTGTCTGATAGCCATTTGTATGTCTTTATTGTAGAAATGTCTGTCCATATCTTCTGTCCATTTTTTTTTAATATTTTTTATTTTTTATAAACATATATTTTTATCCCCAGGGGTACAGGTCTGTGAATCACCAGGTTTACACACTTCACAGCACTCACCAAAGCACACACCCTCCCCAATGTCCATAATCCCACCCCCTTCTCCCAAACCCCCTCCCCCCAGCAACCCTCAGTTTGTTTTGCGAGATTAAGAGTCACTTATGTTTTGTCTCCCTCCCAATCCCATCTTCTTTCATTTATTCTTCTCGTACCCACTTAAGCCCCAATGTTGCATCACCACTTCCTCATATCAGGGAGATCATATGATAGTTGTCTTTCTCCGCTTGACTTATTTCGCTAAGCATGATACGCTCTAGTTCCATCCATGTTGTCGCAAATGGCAAGATTTCATTTCTTTTGATGGCTGCATAGTATTCCATTGTGTATATATACCGCATCTTCTTGATCCATTCATCTGTTGATGGACATCTAGGTTCTTTCCATAGTTTGGCTATTGTGGACATTGCTGCTATAAACATTCGAGTACACGTGCCCCTTTGGATCACTACGTTTGTATCTTTAGGGTAAATACCCAATAGTGCAATTGCTGGGTCATAGGGCAGTTCTATTTTCAACATTTTGAGGAACCTCCATGCTGTTTTCCAGAGAGGTTGCACCAGCTTGCATTCCCACCAACAGTGTAGGAGGGTTCCCCTTTCTCCGCATCCTCGCCAACATCTGTCATTTCCTGACTTGTTGATTTTAGCCATTCTGACTGGTGTGAGGTGATATCTCATTGTGGTTTTGATTTGTATTTCCCTGATGCCGAGTGATATGGAGCACTTTTTCATGTGTCTGTTGGCCATCTGGATGTCTTCTTTGCAGAAATGTCTGTTCATGTCCTCTGCCCATTTCTTGATTGGATTATTTGTTCTTTGGGTGTTGAGTTTGCTAAGTTCTTTATAGATTCTGGACACTAGTCCTTTATCTGATATGTCGTTTGCAAATATCTTCTCCCATTCTGTCAGTTGTCTTTTGATTTTGTTAACTGTTTCCTTTGCTGTGCAAAAGCTTTTGATCTTGATGAAATCCCAATAGTTCATTTTTGCCCTTGCTTCCCTTGCCTTTGGCGTTGTTCCTAGGAAGATGTTGCTGCGGCTGAGGTCGAATTTTTTTATATGATTCTCTGTTTTGTGTGTGTTGAGTTTGAGGAGTTCATTATAGATCCTGGATATCAACCTTTTATCTGTACTGTCATTTGCAAATATCTTCTCCCATCCCGTGGGTTGCCTCTTTGTTTTCTTGACTGTTTCCTTTGCTGTGCAGAAGCTTTTGATTTTGATGAAGTCCCAAAAGTTCATCTTCGCTTTTGTTTCCTTTGCCTTTGGACACATATCTTGAAAGAAGTTGCTGTGGCTGATATCGAAGAGATTACTGCCCATGTTCTCCTCTAGGATTCTGATGGATTCCTGTCTCACATTGAGTTTTTTTTATCCATTTTGAGTTTATCTGTGTGTACGGTGTAAGAGAATGGTCGAGTTTCATTCTTCTACATATAGCTTTCCAGTTTTCCCAGCACCATTTATTGAAGAGACTGTCTTTTTTCCACTGTATATTTTTCCTGTTTTTTCGAAGATTATTTGACCATAGAGTTGAGGGTCCATATCTGGGCTCTCTACTCTGTTCCACTGGTCTATGTATCTGTTTTTATGCCAGTACCATGCTGTCTTGGTGATCACAGCTTTGTAGTAAACCTTGAAATCAGGTAACGTGATGCCCCCCCAGTTGTATTTTTGTTTTTCAACATTTTCTTAGTGATTCGAGGTCTCTTCTGATTCCATACAAATTTTAGGATTATTTGCTCCAGCTCTTTGAAGAATACCGGTGGAATTTTGATCGGAATAGCATTAAAAGTATAGATTGCTCTAGGCAGTATAGACATTTTAACAATGTTTATTCTTCCGATACAAGAGCATGGAATGGTCTTCCATCTTTTTGTATCTTCTTCAATGTCTTTCATGAGTGTTCTGTAGTTCCTTGAGTACAGATCCTTTACCTCTTTGGTTAGGTTTATTCCCAGGTATCTTATGGTTCTTGGTGCTATAGTAAATGGAATCGATTCTCTAATTTCCCTTTCTATGAGGCCAGCATTACCCTGATCCCCAAACCAGGCAAAGACCCTACCAAAAAGGAGAATTTCAGACCAATATCACTGATGAATATGGATGCTAAGATTCTCAACAAGATCCTAGCCAACAGGATCCAACAGCACATTAAAAGATTATCCACCATGACCAGGTGGGATTTATCCCTGGGCTACAAGGATGGTTCAACATTTGCAAATCAATCAATGTGATAGAACAAATTAGTAAGAGGAGAGAGAAGAACCACATGGTCCTCTCAATTAATGCAGAAAAACCATTTGACAAAATCCAGCATCCGTTCCTGATTAAAATGCTTCAAAGTACAGGGATAGAGGGAACATTCCTGAACCTCATCAAATCTATCTATGAAAGACCCACAGCAAATATCATCCTCAATGGGAAAAAGCTTGCAGCCTTCCCGTTGAGATCAGGAACACGACAAGGATGCCCACTCTCACCACTCTTGTTCAACATAGTATTAGAAGTCCTAGCAACAGCAATCAGACAACAAAGGGAAATAAAATGTATCCAAATTGGTAATGAAGAAGTCAAACTCTCTCTCTTTGCATATGACATGATTCTTTATATGGAAAACCCCAAAGACTCCACCCCCAAACTACTAGAATTCATACAGCAATTCAGCAACGTGGCAGGATACAAAGTTCAATGTACAGAAATCAGTGGCTTTCTTATACACTACCAATGAAAATGATTTCTTTTTGCATTTATTTAATGTGTATCCTTAGAAATCTAGCACATCCCAAGTGATGTATAAGGTGAGAGACAGAATAAAGAATGTGGGTTTGGGAGGCAAGGATCAGAGTCCTAACATTACTACTTCTTGCTGTCTGGACTTTGGCATTTTACTTGGACTATCAGAACCTCTATTTCCATGTCTATGAAGTTGGAATAATGATGATTCTCACCCCCACTTCATTGCAAAGACTGGACCCTGCATTTAGGTTTGGAAATATTTGATATTAAAAAAAAAATTCTTTTCCTCTTGGGTTTTATTCTAAAGTGAGGTTTGATTTTCTCCTTTCAATAATATATGTTTCAGATTGAATGATAATAATAACTTATATTAAGCACAACATATGTACATTTTGATTTATCTATTTAACTTCTTACTTTTATTTTACTTTTTCATGTTCCAGGATTCATTGTTTATGCACAACACCCAGTGCTCCATGCCTTATGTGCCAACAGAGAAAAGTGGTACTAGTTAAGTGAAAGAAGACTGTCTAAGTTTAAAAATTAAAGTGCAGGGGTGCCTGGGTGGCTCAGTGGGTTAAGCCTCTGCCTTTGGCTCAGGTCATGATCTCAGGGTTCTGGGATCCAGCCCCACATTGGGCTCTCTGCTCAGCAGGGAGCCTGCTTCCCTTCATCTCACTCTGCCTGCCTCTCTGCCTACTTGGTGATCTCTGTCTGTCAAATAAATAAATAAAATCTTAAAAAAAAAAATAAATAAAGTGCAGGGGCGCCTGGGTGGCTCAGTGGGTTAAGCCTCTGTCTTCGGCTCAGGTCATGATCTCAGGGTTCTGGGATGGAGCCCCACATCAGACTCTCTGCTCAGTGGGGAGGCTGCTTCCCCCTCTTTCTGCCTGCCTTACTGCCTACTTGTGATCTCTGTCTGTCAAATAAATAAATAAAATCTTTAAAAAAATAAAAAAAATTAAAGTGTAGGTAGATATTTGGATACATTTAAGCATGTGCGTACACCTCCTAACATGCAACAATGTGCACACATATTTACTCAATCCACATGTAGGGATCATATAATTATTACAGACATTTTTTATGGAAAACAATGTCTCCCTAAATGATGTACTTTACTATGCTTCTGTAAGGTGGGTACAATGATCCCTCATTAGATTGCCGTGATAATGAATTGCATAATTACTGATAATCTTCACTTAGGAGCCATTTCTCAGCTTACTCATCCACCTAGAGTGGTAACCAAAAGATGCTTATCCCTGCTGAGCAATATATTACATCGACTCATGTAGTATGCCATGTGAAGGTGAGGTTCCATTACTAGTTACATCATTTTTCAAATTGTTTGCTTCTTTCTCCCGTCATAAACACCACTCTATGATTATGGCTGAGTTGTCAGCTGTGAATAGTTGGGACTCTCAGATATTTCCAACACAAGTCAGCAGTTCCTGGCTGGGTGCATTCATGGAGCTTCCTAGATCCTACTTCCATGAGGACATGATACTAGGAACTCAGTTTCCACCAGTGGAAGCATTGGTTTCAGATGTTCAACTTCATATTTCTTGAACTGAAACCCCAGTGTCATACTTAATAGCATGCTTTCCTTCATACCCAACATCTAGTTTCACAGCAACCCTTGTAGACTCTGTCTCTAAATGCTATCTGAAGTCAACTTCTCTAAAAGTCATGGTCTTGTAATCCATCCTTCATCTGGAATACTTTTTTCTGTTTCCACTCACACTAGATTCTGGTCCATTGTTCACAAGGTATATTCCATCATATCCCTCCAATGGCTTGCCAGTTACAATAACAATAAAGTACAAACTGCCCATCATGATCTATAAAACACTACTACACCTGGCCTTTTCTGGGTTCCCATTCCAGTTTCCCCTGCTGTCCCTCTTGTTTGCTATGCTGAGGCCACCCCAGTCTTCTTGACTACCTCAAGCTCAAAGGCACATGCCCTTGGACATGGTCTTCCTTCCACCTGGAATGCTTGTTCCTTTTACGGTCACAGGGCTCTTCTTTCAAAAAGCCTTCTTTGGCATCCTAATGCTTTTCTCCTTCACTTTCAGCCACTCTTTAGCTACCAATAATACATGTCAGGATCCAAGATGATTTCTTTTTTATTTTTTAATTAAATTTATTTATTTTCAGCATAACAGTATTCATTATTTTTTCACCACACCCAGTGCTCCATGCAATCTGTGCCCTCTATAATACCCACCACCTGGTACCCCAACCTCCCACCCCACCGCCACTTCAAAACCCTCAGATTGTTTTTCAGAGTCCATAGATGATTTCTGTTAGAATCTTCCCCCAGAGAAATGGAAGTTCCATGTGGATCAGGACTCTGTTTTGTTTAATGGTATATCCCCACCATTAAAAAATAACTATAATACTTAGCAGGTGGTTAGAATGCAAATAAGAAGTACTTGTTAAATAACTGGAAGGGGCCACCATAAATTTGGTAGCACCAGTTGTATGCATGTATAGTATTTATGTATGGCTGCCTTTTTCTTTTCTTTTTTTTTTTTTTTTTAACTTCCTTCAGACTGGGAGTCAGTAATGCTCTTGATGTGAAAGAAGAAATTGCTTGTCCCCATGGGCTCGCAACAGTCTTGATACAGAGCTTATTACTTCTTTGTATTTTCCAGAAAAAGAAGTATACTTGTATCAAACATAATAATCACTCTGAATTTCACTGACATTTCCATGGGGGAATGTGGGAGTAGATTTCCATTGCACATCACACAGAAAGCAAATTCAGAAATTCCCATTAGACATTTATGTTCTTCCTAAAATCCCTCTTGGTAATGCCAGTAACAGAATGGCTGCTTCTCTTTTTATCCATCCCTGTCTAGCTTCTATCCTCTGAGATCCAGAAATTTCCAGTGAGACCTCTAAATCACCTACGGTTTTATTATATCGATGAGTTTAATGGCATTTCAACAGTTCCAAACTTGCAAATCCACCAACTAAAACCAAACCAAACCAAAGCAACTGAAAGTCTTTGGGGGTACTGAGAGTCACACAATAGACAATTTTGTATCTCTAATTTTGTCCAATTATATATTAAACAAGATTGGATTTTTATATAGATGTATTTCCTGTCCAATTTGCTAAAACCTCACTTGGAGTAAGAAAACTTTATTCAAGCCCCGAGTTTTCATGAACTAGCAATGCAGCATGGAATTATAGAGGGAACCCTGGAGCCACTATGCCAGTGTTACACTCCAATTCCTTTCTATTGTGTTTAGGTAAATTATTCATCATCCAGACTCTGATTCCTCATCTATGGAGCAAAGTTGAAAATGACCACACTTACCATCTCAAGAGTTTGCTTGTGGCTTTTAGTTCGCATAGTCTAGACAGAGTGCTTTTCCCCATGCCTGGCAAATAACATGCCTTAATAAGTATAAACTTTGATCACAAATTGTGTGTTTTGGGGTGGATTCCCTAACCTCTCTGTGCCTTTTATTCTTAGTAAACTGGGTATAATGATCCCTCAAATGCTGTTGTAATCATAAATTGGTGAGATCAGGCATTGGAAGATGTTCATGATTTGGGGGGAAGAAGGTTTTTAAAATGGTAAAAGACTGTCTGGGGGGGACATTAGAGTGGGATTGAACCTGGCTTACCTGTCCAAGGTGGTTGCATGATGCTCTTTGCAAAATGTAAAGTATCTAAAACATTTTACTTCTGTTACCCAAGATCCAATGACTCTGAAGAGAGGGAAAAATGCATGGAGAAGAAACTTTCCCTGATGTCAGCATCTAATTCACATCAGCCTATTTCCAAGGTTATCCTCTGAGATATGCTGCAATCCAGAGCCCCTTGCTACAGGGTTGGATGTTTTTCTGCAAGGCACTCGGGCTTCTCCCAGACCTGGTTCTCATTACATAATTTTCCCCTCCAGTATTTCTCTCCATAGGCTGATGGGCAGGAAATAGACCCCAGGTAAATCAGTTGCATTAAACAGAACATCCAGATGCCTACTGAAAAGGAGATTTTAAAATTAGATTCTGCCTCAATTAACAGGCAGTGTTCTCTTCCTCAAGCCGCATCCCCTTTCAAGTCAAAGTTTTCATTCTGGAGACAAATGCACAAGACTCCTATCCTAAAACCTGCTAGATCCTGAGTGGGAGTGCATTGCAGACTAGGCTAGGATCTGCTGATCCAAGCCCATTTACTTATGTCAGGATGTTTTCCCTTCTTTGTGTTCACCCTCGTTTAGATATCTGTCTGAGAGCTCTCAGATTTCTTCAGTCCCTGTGGGGTTATGCATTAGGAGTGGGGAAGCAGGGGTGCCAGAAAGAGTGTCTCCAAGCTCCTCTGCAATGGCGGAAATTATCTTATTCACTGGTGCACAGGTAGTCATTTCTTTACCTTGATTGGTCATTAAACTCTTCCAGCTGCTTCAGTCCATGTTCCCCGAGGCCCCTGTTAGGATTGCTGCTTCTCTCGTGATTAGAACACAGCCAATTGGCCTTCTGGACCTATTGCTACCCCTTTCCTAATGATCTTATAATGGCTGCTGGGTTTATTTAAGCCACCTGACAGGTAATGATGTCAATTATGCAAACCCCAAATAATGCCTTCTCATTTGAAACCATTCCTTGTTCAGTTCTGTTTTGTAAGAAATGGAACGAGGCGATGGCAAGATAAATGCCAACCTTAGATATCAGGCCTTAAATTTTTCATACTGGTTTGGCTTCAAGCTCCGGTTAGAGGCATGAATTGCAATGGATATAATAAAACTCGTTTCTTCCATATATTGTGTGTTGACCGAATTAAAGTAAATGAGTTAAAATATTTACAGTCCTTTGGCGATCATCTTTGAATACTATTTTGTTAGCTATTGCCACGGTTAGTCCTAACAGAGCGCACCGTAGAGGGCGCTGTGCAGGGCCGTGAGTTTGAGGGAGTAGGGCAGAGATGATTGTGGGTGGAGAACGGGGGATGATAAAAGGTGAGCTATTTGCTACTGATTTTATTGGATTGATTTCCTATGGAGACAAAGGGAGCTTAGTAAAGACAGGGACAGATGACTTAGTATTTCAGGTCATGCATCTGGAGGATCATGAGAGACTTTGACGTTAAGAACCTTAAGCCACAGTCCAGGACACCTCTTCACCTGGTGATGGGATCGGCCGGCCAGAGCCCCCGCGTGGTGATGGGGCTCAGAGCCCGGAGCGCCTGCGTGGTGATGGGGTTTACAGGGTCATGAGAAACCTGCAGGTCTAAGCAGACACTAGCTACTCTACGTGTCTTCTCGCCCTGTGTTGGTTTAGTCACCCTCACTTTGCGCACCCCTACATCTCAGGCATGTTTCACAGCAGGTTCACCCTCCTGCGGAACCAGAGCAGCTCATCAGCCTCAGCCCCGGGTTTTGTCTCTGACTCGGGGTGCTCTCTACGTCCACCTTCCATCCCTCCACCTTAGTTCTTGGCAGCTTTTGTGGGTGAGCCTTGTAGAAAAGGAGATGAAGACGGGATATTCTAGATGCTTGTCCTTGGAGCGATGAATCTCTCTTTGCCATTCATTGCGGATTGCCTAAGGAAAGGCACCTGGCTCCTGTGCACCGTGCCTCTAAATTGTCTGGTATTTGGGTGGAATTTGCTTTTGTGTGTTCTCATCTCATCATGATGAATTCTGACTCCTGCTCATTGAACTCCCTTTAACTGTGGTTTAATTTTGCTCTACCAGGAAGGGGTTTTTCTCCAGCGGAGGTTTGACCAGGGCACTTGCTGGCTATATTTTAACCCACTGTTCTTAGCAACTAGTTAATGGTATTTCTCTGTACCAGCCCGTCTGTGTTCATGCCTGTAGTGCCTTGAGTCTACTCTTAAACTCTCAGGGGTATAAGATAAATCTTTTTCTTCTCCCTGCAGACTGCAACCCCCTCACTGTTTTACTGAAGATACCAACTACCCCTTATAATACCATCGCATCACTGCTGGGAATCAGAGAACCCCAAACATAGGCAATTTTTGTTTTCAATGTTTCCTACTAGTGTAATTAGAAATTTTTGGATTTTGAGTGTCAGAGAGCAACTCAACCTGAGTATTTTTTTTTTTTTTTAGAGTTTATTTATTTAACAGACAGATCACAAGTAGGCAGAGAGACAGGAGGAAGCGGCTCCCTGCTGAACAGAGAGCCTGATGTGGGGCTCGATCCCAGGACCCTGGGATCATGACGTGAGTTGAAGGCAGAGGCTTAACCCACTGAGCCACCCAGGCGCCCCTCAACCTGAGTATGAAAGAGAGAAGGAAGGGAGGAAAGAGAGAGAGAGAGAGAAAGGCAAGGAGAGAGGGCAGTTACTGGTTCCCTTGGCTTGGAAAGTCCAGGCATTCATCTGGCCTCAGTCAGGGGGAGGTCAGGGAATCGGAGGTTAGCGTGATACCATGAGAAACCTGGTTCTCTCTCCAGCTCTCTTACCTGAAAGATTGCATTTCCTTCCCACCTGTTCTCCCTGCATCCACACTTGCCTCCAGGACTATCATGAACCCTCCAGGCAAAGTAATGCTTCAGATGTGAATATGGTTATAGAGTCCTCATCCAGAAGAAAGCCATGCCTTCAGAGTGGTTTATGGTACCCATGCCATCTGGGCCTTCTCTCCTTATCAGACTTCCTCTTCCACCACTGCTCTCTTGCGTACTCGGCTGTGTCCACACAGACATCCCTCTTCATCCCAGAACACATGACACATGCTTCTATTCCAAGGTGTTCCCATGAGCTCCTTCTTCATTTCAGAATGTTCTTCTCTCAGATGTCCATATGGTTCACTCCCTCGCTTCTTCCAAATCTGTGCAGATGTCCTTAGTGAAGCCCACACTCATCACCGTATTCCAAACTCTCCCCTCTGCCACAGTACTCACTTTGTTCTAAACATCCATGTAACTTACTCTTTTATCATGTTTACTATCAGAGTGCCCGACTGAAATGCAAACCCTTTGAGAGCCAGGAATTTTGTCGACTTCCTTTTTAAAAAAGATTTTGTTTATTTATGAGAAAGAGAGGGAGAGAGAGAGCATGAGCATGGGAGGAGCAGAAGGACAAACGGACTCCCTGCTGAGCAAGGAGACAGACACGTTGAAGTTAGATGCTTAACGTACTGAGCCACCCAGGGGCCCCATTTTTATCTATTCTCTATTGACAGCTATTTCCCCAGCATCTAAAACAGTGCCTGTTTTAGAGTAAATGTTAAAAATAAATTTTCCCATTCTATTCATTATTCTGGGTCAACATCTTATAATTTTATAACCTCAGTTCCCATCTATGTGCTGAGTATGGCCCTAGATAGAGGATTGACACCTCTATTCACTCAGTTGTCCGAATCAGAAATTAAAAGTTGCCATGTATTTCTTTTAGCCCTTAAATGCTCATTGTGTTCCTCCCTTTGCCCAGCAAAGTGCTGTAAACCAGGGAAACCTTTACAATAGAAGAGAAACCATCCTTCCCCTCGTGAGCTAATAGTCAAATAGCTAATCAAAAAAGAGAAGAACACTCAGTGAAGAAGACATTTGTTTTACATTCTTCCAGTTCCCCATGAGGGAAAGGACATTTTTGTGCCCAAAGATTAAAGGATAGGAGTAATAATGACAGGAATAACCATGTTACAGCCAATATTAGCAAGCTCCCTCATTGCACTTACTGTGTCAGTCTTTACATACATTACACTTAGTACATACCCCAGCCTTCTGAATCCTCAGGATGATCATTATTGTCCCTGTTTCACCAGTGTGGAAGCTGAAGGACAGAGAGGTTACAGTCTTATTCAAAGACACAGGGGAAGTAAGTGTCTGAGTTGAGTTTGAACCAGTCTGGTCCCAGTGTCCAAGTTTTAACCACTGCAAGAACAATTCTCTTCCTCCAGTTGATGAGTAGGAAAGTGGAATCAGGCATTTGAGGCTGAGAACATTCTGAGTTGGCTTTTTTTTCTTAGCTGTTCCAGCACGGTCCCTGAGGTCTCCGCCCCCCCCTCCCCTGCTTGCTACTGGCTTCTGGGAGCATTTCCTCTTTTCTGTTCTCTTCCTTAATTCTGTGGGAAAACACTGCTTTCCGCAGTGACTGATTTTAATTTTTGTTCCATCAGCTTCCCAACTCTATGTCAGCAGCCCCATGTACTTGATCTCTGTGTTTGAAACACTTGGTGTGGTCTTGTTTTCCTGCCTGGGCTCTGATCCATCTTCACGATGTGGTGTCTCTCATTCTCATGAGAACACTGCTGTCTATACATGATTATTCTCACTTTACACTTTAGAAAACCAAAGTTCAGATAAAGTAATCCATTTTTTTTTTCAAGGTCATAGATAGTCATCTGGGACTGACTATTTTTTTTTTTAAGATTTTATTTATTTGAAGAAGATAGAAAAAGAGTGCATGAGCACAAGCAGAGGAGCAGCAGGCAGAGGGAGAAGCAGGCTCCCCATGAGCAGGGAGCCTGATATGGGACTCGATCCCATCCAGGATCCTGGGATCATGACCTGAGCTGAAGGCAGATGCTTAACCATGTGAGCCACCAGGGGTCCCCAAGACTGACTATTTTCAATAACTACTCTAACTTCACGGGATAATGGTTGGCATTTTCAAGTTAAATATTCAAGGACGTACTAATTCAAAGCTGGACATCTCACTTAAATTCTCCCCTTTAAATCTCTATTGTTATCCTCCAAGTGTTTCAGCATTCCACATCATTTTCTTTTAAATTTCATCAGTGATAAGATATCTTCAACCTGTCAATCTCAGAAGGAATATGTGTACTTAAGAAAAAGTTGATAGAGTTAGATCTTGAATAAAATGATCTTATTATACTTGAAAACATCATTGGAATTAAACATGATATAACTGCAAAATGACAAAAACGCATTTCCTGTGAGATGTTTGAATTGATTCTGAATTCATTTACTGAGGTCCTGTTAAGCAGTTAAATCTGGGGTGGAAACACTGAATTGTGGAGTCAGTTCCTAAAGAGAGAACAGCCCATGGGGTTGGAGTACATTATTATTATTATTATTATTTTTGGTCAGAAAGTAATTTGAAGGCAGCAACATTAATGTTAATGTGTGCTTACTAAATACTAGCATCACTTTGTGTGTATGACAGACTCGTGTCACAGGGGAGGCAGATAAGAATAAGAAGGTGCATGACCTTGTTTTGGGTTCCAGGCACAAGTTCCTAGGATGCCACTGTGGAAAATGCTGGAAACAAGTGAACATACAATTAAGTTGTCCAGCAGAGAATCATCTTATTCTCCCTGTCAGTCCTCGGCAGTTGTGCTTCACTCCCACAATCTTGCTTTATTAAAATGTCATTCTTTACCCACTCTTCAGGAATTGTGTACTACAATTAATCTTTCTTAGGGATGCAAATTAAAAGGCAAGCAGAAACGGTGTTTGGCTTGGTCTCCTAAGCAAAAAGATGCAGCTTTTACGGTCATGATGCCCTGGGAATGTTTGGGTGCCAACCCACCTTCTCTTTTCAAAAGCTTCAGGAACACAGTGTCTATTTCAGTGTTGTTGAAAATAACGTGTCTCGATTCAACATCACCAAGGCGCAGCTTGTGTGGGGAAGAGAAGCCAACCGGAAGCTGAGCAGGGACCTGGGGAGCCGGCAGAGGGAAGGAGGAACTTGCTCCTTGGGAAGCGCTTTACAACAGCAAAGTGGGAGGACAGGATGAAAACAGAAACCGCAGAAAGAATGAGAAAAAGAGACAAAAAGGACATGGTGGATGTCTTGGGTGTGTTTCTTCACCGCAGAAAATAGGCAAAGGAAGTCTCCCATATCCAGAGAGAGAGAACTGGGGAAGATGAAGGTTAGGTGGGAGAAGGGTCTGATTGGAAGGCAGTGTGCTGTGCGCAGGGCTCATTTTCGGTCTTTAGAGTGGGAAGTTGGGCTGTCTGTGGGAAGGTGTTGATGGAAGAAGAAAGCATTTAAAATGTGTTCTGGAAGATGTCCTAAGGAGACATTGTGTCAGGTCTCAAAATTGCGACAGGCAGTACGGACCCAAGTCCAACAAGTAGGGAGTAGATAAGGCTGTCCCATTGTTTGCCATCCCACCAGCCCTTTTGTGCCAGGACGGACTGAGTGTTACCTATGTCTTCCCATGCTTCTCTCAGGCCTGAGGGCAAGGGCAGCTGCCCGTCTTACTCATGGACTCTACCAGTTATGGCTGGCCTGTACCCAAGCCATGCTGATTTTTATTCTAGATACCTCTCCTTTTTTCTGGGCTAGTCTAATGACTCACCAAAGAGGTAATAAAAAGCAATTGAATTATTCCAATTATGTGCCCCTGACCCTGTGTAATGTTGTGAAATAATAAGAATATATATTTTGGTCTTTCTTTCACATTTCTGAAGTAGCTCTGAGTGATAGAGGGTGAAAAGAGCCTATTTTTGTTCTTCCTGATAAGCCCCTTTCAACAATACCCGAGTTTATGTTAATGAGGGGACTTTTGGAAAAGCTCTAAGGATAAGGGATTGGTTGCCAGGGGAACCAGCCACTTGATTAGAGGTGATGAGAAGCTTGGAAATTTCAGTCCCATTCCCCACTCAGGGAAGGGGTAGAGTAGGGTTTATCTAATCTCCAATGACTAATGATTTCATCAATCATGCCTAGGAACTGAAGCCTCTATAAAAACCCTTATCAATGGGGTTTGGAGCCTCTTTGAGTTGATGAACACCTTGAGATTCTGGGAAAGGGGTGTATTTGGAGAAAGCATGGACACGCTACACCGCTTCCTATATACCTTGTTCTATGCTACTGGCAGTTCCTGAATGGTGGCCTTTGTAATAAGTCAGTAGCGGGAAGTAAAATGTTTCCCTGGGAGTTGTGAGCCATTCTCCAAATTATCAAGCCAGAGCAGGGTGTTGTGGAAACCCCCAGTTCATAGCCCATCAGGTGACACCCTTAGCTGTGCGACTGGTGTCTGAAGTCAGGGGCCACCTTGTCTCATAGGACTGAGACCCTGATTTCTGGGCTCTGTGCTAACTCCTGGTAGTTCATGTCAGAATTGCTTCATGTGAGGAAAAACAACCTCCACATATGGTGCAAGTAGAGGAAAAACTGGTGTTTCACTTTGCTGGGTCAGGCCTCCTTGCCTGGGAAGTCAGAACAAGGGGACTGCAACTTCACTTTGGTCCATCTCAGAAGCACAGCAGATCCCTAACAGTCAGGCTCAGCGGAAAAGCACACGGGCATGGCCAGGCACCTAGCGGTTTTGACAGCTACAAGATCTCTGTTGTGCTAATGGGCTTCTCTTAATGCAGAGGGATCAGCTTTGCAATTTGCTCCACAGCCCTGGGCCAGCTTTGCAGAGGCCTTATTGCTCCCACTCAGGCCATGCACACTGCCAGTTGGAGCAAGGGTGTGTAGTAAGTACATCTGTGTGGATAACCCTTCCAGGGCTCCCCGCACTCCAATTACTGACTGAGGCGGCTCCCTGAGCCTGGATAATTGCCCATAGAACACATCAATGCTGATAATTAGAACTGGCCAAGAGGCAAACGTGGCCTCTGAGAGTGACCATATTGGCCTTGATACCTATTTAAGAAAAATTCAACTCTGTCTCCATTGCTGTGGCACAATTTTTCTGTCTGAGTTTATACTAAGTGCACTTATCCCTCCTGTTTTCCCATTTTCTCAATCACGGCCCTGCCATATTGCATCACTCGGAACTGCCCTGTCTCTCTCACGGGCACTTTATTCCATGGAGAAGAGCCTTGCCTCTTTACCTCCAGGTTTCCCAGAATTAGTTTTCCCATCAGGAGGGAGGCAAGATAGTGGGTTTAGGAGTCAGACAGAAGTGGGCTTGGATCCCATCTCTGCCACTTATGAGCTACCTGATGTTGGGAGAGTCACTTCACCTCCCTGGGCCTCGATATTATCTGTAAATTGGGGTAAGGATGGTCCTCCTAAGTCCCAGATAGTCATGAGGATTGACTGAGTTAATGCAGGTCAAGTCCTGAGAACAACGCGAGGCACATAGCAAGCCCTCCACAGATGACAGACACTATTTCCCCCAGAGTTGGGCTTTGCTTCAAAGGCTTTACTGTAGGCTTGTTTTAAAAAGTATGTTTTCATATAATTCAGGTACGATGAGGCCCACAGATCAGGAGATAACCACCTTTAAAACGTGGATGTTGTAAGTAAATGATGAATCACTGAATTCTACTCCAGAAACCAATATTGCGCTGTGTGTTAACTAAGTAAAATTTAAATAAAAAATAAAACAATAAGACCACAATTCATTACTCCCAGTTCCCAAGGGTATGCACAACACAGGGAGCCTCACAGGAAAGCACCTGGGCTGGTCAGGAGGCAGAGGGTGTAGGGGGAGATTGGGAGTAACAGTCTCCATTGGGGTATCTAGGGCTAGGGTGCAGGGCCTGTCTCTAGTTGCTGGTACCTTGCCCTCAGATGAGTAGAGCAGGTGAATAGTGGCCAAGAGGATAAGAGCCCAATAAAGGAGATAGTGGGGTATGGGCTCTAGATTGGGTAGTTTGCATATGTAAGTCTTACTCATTGGAAGTCACTTACTATCCTAGGAGTGAGAGCCGTAGGAAGGGTGATCTCGCCGGGGTCAGCAAGGCCCAGCTGCTAAAGCATCAGAAATAAAGAAAAGAGAAAAACAGGATGAATACAAGTCTTTCCTCAGATGTGCCCCCAAATAAAAGAGGGGAATTGAGGAGATCAGCCATCTCTGTGGACCCGCACCCTAGTATCTAAGAACCTTAGAAGAGCTGTTTTCTCTCTTGTCTACAGT
Organism: Mustela lutreola; assembly: GCF_030435805.1. Classification (NCBI taxonomy): domain Eukaryota; kingdom Metazoa; phylum Chordata; class Mammalia; order Carnivora; family Mustelidae; genus Mustela; species Mustela lutreola. Next base: position 6,245,527 of record NC_081292.1, on the reverse strand, counting down.
TCTTTTCCCTCAGTTGAGACAGCACCTTTCTACATCATTGCTCTGCTTCTGACTATGCTTGCAGTAGGATTAGTATTCGCAAGGATGGAGTCAATTGCTGGTTTCAAATACATTTTCTTCAAAATAAGGACCCTATTCTTGTGTCCCTCAACTCCAAGCTTGTCCTCAGGGATTTAGTTTTGTGCCGCTCTGAGTGAGCTCTTAAAAATGCAAACTTTACCGTGTTATTCCTCTGCTTACAATGACCTCAGATGAATTGTAAGGAAAAGGCCAACACTCTTTTAACTTGGTCTGCACAGAGGGCTGGACCAAGGTCCCGCCTACCTCACCAACACTGATGGGTACTGCTCCTCTTCTGATTATTGTCCGCCCCAGGCTGCGTTGGTGTACCTCTCTTTCTGTCCTGCACCATGCTGTCTCTGTACCTGAATAACCTTTTGTGTACCATTTCCGTCACCTGAAGGTCAATTCTCACCACTTATGTCTGCATATCCGCATGGCAGATTTTCAGATACCTTCAAAACTCAGTAAGTCTTCAAGGGAATCTTTTGGCTTGCCCTGGACCAGGTCAGGACCTTAAAATTCATTTCTATGGCATCCTACATTTCTGCTCTATCATAGTTTAATTAAATTGTAAAATTTAGAAACTTCTAAAAAATATTTTTATTTATTCATTAGAGAAAGAGAAAGAAAAAGAACAGGAGTGGAGGGAGGGGCAGAGGAGGAGATAGAGGGAAAGAGAGAGAATTGAACAGACTCCTCACTGAATGTGGAGCCCAACTCCATCTCGAGCCCATCACCCCCAGATCAGGACCCCAGCCAAAACCAGGAGTCGGATGCCTAACCAACAAAACCACCTAGAAATTTTAGAGATTTTTAAAAGTCTTTTGGCTTGTAAATTATATAAAGCCAGGGTTCATGTCTGTCTTATTTAATTCACAGTCACCAATGTGCAATGCCTGGCACTTGTTTGGAAAATACCATTGTTACTTACCTCAAATCCAATTTTAGAATTTTATGGGGTTATTGTTAAAATTAATTCCTTCTTCTCTTTGACTTGGTAATACTTGTCTTGAATATGTTTCAAGGACTTGAAGGTTTTTTTTTTTTCATTTGTAAAATAGTGATATTCAAAATATGTACTTCAGAGGGTTATTATAAGAATTTAATAAAAGCATGTATGTGAATACATTCTATAAATGGCAGTGTATTATACAAATGCAATGGGTATTATTACAAAGAGTTAATTGGTACTTTTTAAGAAATACAGTCTTAGTTCAAGTATGCAACTCTGATTTACATATATTGTTCTTTTCAATGTGATATTTCAAGAAAATTAACAGTTGATACAAGAACAATGAACTGTAACCTTTGAGCTCATGACATGGGAAAAAATAACTGTTTACAGAGAAAGGATATGATATCCACGCTCTCCCATGCCCTTCTGAGTGCGAAGGCCTGATTAGCAGAATGTCTGAACAACAGCAGTGATCAGGAGCAAGGTTTTACGAATATACATCTGGGATATTAGGTATCTGGATAAGGTAGCACAGAACACCAAAGCTCAGAGGAATAACCTGATTTAAAGTACTTATGAGAACACCTAGGTTTAACTACTTGAAGAATCTCATACCTATGTAATGCTCAGAATAGTGAGAAAAGAAGACTCTGGTTCATTATAGGGGAACTAATTGTCTTTGATGCTACACCATGTCCTCCTCTTCTAAAGCATACAGTGAGGGGTAGCTTCTACTTGGGTTTTGCCATTCCTATGTCAGATGGGGAAAAAACAATAACCGTGCATTTTGTTTGGGCTCAATGAATGATACATGTGTATAAGGGACATGTACCACTTCTAGGAAGAAAATCTAAAAATCATCATTTGGGATGGCTACAGCCCTTCGACAGAAGCCACAAGTAGCTTGAACATTAGTGACCACAAATAGTAAATGAGAAAGTCAATTTAAGTTGACATACAATTGGATCTGTAACAGGTAGGAGGGAGATAATATAGGAAAATTTGCTTGGATATCTCGAGATTTTTTGTTTGTTTGTTTTATTTTCCTAACCATATTTAAAGCCAGGTGGTACATAATGAGAATGCTGTGTCTTAAAAACCATGAACTTGATGCAAACATCTCAGTGAGGGAAGCCACCATCACAGGAAGCTCATCTGAAGGTACATGAGAAACCAGCTACTGGCACAGGTCTTTGCTCAGACTCACTACAGACATCCTTCCCCACCCTCCTCTGGAAGCCTGACCTCATGTACCCAAATGCAGGATATGAACCCTCATTCACTGCTTCTGCAGCAGCCTGTGGTCCTTCTCTAGAGCACATGTCAGACAACTACTCCCTGAACAAATCTGAAGCTAGATTATCCATTCGCAATGGGGGTGATGTCACATAGTGGTGAAAATTAGTTCTCTGGGCCAAAAGAGATCTTAGATATTACAATGGTTTCTGGTCCTCCACAGGGCCATCGTCATAAGCATGATGGCAAAACGGGGGCATATAGTTATAGATATTTATGCGTTATATATTATGTTTATTAACTTATTTATTATTAATTTATTTAATATGTTTTTATTTTATTTGTATATTATATTATGCATTTATATGTAACACAATAATTTGTATAATATATATTTATATGTAATAATATGTTATATATAAACAATATATTTACATATGTTTGTTATATATAATATATAATGTATATTATATATTAATATATATTAATACATATTATATTAAAGTATATATAAATGTACTATATATGTATAAGTGCTCCTTAAGGCAGTGATACTGAGAAACAGTTCACTAGACTCAGCTGAAGCAGGCTCCCTGCTTAGCAAGGTTCCTGATATGGGACAGAATCTCGGGACTCTGGGATCATGACATGAGCCAAGACAGATGTTTAACCGACTGAGCCACCCAGGAGCCCCTAGACTCAATTCTTTAAAGCTATGTCAATTAAGGACTCATGTGCTTGCTTTCAGGGTGCATGTGTTAGGGACATCATAATTTTGAATAAGGAAAGGAATTAATGAATCAAACCCAGGTTGGAGATCTTTGGGTAGATCAAGACTGACTGAAGGAGATCGACAAGGGACTTGATCCTAGTACTGACCTCAGGACCCCACCTACTTCCACCATGTTGGTTCTCCAGAGCAAGTAGCACCAAGCAAGAAGGAGACAATGCCGGGGACTCTCCTGGGGAAGGGTGGTGGCAGAAACGCACTTCCAGGCAGCAGCAGATACAGCTTTGGGTGATTTTCTCATTTTAATCACTTGAGAAGGAAAAATACAGCTCAATTGTTATTCATTCCTCTAATCTCTTTCCATCTTGACCTTTCTATACCAACCACTGCTTTACCAACCGCCCTGGAAGTGGAGGCAAAACAATGCAGAACTTTAGGAGTTGGTAATAAACTTTGATACATGTAAAATCAATTTTTGTTGGCATAATTTGAAAGGGCAGTTCATCGTTTGTAATTAAAAACCATAGTGAAGTTTGAAACCCCAAGTGTTCTCACCTAGAGGAAAATATTAAACTTTAATGAAGGTCTTTTTTTTTTTTTTTTAAATGGTTGAAATTTTCCCGATGATAATATCACCATGGGGAAAAACACCTTTGCAGAGGTGGTGTTTAATCGATGTATGAGAAACATTGCTACAGAGGGGAAATTTGCTTTCCTTCTAGCATGGCCACTGTGACCAGCTCCATCGGTCCAGGCACCTCCTTCACTCCTGTGCAGGTCTCCCCTCTGGTAAAGGGTTTCAATAGCAGTAGGCAAGTGCATTTAGTTAGCAAACAGTGAGGCCTGTTTATGAGCCAGGCATAGTTAGAGACAAAATGTGCATGCAATTTTATTTACTTTTCAAGTTTAAACATTATAACAGAATTATTTCTGTTATTTTTATAGACTATTTCTAATTAACATTTGCAACACAACATAGCAGAAGAATCAATTTCACCAGGGCCCTCTTGGTCGTTTATGATGTTCTTAGGTTTTTGATACCATGTATAGTGCTCTAGAGAAAGTAAATATTCCCATGTAAACACTCTTTCCTTTTATATTATTTTCTTTACATAGATCCTCAGAAATAAGATTCTAGAACAAACATTAGCATGGTTTTTAAGTAAAATGTAATTTTCCAAAAGGAATATCTAGTAACAGCGGCATAGTTATCCCACATTTCTCAGAACTGAGTTCTTCTCTATATATTGAAAACAAATATACACAATACAAAAACTATACTCTTTTTAAATAGTTAATGATGTTTTAATTCCATACATTTTTTAATTAATCAAATATATTTCCTCTTTACTAGATCCCTAGATTAGCAGCAGCAGAGGATTCAATTTACCACAGGAAGTTGAGGTAATAATAATCATTAATAATAATAATTATATAAATACTTGGCATTTCATTTAGGGATTTTCTAGAAATTAAATATGATTTCCATTTGGCTTTTTAAATTATTGAAAATAACTCCGGGGTCCCTCTTAATAATTTCATGACCAGCACATGTAATCTTGCTTGGGAGCCACTCAACTACCTCTCTAAACACATATGAGACTTATTATGGTCTGAGCTGGAAGGAGCATCATACACCAGTCCCTTTTGTGGCTTGTATTTTATTTTATTTTTTAAAGATTTTATTTATTTATTTGACATAGAAAGATTACAAGTAGACAGAGAGGCAGGCAGAGGGGGGGCGGGGAAGCAGGCTCCCTGCCGGGCAGAGAACCCGATGCGGGGCTCGATTCCAGGACCCCGAGATCATGACTTGAGCTGAAGGCAGATGCTTTAACCCACGGAGCCACCCATGTGCCCCTGTGGCTTGTATTTTGGGCAATAAGAAACTGACACTTCAAATGAATCAGAATGTCAGGGACAAAGTGTCCACTCAGGTTCCTACTGGTCACTAAGTGGCTAAGCAATCTTTATTCATTTATTTTTTTTCTCTTCCTGGAAACACTCTTCTGATCGTGATTTCAACCATTTACCAGCAACAGCTCTGCTGTCCCAGGTTCAATGCTTCAGGGTGTCCCACCCAGAAAGGAGCTGCAACACTTTCTCTTTCTGAGTCCACTGGGGTTTGTGTCCATTTCCACAGATGCATCCAGCTAGGCAGCATCCACTTCATGTGGTCCATACAATCATTCCAAAGTTCAAGCCAACAATTTTGTCAGCATATATATTTTTAAAAACAAATTTAGGCCTATAGAAGTCTTTTAACTTAGTTTATTGTATGAAAACCATAAGTATGTCTCATTATATAAAATTTCACCTCTGGAATCAGAGAAATTCCCGAGTTTTTCTCAGCACACCAATATCCCACAATAGAGTCTTACTTTCTGCTTTCCTACCCAGATCTTTCCTCTCCACTTACAACTTAAAAGTTAACAAGACAGTGGATTGTAGAGCAAAGAAGCAATAACAATTTCTCCAAAACCTGCCTATAGGTTCTCAAAATAAAAATAGTTTGCTTAAATAAAATCCTATAATATTCATTGAAATAGATAACTTCTCCCTTCTCATACTTTCCAGGGAACAGAGAACATCCCAGAGAACTTCTATTGGTTAAAGTCACACCCACAAACAGATAGCTTAATGATGCAGAAGAACACCTTTGGGTACCAATCTAACCTGCCCAGTGTCCAAACTGGTGGGAGTTGTTCCCCGTCTCTCCTTTCCCTCTTTCTACTGAAGTCAGGGTTGGGTTTACTGACTACTGAACGTGAGGAACAAATGAGTTGTTGCAACTGACATGCTTATCATCAAGTCTGTGCTAACACTCGATGCTCCCACAAGTGTAGCTAATAGTAATGGTGGTCCTTTCATTACATGTGCACACATACACACTCCCTCTTCCATGCCAGCCCAAAGTCTTTCCTACTTCCCAAATCAGATGCCTCTTTTCTTCCTTTGAACACCAGCCCCCCAGCAGTAAATTAGCTGATCCAAAAATGAGTGAAATTGTTCCTCATAAAATCCAGACAATAGTATCTGAACTCTATGACAACTATGTTTCAAAAGATCAAAGAGATTTTTAAAAAGCAGAATACTGTTAGGCATCTGGATGGTGCAGTTGGTTGTGTCAGACTCTTGATTTTGGCTCAGGTCATGATCTCAGAGTCTTGAGATGGCGGCCTGAGTAGGACTCCGCACTCGGCGAGGAGTCTGCTTCTCTGTCTCTTCCTGGCCCTTTGCCCCTCCTGCCCATGCTTGCTTGTTTACTCTCTCTCTCTCTCTAATAGATAAAACTTAAAAAAAAAAAAAATCACATAGAAAATTGAGTCCACAGGACGAATACAGGACAACTTAAAAAACAGACAAAAAGGCTTACAAAAAAAGAACCAAAAAATTTCTGGAAGTAGAAGCCTGCCATCATTGAAATATATACATATGCACATATATAAAAATAATAAAAACATGGGCTAAAGACCAGACTTTCTAATAAGGCATTGAGAGGAATTCCCTATATATGACAACTAAAGAGAATATACAAGAAGCTTGAGGGTTTTGATCATGGAATGAAAAGATGAAAAAAATCCTAAATTCTGACTCTTTTCTTTCTTTTTTTTTTCTCTTTCTTCTCATCTTCCTCCTTTGCCATCACCCCTTACCCCATTAACTACTTCTAGTTGACCTTTCATATTCTGTATGACTTTTTTTTTTTAAAGATTTTATTTGTTTACTTGACAGAGAGAGATCATAAGTAGACGGAGAGGCAGGCAAAGAGAGAGAGAGGGAAGCAGGCTCCCTGCTGAGCAGAGAGCCCGATGCAGGGCTCCATCCCAGGACCCCGAGACCATGACCCCAGCCGAAGGCAGCGGCCCAAACCACTGAGCCACCCAGGCGCCCCTCTGTACAACATTTTAAATTTATTATCTTCCTGGATCTTCACAGGATAAATCTTTGAGTTAGAGTCATCATTCCCATTTGACGGATGAATTAACTGACACTCCACAAAGACAGTTACAGAAAGTGCCAGAGCAAAGCCGACTAAAATCATAATTTTTTGCATGGTTTTGGAGGAGACAAGTACACTATGGGCCACTCTGCTCATGTTTCTCAGGAGAAACAAGGGCTCCTGTTTCTCAGGACTGCTTTGAAGATGAAGTGTGATGAGCACAGAACTGCAGAGAGCAGCGCAGACCCTGCTCGGATTCCACGCTAGTGGGACTTCCTGGACACGGGTGTTGTACTGTGAAATATGTTGATGATGAAGGAATGACCCAAGTTGGGTATTTTCTTTGTTTTACCCAAATCTGGTCCACAGTCCCATATCCTCATGTCATTCACCTCTGTAAACTCCGGAGAGCCAGTTGGAAGTGCACAATCTTTCTGGATGCCTTTCAGGAGGCTGGACCATCACCGAGCAAACAAAACTTTGTTGTGCCACATAGAAATGGGGTTCTCAACGTCTTTGCATCACTGTTCTCTCTTTCCTGAACTTCTCATCCTGACAACAAGAACTTCCTGGACCTTGCTGGTTTTTGGCTTTGTGGCTCATTTTCCTGATCGCCATCTGACCTTACCTCTCAGCCCTTCAGCACACTTCTTTAGGTTGCCTGTGGCTTTTTTTTTTTTTTTTTTTTTTTTTGCTCAACCCTGATTCCTATTCATTCCTTGTTTTTGCTTCCATTAATTATTTGGAGTAAATTGCATGCCTACCCAGCTCTATCTGAAATCTCAAGGTTTAAAATGATTACAGAGGTCTGTAGCACAACATCCTATCCTTTTGGGTGCACCTCCTAGATTGACATGCAGACTTTGTTCAAACATCTCTAAATGCATGGAGCTTTGCCTGTGTTTACCAATCACACAGAAGAGATTTTCACTACTATTCAGACATAGGTGATACAGATGATAAGTATGTTTTCTTATGTTCTTTCTGTCTAGAATGGTCTTCCTTGCTTTTCTGCCTTCTCCAAACTTCTGTCTTCAAGTATTGGGTCCCAGTGCCTTCAAGGAGACTTAAGCATTCCCCCTTATCTGATCTCTGTGCCCTTGTGAAAATCTTAATTAGAATTCACATTATAGGGCCTCCTGGGTGGTTCAGTGGGTTAAGCCTCTGCCTTCAGCTCAGGTCATGACCCCAGGGTCCTGGGATGGAGCCCTGCATCGGGCTCTCTGCTCAGCAGGGAGCCTGCTTCCCTCTCTCTCTCTGCCTGCCTTTCTGCCTACTTGTGATCTCTCTCTGTTAAATAAATAAATAAAATCTTAACAAAAAAAAAAAAAAAGAACTCACATTATATCATGCTAGCCTGTGAAGTCATTTATAGGAAAAGCCACATAGTTGCATCTGGTTTGTCTAAATAGCACATCGAACAGTGCCAGAGACACAATCCATATGTCTTTGTTGAATGAGTGAAGAATAAGTGAATGACTAAACTGAATGGATAAAGGAATGAGTGCTTGTCTTTGAATGTGACTCTCTATACAAATGAGTCCATGCATTTGAAAAATGTGATATTCTTTCCTGATAAATTAAACAGAAAAAAAAAATGCCAGTATACCAGAGTGGTATATCCTTTATACATTAGGCCATAATGGGTAAAATGACCTCTAATTTTAAAATGATACTTTAAAAAGTGCAAAATTAGGTACTTAAGGTTTGCAACATAAAAAAATGTCACCGTAATCACCATCTGTACCATGAGACTACTGAGCTACATTAGGTCTGACATCAACAAGAATTCTAACAAGGCATTACCAACTGAAATCACTGGTAAGACCCAGGGACTTCAGCTTCTAAAACAGCAACAGGATAATGCACATCCTAATAAGATAAGAGAAAGCCAGAAATATCCTTTTAATTCTATTGAATCAAATTCTTTTAAGAGAAATTCAAAGAATGAAAACAAAGTGAAATCTAGAGGAGAATTTGGATTCTGTGAAAGATCATGAGCAGGGGGTCTAATGGTTAATAGGCTACTATTTGCAATTCATTGTGAAGGAAAGCATTCTTGTCACAAATGTGATGTTGCTGTGGCTGCTGTATCAAGTACATAGGGGACGTCACCTTAATGCTGCTATTCTGGTGCCCAGTAGTCTAGGCTTCACAGTGCTCTGCTTTGTTAATGCTCACTTTACGGATGAGGAATAAGGGGCTCAGGAAGGTTGACTTACATGCTTAGGATCTCCTGAAAGGAATCCAAGCTAACTAGAGAATGCATTATTTTTTCTGAGTTATGATGCCTAGTCATGTATTACTGCAAGAAGAATTGTATTATCTTTCTCTGTCTGCATCTGGTTAATACAATTCAGGGAGGATTTACCTGTGATTATCTGGTGACCTGACAACAAGGAATCGCAGTATGTGTGTTGTGGATTTGGCTGTCTGCACCAGCCCATGAAAGATGGTGTGCTGCTCCTCTCCTTCCTCCTCACTTGGTACATGAGAGACAGGGACTGCATGTGTATCACTCAAACCATTCATTCATTCAATCACTCATTCACTAATATTTGTGCTTTAGATGTAATTAAGACAATATTTTTTCATGCAAGATTTATGTGAGATAGGGATTTTATGCATTTTCATAAATTAAGAATATGGATATATGGGAGTTTAAGACATTCTGATAGAAATGAATCTATGAAGTAGTGGACCTTGACCAAATCCCCCGCCTTGTAAATTCACTAACTACCCCTTCTCCCTGTATTTAAGGGCTTACAACTGCAAAGCATAATGCTAGGCGTAATGGAAGAGAGAAAAAATAATTCAGAACTCATACCCGAAGTATTATTGGGCCATCGTCCGGTGGCATTTTAACTAAGTATTTAAGTAGGATTTTATCAGCCCAAGTATGGGGAGTGTTTCTAATGAGAGGAGGCACCCCCAGAGCCAGGGTGGTGGGCTTATGCCTGAGCTTTCACACAGGGCCCCTGCTCAGAGGAGTCCCGCCCTTGGCTTAATAGTCTACTGTTGCTGTCTTGAAATTGGGAATAGTTTGTTAACAAGGGACTTCCATTTTCATTTTGCATTAGGTCCTGCAAAGCATGTAGCTGGTCCTGGATGGCCCTTAATCTGAGCCTTAAATCCAAAGTGAAGATTAAAGCTAGAGGGGTAAGAAGCCTGCAACACAGTTATGTAACATTATAACACATTAGGTGCTGATTGAGATCCATTCTTGCTCTCGAGGCTTGGATAGAGATGATCAGTCCTGCAGATCCTAAAATTATTTTGTTTTACTTGCCTATTATACATTTAGGTGTTCCGTGTCAATTTATCTTGATTATGCAAAATCAATTTTCATGAGTTTTTCCAACTATCACAAAAATTTTCAAACATACAAAAAAATGAAAGAACTATACAATACATGCTAAGTATCAATTGAATTGTCATTTATATGGAAATACACCACACACATATTTTGTAGAACTATTTGAAAATGTTTCAAACATCATGACATTTTGAGCTTACATATTTAACCATGCCTCTTTTATTTATTTATTTATTTAATTTTTTCAATTTATTTATTTTCAGAAAAACAATATTCATTGTTTTTCACCACACCCAGTGCTCCATGCAATCCGTGCCCTCTATAGTATCCACCAACTGGTACCCCAACCTCCCACACCCCTGCCACCTCTTTTAGAAGTAAGAGCAATTTGGGGGCACCTCGGTGGCTCAGTAGGTTAAGTGGCTGCCTTTGGCTCAGGTCATGATCCCAGGGTTCTGGGATTGAGCCCAGCGTTGGGCTCTCTGCTCAGCAGGGAGCCTGCTTCTCTCTCTCCCTCTGCCTGCCACTCTGCCTGCTGTGCTCTCTCTTTCTCTGTCAAATAAATAAATAAATACATAAATAAAGTAAAATAAAAATCTTTAAAAAATAGCTTAGGCAAGGACAATTGGCGGATGCATAAAACCATTAGGTGCAAGGCTGTTTTGGAAAAGGATATTCACCCAATGCAAGTTCACTCTGTGGATTACTTTCTAATCACAAAATGAAAAATATTTCTTCACTAGGAAGCTACTTGGTCATCATCGCCTACCAAAGGCATCAGACATCATCACTGCTGCTGGGACCACCTGATACTATGTTCCTTCTGGGGAGATGTAATATGAAATAGATAGTATTACCTGGAAGAACTTTTCTCTTCTCCGTCCCAAATATTTATCCTGTATCTAATCCGATGTTAATCTTAACTTCTAGCTTATGGGAAGAGAACAGATAGCTACTTAAACAAAGCCGCAGGTAAGCAATCAGATAAACCTAGAGGGTAGGGCATGCTGCATGGCAGCTCCTTAGGTACTTAAAAAATGTCAAAGTCGGGAAGACATTGAATAGATTAAGAGTAAAATGCTACATTGTATGTGTGTTTCATCATTTGTTATTGGTCAAAAACACACATCTATATCTACCTTGCAGTTTATTTAAATACATTTATTTACATGCTTTAATTATTAAATTAATATGTAATCAAGGGTTAGTTTTTAATTGGCTTGATTGATAAGGAGGGCTTCATCTGGGATCCAAACTAGATATTCATTCTTCCTTTCCCTATTAGGCACCATGATGGAAATCTGTATTTCTGAATTTGCTCATTCCTTTCTGTATTCATTAAGGTCACATAATAATAGCTAGCATTAGCTGTAGTTAATTATATGTTGTCTTTACCTTTCTTTTGTTTAAATGTGGGATAGGTCTAAATTAAATGTTTTATTCTAGCTATTAAAGCTGGGATTCTGTACAAAGTCAAATGTTCTCGGTGTCGGAACATCAAGCGAAAGTAAGGTGTATGTCGAAAATATGCATGTGGTTGAAGAGTCCTATATGCCTTATGGTGGAAATAGTAGGGAGAAGGAGAGAGGGAGAAGGTGGGTCTCTGAGACTGAATTGGGCATGATGGTGGACCTAGTGAGCTTTATTTAAATGTGTCTTCCCTCCCAGCTTTACATCACTTTCATGTCGTTTAGGGGGTAGTAGGAGATGGGGGAGACATGCACTGAGTTGTGAAATACCCTGAAGTATGTCGTTCTTATCTTTTTAGGTCTTAGTGAAACAGAAATCTGGGTACCGGGCTGAAGATGGCCATTATCCTTTCAAGAAATATAAATGAATTATGATAACCACTCATCCCTTTAAGAATCTCTAAACTAGTTCTGTCCAGGTTTTACTATTTTACTTTAGTGTCTGACAGGCAATGGTAAAAATGTAGAGTTGCTGCTTAAGACAATTAGAAATAACATCAACAATAAATAATGATACTTCTGCTTGATCTGAGGACCTAACAAAACTGTTAACAAAAGGGCTTTCTCTCTCTAACTTCTATGACTAAAGGAAATGAAACCATCCATAGTGAAATAGTGAAAAATGGGATTCATGAATAGTGTTTTCAATATTAATCTTAAAACAACAACAACAAAATGAAACAGTACCCAGTTTATTTTGAACAGTTTGATTAAATGAGCCAAGAGATAACCACCTTTCTGGTGGTTAGACATGGCAGTGTTTTGAGCCTGGCCTACTCTGGGTTCTGACATACCGCCATTACTTCCTTCTGTACCTTCCTTCTCATCACTGTTACACCTTAAAGCCAGCCTTAAAGGAAATGCATGGCACAACTCAAATGACCATGAATGTCCCAGTGCTTTTTGAATATTCGTGATGGTGCTCTGAGCTGGTTAGTGTTACTACAAATTGAAAGAGGGAGGCCTGATTGGAACTTGCTCACTTTAACAGAGACTCTCCTGAGTAAAACATGCGCATATATGCATAACAAGAGACTTCAAAGGAAGAAACAGCACATTATCTGAAATTTTATCAATGAGATGGCTTTGGCTCCCGTGGTGTTTCTGAGGCTCTGCAGTAGCATTTCCTTCTAGAGTATGAATCCCGTGCTCTTGCATTTCACTGCTGGTGGAAGATATCCAAAAGCAGCCCAACAAACAATACCAATGAAAGAGTGAGGTGATTTGGAAGATGTTTTATCTCAGCACTGTAGAATCTGATGCAGATACTCAGTTTCATTTTCTTTATCAGCATTATTATTATTTATGGTTCTGTATGGTTGCCCATAAGACAAGTAAAGGATTCAAATCTTGTGTAAAGGTGTCCTGCCTCGGTTCCTCATTCCCCTTCTGGCATGGATAGAGCTCTTGTCTTCCATGTTTATACATAGGTGTGTGAAACCCATTTTTATCACTGACCTCACCACACTTGCTATTTTATTGTGACTTCACTGTATTATGCTTACATCGTGACCTTCCCTTCTAAAATGTGAACTCTAAGAAGAGGATAGCAAGCATTGCTTGTCTTTAAGGTCTCTACCGTCTTTTGAGCATTATGTCTCACACATTAAGAGTTGAATAAAATGAATGGGTGAATGAATGAATGAACAGATTGACAGTTGAACATAGAGGTGATAGATTTTTGTTATCTCTAGATATGTTCTAACATTAGACCTTCTCTAAACCAGCTCTTTTTAACAACAAGGGACATCATTACCATCTTTATCTTCTTAAAAAAAAAAAAAAGACTTCCTATCTTTCTCATTACAATGTGTATTATTTCATTAATTTCCATCTTGTTTTCTTTCTGTAGACACTGCTATAGATATATATGCTCTTTCATTCCTGATACTAATAATGTTTGAATTCTCTATTTTTGTTTTATCAGTCTAATGAGACGTTGGTCCATTGACTGATTTTTCAAAAGAGCCATATTTTGATTTTCTTTATTATTTGTCTGCTTTCTATTCATTAATCCCCATATATATGCTTATTATCATGTTCTTTCTTCTTATTTGAATCTTTTTAAAGTTTAGAAAGTCTTTCTATACAATGTTTTTGAAATAATTCACTTCCCAAGAGTGTCATAAGGAGTGTGGACAGTAGAGCTACTGATTCTCTATTTTACACTAGCTTCTAAATTCCTAACTTGCATTTATTTCCTTTAATGCTCTTGAGCACCTATGGAAGTTTATGTTAGCATTTTAGAACTTAGCCACATGGCCTCAGAAAAGTTGAGTCCATTTTCAAAGGCTCATAACTGGCTATGGCCCATTTAATACCAAACCGAGATCTTTTAGACCCTAAAATTTGGTTATTTCAACTGTCACACTTCTTCTAATCTCTGTGCAACATTCTTGACCATACCCTGGTAAATACTTTGAACTCAATAAATATAAATGTCTGAGTTTCTTTTTCTAAAATTGTAAACAACAACAAAAAAAAACAAATGCATATTTTTATTCTCCTCCATTAAAATAAAACTGACATGACAATGGCCTTGTGGGAAGGGAAAACAACAAGGAAATTATATTTCAAAGTTTGTTTTTTTTTTTTTTTTGACTTAACAGGAGATTGACATTCTGAGGAATGAAATATAGGAAATCATGAGATTCTGAGAAAAATGTGTCAGAATAAATTGTTTCCCTCACTTTCCCTTAGTTCAGAACACAGAGGCTAAACAGTGTCTGGGATTGGAGCAATTGTATGTGGCACCGTGAGGCATGTGGGGCAGGATGCAGCATCTTGGAATATACACCGTCTAAGAGACTTTCATTTGGTAAACAATTCATTTTACTTGCAAAACAAAAACAAAAAACAAATGAACAAAAATCCCCTCCAGAAGTGTAAAATGACTTGTCCATGGTCAAATAGTTCACTTGTAGCCATAGGTAAAAATACAGACAATGCCCACTGTCATTTACAAATAGTAGTACATACACATTTTATTCTGCAATCTGTCCTCTCCACCTTCAGCTTTTAAAGATTTATGTGTTTATTTATTTATCTATTTATTTATTTATTTGACAGAGAGAGACACAGTGAGAGAGGGAACACAAGCAGGGGGAGTGGGAGAGGGAGAAGCAGGCTTCCCGCTGAATAGTTAGCCCAATGTGGGGCTTGATCCCAGGACCCCAGGACCATGACCCGAGCCAAAAGCAGACATCCAGTGACTGAGCCATCCAGGTGCTCCCACCCTCAGCTTTTAAAAAGTGGGCTTCCAATGCAGTGTTCCAAGATTCCTTATTCATGTACAGCACCCCATGCTCCATGCAATACTTAATACCTTAATACCCACCACCAGGTTCACCCATCCCACCACCCCCCAATGATGTATTTTATGGTGACTAACATAATAAAATTAAAAAAAAAAACTGCAATAAATATAGAGATGTATATGTCTTTTTAAAAAAGCAGCCTTCCATTTCCATATTCAATAAAACAATAACCTCCAAAACATATTTACAAACATTAGCTAACGTTCTTTTAAAATATTTTCACAAATGTATTTGTGTCCCTTGTTTTATTCTCTTTGTTTATTTTTAAAAATAAATAAATATCAGAAATAAGGTAATGTATTAGTCAACTATCACCATGATAATGGCGCATAACAATCCAGCCCAAAGCTCGGTAGCTTAAAACACTACCCTAGTTTCACCTACAAATGCAGACTGGTGGGTACAGCTGGTCTACTCCAAGGCATGCAGCTCTGCTTCTCACTGCAAGTCTGGAGGTTGCCTGGGGCAGCTCGTATCCATGTCACTTTCAACCTTTTCCTGTGACTAGTGGGTATCCCGGGAATGTTTTTCTTATGGAAAGACAGAGAAGCAGAAACACATAAGATGTCTTAAAACTTACACTCAGACATGGTGCTGTTATCTCAACCTTATTATATAAACCAAAGCAAGTATAGGTAAAACCAGAGTGAAGTCATGGGTACTGATATCCCACCCATTAATGAGAGTAACTTAAAGATCTCATCCCCAGGGCATGGGTACAGTGTGGAATGAAGAAGTAAGGTCAATAGCCCAATCTCTTACAAGTTAAAACCCCCTATGAAGACTCCCTTGTATTCTGAGTTTGAGGCATAACCTTCCATACCATTAATTATATATGTTTTGTTAAAAAATGCATAATAATACCAAATGCATAATAATAATAATAACACAATAAATAATACTGTATAAATATATTTATATATGATATCATATTGTATTTACATTGTATATACTATATACATTGTTTCCCTTATACTCATCACTCAATAATATGTCTTGGATGACTTTCTCTATCAGTACATATACTTATAAATCATTGCTTTTAACTGTCTTGTGGTATTATAAGAGATGAATATACATATTTACATAGCCATTCCCCTATTATTAGACTTTACAATGAATTTATAATGGTTAGTATTATATACAGTGCTCTAATGAGCACTTTTGTACCTGCCTCCTTGTTTTTTCTCTAGGGTAACCAGTAGAAATTAATATTTTAGGTCATGTAGTCTATGAATTTCATGTTGTAACATCATTTTTCAAAATTACTTCTGATGTGGCCTATAAATCTGCATTTCCTCCAGCAGTGAATGGATACCTATACCTGTTCGTGTTTACCATCACTGACACTTACCAAGTAGTTCATATTTTTTTCTCCCAAATGGATGAAAAACTTGAATTTCTTAGTCAGGAATGTGAAATTATTTTTACTTAAACATTGGAACTTCATTCTCCACAATCCAAATTAACTTGGTGCTGTGATGTAAATATAGCACTTCTGAGAGTCCCTCACACACTTAGTGCCATTATTTCTCCTGTTTTCTTCCACTTCTACTGTTCTTCTACTGTAGCCCCAGAGTACACTATGAAGAGTTTTACCTTGTGTTGAAAATTATCTTTCTTGATATCATCTCCCTGGATCAATGCCCTGACTTCAACCCCTACTTCTGTCACATCCAAAATGGTTGAGACAATTTTAAGTTTCTCTAATCATCATTGTCTCAAATGAGTACTTCCCCACTCAACACAACAACCTCACCATGCACCATTCCCAAAGTCTAGAGCATGATCATCTCATTCATATCACTCTCTCGCATGGAAAACAAAAAACACCAGGCTCTAAGAAAATGAGCTGCTTCCTTATCTTAATATCAGTGCTGCAGAAATTAACAACATCCTGGGTTCCAGGATCTATGATGAATTATGTGAGTGTAAGAGATATAAACATGATGGTAGAGTGTGGACTGGGGGAAAGAGCCCTTGAGTAGCTTCTGGGAAAAACTGAACCCACACTCCCCCTTCTCCACATGTACTCTGTGAATTAATTAGTGCAGTAACACTGGGGAAACATATACACTTTCCTACCTCATTTTTTTACCTGAAAAATGAAAACAATGATCTGAAAAGATTGTGAGCATCTAAGTAAGTGTGTGTGCAGGTGACTGTTTCTGAAAACTACATCACTTCACATGCACACACAGCGTGAAAACACCAAAGTTAATTATTTTCACCAACATGGGATAAATTGGTCCATCTTCTCCAAAGGAAACTACTTAGTGCTGGATTTAATATCTATGTACCATCATTTTTACTAGTATTGGAATCATTCAGACAATTATAGATAAAGGTCAACTTGATCCAAGAAAAGCTTAAGACACCTGGAAGGAATGAGGGGTTGGATCATATTTGTCTTCTCATCATCTAGCAGTGTGAAAGAAATGTGCAGTCATGCATGTGCCATCTGAGGTGTTAAGGACAGTGCTCTACCTTAAAAACGAACAGATCTGATGAGCTCCCAGTGTTGCATGGTGGTGTTGAATCACTATACTGTGCCCCTGGTACAAATATTGCACTATATAACAACCTTTAATTTAAATAAAAACTTAAGAAATACTCTCCAGCTCCCAACACCCCCCCCCACAAAAAAAAAGAATAAAATTTTTGAAACTGAAACTCATAAAGCTGATTGTGGGTAGGATAGAGCCAGTGTGATTTTTCCTCATCCCCCACATCTCCTGAGGTCTTCCAACATGCCACTTCCTCTCTCAATGGATGGTCAGAGCAGAGGAGAGGGAAGGTTTGACACTGTGGCTCTTGACCAGTCGGGGGTGGCTGGGGTAGGAGAGGTCTCTTCTTTGTTGGAACCAAGATACTGGTGCCTGGTGCCTGTCTCAGTGCACACTTATCTAAGACATATAGAATTGTGGAATCTTATAGCACTGAGCCATCCAGGGCAGAAGAGGCCATGAAGGAAGTCTTAGAGGTCAAAAATCAGCATGTAGGCAACATGGAGGGAAGTGGTTCTGACAGGCAAGAAACAAAGTGTTTGCAAGCTGGGAAGGATATAAAAAGAGAAACACAGTATAGTCATGGTGGTATGTGATGAGGGTGTGTGATAACCAAGTGTTGAATATGCAAGTTATAATTGTTTATATAAATCTGCAACTTATATATCCACAAGTAGATTGACCTACTTTGAAAAAAGTAGGTAAGTATGGAAGGCAAGCCAGAACCATTACAGTCTGTCCCTAATCTTAGTCATCTCCAGCTCCTATCACTGTGTGCATCAGACGTCCCAACCTCACGCCCTGCAACCCACCTCACCAGATAATTGCAACTTATCCTCCTAAGGCATATACACTTCTGTACCTTTGCTCTTTTGTATTCTCTCTCCCATCTTCACGGGATGCTTCATCTGCTCTCTCTTGCTTGCAAAACTTCTACTTATGGTCCAAGTGTCAGCTAAATACAACCTCCACTGTAAAGCCATCCATGCCTTTTCAAGGCAAAGTTGGTCCCAGAAGCTTCCTGTTACAAGCCAGGTAGCCTGGCGAAGTGGTTTCTGAAAAATCCTAACTTTCTTTTCAAATTCTAACCTAGGAAACTGGAACAGTCTTTTAAACTTGCCCGTGACCTCTCTTAATCCCCAATGCCTGCCCCAGCCCCAAGACAGACTAGTGCCAGAATGGCTTTTCTAAAATACATCCTCCATCACACTTCATTCCCATAGGCATCATCTCAATATTGTTTGTGAAAATAACAGCCATAGAGTTTCATGGCACATCCAAAGCTTTTTATAAATGTGGAGCTTAAAGAAGCAAAGTGATTTGACCAAGGTCAGAGGGCTAATAAATGGCAGAGAGAGTGTTAGAACTCAGAACTGCCTGAATGTAAAGGGATGACCCACACAGCCCCTTTCTCCTGCACCATGAAGGGTGGCCCCTGCTTCCTGTGTACTCTCCTCTGAACTGGCAATGCCTGGGGCACTTTGGGAAAAAGATGTTATGTAAGCAACTAACATATTTCTCATGCACAATATGTCTTTGCAGACTGAGCTTATTTTAAACCAGCCATGAGAATGTATATTGGTGAACACATATTTGAGTTAACAGATGGGAGTGGGCACCTTTGTCACTCACAAATATAGCACTTTGACCAACTGTGGAGATAACTCAAGTGTAGAAAAGTACAGCTTATATTTCTCACCCATTTTCCCTTTTATAATCTTCTCTGCCCCTAACACACACACTATCCCTTCCTCTCAATCTCTGTCTCTCACACACACACACACACACACACACACACACACACACATGCCATGAGCAAGTCTCCTTGTCCATGGAAGAGGGATACATAGAGCAAGATTTTTATAATTCAGGCACAGCTATCGTGGCACTAGTTTGGCTCTTGTTTTTATTCCTTCCTACTGAACCAGAATGTGAAGGTTCAAAATTCAAGGTGGGTCAACCTCCAGTGCATTTTCATGTAGACTCTTCATGAAGAATCCAGTGCCTGGAGAAGAGATACTCACTTCTATTCACACTGATGGCACACTGCATTTACCTCTTGAGTGGCACAAACTGTAGTATTATATAATTCCCCTGTTTGTATCCCGATCCTCAACCCAAGTGTGAACCTCTCCAAATGGGACATTTTTCAGTTGTTACCCATTTTCCTAGTCCACATGATAGTGTCTAGCACTTGAGTCACACATAAAACATGTGGAAAAGGAACATTCTGGGTCTGGAGTGGTAGGTGATTCTTTGCCTCAAGGTGGATGTGAAGGGTCCCTCCAAAGTCCTGAGGGTGGTCGTGTGCCAGATGAGTTAGATCTCCTATGTAGAAGTAGAGTTAGGGTCAAAGGCAAGAGGTTTGAGCAACCTGAATTCATGCTGACATAAAGACGATATCCCTAAAGAACATACTAGGAAAGGAGTTTGAGCATCGTCTAAGGAAATGAACAGCACATCACGGGAGATTTTGAGCAGATGGAGAATGACATCTTGTTTTGAGTAGAGTCAAGAATCAAAAGCAGTAAATTCAGATAAACCTCAAAGGTCCCGTCATCTTTTTGCATCTAGAAAAAAAAAAAGATATTTATGTATAGATATATAGGTAATATAATCTAGAAAGTACTACATATATCATATATATCATGCTGGTCTTTACTTTTTCTGTTCCTCTAAACATCCAGTTCTTTTGTTGTCAGTCTCCATCTAGGATGTGAGTTCCACAGAGACCTTGTTTTCCTCTCTGTGACGTCCCGGGCATTGAGAAGTGGGCTCTCCGCAGACATTTGCTAGGCTGAGGAATAAATAAGCAGGTCACTGCATTGGAACTACTTTGAAGTGGGTAGGAATTAAAATCTGTTTCATTATGTCATTTTCACAAAGCCGGGTGTTTGGTAGATTCTCATTTTAAAATTGGGCAGTAGAAGAGGCTGAGTAATTTGTCTGAGTATATGCTCCCCCTACGTAGATGTGCTGCTCACAGCCCTTCTGGCTCCCTTTATGCACCCTTGCCTTTTTCCACGCAGGTCCCAGCCGCTACACTTTCTTGTTGCTGCACCTAAGAAGAGATTCAAATTGAGATATCACCTTACACCAGTTAGAATGGCCAAAATTAGCAACACAGGAAACAATGTGTGTTGGAGAGGATGTGGAGAAAGGGGAACCCTCTTACACTGTTGGTGGGAATGCAAGTTGGTGCAGTCACTTTGGAGAACAGTGTGGAGATTTCTCAAGAAATTAAAAATAGAGCTTCCCTATGACCCTGCCATTGCACTACTGGGTATTTACCCCAAAGATACAGATGGAGTGAAAAGAAGGGCCATCTGTACCCCAATGTTTATAGCAGCAATGGCCATGGTCGCCAAACTGTGGAAAGAACCAAGATGCCCTTCAATGGACGAATGGATAAGGAAGATGTGGTCCATATACACTATGAAGTATTATGCCTCCATCAGAAAGGACGAATACCCAACTTTTGTAGCAACATGAATGGGACTGGAGGAGATCATGCTGAATGAAATAAGTCAAGCAGAGAGAGTCAATTATCATATAGTTTCACTTATTTGTGGAGCATAACAAATAGCATGGAGGACATGGGGAGATGGAGAGGAGAAGGGAGTTGAGGGAAATTGGAAGGGGAGGTGAACCATGAGAGACTATGGACTCTGAAAAACAATCTGAGGGTTTTGAAGGGACGGGGAGTGGGAGGTTGGGGGATCCAGGTGGTGGGTATTGGAGAGGGCACGGATTGCATGGAGCACTGGGTGTGGTGCAAAAATAATGAATACTGTAACGCTGAAAAAATAAAAAATAAATTAAAAAATAAAAAGAAGAGTACCCAGCACCCCAGGACCCACTGCTTGAGCAGGTGAAGTAGAGGAGGGAAAAGTGCATTTCCTGAGGTCTGTAATGATACCATATGTGCTTAAATTTTATCTACTGCTGGATCCTGTGGCTCATTTCCTCTTGGAAATATTTCTCTTAAGTGCGAACATGGATTGCTAGAGATGTTTGTATTGATGGAAAGATTCTGGCACAAATATTGAGTACTAATGGCTTCAGGTTGTCTGAGCCCCAAGGGCAGTGTCTATTGACTTCCTTGAGGGGATAGATCATTTATACAACAGACCTGGTGAATGTCTCCTTCTCACAAAGACCACAACAACCCCAGACACTGGCCCCAGGGAACAAATATTCATAGAGCTATTCACTCATTTGAAAAGTGTTAAGAGGCATTATTATATTTTGTGTGTGTCAGGAATAATACAGCATGTAAGTATGGGCACAAAGCATATTAAGATCTCAGCAATAAAGACCAGGTAGAGGAGATGGATTTTATTTGGAGAATTTGGGGGACTGCTAATACAGCTTTTCTGTAGGAGCAATCTTCCATGTTCATCAGAGCATGGTGAACCCTGGATTCCTTTATCTGTCCTTTCAATATTAATTAATAACCTATGGGCAGAAGACATGAACAGACACTTCTCCAATGAAGACATACAAATGGCTATTAGACACATGAAAAAAATGTTCATCATCACTAGCCATCAGGGAGATTTAAATCAAAACCACACTGAGATACCACCTTACACCAGTTAGAATGGCCAAAATTAGCAAGACAGGAAACAACGTGTGTTGGAGAGGATGTGAAGAAAGGGGAACCCTCTTATAGTGTTGGTGGGGATGCAAGTTGGTGCAGCCAATTTGGAGAATGGTGTGGATATTCCTTAAGAAATTAAAGTAGAGCTTCCCTATAACCTTGCCATTGCACTACTGGGTATTTACCCCAAAGATACAGATGGAGTGAAAAGAAGGGCCATCTGTACCCCAATGTTCATAGCAGCAATGTCCACGGTCACCAAACTGTGGAAAGAACCAAGATGCCCTTCAACGGACAAATGGATAAGGAAGATGTGGTCCATATACACTATGGAGTATTATGCCTCCATCAGAAAGGATGAATACCCAACTTTTGTAGCAACATGGATGGGACTGGAAGAGATTATGCTGAGTGAAATAAGTCAAGCAAAGAGAGTCAATTTTAATATGGTTTCAGTTACTTGTGGAGCATAACAAATAACACGGAGGACATGGGGAGATGGAGAGGAGAAGGGAGTTGAGGGAAATCAGGGGGAGATGAACCATGAGAGACTATGGACTCTGAAAAACAATCTGAGGGTTTTGAAGGGGCGGCAGGGGTTAGGAGGTTGGGTGAGCCTGGTGGTGGGTATTGAGGGCACGTATTGCGTGGAGCACTGGGTGTGGTGCAAAAACAATGAATTCTGTTACACTGAAAAGAAATTTAAAAAAAAAACACACACACAAAAACCCTATGGTTCTGGCAGAAGTGTCACTTCTTAGCAATAGAAACTTGGGCAGTTTCTTTAGCCTCACTGAGCCTTATTTTCCTCTTCTATAAAATGAGGATAAAAAATAATAGTGAGACTATCAGAATGCAGTGTATTAATGCACAGTAAATGCTTATAAGACTTCCATAAAGGTTAGCTGTTACTATTTTCTAATCATGGGGCCAATTACCTAAGCGTGGAGAAAAAAACAAAAGAATTAGGTATGTGAAGACTGACAGCATAATGCAAGGCAGCAGGAGGCAACATCCTCATTTATCCAAAAGCCATTCCATAGATCATCAGATTTCAGAGAGTGTCCGGGAGTAAACGGAGAAACGATCCAGAGCCTCACACTTCCTTCCCTACCCACCATTGTTTACCATTATAGGGCTTTGGAGTCCCACTGAAAATATAGTTTGATCCATTGTTTCCACCTAACATTAGGAGACTACATATTTCGTGTCATTAACTATTTTTTTGCTCATGGGTTCAAGGTCAATTGCACAAAAATGAATAGTTACAGTCTTTGATACATGCAACCCTCTTTACTAGTCCATGCAAGGTGTTCTTTTCTTTATTCTCTGTGAATAACAAACACTATTAAAAGTTTTATAAGCAACTTAATACCAGCATAAAAATGTTGATCCCTCTGTGTGATCTTCCTCCATTCACTGTACCTCCTGCCCCCACCCAGCATAACCACGATTCCAAATTATCATTCCCTTGTTTTGCATTAATTTTTTTTTTTGCATCTATATGTATCCGAAGAAAGTACATTTAGGTATTTGGTAGTTTTTCTGACCTTATTTTTGAAAGATCTTAGGCTGTAGGGGTGCCTGGGTGGTTCAGTTAGTTAAGCAACTGCCTTGGGCTCAGACCATGATCCTGGAGCCCAGGGATCAAGTCAGCAGGGAGTCTACTTCTCCTTCTGCCTCTCCCATCTCTCATGTTCTCTCTGTCTCATTCTCTCTCTTTCAAATAAATAAAATATTTTTAAGAGAAAACATCTTATGCTGTGTATCTTGAGACCTATCTTTTTATTGAAAACTATGCAACTGAATTTTTTTCACACTATTGATGGAACAGCTCTAATGCTATATTGAATATACATTAAATCACATATCCATTCTTGTGTCAATGAGAGTTTGAGAAATTTCGAGGATTTTTATATATTTTTTAGTCACCCTATTGATATACAATCTCCTAGCCAGTAGATTTCTTTCTTTTTCTTTTTCTTTCTTTCTTTATTATTATTATTTTTTTTTTACTTCTCAACTTTGACTATTTGAATGTCTGAGGAATGATGTCTTATGATCCTTACTCATACTTCCCTGAATATCAATTCAGAGAAAGATATCCTCATATGTTTATGTGTATCTTCTGGCCAATAACCATATATTGAATAAGTTTCTCAGAATCACAGCCACAGGCTGGTATTCAGGGCAAAATCATTCAGGTTTTAAAACCTAGCCCTTCCTTGCAGTGTGGTCACACCGGAACAGCTGCCTTTGGTATTGATGTGGCTGGCGGCTCTGAGAGTTCTTTGAACTTCTTGCTCATTTCACTGGCAAGAGATCTGCACTCTCATGATGAGATATTTATAAATGGTCCTCCAAGCTAGATTCTTTGGGTAAGAAAAAAAAAATCTTTTAATAACTTTACAGGAAAAAAAAATGAGAAGAAAGTCCAGCTTCATTTTGCATAATCATATAATTTGAGTTAGAAGAAAACTAGAAATAGGTGTAGCCTCTCCCAGTTCTCTGCTTTGCTACTATATTTTAGAGTGCAGAAAAGTAAGAATCCTACTGCAAAGCGAGTTTCTCAGGGTATCAGTATCCTGATGGAAGAGCGGCAACCAGAACTCAATATACAAAGGGTTCAGTTGTCCATTGCTCTGTGACAAAGCACCCCAAAGTCCAGTGACTTTAGACCTTATTTATTTACTCATAATTTAAATGCTTATCTTATTTACTCATAATTCTATAGGTTTTCAGTGTGGCTGGGCTTAACAAAATATTTCTCACCTTGTACTAGACACACTTGGAGTAACTTTTGTGGTTTCAGTTAGCTAATGGCTGGTTGCTTTAATGGTGGTAAGCTGGATGGCTGGCCTCTCTTCTTTGTGGTCTTGTCCTTTATTAGACTTGTTTGGGCTTCTCCTGGTGACAAAAGAGATTCTGACAGAAGAGGAGATAATTTCTCGTCTGTAAGCACATTTCAAACCTCTGCTTCTTCACATTTGTTAGGTGTACTATTGGCCAAATCATATCACATGGTCCAGGCCAGATTTAATGGACGGAAGGAGGGACTTTGACTCCTGAAGAAAGAAACAGTAAAGTGATATTTGTTTTCACAATATAAGTTTACTAGTTTAATTAACTGACCATATTGCTGACAGCAGTTTTAGGTGTCAGAATGTAAACAGAATGTACGGGATTTCTCACATACTTGCTGTCCCCACTCTCTGCCCACAGTTTCTCCTAATATTAATACTGTGTATCTGTGTGGTGCATTTGTTACAGTTAATGCACCAATATTGATACATTGTTATTAATAAAACCATAGTTTCCATTAATGTTCACTAGCTGTGTTGTAGTTTTAGGTTCCACTTAATGTGTAAAGTCATGTGTCTACCACTGAACTATCATACCTCATAGTTTTACTGCATTCCACACCCCCTGTTTCTCCCTCTTCTGACCTTCACCCCCAGACGCTACAACTGCTGACCTTTTCCCAGGTGTCACATAGTTGGATGGTCGCACCATGTATCATCTTTTCAGACTGGCTTCTTTCCTTTAACAAAAATCTTTTACAGTTCCTCCCCGACTTTTCATGGGTGAAGAGCTCATTTATTTTTATTGCTGAATACTAGTCAACTATACTGCCACTTTTACCCATTCACCTACCAAAGTACGTCTTGATCATATCCAGATGATGACAATTACAAATAATAATGCTGCTAAAAACGTTCATGTACAGATTTTTACGTGGACATAACTTTCCAGCTCATTTGAGTAAATATCTGGGAGCACGATCACCGGTTTATATAGTAACAGTATGTTTACTTTGTCGTAGAAATTGCCAAACTGTCTTCCAGAGTATCATTGGACTCCCACTGATGAGTGAGAGTTCCTGTTGCTCCCGAAGCCTCACCAGGCTTTGGTATTGTCAGTGTTTTAGATTTCAGCCATTCTGCTGGGAGGGTGGTAGTATCTTGCTGCTGTTTTAACTTGTCACTCCCTAAGAGCAAATGGTATTGAGCATCTTTTCATATGTTTATTTGGGATCAGTATTAATCTATAGATCAAGCTGGGAAGAAACTGTATTTAAAACCTAAAGGAAGGGATCTATAGGCTTTTTTTGCAGTCTACAACACAGATACGTGTTTTCAGCAACAGTGTATCTCTTCTTAGTGTATAACAGCTATATGCAGTTTAAATACAGGGAATTACCTGATATTTACCACCTCTTAGGTACAAGCCAGAAAGTAGCACATATTATTTCAAGTAATCTTCCTTCAAACACCTAGTGCTGGGCATTAAGATGGTCACTTCAAAGCCAAATGAGTCAAGTTTTCAATGAAATCTTGCTAGCATTGTTGCTAGCTTTGCTTGATCCCCCAGTTCAGGCCAAGTGTCCCAAGCGACCGTGCCAGCAGTCCTCCAGGTTTGGCCAAGAGAAGTACTAGAAATACACCAAAAGGCAGGAGAAAAAAAGTAGCAAGGACATTTCTCTCTTTCTCTTTCTGCCACAGGCTGTGTGTCTCACAGTTGCTGTGTCTGATGTGAAGCGTCAACTCTCAGCAGACAGGTCCACCGTGCTTCATTATTGTGTAAACTCTGGTAAAATGCCCCTTCCTCTGTGTCACCAAGAGATAATAGAGGCCCCCTCCCTGTTAATATTTCAGCTGCCTTTCTCTCTGTTGCATGGCCTTTCCATATCTTTCATCACCTGTGAGTCTAATTCCCGGTATGAAACCCATCTCCATTATTTATGGCTAATATTTTATTTTCTTTGCTTGGACTCTGATTCATACAGCAGCTTTCCCAAATTTCCATAGATTTTTAGAGATAAAGATAAAATGTAGGCCCAGATTGAATTCCCAAGCCTCCCATTCCATGCTGCCTCTCCTGTGAAATATTTATATATAATGCAGAATAAAACTTCTAAAAAATAATTGATGCCCTCAGAAAGATTTGAGCACACATTGCCTCTGTAAAATGAGAACAATAGCATCCGAAATAAAAATAAATATCAATTTGATTCACCAGTTTAAAGACAAATTCAAAGAAAGCCCTCAGGAAGTAAAACAAACAGTGAAAGAGATGGATATTTGGAGAGGAAACATTTACAGCTTACCTAGAAGGATTTTTAAAATCATGTAATATATGTACGGCTTCTAATAATAGAGAAGCAGTTTGATTGAACTGCCTTGTTCACAAATAACACTTATAAAAGTTGCCCAAAAGATTAAAATGATAATAGAATACTTTTTAGAGAGTCTCCCAAGGGGAAAAGAAATGAAAACCATATCAACTGTACCAGGAGAGATTTGAAATTGTGTGTTTCTTTTTCTTTCTTTTCCTTCCTTCCTTCCCTCCTTTCTTCCTTCCTTCTTTTCTTTTGTGGTTATCCCTCAATCTCCACAGACTGTTTGGGGGGTAGAAAGTCACAATCTTTGTGATGTCAAAGTAAAGAGTTAGAGGCAGGAAGGACAAAGGACAGGCGGTAGGGAAAAGAGCTCCAGAAAGGGACGAACGAGAGAAACTCTGACACATTGTGCATCAAGGACCTTGGGAGACACCGAGGGACTCAGTGAAGAGGCAGAAGCTGGAATCGGAAAGAACTTAGAAGAGCGTTCAGGGGCTCTTCAGAGACAAACACAAGTGAGCAGACAACAGGGCAGATCAAATTTACAGGAATTTCGTGGAGTAAAATAAATCTAAAACAACATGCACAAAAGAGTACATTCTTTATGGTTCCATTAATGAGATGTTCCCAAACAGGCAAAACTAATCTATGGTTAACAAAAATGGGAAAGGTAGTTGGTTCTCTGCAGGAGTGGAAACTGCCTAGGAAGAGACATCATAGAAATTGTTTCTATCCTGAGAAAGAGATCAGATATATAAGTGTATGCTACTTGTTAATATTTATATGCAACTAATGAATTGTTGAACAAAAAAATTATATGCCTAAAATATGTGTTTTTCATTGTATAAAAAGTTTACTTCAAAAATTGCATAAGTTCTATGCACAATAATACAGCACTATATTTCAATACCGCTAAGAAAATATTATCAGAATTACCCAGTTCAAGTTAGAATACTTGAATATAAGGGAATAAACTCTTTAAATATCAGTCAATTATTAATCCCTAAACAGGCACAGGCCCAAGAAGGTTTATGAGATCAAGTATTAAAATACATCTAAAGCAATCCTACTCAAATCCCAAATTAAAATACTTGACCTCATAAAGTATTTTTAATACTCAGGTATTAAAAATACTTGTATCTCACATAAATTTATTACATACATTTTAAAAATTTATTACATAAATTTTTCTAGAATAGAGAAAAAGGTGAAAAGTTCCAGTGCAGGGGCGCCTGGGTGTCTCAGTGAGTAAAGCACCTGCCTTTGGCTCAGGTCATGACCCTGGGGTCCTGGGATGGAGCTTGGCTCCAAGCTGGAGATGGAACCTGCTTATAATTTCCCTCTGCCCCTCTCCACTGCCTGTGCATGTTCTCTCTCAACAAAAACAAAAACAAAACCAAACAAAAAAAAAATGCCTTTATGATCTGAATCTATGGGGACTCAGAAATGCTACTAAACTGCAATAAATTAAAACACAGATGAGCTCTTCAGAGAAAAGCATAAAGGTTTAGATTACTTAGGTTTTACTTTGACAAAGTGCAACTCGATTTTAAAATATAGTTTTGTTTAAAGTTACCATTTTAAATAGAATTTGTGTTGTTTATTGTTGTGATGCACTTTTTAGAAATATTAAATATTAGATCACAAAATGTATTAGTTGTTGCTCTTTTTATTGTTGTTTTCCTAAAGGCACCACATGCCAGAATTGCCCTGTTTCTGTTCACTCCGTATTCGCTTTGCCTGTTATCACTGAAGGAAAGATATTTTTGCAAAACCCTTTTCAGAGCTTCAACATTTTCTCCAACAAACTTCTAATCTTTTGATGTTAAAATATATATATCTTGCATTCATTATTTCTATTTAATTTTTTAAATCTTGTTGAAATGATGAAAAAAGTTTTCAATGTTTTTGTTTCATATCTCTGGCTAGTATTTCAAAGATAACCACCTTTCCCACCACCTTCAAACTCTGTGCCTTTTCTCTGATTTTTATTTGCTCTTGCAGATCTTTATAACATACGTCACTAACTGGCACTTTATTTTATTTTAATTTTATAATTTTTCATTAACTGTATCTCCCAATAGAATATAATCTGTATGTGATGCCAGGATTTTACTCATTTGACTTCACTATTATATTCCAACAGACAAAATAATTTCTGACCTGTAACAGTTGATTTAGTATTTATTGAATGAATGAATGATTTTAACATTCTTCCAATGCTTTTACTAACTCCTAAATTTCTATATTTTCTGTGATAGCTGTCATTTTGTTTTGCAATCTGTTTATATTTTAATATCAGATGACTGAACTAACTGACAATTAGCTGGAGATAGACCAAGGTTAACTACATGGGTGATGATTGACAGTCTGTGCTAAACAGAGGGGCATGTTTAAGAGGGAATTAATATAATTCATCAGACCACTGTAATATTTTCCTTTCCTTTCAGTTCTTTTTTTTTTTTAAGATTATTTATTTATTTAATTAATAGAGATCACAAGTAGTCAGAGAGGCAGGCAGAGAGAGAGGGAAGCAGGCTCCCCACTGAGCAGAGAGCCTGATGCAGGGCTCGATCCCAGGACCATGGGATCATGACCTGAGCTGAAGGCAGAGGCTTTAACCCACTGAGCCACCCAAGTGTCCCTCCTTTTGGTTCTTTAGAGGTAATCTCAAATGCTGACTCACGTTAGGAATACTTAGATAATGAGCATCCCACTCAGCAATATGTTAAAAAAAAATAGAAGACCAAGCTTAAACAAAATATTTTAATTCTAAGAATGCAAGGAAGCTTCAGTAAAAGAAAGTATATCAATGTATTTCACCTCCTTAAAATATTATGCAAGGAAAACAAAATAGGCTCATCTAACCAGACAGTTAAAGCACATACCTGAGTAAATAAAGAAATCTACTTAGTTCAAGGATGACAAGAATCAATATTGTAAAGACCATCTCCCTCCCCAAATTGATCTATACATCTAAAGCAATCCTACTCAAATCCCAATAGGACTTTTCATGGATTTTGACAAAGTGCTTCTAAAATTGATAAGTATTAAATATATGTATAAAATTCATAAAATGCAAAATTCTAGCTAATATTTTGTTTAGAAAATGAAATTAGTTTGATCAGAAACCATATATATATATTGAATATATATATATATATAGTGTGTGTGTGTGTGTGTGTGTATACACACACATTTAAGTAACATGGAAAAGGATATTAACTCCAACTGTATACATACAGACTGGTTATTAGAACAGAAAAGGGAGTCCATAAATAAATGCTCAGGCATTTGGAAATTCTTTTAAGAGGAAGACAGACACCTGCTCTACAACCATCCGTGCGCCATCACTATTGACGTCTGTGTGGATGGTGCCCCCTAGCGAGTTAGACCTTGCATTACATGCAGGTCAGGAAGTTCTGCCTTTCAGAGCCTCGAGAAAGGAGCAGATTAATTAATGCATTGTTTGGGATCATTTAGTCATGGATTTGGAGAACAAAAGAAGTTGATCAACACTTCATTCACTTACACAAATAAATACGTGATTAAAGAACACCGTCTTTCAAAAGAACTTCAAAAAATGTTACCAGAAATTATATGAGAACATGACTTAGTGTAAGGAGCTTTCTTTAAGAAGACACAAAAGGAAAATCAATGTAGGAAAAGATTGAAAAATTCAACTGAATCACCCGTAACTTCATTTATATGATGAAGGACCTCATAAACACATATTAAAAGACAAATAAAATACTGGGAAAAATTACATGCTGGAATATATTGTATTGTGGAAAATATGTATAGAACATGTCCAAATAAATTTGAAAACCATATAACTTTTAAAATTCCACAAGTTAAATTTCTTCCAGAGAAGAATAAATATAAATTATAAACAAAATTACAACTCTGAGGTACTTGTTTTCCAGAAAGGATTGGCGATGTTTAAAATATTGAATCATATCTGTTAGCAAGTTTATGGAATCAGCATATATGCTCTCATAAAATGCTACTGCAATGGAAATTTGATAAAGTTTAACTTTATATTTCCATTAAAAGTGGAAGATTCATACACTGAAAATAAATTTTAAAAATGTGAAACACACACACAAAGAATAAAAATATTTACTATAATAAAAAATAGAAGATTCAAATAAACCATCATTAATCCATATCACAAAAAAAGTAGGAAAGTGAGTTATAACTCTGTGCACCAACCAGAAAGATTTTTTTCAGATTTTAATGTATTGAAACCAAAATTCAGAAAGTCGTTTTATATTATACAATTAAAATGAAATGCATAAATTCACGAAGCATGTGTATATTTACATGCACTCGTACACACACACACACACAATCTCCAAACTTGCTTTTTTAAAGATTTTATTTATTTATTTATTTGACAGACAGAGATCACAAGTAGGCAGAGAGGCAGGCAGAGAGAGGCAGGCAGAGAGGCAGGCAGAGAGAGAGGAGGAAGCAGGCTCCCCGCTGAGCAGAGAGTCCGATACAGGGCTCGATCCCAGGACCCTGGGATCATGACCTAAGCCGAAGGAAGAGGCTTAACCCACTGAGCCACCCAGGACCCCCTGCCTTGTAGTTTCTATTGCAAATAATGGATGTTGTTGTCCCCTGCGCTCTAAGTGATATAAGCCTTCAACTTACGGCTGCTCTCCAGATCAAACCATGTCTTTTTTCCTCCTCGAATTTGGGAAGGTTTCAAAGAAGAGAACAAGAGAGAAAGGGTGATAAAAGACGTGTGTTTCCCTGAATATCAGTGCAATGTTGCAGCTATGTGAGCAACCGGCTGCTGGGCTGCTTGCAACTTCTCGACACGTTGCGAACCCTGTCTCAAGGGCTCCACTATTTAATATCAAACTTTCTTTCTGGAGTCTCTTTCTTCAGTCACAAAACTTCAGAAAGAATGAACAATAGTTTCTAGATGAGAGTCCTGACTGAACCCCATCCTCTCTCACAGGTCCAATATGCAATCTGTCCATAGTGGCTTACCTTGATTGGTTTTACACATTTAATATTTGGCTTCTAGGATAGGGAGAATAAAGGAAGAAGAAAAGGGACTGAAGCTCCTCTCACGCCGGAGAGAGGGAACATGCATCATGTTTTTGCGACAAAATTCTATTCAGAATCCAAGGAAAATCATTTGTGACTGTTTAGCCAATTTTTTAAACAATTTCAAAAGATCAGATAGAAAGATGATATTACCACACTGCTTGCTACACAGCCATCTTTATCAGCACACAGACCCTCATATCACCACCCAGCCTCATACAGCCACACATGCTCCTGCTGGCACACACACACTTAAATGCCACAAATACGCTTACCCACAGACACACATTCTCTCTGAATGCATCACTTTGATAGTGTGATTTATAATAAGAAATAGATATTTGCTCCTCAGCCTCATTTCTGGCAGAGAACTCCTAAAATCCTTGAGAATTTTTGAATGATGAGAGCAACAAAGGTGTTTCTTATTATGTTCATAAGGTGATTTTTGGACCACACCCTTGAGTGGGAGCTGGTTGTCAGGGCAACCAATTTGTGATTCAAGTGTTGGAACTTTGAGTTCCACCCCCTGACTTCTGGGGATGGGAGAGAAGCTGGAGGTTGAGTCAGGTGTCTATGGTCAATGATTTCATCCATCATGCCTGTGTAATGAAGCCTCCATAGAAACCCAAAAGCATGGAGTTCGGAAAGTTTTCAGGTTGCTGAACCTATGAGGATGTGGAGAGAGCGGCCTCCCTGGAGAAAGCATGCTCTGGCTCTATGCCTGGCCCTGTGTATTTCTTCTCTCTTACTGTTCCCAAGTTATACCTATCCTTTTATAATAAGTTGGTAATCTAGTAAGTAAAATAATTATCGTAAATTCTGTGACCACTCTAGCAAGTTAAATGAACCTAAGGGGTAAGGGGGGATCATAAGAACCTCTGATTTATAGCCAGACAGTCAGAAATACAAGTAGCAATGCAGACTTGCAACTGGCATCTGAAGTCTTGTGGGATGGAACTCTTAACAGGTGGGGTCTGCAGCTGGCCAGGTAGACAGTGTTAGAATGGAGTTGAATTATGGAGCACCCAGCTTGCGTTTCAGGGAATTGTTCCTTGTTGTTGGGGGCACCCTCCGTTGCATTTGGGCCCAGGAACCCTCAAATATACACTGACACATATGCATATATCCATAAATCCATGAAACCACAAATGCACAGACTCTCTCTCTCACACACACCCACACCACCCATTGTTTTCAACCAGATGTGACTCTGCAGCAAATCATTTTCGAAGCAAAATGCATAATCCAACAGAAATGACCCTTATCAGGCAAAGGTCAAAGGGGCAGCATGTTATTTTTCTTATTTTGGCAAGGGAAGATACTCAAGATAAAGAGAACAAGTTAAAAGGAAGCTTTCCTTGCTTCCAGCTTCTCCCAGATCCTACTTGGCTCCCAACCCATGCCCTCTGGATTTAATGGCAGTGTAGGGCTCCCAACAGTGTAATGGTTCTACCCTGAATGTTTGCAAGGAGAGGAGGCATTCCTAATCTTTGACTATTGCTGGCAAGCCTCCCAAGTTTGTGAAATCAGAAGCAGGTTAAGAAGCCATGGGGTCTGTATGCAGCGTTCGCACCCCTAACCACTGTCCTGCCCTGCCTGTAGCAAAAGCATTCCCAGCCCACGCTTCTCCTTCCAACCTCAGTGGGACTCAGAGCTTCAGTCTCTGGGACAAGGCAAATGCCACTGTTTTGGTATCAGTAGGAAAATCTACCACTTTGTTTTTTTCCCTTTTACAGAAGAATATGCAGTGTTGCCAAATAAAGTATAAGAAACACATCCAACTTTGAATTCTAGGTAAACAATTAATTTAGTTTAAGTATGATCCAAAACTAAATGGGACATACTTACTTTAAAACTTGTCTATTTGAGATTCAAATCTACCTGGACAGACTGTTTTTATTTGCTAACTCTCACAAGTCAAACTCTAAGAGAGAAAGGACAGAGTAGAAAAAGAACAATTTAAATTAAAAATTCTAACTTAATATCTAAAAATTAAAACTGAGTGTAAGACACAAAAACAAAAAATTGAACTAGGGAACACATCAGGCACCCAGATCGTGGCTTCTAAAACCATTTTCTCAGAAGAGGAACAAGGGCTCCTTGGAGAAATGGCCAAATCTAGAACTGTGCCAGGAAACTCAGAAGATGAGCCTGAAGCAGCTCTTCAGGCCTGAAATTAAGAAGTACTAAAACAAAATGCAAGAAACAAAGACATACACAAAGGAAACCTCAATGAAGTGATTTATCAAGGAGCCATTGAGAACAACAACAACAAAAAGAGCTTCCAGTGGCAGAATCTGGAGCCACTTGGGGAGTAAAAGAAATGAAGTAGCTTCATACTATTAACCAAAGAGTAAGATAAATATCCATGAGGCCACACTGGTATAAATATATGACTCAATCAATCAATCAAAACCTTTTATGCAGAGTTCCAAATAATTTATGTAGGCACTAACCAAATGATTTATGTAGGCACTAGCCTCTCAAGGAAGTGAAGTGTAACCACTCCCCACCCTCCTTGCCTTACCTGGGTGCTGCAAGTAAAGAACAACTTTGAAGCGGAGAAGCCTGCAAGATGCCCTACAGCCCACGCTCAAGCTCACCTCAGCAGTGATAAGCTGTGCTGGTGCTGGTCGTGTGAGAGTCAATGGAAAAGGTGCTTTGCCTCTGCAGTCTTCCGTCCCCAAACTCCCAACTCCAGTTCAATCCTGAGGAAAACGTCAGACATGTCCCAGTAGAGGAGCATTCTACAAAATACCCAATCAGTATTCCTTAAAACAGCCAAGGTTATCTAAAGCAAGGAAAATCTGAGAAACCGTCATCGTTCAGAGGAGCTTGCGGAGACATGAAGGCAAAATGTGCTGTGATATCTTAGAGAAGGTCGTGATACAGAAAAAGAACATTAGGTGAAAACCTGAGGAAATCTGAATAAAGTGTAGACGTTATGTATTAATAGTGTACCAATATTTATATGTGACAAGATCAGTAATTGTACTAACTGTGCTATAAACCAGGGACAGCTGGTTGTGAGGTATATGGGAGTCTTTGTTATTATCGCCATAATTTTCTGAAAACAATCCTAAATGAAGTTTATTTTATGAGTTAAATCAGAGTAGGCAGTCAAGGAAGACCTACATATGGAAAACTCTTCCACCACAAAAGGGATTTTTAGGATACCTAAAAGCCACCCTAATGACATGTCACTTGTTTGGGAGCTTTGCATGGGACTCTGTCCATGGTGACGGAAGGAAGAAATCTCTGCTCTGACCCACCCAAACAGGAAAACCAACTCCTGGTGCTTTCACAAGCTCTACCTCTGCCTCTATATTTTGAACAAATACGATATGAATCATGGATAGGTTTTACTGCAATACGGATATAATTATGTCCAGAGAACAAGGAATGTTGAAATATTAGCCTCCTCTCCATAGCGTTCAGGAAGAAGGTAAACATGCAAAACCTAGCAATAAAGAACCACAGATGCTTGCCTCATGATGCGGACTTCTCGTAAAATCTTGTTTGGGTGAAATATTTGAAGATTTGGACAA
The DNA here is from genome assembly GCF_030435805.1 of Mustela lutreola. Lineage (NCBI taxonomy): Eukaryota > Metazoa > Chordata > Mammalia > Carnivora > Mustelidae > Mustela > Mustela lutreola. The sequence goes on along the minus strand of NC_081292.1, from coordinate 6,209,654 downwards.
TACAGTAGGTTTTTGGCTCCTATTTCTCCTATTAATCTAACTTGTAGATTTTGCCATCCTGTTGACTAATCAGATGAAGGAAGGAAGAGAAAGAAGAAGTGCACGTGAAATGGCTGTGCTTTAGGGAGACCAGCTGTCTCATGGCTGCCCGAGTGAGGAAAGCCAAGCAGAATGGCAGATGCAGAGGCAGAGTTTCTAGTCTTGTTCTTGAAGACAGTGGCCCTGCCTGTTACTAAATGCAATCCATTGAGTGTTTCAGATTTTGATCCAATTAGAAATGCCTTCCTCCCTGATGGTGGCCTTTCAGGAACTTGGCAGAGACAGGCCTAGGCAGGAAAGAGGCAGGAACTTCTTCTTTTTTTAGCATAAGTTGTAAGAAAACAGTCTGTTGACCCAAAGAGTTTACATACAAATTACCCTGGGTTAAGATATTTTACTATTAGTTGAAAGAAATCTCAGATAAATCTCAGATAACTCAGACACAGAAAGGTTTCTGAGAACATCTGCTGGGTGAGGAAATGGTTAATATCTGGGCCCGAGGAAAATGAATGGGAAGCATCATAAGACGGTACATGGAATAAATGGAACCAAATTCAATACAGACAGGCATCCTGGCAAAGAATCGATTTAAAAGGAAGTACAAAGTGATACCAACAATACCATGTTAGGATATTTCTTATCACTATGTGGAGCATTGGATGAGCAGATTGTCATTTATTGATTCCATACTTGAACAAGCAATCATTTTATTCCTTTGATCATGAGAAGATCACGTTCATTGAAACATTTCAGGTCTAAATAAAGAATTCTGTAAGATACTGTGCTTACAATTGTAGAGGTTGAAGTGTTCAAGACATTTACAGTGATGGTTGAATCTGATTTAGATGTGATCAGCCAAGATTACTGGCTCTATTTAATGTAACTTGTGTCCATACAGAGTATATTGCCATGTGGATCACAAGGTAGTGGGTGACGTTGGTGTACCAGTGAACTAGGACACCAGAGAATGTAACCAGTCCATACATGGGACTCTGTTATTTAACATGCTTCTGGCCACAAGTCAGATACTAACTGATTAACTGTGGCTTATAATAACATGGATTATTTTACTTTTTGAGATGACAGTAAATTCAGAGATTTGGTTCACACCCCAAGCATGTCATAAAATTATGTCTTTCTTGATTTCTTAAAAATCTGCCTCTTTAATCTATTGGCAATGTCTCAAATTATAAAACATGATTATAAGGTGGCTGTGACAACTCCACGGGTTAGCTCTTCACAATAACACCTATAACAAGAAGATACAAGCACATGCTTCCCAGCACCTCTCTCTTTATTTAAGAAGTCCAGAAGTACACCCTACTTCTGTCCACCAGGAGATGTCTCTTGTGTCTCACTGACCAGGCTACCCCCCAACAGCAGTGGGTGCCCAGCTTCCTGGAAGGTGTGGTCCATGCACCCTTGCCAGGACTGACTGTGACTCTTTTCTGACCCTTTTCGGAATGTTACTTTCCCAACATCTGTAATTGTGTAAGATCTAATTCCTGCTATAAAGCCCTTATCCCATAATACATAACCTGCTTCTGTTTCCCTGATTGAACCTTAACGGAACAGGCTTTAAAATATGGTCTATTTCCTATTCTAAAGATCCCTCTGTGAAAGAGCAATGTCTGTGATCACACAGTGAAATTAAAAGAGCATTGTGAAAACAGGGAAGAAATTCTTAGTGCTTCATTGCCTGATCCAGACCTTCAGTATGTGTTTCTGTCCATGCACCTATGAAAAAAGACTTGACCTGAAATTGCAATGTATATTTAAAGGGAGTTTCCTATTAGGTTTCTTGCAGAATTGGTAACACGCTCCTTTCCAGGCCACTTAATTTGTATACCTTATCCAGGCACACATTTTGCATAATAAATAAATAGTAACTCATTCCTCTGCTTGATAAGTGACTAGGCATTGTATATTTTAAGCAAGTAGACCACATCTAATTCAAACTGCTTTTAATAGCGTGTATTTTTCTCCCAACAGCTGCTCCATGCAGTAGAGATAACTCTGAACCAGACCACAGTGTTTATGTAAAAACTCCAGGACAGGGTGTATTATCTGGCATAATTACACCTTTGAAAGATGCAAATGTGAAAGCTGAAACCCTGAACATCCAGGGAAATGTGTTCTAATTAACTAATTCCCTGTGTTTTGTGGCCATTGTTAGAGATATCATTTTATGGATAATCAGCCTGTTGTGACCGAGTGTGCACATGCGTGCCTCTGTGTGTGTGTGTGTGTGTGTGTGTGTGTTCACATTGTGGTGTTTCAGTGATGTCACTATTTCTATTAACTGCCCCATAGTTATCTCCTAGGAGACAGGCAAAAATACAATTCTACTGTCTTTAATGCTTCCTGTCCATTCGAATGAGGAGCTGCTAGTCACTCTGAGAGCCAGCTGATGATAAAATTCTCAACAGGGTGCTTTTATAATGTTTGACCTAATAGGATCCTTACACAACACACAATGACCTTCATTATCTAACCCTGACTGCTTCTCCGCCCTCATCTGTCTCTTGCTTTTCTTTGTACCACATGCTCCAGACATCTCACACTATCTTTAGTTCTCTGAAGTTGCCCTGCTTTGTTCCTCTTCAGGGTTTATCTTTGGGCTGCAGCATACCTCTGAGATGTTTTCTCCAACTTTTCTTTCAACTTTGTCTACCTAATTTCTATTTATTCCCCAAGATCATCATCCAACTTCTTCTGGAGTTTTTCACATTTCAGTGGGTACACAGTAAATGACTTTCAGTGACTCATCCTGGGGATCACTTTCGAGTTATTTTCCTTTTTAATTTTTGTTCTGTTCACAACTCTACAATTTCCACGTGGCTCCGCATCTTGCCTGGAGATCTTCTCCCAGCATATGCGTGATAATGCAGCCGACTAAGGACATACTGCTCTGCTCAATATACCACAATTCCCTGGACACAATTCTACTGAGTGCCTTGAGGCACATTGGTTCTGTGGAAATGATGGAGCAAGCACCTCACCTCTCCAACCCCTGAGCTCCGATTCTTAGCATGGGATAGAGAAATCAGGTAGCACCGTCAGGAGAGAAATGGTCCATCTGCAATGACATGGATGCAGCTAGCAGAATAGAGAAAGACAAATATCTTATGATTTCAATCTTATGTGGAATTTAGGAAGCAAAACAAACAAGCAAAGAATAAAAGAGAGAGAGAGGCAAACCAAGAAAGAGACTCTTAACTCTAGAGAACAAATTGGTTGTTACCAGTGGGAAGGTGGCAGGGGATGGGGGAAATAGGTGATGGAGATGAAGGAGACCACGGGTTGTGATGAACATCAGGTGTTATACAGAAATATTGAATCACTATGTTGTACACTTGAAATCACTATGTTGCACACTTGAAATTAACCATAGTTAATTCACTGGAACTTAAATAACAACTTTAAAGAAATAAAGAGTATTTACAGACCCTCTAAAAACAAAAGATCCAATTGAGCATCCTAAGTATAGATTAATTCATTATTTTTTTTCTCAGCCATCTGAAAAAGACATGATGTCCTCACTTTCAGTGCAAATTTAATCAAGGTATGAAAGACATATGGGTGATTGACATTCACTAATAAAAATAACAATTGCAATAATGTCTAACATTTATCAGGCACTTAAAATAATCTTGATAGAGTTCTAAGTGCTTTGACATGTGTTAACTCCTTTAATCCTTATTAAAAATAAAAGAATTAGTTACTATAATTACTCCCATTTCACAGGATGAACAAATCAAGGCACAGAAAGAGTACGTGTGAGCTTTACTCTAGCAATCAAGCAAGTGAGGACCAACACATCTGAGGACGCGTTGAAGACCATGGAGGCTGAACTGAACTCACAGTCTTCAGTCCTCAGCATAGGTGCTTTCACCGCCTTGACCTCAGGATGCAGTAAAGTAAGTCACGTAACCATTCTTACTGACGTCTCCAATCTTAGCTTAAATGAGACTTCCTGAAATTCCTCTAGCCATTGTCCACTTGCTGTATATTATACTCTATAGATTATACAGAGAAAAGCCTGGTTTTTTCTTCACTTACCAAAATCTGTATTAAGATACTTATTTTCATAGTCCATTTCATACTTTCTGTCTGCATCCCTGGTCTAAAATGTCTTCAAGAGCAGAGACCAGATGTCCACCACTAGACCTAGTCTCTGGTTCAGTACCTGTCACATAAAAGCTCTTATTAAGTATCTGTTGAATGCAAAAAATAATTATATCCACACACGTATTTCAGCTCTATTAGAAGAAAAAATGGCAGCATTTAAAATGATCAGTTCTATAAAAATTAGAAGACTTGGGTCCCTTGGGTGGCTCTCAGTTGGTGAAGCATCGGTCTTTGGCTCAGATCATGATCCCAGGGTTCTGGAATCAAGCCCAGCATCAGGTTGGCTGCTCAGTGAGGAGTCTGCTTCTCTCTTTCTCTCTCTCTGGCCCAGATCATACTCTCTCTTTCTCAAATAAATAAATAATCTTTTAAAAAATTTAAAGTTTTACTGTTGATATCAGATATTAGTGGTGTGTCAATTAAAAGTTTGGAACCAAAAGGTTCTTCAAAGTGGACATATCACATTTAGAATTTCATGATCAAGCCGATGGTATAGTTTTATCATGTAAGAGAAAGTTACTAATTAAATTCTAATCAATACTTTGTTGATGGTAGACCTGTGACAGGCTTTGCATGAAATCCTGAGATACAAAAGAAATAATGTGGCTCCTGCCATCAATGAGTCTATAGTGGGATAAGAGATAAATACAAACTTTGAGAAAGGACCCTGGTTATTCCCTGCCTTTATCTAGGTGAACAAAGGGGTGAAATAGAACAGTGCCTTCTTTATTTCCTCTTACTTCCCACTACCTAAAGGATCACTATGATGCAGAGCAGAGAAGTCAGTTGGTTTGCTGGAAAGGGATGCAGAAATCATAACCAAGTCTTGAGATTTCCAACAATTTTGTGAGATACATGTACTTGTACCAGGGGCTTATTAGAAAGTCAATGACTGCAGTTACTAAGGCTGTAATTCAGTGGTGGGATGCATTGTGGAGCCATGTCCCCATGGGAAGACACAGAGCTTCTTTAGAAAGCATCATCTCTACAAAATCACAAGCTGATCTTCTTGCACACAGAAGAAGCCCAATGGAGAACACTCATTCAGGTCTTCTAGTTTTTTTTTTTTTTTTTCCACTGTGTTTTTATCTTCTTTTATTATGCTTAATTAGCAGACATATAATACCTCTAGGTCTTCTAGTTTATTAAACCCTTCCCCAGCCTGAGCATTTCAACTCAAAAAATCAATAGTTCAAGGAATTATTACCTGGGTCCCCACTTATTCTATTAGTGTTTCTTTTGTTCATTTACTGATTTGCATATTCATTAACACTTACAGTTGTTTGATGTGTTGGGCACTTTTTCAGGCATTAGAGATCCAGTAGAGAATAAAATAGAAAAAAAAAAAAAAAACTTTTTCATGGAGCTTATATTCCAATGGAATATAATAAAATTATGTATTATTATATATAATGTATACTATATAGGATAATCACGATCATTATCATATTTGAGTCCCAAAGCAAGAGCGAAAGAATTATCTATAATGTACAAAGGAGAGATCTGTCCCAGATACCTCACTGGATTTCCGAAAGATCAAATAAAAATATACAGACCAGCCATTAGCAGCCATGTGTTCTAACATTCAAGATTTATAGGAAATTCAATACTTTTAACGTTTCATAGGCCTCTCCTTTACCGTCCTGATATCTGCAGGGATTCTTTCTTTGGTGAGGGTTGGGAGGAAACTATTCCTGGCACTAATTTTCAGCTTCCACTAAATTCTCCCATGAAGCTGGCTTCAGATGGCTCCTCCCATTTCTAGGCTGCTGTGTTTTGACCTAAATGTGGAACACCATCCCTTTGCCTTCAATTTCACAAAACACTCATCACAGCCCATTGTGCCAAGTAGACTTTACAAAAATTCACAGTAACAGAAGGTTGTTAAAGAACAGCCAAGCACAACAAAGTACAGGAATGAAGAAAATTTGCAGTTCTGTGCTAGCCAGCCTCATTCTTGAATCCTTCAGTAATCTCGCCCCACTCCCAGCCTGCTAACCCCACACAACCACCACTGGAAGTAAGCACACCCTCAGGGTCGTGTGCAAATACACTCACCAAAAATCTGCCTGCTCACCATTCTCTGCTTGGGTTCTAGCCTGTTCCTATCTTGCTGAACATTCTCGACGTTTGATCTACTTCTTCCTTAGTTGTCTTATGCCCAGTAGAATGTAATCTCCAAAAGGGCAAGGAGTTGCTGTTCTGATCTATCAGGCATTGAATCTCTAAGGTTTAGAGCAGGAATCAGCACAGTGCAGCTTCGGAGCCAAATCTGGTCCACCACATGTTTGGGGGTGACCTGTGAACTCAAAGTTATTTTTATATTCTAAGTGGTTGTAATACTAATTCAAAAGAACAATGCTTGGTGGTATGTGAACACTGCATAACATTTAAAATGTCAGTGCGCGTGGATAAAGCTTTCATCGTCATTTCCTTGCTTGTCGTTCACAAAGTCTTCCTCACCCTTTCACAGGTCACCAGTGGGGGCTTCTCTGCCGCAGTGCTGGCGACACTGGCACGGGGGGCGTGTTTATGTCCCACCTCTTTACAAAGAACATCCGCCAGCCCCCGGTTCAGAGCATCACCGGTTAGATGTAGGCATTCAGATGGTATTTCCTGAACATTTAATCCAAAAAGGAGAGACCACTGCTAAATTGAATCTGTCTTCTTGTGTTTGTAAGTCATCACGTGATGTCCACTGAGTCTCCGCAGCTTCGGTTACATGGTACGGGATGAGTTTGATCCACGTTGTCAATCTCAAGAAGCCCTGAGGGTCAAATGCAATGTAAACGTGCTTGCAAGTCTGACTAAGTTCTACATTTACACGGTGTTTGGGAGTGGCGGGGAGAGGAGAGAAGGCGAGATCGTCGAGAACATGGAAGATGTTGTGGGTTCCCAAAGATCTTTAGAGTTCAGTGGAAATGGCCAAGGAATTGAGTCCCACAACTTAATTTCTCTCTAGCCTCTGACTTCGCAAAGTACTATTTATCTCATAATGATTATATAATCATTAACAAACTACAATAGAGGGAAAAACCCAAGTACTCATGGAACAGCAGGCCCTAGTCACCTTGTGGGCTGTCTTCAGTCAAGATCGTGAAGTAGAAAGACAATAGAAGCTTCTTTAATATATTCGAGGTGATGGATAAAACATCCTGAGGCTCTGTTTTCTCACCTGTTCAACTGAGAGTCAAAATTTTCCTTCTCTTCACAATGCCGTGTTGAGGCTTAGGTGAGAGATTGTACCGTCATGGTCTACACATGGCCCTGTGATCTAGCGCATCATAGGTGCACCAGGATGAAACACAGCTATTGATTTTTTTCTTTTGATTTTTAAGATTTTATTTATTTATTTGAGAAAGAGAGAGAGACAGAGATAGCGAGAGAGAGCAAGAGCACGGAGCAGAGGGAGAAGCAGGCTCCCCGCTGAGCAGGGAGCCTGACTCAGGGCTTCATCCCAGGACCCAGGACCTGAGCCAAAAGCAGAGCTTAACCCACTGAGTCACCCAAGCATCCCAGTTTCTTGATTCTGAAAGGAGCTTTGTCTAAGGCTCTAACTTGCCAAATAACATATGTATGATTTGTGTTGCCAGAATCCAGCCCCAAATGTCTCAGACTCATTTCTAGAAGGTAATGTTCAAAAAGTATATGATTAAATTCCACACAAAAACAACTGAAAACCCCTCCAAACAGATGAAAGTGTCATCATGATTAAGCAACAGAGTACATTTTAATGCTTTTATAATAAAGCAGAGCGAGTACATTGCATTCCCATCAGCAGAGTGAGCGGTAGGGATATTGCACGGTAATGTGAGTTACAGTGTCTGAGAGCAGTTATTTCCAAAGGTTTATTAATAATCCTCATGCCGTCTCCAAGGAGGTTGCCATGGGCCTCCTCCGACGTGCTCACTGCAGACATCTGGAGGCCAGAACAGGTCCCTGTGAAGAAAACGAAGTGGTTGAGGAAGGCAGGCTTTCAGATAATTAAGCAATCCACCTTGTAAACATTTGCAAAGGAGATGCAGGTTAGGCAGGCCTCCCTGACCTTGGTTTACATCAGAGTTATTGAGAGAATTTGGTAACAACGAAGAAATCTTATGCAGATTATTGGAGGCACATGCAATTTGGTGCTACCTTCCAGCAAATGTTCCTCCCTCTCCTATGGTTCCTTTTCTTTCTCTGTTTCTCCTTCTGCTTCGTTTGTTAAATATTCCATTGTCTCATTCATCTATTGATTCAAAAAAATAACAAAAAGCAAAAACATTTTCTGTGTCATTTTCCAATACTAGGTTCTGGGTATTCTTTTTAAATAAAACAAACAGGATCATTGTCCTTGAGTAGTGCATAGCACATGGGGCCTATCTTTTCAATTTTTAGTCTTGACTAAGGCTAATCCTTTATTCTGATGCCCACTCAGCTTCCCACGGCTTGTCTCCACGTGGGAAGACATGCGCTCAGAGAGGGGTTCATGGTCTCCTTAGGACTCTTTCAACATGCTCTCATTTGTTTCTCTATGAATTCATTCATTATTTACTGCTTCGGTCCACAGTTCTTCATTAAATGCTCTTGCGTGCACTTGCACGCTTCGAGGTAATAAAGATAACACACTGGATACATCCTCGAGGAATTGAAATTCTGATGGGAAAGACTGGAAACAAATACTGAAGATACAGAGTGAAATGATCTATACAAAAGGCAGCACATAATTAAATGTTTATTCAGAGGAGAGATTGACTCATTGACTATCAGGTGCTGCGAATGAAGTCGTGGAAAATGTCTTTAGAAAAGAGAGATATTAGAAGCAGTACATGCTTTCCCACATAGACTGGGTTATTGGCTGAACTGTGTTCTCCCAAATTCGTACCCAGCCCTCAGGACCTCAGAATGAGACTATATGGGAGACAGGGTCTTTAAAGGGGGTGGTTAAGTAAAAACGCAGGCATCTGCATAGACCTCAATTCAATGGGACTGGCGTCTTCTAAGAGGAGGACTTTTAGACATGGACATATATAGAGAGAAGACCATAGAGAGACACGGTGGCGGGGGGGGGGGCGGGGAGGACATTAATAAGCCAAAGAGAGAGGCCTCAAAAGAAACCAACTCCACTGACTCCTTGATCTTTGACTCTCAGCCTCCAGAACTGTGAGAAAACACATTTCTATTGTCTAAGCTACTACCCAGTTGGTAGTATTTTGTTCTGGCAGCCCAAGCAGACTGCTATCAGGAGGGACTTAGGGATTCAGCTCCTCTTCCATGAGGCATTGCTCTGTCCCTTCCACCTCCGTCACTCTTGCTGCAGAAGTCTTGAGCCTCCTTTATTTTTTTTTCTTCCTTGTCGTCTGTGTGGGTCACACTGCTTTCCTCTGCCTTAGAAGCTTCACACTGACCATGCTGGGGCTTAGCTGTTTTATGACATTATTTGTGCAGTAGGAAAAAAAAAGAAGCCAGGTCTCAGGACCCCATAAAATCCTGATTATTCCACTTACTCAGTGATCCTAAATGAATGTCTTCACAATTTGGAGTGCCAGTCTGGGCTGGTATATGCAGACAGGGTCTAACCTACTAGAGAGTTGTAAGGAATAAATATAAGACAAACCTAAATGCCCAGTAGACGCTTACTGTATTTATATTCTAGTACGTATTCCACCTGAATATCTGGAGGCAGTTTAGTCCAGTTTAATGAAACTGATTTATGGAAGAAAATATTTATATTGAATCCAAACTTAAACAGGTAACATTTATTTGTTAATATAAATTCTGCTCTTAGAACCAGAGTGCAATATCTCTCTATAGAGTCAGAAGAGTAAATTGAATATATATCTTTTTTTTTTCCTCCTTGGCATTCAGTTTTATTCTTCTTCTGGTTGTTTAGTTTGATGTTCCACTGGGTGATGTGGAGACCAAGTGGATTTTACAGGATCAGAGTGGAAGACAGAAGGAGAGCAGGAGTAGTTGAAATTTGTCATAGAATAGTTGTTATATTGAAACTGCATTTTTTAAAATACAGAAGCTCCTGTGGAGAACATCAAAGGCCTTGTAGAGGACCAAGTGGAGACTGGAGAGTAAAGGAAGAAAAATGTGAGAGACAGCAGGTGAAAACACTCCAATGGGAGAAACGTGTATAGAATTTCAGAGGGGTTTGTCAGTGTTATAGCATTGACATTTTTTCTTTAAATCTTCTAATAAAAAGGATAACTTTTCTTGGTCTAAAAGTTATAACCAACTTAAAATATTGTAACAAATTGAGGTTGAATAAATAAAAGAAGTTAAAAATAACCCATAATCCTAATATTCAAAAACAAACGTTACCAACTTTCTGTGGTCTTTTTAGCAAATATGTGTGTGTGTGTGTGTGTGTGTGTGTATAAATTTTTGGTTTAACTGCTAAAACATTATTATATTCTGTAGTGTCTCTTATAACCTACTTCATGATGCACAACAAATTAAATATCTACATGCGCACACATAATTTGTCTGGGACATCAGAATCGGTGTATAATATTGTGACCTTATATATGGTAATTTGTTAATATATCAACAGAAGAAAGTAAATTATCCTTTTGGCGTCAGTGGACTTACAGATATTTTAATTTGTATTTCTTTTATGAGAACTTAAAAGAATATATTTTCTATATTTATGTTGGTTATTTCCCTGTATTCTTTCTTCAATGGAATATTTGTGCCTTTTACATATGTTGCTACTATACGTTTAAGATTCCTCATTTATTGGCAAGATGATTTTTATATATCAAATATATTAACCCCATGTCTGCTATGTATTATGCCAATTTGTCATTTAGCTTTTTATTTTATAAAGTTAGATAATTATAGATTCTAATCTCTGCTTACATTGATGGATTAATCCAGACATGTTCTGCTACCAAAGAATCTGGTTTAGTTGGATTTTGAGAATTAAGAAGGGAGGGAGGGAGGAAGGGGGGAAAGAGAAGGTAAGGAAGAAAAACCTAAGAAGGAATGTATTCTGAAGCAGATCGTGACCAGCCTGATTCTATGTTATCATATCTTGAGGTTCGCATGTAAGGCTTTGCTATCTAGACAGTATTTATCAAAAGACAAGGAAAAGATAAATTCTAGTTCAATCTCTTCCTGAAAACCAATATACACTTGAGTGATTTGACTAACCCTTGAATTCACTAAGTGGATTAATTGAATTATGTGGTTTAAACCAATGGGAGTTTCTATTCATTTGTCTCCAGAGGAATTTGAATGTATTGAGTCCTCTTACCAGAGGTCAAATGGTGGTAGCTTCTGGGATCAATTAGTGAGCCACCTAATTAGATTTGATTAATCAGCTTTGAACCATGACTTATTCTTGTTTAAGTGATGCCTCTTGAGTCTGTGGGAAGATGGGCTGCCTTACTGAAGACTAAGTTATGGTGTCAGCTTAGAGATAGTATTCTAAAAGGTTTGAGTTCTATATTACAGGGTGCAGTATGTGTTTGAAAACAAATTCAATCAGTTCTTTATTGTGCTTTCTTCTTATAGTTAAAATAGATGTGACTGAAAAAGAGGTGTACTTGGAGTGGCTCCTCTCATTATTATATGCAATAACACTCTCACAGAATTTCTTATTCCCACCCTGGCAACTTGAAGCCCGCTGACTTGGAGACATTAGTTCCCAAAGAGGATGCACTTCCATTAGAAGACACAACAGTGATCCCAATGAATAGAAGGTTGAAACTGACCTCTGACCATTTGGGGATCTTTATGCCTCTGAACCAAGTGGTCAAAAAGAGGGGATGGTAAAAAAAAAAAAAAAAAAGAGGGGAAGGTGTTATTGTGATGACTAGAGTGACTGATCCCAATTATCAACAAGAAACAGGGTAGCTGTGCAACATAAGAGTGAGGATGAGAGCTATGTCTGGAACCTAGGGGACATTCTTGGGTGATTAATATTCCATTGTCAATAGTCGAAGTTAATGGAGAACTGCAATGACCAGAATAAGATAAGGCTCTAAGACGATCAGACCCCCTCAGAATTCAAGTTTTGGTGCACTCTCCCAGTGAGGGACTTTAATCAGGCGAGTTGCTGTCTAAGTGGAAATATGGAATAGGCCATGGAAAGAGGGAAGACATAGTTATTCAACTATGATTTCACAGGCAACTACAGAAACAACTGAAGGCAATTAGCCTACTTCTCCTTGCTTGTTTTGTGTATATATTTGTGTCTCCATATTAATTACCTTTTCTCTCCTTCCCCTTACAATTTTATACAGATAAACTGTAGGTTAAATTTCACGTTATTATTTAGTACCAGATTATTTAATGGTGTCGTAATGAGGAGCAGTAAATAACACAGCCCGCAATGCACACAAGGACAGTTGAGACTGTGTATCTACATGGGAAGGTTTGACAATGGCAGGTTCTGGTTCTACAGAGGCATTGTCAGGCTAGGGTGAGAAGGTGGTGTTCTGTTATCACTACAGCATCAAGGGCATCTATGTGAAAGGACCGGACAGCCTTTGCCACAGTGGTGGGCTGCTCTAGAAGGTCAGCAGATGGGGACTTCCAGTGGTGCATACTCTGTAGCCAGCTTCTTTGTCACTCCAGCCGTGGCAGTGTGCTCCTGTGCAGGCCATGCTCTCCTACTGTGTGCTGTCTATCAGCCGTGCTTGGCCTCATTCTCTGAGCTTCGGGTCTTCTTTCTTCTCTACTTCTGCCTTAACTTAGGGTGTAGTGGATACTCTGTAGTTATTAATTTTTTTATACCTTAGAATTCTCTTTTACCTTTTTAAAAAATATTTTATTTATTTATTTGACAGAGACCACAAGTAGGCAGAGTGGCAGGCAGAGAGTGAGAGGGAAACAGTCTCCCCGCTGAGCAGAGATCCCAATGAGGGGCTTGATCCCAGGAACCTGAGATCATGACCCGAGCTGAAAGCAGAGGCTTTAACCCACTGAGCCAGCCAGGCACCCCATCTCTTTTATCTCTTTTAATAGTTAACTACTGTTATGAAGTTGTTCTGCCAAAATTCATAGGCTGAGGCCCTACCCTGAGATGTGGCTATTATCTGCAATAGAGAAGTAACAGGTTAGATGAGGTCATAAGGATGGGGTCCTGATCAGACTCAATTATTGTCTTGAGAAGAAGAGACATGGGAGAGTGTTCCTGTCTACCCGACTGCACACAGGTGAGGACACAGGGAAAAGGAGACTGGGAAATCAGGAAGAGTCTTCACCAAAATCCAAAGTAGCCAGAATGCTGATATGGACTTCTGACCTCCAGAACTGTGAGAAAATAAATTTCTGTTGCTTAAGCCCCTCAGTATGGTATTTTGTTGTGATGGCCCAAGCAGACAAATACAACTACCTGTAATCCAATTAATAAACCTTCATGGTCAAGAAAAAAGAAAGAAATCTTTATGGTATTTTTTTTTTCTGTTAAAATTGCAGGTGGGGTTTCAGTCTCCTGAGTAAATCCTGAGGTACAGGAGGAGATGGTCATGGGAAGGGCAGAGGGGGAATTTATCTAGGAGTCTCCTTTTGTCTTCTATTTTTCATTTGTCAAAAGTCGCAATATTCAAAGTAGAGCTCTCTGAGGTATCCCCTATGTCCTGCAGAAACTTTTGGGTGAGCTGTATTACTGAGGTGTAGTAGTTATGAGAAGAATTAGAATCTTAGGGGTTATCTTAAGAGGCAGAGTAGTGCCTTGGATCAGCTGGGAAAAGTCCACCTAGAGTTGGTAAGCTCATGATGATTGGGTGGGGTCCTTGCAGGGCTGGCCACCTTGATGGTGATGGAGACTGAGCAAGAGTCCAAAAGAACAGGAGAGGACAAGAACACATATTCTGGTTTGGATGAGAGGCACAAGTTATGCCACACATATTCAATGTATCTGAAACTTTCAGGAAAAAAGTGAAAATAATATTATTTTCTCCCATTGTTCTACTGTTTATAATATCTGATCTGCTATCTGTCTTGCTTCCTGCATTCCATTGCAGTCAGTACTATGATTTCAGTTATGTAGTTTATCTTCTGGCCATGTGATCCTAACTACTGTTTGGAAGATCACCCAAAATTTAGGTAGTGAACCAAAGTATACACAAATGAAAGCAAGATGGATGGGAAAAATTGCTCTATGCTTTAAATATTTTGTCTTCTTTAAACTGCCACCATCTGAAGAAGGTATAATTCTGAGTCAGTCTGATCAAGATTGGGATGTGGTTCTAGTAGAATAAGCTCAAGGATCAGGCTACTTGGCATGATTCTTGTCAGGGCCAAAGAGACCTTTTACGTCACCCAGCTTTCTAGGGCTACAGAACAAATAGAGATATAGGGCTGCATCCAAAAGTAATAAAATTCAAGAAAAAGAGCAATCGTGCATAGGCACCTTTTGAATTTAACAACTTAGGAAGGAAGCAGCGATTGAAACTCCTAACAAAAATCTTTTCAAAAAATAGTTATAACAAAGATCTACGTTAAGTGTCACATGCAGTTCTAAGGACATTCAAAATTACCAGATATAATTCATTTTCCCTGTATTCAAGAAAATAATAGAGCAGTGTATAAGTCAGAATAAAATACATGATTACAACAGCATGAAAGGGATATAATAGCATGTTGCAGAAATGCAGCTGTAGAATACATCATTTGTTAAAGACATCTGTTCTTTTCTGCCTGTCCAGTCTCTGTTTCCTCTTCTTTTGGTTATCGCACTCTGATTTCCTTTTGGGAATTCACACCTCCTCCACTCTCCCTCCGCATGTGTTGAATGCACTCATCCAAGCTCCTGGGTGGACACATGATCGAAGTTGTGCCAATGGGAACTCATAATAGGATTTGTCTAAATTATAGAAAGAGCAGCCCTATCTCTATTTCTCTCCTCTCTCTTTCTGCCTCTTTCTTCCTTTCTCAGTTAATAAAGTTCCAAGGACTATGGAAACTTCTGATGGCCAGTCTCCTCCCATATAGAAAGAACCTACATTCACAATGTGGCTTCCACCATAGAAAGCTGAGGAAAGAGTTGGAAAAAGAGAGAGATGACACCCTGTCTTTGGAGCCCTTGGATCCAATCATAACGGAAGTTACATCTGCCTCTGAAATTTTCAGTTGAGAGAGCTAATAAGGACGTGTTTCGGTGTGTTTTTGTTTTGTTTTGTTTTCTACATTTTTCCGTTTGGCTTCATTGTAACATTTTCATAAAAGGTATTGTGATCCAGTGCACCTGGGTGGCTCAATCATTAAGCATCTGCCTTCGGCTCAGGTCATGATTCCAGGACCCTGGGACTGAACTCTCCGTTGGTGTCCCTACTAGTTGGGAGGCTTGCTTCTCTCTCTTCTACTCCCCTTGCTTCTGTTCCCTCTTGCTGTGTCTCTCTCTGTCAAATAAATAAATAAAACCTTAAAAAAAAAAAAAGTATTGCAATCCATACATGATTCAAGCAGTGAGAACATTGTCTTCAAACCTACCTATGTATTGTAATTAGCTAGAAAAGAAAATATATATATATATATATATATAGAATACATATGTCTGGGTCTTATTCATGCAGACTGACTTGAACATGGAGCATCATTGTCTCTCAGTTCTAGGTCTCTCAGTTCTAGGCCAACCTTGTAGACGTCTTTTCTCTCTGTTGTTCCTCTGTCTTCTCTGCAAGAACATGCACAAGTTTGCCTTCAGAAGAGAAGAGACATCTGGATCAGACCTGAGACAGCCCAGTTATCCCCGTTGAGACCTCAGCCAGACCGAGATTGGAAGATCTGCTTAGCTAACGTACAGCTGTCCAAAGATGGATGAGTTCCCTTTGTCAAGCCCAACTTAGATCTGTAGAACTGTGATGCTAACCCATAGATTCCTGAGAAATAATAATTTCTAAAATGGCCATTATCTTAATCCAGTAAGTTCTGGGGTGTTTTGTTACACAGCAATAGCTAACTGGTATCCTCACATGGAGTTGCACATGTGTGCACATGATGCATCTGGGACTCATAGTCTAGTCCCGTGGCACCAGAGCTCACAGTCTTTTATAACTTACTACTGCCTTTCTTCTTTTCTGCTGAGCTTTTTATTCGTGGATTTTATAAATATAAACCTTCTGTGGAGAGAGAACCCTAAGGTTTTCTCATTTTCAATAGGGATTACCTAATTTTTTTTTTTCAAATCATTTTCTTAACCTTGTCAGTGCTTGTCATCTCTGCTTAGCATATCAAATGGTTCTAAGCCACTTTTGCAATTCAACTGTGCAGACCAGGGACTAGCTTCCCTGAAATAAATACATTGCCAGGAGAGTTTATCTGTCAGGAGAGGTTTACTACAAGTTTCTGAAATACAAGGAGACATCCCTGTTTAAAAACAACAGGTATGCTGCATGCTATGCTCAAGATACCCTTGGTTGAATCAGGGTGCTATTAGGCAATGTACTAAACTACATAACTGTTC
This sequence comes from Mustela lutreola, assembly GCF_030435805.1. Lineage (NCBI taxonomy): Eukaryota > Metazoa > Chordata > Mammalia > Carnivora > Mustelidae > Mustela > Mustela lutreola. The sequence continues at coordinate 6,193,081 of NC_081292.1, read as the reverse complement.
ATAATTCAGAGGAAAATAAAGTGGGAGGAGAAAAAGAGAATTTAAAGCATTGGAGCTCTTTTATGATGCTAGAAATATTCATACATGATCTACTTAATTCTCACAAAAACTTTATGAGGCCTGTATTATTCATACATCTTCAAGATAAAACAAACTAATGTTTAGTTTAATAGAAGTGAAATATCTTATGTAAAATGCTCAGCCAGTACGTAAGTGCAGCTGGAATTCGAACCTAGTTTGTTTGTCTGTTTGTGTTTTAATTTTATATGGCAGTATCATAATCCAACTTTTGGTATGATAAAGTCTAGTAGAGCAAGTAATTCACACACAGGAGATGTGCATTCCTTTCTCAGCCTAACTAGTTTTGTGACCTTGAAACATTTCAATTTGGTCATTTTTCTCATCTGTTACGTGAATAAGGAACTGGTCTCCAAGTTTTTAAGCTCAAAACTAGATTCTCTCAATAGTCTCAACAATAACCTTGAACGATTTACTTTTACAACATCCAAGAATGCAAATCTAACCTTTATATAGTTTATCTATTCCCAGAAAATAATGTCAGTCTTCTCTGGTTTCTCCTAATGATATTTCAACGTCATTGTTCAAGACAATGTAAAACACTGAACAAGTGTTTCCCCCAACAGTTGCGATCAGAAGAAAAACAATAGCATTGAGCCAGGACATCTCTCTTCAAATGCGTTTACTATCCAAAATGTATCCTTTGCTCCCATGGGGTGAGGACTACCTGATACTTGCTGAAAGGCGAGCAGATAATCTTAGGAATGCTTTTGAAGAATTTTTGTCTTGATATAATGAGATATTTTCCCAGATTTTATTATTACTTAGCATGGCAAAATGTCATGATACGTGAGAAAGAATTACAAAACCATTTCCATCCATGCTTAGCTAGGTGTCCGAGCTTACTTTTTGTTGCATTTTTAGCAGTAATTTTTCTTTATTTTCTGTGTTTGATCTGCACTGTATTTGGAGTGTGGGTCAGGACTGTAAGACTTAGGTTTAAAGCCACATCTGTCTCATCTCTATTCCTGTGACCCTGGACAAATTATTTGCTGCTCAGTAGAATAGGGCTAATAATAAGACCTACTGAGGGATGTCACAGCTAATGAAGTAAATAAACATAAAAGACTTGACATACAGCAGACAGTCCTTGTTCAGTTATGTCTATTTGTTGGTATGTTTGTTTTGGGGAAAGAGTTGAGTAGAAATAATCTGGATCCAAACTCTACCTTTTCCTTCCCATGGCACAGTCAGAAATTATGTTTCTGCTTTGAGATGCTGTCTTCCTTTGTAGAATGGGTTGTTAAATTCTTTACAGTTTTCCTGAGGATTAGAAACATGCGTTATCATTCTGAGTTTTAGCACTTGGCTGCCCCAAAGTATGTGCTAAAAGAAAAAAAAAAAAATGTAGCTCTTATAATTAGATCTCATAGTGTGGTGATACCTTCATTTCTGAATCTTGAGGCTACAAACCTAGTAGTTCTTCCCGTAGAGAAACTTCACAAGGCAAATCAGTGGAGCATTCACTTTTAAATAGAACAACAAAGCAGCATGCAGGGCTGACTGCCTTGCATTAGTCTTCAAAACAATTAAGCATAAAGCTAAATCAGGGTAAACTACATTTCTGAATTTATCTCCAGCATAATGAATAACATCTGCACCTCCAGGGGGACCATTTATACCCTTCTGAAAAGCACAACATGCTAGCAACTGGATTCTCTCTCTTTCCTTAACTAATATTTCTTTATTATCAGGGAAATTTTTCTTTTTTAGAATCATGCCAGTGCTGGCCGGAATTTTTTCCATCTACTGCCAGAGTACTTTGTTCCATAAAGGAAGGCTAAGAAGTGAAGAGCCCAGGTCGTCATGCCGTGGTTTCTCCGTTGTTTCTCACGCAGAAGGGGGCAGCGCTCAGAGGGCTCAGAGTGTGGGAGGTGTGACGTTCAGGGACGCCCCTCCCACTGTATCACATGCTTCACTGAAAGTTGGATTCTTAAATTTGGAGGGGATGCAAGAAATTATCTAGTGCTTCCTTCACTTCAGCTCATGAATCCCCTCTGGATCCCAAAACAGTGACTGTTGAGTCTCTCCTTAACTATCTTCAGTGACCAGAAATACACACCAAGAGCCGGACTTCCAGTCGGACTTCCAATATGAAGAGAAATGAGTGGGTTCTGGGGACAGAAAGTTAACGGGGACAGAAAAACACACATCTGGTCTCCTCCGAATCCTCTTCAGATGTCCGGGTTCTGATTTCCTAACTGTTGCTATATGCAGATGTCGGACTCTGGTAGGTTTTGCGGGCCGACAGGCATGAGGAGAGCGTCCGGGCCAGCCGGTAGCTCCCCTTGGGGCTGAGCGGGATGGCGAGTGTCGCGAGTCCAGGCGCATTCACGAACCACACCAGACTCGGGGGATCTGTCGAAGCAGGATCTCACTTTATTGAGCGGGGTTGCAGCTTATATTGGTTAGGGGATGGGAAATGAGGTCAGCGGGGAGAGAGCCTATGGGGTTTGGTTACGTAGTCAGTAACTGGGTAGGGTGTGTTCGGCGAGAGGAGGAAATATCAGAGATATGCGGAACCCAAACCGCCACGTTGGCGCCAATACTGCCACGGTGGCGCCTTTTCTAGCCGGAAGAGAAGGCAGGCCAGCGCCATCTTTGCTGTGCCCAACATGCAGATTTCGTAAGAAAGCCTGAAAACACATAGATTTAGGGATGCAATATTTCTAAATTTAGGTGAAGCCATGAAAAATTTTTTTAAGAAAACGAATGATTTTGAGAATCAAATTCTATGAATTCATTAAAAATGCAAAGTCATTTATTTATTTATTTATTTATTTATGAGTATATTAAAATGTCTTTGGTGGAGGTTGGTGTAATTTGAATTATTAGGTTCATCATATTTCAGTTAGAATCATTGAGAATCTAATATATACCTAGCACTCTGCCAGGGACTTTATAAATGGTATCTCATTTAAATTATTTATCTCATCCCAAAGTGGAAGAAGCACATTTTAAATCTATCCTTCTCATATAATAAACCAGTTGTTCTCAAACTTGTACTTGCATTGGCATCAGCTGAAGGACTGTTAACACACAGATTTGGGTGCCCCAACCCTGGAGCTTCTGACTTAGTGAATATGGTCAGGGATAGAGAGTGTGAATTTCTAACAAGACCCAAGATGGTGCTGATGCTGCTGGTCCTGGGTTCACACTCTCAGGACTACTACCGTAAGCCACGGGCTCTAAATTCTCTAAAAAAGAGGAAAGCTCATCTAATTCCACTTACCAACTCCGAGTTGTTAAGGAAATTAATCTCTCAGAGCCTCACTTTTATCATCTGTAAAATATAAATAAATTTTGCTTTGAATTTGTGCTAGATGATTACTGTACAGTGTTATCACTTCCAAGATAATTATTAAATATTGATCTTCCCCTCTCCTCTTATGAAAGTGGAAAAGACACATTTGCACCACAAAACACAGATGAAAAATATCCTTTTTTAAAGATTCAGTCATTTATTTTAGGGGGAGAGTGTGTGTGCTCACAAGTACAGGAGGGGCAAAGGGAGAGGGAGAGAGAGAATCTTTTTTTTTTTTTTAAAGATTTTATTTATTTATTTGTCAGAGAAAGAGCGAGAGCGAGCACAGGCAGACAGAGTGGAAGGCAGAGTCAGAGGGAGAAGCAGGCTCCCCGCGGAGTAAGGAGCCCAATGCAGGACTCAATCCCAGGACGCCGGAATCATGACCTGAGCCGAAGGAAGGCAGCTGCTTAACCAACTAAGCCACCCAGGCATCCCGGAGAGAGAGAATCTTAAGCAGAGTCCACATAGAGCATGGAGCCCAACATAGGGCTCAATCTCATCACCCTGAGCTCATGACCCTGAGCCAAAACCCAGAGTCAGATGCTTAGCCAACTGTGCCACGCAGGTGCCCCATGGATGAAAAAATCTTTAAAAATATGCTAAGCAGTATGAAGTAATGGGAAAAGCAAGGTCATGTAATCAGATTTAGGTTCCGATACTGTTTCTACCTTTATTATCTTGGCTTCACTACACTTTGCCCTTAAAGTTTCCCCACCTATGAACTGGGGATACTTTCGTACTTCTGCTTCAGCCAAATGGGTCTTTCCATCTGAATGCCCCCAAGGCACCACAGCCTTGGTTAGTTGGACTAACCTCACTGCCTTTCTCTCTGTATTCTCTGTTTCTTCTAAAGTATCTTAGTAGGGACACCTGGGTGGCTCAGTGGGTTAAAGCCTCTGCCTTCAGCTCAGGTCATGATCCTATTGTCCTGGGATCGAGCCCCGCATCGGGCTCTCTGCTCAGCAGGGAGCCTGCTTCCCTCTCTCCCTCTGCCTGCCTCTCTGCCTACTTGTGATCTCTGTCTGTCAAATAAATAAATAAAATCTTAAAAAAAAATAAAGTATCTTAGTAGGTTGCAACAAAATCCAACACATTACCAAATCGAGAATTCTGAGGGTGGCAGTTGGTTCTTCATTGTTGGCTCTGTGTATCCCACTGACCTTACAAATTTATTTCTAATCATTTCTCAAACAATTAATATCCTCTCTGAGCCATAGTTCAGGTTTTCACCATCTCTCTCTGAGCCATTTCCAGAGCTACTGGAGTTAAGAATTGTTCTCACTTGGGGGAACACTACATTTGATCCTTCTTTTGTGTTTAGGGAATTCTCTTACTCTTAAACTGAAAGATCCAGAAAGCTCGTTTGTATTTTCCCTTACTAATGGTGTGCCCAGTTGATCAGGAGCTAAGAATATCAGGAAATAGGGACCCTGCCACCCTAATTCCAGTGATGACAGCAACGTCTGTGACCACATCCATTTCCTAGAATGATTAGAGTAGATCTTATGCCCAGCATTAAGGAAGGTGCAGACCGTAATCTCTGTTTCCATGAACCTATGCAGTAGTGTCTTCACAGTTCTTCTGTGACAGTAGGGTGACCATTCTCCAGCCTCACTTGGATTTGACAGAGTTCCTAGAGCTTTAGACTCTCTCACAACTAGGACAGTTGTGAGCCATCAGGATGAGAGTCTAGGGACACAGAAGAGAGACTTTGTTCAAGCCCAAGTTTCTGAACCTTTCAGAAATATGTGAGATACTTTAGTTTCCTCCAATGTGTACCTTCCCTGCTTCAATGGGCCAGAGTTATGTTGTTTCCAGCTTATACTCACCAATACCCCATCCTGGGTGATCCTGCTCCTCCAGTATCACTAAACTGAAGTACTCTGCATGCTGTTGGAACACACACTTGTCGAGGTTGCCCCTATGCCAAATCCAGTAGATGATATCCTCATGCCTGCTGATTCCCAGGAACATCTCCCAGCATTGACTGGGTGGAGACGCATAGATGCGTTACATCTCACCTCTGAGCATGGAAGGTCCCTCTTCAGTCTTGTTGATCAAGGCTTCGTAAGATTTTCTATTCAAGGGTGGAAGCTGTTGCAACCAGATGTTTTTTGCTTCTGTTAATTTATGGAAGATTTTCCCCTGAATTTTGCTAGTTATGCTTTCATGTCTATTAAACTTTGAAAATTTTCTATCACAGCAATTTTAGAAGTAGGCTTTCTTATGTTTACACCTGGACTCCCCATCCTTAGCAAGTGTTTTCAGTGTCTTAGCAATAAATAAACAAAAGCTATGTAAAACAGTGCCCATCTTGGGTTTTGTCTGGTTCACAGCAGGTTCATTAGCGGCCGTTCCTTGTGGGGTGGGGTGCATTCCTTTGCTGAAGAAACATGGTGGAAGAAACAAAAAGAAATTGATTAAAGCCCATTTGAAACTATAAGGAGACAGAACTCCCGAAGAAGTGAAAACAAAAAGACTGGACCCTGGGATCCAGATGATGTTTTAGAGACAGAACGACACAGCAGCTGAGGATTAGCAGTGTTAAAATCACACCCCAGGGTTTGAGTGGCTTGATAGCCATTATCGTTTAGAACATGGTGACTCCATTCACACATACAGTTCATACATTTCTGAGTCCAGGCTGACAATAACCTAATCAATAGCAACATTTCTGGAAACACCAGGCCCTCCTTTGTGCTTTCATCTCCCAGTTAATGGGTTTGCTGTGTGGTTTCTTGATTATCAATCGGTTAATCAATACAATTACTTGCTAAAGTAGGTGGTCATATTATATCCCTGTTGGATATACTCAAAGTGCTTGTGATTGATTTTTGGTCCTTAAATTTCACTTCTCCTTAGAGAAAACTTATGACTCTTCTTATGTAAATTGCAATATTATGGAAAAATATATATATATATTTTGGAGTCTAGGTCTGGATTCAGTTCTACATCTATGATCTACAAGGTTTATGTCCTTGAACAACTTTCTTAGTTTCTATGAGGTTCATTTTCCCCACTGATAAGTTGCTGACTATAGACAAGATTTAGTAAAACTTCAATAAAACTACCTAATTTAGATAAAGTCAGCACAGTGGTATGGAATCTAGTATGATCATAACGCCTATGTTTTCAGCAACCCTGAGAGGTCAAGGATATGTTAATGACTAAAAAGGGACGTGACTGAGCAGCTGCTATTCCTTCCATCTTCTTTTCATCCCTGTATTCAACTACATGATATGGTTGCGTGGCAGGGGTGCAAAGATGAGTCATTCTGAGTAGGGGCACACAGTCCAGTGGAAGAATCAGGCAATTGCTTGATTGGTTTAGGTGTGAAAGCTGCAAGAAGACCATAGTACCAAACTTGCTTGATACACCCACGAAGCCACAAGAAACGTAACAGCAAAAGGCCATTTAATTGTGGTTACTGAAGACAAGAGGGGTCTTCTGGGTGCAAAGATGGGACAATGGCATCTTGGAAGGAGGACCTGGTGAATGTCCAGGACCAGTGGCTTGGCTGCAAGGAGGCCATGACAGAGGGTGCTGGAGGGAGCACTGGGAGGAAGGGAGAGAAGAGACAGTTTCCAGCCTTGGAGAATTCATTGAGCATATGGAACTTACAATGGACCCCTTCTGGTTTTTGGCCCAGGAACTTTCTCTTCTTCCAGCTTCCTTAAGGAAATGTTTCTTCTTATTTGGCCTGCATGTGCTCTAAATATTTTTTTTTAAAAGATTTTATTTATTTGTCAGAGAGAGAGCGAGCGAGAGCGAGCACAGGCAGACAAAGTGGAAGGCAGAGTCAGAGGGAGAAGCAGTCTCCCTGCGGAGCAAGGAACCCGATGTGGGACTCGATCCCAGGACGCCGGGATCATGACCTGAGCCGAAGGCAGCTGCTTAACCAACTGAGCCACCCAGGCGTCCCTAAATATTTTTAAAATAAGATTTATTCATTTATTATTTGAAAGAGTGAGGGAAAGAGAGAGTGGGAGTGGCAGAGGGAGAGAGTTTCAAGCAGATTCCCTGCTGAGCATGGAGTCTGATGCAGAGCCTGATCTCATGATCCTGAGACTATGACCTAAGCTGAAATCAAGAGTTGAATGCTTAACCAACTCAGCCACCCAGGATCTAAATCTTAATAATATCTGTCATCACTGATTTAGGAGGAGATAGGGCCACATGTGACCTAAATCCGGCCCATTAATGCCCTCACAAAATAGTCCAGTAAGGTGACCAGGGACAGGTGTCACGGTGATTGGGAATAGAAGAGCCCAGTTGTTAGCAATTTGAACAAGTTGTGTAACCTCTCTATACCTCAGTTTCCCCACCAATAAAACGAGGATAATATTATCTATCTTCTAAGACTGTAATATGCATTACATGAGTAATGTTTTACTCGTTATTCTGTAAATGAAAGCTAACAACTTAAGGTAAAAAGAAAAAAAAAAAACTCAAAACAGTATCATCATTTAAATAGTGCTATATAAGGTTGCTATTATTATTTCCGGGATTTTTGTAATTATAATTAAAGAAATGAGATAAAAGTCCCCTTCTTTATGCTTCTGGAGCTGTGTTTCAGGTGCTTCTGGGGATCAGGTACACTCAGTCTGGGGAGGAAGCTAGTCTTTCTCAGCAGGGCGGACTGGAGGACAGATTGAGAAAGCACTAAGTCCAATCCGTACACACGTGCAGATTTTAAGGCGGTCCAGCTCCGTTTTTCCAGAACTTGAGATCCTTAAAGCACAATATTCTCCACCTTTTGAGTTTTAATTATTCAGCAAATCTTTTTGTTTACTGTGTTACTCAGTAATGCTTACAATAAACACCCCTCCTGTTTTGGACCAAGTGAGATCTGCTTAAACTAAGACCACTTGTCACCAACAGGCCATTATCCAGATAATGCGGGGGATTTGGAGGCATTTCATGGAGAGCATGACATAATCGCAATGACGTGGTTGGAAATTTACTCTGGAAGCAGGGAGGCAGGTCTGAAGGCAAGAAGATGAGACACAAATTTACTGCAGGGTCAGCGGATCCTGGGCCTGGTCCTGATTAGGGGGACAGAAAGCAAGGTAGGATTGACAGGATGTGCGAAATAACTGGAAGAAGAGGGTTGGGAGGATTTGGTAGAAATCCATGATTTGCAAATGTTTAAATCTATGAACCCTCTTTCATGGTTCAGCAGCCAGCCTTGAGAAACCTATGCTCCCCATGTATCCATACACACACTTTTGCAGGGTGCTGTGTTAATGGAAACTCACACATTTCAGAGCCATGTCCTCAACTTATGCATTCCCATGTGGTGATCAGGGAACTATATGACGTGAAGCCATGTTTCTGATACATGCACAAGTTTCAGTTAACACAGAGTTAACCCATGCAAGGTTGCAACAGCTTGTGTGTGTGTGTGTGTGAGGAGGGGGATTTTCCTCAGCTCCACGAACTACTTGTGTCCAGGCATGAGACTTAGGCTGTCCTAGTTCCATCTTCTCCAGGAAGCTTCCGTCTGGAAGTGAGATCTGTGAGCTCCAAGAGTGTATGGACTGGGAACTGGGCACAGATTGTTCTGACATAATAGCATACCTGGTATGACACAGAAGGTCTCTGGGGGTCGAGGTAGTGTGGCATCACTCACTTTCCTACTATAGTGAAGGAGCTCTACACTAAGGTTTTAGCAATAATATTCTGTTTACAAACCAGATTATGGTCCTGCTCTTGGAAGCTCAGTTGAGATACATGCCAGTGGCCATGAGGTTTATTGAACCCTTACGATCTATCAAACATCCCTTAACAACAGCACACCTCTCATGCATGGAGATGTGGAAGTAACCTGCCCCAGGTTTAGGCACCAAGAGTGTACATTCTTTGCAGAGAATTGTAAATCAATAATAAAATTAACAAAATATTAGTTGGCCTTTTATTATCACCACTTGCCAGGAATTTTAAATGATCTCAGTGATAAATACTCCTCCTCCCTGGGGCAGAACATTCCCACAGACTCCCCGCACCCTCTTCTGTCCCTATTATCTGCAACTAAGGGCTTTGGTCAATAGAGAGGAAGGGTTGAGCAAATCCTAGTTGTCAAGTCTGAGCAGCCGGGAGAATGATTAGCGCATTAGCGGGTTGGGGGAAGCTGGTTTGGAATAATGATGATGAGTGTAGTTTTGGACATGTTAAATTTGAGATAATTGTGAGCTATGCAGAGAAATGTGCACATGGAGATTAGGGGGAAGAATAGTGCTGTGCTATTGCTATGGGAATTTGCAGTAGATTAATCATTTTGGAGGTGGATTCCAATTGCTGCTTAAACACCTACCTTGTGCTGACCATTGTACTCTTGGTACATTTACACTTTAAAATATTTTTATTCCTTACATGAAACAGGTTTATCTCTTTTTCTTCTTTTTTTTTTCCCTTTTCTTTCTTTCAGTTCTTATTTTTCCCCGCTTAAGAAAACTATGAAGAGGAAAGTTGGAGAACCTTTGTTTAAGTGTACTTGGCAAGAACATGCCATGCCAGATTTTAATTACTCTCTGCTTGACTCCTGGGCCTCACTTCATGGGGACATAGACTGTGGACTGAATTTCTAAGGAACGGTTGTTTTCTGAATGAAAAGGGAAGATGGGAAAGAGGACAGCAATCGAGGGTGAAAAATTAGCTTGGGAAAAAAGATGAAAAGAGTGAGTTTGTGAGAGTGAGAGGTCAGTTGCTCTGAAGTTAGGATTCATGCACCTGTTCAACATTTCTAGATCAGAAACTACGGGATGCCCATCCAGCATCAGTCCCTGGATCCACAAAGGTCGCAAAATTATTTTTCTGCTCTAGAGAGATTATCGTCTCTGGGTGGACATAGATTTTCTTGCAGAGAATCCATGACAATATTGTGCGGTGAGTGTCATAGAAGAGAGAGTTTCCACGTGTGATGGGGACATCCAAGGACAGCTGTGTAAAGGTTTGCCGAAGGATACTCTCAGCCAGCCTGAACAGTCAGGAGAGGGTCAGCTTCCAGACAAAGGAGCAGGAGAAGCGCTGAGGCAACAGAAGATTATGAGCAAAGGCGTGGGAGGAACAGGCAGCGGAGGGTTTATGCTGGAAACGAAAGTCATCTGGTATTGCTGGAGTGTTAAATGCAAGGTATAGATAGCCAGAAAAATTAATGCTGAAAACCAAGGAAGAGAAATTGGCATTTAAAGAGTTCCTATTACGTACCTGTCAGAAACAACTTCCCTGGTCTGATTTAAGTAGTAATAATAGTTAACACTTTCTGAACACTTAATATTTGCAATTTTGTATCCAGACTTGTCCTATGCTTCATTTGGTATTACATCTATGTACTCACTTAACCTGTAATCTTCCTGAAGTGGAGTCTAGAGTGGATGAATTATATTCCACTGAATGAACGGACAGTTGTTAGCATAACAACTATTTATGGAGTGCTTACCATATGCCACGTTCTATTCTGAGCGATTTATCGAGATTGGCCCCTTTAATAGTCATAAAAGACCTATGAGATAGACTTGCTATTATTTCCATTTTGCAGGTGAGGGTGCTTTGACAAAGAAGTCAATCCACTTGCCTGTGCTCACTTAGCTAAAAAAGATTTTGAGCCATCTTTCAGGGAGAAGGGTCTGGCTTGTAGTGTGTTCGCTTCACCTCTGCTTGCAATGCCTCAACTGACCTATTGTCACTGGCTTAGAACGGTCCACACTTACTTCCATTCATCACTTCCCCCACAGCAGCGAGCTCCTGAGAGCAGGGACTCAGCTGTTTCTCCAGCTCTACTGACACCTCACACAGGACTGCCTGGGTAAGTGCTCACAGGACACTGTATAAAGATCACTGAAAGGCAGGGGACCAGACATGTGCATCTAAATGTGTCCCCACAAAGCTCTGAGCCATGCCATTCTCCTTGGATGCCCTGTGGACCCTGCCCCCACTTTTGTGATGTAAAGCAATGCCCAGTCCCGGGGCCATCCCTGACATCTCTTCACCCCTCAGCTGCCAGAAGTCCACTCCCAGAATCCTTCCCCACATAGAATTCACTCCCTCGTTTGAGTCTCTGTCTGGTGCTCTACCTTCAACCCTCCCCACCTAGAGACTTGATGAAACTTGTTTCTTGAATGACCCTTTCTGCCTTGGCTGAAAAATAAACTCAACTCTGTTTTTAGATCTTTGTTTTATTCTTTAATAGGAGAAAATATAAAAATGAATGTTGTATCATTTAATCCTCACCACAACCATTTGGGACTATTTTTATGCTTGAAAATAACAAAGCACAAAAAAAAAAATAGCATTAATTTTTTGAAAGTCCCACAGCTATCTGTGTGCCCCAAGGCTGGATGCAGAGCTCCAACCATAAGATCTCCAATCATTTGTCAAGGAATGAATAGTGGATTAATTACTTCAAGTGACCTGGCCATTGCTGAAATGCAGAGCTCTGGGTCCACTCCTGATGTGCTAACTCAGTAGGTATGGGGCACCTCCTCCAGTGCTTCTCATGCAGTCTAAAATTTGTAAGCAATGTTTAATGAGGTCTCAGTTTGGCAAGATTTCCAGGAACTCTGTTTCTCCGACCAGCCACAGGACTTGATCTCCCTCCTTGGGCTCCTCGAATCTAATTCTTTGTTTCTCATACCCTGAGGTAGAAAACAAACCACCTGGATACCTTGTTCAACTTCAGATCCTGGTGCAGTGGGTCTCCAGGAGGGCTCACAATACAGCATTTCCAAAATGCTCCCAGGTGATGCTAAGGCTGTTGCATCCCTGTGGCAGAATCAGAGGTGTGTGACACAGATTCTCCTTCAAGAAAGGGCTCCCTGCCCATCTGTGAAGGGTGTAAGGAAATGGCAACCTCGCGTTAGCTTTTCAGGGTCCACCCCCACTGTTAAATGGAGTGAGGGTCTTTGTAGAGCAGCCCTCCTCCTGCCGATGACCAAGGATGGTATTGGTGTAAAGGTCTGGCACTTCTACCCACAATGAGATTCCTCTGCTAGCATTCTTTGTCCTGGACTCCCAATGGGTTGACATAGACATTGCCCCATATGGTATTTCACTCTGGAGGCTCCCCGTCCTTCTCTCTCATTGGGTGTCAAGCTCTCAGACTCTGAACTCCGTGTCCGTACCTCCTTCCCAGATAAATCCAAAGGCACATCTACAGCTCATGCTTTAAGTAGCAAGGTGTCTACATCTTGGCTTCCAACCTCTGAAGCAGCTACTCCACTCAGAGTAGAGTCTGCTTTGACATTAGTTCTAGACTCAGTTAGTGACCAAGACGAAACTTGTTTCTTGAATGACCCTGACCTAGCACCATGCTTATATGTCAGGGTCCCTCTGAAGCCTGCTCTGACTTCAGTCTGTTCCCACATTCTTGGATCACAAACTCTTTTTCATGCCTTTTGCAGGAAGCTCACATTAGCAATGAAAGTTTTTTTGTTGTTGTTGTTTTGTTTTGTTTTTTGTTTTGTTTGTTTGTTTTACAAACAACACCTTGTGATGAAACACTGAAATACAATGAATTCACATGGAGCAGCCTGCGCTAAGATGACGAGCGCCACAGAGCTCAACCTCTGCTATGTCCAGTCCTGATGTTTGTCCTTAGGACCTCAGGATCAATTGGACACCATTTAGAAAACAATTCATTTCCCATGCTGGCTCCTAGGATAACAGGCTAGAACAATTTTTCACAGTCTCCTAATAGATACCTTGCTTGAAACTGCTGTTTAAGTCAAAACCACGAGTTTCCTTTCAATGAATTGGAAGGTAATGTAGTTTTAATTTTAAGTCCAATTATATCTGGAGAGATGAATGGTACAGGGCAAATCCTTGCTAGGGCCAAACGGGAGTGATAAATCATTCACTTACATGATCGGATTGCTTCCAAGCTCCTTTCGGCCTCTCAGAAAACAGAAAAGAATAGTTAAAACCAGTCTTTTTGCGGAAAAATAAAATGGAAGGAAAGGTCAAGGTAGACTTTACCTGTATTGACCAGGATATTGGAGTCATGCCATGGTTAAACAAAATCTCCGTCGCTCATCAAACAATAGCCTTGTCCCTGCTCACATTTCACATCAGCCCAGCTCATGGAGGGATCCTGCAGTAGACAGGATCAAGGGTGCGCTGTCAGAGACTCTGCTACCGACGGAAGGGAATGCGGTAAATTAGGGGTAAAACTTCCACTTATACCTGATAGGCCACCGTCACTCATATGGTCAAGGTTAACTTCCAGAGACAGGAAGGAACCATGTTGTACCATGTGCTCCGATAGAGAGCTGGAAATAATAAGTTCAGGTCACCAAAGGTTCCAGTGGCTTCTGCACTGCCTGTGTGTTTGTGCTCCTGCTATCCATGTAAGAATGAGGCTGAGAGCAGAATAATACATATTAGCTGCCCACTTGACATCAAATTTTAAGCAGGTACTTTTGGATCTAAAACTCTCAACAATGTTGTGGGATAGGTACGAATTCCCACTTTACATCTGCTATGGCCCAGAGAAGTCCAAGGCTTTCTGAAGACGAGACAGCTGGTGAACGGAATCACGATGCCTCATTCAGATACATCTGACCCCAAAGCCTGTTTGTTTCCTTCTCGTTATTCAGTGCTACGCCCTGCACTTGGAGATGTCCGCACTACATTTAATAAATCACAGTTCTTTCAGCTGCAGGTGCCATGAGGTTGGGCACAGAAAAAAAGAGGAGAAGGAAATAACCAAGCAGGGTGAATAAAGTAGTCATTTCAGAGGACTAGATTAGTCTAACATTGCTTAAGTGGAAACTCTTAACAACAACAACAAGAGTGGCTAGCTTTTGAGTTCCTACTATGGATCTGGCTAACAAGATGTGTTTCCATGCACCACCTCTGTCACTCTTCCCTGTAACTCTGAGAGGAATTCAAGTTTTAGTTCTGCCATCTGACAGTGCTATGACCTGGACACATTTGTTAACCTCTTTGAAATTTACTTCCATAAAATGTAGGCTTCTTATATTTCTAGCATCTTTTTATTTCAAGAGTAAAATTACAATTAAAACGTCAGTGAGATGTTCTATCTAAGCTATCATGAACATACTAGGTGCTAAGTAAAAATAGGCAGGGATCATATGGCAAGAAAACAACACAGGCTTTGGGATAAACGCAGTTTAAATTCAAATTCCAGCTTTTTCACTTGACTGTTTAGGTTAATGGCTTAACTCCTTTGGCCTCCTGAGTTTGGGTGAAGATGTTTATAAAATGTGGATAATAATTTCCGTGTGAAGGGATGTTGTATGCACTGCATGAGATACTGTATGTGCTATTTCCTAGAGAACATTGGTACTCAGTAAATGGGGCTACCCTTTACTTTCCTTGGTAATTGTTGAGTCATAACAATGATATTGAGAGAATATTTTACCAAGTTCTTCAGAAGACTTTAAGAATGGTTCCTGTCTTAAGACAGACAACACATTTGTATTAACCAAGTTACCCATGACCTTTACACTCAACATTGTGTTCAACTGGACAAATCCTGGCCCCACCTGGCAAAGTAAATGCCTCTAAACCATGCTTTCTAAGCTCAGAAACCACCTTCCTGAGTGAATACATTTCTGGGGTGCTTTAGCAGCTGATCTTTTTTCTCCTGTGAGAATCTGTCATTAAATCACTTCCTGTCCTGGATGTCCATAGTCATCCTGCTGTCCTTGTGGGGAGGACTATGAGAGACAGAATGCTCCTTTGCTTCAGGATTCTTACAGCCTTAGCCTTCTAAAAAGAGATTCCCTGGGGAGTAGAAAGAAGGAGAATGGCAGGAAAGACCACCATCGAGGGCAATGGAGGAAGAAGAAAGAAGTAGGGAAGCTCTGTTTCAGCTCCAGAAGAGCCAGTCCAGGTGGGGGATATATATATATATATATATATATATATATATATATATATATATATATATATATGGGGAAAATCAGAAAAAAGCAGAAGTAAGATTATAGCAATCAACGGAGAGACTCATTCCTACGGATGTGAGTGTCTAGTGATAGAAGGGGTCATGGAGTATAAGGGGTTATTGTCTTTTTTTGTTGTTGTTAAGATTTTATTTATTTGAGAAAGAAAATGTGTACGAGAGAGAGAGAAAATACAAGCTGGGGAAGGGCAGAGGGAGAGGGAGAAGCAGGCTTCCCACTGAGCAGGGAGCCCAACATGGGGCTTCGTCTCCGGACTCTGGGATAAGGACCTGAGTTGAAGGCAGACATTTAACCAACTGAGCCACCCAGCCAAGGGACTATTGTCTGTTCCCCTGGACATGATAAGAGTAGATCAGGATATTTAGGAAACGATGGAGAATGGACCTCAGACACCATTTAGGTGATAGAGGACACAGGTCCTTGATTTTAATGATTTATCCAGCTCTACCCATGGGGCCAGCTCACCTCTCTGATGGCTCAACACATGGTACCAATGAGTTCTGCGGTGCACTATTCAGACCCTGACATACCTCTGCATAAAAAACTAACAAATCCATATGCTGCATGCAACCTCAACCATGTAGGACTTGTATATCCAAAGGATGGGATTATGTTTTTGAACTTAAAAGATTTGAAAGTTGTTCTTTTTTTTTTTTTTTTTTTTTTTGTACTACCTATGACTTTCTGTATAATGTGCATGTGCTGAATTCCTGGTTTTATGTTAAATTTGTTTCTTAAATGTGTTCTTCACTGGAATATAAATACACCAGAGCAAGAACTGGGTCTCTCATCCACCATTACTCCCTACATCTACACTGCACTGGCATATCAGTGATGCGTAATTGTACTTTTGTGGACCAAGTGACTGAAAGACTGGTTTCCTGAACCCATGAATGATGAAGGAATGGATGAATTAACAGACATAGAAGGATGGTAGGTCTGGGAGGGAAATACTTTAGCATTTTTTAAATATACAAAATTTTGAAAACTAACAGCCCATGGTCTACCATCAGAGCCCTTCCAAACAAAATCTGATTTAGTCCCTGTGAATGAAAGGGCTGTCTTCAACTCTCAGCTCCTCACCCACTGAGGTGCCTCAGCTCAGTCACATTTGACTTTCTGCCACCCTACATGTTTGTCTTGCATTAGCTGACTCCTGTCCCTGTGGGGTATGGACGGGTCATTGACACAGAAGCCCAGGACTTTGAACTTGGACAGAGCATAACCGGGATAGTGCTTAAATTTAGAATGGATCTTGGCTGCCTGAATAATTAAGGGCCTATGATAATAAGTGGAGTTTTATTTCTTCCTCTGCATCCTAGTTCATTTTACAACACCCCTCCCACACACACACACACACATACACCCTGCCCAGGAAATGAAAAGAAGCAATTGCCATGCAACCCTGGTGATTTGGAGGCTGAGGATGTCTGTGCCCCCTAGCACGATACACAGCTCTGTATCAAATAACCAGGAGCTGGAGGGAATTGCCTCTATGCTGGAGTCTGATGGACATGAGGTATGATTTATGTATAGATAGAGTAATAGGCAGGGATTTTAAAATTTGATGGAGAGCTGAAGAAATTCAATAAAAATGGGCTTATTCAATAAAAATAAAAATTCTATAAAAGGCAAGTTTTACTGTGTGTGAATGTTTTCATAAACACCTCTGAAGAGATAATACTATACAGGTGAGCTTAATAAAAAGGGATTTTCCTTTTCATTCCTGCCAATCTGGTCCTTTCACAAAATCTCTGATGAGAGAGAAATACGGGCTTTGGGGGACTGTTCTTTGGTTATCTAGTTTCCTTTTTCAGCCTTTCTAATCTTGCTCCCCTGCTTTTCAGTTTTTATTGAATTTTTTCAAGGGGAAAGAATTTTGCTAGAAAGGATTTTACTAGAAAGAGCGAGTTAACTTGAACTGCTGACAAATGCACGGCACTCAAATGAGTAACAAGTCACCAGAAGCTAAATGTGTAACATCCTAATGATCCCAGCCATCCCTGGGGAGGCAGAAGGAGGAGGTCCAGCAAAAAGCTGCATATATTAAGCAGTAATTACCCTGGAAAAAGTCCTGGGTCTTGGTGATTGTGCTGGCTTTGGAATCTGGAATGCCTGGTTTTCAGTCCTGACTCAGCTTCTCATAATTTCTGTGATCCCTGACAAGTTGCTCCTCTCGAGTCTGAATTTCATCCTTTTAGAACATGAGAAGATTTTTCTCTGCAGGCTGGCTGGAGGGATAAATTACGTGATATGCAAAGTACTGTGTCCAGAGCCCAGACACAACAGTCCACTGTTCCAAGAGGGAAAAGTTGAAAAAGGTCAAATTCCTTCCCCATTTTCAGAGACAGGAAGGATGCTAGATGAGGGGGCCGGGGGGGGGGGCACATCCTCTACCTCTAAGTTTGCTTTGGAAAAGAAGGGAACCCTTAACACATACGTGAACTGAAACCTTTGGAATTATGAGCTTGAAGTTTCCTTTTGATCCATGTGTCTCTTAGCTCGAGAAACATAATCTGAAGAGAAGGAGTTTGATTGGCCTCCCACTGAGGCTGGATTGGGAAATGATAGGGAGCCATTGATGGGGAAAGGAGAGAGAAAAACATTTTAAGATGCCTAAGGGTTCTACTTGGGAAGGAGCAGCTGACTGAGGGCCCAGGGGAGGAGAAGAGTTTTCTGGGAGATGATGAGCTTCTGCTAGGTTGAGTGCTCACCCCCATAATGCACACTTGTTGGAGTCTCAGCTTTGTCTGGTACATTTTCTCCACTGCCAAGACCAGTCCTTACTGCAGCAAAGCAGCTCATGCACCTTGTTTATAAAAGGAGATCCTTGGCTGCTGTTTGGTGGGCCCACACCTCAGTGTCAACCTTGGGATCCCTCTGGCACATCTCCTTCTTTTTCAGATGTGTGTCTACTTGTTCCCCCAACACAGTGACTAAAATAATACTTGTCTCACCCCTGAGTTCACTCTCCACTTCACTCCAGAATCAATCCATCGTCTTTTGTGTCAGGCATAGCTTCTGCTCAGGGGATTATCCAAGAACCAATTTTCTCACCAACAGTATCCTGTGTCAGAGAA
Organism: Mustela lutreola; assembly: GCF_030435805.1. Lineage (NCBI taxonomy): Eukaryota > Metazoa > Chordata > Mammalia > Carnivora > Mustelidae > Mustela > Mustela lutreola. Next base: position 6,174,692 of record NC_081292.1, on the reverse strand, counting down.
AAATGGCACCAGACAAGTTAAACAAAGCACACTTTATTCAAGACTGTTGGATGGGGGCGGGGGTTGGGAGGAGATTGAACACTGCCTCACTGAAAGCAAAGCGGGTGGGTCTTAAATACTGGTGTGAGCTGGTGGGTAGGTACTGGAAGATGTCAGGAGAGGTTGGTCAATGTGATCAAGCCATCTATGTTTGCTAATTGTGCCCATCAGATTTAGGCTCTCATCCTCCCACAGAAAACGGAGAAAGGATCTCTAGCTCCTTCAATGATTGCATTTCAAAGGGGTGGCTCCCAGGCTCTTGAGAAAGACTTTACTCAGTGTAGTAATACAGGCAAGAAGCAGCGAGAAGATTTATGCCTCAAGAATCAGGAATGCATTTACAACTGAAAGTCTTCAAAAGCAAATGCTCTTAGAAAAAAGAAGAGTAAGGAGCCTTGAGTCAGGAAGAAGGCTGCGTCAAGTTTAGTTGAACTGAGGGGAAAAGGGAAGCAATCTTAACACCCCTTCATCTCACGATGGTGACTGCCCACATGAACAGCTTGGAAGGCATACTCAGCAGCCCTACACCTTTCCTGTTCCATGACCCCACACAAGGGTCTGGACCACTATGGGATAGAACTGAAAATGCAAATATACACGGTAAGACCGAATGGCCATAAAAACTACTTTTCCTTCGCTGGAACAAGGCCACTCCTTATGATATACTATTTTGTCATCCTTTCCGCTCACCCAGAAGGCCCCTAATTCCCATAACTTCCCTCCTGCTTCCCTTGAAGGACGCTTCTGATTCTCACATGCAGGCACAGCCTCCAGCTCGAACCCAGGTTGCAACTGCTTATCATCAAACAAAGAGATTATATGTAAAAATATTCAGTAAAGAGAATTTTTTAAAATGTCGTGGGACTTCTTGGTCATGAGGTACAGGGGAGAGGAAATGCCAAGTAGAATTCCCAGATTTCCATTTGGAGGACTAAGTACCTCTGATATCTGGAATCCCACCAGGAGATGAAGACCACAGGAAGGGAAGTAAGTTCTAGGTGGAGAACCCAGAGGTTCAATTTTCAAGGTAAACTTGAATTTTCATATAGTACATTTTTACTTTGTCTCCCAGCCCAGACAAATATTTACTATTATATCCTACTCCTTAGTCTAACCACAGTTGGTAAAATCTAGGTGGGGTCCTGCTCCCTCCTCTGTGCTCTTAAGGACACTGCTCACCATTGCTGTTCTCAATGACATGACAGCCCATTCGCTTTTCTACTTGTTTCTCTTGGGCATAGCCTACTTGCCCACCACATCTGCATTTCTTGAGAAGGGATCTCCATCTCCCATCTTCCACAGAAGTTTAAGCAGTGACCAGCAAAAGAAAAGACAGTGCACTTTGAGTACAATAGAAATTTTGGATTTCTGATGGCATTAATGTCCCTTTAATAGTTTCCAGGCCCCTTGCCAACAAATCAAAAGGAGTTTAATTTTCCTTTATAAAGTTTTCATTTAACACTGTACAATCTACTTCTGATGTTTCTGATTATCCAGCTAATACATTATTTAAATCCCATCTTATACTAGTCAAACTCATTGGAGGCTTTCTTTATTTTATTATCAATTAGCACCTGTATTAGCTGGACAAAATTATATTGTTCAATTTTATCTAATAATGTTGCTCATTAGCCACTTTAAAAGGAAAGCTGCTTAGGAAAGGTTTGAAACTCTTTAGTAAATTGGTTTTTTAATTCATTTTCCCAACAAATATATATGTCAAACACTAAGGCTGCAATCATGAGTAAAACCCAGCTTCTACCCTTAATGAAACTGTAATTAAGAGGTAATTGAGGTTCTATTATAGTTTATTAATCCACCCACTTTTCTGTCAAGTTGAGAATGACAGCACTTAAATTTATATGGTGTCTAGTCTTAGGAAAGGAGTAAGGTTCAGGCATGATTAAGTGGGACAGCCCTTGGCAACTAGTAATACCTGAGTCCCTCCTCTGGTAGAGTCTTACTATTTCTAATGCTTCACACTCCCCGATATCCTAGCTTTGTGCCGTGAGACTTTGCAATTCTTCCGATTAGAGGCCACCTCACAGATGCTGAGTTTGCATGGGATTTTGGTCAAAAGTTCCAAGACTAGGCATGAGGAAAAATCCAGTGTCTCTGCTCAGCTCTCTTGCATTTCTACCCTCTACATGAGAACACATGCCAGGGTAGCTGCTGGAAGGAAGAGAGAAGACAGGTGGAGTAGATCTGGCTTGAGTCTGAGGCCAGGCAGGCACCTGACCAGCAAATACATGATTAACAATAAATAAGTTTTGTTTTAGGCCTCTGAGTTTGGTCTGTTGTGTTCTAGAACATTGTTGTGGCAACATTTTATTGGTTACCTGCCTTCTTTCAGGGTTCTGCAGGGAGTTATGGATGCAAGAAATGGTAACAAGGTGGAAATCAAAGGATTGTGGTAACATGGAGGAATGGATGCTGGAGACCTTCATGCAGACTTCCAGAGGCTGGATTGGCACCTGAGCCTTGAAATCCAAGAAGAGTTGCAAGCTTCCTCTGAATCGAATTCTTCTGGCCTCACCAATTCAGCTTTGTCTGGATTAAAGAAGAACTAAAGGTAGGGGGTAAGAGGGGCAGGGAGAGAGTCAGCTCTGGACAGCAGTGCTATCTCATCTGTGAAAAGTGGTGTGGTCAGGAGTTGATCTGATCCCCGGAAAGTGGGCTAGGATGGCGGCAGCAAGCATCTGCCCCCTTGCTCTTCTTCATGCCTCTTCCTCTCTCCTGGTGACAGTCATCTTGCTAACAAATACATAGATCGAGAGGGGAAGGGTTTTCTGCCCACCAGGAGATGCATGTTACCTTCTTGAGGTCACCCAGCCTGCTTCTTTTTTATCCGGGTTTAATGGCAAAGAACACATAAAAACAATACAAAGATTTGTCAACCATCACTTTCCAAGTTCTCCTCAGGCACGGACACAACGTCCTCTGCCTCCCATGTCAGGATACCCGCTTCTTGAACCAGTTTTTCTTTTTTTCTTTTTCTTTCTTTCTTTCTTTCTTTTTCTTTCTTTCTTTTTAAGATTTTATTTATTTATTTGACAGACTAAGGGAGACATCACAAGTAGGCAGAGAGGCAGGCAGAGAGAGTGGAGAAGCAGTCTCCCCACTGAACAGAGAGCCTGATGCAGGGCTGGATCCCAGGACTCTGAGACCATGGCCTGAGCCGAAGACAGAGGCTTAACCCACGGAGCCACCTAAGTGCCCCTTGAATCAGTTTTAACAAGTAAAATAATCTGACTTGGACACAGGGTCTATTTCGAGACTTACGGACATAGCACAGGTACACGGTTTACTCAGCATTCATCCGAACCATCTGTGCATCCTACACAAAGGGACCAGCTCCCACTCCTGCCAGAGCTTCCCACTGTGTGTCTTTGTCAGCACTCACCTCTAGGTGCTCAATAAATATGTGTTGAGTGTGAAACAAAACGATATCGCCATTTTAACCCTCCCCAGGGTGGTAAATTCCAAGACAGAAACTGGGGCCCCTGGAGAAGCATCTTTGGCTGAGTTGAGAATTGAGCTCTTAGGATTTCAGAGCAGGAAAGTCCACTGTCGTGCAGAAAAAGGCTTATTTTTAACATCAGATTTATTAACATCAAGATATATTTTGATCTCCACAGTCTTCTTTATTCATTTTGATTAGAATTTCATCAAAACAGAAGAGTGCTAGTCACCAGCCCCATCAAGCCTCCCAGGAAAGCACACTTTCCTCTGAGTGTTATTGTAAATATTCAACGGACACCTTTCTGCTGTATCCTGATACACAGAAGCGAATGCATGTGACCTGCTACTTTTAGTATTTTGTTATAATTTCCATTATTTTATCCAATTATTCCTGTTCTTGTCATATATGTGAATAAATCAGAAAAACAGAAGCATAAGTCTTTCACCTAAACTTGAACTCCAAGGAGGAGAAAGATGTGTTCAGGCACGTGTTCTTTGGGGTGTGAGACTTGTTCATTTTTGACACATTTTCATGTAGATTCACAAAGATTAGTATTTTGACGCCAGTTCTGACACTCACCAGCTCTAAGAACTGAGCCAAATTACTCAGAAGTGCTGATAGTTAACCCCGACCAGGAAGTTACTGCAAGAAACTGATCTGAGTGTTTTATACACAAGAACAATTAATGTTCTCCAATCCCCTTTCAGATGAATGCTATTTTTATTTCTATTTTTAGGTAACGAAAGCACAACCAGAGAAATTCTGGTTACTCCCTGTTCTGTAAGGTGGCCCAGCTCCAGAGACTAGACCTGTAATTTCTTTTTTTTTTTTTTTTAAGATTTTATTTATTTATTTGACAGAGAGAGATCACAAGTAGGCAGAGAGGAAAGCAGAGAGAGAGAGGAGGAAGCAGGCTCCCTGCTGAGCAGAGAGCCCAATGCGGGACTCGATCCCAGGACCCTGAGATCATGACCTGAGCCGAAGGCAGCGGCTTAACCCACTGAGCCACCCAGGCGCCCTAGAACTGTAATTTCTAAGTATACCTTCTCGATTTCAAATTTCTTCCTACCCAGTGGGGACAAGCACACTTTACAGTGTTATTTGTGAGAACTAAATGTAAAAACAAACAACCAAAAACAACCTTGTAAAGGCCTTGGCACACTGGTTGACACATTCTGATTACATTTAACAAATGGCTTGTATCATTAAGTTTCTTGGTTGCAAGCAAGAGAAAGCAACTCTGCCTGAGTAGAGAAGCTATTTAGAAGAAAGATTTCTGGTTGCTGACAGAATCATGGGAAACCTGATGAGCAGGATATTCAAACAAATAAGAACCACAGGAGTTTGGCATCGCGAAGGAATTTAGTAGAAAGATTTCTGGTAGCTGACAGAATTTTGGGAAGGCTGAAAATCAGCTTACTCAAAACCAGCAAGAAGGGGAGGAATTTGGGATCATGAAGGGCAGCCCAGGAGATCAAGCCCCAAAAATGTCCATTTAGGAAGCTGAGAGAGACACCATCGTCACTGTTTCTCCAAAAGACAGCCACTTGCCAGACACCACATAGACATCACCACTCACTGCTAGGTGGAGTTCAGACTTGCCTCGTTGTCCTGGGTATGATGCGTCCGGCTGTCAAGTTCAGACCCTCATGCTCTTCCTTTGTGCAGGGGAGCAGCAATTTTCTCCTATTTTTCTTCTGTAGTGAAGATCACAGATTTCTTTTCCCTCAAGATTTAAATGATGAGGGATTCCACCAAAAATATTCAAACATATTTGCCAACCCACCAAAAAATAAAAGCAAATGTCCACTACACATGTATATTGATATTCACAGCCAAAATAATCTGCTACATTGTTGGCCTCTCAAGGAAGACTTTCTGGATGCCATTGTCAGTAAACTACTCCTACAGCATCTCACGGTCTCCCTGCACTTAGCCCCAGGCACTTGCATTTTGAGAGCTCAGTGTCTGGAGACCATCTGTTTAACTTTGTTTCCACCATCGAACTGCAAATCCCTTGGAAGCAAGGATTATCTCTTATCATTTTTTTTTTTTTTTTGTCTGTTTGTAGTAAATACACAATGCCTGGTTCATAGCCAATATTGGATATTTATCAAGTTAAGCCGAATGTCAGGAATAAGGAAGGGCATTTTTAATTTTGTTTTTTTCAGTTTTGACAAAATATGGTAATCCACTAAAAAGATGGCATTAGGCATAGCCATATGATATAACCAACACTGCACTATTTTGACCCACGTAAATACAATTTTATATGGTCCAACTATATATTTAATATTCAGAGTGAAAGCCACCCCGAGAAGCTGATGTCGAAGCTTTGTTGCAATTGTCAGAAAGACTGTCAAGAGGTATCTGCTTAGTTCACCTCTTTGGGATGAGGCAATGGGGTTCAGGTTAAACCACCTCTGGGTTTGCAGAAACAGGAACATTTTCATTTAATATGGATGGAGATTTTGCAGTCTTAGGGGCTCCCTAGCAATTTTTTGTTCTATGTGCGGTGTGTACAACCCTCTGACATTGCTGTTCTCTAATCACATAGGGTGAGAGACTGATGTTCTATCAGCATTTAGGAAGAGTAGTGCAAACAGAGCCAGGTGTGGGGGCCTCATCCTGTGTGCTGGATAATGGGATCCTACACGCAATCCTCCCACGTAAGGCCATGTAGGGCTTACCGCACTGTGAAGGGCACGCCATCAGAAGAAACGGAATCAGAGCAATCAAATCTCATTCAACCTGGGGCTGTTTCATTAGCCCCCAGAGCCCAATGTTGTACCATTCCGGTGGCCATTCCAGGTGGGGAAGGTACCAAGCACCTGGCATCTCCTGGTAGGCAGGGTTCTAGTATCCCTTAGTGGAGGGATGCAGAAAGTTCCCAAGTGCTGAGAAGCTGTGCTTACCACCATCAGCACAGCCCCTAGGTAGTGGTCTGTTACCTTGTCAGCTGAAGCAGCAACAGGGTTTACCACAAGTAGGTCCCCACCAGCCATAATATGCTTCCTCATTACATAAAACTTTCAGCGGTCATTTGGCCACCCTGCCTTAGATTCTAGATTCTACCACCTTTCTGCCTGGGTCACCTCAAGAGCATGATATCCCTGCCACTCCTCGCCCCCACCGGCCCAGCTCCCTGCATGCACTTTATGACCAGCGTAATCTTACAAAGTGAAAAATCAGAGAGGGGGAAAGAGCTCTTATTGGTCCTGTACTTTGGACCATCTTAACTGAAAGTATCTGTATCTCTGTCTATGTAGAGATCAATAGATAGATCAATTGATCTATCCATATCTCTCTATCTCTCTGCCTCTACATGTCTGTATTTATCTGTATGCACTTACAGATACATAGATATTTATGTTAAGTAGTAAATGGGCAAATATATCTATATAGTATCACTATCAGTATAGATTAGGTTATATATCTGTGTATCTGTACCTCTATATCTGTATCCATTTAGGGGGAAATGTCATTTTAGCAATTAATATCCCTCCTCCAAAAAATAACTCATTCAATAAAAAGAGCATATTGTATGCGATATTTTGAGATATTTCCATCAGGGTGTGATTTTTTTGCCAAAAATAATGAAAATTGTGTCATCTGTAAAAAGCCTCATATTTTCACACTTTAACCTATTCAAAATGTATATTCTATAAAATGAAATTTCGTGTATTAAAAGTACTCTGTGTCCTTCCACTTCCCCTCTGGACCCAGCCTGGTTTCTGTAGCACCCGCTGGCCCATCACGCTCTCCTGAGCAGGGCAGGCCACCTTTTACGCCCACACACGCTGCCCACAGGTAGCCCTGCCTCTCTCCCAAGATTCTTCTTTGTCCAATCGCCAGACATGCCTCCTTAGTTTATGCTCTTAACACCGCGCAACCCTCTGTGACCTCCTACCTCCACTGGCTCTGTCGGTTCACACTCAAAATGATCCCGGTTTCTCTGACTTCGTCTTGGATTCAACCTAGGGGTAAAATTTATTTATTTATTTATTTGTTTGTTTGTTTCTTTATTGCACTGTTCAAACTTCTCTGCTTCTGTCAGTCAGAAAGAACGGCTCCTTTTCTGAGTTCACAGAGCGCTATCTTTGTGTTGCAAGAGGTGTGATCACATCACAACTATTGGTTTCTATGCTCCCTACCACTTACATGTAGTAAAACTTCTAAAGATGGGAACCTTATTTTTTTCATATGTCAATCAGTCCCTAAAAGGGGGCTTTATAAAAGATTGATATGGGACTCTGCTACTTAAAATGATAGAAAAATTATACTCTCTAGTTCTGTATTTCTACCCCATTCTCCTCTGATGCTCCTGCATTTTCAGAGTGCTCTATGAGTAACTTCATTCTTAGCTTCTCTTTTAGCATTTCTTCACAGACCATACCTATGGTCTGTATGTATTTTAGAGTGTGTCCACTTAGACTGATCCTTTCCTGGAGGAATGACTTCCCCTCCGGCAACCCTCAGGAAAGCCCTGAAAATATCTGTTATATTGTAGCATGTGTCCCGCAGTAGCCAAGAGCTCTGGGCCTGAGGAGTCTGGGGAGTATTCTTACCAAGATTACTGATCTTCTCACTTGAGCGTTCTTCACATAGGGGCAGTGGTAGGGAGCATTCCAGACCCCGTGCTGTCTCACACCTCTCTGATCCTTTAAGGCCCAACATTGACCTTAATGTGCTGCCCAATTTTCCACACTTGCCGTAATTTCTCTGACAGACCTACATAATGGTGTATGTTTGTGTTCGTACGTGCTGTTTCCATTAAGCGGGGGCAGCAATGTCAGAAAATCGTGCTACATTATTCAATTTTTATTGAATAGCCAGCATCTGTTCTGTGGCAAGGATTATTACAACTGGCAGCATTATCATAATAATCAAATAAGTGAGGCCTCTGTTTCGTCTGGGCCACTTGACATTTTGCACGTTGTCTGTCTCTTTAACGTCACTTTCGTGAAGATGACTCACTCTGTTCTGGTACCAAACTGCTGGTTGAAAAGGGACCTGAGTCTTTCAAGGAGTGGTAGAAGTATACTTGTTCAGGATTAAATTAAGAAGAGTGAGGTTTCTGGTTTGGGCAGGGCTAAATTCCTTCTCCATGATGTGTAACAAGTGTCTGACTTTCTCTGGGCCTCCATGTTCTCATTAAAAAAAAAAAAAAAAAAGTCCCATTTAGCTCCACAGTTCTCAAGTTACCAGAACTCCCAGGAGGGTAAGTTTTGTTGACATTTTGCTCTTATCCATGCCTTCATGGAGCTCATTGTACTTGCTCCTCCTAGAGTTCTTGATACAACTTAGTGTAACTATCTGTTACACTAATAGTTACACTAGTGTAACTGGGGAAGTCCAGAACCCTCTGCACTCAGAGACACATAGTAACAAAGTTAAGACTTGGGCAAGGAAATTTATTTGGCAGAAATAATGGGAGTCTTGGTGTTCTGTCTGCCTTTTCACCAAACTCTAGAAAACAGGGACAACCATGCCTCTATGAGCTGTAAAGATAAGACTGCAGATGCTCAGGTTTTTATGATGGACAGCCTCCGTTCAAAACTCCCCTCCACCAATTACTAGGTAAGTCTCCTTAGGCAACTGACTTTACCTCTTTGAACTGCAGTTTCCTTGTTTCTAAAACAAAATACCAACCATCGTGCCCACTGCAGGAGACTTGTGGAATGAATCCGTGGTGACTTAAAGAATACTTAATGGCATGATCAAAGTGCTAAGTTCGTGAAAGAATAATATGGATAGGGATGCTTGGGTGGTATGGTTGGTTAAGCATCCAACTCTTGGTTTTGGCTCAGGTCATGCTCTCCGGGTTCTGGGATTAAGCCCCACAGGCTCTCTGTGAGCAGTCCACTCCTCCCCCCTCCCTCTGCCCCTTCCTCTGCTTGCTCTCTCTCTCTCTCTCAAATACATAAATATTTTAAAAATCACAATATGAATAAACAATATTAATATAGTCTTAGTGATGTTAAGTATTTCAATTTATATGTTTATGTACTGAGTACTTTTTAATGTTCATTGAGTTAGTACAATGTGAGGTTATGAATTTAACCAAATCCTGCTCCTGGGTCTAATTCCAGTGGGAGAAGTAGTGCACCAAGAATTATACGCCTTCTTGGGTAACCAATCATGAATAAAGATCCAGACTTACTGGAGGTATCTTCTCATGGGAAGAACAAGGATTTGGTGATAGATGAGCAGAAAAAGGCAAACTGGCCAAACCGTGAGGACTTGAGCTTTTGGTTCTGGCAGCAGGGAGGAGCCATTTTTATTTCATTTGTGAAAATCACAAGAAATGAATTTTTTGTTTATTTTCATATTGTTTTAAGTGTTTGTAACTCTGTCTTTCCATAAATATTTATTTAACACCCACAAAATACCAGGCATTGTGCTAGATGTGTGATAGTCACAAATCATTTAGAGTAATTTAACTGATACTCAGTGTAGCAGAGAAAGCATGAACAAGTAAATAAATAAACGGTTACAGATTATGATAAAAACTATGGAAGAACCAAGAGGGATACTGAAACAGGTGCTCAGGATTGACTTTACCCAGAACACTGAGGTTCAGCTCTGCTCTGAAAGACAAGAAGATGCCAGAAGAATCTGGAGGATGGGAGTGGGATTCTCTAGGGACCTACATGGAAAAGTTACACAGATGAAAGTCGGGGGCGGGAGCGTGTGGGTGCCTCTAATGAATTTCTGTGGACAGAATATTACTTATCTTGCTTCTGGAACATCACTCCTTTAGCATTTCATCTTTCAGAACTTTTTGTGTGCTTATCTGTCAAATGGAGCGGCTGCTGTTAACTCACAGACTGACTGAAAATACAAATTACTTCACTTAGGACCTGTGTCTTAGTGCACTTGGGCTTCCATAATGGAATGCCATAGACTGGGTGGCTAAAACAACAGAAATTTATTTCTCCCAGTTCTGGAAGCTGGGAAGTCCAAGATAAATGTGCCAGCTGATTCAGTTCTTGGCAAATGTCCGCTTCTTGATTTGCAGATGGTTGTTTTCTTGCTGTTTCCTCACATGGTAGAGAAAGAGAGGTCTGGTCCCTCACCTTTCTACAAGGGCAGACATCCCATTATGGGCATCCCAACCTCATGACTTCACTGAAACTAATTACCTCCCCCAAACCCCACCTCCTAATGCAATCACCCTGGGGATTAGATCTTCGAACATAAGAATTTTGAGGGGCATACATATTCAGTCCACAGAGGCTTGACACCAATGAGTTCACATGAAATATCAGATAGTTTACATCAGTCCTCTAGTCTGAAATCATTAGTAGCTCCCTCTTTTACTAGGAGCCAATGCCAGAGTCCCTCACAAGTCCTCAGGGCCCTCCATCTGGTCTTGGTGGTCTCCTAGTGGATTCTCAAACACTCTATGCCTTTGCCTTTAGTCTTCCTCTACCAGAACAACTCTTCCCTACTCCCTGGGGACCTGAATTCCTTTTTGTTCCCTTCAAGTCTTTGCTCAAGCTCCACCTTCCAATGGGGCTCCCATGACCACTGTACTTAGAACTGTAGTCTGCTGCACACCTCACACTTTGATATCTCTTATGCTGATCCACATATGCAGTCTAACATGTTATCTCAACCATACAGTTACTATGCTCATTCATAGTGAATTGTCTGTCTCCTCTCCTAGCATTTAAGTTCTGACAGGAAAAGATCATGTCTGTTTTGCTCACTGATTTATCCTGAGCCCTTAGAATAGTGCTGGGTACAAAAAGTAGTCAGGATTTATGTATTGACTAGAGGAACAAATGAGTGAGTAGATGTGAATTTCTTGTTAAAGTTGCTGTTTTCAAAAGATGATAATTTTACCAGACTCTTGGTCTGGTAATATGAAAGACACTGGTAAGAATGCAGTTATCACCTAGGGGTCTGGACTAGACATTCCAAAGAAGTAATCTAATATTATTTTAGGAAGTAAGGACTGTCTGTTGCTGTTTCTTGAGCCCCTTCATCTACAGCAACTATCTAAATTCTAAATATAAACTATATGTTAAAAATAATCAGTTCTGGGGCACCTGGATGGCTCAGTGGCTTAAAGCCTCTGCCTTTGGCTCAGGTCATGATCCCAGGGTCCTGGGATCGAGCCCCGCGTTGGGCTCTCTGCTCGGCAGGGAGCTTGCTTCTCCCTCTCTCTCTCTCTCTGCCTGCCTTTCTGCCTGCTTGTGATCTCTGTCTGTCAAATAAATGAATAAAATCTTTAAAAAAAAACAATCAGTTCCATTTAACATATTGAACTGGGCTCGTTAGAGAATTAATGTGGGAGGTAAATTTGCAGGAAAGACCTCCTTTAGGCCTGGACCAACTATGGTATTTCATTATGCTTTAATTACTCCAGATGGTTTGTGGTTGGAGATGGGTCGCATGCATCATGGAGGCTTTAACTGCTGTGACTTTCCATTATGCAGAGTTTTGGGGCAGGAGAGAGATGAGTTGAGTAAGGAGGATACTTTCTACAGCTGGGATAGGGATGGTGCCCCAACCCCAGGGAGAGTGATGTGCATTGTGGACAAAATGAATCTCTCATGCGGTGGTCACATTGTCACCCAATATAAATCAAAGGAATTGGAAGGGATTCAGAATTGGAAGGAAGTCAAATGCAGGAGAAAGTGCCTTTGAGATGAAGAAAAGGAATAATAAAGCATTGCATTTCGGTAAAGCCCAGGTCTTCTAAAGAGAGGGACCAGCTTCAAAATACTGACAAGGTTATATACTGCATGTATAAATAGGAGCATATGACTTAATCTCCCTGAGACTCACTTGTCCCATCTACAGAAGGATCTATGTCAGAGAGGCTGTCATCTTAACTGACACAGTGTGTTCACTGCACTTGGTATTTCTCTGAACCAGTATTAGAGTTGACCTTCCTTCTTTATCAGCCAAGTGAGTGAACTGGACAATCTCTCTCTCTCTCTCCTTCCCCCCCCCCAAGTATTTATCATGTTTCTGTGCTTCATAAATTGTGTTCATTTCCAGGGTACCTGGGTGGCTCAGTGGGTTAAGCGTCTGACTTTTGATTTTATCTCAGGTCATGATCTCAGGGTAATGAGTCTCACATTAGGTTCTGCACTGGGTGTGGAGCCTGCTAAGGTCTCCCTCTCTCTCTCTTCCTCTGTCCCACCCCACTGCTCCCGATCTCTCTCCAAAAAAAAAAAAAAAAAAAAAGTGTTAATTTGCATCATCTCATAAAACCCTCATAATTCATGAGAAAACTAGCATTGTGTTCATCTTCCAGACTATGAAAGTGTATGGTATAGAGAGGTATAGACATGTATCCACAAAGTTATCTAGCTGCAGCTAGAACACTGGCAGAACCAGCTTTATACAACCCTTTATACTACCTCATCTCTCACCAATAAATAGGGATTATTTTCCTAAAATAAATATATTCAAATCTCACCTTCTGGTTGATTACTAAGGAAATAACCAGATTCATAGGATTTTCCATTAAAAGAGCTAGCTGACCCATACAAGGAGCCTAAGTATTTGAATAAGTAGGCATAATCAGCACAGGTATTCACACTCCTGCCTCAGAGAAAAGAGAGGTATTAGAGCAAAGCTGATCCCCATCCTTTTCTCCCGGCCAGGGTCAGGGTCAGTTTTAAAGATAAAAGTCTAAAAATCCAGTGACTGTCCCTTTACACATCCAGAGCTGTACTAAAATTACATTGCTTAATTTGTGCTTCAAACTCAATGCACTGGAAGAGCCTGGATTCTACTGTCATTATTCCCAGCTTAACTCTCATCTCGATCTATGGCTGTGTGACTTCAAGAAGGCACTCCCCTTCTCTGAGCCACATTTTCCTAAGTCATTAACCAGAAATCCTGCAAGAATGAAATTTAGAGATTTTCTAGATAGACAGATAGAGGTATAGCTATATATATGTGAGTGTGTGTGTGTATATATATATATATATATACATATATATATATAATCTATATATATACATATATATATATAATCTTCAAATACACACACACGTACATACATACATATATATGTGTGTATATATATATTCCTTATTACGGTGCCCATATATAATAAGTATTTAGTACAAATTGGCTATCATTAATATTCATTTTAGAAAGAAAAATGGTATCAATGAAAATTTCTCTTCTATGAATCAATAACCTCTGTTTTTCTAATTGCAAGCAACAATTACCAAAACAAACTTTTAAGGGAAAATAGAATGGAATTTTAAGAGTGGTAGGATTCAAATAGGAAACATGATAGACTCAACAGAATTGAAAGACATTTTTCAAGACCTGAATATGTCTTTGCTAGTTAGTAATTAACCACTGAGATGAAAATATCTAGGAACTTGGGTTGAGAAAACATTATATAACACTACAAGGTTCAAAGGTTTACTTTTCTAATATGGAGTTATTTCTTACTTTATGGGCTATGGGGATGGTACAGAACAAATGCAGATGTTTTGGAAAACAATTTGACAAAACAAATGTTATCCAATAAAATTAAATTCTCAGAGAATTATCTAAAGTAGTAAGCAGAGTAAATTTCTTACAACAGTCTTAGAAACTATATTTTGTTAGCTTATTTTTTTTTCATTTGTTTAATTTAAAAACAGACTTGAAAAATTCAGAAGTCTGTTTTTCTCCAAAAACAGAATGTTTTGGAGATATTAAAATTAAATGTAGAAAGTATTTTTTAATGGCATTGCAAAATGTTTGTGTTTTAATATTAAATGGGGACAAAATCAGGGGTTATGCATAACCCAAAAAAATGGGTTATGCAAAATCTAAACTATGTAAAACTATTCTTTGGGAAACTTATGGTAACAATTAGTTCTAGATTTGAATGTGGATGAGAGTTTCATTTATTTTATATTTAATATTTTACTTTTATTTTATTTACTTCAAAAAGGAAAACATATGTCATTTACAGTCAGTCACAATAAAATACTATTTTGAAATAAGTCGTTTCTAGAGGATAGAAAATAAAAGGACATACATTTTTCTCCCCAGGGAGTTAAGGTACCCTCGATTTTGCTGATTTAGTGTTTTGTGAGCTAACTTTACCAACCCTGAACCATTGCGGCAGGGAAATCTCTCCCTGTTCCTGTTTGACTCCCACATGAAAAAAGAAACAAGCTGTTCACATCTGTCTTATCTTTTAGTAATTGTATTTTAAATTATAGCTATTTGTCAAAAACTCTTAAACTTGTAGCTGTGGATCTATAAGTTCCATGACCTGTCTTCTCTGCAAAAGGCTGATGTGATTAGAAATGTTTCATTATCAATCATTCAACTCAGGCTCTTGCTTATCCTCGCTGGCTCACTCTCTCTGTCATCAGTTACTCTAAATATTTTAGACAGAAGATCAGACCCACCCTACATCCCCTCAGCTATGGTTTTGACTAAGGGAATTTTAAATCTTCCCTTAGGAAGAACTTTCCTGGAAAGACTTCTCGCCCGTGCCAATTAAGGGAAGGCTAATTCTTACACTCTCCATGGATTTAGCATTGGATTGGAACAAGCGTGGTTAAAAGCAGCCTCTTTGGAACAAAGTGACTTTTCTGACATTTGGTGGGGTCTTTAGTTGGTTTTTATTCCTCAGGTCCTGAGGACTAGTCCATTCCGAAGTGTCACTTACCTGTGGAAGTAGTTTGCAAGGAAGATGTTCCCTCCTCTCCTGACCCTGCTAGAGACTTCTGTAGAAAAAGGAGAGAGATCAAGAGGTGAAGATTGTTCCTGTGTATTTGTCTTTCTTCTTTTAGGCATAAACATGGCATTTTGAGTATGTTCTTTATCTCTTCATCTAGGCTCTTTGTCTGATCTCAGAGAAGTTATTTGTCCCAGGGATTACCATGGGAGAGAACTGCAGGGTTGCTCTGTCTGCCTTTCTATCTGGAAATTTACAGTTAAAAAGTTCCTTACTCAGTTCTCCCCATCCCTTTTACAAGCAATTTCATCTTCTTATGTAATAATTAACTGTATATATGGCTTTCCATTAAACTATTCTCTAAGAATATTTATGATCCAGGAAAATATCTTATTTTTCTTTGACTAGATGATAACAATTTGTCTTACAGTATTTAGATCCATGGAGACTAACTCTATTTGTTTTAAACTAAATTGAATCTGAGAACTCATGGACAAAGGCAGTGACTAATTCAATCTATGATATTATGGGGTCTACTTGTCTTGCTTGGAAACCAAGACCACACCTCCAAAATAGGAAGGGCTATGGTCTTCAGTCAGTGGTGGGCTCCATCCTTGCCTTACTGCCTTCGTCCACAGTGCACCATAACTAAGCTTTCAGTTCTCAGAGTGCTGGCAAAGAGACACCCAGCAAAGTTCTCAGTGGCCTCAGGTCTTCATGTCAAGTCATGGCTGACATCCTGGACTTGACATCCTGTCAAGTCATGGCTGATAACCAAGGGGCAGCAGGCAAACAGGGCAGAGATCTCCACATATCTTGAATCTCTAACCTGCCATTCCCTTCCATTATCCCACCTCCTTCCCTCCTAGATGGGACTCCTCAGTGAGGCTTTCTCTTCCCTGCTTGATAAGTCCTCACTTCCCAAATACATCTGGATTAGACGTGCACCTGTGTGATTTACCCTACAATGTCTTTTGAGCCTTAAAAACACAAAAGTGTTGAGAACCCACTGGATGAAAGCTTTTTCACAGAGATGATCTTGTGTGGAACTTGCACTTTTTTTTTTTTTTAACCTAAGTTGAGTAAAGAGATCTACATTTAATGGATAAAGAAACTGAAAGCCAGAGAGTTGGGGTAACTTGACAAATATCATGAAACTCTTAGACCAGAACTGGTAATTGGTCCGGATCATCCCATTGTTTTCTTATCCTTCCTGGTCAGTGGTCCCAGTTTGCATAGGATTGGGAATTTCTGAGAACATGAACTTTCAGGGCTAAACCTGGAAGAATTCTAGTTAAACTAGGATGAATTGGTCACCCTATTACAGCATAAACCATGGCTCCTATCTTGGAGGCCCCAAAAAGGGTTACAGAATATATAAAACACGTGAAGTATTACAAAAGTTCTACAAAATACCTTTTATTCACATTTCACTGGTTAACTTTGTCTTTGAGTCACTATTTCTACTTCTCCTCCATTTTTTTTTTTTTTTTGTTGTTGTTGTTGAAGATATTTAATTTGATATGTTAGCTGGTGCCTACCAAAAGGGCCATGCACTTCTTACTGAACAGTCTTTGGGGAAGAGCCTTTCTCCTCTGATTCCATTGTCCATTTTAATTCATTTCTAAGAGACATGTTGAAATTAGACATGGTTTTGGATTCAGACACTGTCACTTCTAAATATCATTGCCTTGAGTGCATCATTTAAGCTCTTGTATTTTATGACAATATTCCATATTCCATCCCTCTCATCCCGTTCTCGGGTTCAATTGGTGTTTTAAATAAAAGTAATTGAACCTTGAAGTATGAATATACTTGCCATGTAGTGAGGCTTTTTTTCTGTTTACAGAGAGAGGATGATGACCTGTTTTTTCTGGGATCTTACTAAGAGTAGTGAATATCTGTTGGAAAAACACATTTCTGAATTAGGATTATTTTGTTTAGTTGTTGATAGGTGGCACAAAGGGCACATTTCTACTGTAGACTTTCTGGGAGGTATCTGGATGTGATCATGTGGCTCTTCATATAAGTCCACTTTTGACTTAAATGATCTTTGGTATAAGATTTAATTGTTTTTTGTAGAATCATCAAAAATGTGTCTGAGTGACTTTGCTGGCCACGGTCTCTTGTGCCAATGTATACTGTGGGCTTGGATCCCACAGAGTGCAGTGATAAATCACCCACTTCAATCTGCAGCATTGCTGAGTAGCCAGAGTATCCAGAGAACTCTCTTTAAGCAAGGGACGTGTCCCTGATGATTATCTCAGGCACATGAATGCTGTTATTTAGCCAAGAATGAGTTCACGTATAAGGCCACCATGGGTATACAATCTTCTCAGGAAATCCCTGGGATACCATGTGTGAAAGGGGTAAGTAGAGATGAAAGATGATGAAATCTAGAAATCTCTTAGAAAATCTGGTTGTCTAGAGAGACAGTCTGAAGTGAAAAAGATGAAAAGAATAGGGAGAAATGTAAATTTGTGAAGTTTAGCCTGAAGAGTAAAAGTCAGCTATCAGGAAAATGTCTTGTGTCAGAAGATTCTTGAATTTTCTTCACTAGTGCCCTATACATCTATTTACTACTTACTAATTTACTAATTTACTACTCATTGCTTAGGGACACAACATTTGTGAGACCATGCTTTATCAATAAGCTGATTTGACCTACTGGGAATCAGCATTCTTCCCTGAGGAGTGGGGCAAGACCTTCCAAGGACAGACAAGCCCAGCTCACTTCTCCTCCATGTTGCTACATACATGTAAGCTGGGTGGAGTATTAGACCAGAGTCTGTATTGGCCCTCAGCCTCTCAGTCCTTCCGTTGATGTGCCTGAGCATTCCTGAGGTTCAGACAGTTGGGTTCGGAAGCATAGTTTACTTAGGTCTGCAAACTAATTTAAAGATGTGCTCTAATCAGTTCATACCAGAGCTCTCTGTTTGGGGATTTATTTGGTTAAGATGCTAAAAAAAGCATTTCTTTGATTCCCTTCCTGCTATTGTTCTTTCATATTTAGAGACAAGAGAATTTCAGAATGGTTTAAAACATGTGACCTAAAAATATGTTGTCTATAAGAAACTTACTTCAAATATAACAACATAAGAAGGCTGAAAGTAAGAAGATAGAAACATCTATTATGAAAATATTACATGAAGGAGAGCAGGATGGGCCATGTTAATATCAAATAAGCTAGACATAGAATAAAGCAAATCACCAGAGACAGAGCGGAATACATTATAATGATACAACAGTCAAACTCCCAAGGGGCATAGCAATCCTAAGGTAGATGCACCAAATCACATAGCTGTAAACTATGTGAAGCAAAAGCAAATACAATTGAAAGGCTAAACAAACAAATTACAATTATTCTTGGAGATTTCAACATCTGCTTCTGAACAATTGATAGAACTAGACAAAAAGTCAACAAGAAAAATCTCATAACAACCACCAATCAGCAGGATACACATTACACTTATATTATGCACAACAGCAGAAAACACATTATCTTCATGTCCACAGGGAACATATATCCAGATAAACCATATCCTGGGACATAATACAAATCCTAACAAATTTGAAACAATTGAAATCATACACAATGTATTCTCTGAACATACCAAAATCAAACTATAAATTTAATCACAGAAAGTTAAAAGGAAAATACCAAACAGTTGGAGACTAAATAACATACTACTAAATATTTCAGAAAATGAAGAGGAAGTCTCAAGGGAAATTTTTAAAATTCATTGAACTGAATAATAATAGAAATACAAAACTTTGACAACTTAATGAAATGAATTAATTTACTGAAAAGCCAAACTACCATAATTCACCTAATATGAAATAGAAACCTTGAATACCCTTATAATGATTAAATATATCATATTTATGATTTAAAAAGTCTTCAAAAAGAAACTTTCAAATCAGATAATTTCATTGGGGAATTTTACCAACATTTAGGAAAATAACACCAATTTGATACAATCTTTGACAGAAATAGAAGAATTGGACTTTATCAACATTAAAAAAAATATTGCCCTATCAAAGACCCTATAAAAAGCAGAAGAAAATGAACTACAGAGTGGGAGAAAATATTTGCAAACTACATATCTGAAGAAGACTAGTATCTAGAATATATAAAGAACTCTCAAATCTCAACAATTAAAAAAAATAATGAAAAAATCCATTAATCCAAATAGATGAAGAGGTACAAAACATGAACAGAAATTTCACCAAAATGGATGTAGTAGGGATAAATAAGACACAGAATGATTTTCAACATCATTGGCCATTAGAGAGATACAAGTTAAACCATAATCAGATATCACAACACACCTTTCAGAAAAGCTAAAATTTAAAAAAAATTGCACATATCAAGTGCTGAGAAGAATGTGAAAAAATTGGACCATCACACATAGCTGATAGGAATGTAACAGAGGACAGCATCTCCAGAACACATTTTGGCAATTTTACTAGAAACTAAGAATGTAAGCACCATATAATTCGTCAATTGCATTCATGGACACTTATCACAGATAAATGAAAACTTGTATTCTATTAAAACCTGTACATAGGTGTTTTTAACAACTTAATTTGGAATAGCTCCAAACAGGGAACTACCCAGATGTCTTTACATAGTCAAACAGACTATACAGTGTGTCCATACCTCGAAGTACTATTCAGCAATAAGAAGGAATAAAGTATAAATAAATGCAACAACCTGTGTAAATCTCCAAAGAATTCTGATGAGTGGAAAAAAAAAATCTTAAAAGCTGGTTGTATTTCTAGAACATTATTCAAATGAAATAATTATAGAAATAGAAAACAAATTAATCATTGCCAAATGTTAAGGGGAAGGTAGCGTGGAAGACAAGTCGGTGAGACTAAAACTAGGTAACACGGGGATCACTGCGGTGATTGAAATGTTCTACAGAAATTTGATTGCATCAATGTCAACAACCTTGTTGTGACATTGTGCTGTAGTTTGACCAAAGGCTGCCATTGGGTGAAACCGGGCAAAAGGTGTGTGGGATTTCCCTGCATATTTCTTACAGATAAATGTGAATTTGAAATTGTCTCAAAATAAAAAATAAAAAAAAGTTTCATGAAAAATGCATATGCATTTGTTTCTTATTGAGGTGATCTCTGAATGAAAGAATGAGAGAGCAGGAAAGGAGGTAGAAAGAAAGGGTGGATGGAGGGAAGGAAGAGAAATGTGCACAGCCTTAAAGACACAGCTCAAATCAATGATTTAACCAGAAGATGTGTTTCAGATGAAAGCACATTGAAGGATGAGATTAAACCCTCAGGTAGAGGTCTTCTAAAATAGGAGGTTTTGAAATACACATATATCATAAAGGTTTTTATTTCACACACCATTTTAATATAATGGGATTATTGATGGGAATGTCTAAATTTTATATGGCACTTTTCTCTTACAATGGATTTTCACAAATCTGTGGTTCAGATCACACATTCATTTATTCAATACAGATTTATTATTTACTATATAAGCAATTGTCATGATCAAGTACAGGAGGAAATAAAATAATACAGCTTTGATGGTTTTTACTTTTACAGTCAGATTTGTCCCACCACATTATTAAATAGAAAATAAACAGAGCTGAGTCAGAGCTAAGAAAGTGAAGATGGTCTTTTTGAAACTTGAAAACCAAATGAAGGAAATAATAGAATTCCCTTTTTTTTCCTGGGAGACAAGTGACTTTTGAAATAAGTTAGCGTTATTAAGTGTTTTGGTTATCCATTTCTGTACAACCTGCCACCTCAAAACTTACTGGTTTAAATGATAAGTTGATCATCTCTCCTATTTTTACTGGGTCAGGAACTCAGACAAGGCATTGTATTGATGGCATATATCTGCCCCCTAATATCTAGAATTTCACCTGGATAGACTTACAAGCTGGGAGGTGAGTTATCTGAATGAGTGAACGGGAGAGAGGTCTCACATGCCTGGTGATTGATTCGGTTTATCTGCTCAGACATCAACCAGGTTTGTGGACTGGAAGCTCTGTCTTTAGGGTTGTCTCCCTCTTTCTGGGCTAGTGTGGGCTTCCTCACAACAATTGAAGTTAGGTTCTTAGTGTGAAGCATTCCCAGAGGCCTGGGCTCCCTAAAGGGAGGGGTATAACTTCTACTGTATTCTGTTTGTAAACCAGTCATAGAGCCCAGCTACAAGGGGGTGGGGACCATAACCCATCCATTCAAAGGGAATCATCAAAAAAATTTGAAACCCTGATTTAAAACTGCCACAATCCTCCCACTGGCCACACACTGTTTACATTCTTCCCAAACGTAGTATAAACTCTTTCCCCACCAAGAACCTCCAAATCCCATCTCACTGTAGTATCAGGCTCAAGTTCAAGGTAGGATTTCATCCTATAAATAAGCTCCTCAGGTTTTAATTATCCAAGAACATTGGGGTCATATTTAAAACCACCACAAGGAACTCCAGATGAGAGACTCCATGTTTCAGGAAGAGAAATATAAGGTCGACATAATGTGGACATTACGTGTCTCATTATATCACCATGTAAGCTGTTTCCCTGCACTTCTTAGTTTACAAAGCATGTAGCTAAATATGAGACAGCATGTAGCTAAATATGTGTTAGTTGAAAACAGAATTTGCAGGATATCCAAAATTTCTCAGGCTCTTTTCATGGAAGCATTTGGAATACATTGTATAGGGAGAGTTATTTAATGTTAAAGGAGCTATCAAATCCTTATTTATATCTCAAGAAAGATTCTCTTTTTCATCTCCAAAATAAGAAGGGAGCATATGAATGATACACAACTCAAATTCTCAGTTGACCTAGTGACCCATCAACCATGGCTTGACTGATGCCCTCAGAGTAGCACTTTTGAAAATGTCTGTGTCACCAGCGGTTGCAGGAGTTACACACCAGCGTTAACTGGTGACGTCCTTTGGTGAAGGACCACGTGTGATTTTAACCCGTGGAGAGATTCTGTAGAACCTACCCTCCACATCACAAACACTTCCTGTGAGCCCCAGCTTCTCACACCCAGGGATTTCCCTGATGCTGTAACAGAAAAGGAAAGGCATAATTTCATCATACTGTTGTGACATTGATAACAGAAACAACATGCGGCCATAATATACAAGCACACTTTTATTATTGCTGAACTGTATAGTATCGATGTAGAAGGAACCTTGGAACATGGAATCCGGACTGTAAAATACCTGGAAGGTATATTGTATGAAACAAATACGGTGAATTTCTTAGTACGGACCTAGTCCAGGAAGAGAACCTGATGGGTGTCTCTTTAAATGAGGGTCCGAAACCCTATGGGGAAGGCCAGCAGCTGACCAAGTGAGGGTTACATCTGGACTGAGGCCTTAATATCAGCAGCCATCACCATCCTCTCCTCTGTCTTATCACAGTAAGAAGTGGATGGGTAAGGGCATTACCCTGAAAGAAGAGTACTCAAAAGTACTCGAAGTTCATCTAAGTGTAACACTAAGGTCAGAGAAAAAGACAAAAGAAAAAAAAAAAAAAAAGAGAGAGAGAGAGAGAGAGAGTGACGTATGTGGCTCCTACAGTGCGTACCTGCCAAATCCAAAGACATGCATCCCAGGTCTGAAGAGCGATGGTTTCTCGTGTGGAGCCCGATTCCCAATTGGTCCTGCATATCTATTTGGCACAGTGCCAGTTTATGTCTATGGTCCCGTTATGGTCACTAGTGTCTCTTTTCTTTATTAGAAGTCCAGTTTGGATAATTTATGAACTGCATATTTGTGTCTCACTTCCCCCACCAAAATTTATATGTTGGAATTTGAACCCCCCAAAGTGATGGCATTAGGAGGTGGGTTCTTTGGGCGATAATTATAGTGAAGACCTCATAAATGGAATTAGTGCCCTATTGGCTCACCACGTGAGGACACAGTGAAAAGGCACCATCTGCAAACCACGAAGCGGACCTCACCAAAACCCGACCACGTCGGCATCATGACCTCTGACTTCCAGCCTCCAGAACTGTGGGAAATATATCTTTATGGAGTTTTGTTACAACAGCCCCCAAACTGAGTAAGAGAGGTGAGATATCCCATTAAGTAGGATTCCTAAAATCATATTTTAAAATTTCCTCTCAGACGGAAGTGTAAGGGCCAAATCAGAACCCATATCCAAGTCCATCTTGTTTTTTGTTTTGTTTATTTTTTTTTAATATGCTTACACTTTTGATGTGAACTACTGTGTTATTCACTAGATTACACACAAAGGCTTAGAGTCTACTTGGTCACAGAACCTTGAGGCCAAGGGTTGGGTTTTATTCACTTCTGCATACACAGCACTTGTTATTGTGTTTGTCTGAGTCAAAAATCGATAAATGTTGTTCAGTGAATGGATTTGGCTCTTCGTTCTTTTTGTGGATACTGTTAAGTCTCAGGAAACAAATGGCTGTGTTATGTGTAGTCATTTGATCAGGCACTAAATGTGCTTCTTTGGATCAGAACATTCACAGCCAAAAGTAACAAGTTCTCTTTAAAGAAGGTACAGAGTGTCTCTCTGAGAAACTTGAATCCAGCTTTTTTTTCACTTCACGGCAGGGGCAGGCCTTGCCTGAGATCTTCTTTTCAATGATTTATTAACACAGTCACATCTAACAGTTTTTAATTTTGCTCGCTCTGAATGCTACCTTTGACACTTGATTATAGCATCCTCCTGGCTCACTTTGAATATCACGTCAGCTTAGCTGTTTCGACTGTGAGTGGGTTCACTCATGTTTGCTCAGCAGCAATCGCCATCCCCAGTGAGCGGTCTCTTTCGTTCCCCTGCTCTGACAGGAGATCGAGCTCTCCCTGGAGATGCCTGGCATCATGCGTCTCTCCACTCAGACTCTCCAGACAAAGCTGCAGTCCTCTAAAGAAGAAGAAAGCAATCTGGTGCAGTGGGAGGGAAGCAATCTTTCACATGAGGCTCGAGGCATGCGTGTCCCCCTTCCATGTGACAAGTGACTGTCACCCTGCCAGCGCCTTGGGGTCCTCTTCTCTAAGTGGAGGGAACTCTGTCTACCTCACACTGCATTTGTACTTAGTACACTATGCTGGGTCTACTGGAGCCCATCCTCCTGGAAGGACATTTAATAAGAAGTCTTTGTACAAAGGGTCATTAATGGACTCAGGATCACAGTGGCCTTGCCCAGGAAGCCAGGACAAGAATTAAAAGTGTCTCTTGACCTTGGAATCCTGATACATTTTATTCTTGTTCTTCTTCAATCTGGTAACATTTTTTTTTTAATTGTATTCAAATATGTCTGCCTCCTACACTAGATGATAAATTCTTGTTGAGTCTGAAAGCACTCAATTCTTTAATTTTGGATTTTCTTATACCTTTGAAACCACATAATAATGACAGAAACTAGGATTTTAGTGAAGGAAAAAGGAGTGACACTATTAATGACTCCAGGGTGATAAATCAAAATCCGGCACCATCTTCACTAAACCAATGGGGCTGCACTCCACAGAAACCCTGGCACAAACGTATCCACAGAGAAAACAGTCCATACATGACTAACAAGTTAAAACTTAAAATTTACATACCAGTGCCTCACAAATCAAAAGTGACATTTCCAAACTCTGACTTGTGTGCCACTGACCTATTTTTAATCTCTTATTATTCCATATGTACAAAGCTGAAATACGGATGTCGTCTTCCAAAATAGACATATGTCCGGAACTTTGTTTTTTTTTTTTTCCCTCTGTTAATAATCATGTCCCTAGGGCTGCCAGGTTTGTCTGACCCTCTATCCTAAATGCTCTGAAAAATCTGTTTCCTTTGTACCTTCCTCACTGGTGCCACCTCAGCCCAGTTCCAATTACAAATGTCATTAAAAAAAAAAAAAGCTCTCAAAGTGATGGTCTCAATTCTACTCCCCCTGCTTATCCAAAAGAAAAAAAGAAAGTACTAATCTTATTTGACTAATTATATGAGTTAATTAAATTAATAATTTAATTTAAGGTAATTACATTAGCTCAAATATGATCATTTGACTTCCACAGTCTAAAACCCTCTGATGTTCCTCCATTGACTTTATCATAAAACTCAGTCCCCAAACCACTGCAGTTGTTGCTCTTACCTCCGTACACAGTTAAATCCCCACAGCCTGGTTCCTTCTGCACACTGTTGCAGACCCTCCAAATACCTTGTACTTCCTGAATAGTGATTGCTTTACCTGTATCTGCCTGGGCTTGCCTTTCTTTCTCCTTTACTTGAAGAATTCCTAATTTTTGTTCCAACTGCAGTTTATTTGGTGCCTACTCTGTAAAAGCACTCTGCCCCCCTTAGGAAGAATTGGGAATTCACTGCCTTTAAAATTCCAAAGCACTTTCTCTGCATCTTTGTAACAGCAGGGAGATTGTTTTAAATGCCTATATTTGCATTGGAGTGTGAACTCTGTAGACAAGGACTCTGGTTTATTAACCTCTGTATTTCTAGCTTCTTGAAAATACCTTGTAGATATTGGATATCTGTGTATGGAGGGAAAAAAATCAGAAAAAGCAGGCGATAGTAGAGTTCTTGATTTCTGGGAATCTTTTCAAAGTGCTGACACTCAGAATTTTTAATGTTGCTGATGGTAAAAATGGTATTATTATCTTTTTAGTAGTAGTATTGGCAGCAACATCCACACACTCCATTTGCTGAACACTGGTTGTGATCTAAACACTATACTAGTACATATGTGTTGAGTATCTTCTGTGGGTCTATCACTCCTATAGGTGATAGAATGATAATAGCAATTATAATAATACCATTAATGGAGAATACTGTATACTAGGCATGTTCTAAATTAGGCACTTAATATTTTTTTTTAAGAGAAGAGATACAAATTAAAGACATTATCCAGAGCCATATAACTATTAAGAAGTAAAATCAAGAATCAGTTCTGGGAAGTTGAACTCTAGCCTCTGTTTTCTAAACATCTCTGCTATCCTGGAACAAGCCAAAGTCTCTTTTTGGAAAAGACATATACATGAAAGAGACATTTCACATGAAATTGACATATGTACAGAGGAAAAAGAAATCGAAAATGTGAATAAATAAATAAATAATAAGTAAAAATTTAAGACAGGCATTGTAGAAAATTTAATAATTCAGAGAATGACAAGATAGAACAGAGTAATAGTAAATGAAGGCTGGAGCACAGAGGCTCCAGTGGAAGGAAGACCAGACATGGGATGGGCTTCTGTCCTGCGGGACAGAAGAGCAGGCAGTGTGTCTCTGAGGCTTTTGTGAATATGACCAGTTTGAGGACCAGGAAGAAAGTCTGTGCATCTCAAAACACTGTGAGCAAGACAGGGAGGCTCAGAAATAAGGCTGGAATCAAGGCAAGAGGAAGGAGTCCTGTCTCAGTATTTGGTTTTTATCCTAAGTGGAATTGTAAGACAGTGGAAGGTCTAAAGAGAGGGAAACTGATTTACAGTTTTAAATTGTAATGAAGTCTTATAGGTACCATGGTATGGGGTATTTTGGGGGGGATTGTGAACCCAGTTTTAATATGGGAGAACGTACCCTCATACCACCGAGCAATTCTTTTTTTTTTTTTCTCTTAAGATATTATTTATTTGCCAGAGAAAGAGACAGTGGTGCAAACACAAGTAGGGTGAACAGAAGGCAGAGGGAGAAGCGGGTTCCTGGTTGAGCAAGGAGCCAGATGGAGGACTTGATTCTAGGACCCTGGGATCATGACCCAAGGCAAAGGCAGATGCTCAACTAACTTAGCCACCCAGGCGTCCCCCACCATTCTTGAGCACCAACTCAGTGTCCCATATTTCTACCTAATTCGGACACTGTCTACTTGGAGATAATATCATATTATACAGGTCAAGGGTCAAGTTTTACAAGACTGCTACTTCCACTTCAGACACCAGTCTGTCACCATGTGAGCTTCTGACTGACCAATTATAGACTAAAGGCTCCAATGACCCCTCCATGGACTTCGGACACCAGTTGCAAGTCTAGATTGTTACCTGTACTTCTAACCAACAGGCCATAAATCAGAGATATCCAACATTTCTTCCTTAGGATTGATTAATTTGCTAGAGCAGCTCACAGCACTCAGAGAAACATTTTACTCACTGCATCACCAGTTAATTTCAAAAGGATATAATTCAGGAGCAGCCAGATAGAAGAGATGCATAGAGCAAGGCATGTGGGAAGGGGCTGAGAGTTCCATGACCTCTCAGAATGTGCCTTTCTGCCCAAATCTCTACATGTTCATCAACCTGGAAACTTTCTATCTTACTTGGCTTTTATGGAAACTTCATTGCATAGGCCTGATAGATTAAATCTTTGGCTCTTGCTGATTGATTCAACCTCACGCCTCTCTCCCCTCCCTGGGAAGTCAGAGGGTGAGAATGAAAGTTCAAACCCTCTACCCCAAGATTGGCCGTTCTAGTAACCAGCCCTCACCCATGGTTTATGGTCCAAAATTCACCTCATGAACATAACAAAAGATACCTTTATGGTTTTCATAATTTAGGAAATTCTAAGGATTTTAGGAACTTTGCCAGAAATAGGGATGAAGACCAAATATATATTTCTTATAAATCACAATATCACAAGTGTGTAGAGGGTAACACAGGGGCACACAGAAAGAGGGATTAACTCAGACTTGGGGGTTTGATAACAACAACCAAATCTTATGACAGGTTATTGAATAATTGAGAATGGGGGATTTACATGGTCTAGAGCCCATGCCTTTTCACACGCATTGCCTTGATTATACTTCCTGAGAGAGGTGTGCCATGATGACTCCTGTTCTATGGGGAAGTAGACTGAGGCTTAGAGAAGTAAAGTATCTTGCCCAAGGTCACTCCTGGGGACTTGAACTCCCACCAATTCAACCTCACACCATATATCTTGAACAATCTGCAAGCAACTCCTTAAGACTAAAGTCCAATGAAGCAAGGTTTGTCTCTGAAGAGCAAATCTGTAGATCAGAGCAAAAGATACATCCCAGTGGTGCTTTGAGGAACACTTAAAAATGTTGGCTTCTATTCATTAATAGATTTTGAAAAAGAAATCACATAACATATGTTTGGGAATTTTCTTCAAAATTGGTTCAAGGCCTGTGGTAACACCTGAGAAGATTACATGAGCAGTTTGAGTTTCTGAGTCAAGCAATAGGAGTCCTTGATCCTTAATTGACCCTGGAATTGTAAATAATCTGGTGAAGTAATCAATGTGGTGATCCTTAGGAGTTTTGGAAACTGGACATTTTTTTTTTCTCCTTGAGCCTTGTTTTGCTTATCTGTAAGATGACACTGATGGAATATGATGGCAAATTTCCCTTTAAATTTCTAATTCCTCTATATAACAAAGGCAAAACACCCATAATTTAGAACCCAATGATTTCATAAGTAGATAAGACACAGCATGATTTCCTTTAAAGAAATTCATATGCAACTGAAATTAATACCATCCAGCACTCTTCAGATCAAATCCGTGATATCATCTCAGTGATCCAAACCCACCGCTTATTATATTTCACAATGGTAGAATCATTCATCTAGCTGTCCAATTCCAAGCCTTGCCAAATATCACCACATTTGATGAATGTTCAGACCATGTAGAGTCTATTCTTTAACACATTGATCCCTCTATTGAAAGACTTACCATTTCTCACTTGAGTTACTATGGTGTCATCTCCATCTAGTTTCTGCCTCTCACCTGGATCTCCCCAATTCTCCCTTCTCCCATTTGTCAAACTAATAATCTCAAACAAATATCCAATACCATCTCATCTCTCTTGAAAGTCCTTCAATGACTCCTTATAACTTTCTAGATAAAAAAAAAACAAAAAAACAAAAAAACGAACTCTTTACCTTAATATGGGAAGTTTTTCATAATTTATATGATTTGGTCTTTATTACATCAAGAAACACCATCAAACCACCCTCTACTTCAGATGTATAATTCCAACCAGGAAAAGGGATTTAAAATTCCCTGGAAAGAGCTTATTTGTACATCTAGCTTTCCAAATTATTCTTCATCTTGCTTAAAATATGATTTACCCATTACTTTCTCATGATCAGCCCAGATATTTCTAATGATTTATCAACCCCAATACTTTCATCTTTCTAAAGAAAGAAGCCTCCTCTTCCTCAATGGCCTCCTCATTCAAGATCTCTGGGATCTTCTTCTGTGTTGATGACATTTCAGTATTCTTAAATAATATCTCTACCACAGAATTATCACATTTTAGTATTATCAATTTACATATTAGCACTGGAGTGAACTTCATGATTGTTGTTAGGAAAATGACTTATTCATCTCTGTATCTTCAGTCTGTGTTTAGCACATAGTTGACACATAAAAATGTTTTGAATAAATGAGTTACTGAATTCATGTTCTTTTTATGAATTAAGAAGATCCATGAAATGTATTCAAATAATAATAGTTTGTTAGTTCACGTTGCAATATGGACATGAAAACCGTGAGCACGAATAATACATTATCTATATTTTTCATTCAAAATTTCCACAATTCTAGCAGATGTTCTCTCCAGTTACATCCTAATGAATGAGATAATTCTGTACTTTGTATAGTTGTCTCAAGGAAGGAATTATATTCAGGAACTCAACCATGTCCCAGTAAGTAATAGATAGCAAGATTATTGCCTGTAGAAACAAATAATTTAGGTTTTGGTTAGTTGTGAAATGTAAAAAAAAGGTAATATTTATGATAATGAAATAATTTAACAAACCTAACACAAGTCCTTAAACTATAATTATCACTCTCTTTCCTGCTTTGCTGTATACAAAATGCTCATCTAAACACCTGGAGTGTGAAAATACCACTCCTGGCTATAAAAATCACTGCCTGGAATCTATTTCAGTTCTCTCATATTTTCATTTTATCCTTTAAATTATTTTAAGTCATCAAGCCAATAAATGTCAACAGATTGAAAAGGATGCGATGTAATTTCATGAGCAATCACAACATTTTTATCTATGCAAAGTAAGATAGTAAAGATAACTGGGCCTTCTGCCTAATGGCTCAGAGCAGTTTTCTGTGAGTGATGGGAAACTTTCTACCACCCTTCAGCTCTACCTGAATGCACAATGTAATATGGGTAGTTTTAGCATTTCAAAGGAGAAAGGAACTCCAACCTCATTCTGTAATAAAAAGGACATGTGCATATCAATGAGTCCACCTAAATTGTTTTAGGCATATTTTGTAACTTTTTGTAAGATATTCTCTTCACATTCTAATATAAGAGGAGAGAGGAAGAAGAAAAGTAATGAACACTTCTCTGGTAAGTTCTGTGAAAGTGTTTTAATCCACGCAATTTTATGTTGAGGCTACTACTACTTCTATTACTCAGATGAAGACATGATACCCTGGGAAGTTACCTAAATCCAATGCCCTTCCTCCTTTTTTTAAGTTCCAAGAAAAACAGATACAATACTAACCTTTCCATGTAAAAGTTTTATTTGGTTTCCATTCAAATATATGTCTTATCAGGTGTGGCAAAGACTGGCTCAGACAGGACTGGACTATCCCATGTAAGTATTCTGAAACATGAGTTTGGAATACCACAAACTTGTAGTTTTATTTTTTCACACATATTTATTTAGGAATCATGCAGCAGGTACGGGGCTGGGTGAATAAGGTAGATGGCTTCTTTGTCCTCAAAAGGAAAACAGTGCACACGTGCGATGCGATACTTGTTAGAAAAGAGTGAAGACAGAGCCCACAAAGGACAACACATGTAAACAGGGAAATATGGGGTTATATAAATGAAGTTAGAAGACAGAATTTGAAGGGAGATCTTGAAGGAAAGGTAAAACTGAGATGACAAATCCCTAATAGATCATAGATTAAAACGAGATTGGGAGCCAAGGTTTGTACAAGTGATGGGTGAGGGATGAGATGCAGAAAAACAGAAACTTATAGGAATGTGTGTGTGTCAAGTAACAAAAAGATTTCTTGGGTAAATACAAATCGAGGCTCCTGAAGAAGTTTTGTACACCCCGATCTAGGCTTCTTACATACAGTTGTACACACATCATGGAATCAGGGCACAAGGAAGAATACTGTTGGGGAAATTTCCTGTGAGGGTGAATTTTTCTGAAATGATGGAATAAGGAACTCAGAAGTTTTTAATTATTTTTATGGTCATAAACAATACTAGTATGACAATAGTTAGTCCATTCATGGAACACTTACTATATACTAGTTTAATATTCACTGATATTTCTCTCATAAAATCTTCCCAAGAAAATCTCTTTGGCAAATCTATCAACCCATTCTACAGATCAGGAAAAAAAGGCTTGAAAGTTTAGGGAATTTGTCAAAGGTCATAAGAATGAGAGGTGAAAGAAATATTAAAATATTTCTCTAATGTTAACTTATGCAACATATTTTATTTTGTGGAACCAACTGAGGTTTACAAACATATTCTCCTTTCCTTCTCCCAACAAAACTCAGAATTAGCTGAGTAGAATAGATGAGGAAATTTAGGCTAAGAATTATTGGTTTATGTCTAACATTACAAAGGTAGTAAGAACTAAGATTCAATCTGAATTAACTCAAAAAATATTTGTTGAGTGATGACTACATACCATCCACTTCTAGGTGTTGAGTCAAGGATGTTCAACAAAGTAGACATGGCGTTTGCTCTTATAAATCCAACAGATTAGTTTGTGGAGAGAAATAGGGAAAGGACCAAGATGGTCTGAGAGACATTAAGGTCAGTTCATAGGAAAGCTCTAGCCTATATTTAAGGTTTTTGGATTTTATTCTTAAGTACAATAGACAGATATGGCCTCATTTTAAGTAGGGGAGGGACATGGTATGATCTATATTTTCAGAAGCCCCGCACTGGCTATGGAGGTAGAACAGGTTACAAAAGAGCACAAAGAAGGTTTTGAATGGAAATCAGATGAGGACTATTAATGGCTTGGATCTGTTTAGTGGCAGCGGATATGGAAAGGAATAGGGCCAGTACTGGGAGTAAAATTTCCAGGACTTAGGCTTTGGATATTCAGGAAAAAGGGAAACAAGGTGACTCTAAACCTTCCAATGTTGCAACTTAAATAAACAACCAAATTAGCATTGAATTCAAGTAGGATAAGTGAATATTTACTGCTGAGACTGACTATAAGTGAATAATACCACATATGGACCCAGTAGACTTAGTTGAGCCAGGTACAACAGGAAGGAGTTGCTGTTCTTCACTGTCCATAGCCAAAAAGGTACTGTGATCCCCTGAAAACAAACAAGTTGAAGAGTCAGTTACTTCCAAACTCTATAGCACCAATGGAAGAGTGCTGATCTGATTTTCTGAGATGTCAATATGTTTCATTAACTATGAAACAGTTGAGTCTTTAAGACATCTTCATTAAGATAAGTCAAGGTGCTAAGACACCATAATGCAGATTGCAAGGATTTTTTGCAAGTCCCTAGGAGATAAGACAGTATTTGCATGGGGGAGTAATTTGGCAGTGTGCCAAGCTATTCTACAGCTTAGGCTCTGTTAGCATTTCTTCTTAAAACCATATTTTCTGCGTTGACTATCTGGCAGTTTTGGATTGCCTCAGGCTGATAATTGGCAACTGAGCTGTTAGACCAGATGGCATTTATTTATTTATTTTGTAAAGGAAAGGAAGGGAGAAAAGCATGATGCAAATTGGAAAGTCCATTTTTAGTTATAGAACAGAAAAATAAAGGAGAAAAGAAATTGATTTTAAGCAGTTCCAGATGTTACATGCTTTTTTATTCACGAAGTCACATCTAAAAGGAGAGTACCATTAAAAACAGAAAACGACAAAAAACAGAAAGAAAAAAAAGAAAGAGAGAGAGAGAGAGAAGAAAATTAGCCTGATGATTCACAGACCTGTACCCCTGGGGCAAAGAATACATAATAATTTAATTAAAAAATAAATTAAATAAAAAATAAAAAGTTAAAAAAGAATCTACAGAATAATGTTCAGTTGGGTTTATTTGTTAGTTTTTATTTATAATGAAGAAGACCATTTTTTTAAGACTAGAAGGAAAATCACACAATTTATATATGAATAATTACTTTCATACTGTGTCTACATGAGGAACAAAACAGATTTGGCTGCTACAAGTTCCATAGTGTTCTCTCTTAATCACCAAGCCCTCTCCATCCCACCTTGCTTGTTCTAGGAGCCATCTGTGACGTGTTATTGTGTTATGCCTTCTTCAGCAGCTTCTTTTGTCCAAAGCAAGACTTTTTATCAGGATCCATTCAAAGAGTGCCAACAGTACCTTACATCAGCCTTTTATCACATTTTTGCTGGAGAAGAAATCAAAGAAATGACAACTCCTGTGATAAATTGAGTCTTATCCTGAAAACACCTGCCAAAATTTTCGAACCTTAAATTTTAATGTGTTGAATCTATCCATGGGCCTCTTAAATTTAGATTTAGTAATGTTCTAAGGACTTATCACAACTGATTGGAGAGAACATTAGGACAGGTCTTTTAAGTGGGGATTCTTGTCATATATAATCTTTGTTGGGGAGATTGTGGGAGCCTGGATTTTCCTCTATCCTTTAAAGTTCTTCCAGCTGCTCTAAAAATTAAATTTACATGAGGCAGATTAACAGGAGAAAAGAACCCAAAGTTTAATTACATATACACAGAGGCCCGATAATGAAATTGAGACCCAAAGAAATGACCAAGGCAGGCAGTTTTTACATGTTTTTGACGTAGAAACAATAAACCCATGAGGAATTGGCAGGACAGTTCAGTTGTTTGGGAGTTTCAAGTAGTAAGGAATTCTGTACAGAATTTGGCCTGAGGTATTTAATAAATAAAAGTGAAGGATTGTTTACATAGTCTTTTCGGCTCTGGGTTCTCTGTCTCTGCTGATAAGGATGTCTCTTTACCTCCAGGTATAGAGAGGGTAACTTTCAGATAGTAGAATTAGTTCCTGCTTTTTGGACATAAAGTAGGGTCAGAGTGTTCTTTTTACACTGGCTGTTTCATTTCATAAGTACCTTTTAATTCAGAAAAACCACTATGCCGAAGTGGCACACTTGGGAGTGGCCTGGGTTTGGCCCCTACAGTTGCTTGTCATCTTCCCTTAGATCCACCACCATCCATATTTCATTTGGTTCTTGAAAGACAAATTACTGAGAAAACCCTAGTCTTCCTGGAGTGGGGGCTCAGACATGCTATATCCAATAAGCCAACAGGTGCTGCTTATGCTGATGGTTTGGCATCCCTGAGGATCAGGACTCTAGTCAACCATTAAAGGTCTCTATTAGGGGGCACCTGGGTGGCTCAGTGGGTTAAAGCCTCTGCCTTCGGCTCAGGTCATGATCTCGGGGTCCTGGGATCAACCCACATCGGACTCTCTGTTCCATGGGGAGCTTGCTTCCTCCTCTCTCTCTGCCTGCCTCTCTGTCTACTTGTGATCTTTGTCTGTCAAATAAATAAATAAAATGTTTAAAAAAAAAGTCTCTATTAGGAGTCAGTGTTCAATTACATACCAACTACATCACTCTGGAGAGGTTATTTCTCCTCTCCTACTCTCACCTTCTTTTTAAGCAAACTAACATATGCTACTGTACAGTCATTATGTTGATCAAACTAGAAACTCAGTATGAAAAATAG
Organism: Mustela lutreola; assembly: GCF_030435805.1. NCBI lineage: Eukaryota > Metazoa > Chordata > Mammalia > Carnivora > Mustelidae > Mustela > Mustela lutreola. Next base: position 6,139,904 of record NC_081292.1, on the reverse strand, counting down.
GGAAAAATGATTTTATATTCTGACTCTGCTATTTACAATCTATAGAACTTTGAAGTACTTACCTAACATAGCTGAATTAATGTTTTCTTACCTCTAAATACGATTTCTCTATTGTGCAGCTATAGGAATTAAATTACACATTATAGATAAATATAATATGTTTAATACAGAGCCTGAAATGTAAGGGCACAAAATAAATACTAGGTCTTTTTGCTCTCTTGTTTTCCTTTTTTAGGAAAATCATTTTCTCCATGTTCATGGTTAGGAAACAGGATAAATATAATCGCTTATTTAAATAAAGCTGAGAAATATTTACTTTAAAATGCTTACTACATGCTGAACACCATTCTAGACACAGGGAGTAGAAAAATGAACAGAATAGTTGAGTGTCTTCAGTCATGGGAAAGAAAGACAAAACATACAAGTATACAAATAATATAATTAAAATATCCAGTTTGCCCCAAATCCAATTCTGCATCACAAAATCTGGAAATCAGCTTAGCATAGAAACATGCTCCTTCTATAAGAAAAGAAGAGGGAGGAAAATAAGCTGATAATTATAAGGATTTCTCTGTTGAACTGGAAGATGCTAGAATCAATTAATGTCATCACATGCTACCACGGGAAAGTTAAAAAATAAAAGCACTTCCCTCTGCTTTAGTATGTATTAATATGGTGGAATAACTCAGCGACCAGTATTCCTCTGCTACACATAAGCCAGTGCAAAAGCACTAACCTTATTAATCTGTGAATGCAACCCTTTACAGCTCCTGCACTGTTACTGGTCACCACTCTGGGCACTATTTTGCAATTTGTTATAGGAAGAATGAAAAGGAGTAATGTGGACAGAAAACAATCACATGGAATGACAATCCAGCAGAAGGAGTAAACTCTACATTTGCATATATTTCAGGTAGAACATTAAAACTCATACAAGTACAGAATGGAAATTCAGCTCATCTCTGAAGAGTTTAAATGACAGGAGACACAGGTGATACATGGGTGAGACAGAATGATCTGAAAACTCCCCTACATGATGGTGATACTGAGGTATCATGAGAAGATTTTAAGATGTGCAGTCAATTTATTAAAAATACTCAGAACCGGGGTGCCTGGGTGGCTCCGTTGGTGAAGGGTTTGCCTTCAGCTCGGGTCACGATCTCAGAGTCCTGGGATTGAGCCTCACGTTGGGCTCTGTTCAGTAGGGAGCCTGCTTCTCCCTCAGCCCTTCCCCCCACTCCACTTCTCTCTCTTGCTCTTTATCTCAAATAAATAAAAAATAAAATATTTTTTACAAAATACTCAGAACTTAATATATTTCTGGAATACTTAATATCACAAATGTTTGAATTGAGAAAAAAAAAGTGTCTTATCAAGCGATTGTCTTTTAGTAGTTAAATGAGGTCCACTAAAAATGCTTTCTCTGTTGATTCTTGATCATCATTACAGCCTTCTGAGAACACTTGAGATGGATATAGCCACCATTCCACATACAGAGCTACGAACATTTTGGAGGAAGAAGAAATGAGGAATACGTTTAACATTTAGTGCTGCCCCTTAATGTGTGGTGCTTGAACTTCCTGGTTATACAAATAATGTCGATTGCATTAGGTTATTGTAAAAATAAATAGGAAAATCTTCTAGAAAGATGTCTCCCAAAATAAAATGAAATAAAATATTTTGGACAATGTTAGATTTAGAGATATTAAATATTGTAGCAAATAAGATACCTACATGCAGAGAAATTTCTGATAGAGAAATTAGAATACAAGAATTCTGTATGCTACCAAATTCTTTTTTTTTTTTTTTTCTGATTTGTTGGACACCTAATTTATCTGTAGGTTGGAAATGTTTAAACTAAGAAGTGGGAATGTAAATGAAACAATACATATGGGATTTTCATTTGTGGGTTGGTTGGCTTTGGTTGTGATTTTAGAGATAAGTTCTGTCTGCTTCAAGTTCTGAAAATGAAATATTGTGGTCAGGGGGTAAGGCTTTTCACTTGAGAAAAGATAAATTAAAACAAATGTGGTAAAACCGGCTACTAAAAAGACAGACTTAACTTAATGGGGAAATGTACCAAGCTTTTTAAAATTAGGCCTTAAGAAAAATGAAAACAAAACAATCTGGTTAATTAGAGAACACTAAAAATGTGGCAAAAATAGCCAAGTCCAAAATTGGCTTAAGGTCATGCGATCCTTGAAACATAGAACTACGTCCAGAGGATCATGAACAAATGGAAATAAAGCACTTTATGCAGTAACGGGAGGAAATAGTAAGTCTAATTTTCCGTAACTTTTAAGGACTCATAGTACAATTAGTATGTGGTAAAAATAAAATAATAAATAGAAAGAAAATTAAATCTTCATTCAAAACATGAAATGAATAAAACTCCACACTGGATATTTTAGTTTTATTTTTTCATCAAGATCTGAAAATAACCTGCTATGTGATGCCAAAAAAGTCACCTAACCTTCCCAGACCTGTTTCCACTAAAAGGAAATGGATTTGACATTTCCTTGTAGATATAATAATGTATGATTCTACAGAAAACTTCCATTATTTGGAATTCTCAGAAAACAGTTTCCAAGTGGTTGAAAATGCATTCATTCATTTCAGTGCTAGAACTCTGCATTCAGCCATTTTTTTTTTTTTTTTAACTAGATTTGTGTTTAGCAGGTACATTAGTTGAGCCTGTTTCTACTCTCTTCTGTAAATGATACTAAATGCCGTTCACTCTTCTTTTTTTTTTTTTTAAATTTCTTTTCAGCATAACAGTATTCATTATTTTGCACCACACCCAGTGCTCCATGTAATCCGTGCCCTCTCTAATACCCACCACCTGGTTCCGCCAACCTCCCACCCCCCGCCCCTTCAAAACTCTCAGATTGTTTTTCAGAGTCCGTAGTCTCTCATGGTTCACCTCCCCTTCCAATCTCCCCCAACTCCCTTCTCCTCTCTAACTCCCCATGTCCTCCATGCTATTTGTTATGCTCCACAAATAAGTGAAACCATATGATAATTGACTCTCTCTGCTCGACTCATTTCACTCAGCATCATCTCTTCCAGTCCCGTCCATGTTGCTACAAAAGTTGGGTATTCGTCCTTTCTGATGGAGGCATCATACTCCATAGTGTATATGGACCACAGCTTCCTTATCCATTCGTCCGCTGAAGGGCATCTCCGTTCACTCTTCTTAATGAATTTGAGTTTCTGTGAGTAATTCATGCTGTCCCATGGTGATTCTAGATGGCAGTCTTGTGCTTAAAATGTCCTCTTTCCCGCTTTGCTAAGATTTCACCTCCACCTCTCTAACAGTTAACTAGTCCATCCTCTCCAAATAACCAAGCACTTATTAACCTTGTAGAGGGAATAACCTTATGGAGGACTCGGTGGGGGGGCGTGGTTGTTGCAGATGAAACACACAAGTTGTCACTTGTGCGTTTACGTAACACCACTTGGGCTCTGAAGAAAGCACTTTCATCCTTGTCAGGAACGTGGATCCTGTTGGAGGTGGTTGGGTAACCGGTAATTAGGCTTTGAGAGATGATGGATGCATCTTCTTATTGTTCTATGTGTGGAAAAATCTGTTCTCCTTCTAATAGGATCAACAACCCCACAATCAGGGATCAAAATTGGTCTTTGAACACTCTGCTTATTCATATAGAACTCTTTTGTTGGGCGCCTGGGTGGCTCAGTGGGTTAAGCTGCTGCCTTTGGCTCAGGTCATGATCTCAGAGTCCTGGGATCGAGTCCCGCATCGGGCTCTCTGCTCAGCGGAGAGCCTGCTTCCCTCTCTCTCTCTCTGCCTGCCTCTCCATCTACTTGTGATTTCTCTCTGTCAAATAAATAAATAAAATTTTAAAAAAAAAAAAAAAGAACTCTTTTGTTAAGTTTTTGAAAAGCCAAAAGATTTTTCTCTCTGCCTGAGCTCTCTCAGATCAAGAAAAAATAAAGTGTGGTTGATTTTAATGTATTAACCCCTGCCCACAATATTCATCTTCAGAGCTTGGAATTAGATAGAGCTTATCTCCAAAAACAAAAGAAAAAAAAAAAAGCCTGGAAAAACAAAACAAAAGGAAATTCTGGGGAGGTGATTTTAGCTGGACTACTTTTAGAGGTGGGATCTTAACTCCAGCAAGTTCAATGAGGTAAAAATAAGATCCACAAAATCTATTTAAATATCCATGAGAAAAGTGGTTCTGCCAGAGCGGAAGAATGTGGAGATGACAGAATAGCATCAGACAATAAAGAGATACGTCATGTCCTGTTAAATTGTTTCAAAAAACACATAAAACACTAACAATGATTAATTTAGGCATATGGTGAATCCATGGGGTATGGACTATAAGACCCGTTTGAAGGGTAGGGCCTTAGAGATCGTTTCTACATTCCTCCACAAAATGAGTATAAGAAAAAAATTGTTCCTATTATCTGAAGTTCTATGTTTCATGTTACAGGAGACTTGTTGGTTAATATGTCATTTCAATTCACTTGGTAAACGGGCAATCCCAAGTCTGATTAGTACAGAAACATTTTAACCAGGCTTACTGAAATGACTTGGTGTCCCTGCGTGATGTTTAAGAGTTCCCGCACTTAACACACTCCGAATAGGAACAGCACTTTGTCTCCTGTGGTCTTCCCCATCTCATCCTGCCAGTAGCTCTGGCCTCAGATCTTAAGGTCACGCTTCAATTTCATTTCCCAACTCTCAGTAAAGCCTTTGGGTTCCCTTCCTAAATGCTAGAATCCGATTACCTCGCTGATCACAACCTGGTCACAACCATCATTGCCATTCAGCTGGATCCTCGCCATGGCTCTCCGCTGTCTCCTGGCATTTCCCCTTGCACCTCCCAGCCCCTACACACCTCTCATCTCAGTACGGGAGCTGGACTCAGCCGACTCAATGTTCCATTACATCAGGTCTCTCCTGAGTCCTGACGCTCCTGCTCACAGTGCACTGCGCTGAGTTTCCTTCCCAATCAGAGTAAGGGACCAGAAGGCTTCCCACATCCTAGACCACTTCTCCCATCTGAATTATGCCCTCCCTCTTTTCTCTTGCCTCACCTGCTCCAGGCACACTGACCCTTGGCTCCTCTTCTCCCAGGTCAGCCACATCCCCTTCTCCGGGTTTCTCATCTGCTCTTCCCTTGCCTTGAATGCTCTTGCAGATTCCTCAAGACAAATCTCTTCATCTCCTTTACGTGTTTTCCCAGTTGCTACCTTTCCGGGAGTCTTTTCCTGACCATGCTGCTCAGGTGTCAACATAGGAACTCGGGATCTCCCTATCCAGGGACCTTTTCTCCAAGGCAAGCTTCTGAAACACCTTGGGATTCGATTATGTGTTTCTTGTCATTCTCGCTGCCCTGGCATTCCCCTAGTATTTGTGTTTCATAAGTTGAGGACACTGATCTTTTTATTTTTTTCCCACTCTTTTAGACACGGTATCTTAAATGGTGCCTGGCACATAGTAGGTGTTGTAGGTTGCACGAATAAACCAATTGATGCCTAAGGGAGTACTTTCACCACAGGAAATGACAGGCTTCGTTTTGAATATGAGGAAGCAAATTATAACTCATAGGGTTCATATTTTCATGTTAAGTTTTGAAATAACCTGAGCTTATTTGACATTTTAATCATTTATAACTTAGGAGAATTTGACATATTAAAGCATAATTTGACATTGTAGAGCATCTAAAAGATTAAATTGATTCCAGTTTAAAATGTGGAATTGAAATTTTTATTTTCCTTGTCATTCTAAGTTGACTAGTCTGAGAAAACTTTACACATCTGTGAAACTGTTAGGACATCTCATAATTTTGATTTATTAGATTTGTAGAAGTTGCTTAAGTGTTTGGGAAGCTTAGCTTATTGGAGAATGGAAGTACTTAAAAATAAAAGTGAGCACATTAGATTTATAAATAAAGTTAAAAACATGTAATGGACTTTAGTTTAAATTGCCAAGGATGACTTAAAAGTTTTGTTAATATCTTCTGGATTTATAAATAGAAAATAAGATGATTTGTAAATTAGAAAGCACAAAAACAGGATTTCAATTTTATAATAGTAATGCATTAAAATTAATTTTCTAAGTTCAATAAACCTCTCAACCTTCTTCCTGTGCATAAAACATACTTTCAAATACATCAAAAACACCTACTGATGGTGCAGATTCAGGCATTAGTGGAATGACATTTTTTTTTTTATAGAATGGTGTTGCTAGGAGAGAAACATGTCTATACTTATATTAAAAAGCAATTATACAAGGATACTAATAATTATGATAGCTGCATCTATATCCACGTCCATATCGGATCTCTATCTATTAACCGGCAAACTCACTTCTACCATCATCCTCATTCACTTTTCACTCTCAACTTCAGGATCAGATTTGCTCAAATATATTGAAAAATGTTGGGCTTCATAAAAAGTACTTTCCTGGAGTTCGTATTCCTGGCTAGAAATATAATCACAAGTGATTGATGAATGTCTTTTCCCTTTTGTATGGCTGTGCATCACTGAGGAGAGGTAGACCTTCCGTCTGTTCTCCACTTCCCTCTTTAGGGAGAGATATCCAAAGCAGAGTTTTTGCTTTTCCTTTCATTTCTGTTTTGACCAACTCACAACGGTAGTGGGAAAATAATAACAGTGGCTAACATCGATGTCCCTGGTACCCTTCTAGAATTTTTTGTTTATTGTCTCATTCAGCAATTAGGGGCAGAAGTTTGGGTTAACTTGGAGAGTGTACATGACCCCGACCATGCATTTCAGGGACTTTAAGTGGTGGTAGCAGAAGAGTAGTTGGTAGGTTACTTCATCGAGACCGAATGGAACTGGAGCCAAGGGGTATGTTCAGCTCATTTCTTACCTCTTAAGAGATTTCTTATAATTTCAGGATGGGGTGTGCTTTCGCATAAAGTGTTTTACGATATCCTAACAAAACCTCAGACACATAAGATCCAGCAGAAATATGTTTACAGTGTATAATAACCCGCCCGAGGCTAATGAACTTGAGGTTGATTGCCTCCATTGTCTTTTCCTGACCCTCCCCCCCACACATTCTGCTTCAACTGCACCAGTTTTCTCGCTTTTCTTGATTAGCTCTCTTTTCTGCCATGGCTTTTGCACGGGCCTTTACTTCCTTGGAATACGTTCACTTCCGATTCAGAGACCTTCTCTCTCACACATCGCTGATGTCTTCTTCCATTGCCACGTCACCTGGCTTTATTTCCCTCCATAGTACCTATTCCATCTGATTGCACAGAATATTTAATATATTCTTTTGGTTTCTGATTGCCTCTTGTGAGAGCAAGACTTTGTCTACTTCGTATATTGTATCCCTAGTGCCTAAAATAGTTAATAATATTTGATAAACGAAGTGATTGAATAATGCTGCAGAAGTAGCAAAATGCTACCTTGGGTATGAGTCTACCGACATTGACTGCCTTCAGAGCTCTCCCCAGCTCATGGGCTACTACTGACACCTGCCCTTCCGTGCAGTAGAATACTGTTCCTGAGCCTCACCATGAAATAAATGAATTTCTAGGAAATTGGAAGAACTGGTTTTGTTTTTGTTTTTGTTTTTTACAACAAACTTGTAAGATAAGAGCTCTTTTTAATACAGTTTAACAGTTTTAGCACACAAGTTCAGAAAGGCTAAGTGATTTAGCCAAGGCCACAAAGGCTTGTCGGTGCAGGGCTACTTCTGACCCAAATCCACCAATAGTCTGTAGAGTCTCTGCCCTGTCTCTCTTGCCCATGGGATGCTAATTCAGTCTGAACAACAAAGCTTGGCAACAACACTTCCAAGTGGTGCCACTGTAGCTCTTTATGGCGTTTTCACCGATCATGTTACCTTAATGTCACTAGCAGTCCTTAATAAGCAGTGATCATGGACTGAGCAAATGGCCAAGGCTGGGAAGATGGAAATTTTATAGAGGAAAAACAAGAGAGTCTGAAACATTACTACCAATCTTTTTATTTACATAGCTTTTGCATAGGTCGCAAAGCAATTTTTAGGACATTATCGTGTTTGTTTCCTAGTTCCTCCCTATAACCCTACAGGGAAGGTGGGGTAGAGAGTCTGAAGTACAACTTATAGAAGATGAGATTGAGACTCAGAGAACGGGAGGGGTGCTTATTAGCTGTATTCGTCAACTTAGGCTGCCATAGCGAAATAACATAGACCAGGTGGTTTAAACAACAAGAATTTATTTCTCACAGTTGCCAGTGGTGGGGAAGTCCAATATTGAGGAAGTCCAAGCTGACAGATTGATTTTTCTGGTGATAGCTCTCTTCCTAGTTCAGGGATGGCTGTCTTCACACTGTGTGGTCCAATGACTGAGAGATAGAAAGAAAGAGAAACCAATCCCTCGGGTGTCTCTTCTTTTTCCTTTAGGGGGGCACTGATCCCATCATGAGGACCCCAGCCTCATGACCACATCTAAACCTAATTATCTCTCTAAGATAGTATCTCTAAATACCATCACAATGGGGTGGGGCTTCAACATATGAATTTGTGGAGGGGCACAATTAAATCCATAGCATAAGCCTTGATAACAAAAGAGCAGAAATCAAAGGCACGTAGGTAGACGTTCTTCTGAGTCTAAGTTCATAGTTTCTTCTATTAGTCATCACCTTATCATCTCAAATGAAATTCGCTAGAGAAGCTATCAGTTCATTCATTTGCTACTGCATAAGTTCTCAATAGAAAGGGGACCTGGTATGGATCCAATTTCAGTCTTTTCTCTATTGGCTCGTCTAATCTCCTCAAGCCCTTCAGCTGAGGGGTAACAGCTATTAGAATGTGCTTTCCCCTTTGCCACATGCACTTGTCATTCACTGATATGTGTACCAAAGTTGCCCAGGTCACTGCTTATTCTGGGCTAAGGAGAGAACATATTTGTCCTCTCTTTATTGTTGGGTGTAGCCATATGGCTTATTTTGGACAATGACATCTGAGCCAAAGTGGAGCTTGTCACTTCAAAGCAGAAAGCTTTAAGAGCCAGTGGGCAGAATGATTTTCCTCACTGCACTGATGATAAAAGCACTTGGGCCCAGCCTGTTCCTCAACCCTGCCTATTCACTGTAGCACATGCAGCATGACTAGAAATAGTGGGAGCCACATTAGGTCTCCGAGATGTGGGGAGGGTGCGAGACTCCCTTTCTTCTGACCAGGTTGAGAATCTGCTCAACCTGATTCGCCTACTGGGCCAGGTGAATCAGGAAAGACTAATGCCCTGGGTGAGCAGAACACTTTGAAAAGGAACCCAAAGGAAGGTGGTGGTCATTGAAAACTGTCCAAAATTGCTCAAATATGAAGTAAGAGATGGACAAATTATTGGCAATTATTGGTGTTGTGGGAAGATTTGTACACCTTGCTCACGTTTTCATTAAGAACTAGAAGCTTCTATTTTCTGGAAAGGAAAGTGGGATTCATCTGCCGAGTGAGAGTGGGATAAACAGCGAGACCCTCAGCCCAGTCTCGCTGGGTTCTCTCTGCTTTTTCACCAAACATTGCTCAGGGCAGCGATGTTCACCTTTGCTCTGCAGGGAGTGATCTGCCCCCACATACCCAAGAAAAGTTATATTAGATAATAATAAAGCTCATATCAGATCTCTGACTTCCTCCTTAGGTGGTTTCAAGTTTATGGGGTGAAGAAAGATATATATTTGGGCCCCCCACAAATCTCATTATTTAGCAAAAGGAAACTCACTCAAATGATCCAGGTATAGAAATGAAGGATTACAGAGAGTATTTGGAAAATAACCAAGAATGAAGGCAAACTGTTACTATAAGCAGCGCACAATTTGTGCAAGAGACACTTCTCCCAGACCATATGGGTCACCATGTTACTGTAACAAACAGTGACAAAATTGCCAACAGCAATCATGGCAAGGACAATAGACATAACACCATATTCTTTCAACAATATTAGTATGTAAGATCTAGTCCAAGAGGCACAGACTGAGAGGTGGCATTGGGAAGGTTACCAGAATACTGCAGGTTTTGTGCTGTTGCCAGGATCTCGGCCTCAGGGGGGTCCTTACCCCTCATTCACTTCCTCCTACGTCTCTCTTTCCCTCTCTTTGTCCGACTTGCCAGTTTTTCCCACACCAGCCAAGCTTATTTTGTATTATAAAATTGAGATTATAAAAAGAAAACAGAACCTTTGAAAATCCTGCCTCACTCTAGTAAGTGACTTATTAAATAGATCCTGGGATTCAGGTAAAACGTGCCACTTTTTCAATGCAAAGAAAGGAAATTCAATATCGAGGTCAGTATATTCTGCTTTAAAAAAATAAAAAGGTGAATTTAAAACCTCGTTTAAACCTAGCAAAATTTGTTTCTAAAAGATTCAAAATTTTTCACATGATAGTTAATATATTGATTTCTAATTGTGACAAAAAAAGCAAAAATATAGGACAATGTGTATGATAAAGGAACAATGGCCGCTACTGTTTCTGAACTTAATCATCAAAGGATACCATCAACCTAAAGACTACACAAGGTATGCATATGATGCCTGGGGATCCACTATCTTGTAGAGAACCAGAGTAGGAGCTGTGTGTGCAGGCGTATGTGTGTGCGTGTATGTCCACACATGTGTGCACGTATGCATGTGCACACACATATACAGCCACACATGTGTATAGAATATTCACACTTGCTCTCATTTTCTTTTTTGGGTAGTGCCTAGCTACACCACATACTTCCCAACTCATTTTAAATGACTCGGTAACTTCATTAACCCGTTCCCTTAATTGCTCTACTGAGGGCTTGTCATCTGGCTGTCCTCATCTGAATACATTCTCATTTTTCAAGGACATGTTGCTTAATGCAATTTCTGACACAGCTATTTTTACAAGGTTCCCATCACTTCTTAATTAGCCACATTTCTTTTCTCTTTGTTTTTTCTCCCCATATCTCCTGCTCTTAAAGTTCTCATCAAGTGAGAAAAAAGGAAGCTTTGAACTTCCTGCCAAATTCTGGTCCTGCAAGTCCATATCTTCATAGAGGCCCTCAGTCTTCTCTCTTCCTCTCCTTGGTCACATCCTTTGGGGCCACTTCTCAAGCTTCTTCTCCATTTGTTTTTTTTTTTTTTTTTTTACTAAAACCTACTTGTTAGAAAAGATTCTTTCTGAGGGGCGCCTGGGTGGCTCAGTGGGTTAAAGCCTCTGCCTTCAGCTCAGGTCATGGTCTCAGGGTCCTGGGATTGAGCCCCACATCGGGGGTCTCTGCTCAGCAGGGAGCCTGCTTCCCTTCTTCCTCTCTCTCTGCCTGCCTCTCTGCCTCCTTGTGATCTCTCTGTCAAATAAATAAATAAAATCTTACAAAAAAAAAAAAAAGATTCTTTCTGAAAACTCAGCAACTATAGAAAATTTTAAGCATACACAAAGTAGAGAATATTACCAATTACATCACCCAGATTCAATAATTATCAACTGGTGACCGACCATGCTTTACATTAGCCTCCACCCATTTCCCATCTCAAATCACTCTGAAGCAAATTGGAGATATTTTATCTTTAAATATTTTAATAAGTATTTCCAGAATATAATGATTTTATTTATTTATTAGACCACCCTACTGAGTTATGATAGACATATCTAATGTATATGCCTTAATGAGTTTGGTGTAAGTATATACCCCAAGACTGTCATCAACATCAAGGCCATAAACATGCCCATTACCCATGAAAGCTGGTTAAGCAAGAGCGCCAAGCGAAGGAAGGGAAGAAGGTTGAGTGGAGGAGGAGTCACTTCAGAAGAAAGCATGAGTTTCTCTCAGAAAAGAAAAACTCAAAATAAGACAAATGCTTAACATCTTGTTCCAAAGGAAACCAAGAGATTGAGAAATGTATAGCACTTTTGGTGGCATAAGGCCAGTTTTAATTCTTTTTCTCAAGCTTGCTAAAATATTTGCATTTTCACTGGCTTTTTTTTTTTTAATTGCTAATGTTAATTTGTCCATTAACAGCTGTTTTCTGTTTTTAGGACATGCAGCAAAAAAGGAGCGAAGAAAGCAAGTAAAAACGGTCTTTCTGACATTAACGTTGTGTTGTCTGATGTTCTAAAGGAGTCAAGGAAATGGGAAGGATACTTAGCACAGATCTAAGAAGGTATTCAGTAACACAGGGCAGTGGGATCCCAGGGGCCTATGCTCAGTGTGTACTGTACTTCATAGAAAACTGACAGTTTTGCAGAGCAGTTGTGTTTCTCTACTCAGTGCAAAGCAGTGTGTGCAAGTTGCAGATGTTCTAAATCTTCAGCATAACCTTAAAATTTCAAAAAGATTAATCATTCTGAAAGATTTGTAGTAGTTTTTCATTGTGGTTTCAATGTGCATTTCCCTGATGATGAGTAATGCTATGTGTTCCTTTTCATAAATAAGCAATGACTGCTGGCCATTAGGACATGCTTTAGTAAAGTGTCCATTTTTTAACTGGATGATTTGTCTTCTTACTGGGTTGAAAGGGTTCTCATTTTTGGATACAAATCCTTTGTTAGGTATGGAGACTGAATTACCCTCTTGCATTCTGAAGATTGTCTTTCATCTCCTTAAGATGGCTGAAGAATGGTTGAAGTTTTCACTTGTGATGAAATCCAACTCAACCACTTCTATAAGGCTTATGTTTTTGTTGTTCTATGCAAGAAGGTATTGTCTGACACAATACTGCAGATTTCCTCCTGTTTGCACCTAAAGCTTTTACAGTTATATTATCTTTAGGGATATTATCTTCAGGAATATGTTATCTTTAGGGATATGACACACTTAAGCCAATTTTTTTCCAATATATCATGAGTTAAGGAGTTGAAAACTTTTTCTCTTGTGGATATACCATTGCTGATGAAACATTTATTTGAAAAAAAAAAAAAACAACAACAAAATATTGTTTCCTCTATTAAATTAACACGGCATTTTTGTCAAAAATCAATGGACCATGCATATGTTGACCTGTTTCTGAAATTTCTATTCTATTCCATTGATCTACATACATAAGAAATCAAGCCAAAAGCTACCTAACATTGCTGAAAGTAAATACTTTCCAAACACATGGAAAATATATCATGTCTTTTGACTAGAAATTTCAAAATCGTTAAAAAGTCAGTTCTCTTCACTTTTGTATATGGATTCAGTGCAATACTAATCAAGGCTATCAAGACTATCAAGGTGTCTGTAAAATTTAGGATGCCAATTTCAAAATTTATCTAGAAATGCAAAGAACAAGATTAATAAAATCGTTTGAAAAGGAAGGGAAAAATTAGGGGAGGCTATCGAGTTTGAAGACTTACCACACAGCTAAGTTATAATAAGAGTGTTGTATTGCCAAAAATGTAATCTGCCGCAATGCATATGATATTACAGAGAAAAAGAACCAGAATTTAGTCCCCTCAACATTTTTGCCTCCAGTGCTGTACAAGTGAGTCTCAGCATGCTGCCATATTCCCAATAGACATGGGAAAGAAACTTTAACTGCCAAGGAAATTTTCCAGGAAAATGAAGAGGCGGTTGCTAGGGAGAGAGGACTTACAGGACTGAATTGGACCTCGGGCAAAGACAGGAAGCACTCTGCGTGAACAGAGAAGTGAAAAGTAGCTCCTCGTGTTGCAACATCTGCAGTACCAAGCATGAACTAAAGTCACCCTTAGGTTGCTACCTTTGGGATGAGGTCCCACCCTGAAGAATTGTATCACGTTACCTTTTGGATCCCATTTTTCCACTATTTAGAGATATGACACTTACTGTATTACTGGGAAGAAAATTTCCTTCAGAATAGTGTAATATAATATAGGAGGTACAGTATCAGTAAATGGCAGAATTAGGATTTGAACCCAGTTTTTCACCACACCAGTGGTATTTTCTTGACTTTACATCATGATTTTCTTGGTATTCTTCTTAAAATAGGAATTGTCTGTATTTTGCTATGAACCTAATAACAAGCCTGGTGTCTACCTTCAAAGTCTCACTTGCCTCCTCCAGGCAGTATAGATAAAGAATGCCTTCACCGTTGTTTCAGAGGGCAAGCACACCTCTTCATGCATATATGGCATAGGTGTGGGGTCACTTTTACCTAACACTTTTTTTTTTAAGATTTTATTTATTTGTTTGACACAGAGAGAGAGATCACAAGTAGGCAGAGAAGCAGGCAGAGCTGGTGGGGAGGGGCGATGCAGGCTCCTTGCTGAGCAGAGAGCCTGACATGGGGTTTGATCCCAGGACCCTGAGACCATTACCTGAGGCAAAGGCAAAGGCTTTAACCTACTGAGCCACCCAGGTGCCTTAACACTTCTAATAGGGTTTTATTTATTGACAAGGGTGATGGTGGCGCGTTAACAGTGAAGACAGGAGTACTCTTGGCACAGGTAGGAAATGAAGGATAGACAGATGCATAGAAAGATGGTAGAGTGATTATACATTATTCCACTAAAAATGTGTTTGTGAAAGAGAAACAAAAATAAAAATAGAGTAACACCGAAAATAAATAAATAAATAAATAAAAATACAGAAGAATATTAAAAAAAAAAAATTGTGACTATTTTTCACTACTGAACAAGAATTTATACAAATCAACAAATGCCCTCAGAATTCTGAGGTTCTGTTGGGGATGACATTCCTCATAAAATTGGCATTGAATTTCAGTCTCAGCTGACTAAAAACTGACTGGATGAAGTCCTGGGGGCCTAGCAGGAGGAATCTAATTTCAGAGCCAAATTCAACCAATACAAAATCTGAAGAAAAGGAAAAAAGAAAATAATTTATATATTCTTGTTATTAAGAATATTATAAAAGTTAATATCTAAAAATATTTATTAAATTACTATAAAATTATAAAAAGTATTATAAAATATTATTTAAATCATTAAAATTACATATAATATATTACTATATATTATATGCTAAAACAATGTGTTTAATTATATACAAATAAGTACTTAAATAAATATAAATTATAAAATATATAAATATAAACATAAAATTACATAAATAAATGTAAATAAATAATTATTTAATATAATATAATAAAGTCTCTATATAATATATTATATATAATTATAAAATATATAATTTATATAATTATATATAATATATTAATATTTATTAATATATACAGATATATACATACAGAGGGGTGTGTGTATATATATACAGATATATGTGTGTATATATACAGATATATATATCTGTAGAATGTATCCAACCAAACAATTGCATTAGATTAACATAAAAGAAGATTGTGCATTGAGGCAGGCATTATTCAGCAAAATGATGTATAGTTGAAAAAGAAACAGATTTGTTTCTGGCAGAACTGTTGTGATCCTAGAGGCTGGGGTCATGATTGTAATGAAGCAAAGATACTCTGTATTCTTGCAGTCCAGGTGAACAGCCAAGAACTAGTTTCTCTTCTTCACTAGAAGGGTGTGCCGAAATGTGGTCTACGAGACGAGGCAGGAGGTGACCGTAATCTCTCTCAAGGGAACAGAAGAAACTACCTTGTCCTTTTTGTGATTGGTACTATTGGCACAAGCTTTCATTAATGAAGGAGGAGGAAGGCTGGTTTAGTGGATAATGTGTCTGTTTCGTATCATTTCCCAACGTGTGGTCATAAAGATTTTTGTGTATTGGTTCATTATCTGTCAGCCCGGTAAGAGCAGTGTCTATGCCTTTTGCCTGTATTGGTACGGAGCTTGCCCTTGTTTAAAATCATGGGAACATCAGGAATGACAAAGCTGAATGGACTCAGGTACAGGAGGTCTCAGCCTCATGGAATCACTCTGTCCCTTTGTCAAGAAGGAAAATGAGGACTCGATTGTAGTGAACATGCTCAGGCTGCAGCAAGGGACTGAAAATGAAAGGGTGAGACCCCAGTGTGCTGCCTTTTGTGCCGGGCTGTGATCCTTCCCGACACTCTCGCCTTCATCCCTCCTCTGGTCCCGCCACCACCGCTGTCCTGGGGTGAGCAGGACTGTCATTAATGGAATAGTACAGCTCAAAGACAGCAGCTGGCGTATAACAAAGTCTCTGTTGATATAGGCTAAATATTATTGGCTTTCAAGTTTTAGGTTCTGATTTTTATTATTAGAGCTGTTTTAATACTTTTGAAGGGTTTTTAGCATGATATGCTGATGTCTCTTTAACAGCTTGCTCTCGGGGTGCCTGGGTGGCTCCGTGAGTTAAACCTCTGCCTTCAGCTCAGGTCATGGTCTCAGGGTCTTGGGATCCAGCCCCACATCAGGCTCTCTGCTCAGCAGGGAGCCTGTTTCCCCTTCTCTCTCTGCCTGCTTGTGATCTGTCTCTCTGTCAGATAAATAAATAAATAAAATCTTTAACAACTCGCTCTCTGTGTTTGTTAGCTGGTGCTGCCGTAGAAAAAAGCACCACAGACTGGGACAGAACTGAGGGCAACAGATTAAGCAACAAAAACTTACTGTTTCACAATTTTGGAGGCTAGAATTCTGAGCTCAGGATGTCAGGAGGGTCAGTTTCTTCAGAGAGCTCACTCCTTAGCCTGTAGAAAGCTCTCCCAATGCTATGTCTTCACATGATCTCTCCTTTGCATGTTTCTGTGCTTTAATCACCTCATCTTACAAGGACACTAGCCATATTGGATCAGGCCCATCCTAGTGATCTCATTTTAACTTTTTTACCTCTTTAAATCTTATCTCCAAATACAGTGACATTCTGGGTCAAGACTTCAACCAATAAATTTTAGGAGGACACAACTCAGCCATAGCTTTTTCTATTAAAAAAAAAAAAAACTCTATAATTTGTTGCATTTTCTGATTTCTATAGGGGAAGATGCTACCTCTATGACTGATTTTAAACCACCGACATGACATGACTCAAGAGTCGGAAAGATTGGCGCGTCCGACTCTTCAGAGTCAGTACAAGCTGACGCCAGCAGCATGTCACGGATTGTCCGTCATTTTGCCCTCCAAGCAAACTGTATTCTCTGATAGTCCATTGTTATAAAAGCATCATTTTAAACTGAATCGCATTTCCAAGTTCTGTATGAGCTGGAAAAAAGGCATAATTCAAGAGGTCTATATTGAGGAGGAGGATGCTGGAAACTGGCTTAAATTGAAAGGAGATGCTCATTCAGGGGACCCGAGTAGTAGATAATAGCAATTGTGAGGATATTGGGGACTTTCACTTGAGCCAGAAAGCCAGAATGGTGGGAGATTATCTAGTCTAAAGGGCAACTGGTGTGTCAAATGTGAATCCTTCCCTCATTTTTGGGACAATCTACTTTCTTTTCTCCTATGCCACTGATTTCTACTGATGTTTCTCCTGCAGCTCTGGTTTTAACTTTAACTTGAATATTGGACTTCCCTGATAAATAGGCCCAGGGTCATTTTCATTATACTTCATGTTCTCTTCTTACAATTTCATCCTTCCATAACAAGGGGGTGGGGGTACCTGGTTGGCTCAGTCAGTTAAGCATCAGATTCTTGATCTCAGGGTTGTGAGTTCAAGCCCAAGATTGGGCTCCATGCTTGGTGTATAGCCTACTTCAATTTAAAAAAAATTTTTAAAAATTATCCTACCATGGCTTATAATGTAATCATATATGCCCATGCCCACAGCTAGATCTCCAGCCTAAACTCTCCTCCATACTTAAGACTATGTCTAAATTTAGAGGTCTCATAGTCATCACCAATTACATACATATATATATATATATATATATATATATATATATATATATATATATCCCAAACTGTGCACATGATTTTCATCTAATCATACCACCATTGAACTTTGTCTTAGAAAATAGTTTCAAAATATTTCTAATTACTCATTGAAAATAGATCAGTTGAGACTGTCTGATCAGGAAAAAAGTGAGGGGAAGGATTAAAAGAAAAAAATGAGCAGAGTATCATAGTCCTATGAGACAGTATCAAACATCGAAACTTCGGCGCTAGAAAGAAAATAAAATTATGACCTTTTCTGATAGGGTTTTTAAAGAATGTAGCTGGAATAAATATGATAACTATAACATAACAGAAGATGATAAAGGGATCCATATGGTAATAAATGTTCTATTCTATTTGAGGTAGTACCATATTAACTACAAGCAGACTGTAAAAAATTAAATATATAATGTCAACCCTAGAAATCCCACTGAAACTTCCACAAAAAAATATAGTAAAAAAAATCAAGATATAGATTAAAATAGAATATTAATAAGCATCCAACAGAAAAAAGAAGAACAGACACTAAGGAATCAAAATCCGAGGGAACATAGAGAAAGCCAATGGTCAAATAGTAGACATGTAGACACCCATTTCAAATGTAAATGGCCAGACACTTCAATTAAAATTCAGTAATTGTCAAAGTAGGTATCAAAAAATAAGTTGCAGGATACCTCACAGGTAATTGTATATGAAGCTAAAAGGAGAGAGATTGGAGAAGTACAGACATAACTCACCTAGTCGCTTGATCATTTTTTCACTCATTCAATGATCACACGCTGCTCTTCATCTGGAAGCTGAGGAGCAGTCAGAAATAAGAGAAAACTAGATTTTAAATTGCAGAATGTCATCGTCGTTGCTGCTGCTGTTAGTGTTGTTTCGCCACCAAGATGGACTGCTCAGGCTCCCTAAGTACTTTTGTATATTGAACCCCTGGGAAAGTTGACTCTGACATCCTTATCTGAAATGTTCCAGAAAGCATGATCCCATGTTTAGAGAAGACTTACCTTACTTTTGGGTAAAAAACAAAACAAAACAAAAAACAACCAGGCTTTGTACCCCTGCATTTCCCAGCCATTCAGAGTGGGCAAACCCTTAGCCCCACAAGGGGCCATGATCTAGGCAAGGTGGGTCTCTATGGCTTCACGGAAGTTTTTCAGGAGGGGTCCAGCTGAAATTCAGTGTCCTCCCATGTTCCCGGCGGGTGGGGGGATGAACATCTCAATTCTGGAACAGAGGGATTGTGTCTGAGTAGTGCTTTAGCACCCACGACATGTACCATTTTATGTCTCCAGGGTTGATCAGGATCCCTGCATGCATGGGTATTTAATTAATAATGGTAAGAATACGGTCTCTGCCACCAAGTATCCCTGTTGAAAGACAGAAGGAAGAGAGAGAGTTGCAAGTCATAGAAAGTTTGATAATAAAAGTTGCAGTGAATGAATGAGGGAGACACTACCTCATGCAGTAGTGTCTCTTGGGGGTAGGATTGCTAGGGCTAGTAATTACAATATAGGACAACAAGTTAAACCTGAATTTCAGACAAATAATCAACACTTGTTAGCATAAATGTTTCATGCAACATTTTGATCCTGTATGTATGTGTGTATGTATGTATGTGTAATGCTATATTTCATGGGACATTTTATGGAAACTACTTACTCTAAAACACTATTCATTGTTTATCTGAAAATGAAATTGAATGCAGCATCCTGTACTTTTTCTGAATGGCTAGGATAGGGGACTGAGGATCTTGGTATTATTATTTTTTTAAATAGTAACAATACCAGAAGTTACCAATGGTGCAAGAAATTTAACGATCGTGATGATTAGTCTGTGATCATTCGCTCTGTTTGTATCTTTCTCTGTTTTCTGAGTTCCAAAGAGCTAGAATGTTTTAAACATGCTTCCCTGTTTCTGCCCATGGGAGGAACTGGCAGGAGGAGAGAAGGCAGAGAGGGTGATATTCTCCCCCTCCAGCTTCTGGTTGTGCCTCTGGCATCAGTCACAACAACAACATAAGGCAACTCTGGGCTGTTGCAGTAACTGTGGCATCCGCCCCAGCCTCACTGGTCGTGGTTTCAAGAGCACTCACAGCACTCACATGCAAATGGTTAGACATGTGAGTTTCTGGGATTCTGTGAGCAACGGGAGTCTGTTCAGCAGGAGTGTTGTGGGACCAGCAGCAGCAGTTCCACAGGCACATAGACCTGAAATGTGGGTTCACGAGTTCCAGCAGGGGGTATTCAAAGACAGTGGGCTCTGGGACTGGTCATTGGACCAGACAGGATCTTGGAATTATTTTGAAACGAGGTCAGCAGCAGGGATGGAGCGAAAGAGGATGTCTGATTTAAAATTAGAAGGGAGTGAGCCGTAAGAAAAGCTCCAGGACAGACCCCAGCAAAGAAGATATGTAGACAAGACACCCCACTGCTGAAGCCTCATGGGAAGTTATCAGGGAGTTGCCAACAATAGCATCAGTAATCTCTTCCTACTTTCCCAGGTTCTAATGCAGACCCGTTTCTACAGGTCTGAGCGATCTCCCAGGGCTGGTATCACCTCTCACGCTTTCTTGGTCCTTGAACTGAATTTGCACCAGTTATCAGTTACCCCCTGGGCTGCACGTGGTCTCTGTGGCTCTAAACTCCCTCTGTCTATGAGCCCGTCCAGGGACTTGCTGCTCGTATAGGGCCACCCAACCATTTGGGTGCCAACTCTACTCTTGTAATGGCGGCATCTTTCAAATTCTCCAATCCTTACTGTGTCCTAAATCTCTAGACTTGAAAGAATCCTAAGATAGGAAACGGTTAACTATAATTGATTTGACTAAATTATGAGAATCTAGAAGTTCTCACTTACAGAATAAATGATAAGCCTAAGATAATTTCATTAATTCTCCATGGGTATTTAGTGAAAAAGAACAAGTTAAAAATATGTAACTTAGCTCTTGGAATAAAATAGAGTCTCAAAGAATATTTTTTTTTTTGAGTACTAAATTAGTCTACTCATAGATGACCTTATTTGTTATTTCTAAAAAATAATAATAATATCAACAATCTCACCAGTGGGTATGAGAGTTTAATGAGATAATAAACATAAAATTAGTAAGTAATAATAAATATCAGGGTTTATTAGTGACTAGTTCACATGACTACCACTTTTTAGATGATTTTGCTGGTTTTGTCACTTCTGACTAAAGTGACATTGATGCACATCCACTAAAATTTTTAATCATCTATGTTTCCCAGTTCCATTTATCAACTAAAAAAGTGGAAGGAAGAACCAGAGAAAAGAAAAAAATAGTAAAGACTTAGAACTCTCTAGAAAATATACACTAAATGTCAGTAAAAGAAAACTGCTCAGTAATTTCATGAGGACAGAAGGGGAAGTGATAACAAAGGGGCTTGATTCAACTTTCATTTTGTTTGTTCTAATACTTTCAGGAGCATGTGTACAGCTGAACACTTATCTGAATGTGTATCTTATATATGTGTGCAGTTTGTTTATGTAAATTATACCACAATAAATCTATTAAAACTTTACTTACTAGAATACAAGAAAAATAAAGACCTGAATCTGGAGAGTTAGAGAATTCATATCTTCCCATAATAAGATTGAAAAATCATATACCTTATTGAAGAGAGGAAGTGGGCTTTGAAAGGGTTTTTTTTTTTTTTTTAAGTAGGAAAGTAACATTGTTCTACAACCTTGCTGAAAAGACCACCAGACAGTCAGCAGTGTGGAGGCAGCATAGAAAAGGTTGAATCAAGGACCCACACATCAGTCCCATTTGTGCTGCTTGGATATTTGGTCCTTGTTACCATGAGTTCCCAGAAAGGAAAAAAAATGTAAAAAAATTCCAGCAGACTTGAGTTATGAATATGAATGTGTGCTCCACAGGCTGGCTCTTTGTTGCATGTCTAATAAGCAGATCAAGGCTCCTGCAGGGGAAGAAAGGGCACCAGGTGCAGATGGAAAGCTGGCATGGTGAGGAGCCAGCTCTGCTCCAGCTCCTCGCCCAAGTACATGCCTTTTCTCACTGAATATTGGACCTAGAAATGCTGCACCATCCCCTGTTTCATAAAACATTATAAATTGATAGTCAATCATTTAGCCTTACCTAATAGGAAAAGACAACAACAACAACAACAACAACAACAACAACACATTATACATTCAACTTTGGAGACAGGGGCTTTGGGAATTTTTCAGTTTCAGATTTATCAGGTGATCAGTTATGATTACTTGCAAAAAACACACACTCTGGAAGTCAAACTTTAGAGAATGGGACTTTGTTCAGTGATGTTCATTCTTTCCAGTTTTCTCCAATGGAAACTACATTTTGTCCATGCCCAAAACCAGGCTTATACTTTGTACCTACTCTAGTCTTTTGACAGAAATGCCTTTTTGCTCCTTAACCTACATTTCTTCTATAAAATTTCACCTTGGCTACCCTAAGCAGTAAGAATAACTCATTTTTCTCTTTTAACATAAATAAATTATACATCTACTATTCAATCAACAAATATTTATTGGACATCTACTTGCCTAACATTTTTCCAGCCACTAAGAGAAAAACAATTTAAAAAGCAATGAAAATTCTTGTCCTCATGAGACCTAATATTATTTTAGGGAAAAAGAAAATTAAAACAATAATAACTAGCGTATGCAGTATATTGGGTGGTGCTAAGTGCATGCAGAAGAAATAAAGGAGGGAAGGACTATAGCTGTTGATATCGAGACCAAGAAAATGTGAAAATTAAGTCTACACTCATACAAGTGGCAATGATGAAAGTGGTATTCTGAAGGCAGGTTCTAGATGCTCAGGTGATGAAATCTCTATCATTTTCTAGCTTTGTGAATTCACATGGGTCACACCGGTCATTCCCCATTTTTCAATGCAAAAGCATTGAAAACATAACATTTATTGAGCCTTGATTTTGTGCATCGGGCATATATAATTGTCAACACAACACTGTATTATGCACATGATTGTACCTACCCCTTCTTGGATAAGAAAAGTGTGGCTCAAAGAGTTACATACCCTGCCTAAGAACACGCAGCCAGAAAGTGGCAGAACTGAAGTCACGCCCATAGTGTTCGTCATCCCTGGAGTTAAGCAGAGCCCTCCAGCACCTGTTTCGATCAGCATCGCTCTTCCACTCCTTTACCTGAATTGTATATCCTTGTCCCTGTCCAGTTTCTGGGGTTCGTGTGTGACCTTCTAGCTCCACAAACTCCTCAACGGCAGTGCCCTCTTCTCGGCCTGACCCGACATTAATACAATCATGTTACATAGACAAGAATGCAGCGGAACATGGGAAGAAAGTTCCGTAGAATCTGGGTACAGAGAGATACAGGTGGCCATCCCTGAGGCTAGTTTGTTAACTGCCCTGGCTAAGCCACCACCTGTCCTGTCCAGACTGTAAACATATTGAAACATTCTTATATACTCATTCCAGGAATACATCCTCCTTAGGAGAAAGGGTGCATGAAACCCAGTGACCAAAATGAATAAAATATCTAAGGTTATTTTGTGACAGCTGAAATAATAAAAGCTGACATAGAGCTAAAAATCAGCACTGCTGCATAGTAGATGTACGCCCATTTGTATTACGTGTCTGTGTACATGTGCACATTGGCTGGAGAAGATAATTTTTTAAAAATTTTATTTATTTGACAGAGAGAGAAACAGTGAGAGAGGGAACACAAGCAGGGGGAGCGGTAGAGGGAGAGGCAGGCTTCCTGTTGAGCAGAGAGCCCGATGCGGTGCTCGATCCCAGGACCCCAGGATCATGACCGCAGCCGAAGGCAGACACCCAATGACTGAGCCACCCAGGCATCCTGCAAAGATGCTTTTTTTTTTTTTTTTTCAGTTTTTTTTTAATTAATTTTTTATTTTTTATAAACATATATTTTTATCCCCAGGGGTACAGGTCTGTGAATCACCAGGTTTACACACTTCACAGCACTCACCAAAGCACATACCCTCCCCAATAGGGTGGGATTATGGACATTGCAAAGATGCTTTTGATTAAATGTCAACCCCATCTCCTGAGTATTTGCTTTGGGGAAAGACATCCATCCTCTCTGAGCCCTGATATCCATACTTGTCAAGTTAGAGACAGCGATGACTACTTTCCAGACTGGCATAATTTTAATGACAGCATATATGTGGAAAGAATTATTGTACTTGCCAGCTCTTAATAGGTGCTTCATATGTAAAATGCCAAATGAGGCCAATATCCAAAATATTTAACTTGAATTTAGATGAGGTCATTTATATATTATAGACGATATGCATATTCTACCATTGTGTTGGGCCACAATGAGTTAATAAATCAAAATTCCTCTCTTTACTGACAAGACATTTTCACATTAAATTGTCACATTCAGTCATGCTCCACAGCAAGCAAACGCCCACAGTGGCTGGTTAAAAACCAGGAGTGCTGAAAGCAGTTAGAGTAAGCAGCTGCTGGCCTTAATGAGCACTTACTATGTTCCAGACACTTTGTATTCATTTCATATTAAATCTCCACAAAGGTCTCAATAACCACAGAGCTGGGAAGTGCTGAAGGTAGCAAAGCTGGTTGAGTGGTAGAGCTGACCGTACAGCCTGCCCCTGGACAAGCAGATTGGACCTGAGCCAGCCCTGAAACTTCCGTGTATTTCCTGCTCACGCCCACCAATTCATTCATGTGCCCCCCAGATATGTCCTATGTCTGGGAATTCATATCACATAAATAAAATATGAGCTCTCTCAAATAAGTCATGGTGCATTTGGAACATAATGTGATTTCCTCATCTGTAAAATGGGGAAGATATACCCTGCCAATCTTACTGGGCTGTCGTGGGAGCTGAGTTTATATATTTTAATGTCTTTGTGGGTTGCAAATTATTCAGCTAGCAGGAAGCATTGCTGCTGTGGCTAAAATTCTTGGACCAGACATGGAGATTTGTGTATTTGCTGTGGGAAAAAAACAATGCCTTTGCCAAAGCCCAAAGGAACTCTGAGCTTTCAAAACAAAAGAGAAAGAAGAGCCCATCAGTCATCCCTCCTCCTTCCCACAGGAAGATGCCGTTCACAATGCCAGCACTGCATAGAGCCATCCACTTTGTCCATGTGTTTTTAATTACTTTGTTAATTAGGAGGCAAACTAAAATTAGAGACAGCTCCATTTTTTCCTTTTTTTGTTTTTTTTAGTATTTTTCACTTTTCTTTCTTGCATCCTAATTGTACCCAGCTGCTGCCAGACACCTCCTGCGGGGACCTACAGGTGCTCCAGGACTCCTGAACAGGGACTGGGTTTGAGGACCCTGCAGGCTGGGGGTGAAATAAAGTGAGTCAAAGTCAGAGGTATAAATCACAAAAGTCAAAGTCAGAGGTATAAATCACAAAAGTTGAACATGGAAAGATACAGCGATGTAGAGAAAACACATATTGTTTGAAAGGACACTATTCCTTCTTAGATAACTCTTACCCAGCACATACTATGCAGCAAAACATCACAATAACTACTAATTCCTGTAATTCCCACCGCAACCCTATGGGACAGGTTTTATTTTCCTGCCCAGTTTTCTGATGAGGGAACAAATGAGAGAAGTAGTTTGCCTAACTTGTCTTAGTATTTATAGTTATGAAATTATGAAATAGAAACTTAATTCTGGGGAATCTCATTCCATAGCTTATGCCCTAAGTCCTTAACTACCCACACAACAATGAGGCGACGTTTGCTTGGTCCTCACTCCTATTTTGGAAAAGGAAACAAGACTCAGGTTCACGCATGTCTTTCATGATCATTGCGTGCATTAATCAGCTTGGCTGCTGTAACAAAATACCGAAGATGAGGTGGCTTTAACAATAGATTATTATTATTTTTTTTTTTTTCCCTCATGGCTCTGGCAGCTGGACATCTGAGACCAACATTGAGGGAAAGCAGATTTCATTCTGAGGCCTCTTCTCCTGGGTTATAGGTGGCTTCATCTAGCTGTGCGCTCACATGAGATCTTTGTGTGTGTGCAGGGAGATCACAGGAAGCTCGTCCGTGTCTCTTTCTGCAAGTCCATCCTGAGGTCCCCGTCCTCAGGACTTCACCAAACCCTAATCACTTTCAAAGGCTCCGTCTCCAAGTACTATCACCCTGGGAGTAGGACTTCACATATGCGTTTTGAGGCAACAGACATATACAATTCATAATATTCTGCCTCTAGTCTTCCACAGTTCATACCTTTCTCACCTTCAAAGTGCATTCAGTCCATCCTGACAGCCTCCGAATTTTTCACGCATTCCAGCATCAATTCTAACGTCTAAAGCCCAAAGTCTTATCTAATTGTCATCTGAATCAGAAACAGGTGAGACACAAGGCAAAATTCACCTTGAGTGGATGGAGGGGGTAGAGGAGGTCCTCGCCTTGTTCCTGATTTTAGTGAGGAAACTTAAACTTTCTCACCATTAAGTCTGATGTTGGGTGTAGGGTGTTTTGTTTTGTTTTGTTTTGTATTTTTGTTTTTGATTTTTTTATAGACAGTAGGTTAGGGGGTTTTCTTGTTTGTTTTTTAGACAGTCTTTATCAAGAATAGGCACTTTCTGGGGCGCCTGGGTGGCTCAGTGGGTTAAGCCACTGCCTTCGGCTCAGGTCATGATCTCAGGGTCCTGGGATCGAGTCCCACATCGGGCTCTCTGCTCAGCAGGGAGCCTGCTTCCTCCTCTCTTTCTCTCTGCCTGCCTCTCTGCCTACTTGTGATCTCTCTCTGTCAAATAAATAAATAAAATTAAAAAAAAAAAAAAGAATAGGCACTTCCCTTTCTATTTCTAGAAGAGTGAGAATTTTTATCATGAATCAGTGCTAGATTTTGTCAAATTCTTTTTCTGCATCTACTGATATGAACTTGCAATTTTTAATTTTAGCCTGTTGATGTATTTGAGCCTGTTGGCTTTTGAATGTTGAACCATCTTTGCATGCCTGGGATAAATCCCACTTGGTTATGGTGTATAATTCTCCTCACACGTTGTCAAATTCAATTTGTTAATGTATTATTGAGGATTCTTACATCTATGCTCATGAAAGACACAGATCTCTGCTTCTCTTATAACATCTATTCCTCATTGTGGAATTAGGGTAATCCTGGCCTCAGTGAATGAGTTTGGAAACATTTCTATACTCTGAAAGGGATTACAGAGAATTGGTATAACTTCATTAAATGTTTATTAGAATTCACTAGGGAACAAATTTGGATCTGTTGCTTTCTGTTTTGGAAAATTATTTATTGGTTTAATTTCTTTAATAGATAAAGGCATATTCAGTTAGTCTGTTCTTTCTTATGTGAATTTGGACAGACTGTGTCGTTCAAGTAACTGACCCTTTTCTTACAGGTTTTCACTTTTGTGGGCACAGAGCTGTTTGTGGTATCCCCTTATTATCCTTTTCATTTCCATGGGATCTGTAGTGATGTGTCCTGCTTCGTTTCTGATATTAGTAATTCATTATCTTTTTATTCTTAGTCTAACTAGCGTCTTATGGATTTTATTGATCTTTTCAAAGAATCAGCTTTTGTTTCCATTGACTTTCTCCATTGATTTCCTGTTTTAAACTACATTGGTTTCATATTTCTTTCATTTTGTTTACTTTTAACTAAAATTTGCTCTTTTTCTAGTGTCCTAAGATGGAATCTTAGAAGCCAATATTAGATATTTTTCCTTAGTTTTTTTTTCTTTTCTAATATAGTCGATGTATAAATTTTTGATGCCTCAAATTCCCCCCTAAACACAGACTTCACTGAATTTCACAAATTTCAGCAAGTTTCATTTCCATTTGAGATTTCCTCTTCAACATATGTGTTATTTAGATGTGTGCTATTTACTCTACATGTATTTTGTCATTTTTTCAGTGATCTTTCTGTTATTTCTAATTTAATGCCACTGTGCTCTGAGAGCAGTCAGTGCTTGCTTTTACTAAAATGTAAAATTTGAATAGTTAATTATTTATTTACTATTTCTGATTGTGTGTTAATATGTGAACTGAGCCTATAATCATGAATTTTCCTCATTTGGTTTTGAATTGAGTAAAAATAACTTCATTATATTATAGGCCCAATGTTCTTCCTTCCATTTTCTTGAGCAATTTAACTCTTACTAGTAAGCATGGCATTTTGTGAACATTTATTGATGATTTTATGCAGTTTGTGGTGGGAGAGGTCTTTGACGATTATTTCAAAGTATTGAGTACATTTTAACTTGTGGGTTTTCCATTTATTTTGGGGGCAAATTTGACATTTAATATCTATAAAGTTACATATTTCCTTTGGTTCTAAATTTATTAGTGTATAGTGGTTTGTAATATCATTTTTTAGTCTTGGATATATCTCCTTTTTTTCAATTTATATTCCCAGACCAGAGATTTATCTTACTTTTCTTTTCAAAGTAACACCTCTTAATTTTGTAAAAATGTGCTACTGTGTTTGTTGCTGTGTTCTCTACTTCATTCAAAAGTAATACTTTTGTCTCCTTTCCTTTGGTTTTCGCTACTTGATTAGCTTCCAACATTTTGGAAATGTGTTATTAATGTGTAATTCATTTTGTCCCATTTTGCTTCCTGGTACATGTATTTCAAGCTAAACATATCTCAGTAAGTGTTGTCTTAGCTATGTCTGCTTTTTTACTGACTATATTAACCTATATTAACTATATTAACAATACAATCTGACTATATTAACTTATATTAACATACACTTTAATAAAAATTATTTTTCTGGCTAGAGAGTATTCCATTGTCAATACTCTCAGATATATACATTGTTTCCAGCATATTACTGTTGTAGATGATATTATGATAAATATATTTATAATTACAATTCTCTAGAATTGTTTAACTTAATGTTGTAGTTCCAAATCATAATTTGATCATTCTGGAGTCTTACAACTGAGATTATTGAGTCAATGTATGAATTTTTTGAAATTCTTGATACCTTGAATTTCTGCAAATCTATTATAACAATTGTATTATCATCAGAAGTAGGAGATATAAAATTTTGCCACAATTATTACTTTCTCTAATGTAGAAGAATACAGTTCTGCAAAAATGGGCCAATCTGATGACCCTCTGCTTGAATCCCTTAACACTTTAACTTTGGACAAAATAACAAAAACTTTTTCATTCTTGGTCTTTTAACATATTAGATTAAAAAATAGTAATACCATAATATTACTTTCTGCTTGAATCTTCTTAGTTTGAACAATCCACAATTACTATGTATTCATAGGAAAATAAAAGAGTTTATATTTTTACAAGTTGTAATTATTTGCCTTATAGAACTGTTCCTCAAATATTGGTCTAAAGCTTCATCTAATGAATACTCAAGAGACTTTATGTTCAAATCTGTTTTATCTATTGAAAATTAGCATATAAAATGTAAATTAAGAAGTAATTATTTATTACTTTTAATAAAACTAATTTATTATTTATTTATCCATTATCCATTATTTATTTGAATTCACTACTTATTTTAAAATAACTAATTAACACATTAAGTATTAACATAAATGGCATGTTTTTATGTGCTTCTGTTTTTCAAAATGTGCTTCATACATTTATATTTTTCAAAAACCAAAGTGTTACAAAGAACAGTAGCATTACTCTAGATTTTTGGAAGAAATTGTAATACCTAGATTAATCACAAACAGGTTGATTCACATAATCTCTGCTGCTGCATTCAATATTTTGCGAGTTTTATTTTACTTTTTAAGTGCTGTAAAGAATATCAGGTCTCACGCAGATAAGAAGTGGGAAAGAAAACTGTACTTTAATAACCTTTTTATATCATTATGGATACTTTGATACTAAACTAAACTTGGTTAGTGTGAAGTTTCTTAGAGATGAATTGCAATATGGAATCTAAAATTAATGTCATGAGGGACGTCTGGGTGGCTCAGTTGGTTAAGCAGCTGCCTTCAGCTCAGGTCAGGATCCCAGTATCCTGGGATCGAGTCCCACATCGGGCTCCTTGCTTGGCAGGGAGCCTGCTTCTCCCTCTGCCTTTGCCTGCCACTCTGTCCACCTGTGCTCACTCTTGCTCCTCTCTCTCTGACAAATAAATAAATAAAATCTTTAAAATAAATAAATAAATAAAAATAAAATGAAATGAATGTCATGAGCTCTGTGCTGTTATACATTCATACGTACTGGGCAGTCTTGCACTTTAAGTGTGTCTTTTATCCATGTTGTTAACCTTGTAATATCATGCACTAGTCATTTAAAAATATCAGCCCACTGTAGCTCTCCCAAATACCATATTTAATTACAAAACATGAAGAAATAATTTGTTGATATGGCTAATATTCTCATAAGAAAAGTCTTGAAGTTTTGAGAAACGCCAATCTCACAGTGGGAGATAACAATTTTTCCAAAAGTTGATTTTTATTTGTAAACTCAAATATTACCATTGGCAAAGATGTCAATCTTTTTATTTGTTTGTTTGTTTATATTTTTTAAGACTTTACTTATTTGTGAGCTCCTGGGTGGCTCAGTGGGTTAAGCCGCTGCCTTCGGCTCAGGTTATGATCTCAGGGCCCTGGGATCGAGTCCCGTATCGGGCTCTCTGCTCAGCCGGGAGCCTGCTTCCCTCTCTCTCTCTCTCTCTGCCTGCCTCTCCATCTACTTGTGATTTCTCTCTGTCAATAAATAAATAAAATCTTAAAAAAAAAAAAAAAGACTTTACTTATTTGAAAGAGAGAGAATGAGAGAGAGGACATAAGAGGGGGAGGGCAGGAGGAAGAAACAGGCTCCCCACTAAGCGGGGGAGCCTGATGCAGGACTGGATATGGGGACTCCAGGATCATGACCTGAAACAAAGGTTGTTGCTTAACCAACTGAACCTCCCAGGTGTCCCGATGCCAGTCATTGTATTTAAAGAGACACATTCATTTAGTTTGTTCCTGAGGAAATATATGCTACACAGCCAAGTCTGAATACAGACAGTTTGTCTCTCAGTCGTTGTTTCCAAGTAAAAATCGTGTCCTATGGAAAAAAGCATAGTTCACCTTGCAATTCCAACACAATTATTTTTGGAGGCAACCGTTGCGCTTACATATGTATCAGAATGATTTATATGTATTTTTCATTTTGTTATCTAGAAAAAGTCTTCAAGCTCAGTATTTGATAAAATGAATATTTTTATTGTTTCATCAACATTTTAAAGTGAAATGGGTTTTTTCTTCTTTCTTTAAGCATATGACAATAAAGAGACAAATGTTTACGAGTATAAATGATTCTGCTACTGTATCTGATTCATACCAAGATGCCAACAGTTTCAGCCACCACTTTTTTATATATATATATATATATATATATCACTAATGCAATTCTCCGCACAATGAAAACAAGCAAGTAATCTATTATTATTCTGAAAATGGTATAGGCTCCATAAACCCCCTGGAGGGGTCCTGGGGAAATCTTTGTGTTCATAGACACATTTTGAAAAGTGTAGTCCCAGGGGGCCCAGGTGGCTCAGTTGGTAGAGCGTGTGACTCTTGATCTCAGGGTCATGAGTTCAAGCCCCGTGTTGGGCATGGGGTCTACCTTAAAATAACTAAATAAATAAATAAATAAATAAAAATTGCAGTCTCAGAATGGAATGACAGTATCAGTTATTCTCCCCATGTTGAATTGTATGACACGTTTATGCCACCGTTCCTTAGGTATTCAATTAAACACAGACAAACAGAAGCACTAGTTGATAAAGAATTTAAATGCTATTGCTAAGAGAATCCAAAATGTGGCATTAGCTGAATGCAAAGGCTTTAGCAACAGGCAGGTGGGTCTACCCATTGTGGTTTGGAAAGCTTATAACTGCTGTGAAGCAGAGCCAAGCCATTTTACTTAACTACTGTTTGCTTAATCTCCGAGCTCAGACCGTGCAATGACCAAGGCTGGAGTCTTAAGCAAAATTATAGAAAATATCTAAAATGGTGGTGTGTATAGTTCCTTGTTCATCCATTCAGTGAAGTTTGACAAGAGAAAGATAAACATAACTTATTTTCCAAACTCAGACTCTTTTACAGTGAAAGGCGGAACTATTAATAAATTTGTCTGGAGAAGGAGTATAAGCCAGGATCACACCAAGTTAAATGGTATATATGTTCACTTATACAGGATAAAGACAAAGTCATTCCATGACAGTCATCGGAATGACTGGAAAGAAAAATCACCGTGCTAAGCAATGCGCTGTAGGTGTGTGAGTTTGTATTCCAAACTCACTGGGAGTTTTATTATTTATAGAATTGCAGAGTTGGGGGAAAAAAATGATTTTCTATAGAAACTTTAAGCCATCATAAAGGGTCACTGTAAAATGGCAACCATAGTGGCAGTTAAGAATATAACCCAAATCTTTTTCAAAAATACCACCGTTCTTTAACTATTCCTCCTATAGTGTGTTTCCTACCTGGGTCAATTGTTTCAAGTGACCTTTCACTCTTAAAGTAGGAGAAGATTGCACTGAATACGGAGGTTTGTGGTTAAGAGGCAAAAATCACTGCATCTGAAATGCATGTTTTGACAATATCTTTGGCTGGGTTTATTGGCACATAAAATAGAAAAACACACTGGCAGTCCACCAAGATTTTGAGGAATCAGTATTTCCAAATAAAAGTCAAACTCAGGTCTATGTGGCAGAACCCTTAAGAAGAAGCTGAAGTGTTTCTTCTCTGGAAGCTCATTAGCTAGAAAGGACTCATATTCAGACTCTAGAGAAGTTCCCAGGACACCCAGAGATCCTGGAGTTTGAGTTTTTTCAGTAAGTTTGATGTGAGTCTGGGTTGTGTTTTGGGCTGAGAAGAGGGTGCCATCATGCTTCATCTATTGGTGCCATCATGCTTCATCTATTGCAATTTTATTTTTCTGTCGCATGCGGCCCAGATCAGCCCCCCACGTGGACAGCCTCCTAGCTGAGCTGACACTGTACTTTGGTCAATATACCCTTGACCCACCTACAAGCATTTATATTGTTTTGTCCTAACCTCCTGGTTTATATACTCTGATCTACAGCCTGGGTACCAGAGCTCTCTGAACAAGTCAATGGTTGTTCCTTTATCTTCTTAAATATTGCCTGAGTCGCTCCTCAAAACAACAGACTCTTTTTTGATTAAGAAAACCTGTAATTTATAAGAGCACATATGTCAAATTTTGAAGAAACTTTGACATTAACTTGGCAGGACCCTTAATTTAACGCTATGTGGTTGAATAAATGAATGAATGTTTGCATGCTCAATGAACTGACTATATTTAGTTTTTTCTTCAGATTTTAGCCTTTTAGAATTCTTTTTTGCTTTCTCTGTCCCTCCCCCACCCTCTCTCTTTCTCTCTTTCTCCTTCTCCTTCCCCTCCCTTCTTCTTCAGCTCACTTTCTCTAGGATCTAGCTAGGAGGATCTCAGAAAATGTCATGACATTGGTGTCCAGTCCAAGAAACTTTTGTCTTATTCTACATTCTGAGAATGTTCCCAGTTTTTCTAAAAGTTTATAGTTTCATGTTTCAAAATTAACTCCGGGAACCATGTTGTGTTCATTGTTGAATGGGTTTTAATCACTGGATTGCCGGGAGAGTGTCAAAGTCCAGTCCGTCTTGGGCCTTTGTTGCGTGAGTGAAGGTGGGGTAGAACTTTTTCAGAGAGATGTTTTCTGCCTTGTAAGGCTGCCCCATCCTGGTCCTTTAGCTAGAAAAACTAGGCATCTTTCTTCCCTCCATACCTCTCCCCTTTTCTTCCTCCTGCCCTCCCTTCCTCCTATTTGTGTTCCAGGCTGCTAGCTCCTTGCACTCCAAGTCTGGGATATGCAAGGTAAAGAAGCAAGCTCAGGGAACTCTACTGTGTCCTTCTTGGTGTCTTGATTCCCAAAAGCTAGTAGGTTTTCTTCTTTCCACCTTTCAGAGTTTTCAATATTTGTTTTATATATACGTCAAAGGTGTTTACTTGTACTTAGCAAGGGAACTAGAGGACAGTGTATCTCCTCCAGGTTCCAAAAAAGAGAAGTCTTGTCCATAGATATTTTTTTGATGTATTCAAAATGTATTCTTGAAGTCTAAAAATAAATTCAAGGAAATATGAACTTGCTTGCATTTAAGGCTGTAATAAAATATACAGCAGGGAGCCTGGGTGGCCCAGCAGGCTAAATGTCTGACTCTTGGTTTTTGGCTCAGGTCGTGATCTCAGGGTCATGGAATCAAGGCCTGCGTTGGGCTCAATGCTCAGCATGGAGTCTGCTTGGGACTCTCTCTCTCTTTCTCTCATTCTGCCTCTCCTGCTCTCAAATAAGTCAATCAATTTAAATTTTTAAAAATAATAAGGTAAAATAAAATAAAATATACACCATTTAATACTGGTGTTAAAAAAAGGTTAGGCCTTGATTTGTTGTGAATGTTGGAGAATAAGATCGTGTTTCTCTAATTTTCAGTTATCTGATTGCATAATTTTAGGATAAGTTGGGCAATGGCAAGATTTGGAAGACTATAACCCTTACAAGACACCCAGGTTTTAAATTTTCCTTCTCTAATTTGACATTTCTCTTTCCTTCCAAGGTTTTCCTCTCTACATTACCACAGTCCCACACCCCTGAGTATTTTCTTCCGATGTGATTCACACAGTTCATTCTGTGTCAGTGAATGCACATCACATCCTTTCATGCTTAGTGACAAGAATATTTTTAAGCTTTTCTTTTGTATATAACCCTGCTGTATCTGGTTCTATGGGATTCAGAGTAGCTAATCATACATGCCCCACAGAAAGAGGAAGAGAGAGGTACACAAAAAATCTAAAGTGTAAAAATGATGCTTTTTCCAAAGTAAATGTACCTGAGTAACCACCCACCCACCAAAGAAACAGGATATTTAGGGTATTAACAGCCATTCAGAAATAACTCTATCACTATCCTGTCACTAGTCATCATTTCCTGAAAGCTAACTATTACCTTAATTTTAATATCATAGATTAGTTTTGTCCAATATATAATATGAAAGTGTATATATATACATGTTTCAATAAAATATATATACATATATATCATGTTTGTGTTGTATTTTTGTGACTTTTTAATAATGTGATATTCACTGATATTGTTGCATATGGTAATAGTTCATTTTTTATCACTGCATAATATTCCACTGTATTAACATTTATTTATCCATTCTACTATTCACCGTCATTGTATGTGTCCAATGTTTAACACATAAGATAGAATCCAGATTCTATCTTTCTTTGTACAAATATTAACTGATTCAGAATCCCTCATGGGAAGAGTATCTTTCCTTGTGCCTATACATTTTACCTTTGTAAATACCAAATGCTGCATAAGGGTCAATCTGTTTCTGAGCTGTCCTTCCTTTCCCACTAAATGAGTCTATCTATTCTAATGCCAATAACAAGTTGTCTGAATTAGAGGCTATATACATCTGATGTCTGCTTGTATATGACAGATGACTTTATTGTTCTCCTAAATTGTGTTCACTTGCTTGCCCTTCTGATTTCCTAGCTGAGAGTTTGAATGGAACTTCATGACTCGATAGGGCAGATTAGAGAGTACCATGTCTTTCAAATACCAAGTCTTTAAATTCATTAAGGAAACATATCTCTCCATTTTTGTAGGTTTTATTTAAACCATTTCAAAAAAAAAAAATCTTCTGCATTTTCACCCTTTTCCCCCTCTCTATATCTTAGTCCTATATAATCTACTACTGACCTATTTTTTACCTCAATCATCCTCTCCTCAATCATATTAATCTCTGTTACATTATGTATTGAATTCTTAATTTCAATTATTTAACTTTATCTCCTAGAATTTCAATATAATTCTATCTTTACAGATGCTTATTTTCTGTTGACAGCGTCCATCAAATCATCCATTCTCAGTAACATACCACATTTATTTTACTTTCTGGGTCTTGTAATTTTAATACATAGATCTCCTGAGTACTTTTCTGACATCTTTTTAAAATTCCAACTTAAATTATTTTATTTTTGTCTCTAGTATGTATGCTAATTTTTAACTGAATGTCATGAAATATTTTAGAAATTATTTAAGGTTCTGGATAGTCTTATATTCCCACATTTAGAATTTGTTTTCCCTTCTCTAAAATAGAATGGGAGAAGATCATCTTATTTCAGTCTGAGATTGATCTGATTTGAAACTGGGTATCAATCTTTATTAAACCTTGTTCATTTCTTCCCTCCCTCCCATATGCAGCTCTTTGGGATGCTGTGTGTCTGTTAGGGACCCTCTTCCTGGTAGATCCTGTCATTCAACATACATCTTCTCAGGCCTGTTAGAATATTGGATTATCTTAGTTTTTAAGCTTTTTACTAAATTCTACTCTACTTTCAATATAGCCAGTTCTAATGAATTAGTAAATTCCCTGTGTGGAAAATTAGCATCATATTGGGTTCTTTCCATACTTCCTTTTTTTTTTTTTTTTTTTTTAGGACTTTCCCCTTCAAGTCCTGTAAGCTTGGGGCTCAGTGTTGGCTTCAAATATATATGCTTTTTAGATTTTGTAACCTGTTCATCAAATTGTTCTCCTTGGGAATATTAATCTGATACAATATAGTTTTCCATAACCAGAAGCAGAAGTCTTCACATCTCTCTCAGCTTAACCCTTATGGTAACTGTCCTAGAGCCATCTTCTGTCATGGTGGAATTTTAAAACCCCATGGTTGCAAAGAGAGACATTTCTTCCTGTCCACCACCAATTCTGACATACAGTGTCCAGTGATCACCAAAGCCACTATTTTTCGGATGATTTTTTTTTAAAAAGATCAGTAGTGTATCTCTTTCTCCAGAAATGGATAAAGGAATTATCTTTCTATTAATACTTGCAATTGATTTGAGTCATAGCTAACATGTTTTGGGATTAATATTCATGCCTTATGCATTGGTGCTATTTTGTATAACTTCCAGAAGAATTTTAATTACAAAAAAAAATTCCTCTTCCAAACATAACTGTCAGTATTTTCCATTGCATTGTAGACTTCTGTTTATGAAGAGATAGTGTCTTGGTGATAATTGTTTTCTGCTAAGCAGCTGTTTTCCTTAATAAAATGGTATGAACATGAGTCACAGGAACTCTCACTACCACTGGTAGTCAGTGCAGACCCAGCAGGAAGAGCCAAACCTGACTTTAGAGGGACTCGACCTTGCATGCAGACACCATTCTACTACCCACCCTGCCGGAACCTGCTTTCCTATCTCCTCCCCCTCCACCCATGCAAGGAGAAGCCGCTCTAGGAGGATTCCCAGCTGACTCCAAGGACTCGCGTCTGGACACCCTCCGACATCCTCCTTTTCTCCCTAAACACAGGTCCCTCCCTTCTGTTCTCTGGACTTCTCTGTGATTTTGCCACAACTTATTTGTCCCAGATTGCAGTTTTCTTTTACTCCCCAAAAAACATCTTTTGCTGGTGAAATAACTGGTGGTTTTTGGTTTCAAGTTGTGGAAATCACAAAACTGCAGAATGGCCTATGCCTCTCTCTGAAGAGCCCACTAGTGAGGCCCCAACACAATTTGTTGACATTCAGTTACAAGTTTATAAGAAACTGAAAACCTCGCTGGACGAGACTATTTCAGGCTTCATTTTTCTACTATTATTTTTGTCCTAATTTCTTTGGGTACCTTTACCATTTCTGCCAAATAATGTATTAATCATTTTTGTTTGTTTGTTTGCCAGTCTTGTTTGGTTCTTTTTATTTGTTTGTTTTTTTGGGTAGTCACTTTAAAACCATTAAAAATGTCGATAAAGCAGTGTAAAAGTGATGAACTAATTAAAAAGAAATTTGTAAAAAAAAAAAACAAAAAACAAAACAAAACAAAAAAAACCTCTCACAACTGAATTGTAAATGCTCAAAGAATCAAGTATTGTTTTATATATTTTGAATGAAGCTAGGCAGAAAGCAAGTACTTTAAATAAAATACGTGCCAAATACCAAATTCTCTTACACTTTTATATATTATTTTCTGTAAGTATATCTGGGATTTTCACACATTAGGTATCTGATAAATGTTAAGTGAATTCATCACTATTTATGAAGTAATAATATATAAATTAAGTGAGAGGGAAGAGAAATTAAACACATCAAACTATTACTTTGGGACACACACACAGAAACATATTTAATACACAGTAAATTAACATAAATTTTTCTCTAATTGATATGAATTAATTAGCTCCTCAGTCCTGATACATGTACACATGTGAAGGCCTGAAAGTGTCTGCACTGTCCTGAAACAAGCAGATTCTTTTTCCTTCCAGAATGCAAATTGTTCGTGAGGACCCTGAAAGCCCCCTTTGCTCTTGACGCATCAGAGCGGAGCAAACAGAGGCTCTCACACATCCCTGGATTTTAGTGCTTAAAAATATATCATTTCTGAGTCCTCAAATACTTTTTTAAGCTCTCTGAGCTTCAGTTTCTTCAGTGACAAATTCATGAACAAAATAAATGCATCATCGTGGTTTTTTTTCAGAAGCTAAAGGGGTCAGCGAGCAATGAACATGCAAGAGGAGGGCAGGTCTAAGGCAGGGTCCTGGCATTTGGGTTTTGGTACTGTGCGATTTCCACAACTGCTGAGCTCCTCAGGCAGGAGAGCTGTGTCTCCATCCCCCAAGAAAGAGAGTGCTGACGTGGGCATGGCCAAAAGGCATGCAAGCCCCGTCAGAAACAGAGGAGACAGGCTGGAGTTTCTAAAGGGAAAAGGTGGGATCTTAGCATAAGTTGATTGTTTTCTGCAGAAAACCATGGCAACCAGTCATTCCTCTCCTATTTTATTTATTTTTTGAGACGGAATGTATAGATTTTATACTGTTTGTTGATTTCAACAATTGAATGCATTTGTGTACCAGTTCCCAAAATAGGATCTATAATGCAAGTTTCCTCAAGGCTCTTCCCACTCAATTAACTACCTCCTCAATTATTTTTTGACTTCTAGCACTAAAGGTTCGTATTCTATGCACTTGAAATTCACATGAATGACATCAGGTGTTAATTTATTTTGGTGTCTGCTTCCTTCCTTCAAAATAATGTTTTTCACACCCCCGCATGTTGTCTCATATGTCAGTAGCCCATTCCTTTTCAGTGATGAGTGGTATTCCACGCCATGAATATGCCATAGTTTATGTATTCATTTCTGCGTTTGGTTGACAGATTGTTGTACTGATTACTGGCCATATTAAATAATGATTCTATGAATATTCGTGCACAAGTTTTTTTTGTGGACATGCTTTTTTCATTTATCTGTAACAAATATTTTATTTTTTTAAAGATTATTTATTTATTTATTTGGCAGACAGAGATCACAAGTAGGCAGAGAGGCAGGCAGAGAGAGAGAGGAGGAAGCAGGCTCCCCTCAGAGCAGAGAGCCCGATGTGGGGCTCAATCCCAGGACCCTGGGATCATGACCTAAGCCGAAGGCAGAGGCTTTAACCCACTGAGCCACCCAGGCGCTCCTATCTGTAATATATATTTTAGACTCAAGTCCATGCACAAAAGTCAATTCAAAATGCATCTGAAATTAAACTTCAAAGCTAGAACCAAGAAATTTCTAAGTGAAAATATTGAAGAACATCTTGATAAGCTTGAGGCAAACAACACTATCTTACAACTTAAAAAAAAATCTCTAGCATTAAAATGTATACCCGGAGGGTATTATGTTATGTGGAATAAGTCAGACAGAGAAAGAAAATACCATATGCTTTCACTTATATGTGGAATCTAAAAACCAAAACAGTCTGTTAAATACAGAGAACAAAGGTATGTGCCAGAAGTGAAGTAGGTGGGGGTACGGGTGAAATAAAGAACAGAAAATATATTAAACTGGTCTTCATTATGTTAGACGTTTCTGTTAATCAAAAATTCCTATTAAGAATATTAATAAGACGGGGCGCCTGGGTGGCTCAGTGGGTTAAGCCTCTGCCTTCGGCTCAGGTCGTGATCTCAGGGTCCTGGGATCAAGTCCCGCATCGGGCTCACTGCTTAGCAGGGAGCCTGCCTCCCCCTCTCTCTCTCTGCCTGCCTCTCTGCCGATTTGTGATCTTTGTCAAATAAATAAATAAAATCTTAAAAAAAAAAGAATATTAATAAGACAACATAAGCTGAAGGATTATGTATAGAGTATACATGAAGTAGTTCTGTAATTTAACCATAAAATACTAATGCAAATTGAGTGAAAGTTTGAATATATGCTATGCAAAGAAGAAAAGTAAGTGACCAAGAAATACATGAGAAGCTGCTGAATATCATTAGTGATCAGAGAAATGCTAATTGATACTACAGTGAGAGACCTTTTGCTATCGATTAGAAGGGCTGAAATCAAAAGTCTATGAATATCAAATGCTGGTGAGGATATGAAGCTGACAGAAATGTCTACAAACACCTTGGAAAATTGCTTGGCAGTTTCTTAAAAAGCCAACCATATATCTATGCTATAATCTAGCCACACTCAAGCACATTAATTGAACATTTCCTAAATGCAAGACAATGAACAAATCAAATTTTATGTGTATTATTCCATTTTTCCTTCCAATGATATTTTGAGGAACGACTAATTGCACTCTTATTTTGTAGATTTTTAATCTAATTACATGGACAAGATCAAAATGTTGACAATGGTTATAGTGGGGGTGGCTCTCTCAGTGAAGAATCATGGTCTCATTATTGGTGACTAAGCCAACGAAAGATTTATAGTTTTTCGTGGAGAAGACAAAAATGGAGAGGTTTGGTGAGATAAATTTGGCCTGAGACCCCAGTTCTGAATCTCTTCTACTACACAAACTGTTTGGCCCCCCAGAATCTCAGTGGTCACACCTGGAAGGTGGGCGGAAATGGTGGGTTGTGGAGAGTGAATGAACAGCACAGGCAAGGCATGAACCGAGAACTTGCACTAGGGCATTGGCAATGCACATTCCTTTCCTTTTACCCCTTTTCCCTGTTCCTTAAACATGTTCGAGTGCTTGGACATTTTCATGTTGAAACATGAGACCCAAGTGCTTCCAGTTTTGAAAAAATGCAAGTTTTCAATGTATGTCTGCAGAACGAGTATGTGCTTTTCTTAAGAAGTACTAGTTTGAGAAAATGCTGGAACTTATTTACATGTGGGGTTTACAGAACCTTTGGCTCTATGTTCTAAGTTCTGTGCTTTCCCGTGTGCCCGCAGATGACAGGAAGGGCCCAGTCCACAAGAAAGGCTTGTCATTGCCATGCTACGATGATGAAGTGGATTTCAGCCATAAATACTTCTATAGTGAAAAGGGAGAAAAATCTTCAGGCTGAAGACAGTCTTCAGTGAAATGTAATCATCAGGGACCTCTTACTTATCATTTATATTCTCTGTTCTTCCAAACAGAAGGCAATAAATGAGGAGTTCATTTTCTTACTCAATGTTCAGCCCAGATTGCCTCCTATCACCTCGATCTCTTCAGTATCTTTCATGTCTCCCCTATTTTACATCTCTAATGTATGGGTCCAGGGGTCACCAAAGGCATGTTTACTGTCATACTCTGTTAGTTTCAGAAGGGAACTGGGACATCCATTTGAGCACAGAGGATGGACTGAAACAGGGGAAGCAGAAGGTAAATAACCAGGCACTTAACGACCCCTTCCTTACTCTATTCTTGGCACTGCACTAAGCATTTGCTGTCCTTTCTCATTTAATAACCATTATATGCCAAGGATACTGACATTGCTATATCTCTTTTGTAGGTAAGACATTGAGGAGAATCAAGCCCCTAGTCACTGGTAAGCCAGGATTTCAACCTTACATCTCATTGTGAAGCATTATAATTTGTCCTCCAAATAAAACTGGTCTGGTGATGGTGACTTAGTGGTGTTGGTGGTGAAAGACGGAGGTGGGTGTTGGCTATTACGTGATGGTTATTACACAAGTGGTAAGACGGTGTGAGTGAGCAGTCCATCTGGAGTAGAATTATGCTTTAGGACAGAATAGTTAATCTTGCATTTGATGAATAAACAGTTCCCACCACTTGCCAACTATGGATACTAAGTTAATTAAGGTATTTCTCTTATCATCAATTAATTTATGGTCTGATGGAGAGAACATATTTAGGAAAATAAATACATGTAAATTCTTAGTGTTCAGTGTTATATCAGTATCTCAATTCAGTGAATATTCTGGTCACTTTCAGGGGCTGTGCATCGTGTTGGAGGTTGAGGAAACAGAAAAAAAGTTCTTCGTGGTACAATGGGAAAGAAGAGTGAAGTGATAAGGCAGCATATGCTGGAAAAGAGAGAGCAGCCAACCGTGTTGTTGTGAGCTAAGCTGTCCTAAGAAGAGCCCGTACAGGGGACAGCAGGTAAAAACAGCCTGGAAAAGTATAATGTACTTCTGCTCAAAGAAATGACAAGTAAAAAGCTAAGGACACATGAAATAGTGTGACACGTGTCAATGTTGTCTAATGAATCGGTACATTGGCCCCTGGTATAAGGGAAAAGTAGAAGAAATTAGTCTGGAAGTCTAACCTGAGTCCATGCCACAAGGGTCTCTTCCACTATGCCCTGAGGCCAAACTTAACCTTGAATGAAGAGTCATTGCAGGATTTGAAGAACAAGATGAGCCTGGAATGGTTGGCCGTGTCACTCTCTAAGGACAAGCCTGGTCTTACGCCTCTCCTGCCTACTGGCATAGGAGAACTCCTAGCTAGGAGGAGGGAGCCTGACTATTGTTGCCAATGGCCTCCATGCCCAGCAGGCCTGGCAGAAAACTTGCACAGCGACTCACTCAGTCATTCAGCAAATACACTTTATGTTCAGTATGAGGGAAATTAGTGTCTGTTTAACTTTTTGGAGTTCATGCTCCAAGGCAGGGGGACAGATGTAAGCATAAAATGGTTTACTTCTGTAAAAAGCCCAGAAGATATCCCCATGAATATGCCTTTGTTTCAACTTGTCTCTTCATCTAGAATTTTAAAAATATAATCCAGTGTGTGAAAACATCTGATAATATGGATTTTGACGTGAAACAGTTCTCATGTGAATGCTTGGCCCAAAATGGCTTGATTGATGTTTGGCCTAGAGCTTTAACTCAACCTCTCTCAGCCTTGGTTTCCTTGTTTGCAAAATACAGATTAAAACAGTGCATATGTGAGGCCGTAAAAAATAATGCATTTAGAATACTGCGTGTCGGTCACATAATGAACCCTCATCATGCTAGCCATTGTCATTACTTCTAGTCGTTACTGGCCGTGCTGTTGATGCATTCTTCCAATTGTGCTTCTTATCCCCAGTACATTTCCTGACATTTGTGTTCTCTAGACCTTCCAAAACAGCTGCAATTACTCCTGCTCTCCATACACACAATCACCTTAGCTTTTAAATCAAAGCCTCAATCTTTTCCATTATTCTGCATTGTACTCCGTGTTAAAAAAAAAATGACCAATCTAGTATTGTATAAGTCTGTGCCAGCTTTCCTGAACCCAGCATTTTGTTCAAACCCCACTTTCTTCTTGAAATTTTCCCCAAGTTCTGTTTCTTAAAATCCTCCTTTTATGTCCTTCTCTCTCCAACTGAAGGTAGCCCTCTGCTAAACTATCTCAGTATCAAATATATTCAGTCCGGTTGACATTTGTGAAATATATTCTTGGATCATTGCTTTCATGAGTTCATGTTAATAAAACCATAATGTGAGGCACCTGGGTGACTCAGTGGGTTAAGGCCTTGGCTCAGGTCATGATCCTAGGGTCCTGGGATCCAGCCCCACATTGGGCTCTCTGCTCAGCAGGGAGCCTGTTCTCACCCCTCCCCCACCTGCCAGGCCTGCCTCTCTGCCTACTCCTGATCTCTGTCAAATAAATAAATGAGGGTGCCTGGGTGGCTGAGAGGGTTAAGCTGCTGCCTTTGGCTCAGGTCATGATCTCAGGGTCCTGGGATCGAGTCCCGCATCGGGCTCTCTGCTCAGCGGGGAGCCTGCTTCCCTTTCTCTCTCTCTGCCTGCCTCTCTGTCTACTGTGATCTCTCTCTCTGTCAAATAAATAAATAAAAAATCTTTAATAAATAAATAAATAAATAAATAAATGAATGAATGAATAGATGAATAAAATCTTTAAAAAATAATAAAATCATAATGCACGCTATTTTTGAGTACAATATGCTTCATGTTTTGCAAAGTCCACCACCCACAATATCTCTCATGTTTACAACACCTCCCTGAGATAAGTGCTCTGGGCTTCTTTTGTTTAAGATTACC
The DNA here is from genome assembly GCF_030435805.1 of Mustela lutreola. Lineage (NCBI taxonomy): Eukaryota > Metazoa > Chordata > Mammalia > Carnivora > Mustelidae > Mustela > Mustela lutreola. Next base: position 6,095,980 of record NC_081292.1, on the reverse strand, counting down.
ATGAGGTGCAGTAATTTTAAGTAATATTCTAAGATCATGCCATAAGTGGAAAAAGCAGGTTTTAAGCCAATGTCTGACTTCAAAGCTTATCCTGTTGTACCAACTTCTTTCCAATTTGCCTTCTCCTCCTGCTAGATTACAAATTCCCTGAAATCAGGAAAGTGTCTTGTTCAGTTCTGCATATCCTCCAAGCCATGGCCTTGAGTCTATTTTTCAATGCAGAGCTAGCTGCTGTGGTATGCATTTTTACACATTATTGCGAACACTTCTGGCAATAACTCTGAGACAGGTGTTATTATCATTGCTACTTGAACTCAACTACAGAGACTGAGACAAAGAGGGGCTGAGTGATCAGTTAATCTCTTCCATATGTCAGGGGCCAGATTTGAAGAAAAACAGGAAGCAGTGAGCGCCAGCTATGTGCTGGGCACGAGCTCAGGCATGGTGGGAACTGAGAAGCAATCACAGTCCTTGGCAGCGAGACACTCCGCATCTAGGGACGTAGCAGGTATGTGAGGAAGGCTATAAAACATGGTTTTATAAGGTAAACAGCAGTGTTTGAGCTCCAACTAGCAGCCCCCTCTCCTAGTGAGGGCTGTGTCATACCTGGCTATACATTCTGACAGCTCCACTCCATTTTATCCATTCTTCTTCTGAAGTTTGAAATGTACAAGATTACATAGGGGATGTGATGGGAAATGTCTATTTTTACATTTAATTTGCACTTACAGAGCTGAGAAATTTTAAGAGACCTAACTGCCTTACGGAAAATCCTCCCTGAGTCGTTTTGGGCCTTTTATTCTTAGGAACCATCTGGTGAGAAGCCTGGGTTCTTAGCTGGTAACATTAAATTTATCCCGTGTTCTTTCTTTTTATCCCCTCTCTTCCGCTCCTTCCTTTCCTTTTTTATGGTTCCAGTAAAACTTGCTTCCTTTCCTCACTTCCTCCACCAATCTAGCAATGGCTTTTCCTTTTTCATTGGTGGACGTGTATGCATTTATGAATATTACCAGGGAACCAGTTAGTATAAGAATAAAGCTCTATTACAAAAACCTATGGACCTTGGAGCCTGTGGTTCAAACAGATTAGGACTCAAATATCAATTCCACCAGTAAAATTTGCTCTCTTTCCTCACTTCCTCCATCATCTAGCAATGACTTTTCCCTTTTCATTGGTGGATGTGTATGCATTTATGAATATTATCAGGGAACCGGTTAGTATGAAAACAAAGCTCTATTACAAAAACCTATGAACTGTGTAGCCTGTGATTCAAACAGACTATGACTCAAATATCAGTTCCACCACCTTTCAGAAAGTTAGCCCCGAGTAAGCTTTATAACACTCGCTAACGTAATCTATTAACCTGTAAGATGGGGATACTAACATTTATATTTATGGCATCTTACAAATGGTGAAGATTCTATAGTGGAAAGCCTATCATGGTGTCAGGCATATGAGACCATCAGTAAATGGGAGATGTTCTTAGCCTTATTGTTTAGCATCACCATGCAGTTTATAAAATCCAAGGAAGTACTGGATGATTCCATGCATTCCTGGACAAGGAATACAAATGGAAAGCCACCGCCATTGAGGCTGTGAGTGAGCCACAGGGAGCATATATATATATATATATATATATATATGTTTTTTCCCAGTGTTCCAAGATTCACTGTTTACGCACCACACCCAGTGCTCCATGCAAGACGTGCCCTCCTTGGGTATCAGGGAGCGTGTCTTCATACAGGATGCATGTCTTTCTGGCTTGCATGGTTTGTCTCTTAAGGTTCTTCTAGGATAACGAGACAGGAATTAAGTGAATTGATGTTTCTGGGTCTTGGACTGTAATTGCTGCCCAAATATGTCTCTTGCTTTACATTTTGTTAGTGCCTATCAGATGACCACGGAATAATCTTTCTGAACACCTCCTTGCTTACATTCTCTAACGTAGATACAATGCAAGGTTTAAGTCGTTGTGTTTAATTTCATTTAAATTTACAGTAAAGTTTCTGTGGTTAATTGCTTTCTTGGATGTAAGTATTTGAAGAGTAGAAACATTAAATGCCACCATGTTGCTGAGCTCCTACAGAGTTCTTGGTCCTTTCTTTGGTCCTGTGGAAGACATTTTTCCTTCTACAAGTTCTACCAGTGTCTCTCCACCAGGTAAAAGAATACCTAGATTCCCTTCTTACATCTTGCAAATTCCTCCCTTCTGACTTTGGGGGATGTGTTACTGAATTTTCCCTGTTCAAACTTTTCCTGACTTTATGGCAACCAACCTGTTTCTCTATGCCAGTGACACAAAAGCAAATTTTCTCCTAAAAATATGAAGAGAAACTCAATTTCCCACCATGAAAATTATCATTCTTCAGTAGAAGTATTTAACTGAATCTAGTAAAATTCCACGCCCTCTACATGGAGGACCCATAGCCTTCCTATTAAGCTGACTGGCCTGACTCCTCACAGAATTCTCACCCTGACTCCTGGCATGTTGCTTCCTGCTTTCAGTCATCTGGTGTTAATGGTGCTCTGTCCAAACAGTCTGTTTCTGAGTCTCACATAACTTATCAACTGCTGAGAGCAGTGGTGACAGATTCAGCTCATCCTGCTACATCTACGTAATTTAATAAGGTGATATTTATTAAATGTCCACGATGTGACAAACTCTATGCCATCAGGAGATATAAAGCAGTGTGTCAAGCAATGGAATGACTCAAACACTGGGTGGACACCACATGTCGTGGTGCCCGGAATTTATAGAAGAAGAAGGAAGGGGGCACTAGAGGTTTCAATGAAGAAATATTCAGCTCATCTAAGGAAGGCCACAGAATCTTGACAGTTTGCTGAAGAAGTGGAACCTCAAAGACCAAGCAGGCATTTTCTAGGTGGGGAAAGGAGTCTCCTTCAACAGCAGATCAAATTCAATGAAGATAATCCAAGACAGAAAGGTGCAAATATTAAGGTGTATCCCAGCAGTGCTATTGATTACAGTAAAGACAAAATAGGGCTGAGGGAAGAGATGGGAATATACAAGTAGCTCAGAGGCAAACAGGAGGACTTGTTGAGTCTCATACTTGAGACTTACACCTTATACTGTTGATCTACTTATCACAGTGTTTTAAGCTGGGGACTGACCTTGTTAGATTTGCCTTTAGAAAATCTCATTCACATAGTACAGGACATAGTAGAGGCAGAGAGGCCACATTGGAGATTCTCATGGTTGCTCAGGCTGGACACAGAAGGGCTTCACTCAGGGAGATGGTGAACATTCACAACTAAAGTCAGAGACTCTGGAAGCAAACACATGGGTTTGAGTTACTGCTTGTCTCTTACCAAAAAATATACTTTAGCTGAGCTTCATCTTCATCCTCTCTCCATACCTCACCTATGAGAGGTGGATAATGGTCCTACTCACCTACGAAAAGTGTTGTGAGACCCAAATGATATAATTCATTTATCAAAGTGTATCACACACAGTAAGTGTTCAATAAAATGATCATTACTATCAATACCATTTGAACTGATGGTAGGAAACAAGAGACAGTAACTAGATATATTCAAGATATAGAAGAACTAAGGAGAGTGACACAGAGAGTTGAACAACACCAGGTTTCATTGGTAAAATAACAATGACATTAAATGTTATTATCTATGGACAACCACTGACCTGACTACTTCATATGTATAACACTATTATCAGTTACTCGAAGCAAAAAGGTATTTATTTGATCAAGAACACTGAGTAATAAGAAGCCAATCATTCCCTAGTCCAAATATTATTTCTTTCATCTTATTAAGTAAGTATATCATACAGGAATTCTTAATATACACCACTTTGTGAACATGGCATACATCATTTTATATAATCCTCATTAAAATCCATCAAAAAAGTGTTATTACCCCACTAATCAGAGAAGGGAAGTTCAACACAAGGATCTAAATGGGCTTGCCAAAAGTCAATAAAATAATGATAATAATAATTTTGCTATTTAAGGAAACTCTATTATATACCAAGCATCAGCACATTTACCTCACACACATACACCTCTGTCTATAATATCCTTGCCTGTCTTCATCCTAACATTATATTCTAAGGAAGGTCCTGTTTATTAAGATTGATTCTTGGACTTTTTAAAAAAAGATTCATTTATTTTTATTTTAGAGAGAAAGTGTGGAGGGTGGGAGGAAGCAGCAGAGGGACGGGAGCGAGAATCTAAAGCAGACTCCATACTGACAGTGGAGATCAATGCAGGGTTCAGTCTCACAACCCCGAGATCACAATCTAAGCCAAAACCAAGAGTTGGAGGCCTAGACAACTGTGCCACCCAGGTGCCCTGATCCTTGGACTTTTGAAAGGAAAAATCAGGAGAATGTTACAGTGGTAGAAGGCAAAAGGGGACAAATGGAGTCAGAGCACAGGGGTGAGAGCAATAGGTATTAAAAGGAAAAGAATGGTTTCTAAGAGATGTTGAGGGAACTGCATGGACACTGAAATATGTGTACATATATATTACATATATAAATGAAAACGAAGGATGAGGGTCACATAGAAATTACTTGTATTTCCATGGATAATGTCTTTTTTTTCCCTCAGAATACTTCTCTGGACAGAGGTACATGGTCACAACTGAACATTCCACATTAATGACTGCAGTTCCTCATAGCAACCATGCATGGAAGGTAGACATCTGTGCCATACTGTATGTCTGAGGACACTGAGGTTCAGAGAGATCAAATTTTCATCTGTGGTCGTATTGCTAAGCACTCGCACTGCCAGCCAGATCCAGAACTCCTGGACACCTCCCATGTTCGGTCTTTGCCTGCTTAAGACTCCCTCTCTGGTCTAGTCCCCCAATAGACCCAATAGACCTGAGGCATCCTTACGCTCATGGCCATAGGTTCTTCAGATAAAGCCAATGGCAGCTTGAGCTGCTGCACACAAATTCCCACTTTCTTCTTTCCGTTTTGAACTTGCTCGTACTCTGGCCCTATTTGTTCCCCAGTCTGTTTCGATTGATAACCCCGTGAGTCTCATTTAGTTAATGTTTGGACGTAATAATGTACCTTCAGACAGACTTTGCCTAGAGAAGGATGAGCAACCCTATTGCTAAGACCCCGGGACACCGCTCAGCCAGCGCTTGATGCCCTCAGAGTCCTCCTCTGGAGAGTGGGGAGAGATATACAAACTCTTAAATATTCACTTTACAAATCAAACACTTCTGCGTTTTACCATGACGTGCTAATTTAATACTGTTAAGTCCCCTGTCTTTCCTACTTCATTAAAATAATCACTGTCATCAGTCTTCCTTCTAGGATGACACTATTCATCTTGCAAACTGCTTTTCACCCACAGTAGTCATTCCACGAGTCACAAATACCACATGAAATATAAGACCACAGGGAATCTGGAAAATAGAGGGGCAAAAAGCCAGGCATAAACAGCTACCCTAACATAACAGTGATGATAATGAAAAATCCCTCAAGTTTTTATTCATGTGCATTTATCCTGCTGATGTGTTTTTACTTAACAATATGTAATGTAATTCCTTCTTGGTGATATAGAAAACAACCATAATTATGATTTTAGTTACAATAAAGGAATAATTTCCCAACCAACCATGTTCACTGCACTCATTTACTCACATTATCAAACCATTATTACTTAACAAAGACTACTAAACATGTAATATATTTCTCAGTTTACAAATCAGAAATTTCGATTTCAGAGAGATTGAATAGCTTGCTCAAGACACCTTGATAGTTTTGTCCTATAAAATAAATCAATTCCACCCTACGTTAATCTTCATCTACGTTACATAATCTGCTATATGTAATACATGAAATAATCTTCATATATTGTTTTTTTCTTCTTTTATGTGCAAGAATCAATAATACTATATTGTATTCTACACACACACACACACACACAATTTTTGAGTCTATTGGCATAGGTTGAAGACTAAAATGGTCCAAAGTAACCAGCAGTAATTTGTACTTATACCAGTGATTCATTTCACAGAACACTGGCTAGATTAGGTTGAAACATGGTTCCTCATTATTGCTCTAATTTTCACTCCTTTGAGCACATTTTTCCATATGTAACAAAGCAATTGTATTTTCTCTTCTCTACATTAATCCTTTACTACTTGCCACTTGCCTATTGTAGTTCTAATATTTTTCCTAAGCATACGTGGGGAATTTGTAATTCTATTTATAGCCTAAGGGTTGCACATGGGTGTGTGTGCATGTGTGTGCATGGATGTGTACATATACCTGAGAGAAAAGCCTGATGATCCTCCAGAGGATGCATTTGCCTGCTCTGCACCCATCCCTCCTCTTCTGGCCACAACGCACATGATGTGCTTTTAGTAACTGTGATCCTTCCACATTAAGCCCATGTGGTACAGATGCCATCAGCAACAGGCTCCTCCCAGCAATAGTAAATGGTCTAGTATCTGGGAACCAATTCAAGATGGAGCCAATGGAAGACTTGCCCAAAATTTTGCTGGAGCATTTAAGAAAGAGGTTTTCTCCTTACTCTGGAATGCTTAAACCACTAAAAAACAAAACAAAACAACAACAACAAAAAAAATCACACAATCTTGGAACTTACAGTGCCATTTTTTTTTTTTTTCCTCAAAGAAAGATTTCCTGGGAATAAAGTCATCAGGAGGAGAGTAAAATAAAAACAGAGAGGGAGAGACATCACTGTAGTTCTCCAATTCTTCTAAGACTGAAACAAATCTTATATTTGATCTTTTCAGCATGTACGACCCTCACTTAAATCACTTCACTTGCATTCTGTCACTTGCCCTCACATGCTGTCTGATAAATTTGAATCTGTCTGCCAGCTTCCCATTTGGAGCCTCACTGGCTCCAAGAGTACAACTTGTCCAAACCAGCCTTTTCACTGAGACACATCCATCTTCCATGACTCTTTCAGTTTCCTCTGTCAAGTGCCTACACATCGGGTATAAAGACCATCTCGAGTGTCCTCAGAAAAGAGCTCTCAGGGAATCACAACCCCCACCCCCAATGGTTTCTTAAATTTCTTATACCAGATTTCCTTCCCTGGCACTCCACCTGTTTAAATTGAATCCTCTGACCCTTCTCAGAAATTCCCATAAGTGGTATTTGAATGCCCATACCCTACATTCTCTAGATACCCTCATGGTGCATTCCCGGCTACTCTTTCCTGATCCGCAGCTGTATTCACATTTGGAATTCCAAAGTGATGGTCAGGACAGATGTGCACATTAACGTCCAAGCAGGTAGAAGGTACTCAAAAGTATCTTATTGACTGAATGATTGTATAGATTACTTTAGCTCCTTTTTTGGCACATTAAAAACATCCTAAAGAGGAAAACAACTTTTTTTTTTCGTTTTCTTACATTTAGACACATTCAAGTGATCATCAAGACGATGTAACCGGGGTGCCTGGGTGGCTCAGTGGATTAAAGCCTCTGCCTTCGGCTCAGGTCATGATCCCAGGGTCCTGGGATCGAGCCCCATGTCGGGCTCTCTGCTCGCAGGGAGCCTGCTTCCTCCCCCCTCTCTCTCTCTGCCTGCCTCTCAGCCTACTTGTGATTTCTCTCTCTCTGTCAAATAAATAAAAATTTAAAAAAAAAAAAAAAGACGATGTAACCATTGGTCAGCACTTAACTTGGATCTGGGCACATGGAGGCTCCTCACTCACTCCCTCCCTTCCTTGAATATGCATTCTGCTCATCTTCACACTCCCAAAAGCACCCCCCACCCCCAAACTTGCAGCCTTCAGACAGTGGTAAATATTGAGATCATCCGGATGATTCACATCACATTCACACTGAACCCAGTAAGGGTCTCAATATAAACCTTGATTTGGAGGACGGTTGTTGAGATCTTATTTTATGTCCAAGACAGAAGTAAGTTCCTTTCTCATGTATATGTTCCCTTGCTTATTAAACCTGCCACCTACCAATCTGGAGTGACCTGCCGCTTTCTTTGGTCTCTCCCTGCCCTCCCCCTATGGAGACCAGTTTCAGATGCTGCCTCTGAAGTTCCCCAGGTTGCAAACTAACAAATGTTGAATTAGATGAAGAATACCAGGTGTCTTTGGTGCTAAACTTTATTGAAGTGAATTTTATTTAAAATATGTAATTCACTGTCTATGTCCATGGCTTGCACAGAGAAAACTATTGCTGAAATTTAAACTTCCTCAAAAGCAAGATGCACATTATAAGGTCACAAGTGATCATGACAACCAGAACATTACAAACAAATAAATGATCCCATTCAATTATGGTCCCAAGCATAGAAAAGGCAAACCACAAGACGTTGAAGAAAATATATCCTCCCTTGGAATCATCCTTTGGATTAAACAGATGCTGGTTCTGGAATGGAATTGTCTTTCTGACCAAAACCTACTGGGAATTAAACATGGTCTAGAATTAATCTAATATTGTCTCCTCCTTAATTACATTGTCCTCTTCTGATGTCATTCTCTGGCTCTTTTAGGGAAGTTTAGCTGTACTTAGGCACACGTAATCCATTCTTAATCCTTTTTATCTGTAGACTTTCATATCTCAGATTTTGTTAATTGACAGCAGGATGTTTTTCTTTTCTAATGTAAAATGAGAAAAATTGTTTTTCCTTGTGTGTTCCCTTCATTAATGTTTCTGGTAAACACCTTAAGAAGAAGATGACTTTGTATCCACTCCTTGCTCCCCTTCTCCCGCCCTCTTGCAATGGTGCCACATTCTTTCCCCCTCCTGGTAGAGCTGCCTGCAGACATAGACTGACTTCTTGGTTGTGAGGGCCAGTTCTCTTTCTGAAGAGTTTGATTCACATTTTAAAATGGTGGTGTCACAGATATGCTTTTAATCTAAAACGTTTGGGTTCAAACACAAGCTCAACTTTTATGATTTTGGAGTATTTACTTACTGTTCTCTAAATATTTTCTGGAAAAAGGCATTACAACAATACTTAAATTACACAATAATGGCATGTCTATCCTCTAAATTGAATGTAAGTGTTATACAACCAGGGGCCATTTCTTCTTTGCATGTCTATGTTTTTGATATGCCTGCTCAGTCATGACTAGCGATATGTATATTTGTTATTGCTATTTATAAATACAACTATGGCTGTGTATAATATGACATAGAAATTCACTGAACAGGTTTTATCTAATTTCATGCATTCTTTAATAGCACTGAAAATAGTTTACACATGAAATCCACATGATCCCTTTTATTTTATTAAAAAGGCTCTTTTTGTGATTCCCTCAGTTCACTCATAAGTACGCTCACACATATACACACCTTGCCTGAAAGTATATTATAATTACAGATTGCGGACTAATTAGAGTATTATTTATGCCTGAAGATTACATACTAATTATACATGGAGTTATTATGGGAAACCTGGCAAAGGCTATGGGAGCAATTGCTGTAAAATTACAAGTGGTTGCTGTTTAATTTTATGATTATTTGTACCATATGAAAGAGCAAGTTGCCAAAAATCAAACCAGAAGGGGGCTGTGAATCTGTTATGCATGTCCTTTTAATAATGTTGAGCCTCAGCAATGCCAACAGCACAGCTTCCTTTGGTTTCAAGGACAGTGGCCTTGGGGGCAGGGCTAAATTTAGTACACGTGCCTAGGATATGGGAGGCACAGCTGCTGTGAGGTATGTTCTCAATGCTGAGTTTGTAGCTTGGAGATAAATACTGAATGTGGGGTGAAAGAATAAGCATGAGCTACTCATAAAACGTTCAACTTTCTTATAATAATGGTAAACATATAAACAGATACACGGATCATACATAATAAAATGAGAATAGTCAAGTCTGTGCTCGCTCCTGCGTCAAGCAAGCACTGCTGTAACCTGCCACCCTGTCACGTCCTCACATCAGTTCGGTGGGGGCCAGGCTGTAGATGAGGAACCCAAGTGTGGGGAGACAGCATGGAGCCCAAGTCACCCACCATTAAGAGACATTCTTAGCTGAGAAGTCTGCCTCTAGGACTTGGGCTCTTAACTCCTCCTTTTCAGGGACAGAGGATCCCAGGTGTTCATTCTCCTTCAGTTCCTTTCCCCTGTGCATTACGGGCACCCACAACGATGCAAATCTTTCTTCCCTTTTCTCTAGTCTTAGGAAGAGGAATCACAGCATCCATTCAAGTCCTGAACACTTTTGTGATCTGCTCCTTTGTGGTCCTGCCCCCTTTCTCTCTCCTTTATGGTCAGCTGCCCTCCTTCCTCTGGACACATTTTCTTGGCTTCTATTCATGACATTTTACTCATTGAAAACACCCCTTCATTCTGCCTCTCCATAAATACCCCCACCTGTCTTAGTCAACACCAACTTCCTAAGAGAGGTCCGTGCTCCCTTTCTCCCCAGAACCCACTAGTCACACTTCAGCTCAGACGCCATGGAAGCTGCTGCCTCTCATATCTCCGTGGAATCATAGATCATCCTCTGGGTCACTGTGTTTGAACGCTGTCCCCTACAGCACACACGTGTCTGCAAAATGTTCCAGTCTCTTCACACACAGGATGTTCCCGATTCCAACTCTCCCTGCATTTTCCGAACTACTAAGAGTTTCCTTACTAGATTCCATGTTTTCTCACCATTTTATCCCCAGCTCCTGGTATGCTTTCTGGAAGATAATAAATGCCTGATAGTAGTTAAATGAGCAAAGAGTAAAGAGAAGAATGCATTCCAGAGGTAGTAATTCCCTTTCGTTCTCCATGCTCTGAAGTGACATTTGGTCGTAGGCTTTTGTCTTTTCTGTCTCCAGACCCTAGAACGCATCTTGCATGAGGGGAGCAACTTGCCTCACTGGTTCATACATCGAGCCTCAGCGTCCAGCGTAACGCCTGCCAGGCAGGGGCTGCTTACTAACATGTGCTTCATAAATACTCAAATGAGCACCCATGCCTTGCATGAAGTAAAAAACAAGACAAGAGCAAACAAAACAACCTTGCCTCCCCAGTAACAAGAGTAAGAGCAGTGTGTGAAGAAAAGGAAGCCGTTGAGGAAGGCTGAAGAGAGCAGTCCGAGAGAGGAGGAGGAGGTCAGACGGGCATCTTCTGTCGAGGAGCCGCCTGTGTTTGACTCGATGTGTGGGTGTGCGTCTCTATCCATGTAGTGATGTGTTAGGTTGCGGCATGCGTCTGCATAAAGGAACTAGCATGCAGTAAACTGTGTGTGTGGAAGACAACGATCACATGTGGGACTGTACGGACACATCTGTGTCTGTGTTAAGGTACCCACATGAATGCTTTAAAGTTTCTGCTCTCAAGACACAGAGAGGGAGGTATTGTGCTCTAGCCTCTGCCAGGTGCGGAGAGCAGCAGCGGGGACAAGCTCCAGTGCCTGACTGTATTTTACATCCGCATTTTAAAGTTTGCGAACATGTCTAGGAATCAAATCTTTGAACAACTGCTTTTTGGTTTATACACTTATGGGCTGACAGGAAGAGCCCAATAAACCACATATACTTTCATCATGTGATGTGTGCCTTAGGGGTCATCCACAGAGTTCCTGACCCTTGAACAGAAGAAGAGGTTGATAGGAGAGATGGAATCACGATCGGCAGTAGCTGCTCCGGGCTACTCAGTGTCTATTAAGTGAAGATGAGGGAAGAGAGGAACAGAGCTAACGGTGCTGCACTTGACACAATGGAAAGTATCAGAACAGCGAGGTCTCGGCTCCTGTCATCAATGTCTATCCTTAACGATACCTCCCAGACTCGAAGGAAGACAGTAAAAGGGAAGGAAGTGTGTCTGCCCGGATAGGTTGATTTAGATATTTTGTGAACCTCGTTTAACAACAGGCATTCAAATAGTAAGAGCTCTTTATCCAACCACCCTCCTACTCAAACCTTCCTGATGGACCATCCCGTAGGTCAGAACTTGAGCCACACAGCTGCATGGTTGTGACCTTGAGCTTTGGCCTGCGTTCCTGAACTCAAGAAGTGGCTCTGCTACTTACTAGTATGTGACTGGGACAAATTATCCAGATTCTGCCTGGGCCTACTTTCGTGGAGATAGAAAGCACTTGTACCTCACGGGGCTATAGCAAGCATACACTAGCACTATGCTTTCTGAGAAGTCAGTGAGATAAATGTGTAAAACACGCTGCTTGGCACACAATAAAAACTATTAAAAAAAAACATTAATACAATTGCTCATCTCCATTATTTTGTTTGATGCTTATAATTTAGGTTGGAAAGTACCCCCCCCCCTTTTTTCCCTCATTTTCTGCACAAGAAAACTGTGATTCAGGGGACTGAGTTTCTCATAGTTGTGCAGGGCCTATCCTGTCTCTTTGCCTTTTAACCTGAGCAATGGTCCAGTACCCAGTCCATACAAGCCCAGTGTCCTCAATGTTTCTCCCCTCTTGTATGTCCTGGGGGGCTCTCTCCTCTATCTGGGTACCTCCCCTTTCTGAAATTCTCAGTGCTTCAGATTCTGCTGACTTGGGTTGTAGGTTCTTTATTTCAAGCCTATTTGTGTCTCTGTACACCAGGCCCTTGCATTTTGTACTCTGGACAGTCCCTGTGATCACAGGCTCAACTGTCCTTAGGAAGTGACCTTCTATTACCATTCTCCGCATGCCCTTCAACTCCCCTGCAGATTCCTACAATTCCTGCCTGAGTCCTAGGGACATACGCCTGCCTAATTGGGAGCACAGATCCCCTTGGGGAGAAAACACAGGCTCCAGATTGGACCAGACTTCTCATACCCCACTTTGATTGATCATGATCCACATCTTAATCTGCTAGCTTGGTCCTCTGGGTCCCACCTGTCCTCAGATTACCTGATCCACTGACTCCATTCTCGTCTTCCAAAATCAGCCACACTTTTTTTTTTTTTTTAAGATTTTATTGATTTATTTGACAGAGAGATCACAAGTAGTCAGAGAGGCAGGCAGAGAGAGAGGAGGAAGCAGGCTCCCTGCTGAGCAGAGAGCCCGACATGGGGCTCGATCCTAGGACCCTTGGATCACGACCTGAGCCGAAGGCAGAGGCTTAACCACTGAGCCACCAGGTGCCCCAACAGCTACACTTTTAATGCTTCATTTTGTCCCTTCTCCCCACAAATGTGTCAGAGGTGCTCCTTGATTCTGTTTGTCTGTAGTCCGAGGGCGGAAAATCCTACTTCATTCACCTGCTAGAATTAGTAAATTAGTCAATGGTGTACTAAGACTTGAGCCTTTTCACTTTTCCATTTCATCCTTTTATGATTTGCTAATGACCATTCCAGTATACACTGTGGAATACGTAGACCCACAAGAGAAAGCTAGGTGACCCGCAGACAGCATAGGGACACAATGCTCACACAAGTACAATGTCAGCTTACAATCAGCTGTTAAACTATATGATATCAAGAGCAAGGATACTTTCACAGCTGCGTATAGGGAACCAAAATGGGGACACATAGTTACTCTCTCTCTCATCTGGATCTGTCTTGGGGCCAAATCTTTAGCTTTCTTTTTGGTTTATCCTGACCTTCTCACTTGGGAGGAGGGTCGCCAGGTCGTGCCAGATGGAGATGAGACAATGTTGCACAGAACATGTCCTCTGGGGACAGCTCCACCAATACCAGACACCTGAGTGTGCCCCAGCACTTCTGTGAAAGGCTCCACCACACTCACCATTTTGATGCGGCAGCTGAGTGGGATGAACACATCAGAGAAGAGTGAGGTTGCAGGTGATAAAGGGTGTTTGCTTGTCCCACATTTCTCTTCCCCCCTTCACTAGTTAAATCTCAGGGACACTTTTACTCAGAGTCTGCTCTTATTTTGCCTTGACCACGATGTGACCTTCATTTCTAGGAGCCGACTCAGATGAAAGAATCAGGACTGGCATTCAAGTTTGTAGTTCATTCCCCCTCTCTTGCCTCATTACCAATGCTGTGGTTATCTTTATCTCATTCATAAAGCTGCCTGTATCAATCGAACAAGACAATTCGGGATGACAGGGAGAACGGCATGACTCACTGTGAGGGACACTGTGAGAGGCGTCCTCCATTCATCGTTTCCACGTCAACCATGACCCGTAAGCCAACTCACTTAGAATGGAGAGGAAGCAATCAGGCATCCCCTAAATATATTTAGAATGTGTCTGTCTCTTGATGATGATGGGGACAGAGGATGGGTTTGAAATTACCACAGTTCCATTACCTGCGAAGGACAAGAGTAAGTTTCTTCTAATCCGAGGAACAAATTTAAAGCAAGGCTGCACTTGCTTTAATAACCCTGCTTCACTCCCACGTCCTCCCAGAATCTCCAAGAAAAGCACACACAGCAAAGCAGGAATGAGAGAGAGAGAGGTTGAACAGTTTTTATACGCTTTGGTTATCAACATATGATAGCATGTGTTATTCAAGAGGAAAACATTTGCAAAAGTGGGCCACTCCTCGCCTCCACACGGAGCGCAAGCTTGCAAGAAATTGTAATGGACAATCATTTTGTTCTGCAAGCCCAAATGGGTGATTTGAGGTCCAAAGTACTTCAGTGATTTGCCTTAAGCTACTCAGAGACATAGCACAAAGAAACAGTGTTACATCACAAAAGAGGGGGAAGGCTTTGATGTTAGACAAAGTGTCTGATCCTAGTTCTGCCTTGTGATGCCAGTGGTCAGATAAGCAAGTTTTGTAAACTTTTTAAACTTCAGTTCTTTGTATTTTTAAAAGCACAGGTGAAAATATCGACCTCACTGTGTAATCTTGAGAATTAAAAAGAGAGAGAATTAAAAATGTGAAAGACACAGAGTTACTATAACAATGCCTATCACATAGTAGTTTCACAGTAATTCCAAATGTTCACTTTTCACCCTTATGATGCCCAGCCAATGATGATTTACAGCATACTCACCAGAGTCTCTATAATCTAGCCGCACGGTCCCAGATCTGGGTGCTCATGTATGCCCAGTTCAGTGATTCAGTGACAGGTACAATGAAGGAGTCACCCCTTCCCGACTCTGGCAAGGGCACAGGTGTTCCCCGTCATTCCAACAGAAGTCTTTAGCATTGGGAAGGGGCAAGTGGTCCAGAGGCATCCTCAGAAAGTTCCCAGGGAAGCCCAAGGAGGGTATCACATCTACTCTTGAAGAGTATGAGTTGTGGTTGGTGAGGACAACTGTATTACCAATAGTATGGATTTCTCTATCCCCTGAGAAGTGATTAAGTCAGATGGCACAGATCTGGGCGTAGGTAAACACGCAGCTTCTAGCCCCTTTAAAGACGTGACTCTAATGCATCATAGTTCCAACCACCCAAATGATGTTCCTTGTCTGGGCCCTCCTGCCAACCCACCACACATCAGCTACTGGCAGGTGTCTATCTCCCTCTGGCGCAGATCCAGCTCTAAGACTTCTGGCATCTACGTTTCTCTCTTTCCTGTCTCTTAAGCTCGAGAACCAAATGCCCTTTATCCTTCCTTTAAAAAACCTATTTTTTTCTTTTCTTCCAGGAAGAACTGTAATGATACTACCAAAAAAGCTGGAGCCCAAAGCATTTCACACACAAAAGCTGATCTCCTTCACCTTTGTTCAAGGTCAGAGAGGATTTTTCATAAGAAATATAATGACCAGGTCTCCCCAACCGGAAGAGGAGAGTGTTTTATCTAATCCAGTCAAGATTGAAATATCCTCCAGAAGGGGAAAAGAAAAAGTTGAGTTTTTACTTAAAAAAGTTTGAAAGTCTGCCTGCCTTCCATTGAAGTTTGAATTGAATTATAAAAATAATAGAAATTGATCAACAATCGTGGAATTAAGATGATTTGAAACAAGAGAGAGCTGCACTGGAAGAGAGAAATTTTTTGTGTAATTTTGAGTATTGTAAGGCACAGCATTGACTTCTCAACTCTTCTCTCACATTTTTTCCTGTCTAATTGTTTATCAGTTTGAAACTAATGAAGAGAATGACAAAGTTAACATCTCCTGGCCAAGACATCAGCTATAGGAGATACCTTCCTGTCCAGCTTCATTTCCAAGCTCACTGAGACACAGTCTCTCACTGAGACTCTCAGAAATCACTGGTAAATCTCCACGCCCTTAACCAAAGGAAAAGAATATACAGAGGGAAAAATATCTCTGAACTTAGCACCAAGTGGACCTGGCTCTGGTTTTAAATTCTAGCTTGACTACAAACTGACTTTATGAGTTTTGGAAGTTAACACGCACACACATGTGCACACACACATATTCTACTCTCATTGTGAATTTGACCTAGAATGGTTTTATGCCAAGATGTCAACTATGTCAGTGTTCATTTGTCTTAATTTTAGGTTGATTTGTGATTAGTTCAACTTATTAATTGCACTCTAGTTCTCATATGTTGAAATGGGTTGACTAACATTTGTTCTCTTTTTGTGGTTATCCTGGAACTTCATTACCATGATACATTCTCCAAACATCAAATCCAGTTCCATTTCCTGAGTGTATTTAACATGTCACATTTCTGGGGTGCCTGGGTGGCTCTGTTGTTATGCATCTGCCTTCAGCACAGGTCATGATCCCAGGGTCCTGGGATCAAGCCCTACACCAAGCTCCCTGCTCAGTGGGAAGCCTGCTTCTTCCTCTCCCACTCCCCCTGCTTGTGCTCCCTCTCTTGCTATCTCTTTACCCAATAAATAAATAAAATCTTTTTTAAAATGTCACATTTCTGGTCCTAGTCCATTATGTAGGAAGTTCTAGGACCCAGTGTGATATTTAGACCAGTGTGAGCTGAGGTCCATTTCCACCACTTAACAATTGTGTAAATTCAGCCATGATTAACCTCTCTAAACCCCAGTTTCTACATATTTAAATTTGAGCTAATTGTATAATTATAGCTACCATCTGTTCATTGAAGATTAAATAAATTTACATATATATGTATGAGTGTGTATCTGTGCATGTCTGGAACATAAAAGATAGATAAATTTTAATCTAAAGCATCCCATTGTGTGCAGGTATAAAAAGTACATAGTCCCAGATACTGGCAAAAATGTCACTAAACATAAATTACTAGTATTAATATATTAATTATAAATGCATTTTGCTTAATGATTTTCTCAGTAACCCAATTTTACAGCACAACACAGTGATATGCTACACGAAGTAAAAACACGATGCGTCCTTCCACCCCTGAAAACATTCCTAGACCATCTCTTGTCCCTCCTGTAAAGCAGTTCCCCATATGCACATTCATGTCTGGAAGACTGGCAGAGGAGAAACTGCCTTGCTTCAAAGCCATTCAATTCCCCAGCCTGATCCAGAAATATAAGTGAGGGGACAGTGACAAATCTTTGAGATAATAGCAGCAGGCAGGATCGCCGAGGTGAAGAATTTGTTATCTGATGTAAACTGTTCATCCCTGCGAGCCGGACGAACTCTTTAAGGGGTGCCATTGAGTTAACGGGCAAAGATAATTCACTGCGCACGACCCAGGGCCTGAAGCTACAGAATCCGTTCCATTTGGCTAAGCGACCTGCTCTGAAGTGCTTGTTTATTCCTCCCGTTGATCCTACGCTAGGCCTAACGCGTTAATGACAGAGGATTTATTCACACTTGATTTATTGTACGACTCTAATAATGACCATTCTTGATCCCCAGTTTTTTGTTTGGTAGAAGTTCTGGCTTCGTTTTTCTGGCCGTGTTTTTGGATGAGACTAGGGTTTTGCTGGCAGTAAGGGAAAATCAGTCTTGGGAACTCCTCCGTCTCCGCCTTGCCTCTGGCATAGCCACTCTTTCCAGCCTGACCTCAAGATGGTATCTTCATGACCTCAGGGAAGGGAGGATATGCTATACGGCACATGGCATGCGCCCTCTCTACAGAGAGGAGAAGATTGATATGCTTCTCTTCACCAAATTAAAAGCTCATACACATCAGAAGATACCATTTAGAGTCACAAGAGCTCTTATAGATAGAATATGAATGGCTTATGCAAACCAATAATGAAATAGTGGACAGCATACAAGAAAAGGGGGCACTCCGCAAAACGGAAAATGCAAATGGCAAATGAACCTGTGAGAAAGTGGTCAACGCCATTCGTCACCAGGGAAACACACCTCACTCACACCACGTATGCAGCAAACTGGGTAGAATGAATGAATGATGAATGAACAAGTAAACCTGCCAATGACCAGAGCAGCAGAGATGTGGAGCAATGACATTGCTCAGAGACTTCTGGTGGCAGGACGATTTCGTATAATATTTTAGAAAACGATGGCACCATCTAAGAAGTCTGTCATTCCAACACTTCTATGTAACCGGTAGGAAAAGGGAACGCAAACGCTAGGAGATGTGAAAAAACTGCTCGTAGCATCATTGTTCGCATTAGCACAAAACTGGACAAGACTCAACCAGCCGTCAGTAGTAAAGCTGTGGTGTAGCCACACAACTGACTTTCAGAATAAAACAGATCACCAATTCACAGTCTCACATAACACGGATGAATTTTACAAACATAACCTTGAGTCAAAGAAACAATTAAGGCTCACTGGAAGGTTAGAGTGCTGGGCCTGGGTAAGACCCATGAGGGACTTTTTTTTTTTTTTTTTCTTTAAGATTTTATTTATTTGTCGGAGAGAGGGAGAGAGAGCGAGCACAGGCAGACAGAATGGCAGGCAGAGGCAGAGGGAGAAGCAGGCTCCCTGCTGAGCAAGGAGCCCGATGTGGGACTCGATCCCAGGACGCTGGGATCATGACCTGAGCCGAAGGCAGCGGCTTAACCAACTGAGCCACCCAGGCGTCCCCCATGAGGGACTTATTAAAAGTCCCACCGAAGAGACTGGGAACTTCTGAACTTGAGTGGTATTATGTTAATACTCAAATTCCAATAAGTTGTCTATGCATCCTGTATGCATTGTTTTGAATTTGTAGTATTTTCTTATAAAGAGGAAGTTTAGATTAATTTTAAAAAGACTGTATTAAGTTAAATGAAATAAGTCAGTCAGAGAAAGACAAATACCATATGATTTCACTCACATGTGGAATTTAAGAAACAGAACAGAGGAACATAGAAGAAGAGTTAAAGAGAGAGACAGAGAGAGGGAGGGAGAGAGAGAACACATGCGAGAGAGAAGGAAGCAAACCATCCGAGACCTGAATGACAGAGAACAAACTGCGGGTTGATGGAGGGGGAGGTGGGGACAGGCTAGATGGGGGATGGGGATTAAGAAGGGCCCTTGTCATGATGAGCACTGGGGGTTGTATGTAAGTGATGAATCGCTAAATTCTACTCCTGAAACCAACATTACACTATACATTAACTAACTAGAATTTAAATAAAACTTAAAAAGAAAAGTCATTTTCAAAATGCTAAACATTGTTCTGTAAGTGTTGAATAAATATTTAAAATGCAGAGGTCACAGGGTAAAGATCAGAGACACTTGGATGGTAAGAATTTTTACCTTTATGGATTTTCCTATGGTTTGCTAGTATTGCCCTCTCTAATCATGTGTACACCTACGTCCCTCCATACCTCCATGGTCATGAACTGAGAAGAAGCTAGGCATCTCTTCTATTCTCAAAGGGCCTTCCCATTCTCCAATACTCAATTACTATACATGGGCGTGAAGAAGTGACCCTAGAACTTTGAATCATTTTATCAAGGGCGCTTTTGCTATATCCTCCAATAAAGACAACCTTACCACATCTATTTTCCTTGAAATCATGAGAACAAAGCTCTATAAGTTCTTATTGCATGATTCCATGACTCAGTAAGATACATTCAGATACCCAGGCCTTATCTCACAGTTCAGAGTCTAAACTTCACATTTTTTGTGAGCACATTGAGGTCAACCATGGTACTCCCAACCCTCTTCTCTGATTATTTTTCTTTATTAAGTGTTTACAGCCATAGATAAGTGTTTACAGTCACAGATGCAGTACATGTTTTATAAGTGCAGTACATGTTTTATTAGTTTGTGTTTATCTTGTACCTCTAGAATGCAAATGTTGTGAGGTCAGGGACTTAATTTTTTTTTTTTACTTTTTGCTTTCCTTTGATATGGGCATAGCATATAACAAACAATAAATATGTGTTGAATGACAGAATGAAATATGAACAAATGAAAAGGTGTTGTAGTTATAATAATGCCAAGCAAAATAGAATGCAAAGCAAAAATCATTACTAGATCTCAAGAGGATTAGTAAATAATTGAAGGAAAAGAAATATTCAACTCTATATAAAATGTATGAATTGGTATGTATGCAACAATTTAATTTCCAATAGTATAAAATAAAACTCAACATAAACACAAGAAAACTCTGACAAATTCAATAGCACAGGGCAGATTTAAACATTCTTTTCTCACTAACACATCAAGCAGACAAAAATGACAATGTGAAAGTTATAGACAAAAAAAAGTAATAGGAGTGACTTAATTAGGGTTGTCAGACTAAGCAAGAGAAGAAAAAAATAGAATATCCCCTCAGATTTGAATTCAGATAAACAAGTACATTTTGGAGCATAAAATAAAAATATTTTCATTAAAAATTATGTTCTAATTTAATATGGTATCATGTATTTTATCTGGAAACCCTGCATCAAACAGTAATATATGTATAACATTTAACAATTGCATATAACATATTCTCTTGTTTTTATAAGACTTATTTATTTATTTATTTGATGGAGAGTTAGACAAGGTGAGAGGAAACACAAGCCAGGGAAGAGGGAGAGGGAGAAGCAGGCTTCCTGCTGAGCAGGGAACACATTGCTGGCCTTGATCCCAGGGTCCTGGGATCATGACCTGAGCTGAAGACAGACGCTTAAGGACTGAGACACCCAGGTTCCCCACATATGACATATTCTTTTCAAGCAAAGAAATGAAATTAACAAAAATGACTGATATTAGCCATATAGCTAGTCTCAAAAATGTGAAATAATCGGTAACATAGAGAGTATACTTCCCGAGCATATGTAATTTTGGTGAAAAACCATCATACAATAATTTTTAAAAATACACTTAGGAATGGTCTACTCATCAAATAATCAATTATAACATAAATTGGAAAATACTGAGAACTCAACTATAATATATTATATTAAAAACTTCTGAGTTGGAGCTAAAGCTGTATTTTCAAGTAAATATGTAGTTTTATACATGTAGTATTTATATTGGAGAAGTCACTTTTAAATTAATGATCTATGCATCTGGTTTAAGGAATTTATGTAAAGAAGAGTAGAATAAGTTCAACAGAGGAAGGTTGAATAAGGTTGAAATAATGCAGATAAGAAGCAAAATTAATATTATATAAATCAAACATAAAATTGAGAGAATACACAAATCCAAAAGTTGTTTCCTTCAAAAGGCAGATGAGTTGAAGATGTGACCAAGAATAAATTAGGCAAAATAAATAATATTAAGATTTAAAAGGGGATAAAAGTGCAGACAGACACAGTATATTTAATAAGAGAATGTTATAAAGTTATGTTAAAATTTGGAAAATTTACATAAAATCAACAAGTGTCTAGAAAAGCAGATCTCAGTAGAACTGATTCAAGAAGAAAATTGCATTTGAATAGTCACATCATAATTAAAATACAGACCACTTTCAGGGAGAGGACCTGAGGGAGGATTTGCCATCTTTGCTCCAAGTGTGCCATAATTATTTGCATCTTCATCAACAGGAAATGAGAAAGATTGGGAAAGTTAAACCTCAGGCCAGGAAGGCACTTCTTTTTCTTTTATACAAAGAGGGAGAGGGGGAAGGAAGGAGAGAGAGGGGGAGGGGAAGCAGACTCCCTGCTGAGCGGGTAGCCTGAAGGGGATCAGTCTCAACTGAGCTGGATCATGACCGTTGCCAAATTCAAAATTCGGACGCTTCACCAACTGAGCCACTCAGGTGTGCTGGAAAAATATTTTTAATGAAGACAAAGAATATTCTAAAAGTAAAGTAAGTATTATAATTCCTATGGTAATAAATTAAATATACTTGCTCATCAGTAAACACAAAGAGAAAGCATAGGTGCAAACGGTCAGGATAGATTTTTGCAAAATATAAATCTGAAAACATATGTACCTGAAATTTATACAGAACGACTTTGATTGTTTTAGGAAAAAAGTCAAGAAGTAGATAAATGCCATCAACGGACCTTTCACATGGGAAACCCTAAATGGTTACCAAATGTGTGAAAAAGTGGTCAACCTCACGGCATTCAAGGAAATGAAAAATGAAATAACACTGAGATACTGTATCACACCTACCAGACCGGTAGCGTTAGGCAGCACAGAGTCTGAGAGTGTTATGTTTTGGCAAAGATAGAACATTCTTAGCACTGCTGGTGAGAGTGGACATGGGTACAATAACTTCTGAAAACAGCCAGCCATTATCTGGCAGAGCTGGAGTTACGCACACTAGATGGGTGTGTTGGCTTAACACAAGGGCACTCCTGCAAGAAGATATAGAGTTGTGAGCCGGCTCCTGCAGAGCCTTCCCATTGATTCTTCAGGAAAAAAAACTCTGGGGCAGGACATGACAGATACCTGGCAGATGTTTCTGCTAAACAGAGCAGGTCAAGTTTCAAAAGGTTAGTCATAAAAGCCATTTCTGGAGTCATGGATGAGACCAAGAGTTTGTGCAGCATTCATTGGGCAAGGTGTCCAGTACACTTGTGACCCTACCACTCCCCTTTCAGAAGTCCATCCCAGAGAAACTCTTGCACAAATGCACCCGGAGCCTTGTGCATGATGCTTTGAGCTATACTTTTGCTCAGCATTTCTGGGTGGTGGATAAACAGTGGTCTCTGCAGCAACTGAAAACAGATAATGAAAGCACACAGGCAAGGAAATGCATGGATGGTTACCAGGACCTAATGTTAAACAGGCAAACAATGCTGTAAAAGGACACATAGAGTATGCTACCATTGATGGAAAGTTTAAAAAAAAACATTAAAAAATCAAAAAAGACATTGCTTGCAAATACAAAGCGAAGAGGCAAACCTAGATCTCGGCACGATGGTTATTTCTGAGAGGGGAGAAGATGATTGGACTTGAGAGAGGTTCAGATAGGAATTGCATGTCAAAGTTTACATTGTTTTTAAACTGAATGGCTTGTTTTATGATAACTTTCTAAATCTTAAATATATTATTACATTATTACACATTATCCTTTATAGATACCTGGCAATTAATAAAAATACCAGCAGCAAAAAGCAGTAGAAAAACAACAGAATTTGCACTAATATTTACTGGTTATATTGTCCTGTTTATTTACTTCTGCTGGCCTACTATGGATCTGAATTCATTCATTTATATAAACCTTTCTATAACTTCGTTCCAGCACTTTATACTACTATAATATTATATCTTTTCTTTCTGCTTTTAGAATTTATGGGAAATTTTAGGTAGACCAATTAGTCTTCGGTTGCAAAATAATGATCCAGACAATGCATTTGAAAATGAATATGCCCATGCAGTATTTAAAGAGTGAATAGGGTTGGTGTCTGGGAAGCTCAGTCGGTTAACCAGCTTCCCTGATTTACTTTATTCTATGGGCAGTTCCAAACATTTGTGAGTGTGACTCTAGTTTACTAGAGTTGGGTGTGAGCAGGTCAGTGCTGTGGAAAAGCCAGAGTCCTTGTCCCAAAATAAAATAAAGGGCTTGAACTCAGTCCCTACACCTGTACGATGCCAGGCACATACTGCACTTGCTTTTAATAGTCTTCACTTACTTCCCACCTATGTCTTCTAAATACATGATTCTAAGAGCTAAGTATGTTTTGTAATTCCTCTCAAGGACAGTGACATCTGGCATGAGAGTTTAAGGGGAAGAAGTGGACCAAGCAGGCTGCGGCAGCAAGAATGCGAGCAGAAGTTAAAGATGCAGAGAGTATGAATAAGGGACTTGGGCTGCCTGTCTGGAATCAGCAATAAAGTATGAGTTTATGTGGTTTGTGTGTGCCCACCTTCTTGGGGGTTGGCAGACTCACCTGCAGACGCATGATAGAATTCATAATGGAAACCAGGGCAAGGTTTGCTTGTGAGCAATTTGTTGCATATTAGTCACATTTGGACACTATCCTCTAAGGAGATCACACATTGGCCTGATACTTATCAATGAAAAGGGGAACTGACAGCAACTTCTAACTCATCATTATCATGGCTGAAATGGTTCCATTAAAGAAGCAGGGAGAAAACACAGTATCATTATTCAGGGCATGTTGGATAATCACAAGCTGAGAAACCAGCATCTACCAGCTTGCACTAGGACTCCAATAGGAATGAACAAGATTTGACTCCTGCCCTCAAAGAGCATACAATAAAATGAGAAGGCAGATACTTGCTTGCAATCAATTGCCTATGAGAGACTAGTAAAGTGTTGCATCGGGATGGTGGAGAAACCAACCATTGGTTTAGAAGCTGAGTCAAATTCCACTGGAACTTTTCAGTGGAGAGGGAGAGAATAAAGTAGACAGAGAGATTTTTCAAAGATAATGTGTGAGTACTTAGTTGAAGGACTAATGAAACTGCCATAGTAGAGAGGAAAGGAGACCCCTCCTGGCTCAAGAAATAGGAGGAACAGATACAGAATAATCAGTGTAGATGGTAAGTTTGGGTCCTAGAGGGATTTATGCAGATGTGAGAGTGTGGATGAGTGATGTGAGAGGAGGGAGGGGAATATTAGATTTCAAAAATGTGTGGCGAAGAACACAGGACATTTTAATACGATGCATGTGGGGTTACCTATGTCTCTTGTGAAAATAAACAATTATTTACCACTATAAATATTGTATTTAGTAAGAGCTAAATTTGACTAAGAATGGCAACCTCTTTTTTAGCTTTAAGAATTAAAGCTTTAAGAATTAATACTTTGAGTATGCCAAGACACACTGCCTGCAAGTTTAAAACTTTTCAGCTTTGAGGGGCACCTGGGTGGCTCAGTCGGTTAAGCATTGGACACTAGATTTTAGCTCAGATCCTGATCTCAGGATCCTAGGATCAAGCTCCACAAAGGGCTCCACTCTCAGCAGAGAGTCTGCTGGAAATTCTCCCTCTCCCTCTGCCTCTCTCCCTGTCTGTACCCACTCACTTGCTGTCTTGCTCTCCTTCTCCATCTCTCTCAAATAAATACATTAAAAATTCGGCTTTGAAGACACCATGATCAGATCCTAAGGAATGGATTGCAGCACCATGTCTGCTGATAGACTAATAAGCTACAAAGGCCAGTTGGTTTTGTAAAGGACCAGCTCCCTAGCTTAAAATCATTTATCCATCTTGCACTTTGCAAACATTCCTAAAAGACCATCAACAAGTTTTCTTTCTGTTGATGATCAACAAATTTGCAACACTGAGCTCCAATTACTAAAGATGTTGCAATATTCCAATTTCCTCCCATTGTCTGACTCACTCCTATCTTCATTTTACTTTTTACCTATTGTAGGTAAATAGCTAATGTCAGCGCTGAATTGGTATTCTGGACCCATCCCACAGCAGCTGTGTAGCCAGAAGAGGTCACTCAATTCCACTGAGACTTAGTTTTCACATCTGTCACATGGGGATGATAACAATACCTGCCCTATATGGTCTCCAAGGTTGTACAAAAGATCAACATGTGGTAAATGTTAGAGAAAAGTGTCTTTATGGCCATAACAATAAATATGGTTACAGTTATTGGGATCATTATCATTGCCATATTCAGACCCTTTTTCTCTTCATTGGCTTTTGTTTCTTATGCCTGATAAATAAATCACATTCTAGAGTTAAAAAGTATTCGTGCCTAATGGAATACCTTCCCTTAAATGTACAATTTAACAGGTGTCTCCTGAGTCCCGTATAGCCACCTTGAGACATAGAATAGGTATGATAATGAATAATTCTAAGGGAAAGGCAATGTCATAGTTTGGGTTAGAGTAAGTATTATGAAGCCTGGCAGCTCGGGTTCCAATCATATCTTTTTCACTATTGACTGCATAACCTTGGAAAAGGTCTTCAACCTCTGTTTGCATCAGACACCCCACTGCTAAAATGGACTTCATACTATTACTTATTTCATGAAGATTTTATGAATTTTAAAATAATTAATAGTACAAGCCAATTGGTTAAAACAATGCTTGACAAGTAATACACATAGTAAATGTTAGCTATTCACTTTCTGTAATGATTAAGCCATTATTTTGTCAAGGCCACTGTTGAGAAATGCAGATTCAGTAATTCTGGGTCAAGATTAGTAATCTGCATTACAAACAAGCTTTTCTGGTGATGCTTTTGCAGGTGCCACATAGTTTGCATTTCGGCAAATAAGCATTAATTAGTAGAGCCCAATAAACATGAATCTCATTCACTTCCAGAATTTATGACATCCCATCAAATGCCAGGTTCTATGTCAGGCTTAGCACACGTCTGTTCTACTTGTCTTCGTGCGCTTGTGTGTTTCTTTCCCGATGCAACCTGGTGGCCCATCCTGAGCTTTCCTGGGCAGAAGTCTTGCTCCCTTTCCTCAGAATTCTTACTCTTGATGTTAACTGAAGACTTTGTACAAAGAACATCCTTTTTCAATATACTTCTATTGTTTCACTTCCTCCAATTTGCTTGTAAAATGCTAGTTACCTGCTTTCCTTATTAAGGTCCATGTGTTAACTACATATCTCTCTTTAATCTAAGTCCATGCTCAACCCTGTCATTATTCTCTTGGATCACTGGATTACTTCTTGAATGACATTCTGCACATTATGGCAATAAGAGAGTTATTGCTGAATCCTCTTGACCTGAAGAGTCATTTTTTTTTACATTTGAACTCAAAACAGTTTTATTCCCATGCTATGCCATCAGGATACCTTCCTACTAAACTCTGCAAAAGATACCCTGCAAAGTCAGGGCGGTGTAATTGATATTTATCAGTCCATGGTTAGAAACAGGTGCACTAAGAATAACAAGTTGTTTTAGAATGGGTTCTTCCAGAAGCAAGTCCTTGGGCAAGAATTTTAGTGGAAGCAGTCATTAGGTAGAGGGACTTCAAAAGCTTTGGTACAGAAGTGGAGAGTCAGAGAAATGAGACAGATGGAGTGAGACAGACACTGACATCAGTACAGAGTGGACTAGTGAGTAGGTTATCACTTTGAAAAGAGAGGCTCAATTCCCTGCCAACCTCCTGGAGATAGCATAAAATTTTCTTGAGCACTGTTCCCACTAAAGAGAGAAGAGCCTAGGATATTATTAGAGCAACTAAGAGCTACTCCTGCAGGAACTACTTTCTTGTCTATAGCTACCCTATCTAAGAATGTAGTTATGACCCATGAAAGACATCTGTCAGAGAACTTCAGGTACTCCCAGTAGGAAGCCAAAGATGTTCTGGGAAACTGGATTTCGAGATATAAACACAAATATTCTATGTTACACAAAGCACAAAATATTGCATTGGGTTTTTCTCAAGGTAATGACTTATTTATAAATATTTATTGAATAACCAGCCAGATCCTGTGCCAGGCAGAGACCCATAGAAAGGATACAAAAGTGAATAAAATGTGGTATTGCCATGAAGGATATTAGACCTTGATGGGATTCAGTACACACTATACCAAAACACAGCACCCTGAAAACTAAATATTTGAAGATGAAGGAATCTGAGAAAATGGCAGAAAGAAGAACATCGCTCTGACCTTCCCTGACCTTTCTCCCCGGAAACGAGTCATGAAACTCATGTGAGAGGTGATGTAGGAAAAGATGTTGGGTTTTGAAGCCAACAGCTAAGAAAGAATTATTAAGACACCTTTGGTGCAAAAAAAGTGGTTTTATTAAAGCATGGGGACAGGACCCATGGGCAGAAAGAGCTGCACTGGGGTCACGAGGAGTAAGTAGCCCATTATATACTTTCAAGTTGGGAAGGGGTTAGGGTGGCATAAATCTCTAAGGAATTCTGGAAGTAAGGATTCCAGGACCCTGAAGGGGGCTGGATATTGTTGGGAAAGGGTCATTTATTACTGTCAAATAAAATCAGATGTCTATTGGCAGGTCATATGCTTGGGGGTGATTGCCATATATATCTTAGGGGGATAGGTAGAGATAAAGGAAGTTTCCAAAAAAATTTTTATATGTTAAAGTAGATTTACAGGATCCTGGGGAAGGGGCTAAGATTACTTGTTGCCCTTAACAAAATATTAACTTTGAAGCAGTTGAGTCCCTAGAGGACGTCACCCTCACTGTTCCAAGGACCTGTCAATGGGTTGTAGTAGTAAGGACATGTAGTAATTTTTCTTCTGCCTTTGTTTTCCACATTAAGAGGTGCCCACCCTATACCTAGAGAAAAGAATCATCCTTATTTCTGAAGACCAGGAGGCACTGAGAAGAATCCAGGTGAATAGGTTTCACTAAGCTGCCCTCAGTTTACTACTCTTAGCTCATAATCTTTGACCTATCTTATTTCTCTAAGACTATCCACTCTTCATCAAATTCAGCATTAAAATATTCAGGTTTAATCTCTTATTTGAGTCATTATTCCTTTATTAAACTCACATGTTAAGTAAACTTGTATCAAATAAATTTGTATGCTTTTTAATCTGTGTTTCTCAGTTTAATTTTCAGACCAAGACAGGAACTCTAAGAGGGTTGAAGGAAACTTTTCCTCCCCTATGAGGTTTAAAGGGAAGGCCATTAGGAAAAACCAAAATAATTAAAAAAAATGATTGGACAAAAATAAACACTCATACACAAGCATCAGCACAAGCCTTCTGCACTACTGAGATGATTTATGAATAAAATGTATTAAATCTGAGCAATGCTTGTCATACAAAAGAGCAAAAGCTAAGACAGGACACAGGAGGCTGAGGAAATGACAGTCATGAAACCACAGAGGGTTGAGAGGTTTTGCTGGTGTCTAGAGAAAAAGAGGAAGTGTAATGTGGTAGGAATCTATGAAGCAAGGCACGTAGCAAATAATAAACACCAATTTAAGTGGGATGGGGGGTCTTGGGGAGAGGAATGTCAATTGACATGCACAGAAATTGATGCTAAGATCACTGGAGTTAGAGAAGCTCTATCCCAAACAAAAGTGTTTGCTATCTACTCTCTCAGCAAAGAGGTCAAGGGATGATGGTAGTAATGCTATGTATAGGTCCAAACTCAACAAATTTAAACATTAATTATGTACAGTTTTTGGTATATCAATTATATACCACAATAAATCTGGAAGAAAAGACACTGGGTGGGCAATTGAGGGCATTTGAATACGGAACGAGTATGAAATAATACAGAATCATTCTTTACTTTCCCAGTTGTGATGACGGTATTAGGGGATGCAGGAAAATGCCCTTATTCTTGGGAAATGTGTGCGGAGTTATTGAGGACAGAAATGCATGTTGCCTGCAATTTACGTTCAGCAAAATAATTTGTTTTTAATAAAAAGAAGTGATTTCAGTACAAAGAAACACGTTTAAAAAAACTTCTTTGGCTATAAGTGAAGACAGGATTGGAGAAGGGAGATCTTGGAGCAAGGAAACCAGACAGGAAATTGTGGCAGCAGTCTAGGGGAAAGGTACAAGTACCTCACTGAAAGACTTCCCAAGACTGAGTGTAAGTAGAATAAATAGGTTGCACCTGAATATTGGATATAAGGGATTGAGTTCACTGAAAAGATTCCTTTACTGCTAATATAATTCCTGTCTTTGATAAACCATATTGACATCTTTCTGCAAAGCCTGGCACCCTTTCTCACTTCCTCTCTCCTCATATTTCTTCTGACATTATTTCACAGCACAGTGTTGTACGTACAGAAACTAAGCCTTTGCATTTGAAGCTCTTGGAGAAATAGCACCTTCCTTCATAACCTTTCCATTGCAGAAGAGCACAATGGAAAGTTAGGGTGTCCAGTGGGACTGTGTCTCTGCTTTTTAGATAAATCTTCGTCTTTCTCTTTCCCTGCTTATCCCTCTGCCTCTCCAGCTAAAAGTAGGTTCCAGCAGCCTCAAAGGGACTTTGGACAAATGAATGCACTTTCTTAGGAGTGGCTCCGAATGCTCAGATGAAAGGTGCTGTGTCGGCAAAATTTATAATTCAAATCAAAGCACTCAATGTTTCATCCTCACATGCCTTCGAGGTTTAGAGCCCTTGTGTGGATTCTAAATACAAGGAGAAAGTGCCCCTAAAATGCCTAAAAGTTGGAGTGCCTGCATGCTGCAATCAGTTAAACATCTGGCTCTTGGTTTTCACTCAGGTCCTGATCCCAGGGTTGTGAGACTGAGCCCCACATCCGGATCCACACTCAGCTTGGAGTCTGCCGACGTCTGCCTCTTCCTCTCCCTTTAAGCTTCCCTCCTTGTGCACGTGTGCTCTCTCTTTCTAAAATAAATACAAGAATCTTTAGAAAAATACCAAATAGTTTCTAAAAGCAAAACATGGGGAAAAGATTTTCATCCTTGAATTCAAAAGAAGGCTTCAATAACAGTATTTCCTAAAATCTCCTTATACTCAACTCTTAGATCTTTGATACCCTAATAGAGAAGCATAGGGATAGAACTGCCTGGTTTTGAGGGCACGTATTGCATGGAGCCCTGGGTGTGATACATAAGCATTGAATCTTGGAACACTGAAAAAATAAAATAAATTTTAAAAATGAAACAAAACAAAAAAGAAATGCCTGTTTTTTCCACCCTATAATAGTTGAGAGAATGGATTTTTTTAAGTTATCTATTCCTATACAAAAAATAAGTTATAACTATGACTAGATTAAAATCCATAATTTTGTTAAAATCTCCACTTTGTGAATAGGTGCCCTTGTGGAACCTCATTCTGGATACAGAAATGTGAGGTTCCTGGTAATGTTAAACATTTGAAAGTCCATAGTCATTACTGACAAAGGCTTGCCTGTGCGTGCTGGTTTAACAACTTAATAGCTGTGGGAAAAGAGGGAATGTATTTTTTCTCACAGACTTAGGTTTCTAATTTCTAACCTGGGAAACACGTCTACTAACAGCCATGAAGAGGTGCCTAGCTTCTGATTCCAATGTACTACTCCTGGAATTTCTTTCAAAAACAAAACAAAACTCAGAAGATATCATACATTTTACACTATGAAGTATGGCCCTATAACCCTAACAGAGAGACCACAGCAGTGAGACCTTAACATATCTACTGATGAAATTTTTCTTAAAGGACCACAGAAATGCCAGAATTCCATCCAAGTCAATCTCATGAAGAAAAGAGATAAGCATAAAAGACACGCTATATTAAGTTATTATTTTTAAGTCTGACCGCGGACTCCCTTGATTGAAGCTCTACTCCATCCTAAGCTGAATGAGCAGGGATGTCTGGAACAAAAGCAGATGGAAGTCTTGCTCTGCAGGTTTCTCACGACTCAGTTCAGACAGCGTGAAGGTTGCACTCCAATGAAAGGGAACACGTGCACACATCAGGGATCAGAAATTCAGGAAAGACAGCAAGTTGCTTGCCTTCTGAGATCTTATCAGGACAGGACAGTGGCCCTCTGACCTAAGGGGCTGTAGGAAAGTTCAAAGTGAACACGCCTGGCCTCCTCTGTTATATGGACTCATTACCTTATCACTTTGACCGTGATAATAAAAAGAGGAAGGACCTTCTCCACTGTATGCTATGATATGGGTGCCCTCTACACATTCCATTTTTACAAAAATGTGACCCAATGTGTCTTTTTGAACTTAAGGAGGAAGTCTGATATTTTTGGCCACTTCTTGTGCAATAGTAATAAGGGGTAGGATTTGGATACTGCTCACCCACCCTACCTTCTCTGCCAAGTGGCCAATAGCCTTGACCAGACTGGACAGAAATAAAATAGTACAAAATTTGGAATTCCCCCAAGTCAAAACCTAACTTGCTCAAGAGTACTTGTCATTCATATGATTAAAGGGGGTGGGGAAGCACAGATCAAATCTGAGAAGCACAACAGAGTATAGAAAACATATATTTTCCCTTAAATCTTAAAGGGACAGAGCCCTTAAAGTATACATGATATAATTTAGTGTTCTATTGAAAAAGCTTTCCTTTTCTATCATCTTTTGTCCTGCTTGTGCATAGGCCAACTTTATGACACTAAATACATAGCTGTTCAGTAGTTTAAACAAACAAGGTTACAGAAGAGAGAAAAATCAAGTATTCACTTCAAAGTGATGTTTATACCCTTTAAACATAACCAAATATTATACTATCCTGATCCACAGAAGTAGTCCTCCTCCTACTCTGAGTGAGTGAATGGAAGGGTCATAAACATAGAGACAAAGCCTTATTATTCAGGATAAACTAAGAGAAATGTGAAATATTAACTGAAGGAAACATTGGGCAAGTTGTTTCATTTCATGGGTTAGACTCTGTGATGTCAACTTGCCTAAGACTGGAACCATGCTTCCTTGATTACCCTCCTAGGAGTCTAGTTTAGAATTGGCTAAAAGAGAAATGTACACATGTTTTGGAAGGATGAAATGAAGCAGATATCATTGTTCCCCAAAGTTGTAAAGAGGAAACATAGGGGCCAAAAGACACTGATGTGTCCTATGCTTCCCCGTTGACTGTCGATTCCCTCAATTCCACGTCCAGCTCATCTTCCCAACAGCTGCACCTGCTGAAAGCAAAAGACTCAGGCTCTAGGTCCAGGCTCACAAAAAACAGTGAATCCTTTTATCTGATACCACTGATTTTAAGAATACTATGTGCTTTGGCAAATTTCACCATGGGAAGAAGTTTATAAAATTCCTTGACATGTAGATGATGTTAAAAAGGTTTAGGAAGAAATTATTCTAATTCTCTACAATCTCGTCCAGGGAATAGAAGCAGAGGGAATACTCCCTACTTATTCTACAAAGCCAGAATTACTCTACTACAAAAGCTAAATAAATGGCCACGGTCGCCAAACTGTAGAAAGAACCAAGATGCCTTCAACGGATGAATGGATAAGAAAGATGTGGTCCATATACACTATGGAGTTTTATGCCTCCATCAGAAAGGATGAATACCCAACTTTTGTAGCAACGTGGATGGGACTGGAAGAGATTATGCTGAGTGAAATAAGTCAAGCAGAGAGAGTCAATTATCATATGGTTTCACTTTTTTGTGGAGCATAACAAAGAGCATGGAGGACAAGGGGAGATGGAGAGGAGAAGGGAGTTGAGGGAAACTGGAAGGGGAGGTGAACTATAAGAGATGATGGACTCTGAAAAACAATCTGAGGGTTTTAAAGGAGAGGGGGATGGGAGGTTGGGGGATCCCGGTGGTGGGTATTGGAGAGGGCACGAATTGCATGGGGCACTGGGTGCAGTGCAAAAATAATGAATACTGTTATGCTGAAAAAATAAAAAATTTTAAAAAAATAATAAAAAAAATTAAAAAAGAAAATTCAAGAAAAAATAAAGCAACTTTAGACCAATATTGCTCAAGAATGTAGATAAAAATCCTCAATAAATAATGACAAATTGAATTCAATAATTATGAAAAGTGTTACAATAATATTACCAAGTGAAATTTATTCTAAAAACCAATGTAATCCATCATATCAACAAACTCAAAGAAAAAAATCATATGATCATATCAATAGATTTAGAAATTGCATTTGATATAACATAACTAGTCATGATAAAAACTGTCATCAAACTAAAAATGGAAATTTCCTTAATGTGATAATAAACATACCAAAAAAACCTATGGTAACATCATTCTTAAGGAGAAATTAGAAACTCTTCCACTAAAACTGGGAAAAAGTCAAGGATGTTCCCTCACCACTCCTACTTAATATTATGAAGAAGATCCTAGCTAGTGTAACCAGATAATAAAAAGAAAGGAAAGGTGTACATATTGAGAAGGAAGAAGTAAAATGGTCTTTGTTCGCAGATAATATGACTTTCTATAGAGAAAATCTCAAGAAGTCAAGAACAGCAATAACCATTTCTGGAACCAGTAAGTGAAGAAGGCAAGGTCACAGAATTCAAGGTTAATATAACAAAAGTAGATTCCATTCTTACATATCACCAGTGAATAATTGGTATATAATCTTTTTTTGAAAATACCCTGTATATTAGCATTAGAAGAAAAATTTTTTTAAAGTACTTGAGTAAAAGTAAGATATGGGATTGCCAGGACACCTGAATGCTTAGATCCTCTCCTGCTGGGAGTAGGAGTGGTTCCTCTGTCAGTCCCAGCAATGGCTGGACCCCAAATCTCAGTGATCAGATGCAGATGCAGGTTCTTAGAGCAATAGTACATAAAATCATGGGGATTTCCCCTTGTGTAAAGGAAGGAAGAGTTTTAGAAGAGGAAGCCATAAAGTTACCACGTCTCAGTCACAGGGCTGTCTTTACAGAAAAGTGTATAGATATGTAGATGAGATTTGGAAAAATCACCTAGTGGGACTGAGGAAGTATGAGAAGGGAATAAATAAGCCACATCCTATCTCTCTACTTAGTCAACATGTGGCTGAGTGACTTTAATAATATTCCAATATATGTATCTATCACAGTTGATTTAACCATTCTCCTGTTGATGGACATCTGGGTTATTTCATGTTTGGGGCTATTACGAATAATGTTGCTAAAAGCAAAAAAAAAAAAAAAAAAAAGCAAATAATAAAATAAAATGAATTCAACAAATCTGAGTAGACTGTACATTACAGTTCTTCTTTAACTCCTATAAATAGGCTCAAATCCCAGTTACAACTTTACATAATTGTGATTCAAAAGCAAGTCAGGATCTCATTGTATCTTGAAAACTTGATCATTTTCAATTGACTCATCCGGTAAATAAAAAAGAGAATTTCTCCTTTGCATTTCTCTTCAACTATTCTCTCAGGATAAACTGAATTACCACATGACAATATTTCCAAATAGAAGGAAATCTATTTTTCTGGTGAAGGGCAATGGCCATAGCAGTAGATATCATTTCTTAATTCATGATTTATGTTATTTGATGAGGTCAATATTGTCTGATAAGGTCAATAGATGATCACTTTGTTCCACTATAGTGCATCTCCTTGAAACAACCTTTTGCTAAGTCTCTAGAATTATTCCTTGTAAATGCATGCTTGAATCTTTTCTATTATGAGACATTGTATCTAGTGTCATTGTTTTATTGGCATATTTCTGGAAACTCTAATTATAGATAATTTTCTTCAAACTATTAACCTCAAAACAAGAAATTGTACTCTAATCAAAATTGGACTCCGTGTTTTCATATTGCTTTCATCTGAGGGACAGGGTATTCTTATTAAGTGACAACCTTTATCGTTCCTCATCATTAATGTCAGTCTTATTGGGTGCTAATTTATTTTTCTCAAGTTCCAAAGCACTAAGGAGAAGCTTAAAAGTCTGTGGACTGAGGCCATTTGCATGAACAAGTTAGGTTTCTTCTTTATTATAGTACATCTCCATATCGGCCAATATGAATGTCCTCTCAGTGCCTTCTTGTTTTGATCTGAGTCCACAACACCAGATGTTAAAGAAGATGTGTGGCATTTACATAAGGTGTAATAACTCAGATAACTGTACCAGTGGATTTTAGAAAATTTACCCTTGGAACCTCAATAGCAAGTAATTTGAGAGTTTATTGCAATGTCTAAGAAATAGTCCAAAGCTACTTCATGCTTTTTAATAATGTAGGTAAAAGATTGGTGAGGTTGAAATAAAGTTATTTATTTTTATATGCTGCCAGGTTTGGCAGTTAATAAAATGCATTTTCAGAATACAAATTCAATTTAGGTCTTAAAATACATTTCAAATGTATAACCATATCTATTTCCGAGGTTTGTTGTGAGTAGCACAAAGACAAAAACCTTCAGGGAAATCATGTATCAGCTGAGGAGTTTGGTGAAGACCTTATCTGTTCTGGGCCTCCAATGCCTAGAAGTAAGATTGGCTTACAGATTAAAATAAACTATCTATGTATCTAGAATCTATGTATACACATATATATCTGATACCACTTAAATATAACTGATGCAGAGTGTGTGTGTGTGTGTGTGTGTGTGTGTGTGTACACCTATGTCAGCAGATAATTAAGGCTCTCAGTAAACATAGTTATTCTTCATCCAACCCATTTGGAGGTGGAACAGAGTGATAGTTTAGAAAAACAGACTTATAGTCATAATGGTCCTGGAGTACCCAACATGTTAGCAAGGAAAACCTTTAAAAGCTTTTTCTCTGCTCAGTTACCTCCAACTTTATTTCCCCAATTAACTCCTAATACTCCACCACGTGTCATAACCAGAACAACCTCTTCTGGGTTTTCCCTCACCACTCTATTCAAGGCAGTTGCCCCTCCATTGTATTGCATTAATTTGTGCTTATTTCATTGTTCTTTCTTATCAGTTTGTGTACCTACCATACAATGATGAAATCATATTCCTTCTCTTTCTAATTCATTACATTGAAATTCCAGTAGAGTTAACATACCGCATTGTATTAATTGCAGGTATACGATACAGTGATTCAACAATTCTCTGCATTACTCAGTGTTCATCATAAGTGCAGTCTTAATCCGTTTCGTCTTCTCCACCCATCCCTCACCTGCCCTCTGATGACCATGTTTGTTCTCCACAGTTAAGAGTATGTTTTTTTGGTTTGTCTTTTTTACTTCATTTATTTGTTTTGTTTCTCAATTTCTGCATATGAGTCAAATCATAGAGTAATTATCTTTCTCTGAATGACTCATTTCACTTAACATTATACTCTAGATCCATCCATGTTGTTAAAAATCATAAAACATCATTCTTTTTTCTGGCTAAGGAATATTATATATAAATGTTCTTCTTTATCTATATAATATATAGATATTCTATTCATCTATCAATGAATACTTGGACGACTTCCATAACTTGGCTACTGTAAACAATGCCACAATAGACACAGGGATGCATATATCTTTTTGAATCAGTATTTTTGCCTTCCTTGGATAAATGTCCAGCAATTACTGGATCATATGGTAGTTCTATTTCTTATTTTTTGAGAGACCATCAACTGTTTTCCACAGTAGCTACACCAGTTTGCATTCCCACCAAGAATGCACAAGTGTTCCTTTTTCACTACAACCTTGCCAACACTTGTTGTTTCTTGTGTTTATGATTATAGGCATTCTGACAAGTGTAAAGTGATATCTCATAGTATTTTTTTATTTTTATTTCCTTGATGATGACTGATGTTGAGCATCTTTTCTTGTTTCTGTTGGCCATCTATATGTCTTCTTTGGAGAAATACCAATTTAAGCCTTCTGCTCATTTTTAATTGGGTTATATGTGTTATTTTGTTGTTGTTGTTTTTAGTGTTGAGTTATATAATTTTTTTTTTTAGATTTCATTTATTTGACAGAAAGAGAGAGCAGAGGGAGAAAGTTGCTATATAACAAAGTCAGAGAAATTATTGCCTATGTTCTCTTCCAGAATTTTTATGGTTTCTCATCTCACATGTGAGATCGCCAGGTCCTCAATCAATTTTGGTTTATCTTTGGGTATGGTATTAGGAAGTGGTCCAGTTTCATTCTTCTGCATGTAGTTGTCCAATTTCCCAACATCATTTGTTGAGGAGACTGTCTTTTTCCCATTGCATAGTCTTGCTTCCTTTGTCAACAATTAATTGACCATATAATTATCAATTGGTTTATTTCTGGCCTTTCTATTCTGTTTCATTGATAGACAGATGATAAATGATAGATAGATATAAATATATATATCTATATAAATATTGTGTGTGTGTGCCAGTACCATACTGTTTTGATTATTACAACCTTATAATGTAACTTGAAGTCTGGAATAGTGATACCACCAGTTTTGTTCTTCTTTTTAAAGACTACTTTGGTTATTCAGGTTCTTTGTGTTTCCACATGGTTTTTGGATTGTTTGTTCTAGTTCTATGAAAAATGCTGGTTGTGTTTTGATAGGTATTGCTTTAAACCTGTAGATTTCTTAGGGTACTATAGGGATTTTAACAATATTTGTTCTTCCAATCTATGAGCATGGATGACTTTCCATTTCTTTGTCATGTATTCAGTATTTTACATCAATGTTTTATAGTTTTCAGAATACAGCTCTTTCACCCCCTTGATTAATTTTATTAATTAATAAATTGATTAATTTATTAGATATTTTATTATTTTTGGTCTAATTGCAAATGGGATTCTTTTCTTAATTTCTCTTTCTGCTACTTATTAGTGTATAGAAATGCAATTGATTTCTGTATATTGACTTTGCATTCTGCAACCTTACTGAATTCATAGTTTAGTCTTCAGTTTTGTGGGGGATGGTTTAGAATTATCTATATATAGAATCATATCCTCTGCAAATAGTGGAATATTTACTTTTCCTTACCAGTTTGGATATCTTTTATTTCTTCTTCTAATCTGATTGCTGTAGCTAGTATTACCAGTGTTGGATAATCTAGTATTACCTCTATGTTGAACCAAAGTGGTGAGAGTAGACATCCTTGTCTTATTCCTGTTTTTTTATGACATTGAGTATGATGTTAGCTGTGGATTTTTCACATATGGCCTTTATTACACTGAAGTACTCTACTTCTAAATCTACTTTGTTGAGGGTTTTTACATGAATGGATGTTATACTGTGTCAAAAGGTTTTTCTGCATCTATTGAAATTATTATATATTTTTATCTTTTTCTTGTTGATATGATGTATCATGTTGGTCAACTTGTGAATAAGTTCCAAGTGATCATGGTGAATGATTTTTTTAATATATGGTTGGCTTTGGTTTGGTAATCATCTGCCTTCTGTGGAAGGCAATTAACCACCTTACAAACCATCTACTTCTCTCATTCACTCATTCATTCATTCATTCACTTTTACATGTCATTCAAGTAACATTTCTTTTTTTTTATTTTTTTTTAAGATTTTATTTATTTATTTGACAGACAGAGATCACAAGTAGGCAGAGAGGCAGGCAGAGAAAGAGAGAGGAGGAAGCAGGCTCTCCGCGGAGCAGACAGCCCGATGTGGGGCTCGATCCCAGGACCCTGGGATCATGACCTGAGCCGAAGGCAGAGGCTTTAACCCACTGAGCCACCCAGGCGCCCCTCAAGTAACATTTCTTTACCATACCTTGGTTTCAGATAGTTTTCTTAACATTGGAAATAAAAATAAATCAGATAAAGGTACTGCCCTTATGTACTTGTAGTACATTAGAAAGATCCAATCACATAATCACATAGTGATTTTTGAGCTGAGTCTTGAAAGGTTAGTGTTTGCTTATCTGAGAGAGAAGACAAATGTTCTTCGCAGAAGCAGCAGCAGAGCAAAGCATCAAGGGATAGCACATGAGACCATTCTTTTTTGTATCGCTAGAATCATGCATAATGACTATAATATTGAAAGTAATTAAATTATTTAATCAATGAATGAAGGCAAGAATTATATCTGTAAAAAAGCACTTATCAGAGTACCAAGATTTTATAAGACCTCAATAAATTCCATATATCAATTGGAATTAAACTGAGAGTCAAGGGATGTGAGAATTTTTAATTGGAGTATTAAAAATACCAGTTGGTGGGGCACCTGGGTGGCTCAGTGGGTTAAAGCCTCTGCCTTCGGCTCAGGTCATGATCCCAGAGTCCTGGGATTGAGCCCCACATCAGGCTCTCTGCTCGGCAGGGAGCCTGCTTTCCTCTCTCTCTCTGCCTGCTTCTCTGCCTACTTGTGATCTCTGTCTGTCAAATAAATGAATAAAATCTTAAAAAAAAATACCAGTTGGTGATTTAACAGATGTTCTTAAACACTGCTGTAAGGATAGGTAACCACATTTTCCATTCATATCAACCTCTTGAAAGGTTAACATCTTTTTTCTTTAATGTCTCCCTGTAATAGAGTTTCATTTTATGAACTAATGGAACAGGTAAAGAAATGCTAATACAAGAATAAGGGGAATTTTAAATTCTCTGCTCCCCAAGAAATTCTCAGCTGTCAACTTCCATAAACTACCTTGCATTCTTCTCCAATCTATGCCTTGTCTTTCAAGTATTTCTCAAATTGTTGTCTTTGTTGTCAAATTGTTGATCTTATGCTTTTATCCCACCCCAGATACAACCTCTGCCTAACTCTTCCCATGGTCTTCCTCTACTCTTGGCTCTTTATTTCCTATTCTCCAAACTTGCATGTCATATTTCTAACTATACTATAATTAGGCATTGACAGGGTCCTTATATAGTGGGATTTCTGGAACTGGTGCCCTCACAGTTCAGTCCTAAGTTAAGTCTCAGCCCTCACAGGCTTGTGGTCCAAGTCTGTCCCTCTTTTACCTCATTTTTGTGGTTGCAGTAACCCTTCTTCATTCCATTTGTTTGTTCTAAAGCCATTGTCTTATAATTGGCATAATACATTTAATTTCTACTAATTAACATCACTGGTAATAGAGTTTACTTTTGAAATAGTGGCTAAGAATGTGAGCACTTGATTTTGAATCTTGGTTTCTTTACTTAGAAAGTGACCAAAGGTAAGTTTTCTTAACTATAGAATGGAGACAGAGTATAACTTACTTTACTGGATACTTAGGAGGAGTAAATGCAACATTATATATAAACCTATCCCAGGATACCTTCTTTAAATGTCTCATTATCACCTTGAAGCTTCCCTAATGCCTACCATGTACTTAATGGCTTTGTTTCTTCCTTTTTTTAGGGAAAAAGTAAAGATGAATATAACCACTTGTGACTTTTAACTACTATTCTTAAATTACAACAAGATCTTTGTGTTTTTCTCTCAGAAAGGTACTATTCCAAAAATTGTAACTAATAGCCCTGAGAGTTTGTTTTGGAATTCAGGTTGTTTTTTCCTAACTTTAGGAGGAAAATATTAAAATTTAGAAACTATTACATTTGGGAACTATAATATTGAAAGTAATTAAATTATTTAATCAATGAATGAAGGCAAGAATTATATCTGTAAAAATATATATATATTATATTTGGGAACTATGGGAACTATTATGTTATATTTTCTTTTAGGACTATTGTGTGGTTTCACATGTTGAATTGCCTACACATATGATTCTGGCAGGGGTTTGGGAAAAGAAATGCTTGTCAAACCATTAAATCAAGGTTGTCTTGCTTTCAGTTTTTTATCAAGGCAATCCCTTAAAGACCTCAAACTGCTAAATGAAAGTACATTCTGATCTAAGTAATAGGAGTATGTTTTAGATACATGATAGTGGTGATGATGATGATGTTGATGATGATAAACATATTAATACAGCACTTGTTTTCATTTTAAGGTATTTTTTATCCAACTTATATCTTAAGAAAAGGAAAACTGTGAAGTGTGTACACACATAAACACTTCAATTCAGATGAATCCTCTCTGTACCTAGGGCTATTACTGTCTCGCTGGTATAGCATCATGAAGCTGAAACTCTATTTGTAGGTTGGGACTCCCCCCAAAAATATCAGTTTATAACAAAATCTTGTCTTTGGTCACTAGACATCCCCCCTAACTTAGTTGTGGCCTGATTGGCTTAGCTATAAATCCAGCTGACAAAATGTTGTTATAACCACACAGACTGCATTTATATTCAAAACACAGAATATTAGAAATAACAAAATATAAGTATATGATTGATTCCTCAAGGACTTGCACTAATAGAACAAAGAACTAATAGAATCCTTCTCTACTATCAGACACATGACACCCACCTACATTTCAATATGTTGTAAAATATAATCCTCCATCTTTAGCTTAGTATTCTTCTCTTCTCCCCTCCCGTCTTTATTAAAAAAAATATATATATATATATATTTTTTTTTAAATTTGACCCAGGAAAGATAGGAAGTAGCATTAAGACTTACCAGTATTTTACCCACTCATAGAGTCAGGGATCTCAAGGAGCATTGGGTATGGCTTCTCCATTTCAGGGGCACCGTTCGCACAGACTGTGTATAATCTACTATTGAATCATAGGAGGTTTGCCTCTGGATTGTTCCTTGGGTTAAGAGCTATTCTTCCTGTTTTTCTTATATATTTTTGAGAGCCTCTACTCTGAGTTTTATTCCTGGAAACAGGAATAAAGAACTCCCATATGAACTAAAATTGGATTGGATCTAATACTCATACAATAAGAATCAATTATTTCTGTTCACTTAATCATTCCCATGATCACCAAAACATTTGTTGAGATTTTTCTGTGCTGGATGTACATCAGAAAGGCAATAAAAACAGACCTAAGGTCTACCTTCATGGAATCTCCAGTTTATCTGTGAAGTCTCACGTTATCTGGGCATACAAAACTTTGCAATAGTAAAAGTTACAATGCCTTACAAATCAAGAGTTGACCAAGTATATCAGGAATCAGATACGGTCTGTAGGTATCATGGAAGGCCAGAAATAACTTCAGAATTGAGTGGAGAGATGAAAATAAGTAGGAGTTAATAAATTTGGAATGAGGGGCAGAGAAAATCACTGGCCCAGTGTGTGGGAATTGAGGAAAGTCAGCCTGATAAAATACAGTGAGCAAGGAGATGTAGGTAATCAAACGAAGCTGGGGAAGGCTCTGGCTTTACT
Organism: Mustela lutreola; assembly: GCF_030435805.1. NCBI lineage: Eukaryota > Metazoa > Chordata > Mammalia > Carnivora > Mustelidae > Mustela > Mustela lutreola. The sequence goes on along the minus strand of NC_081292.1, from coordinate 6,053,570 downwards.
CCACACACCAGATAAGCATTTTGGTCAGGAGTAGTGGGGAGTCCTTAAAAGGTTTTAAAAAAGTAGCATTTGTAGAAGATCCTTCTGCTATTGAAAAGAATAAAAATATATGTTTATAAAAAATAAAAAATTAAAAAAAAAAAAAAAAAAAAGAAAAGAAAGTGAAGAGACTTGCAGGGGGATCCTAGGGGAAGTTAGAAAGCTATTCCGGTGGTTGGCACAGGAGGCAGGGAAGGGAAGGTGGTGGTCATTGGGGATGGTCATCATCTAGCATGGATTTCTCTGGGTTTTTAAGAGAAATTCCTTGAGTAAGTGACAGGGATAAAGGAGACCGCATAGAGAACATACCCAGTGGTATTATCAAATAACACCATATGGTGACAGGTGGTAGCTATGTCTGGGGTCAGCACAGCCTAACCTATACACTTGTTGAATCACTATGTTCTATACCTGAAACTAACGTACCATCACGTGTCAACTAGACTTCAATTTAAAAAAATAACTTAATTCATTAGTTAAATGAAGAGACACTCCTGATCTTTCTTTCCTACTCCATCTGCATCCCTTGTTTCTTTCTTCCCCTGAACATATGTCTTCCAAGCTCACACTGTCTCCACAAAGTCTTCTCTCAACACTGCTCCCATAATTTGATACTTACTGACTACACTTACAGTATAATCAAGCTGCTCACAATTACTGCATCAGAGGTGGACAGCTCTCTTAAGTTAGACCTCGATGACTATCTTTTTTAAATATTTAGACTTCTGATTCAGAAGCATGAAGTCTTGAGGTTTGCTGAAATTGAAGTTTTTTGTACTTTACAACCAATATCTCTTTTTCTGATATTCTGGTCATTTCTTCAAAAGCTTTTCAAAATACATAAACTAACTAATCTAGTATTTTTGAAATATTGAAAATGGAATTTCTTTCGCATGAACATAGTACTTCAGTTGTCATGCTAAAAATTGACTATTATTTCTATTTTGGGAAATAAAAATTGTTTCACGTGAACATATGGTTATTCAAATGTGTTTAATATCATCTCTGGTCATTGAGTTGAACTATCTCTCTACATTTTGTTGTTTTGTTTCATTTTGTTCATTTTATTTTTGGCAGTATTAAAATATTAAGTACTATATAAAAACACGTATTCTATGATATATGAAATTAAACATCTGAAAGAGTTTATACTGATAAAATGGAAATGAAGTTTACTGAAAATAAAATTTCAGATATTTTCAGTCAAAAATATAATCAAAGACATGATTATAATTCTTCATAAAATAATTGATATCCAGGCATCCTAGAAATTTTCTATGTGCATAATTATCTTCATAACATTGACCTTAAGTGTACCTCAAGAAACGGAAATGATTTTAGACATTTTATATTCCAGTTTAATATTTACATTCTTAAACCCTTTAGATTTCAAAGTTATTTGTTTTCTCACAGTACATTTATTCCTCTAAATATTATTGTAAAGTTAATGATTTTATTATTATAAACATTATAACTAAATAAGAGCAGAGGATTATAATAAACTTGGAAAATTAACCACAGTTAAATTGAACAGAGAAATAAAGAATAATAAAATTAACTAAAAGCCAGATAAAGAAGAGTTACAAGGGACATCTGGGTGTTTCAGTCGGTTAAGCATCTGCTTTCATCTCAGGTCATCATTCCAGGGTCTGGAATCAAACCCCATATTGGGCTCTTGCTTAGTGGGGAGACTGCTTCGCCCTCTCCCTCTGTTCCCCCTGCTTGAGTTCTCCCTCTCTCTTCCCACCCCCTGCCATATAAATAAATAAAAAAGAAAAAAAGAAAAGAGAAGTTACAAAAAGTCATTTTGTGATTTGTAATAGCCACTACGTATGTGTGTGTGTGTGTATGTGTATGTATTAAAATATCCAAGATGATAATTCACTTTCAATTTTCTGCTAAGCTCAGTGAATTATGTTCTGTCATGGCAGGGAGTGATTTTCAATTGTTTTTTTGCTGTTGTTGTTTGTTGGTGGTGGTTTTTTGGTTTTGGTAGCAGCAGCATCTCTTTTGAACAAAATCATTTGTCTTTTATTAAAATGGATAATGGTGGTTTGGCTTTGGCTTAAGTAGGGTGGGTGTCACTAAGCTTTGTTCTCTTGATTCTCATTGAAACTTTGTGTAACCACAAGATTCCTGCACATCTTTTCTGGAGAAGCCGTTATACAAAGAACAGTGTGGTAGAATAAAAGCTCCTGCCATGGAAATATGAGACTTTGCATAGTTAATATTGTTAGTTATTCTTGAGTAAGTCATATAATCTGAAACTCTCAATATTTTCATTTATAAAATTGAGATGATGATACTTAATTCTCTAACACGAATGTTGGTGTGAGGACTGGCAAGTGGTTCTCAGCAACTCACTTACCCACAAATTTGTCTCCAGATGCTTATAATCATACACCACGAATTGGCTTCTGCAGGAAGCACACTCCGGGATGAAAATTGGTGTGCAGGATGCTTATGATGGAGAGCAATTGGAATTAATCCTGTAGAAAGTGGAGGAAGAAAGCTGGATGGAACAAAGGGAAAAGTTGATCGATGGGTTTCCAACAACAGAGCTGGCTAGCCTGAGGGGCTCTGGAGTAAATCAAAAAATGTCTCCCATCCTGAGCCAAAAAGGCTGAGTATCTTATATCCATGCTATTCAGTGCTGCATGGCACCTTCCTATGGTACAGCCGCCTCCCTGAGACTCCTAAATCTTTTCTATACAGTATGCCATGGTGACTCAGATATTTATTTTATTTTTTTAATTTTACTTTTTAATTTACATTCAATTTAGTTAACTTCTAGTGTCTTATTAGCCTCAGGGGCAGAATTCAGTGATTCATCAGTTGCATGTAATAGTGCTCATTTCATCATGTGCCCTCCTCAATGCCCATCCCCCAATGACTCCATCCCCCCACACATTTCCCGTCAGCAACTCTCTTGTTTCCTCTTATAGTTTGCCTCCCTCTCTCTTTTTATTTTATTTTATTTCTCTTTCCCTCTCTCTATGTTCATCTGTTTTATTTCTTAAATTTCACATATGAGTGAAATCATATGGTATTTATCTTTCTCTGACTGACTTATTTTGCTTAGTATAATGCCCTCTAGTTCTATCCACATGGTTTCAAATGGCAAGATTCTTTTTGATGGCTGAGTAATATTCCATTATATATATACACACCACATCTTCTTTCTCTATTCATTTGTACATAGACATCTGGATTCATTCCATAGTTTGGCTATTGTGGACATTGCTGCTATAATCATTGGGGTGCATGTGTCCCTCTAAATCACTATTGTTGTATCCTTGGGATAAAAACCTAGTAGTAAATTTCAAATAAAATGGGCCATTGTTTTACATATGCTTCTAGGAACCATCCTACTATTGAGCAGATGGTTGAATGATCTTTTAAGGTCTTTGCCAGGGTAGAAAAACTAGTATCTTGGAACAATGCTCAAAAACAAACAAACGAAACTCTCCATTATCCAGTATTGCCTCCTAGACCCCAAAATAACCACCCTCAAAATCTACGCATCATCTATGCATCATGCATATACCTTCTCACTGCTGCCAATTCATGCTGTCTCAGTCTTGCCACTCTTAGTGGTATAGTCCCCTTCTTCTTATGTGAGACCTAATGTGTTCTTGGCTGTATTATTCAATGGCTTAAAACTGCTAGAGACTTTGTGTCCTATAGGAAAAGTGGGGCCCGCTTGTAAGCAAAAGTTTGTACTAAAGGACAAAAACAGCTTAATTATCTTTAAATAGCAGTGAGCTACTTACCCTGAAAGGACATGATGAGCCAATTGTGGAGGATCACAGGGTTCAGGTGAATCTGGGTAGTCAAGATCTTAAGAGCATGGAATCCATGTGTCCCCATCCCAGATGTTAGGGTCCCATCTTCCTCAATCACAGTTCTGACACTGATAACATAAACACCTTGATTAGTAATATTACATTCTTTGTCACTTAGCTATCTGATAATTGAGTTCTGATAGTTGTTTTTGGCTTTCTCTAAACTTCCAAGGAAGAAGATGAGAACATACTGGCATACTCCGAAGGAAACCTTCTGGTTTTCACACAGGGCTTTGAGCCCTTCTCTCTCTCTCTCTCTCTTTTTTTTTGTCCCCTTAGACCATTAATGGAGTCTCAAAACAATCATCCACTTCTTTGCTATTTGGATACTGTTTCTATTTTATCTCCCCAGTGGCTAAAACACTGTTACATAGCATAGTTGCTCCCAAAGATAACAACATCCAGATTCACTACCAATGACAGTTCGGGTAGTAGGGCCACCACGTGTGCAGTGACAGAGGGGCTGCACCTGCCACCACTGCCAGGACCTGGCCGCTGCCCAGTGACATGTGATCCACCCCCAAAACACCATCCTTGGCAGGCTTTCTCAGGCTGGTGAACCAGTTTTCCCCGCCTTTGCTTTCTGAGTTCATCACATGCCATATTTATTAGATAGTGTTTTTTTTTTTTTTTCTTTGAAAGGAAGTGAAACTTTTTTTGAAGTTTCCCTTTTAAAGCAATTCCCCCCTCCCCCCAACAATCTAGTTTTAAAAACGAGTTGAGGCTAAGTGAAAATTTAGGATCCTCCAACAAAGTCAGCCACACACAAAGGAGGGCAGACAGCAGTCAGGGAGCTCCAGGTCAGGCCATCTCCACCTTGGACAGGAGGGCGCCCCAGACTCCACTGGTCTGCCTGGCTGCAGCCTTCCCCGGTGGCGGGTGCCCACCTGTGGGGTCCTGGGGCTCGCGGCCTGGTCTTGGCCTGCTCTTGGCCCTCTCTGGCGGCCACTCCTCGCCGGCCAGCTTGAGTCGGGCTCTGGCCCGGGACACTTGGGGCACCCCCGGTTCCCGCCAGTGCGTCTCCATTGTGTCGCCGCCGCTGTCGGTTTCTCAAGTCGCTGGACGGAGCTTAAGAGAGACCCTTCCGCACAGCATGGGTCTGCAGGCAGCTCAACTTCTCCTTCCAGAACCTTCCGGATCCCGCCTGGCCAGCTCCTCGAGTCTGAGCCTCTCTGTTGCCTAACAGGAGACTCCGCAGACCCTCCCTGGTCCCTGTCCGAGGTCACCGCCTGGGCGCCGCGCCCCAGCTCTCGGCGGCAGGCCTCATTTTGCGTCGCCCGCACCCTGCCGCGGGCTGCGGCGCCAGGCCCCAGGGCCCAGGACGCGCGCACTGGTGGGGACCCGCGCGCCTGCGCCATGGCGGGCTGAGGTGGCCTGCTGGCTGGGCGGCGGGCACATCTTGGTCGCCAGACGGCGTGAGGCCTGAGGACTGTTTCCTAGGGCGACCCCCCCCCCCCCCCCGCTACGGGGGCTTCAGGCCAGCACCTCGAAGCGCTGCCGGCTCAGGTCCTCGTGGGCTCCATCTCCGCGCCCGGCAGGTCGCAGGACTGCCGCCGCCAGGCTTACGCGTCCGAGCGCTCAGAGGTGAGTGTTGGAGGCCTGCTGCGGGCCTCGGCGGCGGCGCACCTGGGACTCCCAGCGTGTCCCAGTTCAGCGGCGCGACCCGCGGAAGGCGGAGCGGCCCTCGCCTGCCCCCCGGGCCTTCTTCTGGGCGGACTCGCGTCCGCTCCGCGGCGGCTGGAGGCCGCGCACCTTAGGCCACGAGGTGCGCAGGGCTGGTGGGTCCTTCTGCAGAGCGGCCGCAGCCCCTTCCACCAGAGCGTCCCGGCACGGCCCGCCGGCCTTCCGGGGCAGCTGGGCTCCAGGCCGCTGTGCGGGAGCAGGGACCCGAGGGGTGGGGGGGACGCATGCCGGCTTCTAACTGCAGCTCCCCGAGGGTCCACTTTGTGGCCCGCGAAGACCCCGTCCGGTCCTCCAGGATTCCAGAGGCGGATGTAATGCTTTTCTCTGAGGCCTACGAAGTAATGTTTTCCTCCAAGTCTTGCTGGGTCTGGTGGTGCCACTTGGTTTTCGAGACTTCCTGGGGAGACCTTGAGGGATCCAGGGGGGCGAGGCGAGCCCAGGTGGCCCGCCAGAACTCCCCCTGTCTTCGGAGGCTGTTCTTACGTCCTCTGGAGAGGGCTGGCATCGGTCACTGCTCGTTTTGGGAGAATTCCGTTGGCTGTTTTTGGTGTCCACCTGCAAGAAGGAAGTGGAAAGATGCAGGTTTGGCCTGGGGAGAGGTTGAGCTGTGATGTAAGCCCAAGAACAGCCTCCGAACTCCTCAGGCAGCCCTGAGCCAACCGCTGGTCGCAGTCGTCCAGAATCAGCCAGAAATGTTCAAACCTTTAAAACCATTCACATGAGCCAGAAGTGCAGTTGCCCACAGAAAGATGAGAGCCTGCCTGGGTGAGCTGTTTGTGTGTGGCCGAAACAGTCTCCTGTTGAAGCAGCTCAGAGATGCGGCCCTGTAGCAGTGGCAAGTTCTTCCTTGAGGGGGCATCTGCGTGGCATGGTCATACAGCCTGGTTCAGCTATAACTAACCTCCTCTGTGGGGTTCCAGTACACAGCTGCAAATTCCAAAATGTCTTGTGAAACTGTCTCAAGCAGGCGAGGTAGCACCATGGTTAGAGCCACTTCCCAAATCAAAACTTTAAAAAGACAGTTTTATTTTTCACAAATGTAACGTATCCCTCATGGGTCACAAGGGAATCTTTACTTAATATACTGATTCAGGAAATGTGGCTAACAGGACAGCTACCATCTTGAATGCAGAACAAAAAAGTTCTGCACATTCTCTAACCAGAAATCAAATGCTCTGGCCAGGGATCCCTAATGGTCACTTCTCTTCCGCAATATTGTAGCCAGATCTAGTCTCACAGAGCTAGAAAATACAGTCCTACTATGTTGTCAGAGGAAAACGATGATTGGGCAGCAAGCAATCTAATGACTATCCCAGAAGCCTCTCTTATCAGATCTCCACCTACACTTCTAACCTCTGGCTTCCAACTGCATTAAATGCTGCTTCCAAGCTCAGTTCTCTTGATATTTTCTGAACTTTTCATGCTCTCTCATGCCAAGGTTAATTTGCTTGTGCTTCTCCTCTGCTTTTGCCAAGAAGTGGTTTTTGGATAGATGAAAGGGGAGATTATGTCTTCCTAAACCAGATCTTTAACTGGTAAAGTTGACCTTAAAAATACAAAAGAGCTAGCTATTTTCCCAGCAAAATGAGTTCACTCTGGAATAGCAAAGAACTGTAATTCAGGGTAAGCAAACTGACAAAGCACCGGCAAGTCCAGAAAACAGAGGAAAGGGACTTGCTTTCATAGGGGGAAGAAGGAAGCAGCGAGGGACCAACAGGCTTTCTCGGGGGCTTAGTGGGATGGTTTCTTATTGTGGTAGTTTCTTGGTGTGGTGGCTCCTGGGCAAGGAGAAATTCTGCCTTCCTCCTGCTGGGGTATGTGAAGTAAGCTTCTTCTTGTTAGGGAATATGAGATATACTTCTTAGGTTGAGGTATGAGAGGTCCCCTTGCAGGGCTTGCTGACTCCTTTTCTAATGAAGTTTTCTTTATTTTCCATGATCTCATTGTAGCTCTGGGGTGAAGACTCATGTATCAAAAGATGACCTCAGTCAAGCAACAGTATATATTTTCTTGCATCCTAAAACACCATTTTTCCTTCCAAAATATACACTTTCTATACATCCTATATAACCTACTTCTGATTGGAGGGTTTTTTTGTTTGTTTGTTTGTTTTGTTTTGTTTTGTTTTTTGTTTTTTGTTTTTTGCTTGTTTTTCCCTAGAACACACGTCAGTCCTTAAACTTTTTAACTCAAAACAAGTATTTTGTATACCATTAGCTAGGGAATTATTAAAGTAAACAAATAGGAAAACTTTCTGAATGTTTTAATGTATTTTAATTTATTCTTATTTCATTTGAGGTTTTAATAGTGTGATTTATCTTATAATTACCCCTTCTGTTAATTCAGTGAGAAATAGAGAAGATCATTTGTTGCATAGGGAAAAGAGCATTAGAAGAAACCAAGATTTTCTAAGTCCTCATCCAGACTCAGTCTTAATTAATCCTGCTTGATAACATCAAATAACTTTAATTTCCCCATCTGTAAAATAAGATTTTACTGGAAAAATCTCTAAGGAATAGCCCACAATTAAAATGAAGTGATTCAGAAACTAGATTACCAATTCTCTGAGAGCAGAAATTCCTAAATAGAATAATAATATACTTCCAAATTCTGTCATTGCTTTGTTTCCAATCCCCTAAAGACATTTAAAAAAAAAATCAACCTTTCTGTATGGGAAATGAGACATATCAAATCTAAGTAACAGAATTAGAAATAATATATTCTAATACTTTAAAATAAATACTCTATTTCACTGTCATAGGATAAGGTTTATGGGGAAGATCTCAATCCTGAAACTGTATACTCTATTGGGATAAGAGGCATGGCATACTGAGTCTCAAACAGCTGTAGCCACAAGGATAAGTTGTAGTTGTGGACAGCAAGTCAATCATGACATCTAAAACTGGATGAACGCTACACACAAAAGAACAAATATGTACAGTTATATTTTCAACATCTTATTATCATGACTTCCCTATACTTACTTCAGTAAACAGACCTAGTGAGTCAATTTCTGTTATTCACTAATGAAATAAGAGGAATATTCAGTCATATGGTATGGGCAGGAATGGAAGTTGAATTTTAACATAGATACTTTGTATTTGCATTGAGAGGATCAGATTTTCTTTCCTTAATTTCATTAATATGGGAAATATGATGATCCCCTGTGGTAACCAAACTTAATTACTGGAATAAGTGCAACTTGATTATGGTTTATTTCTTTTTCTCTTTTCTTTTTGGTATATCACTGAATTTGGCTTGTTTATGTTTATGTTGCATCATAAAGTGAATTTGGGTGTGTTCCACTTTATCAAAGAGTTTGTGCAAGATTCCATTTATTTCTTCCTTAAATATTTGGAGTTTTTTTTATTACTGATAGGATTGGGGATGCGGATGATTTTGTTTTGGGGGATGGGAAAGATAATTGTTGCTAATAGATTTAATTCCATTTAGATATTCTGTTAGTGCTTGCATCAATTTTAAGTTGTTTTATTGAGGAATCTGTGTATTTATGTAAGCATAAATATTGGCATGAAATTGTTATTCCACAATATTCTAATTTCATTTAATATGTGTAGGACCTATAATGATGTATCATTTTGCATTCTGGATATTGATATTATTTTCTTTTGCTTTGTCCTGCCAGGGTATAAGCCAACTATTAGATTTTTCAATGAACAGATTTTTTTATTGATTTGTATGTTTTTAGTTCTAAGACTTGGGCAATAGATCTTTACTTTTTAATAGGGTAACTTCCTTCAGCCTTTTACTCTTCTATTCTTTAAAAAAAATATATTAGGGCATATAATAAGCAATACCTTCATTGTCTGCCTATCTATTTTGTCTCTAAGGGTGCTATATGTTATTAATCATCTCTATGACATTCAGCAGAAGAAGCCATCCTGATTTTTAGCAAAATTGCCTCCCCTAGACTTCCAGTGGTTAATTGAATCCACCTGACCTCTATTGCTTCCTGGTCCCATCATCCTCCATCATCCTCATTTCTATCAGTGGACCCTGTGCCCTGCACCTACCCCTGCTCCGCTCCCAACAAACCATCAGCTCTGGCTTGCAGTTGAGGTCATCACAGCAATTCTCAGTAACTCTAGGGTAATTCACCAGCACATTCTGGGTGAGTCCTCTGGGCTTCCTCAGTGTGGGGAGCATTTGATGTGTCTTCTCTCATCATGTAACATTCACAACAATATCCAGTTTTCTCAGTTCTTTAGTCACTTCCTGAACCATCTTCTCTGGAAATTCAGGGATTTCAACTTCCTCAACATGGGCCACCACTCCCTGGCTTCAGGGAACAACCTTAAGGAATAGTTTCCATTAAGACCTGGAGTCCCTTCCAATGTGTTAGGGGAGCTATCCTGAGGGAGTATCTTCAAGTTAACGAACTATTTCTTTTTTTCTTTCCATAGGTTCCCGATGCATTGGTTTATGATGCTATTGAAATATTTTCACTACAAATTGCTTAGTTTCAGGATACCTGGGTGGTTCAGTTGGTTAAGTGTCTGCCTTTGGCTCAGGTCTTAGTCCCTGGTTCCTAGAATCAAGTGCCAGATTGGGCTCCCTGCTCAGTGGGGAGTCTGCTTCTCCCTCTGCCTCTCCCCTGCTTGTGCTCTCTCTCAAATAAATAAAATCTTTTAAAAAAGAAATTCCTCAGTTTTAGGGGGCCTGGGTGGCTCAGTCTGTTGGGTGTCTGAATTCCGCTCAGGTCATCATCCCAGGGTCCTGGGATGGAGCCCCTCACTGGGCTCCCTGCTTGATGGCGAGCCTGCTTCTCCCTCTCCCTCTATTACTCCCCCCGCTTATGTATGCTTGCTCTCTTTCTCTCTCTGCCAAATAAATAAAATTTTTAAAAAATTGCTCTGTTCTAGAAAGATAAAAAATTCAAATTTTTAAAAAGATTTTATTTATTTATTTGACAGACAGAGATCACAAGTAGGCAGAGAGGCAGGCAGAGAGAGGGAAAGGGAAGCAGAGTCCCTGCTGAGCAGAGAGCCCGATGCGGGACTCGATCCCAGGACCCTGAGATCATGACCTGAGCTGAAGGCAGTGGCTTAATCCACTGAGCCACCCAGGCGCCCCTCAATTTTTTTTTTTTTTTTTAATATATAGCAAAGCAAGAGAGAGAAAGAAAAAGAATTGATATGTTTGCCTGTCTCATTTGATACAGAATTTTTTGGTGGTGAATTGACAAAGACTGGCTTTTCTTGGACAAAGACTTTGTTTCCTCCTGTCCCTTTCGTTTTTCATCTGCTGGATTCCACTTCATTTTGTTTCACTTGCTCTGTTCCTATCCTCTTCTTTCTTTCTCTTCCCTCCTCCCTTTGCCCTCCCCACTGATTGCCTACCTGATGACAGCAACACGCCACATTTATCCACGGAGTCATTTCCTTGACGAGTTCAGAGCACTGTACATGCATTATCTTATTATTAATTCCTCCTATCATTTCTGTAAGACCCATTCATTACCTCTAGTTTACAAATGGGAACAAGAGACACAGAAAGATTAATCGAACTACTGGAGGATAAACAATGAATCAGTGCCAGAGCCATAAACAAAACCTGGTCTCATTGACTTCCCCCATATTAACTCTGGTCATGTTTCTCTTTTTCTTTCTAAATCGTGCCTCATTAAGTAGCGTTAACTCATCCCTGAAGTACTTTGAGGCAATCTGCCACAGTCGGCTCTGTTCTGGGACTAAGGGGCAAGGATGATGCTTTAGTTTTGTCTCTGATATTGTTTGTGAACTTGGCCTTGCGTCTTGGAGTGTTTGAGCCCTGTTTTCCCCAGATGTGTAATGGGAAATAAGCACTGGGACAGCGCTTCCTAATGTGTGACACATAAATTGGTTTTATCAATGCAGGAGTTTATTTTAAGGTGGCACATAGACAGGGTTTTCAATACATCATGCCAGCACCATCCTTGTTCATTTCTTTGAAATTCTCCTGGTGACTTCAAAGAGAAAGATTTATGTTATGCTTCTAGAGCACTTGCTAATTACATATGTAACAAAGAGTTTCAGCAGCTCTGATGCCCAGAGTGTTTTGCTATAATTTAAATGAAATAATTTATTCTTATAATGATATTGCATTCATGGTGAGGAAAATGCCTTTTCTCATTTCAGATGATGAAACAAAGGTCCTTTTTAATGTAGATTTCTATAGATTTGCGAAACAGTCAATAAAAACAAAAATAGCAAGCAATTATGTATGTGGTATATAGAAACATAAAAATATCTTTGGTTGATGTGGCTGAATTTTGGGAAGGACAGTACTACTTGACATTTTTCCATTTCTACAGCATTGGTCTGAACCAGGAGTGGTACCGTGCATTACTGTTCTTCCTTCCTTGAACCCTTTCTCTGCAACCTAATATCTCTATAACCTCAGAATGCCTCCAAGGGGGATATAGGTCTTCTTCTTGCTGATTTTGGGCTGGCTCAAGTGACTGACTTTCACAAATAAAGTGTTCACCAAAATGATTTGGCTTGGGTTTCTTGCATGTTAGCCTTTCTACCCTAAGAAGAACATGAGCCATGCTGATGTTGTTCCCAAAATGATGAAGCTCTGGGGTGCTGATCTGACCCTAAATCAAAGCCCGGACTTTAGCCGAGTAAGCCCAGCCCAGCAAAGAGCAGCAGTGAGCTCAAGACATTTTTCTTGGCCAAAAGCACCTTCAAGGGTAAAAAGAATACAAAAATTATAACAGAGAAAAAAGATGCATTACTGTTCTTTTTATCTGTGTCCTCCCTCACGGCAGATGAACAGCTCCTGACATTGCTTGTCTATTCAGGGGCGATGGTCCTGGGCAGCACAGTAGTTTACACACCATGCCTTGTGCAAGATGGTCTGTTCTCACCACTGCCCTGGTGTTTTTCTCCCTGTGGAGGCCAGTCGGGTGAGATAAATTTCTAGTGAAGTAATCAGAAATCAGCTGGACTCCATCCATGCTGGGAACATGACGCTCGTCCCTGACAACCTGGGAGCCTCCAAAGCCAATGCATTTCCCCTCCCGATCTGTCCTTGCCTCCAGGATCTCGCTCCATTACAAACGTGCTTGAAGTTCAAGAAGACACCTCTGGGTCCCTGTTCTCGGCCTTGCAGGTTTTGTGATCACGGTCGAGTGGCTTAAACATTGGGGCTGGGTATCTGTATTTGAAAAGGTAGGTGATTCTTGTCAAAAAAGTGTTACATTGACTGAAGAAGCTAATAGTTATAAAGCAATTATGAATGTGCATGTCTCACAGTCAGCATCTAAAAAAATGATATTCAGAATGGATTATTTATTTAATCTTATCTCCTATAGCCCTAAAAATGGTACCCTAAATTCGAATCTCACACGGTGATCCTCCTTGTATATTAGGACAGGACGTAAGTTTAGTATATTTGTAATTATAATTTAGAGTATGTTTTATATTTTTTCTGTTTTCTTCTGTTGATCTCACCAAATTATCCTTTGATTTAAATTGTTTTCTTTAAGGTTCCTGAACTTTCTACATAGTAATCATAACAATTGCAAACGAAGATGTGATTGCCTTCTTGTGCAATATTTATATTGCAAATTCTATTTTCTTATCTCATAGTATTAGCTCACTCTCCCAGACATTGAATAAAGTAGTGATAGTATACATTTTCTTTATTTTTCTCAGTAATCAAAGGCCTTACTATTTCACTATAATCCTGTTTACTGTTACTTTTTATGAAGAAATATCACTATTAGATACACTTCTTATCTTCTTACTTCTTATGGGTATTAATATTTATATATATTTTCCTTTATTGTGTTGAATAATTCTTTTACTATACTGTTAAATACAATTTTTACTATCCCATTATTAATTTCTTACATCTAAGATCATAAATAAAATTGGCCTATTCTTATTTTTATCATTCACCAAATATTTATTCAATACATATTAAGTTTTAGCTATTTTGCTAATTGTGAATTCAAAGGGAAACAAAATATATGTTGTGTCTGCTATTATGGAGCTTTAGTTTAACACAGGAGATTAAAATTTGATAATGCTGGAACTATATAGTGTTCTCTTGAGAATATTAGTGATAGAAGTACCAACCAACTTTAGGCAACCAATGGATTGTTCCACAAATATTTTATTGAACTTAAGACTTGATTAAGTTCAAGAGAGAGTAAAATAAAAGAAGAATGAAGGACAGAAAGTTGGGGTAGTTGAACGCATTCCAGTTGATGTTTAAGGAAAGACTGACCAGCCACCCCAAACCACAGTTGATGTTTAAGGAAAGACTGACCAGCCACCCCAAACCAGCCGCTGTAAAAGGGACACGGGGCATCATCATGGTGAAGAGTGGTGCTGCCATACAGGCTGGAGGTTTAGGCACAGACGTGAGACTACTGAAAAGCCTGGCCATGTTGGAGATTTTAGCTTGATTAAAAGTTTAATCTGCAATTGCACTACTGGGTATTTACCCCAAAGATACAGATGTAGTGAAAAGAAGGGCCATCTCTACCCTAATGTTTATAGCAGCAATGGCCACGGTCGCCAAACTGTGGAAAGAACCAAGATGCCCTTCAACGGATGAATGGATAAGGAAGATGTGGTCCATATACACTATGGAGTATTATGCCTCCATCAGAAAGGATGAATACCCAACTTGTAGCAACATGGACGGGACTGGAAGAGATTATGCTGAGTGAAATAAGTCAAGCAGAGAGAGTCAATTATCATATGGTTTCACTTATTTGTGGAGCATAACAAATAGCATGGAGGACATGGGGAGTTAGAGAGGAGAAGGGAGTTGAGGAAAATTGGAAGGGGAGGTGAGCCATGAGAGACTATGGACTCTGAAAAACAATCTGAGGGTGTTGAAGGGGCGGGGGGTGGGAGGTTGGGGGAACCAGGTGGTGGGTATTAGAGAGGGCACGTATTGCATGGAGCACTGGGTGTGGTGCAAAAATAATGAATACTGATATGCTGAAAATAAATAAAAATAAATTTTAAAAAAAGATTAACTATAATTAAAAAAAAAAGTTTAATCTGGAACCAAGTGTTACTTAATTCACAAGGCACTGAATATTTTTGAGCAAGAGAGTTGAGTAGCTAGTCCAAAAGAGCATCTGGCTCACAGGAGAGATGTGCTCTGAAGGTCTGGGTCTGGGATTAAATGCTCTGGGTGGTGATTTCTACCATCTATCGGGATGACTTTGGGGAACAGTGTAATATTTATTGCTTTATTAGCATCTTAAAATCTATGTACCCAAATTAAGGAATTCACCAACTTTTTCTCCAAAATGCTTCCCCTCCGACAGCATCACTATCAGCCCTTCACCGCATCCTACATCTCCATTTCAGTTTTCTCACCAGCATCCAAATTCTTCCTTTTCCTGGGAAATTCTTCTCATGTATAATTTCTTCTTATCTTTTCTCTTCTAACCGGGGTTGAATCTGTCATTGGTTATTCCTCACATTGTTCCCATAGCCAAATAACATGGGCTCCCAACTGCTACTCTGCGTTTCCTCAGCTCCAACATTTATATTTTAAAACTGCTAATTTCGTGGCACCTGGGTAGCTCCATCAGTTAACGGTCTGCCTTCAGCTTAGGTTATGATCTCAGGGTCCTGGATCGAGTCCCGCATCAGGCTCCTTGCTCAGCAGGGAGTCTGCTTCCCCCCGACTCTGTTGCTCCCCCTTGCCTGTGCTCTCTCTCTTTCTTCTCTCTCTGTGTCAAATAAATAAATAAAATCTTAAAAAAAAAAAAAAAAACTGTTAACTTCTTAATACAGACTGTCATTGGAAAAGCATAACAATGGTTATGGCTTTAATATATTAAAATATCAGATATTTAAAACAAGATATGAAACTATTTCAACCACAGATTCTTCATCTGACACAAAATATCTTAAGAAAATAATGCTTGCCATGTGGGATTGCTATAAAATTTGATCAGCCTTATCTTATCCTTGGTCCCTCACTCTAGCACATACACATTCTTTAATAAATTGTGGCTATTGTATCCACACATCTTTCCTTTTTTTTTCCCTCTGACAGAACTGAAATAATACAAGGGCTCTTGAATTAAGAAAAGGAACTGTTTTGGTTTAATATTTCTCAGGACCCAGCATGTGGCTCAATGGCATATAGATGCATTTAAGTTGTGCCTTTACTCTGGCCCCTTCCCCGCTATGATACTCCTGAGACGTCCACATGGAGAAATATCTCAACATCTACTTCCTCGATCTGAGTCATTGGTTTCCTGTAAGCTGTCTTCCTGACTTTTTAAGAATAAAGACCGAGGTGATCACAACATGACATGATGTGTTAAGCATCTTAACGCTCTCAACTGTGGTTATTTTAAAGTGTTTTGTCATAGTTGCCATGCCTCCCTAAAGTCTCACTGAGGCTTCTGGGAAGCTGACTGGCTACTAAACTGGTGCTCCAGGGCTCTGCTCAGTGTGACAATAAGGAGGGCATTCTAGTTAAAAGACACATGCCAATGGGAATTAAATGTTTCGTTACCATTTATTTTTCTTGGAAAGACCCACCAAGAATATTAGGCAAAGTAAAAGAAATTTAGGAATTGAAAAGTTCTCTGCTATTGAGGGCCACAAATGTAATTTTATGGCTTTATCTCAACCAATACATATTGTAGCAAAGGAGTCATGTATTTGTTATCTAAGAAAACAAAAACAAAACACTGTCCTGTTATTATTAGAGGATTTCTCCAATAGCCCTCAGAGGAGATGTGGCTGTGACTGTCCCATTCCACACAAAGTTATCGCAACTCGGAGAAAACTCTTCCCACTAATTCTATGAGATTATGTAATTCTTTTATGGTTTTTATCACATCAGCTGCCATTTGGCGCTAAATCGATAGAAGCCCTCCCTCTGGGCTGTGGTGCTGAAAGAATGCAGTCACGGCTGGTTCAAGCATCTGAAAGGAGTAGTGCCTGAATGGATCACCAACAAAGATGCTGATGGGCTTTAAAATAAGGTGAGGGGAGTCTAGAAGACCTTATATAAGATCAAATAACCCTTTGTCCCATTCTCAACCCAACCACAAGGTGTACAGAAACACAGTCCTAGGGACCCCTGGGTGGCTCAGTTGGTTAAGTGTCTGCCTTCAGCTCAAGTCATAATCCCAGGGTCCTGGGGTTATGTCCTGCATCAGGGGTCCTTGCTCAGTGGGGAGCCTGCTTCTCCCTCTCCCTGCTGCTCCCTTTGATGTGTGCTGTCTCCCTAACAGATAAATAAATAAAATCTTACGGGGTGCCTGGGTGGCTCAGTGGGTTAAAGCCTCTGCTTTCGGCTCAGGTCATGATCTCAGGGTCCTGGGATCGAGCCCCACATGTGTCGGGCTCTCTTCTCAGCGGGAAGCCTGCTTCCTCCTCTCTCTCTGCCTGCCTCTCTGCCTACTTGTGATCTCGGTCTGTCAAATAAATAAATAAAATCTTTAAAAAGAAAGAAAGAAAGACCGACAGAGAGGAAGACAGGAAGGAATGAAGGAAGGTAGAAAGAAAGAAAGAAAGAAAGAAAGAAAGAAAGAAAGAAAGAAAGAAAGAAAAGGAGAAACACAGTCATGTAGATCTGGGTGACAGACAGCTTACACAGTCTTTTATTTTCTCTTTTGTGGGTATATCTTCATCCACATCGGTGTTCCTCTAAATTCAACCTTTGGGTGCTTTTCTCATATCTGTCAATATATACTAAAAGAAAGAATAATAATGTTAATAATAACCCAAAACTTCACTTATCATCACTGTTACAAAAGTAAGATAGTTAATAGTATTTATTTTAAAATACCTTATAATGCATTTTTTTACAGTTATTACTATTTAGAAAGCTATACTGTTGTTTTACTCATCTTAGACTCTCCAGTGTGTAGCACAGTAACTAGAATATATTGTTAAAATTCAACTAGAATCATTTAAGATTAATAGTTACCGAAATAAACTGTTCTTGGTAACGCATGCCTGGCTGCAGCTTCCTTGCAATCATGCTTCTTTAAAATCCTTTTGTTTTGACAGAAAGTAAGGACCACTTCTTTCTTACAACCTCATTTATACCATAAATGTATCAGAAAATTAATTTCATAAAAGAGAGAAAATGATTAAGCTCTAATAAATGTCCACACACCTGGGAAAACGTGAATTACTGAAGTCAGAGTCTGCACTGAATCTTGAAAAACTGGGACACACTGCTTGTTACTATAGTTCGTTTAATTGAATTGCTATGATTAAAAAGGAGAGTTGCTTCATGTGAAGGCGTTTGCCTTAAGAAAAACTACACACGTGTGCTCACACACATGCACACACACACGCACTCACACACACATGCGCACAGGAGGTCTGGGCTGAAGCTCAGAATTTATCAATTCTTTGGTGTTGCAATCGCAGTGTTGCCAAAAGTAAGTCTGTGGAGTCAACTGCTGGGACTCTGGGATGGGGAGAATCTTTCCATTAGACTGGTGGTCGTAGATCTAATAGAGCACACGGAACATTTAAGTCAGGTATCCAAGTTAAAAAAAAAAAAAAAAAAAAAGCTAGCAAGCAGAGAGTTGTTTGGGGCCACTGTGGGAGTGCCACATAAAAGAGGAAGCAGAAGAGTAACAGGGTCACCCACGCAAAGCGAGTGAGGCTTCACTGCCCCGTGTCACTCTCCAGAGCGGCTTCAATGCCCAGGGCTGCAGGACCCACGACTGGACCACACTGACCACATTCCCAGTGACCTTCACCCTGTCCTGAGTTCTCTGCATTCCTGCCCAAGGCCACCCTCAGGGCCTCCCCCTCGCACACACAACTACTTGCTCCTTTCTCCCGGGACATCAGAAATTCTAGGTTGGTCCAGTCATGTTCTCCTTCTCCCACAAGCTCAGCTTGGCCTCTGGACAGGGCTGCCACCCTGTGGACGGGCACTTCATTTAGTCTCCGTTGAGCAGGCTCATGTGGGCCCAGAGCACCGTCCTGCGGTCTCGCAATTCCCCAGACTGCTGTCTTCCAAAGTCAGTAACTTGCACATTTTGTCTTTGCTTTGCACATGCTCGTTGAGGACTGTGCTTTATTTAAACTTTTTTTTTTTTTTTTAGAAACTGAAAATAAATCTCTACCAAATTTATGAATGAACCTTCACCTTAACTCATATAAACCAGCTTATAAACCGGCTGAAATATCTCTCACCTTAAGCAAATGAAAACAACCCATGTAAAACAATGACTTGTTCTGTCCTAACATGCTTCTTTTCCTTGCTCTCCTTCATAGTAACACGTGGAAATTTCTCTTCAGTCTGTCTCCGCTTCCTTGTGGCTTTAGCTCACAGGAACAAGGAGAGTGTAACCATCCCTCCAGGGAAATCATGTTTGTTAAGCTGAGATACAAACCCCATGCAGCTGTATCTGTGGTCAGTTTTCAGTGCTCATTTTACTAGAACTTTGGCATTTTCTCAGAGTTGATGATTTCCTTCTTGAAATAAAGTCTTTTCACTTAATTTCTGTACACTCCCCTACCCTATATTCATTGCCTCGTGTACAGCTGACTTTTTCCTTCGAAGGCTTCTTCTTTCTAACTTTAGAGTGCTCTGGGGTTCAGTCCCTACATGTCTTTGTACGTTACCATCCCACGGCGGTCTCATCCAGTCTCTGGCTCTGTTATTCCCCAACAAGAGACCACTGCCAAAATAATATCTTTATTTTCACTCTCTTCTGTCAATTCTAGATTCCCATAGCTAAATATCTATGCATATCTCTATATGGATTCTTGATAAACATAACTTTAAGAATACAACTTTCCTTTGATAGTTTTATTAAGGATTAACTGGAATGTAACAAAGTGCATATACTTAAAACATACAATATGACAGGACTGTGAAGCATTCACTGTAATCCGTATAATAAACACTTCCAACAGCCCAAAAGTTCCATTATTTCCCTTCAGGATTTCTTACCTTTGGTTCCTCCATGCCTATCCATTTTCTCTTCGTCTACCTGCAACAGCTGATTTATTTAGAGACTTTTATAATTTGAATTTTTTAGAATTTCATATGAATGGAACCACATGGCATGGATAACTTTTTTGGAATACTTGCTTTTACTTAGCACAGTTATTGCAACATGTATCCGTGTTTTATCATGTGCCAGTATTCCATTTTTAAAAAATTAAATCAGTTTTATAGCTAGAAATAGCTCTATTAGCTATTGTAACTACGTAACACTATTATTAAAATCGTTTTAATCTGTAAAAAAAACGTCAGTCGGATCACTATGACTTAGAACAAATGAGTCAGAGGATGGAAATAAACTACACAGGAATCTTAGTCCTGTAGAGGGTAAACCCTATCTCAAGATTCATGAACACAAAATTCTTCATCAGCCATTTAAAGCCTCTGGGAGAGCTGTTTCCCATCATTTTGCTTTTAGGAAAGTAGGAATTTCCTTATGCTGACCTGAAGTCTGCCTGTGACTACCTGTGACCCTTCCATGTTGGCCTGGCTCATTCCTCCTTTACGTGGTAGCCCTGTGGAGGCTACAAAACCAAGGCTCAGAGCAAGTTTGGTGAATCTGTGAAGTGAAGGTTCTTTATGCAGAGTGGCTTTGTCCTCCTAGAAGCCAGTGTTGTCATTCACATGAACGCTCCTCCTACAGGTGGACAATGCACTTCTGGAATAGGGTCCCTGACTGTCTTAAGGGAAAAGGCAGACTGAATGTATGGATGTGGCCTAGGGTGTTAATAACCTATGCTTCATTTTCCTTATTTATGAAATGGGAATAATTATAGTCAGCTCTGCCTATGCTTATGGAGGAAAATAAATTAAATCTTATTAGTTAACTGCTTAGAACAATGCCTGACACATAGAAAGTGCTCGTTAAAATGTAGTCATCATTATTGTTATTAGGGGTTGATGTGTGAGCTATGTGATCAATTAAGAGTGAATATTAAAACTCTGATTGTTAATGCTGTAGCAAAAGCAGAGTTTCTTTTGCTGGCTCAGAACACAGTCTCATTTGCTGCTAGCATTCCATTGCTAGGTGTAGAAATAGCTTTAGGACAAGGATACCCTAAAGGGAGGAAAGAGACAAGGTCTCTGACCGAATTCACTGAGAAGCTGGCTTGAAGTCCACATGACCTCTGTAAACTCAGAGGCATGATCTAGTAAATCCATATGATTGTGGTGATGGATACACTTATACTACTTATAACCAAAAAAAAAAAAATCTTAACTAAGTCTTTGATTTTTATCCCACTTCTTTTTACAACACATTCAGTTGTTGATTTCATTTTACCATATCCAGATCCATAATTGTGGTTACAAAGAGCAGAGAAGTTCTTTCATGAATAACTCAAGGAACTGATTCTAAGAGTATCATTTAATGTCCAGAGGAGGAAAACATGTTCTCACGATGAAAATGGAAGTTAGAAAATGGAGAAGGTTGGGCATAATGTAGTTTCACATAAGGGCACACCTACCTCCCAGAAGTATACCATTATGTACGTATGTTTTAAATGACTCTTATAGGTGATTTCTTATTGCATTATTCTCCTAAATCTGTGAGGGGTAAATGTGCGTGTGTATGTGTGTGCGCAGAGGTGTGTGCGCGTGTGCGTTTCCTATGGTTTTTGGAGGATTTGTTGATATCTTTTGAAATTCATATCTTTTGATTTGCTTTTCTTCTTAGTTTAGGAATTTGGGACATATTTATGCAGCACATCTCTGTGAACAATACCTTAATAAACCCCAGCTGAGATGTTACAAACCATGTTAATATTAATGAAAAAGAACCAGAAGATGAATACAAACTATACGCTTACATCCCGGAAGAAAATGAAATTTGTAGCCCACCCACAGCTCTGCAGACCTTTAGTATCTTAGACACAGGCTTTTCTTGTCTGCTGAAAGCACTATTTGAAAATAACTATGTCTGAATAGTTAAGAGTGGATAATGTAAAGTCAGTGGCT
Organism: Mustela lutreola; assembly: GCF_030435805.1. NCBI lineage: Eukaryota > Metazoa > Chordata > Mammalia > Carnivora > Mustelidae > Mustela > Mustela lutreola. The sequence continues at coordinate 6,032,067 of NC_081292.1, read as the reverse complement.
CATATGATAATATGAGCCAATTGAAATGTTCTTTATGCTGATACAATCATTACCATCAGAGATGATAGCTATTGATTGTTTACTCTATGCCAGGTCCTGTAATAGGCACTTCACTCTCAGTATCTCATCTAGTCCTCATGATAGCCATCGTGGCATGGTATAATTTTATCTATTCACCTATACTTCCTAGAAGAGAAGACGGAGGTTCGGGTTGGTTACCTAATCTGTGCAGATTCATAAAGCTCAAAGTGTCATAGTTTAAAATTTTTGACCCTTTTCCTACTAAAGGCTGGGGTGTATTTTCTTTCCTTGAGTCAAAGGGAGCTCTGTTTATCTGTTGAATAATGAAATACAGAAAAATTATGTCACCAAGGCTCAGTTCTTAGGTATTTTAGAAACTGGTGGCTTGAAAGTTGCCTTTTGGAATATTCACTCTTGAATGACTTGCTGTGGGGAAAACAGTACTAGATTAATTCTGTAAGTCCGGAGACCACCACATGAGAAAGCCAAGCCATAAGAGGAGGTCCTGGAGAATGAAATAGCAAGAGGAAACAGAGAAGACAGGGAAGCACTAGAAATGAGAGACAAGAAGCCACTTTGGACTTCACTTTTTTTTTTTTTTTTTTTAAGATTCTATTTACTTATTTGACAGAGAGAGATCACAAGCAGGCAGAGAGGCAGGCAGAGGGTGGGGGGGGGGGAGCAGGCTCCTCTCTAAGCAGAGACCCCCCACGTGGGGCTTAATCCCAGGACCCTGAGACCATGACCTGAGCTGAAGGTAGAAGATTTAACCCACTGAGCCACCCAGGTGCCCCCACTTTGGACTTCAGATGGCCTGTGGGAGCCCATGATCATTAACTCAGCTGACCTTTTTGTGAATGTCTGAAATACAACTTCATGAGGAAACCTAAGATGTATCTTAAACCATGAAATTTGAGGAGTTGTTTTTTTTTGTTTGTTTGTTTTTTAATGATATATCATAAAGCAACTGGAATATAATTTGGTCCCTGGATTCATGATTCTGCTTTAAACAGTGGCATTGTCTTTGGGTCTGGTCAGAACACTGAACCCAGGCTTGAGGTCACTGGGGGCGAGGGCTCGAAGTATCACTGAGAGGAGGGGAAAAGATGAACAGTTCTGCATGGTGGGAAGGTCAGCAAATTTGTCACAGGTGGCTGTCCCAGGAACTGGTGGATGTGGCTCAGGATATTTTTTAGGCAAAATGGTGAACGTTCTAACTGATTCCTTATAGATATATATGAAAAGGTGAGCTACAGATAGATACATTAAAGTACCTATTTGATGTTTGAATAGAGTTTACAGAGGATATAAGTGGCTTGAAACATAAAACTGTTGCTCAGCTCTGCTCTTTTCAATGAGCAAATAATCTCAAAATAAGACATGGCCCAAGAGATAAGATCAAATTGGGAGTATTGCCAGTAATTTGACATGTAGTCCAAGGTAAAATTTGAATCAATGATATTCTGTCAAACCATTTGATGAAACTTCAAAAAAGTTTACAGTTACTTCAAAGACCATCTTAATTAAATAAAATAATCTTCTGTTCATGATCTCATTGTACCAGCAGCAGAATGGCTGAGAACAAAGACCAGGGGACACACTCAGGATCCATTATCCTGAGCATTCAGAGTCTCTTTTGGGAGGTTCCTCTGTGGCAAACATTAATGAAACTAAAGAGCTCTACCTTTGTGCCACTCTTTTCTCATAATTCCATACACATGACTCTTCCCGAAACATCCATGTCTCTGGTCATCATCTACTGCCTCCTTAAGGCTAGTGACTGCACAGTCAAGCCATCCGCCACTGACAAGGAGTCTGTGTATTTGTGGCTTTAAGCCGTTTCTGTTTCTCCTTCATTCATAGTGAATGAACAAGTTTGCTTCTTAGCACAGTGCCCAGCGGGAGGATCCCCTCCACCACAGTCCCTGAGAATCACCCCAGAGTAGGGCAGGAGGGCTGCTGCTGTTCATTGTTGGCTCCAGAGAACATTTCAAGCGGTGAACTAGGTCCAAATTTTATTCTCCTATCAGTTGGCCTTTGGAAAATTGTCATGAGACCATGGAAGTTTGTTAAATTAACATGTAGTTGATTAAGACATTTCCACAGAGGTAGGGGCAGAGAGTAATGGTCTTTTTATTTCTGCTTTAGGCTGAAAGATTTAATAAAAATATGATGTCTCAGAACCTAACTCAGTAACCAAAATCTTTTTGATAATTTCTAACAAGAATTTTATTAAATCAACGTCCAAATATAGTTTTTAGAATCAAGTTAATTACACTAGAGGAAATAAGATTAGTGCTTCACATTAGGGATATTCTGTCCCTAGATTCTTACCAAGAAACATAATGGGGTGACTTATTTCAGCCCAGATGCTAATTCAACATGTTTCTATCTTTGCCTGGGTCTCTACTGCTGACCTTCATCTCTCCAATTCTTTATCTCTCATTTTGTCTTTGGCACCAAATTGTTTTGGACGAGCAAACAATACAATCTAAGTTATTATAAACATAGTTTGGGTTTAAAATACAACAGAAAAAGTGGAAATTGACAGGGTTAGAACATGGTGAGTCTCTGACCTCTCCCACCTGCATGACTTTGGCTGGTGTCTTCGCACCTATGGACTTGAGAAACTCCTCTGTAAATGGACATAATGACATCTGCCGGGGTTAGCGTATAACATGTGGCACTGAATAAATAAGAACTGATAGAGAAAACTTCTTGTAATTTGTGAAACAAATATATTTACCATTTTTGCAGATTGAATATGTTTTTATCTATCAGTACAAAAAATAAGGGTATTACAAAGTCAATGAACACTATAAACAACATTCTGTGAAAAAGAATTATTTAAGGTTTTATTTATTTATTTGACAGACAGAGATCACAAGAAGGCAGAGAGGCAAGCAGAGAGAGAGAGGAGAAAGCAGGCTCCCTGCTGAGCAGAGAGCCCGATGTGAGGCTCAAACCCAGGACCCTGGGACCATGACCTGAGCCGAAGGCAGAGGCTTTAACCCACTGAGCCACCCAGGCACCCCCCCCTTTTTTTTTTTGGTTTGTTTTTAAGGTATAAATTCTTAGCCCATGAGAATAGTCTTAAATTAAAACTTTACGTTAATTTCAAAATTACCAGTAAATTAATATAGATCTCTGCATACTTGATACATGACAATATTTTATTTTGGAATGAGTTTTATTTGTGAATAAAATGAAAGTATATCCATGCATCGTATAATTTCTAGATGTCAGTATTTCCATCTGGCATCTTCTCAATTTTTTGAATTAACTGAAATAATGTATGGAAGTATTTAATGCTATGCTCTAGAAAGCCTAGCTATCATTATTATTAGAATCCAATATTTTTGGATGGCATCAGTACTTAACAGTTATCTAGCTGACCTAATCCAGAAGTATTAGTGGACTGAAATAAAAAAAACCTTAGTATTTAAAAATTTAGCCTCATAGACTTGTAGGAGTTAGAATAAGGACCACCGGGCGCCAGGGTGGCTCAGTGGGTTAAGCCTCTGCCTTCAACTCAGGTCATGATCTCAGGCTCCTGGGATCAAGGCCCACATCTGGCTCTCTGCTCAGTGGAGAGCCTACTTCCTCCTCTCTCTCTCTCTCTGCCTGCCTCTCTGCCTCTGATCTGTCAAATAAATAAAATGTTCAAAAAAATTTTGGAATAAGGACCACTACTTCACCCAAAATGGCTGTGTCCTAATCCCTAGAACCTGTGAAATATTTTACCTTATGTGGTGAAAAGGACTTCAAAGATGTGATTACATGAAGGGTCTAGAGTTGGGAATATTTCTCCAAGTTATCCAAGTGGGCCCAGTGTTACCACAAAGGTCTTATACAAGGGAGGCAGTGGAGTCATCATGAAAAGAGACTTGATGGAAGCGGAGGTCCGAGATTTGAAGAAGTGTGTTGGTTTGAGTATGAAAGGGGGCCCTGAGCCAAGGCCTGTAGATGGCCCCTGCAAGGTGGGAATGACCGAGAATGGATATTGCCCTCAAGCCTTCGGCATGAATGCAGCTCTGCCAGTGCCCTGATTTTAGCCACGTGGGCCCCATGTCAGATATCTGGTCTCTAGAATTGTAAGATGATAAATGTGTGTTGCTTTAAGCCACTGAATGTATTGAACCCTCACAGCAGCAATAGGAAACTAATACAAAACCTTTACTGATTATTGAATTCCCACTGTGTGCCAGGCACCACTTAAAGAAGAACCACTTCTGTTCTTATGAAAACCATTTGGTTTCTAAAGCTTTCCATTTACTTGAGGTGCAATTTCAAAAGCAGTCTATCTGTCATGTAAACAGGAAATAATACTCTCACGTATATTGTGGATTAATTCTTTCTGGATATTCTGAACACTTTGACCATTTTAAGTGGATCCTACATAAATTACATATTATAGATCTGCAATGAAATGTAATCACTAACTTTAATTTGTATCCATGATTTCAGTTTAATCAATTGAAAAAAGCCATAATATTACTCTTGAATTTATTGGTTATATTATAAGGCTAGAGTAAAACTGAGCAATAAATTTCCTTAAAGGAGGCAATTCTTAACAAGGCACTAAATTTTGATAAACATGTTACAAATTAGAATGTGGTTATATGTTAAATAACCAATTTTACAACCCAAATGAGTTGCTAATGCGTACTTTTTCTTTAAACTAATAGGTAGTCAAGTATGTCTGTACATTGATTCTGAGACAGAATATTGATATTTTCCTGTTTAATGAAACACTTGATTGTTTCTGTCTCAGGCACTGGCTGCAAAGGAATATTAATCATTTAGGAAAACCTGCTGAAAACGTCTCAGTTTCAGAATAAGCTAGGTTTATCATTAACTGAAATTTGTGTAGTGCTTAATAAAGAACTTGTCCACATATTATGTAAGTTGATACCCCCCACTCCGTGACCTTTTCTATAGATGAGGAAATTTAGCTTTAGGTAAGTCGTAAGATTTTCCTGAAGTTATAAAACTTATCCATAACAAGTTCATGATCTGAAGTGAGTTATTTTGATTACAGAGTAATCAAACCACCCTCAAACCATCCTATTTCTCTGACTTCAATCATTCACATGAGCATCGCTTCCAGGATGCTTTAGTTTCTCTGCATGCCTCTTCATTATGATTTTTTTTAAGATTTTATTTATTTATTTGACAGAGAGAGAGGTATCACAAGCAGGCAGAGAGGCAGGCAGAGAGAGGAGGAAGCAGGCTCCCTGTTGAGCAGAGAGTCTGATGTGGGACTCGATCCCAGGACCCTGAGACCATGACCTGAGCCGAAGGCAGAGGCTTAACCCACTGAGCCACCCAGGCGCCCCTCATTATGATTTTTAAAATAAATCCATTAATTCGTTTTGAATTTGTTTGCCTCTACCATGTTGCTAGGGCTCCCACTAACACCCTTATCACAACGTCACCCGGTTTCCTTTCTGCCGTGTTTGCTTGTCGGTCTCCGTCAGATCTGAACTACCTGCAGGCATGGAGGCTGGCTATCTTCCTCATCCGGTTGTTTTTGTCTCTGGCACGTAGTATGTTTTTAGTATGTTTAGTAAGTCTTTTTTTTAGAACAGTTTTAGAGTCACAACAAAGTTGAGAGGAAGGTGCAGAGATTTCCCATCTGCCTCCTGCTCACGTACATACAGCTTCCCTCAATTTCAGAATCTCCCACAAGAAGGGTGCATTAGAGTTTACTCTTGGTATACTTTCTATGGGTGTGGACAAATGTATAGTGACATACATCCACTATTATTATGTCCCGCAGAGTATTTTCAGTGCCCTAAAAATCCTCTGTGCTCTATTCATCCCCTTACCCCAAACCTACGGCACCACTAATCTTTTAATTGTTGCTATTGTTTTGCCTTTTCCATAATGTTAGATAGTTAGAATCATACAAGATGTAACGTTTTTATATTAGCTTATTTTACTTCGTAGTGAGCATTTGAGGTTCCCCTATGACTTTTCATGGTGTTTATTCTTCTCAAGTGTACACTGTGGTGATTCAACAGCTCTGTGGAATCTTAATCCCCTTCACCTATGTCACCTGTCCGCCACCCACCTCCCCTCTGGGAATGACCCGTTGTTCTCTGTATTTACTAGTCTGTTTGTTCATTTGTTTTGTTTCTTAAATTCCACATATGAGTGAAATCATATGGTAATTAGCTTTCTCTGACTGACTTTTTTTTTAATATAAAGATTTTATTTATTTGATAGAGATCACAAGTAGGTAAAGAGACACACACAGAGAGAGAGGAAGGGAAACAGGCTCCCCGCCGAGCAGAAAGCCCTATGCGGGGCTTGATCCCAGAACCCTGAGATCATGACCTGAGCTGAAGGCAGAGACTTTAACCCACTGAGCCACCCAGGCGCCCCCTCTGACTTGGCTTATTTTGCTTGGCGTGATGTTCTCTAGATCCATCCACATTGTTGCAAATACCAGGTATCTGGTATTTATCTAAATATCTACATCTTCTTTATCCATTCATTTACTGGTGATACTGAGGCTGCTTCCCTAATTTGGTTATTGTGGATAATACTACAACAAACACAGGAATACATATCTCCCTTCAAATTAGTGTTTTCATAATCTTTGGGTAAATACGCCGTAGTGTAATTATTGGGTCATAGGATAGCTCTGTTTTTAATTTTTGGAGGAACCTCCAACTATCTTCCACAGTGGTTGCACCAGTTTGCGTTCCCATCAACTGTGTCCTTGCCAACACTTGTCATTCTTGAGCTTTTATTTATTTATTTATTTATTTATTTATTTTTTTATTTTAGGCATTCTGACAGGTGTGAGATGGTATCTGATTGTGGTTTTGATTTGTATTTCCCTGATGGTGAGTGATGTTGAGCATGTTCACGTGTGTCTATTGGCTACCTGTATGTCTTCTTTGGAGATATTTATTCCTGTCTCCTGCCCATTTTTAAATAGATTATTGTTTTGGGGCCATTGAGTTGAATAAGTTCTTTATATATTTTGGATACTAACCCTTTATCTGATATGTCACTTGCAAGTATCTTTTCCCATTCATTAGGTTGTCTTTTAGTTTTGTTGATTGTTTCCTTCACTGTGCTGAAGGTTTTTGTTTTAATATAATCCCAATAGTTTATTTTTGCTTTTGTCTTCCTTGCCTCAGAAGACACATCTAGAAAAGTGTTGCTATGAACACTGTGAAAGAAGTTCCTGCCTGTGTTCTCTTCTGGGATTTTTATGGCTTCAGGTCTCCCATTTCAATCCTTAATCCATTTTGAGTTTATTTTGCATATGGTGTAAGGAAGTGGCCCAGTTTCATTATTTTGCATGTCGCTGCCCAGTTTTCCACTACCATTTGTTGAAGAAACTATCTTTGTCCCATTGTCTATTCTTTCTCCTTTTGTCAGAGATTAATTGATCTTATAACTCTGCATTTATTATTGGCCTTTCTATTCTGTTCCATTGATATATGTGTCAATTTTTGTGACAGTACCATACAGTTTTGATTACAGTAGCTTTGTAAGATAACTTGAAGTCTGAAATTGTGATGCCTCTAGTTTTATTTTTGTTTTTTTTTCAAGATTGCTTTGGCTATTCAGAGTATATGTGGTTCCATACAAGTTTTAGGATTGCTTGTCTTATTTTTGTGAAAAATATTATGGGTATTTTGATAGGGATTGCATTAAATCTGCATATTGCCTTGGGTAGTATACACACTTTAACAATATTTACTCTTCTAACCCACAGCCTACAATGGAATGTCTTTCCATTTCTTTGTGTCATCTTCAAATCTTTTCATCAGTGTTTTATCATTCTCAGAATACAGTTCTTTCACCTCTTTGGTTAAGTTTATTCCTGGGTATTTTATTATTTTTGGTGCAGTTGTAAATGGGGTTGTTTTCTTAATTTCTTTTTGCTGTCTCATTGTTAGTGCATAGAAATGCAATGGATTTCACTACATTGATTTTTGTATCCTTCAACTTTACTGAATTTATTTATTAATCCTGGTAGTTTTTGGTGGAGTTTAGGGTTTGCTATATATAGCATTATGTCATCTGAAAATAGTGACAGTTTTATTTTTTCCTTACCAATTTAAATGTGTTTTACTTCTTTTTGTCTTCTGATTGCTCTGTCTAGGACTTCCAGTACTATGTTGAATAAGTGTGGTAAGAGTGGACATCTTTGTCCTATTCCTGACTGTAGGAGAAAAAAATCTGTTTTTCCCCCATTAAATATGATGTTAGCTGTGCATTCTTTATATAAGGCTTTTTATTGTGGTGAGTTATGTTCCCTCTGAACCTACTTTGTTGAGGGTTTTGTCATGAGTAGAGGTTGTACTTTTCACATGCCTTTTCTAGATCTATTGAAATGATTATATGGTTTTTATCCTTTTTATTGTTGATGTGCTCTATCACATTGATTGGTTTACAAATAATTGAAGCATACTTGCATCTCAGAAATAAATCTCACTTGATTGTGGTGAAAGATCTCTCTTACTGTTGGATTTGAATTGATAATATTTTGTTGAAGATTTGCATCTATGTTCATCAGAGATATTGGCTTGTGATTCCTTTTTTTTTTTTTTTTTTTGTGGTTGTGTCTTTATTTGCTTTTGGTGTCAGGGGCTGGCCTCACAGAATGAATTTAAAAGTTTTCACGTCTCTTCTGGATTTTGAGAGTTTGAGAAAAATAGATATTAGCCCTTCTTTAGGTTTTTGGTAGAATTCACCCGTGAAGGCCTCTGGCCCCAAATTTCTGTTCAGTGGGAGGTTTTTTTTTGATTAGTGATTCAATTCTTTGCTGTAACCGGTCTGTTCAGAGTTTCTATTTCTTCTTGGTTCAGTTTTGGAAATTTATATGTCTCCAGGAATTTATCCAATTCTTCTAGGTTGTCCGATTTGTTGGCCTACAATTTTTCATATTTTCTTACAATCCTTTGTATTTCTGTGGTGTCACTTGTTATTTCTCCTCTTTCACTTCTGCTTTTATGTATTTTTTTTCTTATGAGTCTGCTTAGGATGATCAGTTTTGTTGTTCCTTTTGAAGAAGCAGCTACCGGTTTCATTGAATTGTTCTGTTGTTTCTTTTTTAGATTCTATATTATTTATTTCTGCTCTAATTGTATTATTTACTCCTTCTGCTGATTTGGGGTTTTGTTTGTTCTTATCCTGCTTCTTTAGATATAAGGCTAAGTTGCTTATTTCAAATTTTCTTAGTCCTTGAGGTAAGCCTATATTGATGCAAAGAATGTTGCTGTAGGGGCACCTGGGTGGCCCAGTGGGTTAAGCCTCTGCCTTCGGCTCAGGTCATGATCTCAGGGTCCTGGGATCGAGCCCCGCATCGGGCTCTCTGCTCAGCAGGAAACCTGCTTCCCTCTCTCTCTCTCTCTCTCTGCCTACTTGTGATCTCTCTGTCAAATAAATAAATAAAATCTTAAAAAAAAAAATGTTGCTGCATCCCAGAGATTTTGGACCATTATATTTTCATCTCCATTTGTCTCCATGTAATTTTTTATATCTCCTTTGGTTCCTCTGCTGACCCGTTCATTGTTTAGTGACACGTCATCTAACCTCGGTATATTTGTCCTCTTTCCAAATTTTTTCTTCTGGTTGATTTTTAGTTTTATAATGTCGTAACCAGAAAAGATGCATGGTGTGACATGGATGCTTTTTAGTTTGTTGAGACTTATTTTGTGGTCTAATATGTGATCTATGCTGGAGAATTTTCCATGTACACTTGAAAGAATATGTGTTCCACTGTTTTAGGATAGAATGTTCTGAATACATCTGTTAGATCCATCTGTTCCAGTGTGTCATTCAAAGCCACTATTTCCTTTCTGATGTTCTGTTTGGATGATCTATTGATGTAAGTGGATTGATAATGTCCCTCTATTATTGTATTACTATCAATTAGTTTCTTTATGCTTGTTATTAATTGTTTTATGTATTTGGGTTCTCCCATGTTGGGTGCATAAATATTTAGAATTGTTATTTCGTCTTGTTGGTTTTTTCCCCTTTATTATTATACAATGTCCTTCTTTATCTCGTCTTACAGTCTTTGTTCTAAAGGCTACTTTGTATGACATAAGTATTGCTATCCTGGTTTTCTTTTGACCTGTTGACATGATAAATGTTTCTCCATCCCCTCACTTTCACTCTGCATGTGTCTTTAGGTCTGAAATGAGTCTCTTGTAGGCAGTATAGAGGGGGATCTTGTGTTTCGTTTGTTTGGTTGGTTGGTTTGCTGTAAAGATTGTATTTATTTGTTTGAGAGAAAGAGATAGAGAGCAAGTACAGCAAGGGAGAGGGGCAGAGGAGAGTGAGAAGCATACTCCCCGCTGAGCAGGGAGCCAGACACCGGTCTCCATCCCAGGATCCTGGGATCATGACCTGAGCCAATGGCAGATGCTTAACCAACTGAGCCACCCAGGTGCCCCCAGGGTGGAGGGAGAGGGTCTTTTCTTTTTAGTTCACTCAAAAGTCACCCTATGACTTTTGACTGGAGCATTTCATCCATTTATATTCAAAGTAATTATTGATAGGTATGTGTTTATCCCCATTTTGTTACTCATTTTGTGGTTGTATTTAAAGTTCTTCTCTGTTCCTTTCTTCTCTCCCTGTTTTCTCTAATGATTCGCTTTCCTTAGTGATGTACTTGGATTCCCTTTTCTTTATTTTTTTCATATCTATTATCAGTTTTTGATTTGTGTTTACTGATGTGGGAACCAAAAGGAAAAGAAAAATTAAATTTCCGTACTACCTAGAGCCCACTGGCAAGTCCTTGAGAAAAGCAGAATGACATTCCTCTAGGAATTCAGCTGCCTTGATGTCAATAATTTGCTAAGGGCAAAAGGAAATCTTAACCTAATCCCCATGAACCTGTATATCTGCTTTGATATATACAAATTCCTTTATCTCTACCCCCAACACCCCAAGATACATGGTGGCCATCATCTGAAGAGTCTCATGACTAGGGTTTTATTAGACAGTGATAAATGACCTTTTCCTAACAGTAGCTAGCCCCCTCAAGGTCCTGCAGCCTTGGTTCCAAATCTGTTGGTTCCAAACTCGTGTTCTCCCTAACCCACTCCCAAGCTGAAAGTATATAGTGGGCCACTCCTCATGACTCCAGTGCAGCTCTTTCTGCCCACGGGTCCTGTCTCCGTGCGTCAGTAAAACCACCTTTTTGTACCAAAGATGTCTGAGGAATTGTTTGTTGGCCATCGGCCCTGAACCCCAGCATCTTTCCTGTGTCAGTCACCATTAGGTTAGTACATAACATTTTCTGCTTATAGCAGTCTATTTTAAGCTGATGGTCCTTTGAGTTTGAACCCATCGTTTACTGCTCTCCCCACCACATTTTAGGTATATGGTGTCATGCTTTACGTCCTTGTATTTTGTGAGTCCCTAGACTCATTTTACAGATAGACTTAATTTTACTGCTTTTGTGCTTTCTACATATTTTACTGTTAGTTATGGTCTTTCCTTTCTATCTGGCTAAATAAATGTTGATGGAAAATTATACATATGCGGATTAATTTCTGTAAGATAATTTAAAATGTAGATACTAAACAGCATTGATGCTACTATGCTTTGCTAAATGACTTGCTCCACTGTCATTTATCTGTGGGGACTTTATTTCTTTTTGAATAGGAAGATTATTGATTGTTTAAGAGAGATTAGCACTGAACTGAGACCTTCATTAAAACTATGTGATTTTTGGTATTTAATGGTGTTTCCTGCTACCTAGAATTATATTGTGGACAGCAAATGGTTTTTATTTCTCATTTTGGAAAATACCATAATTCATATTACTAATTCCCTTTGCCTGATGCATATTTATTCCAGGATTAATATGTGGTGCAAACTTCATGAAAACAGCATAAAAGTGTTGGTTGTAGTCTGTTAATACATTTTTTTTCACTTATTCAATACATTTTTTTCCAAAATATTCAAAAAGATATTATAGATATCTGTTATAGAGTTTGGCAGATTTGGTCTGTGGGCCAAATCTGGCCTGCCATCTGTTTTTATAAATAAGCTTTTACAAGGTCTTAGCTGTGCCTACGTATTTACAAAGTGTATATGATTGCTTTCAATTCTGCAGTGGCAAATTGAGTAGTTTCAATAGATACTGTATGGTCTGCAACCCTAAAATATTACTCCATGGCCCCCTTACACAAAAAGTTTGTGGTAAAAAAGATACCAAAAATAATAGTATTTTTCTATGTTCAAGAGACAAGCCTGAAAATAATTGTATGCTCATATATTCAGATATTCATAAGTGAAATATGTTGTAGGGTATGGCAAAAGAGATTGGGTAGAGATTACTGTCATCTTCAGGCCTGAGTAATATATGATAAAAGGAGTTGTATTTAGCTGAATCTTCAAATGTGTGAGGGGTTTTGCAGGATGAGTCGAAAGAAGATATGCAACCCGAATGGAAAGATAGGCTTTCTAAAGAGTGACTTTTTTCAGCAAGTATCCAAAGCAACAACAAAAACCAATAATAATTTAAGCAGAATAAGGGTTTACACTTTTCATGTAATGAGAAATTGGGAAGAAGCAAATTCTGATTTGTTTTGTTTTGTTCTGTTTCTGTAGCTCAATGGGATCAGCAGGCTTCTGATTCCCTTGACTTTTCAAATTCTCCTGTGATGCCTCAGGCAGAACACAGAAGGAATCAGAGAGGAAAGCATGACACCAGGGACACATATCACTCTTCACACTTTGCTCAGAGCATCCCTGTGACCCTGTCTTTATAGTTCACTGGAGAGACAAGCTTCATTGGACTATCCCTAGCTCCAAAGGAGGTTAGGAAGAGGTCTCAACTTTGGAGAGCATATTACCCATCTTTATGGTGGAGCCTGGCACATAGTGCTAAATGCGTGTTGAATTAGAAAACCAAGAGTGTCCACCACAGACATTTAAGGAAAGGGAAGTATCAGAGAACATGGACCACATCAGTGGTTAAGCAGTGGGTTAAAGCCTGGATAGTATGGGCACACCAAAAAGGGAGCTAAGATCAGCCAGTTGTGTTGCTGCTGAAAGTACTATCTCAGAATGTTGCATGTCCTTGTTTGGGGTGGCGGGGGGACTCTAACTGCAAGCTGACATGGTCCTGGCAGTCAGGGAGTTCTTTTCAAGGGCTAGCTACAGCAATCCCTGCAGTTCACTCATTACTCGATTTGGCTTCCATAAGAGCCCTGGGTCAAGCTGACATAGTCCTTGAGCTCCTCTGTAAATATGCTTGAGAAAACTCTCTTGTTTTGAAGCAAGGTGGTCATGTGGGACTTGTGGTCCTCCAACCTCAAGCTCCTTGATAAACATTCTTGTTATTGAACTATAAAATAAAATCTCTTATGCATGTTGGGGCTTCACTGGGTCATCAGCCCATGGAGACCTCCCAATCCCAGCTTTCTGTCTCTTGTTTTACTTAATTCCCCACCGTTCTCTCTCAGTCTTCCCTGGACTCCTTGCATTGGTCCTCGACACTTGTGTGAAGCAGGGACTCCATCTTGTTGATGGATAATCATCAAATCATTACCAACCCTATCATTAACACAATTCACTAGGTCGATGCTCTGTAAGAGAGCTCTATCTGAAACATTGTTCTAAGCCATGTTCAGGGAAAGGTCCTTATTTTTGAGGTCTGAAGTTTTTCTAATTTTCGTACCGTTCACTAAGAAAAAGAATACACTGGAACAGATAAATGATAGATTAAAAAAAAAAAAAGTGGGTATTTATTTAGAATGAGACAGATGTTTGAACAACAAATATCAAACGTGAGAAATACTACAAACATCAAAATCTCTATTAAAATAGCATCTTAGGGGGCACCTGGATGGCTCAGTGGGTTAAAGTCTCTGCCTTCGGCTCAGGTCATGGTCCCAGGGTCCTGGGATCGAGCCTCACATTGGGCTCTCTGCTCAGTAGGGAGCCTGCTTCCCTTCCTCGCTCTCTGCCGGCCTCTCTGCCTACTTGTGATCTCTGTCTGTCAAATAAATAAATAAATGATTTTTTAAAATAATATCTTAGTTAACTATCTATGAGTTCTGTATTGTGCATTTAATCGTTTATGATACTGCAGAAGAGAATGTCTTTCTAGTGTCAGGCACTCTGAGACGTATTTATATTTCGATGGGACTCCTGGCTCTATTCCATAGTATCAGGGAGTTTGCAGACAATATGAAAGAGGTATTCCTGGAAGCCATTCCTTCCCCAGGATGTCTACCATAACTTCATCTGCGCAGAGTGATCGCATATCACAAAACCCATTGCAGTAAGCTGTACTTCACCTCTTCTCACCTAGGTCCTCAAATATCTCTAGTCATAGGAAGTGTATGTAAGGAAGTGAGAGGGCAAAGAGACAGTAGTTTTAACCAAAACTGAAGTTAAAACATATTACTTTAAATGTAAGACCATGTTAAGATGATGTTAGGCTCCTGCCAGCCTAGAAGGGACTCCTGCCTGTGAGGGACTCTGTTGCTTGAGGTACATACATCAGCTTCGTGGGAAAGCTGCCGCAGGTTAAGCAATCACAAATCTTGAAAATAACATTGAATGACATGAATATTTAAAGATGAGGAAAGAGAGAAGTCACATCCCTATAATAGGAAGGGGACTTAATGTGGAATCCTCTTTCCCTGTAACAAAAAAGTAAAGAAAGGGGCATTTGGTAATAGTCATTGATAGAGAAAGCCCCCTGGCCTGCCCATTTCCTTTTACATGTTCCTAAGCTTTTACATAAATTCTGTGGGAGAACAAAAGGTCAAATGGCAAAAGAAGGAGAAAAAAAGAGAAGGAAGAAAGCTCAGATATTACCAGGACAGACAATTTCTGGGTGATCTGCAAAGTAGAATATCTTTCATTTTTCCTTAGTAAAGGTTGTGCGCTTATGCTCCTGAAATGATCATTTCCCACCTTTTTATTAAACTAGTGAGAACTTGTCAGTAATGTAATTAAGTACGATTTGTTGCCTTAATAACTCAACAATGATGATAGCTGAGAAAAAACTCAGAAAAGACAGAAAAGAGTTTGTTCTTGCTCAACTGAATGGAGCCCAGAGGCTTAAATAACCTTAATGTACTTTGAGGAGAAATTTGACTGTGATTAAGACCCGCTTCAGAGATGGATTTTGGCACATTCTGGCTACAGGTTGAAAATGCTTTATCTTGTTCAATTTCTCTCCCAACTCATCAAAGCTAGGCTGGGCAGAAACTTCTTTAGAGCTTCTATTTTCAGTTCATCCTTGTACTTTTACAAAATTAATTTTGTCTTAAAATTAATTGAGACAGCCACACCTTCAGGCTGCCTCTGCATTGGAAATCGAGATTTACAAGAAAAAACATTCTCCAGAGTTCTGTTTTCTTCTTTGTGGTCCAAGAATCCAATAATAAATGCTTAATGGACCTTGGCCATGAAGCTGGCCAAGGTTCCCCACCCTGGACATGCAGAGAAGGTAGCATAGAACTTCTATCCTTAAGGGATTATCTGCAGTAAAGGTATGCATATGGGGGAAAGGGGAAAATAGGAGTGAATAAACTTATTCTCTCCTGGGTCACTGATGTCTTACTTTTAATTAAATAGAGTTCAATGTTTGATCATCATCCAGTTTTAGATTCTAACAATTAATTATTGTTAGCCTATTTGAAATTCTCTTCTTTCTGGCATTCTGTTTGTCTGTGGGGACAGATTATGATCGCCTTTTCTTTTGGATTTTCACCTGCCTCTCTGGACACTCCTCAGAATCTTCCTGAGGTTCTACTTTTTGTGCCTCTGAAATATTGAAATTCTGAGCGTTCCATTTCTCTCTATCCTGACTATTACATTAGGAGAATTCTTTCATTTATGTATGTTAATTTGCAGTCAAGTTATAATTCATCTCGAAGTACTGTCTCTAGTTAAAATCCTATCCTAACATTCACAATGTTTGTTAAAGTCTGTACTTGGACATTCCCAGTACACTTAAAACTCAGCAAAATGAACTTGTAATTGTCCCTCCTTCTCTCAGATTACCTTTCTTAATAAATGGCATTTCTAACTCCCCTATGTCCCTCAGTGACTCACATTCAATTAATAAATCTTAGTGATTCTACCTCCTAAGGAGTCTGCAACTCTGTCCACTTCTGTCCACCCCACTGCCACTAGCCCAAGGCCACTGAGCTATAATATTGCAGTGCCCTCAAACTATCCTTCCTTCCTCCTGCCTGGGCTCTTTCAAATCATTCCTCTGCCACACCCAGAGATAGTTTAAGGGGCCATGCAACATCACTGATTCATATACTTCAATGCTTTCCTTTTGCCTCAGGAAAAACATCTAAGCTCTGGCACTGGCCTAATAGGGACCAGAAGATCTGGTGTCTTCATGCCTCCCCTCCTAGCTTCCACACCCTTTCCCATCCTCCAGCAAAGCTGGCTTTAGCAGGACCTTTCATCCACTTGCTTCCAGTTGTCATGGGCTTTACTATGGTGGGAAAGTTGACAATTATGGGTTGGAGTCTTATGTGTCCCACATAAGACTTGCTAACTTATTCCTTAGCTATAAATCCTTCTGAAAGACTAACTCAGACTAACACCCCTTCCTTGATGCCTTCACAGCCCATCAAAACAAGGGTGATCATCTGCGTAGGCTTTCCAGGGACAGCCCAACTTATTCTTACTTTTCTGACACAACACCTATATTCTGGTGTATCAAAGCCTCCCCCGGTGTTTTTATTGTTGTTGTTGTTGTTGTTGTTGTTTTAAGTGTCACCATTTTGATGAAATTTATATGATGACCTTAGTCACAAGACTTGTCTTATTGTGTTTATAGCTTTCATTCAGAATTTCCTTTCTCATTAAGTCTTAAGCTCCAGAATAGGAGGGAGGCTCACCTGTTCCCTCTTGTCCCCACCAACTGGAGAGGGACAGTTATCCACCAGTTACTCAGTTGCTTATGCTTAGGACAAGACCACGCCCATATCCCTACAAGAGAGGTTGTTCCCACTCCAGTTTCGGGGCTGAATCCCTCTTATGGTGTAGGTCACGGCTTGCACAACTGGGTAGAATTGGCCAGTCTAAACACTGCCAGGAGGAATATTCCCAATCAACTCTGATTCCAGAAATGTTCCTGGCTGGGGTGTTCCTGGGGCTCCCGTGAACACCCCCATGACAATAGCATCTGGTTTCATTTCTGTTGCCTTTGTCTGTCTCCCTTCGGATGCAGACAAGGACCTGGACTGGCTCGCTTACCCTGTTGCTCCGACTGTTGCCTGCCACACAGTGTGTGCCTCATCGATATGTATTTTGTATGATTATTAAGACTTGTTTTTAGGGGCGCCTGGGTGGCTCAGTGGGTTAAAGCCTCTACCTTCGGCTCAGGTCATGATCCCAGGGTCCTGGGATCGAGCCCCGCATCGGGCTCTCTGCTCAGTGGGGAGCCTGCTTTCTCCCCTCTCTCTCTCTGCCTGTCTCTCTGCCTACTTGTGATATCTGTCTGTCAAATAGATAAATAAAATCTTAAAAAAAAAAAAAGACTTGTTTTTAAAGCAGTTTTAGGTTTACAGCAAAACTGAGCAGAAGGCATAGAGATTTGCCATGTGTGCTCTGCTCTCACATGTGCATAATCTCCCCTTTTATCAGTATCCCCCACCAGAGTGGTGCCTACGTTACATTGATGAACCTACATCCACACATCACAAACATCCAAAGTCCAGAGTCTGAATTAGGGTTCACTCTTGATATTGTACTTTCTATGAGTTTGAACAAATGTATCATGACATTATCTGTCACCATGGCATACAGAGTATTTTCATCACCCTGAAAGTTCTCTGTGATCCCCCAGTTTCTCTATCCCCTCCCGTCCCCCAGCCCCTAGGAACCACTGATCTTTTTACTTCCTTCATAGTTTTGCCTTTTCTAGAATGCCCTAAGTTGGAATCATATAGTGTGTGGCCCTCAGATTTAGAAATGGTCTGCATGTCCTCACACGAAGGGTTCTTTGAAGTAATACAGTCAGCTAGTTTTCCCCTGGGAAGAGAAAGCAATAAAAGAAGAGTTTTACGTAGCAGCAGGGGAAACGTAACTAAACCATTAGAGAGATCAGTTCCACTCAGAAATAATATATGGGAAGGTATAGGAAATTGTTTTCATAGGACCCTATGAAAATTCTTCACTGCGAATAGCAAAGAAATGTTCTGTCAACATAGGATTCATTTACTAAAAATTATGTTACTTATATCTTTCAATAAACTTCTGGAACTGGTCCCCAAACTCAACACTACTTCTGGGTCAAAAAAGAGAAAATAAGATATATCACCCATTTGTTGAATAATTGCTCTGTTTCAGGAATTGTTTTTGGCAGTTTATTCTTTCAGATAATACGATCTTCAATCATTTACAATTCTGCTCACACAGTACCTTCTCAGAGGTTTGCTGATTGAAAAGACAAGTAAGTTCCATTGGACCCAGTATGAGGAGATATCAGGGCCTTCTTGCTCCGTGACCACAGAGCCTGGTTGTGTTGACGAGCCCCTCTGATAATCAGACTCTGCGTTGCTCTTCTAGCTGCCCAGCTCCCTGGCGTTGCTCACTTCTGAGGAGGCCTGTGCACTTTGTCCAACCACAGAACCCAGCACAGACCCTGTGTCACCTAACGTGTGGTGTATAAGCAGGTGTAACTCAGTCCCAGGTCCACACATCATGCTTCCTCTTGTCTGTTTAAACAGCTCACCTGATTAGTCCTACAGATGGCAGAGGGACAGGGAGAAAAGGTAGACCTGCCGACCACTTGTAGATAAGTGCCAGACCATATCTTGTTCCTTCTTCTCCTCCCAGTTCCACTGATTTAGTATAATACCTATCAGGGGGCTCATAACATGGACTTTAATTTCGTATAAACCTGGTGCTCTCATAGAAAGCTGACAGTATATGCATTATACTGAGGACACAAAAAACCACAAAATCTTAGGAACTTAAAACAGCAAGTCTCTTTCTCAGCATGAGAAACTATGTGTTTTTCATGAGTCAGTTGTGACCCGTGTTTCACTCTGATAAGTTTCTGCAGCCTGAGACCTCTGCCCAAGATGCAGACACCTCATGCTCGGGGAAATAGTAGGAAAAGAAGAGTGGCAGAGAACGCTGGGATAGTCAAACCTCTGCCCATCACTTATGCACATGTTTTCTTCACCAGAGCAAGCCCCATGGCCAAGTCATATTCAGATAGAAGGGGAAATAAAACTGTCTTATAGGAGGAGGAAGGAACCACACTGAGGCTCAAATATTGGCTCTACCACTTAAACTGTTTTGATATAAGGACATTTATGTAAACAGTTTAGGACAGTTCCCTCAACTGGCAAGTGCAAATAACATAATCATTAACCACCACATGGGGTTGTTGGCAAGACAGAATGAAACAATGCAGATAACTCAATTGGAAAGTGTAAGTGTGGGAATGATCACTATGTTGCATCGTGATTGAGAAAACGGGCTCTGGAGGTAGATCAGTTCTAACCTGAGATCCTCCAGTCACCTACTTCTATATATTGAACAAAGCTCTATTAAGTCCTAGAAATGCCGGATATGAGGAATTCGAAATGGGCTCTGCTCCTGAGCACCTAAGAGTGGAGAGAAAGAGCTCATGGTTGCATAATTACAAAAGTGCACAATCACACGATAGCCCAGGAAACGTGCATCATAACTTTCATTTAGAGATGAAGGTCTTTAAGCTCCATGTCATTATGAAAACAGGTAGATCAGAACTCAAATTCAGCTCTTTGTGGAGAGCCCATGTGCTTTTCTATAACGATGGTTCCTTCAGCATGGTGAGCTCTGATTCATGGGCATGTCAGATACACGACAGTTCTTCTTTCCATGATTCTTCCTCTTTTTACTTACCATGAATCATACTCATGGAGTACTTTCTATGTTCTAAACTTGTTTCTAAATGCCTTTCATGGCTCCTCAATTTTCTATTTCCGCTATAACAAATTACCACAAAATGAAGGGGTTATCAACACAGATTGATTATGTCGCGCTCTGAATGTCGGAAGTCTAACGTTTGTCTCACTGGGTGAGAATCTAGGTAACAGAGGACTGTATTCTTTCTGGATGCTCTAGGAGAGAATCTGTTCTCTTTTCCATCTTGAGAAGCAATCTGTGTTCCGTGGCTTGTGTTCCTTTTGTCCATCTTCAAGGATAAGGTTGTAACATCTTCCTATCTCTCTCTCTGTCCTCTGCTTTCATCATCCTGCATACTTCTCTGACTCCCACATCGCTGCCTCCCCGTTATAATGACCGTTGTGATCACCTTTGGCACACTCAGATAATGTAGGATACCTTTCCATTTCAAAACTCCTAACTGAATCACATCTGCAGATTTCTGGGGATTAAGATGTGGAAATCATTTGGGGGAGCCATTTTTCTACCCAACACAAATGTATAACTCCTTCCAGTCCTTACACCAACCCCTTCAATTACATATGCTTATTTTTTCCCCATTGTTCCTAGGAGGAGACTGTGACATAGGGATAAAAGTAAGTATTCTAGGATCATCTAATCTGCAGGAACAAAATCCAACCTGGTTACTGGATTCTTAATAACTGTGCCTTAAAGCTTTGCAATTAATATTCCTTTTGTGAGGTTTTAGGGTTTGGGTTTTTTTTACCATACTCCAAGCTTCTTCTTCATCTTCTTTTTGTTTTGTTTTGTTTATTTTTAAAAATTTCATTTATTTTGACACACACAGAGAGAGAGAGAGAGATGGCAAGAGGAAATATGAGCAGGGACAGAGGGGGAGGAAGAAGCAGGCTTCCCACTGAACAGAGAGCCTGATGTGGGGCTCAATCCCAGGATCCTGGGATCATGTCCTGAGACTGAAGGCTTAACCAACTGAGCCACCCAGGCACCCCATACTCCGAGCTTCTTAAGAAGAAGGACCATACCTTACTCATATGCTCTACGATAAGGATAAATCTTAATCAGTGGACAGGTAGGGGAGAAAATAAAAGTGAAAATAAGAGGAAAACAAACCAAAAATAACACCCCTCAAAATTCTGTGATTTTAGTTTCTTTTAGAAAAGGGCGATGAGCCAGAAACTTTCCCAGAAAGAAGACCAGATGGAAATCTCTCCACTGACTGCCTCAGCACCTTTCATACACATTTTGGCTTATCATGGTCAAATGAACCAAAAAGGCACAGATCAATAACACTTGAGTCTCAGAAGGAGCCACACAAAACCTTTTAGAAATTCTTTCCTGGCCTACACTCAGCCAGGGGGGATGGACACACAGCTTGTCCACAACACCGTCACTCAGCCCAACCCCCCAGTCCTGTTTGTCAGTTATCACAGCCTTTCACATTGCTTTATAGAATTTTCTCTCCAGAGCACACACATCATCCCACATTCTTGGATGTGGAACTCTCCCTTAATAGGTGTTTTTGACACCTTTCTTTTGCCTGTGCAGGCACATGATCAGAAAGTATGTTGCCCCTTGCTTTCTGACCTAACCTAGAAGAATGATTTTCATTTACCTACATCATCCCCCTCTTTTTTAAATCCAAACAAAATTTAATGAGAAATGTCAGTGTGTAAAGTATTTACACATTCTTCTATTCCAATGGAGACAGGAAGTCTGAAGTCACCTGTATTCTTTTTGACTCCTGCTACAAAGCAGCTACTGCCTTCCTTCAACCATATCTCACTCTACATGGTCTTTCCAGGATAACCTGTCATGAATTCTTGCCTTTCCAAAGAGTAGAGTTTGAGAGTCACCAATAGGAATCTAATAGCAGTCTGGTATTAGCCACTTTGTTACTGATTTCCTCAGCTTAAATATATGTAGCAGCAATAATTCAGGTGACCAGTTCTGGAACAAACCCCAATATAAATTTCAGATACTCTGCATCTTGGGTGCTCCTCTTCAATGCCAGCAACCCCTGCTTTCTGCTGGTTCTGCATGCTCCCCAGTTCTTGGGTCTGTTTTCAGGGGCAAAATACAACTAAGTGCAGAAGAGGCACTTCCATTGCTTATTTCTTTAATGGGGCTCTGGTACTACATGCAGGGCCTTCTACTCTCTCTTTCCTCTGCCACCTGCTGCTGTGAACAGTGTCATCAAGTTGTTGACTGGCTCGAAAAGTGCTAATAATTAAGAACCCATCAGTGAGATGGGTATGGTTTTGATTCAGTGAAGGTGTAGGGGAAGTCCTACTAAATGACATTCTACTTCTGGAGATGAGTTTAGCAATGATTTTTCAGGCTTGAGCAGCTGAGAAAGTAGGAGGTCACCCCAGGCTACTTACCTGGGTTATACCAAACAACTCTGGAAGGCTCTGGCTTACCCAGGGGGCCATTAGGTGGGAGGACTGAGAGGTTGGATTTTACAAATTAATTGGCTGATTTGAAGTGTTCTGGATGGAAGGGACGTTGAGTGTGATTATATGACGTTTTCTATACTGGCAATCAATTTTGGCCAAATAAAACATGGCTGATACAGGAATGTTTTATACTGTCATAGAGAACTGCTGTCAGTGTGATCTCTGGCCAGGAAATCCTCAGGAGAACAGAGGGGAAAATGGTAAAATGATCAGGCTGTTGCCATCACATCACATAAGAAAGCCTGTGCAAATTTTCTAAAAATATATGTAGGCTAATTTTCAGTGTATCAATTCATTCCACACACTGACTTCTAAATAATAAGCATTGTACCAGCATTATAGATCAAAAGTTAAAAAAAAAAAACTTACATCCTTAAGAAATTATAATTCCTTAAAGGAGATAAGGTATAAGCCCAAATCACAGAAGTCTAATAAAATGCAGAGCCACCACTTTCTGAACAACTCAGAGAGATACAGGGAATCATTTTGTAATTATAGAAAAAAAAGAGGAGGAGTTGGAAAAAGTGCTGAGAAGACTATAACAAGCCAGTGGTTGAACAAAACAAAACAACAAACAAAATAGTACAAAACCAAGAAGTGCCTCACAAAAAACAAAAACAGAAACAAAAAAAACATTGCACTGACCATGCCCTAGGCTGAAAGGAGCTTGAGATCATCTACATCAACTCTTTATTTAGTAGATGAAACTGCTCTTGAAGCCAGAGAGGTGGATGGGCTTGTCCATGCTCTCAGCTCTGGCCAGTGGCTAAGGATTGACCATGGTTTGGGACTTCAGAATGAATTTGCCATGCTTCTTTTTCCCTGGGCATCATGGCTGTTACTCGTCCAATGAATATCATGAGATATCTGAAATGTACAATAACTCTCCTGTGAATGAGTGAGACCTGTCTCTGCTTCCTAATAAACTTGTTGCTTTCATTCTCATGGCTCCATGCACCAAGTGTCCAAGCTGAAAAGAGGACAAAATTGTAAAATTCCCCTTCAAATTAATCCATTTCATATTTTTTCTCTCAAAATAGCCTCATTTCTGCCATTCCTGGGGACTGAAACTAAATCATGTATATGTGCATGTCTTTGGTTACCAAAAGAATATGATTTACTAATGTTTGAGAAATTCTTTCAGTGAGAAGCAATTATCTTTTTTTTTTTATTATTTGTTTGATTTCACTTTAGAGGGAAGCAACAGCTCTTGCAAACTATTAGAGCCAGTGGGAAGTGTCTCATCTTGAAGTGAGATGGTGAACATGAATTCATTTCACACCTCCCTTTATCGGAACTACCCTTTGCCTCGTGTTCCCTGCTTCTCCTTCCCCACTGGTCATAAGAGTTATCTTTTCTTCCTACATTGCTTCGTGATGTATTATTTCTGCCTGTGATTGATTGGCAAAGCTCACACTTCAATGCTTCAAACCCTAATCATAGTATCAATGACCTCTTGCATGTATGTTGCATTTAGCACTTGACATAAATTAACTTACTTAATCTTCCCAGCAATCAAATTAATTAGGTTCTATTATTATGTCCCATGTTACATACGGAAATTGAAGCACATAGAATTGAATAAGCTGCCTCAAATCACATCGCCACTTAGTGACAAAGCCAAGATTTAAACCCAGGCAGCAGTGTTAGTGTCCAAACTCCTAACTGCTATAATATATGGTTCCAAATGGCTGGTAGATTGCATCTAAGAAATGTACTTAGGAATAAGAATCTGCTGCATTTGGACAGCATTTATCACTGAAAAAAAGTTTTCATTACCTGCTGCCTCTGTCAGGGAACAGATTACTTAAAGAAGGAGAATAGTGAAGTGGTGACTATAGTGACTCTATAGTCAGACATCTCTGCATGGGAACCCCACCATTGTGATTTCTCAGAGTGATTGGGACTAAGTGAGCCTCCACTTTTGAATAGTGCCAGGGATCCTAATGATAATAATACTTCTAGCAGATATCTCCATTGTTGGATTTTCTGAATGCAATTTCCCTTCCCATGTGGGAAGATTTTTCATTAGGTCTCATTTTTGGTGAAATAAACTTCTGTCCACCACTCCCCTTGCAATTACGGCCTGCTCGTGAAGTCCAGAACAAGTCAGCTCAGCGACAGGGTCATATCCGATACTCAAGACAACACTGAAAGGCAGGTATTAATGTCCCCATTGTCCTGATGAGTAAAATAAAGGCTAGGGAATCTAAATCATATACTCAAATGTTTGCTTTTAATAAGTGACAGTTGTATGACTCATGTCTATATTTGCTTTTGCTTCTGGAGGCTGTTCGTTCTTCATCCGACATCTCTGTAGTAACTTCATCGGGTTCCATGTGGGTTGTTTACTGGTAGTAACTTACCTTACAACACTGAGCTTCAAGGGGTAGGGGGCAACTCTGATTTTTCCAGGAAGGATTAGGCGTTTGACCCTGATACATGTTACAGAAACCTATTTAGTGTAAATATTTTAACTAATGTAATTATGTTTTTGTAGTTTTAGTGGTATTGTAATCATTTGTTTACACGCATTTCCCCCAAATAAAATGTAAACTTTTGAAGAACATGATTGTTTCTTATCACCAGCAAACAATAAAATGTGAAGCCTGCAATGCATATTTTTTAATTCACTAATCATTACTCATCCCATCAAACAATATTATTTTAACATTTAAAAGCACATTTTTAAAAAGATTTTATTTATTTATTTATTTATTTGACAGAAAGAGAGCGAGCACAGGCAGGAGGAGTGGTAGGCAGAAGGAGAGGGAGAAGCAGGCTCCCCACTGAACAGGGAGCACAATCCTAGGATCCCCGGATCATGACCCGAGCCGAAAGCAGATGCTTAATCAGCTGAGCCACCCAGGCTCCCGTAAAAGCAGTTTTAAACTGAGGTCAAGTCGCAGATAACCAGATTTTTTTTTTTTTTTCAGTAGTATAAAGACAAGTTGCTAGAATGTGTCCATCTTGAATAACTGAAACCAGGTGTCATCATGAGTATCAGCTGTAGTATCATTGGGCACTTAATAACTAGATGTTCAGTAAAGCCTGATATTAAATTGTACCAAAAAACACACATTGGCTTATTAGAGAGGTGGGAGTTCAGAAGATTAACCTGTCATCTTATTTTCTTATATTTGCCATTAACTCATGGGTCCTAAAGATCAGCATGAATGGTTTTACTGCCTAATATTAGGCAGTTTCACATAAATAAAACAGTTTTGGATATAAACTTAAATGTTTGGCTAATAACCAGCATTTGGCTCCCTGCTCTCCTAAGACCCCTGTAAATTTACAGTAAAACTCAATGTTTAAAGAGTCATATCTCATAAGGTGCAAGGTAATATGGGAGGAGATAATAACATACAAGAATTACAGCAAATTTCAAAAAGGTAAAGCTAGAGAGAAAGTTATGACATAGAGACATTGTAGGGGTATTCTCTTAAAATATGAAGCAATTTCCCCTGAAAACACGTCAGAGGGAAACCAAGTGGCCTCCAATAAGAGGTGGTTTTGAAACATGTGGTTGGAAAGTAGAGAGCGAGTCCTGGTGATGAGCTGGGATTGTCCCTGCAGATCGTGTGAGCCCCAGGCCCCCAGGCGCACTCTTTACAGACAGGAAGCATTTGAGCAATTTGATAACGGCATCCTCAGGAGTGGTGCTGGAGATACTGCTCTCGGAATATTGAAATGGTCCAGTGAAAAAATGTTGAGATGCTTGCATTTGGGGATTCCCAAAGAAAGAGGATCAGCAGTACAAGCAGCTTTCATTTAAGCCACTGGGAGAAAAGACCTGTCCTGTCTTATGATGACCAGGACCAAACGTTCCACCTCTCTCCAGTAACACTGGAGCCGAAAAGACATAAAATTCTCTTGCTGTTGACAAAATGGCCTCCTACAGAATCACTGGGACCTGTGCTGTGATTCCCTCCCTTGAAGACTGCTGCAAGTTCCACACTGTGTCTTTCTCCACTGTTGACACCTCACCACCATGTTCCATTCATCAGCGGGAGCTCCAAGTCTTTATCTCATCAGATGCAGAAGTGATAATGTGCCAGCGCTCACCTGTGAATGGCCCAGGGTTCCGTAACATGCCCCTTAGAGCCACACTGGTAGAGGGAAGTAGGCTCTGCCTTTTGAGGGTAAGATTGTCAAAGATCCACGCAGGCATTTTAAAACCAACACACACACCAATGGGTAAAATCTGAAACAATGCTTCAGATCTCTGAACTTGTGGTCTGGGTCTCTCCACTTCAAAGAAGGACATCAGAAGGAGACCCTCTGTCTCACACTGTGTGGATTTACCTTGGTTTCTGTGTGCTGTGGAGAACAAATAATAGAGTTGATTGAAAAGCTCCTATCAAGGGTTCATAAAAACTTCCATTTACCCTAAAACCTTGTGTGTACACACACACACACACACACACACACACACAATGTTGCTGTTCTCTCCCCTTGACGCTAGACCCTAAATTCTGTTAATGGAATTTAAGGGAAACTCAAATAATATGTAGATAAATATGAACTTTAAACCTTAAGTATCCATCAATAACTGATAAACTACCTTAAGTAAGGTATCTCAGACGATATACCAAAGAGAACACACCAGTATGGATTTAAAATCATCTCACTTAACGTATTCGATAATAAATTCTATAGCAAAGATAAACACTTGAAAATACATTTGGCAGGTGAATGGTTTGTCCAAGGTTTTAATATTTTAGTTGCACGTTGAATTTCCGTGGACACAGTATAGATCTCGGATTTTATACAATGTATTTGATTTGGGAATCTTATTTTTGTAGAAGGCTTGTTTTAGAAGTCTGATGTATTCTGGTTTGAGTGTGAGACACTTAAGGATTTGAAAACAGCTTGCAGTCTGGTTTTAGTCTCATCTTGTGCACATGCCTTTTTGCCCCCTGCCCCTTGCAGATACCCCATCCCCCCATGGTGGCTGCGGGCTCTGGCCTGCACAGCTCTTCCTGTTCTGGGCTGGTTCTTGCAGATATTTAAGTGTACAACACATAATTTATATTTTTCAATAGATGGTTCATGAATTTAAGTTTTTCACAATACCCCATAATGTGATTGCAAAATAGCTTCACTTTTGGATAATTCAGTTCTATAAATGAGCATGACAGAGTAAAAGGAGTGGAAAAAACCTTGGAATTAGAGGGAGGAGTCCTAAGTTAGAGATCCATCTCTGTGCTTTATTATTTTATGATTGCTTCATTTAGTTTTCTTAACCTACCCTTTTTTTTCTGGAAATGGCGAGCTCATTAATCTCCAGCCCGCCTATTTTATCAGAATCAATGGAGGTAGTGCACAAAAGCTGTGAACTGCTAAGTGTTCTGTATGTGTCCAAAGATAACAGATGCGGGTGAGGCATCCCATTTTTGCAGTTAGGCAGAGTCATTAATAGAACAAGATGTGAAACACAGCTCCAGAGTGGATACAGAACTTCCCACGTGGACCAGACACTGGTGGTGAGCTATTTCTTTAGCAATGTCTCTGGCTTAAAGTATTGAAAGATGTATTGGTGGATTTTGTGAAATAAGCCAAGAATTAAGTGCCTTCCACTGGGACTGAAGGCAAAGCAGAGTTTGGTATTAGCTTCCCTTTTTGTTTGGATCAAGGGATAATGAGTATCTTTATAGAGAACCGTGAAGAAATCACACAATTCAGTAATTGCCAGATCTACCCAGATGCCTCTCTTTCGACTATGACAGCTAAGAAGAGAAGGAAAATTAGTGCTGTATATTAATTCTATTTTTTTTTTCAGAAGATATCTGAAACAAGACTTAGATTTCTGAGAGAAAACATAACCACAAAAGAGGTAGAGAAACACTGTCAACATGGGCACAGGTACAGATATGTGTATAGAAAAATTCTGACATAAAGAAAGATTCTTATCATGTAAAGAAATACAATATGATCTAGATTTAGAGAAACTTAAGCTTACATCTCAAATCTACTATTTATTAGCACTAATTTTTTTTTAAGATTTTACTTATTTCACAGGGAGAGATCACAAGTAGGTGGAAAGGCAGGCAGAGAGAGAGAGAGGAGGAAGCAGGCTCTGCGCCGAGCAGAGAGCCCAATGCGGGACTCGAACCCAGGACCCTGAGATCATGACCTGAGCTGACGGCAGAGGCTTAACCCACTAAGCCACCCAGGTGCCCTATTAGCACTATTTGAATAAGTTGTTTGACTTTTTAAATACCTGTTTGCTTGGGTGTCAAATGGTTAAAACAATATTAAGCACTCACAAGTTTTTTGTGAAAAGTAAATGAGATAATACATATAATTTGCCTGATACCCCACCTAACAAATAGACGCTCTGAAGCCACTGTTAGCATTTATTAATAGTAGAAGTATTTGTGGGATTATGTGCATCGATGATTAAAATTGTGACTTTTGGGGACACCTGGATAGCTCAGTCGGTTAGGCCCCCATCGGGCTCCTTGCTCGGTAGGGAGTCTGCTTCTCTCTGTGCCTCTGCCTGCCTCTCTGCCTGCTTGTGCTCTCTCTCTCTCTGACAAATAAAATCTTTAAAAAGAAAATGTGCCTTTTGCATTCAAGGAGATTTCCGACTACGGGATGCTGTGGAGAGAGGACAAATCATCACATGCATCACAAGGTGTGAGGTGCTGTATGACACATGTACCGTGCAGGGCTGTGCTGGGTGAGGGGAACGATGATTCTGGGTGGAAGGTCAGAGGAG
The DNA here is from genome assembly GCF_030435805.1 of Mustela lutreola. NCBI lineage: Eukaryota > Metazoa > Chordata > Mammalia > Carnivora > Mustelidae > Mustela > Mustela lutreola. The sequence continues at coordinate 6,002,970 of NC_081292.1, read as the reverse complement.
ACTCTTAGTGACAGTAGCATTGCGGATGGGCATTAAAGGAAGAGAAGGACTTCAGGCGGTGCCTCTGTGTGAACTGGCCCTATTTCCCATGTGGTCTTTTTAAAGAACAAGATTGGGAGGGAGACAAACCATAAGTGACTCTTAATCTCACAAAACCAACTGAGGGTTGCTGGGGGGAGGGGGTTTGGGAGAAGGGGGTGGGGTTATGGACATTGGGGAGGGTATGTGCTTGGGTGAGTGCTGTGAAGTGTGTAAACCTGGTGATTCACAGACCTGTACCCCTGGGGATAAAAATATATGTTATAAAAAAAAAAAAAAAAAGAACAAGAAATGTGGATTCAGACAGACCTCAGCAACTCTGAGAAGCATGCTTTTACTTATTCTATGGATGCTTATTGAGTCGAACACTAGGGTAGCCAGAGGGAGTGTAACAATGGATAGGCTGTGATTCATGCCTTACAAGGGGCTCACACTATAGGGAAGGCAAGAGGTCAATAACCAGGCAGGATAAGAGTAGGGGATCATATAATTTATCATCCAAACCAGCAAATTTTGAGTATGTTTGTGGATCACTATCAATAGTTCTACCAGATGACAAGCTTATACCAGGTTTGGGATCAGAGAGAGTCCTGGACTGGCCCCGTACCCAAACCTTGGAGTGACCGTTCACTCCTCTCCCTGTCACTTACGTCATCTCCCATTCAGAGAGGCACTGCCACATACCGATAGGCAGACAAACGGATAGATGATACACAAATAATAAAATTTATATATATTTATGTGTCAAATATTATAAAACTATATAATACAAATGAGTTAATATTACATGTGGTCACATCTTTGCATTAAAATATTTTATTTTATGTATGTTGAATTTTTTTGGGTAATGCTGAAATGCAAATTCTAGTAGTATGGTGTATGTAAAGCATAGGGTGCTTCATTTTACTACTAAACTGAGTTCCTATTAAAAATAAAGGGAAGCTAATCTGTTATGGAGAAAGACGATCTTAATTAGGGACAGATGAAGAAAAAGAAGAAGGAGAATAATATTTCATATGTGTAACACTTTGATGCGTACAATTGGGTGTTGGTGTATTTCTATTGTATTCCTCAAAACATCAGCATAGACTGCTAGGCAATGATAAAGTCATAAGCAAACTCAGGCCGCTGTAGTCTGCTACTATCCTATAATTCCTTCCATTCTTTATTTTTTTGAAAAATTTATTTATTTGTCAGAGAGAGAGAAAGCGAACACAATCAGGGGGAGAGGCAGGCAGAGGAAGCGGGAAGCAGACTCCCTGATGAGCAGGGAGCCCCTTGCAGGGCTCAATCCCGGGACCCTGAGATCACGACCTGAGCTGAAGGCAGACACTTAACAGACTAAGCCACTCAGGCACCCCTGCTTCTGTATTCTTGAGATCAACTTATTTATCATACTTTCTTTTTCTCTTTTCATTTTTTCTTCTTCTTTTCTTTTTTTTAATACATATAGAGAAAATATGTACACTTGTGTGCACGCAAGCAGGCATAGAGGGGCAGAGGAAGACGAAGAGAGAGAACATAAAGCAGGCTCTAAACCCAGCATGGAACATGACACAGGACTCAATCTCACAGCCCTGAGATCATGACCTGAGCTGAAGTCAAGAGCCGGATGCTTAACTGATTGAGCCACTCAGGCGCCCCTATCATACTTTATTTTTTAATTGAGAGTCCTAGGTGTTCATGTTCTTTTTATTTGCATCTTTTTGCATATACATTTGTACTGAAAAGTTTTGATTTAGGATAGGCAGAATTTAACAGCTCCTTCCGAATGACTGATTATAGGTAGATACTTTTGGGGTTCATGCAAATACTTTTGGGGTTGTCATCAATGAAGACATCTCTTTTTTGTTTTCAGAAATCCTCTTGGTAGTGCTTTATGAACTATAGAGAAAATCAGAGACTTTTCATTTTATTCGTATCTTATTTTGACCCCAACTGGAATCAGCCAAAGAGTATCTAAATGATTTTCAAAGAATTTGAGAATCTAAGGCTGTCAAGGCAGAGGAAAGCATCTCTTGGTGTTGGAAAGTTTTATACAACAGCATGATTGTGCCTCTTTGGGGCCATCCTCTGTTAGGGAGCCTCCCTCTTTTGATCTGGATCTCTCGCTGCTGGCCTGCATGGGGGTATTGTGTGGTGGGGCAGCCCTCTAACGATTCTGACCATATGGGCTTATCCATTATTTTTAAGTACTTGAGAATACATAAGGTTCTGAAGTTAAGAAAGTGTCAGTGGAGATGGAGAGAAGAAGATTTTTAAGTTTTAAAGAGTGGGACCCATAGAAGTTGGTGAAGATGTTAGTATTAGGACTCCCCGATGTCCATAAAAAGAAGCTAGATAGAAGTGACACAAAGCTTAAGGTGGAGGAAGATAGCCCTATCATAATAAATCTCAGCATATATGATGAGAAAACCATTTGGCCTTGCCTTCTTCATGGAAACCAGCATCTTTCAGCTGGCGTCTCTCACACTGGGAACCTCACATTCATAACTAACTTCCACGATATTTGGTATTGACTTGCTTCTAGGAAAGTGCCCCAGGACAAAGCCAAATCCTCTCACCTCTTTCTTAGTTGATGCTTTCTCTTTAGTCCCTAAATTTTAGGGTATTTCTGGTATCTCGATTTTGTGATGGGAGAAGAGAAATGGAAACCTAAAGACCAATATAAATTTGAGACAGAGTCACCAGAAATGAAAGTAATTGCAAAATCACATGCATGTGGTGAAAGTTTTCTCCTGGTGTATTGCTGGTGGGACTGACCAACAGATATCAGAGGAAGAGCACGGCGCAGACATCTGAGGCAGCAAGTCAAAGTTAGGCTGCAAATGCCTTCATGGTGTGTCATTGATTTAGGGATCCCAGGCCCCTTGCATTAGACTCCCCTGGTTCAAGTGAAGCAAGAGATGCTGACAAAGTCTTTCCAAAGGAGAGCCTCCAGATAATACAGTGTACACAGGTAAACTTCGTGCATGGCATGAAAATGCCACAGTTAAAGAAGTTCTCCATGCCCCCCCCTCAAAATAGCACAGTGGGAGAGAACTCTAAAAAGGAAGTTATCTTCGTGTAAGTACATAATACTTGATTGTCCTAGTGATTTTCTGTGACATGTCTAAGGAACTGTCTGGTTTCATTATCACCCCCTAGATTACAGGTTGAGCTGGAATGAGATGTCGAGTTCTCACGGAGTCCCCAGTTTTACAGTCTAGCACTTCGTGCACAGGGCAAAGACAGGGAAAGGAAGCGAAAATGTACTCAAGGTCTGTAGTGAACAAGGCACTACACTAATCTTTTTACTATGTACCTTCTCATTTAAAGCCTTGTAATTAAATTGCAAGAAAGTTAGCTAAGCTGGTAGAATAGGAAGGTTTTAATCATAAGTTTAAGAATTCACATGCCCTTTGAGTGGATGCTTCACTTCATAGACGATATACCACAGTGATCAAGACACAGATGTCATAGCCAGACAGCTGAGCTTTGAATGGTGGCATTACCTTTTACTAGCTGTGCAATCTTACATAATTTACTGATTCACTCTGTAATTCAGTTTCATCGTTGGCAAATGGGGGATGTTGGGGGTGGTGATATTAACCTATCCAATGGGATTATTATGTGATTTAAATGAGTAAAGGTACATACATAACTTAGGACCGTGCCTAGCAAGTAGAAAGCACACAACAAAATAAAACTTTGTTATAATTATTACAGTTCTAATAGAAAGGTAGAGAAACTGGGTCTCAAAGAGGAGTTGCATTGAGCCTGAGGTCATAGTATTAGTAGTAAAGTGGATGAACCAAGGTTCAGAGCTGGATTCGAGAGGCTCCTGGCCACTACCAAATTAAAAAGATGGAAAATGTACAAACAAACAAAAACAAAACCAGCTGCTTTTCTCCTCCCCAGTAACTAAATTGGGGCTTGAATCTGTGCCAACAGTAAAACACTGAAGTTCATAGGCACACATCCAATTTAAACTTATTAGCACAATTAGTCTTCTATTACTTCAGTGGGGAGTGATTATTAAACCGATAGTTAATGAGACAGAACCTCTATTTATAGTCTAGAGATATCTATGGTACCCAAAGTTAGAGGAGCACCTGGCTGCCTTCTGGGATGAAAGCCTCCCATCCCCGTGTTAAAAATGCAGCATCTTCATGGGCAGCCACTGACCAACAATGGGAGAGACTGATGGACGCGGAGTTCCTGACATATCAGTGGCCAGTCTCTGCCTTCATCAGCTATTCTGTTGTTTCCAGATTCATTCAACTGTGTTTTCAGTAAAAAAAAAAAAAAAAAAAGATCACGATATACTGATATTAAAAGTATAGTGTCCTAGCCAACCTTCACTGAATAGCTAATATTTTGGGTGTGGCATAATATTTATCCCATGTAACAACTCACTGTGGGTAATATTGCTTTAATTATCTCAGCTTTACAAATAAGAAAAATGAAAATGAGAATGGTGGGATAATTATCCTTTGATCCTTCATGGTAAGTGACAGCTGGCTCGTGGATGACTGACAGTAAAATTCATCCCTTCTGAGGACCAGCCTTTGAGGCTCTATAGTATGTGGAAAGCTAGGGTGAATACACGTGTGAACAAAGCCACAATGAAGCTGTGGAGGCTCAAATGGAGGGCTAATTACTTAATTGATCCGTTAAAAAATATTTATCAGTAACAAATATGTATCAGATACTATTCAGTGTGATAGATATAAAAGCAATGAATAAGACAGAATCCTATTTGTCATGGGGTTGGCTTTAGCTGGAGGGAGACAGGTAACAAACAAATAGGTAAAAAAAAGATTATTTTCAAAGCTGATACATTCTTTGAGAGTAAATTTGGTGTTGTGTTACGCAGTTAATGCCAGGTGACCTTGGATTGGGTGCCCAGACAAGGTGACATTTAAGTTTAGAGAACTGAATGGCAAGCAAGAGCCAGCAGAGGTGGGAGAGGCTAATTACAGGGACAGGAAGGTGCTGGTGCACAGGGATCAACCAAGAGCTCTTAGTCTGTGTCTAAAAAATAGACAAAACCAACCAAACAACCAAAAAACAGAAAACAACCGTGTGCATTGGCTATAGGAAGACATTTACTGTATGGGAAGGGAAAGACAGCTATACCTTATCTTTTTTGGACTCCACAAATTTAATTGATCTGTATGAAAATTGAGAAACATCTTATACCAAATAGAGGAAGTTTACTTATATATAGATTTTCTTAATAGATATTTTTCAGAAATGAGCTTATTCTGTTCTTATTCTAATATTATATGCTTGTGTATGTATGTGTATTTGTGTGCCTAGAGAGAGAATATTGCTTACTTTTGCAGTTCATGCTTTTCTAGAGCACAGTAAGCCACAGCAAGACCAAACACAAGGGACTGCTCTCTACACAGAAGCCCTAAACATTGAGTTGGGTATTGTAACTCGGATGAACGTTGGACCACTTTCTTTATGGAAAGCTGATTCAATGTTCTCTGCTTAGGAAGAAAGATGCAAATGCATGTTTGGACTGACTGGACTGTACAGAGACTGACAGCTTTTGACAAAAACCTATTTCTTCTTTGGGACACAAAGCTAGCTACATAGCCCAGCCTCTGCTGCATTCAGATATGGCTTCAAGACCAATTCTAAGCCATCGAAGTTGAACAGTAGGGATGGGGTCTAATTCTGGAATATTCATGCATGCTCCTCTGTGCTTTGAACTGTAGCAGCTGACTTTAATGGACAGGCCCTAAGAATGACCTCAGAGTCATGTGATGAAGAGGGCAGAGCCCTGTCAGCCTGTAATTAGGAGCAACCCTGTCTGATGACCTCTTGTCCACCCACATGATATTTTTACATGAGCTAAAATATACTTCTATTGTTTTGGCTAATATATATATATATAAAATTTATTGTTTTATTAATTTACTATTTTTTTGTTTAATTTAATATTATTTAATTTAATATTAATTTAAATATATGTATTTATTAGCCAATACAATAGAAGTGTGTGTGTATATATATATGTGTATATATACATATATACATATATAAAAAAGGTACAAACTCATGGGGGTTTTATTTATGACACATTAGCTTACTACCTAATCAAGAAATGGAGGAAATTAAGGACTTCTCTTCTTTAGCTAGCCAAGGAAAAACAGAAATAGTAATGGAAAGCTGCGGTAGTGGGTGGGGGCAGACCGATGTTGCCCAGTATTGCGGGGGTGTACATTTCACAAAATGTGACCCGACCTTCTTAGAGGTCACTCAGAGGAGCTCCAGAGAAGATTGTTGGAGAGAGCTTGAAGGAATACTCCCCACATGGTAATGAACCCACAGAGGACTCTGGGTAAGCAGAACAATATATACAGACACATGTGACATGGCAGCATGTGGTTCATCAGATAAATATGAAATTTCTAATTTCAGAAGTACAAGTGGATTTAATATCTAATGGGAGAGAAGTCTCTGAATGAAGGTTGTTAGGGTGTAACTATCATAGGATTTTCATGTGAAGCATGTAATCAAAGATGTCTACACATTTCAAAAGCTGTGCATGTGTTCCAAGCATGAGAAAGGTATGACCATTTTGAGGCAGAAATCTGGCCACCCTTAGTTCCTATAGGTGTGAGCAAATTTATGGAGCTCTGTCATCAGGGGACTCCTTCCTCATGAACAGGATTGCATGGCCCCTAATATAAGTATGTGGTGAAGGACAAAACATAAAGAGATATGTAGCCTATGCTACCATTATTTAGCCATTGATGAGCAAGGTAACTTTGGTCAAGTCACCCCACCTTTTAAACCTTGGATTTCTTGGAACAGAAGGGGTTAGACCGTGTGCTCCATAAGGCTTTGCACCTCCCAGGGAGCACGAGCCAGCATCCTCTTTATTCTCAAGTCTCCCAGCTCAGTGTGTCATGCAGCTCAGGGTCATATTGAATGAGAGTCTGATGAGAAAGAAAATGAATCAATGCATCTCCTGACGATCAGACCCTAAGAGAATCTTGATTTTATACCCACACACAAAATGGAAAATCTTCCTGGAATTGCCGCTGACTGGGTTGAGGCGCCTGATGATTAAGGACAAAAGAAGATAAAATAGGAAAAGTAATTTAGAATATGATAATATACAATAAATATAACCATATCTAAAGCAATTTGGGGCAGGAGTAATCTAGCTGAGATTCAATTGAATTGTACAGAGATGCCCTCAGCATTATGAAAGTGCATATTTACATCTTTTCATTAAATAAGCCCTGTCTGGGCCAACCCTGCCACTCCCTGTGTCCTGGGTGAGGTCCTGAAGAGGCTGGAGAGAAAAACAGGATGAGCCAGAAAATGTCCATCTTGAAGTGGCACAGAGCACGTAAGTGGAGGCTCCTGGTGCTGGGAACACCCGCCAAACTTGTGCACATCTTACTCATGGTGACGTCCGTCCCTCTTGCTCCTAGCTTGCCAGTGCCTGCCTGCCTTGGGTTGGCTCTTTTTTTTTTTTTTAAGATTTATGAATTTATTTTAGAGAGAGAGAGTGGGCATGAGTGGGAGGGGCAGAGGGAGAGGAAGAGAGAATCCCAAGCAGACCCCACGCAGAGCATGGAGCCTGACGTGGCGCTGGGACTTGTGACCTTAAGATCATGACCTGAGCTGAAACCAAGAGCCCGACGCTCAGCCAACTGAGCCACCCAGGTGCCCTGTGAGGCTGGCTCTTAAATGTCTCCCTTTTATGTTGCTTTACACACGGCTACTCTTCTTTTCTCCATGTTAGAATGTTCTTTATAGATTGAAAACATTGAAATCAAAATTTCTAGCAGAGTCTGAATTTGGTAATCTGATTTGGCAAGTCTCCATTTGTGACTTTGATTCACCTTTAAGATGAAGGACCACTGGCTTCGCTGGGTGCCGGGCTCACATTTGAACTCAAAACCTGCATGAATGAATGTGTCAGCAAATTTGGTACCAGCTAATGACTGCAATATAATCATGCGTGGGATGCTGTTGTCATCTGGCTTCAAGTTCTCTCTCTTCCATGTGTTCTCCCCCAGCTACACTAGACAGCCAGTTGCTCTGGAAACTGCAGGCAACTATCCAAGGCTCCAACTGGGGAAAGTATATCTAACGGATGGCAAGAGGTAGCGTAGGTAGCTGATGACAAGAGCACTCAAATTTTCTCTTTCCTTGTACTGACCTACCTAATAAATGGTTTTGGAGGAGTCTTACCTTCCCCACTGCTCCTTTCATAATTGCTTTTCTTCTGTTCACATTAGAACCTGTCTGTCATCCTCCCGGGTCCTTACTCTGGTGCATTGTCCTGGGGGGTAGAAGCCTCCACAGCATATTGGATTGGCTGAGATATAGTCGCTTGTACACACACCTGTTGTCAACTTGGTCCCGCAGCCTACTGGCCAGATGATTATCTTTTAAAGATACAATTGACTTATAACATATTAGTTCCATGCATACAACATAATGATTTGTATATATTGTGAAATAATCACCACAATAAGTGTACTTAAAATCCATCACCATGGGACGCCTGGGTGGCTCAGTGGGTTAAAGCCTCTGCCTTCGGCTCAGGTCATGATCCCAGAGTCTTGGGATTGAGCCCTGCATCAGGCTCTCTGCTCAGCAGGGAGCCTGCTTCTTCCAATCTCTCTCTCTCTGCCTGCCTCTCTGCCTACTTGTGATCTCTGTCTCTCAAATAAATAAATAAAAATCTTTAAAAAAATCCTTCATGCATAATTACAAATTTTTTTCTTGTGAAGAGAACTTCTAAATTTTAGCAAATTTCAAATATGCGATACACTATCATTAACTATATAGTCAGCAAACTGTACATTGCTCTTCTAGGACTTCTTTCTTTTTTTTTTTTAAAGATTTTATTTATTTATTTGACAGAGAGATCACAAGTAGGCAGAGAGGCAGGCAGAGAGAGAGAGATTGGAAGAAGCAGGCTCCCTGCTGAGCAGAGAGCCCGACGTGGGACTCGATCCCAGGCCCTTGAGATCATGACCTGAGCTGAAGGCAGTGGCTCAACCCACTGAGCCACCCAGGCGCCCCTAGGACTTATTTCTTTTATACCTATAGCTTGTACATTTTGACCACCTTCACCTGTTCGGCCCACCACCCATCCCCCAGTTCTGACAACCACTGATCTATTCTCTGTATCTATGAGTTTGTTAGTTTGTTATTTTTGGTTTTGTTGTTATTGTTGCTGTTTTTGGATTCCACATTAAATGTGAGATCATACAGTCTTTGTCTTTCTCTGACTTATTTCACAGCATTATGTCCATGAGGTCCATTTGTATTGCTGCAAATGGCAGGAATTTTTTTCTTCTTATGGCAAAATAATATTCTTTCATGTTTATGAAGACACATATATACATATATACATGTATACACACACACACACACACACAGACACCACACACATTCACGTCTTGATGGACCCTTTAATTGTTTCCATATCTTGACTATTGTAAATAAGTCTGCAATGGACACAGGCGGGCAGATACCTCTTCAAGGTTCTTACTTCATTTCCTTTGGCTGTATGTCCAGCATGGGATTATTGGTTCAAATGGTAGTTCTAGTTTTAATTTCTTGAAGGGCCTCCATATTGTTTCCTAAAGTGTCTGTGCCAATTTACATTTCCACTAACAGTGTGTAAGGGTTCCCTTTTCTCCATATCCTTGCCAACATTTGCTATTTTTCTTTTTGATAATAGTCACTCTAACAAGTGTGAACTGATAGTTCTTTGTGCTTTTTTACTTGAATTTCCCTGATGATTAGTCAAGTTGCGCATTTTGGATTTACCTATTGGTCATTTGCATGTCTTCTATTAAAAAAAAATGTTTATTTGGCTCTTTTGCCCATTTTTTTCAATAGACTGCTTGATTTTGCTATTTAATTGTATGAATTATTTATATTTTTTGGATATTCACCCCCAATCAGATACATGATTTACAAATATTTTCCCTCATTGCATAGGTTGCTTTTTCATTTCGTTGATTGTTTCTTTTGCTGTGCAGAAGCTTTCTACTTTATTTGTTATGCCCATTATTTGTTATGTCTACGTTTTCTTAATTTGAATATAAATGCAAAATCTGGGGGCACCTGGGTGGCTCAGTGGGTTAAACTTCTTCCTTCTGCTCAGGTCATGATCTCAGGGTCCTGGGATGGAGCCCCACATCGGGCTCTCTGCTCAGTGGGGAGCCTGCTTCCCTTCCTCTCTCTCTGCCTGCCTCTCTGCCCACTTGTGATCTCTCTCTGTCCAACAAATAAAAAATCTTTTAAAATAAATAAATAAATAACCTGAAATTCATTAAAAGAGACATTAATTAGTAATAATATTAGAGTTAATGTAGGCAAGGTTATGACTCCGCTAGTAACTGATCATTTAACAAGACAGGTGGATTGCCATTCTTCCCTTTGAACAAAAAAAGGGAAGGTTTGACTTGAGTTGGCATCTAAGGGATTTAAAATATGATAAAAGAGCATTTTGTGATTTGTGACATATAACTTGGTAGGATTTTTAAACAATTAGACATTGATAGAACAAAACCTCTTCCATTTCATATGCTTACTCTTGTGTCCAAAATATCACAATACTTTAAAGCATAGAAATGAAAATTAGAAATAGAGCTGAAACTGACGTCTCTCTTACTCAGAATAAGAAATTTTAATTCATGAATAAAATAATTGTGTTTCATAATTATTTCTTATCAAATTGTAAAATGTATTATGGTCGTGTAAAACATTTTTGTGCTAAAAGTAATTCTAATAATGATAATGCAAAATAAATTAAGTGTTCTTTTAATTTTATTTTATAATTTTAGAAACATGATCAACAAAAATAAAAGTAATTCTGTTGCAGAGAACTATGGGTATTGATTGCTGAAATACTTAAAACATAAAATATTCATTACAAGAAATTCTGAGAGAGAATTTCAATAGAAAGATACATTTTGGAGGAAAATGAATATTGCAATATTCTAGACTATTAAAAGGAGCTTATTCATTGATTGCTGAAAATGGATGGTGATGGATATCAAGTTATTTTAAAACTTAACTTTCATTTGACTCATTATACTTAATGTATCCTTTGCAAGGACTTTACCCCAAGATCAATTTCTTAACAATTTAACCTAAAAATATGAGAGGGTATACATACCTTTTCAGGTATTATTTTAGCATGTATGCAAAAATAAAGAAAATTTATGAAGAAAAAAAAAGACTCCATTATTCTCCTTTTGTACCTGTTTCCTACTTTGCTTTTTCAGTTTAAGGTTCTTTACTTTAGAGTCCCCTCCACACTGCACCGTTCACCAGAAGATACTAGCACATGTGGCTTCTTAATGTAAATTAATCAAATAAAATTAAAGATCATTTGCCCCATTGCCTTAGCCACATTTCAAGGATTCAGTAGTTGCATGTGGTTAGAAACTATGGTATTGGAAACATAACAGATATAAAACATTTTCACCAGCACAGCGAGTTTTACTGGGCACACTTCTCTGGACAGAATTTGTACGGCAGATTTTTCTTTTACTAGAATAGAACGTTCTCTAGGATTGACAGGCTCATTTACTTTGCCATATATCAGATAGATGTCATACTCTGTCATATATCAGACCCTCACTCATTGTTTTTTTAGTTAAATTAAATTTGGGGCACCTGGATGGCTTGGTCAGTAGAGCATCTCACTCTTTTTAAGATTTCATTTATTTCTTAAAGAGAGAGAATGAGCAAGGTGGGGGCCGAGGGAGAGGAACAAGCTGACTCCCCACTGAGTTGGGAGCCTGATGCAGGGCTGGATTCTAGGGCCCCGAGATCATGACCTGAGCTGAAGGCAGATGCTTAGCAGGTTGAGCCATGCAGGTGCCCAAGCATCTGACTCTTGATTTCGGGCCAGGTCGTGATCTCAGGGTGGTGAGATCCAGCCCTGTGCTGGAATTGGACTTTGTGTTCAGCAGAGTATGCTTGGGATTCTCTCTGTCTCTCTGCCCCTCCCCACCATGCTCATTCTTTCCCATTCTCTCTCTAAAATAAATAATCTTTAAAAAATAAAATAAAATAAATTTACTGTAAGATAATTTAATTAGGAATTCCCACTGACATATTTACTAAAAAGCCACAGTGATACAAATTCCATAAAATCTTCTTAATGATAAAAGCCTTGGAAATTATTTAAATATATGACTTTTAAAAATATTTATTTGTATCATAAACTGTCAAAGATTTATTTTTTCACTTGTAATTCCTTTGTTGTACTTGAGGTTAATGAAGAACAGACTGTATTGCATATTTTCTCTTTCCCAAGTGATGAACAAAACACTTTTCAGGTGTCATCTCACCTAATACATACAACAATAGGTAAAGACACTCAGAAAATGTAAGCGATTTGCCCAAAGTTACAGAAAAAGAATTTAAAGTCAGGTCTATTTAATAGTAGAAACTGTACTCCTAACTTCATGTGAAAAATGCCACCTTGAAAAAAAAAAATACAGTTTGTGCAAGTCATTAAGATAATTAGTGACCAGAATAGACATCTGAGCTCTGTTCTGATTTCCAAATGGGGAAGCTGCAGACCCCCCCTTTTAGTAAGGGGTAGCATATGTGCTTATGTAAGAGCAGGACCTGTAAGCCAGGATGTCTGGATTCCTATCTGGACTGTGCCACATACTCATCATTGTAACCTTGAGTCTTTTTTTAATCAAGACTGCAATATTAATATTAATACAGTATCGTGTCAATTTATACACTTAATACAATGTAGCAATTGTATTCATGTTTTCCCCAGTATTACTTACACTCACAGGGGTATATATGCATGTACTTCATACTGTCTGATTGTATCACATTTGTGGGTTTGTGTCTCCATCACCAGAATTAAGATTTGGGGCAGTTTCATCATCATAAAGATCCACACTTTGCCTATTTATAAACTTTTAGTGGCTTTTCTTTTAATCCTCTTCACCTAGACTTTTGCAGAGCAATTAAAAAAAAAAGTATAAGGTCCAGTCTTTTCATTTTTTCCTTTTATAGATTATGCTTTGGGGATAAAGGCTAAGACTCTATTGCCTAATCACACTCCTCAGATTTCTTCTACTTTTCCTCTTTTCCTAAAATGTTTAATTTCAGATTTTGGATTTATATCTGTACTCCATTTTGTGGTTATTTTATATAAAGCATGAGGTTTATAATGAGATTCTTTTTTTTTTTTTTGTCCAATTGCTCTAGTATTATTTGTTACAAATTCTGTCTTTCTTTCATTAAATTGGCTTTGCTTCTCTGTCAAAAATCAGTTCAGTATATTTATATTAGTTCTATTTCTGTGTCTTCTCTTTTGTTCCATTGATACATATGTTTATATCCCCACAAATACCACATTGTCTTAATTATGGTAGCTACAAAGTAAGCCTGGAAGTTAGATAGAATGATATCTTCTACTTTATTCTTCTTTACCTAGTTGTCTTCGGGATATTCTAGGTCTCTATGTTTCCATATAAATTTTATAATAATATTGTCTATGTCTACATTACTGGGATATTGTTAGGAATGACATTTAACCTGAAGATGGATTTGTATAGAATATTTATATTATGTTGAATCTTCCATTTCAGGAATATGGTATTTCTCTTAATGTATTTAGGTCTTCATTGATTTCTTTCATTAGTATTTGATAATGTTAAACATACAGATCCTGTGTATATCTTTTTAAACATACATCTATATATTCTTTTTTTCTGGATCAATTGTAATTCATACTGTGTGTTGAATTTCAGTTTCTTGTGTTTATTAGCATATAGAATTGTGATTACTGTGATCTTATATTTTGTGGTTTGCTGAATGTGCTTAATGCAGAACTCTTTTTGTAGATTTCTCAAGATTGTCTATGTGAACAATCATGTTATCTAAGAATAGAACCATTTTATTCCTTCCTATCTCGTTTTTATGCCTTTTATTTCTATTTTCTTGCCTTACTGAAGTGACTAGAGCATCAATGCTATTCAGAATAATATTAGTGGGAGTGAATATCCTTGCTTGGTTCTTGATCTTAGGGGAAAAGCATCCTTCAGTCCTCATTGTTAAATATGGTGTTAATTGGGGGAGGTTGGTTTGTTTTTGTTTGTTTTGGTTTTGCTTGTTTGTTTGTTTTTTTTGGAGATGCTATTTTATCAAGTTGAGAAAATTCCCTGCTATTTCTGACTGGTGGAGAGTTTATACCATAAATAATTGTTGGATTTTGTTACATGTACCATTAATGAATATTGGCTTTAGTCAGATGCTTTCTTAATGTCAGTTGATATGATCATATACTGTGCAGGTGCTGGTCTACTTGTGTGAGTTGTGGTTTCGATGATTTTGAGACCCTTTATGATGTTATTATCTTTTTTTGTTTTTGTTTTTTTTTTTAATTGGTACCTCTGGGAATCCTGTTAGTCCCTGCTGGTTCTGCCTATAAGGGAAGAAAGGCTTTTCTCAAATTGTGTAACCAGTTGTCTCCCAAATGGGGAGGGGACTACCAGGCCATGGTGACAAAGCTGTTTCCTGAGCCATGCTGGTTGTTGCTGCATCCCTCTTGCTTATTTCAGCTGCTCAACTTAGTGTCTCTGGTTGGAGAAGAGGAGGCATTTTGCAAATCTCAGTAGACACTATTTCATATATTAAGTTCAATGTTTCCACAAGATGATTGTCTGGAAGGTAGATGAAACTCTGCTCGTCAAAACCAAGTAACTCCACCATAGACAGCGGTGCAGTGTATGAAACCAAAGTAGGCTTTATCTAGACCATTTTGTAATGTTAAAATTGCACATTCCATTTCCTATCTCTTTGGTTAATGTTCCATTGAAATAGAAGTTGATTTTGAATCAGTTGATCTACCTGAGATTTATATCTAAAGAATTGTAGGATAAATTATAAATCTCTTTTTCATCTTGTAAATGTACAGAGGGTGAAATTATTGATTAATGCCTTCTTTAAAGCAAAACTATGTTAGGGGCACATGGGTGGGTCAGTTGGTTAGGCATCTATTTCTTGATTTTGGTTCAGGTCATGATCTCAAGGTCATGGGATCAAGCCCCACATTGGGCTTCATGTTCAGCGGGAAGTATGCTTGAGATTCTCTCTCTCCCTTTACCCTCCTCCACTCTCTCAAAAAAAAAAAAATAGTAAATCTTAAAAAAAAAAACAAAAACAAAAAATTGGGAAAAAAGTATATTTATTTGGTTATTTATATACTTTCAGCTTTAGAATTTTGTATCTAATATAGAATAATTAGTACAAGACATGAAAAATGAAGGCAGATATGACTTAATTAAATAACTACTTTATTCAACACATAAAAATTTTTAAAAAGTTAATTAAGAAACTGGCTTAATTTCTTCACCATTTTTTATCTCCTATCTCAACAGAGAAATGATATAACTTATCAAAATGTTTTAAGAAAACTTTTCCAGACTGACTGTTCTCATACTTGGCTCTGTAGAAAACTAAACCTGAAGATGTTACTATTAAAAAGAGAAGTCCTCTGTAAACACTGGTCAACTGGTCAACTCTGTAAACACTGTAAGATTCATATGGCACATCAACATAAGAAAGACTTTGAGGACTCTTCCAAAAATGATATATATTTAACTTTGTATTTAATGTTATATTTCCTAAATGTATTTTATCATTAAACATGGTCTTTGTTTTTTATATGTGAAATTTACAAATCACGAAAGGGATAGAAAATAGAGTAATTGGGAACTACAACAAAACAAATAAGCCAAGAACCTTGGAAAAGAACAGGCAACCCTACTTCATGAAGTTTTCTATCAATCGAGATGCCTTACTAGTTCCCTAAGTTTAACCACACTGTAGACAGACTTCTTTCTTATTCTAGACCCTAAACTTCCCTTCTTAAGTATTTTCTTTAGAAAACTTACAAGCTGGAGGTTTTATTCTCTGCCTTTTTGAGATATAGGTGAAGCTTTTTAAAACCTGTTTTACAAACCAAGAATGTCTTTTTCAGAGACTTGAGAGCCACCCTTTTGAAATGCAATCATCAAATAAATTATCCCTATCCCATAGTCTCTGTGGGAGGATAGAAACTGAACTTGGGTGAGCACCAATTAGCAAACACAGATGGTCTAATCACAGATGAAAATATCTACAAAATTAGGAGATAATGTGTTAACACATCCCATTGATCAACCTCACTCGTAATGTCCTCTATCACTTTTCTTTCAGCTCCCTCCACTCCTAAGACCCCTCCTGCCCTTTGTTTCAGCAGCATTGAGTTCAGACTTGGGTCCTGTCTCTCTGTCCTATTACAGCAGCTTTGAATAAAGTCCTCCTTGACTGTTGGACTTTGTCCAGTTAAGTTTTTGCCTGGACACTGTTGACCCCACGTTTGCCCCAGTTCTAATCCCATGAGTCCTTAAGAAATCAGTAATAAGCAGTTGGGTCCTAGGAGTCAGATTAGGGTAAGACAACAGAAGTAGATAAACAATACAGAACAAATTTGGCAAAGTATTTAAGAGAGAACTGAGGAGGCAGGAGTCATAGAAACAAGCTGTAAATAATTTCTGAAGAATAGGAGTCAAGACAGACGTGTAGAATTGGAGCAGACCAGACACCAGTAAACAGAGGCCATAATGATGATTCACTGCAATGATCTCTCCATTAGGAAATAGAATTTAAAAAAATTAAATTTAAGAATTTGGTTTAACTTTGATACAGATACCTCCCCTAATATTTCTTCCCTCCTATCTTGATCTTGTATACTATTGAGTAAATATGTCTACTCTGTGATAGCAATCATGTAAGAGGTTAAAGTGTTGGGATTTCTTAAAAGAAGGAAGACACAATTTTTGAAAATTTTTGGGTGGACAGAAAAATATTAGTATCTCACATGGAAGCACTGGCATTTGCTGTGTTGTTCAGCATCACTGATATGACCTTTTCTACTGACTCCTTTTTGTTGCTTTTATCAGAAATTTCTACAAAAATAAATTGGATTTCAAGCTGAGCCAATGTTTTTTACCAGCAATGCAAAAAATTAATATTGTTTCCTTATTCCTATACTTAATTTAGCTCTGATATATTTCTTTTTTTTTTTTTTTTTGCTTTATTTTCTGATTAAAATTGCAAAGGAACCTTAAAATTGAGATTTTTAAAATTTGTTCAATTTTGTTTTGTTTTCTTGTGTCAAATGCTGAATTTTATTTCCATGTCCTGATTTCCAATGACTTTACACTGTGTTGAAATTTTATACAGATTTTCTCAATAATTTCAGTGTGAATTGAAATGTTATCGAAAGACCTATCTCATGTCAAAACATATTTAATCATCTTTACTAATTATTAACAAAAACTAAAGGTAGGTTTTATAAATGGAACTATCATTTCACCATGAACTGGTATTTTTACTTTTTATTAATTGACATATAACAGTATATTATTTTCAGGTCTACAACATAATAATTCAATATTTATGAATCAATAATCAAAAATCTCCCAACAAACAAAAGTCCAGGGCTAGATTACTTTCTAGGGGAATTCTCCCAAACATTTAAGGAAGAGTTAATACCTATTCTTCTCAAACTGTGCCAAAAAATAGAAGTGGAAGAAAAACTTCCAAACTCATTCTATAAGGCCAGCATTACCTGGATTCCAAAACCAAAGACACCCTCCCCCGCTAAATAAGAAGAATTAAAGGTCAATATTCCTGATGAACATGGATGCAAAAATTCTCAACAAAATACTAACAAATTGAATCCAACAGTACATTAAAAGAATTGTTCACCACGATCAAGTGGGATTTATTCCTGGGCAGCAAGGTGGTTCGATGCTCATAAATCAATGTGATATACCACATTAATAAAAGAAAGGATAAGAGCCATATAATCCTCTCATGGTTGCAGAAAAAACAAATGAACAAACAAACAAACAAAAAAAACATTTGTCAGAATAATGCATCCATTGTTGATAACCCTCCATAAAGCAGGAAAAGAGGGACTATACCTCAATATTATAAAGACCGTATATGAAAGACCCACAGCTAAGACATCCTCAGTGGGGCAAAACTGAGAGCTTTCCTCTAGTCAACAATAAGACAGGGATGTCCACTATCACCATTGTAATTTAACATAGTACTGGAAGTCCTAGCCTCGGCAACAAGACAACAAAAAGAAATAAAATCCGTCCAGGTTGCCAAGGAAGAGGTCAAACTTCCACTCTTCACCGATGACAAGATGCTCTAGGTGGAAAACCCAAAGGAGTCCACCAAAAAATCACTAGAACTGATACAAGAAGTCAATAAAGTTGCATAATACAAAATCAACATACAGAAATCTGCTGAATTTCTATACAACAATAATGAAGCATCAGAAAAAGGGAATCGATCCCATTTGCAGTTGTACCAAAACCATAAAATACATAGAAATAAACCTAACTAAAGACGTAAAATATCTGTACTCTGAAAACTATAGAACACTCATGAAAAAAATTGAGAGGATGCAAAGAAATGGAAAAACATTCCATGCTCATGGATTGTAAAAATAAATATTGTTAAAATGTCAAAGTGATCTACAGATTTAATGCAATCCCCATCAAAATGCCACCAGCATTTTTCACAGAGCCAGAGCAAACAATCCAAAAATTGTATGGAACCACAAAAGACCCTGAATGGTCAATGCAATCTTGAAAAAGAAAAACAAAGCTGGTGGTATTACAATGCCAGACTTCAAGCTCTGCTACAAAGCTGTCATCATCAAGACAGTATGGTACTGGCACAAAAACAGACACATAGATCAATGGAACAGAATAAAAAAGCCAGAAATGGACCCACAACTATATGGTCAATTAATTCTTAACAAAGCAGGAAGGACTATTCAATGGAAAAAAGACAGTCTCTTCAACAAATGGCATGGGGAAAACTGGACATCAGCATGCAAAAGAATGCAAAAGAATGCAACTGGACCATTTCCTTACACCACACGCAGAAATTAAAAAAAAAATAGATGAATAATTTTTTCTGGTGCAAATGGAAATTGGATTTTTTTTCAACTGCTGCTTTTATGCTCGTCTCTGAGGCAAGTGAGTCCACACACATGCCCTTTAAGAGAAGTACCTCAACTCCCTACAGCACCTTGAGTCTCCTAGACATGTTCCCCAGTGGCCTTTAAAGCTAGACATTTTGAAGGCTCATCTCTCCATTGCTGGTCCCAAGGCTGGGGAGCATGGGGCATGAGCCCCTTTCTCCTCAGGAAGAAGTCCTGCATTTCTGAAATCCTTCCTTACTGTGGTCACTATGCCCTGGAGAGGCGGGGTGCGGATTCTGGAGGAACCAAACTGGTGCCTCTCCCACCTGTCTTGATGTGGACCTTTTACAGTTTGTTGTGAAGGAGCTGTTTATCTGGTCTTCAAGCCCTTTTCAGAGAGAATTGTTCCAGGTGAGCTGTAGACCTGGTCTGTCTATGGGAGGGAGCGAATTGAGATTTCTCTCTGCTCCCATGTTGGACTACCCCCTTCTCTATAAAGCAAAATTGAGACTTTAAATGATCCTAGCAGAATGTTGCTTGAAATGTGTGTGTGTGTGTGTGTGTGTGCATAGTTAAAACTAACCATATATATGTAAATATGCATATAACTATATAAATATGTATGTATATGTGTATATATATATAACTATATTGCATCTATATTGTATAGTTAGAAGAAGGAGGCAAACAGGGAGCATGATTTTAGAAAATGATTTCTGAAATAGAAACAGCTGACAGCAATCTGTGTGGCCAACTTTGAGAGCCAGGACTATACTTGAGAAAAGATGGAACCATAGGGCTCTTATGATGGACAAATAGTTACTGCTGCAAGTGGAAGTATGACCAGTAAATCCTAAAGGGCCTTGGGGATATCATGGTTGGGAATACCTAAGTATATTATTATTTTCTTTTCTGTTTGTCTACATTGCTCTATCAATGGCATTTGTTTGTTTTATAAATATTAATCTGTCTAGGGGCGCCTGGGTGGCTCAGAGGATTAAGCCTCTGCCTTTGGCTCAGGTCATGATCTCAGGGTCCTGAGATCGAGCCCACATCAGGCTCTCTGCTCAGAGGGGAGCCTGCTTCTCCCTCTCTCTCTGCCTGCCTCTCTACCTGCTTGTGATCCCTCTTTCTCTGTCAAATAAATAAATAAAATCCTTTAAAAAATTAATCTGTCTAATAAAAATATATCCATTCTATATTGATGGAGTGCTTACTGAATACTTTACTGGTAACTCAGAATAAGGCAGAATATACCACAAATTCTGCTTTCAAGGAATTTAGCATTTAGTCGGGGAAATCTGATAAAAAACCAAAGCCTGGGGTATTTGCTATTATCCCTTATAGAATCTGAGGCCCAGGGAACTCAAGTAACTTGTCCAAAATAACAACAAAATGTAGCAGAGCTTTGGTTTTAACCCAGGTCTCTTGTTTAAAATTTAGAGACCTGGCCACATTTAAGGATTTTGATGTTTAGTTTGTGTGCTTGAGTTGTTAAATGGGCTTCTATTTTCTGTTTATATATACCAAAGTTTGGGAATGATTTAAGTTGGAAATTATTTGAGAAAATTTACATTTTAATGTAAATTAAGAATTTTATGGAGTTAGATTGTGTGGAGATTTAGAGAACAATGATCGTTGCTGATAAATTGTACTCAGTAGATGGCTTGAGTGGTTACTGAAAAGAAAAAAAAGTATGGATTTGCCTCATACATATTAATTACCTGCGTAGTATTTGCACCCTGGGGATTATTATGTGTAAACAGATAGCAACACCAGGTATTTAAGGTGGTGGCCATTAAGTGAAGGGTTTGGACGATGACAGATCAGCAATGATTGGTCAAGGGCTGAGCTACTGTACAGCACAGGTCACATCAGGGATGTTGATGGCAGTTCTGGAGCAATAGGCAGCAAATGTCTGATCATTTCCAACATTGTTTCTTGGTTTATGGAGTTTTTTGGGTTTTTTTGTTTTTTTGTTTTTTGTTTTTCCAAAAAAAGAATGATAAAGGAGAAACGTCTACCTTCCTCCTTAGCTTCTTTAACATATGTTTTCCTGTATTCAAGGACCATATCACTTTTAATACTCACTAGGAGCCCCTCCTTAATATTAAAGCTGACAAGGATCTATCCTTACATGGAAGAACTCCTGCATTTATACTCAGAATCAAAATTTAATATCCATTTATTCTTTTTCAATAAATGTGCTTATGCAATCAATACCGTTGAGCATGGTACTTTATGTCAGAAGAGTTAGATAAGAAAGAAAGCAGGGAAGAGCATTTCCAATAAAAAGAGAGATCAGGAACAAAGACTTGGGAGTGTTAGGTGCAAGTGTTCGGCAAGGGGAGTGGAGCAGTGCGATAGGGCAGCTTTTCACAGAAATGCTTCAGAGTAAATGTAATGCTTTGTGAAGAAACTGACACATTTATCTCAGGTAAGTATGAATGTTTATTAAATAGAAATTAGAAGTAAGACAAGCTGGAGACATCCAGAAAGCTTCATGAGGAATGAATAGGTTACTTGTATTAGATAAAATTATCCTTATTCTGAGTAATAGAACACTCGTAAAAAGAGTGACTTAAACAACCTAGAGGTCTATTCCTTGTCTTAGTACTCATGAGCAGTCCTTAGCTACTACTGTGGCTCTGTAATTAACAGGGACCCAAGATGCTTCCATATTACTGATCCATTATGCTTAATCTGCAGCCTCCAGCTCCCAGGCCAAGATGGCTAGCTATCTCATCCCAACCATCAAATGTGGATCTTACCTGGAAGGGCAAAGTGACAGAGGGAAGGCGCTTACAGTATATTTATTTTTGTTGGCGCTTACAGTATACTTATTTTTGTTTTGTCTGTCTGTGTGTATGTGCACGTGCTTGCATATGTGCATGTGTGTCTACTGAGTTTTAGTTCCAGGCACTGTGTTTGGCCCTTATAATATAAGAATGAAGCAGAAGGAGATATCATAGATAATATACCTGGGGTGATATATGTGTATATCCATCTATATAGTCAACCGTGTGAATAGCAGAGCCATTAGAAAACCACACTTGAAAGAAATGGTCATAACATTTATTTTGTACATGCTTGTTTGAGGTGGCTGTCATATATCTAAGAGAAAATTGTAGATCAGGAGCTAAGAGGAGCACTCAGGGCTACAGACAGAAATATAAGTGCTATTGACATAAAGAAATTGAACCATGCTGATTTATCGCATAGCTTAGAGGGAACCTATGAAACAAGAAAAGTAGGGACTTGACTGCCTACTCTTACTCCCCAGCACAAAGTTGTCCCACACATACCATCACCTTCAAATTCAGCCATTAGTAGAATCTCAGTAGAGCACACACAGAGTTATGAACCTCAGCATGCTGGCCTCTGACTCTTCCGTGACTGGATATATGAGGTACTTAATCTTGGTTGCCTGGCTTATTAACTTGATTCACTTAAGCACATATGTATGAATAGGTGGTTACAGGTGCAATACTATATTGTAGCTAGGAATGGCAAATTACTGTCCTTGACCCTAAGAAGTGGGGAATTAAGAGTGGGGAATTCCCCAAAATATATCTAGAGATAACCTTCCATATAATCCAAGCTAGACATGACATGTACATGTGTGAAGTTACAGGTTTATTTATTTTGGAATGAACCTCTGTAAATGAACAGAGACCCAAAGGTATCTGCAACTTACCAGATGTTGAGAATGACGGGACGTTGTCTGGGAGAACAGGGAACTGTGGGGACACAGACTGGGGCACCTTGAGGGACTTTAAAGCAGGAATCACAGGGTACCTGGGTGGCTCAGTCCGCTCTTGATTTCGGCTCAGGTCATGATCTTGGGGTTTGGGGATCAAGCCCCAAGTTGGGCTTTTCTCTGGGTATGGAGCCGGCTTCAAATTCTCTCTCTCACCCTCTGCCCCCATCCCCAGCTCTCTCTCATGCTTCCACACTCCTTTCAGCCAGGACATAAATCAGAATAAGAAAGGTGGGCAGTTTACAAGGGATGCTGGGACCAATGATGGAGGCCCTTGTATGTTACCTTAAGAATAATAAGACCAAGGAGGACCTCTGATGGATTACATGTGAGTCAGTAACGTAGGCCTGTATCCTATGAAGTGAATGAGGTGAGGATGAAGAAGGTTAGTTGGGATTTGGTCAGGAAGGGGGAGTTCTGGAGCTACCAGCGCTCATGGGGCGATCACATGGGTCCACGGTGTCCCTTTGGTGCTGTTACAGCGAGTCTGAAGGCAATCTTTGTCCCACCTGCACACACGGCTCCTTCTGCTTTAAGCTTTCAGAAATTAGGGCATTTAGTCAAACTGCTGGAATTTATTAAATGAATGAAGTTTGTGTGGGATACTGCTATTCAGACACACATTTTTAAATGCCAACAGCAACTTAATCTTCTTACCCAAACATGAAGTAATTCAAGGCCAGAAATTGTTTTCTCCAGCCTTTTCCTCCTGCAGGTTGCCACATGGCTACAACATGTATATGTAAAATGACAGATTCTTTCCCAAGTGAAAACAAACCAAGAATTAGGCTCAAGGAAAGCAGTTCTCTGAAAATTGCGTACTGAAGGGTCAAACTGTCCTTTTTCTCATGCAAACGAAGTCCTGTTGGAGCCGCAGAGCCTTACTCCATAAATTGTTCTGCACTTTTGAGAAGACTTAATGCAGTTCCAGGTGCGGTGCTGTGCGTGTGTTTAATTGAGCACTAACGAAGGTGTACACTTGCTGAGCTTAGTGCACACTTGAACATTGAGCTCCTTCCCCAGTCAGAGTACGTGCACTTGCTGCCACATATTTGCTTCGTTATTAACCAAAATCCTCTCCACTACACTCTGAGCTACTTGAGGGGAGGGATGAGGAGAGAGTCTAAATGATAAAGTGACCAATTTTAAATGAGAATAGTTTTCATTCATTTACGAAACCATGCATGCTATGCACTTTGAATTCATTATCTTCCTTAAATTTCTCATAGCAACCGTTTGAGGTTGATACACTTGTCTTAGTTTTCGATCAGGGAAACCGATGGGTGAAGAGTCTGTGCTGTTGGATCTCGGTCCCATGGCACTGATGTACGAGGGTAAGATTTGAATTGAGGTCATTGGCCTTTGGACCAGTCCATACAAAACTGTTTTCTTGGCGTGGAACCAGACACCAGTTCTCAGCGTCAGTGATAAACCATACTACCATGGGGAGCTGCAAGGCTCTGTCTTGACTCCAGGGTCAAACCCCCAAGTCCCTCCCACTTCTCCCTCTCCCTCTGCTCTTTCCCACACTCGTGCTCTTTCTCATGCTCACTCCCTCTCTAAAAATATGAATAAAATCTTTAAAAAAAATAACCCTTATCACCTCTGTGAATGGACAAGGCAACTATTACTGTATTTTGACAAATCAAGAAAGATGTTAAGTAGCTTGTTTCAGATCTCATACTTAGCTTAGCGATATGGCTGGGCTCTATCTGAAAATGAAGGCTTTTTTTTTTTTTTTTAAATTTAAGTACTAATCATGTCTAATAGTTGGTATGATTACTGCTGTAAAGCAACAAAACGGTACTTACATTTTAGACCTCTATGACTGGAATGCACTGGAGAAAATTTTGTCAGTGTTTACTCAAGGTGGAAGTTGATTTCTCCCATCAAAGACTCCAGAAGCACATACACTCTCCTCCTGCCTCACCGAGGAAAGCGGAAGGCAGAGACTTGGCCCACTCCCATCTGTAAACCTTCCTACTGTACACAGCATCCCGTCTCCTTCAGATTGCACGTTATAAGACATATAATCGCCTCTTTCCTCTTCTGCCTCATCTATTTGCTTTATTGAATCTTTCTTAATAGGGTTTCATGGGCAATTTTTTTTTTCTCCGCTATTGTAAATATAACATATTAGGAACATATTTCCTGTGGAATGAGAGCAGAGAAATTACACAACACTAAGTAGTATGAAACAAAGTGAACATTTTTGCATGATTTTTCTGCTTCTATTTTATAGAAAAAATTCCAAGTATATTCTCTGTCTTTGCAATTCCGTAGCCTCTCTCCATAATCTCTCTTGAGCCTAAGAGGCCCCGGGTCTTTATATCTGAAACTGAGTCTTTATATTTGAAACTGTCATTGTTCAGGTTATCAATTACTGCTACTTGCCAAAGCCAGTGTTAAATTCTTAGTCATCACACCACTTGACATTTAGCAGCATTTGACACATTGCTAAGCCTTTCCTCTTTGAATTTCTTTATGTAGTTCCAAGGGCCCTCTGCCTTGCCGGCTCTTCTACTCTCGCTGCTTACTTATTTTCAGTATTCTCTTCTGGATCGTTCTCAGCTTCATTACTTCTTAAAACATATTGCCTCCGAGATCAATCCTTTGATCATCTCTCTCTCTCTCTCTCTCTCTCTCTCTATATATATATATATATATATAGATAGATATATAGATATATAGATATGGAATCCTACCCAATATTAGGGCTTTATAAAGTTCTATCTCCAGCTCTGATTTCTCTCCTGGATCCTAGTCCCATATTTCTAATTACCTTTATTATTTCCCATGGCTGTCATAAATGAATTGCCATAGACTAGGTTGTTTGAAAAGAGATCATTATTCCCAACAGTTCTGGAGACCACAACTCTAAAATCTCATCATCAGTAGGGCCCTTCCTCTGGTGTCTCTAGGGGAGAGGGCTGCCTTTCTCCTCCAGCTCCTAGTGGCTCCTGGTGCTCCTTGCCTTCTGTCTGTGTGACTGCAGCCTCCACGTGTACAAGGCCTTCTCTTCTGTTTCTCTCTCACTCCCCTTACCACCCCCTTTCACCCGTCTGGACACATGTCACTAAATTTGCTTCTTACCCACATGATCCAGGGTGATACCATCCGGAGGTCCTTAACTTATTTATGCTAGAAGAACTCTTTCTCTCTTTCTCTCTCTTCCCAGATGAAGTCACATTTGTAGTTTTGGGGAGTTGGATGTATATTTGGGGAGGGGGTGCTTCCTTTCATCCACAGCAACCTGTCCTTTGACTGTCCCCCAAATTCTTATCCAACTCCCATGCAGTATACACCACCTCAACCCCAGTCTCCAGCAGTCTCCACTCATTGGGGTATTAACTCTAAGCCCAAAGTCCTATGTACTCATCAAACTGAAAAGTCCCAAACATACTCATCAAAATAATTTAAATCAAGCATAGGTAAGATCCTGAGTAAGCTCCATCTTGAGCAAAATTTGTCTCCATCTAAGGACCTATGAAACTGGAAACCAGAAAGCAAGCTATCTGCTCTCAAAATGCAGGCCAAGAAGAGAGAGGTTCCCTCTCCAAAAGGAAGAAAATGAATAAAGAGGTCACTGGTCTCACTAAGTTCAAACTCAAGCAGGGCAAATATTGTTAGATTTCCAAGCTTTTAAGTCATCTTCTGGCTTTATGCTCTGCCCTCTGGGCCTGCGGAGGCTGCACCTCCAGGCATAGTGCCTCTCCCAGCCTCTGAGCCATTATGAGAATTTATCACAGCAGATATAAGTAACAAATTCACCACTTTCCAGTATCTTCCCTTGAAGTCATCTTAAACAGACTTGACTTGGCCTGTATCTTTTCCCCACCAAACTTATTTCCCACTGAGTATTTCCCACGACAGTAAATGGCGATAACTCCTTTAGTTGCTCCAACAAAAAATTTGAGTCATCTCTGGCTCCTCTCTGTCTTTCATATGATACATTGTATCCATCAGCACATCCTGTCTGCTGCCTTCAAAACTCTCTGGATTTCACCACTTTGAGGTATACCTTTGCCATTACACCTGTGGTACGAGTTCCCCTTGTTTTTCAGCAAGTGGACATTCAGGGTCTGAACCTGGTCTTGTAATTTTTAAATTTTTGTTTGGTGATGTCCCACACCTACCGCATTATTTTTCCAAATCGTCCATTTCTAGTCTGCACATAGGACACGTGCCCGATGGGATTTTGTGAGCTGCAACAGCACAGTATTCTCATGCTCACTGGCTTGATTTGTAACGTAAAGGAGCAAGAATGTTAATTGGCATCTGAAATACTTGTTAGGAGAATTAATATAAAAACTCGAGGGTGAGAAGACATAGCACCCTCCTGATCACCCCGATCGATACTTGACCCCCGAAATCTCTCACCAGGAAAACAAGTGGAGATCTTTTAGAAATCATGTCACATGATTCTCTCTGCTCAAAGTCCTCTAGCACCATTACTGGAGTGTATTTATTTAGAAAACATGTATGTGTGCTACTGACAGAGTAATAATTTTAAGTAAAAATTACTAATATTTTTTGAGTCTGTGCTAGGTTCTGGCTGGTAATCACTCATCCATTCATAATCTTTCATTCTTAATTGTCTAATATCCACTAAGTGCCAGACACGAGCAAACATTTTGTGATTCTATAAACATGATAAACAATTAGCAAATGAAACACCGTGATTTCATTTCAGGATGATTGTAAAGAATTAAATTAAAGCAAATTTAAAGACTGTAAGGGGATTGTGAATTTGATGATGCTGTTTCATGTAAAGCGGAATTGGCCCTAATCTCCCCGTATTATATTATTTTACTCAATCTTTACAACTCTGAAAAGTAGGTATTACAATTTGCAATTTAAAGATACATCTATTGAAATTTAGTGAGGTTAGTAATGTGCCCAATACCACATAGCCAGTGAAAGCAGCATCAGAAATTGATTTCTCAACTTTTCATTTAATTTTATTATTTTATTTCTAACAAATACATATACTGTCAAGTCATTCACAAGAGTAATTGTGTCTTATTTATTCAGGATTCAACAATAGTATCTTACCCTTCTTTATCTGAAAAAAGCTTACAATATCCTTATTTATCTATCCATCATTTGTTTATCATAGCTTATATAAGAAAACCCACTGTTTTTCGGTTTCTCTGATCAAACATGTTTTTTTTTTTCCATTTGAAGTTATTAATTCTTACCTTTTTTTCAATGAATAGCAAAACTTTTGCCTTAATAGGTATGACCTATGGCATGACCCAATAGAAGAAGAAAACAGAAACAGAAACACATTTTGAGGTAAATTAATCTTGGGATTGAATCTCCACTTACAAGATGTATGACACTGAGGTAGTCACATACCCTATTTGTTTCTTAATTTCCATATATGAGTGAACACATATGGTATTTGTCTTCCTCTGAGTGACTTATTTCACCTAGCATTATACGCTCTAGTTCCATCCCTGTGTTGCAAATAGTAAGATTCCATTATTTTTTATGGCTGACTAATATTCCACTGTATGTATACAGCACACCTTTATCCGTTCATCTATAGATGGATGCTTCTGCTGCTTCCAGAGTTTGGCTATTATAAACATTGCTGCAATAAACCTTGGGGTGCATGTATACCTTTGAATTAGTGTTTTGGTATTTGGGGGGTAAATACCCAGTACTGTGATTACTGGATCATAGAGGATCACAGAGGAATTTCTTGAGGAACCTTCATACTATCTGTACCTTATCAGTAACTGAGACTCCTCAGTTGAAAAATGGAGGAGGGAATGCTTACCTCTAAGTGTATTTATGATGCTTAAATGACACAATAGGTATTCAATGCTTAATAAATAGTAGATATTCAGTAATTAATAATTCTTTGATGTTTAATGGGAAAAGTATGTTTCAGTCTCCTTATCTGTAAAATAGGGGTAATAATGTCCTCTTCTTAATAAGTTGCTTTGAAGATAAATTAGATAGAATAGTCCTGGAGTTCCTGAGTGGCTCAGTCGGTTAAGTGTCCAACTCCTGGTTTGACACAGGTCAAGACCTCAGGGTCCTGGGAAATCCATGCTCAGCAGTGAGTCAGCTTGAGAGTCTCTCTCCTCTTCCTATGCCCCTCCCCCACACACTTTCTCTCTCCCAAATAAATAACTCTTAAAAAAAAAAAAAGAAAGAGATTATGCACTGTACATAGAACCTAGAAAATACTATTAAGTATTAAACCCCAGATTGAAATTTTTAATACTTAGCAGTCACTCTCTTAGCTGCTTGTAACTCTTAAAATAAGTCTGAACTGAGACACTGTTTGATCATCCGATTCTGCAGGTGAGGCATAGAGGGACTGATTCTGTGTCACATCTCACTGATGACTCCCGAGTTTATGTAGATGTGTGACAGAGCTACAACTCACATGCAGGCAACCTGACCCCAGCATTTTCATTTTTAAGATATTTTCTGCTGTCTTGTGTAGAAGGAATGTGGCTGCCACAATGCCAAATTACCATGCTAGTCCTTCTTTAAATCCAGAATTTTCCTCTATACAAACTGAATGTTGGCAACCAACAGGATTTTGCAAGGAAAACCTTTTCATTTATGGTAAAGTCTTGCTTTTTTGGTTATTTGGTTGTGTTGAATTAAGAAAGAATGTGAGGAATTAAGAAAGAATGTGAGGATTAACTTAATTATAGTTAATCATCAATTCTCTCAGTTGTCCCCAAAAACCCAATATACGTAAAAGAAATCTTGTAAAATATCAAACATTCTGATCCTGTGTAAACTCTTAAATTCTCAAGAGTTGCTTTAGAAATTTAAATCCATTTTTATTTTCTTAAGACCAAGGAAAGGGGGATCATCATTCTGTATAAAGTCATATTTAGAGATGAAACCTAAGATTGTATAAAGAGCAGTGATGAGTTAGTTTAGTGGTACTGAAATGAAGTTTCAAGATTCATGAAAGTCATCAATATCGTTTCACGAGGAAATGGATCTCTGGAAAGAAAAGGGAGTTTCTCTAGGTCTTACAATGAGCCAGGTAGAACAAGGACTTGACCCCATGTCCTATCCCCTCAACCCTTAATAGGTCTGCCCTCTTAAATTAAGTTGCTTTGCTTCTCTGAGCCATACTGTTCCTTATGTGCATAAAGGTCTTCTTTGTAGGGTTATTAGAAGGAACCATGTAGATTATGGGCATGATGGGCATGTTTTACTTGTGAAATAATAAAGTGTGCTCCTAATCACTGGTTTTGTTTAAAGCCGTCTGGTTATCACAGAGCACACCCATCAGGCGGCTTCACGAACCCGGCTGTTCATAATGAGAACCGGAGGCAGAACTCCAGAGCAAGAGGTAGACTCACACAAAGCGACCACGATATAGAGAGGCTGGAAAAGTGCGACAGTGATGATAGAAGTAAAGCTCGGGCGAAATCAGGCTCCTCTGAGCACTAGGAAATAGGTTAGGTCTGATGAAGTTAAGAGAGCTGTTAGTGTCACCAGGCTGTGTTTAACAAAGCGGCATCAATGTTGTGTGTAGCACCTTAGCTGTTTACCGGACTAAGAGTAAACTGGGAACAACAGATGCAAAACTGTGAAAAGGCCTGAGGGAATCAGTAGACAAGAGCAAAACACACCAAATCAGTTGTTAGAGCTACATCTTCAGTGCAGGTAGATGACATGGTATCCCATTTGGCTGGGCATCCTTCAGAATATGTTTTCTTTGCTCTATATAATATTGCATTTTCTTTAGATTTGAAAGAGATTCATTAATTTTGCCTTTGTTACTATAAGCACGTAATGGCCTCTTTGTATAATGCATACTGACATCAGTGGACTGATGTAACCTAATTCCGCCCCTGAGGCCATCATCTGTTGCCTCATCTCTATTATCTGATCATTGTGTTTTATTCTCTGCCCACAGACAGTCTACACTGATGTGCTTATTGTGTCTTCCAAAAGAGGTAAAACAGTCTTGGAGGCAAATACCAGAATTCGGGATATTAAGAGAAATCTCCCCGGAACCAGAATAAAAGTCATTTCTTTAATCATAATGGATTGGAATGTCATTGCCAAAATTCACCAAGATGTTTATGATACTGATTCAAAGTAATTTACCCCTCTGGATAAATGACAACGTAACGAGACTATAACTGGCGTCCTATCCGGTCTCTGCCTCCGGTCTGTTCTGCCTCTGGGCCAGCCTCTCCGCAGCTCAGCTGCCAGAAGGAACATACTAAGATGCTGGTTCAGTTGTCCCCCCTGGCTGAAACTCCCCTGAGAGACTGCCACCTCCTTAATTATTCATCATCTGTTCGTCTTCTTCTTCTTCTTCTTCTTCTTTTTTTTTTTTTTTTTTAATTTTTCTTTATAACTTCATCTTCCCTCAATTAACTACAAATGCTCTTTCCCCCAGGTTCTCCCAGTCTTCACTTTGGGCTATTCCTTCCACATGGATCTGTTCCTCACCTGCTTCGGGACCTCCTTTTCCAGCCTGGTTTCTCTTGCTCCCGCTGCACAAGGCCAACATCATCACTCTCTCCCGGGAAGTTCTTGTTTTCCTTCAGTCCTTAGCGTGATTCCAGACGCTGGGTTCATCAGCGACACGCTAAAGGTGTTTACTATTTGTATGCTGAATGAAGAAATGGATGAATGAGCTGATGAAATCAGCCAATAATACACTGACCTAAAATGTAAGATATGTCCTGCTAAGCGAGAGTGTATTGGAGGTTTCTACTGCATCTTTTTTTATAGGATGAAAGGAAAGGAAACAGTGCAAGTTTGCACTGCACAGAGTGGTGGGAAAATATTTTTGACCCAAGAAAACCTGTTTTATGTTCGTCTCTTATGGGAGATGGGGAATCCTGGGAATGGGCTGATGGAGGCTTCCATCCTAATATTGTTGATAACAAAGAAAAGGAAAAAGACTCTAGTGGCACTAAGCTTTATGTTCATTTTACATCCTTCAAGAAATATGGTGGTTTGTCATAGAATATTTGCTAATAAAAGCTCGTGAAATTTTTATCTTATGACCTCACAACCTTGGACAGAATCAGGTAAATAGGAAAGATGCTTCTCGGTTAAGGAAATTGATTGAACAAATTATATTTCTGTGAAACATATTAAAATTCTGGTCAAGAGAAAATACAGTGGTGCAGATATCAATATACATGAGTTCTTTCTCTCACTATGCCTTGCTTTATCTGTGTGATCTGACTACTTCCAGAAGTCTCTTTCATTTCTATGACTCCCAGCCTAAACCTTGAATCTTGTGTTGACCCTTAAAAATTATCATTTTTTTAAGGAACTTTCATTTTCTCTCCTTATTCTATACAATTTCTCTGAAAGAATCCCGTTACTAACCTCCTTATTCCAAAATTTCTTAAATATATATTTTCAGCCTAGAACTTATGGCTCTAATCCATTAAATAAGTATTTTTTATACTTTCCATGTGCTGGGCACTGTCCTTTAAATATACCACAAATTTGAAATGTCTAAAAGTAAACAAATTATCTTTGCCAAAATACATTTCGTAGGCACATATTCTCTGTCCCAGTACATGATAATGGGACCCAGTGGTCCAAGTGAGAAATCTTAGTCTTTCGAAGTTTCCATTTCTCCCCTGACATTCACGCGTGCCATTCTAACACCACTCTTTAAATGTCATGCAAAGCCACACCTCCCTCTCTAAACTCACTACTACCCATTTAACTCCCATTAACTACTACCCATTTAACTTACATTCCTCAGTGCAAGGACGATGGAACTACAGGGTATGATGCTGAGCAAAATAAGTCAGTCTGAAAAAGACCATTATCATATGATCTCACTCATACGTGGAATTTAAGAAACAGAACATAGTATCATAGGGGAAGGGAGTGGATGGGAGATGGGGTGACTGGGTGACGGGCATTAAAGAGGGCACGTGATGTGATGAGCACTGGATATTATATAAGACTGATGAATCACTGAACTCTATATCTGAAACTAATAATTCACTACATGTTATTAAATTTAAATAAAATAAATTTTAAAATGCGATAGAAATACAAAACAAAAACACTCCTCAAGGTCTCCCTGTCTCCATTACAAGAGAGTTGGGGGAAATTGGAGAGGGAGACAAACCATGAGAGACTATGGACTCTGAAAAACAATCTGAGGGTATTGAAGGGGTGGTGGTGGGGAGGTTGGGTGAGCCTGGTGGTGGGTATTCAGGAGGGCATGGATTACATGGAGCACTGGGGGTGATGCATAAACAATGAATTCTGGAACACTGAAAAGAAATTTAAAAAATTAAAATTAAAAAAAAAAGACTATAATCCACCCTCCATAAATTTGCCAAGGTGTTCTTAAAAATATATATATATATATATTAAAAAGCATTCAAACACGCATATGGACCATATATGATTATGTCGCCTTCTTGCTTAAGATCTGCAAGTATTTTCCTATGGTTTTCAGGGTAAAGTTTCAGCGCCTGACCTCAGCATACAGGGCTCCCTGGGGACTGTCCTCTACTTTTATCTCCAGTATCCATGCTTGTAGCTCAATTTAACCTGCAGAAACACCTCTGGTGTGTTTCAATATACCATGTTGTTTTACGCTCCCACGGATTTGTATACACTCTCACCGCTGATTTAATGTGCTTCCCCCTTTAGTTTTCCTGGCTAATTCCTGCTTATCTTCAAGATTACAGAAGGGAGCAATACTTCTCTATAGAACTGAATTGATTTAGAATGTGGTATGGCACAGTAGACAAACCACTATACAAATTATCTTTATTCCACCATTCCATTTTCTTCTTTCCCCATTATAAAAGAATGAAGAATTGAGAAAGTTACTTCACCTCTTTGTATTTCTATATTTTTATCCATAAAACGATATTTTCAATGCAAGGAATGGTAACCCCTCACTCACTGTAAAAATCCTAAGCGTTAATGAGGGTAGAGTGACTCATTTTGATCTCATCACATGCTCAACAAACAAGTGCTTGAACTAATTCTGAAGCACAGAAATGTCATTTTGTACAAATAAAGATGTAAGTCTCCGTGATTAGTTTTCATTCTTACAGTGAAGGCATTGTGTTTTAATGGTTGTTGAGAGCGCTCACAAAACATTTTCCAGGATACAGAAAATAAAGACCCACATACTTTTTTTCTTTAAATGTTACTGAAGAAAGAATATATTCAGCAGACAAAGGTCATTGTTAGGTGATTAAGTAATTAAACTACCATTACATAACAGCATGAAAGCAGACTAGAGGAGTAGATCCCATTAAAATAAAATTTCTACATTTTGATAACGCACCTTCTAGGACTTAAAATCTGTAATTATTATAACAATACCAGATTGTCTACTATCGGGGAAAACGTTATGGTTTAGACAGACCTCAGAAAGGAAGATATAAACATTTCTATCCTTGTCTTCCTAAAGGCTGCCCGGGACCTCCTTCTCTGTTACTAAGAGTAGGTAAAACCCTCCTGTTTCCCAGCATTGACTGACAGAAGATAAAGGACTCTCTTGGTGATGAAAAGTTACCAGGCAAATTGTGGTCTCCATTCAAATGCAATGTCTTTTATGCTAAGAACTCATGAATGGATGGAATGCTGCTTTTATGTAAAACACATCAGTTACAAAAAGGCCTTAGTAACAGCTCCTCTAGTTAAACTAAATTTGAGTTTCAGAATTAACTACATTTGCTCTTTAAATAAGTGCTTGCAGGTAAAGTTTTAGTGACCCTTCCTGTGGGGTGAAAAAATTCAGATGTGAAAAGATTAAAATAGAATGAAGATTATATTCGGCTTGATAGAGTTTGGCTATGCATCCAAAGGAAAAACAAAATCAGTGGCTTGAGTTCTACCAAAAAGTGACTGGGCTTTATGTACATTCATTTATTCATTATTTAATTTCCTTAGCCAGCCACTTCAAAAGATCCAGAGATAAAACCCACAAAAAGGTATTGAAAGCTAAAGAACAGCCTTAACTTTTACTAAAGATATCATGTTGATTATGAAAGTCATTTACATCTAAGTGTTTTAGTTTAGTTTAGTTTAGTTTTTTATGTGTCAAATGGAGAAGAAAAATCTATTAGTGGGAAAAATACATTTTTATAGAAAAGTCCAAGCCTCTTTCATTATGCCCGAGAACATAATATATATTATATATATATTATATATATATTATTATATATAATATATATTATATATTATATTATATATTATTATATATTATTATATATTATATATTATATTATATATTATATTATATATATATATATATATATATATATATAATAATTAAGACTGAAGAATAAGGACACAAATTTCTGGGCAACTTGAGTTGAGAATTCTTGATTTGATAAGCATAGAGTTGAAAGATTCCTTTTCCCTTAACTGCAGTCTTAAAATATATTCTTTAAAATATCTCCTCTCTAATGAAATCCATGGGGTAAGAAAACCCAACGCCTTCTCCTCTTTAAAAAAGAGTTGCCTTAGATGGAAGATAATTGGCCATCAAAAGTCAAGCTATGGTAGGATGAAGCAGGACTCATAATTTCAGGGGAAAAAATGTTTGATAAAATTTTTATTATTTTTTTATCGCCTCTTTTTGTTATTGGAGTTGTTATAATTCCAGTTTCATTTTTATGTGTAATTTTTAAATCAAAATAATACATACGAACAAAAAAACCTCCTTAGTAATTATAATCAAAATTCTAATACGAGGCTACTTTTCTATGAAATATACCTATTCCAGAGAACCCTTGGTAATATCTCTAGTTAGATAAAGTCTACTTTTGTGAGTTAACTGTATTTGTTTTTTTAAGGACTTTATGTTGAACAAAATTATAGAGGTCCTTTATATGATGGGGACAAAATCAGATGTCAGGAGAGTACAAAGAAATAAAGATATTTTTGACTGAAAATACTCCGTGTGCATCATTAAAAAAAAAAAATTGGAATTGTTTCTGTTCCACCAAAACTTGCCTAAATTGTAGACACCCCCGAGCGTGAGCTTAGTTTGATCTGGAAGCAGACTAGAGATGCTCAAAGTGGGGTCCGTGGATGAGCCTAACATTCTTTCAGTGAGTCCATCAGATGAAGGCTCTTTTCACAAGCATAGTGAGCTGTTAACTGACACACTTTTTACTGCCTTGACATTCGCATGATGACTGCACAGGTAAGATTAGTAAAACCACCGGTGCCTTACCATGAATCAAGACAATGGCTCCAAAAGTTACTAGCAGTCATTAGACTTGATGAAGCAATAGAGTAAAAACATTAATTCAGTTAAAACTCATGTCCCCAATATACAGCTTTTCAATACTCTATGCCACAAAATAGGAAGTGTGCGTAAAGCATTTCTGAAATCTGATGGCTATCTCCAGGAAAAAAAAAAAAAAAATCAAGTCCTGTCATCATCCTTGGTGATCTTCAAGATTTCTAACCTTGCCAAGCTGGGACATTCCTCTGTTTCACTCAGTTAGAAACAGGAAACATAAGAGAGATCAAGATGGAGATTTAGTTCCAAATTCGTACTGTATGATCTATTTAAACCACCTAACAGCCCCTTGAATTAAGTATCTCTGTTCTAAAGGTGAATCTTTTGCTTCAATCATATTCTAATCAAAAGACAATTCTAGGGAAAGAAGTAGAAAAGAGTTATAAAAAAGTAAAGAATAAAAACATTTGAGATAGAATATTTGGAGAGGAGTTATCTTGCTTTTACCGTGAGGTTGTTGGCATAAATGGGTATATTGTTTCATTGTTGCTAAAGGATGTATAATTTTTGGCCCACTATTTTCAAGCATCCCCCTGATCAGATACATATTTATTGAGCATCTTGTGTGACTAAAATACCATGAGACACTTGTGAGACTGTAGGAGAGGAAGTGATAATAACATTAGACAGGTATGAATTTTGCCTTCAAATGAGAGTTGGGGGAGGGGAGGGCAAGTGATAAAATAGGTAGAAAATGATACGGAATTTGTCAAAGTTCTGTTCAGAGAAAGAATCTACTCTGGCTATTTTAAGCATGAAGGGATTTATTAGAGGATATTAAATGGATTACAAGATTATTTTCAGAAAGAAAGGAAAAAAGAAAGAGAGAGAGAGAGAAAGAAAGAAGGAAAGAAAGAAAGAAAGAAAGAAAGAAAGAAAGATGGAAGGAAGGAAGGAACCGTGTAGATTCAGCTTTCAGAAATATTTCTGCAAGCTACATCAGAGAACAGGGCTACCAAGAGCTCCGCCATCTATCCTCTGATCTGAAGATCTGCCCATCTAGGATGCTATCACTCTCACTGCTTGCTCTCAGGTCCATATCCACACCACAGCCCAGGGTCTGTTGCTATTATTGCTGGCAGGTCTAGAGCTAAGCTGCCATTTTCCCTAGTCCTTTCCTAGCAGAATGGAAACCCCACACACTGCATCTCAACAGCCTGAGGCTAGAGATCAAACAGTGGAAGGTGCCAATTCAGCAGCCTCAGGGAAAAAAGGAAGCCTCCAAGAGTGAGCTTGCAGAGAGAAAACACAGAATTCCAGACTCTTCTCACTCCTGCCTTCCAAGTCACCTTTGTGTGCATCAGACTGACAAATCACAGTGGCATCTCAAGGACACCCACCATCTGTACTACAGAGAGCACACTAGAGAGAAGAGGCCAGAATGGGTATTGACAGTTGATTCACCGTGTCTAAACTTTTGTGATAGTAATAATAATAGAAGAATAATAATTATTGTTATTAGGGAATATTGGGAAGGAAATAGTAACAGAAAGGGTAGACGATTTCTTTCCTCTAGAGTGTGATCATAAAGAGAAAGATAAGATAAAGCAGTTCTTTGAAAGAAAGGCATAATTAAAGGAGAGCTCAAACATATTTTTAATTTAACCTGAAGAGAATTTGAACAGCCAGGGGGAGAAATAAAGGAAGGGAGAATAGATGGTGCATTTTCTGCAAAATTAGTCAATAGTTTTAGTTATTGCAGACTAGGAGCTATGTCAACATTGACCATTCAATCCCCTTCAAGGACAATGTCTGTTTTTCCGCATAGACTTGATGAGGTCCTTTACACTTTACTCTTCCATTACTATGTGAGTCGGTCTGCTGCCTTCCATTTCAAGAAGCTATGTCACTGGTCTCTGGAGTTCTTTCTTTCCCTGTGCCAAAAAAATGGATGTATTTTTCTTCAGGGGAGAATTATCCTACTGATTTTTAGGATTGAATATTGAAGAAGGACTAATAAAAGTCTTCCAATAATTAGCCAGTATTCTTATATCTTGTTCTAGAAAAGATCAAACTGCAAAAAAAAAAAAAAAAAATCTAGATTTTTTTTTTAGAATATTACAGATTTTTGTCCTAGAAAATATCATATTCCAATGGTATCAGTCAATAGTCATATGATTCTAGAAGGATTCCCTAACAGTTATTATCATAGAATAATTTAAAAGTCACATCATATCTAAGCTTTAATGCTCTCATAAAAAGAAAAAAAAAATGGGATGGGGCTGTTACTTTCCAGTAAACTCTATAAGGAATTCTTTATATCAGTTTATAGAAAATCTTAAAATTGTATAATTAGAACTGTCTCTCCACTTGCTTTCTTTTGCAATTTTTCTCTTTTCCTTTAAGGGTCATTAATTTATTATTGAGCATTTTGAATATCCAAAAATACTGCATTCTATTTTTAAAAAGAAAAAGAGTATATCGTGTTCAAAGGCCAAACACCTTGTGATTGAAAGAAAAATCAAAATAAGAACAGTCTATTAGAAGCTTACCTGTAATTCATAGAGTTCACAGTCATTTCATCAAAGCCTTTCCTTCTGATTGGCAAGGAAACTGGAATCTTCTGAGTTTCTGAGGAGGATAGAGTGGTGTCAAACGGACTAAGGAGATTGAGCTATGGGAGAATTTCACGTAATTTGGTGGAATCCCAGAGACCCCCATCTTAATGGATCTTATTCTGCACTTGGGAGAAGGAATTAAACAAAGGAACCCAGCAGCCTGAAGATGATGCTTACGAAGGATGGGAATGCTGAGAGAGACAAAGGAGCTCATTGGTCTTAGAATATCTGCCATTGCCCAGGTCAGAAAAGCCTTTTTAAATTTACCACCAAATATTGCTTTATTCCTTCACTAACTATGAGCTCTAGGATGGCAGAAATTCTCACCTATTTTTTTGTTTTCACTTTTGTTACCTCCAGAATTTAGACTACTGACTGGAACACAGTGGGCACACCAGGCGTGATCAGCAAACAAATGGGGATAGGTTCTGAACTTGCCTTTCTTGCCCTGCTCTAATCTCTCCTTCACTTAACAGACATCTTACTATGAAGACAGCACTCAAAACTTAATTTTACAATTCCACCCTCTTTTCTCCTCTCAGTAAATCTGCTCTGTATATATCCATATCCCCAGGGGATTGGGAAAACTTAATCAAGAGTATGGCGTTCAGTAGATCTTTTTCATTAGGCAAAGTAGGAAGAACATAAAGGAGTGGTTTCCCCACCAAACTGACAGGCTCAAGAAGATGTTTGTATTTGAATTAAAAATTAAAGGAAATGTTACTTTGTCACTTAAACTTCAATCAAAAAACAAAATTAAGGGGAAGGGATGAAGTTTAGAATGTAAGTTGGGTCTGGAGCAAACAACCAAGAGAGAATTCTTGAGACATCTTTGGTGCAAAATGGTGGTTTATTAAAGCACGGGGCCAGACCCGCGGGCAGGAAGAGCTGCTGCCCCGGGGGCTGTGAGCCCCGGCTGATTATATACTGTGGGCTTGGGGGAAGTAAAGGAAGAGGAGGATCTGAAAGAACTTTCATGTATTAAAGAAGACGCACAGGATACCGGAGGCTTTGCTATTTTCTAGTTAAGGTTGTTTTTTCTTTTATAAGGTATTAACAGTTAGATAGTTGAGAGCTTTGTGGAGGAACGTCACACTCCTTCTATCACACGCCCTTATCAATGAGCTTTAGGTTTGGAAGAAATTTAACTTTATTTACATTTCCCTGTGCCTCAGCCTCCCTCAATTTTATGGAGGGAAAGATGATATCAGGGTTTCAGGAACTGAGTTATGGGTCTTTGGAAGTTAGGCTATTGTTAAGAAAGCATCTTCCTTTTTTTTTTTTTAAGATTTTATTTATTTATTTATTTGATAGACAGAGATCACAAGTAGGCTGAGAGGCAGGCAGAGAGAGATAGGAGGAAGCAGGCTCCCTGCTGAGCAGACAGCCTGATGTGGGGCTCGATGTGGGGCTCGATGTGGGGCTCGATCCCAGGACCTTGGGATCATGACCAGAGCCGAAGGCAGGGGCTTTAACCCACTGAGCCACCACGGTGCCCCAGCATCTTCCTTTTAAATCACTAGGACATTTGTAAACTAAGGAAGACTCAGGTCTTTCTGGATTGCGATCTCTGTAAGTTAACTATTTTTCCTTTAGGGCAGCCAGAAATGCCTGAGGAATGCCACACAGTATAAACGTACTGTCTTTTTCTGTCCTAGGAGAATGGGAGGGGGGTGCATATGTTGCCAGCTTTTGCTTTGTCCTCTGCTAGCCTTTTGTTCCCTCATCAAAAGTAGTGGAGGAAGTAGGCAAATAACTATATCAGGTATCAGAATTAGGTTTCAAAATTATTGTGTGGATGATAATTACTACATAGAATTGATGGACTTCAAATACATTGAAAAGAAAAGAAATAAATAAAAGATGATTAAACTTCTGAGAGAAGTGTATTCCCCAAAGACCTACCAACCTAGACTAGAAAAGAGTAAGATTATTTGAGATTGAAACCACTCTTATCCTTAACCGTTTTAAACCAGGAACCAAGCTAAGAAAGCTTATTAGCAACCAGGGAAGGCATGTTCCCTGATGCCCATTTTAGACATAAATAAGGAATCAGATAATGGAAAAAGAGTAATTTTCATGAGCATGGCCAAGGGCCCCAAAGAACCTGGAAAATAGGTCTAGTCCCAGACAATAAGTAGATTACCACCCTAATCAAGGACTTTTCCCTATCCCAAAAGTTGGGAGGAGGGGTATCAGAATTTCTACAGAGTAAAAATTCTGTGTTTATTATTATTATTATTATTATTATTATTATTATTTTAGAATTTGTTTCCCACAGTTATCATTCTAGATGGAATTATTATCCTGTTCCTGTTTCCTTTTCTCAAGTTGGGTATTCCTGATGGAGATAACTCTAGTTTCTAGGTTTCTAAAATATAAAGAGCTTCAACTGTACTTAATATAGAGACTGCCTTTTGATAGGTAGGCTTGATGTCATTAAGTTGGTATGATATCTGATTACTTCTATTAAGAAAAGGCATATGGGGTGAGTATACTTTATGTATGGGATGGACAGTGAGACAAATATTTGATGACTAGAAGAGCAGCTGAATCGAATATTGTCAGCTAAGCTGGAATGTACTAAAATCCAAAGCCTTGTTTATACTGTCTTTTTTACATTGTACACTAAAAATAGTGCCTTTGGTTTTTATAGTGTCTCACCCTGATCCTGCTTGATTCTAACAGTTGGGTTGAAAGACGGTAAATAGAAATAACCTTCCATGTAGAAGCATCAAGAACAACTTTCATTCCTTTCAGTAGGTGCTGTTGGCAATATGGTGGCCCATAGCAGAACATCCTCAATGACCTAGGCTTCATTATTGACTCATCTCCAATGCGTCTGTGGAGGGGAAGAGGACTTGAGCTCCACCTAGAGGCTGGCACTAAGAACTTACACACGAGAAATTGTGCAGAAATCAAGCAATCACCCTTAGGATTGAAAAAACTAGAATTTGGTTCCAGGTTTCCTTTAAAGAATACAATTGCTTCTGTTAAAGATGTGCAGAATTTAGAGGCACCTGGTGGCTCAGTCACTTAAGAGTCTGCCTTCCTTCAGTTCAGGGCATGATCTCAGGGTCCTGGGATCAAGCCCAGCTCAGCTCCCTTCTCATCAGGGAGTCTGTTTTCCCCTCTCCCTCTGCCCCTCCCCCCAATTAATTTTCTCTCTCTCTCTCTCCTTCTCTCTCAAATAAATAAATAAGATCTTTTTTTAAAATGTGCAGAATTTAATAGAATTAATGCCAAGAAAAGTGCTTATAAGATTGTCTGGCATGTACTGAGCTCTCAAAAATACCGGTCATTATAGTTGTTGTTGCCGCTGAAATTGCCAACTCCATACATGGAACCAAATTATGCTACCAGCAGGTGGGTATTCTATTACTGCCCTGATACATAAATATTAGAAAGTGGCACATTGCAGAATTATAATAAAATCTGAATTTGAAAAGTCTGTCACTAAAATCAGCATCAAGCTCATCAAGGTCAAGTATTCTAAGAGATTGCTGTTTGGAATCAGATTGTGTGGTTTCTTAAGAGACATATAAGCAAGTGCTAATCATCATGTAATCACCTTGAATTTGTATTGTAAACACTTAAAACTATCAATTTTAAAAAGTTTCCTTGTAAAGCTTTAGATGATATTCACATAATTTCCTCGTTGCAGTGCATTTTAATGAAAGTGGAAAAACACCCTTGGAATTCTTGGAATTGAACTACATGCTGATTCTGTTACTATTTCAGGGTATGTTTGAAATGGGCATATTTTTATAGCTAATCATAAGAGAAGGGTTTCAATGACCGTAAGTGCTTATTTTTATATCAGGATTTCTTTTTTTAGGCTCGTAGAAGTCAGAAATAAAAACCATGATATACCAGAGATGAGCTCGAGTTGCTTTGAAGGTCATACCTCATGTTTTTTTTTGAAATTTGTGCTAGAGTTCAAAATGTCTATCAAAGGAAATCTACCCAGCCCTGGTGGATAGGTATGTGAGGGAAGGCTAACAGATGGATAATAGATGAAATTTAGTAGGACTCAAATCCATTTGGACTAATTTTTTTCCCCTCCAAATATCTGTTTTAACAGGTCACAGCAAGTTATTAAAAAGAAAATAACAGTTAAGAATTTTCCTCGGACTGTAGGAAAAATTGACCTTTAAGATAAAGTATGTTTTAAACATAAACTGAGGCATATTAAAATTTTTAAGTTTATCTGAGCAAAAATCAATTTTCATTGGGCAGCATGAAATCTAGTAGGTAGAAAGGAGCTCTGAGGAGCTGCGTAAAATTGAAGACTTTCGTAGGCAGAGGGTTGTGAGAACAAGAGAGTTATACTAGGAAATACTTATATAAATATACTAAATATACTAATAACATATACTAAAGGCAAGTTGGTTATTGCAAGTCTACTTTCCTTTAGGGGATGACACGTCTATTGGGTAGATTACCTAACTACTGTTGATTAGGTAATTACAGATTCCCATTTCTGGGAGAGCCAGAACTGTAGTTTGGTGATCTGGGTCTGTTGATATGGGACTTACTCAGCATAAGTGACTCCACTTGGAGCCTGTTGTCTTGTTTTTCACAATTGTGAATACTATAGATACAACACTTAATGACATGTGGTAATGTCCAAGTCACCATACCTCTCCAAATTTCAGCATTTTCATCTGCAGGTAATAATAATTCTTACTTTTATATGGTTGTTGGAGCTAATAACGTGAGGAAAAATATGCTATCCAATGAAAAGTTTTTGGGACATAGTAGCAATTCAACCACATTTTACTTAAATATAGATTGTTGGATGAGGAAATGTTCCCAGGGCTAAAGATCTGATTGAGGAACCTCATGAGGGGATGTGAATCACACAGTTGGACATGATTGCATGGGCAGAATCAAGCCATTGTCAGACAAGAGAAGAGGAGAAGAGAGGAAAGAAATCTAGAGATACCCAGATGAGAATATATAAAACTGGTGAAATCTGAATAAAGTCAATGGATTGTATCAATGTCAATTTCTCGGTTGTGATATTGTATTATAGTCATGCAAGTTCTTCTCGTGGGGGAAATGTGGTGAAGGGTACATAGACTCTCTCTATATTATTTCATACAGCTGCATGTGAAATAAAATCATCTTTAAAAAAAAAAACACTTTAAAAAAGGAATCTTAGAATGGTACTAACTGCTATACTAACTTCTGATCAATCTATAAATATAAGGCCAGAGACAAGAACGGTGACTAAAAGAGGGTGAGCCATCACCAGGTGTGTGATGGCTGCATTAATGAAATTATAGAGGACAAAAGAAGGTGGGTAATTTGTGGATGACTTCTGAAGTTTGTCAACACTTCCAGAGGAAACATCAAGAGGGCATTTGTTTTTTGAGAGAGGTGGACCCTTGTGAATTCAAAGCAGTCTGGATGTGAAGCCTTATGCTCTCAACCCAGGAGATGCCGAAAGCTATAATTTAGTGAGAAGATTCAAGTCAGCCACTTTGTTGGCTGTTCAGTCCCCTTAGTTACTGGCCTTGTTTTTAGATATTCATTATTATTTTGTGGATTCTCAACAGCCACCAACTATTCAGGTTTTCATACATTATTTACTTAAAAAACACAGAAGTATCTGAGCACATGCTTTTAGTTGTGTGCAAGTCGTGTGGGCACAGAATGTCAAGACTGCCATGGGGTTCCTGCCTTAACGTGCTCCTGGAAAGAGAAATGGATTTGTGATAAATATTGGGAAACTCCTGTTACTTCATTTGTATATTCACCCACACTGTTTTTAAAATTATTTTTTAAATGCCATGCAGTAAATGTACATAATTTCAAAAATCGAATTGTACCAGAATGATGGGAAGTAAAACAGGATTCCAAAGCCCCCTCTACTCATC
Source organism: Mustela lutreola (assembly GCF_030435805.1). Classification (NCBI taxonomy): domain Eukaryota; kingdom Metazoa; phylum Chordata; class Mammalia; order Carnivora; family Mustelidae; genus Mustela; species Mustela lutreola. The sequence goes on along the minus strand of NC_081292.1, from coordinate 5,958,449 downwards.
CTTAAGTTTTGTTTCACGGAAGAACCACTTTTAGTTCTTAGGGCTGTTGATTCTAGTACTTTGTGCTGTCTTGTACATCAGCAAGCTTATATAATTGTTTATGCTTTCATTTCCTCTATTTTTATAATTATTTAATTATCCTTCTCAGTATAGGCATCTGATATTCTATGCTTACATGTTCTTTCTGTACAACTTTTTGTTTTTCTTAGAGTTAGTAATTGCCTCATGTCTATCCTGGGATTTCCTTTACCTGAATTATAGGTATTCGTTTTGCTTCTATTTATCTTAGAGCCCCTGCAGTATCTCATGCCCTCCTCTTTCTTGTTTTAATGTTTCATTTTGGTGAAGAACAAGTCTCTAGTAGATTCCTAACAATAGATGAAAAGACAGCAAATTTTGTAATGCGTTTAAAAAAAAAAAAACTTTGTAGGGCTGCCTGGGTGGCTCAGTGGGTTAAAGCCTCTACCTTCGGCTCAGGTCATGATCCCAGAGTCCTGGGATCAAGCCCCGCATCGGGCTCTCTGTTCAGCGGGGCGTCTGCTTCCCCCTCTCTCTCTGCCTGCCTCTCTGCCTACTTGTGATCTCTGTTTGTCAAATAAGTAAATAAAATCTTAATTTTTTTTTTTCGTATTACTTGATAGTTTAGCTGGATAAGGGATTCTAGTTTCTTTACAGTTGTATTATGAAGAAATATCCATTTTCATCTTCTGTGTCATTTTACATTCTCTGTACCTTTAAAGGCCAGTACTTTTTTCCTTGAATATAATTTTTGATATGATATTTAGTAATGTTTATTTTGGTTGGGAGAGGGAAAAATGAGAATATCTATTCAATGTGCAATTTCTCATTACCCAAATTTCTTTTCTATTCATTTCTTTCCTTTTTTTAAATTTTTCTCCCTCCCTTGTCCTTTGCACCCTTGAGAGACCTGGAATGTCTCTTCTCCTCTTTGGGAAGGTTCTGCATTTGAACCAGGTCTAGGGTCATAGGGTAGCTCTATTTTTAATTTCTTAAGGAATCTCCACCCTATGACCCTGCAATTGCACTGCTGGGTCTTTACCCCAAAGATACAGATGTAGTGAAAGGAAGGGCCATCTGTACCCCAATGCCCATAGCAGCAATGGCCACTGTCACCAAACTGTGGAAGGAACCAAGATGCAATTCAATAGACAAATTGATAAGGAAGATGTGGTCCATATAGACTGTGGAATATTATGCCTCCATCAGAAAGGAAGATACTTTTGTATCAACATGGACAGGACTGCAGGAGATTATGCTGCATGAAATAAGTCAAACAGAGAGAGTCAATTATCATATGTTTCACTTATTTGTGGAGCATAAGGAATAACACGGAGGACATGGGGAGATGGAGAGAAGTGAGTTGGGGGAAATTTGAGGGGGAGATGAGCCATGAAAGACTGTGGACTCTGAGAAACAAACTGAGGATTTTGGAAGGGAGGGGGTGGGTGGGAGGTTGGGTGAGCCTGGTGGTGGGTATTAAGGAGGGCACGTATTGCATGGAGCACTGGGTATGGTGCATAAACAATGAATCTTGGAACACTGAAAAAAATAATTAAATTAAATTTAAAGAAAAAATGAACCAGGTCTAGGAAGACTGAAGTGAGATATGTAAGGAAGGGAGCATAACGGGAAACCCTAGACTTCTCCCTTTCTCTCTCTCCCTCTCCTATGAGAAAACATGAGACAATCTGTAAAGCCCAGGTCAAACTGGGGGAAAAGGATCGAGGAAATGATTTCCTCTGCCCCGTAAAGTTAGGATGCAGAAATTATCTTTGCAATTCATACAGGACCTGAAAACTTCACAAATGGCCTTTTTCAGAGTGTTTTACTGAAGTATGATTTACATACTATACATTTTACCCTTTTCATTACAGAGTTCTAGGAGATTTGACAAATGCATGGAATTGTATAAATACCACCAAAATCAAGATAAAAATAATTCCATTATCCTCCCAAATTCCCTCACTATTCTCGGTAGTCAGCTTGTCATCCTACTTCTGCCCTTAGCCCCAGGTCTAATTTCAAAGATCTGACCAGGATTTCAGTCTTAGAGAGCAAGTGATTCTTACCGTGTTTTGAATGATAGCTAACTTTAGCTAAACAGAGGAGTCAGAGGACATTTTGGCTCAAGCAATCACATGTGAAACGACCTCAAGGATGCATGAAATAGCATGCTTTATTGAACAGTAAGGGCTGAGCAAAACTGAAACCAAGGGTCTTTGGGATGAGGCAGAGAGCAAATGAGACAAGTCTGGAAAGGACGGCACAAGCCAAATCACAGCAGGTCAGTGGCAGTTTATCAAGGTCTTCAAAATTAATGGGAAGTCTGTTCAATACTTAAACAATGGAGGAGCATAGAGAGAACCTCTCTTTTATTTTTATTTGTGCTGTTTATTAATTCATCCAACTCTATATACTAACAGACACAGGAATAAAAAGATGTCATCCAGGAGCTTTGAGCTAGGAAACAAGTTTTAAAATAATTGCAAGTTAATTACTAATGTCATTTTTATATGAAGTTGTTTGCATAGAAAATAGAGCCCGATTTGGGAAACAAAGGCAGACGAAAAATCATTAAATTTCATACTACCCATTGACAAGTCCTTGGAACAGGCAGAGTCCCATTCCTCTAGGAACTCAGCTGCCTTGACATGAATACTTTGCTAAGGGAAAAAGCAATCTTAGTCCAACCTGCAAGACCCTGTAAGTCTACTGTAATGTATAAAATTACTTTGGAAACTTCCTTTATCTTTACTCTCCCCTCCCCCAAGATACATGTTGACAATCATCCTCCAAACATTATGACCCACCCATATACATCTGAAGGGTCTCTAGCCTCAGGGTTTACTAAAAAATAAATGACCTTTCTCAACAGTAGATAGCACCCCCCCCCCAACCCCAGGATCCTGGAAACCTTGTTTTCAAAATACCTGGGAGGCTTATGCTATCCCTAACCCTCCTCACAACTTGCAAGTATATAGTGGGCCACTCCTCATGACCACAGTGCAGCTCTTTCTGTCCACGGGTCCTGTCCCCGTGCTGTAATAAAACCACTTTTCACACCTAAGCTGTCTCAAGAATTCTTTCTTGACCTTTGGCTTTGAACCCTAACATCTTTACATCTTTCCTACATTAGAGTCCAAACGGAAAAGAAGGAAAATATGGGATGTAATGTTTACCAAGTTGACATCATTTCAAGAATGCTGAGCCTCTGCTGGGATAGGTACTATGGGAAATAAAGAGGAACTGTGAAATTTTCAAAGTAATTTAGAGACATTCCTTTGTAATCATATCATAATTAATAAGTCTGCCACAGGCAGAGGGGTAGAAGTATTGTGAAAAGAAAACACCTCCTTATATATTATTAGGTCTATGCTATTATCTTCCTTTTATAGGAAAGACACTGAAATTAAGAGAAATCAATTAACTTTTCAAGTGTCAGAGATAATAAATGGCAAGTAAGGTTTTAACTGATCTCAAGGCCGATGCTCTTTCCAGTATAATATATTTCCTTCTACAAATCAGGAGACTTGTACTCTTGTCTCACTTATATTTCCTCTTTAACTTAAAACACATACTCTTGTCTCAAAATCTGTTATCTTTTCAAAAATATGCTAGTTTAACTCCTTTCACTCATAGCACCAGTCTTTCAATTTGTAAGTGATGGTTAAGGCCGGTTCCTGCAGGAACATGTTCAAGTCTGTTATATGTGGGTAATAACAATGATGATAGTTGTGTATCTAAGTACATAATACACACATACACATTGTGTCACCCCAAGTCTGACCCAATCTCTCTGTTCCCTTTCACAACAAAATTTCTCCAATGAATTTGCATGTGCTCTGTCTGCACGTTCTCAATTCCAATTTCCTTTTCAATCAATTCCACTCTATTTTCAAAGCCCAAACTACACAGATTCTTTTCATGATAAACTTAATATGCTTCCAGATCCTCTGCCTTCTGCCCTTGGCCACACTTTCCCTGAAGATCTCTCCCTCCAGGGATTCTGCAACCCCACACTAACCTTTCAGTCTGTCTGCCTCTTTGATTACTCCCTGGTCTCTAGTCAGACACTTATTTACTCTTTAGTTGGTCTCTTCCCCACGCGACCACTCAATGTAGATGTGCCTTTGCATTTTGTCCTGGAATCCACCCCGTGTATCTCCTTTGTCACATTCTTTCCTCAGGTGATTTCTTCATCCCCCTGGATTACACTGATGTCTTTGCATTAGTGATTCCAAACCATCAGTTTAGGCTTCTCACTCTTTCCTGAGCTCCAAGCCCATAGAGGTAAATGCCTCTTTGGCTTTTTCATTTGCAGGTCTAAAGAGACCTCAAGAGTGAAGATCTTCAAAAGGGAGCTCTCAATTGCCCATTATGCCTGATTCTCTCCTAGCCTTCACCCCTGCATTTGAGTTGCTAAGGCAAAAATCATGGGAATCATATTAGTATTTCTTTTGCTCTTCCTCGTCGCACACACTTTATTTCCAAATCCATTAATTCAGTTTCAAAATATAGTCAGTTTCTGCCTTATTTTCCTTTTCACAGTCTTCACTTTGGCCCAAAGCGGAATTATCCCTAAGCTGAATCACCACATAGGCTTCTAATTGGTCTCCTCGGATTTCAAGCTTTTCCCTCCCCAGCCCATTTTCCACATATACTAAGAGTGGTTGCTCCAAAATGTAAATGATATCACTTCATTTTCCTCCTTAAAACTCTTCAATATCTCCCTAAATCTGACCTAAGACTCCAACGTGTAACCAGGGACAGTGAGAATGACTAACCTGGCTCCTAGTAATTAATCTCACATTTGCACTTAGGATTCTCTCTACACAGGGCTGCCTGGTTTCGGGTGGGAGCTCAGAGAGGACTATTTTGACAATCTTAACTAAAGGAACCAGCTCCAGTTAATCTCTGTATCATAAACATTTATCCTGTCAGTACACTTAGAAAGATCTCTGATCTTATTTTTTGCTTGCATGTTCATCATCTGTCTATTCCACTAAAATACCATCTCTAGGAAGATAGGACCGGCCCTGTATTACCCACTTTCTTCCCAGCCTCAACAGCACTTGGTACCTGTTAGGTGCTCAATAATTATTTCAGTGAGTTAATACATATACAATTCTCCGACCAGTGCCTGGCATACTGTGCGCAATAAATAAATGAATGTTACCCATTGATGTGATTTCTATCAATATTTTTCTTAGTTGAATAATTGAATGGACAGATAGAATAAACGATTATGTTCAGTTCCCTCATTTGAATGTGAAAGACGTAAACTAAATATTCCTTGACACCCCAAATGTATGATTAAATTATACTTTAAAATCACATGGTGAGAATTTTCAAACGCTTGCCCATTTTCCATCTGCTTCCTGTAATGAATATTAATTTATGGCAGCTCACTAGATCTAAGATACATAGTGAATGATGGTTAAAAAAAAAATTGTGTGAGTTTATTAATTACTCTGAGGCCCTGGTTTTTTTTTTTTTTTTTTAAGATTTTATTTATTTATTTGACAGACAGATCACAGGTAGGCAGAGAGGCAGGCAGACAGAGAGATGGGGAAGCAGGCTCCCCGCTGAGCAGAGAGCCCGATGCGGGGCTCAATCCCAGGCTTGAGCTGAAGGCAGAGTCTTAACCCACTGAGCCACCCAGGCGCCCTGAGGCCCTGGTTTTTAAACTTACAGATGGAGGGATAATAAGCCCCAAGTCATTGGGTTTTGTTGTCCAATTTAGGTGTGAGAGCATGTGGTGTTTGGGGAATGCTGAATCCTTTGCTGTGGATGTGAAGTTAGTGTTTCTGGACATGGAAAGTCTTCTGTGTTACCTATAGAAAACTGTGGAAGTTGCTAACCTGCCTGCTGGAAGGAAAAGAACACGCTCAACTCCTTTCCATTGTAGATATGTCTTCCTATAGTCAGGAGTCGATAGGGGGAGCGGAGGAGGAACTTGAGATTACCTGAGAAAGGTGAAAAAATATTTTCATGTATTTTAATATTTTAATATACAATAGCTATCCAGGTGTCATGGTAATTCCCATTGTAACTATTTGGTGAGAGGCTGGAGAGCAGAATGGGAGGTTAGTGTTGGGCTGGCAGAAAGAAAGGGCTACTTAAGATGGCGAAAGTCCCCGCCACAAAACCTGAGCTCGGACAGGAGAACAAAGACCCAAGCAAGAATCTGAAAACCCTCCTGCCCCTGGCTCCCGTGGACCAATGGGACCCTGACAAGTGGGAATCTGAGATCCCCTCCCCGGGCTCCAGTGGACCAATGGGACTCCGACCAGCAGGCGAAATATCCAAATAAGAGAAACTTGCCAAAAGACCCCTGAACTCCCCTCCAGGCCCCTTAAAAGCCCCCTTCTCCCTGCCTTGGGTGGGACTTCCGCCACTCTGCTTTCCAGAGTCACGGAACCTCGCCGGAGAATGCCCACCTCCTCCTGGCGCAACTTTCCTGGCTCCCCTTCTCCTGAGCCCTGAAACTTCGCAGGAGAGTGTTTTTAATCAATCTTGCCCTGTACCCACTTTGCCTGGTGTTGTGTTTATCTCACCAGAAAAACTTTACAGTTAGAAGACTAGGGTGATCTGTTAGGAAGTTATTCCTGAAAAAAAAAAAAAAAAAAAAAAATTACTCTCCCTGAATTAATAGTTGTCAAATGATTTAAAATTAGTGAACATGTTTTAGTTGGTTTATTTGTCTGAGCTGTAGTCTCTTTATTTGAGAAATGGTAATGGCACTATTAAAACCTAAAATGCGAGCATTTCCAGCACTGGTCCTAAATGATACTTAATAATTGATGGTTTACTTTCGTTTCCTTTCCTTAACATTGGCTTACATCTAAACCAAGTGTCTGTTCAACAGATTCCCTTGTCACAAGTGATACAATCTAACAAAATGCACACACTTAAACACAAGGAAGATGGTCTGAAAATAATCCCTTCTGGTTTAGAGATGACAAAATTCTATTGATTTCTTCCCTACAGACCTTCTCCGTAACAGCATGCTCATAAGACAGGGAACCACACATATAATTTTCCGATTGGAGGACAAAGAGTTCAGAGAGCTCCTCAACATGAACCATTCAAACACAGGCCTTCCGGAGTCTCTCTGAGGTTCAGTCATGATTGAGTTTAGTTGCATCATTGGCAATTGGGATCTGTATTACACAGAAAACCTATAAAATTATAGAAATCTTTTTGTCTATTAATTAGTAAGGAAGAATGTGTTTCAGCCTATGTACAAAAATGATACATAGCTATTAAACTCCTTAAATGTAAGTTATCTTCTTATTTATCTTTATGTCTTTTATATCTAATAGAGAGCTTGATATACAATTATATGCAATGCATGTTTATTGAATTAAATATACAAGTGCCTGAATGTAATATTTTTACACAGATTTTTAAAAATTAAAATCCAGCGACTCATTCTTGAGCATTTTGAGTGCAAGGGATGCAGAGATTAATGAGAGAGCTTCGTTCTTCCAACAGCTTATGGTTAGCAGACAAAGGTGCTTACCTAAAAAGGATCCTAATATAAAACTTCCTGTGATTACTGCTATGATAAAAGTAATTTATACAGGAGCACACTGAAAAAAAATATTAAATGCAGAAAGAATTTGAAAATATGGTTGAAGCAAAAAGGAGATTAATTGGTCTTATACAGAAGTGGGAAAAGAAGCATCTAGCAGAGCAGCTTGGGAGTGAGATAATACCGAGGATATTATGCAAGACAAGCAAGGCACTATGGCTTTGGACAGTGCTGATAGAGTGTGTCCCAAGCTAAGAAAACGTGAGCCAACCCAAGACAATATTCTTTCTTTTTTTTTTTTTTAAGATTTTATTCATTTATTTGACATAGAGAGATCACAAGTAGGCCGAGAGGCGGGGGAGGCGGGGGAGGTAGGGGAGGCAGGCTTCCTGCTGTGCAGGGAGCCCAATGCGGGGCTTGATCCCAGGACCCTGGGATCACGACCTGAGCCTAAGGCAGAGGCTTAACGCACTGAGCCACCCAGGCACTCCCCAAGGCAATATTCTTTAAGGGACTCTACTCAGAAGGTATCGAAACCCTGTTCAGTCAAGGCAAGATCCATCTATAGAAAAACTCAACTCAGTTCTCTTTGCACTGTGTGGGGCTCACAGGATGTGTTGAGCACATACTGCATGTTCTGCAATAAGAACCAGAAAGATTATCTGGTAAATCTAGTAATTAACTAACACTATCAAGGCTGTATTCAATTTTTCCTCCCTAAGGAGGCAATAATTCATAATTAAGTCTATGACTAAGGGAATAGAAACTTTCGTGTGCAACCAATGCCAATCTTATCTCAATTTGTCTCCACTGGAACTTTTCTTCTTGCCCTTACTTAAGTTCTTACTCAATAGTCACGATATTGTTATGAGATCGAGCTCTGCATTGGGCTCCAAGCTCAGCACAGAGTCCATTTGTCCCTCTTCCATGCTCACACATTCTCTCTCTCAAATAAATAGACTCTTTAAAAAATGAAGAAATAAAGGGAGGAAGGAAGGAGAAAGAAAGAAAGAAAGAAAGAAAGAAAGAAAGAAAGAAAGAAAGAGGAAAGAAACATTTCAAGTTACAGTATTTCTAAACCCCAACTATCTTACAATAAATTTTTACAATTTTACCTTACCATGTTTTTGTGCAGCCAAGTGATGCTTCCCATTGTAATACATATAGAAATCATAAAAACTGACAGAATCAGGAAGAAAATCACCTACATTCAGTTCATTGAGACAATGAATGAAAACATTTTACTTTCAGAGTTGCTTCTAACACATTTTCTTTATTGACTGGAACTCATATTCTGTAATTATTGTTTCATTTTATTCTTTTTTCTAAGAAACAAACATTTCCCATAATATTTAAATTACATAAAGGTACTTTCCTTGGTTATATACTAATTCTACTTTTTCTCTCTTTTCCTAATACTTTATTAAAAGTGGAGCTACTGAATAAATTTGCACAAAATTTAGCAAAATGTTTTTATATCCAATGCCAAAATTTCCTCCAGCTTCTGAGATAATTGGTTTATGATGATATTATTTTATTTTTCCTTTCACATATATTTATGGCTACTTAAATGTGTCCAAGATTTAGTGGAGTCCCTATTGTGTACTCATTTTATTCCAAATCTGAACATTTAACCACTGTGTACATTACTCTTATAAATTAATAATTATATAAAATGGGCAAAAAATATAAAGTGATAATTCAAAAATAAGAACAAATGGCAAATATGCATAGAAATACCTTATAAATGCTCATTGATAATAATGTACAAGTACAAAAAATCAAATAGCTGCTCTATTTCACTCACTAAATTAAAAAAAGTTTACAAATGTACATTTTTACAATAGATTCAATTTTTTTTTAGTTTTCTGTTTTCTATTTACTATTCTATAATAATAAAACTTTATGTATTTTTCCTTTACTATATTTTATAAGGCCATGCTATAATATATTTAATTATTTTTAATTTTTGGATATTTTTTTTTCATGTTTTGATTACCAATAGTTAAAGCATAGTTAATGTCTTTTAACAATGTATCTATATACTTTTTTGAATGTAATACTTTTAGAATGAAATATTCTTTTCTGCTTAGGATGAAAGTAAGTTAAAATCTTATACAACTTTTACTTTCTAAATTTTTTTTGTAAGATTTTATTTATTTATTTGACAGACGGAGATCACAAGTAGGCAGAGAAGCAGGCAGAGAGAGATGGAAAGCAGGCTCCCTGCTGAGCAGGCAGCCCAACGCAGGACTCCATCCCAGGGTCCTGGGATCATGACCTGAGCCGAAAGCAGAGGCTTTAACCCACTGAGCCAACCAGGCACCCTAACTTTCTAAATCTTTTGATATGATTTAAATATTTAAACTTTTCAGTACTCTTTATTGGGTTTTTACAGTTTAGAGCAATTATGTACTCATTGTATCTAATAACTCTTATCAATGTATTAAAGTCCTTTCTAGTCCATGTTTCACTTTGAATTTTATTTTAATATTAATAAAATCTCACATATGTGCACAAACACATTATAATATTTGTCTTTTCATATATTTAGCAGTTATTTTTTGGTGGACATTTATAAAATATATGTATTTGAATTCTGTTTTGGCATAAGAAAATATTTTTAATTAGTTGAATCATTTATTTTTGTTTTTATAACTCTCATTCTTGGTTTTCCTTTTTCAAATTATTTTTTATTTTTATTTATTTTTACTTTTTTAATATTTTATTTATTTATTTGACAGAGACAGATCACAAGTAGGCAGAGAGGCAGGCAGAGAGAGAGGGGAGGCAGGCTCCCTGCTGGGCAGAGAGCCCAATGTGGGACTCAATCCCAGGACCCTGGGATCATGACTTGAGCCAAAGGCAGAGGCTTAACCCACTGAGCCACCCAAGCTAACTAAACACTAATACTTAGTGTTTTTTGTTTTGTTTTGTTATTTTTTTTCAAGTTTTTATTTAGATTCCAGTTAGTTAACATACAATTTAATAGTAGTTTCAGATACAGAATTTAGTGATTTTCTTTTAATCCATAAGTTTTGCTTTATGATTTAAGTGTTATTTGCTTTGTATCTACTGAGAGATAATACATCAATTTATTAATTTGACTAATATCTACCTTTAAATTTTCTAACACATTTGATTCACTGGTTTTTGATTATGCATCTTGAAAAGAAAAAAAAAAGGAGTTCCTTTGAGTAACAGGTTGAATTTATGAAAAATACAGTTTCATGAATTTTTCTTCTGCTGTATTTTTCCCTTTAGTTAAATCATCAAGGTTTTCAGCCATATATATCAATAAAATATTTTTAAGTTTAATTTTTTCAGTGTTCCAAGATTTATTGTTTATGTACCACACCCAGTGCTCCATGCAATCCGTGCCCTTTTTAATACCCACCACCAGTCTCACCCAACTCCTACCCCCCTCCCCTCCAAAACCCTCAATTCTTTTCTCAGAGTCCACAGTCTCTCATGGTTTGTTTTCCCCTCCAATTTCCCCCAACTCACTTCTCCTCTCCATCTCCCAGTGTCCTCCATGTTATTCCTTATACTCCATAAGTAAGCAAAACCATATGATAATTGACTCTCTCTGCTTGACTGATTTCACTCAGCATAATCTCTTCTAGTCCCATCCATGTAGATATAAAAGTTGGGTATTCATCCTTTTTGATGGAGGCATATCATTCTATTGTATATATGGACCATATCTTCTTTATCCATTCATCCACTGAAGGGCATCTTGGTTCTTTCCACAGTTTGGTGACTGGGGCCATTGCTGCTCTGAACATTGGGGTCCATACGGTCCTTCTTTTCACTGCATCTGTATCTTTGGGGTAAAAACCCAGTAGTGCAATTGCAGGGTCATAGGGAAGCTCTATTTTTAATTTCTTAAGGAACCTCCACACTGTTTTCCAAAGTGGCTGCACCAACTTGCATTCCCACCAACAGTGTAAGAGTGTTCCCCTTTCTCCACATCTTCTCCAACACTTGTTATTTCTTGTCTTGTTAATTTTGGCCATTCTAAATGGTGAAAGGTGAAGACATGAACAGACGCTTCTCCAAAGAAGACATACAAATGGCTATCAGACACATGTAAAAATGTTCATTATCACTAGCCATCAGGGAGATTCGAATCAAAACCACATTGAGATACCACCTTACACCAGTAAAATATTTCTATTTCATTACATGATTTATTTGTGTCTCAAAACTATTTTCTGTATTGGTATGGATATACATATATTTATATACATACAATTATATGTCCATATGCAAATAAGTTTTCTTAAAATAATTTTGTTACACATTTTATACTATTATCAACTGTTTTCCGTTTTTTGAAGAGCTTAACATCTTAGTATTTGCAATATGTATGTGTGTATGTCAACATATACATACACACCCGTAGACACATGCACAAACACGATATTTATATATGAAACATGCACATGTGCTTCTCTTGAGGAAAGACATGTGAATGATCCAGAGCAGTGACGTTGCCCTGCTCTAGGAGACCATCTATAGTGTGTTCTAGGTTAACAGTTCTGTGTGGAGTTACTGATGCAGGCAGCAGATACTAGTAGAACACTTTAGAACCCTGCTTATCTGAAAATATCTCACAGACGCATTAATGACCACTGGTCTAAGAAGATTCTTAGGGTTCCCACACACTGTTTATGGGTATCTTATTGTCTTCTGGTGTTTCATGTTAGAGATGATACTGACATAAAGCCAAGATCTATTACCCCTTTCCTATTACTAACCTGTTCATCATTTCTAAGCAATGTTGCCAAAACTTAATTAAAGCATTTTACAGAATTATAGCAGAAGATTCATTCCTTTTATTTATATTTGGTTGAGATGCTACTTTTAAGTTTTAGATCTATCTATAGTTTTGGGGGTAACTTTATAGAGGTATGACTTACATATTTATGTCAAAAATAATCCATTTAATGGGTGCCTGAGTGGCACAGTCAAGCATCCGACTCTTGATTTTGGCTCAGGTTGTGATCTCAGGCTCCTGAGATCAAGCCTCACTATGGGGTTCTGGGTTCAGCACAGAGTCTTCTTGAGGACTTCTCTTCCTCTGTCCCTTTCTCCCACAGTCTCTCTCTCTCTCTTTCAAACAAACAAACAAATAAATAAATAAATCTTTAAAAAATAATAATCTGGGACGCCTGGGTGGCTCAGTTGGTTGGACGACTGCCTTCGGCTCAGGTCATGATCCTGGAGTCCCGGGATGGAGTCCCTCATCGGACTCCCAGCTCCATGGGGAGTCTGCTTCTCCCTCTGACCTTCTCCTCGTTCATGCTCTCTCTCACTCTCTCTCTGTCAAGTAAATAAATAAAATCTTAAAAAAAAATAAAAAATAATAATCCACTTAAATATATATAGTTTTCTGAATTTGACAAATATAAACACCCATTTAACACCATTGTGATTAACTTATGAACATTTCCAGCACTCCAAAAAGTCATTTAAAATATTCTCCTTTCCAAATTGCCCCAAATCAGACTCCTTCACTAAAGCTTAATTTTACCTGTCATTGAACTTCATACATATGGAATCATAAAATATATATTCTATTATATCCATCCGGCTTCTTTCACTCACTGTAATGCTTTTTCTTTTTTTAAAGATTTTATTTATTTATTTGACGAGAGAGATCACAAGTAGGCAGAGAGGCAGGCAGAGAGAGACAGGAGGAAGCAGGCTCCCTGCTGAGCAGAGAGCCCGATGCGGGACTTGATCCCAGGACCCTGAGATCATGACCTGAGCCGAAGGCAACGGCTTAAACCACTGAGCCACCCAGGCGCCCTGTAATGCTATTCTGTTATACCTATGCTATTACATGTATCAGTAATTTCTTCTCTATATTTCTTAGTAGGGTTAGTACTTTTTATTTCTTAGTAGTGTTCTACTAAATAAATATATTTATCCTTATACACATTGATTGTAGTTTGGACTGTTTTTGGTTTTCTGTTATCGTGAATAAAACCACTATATTTATGCACAAGTCTTGTGTAGACATGTGTATTTAATTCTTTCAGATAAGTACATAAAATTCAGTGGCTGGATCAGAGTATAAATGTTTGCTCAAGGGGCACCTGGATGGCTCAGTCAGTTAAGCATCCACTTTTTGATTTCCACTCAGGTCATGATCCCAGGATATTGGGATCAAGCCTTGTCAGACTCCTTGCCCAGTGGGGGGGCTGCTGGAGGTTCTTTCCCCCTTCCTCTCCCACCCCCTCACTCATGAGCCTGCATATTCTCTCTCTCAAATAAATAAAGGTTAAAAAAAAAAAAAGGTCAAATTATGTTTGCTTGACTTTATGAAGACTGCTACACTGTTTTGCCAAGTACTGTATCATTTCCCACGCGCACCAACAGTGTTAACAGAGTTACAACTATTCCACAAACCCACCGATGTCTGGTGTTAGTCTTTACAATTTTAACCATTCCGTGGCTGTACACTGGTTTCTCTCTGGGGTTTTGATTCGCCTTCCCTAATGGCTAATGTTATATACAGACTTACAAAATGGTACCCAGTGTCCTCCATCTTTTGTTATTCACCCTTCACATCCTTGTTATAGGCTCCTTCTTTTGAGTGTGGGCTTTTAGGACTGTGTCTAATCAATAGAATACAACAAAGGTTGTATGATGTCATTTCAGAGATGAAGTTAACAAAGGTTATAATTTCCATCTTGCTAGCAGATGCTTTCTCTTGCTGTTTCTGATGAAGCAAGCTGCTCTGTTGGAGGGGTGTGCCCTGGAAGGGACTGAGGGCAGCCAGCAGGGAATCCAGGTCCTCAGCCCAATAGCCCACAAGGAACTGAATGCTGCCAAAACCTTTTTAGCTTGAAGGAACATCTTTTCCCAGTTCAGTCTTGAGATGAGACTCCAGCTCTGGCCAGCAGTTTGTAATCTCAGAGTACCCTGAAGTAGAGAAACAAGTTAAACTGTGCCCAGATTACCTGTCCATAAAAACTGTGAAGGAACAAAAGTTTGCTTTTCCAGCTGCTGACTTTGGGAGTAATCTGTTCCACAAAAATAGATGCTATAAGTAAAATTTCCCTTAATTCTTCAAGTATGTTCTGATCAGCTTCTTTAAGTCGTATGCTAAATTCAACCCCTGGGTGTCTGAAGATTGTTTCCTACTCTGTGCTTTTGCTACTACACGGCTACACTTTAACTTTTCTTTGGTTGTTTAGTAATATTTGATTATATGTAGGACATTATGATTGATACATTGTATATTCTAGATTCTGTTGTTGTCCTCCGCAGCCTTTGATTTTTTTTTTTCTTTCTAGAAGGCAGTTTAATTATTGAACGATCAATAATTTTACGTTTTGTTAAGGCAGACCTGTGGAGACCCAGCGTGGCTCCCCATCTCCACCTTCATATTCTGTCTTTCTTGCAGATCAAGGCTTTGTTTGGGCTTAATTAGGGCATGTCTACAGAATGTCTTGCTTTAAGGTCTGCCTATTACCCTTAAGGCATAGAATTTCTGATGTCTTCTTGGATATTTAGGGTGACAACAGATGTTATAAAGTCCTGCACTCCACTTCAGTCAGAACCTGAGCAACTTCCCAAGCTGTTCAAACCCTGGTTTTTCTATTCTGTTCCCAATCCCATAGCTTCTCTCCAGATAAACTTGTATATTCTTGCCTACCACGTCTTGGGCAGCCCTCAAACCCAAGACTCCCAGGAAAACAAAGATGGACTTAGATCCTCTTGCACAACTAATTTGCTTCGTGTTTTGTCTTGCAAATTCTGATTACTTTAGCTGCCCCAAACTCTGCTTTCTTCCTCCTCAGCCTAAGGAAACGATCATGCTTTTCTTGGACAAAAGTTTACAGTGTGATTAATTAGAAATCAATGAAGGTAAAGGCAGGCTGAGCTGGTCATGGGTATCACCTCATGAGATTCCTTACTTTTAAAAAAACCCAGGTGTCTTCCAGTGCCTATAAACTGTTGCCTATGGTTTTCCCTAGTTTTATGGCTGTTTGTGGTTGGGGAGACAGTCTGGTACCAGTTACTCTGTCAAAACCTTAATAAAGTTTTATTCTATGGGTTTCCATCAGTGCATCACTTCTGTGTACTCTGTTATCTTTGCTACATTATACCCTAATTCTTTTATTAATGCCTCATATTCTTTCTTACAGCCTTTTCAGTTCTATAGCAGGTTTTACTTGTATGTTTGGTGGAAAATCAGAAATTTGACTTCTTTTCTTAAAATTTCTAAAGGCTTCAGCATAACAATTCTTTTTTCTTCAGTAGTCTTAAAATTTAGAATATTATACCTGGTCATGAACCTCATAATGTCTTTCTTGATTTTATAAATAACTTTATTTTAATAACTACTTTATCTGTTTTCATTGAAGCAATGTCTCTTGGGAGTTCCACTTCACTTTTAAAATCAGTTTCTATATATATTTTAATCTTTTGGAGAATAAAACATTACTTTGAGTTTTGAAAGAGCTTCTTTTCATAGAACTGCAGTTCTAAATTATATTTTTCCAGATTTGGTGATTTCTCTTTATTTTCCAAATTTAGTACTGTGTCTAAACATTTAAAAATAGATTCTATCAACTATTAATATGGGAGTAGGTGCTGTTCTCTTTATGACTGGGTCTTTGAAGCCTGTCGTTCACGTGGAGGAGAAGTTCAGAACTAGGGCTGCCTACGCAAGTTCACAGATACTCGGAGTCACAGACACTGTCTGCCGTACAAACTGCCTCTGCTTCCCTTTGTCGTATATGATGAAGTCGGTCATTCATGCCCAAGATAAGTCGGACCTGTTTGCTCTCTATGGAGTATTGCTGTTCACTGACCTTGTTCTCGGTTTTCTGTCTTCCCACCCCGTCCCACTTTCCTGCTCTACAACCACACACACCAGGCATGATCCCTAGCCTTGCTCAAGGCAGGCGGATGTTAGCTCTCTGAATCTTTTACCTCCTCCCTTTTATCTGAGTGAGAGTTGTAAAATGGTTCTTCCTCGGTCACCTTGCAGCATATTGTCCTTTCTCAGAAACAGTAATGCGTTGGAATGATCGGACTTCCTCTCAAGCAATGTAATTACCCATTTAGCTTAGCAATTAGTGGTACTTTTGGTTGCTTTGACAACATCCCCAAGATTTAAAGACAACAACCTCCCTCAACACACACACTGAAATCGGAATGGGAGAAGGGAACGTAGGTAGTTGAGCTCATGGCCATTGTACTCAGAAAGTGAAGGGAATCTGAACTGAGTGTAGACGTGGTATTAGAGGCACTCACATGAAAGCTTGCCATCCAGCCTCGTGAAGGATCAAGGAAGCCACAGCAAAGTAAATGCATGGAATGGAGCTGCTCTGCTGGGCTACACCGAATCCCCAAATGTCATGGCCCCAGAGTACGGGGCACCAAGGTAGCACATATCTGTGCAGAAAGGAAGTGTCACCAGGTAGCTAGCAAAGCAGCCATTTATGTGAGGCCGAGCTGTAGTTCTGACAGCCCAATTATGAAAAGTGACATACTTACAAGGGGTCACTCTGTCAGATGAAAGGAGACTAAATTGGCTCTGGAATAATTTCTTGTAATTCTTTCTGCCACTTTCTTTGACTGATGTGCTTAACTTTGGCCTTTTTTCCTTCACATATTTCAGCTGATTTGTTAGTCTAGGAACTGGTAGGTACATCTACAGACCAGGGCAAAGGGGGAAGCAACTCACATTTACTGTACACTTATAATCAGATTTGGTGTTAGTTTAATTACAGGGATGACCTCTCTTAATCATCAGGACACCTTGCAAGGTTGTTATTGTTCTCGTTAAAGAATCACAAACCCCTGGTAACCAGCAATGAGCTCAAAGTTATACAATGAAAAGGGAAAGAACATACATCTTTGATGACTTCTTTCTTTGACATATCATTCTGCCAAATATCTGCCTTAGTGCAGATATTTAATATTTCCTTTATTCCACTTTCTTGCAGTCATTAGACATCTTTATTCTCTAATAAAACTCTCTGAGGGCAGACACTGTTTTATTTCTTCATTTCTTACTCAGAAACTTAGCACAATGGGAGTCAGAAAACATCAATTTCATTCCAGATCCCACAGAATAACAAGATGGATTAATCTGCTTGGAGGTTGAGACGTAAATTATATTCTGCTTTCTATCTCTTAATTTTTCTGATTTCTTAATCTGTACAATGGGTCTAATACTGGACCTGTAGGAACATCATAAGGATTGAGCAATGCAATAACACAGCAGAACAATACAGTACAAAGAGGAAAACACCAGAGTCTAGTACATAGATAAACCACATCTTATGGCTCCTTCTGTGATAAACTTCCTGCAAATCTCAAATAAATGCACCCACTAGAATATGATATCAACTGGGAGTTATAGAAGGAGGATTGTAGTCCTGATAGGGTCAACTTTTTAAAAGTTATATAATATCTTATTTTATGGATTTATCATAATATGTTTAAGCATTTCCTTATTGTTTTTTCAGAATTATCTGCTATGCATTATGCTGTAGTCAAGATACTTGACTGATAGAGGAGTCTTCTTTTTAAAAGTACTTTTACTGAATTATTTGGGTTGGATTCTGAGAATAAGCACTACAAAGTTCAGGATAAAAGTTGAATTATGCTACTCATGTTGTTTCCAAGCGGTTTTCAGAGATTTGCTCTTTCACTAACAAAGAATACTAGGGCAACACGAGATATTCTTCCAAAAGTCAAGACTGTCCTGTGATGAAATAGTTAATATGATTACTCACAAGGTCAAGTATGGGTTAGTCATTTGTATGTTTTACTGGGTAAATTCTTTTTTTTTTTTTTTAGGTGAATAATTCCTTTATGTTGTTTGATCCAATTTTCATAGTGATCCTTCTGATACCTTAACAAGTGAGCTAAGTAAAACACCCTTAACCTTAAAATTCACTGTAGATTTTTAGACAGATGAAATCTGAGGCAGCTAACTTTGACACTTTGTAAGTAAATCATTTTTATGCCTATTTGTCTTTGCTGTGTGGTTATCAAAATTTAGCAAATTGTTCTAAACAAAAATGTTTAATTAATTAATTCAAAAATATGTATCAGACATTTGTAAAGTACGTGACACCATGTTATACACTTAAGTTCTCTCTAAGGCACAGGAAAGCTGTGTGAATAATATCTCACAAAGTTATGTCCAGTTGGGTATACATGCAAAATACAGACAAAATGGGGGTTTCAGGAGGGGGACTGAACAAAGCCAATTAAGTGCTCTTATTTCCTCCTTTTAGGGAGGCCTGACCCCTCACCTCGAGCTCAAGAGGAGTTTGTGGAGAAATAAAATATCTGACCCTTCAGTTGGGAGACTTGTTGTGTGGGAGGCAAATTACTGCCCAAGAAATCCTCAAGATCCGAGAGGGATTGACTGCCTGATGGGTCGGCCCCCAGACTTGTACGTGTCTTGAGATCTACCTTTATTCCCAGGGCAAGTTCCTTATGGGAATGTAAGGAATCACCATGGACTATGAATTAGAGATCCAGCAGTGCTGTCTGTGTCCTGTCCAACAGATCTGCCACATGGGTCAAAGAAGCTGAAGGTGAACTCTCACTTCTTAGGTGCTCTGGAAAGATTTGCTAGGGATTTCTTGGAGTAGTGATGCGTCCACCCAGGGCAAAGAAACTTTATGATGCGTCTACCCAGGGCAAAGAAACTTTATGTCAGAGAGAAAGAGCAATTTCCAGCTATAGCCCATCAGAGAAAAAGCTTTTACATATCCCCAGAAAGCACCCATCATGGTTATCCCATAAGACCTGGCTCTCGCACCCCCCTCCTCCTTCCCTTGCACAACATCACAAGCCTCAGTTAGAGCAGCAAGAGAGAAGGACGAGAGTGCACAGTGAGAGGCTGTCCGGGCTCCGATGGCACGAGGATATGGAGAGCAGCAGTGTTTGATGAAGCCAGTCTCGCCTTCTGCTTCATACGAAGAGTTGGGCCTTGTAATTACCAGAATAGGAGTGTTTTGTGATCTAAATCGGCTTTAAGACAATGAATTGACCAAGAGTGAGCAAAAAAGTCATAAAGTCTATCCATTTATTTTTTTCAATTAAAATAAGAAAAGAAAGCTTTCATTTCTTTTTTTTTTTTTTTTTAAGATTTTATTTATTTATTTGACAGAGAGAGATCACACCTAGGCAGAGAGGCAGGCAGAGAGAGAGAGGGAAGCAGGCTCCCTGCTGAGCAGAGTCCCTGATGCGGGACTCGATCCCAGACCCTGAGATCATGACCTGAGCCGAAGGCAGCGGCTTAATCCACTGAGCCACCCAGGCACCCGAAAGTTTTCATTTCTGAATGATTTTTAAGGGGATCAGTAGAGGGAAAATAAAAGTGCTTTCAATTTCATTCCAATAATGTACCTGAAAGACACATGGCCTACAGATAGAATTATAACACCCACAGTTAAAACAATGATGGGGGAATTCCGTGCATTAAGAGAACATATTGAAAGGACATCTGATATGCGAGCTAGTAGTCAAGCAACAGTTACCGACGAAAGGCATACGGGAGTGGAGAGCTGTAGTAGGAAGGAGAGCTATTCTGGGTGGCATGACAACGCAGTGTGAAGTCCAAGACAGCAAAAATGAGAGACGGAGTGTCCTCCTATACCTTTTCATGTGGGTATGGGTGCTTAATGGTGCTTCCCCTTCACCTGCTTTGTGTTGGGCTTTCTCTAAATAGTAGAGATAGAAAAAAGTGACTTGATAAAATCACACGACCCTTGAAAGCATCAAGGCTAGGTTGTTAGGTCTCCCACAGTTTTCCTCAGAACATGATTACGGTACACATTAATCCCTTATCTGAATCAATAATAAGATAGTTATTGCTGAGGAAACCTTTTGAGTATTTGAAAAAGGGATTTCAGCCTTCTTATGGTAATATAATTGCTTTCTAAGTACCCAGGTTTTATTTTCATTAGGTAAGGTAAGACACAGAAATGACTGTCATGGAGGAGATTCCCAGAAGCAAGAGGCATGACTCACCATGCAGGGGTTCACCTGGGCGGGTCAGGAGGCAGAGGAGTGATGGGGAAAATGTCCACAAGAATGAATGGTCAAAGCAGGGTCATCAGGCTTGGACTGGCTGATTCAGATGGTCTTGTGAGCTTTGGAGTGTCAGGGTTGTAGTGAGCTATCTGATGTCTGGCCCTGGTCAGGGGTAGGGGCGGGGGTGACACGTGAGAGCTCTGTGGTGCAGGGGGGCTAGCGGGGGTATGTGCTCTGGACTGGTTGGTGACCCTGAGAAACCGGCGCTCACAGGGGAGTTATTTGTAGTTTCTAAGGATTGGTCAGCCTCAGAGGAGAGGCCTCTCCCAGTCTCAATCAGCCAGGCCCCACAAGCCACAGCATCAATACAGAAAGTAAGAAAACATAGTTAAGGGGAGCCTGGATGGCTCAGTGGGTTAAGTCTCTGCCTTTGGCTCAGGTCAGGATCTCAGGGTCCTGGGATTGAGCCCCACATTGGGCTCTCTGCTCAGCAGGGGGCTTGCTTCCCTCTCCCTCTGCCTGTCTCTCTGCCTTCTTGTGATCTCTGTCAAATAAGTAAATAAAATCTTAAAAAAAAAAGAAAATGTAGTTAATACAATAATTACTACTAATGACGATGTTTTCAGGCTGAGACTTCGCACGAGTTCACTTGGACTCTGCGGAAGTTCCCATCACACCATTTCATGGCATGTGTTTGCTAACCCAGAGGAATCCCTGGAGGGGTTTCTTTTTGACAAAAAGGTGAAAAGGGCAAGTCATGTTGAGCAATAAGCCCTGGAACAGACAGCGCAACCCTAACCGCGAGAGCGCGCCCCCAGCGCCTCCTGCGGGAACTACACTCAGCGCCCGGGGGAATCAAACCACCTGAGCTTTGAGCTGGGGAGCCTTTGGGCTCATTTCCAATCATTTCATGCATCCACCAGCGAGGGTGTCCTGATGTATCAGAAAAGCATAAGAGAGGCTATGTTTGGGGTCTGGCATACTCAAAAATGTTTCCATATAGGTTAATGGTGATCACTTCTTCACTTGCACCCAGTTTGGCTTACAAAAGAAGTCATAGGAATAGATGTTTTGAGGCGGGGGGACACCTGCATTTCTCAATCCAGGTTACATGATGCTCAGATGAGGAGCAGTATTATCTAAACGAAATTGACTAGATTTGTATTGGGAAGTTCACTATCCTTAACCCCATTTTAAGATTAGCAGATAAAGGAGTCACTGGGTGGCCCAGTCATTAAACTTCCGCCTTCTGCTCTGGCCATGATCCCAGAGTCCTGGGATTGGGTCCCACAACAGGGTCCTTGCTCAGTGGGGAGCCTGCTTCTCCTGTCTGCTGCTCCACCTGCTTGTGCTCTCTCTCTCTGACAAATACGTAAAATTGTAAAAAAAAAAAAAATACTATCAGATAAAATATAGGATGCATAGGTAAGTTTGAATTTAAGATAAAAAATTGATTTTAAATATAAGTACGTCCTAAATATTGCACGGGACACACTTATATTAAAAAATGTTTATCTAAAATTCAAATTTAATTTAGAGTTCTTTATTTTTATTTGTTAAATCTGACCATTTAATTTCATATCAAGATATCAGCCGTAAGGCCTGCTTTCTTGGTTACTTCATATTTCTATAAAAACTCATCTCTTCCTGGCTTTTTGAGCAGAAGTGATTTAAATAAACTTTTGCACTGTGCCTATTTTAGCTTTTATTGAAGATAAATCTTAAAGGAGTTACAATTAATGCATCTTTTCTTCCGTCCCCCAAATATAATAAAAGGCATATATTTTCCTTGATAATTTGTGTAACATCCACATTTTCTTTTTAATATCTATATATCTGCAACAGGCCATTCATCATGCATTTCTAATTAACATCTAATTTGGAATAATTTCCTTTTTCTTCCTTTGGGCTTTTCTAATGAGACAATAAGCTACATTTGCAAAGGGCCTATATTAACCATACTTGCTTGATTGCAACACCTTGTGGGTAGTTATCATATAATTGTCTTTTTTAAATTATTATTTCTATTTGTTAGATGTTGGTTGCTGCTCATTCTACTGCTAAATGTGTCACAGCCTCACCAAAGGAAGCAAGTTTTTCTTATATTATTTATCACATTTCCCTTTGGAGCTTTTTATGGAAGTTTTGGTTAGGGGGAAAAAAAAAAAAAAAATATATATATATATATATATATATATATATATATATATGTTAACATTTGTAAAAACCACTGGAATTAATGGCTAAGCATCCTGGGAGTTATATATAATTGGGAGTCAAGGGTCAGGGTTCAAGTTTCTGTTTTACTCTGAACCATCATTACATTTTCCTGGCCTCAATTCCCCCTTATGTTTTAAAAGGAAGTATAAAGCCCACATAAGATGATGTAAAGATAAGAAGAGATGAAGTTGAAAGAAAGCTTTCTGTAAGTTGTAAAAAGCCATACACAGAAGTGATCATAGTGATTTTTTCCGGCACTGTGAAAAGTACCAGTGAAATAAAAGCGGTGACTATGTCCACATTTTGTTTCGCTTCTATAAATGCTTATTAAGTCCCTTTTATGTGCAAACCCCTGTCGTGGAAAGTATGAAATGCAGAATTTAAACAAGTCAACCAAACAAAGCTCTTTCCCAAGCTCACAAAGTAGTGGAAGCAATGACAATGCACTTCTGCATTTCAGTAAGCACTTTCCATGGGCTTATTTGGGGGGCAGGGAGAGCGTAGAGGTAGGGGATAGAAGTAGAATGGGGTGTTTAGGGGTATGTGTCCTGCATCCCTATCATTGCCTACAAGGGCACCCTGAGCCAAAAGAGAAGTTCAGCCATGCATTGCATTCTTTTTTTTTTTTTTTAATTTTTTATTTTTTATAAACATATATTTTTATCCCCAGGGGTACAGGTCTGTGAATCACCAGGTTTACACACTTCACAGCACTCACCAAAGCACATACCCTCCCCAATGTCCATAATCCCACCCCCTTCTCCCAACCCCCCTCCCCCCAGCAACCCTCTGTTTTGTGAGATTAAGAGTCACTTATGGTTTGTCTCCCTCCCAATCCCATCTTGGTTCATTTATTCTTTAACAATGGCCCTCCACCAGGGCAACACATTAGAATAAGTAAGGAGCTCTTAAAAATTCTGGTGCCCAGGATGCACTAGGGATGAATTAAGTCAGAGTATCTGGAGCGCTTCTTAATAGTCGCTCATCAATTCAAAGGGTAGGCAAAGTCTGAGAACCATTGCTCTGCAACAGGTTGCAGTTATCTGTGACTCACAGTCTCCCTCCTGGAATTAGTAAATGTTGACTAATTTCATTTCAGTTTGTCCCCCTTTCCCTTGTTCCTCTTCTGTGGTCCCTTGTAATGAAGATTGGGGTAGGACAGAGGTTAGTTCTTTGCCCTTTGGGCTCTCTGGCTTTTTCCTCCTTTTTATGACCTCCTGTCCCCACAAGGGGGCACATCAAGAGACCCACTTTCTGAGGAGACTGTGTCCTATTCCCTTCCATACTGGAGGAAGAAAGACCAAAAGAGGGAAATGAGGAGAGAATGGGATGACTACACTTCAGACAGTCTTTGGCGGGAGGTGGGGGAGTGATGAGGCAGGGATGAGGCATGAGAGTTGCGATATTTTGATATTCTGATTTATAAGAAAAAAATGTGTATTTGGTTATTCTGGCAACTAAACTATTTCTCATCTATTCTTGGCCTTTGTTCAAGGTCTCTCCCTCTAAGCTCCCCAAAGGTTTGGAATTTCCTAAGTGTTGGGAGATATAAACATGTCTTTTATTACGTTGTTGATAAGATGACCTGGAACGCTCCTAGGTAGGTCAGCTCAGGATGGAGTTTGTTGCGGGTGGAGACAACTTCCTGATTAGAGGGCTGGAACCTTCAGTCCCACCTCACCCCACCCTTGGGAGGGGAGAGCGGCTGGAGATGGAGTTCAGTCTCCAGTGGTCAATGATTTAATGAATTATGTCTATGGAATGAAGCCTCTATAAAACCCTAAAGAACTGGATTCAGAGAACTTCTGGGTTGGGGAGCACATGGAGGAGATTCCTCAAAAAGAGGGGCCCTGGGAGGGCTGGTTTGGAAGCTCCACACCTTTTCCCCACGCCCTTCCCTATGCATCTCTTCCCTCTGGCTGTTCCTGAGTTATGTCCTTTTGTAATGAACAGGTGATCTAGGAAGTAAACTGTTTTTCTGCATTCTGGAAGTAGTTCTAATAAATTGATAAATCTAAGGAAGGGGTCATGGGATCCTCTGATTTACAGCCTGTAGCACATGAGAAGCACAACAGATACAGGGTTGGGGTGGGGTCCGGGCGCTGTCATGTAGGCCAAGCCTGAACCTGTGGCATCTAATGCTGTCTCTGGGTAGGTAGTGTCAGAATCAGGTGGAGATCGAGTGCAAAAGGAAACAGAGATAAAATTAAACCTTTCGACTTGCAGCCCATTAGAGACAGGCAGAGTCTGACATTCCTGTAGGAACTCCCAACTGTCTTGATGTTAATACTTTGCTAGAGGCAAAAACAGCCTTATCTTGACAAAAGCCAGACCTGCAGCACCCTGTAAGCCTTTAACACTTGAAAATCCTTTTGGAAACTTCTTTTGTCTCTATCCCTTCCTCGGGCCAATCTAAGAGTGTTTAATCAATTGCTCCACAGTCCCAGGGCAACTCTTTCTAACCTTGGGTCCTGCTCTGAAAACCTCTCAAGGACCCCCATCTCAAATCACATTAGGACCCCGCTGGTGTTCTGCGAATTGCTTGTTGGTGTAAGGAACCCATCCAACATTGGAGTTGGGTCCAGAAATCCAAAAAGGTTGAAATTGAACTGAATGTAACTAACTACTGAAAACCATACAAAAGGATTGTGTAAGAATGCCATGTCATGGGATGAGAATGGGAAACTCTATAAACAGCTGAAAGTACTGGCTGAAAATAAAATAAAATAATGCTGCGATGGAACACTGCCAAGTTTTAACTCTTCAAAAAACTGGTTACCCAGAGACTCTCAGGGTCTACTGTGAAAATTAATAAACGGAAATGTCACTTAGAATGGAGTTGGGGGCCAGCAGGGGGCGCTCTCATGCCCTACAACCTCAATTGCAACCTGGGCAGAAAGGAGGTCCTTGGAGGGGATGCTGCCTGGACCACCCAGCAGGAGGAAAGAAGGCTTTCCTCCTTCCCAGAGGACAGCCCAGCTGGTGAGAGACTCCCGACTGTCTCAGCCACTGAAAAGCCATTATAATTCAAACTCCAGGTCTACTCCAATGGACTTTGAGTTTACAAGCCCTTCCAGACTTCCCCTTTCTTCTATAAAAGAGCATTCCTCCCCTTTGTTCTATGGAGTTGCCTATCATTTTGCCTTAGCTTGCAGGGGCAGCGGTGCAGTTCCTAGCTATTCCCAAATAAACCCACTTTTGCTAGTAAAATTACTGGCAGTTTTATGTTTAAGGTTAACACTACCCTAGGGAAGTTCAGAGTCTGGATGGGGAAGCAAGACATATAAATAAATAAACACTTCAAGGTTTAAGAGGAGTTGTGCTAGAAATCTCTGGAATCTAATGAAACATAAAATATGGATGCAGCAAATTTTACAGGGGAAATGGATCAGAAAAGAATTCAATGAACAAGTATCCTTTATGAGAACAGTGAGCTTTGAGCAGAATAAAAAAAAGGCAGTCCTTCTAGAAAGACAAAGTAACCTTTGAGAAAAAAACTTGGAAATTTTACTTAATGAGGTAAGGGTTGAACAATATGGCTCAAGGGTAATTAAAATTGGAATGTGAAAAATTGGAATTGTCTAAATGGCATGAAAATAACAATGCTTCAAAAATTCTTCAAGTTCTAGGTTAGAATATTGAAACAAAAGATATTTAAATGTTTGATCTTGTGATCCATTATTTAATTTAAACCCTATAACATGTCAATGAAGTAGGTATTGACAATACTTTCTATAGATGAGAAAAGTGAATTCAGGAGAGTTACATTAACTTGCCTGAGGTCAAACAATTATTGTAGAACTAGTATTTTATCTTGTTTATCTTTATCTCTCTTTGAGAAGTACAGTTTAGATTCTTCCAAGTATAGAGAGCATTTTAACTTAGATAAAATAAGTCAAGTTGAGTATTTTTAAGGCAAATGTCCTTAAAGTATTCAGTTAAGGTAAATCTACCTGTCAAAGGTAAATCTATCTGAAGGTAAAACTACTTCTCCAGGACATGACTTTAAAGTAAAGTTAAGAGTATGTTTAAATTTTATTTCTACCAGTCATTAGCTGTTGTGGATTGATTGTTCCAATTAATAACCTTCTTATATCTGTTGTTTTCCCTATAAGCTTATAATTTTCTCCCATCCTGACGTGGGACTCTGCCATGGCCCCATGGCCCTTTCTTTAGCCTGGGGGTTGTTAGCGAATGGGACATAAACAGAGTCTTGAAACGTGTGTGAATTTCTGCTTCTGGTCTATTATATTGTGTTTGCTCTTTTTCCTTCTCTTCAACTGCCTGTCTTCAAGAAGGATTTAAAAGACGTGTTCTGGTAGAGTCAAAATGATAACAATTTCTTTGTCGTTCCTTCCATCAAAAGGTGAAATGTACTTCACCTTCTCTTGCATGTGGCTTGGCCTTGTGACTTACTTTCCCCAGTAGAATATAGTTGAGGGGGAGATTATGACTTCCAGATCTAGACCTCAAGAGACCTGGCATCTTTCACTCTCACTTTATTGCAGTGTAATGTCTTCTATCAGAAGAAGCCCAGACTAACTTGTCTGAGGTTGAGAAAGCATCTTGGGAGAGAAGAATCACTACATTACATACTTACATATGAGTAAGGCCAGCTTAGACCATGAGGATCCAGCTGAGCCAAGGGAACCTTTGGGTAAGCTCCAACAAGCCTGGCTGAGCATAGCCTACATTACTGATCCACAAAATCAGCATGACGTAAGATGGACGTTGTCTAATGCTTCTAAGTTCTAGATGGTTTGTTACATAGAAACAGATAATTGATGTAAGTGTGGAGGAGAGCCTACCTGTATAAAACAGAGTCATTCTAGAATTGTCAACCCCCAGCTAAATAGCCAGCCCACCACAGATAATGTGAGCAAGCCCAGCTGGGGTCAGCTGATCTTGGGCTAAATCAGCAGAACCACCCACTGGCCCACAGGTTCAAGGAAAAGTATAGAGTTGGTTTTAGTCTGTTTCATTATGGAGCAAATAGCTCACTAATATAAAATCCTTATTGGAAGAGGAATGCTTTAATTTAAAAAAAAATCATATTGGGATTGGGTGGTGGGCAGAGGCTAGAAAGATAACAAGGCAAGTAGCTATAGTAGAGGATTGAGAAACAGAATATTATTTGTGGGTTTTGAGAACATAAGAGAGCATAAAATGGCAATCTAAGTTGTGTGATAGAAAACGTTTGATAAAAGTGTCTGTAGTCATTAGCTGAAAGTTGGAATAGTTTACCATGTGGAATTTTGGATTTGACCAACAAGATTTCCAAGCACAATGTTATGGGAGTCCACAGGTTGCCTCCACTTTATAGGATCTGGGGTTACAAGAATGAGAAGAGCTAAAGAACAAATTGACACACTTGCAAGTCTAGCTCAGAGTGACCATGTTTGGGAAAGAAATTGCTGATGTTTATGAAAATCAGAACAGACTATCACCTCTAGCTCTTCAAGCTGATAAAATATGAAGTACAAGGTGCTACTCAGCATGGAAGTTAGGTCAGGGTCGTAGCCTCCAGTCCCTTTATTAAGGCTTCATGAGTTAACAGAGTGTGTGTTTAACTGTCTGTCCTAGACAAAGCAACTTCGAGGAATCCCGTGGTTATTTTTCCCAAACAGCAAGATGTTCCTAAAATAGAAGTGATTCCACCTAAACAGAGAGACATGCCTTGGGTATGGCTTCCGTCAAATGGATTTCTACCTGACTAAAAATCTGTAGTGCAGCAAAGCAAGTTCACAGCAAGCCCACAAATTTTTTAAGAGAATCATGCAAATGAAGAAGCCATAGGCTGGACGAAAAAATAACTGGGGCTGGTTCATTTTGAAAAGAACTTGGGGTCTCCTGCTCTCTATAGGGAGGAAGCAGGCTGAAAACTTTGCTCAATATTCCCAGTGTCCCCTTCATCAGTGAATAGAGAGGACAATGGAAAAGGATAGTTCTTTCAGACGGTAGCGTCATGGTTCTTGGGGAACACACGCAGGAAGCAGAATCAGGGCACAGTCAAATAATTTTTCTACCCCTGAAATTGGGAACTTCATAACATTTGCCTAGATGGATTTTGAATTTACTGGTTAGCAGTGTCTCCTGTGCTCCATTCTTCCCTTTTGTGGAGGTAAATGGTAATTGAAATTTCCTGTCTCCATCTCACCGTTTTATCTTGAGTGTGTAGAGTCCGGTAACCTGAGGGTTCAGTTCCAAGGTTTGTGGAGTCATATCAGGTCTGGTGTACCTGACAAGACCCTGGAATTTGAGACTGACTTCCAATGAGTAGTGTTCCTGTATGACTCTTACTAAGACCTCTGAATGTATTGATGAACATGTGGTCAGCCTTCTTATCTAGACAAAACTACGTCTCCAGGACATGACTTAAGCCAGAGATCTTGAGAAACAATTTTAGTTTAGTATTTTTGTTTTTGTTGGTTCTCCTGACAAGTACCATTTAAGAAGGAGAAATTAACATTGTAAAAAGTGGTGTTGGTGTGGAAGTCAGGGTCAAAGTCACAGATGCAGTATTTAATTTTAAGAAGGTGAGAAGTCCCTCCTCTTCTGGCTTACCATGAGGAGGGAAGGCGAGGTGGGCCGAGTAAACAGAGGAGAAAGATAAGGAGGGAAAAGTGGACTTACATCTTATATTAATATTTTTTTCTCCAATGGAAACAGTGTTTTCATCTAAGCAGTATGGCCGTGAGAGTTGGCAGTTTATGTACACCATAATGGGAAAGAGTCCTGAGGAACGGCTAAAAGGTCAAATGTTTAGCAAGAGGGTTTGTCTCAAGATGGAATTCAGATATTAGTGTAGGCCATCCCACCATCTGGATTAGTTTCTTCTGCAGAAATGGATACAGAAGGAAAATACGGAAACAAAAGAGAAGACATGCAGTGGCAGGAAGTGATTTTTAAGTTAGCAGAAATAGGACTATCTGTTTTCTCTTATTTTCTCTATGGGAAATCTTTTTTTTTTTCTTTTTTCTTTTTTTCCTGTCAAAGAAAAAGAAGAACTTTCTTGAATATAATGCCATCAAAGAGGTAAACAAAACCCCTTCCTGGCAGGGGTTGATTTCCGGATTAAATCAGTTAATGTGTAAGAAATCACCTACTGTGGTCCGTGGCCTAGAGTGAATGCACAGTGTATGTAGGGAGCTAACCTCTTTTTCTCTCTCCTTCCTTTTCCCTTATGTTTCTACCCTCTCCCCATTTTGCTCCTTTTCCCTTCGTTCATTTGTGCTGGTTCCTTTCTTTGTTTTCTCTTTTCCTTCCTTTCAACATGCTTTTCTCTGTTGTCTTTTTTTCATCTTCACTTTCTGTACTCATGCTCACGAGTATGTATATTCTTCCTTTATTTTGCAGTATGTGACGTCTACATCATCATACATTATCGTTTCATTCCTAACCAACCGAGCCACCCTGACACATTGATCCTGATATCAATATGCGCAAACTTCTCTTCTCACTCTACACCTTTTGAGTTTTTCAAATAATATGAAGTGATCACATCAATTAGGTTATCTGTTTATATAGAAGTGGTCTTTCAAAAAATGTATTTCAGGGGTGCCAGGCTGGCTCAATTAGTGGAGTGAAGGACTCTTGATCTTGTGATTGTGAGTTCGGGCCCCACACTGAGTGTGAGATTACTGAACAATAAAATCTTCAAAAATGATATTTCATATGAATAAGGTATCAGAAATAGTAAGGTGAACTTAACTTATTTATGCTTCCTTATTTAAATTGCTAACCCACCTTTCCAGGTACTTTTAATTATTTGTTTTATTCAAATCTAGTCTTTCTGTAGACTTCAGCACCACAGGTTGGGTTGAAAGGTTCAGTGACTAATCAGAAAAGTCAGCTCACTGTTGTGTACTAGAAAACAAAGATAATTTTCATCAAACTTCTAAGAGAAGTCATTAGGAGAGAGGATCTTGTACAGGATGAGATTTATGTTATCAACCCTGCTGCAGTCTGAGTTCCTTCAATGAGGATAAATGAATAACTCCATCATCTCAATGTGTAGTCTCTTTAACCAACATACTGTCTGCTCTATGATTTGTGATGGTTTTACACAGGAAAAACTAACTGAGATATATCATGGCTGTCAAATCTTGGTATTCCTGTGGGCTTTCCGAACAGACAATCATCCCGCTTTCATTATCTTTGTGTTACAGATAATGGATAATAAAGCAGCTTATGGTACCCAAAGGAGAGCCTCCTGGACCCTAGAAAAGTCTTGAAACACACTGTATACACATTAAACTTTTCTTGCCCTCTGAAGATGCCTTTGAATCACATAAAAATCGCTTTACTTTCAAAATCAAGAATCAATTTTCCAGAGCTCCCTGGTTGAAGAAGATACTTTTATCTGTGGTCTCATTGGATTCTTGAGAAATTTAATTCTCCATTTTTCAAAGTTTTGTTGGGAATGCTCTGGGATTCACCTGGGGCTCGTTTTCTAACCCAGATTGCCTCCCAAAGCCCTTCCTTCTTCTTCATTTTAGATTCCATATATGTAGCCTTCTGTTCTCTTTCTCTGAGTCAACATGCCTCCATCTGCCCTCTGGGGTTTCTTTAGTCCAAAAATCAGTCTTCAAAGTAAGATGTGATGTCTGTCTGTCTCTCCATCTATCCTACACCAGTAGGCAAGTGTTCACTTAATCATTTGCTCATACTGGTTGTACACTGTTACTTTATGCATGCACTAATTAAATAAATGAGCTTTCTCTCTCTCTCTCTCTCTCTGTTTTTTAACATCAGCTAAATTAAGACATTGTCCTCGGCCCCTGGAGTTTCATATAAAGGAAATATAACCCTCTCTTTCTTGTAATTCACAAGCTTTTGGAATCCTTGCCTCTTTCTGTTGCACATTTATTATCATTGAAGAAGAACAGGAAAAGATGCAATATATACAAATATATAGAAACCTGAGGGGGTTTTGTGAGCTTAAGGAATCGTGTAAAGCACTCTTAGTTTAGGGCTTTTGTTTTATGGTTTATGACTCCCTTTTCTTGGAACATTTCTGACATCTCTTTTGTCTGTATCCCTTTCCTTATTATGCATTAGTTTTGATTTAATCCAGTAGGTCTCCATTGGTCTCACTCTTCACAAATTACGCCGATACCTTCTTCTTAAAAAAACTTCACGTTGCCAATTGCAGAAAGGTGGAATTATTATTAGCAACTGGTGGCGCATGCGGGTTTGTCTTATGTGCATCCTGTATACTTATAAAGAGCTCTACAAGGAGGGGGAATATTTCTTTTAAATGCAAACAGAGATAGTTCATCTACCTAAAGACCGTTTCACTGATGACCAAGTCATAAGCAACCAATTTTCTACAAATACACAGTTTACAGAAGTATCAAGAAATTTAAATTATCAAGTTTGTTAACAACCGCGGGCTACTTGCTACTTCTGAAAAATTTTACACAGATTTAGTTAAGTAGATTTAATTTTGCTATTATTGGAATATTCTAAAAATGTTTAATTTGACAGGGCTGCTTGGCTGGCTCAGGCAGTAGATCATGGGACTCTTGACCTCGGGGTTGTAAGTTTGAGCCCCACACTGAGTGCAGAGACTACTTAAAATCTTTAAAAAAATGCTTAATTGACTGAAGTTAAGGGGTTATAGAGTGATTATCTTTTCCTAGGTGTACTAATACTGGGAAGATATAAAAATAGTACTTCATTATCAGCACCCCAAAGTCAGCATTTATTATGCAGTTTTTCAGTTTATATAGATTCTTTCTGAATCCCATTTTTGAAGATAATTTCAATTATTGTCCACATTTATAAAGAGTTCATTCACTAATATAGAAAGTTAATGTTAGTTTATGGAGCTTAGATTTGAAAAACTAAGTCATTGCTACCATCATTTCTTGATTTATGTCTATGATTTAAAAAATATTTTTAAACATTCCATTATAATTTCATACATATCATCAATGGCAGATCCATCCATGGTGTTCATTGTAATAATTCATTCTTGACATTCTTCCTTTCTGCTCTACTGCAGGGTTTGATTTCACATATTGGATCTTTCAGTAACTGGTTACCAATTGGTATATCCTAATTGCTTCTTGTTAGATACCAAAATTTTCGATTTTTTTTTTAAATGTTTGGATTATTTAGGTCATTTCCTATTTCTTTTTTAAGTTTTTTTTCCCCTATTTTCCCTTAAAATTCAATTATTTTTAATGAATTTTCACCAGTCTCACAAATTATTATTAAAGTTCATTTTGTCATTTTGCCATTCACATATTTATATTTCAAATTTTATTTTATTTTTTTTAAAGATTTTATTTATTTATTTGACAGAGAGAAATTACAAGTACACTGAGAGGCAGGCAGAGAGAGAGAGAAGGAAGCAGGCTCCCCGCTGAGCAGAGAGCCCGATGTGGGACTCGATCCCAGGACCCTGAGATCATGACCTGAGCCAAAGGCAGCGGCTTAACCCACTGAGCCACCCAGGCGCCCTTTCAAATTTTATTTGGTGACAGAGTTGCTCAGCCTCTGTGACTATACCCACATTCTTTAAATGTTAAATATTGCTAATCTTTAGGTTATTTTTATTTTTTATTCACCAATTCCTCAAGTCTACATTAAGTTTAATCCTTGATTCTTAGCTATTAGTAATTAAAATGTTAATCTTCCATATCTTTCAGAATTTTTCCCAAATGTATTATATTCATGGTGAAAGCATTTCAGATACAGTCCTTTTTTCATCCTGATATTTTGGTTACTGGTTAAATATATTTTCTAAATATTAAATATTTTGTTTAAAAGAAGTGCAGGCTTACCTATGACTCTTGCCTTTGAAGAGATGGTCCATTGCTTAAATTTTTTTTTTAAGATTTTATTTATTAATTTGACAGACAGACATCACAAGTAGGCAGAGAGGCAGAACAGAGAGAGAGGGGGAAGCAGGCTCCCCACTGAGCAGAGAGCCTGATGCGGGGCTGGATCCCAGGACCCTGGAATCATGACCTGAGCCGAAGGCAGAGGCTTTAACCCACGGAGCCACCTTGGCACCTCCATTGCTTAAATTTCCTCTATGAAGACAAACTAAAAACAAATCAAGAACTTCACCCCAAAACAAAGCCGAATGAAAGTTGCAAAAATCATCTTGATAAATAAAATAATTCCTTGTGAAATTCATAAATTAACATTAATTAGCATTTGATAAATCGGTTATTTGATAAAATAAATACATTAGTCATTTAACAAAGTTGTCATTCAGACAATTGATTTTTTGGGGAATTGAACCATGGCCTTATGCAACATGGTGGTACTGCTGTCCCACGCACCTGTGGCCTCCATAGAGTTTCTCTGTTTCCTTTCTCCCTTCACGCCATCCTACCCTTCCTCTTTCTAACCTCCTTATCCAAAATGTTTAAAAAGAAAATAGTTTTCCCTTTTACTCTCACAAAAATAGAGCTTACTTAAATGTTACTGTGAGGTACTCAGTACTAAAGTGAAGAGATGTGTTCATCCATCATCAGTTATCCAAAAACTTAGAACTGAAAGGAATTCTAATAAGTCACTTTTTTCGGCTTCCTACCCACAAACAGGAGACATAAGCACGCACACACACTCACACACACACACACACACACACACACACACACCATACACCACACACAGAAGATCTGCATTACACACTTAATCACTGAGTCATAAAGAAGTGACCGGGCCATTCCAAGTTCATAAAACTACAAAGCTAAACCCCCATCTGATTATAAATATTCTCATGAAAGAGACTAGGGAAAAAAAAATAGATTGTAAACCATGACCACCACCATATAACAAACAAGATTAATGCATAAGCGAAGATTATATTACTACGGTGAAATTTCAAATGATTCTTTGGTCTTTGTTCTGGGTTTTGAATCTATAATTTTATTATACAATTTTATAAAAACTAAACTGTAACTACTTAAATGGTAAAAGAAACCCTATTAATTCTTCATGACACAAATTTAAATGCAATTTCCTCTCAGCAGATTAAGGAATAGAATTATTGGGGACACCTCTAAGACAAGACTCAGACAAGTGAAGACAGTCCGTTCTCTCAGTGTCCCTGGGAGATGTGTGCTTGGATCAGGCTGATCTGTTGAATGTGCTGTATGAATTTTCCTTAGGACAATGACCCTAAACTTCTTACAGTACACCAAAACTTTTTACAAGCAAATGTGAAAACTTTATCAGTGAAGACACACCCCAAGTTTTGGGAAGCTAAGCAATCTGTCTCTGGGAATTGCTTATGGAGGCTTGATGCCCAGCAGTTAGAGGTCTGGGGACCAATGAGATATTACACAGTAGGAAGGAACACACCTGTGCTAAGGGAAACAGTGCATTAATTAATTAACTAATTAATTAATTAATTAAATTGTCTCCTGCTCTGTCTAGCAAGTTAGTGAGTTTTTTCTTGATATTTGCCAGCAAATAATCAGTTTATATGATATAGTCTTATCACTGCAAATCTCCACTAGTTCGTAAATTCAGAACTAAGACCATGTCTATGTTGTATTGTCAATACCTAGTACGGTGCCTGGATCATCGTAAAGTGAGCCCTTGTTACTTGTTGAATACGTGCATGTTAATTCTTCTCTACTCTTTCGCCCTTTCTTAACTTCTGCAATTTTAATATAAATGTGATTCAAATTGCATCAACCCAAAATTTCCATAGTTATTTTCTTTTTGCACATGTGTTTTCCAGTCTTAATACATTGATGTAACTGTATTACATTAAATGCTACATAGGTTTGGATGATGCATGTGATGCTAACTCTGGACTGTTCCTTATATAATAGTAGTCCATTTTCCCTAAAAAAGAATTCTGCATCAATGATGTCTTTTTAATGCCAAATAAAATAATTATTTATGCATTTGCTGCTGTCGAATCATTGTCAGGCTTTCTTCTCTTAATACAAAATTAGATACTAAAACCCCCTTGTTTAAGACCTATGAGTTGAAAATAAGAGCCCAGCCAGTGATCAAGGTCCATGGCTTTCAGAAATTTAATTAAAAATAAGTGGACATCACTCGGTCCATCTCCTACCTCCATACTTTTTAATATGAGTTAATTAAATCACTAGGTCAGCTTGGGAATTGCATCATTTTAAAAACAACATTAAATTTGTCATCTGCAAGCTTTATCTTTTTTAAAACATCCAGTGCTTTTGTATGAATTGCTATTAAATTAGTCAAAACAACCCATAGGAGACAAGAGCATACTATAACGCTTGTGATATTTGGCTTATAGCTACACTTGCAAGAGAAAGTAAAGAATGAGGAAATTTTATAGGTATTTCAAAGCATGATGCAAATCCCTTCATAATTAATCCAGAGGACAATGACTCTGGGATTAGGGAATGAATTCACTCTTTTGACCCCACCACCACGTACAAAATAAGTATCTCTCTTTGGACCTCAATTTCTCTTCCCCAGCAACAGTTATGGAGCAGGCTACTTGTTTCCAATCTTTTCCTCATTTAATATATAATATATTTTATATTTTATAATATATTTATATATAATATATATTATAATTTATATTATATATTATATTATAATATATATATATTTATATTTTGTATTTTATAATATATTTTATATTTTAATAATATATTTATTTCTATGCATTCAGAACCAGTGTTCTGAAGCTAGTAAGTACCAAATTACATTAACATGTAGCTTCTGTGGATGCTGACACAACCCAGATTGTTTGATATATGCAAAATAGCTCATTATTATTAAGTTTGACAGCCATAGGGTTGAGAACCACTTAGCTAGATGATCTGCAAAGACATAAGGGACTTGATTCCCCTACCTGTAAAGAAGGGATAAGGCATATGCAAATGTTTTTTAAAAATCAATAAAGCTTGCAGGAATGCAGGTAGCAGAATATTATATGCCATCATACAATTAAGGTTATTCTAAAATATCAAATACACTTTTCTGAATAATTTGCAGAAATGATCTAGATGCTTGCATATATATGACATCTATTTAATTTGATGTATTCATTCTTTTATTATCCATTGGTTCCATCTTTTGTCCACACACTAAGTCACTAATGCAACAAGTAATAGCATTGTGGATGACACTACACTGTATCACAGACACAGAGCAATGAAGGAAATACAGGATACCAAATAATTAGAGTAATGGAGGAGACACAGGCTAACCAGTAAACAGGATATTTTAATTAATTATATTATATTATATTATATTATATTTTTGTTATTTTTAAAAAGATTTTATTTATTTATTTGACAGAGAGAGGGAGCAAGCTGGGCAATAACAGAGGAAGCAGCAGAGGCAGAGGGAGAAACAGGCTTCCCGCTGAGCAGGGAGCCTGACATGGGGCCCCATCCCAGGGCCCTGTGATCATGACCTGAGCTGATGGCAGATGCTTAACTGACTGAACCACCCAGGTGCCCCAGAGTATCTTAACAGTGTGGTAGATGACATTATACAGCTAACAAAGATGCTATGGGAGGGTCAAATATGGTGCCCACACTATACAGGAAAGGGCAGGAGGATTCTGGGTAGAGTATCTGATAGCCGGGAGAGTTCTGAGGCATGAGTAGACCATCCACACACAGAAGAAAGGTGGTTTCCTTAATGTTTTGTTCACTCAGAAAGCCTTCATTTGTGATGATGGTTTTTTACAGTTTCAACAATCCTGAAAAAAATGTCTCATGGATTTTTTTTGATGAACTGAGTCATCAATTCCTTAAAATATCTGAGCGGAGTCTTTAATTATGGACAAGGAGCAGCTTGAGTGAAAGAAGATAAAATTCATGTTGATTTATGATAGAGAAGAAATACATATATATTCCTCCAAATCTATCTTCCATAGTGTTCTGTTGTTTGAGTATATGTTGAAAGATTCCCTGCACCTTGATATTCTATCTTCCACCTTCTTTACTGATTCACACATACTGACTGAGTTTTTACCACATACTGACTGACTTTCTTCCATGAAGATGATGGCGGTTGGGGGATGGCAACCTAGAGGGAGGAGAAATATTGGTAAAAAAAATAAGTAATGTCAGTGAGGTTTTCAGGCTTATATACTTTAATTTACCTACAGTATATCATTAGATTTTCACAAGGAAGTATTTTGTTCACATCATTTTACATGTGCTAAAAAGTGTAACGCTGCCCAGCTTTAAATATTCAAGCGACGAGATGAACCCAGGGAGTTTGTCTTCCTATTTCAAGAAATAACGTCAGTTATGGTCGTTGGAAAAGACTTCATGGATGAGACGGAAGTTCAGAGGCGCAGCAACAGTTGTTTGGGCTGTTTATAGGTGAATTTGAGAAGAACTAGACTTTCACAGAAGTGGAATGATTTTTGCAGTGTGAGTCTGCATTAGAAATGCATGTTTTATATCCAGGAGAGAATGAGTTAACACCAGTTTGACTTGAGCAACTATCTCAGCTAGACAAGTGCCAAATAATCCCCCCCCCTCAAAAAAATAAATGTAGGCTGCAGAAACCCTCAAATATCAGATTAAGGAATACACTCTGTCCTGTAGGCATACAGAAGCCACAGAAAATGTCTCCCTTCATAATTTTGCCTTGAGCAAGCCCTGGGTTTGGGCAGAGAAGTGAAACTTTTGATGAGAGTTTTAATTTTTCAACTTTGAGCTCATTTCTATCCACTGCATTGATGTTCTCTTGGCTTTTTTTTTTTTTTTTTTTGGTATTTCTGTGAGCTGAATGCTCTGAATTTCTGAGTAGACTGGTGCAGGGGTGGTTGTTTAGAGGACTTTCCATGGTTATTGTTGCCATGACGACTGCCTTCTTGATATTCGCTTGTTCCTCACATCTGTTGGTGTTTTGTTTATGACCATTGGAGAGAAGCATCTCTATGTGAGGGGCTCTCTCAGCACACTCAGAGAAAGCAATATTTATACAACCCATAGGAAAGCATGTTGCAGTATCTTCTTTCTGTCTTTTTTACAAAAACTCAGATCTGTTGTCAATGGAAGATGTCAGTGGTTTGGTATTAAAGATGAAAATGTAAAGAAAATGGAAAAAAGAAACAGGTTAGGGACATATGTAAAGAATTTCTGATCTGAGTTTGTGAGATTCTGTTAGTGGGATATCTGAAGTGAAATATTTTTTATTCTTCATAGCGTTTCTAAGGCCAGTGTTGATTAATGTGCATTTTCTGATATATAGAATATTCAGGGCTGGGAAAAGGAGTGTGGAGGGGTTTAGGTCTTGATAAGGTTATAATTAGTAAGAAATTAACTAGTTTTAATAATGAACCCTCATAACACGGAGGCTTATAATAAAATTATCTGGTTCAGAAGGATATCCCACCCGAGCCGAAGGCATTAGTTTTGGGAGAATAGATTATGAAGACAAATTCTCAGATAAGGACTTACAGACACTCAAACATTTCTGTGGAAGATAGGGTCCAGTGTAGAAAATTATTCACCAGGATAAAATATATTGCTAGCTAGCTTGGCAGGCCTATCTAGGCTATGTGAGGCTTCTGGAGCCTACAAAAGGAATGAATCCATGTTTTAAGCAATGAATTTATGGAATAGTAGCAACTTTCTGTCCCAGTGGCAAACAGAATAGAACCTGGAATCAAGGAAGAAAGACAGTCATATGGACTGGCTCCAAGATTTGGAAGTGAGAACGTCAGTAAGCGCATAATGCCAAGAAAGACAGAGGCTCACTGTAAGGGAGATCCCAAGAATTTCGGTAGTGGAGATCAGTGTCCCTTGCAACTCTGGAAATAGGGATGGTCGTTAGTTAGGTAAGCATGGGCTAGAAATGTCACACGTTAAAACTAAGCCAGACTGGGAAACCTGGGTGGCTCATTCGCTTAAACAGCTGCCTTCAGCTCAGGTCAGGATCTCAGGGTCCTGGGATCGAGCCCCATGTTGGGCTCTCTGCTCAGTAAGGAGTCTGCTTCTCTGTGTTCCTTTGCCCCTCTCCCCTGCTCATGCTCTCTCTCTCTCTCTCAAATAAATAAATAATCTTTTAAAAAATGAAAGAAAGAAAGAAAGGAAGGAAGAATAAAACTAAGCCAGACCATTTGGTGTCACCGCAAGGGATCAAGACTTATCTTATTTATGTCTCTGTATCTCCAGCGTGTACAAGAAGGTCTGCTATGTAGTAGCACACAGTTGGATGAATGACTAAGAAATACATGAAGGATCCCTTGCACAGGGGTCGGGTGGGAGGAAAAGAGAGCGATACTAACGAAGGCCACACTGGATGTATAACCAGTAGAAATTAGGGCTACATCGTCAGGATTAAAAAAAGAGAAATTACTACCCATTATCCAACAAAATGTCATTTCATAATTATCTGGAAAGATGAACGAAGATATTGCCCGCAGGGGATCTAACCTGAAAAGCCCATATAATAAGAGCATTGGAACTACAGGCTCTACCCTAGACACGCGGGGGTAAGCAGGGCATCATCACGATCATATGGAGTGGACAGTGGCCAACCAGAGTGGCAGGCAGAACCCAACACCAACGTACCTGAAGCAGCACCTGTCTCTCTGGGGGTGGGGGGCTCTGTCATGTATTGAGCACAGGCTCTAGAATCAGACTGACTTGAATTAAAGACCAATCCTGATACTGAACTGCTGTACAAACTTGGGAAAGTAATTTACCCTCTATATTTTATTTTCTATGGCTCTATTATGCAGATAACATTCATATATAATATTTAAGGTTGTTATAAGAATAAAATAAAAATACTGTGTAGCATGTATTGAAGGCTTACTAAGTACAAGTCGTCTTCTTCCTCCTCCTTCCCTTCCTCTTCCTCTTCCTTCTTCTTCTCCACACACACCTCATTTATTCCCCACAAAAAAAGCCTTGAAGAAGGCTCTGTTACTATCTATCCAAAGATAGGCACAGAAGGATTCATCCAAAGCTTCATGGTGATCTAGTGACACAGGTGGGGTGCAGATCACAGTAGTGGGGTGACAGTTTCCATCATGTTACCTGCTTCTCAGTTCTTTCTACCTGGGTATTTAATACATGTAAAGTGGTAAGTATATAGTCCATGTCAACTCTTAATATTTCTATAAATTTTTCCTCTCCTACTGGTGATCAACTGTGGTCTAGTAAATAATAAGGTTAAATGGTATTGTGGTTGCTTCTACCAAAAATAATCATCTACTACAGTTCGTTTACTCTGTACCAGGTGCTATGCTGTTCTTCTGGTACTCTCATTTTAATACATAGTTTCTAGTGTAAGTATAATGCCTCATTTAATTGTAACAATAAAAATGTAAGTAATAATGCAGTCAGCACCAAGGACTTAGTTAATACTTCTGTTATAGTATTTTGATCGTGATAGCTCATATATTCCTCTCAAAGACCTTACAAGTAAGCACTTTTTTTTTTAAATTTAATTTAATTTTTTTTTTTTTTATAAACATGTATTTTTATCCCCAGGGGTACAGGTCTGTGAATCGCCAGGTTTACACACTTCACAGCACTCACCAAAGCATATACCCTCCCCAACGTCCATAATCCCACCCCCTTCTCCCAAACCCCCTCCCCCCAGCAACCCTCAGTTTGTTTTGTAAGATTAAGAGTCACTTATGGTTTGTCTCCCTCCCAATCCCATCTTGTTTCATTGATTCTTCTCCTACCCACTTAAGCCCCATGTTGCATCACCACTTCCTCATATCAGGGAACTTTAACCCTCCACACTTTACAAATAAAACCGAGAAGCAGAAACGTTAAGGGACTCTCCTGATATCATGCAGCTCGTGAATGGCAGAGATGGGTTTTGGACACAACAGGTGTGTATCAGAGTATATCCTCTTCATCGGCATCTGGAATTGAAGAGAAACTGAGCTCTGGGCAGAGTGCGGCAAACTCAGGCTTATCCTGCATCCATATTGGATGTGTTTAAAGCTAGTACTTGTTATTGACAGAAGGAATCGGATTCATTAATACCTCAACTGGGCACACTGTCTTGGGCTGCAAATTGCAGATCAGAGCAACACCCTGGTCTACACACTTCATTATCTACCTAGCAGATACTCCCTGAGCACTGATGTGGGCTGTGTGCTGGGCTTGCTGCAGCAGACCCAGCAGGGAGCAAGACAGATGCCACCGCTGCCACATTCGTCCCAGAAATAGTCTACAAGTGGCACGGCTTCAATGGAAGCCATGAACGGCTGTGCACAGTCAGCTCTGGGGTGTATAGGAGGCGACTGGATCTAATTTAGAGACCCAGAAAGGCCAGCTTGAAGGAGGAATTTTGATAGGAGCCCTTCTGAACGAGATCTTTGTATAGGGATAAAATATGGACATGTAAAAATTTAACTCTGGGAAAAGAAGTGGGACTTTTCTATAAATGTAAAGAAGTGCAATTGCCAAAGGCAGTATTTTTCTGGCTGCATCTGGTGAAGAGATAATAAAATGCAAAGATTGGAACATTCATCCTACTGCCACTTTTAAATTGGTTAAATAATTATCCCAGAAAACAATCTGTTTCAATGGGTTTATTTTATTATTGAAATAATATGGTTGCTTAATGCAGTTACTGCAACCAGGTCATATAACTCACTGTGATTCCTAATTCAATTGTGTATAACGTCTTACTTGCACAGGGATATATTTGTAAGCCTTTAAAACATTCTCTGTTCTTTTACCTCCTAGGTCCTCTTTAATAGATTGCATATGCGTGTGTGCATGTATGTAGGCACAAATGTATTTAGGGAGTAAGGTCAGATCCCTTGCCATATATGCAGAATGGACCAAAGGAGTCGATGTTAGGTTTCAGGCAAGCAGACCAGGTGGAAACATTGCAGAACCTCAGTGTGGGGGCAGGAGGATGAGAGGCAAAGACAGGCAGGAGCAGAGAGCAGGACACTGCTTAGTTATGCTCAGCAGAAATCATGGACTGGGGTGCCT
This sequence comes from Mustela lutreola, assembly GCF_030435805.1. Classification (NCBI taxonomy): domain Eukaryota; kingdom Metazoa; phylum Chordata; class Mammalia; order Carnivora; family Mustelidae; genus Mustela; species Mustela lutreola. Next base: position 5,915,729 of record NC_081292.1, on the reverse strand, counting down.
GGGTGGCTCAGTGGGTTAAAACCTCTGCCTTTGGCTCAGGTCATGATCTCAGGATCCTGGGATCCAGCCCACCATCAGGCTCTCTGCTCAGCAGGGAGCCTGCTTCCTCCTCTCTCTGCCTGCCTCTCTGCTTACTTGTGATCTTTTTCTCTGTCCAATAAATACATAAAGTTAAAAAAAAAAACCAGTATGTGTCTTTTAATGGTTTTCATAATTTCCCCCTAATTTTAGAGAGTTATACCTTGCTTTGAATAAACATTTACCTGAAAATCAGCCATCTGTCCTGTTTATATGTCCTAAACTATATGACAAGTTAAATATTAAGCTTGTATATGTTTTTGAGGGTGAAAATGAATCTGGCTTTAATTAGTTTTGCTTACTGTCTATTTTCAGAATGCTTTGTATTGTTTCCTCCACACTTGGAGAATCTGCTTTGATATAAAATATTTCTTAAACTTGAACTTTTGTGATACAGATATAATAATTTCTCTGCTGTCCTAATTGTGATGCTATTAAAATCTATAAAAACTGAATACATTTGATACAAATTGAAGTGAAACGTGAAGTCAAGATTGCATAATTGAAAAAGACAAAAATGTACCTTTTTAAATGTACCTTTTTCTGCTTAACTCCTTGTTTTTTTGTCACTTCAAACAAAATTGAACTGATACCCTTTCGTTTAAAGAAACCTGAATGGGGGCGCCTGGGTGGCTTGTTGTGTTAAGCCTCTGCCTTTGGCTCAGGTCATGATCTCAGGGTCCTGGGATCGAGCCCTGCATCGGGCTCTCTGCTCGGCGGGGAGCCTGCTTCCTCCTCTCTCTCTGCCTACTTGTGATCTCTGTCTGTCAAATATATAGATAAAATCTTTAAAAAAAAAAAAAAGTCTAATCATGGACTGATTAGACATGGAGAAACAGTGGTGAACAAGACGGGAGAACCTAGGATGCCTCTCAGAATTGAAATGAAGTAACTCTGAACCAAGTTAAGTTTCTCTTTTAGCTTCTAACTCCCTCCTTTTTGTAATTTCCTGTGGTCTTTTATCTTCACCTCTTTTTAGCACATACAACTTTTCACAGACACACCCTTGCACACATGCCACATATATGAGGCTTATTCTGACATTCAGATCACACTCACCCTCAGGGTAGAATATCTCTATCTGCTCCTCTCTGCTCTTCTCTCCAAAGCTCTGAGCCAGCCGCGCCCCTTGCAAAAGAGACATGGAGCTAACTTTTCCTAAGTACTCTCACTTTGCTCCATTTCTCTGATCCACTCTTTATCAGAATTATCATCACAAGAATTATAACTACAGTAATTCCCCTGTTTTGCTAATGGACTCACCCAGATGATTAATCATTAGGTACCTTTCCCAAGGTCACAGTTATTAATGATAGAGTAAGGATTTGAACCTAGGATTGTCTGAGCTCAAATACCGGATCCTCTATTCTCCCCTCGGGTGTCTTCCTTTGTTTCCCTCATATTGTCTACTTCCAGTCAAGGTCATTCTCCGTCATGTTATCTCATCTTCCATCATCCTTGAACAGGGACACAAATGATGTTCTCCTATATGTTTCTCATCCGTTTCTTAAAGGCTGTAGTTCTACGTCCGGCTGAGGATGGGAGTGGGGGAGTCCCGGTCCTTACCTGACACGTGGAGCTCCCATATGGCAATAGTAGCAGTATAGGGGAAGTCGCTGTCTACCTGTGCACCAATGTCACTCTAAGTTTTTATGTAGCAGTCAATAAGTTTATTGTTTTAGACCTGAAAGTCCTTCCTAAGAGAAAGATGGCCCATGCACAAATGAACAAAGGCGTATTTATGGAGCTGAAGTAATTGAACACAAATTGGATACATACTGAATATGTTGACCTTTAAATGACAAAGCAAGACCACATAGTCACTAAGCCACAAAGGGACAAGAAAATTACCTAAAAAGTTTTCAAAGCCACAGTCAATCACATGGGATATGCCAGGAAATACATAGATCCTCTTCGGAGAAAATGCATCGTTCTCTATAAAACTTAATCTGGTTTGCTGGAACCTGTTGTAGGTCATTTTTATTCATCCTATGCCAAAGCTACAAAAGATAATAAAGCTTGTATTTGCTCCTCACGGAAGAATTTGGGGCTTGTAAGTAAGGGCTTCTACGTAGATGATGCTGGTCACAAAATGTAACAAATATTCCTATTAAATCATCTTTCTGTTGTTGATGTTACCACCCATCTGTTTCTCAGAACAACACCTTCTTAGGTCTGTTAGAACCACAAGGAATGAGAATTTTTTTTTCTTTTGACACATTGTACCTTTCACACCAGACTCAGAAACTACCCTTCAAGTGATAGCTGGTGGGAGTCAACATTCAAAGAACTCACACACGTTTCCCAAGCGTCCCAGACTCTTGGGTTTTTTAAATCCATGTTTTAGTTCCAACTTATGTTTGACATAAGATATGCATACAGATATGCATACAGATATGCATGCCTTTGTAACACCAAATATTAAGATTTCACAAATACAGTGTAGGATAGCATAAGAATGGGTTTTAGATACCAACTGCCAAGAATATGAATTCTAAGCCCTTAATTTAGTATGTATGTGAGTTTGGGAAAAGTACTTAAATACTTTTGAGCTTGTTCTTTTCTGATTTGTAAAGAGATGATACTGAGCCCAATCTTATTTGATTATTGTGGAACTAAGAATTGCAAATTTGCTCTTTATACCGATATAACTAACCTCCAGAATTCAGTGCAAAGCAGGAATTCAGCTATTTATGAATTTATAGAATGATTAAATGAGACAATAGGTAGGTAAAGTGGCACATAATAATCTCCACAGTACTATTCTGTCCCTATGCCCATAAGGGGAAATTTGCATTCAATAGCTTAAACAATGAATTTCCTTAATAAACAAAGTAAAGAGACTCATCTTTTTCAGAGTACTAAAATGACATGGAAAATTTAACCACACCCGCTGATTTTGGAATTTCTATAAATCTAAACCGTCTGTTTGCCATATACACACACCTTCTTATTTACAAACACCCTTTTCCTCCTGCTAATCACCTTTGCCTGCTTAATATTTTACCATAGTATGCATTGTTTTCTACCATGCTAAATAGTTTCTCTCTCTCTCTCTCTTTCTCTCTCTTCCCCTCACTGGACTGTATAAAGGCAGGATATATATATTTTTTTTCTTTTTCTTCACAGTTTTGTTGTTGTTGTTGTTGTTGTTTTACCTCCAGCAACTGGACCACAATAGGTGCTCAATAAATACTTGTTAGAGGAAATAATTAGTCAAAGAATATTGATATTCTTTAAAAAGTCCATTCAAACCCTTTATGTATTTTTCTAGTGCACATTTCCCTTTATTAAGATCAGGAAATTCCAGGTACACATGTCATTGCCCGAGGCAGGTGCTGTTCCCTGAGCACTGTTCCTCCCTTCACGGTGTGACCACACATCCTTGCAGCCCTCCGGGGGGCCACTTCCCTTGGACTGGATTCCCCCGCTTAAGATGGAAACACCAGCACCTCCCAAAGCCTTCCTCTCTACCCTTCCTTTACACTTGTATATTCTTCCCATTTGTTTTACTCCTGATTTTTCTTAGCAGTTAGGTTGTTAGATCAAGTTTGTGTAGCCTGCAGTTAGGCAGAGGGCCACGACAGTGCGGGAAGAAGGGAATCCGTATCAGCTCGGACTGGGTCACCACCCAGCCTTAACACAGCAAGTCAGGGGCTCACACCTCATCCCCTGTGAGGGAGCGCTCCGATCTAACAGGTTCTAAAACACTGAGAAGCCTGAAGGTGGATATGGTATTTGAGTGACGTAAAATGAGACAAAACATAGACTATGACAGGATACTTGTTACGGATACCCTGGGAAAGTGTCAATATCCAGGATACATAAAGAATTACTAAAATTCGAATACACAAGGACAAACCTCGTAACTTTCAAAATGGACAAAAAAATAAGCAGACTTTCTAAACAAAAGAAAAAAGAAAAAGAACTGGCAGTAAGCATGTGGGGGGCGGGTAAAAGGATCAACCTCATTAGTAATCTTTTAACTACACGGAGACATAATTTCCCACCCCTCTGATAGGCAAGAATCCATAATTGCGAGGGACTATTAGGATGCAGAGGAAAAACAAAAACAAAAACAAAAAAAACCTATAGTGCTGATAGGAATGAAAATTGGTTTCAAAACTTTGCAAAGGAAGTCTGTGTTATCTACCAGCATAGAAGGTGCACATTCTGTGCCCAGCAATTCCACTGCTGAAAAATGTAGAGATATTCTCGCCCCAGTGCTCCCAGGAAATATATTTAAGTACATGCACATACAAATACTTAGAGCCTAGAGCAAAACAACAAACCCACAAGTGTGAGAAGAGTCGATGCCGGAGGAAATAAATGGGGAGAGTCACACAGTGGAGCACCACGCGGGAGTAAGCGAGAGTGAGTGCACGGCAGGCAGCATCGTGGCCGTTCTCAGACGGGACGCTGAGGGAAAATAGTAAGCTATAGAAGAAAACACGTTTATCGTCCTTTATATTGAATTCTACAACACGAACAACTAAAGAAAAAGCTTTGCACATTTGCAAATATTCCAAGGAAGATAGAAGATAGCACGGAAACAGCAGCACATGAGAGCAGAGGTCATTGGGTAGGGCCCAATCGAGCTCCAGAGTTTAGTATAATACTTTCTTTCCTCTATTTTGGAAGTCTGGAATACTCAGAATGTCTGTGTCATTCTTTACACTTTACCCATTTTTCTAAGCATGGCTTGTATATAGGGTTCGTATGTAATAACTAGGTAATATAACAATTAAAAAAGGAATGATATCGAACAGTAAAATATATATTAGTATGTTCACTAAGCCCTTGGTGCAGACTACACAGTTGTGACTGAGTAATGTTTGGCTGGTGGACAATACTTGAGTAGGTCCTTTTCAGGAAGCAGAGGCAAATTACGAAAAGGAGAGCGAGGAGATTATCTGGGGAGAGGGAGGAGAGGAGGCAGCGAATGAGAGGAAGAAAGCGACGATCTTCCAAGAGGGAGCAGGAAGAAAAGGAAGGCATATTAAGGAAATATTGTATGCCAAGCATCGGGCTGCAAGCTTTTGAGTACTTTAATCCTCATGTCAGTATTGTGAAGAAAGTATATTCATCTACATTACAAAGGTGGAGAACATTTCACTGAAATTAAATATCCACATACTTGGAAGGGGGGAGGGGGAGGGAAGAAGGGAAAGAAGAGGAGAAAAAAGAAGGAAATAAAGAAAGGGGAAGGGGGGCGCCTGGGTGGCTCCCTTGGTTAAGCATCCCACCCGGTGTTGGCTCAGGCCACGGTGTCAGGGTCATGGCACGGAATCCTGCATCAGGCTCTATGCTGCGGGGTGGGGGGGAGCCTGCTTGGGCTTCTCTCTCCCTAGCCCTCTGCCCTGCCTCTTGCTAGTGCTCTAGAGAGAAAGAAAGAAAGAGAGAGAAAGAACGAGAGGAGGGAAGGAAGGGAGGAAAAGATGGAAAAGAAAAAGAAAGATAGTGGGATAATGTTCACTAGAAGAATGTTTTCCTCTAGCAAGGTTTTTGAAGACATAGCATTTTAAATACTATTCCAGTTTTATAAGGAAAATAACTTGGAGGAGAGTAGTCTTAAGTACAAAATTGGTTCAGTTCCTGGGTGGCTCAGTCAATGAAGCATCTGTCTTCTGCTCAGATCATGATCCTAGGGGCCTGGGATTGAATCCTGCACGGGGTGGGGGTCCGGGCTCAGTAGGGAGTCTGCTTCTCCCTCTGTCCCTCCTCCTGCTCATGCTCACTCTCCCTCAAAAATAAATAAAATCTTAAAAAAAGAAATTATAAAATTTGTTCTACATACCTAGGAGAGTTAAACACCCAGACAACTTTATTTTCTGTGTCTGAAACGGTTGAAACAATAGCTTATCATTCAGCTACAGATCTGGAGCTGCCTCTTTCGTGTCCTCTTTGGATGATGGTTTCTAGTGGACCAAATTCTTAAGTGCACTTTCTGTGCTTAACCTAAATCCCCATGAGAGGGCAGTGTGGGTGATTTTGACCTCATCTGAGGCTGGAACACTGAAATCCAAAGAGATTAACTAGTAGACATTAGCCACTGAGCTAGACAAGACCTCACATCGTTTGACCAGAAGGGGTTAGGGATATGGAGCCCTACACGGCTGAAAACCCATATATAATTTTTGCCTTCCCCAAAACTTAACTACTGTTGACTGAAACCTTACCCAAAACAGACACATTAATGCATATTTTGCATATTATATGTATTATATACTATATTCTTGCAATCAAGTGTACTAGAGAAAAGAAAATGTTGCTAAAAAATTCATAGAGAAAATACATTTACAGGGCTTTATGTATATATAAAAAAAATCTACTTATAAATGAACCTGCACGGTTCCAACCTGTGCTCGAGTCAACCAGGGGAAAAAAAAAAAAAGGTCTACTGTACGTCTTTTCATCTTTTGATATTCTTCATGAATTCATCTTGAAGATTTTTTCCCCTTTTGGATTTAAATGAATGTTCATTATATGCTTACAAGGATTTGCTAAATTTAGGTAGAACGGAGAACAGATTGATGGTGTTAACAATTCTATGGAATTTGGTAATTAGATCAATATGTGTTGGAGAGGAGGAAGAAGCGTGTGACGCGTCACAGAGAAAAGGAAGATAATGTGTGGAAGGTAAGGATGCGATGTGGGGTTTGCTCGATTTCAGTGTTCAGCGCTGGTGTTGGTGTCCATATATTCTGGTTCAAATTAACTCAGCTCATGCACAATTCCTGAAAGAATGAGTTGCACTGCTGGGTTTAATAGAGACATAATGACTTGCATTTGGGGTGGCTATTTTGAAATCAAATGTGAAAAGAGACTTTGTTTGTCTTTCGCAGTTTTGCACCAGTGTGGGGCCACAGGTCATCATAATTTGTTCTTTTCGCTCTGCTGGTTTAATCGGCGTTCTACAACAGCTGCTACTAACGTCTTTCGGCATTATTTCTCAGTTGCTCTGAAGCAAGCATTAGGATTTTTAAGATGCTGGGTTCTCTAGAGCTCTTTGAAAGGACATATTATATCTCATGTGTTCTATCCACTGCAAAGCCAAGTATGCGAACATGACTAAGGTGTGGCTCCTGCTCTGGAGATTCATGGGAGCGGAAAGGCAGGTAAGGGCTGGAATGAGGTAGGAAAGGAGTAGTACAGGACAGCAGGGTGCTGCGCCTGATTATTAGTGCCAGAGTTCAGGGAGGGCACACAATAAATCCTTGAAATGAGTTAGTAAGAGCCACTTTGTGGAGGGTATTTTCAGGAGTTTCAGGAAACTGGAACTTTAAAGATGGTGAATTGTAGAGCCCAGGTCACAGGTTGTTACTAACGAATAGAAATGGATTATGAGCTTTAGCTCTCTCCATACTGTCTGCATATTATCCCTGTGAAACTGAGTGCACAAACATGGCCTCTATTTTATTATCCAGTACTAATCCCAAATTTAGGACAGTGTCCAATACACAGTAGAGATTTTATGAATATTTGTCCTATAAATGAATGAATGAATGAATGAATGTGTCCACAGCCTCTCTGGACCATACATAGTGCCCTGCAAAGTTGCACTGGCCTTCTTAAAAACCTCTTGGATGCCCCTTCGAACCTTCTTGCCAATAATCCCATCAGGGACAGGAAGCACCACCAGTCTTCCTTTCATGCCTTCTTACCTTTAAGCCCCCTAAGCCCTATTCTGTGGGTGGATTGAGCTTAGTTGGTAGTAGTTGACAAATTCAACAAGTATTCATTGATTATCTACAATGTGCCGAGGACCTTGATAGACAATATGGACACAACAGGAACTGCTGATGTATTGGGTCAGAAAAATAACTAGGAAAACACCTCCATAAAATGATACTAGTGCCAGAAACCATAAGCAGTATCCTTAAGTTGAGGGGGCAGAAAGAAGATCAAAGTAAGGAGCCCAACCACTCATCAGAATTCCTTCTCGCTTCCCCTTAAGCATTGCTCTTTCTGCTTGTTTTGTGGTGTCTCTAGCTTTGTTCCATTTCTGGATAAATGTTTTTATCTCTTGGAGAAGCCCTACCTAAATCCCTTTGCCTTTCCTGAATTTACCTCGTGTACCTACCTGGTTCCTAAACTTAGACTACACTGTTTAGTACACTAAAGACCTAAACACAAAACAGAGAAACCAACAAGTAATTCTCATACCCCCATCCCACCAACCCACCATCATCAACATTTTGCCAATCTTGCTTTATTCATCTCCTCCCTACTTTTCCACCCCCTGAGTATTTTAAAAGCAAGTCATAAACATCATAGTATTTTGCTTGTGAGCACCATGGTATTCGTCACTATCAACAAGAACTTTTCCTCCCCTTTTGTTTTCAACGACTGCTCATCTCGGGTTTTTGGTGTCCGTCATTGTAGCCAGGCTGGGACTTAAGGAAGCTCACAACTGGCAGACTCAAAATCACTTTTTCTCATTCATTGTCTTTGGGGTAAGTCCTCTCATGCTTTGGGAGTGAGATTTTTTCCTAGAAGGTTCACTTCAGTCTCCCACAGAAATCTCTTGATGGACTGACTCTTATTGCATATTTCCCACTCATTTACCGAATCCTTGAAGCAACATACGTCTTCTGGAGCTGAGAATTCTTAAACTGCAAATTCTATGTCATAAGAATTTAATTGAATGACATACCATTTAGGTCTTCTGGGGTTACAAACAGTACTGGGGAAGAGGTAGATAGGATTTCTTGAAAAGGACATCGGCAAATTGAGTCATGTCATCAGTTGTGATATGCTGAACATTTGCATGTAACAGAGATTCTACTTTCACCTGGTGGGTGGAGCCAAGCTGAGAGGGCTGTCCGGAGGCAAACATGTGAAAGAATCATTCAAGGCTCTTGGGACGCCTGGGTGGCTCAGTCGGTTAAGCTGCTGCCTTCTGCTCAGGTCATGATCCCCAGGGTCCTGGGATCAAGTCCTGCATCGGGATTCTTGCTGGGCGAGAAGCCTGCTTCTTTGTCTGCCTCTGCCCGCTTGCATGTGCTCTCTCTCTCTCTCTGACAAATAAATAAATAAATAAATAAAATCTTAAAAAAAAAAAAAAGAATCATTCAAGACTGCTGCGTCTCCAGGGCTACTGACCCATGGCCAGCAAGTGGCAATATAACATGGAATAAATTTTCACTGGTGACAAATAACACTGACATCTTGTCAGAAGCAGAGACATGACTCAGAGCCAGCAACTAGGCAGAGATGAGAGCCAGGGTTTGGTGACAAATAGCTGGAAACTGACAGCATTCTTCAGTGCATAGACTTTCATCTATCACAGAGATATTTAAAAAAAAAAATCACAAACCACAAAATGCAACACTCACAGACAGGGTGACAGGAGGTGGAAGATGAGAAGCAAGCAAGTCAGAGGCGATGCCGGAGACAGAGAGCCTGGGTCACACATTAGCCACTCTCACTTTATTTTAAGATACCCGTTTTTCACCATTCTTAAACTTCATAATTCAGAGGTAGCTTTCCTGGTCCTTTGCTTAAAATCACAAAACCAAAGAGTGTCAGGAAAATGAGTATTTGAAGTGGGGAACTAAGCCTGAGACCTGATCTTCACGGGGTTAAGACTTGATGTAGACATTTTTTGTAAACATAAACATATATTTACATATATGTGTATGAATATATATTTTATATAAATATGTAAAATTATATATACATACATATGAGTGGTATATAAATACATATATCCAAATATATGAAGATCTCATATAGCTCAATAACAAAAAGGCAATATGTTTAAAACAATCTGATTAAAATCTGCACATAGGAATTGAATGGCATTTTTTAAAAGATTTTATTTGCTTAGTTACAAGAACACAAACAGGAGGAGGAACAATGGTGGGGGAGAGGGACAAGCAGACTCTGTGCTGAGTGTGGGGCCTGATCCCAGGACCCTGAGATCATGATCTGAGCCAAAACCAAGAATCAGAGGTTTAACCAACTGTGCCACCCAGGAGCCCCATGAATAGACGTTTTTCTAAAGGAGACATATGGATAGCCGATAAGTACATGAGAAGGTGCTCATCATAACTAATCTTCAGGGAAATGCACATCAGGACCATATGAAGGTATGACCTCATGCCAGCTGGAATGCTGTCATCAAGAGGACAAAAGACAACAAGTGTTGGCCAGCATGTGGAGAAAAGGGAAACCTCGTAACACAGTCAATGGGAATATAAATTGGTTCAGCCTCTATGGACAGTAATAGGCAAAGTAGAACCACCCTAAGATCTGGCAATCCCACTTCTAGGTGTATTATCTGAAGGAAACTAAAGCACTATCTTGAAGAGACATACACACCCCTGCAACCATTGCAGCATTATTTACAACAACCAAGGAATGGAAATAACCTATATGTCTTCTGATGGGGAAGGATAAAGGAAAGGTGGTATATGTGTATGCACACACACACACACACACACACACACACACGTAATGAATTATCATTCAGCTATAAAGAAGGAAATCCTGCCATTTGTGACAACATGGATAAGCCTTGAAGGCATTATGCTAAGTGAGATAAGTCATTCAGAGAAAGACAAATATTGCATCTTCTCGCTTATATGTGGAATTGAAACAACAAACAAACAAACATACCCATAGATGCAGAGAGCAGATTGGTGACTGCCCAAGGTGTGGGGTGGAGGGTGGGGGAAACGGTGAAGGTGGTCAAATGGTAAAAAATAAATAAATAAATAAAAATTAACAAAGAAAAAGACTAGACCTAGGCATCACTTGTAAATGCATATATATCATATATATTTACATGTATGTATAATATGTTTGTGTATGTATACTTGTGTATTGATGTTTTCACAATTACATATCATATATTGTATAAAATGATCTGCCAACTCTAATTGCACAATCTACCGATTGCACGGTTTCGTAAAGGCTAGTCCTCATGCACGTGGGACTCTGCCTCGGAAAGCCCCGTTTGGGTCACTCCTTGACTGTGTGAATCGGCCTCAGAAAGCCCCGTTTGGGTCACTTCTTGACTGTGTGAATTGACTTTTCTCCCTAATCCTCAGTTTTCTCGCTTGTCCATTCATCCATCAAATATTTATTGAATGTTCTCAGTGTGATAACCACCACCCTTATCACTAAAGATACAGTGGTAAATGTGAGGAAGATGGCTTCTACTCTGGTATGATTCCAGTGGCATTGTAGAAGAAAATGAGCAAATCAAAAAATAAAAAAATCAAGGTAAGCTTATGTTCTCTACCATGTGGACAGTAATATGAGGTAACTTTAAAATGATCAGACCATGCTGAGGAACCTACTTCAGATTGACTGGATGAGAAGAGCTCTTCAAAGGGGTGATGATTTTTGCCTCAACTTTGACAATGAGAAGTCCCATTCATGAGACGACAAGAAAGAAGGGAATTTCACGCTGGAGAAAAGGTTCCATAGAGAATTTGTCGTGTCAGAGGGATCAAATGAAGACCAATCCAGATGTAACTCTGGGGCAGAATACACATTCTTCGATGAGATTCCTGGGAACATGGAGTTAAACAACTGTGAAAGTGTTTTTCCCTTGGCCAATGCATGCCTCTGGAAGGAACTCCTTCAATGCACATGTGAAAAAATCTAATTAACCTGTGAATTTATCTTTTGCTAATCAGCTATGTCCTAGATACTTGGAGCCCAATGTGAAATAGCATAGCACCGAGAACTTTCACTGGGGTACCCCTCTCCTCAGTAACCAGGGAGGTCCTGATGTTGGGTCTTGTGTGGATACGAATACCTTCAGGAGTGAGTTGCTCTTCGGTATGTCCTGGGGGAAGGAGACATGCATTACATTGTGAATCTGAAGGTTTTTTTTTTTTTTTTTCAGTTTTGATAAGAATTTGATTTTTCTGTGACTGCTACAGGTATTGATCCTAGGATTAGAAAGAATCAAACTCTAATTCTCTGAGGCACATTGTACAACCTCAGTGTTATATATCCTCAGAAGTGCTGAGACCCAGTACTGGTGTTATTACTGAAGGCATATTTACTCTAGACTTAAACCTGTCCCTGATCCCTCTTCTCCAATTTAAACCATCCTTTATATAGCTGCCTCAATACATTTCCAAAATCATACCTTTTCTGCTTCGTATCAAACTCTTTCAAGGGCTTCGTAATTTTGTAGATAGAATTCCTTCAACTCTTAATTCAAAAAAAAACTTTGTGTAATAAGGACCAAACACTGTAGTTGATTTTAGTGATGCACCAATGCATAAGCTAAACACTGTTCATGTTATCGAGGAACCTTTATTTGTAATATCAAAACTCCCTTAAGCAAACTGTAATATAAGTAGAAAAATACATAAAAGTAAAACACATTCAAGGGGACTTAATGTGTGAGGAAGCTTATGGTAGTGGAGAGTTATATTATTTCTGCCAAATACTAGCTGTTACTGTCTCCCGTGACATAAAGAGCCACCGTCAAGATGTGGTGGCTTAAAACAACAATCTATTTGTCATATTTATTGGGATTAGCCATTAGGGCTGAACTCAGTTGGGCAGTTCACCTCCTGACCTTGTCTGGAGTCACTCACGAGACTGCAAACATCTAGGAACTCAGACTAGAACTGGAGAATCCCAGGTATACTCACGCATGCACACTGAGCAATTGGAGTTGGCACAAAGGTTGTAGGTAATGTAACATCCCTCTGCTGCTTTCTGTTAGATAAAGCAAGTCACAGACTCAACCCATTTTCAAGAAGTGGGAAAATAGATTCAACTTTTTGATGGAAGGAGAAAGCATATTTGGCCATGTGTAGTCTACTTTAGAAAAGAGTCTTTATTCTCCCTGAAACGTAACTGACTCATTTGCAGCCTGAAGAAATAACACCTACTTCTTAAGAGACTTATGATGATCTGATGATATAAAGAGTGAAAAATATTGGATATATAATATCCATAATTCAAAAAAATGATTCAAAAAATAATAGCAAGATACCTGATTACTTAGAAAATGACATGTCCCTCTCCCTACCCACTCCCATCTACTGACATACTATTGTGTGTAACTCTGAGGAATGCTATGAAGAAGAAAATATGATCCTTTTCTTAAGAATCTCTTAACTAAAGAGACTGGCATTCAGGTATCATTCACTGTTAAATGACATGGGAAAAAGATATATAATTGACAAATTTCATGTGAAGTCAATGTTTTCTTGTTGCTTGTTTTAGCAATTTGATTTCTAATATGTTTCTGGGATCCAGTTCATAATTTTATACAATCAGGTCTTTTCAAGATGTGGACCTGTCTTTCATGGCATCATTCGTTTAGCATTCATTTATTTTTCTTACTGATTTCCAGCAGAATTTCACTGAGCGTACATCAGATGAAATGGTGCCAAAACCTAGGATGTCAGTGATCTTAAAGAATGACTTGATCATTGATGTGGAGGCAGAGGAGGAGTAAGAAATGATAGCGCCCATTGAGAAGGACTGTAATGGAAGAGTTCTTGTGTCATTATAAATAAGATATTCTTAATCCATCTTGAGGAAGTAGCACCTGGACTAACTATTGGTGAATTTTAGTTGAGCAAAGAAAAGGGGTTTGGATAAGATCATGTTAGGCAGCAGTAAGTACAAGAAAACAGCCATCTGAGAGATGATGGTTATCTAGTAGAGACCTCCAGTGCAGTTAGGCTGCAGCAGAGGGGCATGGGGAACTGAAGTGGGAAGAACAAGGGTGAGAGCTGAGTCTAGAAGAGAAAGCACCAGCCACTCATCTTTGAATACCCCACGAAGGCACATGGATTTCATTTTGAGATAAGAGATTGAAGGGTTTTGTCCCCCTCATCTACTGAAATTCTTTATAAAAATCTTTTATGAAACCAGGCAAAGATCAACATTTTCATAAATCCTAATAAAAACGTGAGAGTTCCCCAGGAAATGCTTTTTGTTTTGTTTTAAGGAGGCTCTATGTCCAGTGTGGAGCCCAATGCAGGGCTTATAGTCATGACCGTGAGATTGAGAGCTGAGCTGACAGCAAGACTCAGACACTTAACTCACTGACCCACTCTGGGGCACTCCCTTCCCCCAGGAAATTCTGAGAAAATTGATTTTTTTTCATGTAGTACCCTCATTTCCTTCTCATATTCTATTGTACCTTCCTCTTTCTCACTTCATCCCTTCTCATAAACATTTTTTTTTTTTTAATTCAGGCACCATGATATGGACCTTTAAATACAACTTCTTGATGTGTATCTAGGGTTCTGGTCTTCCAAATCAAGCCAGCTCTTTCAAATCTTCTACCTTGACATGTGAAGTTCTGTTGGAGATGACATTTGTGTTTTTCCTCACCAAGTCTTACTCAAGGCTCAGTTCAAACTTTACTTTGTTCTATGGATATTTCTCTGGGTCTCTAGAGTGTTAACCCCATTTCTCTTCTTACTACATCTATAGTCCTATTATCACATTGTATGGAAACTGTGCAAGCAAAGGGCCCCAGGGCATTGTGGATGAAGGCTCCATGTATATACATACACATTCAGACAAGTACCCTGGAGGCAGAGAAGGAGTAAGAAATGATAGCACAGGTTGAGAAGGACTATAATGGAAGAGTTCTTGTCTCATTTGAAATAAGATATTCTTAATCCATCTGGAAAAGGTAGCACCGGGACTAACTATGCGCATGTCCACACGCCAGCACTCAGATGGCATGAAGATCAAGTATCCTTAGTCACTGTGAGATCTTGTTGAACCAGATGTCCACTTAGGACATCAGTGTTTTCATCTACAGGCGGGAGAGGTTGAATGGTGAGCTCTTCATCCACTCCAGGGATCCTGAAAGTGAGACATCATGTGACGTGTTCTTTACACTGTATGCACACAGAGCCTGACCTCATCTGATATATTCAAAATGATTAATGTTGCTATCCCTAAGTACTAACAGGAAAATAATTGGAGAACACCAAAATATCTCCCAAACCCAGGTGTGTAGAAGGTGACTGCTACACAGGGGGAGATTGTCGTCTTTGAGGTGCTGTGATCCAGTTTCAGAAAGTGATTAACGTGAATGTTGAGAGACATGGAACACTAATTAGAATGCCCTCTGTTTGGCTAATTCTCTTTTGTTCTTTCTTTTTTTCCCATGTAAGAATCTACTTAGGAAAAGCCGCTAAGCACTTGGCTATAACTTTGACTGGCACATAACGTCATTATCCTGAGAGGTGGCTAAGTGAGAGCTACAGCTCTTCAGACAGCTTGTGGCGATGACTTCCTCTCATGCTCAACTCCTCCTGACACCTGATATTTTATGAGAAATCGAGGGGTCTCAGAGAACATATGTTAGTGGTTTTTTTTTTTTTTTTTTTTTCAGGTGAGCTTTTTAAGTTTAAAGAGACACCTTTAAGTGAAGGGATCTTGCTGGGATTCTGGCCATGGTGTTCATTTTGAAACTAGTCAACCCACTATGACAGGTTCGGTTTGATGGGTCTTTTAGGGGAAAAAAAAAAAAAAAGAAAGAGAAAAGAAGAGACTTTTGGAGTCACTAAAGTAAGGGTTTAAACCTCCCTTCCATTCTTTGGTAACTCTTTTAACCTTGGGAAAATTTCAAATACCTCTGGTATTTATTGTCTACATCTATACAATGAAGATTTTAATACGTACCACAGAGATTTATTATGAAAATGAAATGAGAGATGGATATAACACATTTATCATATCATTTGGCACACAGTTGCCTCTCACAGGCACCTTCCCTTTAGAATCCATGCTGCCTTAGGGGAACATTGGTAATTAAATTCCCCAGCAACAGAAAAGATATTATCAATGTATGTCACACCTGGTGATGTATATATTAACGTGAACTAGAATAACAAACATCAGACCTCCTTTAGTTTGTTTATTCATTTTTTTTGTTTGAGTGGAAATTAGGAGACAGTAGTGCATGAACATCAAATTATTTATTTAAAAAAAATCCTACTTTGTAAAAAGAGGTAGGAGGAGTGACTTCCCAGCTAACCAAGGACAAGAACCCAGGAATCCTGGCCATTCATCCAGAATCCTTCAGTTTTCTGCAGTGGCACTGCTACTTGACTTTAAGCAAACCCAGGACCCAAATGGGGGTATCTGGGCAAATCCAGGTATTTGGGCAAACAGCAGAGAGTAGCGGGCCTCCAAGAGGAAGGGGAGAAACTGCTACTCCAGCTTCTACTCTTGGCTTCCATTCCCAACACCTCAACATTCTCACCACTAAGCTTCCTCCTGCATTGGAGTCATCATTGATGGAGGTGCTGGCCGTCCTCTGCTGTCCATAAGGTGACATTCATCCTGGTAGTTGACCTGCTCGCTCAGGAAATCACTCATTCCTTACTATACAATGCCTGGTTCTCTTACAGAACCCCCTGGACTGAATAATATTTGTCTGTTTCTGTGTCTCTGCCTTCCACATCACTGTGGCTTCCTCTGCGTAAATGGTGTGTTTGATCTTCAGGCACACATGCACCCAGCTCGTAGCGGGAGACCAATTATGTTTGTTACAGGAATACATAAAAAAGGAGCAGATGAAAAAATTCATTAAGAGCCAGGAGTTGCTCTCTCAGGAAATTTCAACCTCTAATATTTCAAAATCCCATTATGCCCTCCTTGGGGATACACATAAAATATTGGGGGGAATCAATCATTATTCACTGAGGGGCAGTAGGTAGAACAAAATCTGGATGAATTTTCTTCTGATCCGAAGAGTTAGGTAATTCCATTCTCGTTTTGCCCATAAGGAAAAGAAAATTCAGAAAAGACAAGCAATGGACATGAGGTCAGTTTCAGAAGGCTTACTGCTTCTGACATTTGTACCAGTAATGGTGGAGTATCGCTGATCCGTTTGCAGTTTGTGGAGCTATTTTGGAAGGTGATTCCTGGTACTCCGATGATATGGATAGCTTATCATCCATGTGATCGTGCTGGCATAAAAGACCAATAATTTCAAAAATGTTATATATCCATTTTAATGTTTTCATTTTCTAAATTTTTATGTTCATTTAGCCAACATATAGTACATCATTAATAAAGCTAAGACGAAATGAATAAAGACTATAAAGGCAAAGGAGCCATCCAGGTGCCCCAGTTATTTATTCTACAAAATGCTTTCTACCACCTCTTTGTGTGATTTAGGTCTCGCCCTCTGTGTGTCCTTGAATTTCTCTGTCTTTATCTTTACATGTTTCCACACTATGTTATAATTATCTGTGAGTCTGCCTCCACCAACAGAATGAGAATTCTTAAAAAGAGTGAACTTATTCTTGCCTTTATTCTTGATGACAATCATTGTGCTCAGCACACATGAGGTATTACAGAGATGCTGTGGAAGAGAGAAAAATAGGAGAGGAGAAAGGAAACAAATGGGAAAAATAAGTCACAGAATGAAGGCATAATGCCCGAGATAATAGGAAACGCATGTCTTAGCAGCCAATCCCAACGCCCTGATGCTTTGACAGAAATCCTTTTGTAATGTGAGACAGAATTCATCTCCCTGAAAATAGACACTATGCTCCTGGATCTATCTTCTATAACCATTTAATACAGATATTGAAAAAAATAATGTTGACTTTCTGAATTTTCCCTCCCTAAGCCAACTCATATAGCTCCAATTTCTTTAATATTTGCTCATATGAAAAAGGAACGTAAGTCAGGAATTAGTATTTCCCTAGAACACACTGATATATGAGAAATCATAGAAAGGAGGGTAAGTGCTGAGAAGATACCATGACACAGAGACACAAACCTCATGGTGATACCTGCATCTATCATTACCAACTGTGATACAGGAAAGAGATTTTATCTCAATTGGCCATAGAATCAGAAAGTTTTATTGTCATATATAAAGTCAATAAAAAAAAACTGTTTTGTGTCCAGATGAAATGAGATAGAATTGATTTACTTTGTACAGTTCTTGACATGTTTGCTTACAGATGTCTTCCAGAACTAGAGTTGTATAAAGTTCTGTGTGAGTGTGTGTGTGTGTGTGTGTGTGTGTGTGAGTGTGTTGGGAAAGCTAATTTCTGCAATAAACTGTTGCAGAGGCTTGGGATATTTCTACAGTATATGAAAACGTGGACATTTCATCTTAAATAAGGTTACTTGTAGTAAAATGATCTCTGAACTGGGAACCAGGAAATATCAACTTCAGTTTCAGTTTCACCACCATTCAGCTACATGATTTGGGAAATTCTAAATGACCACATTTTCCATATTTTTAATATGGAGAAGTCAGGCCAAATAATCTATATGATTTCCTCAAAGTATTATTATAATCAAAAGTTATTCTATGGCAAAGCAAACTAGTAAAACTTCAATGAAATATCAAAAGTGCTGGGAAAATAAGCCTAAAGAGATGAAGAAGAAGGTGCAAAATCCGGGCAGTTAAAACCATCAGTATTTTGGACACCTGGGTGGCTCAGTGGGTTAAGCCGCTGCCTTCAGCTCAGGTCATGATCTCAGGGTCTTGGGATCGAGTCCCGCATTGGGCTGTCTGCTCAGCAGTGAGCCTGCTTCCCTCTCTCTCTCTCTGCCTGCCTCTCTGTCTACTGTGACCTCTCTCTGTCAAATAAATAAATAAAATCTTAAAACAAAACAAAACAAAAACAAACAAACAAAAAAACATCAGTATTTTAAGTGTAGCTATGACCCCCCCACCCCCACTCCAGCAACTTATAGAACATGGTGGAATTGACTTAATAAAGATACCAATAATGTAAGATACATGATAGGCATGATAAGAAGTCTTCCCATGTCACTCCAGGCTACTGTTCTTTACATCTCTAGTGACTTGGTAAAGTACAGAGCGGCATCCTTCGCATCTAATTCAAGTCCTATCCAGTAGTCCCAACAGTATGGACAGCAGGAGGCATGCGCACTGAGATTGAATTCCGGTAGTAATCAACACAAGTTTATATCTAGGAATTGGGACACAGTATTAAAATAAATGTCCAGTTTCCTCTCCAATGCTAGTCAAATGGTCTTATAGTAAACACACAGAGGAAGCCCGCACGTTTTGGATGAAATTTTCCGTTTGGTTCAAGAAGCGCCCACCAAGTCTCTACCACGTGTTCTAGACTGTACTCAGCACATAAGGACAGTGTTAAAATAAACAAGGCTTTCCCTTTGACGGAAGAGTCCCCACCTCCTCAAGGCCTCTCTTCCTGAACCATCAGTATTGGAGTTCCCACTGAGTTAAATGACCATACAATGGTCCTGAAAAGTGAACATCTTATGCTTTCAGTCTTCAAAGAATATCCATTGAAGAAAGGATGGGCATAAAATACAAATGTATTTAATGAATACTTAATTGAATATACTGGTATAACTTTGCTTTATTTTGAGAGAGGTATGCAGTGTCTAAAACTGACATTGGTCTTGATTCTGCTTAATTACTATAATTATTAAACAAAAATGACACCCTTTTCTTTCACATTTGTAATTTTAATTTAAAGCATTTTACATACACAGGCACTTAAAATGGTTTTCATCTGTTCATCCAAATAAATACTGGGTTGTAGTAGAGCAGGGACTTTGCTTCTGTGGAAACTGAGCTTTCCCAAGTCAATTGCTGAAGGTCACCAATGCCAGAATATAGCAGAAATCATGTTTTTTTGTTTTGTTTTGTTTTCCTTTTCTGCAGCACTTTTCATTTTTGTCTTCCTGGCTGAAAAATTGTTCTACATCAGAATTATTTCAGAGATGGCAAATCTGCAGGAAAGAAACATTTGGACAGACTCTCATTCCTCCTGACACTTTGGCGTGAAAATGGCAGCCCTGTCACCTGTTAGCTGTAGCTGGAAGAGAAGCAGCCTATCTAAGCAGTCGAGGGTGCAAAGACTAGAACCCAACAGTCTGGGTTCAGTCCTGACCCTGTTACTCACTAGTTAGGTGCTCTTACACAGTCAGTTTGGCCAATCCATGCCTCAGATCTTCCCCTGTGAAATAGAATGGGTAATAGTCCCTACCTAGATGGTTGTTGTGGAGATTACATGAGTTAATCCATGCAAGGGGTTCAGAGGACTGGCACATAGTTACCATGAGTTAAGTGTTTGTTAAATTAAGAGTGACTTTTAGTTTTCAAGACACCCTGAAATTCTGATTTTTTTTTGTGATCTGAAAAGTAAATAGAAAAAAGTAGTTGAAAGATAACAGAACCCAGGAGCCTGGCACTAATTCTATTTCTGCCACTAGGAAGACATTGATATTTGTCATTCACTCCTTCCCTAGCCATCCCCTTCCCCATGCAAAAAAGTATAGGTCTGGACAAAATGACATCTGGGAAACTGAGACATACAGGCTAAGAGCATGGGCTGTAGAGTCAGACAGATTCAGATGTGGACCCCACCTCAGCTGGACACTAGTCATTTGACCTTGAGCTTTGCTCTCATTCAGCAAAGTAAAAAGGGAAGTGCCGGCTCAGGTTGGGTGGTTGTGATTTAATAGGTTCACCAAATAAAGTAATTATTCATAATATTGTTATTTAATAAATGTGAGTTGCTATTATTGGCATTGGCCAAAGATCTACTACTTCAATAAAATTATACATTTCCAGGGACCATAATCCTTTTGTAAAGGGCTAAGTAAATTCTGTATTCAAAACAGAAAAGAGAGGTGCCTTTGTGGCTCAATCCTTAAGTGTCTGCCTTCTTCTCAGGTCATGACCCCAGGCTCCCTGCTCTTCGGGGAGCCTTCTTCTCCCTCTCCCAGTTCCCCTGCTTGTGTTACCTCTCTCACTGTCTCTCTCTGACAAATAAATAAAGATCTTAAAAAAAAAAAAAATCAAAAGAGAAAAGAAACAAGTGTAAATTGTACAAAACCAAACTCCATACTAACAAAATTTATATAGACATGTCCTACCTTTAAACACCTTCGCATGAATCTCCACATTACTCATTGCACTTTTCTCAGATGAGTGCCTTTTCCATATGGGATCTGGATATAAATACAATGAGGAGATGAAAGGAACAGGTAATTAAAAAAAAACAAAACCGACAATCTTCATGAGAATGTCAACCTGCTCACTTCAGGAGGTCAGAAGACGACTTCTATTTGAAGTTAGGCAAATCATATACAGGAAATGCTATATATCGATGATACATTTTTAGATATATGCTTGAACTTCAGACATAACCTGTAGCTCTAAACACACCACAAAGATAGAGCCACTTCAACCATTTTTGGACCTCCTTTCTGGAAGTGGAATTCGGAGCCTCTTTTAAGAAGTATATATGGAAAATGTGTTTCAGTGTCAACCAGTGTTCTTCCACAAGATTATCTATGGAGATTTCCATATTTAATCCAGTCTTCAATTGCTCTCATCAATCACTCAGTCTATCACTTCAGTATCTATACTCCATCTCTTACATTTTCTGCCTTCACTACAAACTTTCCTATCTTTGATCCTTGGCTGTTCTCTCTGTAGAGAATTTCTTCCACTCATCTAAGCAAATCTCTCATTGCCCTTTGTACCATCTTCCTGATGTAGAAAATAATGCAAATAAATAACATCTATAGCCCTCAGGTCGAAGTTGTATCAATGGGGGGGCCTCAAGAGACAAATTTGGCTTGATAATGAACAATGGCCAGAGAGTCTAATTGTAGTGCTTTTTGTTGATTTTTTCCCAAAAGCCAACCACTATCTCTACGAGGTATTCTCCAAAATTTTATATTTGATTTTAAATGTGAAATAAAACATACTTGTACTCTTTTCCCTTTATGTCATATATATAAAAGATTCTATTGCTACACATATACATACATGTACGTATCACACGTGACATACATTTCTTGATTATCAACATGTTCCAAGCGCTGAGCTAGGTTGTGGAGATGAGGGTAAGCAAACAGACATGTCTCCACCTTCACTGTCTTTACAATGTGCACAACTATATAACTGTACACTTCACAAAAGCTATGGGGAACTATAATGGATTATGAGAAAATATGTAAGAAAGACTTAATTTAGCTGGGATGGCTATTTTAAATCCATGCATCCTGTGACTAATCAGAATTAGTCAGAGTAGGAGAATGAAGCAAGGTTAATTTTATCTTTCCAAAGATAAGTGCAAAATTCCAGGAGTGTGGACCCTTGGATAAGCTGGGAGAAGCCGGGGTAACCACAGTATTGTATGTGGGGCTGACTGTGATCCCAGATGCAATCAAGGAGATGAGCAAAGTTGAGCCCTTTTACAGACTTGTATGCCACGCTAAGTGATCTTGTTGTCTAGTTCACTTATTAGGAAATATTCTTTGGTGCTAACTCATCCTGAAAGTCTCACAGAAAATTAATCTTGTTCAGAATCAAATGACTTCTGGGAGCACACGGAATCTGTCCTATGGCTGCAGGCAGTAGCTCTTCACACATTTAAAAATGTTTTCCAGGCCATAATTGTGTCAGCCAATGTTTTATGGTGTGAAACTGTGATGTCTCAAAGGGACAGATGAGAAAATTCTCCAGAGGAGAAAATTCAGTTTATTCCCATAGAAAGGCACACTGTGGTCCAACTTTTAGAAAGGCAAATCAGTAGTTCATTCACAGATGAGCACGGGTGAGGGTGGATGTGTCATGGATTTTCCACCATGTCTGGTTTACAAAGCATTTGGATCATTTTATAGCACATCTACTATGTACCAAACAACTCCCTCTGTCCTGGGGAAAAGAAAACCAAAGCAAAAATATTGTAGCCACTGCTGACTTTATCAACATTAAAAGTGTTTATTCTTCAAAAGATACTGAGGAGACACGTCTGGGTGGTTCAGTCAGTTGAGCATCGGCCTTCGGTTCTGGTCATGATCTCAGAGTCCTAGGATCAAGCCCCACATCAGGCTCCCTGCTCAGCGGGGAGCCTGCTTCTCCCTGTCCCTCTCTTGTATCCCCGGTTTGTGCTCTCTCACTCTCTCTGTCAAATAAGTAAAATCTTTAGAAAAAAAAAAAAAAAGATACTGTGGAAAAAATGAATACAATGACTGAGAGAAAGTATTTGTAAAAACATTTGTCTGATAAAAGCTTTTCACAGACTATGTAATAAACTCTCACAATTCATTAATAATAACAAATTCCAGTCTTTAAAAAATGGTCAAGAGATTTGAACAGACATTTCACTAAAGAAAATGCACAAGTGGTAAATATGCAAATCAAAATACTTGATGTCGTTATTCATTGGGAAAATATCATTAAAATTGCAGTGAAATACTAGTACTCCTAGAATGGCTAAAACTAAATAAGATTATTAGTTATAGCATTGGTAAGAATGCTGATTAGTTTTAACTCTTACTATGTTGAAGGTGGGAATGCAAAATAGTATATTTCTTCAGAAAATAGTTTGGCAATGTCTGTAGAGCTAAATATGCATTTACCACGTGAATCCGCAATTCTTTTAGGTACTCAAGATAATGAGAAGTATGTGTTCACACAAAGACTTACACTCAAATGATCATAGCAGCTTTATTCACAAGTGTCAAGATGGTAAACAATCCAGATGTCCATTAGCTGGTGATTGGATAAAGAGATTGTGATACATCCATACCATGGGATACTACTCAGTCATAGAGTAAAACCAATTCCTAAAACATGTAACCACACGGGTGAATCTCATAAACATTATGAAAAAATGCAATGGAAGAAGCCAGAAACAAAACAAAAAAGGATGATTCCATGTATACAAAATTCTAGAAAAGTCAACATTATATAGATAGAAACAAACAACTATTTGCTGGGAATTTTTTAAAGTAACGGGATGATCTGTATCATGATTGTGGTGATGGCTAAGCTATTACATACATTTGTAAAAACTTATAGAAGTGTACACTAAAATTGGTCAATCTTGTATATAAATTACACTTGATTAAAGCGACATGAATGATTAACTCATTCCCATGTACTACTTGTACACATTACTGACATATCACGGGAGAGTTCATGAAAGTAAATTCATTACTGTAATGCCATGTGACAAGTGCTATAGAATCCACAGAACACCAGCTGGACACATAATGCAACATGGAAGGACAGTCAGGGAATATATCCCAGAGAGTTTCACCTGTCGTCCGGACCTCTATGAATGAGTAGCATTTAGCTTTGCAAGGGGAACGAGCACACTTCCAGAAGGCAGGGCAGCCTGTGTAAAAACGACTGAGAAGCCCTAAGGAAATGGCATTCAGGAGGAATTAAAATGACAAGTAGGGAATCTTATCAAAGCGTGAAACTCAACAGGCAAGATCTGAGATTGTTGAAGCAAGAGGAAACCAGTTCTTGGAAGGTAGGAATTCACAGCCATGTTGAGGGTGTCTCTTGTAAAGGGTTCAGACTTCATCCTGAACACAAGAGAGAGGTAGTGAAGTGCATTTTAGAAGGGGTGACATCTATTAAAAAAAGCACATCCTGCTAGTATAAGCAATGACGATTTACATTCTGTTCGGTATATATTTTTGTTATCCTTACCTTACCCAATCACGGATACTTTCCTCACTCAGTAAGTTCGTGTGTGCCTATTTGTGTGTCTAACAGTATCCTAGTCCCTGAAGGCACGAAATAATAATATTATACTCTCCCTGTTCTCTACTGACTCAGCCTACTGAGGGAGAGGCATGGGGAAGGAAGCACCTTGCAAGGCTGAGCTGTGTCTACTGTGGTATCGAGCTTAGGTTCCAGGATTACTGAGGCTGGAGCCGACACGTGAAATTACGCCTCTCACGAGTAGGGGTATCAGGTGTCAGGTGGAAAGGATGGACTGGGGGAGGAATTCCCAGGACATTCAGGGACGTGAAGGCCAGGGAAGGAACCACAAAGGCGGGAAACGTTAGGAAGGGTTTCCAAGACTCTCAGGAATTTGATACACCTACAGTATAGTAGGTCTGAAACTGGGGAAATACTTTCCCACAGTGAGGATGGAGTTTTATGGAGGTGACTGTTTTCCCCATGAAGGCAAGCGGCTACAGCCTTCGGAAGACCGAGTCAGCCATCCTGGACACGCAGGGAAAGACCCGAGGGCATCATTATAAAAAGCCACGTGTGCATTTGGCTGGATTATTTTAAGAAGGAGGATGCAAGGAGTCTGTTCTGGGAGTGCCTCGGATACGTCCCGGAGGCTAGCAAGCACAGTGTATGAAGACACGAGTGGCAGAAGTTGAAGCTAGAAAAGTGGTCAGAGGACAGATCTTGAAGGATTTTGTATCCTGTGGTGAGCGGTTGGGATCTTAAGTGATAGGTATGCACAATTCTTTATTTTCCACGGATGTGATCCTATAGACAGAGAAAAGGGAGCATGTGGGAATCTGGGAGCCCAGCATAAGGCAGCCTGACATAGATCGAAAACGTCTTTGACCTGTGGTGTTTCATCTTTTAATATTTGAGTATATATTGTGACCAATCATATACTGGTGATCACTTTGATATGACCTATTTCTTCCAAAATTTTTTAAAGATTTTATTTGCTTATTTGAGAGGGAGAGAGAAAGAGAGAGAGAGAATCTGAAGCAGACTCCGTGCTCAGCACAGGGTCCAATGTGGGGTTCAGTTCCACGGCTGTGAGATCATGACCTGAGCTGAAATCAAGATCAGACACTCAACCGACTAAACCACGCAGGCGCCCTGTCCCAAATCTTTAGGCAGAATTGATACTCCAGGCATTCAGCCTGTTTAGCAGTGCCCGGGTTTTTATTCTTCCAACACATGCCCATCCCAGGGGGATGCATACCCTGTTTGAGGACCTCGGTATGGGCAATGAGAACCCACAAAATGGTGTTAGGCTCTAAGAGCATTACGAGGCATCACCCTGTCCTTTAATAAGAGAATCAGTGTGCCTCATGAGGTCATGTAATATGATGGAATGAGCTATAACACACCCAAAGCTCAGTAGGCTCTAATCCCTGAAGCTCCACATTTAAATTAGCTCTGAAGTTACTGTTAAATTAAAAGGGTCTGCATATTTTATGCTCTCCAGTGATTTTACTGCTCACTAGAGATTTGCCAAATTAAAAAGCACCAAAATTACTTCTATCAATTAACAATATTCTACTTAAAGTCTAGATAAATTATGGAGTGGTGTTTGGAGCTACTATGGTGGAAAATCTGCATTAAATAAGAAAATGTACCAGTGCCCCTGCCTTACATGAGTAAGAGAGTCACTGTATATGTCTGCACTAAATTACAGTGATGAGGATGGTCATCATACTGATCAAAATGAAGATATTTCAGGTACTTTAGGAGAAACTGAAGATACAGAGTTCAAAAATAAAATCCCTGGCCTCACATCTGACATTGGTGTAAGAAATAAATAAGTCTACGCCAAATTATGATACAGTGTTTTAAGTACAACATGGCTGAATTTAGCATGCCATTGACATGGAGATGAAGATGTCCCATGGAGACACGGGGGTGATGAAAATTTCCCAAAGGGTGAGATCCTTACCTGAGTCTCAAAACTGGTTGGAAATTACTCAGCAGAGAATGATTTGAGGATCTGTAAAAACAAGCTTCGAAATATGGCACCACAGCAAAGAAATAAGGAGAAATCCAAGTTCAGTGGAAAGCCAGCAGTTAATTTTGTGTGACTAGGCTTCAGGGTATAAAAGAGAGACTGGCGGGTGGTAAAAGGTCTTATGTAATATGTCTGAGAACTTGGCATCCACCTGCAAGCAAGGCGGGAGAAATGAGTCTCTAACACCTCTTTGGGATGTTAAATACACGAATCATGAGCATGAAGGGGCAGCTGAGAATCTAATTTCATCTGAGCTCCGTAAGCCAAGCTGTGCTTTCTGTACCTCTGGCACTTATGGCAATTCCTTTCTTTTCTTTTTTTTTTTTCTTTTTCTTTTTTTCTTTCTTTTTTTCTTTCTTTCTTCCCTTCTTTCCTTTCTTTCTTTTTGTACAAAGTTTCCATGTGTTCACTAAGCTATGTGCCTGTGGGCTTTTTTTTCCTGGAGATGTGCCTTTTAATCATCTGGACAAAAGGCAAAGGTATTACAGGTACCAGTGCAGAGGCCTTAGTAAGATGTGAAGAATATGGCAGACCTACACGTTAGAAAGAAGGTTCTGGTAGCTGTGTGAATCACGGGACAGATGGAAGGACACTGGAGAAGCGAAAAGAACTAGCGGCCACTGCAAACTACCCACACAGACTGTGTTAATTATTCAATGGAAACAGAGAAGGGTCATTTTTCCAGATATCTGTATCACATTCTTTACCCATAATGGCCTGCAGCGTGTGATTGATTCTTCTGGGTTAAGCCTGGTTATTAATGTTCTTCTTTCCTTCACTTTATATTAAGACATTCACTGGCCATTGTTGTCTCCATGTGAATATATTTAGCGGATATATAACAAAATGTATGACAGTTGAGTCACCTTCTGCTGAGAAAAATGGAATGTCAAAACTTCTAGACTAATAGTAGAGCTCAGGTTCTTAGGTGCTAGAAGTTTGGTGAGGCTGTTTAGAAAAACGATATAAAACATAATTAAAAAAGTAAAGTATGAAGCTGAATATTTAATTACGATGACTAAATTTCTCAAAGGTAACAAATTTAAGAAGCCAACCTATATCACAATGAATGTAAAAATAACCTAATATTTGTATTCATTGGCCACCTGACAAAATTCTGTAGTAACTGTCCTCATTTTCACTCGTGCATTTGGTATCATACCTTCATTGAACAGTGATTTTATGATATAATTATTTCTTTGGAGAAAATAGATGCTTAACTGAGTCATCTTTCTCTAATTTTTTGCTCATTTTATTTATTGGTGGTTATTCAGTGATTGTTTGGGAACGTTTTGTGTCAGATCTGGAACCAACTGTAAGACATGGGGATTGTCACTTGTCCCCCTCACCCCTCCCCCCCCGGAAAAGCAGGGCTGAGGCTCTATTTTCACAAGATTACCTGTGCTGTGCCTGAAGAGTAGACATCCACAGGCGATGTTTCTGTCTGT
The DNA here is from genome assembly GCF_030435805.1 of Mustela lutreola. Lineage (NCBI taxonomy): Eukaryota > Metazoa > Chordata > Mammalia > Carnivora > Mustelidae > Mustela > Mustela lutreola. Next base: position 5,887,720 of record NC_081292.1, on the reverse strand, counting down.
TCTCCTGCGTTCTCTGGAGTAAGAGAGAGGTGTGCCAGTTCGTAAAAATTCATAGCATAGCCTACCTGCTAAGGTGATGGGCTCTCCTAATTCTGAATACATTAAAGCAAAGGCCTGGGACATTCCAGCATTCGAGAGCAGGTGCAGATTGCCACGATTTTCACCTCCTTGGCCGGCCCCTGTGGTGGGGAGGACAATAAAACCTACCACCTTCTTCGACAGCAAAACAGAGAGAGGCAGTTGTCACACATGACCCATCAGCACTAAGTAAGCAAAGACGCCAGGACGCACAGTGACCCCACAGGGAGTCTCACGCTGGCAGAAATACTATTTTGAGCTGTTTCACTTCTGGGAGAACAGCTGGGTTGCCTGGTTGTGAGCCTCTCCTAGGGTTTTCTCCAGAGCAGAGAAGTGGTCTGAGAAGTGAGCCAATCATTTGGATGCTTGAATTAAACAGTGGAATCCAAGAACTACTGGAACATGTATGTGTGAAACTCTGAAAAATGGAGTTAAGTGTAGGGTAACCCTAACCTTACACGTAACTGAGCCCTTTCAAAGACCCAGTCACAGGGCAAGTGACCAAAATAGATACCCTAATTTAATTCCGGCAGCAACATCCCCAATTTACAGATGAGAAGCCTGAGTGTCAGCAAGGTTACGTTTCTTCCCCAAGGTCACACTGATTAGAGATGACAGTTGAATCTAGAGTTTAACTCTGAGAAAGAAAGACAAAAAGTAGCCTCTGGCATCTGGAATGTGGCCAAGCACTCACCTCCAGCCCATGTCATTCTTCTGTTGGATAGAGGTCATCTCTCAGAATACCAACCTCAGACAAGGTTAATCTGATAGCGTGATCGAATGAGTAAGGTCCCTTTGCAATTTTGTGTGAGCTCAGACAAAAACAATGTCAATATGTCACTCATCAAATACCAAATGCCCCCTCTGGAGGCCAAAATGAGTGATTGCTACTTCTTTCCCAATTAGATTTATTTTCATTCCAGCCTGCTCTCCCTGCCGAAAAGATTTCCAACTTCTGCAACAACAAGTTTGCCCTTACGTTTCTGGTTAGAGAATTTGACAACTGGTTCCCCTGTTTTAAGATCCAAAGACCATGGTGGGCGATGTGGTGAAAAGAAAAATCAGTAAGGGACAACATAAGTCTTCATGTCACATTTGGGAAGTGCTAGTACCTACGTGTAATGCAGGCAAAGCCCAGGACAAGTCTGGGATCATGAGGTTCCTAAGATAGAAAATCAAGGGTTGGGCAGTTAGATCTTCGGGGCCCTTCTGGGTCTAAGGCTATGATCCTTTGAATGACATTTATACTTTTCAGACCTGTTCATATGGCCAGGGTAGGTTTAGTATTTGCATTTGACATAAGAGAGTAATGAGGTTCAAAAAGCCTAAATGGCAGGTCTAATATTCAACAAGCAGCTTTTCGGAAGTCTGAGAATGAAATGAACGCTAATTTCCAAGCTCAGAGCACAAGTGTATATACTCTAGTATGAATGATTATAGCGAGTAAGAGGAGCCGCGTACTTGCCGTTTGCCAATCCTCACGGCAACCCCATTCGTAACTTAGTACTGGTGAGACATTGTTACCTCTCTTTCCTATGTAAGACAGTGCTGCACAGACAGGTTAAACAACTTGCTGATGTTGATAGTTATGAGTGGCAGAACCCTGATATGAACCTGGACAGGGGGTCCAGACTGATGCTCTTCACCCCACATTTTACTACTTCTTCTTCTATTTTTTTTAAAATTTTATTTATTTGATGGAGAGAGACACAGCGAGAGGGGGAGCACAAGCAGGTGAAGTGGGAGAGGGAGAGAAGCAGGCTTCCCACTAAGCAGGGAGCCCGATGCCAGGACCCTGGAATCATGACCTATGCCAAAGGCAGATGCCCAATGACTGAGCCACCCAGGCGCCCCACACACTTTACTACCTCTAAAACACAACATGAATTGTGTAGAGATGACAACATTGTCTCACATACTGGGGATTTTCAGATAATGTTAGCTTTATGATCATCTCATTTAAAGAGCTGTACCCGATGATGCAATTATGAATCATATTTCTAGTTTACAGATGAGAAGACACAGCTGCATTAAATAACTCACCCAATGCCACACGAAGAATATGTGGCAGACCTAAGACTTGGATCAAAGTAGTGAGTATAAATATACCACCTCTATTATTCATTTATTTCATCTATAATCTATTTAAGACTGTATGATTGATAAGGCAATACATGCCTTATCCCCTTTAATTCTTATAGTAAGAGTAGAACAGGGGTATTCTCATTATCTTAATTTCACAGATCAAGAAACTGAGGCAAACAAATGTCAACTAATCTGCTCAAGATCATACATCATGTGTTGGAGTCTCGAATTCAGATGAATTTTTCCATTGAAATATCATTCAAAATCATTTCCATTCAAATATCATTCTCTTAATTACCACATCATTCTGTTCCAAAGCTATCTTGCTTCTGACTTTTAATGTCTCAAATTTTATATTTGACTAAAGCCTCTTTGATTCTTAAAAAAAGAAAAATGAAAAAAGATAATCTCATTTCAGAAACTGGTGAATCTCTACGTGTTTTATGGAATCAGAGAGCACAATATGGACAAATAATTGTATGTAGTAAACATCACTTTAGACGGATCACCTATTCTAAAAGACCAAATGACATTTATTTTAAGCAAAAGAACTGATACAATGATTGAAACTTTTGTATTAATATAGGCTTAAAAAACTCCTTGTATCTGTAATTTATTGGAATCTACTTCAAATAAATAAGAATTTTTAAAAAATCATTTTTTAAAAGCAATAATTCAGGATATCTTGCTCTCTTGTCATCCCAACTGAACCCTTACATTTACATAATTACCAATTGTGGAAAGGTTACACTTATTTATAGTTGTATTCATTAAAAAATAAAAATATGGAACATTCATCCTATTCTAGCTACTTGGTATTCTCAGTGGCTCTAAGGAAACTCTGACTCAGAAAACTCAATAACTTGCCTGAGGGCATTTAAATCCTGGTCTTTTAACTCTAAGTCATTAGCACAGTGAATCACATGTGAATTATAAAATGTTTTCTCAATAAACTTTCTACTGGAGAAATTTCTTGCTAATACTTTGTGGACACAATAAAATGAATTGACTTTGTGTAAATTCTTGTACTCAAATTCTGGCATGACCTTTTCAAGCTGTAAGACTTGGAGTCTTAAATTCTTTGACCTGAAGTTTCTTCATTTAAAAAGTGATGGTAATAATATATATTGTTCAGAATAAAAGAAAAATAGCTAACATTTTTAGCATAGAACCAATCACACACATTAAGGATAAAAAAATAGTAACCATCTTTGTAAAATTTAAGTTTAAGTGGAGTCTTAAAAATAAATGTATTCCCTAATAATGCTTCTGTTTCTATAAGCAGTTTGTCATACTTTTAGTTTTTTTAGTCAGGAAACTAGTTTTGATTACACCGTGTGCTAGTGCGACCATAAGCCTCAATAATTACATGCCGTTAATTGCTGAAAATGACCCAGATGACTGAAAATGACCCAACTAAAATCTTAGTTAAGGTTATCCTTAGGGTTTCTAATAATCCTTGAAACTGAACAAACAAGTAGAAATTGAGAAGAGAGGTTTTTGATTTCCTTTTAGTTTTCAGTGTCTTAGAACCTCAAAGAGTCCTTTAGGCTGAACAGAATTGATGCCCACTGGAAACTTGGACCCATACAGTGGTATGTAGAGCACTGGGAATGGGATGTGTGAAATTATAATATATTTCCTCTTTCTCAATTTCTTTAAGAGACAATTAATTCTTTAAAAACAAAAAATGGGAAGGAGGCATTATAATATTTGTTACAGAAGTAGAAATAAATACATGAGAACAACAGAACAAAGGACAAGAAGTATGCAAATGGCTGTTAACAAATGTTATAAATGAAATGTTTCAAATGACTGTGTACTTCTGTAAGGGCCTTATATCATACCCGAAGTGGCATATTAATTCATCGCAGACGATGGTAAGCTAAGAATGTCTGTTGTAATCCGCACAGTGTCCATTAAATAAAGGAAACTATGAAATCAGTATTCATAAAAAAAGGGAGAAGATAAAAAGGAATACTAGATAGGTAGATGGATAGATAGATAGGTAGATAAAATTTGATTCACCCAAAACAAGGCAGGAAAGGAAAGAAAAAAGCAAATTAAATAAATTGATAACAAATAATAATGTTAAGCTTAAACCAACCACATCAATATATTATATACAAATTGACAATTTATATAAATATATAAATTGACTAAGTACTCCAATTGAAAGCAGAGTCTGTCAGACTGGACAAAAAATAAAACCTACTATTTGTCTTTTATAAGAGATATGTTTTAAATATAAAGAACCAGGGAATAAATGATTAGAATTTATACAAATTGCAAACTCTAAGACTAATTAATATACTGTATTGATTCTGGACAAAATAAATTTCAAGATGAGGAGTGTTACCTGAGATAAAGATGGCCATTTCATAATGATGGAAGGAAGAGTTCATCAAGAAGACCCAGCAGTCTGAAATAGACACTCAGTAACAAAACTGGGGGCACCTGGGTAGCTTAGTCAGTTAAGCCACTGACTCCTCATTTCGGCTCAGGACATGATCTCAAGGTCGTGGGATCAAGCTACACTCAGTGTAGATTCTGCTTATACCTCTCCCTCCTCCCTTGAGCACTTTCTCTCTGTTTCTTAAATAAATAAATTAATTAAATAAATAACATAAACCCTTAAAAAATAACAAAGCTTAATAATACAGAAACTACCATAACATTAACCATAACTAATTAAGAATCATGTGAGGTGAGGGATGTATTAACTCTCTTTATTGTGATAAGCATTTCACATGTATACATACATATGTATCTACAAATCACATGTACCCCTGAAACTACACCAATGTCATATGGCAGGTATATCTCAATAAAGCTAGGAAAATGCATGAAGCAATCCACTGACAGAAGTAAAAGAAGAAATAGAAAATTTTATGATAATATTTGGAGATTTTTATCTCCAGTAGATAACAAAATCATAAAAATATCAATTTAAAATTATTAAACAAAATGGTATAACTGATATTTATAGAAACTTATATTCCACAATAGCCAAATCCATATCATTTTCAAATACACATAGAATAGTAAAGAAAATATGTATTGGACCATAAAACAGTTCTCAATACAAGTTAAAAATTGACAAAAAAATAAAAAAAGAATTAAATTAAAAACCAATAACAAAATGATATCTGGAAAATCCCCCTAAACTATGTACTTATATACAACATACTTCCAAATAGTTCATAAGATGAAGAAGAAATTGCAAGGAAAGTCAGAAATTATTTTTAACTGAGCTATAATGAAGATGCAAAATATCAAAATTTGTGCAATCCATAGCTCAAGAAGCACTTAAAAGAGTAACTTGTAACTTTGAATGTTTATATTAGAAAATAACAAAGAGGTCAGACAAATGATATAAACTTACAACTTAAAATGCTAAGAAGGACAAATAAACCCAAAATGTTTAGATAGAGGAAATGAAAAAAATAGCGAATACATTGATAAAATGAAAATAGAAAACTAGCCAAATATATATATATATGTATGTGTGTTTATAAATATATATGTATGTCCCCAGAGAAATTGATCAATAAAAACTTATTAGCAATATCAGTAATGATAAAGGAAAAATGGTTTCTGTCTAAGGACATTAAAAACCATAAGTGTGTATTATGACCAAACTCCTGCCAATGAATTCTATGACCTGATGTAAGAGACCAACTCTTTTGAAAACACAGGAGGTGCAAACTGACAAAGAAATATGAAATATGAAATATGAAAATAAGCTTCTCCAGAAGAAATTTCCATGTGGAAATGGTCTTATTGGTAAATTCTATCACCAATTATGAAAGAAATAGTATAAATTTCACTCAGGAAACAGAGGATGGAAAGATCCCCCAACTCATTCTATGAGACCAAGACATCCATAGCACCAAAGACAGATAACACACTGCAAGAAAATAAAATCATAGGCCAATATCCCTCAAGAAAATAGGTTCAAATATTCCAAACAAAATATTGAGAAATCAAATTCAGTAATAAAAATGAGAAAGAATAATACATTCAGACTAAATAGGTTTCATCCTGGCATAGTTTAAGTTTCAAAAACCAGTCAAAGTGATCAACCACATTAATAGCATATACAATCCCAAGGGGTGGGGTGGGGTTGAGATTTGATTTCGAAGAGTCATAAGGGTTCCTTGGAAGTGAAGAAATTATTTTGCATCTTAATGGGGGCATGCAGTATATTGGTACGTGCGTTTCCTGAAACTCCTCGAACTATAAGCTTAAGACCCATGTATTCACCATATATAAATTGTGCTTTAATAATCAGATCTATTCACCAATATATGTTGTTACATATTCTTTCATATTAGGATGAACAGTCCACTTAATTTCATAAAATCCTGACACAAGCCTGTTTTCTCTCTAAATAAAGAAATGACTCCCCCCCCCCAAATTTGTTAATATCTCTGAGCCTTGAATTTTTATTCTGTAAATTGGGTAAAAATTATGAAGAAGCACATGGCATCAGGGTACTATTATAACTGAAAGCCACTATGTTATGCTTCTCTGTAGCGGCTGCATTACAATGCAGCTGTTAAGAAATTGCAGATACTCTGCTTGAGAGAAAGGATTCTCTAGTAACCATCCAAGCCCTATCTCAGCATCTTCCCCCCAAAGCAGTACTCTCTATTAGCATCCCGGTTCATACCAATATTTGCACTAGTGTTTTTACTCATAGCTCTCCTCTTTGAAGTTGCTCCTGCTAACCTACCATGGCACTGGGAGCTTGGCAGCCCTGTCTAAATTGTACACAGTGCAGTTGCATACAATCTCTAGAATGGACTGTGTGATAAAAGTCTGTCTGGGTGGAGATGCAGACTCTAGGACTCCAGCTCCAGCTCTACAAACTCTCCAGCCTGGCCTCTGGGAATGTGACTTCACATTCAGGAATCTCAGTAGCCCCATGTGTGAAATAGGAAGTCGGATCAGATAGTCTCCAAGCTGAGCTGCCTTTCAACTCTGAGATTTTACTCTTTCACTAGCCCCCAGGGAGGTTTTTACACCTGGCTGTCAAGAAGCACACTGGTGCCCAGGAAGACTGTCAGGGTTATTAAAGTCTCTTCAATGGCTAATTCTTTCCCAAGAGAGCTGTAAGCTTTGGGGCAGCCAGAGTGCACAGGGATAACTTCAGGGATAGAATTGGTTCAATGCGCCTGCCATATGCATCAGGACAAAAATGGCCTTCTTTCTGACCTTGAGAATCTTATGCTCCTACATTTGAAATCAGTAATAAAAGTTTATTCCAATTTAGTCTTCAACACTGGCCTTCTTAGAGAAGTTAATGGATCTAATAGAAGGAATAAACAAGTTTAGAAAATATCGGATTTTTGCAGCATTGACAGAGGCCCACATTTGAAGAAGAAGGGAGAGCCAGACCTCTATGTGGTAGAAATGATTAGAAAGTCACCTAGACTGACCGTATGTTTGTGTGGTTTGTGAGATGTAAAACCAGTGTAACAGGGTCCTGGAAAGCAGTCATCTTTTTTTATGGGCTCCTATCTGGTACCTGAAACCTATTGCCCTGAAAGCTATTCAAGAGCTGGAAACCATGGTTGAATCAGGAAAACAGGTAGTCAGATGCAGTGAAAGAATCAGAACAAAATAGCCAGAGAGAAGCATAAGACTAATTTAGGTCTGAAGAATTTACCCTGCTCCCAGCAGTCACTTACATAAACACACACATTCACTGGTAGAAAACTAACATTTGTAATACTGCTTCAAATCTGACTTTACCTGATAATTCAATGTTATCCCATAATTGTTCAGCATTGAGCTTTCTTTCATGGAGTGCTGTGCTGGAATCATCTTATTGGCTCATGAATGTCATTTGTTAAATTTTCTGGAATTTTGCAAAGTGGTTGTTAAACATAGATATTATTAAAAATTAAATTATGTCTTGTCAAATGCTTTTTCAGCATCTTTTGAGAGGATGATATGGTTCTTATTCTTTCTCCTCTTAATGCTGTGTATCATGTTGATTAATTTGCAGATATTGAACCACAAGTGCAGCCCAGAAATAAATCCCACTTGGTCATAGTTCATAATACTTTTCATGCACTGCTGAATTCAAATGACTAGTATCTTGTGGAGAATTTTTGCATCCATGTTAATCAGGGATCTTGGTCTATAATTCTCTCTTTTAGGGGTCTTAGTCTGGTTTTAGGATCAAGGTAATGCTGGCCTGAGGGATCAAGTTTGGAAGTTTTTTGTCCATTTCTATTTTATGGAAGAGTTTCAGGAAAATCTGTATTAGTTCTTCTTTAAATGTTTAGTAGAATCCCCCTGGGAAACCAGTCATCAAGCTGTGGACTCCTGTTTACTGGGAGATTTTCAGTTACTGACTCAATTTCTTTGCTGGTTATGGGTCTGTTCAGATTTTCTATTTCTTCCTGTTTCAGTTTTGATAGTTTATAAATTTCCAGGAATGCACCCATTTCTTCTGGATTGCCTAATTTGTTGGCATATGCTTGCTCATAATATTCTCTTATAATTGTATTTCTGTGGTGAAGGTGCACATGCACCCGTGTTTATAGCAGCACTATCCACAATAGCCAATACATGGAAAGCACTCATATGTCTATCTACAGATGAATGGAGAAAGAAGATGTGGTATTTATATACAATGGAATATTACTCAGCCATCAAAAAGAATGAAATCTTGCCATTTACAACGACATGGATAGAACTAGAATGTATTACGTTAATGAATTAAGTCAGTGAGAGTAAGAAAAGTGCCATATGATTTCACTCATATGTGGAATTTAAGAAATAAAACAGATAAACACAGGGGAAGGGAATGGAAAATAAAATTAGATAAAAACAACACGGGAGGCAAAGCGTAAGTAGCTCTTAACCATAGGTAACAAACAGGGTTACTGGAGGAGCAATTGGTGTTGGATGGGGTAACTGGGTGAAGGACATTAAAGAGGGCACATGATGAAATGAGCACTAGGTGTTCTATGCAACTGATGAATCACTAAATTCTACCTCTGAAACTAATAATACACTCTATGTTAACTAATTAGAATTTAAATAAAATCTAAAAAAATTTAAATTATATAGACACACTCAAATAAATTTTAGTATGTTATGTTAAAAACAGAGATCAGCCTAGGAACTAATTGCTTCCTCAGTATTTTACTGCTTTTCAATATTTTCTACACCACTGAGTATCTGTATGGTGGAAATATTGTATGATGATGACTATGGTAACCGCTTACCAAATCCCTATTCAGGAATATCATATTGGTAGCTTGAAATAGGCCACAGAGGAAATATTTATATCATAGAAACTGGAAAATGCTATAGATCAGAGCTTGGTGTATGGACCTGATGATCCTCTGCATTTAAGTGCTGGGTAAAACATGAATAATATGGATTAAATAAAGTTTGTCATGTTTATAACTATTACATTGTAAATGGCACACAGTTCTGAGGAAGTATTCACTTGATTTAGACAATTCTTTTTTTTTTTTTTTTTTTAAGATTTTATTTATTATTTATTTGACAGAGAGAGAGATCACAAGTAGATGGAGAGGCAGGCAGAGAGAGCGAGAGAGAGAGAGGGAAGCAGGCTCCCTGCTGAGCAGAGAGCCCGATGCGGGACTCGATCCCAGGACCCTGAGATCATGACCCGAGCCGAAGGCAGCGGCTTAACCCACTGAGCCACCCAGGCGCCCGATTTAGACAATTCTTAATTAAACAAAGATGTTGCTCACATCACTAACTGATCAGCAAGTGAAATTGTGATATATACCTTTGTTTTTCAGTTTCCTTTGACCTGTAGTATAGATTAAAAACATTAACCAGCATTCATGTTGGAAATACATTATTTTGTCAATGATGTGAGCAAAGTATTTGCTTACATAGTTAGTAAACAAACATTTATTCACAAACTTGGCTTTGTGACACTATTATTGGCAATAAACTTAGAAAAACTTCATGGTGGAATTTGCAAGAAATAATCATGCTCAAGTTTTTGGTGTATGGAATTTATAATATATATTATTATATATTTTATTATTTTAAATTCTGTGTAGCACATTCTTTTTTTAAAATTATTTTTATTAACATATAATGTATTATTTACCCCAGGGGTACATGTCTATGAATCAGTAGGCTTACACAATTCACAGCACTCACCGTAACCCATACCCTCTCCAAAGTCCATAACCCAACCACCCTATTCCTACCTCCCCTCCCCACAGCAACCCTCAGTTTTTTTTGTGAGATTAAGAGTCTCTTATGGTTCTCTCTCTGACCTTCTCCTCGTTCATGCTCTCTCTCACTGTCTCTCTCTCAAGTAAATAAATAAAATCTTAAAAAAAAAAAATAAATAAATAAATAAACTGGGACGCCTGGGTGGCTCAGTTGGTTGGACGACTGCCTTCGGCTCAGGTCATGATCCTGGAGTCCCGGGATCGAGTCCCGCATCGGGCTCCCAGCTCCATGGGGAGTCTGCTTCTCTCTCTGACCTTCTCCTCGTTCATGCTCTCTCTCACTGTCTCTCTCTCAAGTAAATAAATAAAATCTTAAAAAAAAAAAAAAAAAAATAAAGAGTCTCTTATGGTTTGTCTCCCTCCTGATCCCATCTTATTTCATTTTTTTCCTTCCCTACCCCCCAAAACTCCCCACCCTGCCTCTCAAATTCTTCATATCAGAGAGATCATATGACACTGTCTTTCTCTGATTGACTTATTTCCCTCAGCATAATACCCTCTAGCACCATCCAACTTGTTGCAAATGGCAAGATTTCATTTCTTTTGATGGCTGCATAGTATTCCAATGTGTGTGTGTATGTGTGTGTGTGTGTGTGTGTGTGTGTGTGAGTGTGTGTGAGAGAGAGAGAGACATCATCTTTACATCATCTTTACCCATTTATCTGTTGATGGACATCTAAGCTCTTTCTATATATCTATATCAATATAGATATCTATATATATATCTTAGATATGTATATATATCTCTCTCTCTAAGAGATATATAAGCTCTTTCTATATATCTATATCGATATAGATATCTATATATATATCTTAGATATGTATATATATATATATCTCTCTTTCAGTTACTCTGCATCAGGTATTTTCTAGGTGGCTCCTTACTGTAAAGCAACAAGAAACAATAGGATCTCTCTCCCTATCCATTTATCTTTATCTCTCTCTCTATATAGAGATATATATATATACATAGTTTTTCCCCCTGCCCCGGAAAGCCAGTTACCAGTATACCACTGTTATAATTTTATTCCTAAAATCCTGTCTTCTCCAGTCTTTTCATTGCAAAAATTTAATCCAACACAACCCTTTTCCACCATTGGATTTCCACTCCTCCCAATTCAACCATGTACCCATTATTTTTTGTACCTGCTGCTCATTTTCTCTCTATGCCAAGCACAGCTCCCTTGTTTGGGACCCACAATCTCTCATCTGGGTAGCTGCAGTGATGCCTATGTGAGATCCTATCTCTGGTCCTACCCTCTAGTGCATCCTCCATCTTGCAGCCTGAATGATCTTTCTAAGTTGTAAATACTGTCATCACCTCCTTTGTTTCAATCTCCCAAAGATCTCCCAAAGATCTTTGTGGCAATGCCCATGTTCTCAGTATGGTCTCTTTTTCTCCAGTGTATTGCCAGGCACATTTCATCTTCCAAAAGTGTGCTGGTTTTGGTCTTTTGGTTTTCCGGTCCTTTCCAGCAAATGATTTAGAGACTGGTAGGACTGGACCCTTTCAGTTACTCTGCATCAGGTATTTTCTAGGTGGCTCCTTACTGTAAAGCAACAAGAAACAATAGGATCTCTCTCCCTATCCATTTATCTTTATCTCTTAGATCAAAACTATCAAGACTAGCTTCCTCCTTTTCGGAATGTATCATCTGTCAGTGGTGCATTTCTATTTATATCTTAGCTCTCCTTCACTCATATGATGTGATCACACAGCGTGGGTGATGAGTCATAGAGGTTGAAGTAAAACTGCTTATCTAATATGCCACAGATTTTATCCCTCTCTTCTCCCCAGGCCAATTTCTACATGAGCTGCCCATTATATGCTGTGACCTCTGATACTTGGCTGGTAATCTAGGTGATGTAGAGGTCAGTCATTGGCAAATCTCTCACATTTTGAGTGATGTATTCTGGACGAGTAGAAATGTGGCTAGCTGGTTGTGAAAGAGAGTGATGATTTTGTGGGAACAGAGACCACTAGAGGGATAGTCAATAGACACCTATCCCCTGACTCTACTCTCCGTCGCTATGATTATTGGCCAGGTAATGTCAGCCTTGTGGCTTCATTTCCCCCATGTACAAGTGTAACAACTTTGAATTCCTGCCCATAGAATTTATCACCTTTAACACTTACTCTGCTTTAGCTTCATAATAGTAACAGATCAACAGCAACAGTGATCAAGACTTAAGGATGTCCATTGTCCACACATTGTTCTAAGTGTTTTACGTGCATTATCTCACTTAACTCTCATAACTAACCCATAAATAACTGCTATTTCCAACTGGCATTTTTCCAGCGGATGTCACTACAAGTCAGGGGAATTAAACACATTGACCATATTAGGAGAGCCAGTGCTGTGGGGGTTTGAATCAATTTAAGCCAGCTAAAGTTAAATCACTAGCCGTCTACTCCAAATACTAATACACACTCATTGACACATATTCACATCTAATAATTTCTATCTTTTTAGGACTCCCTTTAGATACTGCTTCAAGAAAAACTTTCTCTGGACATTTATGGATTACCTACAACATGACAACTGTTTGGCAAGATCTGAGTGAAAACGTTCTCTGGTAAGTCTTCCTGAGTCTTTTACAATGGAAAGACCCCCACCTCTGTGTGCCATCAGAGACCTCATGCTTACTGCTCTCGTAGAAGGCACTTTTGTAATTGTGTGTTTACGTGACATTGTTTAGGGGGATGGTTGTATTTTTCCAATTCACCCCTAACCCTAGCGCCTAATCCACTGCCTGGTTCTCTGTATCATCTCTATAAACATGGGACTGGACGAAGCCAAGATCTTTCTGAGTCAAGGGAAAATTAGGCAAGTGATCACAGGAGAAGTGTGCACACTGACTTCCCCAGAGTCTGGAATCTAGACCACCTTGGGTTAAGGCAATCTCTCTTCAGGAGGCTGCTACTTAACATGCAAAGTGTTAGCTGTCTGGGCTTTTATGTGAAGTCATTAGAAACTATTAACACCTTAATAAACATTAGTGTCTTAACAGCGGGTGCTTCGGGACCTAAAGGAGAAGGGCACTTGGGAAGTGTTAGACAAAACTAAGGTTAGAGATGGTCTAACAGAAACTGCACTTGAAAAGCATACACAGATTCTGACTTTCGTAAAACCTTCCTTTGTGGTCTGTTCATGGTGATAGCATAGAGTCACTAAAGATAAAAACATAAAGTCACGGTGTTGAGTTGGAAGCCTAGTAGAAGGTGCATGCGATGCTCAATGATTGTCATGCAGTATAATAATACGTGTTCTACAAAATCATTACGGGAGCCCAGGGTGGGGGAGAGGGGACAATCTTTAGATTGCTAATGATGTCAGGAAAGAATGTGCAAGTCGTTGCCAAAGAAACTTACTAGTTTGAGAGGGACAAAAGGACTTTCTTGACACTGGGAAGTTCCTCTTCATGCCTGTTAAAAGGATTTAAGGAAGTTAGGCATGTGAAAGAGCTGTCAAACTCCATACAGGCTGAGAAGTAACATTATCCCTTTACTGTGTTGTTTTCATTTGTACTCATAACCTGCTCATTGTAAAACAGAAGTGACCCTCCTGCCCGGGTCATTAAGAGGTAACTGGCAGGAAAACGTCTTGTAAGCGGTGTGATGCAAAGGGAAAGTAGGTCAGTTTTCAGAGTGGGAGTGCCCAGAAAAAATGTTAAATTCCCTAACTGTCCTGAACCCTTCAGGATCTTACCTGTCCCCAGCCCTCGCTGCCCAACCCTCCTTGCTTTGTCTGGCTCTCCTTGTTCCAAAAGTTTCTCTTTTTATTCTTTACACTTGTTTTTCCTTCTTCCCATTTTATTCTCTCCTCCTTTCATCTGCCCCCTCCACCCCAAAGATTTCCATGCCATTTTCCTTCACATTACTCAGATCTCCCCTGAATGCCACCTCCTCGGTGACCTTCCTTGACCAACCGAGTCAAAGGTACCAGACACCGACTCAAACTCATCGTGCTGTTCCATTTTTTCACCCTTCACCTTTTCTTAATTGTCAGCTTCCTTAGAAATGGGATGCCCCTCCGAACTGGGGTAGAAACTCCGAAAAGACAGAGGCTCTGCTTGCCTTGTTAATGTTGTCCTTCCACCCATCTAAGCCAATGTCTGTACCCCCAGTCAGATGAAGCAATGAATGAATAAGGGATAGTGTTCATATGACCTTTGTGATCACTTGAAGAGTTGATGGAGTGAGCAGGATGTTCAAGAAAGGTCTCCCAGTAGCTGCAGATAAAGTGCAATGCCTTGTTCTATGGGTTAAAAATTCTGAAAGGCTCCACATAAACATTTTGGATTTGGGTTGACTGGTGCTTGAGGTTACCTGACACTTCTTCAATTTTTCCGGACAATATAAACACTAGCATTTGAAATACTTGCCTTAGCAAAACAGTTTAATCTGTCCCATGCCCTGCGATCAGAAACATAATTATTCTTTAGTTACATTTTCTTTTCCTTTTAAAAAGCAAGTTGTTTGCCTCTTTCTTTCTAAAAGGAGAAACTAATCGTATAGGCAAAACCTTTTTTTTAAAGTTCCTTTAGGTATTTATTTTTTTAGTCTTCACTGTGGATAGATTATTCTTGCTCTTAGCAAACATTCTTCCTATGATCTATTTAATGCATTCATCTTTGTCAAGATGCAGAGACCTGATAACCAATTCTCCAAACCTTTCACAATGTAGCATCTAATTTTCCTTCCCTTGAATTGTCAGCTCTGCTCCTGTTTGTTCATTCCCCAATAGTACTCCCTTCTCTGCTCAGATGTCAGATCAGATCCATTCCAAAAGATTGTTTTCAAGATTTATTATGGTTTTCCAACTCATTTATTTCTTCTTTCTGATGGCATCCTGCTCGGGCTGCTTGGGATACCCGCACTTCATGCACTGCTTAGTAATTGAACAGGCAACCGACAACCCACACAGCTCTCCTTGTAGTCTTTCCAGGAGCATAGGGACCTGAGCACAAGGAAGGTACCATCAATCTCTAAAAGCAGAAAAAGTCAAATGGGCACACTGATAAAGATGACTGTAAAACAGAGAGGAAACATTATACAGATTCTCTAATTCATAATACATATACAAGCTATGATAATAGCAACGGTGACTGCTGTTATAGCTCTGTAGAGCTGTACCATGCAATTTCACTCATCACTGTAAAAAGAGCCATGTTGCCTCAAGGGCATGGTGCCATCAGCCCCCAGGCATTCCCAGAACAGAGGGTTTGTAGCAATTTCTCTCCCGTCTTTCAGATATCTGGGAACATTGTCCAGAGATTTTTTTTTTTCTATTTATATACCTTATTTGATTCTTACAGTAGCTTTGTACAACTCTGATCTCCATTTTATAAATTAAAACAGAAGCAAAGTAAATCTTAGACACAGGAAGGGACGGGCTTGTATTTGCATAACAGGGCAGTGGCAGGACAGTGATTCAAAATGTGCTTTTATCAGAGCCTGGGGACACTTTTTTTCTTCAAACTATGGCATTTGGCCCTTGTCCTATTTTTAGAACAACTTAAAGGGGTCTTCTTAAAGGCACAGCGAATTGCTTCACATGATGGGAAAGAAAGTTCACAAGTTAACATCTGATTTGATCTGAGAATGCAGCGGAGGCGCCTCCTGTCTTCCAGAAGAGCTGTCAGTCTACTAGAGGAAATGGACTTTGATTAAATAATTATTTAAGTAGAGAAGGAATTTAAAATTACTGCGCAAGAAGGGTGTGCAGTTGCTAAGGGAGAGTGATGGCCCCAAGAGTTTTGTTTCCTTTGGGAAGTGGGTGGAGTGCTGCTTGCCGAGGTCCAGAAAGGACCGTTGGAGTATTTGAACTGACCCCAAGATCTGAACAATAAAGAAAGGCACCTCCGCGGGGAGGACGCAGGACAGAGCGAAGCCCGGACGTCTGCTGTCCCCGGCTTCAGGTACAGCAGCCGGTGGCCCACGGTGCCTTGAGGGTCCATGAACATGTTTTGGTAGCTTTGAAAATCAGAAGAATACAATGAATGAAATCCAGCCTGGATAATATTAAACTTCATATCAATGCAGCCATAAAATGTAATTTTTATTTTTTCTGTGAGGGAAGGGGCCCACGAAGGCCAAAGTGCTTCGGCCCCCTTCCCCACCCGCGAAAGCCATCAGGAGGCCTGCCTGAAGTGGGAGAAAAGAAAAGCTCACGTATGTGAGAGACTGGATGCGGCTGGTGTTGCTGGAGCAGAGCATCTTCCGTTTGCCTTTTCAGATGATCTTTAAATAAAGCACGAGAGAAAACTGGAAGATTCCTTTATTCCTTCTCTTGACTTCTGAGGGTGGAGGGTCCCCAGCATTGCCTTATTACCCATCACGCTCCCTGTTTCCTCCCCAGGCCCCCCTGTCTACTGACGCTGTCAATGGAGGTGGGGGTGGGGCGAAAAGAATGGTGCTGGGACATAATCAGGGCTGGGTGCATTGTTGTTGAATTAATGAGTGAGCAGTGAATGAAAACGAAATTGTCTGTGTCAATCTAGATGGGGCTGACAATTAAGTGGCAACAGGGTTCAGACAAAAAGCTCTTCCTCTGTGATTCATTTCAGCAAGAATTGCTTTAGCAACCACTTGTTGTGCTGTGTGGGGTCTTTAGAACAGAAATGCAAATGAACCACATTCTTGTTCTTGAGAGGGCCCAATCTTTGGGACGGAGGCAGATGCGTGTTTAATTTACCACAATTCGCCGAGGATGGTGCTAAAACAGTATAATCAGGATGTTGTGCTGTGGGAAGCTGTCAAGGAAGCAATATACTTTCCGTGACCGGGGAGTGCATAGAGAGTGGCATATGGAAATGCAGGGAACTAAGACATGGTGGGACCCATAATGAAACGGCGAGAAATGGGACATGGCTGGACACCGGGAATGTGTCCGGGATGGTGGCATTCACCGAAAAGTTGGGGTACTCACATTTCCAAAGGCACTGGTCCTTGCTTAATCTAATCTCATCATATGTGGACAATTGGAAATTAAAACAAAACAACAGGCAAATATTAACAGGGGCTTTCAATATCATTATTTTTGCTATAAACATTACCGAATGTATATAACACTTTCCATTTTATATCAGACTATAAACAAATGCCCTTGGAAGTAGTGGTAATATGAGGGTTTGGGGGGCAAAGACTGGCTGGTGAAGCAGACTCTGCAAAGGACAAGAGAAAGAAGCGTCCTCAGAAGCAAATGTTTGCAGCATGGGGGAACATACCTTAGATGCAAAAATGCCCCTTGTGTGATTAAAGAGCATTCATATTACTATGGGTATATTCAGGTTGATGTGGAGGAGGGCGAGCAGCCACCATCACTTGAAAGGATTTCTTTCAAAGCACTGTTTCTAAAACATAACCAAAAAGACATGCTTCATTTATTTAAGAAGTTTACTTACCTTGAGCCTCCCGTTTCCTTAAATTTTGATGTAAACAGTTCGTTACGTTCCTCTTTGCTGTGATTTATTTTGCATGGATTACAAAAGAAAGGATATCATGCTTCTACTATTCTCTCCCCTGCCTGCAGACTTTGCTAGAGTGGCCATAATTTGTACTGGAGTCCCAGTGCTGCATGTTTTATTTTAGCAAATATACAACTGTATGAGCTTCAGCATCGGAACATTTTGTATGTAGTCATTAAAACACAAAATCGCTGTCTGGAGCCAAGGATCATTATTTTTCCATTTATTCAAATCTTGGCACTGGAAATGATTCGACGTGATTCTCAGTCCTGGGATTATCTCGCTTGCAAGTCAATATCCAGTATAAAACTTCCCATAGGCAAAGACAAAGCAGAGTGTTTAAGATAGTTCTGTCTGGGAAATGCGTGAGTCACACTTTTGCATCTATCACAGCATTAACCAAAAGTGTGGCATGCTGACCACCCAACTCCACTCAGCTCCACCACACCAGTCACTCAGTCACAGAATATGTTTATCTGTGATATGTTGTGATCTTTCAATCTTTGGGGGATATAAACACTAGCAATTTATATGACCCCTAATTGTAGGAATGCTGCTTTTCCTTCCCAGATCGTTCACAGGGGGATCTGTTGAAATGAAGGATCCAAAACAGGGAATGGGGCAGGTAATGGAGTGACAGTGGCTTATATTTTTTCAGAACTAGCTATAGACATGATTTTGAAAGAGCATAAAGAATCTGTAAGAGGAATGAATATGGAAGTAAATATATATGCAAACAAATAACTCTTCACAGTAAGAACCTCACAGAGAAACTGTAGAACACAAAACAACAGAAATAAAGTTTTAAGAAGCTGAAGAGAGGAAGAGGGAAAAACTGTGCATACTCAGGCAAGTAAAATGTCAGTTAACTTCTCAAAAGCAATATTAGTAGTCCAGTGTTATTTTCAATAAAAAATAAATTACACATACAAAAAATACCTTTTAAAAATGAAAGCAGAATAAAGATATTTTCAATTAAAACCTCATTGATTTTTTTTTCCCCTTGTCTTTTATTAGTAGACTTAGACCAAAGGGAATTCTAAATCATATTTTTTGGGAGGACATTTCAGATGGGATGTTGAATTTGCAAGAAGAAATGAAAAACAAAGGATGTTGTAAATATGTGGACAAAACCCGAAGAACAATGTCCCCATGCCACGGAGAGTTTGTAGCCTGTAACTCTGATTATTGGTTTGAAGTGCCAAGATGATATAGGTGTTCCTTAAAGAGAATAATTATCAATCCTTTACCAGGTGCTTCAAAGACTTTAAAAAGTTCTCAAGTAAGAAGAAGAGGGGCTGGACTGGGAGTCTCAATGATTTTTGCAGCGGTGGGGTAGTCATTCATTGTAGTCTGTGTAAAACACATTCAGAATTTTTAAGGTCAACCTTTTTTTTTTTTTAATTTCCAATAAATGTCCTCAAGTCCACAAAAGAGACCTTCATTTTAATTGCAGACTCTGTATGTGGTAGACACAGAGGAAGTCCTCTCAAATTCTCTTGAGTTGCAACATTAGGGTGTTCATTAGCAGTCTTCTAGGTAACAGCAGCTGTATCTTTTGCCAGCACGAACTCGGGTGGTGAGAATCCACTCTGGTGGGGAACAAATCTGGAGAAGTAAACCCTCTCAACCCCCAGTGACTGCCCACCAGGGGCTGACTGCGGTTCATCTATGAACATGCTTCCCATTGAAAGTGGGAAGGAGAACCCTGTTGCCTGCTCTACACGAACTCCCAGATTTTCCTGGCAAGAGGAATTTGCAGGTACTCACAGCAATACCTCGTGTGGGTGCACACTCTGTCCTGATTGTGCTGCCTTTCCGGTCTCAGCTTTCCATTCCCCTGCTTATATTTCTTGAGATCACACACAAATGAACTCCTCGTACTGATAATCGGTATCATTGTTCACAATTTGTCTCAGGAAACAATGCAGTGTCTCAGGATCCAACTCTAGGAAATACCAGCACTATCAGGAGGTTCCATCAGCATGGTTGTGGAAGCCCTCCTGGGTCTCTGACAAGGCCTTAAGGAAAGGTGTGGAAGCCCTGAATTCTTAGTTTACTTTCTGAAAGCTCTTCAATGCAATCTGGGTTAGAATTCTACCTGTAGGGGCACCTGGGTGGCTAAGTCTGTTAATTGTCCAACTCTTGGTTTCCGCTCAGGTCCTGATCTCAGAGTTAAGATCGAGCCCCACGTTGAGACCTGCGTCAGGCTCTGCGCTCTGCATGGAATCTGGTTGGGAATCTCTCTCTCTCTTTCTCTCTGTTAGCCCCTCCCTGCTGCTCTCGCTCTTTCAAATAAATAAATAAATAAATCTTAAAATAAAAAGAAAAAAGAAAAAAGAATTTTGTCGGTAGCGTTTATAGCTCTTATTTTATTTTATTTTTTCATATTGGTGCATTTCAACAGTAGCCTGGTGTCCTGAATTCTTGATATTTCATCTTGGGTGAATAAAAGCGACACTGTAACTTACTCTTACTCATGGATCCATTACTAAGTTACTCACTGTGGCGAGTTTACTGTTTGAGATTTAACCCAGTCCAACAGTTTACCACATACACCCCTATTTGAAGGGATGTTTCATACAACAGATTTCTGTGCTAAATACTCTAGGAGTCAAGGTATATGGGGAAAAAGAAAGCACTCGAAGTGTTTCACAAAAAAAAATGATTTAAATCAAAAGAAATAGAGGCTTATGAAAACTCTGAGAGGTGGATTAGTGAACATGGGAGAAGCTGCTTTTCAGAGATTAGGAGTCATAACTAGCAAAAGTTTTAAGACACCACTACCAGTTTCCTTGGTGACATAACACTCACTGAGGAGTGGTTTGTAGGAAGTTACCTGAAAACCACTTCCACAGCCTCATGTCTTCCTTTTGCCAAAAACCACATACCTGTCCTCCCAAACACCAAGCCCGTTACCCTGGAGCACAATGATGGTGTCTGTCTCCTGTATGCCTTGCAAAACTATGTGAATATTTCCCAGTGATGGAGTTAAAACTGAGTTCTTGCTGGTGCATGAGCCCTGAAGAAGGTGGTTTAAGGTTTCTACCTTCAGCCCAGATAAGGGAGGCAGAGAAAGGGGTAAGCCTTACAAGAGATGTCCACAGACTATCTGGGACAAAAAATTATGGCATGGAATGATGATGCTTATGAGATTAAACTAAATAGAACAGAGTTAAATGACAACCTTATTAATGGAAGTCTGAGGGAGCAGAATGAAAAAGTGTTCTGAAGACAGTATGGTTTGGGTCTAATTGAACCAAATTAGCTATGCATGTTTTAATTTCTTAGAGAATGGGAAAATGTTCACAATACAGCATATAAGTTAAACATGACCAGAAGGAGAGGTGAGGTGATAATGAAAACATGAATACAAAGAGGAGAGAATGAGAGAATGAGAGAATATGTAAGACAAGCAGCAAGTACAGAAGAAGTTGACAAATCGAAATTGAAATGTGCCCATAATCATTTTAAGTCTCAGAGGATTAAATGCTCCATTCAAAACTACAATGATTGCCAAGTTAGATAGCACATGAACAACAACCACAGAAATGGAATTCAATTACACGTTTTTGTTGTTGTTGTTGTTGTTAGAAAAGACATCTAAAATATAAGCATACAAAAAGATTGAAAATGAAATGATAGAAAGATATATTATATGCAAATACTATCCCACACAATGTAAATGATGATTTTAATTATTATACTTGAGCTTCATAGCTCAGATTTTCTTCTTTATTCAAAAAAGAAGTGTATGCAAAATAGTCTCGGACAGCTGATGGTATCTTTTTTTTTTTCTTTTGCTCCTCCACTTTCCAGAAGGTCACATTTGCATAATAGTTCAGATTGCCTGTTCATCCAATAAAGGGCAATTTCAGGGCAGGTGGATTTCTACAGACTTGATATAGAGAATCTGAGAACATCTTAGAAAAATATTATCTAGGCAGATTTATGTAGCCACTACAAAATGGCAACAATATTTATTACTTACTCTGTAATGGGCACATCATATGACTGCTGATTCCTGGAGGCAGTGTAATACGATCACATTAGTAGCTGTTTCCTTCATGCCATAAAGCACAGAGGCAAACAGCATAAGAATTAAAATAGGGTCATATGTATTTAGAGGTTCTTTGAATTAATCATCAGAGAAAAACCATTGGCTAATGATGTGTCCTCTATGACTGTGTTTCTATTAATGAAGGTCAGGTTAAGCCCAGAATGTATGTCATGTATATGATATGAAGAGAGATTAGAAGTTTTTTGTTCTCTCCTTGTCCTAGTGGAACTAAAATCAATCCAATCATTGGGATCAGAATATCAAATATTATGCTATAAAGAATACTTATAAGAGCTGGATGCATTCAGCAAGGATTTATTGAATTGTTCCTTGCAGGCACTGTGCTAGGCTGGGGACACACAGATGGGTAAATCATGCCTCTGGACCTCAGGACCTCCAGATGCTCCATAGACACCTGTATGGCTTGGTCCATCACTTCCTATGGATAACCCTAACCCTCCCTAACCCTCCTCAGCACTGCAGTCCTGCTTACCTTTTCACCCTTCCTCAGAACATGTATCACCTTCTCACGTATTATATATTCATTAACTCAGTGACTATCTTTTGGAAGAATATGAATGCCATGAAAATAAGGACTTTGCCTGCTATTACTATTGTTTATCTTGTGCCTAAATTATTACCAAAACACAGGGGGTGGTCAATAATACATACTGAATAATTAAATGTTGCATACATTAACATAACCACAATGTAAAGGGGTAAATGCTATTTTTTTAAAAAAAGGTATTGCTACGGATGATTGAAATCAAACACCAGGTTAGAGAAAAGAGAATGGAACATAATTCAGAGATACAGTTCAGTGGGAATGACATTTTCACTCAGGGAATGCTCATAGCCCATGCAGAAGAGTAAAGCTTTGATTATGTTGATAGAACAGAGACTTCACTGTGGCTTGCATGAGGGCATCTATTTTTTCATTCAAAGTTTTCACATTAACTTTGTTATGTGCTTGGAATAAGATGAGCAAACACTGAGTGGAAGGACTTGTGAGTTGGACCGTCCTGTAGTCAATCGGCAAACACATGTCAAGCAGCTAGTCCTTTACAGCCCTGAGCTGCAGAAACAGAAACACTAAGAGTGATACGTTACTGTCCTTACCGTGCATGAAGTCTCTCATAGTCCGGTTGTGGTTTATCTAGCCTCACTACCATTACAGCAAGTGGCTTCATTAAGATTTTTAACCGTTTAAGAAATGGATTCATTACAAAGAACCTGGAATAGGATGGCTTCATTCTGCATTTCTTATTTCTCTTTCCGAACAGAACTCTAATGCTAGCTACATCCATCCCTCTTCACTATAGTTCATGTGACTTGGGATCTGATCCCAGTTCCAGGATGGGTCTCCTTGTTGTAATAAAAATGGCATCTTTCCTTTACAATTCGAGAGGAGAGAGGTTTTGGAGACTTATGGACCAGTTCTCACATTTCTGGAAGAGGATCTGTCCTCCCACTGGATATGAGGAGTGTTGTGTCCCTATTTGCAACTAGCAGCAAAAATGTGATTTAGGTGACCTTATAATTTATCATCTGTCAAATCCAGGCAATTCTGAGACAATAGGAGAACTGTTAATGATTATCCTGTGTAAAATGTACAAACTGAGTCTTTCCCCACCAGCCAGGTTGTTTGGTCACCCTGTTATGATGCTAGGAATCAGGCCTAGGAGAAAGTTGATACTCAAGGAAGCAAATCAGAGAAAGAAGCTGGAATTATCCCTGTGTTAATGAGTGACTTGGACTTCCCATTGTGAATGTATCCAATTGCTTTAGTGATTGGTTTTTTTTTTGAGTCCTGTCTCTGTCGCTTGAAATTGAGAACATCTTAAGTCATATACTCTGTAGCAATTTTGGGTTAATTGTTGATGTATTTTAGTCATTTGTGTGCTATAATAACTCTTCTGGGACTATGGGATGTAACTAGAGCAATGATAGGGAAGAAGTAGGCCCAGGAATGTATACTTTGATCTGACTTCAGAGATAAGAGCAGGAAATAATCTGGATGAGCAGGTGGTTGAATATACAGTTCAGATGAGAAACCAGTTGTGTAAGTGGTGGTTTTCATGCCAGCAGCATCTTAAAGATACGTGCTGCCCTCTCACAAAGGGGCAAGATCTTGTGCCAAGGGCCTGGATAAGTCACTTTTGCTTCCTGCTGCAACACTATATAGCTGAGGGCCTGGGGCCAACTGTGTTCTTCTCTGTACCTTCCATTTCCTGAAACAGTATCTGTCATTTCCTTTTTCTCTTATCTTTCTGCCTGCATCAAGGGAAGAACCATGGCTTGCATCTTCCAAATAATTTTCTTTAATTGCTAAATCCATTTTAAATTTGTAAGACACACACACACACCCCTCTTTACATATGAGGCTTTCAGTAATTGTCAAACTGATGATTATCTCCCTCATCTCTGTACAGTGTCCTGGCCTTTTGTCCACAAAGTGCCTTAGCAACCATAGTCTTAACTGTTAGGATTACCAAATCCACCTCTTTCTGAGGTATTGGAAGGAGGGTGGAAAGGGTGGCTTGGGATTTGGAGTTTTGTGGTTGTCATCTGCATTGATGGGTGTGGGGGCTCAGAGAGAGACAGTGCTGTGTAGCCAAGTGAGAAGATAAGCTGCATAAGACGGAGTAGTGTTCATCCAAATTATTCAGATCAAGGGGTGAGAAAGAAAGCTATAGCCTCTAACCTTAGAAATGTCAAATCATAAGGGACTGAGTTCTATTTCTACAACAACCCAAAACGCCCATATTTGTTTCTGAAGAAATGACATGTGATATATAAGACCATAGTATATGTATGTGACCATAGTGTGAATGTAGTTGGAACACTGACATGCCAAAGACCAGAGAGAGGATAGGCCACAGGTGATGTCCTACCATAGGAAGAACAGGGACTATCACCAGCCTTCAGTGTAGAGAGGTGAGCAGCCTGCCTAAAGTCATAAAACCAATATACAGAAGAACCAGATATGCTCATATCTTCCTCAAACACCAAATCCTGTCTTCCCAGGCTTCAGCCATACCTTTTCTTTTCCGTAAAATTTGTTTACCATCAACCAGATTGACCTTCCAGTAAGAAAGGAAAATATCAGCAATGTTGTCCTGGAGTAATGAGCATTAACAATTAGAATATTATCCAAGCGGGTCATAAACAGTCACTACTGAGACATTAGAAGGTAGGAGTGTTGTCATTTAAGAAGATGGCCAAGCAGTGGCCCGTAAACATCTCCAGTGATCCAAAACCACAGTCCTCCAGTACCTGGTACTATAATGAACTGTGAGATTTTATCTCTAAAATTGTCTCTTAGAAGAAGAGTTATTGAAGTCTTTCTCAGCCATTAAATCAATTAACTATATGAAGTGATTAGTTCCCCCAAATATAGCCTATCTGACCTACATAGCATGCATTTTTTGAATAAATGAGAATGTGACAGTCAATTTTGCAAATTTTTTTATGCTACAACATTCATGTCATGCTCCTACACCTTTGGTCTGTCAATACCTGTTATGTTTGTCAGGATTGGTGTGTTTAATTCTGTTTAATACAATTGACAAAGTTGCTGTTGTTATAAATTATAAGGGGTGAAATGAGTGGACATGGTCATTTATTTTTGAACAAGACATCAATGTTTAAAACAGAAAGGACTTTAATCATTCTCTTCTTCTTCAATTAGTACAGTTTCTCAAATTAGAGTGCTGTATAAGTTATATAATTTTATGGTTGGAGGAAAAAAAGTTAAGGTAAAATCTCTATTCTCTAAGATGCCTAACGTTTTAATTGACATCCTCAGCATAGGTGGTCTCTTGGTGCCAGGTCACCCACAGTCAATCAAATAAGATTTCTCACCAATAGCCTCTGCTTATCTTGGCTCCTCCCAGATGAATTATCTCGTGTTTTGATTATCTTTATCCAATTACTGATCAAGATCACTAGGATCTGAGGCCTAGAATAGGCTGGCTTGTTCCATCCATGATTCTCGGGTATCCATGGTGAGTGTAGGGGGCATCACTGACCTACAGAGCCACAACATTTAACCATAATCCTTTCCTTGACCCTGTGACCCAGACACCATCCACAGAGATAGGCTCTGGATACGTTATTCTACAAAACTTCTCAAATTTTCCGCTGGAAATGTAGCTCCCATAACCCAACTCACCCGAATGTCCCTACCAATGTCTGATGTGTGCATTGCTGTCCAGATGGCATAAAGTTTGTTTCTTGCTCACTGACATCCTGCTATAGAGGGACTGCTCAGAAACTGGGCAGGATTATTATGTAAATTTCATATTGCCACCATTGCGGATTGTCTCTCTTACTGCTCCTATCAGATGGGCCCTCCTTAGACACTAATAAAAGTGTACCCATATAATTATCACAACACTGCAATCAACATAAAAGTCCCCAAAGTGAAAGTACCAGTAAAATAAGGTACTATTATAATTAATTAAAATAACAATTTGTTATTCCTCATAGATAAACATGACTAATAATGAACATTTCCTAACATATTATAAGAATTAAATGAAACATACCTATAAAGTACAGACTATTCTCACAATCCTTAGTCGTCATCATTGTCAACACGTTTAAAATTTTAGTATAGTTGGATATACTATGCTACAGATTCATAGTGCAAGATATGATTCTAATCTATGTGGTATTTACTGCTCGATCACATCCAAGATATTTATTTCCAAAAATGATCATTAACAATGTAAGGAAACTTAGACCACAAAATTGGTAGTGTCATACTCTATCCTTTTGAAAACGGAACGTCAGGATAAACTTGCAGCGATTTTTTTTTTTTTTTCCTTTCTGTAATGTGATTTATTTCCCTCAAACCGTTATCCAGCTTAACCAATTTCCCTTTCCTTCTCTTCAGCTTGTGTTGTGGATTTCCCTTGAATGCTTTCACTCAAGTCTTCTCTTGAAGCACTAGTTTTGGATAGCCGTATCTCTGTTATAAGGATAAGCTCTGTGAGGCAGCAGACCAGTCAGTTTCTTGTCTTTTTTTTTTTTTTTTTTTTTTTTTTTTTTAGTGTGTGCACACTGCTGTAAGTAGTGCATAACTTAACACGAAGGAAATGAGGAAGGAAGGGAGCCTTCTCCTCGTTCCTTCTCTTGACGCCCTGTTCCTAGTACACAGACATAATTCTTTTGACTCTTGCTGTATACAACAAGAAACATTTCCTCATAAGCATATTGACCTATTTTCTGCACTACCTTCCACCTTGTGCCCAACAGGGAATCTATTTTATTTTGTCTCTAGTTGCTGCTAACCCTTTCCCTAAGCTATGACTTTCTCCTCTCTTTTCTGATCATTGTACTGAGGATTTATCTAAATCTGTTTTCCTCCCGGGATACTTTTTGGATATTTATTGATTCTGTAGTTTGCTACCCAGACATCTGTCCTGCCCTCATTCAGAAACCTCATCTCACCTTTGGAACTAGGACTTGAAATAATGTATCAGTTCAAATTTGCCCAGGAAGGCACTGCAGCCAGTGTCTAATATTTACACTCCCTGCCCATCTCCCTTTTATCTGTTACTTAATAAGACAATCAGAGGCTTGGGTTACTTGTTCTCACCTAAGACATGGAGTATCTTTTTTTTTTTTTTAAGATTTTTTTTTTTTTTTTTTTTTTAATTTGAGAGAGAGAGAGAGGAGAGAAGAGAAGTAGGGGGAGGGGCAGAGGGAGAGGGAAAAGCAGATATCCCCATGAGCAGAGCTCCCAAGTGCACCTTGATCCCAGGAATCATGACCTGAGCTGGAGGCAGATGCTTAATCAACTGACCCATCCAGGCACCCAATATGGGATTTTAAAACTCTAGAATAGTGCAGATTATAACCACATCATTTTAAATAGTTGTATTATAGTCTGTATTTTAATTATTCCCTATTGCTGGATTTTAAGCTTGTGCTATCTCTATTTAAATAAAAACTTTAGGGGCGAATGGGTGGCTCAGTCAGTTAATTGTCTTTTTCTTGATTTTGGCTCAGGTCATGATCTCAGAGTCCTGGGGTTGAGTGCTGCATGGGACCCTGCCCTCAGCAGAGTGTCTGCTTGGGTTCCCTCCCCCTGCCTTTCCCCCCCACCCCCCACCCCCCCCCACATGCACTTTAAAATAAATAAATACTTTATATGTAAAACCATGACAATTTTATGTAACAGATTTCCCCCAAATTTAAATTGTCCTTTCAGGATACAGTAATGAAAATGGGTTTAGCAGGGGAGAAGTCATATAATTTTAAAAGTCTCTGTTGAAATACTACCACATTTATTGCTTCTTCATATGCTATCATAGCAATATATGAGCTCATTGACTCAATTCTATCTGTTCTTGGATTGGACACTGGTATTTCTTTTTAAAATTCAATCATTTGTGTTATAGCATTGGGGTAATAAAAAGTCACTTTTTAATAACAAACACACCGGAGAAGAGAAATCATTGGCTTCATTTATTTATCTAATAAATACTAGTGGGTGCTTACAATGTGTTACTGTTCTAGGTATGGGAGATACCGCAGACATAAAACAAGTGTGGTCCCAGGTCTCTTTGAACGTTATTCTAATGGAACATATTCTATTAAAAAATAAAAAGTATGTTGGTATTTGGGGTGAGTTTTGAAGATTTCTGGAAAATAGTTTATTTTTCCCTTGAGCTAATCAAATTCCAAACATACAAATAGAGATCTCATCTTACACTGAGCAGAGTTTTATCTTTTGTTTTGTTTTGCTTTAAATTGTCAGACACCTGGACAATTGATGGTCATCATTTTAATGGCTTCTGCAAAACCAACTTTTTTTCTGCACCCCCCCCTTTGGGGGGGTCAAGTCAAGGGCAGCTGAGCTGAGCAATCAGACAGGTGGCTCCTCTGCTTCTTTATGATGAGCACCAATGAAGAAAACAATGCAGCTGGTGGTGTATTTCTTGTGCCAGCTAACTCATCAGAGGAAACTAAAATTATTTCAATGAGCCAATTTGATAAATGTGAAAGATTTTCTTCCTGTAATGCAATGCGTTAAAATTAGAAACTCATTTTTTTTTTGCCAACTCTTTAATTCAACCTTTTGTATCCCAGGCCAAACCCAAGAGGAGGAAAAATATTAAGTGGCAGAAAATAAAACACAAATGGTAGCTAAAATAGTCTTTGCCTATGCCCAACTGTAGAATAGAACCCTTCGTTTTAAGGGAAGATTCTTCATGTAGCCCTCAAACCCCTCAGTGTCTTCTACTACCACCAAGTGGTCTGCTTTATGTAATTGTTAAAGACATTGGCATGCATGGTTTCTAAAATGGTCACAATCCTTATCAACCAATAATAATCTTTTCAGATTAAAAGAAAAAAAAAAAAAAAAGCACTGAATCCCTACCAAACATGTATTGGTCAGACATTTAGCTTAAAGTTTTTTGTTATTTTATTTAATCCATAAGAGTAAATCAGGCATTGTGATATTGTATATAAGAAATGACCAAAATATATTTCTCATATATATTTGCTCTTTGTTCATGTATCCTGGCTCACCGCTCCTGAATTCCTTGGAATTTCCTGTAATAAGAGCGATAAAAGTGTCTTTTGTTGTTAATGAGATGAGGTTTGGAAAGCCCTTAGGTAACCTCAGCATAGAGGCTGGTTGTCAGGTCAACCAACCCTGTGATTAGAGGATTGGTATTTTCAGTCCCATTCCCTCCTCTCCACCTCCAAGAAGGGGAGAGGAGCTGGAGATGGAGTTCGGTCTCTACTGGTCAATGATTTTATCACACATGGTTATGGAATGAAACCTCCACAAAAACCCAAAAGGACTAGGAGCGTTCAGGTTGGTGAACAAGTGGAGATTTGGTGATAATCATGGGCTCTGAGAGCTATGGAAGCTCCACTCTCTTCCCCCATGCCTTGCCCTATGTATCTCTGCCACCTGGCTATTTCTGAGTTATATCCATTTATAAGAAACTGGTGACCTAGTAAGTAAAATGTTCCTCTGATTTCTGTGAGTTGCTCTAGTAAATTAATCAAACCCAAGGAGTGGGTCACAGGAACCTCTGATTTATAGCCAGTTGGCCAGAAGTACGGGTAACTACCTTGACTTGCAACTAGTGGCTGGAAGAGTGGGAGTGAGGGGAAAAGGGACAATTTTGTAAGACTGAACGCTTAACTCATGGAATCTGATGCTATCTCTGGGTCGATTGCATCAGGATTCAGTTGAGTAGAGTTGAACCATTGGACACTCAGCTGCTGTCAAAGCATTGCTTGTTGGAGGTATGGGGAAACCACACCCAGACTTCCCAAAACACACGGTGGATTTGTTGACCAGAACACCTTATTTAGGCACTATTCTTCCCCTTACGTGAGTAAGGAAATTGAAACTCACAGAGATTAAGTAATTTACCCATGGTAACTCCTAAAAATTACATGGCTAGAGGGAAAGCCTGGGCTTCCTGACTCAAAGCCAGTGTCTTTCAGTACAGGGCACTCCTTCATGCTATAAGAGGGGCAAAGTGTTTTGTAACTATGCAGCTGGATGTAAAATGGACATGGTAGACTAAGCTCAGGTGACTTAAAATAGTTCCTATTTTGTGGCTATGGTGTCCTTTAATGACATCCTAGTGACTGTCTAACTAATGATGTATGTGGTCACTCCCAGGAAATATACAACTCTGTAATGAAAGGGAAAACGATGTAGCAAATCTTTTACCACTTTTTCCTCCCACCAAAAAGGGGACAGCCAGCCTCAGGTTAATGTCATGTAAGTATTCAATGATAAATACTGCTTCTTTTTCTTGTTTCTTTTCTTGTTTATTACCTTGTAATTCCACCTTCAAATTATTATCCTCTCAAAGTATGTTATACTATATTTATGGTCTGTTCTACCATACTGCAATTATAGATTAATATTTCTGACCTTATTTTTCTTCTGTGAAGTTTTTTGTGATGAAAAATATGTTTTCTGTTTGTATTTCCTTTGCCTAACATAATGCATGGCCCAAATAAGTTGTTAACAATTTCCTATAGAACTGAATTCTTTTGGACAACTTAATTCATGTATCTACCTATCCATCTATCTGTCTATCATCTATTATCTGTTTTTCTATGTACCTAATCTTCTATGTATCTTTCTATCACCTACCTCTTCCATAATAAATATCTGTGCTTATATCAACTTATAGCCCACACATACAATCTCACAGATCATGCTTATAATGAAATAAAAAGCATGTTTACTTGGGTTTAGGTCCTAGTTTCCTCATTATTGAGTGAAAGTGGATACAGCTCAGTTTTCCCCCAAATCAGTTTTTCTTGGCTAAAAAATGCTCACAGTACTACTCATAATTAATCAGAAGTTTAAAGATATTGCAGTGAATGCATTTTAAAGATTCACTCTAGCTGCTCTTTTCCACTGAGTAGTTCCAAATGCAAGTGATTCAGAATCACTTGTGAGCGCTTTTAACAAAGGAATATACCTGACTCTGGTCAACCTGAATTTCTGGGAGTGTGTCCCAACAGCTGCAATTTTTGAAATCTCCCCAGGTTATTCTATTCTGAAGACGTAGCTAAGACCTCTACTAATCCAAGGTGAGTGTTACGTAAAGGGCCTTGCATCAACGGCACTTGTATGCAGCTAATCCAATGACAGAATTGAGAAAAATGCTGGTTGCCTTTAGCAAAGCAAACATCTATGTATTCTGTGAACATATCAGTTAACAAGTGGATTTTTATGTAGAAGAATTCCATTCAAAACATACTTTAAGATGAACAGTATATTATCAGGATAAGGTATTTATTTAATAAGATTTTAATAAGATTTTCTGAAAAGAGTACAGGCATCATTTGTTTTAGAAGTTGGCTTTCCCTCAGAATCCATTCCCCAAAGCCAACCATTCCTAAATGTCATCCAAAGATTTTGGTTTTTTATTTGCCCTCTTTTCGTAATTCCTATAAATACTATTTCCTATGAGCAAGGATTTACTCTATCATTATCCTTCAAATTTGGTTAAAACTACAGTGAAGACAAGGAAGTATGGCATAATCCAGAGAGTAGATGTGGCCTACTGACCTATAATGGTTTCTGATTTCCAGGTATTTCAAATACCTACCATCTGTGTCTCCCTTAGAGAAGATGATCACAGTTCAGAGAAGAGAGGCTCTCATTATTTGGGAAGGCATATGTGAGAATTTAATAAATCCTGACATTTTAAAATTAGCAACAGCAAAAATTGTTATAGACCTTTGTGGAGAATTTCAAAAAAAAGAGAACCACCCCGACGATTGACACATCTATTAAAATCAGAGAGGAGAGTAAACCTGCTCAGCCAAATTCTTGATTTGACACAGAATACAAGTAGGTCAGACCCTTAAAATAGTACCCTATTAGAGGGAAAGCTTGTAATTAAAGGCTGAAATGTATGATTCTATAGAGAAGGTTTATGTACTTTGCTTCAATCCTGAGCTGTGACTGTGAACCTCTTGGGAGCCAAGACTTGGGCTCACTGGCCCTTGTGTCCCTGTCACCCAAGATGGAATGTCACGTAGAATCAAGCCCTAGTAAATGTCTGTGAACTGGATGTAGGAGTAGAAAAATATAATTCAAATGGTGTGACCTAGTTTCAGGAAAAACTTACATATTAAAAATTATGATATAAATGGCTTTGCAGGTTGATTACTTCCATTTGGCAGAAGGTTGTAGCAATGAAAAGGATTTATTTGACTTTTGTATCTAGACCAATCCAATAATGCTAAATGTTGCCAATCTATATGGACTCTGAAGCTACCTTTGTTTTTTTGTTTTTTGTTTTTTTCTTCAACCTCAGGGCAGGGGTGGCCCCCATAAGTTAATTTTAGAGTGCATATAACTGATATCAACTCAAGAGACAGAATAGGTCTCCACAAAATGAACGTCTTCTTCAATTTAATAGAGAATTATTGATTTTTTCTTCACATTGCTGGTAAACCACAGAAATTCTAAAAGTGTCATGGAATCTGCATAAACCCCACTCACATTTCCCAACACTAAAACCGTGCCAAGGTTGACTGTCCCATAATAGCTTGAAATAACAAGTCCTCTCCTGGCTGATTTTTCATCTCTTTATGTTTGGAAAACACATTTATTTATTACATTTTTCAGAGGGATAAAATTGGACAATCTTATTTTAAAGTTCTTCTTGTTTGCCTTCTCAGAAGCATTAAATACTGCTGAATATTCCCACATTATTGAACCATTCTTTCCCTGGTTTTAGTAACATCACATATGCTTGGTTTTCACCACCTGCTCTGACTGCTCCTTCTTCTCTACTGCACTTTAATTGCTGCAGGTCTTGAAGGTTTTGTACCGCTCCCCTCTCTTTTCTCCTATTGCGAGTAGATCATATTCTTAGTCATAACTGCAGTCATTGTCCTTACCTCGGTGACTCTCAATATTATATACATAAACTCAACACGCTCATCTCTAACTTCCAGTGCGACACCCCGTTGCCCTCGGCTCTTGTCCATTTGTTGCTGCTTCTGTTGTTCTGGCTAATGGCAAAAGCATACACGTGGCTGATCATATCAGTCTTGAAGTTCTGCTGCTCCTCTGTCTCCTGGCCATACCAGTTAATGTCCATTTACATGATCATACATTAGTCTCTAAGTCATGGTGATGTTGCCTTTGTAAGTGTCTCATTGGGATGATTCTTCTTATCCCAACCTCACCATCCTCACCTCATTTATGAGTTAGCTTCCTCATCAGGAACTCGCTCTTCAGGAATCCATTATTCATGAGGCTGGGAAGTAATTAATTTCAACACATTTCAATACGTCATTCCCTTGCTTAAAAGTAACTACCACGGTCATCTGCCCCTAGAGTAGAAATAGAATATAAATGCCTGACTTGGTCTGACACTAGCACGTCTTCCACGCTCATCATGGGTCTATCTCTCACTATTTCTGCTACCACCCCACCGTATCTCACTGAACTTACGTGTGAACGCCCCCCATTCTTACGCATCTCAAATCCCTTTACACATGAACTGCCTGTCCCTGAGATACTTGCCCTTGCACTTCTCTCTCTTGTTTTTCTGTTTATGAAATTTGACACAAGGGGATTCCGGTTCTGGCCATCATGGAGTAACAAATATCTTCTCGTATTACTATCAGCTTGGGAAAAAAACGTGTTAAGTGTCTTTTTAAAAAAAAAATTTTTAATAGACTTTATTCTTTAGAGCACAACATACAGAGGTTCCCCATATGCTGCTCCCACACATGTGTGGCCTCCTCCACTATCAGCCTCTAGGACCAGAATAGAGGTAGAGTTGAGGAACCTACAGGACACGTTGGTATCACCCTCAGTGTCCTTTAGGGCTCATCCTCGGTGCTGTACACTCTGTGGATTTGGACAAATAAATAATGACAGTTATCCACCATTGCAGCATCATTACAGGCTGGTTTCACTGCCCTAAAATGTTCCGGGCTCTGTCTGTTCATCTGTCCATTCCCCCAACGCCTGAGCAATCATTGCTTTTGTTGTTGCTGTTGTTGTCGATGTTTGTTTGTTTTCATTTGTTTAATTTGGTTTTCCTGTCAAAACTATTTGCCATAGTTTTGTTTTTCTAGCATGCCGTGTAGCTGGAATAATATAGTACGGAGCCTTTTCAGATTAGCCTCTTTCTTTTAGTGATATGCATTTAAGGTCACTCCATGTCTTTCCAGGGCTTGATAGTTCATTTCTGTTCAGTGCTGAATAGTATTCCGTTGTCTGAATGTACCACAGCTTATCTAGTCACATACTCAAAGACGTCATGGTTGCCTCCGAGTTTGGGCAATTAGGAATAAAGCTGCTATAAATATATGCAGATTTCTGTGAGGACATAAGTTTTCAGCTCATTTGGGGAAAATACTAGGAGCATGATTGCTGGTTTATATGGTAAGAGCATGTTTACTTTCTGTTTTCTTTCTAAAAACTGCCAAACCATCTTCCAAAGTGACTATACCATTTTGCTTCCTGATAGTCAGTAAGTGAAAATATTTATAGCTCTCTATCCTTGCCAGCATTTGGGGATGTCATTTTTTGTTTTTTTTTTTGTTTTTGGCCATTCAAATAGGTGCGTAATCATATCCCACTATTGTTTTAATTTGCAATTCCCTAATATCACGTGTACTATCCTTTGATATGTTTATGTGTCATCTGTATATCTTCTTTAGTGAGGTATTTGTTTAAACCTTTGCCTCTTTAATTAAGTGGTTCATTGTTCTATTGTTGAGTTTTAAGATTTCTTTGTATATTTTGGATAATAGTCCTTTATTAGAAGTGTTTTTGAAAATGTTTTCTCCCAGTTTGTGACTTGTTTTCTCATTCTTTTTTCTAGATTTTTTTTTTAAATTATATTTACTTGACAGAGGAATAGAGAGAGAGCACAGGTAGGCAGAGCAGCAGACAGAGAAAGTGTCTCCACTGAGCAGGGAGACCAACACAGGACTAGATCTGTGGACCCTGGCATCATGACCTCAGCCAAAGACACATGCTTAACTGACTGAGCCACTCAGGTGCCACCTCATTTTCTTAATAGTGTATTTGATACAAAAGTTTTTCATTGTAATTAAGCACAGCTTATCAATCTTTTGTTTCATGGATCATGCCTTTGGTGTTGTATCTAAAACATCATCACCATACCCAAGTCATCTAGATTTGCTCCTATGTTATTTTCTAGTAGTTTTATAGTTTGCATATTACATCTACATCTATAATCCATAATGAGTTATTTTTTATGAAGAATATAAGGTCTGTGTCTAAATTCATTTATATGTGTGTAGAAGTTCAGTGGTTCCAGCACTATTTGTTGAAAAGACTGTCTCTGGTCCATTATATTGTGTTTGCTCCCTTTTCAAAGATCAGTTAATTGTATGTATATGAGTCCATTTCTGAGCTCTTTATTCTGTTTCTTGAGTTATATATCTGTTTTTTGTTTGTTTTTACCAATACAAGATTGTCTTGTTCACTGTAGCTTTACAGTAAGTCTTGAGGTCAGGTAATGTCAGTCTTCTGACTTTGTTCTCCTTCAATACTCTGTTGGTTCTTCTGGGCCTTTGCCTCTCCATATAAACTTTAGAATCAGTTTGTGGATCTCCACAAAATACCTTGCCGGAATTTTGAGTGGAATTGCATTGACTCAACAGATCAATCTGGGAAGGACTTAAATCTTGACAATATTAAATTCCATATTCCACAAATACAGAATATCATTTTGATATCTTCATCAAAAATAATTTGCATATGTATCTTGTACATATTTTGTGAGACTTATACCTAGGTATTTTATTTTTGGGGTGTTCTGCCAAGGATATTGTGCATTTAATTTCAAATTCCATTTTTTTATTCCTGGTATATAAGAAAGTGATTGACTTTTGTATGTTAAGCTTGTATTCTGAAAACTTTTTGTAATCACTTATTAGTTCCTGGAAGTTTTGTTTTGTTTTGTTGACTGTTTGGAATGTTCTGCATAGATAATTATGTCATTACCTAAGATAGTTTTATTTCTTCCTTTCCAATCTGTACACTTTTTATTTCTTTTTCTTGTTTTATTGTATTAGCCAAGACTTCCAGTACAAAAGGAATTTGAAAAATACTTTATTGAATTTTGTCAAGTATTTTTTCTGTATCTATTATCATGATCATATGATTTTTCTTTTTTCTTTCTTTTTTTTTTTTTTTTAAAGATTTTATTTATTTATTTGACAGAGAGAAATCACAAGTAGATGGAGAGGCAGGCAGAGAGAGAGAGAGGGAAGCAGGCTCTCCACTGAGCATAGAGCCCGATGCGGGACTCCATCCCGGGACTCTGAGATCATGACCTGAGCCGAAGGCAGCGGCTTAACCCACTGAGCCACCCAGGCGCCCGATCATATGATTTTTCTTTGTTAGTCTATTGATGTGAAGAATTATATTAATTGATTTTTAGTGTTGAACTACCCTTGCATACCTGGAGTAACTCCAACTTTATCATGTTTAATAACTCTTTTTATGCATTGTTGGATTTGATTTGTTAATATTTTCTTGAGGATTTTTATATCCTACTCATGAGAGATAATTATTTATGGTTTTCTTTTCTTGTACTGTCTTTGTCTGGCTTTCATATACTACTGAACCCATGGAATGAGTTAGAAGTATTCACTCTGTTTTTATTTCTGGAAAAGATTATAAAGAATTAGCATAATTTTTTCATTACATGTACGATAGAATTTTCCAATGAACCCACTTAAGCCTGGCTCTGTTTTAAAAGATTATTAATTATTGGTTCAACTTCAATAACAGGTATTGGCCTATTCAGATTCTATTTATTTTGTGTGTGAGTTTTGGCACTATTTTTCAAGGAATTGGTCCATTTCATCTTGATTATCAAATTTATGAGCACAAAGTTGTTCATAGTGCTTTTTTTATCATCCTTTTGATCTTGATGGTATCTGTAATAATGTCCCTTCCTTTGATTCTGACATTAGTAACCTGTGTATTCTTTTTTACTTTTTTTTTCTCCTTAGTAAGTGTAGCTGGAGGCTTATCTTTTAAAAATTTTTCAAAGGATTTTGGCTTTATTTTCTTTATTAATTTCCTATTTTCAATTTCATTTATTTCTTCTCTTTTATTGAATTCCTTTTTAAAAAGATTTTATTTCTTAACTAAATTAATGAATTTAAGTAATTTCTTAAATAATCTCTACTACTAATGTGGGGCTCCAACTCACAAGTCCAAGATCAAGAGTTGCATACTCTTCCATCTGAGCCATTGGGTGCCCCTTTTTTATTCCTCTTTTTTATTTAATTTTCTCTTCCTGTTTCCCTAGATGGAAACTCTGATTATTGTTTTCAGATCTTTATTCTTTTTTAATATATTCATTCAATGCTATAAATTTTCCTCTAAGCACTGCTTTTGTTGCATCCCACATATATGTTTTTTTTAATTATATATTTCATTGGAATTTAGTTAAGAGTACTTTTTTATTTCTCTTGAAATTTCTCTTTGATTCATGTGTTATTTAGAAGTATGTTGTTTAACCTCCAACTATTTGGGAATTTTCCAACTTTCTTTTTGTCATTAATTTCTAGTGGTCTGAGAGCAGACACATATTGAGTAACTGTATTATTTCTCTCTTTTTTAAAACATTTGTTCATGTGTCTTTTATGGCCTAGAAGGGTGTGTATCTTGGTGAATGTCCCATGTGAACTTGAAAAAAATTACATTCTGCTGTTGTTGGATGAAGTAGTCTATAGCTATCAATTATATCCAGTTGACCGATGATGCCTTTGAATTTAACTGTATTCTTACTGTTTTCCTGCCTTCTGGGCTTCTCTTTTTCTGATAGAGGGGTGCTGACATTTCCAACTATAAATAACTTTTTCTAAACAATACAAAGCTGTGATCCTTGAAAAGAAATACACAAGTGAGCTTTACATACTATTTGGTTTTCTACTATAGAGCAGAAATAATCTGTACTTACACTACCAATTGATTAAACAAACAAACAAACAAAACACCTGAGCAATTTCATGGGAAAAAAAACTCTTTTTAGAAAATTGTACTGGAGGGGCACCTGGGTGGTTCAGTGGGTTAAAGCCTCTGCTTTGATCTCAAGGTCCTGGGATTGAACCCCATATGGGGCTCTCTGCTCAGTGGGGAACCTGCTTCCTCCTCACTCTCTGCTTACTTCTATGCCTACTTGTGATCTCTGTCAAATAAATAAATAAAACCTTAAAAGAAAAATTGTACTGGAACTTTTGGGTATCATACTGGAAAACAGATATAGGACTCTTTCTTGTGTCAAACAATTAAAAAAAAACAAGTCAGTATCAGACAGATCATAAACCAAGAGTAAAAGCTGGCTTATTACAGAAGCCATATGGAATTTTCTGTGCAAACTTGGCATATGGAAAGATTTCTTAGAGAAGAAACAAACTCCATTAATCATAAAAAATCCAAAAAATAAGCATAAATTGAACTTCATCAAAATTAAAATTTCTGATCATCAGAAGTCAGTGCTAAGAAAATTAATAGTCAAACCACAGACTTAAATAAAGTATTCATTAAACATATATGTTTCAAAGGACTTATACTCCAAATATACAAAGAACTCCAACATCTTAATAGTATGAAGGAAAATCACCCATTTTTATTTTTAAATGAGCAAATATTTCAACAAATGTTTCACAAAGAAAGATATACCTTTAGCCAAAACACATGTAAAAGTGTTTAATATCCCTGTCACCAGGGAAATGTTAAGTTAAACTGTCTGTATTATCACCATACTGTCCACCAAAATGGACATATTTATAGATACTGGCAACACTAAATGTTGTCAAGGCATACAACAACTAGAATTCTTGAGCATTTTCAGTAGATATGCAAAATGGTATGAACACTTTGGAAAATTGTTAGCTGTTTCTTATAAAGGTAAATATAGAATTTATTTTTGAGCAATTGCAATCTTAGATGTGTCCAGACCAAGATATGTGTGAACATAATCCCAGTAGCTTTATTCATAATAAGCTATAAATTGAAGCAACTCAAATAGCTATCAATGGGAGAATTGATTAACAAATTGTCGTATATTTGGACAATGAAAGAAAATTCATCAACAATGAGGAATGCAACTGATGACATCTGATATAAAATAAATGAATTTAAAAATCATTATGTTGATAAAAGAAGCCAGTTGAAAAAATTGTGATATACTAAGCATTTCTAAAACAGCTTAACAAAATATGATGGTCATATAAATTAGAAGAGTGGTTACCTCTGGAATCCAAGTGGGGACAATCTGGGCAGGCACAAGAAGGAATTTTGAAACGATAAAAATATCTTATTTTATGATAATGGTCATAGGTTAAGGGCAAGTGTATAAGGTTTTCAAACCTCTGCAATCTCTGCTTTTAAGTCCTGGACATTTCATTATATTTACATCATATTTCAGTTTTTAAAAATGAAGCAGAAATAAATCATCTTGTTGGAGATGTATCTTGGAGAAGATTGTTTTTGGTTAATTTATTATATGCCTATCTATATATTGTCTGTCATATTTACAGACATTTATGAAATGTTGTTCTTTCTATGTGTCTTGGCATTTTGCAGTCTCTTAGGCTCACAGGCTCAGTAGTTCAGTGTTAGAATGGGAAGGGTGTATTCTTGGAGACAGGCATGTCTGTGTAGAGCTGGCTGCACTAGTTCTGGTAAGGTTAACATGAACACATTTCCTTTGACCTCCATGGTGCTGCCTCCTCCCTTGAAACATGGGATCTTTAATAGAGCTATTGTGAGGACAAAAGAAAAAAAATGTAATTATTAGGCAAATGATAGTTGTTCAATAATGAATCATATATCTACATTTTTAATAGTATATATGCATTTTTTTATCAAGTTTGTATACATGTGAGGAAATTTCCTAAGAACTTTACTTGTCTTACCTTGATCTTTACACAATTCCTCTGAGTCAGAGTTCTCATTATCGCTCTATTAAAGATTAAGATTTTGGCTTGAGCTGCATAACTTGCTTAAGATTACATAGCACCAAATGGCCTAGCTAACTTTTCATCCTTGGGGGTTGAAGTTAAGCCTGCCTTTTCAGTGTTACTTTATCCCATTACCTCCCATAAATGCTGATTATCAATATTATCACAGTCATTACCCATCTTTGTTAATTTCTCCATAAATCTTATCCTCAACTCCTTAGGCAGATGAGCAGCCTGACTCCAACCCCTTCGGGCATCAAAGAACACACCTGTCCAGGGACATCTCCAGTGTTTAACTTACTGTCTTTATCCTAAACTAAAATTTACTTGCTGGATTTTATGAATCCCATGCGAGCCATCCTGAACTAATCCACTCTCTTTACAAATGACAACATTTAGAACACATGAGAACACCTATTACAATAATTCGGTGCTTTATCTTATCTTGAATTGTGACAGGGGATTCACAGACCTAGTCCTTGCTGGTACTGAGGGACTCAGCAAGGAGCCCCAGACTGATGATACCAGACAACTGGACTGTGTGACTTTGGGCCCAGTGCTGAGAGCAGCCTGGTGGAGCTTGGCTCTCCCGAATCCCTAGCTCCACGTAGTGCTTCCAACTCTTAAGTGACATTCTGAAATGCAGTTCATTTCACTCCTCCCTTTTCTGCTCAGCTTTCTCCAACTCTCTTGA
This sequence comes from Mustela lutreola, assembly GCF_030435805.1. NCBI lineage: Eukaryota > Metazoa > Chordata > Mammalia > Carnivora > Mustelidae > Mustela > Mustela lutreola. Next base: position 5,846,601 of record NC_081292.1, on the reverse strand, counting down.
GATCAAATGGAAACTTCTACTTTCGAAATTTAGTTATGGGTAGTGCAAGTGATAATGGCAAGATCTGACTTTTTTTTTTTTTTTTTTTTTTTGAGAGAGAGAGAGCACACACTTAGGAAAGCAGTAGGGCAGGGGCAGAGGGAGAGGAAGAGAGAATCTCAAGAAGGCTCCATGCTCAGCATGGAGTCCCTTGCAAGGCTTGATCTCATGACCCTGAGATCCTGAAATCAAGAGTTAGGCTCAACTGACTGAGCTACCCAGGTGCCCCAAGATTTAACTAATATATTAAAAAGAAAAATACATATATATTTATTTATTTAAATGGGAGTGCCTAATGTACAGATTTTAATGCTTTGTCTTACTGGTATAGATCTGACTAAAGATAGTGTCTGGTCCTGGGAGGAACGAGAGCTAGAGGTAGCAAAATCTCAGCAATTAAGATCAGTATGAAAGCTCATGCAAAGAAATTCACAAACAGTATGTCAATATGTTAAATAAAGATGGGATCAGTCTGGTGTTCTCTCTATGTGCCTATCTACCAAGCAGCTCTCCTACAATGAAAATACACCATCTGAGTCTTGCTAAGGACATATTGAAATACATATTGGTTTTAAATGAAGATCTGAAATGGAAGTGGAAAATTCCTAGAAGTGGTGGACAGCAGAGATGACAGCTTAGTGACCCTCAGGATTTGAGAGTTGAACACTTAAATGGGGTATGAACTCAGAGAGGTTGGGACCTCGAGAGTATCTCTGACACTTGCAGAATGAGTCAGTCAGAGAGGACAGACTGTACTACAAATCTTGATCATCTGTGTCTGTGAATGTAATTTTTAGGAGGGTGAGGAAATTGGTCCTAATAACAACAATTTAGCCTAGAAAGTAGAATTTAAAAGGGAGTTGACCTTTTGAATATGAGCCAGCAGAAAAAGCTTGAAGGAGGTTTGGTGTGTTCACTGATGGGAATAATTTCAGTTCACGTATCATAGAGTTGTGGTTAGAATGGCATTAAAGAATATATACAATGTATATTGACAGTATTATCACAATAAACTATGTTGCATGCTGAACTATGATTACACTTCTTTCTTCTATACAGTTGACCTTTGAAAAACGTGAGAGTTCGGGGTACCAACCCACTCTGTGTGGTTGACAATCCCTAAATGACTACTGGCTCCCCCCAAACCTGACTGCTAATAGCCAATCGTTGACTGGAAGCCTTCCTGAAACATAAACAATCCATTAACACATATTTTCCATGTATAGGTACTATATGCTATATTCTTATGATAAATTATGCTAGAGAGAGGAAAATGCTACTAAGAAAATTACAAGGAAGAGAACACACATTTGCAATACTGCACCGTACAAAATCTGCATATAAGTGGACCAGCGTGGTTCAAACCCACATTGTTTGAGGGTCAACTGTAATTTAAACAAATTTTCCTGGAGTTTTTGCTTTTTTGTTTGCCTGTTTTCTTTTCAATGTTTTGGTCACTCATCTCAGCTGCTCACCTGCTGTGGCAGAACCCTCAGATTCCTCTCACTGGCTGTTCGCAGGGTGCAATCTGACAGTACCCACCCTGTCCTTGCGATGCCCCTGCAAACCCTGGGACCAGCTCTTGAACTCCAGGCCAGTGTCGCCCTGGGGCACCCCACCTCTGCCCTGGAACTCCTTCCCTTCCTTACATTTGATCTGTAATGTCTGTTTCCCACTTGTCAGGACTTTGATTCTTTACCCTTCTTAGGGCAATGGATTACCTAAGTGTTATTGATACTGTGTAATAAGAAGTGATTCCTTGGGACTTTATGTAACTTTTCTGTTTTCCCATTTTATTTTGATTGAATGTACACTTTTATGCTGGGTGGAAGCTTCCTTCTGAATTTTAAAGACGTTACTCAAATGACCCCCACCTTCTAGTGTTATTATGTCTGATGCCATTGTGACACTGTAGAATATTAAACACATTTTTAAACTTCTCTCTATAAAAGTTCATTTGTTTTTTAATTTTTATTTTATTTATTCATTTTTCTAAGGAGGCTCCATGCCCTACATGGGGCTTGAACTGACAACCTTGAGATCAAGAGATGCTTGATCTACAGACTGAGCCAGCCAGGTGCCCCAAAAGCTTACTTGGCTTTTTAAAAAATAAATGTTGTTGGTTTTTTTTAAGAGTTCCATTCTTGCTTTATGTTCTATAATCCTTTCCCATTTTTTCAAGCATGATCATTTATTAACTGCAATATTTATTTTTCATGTTTTCAAATCCCAAAGTGCTAATTCTCTTATTGGTTGAATTTCTGTATTTTTAGCATTTTAGAGATACTGTGTCTTAAAATTACTTCCAATTATAATTATGTACAACTTTTCAGCAGTGGTTATTTTACATGTGAGGGTTCTCTGGGCCCTCCTTTATCAATGGGTTCTTTCAAAGCACTGCCATCCTCTATTTCTTCAAGTCTCTTCAAGTTCTCAGAGCTACTAGGTCAGTTTCCATTTCTGGATGTGGGGTTAGGACACGTTGTTTGGTATAGCCAGCATACATTCAAACTATTTGCGTGGCAGGACTGATGCCGTGACTCACTTCTTGGTACTATTTTGTCTGAAAGACTTGGCTTCTTTCCTCCCATAGGTATTATAATCACAGATACCCATCCTTGGGGCCTGTTTCTTTATATTAAAGTTCCACGGATTGCTGTAGTATCATTACTTGTTTATTAATGTCTTTTATACCTCATTCAATACCTGGCATCTAGAACTTCTTTCTTTTGACTCCTGCCATGCGTTTTGGGGAGGTAGGGTTGGGGAGAGAGGCTGTATGGTGTCTACGTATTTGTTGTAGTCCTTCTCATCAAATCAGTGTGCCCAGTTCTTTGAAGTTGGATCTGTTCTTTAGGGCCATGCTTGACCTTCTTACGTTCCACAGAAGCTTTTGTGGCACTTTAGAATTTTCACTAGAATTTCTCGGTTATTCCACACATTCCTATGTCCCATACAACCACACATCTGATTACATATTGTTCCCAAGAGTAATTTTTTTTTTTGCTAAAAACTGTAAATTGCTTTAAAAAGAATCATCTGCCCTAATCTTAAACCCAAAATGACAATGAGGCTGTCTTGAAACCGGAGAATTCTTTTCTTCATCAAGGAAGTTTGGGGGGAAAAAAAAAAGACCAACAGAACTGTAAATTTCTAATCTAAAAATAAAGCCTTACATCATACATCACATTCCAGTATATGAAATACATTCACCTTCACAATAAACTTTCTGAGCCAGATTTCATGATTTAATTTTACATATTAAGTAACCAAGACTCAAGGAGGCACAGGTCCGAGGTCCTTCTGCTCAGTATCTTTGTGATTTTATATTCCCCAGACTGTTTCTTTGCTTCTAAATTGAGGCTGTTGTAAAAACCCAAAGAAGCATTGTATGTACAGTTGTTTTGTAAATGGCTGTGAACAACGATAATAGTAACAATCCAAGATATCAGAACCCCACCTAGACAGAGAAACCAGGTTTTTTTGTAACTTGTTTATAAATCATTGTCTTATCTTGGTTAATTGCCATAGTGACTGTCTTGACCAGGCGACCCTAATGCGATTTTTATGGCTGACCAACGCATTCTAAAGCACTTGGGCTACCGTAATCTCTCTCAGTCTTTCTTATTTATCAAAAAGGGGGAAAATGACATCATCTCTTTGGTCCTTAGGTTTTTTTGTTCCCCTAGGCAGAAGCCTGTCTTGTCCTGCCAGTCTTGATCTCTGTGTGGTTTTATAGCTCTTTCTTCTGGGCTCTCTGCTGCCTTTGTTATGATTCTCCTTCTAGCTGGGTCTCTACTGTGACAACGAATGAGTGAATTGAGGTTATTAGTCAGTTCATTTCAGGCAGAAATATCTCCACTATACTTGCCTGGGATAGCTATATAAGCCCTTCTGTATCGTTAGAAAAGCAGAAAACCATTTCAAATTGAAGTGCAATTAGAGTCAGTATACTTTAAAGCAAGTGTATTTACATGTAGGCTAATTAAAGAAATCTTTAAAGAATTCAACATTACAGATGGTACACAGAGGAAAAATGTATACTTGGGTATACCTCCCTTTCTCTCTTTTTCTCTCAATGCAAAATTTTACAATAAACACATCTTCATTTATAGAACTGTCTCAAGTTGTTATGGCAACTGGAATTCGGGGTCAAGCAGAGAATGAATTGTTACCATTGTTCCCTGAGCCTGGAGAAATAGAGTTTTAACATCTATATGAGCTTTGAACATCATTGAAAGAGAGAAAGTGTACTTTAGTGCCCTGGATTCCATGTCTATAGACTTTCTTCTCTGACAAACTTTATTGCACTTTAGAACGTCAGTCTTTTTTCAATCAAGCTTGCTCTGCAAAAGATCCAACAGCAAGTGATTTACACTTAATTTGCTTGCCCTGAAGTCATTTCTGCTGTCTCACGGGAATGTCCATTTACTTACCACTCAGGTAGGTAATCTTTAATGATCTTGGAGATATTTCAAATAGTTTCTACATCTATAAAATGGCTCTGATGAAACATGACCCCTTAGAAAGATTAGAATGATAAAAGTACATAATGCAAGAACAAGTTTTTGGAGAATGATGAACAACTATAAAGATGCATTCCATGTATAATTTTCAATCTTTTATGTATTCATCCTAAAAATATGGACTATGTAATTAATATGTGCCAAGGCACACAGGAACACACACACAAAATTAAGATTTTGTTCTCAAGAGCTCAGGGTCCAGCTTAAAAAAAGAAAAAAAAATCCATTATCAAAGTATGTGCAGCGTACTCTGGCCATTCACAGAGGAGAGTGTTTCACCCTCTGCTAAAGAAGTATTTGTTTCTTCTTTTGAATCTGCTCATGTTTTCTTGGTCTCCGCTCTGGTTCTAGGGGGGGCTGTGGCTGTGGCACACAGTTCCACGCTGGGTTGGCTCACTTTTCACAAAGAGCTTCCCTTTTCAAGTCTATAATATGTTCTTCCAACTTTCTGCCCTGGAGTGTCTCTGATACCATAGCTTGGGAAGTAAGGTGAATCCTGCTCAGATATACTTGCACACAGAGTTAGAGTTCAGGGGAGTTCACATACCCTGGGGCAACCCCCCAAAAAGGGAGTCAGGAACAGATAGATAAGTTGTTGGCAAAAACACCTGCCTCCTGTTCTCTGGGATTTACTCTCAGATGGAAGCTACACCTATGGATGTATTTGCTCAGGCTCTGCATACAGAGAGAATCAGAGTTAAGGCAATTGGTTCCAGGAGTCAACCCAGAAAGCCCATCTCCAGGGGAGATCCTGTGACTAGATCAACGACCAGTGAGATGACAATCAAGATAATATTGTTCAAATGAGTGGGGTGGTGATAACCTGGCTTGCACATTTTGGCATCATAATTACAAAGACTCTCATTTGTGGCAAAACTAGGATGGGATCTAGGTGGAAGGGAGAGGAGATGATTATGGGGTAGCTCCAGCGTTTGAGCTATCTACAGCAATGATAACCAGTAGGCTTTGAGGTTGTCCAGCTGGGGTGTGCTGTTTTGCGAGTCTTGCAAAAAGGAAAGGAAAGGTTGAGGTCAAAGAAGTGTCATCTTAGTAAACTCTGCAAAACCACATGGTCTATTAAATACCATTTAAAGATCATTTTCATATAAAGAAATTCTTATCTCCTGCAGTCACAGGAAGAGAGTGTGGTTAAATAAAACCTAACTTCCAATTAATAATGGTGGAAGGAATTTTGAAAGCTTTAGCTAAACACCAGCCTGGGAATTACCTCTTGCAGAAGTGGGATGGGTCTTGCGAGACAGAGTACATATAGCAAACCAACTGTTGGCTTAGAGCCCTGTCTCGCTCACTGGTGGAATTGATGGGTGGGGTCCCAAAGGGCTGGACCGGCATCAGTCTGCCCCTTCCGCACTGTTCAGTGGCCCCGGGAAGTCTGCTCTTCTTTTCCATAACCTCAGGCTCTGTTGATTTAGAAATCTTTGTGCTGGTGGGCGAATTTCCACAAAAGGACACAGGGGTTCCACAACAATTGGGGCTACACACTAGCTAGCCTCAGAGCATTTGGGGTTCCCCGGGCCTGTGAAACAACAGATAAGGGATTACACTGAGGTGGGGAAATGAAAACAATTGCAGGAGTGAGCGACACCGTGATGCCCCGAGGGCTCTGTCTGAAGCCAAGAGGTGTTCTGTGTTGACAAGTGGTGAGTGAGCAGCTGCTGCTTTTATGACCAGCAAGAACCAGGCAGCCACGATGGGAGATCCATCAGGAACGGCTCAGCCATCGGGCACATAACCTAGAGAAGCTAAAAGGTGAAGGAAATATAAAGCGGGTTATAGCAGCAAGATAATGAATTTTAATTATAGCCTTCGTCAGTGGAGAGGGTGGTTTGTTTCATTAACCTGCCTGTATTCAGTCATTTTTACGGATTTGCTGTTGTCGCCACCCGGACAACTCAGTGAAACAGTAGACTAAAAGTAGGGCGCACATGAGCGGAACCAGGGTGGACAACATGGGATCCTTCCAAGGCATCACCTCACATCCTCATCCGGGCCTCACCGCTGTTCCATCTGTGGCCCCAGCATATGGTTCTGTTATCGATGTTGAACCACACTGCATGGGCCCTGTTCAGCTTCGAATCTCTTGCTCACTTCCTGGGTCTCTTCTGCTATCACAGCATTGGACATCAGTGCCACAGGCTTGACATTCGAGCACCCCCAGCCAAAACATATGGAGAAGTGAATGGCCCCAGAAGCAATCCTTGTTTTGGTCTCAGGAGACAATAAATGCCTCTCCCTGTCCTTTCTTGGACAGACCATTTGGGGAAAAATTCCACGTGTTACTCAGAAGATGTTGTTCAGACCAAGCTTCTCAGAGAATAGCAGTGACCATCTCATTAACACATTCTTAAAGTGGTTTTTTTGTTTTGTTTTGTTTTGTTTTTACATTAGGCAGTGGACTCCTACTCTCTGGGATTACTTCCCACACAAAAGTCTTTGCCATAGGCTGTGCCTCGTGGGAAGCAAATATTGAAAGTGTCACAAAATAGTGATTATCAATCAGTCCTGAAAAATGGGGAAAATAATGTCCAAGCTCTTGAGCAAAAATGAGGGGAAGACAAGACCGTTGGGGCATGATAAGCAGACACAGGAATAAAGGAGCTTATCTATTCACGCTTCAAAAAAAGTTGGGGCACCTGGGTGGCTCCGTGGGTTAAGCCTCGGCCTTCAGCTCAGGTCATGATCCCAGGGTCCTGGGATCAAGCCCCACATCTGGCTCTCTGTTCAGCAGGGACTGCTTCCCCTCTCTCTCTCTGCCTGCCTCTCTGCCTACTTGTGATCTATCTCTCTCTTTGTCAAATAAATAAATAAAATCTTAAAAAAAAAATAAGTCATCAGTAATGGAGAAATTTAAGTCATACACATGCAGAGTCAAGTCCACAAGCATGTTTAAGGGTGACTCACTAGAGTCCTTTTTCAAGGGATGCATCGGATCCGTTTTTCATTACCCGAGAAGGCATTGTTCCCATGACGTGGCTCGGCAGAGTTTAGATTAGTGTCACCGAACCGAATCTGTGTAAGGGCTAGGTTGGTAATACACATAGTTATCTTGTCTAAGTGGAGATTCTAAAAACGCTGGAGGTCACCCATCACTGTTGAAGTGGGCGGTGGCTACGCTGAAGCTGATGGTTGCCTCATGAGAAAGGAGGCAGATACTTCAAATCTATAAAGTTCTTTCCTGATGTTGTTTTCACATTGCTCTAATCTGATGTGGGAATTCAAGTTTATTGACAGGTGGGTCTTTTCTGCTCTCTTTTTAAGGAAGTAATTATGACAAAAAGAAAAAAAAAAAAAAAAAGACAACCAACAACATGCCTGTGTGCAACACCTGGCCTGCATTTGCATCTTCTTGCTGGGCACTGATGTCTTTGCATTTTACATGTCCCATCACCACCTGCTGCTGGGTTCCCTGAGCTTCAGCCTTTTGGGCTGAGCAATCAGCAGCAAACATGGGCTTAGGAGACCTGAAGCCACATCCCAACAATTCCTGTCTCTTTGTGAGTCTAAGACATTGGATGTCTCTGAGTCTCTGTTTACTCTTTTACATCATACTCCAACAATAACTTTTTTTTCCCAGTGTTGTTGAAAATTAGACAAAATAATAAACCTTAAAGTCATTCACTTAACATATAGGTGGACATAAATAAACACCATTACTATAATAATTCTGTGGGTCTAGATAGAGGCTAAAATGGAAAGATACCTTTCAGTTCTGAGTTCAGATCCTAACAATAAAACACATGTATGTGGAAAATACAAATACTAAAATAATGTAAGATTGAAGTCATAGACACTAAGCTTCACATTCATAGCATGGATTCAATAACTTGCATACAATCCCTTGCACAGCTTTTTGTACAATGATGGTAGATAGTATTATTCATAATATTTCAAATAATTATCCCATGATTGATTGATTTGCCCATCAGTTGTATATAGTTATTCCGAAAACCTTTACTGGGGCCTGTTACGTAAATATGCATTCATCCTGAATTCAGACAAGTGGTCACAGTTACCCTTCCTTCTGCCCTCTGCACGTCACACCTCTCTAGTTCCTAGTTCTAGAAATACTGCTTACAATGCTGTCCTAGGAGGGAGTGTTCTTACAAGTGCAACATGACGATAAACATTTTTATAATATGTATGTTCGTGTTGGCTACCACAAGCACATCAGGAGAGACAAACTCAGGAGCTCTGCATGGTCCATATGCTGCTTTTCCCAGTTATGGCCATATCCAGGAGGTTCAGGAAGGTAATATTCCACCTGAGGGTTCAGAAGCGGGGGTCGTTGGTGAGACGTTGCAGTAGCAAGGGCAGATAATTCAGTGGTGCTTGCAGTCCTATTAAATTGCTATCAGTTTAGAAGAATAAGCTTAATTAGCGGGGTAAATTAACTGCAAAACCTTAACCTGTTGGCCTCAAGCATTTCATTAGCTTCAATGTTAGTGAGAGTTCTCTTTACATCCAGCGCTATAAATTGAGAGACAGTAGCCAGGCTTTCAGGAGATCCTACTTACTCTAGGTTTTTGTTTGTTTGTCTTGTTATTTATTCAACGCCCTTTAAACATGGGAGCACTTCTAATAAATATATTCATGGAATAATTTAATTTGGTTCAAAGTAACTATATGGTTCTACTTTGCTAAGCTCCAAAATTAACACAATGTGGAGTTATTTAGTTGTTCAGCTGATGATGAAAGGCAATGAAGAACATGTTCTTGGGAATCGTTCCAAATTTCAACTTCACTCATTTAGTAGAATAATATGTTGGCGTTTTTAAATATAAAAAATAAAATGACATTTATTGTTTTTAAATCTGTGAATATCCCATCAAAAATCAAAATAAACACGGCATAATTGTTGTGTCTCAAAGATCCATGGAGACAGTTTTCCTCCTCCTCCCAGAAACAATCTGCTGGTGTCTTCGATCATGCTTTTTGGTCTGGAGTTCCCATCTCTGGTATATTATTTTGTCATTCCACAGCAGTAGCTAGCAAATCTTTTAGCCCCCACCAAGTTCTAGGCTTGGTGCTCAGTGCTAGAGAATCAAAAGTGAGTAAGATTTTCTTGTCATAGAATAGCCTCATTGATGAAACAAATATATATTCAGGAATTTTGTATTAATGTCTTCACTTCAAATATACTTATGTAAATGAGAATGTTAGAACACTGAAACATTGCTTGGAGACAGGATGAAGCTTTCACAGAACTTTGGTGTTGTATATTAAAGGAAGTCCTTGCATTTATTATGTGAACGGAGGAGTTATGAGAGCTCAGACAAAAGGAACCCCTGCAAACCCACTGAGAACTTAAATACTCCCATCATTTGAAGTCATTGGAGCTTTAGAAATTTCCATATGCTTTCCGGAAGCCCACAGTAGTTGAAATGCTGCAAACTATGTGCTCTGCTGATGAGTTCGATTCTGAAAGGAATGGGAGCCACTGAAAATATTAAACATTGAATTATATGATTATATTTGCAGCTTATAGTGGTTTCCCATTAGTATGGGACATGGAATCCAGAATGGTGAGAACTAAGGCAAGGAGAAGAGCTATGGGGTATCCCCAAAATCTAGAGAAACAATAAGCATTCTGAGGTAACCGTTGTAACAGGGGTGGATATGAGATAGGGAGGAATTATATTAAATAGAAAAAAAAATTAGTAGAACCTACTTGGTTCTAATTGGGGTTAAATAGGAGAAATCTAATGCAACACCCATATTTCTTGTAGAGTTAATCAAAATAGATAAGGAAGTAGCATGAGTTGGGGGACTGGGACATGATGGGGCTTGCAACATGCTCACACAGAAGAATCTGTGCAGCAACCAGCCTGGTGGGGGACGTCTAGGAAGTGGCATAGAAATGTCTGACAACAGTTAAGGATGCCGTTCTAGCATTGCGCCATGCCCTGGTGTCATTCCCCCAGGTGGGCATGATGAGCTCTCTGTGGAACGCAGGTACTTCCTGGGAAGCCAAGAAAGGTAGGTCAGGGTAGAGGATGTAGTGAGAGGAGCCACGGTGTGAAACGTAGGAGAACACTTGGAACCCCTGAACTGCCTCCAGATCTTTTCCACGAGAAACGGTCTCTCTCTTTAGCATCTAACAATAATTACATGCCAATAAAATTGACAGTATTTTAAATTTTAACCTTGAATTACAGTCACTTATTGCACATCTTGTCTGCTTTATTGGCTTTAATGCACAGGGCACGGATGAGGAAAAGATCCATGACCATTTTCCCTTCTGTGTTTTCAGTGTTTCACCCATTTTTTGTTTTTTTCTTAACAATCGTCCCTGCTCAGTGAATATATTGTAAAGTCACAATTAAGCCGATTATTAGCATATGATACAAAAGGAAGTAAATCCCCTCAAAGGAGAAGGGGGATCAAGTGGATCATGGAGATGACAAATGGCTTTTAGGATTAATGCTATAGTGGGTGAGGCAGTGTTGTAGCATGAAATTTGTGAAGACGGTAGACCTTCAAAGTTCTCTCCAAAATAAAATAAGACAAACCAAGAGTACGTGAGGTGATGGATATGTTAGTTCAATTACGTTATGGGGAAAACACTTGCATGGTGAATAGGTATATCAACTCGTCATGTACATCGTAAAATTCTCACTATTTTGTGAATGTGTATGTATATATACATATATGTAAAGCTGGAAAACAATGAACACTCCTCCCACCCCCAAAGCAAGAACAAAGAAGAGTATCGCTGGGACAGCGACTTGAACGAAGCTGCGAGGGGACTTCCAAAAGCAGGGCGGAGTGGAGGGCATTCTGGAGACTAGCCCCCGAGCCTGTGTTGAGTACAGTGGGTGCTCAGGGGAGCAGAGGGCAAGTCATGGTCCCCTCCCCAGGCCATTGCCTATCTACGAAGAAGGAAACAAATGAGAGTCAGAAAGAAAGCCTATGCCATTGTGGATTCTACTGTAAGGCACAGTTTCTGTGTACCAAAGCATCAGGAGGGTAAGACGAAAAAAAAAAACTTGACAGTCTCCTGAGTAATGCAGTGTGCGTATGTGTATGTGTGTTTTTGTGAGATAACATGATGTCATACTGGATTACCCCAATAGCTTTTGCATCCACTGTAATTTTGGTCTGTATATCTGTCTCTGAAACCTTTTGGTCCTCATTTGAGGGATAAATGCAATGACATCCAGAGAGGAAATCACTTGTCCAAAGTCACACATCTGATAAATTTGTGATCCGGGATATAAATTGTCGACACTGGGAGCCTGATCTAGCCCTCCAGAGAGTTTTCTGCCACGAGGCCTTAGTAACCAGCACACTGGCTCTGAAGCATCTCCCTACCAGGAACCTGCTCCAAGCCTCTTTGCATGGCTGTCTTCTAATAATTAGCAGGGGAAAGTGTCCCAGAAAAGACATATGGTGAATCCAGGGAGTCCGCGGGTGAGAACAGCTTGCCGGACGACTGCCGCAGCTGCGGCGTCTTTGGAGTTGCACCGCGCTTGCGAGGGGAAGGCTGTTGTGATAGAGGCTGAATGCTTAATAAAGGCATGGCTTAGCTCAGAGCAGCACCCAGGGCTGTGAAGAATCTGTTTTGAAAAGACCTCCTGTACGTCACACCTGTCTGCTTCATTCCTGGCTTTCTTGTTGGCAAGGCAATTTTGCAGAAACCTATTACTTTCTTTATTGTCAGTCTAGGTCCTGTCAAGACCTAGCAATATATCCATGTCCTACATGTTTCCCCATTGTCCTAAAGACCATCGAAGTTTAAAGCAAGAGAGCACTTTACCGTCAGCCCCTTTAATTCTCGAATTTTCTGATGGAGAAGCTGAGATCAAGACTTATTATCTGAAATATGCAAGTCACAGGTGTTGCTAATGAAGAAGCCCTGGTGATATTGATAAAATATTTGTGTTTAAAACAACTTCAAAGGTGATCTAGAGAAATTGCCTCCTGAGTGTAACATTTATTTACTCTTAAGATAAAAAGTTTCTGAATGATGACCATAAACATGATCTTAATTCAATTTAAGACATTTTACTGAATATATACCCTGTGTCAAACTCTTTTTATCATGACTGGAAATTCATAAATGAAATGCCATGACCTCTGATGAAATCCCCACCAAAACCTGGTACTGACACAAAGAGACAGAGTTAGACAAACATTATTTTTATAAAATGTCATAGGGCTATAGGATTTGACAAATCAAAATACATTGATACTAAAAAAAAAAAAAATACATTGATACTGAAACTTTTACTTGGCTAGTACATATTTTTTTAAAGATTTTATTTATTTATTTGACAGACAGAGATCACAAGTAGGAAGAGAGGCAGACAGAAAGGGAGGAGGAAGCAGATTCCCTGCTGAGTAGAGAGCCCGATGTGGGGCTCGATCCCAGGACCCTGAGATCATGACCTGAACTGAAGGCAGAGGCTTTAACCCACTGAGCCACCCAGGTGCCCCAGTTAATACATATTTTTGATAAAAACAGGTAATACCTAAGACAATGAAAATTTTCTAGCCCACTATGATGCAAGACATCTGGGCACCAAAACAGAAATGTACTTATAGTTAGTGAGATATATCTCCCCAATACTATGTTTCTTTTTATGTATGTATGTATGTATGTATGTATTTGAACCACTTACACAAAAATCATCTGATGAGCATTCTTGTGAGTCAACAATTGGTATAAGCAAATGATGCCATTTAATATAAACATTTTTAAGGGATGAACCATTCAATGCTCTAATTTGATTACAGAAAAAGGAAGAAGAAGCTCTTTATCTATATTGTATTGTGCCTACTGGGAGGTATGTCTCTAAGGACCCCAAAATATGTAATTAGAGGGGAACGTTGCTTGAATAATTTTTTGTTTAAGGAAAAGTACTAATATCTGCACTTTTTAAGAAAACAAAGCACTGTCCACTGAAAAGTGTAATGGGGAACTATGTATTCAGCATAAGAAACGTAGTTTTGAAATGTTTAGTCAGGTTCAGAAGGACTTTTTTGTCAATAGGAATAGAATTCTGATTTGGGTATAAGAGAGTTTATTGGGCTATTTTTCTTCTTTTTTAAAAAAATATTTTATTTATTTATTTGATGGAGAGAGACAGAGAGATGGAACACAAGCAGGGGGAGTAGGAGAGGGAGAAGCAGATTCCCTGCTGATTAGAGAGCCGGATGTAGGGCTCTATCCCAGGATTCTGAGATCATGACCAGAGCTGAAAGACAGATGTTTAATGACTGAGCCACCCAGGCACCCCTCAGGTTATTTTTCTATTAATTTCTTCATAGTCCTTTCTCAAGTACAATAAAGGATAAGTATTTGCATTGGTCTAGGAATTTTTAACTTTCCAAATCTCTTAGTAATGCATTTCTTGGTTAAATAGCTTCTGACATATGGTAATTAAAAGTGAGTTTTCTAAAAATATACATGTAAGCTTTTATTTTCTACTTTCTTCTTTTGGAAATGTAAGTACACATTAATGTATTATGAGCCGAGTATGAAAAATCTCATAAATACCAATATTACATTCTTCCCATCCATTTTTTGTTATTCCTCATCTGACTAGCTTTCTAAGATATGGATTTGAGGAGATGATTTTTCTGTTATTGATGATGGCATAGAGGTAATGCTTTATGTTGTTACCTGTTTTTCTTTCTCTTTATCTTATTCTGTGTAGCTTAATTAAATTTTGCCTAGGGGAATTCTTGTTTTTTATATGCAACTCCAAATGTTTCTTTTTTCTCTCATACTCACATTTACTTGATTTCTGAAACAAAATAACAGGGCCTATTGTTCAGGATTTTCTAGAATATTTAAAGAATCAGAACCATGTCCCATTTTTCTCAACCTGAGAGCTATTTGAGACTAACCCTAAACCAAATGAGAGTCTTTACCAATTTCTGTTTCTTCTCTAATATTCCTAAATAAATAAGACTTCTTTCTTCCTTAAGATCAAGATTCCTGGATAAATGTAAGCCTTTTTTTTTTTTTTAATTTGATATCATCATTGAGAATTTCGTTTGAACATTAAAACACAACTTTTTGTTCTTTCTTGGCTAATTTTTTTTTTTTTCATCACAAGCATGCTATTTCAACTAGACAAAGGGTCAATTCGAATTTAGACTTGAAATTGTTCATTACAATCAGATAGCATTTTAGTTGTAAGTGGTGAGAAGAATAAGCTCTCTAGATCTGGGGGGGGATGGCTGATAGATTAGTTGAATATTTATATTAATTTGCAAGCAAGCACCTTTCTCAAGCCCTGCAAACATTACATTCAGTCATAGACCCAATATTCTTTCAGCAAACTATGTGAACCTTTGCAGAAGGCAATGCTCTGATAGACAGTCCGTGATTTACGAGTATATGGCATCCTGATTGTAATCTAAACTGTATCTCCACCCACATGCATAGGTTCTTTGATGGCTTGCAGGAAATCAATAATTAAAAGGGAATTAAATTCAATGGAATCCAGCAAGTCTCAGATATAGATAGATATAAAATTATGGGTGTATAATTTATAACTGTTATTTATAATTCATTCATATATTATACATATATAATTTTAACATGTTAACCATAAAACTCATAAAAGAATTTATATTTAAGAAATCAGAATGCTAACATTATTTCATTTAATCCTTTTAGTCATCCAGAAGAGTTAAGGGTTCCTTCTCTCTTATAAAACTCAGGAAACTGATCAAAGAATGGAAGAGTTGTCTTGAGGGTCACACAGTTAGTAAATCATGCACTGGATCTAAATTCCGAATTCCAGCTCCCCACGTTCCGAAGCAGAGTTTTGGTCCGTGCTGCATTTCTGGTTCAGACCAGAAAATCAGTGTGCACAGACTCCATGGGCATCCACAACATGGAATACAAGCTTCTGAAAACTGTTCTGGCTGTCCTTCAGTTGAAGTCTCTGATGGCCTGAAGTAGTTAACAAAGCTTCCAGAGCTGACTTACTTGGAAAGGTGAAGAGGTGTGAGCCTCAGGAATGCCAGTTTTTATATACGGCCACCACTAAGGCACACATGTTCAGTGGGAATGAATCACGAGGCATTCAGTTGAACAGAAAGGGAAAAATAAAAGTTTACTGAGACATTTATTTCTTTCGAGTTCTTACTTTCTTTTACTTCCACCATGACGTGTAATTCTTCTTCTGTATTTATTATGGACTTCTGTTATGGCCAAATTTATTTCATTTGTTTCCTTTGTGTTCATAACAGTTTCCTGCTCTTTGTTTGTAAGTCTCTCTTCCCTTCCCTCTCCTTTTTCTCTTCCTAAAATCTTCTTGATGTAAAAAGATGCAAAAAGATTGGAGAGAAAAAACAAGTGATTCTTAAAGGAGAAAGGAATTGGCCACCAACCATGGCTGTAGCTTTTGCCTTTGCCGTGTTGAAAACCAACCAGGGTGTCGATCTGTATCAAAATGACTGACCTAGGGTTGGTTTGGCAGGGTACTACTCTTACACGTGAGCTAAAAGCATAAATACAGTGTCACTCACAGAAATCATATATTTTGTTTGTTTTAAGAGTTGATAATACTGTATAGTTCTATAGCTATGATGACACCAGACCTAAATAACAGTATTTGTAACACAAATATAATTAATAGGAAATTCATTAATAATAGAGTGATTATCATTCAAGATGTTATTTCTAGTCCAGACGTGCTTTTACCAACCTCCTTCCAAACAACATACAATATAGTGTCATCTACAAGGAAGGAAAAGTAACTGCTATTTAGAGACACATCTGGGAATTCCCAGCCAGTGCCTTTTTTATGACTAGCAAACAAGATATAGAAGAAGAACATCACCCAAAGAGAAGAGAGATCCCAGATATATGAGACTTAGCCAAGTAGCATTTAGGTAAAATGGTAAGTACCTTCTTTTATTTTTTTTTTTCCTGTCCTGTGTCCTATAGACTTGTCACTAACAAGAAAGAGTGTAAACTAATAATAATATTAATAATAAGTGGTAAATACTTGTAGGAACTTTAAAAGATTAATATATAAAATGTATATACATCACGATAGACGATTAGTGCTGCAATAAAGACGAGCAACGGACACCAACAACTAAAAAAAGAGAAAAAAATAATCCCAGAGTAGAATTTAAAACAATGAAATTTTCAGTTACACACCTAGCAAAGCTTTGTAAATATTGATTTTTAAGTAAATTACTGTGCATTGACTCATTCTATATTGATTTGTGTTATGCTATAGGCCACATACATCCTCAGATTAGACTATTATAAGGCCAATAAGGGTGATATTTTAAAGGATTCTTAGTACTATGCCTATATACTCACAGAAGCGTAGTTAGTAAAATAATAATATTTAACATTTATTCAAATTGTACGTGAGTAATTACTTGTACAAACAAACTTAATGTATTTTTTAAATTCTCAAAACTGTGGCTCAGATATAACAAGCAGCTGCTTAAAGTTAACACAGGAAGACAGTGAAGAAGCAAGAATGTAAAGATCTTCCTGACTTCAAAGTCCACAGTCTGTCTTTTTCTTTTTCTTTTTTTTAATATTTATTTATTTATTTTAGAAAGTGAGAGAGAGAGCACAAGTGGGAGAGGCAGAGGGAATCTCAAGCAGTTTCTCCCTGAGCATAGAGCCAGACCCGGGGCTTGATCTCATGACCCCAAGATCATGACCTAAATGGGGAACCAAGAGTTGGTTGCTTAACTGACTGAGCCAGGCAGGCAGGCACCCCCAAAGTCCATTTTTAAATGCCGATATACTTCTTTCTGTATTAAGTGTATGGGTAGTCGAGATGTGACTTTATATTCTTAGGTTGAGAGATCACACACGTACACACACACACACACACACACACACACACGACTAAGTGTTTGGATTATTGGTAGTGATTATATTCCACATTCTGCTTTTTCACAATAAATATGCATTGATTTTATAAGTGACACATTTAATGATTTTGTGAGCCACAAGAGAGAAAGTATTACAAGTTAGACAAGAGACCTCCAATTTCCCTGCCTCTTTCTTGGAGGTCACACTGGAATCCTAGATGACAGAAGAGAAATCATAGGCAGCTATGGTCTGCTCAGGACTTGCAGAGGGGCCACTCCCAAGTGCTGTAGCACCTGGCATAGTTGGGATGCTAGAATGAGGAGCAGGCCCTGCGGTGGACAACTGGACGGCAAGGATAGGGGTTTGTAACTAGAGCACCCGGCAACTGACAAGGCCACAGCACATATTAGGAATGTAATGCGTGACCTTCCCTTTCTGCCCATTACCCAAATCCCACTTTAGGAATTGCCTTATTAGCTGTTTGGGGCTGTGGTGAAATTCCTGACATTCTGGCAGTGGGATGTGGAGAGAATAGATAACAGGACGGGGCTGGAAACTGACAATTGTTAACTGAGTCCTATTTGCAGGAGCTGTGCTGGTACATTTCAGAGGCATCATCTCATTGAAGCATCATAAAGGTATTACGCATCACACTTTACAGATTGGAGAAGACAGGTTCTGAAGGATAATGGATGGCCCAAGATGTCCCAGCTCGTGCTGGGACTATGTGTTCTCACCTCATTTTCCCTAGAACCCATGTGGACCTCCCCTGGATTTTTCTGCCTTTGTGCCTCACCTCCTTATGTCAGAGAAATAATAATCTCTGACTTCAATAGTAGTTCTTATGTGTCTTGTAGAAACAGGATGAAAAGAGGCTATACACAAAATTGATGGTTTTGTACTTCCTAACATAATGCTTGCATATAATAAAAATCACCAACTCTATTCCTCCCAAAGCTACTTTTCTTTGTATTTAAAATGATTTTCCACAATGCTAAAGATCTAGACTCTTGCCACTCAGTGTTTGCTCTGAGAGCCAGTATCATAGCCATTAGCTGCAAACTTGCAAGAAATGCCAGTGAAGCTGCATTTTATCCAGATTCCCTGTGATTTTTATTCACATAAAAGCTTAAAGCAGATACTGTTTTCTTTTCTTTCTTTCTTTCTTTCTTTTTTTAAAAATATTTTATTTATTTGACAGACAGAGATCACAAGTAAGCAGAGAGGCAGGCAGAGAGAGAGAGAGGGGGAAGCAGGCTCCCCACAGAGCAGAGAGCCTGACGAGGGGCTTGATCCCAGGACACTGGGATCAAGACCTGAGCCAAAGGCAGTGGCTTAACCCACTGAGCCACCCAGGCGCCCCTCTTTTTTTTTTTTTTTTTTAAACTGGTGTATTTCTATTTACCCAGATAGTTGGGCCTCATGTGTGACATTGCAACGTGGGCTTAGAATAATAAACTGATAATTATACTTAACACTTATTGGCTACTCACCACCAATGACAGATTCCAAGGTAACAACTTTACATGCTTTGTATCATATCATCTATGAAAAAAATTCCGTTATCTCCATGTTAGAAATGAACAGGATAAGTCTTTAGAAAGGTGCACCAACTATAAGTGGCAGAGCTGAGTTTTTGACCTTTAACTATCTCATTCCAGAAAGCAAACTTCTGACAAGTATATTTAATTGCATGCCCTAAAGGTTTTTACAACGTGGTGTAGAGAAAGACAAGTATGCCTAAAGCTATATTTGAAGGTTATCAAAAGAGCTAATTTAGGAGCATGCATGGCTGTGGTAGAAATCCATAATGAAATATGAGATGTTCCTGGAGATCGAGGGTAGTGTTCATGAAAGAGGAAATGTTTGACTTAGATGGTGCAGGTGAGGGCACCTCAGTCAGACCCATGTGTCCTGAGCAAAGGAATGCAGGTAGATTTCTGTAAAATGTACTTTCAAACTCATCATCTAAACTGTATGCTCTAGAAGGTACAAGGAAAGTCTGTTGTGGGTGAACCCAAAAGAAGCAACAAGAAATAAACAAGAAAATTAAAGAAATGTCTGGGCTTCCAGGAGCCTAGAATTTCTGTCTGGAGCACAGTCTAACTTGCCCCCAAATACAGGAGGTCGCTGCTCAGCACTGTTTAGGGGAAGCGTTTTGAAGTCTGGGACATTTATATCCTTTGGGTAAATGAATGTGAAAAGCAGATTATGCTGGGCCTTAAGTGGAAACGCAGGCGTGTGGGGTGTGCATTTGTTTAACAATGCCTGGGTGGGTCGTGGCTTTCCCAGCTGAGGACAATTTTAGCACATTAATCCATTCACGAGGCTGGATTCCTCATCCTGTGCTTGATTGCAGATCACAGATATTACACGATGGGCACCGCTGAATATGGAGGTGGACACGCTCCATGCCCACTGGGATCAAAACACACTTTTAGAATAAAAGCCTAGTACATCTCAGAGGTCCCATTCCATATTGAAAAAGAGCCAGTGCTCTTGGCTTTAATCCCGTGCTGTCAGCTGCAGTCCCAAAGCACGGCAGATCATAGAAACCTCTTGATCAAAGCCTCCAGTGGCTCAGCACTGACAACAGACTAAAACCAGTGTCCCAAAATCTCAGGACTCAGACACCCGTCAGCAAGTCCTGCTCACTCTGCCTTTCAAATATCCTAGATTCTAGCCACTGGTTATGGCCACCTCAGGAGCGACCCAAATAGTCCAAGCGCACTGAACCAGACCACCTTTCTCTCTCTGACACACACAAGCACACACACTTCTCTCTGCTTTTATTACGGGACACTTAAACAGATACCACCATGGATAGAATTTTTTTTTTTTTAAGATTTATTTATTTATTTGACAGACAGATCACAAGTAGGCAGAGAGGCAGGCAGAGAGAGAGGAGGAAGCGGAAGCAGGCTCCCTGGTGAGCAGAGAGCCGGACGTGGGGCTCAATCCCAGGACCGTGGGATCATGACCTGAGCTGAAGGCAGAGGCTTTAACCCACTGAGCCACCCAGGTACCCCGATAGAATTTTTGAAAATCCAGATATATTCATTGCCCATCTTCAGCAATTATCTGTTAATGGCCAATGTTATTTTGTCTATACCCACACCCACTTTTCTCCTTCATGCTTTTGTTTTTCTTTCTTTTTCTTTTTTTTTTTTTTTATCATCAAGGCTAGTGCTATACCAGTTTGCATGAAAACTTGAACACATACGTTTCTTTTTCTTTTTTTTTTTTTATTTTATTTTTTCAGTGTTCCAAGATTCATTGTTTATATACCACAACCAGTGCTCCATGCAATCCATGCCCTCCTTAATACCCACCACTAGGCTCACCCAACCCCTAATGCCTCCCCTCCCAAACCCTCAGTTTGTTTTGTCAGAGTCTACAGTCTCTCATGGTTCATCTCCCCCTCTGGCTTCCCCCACCTCACTTTTCCTTCATGCTTCATTTTAAATCAAATCTGAGATGTTGTATTATTCCATCCATAAAAATTTCATTATGTGTCTCTAAAAGACGAGGGATTTTCTTGTAAAACATAACTACAATGTTGTTTTGACACTCAAAAACAACAATCATTTTTTAATATTGTCATATATTCAGTGTTTGCATTTTCACAAATATTTGTATAAATAAATACCAATCTATAGATATATAGACCTATAGATAGATTGATATAGATATATAGATATATATGCAATATGATACAGTTTATTTAAATAAGTATCCAAATTGAAGTTGCTTGAAATGGCTAAGTGACTTTTAATCTGTAGGGTTGCCCTCTATACCCCTCTACTTTTTTCAGAGATGGTATCATTATTATGTCTTGGCATGGAGACCCAGACTTCTGTCACAGCCTCCAAACTGGAATTCCTGCTTCCATGTCCGTTCACTGCACCCTATTCTCCACCCAGAAACCTGAATTTCACAGAATTAATCTGATCAGTACTCTCCAGACTACACAGAGCTTTCCCATTAACAAATTATCTTGAAATTTCCTACTATGGCAATAATAATCCTATAGACCCAAATGGTACCTAGCGTTCCTTCATGACATAATTTTTTTTTTAAATTATTATTCCTTTCCAGCATGGCTATGGGACACTGAGAAAGTTTGGGTCTGTAATGGTCAAAGTAAGACTCAAGGAACTTGCCATGTCCTCTGCCCAGAAGACTCTACCTTTTATTTTCACATGATTGGCTCTCATCCAGGTTTGTCTTATCCTTTGCTTTTCCTTGAAAGCAAAGCCTGAGACATGGGCTTGTGTGTTGGTAGTTTAGTCTGGGATACCTTATCAAGGAATAAGGTGAGCTGGTGGTAAAAGTGAAATGTAGAGAAGATAGATATCAAGATGGTAGAGGAATAGGAGATCTTTGTTTTGTCTGGTCCCAGGAATTCAGTGAGATAACTATCAAATCATTCTGAACATGCAAACTCAAGCACACATCTAAGAAAAGATCTGCAATGCTACACATAGAAAAGCAACCACTTTCTGTAAGTTAGGAGGTGCAGATAATTGAACCCAAGGTGATATATAGAAACATAAACCAGGGAGGGGAGGACCTCCTAATGCCAACTACTGGAAAGTGATATAGCAGGGAAGCTCAAAATCAGAACTTTTAGAAGTCTGCTCTGGTGACGAATGTCCCTGTCTAAAGATGCTCAGGTGGTGAATTGTTGTGGAATCCTTAGTGGGACAGTGTGGTCCCAGGATCCCTGGGATCACAGGAAGATTAGGGGTGCCTGAGAGCAGCTGAATTCCCAGGTATCAGAGCCGGGAATCTGGCTGCAATTGGTGAGCCCAGGAGTAGGCTCTCAGCTTGGGGTTGCCTTAAACTGTGAAAAACAGCATAGTGGGCAACTGCTGTCTGAGCAGGGACCCAGAAAGTGGCAGAACCTTGTGAAACCCTCTTCCTCCCCTGGGAAGAGCAGTGTGGGTGTACACCACAGGAGTTTTCAGGGTTTGGAGACTTGAAACAGGGTTGTGTGTCTGAGATAGAAATGCTCGGTCACAGGCTAGGTGAGCATGAAGTGTAGACAGAGAGCAGGGAGACAGGAGTAATTGACTGCTTTTCCCTGAGGCCTCAGTGAGGAGTGGGACCCCCAACTTTCAGGTCTGGGCTGGAAATTAGGAGGCTATCATTTAATTCTCATCCTCTAAAGCAGCATGGAAAGCGTTCAGGGAATAAAAGACACATAGAGCAATCTGGAACTGCTTACTTAGCTTGGCCCCCTGATAAGAGCAGTGCAATCCCATCAGGGGCAAAGATACCTGAGCATCAGCATGACAGGCCCCTCCACCAAAAGCTAAGAAGGAACATCCTGCTAAGTTTACCAATCACACAGAACTGCAAAACTCTAGCACTAGGGGATAATAGTATACAGAATTCATGGGTTCCCCCTACAATTCTTTAGTCTTTCAATTTTAACCTTTTCCCCCTTTCTTTTTTCAACCAATTTCTTATTTTGTCAACTCTTTTAAAAAATCTTTTCTAATTTTCATTTTTACATTTTTTACAGTTACATTCTATCCTTCCAATATATTTGATTTTATTTTTGTATATCTGTAAGTTTTTCTTTTCTTTTCTTTATTATTATTATTATTATTATTATTTTATAATGTTGGAATGTAGTTTCTTATATCAAGCAGACCAAAATACACTCAAGATTTAATGTATTGATATGTTCTGTTCACCTGTTTATATTCCTATTTTAAAATCTTTTAATTTTCAGTTCTACAGTTAAATTCTGTCCTTTCACTGTATTTAATTTTATTTTTATACATATATAAGTCTTCTTTTCTTTAGAATTTAGGCATCTAATTTTCTAACAAACAGACCAAAATAAACACAAATTCCAGTGTATTGTTCAGTTCTGTTTCACCTGTCTGCTTATATTTCCTCTCTCTCTCTTTATTTTAAATTTTTTATCATTTATTTATTTATTTATTCCTTTGGGTCTCTTCTGATTTGTTTACCATATATTTACCTGGGGTCTTTATTGCCATTTTAGTATTATGATCTCTCCTTCATCTATTCTTCTCTGGACAGAATGATAAGATGGATAAACTCACCTTAAAAAGAAGAACAAGAGGCAATATTGACTGCCAGGGGCCTAATCAGTATGGATATAAGTAAGATGTCAGAACCAAAGTTCAGAATAACAATTATAAAGATACTAGCTTGGCTTGAAAAAAGCATAGACAACAATAGAGACTCCCTTTTTGGAGAAATAAAAGAACTAAATGTAATCAAGTAGAAATTGAAAAGGCTATTAATGAGATGAAGTAAAAAAAACCAAAAAATGGAGGAACCAGCTGCTAAGATAAATAAGGAGAAGAGAGAATTAGTGATGTGGAGACCAAGTGATGGAGAATAAAGAAGCTGAGAGAAAATGGAGATAAACAACTATTGGATCACAAGGGGAGAATTTGAAAGATAAATGATACCATAAAGCAAAAATAAATAAATAAACAAAATAATTGGAATCCCAAAAAAGACAAAAGAGAGAGGTGGGCAGAAGATATATTGGAGAAAATTATAACAGAGAGCTTCTCTAATCTGGGGAAGGAAGCAGGAATTCAAGTCCAGGAGACACAGAGAACCCCCCTCACCCCAATTCAAATAGATCAACATCTTGACATATAATAATGAAGATTGAAAATCTCAGAGACAAAGAGAAATCTTGAAAGCACCTCAGGACAAGAGGTTCATTACCTACAAGAATAGAAATTAAACTGGCAGCAGACCTATCCAGAAAGACCTGGCAGGCCAGAAGGAATATACATGATATATTTAGGGTGCTAAATGAGAAAAAATATGCAGCCAAGAATACTTTATCCAGCTGGGACTTCATTCAAACTAGGAAAGGTAAAAAAAGCTTCTAGGACAAACAGAAACTGAAAGAATTTATGATCACTAAACAAACCCTGCAAGAAATATTAAAGGGTTTCATTTAAGCAAAGGGAAAGCCCAAAAATAACATAGATCAGAAAGGAACAGAGATAATATACAGAAACAGTGACTTTAGAGATAATACAATGGCACTAAATTCATGTCTTTTAATGGTTACTCTGAACGAAAATGGGCTAAATGTCCCCATCAAAAGACACAGAGTATCAGATTGGATTAAAAAAGCAAGATCCACTGATATGCTGTCTGCAAGAGACTCATTTTGGACTCACAGACATCTCCACATTGAAAGTGAGGAGGTGAGAACCATTCATCATGCTAATGGACATCAAAAGAAAGCTGAGTAGCAATCCTTATAACAGACAAATACATTTTAAGCCAAAGACTGTAATAAGAGATGAGGAAGGACACAATACCATAATTAAAGGGTCTAACCTACAAGAAGATCTAAAAATCATAAATATTTATACACCTAACATGGGAGTAGCCAATTAAATAAACCAATTGATAACAAAGTTAGAGAAACACATTTATAAATATATAATAGTAGGGGGGTTTACCACCCCACTCACTGCAATGGACAGATCATCTATGCAGAAGATCAACAAGGAAACAAGGGCTTTGGATGACATGCTGGACCAGAGGGACTTCACAGGTATATCCAGAACATTCCATCCCTAAGCAACAGAATATACATTCTTCTCAAGTATACATCAAAACTTTCTCCAGAATGGATCACATATGAGTCAGAGATCAGATCTCAACTGGTGCCAAAAGACTGGGATCATTCCCTGAATATTTTCAGACAGCAGTGCTTTGAAACTTGAACTCAATCACAAGAGGAAAGCTGGAAATATATGAAGGCTAAAGAACACCCTACTACAGAATGAACGGGTCAACCAGGAAATTAAAGAAGAATTTAAAAACTCATGAAAACAAATGAAAATGTAAACACAACTGTTCAAAATCTTTGGGATGCAGGAGAGGCAGTCCTAAGAGAAAAATATACACCAGTATGAGGCTTTCTCAAGAAACAAGTCTTAAATACACAACCTAATCCTGTACCTAAAGGAGCTGGAGAAAGAACAGCAAATAAAGCCTAAACCCAGCAGAAGTGAGAAATAATAAAGATCAGAGAAGAAATCAGTGACATAGAAACCACAAGAACAGTAGAACAGATCAATAAAGTTAGGAGCTGGTTCTTTCAAAGAATTAATAAGATTTATAACCCCCTGGCCAGAATTATTGAAAAGAAAAGAGAAAGGAGCCAAATTAATAAAATAATGAATGAAAGAGGAGAGATCATAACCAACACCAAAGAAATACAAACAGTTATAAGAACATATTATGAGCAACTATATGCCAACAAATTAGGCAATCCAGAAGAAATGGATGCACTGCTAGATGTATAAACTACCAAAACTGAAACAGGAAGAAATAGAAAATATGAACAGACTCATGTCTAGCTAGGTAATTGAAACCATAATCAAATACCTCCAACAAACAAGAGTCCAGGGCTAGATGGCTTCCCAGGGGAATTCTATCAAACATTTAAAGAAGTATTAATACCTAGTCTTCTGAAGCTATTTCAAAAAAATAGAAATGGAAGGAAAAATCCCAAACTCTTTCTATATGAGGCCAGTATTATCTTCATCCCAAAACCATACAAAGACTCCATTAAAAGGAAAATTACAGACCAATGTCCCTGATGAACACAGATGCAAAAATTCTCCCCAAGATACTGGTCAATAGGATCCAACAGTATATTAAAAGGATAATTCACCATAACCAAGTGCATTTATTCCTGGGCTGCAAGGGTGGTTCAACATCTGCAAATCAATCAACATGATACACCACATTAATGAAAGAAAGGACAAGAACCATATGATCCTTTCAATAGATGCAGAAAAACCATTTGACAAATTATAACATGTTTTCTTTATTAAAGCCCTTCACAGTATAGGGATAGAGATAATATACCTCAGTATCTAAAATCCATCTATGAAAAGCCCATAGCAAATATTATTCTAAATGGGGAGAAAACAGAACTTTTCTCCTAATATCATATACATGACAGGAATGTCCATTCTCACCACTGTTGTTCAGCATAGTAGTAGAAGTCACAGACTCAGCAATCAGGCAACAAAAAGAGATTGAAATCATCCAAATTGGGAAAGAAGAGGTCAAACTCTACCTCTCCACAGATGACATGAAAGTCTATGTGGAAAATCCAAAATACTCCCATCTCAATATTGCTAGAACTCATACAGGAATTCAACAAACTGGCAGGATATAAAATCAGTGCACAAAATCAGTTGCATTTCTATGCATTAACAATGAGCCAGAAGAAAGGGAAATTAATGAGTTGATCCATTTACAATTGCACCCAAACTATAAGATATCAAGGAATAAACCTAAGCAAAGAGGCCAAAGTTCTGTACTCTGAAAGCAGTTGAACACTCATGAAAGAAATTGAGGGATACACAAAGTAATGGCAAAATATTCCATGCTTATGCATAGGAAGAACAAATATTATTAAAGTGTTTATGCTATCTATAGCAATCTGTATATTCAATGTAATTCCTATGAAAATACCATCAACTTTTTTCACATTCACACAGAGCTGGAACAAATAATCATAAAATTTGTATGGAGCCAGAAAAGACCCCAAATAGCAAAGGAATGTTGAAAAAGAAAACCACAGGCTATGATATCAAAATTCCAGACTTTAAACTTTATTACAAAGCTGTAATTATCAAGATAGTATGTCATTGGCACAAAAACAAACACACAGATCGATGGAACAGAATAGAGAACCCAAAAATGGACCCTCAATTTTATGGTCAACTAATCTTCAACAAAGCTTAAAAAAATATCCAGTAGAGAAAAGACAATCTTTTCAATAAATGGTGTTGGGAAAATTGGGCAGCCTCATGCAGAAGAATGAAACTGTACCATTTCCTTACACCATGCACAAAAATAGACTCAAAATGGATTAAAGAACTAAATGGGAGACAGAAATCTTTCAAAGTCTGGGACAAAACAGGCAGCAAACTCTATGACCTCTGCTACAGCAACCTGTTGCTAGACACATCTCCAAAGGCAAGGAAAACAAAGGCAGAAATGAACTATTGGAATTTCATTAAGATAAAAAGCTTTTGCATAGCAAAGGAAACAGGTCACAAAACCAAAAGACAACTGACAGAATGGGAGAAGATATCTGCAAATGTCTTATCAGATAAAGGACTAGTATCCAAAATCTATAACGAACTTATCAAACTCAACACCCAAAGAACAAATAATTCAATCAAGAAATGGGAAGAAGACATGAACAGAAATTTCCACAGCAAAGACATACAAATGGCCAACAAGCACGTGAAAATATGCTCCACATCACTTGGCATTATGTAAACAAAATCAAAACCACAATGAGATTCCTTCTCACACCAGTCGGAACAGCTTAAAGTAACAAGCCAGGAAACAACAGATGTTTTTGAGCATGTAGGGAGAAGGTAACCCTCTTACACTGTTGGTGGGAATGCAAGCTGGTGCAGTCATTCTGGAAAACAGTATAGAGGTACCTCAAAAAGTTGAAAATAGAGCTGCTCTATGACTTAACAATTGCACTATTGAGTATTTACCCCAAAGACACAAATGTAGTGACCCAAAGGGGAACTTGCACCCCAGTGTTTAAAGCAGGAATGTCCACAATAACCAAACTATGGAAAGGGCCCATATGTCCAAGATAGGTGAATGGATAAAGAAGATGTGGTATATATGTATATATATATATATATATATATATATATATATATATATATATACACACACACACACACACACACAATGAAATACTACTCGGTTATAAAAAATAAAAATAAATAAAAATGAAGAAAGAAAGAAAGAAAAGAAATCTTGTCATTTGCAATGATGCATATGGAACTGGAGGGTATTATGCTAAGTGAAATAAGTCAATCAAAGAAGTCAATCAGTCATGATCTAACTGATATATGGAATTTAAGAAACAAAATAGAGGATCATGGAGAAGAGAGAAAAAAATTTAAAAATGATGAAATCAGAGAAGAATTTAAAAATGATGAAATCAGATGAATCTTATAATCTTTAATTATAAGAAACAAACTGAAGTTTGTTGGAGAGATGGGGGTGGGTGGATGGGGTATTGGATGATGGGCCTTAAGGAGGACACATGGTATAATGAGCACTGGGTATGATATAAGTCTAATGAATCACTGACCTCTACCTCTGAAAATAACAATACATTATATATTAATTAATTGAATTTAAATTAAAAAATAAACCTTGTATCAAGAAGGATCCTGACAGGAAATATATAGCAAAGAAATGAGCAAGATTTAGAAAAACTACAAGAGATAGTACTGTACTCCAAGTTTCAGGAGCCCTACCATCTTTAAGGCGCAGGGTTGGGAGCTGCCAAGAACTTGTCAAGATACGGCTTACTGAAAGGAGCTTGCATTTCCACAGAGTGGGAGTGGAAAGGGGGTGGTGCAAATAAATACCCAGAGACCCTTCCTTCTCTCCCTCCCATCTCTGTCCTGTTTCCCCACAGGATGAACTCAGTGGGAGCCACAGGGCCAGGCAGCTGAGCAGAGATGCCAGCCTCCTGGGCCACAGAGGGTGCAGGAGACTAAACGTACTTCTTGAGGGCAAGAGAGAATGACTCTCATAACACCTTAAGAAAGTTAAGAAATAGTAACATCTTGTTATTTTTGATTCTCATTTTGAATAACTAGAACTCTATTTGATTCTCATTTTGAATAACTAGAACTCTATAGATAGCGTTAGAAGTCTCCTTGGTTCACCTCACCGTTCCATTCCCCTCCTCCATCAGAGATAGACAATTTCATAAATTTGGTGTATGCCCTTTGTGTCCATGTTTTGTTTTTGTTTTACTTTTATATATAATACACACACACACACAAACACACACACTGAATAGCATTATTTTGACATTAAAAAGAGTGAAATGTCAAAGAAGGAAGAATATAATTAAGCTGATTTCTGCTATGGACAATTGGGGCAGTTTCTCTGACTTTTTTTTTCCTCTATGTCTTTTGAAAAGCCACATAGAATGAATCTTATAATTGCCCAACCAAAAGATGGAAGGAACAAGCCCTCATCTTCTAGATACCATATGTCAGCCCATACCATATACCAAATATCATACCATATATCATACCATATACCATATATCAAAGGTTCCCCATGGTGTACTAATCTTGTCCTTGCTGGCTCAGACATTGTAAGGCTCTAACAGTTTCCCACAGGCATGTTATTGTGTGACTTCAGAGGAGCCCTGAGTAGAACATGGTCAAATAAGGTTTAGCTAAGGTAAGGAGTCACTTGCTTAGAGTTCTTCAGAGCTGATGGCTGAAGCTCTAGCTAGAGCAAGAAGTAGACAGACAGAAAGGAAGTGAGGTCAAGCTCAAAAGAGGTCCACACAAGAGTTCAGTTCCCAGGTGACTTCCTTAGACAGGCCTTCCTCAACAATCCAACCTAAAGTAGAGTCAAACACTTGAGCTCTCCCTCTCATCATCTCCTGTATGTTTTTATATCACTTTTTTTCTCTCTGGAATTCTATTATTTTCTTGTTCATTTACTTATTTACCATCTACCTCCCTCCAGAACATACTTCCAACTTGCCCTCTTCACAAACCCTGGCATCTGGAATACATCTGCTATATGATAAGCCCTCAACAAATAGTTGATGAGCCCAGATAGAAAATGAGGCTGGAAAATAGTTGGGGGCAGCTTGTAAAAGTCCCACTAAGCTGCTTGGGACTTGATGTTTGTCATGGAAAGCATTCCATAAACATTTTATTCTCATTCTGTAGCTATAGAAAGTGGAACTCAGAGTATGTGGTTATGGGCCACAGTTACACAGCTATACAATGAGTGTTCATTCCAACACTGAATCACAGGCACCATGACTACAAGGCCAAAAGCTCCCTCCAGCTCCTATGAACCATTGTTCATGCTGGCTCTTAGGATTAAGAACACTTGGAGTAAGAAAGTCAAGTGGCTTGTAGCTTCAGAAGAAATTCATGCTCACTCAAGTGTGCGAAGAGCAGCTTCCACATTGCTCAGCTGATTAAATCATACCATGCCTCTGAGCATCAGTATTTTTCTCCTCAAAACTAAGGCCTTGCGTGTTGGTCCTGCTTTGTGTCGTGCTACCCTGGGATTTTGATAATTTGTGATTTATAAGTTTGGTCTGGCTTCCCATGTCACCAGGACATGTCACCAGAGGACAGTATTTGAGCTCTGTCTCCTCTCTACTCCTATTGCATATGTTGCAGACTTCTGTAGGTGTTGTCAAAGGAATACATAAGTGAAATAGTATAAGTAGTATAAGTAGTTGATTAGTTAAAAAATGCTATAACAGGTTTATGCACATATTTTTTTCTCATAAAACTTATATAAAATACATAAGAGCATCACTGTCTCAGTGTTTTCCATACTACAAGCAATTCACCATCCTGATGTCTTCTTCATTTGCTTTTGGGGTTTTTCTTTCCTTTTTTCCCCCCCCTTTTTTTTTTAAATGAGTGTGATATAACATACATTCAGAAAAGGGCACACGTATTATGGTCAATTCAATGTATCTACATATGTTATATGTATATATATGTATATCTACATATGTTATATGTATATATATGTAGATATACATATATTATGAGGTTCGAATATTGCTTATGTAACACCTAGATCAAGAAACAGAACATTTGTGGCATCCTCAAAGACTCCTTTGTGCATCTTCCTGTTAATATCTCACCACACTAAAATACTTATTGTCTGACTTCGATCATCTTAGTTTTGTTTTTCCTTGTACTTCATGTACATAGAATCAAAAAATATGTATACCTTGATATCTGGCTTCTTTTCGCTCAATGTTAAGTCTGTGACATTTATCTATAGTGATACAAAGAGCAGTTTATTCTTTTCTTTTAAATTTCTGGATATTTTAACCTGCGAATAACTTACCATTTCACTGGTAATGAATACTGTTTTTTCCCTATTTTGGCTGCTATAGACATTCTTATCTGTGTCTTTGGTGAACACGAGCATTCACTGCTCCTGGGCATATAAGTAAAAGGGCAGTTGCTGAGACAGAGGGTAGACGCATGCTTAGATTTAGTAGTTATTACCAAATTCCCGAAGTGAATGTAACACATTATGGCTCCTTTGGCACTACTTGAGAGTTCCAGGGTTTCCAGGTCTTTGAGGGCAAGGGGATTTGCATTATATTTATTTGTATCATCCATCATGTGTTCCATCTGCTTTACTTAGCAGGTGATCAATAAATGTTTGTTGAGGAGCTCATCCAGTTCCTTCCCCACCTTGAGGAAAATATTTGACCAAACAGTGAGACTAGCTTTTGCCCATCAAAAGTCATAGGAGGAGCACCACCAAGATGGTAGCCTTGGGAACTGTGGTGCCTAAAGTGTGACATTTTGTTCCACTTTGTTTTAAGAATGCTTCTATCCTACTAAACTGCCATTATTTCCATGATGAATCATTTCATGAATAATCAGACAGTTTGAAACCAGAATCAGATAAATGACTTGCTCTGCAACTGGATGCTTTAATAAATATGTAGTGCCTTGGAGGAGGGCACTGTTTGAAGACCAGATAATGCCCAGTGAATCGTAGACCATATTCTATACCTGAGGAGACAATAGCATCAGAGGACACAGGATCATAAGTCTCTCCACAGATATCAGAAACACAGTCCAAATTTCCCTTTAATCACAGCACTGAACTGGAATAAAGAAATGACAATTTAAGAAATAATAAAAATTAATGAGGTTTCAACACTGCCTCTGTAACTGGGTGATCTTTGTGAAGATTTTAAAAATCTAAGCCTTCACTTCCGTCATGTGTACATTAAGGATAATAATATTTACTTTGTTTTGTTTTTGTGAAGTGGCACTAATAATAGCAATACAGCACACAAACAATAAATGTCATCCATTGGGTGCCTTAAAATTGTATGAACATATGCCAAGCACTTTGCATCTTTATCACAGTTTATCTTTTTGAAAGGATACAATGCAGGAGCACCTGAGTGGCTCAGTAGGTTAAGCCTCCAACAATTGGTTTCAGCTTAGGTCATGATCTCAGGGTTGTGGGATTGAGGCCCACATCAACCCCCAGGCTTGAGGGGAAGTTTACTTGAGATTCTCTCTCTTCTTCTTCTTCTGCCCTTTGCCCTGCTCACATGCGCTCTCTCTCTCTCTCTCTCTCTCTCTCTATATATATATATATATATATATATAAATGAAAAGATATAATGCAGCATTGTATTGTTGGGGTAAATACTTGACTCCAAAAAGAGGAAGAACCTGTGGTCATGTTTCTCTAACTACATGGTCTTGGACACCTGTCTTAATTGTTCTTATCTCTTCTTTTGTATACTTGGACGAAAATACTATTGTAAATTATGTTACCTATGTGCTTAATATTTAGAACATATTAAACAAAACCAGCATAGAAACAAACAAATAAAAATAAGTAATTATTAAGTGCTTATTAGCTTAATAAACAGCCCCCATCTTCAAGGGAAAAATCATTATGGAAAGGTAAGATAAGAGTTCCTAGAGAAAGTGGCCTTAAATATGGGCCTTGAAGAGGGTTAGGCATATTTTAGGCAGAGATGAACCTTTGTGCAAATGCTTGGAGATAAGGAGAATCATAATTTTATTCTGGAAATACAAGAATCTTTTTTGTTAAGGAAGCAAAGGATATGGAGGGGTAGGATGGAAGTGTCAAGGATTGAGGCTGAAATATATGCTGGATATTACATTGGAATATGTGAGGCCAAATGCATATTGATACCCAACTAGGGCCACAAATTAACAAAAAAAAAAAAAAAAAAAAGAAGAAGTATTAGGACTAGAATTCACCTCTCCTGGTAGGCTTCTTTTCTGTGGAATGCCTATATCAACAACTTGCCTGGTTTACAGAAGATAAAATATGGATTGGTCTTGATCGTTATTCATCCAAGTGTTTGGGGGTGGGCCCCACCTGATTTGTGTGGGGATGGGGTTGGTGCAATGTTTAGACAGTACGGCTTTAATTCTCTGTGCACAGTTAGCATGGAAGATTGCTCTCTCTGACATTATTATGAGCCATGAAGTTCTCAGATTTTACTGCTCCAAGTGAATCAAGCCATTTTCCAAAATGAATTATGGATCGTAAACCCTTGGGGTGGCTATAGTGTTGCATTTTTGTGAAATCCATATTCTGGGTGGACATTTATTGAGCACATAACTATTATGAAGTGTTAGCTGCAAAGCAAATGCAGCGCGTGGTTGACTCAGCAGGAGAGAAGATTAACATGCTCCTGTCTGAGTTCTGGATTCCAGTCTTCTATGAAATCCTGTTTGAATAGGGCTTGGGACTTTAATCACTACTCTTGTAATCTCTGGGCAGAAAACCCAGCAGATGTTGAATAGGATGCTTTTGAAGATAGAAGTTATGAGCTAAACAGAATAACTTCAGTCTAACCAGCCTCCCCTGCATGGACCATCTTTTACAAAGTGGGTGTTTGTGGACTCTCAAAACCGTATGTTGAACTCTAATCCCAATGTGGAAGAGTCTGGAGACAAGGCCTTCTTTGGAGAAGGTAATGAGGTAATGAGGGTAGAGCCCTCATGGTAAGATGAATGCCTTTATACAAGAGGCCTCAGTGTTTGTCCATTCTACCATGTGAGCACACAGGGAGAAGATGGCTATCTATGACCAGGAAGTAGGCTCTCACCAGATACTGAATCTGCCAACACCTTGATCTTGGATTTGTCAACCTCCAAACTGTGAGACCTGAATGTTTATTGTTTTAGCTTCTCAGTTCATGGTATTTTTGTTATAGCAGCTTGAACAGACACTATCTTCATTCCTTACCTCCTACAAAGTGATGAAAGAGGAGAGAGAGATTCAAAGATGCCACACTATTGATTTTAAAGATGGGGGAAGGGACCAGGAACTAAGGAATGTGAGGAACATCCAAAAGCTAGAAAAAGCAAGGTAATGAATTCTCCCCTGTAGACTCCAGAAGAAGCACAGCCACCCCCTCAGCCCATCTTATACCTCTGACATCCAGAATTGTAAGGCAAATTGATTTGTGTTAAGTCACCAAATTTGTGGTAATTTGTAATAGCAACAAGTTTCTCATATATATCAGTAAAGGATGTACAAAAAGAAAAGAGAAAAATTCAGTCAGCTGTCTCTGGGGTCATTAAGGGGGTTCTGAAGGTGCTGTCGTTGGCAGCACAAGCTTCTGGATTTTTGCATCATGTTCTAAAATGTGTAACACATATTCACCTTACAAAGAATCATCACATGATATAAAAAAATCAAAATTACATTCCTCAGGAGTAAGTACAGAATCATGTTCCAATGTTCACGATTAATCTCATTTATCCTAAGACATCCCATTCTGGCACTTTTTTGGAAATATAATTTAAAAACAAACAAGTAAAACAAACAAAACCCAACCCAGAAAAACACTCCACAAAAGTAGAAGAAAAAGAAAGCTGTTTTATTGTTGAAAAGCAGAAACCAGAACATAATGCACAACACAGACAATCCAGTAGGAAGTTGTAAAGGTAGAAATAAATCTTACCTTCTTCTATAGCCAGGCAGATACGACCCATCCTGTACATGTTCTCAAGAAACATCATAACTAGTCCTCAAGCAAGGGGACTTGATAGTACCATTTGTCACACATGGTTTATCCTAACTTCACTTGGTGGTTGGGGTGACAATCTGTATTAGCTAATTGGTTTTATCCAAAGGAAAAATACACTTCTCATATCTTTACAAGAGATGATTTTCCAACTTGGAGCTAGGCTCTGGGAAGTTGGAAACTAGGCTCTTGTCCTCATAGGAGCAGGGAATGAGGCTTATTATCCTTCTCTGATGATTACATTTCAAAGACATAGTCCCCAAGTCCTTGAGGAAGACATGCCTGGGTTATAAAGCTGGCAGGAGGCTTACTTAGTTTTTGAAAAGATTTACATACATTTCAAAGAGGCAGAGAAAGAACCTGTGACTACACATTTTCAAAAGTAAATCCTCTAGGAAAAGGTGTGTGTGTTGGCAGAGGTTCAGGGGGATTGTGGAGATCTCTTCCTATTTTTTTCAACAGAGAGAATTAAATCATTTAAAAAAAATTTTTAAATTTGTATTCATTCTCAGCAGCTTTTCTCTTGATTCATCTCTCAGTTGTCAGAGGGCAGGTCTTTGACACCATTTTCTTATCTATAAATAAAATATATTAAAGACTGAATATGTATAAATCATTTAGAACAAGTGCCTGGCGCCTAATATGAACAGTATAAGTGGTGTTGATAATTTTTTTTTCAGGGACTTCTGGGTGGCTCAGTTGGTTAAGTTTCTCCCTTCTGCTCAGGCCATGATTCCAGGGTCCTAAAATTGAGTCCAGTTTCGGGTTCCCTGCTCAATAGGGAGTCTGCTTTTCCGTCTCCCTCTGTCCACCCCTGCCATTCATGCTTTCTCTCTCCCCTCCCCCCGCCAAAAAAAATTCCTTCTTATAGTGCTTTGGATTTAACACTTCATTATATTCATTTTCCATTCTAACTGATTTAGTGATCACTATTTTACATTTAGCCCCCTCAGCATATTTTGAGTTTTGACCTGAGCTTGGGCCTTGTCCTCAGGCTGGCTTAGCCTAGTTTTAGCAAGAATCCTACTAAGTCCATTTAGTGAGAATCTCTCACCTCCACTGTCTTATCAATGTCTGATCAAACTCCTCATCTCACACCATTTCACAGATGGTCTGATTACCCTGGCCTACCTTCAGCAAGGAAACTTCTAGGTCATGTCAGTTCAGAAGGAATCCCCCTACCTGTGATGTCTCGTCTTGCAATTTTCTGGCGCTCATTCCCCCAGCCTACTCTTTACCTATAAATCCTCATTTGTTCTTGGGGTATTCAGAATTTATCCCATTCCTATACCAAATTATCTTTTCCTCTGTTGCAATTCTTTCTTCACAAAATTTGTTTTTACTCCTTCAGCTATTGTTCAGTCCTGGTTTTCTTTGACACTAGCCACATTCGGCTCTCCAGGTAGGTCCAGAGGAGGCAAAGTTGAACCTGACCAGGTTCCAAAACTATCCTACATGAGTTCAATAAAGGGACAGGGTGTATAAAGTTTGTTAGGAAGTATGATTATAATGAGGGACCATGGAATCCAAGGTTTGAATACAAGGTAAAGGGAGGCTACCATGAGACCAAAGGCAGTGGACATGTGGTAGGGTGAAAAGAATAAAGGTTTGTTGGGTCCCCCCAAATTGGGTATCCCAATAATGGGTCTGTGATTAAAAGAGCAAGACTGATACAAAGCGAAGGTCAAGCAAAGCTTTATTTCACGCCAAGCATCAGGAATCATACTGACCATCAAACAGACGGGTCAGGGCCGCCCCTCCAGTAGAGGACGACCCCTCCCTGCTTTCCAGACTAACTTTTATAGAGTAAAGGCCATGTGGTTGGGCTGGGCCACACACAGGTGGCCAATGAGATTGTAACACACATAGGAAACTCCACAGTGATGCTAGGCAACCAACTGAATTACAATTTACCCTAGTAGACATTTGAACCAGCCTATCACACCTTGGTTAGGATTGGCGCCAAAAGGCTCCCAAAGGGTAGGGGCCCATACTTCTTGGTAGCTAGGAGACAGTATGCGCCCCCACTGATTGAACACCTCCACCTGGCCTGACCCACCCTTGTATTTGGACTTTGTTACCTGGGACTGGTTTCCCGGACTTGCCTTTAAATAAGTTCCCCTGGGAGGGGGGCAAGGTCAATTTAAGCTTTACAGCAAAATGGCAGTTTAACCAGGGTGGGGCTGCTCTGGCTGAATAGGCCCATACAGGTTTTTTGTTTGTTTGTTTTGTGTTTTTTGCTTGTTTTGTTTTGTTTTTGTTTTTGTTTTTTTCTAGATTAAGTAATTGTTTTGATCAGACTAGAAGCATGGGAGAACTAGAACAGGAGAGCCTGGAGACAAGGGAAGTGAGACACTTAGTAGTAATACGAGGTCTAGGGAGCAACCACAGGCATGAGTAGCTCAAAGTGCAGATCAAGATCATTGCAAGAAGATCAAAACTTGGAAGCCAAAGCTTTGGAGGAATTATTGATGTGCCTACTGTAATCACTGAATTGCTAACAACAGCAGTCTTGGAGAAAGGACATCAGGGCAGGGGTTAAAATCCCCATGGAATTGAAAATGTGCCTCTGGTATTGATATAAGTGTAATATTTGCAATACAGAAATAAATGACAAGGACAAAGAGGGGTAGTGAGTGACACAATTTATAACTTGAGTCATTTTGGGGGGAGAGAAGATGTTCTAGAATCGCAGTAGTAGGGGAGGAATGTCATGTTTCCCCTGTATCCTCAGGGCTGTAGAAATAACCGGTGGGGTGAGC
Organism: Mustela lutreola; assembly: GCF_030435805.1. Classification (NCBI taxonomy): domain Eukaryota; kingdom Metazoa; phylum Chordata; class Mammalia; order Carnivora; family Mustelidae; genus Mustela; species Mustela lutreola. The sequence goes on along the minus strand of NC_081292.1, from coordinate 5,808,795 downwards.
CAGGTCTTCAGGATGAACAGAAAGGAAGTGGCATGGTGTCTGCTGATTATGTTTGGAGTAGTCCCAAGGATGCATGGGAAAGATGTGGGAGGCTGAGCAGGAGTGAGAGATGGGTTTAATTGTATGTCTACACATAGATGAAAGGATGGATTGAATGAATGAAGCCAGAAGAGAGCACAAAGCTGTTTCAGCACCTCTAAGAAAGAGCTCTGACTTTTTACAGGTGTGACTTGCTAGTATGACAGGTAAGAGAACTGGAGGCACATTATTCTATCTTCTCTCCAGCCCAGCATCTTGACTTGGAATTTAACTGTTTCACCGGGGGGCAAGGAAGAAGCTTTCTCCTAGTTAATGATCAGGCATTGACACCGAAGCAGAACCCTCCTTTCACTGCTGAATGCAATCATTGCTCTCAACATCACCATAATGATAGCCCCTCCCTGGCCTTCTGCCTTTAAGCCTGGATTTAGAATCTCAATTGTTATGGATAAAATTTAACGCCACAGAAAATATCACAGAAGAAAAATGACACCATAAAATGCACCTTTTGGTGGTGAGTCATTTTAGTACTGGGTAGTATTTCCTCAGAGACAGGTCATTAACAGCCTGCTGCACCCAGGCTGTTGTTCTGCTGATGTTGCCCTGTAGGCAGATGTGGGCATGTTGTGCAAAGGAGATCTTTGAGATGTGCCTAGAGGAAGTCGTCTTGAGGCTACACATTTAGCAAACGCCTGTTGTGTGAGCAACAGGCCCTGTACTGTGCATTGGGGCAGATTCCCAAGATCAATGAGGTGTAGTTCCTTCTCTTGCAGTCTAGCTGTGCAGACAGACTGCTGTAAGGGTTGTAGTGGTGGCAATAGTACCAATAATATAAATAACAATAGTCATTATTCATTGAGTACCTGTTATATACTAGGCACTGTGCCAGGGGTTTCACATTCCATATGGCAACATGGCATCCTAGCTCAGCAAGATTGGTTTGTCGTAGATGTCATGTCCCTCCAGAAACTCAGACATTTACTTTTAGAAGGGGTCTCAAATGGTCCCTCACATGCCTTTATTGAAGATGGAAAGTAATCTATCTTTAGAAAGTTTGGCTGGTAAGAGGTAGAAGAAAGGATCTGAGAATTCTGGAGTGAGTAGGGCAAGTAAAGAAGAAGGAAGACTTGCTGTCATAGGAAACATATATAATATTGCAGAAGAGTGAAGGTAATTCACCTGTGAGTTCACAGAGCCCACTTGAGGTGCTAGGAAGACACCCTCTTGGTTGTATATTAGAAAGTTATACTAGAAGAGGGGGACAGCTATAGGAATGGCTAAAAAGAGGTAGATATGCTTACAGCAATTAACTTGAATTTGCATTCAATTGAATTTGCTCTTGAAAAGCAAACAACTTTGCTTTCTTATAGGCTGGGACAGAGGCACTGCTCTAAAACACCTTTAAGGATATGCAGATTACCATGGCTATTATTTTAAGATTATTAATTGTTTGGTATTCTCCAATAGTCTTGTTAAAAATAACTGGTATTTGTGGAGTATGCACCACATGCCAGATACTTTTCAAAGCACATCCTTGGATGGTCACATTAGCTTCTCATAATTATGTCATACATTCTATTATGCATGTCATTATGTCATGCATATTCTATTATTATTATTATTTTTTTAAGATGAAGGGACAGAAGCCAAGAGAAGGAGATTTGGTAGCTTGCATAGAGTCAGCTTTCCTTCTACCCTGAATCGGATGGGCTGATATAAAGTGTGTCACAATGACCCTCCATCACTGGGACCACTGTTTCTGTCCTCACATTTTCTCTGAATCTGACATTCTGGCCCCTGCCCCCGAGAAATCTTAATAATTATAATGGTCCTACCTGGATAATCCAGGATAATCTCCCTTCTTCAAGATTCTTAATTTAGTCATATCTATAAAGTCCCTTTTGCAAAGGAAGATAACACATTCACAGGTTCCAGGGGCTAGGTAGGATGTATACATTTTTAGGGGACCACTATTCTGCCAATCATAATGTTAAAATTGTAAATAGCACTTGAAGATTTTTTTTTTTTCTCTTTTGCTAGCCAGATCACTATGATTCATCCACTCATTCACTCAACCATGTAAATTTGGTGACCACTGTGTGTCAGGCATTGTTCTTGCTGTTTGGGTCCTCCCTCTGAATGTGTATCCATCAGAAACTCTGCCTATGTTAAATACCCATCTTGTCCCTCCTTCCAACTTAGATGTACTCCCTGGAGATTGTCTTGTGTGACTTAAAGAGAGGGACTTAGGAGTTTATGAGAGCTGACATGTCAATGGTTTCTCCAAGAGGGGAGATCCATAAAGTTCCATTCATGATCTCTTTGTTCTATCTTGACTCCTACACTTCTGGAGGGTAATTCAGCAATACTTTTATTATAGTTGGTGCATAACTTCTTCTCTTCTTCTCCCCTAAAAAAGGCTTCCCTTTTTTTTTTTTTTTAATTTTAATTTATTTAGCCAGAGTTGGTTGGCATCAATAGTGCCCAAAAGAGCATGCCAGATTTTTGGATTCTTTTTTTTCAATTACAGAAGTCTGCTTTTTTAATGAGAATTATTTTAGATTTCAACATCAAATTCTCTTTCCTCACCATTTCATTCTCTTGTATTGACTTAAAATTCATAACTTGTGGGGTGTTAATATAAATTATGCAAATAAACTAAAATAATCACATTCTTAATAATGATAGGTTTTCGTAAGAGTAAACTTGAATATGTCAGATTCTTTTTGAACAGTTTTGCTTAAATGTCTAATGATATAATGCATGCTTAAAATAATTAAAGGGTGATTTTCTTAAATGTTGTAACTTAAGAAAATAGCATGAGGAAATGAAAGTTAGCATCCATTATCTATTGGTACATTAAAACTACCACAAAAGTTAGCAGCTGGAAGCCACACAGAAATGCCTTCTCACAGTGACTGTGGGTCAAGAATTTAGGCATGGCTTAGCTGGACATCTGCTTCAGGATCTTTAAAGGCTACAATAAGTGTCAGTCAGGGATGGTATCGCATTCGAATACTTGACTGAGAAGGGTCCACTTCTATGCATATCCAGCTATTCATAGGATTCTTGTTTTTTTCAAGTTGTTGGACTGAGGCCACAGTTTCTTGCTGACCATTGAATGCAGGCCACTCCTAGTTCCTCTCATGTGGTCACAGGTCACCATATGGCACTTGCTTCATCACTTCAAACCTAATCACAAAAGTTATGTCCTCTCAGTGTTAAGGTGTTTGGTTGATTAGAAGCAAATTACTGATGGAAAGGGGATTATAAGGCCATAGGCACCACAGGCAGCGATCATCAGGACCTAATTTAGAAGCTGTCTATACATAACTAGCTTTGGCAGAACCCTGATTAGTACCTTCTACTTTTTCGAGCAAAGAGTTTCCTTAATATTCTTCCCTGGTTGTGTGCACTCTCCCTTTTGAGCCGTGGATTGGATGTGAGTTACTTGTGTGTCTCTGAAAATTACTCAACCGCAGAAGAGTAATATACTTTCTGGACTCTCTTTAGTTATACAAACAAAGGGATTTGACTTGACTTTTTTTCCTAACACAATTACATCTTCAGATTTCTAAACTGTCTAACACCTCAAAAATGAAGAAAAGAGAGTTTATGGAGGAGGTAAGAGGAGAGGAGCCAAAGTATAACAGTAGCAAAGCAGCCAACAGGCAGCAAACCATGTAGTTTGTTTTCATCAATTAGTGGACTGTGTTTAGAAATACTAGTTGGGATGATATTTTTAGATGTCAGGTTGGTTAGCATGCTGTTTTCTGTCTCCAAGGTTCCTAAAGTTAATCACGACACATTCTTAAGGGTGGAATGTTTTATGACAATAGTAGTTTGTGGTTAGAGGTCTGTGACCGCGTGAGCTGGGGTGATGCAGACTGAATAGCAGGATGCACACTAACATCTGCGTTCCGGACTGCGTTCTAAGACTGTTCTCCCATACAGATATATTCTATATTCATTAAGCATCTATCATCGGCAAGTTATTGTCCCAAAAGCTAATTGCTTAGGATTATCTCATATCACCTTCAAGACAACCATCTAATATAAATATTTTTAATTGATTTTTCCAAATAAGGAAATATAATCCTGTTTGCCAACAGGATCCACTGAATTACTACAGTGGCCTCACTGATATCACCGCTGGCCTGCCTACCATCTTCTCTCAACATAGCATCCAGGGGGATCCTGTTATAAACCCGAATACCTCTTTTTCTTTCAGAGTAGAAACCTAAGTCTCACAAAACCTACATGATCTGGCCTCCGTTGTTTCTCACTTCATATACTGTTACGTACGTTTATTGACTTTCCATCATTCACACTGATTTATTTGGTCCCACCTGAATTCCCTAGATTCTGTGTCTTAGGCATTTGCATTGACTCTCCTAATGCCTGGGTTACCGTTCCTCAAAATATGTTAACTTTACCATCACCTTCAAATCTTTGTCCAGATATTTCTCTCTTAGCAGACCCTACCCAGACTACCTTACTTAAAATTGCAGCCTGAACTTTTCCTTTTGTGTGTATATTTCCATGTCATTTATCATTTATCACATTATAACATACTATATAACTTACATACACAAAATGTTAGAAGTGCCTACATATCAGTCATTTAATAAAAAAACTATTGAATTATATTTATAAAATATTTTATGGAAAAAAAGGATAGAAGGAACCATACCAAGGTACAATTACTGTACACTTCTTAGTGAATAATCCATTTTAAATGCTGTTTTTAAGCTCATTTATGCTTTCTAAACCCCTCACATAAAGCGGTATTACTTTTACAAAGCAATATAATATATTACAAAACAGCAAATCAAATACATTAGTTTAAGTTTTCATTTTATGTATATCAGAACCTGAGGCTGGAAATGTCCATCTTAAAAGAGGAAGTAAATAATGAGTTTTGAGTTCATTAACACTTCCAATTTTAGTTTATCAGAGTGAGTTAGAGATAGTATAGTCTAAAGAAAAAAAAACACTTAGATGTGGCCATTATAGAATAAAATCTCTCATATTTATAAATATAAACTTGAGGTTAAGACAGACTAAAGTGAAGAGAAAAACACAAACCTTCCATCTAAAATCTATACAATCTAAAATTATCTAAATTCAATTATTTACCATGTATGTCAAATTAAAAAAATAAAAAAGATTCAGATACTCAATTTATGAAAGTGTTGCTGAAGAACTATTTTTAAATTTCTAAGACTGTTCTCCCATACAGATATATTCTATATTCATTAAGCATCTATCATTGGCAAGTTATTGTCCCAAAAGCTGATTGCTTAGGATTATCTCATATGACCTTCAAGACAACCATCTAATATAGATATTTTTAACTGATTTTTCCAAATAAGGAAATACAATATTATTTATTGTTTTTTCCTACCCAAAACCTTCAGCACACCTACAGTAGCAGTATTAGCTATAGGTGGTAGAGAGCTGAACTTATCTGAATCAGGAATATATAGATACATTTTCTTTTTTTTTTTTTTTTTTTTTTTTTTTTTTTTTTTTTTTTTTTTAAGATTTTATTTACTTATTTGTCAGAGAGAGAGCAAGCGAGAGAGCGAGCACAGACAGAGTGGAAGGCAGAGTCAGAGGAAGAAGCAGGCTCCCTGTGGAGCAAGGAGCCCGATGTGGGACTTGATCCCAGGACGCCGGGATCATGACCTGAGCCGAAGGCAGCCGCCCAACCAACTGAGCCACCCAGGCATCCCAAGAGATACATTTTCTAAAGCCTTTGAATCAGAACAAAACTTATTTATTTGCTCGTTATTTCATTCATCAATTTATTGCAAGATAGGTACAAGTTGAGCAAATGTATTCCAGATCTTATCTCAAGTATGAGGGATACAGAGATGAATAACCATTTCTTGAGTGTCCGGGAAGATCTAGTCTAATGATCGAATATATTGAATAAAGTATTAGAATCCATTGCATTAAGTACCACTTGGAAAGTATGGGATAGGCAAGGCCATCTTTATCTCTAAGGATTGGAGGAAGATGAGGGAAAAAAATCACAGAGGAAGTAAAATTTGAGTTGACCCTAAAAAAGGGGCAAGAGTTAATAGAGCAGAAGATGAAAAGCTGTTTCTACCTTGAAGGACTGTTTAAGTGTTGTCCAGGATCAAGGCAGTTCCAAGTGTTTTCCCAGCTACCGCCAATACCACGTTCTGAACCTGCCAGATCCAGAGAAGCTACAAAATATGAGAATGGAATTTGGATGAAAACATCTAATGGAATTTTTAAATTTCATGCAGAACAGACCTTAAATAAACCATTATTAATATTAATGGGATTTCTTTTGTTATTAATTTTGCTATTTAAGATTAAGGCTTTGCCATTAAACATAATTAAGATTTGAGAAGACTTTATTAAGTAAAATTCCTTGACTTTACATAATTCAAATAATGAACATAATAAACCATATCGTTAATACTACTGTCTTGTCTTGAGCCTGCATTTGTTTGGGAGAGGCATGTTAATAATGCATCACTAGACTTTATCACAACTACTCATCTTGTCTGGATGCATGCTTTCTTCATCTTCTCATTTATTTTCCAAGTTCAGTTGTCAGAGTTTACTGTGGTTGCCTCCTCCCACGCACTTCCTATAATCTACTACTCTTTCTAAATCCCGACACTACCCCCTTCCAGCCTATTCTCTTGCTCATGGCTAAGTTAAGTCATCTTAAAGCTCAATTCAAAAGCCACCTCCTCGACCTCCCTCTCAGCTCTAACCAGGATCTTCCTCATCATGATCCCAGAAGGACCTATGCCTCCATTTCTTTGGGATGGGGAGATTCTCTAGCTAACCCTAACATCTGTATGGCTAGGCCTTTGACCCAGGAGAAACTTTGCCCCTTGGCTATAGTGGTTGATGTATGGTCCATGCGTATACACAAATCAGCTGATCAGAGATATTCCCTGAGCTTTTCAATTTGCAGTTGATGGAAGCATTAGTTTTATCTCCTGTTATCTTGATATAATGCAGTTGGAGAGAAGTAACCTAACCTTTGAAAACTGGACAGTGAAAGAAATTCCTGATCAAGATTCTGGATCCAATCTTTTTTCTGAAGACATCCTCTTTCCTCCCCTTTTATGGACACCAATGCATTCCCTTCTCTCTATGTCTCTCTTTGTCTCTATCTCTTTCTTTTCTTCTAAGGATAATCTTCACTGAGTTTGTCTCTTGTAACTTAAAAAGTGTGTGTGTGTGTGTGTGTGTGTGTGTTTTAAGTAGCTTCCATACAAGACATGGGGGCTTAAACTCATGACACTGAGGTGGAGATTCACATGCTCTACTGACTAAGCCAGCCAGGCACCTTATAATTTAAAAAGTATTGACAAGTATAATACACTATAGTAATCATTTACTTTTCCTGATACTGGATAGTGGACTGATGGAGGACAATGTTTTATTTAGCTTTTATGTATTCCAAAACTTGACAAAGCATCATGCATCATAAATACTCTATAAATATTTGTCAAGTAAGAGATTAGAGATTTGTATGGAAGTATTCAACCACTTTATTGTACACCTGAAACTAATATAATGCCCTATGATAACTATACTGGAATTAAAATAATTTTTTAATTTATTAATTTTTAAATTTTTTTTAATAAACATGTAATGTATTTCTATCTCCAGGGGTACAAGTCTGTGAATCGCCAGGTTTACACATTTCACAGCACTCACCACAGCACATACCATCCCCAATGTCCATAACCCCACCACCCTTTCCCTCCCCTCCTCCCCCCAGCAACCCTCAGCCTGTTTTGTGAGGTTGAGTCTTTTATGATTTGTCTCCCTCCCGATCCCATCTTCTTTCACTTTTTTCTTTTCCTACCCCCCAAACCCCCACGTTGCATCTCCACTTTTTCTTATCAGGGGGATCATATGATAGTTGTCTTTCTCCGATTGACTTATTTCACTAAGCATAATACCCTGTAGTTCCATCTACGTTGTCACAAATAGCAAGATTTCATTTCTTTTGATGGCTGCATTATATATATATATATGTACATATATATGTATATATATATATGTATATATATATATTTACCACATCTTCTTTATCCATTCATCTGTTGTTGGACATCTAGGTTCTTTCCATAGTTTGGCTATTGTGGACATTGCTGCTTAAACATTCAGGTGTACGTGCCCCTTCAGAGCACCATGTTTGTATCTTTAGGGTATATACCCAGTGATGCAATCACTGGGTCATAGGGTAGCTCTATTTTCAGCTTTTTGAGGAACCCCCATGCTGTTTTCCAGAGTGGTTACACCAGCTTATATTCCCAACAGTGTAGGAGGGTTCCCCTTTCTCCACATCCTCATCAGCATCTGTCATTTACTGACTTGTTAATTTTAGCCATTCTGACTGGTGTGAGGTGGTCTCTCATTGTGGATTTGATTTGTGTTTCCCTGATGCTGAGTGATGTGGAGCATGTTTTCATGTGTCTGTTGGCCATCTGGATGTCTTCTTTGCAGAAATATCTATTCACGTCCTCTGCCCATTTCTTGATTGGATTATTTGTTCTTTGGGTGTTGAGTTTGCTAAACTATAGATTTTGGATACTAGCCCTTTATGAGATATGTCATTTGCAAATATCTTCTCCCATTCAATCAGTTGTCTTTTGGTTTCATTAACTATTTCCTTTGCTGTGCAAAAGCTTTTGATCTTGATGAAATCCCAATAGTTCAGTTTTGCCCTTGCTTCCCTTGCCTTTGGTGATGTTCCTAGGAAGAAGTTGCTGCAGCTGAGGTTGAAGAGGTTGCTGCCTTGTTCTTCTCAAGGATTTTGATGGATTCCTTTCTCACATTGAGGTCCTTCATCCATTTTGAGTCTATATTCGTGTGTAGTGTAAGGAAATTGTCCAATTTCATTTTTCTGCATGTGGTTGTTCAATTTTCCCAGCACCATTTGTTGAAGAGACTGTCTTTTTTCCATTGGACATTCCTTCCTGCTTTGTCAAAGATTAGTTGACCATAGAATTGAGAGTCTATTTCTGGGTTCTCTATTCTGTTCCATTGATCTATGTGTCTGTTTTTGTGCCAGACCATACTGTCTTGATGATGACAGCTTTGCCATAGAGCTTGAAGTCTGAAATTGTGGTGCCACTGACTTTGGTTTTCTTTTTCAATATTCCTTTGGCTATTCAAGGTCTTTTCTGATTCCATATACATTTTAGGATTATTTGTTCTATTTCTTCAAAAAAAAAAAAAAAGGATGGGATTTTGATAGGGATTGCATTAAATGTGTAGATTGTTTTAGGTAGCATAGACATTTTCACAATATTTATTCTTCCAATCCAGGAGCATGGAACATTTTTCCATTTCTTTGTGTCTTCCTCAATTTCTTTCATGAGTACTTTATAGTTTTCTGAGTATAGATTCTTTGTCTTTTTGGTTAGGTTTATTCCTAGGTATCTTATGGTTTGGGGTGGAATTGTAAATGGGATTGAATCCTTAATTTCTCTTTCTTCTGTTTTATTGTTGGTGTAAAGAAATGCAACTGATTCCTGCACACTGATTTTATATCCTGACACTTTATTGAATTCTTGTAAAAGTTCTAGCAGTTTTGGAGTGGACCCTTTTGGGTTTTTCATGTATAGTATCATATCATCTGCAAAGAGTGATAGTTTGACTTCTTCTTTGCCAATTAAGGATGCCTTTAATTTCTTTTTGTTGTCTTATTGCTGAGGCTAAGACTTCTAGTGCTATGTTGAATAGCAGTGGTGATAATGGGCATCCCTGCTGTGTTCCTGACCTTAGCAGAAAAGCTTTCAGTTTTTCTCCATTGAGAATGATATTCACGGTGGGTTTTTCACAGATTGCTTTGATAATAATGAGGTATGTGCCCTCTATCCCTACACCTTGAAGAGTTTTGATCAGGAAGGGATGCTGTACTTTGTCAAATGCTTTTTCAGCATCTATTGAGAATATCATATGGTTTTTGTTCTTTCTTTTATTAATGTGTTGTATCACATTGATTGATTTGCGGATGTTGTTGCAGCCCTGGAATAAATCCCACTTGGTCGTGGTGAATAATCCTTTTAATGTACTGTTGAATTCTATTGGCTAGTATTTTGGTGAGAATTTTCACATCTGTGTTCATCAAGGATATTGGTCTGTAGTTCTCTTTTTTGATGGGATCTTTGTCTGGTTTTGGAATCAAGGTGATGCTGGCCTCATAATATGAGTTTGGAAGTTTTCCTTCCATTTCTATTTTTTAGAACAGTTTCAGGAGAATAGGAATTAGTTCTTCTTTAAATGTTTGGTAGAATTCCCCCTGAGAAGCCCTCTGGCCCTGGGCTTTTGTTTATTTGGAGATTTTTGGTGACTGTTTCCATCTCCTTACTGGTTATGGGTCTGTTCAGGTTTTCTATTTCTTCCTGGTTCAGTTTTCGTAGTTTATATGTCTCTAGGAATGCATCCCTTTCTTCCAAATTGTCAAATATTTTGGCGTAGAGTTGCTCATAGTATGTTCTTATAATTGTTCGTTGGTATTTCTTTGGTGTTGGTTGTGATCTCTCCTCTTTCATTCATGATTTTATTTATTTGGATTCTTTCTCTTTTCTTTTTGATAAGTCTGGCCAGGGGTTTATCAATCTTATTAATTCTTTCAAAGAACCAGCTTCTAGTTTCATTGATTTGTTCTATTGTTTTTTTCAATTTCTATAAAATAAAAATTTAATAAAGAAAAATAAAAGAAAGATCCTGAGAAGTTAAAAAAAATATCCAAATAACATTAAAATGAGAGAGAGAGAGAGAGAGAGTATAGAGATCAACTCATTTCATAAGGAGATAGTTGGCACAATGCAAAATTATGCCCATTGGGGAGTCCACGTGATTGCTAGATTTTAAATACAATAAGAGATTAATTTCATTTTTTTAAAAACTTTCCCTAAAATTGACAAGACATCTGTTAAATGTAAAGATAGTTTAAGAAAAACCCAACAAATCTTTTTCTCTTTAACTCTACAACTCTATCTTTACACACCCATACCCACACATACACACAGTTTATGTTACCTCTGTCCATAATATTCCCCCAGCATGATCCCTTCAGCAAACATATCTTCAAGCTCTTCTCAAATAACAAAAAGCTTTGTCAAGTGTTGGATGATACAACTCCTTTAAACAACATTAGGTGTTCTTTTATTTACTGCCCCCTTTCCTAGTATATTTTGTATCTTAATCTCATCCAGAAGAAGTTATTTATTTTCATTTCTAAAGCTTCTTTTCTTAGAGATTAAACTCTCACAGGGCTGAACATTTAGTGGAATTTGCATCTTCTGTCTCTCATGCACATTACAAGTGATCAATGAGTGTTTGGGGAGAAATCACTTTACCAAGAGGGTTGGCACAAGTCATTTTGTTTGAATGCACAGAAAAACCGAGGGAGTGCATATTTTTGTATCAGTGTTATTAATTACAAATATGGGTGTAATAGGCTTACTGTGCATGAGAGCAGGGATTTTGTTATTCTGGTTCCCTGGTGTATCCTTGATGCCTATCATACCAACTGGAACACAAGTGGTCTTTATATATTAAAAAAAAAAAAAAAATCAATGAGCCTTGGTTACTTTAATGGCACAGCCTCCATCTAAGGCTATATTTACTCTCTAGGTGTGTGGTCTTGCCACACTGTCACACCATCTTCTCATTGGCCAGACTGAGTGGTAATTAGAGGGAGAAGTGGTAATATTATTAACTGTGCATTTCCCCATGGTCTGTGCATACACCTTTCAAGTGACTCTTTGCCATGATTCCAGAATTGTGTTACATGCTTTCATGGTCTTGAGTTGTAACTGAAGGGAAGGAAAAACTCTTCTCTACCCTAAAGGTCTTCCAATTGGACTAAGAACTAAATTTATAGGAGACACATTAACAGGAGGAAAAAAAAAAAATAAAGTTTATTAAGTGTGGATGGAGGCCCAACAATGAAATTGAGCTCAAAAGAAATGATCAAGGCCATAAGTTTTTTTTTTTTTTTTTTACACTTTTCAGACAAGGAGGGAGGAAATCTATGAGGAATTGATTAAACAAAGAAAACTGAACTTTGAAAGCTTTGATTAGTAAGGAATTCTAAACAGAATTTGGGTTGGGGGAGTAAATATGTTAAAAGTAACAACTTTGTTTGTACAGCCTCTGGGTTCCAAATGTTCCATCTCTAGTGATAAGAATATCTGTTCGGCTCCTGGCACCTTCAACATGGGAGATTTATTTCCTGCTTTCAGGGGATAGAGAAGTGTCGAAGTGTCTTTGCACAGCCTTGTTCTCAAGTAACTTTTATTTAAAATCACAAATATTTTTGGGTGCCTGGGTGGCACAGTCAGCTAAGCATCCAACTCTTGGTTTTGGCTCTGGCTTTGATCTCAGAGTCATGAGATTGAGCCCCAAGTTGGGCTCGACACTCGGTGCAGAGTCTGCTTGAGTTTCTCTCTATCCCTCTGCTTCTCCCACTCATGCTTTCTCTAAAATAAATAAATAAATCTTAAAAAAATACAAAGTCTCAAACTCACTGTGCACAGAAACATCTTAGAACAAATAAACATACCAGAGAGTTTAAACAAGGTCTGCTCAACAGGACAAAGCTTTTGTGAAAATCTGGCAAAATGATGAGTTCCTTAAGGGGCTTTGCCAATTCCTGTCAACACTTGACAGAGAAGACTTTAAGGAGCTTTTAAATACCAATTGCTTTGAAATGGAAAACAAACACAGGGTCAAAGAAAGTATCCTATTTAACTTACCACAACAGAGAGAAGCATTTACTAATCGCAGTAGAGACTAGAATGGTGGACAGGTCACACATCCCCATGAACTGGGAGATGCTGGCAGGAAATCAGCATTAGCCACTTTAGTTGTTTCTTTGCTTCTGCCTAGAAGTAAAGCTTCCCTCCAAAATTCTGGGTACTGTGGATTTCTTCAGCCTCCTGTACTGAAGGACAGGAAACAGAGGTTTCAGGAAAATGGCCCTATTATATATGTCCATGCCTCCTGCTCTGTTCTCATTGTTTAGAAGCAGTGCTCATTCCATGGGCATGTGACATATGCAGTTACATAGGGTCCCATGCTCATGGGGACCCATGTTTTGTTTAATGTTTGTCTATGCCCCTACTGAAATTGTTAGTAGTTTTATATTTGAACTGGGGTGTTCTGTAAAGGAAATCTGGTGGAATGTATGGGGGGAAATAATTTTCTCTCTACACCTCTAGATTCTTAGCTGAGACTGCCCCCCTCCCCAATAAGAGAGAGATTAACAGGAGGAAAACAAAAAAGAAGTTTAAGAACATGTATAATTCTGTATACACAGGGGAGCTTCAAAGAAACCAAGTAAGTCTCCAAAATGGCCCAAACTACCACCTTGAATACCATTTCCAGCTAAAGAGGAAAGAAGTCCACAGAGGAGGCAAGCTAGTTATGGGTGGTTATCAGGCAAAGCACAGTAAGCAAGGACATAATTGTTATGTAGACTTAAGTCATTTGTTTTCTTCACAGATAGGAGTTCCTAGAGATTCAGTCATCCTCTTCTGGGTACAGAGAGGAAGACACCTGCCAAATAGAGATTTCTCTTATCCATGTAAATTTCTCTTACAAAAATCTAAGTTCTACTTGATTTTCAACTCTTCTTCTGCATCTTCTATTTCTTACAAAGAGCAAGCTCAAGATAATCCTTATGCCAAAGAGGTATATTTTGAGGTGGTAAATTCTGCTCACCTTAAATGACGATGGAGCATATACACCAACACAGGAGTTAAGCTGTTCCTTGACTCCTTGCAAGTTAGCATCCACAATGTCCTTCAGCACAGAATCCTGGTGGAAGTCGGGGAATCTCAAAGAAAGTATAAGGCAAGCATGCTACAGCTGTGATTGACTGGGATGCTGCAACTCAAGAGGCCATGCTTTCCATCCAAACCCAAACTCAAAGAAAGAAGACAATAATATTCAAAGAACATTGAATGACCAAGGAAGAACCTCTGTTACCCCTTGTATTAGCCAACCACTTAAGTTGAAGTTAATTTGGGAAACAAAGGAAGAAGGAAATGTAGATAAATCTAAATGCCCTTATAACTTGCTGCCCATTAACCAACACTTGAGACAGGCAGAGTATAAAGTTCCTCTAGGAAACTCCCAAGTGACTTAATGTTATTACTTTGCTAGAGGGAAAAACTACCTTAGCTTGACAATAGTAAGGCCTCCAGTATCCTATGAGTCTTCTTTAGCATATGAAAATCCATTTGGAACTTCCCCTCCCTTTATTTCCCCCAATTCCAAAGTATTTAATCAGTTGGTTCCCATAATCCTGGGGCAGCAACTCTTTCTGCCAACTGGTCCTCTCACTGTGCTTTAATAAACCCTCCAAGAATTCTTTCTTGGCCATTGGCTCTAGACCTGAGCCATGCTACTCCAAAAACTACATCAAAATGATTACAGAGAAGGAATGAAACAGCAACCCCAGTGCCTTTTCTTCTCAGTCTTCCCTGACTCATCAGTAATCACAGGTACCAAGGGTCCCTACAAAGTATGCATAACAAATCCAATAAAAACAGTCAAGTTTATTTTGTGCACTGTTTACATTGTTGTGGGAATGAGGCACATTGACATGTATGAATTATGAATTATAAATATGTATTTTATTGATTCCTCATATGACTTTTATGCTTGCATTCAAAACTCTACTTTCACAAGATAAACATACAATTCATGCTAAATGATTTAAAATTTTATTTTCTTTCTTTACAATGACAATAAGTGGCAAGTAAAAAACACCATGACAAGTCAAGACAGTGACCATGGGAAGAATAAAAAAGCTTTATAATAATCCTTCTTCTAAAATCCATCCTAAACATCCTCTTCCATTTCATATTCTTTCCTGATCTCGCTAGTCCAGGCCCTGATGATCTCTTGCCTGAAGAGAAGAGATCACATGTGTCCTCTTCATCCTACCATTCTTCTCCCATACATATTTCCCATGGCTTCCTGTGTTAAGTGAACTCACCTTTGCTCAAGTATGTCAATTCATCCTCCAGAGTCGACTGGATCCATTCCAAACCACTGCCCTTGGCATAAGAGAGTCCTCACATTCTGGAAGTGCGTATATATTCGGCCATAAATTTTACCACTTTTATAAAGTATTAAACCATCTGAGGTATTTAAAAGGGTGGAATAGAGGGATATATGATTTGAAGCTGAAACTAGTCAGTAAAAGAGTGATGTAGGAGCCATATTGCTAGAACCCATCTTCAATGATCCTATTAAAGTATTTTAATAAGTAAAGATTACAGGGGCACCCGGGTGGCTCAGTGGGTTAAAGCCTCTGTCTTCGGCTCAGGTCATGATCCCGGGGTCCTGGGATCGGCGAGCCCCACATTGGGCTCTCTGCTCAGCATGGAGCCTGCTTCCCTCTCTCTCTCTGCCTGCCTCTCTGCCTACTTGTGATCTCTGTCTGTCAAATAAATTAAAAAAAAAAATCTTAAAAAAAAAAAGGAAAGAAAAGAAATGATTACAGAACTTCAGACATCTACTGAACACCCCAGGGCTAAGTAAGTCACAAGGCTATGTGTAAGAATGCCTTGCATTTTGTTTCTTCTTTGTCATTTTTTTCTTTCAATTTGAACACTTTAAATAAAATAGTTCACAACAACATTTTCCCCACCATATCAATCAAATAATTCACATGGAGTTTCCAATTAGTTTAAAACCCTAATTGATTTCGTTTTTCTTTAAAAAGCGAGACAACGTCACATCTTATCTTATCTGAGGTTTTCTATACCAGCGGAAAAGCTCCCTTTAACAATACATTAAAATCGCTTTGGGAACTTTAAAAGACATGTGGTCCCCACCTGCAGACTAATTTAATCAATGCTTTAGGTGTAAGATCTGTTTATTCCCACATATACTTTTTTTTTTTTAAGTCTCCCAGATGATTCAAATTCGCTATTCCAGTTTTAAAAAATTACTGGCTTTCTTCAGTTTGTTTTCTCTTTGAAAAAAGCCTACACCATCTGCATGTTATTCAGTGACATCATTGGCTGCCTGACTTATTTGTGATGGAAAAAGCATCTGAGCTTCTAACGTGATACTTGTTATTTATTATTATTATTTTGTCTTTACTTTCCGTAAACTTGCATATTTAAGAACCATTACAAATTCTAAGACACACCATAAGAAATCTTTTTAGCATATTTGTATTAGATTGTCCTCAATTTTCCTCTTCCCACTGAAAACGATACATACAAATTGAATATCAGATTCTCTGCATAAGACAATACATCTGTTGAGGTTTTACTGGAGGAATTCACAAACACTGTAATCTCATATTTCTCAGCTTAATTTTTACTTACCAAATGAAACCACAAACACCATTTCTGCATGGGGTTTTAGGGGCCTCGGGGTCCTATTAGATTCACTGCTTTGGAATTAGGCCAAGGTGTAAAAGTGAGGGAGTGTCTGTTATTTTATAGTAATGACTGACTGATGGCCTCTAAAAAAAAAAAAAAAATCAATATTCAGCTAAGACCCCATCCTTTTATCCCATCTCTGCATCGCTCTGTTTGGGCTATATAAAATGTAACTCATGAAGAAATAAACCTTATTAAAATAGTCTGTAGTGGGAAGTCTTTTTACCTGGTTTGCTTCATCAGTGTGTCAAATCTCTGGAATGTCAAATAATATACACACAGACTAGGTAACAATCTATACCAGCACCTGAAGTAGTGATTTTTACCTCTGGATTTTGTAAGAATAATAAAACACGCAATAAAGAATGAGTGAACATTTGCTACAGAATACAAAGTATATACATTTTCATTATATGTTAACATCTTCACAAATGTGTACAATAAACAAGAAACAATGGGAATGTGTTTATAATGTAAATTTCCAAATTGTACTTAAGTAACGTCTAAAAGAAAAGGAATTAAGAAAACAAGATACCATATGCTTTCTCCCTTACATCCTGCTTTCTCCTCTGTCTCTAATGTTGGTCTACCTGGGAAAAACATTTACGTTTCCTGGGAGCACATCTTCCATCTTTTCTTCTACATTTGGTAGAGCACGAGTTGCAAAGGTGTTTGCAAGACTTATTTCTTCCCGAGATATATGATTCTTAATACGCTGTGCAAATTTCCATGCACTCACTGTATTTATTGATAAGGAGCCCCTCCCCCTTTTCTTTACCAGTTTAGCAAGAGAGACTCTAGATTAGTAAATTTACTTCTCCTTAACAGCTTTTCCATTAGTCCCCTCATCAGTGAGATAAAGGATGGGATAGTTTCATGATCCCTATTGCACCCTCTAATTCAGAGACACTATGATTTTATTTTGTTACACATTCTAGATTTACAAGGACCATAGGATATAAAAATGAACATAAACATAAGAACAAGGTTAAACAAAGAATTCTTTGGAAGACATGTATGTCCCAAGAAGCTAGGAACTAAGATGAAAGAGTCTTGATTTTAAGCAGAAGATATCGTAAACAAAGATATTTGTTTAAGGTATCTTCTGGTTAAAATTTGATTGTGATAACTTAAACAAAATACTATGTTTTAGAGAAACATAGTATTTTGTTTAAGTGTCACATTATACTCAGCCAAATGAAAATCTATCCAATCGTGTGTAGTACTGTAAACTTTCCAAACTCTTATGCCGTTTTCTCATGGGTCTCTCGATGTATTAAATGCATTAATTGATACAATACATGAATTAGTACTTATAAAGTGTTAAGAAACCTATGACACAAATTTTTATGAGAGAGGATCAAGATTGGTCTCTGTGATTCAGAATCCTACAAGTGATCCAGACTGGCTGTTGGGAGCCTGGTTGTAGTCTGACTATTGAAACTGAACTCACCTCTCTGAGACTCTTTGCAGATAGGCGAATCCTGAAGCCTCCCTCTCCCCCACATCTTCCTTCCCTTATCTGCCCCCTGGCAGCCCTGGTCACCATTCCCTTACCAGGAAGACTGTGTGGGTTTCCAGACTTCTTTGTCTTTCCTGCTGTCTTTCCCCTTTGTTTCAAGTATTCTTTCTAAAATAAATATTTGGAAACAAGTGCTTAAGTCAGGCACTTTAGACTACTTGGCCATGCTGACACAACTAAAAAAAAAAAAAAAAATTGGTAAGGTTGATCTCTACTAAAAACATTTGAAAAGCTTTCCAATTTGGTTAATACTGTGAAAACTAAAGTGCTTTTAATACCTTCAAACTATATCATGGATTGTTTCTTACCTACCTCCAACGCCATTCAGCTCACTGATACCCCAGCTAGCAGCTAGCCTTATTGGTGTCGACACACCGGGTCCTTGTAGACCTGATGCTGCCAGGAGCACACTTCCCTGGCCTTGCATGTGGCTGAATCACCCTCATCCTCAGCTTTCACTGCAAAGGACACATCTGTGGAGGAGCCTCCTGGGCATTTGACTTTTCACCAATACTCTAACAAGTTAATCTGCTTTATGCTCTTTATAGCACTTTTCACAAACTGAGATAAAAATGCAAATGTATTTACTTGCGTTCAGTCTCCCTGTATCCCTACAATGTAGGTATATGGAGACAGAGGCCTTACATTCTACTTCTCACTGTTTCCAGGACAAGCACGATGGCTGACGGACACAATCCATATCCATATTTTTGTCTAGAACAGACCTATTTCATAAATATTGGGTCAAAATATTAACTTCTTTTAAAAACAAAGAATAAATACAGGATCATCTTTTGATGTAAAAAGCTTTAATTGGGGGTTATATGTAATATCTCATGGCTGTATATTTTATTATTATTATTATTATTATTATTATTTAAAGATTTTATTTATTTGAGAGAGAGAGAAAGAGAGAGAGAGAGAGGGTACATCTTTGGGGAGGGACAGAGGGAGAGGGAGAAACATACTTCCTGCTGAGTGTAGAGCCTTGATAGGGGCTCAATCCTAGGACCCCAACAGATCATGTCTTGAGATGAAGTCAGACACTTAACCAACTGAGACACCCAGGGCCCCCAGTTCTATCTTTAAAGGCCTTTAAATTAGCTTTTATTTTTCCTTTTTCTGTGTATTTCTTATAGACAAGTAGTTGCAAAAGTTGTGTTTTGGATGTTCTTGCTTTTAAGAATTTGCTTTCAGAATGTTGAATGAGGCAAGGGTTTATTTCAAATTTGAATGATCAGTAATATGTTCAAGCTGTAACACTGAGTATTGGGGAAAGCTAGTAAGTGTTTTTTCAAGCCAGAGAGTCTTTAATACTATGAAATGTTCAGTAATGTGTTTGTAACCTCAGCGATCTGAAAATGTGTCATTATCCAAAATTTATTTTTATTTATCTTTTTGATGCATATCTTTGTTATGCATCTCTTTAAATTTGAGTTAGAATTTACAGTTTCATTGCATGACTGACATCTTCTCCAGAGCAGGACCAGGACTAGGGTGGGGCAAGACAGATGCTTGGGTGACAGCCCTTCTCAGGGTTGTGTGAGCAGGGTTGTGAGAGTGAGGACCTCCTTCAGTTCTGTCCTCTAGCCACCTCTGTTGCATATCCTAGCCAGAAACCTTATCTAGACTTATAAAAAATAGTAATGCTGAGGCCCTGCCTTTCCAAAGCGAGTTCATTCACTTGATTTTGAGTAACTGCTGATAAAACATCTGTGTAACTTTGTTCTGTTAGTGTTTTAGCTAAGTGGGATTTTTTTCTTTGTTAGCTGCATCCTCAAAAGAGAAGAATTTAAGTCTTATTTAAAATATTTTTATGAGAATCTAGCCCATATTGCTATTAACTTTTTGTATCAGAGTTAATGTTACTCGTTGAAGATCTCACCCACTCTGTCTCTGTTGTGTGTGGTCTTAGCTCAATTTGGCCCCCTTCTTTATTCATACAGTTTACACCTGATTAAAACACATTTTATTTTGCGGTTTTCATAAAATGTTTTAATAAATAGTATTCACTGCATTAATCTGAAGACGCATAACATTTAAAAACAAACAAAAGTGAGAGACGTACCCAGGAAGTTACGGCTTCTTACCATTCCGATTTGTAAAGTTTCATATTAATCTTATTCTCTAAATAACTCATTAACAAAGGTAGATTCAACTTCTTGAATTCTTCTATGAATTTACTTTTCATATCAGCTTTTTTTTTTATTTGAAGAAAACACAAGAATCCCTAAAGTTACTGAGGCTTACCTTTTTTATACCGCTGGACTAGAAGACCTGTTCGGTGTCTTTGATTCTATAAATTTAGGGACCCTAAAGTGCTAGAAGTTGGCATACGTACATGAAACTGGCTCCTGAGTGTTCCAGAAGTCACAGTTATGAAGAGAGTTGTATGCTGTGGAAATTTCACTATCCCCAAAATCTTGTTCTGGTTTATTAAGTTTTTGATAAAGAAAGCTAGGAGACAATGCCTTTTTTTTTTTTTTTTCCTCCCAAGGGTTACTGTTGAAGATGTGGTAGTTAAACTCAGATTCTTCTCCCCTGAAATGTTACAGCTACTTTGATCAAACACTGGGATTAGATACTCTGCTCTACTATGCCTTGATCTGATCTTTCTTCTTTTCCTCTATGGTGCTTTATCCCCACCACATCCCCTGCCCTGGCTGCCCAGAGCTCTAAACATGACCACAGTGCAAAGACCAGGCTGACTCATACCTTTACACTGTGCTTCCAGCAATAACCATCCCTAATAGTCCTAACGGAGCACTCACATGGAAAATACCCATTTCTCATTAATAGATTTAGCAAAAGTTGCTAAATAATGATGATAGTAATAATTATATAAAGGGTCTAAATACAAAATAAATTTTGAAGCAGGTTATAATGCAAAGGAAAATCCAATTTTCCAATTTGCACTGCCAACAAGAGATACTGCTGCTTGGTGGAATTCAATACAGGTCTGTATGTTTAACTGAGCAAATGAGACCTGCATGGCATAACTACAAATAATATAAATGCAGGATGTAAGCTTGGACTCAGGGCACTTCATTTACCACCAGTGTCTCTGTGCATTTATGCTTCTTGTCTTTGTAGCTCAAGTAAATCATTGCTCAACAACAATAGCATAGAAATATTAAAAATGTTTTTGCTTAATTTTGAATGATCATGAAAACATAATCTTGCACTTTCTTACTTTAAAAATCCCTTTATTAACTCTCTGTTGATTGTATGATAAATAAGTTCCTCCATTTTATGACATGGTAGGCGCAAACTCCATCTTTTCCCCCATCTCTTCCATGTCTCTGGAATATTCCGTGGTCCCTGCATATGGTAGGGTTTTCTATGTAAGTGGCTTGAAGGGTACAAAGGAAATGAAGTAACATTCATCTTGAATCATCCCCCAACTACTTCCGACTGCTGGAGATACTAGATGGGCAACAGTTGAAAAAATACTGACTTAGAGCATAAAATATAAATATTTTCTAATCCTCTCCAGCTCCTTCTATTTCTCTCCTTCTTAATACTCCAATTTTTAGTCCTTGTTGTAAACAGAGAGGAAACCAGAGGCAAATATCTGCTTAGAATTTGCATGGACCTCATCCAGAGGTGTTCCAGAGGTTCTCTCTGGAGGGGTTCAGCCTTCATGTATGTGTTACCTCAGTACTTTTAACCCTCTCATTCCCGATGCAAGGTAAGCGGTCTTAAAACAATTTTACAGATGAGAAAACAGCCTCAGAAAGATAAAGTGAATTTCCCAAGTTACACACTATAAATATGGGGCAGTTAGAATTCTCATGCAAAGCAAATGACATAAATCTCTATCCTTAAATTGCACTGGCGCTTGGAAAGTTTTCTGCCACCATGATAGTTCATGCTGCTTCATAGATTATGTGAATAAAGACTCATGTGTCATTTCTTGAGAACAGTGTGAAGCACTTTTGAGCTATTATTTTTTAAAAGTATATATAATAAGATACATATATCTTACTTGTTACTTGTAAAAAATAGTGGCTCTCTCTCTCTCTCTCTCTCTCTCTCTCTCTATATATATATATATATATATATATATATTTAAATCCTACCAAAGTCATTCAGAATAAGGCAGATGTCAGTTGTAGTAAGTTCTTGTCCCAAACATGATACCAAATAGCTCTGTGACCTAAATAAATTGTGACACTAATATCTCTGGGCATTTGTCTCCATATCAGGAAAAGTTCTGATATATTTGAGAAAGTTCATTTTTTGTGTTGGGGGGGTGTTTTGCTTTGTTTTATTGTTTTTTTTTTTTAATTAGCATTCTTTTGTTGTATTATATCCCGCACATACTTCATGTTCTGGCCTAATAAATTAAATCTCCTTTTTATGACTTTCATGACTTGCCTAGAATTTTCTGGTGATATTTCAGAAGCCAAAGTATCAATCTCTCTTCTAGATTTTGAATCATTTGAGAATATACTTTTGAGACTGATAGTAATTCAAAATCCATATCTGTTGTATTACTAACAAGTCAGGAGCACAGAACAGGTTTAAATCTGAGACAAAAAATGGGCTTCCTGCAATATTCCCCAAATCTCTATCTCTGGACCCATACATGGTAAATGCCATGTCTTTAGTGTTTTCATCCATTCAGTCATTCTTCAAAAATTATTTCTTGAGTGTCTTACCATGTTTCTGCAACTGTTTAGATGCTTTATGTACAGCAAGAAACAAAGAAGACAAAGTCCCATGCTGCCGTAAACCTTTTATTATTGAAGATCCTGATCTAGCCAGCCAGTGAGCATTCAGCCTGATTTCTAGAAGGATGTGCAAGCTCTGACCTGTCATGCTTAATATATGGAAACCAGTTCCGAGAATATAAGAAAAGTGTGCCCTGTGTGAAGTTCGGTTGTTCTAAAGGAAATTCAGAAGAGGTTAGACCACTCATCTTCAGTAGAGAAACATGGCTCAATGAATGTCTGTCTTTCCCTCTCACCACTACAGAAAACTTCAGGAGCATTTTATAATATAATCCCAAAAGGGTAAAATGTTAGAAGAAGATGTTATAGCTGCCTTTGAAATAAGTTTCAGAGGAAGGAACTGCTTCATCTATGACAGTTCCCCTAATGTTTGTTCTTGAAACCCCACTGAGCTTATCAAATAAGCCCATGGTCAACTAGTAAACTCTTCTGAAGGAGGAGAATAGTAAGTTGGGAGAAAATTCAACTTTAATTCCCTAGAAGGTTCTGAAATGGACAGAACAAAGAATGAATAAAATTAACTGCAGGACTTATTCATTCCATAACTGGAAGTCATGGGAATAAAATGAACACTGTGGGGATTACAGTCAGTGGTATTGTAATAGTGCTATTTGGTGAGAGATGGTGGCTAAGCTGGCAGTGAGCACAGCATAACATACAGAGTCATTGAATCACAATGCTGTACACCTGAAACTAATGCAACATTGTGTGTCAACTGTACTCAAATTAAAAATAATAATAATAATAATAATAACCTCATAGCAACCATGCTTGAGGCCAAGCATTTACTCCCTGTCCTGTTTTCTACCCATCAAGGAATGTGAAGCAAATAGTTTTATCCAGTCATAATCTAATAACTGCATATGTCACAGATTGAATTAAGATATTTTAATGACGTTATTAGGAAATCCTTAACCAATGAATTAGAAAACTTGTATGAAATGAAAAGTTTTTAAAAACAAACATAAAGTTGTGGAGAACCTGGGTGGTTTAGTCAGATCAGTGGCCAACTCTTGATTTGGGCTCAGGTCATAGTCTCAGTGTCCAGACTGAACCCCACATTGGGCTCTGATATCAGCAGGCAGTCTGCTCCTCTCCTTTTCCCTCTGCCTCTCCCCCTGCTGTTTCTCTCTCTCAAATAAGCAAATAAATCTTAAAAAAAAAAACACACACACATAAACAAAAAACCATGAAGTTCTAACATTCTGACTCAAGAATTAATATAAAGCCTTGATACTATACAAACTGAAGTAACTGATTGAATAGTTAAAAGTCTTCCCAGGTAGAAAACTCCTGTCATGCATGACTTTATCAGAAAATCCTACCAAACTTTCAAGAAATAATTCTAAGTGCACATATGCATTTGGAAAGAATAGAAAAAGTAAGAACATTTCTTATCTCCTTTTGATATTTATGAGTTTTATACATTACCTTCATACTGAAACCTATAAGAACAAGACAAGAAATGAAAATCTGCTGCCCAACATTACACATTAACTTAGAGACAGTAGTCCAAAACAGAATGTTGGCAAGTCAATCTATATATCCATCTACTGATATATGGATTTAATTAAAAATGTGGGTTTATTCTGGAATCCAAATTAGATTTAGCATTAGAAAAATCTCTGAATAGAATTTACCATTTATTTGGATTAAAATGAACAAACATAATTTTATCTGAATACATGCAGAAAAAACTTTTAATGAAGTTCATTCTTATTGAATACACTTAATCTCCCAGAGGAAGACACTCTTAGCTACAGCGGACCTCTGGAGAGGTCAGTCCACTCCTTCTCCTGCCTCACTGATGTTCATTCTCCTTGTGGAACAAGTTGATCAGGAAACCTCAGAACAGACATGGCTTTTAAAGATACCAGAAAGACACCAGAGGTGGTGACTCACAGAATCAGAATTACTCTAACCAGCCATGACAGAAAATCTTGGAGAAAGTATAGGCTGACTTATCCTCAGGAGCAAAAAGGAAAGGAATCTCCAAAGAGAAAAGACCAGTTTGGATGCCCACCAAGACTCTGAGAATCACACAAGAAAAACTCCTCGTGGCAGGGTCCTAAAATTGGGGTTTGTTTTCATGTCAGGACCAACAAGTGAATCATTGATTGCCCCATGCTTCTAAGACTCTTAAGCAAATGCCTCCCTCCATATTGAGTTAGGAGTTGAGGTTGAAGTCACTTTTGCTGGTGCTTAAATCAAACTTTTTCTTTTTAATTGTATTTACCCATTTGACAGACAGAGATCACAAGTAGGCAGAGAGGCAGGCAGAGAGAGAGAGAGAGAGAGAAAGAGAGAAGCAGGCTTCCTGCTGAGCAGAGAGCCCGATGCGGGGCTCGATCCCAGGACCCCAGGATCATGACCTGAGCCGAAGGCAGAGGCTTTAACACACTGAGCCACCCAGGCACCCCTAAATCAAACTTTTTAACAAATTGATTGTCAGTTGTTAAAGAGATGTAGGCAGCCACAGACCCAGCTAGAGGCAGGGGATCAAATCAGGCCCTGACTCGTGCCTCCTGAAAATCAGTTGAGTTGTGCTTGAGAAAGAGCCTGAGCTATGGACCCTAAGACTGGCTTACGTGACTGCCTGCATGTATTAGAGGCAAAACTGGGTTGCACATTTAACTGTTACAAGATTATCCTGTACTTGCACGGATTATAAATTGCACCATTGTAAACTCGTGAATTGCTAGTTAAAGATTAGCTAAGTAGACAAAAATTACTGGCATCAGAAGATCCGCTACCAGTGCTTGGGAAACGGGCTTTGTAAAAGCTTGAGGGGTTTCATGTTACGTGTGTATGAGCATTCAACCAAAAATAGATACTTCTTTATAATTGTTTCTGTTAACTATATAATACCTCACAGCCTTGAATAAAATTGGCACTGTTGGACAACCTCCTCAGTGCTCCTCCTGCCCCCATCTCTTTGTCTCTTAATTTCTTTTCACCATCCTCTTACCCTCACGTTCCTGGTCGATTTGTCGCACCGGCTGCGACAAAGAAGTATATATGTTTAGTAGATTTGGAATGAAGAATGATGATTCATTTTATGTGTCAGCTTCGTGAGGCTATTGCCAGACTATGCAGTGGACTGATCAAATACCACCCTATATGTTGCTATGAGGGTATATTTTTATATGTAATTGAATATAAATTAAATAAGCTGACTTTGAGTAAAACAGATCACCCTCCATAATGTGGCTGGGCATTATCTAATCAGTTATAGGTCTTAAGAGAGTAAGACTGAACAGAAGATGTGGTCTATATATACAATGGAATACGACTCAGCTATCAGAAAGGATGAATACCCAACATTTGCATCAACAGGGATGGAACTGGAGGAGATTAAGTGAATCAGAGAAACACTATTATCATATAGTTTCACTTACTTGTGGAACATAAGGAATAGCATGGAGGACATTAGGAGAAGGAAAGGAAAAGTGAAGAGGGAAAATCAGAGGGAGAGAAGCACCATGAGAGACTATGGACTCGGGGACACAAATTGAGAGTTTTAAAAGGGGGTGTGGGGGGATGGGTGAGCCTGGTGATAGGTATTAGGGAGGGCACGGCTTGCTTGGAACACTGGGTGTTATATGCAAACAATGAATCATAGAACACTACATCAAAAACTAATGATGTCCTGTATGGTGACTAACACAATGCCATTAAAACAACAACAACAACAACAACAAACTAATGATGTATTGTGTGGTGACTAATTAACACAATAAAAATTATAATAATAAAAATGAGAGAGTAAGACTGAGGTTCCCCCCACAGAAAAAAATTCTGCCTGCATTTCTGCCTTTAGATTTGAACTAAACATCAACTCTTTCCTGGGTCTTCAATCTGCTGGCTTGCTCTACAGGTATCAGACTTGCCAGTCTTCACAATTGTATGAGCTATTTTTTTTTTTAATCTTTCTTTCTCCTTCACACACACACACACAGACTCATGAAATATGTATACACTATATACATACATTGTTTTAGTTAATATATATACACATACACATGCTCATACTATATATATGTAATTTGTTCTGTTCCTCTGGAGAACACTAATACAAAATACAATTTTAAAAATCTAAATCTTAAAAAAATACAGTAATCATTACATTTAAATGTGAAATGTTGAAATCTTTTTAAAGTTTTGGAAATAAGAAAAGGTGTGTGTTCTCATAACTGTCTTTTAATACAGTGTAGAAGGTTCAAGACATGATGGTAAAGCATGAATGAATGATATCAAAATTGATTTGAAAGAAATGTAAGAAATATCATATTTTACAGAGATTTTTTTCTAAAGATTTTATGTATTTATTTATCTGACAGGCAGAGGCAGGTAGAGACAGAGGGGGGAAGCAAT
Organism: Mustela lutreola; assembly: GCF_030435805.1. Taxonomy (NCBI): domain Eukaryota; kingdom Metazoa; phylum Chordata; class Mammalia; order Carnivora; family Mustelidae; genus Mustela; species Mustela lutreola. The sequence goes on along the minus strand of NC_081292.1, from coordinate 5,781,694 downwards.
CTCCCTGTTGAGCATAGAGCCCCATGTGGGGCTCGATCCAGGACCCTGAAATCATGACCTGAGCTAAAGGCAGAGGCTTTAACCCACTGAGCCAGCCAAGCGCCCCTATACACAGATTTTTAAGATCTACATATTCATGTCATTGTTAGAGTTTAACAAGATTGAGATATGATAAAATCAAGTATCTTTTCACATACCAGCAATAATTAGCAAAAAATATATATATATATATAAACTAAAATCTCTAAAAAAACAAAACAAAACACACACCAAGTACCCAGAAATGAGACAGGTAACATCTCCATCGGGAAAATTCTAATACTTAAGTGATAGCCATTAAAAGCAAAACAAAAACAAAAACAACAACAACAACAACAACAAAAAATAAAACAAACAAAATCTCAAATAAAAGATGAGTAAAGCAAGGTTTTAGATTAGCTGGTGTAATCATGTTAAAATATCTTTTCCCTTGATATAAAAATATCAATCCCATTTTTATTAAAATGCTAGCAAAGTTTCAAGAATCAGGCAAGCTAATTAGAATACTCATAGGAAGTTTGAATTACTATAAATTTAAACCCTACCCACCAGACCATCTTTATCCCACATTCTCTTACCTATAGTTTTTATAGCTTTCTTTACCTTCTAATATTTTCTAGAAAGCATCTTATTTTTTGTATTATTACTATCATGGGCACTAGCAATGTACTGTTGTGACCTGTTCTTCGATATACTTTAGAACATAAGAGCAGCAAGAATGGAAAGTTTTGTCTGTTTTGTTGCATGATATGGCCCATGTGCTTATAATAGTTACTGGCATGTAGTAGGTGATTTGTAAACATATTTGGATACTGTTTGCAAACAGTGTAAATATATAACTGGAAAAGAATAGCATGAACTCTGTTGAATAAAAAGTAAGATATCCTCAAGACTTAGGAAATTAAGTAAAGACAGTGCAGTTTTGCATACATTGAAATAAACAAATTAATGGAAAATGAAAGGAAAGCTAAAAACAGATTCAGTTTATGCAACTTTGTACCTCTGATGTCACTACAGAGATATTATTTACAATAAGTGGGCTGGAACAATAGGACAAAATCACAACAAGAAGTTAAAAAAATGGAGATAAGTAATATTCCTGATAGAGAATTTAAATAATAGTCATAAAGATACTCACTAGACTTGAGATGAAGTACTTAATAACTGAAATTAAATGTACACTCAGTGGAATAAACAGTAGACTAAAGGAAGCAGAAGAATGAATCAGTGACCCCGAGGAAGGAGTACTGGAAAGCAATCAAGCTGAACAGGAGAAAAGGAAAAAATAATAATAAATGAAAATAGTGACTTCGTCAAGCATAATTACATTTTCATTAAAGGGATCCTGGGAGGAGGGGAAAGAGAAAAGGGAGCAGAAATTTTATTTGAAGAAATAAAGCTGAAAAAAATTCTGAATCTGGGAAAATAAACAGAAATCCAGATCCAGGAAACACAGAACTCTTCCAGCAAAATCAACCCTAGGAGGTTTCTACCAAGACACATAGTAATTAAAGTAGAAACATGTGATAAATAGAGAGTTTTAAAAGCAAGAGAAAAAGCAGTTACAGACAAAGGAAACCCTATTGGCTATTGGTTATTAGCTGACTTTTCAGCAGAAACTTTGCAGGCCAGAAGAAAGTGGTATGATATATTCAAAGTGCTTTAAGGAAAAAATCTGCAACCAAGAATACTCTATCTAGCAAGACCATCATTTAGAACAGAAGGATAGATAAAGAGCTTACCAGACAAACAAATTTAAAGGACTTTGTCACCATTAAACCAGTCCTACAAGAAATGTCACAGGGGACTCCTTCAGTGGAAAAGAAAGACCAAAATTTGGGGTAAAAAAAAGTAGGAAGCCCCAAAGCAGTAAAGTTAAGCATATCCAAAAAGTCAGTCAAGGATTCACAAAATAAAAGGATGTAAACTATGAAACCATATACCTAAAATGCTGCTGGGGAGAAGAGCGAGGAATGGGTTCAAACTTAAGTGACCATCGACTTAATACAGACTGCTATATGCAGAAGATGCCATATGCAAACTTAATGGCAGCCACAAATCAAAATGATATGTTTCATGCATACTAAAGAATATACTTAAATGTATATCTGGAATATAAAGAATAATACAATAAACATCTGTGTTCTCATGCAAAACCAAAACCGAAACCAAAACAAAAACAAAACCAGTAACAGATATGCAAGAGATAAAGAGCAAGGAATCCAAGTGCATAACTAAAGAAAGCCAGAAAACCAAGACAGAGGAGAGCAACAGAGGAAAGGAAGAGAGAAGAACTATAAAAACAAAAACAAAAATAAAAACTTAAAAAACCTCATAAAAAGTAACAAAATAGAAATAAGTATATACTTACCAATAATTATTTTGATTGCAAATGGACTAACTGCCTAATCAAAAGACATAGGATGAAGGAGTTGATAAAAAAAGTAAACCTTTTTTTATCTATATGCTGTATACAGGAGACTCATTTGACCTACAGACACATACAGATTGAAAAGGAAGGAATGGAAACGCGCTTTTCATGTAAATGGATTTGAAAAGAAAGCTGGAGTAGCAATTCTTATTGGACTCAATTAACTCAAACTAGAGTTTAAAACAAAGAGAGTAACAAGAGAAAAAGAAGGACACAATATAATCATAAAAGAAACAATTCAACAAGAAGATATAACAATTCCAATATTTATGCTCCTAACATGGGAGCACTCAAATCCATAAAGCAGCTAATAACAAACATAAAGGAAGCAATGGATAATAATACAGTAATAGTAAGGGACTTTAGCACCCCATTTGCATTGATGGATAGATCATCCAAACAGAAAATCCACAAGGAAAGAGTGACTTTGAATGACACACTAGAACAGATGGATCTCACAGATATATTGAGAGCTTTCCATTCTAAAACAGCAGAACACACATTATTTTCAAGGTCATATGGGACATTCTCCAGAATAAATCACATACTGGCCACAAAACAAGTCTCGACAAATTCAAAATGATCAAAGTTATGTCATGCATCTTTTCTGACCATAAACCAACTATAAGAAAAAAATCGGGAAAGAACATAAATACATGGAGGTTAAATGAGATGCTACTAAACAATGAATGGGTTAACCAAAAATCAAAGAGGAAATCGAAAAGTACATGGAGACAAATGAAAATGAAAACACAATGGTCCAAAATCTTTGGGATGCAGCAAGAGCAGTTCTAAGGCAGAAGTTTCTCACAATACAGGCCTACCTCAACAAACAAGAAAAATCTAAACTGACACCATGAAATACAAAGGATTATAAGAGAATACTATGAAAAATTCTATGCCAACAAACTGGACAACCTGTGGAGTGACAGATACCCTTTATAGTGGGAACTATTGGCAGTTACCCAGATATTATATTGTCCTTTATGAAGTCTGTTCCATTGTGGGATGGAATCATTAAGTGGAAGGTTTTGACTCTTCATATTCAAATTCAACAACTTAATGCTCTTCTTGTACATAAAACTAGTCTCTGTAATGTTATTTTTTAAATAAATACTGAATTTTTGCTAGCTATATAAAGCAGATGCATGTATAGTATTATCTACAGAGAAGTGCATAAGTGTGAAGTCGCATATATGCTCTCAAACACTCATCAAATTTTAACCAGCTTGTGCTTTTGGTCTATCAATCTAATGAGTGCTTGTTGGTGTGGACCAAACAAGATCCTGTTCCTCATTTAAAAGAGCTCAGAATCTGGCAAGAAAAAATAAAGGTACACTAACGTTTTGAAACTATGTGAAAAGTAGATAGAATTCTGGATCTGTATTTGCATAAATCCAGTAGAGTGATCTGTAACTGTGGTGAGTTAAATGGCATTATGGGATTGACTGCATAGAGGTATAAAATCTAGGTCTGGTCAGGTAGTTCATAATTACTGGAATATAAGGTAAGTCAGAGAAACCTGCAGAAAATTACTTTATATTAGATTTTGTTAATAATTTGAATGTGTTCCGTTTATATAAATAAGAATTATCAAAAACTTAAGAAGGTTCTTACCTAGTCGTTTATCCCTTCATCTATTATATAAGTTTGTAATGTATATGTTTATTAATATAATATACATATATACATATTTTATATATGTCTATATACCCTACAAACATAATATGCATACTATATATATTATATGTGCAATATATAATAGTATATACATATTATACACATATATTATGTATCCATTATATAGAATATATAATAATATATTATACCTTATTCACATACATTGTATGTACACATATGTAACACATATATCATATATTACTTATACACATTACATATATCATGCATTATTGGTATATATCATATGTATATGTTATGTATGTATAATATGCATATATTTATTTATTAAACCATGGTTGAATTTCTGATATCAATGCGTCTCCTTTAGCTATTTCCATTTGTCTTGCTGCAGTTTCCAGCTTGCAGCAGATGATCAATAGGTGTCTGTTAAATTATATTATTTTTAAAAAGCAAGTGAGTAGGAAACTCCAAATGTTTCTTTAAAAACTAGCTATAACAAGTCGCTTTGTCATTTCTCCCTTCAGTGGACTTGTTTTCCCTTTGAATTAGTGGTATACATAAATAAAGCTTTCTAGCCCCTGTTTTATAACATATTAATTCAAGAAGAGATGAGATCTCTATATGGTGCCCGTAGGATTTTGAATCGATTGCAACTTCATAGGTCAAATATTATTATAACAAATAGAATTCTGATGAATCAGCATCTGCCGCCTTCATTCATACTTGTTCATTCACCTAACATTATGGAGCATCTATCTTGAGCCAACTTAAATGACCAAAGCATTAATTAATCGCAAGGTGGTGGCACATTTCCAGACTATTGTACTATGGCCATGCTGCAAGTACATATTTTATTACACACAAAGCTTAAAGAAGAACACTAAAATTACAAATTCAACAAAATATATATTTTATTTCCCAGACTTATGACTACCAAGGCAAAGAGAAAATGTAGATAATTACACAGCTGTTGCTCCAGGGATCATTCCCCAGAAGCTAATCGAGTTTAAGTCCTTTCTTTTGGCTCAAAAGTAGAAGGACTATAGCTTTGATTTCGCAAATATCCATCAAGATCTCTCCCATGGGCTTTTATGTCCTGTGGAGCTGAAGTGCTGAGTGATTATGCCAAGGGATCTAGGAAGTACTTGGCTTCACACTTTGCCCTGAGATATTCTGAATGTCTATTCTGCACCTGTGCCCTTCCCCATCAACGCTGTGCTTGTTACCTTACAGACTCACTGCTGTGTCACTCCATGGCACCCTTGCTATTCTCTAGAGGCAAGGGACCTGCATGCTCATTTTTTCCCCATTTCTCATTCCTGCTCATTTTGCAGAAAGAATAATCTCTTTGGGAATTTAAAATGGGTAGTAAGGAGGGCACGGATTGCACGGAGCACTGGGTGTGGTGCATAAACAATGAATCTTGGAACGCTGAAAAAATAAAATTAAATTAAAAAAATAAAAATAAAATAAAATGCAAATTATGACCCTAGGGCATCAAAACAGACTCCAGAAAGCAAGCAAAACTTTATGCTTGGAGAACAAAACAGTTCTCTGTCCCTGAGGGGAAGGAGAGTAAAGAAAGGTGTCCTGGCCAAGACGATAGAGGGGCTCAAAATGCAGCTGTGAGATCTCTTCCTAAAAGTTAACAGTCTTGCAGCCTTATTGGCCTGAGTGGGTTTTTGAGGAATTTCAGCTTTGCAGTTTGTTAAACAGAAGCAGCCTACAGAGTAGAGACCAAATGCGAATGCTCAGAGGAGCTAGCTTGGGTCTCAGAGGCAGGGAAATGCTCTAGCGTTTAAACCAATTATACTGAAATCATTGAGGCGAGTAAGAGAATCCCAATTTTCATTTAATACCAATTTAACAAACATTTACTAAGAAAACATTAATGAATAAAACAGACATGCTCCTTCCCTAATGGGGCTTAACGGCTGATCAAGAGACCAAGAGACCAAAAAAAAAAAAAAAAAAAAAAGGAAAAAGGTAACAAATAAATATATAATTACAAAATGAGAAGAATTGTGGAAAAAAGCATTAGTTGTAAAAAAATAAATAAATAACATTATACCTGGAATAAATGGGTATTTGCTGAAGGCTTACCGTGTTCTAGAACTATGCTGATCATTTAAATGTTTACCAAATTTTGGGGTGTCTGGGTGGCTCAGTCAATTAATCATCAGACTCTTGATTTGGGCTCAAGTCATGATCTCAGGATTGTGAGACCGAGTCCCCAGATCAGGCTCTGCACTCGGCAGGGAGTCTGCTGCAGATTCTCTCTCTATGCCCCTCCCCCAGTGCTCCATCTCTCTCAAATAAATTAATTAATTAAAAAAAAATTTTTTTAAAAAGTCTACCAAATTTGAATCTTTCCAATAAACCACAGAGACCATCCCATGTATTAATCCCATTTCTTGTATGAATAAACTCTCCCTTAAAGAGGTTCTTTGTGAATGAACTCAGTCTTGAGAAAGAGCTTCCTTGGCCATCATTTCTAGGGCCTGGGCAAATCTAGGGGGTACCTTGGGAATTTTCTTATCTTCTCTGGCTTTAGTCTCTGATGGGGTCCACTGTGCTCCTCCGGATTCCATTCTGACTCCTGGAAGCTGAATCCTCTCTTGCTGCTGCCTCTGAGTTAGACTGCTCTCCAGAACCAGATTTGCAGATCAATTCCTGCCTTACTCTGTCCCTTCAGGCTGGTAGTGGAACAGTCCTAAAACCTAGCCTTCCCCCTGAAACAGAACTCACTAACTTAGATTTAAACTCCCCAAGCTTGCTTCTTGTCTTCCTCTTTTTTTTCTGCTTTTAAATCATACCATAGGGGAGCCTGAGTGGCTCAGTCTGTTAAACTGCTGCCTTCTGCTCAGGTCATGATCCTGGGGCCCTTGGATCAGCCCCCTGTCAGGATCCCTGCTCAGTGGGGAGTCTGCTTCTCCCCCTCTGTCTCTCAACTGGCTTATGCTCTCACTTTCTTTCTGCCAAATAAATAAATGCAATCTTAAAAATAAATAAACAAACAAATAAATCACATCATAATGGTCTCCTGAAAACATTAAAGGTAATACTTACAGGGGGAATTGGAAAAAAAAAAAAAAAAAAAACTGTTGAGGAAAATAATCAAATGCATAAAAATTTATTCATAAAATTACTATAAATCTTACACATCCAGCAAGAAAGAATGGTGGTATAAGTTACACTAGAACCATGTACAGGAAATATTAGAAAGAGGTTTCTAAAGACCTTTCAAGGTTATATTATCTCAAACTATTAAAAAAATAGAAGGAAACAAACATTTGAGTCCTTATCACTAGAAAGCAGAAGAACATGTAAATACAAAATATTTTTCTATTCCCTTCCCCTACATTCATCTGAGAGATGAGATAAGAGATAAGAGACCCTTAAGGATACAGAACAAACTAAAAGTTGATGGAGGGAGGTGGAGGAATGGGCTAAATGGGTGATGGGCGTTAAGAAGGCACTTGTGATCAACAAGGGTGTTGTATGTAAGTGATGAATTACTGAATTCTACTCCTGGGGTGTTGTATGTAAGTGATGAATCACTGAATTCTACTCCTGAAACCAGGATTACAGATTACACTGTTTGTTAATTAACTAGAATTTAAATACAAATTTGGAAAAAATAAAGTTTAATATTCGACAACAATTTTTTCTATAATGTACATGTTTATATTTTAAATCAGAAAAATTAGGTCAATACCATTTAATAAATTATATTGATGAGTAACATGATTATGTCATTAAAATGATAAAGATATTTTTCCATTTGAAATAGACATGTTGGCTGAATGTTTTATTTATTTGACTTCTCTCTCTCTTTTTTTTTTTTCAAAGAAACAAAATACAAAGAAATGAATTGGTTTTCTAGAAGTCACATAGTTGGTGAGCCGCAGGGACAGACAGCCCTGGAGCTAATGTCCTTCCTGCCTCTTAGGCCCGTGCTCTGACTTCTCCTCAATGCAGTCCCAGTGATGTTTCTGATGAGGGTCTTGGCAACTCAAGGGTTAAGACATTGATACTTAACTGTGCCCCTTTTTGCCTAATACAGAGTCCCCCGAATGTTTAATAAAAGCATAGAGTCAGAGACGGGGTTAATTTTTCTTTTCAATTCCTTCTTAAGCAGCTAGTGTAGTCCATTGTGTAAAAAGATATTCAGGAAGTACATGCTAAATTACTTTGACTGAAAGCTTAACATCAGATAAATACAAAAAGAAATGCCACCCAACCCGTGATATTTATACGGAAAATTAAAATCAGCTCAAAGACAGGCATACTGTGAGGTAAGCTTAATGCTCCACTGGGGGTTGTAGGGTAAACCACAAACTTTCTGTACTCAGAAAATAGCATTTTGAGTTATGTTTTCCTTCAGGAGATTTGTGATTTAATATGGATTTTACAGTAAATGCTAAATCAATCAATCAATCAATCAGTCATTTGGAGCTACTTTTTTGCCAATAATGCAAATGCTGTAGATTGAGTGTCCCCTTCCCCAATTGCTCAAGTTCCTATGTTGAAACCTAACTCCCAATATGATGGTACTTGACGGTGGGCCCTTTGAGGAGTGGTTAGGTCATGAGAATGGAGCTCCCATGAATAAATTCAGTGCTCTTATAAAAGAGATCTGGGACACGTGGGTGGTTCAGTCAGTTAAGCATCCAACTCTTGATTTTAGCTTGGATCAAAATCTCACAGTTGTGAGATTGAGCCCTGCAGAGGGCTCTGAGCTCAACACAGCGTCTGCTTATTCCTCTCCCTCTGCTCCTGCCTCCACTCTCTCTCTCAAATAAATAAATAAATAAATAAATAGAATATTAACAAAACAAACAAACAAACAAAAAAAACCCACAAAGCAATCCCACAAGGTTCTCTAGCTCCTACCACATGTAAAAATACAGCCTTCTATAAGACACCAAATTTGTAGGTGCCTTGATCTTTGCCAATTTCCAGAACTGTGAGAAATAAACTTTTATTAAGCTACATAGTCTATGATACTTTTCTTAGAGCAGCCCTATTGGGACTTAGACAGATGCCAAGGCATTTCTTATATTTTTATTCAGAAGCAGGTGGTGGGAAAATTAATCACTTCTCCAAGAGGAAGAATATTAATTCTATAAAGAAAAATGAAATGATTCTCTGTAGTTCTAAACACGTGGCTTGATAGGGATGCTGTTGGGCAGAAATGGGGTTGGAGTGTGTGCAGTATCAGGGAAACTTCAACAGGGTTGAGGGTTGAGTGTGAACATGGCTGATGGTGGCAGAAAGCAGGGTTAAGTCCGGGTTCTTTGCACTCAGAGTCAAATGTAGAACCTGAAGAAAACATTGTAAAACAAGAATAAAATCTGCTTGTGTTTATTATTTGCCTATTGATTGCCACTCTGTAACCTATTCTAAACTCCATAGAAGAGGTATCATTAACCTCAGCCATTCAATAAAGAAACAGGTTCAGGGGGCACCCGGGTGGCTCTGTCGATAAAGCATCTGATTCTTGGTTTCAGCTATGCTCATGATCTCAGGGTCCTGGGATCTGCCCTGCACTGGGCTCTGTGCTCAGCATGGAGTCTGCTAGAGAGTCTCTCTCTCTCTTGTCATCTGCCCCTCATCCCTTTCTCTCTCTAAAATAAATAAATAAATCTTTAAAAAGGAAGGAAGGAAGGAAGGGAGGGAGGTAAACAGGTTCAGAGGAGTTAAGGAACCTGCCAGGGCCAAATTTAAACAGTCTGTGCTCTTTTTATTTCTTCAAACACTGAGTCTGGCAGTTAGACTTAAGTCTGAAGATGGAAGAAGCCAGGCTTGTAGAGATGTGATAACACAAGGACAATAATGGTGTGAGTTAAGGCTCATACCCAAAGCCAAAGAAAATGTACCTTGTCTGTCACTGAGATAGTTGTCTGTGTTTGTAGAGCTCAGACTTTTGGTGTATCAGAATCAGGATGGTGTGGTACCTGCTAAAAATATAGGTGCCTTCCTTTAGAGTCTGAAGTTTATAATTTGAGCAGTTTGGAGTACAGGTCGGACATAGGTATTTTTAGTCAACTCCCTGGCTGCTTCCGAAAGACAGCAAAGTTTGAAGGTAACTCTTTGGTACAGTTTTCTGAAGTGGGAAGTACTATAAAGAAGATAGGATTTAAGTGGTTAAACTGGATTCTATTGCTGCTTCCAGCATGGACTGTTAGATTATTTAACTTCTCTGTGCTTTGGTCTCTTGATCTGTGCAATGAAGAAAATTATACTTCTGTGCTTTGTTTTGAGGGGAAGTAAGACAATTTTTTTTTGAAAAATAAGACAATATATAAGACTTAATGGGGCACATAATAATTTCTGTAGTATTTCTTCTAAAAGTGCATATGTTAATACTATGGAGGTATCTTTAAAACCCTAATTAAGGCTCAGTGTATCAAACAATGGACCTATATCCATGAAAAAAATATGAATATCAGAGAAGACAAAGAAAAACTGAGAAACTCTTGCAGATCTAAAGGGGAATAAAAACCCAGCACATGACATTTAAATACAATATACAACCCTAGGTTGGAATTTGGACTAGAAAAAATTCTATAAAGGAAGTTAATGGAACAAGTGGTAAAATTTGAATATAGACTGATTAAGAGGTTAGAATATTCTCTGTTTTAGTTCCCTGATTTGGGCAGTTGCAGTATAGTTTTATAAGTGGGATTTTCAAGATGTGGATTTCCCCAGGTCCTCCTTCAAAGACAGACATGAAGCACAGAGTTAGCAGACAACCTCCAGCTATCAGCTCCTTCAGGCTCTGACTTGGAAGATGAAAGCTACATCTCAAGGCATGAGGTTATATCTTTCCATGGGAACTTCAAACCCAGTGACTAAGAGAAATAATGCCTGGTCTCTGGTGAGAAGTTCCCACACCAGAGGTGCCTGGAGACTAGCCAATGCTGTCAAGCCAGCTGGCACCATAGTTGGACCTTCTCTGTCCAAACCTGCTTCCTCCCCATTTTGTTCAGCAGATGATCCCGAATTAATGGTTTGCACACCAAACCATGTCTCAGCACCAGCTTCCAGGGAACTCAACTTGCAAACTCAGCATACAAGCAATTTGAGAAAGGAAGTTTTGGGGTTGCATCACTCCTACTGGTAGGAGGGTGAATAGAGATGGCACCTCAGGCAAGGGGGGCAGTCAACTTTTAACAATTCAACCACATATGGAAGAAAGAGTGGTTGGAAATGTAATGGGCTTATGTAGCCATTGCTGAGCACAACAGATGCTCTCCATGTCCTGATGATGACTAATAGGTAAATGAAAGTCAGTTATGAAAGTCAGCAACCTCTTAGGGCGCCTAAAAGAGAAGTCTTATAGTTAGTATGTAGGAAGGCCGAAGAAGGCAAGGAAGAAAAAGTGAAATAGGACTTTTTAAGCACAGTGGCTGAATGTCAAAGATTAACTATCTAATCAAATAGATTTGTTATACTAAGAGCAGGGTCCTGATGGGGAAAACATAGGACCTTAATTCAACAAATGATAATATGTGGATGCATACCTGAGGTTTTGACCCTCCAGATTCCTCTGACTCTTCTGAGCCTGTAGATGGGACCTAGCCCTCCCCAATAAGAGTCTTCCCTGTTCAACTCCCCCTCCAATGGTAGACAGAGGGGGGAGGCCTTGACTAGCACACTTTTTCACCTCTTCTCCTCAACACTGAGTCTATAACATTGTTCAGTTGCCCATAACCTAGTTGGGTATGCTCTGAGCCTGACCAAGGAGAAAAAGTGCTGCTCTTTAAAGAGGCTGCAAGATCTTGCTAGCGTGAACCTGAAGGAACTGGGAGAATGTGCATGAACTAGGACCCAATAGTATTTGCTCCCTGAACAAATTGGATTGGGAAGGATTTATTCTCCTGAAATATAAGATGTAATATTCTGGAGAGAATCCCAGGAAGTAGGGTGAACTCAATATAAGGAAGGTAGCTGCTAGAATCATGGAGGAAGTGACCTCACACGACAAGCAAAATGCAAGAATTGCTGGAGCAGATGGTAGAGAAAGAGAGTACATGTCTTGTATGGCCATAAGACCTGCCCCATGGTTGTATTCCATGCTAAGGTCCCAAGGCAGCATAAGATACAAAGGCTGCAGGGAATTTTTAGACAGCAATGTGCCACACCAGCAGTAAGATGGTCCATCAGTGATGGTTCTCCTCTGTAGGTCAGGGCTGGTATTAGAACCACCTGTTAACAAAATTTGGCCCACTAACATCAGTGTGGATGATAGCACACAAAACATAAAAAGTCTGGGGGCCTATTAGCTGTCAAAATCAAAAAGGTGTGAATATCACAATAAGCAGCAAGAGCACAGAGAATATTGAGGTTTAATAGAACGAGGCATGGAATCCTACACAGCATAGCTTCGTGTAAAGAACCATTTTACAACTAAGGGGGTGTGGGAGTGAGCCCATGGCCCTAACATTCACGGGTTGTATCCAGACAATGCCATGCAGAACCTGCTGCCCTGCTAGAACTTGAGATGATCTGCTCAAGGTACAGCTAAAGCCCCAGTCCACAGGCACTGCTCTGTGAGAGGAAGTGCCACATTGCAGATCATAGTACATGCACTAAATCAAAGACCATCACATGGGTCTGTGTTTCCAGGAGAAAGAATATCTGAATCCAGGAAACAAGAGGTGAACGCAGGAGTTGTGCCCCCTAAACATCCTATCTAATGGGCCCCATTCTGCAGAGCTAGATGTCCTCAGGCACATTCATAGAAGACAAGTCAGAGGAGTCCCACTGAATTATCGGCTATGCTTCTACCTGGCCTATTCTTCTACTTTTGCCTTTTGACATCTAGCAATTGGCAGGTAGGAAGAGCAGTCACCTTTCTGGTGGAGTAATTGACCTTATTATCGGGAGGAGGTAAGGCTGTTGCTATGTGATTAGGGCAAAGGGGAATATGTGTGGAACCCAAGTGATCCCACTGGGTGCTTCTCAGTACCCAACTGTGACTGTAAAAAGGTAGGTTCGGAAATCTTGGACCAAGAAGGGGATGGTGATGAGATGCTCTGGCCCCTCAGAGAGCATGCACTGCTGTTTCCCTAAATCTGCTTCCTTCCTCTTCTCATGCTGAAAAGCAGAGAGATGGAGAAAGCATAGGAAGTCTGGGTTGGTGGCAAGTGTAAAGGACGTATAACTTCTTATGTTTGGGGAAGGGGAATAGAGAGCCATATCATTGATGCAAACTTTTAGGCTGTAGCCTTGAGAGATGTGCTGCAAAGGAGTTGACATAGTGTAGTTCACCGTGGCTCCATTCAGAGGCTCGGCTAACAAGGAAGTGCTGCCTTAATTTTTAATACCTAGTGCCCCTTTGTCATATACTTTCCTTGACAATGAATTGTGACTGGGTCAAGGTTTGGTTTAGATATTCCTTGCTCCCTCTGCTCAAATAACATCTAATTGAACTCCTGTCTCTCCTCTAATGCATAGTGTCCCCAAACACTGAAAAATGCAATACATTCAGTGTCCAGTCAGGCAGAGAGGAGATGGCTGCAGAGATCCACAGAGAGCTCGACTTGCTTCTCTCCTTGGAGTTTGTGTCTGGATGTCTCAGACACGACATCCAACCTTAGGAATACCCATTATTAGGTAGAGTTGAGGGAAGTTAAAGTCCCTGGAGAAATTGTTATTGGTTGTATGTTTTTTTGTAATTTGAAAAGCACCATAAGAGCATGGAATCAAATGTAGAATCTAAAGTTCCTTCATCCATCTGTCACAATTAAAAAATGCCAAAAAAAAAAAAAAAAAAACCATATGGTCATGGAACTATCAGGAAAGACAAATGAATGAAGCAGAGGTCATTAACTGCAGATCTAAATAATCCTGGTTTCTGTAAATGACTGAAAAATTCTCCCAAAGGGAAGAATGACCTAAAACAAGGACCACCCAGAGCATGGTTGACACTGCAGTTTAATTCCTCTGTGTGTTTTCATGACCTACCTTCCTTCCTTTCTTCCTTCCTGCCCCCTTCCTCCCTCTCTCTTTCTTTTCTTTTCTTTCCTTCCTTCCTTCTTTTTCTTTCTCTCTCTCTCTTTCTTTCTTTCTTTCTTCTTTCTCTCTCTCTCTTTCTTTCTTTCTTTATTTCTCTCTTTCTTTCTTCTTTCTTTCTCTTTCTTTCTTTCTTTCTTTCTTTCCTTTTCTTTTCTTTCAAGATTTTATTTATTTTGTAGCGGGAGAGAGGGAGAGCAAGCATGACTGGGAGAAAGGGGGAGAGGGAGAAGCAGACTCCCTGTTGAGCAGAGAGCCCAATCTGGAGCTCTATCCCAGGACACTGGGATCATGGTCTGAGCTGAAAGCAGACACTTAATGACTGAGCCACCCAGGCAGCCCTTTCCTGACATTTCCTGATGCCTAACACAGATAGGATCTTACAGAGACTCAACTGTTAGGGTTTTACCAGACTTTTTTTTTCAGTAAACACTAAACACATATAGAAGGACTTATGTTAAAAATATTTTCTGGGGCACTTGGGTGGCTCAGTGGGTTGAGGCCTCTGCCTTCGGCTCAGGTCATGATTCCAGGGTCCTGGGATCGGGCCCCGCATTGGGCTCTCTGCTCAGCGGGGAACCTTACTTTCCTCTCTCTCTCTCTGCCTGCCTCTCTGCCTACTTGTGATCTCTGTCTGTCAAATAAATAAATAAAATCTTTAAAGAAAAAAAAAATATTTTCTTATTTTCTCTAATCTTGATGCTTTGGCATTTGGAGCTTTGTGACCTGAAAACTGCCTCTTCCAGGGCTAATTCCTTGATATAACAAACAACTTGGGTGCCAGAATGCATTTTTGTTATAGACTGAATGTTTGTATTCCCCCCAAATTTGTGTTGAAACCCATCTCCCAGGGGAATGGAGACAGTGCATGTGGGTGCTGACTAGACTGATGGCGGATTCCTCATGAATTGAATTAGCACCCTTGTAAAAGAGGCCCCAGAAATCTCCCTGACCCCTTCTACTAGCTCAGGAAATAGAAGTCCGCTATCTGTGAACCAGGAAGCAAGCCCTCACCAGACACCAGACACCAAATCCTCAAGTGCCTTCATCTTGGACTTGCCAGACCCCAGAGCTGTGAGAAGTAAAGAAATACATTTCTAATGTGTATAAACCACCCATTCAATTGTATTTTGTTATAATAGCCCCCAAAGTCCAACACACTTTTCATATGTAAACTAACCCATCCATAGTCCAAAACTCCTAGGGTCTCATTTTATCTAACTACCAAATTCCAGAACTCTGTTCCTTGCTTTAATCACTACAGGGCCAGGTACTGCCAGCTGGGGAACAGCCCTCCAAAGTTATTCAAGCTATTCAGTCATAAGTTTGCTTAGCTGGTTTCATCCCACCTTTCCCTGGAAACGTGCAATAAAGGCTCCTGTTCTCAGCTCCCTTCTTCCCCTGCCTGTTCTTGCTTTTGGTGCCTCCCTGAGCAGCCTGCATGGCGTGGAATGCCTTCTGTACTAGGAGATCATAAGCACAATAGAAACTTCTTCCTGGATGGAAATCATTTTCCTCTCTGTGTGTCTCACTATACCTGCTCAAAGCAAGTCCTGGGTACATTTTTAGACCTGCCTGATTTCAAAACTAAGCAGATAAATAGGTTAAAACGCAGACTTTAGAAATTGAGAGATGATGGCTATATAGAAATTTTTGCTTGGACTCTGGGCTATTTTAAAAACTTTTATTCTTTTTGTATACTTGCTTCAATTTAAAAGTATTAATTCAACATCTCTAATTAGTGATGACAATGTGGAAGTAGCTATTCAAGACACAGAGGAGTATATAAAGTATAGGGCAGATCTGGTCCCATAAAGAGACTAGAATGAAAGGCTAGATATATATAGCACAAATATGTATAATTATTTATAAACAGGGTCATGTTCAAAAATAACTCAAACAGGACACTTTACTGACACTCCTCATTACAAATGTTTCCATTTTCATCTAATTGGCTAGAGTATTTTCAGCATTGATGGCATTAATGACCCTTTTACCTGCTACAAAGTCCTCTGGTATGCACGTCTGATGACATCTATAAATATGCAAAGTTCTTATAGGGCCAGAAGACTGTCCAGTGCTCTGAAAAAAATGCACATAAACCCAAGTGGGAATGCTAGTTCTTCCACTCACTGGCTCTGTAGTGTTGACTAAATTACAAAATTGTGCTCATCCTCATTTTTCTTCTTGGTTAAATGGGGAAAATAGTATCTCCTTCAGTAATTATTGAAAAAATCAAATGAGAAAATACATGTAAAATGCATGAGACACAGCAGGTGCTCAATAAACTTGAGATTTCTTCTTTTTACTGCCTAAGAATGTCAGATAATCATGAGTTACACAATCTGCTTACACAATAAGTATATAATACAGACTTTAATACAGGCTACCACATAAAGTCTTGGTTATTCGTAGAAAAACAAAGATAATTTACCTATATCTTTGCATCTATAGGCAGACGGAGAGGGTTTTAAATTAATATTATTATATACACCTGCAATTGTTGAGTCCTTTACCAAAGGAAAGAAAACCTCCTGATGATATATAATGAATATATAAAGAGTGCGTCCCCTGATGCACGATGCAGTATGGTAAAGCATGTCTTGTGAGGACGATTCCAGTTAGGGTGTACTTCGTGCTGAAAACACACTACGGGTATCACTTGCTGATGACATATATGCTATGAGTGCTTTTCTCTTCTTCATTGAGAATCTTAAAGAAAAAAAAGTTACCTGACTTTTCCAAGGTCATATGGCTTGTAATTTTTTTTTTCAGAAACTAAATATTTAAACTCAGTGACTATGTAGCCTCCAGAATCCAAGATGATGATATCCCCATAATTTTTATGCCCATGCAGTTCTCCTGAATATTCTGTGATTTTATATTTTGTATGTGTAAGTGTTAGATGTGCCAACATTGATGAATACAATAGACATTGGTCAAACCTTGTGCTTTCTGATCTTCTGCCATACTCTTGCTTGGCTACAAGGGCGCATGTTGCAATCCCATGGCGTGCAGGGCACACAAATATCTCTCCCTCCCATTCCTCTTCCAATTTCAACCTGTATTTTAGCTCTTAATTATAACAAAGCTTAATATATTATTTTTCCTTTTTTTTTTTTTTTTTTTTTTTTTTTGTTAGTACCTTCTGTGACCAGTTTATTGAAACAACAAAAAAAGAGAAGTCTCCCGACCCCACAACGATGAAGATGCTGTCCGGTTTCCTTCCTTCACCTCTCACCTCTGGGTGAATCCACCCTGCACTGACCCAGCTCCCCTTAATAAAAAGTCACACTTTTTACTCAAGGTTCTCCTTGAGTTCTCAAGGCTCACCTCTGTCTAAAATCAATTGACCGTATATGTGTGGGTCTGTTCCTGAACGTTCATTTCATTTCACAGATATGTCCTTATGTACTCTTGACCAGAACTGCCCCATCTTAATTGTTCTTCCTTTATGACAAATAATGATGTCTCATTCTGTGAGTCTCCCAGCATTGTTTTCTTCACGTTCATCTTGGCTGTTCTTTTCTCTATGGAACACTTATGAAAGAAATTGAGGCAGACACAAAGGAATGGGAAAACATTCTATGCTCATGGAATGGAAGAACAAATATTGTTAAAATGCCTATGCTACCCAAAGCAATCTACACATTCAGTACAATCCCTATCAAAATACCACCAGCATTTTTCACAGAGCTGGGAATTCTAAAATTTGAATCAAACCAGAAAATATCCCAAATAGCTAAAATAATGTGGAAAAGGAAAACCAAACCTGGAGGCATCACAATTCTGGACTTCAGGCTGTATGACAAAACTGTCATCATCAAGACAGTATCATTCTGGCACAAAAACAGACACATAGATCAGTGGAACAGAGTAGAGAACCTGTAAATGGATCCACATAAAATTTAGAATGAGTTTGTCATTTTCTACAGGCATAAACAGATACACATGCACATGTACACATACAAATAAATTGGCCAGGATATTGATTGGGATCTATTTAGTGTATAGATTAACTCGGGAAAATAGGTATCTTTATAATAGTGAGTTTTCAAATTCATAAATATGGTTTCTCTCTGTATTTATATACTTAGTGTAATTTATATATAGAAATACATACATACAATATATTATAAATTTTATTACACTTGCACTATTTTGTGATTATTAAAGTAACAGTCTTATGCATCTCAGAATTATCTTTAGGCAGTTGACGATTTTTATTCAATCTTAGTTCATATTATCTTTAACATTATGATTTCTATTAGTTTGATATAGGTGGTAGATGCATAGATAAATATATAGATAATTGTTGAACGTGTATTCAGCAACTTTCTTAGCAACCGTTTTGATCACCTGTTCTGTGCTGGTCACTCAGCCTGGGGATAGTGAAATGTGCACTTTGTACCCTCTTTCCCTGAGCCACTCTCAGTTCAGGTGGAGAGGTGCTACATGTGATGAGCAACTGAAGGAGTCTGAGAAAGCACTATCGAATTAAGAGCAGGACTGTGTTCAGGAGACAGACACCCCACTGATGGCTTATTTCAGTTTTATTCCAGTGAGGCCATCTCACTATCTGAGTTTTACACCTGCTTCTTAGCTCCTCTCCCATTTGGATTATCTTTGGACCCCAAATCCAGTCCAAAGTCACGGTCAGTCTGTTCCTCATGCTAACGTGTTACCTTGTTATGCTTTTGCACAGAATGTAAACGGACCACAATCAGAAATAGTATGTTTACTGCTCTGTTTTTTAGTGCCTAAAAGACTGGTAAGAACAGATGCTCAATAAATACTTACCTTTACCGGTCATATATTTACCCCTTTCCTTTCCTTTAAAAATGCCTTCTTTCATTTCTATACCTTCAATAAAGAGTTTATTAAGATTTGAAGAAAAAAAAAATTCTTTCCCTCCATATTCTATTCCAGTGTCATGTCCCCATGAGATCTGACTCAGGAACTCAGCAATTAGCACTGAGAATTGTGGCTTTTGTCTCTCACTCTAGTCTTTGTCGTGGGAATCTGCATGTTCTATTACAATAAAAATGTACCCAAATTTCTGTCTCCTCCTCCATCTTTGCCAGAAGAGACACTATCTGACTTATTTTCAACTTCTGAAGTGCCCAAGCTGGTAGCTGATCCACAGTAATTTATTTTTCATGAAAGAGCAAATAAATGAAAGAAAAAGTGAGTAAATGAAAATTGAAATAAAAGTTCACACAAATAACAAGAGTTAAGAGGAAAGCCTGTAACAACAGCTCATGTCAGGAGAGTTTGGTTCACATAATAATTCAAAGGCCCAAAGAGCTTTCTTAACTGATAATAGATTCCATTGCCTTTTGGTTACTAGGAAATTTATTTACACTTGTTTCACATCTAGATCCCAGAGAAATCCAATAGATGACTCTGTCAAGGTGGTTGCATTGATGTTGCTCTTGGTCAGGCGGGAGTTCCCAAGCCCTGTCTACTCTCTCGCCCACCCACATGGGCTGGGAGATGTGAGGATGACAGTGATAGCAAAAATAAAATCATTGCTTCTACCACAGCCAATGCTTCTGAGTCCGTGACATTGTGATGAACATTTTTCCCTGAAGTAATTTCCTTTACTTCTCACAACAAACCTATCACATATGGGTCAGAGATTTTTTTCATCCTGGGTGTGGACCAGAAGACGGCGAGGAACATTGAGACTGATCTCCCAAGGGGCACCGATCAAAGGCAGATCTATATCTTACCCATCCCTTCACTACAGAGCAGTATCGATAAAATATATCAGTTACTCCCCGTATGTGATTATTAACCCATGTAAAATCCAGGTTAGTCAGGAGTCATTTTCCTCAGTTCATAGCTGAGGGAACTGGAACAAAAGGGGTGGGGCCACCCATCGGCACGGTGCACTGCTGTTTAGTGCAGGGAAACTTGAACTCAGGGTTGGATTCTACCCTTCTTATGAGAGCTGGATACTCGAGAATTTCATTCTAATATTTTGAATAATCAATGACAGGATGATGACCGTATTTTACTAGAATATGAAATGAGTGCTCTTTTATCACTAGTACTTATCATTTACACTGGCTGATTCAATAAGCACATCTCACATTTGTTCCTTACTGCTTTACATGATATTTTATATCACAATTATAACTTAATCATAACTCAGGCTTATTAAAAACTGACAAGCCCTAGCTATTGATGTGGTTAGTTTTCCCCCTAGTTATTTGGATGTTAAGTCTTTCCATTCAAAACAATTTGTAGTTTCCTTCCTTAGTGGGAATTCATGGTCTTTTAACACATGAACAAAAATCTGCAAATGCTTGAGGCAATCAATGCAGTGCTTCCTATTTAATTTGTAAAGTTCAAGTCTTTATCCAAAAGTTTCAAGGAGGTAGAAAAGGTATGTTTTTTTGTGAAGTAATGCCCACATCATATTTTATACATGAATAAGGCAGATGGTCCTGAATAGTATACCCATTTATAAAGAATTCCCTGTTACCTGAATGTTTCATTTTAGTAAGACTTTCCTTCTGAAAGCCTGGAGTACTTCATCTCCGTTTCTCTTGATGTCTTCCTTTTCCACCTCACCTTATGGTTCTGTGTGTGTAGAATATATTAAGAATACATAATGTATGGAGAAGGTTGACTGAATTTGAACTATTTCACCTCTTCCAAATGTTGTCTGCATGATCTTAGGCAAAGGAGGTTATCAGTGAACCTTTGTAAACTCACAGACTCTTAGAAATTGGAGTTGCTACGTGAACTAAAGGCATTAGCATGTTTGTATTTATTTTTGGAAACTAATAAATGATTCTCATATTCCCCACTAAGCTGTAAATTAATTGGTGACTGAAACTGACATATTCATCATTATCTTTGCACCTCCCACAATTACCAAGAAGGCAGAAGGAAGTTGATTACAATTATGAAGAGAAGGCTAATAGAGTTCACTCAGTTATTCTGCTTGGGATAACTAAGTTATCTCAATATCACATCCTCAAATTGTCCTTTAACAAATTGTAGCTGTTCTTCAAAAATCAATGCAAAAACTATATATATCCATATCCTTCTCATCTAACTGGAGGCGATCTTGATACAAGGAACAGAGCTCCTATACTTACTTGTTATGATTTATTTCTTTTAACTCTTAATTATATATTTGAATTCACAATTTATTTTTCTTCTCCATTTAAGCTAATTGAGATGAGATACATATTATACTATTTATTTTACCCTAGGTCTTCCAATGGCTAAGGGTAGCCCCAAGGGATTAACTCCTTTAACTTTCAGGTTTACATTAATATGTGCCAGGGTAGGTCCAACAGACATTCTGTTCTATAATATCTATGACCTGAGGCAAGAAAACAAGGCATCTTATTTAGGTTTTGTGAATGTGCACTAGGCCTCTTGAATCTATGAGTTGATAGCTTTCATCACTTCTAGAAAATGGCAGCAATTATCTCCTCAAATATGGCTCCCATCTGTGCATCTAGTTCTCTCTTTCTGGAGGGTCAATATATTAGGTCATCTGTGCCCTGCCTGGTTCTATCACTAAGCTTTATTATTTCAGTTTTATTTTGCTTTGTTTTTCTCTTCTTGTTTCAACTCCAGATTTTCTCCTGATTAAGCCTCAAGTTCATTAAACCTGACTTCTACTGTGGCTTGTCTGCTGATAAACCCATTCACTAAATTCTTAACTTCAGATATTGCATAATCTTCTAGTGTGGAATATTATTTTATTTTTTAAATATTTATTTATTTATTTTAGAGAGAGAGAGAGAGAGAGAGAAGGAACTGGCGGGGCAAAGTGATGGGGAATCTTCAAGCAGACTCTGATGAACACAGGGCCATCCATTCGGTGTGATCCTAGGACACTGAGATCATGACCTGAGCCCAAACCCAGGGTCAGGTGCCTAACCAAATGAGCCACCCAGGTGACCTGATTTGATTTCTTAAATGGCTTGTAGTTTATTGAAATTGCAACTTTTTCATCTATCTGCCCTTCATTCCTCTACTTTATTTCACATCATTCCAGGAATCTTAAAATCCTGACTGATAACTTCAATACCTGGATTATCTGGGAATTTGCTTCTGTTCTTTGTATTTCTCTTCTGCATCATCACACAGGTGATGAGTTTTCCTTATATTTTTATTACATCTCAGACCGGATATAAAAGTACCAACAGAGGACCTAGATGATATGTTTCCCATTTAGAGTTTTCCTCTTTTTTGTTAAATTTGTAGGATGAGAAGCTTATCACCACCACATCATTACGAGTTGGGATGGGCTGGAGTGGTTTTGCGTTTTTAATGAGATTTCTCATTTGTTCATTTGTGGTCCTCAGGTGATATCCTCCTCAAATCTTTTATTAAGGATATGGATGAGTTTTTCATCTTGAACCCTGAAGACCTTACCTCATGGAGGTTTTAACCTAGGTCTTTAACTTTGCCACAGTTTCAAAATCTTGTAAATGTCTTGAGAGGGAGATTAGTTTTGTTCACTGCAGGCTCCTCCCTCTTCTACGAACTCTGCCTATCTGGTTCAGTCTCCCAGGTTTTGACATCACTAAAAAATTATGCAGATGCCCTATAGGAAGACTTAGACTTCCATATAGTCTCCTCTAGGGACACCTGGGTGGCTCAGTCAGTTAAATGTTGTCTGACTCTTGGTTTCAGCTTGGATCATGATTTTAGGGTTGTGAGATCAAGGCCTATGTTGGGCTCAGTGCTCAACACGGAGTCTGCTTGAAATTCTCTCTCTTCTTCTCCTCTGCCCCCTAAAATAAATAAATAAATAAATCTTAAAAAAAAAAAAAAAAAGACTCCTATAGTGTCCGGTCTGTTTCAGTAATGCTGCACAGCTATCAGAAGCCTTCTATCCCTCAACAGAATCACCCAGCACTGTCTGCACCAAATTCTCAGCCTGACCTCAACTTCAAATGGCTGCAGAGGTAAAATGGCTCAAGAAAGCCAGCTTACCTGGGAAGGATGTTTTACTTTCCTGGATTTTAACTTTTTATATTGAAATCATTTTCTGATTATAAAATAGTTGAAAAAATAGTAGACAATTTCCATGCACTCATTACCATATATCCCACCACAGACTATCAAAATTAAGAAAGTAATCATAGTGCAATACTATTACCTAAAGAACAGACCTCCTAAGGGGTGGTTCATCCTACTAGTGTCCTTTTTCTGTTTCTGGAGCCCACGGTGAATGACGTCATCATGACTCCTTTATCCCTCCCGTTTGTCCCAGGTCCTGGTCCTTCCTTGCCTTCATGACTTTGACAGTTCCACAGAGTACTTGTTCAGGCATTTTGTAAGATGTCCCTAACTTTTTTTTTCTGTTGTTTTTGCAAAGTTCATCCGGGGGTATGGGTTTGGGAAGGAATACCAGAGAAGAGAGATATCCATCTCATCACTTCATTCCTGAGGGTACGTTAGGTGCATGACATCAACATGACTTACGCTGTTTGTATTACCCTTGATCATTTGGTTATGGTAGTATAAGCTAGGAAGGAGCCAGGAAATACATAGATGTGTACTTCCTTATGTATGTCCACACCAACACACACACACAACTGTAATTAGTTCTCTGTGGGTGTATGTATGTATGTGACTATTTATACATCAGAATAAACATGAGTTTGTACTGATCTTCCTCACTCTAATCCAACACCACAGGGTTCATTCTACCTTCTCCCTTGTTTATTTGTAACTTCTTAATCTGACAGCAGGAAACCTGGATCCCATTATTTATAATTTGTTTACATATGTGTTTGTCCCTTATTTATATGCATGTAATATAGTGTCAATAATCTCTACTCCTGTGAGAAACAAATTTATCAACTGGAGTACTGTATACATGCAAAGTTATTTCGTTCTTTATTCATATAGTTTCCAGTGAAAAAAATATTTTTGAGTATTACTTAGGTTATCCCCTTTCTGTCTCCCCCCTTCAGTGTGGCTATGTGATTCATTCGTAATACAAATAGATTCGTTTGTCCTTGCCTATGCTGCATCTCTCCCCGCAAGTCCCAGTTGATTTCTGCTTTCACATACTTAGAATAAAATCCATTATTTTTGTGGTGTGGCAGGTGGCCTCTGATATCACTCTAATGATCCCTCTTCTTGACATTTGCCCTCTATACTCCTCTCCTTGATTGTGGCCTGAAATTATTGGCTCCCTTCTGATAAACCCAGCCCAGTCCCAGCAGCAGAGACGAAGTTACTGGTAAGCTGTGGGTTTCTTTCTTGGGTACAGTTCTCTCAACCTCTCTCTGAATCTTTGCTGTGGGGAAGCCAGCTCCTATGCGGTGAGTAGCCTTACAGAGAGTCCCACATGCCAAGGAACTGATTTTCCAGTAAATAACCAGGGAGGACTGAGACTTGCCAAGAATCCTGCAAGAGTAAATTTAGAAATTGTATCCTTGTGCCCTACTCCATCCCCAAAACAATGACTTGTATTTGTAGAAAACAGACATTGATATCAGGAAACAACAGAACAAAATGTTATCTCAGTACTCATTTAATAATAACACTCGATATTATTATTAATACTTAATACTTAGTCATGATACAGATTAAGATCATATGACAGGAAGGAATGTATGTAAAATGCTTAACATATTGTCAGATGATATTGATACCCAATAAGTGCTTGCTATCGAAAGTAATAGTTCACTAATTTAACAGTTGCATGTACCAGGCACTAAGAAAAGCCTGTTGATAGAGCACTGGGACTAGAGCTAGAGTTGGAACACCCTGCCCTTCCTTATACACCTAAAAGTCCAGTCAAGGACCTAGAAATTAAATAAATAATTACCAAAAATGGTACTGAGGGCTATGGAAAGTAAAATACAGAATGCTTATTATAAGATGCTTAACATTAAATTATTATTTAATAGTCAACTGCTGCTGGATTACAAAAGAGAAATGTTCAGGTGGGTGATGCTGAGCAGGGGCAAGTTTCCTCACCATAAATGGAATTGTGCCTTGTGCTCTGAACTGTGCTGAGCTGTTCTCTGAAAGGTGAGTCTTCTCTCTTCTGAGATGGTGAGGGCTGGCTCATAGGGAAAAATAGGAAGGGGACTGAGACAAAGATGCTCCTTCAATGGAGCTCACAGGTTACAGGGAGAGACAAGAGGATACTAAGTACCTAGGCATTTGGACAGCAAAATTATCGCAGATAATTGTAGCTTAAAAGTGGAGAACCTCATATTATAAATTTGGGGATAATTCCTGATTTAAATAAAGGAACTGTAGGACCACTACTTCTTCTTCTTCTTCTTCTTCTTCTTCTTCTTCTTCTTCTTCTTCTTCTTCTTCTTCTTCTTCTTCTTCTTCTTCTTTTCTCCTTCTCCTTCTCCTTCTTCTCCTTCTTCTTCTTCTTTTTAAGACATCTATTTATTTATTTGACAGAGAGAGAGAGATCACAAGTAGGCAGAGAGGCAGGCGGAGAGAGAGGAGGAAGCAGGCTCCCTGCTGAGCATAGAACCCATTGTCGGGCTTGATCCCAGGACCCTGAGACCATGACCTGATCTGAAGGCAGAGGCTTTAACCTACTGAGCCACCCAGGTGCCCCAGGACCACTTTTTTATTGTTCAGTTTGCAAAGTGAAAAAGCAATGTTCAGTTGTCTTATTTTCAAGAAGGAATAGAAGTATATAAGATTTTTACTTAAAATATTTAAAGTTAGACAAACCATAAGTGACTCTTAATCTCACAAAACAAACTGAGGGGTGCTGGGGGGAGGGGGTTTGGGAGAAGGGGGTGGGATTATGGACATTGGGGAGGGTATGTGCTTTGGTGAGTGCTGTGAAGTGTGTAAGCCTGGTGATTCACAGACCTGTACCCCTGGGGATAAAAATATATGTTTATAAAAAATAAAAAATTAAAAAAAATTAAAAAATATTTAAAGTTGAAAAACCATGTTTTCTCTTTGAAGTGGAAAACTTCAGCTACTCAAAAAACTTGGCCTGTGTGGAACTCTGGGTGGCTTGATAAATGAAACTTTGCTCCACAATTTATGGTGACAGGATTTTCCCAGGACCATCCTAGTTTTAAAAGACCACATCTCACCTGCTAAGAATCCTGACCAAACCAGGGAAGTTGGCCACCCCACTTCACATATACCTTAAGTTGTGTTTGGAAAATTTCAAGTAAAGTATTCTCTATGTTATAAAATGACATGATATGGAGAGATTCTATCTAGGGGAAGAAAATAAGACTACCATAAGTCTATTTTCACTTCAAGACCTCTGGGAGTAGATAAACTTACAGACCAGAACAAAATGTCATTGTCCAAAGAATTACCAAACCATTCTGAAAATTGAAGAATTCTCTAGAGAGAATCTCTGCCGAAGAGAAATGAGAGCTCCTAATGCTTTCCTTTCTGAAACGCAAATTGAACTCCTTCCTGCTAAAACAGTACACATTCCATTTTTGTCAACAAAAGCATCTACTTATGATAGGAATTGCTTTTTAAAATTTGTTTAGCTCATATTTTTATCTTTCTCTTTTATTCATTTTTTATAACTGTGGTTTAAAACATATTTTGAACATATTATATTTTCTCAATAATATGCACCAATAAATGTTGGCAGAGAGAATGAATGAAAAAGAAAGCAGAGAAATTTAAAAATACAAATGAATGAATGAATGAAATGCATTCTATGGACTTTGTGATAAGTACGGCTTTTTTCATCTTGACAAAAAATGTATGACTATGTTAGCAAATGAATTATTTTGAAAAAAAATCTCATCATGTACAGATTATATAAAAATTTGTTGATGGAAAAGATTGCACATCTATGAGTTGGGTAGTTTTGTGACTATTGAAATGAGCGTTCTGTTGGTAAATGAGATACTATTGATAATATGACTAAAATTATGCCAGTTGGTTAAAAGGATATATTAATTAAGTAAAGATCAGGAGATTAATCATAGATGCAGCCGTGTCCTCGTACTGTGTGATAGGTGGAGACTTTACTCTGGGGCCTAGTCTTGCACAAATCCATCATTCACACATTTGCTTCATTGGCCTATCTCTTTATTGCCATCCTCTGAACATATTATGCGGGGAGAATTACTCCTTTGCTGTGTATTAGCTGGGTGACCTGAAATAAGTTAGCATTCCTAAGTCCCTACATGGATAGAAAATCAGTAAATAATATGTAACTTTCAAGCTCTCTTGAGGTTTAATAAAATGCTTCTCATTGGCAAATACTAATCTCTGTGATTTGAATTTTCTTAATCATATAATAAAAGTAAACAGATGAATTAAGGGTTGAAGATTTGCAAGACTATACCTATCACTCCTGATTTCTAATGAAGATTCTCATTATACTCATCTTTCATCATTTTAAAATAAATGTTTTATATTTGGTTACAAAATAAATGTATGCTAATATATATTATGAGAAATAATAGCTTAGTTCCTGACATTTGTTGGTTACCTCTTAATATTGCCATTTTTCTTCCTTTCTTTAAAGCTGTTATTCCTTGAGGTGCTTGGTCAGTTAAGGGTCTGACACTTGGTTTTGGCTCAGGTCATGATCTCATGGATTGTGAGATCAAGCCCCATGTTGGGTTCTGTTCTTATGGGGAGTCTGCTTGTGGATTCTTTCTCTCCCTCGCCTACTGTCCCTCCTCCCCCTCTCTTTCAAATAAATAAATCTGTAAAAATAAATAAAGGTGTCATTTCATAATCTTTGATTTTCTTATTATTCTCCCTCTCTCTATCTCATATTTTCTTTCCTGTTCTTGTTCTTGGTAGTAACCAGGTACTTTGTGTCATAGTTTATTTAAAGATGACCAGAAATGAATCATGTTCTCAAGGAGCTGATAGTCTAGTATTGGCCTTTAAACATATACCTACCAATTTATTTTACTTGGGAGAAGTGACTTCAAAAACATATAGATACAGTACTATGGTAATTTAGAGGAAAGAGGTGCTACTTCCAGCTACAGAAATGAGCAAAATTTTAGTGGAGCAGAAACATATGAAGGGCAGTTAAGAATTGAATATGTCTTTTTTTTTTTTAAAGAATAAGTTTTTAAAAAAATGCATATGAAGTGGTACCATTTTCCAACTCTTCTCTCATCTTCTAAGTGTAAAACCAATGGCTTCAAATGGCTTCAAATAGGTTCCCAAAGGTGGGGAATTGAGAGGAAGGCCAACTCCTCAGCTGAAAGAATCTTCAGAGAGTCAGTCCTGCCAAAAGACCAGTCATGAAGAGTAGAACTTAACTTACTATGATTGAGCATTGAAATAAAGCTCATGGTCTGGACTGGTTGATGTAAAAATAAGATAATGGGAGCTACAAAAAAATAATCAGCAAAGTAAGTAGCATTGGGGCAGTAAAAGGCCAGCAGAGAGACTGATGATCACTCTATCCATACCAGCTGGACTTGAACCCCCTTGCATATACAGTGTGGTGTAGATCCCTTGAAAAAATACAAAGATGATAGCAGCTCATTGCTAGGTTTCCTTTCATCCCTTCCTTCTAGGCTCTGAAACAGTAAGAAATAACTGAGGCTATGTAAGGCAATGTTTGAAGTGAAATTGCTCTCAAAATTCTGGAGGTAGAATTGGGAAAGATTAAATAGGTCAACAAAAGCTGAGGTGTCAGCGTCTTTGAGATCTCAGAGTCTCAGTTGTGCTGGACGCAGCATGACTTATTCCACCAGCCATGCTAAACCAAGTAATAGATGTGGGCCAGATACATCTTCATAGGCATTTGTTTGGTTTTCAAGCTTTTATTTAGATTCCAGTTAGTTACCATACAGTGTACTATTAGTTTCAGGCGGAGAATTTCATGATTCATCACTCACATATAATGTTCATCACAGCAAGTGCCCTCCTTAATACCCTTCACACATCTAGCCTATCCACACAGCCTCCACCCCCTCCAGCAACCCTCAGTTTGTTCTCTATAGTTAAGAGTATGTTTTATGGTTCGCCCTTTTCCCACACCCCCATCTTCGTCTGTTTGTTTCTTAAATTCCACATAGGAATGGAATCATATGATATTTGTCTTTCCCTGACTGACTTATTTTGCTTAGCACAAATCTTTCTACCTCTATCCATGTTGTTGTAAATGGCAAGTGGCAAGATTTCATTATTTTTTATGGTTGAGTAATATTCTATTATATAAATAATAGAATCTAATATATATATATATAATCTAATATAATATATATAATATTACTATTCTATAACCTATATTATAATCTATATTACTATTCTATAATCTCTATATAATATACATAGAGATTATATATATAGATATATAATATATCTATATATAATAGAATATTACATATAGATATATGATATATACATCATATATATTACATATATATGTATATGTAATATACATATGTATTACATATATATCATATATATGATATATATATATCATATATCTATATCACTTCTTCTTTATCCATTTATTAGTCAGTACACATTTGGGCTCTATCCATAGTTTGGCTATTGTTAATAATGCTGCTAAAAACATCAGGGTGCACGTACCCCTTCAAATCAATATTTTTTGGGGTACCTGGGTGGCTCAGTCAGTTAAGCATCTGACTCTTGGTCTCAGCTTCAGTCTTGATCTCAGGGTCATGGGTTTAGGACCCACACTAGACTCCAGGCTGGGTGTGGAGTTCACTTAAAAAAAAAATCAGTATTTTTGTATCTTTTGGGTAAATATCTAGTAGTGTACTTTCTAGACTGTAGGTTATTTCTATTTTTTACTTTTTGAGGAACCTCCATACCCTTTTCCAGAATGGCTGCACCAGTTTGCATTCCCACCAACAGCATAAGAGGGTATCCCTTTTCTCTGCATCCTCACCAACATCTATTATTTCCTGTGTTGTTCATTTTAGTCATTCCGGCAGGTGAGGTAGTGTCTCATAGTAGTTCTGAATTACATTTCCCTGATGATGAGTGATATTGAACATCTTTTCATGTGTCTCCTTTCCATCAGGGTATCTTCTTTGGTAAAATGTGTATCCGTGTCTTCTGCCCTTGTCTAACTGGATTTGTTTTTTGGGTGTTCAGTTTGATAAGTTCTTTATAGATTTTGGATACTCATCCTTTATATGATATTTCATTTGCAAATATCTTCTCCCATTCTGTAGGTTTTTGTTTTTTTTGGTTTTTGTTTTTTGGTTTTTATTTATTTTTTATTTATTTATTTATTTATTTATTTATTTATTTTTAGTTTTTTTGATTGTCTCCCTCATTGTGCAGAAGCTTTTTACCTTGAAGAAGTCCCAATATTAATTTTTGCTCTTGCTCCTCTTGTCTCAAGGGATGTGTCTAATAAGAAGTTACTAAGGCTGATTTCATAAAGGTCATTGCCTGCACTCTCCTCTAGGATTTTGATGGCTTCCTGCCTCCATTTAGGTCTTTTATTCATTTTGAATTTACTTTTGTGTATGATGTAAGAAAGTGGTCTAATTTCATTCTTCTGCACATGGCTGTCCTTCATAGATTTTAATCTGCCAGTCGTATGGTAGAAAGTCATATGAGGCAGAAAGGCCTCATCTATGTAGAGAGCACTCTGGGACCAGTGGGTATAATGAGTCAGAGTTTTCTGACTGTTATGACTATCTAGTTTAATTTTAGCATCATAAGAGCTCATTGAGAGAAAAGAAGATCAGTACTGTTTCTTTTTCCTGCCTAGGAAACCACATCCCCTAATCCTTCATCTTCTTCTAATTTATGTGTATTACCTATTTTTCTTTCCTTCAGGATTCAACTTCTGTACATCTTCCCTGACCTCTCCAGATGGAATGAGGTGTTTTGGCACATGATTTTACAGCATGTCACACTTCTCACTTATTGCACTCATTCCAACTTTAATACATTTATAACTTGCAAATGTTTTTCTCAAAGATATAGCTTCCTTACTTGAACAGAAACTACATGTACATAAACAGGAAATTTGTATGTCATGTTCTATACTTTGGCAATTATCACAAGGTCTGCCTTATATAGCAGGTGCTCTAAAACATTACTTTAAAATAAATAAGTTTATGTGGCTCAGTTGGTTAGGCAGCTGCCTTTGGCTCAGGTCATGATCCTGGAGTCCTGAGATCAGGTCCTACATCAGGTTCCCCTCTTGGCAGGGAGTCTGCTTCTTCCTCTGACCTCTCCCCTCTCATGCTTTCTCTCATTCTCTCTCTGTCTCAAATAAAGAAATAAAATCTTTTAAAAATAAAATAAAATGAATAAGTCTGTAATGAATCAATTAAATTTACAACAAAAGAAATTGATATTCAGAGAACTAAAGTACTTATTCAAAGTCACACTTAGGAAATTTGAGAAGGGCATGGTGGAACCCACATTTTCTTTCCCAGATTAGAGTGTTTCACCTAATACCCTTTTTTCTTTTTCAAAATAAAGTAGGAAATAAGGTATGTAAACAAAAATATACAGAAACACATATTAAAATTTCAAAAAAGTGAATGGAATTTTTAAGGCATGTGTGTCTGAAAATATGCTCTATCTTTAAACTCCCAAGCTTCATTTCTAGTTTCCTCTACTTCTTGAACTAAGCTTCACAAAAGCAATTATCACATAATTTGTTGATTTCCTTCCCAAGTGAATGTTTGCCAAACATTCCCCATCAAACATTTCATATGCATTAAATATTTATGCCCAATCTGTTACATAGAAAACTTGAGTATATACTTTGCTTTTAGAATTAATTTATTTCTAATTTTTTAATGCAATGTAATTAGCTGAATTGCTCTTAGAATATAATCACTTGTTATATATTTGAATAAGTTAATCATGGCTTTGTGGAACTGTGACTGGTTTATAATTATCTAGGTGCCTGAAATGTTCTTTTTGGGTAAAAGAGTATGATCAAACTTAGTGGCCACTTAAATGGAATCACATTAAGAATGACTTTATGCAAAGAGTCACTCACGGAAAATGTGCCTTGTTTCTCTAGTCAAAAATGAAAGCGAAAGGTTTTGAAGGAAATCCCTCAGACCGTATCACATTTGTAGGAGAGGCAGTGTGACTGATAAATTAGCAAGAAGACTGGGAGGCAGAATGCACTGTATGACCTTGGCCAAGGTTACGTTGGTTTCCTTAAGTTGAAATCACCACATTAGCTTAGCTGATCTGTAAATAACTTCCTTAATTTCACTCTGCACATTTTGTGATTTTAAAAGATAGCTCCTGTGCGAAACAGGGCCTAAGGACTTTAGTGACAACCCTCGTATTTGCACAAAGATAATGCTTTCCTGCTAGATTTTCACAAGGCCGGGAGGAATTATAATATTATCCCCAATTTACAGCTAGGGAAAGAATCAAAGTTCAAAGATCAGTGCCTGATGGCTGACAGTTCCAAACATTCTCAGATAGGGAAGACACGTGTATTTCTGTACATCCATTTTCACCTCATTGAAGGTCAGAAATTAACCTTTCATTTCTAGCCTTATTGAAGACTGAAATTTATCCATAGTAAACCAGATTATTTTTCTGTTATACCTTTCCCCTTTCAGATTCATTCTACAGAGTGCCCTTTAACACTTTCAAATTCAAGCAGGAATTTGGGTTGCATGTACTGGCACACCGTAATGGCATTGCCTTCTCAATTCTGAAGGGGTGCAGAGTGAGGATTGGGCTGATGGGACTGCCTGACTACAGAGCCCTGGTGCTGGGGATGTCTTTGTCCTAGAGCCAGTCTTGTCTTCCATTGACATTGAATTACTTAATCAGTTTGAGAATAAGTAAAGGAACCAAGGGTGGATAAGTTTGAGAATCACGTATTTGTTGGTACATTCTTGGTGGAACTAATACTCAAAAAAATTGAAGATTTTTAAAAAGATTTTATTTATTTATTTGACAGAGAGAGAGAGAGACAGTGAGAGAGAGAACAAATGGGGGAGTGGGAGAGGGAGAAGAAGGCTTCCTGTCGAGCAGCAATTCCATTGCGGGGCTTGATCCCAGGACCATGGGATCATGATCTGAGCCAAAGGCAGACACTTAATGACTGAGCCACCCAGGCACCCCTGAAGTAATATAATTTTGATATGACCCCAAATCTGTCACAGATATAACATCCTAGCAAATAATTTATCTATTCAATCTTCAAATAATTACCAGAGTGATCACAAGAATACTGTGAATGATCATAATACTACTACTTTTCCATTATTTGCTATGTGCTAAACAATATACTAAGCAGTTTTATTTCTCCCATTGCATTTAATCTTCCAATTTTCCTATCAAAAAGGTATCATTTTACCAATTTTAGAGATAGACTAAAATCAAGTCTAAGACTAAGTTTATGCTACTGAATACTTTCTATGCCCATGGTTAGTGTTTCTAATCCTGCAAGTACATCAGGATCATTCTAGAAACGTGAAAAAAATATAGTGCCTCAGCTCAATAATTGTTTATTTAAATAGCTCACTGATTGTAATAATCAGTTTAATGATTATTATAATGAAATGTATAATAAACATTTCGTGTTCCTTATATTATGCAACAGATGGGAAACTAATGTGTTTAGGTGTTGGTTAAACAAACAAAAAGACGAGTTGGCTTAAAAGTACTTTGAGCATTACAGATGAAATGTCATAGAAACCCAGTAGTAGAATATTACAAGCCCTGTAATAGTGATGCACAAATACTTCATTGAAAGACAGAGTGGAGATGTGAATTTTTCTAATCTTAGTTTATTTCTATCCTCTGTTAATGAGGATAAAATAGCTGTCCTTCAAGGTTATTGGGAGGTTAAGCTGGAGACCTTATGTTAAGGATCCTTAGTGCTTAGGTTGGTCAGTAGTTAGTGACAAAAAGTGGATTTTCCATTCTATATTTACAAAGTGCTATGGAGAACCCCATTTTCCATTTGTGAAATAGTGATCATAATACTGCCTTCACAGGTTCCTCTGAAGATCAAACAAGACTTGACAGTTCACACTTGAACAATGCAGAGGATTAGGGGTACCCACCCCCCATGCAGTTGAAAATCCATATATAAACTTTGACTCCTCAAAGACTTAGGTACTAAGAGCCAACTATTGAACAGAAACTGAAATAGCTGATTAACATAGATTTGTATTAATAAACATACATACATACTATATACTATATTCTCACAGTAAAATAAGGTAGGAAAAAGAAAATGCTTTTAAGAAAATCATAAGAAAAAATACATTTTCAGTATTATACTGTATCTATAAAAAAAAGGAATTGTCTATAAGTGAACCTGTGCTGTTTGAACCCATGTTCAAAGTTATCAGCTATAGATGTGAAAAGTGTTTTGCAAAATGCACCAAAACATGCAAAATGTACTTATGATTCTAAATATCTAAGCTGGAAGACATCTAAGATCCGACTCCAGAAATTCAGTTCTTCTGTCATCACATCCACCTTGTGAGGAGCTTGTTTTGAAATGCATCATGGTTTTTATGAGAATATATTCTCTTTGAACCTCCAGATCCGTGTTTGTGCATTTGGCTTTTTGTCCTGAAATATCCATGCATAGTCAAAATAAAGGACAGCAGGGCTGGACTTGACAGTTATCTTTTGGAGGTGGAGTAATCAGAACCTGGGAAATTCTCACTCCACTTACTTAAGCTGTTTCATTTTTTCTTCCTCCCTCCTTCCTTCTTTCCTTTCTTCCTTCCTCTGCTTTCTTTTCCTTTATTTTCTTCTTTCTTTCTTTCTTTCTTTCATTCTTTCACCACTTTCAGTGGTTCTTCCTTTCCAACCCAGCACCCTGGTAACTGACGGTCCCAGGCATGCTGACTTTCTCTTTTAATTCCACAAAATACCAGATCTATATTCTGGAGAAGTGACTGACTCCAGGCAACGACCCACTTAAGTTTCATTTTTCATCCTTTCTTTTGAACTCCCCATGACTCTTAGGATTGAAAAAAAAAAAAAAAAAACTCACACAATTCCACCATCCACAAGAAAATACATTACTTTTATTTAAAATAACTTTCATAAGTTTTTGGATGAAGTATAAATTGCACGGAAGTGGGGAAGAGCCTGGGCCTGGGTATTAGTGTCCTGAATCTCACTCTTGTGTTTACTGTGTGGTCCCTGGTGCTTGCCCAGCAGTTCTGGGCTGGGAGGAAGAAGAATGGTGGATTATAGAGTTTCAGAGTTGGCTGTCTGTGAAGGAGTGGAGTGAATCCAGAAGGCACTCTTCAGCAGGCAATTATATGGTTGAGTTAGAGCCACAGGCTTGCTGTTTGGTCCTATGGCCACAGTATGCTTGTATGGACCCTGTGTCTCTTTATGACACAGCTGATGTGAGCCTGCTTTGCAGAGAATAAGAGCCTGAAACTTCTCTCACTCTAATTTGCACCAGCTTTCCACCACTCCAATCTAGAGAAGGACTCAGATCCATTTCCATAAGAAAACTAGTCTCAACCTCTAGATAAACTTAGAATTTTCTTCCTTTCATAAAACTAGAAATGGCTTTCCTCTTTTCAGAAGGTAAATTCTTTCATAGTTACAACCTAATAATAATTATTTTTTGAGGATTCTCTGTTATTTGTTTAAAGCAAGACAAAGTTTTTTAATGATGATGATGATGGTGATGATGTTAGTCACCATACAGTAAGTACATCATTAGTTTTTGATGTAGTATTCCATGATTCATTGTTTGTGTAAAATACCCAGTGCTCCATGCAATATGTTCCTTCCTAAATACCCATCACCAGGCTTACCCATCCCATGACCCTCCTCCCCTCTGAAATCCTCAGTTTGTTTCCCAGGGTCCATAGTTTCTTATGGTCTGTCCCCAACTCTGATTCCCCTCCCTCATTTTTTCCTTCTTCCCCCTAATGTCCTCTGCACTATTCTTTATGTTCCACACATGAGTGAAACCATATGATAATTGTCATTCTCTGCTTGACTTATTTCCCTCAGCATAATCCCCTCCAGTTCCATCCATGTCCATGCAAATCGTGGGTATTCATCCTTTCTGATGGTTGAGTATTATTCTGTTGTGTATATGAACCACGTCTTCTTTATTCCTTCATCTGTAAGGGCATCTCTGCTCCTTCCAGTTTCACTATTGTAGACATTGCTGCTGTGAACATTGGGGTGCATGTGCCCCTTCTTTTCACTACATCTGTATCTTTGGGATAAATAGCCAGTAGTACAATTACTGAGTTGTAGAGTAACTCTATTTTTTAACTTTTGGAGGAACCTCCATTTGTTTTCAAAAGTGGTTGTACCAACTTGCATTCCCACCAAAAGTGTAAGAGGGTTCCCCTTTCTCCACATCTTCTCCAACATTTGTTATTTCCTGCCTTGTTAATATTTGCCATTCTAAATGGTATAAGGTGGCATCTCTGTATGGTTTTGATTTGACTTTCTCTAATGGCTAATGATGTTGAACATTTTTTCATGTATCTGTTATCCATTTGCATATCTTCTTTGGAGAAGTGTGTATTCA
The DNA here is from genome assembly GCF_030435805.1 of Mustela lutreola. NCBI lineage: Eukaryota > Metazoa > Chordata > Mammalia > Carnivora > Mustelidae > Mustela > Mustela lutreola. The sequence goes on along the minus strand of NC_081292.1, from coordinate 5,745,113 downwards.
TGTCCTCTGTCCATTTTGACCTGATTATTTGTTTTTGGGTGTTGAGTTTCAGAAGTTCTTAATAACTCTTGGATACCAGTCCTCTATCTGTAATGTAATTTGCAAATGTCTTCTCTCATTCTGTAGGTTGCCTCTTCATTTTGTTGATGTTTCTTTTGCTGTGCAGAAGCTTTTGATCTTGATGAAGTTCCAAAAGTTCATTTTGCTTTTGTTTCCCTTGCCTTTGGAGATGTGTCATGAAGGAAGTTGTTGTGGTCGATGTTGAAGAGGTTACTGCCTATGTTCTCCTCTAGGATTTTGATGGATTCCTGTCTCACATTGAAGTCTTTCATCCATTTAGAGTTTATCTTTGTGTACAGTGTAAGAGAATGGTTGGATTTCATTCTTCTGTATATAGCTGTCCAGTTTTCCAGCATCATTTATTGAAGAGACTGTCTTTTTTCCACTGTATATTTTTCCCTGCTTTGTCTAAGATTGGTTGACCATAGAGTTGAGGGTCTCTTTCTGGAGACTCTTCTGTTCCATTGATCTATGTGTCTGTTTTTGTGCCAATACCATGCCATCTTGGTGATCACAGTATTGTAATGTAGCATGAAACCAGGTAATGTGACAGCTTAAGGTGTATTTTTTTTTTTTTTCCAACATTTCCTTGACAATTTAGGGCCTGTTCTGGTTTCATTCTATGCTCATGGTTTGGGAAAATAAACATTGTTAAAATATCTATGCTGCCCATAACAATCTACATTTTCAATGTCAACCCTATCAAAACAAGACAATCTTCTAAATGTTTCATATTTTTCCATTATCTACTATTCTAATGAATCTCCCTCTGCATAGAGATTAGACTCTGAGCCCTCTGGCACCTGTTTGGATCCCCAGCAATGCCTCCCTCCTTCCTGGGGCTTCACAAACTGCACCCTTGCTCTGGGAGTGTCTGCTCTCTCCAGGTATGTTCTAGTGCAGGGATGGCATGCGAAAGAAAGCCAACAGTGCCTGTCCTCAGGAAGCTTGTTGCTTAGTGGAAGCAATAAATCCCTTAGTTTTCAGAGCACAATGCCATCCTTTGCTTTGTGTCTCATCCCACTGCATTTATCATTTTGAAAAGGACTCTTCCTTCTTCAGTTATCCCAGCTGGTAGAAGATGACTTTTCGGTGCCCAGTGGTCTTAGTATCTCTCAGTGCAGCTGTCTATGACCTCTACCCACAGCCCTGAATAGTAATCTCAGTTATCCCAAGGGAGCAAAAGAGTAATCTTCCTTTTACTTGACTGTTGTTCTCATAGCAAAGTGCTCTTTGAGGGAGGGAACTATGAGTTTTGCCTTGTCCCCCAGCCTAACACAGTGCCTGCTTAAGAAGTTCTGAATTACTGTAGATGAGGATAGTTAATGAGTGATAAATCTATGAATGAGTGAGTGTAATGACAAACACATCTTTCAAGACAGGCATTATTTATGGAGGATCTCATTCATTTCTACACATTGTAAAATTGGTTTTAACTGAACACATTTACTGACAAGATCAATAGTACATTTCCTTATTTTCAATAATTAATCCTGCAGTGAAACAGGAAGTTGAGGAAAGAAACTTAGTGTTCTCCTTTTGCAAAACTCTGAACACTTGCAGGAGCTGAGCAGTCTTAGTGAAGGCTCCTCATCTTTAGGTGGTCTATTACATTTCTCTGAGCTAGAGAATTCCCCTCCTCAAATCTTAAGTAAGTGTGGGTAGGTACTTTCAGTAAATAAATCTGGAGTAAATCAAAGGAGGTTAGTGACTATTTAATATCTTTAAGGTAATTATTAAATAATGGAATGATATTTTCCATGACTATGCATTCCTGCACTATTACAATCCCATGTGAAGAGATCAGAAGAAAGCTTATCCAGAAACTCAGGGCATTACACTTACCAGATTTTTTTCATTTATGAACCTTGTCCCTTTTAGTGAATGTGGAAAATGAATTAGTATTAATTCATTTTCAATAATTCAATAAGTGTAATATCATCCATTTATTTATTAGGTGTTATGTTCTCCTCTGTATATTTGGTGTACTCATGTTAGGCATTGGCTGGTTTTCCATACATGATTTCATACAATTTGCAACATTAGTCTACTGCTACATGTTTTACATTATCCCTGTAGACCAATCAGGAAAAGGATGTACAAGGCTATTACAGAAGATATAAGGTCACCTACTGAAGAGTGCAGACCAAAGATTCAAATTCAGATTTCTTGAATTCCAGAGTAGGTTCACTTTCTACAATCAGAAGTGATCAGTGACAAAAGTATGAAGTGTTTACTTTTCCCCCAAAGCAGCTCTGTTGTAACAGAAGCAGATGCTGCTGGTCTATCTGAGCCATCTGATCTCAACCTCCACATAACAAAAGGCACTTGCTGCCACCCCTGTCTCTGTCTTTCTCTGGGGATAATGCTGGGTTTACATGCAGGGCAAGCTCTAAGTGCCAGAGGATTAGTACCTATTGGAGATGCAGCCTTCATCTACGAGCACAGGGGGAATAGTGGAATCATCCACCAGTGTCCTTATCTTTATATTGGGAAAACTCTGAGGTTTGTTTCATAATCTCTGTCATCATTTCCCAGGGGAGAATTTGCTTCAGTTGCCCATGGTGGCTACTAGATAATTTTGTAAATTTCATTGGCCATTTTTCTTTCCTTATCTCAATTTTCCATTCAACTACTGGTAATTCTTGAGATAAATTCACAAGTAAACTACTTCCCCTCAGATTCTTGTCTCAGAGTTTGCTTCTGGGAGACCCAAACTGAAAAGTAATCTCAAATTTCTTGAAACTTCCATATATTTCACTCATTGCAGGTTAATTGAGTCCCCTCATTGCTTCCATATTTCCCTCTTAAATGTGTTCCAGTTGGATCATTTTTGTCCTTGAAGCAATATCAATTGCTTGGATTGTGTCTATAAAATCCCAATCCAGTAGTTAATACCTCTTTCTGGTACATGTAGGGAAATGTTGTCTCAGGCAATATTTGCTTATTTATCTACTCTGTAGACTTTTAAAACCGTGCCCTTTTCTTAAACAGCCCCAAGGCACATGCACAATAAAGGATTCTGTTAATTAAAATGCAGCCAGCACATTAATAAAACATCAGACTAAGACTGCAGACTAAGAAGACATGGCCATTTAACTGTCCCACTCCTTGGTTAGGTCAAGCGTTTGCACCCCCCTCCCTTCTTCTTCCTTAATAGTCCTATAGTACTCCCTGAGATGGAATTTGGGTTGAGGATCAGACATACCTGGAACTCAGAGACAGCTACACCAAATTCAGAGAAGCCAGAAAGAATTAAAGCATGCTTAGGTGAGCATGTGAGTGGAACTTGGGGGAGAGAAATAGGACTCCCACAGAGAGTTGGAGGGATTTCTTATTTCTTCTCACTTCATGTGTTGTTCCTTCCTTCAACTTTTGTCTCCTTTCCTCGCCTTACAAAAACAGTGCCCTCAAATCTAGTGAGACAAGGCATGTGGCTTCATATCACACTCTCTGCATCTCTGAACTGAGAAGGATTATTCAATACATTTGGCTAAACATGTCTGATTCCTCCATATAGCCTACAGAGGGCATTTTAAAAGAAAAGATTTTATGTATGTATGTGTGTATTTATAGGGAAAGAGAGAAGGTGAATGTAAGCTGGGGGAGGGGCAGAGGTGGAGAGAGGGAGGGAACCTCAAGCAGACTGCATGCTGAGCATGGAGAACAATGCGGGACTCAATCTCATGAGCCCAAAATCACAACCCAAGCTGAAATCAAGAGTTGGATGCTTAACCAACTGAGGCACCTAGGTGCCCCTCTCCAGGACTGTCTAAAGTGGAGATAATCAAATCCTAAAATTACAATGATAAAAAGACAGGCCATTTCCCAAAAGCCGTCATGAGCTTGCATGCATCTGCCTTAAGGGACATGGTGTTTACATTATGGAATAATAATATCCATAACTTCAGAAGTGTAATTATTTCTATTTATAAAATAATTTCTACTTGCTAAGCATCGCTTAAGTGACCACTGTCTCATGCATTTTTCATTTACTTTTCATTGTAGATCAATACCATTGGCTCTATCATTCATTTGTCCCCATTCACACACAAGTCAATGTATCTTATCAAGTTCCACCTCCACGTAATTGTTGGTGGTGGGAGAATCATGCATTATTAAAAATATATCTGCGCTGTCCGGTACTGTAACCACTGCCCCTATTAAATAAAACCCCCAAATTAAATTATACATAAAATTGCCTTTGAATTAATCCTATTAGCTTCATTTTGCAACTCAGGAACTCTCTTGTCAATGGCTACTGTATTGAACAGCACAGAATTTCCATCACGAAAAATCTTATTGGACAGTGTTGTTCATGGCATTGACATTGGAATTTTTTATTTGCAAATTTTTGTTGTTTGAATTTTATTTTGTTATTTTTATAGTAGTGAACATTGTATATCTATAAGTTAGATCCTATTTTTTATTACAAAATCATGAGCATTTTATCACAACATTAAATTTTATCCTATTTTAGATGACTTAATATAACTATACCCTAATGCACTATCTATACAGGCTATAACTTTTTTCCCTTATAAATCTGACTGGAAAGAACCTTTGTATGTAACATATTTTTATATTGGGGTTATTTGAGAAGGTGGCTCAAAAAATGTTTGTCAGTTCCCAGTTGAGGTAACTTCTGAGCGGCTTCCATATATGATCAAAGCGGCCTTCTCTTTTTCTTTTTCTGCCTGAGAGAAGGAGATCTGTGGAAAGCATGGGGGAAAGTTTGTTTACCTGGAGCTTGATTTCTGTGGCATTGCCTCCCTGTAACAAATCCCTCCACTGTTCTCTTTTTGCCTTACCAAGTTCATGGGTTGTGCATCTTCTATGTCCCTAGTCTGCCCTTGCAGAGAGCATTGGCAGAATTTTTTTTTTTTTTTTGGTACATGACCAAATTGGACCCCCCATTTCATTTTACTCTGCAAACTCAAGGTGCTTTACCTTTTGGTATCTCCGTGTCTAACACAATTGTACTCTGAGTAGGAGCTCAATATTATTTAATTTCTAATTTTTAAAAATACAATCTGAACTGATTTCTCTTCAGCTTTGCCCTGTTCCTTTAAAGTTGGCATACACCATCCCCTGCCTGCACAGAAATGCCCAAGGCCCTGGAACGGGCTCCTGTGGGTGGGGTCCCTCAGGCTAAATCCTAAGCAGTTTTGTCTCACCAGCTGCTGTGCATTATGACACAATAATAGACTTTCAGATGTTTTCCTTATGAGATATTTGCTTCTTGTAGTTTCAGCCTGGTTCCTGGGATGATGCCAGTCTTAACTTGTCCCTTTTTTTCACTCTGTGTCTGCACCCGGCTGTTCCAGGTGACAGACCAAGCCTGAGCCCAGCCCAACCATCCCCAGTCTAAGCCACAAGCCCTATCCCATCATGTTTACTCATATTCATCCAAAGAGAATTCCTCCATGCATACCCCACCATTTGCTGTCCACTTATTGAGATTTTTATAAGCCATTAATTTTATTTCCATAGCAAATAGAACAGTAGGATTCCATCTACAGACAAGAAGTTGTTCTGCACGGAAATATTTTTTAGAAAAAGGGAATATTACACTATAAATCTGTCACATAAAAGTGATTTCCTATTTCTGTCTTAACTTGGATGCATCTGAACAAGAAATATTATCTTTCTTCTATGTATGGTGTTCTCTAACTGTCCTGTTTGTATGTTTAATGAATATATTTAATGACAAAGCTAGGGAAGGAATGACAAATGGCGACATAGAAGGCTGGATAAAGATGCTGAGAGATATAGACACCAAGAAATCCACAAGAAAATGTAGGGCATAGCTTAGCTTCTTATTCTTCCATTATTAGTGATATGAGCCCTTTGCTTCAACATTCCTCAACGAATGATTCCTCACTTTCAGAATATCCCCACTTTACAAGGGGGAGGAAGTGTCTGACACCATCCCTACTCACAAAGAGCACGCAGTCTGGTGAGAGTGACAGACAGGAGAACTCACCCTGTCAGCACACTCTGGCATATGAAACAGAGCAGCAAAGGATGGAGGAGAAACACAGAGTACATTTGAAGTCTTGAAAATAGCTCAGAATTGCTATATCAGGGGCTGGAAGTATACCTAACAAACGTAAATAAATATATATGTGTGTAAACAAATAAACAGATGGGAAGGAGGGAGAGAGAAACAATCCCAGTATTATATGATTTCAACATTATCAGCAGGATCCAAACCATCACCACCTTTCCATTCTCAATCAGATCCATCACTTACATACACTACCAAAAGTTTCTTGCCTCTATTTCTCTCCTAACTCTCCTTCTTTGTGGATCAGAGTTCATTGTTCTCAATAAGGGTCCTAATCTGGACTCTCCATTTCTTCACTACCTACTACACTTCTCTGTTTTTCACATCATCACGGTCAATCAAAATAGCTTGCCTTAGCATAAGTTCTGATCTAGTAAGTTAAAGAAGACACTCTGGTCTGTCTGTCTGGTCTGGTTGTCAAAAAAAAATTTTTTTTAAGATTTTATTTATTTGTTTGACAGAGGTCACAAGTAGGGAGAGAGGCAGGCAGAGAGGGAAGGGGAAGCAGGCTTCCTGCTGAGCAGAGAGCCCAGTACGGAGCTCAATCGCAGGACCCTGAGTCCATGACCTGAGCCAAAGGCAGAGGCTTAACCCACCAAGCCACCCACACTCTCATGGTTGTCAAAATCTTAAAACAAACATACAACCCCAAATTATTTCACTTGTGGTAGTGAATGGGATCTTTACCAAACATTTCCAGTTCTCCTTGTTGAAAGCACAGAATAGTAGGAGAATTCTCTGCCTCCTTGGAGTGAGATGTCACTCTTTTACTTAAAACTCAACCCTAAGTGATACACAACACCATGGAGCACATTTGAGGAGCCATTGTTTGATTTTCCTTGGCAACTGTTCAAGATAGTGACTGCTGGATCATCCGGGTCCATCTAGAACAGCAGAAACTGAGTTTCAAGGACCAATGACATGCTACCAAGACTATGACAACACACACACACAATGTGGTATTATCTTAGGGGCTGGTGAGGAGGCATTAAGGACACAGCTATCACAGACTGGAAGGAAAAGAAAACTTGTTACCTAGGAGCAGACTTTTGGTGAAACTGCTGCTTGCCATAACTTCAAAGGCGGAAAATAAACCCAATAAATGTCTTTTTAACATTGAGATACTTGTAGATTCCTATGAAGTAGTAAAAGTAATACAGAAATCCTCTGTATCCTCTCCTCAGTTTTCCCCAAGCATAGCATTTTGCAAAATTATAGCATAATAACACAACCAGGATATTGACATTGATACAGTTCCCTTCTTAATCATACTTCCCCAGTTTTACTCGTGTGTGTGTGTGTGTGTGTGTGTGTGTGTGTGTGTGTGTTAAGGTCTATACTATTTCATCAGCATGTGTGTTTGCATCTCCTCCACCACGTTAGAGTTTTTGAAAACACAATGCCACGAGGATCCCCTATTTTGCTCTTTTATAGCTACACCCACACCCTTGAGTCCTCTTCCCCAACCCCTGCAAACTATTAACCTGGCTTGCATTTTTACAGTTTTGTTATTACAAATAAAAACATACCAAATATAACCTGCTGGGACTTACTTTTTCACTCAAAATAATTCCCTAGAGATTCTTCCAAGCTGTTGCATGTACCAATGCGTAGCTCTTTATCATTTCAGCTTTAATTTGCATTTCTTCAAGGGCTGATGCTGTTGGATGGTTTTCATGCCTTTCTTTGCCATTCATATATACGCATTGGTGAACTGTCTGTTCATCTTTAATGGGGGTTCTGAGACCCAATCACGATGTGTGTGGGAGGGGACTTTTGCACGTTACCAGGAAACTGCAACAGCAGCGGGGTGTTTTACAATTTAACTAAATTCTGACATTGTCTACCTAAAGATAGAGTTAGATCTCACAAAGTGAGGTTCAGTCTTTCAAGACCACTCCCCCCGCTGGCAATACAGACTTTCAGAAGCCTGGGTTACTGCTTCCAACCATCAGCAATAGATTCCAAGTTCCAACAACCCCCTTCCTTGGGTTACTTTAATTTGCCAGAGAGCTCACAGAACTCAAACATTTTACTTACTGCATTGCCAGTTTATTACAAATAGATCTAACTCAGCCACAGCCAGATGGAATAGATGTACAGGGCAAGGAATGGTGAAGGGGTAGTTCATGGAGTAAAAATGTCTCATTTTAATGAAGTCCAGTATCTCAATTTTCTTTTTGGATGCATTGTGCACTTGATGTTAAGTCTAAGAATTCTTTGCTTGGCACTATAAACTAAGACCTTCCTCCTATGCTTATTTATAAAAAACGTTTATACTGTTTGATTTTACATTGTCTATAATCTTTTTTTATCTTTATTTTATTTCTTTTCAGTGTTCCAGAATTCATTGTTTATGCACCACACCCAGTGCTCCGTGCAATACATACCCTCCATAATACCCACCAGCAGTTCCACCCAACCCCCGAACCCCCTCCCCTCCAAGAATCTCAGTTCATTTCTCAGAGTCCATAAACTCTCATGGTTTGTCTCCTCCCCGATTTCCACCAGTTCACTTCTCTCCATCTCCCAATGTCCTCTGTGCTATTCCTTATGCTCCATAGGTAAGTGAAACCATATGATAATTGATTCTCTCTGCTTGGCTAATTTCACTCAACATAATCTCTTCCAGTCCCATCCATGTTGCTACAAAAGTTGGGTATTCATACTTTCTGATGGAGGCACAATACTCCATAGTGTATATGGACCACATCTTCCTTATCCATTCATCCATTGAAGGGCATCTTGGTTCTTTCCACAGTTTGGCAACTGTGGCCATTGCTGCTATAAACATTGGGGTACAGATATCCTTCTTTTCACTACATCAGCATCTTGGGGAAAATACCCAGTAGTGCAATTGCAGTGTCAAAGGGAAGCTCTATTTTTAATTTCTTGAGGAATCTCCAAACTGTTTTCCAAAGTGGCTGCACCAACTTGCATTCCCACCAACAGTGCAAGAGGGTTCCCCTTGCGCTACATCCTCTCCAACACTTGTTTTTTCTTGTTTTGTTGATTTTGGCCATTCTAACTGGTGTAAGATGGCATCTCAATGTGGTTTTTATTTGAATCTCCCTGATGGCTAATGATGATGAACATTTTTTCATGTGTCTGTTATCCATTTGTATGTCTTCTTTGGGGAAGTGTCTGTTCATGTCTTCAGCCCATTTTTTGACATGATTATCTGTTTTGTGTGTGTTGCATTTGAAGAGTTCTTTGTAGATCTTGGACATCAGCCCTTTGTCCAGTGTCATTTGCAAATATCTATTCCCATTCCGTCTTTGCTTTGTTGACTGTTTCCTTTGCTGTGCAGAAGCTTTTGATCTTGAAGTCCCAAAAGTTTATTTTCACTTTTGTTTCCTTTGCATTTGGAGAATATTTTGAAAGAAGTTGCTGTAGCTAATGTTGAAGAGGTTACTCTTTTGAATTCATTTTTTTGCAAGTTATGAGGCTTATATTCTCTTTATTTTTTCTTTATTTTTTTTATTCTTATTTATTTATTTATTTATTTATTTTTCTGTTGCCGACAGAGGTCCAGTTGCTGCAGACTATCTTCCCTTTCTTCTTCTTCTTTTTTTTTTTTCCAGTTCCATCAACTTGCTAACTGTCTCTTGGTGGAAGAGAGGAGCCTTAGACCCATAAGGGAAGGAGGGGAAACACCTTTGTTGAGTTGGCTTTGTGTTTTATGCCTTTCTCAAAGACAAGTTGAGCATATTTGCCTTGGTATATTACTGAATCTTCTATTCTGTCCCATTTCACCATGTCTGTTCCCCTCAAATATCACATTACCTTGATAACTATGGCTATATTGTAAGCCTTAATAATAAGTAGAGTACTTCTTTCTACTTTATCTTTCCTTGTCAAAAATGTTTTAGTTATTCCAGGACCTGAGCCTTTCCATATAAACGTTAGAATAAGCTTATCTGCATCCTCATGAAAATTTTTGCTTGGTATTTGTTAAGAATTGTATTAAACCTGTAAATCCATTTTAGGCAGAATTGAAATCTTTATGATGTTGAGTCTTCCATCCCATAAATAAGGTTTATCTGTCCATTTACTTTGGTGTTTTTTGATTTCTTTAATCATCATTTTGTAATCCTTTGCATCGGTGTTTTTACAAGCATGCTTAAGTAATTAATTTTCTTTGGAGTAATTGTAAATGTTATTGTGTTATTACTTTTGCTTTGTGAACAGCACATTCTTTATTAGTAGATAGGAGTGTAACTGGTTTTGGTGGTAAACTTGTATCCTATGACATTGTTGAGCTTACTGATTACTTCTAAGAGTTTTGTATGGACTCCATGGGATTTTCTCCATGGACAGTTATGTCCTCTACAAATAGGAGTACCTTTATTCCTTCTTTTACAATATGTATGTCTTTTTCCCATTTTTCTTACTTTATGGTACAGGCTGGAAATAACTTCTAGCACTATGATGAATAAGAATAAAAAAGGATAGGTATCTTTTTTTTTTTCTTTATAATTTTTGAGGAAAAGCATTCAGTGTTTTACTGTTAAGTATAATGTTAATTGCAGGATTTTGTGTATATGCTTTTTACCAAGTTGAGATCATTTCCCTCTACTCATAGCTACCAACAACTATTTTTGGAGCTTCTGAAGCATTATTTTTGTTTGCCTGGTATATCTGGTGCTGCTGGGCTCCCTCTGATCCCTGCTGATACTATCAGGCCAGGTCCCCATCATGTATCTTCCACTGAGTGGTAGCTATGGTGGGCTCTCTCTACTGGTGTATCCCAGCTCAGTGGAATAAGCTATTGAGGAAAAAGAGGCTTGCTGTACCAGGACACTTGGTGTGTCTGAGTCTCTTTTTCCTGTTCCATCAGCTTGTCTAAGGTGGAAGAGGGGAGCCTTAGATCTATGAGGGAAGGAGAAGATCTCCCTTGGCTGTTTAATTCTGGTAGGTGTCACATTTACCTATGCTCTCAGAAAGACTCATGCTCCACGTACTACACGTCGACTAACTGAACATAATAATAAAAATCTAATGGCCATCCTATATATTCTCTAAGACAACTTTATTTTCCTTGAATAAAAGCCTGCCTTGGTAAAACAAAACAAACAAACAACAACAACAACACACACACACACCTCTCATGTTTAATTTGGAAAAAAAATGAGCCCACCTGGATTACTTTCTCTTTCTGAAGTAGGGACCTGGAAATACCATGTCTGAATAGACTTCTCTCTTGGATACAGGGCTCTAAATACCCTGTTTTTTTTTTTTGGGGGGGGGCACCTGGTGGGCTCAGTTAAGTGTCTGCCTTTGGCTCAGGTCATGATCCTGGGGTCCTGGGATTTAGCCCTGTTTCAGGCTCCCTGCTCAGCAGAGAGTCTGCTTCTCTATGTCCCTCTGCCCCGCCCCCTTGCTCGTGGTCTTTCTCTCTCTCACTCTCTCTCTGTCAAATAAATAAAATCTTTAAAAATAAATAAATAAATAAATACCTTATTGTTGTGTTTTTTGTTCTTCCATTCTTGAAGTCTCAAAATAGCTTACCTTCTTTTCACCATTCAGAGTTCCTATTTAGATTTATCTTGTGCCATTTTCAAGGATTAAAGTTGTGCTTAGCAGGGAGAAGCAAAAACAAAACAAGAAAGAGATGGCCTATGCCATGATTCAAACAAAAGGTCTAAAACAGAATTTTAGTATGAGTTCTTATTTCTAGTAAACTTTTATGTGAAGGGAAAAGAAGAAACATATTAAAACATAATATTATGTGATATTTCTTATTGGTTGTATTTGACAAGTTATGAGATGTTGGGGTGCCTGGGTGGCTCAGTCAGTTAAGCATCTGACTCTTGATTTCAGCTCAGGTCATGATCTCTGGGTCATGAGACCAAGCCCCATGTCTGGCTCCATGTTCAGTGGGGAGTCTGCTTAAGATTGTGTCTCTCCCTCTCTCCTTGCTCCTCTACCAGCTCACTCTTGTGCATGTTCACTCTCTCAAAAAGAAGAAGAAGATGAAGAAGAAGAAGAAGAAGAAGAAGAAGAAGAAGAAGAAGAAGAAGAAATAGTAGTAGTAGTAGTAGTAGTAGTAGTAGTAGTAGTAAAGGAAAGAATTGGCCTGACTTAAAGCACATAAAAAAAAGAAAAAGAAAAAATAAACAAAGGGAAATAGAAATGGACCAGGAGCTTGGGGACTTACTGTTACAGTAGGTGAGTGCTTATAACAAGACCAGTAAAATATAAAACCAGGGAAGACCTTGGGCTGGAGTTGAATCAATGTATGGTTTTCATAAGTTTCTGAAAGGTAAAAGAGTCTCAGAATCACATTTTTTTGGTTTTTGTTTGTTTTTATGGGGAGAGATAAGCTTTTCTTTTTCCTCCTGTTTTGCTATAACCTCCAATAATATTTTGATCAATTGTTATTATAGTACAATCCAGCTTATACAGACAAATATTCCATTGATGGTATAATGACTGCCTAGAAAAGAAAATATGGAAACTAGAACTTGAAAATCACCCAATTAATACTTTTCACCATTTTATATTCCATCTCCAGATATAGTCCTCCTCTAATGGTACAAACCTGTCATATACAGAGCAGTTGTGAAATGAGTATTTCTAGAAAGATGCAGTGAGCCATTTCAAAACAATAAAGTTTTCTTTATTTTAGAAAGTATTTCTATGTTTTGTGTGTAATCTCTTTATATTCTATGATGTTCAATTTGATATCTCAACACATTTACCATCCTTCTTGCATGCTGAATATCAGCATATCAGATGGTGAATAAAATAAGTATTCCATAAGATATATACACCCCAGTTTACAGTGACACCATCATCAATGCACTCAGTGATCCCTCGGACTTCCTAAACTATAATTAAAATTATTTTATGTTGGAAGACATGCACCTTTGTATTTTTGTGACAACCAATGTTTAAAGTCCTCTTATTACTCCTTCATATGCCCCATTTTTAAGCCACCCAAACTCCTTTCTCTTCCTAAAGAGAACTCTTGCTCCTCTCCCTTCCATGCTTTTGCTTTTGTTCTTCATCTTAAATTATAACTCCTTTTCATTCTGTGGTGCTGTCTCTAGGTTATACGTCTAGATTTTGTTATTTCCTCTAGAAGGCAATTCTTGTTGTTGCCACTCCACCAAAAATGGTGCCATCTACCATGCTGTAATATCTTCCTCCTATAAACTCCATAGATAATTTAAGCTGTGTGTGCTTAAAAATGTTCTTATATTATCTCCTAGAATGGATGTCCCTCCAGGCAGAAATCATTCCTTATTTATGTCCCTCTCCCATGTATTCTTATTCAATGAACCCTAAAGAAGTATTTGTTGAATAGAATTAAATTTGTTTTAATTATTGTTGTTAAAATTCTTTTGATTCTTGTTGAATAGAATTAAATCAAATTTCTACTCTAATTTACTTAGGGAAAGAACTTGTCCACGGTGGGTTAGTTATCCAGCAGTTAGACCAAGGCAGGGAAATACCATCCTTCAAATGTGACCAACAGTCTTTAAACTAGCATCCTCCTTCAATTTATTAGCAAAATCACTATTTATGCTCTTATCTAACAAAAGCTATACATCTTAGCCATATGTCCTCCATCTTTCTTGGGAGGAGTGAAATTTTTTATTGTAAATAAAATTGGAGAGACATAAAATAGCTAGCTGCCCTCACTTCAGCCTTTGAAGGAGTTTGGAATGGAACCTCACTATTAAGACCCATCAGACTGGGGCACCTGGGTGGCTCAATGGGTTAAAGCCTCTGCCTTTGGCTCAGGTCATGATCTTAGGGTCCTGGGATCGAGCCCTACATTGGGCTCTGCTCAGTGGGGAGCCTGCTTCCTCCTCTCTTTCTCTCTCTCTGCCTGCCTCTCTGCCTACTTGTGATCTCTCTCTGTCAAATAAATAAATAAAATATTTTTTTGAAAAAATTAAAAAAAATACCAGTCAGACTAAGCATTGGTTCTGCCATGAAAAAAGATTAAATTAGCACCAAAGTCATATTTTCCTTCTTGATGATTCTAAAGAGCACAGACTTGTGGAAAACAGTAGTATAAGAAGAACTAAAGACATGTGAGAGACATAATATACAGAGGATCAACAGATTTGTATCAGGTAGAACTGAATTTGATTTTAATCTCTGTTGCTCATGAGAGGTTAACCTCAGCAAGTTAGTGAAGTCTTACATTTCTTTCCAAAACTCATGCTCCGCCACCTTCTATCGTCATGATTGTAATAGTTACTATAGGCCAAGTGGGAATAATAAATAAAGCCAAAATTTTAGATGCTGAAGAACAAGAAGTTGATTTATGTCTCACTTAGCAGTCCAGGGAAAGATTCAGTCCTCTATGCCATTCACAGCTGCTCTGCTATCTTTACCAGCTGGCTTCCCAGATTACCTGAACGTTAACACTGTTGTCAGGTGGAATCTGAAAATTTCTCCAGAAATATCCTGGAAGAATACATTAAAGTCTTGGGTTTTTGTTGTTGTTGTTGTTTTGTCTTTGTTTTTGTTTGTTTGTTTATTTGTTTTTTAATGGATCAGGCCTGAGAAGGGCACAAATAGTTTCCTTTTACATATTACAGGAGAGGGCTTGGTCACATGGCTACCCCTAACTGCAAAGGAGGCTGGGAAATGTAAATATAGCTGCTTGTCCAGGAGGGGGAAATAAATATAAGATTTTAGTAGACAGCTAATGGTTTCTGCCGCAAGATTCATGTTATATATTGAAGTTGCAAATGCATTTGAGACATGGTCTGAAAGCTCCAGCAGCTAACAATCTAGAGAAAAATCACTTATCTTGCATTGCATGCAACAATGAAATAATAGATGGCACGTATTTATTTATTCTTCATGTTTCTGGTCCTGTCGCTGCATGCTTTATGTATTATTTTCTTTAAAACACATAGAAAAGGAGGCAATGGTATCATAGAAATATATAGAATATATATGGAACTTTGAGGAAGGTTTAACACTTTCTCACTCTCTCTCTCTGTTTTAGAGAGTTACTTGACCTTTTTATTTGCCAATTCCTTATCTTAAAATCAGTAAACTTCTTATTGCAAGGCATTGTTTTTAGGATTATGTGAAATAATGTGTATAAGGGACCAGGACTCTTGCTTTGATTATGTAGCAAAAGAAGCAAGCTAGTAATTAAATTGCCATGCCCCCAACTCCAGACTATAAAGCTGCCTTTAAAAGACAGTTACCTTAACAAGACCATTTAAAAAATCTTCCTTGTAGTCGTTAATGAACATGTTTGCATTCTAGTAAAAAAAAAAAAAAAAGTGTGAGCATAAGTCATGGGTGTCACTTCAGGGCTAGTGACTCTAAGAAGCTGTTGAGGTTTTTCCTCTCTCACCCCCCTCTGCCTACTGGATGGAGAATTCAAGAGCACGTGATGGCGGAGTCACAGGATGATGGAAACAGGTTCCCTGAGTCACCTTGAGAATAAAGCAACCTGCTAACCAGGGAAACAACAATGTAGAATTATGTACAAGAAAATAACCTTCTATCAGCCACTGACATTCTATAGTTTATTTGCTTGAACAGTGTTATTGAAACTAATGCAGTGCTTAATCAAGGTTATAATATGGTTATAATATGGCAAAAATAATACATCAACTATTAATACCACTGTGTTTAGTTTATTACATTATAGCTTATATGCCTGGGGTCCCAACAAGACAATAATATGCTTGAAATCTTATCTGGTCACTCTTAAAGATATTAATCACTTCTCTTCCCACTGCCTCCATATTCTGCCTTCCCCCACCCCAGTTCTATCCTTAATCTAAGATAAGAATTTTGTTGTAAGAAATCCCCTACACCTATCCCTGTGTCTCCATCCCTTCAAAAATTCAAGGCTTTATGGCATAAGTTTTGCCTTTGATTTACTTTTTCATTCAAAATAATACTTGCTGGATACCATACTAGCACCGGAGACAAAATTATGAGCAAAAAAACCTGTGATTTTTTTTCCTCTCAGATCTTACATTTCATTGACAGAGAAGGAGATTAACAAAAAAGTCACACACCCAGTTTTTCAGATACAGGACCCATAGTGGACACTGCCATGTCTTAACTTTCATGTGGACGTAAATCATGCCTGTGTTTCAGCAATTCAGTTGTTTTCAACACTGGGTCAAAATATAATCAATAATTATCCAGATTAGGCGTATTAAATAACACTAATTTTAGGGAAGCCCATCATAACTAATAACTTCCACAAATTAATAAGTAATAAAATTAAGGTATTGGAGTTCAAAACATACTTGGCTGACATATTTCATCAAAGGTAACTGGGAAGTAATTATTTATTGTGTTCCATCATTCACTGTAATAGGAGCATTCATCCTTGGGATGAATCCTTAATAATAACAGTCAGCAGTAATGAATCATTTGGTATGCATCTGAGATGTATTGTTTCCGCTTGATAAATTGGGAACTTATTATAAAACTGTATCTTCAGGCCTGTGAGCCTAGAAGTAAAGTCAACTGCAAGTTGAGTGTGAAAAGTCTTCCTGATTTATTCCCATTTGCTAGAACCTTATCCCACCAAAGTCTACATTTCTAGTTTAAAAATCTAATGTTTTTCAGAGTGTTTCTTTGTTTTAAATGACTTACACTAATGGCTCAGCCCAGGAAGTGTTCCTGATGGAGTAGTGACTCTTGTACTAATGTGAGAAATGCAACACTCCCGGCCAGGAACCATCCTTAACACCAGTGTTCTTCTGATTGGAACTGGCTTCCTCTTCCATCCCCATGGCTATGGGCTGAGAGAAAATTCAGCCTTAGAGATGTACATCACGCAGAAACTTTCAGAGTTCTAAAATGAAGATGAAGAGTAATTCCACCCAGGAGATGGATAAGTATGTCTTACTTGCCTCTCAAGGTCCTTCCAATGCCTCCTCATCTGCAAATGCCCCTTATCAGAATTAATTTCTCCTTTTCTTAAAGTCTCGAAGTCATCCATATGTGTATATAATGACTTTGGTCTTAATTTTATTTACGTTTTTTCCAAGAGAAAAAAACCAGCAATGATGAAAAAAACTTGAATATGATGAAATGAAACTTATAAAAACCAGGATACTTCCAAATATGTCGCATCACTACTTCCAAACACACACACATGCACAGAAAACATGCAAACATGCACGTATGTTTTGTATGAATGTGTATAGCAGCATAATTTTTGATCTTTTGGGATTTTATCCAACCTATATCATTGTTATCAGTTTGAGCCATTGAATTCTGCTTTATTCACTTTTTGGAAACAATTCCCAGTAAGGTGAACAATAAGGTGACATTGAATCTTGTCACTAGACTCATTGGCAGATTTCAGACTTCATTTATTTGACTTCTCATAGTACTTATTTTTGTTCACTGCTTGCCTTTTAAAATAATTTATGTTTATCCCTTGCCACAGCACCAGCTTTACAAACATCTATTTTTATGAATTCCCCATATGGGCAGACACCTATCTAGGTGTTATCTTTAACTGTCATATATAATCCATAGTGGACATCTACTACCTTTTATTTACATGTTTCCCTAGTCACAAACAGGTGAGTTGGCGAAAAGTTCTTGGCTACCAAAAGAAATGTTGCACTTTCATTGTAAATGTACTGTAATGGACCTAGATTAAATATGTAAGGGTGGGATTTCTCATTTATAAACATTGCACACTTGATTTCACTACATAGTACTAAATTGATAGCCAGAAAGGTTATGTGTGTTCATTTCCATGGCAATTTCTGTCTGCCTGTGCCTTTACCAATACTTGACTTTACCCTGCTTTCTATCTGACAGTGTGGTTGGAATAAAGAAGTTTTCCACTTTTACTTTATTTTTTTTAAATTACGATGGAATTGGACATACTATTATACTCTTATTGACCATTTGATCTCATCCTTTTGTAAATGTCTTAGTCATGCCTTTTGTACATTACACCATATACTTCCCCTTATATTTTTTCTCTCTTCTAAACCATCTCATCAATGCCCAAATTTTTAAAACCTATCTTTCTTTTCCCAGATGATCCCTAAATTTACATTTCTACCCCAAACTGTGGAGTTTCAGATCTAACTCATATGTGACCTGTCACATGCATGTCTCAATGGCATAGTGGAGTCAACACATCAAACACTGATATTCCTGTGACCTTCCTCTGCTCTAATCTAGGTCAGATCTAGTGTTTTCCACCTCTAAAAATCACCCAGTCTACCCATTGTGTGACCCACTTCCACACTTACCTCATTCTTACCCCTCATGTCTATTGTATACCAAGGCCTGTGGATATTATTTGTGGCAGCTCTTGATTCATCTCATGATATGTTCCCCAACTTCATTGGCTCTAGATGAAGGTATGTCTCTGCTTCTCCTCAACTATTACAGTTTGGTCTCCCTTATCCATTCTGGATTACCTTTAACAAAATTTTTGATACTGAAACCATATATAACTGACTGTTTCTTCCCTGCTTAAAACAACCCAGTGTTCCCCCCATTGCTTTGGGAAGACAGTGTAAGTGTCCACATTTGTGCAACAGCCTGTGTGGTCTGATTCCTGCCTCTAGTTCTGGCTGTGTCTTCTGGCATCACTCTCTACCCTTATTATAGCATAAGTCTTTTCCTCTTTCACACTTTGCTCAAAATATTACTTTCTCAGGGAAAATTTCTTTACAGCCTGAGTCAAATCTCTCTCTTATATGTTCCCAGAATAATGTGTGGATTTCTTGCTGATTATCATTTAGTAATCACGCCTCTGTTTGGGTAATTATTTCATTAATATTCCATCTTCCCCACTCTTTTCAGAGAGATCACATACCATGGATATTATCTTTCCAAGCATGGTGCCTGAAGCACAGTAGACACTCAATATGCATATGTTGTGTGGATTAACACATCTTTGTTTTGGAAATGTGTGTATATCTGTGTGTGTGTGTGTGTGTGTGTGTGTGTGTGTGTGAACTTTAGGGCAAGGTGGATTATGAAATTATTAATAATGGTTACAAGTAGTAAAATTATGGGTATTTTTTAAAAGATTTATTTATTTATTTGACAGAGATCACAAGTAGGCAGAGAGGCAGGCAGAGAGAGAGAGTGGAAGAAGCAGGCTCCCTACTGAGCAGAGAGCCCAATGCGGGCCTCAATCCCAGGACCCTGAGACCATGACCTGAGCCGAAGGCAGTGGCTTTAACCCACTGAGCCAGATGCCCCAGAATATGGGTATTTTAAAGTTAGATATATAATTTTTTTCCCCTAAGTGGTACAATAAGTTAAAATAAGTAAAACAAATGATTTCCAAAGAACCAGTTTTTCAGAATCTATTTCCTGAATATCTCTTCTCTACACTTTTATTTTCTTTATAAAAATAGAAATTCCTTGGCCTTCTTTGGCTGTTACTTTTGCAGTACATTGGAGGCTATAAATCTGCATTTTAATGATTTTCAAGGGAGCAGTATTGAGAAACATTGCATAGTAAGCTAACTAACTAGTTAGATGTTACTTGCACTGACTAATTACTTAAAATCAATTAGCCAACTGTGGGGAAAAAATCAATGATTTCTTTGAATGAATCATAAAGGGATAGTAGCATGTTTTTTTTTTTTTTTACTGCATAAATTATTTACTTTTTTAAGTGTTTATTTATAATTACTAGCTGTTTCTAAGAGAGAGTTATATGTTTAAAATCAAATGACTTGGGGGCAAAGTAAATAGGCAATTTAACACTTTTAATCAAAAATAATTTTGATAATATTTATGTAAGCATATTTCAATAAGATAATCTTTTGCCCTCAAAGTATTTTATCCTCTAAAATTATTTAGACACAAAGAATTAGGCTTGATTTTCTTTACATTTCTCAGGTTACATAATTAGCTTAGGTTGCATGATGATGAGGTATGGCAGGGACAATAGCCCAGATCTTTTGACTGCTGGCCAGCCCTTTTTCTTTCTTTCTTTCTTTCTTTTTTTTTTTTTTTAAGAATTTTATTTTTTCAGTGTTCCAAGATTCATTGTTTATGTACCACACCCAGTGCTCCATGCAATATGTGTCTTCCTGAATACCCACCAAAGACTTACCCATCCCCCATCCCCTCCCACAGTCTCTCATGGTTCATCTCCCCCTCTGATTCCCCCTTTTCACTTTTCCTTTCCTTCTCCTAAGGTCCTCCATGTTATTCCTTATGCTCCACAAGTATGTGAAACCATATGATAATTGACTTTCTCTGTTTGACTTATTTCACTCAGCATAATCTCCTCCAGCCCTGCCCATGTTGATACAAAAGTTGGGTATTCATCCTTTCTGATGGAGGGAAAATACTCCATTGTATATATGGACCATTTCTTCTTTATCCATTTGTCTGCTGAAGGGCATCTTGGCTCCTTCCACAGTGTGGCAATTATGGACATTGCTGCTATGAACATTGGGGTATATATGGCCTTTCTTTTCACTACTTCTGTATCTTTGGGGTAAATACTCAGTAGTGCAATTGCAGGGTCTTAGGGTAGCTCCAAAGAAAATATATGAATAGCTAGTAGACACATGAAAAACTGTTCATCATCATTAGCCATCAGGGAAATTAAAATCAAAACCACACCACATTGATATAATACCTTACACCAGTTAGAATGGTAAAGATTAACAAGACAGGAAACAACAAATGTTGGAGAGAAGGTGGAGAAAGAGGAAACCTCTTACACTGTTGGTGGGAATGCAAGTTGGTGCAGCCACTTTGGGAAACAGTGTGGAGATCCACCCCCCCCCCCCAAATTAAAAATATGGCCAGCCCTTTTTCTATAATTGTCATTTTCTTAGCTAGAGATCATTTTCCCCTGGAAATCTGAATTACTTGTTATAGGCTGTTCTAGAGACACCAGCAGGAAAACATACCACCACCCTAATAAAACAACTAGTATTTGTTAAACAGGTCATAACTGGAACTTGAATGCTCTTACTATGTACTCTGTTTCATGTAAGTAGTGTTATTCTTACCATAGCTGAGGAAAATAGATCTTGGAAAGCTTAAATATTTTAACTGAATATACATAGATAATACATGGAAAAATTAGAATTCAACAGTTATGGTCTAAATAATTTCAACAAAATCACTGAGAATATGCCAACTCACCAGGATGGAAGAACAAAACATGAACAGATACCAGGTCTGGACCTTTAGCTCTCAATACACCTGTCTTAATTCAGGAGATGCACCTCAGCAAACATTTGCTTAGCACACACTGTGATGTCGGGCACTTTGTAGAGTAGTGCTAGATATCAAGGAAGTTGAAGACCGGCACTTCTTCAGTAGGTCTCAGGATTTAGTCATAAAAACAATAGGTTACAGATGTTTCCCATATAATAAAATTAATGCCCACTAGACATAAATGAAAAGATCAATGGGACCAAAAAGGAGGTGGCAGTTAATACAGGCTGGAAGGATGGGGAAGACTTAATAAGACATAAAGAAAAAGGAGCTTCTTAATAGAGGAGAGAGGAGTTATTTCTTATTAATAAGAAAATGTTTTTAATGCGTGAAACTGTAAGAATGTGATTTGTTACAAAATGAGAGGAAAACAAATTTGTAGGAAAGATTTTGCCGTGGCAGTGGAAGAAGATCAGACTCAAGAGATGGGCTGGGCAGAGTTGTATGTGCACTTCTGATCTCCTTCTATGTTCCAAACATCCTAGGTCATCTGTAGCTCTGATTCCATGTGTGTACATTCTCTGTGCACAAATGCCGCTTGTCCATCACCATGTGCTTCTTGGACTCACCTCAGAAGCTGTAGGTACTACCCAGAGGTTTCTGTTACTCATCTTGGCAGGCTCATTATGCTCATTGACAGTGTGGAACTTCCTCTGAGCCCTGTGCTTCCTAGAGAAGAGCTATAGCCAAGAAATTCCCCACTTTTTGTGTTCTGAATCCAGCTCCATCCCAAGAACCATCTTCTGCATGTGACTTAGATAAGACTCAAAGATGAGTTCATTTTTTTTTAAACCAATAACAAGACAGAGGCCCTGTGAAGTATCACTCTTGTGGCATAAATAATTACCTCAATTGTTTGTGCACATTGACCAATCTGGACAAAATGTTCCCTAATTTGACTTCACCAAACTTTAGTTAGACTTTTCTCCTTCTACAGGGCCCCTGAACTCTGTCCCACTGTTAAGCTTAAGCAAACATTAGAACTTTAAATTGACATTGAAACATGGAACAACTTCCTCGTAATGGCTCCTCCAGAAAATTGGCTAACTACAGACAAAGATATTTCTTGCTCACTTATCCAATTATGCTGCCTGTTCATCAAATTCCCCTACACTGGTCTTTTTCTAGCCTGTTTAATCATCCCCATGAAAGAAAAGTCATTTCTGCTTGAACTTTGAGATACTTATAGGGTTGGAGTATTCTTCCACTGCAACAGACCCTCTTTCCCGATTGCAGTAGTTTTGTTTTGTTTTGCTTTGTGTTTTGTTTCCCAAATAAAGTTTCTTCTTACCCAAGGTCAGATTCATTTTTATTTGACTTTGACTGTGGTGGGCTTTTGTTACTTATCCATGGTGCTATTGGTACTCACCACCATGGACTATTTTTACTAGCACTCTACAGGCTTTAGTTACTAACATAAACCTGTCAGATGCCTCTGAGTTCAAGTGACAAGGTGATTTTCCAGAATTGTGCCAGTAGAATAACATCACCCTTCCCTCCACAGTACCTGTATTTTCCCATAAACCAAGAGGGGATATGTAGATACTAAATGTGTGCTGAAAATTATATAAAAAAATTTCTTCCCCAATGGAGAAAAACATGAGAACATCATATTCTTTTTTTTCCTCTTTTTTTATTTCCATATTTTTAAATTTATTTTCAGCATAACAGTATTCATTATTTTTCACCACACCCAGTGCTCCATGCAATCTGTGCCCTCTATAATACCCACCACCTGGTACTCCAACCTCCCACCCCACCCCCGCCACTTCAAAGCCCTCAGATTGTTTTTCAGAGTCCATAGTCTCTCATGATTCACCTCCCCTTCCAATTTACCCCAACTCCCTTCTCCTCTCTAACTCCCCATGTCCTCCATGCTATTTGTTATGCTCCACAAATAAGTGAAACCGTATGATAATTGACTCTCTCTGCTTGACTTATTTCACTCAGCATAATCTCTTCCAGTCCCATCCATGTTGCTACAAAAGTTGGGTATTCATCCTTTCTGATGGAGGCATAACACTCCATAGTGTATATGGACCACATGTTCCTTATCCATTTGTCCGTTGAAGCACATCTTGGTTCTTTGCTGCTATAAACATTGGGGTACAGATGGCCCTTCTTTTCACATCTGTATCTTTGGGGTAAATACCCAGGAGTGCAATTGCAGGGTCATAGAGAAGTTCTATTTTTAATTTCTTGAGGAATCTCCACACTGTTCTCCAAAGAGGCTGCACCAACTTGTATTTCCACCAACAGTATAAGAGGGTTCCCCTTTCTCCACATCCCCTCCAACACATGTCATATTCTTAATCATAATGTATATACATGCATGAACTACTTAAAAGAACATTCATTATTAGGAATTGGGGATCTCTCATGACAGGGTAAAGTATAGTTTGTGAATATTGGATTTACCTTTAAAAAGTAAGCTTGGTGTTCAAAGGGCAAAAGTACATGGAAGACCTCCACAAAGGGTCACTGGAAGCTTCATGAGATTGGATTACTACTATTATCTCAGAGAGTAGAATCTGAGTATTGTGATTAGATAAAAAAAATGAATTTTGGGGCTGGCAAATCTAAGAACTAATCCTGAGTCTACACATTATAAGGCATGTAACTTTGGGAAAGTCACTTCAATTCTTTGAGCCTTTGTTGCATGGACTAATAAAATGTGTCATGATAATCAGATGGTGTTGAAAAACTCCCTGGAGGGTTTTAGGTGCACAGGAATGACTCAATAATTGAGTTCCCATCCTTCTTGATTTTAACATATAATTTTGATTCTCCTATGATTTGATGTTTTCCAACAAAGAAGTGTTCTAATCCTGTATATTTTTTCACTCCAGACATTTTGTAAGCACCCTGAGGATTGAGGTGATATTTTGGTCGTCATTGTGCCTCTAATAATAGAATATCTGACCCAGAGTAGGAACTCATTATGTCTGTTCATTCAGTGACTGATTAGAGATGACTTACTCAAAATGAGCAATGGAAAGTTTAGTCTTATCATTTGGGAATTTCTTCTAGGTTAGAGACTGCCTGAGCTGCTTAATAATCTCATTATGTATAGAGAAACATTACAGAGGATTTAGCTATTTAAGTTTCCCCAGGGCAAATGAAGGTATACATGCTTCTTATAAAATGCACTTCTGCTTGAATTTAAAGGAGGTCAATTTGGTTGGACTGGTTATTGAGACTAGAAAAATTCACCATCTCTTTCCTCAGACATTGCCTTAATAGAGACAACAATAATAATAACACCTAACATTTCAGAAATATATTAGGGGAAATCACTGTGAACAGAGAAGCTGGATGTTATTTATCCAACTATGTGTTATGTTACCTTGACACCTGTATATCCATTAAGGCAAAATTCCTTATTATCACAATAAAGGAAAAGTGGCTACCACATAGACAAAAATGTCAATGAACAATGTTGCACCCCAAAGTGACTTTCTCCAAACATTACTGTGAAAAATAGTCTTGAACACAAAGATTTATATAAAGAAGAAAATACTTGTTTTTCTATATTTTAATCATTCCTCTTATGTATCAAGTGCCAGGGATATCATATTTATATAATACATAATAAGTTATAGCAAACCTAGTGGTATATAATAATGTCCATTTATTATTTCTTAGCTTTTCTGTGTCAGGAGTCTTGGTACAGCTTAATTGGGCCTATGTTCAGGGTCTCATTGGACTACTCTCAAGGTGTTGTATACACCCCATTCTCATCTGGAGGTTTGACTGGGGAAGATTGGAAGAATCTTCCAGATTCACTGAGGTTGGCAACAGGATTCATTTTCTTTCAGGTATAAGATGAAGTCCCCATGATTCTTCACTGGAGTCCGACCTAATGTCCTAAAGTCACCCTGCAGATTCCTGCCATCTGTCTTTCTACAAGAAGTTCATAAAATGACAACTTGCTTCACCAAATGCATTTTGTTTTCTTAGCACATTTTTAAGATCTTCTTTTTACACTGATTTGTTAGCAATTTCATTATAATTAACTTGGTTTGTTTTGTTTTATTTTTATTTTAAGTTTTATTGAGCTTCTTTGATGTGTAGATATATACTTTTCATCAATCTTTTCAATTTCTTTTGTCTTTTTTTTTTTTTTTTTTCTGTTCTCCAACTTTCTTCTCTCTTTATGGTATTGCCAGTTATACCTGTGTTAGAATGTTCTGTAATGACTTTGGTTCTTTCACTTGGATACTTCCTATTGATCTATCTTTAAAATTCTTTGGTGTTTTCTTCTGTAGTGTCTAATCTGTTGGTAATCCCATCTAATTACTTTTTAAATTCAAATACTGATTTTTTATTTTTTTATTTTTTATTTTATTTATTTATTTTTAAAGATTTTATTTATTTATTGGACCGACAGAGATCGCAAGTAGGCAGAGAAGCAGGCAGAGAGAGAGGAGGAAGCAGGCTCCCCGTTGAGCAAAGAGCCTGATGTGGGGCTTGATCCCAGGACCCTGAGATCATGACCTGAGCTAAAGGCAAAGGCTTAACCCACTGAGCCACCCAGGTGCCCCAAAATACTGATTTTTTAAAACTAGAAATTCAACTTTGTTTTCCTTATGTCTTTTGATTTACCTTGCCTATTGTTCATTTACTTTTATGTGATTAAGTCAAATCATAATAGCTGCCTTAAAATCATTTTCTATTAAATCTATCATCTTTGTCATCTTTGAGTCTATTTCTATTAACTGATATATTTTCTACTTATGAATCATTTTTCCTACTTTACATGCCAAGTAATTTATTTTGATTACAGACATTTAGAATTGTACATTTTTTTTTTAAATACTCGATTTGTTTTGTATTGGTCTGTACTATGTTGGACTTTGTTCTGTCAGGAAGATTAGTTACTTGTGGATCAGCTCAATCCTTTTGAGGTTGTTTTAAATTTTGTTATAGTGAGTTTAATGCAGTTTTACTCTGGGTCTACTTTCTCCCTAATATTAAAGAATGACCCTTCAAGAGTTCCTACTGAGTGTTCCAATATTCAGCAAGGACTTTTCTGTTCTGGCTGGTTGGAATTCATATGTTTCCCAATCTTATGCCACTTGGAATCATTTGGCTTACAGATCCTTATCCATGTGTAGTTTAAGTTTCATTAACCAACTCAAGAGTATGACTAGTATCAACACCTGTTTCTCTGTGTCACTCCTTTCTGGTACTTTTAATCATCAATTACTCCCTGTATTCCAATTTATGTCTTTTCAATTCAGCAAGACCACTGTGTGCTTCCTGGTATTTTTCGGCCTGTATCGTGGTCTAGAAGATACCTTCAGGCAGAAAACAACCTTGTTTGTCTTCTTTTAATTTTTTTTCCTCATTCTGCATATTTAAAATTCTTAATTTCCATTCACCCAGATCACAAATCAAATATTAATATGTTTATGAGGAAACATATTTCTTTTTTTTTTTTTAAAGATTTTATTTATTTATTTGACAGAGAGAAATCACAAGTAGATGGAGAGGCAGGCAGAGAGAGAGAGGGAAGCAGGCTCCCTGCTGAGCAGAGAGCCCGATGCGGGACTCGATCCCAGGACCCTGAGATCATGACCTGAGCCGAAGGCAGCGGCTTAACCCACTGAGCCACCCAGGCGCCCCGAGGAAACATATTTCTTTTAAAGTTCTTTCACCTCCATTTTATCATATGCTCATTTGATCCACCTTGTGTATTAATGACTATCTCCTGTATTTTATAGAAGAAATTGGGATAAAAATATATCTGTTGAAGAGCTGGATTTGAATGTTTCAAATCTGCAAAACATGTTTTCTCACTCCAATTCTGGTATTTCCCAGTGAGTCTTCTTTAATTATCTATTAAGTTTGTAAAAGATAAAAACTGTAAGGCCAAACACCCCTGTCTCAGACCTTCTTGTTCTTACTGGTGAGTGTCTTGACAGGTTTGAGGAGAGCAATTTAATGCTGTTTAGACTCCCCACTTGAGAACCCCTCAAACTCCCCAGGGACCAGTGAGTTCATTAACTCTTTCTTCAGAGAGCTGGTCTGGCACATGTTGACTGCCTTTGTACTTCTCTCCTGCAGCTTTTTTGTAAATGTCAAGGACCACTCCACAGACATTTGAAGAGACATGCTATAGAGACACCAACAGAAATGGATAGAAAATGTAAATTGAATAAATGTCTTCTTCAATAACTTAGTCTGCCAGGGAAATAGGCCTATGTCAAATGTCTCCCCATTCACTGAGGGACATTGCTCCAGAGACTAAACTGGGGGGGAAGCCCACATGGGGTCAGTGTAACCCCAGGTCCTGTGGTGTCACAGAAGGACTGGGGGTGTCTGAGTGTCACAGAGCTCACAGGTATAAGAGCAGGGAAGCCGACTACAGTGACAAAGCCGAGGAGTGAGCTCTCAACTCGGGGTTACCTTGAACCAGGCACAGTCTGGGTGAGCTCAGAGCACAGACAGAGGCCAGGGAGATAGAGTGACTGAGCACGTTTCTCCAAGCGTGTGGCTGGGGGCCAGAGAGAAAGAAGCGACTGAGGGCTTTACTCTAAGCACAAGAGATTGAGCACTCTTCTCCAAGCATGACCAAAGGTCAGGGAGACAGGAGTGATTGGGCACTTTCTCTGAGGGCGCACTGAGGTGTGGGATCCCGAGCTCTCGACTCCTCTGGGCCGGAGATTGGGAGGCCGCCATTATCATTCCTGTCCTCCAGAACTCTATGGAAAGCATTCAAGGAGAAAAAGCTCCCAAAAGAAAACCCAAGCGGATTATTCAGCCTGGCACCTGATAAGGGCGGGGCAATTCTGCCTCGGCAAAGACACTTGAGAATCACTACAACAGGCCCCTCCCCCAGAAGATCAACAAGAAACCCAGCCAAGACCAACTTCACTTACCAAGGAGACCAGCAGAATTCCAGAGGAGGAGAAAGCAAATCTTATGTGGACAAAATGACAAGGCAGAAAACTCACCAAAAAAAGAAAAGAAAAAAAGAACAAAAGGCAGTACCAAAGGCTGGGGACCTAATCAATAAGGACATTGGTAATATGACAGATCTAGAATTCAGAATGATGATTCTCAATGTTCTAGATGGGCTTGAAAAAGGCATAGAAGATATTAAAGAAACCCGCTCTGGAGAGATAAAAGCCCTTTCTGGATAAATAAAAGAACTAAAATCTAATCAAGTTGAAATAAAAAAGCTATTAATGAGATGCAATCACAAATGGAAGCTCTTACTGCTAGGATAAATGAGACAGACAAAAGAATTAGTGACATAAAAGACCAAATGACAGAGAATAAAGAAGCAGAGCAAAAGAGAGACAAACAAATACTGGACCACAAGGAGAGAATTCGAGAGATGAGTGACACCATAAGATGACACAACATTAGAATAATTGGGATTCCAGAAGAAGAAGAAAGAGAGAGGGGAACAGAAGGTATATTGGGGAGAATTATTGTAGAGAATTTCCCTAATATGGCAAAGGGAACAAGCATCAAAATCCAAGAGATGCAAAGAACACCCTTCAAAATCAATAAAAATAGGTCCACACCCCATCACCTGATAGTAAAATTTACAAGTCTTAGCAACAAAGAGAAAATCCTGAAAGCAGCCCGGGAAAAGAAGTCTGTAAAATACAAGGGTAAAGACATTAGTTTGTCAGCAGACTTATCAACAGAAACCTAGAAGGCCAGAAAGAACTGGCATGATATATTCAGAGCACTAAATGAGAAAAACATGCAGCCAAGAATACTATATCCAGCTAGGCTATCATTGAAATAAGAAGGAGAAATAAAAAGCTTCCAGGACAAACAAAAACTGAAAGAATTTGAAAACACCAAACCAGCCCTACAGGAAATATTGAAAGGGGTCCTCTAAACAAAGAGAGAGTCTAAAAGTAGTAGATCAGAAAGGAATAGAGACAATATACAGTAAAAGTCACCTTACAGGCAACAATGGCACTAAATTCGTATCTCTCAATAGTTACCCTGAATGTTAATGGGCTAAATGTCCCAATCAAAAGACACAGGGTATCAGAATGGATTAAAAAAAATCAATATGCTGCTTACAAGAAACTCATTTTAGACCCGAAGACACCTCCAGATTTAAAGTGAGGGGGTGGTAAACAATGTACCATGCTAATGGACATAAGAATGCTAAGGTGGCAATCCTTATATCAGACCAATTAGATTTTAAGGCAAAGACTATAATAAGAGATGAGGAAGGACACTATATCATATTCAAAGGGTCTGTCCAACAAGAAGACCTAACAATTTTAAATATCTATGTCCCTAACATGGGAGCAGCCAACTATATAAACCAATTAATAACAAAATCAAAGAAATACATCAACAATAATACAACAATAGTACGGGACTTTAACACTCCCCTTACTGAAATGGACAGACCATCTAAGCAAAAGATCAAGAAGGAAATAAAGGCCTTAAATAACACATTGGACCAAATGGACATCACAGATTTATTCAGAACATTCCATCCCAGGGGGAGGAGTCAAGATGGCGGAGAAGTAGCAGGCTGAGACTACTTCAGCTAGGCGGAGATCAGCTAGATAGCTTATCTAAAGATTGCAAACACCTGCAAACCCATCGGCAGATCGAAGAGAAGAAGAACAGCAATTATGGAAACAGAAAAACAACTACTTTCTGAAAGGTAGGACTGGCGGAGACGTGAATCCAAAGCGAGGGGAAGATAGACCCCGGGGGGAGGGGCCGGCTCCCAGCAAGCGACGGAGCAACAGAGCACAAAATCAGGACTTTTAAGTTAAAAGTCTGTTCCGCTCAGGGACATCGCTCCAGAGGCTAAACTGGGGCGAAGCCCACATGGGGTCAGTGTGGCCTCAGGTCCCGCAGGGTCACAGAAGGATCGGGGGTGTCTGAGTGTCGCAGAGCTTGCGGGTATTGGAACGGGAAAGCCGGCTACAAAGACAGCCGACAGTGAGCTCGCAGCTCGGTGTTACCTTGAACCGGTCGCAGGCTCGGTGAGCTCGGAGGTCAGGCAGACGGGAGTAACTGGGGGCTGTTCTCTGAGGGCGCACTGAGGAGTGGGGCCCCTGGCTCTCGGCTCCTCCGGGCCAGAGACCAGGAGGTTGCTATTTGTATTCCCGTCCTCTGGAACTCTATGGAAAGCGCTCAGGTAACAAAAGCTCCTGAAAGCAAACCTGAGTGGATTACTCAGCCCGACCCTGGTAAGGGCGGTGCAATTCTGCCTGGGACAAAGACACTTGAGAATCACTACACCAGGTCCCTCCCCCAGAAGATCAACAAGAAATCCAGCCAAGATCAAGTTCACCTACAAAGGAGTGCAGTTTCAATACCAAGGAGAGCAGCAGAATTCCAGAAGAGGAGAAAGCAAAGCATGGAACTCATGGCTTTCTCCCTGTGATGTTTTTTAGTCTTGCAATTAATTTAATTTTTTTCTTTTTTCTTTTTTGTTTTTTTTCTCGCCTTCTGGTAAATTTTTTTTTTTACTTTTATCCTTTTCTTTTTTAATGTTTTTTAACTAATTTATCTAATATATATATTTTTCTTTTTTATATTTTTCTTTATTCGTTTTCTTTTTTAAAATTCTTTTCTTTTTTTTTTCTTTTATTTTCTTTCTTCCTTTTTGAACCTCTTTTTATCCCCTTTCTCCCCCTCACGATTTTGGATCTCTTCTAATTTGGTAAAAGCATATTTTCCTGGGGTTGTTGCCACCCTTTTAGTATTTTACTTGCTCCTTCATATACTCTTATCTGGACAAAATGACAAGACGGAAAAATTCACCACAAAAAAAAGGAACAAGAGGCAGTACCGAAGGCTAGGGTCCTAATCAATACAGACATTGGTAATATGTCAGATCTAGAGTTCAGAATGACAATTCTCAAGGTTCTAGCCGGGCTAGAAAAAGGCATGGAAGATATTAGAGAACCCCTCTCGGGAGATATAAAAGCCCTTTCTGGAGAAATAAAAGAACTAAAATCTAACCAAGTTGAAATCAAAAAAGCTATTAATGAGGTGCAATAAAAAATGGAGGCTCTCACTGCTAGGATAAATGAGGCAGAAGAAAGAATTAGTGATATAGAAGACCAAATGACAGAGAATAAAGAAGTTGAGCAAAAGAGGGACAAACAGCTACTGGACCACGAGGGGAGAATTCGAGAGATAAGTGACACCATAAGACGAAACAACATTAGAATAATTGGGATTCCAGAAGAAGAAGAGAGAGGGGAGCAGAAGGTATACTGGAGAGAATTATTGGGGAGAATTTCCCCAATATGGCAAAGGGAACGAGCATCAAAATTCAGGAGGTTCAGAGAACACCCCTCAAAATCAATAAGAATAGGCCCACACCCCGTCACCTAATAGTAAAATTTACAAGTCTCAGTGACAAAGAGAAAATCCTGAAAGCAGCCCGGGAAAAGAAGTCTTTAACATACAATGGTAAAAATATTAGATTGGCAGCTGACTTATCCACAGAGACCTGGCAGGCCAGAAAGAGCTGGCATGATATTTTCAGAGCACTAAACGTGAAAAACATGCAGCCAAGAATACTATATCCAGCTAGGCTATCATTGAAATAAGAAGGAGAAATAAAAAGCTTCCAGGACAAACAAAACTGAAAGAATTTGCAAACACCAAACCAGCTCTACAGGAAATCTTGAAAGGGGTCCTCTAAGCAAAGAGAGAGCCTACAAGTGGTAGATCAGAAAGGAACAGAGACCATATACAGTAACAGTCACCTTACAGGCAATACAATGGCACTAAATTCATATCTCTCG
Organism: Mustela lutreola; assembly: GCF_030435805.1. Taxonomy (NCBI): domain Eukaryota; kingdom Metazoa; phylum Chordata; class Mammalia; order Carnivora; family Mustelidae; genus Mustela; species Mustela lutreola. The sequence continues at coordinate 5,713,037 of NC_081292.1, read as the reverse complement.
ATAGTTACCCTGAATGTTAATGGGCTAAATGCCCCTGTCAAAAGACATAGGGTATCAGAATGGATAAAAACACAAAACGCATCTATATGTTGCCTCCAAGAAACTCATTTTAAGCCCGAAGACACCTCCAGATTTAAAGTGAGGGGGTGGAAAAGAATTTACCATGCTAATGGACATCAGAAGAAAGCAGGAGTGGCAATCCTTATATCAGATCAATTAGATTTTAAGCCAAAGACTATAATAAGAGATGAGGAAGGACACTATATCATACTCAAAGGGTCTGTCCAACAAGAAGATCTAACAATTTTAAATATCTATGCCCCCAACGTGGGAGCAGCCAACTATATAAACTAATTAATAACAAAATCAAAGAAACACATCAAAAATAATACAATAATAGTAAGGGACTTTAACACTCCCCTCACTGAAATGGACAGATCATCCAAGCAAAAGATCAGCAAGGAAATAAAGGCCTTAAACGACACACTGGACCAGATGGACATCACAGATATATTCAGAGCATTTCATCCCAAAGCAACAGAATACACATTCTTCTCTAGTGCACATGGAACATTCTCCAGAATATATCACAGAACATTCCATCCCAAAGCAACAGAATACACATTCTTCTCTAGTGCACATGGAACATTCTCCAGAATATATCACAGAACATTCCATCCCAAGGCAACAGAATACACATTCTTCTCTAGTGCACATGGAACATTCTCCAGAATAGACGACATCCTGGGTCATAAATCAGTTGTCAGCCAGTATCAAAAGATTGGGATCATTCCCTGCATATTTTCAGACCACAGTGCTCTGAAGCTAGAACTCAATCACAAGAGGAAATTTGGAAAGATACTAAATACATGGAGACTAAACAGCATCCTTCTAAAAAATGAATGGGTCAACTAGGAAATTAAAGAAGAATTGAAAAAAATTCATGGAAACAAATGATAATGAAAACAGAATGTTTCAATATCTGTGGGACACAACAAAGGCAGTCCTGAGAGGAAAATATATAGCGGTACAAGTCTTTCTCAAGAAACAAGAAAGGTCTCAAATACACAACCTAAGCCTACACCTAAAGGAGCTGGAGAAAGAACAACAAAGAAAGCCTAAACCCAGCAGGAGAAGAGAAATCATAAAGATCAGAGCAGAAATCAATGAAATAGAAACAAAAACAAAAACAAACAACAACAAAAACAACAACAAAAAAAATAGAACAAATCAATGAAACTAGGAGCTGATTTTTTGAAAGAATTAATAAGATTGACAAACCCCTGGCCAGACTTATCAAAGAGAAAGAACCCAAATAAATAAAATCATGAATGAAAGAGGAGAGATCACAACCACCACCAAAGAAATACAAACAATTATAAGAACACACTGATGAGCAACTCTATGCTAACAAATTAGATAATCTGGAAGAAATCGGTACATTTCTAGAGACATATAAACTACCAAAATTGAACCAAGAAAAAATAGAAAACCTGAACAGACCTATAACCAGTAAGGAGATTGAAACAGTCATCAAAAATCTCCAAACAGGGGCGCCTGGGTGGCTCAGTGGGTTAAGCCACTGCCTTCAGCTCAGGTAATGATCTCAGGGTCCTGGGATCGAGTCCCACATTGGGCTCTCTGCTCAGTGGGGAGCCTGCTTCCCTCTCTCTCTCTCTCTCTCTGCCAGCCTCTCTACCTACCTGTGATCTCTCTCTGTCAAATAAATAAATAAAATCTTAAAAAAATCTCCAAATAGACAGAAGTCCAGAGCCAGATGGCTTCCCAGGGGTATTCCACCAAACACTTAAAGAATAATTAATTCCTATTCCCCTGAAACTGTTCTAAAAAAGAAATGGAAAGAAAACTTCCAAACTCATTTTATTAGGCCAGCATCACCTCGATCCCCAAACCAGACAAGGATCCCATCAAAAAAGAGAATTACAGACCAATATCCTTGATGAACGCAGATGCGAAAATTCTCACCAAAATACTGGCCAATAGGATCCAACAGTACATCAAAAGGATTATTCACCACAACTAAGAGGGATTTATTCCAGGGCTGCAAGTTTGGTTTAACATCTGCAAATCAATTAATGTGATACAATACATTAATAAAAGAAAGAACAAGAACCATATGATACTCTCAATAGATGCTGAAAAAGTATTTGACAAAGTGCAGCATCCCTTCCTGATTAAAACTCTTCAAAGTGTAGGGATAGAGGGCACCTACCTCAATATCATCAAAGCCATCTGTGAAAAACCCATCACAAATATTCTCAATGGAGAAAAACTGAAAGCTTTTCCACTAAGATCAGGAACACGGCAGGGATGTCCGTTATCACCACTGCTATTCAACGCAGTACTAGAAGTCCTAGCCTCAGAAATCAGACAACAAAAGGAAATTAAGGGCATCCAAATCAGCAAAGAAGTCAAACTATCACTCTTTGCAGATGATATGATACTATACGTGGAAAACCCAAAAGGTTCCACTCCAAAACTGCTAGAACTTGTACAGAAATTCAGTAAAGTGTCAGGATATAAAATCAATGCACAGAAATTAGTTACATTTCTTTACACTAACAAGGCAGAAAAAAGAGAAATAAAGAAGCCAATCCCATTTACAATTGCACCTAAAACCATAAGATACCCAGGAATAAACCTAACCAAAGAGGCAAAGAATATACACTCAGAAAACTATAAAGTATTCATGAAAGAAGTTGAGGAAGACACAAAGAAATGGAAAAATGTTCCATGCTCATGGATTGGAAGAACAAATATTATGATAATTCCTATTTTACCTAAAGCAATCTACACATTTAATGCAATCCCTATCAAAATTCCATCCTTTTTTTTTTTTTTTGAAGAAATAGAACAAATAATCCTAAAATTTATATGAAATTAGAAAAGACCTCAAATAGCCAAAGCAATATTAAAAAAGAAAGCCAAAGTCAGTGGAACCACAATTCCAGACTTCAAGCTCTCTTACAAAGCTGTCATCATCAAGACAGTATGGTACTGGCACAAAAACAGACACATAGATCAATGGAACAGAATAGAGAGCCCAGAAATAGACCCTCAATTCTATGGTCAACTAATCTTTGACAAAGCAGGAAGGAATGTCCAATGGAAAAAAGACAGCCTCTTCAACAAATGGTGCTGGGACAATTGGACAGCCACATGCAGAAAAATGAAACTGGCCTATTTCTTTACACACCACATGAAAATAGACTCAAAATGGATGAAGGACCTCAATGTGAGAAAGGAATCCATCAAAATCCTAGAGGAGAACACAGGCAGCAGCCTCTTTGACCTCAACCGCAGCAGCTTCTTCCTAGGAGCATTGCCAAAGGCAACAGAAGCAAGGGCAAAAATGAACTATTGAGATTTTATCAAGATCAAAAGCTTTTGCACAGCAAAGGAAACCGTCAACAAAACCAAAAGACAACTGACAGAATGGGAGAAGACATTTGCAAACGACATATCAGAAAAATGGCTAGTATTCAAAATCTATAAAGAGCTTAGCAATCTCAACACCCAAATAACAAATAATCCAATCAAGAAATGGGCAGAGGACATGAACAGACATTTCTGCAAAGAAGACATCCAAATGGACACATGAAAGACATGAATACATCCAAATGGACACATGAAAGACATGAAGACACATGAAGACATCCAACAGTTACATGAAAAAATGCTCCACATTACTCGGCATCAGGGAAATACAAATCAAAACTACAATGAGATACCACCTCACAGCAGTCAGAATCACTAAAATTAACAAGTCAAGAATTGACAGATGCTGACGAGGATGCAAAGAGAGGCAAACCCTTCTACACTGCTGGTGGGAATGCAAGCTGGTTCAGCCACTCTGGAAAACAGTGTGGAGGTTCCTCAAACAAATAAAAATTGAGCTACCCTATGACCCAGCGATTGCATTACTGGGTATATATCCTAAAGATACAAACATGGTGCTTCGAAGGGGCACGTGCACCCGAATGTTTCTATCAGCAATGTCTACAATAGCCAAACTATGGAAAGAACCTAGATGTCCATCAACAGATGAATGGATAAAGAAGAGGTGGTATATATACACAATGGAATGCTATGCAGCCCTCAAAAGAAATGAAATTTTGCCATTTGCGATGACGTGGATGGAACTAGAGGGTATCGTGCTTAGCGAAATAAGTCAATCGGAGAAAGACAACTATCATATGATCTCCCTGATATGAGGAAGTAGAGATGCAATGTGGGGGGGTTGCGGGGTAGGAAAAGAAAAAAATGAAAGAAGATGGGATCAGGAGGGAGACAAAGCATAAAAGACTCAATCTCAAAAAGGAGACTGAGGGTTGTTGGTTGTTGAGTAGGGGGACATTGGGGATGGTATGTGCTATGATGAATGCTGTAAAGTGTGTAAACCTGGTGATTCACAGACCTGTACCCCTGGGGATAAAATTACATTATATGTTTATTTTAAAAATAATTAAAAATATTCAATAAAAAATAATAATTCTCTAAAAAAAGTCTTCCCAGTGAAGTGTAATACTTGCTCTTTCAATGGAATCAAACTTCATAAGCCACTAGCTGATGATTAATTATGATTTTTCACTTTACTTATAAAGGGAAAATATATTTATTGAATGCTTCCTATGTGTAACTTTCTTTAAATGTAGTATTATTTTATTTAGACAAGAAATGGGTTTCCCAGTATTGCACTAATATGAAATGTTGGAGGATCCATCAACTCTTCACTGCTTGGTTAAAAATAATCTTTTTTTTTTCTTTGTCTTATTAGGTCTCCCTTAATATCCCTCCATATATCACCGAAATGTTAGTTACTGTACTTGTTAGAGATTTTGAGTTGCATAGAACAGAATCCAAATCTTGCTAAATTTGTATTATGGAAAAAAATAAAGGTATGTAAAAATATACTAAGGTAAGCTAAAGAATCAGGCTTAGAAAGATTAAGAGGAAAGGTACATCAGGTGTCTGGGAAACAGGAACAGAAAACAATAAAATGGAATTATTAGGTCACTGCCATTTGGAGTCATTTTTCCAAGCCATGTTTTAATTTTAGTGGGTTTTTTTTAAATTATAAAGTATTTCAAACCCATAGAAAAGTGTAAAAAATAATTAAAGAGGTATTCACATACCAGATTTAATAAACTTTAATAGCTTGATAGTTTTTACTTCAAATATATGTTGTTAGAAAGTATTTTCTTTTATTATTATTTTTTTAAAACCCCCAAAATCCAGTCAAGAAATGGGCAGAAGACATGAAAAGACATTTCTCCAGAGAAGATATAAAAATAGCCACAGACACATGAAAAAAATGGTCCACATCACTTGACATCAGTGAAATACAAATCAAAACCACAATGTAATGAGATGATATCTCACACCAGTCAGAATGTCCAAAATGAACAAAACAGGAAACAAATGTTGGCAACGATGTGAAGAAAGGGGATGGGATCCCTCTTACTTACACTGTTGGTGGGAATGCAACCTGGGGCAGCCACTCTGGAAAATTGTATGAAGCTTCCTCAAGATGTTAAAAATAGATCTATCCTACAACCCAGCAATTGCACTGCTGGGTATTTACCCAAAGGATATAAATGTAGTGACCCAAAGGGACTACTGCACCCTACTGTTGATAGCAACCATGTCCACAAAAGCCAAACTGTAGAAAGAGCCAAGATATCCATCAGTAGATGAATAGATAAAGAAGATGTGGTATATATACAATGAAACATTACTCAGCCATCAGAAAGGATGTTGACATTGATGTAAATGGAACAGGAGGGTGTTATGCTGAGTAAAATAAGTCAGTCAGAGAAAGACAATTGTCATATGGTTTCACTCACATGTGGAGCATAAGAAATAGGGCAGAAGACTATAGGAGATGAGAGGCAAAACTGAATAGGAATCAGGGAGAAAAGCCATGAAAGACTCTAAACTATAGGAAACCAACTGAGGGTTCCTGGAGGGGAATGGGTGGGAGGATGGGGGTAACTGGGTGATGGGCGTTAAGGACGTCATGTGATGTGATGAGCACTGGGTATTATACACAACTGAAAATTTATTGAACTCTACATCTGAAACCAGTGATATACTATATGCTGGCAAATCGAATTTAAATTAGAAAAAGAAAATATTTTAGATATAACTAAAAACTCACCCTATTTTCTTTCCTAAGAGTAATCTAATCCTAAGTTCATCTATAGTATCCACATTCATGCTTAGTAATTTTTATACATTAATATGCATAAATATAAAAATGGCATATTTTTATATTGCTTTAATATTTGTATAAATGTTACCATACTGCCTCTGTACTTTTCCAACTAGTTTTTCCCACCTAACATTATTGTTTTTAATTACCTCACATTATTTTGGTCTAAATTACATCAAATTATTCATTTCTAGTATCTATATAGTGTTTCATTGAATAAATCTATTTATATAATTCCTTATTGAAGAAAAGGTAAGTCATTTGCACTTTTTTTTCTTTGTTGTAATGGACTTGCTCTATTTTTAATCATAATTCTACCTCTAGAAGAGAATTGCTGAGCTGTTGAGTACATCCTCTTCAGCTTCACCAGATTTTGCCAAACTATACTTCAAAGTGTTTGTAACAACTAATATACCAGTTAGCAGTGTAACTGAGCTCCTATTTTTCTAAATTCTAATTTATATTTTGTAACTTAGGGCAATTTATCAAATGCTTATTGATCACATTCTACAAGCCAAGAACTCTTAAACCTTTTCAGAAATAATAGGAAATGTAAGAGATAGAAATGTGTGCCCTTAGAAACCTATACATTGATGAGGCAACACATACAATAACCAATAGATAGAAATACAGGTTTGTTTGTTTGTTTGTTTTTAAGAGTTTATTTATTTATTTGACAGAGTGAGACAGTGAGAGAGGGAACACAAGCAAGGAGAGTGGGAGAGGAAGAAGTAGACTCTCTGTGGCGCAGGCAGCCAGTGTGGGGATTGATCCAAGGACCCCAGGATCATGACCTGAGCTGGAGGCAGATGCTTAACCAACTGAGACACCCAGGAACCTGAAGCACAGTTTATTTATTTATTTATTTATTTGAGAGAGAGAGAGAGAGAGACCATGAGCACGAGCAGGGGGGGAAGCTCAAGGGTGAAGGAGAAGCAGATTCGCCACAGAGCAGGGAGCCCAATGCTGACCTCCATCCCAGGATCATGGTATCATCACCAGTTAAGCCCAAGGCAGATGCTTAACTAACTGAGCCACCCACGTACCCCAAAATACATTTTTTTAAAAATTTTTAGAAGATGGTGTTATTTGTGGAGAAAGGTTGTCTTATGTGCACAGTCTCTAACCTCCTCTCCTTCATGTAAGAATGGAACTTGGACCCAGAACACTTCCTTAGCAACAGATAAAGAGCCTACACTAATCACTCTGTGCGGGAATATCTGTCTTTACTATAGAACAGTTAGTTCTCTTCTTTTCTCTGCTTAAAGTGTGTGTGTTATATGTCACCAAGCCAACCCTACTATTATATCTGTCCTCTGCAGGGAGGGGACTGGGTTTCTTTCATTGTGGCAGGAGAGGGTTAGGCATGGGTAGTTTGTCCTGCCACCATGGTCTGGAAAGGGAACTGGCCATGTGGGACTAATGGCCACTTTTGGGACTGGGTATTTTTCCAACTCTACTTTGTGTAGGTGGGGCATTGTTCCATTCAGTGCTTGGCTATGTTGTGTTTTCCTTGGAGACAGTTATACCTAAATGCAATGAGTAGGGGTGTTTGGAATCCTCCCCTGGTGCTGATAAGCAATGCAGAGTACTCTGCTCCACAGTCATGGAGAAAAACAAGGTAAAACAAAGCAATAGAAAGCTCTGGAGGGAGAATGAAACAGCAGTTTTAAATTAACCTTTTAAAATTAACAGCTAAGGGTTACACACTTCACAGCACTCACCAAAGCTGTGAATGTCCATAATCCCACCCCCTTCTCCCAAACCCCCTCCCCCCTGGGGATAAAAATATATGTTTATAAAAAATAAAAAAAATAAAATTAACAGCTAAGGGAAGTTCTCATTTAGGAATGATTTCCAGGGAAAGACCTTTGACTTCACAGAGATATTGGAGCAAGCACAGTAGTTATCTAGGAGAAAAACTTGCCAGACATAGGGAAGGGCAAATCAAATGAAGTGAGAATGTTGTTTGGTTTTGTTGTTGTTGTTCTGTTATGTTTTGTTTTTCTTAGGAAGCAAGGAGGCCAGTGTGGGTGTGAGACAGAGTAGTTGGAAAAGAAAGCAAAAGAACATCAAGAGTATTCTTCCGGGTTTTGCTGACTGTCTTAAGGATTTTGATATTCATCTGAATGGGATAGGGATCCACTTCAGGATTTGAAACACAGATCATATGATCATATTTGGCATCTGACTGCTATGCTGAGAATAGATTGTAAGAGGGCGAAGATAGAAGAAAATATCAGTTAAGAGGGCAGGCAAGACTGCATAGTGTTGAGCCAGTCTGACCACAGTAAAGGTGATGAAGGACACTTGGGCTTTACTGGACTCTACATTTTGCTGATTGACATGAACTGAATTCTTATTGTTTTGCTAATTTGTACATCCCTAATTAGAAGTAAGATTAACTTTTTAAATCTGTAACTCCTTTTTATATTTTCCATAAAGTAGCAATATGATTTCTTGTTGCTTTATAGATGTATGCAATGTATTCTTTATCCAAGTATTTTGATTATATTCATCTCAAATATCTTTTCCCAGAAATGTGTATTTTCTTTTCACTTATTTGTAAAATAAGTGCACTTATGCATTTTTTTTTACGTTTAATATATTAACTAGTAATACTTTCTTCTGTAATTTGTGAATTTTGGTTATTGACTTTCTCCTTTCCCTCTTATTCTTCTTGTTCTTATTTAAGTTGTTTGTATGGCTTGTATTTATGGTGTCATTCAAGAAATTATTGCCTAATAAGGAGTCACAGCAATTTATTCTTATGTCTTCTTGCAGAGCTTTAAAGATTAAGATCTATATACCCCTTTGAGTTAAATCTGTAAAAGGAATGAGAAAGAGGTCTGAACCAATGTCTCTGTGTGTATATCCATTTATCCAAGCACCAATTGCTAAAGGACTCTACTTTCTCCCATTAAATTGTCCTCGTATGTTTGTTGAAGATTAATTGAAGATGAAGATTAAAGATGAAGCATGTCCATCCTTATGTCATCTTTATTACACTTTTTTTTATTTTTAATAATTTTTTATTTTTTATAAACATATATTTTTATCCCCAGGGGTACAGGTCTGTGAATCACCAGGTTTACACACTTCACAGCACTCACCAAAGCACATACCCTCCCCAATGTCCATAATCCCACCCCCTTCTCCCAAACCCCCTCCCCCCAGCAACCCTCAGTTTGTTTTGTGAGATTAAGAGTCACTTATGGTTTGTCTCCCTCCCAATCCCATCTTCTTTCATTTATTCTTCTCGTACCCACTTAAGCCCCCATGTTGCATCACCACTTCCTCATATCAGGGAGATCATATGATAGTTGTCTTTCTCCGCTTGACTTATTTCACTAAGCATGATACACTCTAGTTCCATCCATGTTGTCGCAAATGGCAAGATTTCATTTCTTTTGATGGCTGCATAGTATTCCATTGTGTATATATACCACATCTTCTTGATCCATTCATCTGTTGATGGACATCTAGGTTCTTTCCATAGTTTGGCTATTGTGGACATTGCTGCTATAAACATTCGAGTACACGTGCCCCTTTGGATCACTACATTTGTATCTTTAGGGTAAATACCCAATAGTGCAATTGCTGGGTCATAGGGCAGTTCTATTTTCAACATTTTGAGGAACCTCCATGCTGTTTTCCAGAGAGGTTGCACCAGCTTGCATTCCCACCAACAGTGTAGGATGGTTCCCCTTTCTCCGCATCCTCGCCAGCATCTGTCATTTCCTGACTTGTTGATTTTAGCCATTCTGACTGGTGTGAGGTGATATCGCATTGTGGTTTTGATTTGTATTTCCCTGATGCCGAGTGATATGGAGCACTTTTTCATGTGTCTGTTGGCCATCTGGATGTCTTCTTTGCAGAAATGTCTGTTCATGTCCTCTGCCCATTTCTTGATTGGATTATTTGTTCTTTGGGTGATGAGTTTGCTAAGTTCTTTATAGATTCTGGACACTAGTCCTTTATCTGATATGTCGTTTGCAAATATCTTCTCCCATTCTGTCAGTTGTCTTTTGATTTTGTTAACTTTTTCCTTTGCTGTGCAAAAGCTTTTGATCTTGATGAAATCCCACACAATCTGGAAGAAATGGATGCATTCCTAGAAACATATAAACTACCACAACTGAACCAGGAAGAAATAGAAAGCATGAACAGACCAATAACCAGTAAGGAGATTGAAACAGTCATTAAAAATCTCCAAACAAACAAAAGCCCAGGGCCAGATGGCTTCCTGGGGGAATTCTACCAAACATTTAAAGAAGAACTAATTCCTATTCTCCTAAAAGTGTTCCAAAAAATAGAAATGGAAGGAAAACTTCCAAACTCATTTTATGAGGCCAGCATCACCTTGATCCCAAAACCAGACAAGGATCCCACCAAAAAAGAGAGCTATAGACCAATATCCTTGATGAACACAGATGCAAAAATACTCAACAAAATACTAGCCAATAGGTTTCAACAGTACATTAAAAAGATTATTCACCACGACCAAGTAGGATTTATTCCAGGGCTGCAAGGTTGGTTCAACATCTGCAAATCAGTCAATGTGATACAACACATCAATAAAAGAAAGAACAAGAACCATATGATACTCTCAATAGATGCTGAAAAAGCATTACACTTTTTTTTATTATCACTTTTCTTGATGATTAGAGTTTTGCAATAGGTTTTGAAAGAAGAAGTGTAAGCCTTGTAAATTTGTTCTTCCTTATTGGAATTGTGTTTGTAATTTGTTCCTTTCCATTTCCATATGAATTTTATGGTCAGCTTTTCAGTTTCTGCAAAAACAAAAACAGTAGGTTGGGTGTGTTTTTTGTTTTTTTTTTTTTTATAAACATAAAATGTGTTTTTACCCCCAGGGGTACAGGTCTGTGAATCGCCAGGTTTACACACTTCACAGCACTCACCATAGCACATACCCTCCCCAATGTCCATAACCCCACCCCCCTTCTCCCAACTTCCCTCCCCCCAGCAACCCTCAGTTTGTTTTGTGAGATTAAGAGTCACTTATGGTTTGTCTCCCTCCAAATCCCATCTTGTTTCATTTATTTTTCTCCTACCCCCTTAACCCCCATGTTGCATTTCCACTTCCTCATATCAGGGAGATCATATGATAGTTGTCTTTCTCTGGTTGACTTATTTCGGTAAACATGATACCCTCTAGTTCCATCCATGTCATCGCAAATGGCGAGATTTCATTTCTTTTGAGGGCTGCATAGTATTCCATTGTGTATATATACCACATCTTCTTTATCCATTCATCTGTTGATGGACATCTAGGTTCTTTCCATAGTTTGGCTATTGTAGACATTGCTGCTATAAACATTCAGGTGCATGTGCCCTTTCGGATCACTACATTTGTATCTTTAGGGTAGATACTGAGTAGTGCAATTGCTGGGCCATAGGGTAGTTCTATTTTCAACATTTTGAGGAACCTCCATGCTGTTTTCTAGAGTGGTTGTACCAGCTTGCATTTCCCACCAACAGTATAGGAGGGTTCCCCTTTCTCTGCACCCTCGCCAACAAGTGTCATTTCCTGACTTGTTAATTTTAGCCATTCTGACTGGTGTGAGGTGATATCTCATTGTGGTTTTGATTTGTATTTCCCTGATGCCGAGTGATGTGGAGCACTTTTTCATGTGTCTGTTGGCCATCTGGATGTCTTCTTTGAAGAAATGTCTGTTCATGTTCTCTGCCCATTTCTTGATTAGATTATTTGTTCTTTGGGTGTTGAGTTTGCTAAGTTCTTTATAAATTTTGGACACTAGCCCTTTATCTGATATGTCATTTGCAAATATCTTCTCCCATTCTGTCAGTTGTCTTTTGGTTTTGTTAACTGTTTCCTTTGCTGCACAAAATCTTTTGATCTTGATAAAATCCCAATAGTTCATTTTTGCCCTTGCTTCCCTTGCCTTTGGTGATGTTCCTAGGAAGATGTTGCTGCGGCTGAGGTTGAAGAGGTTGCTGCCTGTGTTCTCCTCAAGGATTTTGATGGATTCCTTTCTCACATTGAGGTCCTTCATCCATTTTGAGTCTATTTTTGTGTGTGGTGTAAGGAAATGGTCCAATTTCATTTTTCTGCATGTGGTTGTCCAATTTTCCCAACACCATTTATTGAAGAGGCTGTCCTTGCTCCTGGATTGGAAGAATAAATACTGTGAAAATGTTTATGCTACCTAAAGCAATCTACACATTTAATGCAATTACTATCAAAGTACCATCCATTTTCTTCAAAGAAATTGGACAAATAATATTAAAATTTATATGGAACCAGAAAAGACCTCAAATAGCCAAAGGAATATTGAAAAAGAAAGCCAAAGTTGGTGGCATCACTATTCTTGACTTCAATCTCTATTACAAAGCTGTCATCATCAAGACAGTATGGTACTGGCACAAAAACAGACACATAGATGAATGGAACAGAATAGGTTGGGTTTTTGAAAGGGTTGGGTTTGTTGATGGATTAGGAGGACCATGCTATTTAACACTATTAAATAAGTCCATGAACATAGGTGCCTTTTTATTCACTTTGATCTTTCATTTTTTTCCCCCAAAATACTTTAACAATAGAGAACAAACTGAGGGTTGATGGAGGGAGGTGGGTAGGGTATGGGCTAGATAGATACAGGGAATAAACAGGACATTTTTGTGATGAGCACCAGGTGCTATATGCAAGGGATGAATCACTAAATTCTACTCCTGAAACTAATATTACACCATATATTAATTAACTGGATTTTAAATGAAAACTTGAAAAAAATGTTTTATAGTTTTCAGTGTACAATCCTCACACTTTTCTTTTTTCCAGTTTACTCCTTAGGATTTTATTCTTTTCAATGCAATTGTGAATTGAATTTTTTCTTAATCACCAGCTTTCTCTTTATAAGTATTTGGCTGGTGTAGGTTTAGAGTTACATTTTCCTTTTCTTTACTTTTGCCAAAACAACAGGCATAAGCTTCTGTTGCTGCCCAGGGATACAGGTAGAATATCTCCTAAAACTATTTTTAACTGGTATTCTGGCCTAGTACAGTGGTACCAGCTCCTCTTTTGATCAACCCAAGGCTTTGACTGGATGCTATATTCAAGTTAGGACACACTAACAGGTAGTAATACTACTGGCCCAGTGCCCTACACCCTTCCCCTGAAGGCTATTTTGCATTGATTGTGACACAAACACTTTAGTTGTCAATGATCTCTTCATTTCTTGATCCTGAGTTCTATTTATTTATTTGTTTGTTTATTTATTTGCAATCTCATCTGTGCATCTAAAATATTTTGATAGTTATCCAGAGGTTGAAGATTTTATAGGGATAGCTTCCACTATTGGTTAATCTGCCATAGCGGTTAATCTCTAGTGATTTTGATTGTTCACTGGTACTTAATTTCAAACAGTACTTCAAGAATTAGAAGAGAAAATTCAACTGCTGCAGAGTAGTTCACTTGTTTACCTTCCGCATTAGAGATAGAGCAACCTGTTTGACCAACATGAATTCAAGGCAGAATTATTCCAAAGGGAAACAAGGATGTCTTCATTAGAATGAAATGGTCAAAAGGCTGTGAGGGAAAACAATACACTTCTTCTCCAACAGAGATAGGAAGTATGTGCCCACTTTTAGTAGTAAGGGAACCCTTGATTTTAGAGGATAGTTCTGTCCCATAGAAAAGGGAGTCTCTTGGTAAAGCAGAAGGGGGTTATTGGAATCAAAGGTATGTTCTAAGATATTTAGTCATGAATGCACTTTTCTGTCCCACTGATCTCAGGTGTTAGGACTTGTTTTGTCCAATGAAATATAGCCAAAAGTGATGTGTGGTTATTTTCAGGGCAGGCTTTAATAAGCATGTGCTTTGTTTTCCTCTCTTTCTCATGCCATAACAATTACTGGTATTCCAGACTATGCTTTCTTGTCAGCCTTGGTCATAAAGCAAGTGTGATGCTGGCCCTGGAACAAAGATCCAGTTATTTTCTAATGAAGGCCATTCTTTAGCAAGAAGTACATCTTTGTTGTCTTATGTCTGCCTGAGATTTGACAACTGTTCACTATTCCAAGATCATAAAGCCATTAGAGACCATTACAGGGTTATAGTTTTATGTGAACAATTTCTCTGCTACAGGTGGGTACTATATGATCAGTCAGTTTTATATATGAGGAAATTTAGCTCAAGTTTAAATCATCTGCCCGATTGCATAGAGCTAATTCATAGTGGAGGGATTGTCTTCTAAAAACTGTAAAAAGATGCAATAGTTTGGTAGGTATTATTTTTTGTTATAAAAATGGCTTGGGGTGCCTAGGTGGCTCAGTCAGTTGAGTGCCCAACTCTTGATTCTGGCTCAGATCATCATCTCAGGTTTGTGAAATTGACTCCCACATTGGGCTCCATGCCCAACTGTGGGGGAGTCTGCCTGAGATCCTCTCCCTTGGTCCCTCCCCACACTCACACTCATGCTCTCTCCCAAAAATAAATAAATAAAATCTTTAAAAAGTGGATCAAACTACTAAGTACTAAAATAATTTTCATATTTAAAAATTCCTCTTATATCTAATATTCTCTCAGACTACCCCATGCCATCAAACACGAAACAACCCTATTTTTATTACAAATTGAATCTCTTAGAATGTTATCTGGTACACTTCATTTAACAGCAATTAAATTTTTCATAGGTTTGCATTAAATAATGTATTAATGAACAGTGTTATAAATGTTCTGTCATTATGATTTGCAATTAAAATGTCCCATAGAGTCTTGTGCTAATGATAATAACTAAATTACTGACACCTTTAGAATCACTGTGGCTTTCAAATACTTGGGCCTGGTATGGAAATTCAGCATGGTCAATATTAACTTCAGCTGTCATAGGATGCAAAAATCCTCATGAATAAGCATTGTTCAATCATTTCAAAATGTATTCCAAAACACCTGTTTCCAAATCAAAATAGAAATCTATTTTCAAAGGCACCAGTAAAATGTGCAGGCATATTAATAAAGGGTAAACTTTATTTCCATCAGTTGATGTGCACCTGTAGCATTTATTACATTGAATTGGGACAGTAAAAACACAGTGGCCACTTTTGAATCTCTACCTAGTAAATCTTAATCAGTGGACTTAAATTATCTCCTTGATACTGCTAATTGCCATTAAGATAAGTGTCTAACAATAATATTGATACCTAAATTCTGTATAACACTTTTCACCTTTCAAATCACTTTCGTATAGGCTTTCAAAAACATTTGTGTAGATTAGCTCAATACCATTCTAGTAATTGAGAAACTGATGTTGATAAATATTAAACTCAGAAGGGCATGGTAGGTAGATCTGATATACAGAAGGTTCATTTGACTCTAAGTACCTTACTCTTGCCATTAAATAGCAGAATGAAAGTCCCCATCAAAGACTTTCAGGGATGGAATTACTCAGAGCCAAAGTTATACTGGGAAGGGAAGCATCCCAAACAGTGCAGGTGAGAGCTCTGTGACCTTCTCAGACCCCTATCACTGGTATTACAGGGAAATCGCCACTGACTCAAAGGCAGTAGAACTTGCAAGTGGAAATATTTAAGGTAATTTGGAGATGGGCTCTACTCGCAGTGGAAGTTGGCTCCTGAAAGAGATCTGGAGTGGAGATCAACAAAGGAGATATTAAAATGGTTCACGGATGCTCCAGTTGTTTATTGTGCAGCAAAGAACCACGTATCATAGCCGCATAAAACCACAGCAGTCTTGTTTAGACCTCTACTCTGCAGTTCAGAGATTGTTCCTTTCTGCTCTGTGCAACATCATCCCTGTCTCTGGAAGGATGGGCTTGGAGTCCTCTGAAGGATGTTTGCAACCTTCATGGACCTTAATAAGGACCCTCATCAAGAACACCTACGAATGGCCTCTCCTTGGCTTGCTTGCAGCATGATAGCTGGGCTTTGAGAAGCAAAAATCTAAGGTATGCCAGTGAAATCTGTGACGTTTTAAGAAACTGTAAAATTGAGCCCCACCCTCATAAGTGATGCAATGTCAACTCCATCACTTTCTATCTCTTTCTAAGACTTGCCCATATTCTTGTGGAAGGTCATATGACTCACCTTTTGATGGCAGGAATGTGATATATTTTGACAGACATACTTTAAAACCATCACAAACTTTATAAGGACTGATATGGAAATATCATTAAGACATAGAATAATGAGAGAAAATAATGTACAAACACAGTGTGCTTAATTTTCTATCATTAATGTGAAAATGGGAGAAAATAATATATATGCATATTCAGTTATTTCTTCCATTGCAGAGAGCTCAGTAAATATTTATTTATTGAATGAATGCTGAATGAATCCAAATCATCTGTCATTTATCCTGTGGGCACATCAAGGGAGGAATAGAGAGCCAATAGTCAATACTCTTTTACTCATGGAACCTCAGTGAGATAGACACAGACACAGGCCTTCTGAGAAGGGAAGAGACATTTTTGAAGAGGTGTTTGGGGAAAGGTGCAGAATATATGTAAAAACCTGATGCATCAGGTTTTGCAGTAGCATCAGGTTCTTTAATGGAGATGGAGAAAGGAGAGCTGAGACATGAGTGGGTAATCTGAAGAGAAAAAGGCAGCAACATGCATTGGATGAGGATTGAGCACTGTTGCCTCCACGATATAGAAGAGAGGAAACACGTGGCTTTTTCTGAGAAATAAAATGAGTTAAATAAGTAAATTCAAGACAAATTCCATCAAACCAAACTCTGAATGGTTTGCATTTGTTTTAGCATAAGGTTAAGGATGGCAACTTAGCTGGGCCTGTGGGTATTCAAAGCAACGAGAGATAAAGATAAATGCCTGAGTGGTTTGTGCATAAACTGTGGCAATAGTGTCTGAACGTAAAGTTTTATTGTAATAATGAGGTTGTGGAGCTTCAGACTTAGTTTTATCTAACACATATATTCATATGCTAGGCATGGTTCTGATGTTGTTTAAAAAATATCAATTCCATTAAACCTCCTGACATGAGGAGAAAGACAACAAAATTATTGCTTCCATTTTACAGATATGGAAAATGAGGCACAAACCTCACACAGGCAGCATGAGGCAGAGCCAGGATTCCAGCCCAGACACCAGCCTCCCTATACATTCAAACTTGCATAGGTAAAATCGAAGTTCTTTGAAGCCACCATTTGATCACTACCCCAAGCTCCCTCTCACGCATTGAATATGTTTAAGGCTTTATTGAAATTATCACAAACCCTGAAATTATGGAAGAATAATACAAAGAACCCAAGAACACCAGCAGCTTTTGGACTAGTATAGCTTCTGGAATAGTAGGTCCCCTCCTCTAAAAGGGAGACAAATTCAAACCTAGAGACAAGGCAAGTGACCTGTAAATGACCATCTTACGGACTAAAGGTAGACTGTAGGCTAGAAGCCAGCTTCTAATAAGGTCCGCATTTTAATAAAACTTCAATCATACTGACTACATTTTCCCTCCCAAATACCTATCTTTGTGAGAAAAGAATGCAGTGAGAAATCAGATTGTGCCCAATTTTGACCTCCATCTTCACACTCAGGAAACTGAAATCCAGAGTCACTCAATCTCAATCCAGCAGGTGGGTTTATCTCACCCTAGCACAGGAACTGATTGTTAATTTGTCTTTCTTTTTGCCTATACTGTAGGAAAGACTGCTTCTTTTTTTTTTTTCCCTTTCAAAGGGTTTCATAGGGCTTTGTAATTAGGCATGCTGATTACAATATCTCAAATAGCACGTAGAAAACTGCCTTCTGAACAAGAGATGAATGAAGGTGGTATCTTGCAGTTTTCTCATAGAAGAGGAAGAGGTAGAAACCCCCTGTGGGGCTTTGTTAGGAACCACCTCTCTTTGGAAATGGACCCCTACTTCCCTTTGAATCGAATCTTTCCTCCAGCCAGAACAGACCTACCTAGTCATGCAGGGTGACAGTTACTAGATATAAGGAAGAAAACAGCAGGAGTCATAAGAATCCATCCCAAGATAAATAATTCGAACATGCTGCTGACTTACAGCAGAGATTAACTGTTCCACCACTCATCTAAGGAAATATCTACCTATTGGGAAGCTGCTCCTTTCCAATATATTAAGGATTAATTGCTTGTTTTATGGTTCCTATTAGCCAGGCTAAATATTCTACTTACAACATAGAGGTCCCAAGACACACTGCAAATATGGAATGGAATGCAGAGGAATGGAATGGTAACAAATAAGGTATTACTCATTTGCCTCTTTTTAAGTTTCTATGTCAAACCCTCTCCTTTTCATTCTCCATGGTTCTTGCCCCTCATTTGTCTCTTGCTACATACTGAACTCTTCTGGCTCTTCTCCTTCTACTCCACCCTCACCCGTTATACTCTTATGGTTTTCTCTGTGTCTTTCTTTGTTTTAATCTCTGGGTCGGCTATTTCCATGATTCTAAATCCATACTGCAGGATCCTTACCCCTATATCCATTTCCCATAGCCCTCCGTCATCTGGCATTTCACCTGAATATGGTGTCACTTCTAGTGACCTGCATCCCAAATAATAATGATAATGGTATTAACTACATTCTCATAATGCTAACATGGCCATTGACATTGTACTTATAACAGCTGTCATCTACTGGGGGTTTATTATATGCCCAGTACTGTGTTAAACTCTTTAAATGCATCAAATGAGGCCTTTAATGTAGAAATTAAATAATGTAGAAATTAAATAAGCAAGTACATGACTAAGCATGAACTTGAATCCAGGTTCATATGAACAAGGTCTATTCATTGGACCACCCAACAGAACTCCTTGTAATCCTGGATTACAGATCGGAATGAGTCTGTCCACTTAGAGACCCTTGAGTTTTCTCTTCTCAAGGGTGTTAATATCTTGTTTTAAGTCTCTTAGGCTATCGAAAGTAGGCTCAGTCTCAATACCCACCTACCTCCCACCTCAGACTAAGTAGTATCCCTTTTATAGGCTCATTCACAGCAAAGATAACAATCCTGCCATCTACTATGTAAACCAGGGAGATTGTTACTTTTGAAACTAAATGTTAATTACTATGGCAAGAAATCCACTTACTTATGGAAATGGAACCCTAATTTACCATTACTGCACAAATGTTAGTTGTCCAACATGGGTAACGTAGGTGATAGCCAAGGCAATGAGCCCAATGGCTAACATACCAGTGGCAAATTTACATACATACCTATTGCATCTGGACCCAGAAAGTCTGGCAGTATATTGAGATCCATTTTGTAGTTTGCACTTGTGAACTGTCATGCCAATGGCACCCGCTCACTTACACATCAGAATGGCCAAGTATGACATATAGATTCTCTAAAGACCAGGAAAGACGGATTCTAAAAGCCAGTTCTTGATGGAACTTTAGGCAACAAAGAATATCCAAAGGTGTTTATTTCAAATACACATGGGCCTAAGGGGTGAAATCTTGAAGTATCTTCCAAACAATTTATAAACACAGGGGCAATTCCTTCTCTTCCTATTTTATTGAGACATCTCATCATTGCTAGTTCCTTATTACAGGGGGTTATGTTTACCAGCACATAATATAAGGTCTTTAAGACATACCACTGTGGGCATTAAGCACAGCATATACCAAGATTTGGGCTGTATTTGCAGGTAAACAATAAGCATTGGAAATATGCGTCGATCACCTAGAAAATTATCTTGCTGTTACATCTCCATTTGACTTTGACCATGTTTTCCTTTACACTAATCTAATTTTACTGATATTAGGTGCTTATGTGTCTAACTTAAGAGAATATCTTATTTGGAAGAAAGAATTAGCATTATTTAACTTTGCAATCTCATAATATTATAGAATGTTTCTGTACCTGCTAATATATTTCCTAAAAATATTGTGGCTTAAAACAATGAGTGTGCATTTTATTCAGAGGTCTGCAAATGGGATTGAGTTTGGTAAGGATAGTTCCTCTATGCCTGTCTCATCATCATCTGGGATGTCATATGAAACCTCACTCACTCACATGTCCATCAGATAATGTTATTAGTTGAGACTTGAGATGGGACTGTTGGTAAGAACATCTATACCTGGCCTCTCCATGTAGTTTGGACTTCCTCAAAATGTGGTAGCTGTGTTTTAAGGATTGTTGCCCTGTGAGAGAATGGGTGAGGAACTTGCCATATCAACTTTCATGACCTAATCTTAGAAGTGACACAGAGTCACTTCCATCCGATCACATTCATTAGTCTCTAGATTCAAAAGCTGACCCATGCCCCTATTCAAGGGAGGCAATAAGATCGCTTAATGGAGATATGTCAACAACATTTTGTAGGAAGAACATGTGGGACAGAATATACTGGAAATATCTTTGGAAATTGCAATCCAACACATACAGTGTCTGGTCTGCAGGATTTTTTTTTTTTTTTTTTGTAATGTATATCAGAAAGAATGAAAGTAGGGAGGAAAGGAGGAAGGAAGGATGCAGAAAGAATGATTTGCAGTTCTCATCTAGTAATGACCTCTTACTGTCCTTAAATTCTGCCCCAAATAAATGACTAAGTCCTGTACATTGGTATATCCCAAAATATTTGGTATGGCTGGGCCCCAAATACAGAAACCCTCTTCAGTTAAATCTTATCTAGACAATCTCAGTAGTACTCACTTTGTATTCCTCGCCTCCAGCCTTCATCTTACTTTTTTCTTAAGCATGATCTGTAACACAACGATAGGATTTTTCTAAAAGAAGAAGTTGATCATACCATATATTTACATTTTGTTTAGTCTTGCCCTACTGCTAATACAATAAATCCAAACATATATGGACTATGAAAAACTGATTTATGCTAAGTTTGCAGTACACTTTCCTTCTCTTATAGGCCGCTATTGACATTATACCAGACATTTGGACATTTATACCAAATTTACTTTTATTAAGTTTAGGGTTCAAGTGAAAGGGGGTGACATCAGGACTCATTGACCAAGTTTCTTCTTTCCTACAGTGGAAAGACCACCTTCATTCTTAGAGCATGACCTAGTACCTAAGCAGCCCCATGTTGTATAGCTTTGTGTCCCTTTTCTTTCCTCCTTATTTTTCTTCTAATGTCACCACTTCCACCAACGGGAGGTACCCATTACGTGACAAAACCTCCTGCTATGGATTTTCGTTTCTAGGAAAGAGGGCCTCGCTAAAGTAGGCATCCATATCCCAGAATGAAGTGGAAGATATTGCTGTGAGTGGCACTTCCTGGGCTCTCCCTATGGCAAATCCTAATCCTTGATACAAGGCTCAGGTTTATTTCCTTGACCTCTTTGAACAAGATCACATCTCCCTACATTTCAAAAGCCTTTACCCAGCTTGCTCAGCTTTGGCTGGGGGAAGGCTGCCCCTACTGGTGAGACATTTACCGGATCTGAGGGAAACCACTGCCTGCACACTCAGAGCAGTTTTTATGGAGCTTCATCTCTTCCCCATACTGTGTGCTTATTCATTTTGCTGTGGCCAGAAGGAACAAAAGCATTTAAGAAATTGAAAATATCCAAGAAATCAGTTTTGAGAAAGGGCTGTCCTCGCTCTCTTTCTATATCAGAGTGCCCTGAGAGAAGAACAGACACAGCACTCAATATGAGTTTGCAGAATCACTTTTCTGGAAATTCATTGTAATTTTTCCTATGAGTATTTAGCCTAAAGCCCAGGTCGACCTATTGATAAAGACTATTGTTTAGACATTGTGTGTTTTCTAGACACACTCAGCATGAGTTCAATCAAAGAACACTCATATTCATCTTGGAATCCTGGTGGGAGATGCCTGACCTTGCTTAAAGGGAGTCAGTCTGTTCTGAAAAGTGGACTAGTGAGGTCCCTTCTGAGACAGCATGGGCATGTAATTGTCTCAAAGTAGAAGTCCTAATCATTCTCAATTCTCTGATACTCTGCATCTGTTTCATATTCATTTGTCCATTATGCATTTATTCATTCATTCAACATTCACTGAGTACCCACCATAGCTGAGCATTTTGAGATGACATACTAGCTAACTCTTACCAATCTGCTTGTCATGTGTCCTGCTTGGTTCTAATAGAGAAGAAACCCCCACAACAACTGTGTAAACTCAGAGTAAATATCTGCCTCCCTTCTCACAAATCAGTCAAACGGAGCCCAGATAGCTGCAGTAAATTGCCAAAGGCTGCATGATGGGCACATTGTACACTTAGGGGCAGTCCCAGGTGTGTGGCTCCAGTATCCACCCTCATATCCATGGTTATCATACAGGATACGGCTGCTCTGCCAATATTGTTCTTGTTTTTGTAGAAGAAGCATACAATGTGATAACAAGTGATATAATAGGTGGGCATATCATGGAGAATGATAAATGCAATTTATTTTTCCTCATTTTCGAGAGAGTGGTTTAAAGATTAAGAAAGTGAATCATATAGCTGCTTTCAAACAACAAATTTAATACTGGCAAATATGCACTGAAATTCTTATTCATTCTGAGGCATGGTCTAGTTATGTTTTCCCTGTAGTATACCTTTCTGCAATCATTTTAGTACCTTCTTTTTTATGAACAAAATATGTCATAAATACTCAAAAACTTATCTAAGCCAAATTATTCTCACAAAGACATATATTCTAACTCATGCATAAAGAAAGTTACAGTGATAAGAATTTACTTGCCATAGGAGCACCTGGGTGGCTCAGTCAATTAAGCATCCAACTCTGGACTTTGGCTCTGGTCATGATCTCACAGTTTTGAGATCAAGCCCCAAATCAGGCTCTCATTATGGAGTCTTCTTAAAATTCTTTCTCTCTCCCTCCCCCTCTGCCCCTTCTCCCTGCATTCTCTCTCTCTCTAAAACAAATAAATAAATCTTTTTAAAAAAGAATTTACTTGCCATAGATTGTGCATGAAAATCTTTGTATATATGTAGTAGCTATGTACTGAGCACTGACTTTGTACTCAGAGTTTTGTCTGTATTTTGAGTTTTGACAGAACATTACAAGGTAGGTGATTTGATCCTCTTTTAGTAAAGATATCAGAGATTCAGAAATGGTGAATGATGTGCCTAAAGGCTATAGAAAATCCAGAGTTCTAATCCAGATTTCTGACTCCGAGTCTAGGCTTTTTTCCTATAATGCCATGCTGTCTCATTAAAAAGAAAAAAAAAAAAAAAAAAAAGCCTGAGACATTTGTCTGTTCAGACTGTGCTTCTCCCCTTGTCTTTACCAACCAACTTTAGAAAAGAATCACACAGAATAAAGAATAAAATAAGCTTTAGGATCACAACACATTTCAAAGAGATAATTCCTTATATAGTCAGATCAAGGCAGATGTATACAGAGTTCACATTTTGAAATCATATTTGGTTCTTTAAAAGTCATAGTAAAAGATGAATTAATCAGCTTATGTTCTCTGAGCTGTTGGAATGGTTTAAGTATCATCTTCCCGAATCACATAGGTCTGAGACGTAGAGCTATTGCAATCCTAAAATATATCATGCACTCTGCTGAAGTGTGTCATTAAGTATTTAAAATATGTGGATTTTTATCTCAATTTTAGAGATGAGGAAGCTGAGACACACACAAACACACGCACAAAACAAGGTCACTTCCCGAGGTTACACAATTATGAATTGCTGATCCAAGAATGAATGTCAAATCCATCTGACTCTAAGATTAAATTATAACAAATTTTAGTTATATAATTTTAGTTATTATATAATTTAGTTATTATAATTAATAACTTATAACAAACATCTTCTCACAAAAGAGACCATATTTGTTTGGCAATTCTGGATCATCTCTTCTAAAAAAAATTCTAAATTTTCATTGCACGCTGGTGTGTGTGTGTGTGTTTAAGTTGTACAACAAATTTAGGAGACAGGTATGGGCAAAGGGTGAGCAACAATTTCTTTGTTAAGTATTTGCTATTTTCAAAGTAATATTTATTTACTCAAAACTTCTACCAAGACAAACACAGATGGCATCTGAGTAGCTGTGACCACAACATGGACTATACTACACAACCAGGGTCGTAGACTTTGGAAGCTTGGTGATGGCAGCGAAGCAGGTGTGAGCACTCCATGAATGGCAGCTAGTATTTCTACTTTGGATTTTGACAGATACCCACTATGTTCAGCATACATACTGATTATTTAATAAACACATTTTTTTAGGCTTTCCTAAAGGGAGGTCACTGCTCTTCCATCACACCACATCTCCAGGCAAGCTCCTTTTTCTCTGACACCCCAGGCTCAAGATGGGGAAGGAGAATTAGAAAGGAACCAGGCACTTGCTCAGCATCAAAGTCATGGCAGATTCAACAGCGAAGAAAGGTCAGTGCATGGTCCAGTGCTATACAGAGCGCTCTTTGTATCCTTTCAGTACACTGGTACAGGGGACGAGGTGGGTTGAAACACGTAGCTGGCTGGAATGGGAGCATACAGGTCTAGAGAGAAGATGGTGCATCATCAGGATGCCGAGCCAGAGTCTGACAAACCTGTTCTGTGAGAAACTGTTTGGTGAACATTTGTATGGGTACCCAACTTACATTGTTCCTGCTGTGTTTGTGTTGGATTATTTGATGAATATTTGTTTCTTGACCAGAGTGTAGTCTCTTTGAGGGTAAAGATCGATTTCTTTTTCACCCATATCATTTCCCCAGTGACTATCACATCATCTGGTATATAATATTGTTTAATATATTTGTGGAAAATAACTACATAAGTGGTTGAATAGATGGACAGATGGACAGATGGATCGACAGATGGATGAATGGATGGATGGATAGACTGACTACATATAGCTTTCCTTGGTCAAAGAGTATGGATCATTTGTTATAGGATTGGGTGGATTATGTGCTTCTAGTGGCTTTGACTTTGAGGTAGGAAACACCTCTGGGCCTCAGCCTGCTTATCTGTCAGTGTTGGGAAATAAATATCCTATATCCTTTTTTTAAAGATTTTTTGTTTGTTTGTTTGACAGAGAGAGAGAGAGAGAGAGATCACAAGTAGGCAGAGAGGCAGGCAGAGAGAGAGGGGGAAGCAGGCTCCCTGCTGAGCAGAGTTCGATGCCGGGCTTGATCCCAGGACCCTGAGACCATGAACTGAGCAGAAGGCAGAAGTTTAACCCACCGAGCCACCCAGGTGCCCCTCCTGTATCCTCTTTATAAGGTGTCTTATCAAATGCCAAAATAACTATGCATTTAATATTACATACCAAGGAATATGGCAGAGATAATGTTCTTCAAGTGACTTTTGTGTTTTAGATGATGATGTCATTATAAACAGGATATTGCCACTGAGTCCAAGGCACTTATCTAATTGGTGGGATGAAGAAATAGGGGTTAAAATAAATTTTGATATAAAACAAATTAAGATATATTCAGAGCTGTGTGGTTTGAAGGTGATATTTGGACATACTGACATGTAGATTTAACTATGTCCTATCTATCTCTGCTCTCTTTCTCTTAGAAAAAGTCATTGTGACTGGCTTTCTTGCTTATGTAAACATATTATATATTTTTGAATAAACTGTGGTTCTTAGTAAAATAAGAGGTCATAGTCTCTTCCTCATCTTACAAGAGAAAGATATATTTCCACTAATTTTCATTTCCCTTGGACTTCTGGGTCTCTTTACCTTGATCAGTGGGAGTGGCCATATCCCTTTATGTCCATGACATCTAGGAGAAGCATGGGGAAGAAGATGAATCGTGGCCACTACTGTTCTGTATTATTAAGATCTGAGGAGTGACCTAAGGTAGAAAAGATCCACAAGATAGGGTGCTGGGAGAGACAACATATCTATGAGAGAAAGGAGTGCTGTAACTGAGCTAGAGTTTAGGCACAGAAGACCACTATGGCCAGGCCTGAAGTGAGAAAGAATCATGAGTAGAGGACAAAGCTGGACATTAATATACCAAACCCTGACCCTGTCCCATTCCAGTTAATCCCCCACATGCCCTGGACTGCATCCCAGAGGATCCAGGGATTTGTTTGATGCATTTGGTAAACCTGCAACAACTCTATCAAGAAAACTTACTTGACTACAACTCCTATACCCCTGCCTCTTGTGCCACTTGCCTGCATGAGGGAACAGTGAGAAAATAGATGCATTTGCCTACTGAGGAAGAGAGGGATGCATTGGGAGAGACAGAAGCGACTGTGGTTGTGTTACTAAAAGTATGAATGGACTTGCAGGGGCATTGTCATGGGCCAGGAGGCAGAAGGAAAACCAGTGAGCTGGACATGGTGTATGTCTCTATGCATCCTTCCAGGAGACACAGAAGCAAGCTGGGTTAGCAGGGAGATGGAGGTTGAACAAGCGGAAAATTGGGAGCACCACAATAGAGCTACAACCGGCTATAATGTTCAAGTTATATGTGAAACAATTTTCCACATCAACTCAGGGCCTTTGGGTAGGCGGGGAAAAAAAAAAAACTTTAAAATGATTCTCATTAGCATCCATAGATCAGTGTTGTCCAGAAGCCAGGAGGGTAACAAGTCTAATATGTTGTGATGGGCACTAAGACAGGAGAAGTGGAAGCCAAGTGTTCTGCCAGCCATTTGTTCTGTTTCTGGTGGTCAGGGGGATGACATGTGAGCTGGCCTTGAAGGATAGGGGAAGCATGTATCTCCTGATTCCACAGCTTCAGCACATCCCAGAGACCCCTGAACTCCTCAGCTTTATACAAAAACATTAGTGATGGTTGGCTAGTTTGAGCAATAATGGTTTTCTGTACAAATCAAATTGACTGAAGTCTTCCTCATTTTGCCGGAGAGTGTTCAGACACTGGGGAGTAATTTGACCATCCATCTGCATCAAATGTTGCATTACCAAAGAAAATCATTTCTTCAATTGGACACAGGAAGTTCAAGGCTGATTGCAGACACGATTCATCTGTGAATGCAGTTTTCCTTTGCTTGCCCTGATGATTGAATAGTACACGGAACTCCACAATACATGGAATCTAGGATGTATCTTTTATTTCCAAACCTCAAAAAAGGAAAAAATGATAATACAGCCTCTAAGTCATGTCCCTCTCCAGGAGTTTCCCAGGTAATTTGTTTCAGGAAATAGTTCCTTTTTGTGATATTATCTGTAGCACCCCATGCAGAATTTAGAAATTGATCTAAGAGCAGCATGACACAAACCACCTTCACCACTGCCAGTTGTAACCCAACAGAGGTAGGGGTGCCTAGAGGTTAAGCTTGGCCATTCTGGAGATAGCCTCTTAGGATTCAAATTCGATCTCCTCTGCTTATAAACTGACTTTATAAGTTTATAATCCCTGCTTATAATCCCTCTATACCCCAGTTTCCTCATTAGTAAAAAGGGGACCATATTTATACCCATTTCATGATGATTTTGAGGATTAATTGTAAATCACCTCCAAAGCTGTTGATGAATGTTGGTTGTAGCAGACTCATTTCTGAACTACTGGTTGCTCCTTCGAGTTCCTGGTTGAATCAACATCAAATCTCTTATCATTTCTGAAATATTTCATTACTCTGACCTGTTGCTAACTCAGTTCCCCAAATGGATCACATTAATACTTGACTATGTTAAAGAATATGTCTGTTAAAGCTCTTAAAACAATGGTGATTAAGATGATTTTAGTAATGGCATTACAACAGCAACAGGAATGGAAATTCTCTAAAAACAGTCACATCTAACAGGCTTTGGTGATTATACGCTCTGTGTTAATTGCTTTGACTACATTATGTCATCTAATCCTTCTCCAAACTCTATACAATTGGAGTCATGATTATTCACATTTTGTGGAAGTAAAAAGTGAGGCTCATAGCAATTAGGTAACTGACTGCACTCTCAACGCTGATAAGTAACAGGGCCTGGCTTTGAATGAGATTTGTCAACTGTGGAATCTCCAATATTAGTCTAATTATTCCTGTCTCATCTAGCACCCTGCACTGCATTGATTAATTTAAAATATTCTATCTCTCTGTATATTATTACATAGGAGCTGTATTCTTTTTTATTTCTCCTATATACCCTTGTGCAGAACTCAGGTCTTTTTTTTTACATTATGCCAAGCCCCTTAACACTGCTTATAATTTCTTTGTCTTTACCCCATCACTGGTCATTTGGCATTGAGACACCTCTCTTTCTCTTCATCCCAGCCCTCTGTTTTAACTAATGTCCAGTCATATGGAGAAGGTTCCTCAATGGCTCATTTTTCTTGGACTGAATACCAGCTCTTTCCCTTGGCTTGTAAGCCCTGCAACGTCCAGCTCCACTGACCTTTTTGATTGCATGTGACTTGCTGTTCCCTCTTGTTCATATTTTGGCCACCATGGCTTTTGTTGTTGTTGTTGTTGTTGTTGTTGCTAAAATAATGTTGAATGAGTCAAATGATAGGGACTGTGATATTCCATCTGTGCTTGAATGCCTCATCTTTCCCCATTTGCCCAGGCTCCCCCGTGTTTTAGAGATCTGAAATCAGCCACTATTTCCTACTGCACCCTTTTCTAAAGAGGACCCTCCATTCCCCTCTAGACCAACTGCCATTTTGTGTGTCTTCATGGTGCCCAGCCCTCTCCTTCAAAGCACCTGTTACACGTTGTCTCTCTCATTAGGTTCTAAGCACTCTGAGGGCAAGGCCAGGTCTCTTACAGTCTAGGGGTCCTTGTGACATACGAAAATGATTCATTTTGACTACATATATTAGTGTGCTTAAAAGGGCCTTTCAGTTCACTCTTATTAAAAATCAATTATGTTTTCACTATAATAGAGAAGATGGGATTTCATGATTTCTCTCTCTCTCTCTCTCTACACACACACACACACACGCACACATACACACTTTTCTAATGAATTGTTTTTTCCAAGCAGTTTTTAGCCAACTAAATGCAAAATTGGTGTCATTAGCTAAGGTTCTAGCTAATGGGACCATATCAGGGGACTCAGTGCCCCAAAGTAACTTCATGGATTCTATCTTTTGTTATTTAGCATCTCTTACCATGTGATTC
The DNA here is from genome assembly GCF_030435805.1 of Mustela lutreola. Classification (NCBI taxonomy): domain Eukaryota; kingdom Metazoa; phylum Chordata; class Mammalia; order Carnivora; family Mustelidae; genus Mustela; species Mustela lutreola. The sequence goes on along the minus strand of NC_081292.1, from coordinate 5,683,836 downwards.
TCTGTTATGTTTCCTCTCATCACAGCCATGCTCTCAACTTCACAGAGTGCAATGCACCTGCCTTGGGGGCTGCCCCTCTGCACTCCTAGATCCCTTCTTTATCTGGGCTTTTGCATACACTGTTCTTGGCCTCAATGTGCTCTCCTTTCTAGTCATCCCTTTGGGAGTGCCATTTAAAGAGCATAGATGTGGAGTCAGAGTGTTTAAGTCACATTTATCAAAAGTCAATGTCATTGCTGGTTCTCCAGGGAATACTGTGAGGGTTACCAGAGATGAGGACTGATTTATAAGAGATCCTGAGTAAATACTATCCCTCCACCACAGTCCATTGATCAGAATACCAAAGGCAAGCCCAGGAAGCCCAGGTTTTTCCAGGAGGCTTTCTTGGATGGCATCCATCCAGTTGGACTTTCCACTTCTACATTGTGCATCCTTCGTCTGTTCACTGGGAGGGTTGTATAACTGTCTCCCATGTATATGTCTGGTCTTTCAAATAGATTGCTCATTCCCAAGGGCAGAAAACTTGTGTCATGCTAAATTTATTCTCATCCACAGAGCCCATTAATATGTTAAACGAATATTACAGTAGCTTAACTTTTACAGAATGGAATTTATATCATACACTATATATCAGCTGTCTAGTATTGTGTGAGGGTATTAAGTATACCTCCTCATTAATCTCTGTGATAAAGATATTAAGCCTCTGTGAATTTCTAACTTCAGCTTACTAACTAAGCACATAGTCATTTTGGTAATAAGGAGCTTTGGCTTAAAGGAAGTATCCATATGGGAGGAAAGATTCTGTTAATGTATTCATTTTAATCCTATCACTGCATGACTACATTAACACACCTAAATCATTTTATTATTGATTTACGCATGCAGGCATAAACATCTTTGACAAAATTTTTAATGATGGGAAAATAGTCACAATATAATATTAATTGAAAAGAGGAGGGCATAAAATATGTAGTGTGATCTTGGTTCCATATAATGTAAAATTATAAATTACATACTAGAAGAGAAGTTATTAAATATTAACAGAGACTGACTTTAAATGTGATTTTTATATGATTTTTAAATATTTTTACATTCATTAACATTATTTTCAATCCATATAATAAATGCTTATTACTTTTGCAATCAGAAGATTTCAAAATTTATTTATTAGATAGATGTGAGACCTACATAATATAAACATATTACAAATTCTTAATAAAATTGCAATATTCCATGTGAAAATTGGAAATATAGTCATTTATTGCTCAATGTGTTTTTTCTTTTTTCTTTTTTACTTAATGTGTTTTTTAATTAAAAGTTTTTTCTTGAGTGCCCATAATGTGCTTCCCCTGGTAGTGTATAGTACAGGTTATTAGGCACAAAGAAAATGACAGCAAAAAATCACCATGTGGATTCCTCAAGTATCTGCCATTATATTGGTGATAGAAGAAAGGCAAGTTCAAGTCTAAAATGTATGAAAAGTGAAAGTGAATCAATACAGTGTATTAGTCAGGGTTCTCCAGAGACACAGATTCAACGGGGTATGTATAAATAGATCTATTCTCAGGTACTGGCCCTCAGGATTATGAAAGCTGCAAATTTCTGCCATCAGCTCTCAGCAAGCTGGAGACCCACGAAACTGGGTAGTACAGTTTGAGGGCCTAAGAGCCAGAGAGCCAATGTTCTACAACAGTCCTAGTCAGCAGGTTGAGAATCAGGACTTCTGAGATGCTGTAGCTCAACAATCAAGAGGTAGCCCCTCTTTCCTCCACCTTTTTGTTCTATTCAGACCCTCAACAGGTTGGATGGTGCCTGCTCATGCTGGGGAGGGTGATCGGTGTTAGTCAGTCCATCTGAGTTAGTCAACTCAAATGCTAATCTTATCCAAAGTACCCTCATACACAAAAGAAATCATGTTTGACCAAATATCTGGGCATCCTGTGGCCCTGTCAAGTTGACCCATAAAATTAGTCATTGCTTACTGTAAATGAGGGTCACAAAATCTTTCAAGGAATCTGATAAGAAAAATGAGCTGGAGAAGATGATACGTGCTACATAAGCAAAGAAGAGAAAGTGTGTGCGTATGCATGTGTGTGCATGCATGTGCATGTCTATGCTCTGGTGTAGCCTGGTGCTATGCATGTTGGGGGTCTGTGTATGTAGATATGTGTGTGTTTCAGTTGGTATGTATATGGAGGAGGTTGGCAAGGAGTCAGTTATAGTCATATAAATAGACAGTACTCTTCAGGAGGGGGAATCTTGAGGGAAACAGACAAAAGTTTTGGCGATCACCCTGGCCCTGAGAGGTAAACCATAAATTTAATTTCAGTCTTATCACAACAGGGATAAAGTCAGCAATACACACATTCACATGTGCACATGTTTGCACACACAAAAACACATTCAAAGAGTCTGAGATAAGCAAGATTTTACCAATTCCCCTTTTTATTAATAACTCTTAAAAATAGGGTGGCTGGGTGGCTCAGTCGGTTAAACATCTGCCTTCAGCTCAGGTCATGATCCCAGTGTCCTGGGGTCAAGTCCCACATCAGGCTCTCTGCTCAGCAGGGATGTACTTCTCCCTCTTTCTCTGCCTGTCACTCCCTCTGCTTGTTCTCTCTCTGTCAAATAAATAAAATATATATTTTTTTAAATCTCAAAATTAAAGAAAAGGATTTATACAAACACTATCCAGGGAAAGTATTTCTCTGACTCAAGGATGTGCTTTTTACTCTGCCATTCTAAGCATTGTAACAAAATAGTAGTCATACCTGTCATTGTTTTAGTATTAGAAATGTGTACTTCCTGGACCCATTTATTTTTACATATACCATCTCACTTATTTTCACAGAAACCTCCAAGGTATATACTATTCTTATCCTGTTTGTAAATTATGGAATTAAAGCTTAATTTAAGCTTTTGTCTACTTATCCCTAGACACACTTTAGCCTCCCTTAATTCAGCTTGTACAACTGGTAACCCAGCAGACATCTTGTTTCCCTCTGTGCTTTATCAACCCAGCTGGTCTCTAGGAGATATGGTCATTTATTCCACACACATAGGTTGTTCCACTGTTGGATATATGTTACTAGTCTGGATTCTATTGAAGGAAAAAAAAAAGTTATATCATAAAAAGAATAAAGGGCTTCAATTAAGAAGTCTTTAATTTAAGACCCTATTCTGCCACCTGCTAATGGGAGGCAAAGTTCTCTCTACTACTCTCAGATTCAAAATGGGTTTGGAAAATAAATGTCATATCCATGTTAAAATAGATGATTGTTCAGCAAATATTCACCCTCTCCACCCCCATCTCCATGAGAACAGAATATTACCCTCTATATTTGGCTTCTAGGGCTTCTATACATAACAAATCACCACAAACTTGGCGTCTTAAAAAACAGAAATTTATTTTACACAGATCTGGAGATTAGAAGTCCAAACTCAAGGTGCTGGCTGGGTGCTTCCTGGCTTGTAGATACCCACCTGTTTCTTGTGTCCTCAAAAGGCCTTTTGTTCTGTGGCCATTCTCCTGAAGTCTCTTCTACTTCTTGTAAGGACATTAATCCTTTTGGATTAGGGCCACCTTTATTGCATTATTTAGACTTAACTGCCTCCTTAAAGACCTTAAAGACCCTATCCCCAAATACAGTCACATTAGGTGTTAGTGGGTTAGGATTTCAACATATAAATTTTGGAGAACACAAGGCAGCACAGAATACCTACCTCCCAATTTATGTTGGGCATGGCACTTACTGTGGCCTCATGGCAGGTCAAATATTCTCCTTCATCACTTGATTTGGAGCTCATGTATACAATCTGCTTTAAGTGGGACATTAATCAGGTGACATTGGTAGGGACTTAAAAGTTTCCCACACGTTAGGCTCACTCTTCTAAGCTTCTGCTGTGGCATGAGAAGGATCTGCTCTGGGTATCTTTATCAACCCAGAAGAATGATTAACCATGCAACAGAGAAATCCCACCTGTAGAGTTGATTTAATTGGCCTGTAGGAATGTGAGTATGATAATGTGTGTTTTGTGCAGATCTTGGGGTGGTTGACCATGTAGCATTATTATGGTGTGGTTGACCTATGTGTCATCCATTCCCCTATTCCCTCATTGATTAATTCAACAACTACCTAAAATGCTTCCATATTCTACTTGAGTCAAAAATATCAGACAGGTTAAGAGAATTGGCCAGGTTCATCTAGCTAGTAAGTTATGGAAACATACTAGCCCTGTCAGGGCCAGTTACCTCCCTGGAGTACCTGCTCAAAAGAAAAAGATATGCTACTGTCTAGTTTCTAAAATATTACAATTTATTCACTGAATAAACACTGTTTATTTCAGTACAAATAATTATTTGTTCTGAGTGACTTAAAGAGCTGATGATGGCAACCAGACATTCTTACTTTTTCATGCAATGACATTACTGCTCCTGAGGGTTTGAACACGTCCTGGCATTATTCACTCATGATTAGACTGGGTCGGACAAACAGGGACCACTTTGTGCTGATGATTCTGTGCCCCACAGGTGAGATGATCTTAAGACAGTACCAATATGAAACATGAGGAATCAAAGCAAAGGATCTTTAATTGCTCCTTTACTCTAAAATTCTAAAATTTGATGATTGTGGCAGGTCTTGATTGCTGAGTTAATAACCACAGACTGTGCCCTTCAGATATTTATTATTTATCAACATCTTGATAATCACAGGAGAAGAATTTTACTACCTGCAAAGTTTTACATTGCTTAGAATTGTACTTTATGTTACTGTGATGCCTGATAGTTTCCAGTGTACTTCCAAAATGTCTCATCTCCTTACATCCACAAAGATGCTCTGTGAAGTAGAAAGGGCAGAATTTTAATCCCTGTGTAATGGTTGAATGGACAATGTCCCTGAGTAGTATGCAAGCGGTTCAAAATTAGATGGAGAGATACTCTGGTTTCTCTTCAGATCGCATAAATCTTTCGCCTTTTATAAAATTAGATGGAGAGGTAAGGGCATTTTTAGAGCTGGAAATCAGCTCCCCTAACATGGAGTAGCATGTCTTGGGATACTCTTCCTAAAGAAAGCACAGACATGTTTAGCATATGCAGACAGAAACCTTTTCATTCTATTTATTATTCATTCATTAATGCAGTGATTTTTTTTATTAATTAATGCATTCATTCCTTCGAAAAGTATTCAGAGAATGGTAAGCTGTGAAGGTTTAGATCTCAGATCTGCTAGTATTTAGTTGTATGTAGTGCACAAAGAAGTTGTTGGCACAAAGAAGTTCATCACAGAACCTACCTCCTAATTTTGTAAAAATGATGGAAAGTTAATGTGTACCGAGGCTGAGGGCAGTACCTGCTCTACAGTACATATCGTATACCTGTTTCCATGCTTCCACACTGTCTTTGTTTGGCACAGAGGGAAAAAAGGAAAATAAAACTTAGGTCCTACTTCATATTTGAAAATAGGGAGAGTGAAATGAATAATATCATGACTCTTTTGGGTTTATCTTCATAATTTTACAAAACATTTGTACTATGTTGAGGTACAGTCTGAAAGCAGGTGACCTCAGTTTTAAGTGGTCTCTATTAATCATGACTTAAAATTCTGACCTTTGAGTTTAGGCAATATGCTGGCAGCTTGAGAGTGAATGTGCATCTGTGACTGCTTGCCAGGGTCCCACTCTCCATTCTTCTGCTCCTGGTCAAGGATACTCCTTAGAGGAATCTCCCCCAGGGAGTACCAGCTACCCAGCTGCAGTGGTCTCACCTACATCCATATCCCTGACCTCAGGCCTTGGTCTCCTATTGCCAGCTATCTGGTGACCACAGTGGCAAGTCAACCTTAGGATAAAGGCTGACTCCCTGGGAAACAGCAGGAAAAGAAGGAAAGAATCATATTCTTTTATGTGTTTTTGACCTGATAAATCAATCTCAACCCAAGATCTACTCCAATTCTGGACTTCATAGCAAATAAAACAATGAATCCAGTAACTAACATCTATTGTTTAAGCCAGTTGGAGGTGTGCTGTGACTTACACCCACATCTACCCTAACTGACATAGGATATGACTTGGATGCATAAAACTGGTTAAGTGGAGTTCATGGAGTCAAGTGCAGAGCCCCACAGGCATCCAGGGGTCGTGTCCCACCACAACTGTCAACATCGTCTTCTCCAGTCCATACATATCTCCACATCAAGAGATGAACAATCATCTTTGATCTCAATCATCCATTCTCTTCAGTTTCGGCTTTATCTGTGAAATAGATGAGGGCTTGCAATTCTTATTCCTGGGTGTTTGTGACTTAAATTTCATTTATCCTCATTACCATCCTCTAGTCTATATTACATAAAATGACTCTACTCTGCCATTCATATTCCCTTTCTGGCACAAGAAGTGATCTTCTTCCTATCTACTACTTGCATATCAGGTTTGTACCCAATTAATAAAATAATGCATTAATAGTTATTGAGAACCCAATTTTTCATAAAGGGAGGACTAAAACATGAATGGGTCTTGAATAAATGTTTCAGCAACCATTATGATCAGAAAGGGCTTCTGACTATTTCACTTAAAACTTTTTTTTTTTCCTTCTTACTCTCAGGCTTCTGAGAATGTTAAAGAGATTTCCTTTTCAAGACTTGATTTGATTTATTTGCTCCTGCCCATTAAAATATGTAAATAAATAGTAAAAACCTCATAACAACTGACTTGTCTTATAAAGACATCCAGTTCTTTCTAACTTAAGCTGAAAAATCTTGATGCTTTTTGCATTGGTTCTCCTCTGTAAAATTGGTCTCACATTTATTAATGTATGAATTAAAATGTCTATTTTTAAAAGTCTCATATTTCTTCCTCTGGATCTTATCACTATCTGGTCCTGCCTGCCTGATTTTCCATGGTGACTTAACTAATTTATTTCCATCTTCTCATAGCAAATGAAATTTCCTTAACCTTTCTCTGTGAGACATTACAAAGGATATTACTCACAGTGCTTAATTCTTTCCCACCTTTCTGGCAATTATATGCTCAGTGAGGTATTGTTAAAGGCTACAGAGAATTCTCTGGGTGGTATATAAACCCAACTTCATCCAGAAGAAATAGAGCCCCCTGTGGTTTGCCTTATTTTCAGAATTATATCTACTGCAGTGTTTATTCTATTGACTGTATATTTTACACTTGTGGTTTCATCCCCTTTGAAATTTCCTCCATTTTTCTGTATTTGTCAGGCTTGGATAGAAGGGGGTATTTGGGCATAAGCCATTTTAGTCTTCCTTTGAAGATCAATAGAAATAGAACTTCACATTTATTGGATTCCTATTACCAGCTAAGCCCTTTACAGATTATTTAGAAAATATAATTCTTAAATAATAATACTAATTGTGAATTATATCTCCAGGCTAAACTCTGCTCTGAACTCTAGATTTATATATTTTAGCTGCTTAGTTGGCCTCTCCCATTAGATGGTCAATGACATTTCAGAGTTATCATATTCAAATTAAATGTTCTCTCAGTCCTGCTTTTTCCATATTTCTTTTCTATGTCTATTACTTATTTCTCTTTCCCAGATGCATATTCAATCCACCTTGTCTTGTTATATCTTTCTTAGAAATATGTCCAAAATCTCATAAATTCTCATACATAGTCATAAATCTCAAAATCTCATAAATGGTCCAAGCCATGGTGATATCTGGCCTTGACTGTTGCATTATTATCTTGATGACTTTTTTTCCCCCCTATTTCACCAACAGATCTGTTCTCTGCACTTCTGTATTCAGCTGTATGCCTTTAATGGTTGGTCTCAGTGGTCCATACCACCACATTGGCTTGCTGATTGGTTTTCCCCGTCTTCAGTCAATGGGAGCACCAGCTGAAGATCAGTAGAGACAAATATGGGTAAGATTATAAGGATATTTGTGCCTTTCACTGTCTGGCTTGGAGCCATTAATCTGGCACCACCTTTGTCCTCTAAGAGTACATAGTTACTTCTACATACTCCATGCTCTTCAGATCCAGCCATCCCTGAGCTCTGACAATACTAATTCTTACTTTAAAACTTTAACCCTATGGTAGCATTGGCTTAGTGTTGTTCCTAGTCGGGGTGTTTCAAAATCCCTCATTTAGTCCCTTAACTCTGCTCACATATCTGTCCCCTTGCTAAAGTACATTCATTTGAACTATAAACAGGGGTGTACCCTGTTTAGAATTCTGCCTGATAGAGTTGGTAAAACCAAACCAAGAACACTCAGCACTGTACCTACATACTAGTTGAGTGTATCAATGATCTCCTTACAGATGAGATGGGATTCTGAAAATCTATGACATAAGTGGCCTCATTATTACACCGATTATCTCCAGATGGTGGAAAGGGTAGAGTTTGGTTTTTGGGTCAACGCTTTGGAAGAGTAAATGGCTACTGAATTTGATGGTTATAGAAACAATAATGATTACAAAGTTTATGAGACAAGCTGAGTGCTTTTAACTGTTCTAGAAAGCTTACAAAAATGACAATATTTTTTTTAAGATTTTATTTATTTGACACATAGAGAAAGAGCACAAGCTGGAGAAGTGGCAGGGAGAGGGAGAGGGAAAGGGAGAAGCAGTCTCCTTGAGGAGCAGGGAACCCAATGCAGGGCTCCATCCCAGGACTCTGGGACCATGACCTGAGCCGAAAGCAATCACTTAACTAACTGAGCCACCCAGGTGCCCTCCCAAAATGACAATAAACTTGTATCTTTCAACTCCCTACCCAAAGAAGTGCTGGACCATAAAGTCTCTAAGTCATCTAAAAATTTATCCATTATCTTGTGCAATTTTAGCATAGTTTTATCATTGGAAGGATTTCAGCAAGTGCAGAATTTTGTACATAATGAATTCCCTCCTCCCAATCTGAGTAAACCAGACATCCCTTTTATTAAAAACCCTGCAGAAATTTCACCTGGACCAGGTGCTTCATAAAGGAATGCCTACTCTATTTATAATTCTTCCTTAACACTCCCCCCCCCCCAGGCCCACAATGAAAGTAAAACTCCAGTATGTCCAAGGAAACAACTGCAAGATCTACTCTAGGTGGAGAGAAATATACATAAAGGAATTACAAAAATGTTGTGAACTTCTATCATCAAAAAATTGGGAAGCATATGTAGGTAGGGATAGATCTTAGTTATAAAAGATCAGAAAGGACAAAATGTAAGATTATATGAGGAAAAAAAAAAAAAAACCTTAACTAATATGCGTGTGTTCAACCAAGATTTAAAATCGTATGTGTTAGCTTGAAGAACAGGTAACATTTATAATAAACTATTTGGTGAAATAATGGGAGCCTAGATAAGTTGTGGTCTATAATCTAAAAAGTTGACATGCCAGAACTTAACTTCCATACTTTAGACAAAAGAATCACCTGAAGTGAATATCAGGGGAATACTGGATGAGATACAGTCTGGGTAAACTCATCACATCCTAAAAATAACTCTGGGGAGGCCCATGGGAAATTGTCTTCACCAAGCCATTAAAAATTTATGGTTGAAGAAAACACTAGCATCTTGAAAGTTCTGTGGTGATGAGCATGGTGGGGTGGAATTCTACCAATCAGAATTGGGCTCTCTGATTTCAGTGAGAGTAATAAAACCTCATAGTAGCAGGGTGTAGGTGCTGGTGATATTTAACTATCAGAGATAAGATTGGCACATTACTATAAAAGATTTCAAGGTTGGAAGTTTTGGTTCATGGGAATCTGTGATGACAACTAAATGATTTTCTGTCCAAAGTAACAGCACAGATGTGCAGCTCTCTGAGGGGTATCCTGATGCATATAAACCACAGGTCTGAGGAGCTGAAACCTGATTTGAGAAGCTAAAGTGAAAATGTATGACCTGAAGTCTAATCCTCACAGCCAGAGACCCCTGAAGAGGAGGCTGGATATATTTGAAGACGATGTTCAGAGCAGCTGTATTTATTCCTGCCTTAAATGCATCCTGTGGCTCTTCCTCTAAGCTCTTCCCCAAGGCACCTGGAGCCATTTAACAAGGTTACTGTACACTGGAGAAAGGGATATACCTAGACCTTTGGGAGTTCTGAGTTAATCCACCAGAATCTAAGGAATCTGTAGGTAAGAATGAGAGCTTACAGAGATCAGGCAATAAATGGAAAGCTGGCCTAAGTCAGTCCCACATGGGGTGCCGAGAGCCCGAGCACTCATTCTGTGGTTATTCCCCTCGTTCTTCAATGGACAGCTGGCTAGAATCTCCATCTTGATACTTTAACATGTTGAGTTATCTTCCAAGACTGATTTTGAAAAACGACTATAGATTATATTGAACTTCGTCAGGTATTAACACTCATTGTAGGATGTTTTCTGAGGTTGATCTCTTTATTCAGACAAATCAGATTCTGACAATAGATATGAAGCCACTAATTGACTGATCAAATAATTTATTTCTCATTCCCAATTAATGCATTCAGTTGGGAGGAGTTCTATCTCACCTGGCAAGGACAGCAGTATTCCTTCACAGTGTAACTTCAAGATTATATCCACTTTAATGTGCTCTTTCTTAACATAATATGTAATAATGTAATCATACTAATTTTTCCCAACACATTATGCTGTTACATAACAGAGATGACATTTTGCATTAGATAAGGGAATACAGAAAAGCCTAGGTGCTTTAATAGGAAACATTTGCCAGAAAAATGTCAGTGGTATTTATACATTAATGAGGTTTCTAGGGACCTTGTGGTCTGGGCCAGGTTTGGATATAGATGGTCTCTAAGATAAATGGCATGTTGTTGTACCTTGTCCCATCTGATATGGGGGGAAAAAAAAGAAGTCATAACCCTTGGGAATTTGGATTTTTGAGATTACTTATGCCATGTGTGTGTGCTACTCTGATCCATTTAAAGAATAATAAATCTATTTTTAAAAAGATTTTATTTATCTATTTTAGAGAGAGAGAAACAGAGTGGGAGGGGTAGAGGAAAAAGGAAGAGAGAAACCCAAGTGGACTGTGTTGAGTGCAGAGCCCCACGGAGGGCTCAGTCACATGACTTTGAGGTCAGACCCCAAGGGAAACTAAGAGTTGGTCACCTCATTCATTGCCCCACCAAGTGCTCCTAACATATATTTCTTTAAGGTATCAGATTTTATTTAGTTAGAGTTTAGTTAATTTTAGAAAAAAAAAATTGAGCATAAAATACAGAAAGTGCCCATATACTTCCCCACACTCATACTTAACTTACCTCTATTATCAACATCTTATACTTATGTGGTACCATTGTTATAATTAAATATATTGATACATTATTATTAACTAAGGTCCATAGTTCACATTAGGGTTCACTCTTTGGGTTGTAATGTCCTGTGGGTGTTGACAAATGTGTAGTGTCATGCATCCGTCATCACAGTGTCATGCAGAATAGTTCTGCTGCTCTAAAAATCTCTAGGCTCCACTTATTCATCTTTCTCTCCCTCTCCCAAACCTTTGGCAACCATTGATCATTTTTCTAATTGTGAGGAAATACACATAAAATACAACTTACCATCCTATCTATTTTTAGCTGTCTAGTTCAGTAGTAGTAAGTTCGTTCAGTCTCCAGAATTGTTTTTATCTTGCAAAACTGAATCTGCAACCATTAAGCAACACCTGCCCATTCTTCTGTCCAGCCCCCAGCACCCACCACTCTACATCCAGTCTCTATTAATTTGACTACTCCAGGTCCTTCATTGAAGTGGAACCATACTGTATTGTCCTTTTATGACCTGTTCATTTCCCTTAGCAGAATGACCTCAAGACATCCATGTGGTGGTGCGTGTCAGAATATCATTCTTCACCAAGACCACATAATATGCCATTGCGTCTACGTATCACATATTTTTTTATCCACTCATCTGTCGGTGGGCTATTAGGCTGCTTCCGCCTTTCAGTTATCATAAATAATGCTAGGATGAACATAGGTGTATAGACAACTCTTCAAGATCCTGCTTTGAGTATTTTTGTGTGTATATTCGGAAGTGGGATTCCTGGATCATATGGTAATTCTACTTTTAATTTTTTGAAGAACCACTATACCATTTCCCATGGAGTTACCCATAAGTCTGACAGATTTGAGGGCTACTATCCATGCTCATTATTTGATGCAAGAAGCCCTGACACATGGGCCTTATGACCCAGCAGTTCCAATGGTACCTCAAGTGACGAATCAGACAGGGATGCTCTATAGTGCCTCTACTCAGACTAGAGTAGTAATCATAGCTTAAACTATGTTTTTGGAGTTAAAAACCATGTTTTCTGTACCTTTGCTTTCCTTCAGCCTACCAGACTCTCGTGGAGCCAGAATGTTTAACCTTGGAGTACGGAGAGACTATGCTTGCTGAGCTGCCCAGCATGAGCTCAATGTTATCTGATTTAAAAAATCATGAAGCTGGGTGTGCACAATAGCATTCATCCACAAACAAGAAAGGATTTAGTTAGGATCAGGCCTGTGCAGATCTGGAAATCATAAGTAAATGAGACTAACAAAGGGCTCACATTCCTCTAGTCCTTTATCTTCAAGATTCGGTCAGCCACATGCCTAGTGGTTGGGATTGGCTGTTGCCTCAGAATCAGCAGACTAAAACAGATTGCATCCCCTGACCATTTATTGCATCATGTGATTGCTTCTTATAGTTTCTCCTGCATGGGCTTTTCACAGGATGCCTCAGGTCTCCAAAGGGCATGTCCATGAAAGGCAGATAGAAATTTTTTTATGATCTAGCCCCAGATACTATAGAACATCATTTTCACCATTTTCTCTTGGTCAGACAGTTCACAAGCCCCTGCCCAATTTTAAAAGGGGGAAGCAGATACCTCAGCTCTTGATGAAAATGGTGTCAGTTCCATTGTAAGAAAATTGAAGAACATGAAGAAATATATATACACATGCACACACAGAGTCAGTGCCCATTATTGGCAATAGTTATGTCCTATACAGCTGTCCCGGACCCTGAATTAGCAAATACTGAACCATTGCTCCTAGGGAAAATAGAGTTAGTTTCTTGCAAGCCTATAGTCACATATTTTCATCAATTAATACATTAAAAAAAGAAAAATAATAATTAATACATAACCTTGCTTTATTCACATTTTATTTTAAAGACACCTTACTTAACAAATACTGTTGATTCACTGAAATTGAATGCATGGTCAACAGCATATAACTCATGCCTGAATGAAACTTATCTAAAAAGTGTCTTTCCCTATAAGATATATAATAGTAAAACACTAGATAGAAGTTCAGGACTATGCTTGGGGCACATTTAAAACAACAAAATTACCAAGAAAAGCACAAATATTGTGAAAACAAGATCACTACACAGTACACAGATCAAAAGAAAGAAAGAAAGAAAGAAAGAAATTTGTTTACAGTATGAGAGCTAAAATGACAAAGCATGGCATGCCTTCTCTGACTTTATCCAAGAAGGTACATGCTGGATAATTCAAAAATTTTTGCCACTATAAGCATACATATGAATGACCACAAAAGCACTGGGATGATTGATGTTGGAGTTACAAATACATTTTCAAAGTAGATTTATTAACTAATATAGAGTCCTAGAATAATGAGGATTAACCTCAGATATGTATGTCTGCATGTTTAGAAAATATAATCTTTTGCACATCACACTCAGGAGTAGCCCAGAAAACTGTGTTGCGTAAAGTCTTCTCAGCAAGTGTCAGAACTTCTAGCAGTGTGTCCGGTTGTCTGTTCTGCATGTTTTGAAAGATGGAACTTGTAAAGAACAAGATCAAAACATTAATAGTAAGGTGGTAGGACATAAAGCTACATTTATGCACCTCTCAGAATAGATAGTCTTGCTTATGTGCATGCTAAGTTCAACTGCAGAGATGAATAAGTAGGTCGAAATGCTGACCCGTTCTGCAAATGCCAGTCAGCCTTCCACATTAGGCATTCTGGTTCCTGCTATATGGATCTGTAGATGAGTGATCACCAAGACAGGGCAATGGTACACATGGATGCTACAGTTTGGCAACTGAAGAGTGCCCAAATTGCCAAGACTAGAGGCTAAACCTGAGGCTGTGATAGGGCACCATGAGTGGACTAAATAGACAGCTGGGCATATGTCGGTTATACTGGTCCTTCTTCTATCTCAGAATAGGAATAGATACATATTCTGAATATGAATTTTCTTTTCCTGCCCTCAAATCTTTTGCCATCTTCACCACTAAAGGAATGTCATTCACACTGATGTTCTATCACTCAATGTTGCTCCTTAGTAAGGAAAAAAATATATATATAGCAAACTATATTTGACAGTGCACTTATGCCCATAGGATCCACAGTCTTATCATGTATCCCATCACACAGAAGCAGCTGGCTTGCTGAGAAACTAGAATTCTCCATCAGCACCTAAGATAAAATCATGGGAAGCTGGGATATTGCCTTCCAGGATGCGGAATAGGCCAACATATGCTGCCATTTTTCTTTTGGTCGAAATATATGGACCAAGAAGCAAGACTCTGTATGGGGGTCTCTTCTACTAGTATATATATATATATCAACTGCCTTCTACAATCTTATTATCCCTTCTTTACAACCTTGAGCTTGATGAGTTGCAAGTAACTTATACAAAAGCTAATAACTTCCCCTGGCCACTTGTGTCCTTATGTTACTAAGAAAAGAAATAAATTAATATATTAGCTAGCAAAGTTGACTCTGATTTCCAAAGGTCTATTAGTTGTAATCTAGAATGTAGGGGATTTTAGGGTTTTTCCTTAATACTGTTATATTCAATAACAACTTACTAAAGAAAGGTTATGACTAATAGGGATGGGACAAACAAAGACTCAAACCCTGTGATGATACATTTATAAAATGGAAATAATCAAAGTATAATTTTCTCATGGAAGGGTAATGATTAAAATAAGTTAATAGATGCAAGATATTTATAACAGCACTAGAGTATATCATGTACCTATTTTTTGATAATTTTACCCTTATTTTTGTCTCATATCAGTTGAATGTCTAAGGTACCAAGTTAAGTAAAATCCAGTTAAAGAAAAAAAATCATAAATATTATATATTTCTACCAATTTTTACCATTTTTTCCCTCCCAGTGCTTCATCCACTTATTTTCTCACAATGTCTACTACCCACCTGAATATGATCCAGTTTGTCTTCCAATAATTTTCCTCTTTCTTTCCTCTCTTTCATAGATTCCAAAAGGTATTAAATTACATATAAAGCCACGTCTTTCAGGTTGATGTACTTTATGCCCTTCCCCATTCCCATGCACATCCCTTAGAGTCTGCTCTGCCCTTTACTTACATCACTTGGAAGTGGAACACTTGCCCTGCTTCCTGGTTTCTGGTGTGTGCACCATTGTTATTTACCATTGTGGTGAGTATTCATCACCCCAAATCATCCATTTTCAAGTTTTTCCTCATAAGCTCTCTGAGGACAGGAAGACACACACACACAGACACACACACACACATACACACATTTATATTCTGGTAGATATTCCCTAATAGGTTTTCAAAAATGTGAATGAATCAATGAATTAATTAATATGTGAAAGAATGCACCAATGTTCAGCTTGATCATAATCTCCGGTAATTTGTCTGTAAAACTGAATATATTAGAAAGTTGGATAAGGTGGATCAGCTGTGAGGGAAAGCCCTTCTCCATGTTTCTACATAAACGGCTGACCAGTCTGCCTCCTCTCTCATTTGCCTGTTCTGTTGTGTGCCTCTGCATCTGTTATCAGGGACCACTGCAATCTCACCCTATGTGTCTCTCCCCCATGTTTGCCTTCTCATATCACTTACTAATTTCCAATCTTTACTTTCATAACTTTTATAAACAGCAGTTGCTCATGGCTAGTACTTTTAGGTTCTTTCCTATGTTAGGAAGTTCTATATTCTTTTAATTCAGAAAGTGGTTTTGATGTTCTTTGGCCTTTGTAGACACTTTAAAAATGATGGTACAGTGAGTTCAGTGACCCTAATGTGAGGAAGAATGCTCTTGGTTTTTATTTACCTAGAATAAATAAAGATAAAAAAAAAAAAAGAATCAGCATGTGCAGGAAGGTCTGCCTTTGTAATGTTTCCATAGTCATGGCCCAAATTGCATTGAATTAAGGCCAGGGCTTTGATCTTAGACTATTGGTTGGGCTGGAGCAGCAATTCTGTCAAAATGTTCTTCACCTAAAGAGGGTTGATTTGGCTGTGATTCAGGCCATAGCTGAGATTTTGAGAAATAGCAACTTCATTCTCTAGTTTGAATTAAAGCTGTGGGTTTTTTTTTTTTAATTTTAATATATATTGTATCATATCCTCCAAAGCCATTGTCTTGTAGATTTCCCATTTCATATAATCTTTTCTCCATGATCCTGGGCAATGTCACTTGGGTACATACCCTTTGTCTTCTTTCCTCATTTGCACAAACAGATGGAAACCAATTATTTAATATGTTGTGCTCTCCCTTTTACTCTCCAATCCTAAATCCCAATCATCATTCTTAAGAGAACCCTCTTTTTTTTGCTTCATGTTGTTTATCATGAACAAGAAGAAAATGATTGCCTTTGTTCAGAGAAACTGGTTACAGATAAGTTATTATAATTCACAAAAATACCCAATTGTGTTGTTGAATGGCTTCTTATTTATTTCTGTGACTTTATGATGCAGTAGCCAAGGTTTCTAATTAGCAAGTTGATTTGTTGCTTGCAAATGTTTCTGATGTGTCTCTTATTTTCTTGTTTACTTTATGCCTTATGTCTCTTGCTGTCTTTTTTTTTTTCTTTTTTCTTTTTTACAATTAGGACACTAGTTATGAAACAAGTACATCATTTCCAAGACAGTGGTTGAAAGGAAATGTACCTGTCCAAAGTAAATTACTAGTTTCCATGATCCTTCATTCCCATGCCTTATCTCTGACATGTGTACACACACACAAAGTCATTAGTTTAGAATCATTCTAAGAAAGTGAACATTTCTGTGAATCATGAATTGTGATTGTTTGTCATTTCCAGTGAAGAATTATTTAGGGAAAGTATTTTGCTTACATTTAGACTCCTACATAGGTAGGAAGAAATAATCAACTGAAATCTATCTAGGGGCACCTGGGTGGCTCAGAGGGTTGGGCCTCTGCCTTCAGCTCAGGTCATGATCCCAGGGTCCTGGGATCGAGCTTCACATCAGGCTCTCTGCTTGTGGGGAGCCTGCTTTCCCCTTTCTCTCTGCCTGCTTCTCTGCCTACTTGTAATCTCTGTCTCTCTCTCTCTATCAAATAAATAATAAAAATAAAATCTTAAAAGTAAAGTAAAAGAAATCTATTTAGACGTGTCTAGAGCAAATAGGTTGTAAAGATTTTGTGAATTTTAACCTTAAGTAGGCAAGCCCTTTTTGTCAAGATCCTCTCTAGGCAAGACTGGGAAATAGAGTTTGTTTGTTTTTTTCTTCATTTGTTTGTTTGTTTGTTTCTAATTTTAGCAAATCTCTCAGATTTATATTACTTAGCCCCGAATTTTCTGTTGAACTCCAAATTAACAGATCCAACATCATGGCAAACCCTTCACTATATATTGCAAATATTTATAAAATTAGTGTATCCAAAACCAGAATCATTGTGACCTTTTTATTTATTTTTTAATTTTTTTAATGATTTTATTTATTTATTTGGCAGAGGGAGACATCACAAGCAGGCATCGAGGCAGACAGAGAGAGAGAGGGAAGCAGACTCCCTGTTGAGCAGAGAGCCCGATGCGGGGCTCAATCCCAGGACTCTGAGATCATGACCTGAGCCGAAGGCAGAGGCTTAACCCACTGAGCCACCCAGGCATCCCTCATTGTGTTGTTTTTAACCAACCTTATCATACAACTCCCCAGAATATTAAATTTACTGTTATCATAGCCTCAAAATTTAACCAGGTTAGAGGGGAAATTCATCAACTTGGCAAAGAATACCTACAAGAATCCTACAGCTAGTATCACACTTAATAGCGAAAAACCTGAAGCTTTCCAACTACTGTCAAGGACAAGATGGGGTGCCCCTCTCACCACTCCTTTTCAGCATTGTCGTGTAAAATCTGAGTTAATGCAATATGACAATAAAAGGAAGTAAAAGTTATACAAGTTGAGAAAGAAGAGATAAAACTGGCTTTGGTCATAAATATTATTAACATGTATGTAGACAATCCGACACACTAAAACAAAATAAAAAATAAAAAACAAAAACAAACAAATAACAACCAAGAAAAAAACCTCTCCAGAAACAAAAAGGATTATGGCAGGATTGTATGATACAAAGTTAATATACAAAAATTACTTCCTTAAGTATTAGCAATGAACGAGTGGAATTTGAATCTAAAAAATTAAAAACACAACCCCATCTATATTAGCACCACACAAAATGAAATGTTTATGTGTAAATCTAACAAAGTATTTATAGGATCTATATGAGGAAAACTACAAAACCCTGATGAACACAATCAAATAAGAACTAAATAAATAGAGAGACATTCCATGTTCATTGATAGGAAGACTTATTATTCAAGATGTCATTTCTTCCCAAATTGTCCTATACATTCAATGTGAAGCTAATCAAAATCTCCCAGCAAGTAATTTTGTGGATATCAACAGACTGATTCTAAAATTTATATGGAGAGGCAGAAGAACCAGAATAGCTTTCTTCTTCAATATTGAAGAAGAAAGATGGAAGACTAATATTACCAGACCTCAAGACGTACTAGAAAGCTACAGCAATCAAGACAGTGAGGTATTGATGAAAGAATAGACAAATAGATCAGTGTAACTGAAAGGAGAGACCATATGTAGACCTACATGAATATAGTCAACTAATCTTTGATAAAAGAGCAAAAAGAAGACAATAGAGCAAAAATTCTATTTTCAATAGATGGTATTGGAAAAACTGGACATACGTATGCAATTAACTTATCTGTTTTAACTCTTTATGATTTCAATTACCATCAGGATTAACTTCCAAAGTTCAAACTCCCAAGTAGGGCACTATATCAAAGATTTTACATCATCTGCACCTGCTATTGTATAATCTATCTTTGACACATCCAAACTTGAATTTTGTCCATCTATGCTTTGTTCATGCTGATCTGTCCCTCATTTGACATTCCATGCTATAACATCTCTGTATGGTTTCATGCTTACTCACCTCTAACTATCAAAGCATGTGTGGAATTGTGCTAGATTTTACTAGAAGTAAGCATAGTCTTGAATAATAATGGTTGCCAGAAGTTAGTCTGTGGCACACAGGAAGACTTTACAATTGTTGGTAACACTTTTAAAGTGATTACAGGAATGAGGTTATCAATATTTAAAATGTAATTACTGAATTTCCTTAGTCTAACTGGTTGTGTTTTGTTGTTATTGTTGTTGTTGTTGTTATTGTTGTTGAGTCTTTAGGGTTTTCTACATTTCTGATTATGTGATAGGTAAACAGAGGCCTTCCAGGACTGTATTGAATAGAAGTGTTGAGAGTGAGCGTATTTTCCTTATACCAGACCTTAGAGTTTTCTATTAATTATAATAATAATTCCCATTAATTATAATATTAGCTGTGGGCTTTTAACGAATGACCTTAATTATGTTGAGGTAAGTTCTTGGTATAATTATTTTATTGAGAGTTTCTTATCATGTTTGGATGCTGAACTTTCTCAAATGCTTTTTTTTGTGTGCTTCTTTTGAATGATCATGTTGTTTTTAATCTTTCATTTTGCTAATGTGCTATCACATTTATTTGTATACATTGAACTATATGTGCATCCTTGGGATAAATCTCACTTACCTGATATATATAATTATTTAATGTGCTATTGGATTTGGCTTCTAGATTATTATTGTAGATTTTGCATCTATATTAGTTAAGGATATTGGCTTGTAGTATTCTTTTGTTTTGATAATTTTGCGTGGCTTTGATATCAGGGTGATGTTAGCCTTATAAAATGATTTTGGAAGTATTCTATTTTCTATTTTTTTGGAAGAGTATAAGGTCTATTTAGTATTAATTCTTTAACGACTGGTGAAATTCACTTGTGAAGTCATCTGCTTTAAGCTTTTTTGGTTAGGAGGGTTTTTATTATTAATTCATCTCTTTATTTGTTATTGGTCTATTAAAACTTTCTATTTCTCCTTGGTTCATCCTTTGTAAGAAGTATGCTTCTAAGAATATGTCCAGTTTGTTGGCATATAGTCATTTATTACAGTCTCTTATGATCCCTTTTGTTTCTGAGTAATGTCTTTGCTTTTATTTCTGATTTTATTTATTTGAGTATCATCTCCTTTTTCTTAGTTTGTCTAGCTAAAGTTTGTCAATGTTGCTTATATTTTCAAAAAGTTATTTGTTTTGTGTGTTTTTTTAAAATATCATTGTTCTATCCTTTACTTCATTTATTTTTATTGTGGCCTTTGGTGGCATTTCTGTACACTAAAAATGAATCATCTAAAAATGAAATTAAGAAAACAATCCCGTTTACAAAAGAATGAGATACTTAGAAAAAAATCCCACAAAAAACAAAAAACAAACAACAACAACAACAACAAACTCAACCAGAGGGTTAAAAGATATATGCACACAATATGTATGCACTGTTGCTCATGATGATATTTCTCATGATGAAAGAAATTAAAGAAGTGACAGAAAATGGAAGATATCCTGTGATCATGGATTAGAAGAATTAATATTAAGCTGTCTCAACTGGGGCACCTGCGTGGCTCAGTGGGTTAAAGACTCTGCCTTCGGCTCAGGTCATGATCTAGGGTCTTGGGATGGAGCCCTGCATTGGGCTCCCTGCTCAGTGGTGAGCCTGCTTCCCCCTCTCTCTCTGCCTGCCCCTCTATGTACTTGTGATCTCTCTGTCAAATAAATAAATAAAATCTTTTAAAAAATGTCTCTACTACCCAAATGATCTGCAGATTCAATGCAATCTCTATCAAAATCCCAATGTCATTCTTTATAGAGATAGAAAAAACAATCCAAAGAGTATATGGAACAACAAAAGACTACAAAGAGTCAAAAAAATCTCGAGTAAGAAGAATAAACCTCGAGTTAATACTCTTTCTTGTTTCAGAATATATTACAAAGTTGTAATAATCAAAATAGCATGGTACTGGCATAGAAACAGACACATAGACCAATTGAACATAATGGACATTCTAGAAATAAATCCATACATTTACAGAACTGATATTCCTCAAGGGTTCCAAGAACACAACATGGAAAAAATATTTTTGTCATTTTTTTCAATAAATAGTGTTAAATGTTGTAGATAATCACTTGCAGAATAATTACATTGGACCCTTATATCACACCATACTATAAAAATCAATTCAAAATGGATCCAATATTTAAATGTAAGATCTGAGATCCTTAAATGTAAAATTACTAGAAAAAACATAGGGGAGAAGATTTTTGACATTGATTTTGACAATTGTCATGACAATAAAAGCACAGGTGACAAAAGCAAAACCAGACATGTGAGATTGCATCAAACTAAAAAGCTTATGTATAACAAAGGAAATACCAACAGAGTGAGAAAGCATCCTACATGATGGAGGAAATATTTGAACACCATATACCTGATAAGGAGTCATGTCCAAAATATATAAGGAACTCATACAGCTTAACTCTAAAAGAAACAACCAACCAATTAAGAGAAATGGGTCAAAGGCCTAAATAGACATTTTTTCACAAGAAGACATACAAATAGCCAACAAGTACATGAAAAGATGCTCAACATCACTAATCATCAAGGAAATGTAAATGAAAACCATAACTATCTATCACATCATACTGTTGTAATGTCTATTATCAAAAAGAAAAATGTTAAAAGTATTGGTGAGAGTGTAGAGAAAGGGAACTCTTGTACACAGTTGGTGGGAGTATAAATTGGCAAAACCATTACAAAAAACAGTATGGAGTTTCCTCAAAAACTTAAAATTAGAACTGCTACATGATCCAGCAATTATATATATATATATATATATATATATATATATAATTAAATATGCATCTCAAATTCTTGTGTTAATTGTAGAATTATTTACAGTAGCCAAGATATGGGAATATATATATATATATATATATATATATATATAATTAGTTATATATTCATCCTTAAAAAAAAAAAAAGGAAATCTTGCCATTTGCAACAATGTGGATCAATGTGGATGGAACTAGAGCCTCTAATGCTGAGTGAAATAAATAAATCAGAGAAAGACAAATACCATATGATCTCACTCATATGTGGAATTGAAGAAATAAAATAAATGAGCAAAGAAAAAAGAAAGAGAGAAAAACCAAAAAGCAGACTCTTAACTTTTGGTTATTAGAGGGAAGGTGGGGGTGGGTGTGTGAAATATAGATGTGGATGGAAGAGTACATTTCTCATAATGAAAAAAAAAAAAAAAAGAAATGAAAGAAACAGAAAAGAAAAGAAAAAAGTTTACTTAACCACTCAAATGAAATAACATATTTGCTAAAAAAAAAAAAAAAAAAAAGGAAACCATGTCATCTGCATAAACATGGATGGACCTGGAGGACATTATGGTAGGAGAAATCTGCCAGACACAGCAACACAATTACTGTATGATCTCACTTACATGTGATATTTAAAATACTCAGACTCACAGAAGCAAAGAGTAGAATGCTAGCTGCCGGGGTAGCAGGGAGGGGAAGGAGAAGAAACTTAGATGTTGGTCAAAGGGTACAATGTTTTAGTTACAGAAGATAAATGAGGTCTAGAGATCTAATTTATAGCATAGTGGTAATACTTAACATTATTGTGTTTTATACTTGAAATTTGTTTAAGAGGATAGACTTTTAACTTGAATCTGCTCAACTCATGCAGACAAATGGTAACTATGTAGAGGTGTTAATGTGTCATTTACTTTGGTTGCAGCGCCATTTTCACAATGTATGCATATATCAAAAATCAAGTTATATACTTTAAATATATAAATTTTTTTATGTCAGAAATCTCAATAAAGTTGTTAAAATGTAATTACTGTCAAATAATCATGTCCCTTAGTATCTATAATTCTGTCATACACAGTTACACACACATATTATTTGATACTTAACTTCATAGTGTTGATTGATCTTTGAACAGACACTTTACTGCCTTGATAATACTTACTTCCTTTTATAAATATGAATTATGGGTGGGGGATGGAATAAATGGGTGATGGATATTAAGTAGGGTACTTGTGAAGAGCACTGGGTATTATATGTAAGTGATGCATCATTAAATTGTCCTTCTGAAACTAATATTACACTATATATTAACTAACTATAAATTCAATAAAAACTTGAAACAAACAAAAATAAATAAACACAAATCACTCCTTTGTTCTGGTCCTAAAGATCTCTTACCTTTAAGAGCAAGTTGTCACCTTGTGTACATGACAGTTAAAAACAAACTAACCTCCATAAATCATCCGATTTTTTTTTCAGCACAACAATGACATTGCCCAAAAATTGAGTTATACATTTGTCAAGTTTTGTGATATATTTGAGAAAAATTAAATTTAACGTTTTCCTTAGAACATAGGTGGAAACTCTGCTTTAAGTAACAGCTCCTCAACAATTTATTATTTTCCTGTGTCTTTTTCTTTTTTATTCACATTCTAAACTCCTTGAAGATGTGAATAAGCTTAGAAGCTAAAGTACACCTTTTTTGACAATCAGACCTAATAAAACTAAGTTGCAAAACTCTACTATATAAGTATCTTCACTTACAAGGAAAGACAGCTGTAATCAAGTCCCACATTGGCTGTTTGATCTCAATGTATTCTCGTCACAAGAGGAGTCCTAGATTTCTTCACCTATAAATTGAAGTACATGGATTCAATTAGATGGGTTCTTTCAATAAGTTTAGAGTGAGTTGAGAAAGAGCCATTTTAAGGTGTGGCTTAGCAAACTGGGGTCAGTACTAACTTAGGGAGAGAAGTGGCAGGCAGTTTCATCAATATTCCTTCAGAGACTGAAAGAAAATGTGGCAAAGTTACAGTCAAAGAGGTCCATTGCACTATGAATTAACATATTAGGACGAGTAGAGGGAATACATTCAATGTAAAACCTATGACTAGTAGCCAGAACACCATATTGAAGGATGCTTAGTAGCCTAATTGTGGCAGCAGGTGTGTGGCCTTATAAAAGACAAAAATAGGTAGTTTCCAAACTTCTATATAAGATTTAAAGCTTTATTTATAAACTTCTTTTGAAAAAGCAGATATACACAGTTTATAAAAATAAAGAACAGCCCCAGGTATGAGTCTCTTATTAATAGTTTGCATGAGTCACATCCATCTCATAAAATCATAACATTGTCATTGCGATGCTAATATAGAAATTCTTTAAAGTCTTCCAGTTAATTTTCATATGTAATTGGCAGCTCATTATAAATGATGAAAGCATGATTATGAAAACAAATCTAAAAGAAAGGACAAAGTCTCCACTGGTAAATTATTGCTAAGTGTATATTTTGTTTCATATTCTGGACTTATTATTATGGAAATAAGTTATTTTTTCTTCAAGAACCCACTCTAAGAAATCAGAATATGAGATGCAACACACATTCAAGAAAAATTATAACCAGTGTATCATGGTCAAGTAGAAAGTCAAAGCCTCAATTTCAATTTACAACCATGTCAAGTCTTGGATATAATAATTCTGTTATATTTATCCAGAAAACTAGAATTCCAGTTCAACAGTAAATTGTGTTGAATTTTACTGTCAGAATTAAAAATGTCTACTGAGTCTAATGGTCTACTGACTTCCCCATGAAGCTTTCTAAGATATTTCTGTTAACTTAAAAGTCTGTATGATTCATTATATCAATAAATTACTTCTGCATTCATTCATTTAATTTACATTTGTTATATGCTTATGACTCAAAATCCTATAACAAGCAAAAATTAAAAATAAGATTTAATAACTTCAGGATTGCTTCACTAATATGTAAATAGCTCATAAAATGAAAAAGAAGATTAAACACCAGATTGAGAAATGGGCAATATAGGAACAAATAGTTTACAGAAGAATAAATGCATTTACTGTTGAACATAACTGCTTTTGGTTTTATTTTGTGAATATTAAGAAAATGCAAATTAAAAGTACATAGAGAAGCTTTATATTTGGTAATGTGGAATATCTTCTAGTGGATTACTTATCAGGCAGATAACTATACACTCTCAAAACATGAAACAGCAACTAACCAAAGGCACTAAGGGGTGACCAAAACAAGCAGAATCAAGAGGAGGTCCTAACTTGGAAAGAGGGACAATTATTTCTAGAATTTTTGTACTACAGGTAGTGTCTACTGGGGACATGAGGAACAGCTAGAATTTAGAGAGAAATTTAAAGTTCTTTTTAAGAAAGTCTGAGGGCAGAGTTCTAGGCACCACAACAGCTGGAAAGTATGCAGAAATATTACAGAAATGAGAAAGCTAGAGAAATGATGCTATGAATTCTGAGCAATCTTTGCCCAAATCTTTGCCTGACTCTCACAGCTACTCATTTGTTTAGCAGATTCTAAATGCCCCAGCTAAGTTTAAAATACATGTTTCAGCTACTGCTCATTATAGTAGTGAAGACATTGGAATTTCAGTTTCGCCAAGTCAACTATCTATTAGAGAAAGAAACAAAACAAAACACAAATAATACTGTTGAAAAGAACAGAATAAAATCTAAAATACATAATTCACAAAGTCCAGGACACAGTTTTAAATTATCCAATTTATTAGCTATATTAGAAAAAACAAGCAAACAAACACACAAACAAACAAATAAATGACTGCTATGTAAGTGACAAAACAAGAAATAAGGATGAACCCAGAAATGACTCAGAAGAAGGAATTAGTACATGATTTGAAAACAGCTATTATAACTCTTCTCAAAATAGGAAATGGTGAATTAGCAAGTAATAAATATTAGTAGAAAACTGAATCTATTAAAAAAAAAAGCTTAAATTGAATTTCTTTAAAAAAGAAGAGCTACATCTGAAAATTTTATATAAAGAAAAACGATACCGTTCGCATGAGGTTATCAACAGATGGAAAATGAAAGAAGAAAGAATTTGCAAACTTGAAGATATATCAATAGAAATTATCCAGTCAGAAGAACTTAGAGCAAGTGCAATAGTTTTAAAAGTTTCAGTGACATGTGGAACAGTATCGAAAGTCTAATAGATGTGTAATTGGAGTCCTAGGAAGAAAGGAGGTAAGAATGAGTAAGAACATTTTTTTTTTTTTTTTAAAGAACGAATGCTCCCAAATTTTCTCAATTTAGTAATGAAGCCTAAGGACGTTAAATTCAAAGCCAAGAATGACAGAGTTATATTGTTAAAGATGAGAGTTCAATTTTACAAGGATTGAGAAAAGAGTGAACTTTTCCATAGAGATAAGTTGTGTGAATGGTTATGACTTCTCATCAGAAAACAGTCCAGAGAGATCAAAACTGCAGTCTAAAATGGCACAAGGAAAAATTCTCTCAATGTGGGAAAAAAAGTCAATATTTTTTAATAACAAAAGCAAGATAAAGACATAACCAATAAATGAAAAAGAGGGAATTAGGCACCAGCAGACCTACACTATTTGAAATACTAAAGAAAACTTTTCTGCCTGAAAAGAAATATCCCAAAGGGAATCTCAGATTGTCAGAAGAAATTAGTGCCCTGTCAAAGGTAGATAGGTTGTGGTTCAACACAAAAGGGTTTTCTATCAATCTTTTCAAAATACAAAGTAGAAACCAAAATAATAACATTGTCTTGTGGATTTATATTGTATGTATGTGTAATTCATATGAGATGTTTAGTGTAAAGGAGAGGGAGGGCAGTAAACCCACCTTTTTATCGCATGGCTCTTATATTTTACCTGTCTTGTTTCAGTATTATCCCTGATGTTGTAGTCCTTTGGCCAGCCACTTAAAATGCAAAGAGTTTTTTTTTTTTTTTTTTTAAGATTTTATTTATTTATTTGTCAGAGAGAGAGCGAGCGTGAGCGAGCACAGGCAGAGTCAGAGGGAGAAGCAGGCTCCCTGCGGAGCAAGGAGCCCGATGTGGGACTTGATCCCATGATGCTGGGATCGTTACCTGAGCTGAAGGCAGCTGCTTAACCAACTGTGCCACCCAGGCGTCCCAAAATGCAGAGTTTTAACCAAAAAAGAAACTGATAAACTAAAATGATATTCTAAAACAATACTGAAATAACTGAAAGTAAGTTTTTAAAGGAAAATATAGAAGCCCCCTAAATATTTGGCAATTTAGTGTGTTCATAAGTATTCCATGGATCAAAGAAAGATCATGACATTTTATTTTATTTATTTTTTTTTTTTTTAAAGATTTTATTTATTTATTTGACAGAGAGAAATCACAAGTAGTCGGAGAGGCAGGCAGAGAGAGAGGGAAGCAGGCTCCTGGCTGAGCAGAGAGCCCGATGCGGGACTCGATCCCAGGACCCTGAGATCATGACCTGAGCCGAAGGCAGCGGCTTAACCCACTGAGCCACCCAGGCGTCCCGATCATGACATTTTAAAATACTTTAAATTCAGTGATACTAAAACTAAAATATAAAACTTATAGAATGTAAATAAATCAGTGCTCAGTGGAAAAACTACAGGTTTTATGGCAATATTATGAAAAACAAACTATAAAAGTTAACCATAAGATTCCTCTCTGAGAGTCTACATAAAGGTGAGCAAAGTGAGTACAAAGTAAGTGGGACAGAGGAATTAATGAAGATAGAAGCAGGAAGAAGTGATGCAGAACTTAAATAATGAAGGTATTGAAGAATGCCAAATTTTCAAAATAATAGAGAAGAGAGTGCTTTGTATCTTGTTTTATGAGGAAAGCATAAGCCTTAAACCAAAACTTGACAAAGAAACTACACACACACACATACACACACACACAGTTATAGACTATATTCTACATGAATATATATGCAAAAATTCCTAACAAGATATCTGCAAATCAAATCTTGCTATGTATGCTTATCACTGAAGATAAAAATAGACTCTTCCTATTCAGAAAATTGGCCATTAAAAAGAAAATATTAAACATTTATCACACTTCCCTTTGATAAATGCAAATTTCAGTAAAATAACCCCAGTTGATGAGGGTTGGTTCTTTACACAACAATTACTGTAATAAAAGCAGAAGGAATTATAAACTGAGAAAAATCACCTTATTGCCATTTTGCCTCCCAGGCAACAGATATAAATGGATGAAACTGTTAGAGGAAATATTTATTAAAAATAAAAATACCTATCTTGTCAATGGAGACATCTTTCAGTCTCCTTCTGAGATTCTGAGACCAGTAATGAATTTTAACAACTAAAAATGGACTAGCAAAATGTTTTATGACTGCTGATGTTTGTATGTAACACAGGACATGAAGTATTCTTGCTAAAAAACTTAAACTTGACTCAAATTAGTAATTTAATACTAATTTATTTTTTTACAAGAAAAATAAAGGACAGAGAGCTAAATTAAATATCACTTTGAAATAGTAAACATACCAGTATAGAATAAGGAACAGTACATAGAAAAGATCTAGATTTTTCAGAAAGCAATTCAGTGATTAAAAACAGATACATATATTAAAAATTGGGAGAAGAGTTTATATTAAAATTTTAACATAAATATTTATTTTTTAAAATGCACTACGTAGAAACTGTTCAGATCCTAACTGTTAAAAAAAAAAAAAAGGCAAAAGCAAATTAAAAAAAAACCCACATTTTAGACTATTGGGAAAATTTGAATACAGCCTGGCTATTAGAAAAAAGCAAATAATCATCATAAATTTCTTGGGTGTTATGTAAGAAAATGTTCAGAAACCTTAGAGATTTATGGTAACACATGAGATTTGTGATTACACAAATCACATGATATCTGGTTCTTTTCCTTAATAATAAAACATGTAAAATAAATAAGTAAAGACAGGAGATTAAGAAGCAAATATACTAAAATGTTTATAATTTCTATATCTAGCTGATGGTTACATAGAGATGGATTAATATACTCCTCTTTACTTTTGTGAATGCCTAAAACTACTCCCAATTAAGAAATACATCTAAACACACACAAACACATACTTCTGAAACTTAGACTCCTCTGTATGCATATCGAGTCAAAATTAATTTGACATTGAATTTCACATATTGAAAAGCTTGTCGATTTAAGTTTTCTCTAATACCAGCAAACAACAATTAGGAAAAAATTGCTAAAATTTTTGAGAATTCTTCAAACTACATATTTTATACTTTTTTATTAAATTGAGAAAACATTCTTTAGACAAAACATTTTTATTAATTTTAAACTGAATGATGAATGTAATTAGGAAGAAAATGACTCCTCTAAAGTTTGCTTTTGTTCTGACCCTGCCCATATTAGCAAGAGGACTTGAAACTATGTCTGTTTTAATCTGCTAAATAGGTTATTCATTATTTGCTTAATAAGTCACAAATCTTCTAACATGAATCAGATGAGGATGTAATTAAAATGCTTTCCTAGACCACCAGTCAAACCATATAAGTCATTGTGCCTGCAGCCTCATTTGAATGCCCTTCGCTCTAACCTATGAAATTTAATTTTACCATCTTTTGTGTTTCACTGACACTGCCGTTCACCCAGCCCAAGTCATGTTCAGAGGTCTTTAGAAGAAAGCTCGCCGCTTCTGATACTACACATGTTCCATCCCTGCCCAGAAATCCAGAAATGTGGGTAAGGTTAAGGAGGAAGGCCCAAAACCAACCATCCAACCCCAATAAACAACCAAAAAACCTTTCTTAAATTCTACCTGTGAGTGAGATTTTGTGATATCTCTTTCTCTGATTTATTTTGCTTAGCATGATGCTCTCTAGCTCCACTCCTGTCATTGCAAATGGCCAGATTTCATTCTTTGTTATGACTTAATAATATCCCATGAGAGAGAGAGAGAGAGAGAGAAACCAGAAAAGAGACTCTTATTTACAGAGAACAAATTGATGGTTACCAAAGATGGAGAGATGAGAGAAATAGGTGATGGGGATTAAGGGGGGCCCTTAATAATGAGCACTGGGTGATGTATGGAAGTGCTGAGTCACTATATTATACACCTGAAACTAATACACCACTGAATGTTAACTAACTGATATTTAAATAAAAACTTAAAAAAAAATAAAACCACTTCTCACAGGTGTTGATGCACCAAGAGACTGGACATAGCAGGAGCTCCCTGCTACCCTTAGGGCTGAGGGATCAAGGGGAGGAGATACTGTTATAGAGTCCCATGAGAATTGAGGCCAGGAGAACAGCTAGTTGCCCAGCAGACTTGTGTAAGCAATAGCTGTCAAAGGACATTCCTTTGCCAGAGAATACGCCAAATTAGGAGGTATCAGAGAAGAAACACACTCACCACTGATTTTTTAAGTCCTTCCAGTGATGGAACCCAAACAGAAATGAAAGAAAAGAGTCAAAATGAAGCAAACAAGAGTGGAAAGCAAAGTGGCAATACCAGCAGTACATGCTTCCTCATGATCCTGATGTAATTAAATGCCGTCAGCCTAAGACTACTGGTCCCTTTTGTTCATGAACTCAGGAGTATATAGGCTTTTTTTTTCTCTTTCTTTTCCCCTTCTATCACCCTCTCTTTCAATCCTATGGGAAGAAACAAACAAAAAGTTCTTTAACAGTAAATTCTTTAACTAGGTACTGCAAGATTGTGGGGCAAACTCTCACTATTTTTTTACTTCTCTACTCCTAATAATTAAAGTTACATATGGTAGGATTCATAAGTATTTGTTGAACAATGAATTAATGGATTAGGCATTTTGCCCATAAAACCTAAAGCCATTATCAGAATTGCATAACTAGAAAAAATATTTTGAGAGAATTGTTGTCAAGCTGTTTAAAATGCTTTGAGAATATTTTATTTAAATTTAGAAAATAAATGCAAAGACTCATTGGCAAACCACATGATAGCAGTGTCCAAGTAAAACTAAAGTCAGGGAAACAGATTCTCTTGTCTGCTTTTTAAATAAAGAATGAAGAACAAAATTCCAGCCCTTAACCAATAAGATAAAAAGAACTCCTTCAAGTCAGTATTAATTTCAAATAAAAGAGAGAGATGAATAGAGTTTAAAATTAACAGTTGGATATGGGTACATGCATGTAGAAAGTCAACAAAGAAAATGTCAAACCCTAAGAAAGAAAGGAGACTAAAACCCAAATAAGGCATAGTTCTAGGGCTAATTTCTATAATGTACTTTATTAGCTTGTCTTTTGGTTATTGTGTCTAAACATTTTTGAAGTATGTTGCAACTTTAAAGAATGATAGAATCTATTTGTTAAGTAAAATAATGCTAGCTGCTATAACAAACAATACTCCAAACTATATTATTTTAGCTTAACAAAGATTTATTTCTTTCTCAGGCACATTTTGATGTGGGTATACCTGGTTGGGCACATCTCGTCTGCAGCTTTCCTTCAGTTGGTGGTCAAGGCCTTTTCTGTCATGCGGCTTCATGATCTCAGCATCTCCCTCATCCTGCTCTGTGGACATGGGCTGGAAGGAGAGCGTATGGAGAATCTTGTATAACAACTGAGGAGGCAAATTTGGAAATGTCAGACATCTTCCACTGCATTTAATGCAATGAGCCTTTATTCATATAGGTTGAGAAGCTGTGATTTTTTGTGTATCTAGGTTAGAAAATTAAACTACATGGGGAAAACAAAGCAATGATTCTGCCACTGAAGGCAATTTTGTCTAATAGTTCTACTGATTCCTCCTTTTAGGTGTTCTGCAAGTGTATAGCCATTTTTTAGTTCACCTATTTCCCTAAAAGAGATAGGTGGACATTTACACAAATGTCTCTTTTTTTATTGATACCTATAATTTAAAAAAAATGTTCTCTGTATCAAATCAATATGGATTTTATTCTAATTGTGTTCAGGGGATAGATAGCATATACCCTGCACTATTTTTGAATCCTTATACAGATACATGTTATATAAGAGAAGATTTGCCAGAACACCTTGTTCATGTATGCTATTACCAGGTTTCACTTTACCTCTATTTTTACCTACTCATGGCTTCCCAAAAGTAACTCACTCTGCTTTGCTCTTTTGTATAGGGGTTGGTTTTATCCTGATACTTGAATCACTCTGTATAAGAATTTGAGTAAAATCAGTTTAGATTTTTGGGAGTTGTTTTTTTCACTAAAGATCTAAAAGCAACATGACTGGGGCACCTGCGTGGCTCAGTTGGTTAAGCCCCCAACTTGATTTTAGCTCAGGTCATAATCTCAGGGTTGCGGGGCTGCAACAGTTTCCATGATGAGTGAGGAGTCTGCTTGAAATTCTCTCTCCCTCCTCCTCTGCCCCTCCCCACTCACATGCACATGCTGTCTCTCGAAATTAATTAATTAATGCATGCAATATACTTGCTTACTCTATGTGTATATATATGTGTGTGTGTATACACACACACACACACACACACACACACACACATATATATCCAAAACTGCTGAACATAAACTTTTTTTAGAAGTTAAAACAGTTAAAAAACTGTCTTAACCCATGGCATTCAATCAAGAGGAAATTTTCAATCGCATCTAAACAAGTATTTCCCCGGTCAGCATTATGTGCAGGTTCATTATAAGTTGGAGTAGCTATTTTTCACTGCCTCTGGTATATTTCAGGATTATTTACCATCTTGTTTGGATCATCACATAGGAGGGTTGGAATAGACATTGGAGAAACTGTAGCACAGCCCTCTCAATACATAGGAAAGGGAAGACCACCGGCAGAGTTAGACTGAGCCAGATTTGCAGTATAAATCTGCACACCTCTGTATCAGAGAACTGTTGACATGGCTGGAAGTCCAAACATAAAAACCTGGTTACAGAATTGTGGTGGCTAACAACAGTGATGACAATACAAATGTCTTCCCACAGCATCTTCTGCTCTGTTCTGCTCACATTGGTTATCTTGAAATTTTCTGGATGTGTAATTTTCATTTTCATCTTGCTTTAATATGTCCTCTTTCTGCACCCTGAGAGCTACTGGCACAAATAATCTTGAGTTTTCCTGCAGGCATTGAGTTTTTCCTGAATGCAAGTCACCTGCATTGTGTTGTTTCTACTCTATGACCCTCAAACATTTTGATCCTCTTCTTCCCTCTCTTCCTCCCTCCTTCTCTTTCTGTCTCTCTCCCTTCCACCCCCTCTCTACCCAAACACACATACTGGAATGATACTGTGTGTATAATTTTCTGACTGTGTTTTTTCACTTAATATTATATCATAAATTTCACCCTTAGACATTGGAGAACAAAGCATGGTAGAGTAGTTAATATCTAAAGATTGTGAATTAGAAGTACCAAGCTTGATTTCTGACTTGGTTGTTTATTGACTCTTTAGTTATTAGGCAAATTTTTAAGTGTCCTAAAGTTCAGTCTCTTAATATAAAGCAGAACAAATAACACTTTGTCCTCGTGTTTTAGAGAGAAGTAAATGACATAATTTCTCTAAAGCAGCGTAGCCATGATTGACAACTACAACTGGAGAGTGTTCAATTAAATTTGAATTTCAGATGAACAACCAATATTTTTTTAGTATATGCATTTTATTAGTTTCCTAGGGCTGACATAACAAGTTACCACAACTGGGTGGGTTGAAACAATATAAATCTTTTCTCACAGTTGAGAATACCAGAACTCTGAAATCACGTTGTCAGTAGGTTGGGTTTTCAGAGATCTATCTCTGGTGGAGAGTCTGTTCTGGCCTCCCTCCTGGTTCCAGGTGGCTGCTGCCAAGCCTTGCATTCCTTGGCTTGGAGGTGTGTTGCCTGACCTCTGTCTTCACCTTCATATTGCCTTCTTTCCTCCTCTATACCGACACCTGCGATTGGATTGAGAGTCCACATGAAATCCACGATGGTCTCATTTCAAGATCTTTAACTTAATTACATCTGCGAAGAGCCTTTTTCCAGTAATATCACTTTAAAAATTCTGGAGATTAAGACTTAAGACATATTTATCTTTCTTAGGGTCACTATTCCTGCCACTAAATGTATGTATCAAATATTGAATGACACTTATGCATATGAAAATGTATCTGTTGCTTATCTGGAATGGAAATTTAACCAGACTTCCTATATTTTCTAGAGTAACCCCAAATCTAATGTTCTGAACTCAATACCTGACACATGGTAGTAGCTAAAATGAATGAACGAATAAATAACTATAGGTAGCCTTTTCAATTTTCTCTGCAGAATTTGTTCCAATAGCTTCTCACTGCATAGTATCCACATATGTTAACTAAAATGAATAGGGCTGATATCACACTCTTCTGGCATTTTCATGTTAATGTTTTAGAAAACACTTAAATGAAATTTAACATTTGGGTCATTCATTTTCATGTTGAAAACGTTGGACTGCAACTTCTAATTGCTGGCATTAACTACCCTGCTTCAATATGCATAGAAAGTCCTTGCCTTTGAATATCTTATACTTTAGTGAGAAAATATGCAAATATCTTTTAAAATGCTTAGAATTCTATTTAATCACTCATTCATTCACACTTCAATATGATAAATAATTAAAAGCTATAAAAAATAATTCAGGCAAAGAAACTAAAATTTGGGAATGAGGTGAGGATATTATCATATCTCCTTATAGAATACTTCCTAAACTGTTAATATTGTTATTAAGAATAAAACAAGAGAGAGAACACATAAGCAACAGAAAGTTCTTGATGCTCAAGCTATTTTCCATAAGTCTTAAAAATATTTCTGTCATTTTCCAGTTTTCTTCTTTGTCAGGATCTTTGACAAAACTTAACTAGGACGTGTTACATAAGGTGATGTTCTTAAATTCTTATATAACCAGCCATCCCACGGTTGCTAGCCTCTTTCTAATCCAGAACTTTAATTCTTATGTTACCATTTTTACAATGAACTAAAACTTGTAACTCACTTCCCTCAGATCCTGTTAAAATGGTAACTAATTTATATTTTTCCTGACTAACAAAATGTGTGATACCTTTCTTATTTTTTTCCTCTGCGGCTGGTTTATAGACTCATTATTCGGATGCCAAAGTATCACCTTTATTCTCTTGTACAACTGGAGTTTTAATTTAAAACCTCTCTGTATGGATGTGCATGTTTTATGTCAAAACATTAAAGAGAGACAGCTGGTGGTGAGGCAAAAGGAGTTCAGATGGGGTGAAACGAATAGATTTGTACAAAATAATTTATCATATGTTTAATAACGTGGCCAAAGAATAAAAGTTGAATTCATATAAATAAGAAATCACATTTTTCTGTTATTTAGATACCTGAATCTTAAAACATCTTAATCCCAAATGAAAAAATATATATATATGCAATGTTTCCTAGTACATATTGCATATATAACTATAACTATATAGCTATAACTATGTATATATATGATTATATTATATGCTATATGAATGGGGTTTCCAGGTTCACAGAGGTTTTTATGTTGAATAGTTAACAATTCTCTTGAACTAATCCGCCATTCCCAACTCAATGTAAGGAGTGACTGAAGCTCACACATATTCAGGTCTTACCAAAAAGCTGTCATTTTCCATAATCCCAGGTTGAGAGTGAGCAAATAAATAGAAAGTAAAGAGAGAGAAAATACACACATTTTAGGCTTTGATTTAAATGTTCTCCTTGCATTCACTAAAACAAAATAATAATGTAATATAAAATGTGATAAAAATTTTAATTTCTCTGGTGAGAGAGCATTTTCATTTTTCCCACATGCTTCAAAGTCCTGCTGAAATGCCATCTTTTAGGGACTGTCTCCTGTACTCCCTTAACCAAATCATTCATTGCCTGTCCTTGGGCACCATGGTGCTGTTCATATGCCTTTTTTCTGACTCTCATCCACTCTATTAGTTGAACCTGTCTTCCTCCCTGAGCGGACCTGACAATCCTCTGGAACTGTGTATTTTTTACCTGTGTTTCCCCAGTGCTTAACCTAGTGCCTGTATTCAGTGGCTTCTCAGGTAATCATGAGGTGGTTAAAAATTGTTATCCCTATATGCCTTCTTCAATTATTTGTTTGATAAAATCGCCATTCAGAGATAACATAAGTGTGTCTATCCCACCACTGACCGGATGCTGGCACACAGCCTCAGGTGAAGGTCTTCGGGAAAGATGTGAAAAACCTCAGATCAATGGATCCACAGGTTAGACCACTAGCGTCAGATGAATTTTATCTAAATCCAGGCAACAAGTGCTGTGTCTCATTTTGGAAAATTATCTTTCCAGTGGAAGCAAGGGGCAAAGATCAGAAGCAAGATGATCTCAGAGTCAATCCAACTTTCTTATGAGAATAGCAATCTAAAGTAAAGTCAGGGGGATAGGAGGTAGGTAATGACTTCTCCATGAATAGATATATAGATTTTTTTTTCTTTAACAGTTTTATCAGGTACAATTGACAGACAATAAACTACAAATATATAACCTGTACAATTTGGTAAGATTTGACATCTGTGGGGGCACCTGGGTGGCTCAGTCAGCTAAGTGTCGGACTCTTGGTTTCGGCTCAGGTCATGATCTCAGAGGAGTGAGACTGAGTTCGGTGTTGGACTCTGCACTCAGCAGCTAGTCTATCTGGGATTCTCTCACTCTCCCTCTTCCTCTGCCTCCCCTTCCTCTCCCTGCACTCTCTGCATCTCTAAAAGAAATAAATAAAAATCTTTTAATAAAAATTTTGACATACATATATGCTTGTGAAACCATTCATTATGGCCAAAATAAACAGATTTGTCACTCCCAAAGGTTTCTTTGAAAACTGTTCATATATCCATATTTTTTCAACATAAAAAACAAAACAATTTTGTGACTATATATCAGAACCCAAACCCAGATATCCTACCCACAGTTATGCATTTAAACATGATTCACTTTCTTAAATTTGTAGATCCTATCCTTATCTGTTGTATGTCATTCTCTAAGAAGCATCTGTGGGAACAGAATTCTAGGGATGACCTAAATAGACTTTGTATGTGACCTTGAAAGATCAAGAGCCACTGTGGATTCCACAGGTAATTGTAATCCCACAATGTTTATTCTGTCAAAATAACTGTATACTAAAAATGAGTAACAGAAAGATTTCTGGAAAAATGCTACATATTTGAAAATTGAAGATCACACTTCCAAATAAGTCAATGGGACCAAGGTGAGTGATTAAAGAAAGTATATTATGTTTTGAATTTAAAGAAAATAAACTACAACATATCAAAATTTGTAGTTAATGTAATTTCAAGGGGTTTCAATACATTAAATGGCTCCATTAGGAAAGATAGAAGTTCTCAAGTCAATAATCTAAGCTTCCGCCTTAAGAAATAAAAGACTAAATTAAGCAAGCAAAAGAGAGGAAATAATAAAATAAGAACAAAAATCCATAAAATTAAAAGCAGAAAGACAATAGAGAAAATCAATAAAATCAGTTGACTTTTGGAAAAGATCAAACTGATAAACCATTAGCCAGACTGATCAAGAGAAAGAGAGAGAAAGAAGACACGCCTGCCCAATCCCAGGAATGAAAGTGAGATAATAATAAAGAATTTACAGACATTAAGAGCCTAGGAGAGAAATATTATGGAAATATTATGCACATAATTTGGCAACTTATGAAATGGAAAAGAATTTTTGAAAGACAGGTACTGCCAAATCTCACTGAAGAAGAACTAAATAATATGACTAGTGTCCTATCTATTAAAGACACTGAATTTGTGATTGAAACCTTTCCAACAATAAATCCTTCCAACAGTGAAAGTTCCAGATGGCTTTACTGGCAAATTTTACCATACATTTGTTGGTTGCAAACTTAGGAGCTTCCTAGGTGAAATATGAAAGTGGCCTCCCATACCTAGAGGATAAGGAGAGACTGAGAAAGAAACTGGCCAATTCAGATTGGTAGGTGATAAGTTGAATAAGGAAGAGAACTGACTTAAGAGTCTTATCTTGGGGGGCTACAAGAAGGGTCTTCCATCCACCCACAAGAATCTTAAAGCGTATAGAGAGACTTAAATGGGATTCAGTCATGTACACTACACAGAGGGTCTTAGCACCTCATCCATCAGCCTCTCAAGTCTGCCTCCTTAGAAATGGTTCTCACTATAAAAACAAAGGTGGAGGGGACAGTGCATATATCCTAAGGACAGGGAAGGAGGTAAGGAGTCTCTGCTCACTTGGATTCAGCTCATGAGTTAGCTGGTAGTCATGTCCTCTGAATGACCTCCTCCCAACATTTAAGGAAGAAATAATACCAGTTGTACACAATCTACTTAGCACATTCTCAAGTGTCAAACATTTCAAAACTTGGATTGGTACTTGATAACAATGAGTGAGCATAGGTTGTCATCAAGTCATTTTTTTTTTTTTTTTTTTTTTGTAATTAAGAACATCCACTGGTAAACATTTTGGGATAGCTTCATTTTAACTCTGTATTTATAAATGTATTTATACATTTTGACAAATATGATTTTAATTTCAGTGGTAGATTTATTGACCCTGTTCAATGCAATCATGATTATCCATTATGCAAGAACGTATTTGGTTGTGCAACAAAATCAATCCCAAGTATATATCTTCTCTGTTGATTTCTTAATTTATAAGAAAGTTGCTTTTGCCATACAATGTGCTCCATCAAAAGTGTTTATATATTATCACCAGAGAAACAAGTGATTTATATCTTCCTTCTAAAAATATTGGGAGTGAATTTGAAGATACTCATTTCATATTAAAGTTCACCTTTCACATAATGAACTTCAGAAAGACTTACTTTGACTCCATGAGTTGGATGGGAGAAACAAAGAAAGAATCAAACCTACCAACTAGTATTGGAATTAACAGACACCATATTTGAGGCATATAATGACAACAGTTTAAAACCATCTTTTAACTGTCTGCAAAGATTTCTTCTGCTAATGTAGCCAACGCATTAATGATTATCTTTTGCTTTTCATACTGCACAAAGAAACTTGGAGTGGAAAAATAAACAACTTAATTTAGAATAATAGGTATTTCATCTACAGTAAAAGCTCTGCTCCACACTGTGATGAGTGGGAAAAAAAATGTGTATGTGAAATTGTCATCTTTAGGCAGACTTGTTAAAATTACTTCTCATGGTTTAAGTAGATCCTGGGGCAGATTGATGTTTTTGTGTTTCATGCGGTCAGTGCTATTACAGTTGACTGCCAGGATGGAAGGTAAATACCATCAAATATTTTGTGCAAGTCTCCTACCCATCCTCTACTTCATTGAGAAACATAAATGTGGCACTTGATTTTTTTTTTAAACTTTTATGTTCATTGCCACTGAAAGGGTTTATTTAAATTAAATATAGTTAATAATACAATAAATGGCAAAAACACTGTTCAGACTTCTCTATTCCAGGGATCAGCAACTTTCCTTGCAGATACAGGCCAGATATTTTAAACTTTGCAGGTCATATGGTCTCTGTCACAACAACTCACTTCTGCATTGGCAACACAGAAGCAGCCTGAAACTATATATAAAACATTGATTAAGGGAAAAACTTGCAACTAGTAGGTAAATAAATTCTGGAGATCTAATGCACAGCATAGTGATTATAGTTAACAATACCGTATTATAAACTTCAAAGTTGCTAAGAGACTAGATCTTACTTATTCTCACTGTAAAAAAAAAAAAAGAAATGATAATTAAGTGAAATGATAGAGGTGTTAAAGCTACAGTGACAATAATATTGCAATATAAAAATGTATCAAACCAACAAGTTGTACAACTTGAACAATGTTACATTTTAGTTATATCACAATAAAAACTTTTTAGAGAGTGAAATGGATGTGTTCCAATAGAAATTTATATATGGATATTAAAAAAGTGGTCTATGTAATTATTGCACGTCATGAAATATTTCCTCCTTCAATTTTTGCAATCATTCATAATGGTGAAGGATATTCTTTATTTTTTAAGTTTTTATTTAAATTCCAGTTAATTAACATACATTCCACTCTTAGATTCACATGTGCAATATAATGATTCGACACTTCCATACAAGAGCTGGGGTTCATCACAAGTGCACTTGGTAAAGGCCATTCTTAGTTTGCATGTGATACCAAAATTTTCAGCAGCTCAGATTTAGCTCATGAATGGTAATTCACTGACGCCTTCACCATACAATCTCTGGATTGAACTTTTATTTCCCTGGGTGTAATGTCCTAGATGAATCTGGATGGACGGTGCTGCTGGTTATATGTCAAAGTTGACAGCATCACACAGAAAAGATATTGTAAGCAGGCCAAGATTTGTGGAAGTTTGGAATAATACATTATGACAGTGTCAGAGGTGACCCTTAAGGCTCCAGCATGGGGGGCAAGGAAAGATTACTCCCAGGGAAAGAGTTGTAGGCTCAGGATGAGAGTAAGTGGGAGTTAGAGCAGCTGAGAGAGAACCGGCCATCTGAGATAGACCTACTGGTTGCCACTGCTAAGAAGATACTTTGTTTGACCTCTTCATCTCTCTCAGACGTACCAAGGGGATTTTCCTCTCAGATTCTGCTGCCTTCCAACCAGCGGACATATGCAGATATCTATTTTTCTGGAAAGTTTTCTAGTTCACTCTATGGATTTTATTACTCCCTCTTGTGGGCCACTTCTACACTCTATCTAGTTATTTTAGGGGGTCTCACAGATTATTGTACTTTTGTCAGTCTCTCCAACTAAAGTGAGCTCCTTAAAATGAAGGGAAGTTCTCTATGTATCTCTGTAATTCCAGGACCTATAACAATGCTTGATACTGAGTGAAAAACTTCATAAATATCTTCTGTGCAAAACCTAATTATAGCATGGATATGATTTTGCATTCTGCTTTTGTCACTCACTATTATAAGCATTTCATTTGGCTTTATTGTCTTCATAATTATAATTTCAACGGCTGCAGAAAAGTCTGTCAAGTTCATGTGTCATTGAAGCTATCATCACATTTTTGCTATTCATTAAATATTTAATTAGGTATTATTTTGTCTTTTCTGAATTTGGAAATCTTGAAGGCATGTTTTGGATTACTCCTGTCTCAAAAAATTCCCATCATGGAATTTGACTGCTTTTCCATAAAGACATTTTCTTGTCAATCAAAGAAATATTTTTATTATATCATATATTAATTATATGAATGTATTCTATAGACATATTTATTTATATACAATTATGTTATATGATTCCATATATTATGACATTAATATATAATTATACAT
The DNA here is from genome assembly GCF_030435805.1 of Mustela lutreola. Lineage (NCBI taxonomy): Eukaryota > Metazoa > Chordata > Mammalia > Carnivora > Mustelidae > Mustela > Mustela lutreola. The sequence continues at coordinate 5,642,554 of NC_081292.1, read as the reverse complement.
ATATAATATTATATTTTATTACATATAATGAAAATTATATATAATAAGTAAGGCTATGTGTATAGACCAAGTACTATTTAACATATATAAGTATATACAAATATATAAACAGGGCCACATGGGTAGCTCAGTCAGTTAAGCAGCTGACTCTTAGTTTTGGCTCAGGTTCTGATCTCAGGGTCATGAGATCAAGCCTCATGTTTGTCTCTTTGCTTAGTGTTGAATCTGTTTAAGCCTCTCTCCCTTGCTCTCTGCCCCTCTTCCCCTCAAATAAATAAATAAATCTTAAATGAACCCAAATACACACACACACACACACACACACACACACATACATACATGCAATATAAATTATAGGTAGAAATATTATGTATATAAATATACATAATATAAATTATAGGTAGGAATGTTTTAATTGAGGTATAATTGATATATAAGGAATATTTAGCTATATACATGAATATAAGAGATGTTTACCATTTAAACTGTAAAAAAAATGTTGGGAAAAGAACCTTGATAATGAAGTTGGAAAAGTCTGAAGCAAAGGGTTTAATCTACCCAACCTCTGCTAAGAAAAATTGAGCAGCAGAGATAGAAAAGAATGTGTCTCCAGACATACTATTCTGAACACGTCCGATCTCCTCTGATCTCAGACACTAAGCAGGTTTGGGCCTGGTTAGTGCTTGGATGGTGATAGGAAAGAATCCATCACCTTGGGAATACAGTCCTCAAAAATTATCACCTGGAATTCAAGAGGTCAGTGAGGGACATAAAATTTTCTTTCTTTTCTAATCCATTTAATCCAAATATAGTAGGCTAGAAGTTTAAATTGCTTATACGTAATTATCAAATATCAAAATCATTACCAGTAATTTATTTTTAAACAATGTTGTTGAGGTATAATTTACATACAGTAAAACAAACATATTCTATTGAAAATGTACAATGGGATAAGTTTTGACCTACGTATATACACATGAGTCCATCAACGCAATTAAGACTATGAACAACCCCATCACCCACCAAACCTCCTTACGTCTCTCCTTCCAACCCCTCCCTGGATCCCCTCTTAACCAGACCACCACGTTCCTGCTATCGGTCACTATGGATTTGTTTGACTATTCTAGAATTTTATATAAATAAAGTCTTATAGGGGTGCCTGGGTGGCTCAGTGGGTTAAAGCCTCTGCCTTCGGCTCAGGTCATGATCTCAGGATCCTGGGATGGAGCCCCGCATCGGGCTCTCTGCTCGGCAAGGAGCCTGCTTCCTCCTCTCTCCCTGCCTGTCTCTCTGCCTACTTGTGATCTGTCAAATAAATAAATAATATCTTTAAAAAAAATCTATAAACAAACAAACAAATAAATAAATAAATAAAGTCTTACAGTATAATTCTTTTTGTCTGGCTTACTCTGTGCCAGCAACTATAATAAACATGCTTATATATGTTATGACGGCAATGATTTTAGAGAGCATCGAACTCTTTAGATGGATCATGACCAGAGACAGATTTGACATTCTACTATGAAAGTAAAAGTCTTACCTGAATTATCCTATTTTACGGCTCTCCCACACTCAGACTGTGGAGATGGTCTCTGAGACCTGGAAAAAGTCTGACCATCTCTGGTTTGTATGTATTATCCCAAAACCTTGTATCTAGTCCTGCAAAGCATATTTGTGTTGATTTAAACCGAACTGATATGAACTGAATTTAGAGGAATGGATAGAGTGCTATCCAACAACTCACACATTAAGAAATGTTACACGGAAGAATAATCAGTCTCATTGAATGTTCTTGATTTCTCACAAGCCTAGAAACACAAACTCAAAAGTTGGTCCCCAAAGTGTGTGTCAGCACTCATTTATTTAGGTCATCAAACAAGTGATCCAGAATATCTCCTATGTGTTTTGTTTTTTTTTCCCTTACCATTGACAGTTTTTGTTTTACTGAACATTAGAACTTTTGAGACCCTGAGACTGTATTTGCATATGAGGTTTCAGAAATACTGGCATAGAGAAGACCAGCTTGAATAATATAAAAATATAAGGGTTCAAGTCCTGATTCTAAAATTTCCTGTGTGTGATCTTGTCAGGTATTTCTAAATTCAATCGCCTCACTCGGCAAATTTGGATGATAGGAATCAACTTCTGGAGCTGTTGTGAGGACTGAATAAAAACAGGAAATATTCATAAATATTAAGCTGAATGTTTTGTATATTGTCTTTGATGAGTGTGAGTCCAACCATGTGAGAAATGAGAGGGATAACCTGTCTTATCTCACAGGGTTATTCTGAGGAATAAATAGGATAACATATGTGAAAGTCCTTTGCGAATGGGTGAAGACACTGCTAGAAGATTGTCAGAGCATGGCTCTTTATCCAGCTCTAGAGCAGTCATTCGGGTAATTGGCTTTAGGTGCATCTACCGTTTTGGTGCCAGGCAGCTTTGGTTCCACTGAGAAGGGTTTCACAGCATTTGGTGGACTCTAGCCATTACGCTCTAGCTGATCATCCTGACATGTCACTTAATCTGAGGTCAGGCTGGAAACTGACAGGAAGGAGAAGACTCTGGGTACTGACTGACATGCCCAAGGCAGCTCCAGGTCTTCCCGCCACCAGGAAAGGTGTCAGCTGCTGATGACATCCCCCCTGCACTTAGTCCTCAGTGCCCCAGCTGTCCCAGAGCAGAGGACCTTTTGTCCTTATGCTGCTGTCACAGGTGCTGACAGGCAGTGTCACCTGAGTGAAACAAACTGGTGTCGGAACTTCCCCCCAAAGAATTTAAGTGTGTCAACAACTATGGGCTCTCATGACAAGTGCTACAGCCCTCAGAGGGTCTTCTTTCAATGTGTCACACTCTTGAAGTCATTTTCTGATCATCTTTTCTGCCAAGCCTTCTTTTGAAGGAAAACAGCATAGGCAATCGGCACAGGGATGATCAGAAATGAGTTCTATGTTCTAGTCCCAGAACAAATTCATCAAATAGGACTGAGGGAAAATCCTGCACTGACTGATCTGGTGATAGAGGCAACAAAATGTCTAGTGTGTCATGGTGGTACCTGGGTGGCTCAGTAGGTTAAGCCTCTGCCTTTGTCTCAGGTGATGATCTCAGGGTCTTGGGATCAAGCCCCACACCAGGCTGTCTGCTCAGGAGAGAACCTGCCTCCCTCAAAGCAATCTATTCTATTTTCCACACAAGCCTGGGAAGAGGCATACCATATTAAAGCTCCCAGAGATCTTTTGATCAGAGACAGATATGACTAGTCATTTACTAGGAGCAGGAGATAAATATACCCAGATACACTCAGGCAGAGCTGGTATTTAGGGCTGTTGGTGTTTGTATGCATAGAGGGAGGGTAGGAGGGATAGGAGGAAATGGGATCAGGTTCCTACAAATCCTTTCTGACTCTGCTTTAAGATACAGACAGATACATCCGCCTCTAACACACCCAGTCACTCCCCGCTCTCCAACCACGCATGTGTTTCCAAGTCATGATTGCATCCTGGCAGAACAGTGGTAGAGCATCAGATTTAGGCAACTCCCATTATTGTCTTCCAGGTGGAAAAAGAAGTAGCAGTTCAAGACACTCAGAAATGTCCAGAAACAGACAACTGAGGACAGCAGCACAGGCAAAATCATCAGTGCTCACCTCCTTCTCGCTTCCTTCTCTTTCTATTTTTTGCTGTAATTTCTTCTTAGTTGACTTCATGTTGAGGCAGGTCCTTGGGCAGACTTCCAAGATTAATTTGGTTAAAAAAAAATAAAAGAGAAAAAAATAGAGAGAGATACAGAGATTCTGAGGGACAGAGAGAGACAGAGACAGAGAGACTCTGGAATCTTGAACACTCAGCAATCTGACTGTAGAGTCAACACCATTAATATCATTGCAAGGTTGTTAGATGACCAGAATGAAGCCACGCACGGGCAAGTCTCTGGTATTGTTAGTGCCAGCATTTCATAGATATGCAGTGTATGTTCACTAGCTGAATCTAAATTCTATGAATGCCAGATCAGAAATCAAAATACCTTTCTCTGTGGTCTAGTACTATTAGAGTACTTAAAAGTACTAGTACTTATATCATTGCAGGTATAAGAAGTAATTTAAGAAATAACATAAATGGCTGCTGGACTTCCAGAATCTACTAAGACAGAAAGTTACATGAACTGCTGCCAGTGTCGCTTCTAGCTGCCTGTTCAACTAGCACAAATTAGGGTCCCTCGGGCTCCTTTCTCTACCAGTATCTGTTCCAATTATTCCATGCTGAAAACTTGTAAGTGAAGTAGAATGACAATCATCAAATCCAGAATCATATATTCGTTGTTTTGATTCTGGGTCATCTATTTCCCATCTTTGCGACTTTAAACAGATTACTAACTCTTCTGAGCAGATTTCTTTAATCAGCACAATAAGAGCAATATTATGTACTTCATCAGTTCATTGGGACAACTAATTTTGAGAGTGTTGTACAGTGACTGGCATATAGTAGTATCTATATAAATGGATGTTATATATAAATCTAAATGACAAGGTGTCTCTCTAATTTCCTCACTTACATTGATTCAATTAATTTGCATAGCTTATGATGCTACATTCCCAAAGGTTGATTAAGAATTTTTAAGTATCTATACCTTCCTTTAACATTTGCTAAACAATTTGTTAATTATGCCATTTTAAATGAGCCTGCATTTCATGAATTGTAACGATACAGCACAAAGTCTAAAAACAGTTTTTTGGAGAAATTAAATTCTGATTTTGAATGAAGAGACACACTGAAGTAAGTTGATTTTTTTAAAAAAGATTTTATTTATTTATTTGAGAGAGAGAAAGAGTACACAGGCATAAGCACGAATGGGGGGAAGGGGGAGGGGGAGGGGGGGTAGCAGACTCCCCACTGAGCAGGGAGACTGACAGTAGGCTCAATCCATCCCAGGGTGCTGGGATCACACCTGAGTCTAAGGCAGACACTTAACCTGCTGAGCCACACAGGCACCCCTGTGGTGAGATGATTTCTGATCCTGCCATCCCTATGATTGTTGTAATGTACTGATCTTCAAATTCCAATAAAGTCGCATCATCAAAGATTGAGAGACTCTGGAGTTCAGCGGTCATGAAAATGGATCCTGATGGTAGCCGTCCTGTGTTCACATTTACCTTTGCTGCTTAATATTTCCACAATTCTTAGTATTTCTGTAATCACCTCGGGCAAGTTGACCATGAAGTTTTTATAAGTGACTTTCTCGGTCCTCCCCTATGCCAGCTTCAGTCTTCTGCTCATAAATAATTTTGTAAGTAATATTGTGCATTTTGGGGAAAACAAAACAAAACAAAACAAAATTTTATCTGTGTTCCTATCTTAGTAGGTTGGGAGTTATCAGAAGGGATGACTAACTCCCAGACTGTCTTAGAAGATGGATTCAGTAAATAATTATTGAATGAATGTATATTCCACTTGAAAGTAATAATGATAAAACATAGTAGTAATTGTAGTTAGAGCAGTAAAATTAGAGTGGTAATAATAATAATAATAATGTAAAACAATTAACATTTAATTAGCATTAAACACTCATAATTTGCCAAGCACTGTTCTAAGGGCTTTATATTTTTAAATCATATCTCCATTACAACAGCTCTATGAAGTATTTATTTACATTTGTTTTCATTTTATAGACAAGGGATAGATACAAAGGAAATGTTACAACCTGCCTGGGATCACACAATTAGTAAGTAGTGAAACTAGGATCAAATTATGCATGACCTTAATTTTCTGAAGTGCCTCAAACGTCCAAGGGCCCAGTTAGTTTTATGTCTGAGTTTCTCAGCCTCAGTGTTCTCCGGTGAGAATATTGGATGGCGTCATCTCTAGGATGCAGTCCAACTCTGTCTCCACAACTCTCTCCTTCACTCCCTCCTGCATCTCTGTGGTCCTCAGGCCACCCAACCCTGGCTCTTTCTTACTCCTTTTGCAGCTACCTTTACTGTGGATTGTGGTCCCTAGTCCCTTGGGCTCAGACCCCTGTGGTGGTGTGATTGTGCTGCTGTTGAACCCACTCCCACACACTGTGTAATCCCAAACTTGAGAGGAAATCAACTGCAGTCAAGGGGATAATTAGCTGCTGATTACTGCTGATCTATTAATTGGGAAGTGCTGTAGGCCCTATTTAGAGTGATCTGACTAATGAAATCACAGTATCTTTAATCAAGGATTCAGTGAAGCTTCTAGCTAGAGGATGGCAATTGGATATATTTCACTGGTGAAAATACTCCTCCCCCTCCACTGTGATGTTTGCTGGATGAGGCTCCACATCCAGATTCCCGGCCTCAGTCTCCTGCGATTGCTGGTATGCTCTCTTGATTGTATCTGCTCCTAGTGTTGGTGACGTAAGGACAGGTACTCCTAAGTCCCCAGGATCACTGCTTCATGCATGATAAGGACTCAAGAGATACAGGAAGGATAAAAAACATGGACTACTCTAAGCCTCTGTTTTTGCATTCTGTGCAAGCAAGAAAAAAACAGCTACTTTGTTGCCTTATTAGATGTATTAATGAGCCTGGTCCCGCCTTCATATAAGAAGAGGTTGACAAAAGAGAAGTGCTCTTTGTATCACGATTATGTCTTAGGAAGAAAGTATTTTAAATTATGGGTAAATTAAAGAATAAATTATTGAATAAAAGACAAAAATCCATTAATTCAGAGATGACTTATGAGTCTGATCTTTCTGGTTACTACAGATATTAATTACGTGTTCCTTTCCTAAAGAATCTTATCACTTATTCTCATCTTAGTTATGGTGTTGTAACATTTAACCTCTTTAATTTTTGTTCTCCCTTGAGGAAGTATAATGTATAGTGTTTGTTTTGTTTTGTTTTTTAACCTTTATGTTAGTTACTACCTCATGTTCCTCAACACAAGCAAATAATTTTGCGGGGCACCTGGGTGGCTCAGTGGGTTAAAGCCTCTGCCTTCGGCTGGGGCTTGTGATCTCTGTCTGTCAAATAAATAAATAAAATCTTAAAAAAAAAAAAAGTTTGACAATGACATTTCACAGACTGCCTTTAACCTGGATTCTGGATATAAGATAAGTTTTCTCCCTAAGAACACTCGTGTGGCATTTGGCAAGCAGAGCAGGGCAAGGACCATATTTCAGCACAATTTCATTTTTTTCTTACGCCGAGCAAACAAGGGAGAATATTATCTCCATTTAAAAGATTCCAAACCTCTATCTCTTAGAAATCAATATACATGTCCAATGTCATAAGGAAGTAATCGGAAGAGGCAATATTTGAAACTAGAGCTCTCTGACTCCTTTCTCTGGTCCTTTCTTCTATACATCTACATCAACCTGCCATGTTGGAAAAGCAGCATATATGATTATAATTATCTTTCATCTTTTCATAAGATATAGAACTGTAGAAGTTCTAAGCAGAAAGCATTCACAAAATTGGTAAATTAAGGGAAATATCACGGAAGATAATATCCTTGAAGTAAGTACAGGCTTTGGTTGTACAGATAAAAAAGAGGAGCACAGGCACCAGGTATGAAAAGACAGACAAACATATGAGAACAACACCACTCTTCATTTTTTTTTTTTCTTTTTTAAGTGAAGCAGGCTCCCTGCTGAGCAGAGAGTCCAATGCGGGGCTCAATCCCAGGACCCTGAGATCATGACCTGAGCCAAAGGCAGAGGCTTAACCCACCAAGCCACCCAGGTACCCTGACACCAGCTTTTCTAAGATTGTGCTTGGGAGGAGCCATTGGAGCATCAAAAGGAAGAACAACATTACATAGTTGTTTTGATTTGCTTGGATGGCCATGACAAAGCTCCACCAATGGTGGTGGATGGGGAGAAGCTTAAAAAAGAAATGTATTTTCTCACAATTCTGAAGACTAGATGTCTGAGATGAAGGTGTCGTCCGGACTGGTTTCACCTGAGATCTTTCTCTTTGACTTGCGCATGGCTGTCTTCTCGCTGTGTTTTCACTTGGTCTTAGGTCTGTGTGTCTGTGCCCTAATTTCCTCTCTTATGAAGACACTGGCTACTGGATCATGGTCCACCCCAAAGACCTTGTTTTAACGTAATTACCTTTTTAAAGACTTTGTCTCCAAATACAGTTACATTCTGAGGTCGTGGGTTTAGGATTTCAAAATATGAGAGATTAAACGGTTTTTAATTTGCTTCTAAGTGGAAAGAAATTAGAACTAGCAAATAGCTTCGTATGTGTTTGTCTTAATGTATACAAAGAGTTTAAAATAACTGCATAATGACCACACATTTCTCCTTTTGGAGCAGTGGGTCTCAACGGGAGTGATTTTGCCCCCTCTGAAATATTTGGCAGTCTGGAGACATTTTTTGGTGTCACAGCTGAGAGCCTGCTAATGGAATCTGCTAATAGATATCAGGGATGCTGCTAATTTTTCTATAATGCACAAGACAGTTCCTACAACATGGAATAATTTGAACCAAAATAGCAATAGGTCTGAGGGTAAGAAACCTTTTTTTTTTTCTAGAGTATGAGCATGGTTATTTTGAACTAACCCATGTTGAGCTGCTATTGAAGTAGTTCTTAAATTTTATGTTTCTAAGAATCCCCCCCAAAAAAGAATCCCCAATAAAAATAGTTAAAAAAATATAATTTGACAACCTTCATTCCAAAAAATGTCAATATAATAGTTTTTATTGGGGCTCATGTACTTACATAAACACACACACACACACCCCAAAAGCAAAAACAAAATAAAACAAAACAAAAAACCCAGAAACATACAACCGATCCCAAATGAGTCCCGTATATATGATCCATGGATCTTACTTTGAGAAATAGCCCAGGAGGAAATATAGTCTGAATTAGACTATATACAGCACATTTTTCTCATATATTATAATTATTTATGTGTCTATCTACCATTCCAAAATGCTAAATCAACCATCTTTTATTCATGAAGATCCTCTAACTTTTCAGACACCACAAAGTTGCTGGAAATGCAGCAGTAAAGTACTTGGAGAAAGCCCCAACCCGTCTAATTCTTGAAGATGATGAAATAAATGGTCTAGGAAGGTCACAGCATGTGGTGAACATGAATGTACTGGATTCAACTGCATTTTTTACTCCTGAATCCTATCAGCTCCTTGAACCACACCCTTTTATACAAGAGCTTCTTGTCATCATCTTCTCACTCCCTCTTTAACAGCCCCCGTGTGCAGAATACATGTCTTATATATATTCTTGAAGACCCAGAACATATATGCCTGGACATATAGCAACACTCTTTCCTAGTAAGTCTTGTTAATAGGGTTTAACCTCTAGAATTTCATAAGATCCATAAGTAATATGTTCCATAACCATAATAATTATAATTCTAGGGGGTGCATTATTTTTCATCCAGTTGAAAAACCAGCACTTACTTAAACATTTCTTTACTACTGGTGGGCATTTTATCATTTTGATTTTCAATAAAGTAGAAGAAAAATAAAGGTTTTGAGTATATTCATTTTTTCCTCCTCTAATTTATTTTCCCTTATGATAAAATCCTATAAAATTAACCAGATCAAAATGTGACCTGTAACTGATTTAAAAATAAAATCATTTACCTTATTCTCAGCCCTCCAACTTAACAATGACTCAGTGGTAGAGAGAGAAATACATTAATCTCTAAATTGCATAATTCTATTGCAAATCTTTTCCACAATCTTCTCCACTCCCTGTGTTGTCTGAATGCCTGGCAACAAGTCTCAGGGTAAGAGATATTATAAGAAAAAAAAAAAAAAAAAAACATCTTTTCTCCAAAAATGCTAGCTGGATTCAGTGAGGGTAAAAATCTTTCATTACCAAAACAATGTCTCACAAACTTTTTATTCCTTCACCATAGATACCATAGATGGTTATGAAATTAATGGATAGCTATTTTTATATTTTTAATGTGGTTACTATTTTTCTAATTTTCTTTATAAAATTCATTTATTATTTGTTATTTGCCAAAGATTTGCTATTCTTAACCTTAAAGTAATAAACTATCAGACTATAGAACCATTATTTAGACCGAACTGGTTGGCCAGGTTCATGGAGGCAGAATGTGGGTAAGGGCAGGGGGTAGCTGATATGGACAGCTATTATTTCCATTTGGCATATCAAGAATGAATGCATAGGTAGATCACAAAATTTGCCATCTGTCACACAAATAATTACTGAAGGAATCAAAGATCCAAAAGCCTTGTTTCAAAGAAGGACCCCCACCCCCCATACACACACAGAAAGAAAAAGAGAGGAGGGTTGAAGGGAGAGAACAAGCTCTTTAATTAAAGATGATGTTTTCCCATGGCCATATTAAGACATGCTGCTAGGTTTTTCACATCAGGCCAGCAAGCTTAGTGTAATAATTTCAGCTTGGGCTGGAAGTGCTGGGGACTTGTACGGGGTACTTGGTCAAGCTTGTTTAAGCTTGCTTTTAAACCGCTTTTGATATCTTTGCATCCTACTCTTAAAAATCAACAGACCCAGAGGGGTGTGCTAAGGAAGTAACCACTCCTGTGGCATGCCTTCTCTCGGGCAAATGCAACTCCGTCGCTGAATACTTGGGGTTTGACCCCCAGAAAGTTCTGAGTGGAGTTTCATGGAACACAAAGGCATAGATTCTGCCTTAATTTTCAGTCAGGATGTAGGAAGAAAGCAAAGAGGATGTTGCATTCTGGTAAATGCAATAAATACAATGGAGACAGAGGCAGAGTATGCAGCTAGCATAGGGGAGGACGGTAGGGATCCTTGTCCTGTTGAGGGACTGACAGGATTCTCAGGAGCCCTGGCATCTGGGATTGTACTGAAGGTGAAGAGAAGTCGTCCCAGGATGTAGAGCAGGTATTGCCTGAGTGGGGGTGCAGTGTGTGGAGAAGTGAGCACCAGGGACCTGCCATGTTGGGTTAGTGCACTATGGGTGGGTGTGTTGGGTTAGTGCACTATAGTTGGGTGGGAGCAGATGGAACTGATGAACCACCGTTCCCAGTGAGTGAAAAACCAGTGCTAGTGAGGCACTTTCCCCCCTTTTCTTTTCATATTTCTTTCCCTTTCATTTACATTTCTCTACTTATTTACAGAACTTCAATTTCAGTTGTTTTTGAAATCTTTCTGGTAGCATAGCTTTGGTACTCCACAACCCAAACAGAATCAGAAACTTACATGATATTGAGCACTGTCTAAACTCCATTTTTTTTTTATTTTTATTTTATTTATTTATTTTTTTTGTATCCAGTGCTCTGCCTTCTTCTTTATATTGCTGTACTGCTATCAAGTGAATAACCAGCCCTTTTCTGAATACCAGGAAACTCAAGTGTGAGCTCTCACAGATACAACGGGTTCTGGACAAAGCAATTCTGTGTACCACTCTACAGTGGAGACTAGAGGGAAGGGGAAAAATAAAGAAGTGAGATAATGAAACATTATTTTCTCAGTTGTAGGAATTTCAGGGTTTGAAAGTGAAAGCCAGCAGGCATTGAAAAGGAATAGCACTAGGGGGAATGATTCCATCCTTCCTATTTTATAATCTCATTTTAAAAGAATGACAGTTGCAAGTTCTCTTTGGCACTAATTGCCTTTCTCTGATCAAGCTCTCCCTTCTCCAACCTTGACAGTCTATCTCTGGTCAGGTTTTTATCTATATCTGCATTCCGCAGCCCTGACAAAACACCCAGCAGCGTTCAGTGATTAAGTTTGTCCCTGAGAGGAGTGAATATCTTGCCACAGTATCTTTTTCAAATCATTACTTCTTCAGAAAGGTGGGTCCCTAATTGTTGGATATTAGATTGGGTTCGTGGTAGATTGCATGCTCTTTTTTTAACAGATTTTTTAATATTTTGTGCAAGAAGGAAAAAAATAAATTGTTAGTAAAATAACAAGAGACGATATAGGGTGTGAGCTGGCACTGAATGAGGATCTTGAAGCAGCCTCATGAGTATGAGTTTTGCTCCTGCCCCTAATCAGCCAGACAGCCATGGGTTTGAATCTCAGCTTGCTGTTTAATTAGGCAAATTAACCTTCTTGCTTTTATAGCAGCCTGTGCTTTCTTTCATCCTCCCACTCTGCATTTTTAGTCTCAGGCATGTGTCTGCCCTGCCCTCTAGACTGTGAGCTTCTAAGGAGAGGGATGGTGTTCCTATCATCTTGTAATTCCACCACTCAGCTCAATTCCTGCTCGAGAATATCCACATGACATATGTTCCATAAACGAGCAATTCTCTGCTATTGTGTTCCTCTCATTCTGCTTCAGATAGGTGAAAAAGGTATTGACCCAGGTCCTCAATGTTACGGACTACGCTCTTCTTGCCCTCCCCACTCCGGCACCCTCAGGAAACACTGGTTGGCATGATTATTCAGGAATCTTTGGAATGAGAAGAATTTCACCTCTCACCATTGTGTTACCAGCTTGGGGTAAACAATGGTTAGGCTAATGTAGCATTCTCATCTCAGTCAGGAAGCCTAAAGTTGTGGATAACCAAGTTGTTCTGCTTTTTGGAAATTTGAGATAATAACATAATTTAGAGTTCATCATGAGTATTGACAGGGACTGCCAAGCAGAGCCGATGGAGCTGATTTTCAACACTGTGGTGATCCGGTCCCTAAATACGCAGTCTTTATTTAGTATGGGAAGGACACAGTCGACTCACCCTCCACAGTGTTTATCATCAACTTCAATTTTTATTCTAGCCAAGTCTGGGTACTTCATCTTAATTGGTACTGATGAAGCAAATGACACAAGGGGTCTAGCTTGATTTTGCATCACCAATTGGCTCAGTTGAAATTTTTAAACTCTCTTTTTTGACAATTACAAAATGTTAATTAGAAGCCACAGAAGGGATATGTATTTTATACTTAAAATACGTGTGTGTATATATAATGTGTATATATATATATGAAAGATTTTATATATATATATTATATATATCATATATTATGTATATTATATATATCATATATTATATATTATATAAATATTATATTCATATATATGAATATATACATATATATGAACACTTAATCTTTCATTTATCAAGTAAAACATCTATTAAGTGTTGTGCAAACTTTTTCCCTGGGGATTCCCACATTATATAAAGGATATATAAGGATATATATAATCATATGTAAGGATAGAGCTTTAGTTTTAGAGGAACTTGCAGACTAATTAAGATCACATATATTTAAAAACAATGATTGCAAAGGAGGGTAAATAAAAACTTCGGTGTGACCAGCTGTATAAGACTCCAGGATCACACAAATGCACTGATCAGCTGTGCTCAGGGGAAGGGAGATCAATAAGGTTTGACAGAGAAGAAGCTGCTGAGACTTTGAATCAGGAGATGTTGTTCCAGTTGTACAGAGAGTCTAGGACATTTCAAGAAGAGAAATGAGTGTTTGCAACCCCAAAATTAAGAAAAGTGTGTATGCTCTTAGAAGTCCAACTGAATGAAGTCACTAGAGTATAGGGTATATGCAGATAAGCAAACATAATTGTGGGGGTAGATAGGGTACAGCTTATAAAGGGATTTGAAAAATACACAAGAAGAGTTTCAATTACATATAGATGAAGTGGAGCCGTGCCTGGGGCTCCTGGGTGGCTCAGTCGGTCAAGTGTCTGACTTTGGCTCAGGACCTGATCTCAGGATCCTGGGATCAAGCTCAGTGGGGAGTCTCCTGTCCCTCTTGTTCCTCTCCCTCCATTAGCACTCTCCTTCCCACCAAAAAATAAATAAAATCTTAAAACAAAAAAATAATAGCTGTGCCTCCTTGATGTTGTTGTTGTTTTCATGTGGAAAGAACAAATTCTCTATCTTTCTAAGTACAACTTAAAAATAGAAACACTCAAGTTTCTGAATATAGAGGTTCTTGGTCAATGAAGACTTTTATTTTATTTTATTATTTTATTATTTATTTGACAGAGAGAGAGCGAGCGATCACACAAACAGAGAGCAGGAGAAGGATAAGCAGGTTCCTTGCTGAAGGAGCCTGATGTGGAACTAGATCCCAGGGTCCTGGGATCATGACCTGAGCTGAAGATTGACATTTAACCAACTGAGCCACAGGCGCCCCAATGAAGACTTTCACATAAGTACATTCAATTAGCTTTACCAAATTCCTATACCTGACCCAGCTTGAACTTAGCAGATTTGACAACCATAACATGGTCATAGATAGTGAGAATGTATTGAATATGTTACTAATCACTGAGAGCACAGAATCTATTTTTCTGGTCTTGGTCTTTGGAATGTACCTTGTTACTAACTAAAATTTAAAAGATGAATAATTTATCCTACACAAAGGTTTCAAAATTGCAATGAAAATTTCACCATTTCATTGGCTGCAAAGCTTTAAAAAAATCATTTTCCAACATTGAAGAATTAGGAAATTCAATACAGATAATCTGAGATTAGGCTTCTCTCGGAAAAAGTCATGTTGAGAGTAGCAGATGCTCTCAGGCAACAGCGATGGAGAAGTCCAACAGAGCTGCCAACTTAGACAGAACATAAGTGTTCTAGCTTGCCATGATCCCTTCCACCTCCTGTGGAAAACACCATGCTCAGACCAAAGGTCAACTGTCACTTATCATCACTGATGTTTAGTTGATTTTCTTAATTTAGAGTTACAAGTTACCAGTCATTGAGCTCAGACTTCCATTAAATGGAGTGGGTGGGAAGGAGAGAGTTCTGGATATTCTGAGTATTTTTTTTTTTTAATAGCATCCTGTATATATCTTCCTTAAAGTGAGAAAGAGTTCTCAGATTTAAGCATATGACCCAAGTACTCATCTGTTCATGGAATAAACATGAGATAAAGTTGTCAGTGCTGCCCTGCTTCATTCATTCCTTTCCATCCTCACTCACTGTGGGAATTGCTCTGATTAACCGAAACTCTCTGGTGTCCATCTCCAACTTGAACCCCAGGTTCATTCTTACCCACCCGTTCCCCGTCTTGTCTCTAGAACTCAACACAGTTCTACCACCACTGGGTTCTAAAGCAGAGTTCTCACAAAAAAAAGCAAAGGGCTCTCAGGACTGACTTTCAGCAAGTTGGTAAATTTGTGTGTGTGTGTGTGTTTGTGTTTTCTGTCTTTAAAATACAAATGAAGGTCCTAGTTCATTCATTTCATGAAATGACTCTTATTTTTTAATTTTAATTTAATTAATTTTTTACTTTTTAAACATTTTTAAAGACTTTATTAATCTGAGAGAGAGCGAGAGCAAGAGCAACCACAGAGGGAGAGCCTCGCTGTGGGAGGGAGAGAAGTAGACTCACCGCTGAGCAGAGAGCCCAATCCAGGGCTAAATCCCAGGACCCTGAGATCATGACCTGAGCAAAAGGCAGACGCTTAACCCACTGAGCCACCCAGGCGTCCATGACATGACTTTTAAACACCCAGAATGTTGATAAGTGAGTGGGATTTTTTTTATTTTTAAAGAATCCTTCATTCTCTCTTCTTATATTGTATAATTTGTTAAAACATGTACATCAGGTCGTAATGATTGGATGTAAAAGTTCTTGAGCATCTTAATGATCAAATATAGCTACTATTTATTGAAGTAACTTATTGATCATCTTAGGACTGCTAAGTATTCTGTAGATGTTATTACATTTAATTTATAAAAATAGACACATGCAGATGAGGAAACTGAGACCTAAGAGTCAATAGATAATTTAAAATTCTACATCCAGGGATGCCTGGGATGCTCATTCAACTGAGCATCTGACTCCTGGTTTTGGCTCAGGTCATGATCAACAGACATTAGGCTCTGCGCTGAGCATGGAGCCTGCTTAAGATTGTCTCTCTCCCTCTCCCTTTGTCCCTGCCCACCCTCACTTCCATGAATACTTTCTCTAAAAAATAAATAAGTAAGTAAGTAAATAAATAAATAAAATTATGCATTCTTTCTGTTGTAAATCCTATATATAACTTCAGTTACCCTGAAATTATTCCTAACACAAAACTAGTAAGTAGTGGATCAGGACCTGAATCAAGTATGAATGGAGTTAGCCGTAAAGCTAAAACCTGATTTTACATTTTTTCATGCCTTGTTTGCCTATTAAGTATCAAAATCTAATATGTGAATAAGGAATAAGTTAACAAGTACATAAATAGACTATATATGTAAAACATAATGATATGTATATATTATGTACAAATGCATTATAAATCCACTATAATTTTTTGGCAAACATTCTAGAATTTCTGAATTCACAATTCAAAAACATAGCTAAGAAGACATTTCTGGTATTTTATGTATTATGTCAATAGTACTGTCTTGAAATATCCTTTGTTCATGTAATTTTGAGTACAAAAATACAATTTCAAGCTCACTGAAGACTTCTAGAAAACATAATCCCATATTAACAAGTTGCAAAAACCATCATTAATGTAGACACCATAAAAATCATGTATGGCATGAGATAACTAAAATGCATCATCTATATTAATATTTGAAGTTTCCTATGAAGTTACCATATGAAGCTTGTCTGCTCATCTTTATCTTACATAAAGGAAACCGAAGTTCAGAAAATTTGGCCCATTATCCAAAGTCCCCCAGTTAAAAACTTATGAAATTATATTCTCAACACAGGCATCTGACCCCAAAGGTGTGCTGCCTCCACTTAAATGCACACATTGCCTACATCAGTGAATGCCACTGATCCATCTCTCCAGGATGGTGAACTTCCACTGTATGATATAGATTTGTTGTGCATAATGTCCAAGTATGAATTAGAGACCAGTGTATAAACAATATTGGTCAAGTTAGTCCCAAGGAAGATTTGACTACAGAAATTGAGATTTTCTACCATAGCTTTACAATTGTTTTCTGTGTATTTCTACTCTGTCAATCCACTTTCCAGCTCATGGGCTCTCGAAGTCTCAGACCAGAGGAAGGTTATGACAGTAAGTCCTGATGCATCTGTCTGATCAGAGCTAGAGCAATGAAGCAAGCCGACATTAAACTCCCCTTCTTTCTGCCTTCTATCTTCTCCTGATAACTCCCAGCTCAATTTAACTGAAAGGCTGCACTGGGAGACTAAAGGCCAGGACCCCAGTAACTCAATGCATGATATGAATGATGGCAGATCTTTGATGAATTCAACAAATGAAACAGTGCTCTTTGAGTGCCCAGCCTTGCAGAATGGCAGGGAGGATTGCTCTAGTTCACCCATGGCTTGCTGAAACCTGAGCAACTCCAAGCTGTGATGAAAGAGGACAAGGCTGAGATTAACCAAAGGTGGTGTTTCAGAACCATGACCTTAAGACATGAGTGATGCCTGACGACGTGGCCATGCAGCCTTGCACATATCGTCCACCAGTCAGTGATCTCTCCTCAGAGCAGACTTAAAATCTGCCTCTGAGTATTCCTGGGATAAGATGAAGTATTTGTTTAGCAATGACCAGTTTAATAAACAGAATATAGCAGCTGACCATTAAATGGTAGAAAACATTATGATTAGATCAGATAATGCATATTTCCATTACATAATGTCATATAATGATAACAACAGAAAAGCAAAGCACCTGTTCAGATAGAATTAGGTGGAACTAGGTACTGAGTCCAGTATGGTGGGCAGTCATATACCAACACAATGCAGCTGGGAAAGATCAAAGAGAGTTGTATGGTGGTTGAGAATTAGGACTCCTAAGTCAGCCAAATCTTATACTTGCCATCTAACAGCTGAATGACTCTCATCCAGTCATTTAAAATTTAAGCCCCAGTTTCTCTATCTTTGAACAGGGTACAATAATAATTTTATCTCGGAGATTTTAATCAAGAATATATGTTTTAATCTGTTTTTTAATTTGTATAAATAACATAATGCAATATCCAAGACATATCAAACCCCTCAATCAATATTAGATATTACCATTATTATTTATGAAGAACCACAAAATACCTGACACTTGTTTACTCTATTTAACCTAATCCTCTCCACTCTCCAGACCCCTAAATCCACATGTATTTCTCAAACCAAGATCATTTACTCATTCCATGGTGGCTGGCTTCCTCCAGACAAGTATTCCAGGAGAAACTGGAAGAAAACCACAAGACTTCTTATGGTCCAGCTTGAGAAATCCCAGAACATCACATCTCTGGCACTCTATTGGCTGCACCATCATTAAGGCCCACCCAAGCTCAAGAACATGGAAATTATACTCCACTCTCAATGAGAGTGGTATAACTCATTTGTAGTCATCTTTAACTTATCATAAGGAGTAAATACATAGTGAAAAGCTTTAAGAAGTTGTGTGTGTGTGTGTGTGTGTGTGTGTGTGTGTGTGTTTTCTGGAGGTCCAGAATTTGGCTGGACTGGATCAGGGTGCCAGTCCAGTCAAATTCTGGTAAGGACTCTTTTCCTATTTTGCAAATGGCTACCTTCTCATTACATCCTCACATGCATGTGTATATGGAGAGAGAAAACTCTCTTTACCTCTTCCTGGAAGGACACCCAGACAGATAAGAGTCCAGTCCTTGTGACCTCCTTTGGCCCTAATTAACTCCTTGGAGACCCTATTTCCAATTAGAGCTATGTTGGAGGTTAAAGCTTCAATATGTGAATTTAGAGAAGGAGGCACAGTTCAATCCATCACAAAAGCAGAAAATATAAACAAAATCATATGACTTCTACTGCGCACCTGTATCCAGCCATGCCTGAAACTAATCTACTCAGTCATGCCTCAATAATTGAGAGCCCATAAACCATGTTTTGTTTTATAGAAGACAATTTTGATCAGATCTTCTTTTGTTTGTAAGAGAAAATGTCCTGGTTGGTATGACTGTCAATTATTCAGAGCCACATCACCAGGTCACCAAAGGCAAGAATGAGATTTATAAGAGGAATTAGAGTCCCAAAACAGGAGCACAGGCAGGACATGATAACATCAGTGGGTTTGCAGGATCCAAGGACTTAAGGTATAACGTGATTTAGTTCCCACAGGTAGTCTCTCGCTAGCTTGAAGATACCTTTAGAAAACAAGATATGAACTTTCAAATGTACTGTAGAGAATCTTAAAGCCATTGTTCTGTATCTGAGAAACAAAAGCAAAAACATGCTACAGTGACATCAATACACCTCTGGAATGTAACAGAGATGCCACTAAGAGACTCCTCAGTTTGATTAGCTATGCATTTATTCACACGAGTTATTATTTCACTTCCGTCTCTTCAGGGAAGGGGAAAAAAAAAAAGACCAGAGAAACAGAGCAATTTTTGCATCCTGCAATACAAAAACAGTAGCTTTCACAATAAAGATCTTGGCCTGTATTTAACGGGGACATGACGTCGCCTGCTTTTCCGAAAGTAGCAGTCTTTCGTATTTATCACAGCTCCCTCCTCCCTCTGACTATTCACTTCAAAGGAAGGACAGTCAGGGTGAATCAATGGCCCCAAAGGCAAAGACTGGTGTTGTCAAGGGCAGGGAGGGACTTCCGCGAGTATCTCCAAACAACAAAGGTGACCTCAGGTTCAGTAAGGTAAGATGCCAAGAATAGATGCCCATTAATCCCTGTCACAAGGGTCACAGGCACCTCTGTCAACCAAAACATGTGGCTGTCTACCTAACGGTGTGCGTTCAGCCAGGATATTATGGCCCAGCCAGCAATTCATCTCCTGCTGCTCCTCCTGCCCCTTCCCCTTCAGAATGCATTAGGTCAGGGGAAAATGACACTTGCACCTAACAGCAGGGAAAGGAAATGAAAGCGGTTGAACACAGAGCAGGAAAGAGATTATATTGTATGATACGTTGAAGAAGGAAGAGAATTCAGCAAGTGGATACGCTTGAAGCTTTAGTTAATTTACCAAAGTTTAAAATCTTTATCTTCACGCTGCCCATATGACAGTTTTCTCTTCCAAGGGCATTCTTGGTTCTTTCGTTCTCTGTACTCTGAGATCACTTCTGATAAAAAGCTCTGGTTATGTTGCATATCGGTCTATTGATTAACTCAGCATTTCCTCCCACATTTCCCATTCGAATAGGTGGCACCTTGTCTTTGCAGAAACCACTGCTTCTTTATTTTTAATTAAAAAAATAAATAAAGATTTTATTTAGAGACAGAGCACAAGCAGGGGGATGAGCATAGGGAGAGGGCAAGCAGACTCCTCACTGAGCAGACAGCCAGACCCAGGGCTCAATCCCAGGATCCCAAGATCATGACCTGAGCTGCCGTCATACTCATCACCGACTGAGCCAGCCAGGAGCCCCTGCACTTTTTCCTTTGTCACAGGATGGCCACTCAAAACTATTTGTGCATTTGCACTGATGAAGGTTAGAAGGCCAGACAGCTTTCAGGAGAGGAACCATTTATTTTTTAGTTTTTTATTTTTTTTAAGATTTTATTTATTTATTTGGGGGGGAGGGAGAGAAATAGGGACAAAAAGCATAAGTGAGAAGGAGAAAGAGAAGCAGTATCCCTTCTGACAGGGAGCCTGACGTGGGGTTCAATCCCAGGATCCTGGGATCATAGCCTGAGTCTAAGGCAGATGTTAACCTACTGAGCCACCCAGGGGTCCCACAGAGAGGAACCCTTTATGAGAGCAGTTCATAGCCCCTGGGTCACTTGCTGTCACTTGCTGACCTTGCACTCCCTGTGCCCCGCTCTTACAGGACTCACACAGGACACAAAATGAGAAGGGTTTTGGTAGCAAAGCTCTGTTATATTACTCTTTGTTTTTTGCGGTGCAAAAGAGGGCCCATTCACAAACTGTTACATGATTGAATGAAATAAAATAAATAAAGGTGTTAAAATTGTATATTTTTGTCTCACTTACTGGTTTTCCATGACGAGAATATCTCTAAGTGTTCTTTATGCACTAAAATTGTATGAATGTTTTTCTAAGTTTCTCTGGCCCCTTTATCCTCAGGAAGCTCATCTTTAAAAAAAGAGAGAGAGAGAACATTTGTTTTTCACCCAGAAGACTATATATACATATAGGATAAATACATGTGTATGAAATTAAGAAGTACCTGCTAAATACACATTGTTCTGACTCTACCTCCTTTATTTCTGCCCTGTATTATTTCTGTGAAAGCCCTGATTTGAAAAATGCCAAGAATTCTATAGTTTAAATGGCTTCAGATGTGAATAAAAATAAACCGTGGGATTCAACATGGCTGGAGTGAGTGCCGGTGAAGTTTGCACATTTGAATACGAACTTGAATTTACTGAAATGTTTGGGGAATTGGGACTCCAGAGATCTGAATTTTCTGTGGGTGAACTTTTATATTTCAGTCCTTATCAAATGATTGCAAATATTTAAGTCCCCAGTCTTCCTTCATCAACCTAACTGATTGCATCTTTGCCTAATGACTCTAGGGGCTTCCAGATCTTGGGCTCATCAGTGATCCCTGGTGTGGATTTGATGTTGGTAGGAATGTTTTAGGGGGTTGAGTTAGTTCTCTTCTGAGTTGAGAATGCAGATGCCCGTGAACCTGTATGTTTTGGGCAGAATGCCAGTGTATTTATGAAAGAACTGAGATATCAGAAAATATTGGAGAAATGTGATAATAATATAATATGTACTATTATTTAACTTATATTTTCACCTTCATTTCTGAAAACCACATTAGGAGGTTAATGTTATGAAACCCTTTTACAGATGATGAGCTACTAGCTTGGGGCAGGGACTCTCAAACACTGGTGTGCCTACACAGCACCTGGAGATCTTATTAATATGCCAATTCTGACTCCTCTACCTGGGGTAGAGCATGAGATTCTGCATTTCTAACAGGCTCCTAGACAGTGTCAACAATTAACACTTGAAGTAGCAAAGATATTGAGAAAATCAAACCCCTTACCTAGTTTAAAGACAAGGCTGGCATTTGTGACTCCAGACCACTCCCTGGACCACCATCAGGCTCAGTAAACATATCATGGAGAAAGCTGCTGGTTTTCTTCTTTATGGCAGACAGTAACGTTGCCCTCAGAGTTCTTTCCTGCCGATCTGGGACATATACTCAACATTTTTTCTCAGTACAGAGCTTCAGAACATTCACTGGCAATCAGTCCATCAGGTTGGGTTTGCCACATGAAGTCTGTGCTTTCATAGTGCTGTGATTTTTACTTTGGCCAGAAGACTTGCATAATCATCTCCCTTGAAAAACTGTACATTTGATTGTGTCTAGAAGTATTACTTTAAACCAGATTCCACAAGAAATATAAATTCTTTTGTGAGTACATAAAAACAAAAGGGGGAAAAAAAAAGGTCTATGACCTCACTATGCAGATACAAAGACTTTGTAGAATTTTCCTGTCTGTGATTATCTTGTGCGTGAGCTTTACTTATCCACCACCCCCGGAGAAGTTTTGATTAAGTAAAACATAAATTTTTGTGTATGATAGGTTACCTTATTTGTGTCTTTAAAATGAGTCCATACTACTCAAAAAGTAGATATATCACAGGTTAAATATTTTCATGTGAGCCCCCTACATTTTACTATTAATTGATTTATTTTTACTCTTAATAATAATACTATTACTGACATATTTGTGTTAGGCTTTTTTTTTCCCCCTGTACATCAATATTATACTAGGTTGCATAGCTGAAAAATTTTTTTTTAATTTTTTATTTTTTATAAACATATATTTTTATCCCCAGGGGTACAGGTTGCATAGCTGAAAAATTTTAAACCTTTCTCTCTTTTCTTTTAGTTTGTGCTTCAAAAGAGTAGGGTTGGCTCCTTGGGATAAGCATTTGGCAGATCTTACATTTTTCATTGATCAGACTGCACACTCAATCTCCACGTCCTGCCCTCTGATTCACATTTGGTAGTTTTTATACCCAAACACACATCTTAGTTCAGAGATTATGCTTTAACACAAAAACTTCTGTTTGAAGAGAATTCCAGGTAACAGAAGTAAAATAATTGAAATAATTATCCTTTTCAAACCCTCAGTTAAAAAAAATCACCTCCAGATGAAGTCTCTGCTTGAGTTGTACTTTACCATCTTTCCCTGCTGCCCAAGGCTTGATTAAAACACAAGAATGTAATTATCTGCTAATTTGGAGTCTCAGCTGATTAAAATAGAAAGAACTTGCACAGGTCAGAGGTTATCGTGTTGCATAATTAATTGTCCAACAGCATCTTAATCAACATCTCTTCAGTTTGAGCATCTTGCATTTCTTGGACAGGAAGGGGGAGGAGAAATGTGTGATTTAATCAACTATGCCTGAGTTGTCAGAAATGGATTTGGGGAGGCGGCCTCCCCCGGTTACTAAGAAGGAACTGAAGTGTTTCAGCCTTCAGTGATGGGTCGTGCATTACCAAGTCTGCAAGATACAAAGTGTGTTATTGAACACAAGGCTTCTAGTAAGTGGCTCACTGCAAGTTGATTAATAAATTGAAGTACTGAATCTGAGAGGGAAAGTATGCACATGTGAATATAGTCTGACTTGACATGAATCATTAGCCACAAAAAGCCATTGATTTGTACCAGTGCTACATTGGGCTCTAACCCCTGTGCATGAAAATACAGAATCTGTCCTTTAAAAAAAAATCACAATAATGTGGCCTTTCACATTTTCATAAAGATGCAATAGGTTAATAAAATAATAGTGAGGAATGTGTTTCAGGCAAGATTTGGGCTTACACACTCAGAGAATACTATTGAAACGTTTGTCTTGCTCTAAGATAGAGCACGGACTAGCTATTGACTTTCAGCCCTGGGACAGGAAGTCAATGTGCTTTTTTATCAAATTTAATCAACATAACAATGTGGTAAGGTAGACATTATGTTTCCAAGTTGCAGATGAGGAAACTGTGATTCAGAGCAAGTCTTTCCTGCTGACCTTGAGCCTGAAAGTGGCCGAGCCAAACTTGAACTTGGTGTCTCTTGCTTCTTGCCAGTTCTACATGGAGAACAGGTGGCCGCTGGCGACAAGCATTTGCACTTGCTGGATCACTCTTATGCCACGGTTCTTTCTCTAGGTTCTTCTCTCCTCTCTTTGTTCCCTGAACTTGCTGCAGGCATCTCTGCCATAACATGTTTGGATAACAGTATCTTTGGAGTTACTGGATCATTTTTCCTGAGGGACAATTATTGCTATTTTTCCAATTCTGCCAATCTGTTTCTCTGAGTGAACAGGAATGTTTTAGGGTGGGTTTCATGTGTTTTCTTTCTGATACATCAGAGCTTAGATCAGTGTCCAGCATGGATAACATAAGCAGTAAGTGTGGAATAAGTTAATGACACGAAAATTGTTAATGAAAACAATGGATAGACATGTAAACAGACAGTGGATGGACAGACAGATGGATAATTGAATGGACAGATGGATGGATGGGAAAAAAAAAATAGGTAAGTTTCCAGAGGTAAATTAAGTAGAATATGTTGAATTTACCCTGTGATTCAACATCAGATAAAGGAGAGCAGCAAGTTGCTGTTAAATGTTTTTCTTTTGAGAGTTCTCTCCTCTCTGCTGTTCATTGGCAAGTCCCCACTCCTATTGATAATAGAGGCACTATGAAGGGTTTTCAGTTTATTCCAATGTGATAATCACTAAAATAATACTTTTCAGTATTTAATTAGTTGGTAGACAGTTTCAACATTTACATTTTAAAACCAATAGGCTACCTTATATACAAAATTTATAGAAAGTGTGTGTGTGTGTGTGTGTGTGTGTGTGTGTGTATGAGGAATTGGCTCAGACAGTTATGGAAGCAGACAAATTCTAAGACCTGCAGAGTGAGTCAACAAGCTGGACACCCAGGGAAACAATGTTATACTTCTAGTCCAGATTGGAAGGGCTAAGAACCAGAAGAGACTATGATATATTTCCTATCCAAAGATCAGCAGGCTCATGACTCAGGAAGACCTGAAGTTTCAGCTCAGCCCAGAAGGTAGCAAAAAGGCTAATATTCTGGTTCAAAGCCCATTAGGTAAGAAAATTCTCTTTTATTCAGGGAAGAGTCACTCTTTGGGTTCTTTCCTTTTTCTTTTTTTGTCCTTCAACTGGTAAGATGAGGCCCACCCACATTATGGTTGAGAAATATGCTCTCTGAGCAAAAAGTCTGTGAGGCAAAACAGGTTGGGTTTTTAAAGGCTGAAGCTGAGTCAAGCTGAACTGTAGCTGAAGCTGTTGGTCAGAGCTGGGAAGAACCAGAGAGGAAATGCAATTGCATTCTACATAAGAAAGTTGTCAAACCAAGTAGGCTCCATGGTGTTGTTAAGTCCAAAGAAAGTGGTCAAACCAAGTAGGCTGCATGCTGCTGTTAAGTCCAAAGTCCATGTAGGTCAGGAATATGCAGAAAAAGCTAAGAGGTAAAAAGCTGAACATAAAATAGACTTTTGAAAGTGAACAAGGCAACAGGGGCAGGTACACAGCTACAAAAATTGAGAGACAATTTTGAGAAATCACATGGACTTTGCGATTGGTCATGTAACCAGTGTAGCACTTTGGATAGAGATTTTTTTTTTTTTTTTTTTTTTTTTGAGACCTGGGAACAGTCTCTCCCTTGTTTACTGCCATGTTCCCATTCCTGATTCATGTTGCTACCTAGAGTACAGATGAGTATGGGAGGTTTCATTAATGAATGACTGTGTGAGTGAGTTTATGTGTAATAATGATACACTTTCTTCAAGGACTAAGGTGGACTTCAGTATTCTTTGTACAGAGCTCTGTACCACAGCCCTTGTCATGACTGTGTCTTTGGCTTTCAGTTAACTGGGAAAATTACCAGCTTTCTGGGGTTCACTCCCCACGACGCCACTATATATTTCCATCTTCTACTGAACAATCCCTTTATGGCACTGCTTACACTTAATGGTATTAATTTCTTTTAATGTCTATAAATCCTATTGAAGCTAGGAATCATTCATTCATCAAATATTCCCTGTATGCCCAAACATGGCATGGAGGACATAGTGAGGAAGCTGAGAAGGTCCCTGCTACAACATTTTATCAGCGAGAGACAGAATGTGGTTTGTCTGTT
The DNA here is from genome assembly GCF_030435805.1 of Mustela lutreola. Classification (NCBI taxonomy): domain Eukaryota; kingdom Metazoa; phylum Chordata; class Mammalia; order Carnivora; family Mustelidae; genus Mustela; species Mustela lutreola. The sequence continues at coordinate 5,616,621 of NC_081292.1, read as the reverse complement.
CGTTTGTTTCCAAACTAACATGAATTTATTACATAATTTATAATTTTGTAGATGATTATTACAGGCAAAGTCAGCTGGTTTCTCTACTCCAGGTCTACAAGACTGAAATCCAGGTATTCCTGCCTGAGCTCTTATCTACGGGTTTTATTAAGATATAATGTATTATTTGTTTCAGGAGTACAGGTGTGATTCATCAGCCTTACACAATTCACAGCACTCACCATAGCACACACCCTCCCCAGTATGCATCACCCAGCCACCCCAACCTTCCAATCCTTCTCCCCTCCAGTGAGATCATATGATAATTGTCTATCTCTGATTGACTTATTTCACGTAGTGTAGTAGCCTCTAGTTCCATCCACAGCATTGCAAATGGCAAGATTCTGGGGTTCTTTTTGATGGCTACATAATATTCCATTATATATATATACCACTTATTCTGTATCCATTCTTCTGTTGATGGACAGATAGGATCTTTCCATAGTTTGGCTATTGTGGACATTGTTACTTTAACCATTGGGATCCATGTGCCCCTTCGGATCAGTACATTTATATTTTTAGGGTAAATACTCTGTACTGCAATTGCTGGGTCATAGAGTAGCTATATTTTCAACTTTTTGAGGAAACAGTATACTGTTTTCCACTGCACCCACTTGCATTCCCTCCAACAGTGGGAGCACCTGTCATTTCCTGACTAGTTAATTTTAGCCATTCTGACTGGTGTGAGGTGGTATCTCATTGTGGTTTTGATTTGTATTTCCCTGTTGCTGAGTGTTGTGGAACATTTTTTTGGCCTTTTGGATGTCATCTTTGCAGAAATGTCTGTTCATGCCTTCTTCCTGATTGGATTATCTATTCTTTAGGTGTTGAGTTTGATAAGTTCCTTATAGATTTTGGATACTAGCCCTTTATCTGATATGTCATTCGTGAATATCTTCTCCCATTCTGTCAGTTGTCTTTTGGTTTTCTTGACTGTTTCCTTGCTGTGCAAAAGCTTTTGATCTTCTTGAAGTCCCAGTTCATTTTTGCCATTGCTTCCCTTGCCTTTGGTGATGTTTCTAGGAAGAAGTTGCTGCGCCTGAGGTCAAAGAGGTTGCTGCCTGTGTTCTCTTCAAGGATTTTGATGGATTCCTGCTTCACATTGAGGTCTTTCATCCATTTTATATCTATTTTTGTGTGTGGTGTAAGAAGATGGTCCAGTTTCATTCTTCTGTATGTGACTCTCCAATTTTCCCAAAACCATTTGTTGAAGAGACTTTTTTCCATTGGACATTCTTTCCTGCTTTGTTGAAGATGTTAGTTGACCATACAGTTGAGTGTCCATTTCTGGGTTCTCTATTCTGTTTCATTGATATCTTTTTGTCTTTTTGTGCCAGTGCCATACTGTCTTGATGATTACAGCTTTGTAATAGAGCTTGAAGTCTGGAATTGTGATGCCACCAGCTTTGGTTTTCTTTTTCAACATTCTTCTGGCTATTCAGGGTCTTTTCTTGTTCTGTATAAGTTTTAGGATTATTTGTTCCATTTCTTTAAAAAGTTGATGGTATTTTGATAAGGACTGCATTAAATGTGTAGATTGCTCTAGGTAGCATAAACATTTACACAATATTTGTTCTTCCAATCCATAAGCATGGAACATTTTTCCATTTCTTTGTGTCTTCCTCAATTTCTTTCATGAGTATTCTACAGTTTTCTGAGTACAGATTCTTTGTCTCTTTGGTTAGATTTATTCCAAGGTATCTTATGGTTTGGGGTAAAATTATGAATGGGATTGACTCCTCAATTTCTCATTCTTCTGTCTTGTTGTTTGTGTATAGAAATGCAACTGATTTCTGAGCATTGATTTTATATCCTGACACTTTATTGAATTCCTGTATGAGTTCTAGCAGTTTTGGAGTGGAGTCTTTTGTGTTTTCCACATGAAGTATCACATTAGCGGCAAAGAGTAAGAGTTGGACTTCATCTTTGCTGATTCAGATGCATTTATTTCTTTTTGTTGTCTGATTGCTGAAGCTAGGACTTTTAGTACTATGTTGAATAGCAGTGGTGATAGTGGACATCCCTGCCATGTTCCTGAGCTTAGGGGAGAAGCTCTCAGTTTTTCTCCCATTGAGAATGATAATCACTGTGTGTTTTTCATAGATGGCTTGTATGATCTTGAGGTTTATACCCTCTGTCCCTACGCTGTGAAGAGTTTTTGCCAAGAAATGATGCTATACTTTTCAAATGCTTTTTCTGCATCTATTGAGACTATCATATGATTCTTCTTTCTTTTACTAATGCATTGTATCACATTGATTGATTTGTGAATTTAAAACCAAACTTGCATCCTAGGAATAAATCTTACCTGTTTTTTGAGAATATTCTTTTTAAAGTAGTGTTGGATCCTATTGGCTAGCATTTTGGTGAGAATATTTACACCCATGCTCATCAGGGATATTGGATTGTTATTCTCCTTTTTGATGGGGTCTTTGCCTGGTTTTGGGATCAAGGTAATACTCGTTGCATAAAATGAGTTTGGAGTTTTCCTTCCATTTCTATTTTTTGGAACAGTTTCAGGAGAATAGGTATTAAATCTTTTTTATTTTATTTTTTTCATTCTTTTTTTTTAAATTTCAGCTTAATTATTTTTGCACCACACCCAGTGCTCCAGGCAATCTGTGCCCTCTCTAATGCCCACCACCTGGTTCCCCCAACTTTCCACCCCCCGCTGCTTCACACCCCTCAGATTGTTTTTCAGAGTCCATAGTCTCTCATGGTTCACCTCCCCTTCCAATTTCCCCCAAATCCCTTCTCTTCTCTAACTTCTCATGTCCTCCATGTTATTTGTTATGCTCCACAAATAAATGAAACCATATGATAATTGACTCTCTTCTTGACTTATTTCACTCAGCATAATCTCTTCCAGTCCCATCCATGTTGCTACAAGAGTTGGGTATTCATCCATTCTAATGGAGGCATAATACTCCATAGTGTATATGGACCACATCTTCCTTATCCATTCATCTGTTGAAAGGCATCTTGGTTCTTTCCACAGTTTGGTGACCGTGGCCATTGCTGCTATAAACATTGGGGTACAGGTGGCCCTTCTTTTCACTCCATCTGTATCTTTGGGGTAAATACCCAGTAGTGCAATTTCAGGATCATAGGGAAGCTCTATTTTTAATTTCTTGAGGAATCTCTACACTGTTCTCCAAAGAGGCTGCACCAACTTGCATTCCCACCAACAGTGTAAGAGGGTTCTCCTTTCTCCAATCCCCTCCAACACATGTTGTTTCCTGTCTTGCTAATTTTGGCCATTCTAACTGGTGTAAGGTGATATCTCAGTGTGGTTTTAATTTGAATTTCCCTAATGGCTAGTGATGATGAACATTTTTTTCATGTGTCTGATAGCCATTTGTATGTCTTCATTGGAGAAGTGTCTGTTCGTGTCTTCTGCCCATGTTTTGATATGATTATCTGTTTTGTGTGTGTTGAGTTTGAGGAGTTCTTTATAGATGCTGAATACCAACCTTTTGTCTGTACTGTCATTTGCAAATATCTTCTCACATTCTGTGGGTCACTTCTTTGTTTTCTTGGCTATTTCCTTTGCTGTGCAGAAGCTTTTGATTTTGATGAAGTCTCAAAAGTTTATTTTCGCTTTTCTTTCCTTTGCCTTTGGAGACATATCTTGAAAGAAGTTGCTGTGGCTTATATCGAAGAGATTACTGCCTATGTTCTCCTCTAGGATTCTGATGGATTTGTTTGGTATAATTCCCCTGGGAAGCCATCTAGCCCTGGAATCTTGTGGGTTTTTGGTTGTTTGTTTGTGGGGGTAGATTTTTTGATGACTGATTCAACCTCCTTACTGGTTATGGGTCAGTACAGGTTTTCTATTTATTACTGGTTCAGTTATGGGTCAATTCAGGTTTTCTATTTCTTACTGGTTCAGTTTTGGTAGTTTATATGTCTCTAGGAATTTATCCATTTCTACCAAATTTGCTGGTGTATAGTTGCTCATAATGTATTCTTATAATTGTTTGCATTTCTTTGGTGTTGGTTGTGATCTCCTCTTTCATGATTTTTTAAATTTTGGGTCCTTCCTCTTTTCTTTTTGATAAGTCTAGCCACGAGTTTATTAGTCTTATTAATTCTTTCAAAGAACCAGTGCCTAGTTTCACTGATTTGTTCTACTGTTCTTTTAGTTTCTATTTCATGGTTTTCTGCTCTGTTCTTCATGATTTCTCCTCTCCTGGTGGGTTTAGGCTTTCTTTGCTGTCCTTTCTCCAGCATCTTTAGGTGTAGGGCTAGGTTGTGTACTTGAGAGCTTTCTTATTTCTTGAGAAAAGCTGGTATCACTATATACTTTCCTCTCAGGACCAACTTTTCTGTGTGCCAAAGATTCTGAATCATTGTGTTTTCATTTTCATTTGTTTCCATGAAATTTTTCAATTCTTTTTAAATTTTCTGGTTGACCCATTCATTCCTTAGTAGGATGTTCTTTAGTCTCCATGTATTTGAGTTCTTTCCAACTTTCCTCTTGTGATTGAGTTCTAGCTTCAGAGCATTGTGGTCTGAAAATATGCAGGAAATACTTCCAGTCTTTTGGTACTGGTTGAGACCTGATTATGACCCAGGATGTGATCTATTCTGGAGAATGTTCCATGTGCACCAGAGAAGAATGTGTATTCTTGCTTTGGGATGGAATTTTCTGAATATGCCTGTGATGTCCATCTGGTCCAGTGTGTCATCTAAGTCCTTTATTTCCTTGTTAAACATTTGCTCAGATGATCTGTTCATTTCAGCATGGGGGGTGCTAAAGTCCCCTACTATTACTATTATTGTTAATGTGTTTCTTTGATTTTGTTATTAATTTATATAATTGTCTGCTCCCATGTTAGAAACATCAATATTTAAAATTGTTAGATCTTCTTGTTGGACAACACTTTAAGTATGATATAGTGTCCTTCCTCATCTCTTATTATGGTCTTTGGCTTAAAATCTAATTTATCTGATATAAGAATTGTAACCCCAGATTTCTTTTGATGTCTGTTAGCATGGAAAATTGTTTTCCACACCCTCACTTTAAATCTGGGGTGTCTTTGTGTCTAAAATGAGTTTCTTATAGACAGCATATCGATGGGTCATATATATATATATATATATATAATCCATTCTGATTCCCTGTTTTTGATTGGGTCATTTAGCCCATTTACATTCAGGGAACTATTGAAAAATATGAATTTAGTGCTATTGTATTGCCTGTCAGGTGACTGTTACTGTATATATATATTTTTTTCTTTTTCTTCTCTATGTTACTTTTAGTCTCTCTCTTTTCCTGGAGGACCCCTTTCAATATTTCCTGTAAGGCTGGTTCAGTGTTTGAAAATTCTTTTAGTATTTTTTTGTCCTGAAAGCTTTTTATCTATCCTTCTATTTTCACTGACAGTCTAGCTCGATATAGTATTCTTGGCTGCATATTTTTTTCTCATTTAGTGGTCTGAATATATCATGCCAGTCCTTTCTGGCCTGCCAGGTCTCTGTGGATAGGTCTGCTGCCAATCTAATATTTCTACCATTGTAGGTTAAAGACCTCTTTCCCGAGCTGCTTTCAGGATTTTCTTTTTGTCTCTGAGACTTGTAAGTTTAACTATTAGATGACAGGATATTGAACTATATTTATTGATATTGAGAAAGGTTCTCTGTGCCTCCTGAATTTTGATGTCTGTTTCCTCCCTCAAATTAGAAAGGTTGTCCACTATAATTTTCTCCAATATATCTTTCTGTCCTTCTCTCTCTTCCTTCTTCTGGAATTCTAATTATTCTAATATTGTTTCATATTATGATATCATTTATCTCTTGAATTTTCCCCCTCATGATTCAGTAGTTGTTTCTCTCTTTTCTTAGCTTCTTTATTTTCCATCATTTGTTCTTCTATATCATTAATTCTCTCTTCTGCCTTATTTATCCTAATGCCTCCATTTTTTTAATTGTACCTCATTATTTTTTTTTTTAATTTCAACTTAGTTAGATTTTAGTTCTTTTATTTCTCCAGAAAGGGATTCTCTAGTATCTTCTATGTTTTTCTCAAGCCCAGCTAGTATCTTTATAATCCTCATTCAAAACTCTAACTCTGACATCTTGCTAATGCCAGTATTGATTAGGTCCCTAGCAATTGATATTGCCTCTTGCTTTTTTTCAGTTTGTTTGTTTGTTTGTTTTGCTTTGTTTGGATTTGAGGTGAGTTTTTCCACTTCGTCTTTTTGTCCAGAGAAGAATAGATGAATGAAAGAACAAAATGCTAAAAGGTTAATAACTACCCCAGAAAAATATACACTAAACAAATCAGAAGAGACTTGAGACCAGGGGAAAAAAAAGGAAAAATCTATCTATCTATCTATCTATCTATCTATATATTTGGGCTGCTGAACGGAACAGCGCCACACACACTTGATTTGGGGTATATTTTGGTCTGTTGGAAGAAACTACTTCCCAAAATTTTAAAGAAAGGAAAAAAAAATACACACACACACAAACACACACAAAATAAGGGTAAACATGATGAAGGGTTGGAATATGACTATATGACTGTAAAGATGAAAATTTTAAAAAGATTTTCAAAAGGAATTTATAAGATAAGAAGTTGGTTGAAAAAAGAGAAAGAAAAGATTTTTATATATATAAAAATATATTTATATTTTATATATATAAAAATCTTTTCTATTTTCTATTTATATAAAATATAAATATATTTTTATCTATATATATACATTTCTTTATCTTTTTATCTTTTTTATATCTATATATAGATATGTATATATATAGATACATATATAGATATATATATGATAAAGTTAAATACTTTGAGGGGATAGAATATTACCATAAAAATAAAAATTGGAAAATCATTCTAAAAGCGTATTGATAAGATAAGATGGTTAAAATAGGAAAGAGAAAAATTTTTTTAAAAAGAAAAATTAAAAAATAAAGAAAATTAAGAAAATTTAAATTTGAAAGACTAAAGAATCATGGGGGAAAAGCCATGAATTCTATGTGCTGTTTTCCCCTAGTGCTGGAGTTCTGCAGTTATTGATCTGTAAACTTGGTCTTGGCTGGATGTTCTTACTGATCTTCTGGGGCAGGGGCCTGTTGAAGTAATTCTCAAATGTCTTTGCCCATGATGAAATTGTACTGCCCTTGCCAGGGGCCAAGCTAAGTAATCTGTTTGAGTTTGATCTCCATAGCTTTTGTTCCCTGAAAGCTTTCCATACTGGAAATGAGAGAATGGAGAATGAAAGAAAGGAGAATGAGAATGAAAATAGTGGCCTCCCAATCTCTGGCCTTGGAGGAGCTGAGAGTCGGGGGCACCCCTCTTCAGTGAGCCCTCAGAGAAAAGTAGTCAACCACTCTTGTCTCCTTGGTCTCTGGCTGCACTCTGTGATCACCTGGCCTGTGACCGAGCACTTCTATCTCTGGCACATGGCTCCTTTTAGAGTCCAAAGCTGGTAGATTCCTGCAGTGTATTCCCACACCCCTCCTCCTGGTGGAGGAAGGTAGGGGGGTCTTCCCAGATCTAACACTTGTGGGGTCCCTGCTCAAAGAATAGTGGTCTTACTGTCCTTCAGATCATGGTTTATGGCAACTCCAAGCTGAAAGTCCAGTCCTTGGCTCCATCTTTGCAGCTGGCTTCTCTGCTCTGACACCTGGGAGCTCTCCACACTCAGACACCCCTGGTCTTTCTCTGACCCCAAGATTCCTGAGACCACACTCTCTCAGCGAGAATTCCACCCGCCACTTAGCCACAGGAGCAATGTCCCTCCACAGAACAGCATTCTAAATGTTCGGATTTTGTGCTCTGCAGCTCTATCATTTGCCGGTAGCTGGTCCTCCAACCGCCCCTACCCTCTCCCATGGTCTATCTTCCCATACATCACTTCTGATTCACTTCTCTTCGTGTCCTACCTTCCAGAAACTGGTCACTTTTCTGTTCATAGAATTGCTTTTTCTTTTTCTTTTCTTCCATCTCCTGTTGAGTTTGTAGGTGTTCAAAATGGTTTGATGACTATCTAACTGAATTCCTGGGCCCAAATGAAATTTAGTTCTCATTCTCCTCCTCTACCTTGCTTCTCCCCTCCCCCCAACAAAACGTGTTTTTGAAAATGAAAAGTAAACATGATATATTCAACAAGTGAGTAGTTAGAGAAAGGGAATAAAATTATGGAATATCTGATGGTGTGCATGACCCTGAATGTCCAGGTGAGCCCTTTGTGAAGTGAATGATAAAAGGTTTGGGAAAATGACATTTGCAAACAGATCAATTTTCCTAGTTCAAAACCAGAATGAAAAAGTCCTAAGACCAAACAAAGGTTTTCTATTCAAAGTAAGATATTTGGATGGTGTTTTATATATGATCCAATTTATGTCCTTTAAAGTTCACCCTGTCAACACAGTAGAGGATGGTTGTTGGGGAAGAATGGGAGTCAGAATCTTGATCATTCCTTGGTCATAATGGTAATGGTCTGTATGGTGCCAGGCCCCTAACAAATGCTTGATATTTGTTAAATGAAATGATTTAATAAATCATTCTCAGAAAGTTAATTCCCTTTCATTGCAGGTCATCCATGCTCATAAAGTTGAGATTTTTGCTTTTTAACTCAGTCTTTTTGGAAAAAAAAGTCGTCAGAATACATTCAGAATCATAGACCACTTAGGAAAAACTTGCTCTCATTTCTCTCATTCTGAGTCCCTGACTCCTGTAAAACTTAACAGCCCCATTGTTTTCCTGCTACATAATATTTTCTTGTTCATTTTAAATATAGGAGGTCTTAATATAACACTGCAAAACTAACTGCTATCATAAGTACAATTTGGCTAAACCTAACAAGACTCACACATTTTTCCCTCCTATTTTTATTTAATAAAAGGCCACTATGTGGCCTTTTGCAACTGACTTCTTTCTCAAAGCATTGTGTTCTCAAGATCCATCTATTCTGTAGAGTGTACAAGTACTTTGTTCCATTTTGTTGACAAACAATATTCTATTAGGTAGATGTGTCACATTTTGTATCTAACAGTTGATAACACAGGTGGGTTGTTTCTAATTTTGGTTATTATGAATAATGTTGCTATGGATATTTGCATACAGATCTTTGTCAGGACATGTATTTTCAATTGCTGAATCATAAAGTTTAATATTTCAAAGAACTGTCAAACCATGTCTCTGGAGGCTGAAACATTTTGCATTTTCATCAGGAATATATGAGTTTCAATTTCTCTACATCCTGTCCAAATGTTATTGTCTGTTTTCTTGATTTTAACTTTTAGTGAGTGTGAAGCAGTATCTCATTGTATTTTGATTTTCAGTTTCCAGATGACTAGTGATTAAGAATCTTTACATGTGTTTATTAGCCATCTGTATATTGTCTTTGAAGAAATGTCTGTTGAAACCCTTTGGTCATCTCAATTTGATTAACTGTCTTTTCATTAAGTGTTCCTTGTGCATTCTGGACACAAATCCCTTATTAGATACATGACTTGAAAATATTTTCTCCCATTTTTGGGGTTGATTTTTCATTTTTTGGTGGTTTCCTTTGAAACACAAACACTTTTTTTTCCCTAATTTTCATGAAATTTAATTTATTTACTTTTTTTTTTTTTTTTGCTTTTTCTTAATTGTTTTTGTTTTTCTTGTGGATATTTACAAAACTACTGCTTAATATCTAATATGATGTCATGAAGATTTACTTCTATGTTTCCTTCTAAGAGTTTTACTGTTTTTGGTCTTATGTTTAAACCTATGACTCATTTTTAATTAATTGCTGTATATAGTGTGGGATAGGTGTCCAACCTCATTCTTTTGCCTTTAGATATCCTGCTGTCCCAGCACCATTAGCTGAAATGACTATCAATTCCCCATGAGTTGTCTTGGTACTCTTCTTGACCATCATTATAATGATTTAGTTTTGGACTCTCAATTCCATTTGATCTGTATGTCTATCCTTCTGACAATACTACACTGTCTTGATTACAGTAGGTTCATAATAAGTTTTGAAATCAGGAAGCATGAATACCTCAAATTTGTTCTTCTTTTTAAGGATTACTTTGGCTATCCTGGGACTCTTGAATTTCCATATGATTTTTAGAAACAGTTTGTCAATTTCTGCAAAAAGGGTACCTGGTATTTTGGTAGAGATTATTGCTGGATGTTTTGAGCTTAGTTTGGTTTTTGTTGTTGTTGAAGATATTTTGGTTTCTTAAGGTGGAAATTCATGTTATTAATAAGACATACTTAGTTTTAATTATAGACATTGACAGGTCTAAATTGTCCCTTCAGCCACTGCCTCCTATAAGTTTAGACACATCTTGTAAGTTTTGGTACATTTTTCTCTTCATTTTCATTCACTTCAAAGTCCTTCATAGTTTCCCTTGACCTATTGCTTATTTAGGAATAGATTGTTTAATTTCCACATATTTTTTAAAATGTCCCAAATATATGTGCATATGTGTGTGTATATATATATACACACACAAATATAGTTTTATTCTTTTTCTTTTTTTTTTCTGGCTTTTTATTTATTTATTTATTTATTTATTTATTTTTTAATATAATTTTTTTAATAATTTTTTATTTTTTATAAACATATATTTTTATCCCCAGGGGTACAGGTCTGTGAATCACCAGGTTTACACACTTCACAGCACTCACCAAAGCACATACCCTCCCCAATGTCCATAATACCACCCCCTTCTCCCAAACCCCTCCCCCCAGCAACCCTCAGTTTGTTTTGTGAGATTAAGAGTCACTTATGGTTTGTCTCCCTCCCAATCCCATCTTCTTTCATTTATACTTCTCGTACCCACTTAAGCCCTCATGTTGCAACACCACTTCCTCATATCAGGGAGATCATATGATAGTTGTCTTTCTCCACCTGATTTATTTCGCTAAGCATGATACGCTCTAGTTCCATCCATGTTGTCGCAAATGGCAAGATTTCATTTCTTTTGATGGCTGCATAGTATTCCATTGTGTATATATACCACATCTTCTTGATCCATTCATCTGTTGATGGACATCTAGGTTCTTTCCATAGTTTGGCTATTGTGGACATTGCTGCTATAAACATTCGAGTACACGTGCCCCTTTGGATCACTACGTTTGTATCTTTAGGGTAAATACCCAATAGTGCAATTGCTGGGTCATAGGGCAGTTCTATTTTCAACATTTTGAGGAACCTCCATGCTGTTTTCCAGAGAGGTTGCACCAGCTTGCATTCCCACCAACAGTGTAGGAGGGTTCCCCTTTCTCCGCATCCTCGCCAGCATCTGTCATTTCCTGACTTGTTGATTTTAGCCATTCTGACTGATGTGAGGTGATATCTCATTGTGGTTTTGATTTGTATTTCCCTGATGCCGAGTGATATGGAGCACTTTTTCATGTGTCTGTTGGCCATCTGGATGTCTTCTTTGAAGAAATGTCTGTTCATGTCCTCTGCCCATTTCTTGATTGGATTATTTGTTCTTTGGATGTTGAGTTTGCTAAGTTCTTTATAGATTCTGGACACTAGTCCTTTATTCTATTTATGTCAGAGAGCATGCTTTGACTTCAATACTTTTAAACTTTTTGAGGCTTGTTTTATGGTATAGCATATGGTCTATCTTGAAGAATATGTACACTTGAGAATAATGTATATTTTGGTGAACTTGAGTGAAGAATCACAGTTTTGCCACTTATTATCTATGTAATTTTGGAAAACTTTACTTATTTATTTAATTGAATAGACTCAATATTTCTTTTTTTTTAATTTTATTTATTTATTTGACAGAGAGAGATCACAAGTAGGCCGAGAGGCAGGCAGAGAGAGAGGCGCAGAGAAAGGGGGAAACAAGCTCCCTGCTGAGCAGAGAGCCCGATGCGGGGCTCAATCCCAGGACCCCGGGATCATGACCTGAGCCGAAGGCAGAGGCTTAACCCACTGAGCCACCCAGGCGCCCAGGCTCAATATTTCTCAGACTATCTTCTCAAATAGTTATGTCAGTTTGGGGAGATCATGATCTCATAGAAAATGTTTTATTGTTGATATTGTTGATGTGTTTCTGGATTTGTTTTATGTTTGTTTTTATCTGTTTTATCTTTTTTGTTTTATCTGGATTTGTTTTATCTTGTTTTACTTTTTGAAAATTAAATAATATAATATGTATAATACAATATCTGGCCCTAAGCATATGGTAGTCTCAGGATAGTTAGTACCATTACTCTACGGCTGTATAAAATTGACTTTTGAAAAACTGTTTCTCAGTGCAAGTCAGCATGGTCTTTCTTAAAGAAATTATTGTTTCTTTGGCAATACATTGACTTCAGAAGATCTGATGGTTCTCTCTGCTTTTTGAAGAAAGGGAATACTTGATTCCCAACAACTGACTGGGGAGGGGGATCGTTTATTTCTTGAAAATATATCAGAATTCATTGATAAGTTTTGAATGCTTCAAAAAAGCAAAACTATTTTGAGCAACCTATAATTCCAGAGGAGCTGGGTAATATGGAAGAACTCACCATGACCAACCAAGTTTGAGGACTAATTTATATGAGGAGAGACAAAATGTGATACAAATAAGACCACAATATTTTACTCTGTTCTTCCTGGGCTGAGAATGTCTTATTTCCATATATCACATGGTAAATAGCTACAAAATTTTTAATTCATTTCAACTAAATACTTCTTTGATCAAACCTTTTATAATTGAAAACACAAGGCTTCTTTCCAATAAACCAATGATTATTCAATTAAGTCTCCTTTAAATAAGCATTTCAATCTTGGTTTGAGGTATAATTAGTGACTTACTCTATGAAACAGGAATCTGAAAAACAGAGACTGTGTTCTGGATTTTCATGAGCAGCTGTGTAGTTTGTGTAAATTCTATTAAGCCCTAGTTTCTAATGGTAAAAACAAAATAAAACAAAACAAAACATAAAAAACAGAGATGATTATCTTTTCTTAAATTTCTACCACCATGGTCCAAAGGTCCTTATCATCTAGTAAACAAAAGAATAGAATTCTCTGAATCTAACTAAAAATGTATGTCCCTACCAGTTAGAACTTCTGCCTGAATAACTGTGCAACTCTAGCATGCTGACCTACTCTCATTCCAAAAAAATATAATTATTTCATGTCTGAGTCACCTGTTCAGAATAAATTTGGTAAGTGATACAACATAAAATTAACTTGAGATCTGGAGCCAGTTGTGTTGTTTTTCATTCTTATTCTGTGGCTTTGTGACCTTTGGCTTGCTTCTGCTATCTCTGTGCCTCAGTTTACTTAACCTTATGAGCCATATTCTAATTATGCCTACTTCATAAGGTTGCTATGAAGGACAAATGAGAAAAACAAGGAAAGAGCTTGTCACAGTGCCAAGCCAAAAGAAAGCACTAAATCAATGTTAGTTATTATTGTTATTATGATCATTTTTATAACATTTTTTAAAAAAAACTATCTCAAGTCATACAAATCACATTTTTTCCCATTTTTATGATCTATGGAAACCCGAAGACCCAGACTATGTAACTTGACTATAAAATTTCTGTTAGTTCTCTCAGATTCCGTGACTGAGTGTTGAAGCCCTAACCCCATGGGTGGAGCTGTGGCTTTGGAAGAAGCTGACCCAAGGAGGCTAAGCTCAGGTATTTTACAGCAAATATTCCAAGATAGGAATGCCCAAGTGGTAATCAAGGCCCTTTCCTAGAAAAACAGTTGGGAGTCAGAACCAAAGTGGAGGGATTGTGTTAAATAAGTAGGTGATAAAGTGAAGATTAAGATTTGAGAAAATTAGAGCATAACCAAATGTTGTTTTTTTTAGCCCATCTTCGGGATCATAGCTCTTTGCACATTTGTGATTAATAAGGTAATTCTTTAAAGTCATGTATCATATGCTATATGTCTTGCAGTGAATGTTAAGCCAGATAAGGACACAAACTGCCTCTATTTTGACCATTTCTGTCTGTGTGGTCAGGGCCCAGCATTTGTTATCTGTACACGTGGTTTGATTGAATCAAAGAAGTATGGTGAGTCCTTAGTGATTTAGGAGAAATAGCATAAGTATCAACATTCCTCCAAATGAACTGGGATTTCCATGGTCCTTGTACTTGTTCTGTTACCTAAAACAACAAAATTAAGATGGACATCTATGAGCCATGAGCACAAGAGGACTGATACCAGACTATAAGACAGCAGCCGAAGCAGAGACATTCCATTGTGTTCCACACCAGATTAAGACTAGTTTATACTTTAAGAACATCATTATGTTTCAAATTGGTCTGGTTTGGGAAATCTCACTCTGAAATCAGAAGCTTAATGCACTTAGCTTTGTTGTGAGAATTAAATTTGACAATGTATATAAAGCACTTAGTTGAACACAGAGAAAGCAGCCACTCTTGGGAACAGGGAAGGAGCTATGTGCTTCTTTCATTTTTGTTTTCATGCTTCTCTCCCATCTCTATTTTCAGAGCTTAACTCAGCAAGCTCAAAATATACATCCAGTAAATAAATGAATAAGTGCAAAAATGGATGGATGGATAGTTGCATAGTTGCATGGACAACTGGTAAGGGGAAAAGTGCCTGCTATTCTAAGATTATTACTTGTTTTCATGTATGGTAAGGAGAAAAGTTTTGATTAGGACAAGATTCAGTGAACCTCATGACTTTACAAAATCCCGGAGAAGGCGCCTGTGGCCTTCTCTCTGGACTCATTATGCAGGTCTTGTACCTACTTGGGGAGGGTCCAAGTTCCACCTGTCCCCATTTTGCACCCAGCTGGAAACTGCCCTCCCATGATTTCCCAGCTATTAAAAGTCTCTTGCTGAAGCTTACAAATCTAGTGTGATCCAGATCAACATGCTCAGACATGTGGAATAGTTCCAGTGATCTCAAAACCAAGCCAAGAATGCCATCATAACCTCTGTGCAGGTAGTGCACAAAGCCAGTGGGACCTGGCTGTCATCAGATCGTCTCTGCTTGCTGGTCTGTTACTTGTAATTGGATGTACGATGACGCTCCTATGAAGCTTTTACAGATCCCTCAAAATACAAAATTTATCGGCTTCTCTCTACTCTCTGTAAGGTTTCCTGACATTTGTCAAATATTCAACAAATATTTACTAGTGTATGTTTTTTGTCGGGTCTCGTGATAACATCTTATTTTAAAAAATTAAAAATTTGATCCTCCAATTGGAGAATTGTCCTCTTGGATAAGATGAAAACAAGACTTAAAAAATAGATAATACAAATATGCCGTGATCATTCATACAAGGGAAGCATAACAAACTGAGTTACTATTATGCCAATGTTTATTTCTTATACTAAAAATAGATGCTATTTGCATATTGCATATTCACTTTTAGAAAATATCTAATTAGTTTTGGATGTGAGATTCTCACAATATAAAAGGACTATTATCTCCATATTTTTTTCACATGGGAATGTAGTCTCAGAGAAGTTCTGTGTATCACCCAGAATGGCAACCAGTGAATGCCAATGGGGTTCAAAACCCAGTCTTTGACTTAAAGTGCAGTGCTCTCTCCAGAGTTTGTTATTTTCTCAGGATCTACACCATTTTGAGGACACCCCCCACCACACACCTGGCACTGTGCCTTGCAGGTGTGTAATATATAGACCAACTCTGTGGACTTTTGAGATTCTGTTAGGCCTAATTTAAAATCCTGGTGGGTGTCATTTACCAACGGGACAGACTTATCTATAAGTGACATAAGCCCCCTGTCCCTTATTGTCAAGATACAGATAAGAATATAGATTTCTACATTCACGATGGAAAAAAATGAAATGATGAAATAAAAATTTAAAAAAATAAAGTTCAGGGGTGCTGCTTGCTCAGTCTATAGAGCAAGTGACTTCTGATCAGAGTCATGAGTTCAAACCACATGTTGGGCACACCGATTACTTAAAAAAAAAAAAAAAATGTTTCAGCACCAACTGAAGAAACAGAAGACTAAACATCTCATTGTCTTCTGAGGATCATATCCTTAAGTATATAAACAGTACAGCGTGCCCCACCCCTCCCCGAGCTGACGGAGGGAACGCTACAAAAATGTGTTTCCTTTATTTTCCTTTGTATCCGTGCTTTCAAATTGAGGCAATGAACTCTGAGCAGTCTTCTTGTTTCTAGGTCTAAGATGCTACTTTTTTTTCTGTGTTGTTTGCACAGAAAAGAAGTGGAATGTGCACCAGTTGAGAGGCTCAAGGTCAAAGACAGACATGGAAACAGAAGCCAGGTGTCCTAACTGGGAGCACAGCAGCCTCCCTGCCCCTGTGCTTCGACCAAGATAGATACAGAAGAGAAATCCATCCGTTCTGCAGTGAGCCCGGATCTTTCCCAGTTGGCTTCAGTCCTTGTTGAGAAGCCTATGGTCTAGAGGTAATTAAATGATTAATGGTGACACTGCTGGGCTAAGGGCCCTTTATATCTCTTCTGATTTCTTTTTCAACTGACAGTCGGGCAACCGATTCCAAGATCACCAAGGTAGTGACAATTTTTCTTATAAGCCATTTGTTGAGGACTTCAAATGCTTCTGTGCTGAATGATATGGTCGTATCTCTTGGAAACATGATAGTTTCTTTCCCTGTTTGCCCATGTCCATTAGTTTCTCCATTCTGCATGTAAAATAATTTCAATAAAAGTAACAGGATTAAATCTTTTCCAGAGTTTGTGGTTTGCTAGGTACTGTCCCAGCATAGGGACACTGGGCAAAGTTCAGTGTCTAACATATAAATGCTGCACTTAATATAAAGTTCCCACAGTCTGCTATATTGCTATTTCTTTAATCAAACATGATCTTCTAATTACTATCACTGAAGACTCCTCTTTAATATTATAATCCACACCAACACCTGCACTGGGTGCGGATTCAACCACTTGACGTGATCGTGGGTGATTCATAACAGGTAAGGACATCAGCAGGGTAGTTTGCTGAGAAGGAGGATTTAGCCCCACACATTCTCAGCATTTCTATGCCAACCCACCCCCGTGCATTGGCATTCAAAAACCTGACTAGACTGGCATGTCCTTTAGAGTATCATCTTGTCTGTGCACCCACCATCCATCCAGTAATGCTACTTCCCAGTCATGCCCGGTACCCACTGAGTCTTGCTGATTTCATGGAGACAGAAGATTCCAAAAAGAAAAAAAAAAGAGTGGAAAAGCCTTTGGAGTGATGATATTCTCTCTCTCTTTCTTTTTTCACTTTCACCTCCTCCTTTTCTCTCCACCTTTCCCTCCTCTCCACTTACTCATATGAGGCGGTGGTGGTGGAGAGCAACACCAGTCAGCTTTGCCCTCAGACTGTCCTTAGTTCAGATTCTACTGTTTGGTTATATAAAAAAGTGATTTACCTAAACCAGGATATTTTGATCTGCAAAACAGGAAAGATGCATATTTCAAGGACTGTTTTGGAGAATAAATAGAAACATAAATTCTTATTAGTACCATTTTGGCACACAGCAATATTTCAATAAAAGGAAGCTGTTGTTATTAATAACCTCGTCATTCTTACCTACTACTCACAGATTCTCAGGAGAAACATTCTTGCAATTCTGAATCCAGTCAATTTGAAGCATCACTGAAATCCCCTGCCAAATCAGTATTAGGAAACACAGACACAGGGTATTTGGAGGCTCCATATTGAAATGCTAAAGGATGGAATTTGAATAAGAAAAAAGTTGGGGAGAAAATCTGTATATATGCAATGCTCTTAAAGATAACCAAAGATATACCAGGGAAAATAAGAAATCCTGCAAAATTAGTTGGAGACTTCAAAATAGAGTTAAGTTGAAGGCCTTTGCACAACTTCACATTCCCTACTTTCTTTTTATTTTTTCCTACTTTCTAACTTCTGCAGTTTTAATGCACTTTCATGAAACAACCCCATAAATATTCCTAATTAAACTAAATCTGGTGGTGCACACTAGAAAATCAAATAATGAAACTATATTTCTACTATCTGGCTATGCTTATTTCTCTTGTAAATTTGCATTCATTTAGTCTAAAAACTATCAACTATTGCTAAAGATACCCTGTTCACCTCACTTTTCCTCTTCCCTGGCAAGGAACTAGGGCTTGTGGGATCTCGTTTTGAGTCTTATGCTAGAGCTACTCCTCTGTAGGATCTCAGGCATTTCACTCTGATCATCTGTAAGGCTGTGGGTGTTCCTCCAGGTGATATGAACCATCCTGTCCACAAATGGACCAACCAAATATACAGAAGCAGTCAGTGCTCATCAGAACCACTATTAGTACTAACACATTTATTTAACTCTTTCATCAATGAGTAATTGAATGGAAGCAAAAACCTGAGGACATAATATCTTTCCAATATCTTGGGAAGGAAAAAAAAATCAGAAACTGATCATCATTATAATAAAACCACAGGCCCTCAAAAAATTTCAATAGGAAATAATGGGATTAGTAAGCACCAGGGACTGCACACAGTATGTGAGGAGAAGACCTCTCTGATGGAACACATGTGACCTGGCAAATGCTGGATGATGACATGACATGACCACTGGGAGCAAGTGCTCTGGGGTTATTTTAAAGGAGCAAAGTGAAGATCTGTGTGGCTGCATAGAACACATAATAGGGTGATTGATGAGATATTTGGTTGAACCAAAAGTAGGTCATACGGAGCATTGGAAACAATCACTATAAGAAGTTTGGATGTCACCATGCTTGTCATGAGATGTTGTGACTGACCTAGAGTTTATAAAGTTCATAGTGGTTAAGGTTGATCATGGACTCTATAGGAAAGTTGAGCACAAACCTTAGGAAGTAAAAGAGATGATGGTAGCTACCTCTTGGTATGGTAGCTAGGTAGATAACAGTGGCAGGATTGAGGCCATATTTTGAAGGTAGAATCTACAGGATTTATTGAGGCATTGGTCATGACAAAGAGAAGCATCACAGAGGACTTCCAGTCCAATTAGTGCCCTTATTTTCAGTCATGGTTATCTTGGATAAGAGTTTTGGTTCTGAAGAAGGGCAGCCTGAGCCTTGGTTCTCCACCCCTGCCCCACCCTAGCACCCATGAAACCCTCTTTCAAGGTCATTTCACATGCTATTATTCTTGTCTCATCCTCACCTGTTATAGTTCTCCTTTGGGGATTCCCCATTATCTCCCCCCCAAAAAAGCAGTGTAGCATCTCCTACATGGTCCTACTCCTCTCCTTTACAGTGGAAAACACTTTTATTTAATGACAGGTGGATCCTGTGGGTGAGTGGAGAAGGTCAGGTATCTCACACATCAGAACCTAAGCATTAGAGAGGAGATGCCTCTGTTTGCTCTGCTATGAATCCTGTGATTTTAGGATAGGGGTAGAAACTGAGAAAAAGTATATATCTTTCTACCTTGCTTCCATGTTACAGGTGTGTCTATGCAGATGTAACATAACTTAAGAGGGGGGCTTGATCTCAGAACCCCGAGGTCATGACCAGAGCCTAAAAATGTCATGCATATATTTTATTGAGAAGAGAAGAAGTACTGAATCAAGGTTGCACTGAGATTTCTGTGGGCAAGTTCTTCATGGTACTCAACTCTGAGCTCCATGAAGCACGGAAGATAAAGGCTAACCTGGAACAGAACAAACACACAGTACATAATTATTTGTTTTGATAAGTTGTTTAGGGTTTGCTAAAAATATTATCTACATTAATTAAATATCAACATAATAGCCAAATTTGGAAGGGAGCACATTTAAAATGCATTGCATTTTTTGATTTTCTAATTAAAAATAATTATTCACTCAGTGCAGAGACAGATGAATACAAAATCTAATTTTAATTAAAACTAAAAAAAAAAAAAAGAGCAAAAACCCAGTAGGAAGTAATGGCAGAGAAAGCTTGAATCAGCAAATCACAGAAGGAGAAACTGGAATGGACAATAACCAAAATAAAAGATGTTCAATCAAATGAAAACAAAATTGAAATTTTCATTCTTCTTCATCTTGAAGCAAGTATAAATTCTGACAATCCCAAGTATTAGGGAGGAAATGGAAAAATCTGTATTATCATTTGGAGAATGGTTATCCCATATGTAGGAAATTCTTACATCTCTGGTTGATTTAGTAATTTCAGTTCTTGACTAGACTCTAGAAAAACTCTTAACACTTGTGTTCAAGAAGACATTCAGAGAATGTGTATTGTTATAGAAAAGCTTGCAAATGGATGTTATTTGTGCCATTTTCTTATTAATAAATTCTGTACAACAATTCTGAATGTATTTATGTAGAATGTTTTTAAAAAACTAACATAACAATAAAATAAAACCATAGTGTGATGTAAAAGTCAAGTTATTGGAAGACATATGACATATTAACAAAGTATATGTAAGTGGTTTTTTTTTAGTATATGTAAGTTTTATTGCATAAAATAATATACATGTATGTAGTAAAAGCACACATCCTGAACTGGAGTAAACTATCCATTCTAGAATAACAGCCTCTCTAGGGAAGAGTGGAACAATAAGATTTTGGATGGGAGCAAAGAGAGTTTTGAGTCTGTATTATTTATTTCTTTGAGAAATTTAGAGCAGATATGACATAATGTTTATATTTGTTCATAATTTTGTTACATCCATGTGATAAGTTTTTGTTATGTTATTCTCTTTGTCTTTTGATTTTTAACAACATTGTAATAAAAAATTTAAACTTAAAAAAAAAAAACTAATGTAAATGCATTTGTATAAAAGTGGACTAGCTTTGGGAAGATGACTTTGAATTTTAAGTAGAAAAATTAAATGAAACATGCTATTACTCTTCTGGTGATAAAATATGTACGCTTGCAGTCAGGAAATAAGTTTTTAAAATTACCCTATTTTTTTAATCTCCATGGATATTTTGATTTGTAAGCAGTCTTACTTCAAGGAATATCTGGTATCTGAGAGTTTTCAAGATTTTATTATTTTTTTATTTGATGTAATCTTTCTCTGTATATTATATTATCTGATTTTTTTTATAATAACCTTGTGTAGTAAATCAGAAAGTATCTTTGTCCTCATTTTATATGAATCTGACTTATCCAAGGTTAATATAGCATGGAAGTGGCAGAGCCAGGACATTAATCTTAAAATCATGTGGGTATTTCCCCCTTAATTCCTTTACACTTTATGTGATACCATAGCATGTACCCCAGGTTTTTTAGGACATTATATAATCTGTGTCACTGTTCCCACTAGAATTTTCTTGGCATATGCGTACATGAAGTTACATTTTTGCACTGGAAACTATGGTGACTGTAATACATTACTGAGAAGTAGCATTTACTTAATTAGATAACTCTCTCTGTCTCTTTTTTCTAAAATCATGGATTGAGTAACTACAAAGTTGCAAGCATCACAGAATAATCAGAAAGAACTTCATTTCGAACAAAAGTGTAGGGGGAACTTATAAACCAGTGTTGCCTCCACCTTGGTTGATCAATTGTCTTTTCTTGTTTCACTTGGAGAAATGCTCTCTCTACATAATTCTACAGAAAAGACTAACAATTTAACGTATCAGCAGCTCAATGAGATAAGCTGCAACCTTTGACTAATCATCCTGTCACCTGGCTCCTTAATGCTCGAGTGCTAGAAATATTAACAAAGATTTAATTTCCACATTAAAATTCTTGTTTGAAATAGTTTAATATTTCATTCTATCAATTTGAAAAGATTAATATTTACTGTGATCTTCTTTATCATGAAATCCAATACACTGTGTTCTGAGGACATTATAATTTAGTTGTATTTGGCATGCTCTTTGAAGGGCATAGATTAAATCCCTGATGTGTGGTGTTAAACATTAGGAAAGTGGCCGATATTCCTGAGACACAAGAATACCCAGTTATGATTTGTTATTAAAATAACAGTAACTTACAAATGCATTGCTTTTGTCTGGGAAGGCATGGAGAAAATGCACTGGATAAGGCTTCCATTGAATCATATCAGCTGTGAAAGCAGATAGCCTTTTTTTTTTTTTAAGATTTTATGTATTTATTTGAAAGAGGGAGGGAGAGAGCATGAGGTAGCTGAGTGGGAGTGGGCAGGGACAGAGGGAGAGGGAGAAGCAGACTCTCCACTGAGCAGGGAGTCCAACTTGGAGTCCAATCCAGGATCCCTGAATCATGACCTGAACTGAAGGCTGAGGCTTAACAGACTGAGCCACCCAGCTGCCCCTTTTTAACCTGCCTTTAGAGGGTGCTGCTGCTGCTTCTGCTGTTTGTTTGTTTGTTTGTTTGTTTTTCTAACAGGTAAGTACTTTAATGTAATCATAGTATTATTAGACCCAACAGAATCAAAGTGATTCCTTAACATCATTGTGTTCAAGTTTTCCTGTTGAGATGTCCTTTTTGTTTTTAAGATTTTAAGTAATCTCGACACCTGAAGTGGGTCTTGAACTCATGAGTCTGAGATCAAGCATTGCATGCTCTACCAACTAAGCCATCCAAGAACCCCGGAAATATGTCTTTTTACAGCTGGTTTTGTTTGTTTGTTTGTTTGTTTGTTGTTTTGTTTTGTTTTGTTTGTTTCCTCTATAGGATCCAAATATAATTTACCATTTGCATTTGGTTGATTTGGCTACTCAGTCTCTTTCATTTATTTATTTATTTTAAAGATTTTATTTATGTGTGAGAGAGAGAGGGTGTGTGAGCAGGGGAGGGGACAGGAGCAAAAGAAGAGAGAGAAGCAGACTCCATGTTGAGTGTGGAGCCCAATGTGGGGCTTAATCCCAAGACCCTGAGATCAAGACGTGAGCTGAAGTCGGTGGTTACCTGACAGAGCCACCCAGGTGCTCCACCCAGTCTCTTAATCTGTGACAATTTTCCTCCCCTCCCCCTCCTTTTTCTTTTCTTTTCTTCCTTTCTTTCTTTCTTTCCTTTTCTTTTTCTTTTTCTTTTTTTTTTTTTTTTTAAAGATTTATTTGTTGAACAACTTCAGTGTTCTGTAGGGTAGGGAAGGTTCTGCTTCTTACCGCTTGGCCATCCTGGGGATGAGGGAGTGGGCTGAGCAAATTCAGAGCTGGGGCTTCCTAAGGCTCTGCTACGTGGGAACTGGGAAGACCAATGCTTTGACATTGATCTCTCTTCTTGGAGACAAGCACGCCCTGTGAACATCACCATCATGCCTTCCCAGGAAACCTTATAATTAAGTGTCTGTTTCCTCCTCACTCCTTTTGGAGATCTCCAAACAGACGGATAATACCTGCGCACTTTTTGGCACTTGGAGAATATTTGTTGAATGGATAGTCGTTGGTATATGAGTGGATTAGAAATCCTTTTAAGACGGATTATTTTAAACACTCATTTCATTCCTGTAATTGGTTGGAAATACTAACATAAGAGTACCTATCTCAAGCACTTGTTTAATTACAAAACAACTGAATAAAACGCACTGTAAAGAAAAGTCTCTATAATCAGTGCCTGACCTGTAGGAAGCATGTGAAGTTCTCTCTCTCTCTCTCTCTTTTTTTTTTCCCCCTAAGGGAAAACCCAAGCCAGTGTGGGCTCTGAGGGTCAGGGGTAGTAGAGCACAGATTCAGGAAGTTAGAGGAGGGAAAGAAGCTCATGCTACAGGCATGAGTTACCAAGCCACAGTTAAGAGCTGGAATATCTGGAGGCAGGTCTCAACTGACCACAGAAAGATGTTGCAAAAACTGTTTTGAGTCAAAAATCTTTGATTATAAAACTCCATCAGTAATCTTGGCAAAATCACTTAATTTCTCTAGGACTCAGTTTTTGGTTTAGTTTGGTTTGATTTAAGTTTTTTTTTTGTTTTTTGTTTTTGTTTTTGTTTTTTGTTTTTTTAATCTGCTGAAAGAAGAAAGGATTGGATGAAAATATACCCTTAAATAACATGAGGGTTTGGGGCATCTACCCCCCACACAGCTGAAAATCCACATATAACTTTTGACTCTTCAGAAACTTAACTTCTAATA
The DNA here is from genome assembly GCF_030435805.1 of Mustela lutreola. NCBI lineage: Eukaryota > Metazoa > Chordata > Mammalia > Carnivora > Mustelidae > Mustela > Mustela lutreola. Next base: position 5,592,677 of record NC_081292.1, on the reverse strand, counting down.
TTCTATGTTGACCAGAGCCTTACCCATACCATAAATAGTCAATTTACACACACGTTTAGTATGTTATTTGTATTATATACTGTACTCTTACAATAAAGCAATCTAGGGAAAACAAAGTATTATTAAGAAAATTAGGACACCTTGGTGGCTCTGTGGGTGAAGCAGCTGCGTGTGACTCAGGTGATGATCCCAGGATCCTGGGTGGCAGTCCCGCACTGGGGCTTGCTGCTCAGTAGGTTCTCTCCTTCTGCTTCTCTCTCTGCCCCTTCACCCACTTGTTCGCTCTCTCTTGCTCCTTCCTCACTTTCTTTCTCAAATGAATAAATAAAATCTTTTTAAAAAACAGAAAATTATAAGGACAAGGAAGTGCATTTGCAGTACGGAGCGGTATTTATTGAAAAAAATCTATGTATAAGTGCAGTGATGCACTTCAAACCTGTGTTGTTCAAGGGGCGATTTTTTTCCTTTTGTTTATTATGTTTAATTAGCATTTGTTAATGTTTTTTTCTAGTTTAAATCTCGAATTCACTGTATTTTGATTTAATTCATCAACTCCTGTTATGACTTTTTTTTTTAAATCTATCTTGTGTTACAATAGAAAATTTGCATTAAAATGCATTAGAAGATATGGTAGTCTGCTGGAGATAAAGTAACCTTTAGCATCCTGTAATTAATTAGCACCATGCTATAGAAGGAAGGACCTGCAAGATGCCATGGGAGCACAGAGCCTGCAGCCCCTCCTTCCAGCTTGTGTTGCTCCTTGTGCAAGGGCGTCCTGGCAAAGCCACATAGAGATGATGTCAGATACTGATCCTGATTGCTGATCTTGGGGACATCCTGGGAAAGTGTATAGTGGTTCAAAGTACAAGCATTTTTTTCCTCAATAGAAGGTTATATGTTAGTTACCTACTGTATATACTTGGGTTAGCTGTGAGCTACATTCCTGAAGTTCAGAAAATGACCATTAAACTCTGAACATCTAATGGCCGTGGTCCATGGTAAGTACTGTGATAAAACAAGCTTGGAAAAGCACCTTGATTCCACATTTTGAAGGGTCTTGGGTGAATGATCCAAGTTGTGGATTTTATGTGCTAAGTTTTAGGGAACCAATGATATTTGCCAGGTAATGAAATAGCTTCTATCCAGAGATAATTCTTGTTTCAGTGAGGGAGTCATAAATTAGTGATTAGAAAGATTATAGTCAGGAAACCTATTGATGAAGAGAATTTTAAAAAATGAATCTCCCTGAAAATTAACCTCTTCCTGGAATCAAATCTCTGTTCTAATATATGCCATAAGATCTCTTCACTTGGACAGAATGCTGATTTGTAATTTAACTTAACTTAAATCTTAAAACAAAACCTATTATTGCCTGCTTCACACATGTCATTTCATCAAAAAAGTCGGGTGCATCTCTAAAGGTGCATCTGGGACAGTTAACATATCTTTCTAGCAGTCCTTCTGATTACTTTTTCTGATACTTTCTGCTGTCCATTGAGTTCACTTTTTTCCTATAAATTACTGTTTAAAGTATTCGTTTAGCATTTCCTATACATTAAGTACAAGGCTCACATTTTGCATATGTTACTACATTAATCTTCACAAGAAATCTTTGGGCATTGTTTCCAAGTTAGGGATGAGGAAACAGAGAAGACTCAAAAGCTTATATAACTTGGCCAAGGTTAAAAACATTACAAGTGAGTGAAGTCCAACGACTGCATTTTGTCTAGAAACAAGATCCATGATCTCTTCCTCGTCAGAAAATTTCAACTTGGAAACACACGCACACACACACACACACACACAATTTTTTTTTTTTTTGAGAGATAGAGTGAGAGAATGAGGGGTGAAGAAAGGGCAGAGGAAGAGTGAGAGAGAGAATCTTAAGCAGGCTCCCCGCTCAGTGCAGTGCCCAACACGGAGCCTGATCCCAGGACCCTGAGATCATAAACTGAGCCCATACTAAGAGTCAGATGCTTAACAGACTGATCCACCCAGGTGTCCCTCACACACTATTTTGATGTCTCTATGAGACCATTTAGCTAACTGTTAGTGTTCTTTTTTTATTTTTTTAAGGTTTATTTATTTATTTATTTGACAGACAGAGATCACAAGTAGGCAGAGCAGCAGGCAGAGAGAGAGGAGGAAGCAGGATCTCCGCAGAGCAGAGAGCCCGATGCGGGACTCGATCCCAGGACCCTGAGATCATGACCTGAGCCGAAGGCAGAGGCTTTAACCCACTGAGCCACCCAGGTGCCCCAGTGTTCTTATACATCAAATGAAGCAAAGAATATTTATTTACTTGGCTTGGGTTGAAACTTGTATGAAACAGCAGCTATAGAACCACTGGTACAATGGTAAACTCTAAGAACTTAGAAATGGTTAGTCCTTTCCTCATCTTGCATAATTTCTTCTGTATCGTCCCATATCGTCCTTTGCACCTGAGCTCCATTGTGCTTCAAAGATCTGTTACGGGTCCTTCTTCTCAGGTCTGGCCAACTGTGCATATGGAGATGGCAAGTGATTTTTCTCACTGACCTTTGTGGCCCCCAGCCCTAATTCAACACCCAGGACCTAAGAACTTAGTAAATAATCAATAAATGTTTTAGTGAATGAATCAGCAAAGGTATACGTGGAATGCCTTCTCCTGTTTTAGAAGAGTGCTCTTGGGTATACTACAGCATCTTGCATGGAGGTATCAGGGAAGAATCAATGCGTGTGTGTGCGTGAGTCAGAAAGGGGACTGGAGGAAGACCTAGCATGTTCTAATATGACATATAAAACAAGTTAAAGTTAAAGTTAAAGTTCTCTTCTACCAGTACGAAGAGAAATCAGATCTGTGGAGAACAGAAAGAACAAAATGCGCTGACCCAGAGGACTAGCCAGCACAAAATTAGTCTCGACATTCCCTGGTTACCATGGCAAAAAGTAAAGTAAGCTAAATAATTCTGATTATTTAGGAAGGAAGGAAGGAAGCAAGGAAGACACCTACCAAAGTTTTCCTGGCACCTAATTATAAAGACATGTCATAAAGGAGGACTGTTAGATATGAAATTCTGAGGATTCATGTTCTTTAGAGAATTAGAGGCCCAGAGGCACAGCCGGCCTGTGGGTTTCAGAGCTCTCATGACAGCACATCTGTGGGAATCATTTTATACCAAGAGGATCCCCTCTCTAATCCCCAAATTAGCTTTCTCCTTGGCTTATGATACATCTACCAGCCCTACATCTTCCTCACATGCATTACTCCTGGAACTTAATCCACTTAGATTTTTAAGGAGTTCAACCTCCAAGTACCCACCTCTGCTATCCTTTCGGGTACTCCCAGAACTCCTCTGTCTCCTGCCTTGGGCATCTGACTTCTATTTCCCTACGAGGGCCACTGACGACTCTGCCTCATAGACTGCAGATACCTGCTGAACTTACCTGTTTCCGTAGCTGCCTCTTCTGCAAATCCGTAATTCTCCTACCCGGTACCATAATCTTGAGAACCCAGAACATTACTTGTCACAGAGCAGGTGGTTAGGAGACGTAGTAAATGTGCCATTGAAGGATTTAGTTTGTTAACTGCCTAGAAGAACACAGGACCTCATAAATGGGACGTAGTCTTATTCAATGGACAATATACTTAGGAATGTGTCGTGAATTGGCTGCCGAAGGATGAATGAAAACTTAGACACTAATAAGCACATAGAACCCAAGCAGAGAGGAAATTGCTGTCCTTTATCCTACTTAAAGAATAAATGTCAGACTTCTTAGCCTGATATTCAAATCCGTACATAAGACCCACAAATATCTAGTCTCCTTTCACACTGTTCCTACCCCAACACCTAAGACTCTAGATGTAGCAGAATGATTGCCAAGAAATTTTGTATTCTTCTCTGCTTTTTAACCATCTGTTCACACTGCTTTGAAGGATCTTCTTTCTTCTTTTTATTGTCTGGTATCTTCAGGACATTTAAAATGACACTTTCTATGTGAAGACTTCCTTGATCTTTTGTTAGAATTCACTCCCTCTGGGCTCTTACAGGCAGTTTGCTTATACTTAGAGTTACATTCTTCTTTTGATGTGCCTAATCAGATTTTGTTCTACCAGATTTAGAAATCTTAAAGACAAAAAGCATTAAAAAAAAAAAAATTCTCCAGACTTCCTCTCAAAGCTCACCAGCATCCATCTCAGAGATCTGAGTAGAAAAAAATCTCTGTAACCATTTACTGATTACTGACGGGCTTCCAGGCTGTCTTTGTGGTTCTTGGTTTTTTCTGCACAATTTTTAAAAATTATTTGTTTAAATTCAATTTAGTTAACATATACTGTACTATTAATTTCAGTTTCACCATTAGTTTCAGTTTCACTATCAGTTTCACCAAATAGAATTTGGTGATTCCTCGCTTGCATGTTAACACCCAGTGGGTGTTACCTCGAGTGCTCTACTTCATGCCCATTCCCCAGTTACGCCAGCACCCCCACCCACCTCCCCTCCAGCGACCCTCAGTTTATTTCCTAGAGTAAATTAAGTCTCTTATGGTTTGCCTCCCTCTCTGTTTTTTATCTGATTTTATTTTTCCTTCCCTTTCCCTGTGTTAATCTGTTTTGTTTCTTAAACTTTACATATTAGTGAAATAATATGCTATTTTTCCTTCTTTAACTTATTTGCTTGACATAATACCCTCCAGTTCCATCCACGTCATTGCAAATGGCAAGATTTCATTCTTTTTTAATGGCTGAGTAATATTTCATTTTATACACACACACACACACACGTAAATATATATGTATACACACACACACACACACACACACACACACATCTTTTTTATCCATTCATCTGTTGATGGACATCTGGCTCTTTCCATATTTTGGCTATTGTGGATACTGGTGCTATAAACATTGGGGTGAATGTGTGTCTTTGAATCATTATGTTGTACTCTTTGGATAAATACTCAGTGGTGCAATTGCTGGGTCCTAGGGTGACTATTTTTAACTTTTTGAGGAATCTCTATACTGTTTTCCAAAGTGGCTGCACCAACTTGCATTTCCACCAACTATGTTAAGAGGGTTCCCCTTTCCCCACATCCTCATCAATATATCTGTTGTTTTCTGAGCTAATTTTAGCCATTCTGCATAATTGTTTTATTCCTCTTATTTACACTTACTGTGTGGGACAGTCTGATCAAAACAGCTTCCAGGGAGAAGCTGGTGTGAGACAGGGCAATAGAAACTGGATTATCTGCAGTGGGTTAGCCATTAGCAGTGGGTGACACTGAAGATCTTCCTCTCCTCTTGGTTTTCTTCGAACTCTTCTGTTCAGTTCTTTTATTCCTTTCTTTCTTTTTTTATAATACATATATAAAAGATGTACATATTCAGTATATATAACTTGATGAGTTTGGGGATAAGTAAATACCCAGGAAACTGTAAACCATCACCACAACCTATGCCATAAACCTATCCATCACCTCCAGAAGTTTCCTTCTGCCCTCTTTATCATCATCATCATCATCATCATCACATATATCCTGTTAGCCAATTTTAAAATGTAAAATTTAATAGCGTTTAGGTGCCATCCATGGAGTAGATCTCTAGGATTCTGCTCACTTTCATTCAGCCTTCTTAGAAGCATCTTTTTCTCTACTGGGTCCTTGAAATTGGTCCACCTTGGAACTCTCCTGTTTGCTCCTCACTTCATACTCACTTTCTAGATAATCACTTTCTTTCTTCTATTATTAGTCCCTTCTCTGGTTTCACATTAATCTGAGATACTTTGGCTTCCTGAGTGGAGAAAAAAAAAATGAAAAGAAACAGAAAATAATGAAAATAAACAAAAAGGAAAGGAAAGGAAAGGAAAGGAAAGAGACAGTAACAAAACAAGGCAGAGTGTGGACTTAAAAGAACTCATCTTTCAGGAGAAGAGGTCAGCCAAACTCAGGAAGAACATGGAACCAGGAACTGGACTCATGTTAGAAGCCTAATCATGTATCATTCTCTCTCCATTTCTTTTCTCTCTTTCTCTTTTTACATATGATGTGTCCTCTTTCATGGATTACAGTTCATACAGAAGAAATTGTCATTTACAGATCCATAACTTACCCTCTTTACACAGCCAACCACATTGAAATTCTGACTTTCTTTTCGGATCGGCTTCTCATTCTTTGTTGTTGTTTTTCCTCTTTAGTTTTTACTTAAATTGTATTTAGTTAACATACAGTGCAATATTAGTTTCAGGAGTAGAATTCAGTGATTCATCAGTTCCGTATAGTACCCAGTGCTCATCACAACAAATACCCTTCTTAGTACCCATCACCCATCTAGCCCATCCCCCACCCTGTTTCTCATTCTTAAGGGAAGTGACTCTGGGCTAGCCTGGACTGCCTGTCCACTTGTCTAGCCAATCCTGACCAGGCTCATGGGCTAACCTCATACACAAGGATGCTGGAAGCCTATTTCTGTGGATGGGAGATATTTAAGGAGTTCTTATGAGCCAGAGAGACACTCCTAAATTATTGTGACTCCAGTAATTTCTGTTGTCATCCATGGGCTATTATCACTCATCACTGAGTGGTTAGCAAAGACTCATCACCTCATTGTTTTAGCTTCCTGGTACTTTGAATGAGGTATCTTACCTCACATAAACCTAAAATTTTGAAGTGTGCCTCAATTTCTATCCTGTAACTTCTTCTCTTACTCTGATCTAACCAAGAAATCAGGGCATTAAATTATTTCTCATATTTGAATCTAAATATCCACTTGATTACAAGTTTCTTACAATATAAGTATGATATATATGTATATATGAAATATATATATGTGATACATATGCATATATATGTTGCATATATCATCCATTTGTTTCTTTGAGTTCCCACCATCATTTCTCTTTTTTATCTTTTTAAATCTTTTTCAATATTTATTTATTTAGAGACAGTGTGTGTGCACATGATTGTGCAAATGAAGGGGGTATAAGGGGGCAGCAGGAGAGGGAGAGAATCTTAAGCAGGCTCCATGCTCAGCAGAGAGCCCAATGTTGGACTCTATCTCATGACTCTGAGGTCATGACCTGAGCTCAAATCAAAAGTTGGACCCTAAACCGACTGAGCTACCCAGGCCACCACCATTTCTAACTTAAATTCAGTGGTGAAACACTTTCTCCCTTCCTCCAGTCTCTTTGCTTTGGCATATTTTCATATTTTTAGTATACATGATTTAGAGCAATTTTTTAAAAAATATTTTGTTTATTTATTTGACAGAGAGAGACACAGTGAGAGAGGGAACACAAGCAGGATGAAGTGGGAGAGGGAGAAGCAGGTTCCCGCTGAGCAGTGAACACGATGCGGGGCTCCATCCCAGGACCCTGGGATCATGACCTGCACCGAAGGCAGATGCTTAAGGACTGAGCCACCCAGGTGCCTCCTTTAGAACAATTTTTTAAAAGCTAAAGTTACTTACAGCTGAAAGTCATAATGCATTTTCTTATCGTCTCGTTCGCTATTTATTATAATCCTTTGAAGAAGGTAGCAAAGAAACCCCATTTTATAGAGAAAAAAAGCAGGCTCCGAGAGCTGAACTTGCTGACAGTCTTATAGCAGGTTAAAGGTGAGCATGGGTACAAACGTCTAATGACACAAAATGTCAAAAATGTGTTTGGCTTGGGTGTGGAGGTTCTGAAGGGGAGTTGCTGGAAGAAAACTGGAGATTTATTATCAATAAAAATAAAGCAGCCTCCCCCAGGAGGTTTATTCAACCACTGTTAAACTTTGGTCTGGAATAAAACCTCACTTATGTTTCAGAGGCTGAGGAGGATGTTTTCCACTACTAATGCGTTTAAGACTCAAATAAGGCAGTGATCCTAGATTCTAAGAACAATTGCCAAGACATTCTTTCCTCACATTAATTGTGGGAAGCAGCTGGCTTAAACTGAGAATAGCTTCATTGTAGTTTGCGGAACTTCTGCTAACCTGGCAGGTTACCTTAGGCAGCTTACCTGAACTTTTTAGAATTGTCTTTTTTTTTTTTTTTAAGTAGGAGTTGTTGGGGATCTGCCTCCCACTGCCCACCCCACTCTCAGCTTGCATGATTCCATTTTGACATTCAGCTAATAAGGTATAGGTGTGAGCTAAGAGGTGGCTTCCTCCCCCCACCACCCGCCAAAATGACTCATTTTTCCTGATACATCATTTATCTAATCTCATTCCCAAGAAGAGCTTTTATTTCGGAGTGATGATGGACAGTATGCATTTTAACAGTAATACAAGTTTCAATAGTAGGAGCTATGGCTATTTCTAAGAATGATATATCTTTTGTCTTTCTATAGCTTCAGTAAGAGCACCTTGCTGTAATTCAACTTGACTTAAAAATAAGATGGTCCACTTTTCGTTTAAAGCCAAGTTTCCGAAGCTTCAAATTCTAATAGAAATTGGCTCAAAATTGGAGGTATTTGTAATTGTGTATGTCATTTTGGACTCATAAAGCTTATGAGTATGAACCTCATATTACCAAACCTCGTTCCTACTTAAGATGAATGACAAGGAACACTGTGTGTCCCAAGCCCTGGATCTTTAGCTCAGACCAGTGCACACACCATTGTTCAAAGAGGGTGGTTTGGTGGCCAGCAGCCCAGTGCGGGACAGAACATGGAATGAATCATCCTTTCTCAGCCTGCCTTTGTGACCTGCTCCTTTCTCCCTGTTTTCTTCTAGAGGTTCTCTTTCACAACCTCTATTTCCAGATAATGCATTCCTTCTTGGACTCGATGGCATATTTGGATTTTCTGGTATGATCCTATGTTCTCTGTCCTGTACCCAGTTGTGTTCTCCTAACTCTCTGACTGCTTGAACCTTGCAATGGAAATCGCCCTGGGACTGGTCAGCTTGGCGAATCTCATACGAGGTATTCCATGACCCATGAAAAGAGGATTTGGTGACCACAGCAATTTAATCCAAGTGGCCTGTGTAAATGAGATAATGTATCTGAGAACACCTGTAAACTATAGGGAATTAGTCAATTATTTGATGTGTAAAACCATCTCTGACTTTATTAACTATATGTATAAGAGCTTATGTGTGAGTGTATATGTGTGTGCATACATGCATGTGTATATAGAAATACATACATCTGTGTATGTGTGTGCATGCATGTACCTATGGGGGTTGCATGGCTAGGTTTATATGTCTACTGTATGTGCATATGTGCATGCATGTACATGCAAATAATTATGTGCATTTTTGTATGCATATGTTCTATATGTGCATGTGTTTATATTTATGGTTTTGTGTATGTCACAGATTTGCCGAACTTACTGGATCTTTCTTTGCTGAACAATAAGACAACAATAAGACTACGTCTGTTCATTTCTTGGTTTCTTGTCTGTGCATATTTCTCTCCAAAGGTGGAACTCCCTGATTCCCCCATGGAGACAGCCCTGCTCCGGTTTCTAAGATAAGTCCTGGTGAAGGGCGTGAAGATTTCTAACAGACTCTGCTCTCGGAGCGTGTGATATTACGGACAACACTTGAGCGGTTCTGTGCTCCACTTAGGGTCCCTGGCTTCCCACCCTATCTCCACATATTTCTAAATCTTCAGCTTAGTTTTCTCTAACATCAGAATTTTCCCTCTTGCCCGCCCAGCCCCAGCCTGTGGTTGGAATCCGACCCTTACAGGAGAGCCACTCTCCCTCTCCTCACATTTACAAATGCATATTACCAGCTCAGGGGTTCCCAACATCACTGCCTGTCTGTTGCAACACCTCATTATCTGGCACCGAATGTTCTTGATACTGACAGCAATCTGTTATTTAACGCTTCACACAGCAGTGGTCAAAACCACCAGGATCTGTTTGCCTCTCGTGGATAAATGTTAAGATGTTCTAAAAAGAGCTGACAATAGCAAGAGGGGTAAATCATTGTCTGGCATGGTTTGCCATGACCCAAATCATGGTGAGTAGTTAACTCTTTTCAAATCATTGTCATTCTGGGGTGAAGCAAAAGAGGAAATGATGAAAAATCAGGTAGAACTCAAAGATGGAGACTGGCCTAAGGATGGGCCAAGGTGTTGAGTACAGATTTATTGGGACGTTTAATAATGCTGGAAATATAATGATCTGGCATTCTGATGTCTCAGAAGAGTCTGTACTACATCTTGAATATTCCTTGAGGAGCTTTATTTTGCTGCATAAAAGGCTTCCTCCAAGCCTTACCTGCTACACTAGAAGGGGTTGCCCTGCTTCTGAAAATCTGTCTGGACACTGAAATGTTAGTGTTTCCACAATCTGGGTGTGTTGGTGGTAGTGATATCCAAGCCACTTTTCTGGAATTTGAAATTTCCCCAGGCTCTTGAGAAAAGTCAGAAAAGAAAACAAATTCATAATAACAGAAACAAGTAATACTAAGAGTCTGCTTTGAAATGCAAATTTGAAACCTTACAAAATAATTAGAAATGTTTTCAAACACAAGCACACAATTCCAGCCACATGGTATTGTGAAAGGATTGGAAGCGCTCCTCTCTTGATGTGGGGACATTGCGTCTAACCGTAGGTGGTCCACAATGCCTCTTCAGACTTCAGTGGTCTCGGGTATAAACTTGGGATCATCACTGATACCTCTTTTTCAAAATAGGACTGTATCACACAATTTCTTATGCTTTAACATCTTGAATTATGTAATGCCTCCCTAATTCTTCTAGTAAGAATAGGCAGAAATAGGAAAATGAGGATTATTCTTTTCTGACCAAGTGCAAACTAAACTCTTACTTTTTTTTTTTTTTTTTTTTTTTTTTAATTTACTTGAGAAAGAGCAAGAGTGATGAACAGAATAAGGGGGAGAGGGAAAAGCAGATCCTACGCTGAGCAGAGAGAGCCTGGTATGGGGCTCCATCCCAGGACACTGAGATCATGATCTGAGCCCAAGGTGCCCACTTAACTGAACCACCCGGGCACCCCCAAATGAAACTCTTACATGCATTTTATTCTCATTGCCACAGCCCGGGCAAGCTTGTCTATGAGCCATGGTGGAATCAAATCATGCTCACCAGAATGAGGGAAACAAACACAGGAATACAGACCATGGACCTTTCTCTTCCTCTCCTTTGGGCTCATCAATCATTGCTCATTTCCTCCCTTGGCCTCACTCAGCTCCCTTCAGCCCATCCACACCCACACTTTATCCTTTATTCTTAGTACCCCAGTTGCAAAGTTCCTGCCTGGCTAACTTCCACACATCCTGGGAGGTAGATGCCTCCGCTGTGTTGTCTCATAACAATGTGTGTTTACCTCCAATGTCCTTAAACCCCTGCGTTGTGCTTCCATGCTGTTTTGTCTTCTCTCCACCACTGTAACCTTCTTCTGGGCATAGATTATATTTCTTTCTCCAGTTCAAGTGCCTTTCATAGTGGGCATTTATAAATGCGCCGTTGGTGGAATCATGAACACACACCCAAACATACACACATTCAGGTGTGTCAGTTTTTATATGATACATATAGAATCTGTCACAGTTGTCAGTGGCCTTGGTTTGGATTTCTTCACCGATGGAGAAAGGATGACCTCGTGAGTAATCATCCTTGTCACGAATAACATAATCAGGACTTTTCTTTTCTCACTGGGACAAAATACACCTCCCGGTAGCATCCACAAAAACAGCTGCAGTTCTGTTATCTGGGTTCCTAAGCAATGACTCTCTCTTACCCTACAAGGTTAAAATTAACAGCTATGTCATGCATTATAATTTAGGAAACTTTTTTTCACATAGTATCTTTTCATTGTCACAACAACTTTCATGTGATAGATTTCACTGATGTCCATCTTTTCAGTTAGGGTCTAATTAGGGGAGAGAAGCCACGTTGGTTATTTTAAGAGAGAAAAATTAACGCATTCATTGTTAACACTCATTGTGTTTTGAGGACCTGGAAAGACAAAGCAGGAACACAGAAAGAAGTTGGAATTAACACTTAGACAATCAGAGGAGGAAGGCTGCAGAGGGAGACTCAGCATCAGAGCAGAGAACTGTTCGGTTAAGGCCAGCATCTCTAGGGACGGGTAATGACATCCTGGGAGTGCTGGAAACACTGAAGACTGGAATGAACCGCTTCCTTCTGGGTGAAGAACCATTGCTTCAGCGGTGCTCATGAACACAGGAAGCAAAACCAGAACCAGACAGCAGACAGGGAAGAATGCCTCTGCTTTCTAGCTCTGTCGTGCAGCCTGTCTGGAGGGCTCCCCAGTGGCAGATGGTAAAAGGGAGCCAGTTTTCACAACCAATGTCCTGGGCCAATCAGTAGCTCAACACCACCAAGAAGCAAGAGAATATAAGGGTGGGTGTTCTGCCTAGAGACAATAGCATAGCAACTGGCATACTTACCTTGTGTTTCAGAGCATCGAAGTTATAGGCTCATCAAGAATTTTCCCATAAACAATCCAATTAGTAGCATGTACCACATGGATTTGGATTTCTTTCTTCTCCAGATACAGTGCCAGATACATGATTAGAACATTCCTCATCTTCCCTCCACATCAGGCATAGGAGCGTGTGTGTGTGTGTGTGTGTGTGTGTGTGTGTGTGTGTGTGTGTTGGGCAGAAGGTACGGTATTGATATGGCAATTAGAAGACTAGGGTTTGTGGGGCACCTGGGTGGCTCAGTGGGTTAAAGCCTCTGCCTTCAGCTCAGATCATGGTCCCGGGGTCCTGGGATCGAGCCCCACATCGGGCTCTCTGCTCAGCAGGGAACCTGCTTCCCCCTCTCTCTCTGCCTGCCTCTCTGCCTACTTGTGATCTCTGTCTGTCAAATAAATAAATAAATAAAAATCTAAAAAGAAAAGAAGAAGAAGACTAGCGTTTGTGTTTGTTGACAATGTAGAGCGCTAAGTACATTATCTTTCTGAGCCCCAATTTCTGCTTCTTCAGGTGCACGTAATGGGTTTCTGATACAGCAAGATTGAGTCAGTCAGTGAATAAATATTTAGTATTCACAAAGTGCAGAACACTGTGCTGTGCTCTGGGAACAAAATGACAAAAAAGGACAACCAAGGTCACCCTGTCCAGAGGTTAGTCTCTGGTGGGATCTACAGGATCAAGGAAGCAACCACACAAAGTATACAGAATGAACAAGAGTATATGATTTCAGTTGAGCTCATTTCTTTGACAGAAGATTCCAGGCCCAAGAAAGCACACGGAGCAAAGGATCCTGACTTGAAGTGAAGTCAGGGAAGAAGTCCTGGGGGAAGTGAGCAGGATGTATCTGGGAATCGGTGGGGCAGGTGGACGAATAGCCCCGGTAGTGTGGAGAGAGGTTCATTCTAGGACCTGAGAGAGATCATGAGACTGGGTCGATTGGAGGGGGTGCAAGGTGGGGGATGGAGACGGGCCTAGAGCAAGAGAGGGACAGCAGCCAGAATCTTGAGCTGATGAAGGTGAGAGAGCTTTATCAGCCTAAAATGACGATAAAAAATAAGTATGATTATTATTCCTGAGATAAAACAAACAGATAAATAAATAAACAGTTTTGTTTGTTGGTTTGTTTGGTAACTCTCTGTCATTTAGAAAGTGAGTTATTGGAATCAGAAGGAAAGGCTGAAACTGGCCTGAAATCAGAAACTTGAGCAACCAGTAAACCCATGTGTGTCTCCCGGACCCCAGGCGCTGCCCCACCCCCTGCATTAACAAACCCCCTGCAGCGAAGAGGGAAGAGGGAGACCCACACTCACACCTGACGGGATACGTTCTTTCAGCAGATATGTAAAATGTAATAATAACGTGGGCTTAAAAGGTTTGATTGCTTGATCACAGTAGCTTGTTAATTAAAGGTGCAAAGAGGGGAGATTTGCACCTGAGGGAGAAACGGGATGAGTTTTCTGGAGAAATCAGATTAGTGTTCCTGGCGGCGGGCCATCTGCAGAGGAAGCGCCCAGAACCTCCGGAGAAATAGAATCCATCTTTCCAAGTGCTCTGTGGGAGGACAGGTCTCCCCTCCACATGTCCAAGGGCAGAGGAGGAACAAAGCCACGCTGACTGCTCACCCCTGACCTTGACTTGCTTCCCCAATATTAAATGTGCGACTTGCTAATTGCTCTCAGTGGAGATAACTGTGTTTGGAATTCATTTGGCTGAGGAGTCTGTGTGGTTGCGGAGTCTCTGACAGCACATGATTAATGAGGAGGGCTGGTTTTCACATCCTCTGTTGGAGAGATTTGGGCCTCGTCTCATCCTTAGGGCCCCTCTGGGTTTGGCTCTTGTCACGGTGGCCTGTGTTTCATTAGGCTGAGCAGCTCGGTTTCTGGAGGGATGATTAGGAGAGCGATGATAAGGTAGGGCAAGCTGGGGAGGCCGGAGTATGGTGATAAAATCCCATAGTAGCCGAGATGGCATGAGGTATGAGGAAACGGGACAGTGGACTGGCCGGGGTCAGAACCCTGCCTTCTACAGCTCGGGTCCTAGGACCTTGGTGAATTAGTTTAACCTCTCAGAGCCTCAGATTACCTGTTGTGAAATAAGAAGCATGAAACCTGCCTCGAGGGTGCTCTTGAGAGTTTCTTGGTAATGAAGCCCAGCAGTTTCTGGCATAATACCCTCATTCAGTGTGGAAAGGCTGCTGTTACTGTTAACAGCAAAGTGTGTTCATGTGTGCTTTCTCACTCTGCTGAGATGGTTCAGAAATGTCAGCCCCTAAGAATCTCTAATTCTTTTTTTTTTTTTTTTAAGTGTTTTTCTGTTTGTTTTGTTTGTTTTGTTTTTGTTTTTGTTTTTGACAAAGAGAGATCACAAGTAAGCAGAGAGGCAGGCAGAGAGAGAGGGAAGCAGGCTCCCCTCTGAGCAGAGAGCCCAATGTGGGACTCGATCCCAGGATCCTGAGATCATGACCCCTGCCGAAGGCAGAGGCTTAACCCACTGAGCTCCAGATGCTGCCAGCTCTGTCCTGGGTCCAACCACCCTCAGCACACCGAAGCAAGCCGCAGCCCTCTGCACCGTGTGCACCACTTGGCCTGGTGTCGCTGGTAAGTAGAATGCAGTGGACTCATGCATCTTTTTTTTATCACTTGCTCATATCTTATCCTACTCTTTCCCTCCCAAAAAATAACTGGACATGTGCTGCTTTGCAGGAGCCCCCACCATCTCTGTGCCCAGATTTATATCCCATTGGTCAGCGCTGGGCAAGCCCGGGGACACCACGTGGCTCTCTTCTCAAGTGGGGACTAATGTCTTGTTGGGAAGTATGCCCTTAAACTTGTGGGATCCAACACTCACTCTGGGTAGTTCGTGTCAGAATTGAGTTGTGCTCCACCAGTTGGTGTCAAGATCAATGGAAGCACATCATAGTCTGGATTTTCTGGAATCTATTTATCCTCCTTAACTACATGGACTTTAAAAGCCTTCACCCTCCGCCCCCCACAAGTCTCAGCATTACCCCCGTCAGCCTGATGTCATGGTACCTGCTTTCTGGGTTGTGGGGTGCAGGTGAGGATCCAAAGTAGGGACAAGAGCTACATGCGCGGTGCCCTGAGGACCGTCAGTGCCTCCCAGATGTCATTTTCGGTTATGACCGTGGAATCCGTCACACTGGGTTACTCTTGTTTCCACCACTGTCTCCTTCTTTATGGCTGGCATAACAGATGACTTGAAGGCTCACGGTGGTGGCCGGCTCACGGTGGTGGCCGGCTCACTGAGGTGGTGGCCGGCTCACCAAGTGGGGTGGGGGGCGGGTTAGAGCCAATCACTGCTCTTGAGGAGGGTGGTCTGTAAGACAGACTGGTGGATGGGGAGGCACAGGGTTACACAGAAATAGAGGTGCCTATGGTTTGCCCTTGGCCTTGGGAGTTTGTGTGGGGCCAGGTCGGCATCATCACCTTACTCTGTTCTAAAGCCCCTTGAGTTTAAGATTGCTTGCTCTGGCATTAGGACAAAATGAACAAATCAAGAGCAGACTAAAAATATCATTTTGTGCTCTGTTGTTCGAAGTAAGTTACTGAAATTCCTTTTGTATCAATGTCTTCACAGCATGGGTTGATAGAGAGACTTCAGAAAGTCACATACTGCAAAAGAGCTTGGACTCAAGTTGATACCAAGTCAGTGCCGTTTACTAGATTCAAGTGTGGATTCAAGTGCAGATCTGTGTTTTTATCCCACAGTCTGGTGCTAAGTAACTGGGTGAATGGATGGGAGGTTGCATGAGGTCCGAAAACATAGTTGGTTTGAATACACTTTCTGGGATCCGCTGCACTTAGCACCATTCCTGCCAAATAATTATGAGCAAATACGTTATAATTTCTTCTTAACCTTGCAAATGCATAATTGAAATAAATCACATTAACACCCCCCCACCCAGTGATACCCTGAAGATACTGTACAATTTATTCTGTTTTTAAGGACCTTGAGAGGTTTCCTGTTGGCACTGACAATTGTAAAATTCGTCATATTCATCTGTCACATTATGAGCCATTAACACCATTTCTTGGAAGGAAATGAAAACTTTTAGAAATATGAGTAAGCCCATTTTTTTCTGATTGACAGCAGGAATTTATGTTCGATTCTGTTTATTGATTGAAGCTTATTACATTTTTTTAAAAGGAAAGTGACCTAAAATACATCAGATTCTTTTAATACTAGATCTTACTATATTTCTTAAATTGACCCCAGTAAGAAAGTAACTGAAGAATTCTATGTCATTGGAAAACAAGTTATTATGTGGCTTTAATACTGCTTCATGGAATGAAAAAAATATATACAAAATGCTTCAGGGCACCCTCAGTCTACTGAGCATCCAAATCGAGTTCAGCTCACATTACAATCTCCGAGTCAGGGCACCGAGCCCCTCAACGGGCTCCACAGTCAGCTGAGCGTCTGCCTGAGATTCTCTCTTTGCCTCTCCCTCTGCCCCTCCTCCCTTCTCTCAAATAATAAACAAATACATAAATCTAGAAAACAAACAAACAAACTCCAGAACTTTACTCATTCAGTCTTCTTCCACATAACCTGGGCTGAGAGAAGACCAGTGTAGATGGACGTGATGATGACGGTGACGAGGGTGACGAGGGTGACGATGTACAGACGGAGCACAGTTCCGTTAAAAGGGCAATTTAAGAGCATGAGTTGGGGTAGTAAACAGAGAGGAGGACTTGCCTGCTAAAACCCTGGCTCGAAGACCTGGTGTTTTAATTCATTAAGCCTATATCAAGCAATCTGTAGAGCAGGTCATTATGACAGACAATTAAACAAGCTTAGCTATGTAAAAATGTTTTGATAACCAAAGCCGATTGTGTTACTAATGTATTGGTGGGTGGGAATGATTTCCCCAGTCCCCATGCTTAATGAAATTGTGAGTTCCTTTTTGGAGAACTAACTCCATTATCAGTCTGCAATACATGTCTTTATTTTTGATCATTTTCTTTGTTCTGAAGTCTGTTTTAAGATTCATAGACTTACTGTAGATTTCTTTTGAATAGTGTTAGCCTGCTATATGTTTATCTCTTCACTTTTAATTGGCCTACATCTTTATATTTAACGTAGGTTTCTTGTAGAGAAGGTATAACTGAGTCTTGTTTATTTGTTTTTTCTACTCTGATAATCCCTGTTCTTAATTGACATACTTTTCAATTGTTATGGTTATTGGTATAGTTGGATGAAATCTATCATATTGTAACTGTTTTCTGTTCCTTACCCTTCTCTTTCTTCCTGATTTCTGTGGTTTTAATTGAGCATTTTGTATTTCACTTGATCTCCTCTCTTAGCATATTACTTATACATATAATTACACACATGCACATATTTTTAAATTTTAGGTGTTGCCCTGGAGTACTCAGTATCCATTTTAAAGTAATTTAAGCCTACCATCAAATAACACTGTACCACTTTATGTTAGTGCGGGTACTATGTAACAAAGTGTTCCAGCTTCTCACTCCCATCCCCAGTGCGGCTGCTGCCATTTATTTCACTTTCCTGGATGCTGTAATTACCAATTATATCATTATTATTACTTTATTTTTAAGCTTTTATTTATTTATTTGAGAGAGAGAGAGGGGGAGAGCACAAGCAAGGGGAAGAACAGAAGGGAGGGAGTGGGACAACTAGACTCCCCCACTTAGCAGGGAGCCCAACACTGGACTCAATCCCTGATCCCGAGATCATGACTTGAGCCAAAAGCAAACACTTAGCTGACTAAACCATCCAGGAACCCCTATTATTACTTTAAACAAGCAGGCAGGGAGGTATTTTTTACATCAACTAAGAATAAGAAAAACAGAAAGTTTATCATCACTTCTTTCCTGCTCTCCAAAACATTTTTTTCTTTTTTCTTTTTCCTTTTTTTTTTTTTTTTTTTTTTTTTTTTTTATGTAGATCTGAGTTTTCCCATCTCCCTGGGGAACTTTTTAATATTTCAGGCAGGGACAATCTGCTAACATTTTTTTCTTAGTTGTTTATCAATTTCCAAGGATAATATTACTGGGCATACAATTCCAAGTTGTTGTTTTGTTTTGCTTTGTTTTGCTTTCAACCGTGTAAATATTTCACTCTGGAGCACCGGGGTGGCTTAGTGGGTTAAAGCCTCTGCCTTCAGCTGGGGTCATGATTCCAGGATCCTGGATCAAGCCGCGGGGAGCCTGCTTCCTCCTCTCTCTCTCTCTACCTGCCTCTCTGCCTACTTGTGATCTCTCTCTGTCAAATAAATAAATACAATCTTTAAAAAAAAATATTTCACTCCATTCTTTTCCTCTTTGCATGGTCTGTGACAAGAATCCCTCTGTAATCCTTTTGTGTTCCTTTTAGAGGTAAGTTATCCCCACCCCCGCAACCTCTGACTTTTTTTCAAGATTTCCCTATTTTCATTGCTTTTCTGCAGTTTGAATATATGTCTAGGTGTAGATTTTTATTTTAATTTTTGGTATTAATGGTGCTTGGCATTCTCTGAGCTTCCCGGGTCTGTGCTTTGGTTTTTGTCATTAATTTTAGAAAAAATTGGGACATTAACACTTCGAGTATCTCTTCTGTTATCTTTCTTCTCCTTCAGGTATTCTAATTAGACGTATGTTAGATATGTCTAGATATGTGTGTTATACAGATCTTGGATGTTCTTCTGTGATTTTGTATTTTTGTTTTCTTTCCATTGTTTGCTTTTCAGCTTAGAAAGTTTCTATCAATCTATCTTTGAGTTCACTGATCCTTTCCTGGGTGTTGTTCAGTCTACCATGAACCCATGGTAGCTCTTCATTTATGCTTATGATATTCTTTACTGCTAACATTTCTTTTTAATTTTTTTCCTTAGAGTTTCCACTCTGCTTCTGTTGCCCATCTGTTCCTGCATGTTGTCTATCTTTTCCATTACAGCACTGAGCATATTCATCCTTGTTATTTAAATCCTGTCTGTAATTCTAACATCTGTGTCATGAGTCTGGTTCTGATGACTTCCTTGTCTAACTTCTGTTTAACACTTCTGTTTTAACACAAACGTGTTTTGTTCTTGCTTTTAGGCATGATTTGCATTTTTTGTTGAAAACCCAACATGACATCTTGGATGTTAGAAACTGAAGTCATCGCCCGTTTAGTGTGAGTTTTTAGTGTGAGCTGGGGTTTAGACTGTATTTAATTTTTTGTAATTAAGGTGTCAGAGGCACAGGTTTGTTCTAGTGTTCTTGTCGTTGTCTTCCCTGTTGGTGTTGGGTTTCCCTAAATACTCCTCCTCAGAGAGAGTCTGTGTCTTGCAGCCATTTCTGCTGTCCTCCTCTCTGTTCTGTTGGTGGTAGGGTCTGGGGGCTGGGGAGGCAAGTGCTCTATAGCTTTTTAATAAGTCATTGTTTCAGTGGTCCTGTGTGCCTGGATTGCAATGTTCCTTCACACAGGTTTCTTTACGTTTCTTTATTTATTTATTTATTTACTGTTCCATCATAATAGGAGACAGATTCTACATGTAGGGGGAGTAGGGAAATGTGCTTTGTGCATGTGGGATGAGGTTCTGAAGAGCTCTTTTTCTCTGGAAGAGAAACATTTGTTATGGGGGACACTCCAGTGTATTCCACAAAGATTAGCCTTCCCCCCTTCCTGCTGGAGTCACAGAGAATCCTTCGGTGTTTTCACTGTGAGAATCTTCTCGCTGAGTCATGAGTGTGTGCTACCCACCCTAAGACAGGAGTTTCTCGTTCCCACACTGGTCCAAACTTAGCCTCCAGCAATTCTTCAAAATTGCCCTCTAATAATGTATGGTTCCAGCAGCTTCTGTTCTGGGTAAACAAAACTTGGCCGTGACTCTGGGTGCACATTTCTCTCACACTTCAGAGCAGTGGTTTGTCGTGCAATGCCTGTTCTCTCATAGATTCAAAAAGTTAATACCGAGTTTACGTTTTTGTGTGTGTGTGTGAGGAGAAGAGTAATAAATTCCAAGTTCTTTACGTGTTGGAATTGTGTGGTACAGGGGTTATATCTCATTTAAGTAACAAATAGAATAATGTTACAAAAATGGTTGATCTTACTCTAGGTATGTAAAAAAAGTGCTCTTTAAATAAGAATGATGATTTTCATTACATTTATTTATTATATTTCGTTGACATATTTTTATGACATGTCATATTGATTTCCCTTTACAGTGGTAATATAAAGTTCATTCTTCTAGTAAAAACAATTTAACTAAGATATGAGTTAAATAAGGAAAATGTAATTAAGATGGTATCCTAAAGATGGTGCAGGAATTACTCCAGTTTTGGAAGCCTTCATTCATACCATGTGAGCCTGTTCCATGGGGCTGACTTTATACCATAATCTGCCTGGAATATTTCCCAGAGTCCTATCCACTCAGAACAGTTACTCAGAAACCAGGACAGGCCTAACCTAGTCAGGACATCTAGCTTCCTCAGATCTGGAAGACACTTCTGTAATTCATCTCATGTTAAAAAAAAAAAAAAAAAAGAAGAAGAAGAAGAAGAAGTGTCGCCCCATGCCTGCTAAAGCTGCCAAGGCATCCAGTGGGATCCAGGCCCGGAGGCAGCTTCTGGGGGCATGGAAGCATAAGGTTAATAAGATTAAGAAATACTTTGCTTTCCCCTGTTAAAGTCCCCTAGTCTCTTGCCTGAGGGTTGAAGACATCAACAGTGACACAGTGTTCAGAGCTTTCCTTTAAAGTTCCTGTGCTTGACAGAAATGTCTTCCTAGTGCCCTAAAATCTCACCTGTGAGCTCTCAGAAGAGCACATACCTGCCGGCATTTTGGATATCATGTCCTCTGGCATACAGAGTGGGAAGCCCATAGGGTACAGTAAGATGCCAGGAGTCCACCAAGCTGAAAAAATTCTTGCATAGAACTTCTTATTTTGTTTGTTAACCAAGAATGTAATAATGAATATCAGCAGCTTTGTTTTGAATTAATAAAATAATGAGGTCTTCAGAAATCAAAGTATATTAGGAACATGGATGCTGAAGCAACCTTATTCCAGGAGAACATGGTGCCAGGATAAAATAATTGTATTTGAGGCACTTCACAGTTTGGAGTAAACAATAGCCATGATCAGAATTGGGGAAGCGATTTCTCCTAAATGTGTCAGCTCAAGGACAGAAGACAATTGTGCACTGAGCCAAGATCTAAGTATGAAAGATTTCATTTTTAGTAAAAGCATCAAAACTGAAGATAGGGGACGCCTGGGTGGCTCAGTTGGTTAAGCGGCTGCCTTCAGCTCAGGTCATGATCCCAGCATCCTGGGATCGAGTCCCACATCGGGCTCCTTGCTCAGCGGGGAGCCTGCTTCTCCCTCTGCCTCTGCCTGCCATTCTGTCTGCCTGTGCTCGCTCTCTCCCCCTCTCTCTCTCTGATAAATAAATAATATCTTAAAAAAAAAAAAAAACCTGAAGATAGGACCAACAGGATAAATTGTTCACTGAAAGAAGGTTAGATCAGACCCAGTGACAGGCTGAGAAGAGCTGGATGGAGTAAGAAAATGAGAGTGGTCACCAGTGACAGAAACATCATACAGTAACTTTTTTTTTTTTTAATATTTTATTTATTTATTCATGAAAGACAGAGAGAGAGACAGAGGCAGAGGGAGAAGCAGGCAGGGAGCCTGATGTGGGACTCTATCCCTGGACACCAGGATCATGACCTGAGCTAAAGGCAGACGCTTTACCAACTGAGCCTACCCAGGCGCCTTATACAGTAACTTCTAAAGCACAGACAGACCCAAATTCCAATTATTCAACATCACAACAGTGTGAAAACAATCCACATTCAGTAGAAATCATACTTGGAATTTTTAACTTGGATCTTCACCTGGGTTAGCCATATTCAGGACAGTCCTGCTTCCTGCTCTAGGGCAGTGGTGGTGGCCACAGCTCCCAGTCGGCCAGTGATCATCAGGGCCAAGAACCCACACACTGGAAGCTGTTCTGCCCCACACAGACACTGCTGTTCTTACTTTCAATATCATACTCCATAAATTATATGAGATAGTCAACACTTTATTATCAAATGTGTTTCTTTTTTCTCTTTCAATTCTCCCTGTTCTTTTTTTTTTTTTTAACATATAATATATTTTTATCCCCAGGGGTACAGGTCTGTGAATTGCCAGATTTACACACTTCACAGCACTCACCAAAGCACATACCTTCCCCAATGTCCATAACCCCACCCCCTTCTCCCAACCCCCCTCCCCCCAGCAACCCTCAGTTTGTTTTGTGAGATTAAGAGTCACTTATGGTCTGTCTCCCTCCCAATCCCATCTTGTTTCATTTATTCTTCTCCTACCCCCTTAAGCCCCCATGTTGCATCACCACTTCCTCATATCAGAGAGATCATATGATAGTTGTCTTTCTCTGCTTGACTTATTTCACTAAGCATGATACACTCTAGTTCCATCCACGTTGTCGCAAATGGCAAGATTTCATTTCTTTTGATGGCTGCATAATATTCCGTTGTGTATATATACCACATCTTCTTGATCCATTCATCTGTTGATGGACATCTAGGTTCTTTCCATAGTTTGGCTATTGTGGACATTGCTGCTATAAACATTCAGGTGCATATGCCCCTTCGGATCATTATGTTTGTATCTTTAGGGTAAATACCTAATAGTGCAATTGCTGGGTCATAGGGTAGTTCTATTTTCAACCTCCATGCTGCTTTCCAGAGTGGTTGCACCAGCTTGCATTCTCACCAACAGTATAGGAGGGTTCCCCTTTTTTCACATCCTCGCCAGCATCTGTCATTTCCTGACTTGTTAATTTTAGCCATTCTGACTGGTGTGAAGTGATATCTCATTGTGGTTTTGATTTGTATTTCCCTGATGCCGAGTGATATGGAGCACTTTTTCATGTGTCTGTTGGCCATCTGGATGTCTTCTTTGCAGAAATGTCTGTTCATGTCCTCTGCCCATTTCTTGATTGGATTATTTGTTCTTTGGGTGTTGAGTTTGCTAAGTTCTTTATAGATTTTGGACACTAGTCCTTTATCTGATATATCATTTGCAAATATCTTCTCCCATTCTGTCAGTTGTCTTTTGGTTTTGTTAACCTTTGCTGTGCAAAAGCTTTTGATCTTGATGAAATCCCAATAGTTCATTTTTGCCCTTGCTTCCCTCGCCTTTGGCGATGTACCATCTCAGTGTTATCAAGCTCACTGAGCAGGCTGGGTTTCACTTCCAGCTTTGTCTCCATTAGACCTCCATTAACAGACAACAAACACAGACACGGGTTTCAGTCTTTCCTCTTGGGGTCAGTTTCTATTCATGGGGCCTCAGCTTGCTCCTCCTGTTCCCTGCCTGCCTTGCCTGCCTGTGTGCTTCAATCTTCAGAAAAAACACCTACAGAAAGTGTTATCCAACTCTGCAGTTGGATGAGCTCAGTTCTCTCTAACAGTTAAGTGTGTGTGTGCATGTGTGTGTGTGTGTGTGTGTACTTACTGGTTCTGCTCTCTGAGTGATCCCTGACTGATAGGGATGATTAGTTTAAGTATCAGTAAAATGAATCTGCAGCAATGTCAAGCCTATGTGGGAGAGGAAGATAATTCTAGAAGGTGAGCTATCAGGAGCCACATTAGAATTTTGAACAGAGAAATGAATTGGCTCACTTCAGTTCACCAGGTGTTGTCTTCAGCCCTGGAGATAAAGCAGTGACTACAACATAGTCCTGTCCTAGCATCAGTGCATGTGATGAACAGGAACAAGATGGACCAGGTGATCAGAAGATGTCCTAGGTAACAATCGAAAGAGCAAAGATGAGGTTAAAAATGTCCAGAAACAGGGCCATAAAAGCAAAAGTTGAAAGATGATAATAATTATAGAAATTACATAGGCTTTTATTTTTCTTTAGTAAATTAAGGAGAAACCGGGGGTATGGTAGGAAAGTACACGTCTGGCTTATCTAAGACACTGAGCCATAAGAAACACAAACCTTTTGTTTGTCCTTGCCAGCTACTGACAGCCCTAAACCTGCCTTCCTGGGTGAGAGTCTGGGATCATTTAAGAACATTCCAAATGTTCTTATGTTCTTCAGATAAGCATCTGATAGTTATGGATCAGGAAATGTGGCTAGCGGGTCATGAACACTAACTGACATCTTTTGTCACCCTGTCGCCCCTTGGCAGCGATGCTTTCAGTTATGGGACCAACTCCAAGCCAGAACTTCATGGCTTAGGAAGCAGACCTATGGGGCTGTGGTGATTATGTAAGCTGTCCTATGTATAAGCATCAATCACTGAGAGAAAAAACATTTTTAATTCATCCAGATTCAAGAAATAAGAAGGAAGATATTCTTCTTTCTGTTCATCTTCTGGAAGTCTCACAACTACACATCTCATGGTACCTGGTAAATTCACAGCATGTTTTAGCTGTAATTTTGGTTATGATTATAAGTAAAACGGTATTGAGGAACCCAAAGTTAGCAATTTTCTCAAATATTATCAAACTGAAAGGCACTTGAAAATAAGATGAAAACAGAGAGCAAGGCAAACCATAAGAGACTTCTTGACCATAGGGAACAAACTGAGAGTTGCTGGGGGTGGGTGAGTCGGGGGATGGGTGAATTGGGGGTGAGCAGGAAGGAGGGTACTTGATGCAATGACCACTGGGTGGTTGTATGCAACTCACGAATCACCAGATTCTACCTGGGAATCTAGTAATACAGTATAAGTTAATTAAATTAAATTAATTCTTTTTTAAAAGGGACTTGATAGATTGGGATACACATAGGTTTTGAAATCTGAGGGAATATAGTTCGTACCTGGGCTGTATGTGACTCAGTCATCATTTCTTTCCTCTGTGAAAGAGGAACACAGGAAGATGTATCATTGCAGCGCCTCATGCTGAGTAAATACTAAACACGTTTGTTCTCTTCTCCATTCCCTTCAAAGTCCCATTTGCCTGCTGTGTCACCTTTGAAAAAGTTAACCTTTCTTGGGGACAAATTCTCATCTATAAAAACTTACATCAAGAAGTTTTAAGGAAAATTGAATGATATATTTAAATACAAGTGATCTAAAATAAAACAAAAAAATAAATGTAAGTGATCCAAAAGTATTTAATTATATCATTCTGGGTCAGTTATTTAAGAAAATGTTTCATCCTTTAGGAAGAAAGGAAGTTTTATTATGTTCTCTTCTATTTTTCTTATCTGAACAGATGGGAATATTCAGTCTATAGGCACATTAGCCCTTCCAATAATGACTGAAAGGCTTTCTCTGATGGAACAAGGAAGCTGGGGAAAAGGCAGTGATCAAAGAGAAAACCTTTCAATAAATGTCATCGCAGTGTGATGCAGGATTCTACTAATTCATTGTTGAAAGTTCCATATAATTGGAGATTGAACAGATATCCTACTAAACCACAAAAAAAATTAAAAGGATGTATTTATGTAGGAAAAAAAAAAACAAATATTTTCAACACCATTTTATGAGGAGGACAGTCATTTTCAATTAATCACAGAACAACCCTAGGAAGAGCTTAGCACTGAGCCCCAATTTAACATCAGCTGAGATGTTGCAGCAGGCACTGTAATGTGCCATTCAGATCCCTCTTTCTAGAATGACTGAATTAGTTTCCCAGCTGCTGTACTAGTTCCCCAGCAAGCCCTCTGCTCTCAGTTCCCTGTGAGAATTGTCACAGCTTAGGAACACAAGCTCGCTCAAAGTCATGTCACCCTCCCTGGATGTCCATATCCAGCGACTGATAGAGTGAAGCCCTCCCCCTTCCCACCCACCCCCATGACCACCAAATGGGAACAACTCTGAAGGGTCATCCAAGCATCAGAATTTCCCTTTACTTGAGATTTCCAATGAGTTCATGTCGCAGCTGCACATGTACCTTTGCCCAAGCTCACTTCCTTACTTAGCTTCCACAGATGTGGACCCCAGGAACACTTTGTATTAACCCTCCTACAGGCTCATCTCTAACTGCTCTTTTCCTGGGACAATCCAGGTGCTGCAGATTTGCTGAGGAAGCTGATGCTGGGGTGGAATTTGGAGCTAGAGCTCCTGACTTCTGGCTGGCAATGACTCATAGACAACCCCATCTTGGGAGAACTCTTCAGAGACAGCCTTGGTTTAAAATGCCCATATAGTCAGCTGCAGACTCCACTGAGACTGTACTGTAGCTCACCTCCTTCTTCTGCCCAAACATACTTTTTACCCTTTCTTTCACAGTCATTGTTTCCACATTCATAAATTCCCTAATAAACGTATCACTTGTGCAAATTGGTCTTTGTCCCCCAAGGAACCCACTTTGTGACAGATACCACCTACATTGATGTAAATCTACATCCAATAGTGTTTCAATAATGTTTCTTTCTATCACAAATTTGTTTCTGTCTTACCCTCTCTACTCTCTAAAGCACATTTGCATTTCTGTGTCTCCAGATGCTTATTCCTTTATTTATGGATATTGGAAATATGGGTGTCATCTTTAGCCCTTCCTCTCGTGTGATTTCACCTTCTTGCTTTATAATAGGCTAATAGTAAAATTTAAGATTTGATGAGTGCTCCTTATGTATCAAACACTATACTGTCATGAAGAAACTCAAGTAGTGTTCTCATGCACCTTTATCATAAATAGAGCTCAAGGCTCCAAGTGCATCCCAAACTCTGTGAGTTTTTTCCTATTGGACTGTAATTTAATTCAAAGAATGCCTCCTTCACAGTAATGTAAGGGTTACACTTACTTGTAGATGATGGTGAGCTGGGCACCTCTTTAAGTGGTATAGGGGATACCTAAGGACCATTAATGTCACAGACACTTGTTAGTCATGAAAGCAACGTGAATCACCAGATCCCTGGGGAAAATGATGAATGTAACAATACATTCACATTAATAATAATCCAAGCAATGTTTTTTAATGTTCTTTCTTATGAAGTACATAGCCTTTGGAGTCTGAAAAATTTTTATTTTGATTCCTGTTTCTGTGACTTAATTTCTAGGTGGATTTGGAAAACCTAGTTTAACTTTTTGATGCTGCTTTTCCTTACCTATAAATTTATAAGTGAATTGCCTATTGCACAAGGCTATTGGAAGGACTGCATGAGCAAAATACTTAGCACAGAGCACACTTAGATTTAGCCTCAAGGAATGAGAACAATTATAAATTTTATTTTATGAGTTGTTGCTATTATGTAAATCCTTACCCTACACCTATGAGATAGACAGAGTGAGATCACTGCTTCTATTCAGGGAAAAGAACAGGAAATGAAGGAAGTTACCAGATCCTACAGTTAGAGAGAAAGCTCTGGTGTTGCCTTTTGAGCCCTGTCTTCCATTTATCTTCATGTCCTGTGCTAATTCCATTAAGCACAGTCCTATAAGAGAAGTGGGATCTAAGTAATACTGATGAATAGCAGGTCCCGTTATCTTGAGTATTAAAGTGTTGGGTGATACAGAGGTAAAAGGTATTGGCCCTTGGCTTTTGGTAGAGCTGTCAATTTCTCAGGATTCTCTACCATCCAGCACACAATCTCCTTTAGGAGATAACCCGACTTCACAAGCCAATCACCTGAATCCACAGCACCTTCTTACATTAACTCTTTTTCTGAACCTTGCAATTGCCCTCTGGTTGATGCGTTTTTAAGAATATCTCTTATATAGAGTAATTTGGTCTGACCTAACCTGGTAGAAAACTCCCCACACAAGGAAAATAGGAAATAAAGAAGCAACAAAGTATCTTTGGTTGCACACTACACATTTGAGGGGTCATCACTATGATGGTTGATCCAGACGCCTGATTCAGAGGAACAAGAAAAAAATAGAAATAAAACAAAAATACAAAGTTCAGATTAGCAGTCTATTTGTAGCATCTTATACGTTTCAACATGCTTGGAGTGGTTCTGTTTATGCCTCTTACTCCAGTGTAATTCTTTAGAATGTCCCTTTTTACTTTCAAAGTGGTTCTGGTATGGTATGCAAGTGGAGAAATAGAATACACATGTAAAAAAGAGACAAAGGCCATTTTATGGACCATTATAAATTTCTTTAAAGAAAACAGAAAGAGAATTAACCAATCAATATACAATTGGAAATGAAAGAACTATAGGGAAGGTAATGACAAAGTAATTACCCTGGTTTGAACTCAGGGTCTAAACTTTTCTAATCTATTTTAATGAACCACTGTGTTCTGCCTACATAAATCATATATTTCTATTAAATGGTTTGTTATAAAATGCCTATTTAAATAGTTGAAAAGAATGTCTGGCAGCAAGTAGGTGCTGGTGGGGATAATTTTGGGTCCAGACTTACTATTTGCATTAACAGAGGAAGAGAATCTACAACATTTTAATGAAAATTTAAAATGAAACTAAATTAGGTATTGAAATTAAGTGTAATTTCTCAAGCAAAGAATCGGAAAAATATATATTAAGTAGAGCTCTTTATAGTTTAGAGACATGAGAATAAAAGTTTAACCCACTTTCGTTATTCTTGATGCTTCTCTCTAGGTGGAGATATCATCTCCCTCTTATCCTAATTGAGTTTTCCTATCTCACTCCCATTAATAACTGTTCAAGTGAGATATTGGTCAAGAGGGAAATTGACCATAGATATTTTCTTGTTCTATAGCGGAATTAGGCACTTCCAATATGTAGGGAAAGATGGTAATTGTGATCCTCGTGGACCTAGTCCTAAAGGAGAAAATGAATGAAATTTAAAAAAAAAAAAGAAAATGTGTTCTCAGTCTCTAAGTTTCAGGTACAAACTCAGCTTATTGAACAATCCTTGATTAAGCATTATGTGTTAGATATCTAATAATAATGCAAGAAAAAAAAAGGACAAATACAAATAAGAAAGAAGAAACAAAAATCCTGTTTACCCACTCAAGACATACAAACTAGTAAGAAAGATACATGCGGCAAGGAAGAAATAATACAAATATCATATGTCCAATGGTCTAATCAATTGTGTAAAAGTGTTGGAGAGGTAACAAATGAGGGAGCAGCCAGCTGTTCCAAAGGGAGTTGGGGAAGGATTCGAGGAGGGTAGCACTGGAGCAGGTGTCTTAAAGATGACTAAGCATCTGAGGGGACAAAGTTTCCCATGAAAAGTATTTTCTGAGAATTCTCAGGGAATGTGTAGAGTGTGTAGAAAATCTCCACAATAAGCCTAGAGGAATGGAAAGGGGTATGATAAGTCTAGAAAAGATGGTAAAATGGCAAGGACAGTGCCATGGGTTCATCTTTTCCTGTGCCATTTTTGTGTCCTTGAGCACATGGACAGCCACTTCCCAGCCCCCTTTAAACTGAATAGGACTGCATGACTGATTCTTGGTAGTAAAATGTGAGCGGGAATTATGTTTGTTACATCTGAGCCAAGAGTTAAAAGTCATTCTCATACATGATTCTCCAGTATATTTCTTTCCCCAAAAAATTATGGGAGCTTTTGATAGTAAAGTATCAAAGAGGGCTGATTTGCTTAATCACCACACGAAGGACAGCTGCATAGAGAGTCAACCAACCTACAACAGAAGCAGATTTCAAATGAAGGTTGTTAGGTAGAGCTTTGTGTTAAGCCACGAGGATTGAGGGATTCTTTGTTACAGCATCATAAGCTTATCCTCCGTTTACTAATACTGGAGACCATGGTGACATCTGGACCGGAGAGTCCAATGGCATATCATGTAACACTTGAATGAACTCTTCTTTGATTCCCTAATGAGAAATCCTTCTTGCTTCCCAAGAACCTAACAGGCTTCTTTTTTTTTTTTTTTTTTTTTTTTTTAAGATTTTATTTACTTGACAGAGAGAGATCACAAGTAGGCAGAGAGGCAGGCAGAGGGAGAGAGGAGGAAGCAGGTTCCCTGCTAAGCAGAGAGCCCGATGTGGGACTCGATCCCAGGACCCTGGGATCATGACCTGAGCCGAAGGCAGCGGCTTAACCCACTGAGCCACCCAGGCGCCCCAAACCTAACAGGCTTCTTATTCAGCACTTAACTTCATTCTGAAGGTCCTAATTCATTCTTTGCATCTCTATTTTTCCCATTATATTATATAAGAACACGGTTCGAGTCATATACACTTTAGTAGAAATTTCCTGGATGATAAGTACCCTAATGTTTGAATACCTTTTCACCAAGAATGTTCAAGATCCCTTTGAAGACTGCAAAAGAAGATGGAACAGAGTAAGACTCAGCTTCATAGGCCAAGTATTCTCCATTATGTTGCTTTTCTCCCTTTTAGCAGGCCTCAGGCCCTGCATGAAGCCCTTCAGAGAGCCCAGTGAGCTGAAGACAGAATAGCCTTACCTTTGAGAAGTTGATGCCCCAGCCAACATGGAGTTTCTTAAGGATGGATGCAAGCTATTTGGTCCTCAGCTAGTATTTTAGCTTAATGTGGATCAAACTGAAACACAGAAGCAACCTAGGTTTGCAGTGTTTTAGACAATCTTATCAGAGTTTAACGGATGATCTTTAAGAGGCCCTTAAAGGCCAGCCATGTGATCATTTCCACAGTTGGATGTTCATGTGACAGTTAGATTCAAAACTTCCTGTAGGGACTCTAGACCATGGTCTATTTCTCTAAATGCTGAAGAACCACTTTTGTAGTCAGAGACAGACATATAAACTACTATTTTCAAGATAATGAAGTTAGAACGACAATAAATATAGAGAAGTTTTTGTAGTTTTATAGAAGATTGATTGAGATTTTGATTACTATATTATCAGAGTCTTTGCTGGAGTGTATGCTTTTATATATGATTATATCCTTAAATACATTATGTGAAAAAATGGAATAATAATTTATTTTGTTATTTGACATCTTGGCAGAAAACAAACAATACTCATATTTGCAGGTAGATAATTTTAAATTTATTTAGGATGTCTACTAAATGATAGACTTCTTATCAATTGACAAGCCAAGGTTCCTACAGGAGAAGCACTGCTCTGTAAGCAGCGAACTCTAATTACTCAAAACATTCATAACACATTCCTGACCTTCGGCACAAAATGTGATTGCTTCAGCTTTTAGACACAGATGAGTCACTGTGCCAAATCAGACCCATCTCTGTTCTAACCATATTCCATGCATTCCAAGTCTCCTAATGCAAACCGAATATAAAGAAACTGGTAAATATTAATAGCATTTTGCACCTTAAAATATGGGAAAAGCCACCATGACAAGCCACGCAGGAGGCCACAGCATCTTTGTTCCAGTCATTTTCCTCCTGTTTTTGTCAGATTCTCCCCATTCAGTTCTTCAACAAATCTTTTTATTTCTACCTTGAGAATGTATGCAAAATCTGTCCAATACTCAGTACATCCCAACAGCCACCTGCAGATTTACCTTGATCCTATATTTCTTCCTGTACCTCCACCCCATCAAAAGCTGTGCTCTAAATCTTCTCTTTTCAAAGACATGATAAATCATCTCCATCCATTTCTCCACTTTTCCACATCTATAGCCCTGACTTCCCTCTCACCTAAACTACTCCAACAGCCTCTGTGTTATTCTCCCCACATCCAGACTTTAAAACACCCATTCTCTGTTGACATGAAAAAAAACACACGTCATAAAATGTCAACTTACTCCAGTGACATTACAAAGGACTTAGAATAAAACTTAAAGTACCCCGTGATCTGCATGTCTTGACCTAATCTCCATTTCACCTGTCTTCTTTCTAGATAGGTGTCATGGCAGACCCCACTATATTCAAAATATTGTGGTTGTATGCTATTTTATGTGTTTTTTAAAAAAAATCATTAACTATGTTCCAACCTTAGGTCCCTTGCATTTAAGGTTCATTCTTTATGGAAGCTTCTTTGTATAGATTATGTCACAGATCACAACTTTTAAGATCTCTGATGACTATACCAGTTAAAATACTTCTCAGATAATTACTTAAAGTACTTCTGACTTCTTCTAACCACCAGTTCTCATGTTGTTCTGTTCTTTTGGAAGCTTTATTACTATCTGAAAAATTTGTTTACTTCTTTCTTCCTTTGTTCATCATCAACTAAATTTAAGTTTCATGCAAATACTGACTTCTTCACTGCTGAATCACTAGACAGTAAATGTCATATATGTCATAGCAGCACATTAAATACCGAATAATTGAATGAATTAGAGTGAAGGGTAAAAGATGGGGTCTGGGCGAAATTGAGAATACTCCACTTCTAGTCACAACTCCTAAAGATTAAGAGCTTAGAATCGTTACACCTATTCTAATAAGGAGAGGGGGAAAAGCTGAATAGAGTGAAAATCAGTGACTTTTGATATCCACCAGAGAACTGAGATCCCAGGACAAACGACTACCTCAAATCTGGACAGACAGATGGCTACAGAGAATACATAACAGCCAACCTCGACTTCCCTGAAGTAGAAGCCCATGGAGCTGCTTCCTGGCAGAAACATGCAAATGGCAAATTTGATAAATTTCTGGGGCTTGAGTGTGGTGTAGTTTGAGGGTTAAAAACTCCAGGGGGCTGGAGATCAGTCTTAGGGAGGGCTACATACCTTTGTACATTTTACCTCCAGATGCTTGCCCAGGTTTAATGGCAAAACCAGAGAAAATTCAGGAGACAAAAAAAGAAACAAATAAAAACCCCAAGGAAGCAGGAAGAAACTGGGCTCTCTGGCATCTGTAGTTATAACAAACATTAAACACAGACCAAGTGCTAACCAGATTAACATAAAACTTACACCAGAAAACAAATTACCGAAATTCCTAATACCCAATACATCATGCCCAGTTTTCAATAAAATATTCTACATAGTGCCAAAAGGCAAAAAACAGTCTAAAGAGACAACACAAACAACAGAACCAAACTCAGATGTGACATGTATTTTTGGAAATATCAGGAAGGGGACTTAAAATAACTATGACTAATGTGCTAAGAGCTCTAAAGGAAAAAGTAGATGGCATACAAGAACATATGGGAAGTGTAAGCAGAGATGGAAACTCTAGGATCCAGTGGAGGAAGGATAGCATTTTTATAAATGGAAAAATTAGATATTGATATGTAAGAAAAAATAAGCAAAGACTAAATCTTTCACAAAAGTGAACTCAAAATGGAACATAGACCCAAGTACAGAAATATACATTTCTTAGAAGATAACATAGGGGGAAATCTAGATGATCTAGAATCTGGGGAGGAATTTTTAGATACAACACCCAAAGGATACTATGTCAAAGGAGTGAAGAAGATCAATTAAGCTTCATTAAAAAGAAAAAAAAAAACATAAAAAAACCTGATCTGCAAAAATCACTGCTAATATAAATGAACAAATTTAAAAAGAGACAAACCAAGAAACAGAATCTTAATGATAGAGAACAAACTGACGAATACCAGAAGAGGGCTGGGAGAATTGTGGAACTAGGCGATGGGGAATAAGGAGTGCACTTTTGACGAACAGTGAGTCATGTATGGAATTGTTGAGTCACTACACCGTACACCTGAAACAATATAGCACTGCATGTTAACTCTACTGGAATTAAAAACAAAACAAAACAAAACAAAACAAAAACGTTTAACAAACCAAAAAGACACCATTCACGGAGTGAAATGACAAGACACAGAATGGAACAAAGCATTTACAAAGCACATACTTGATAGGGGACCTGTATCCAAAATATAAAAAGAACAGTTAAAACTCAACAATAAGAAATTAACCTAATTAAATAATGGCCAGAAGATTTGAACAGAAATCTCACAGAGACACACAGATGGAATATAAACATATGAAAAGGCATTCAACATTATTTGGCATTAGGAAGTTGCAGATAAAAACAACAGTGGGATATTATTGCATATCTATTAGAATGGCAAAAATCCAAAAAAACAAACCAAAACATCACAATATTCTAAGCTGATAGGGAGGTAGAGCCACAGAAACCACAGAAACCCATTAATAGCTAAGGGACTACAAATGGTACAGCCATTTAGAGAACTATCTGGCATGTTCTTGCAGAGCCAAGTTTAATCTTATCCTATGTTCCAGTTGTTCTCCTAGATATAGAACTGTGTTGAAAATGTATGGCCACACAAAGAGCTGCCAACAGATGTTACAGCAGCTTTGCTCAGAATCACTAAAAACTAGACACATTCAAGATGCCCTTCTACAGGGGAATAAACATACAGACCATGGCACACGCAGACAATGGAATATTATTTAGTGAAAGAAAGAATTGACTTACAGGACACAAAAAGAGATGGAGAACTCTTAAAAGCATATCACTAAGTAAAAGAAACCAGTCTGAAAGGATACATGCTCTATGATTCCAACTATACAACGTTTTGGAAACATGTAAAACTACAGAGCCAGGGAAAAGATCAATGGCTCTGGGGAAGGAAGGAAGGATCAGTAGATAAAGCACAGAGGGTTTCCAGGCCAGGGAAACTCTTCTGTATGGTACTATAATTGAGAATATGTGTCATTATACATTTCTCAAAACCTACTGAACTTTACACTGTGAAGAGGGAACCTTAATGTAAATTATATAATGTAGTTAATAATAATGTATCAACATCAGGTCCACTAATTATAACGAATGTAGCATACCAATGCAAAATGTTAATAATCGTGGGAACTGCTTCTGGTGGGTTGTATATGACAACTTTCTAAGCTGCTCAGGTTTTTTTTATAAACCAAAAACTGTTCTAAAAAATAATGTCCGCTTAAAAACAAACAAACAAACAAACAAAAAAAAACAAAAAACTCCAAGGCTTTGAGTCTAGGAAACTGGAAGGAGATGGTAAAATGGGCTTGCCATTAGCAGAAAGACTCAAAGGAGGAAGGATTCATGTATTTTTTATAGTCTCTTTTTCTGAACTGGATGCTTAAAAAATCAGAGTACAAGTCATTTTAAATATAACAGTTACATTGACAAGATAATGAATTGGTCTGATGATTCTTTTTAAGATCTTAATCCTAAAGTGTCACAAATTTTCATGCTTATTAATGCACTTCCTCTCTATTTGGTTCAGAT
Organism: Mustela lutreola; assembly: GCF_030435805.1. Taxonomy (NCBI): domain Eukaryota; kingdom Metazoa; phylum Chordata; class Mammalia; order Carnivora; family Mustelidae; genus Mustela; species Mustela lutreola. The sequence continues at coordinate 5,557,330 of NC_081292.1, read as the reverse complement.
GGTGAGAACTTATTCAGAAACACCTAGATCAATGGAGACCAAAAAAGATTTTTCCAATGGAACATGGTTAGCAAAGGTTAAGATATTTTGTATCAGGTGTTGGACATGACTCAGGCATCTATGAGAAAAGGTTCATACCTGTTGAGAAGAATATGGGAAGAAGGAATAGTCATGCCCAGTTAAGTGGTACAGCACTGTATGGTAGGGCAGCAGGGGGTGTGGGCTGTGCAGTGGAGTCTGCCCTCAAACCAAAAGGTGTTAAGTTCTTGATGATTGTCACATAAGAAGAAGTTACACTTATCTAAGGTCACCCTGCCTCTACCCTCAGATGTTCAGGAGACTGTGGATTGAGGCGAGCCATCAGTGAAATCATGGGCCCTTTGGTCAGCTCTCTGACTGCATAGATGTGGCCATGGACACCTGTAGCGCATGTGCTAGGGGGGACTATAGTAGATGATTCTTGGGACTTGTGCATAATTTCCTCTGCCTAAGAAGACATAAGCCAATTTTCAACAAATCCCTTTGCTGTCATCTATATTACAAAGCCAATTTAAATAAATCCTTGAACTGGGATTCCACGTGCGTTATATAGTCCACTAAACAAAGAAAGGCGAATTCAGAACATTAATAGTATCCAAATGATTGCTAGGTTTCATGCCAAGTTCCTTTAAAAAAAAAAAAAGTCCAATTTTTAATCTCATCTGTGCAAACAAAGACTTGATCAGAAGATTAAGAGTGTTCAAGAGACTAACAGTATGAAGAGGGCCTGTATTTTAAACATAAGGGGGTGCCCATCCTTCTTGCCTGTTTTGACCGGATGATCTGGCTGCCAGTTAGGCACTCATAAGAAGGAAAGAGCCATTTCAGTGTGTTTTTCTTCAAAATACAATGAGAAAATACCTTTGCTAACTTTGCTATCATGGTCCCATAGGCAGGGATAATGGGCCAGATGGCTACATCTTGAATCCATTCATGACCACATACTCAGATTTAAATGACATTAGACTTTAGTCCTCCCAACTGACCCCCTTGAATACCTCATACAACTAGTTCTTCTTTATTTACTATGTATGGTAGTTAAGATCAGGGGTTTGGGATTGCCATACTTCTTGACTCCAGTCCAGATTGTGCCTCTGGGCAAGTTAGTAAATTTTTCTGAGTTCTAATTTTGCATCTGAAAACTAGAAATAATAGTATAGTTTCCTTCATAATGTTAGTAGGACAACTGAAATGTGCAATGGAAAGATTCATCACTGAACTCCTGTGCACGCGCACAGATACACACACACACACACACACACACACACACACACACACACACACGCTTCTCAGTAAACACTGGACCTGATAAGAATGTTGATAAATGCTAATAATAGAAACAGCCCAGTTGGAGGTCATGATGCCAGAAGCTATAATCATCCCAGTATAGCCACAGTCCTGGCTCCTCCTCGCTTGTTTGCTGGTGACATGCTATCCCCTGTACCTTCTTTCCTGGATCTTTTTTTTTTTTAAAGAATTTAAAGATTTTAAAGAATTTAAAGATTTTAAAGAGATCACAAGTGGGCAGAGAGACAGGCAGAGATAGAGGAGGAAGAAGGCAGGGCTCCATCCCAGGACCCCGGGTTCATGGTCTGAGCCGAAGACAGAGCCTTTCACCCACTGAGCCATCCAGGAGCCCCTTTCCTGGATCTTTTAACCATCGGTCCTTTCCTCAAATGCTCAACATCCTTAAAAATGGAAATATAATCATTAAACAAAAATTTTGGGGTGATTATGATGTGTCAAACCAGGTGCCGGTCACTGGGGATACAGGACTGAAGATTTTGATTTTTTTTTTTTAATATATAACGTATTATTTGTTCCAGGGGTATTCTTTTTCTGGAACTTACAATCTGTTAATAGGAACAGTCATTTCTTGATGTCAAAGAAGGCTGTGCTTTGTGCGAAGAGGTCTACATATATTATCATATTCGTTTCCTTATCCAGTGGGTATCGCTATCTTCATGCTATTGTTGGGGAAACTAAGATGTAAAGAAGTTGCTCAAAGACACAGCATGTGGGCAAAAGGGACTTCGAGCTTACTTGCTTTGAGGCTTTGATGGGTTGAAGGACACAGTGTACTCAGCTTTTGACATATTGAATTTTAGATGCCTATTGGACATAGAGCTGAAAGCCTCAAGTAAGTAATCTGATACACGTACCTAGACCTCAGAAAAGAAGAACAGAAACATAGATCAGCTCAGAGTAGGCATTTGGAGATGTAGAAATAAATCAAATCACCTGGGGCTACACATGTGAGTCCCCTGAGGGGACTTACACAAAATAGTGAATGTCAGGCTCCACCTCTAGAAATCTGTATTTAATTGGGCCTGGGCAAGAGTCTTTTTTAAAGTTTACAAAATGATTTGAATGCACTGCCAGAATTGAAAGCCACTGGCTTAAAAAGGCAGGGAAATGATAAAAGAAAAGTGGGCTCAGAACGGAGTCCAGAGGCTCGACTCCAACATGAGAATCCACACAGAGAGAAAAATGTAACTAAAGAGACAGATGAGCAGTGGGAAGCAGACATACATTCCCGCCGGGGAGATTGAGGATAACAATGGTGTAAATGAGAATTTGAACAATAAGTTCAGAAATAAAGAAATGCAACTGAGTGGGTATTTGCGGTGAAGAGGAAATGATGCTTCCGTTGGAATAAACCCTGTGACCCCTACCACAGGACTGGGAAATCACAAGAATGATCTATCCAGATCAATCAACTGCTAGACATGTGGGGGTCATGAGCTGCCCACTCCCCAGACAGACTTTGCCCCGTCTCCTATTGGCTACATCTCCAGTCACACTGGGTTCCCATCCATAATGCAGAATCAGGTGACAGTTAATTTAGGTCATCAGATACTGTCTGGGAACTTGAGATCCATCCACTTTTTCCTATCATCAATTTAAACAAACTGACATCACTGTAAATTTCTTGCAAAGAGCTGCCACTGATCGAGCAGGCAGACACAAAAGAATTCCCCAGATTGATGATTGAAATAACTCAAGAAAAAGATCTCACCCTGAATGCCTATAGTGGGATGTGCCAGGAAAAAAAGCTTCATTTACAATTCATTTAGTGATTCTTTGACCCTCCTGTTTACCTATTGTTCTGCATGGTGGTTTTTGCTTCGATTGTGTTTTGTGTTTTGTTTTGTTTTGTTTTGTTTTCTTATATTTGACGTCAGAGTTTTTCATCCAGAAAGTAAATTTTCCCCAAAAATGACAGTGTTAAATTTTGGCTCATTATGTAAGGTAATGCTCCTTGCGGATGAATCCCTGTGCATTCATCCAAGTTCCATCTTTTACTAGTTCTGTGATCTGGGATATGTTACCCAGACACTCAAAGGTTTAGTCTCTAATGGGGGAAAAACAAACAAACAAACAAACAAACAAAACTGGTAACAACAGAAATAACCTCATAGGAGTTTCAAGAATCCCTGGTACATGGTTAGGGCTCAATAAATGTCTACATTGTTATAACATCATCATTATTTTTGTTGTTTCTCTTTCACTTTAATTACCAAGAAGTCCATAATTAAACATTTTCTGCAATGTACATAGCCTTGCGTTAGCAATAGAAATGTAAAATATAAAAAATTATAAGAAACGTCCCTGCCCTTGGGGAACATACGCCCTGGTGGAAAGTGCATACATACAGAGAAAACTGTCGGTTGTTTCATGAAAGTGTCACACAGAAGTATCATCCATGGTGGGGACACTCCTTTATTGGTTCACCTCATAAACTCTTCCCGGGCGTCTCATGTGCCAGTGTCCAAAGTATCTGGCACATAGTAGGGAATCATTGAGCAAGATAGTCAACAAATCAACAGATAAATCACTAGTCTAACTCCTTCATTTGCAGTATGACCACTGCAGATAGAAGACTGCCTCCATGTCCTATGTCACATTATATCTGATAAATCAACACTGAAAGTACAACTTCAGGATGGATAATTCCTGTCTGTTCCAATTTCTATCAACATACGGTTTCATATGCATAACGCACCAGACTGTCATGCTAACGCAAAGCAGAGGAGTCAGCTTTAAAGGCCCTTCATCAATATTCTTGGTCTCAGAATGAGCATAACACAGACAGATTAAACCAAAGGGGACAAAAGTCCCTCTCGTTGTTTATTTGAGCTCATTCTGATCCCATGAGATAACGTTCTGTGCTTAGAAGAGGCACTTCTCAGCCTTACAAAGCCATAATGCTGCCTTCCCTTCAACATCTGAATGCTTCTGTTTCCTTCGCCCTCCCAGAGGACTTTCCCCACTTTGTTTGAGGACGCATTGTGTCAGTTGTCAGTGGCAGTGTTGAGAGAGTCTCCTCGGAAAAATGTTGTGGTCATTGCTAATACTGTCACTTCGAATTAGAATTATTATTGGGAGCCAGTGGGGCCCTTGGGAACAACAAAGGACCAAGACACAGGGCATCAAGTGCATTCTGAGTCTGAAAATGAGACTAAAATGACCTGCTTGGACCTCTGCCCCTAAAATCCCCAAGGTCTGTGCACATGCCTCACCTATATGCACGGACATGACTCTCTCCCCTGACTCCAGCTCTTTCCTACTCAACTTGGTGGAAGTTTCCTGTGATCTAGTCTCCCTTTGCTTTGGTAACATGGTAGAGAAAGGAAGTTATCATAGAATCTTGGGGGATGGCAAGGCAGACTGGCCTAGGGGTTGCATCCCAAGAAACAGAAGACTGGGGAGTGGATGTAGGATAGTACTCTCCAGTGGAGATGTGTTAAAGCAGAGTTATTGTGGAGAATCATGAGTACAGAGCACTTTCCCGTAAATGTCCCCAAACTTTCAGGAAACAGTAAATATCATTAAATATCTAATGCAACTAGAGTTCTTGTGGGAAATCAGGGTTGGGGTTATCAGTGAGCTTCTTTGGGGACTCTAGTCCCTAAGTTACTATGAAAAAAGCAAGAACTATCTGTAGGGTGCTTTGCTTTCACTCAATGCATTCATTCATATAACAGCAATCTGAGTCCTAGTGGTGTGTTATGGGTGCTCTTCCTACAGTGGCGATCAAAATGACATGCCCACTTTCTTAAAGCCCCCAGTTCTATCGCTGGAAGACGAAGTCATCAAGAATGCATTAAAAAAATGTGCAGGGGATCAAGCCAGGTGCACAGGCTTTCACACCAGACTCCAAATTTAGTGACATAAACACAAGTCTTCTTTGGACCACAGTTTCCTTGTCTACAAAATGGAATAAGAAGGGATAAAATCAGCTGCCCTATACATCTGTGAAAATGAGAAAAGGAACTCTCATTGCAAACGGACTCAGGAGGCCAGGAGGGGGAGTCTAGTGCCCTACCACTGGTCAACACAAACCCCAACTGGAAGAGAGACATGCTATGCTTTCCCTTGCTTTGCCAATCTGAAGAGGCCTCTAACACCCCAGCAGGAGGAGGAGATTTTCTCCTGCCCCTGCAACAGCTCAACCAAGGAGAAACTTCCTGACTCAGCCAATGAGAAGCTACTACATGTCATTCCCCTGTTTACACCAGTGGCCTCTGAGTTTACACAGCCCTTGCAACTCCCCATGCCTCTATACAAGCACATTCTTCTCCTTTGTTCTGCAGACTTGCCATGATTTGCCATAACCGAAGGGCCCAGACCTTGCAGTTCTCTGTTCTTCCCAAATAAGTCGATTTTTGCTGGTAAAATAAGTGGCAGTTGTATCTTTAAGGTTAACAGATCTGTCAGGGCGATGATAAGGATAAAATCAGTTGCAGAGGAGAGTTTGCATAGGACAGTGGGTGCTTCCCAACAACTACTGCTGTTGCTGCTGTGGGTGACTGTCATACCACTTCTGAGTCCGGGTGTGGATTTTTGGTGGCTGCTGTGGGGTGTAAGGAAAGGGTTCTGCTAATTCTGGTAAGGGCGCTTTGGGAACCTGGGATGAGATCAGCCTGCAGGTAATTAGGTAAGTGGTCCTCAGTGCTGACTGCCATCTTCACCCCCACCAGAGCCTGATCCCAGCAGAGGCGGGCAGCTCTTGTTAACTGCAACAGCCCCACTGGGAGTGTGGATCCTCTCCCTCCCAGGAGGAAGTGGGTAATTATCAGACTGATCAGCCTCTGTCTGAACTTTCACAGGGAGGTGGACATGGCCCTAGGTCTCTGTTGTCCCTAAAAACACGGTTCATCCAAACTGGCCTACTGCCCGTCAGAGAAAGTCTCCTACTCTCAAAGCTTTTATAATCTGTCAGGGTTGATCAGGGCTACGGGGGAAGTAGAGGGAGCAGTTGCCATATCAATAATTTAATAACATCTCAGAGCTAAATAGTTTTACATGTATTTACCAGGATCACACATTTACTCACAATTTACTCAAATATGCAAATAAAATGAGGGTTTTTTCCTTCCCTTTAATCTGATGTTCTTCAAAAGCCACAGACTTCCAAGTAGTGTAGAAAAACTTAGACTTTGTCTATTTTAATGAAACCTATCAAAGTCAACCATTGAATATTCTCTTAGTAATAGGCTCTAGGAATTCCAACACCCCCTTTCTCCTTCCCGTCCTTGTGGATCTGGGAAAGAAGAAGGATTTTCATCTGTGACCCCTTCTCTGGACCTAGCTGTACTTTGATGTGCAGGAGCTGGCCTGGCTCCGTCTCAACTCGTGGCAGATAAGGTGCTTCCTGTGCCATTTGCAGTGATGTTTTAACACTCAGAACAATAATCCGTGACACCAGCCTTTGGTGAGTCCCAAGAACTCCTTCCAGAAGCACACAGAGACCCAATTCTCACACACACACACACACACACACACACACACACACACGGCTCATGCCAGTCATCCGCCAAAGTGGTCTGGCCAGATTTCTGCAGTTGTCCTCTCCATGCCACTGTGACCACACCACATCTTCCCCACTAAGACAGGGGCCTCTCCTGGATGACATCAAAGGGTGCAGGTGGAGGAAAGGGAGCGGGTGAGGATCTCAGCAGCTGACCGTACTCTTCCCGGTCTCCTTTCTGAATGATTCTGTCACTTGGAGTCAGAAAATGTTATCTTCCCCCTTCTATCTTTCCCTTTCTAGCCAAGGCTTCTCCCTACATTTGGAAAGTACATTTAATGAGGCCCACTTTGAAAAAGTCCAAATCATTATAGAGGTAAATGAAGTCTTGAAAAAAATCAATAGCTCGGCACTAGTAGGAGTAGTGTTTTGGTGGAGTCAAAGCTTTCTATTTTGATGAAGAGGCTAAGATTTGTATTGGTGGTGGTTCAAAGGCTTTAAATGGCCCCAGGGGAGAGTTTATTAGGGCAACGAGAGGAGGAAAGGAACTGAAATCGGGGGCAGGCTGCATGGAGTATTGTATATTTATTATATTTTAAGGAAATGATATACTGCAGTGGAGTGTCAGATAGATCCTGGTGTGACCAGACCCTGACCCCTCAAAGCTGTGTGACTTTGAGCAAATTCCTAATCTCTCTGAGCTCCACTCTATCTTTACAGTAATACCTATACCTTAGGATTGTGGTAGAATTGCATCAAGTACTTAGCACAGGTCCTGTAGGAGAGCGTGCATTCTCTTTTCTTCTCTTAGCAATGCATGGAAGACAATATAGAGGACATGGATGGCTGTGCCTAGGACGGATGAAGGATGGCTATGAGCAGCCTCCAACAACAGCTATTCTCTTGCCCCCTTTTGTAACATTTACAAGACTAATGCTGTTTTTTTATAAGTACCTGGCCTGGCATAGAAATGAGGGGCTTAAGGCAACTGGCAATTTCTATCCAAGACTGCCATCAACTTCCCTAAGCATACCAAGTGCACTTCTAAAAATTATTCCCAGTGAACAACTTCTCCATGTTCAAGTTCCTAATTGTCGGCTTATCCTGTAAGGGAAGTCAAAGGCATTTATTAATGATATTTCAACTGCACAAGCACCCTGTTGGTATTAGAATTTCAATTCTATTTTCAATTAGAAAATTATGTTAGGAATGCTTTGCGTGGGGAGACCACTGTGGCTTTTGGGAAAGAGTGTGTGGCTTAGATGAACCACATTCTGACCCTGTGAAGGACACTGACTTCTAGACCTCCACCTTGGTTTGTACATCATGGATATGCTCCCCATCCCCTCTATTTTCTGATGTTGTTGTAACATAGTGGGAAAATTACAGAACTTAATCTGTGAAGTTTAAAAAATTCTATATATATACTGGACATACTTACACACACCTAATGCATTCTCCATAAAGAGTCCTTTTAGGGGCACCTGGGTGGCTCAGTGGGTTAATCCTCTGCCTTCGGCTCAGGTCATGATCTCAGGGTCCTGGGATCAGGCCCCACATTGGGCTCTCTGCTCAGCAGGGAGCCTGCTTCCCCCCTTCTCTCTCTGCCTGCTTCTCTGCCTACTTGTGATCTTTCTCTCTCTATTAAATAAAAAAAAAAATCTTAAAAAAAAAGTCCTTTTAATAGTAAAGATATTGCTTACACCTCTTAGATATTTATTGTGAATCATAATAATAATTGCAGTTTTGGCAACAGTCACTCTGGTTCTTTATGGAAACGAAATGTGATGAGTCACAGGGTTATAAGCAAGACAATATGAGAGGAACATAGTTGATGGGTGTCTTCAACAGGGGGTAGGTCTTAGAGATCTGCTGGAGGGGCACAAACACTGATGAGCCGGAAGAAGGGGGAGAAGTTGAAGGGAAGTTCCATGTGTTCCATTACACAAGCAAGCGCAAAGAGGGAGGTAGATTCACAGTGATCTCTGGGGTTAAGGAGGCTAGCTTTCCTGAAGCATTCCCTTCCCCCGTGAAGGTACATGGAGACTGAGGAGACCAATCACAGAGGAGCAAATACTCCCAACCAGAGGCCTCAGCCCTTACACTCAACACTCAGGAGACCTGGGACAATGAGGAGCCGCTGGGGTTGTTAAGTGAAGTAGTAGCGATGCTTCACCGAGAACTGGTGTGCTAGACTAGAGAGAAAAGTGGAGAAAGTCCCTAGGTGGGATTCTTAGCTGTGCCCCTACAACTTGGCAGGGGTGATAGACAGGAAAGACTCCCAGTTGTGGTACCCAACAAGCGAATGTCTATGATGGGAAAGTACCAAATATGAAGGAAGGTTATCCAAACCCAACCAAGGAGTCAGGTCACGTTTCCAGAAGTGGTAAAAACAGAATTTTAAAACATGGGTAGGAATGGTTTAGGCAAAGAAAAGTAGGGTTCCACTTCTGGAAACACACATTCAGGGCAAGTCAGGAAATTATATAGAACTTACAAAGAACCAGGAGAAGACTTTCAGTGCAGAACGCCCGGACAAACAGCAGCTGTGACATGGTGGAGAAGCAGGTGCAAACCAGGCCGTAGAAGACTTTATAGAAACTTGAACCGGACCTGAAGATCTGTCCCGAATAGCGTGTCCAGTTGGACCCCCCACATCATGTTCAACCTCTTTGGCTTCGTTATAATTTTGTGAGTCAGGAAATCCATCAGCAACTGTTTCAAACTCTGTACAATTCTGCTTTCTGTCCCTCCTGCCTGGGCTGTCACAAACCCAGTAGGAAATCTAATTTGTTATATTCACGGCATTTTTTTTTTCTTAAGGCAATAGTGACTGCTCAAAAAAAGTAATGACTAAAAGCACCTTCTCCCCAAACTCTCTTGTCAATAGAAGAGGGAAAAAAATAGAAAGAAAGAAAAAATACCTGTTTGGCATAGGTATTGTAAATGAAGCCATTGAAACCCCCTCTGGGTTTTTATGATTAATGTACACACAAGGCAGGTATTTTGGTGAGAAACTATTTCTATTTTAATGCAAGAAAGACAGACTGATCCATCAGCCTCCTGCCTCTTAATTCTTATAATGTCTTGCCTCATTTTGCCTACCTTCCTCCTTGCTGACTCTAAATGTGTTAGTGGCATGCTCGTGGCCCAAGTTAGGCCTGAGTTCAGGACACAACCCTGCAGTGCAGTTTCCCTGTAACACCCAGAATCATCCAAAGGTCAACAATGAGAACCCAAAGGCTTCTATACAAACATCTGAGCTCCTGGTAACTTTCTATAAACCAATAAATCCCGTTTCAAAGATTATTTTTGCCCCAACACCCACCTCATACTTCTAAACCTGTCTTCCCACGTCCCATTTGGAAATCCCAAGGAACAGTCTCAATATGACTATTCCTTCGGGAATTTCTAGGATTCCTGAGTGTGAATCCACAACTGGCTACTGATTATTTCCGAGGAAAGATAAATGACACTGACATTATTGGTAGATCTATGCTAGACCAGGGTAGAAGCGCACATTGCTTTCAAAGGTAAGATGCTTTCCCTTGGTCATTTTGTTTTGTCTGAGGACAAAATCTGGAGAGAAGGAAGGAAGGGAGATTTCATGGGACGTCCTTTCATTCTCTTGCATCTTTTAGCTTTATGGCAAGATGGGGGCACATGGGTGGCAGCAGGACAGGCCTGAGCAGCATTTGGTCTCTTGGAAAAGTTGAGCAAATAGTCAGAGTGACTTCAGAGGTTTCTAAAGAGCCAGAGTCCTAGAAAGATACTTCATTCTTGGAGTAACTTAGAGGTTTTTGGTGCTCAGTAGGGTGTTGCTATGACTTAGGACATAATTGTTAGAAACTGGACTGTTCTTTTGAACTGTTGGGCCTTTTGCTCAGACCATTGAGACCATTGAGCTCTCCCTACCTACCTTCTTAGTCCTCTGGGGCCCCCAACTTGACAGATGACCCTTACTCTGTATTCTTAATAACTTTCTTAGGGATAATAATAGCTCCAAATTATACTTAATGTATTTTCCATTAACATCTTAGTTGGTTTGCATTTTATTAGTCTGTTCAGACTGCTGCCACAAAATCTTAGAGAACAAATAGTTGATAGGCTATTTTGTGTGTGTGTGTGTGTGTGTGTGTGTGTGTGTGTTATTATTATTAATCTCTATGACCAAGATGGCGGGTTGAACTCATAAACCCGAGATCAGGAGTCACATGCTCTTCCAACTGAGCCAACCAGTCATGTCTGAGACCAAATAGCTTGTAAAGAGCAGAAGTGCATTTCTCACAGTTGATGCTGGAAAGCCAAGGATAGGGCACCAGCAGATCTGGTGTCAGGTGGGAGCCCTCTTTCTGGCTCCTAGATAGCACCTCTTATATGGTGGAACATATGAGGGAGATATCTGGGGTCTCTTTAAGGGAGAGAGCTCCACCATTGAAACTTAATCACCTCCTAAAGGCCCCACATCTCAGGTATTAGGTTTTAGCACTTGAATTTTGGGGGTATACATTCAATGCAAGGCCCGTATTATATAGATGTATACACATTGGATCAATAGCATATATAAACAAACACATACTGCTACATATATTTGTGTTCACGTCTATGTGTTGATAGGTAGATAAATAGATCTATATACATACAGAGAAGAGAGTAGAAGAGACACATGAGGACAAGGAGAAAAGTCGATTTTTTTTTAAGATTAACATTTATGAAAATAAGAGAAGTATTTAAGAAATATATAGAAATATATACTAGAATTTATCGAGGGATTAAATGTGGGGAATGAACGGGGAATGTCTTTTACCACCAACTAGAGTATGAGAAGAGATACATACAGATAGAGCAGATAGAGATGTCCAGAAGGCTATTAAATATGTGCCTCTGAATTTTAGGGATGAGGGATGAATGAGAAGTAGTGATTTCAGCACTAACATAGCTAAGCATAAGTTGAAAATAGTGTAGCAAATGGTTGTTTTTCAATGAACATAATGGTCTATATGCGCAATTCTGGGAAAGTTAGGAGAAAGGAGCCAGCAAAAGGAGAGGAAAAGGGGAAGTAAATTAGGTGAAAGAGAAGCAACAACACATTGTGAAAGAAAAGAGAACCATTAAACTGCAACAGAGCTACAGGGAAAAGCATTAATAATATCCAGGACTGATCCTATCTTGATTTAAAAATTAGACATTGTTCCTCATGCACTTTTCCATTAATTTTGATTATTTTAAAAAAAAATGTTGCATTAAAACCTATCTATCTTGGCTACTGAGTTTTTTGGTGTCCCTTTAAGCTTTACACCTGCGGTGAGGTCCTCTCCGACCACCTCACCTTCCAGCCATGCTGATAAGCTCTGAATTATCTGTGATTCTGGCGAGAGCATTTTCAGAAGGTAAAAGGGGAAAACACCAGATTTCAGAGGCTTAGGTGTAAATGAAAGGGAGTGAGGAATTGAAATCATATAGTATAGCTTATATTTTTTAGAGGTTTTGAAGTTTAAAGGAAAAGGCGGGGCAACTGATATTAGAAAGATCTGCACAGCTCATAGAGAATCAAATGAGGAGTCACTTTCACAACACAGCACACCCAAAGGAAAGGGGTAAAGATTTTCTTATATGTCTACCCCAGCTTTTGGCCTGAACCAAGTGCCTGTCTTTTCTTTCTAATATGAGGGTAGAGCAAACTCTGGGGGAAAAAAAAAAATCACAGCAGTGGTCCCACAAATTGAGGGTGATTTTGTCCTTACTGAGACTTAAGGACTCTTCTGAATGGCAGAGAATTGCTCTTCTCCAAAGCAATGTCAATGGAGCAGATTCTGCTGTCCAAAGCCCCAGCATTCATTTCTCAGATGGGTTTGGGCAAATAGTTAACTTGTGAACCGCCATGTCTTCATGATTATGCATAAACTGATGATGTCAGTGTCTGTATGTCCAACTAGAATTCTTCCCAAAACTTAATTCTGTATCACAACCACCTCATGGACACCCACCAAGCTCTCAGTCTCAATGTGTTCATTCTGAAACATATCACCTGGGTTTCTACAAACATGATAATCATGTGATCCCATGTCACTACATGAAAAAATGGCAAATTGTTCACCAAGTCCATTTTTCTTTCTTCTTAAGCATACAGCTCAACTACTATTACTATTTATTTTCAGAAAGTAAGAAGTAATAGAAGTAATAGATAACATTAATTTAAATAATATATTTGTTTGACTTAATATATCCAAAATATTATTTTAATTTGCAATCAATATAAGGACATTACTGAGCCAATTGACACAGTCAAAAGTTGGTTGCTACAGACCCAAGCATCACATTCTCAGACAGCAGTATCCAAGCATGGGAAGAGATGACATGGTTAATTTCTATGCATATAATTATTTTTTTTTAATTTTTATTATCATTATTTTAGAAGGTAAACATTCCCAAAGTCATTCTTCATACATTTCTCAGGTCCCTGCAGGATTGTGCCACATGCCTATCAACTAGCTGCAAGGGAGGCTACAAATTCAAGCTTGTGGTCTTTAAACCCCTCTATGGTGGGAGATGAGAACCACAGTGTGGTAGAATGGGGAAACTATAGGGTAGCCAGCTACCGAGGCCATCTACCATATTTCTAGGCTTTGTCTGGTCAACCGATTCTCTAATCTGACACCACCACTTCTGAGCTTGTCAGGAAGCCTCATTTCCTAAGGGGGACCTGAGCTGCTCAACTTGACTTTGGTCACACCCTGTGCCTGCCGTGCCTGCACCCCTTATGACATTGTTCTGAAATTGCCTGATTGTGGATCTACATCTCCTGGTAAAGAGTCAGCCTCTGGAAGACAATAAAAATGTCTGGCTCATTATTATATAATCACCACCTAGAATACTGCTTGGAATTTAATAGACATTAAAAAATAGACAGTATTTAATTGAATATTTTTATGATACATCTCACTTCTAATTTGACAGTATTTGGGTTGCATACTGAGGGATAATTTGTCTGTAGTTTTTGATTTTTCCGACCTGACTTTTAAACAAAAATAATATGAAACTCAAGGAATAATTTGTTCCAGGTCTCTGCATTTAATCATTTCATTAGTCTCACTAAAGAGATAAATTAACTGAGGTCTCAGAGAGAGACTTTTCTAGCAGTTTGGGCTCATGGCAGGAGACACTCTAAGTGTTTTAAACCAAATGTGAATTAATGCAAGGAATTAAGTGCTTATGGAATCTTGGAAGGGCTGGAGGAGCAAGAGTCAGGACGTGGCACAACTGAGGTTGAGTATTCGCCAGCACAGGGACTGGGGGATCGGAGTGTGCTGATACGGCTTCCACTGTCACTGTGCAGCTGCTCTGGGCAGCGGCATTGCCATCACGTGGCTGGCCAGCAGCCAGCAGTAGGAAGGTAGCCTCCTTCTTCCTCTTCTCTTCTAAATCACTTAAGTGCATGCAATTGGCAGAAGTCTGCATGCAGAAGCCTAGTTACTGCTGAGCTAAGGGATGTTGATTCTTGCTTTCCAGCTTTTAGGATATAGAGAAGATGGGAGAGTGGATGCTGAGCATCAGTTGACCATATCCAATGTACTTACCTAGACTTATACAACTTGTAACAGCTGGAAAAGGGACTCATCTTCTAACCTATGGACATGCATGGTATTGGCAACATCTAATGAACTGACACTCTGGGAGCTCTCAATTATCATGACACGGTGGGAAGATTTCTAGGGTAGAAAAACCAACCTCAGGTTATCCAGATAGACATATCCTTGGCTTTTCTTTTTCCAGTCCGTGGCTTTGTTACTCTTATGGGAGGATCACAATACACACATATGTAGTCAGAAACTTAAGCTTGGGTGATAGTCTATTTAAGACTATTAAGCGATGTGGATAAATATATATAAAAATCCATTTAAAATTATTGGCATTTATGTTAATTTAGCATTCTAGAAATTAAAGCATAAGGAGGGAAATGAAAATTATGTCTTCTAAAGAAGATTCAAATACATGATGAGTCCTCATAAAAGTCTTACATCATCTGCTTAGATCCCCATTTGTAGAGAACACCAAGACTAGAGTCACAGTGAGTATACCTAGCCCTGAAGTCCTGTGGGCAACTGGTTTTTGGGCAACTGGGCAGAGGGGTATGTTCGGGCACCTGATTTGTCAAGAGTCCAATATGACATTAAAACTGAGAACCCAGAAGTGATACTTCAATGTGTTCTGGCATCCTGTTCATTGCCTATGGTCATAAATCTGCCAGCAAGTCCTTCTGACTCTGCCTTGGGAATGCTGCTCTGTCTGTACACACGTAGACCCTCTGACATATCCAAGCTTGTACCTAGCTTGTTCCATTGTTCATTCACTCAGTTGTTAATTAAAAATAAGATAATTTAGCACAAAAAAAGAGCTCTCTTTAATAGACAATCCAGTCTCTATATCGGGCGGTTCATTCTTCCATCAGTTCCAGAGATTTTGTCTTAAAGCCAAGGCCTAAAATTTCAATATTTTATCTATTTATAATGACCCACAAACTATGCCAGTGATGAGAGTTTAAAAAGCAAATAAAGCTCCTGCCATGAAAAAATTCACAGCTCAATGAGGACATAGCAGATAGTTAAACAGATGGGCTCTTGCAAAAGAACACGGGTGTATAGACCTAGCCTCTGCTTAGGAGCTCTGTGGCCTATGTAAGTTACTTACACTTTGTCTTGCATCAGGTTCCCCATCTGTAAGATGAGGATATGACTAATAATAGAAATTACTATTTTAGGTTGGTAGGATGATTAGATAATTTTTAAAAATTAAAGATATTTGTTATTTGAGAGGAGAGAACAGAGAGAGAGAGAGAGAGAGAGCGAGCATGAGCAGGGGAAAGGGACAGAAGGAGAAGCAGACTCCCACTGAGAAGGGGCCCAACAAGGGGCTCAACCCCAAGATACTGATACCATGACCTGAGATGAAGGCCGATGCTTGACCTCTGAGCCACTCATGTGCCCTGTTAATTAGGTAATTTAATGTATGTACAAATTGCTTGGAACTGTGGCAGTTATGGGGAAATTGGCCAACGTATGTTGGCTATTGATGACCAAAGCACTATTAACTCAGCTTGAAGATTGCTGTGACAGCAGACTGTAAGGCCATGTAGGACCAATAAAAGTATTCTGTCTAATCACTTTCTTGAAAGTAACTATCATATTTTTTTATTAATTTCAGTGTATTATTTCATTTGTAAATTCCGTTTATTCACTTTAGTATTTTGATTCAACAAAAATTTGTTGGGTGAACACATGTATGTGCCTGATGTGGATAAAACATGTTTGTGTTTGTTCCTTTTTAGTGCTGCCCACACAGCCATATTATTATATGAGAAAAACTCATATAATAAACTCTCATTCTCAATTTAGAAGATTAAGTCTTAAAGTGCTTAAACCAGACAGCAAGTTGGGCACCTGGGTGGCTCAGTCGGTTGAGCATCTGCCTTTGGCTCAGGTCATGATCGTGGGGTCCTGGAATCAAGTCCCACATTAGGCTTCCTGCTCAGCTGTGAGTCTGCTTCTTCCTCTCCCTCTACTCCTCCCCCTGCTTGTGCTTTCTCTTTCTCCCTCTCTCTCTGTCAAATAAATAAATAAAATGTTTAAAAAATAAACAAATAAACCAGACAGCAAGCAGTATAATTTAGTGATTACCATTATAATCTCTGCAAATAGGAGGCAAACATTGCAATCTTGCCCCAAACTTTGTATTATTTTGAGCAAGATCTTAACTTTCCTGTGCTTCAGTTATCAAATTCACCAAATCTCAATAAAAATGGCCCATGACTCCCAGAAATGCAACAAGCATAAAATAAGTAGATTTATGTTGTTTCTCAGTGGGGTTCTTGGCACCTAGTAAGTGCTCTCTAGTGTCTGTCGCTGTTATCAGGTACCCTGCCTCAGTGTTAAAATGTGACAGAGCTGGAATTTGAACCCAGACTCACCTTTTTGAGCTCATACTCTTTTTTACAACATTATGCACGCACTTCTTCACCTGTGTTTTTTGTTTGATGGGGAGGGTAGTTAGCAACACGCCCAGGCCAAATGTACAGTCAGATGTGTGGCTTACTTTGAGACATTAGGAAGTCAGGATCCTCCTAATAGAGGCTGGCATTTTCTAGACCATCTACTATGTAGATAAAGTCACAGTGAATGTTAATTGAAAAATAAACTTTAAATTAGTGACTGTAAAAACATGCCTAGTAAATGTTTACCACGTACGTCAGTCAGGATTGAGGGCATTGTCTGTGTTGTGCTATTTTGTTATGTCTAAAAACTCACTTTCCTTAATGAGCCAATTTTTTATTCAGGATTTCAGTTTTTCCTTGGGTCAAATTTCAAACTTTTAGGAAATATTTTTCTCCATATAAATTATCAAATATATTATCATGATGTTTCACTTTATTGGCTTAAAATCAACTCTTTAAATGTCTCATTTTGTTTGTTCTTACTTGTTTTATATGGTTTTATTGATATATATATATTAATTTTAATTTATTATGTGTATATATATATATATAAATATACATACACACACAGAAATATATGTATATATAGAAAACAAAATGTTCAAATACAGAGCTCAAAACATTAACACAAAGTGAAAGTACTCGGCGACTAGAATCCATTTGAGAAATAAAACTTCATCAACACCTAAGGAGCTGTCTCCTACTTTCTCCCAACCCTAACCATTCTGTCCTACTCAGGATAGCCATTATCTTGGATTTTAACACCAAAGTTAGCATCGCCCTCTTTTTCCACCTTTACATAAATGGAATTAGACATCACTTTGTATTACCATTCTTTATTATTATTTTAGTTGTTCTGTGAGTGTTTGGTAGCAAATCTTTATAGTTTTAATTTACATTTCTTTGACCATATGATATTTATCAGTCACTTCTATGTCCTCTTTTGATAGTGTGTGTTCATGCCTTTACCCACTTCCCATTTTTAATTGGGTTATAGAACTTTTTCTTATGGATTTTCTCGCATTCTTCATGTGCATTCCAGTTATGAGACTTGCTTATTATAGGTGGTCATAAATATCTTCTCCCACATTGTGGGTTTACTTTTTGCATTCTTAATAAAATATTTTGATGAATAAAAGTTCTTAATTTTAGTAGCACCTACTTTATTAATATTTTTCTTTGGAGTTATTTTTTTCCCTACTTAAGAAATCTCTCTTGATAAGTTGTCTAAAGGTATACTTCAATTTTTACTTTAGATCTAGAATCAGGCTAAAACTTGTAATTATTTTTAGTATGAGGCTGTGTCCATTGTAATAATTTTCAGTATCTGCATCTAGTTGTCTCCACAATGTGATTGAAAAACCTGTCCTTTCCCACCGTTCTGTAATGCCACGTTTGTCATAAATCCCCTATACTTGGTGAGTGGGTAAAGTTTTCAGTTCTCTTGTTTGTCACTTTTAGCTAATCATCTGTGCTGATATTACACTGTTCTAGTTACAATAACTTCCTCAGGAGTCTTCATATTGAGAAGAATAAAACATCGTATTGTGTCATTCTTCAATTTTGTGTAGGTTATTACTGGCCTTTGTCTTTGCATATATATTTTCAAATATTGTGACAAAGCTATCTATACCTAGGGTTTTCTTTGTGGAAAGATTTCATAGCATAGAATAATTTCCTTAAAGATACAGGACTATTTAGAATCTCTCTCTCTCTTTTTTTTTTTTTTTCAGTGTTGATATGTTTTTCTAGGAATGTATATATTTTATCTAAATATCTACATTTATTTCCATAAAGGTGTTAATTATATTCTGTAATATTTTTATTGATCCCCAATTGATCTGTAGAAAAAAATGTATGTTTTTTTTTTCAATTTCTGGTATTTATCCAATCTCATTCATTCTCTCTTTCTGTCTCTTTCTCTTTAAAATAAGGAACACTCATTTGCTCTCCCCTAGGACCGGGAAATAAAGGCAAAGACTTCTGCTTTTACCGCTTCTATTTAACACTGTATTGGAGGTTCTGGGTATTTCAATAGGCAAGCAAAATAAGTAAAATATGAATATGCAAAAGAAGGAAGCAAAAATTATTTTATGTTCGCAGCACTTTAGGTTATATGTAGGAAATCACATGGAAACTGTGAAAAAGCTCATAGAACTAACAAGTGAATCTCTCAAGGTTGTGGCGTAAAAGTTTAGTAACAAGTGAATCTCTCAAGGTTGTGGCGTAGAAGTTTAGTATACAAAAAGGAATTGTACTTGTATACATAAGTAACGAGTGATTTTAAAATTGAATTTTAAAATATTGCCAGTTCCAATTGCATCTGAAGAAATGAAATACTTAGGGACAAATTAAAAAATATATATGTGATATATGTGTGTAGGACATGTACGCTGAATAAGTACAAAATGCTACTGAGAGAAAAAAGGGAAATATTAAATGAAAGTGTATATAAGTGTTTACAATGCTTATGAATTAAAAGAACCAAAATTTTAAAATTTCAATTTTCTCTCATTAAGTTTTAGATTCATTGAAATTCCAATCAAAATGCCAGCAGCCTTTCTTGTGGAAAAGATTTAATGAATATGTGTATTCCCAAAAGGATGATTCCAAATATCTAGAGTAGCCAAAACAATTTGAATAAATATAACAAAGTTGGGTTACTTACAATATTTGATTTTTAAACTTATGGATAAAGTTTATAAGGGGTGTGTGTGTGTATGTGTGTGTGTGTGCATGTGTGTATAATTTTTTTTTAACTTGAGTGCATATTTATTTCATAGTAAAAGTAAGTTACAGCAACCTAAAAGCAAACAGACTAAAAATACTGGTGGTTAATCCACTGTAAAAGGATATCATATATATGGAAGATTCAGTCCTATTCAAGGGTATAAGATAATCCTTAATGGTGCCATGGCTACGAAAGATGCCCACATCCTCAGATTCTCCCCATGGGGCTGATGAGCTCCCAGGACTGAGGCTCCTGTATTCCAGGCTTGTATTAGAGGCACGAGGGTCCACACTGGAAAGGAGCTCTGTCTGAGTCTCTGCCCGGGTCCTCCTTTCAACCTCTTCCCTTTAACCCCCAGAGGTTCTACTCTTTCCATATTTTTCCTTTCTTCTCCCAGTCCTTTCTCTCTTCCTAGCCCTCCTGTCCAACTGTCTGTAGCCATTGGGACCAATATGATCTGATCAGCACACAAGAATTAGGCTCTCTGTTTCTCTGCATCTTTGCTTCTGCTCCAAGGTGTTCCGAGGGTGCCCCCAGGGTACCTGTGAAAGGGTAGTGGGAGCGAAGAGAAATGGGAAGTCTGAGAAAACAAACACAGTCATAATTGCAGATATAAATCTGTCTCCAAACAACAAAACCTAGGGAAAGGATGATTGCATGGGTGCTAAACCTTGCGGATACGCTCTACCGTTGTAATTCTGTGGTCTTGTGACTCACAGAGGTGGCATTTCAGCTACATCCAGAAAGATATTATTGACTGTGTACAGTAAAAGAAAAAAAAAAAAAAGAAAGAAAGTAAAAAGTCATAAAATGCCTCATAGCTAGATAATCAAAAGAGGAATAAGAAAACCTGATAAAATATCTGAAATTTCCATAGATAAAATATTGACACTGTTCATTTGTTTCTGTCTTTATTTATATTTCAACTCAGGGGAAGAGAAAAATCCACCTTGTTTCAAAAAGGTAAATAAAAAATATGTTGTTCAGGATGAAAATGGCCATGGTGCTTTGGAAAATAAAACCAATAATGTTATATTTCTCCTTTTTATATTGGTTTCCTCCCCTTATCTCACAGAGTTGACATTTTATAATTCATCTACTTCATGAAAATTTTGAGACTTGTTAAAGCTATGGATTTACTTTGAGTTTCTTTTATTCATTTCAAATGATGGAGGTGGCAGAAGATTGAAGATATTTTAACTCTAATATTTTAATAATATATAGGAAGCTGGGGTTTCCTGTTCAAGCACAGAATTTGATGCAGCTTTACCAGGATATATTTCCAATCCTGCTTAAGACAAACTAATTAAATAAACACACACACACACACACACACACACACACACACTATAATGTGATTAGGTACTTTCTAATTCAAAGTAAAATGTGAGCGGGTACTTCTAATGCTTAAATTTGTGCTGGCTTTCCCTCACATCATCTCAACTAATTCTCCCAAGACTTCTAGGCAGTAAACCTTTTTATTCTTATTTTCAGATCCAAAGACTTGGAATAATTCCTTTATGACATAGTAAAAGATATAGATAACAGTAAACACAGAAAAAAAATTAGGAATAATCTATGTAAAATTTTATTCAAAATATCTTCATTATAAAACTAAATATAAATATAATGTGGTTATTATGTGGCAATATTTAGAAATTGCTTGGAAAGCCCATCCTCCCTTTAGTTTCCAATTACTTATTCTTGACGTCTTGTGATCTTTTCCCAAATGAAAGTACTTTGTAATGATGAAAGGGAGCAGTAAGATTTTACAAGTCTGAGTAGTTTATCAGAGTCATTCATTCAAAAAAAATATTAACTGACCTTCCCAATAATATTCAAGGCATTCCTCTGAAGGATCATGTTTTAAGAGGAATTAGCTCTCCTCTGATCTCAATGAAATAACCAACAAGATCCTTTTAAGTTATTAGGTGTGTTAGCGGGGTTCTTTGGAGATTTATTTTGAGTAATTGGTCCATGGGATTATAAAGGCTGGGAAGTCCCTAAATCTGCCATCTGTAACTCAAGGAAGATTTTGGGAGTATAGTTCCAATTTGAGTCCAAAGGTCTGAGAACCAGCGGCCGGGATGGTGTAAGCCCAGTCTGAGGACAAGAGAAGACAGATAGCCCAGCTCCAGAAGTCAGGAAGGAAGCAAATTCTCCTTCCATCCCTCTTGCTGTTCTACTCAGCCCTTTCTGAACAGATTGGAAGGTGCCCACCAATATTGCAGAGGGCAATGTGCTTTCCTCAGCCTACCACGTCAAATGCCAATCTCATCCAGAAACACCGTCACAGACCTCCCAGAATAATATTTAACCAAATATCTGGGCATCATGTGGCCCAGTCAAGTTACCCATAAAATTAAGTATCACATTAGGTTGTTTTTCCTTCTGTTCAAAAACACTCTAATGGTTTCCTTTCCCTCAGGAATAGGACCCCAGCCCCTGCCAAAGGCTACCCCAGGGGGCCAGCACCTCTGCCTCTTAACAGGCTGAGACCTCCTTTCTTTCACCTCAGTGCCCTAACTCCTCTTGGCACACACAGTCTCAACTCCTGCTTCAAGAGCTGCACCTTCTTCTTCCCTCAGATACCTCAGGGCTTGCTTCCTCAGCTTTGGGCTCTGATCAAAGTTTAACATTCTCAGGAAGGCTGCCTTTAACGATATGATGTAAAATCTCTACTTTCCTTAATACTCTCTTTTTCTCTTCCCCATTTTATTTTCTCTTTAGCATTTATTATCATTATATATATATTCATATATGTATATATATATTTTTTTAATTTTGCTTGAGTGTTTGCCCAAAATAGAATATTTTGGTGACATGATAGGCATCGTCCCTGCCCACAGCAATGTTTCATTCTTTCAAGGAAGACAAACGATTAAGCCAATAAAGAGAATGAGCTAATTACTATGACAGGATAAGTACATAAGTACATAATGCTAGGGGGAGACCAAAATCAGGACCTCTAAGTTCAGACTTGTTTAGAGAAGTAATGAAACATCTTAGAATATTTACTATTATTCACTATCTCTTAGATGAGGTAATATATTCATGCTGAAGGCACAGTCAAGTTTGAGGCACCCAGAATCTGAGTTTAGAAGAACCAGGGTTTGGTGTTAATCAATCACTCCCAACCAATGTAAAACCAACATGTTCAAACTCCCAAATCCAGTCTGATATGGAAACAGGAGGTGCCTTGGGGCATGTTGTGCTGTGAGCATCAAGGAAGAGCGATCCATGCTAGACTGTTGGTAAGGTGACTTAGAGAATCAAGTGTCATGCAAACCATTGTCATTACCACTAGATCCAAGGGTCTTTCTCCAGCATTTTTGTTCATCCTCAGGACCTGGGGTAACATGAGAGAGGCAATCACAATTATAGGTTGCATTAAAATATTCTAAAATTCTCAAATAGCAAGCTAACTTCGTAGGTTAAACTAGGATAGAAAGTTCACCTCCAAGAAGCACACTGTGACTCTTTCAAAGGCTTACTGCCTATTCCCCTTCTTCAAGATGCAGATTAATGGTGAGACCTTCGATGTTTATCTTCTTTGGGACCTCATCTCTCTTCAGGCACTGTTGTATTTTTGAGGCACTGCTGTATTTATTTTAGATAGTCCATGACCTCCTTGACTTTCTAGAATGCAGACAGGCATTTCATTTCAGAAGATCACAGATAACCAATATGTGTAAAGCAGGAGTATAGACGTTTCTATTGGAGAGTCCTAAAGTAAAAGAAATGTGGAGAGACGGTCTGTAAATATATTCTGAAACAAATAGCTAGGAAATTGAAGAATTTGTTAGGAAGTATTTATGCTGATACCTGGCCTGTAGGCTATTCTGACTTATGATAACACTAAATCCTTTGCTGGCAATAAATGGGAGAAGAAGGTTAATGCTGAGCAAATATTAAAATATTTTAGCACTAAGCTTCTCTGACCCCAATATGTGGTAATTATTAGAGCAGGCCTTGGGGGAAAATTAGTGTGTGACTGGTGCTCATCAACATGGCAATTCCTTAGCTACTGATCTGCTGAGCAGGAATCTTTCCTGACATTATTTTCCCATATATTCAACCTCATCTCAACTCTGAATTATGTCTGGTATAGGATGTTTTGCCTAGAATGTAGTGATTAACTCCTGATAATTATGAAAAATCTTCAATTATTTAAAATGCTGTTAAAGCATGCAAATGGGATCGTATTCTGAGAAGAGAAAAAGATTAATTACCTCAATTATAGGTTAAGGGACAGTTTAGTAAAGCATTTCTGCGATGAGATCAAGCAGAGAGAGTCCACCAAATACAAGAGCCAATTTCTCTATCCCTGTGATGTCTTTTTATCCCCTGTAGGTCACTAGAGCTCAGGTACACATGTTTCTGAGAAGTGTAATGGGGAGCGTAAGTTGTTGCTGTTACATTGGATGTCCCTTCTAGTCTCTTAACACAAATCTCCTTTTTTTTTTTTTAAGATTTTATTTATTTATTTGACACAGAGAGAGAGATCATGAGTAGACAGAAAGACAGGCAGAGGGAGAGGGAGAAGCAGGCTCCCTGATGAGCAGAGAGCCCGATGTGGGGCTCAATCCCAGGACCCTAGGATCATGACCTGAGCTGAAGGTGGAGGCTTAACCCACTGAGCCCCCCAGGTTCCCCAACACAAATCTCCTTATAAGAACTTCAGAATAAATCTGTTTTCAATATGTGTTTGGTGAATGAGTTGTGGAACGTCCCTGCTTGGCTGGAGAGATGTCTGAGATATACATACCTTCTGCAGATCCCTGTGACGAAGACAGCCTACTTGCCATGAAGGTAAATTTTGTTTCTGTAGCTCCCTGCAAATCTCCCACCGTTGTGATCATTAAGGCTTTTTGTCATTGCGGTTTTATTGAAAGACATGGGAGAAGGGGCACGATGTGAGTTAGTAATGCATCTTCATGGGTTACCCTACAAATTAGTGTTTGATGAATAAATTCACATTGAGTTGAACTGACATGAGATGAATCATCATTTCAGTCTTAATTATAGTAAAAATATATCTTAAAGGATGGAAGGAAGAGTATGTCTTTCACTGTTAAATGGAAAAAGGGATTTGGTAGAAACTTCTCAGATCTAGAGAGCAGAGCCAGAGTTCCATGGGGCTTGTAGTTATCATCTGAGAAAGGAGAACTTCAGCCCAGGAGGAGCAGTTAAAAAATCTACTAACATCTGGGTCCCTGGTCACATTTCTATGTTTATTATGTTTCTAAGCTTCTGTTAGACTGCAGTGAAAAGCAGTAAAATCCTTGAGGAAACAGACAAAACAAAAACATGGCTTGGGTACTTTAAAAATTTTTGTTTAAGAAGGGAAAAAGGGGTCTCTGGGTCTCTAGGTGGTCTTGGCAGTCAATGAAGAGAGCCCAGTGCAGAAGATTGAATGCATTGGAGTCTAAAACATGGGGGAGCAGATAATTCTGCAGAGCAGGCCTGGGATAGAGGGGCAGCCTTCATCCTAAGAGAAAAACATTCTTGGAGCATCTACTCAAGAAGGTTATCATTTAACATTTATCAACCAAATGTATCATTTAAAAGGGAAAAATGTGCTTTAAGGAAAATGATAAGAAATTTTGAAAATACAGAATATGGAACAGTTAAAAAAAAAAAAAAAAGACAGCTATACCTAGAAGAAAGCAAGTTTCCAACTTTGCCTGTACCTCTACTGATGCACGCATTCTGACCTCTCTGCTCTGGGGTTATTCCCATATTTGCTTAGTAGCAGAACATGAAGATCACTCCATTACACTCACAGGTTTTCTCTCTCTCTCTCTCTCTCTCTCTCTCTCACACACACACACACACACACACGGTGATTTAAACTATAAGAATATGCTGTGTAAACCATAAATGATGACATTTGTTTTTCCTAAATTATAACCTAAGCATAATGAAATCATAGTTTTGTTTTAAGGATTAAAAATAATCAATGTAGAAAAGCTAACTGAGTGCCTGAGACACATGAATGTGTTCCGTTTTTCTCAGGACTATTGCTATTGTGATTATGTATTATTATTGCTATTTTTGGTACTATTAAGCCCAGTGACTTCCAGATGCCCTTGCTGAAGGACTCCTGGTGTCAAGAAGAAGTAGCCATTTGTTAGGCAGTGGTTTGGTTAGCCTGTCTACTCTGATTAAAAACCCACACACACTGTGTTCTGTTCGATCTGAGGCCATGGCAGTGACAGAGTCTGTGGCATTTGGGTTACCTCAGGAGTGGCGAACCATACTGTTGTATAGATGGCTCTCTGAAAAGCCAGCTATCCTTCAAGCTTAGAGCTATTAAACATGAAAGCTCATTACAACAATAATGACTGTTTTGATATTTCAAACTACCTTCCGTGAGGTGGTCACCGGAGTGTCCTCAATGAGGCGTAAAGCATTGGCTATGCAATAGGTACGAAGTCCAACTGGCCCATTGGTTTTCACAGATCTTACCCTCCGGGGATAACGGAAGTACAGGATGACTTGGCACATAGTGGCCTCATTCAAAGTCAGCCATCCGTGTCCTTTCTACTGCTCGCTATTGGGAAGACTTGTGCTGTGGATTCTCAGCACCTCTTACACGACAGAATACTGTATATGGTTATTGTGATGTTCTTATTAACATTTATGTAATTCTATGGCTTAAAACACCCCACCAAGCCCATTTTTCTCATCTAATCCTCAAAATAAACCAGTAAGAACAGAACAGCTTATTATTTTTTTTGCAATTTCCATTTCATTCCTTTTTTATAATTTCTACTTCTCTGCTGAGATTCCCACCTGTTTATGCATTATATCCATCTTTCGCTTTAAATTGCAGAACAGCTTATTATTAGCCACTATTATTCAAAGAATGTTTCTGAGTCTCAGAGAAGTTAACGTTACTCATTCAGAGTTAAGCATGTAATAAGGGGCTTCAGGAAGACACACCTATGCCTGTGCTGGCTGCCATACAGATCCCAAGAGAAAAGAGAAGATGAATGTCCCCAAAGAGTTTCTATATAAACAGAATGAGATTTTTTCACTTAATCTTTATGCTTCCCTTCACTGGGTAGACTATTTTGTCCAAAGGGTTCACACTAAGTGTATCAAGCTCAAAGAGCTGGGCTTTTCCTTGTACTGCTGACAGTTGAGGGGAGGAGAGTCACTCTCCATTCACCTGTCAAAGAGTAGCAACTCAGTAGTATGTGGAGTGTTAGTAGAGGTTGAGCATAAGGCAATCACAGAGCAAGACCAAGGGGTCACATTGTGTGATATGTGATACATGAGAATATGAATCTGTGACAAAATGCAATGGACACATGATCTAGGTTTTGGGGGGCAATCCCAATCTTCAATGTTCTATGATGGTGTTCAGCCATGGATGACACGATGTTGTCTAGTTCTAGTTCAAAGCATATAAAAATACCAAGATATGCCAATCTAGAGAAGATTAGGAGAAGGTCTGCAATGGCTGACAAAGTAAGAAAGTCATATCACTTGGGAGTACAATCCTTTAGTGGAAGAATAAATATAAAAGGGAAATGGTGACATATCTAGGTATTCTTGCTTCTTTTCTGGAGTTACATTTTAGACAATTTGTACCATGGCTTATGTTTCCTTAAAAATTTGGGTTCTCCTAGGGGTTCTTGGTTTTCCCTGGTAAGTGTGTGATATATAGAGATCTCATATATTTCTTTTTTTTTTTTTTTCCCTTTCCCTTTGTGCCATAAAGGGCCAAAAGGAGAAAGACAGCCAAGAGAAACTGCCTAAAATTGGTCATGGTGCTAAAGAAGAAAAGGGAAATTTCTTCTTGGGTTGTCCATCTCTCTTTACCTTGGAAAGGTAGAAGAAAGGCCTGAATTCAGAGTAAATACATTAGGTCTTTCTCTGTCTCAGGTCCTTGAGTTCTTATACATAGAAATGTATGGGAAAGAAAACTTGAAAGTCAATGGCATCCAGGCCTTTATCAGATATTAGGTTTGCACACATTCTCTTCCATAGATGACCTTAGATGTAGGTGTTCATTTACAAAAATTCAATTCTATTCCAATGATTTATATGATCTATCAATGACCTACCCTGATGCTGATGGGAGACTGTTTCTGTTATAGCTTTGTAGTAAATTTGTTTAAGATATAATGAAATATCTAATGAAACAGTCCTGTATCATTGCTTCATACAAGAGCAATCTGGACTATGCAAACATGGATCCTTAAAAGTAAAGAATAGAAAATGCAGTTCTAAATGATACCACCCGTAAAACACTCTTACATAATTTTACAGAGTCTAAATCCAGTGTATCGTGTGGTATAAGGCTGTGCAACGGGATTTAGATTTTAGAAGGTAAGTTAAAGTGTTTCGGGAGTGGCCCCCATGTCCACACTCACCATTACAAGGAATCCATGTCTGTGTAGCCACAGGTAGTCCTGGATTAAACTGTGTCACACACTTCCGTCATCAGGTACTCCCTGTACCCTGAACAACCACCTGGCAATGATAAGCAATCCTTCATTGTCTTGGTCAACTTTCCTCTTTTGTATTATTTGAGATATAGAGCCTCTGATCAAAGAATCATGGAACTTGGGAAAGATACAAAAGTCAGAATGTTGGTCTGAGAGAACAGATGAAGGAAATATTATTTCAGAGTAAATATTTCCCCATTAATTATGAAGGCCCAGTGCAAGGCTCACTCCTCTGTGACCACGTGGCCATGTGATGATGATGGCAGAATAGAGTTGAGAAAGGGAGGACATTCTTGCTCTTGGAGGCACTGGGACCCGTGAACATGGTTTTGAAACACTCAGATATACTTGGTGCCCTCCTCTCTGTGCTTCACACTGTCTATGAACCTTCTTCCACTAGGGCTGTTCCAGAAGAAACATTCTCTGTCCATTGTAAATGTCCTGTCCTTAGGCACTAATGTGCCTAAAAATGACCTGGAGGGCATGTTGCCGAGATGACTAGAGGGTCTGACCGGGAAGGAATAGATGGCCTTGAGGTTTCTGAGAACTATAGGATCATCAGATCTTTACCTGCAAGAAATGGCCGGTATGTAGCCAACCTTACATAAACGTGGGAAAATCCATCTTCAGACTCTCTGTATGTTTGCCCACATCGACATCTAACTGTATACTGGAATATAACTTAATGAGCTTATTTAGATCTGGTTTTCCCTTTTCTTTACCTCTGTGGACCATTTCTACTCCAATAAGGGAAATAATAATGATTATATTTGCAAATTCTTCCTACTTTATATGCCGCTTCTTCATATATACCATTCTATATATACCATTATGCTTCACAAAAACTAAACTATGGAAAGACATTTACTCTGCAATTGACAATTCTCAGAATAAAGTTCAGTTTTACCCTCACCGTTGGTAAGAAAACTCAAACTCACAATTCTACTAATTCTATCTTTTGCCATTTTTTCCCATTATAATCTCCATGCTTCCTCCACAGAATTATTGACATAGAGCCAGTAAATATGTCCCCTTGAGGGGGAAAGCTCACTGTAAATAGCTTTTCTTTAAGGAGAAAGACTTATTGGATTTTTACATCGGACATCTCGAGCACTGGATACATACAGAATGATATTCATATACCTTCTGGCGTTCAAACAGTTATTGCCAAGGTTTCCCAAGTCCAAAGGTAAGTCAGGAAGGGGAAAAAAAAAAAAGAAAAATCTGCTTCCATCTTATTTAGATAGAATTCTGACTGTAAATGGAAATTAAGAAAATACCTAAACAAGAAGCATGTCTTTATTTTGAAGCTTGTAATCTGCTTGTATTTTCATGTAGTCAGTGAAGGAAAAGCTGCAGTTAATTCATTTTAAATTGGCACTCATTGCTCCACAATCAAAAATTTTTTTTTTTTTTTTTTTTTTTTTTTTTCCTGGGGCGGCTCAGTGGGTTAAAGCCTCTGCCTTGGGCTCAGGTCATGATCTCAGGGTCTTCGGATTGAGCCCCTCATTGGGATCTCTGCTCAGCAGGGAGCCTGCTTCCCCTCTCTCTCTGCCTGCCTCTCTGCCTATTTGTGATCTCTCTGTCAAATAAATAAATAAAATCTTTATTTTTATTTTTTCCAATGAAGAACACTTTTTTTTTTTTTTTTTACTTTTTAGCTTGACTTCGAAAAATATTAAAATCTATGTTGACAAAATGATCTTAAAATGTTTTGGGCTACTGGGGTGTCTCAGTCAGTTGAGCATCAGACTCTTGATTTCAGCTTGGGTCTTGATCTTAGGATCGAGGGATCAAGCTCCACACTGAGCTCCATGCTCAGCTCAATGTCTGCTTGTCCCTCTTCCTCTGCTCTTTGTCTGGATCTCATGCTCTCTCTCTCTCTCAAATAAATAAATAAACAAATAAGCAAATTATTTAAAATAATAAAAAAATATGTGAAATAAAATGTTTTGGAAATCAATCTGCCGTAAACAGCAACGTAGATGAAACACATCTTTTTTTTTTTCTTTTTAAGATTTTATTTATTTATTTGTCAAAGAGAGAGAATGCACAAGTGGGGGGAGGGGCAGCAGGCAGAGAGAGAAGCAGGCTCCTGATTAAGCAAGAAGCCCTGCACAGGACTTGATCCCAAAACCCTAAGATCATGACTTGAGCCGAAGGCCGTCACTTAACAGACTGAGACACTCGGGTGCCCCAGAAACACATCTTCTTAAAGTCACCTTGAAATGAGTGCTGCTTGCCCTGCTGTGCCCATGCTGTCCTTCACACCACCGTTTGGATATCTAGGGATGTTCTTTCTGTTGGGGTGCTTGAAGGTATGCAGTAGATAAACTCTTTCTCTGTCCATACTCTGAAACAAATGAGAAATACACCTCTAAGCCACTCAGCAACCAGTCAACATGCCATATTTATCACTGATAAAGAGCTGGGTTAGCGGACGTAGCCGGCCATGAGAAAAAAGACGACCTGGCTCTCTCCTCGTCTAATTGCCCCACAATCTATCTAGATATGGAACCATCCATAAACATTTGAATCTACAAAGTCACACTCAGTCATGTATGTCCCCCACGGGTTTAGGTGCATTTGGATAAGGAAGACATACAAAATGCCTGTAATTAAGATATTTGATAGAACCCACTCCATCCAGGCAGGACATAGGTACTAAGTTTGCAGTAACTCCCTTCATTTCTACAGAAATGCTTTCAGTGTTTTGAAATGTAAGGTGAGGCTAGGGAAATCTCTTAAAAGGGAAATTGGCTAAATCAGGAAAAAGTCTATTTTTTAAAAACATCTAAAAGGGTCTATTAATAAAATCACTTGTGATAATAGCTAGAATATTTTTGAGTCTTGCTATGCTCATGGTCTAAAATTTACAAAATACATATTTAATGTCTATTTTATTTTATGTGCTTATGGAAAATAGACTATCAAAAATAAAGTAATAAGAATTAACATACATTGAGAGATTACCATGTGCAACCTACTTTTCTAAGCACTTTGGAACAATTTCATTCAATCTGCTGGCAGGCGGGATGAGGAAAGTATTATTATGTTTCTTGTTGGGTATATTTGCAAACCAGGACTCAAGAGAAGTAGAGTGACTTCCTAGGTTAGTAAATGAGGGAGCTGAACCTATATCCAAGAGGCTCACTTCCCAATTCAAACTAGGTAGTTTTGGCAACAAATTCTAATATCAATAGGTGACAGGAAGTTTTGTCCTTCATCTGCTTCCTTGCATGTGCATTCTGAGCTCTGTCTGTGTCTCAAGGAATCTTCTGTGATGTACATGTCTTTTGGTTCCTAATAATTGGTATTGGTCTTATTTACATATGTGTACAAATTAACTCTGTAATTAGCATGTTATCAATAGATTTCTGAAAAATGGCTTCATTGTTTTAGCTATACTTCTGGACATGTTGGCTGTCTCCAAGCTGGGTAAAAAACGCTGTGTTGAATTTCAAACCTTTGTCTCTCTGAGCTGGGGTTGAGGCGGTTGTTTGCAACTGAATTTATTCCAGGCCCATCTCCTTTGGCTCAGAGGATTCTGTATTTTTGTCCGTTTTTCTTTTGTTAGGAAGAATATCTCTGAATGTTCTTAGCGAAGTGTGGCGTTGAATAGAAATACGTCCGTGCAACACCATCAGTCTGTCCTGGCGCAGTATATACCGAGACTCCAGAACAGTCCTGTGCTTCAGAAACAATCACAGACAAAACGTACAGGAATGAGAATAAAACACACTGACGCAAACGGGTGGGGGGGATTTGCCAGCTTCTACTTTAAACCATACCAACAACCAAGTTAAGAAGCTTAATTCAGGAGTTTACACTTCTAACATGGCAATATATGCAAAGATCAGAATTCCGAAAAGAATGAGGTGGCTCTGTGGAGCCTCAGAGCTTGTAGTCCCAGCACAAGCTTCTGTTTGGTTTTCCTTTTTTTTTTTTTTAAACTTCCTGCAGATTGTGGGCACCACGGAGACTCTAAAGACCTTAAAGAGCTTCACTGCCACTGGCAAGAAGATGAGTGAGAGCCTGCGACTTGAAGATCATGTCATCCTTGACCTAGAAATTCTAATATCCATGCCCAGAATTAGAGTGATGTTCTC
The DNA here is from genome assembly GCF_030435805.1 of Mustela lutreola. Lineage (NCBI taxonomy): Eukaryota > Metazoa > Chordata > Mammalia > Carnivora > Mustelidae > Mustela > Mustela lutreola. Next base: position 5,525,247 of record NC_081292.1, on the reverse strand, counting down.
TGTCATCAAAGAAATCTTAATTAGAAACAAACTAAAAATTCTTCTAAGAGTCAAACTTTCAAACTTACTCTGATTTATTTATTTATTTTTGTTTGTTTATTTATTTATTTTTTAATCAAAGAAGTCTTTCCAGTAGAGTGCAAATGAGGAGAGGTTGGAGACAGATGGTTTTGTGGATACACAGTCTTTTTTTTATTTTCCAGAAATTCATTCATTTGACACATTTTCTTAAAATTCCTATGCCTTGTTGTAGGCACTCTTTGAAGTCCTGGGAATAAAATCAATAAAAAAGTCCACAGCCCATGTTCTCAAAGGACAGGTAGTACATATACTCTGTGATCTGGATAAAATGAATTGACTTTTCTTAGGTTCCATTTCTTCATATGCAAAATGTGAAAAAAAATAGTTCATATTTGTGAGACAATAGGGATTTAATGAAAAGTGAGTATGTGGAGTGCCTCCCATACATGTGGGTAGTTATTAGATGCCCCAAACATAGTGTGGTTCCCTTCCCCTTCACCTGAACTCATATTTTCTTATTCTTAATTGTGTGTGTGTATGTGCGTTTAAGATTTTATTTATTTATTTATTTCTAAAAATTTTATTTATTTATTTGACAGAGAGATCACGAGTAGGCAGAGAGACAGACAGAGAGAGGGAAGCAGGCTCCCCACTGAGCAGAGAGCCCGATGCAGGGCTTGATCCCAGGACGCTAAAATCATGACCTGAGCCGAAGGCAGAGGCTTAACCCACTGAGCCACCCAGGCGCCCCTTTATTTATTTTTTTGACAGAGATCACAAGTAGGCAGAAAGGCAGGCAGAGAGAGAGGAGGAAGCAGGCTCCCTGCTGAGCAGAGAGCCCGATGTGGGGCTCCATCCCAGGTCCCTGGGATCATGACCTGAGCCCAAGGTAGAGGCTTTAACGCACTGAGCCACACAGGCACCCCTTAATTGTGGGTTTTAACAGATCCTCAGTATATGACAAGTTGTTTTCAGTATAGGTTAAAACCTTAGTGCATTACTTAAACAGATATAAGAAAAATCACAAAGTTGTTACTGATTTTAAAAATCTAAAAGGTATAATTACTTTTTGAGCATCTTAGCTATATATATTTATAGGTTAATGAAATGAATGATTGACGTTAACATGAGAGGTGAATCTGGTGTAAGATCAACACTACAAGAAATGAAGAAAAAAAAAATCCTCTTGAAATCCGATTAGTACTCAAAACAAACCCACAACTCTGCTGGAGGGTGTCTGGTGGAACAGAGCTCTGAGCTTTTTACATGGGCATCTACTCCACTGTGCCAATTTAGGGAGGGACAGCTCTCCTTCATCTGTGTGCATGTGGGAGGGGAGGACAAGGTCAGGTGAAAATGGGTTTGCTGTGGTTGCTGGAAGTTCTGAGTTTGTGCAACTAATCCTTCTGGGTGCTGTCAATCAGAATTTATATGAAGATTCCAGAGCCTTCCTTCCATTCTTTAAACGTTATGATGTTTGGTCATCTTTGCCTTACTATTTTTTTTTACTGTATCAGATAATTCTGAACAGAGTCCCATTAGATTGGTTTTTAGTGTTAGAAAGATTCGTGATCACAGAATAGAGCTGGTAACTCTGAGATACATGTAATTCACTTAAAATTTTATTTTCACTTTTCCTACTTATTTTTAAACTTAAATAATTTGTAATATAGCGATATAATAATCATAAGAGATAATCCTTGATTATAACTTTTTTATAATGACTAACATTATTATTTCAATTTAATAATAAGCACAGTCATAGCTATAAGTAAATTAACAAACTTTGGTCCTTCAGGGAGCACTGAAGACAGAGAAGGGAAATATATATCAATGATTTTGTTTCTTTCAGTGAGAAAATTTGCTGCCTTCCTCATGATGAAAGAGGCACAAAGTTATCAAAGGATATAAGGAGATGCTGTCATACTGGGGACTTACCATCAGTCTAAGCTATTGGCAGGTTAGGCACTCAGTTGTAATATGGCCAGTCCAAACTTGGAAGTCCATGCTGGTAAATCCATAGCTAGCAAGTCTGCCACTAAGGGCAGTTTGTGTATGCTCCTATTAAGAAAGCACAACAATGACTAGGAAGGAGGCTGATTGTTACTTCAGAAACTACCACCTTGTATATTACGTTATTGAGAGGCTTCTGAATTTGGTGAGAAGTCCTGTCAAATACAAATATCTTTGGTTTCTGTGTCCATCTCAGTAGGACCATCTATATACCTCTCCTGCAGACCTTTTGTATCCAAATTCTAATTTATTACTTCCAAGGCCATAACTATATAACTGAAACATTAACATCTACTCATGGGTTAATGAGCATCTGTGCATCTAACCAACTTCAAGTCCAACAAGGCAGAAAGCTATGTTTCTCAAAGTACTGTCTACGGAGAATGTTCTCCATCATGCCAGTTTTTCAGAAACACTCCTGATCTCTAAAACTGGAACATTTGATCTTCTGGTGGATGCCAGCATATCTATCATAGCCATCTGAAGTAGACTTCAGCAACATGTGGGTGTTTTGTTTTTTCTTCATCAACTGCTCATACATAAGCAGTTTCCATAATGTCACAAATGGGAATTGAAAAAAAAAAAAAAAAGGCACTGTAATGGGATAGATGTCAGTGGGATTGTGAGCCAGGTGCTGGTGCAACCATACAACTTACTTCAGACTTCTAAACCAGCTTGAACATGATCCCTTATATACTGCTAGTGAAGAATTTCTGCTGGGCATGTGCTGACTTAATGGGTCAGATGGCACCCAGCCAAGAAAGGGCCTCTCAGAATCACTGGCCATTGATGTCCGATGGTCAGAAATTCAGTCTTTTCAGGATACAATAGCAAGTCAGAGATCCTTTTTTCAAAAAGACAGTAGTTATCTTCAAATAGAAAGTTTGGCTTTGTGTGGAAACACAGTGTGTTCTATAATCTTCTGATTGGGGCATATCAAAAGGGGAATTTTGTAGAGATACTTTGAATTTCATTGAATCTATTTAATTCAAGTGCTCATGTGGAAGAGATGCTTAAACTGAAGGCCAGCCTGATGCAAATTCTTTCTTTTGTCAAAATCTATTAAAAACTGGCAGTCTAATGGGTTACACAGAAAATGAGTTAGGGTAGCAGATATGATGATCCATATATCACCTCCAAGATCCAAAGACTCACTCAGCATCATCCTAGTTTTTGTTATACTGGCAGAGAGTACAACGTGCAATAAGTTTTCTTTGACTTCAGAGGGAATGTGCCTGCATTTCCCAATCCTCTGGACTCCCACGATCTTCAGTGAGATGTGGGCCACTGAATTTTTATGTGGTTTATCATCCTCTTTGCAGATCATGTGCATCTTACCAAGGCATCCAACTTTCTTAGTGGTTCCTGCATATCAGATATAAACAGCATGATGATTAGATAACCAGCAGAATATTTCATAGGATGTCAAGGTTATCAAGATACCTACAGAGAATTATGAAAAGGATCAAGAGAATTGGCGTATTGTCCTGAATAAGACAATAAAGGTGTTCTGTTGTTTCTACATGGTGAACATGATGCCTTTGGTAGTTTTCCAAATAGGCAGAAAGGAAAATCCATTTTTAGGATAAATAAGAGCTGACTAGGTGCCTGGCACAGTGTTAATTCATTCCAATAAATGTACAACACCTGGATTAGCCACTGTCATGGGTGTCACCACTGATTAGGACAATCCACAGCCATCCTCCAAAAGTCATCTGCCTTATGCACAGGCCAGAGTTAAATCTGACTGTAACAGAAGTAAACAACCCTATGTTGTTAGACTTTAGTGGTGGCCCTAATTTCCTCAGGGAGGTAGTCCTACTTTCCATGTTCTTTCTTAGAAGGAGAGCAAAAAACTAGTACTTCCTCTTGTCTCTTATTTGCATAATTGCCTTCACTCAACTGGTCAGGAAGCCAGTGGAAGATTTTGGCAATTTCAGATCATTGGCTAGGTCCTTAGCTACACTGGACCCACTGTCAGAAGGACTTCGACCAAACTTCATTTATCCCTGGATAACCAGGTAGTGTCACTGTGCTGATTGTCATAAAATCAGAGCCAGAACCTAAGAATCTCTGAAAAGCCTGGACATATTTCTTTCCCCACAGTCGCTACAGCTAGAAAGGACAACCACAGAAAATACAAACCACACCTGTAAGATTAAACAGTGCTTTGAGAAGCTTTACACAAACTTGTTCGGAGAATAAAAGGAAAAATTTGCAGCTCATTTCATGAAGTCAGTATGATGCTAACAACAAAACCCAGAAGTACCGTAAAAACGAAATTATAAGCTCATTTTCCTTGTAATCAGAGGCAAAAATCTCTCTCATTGTCTCTCTCTCCCTCCCTCTATCTATCTATCTATCTATCACCTATCAACTATCTATTACCTAAATTACATCAGTTACAATGAGTTTATTCTGGGAATACAGAGATAGTTTAATAATCAATTACCATTTTTATCACATAGCCAAATGGAGGATAGAATCATTATTTTCATAGATTCAGAATGAACCTTGGATAAAAAAAATTACCAAGAAGTAAATTTAATAAACTAAAAATAAAAGTGAACTTTTCTTAATTTGAAAATTAAGCCATCATCTCCTTTGATGATGGAAAGTATAAATATTTCCATACACACACCATGGTGAGAATTTTACAGTATGTAATTGTCAAATCAATTAGTGTGCTGTACACTTGCAACTAGTGCAATAGTGTCCATTCAATTATAGTTCATTTAAAAATTTTTAAGAGTAGAAATATTTTTTGTGAAACTGTAATAGAATAAGCCTGCCTATTATCACAACTTAAAACTAAATTTTTACTGGAAGTCCTAGCAAGCACAGCAAAGCAAGAAAAATCTATAAAAATGCCTAAGTTTAGTGTACCTGGCTGGCTCAACTGGTAAGCCATGTGATTCTTAACCTCAGGGTTGGAAGTTCAAGCCCCCTGTTGGTTGTAGAGGTTACTTTAAAATAAAATCTTTTGGGGCGCCTGGGTGGCTCAGTGGTTAAGCCGCTGCCTTCGGCTCAGGTCATGATCTCAGGGTCCTGGGATCGAGTCCTGCATCGGGCTCTCTGCTCGGCAGGGAGCCTGCTTCCTCCTCTCTCTCTCTGCCTGCCTCTCTACCTACTTGTGATTTCTCTCTAAAATCTTAAAAAAAAAAAAAAAAAAAAAAAAAAAAAAATAAAATAAAATAAAATAAAATAAAATCTTTTAAAAATAAGTAAATAAACAAACAAATAAATAAATAAATAAATAGCCTGAGTTTTGTAAAAGAAAAAACGAGACATTAATCACAGGTGAAATAATTGTGTACATAAAATATTCAGAAATTTCCACTTATGTTATCAGAATTTATAAGTAAATTTTGCAAGATTATTGGACAAATATACAAAAATCAATGCATTTCTGTATACCAGCACCAATCAGTGACAAATTGAATTTTTTAAAAAAAATTACAATTACATTAAAATCATCAAACATAGAAGACTAGATGTCATAAAATTATATGGCCTCTTTAGAAAGCCACAAAGTACTTCTGAAATAAAATAAATAAATTAAATAAATGTAAACATACTGTATTTAAAAAGTGGAGGACCACTTGCAGATATGTTTCTCTGTAAACATATCTATAACTTCCATGTACTTTCCATCCAAATCCCACTGTATCTGGGTGGAAAACGATGAATTGATCCTACGTCTTATATGGGAGGAAAGGGTTAAGAGCAGTAAAATAATGTTTGAAGAAGAACATAGTGGGGAGATTTGCTCTGCCGGATGTCCGTGTTTAATATAAAAACCATGAGCAAGATACTATGCAACCGATGCAATGGAAGACAGATGATTGGAATTACAGAAGGGCTCAGGTAGAAATTCAGGCATGTTTGCACACTGGACTTATGGCAAAGATGTCACTTGAAAGTGGTAGGTAAGAAATGCTGCTTACAATAAATATTGCCAGGAAAGATGGTTATCAGTAGGAAGAACAACTGAAAATTTGCCTCCACTTCACTTCATAAACCAAATTATTTTCCAGGTGTATTACATAAATTAAAATGTTAAAAATTAAAAGAAAATAATGTTTCTGTGTTATATAGTAAAATACCTTCAGTATATCCAGGTAGCAAAATAATTTTGCCACAGGACACAAAAGTCACTAAAAATAGAAATATGTGTTAATAAAGTTGGCCACATTGAAATTAAGAACTTCTACACAGGTATATTAGTCAGGGTTCTCCAGAGAAACTAAACCAATAAGGTGTGTGTGAGTGCATGAGCATGTGTGTGATTAAACAAAGTTTCCCTATTCTAGAACACTAATTCCTAGAAAAAATAAAGAGAGATAAAGATAGAGAAAGAGACATACATTTATCTGATTTTATGGAAATGGCTTGGTGAACCCAGAATCCGATGGGACAGGCTGACAGTCTAAGACCAAGGAAGAGTTGCAGTTCAAGTCCAAAGGCCACCTGCCACCATTCCTTGAAGTGGAACAGAAAGAATTAACCATCACAAAAGACAAGCCACTGAGAGGGAGAACTTATGGCTAACACACATAACAAGTGCTCTAGAATACGTAAAGAACACAAATCAAAAAGAAATGACACCTAACTAGTAAAAATGACCAAAGATTCGTACACACATTTAAGAGAAGAAGAAATCAAAATGGCTCCTGTAGAGGTGTTCAATCATTTCAGAGTCTGGTAATAAAAACTGAAATCAATGTTAGAATGAAGAGAACAGAAAATCCCAAGCAAGGGTGAAGATGCGAATCCATGGGAAAGCTTGTACAGGGCTGATGGAGGTGGCCTTGGAAGTTAGATCATGGTCTCCTGAGCTGCACCTTTGTCCCCTTCAGCTTCCTGGGCCTTGGCCTACCTCCTCAGACTTGGCCTGCCTCCTTAATGGCTCAAGAAGCCAGAGGCCAAAGTGCCCCCCCTTCCCCCTCACCTTCCTCCTAAGTTCTAGTGTCCTCTCAGGGTTGGGGGAGGAGGGGCTTAGGAAGGGTGTGCCCTGTGCATGTTTATCTCCCCTGCCACCTTGGACATTTTGCACATTTTTACAGAGGTGCCTTGTCAATAATCCACCTTCCAGTTGACTATATCCTCAGACTGCCTCTGTGTTTCCAGCCTCTGGCTTCTGTGCAGAAGGAGGGGTGGCTGTAGGGGAAGAGCTGGGAAGGGACAGGCAGGGACCCAGGGCTTAACCCTGGGAATGTGGAGTCCAACAGGAGGCTTGCCAACAGAGGAAGGGAACTGCCCCTATGGTAGAAAGAAGGGCAAACACTTCCTGCTTGGCTGACAGCCCAGGTTCTCGCACTTATTCCATTACCTCTGTGGGGCCTCATCCCCAAAAAGCTCAGCCACTAAGCTTCAGAATCCGTGTTAGCGTCTCAGTTCCTCTGCTCCATTCAAGTGTTCAGGACCCCTGAACTCTGCTCTCCAGAACTCTGTCTCCCAGGCAGAGGTCACCATGTGCCACATGCCAAAGTAGGATGTTGGCCAAGAGGTGCACTACACAGGCTGTGTGTCTTCAGTAGTCTCTTGGAACAGTCCCACCCTTCCCAAAGCAGCAGGCTCCCTGGCTGCGGGCCAACCCACACACAGGGATCAGTTTAACAAAAACAGACCTTGATAATTTTCCCCAGTGTTAACAGGACCTTCAGAGTTTTATTAATAAATAAATAAATACATAAATACATAAATAAATAAGAAATAGTGTTACAGTGGAAAAAAGAAGGCATCTGTTAAGATTTTTGGCCTTTTTTTTTTTTTAACTGGGTTATTGGATTTCTTATTGTTGAGTTTTAAGAGTTCTTTGTATATTTTGGATCACATTCCTTTATCAGATGTGACTTTTGTAATACTTACAAATACTTCCTCCTGTCCTGTGGCTTGACTTCTTACTTTATTGACATTGTCCTTCACAGAAGTTTGTAATTTTAATCAAGTGTAGCTTATCCACACATTTATTTCATGCATGATATTTGACCTAAAACGTCATCATCATACCAAGGTCATCTAGGTTTTCTCCTATGAGAAATAATAATTTACATTTATAATTTACATTTAGGTCTGTGATCCATTTGGGGTTAATTTTTGTGAAAGTTGTAAGGTCTGTGTCTAGATTCTTTTTTTTTTTTTTTTTCCAATGTTCAGTTTTTCTACTACCCTGTGTTGAAAAGACAATCTTTGCTTTCACTCATGGCCAAAGATCAATTCACCATACCTATATGGGTCTATTTATGGGGTTCTCTCTTCTGTTCCATTGATCTATCTAATATCATCCTGACTTGTATTCTGTAGCTTTACAATAAATCTTGAATTCAGGCAATGCCGTTTCTCCAGCTTTGTTCTTCTCTTTAATATTGTGTTGGCTATTCTCAGTCTAAATTTTTCTTTTTTTGTTTTTTTTTTTTGTTTTTTGTTAAAATACTCATTAGAGAGAAACTGCCAAAGGGTGCTTTGTATTTTCCATTGTCTACCCTTGCTTGGTATTCTTAGGTTACTGAGGTAAAACAATAAGAGTAGATAATCCTAGAGGGTCTCAGCACTACCCCTTCTCTCTCAATTTGACTTGTGTAAATCCAGCCAATATCCTCTACCTTTACCATTAATCAATAAATTGAATGAATCATTCAACAATTATTATTATCATATGTCAAAGACATTCCAGGCTCTATTGTGGTTTTGTGTCATTGAACACTAACGTCAGTTTCCTGCCTTCATGGAACTTCTATTTTAGTGGAGATGGAGAGGATCATAAAGATCTATAAGATATCATAAACAATTATTATTTAAGGAAAATTCACATATTTAGGGTAATACGCTAAAAGTTGATAGGATAAGGGCACCTGTATGGTTCAGTTGGTTAAGCGTCTGACTCTTGATTTTGGCTCAGGTCTTGATCTCAGAGTCATAAAATCCAGCCCGGGTCAGGATCTGTGCTGTCTGTGGAGCCTGCTTAAGATTCTTTCTCTCTCCCTCTGCCTTTCCCCCTATCCTAGGAAAAAAAATAAAAAGGTTGATAGGATAAGTATTTTGCACTTATCTTTCTCAAATAAGTGGTGTACATTAAAGAAAATATATGTTTTCTTATACCAATGAGTTAGGTTCTAGTTGTCAAGGATAATCCTGGTTTTTCCTATTATCCATTGTTATTACTAATAGCAAATTTGGGAAGATAAGCTACAAAGTCATTCTAACTGCATGGTTCTTTTTGTAAACAAAAACTGATAACTTCATTACTGATATGTTATATGAGACTGATGGTTAGTGCAGCCATATATGGCATCTGTGAAAATCAGAATTTGTTCCAATGCAATTGTTGTAGAAAGAAACCATTTGAGCAAAAGCCTACTTCTTCACTAATTCAATGCCGTTTATAAGGAACACTTCATTTGAACTTAGCCACATAGGAATGCAGAAAATATATACATGTCGAACCCCTATGAGTGATAGCATTTCACCACCTAGTGAAAAGCGCCTCACCCCTGCGCAGGTGGCCTGATTATTTCCCATTCTATTTCGGGTAACCCTCCTTCCCCCACTTTGTGACAACGTCCATGGGAGAACTCTTCGGAAGCCCAATCCTATATGGAAGTTCTACGTTTTTTTCAAGGCAAAAGGGACACATTTATTGCAGTATTTATATACTTTTCATCCATTTACCATGTGTAAAACTGTTACCGTTTTATTAGATCTCTATTTTCTTATTATTTTTATGAATAACATATGAAATTTTTGAATCTTGTGCTGCCAACACCAGTTTATTTTTTGTTTTGTTTTTTTATTATTTTTTCCTACAAGTTATATGATTATCCATAGTGTGGTGCCTTAGAGGTCCACATATGTACATTAAATTAATGGCTATGATTCATTACTGATTCAACAGTACATTACTTTGTTCAATAGCAAATATTTGTAAAAATCTCCTTGACCCAAAACCATGAGTTTGGATATGCTGCTCTTTGTCTGACTAATGGAGTTTCATGATGAGTACCCTGCTTTCCTGGAGAGCAAGTGGACACCCTACTTGGTTCCCAGACCAGAAATGGTCAGGAAAGAGCAAGATGAGCCATACAAAAACAATTTTTGAATTCCTACTAGCCATTATGTGTTTTATTTAATCAGTTTAGGATTTAGTTGAAATCCCATGATATGAGTTTATGAGCCCACATTTATAACTGAAGATATAAAGGTTCGACTAGGGGTTTCACAGTTTTACCCAGTTTGTCCAGATTCACACATGTATGACCTAAAGACGTCAGAACTTCAACTCTGGTCTACCCCGTCTCCATAGATAAATGCACAATGTCATTATATCTAACTCTTAGATATGCACCATTTTTAATCAGCTTCTCAGCACCTAATACATAATTCTCCATAAAGAAACACTTAAAAAATAATTTTATGTATGAGGATCTAATGCATAGTTTTAACATTGTGGCTCATTGCTACAAGAGTGAATTGCTTTGGTCGTTTGAAAAAAATAAATCCAGTAGCCACTAAGGTGAAGTCATCTTGATGTTCCATTGTCTGCCACAAAGCTTGATTACGGGCAAGGAAAAAGGGAAGGAGGGAAGGAGGAAGTTAGAAATACAAAGATACAGACATGGAAGGAAGTGAATTAATAAGTAAATGTCACTTATCTGCAGTTTATATTTCATACTTAAATTCCTCCTCATGCGGGTCTTCTGCATGTGGAAAACAATGTACCTTTCTTGTCAGAATAAATTACCTTGATTATGCATTCTGATGAATCCCAGGACTCACTCCTTGTAATACAAAGGATGTTATGGTCTCCAGCTAGTCCTTCAAATCTACAAAAGCATGCAGACCACGAAGGTTAATTATAATATGTGACTAATTGTGTTTCCTTGTCCTGTACCACATGGAGACAATAGGAAGAATGTGCCTATAATTAAGGCTTGAAAACCCACCACTGAACGACCAGTGAAAAAGTCATGATGCGGGAGTCCTCAGATGAAGAGAAACCATTGTCTTTTCGTCTTTCAAAAAATGAATATAGATCTGCTAACAACCAGCATATTCTTAGATTCTAGTTTGGACTTATAACTTAAGTTGCTTATAGAACAGTCCTTGTTGGACGTGCAACAGTCAGAAGTTAGAAGCCTTTGGTTTTTTGAATAATAAAAATAATAATGACATTATGACAATAATTTAGAGTGAACTCAGGTATCTTTGTTCTCTTAGAAAGTGAACCCTGATGCATAATTTCCTTGTCATTTATAAACATGGTGTCATTTTACACAACCAAAGTAAAGCTATAGATTTATGCAGTTATATCTTGAAATAGAGCAAATGAAATACAAAATATGTGTACAGAAATGAAAAGAAGATGCTGAATTTTTTTTTTTTTCATTAAATCCAATTGCATTCAGGGTCACTAAGCCGCCCCAATACTTCCCCATTAATGTGCAAGAAAACAGCACTGGAACCAAAGCCAGCTGAGTACCAATTTTATCCTCCTGGAGATGCCTGTTATAAACAAAAGGAGAAATGAAATTGTCCACTTAAAGGAGCCAATTATTTTTGGAGGCTTGTTGTGTGAATGGAAGCCATTTTAGCTTTATCCTAGTACTTATGTAAAAACCAGCTTCGAGGCTTAAAAGAACCAACTTACAGATGTCCTCAAGTGAAGTGGCTAAATAGTGTGATTTCAAAAATAAAAGACTTTGAATATGTGATTAGCTGCCTGTTCCTCATTCAGTCATTTGCTCTATCTAGCTGTGAATTCACCTAACTTCCTCTTTGAATATATGTGTTCTATATCCACAAATAGCAATGCATAGCATTTTTAAGGTTCTTCAAGTAATGAATCTGTGACCATTTTTATTCCTATCAATCAGTTGCTTGAGTTAAATACATTCAAGTGTTGGTTCTGCTCAACTAGAAGAGTGTAGTTCCAGGTGCTGTAAGAGACATTGATGGGATTACATTTCCACACTACATTTATTTATGGACACTGTACCCCTCTTTCTCACAGAATGGACTTGGAGCTGTGTGGAATGACGGGTTAGCCGCACATTGAATTTGCATCATGAACGTTGGAAGCACCACATTTTCTGCTCCCATTTGACTCCGGGTCCAGTTCTGTATGATAAATATGGTACATCACCACTCCTGGTTTGCTCACTGGAAGTGAGAAAGAGAACCAGTCAATAGCCACAGTGAGCTAGTATACCATTTTCCAGCTCACCCAGAGTTCACGTCCATATCTGACTGAGTCAGATAATAAAAAAGCAAAGTGGTTAAAGATAAATCTTGAAGTCAGATTTCCTGGTTTTGAAATCTGGGTGCAGTGCTTACTACTCTTAGCCTAGGACAAGAGTCCATGGATGGTCTAGATCTGTTTCTAGTCCCTGAAGTGTATTTATTGATCTTACCTACTAGGGTTGATCTGAGGGTTCAGTGAGTTCATGCAGGATGAAATCTTTGTACAGTAGCTGTACTTAGCACGACATACTATGAACTAAGTCATATATTCAGTAAATATTGATTTTAAAAATCTTACATTTTGCAGTTATTTTAGAACTTTCAAAGGAATTTTATTTAATCCTTAGGGCAAATTTTGAACCAGTTAATGTTCTTACCCCAGTTTTATTCCTCACTGTGGAAGCAGAGAAGGGGGATAGGAAGAATGTTTACTTTCTATCAGAAAATAAAAGGTTGTGTCCAGTTCTAGATCCTTCTTTGTGTTTAATTTCCTGATTGACTCAGCATCTACATTTGCTAAGAAAAACAGCCTGATATTAGGCAGGAAAGTACCTTTGTTAAGGTCACATAGCTGTTTGTAAAAGTACAGCCAGAATGGGGACCCAGTTTTTATTGACTTCAAAATCCATGCCTGCTATTCTACACCAGCTATTAGCAAACCTTGACCCGTGGGTCAAATCTGGGCCATTACCACTACCCATTTGTGTATGAACTGAAAGCTAAGGATGGCTTTTACCTTCTATAATGGTTGAAAAATGCATCAAAAGAAGACTATTTCTTAAAACTATCGGAAATTTAAATTTTAGTGTCCAAAAATGAAGCTGTATTGGAGCCCAGGCGTACTCACCCATTTACCTATCGCCCCTGGCTGTGTTTGCTCTCCACCTATGGAGTGGAGAAGCTGTGGCAGAGGCCTGTCATCTTCCATGTGAAGGCTGAATAAGATTAAATATTTGAGGATCCCCCATGTCATTCACCCACCTTTCATGTACATTTACAGAGCTTCTGACACAGTAACTTTACATATACGGTGGGTGAAGGAGAAGGATTCAAAGTCAGGCCTTCCACATGGGGGGAGGCTCTTTCTAGAACCATCTTCCTATAGGGTGAAAATCTCAAAGCTCATGATCTCCTCAGAGGAATCTGAATCCTGATCCACACTCCTTTCCTTATTCCCCTTGCTGGAAATGAGCCCAACTTTATTCTCTTCCTTGGCCTCTAAAACCATTTCTCTGAGCCCTCAGAGTATGGCTGTCTGGTGCAGAACCAGGGTCCGTATGTTGGTTGTGGCTGCAGCCACTGCCCAGCACCCCAAGAGAGGATAATCTGGCAGCAAAACACTAGCTAGGGAGGAGATCCGCATTCCAAATTCCAAGTACAGTTTCTACTGCATGGGGATTGGCCTCACACCATCATAAAGTTGATAAATTGTTTGAGTCTAGCCCTTGTAAATCGGGGGCTGTCTGTGTATTATAGAGCACAGGTTTAAATAAAGAGATCAATCCCTTATCTTCATTTCTGGCAAGATTATTTCTACCTCCCACCACCCACCTCTCTAAAGCAGTGTGAGAAGGATTCATAACACTTCTCTTGACATTCTTCCCACACTCAATTTAGTTTTCTTTCTAAACTATCAGCATCCTCTAGACATGTCTATTTCCTCTGCCATGTGTGATCACATCAGACACGACCTCATCTTCCCTCCTGACTGCAGCCACTAAGGACAGGTCAGACACTGTGCTCCCTGCATGCAGACACGTTGCCATCAGCATTAGGTCATCTGCAAATATGTTAATCAATTGGTTTATGGTTGTTATTGCTGGATTTTTTTTCTTTCTTTTTTTCTATTTCTTTCTATGGGGCAGAGTCTCTCCTAAACAAGACAAGGAGAAATGCCATTCTATGCAAATAATACATCCAGGATGACAAAAGGTATACTTCTCTTCGCACAAACGACCTAACCCTGCGATGAAGGTTACCCTGACTGCTTAAAAGAACCTCACAACCCCTGAAGCAGAGTGTGTTGATGAACATGACAATGGAAATACTCACTGTCTGTAAAAACAGCTCTGCAAATGTGTAATATACTCATGGGGGTGGTAGCATTTTAATATTTATAAACTATGTCCAGAGCCTTGATCTTATATGAACTTAGAGTCCCATGAGGCTGACATGTTGGGTAATGATCTATTCACTTAATAGATACAGATAATAAGAGCAAAAACAAACAAACAAACAAATGTGAATGACTACCCTACGTTATGCAAACAACGATGGAAAAATTCTAGGACTTCTTGCTTCTCGGGCTAAATGTTTAGTCAGATGCTTGGTGTGCAGGAAGGAAGCATGAGTGCCATCTGGCATCAGTGACACTGCTGGTGTCCCCTGACTTGAATGATCTGATTTTTAGTGGGAACATCTGATTCGCAACCATTCAATTTCAGCTCACGTGTTCCACCTCATTTGACAAGGATGTCTATTTTCATTTGGAGCCATTTGGATGAATTTCTTTGCATATATGTCTATGGGTTTAGTCTATGGCAGTCCAAGTAGTTTATTTCACATTCATTCAAGGTCAAAAGGGAGAAGAGGCATATTCATTTCTCCATGAATATCTGCAAGCTTGAGCTCATGTTGGGCTCTGTTCCAAAAGCTGTGTTCTCCCATTAGAGGTCTCCCATTAGAAAGTTCTCTGCACAGCCGCCTGGGTGCACCACCACCCCTGAGTACTTCATGGCACCCAAAACTCGATCAGCAACTGCTATTTTTCTCCCTCTCCCTGGCATAACCTTAACTCTTATGAAATACCCTGTATTCAATTCATAATCTTTTCCTCCATAATGCTAATTCACCGTTTAACACCACCACCCCAGAAAGTCTTAATTCCACACTTTAATTTGGTGGTTTAGAAGAGAATGGGAAAGACATACTATTCAGCCAGCTCTGGAATCTAGGCAAAGGTCATAAGTAATAATAAAGGTGAATATTGTAAAGAAAACTGAAACATGTACCAAACGAGAAGCACAGAGAGCAACCTTGATGAAAGTATAGGGGTAACAAGAGATCACTGAGGCTTCAAACATTGAGAAAAATCTTATCAAACCATATAAGATTGAATTATACCTGAAAGAAAATTATAACCTACCTCTGAGATATTGTGGGTTTGGTTCCAGACCACTGTGACAAAGCAAATATCACAATATAGGGAGTCAAGTGAATTTTTTTGTTGTTGTTGTTTCCTAGTGCATATAAAGTTATGTTTATGCTGTACTATAGCCTATTAAGTGTGCAATAGCATTAAGTCTAAAATAAGCAATGTGCATGCCTAAGTTAAAAAATATTTTGCAGTTAAAAATGCTAACCATCATCTGAGTTCTCAGAGTGGTAATCATTGATCGCAGATCACCATAACAAGTAGAATAATAGAGAGTTTGAAATATTTTGAGAGTTACCAAAATATAAGAGACATGAAATGAGCAAGTGCTGCTGGGAAAAGGAGGGGGGTATCTATACACATGCTTAATGCAGGCTTGCCACAATCCTTCAATTTGTAAAAAACTTCAGTATCTGTGAAATGCAAAAAAAGAGCAATAAAATGAAATATGCCTGTCTATACATGAACAGTGAGAACATTACAGGGTCTTGGGAAAGCATAAGCAAAGGCCCAGGGGTAGAAAAGAATGAGGTGTATTTGGAGCAGTTGCTGTGACTTACTGTACTTCAATAGAGAGTTAACATGAAGGAATATTGTAAAATCAGTTTTGAAACCTGAGAAGGGCCTCAGAATGGAAATTTTCAATGAAGGGACTAGGCATTGGGAACATAAGCTCTAGGCAGGGAAGAGGCTTGTTTGTATTGGAGCATGTGGTAAATCGCTCATAGCAGAGAGCAGGAGCCCAAGTCCAGCAGTCCACGGAGGATGCAGAGGATTCCAGGGCACCAGACTATAGAAAAATTTGAATTTCATTGAAAACTTCTCCTTTGCCCAGTACAAACCAACACTTCCTAGAGAAGGTCTCAAGTGTTCTGACGATGGCTCTGGTTTTCTTTTTTAATTTTTTTTTTAATTTAATTTAATTTTTTTTTTTTAGTGTTCCAAAATTCATTGTTTATGCACCACACCCAGCGCTCCATGCAATACGTGCCCTCCATAATACCCACCACCAGGCTCACCCAACTTCTGACCCCCGTCCCCTCCAAAACCCTCAGTTCGTTTCTCAGAGTCCACAGTCTCTCATGGTTTGTCTCCCCACCTATTTCCCCCAACTCCCTTCTCCTCTCCATTTCCCCATGTCCTCCCTGTTATTCCTTATGCTCCACAAATAAGTGAAACCATATGATAACTGACTCTCTGTGCTTGACTTATTTCACTCAGCATAAACTCCTCTAGCCCCGTCCATGTTGCTACAAAAGTTGGGTATTCGTCCTTTCTGATGGAGGCATCATACTCCATAGTGTATATGGACCACATCTTCCTTATCCATTCGTCCATTGAAGGGCATCTTGGTTCTTTCCACAGTTTGGCGACTATGGCCATTGCTGCTATGAACATTGGGTTCCAGATGGCCCTTCTTTTCACTACATCTGTATCTTTGGGGTAAATACCCAGGAGTACAATTGCAGGGTCATAGGGAAGCTCTATTTTTAATTTCTGAAGGAATCTCCACACTGTATTCCAAAGTGGCTGCACCAACTTGCATTCCCACCAATAGTGTTTCTTATGGTCTTGCTAATTTTGGCCATTCTAACTAGTGTAAGGTGGTATCTCAATGCAGTTTTGATTTGAATCTTCCTGATGGCTAATGATGATGAACATTTTTTCATGTGTCCCCTCCCCTGGGAACCAACATGCCTCCCATCTCATGAAAATCTTGCTTAACGTTGACCTAGCAGTTTGGAGTGAAACCCAGTGACAGACCATTTCATGGGGCCGTCAAGGGAGACTGAAGGGATGTACATGGTTCCTAACCTGTATGAGGAGCTCTGTAAAGGGGAGGGAAGGTCAACGGAATAAAGGCTGCTCCGTAGCCCTAGTGAAATTTCTGGACCATGTCTGTAGTGGGAACTAGAAGACCCCAAAATACTTGAGTAATTCCATTTTAGCATAACAGTGTAAGCACACGTCAGCATCAGACATCGGCACTATTTGGGGTCAGAATCTTTACTTACCCTTAGTGGACTTCGGATACTAAGCAGAAACACAGAAGTTCCAGTTTTGAATTTTTACCAGAGGCTCTGTGGCTGTGAACAATGCAGACTCTGATTGTGTGGTGAGGTGAATGTACCAGAGCATTTATGGCAACAAGTGCTCACGTGATTCTGATGGCAGAGGAATCACGTACACACAGATCACACTCAGAGAAATTACGTTTTGTCCCGGACGTTTTGAGACTGACCCTCACAAATGCCATTTCACAGATACCTCGTGCACAAGCAGCTCAAGAGGTTGGAAGACGGACCCAGAGAAGCATGTCCCCGAACGGCACACCTGTGCTGTAAGGTCATGTCTCCTAACACAAACGCTCTTTCTCTGTCGAGAGAAAGATGTGGAAACTAAATCCGCAATCCTGTGTGGTGCCAACAGCTGGATTAGTGTCTCTTCCAGGATTCCGACTCCTGTCCCCAGCCTCTCGAATCCCAGCCCCTCCCACCTGCGGCTGTCACCCATCTCCCGACTCCTGTTCCTCACCTGTCCCTGCCCCACATTGCACTACCTATGCTCTGAGGAGTTTGACACCTGCATGAACAAGTTGGCCACCAAGAAAGAATTCGCTGGAAATGGAAGTAAGCAGACATTTATTTATTCCGGCATTTAGAATTGTAATTCAGGACACAGAGGTGCAGGGAGAATCAGGACTCTAGATCTGAAGAGGAGAGCGGAATTATACAGGCCAAAGGTCGTGAGTGTGGTTCTCATTCAGGTCCTCTGGGCAAGCAGGGATAGAGACTGGGTGGGTTGGGCTACTATGCAAATGAGGGACAAAAGCTTGTTAAACTGTATTGGGTGCTTTTGAAAGGAAGAATGTGGGTAATCTCGTTGCCATGGTGAGGACGGAGTTAAGTCCAGGCGGAGGGCTGCAGCTGGCTGAAAAGTTTTTAAAAGTTGATAATCTCTTCAGATGAGGACGTGCATAAATTCCTCCTCCCACGTGGCCTCCCGACCTATTTTAAGAGAGTGTCTCGCAGGGAGGCCTGCCTGCTCATCTGGAAATGTCCTTGCACAGAGTCTGCCCACTGCCCTCTGAAGTCCCCGCCGGGAAACCAAAGGCAGCAGTTTGCTTGTTTCTGTCCAGGTTTCACGCTCACAGTAGGCGGCCTTAGCTAAGGTTTGAGGTCGAAGTACAGGAACTAAGGTCAAGGCGACTGGGGCTCTGTTCTGGTCTCTCTCTCACTCTGGGCAAGTGACTTCACCTCTGTGTGCAGAGACGGCTCCGCGAGCGGGAAGGGGAGGTGATCCTGCGTGGGCAGAGCAGCCCAGCCTCGAGGCCTGACTTAGTCTGATTCTGCATCGCATCTCCTCATGCAGCCTCAGAAGTGTGGGTTTGGAAGATACGTTGTAGCCAGTGGCAGAGCTGATGAGGGAACGAAGGCTGCGGGAGGACAAAGAAAGGTGACTCCCTGCAACCTTCCCCCTCCCCGGACTCCCAGGTGGGACACTGGGACAGTCTTCGGGGAATCTCACAGCGGGTCTTAATGTTAATACCTTGCTGGAGGGAAGAACCACGAGGAGGGCAGGTCCTCTTTAGCATATGAAAGCTCTTCTGAAACCTCCTTTCCCTTACCTAGCCAACCCCATCAAACAGAACCTGCCAGCCCTCACAACCCGGGGCAGCAGCTCCTTGTGCCCACAGGTCCTGTCCCTGTGCTTTAATTAACCATGATTTTGCACCAAAGATGTCTGAAGATTTCCTTCTTGGTCACGGGCTCCGGACCCCACCGCAGTGAACCTCACTCAGATTCTAGAACTTCAACAGAGCTACATCTTCAAAAGGGATCTTTGACTACAACAGTTCAAAGTGGAACAGTGTTGAATACAACAGATAAAAGTGATCTCAAGAGACCCTGCGTGGCTGCTGGGGTCTCCTTCTGGCATGTTCAGAACTCTGAGAAGCTCCAGGAGAGAACTACCAGGACCTCATGTCCCAGATATGTGCAGGGAGGAGAGAGACCAAGGGCCCCGGGGCCCCGGGAGAGGCTTGGATCCCATCAACTCCACCCGCAGGCCCTTTCCACAGATCCCATCACTTTGCTGGAGCAAAGTTTCACTTCTAGAAATAATCGTATTATATGTGATCACTAAGGTTTCTTCCAGCAAGTCTATTCTACATTATAAGTTATAATGCATACACGAGGTCAGGACTAGGGTCTAAATACTCTTCAGCCAATTATAAGTCCTCCGGAGGCATCCACCCACATGCACCCAGGGCTGGGTGCCATACGCAGTTGAGAACCAGAACAAGAACAAGTCCCAGTGACTTTAATTATATAAAATGAACACGACCCCAAATCGAGTGAGATTTAGAAAAATGTTCAGGCCTAATTTATTTTTTTTAAAGATTTTACTTATTTACTTGAAACAGAGAGAGAGAAGGTGAGTGGAAGAGAGAGGGAGAAAGAATCTGAGGCAGATGCTGCCCAGAGCACAGAGCCCGACCTGGGGCTCTATCCCACAACCCCGAGATCACGACCTGAGCCGAAGCCGAGAGTCCAATGTTTGACTGATTGAGCCACCCAGGCACCCCTTACCCTGAATTTAAAAATGTTTCCTATGTTTGGCTTTATATTGTCAGAGAATATTTAGAATGTGTATTGTATATCACTCAAACCGTTGGTACCAATGTCTGAATTGCACTCCTTCATGTTTAAAACTTGCCATTTATAATCTGTCAGTTTCCGCACACGAGCGTATATATATATATATATATATATATATATATATATATATATACACACATAAGCTAGTGCAATACCTCGTGCGTGACAACCACTCACACATGCTTGATAAATAGAGATACATATATGTACTTATATTTAGATGTAACATGCTTATGTGTGAGTGTGTGTGTAATGATTCAACTCCCAAGCATGTCTCCATCCATGGTTAGGTAAGGAAAAAGCCAGATTAACTGATCCCTGCTACAATAAATCTTTTATTCAATACCTATCTGACATCTTCTAGAAAGCCGTGAGAAATGATTAATGAATGCTTAAAAGACAAATGTATGCTTTGTTCCCTGCTATTTATTTAAATAGCCCACTTTAGCTTCCAATCAAGACGGGAATTAATGCATCAAACATTGAGAGCTCACACGCTGAAAGCAAGCATTAGAGGGCACATGCACTCAAGCGTTCCCTCTCTCTTTCACTCTCTCTCTCTCTCTCACAGGCACAAACGTACCCAACAGGCTGGTGTCTGACCTTCACATACATATACCCATAGTCTATTATGCTTTTAGAGTGAAGAGTGCATGATGTATTGTCAAAATATTTTTGAATCTACAAATAATCATTCACCCCGACTTACTGTCCGGGCTCTGCCTGCAGAGATACTTGTGGTGGATATCTCTGGGGTTTGTAGCTGCCAAGACAGGGCCTCGGCACAGGCCTCTGATTCCCAGTTGAGGCTGTTTCCAGTACAATGTGTTGAGCTGTGTGGGTGGGTGCGTGGCACATGTTTGCGTCTGTCTTGGGGCGCCGTTCCCAGAGCCGCGTAGTTCCATCTGCAGTGAGCAGAGAAGAGGGTGGTGGCCGTCATCCACGTCGGGACTGGCTCTGACTCCACTGTCTGTGACACTCCATACCTCAGCTCAGCTCCCCTCACACTTGGCTTCCAGAAGTTTCACAAACGGCTCTCGTTTAGGTCTGACTTTGGTTGTCCCCTTTTTGAACAGAATACACACTTCAGTGTTGAATCGAAGACATTGTGCGTCTTCGGGTCCATACGTGTTCTGGTGTCTCTGGCTTCTCCTACCTTGTTCTCTGGCACCAGCTGTCGTGACTAGAATCCCTGCCTGCACCCCCACCCCCCACCCCGGGGGGGGGCGCTGGAACTCGCACTCAGACACTCACAGGGTCTGGGTGCCCTGGTGAGGAGCTCAGCGTGACATGATGCTCTTGAGAGCTCATGAGGTGGGGCCCTTGAGAGACGCGGGCTGAAGTCCTGAGAGCGGAGGGAACTCCCCAGGTCCTGCAGCCAAAGTGACCTCAAACGCTGGGTCTTCTCACTCCTAAACGGAGAGCAAGCTGGTTTGCGAACATTTTGGTCTGTTTCTTTGTTTTATTCTGTTTTGCCTGCAGGTATGCTTGTGTAGAAAAACCCATGTCCCTTCAGGCAAGAACAAAAGGGTAGCTCTCTACTCCTTTAGCTGCACACCCCACGGAGTATTCCACCGGAGACATCGGAAAGCTACGGTCTTTGCAAGAGAAGCTCCTAAGTCCTTGCTCTCTTCCTCCATCCTTCTCTTTCTCTCTCCTTCTCTTGCTCTCTCTCTCCCTCTTTCTCTCTCTTTCCCCCTTTCTTTCTCTCCCTACTCAATAAAAAAGGATCTAATTACTGCAAATGCTAGATTCCATTCTCACTGACAAGTTTGAGGAAATGGGGCACAACATCTGCTTCAGCCCCAGCTTCTCTCATTGTCTGTGATTAGCAGCACTCCACCATCCAGATGGGCTCCTGGAGCTTGACAATCGAGAGTGGGTTAACTCTGCCCCTGCTGGATTCGCTTTAGCATCTCTCTGGCCAAAGGGAGAGGAACCCAGTCGCCTGAACCTTCAGCAGGAGCTGCCCTAGCTCAAGCGTCCGAGGTGGTTTGCCCCAAGTCTCCGTTCAGTTTGTCACAAAGGCCAGCAAACTGGAGCCTGAGGGCGGAAGCTGCCTCAGGACCTGTTGGTGTAGAGCCCTGCCCCTACTTCGTGCCCGTGGTCCGTGGCTGTGATTATGCTATAAAGGCAGAGAGGGAAGCAGTTGGGACTCTGTGGCCCACAAAGCCCCAAACATGGTCCCTTCTTGAAAAGGTGGTCACTCTGGTGTGTGACTTCGTTACCCCTTTGCCATCTCACATTAGACTGGCTGTGCACCAGGGATCGGGGCATCTCCGTGTTCTCATCTGGCTTCTTCCACTTACCAGATGGATTTGTCAAGTATAGGCAGGAAGAGCTCACAGCAGCTAGCTCGTCAGAGATCTGATGAGGAAAGCTTGTTGTATGTATGGTGATAAGGTTCAAACGGGGTACTACAGACTTCGACCCCAGATGGAAAGGGCAGGGAAGGAGCTGGTTTATCCAGAGTCTGCAGCCAGAGCAACCGGACGGGGCAGGAGCCTGGGAGCAGGGGCTGTGGGAGGAGCTGGGACCCGGAAGGAAGTGTGGGCAGCCGGAGCTGGAATTACAGGAGCCCGCCACTACCCCACCGCCCAGGTGCCCCCTAAGCTCCGAGAGAGGAGACGATGGCCTGGCTATCGCACTGTCCCATCAGTGCCTTCCACCGGCTGAACCCAATGGGAAAGAAGCAGGAGTCCAGTCTGGGAAATGCCGTTGTCAGGGATCCGAACCCTTCCACGTCGCAGAGCACAGCAAGGGGGTGGAAGGGAACTAGACAGACGCATGGGGAGTGCAGGTGACACGTGACTTTTGGAGCAGTCACATCAGCAATCCCAAACCGCAGGTACCTCAGGTACAGAACTCAGATGCCCATATCTTGGTCATGACATCACTCATAGGGTTGACCTGAAAGAACACCGTCTAATGCACGGAGTGTGTAAACCCCACAGGGCAGATGCTGCCTTCATCTGAGGTCCCTGCTCTTGACCACACCTTCCCCAGATGTCTCTCTTCCCTTCATCAGAGTTCCCTCCATACCCTTCAGCCCTCCTCTGTCTAGAGCTAGGGACCCTCCACCTTCTGCTCACTGACTGAGCCTCCCCCAAGACCCTGTGGGCAACCCCATCGCTCGTTAGGGTAAACGTGAACCCGAACGGTTCTTTAGGACTAAACGTGAGCATAAGCCTACAGTTCGTTTTGCTCTTCATTCCCAGGCTTTGGAACTGCAAACCCCTCACTTAGGAGCCGGCATCTGAGGGAGAATCTTTCCCATGGGTGTTTATATATTTATTTGTTCCGACTGCCAGGGCTCCACTTTTCTTAGGACTAGCCTGATGCTTCCATTTCTCAGCATTCTGGTCTCTCTTCTCTAAACCCATCAGAGATTAAGCCTGCAGAATTAAATCACAAGCCGGTGACACAGGTTCTGCTTCCCACTGACAGATGCTGCTATGCTACTAAATTTTTAAACTTATAAACAAATTCGGGTCCTGGATGCCAGATTTCCCTATAAGCCAGTAACAAAGCAAATCTCTTTTGATTATTTATTATATCTTTTTAACTATGCCAGATGCCTCTGGTCAGCTCAGACTGGCTCAAAAAACTCCAGTGAATAAGAACCGATGGCACTGGGAGGCAATTTCAGCGCTCACAGAGGGGCGAGGTGCCAGGAGGTCAAAAGCCCACACACACTCATTCTCTCTGTCATTGTGAGGGGCCAGTTCAAGAAAGACTAGGGAAGAGGGTCTTACTGGAGATGAAAATGAAAGGAGCCTGAGGTATCCCAAGGAGAGGAAAAGCATCCCAGATGCTAAGAACAGCACGTGCAAAGGCACGGGGGAGGGGCTGTGAATGACTCCTTGGAAAGGTGGTGAGGAATTGCACATGCCTGGAAACATGCCCTAACTTAGCCTCGTTGTGCTGCTTTCCTGGCAACTCGGGTTCTGTGCATAGTCTACAGTGCTGGGAACATCCCACAGGGTTTCAGTTAGGAAACCCTGATAAAAGGAAGTAAATACAAGATGAGATTAGGAATTCACACCCTCTGAGACCCAGGATCTGGTGGACTGGCCACAGTAGGAGGGTTTCTGGGAGCTTCCTCTGCTCAGTACTTTTGCCTCCAAGCTGACCTTTATCTAAATGGCTGTACCCAACACTCTCAAATGGGAGGTGTCTCTTTCTCTCCAACACGTGCGGCACCAGTCTCTAGAGCTGGAATTCTGCTCCTGTCCTGGCCTCTGACGTAGGCATTTCTTCCTTGGAGTTTTGGCCTCTGTGGTAGTGTTTTTATTTTTATTTTTATTTTATTTTATTTCATTTTATTTATTTATTTTTTGTCTCGATCTCTTGAGCCATGTCACCATGTCTCTGCTCTCATATCTAAGTAACATCAATTTTGGAACTAGGAAGTGATTTTATTTGGGGAGAAGCATGGATTAGATTGGAGAATCTATTGCAAAGTGGAATTTGAAGACTTTCTCTCTCCCTTCCTCTTTCTCTCCCATTCTGCACTTTATCTGAAAGTCCCCACAGGCTCACTGTTGCTCTTGGATGTTTAAGAGTGTCTCTAGTAGACCCTCCAAGGCCCACCGGAGGGAAACTATGGAGCTTATGAAGAGATGCAGAGTTGGGCCCCATAAAACCCTTGATCTTGCATTAGCCTGACACCCTATTATCCTTATGGTCTAACCCAAATTTTCCACTGAGACAAGACACAGAGGAATGTATATGCCTAATAGTCTCAGTTAATAAATTTATATATATATATATAAATTTATTATATGTATATATGCCGGTGTGCTGGTCAGAAAATATACTGCATGTATTTCTTTAGCATGTAAGACCTCTTAAACAATCTTAATAAATCTTTTTCTTGTATCTCAGTGGTCAACCAAGTGAAATGACTCCTCTTATAAACTGTGCTGGGTTTTAATTACAGCCAGATCAGCGGTAGATTGGAACTAACTGGCTTCACAGTCAGACAATATGCCGGAGCTGGCAGGCGTGCTCCATGCAGGTTACCCCGGATCCTTGCAATCTGTGTCGTGTTGGCCAAAGGCCTGTTCTTGAGCTTGGAACTTTTATTCTGGCTGCCTTGTCCCTGGATCTGTGAAAAACAATACGTGTAAGCATTCTGCCAGGGAATGCAAATCTAAATTTATGTAGAAAATATCATTCCCTGCCTCAGGCCTATGCTGAGTCGGACACACCTGGAAACACGCCTTAATTTGGTTTCATTGTGCTGCTTTCCCAGTGATTCAGACTCTGCAGTGTTGGGACCATCCCACTGGGGTTCCCAACCCTGTCCCGATAAAAGATACTAAATACGAACTACCTCAGAGTTTCCTGGATTCTCTAATTGTATACCAAGGAGGCCTTCCTTGTAGGTTCAGGACCCTCCTGAGTTCCTGGCTCTTGTGAAAAATATATCGAGAGCTGGGGAAAAATATGAATATATCCGTCATCTAAGACACACATAAAACAAGGTAAGGAGACAAAACTACTGTTTCTTGAAGCTACTATGTCCTAGTGTTAGAGGTATCAGCCAGACAAGAATGTATTTGTAGCCTCTTCTAAAGAAAATTCATGTGAACAGATTAAAGCTTAGTGAGATAGGAAAGACACCAAATCATGCCCAATAAGAGGGGGCCAAGGACCGCAGCCTGTACTTTTCCCAACATACTTAGTTTTCTCTGAGGGTTTAGCATCCTTACTCCTCTTCAACTCGACCAAGTTCAAAGAAAGTGTTTCTTTCGGAAGGGCATTTTAGGACTTCTTCTGTGTACATTACTAGAGCCTGGCATACAGAATTTCATACCATTGCCAGCACAGGCTTGGAAACTAGACATTGCTGTTCCCATTTTACAGATGTGGAGACTGAGGCTCAAAGAATTTAAGCAAATCCCAGAGAGTCACAGAGGAAGGTTGTTGAACTCCTTTTAATGTTTCTGTTGCCAAAGTTATTTTGTTTTCATTCTATCACCCCTGCACCTCCTCAAGGATGTACTATTGTTAAAGAGTTTTGAAAAGACTCTTTGTTACTACATCTTTTTTTTTTTTTTTGAATGTATTAAAGCGGAAAGATGACTATACTCAAGAACATTTATGCCATCTTCAAGACAAAGCCTCAATTCTAAGTTTGTAAGCCATGTTCAGATTGCTTTTTTCAAAGGACAGAAACTCATAACCCATTCCCAACGCAAACACAGCAGGAGACTTTTATAGCATTAAGCGTAAGAAAGGGTAATTAAAATGTTGTTTTACTTATTTTTTTTTCCCCTCCCAGAGCATATCTCATGCCCACTGTGCCTTGGGCATCATCCATTGCCCTGCAGGATATGTGAGCATCCTAATTTGTTTGGACTCTGTTTTTTTTTTTTTTTTTCTTTAAAGATTTATTTATTTATTTATTTAACACACAGAGAGAGAGAGAGAGAGAGAGAGAGATCACAAGTAGGCAAAGAGGCAGGCAGAGAGGCAGGCAGAGAGAGAGAGAGGAGGAAGCAGGCTCCCTGCCAAACAGAGAGCCCAATGCGGGACTCTATCCCAGGACCCTGAGATCATGGCCTGAGCTGAAGGCAGCGGCTTAACCCACTGAGCCACCCAGGCACCCTGGACTCTGGTTTTGGTTGGAAATTTGATGAACTCTAAGAATCCTTGGACTCTGTGCCCAAGTTGGGGGCTGCTCCCCCAGACGGTCCCGGCCAGCCCACTGCACTCGCAGCCAGTGACCCTGATTCTTATTCTGCTCTTGTCTGAGACCTTGCAAGACTCTAAAGTAGTGGGGTTCTCTGCTTATTCAGACCCGGGGTTTAGTTCTGTTTTTTCCAAACCTAAGTGTCAGCTGTGAGCTGAATTGTGTGTGTATCTCCAAATTTTACATGTTAAAGCCATACTGCGCTAAGTGTGACTATTCTGGGATACACAGCCTTTAGGGAAGTAGGTAAGGTTAAATGAGGTCACAGGATGGGACCTGATCTTGTCCATGAACTTCCAGGCTTTAGAATTGCAAGAAAATAAATTCTGTTGTTTCAAGAGCTCTGTCTGTAGTGTTTTGTTTGGTAGCCCTTTGTAAACTAATACCATGTCTACACCCTTTCCCGACAAAGAATCTATTTCTCATTTCCTCATTATGAATAACTCACTGCTGTAATGGTAGCATGATTTCACATCTTGGAGACCCAGCAGTGTCCCTGTGTCCTGAAGACTTGCTGGTTGCCGGGCCTCCCTGTGTCCCCACAGAACCTGGCTTAGCGTCCTGGAGTAATCACAGCGGGTGACAGTTTGCAATGACTTTTTAAATGATGTCTCCCCAATTAAGTAGTGACCTCTCAAACCCTGGACACGTTCTCATTCATTTTTAAATTCCCGATGTGAAAAGTGCTGCTTGGCCCATTGTAACACTCAATACGCTGTGAACAAATAAATGAACTTACATTATTTCATTGAAGCTCCACAATGACAAATACTGCATGGAAGAATTACGATTATACCTTTTTTTTTTTTTTTTTTTAAAAGAAATGTATTTCTAAAAAGAGATTAGACATTGTTTGCCTGACACCAGAAGAAAATAAGCAGCCACAGGGAAACTGGAAGGCAGGACAACGGACAAGCACCCTGTCTTATATTTTCCTGCTTTCCTCATTGTGATCTGTTTGGAAGGAAATTTCTGAAGCCCATGCTTACTGTGGTGTAAATGGCCAGTAACCACTGTGCCTAAACGGTGCTCCAGCAGCACCCGGGACAAGACTATATGGATTGTGGTTAAACATAAGCACCTGGCTGTATCAACAACCAGGTGAAGATACTGTGAGGTCATAGAAAATCCGTCTATTAGTTCCTGCCACAGAGCTCCTGAAACCATTGTAATTCCCTGGATGATAGGAGTGTCTTTTGTTCTCATGAAGGAATCTGGGTGGGCTCCTAAATGGCTCCTGGGGGAAGCCTGGTCACCAGAAAGGCTAAACACGGTCCATCTCACTTCCCATTCTCTTCAGAAGGGAGAAGGGTTGAAAATGAAGTTAATTAATGACCGATCATGGCTACACGTGGAAGCCTCCATAACATCCTAATAGTACAGGATTTGGAGAGCTTCCTGATCAGTGAACACATCCAGACTGTGAGGGTGACTCACGCCAACTTCCCGGGGACAGAAGTCCCTGCGATCTCGACCCTCCCAGACCTCAGCCTGTGTGTCTCTTCATCTGCCAGCTCATGTGTATCCTCCACTGTATCCTTGAACATGCTGGTCAATGTAACTGTTTCCCTGAGCTGTGTGAGCTGCTCTAGCAATTTGATGGAACCCAAGGAGGGGATAAGGGGCAATCTTGTGGGACTGAGCCCCAAAGCTGTGGGATCTGACGCTGTCTCCAGACAGGTAGTGTCAGAACGGAGGTGAACCACAGAACCATAGCAGGTGCCACAGGGCACTGATTGTTGGGGAGAAAAGCCACACACATTTGGAGACCAGAAATGTCAGAGTGAAGTTGTGGGAGGATAAAGGAGATGCACAGAAGGGCGACACAGAGGGACAAATGGGCTTTCCTTGCACAAGAGGAGGGAGACTGGAGTCTTTACTCTTTAGGTATCAGTAGTTTTATTTTTGAAATATGTCAGACAACTATAAAATATAAAATTGAGGGAGTTAGCTTAGTCTCTAAGCTATCTTGGAAAATCCCAGGCTCCAGTTACTTGTCTATGAAAATAACTTGTTGACATATTCAGAATATTTGATATAGTTTATCCTTAGGAAAGGAGAAATAATTCCAAGCCTTGCACTAAGCTCTACTTTAAAATCCCTGCATTTATTAAACCTCTCAGAGGTTTTCTGCTGCCCCAGGACATTGTCTCAGTTCTATACCACATCCCTCAAGACCCAGTGACCTTTTGATCCAAAACTGTATCTCCCCTAACACTTTGCACCCACCGCTTTATTTATACCCCAGCAATACTCAAGTTCGTGGAGAGTCATAGGACTTACCATACTATTCTATGACAGATTTACATACTAGCCTCCACCTCTCTGGAAAGCCTTCCCACAGCTGGGTTTATTGGGAATCTTGTCTGCCCTGTATATCATCTCAATTATTACTACTCGGGGCAATGAACAGATTTTCTGCCTCTGCAAATTCTCCATACTATTATCATAAAATCACACCTTTATAGCAATCTCTGTTCATACTATTGCTTGATTCTTTACGTCAGTGTTTCTCATCCTTGGAACTAGTTAGTGTTGGGGCTTAATATTTGTTTTGTTGGGCTGTGCTATGAATAATAGGATGTTTAGCAGGATCCCTGATTTTTTACCAACTACATGCCAGTAGTACCCCAGTTGTGACAACTAAGAACATATCCAGACTGGCTTAAACTCTTGAATGTGCCCTTACAGAAGGCAGACAGGTAGGATAAGTTACGGACCACATTCTAATCCTCAGAAATGTAAATATACTACGTCTCCCATTGAAAGGCATAGGTAGATATGTTAAGGATCTGGAGGTAGGGAGACTTCTTGGGGTCATCCTGGTGGGCGTGATGTGATCAAGGATCCTAAAGAGAGGGAGACCAAGAAGGTCGAAGGCAGGAAGAGAAGATCTGATGGAAGGAGCTATTGAGTGATACTCTTTGAAGGTGGGGGAGGGGACCATGAGCCAAGGAACCCAAGTGGCTTCTAAAAGTTAGAGAGGTCAAGGTGACTTGTCCTTTATGACCTCCACAAGTCTGGTCTGATAACGCTGTGGTTTTAGCCCAGTAAAGCTGATTTCCAGAACTGATCTCCAGATCAGTTAACATGCATTTGTAATCCTCAGATCTTAGTGTGATTACCCAATTAATGTCACATGACTCTAGATTTTGAACTGTCAGGAGAGCAGACTCCTAGATTGTCTCCATTTGCCATAAGATCGATCCCCGCTTCTAACAGTGTGGGCCACAGTAGGTGCTCAAACATATTTCCTGAATGACTAAACTGCCATCCAGAAACATAAAATACCCAAAATATTGTGATGTTTGAAGTTATAGGGCTGACTATATGATAGACTCTCTGGAATCAGAACTATTGTTTAGTTCTTTTTTAAAAATGTTTAGGTCAAAGGGGGTGCCTGGGTGGCTCAGTGGGTTAAAGCCTCTGCCTTTGGCTCAGGTCATGATCTCAGGGTCCTGGGAACAAGCCCTGCATCAGGCTCTTTCTTCATCGGGGAGCCTGTCCCCCCCCCAGCCCCCACCTACCTCTCTGCCTACTTGTGACCTCTGTCAAATAAATAAATAAGATCTTTAAAAAAAATGTTTAGGTCAAAGAGCTCATCCCATGGTCTTGCACAGGCAGGGTATTATAATGGTAAATCAGGCAGGGTATTATAATGGTAAATCTGGAGCCACACAGACTTCACTCTGAATCATGGAACACTTACACACTCATTGTGATATTTTGTCCTGTCGCTTAGTTTCTCGAGCCTCAATTTCCACATCTATGGAGAAAGGTTAAAACACATAGAGGGAACATCCTGTATGAGAAAGTAAGTATTAAAAAAATAATAATTCTAGCACTGATGTGTATAGCAATTGCTGTGAAGAGGGCACAGGAGCTCAGTGAGACCTCCAGTGGTCAAAACTTAACCAATCGCAGAACCAAAAGAAATAAAGTATTATTGGACTATAACACAAAGTATGAAATCGGTGTCTCTGAGTCTAAACTGATACAAATAAATGATTCAATAAATAAATAAATGGAGGAGATTAGAGACATCTCCCAGGAAGAAGATGTGCAAATAATTTGCTTATACATTTTACTCACAAGGAGGCAGAGCAAAACCCCTCACTCCTAAAATGTGAACGTTACGTAGTGACTTCCTTCCAAAGACCAGAGTGAAAGGAAGAGAAAAGAGTAACTTGATAGTGGAGAAACCTGATTTTTTTAAAAAAAGGGAAGGGGGGCGCCTCAGTGGCTCAGTGGGTTAAAGCCTCTGCCTTTGGCTCAGGTCATGATCTTAGGGTCCTGGGATCGAGCCCCGCTTCGGGCTCTCTGCTCAGAGGGGAGCCTGCTTCTCCCTCTCTCTGCCTGTCTCTGTCTACTTGTGATCTATGTCTTTCAAATAAATAAATAAATTATTAAAAAAAAAAAAAAAAGCTTCAGCCCTGGGAGAAAGGTCAACATCATGTTGATAATTGACACTGATAATATGTGCTATTACTGTGATGAGATAAAAATGGCATGTTACCTCTGTGGTCTTCCTCCCCAAACCCGTAACTAATTATGAGAAAAGCATTAGGCAAATCTCAGTTAAAGGACAATCTACAAATTACTTAACCAGTACTCCTTGAACTGTCAAAGTCCTCAAAAATAAGGAAAGCCTGAGAAACTCCTGAGAATTCAAGGAGACGTGTCGCTACATGTAATTTGATATCCTAGAGATCCTGGAACAGAACATGGACATTAGGTAAGACTAAGGTAAAGACTAAGGAAATCTGAATAAATGATGAACTTCAGATAAGAGTACTGTACCCATATATTTTTATAAATTGCAACAAACATACCACTCTACTGTAAGATGTTAGTAATAGGGAAACTGCATGCAGAATGTATGGGAACTTTCTGTACTACCCTCACAATTTTCTAAAAATTTAAAATTGTTCTAAAGTAAAATATATATATATATATATATATATATATATATTTAAGCGGTCTACCAAAGGACAATACGTTTTGGAGTACCAATTTTAAAATAGGGGCTTGTGGCACCTGGGTGGCTCAGTCTGTTAAGCTTATGCCTTCAGCTCAGGTCATGATCATGGGGTCCTGGGATCAAGTCCCTAAGCAAAGAGTCTGCTTTTCTCTCCCCATCTTCCCCCCACCCCAGTTGTTTTCTCTCATCCTCTCTCAAACAGATATATAAAATCTTTTGAAAAAGTAAAAATAAAGGAAAAATGAAAACAGGGACTAAATAAAAGTCTTCATTCATAACACATGATGTACAGAACACGTCCAGTTAATATCATGGCAGAAGTTGGCCATGGCAGAGTGAGGGGTCACTCAGCGCAGACACAGATGTGATTCCCAGGATTAGGAGCCACCCGAAGACAGAAGGGGCAAGCTGTTCCCGTCTGCCAGCCCCAGAGCTTCAAAGACAGACTGTCCCCAATTAGATCATTGTCAAATGTATTTCCTATTTCTATTGTCCTTAAAATAAGTGGATGTGTATATATGTCATGTCTTTTCTTTAGGACTTGGATGATGGTTTACCACCTGTCCGAGCCCAGCATGTATGTAAATTCTCCCCCAGCATCACCTGTAGGGATGATTCCCGCTTCCATCTCGACTGTCACTCTTCATTCTTTTCATTTATGTTGTGTGATTTTGTATTTGCTGCTGCTGTGGGATTCTGCCAAAAGGGAGTCTTGTTTTTGACCAACATGTCTTAACTCTCCCATTAAACTTGAGGTCTTTGGGGGCAGAAATGATAGCAGCATTTATGCATTTTTCATCCAAAATGCAATGTGATATTTGAACATAGTTTATCGAAGATGAATGGAAGGATGGACATCTGAACGGGGAAATGATCAAACAGATGAAACCAGCAGCTTCACCAACAGTCAAAATGAAGAATGCATCTGTCAAAGTCTGTTATTACTTTAAACTCTGTCCTGCCAACCCCAAAGCAAGGTGCAAAACATACTACAAATTAGTTCCCTACAGATGGATCCCAAAAGCTTTCAGGTAACGCTGTCCAGGTTGTCTGAAAATGATTTGCCTTATCTAAAGAGGCGTCTTCTTTTAGGATTAATGAGTCAACACATGGGGAAGTGATTATTTTTAAATTCTCTTCCCTCTTTATCTATTCAAGCAGCATCTTTAATTTTAGGGCTAAAAAATTGTGAATCAAATCCCTGTTTCATTGATAAGCATTAAAACAGTGTTAACAACTAAGATCTTTCTCTGATACGAAACATTTAGTTCGTCTTCCACAAATTGTTTAGTGTCTATGGAATCCCAGGATTTCAAAGCTGGTGAATAAAGTGAATTCTCTCAAGTTATTGCATTTGAGTCAGACTCTAAAGCAAATCTCTTCATTTCCTTATCATACCACGATATTGACTCTAGAACCCTTCAGTCTAAGCTCTCTCTGAAAGGGAGGGTTGTGAATAAGTCATCAGAGATATTCAGACTCATGCTACTGCTTGGAATGTAAATGCACAGTGACCATGAGCTTGAAAGAGATACGAGACCCCAAGTGAGGACGGATCCATGGCGAGAATAAGTTCCCCCGCATTAGGCCAGTCTCCATGGTGCTGTTACAAAGTATTGTAAGGAAACTGAGAACCACTGATCTCACACCAGGGGCAGGAGCTGTGTTGGATGTTTCATAGACAATTAGCCCACACGACAGTTGAGATTTAGGTTTCATTGTCATTCCACAGATAAAGAAACATCCTCAGTAGATCATCTACTCAAGAAAGGTCAGAGTTTGCTGGGTTGACACAAAGACTTTTGGTCTCACGTTGACAAAACCTCGTGAATCTACATAAATTCCACACTCCTATGGGTTGCACTTATGGAGATGCTTCTTTTGTAGACAACGAGGCAATTTAGAAGGTTCGCCATTCAAATGTAAGGTTTACTTCTAAAATTTCCATTGACAAATGTATTAAATTTGCTCATTGACAGACAGCATCATAGAATGAAAGGCTGACTGAATCAAGACTCTGAGAGAGGACGAGATGTCCATGCATTCTTCTCTCTACCTGCTTTTTCGTGGAATGGAGGGCACTGGAAAAGGGAACATTTGTGTTGCTTGGTGGCTGTATGAGTTGGATAAGGAGGCTCTCCCAAGCACCACAGACTGAGGGCTTACATTTATTTTCTTAATAATAAGAAGAAAGGACTTAAATTTATTTTCTCCCAGTTCTGGAGACCAGGAATCTGTGAGCCAGGTGTCAGCAGGTGGGTTCCTTCTGAGGCCCCAGATGGGAAAGTCTCCAGCCACTGTCCTGAGTTTGTGGGGGGCCCTGTCTCTGTTCCAGGTTCCTGCATGGTCCCATTTGAACTTATTTACTTCTGTAAAGACCTTATTTCCAAACACACATGCTGAGGTGCTGGGGTCAGGACTTTAGCATATGAATTTTGGAGGTCAGATGTAGGGGTGGGGCACAATTTGGCCCTTCATGTTGTTTTCTGCCCCTAGGGCATTAAATAGATGGAACTTTGAATTCCCATACCCTCAGTTTCTTCAGGAAACTAAACACCGATCCATGCTCAACAGAAATATTAAAAAAAAAACTCTGCTCTTTAATAAAAGAAGTGGATGAGTCATGCCAGGCACCATTTCTCAGAAATCATAGAGAATTTGAAAAATATAAGCTTTAGGCATGGAAATTCACAGAAAATTCCAACTCTATCTTTTTTTCTTTTTTTCTTTTCTTTTCTTTTTCTTTTTTTTTTTTTTGTGGCTCCTTTTTTAACCGTGCCCTCTCTGTTCTTCTTTCGTTATCTCATTAATAGCTTTTCGGCTCATTTTAGAGCTTATTGAAATCCCTTTTCTTTTGTTCCATCATTTGTGCATGGAGATTTTCTCCCAGAGAAATTAAGCACCCCTATAATAACAGAACTTTGTCTTACGCAGAAGCGTCCAGCACAGGCCCCCCCACTGGGCTGGGTACACTCTGGAAGTGATACACGTAATTTAGAACACCCGTCAGGGGGCATGTTCAGAAGAAGTCAGAGAACTGGGCTGTAGAGAGATTCTTGGCCTCTAAATAATTGTGATTTTTCTTCCACACCTTAGACCAGTTAAAAGAGAAAAATCGTGGCTAGACAGTGTTTGCCAGCCACACACCCCTGTCAGTCCTTCATCACACGCCCTGGGAGAGAGTTCTGAACGTGCTGACATCACCTGCTTATCCAGGGCCTGGGCTGGTTGTACCATCTATTCCAAGTCACGGCTTGAGTAAGAGGAGGATTCTGAACAAAATACAGTGTTGGTCCAACTCATTTCAAAGCCCAAGTTCAGGCTTCTGTGCACTTGTCTGTAGAATCTGGATCATCAGCTGGTATTTGCATGACCTGTGGATAACATTTCTCTCCCTCTGTTTCACACCTCCCAAAGCCTCCTTGAGGCTCCTGGGGATGTTCAAAGCTGGAAACCCACAGATTCCCTCCCTCCAGAGCCCTTTGTTCACCTCTGCTGTCTCTGTCCCTCAACACAGTCAGGGAACCCACCGGAGCCCTCCATTGGTTTTTCAAAACATCATGAAACGCAGCTGCCCATTGATCCCAAGCTGTGCTGAAGAACTGGGAAGGACCCAAGAAGAACATTAAAGCAACTTCACCCAACATGTGCACTAGAAAAGCAACAAAGGACAGCGGGAGCAGGAGTTTATATTAAATTTTAAGATATTTTTGTGTTCATCAATTCTTTCTGACCACATTGTCCCTGCAGGCCCTCCTTTCGGGATCTTTGATTTGGCTCTGAGACTGCAAATCGCAGCTTCTTCTCCTCCAGCAATATGATCCCTCTCCCCCTCCCCACCCAGGTCCTTCCTCCTGCACTCTGACCTCCTGGAGCAATCGGCCGATTTCTTCCTGAATCTCCCTCAGCGAAATCCTCAGCTTTTCCGGATCCTAGGTAAGAGGCTGGGACGAGACTCTCACGGGGGAGGAAGGCACGAGGCTTGGCAGGGCAATGAGGAGCTTCAGTGAGACTGGGGTGGGGCTGGGGCTCTTGGGGGTTGGGGGGGGCTGTCTGGGTGAGACAAAGACCAAATGTGCCTTAAACAAACAGCAGGAACTGACCCTATGAGGCTTGGGACAGGCAGAGAGGGATAAGACAACTTAGACATAGGAGACCCCCTTCCAGAGAAAGTTAACACTTTCCCCTAAAGAAAGCATCATTTGCAAAGCCAGTGCTGAATCCCTAGAAAAACAAATCAAAACAAAGCAAAATAAAACAAAAGTCTTCATACTCGCATAAAAAAATCCACGGGCACCTATACCTGAAATAGTGCCCATTAAAAATTAAAAACACGGTGCCCCTCCTTTGCCATCATGGTGCGTGAGTATCTGTGCAGTGGACAGTGCGTGTATCCCCTCCCATCACACAGGGCCTGTGCTTTCTGTCCCAGCACGTGCGCTGTGACCTCTCTCCAAACATGGCTCTGCCGTGTAGACACTTGAGAGGGTGCTCCCAGGCTCCCGTTTGCCCAGAGGTCATGAAGGCCAGAGAAATCGTCTGGTGCTCAACAATTTTGTGTGAAAGACACGGGCTCCATTATCTCTAATGCCTCTGAAATATTATAATTAAGGGCGACAGCCCTGAAAGAGAGTTTCAGATTTTCTTCAGCATTGAGGCTCTAAATTGAGGCCAGTACAGCATTCCGGACAATTGAACCTCCACGCAGGCACTCAGTCATAATTGGCTTTGCTTGAACAGCCCACAGCTCACCCCCCGTGTCATGGATCGATGGGAAATGACAAGGGATGAAGATGAACACCTTCCAGGGACCATGTTCTTCCTAAATGAATAAATATCCCATCTCTCTCTATCCCATGAAAATCCCATCAAAGAGCTGTAAACAGGAAAGCCTTTCCAAGAGCAAAGCTGATGACTTCCAGGAGAATCCAGGAACATTAGCTACTGGCTGGGCTCAGTAGAGGGGCTTAAACTGTGTGGGGGGTATTGGAGCAGGGGTTGTTGAGGGAGGGAGATCCAGTTCTTTAAACACCCTCCCACAGTTGAATAAGAGTTTATGTTTCTAGCACTTGTTTGCCAAGAAAGAATCATCATGTGGGTGTAAGCGTGGGGTCCAGAGAGCCTGGATTCAAATCCGCGTGACTGTACATGAATGTACATTGCTGGCTACATAACTTGTTGATTCCTCTGTCATACAACAGTCTCACAATTAAGGGGAAACTAATAATGGGGACCTACTCCCAAGCAAGATGAGGTTAAGTGACTTGCTTAACTTTGAGAGCGGTGTCCAATGGCTCTAAATGTAGGCTGTGAAAATTGGCGACCCCTTCAGGGAGCATGAGTCATGACAGGGCCTCAGGGGGAAGGGGCTGTGTTTGATCTCTCATGTTTAATTAAGGAAAATGAAATGGCTTTTTACATTTTGAATATTAACAAAGTCACATAGTCAAAATTCACAACATGTAAAAATGAATACAAGGAGAGCTCTCACGGCTACCGTTTCTGGCTTCTCTCTTGACCCGCAGGAACTAAGGGAAGTGTTAATGTGTACCAATGTTTCATGCTGCCAGGGTCTGGGTTAATTTGTTATATGGCAATAGAGAGCTAATACACAACACTAGAATTTTAA
Source organism: Mustela lutreola (assembly GCF_030435805.1). Lineage (NCBI taxonomy): Eukaryota > Metazoa > Chordata > Mammalia > Carnivora > Mustelidae > Mustela > Mustela lutreola. Next base: position 5,487,849 of record NC_081292.1, on the reverse strand, counting down.
ATCCAGGGAATCTGTCCTTCAGCTATTGAAGGTACAAATCAAAAATATTGAACATACAAGACACCAGAGGATATTCTCCATAAACTGAATTTGTTTTGCATGCTAATTGTTCTCCATCTGTTTGTGTCTTACTAATCTTTTTGTATTTTTAATTTCATGTAATATCTGTGTTTTAATGCAATACATGGGTTTTTTTGTTTATTTTTGTTTTGTTTTGTTTGTTTGTTTCCTGACACTGTAGGTTGCAAGAGTTGGATCTGTATGTAGGACATGCTGGGATCATCTTAAGGCACTCACGTCCCCCAGATTCTCTTTCTGTCTGCTGCCCCAGAGACAGACTTCCGCCGGCAAATATGGTGTGTGGGCATTATTTCTGAAATAGCAGTACCTCACTCATTTCTACAGACCAACCAGACCCTGGAGAGGTTCTTCTTCTATCTCTGCTCCCAGCGGACCCCACTCTTATCACTGCAGAGAGGACATTCCCCTTCTCTCTTTGGGAAGCATTCACTCAGAAATGGTATCCTTGCCAGAGCTCCTGAAATCTGTTCATTCCAAGCCCTCTCACCAATCTCTGTTTTTCTTCTCTTTGCATAAATATGCTGTCTGTTCCATGTGTGACCTTGAGCAAGTCGCTTGATAGCCCTGTGCCTGTGTGTTCCTTGCCTAACGTGAATGCAGTCCTACTTCCCTGGACGCCATGGACGTTAGGTTAAGCTTCCTCCAAGAAGGTACTGAATGAGGACAGTGATTGCAAGCTGTTTGTTTGTGGGAGATCTTCAGGACCCACCAGTGGGGGAGTGGAAGCTAGGCGAGGAAGCAAGCAAGCCAGGAGAGGGAGCATTGATGACCAGGTGACCTCTGGTGCAATCAGGATTCACTCTTCACGGGACTTGTGGGAAGTTAGGTGTGATACAGTATCATCCCACCAGAGAGGAAGGAAGCTGCGGTATTTGTCTATAAATCCCCGCTGTCACTGTCTAAGACAGGGGATGTTAACTGCCAGAACTTCTGACCTCCCCATCTCCTTACCCACAAGCAGGTCAAACAGCAAACCCCTCTCTCTCTCACACACACACACACACAGACACACACATACAACTGGGAAAAGGCTTCCGATGGAAAGGCTGGTGCCTAAGTGGAAAGTTACAGGCAGACACAGGAATATGGGATACGGGGACCCCGCATGAGGCTGTTGTGGAACACAGTGAGCAACTGAATATGAACTCCGCCTACAGATGTCTCATCAGATTAGAAGGTATATACGTGCATCGCTGTTATTAATGCTAATTATAACAAAAGTGGTTTTCATAACCAGTTAAGAATGAGCCCCTTGAACAAATGAGTAATTCTGTGATGTTCCTACAAGCATAAACCTTCCTACAGCTGAACCTTATTCATGCAGGAGTCTCTGGGATGCATGATTTTCTTCTCTGCCTTTGTGGATCCTGTGTTCTGGAACATGGCTCCCTAAATCCAAGAGTGTTTACTGAGACACTAGTCCTCTTTCTGTGTGGATGCTCTGTGTCCAAAACTTACGAAGTGCGGAATATTTGTGGAGCGCATGAACTCTTTCACATTACACCGTACTGTCTCCCAGGACTCCATAACTTTCTATTCTTTATTCATTTAAACAATGACCCTGTCATTTCTGAAAATATATCTGCTGCTTTCTTTCCAAGAACCGGCATCTACAGACAAACTGATTTATGCAGAAGCATACTTTTGTAAATTCTGTGAATAATGGCATCTACAATTATTAAACTTTGGTTTTTCAAACTCTTAAGAGTGAGTGCTTTTTGTGAGCGTCTCCTTCTGAGTATAGTTATAGTGTGATCCACGATGCAAACAGGCTAGGACCCCAGAGCATGCGACTCCATGTGCCCCACTCTTCCCGGAATTGTGTATTTCCCGCAGTCCTGAGACTAACCAAAGTCAGTCTCTGATACTCTCCCCACTAAATCAACTAACAGAAGGTCACAAGGAAAGCAGGAGGAGGTTAGGAGATTTTTACTATGGAGTAAATATAGTCGGTCCACTCATGTGTGACTCTAATTTGCAGCAATGACAAGCATAATAGAGGGAGAGCTCACCGCCCCTTCCTGGAGAACGGCACCGAGCTGAGACCGTGCTCCTGATCTCCAAGGGCAGTGCCCTCTGGGAGGAAGGGACTCCCAGGGGAGAGGGAGCCTCTAGAACCTAAGATTAGAAAGGGAAGGAACAAATTTTAGCCATCTGGTACTAAAATATATCTGATAACCTGAGGGGGGAAAAACGTTACTGGTAATACACTGCGGTTTTGAACAGACTAATGAGTTGTACTTTTTTCCCTTCTCTTTGTACAAGTGCTTTTCATTACCTCCTATTATGCTCTTGAAAAATGGAATTCTACTTAGATAAAATGTGATTAGAAGTCCCTCCTTGGTTCTTTTATAATTTTGAGCTTATTGCTTTTCATTTTAGCTATCCAGAATGTACTTCTTGTTGTTTTTTATCACTCCTGAGTCCTTCTGGACTTTTTGGATAGGTGTTATCAAGTTCTCATTCACGAGGACCAGCGTACTTAACGTACTTGATGGGATCCCAACTACCACATTTTCTTAAAATTATCTGAAAGCCATTGGAAAAGTGACCCTTTCTATAGATGCAATCATATATTCTTTCATATTTAATATATATTTGCATCCATAGAAAGAAGCAGTAAGACCATTTCTAGAGCACCAATGGGATGTCAAAAATTGGTCTTACTCTTAAGTAAAAGGCAGTTCTGTTGGCTTGCACGGATTGTACCTGGCAGATTTCCACTCCAGGGAATGCGACTGAGGCTGTGCTTTGAAACCCATCGCTGTTTTCTTTTAGGCTAAGCATCTCATGGCTTCTCCCCGCCAGCAATGCCTGCAGGGTGGATGGTAAGACGGACCCATTTCTGGGAGACCCAGGCATCCGCTGTCAGCTGATCTTGGCTCAAGAATGTCATGAGAAACCTGGGATGCTCCCTCCCACTCATCTCTCCTCTCTCCTCTCTCCTCTCTTCTCCGGCTGGAGTCACACTGACATCGCTGCCTGGCTTGTCTCCCTCTTTCCCAGCACACAGGCATTTACCTAGTAACATCTTGATACATTTAAACCTGTGATGGTATTTGCTCCGTGCATGCCCTGGACCAACACTGCAGCTAAAAAGACATTAGAGGTCTCTACTTCTCTGCAGTGTATACTTTAGTGGAAAGGAAAGGAAGGAAGAAAGAAAGAAACGAACAAAGAAGCAAAGAAAGTGGAGTGTAAAGGCAGGAACGGCAGAAAGCAGGGAGAAGGAGGGAAAGCAAGACGGACGAAGGGAAGGAAAACGCCTTCAGGCAAGACGGGTACAGCACTAAGTGAAGAGAAGCCGGTAAATTGTAAGGGAGGGGGTTACTATTCTGCTGATGCTGGAAAAGCCCCTCTGAGGAGGTGTAGACTGAGTTCTGATTTGAATAATGAGGAGATAGTTCTGCAAATAGAGAAAAATGACAGCAGGTGCAGTGATCTTTAGGTAGAAAGGTTTACACTCTCCGAGGCACATGGTGAAGGCTGGTGGTGCTTAAGGAAGCCGTGGGGAGGCTGGGGTGGGAGGGGGGCAGCCTGTAGGGAATGGAGGAGTCTCTAGGCCATTTTAGGGAATGTCATCTTGCATAAGTTCCTCAGGCCACCGGGCAGAAGACAAGTGCCGGGATGAGAACAGAAGTAGGTAGAGCAGCTGTGGGGGCTGCTGGATTACCACAGAGAAGACAGAAATGTGTCGCGGACTTCATTTTTAGTAGCAGGATTGTGTGGAGGGATGAGAATTCAGATATATCTTGGAGGCGTAGTGCCTAACTGAATGCAAGGCTGGAAGCTGCGTGCACAATGGGGACACATACTGAAATGGGAAAAGCTTGTAGGGGGTACATTATGTGCAAAAAATAGAACCAGTGTTTTAACATATTAAGTTTGTGGTTCTTGTCATTAATCCAAGAAGAGGTCTGGAGAAAGCATTTGAGTGTACGCCTCTGGAACTCAGGGAGAATTCCGAGGTGAAGATGGAAATCTGAAAGTCTGCAACCTCTTGATAGTATTTTGAGCCAAGGAAATGGATAGAATCACCCAAATAGCGTTGCAAAGAAGTGAAAGCAGGTGGATAGCACAGCGTAGAGACACCATCCAGACACAATGGGGCAGAAGAGGAAAGTCCGGGAAAACACAGCAAGTAATCGTCAAGAGGTTGTGATAAAACCAGATGGGTATAGGGACACCTGGGTGGCTGGGTGGGTTAAGCATCTGCCTTCGACTCTGGTCATGATCCCAGGGTCCTGGGATTGAGCTCTGCATCAGGCTCCCTGCTCAGTGCAGAGACTTCTTCCCCCTCTCCCTCTGTCTGCGGCTCTGCCTACTTGAGCTCTCTCTCTCTCTCTCTGTCAAATAAATAAATAAAATCTTAGAAGAAAAACAAACAACATGGGGGTTTAAGTGGGTAGGAGAAGAATCAATGAAACAAGATGGGATTGGGAGGGAGACAAACCATAAATGACTCTCAATCTCACAAAACAAACTGAGGGTTGCTGGGGGGAGGGGGTTTGGGAGAAGGAGGTGGGATTATGGACCTTGGGGAGGGTATGTGCTTTGATGAGTGCTGTGAAGTGTGTAAACCTGGTGATTCACAGACCTGTACCCCTGGGGATAAAAATATATGTTTATAAAAAATTTAAAAAAATTAAAAATTAAAAATTAAAAAAAAAAAAAGAAAAACAAACAAACACCCCAGGTAAGTATGGAGGAAAAGGCAGCAACAAAACACAGGTTCAAGAAGGATAAAGTGCAAATAAATAAATAAATAAATAAAATCTTTAAAAAAGAAAGATAAAGTGGTCAGCTCAGCAAGGACTACAGAAGGTCAGGAAACAAGAAAAGGGAGAATTGATTACTGATGTTGCAAGCAGTGATGTGATGGATGACCTGAATGTGAGCCCTTTCAGGGGAGAATAAAATCTGTGTGTTATGGCCTCCAAAGACACCAAGAGAACACTAGCGTACTGATGTTCTCCTTCCTCTCTTCTACGCCGCTGCCTTGCCATCTTCACAAGGGGCTTCCAAGTCTGCCAAATCTGCAGGGCAGTAAGGAGCAACATCAGATAAACGTCAGTTTGTCACATGCCTTTGCCTGCGCGGGCACCTTCCCGTTCTTGGTCGTGTTTCGTTATTACGGAGGTTCAGCTGAGTGCACTTAACTATGGCAGGAAAGCAAGGAGAAGGGAAGGAAGGGAGGGAAGAAGGAAGGAGGGAGGAAGGAAGACAAAATAAGGGAGAGAGAAAATAAAACAAAACAAAACTAGAGGGAGGGTCACCCAGCTGTTAGGAGGGAAGCCTAGCTCGCATCTCACCTCTGACGCAATGTTGGGCTTTTTGAGTGTCATTATGGAAATAGCACCAGTGTATGGTTTCAGACTGTCTTGATCCTTTTTTTTTTTTTAAGATTTTATTTATTTATTTGAGAGAAAGTGAGTGTGCATGACAAAGCATGAGCCAGGGTGGGGTGGGGCAGAGAGAGAGGGAGAAGTAGCACCCCCGCTGACCAAGGTGCCTGATGCGGGGATCAGTCCCTGGACCCTGGGGTCATGACCTGAGCCAAAGGTAGATGCCTTGCAGGCTGAGCCCCCAGGCATCCCAGACTGTTGGATTCTGGCTCTATGGCAGGTGTCAGTGCTCCACAGATCTGGCACATCACTTCACATTTGAAGTTTATGGATTCTCTGCCTCCACTCAAAGCCCAGCTATGTCTCACCGAAAAAAGACAAAAAAATTCCTGGAACCAGACCTGAGCAGCCCCCATCTCTCTCCATCCCTCAGTCACAGTGTGTCCTGCTCACTGGTCCCTCAAAAGTCCTGAGAAGAGCAAAAGCTTCCATGATACCATAAACATGTTCCTATTTATTTAGGCATGAGAATTTACCCAAATATAGTTTTGGAGCAGTTGTCAATAAAGCCTTTAATAATTCTTCATTCCACCTACCAAGGACTATTCCTGGCCTCGGCCATGCTACTGTGTGAAGGACAGAAGCAAAGGCAGAGGAGAGGGGAAGGTAGAAGAAGATCTCTCAGTTTGTCCCCCAGGTTTGGGGGCCATCCCTGCATAGAAAACATTAGACTCTGGAAAGAGCTCTGGCTTCAGCATGAGAAAGACCTAGTTCCTGGCCCTTACACTGCTCAGTGGTCACTGTGGTGATTGGTATTGTTTAATTCCCTTTAAAAAGCTATAGGAATTTGAGTGAGTTAACCTCTCTATCCTTAATCTAAGTTAGGGATACTAAGAGCTAAACTGTGGACTTGTTGAAAAGATGGTGTACGGAAATGCAGCTGTAATACCGAGAAGAAGTCTGGCCGGCCAGAAGTATACTGTTCAAAGGCAATCCCTCCTAGTACCTCTCCCTAGTCTTTAACAGACCAAGATGATTCTGAAACTCCTCAGTCCTTGATTTCACACCCTGGGGTACATCAGCCATGTGCTCTAAAGAACTAAGAAGTGTAACACTTCAGTAGCAATGAAAAACCACGAATATCTATACATTAGGATGTAGATCCATTTTCCAGTAAAAGGCCTACTTGGAGGAACTGATTCCAGAGAAAATACAAGTTAAGTCTGGTATGCAGACCGGCTCCAGAAATGAAGCTGTGCTCACAAAACGATGGGCACAAAAGCCAACTTGAAGATCCGAGGACTTCCTTGGAGACAATTTCTGCAACAATTTAAATAAGGATACAAATGGATAAAATAAATATCCACAGGGCCATACTCTCATAAATAAATGATTGAATATATAAATAAAAGGGAGAAAAGGGGAGACAGTTCTTTCTTAAAATATAATTCCAATGAATAAAGGTAGAATGAATGATAAAGTTAGATAATTACTCTCTTCTGCCCCTCCCCGAGCTTGCGCTCTCTCTCTCTCTCTCTATCTCTCAAACAAATAAAATCTTTATCAGATACAACAAATCATTTCACAGTGAGAACTAAATCAAGAACTCAAATTGAATGCATAGGATGAGTTATTTTTTAATGGCCACTGAAACAAAGACCCGAATCCTCAGGGAGAATGAGTACTGACGGAGTTCAGCAACGTTGAAGGGGCGAGGGTAGGTGGGCAGGTGGGAGCACCTTCCAGGCAGAAAGGTCATTGAGTGCTGCGGTACTATGCTGAAAACGAAGTCGGCATATCCCGGGTCCACAAGAAGGCCAGTGGGAAAGTTAGAAGGAAATGGCACCAGAGAAGTGGTCAGGAGCCTGATAATTTAGGACTTCCGAGACCTGGAAAATACAGGTACTTCCTCCCCACCCCCTGATTCTTAGTTCAAACGCATTCTTCTCAGTAGCTGGAGGCTTTTCAGTAGAGCTGAAAATAACCATGTGCTCACAAGCTAGCATCACCTCGTCATTTAAGTGAGCTGCCCCAACTTATAATTTAGAAAGACCAGTCTGGCCGCTTGGATTGAAGTGGGAGATGGGGATGTGGAAAGCTCTTAGTGACATTGAGGTCACAGATGACAGTGACTTGGATTGGGGAGGTAGAAGAAATGGACAGACTCAAGTTTAAGATGTGTTTTAGAGGTACAACTTGGTGATAGATTTAATGAAGAAGATTAGATAAAGTCCCCCATAGATGTCCCAGGATAAAATGAAAGGCTTTAAGACAAGTGTGGCATAATCAAAACTGGATTTTTAAAAAGTCATTCTGGCTGCAGAGTATCCTAAACCACTGTTATTATAATATGACCTTTATAATTTTGCTGCAATCATATGAACCTCTAGTGTTATTAAACTGATGTGAGCTGCTACTCTTAAATATATTTATACTGTTAATTTGCATGGACTCATTGTTTCTGCTTACACATGTATTATGTTAAAATGAAACTCTACTTCATTATGGGAAAATGTAAGCCAGTCGCAGTCTTATTTGCTGAAGATTCTACTTTGGTGTAATCAGAAAAAAAATTTAAATACAACTTAAAAATAGAAAGAACTTACTCATGCATAATTCAGTATTTATTTAATGCCATGTCCATATGCCTATCTAAATTCATTGTTTAAGAAACACCAATTTAATGGAATATTATTCAGCGCTAAACAGAAAGAAGCTATCAAGGCACGAGAAGACACAGAGGACACTTAAATGCATATCACGGAGTGAAAGAAGCCTATCTGAAAATGATATATGATATATGATCCCAACTCTGGGAAAAGTAGGGCTATGGAGACAATAATAAAGAGATCAGTGGTTTCCAGGGGTTAGCAGGAGGGAAGAAAGAACAGGCAGAACACAGAGGATTTATAGGAGAGTGAAAATACTCTGTATAGTGATGGATACATGTCGCCACAGATTTGTCCAAGCTCACAGAATGCACAATACCAAGAGGAAGATCCAAGGTAAACTAGGGATCCGGATGGTTATGATGTGTCAATATAGGATAACCCTTTGTAATAAATGTACTATTCTAGAGGGGGAATGTGGATATTGAGGAAGGCTATGCGTGGTCAGGAGAGGGGATATATGGGACCTCTGTACCTCCTGCTCAGTTTTGCTGTGAACCTAAAGCTGCTTTAAAAAATAACGTATCTTACATGAAAAAGTGCTCAACATCACTCGGCATCAGGGAAATACAAATCAAAACCACAATGAGATACCTCCTCACACCAGTCAGAATGGCCAAAATAAACAAGTCGGGAACCACAGATGTTGGCAAGGATGTGGAGAATGGGGAACCTCCCACACTGTTGGTGGGAATGCAAGCTGGTGCAGCCAGTCTGGAAAATAGCATTGAGGTTCCTCAAAAAGTTGAAAATAGAGCTACCCTATGACCCAGCAATTGCACTACTGGGTATTTACCCTAAAGATACAAATGTAGTGATCTGAAGGGATACGTGCACCCAAATGTTTATAGCAGCAATATTCACAATGGCCAAACTATGGAAAGAGCCTAGATGTCCATCAACAGATGAATGGATAAAGAAGATGTGGTATATATATACAATGGAATACTATGCAGCCATCAAAAGAAATGAAATCTTGCCATTTGCAATGACATGTATAGAACTAGAGAGTATTATGCTGAGCGAAATAAGTCAGAGAAAGACAATTATCATATGACTCTTTGATATGTGGAATTTGAGAGGCAAGGTGGGGGGTCTGGGGAGTAGGGAAGGAAAAAAAATGAAACAAGATGGCATCAGGAGGGAGACAAGCCATAAGAGACTCTTAATCTCACAAAAAAATTGAAGGTTGCTGTGGGTTGCGAGGTAGGGTTTGGGTGACTGGGTGATGGACATTAGGGAGGGTATGTGCTATGGTGATTGCTGTGAAATGTGTAACCCTGATGATTCACGGACTTGTACCCCTGGAGCAATAATACATTATATGTTCATAAAAATAATTAAAAAAATACATTCTCTTTAAAGAGAGAGAGAGAGCAATTCAAGAGCAGGAAAACTGGTCAGGAGATATTGAAACCCACCAGTGTCTTCTGTTATAATCCAACACTGTATCACTATATTTTCTGAAATATTTTTTTGTGGAAGGGAACCTACAGCAACAAAAATGTATTGATAATTGCTCTTGTTCTCAAATTAATTTTAATAGGAAGCAGACTTATGTGATATAAAATAAGCTACTGGTGTGCAACAGTTAATTCCCTAGACTCCCAACTTGCTCATAGGAAATGAATTACATTTTGGAAAAAGTGCAGTTCATTTCTTTTACTCAAGATTCATCCACTGGCCTCAGGCTTATGATTACTGGTGAAAAAGTAAATATAAAACATTTAAATTCGATGTGGAAGTTAAATAAGTAGGCAGGGACGAATCCCTATAGTTAAATCACCAACAAAATAGATTCTTGTACCATTTACTGAAAGCTGACATTGAAGCTCCAGGGAGCAGAAAAGTGCAGTATACTTAAAGAAAAACATAAACCATTTAGAATTATGATGTGTGCTGGGTCAGACTTTCAGGAGAGTAGTATTGGTGAGTTCAAAATAGACATTCCTATTCACGACCCAGTAATAGAAGCATTGCATTCTCCTACAGGTTTTCTAAAAAAAGAAAAAAAAATGTGCAGAATGAGTGCAGGTACAGAAATGTGACTCTATATAAGTAACAAAATGTAACTCTGTATTTGCAATAAAATGAGCTTATCCCTCATCTGACTATACTGCCTAAGAAATGATAGAACAGTGTAGCATGCACAATGGTCCCAGCAAAGGCTGTCTCTTTTCTGGTTTTCACACATGTGAGATTTTTATGCCAGGTGTATTATATTCCACTCTCTGCCCATCTCTTCTTATTTGCAGTTTGCATGCTACCTTCCCGGCTTTACAGCCTGTCATGGTGTTCCCCGCAGACCTCCAGCCCTGCGCGCCTGGCCTGTCAATTACCTCTACCTCAAGGTGCCTTTCTCTAGCTGCATCCCAGGAGTCCTGCCCGCTTTGGAACACCAGCAGAAACACCACATTCCCCAGAAGTCTTTCCCAAATCTTTCATACCCTGTGTTTCCACACTCCAGACCTCAACCTGAATTGTTGCATCAGGCTCTCTAAAGAAGAGGATTGGCATCTGCTATTTTTAACAAAAGCTTCCAGTGATTTTTAGCATCAGGAACCTCTGCAGAGCAGTCTGTAATAAAGTCTATGGACCAAGCATTTTACCTTTGTTGCCGGAAAGGCAAGCGCTCACACCTGCTCCCTCGTCATCAGTTGCAGACCCACCTGGAAAAGAGGTGTCTTGCATTCTCTTGAATTCCCAACAGGAAGAAGCCTACCCTGCTATAGCAGAAGGAAGGAAATTTTTCCGCTTGCAATAAGCTCAACCAATAAGACAATATCACAACTCAGCCAGTGAGAAACCATCAACCCCCTGAACTCTCCCTTTCCCCCAGTGGACTTTCCTTCAAGGCAGCTCGTTTTCTTTATAAAGTAATTCTCTCCTTTGTTCTCTGGGCTTACCTATCTTTGCATAGTTTGTTTATCTGGAACTGCAGTTCCCAAATAAACCCATTTTTTTTCTGGTAAAATACTGGCTGTTTTACTTTCAAGGTCAACCCCCTTTTTCCAAATGCTGATAACAACTTCGTAAAGTAAGAGTTATTGACTCAATGTACAGAAAAGGCAACTCTTGTTCAGCAGAGGTCAGTGCCTCATATAAAGCCACACAGTTAGTAAAGTGGTTGAGTATATTTAAGCCTTGCTCTGCCCCTGTTTTAAAGCTGGAATTCTCCACTGACACCACTCTTGTTCCTATAAATTATATTTGTATTATGTTATGCCATTTTTTACGATATTTCATTTCATTGAAAATAATCATACAGTGATTTTTAGAGATTAGTGTCTCTGAGTTTTCCAGGAAAAACAAGACACCTGAGGCTTCTCAAAGCTGAAAGCGGTACCTGGCTTCACATGTGGGAGGCACCTCTCCGTTCATTCCTTCCAGACTTCACTCGAGGCCACCAATACCATGATGAAAACCCAGTTAGATTCTGTCACATTCTTTTTTTCAAAGGCTCTCTTTATTTATTTGAGAGAGAGAGTGTGTGTGTGTGAGAGAGCACACACACACACACAGGTAGAAGGACAGAGGGACAAGAAGACTCCCCACTGAGTGAGGAAACTGAGGCAGGCTCCACCCGAGGACCTTCAGCTGAAGTCAGATGCTTAAACGACTGAGCCCCTCAGGTGTCCCTCTGTCACATCCCTGATTGAGATGATGAAATCTCATGTTGGGACAAGCAGATCTAACTGATCATTTGGAAATTAACCGTTTGATAATAAGGACTAGAAAGGAGCACTGGAAACAGTTAAACTGAAGTGTGAGCGTTCTGCATTGGAGGCGCTGGAGGCGGGGCTCTGCAGCCATGACCTCTGCCCTCTGCCCTTCCTGAATCAGGCTCCTTTTGTCTGCCCAAGACACCCAGTTGATTACCTCTCTGTGTCCCTTTTCAAACTCATCCCCAAAGCCAAGAGTAATTGTGCATTCAGCCCTGGTGTGAAACCCATGATCACGTTAAAGTAATTGTAGCTTTCCATTCCCTGGCAAACAAGCTTTAAGGAAACAAGAGAAAATTTCATGTCAGCTCTAAACAGCTTTCTCTTTTGTCCTTAAAACATTTATCAATGAGTAATTTTTGAAGAGCTGCATAGTCACAAAAGGTGGTGGGTATAATCATGGCGAGAGAAAGAACCCAAGGAGAAGCAAAACAAATACATGTCAAAGAATAACCATATGTGGACAGCAAAGGAGCTTCTACAGCCCGAACTGGAAACACGCGGACCAGTGGTTACAGACAATAGAGGTATTCAGCTGGCCTGGGGATGTCATGACGGGAACTGGAACCAATTCTTTGGTCAAGCTCCCTTGATAATGGACACCGGGATATCTGCCCTTGGCTCTCCTACATTGGAACCGCCTCTCTTTCTGAAATTGTTCTATCAGGGAGAGAAATTTGGGAGGGGTGAACAAGCTCCCAGAGTAGCCAGATCAAGGGATTATGCTGGCTTAATTATACTCTGGGCATTTCACTCCCCAGAGTGGACTCATCCAAGCAAAACAAAAGAGTAAGAAAATACCTTTTCTCTATCCAGCAGAAGGGATCTTTGTTCCCTTGAATTCGTTCAAGCCCAGTCAATGAGCAGCCACTTATTAGGCCTTTGGATGGAGTCAAATGAATACGAACAAAACACACAGAAACAGGAAGATGTGCAGTTTTACTTTATTAATAAGTTTGTTGTCATATGTGCCGACAGACTCTAAACATCGAGACTAACTATCAAGTAGGGCGATGAGTCAAAAGATCCTTGAATGTCTACCATTTGCTTTCCACCTATTCACTTAAAAATATTAAGTGAATTTCTGATGTTAGAAACTCTAGAATTAGCCACTGGAGATATTCATCAAAAACCAAACACCAAAAACATACAGTATGTACCCTGATATTCCAGGGTACCTATGGGGACCTTGGGAAGACCTCCCCGTTTTGATAGAGCCAGCATTATCAGCACAAGGGGTGGGGATCTCCAGAGCCTTGTGTGCTCATGGGGGACCTCTACCCTCACCTCCTGCCAGCACTCAGAGGTGCACACACCGTGGTCCTCCTGTGGTTCTCTGACACAGAGGTCATGTGCCCCCACAAGGTCAATGAGCCCAGGTCCCCCTGTGTCCCTTGGATTCTCCCTCCACCATGGCTCCGTATGCTGTTCAACTGGCCTTTCTTCCATTCATCACCACTGTCCTCAATACTTCTACTCTACCTTTTGGGAATGTTAGTCACCAGTACATTCTCTCTCTCTCTCTTTTTTAAAATCTCATTTCTTAAATGTTGTTGCTGTTCTTGTTCTTCCCGGAATCTGGTACACCACGGAGAACTCTGCTTTCTCTGAAATCTCGAAACCACAACTGTTTACCCAGCCACATCCTTCAGGCTGTTTCCAAAGCTTTGATGTAAACTTCTTCATTTAGCTTCCTCCCTAAAGAGTCCCCAGGTTTGGAACTCATGCAATTGGATAATACCATTGGTTTAAGTCACCTAAAAACCCCCAAATCCTTATTCCTTAAGGAATTTATCACCTGCCTCATTATAATTTTCACTAATGATCTACATAATTTTCGGTTACTGTAATAGCCACATAAACCAGACTTCTAATATTTTAATTAGCTCTATTAAGGTAAAATTTACACACAGTAAGTGTACAGCTCATAAAATTTAATAAATGCAATAGGTCCTGTAACCACCATCACAATCAGTATATGGAACGTCTCTATCACCCCGAGGGTCATCGTGCTTCCCCTATGTTGCCTCCTGCTGCCACCGATCATTTCCACCACTGTGATTTTTCCTTTTCCACAATGTCATACAAAGAAAAGACATACTATGGAAATGTTGGTTTCCTTCATTTAATATTAACGATTCTCCCATGCTGTTTTGTGTAACAATAGTCTGTTACCTTTTATTGCATGGACATAATACTCTCTCTTGATCCATTCACTATTTTGAAAAACCTAAATTCATTAGATTTTTTTCCCCATATTTAGTGATTACAATGAAAGATTCTATAAATGCAGATAGATTTTTGTGGGAACTTAAATTTTCATTTCTCTAGGGTCAAATACATGTAAGTACAAGCACTAGACCCTATGATAAATGTTTAATTTTTTAAGGAAAAAAAAAAAAAAAACTCTTTTCCAAAATATCTGCTTCATTTTGTATTCCTGCTAGCAATTATGTGAGTTCCAGGCTCTCTATCTTCTCCATCAGCGGATATGTATATGCAGGGTCGGGTTTTTGTTTTGTTTTGTTTTTCAGTTTTTCTAATAGATGTGTCATTGTACTTTTCTGTAATTTTATTCTTGATTACTGATGTTGAGCTTTTTTTTTCTTTATGTGCTTATCTGATATTCTTCTGTTTTCTTGGGTGAAGTGTCAGTTCAGATCTTTTACTATTTTTTTTTAATTGGAGTTTTATTTTCTTGTTGAATTTTGAGAGTTCTTTATATATTCTAGGGGCAAGTGCTTTATAAGGTATGTGTCTTACAAATAATTTCCAAGTGTATTACACTTATAATTTTCTTTAATTATCAGTGATTTTTGAGGACTAAAAGTGTTTAATTATGACAAAGTCCAAATTGTAATTCTCTTTTACTAGAGATCTGTGCATTCAGATTCAGAAATCTTTCCCAGGAGATCTGCAAACTGCGCTTGGCTTTGATTCCACCCCCTTGGCTTACCCTTCCAATGGCTCTCCTGCAGTCTTGCTTGTGGCCTGCTGTCTCTCAGGCACACTCAGCACACTTCCTTCTCAGTGTCTGCAAACTTTCAATGACCCTGGGCTTTCATCGTCTAAGCTTGGTCCCTCCTTTCCTTAAGACTGATCGAATGTGGCCTACTTGATGAGGTCTTTGCTGACAAGTCCATATAAAATAGTTACCCACCCCTGACCTTTTCCTCAGCCTGTTTTATCTTTCCCCATAATATTTATCACACTATGTACACATAAATGAATCAACCACTATATATAGTTGTAAGTATATCCCCTTCCACAGAATGTAAGCTCTTTGAAAACAATTTTGTCTATTTTGATTATATCTTAAATATCAAAACCTAGAATATATATTTAAAAAAAAACTGAAATTGTGTAGGGACTTCAGAAGTATTTCTTCTTGTAAAGTGAATAAGCAAGTCAATGAATTGTTTGTACCCCCACTGAGTCAGAGTTTAAGAGGAAGAGGGACATCAGGGCATCAGAAGCTTCCACACAATTTAACAATTGCAATTTAATTCCTTTATATTAGTCTCACAAAACCCACAAAACTTAAATGCCAATCAAGGCTATATTTAATGAAATGTCTTAAGTTTAAATAAGATAATTTCCTAAAATAATCTGTAAAAGTGTCCACGGTACATATGGCAAACATGTACATATGGTTTGTAACTCACAAACTCTGTTATTTTTTGAAACTTACCACTCCTAGCTCAAGAAACAAAATTCAGGGGATAAAATCTAAATCACCATGATACCTCTCTGGCCCTTCCCAATCATCCTGGTGTAACTCCAGCTCCTGCATATTCTTTTTTTTTTTTTTTTTTTTTTAAGATTTTATTTATTTGACAGAGACAGACACAGCCAGGGAAGGAACATAAGTAGGGGGAGTGGGAGAGGGAAAAGCAGGCTCCCCACTGAGCAGGGAGCTTGATGCTGGACTAGATAGATATCAGGACCCTGGGATCACGACCTAAACCGAAGGCAGATGTTTAACTACTGAGCCACCCAGGCAGCCTTAGATCCTGCAAATTCTGCTTTAATAGTCTCAGAGTCCCCTTCAATGTGTCATTCCCTCATACGATCTTCCATCCCACTACTCACGGTCTTTGGCAGTGACAAAAATATAAGAAGTTAAATTGGGGTGGGGGTTAAGATAAAAGGCTGCATTAGCTCCTGTAATTAATAAGGATTATTGATCACGTCTCAACATAGACAGTGTCCTTGGTAGGCCTCCAGGTGTTCAGAGTGACAGAGGCGAGGTAAAAAGGAGGAAAGGAAATTGGCAAATAGCATGAACAATTGAGAGAGGTCACCGGTCCCGCAGCCCAGCCTTAAAGCAATGCTCCAGCAGCACCAGAAATGGGGTGCTCTTGCGTCATGTCCTTTGGTGTCCAGGCATAGAGGTAGGTCAGCTGCTGTGACTGTGGAGAAGTACCAAGTGCAGTTCCAGGGAGAAAAGAGAAGGTGTGAAATAGGCACATCAGACAGCCAGAGAGTAAGACTATGTGAGCCAGGTGAGGTGCATCCCAGCTACTCCGAGTCCGTTACAAGTGCACAATCACAAAAGTAAAGCAAAACTTATCTCCTAGGCTGTGTGATTTTTTTTCTTCAGCGATGTTCACCCACTTTGATACAAGCACATAGAGGTTTATTCTGTCTGGGATTGGAGGTCTGTGGAGAAAGACAAAAAGAAGGGGCAAGGGGATTGAAGGGTGAGCTCTGAGATTTGAGCCCATCTGGCAAGAAGCAAGGGCTGACGTCAGGAGTTCACAGTGACTTGTGGTGAGTCAAAGTACTGTGAGAGCAGCAGTCCTTGAGCAGAGAAGCAAAGGATAAATATGGGGGGGGCACATTTTTTCAGTACAGGTCTGCTTTGGAAAATGTTTTCCATCTGAGTATTTATAACAATCAAAATACTATTGTGTTCTATATAAAAGAAAAGAGCCCAGTTCCCATCAACAACAAAGCCGTGCTAAAACCGTTCTATCCTCTGAATGTGCTGACAGCATCTTAATCCGTTTGGTTCCCCTGCTTGTTGGAATCCTGCAGCGCTAATGACCCAGTCTCCCTTATCATCACTTCATGTTGGCATGACATCCTCTCAGCTATCACTGGCGTCCGACAGCTCCTGTGACCTGTTTTGCCCAAACTCTCAGTACAGGATAGATTTGGGGAAAAGAATTCCCATTATTAAGCGCCAGCTGCATGCCTGGCTTTCTGTCAGACAAGAATACACTCAGACACAATGTATCTACATACATTACACAGTGACTTACACGTAGTAGATATTCCAGCAGATTTTACTAACAACAAAAATAAATGATGCTATTTTATTTGCCAACACTTAGACATTTTCTTTTGTTACTTGCTCTGTAAAGCATACTTTGAACTCGAAGTGAATAACCAGTTTTTTTCCCCAGAAACTCTTTGAAGAAACATAGTAGCTGCTATCACTTCTGCTATTCAGTTGAAAAAAAAATAATTAAATAAGAAATACATTTTCAACCTCTGCAGTTTAAAATGAATAACAAAAAACATTCTAATCAAACGCTCTGTGATATAATATTTAAGCTCACAACTGGCTTCTCTCAAGCTTAGAAATGAAATACCCTAATGGAATAGGTGGTACTATGTAATCCTCTTCCTGGGATTCATTACATTCTGCCTCTTGGAGAGGACAGCTGGTAGATAGAAAATGAAAGTATTTCAACAGCAGATTTGCCAGCTCATAAGCCAGCATTATTTACTTTAAAACTTGCACTAAGAATACAACCATAGACAATTGTCAATGAATAGTGCATTGGTATGCAAAGAGATTGCCAACAATTTGCTAATATTTAAATGAAAGATTATCCTGCAAATAATTATAGGGACAGACTCATCAAAGAATATTTTATCTTCAGGTTTGAGAGTTAACATTCCATAATGAGATTTGCTTGTAGACTGGGGGAGAAAAGATTAATTGAAAGAAAAGGGGAGTGATTAGTGGGTTTGAGGGATAGGGAAGGGCAGGAGCAACGCCAATATTTTTTATAAAGAATAGATAAAATGGGGCGCCTGGGTGGTTCAGTGGGTTAAGCCGCTACCTTCGGCTCAGGTCATGATCTCAGGGTCCTGGGATCGAGTCCCGCATCGGGCTCTCTGCTCAGCAGGGAGCCTGCTTCCCTCTCTCTCTTTCTCTGCCTGCCTCTCTGCCTACTTGTGATCTCTGCCTGTCAAATACATAAAATCTTAAAAAAAAAAAAAAAAGAATAGATAAAATAAATTACATGACCTTGCTACTATTGTTGCAATGAAATAAATTAATATTTAAGAAATGAAGACTAGATCAGCTAAGCCATGACTACCTTTCGGGGCAAAGCTAAAGAAACAATGTCACACAGTTTTAATATCTGGTTCTGGCTAAGGTGTATCCTATGGTGTCTGCATCCTTGGTTTCCAGAGCATGTTCTCTATCCAAAGTTCACACCAAAGGAGGCAGGCATCAACCATGTTGAAGAACCCGTGTATTTTTGCCCTCCTTCAAATACTTAGAATGCACCCCAAAGGCTCTAGAGCCTTCGTAGTAAATATCCCAGATAAATTTTATTTTGACATTCCTGCAAAGAAACAACGTCTCCCCTCTTCCTTTACACTCATTACTACACACTCATAAGGCTTCTGACACCAGATGGGTGGGTTCATTCCTCACACCAAGCAATTGTCTGCAATGCTACCTGGGTACCCCACAATTCAACTCGATTCTGACACTCACCTGCTGCTGCTAGTCCAGGAGACCAACTGTCACCTCGTTAGAACAAAAGACATTCCTGTGACCCACACAGTTCTGAAGGGCTTTGGGGCCCTGTGCCGGGAACTAGGAGGAGAGACCAATCTATGGATTTTCTACTATTTCCCAATACCAATCCCCATCTCAGCAAACCAAGGGTTACTATGTCCTCTTCTGTGTCCATCCATCCCTTTGCTCATTCTGTACCTCCCTTTACATTGTGCAAACTGTGCTACCAGAGCAGGCATACAAATGGGCTAGATTGCGCTGCCATTTTCCCTTGAAGCGGATTGTTATGGCCCCCATTTAGCCTGCACCCTATGGATCTATGGAAGTGCCAAACGAGAGAGCACAGTGGCTGGTGAATTGTAGCAAACTTCTTTAGTCACTGGACTAACCCAGTGCCAGTGGAGTCATGTCCCAGTCCTAATGTTCCAGAGCTATTTTCACAGGAGTTTTAAGGTCCTAAATTATAATAGTTTCTAACCCTTCCCACCAGTCACCTCCCTTCCCTAAGGTGCCCTATTAACCATGCCCATCCATGTCCAGGGGGAGGGGAGCTGTTTAGGGTGAGGCAACTTGCCCAGGCAGCCTCTCCCCTGGGAGGCCTCGCTCTGTCCTTGGGTAAACCCAACAGGCCATGTTGCGGCACGTGTTGTTCTCTGACTAGTTTCAAAGATGCTTATGTGTGCCTAGATTTTGTTTCTAGTGGAAATAAAGAGTGTGACCTCCTTTCCCTATTAACAGCCATATCTTTGTTCACTGTTGATCCTTCATTGGACCTAAATTCAGAGACAAGAACAGAAGAGATCTCAGTCAGTGTGCTGTGAAGAAAAAGATAGAAAGGAAGGAAATCAGCCAGAATCGGGATTTAGCATTTGGCAGACGTTACCTTGCTGTTCGCTCACACTGAGATAATAGAAGGTCCTATCATGAGGATAATGTTTCTCACATATGAAACCCACCCGTTTTAATCTACTGCTAAGCCAGGCTCCTGCGCAGTGTTCTACCTCCCTGGTGGAGCCCTCGGCTTCCTTGTTCTGTGTCCTAGAACAGAGGTCATGGAGAAGCTTTGAGGTTGGAAGCTGAGTTTCTTACTTGCTAATTGTTTTGTAAAGACAAAACAAAACAACAACTCAAAACAAAAACAAACTAGTCCTGTGAGGATAAGAAAGGACTTTCAAATTTCCTGTCGTTCTGTTTTTCACACTCAAGAATGGGTCATAAGATTGATTCATTAACATAAGTTTTTGTGTGCTTGTTTTATGCATGTGTGTGTGCATGGTTTTTGTTTTTTTTATTTTTTTGTTTGTTTTTTGTTTTGTTTTTGTTTTTTGTGTTTGTTTTTGGCCTTTTGTTCCTGTTATTGATTAGGACACAGCAGAGTCAATTAGAATAGAATACCAGTGGAACGTATCATTCCCATCAAGAATAAACACTCCTTTCTGAGGTGTGCCTATGGGAAACAGGATGTGAGAAGCAGTGCAAAGGCCCAGAGACAGAGGAGTGCAGGGGCACTCATAAGGATGATGACAATGCCAGGGCTCAGGTCCTTTCAGGGATTTTAGGAGATGTCCAGCAGTGTGCCTCCATGTGCACACTTACCAATTTTCTTAACCCATGCATCAAGCCAGGGGCAGGCACATCCCAGTGAATGGGGTAGCCAGGATTGGTCAGGCAGAGGGGGGACCTTGGTCTCTCACTATCAGACTGTGGCAGGTAGTTCAGTTTCTTTTCTGTCCTGTGGAAAGGTAGACAGATTAAGGAGACAATGCTGAAGGGACCAGAGCACTGGAGATGTTTCCAAAGACTGTGGAACAAAACTCCTTGCCTGACAGTCATGCAGCCATCATAGTCAGGAGTGTGGGTTGAGATGGAGTCTACCCAGCACACGGGTATGGAAGATTTTCTTGTCACCCTTCCCCAAGCTACAAGATCACACCAGAAGCAATCCCACCAATAGACCACAAAGGGCAACAGAATGCCCTGGGGAGGACACCCCTCACTGTTTTTCCATCCACTGAGCAGCCCACACACAGAAGTTCCCCTGAAGCAAAGACCAGGGGGGATGCAGAATATTTCCCACAAGGAAGGACCCCTAATCTCTCTCCAACACAAGATCCTGTGACTCACAGCTTTTCTCAGGCACTCATGTACCATCTGGGGGTGGAGGCTGGGATGGGGAGCTCTGAAGATCAGCCTTTCTAAACGCATACCGTCACCTAAAAAACAGATCCAGGTTTGCGTTCCTGCTCACCGTGTTTCCATCACACCACTATTTCAAGAAAAGCTGACCCATGAGCATAGTTTATTCCAGACCCAGTGACCCACTTTATTATGGAGAGATAACAATGATCACGATTATAATATGCTCCAAGAGATGGGGAAGTGGTCAGATGATAGGGCATTCGACTTTGGGCTGGTGTACTCCATGAAGCTCTACATGCAATCAATGGCATATATTTTAGGCAGTGACTCAAGAGCCGGAATACATGCATCTGTGTTCCATGGGGTTAAAGTAGATTGGCTCTTCACAACAAATCACCAGTATATCTCATTTTTGGAACTTGTACTTCCCAACCTTGAAACGTGGGCTTACCCAGTAAAACTTAGTCCCAAGAAGAGGCTGCTTCTACAAGGCTTCAGGCCCCAAGGCCCTGAACTGAAAACAGCTAATCCCATCCTGGCATTTGGGATATGCAGAGTCCAGCAGACAAAGCAGGTATTACTCTATGGGGTCACTGACGCTGATGACCTTGATTCTCTAGGGTTGTGGCTTAAGTAGGGAGATAGAAAGGAACGTGCCTGGAACCAGGAAGCCTGCTGGAGCAGCTTCCACTCTGTCATCAATGAGGACAAACATAAATGGCCCTCCTTGAGATGTTAATCACAGCCTCAGAGAAACAGACTCAGGGACCTCCCTCTAATGGCCCCACACAATAGCAGAGGCTCTGGCCAAGGAAATTCAGGATGGCAGTTGGTGGCAACGTTGAGTCACAATCTTGGGTTTGGGAATAGAGGCAGGAAGGGGGACAGTGCGTTCTATTTTACCTACGTTGAATCTTCCCTAGAGGTGAGGGTGGCCACAGCATGGAAGCTAACCTCTGGGGTTAAAGGAGACACAATAAATCTGAGCTGTGGAAAAGGAGGTCATACCTCATGCTCCCTGCCTCATATGTTCCAGTTAACATGTGAGGTTTGGGAGACCCTTGGTGTCTGTTGTTTCTCCTTTTCCATCAGTACTGTGGCCTGCCCTGAGAAAATGAGGAGGCTGGTTGTTTCCTCAGCCATCACAGAGAAGCCTGACCTTGCTAAACACCCATCGTAGATCCTCAGAACCCGAGGCTTCCCTTTTGCTTGTATTGTAGAGAAGCCAATGCAAGCCCAGTCAGGATGCAAGTCTGAGTTTTCACTTTAGAAAATCGAAAATGAGGGGAAGAATTCTAATCCAAAGCAATGTAGGAGACCAAAAAACCTAAGGGCAGACTCATATACTGGTAAAAACTAGAGTCTAAATATTAAAATGTCTGAGCCTAAACACTGATTTCAGGGGGCAGAAACAGACATCCTGGGAAGTGGCTTGGATTCTGGAGGTCAGATCTAGGCAGAAATGTAATCTACATGGAAAAAAGGTCAAATCAAAGAAAATATAAACACTAAAGACATTGTGATAGAGTGTATTAACCAAAGTATATGTATATATCTATTTATCTATCATCAATCAATCTATCTATCTATCTATCATCTACCTATCTCTGTCTATTATCACTCAATCTTTTGTGTACTGTAGCAGAACACTCAGAATCTCAGTAGCCTACAACAACACATGGTGTTTTCCTTGCTCAGCAGGGGGACAAGGCTGACCTCATCTGGGTCCCCTGAACTTGTCTACAGGCTACAGGTTGAGATCTGGCTTTGCTTTGTCCATTTGCTTCTGAGGACCAGTCCGCAGAGGCAGTGGCCACTTGGAGTTTGTGTTTCTTTCTGGAGGATGACAGCAGCACAAGAGGACACATGAAACCACATACATGTTTAACATGTCTACCCATGCCATATCCCTTCACATGCGATTGTCCAAGGCAAGTCATGGCCAAATACAAAGTCAGTGGGTCAGGGATGTACGTTCCACCCCACTGGTGTGGGAGAGGAGGAAGTACTTGCTGAAGAACAATCCGTCACCAGTGGGCAAAGGGTGCCTTTCCTGAGTAATCCTTAAGAAAGATGGGCATGTGGTATTGTGTTTGTATCCCTGGCTCACAAGGCCATGGGCAGAGCTGGAGCAAACCTGAGGTTTGTCCCTCTGGCAGCTCAGCTTTGCCACTAAGTGAATCAGACTTTCCAAGATTTGGCTCAAATGGAGACTAATATGCACATCAGGATGTGCATTAGTTAACTTATGCAGAGTTGACTATTTTTGCTAAACACCTGAATATTTGTTTTGATTGATCAGAATCTTTTTTTCTTAAAAGCAAATCTATTAGGATGTCAGGTTAAGAACAGCTCCTGGCTTGGTGAATGTGAATTCAGGGCAGAATGTTACAGGGCAATGTCGCTCTTGGCCTTGGCCTGTCGATCCCTAAAACAGGGAGACACCATCACTGGGGTGGTCTGGCGATTGGGTGTCCCCTGTCTCAGCACCAGGGAACACAAGGCCAACTGGATTCCGTCATTTGCATTCATGTTGACCACCCTCCTCCTGACTGAAACAGTATTTCTTTGTATATATAAAACAACTCTTTAGGATAGAGATTGCCATACTCCCAACCTAAAGACTAGTTTGTCTATTTTTAGGTTAACTGTCTATATATCAAACATCCCTTTGAGTTGCTTTCATTTGTCAAGCTGAATTATAAAGGCTTTCATCTTCACCATCTCTGGTAGCCATGCTGGCTTGAATGACTTGTGTATTCCTGGTCACTGAATTTCAAATATTCTCATCGTTCTATTGCATACATCTATTTTGAGTTTGGTAAATATAACTACTCAACATGTAAAGATGACTTCTTTTGGGTTAGTTAGTGGGTTAGTGAGGTTATTTTTCAATTCTGACTTTTTAGGATAGTCGTTAGAATATGAGTTGACAGGGGCGCCTGGGTGGCTCAGTGGGTTAAAGCCTCTGCCTTCGGCTCAGGTCATGGTCTCAGAGTCCTGGGATCAAGCCCCGCATTGGGCTCTCTATTCAGTGGGGAGCTTACTTCCTCCTCTCTCTCTCTGCCTGCCTCTCTGCCTACTTGTAATCTCTGCCTTTCAAATGAATAAATAAAATCTTAAAAAAAAAAAAGAATATGAGTTGACATCTGCCTTCATGTTACTGTTTCATGTATGTTACTGATAAGTTTTGGGCACTTGAGAGAGTTTTGTGAGTATTTTGAGTATCTGATTTCTCATTTATAAATTGGGAAAAAATATCTGCTTTGCTTGCTCAGTAGAAACACTGAAAAGGAGATTAGATAATGTATGAGATAATGTATAGACATGTTTCTCCATTCATGGAAGAGGCTCAATAAATGGTCAATGAATATAGTCAAGAGTTTAAAAGGTTTCTTTTTTTTTTTTAATATACTTTAAAATTTTTTTTTAAGATTTCTTTTTTTTTTTTTTTAATATATACTTATTTGACAGAAAGAGAGAAAACAAGCAAGGGGAGCAGCAAAGGGTGAGAAAGTGAGGTCCATCCTCACTGAGCAGTGACCTCCCCAAAGCCCGGCTCGGTCCCAGGACCCCCAGAATCATGATCTGAGCTGAAGGTAGATACCCGACCGACTGAGCCACCCAGGTGCCCCAAGATTCTGAAAGGTTTCTAAGAAGTTTCAAGCAATATATATTACAAAGTGAAGTGATCACGTTCTATTTGTCGTTGATTGTTGCTGTTGTTTCATATGCTCCTGGCGTTCTCTGTTTTAATGTTTTAGAAGTCTTTTTTGTCAGGACAGCAAATCAAGCTACATTTCCTTCCTTACCCTTTGTTTCCTGGACCTATTGTCCTCACATATGGAAAAATCTTGATTGATTCATTTCTATTGTTCCATTTATGAACACATGACAACTCAAGTCAGCAAACAATAGGGAAAGAAACTATCAAAAACAATTGAACAATAGACCCAATTTTAATTTTACTGCAAAGTCTCCCATAGGAAGATAGCAACAAAAATGCCACTTTTGGCATCAGCAATGTACATTTTTCTACTCCGTTCTTCTATTGTGAGCCTCCCTGGTTCATTTTAATCCTGACAGAATTCTCTATAATGGTCATTAAATTTCAAAGTACTGCACAATTAAAGATTAGTTAACTATTAGACCATATAATGCCACTCTGATTTATGCAAGCTTCATTAAAATCTTTTTCAGCTTAAGATCTGAGGGGGATAAGAAATGCATCAGATTTAAGAATTCAAATCAATTTAATGAGACTTTGCCTTTCTTGAACTTCAGCTATGTGCTTGTGTGGTGTTAGATGCTTCTGAGAATGCAAGGAATTATAAATGGTTGGTAATAATGACTGAAAGAGAGATAATTTGGTATTTACACAAGAGGAAGGAACTTAAATGTATGACAAAAAATAAAGATATTATTCATATATATATATATAATATATTATTAGCATAGTGGTAGAATGTAAAGGTTTTTGATTCAGACTAAACTGGGTAAGTTAGGCAATATTTCTAAATTCCATTTATTTTAACCATGCGTTGGTTTTCTTTTGATGTGTAGCAAATTATCAGAAACTTAGCAGCTCAAAGCAATGCCCATTTATTAAATTCTAGTTCTGTAGATGAGACAATGCGGTTGGTTCACCTGGACTCTGTTTAGAGCCTTTGCAAAGCCTGAAATGAGTGTTGGATGGTCAAGTTCTTATCTGGAGAATCTGGAAAAGAATCCACTGTCAAGCTACTTTAGGGAGCTAGCAAAATCCAGTTCCTTGTGCTTGGAGCACTGAGGTCTGTTTCCCGAATTTACTGAGACTAACTGAGGGTCTCCGTCTTCTCCTAAAGATCATACTTTCTCACATAACCCTGTCCAAATTCAAACCAACCATGCTTGCCTGGCCCTTTTTGTGATTCAAATCTCTCTGATTTCCCTTTGTATCTTCCTCTTGCATTGCATCTAGAGAAAATTCCTTGCTTTTAGAAGCTCATGTAATTAAGTTAATCCAGCCTGAAAATTCCCTTTTTTATAAGGTTAAGTGATGAACAATCCTAACTACATTTATGAAGTTTCTTAACAGTATCTAGTTTATGGTTTGATTGGGTAACAAGAAAAAACAGAATCTTGGGGGGATGGCATCTTTAGAATGTTATCACGAGCTATAAACGGGATTAATAGAAGGATTTAATCCATTGGGCTCTTATGAAAATTAAATGACATTATGTAGGTAAAGAACTTATTGCTAGCACATAGTGCATTTAACAAGATTTAGGGCCACCATTGTTATTAGTGTTATTATCACCATTACTTTATTATTATGATTATTAATTAAATTTTGATTTGAAAGATCAAAGAAATAATAAATGGACCTTCAAAGGGCATTGCGTTTTCATGCTAGAATTTGCCTTCCTCTACCAGAGAGTTATTATGAATAGAACCAAATCTATACCATCCTCTATAGAGAGAAAAAGAAAAAGCATATATTAAAAAATACCTAATATATATACACTATTACATGACATTCCCTGTGTGTGTCCTATCTCTTAATTTCCTTTCAGTTTTCTAATGAACAAGATAATTGTCTTTTCTTTTTGTTTTTGGCATAAAACAACTTAAAAGTATAAGTTGGGAAATGATACACCTTGAAAATGCTAATCAAAAGAAGATTGAAATAGCCATATGGATATGAGAAGGAGGCTTGTGAAGCAGTATTATTGCCAGGACATAGGAAGATATTCATAAGGACAAACAACATGATGATAAAGGGGTAAAGAGGTAAAATAAAACAAAATAATTCTCAATGTAGTATATCAGCCTAAAAGAAGAGCTTCCTTGAGATTTTACTCATTATTTGTTTGAGGGGAAGAGGTGGAAAAAGAGGGAGAGGGAGAGAGTTTGGAGCAGATTCCATGCTGAGTGCAGAGCCCGACATGGGGCTCAAGCCCACAACTCTGAGATCATGACCTGGACCAAAATAAACAGTCGGCACTCAACTGACTGAGCCACCCAGGCATCCCTAAAAGCAGAGCTTCCTTAAACAGAAGGAACTCACAGGACTGACAGAGCAGAGAAGAGTACAAGAGGAATCCAAAATATGTGTGGGCATCCTTACCATTCACTCGAAATCATACAAGGCATGTTCTCTGACCCCTAATGAAATGAATTGATAACAGAAAGAGAGCTGAAAAAGATCTAAGTTTGGAAATCAAACAATGTATTTAAGAATAACACATCATGGGTCAACAAGGAACTCACATGGGAAATTAGAAAATAATTTTGAACAAAATGAAAATTTAAGAAAGTTTGTTTAAAGTAACTAAAGCAGGGCATAGAAGGAGGTTAATAGCATCAAATGTTTAATTTTTTAAAATAATAAATTGATTTTTAAAATAATAGTCAGAAATCAATTACCTCGATTTCCACCTTAAAAAAAAAAAAAAAAAACTAAAGAGAAAAAAAGAAAACACCTAAAGAAGAACAAATTGAATCCAAACAAGCTTAAGAAATAAAATAATAAAGATAACAGAAAAAATAAAAAAAAAAGATAACAGCACATTAGAATGAAATTGAGAACAGGAAAACTAATAGAAAATCAATGAAAAAAACCCCGAAATTTGCAAAAAAAGATCAATAAAGCTGATAAATATATAGCCAAATTGACTGAAAAAGAAAATGAAAGAAGTCACACATTGCCAGTATCAGAAATGCAAGGGAGATTATCACTAATGCAAGCAAGATATCACAAGGAATCATGGAACAAACACAAACAGCATATGTCAGAAAATTCTACATTTTAGATGAAGTGGACCACTCACTGGCAAGACACAAACTAGTAAAATTAGTGAGGTAAAAACTGATGACCTGAATATTCCTGTAACTTTTGATGAAATGGAATACCTTCCACAAAAGGAAAACAAAACAAAACAAAACAAAACAACAACAACAACAAAAACAAAACAAAACAAAAAAACTGGCTCAAATATCTTCACTAGCAAATTTTTACCAAATTCTTAAGGAGATAAATTATCCTTTTTATACATATGGCCCCACAACAATAGAAAAGGAGGAAACATTTCTGAGTTCAGTTCTTGAGGCAAATCTGACCCCTAAACCAGACAAAAACATCAGACAAAATGAAAATTACAGAACAATATGTCCTGGTAATACGAAAAAAACAAGTATTTTTACAAAATATTAGAAAATGGAATTTAGATATGTATTAAATGAAAATATGCCATGAACAATTTGGGGTACAAAAATATGAGAACTAATAAATGAGTTTATGAAAATTACAGGCTATAAAATCAATATACAAAAAAAAAGCATTGTATTTCTGTATACTAGTGATGAAAACTGAAAATGAAAGTTTGGAGCTTGGAGATAAATTGAACATATGTGCAAGATTTGTATGCAAAACCATCATGAAAGAAGTGAAAGGAGGTTAAATTAATGAAGAAATAGAAACCACCACATTGAATTGAAAGACTCTGTACTGTTTTAAGGTGTCAATTCCAATAAATTCACCTATACATGAAACATAGTCCTTAAGAAGATATTAGCAAGACTTTTGGAGAAATCAACAAACAAATTCTAAATTTATTTTGAAAAGCAAAAATAAAGATAGCAGAAACAATTTGGAGAAGAACAAAAAAGTAGGATTACGTAAAGTACCTGCTTTCAAGACATAGTCTAAAGTTACAGAAAGCTGGACAGTCTTCTACTGGCAAAAGCACAGACACATAAATCAATGGAACATAATAAAGAGCCTAGAAATAGACTCCCCCACACATACAATCAACTGATTCTCAACAAGGTGCAAAGGCAAGTTGGTAGAGAAAGGATTGTATTTTCAACAAATGGTGTTGGCAGCATTGGTCATCCACATATAAAACAATAAATCCTGACCCATAGCTCAATTGATTTTTAAAAAATTACATGCTACTTACATGTACTTATACAGTCTTGGGTTGGGTGTCTCAAAAGTAGACCCTAGCCAAATATTCTGGTGCAAGTATTATAGCAAAGTGCAGTGAGAGGGGTGTTGGTGGGAGAACAAGGAAGAAGGATATGGAGGAACCAGAAAATTGGGGCACATTTTCCATGTAAGTTCCCAGATTCAGTCTAATCCTTCAAGGATATTGGGATCGTACATCTTACCACAGAGAGGTCCTGACTTAAGGCAAGAGAGCTGGATGTTTTATAATCACATACTGGTGATTGCTTGACTAAGAACATAAACTCCAAGGTACTTCTGACTCTTCAGTCAGGCAAAGAGCTTTGGTAGCCCTGGGCCACTTGTCTGAATAAAATCTCGTATGTGAACCTTTAACAGCAAAGTACACAGAGGCTGGGAATGGACACACAGCAGGAGTAAAAGGATACAAGGGGCTTTTTTTTTTTTTTTTTTCAGTACCCAAGTGTGTAGGCACTGAAGTTGTTGATCACAATTCCAGATGACTTTCTATGTATGTGTGATGTAGAGATAGACACCCACTAACCGTAAGGATCTATAGTCTAGAAGAGAGATACAGAACACCTAAAATGAAAGGACAGATCCAGTTCCAGATCCAGTATGAGAAGTACTGGGCAGTTACCACTCCTGTCCCCACAACAGAATCTTAAAGAAATCAAAAATCACTACCTATCTTGGACCCATCAGGGACTGAGTTTGCAAGACAAATTGCCACCAAGAAATCTAGAAAGAGAAGTGAACGCAGAATCACAACTCAGATTTGCTTAATCAGAGCAGAAGCCACTGGAGCTAAAACTGATAGGAACTGATAGGAACACTTAGTTAGCAATTTTGATCAATTTCAATAGAAAAAATTTTTGATTAATTTCAATAGAAAAAAACTATAAACCTCTAAGCAAGTTAACCAGGAAAAAAAGAAAAAATACAAATCACTGATATCCGACACTTAAAAAAAGCATTCATCACCACCAACCCTATGGACATCAAAAAGATAACAAATAACAGGGATGCCTGGGTGACTCAGTGGGTTAAGCATCTGCCTTTGGCTCAGGTCTTGATCCTAGGATCATGGGG
This sequence comes from Mustela lutreola, assembly GCF_030435805.1. Classification (NCBI taxonomy): domain Eukaryota; kingdom Metazoa; phylum Chordata; class Mammalia; order Carnivora; family Mustelidae; genus Mustela; species Mustela lutreola. The sequence continues at coordinate 5,458,081 of NC_081292.1, read as the reverse complement.
TCAAGTCCCCATGCTTCTCCCTCTGCCTGAGGCTCCCTCTACTTTGTGTGGTCTCTCTCTCTCTCTGACAAATAAATAAATAAAACCTTACAACAACAACAACAAAATAACAAATACCATAAGCAAGTCTATGCCCACAAATTTTATACCTTAGATGAAAGGAGACAAATTTTTTAAAAGACACAAACTACCAAAGCTTACACAAAGAGAAATAGATAATATTAAAAGTCCTGTATCTACTAAATAAATTAAATCAATACAAATAACCTTTCAAAAACAAAACTCCTGGCCTGGATGATTTCAGTTGTATTACTAAACATTTAAGAAAAAAATGTACCAATTCTTCACAAACTCATCCAGATAATAGAAGCCTAGGGAATATTTCCTAAATTATTCAGTGAAGTTAGTGTCACTTTAAAACCAAAACCAGGGGCACCTGGATGTTTCAGTCAATTAAGCAATCTGCCTTCAACTCAGGTCATGATCCCAGGGTCCTGGGATTGAGTTCTGCATCAGACTCTCTGCTTGGCAGAGATTCTGTTCTTCCTCTCTCTCTGCCTCTGCCTGCCACTCTGCCTACTTGGGTGTACTCTCTCTGTCAAATAAATAAATAAAATCTAAAAAAAAAAAAAAGAAGAAGAAGAAGAAGAAGAAGAAGACAGAGACATTGAAAGAAAGGAAAGCCATAGATAAGTGTCTCTCATGAACATAGAACATAGATGCAAATGTCCTTTGCAATATATTAGCAAATGCCATCTAACAGTCCACAAAAAGGGAATAAACACCAAAACTAAGTTGGGTGTAAAACTCAAGATAACATATGTTGCAGTAGGGCTCCTCAAGTTTTAGGAGAGCTTCTGTGAAGGTAATGTGCAGATTGTGTGTAAGTGAGGGAAAGCTTCCTGGAGAAGGTGACGTGCCCCAAGATTTGGAGACGTATATATCGAAAACGTGAGTTAGATGAGACTGAAGTTTAGGACCATGATCTGGAGGGGGAGGCAGAGCTCAGCATGTAAGGATAGTGAGGCTGACATAGAGGAGTGGTGAGAAAACACAGACTTTGCAATCACCATGCCAGAGTCTGAGCCATAGCTCACCACTTGCTAGCTGCATGATTGTAGAGAATTATTTTAAATTTCTGTTTCCTTGAGTTTTCTTATTAGGGGAATGGAAATTTCTTGTAGTGTTTTAATGTAAGTTAGGGTATATAAACCACTCAGAACACTGGCACATGCTTACCTCTTACTCTTCACTTGATACTAGTATTGTTATTAATTTAGAACTTAAAATATGTTGGTGGGTATGTGAAGCATAACCTAGAGGCAACTCAGAGTCACTGAAATATTTTAAATAAGGAATTTTGAAGAGTGATATTTGCATTTTAGGAATCAACGTAATCCGTCTAGCAGCAGTGTGGAGTAGCAAGATGAATTACGGAGAGGGGTGTAGGGTGTTTAGCAGTTGTGGTCCAGGATGGAAAGAATGAAGGCGGGTGCCAACACCATGCCTCTAGAGAGGGGTCAGCATGGGGAGACAGCTATGAGAGATGTTTAGGAGGGAGAATCAGCAGGACTGGGCTCCTGATTTAGTGTGGAGATTGTGGAAGAAACACTGCCCTGGGAAGAGGGAGATAACCTTCGAAGAATGAACATGCCTACAAGACAATTCTTTATTGCTGCAAACATCCCTCTGGAGTAACAGCTTTGTAAATCACTCGGAGTGAGTGTCTTCAGGAAAGTGAAGAATTAGAACATGAGCAGTAAACCTCATGACATAACCCCTGACATAAACAACAGAAATCTCGGTGAAGAAGAAACTTGAAATGTAGCTGGAAGACTGGTCAGGGAATGCACAAAAGAAGAACAGAGAAGACAGTATGGTTTCTGAGGGTCATGCGATCTTGGCAAATCCCAGCCACATGCAAACATAGAAATCATTACAATGTTCCTCTCTCTTGGAAACATGAGCTCGTCAGAAAGGGTGGAGATTTCAAGGGAGGGACTACTACACATACACACACACACACACACACACGTGCACACACCTATCATCAGTTTCTCTAATACCTGCTGTAGGCATGAGGATCTCCCTAAAATATCCAGCACTGCTTCAGTTACTCTTTTCAAGATGTATGGTGACTAACCTAAAACAAATCATTTGGCTCAATGTTCTCATTTTTCAGGTGAGAAAAGTTGCAGGTTTAGACACAATCGCCAGTACTCAGAGGCAACACAGGTACAGAGGCTACAATGCCACATAGTGAGGAGAGTTTCCTTCCACAAGGCTCTGCGATGTTCCCCACCCTCTGCTGTTGTGCTCACTTCCATTCTGCCCCTTCCTTCAACTCTTCTTCAAAATATCTGATAAATACTCTAAAATGGAAGAATTTATTTCATGTGTTAAGTTTTCCTGAAGTTCATTCCAATGGGATGCTGTACTCATCTCACCGTCATAACAGGAAATATGAACAAAGGTCCTTCAAACATGAGTGGCATGACTGTGCTCACCCCGCTGCCCCACCACAGGTAGAGAAACATCATTGCTGCCATGTGATGATCTCCCATGTGTCCTCTGAGAATCCACTCCTGGTTCCCAGGCTTCTGGCCATCTTCCCTTCTTTAACTCATCAGTCACTTCTCAGGAAATGCCTGGGAGATGGGGTCTGGGAGTGAGCATTCCTTCCTCTGTATTAATTCTGTCTGTTTGCTTTATGTGCATTGATTAACTCTTATTTTCTAAAATATATTTATTTATAATTCTTTTTTGAATTCTGTCACCTAATTTCTGTGGTTTTTGTAAATTCTGATATATGTTTTCATGTCTTGTATATAATTCTTAGTATTTTTTTAGCCAATTTTGAAGTAGTGTGTTGTTGATTTGATGTTCTGGCATATTTTCCTTGTCTCTGGGATCTTGATCTGCTTCTTTTTCTTGTAGTGACTTTGTAGGACTATTGATCCCCATGCTGCCCTCTTCCTCATTTGGAAGTAAATGTTGTTCTTCTGCAGTTTAATAGTTCAGATAGCCACCCTAATTTCACAAACCGCACTCTCTGTTGTTATCCTGTAGTATTAAAATGTGTAAATCTTCTTTCTGACCTTCCAGAGACCTTTGATTTTAGTGCTTCCCCTTTGCATAAGCCTAAACATCTGAACATAGAGTAAGTGTTTCTTCCAAAGACATTTCCCTACATCCTCTCCAACCCCATCTTTCTTAAATACTTTTTAAAAAAGATTTTATTTATTTATTTCAGAGAGAGAGATAGTGAGAGAGAGCATGAGTGAGGAGAAGGTCAGAGGGAGAAGCAGACTCCCCATGGAGCTGGGAGCCCAATGTGGGATTCAATCCTGGGACTCTGGGATCATAACCTGAGCCGAAGGCAGTCGTCCATCCAACTGAGCCACCCAGGCATCGCCCAACCCCATCTTTCACTGCCTCCCACCCTGAACGTTCTCAGGTTAGTTGTCCAGGACTGTTCACTTAGTCCTCCTCTGTCTGATTATACCATTCACCTTATTGTCACCTTATTATATGCATATGTATTATATGCATATCTTACGATGCATCTGTCTGCCTAAAATGCCATTTTTCTCTCTGTGCAGGGAGATCTCATTTCTTTGGCAAGATACACATAAAATAGTGTCTCCTTTGGAAAACTCCTCTTCTGCCTTCAGCAAGATTGTCCTTCTTATTTTTTTTTTAAGATTTTATTTATTTATTTGTCAGAAAGAGAGAGAGCACAAGCAGGGGGAGTGGGAGAGGGAGAAGCAGGCTCCCGCTGAGCAAGGAGCCCGATGCGGGGCTTGATCCCAGGACTCTGGGATCATGACCTGAGCTGAAGGCCGACGCTTAATGGCTGAGCCACCCAGGTGCCCCAGCTAGATTGTCCTCTTGTAGTAGCACGCTTCTGCTTCTATTACCACTCAGACTTCCTGGGATCTGTTAGGGTCCGTGATCAAAGGAACAAGACCGACACAAAGCAAAAGTCAAGCTTTATTTCGTGCCAAGAATCGAAAATCAAACCGACCAGTTGGGCCCGTCTCTTACAAGGAGGCGACTACGACCAGGACACTGACCTAGACGATGCCTCTTGCCCAACAATTCCCCTTGCCCTACAATTCCCCTTACCCAATGATGGCCACCCGGCAAGGCCGCTCCCCACTCCGCTACTCCTGACACAATACTCACGACACTCCGGTCTACCACTATGCTCCGGACGATGCTGCTCCTCACAACCCCAACGCTCCTGACGATATCACTACACCTCCCCTGCCTCACAGATAACCTTTATAGAGGTGGTTGAGCCCGGCCCACGCACAGGTGGCCAATGAGATTGCAACAGGCAGGGAGAACAGCACAGTCATGCTTGGTCAGCAATACGGGTGGCCAATTGAATTCCAACTCACCATAGCAAATATATGTGCACCCCACTGATTGGATGTCTCCATCTGGCCTGGTCCACCCCTATATCTGGGGTTTTCAAGTAAGTTCCTCTGGGAGGGGCAGGGTCAACCCAAACCCACAACAAAATGGCTCCCTCTGAGCAACCAGGTCCTTACAGGGTCAACAGTGGACTTTGTCATTTTTGAGCTTCATTTTGATTAGCTGTGTGAGTGTGGATGGGTTACCCCTTTGAGCCTCACTTTACTCACATGCAAAAGGGTTTAACAATGAACTACTCTCAGAGGCTTGAGGGAATATCAAGTAATGTAACGTTGGTGGTAAATTTTTGCTTTCTTGTGTTTTAAATTTTCCCCTTTGTAGATCATAACATTCTTAGGTCAGACGCTGTGTCCTCTCTTCCATCCCATTCAGATCCTTCTCTTTCTGTCCTTCTCATTCCCTCTCTTCTTCTGCTCTCTCTCACACATTTCCTGGAAACTTCAGCTAAGTGTCTCATGGTTAGGATGCAAAGAAGAGGGAGGCATGATCCTTTCTCTGAGAAGTAAATCCCAGAACTAAGCATCACAACAAACCCCCACCCCCCACAGGACACTAGAGAGTATGTAAGGCAATATGGTTGTTGAGGAACTGGGGTGACTTCTGAAGAAGTATGTGTGGGAGCCCGAGACAGACACGCATCTGGTCTGAGTGGAAATTGGGCAGACAAAGAAGAGGGACATTCAGGAATGGACAGAGACAGCAAGATGCATACTCTGTCTGCCATTTGCCAAAGCTAGGAGCAGAGAACACGGAGAGCTGGAGGACACGGGTGGAGGTGGAATCTGGCCCATCGTGAGAGCCTTGGATGCCATTGCTAAAACATTTGGATTATTTTGTTTTTAAATAGCCAGGTAAAGGAACATAAGCAATATAGCCAGTTTTTCCACTTAGCTCTAGCTCTCCTGCTTCTCTATAGAGGACTATCGGGGAGAGACAGAGACAGAGGACTAGGCAACTCGGCATTCAGAAAAGAACTTCAACAGCATTTCCCAAAGAGGGAAGATAAGGATTTGGACTGAGTTGTAGCAGGAGGGTGTTTACTGAATACATGAGGCATTAAATCAGTCATTAGTGCTGGGCTTAGCGGGCTCCTTCCTCCTCAAGAGCATGCCTTTCTCTTTTATGTGTCCCTTTCATCCTTTGGATTAATGCCACTGAAGTGTCTCCTCCCTCACGCCACAAGTGATGATGTAATTTCTTGCCCAAGCTCAAACTTCAGTCTCTTCATTATAATTGTGTTTTTATCTCTTTGGTTCCAACCATTTATGCAAGGGCTCCAAAGAATGGTTTGTTCTGCTTTCTGGTTTTATGTCTTTTTATTATACCACAGTGCAGACTTAAAAACCCCTAGTCTTTAACATTTCCAAAACAATCTGCAAATATTAGCTAACCCGATTTGCACCTCAGCCCCAGGAGGTTGGGTCAGTGTGATTATTTCTGCTTTATACATGGGAGCACTGGATGGGGAAGGTTAGGGAATTTGCCTGAGTTTGCAAAATAAAGCTGAAACTAAATGCATCATTCACAGGAGGACCATTCCTGACTGATCACAGTCCTATTTTTGAGAAGCAACTGGGGGAAGAGAGGAGAATGGAGGTGGTTTAGGGGAAATCTGAGGTCAGCTTCATCACTTTGGCAAGAGACTCCGTGGACACCAGCTGGCTTCTGTACTGGATGCAATTATCTCTTTATATACCCTCCCCACCGCCCCGTGCTTCACTGGGTGCTCCTTGAGGGCAAGAACAGGCATGTACTGACCTTTACCATTAGCACAGTATGTGTTTGGGAATAATATAGGCGTCTGAAATACAGAAGGTTTCAGAAAAGTGTAGATTTCTTCTTCTAAACTGGAGCATAGGGGCACCTGGGTGGCTCAGTGGATTAAGCCGCTGCCTTCGGCTCGGGTCATGATCTCAGGGTCCTGGGATCAAGTCCCCCATCGGGTTCTCTGCTCAGCAGAGAGCTTCCCTCTCTCTCTCTCTCTGGCTGCCTCTCTGTCTACTTGTGATTTCTCTCTGTCAAATAAATAAATCTTTAAACTAGAGCATAATAAGTATCATTAAAGACATTTGTGTCATTTCTACTCATTTGTGGGCTCTGGAGTCAGCCTAATCCACATCTTGGATACACGCACGCCTGGCAATCTTGGACAGATCACTCAGCCTTACTAACCTTATTTTCCTCATATGTGAAACAAAAGAAAACAATGGACAACAATAATAATACTTCTTCACAGAGTTGATATGAGAACAAAAGAGACATGAAGTAAGCACTCTCCTGCCTTCCATCTTGAACACATGTGCCCACAAAAGTATCAATATTTTATATCCCCTCACCAGCCAAGTACAGAGTTATCAAATGTTGAATGCAAAATACATATGCTTCAGGAAACTTACTGCCTCTATCTGAAGGTTAGAATTAGCTGAGTCTTAGTTATGCTAAGGTCAACTGTATGGTCAGCTTCACAGGAGTAAGCCCGATGGTTTTAATCAGTGGAATTCTTCTGTGTAAATACTAAATCATACGTGGAATTTAAGAAACAAAACAGCGGACCACAGGGGAAGGAAGGGAAAATAAAACAAGATGAAATAAATCAGAGAGGGAGACAAACTCTAAGAGACTCTTAATGATGGGAAACAAACAGGGCTGCTGGAGGGGGAGGGGTGGGGGGTGGGGGGCATGGGTAACTGGGTGATGGGCAGGAAGGAAGGCACAGGATGTAATGAGCACTGGGTGTTGTAGGCAACCGATGAATTACCAAACTCTACCTCTGAAACTAATGATACACTATATGCTAATTAATTGAATTAAATAAAATAAGATATAAACAAGTACTAAACACTTTCGTTGAACAATTGCCTTTTGTTGCCAGAGAAATTATGAGAATAAGATTTGCCTAATGCAAACATTAGGAGAGCTGCAAGTAGGTACTTGCATGAAAGGTAGGTACCTCACACGGGACTCTGCAAACTTGGATGCTTATTAAATGTTTACTGACTATGAGGATAATTTGTTTGGCTCTGGTTTTCACTAAAGCCACTAAGAATAATATGAGATTTAAAAAATTCTCATTATTTGATATGGTGAGGGTAACTTTTACATCATATTCCTACTTATTGAAATCTGAAGATAGAGTGAATTCTATATACTGACAGATGTACAAGTTAGTACAGCGATTTGAAGATTACTTTCATTACATCAAAAGCCAATTGTACATATTCTTTTATTCTCAAATATGTTCTCTATTTTGAAATCTACAGGATTAAAAATGTCATGTTGATTTTCAAATTCACCAGATGTGGAATACACTATCTTGTTTCTAATTTAATTTTGTTGTTATTGTTATTTTCTTGTGGCATGATCTCCCCTAAAGTGCCATATGGTATTACCTGATGGGTTTCTAAAGAGACCTAGAATTTGGTTCAAGTATATTTTGAGACACCTGTAACACTCCTTAGAGAATGGAGAAGACCATGCTGTAGCATAACCAGAACTGTAAATCACTCACATTGGAGCTTTGCCAATGAATGAGAAAAAAATGAAGTAGGAAGTACAGAACAAGGTATATTCCTAGTACCTATATTCTAGGCTATCACTTTGATAATTTCAGCTCAGGATTCCAATGCATCAGGACAAATATCAAGAAGGCAAAAGAGATATAGTTTTAAAGGAAACATCAATAGTGTGTTTCCCAGAAGTATATTATGCATGCAGTATGCAAATTTCTTCTTGAATTTCTTGCTGAAACAGGAACACAGAACAGCAAAGGCCATGTGAACAAGGCACATTCTGTGGATTGCCTCATCCTTAAATAAGAAGGAGAAAAAGAAAGCTGAACATGTAGCAGAGAACACTGAAATCTTTGCTAACAGGGTCATTTATGTGGGCGTGTTATACTGAAATTACAAGGCTTCTTACATCCTAAATTTGAGTACATGAGAAGATTTTTCATTGGATGGGAGAAAGCCTTTTTCTCAGATGATTTCATTCCATTTTGGTTTTGAGAAATAAGAGGGAAGCTCATGAAATTTTTCGAGTTGCTTGTATTTTGGAAGTATGCTGACACCAGAGAGCCTTGTTTTGGCTACATGTTTTGACCATGATATTACAATCCAAATAAGCAGACTTCCCATAAGTAATACCAAATGTATAAAAGAAAATTCATTCTTTCTTATTCCATCTATTTATAGTCTAAAGGTTCCGACTATAATATATACATTTTTTTCTCTCGGCTTCTATTATTAACTTGTACATACCTCTATTGTGCCAAACACATTTTAATTACATTTTCTGCTTGATGAATTTCCAATTCCCTGTCTTTTATTCTAGGTAACCCCCAACTTGGAAGAGGGACTGAATAATGGAAGAATCACAAAGGTTTAGTAAATTGGGGAGAAGGGAAATAAAAATGGGATGATTTCTCTAAACATCTAAAACCTTACTCTTCATTGATTATCCCTGAAACAATTGGTGTTTTAACTGGACCCCCAAAGACAATACTGGTTTTTAGAGGGAATCAATCCAAAGCCTTAGCACATTAATTTGATTTAAACTTTGATTTTGTTCCTTAGGAAAGAAGAGGCCATGTTCTTTCCAGCTCAGTTAGATTAAAATGGCACAGTTGCCCTTCTGTATGCCTCTGACTGGCCCTGATTGAATTCTATAATGGAAGTGGATTGTGGGTCTGAGCCATAAGCCAGATTCTGTGCTATCCTCTACTGACATGGAGCTGAATAAGACATGGCCCTTGATACTGAGACCCTATAGTTTAGTTGAGAAACAGCTTTCCTTGCAGGAAGGTGTTTATGAAACACAAGATATCTCACTTCTATACTGTGCTCTTCATCAACCTCTTCCTGCCTCATCTATGTGGTGAAATAGAGTTATAACAGCACCCAAAGGGTCCTTAGCCAAGGGGAAGAGGGGGAGACTTCTGATGATGGAATGTTCCACTACCTCAGCCACCTACTTCGTGACAATTCATCACGGTGTTAAAATTTAAATTTGTCTTTGCCTTCTGTTTTGAGGCTGGCAGGGCTCAAGGGCCTAGAAGGAATTAGGAGGGATATATTCCTAATGATGGCTATTCAAGGTACTTGTAGACCTGGAAACTGGGGCTCTTCCTCTAGGACCCCAAACTCTGACATGCCCCATTCCCTCCTTCAACAGCTGTGCCACACTCCACAGGGCATGGAGTCCATGGCAATACAGGAGGCACTGTGTACCTACTGAGACCTAGTTCTTTCTTTTAAACCACTGTCGGGAGACTCAGGATTCTGAAATCTTTAACAGTTTCCTGCCCACTGCCAGGCCTACATGAGTCATTTTCTAATAGTCTTTCCTTCCAAAGATGAACGCTCCCACAGGTATATAGACTTTTCAGCTTCAGGAGTAGGAAAAAGTATGTGGTTTCAGGGATGGAGTGCTGTGACTGGGGCTCAGGTTGCATGGATAGGTAGCTTGTCAACAGGTGTGCCCACAGAGCCCCTCTGGAGATAGGGCGGTGGCATGCGTCAGGGAGAAGGCACTAGGCTAAAGCCTCCCTTGGAAATCTTGCTCCCTGCCCTGTGAGTGTGAGGGCTGGGCCTGAGGCTGTGATCCAGCTTACACAAGAGAGGGACAAATGAAGGTCATGAAAGCTGCATGGAGTAAGGCCCACAACACTGGTAATAACAACAGCTGGCGCTCATATATCAGCTTGCTGTGGATCAAGCTCTCTGTTCTAAGCCCATTATAGGTATGATCCCATCTAACCCTTACCATTCAGTCACACAGACTCTGCTGAGCATGAAGCCCCATTGGTTGTACAAATCACAGCATAATTTTGAGTTCTACAATGTAACCAATTAGGGTACTATTAAACACCCCGTTTTACAAATGAAGATACCAGGTCAAACAGATAAAGTCACTCACCCACAGACTCCCAGTAAGATTTGTTCCCAGGTCATCTGCCTACAAGTCTATGTTAAACCCTTTCACTGCTCTGCCCAGTGGGCATACATGCAGAAGACCACTCTGGGAATAGGTGTGTCCTTCTCCATTCGCTACCTTCCACATCATGTCTTCAGGGCCTGTGACTTAGGTGTCAAGATCTAGAATTGGAGAAGTGAAGGGACTCACTGGAAGAAGAATGCCTGTGTTATCTCTGGCTGAAAACCCTCAGTGGTTCCCTACTCTCTCAGATGAACGGGATCCCAACCACTTAAGCTGACTCACCAGCCCTTCTAACACAGGATGCTGGGCTTCACTTTGGGATATTCAGCCCATTCCTTGTCAGCATCCTAGGCCGCTGTGCTCCAGTCTTTTCTGCTGCTTCCACTCCTTCTTATCAGGGTCTGCTCACGGTTCCTCTCCCTCCCACCCACCCTCACCCCTCCAGTTAAATCCCACTCATTATCCAGTTTTCCATTCCATGTTGCTTTCCTCCAAGGGCCGACCTCCAACACTGCCCTTGTACTATGTATTACCCCTGTAATATTTCACCCTGTGGCACATATCCAACCTGGTTGGATGAAAATCAGCGGAGGGATTTGCATGTGTGGTTTTCCACTGAGTCCTATCACCTGTGTCCATATGAAAATCAGCGGAGGGATTGCATGTGTGGTTTTCCACTGAGTCCTCCAGAGCACAGCACAGAGCCTGCAAAATTCAGAGTTGAACCAAAAAACCCCCAAACACAAGTTATTTAGTGCATGAGTTAATAAAATCTCAACAGCTTTCAAATCATTAACTGTAATTTTAAGAATAATTAGCATCGTGTGTTTCTATTTCTTTCTACTTCTCATGCCAATTTACAATGGTACATAGTATGGTGACAATAAGAAGGAGGAAAATTAGTAGGAAAATGTGACTGCCTCTCTACATTTAGATGATAGAAAGTATAGAACTTAAAAATTCAGAATTGGATTTAACAAATTCCAACATGTTTGGATTTTTTTTTTTTTTTTTTTTTGGAAACCATATGCTTATCACCATATTTTTCCTGCCTTTCTCTCCCATTTTCTATTTTAATTTTAACAGGCACATGCAGTTCACATCCAATTTTAAGTGTGGGCACAAGAAATTCAACACTTTTTTTTTAACAATCAAATGTAAAAGAAATTAAGTTTATTGCATCCACCAACTTCTAGCATAAAACGCATGACATATCCATGAGACACCACCAAAAGGAAGAACAACAACAACAACAAAAAAAAAAAAAAGAAAGAAAGAAAGAAAGAAAAGAAAACACACACTGTTTGGGTAGGACTGAATGTGACTAGAACAAAATCAGCTCCAACTTTTTGAGAAAAGTTCCCTAAATAACTCTAACTTCATTTCCAGTTTATAATGAGCATGGAGTGAAATTACATGCAATACTAAAGAAGGTGGATGGAAACTGTGCCAAAAATGTAAAAGTGTTTCTAAATATTTACATTTGCTTAGAGTTTCCCAAAGAAATCATTGATTTAAGGATTAGTAAATGAATGAACACTTTTAATAACAATGCAGTAACAACACAAAGACAAACAATTCTAGAGACAGCTGCCTCCATTCTGAAAAGCATGTGGTGTGTACACATTTGGCTTCAAGGATAAAAGGAAATTCTTAGTGAAAAAAAAAACAGGAAAAAAAGAGCAGCAAGATGTGGGGACTGGTGGAGGGAATAGAAAGTGGAAGGTTGACAAACCTTTCTGTAATTGTGATACCACAAAATAGGAGGGTCTTGGGAGCCATTGTCCACCTAAACCCAAGGTTGGGTAATCCCTCTCTCATTTCTCTATAAAATTTGTGCATAACATTTTAAAACTCTAAAAATTACTCTCAAACATGTAATAAACAAGCCAGACTGCTGTTATTTATTTCCTAAGTGTGCTGTGCTATGAGGAAATTATTATGGAGAATAATAAAAGTTAACAAAAACATGGCAGAAGGAAGGGCAATGTAATAGGGTGGGAGCCCACACCCAGATGAATAGGGCTATTTGGCCATCTGTAAAGGGGGGCGGTCTGGAGGCATGAATCTGTATGATCCTGTTCAGATTCACTTATCTTTAAATAAGCTTTGAATGAGTGCCTCCTGGTGGAACACACATGTTCTGGGCACTGATACACAGTCCAGGCACTAGTGGCAAGAAGATAACCCATAATAATAAGAAAGTAAGCAATAAATAAAAATATAATTTAAGATGGGCATTAATATTTATAATAAAAATACAATATGGTCATGTGGTAGAGAGTGACTTTAGGTAGGAAGAGGGTGGTTTGATAAGAGAAATCTCAATGGAGAGTAACATTTGAACAATAACTGCATGTTAACTGAGAGGCAGGTATATTGGAATCTTCAGGAAGAATACTGTAAAAAAAAGACAGAGTGTTATATGAAAGAGGCTATGAGACCAGAAAGAGCTAAAATTTTTCAACAAAGGGAAAAGACAGACAGACAAATACAGCAGGATTCCAGTTATACGAGGTATCTAAAGTAGTCAAACTCATAGAAGCAGAGAACAGAATGTAGGTTGCCAGGAGCCAGGGGAGAGAGGGACATGCAGAACTGCTTTTCAATTTATCTAAAGTTTCTGTTATGCAAGATGAATTCAAGTTCTAGAGCTCTGCGGTAGGACATGGTACCTGTAGTTAACAATACAGTATTTTGCACTCTAACATATGTTAATAGGATAGTTCTCATGTTACATGTCCTTACCAAAACACACAAGCAGATACACACACACAAAGAGCACAAGAGAAGTTGTGGGTGTAACAGATATGTTTAGCACTTTGTTTCCAGGGATGATATCGTGAGTATATAATACATATGGAAAAACTAATCAAGAGGCATATATTGAATCTGAGCAATTACTTGCCTATCAATTATATCTCAAAAAGGAAGGAAGGAAGGACGGAAGGAAGGAAGGAAGGAAGGACGGGAGGAAGGAAGGAAGGAAGAGAGGGGAGGAGGAAGAAAGGAAAAGAAAAAAAAAGAAGAGAAAAGAAAAGGAAAGAAAAAAAAATCAATAGTATATAATGAATGGAGGAGAAAATGGTAGGAAGTAGGTCTGGCAAGATGCAAAGGACCATGCTGTGTAGATCCTTTCAAGTCAGGGTAAGTAAAATAGATTTACACTTCTTATTAGTAAGAGCCCCTGGAGGGTTTTGCATTGGCAAATATTAATTTGACTTAGGTTATTAAAATCCCACTCTGGCTGCTGTGTGGGAAATGGACTCTAGGGAGGCAAAAACAACAGCCGACAGGCCAGGGAAGGGACGATTTCAGCAGCCAGGTGGGGACCATGAATGGGGGTACAGACGAAGCACTGGAAATGGAGCCTCATCGTATGTGGGAGATATTGTGCCCATGGAGAAGACCAGAATTGTCCATAGACTGGAGGTGGAGGTAGATAATATAAGGGATCAGAGGTAAATACAAATCCATATGCAAACGCATTTGCTTGTGCAAGGGCATGCCTGAACATGCATGTGCAGTTTCTCCTCCCTCTGAATTAAAAGGATGAAATATAACCATCTAGGTTATTCAAGTGGAAGCATCTCAGTTAAAAGATTTTTCTCAGAACCAGCCTAAATAACTCATCTCTGCATTGACTCATCCTCAGTGTACATGAGTGGGTACCCTTATCCAGTGGGTAAGGGTATAACGGTGTTATCCAAGCTTTAGCTGTCATACCCAAGTACATCTGCCAAAATCCCATGATAACATCTTTAAAGAGCCACCATTCACCAACCCAGACATGAAGAGCTAAGAGGCTTAGTTCCCAAGAAATAATAAGCTACCACAAATTATTGTATAAGGGTATTGTGTGTGGAGATATTCGTTTAGGATAGTAATTCTGAACAGGGTGTGCAGAAAGAATCTGAGATAGGAGACAAAGGGAAGAAGATTGGTTTGAAGTTTTCAGAACAAAGAGATGAGATAGTGATACGAGACATCTGGGTTGCCATGGGAATCGAGGAAATTAAATGAATATAAAGGTCCCAAACAAATATTAGTTAAGTACATACTATGCATGAAGCATTCAGCTAAGCACAAAACCTCTTTAGGGATGGATTTCAGATCCACTGAAATGGAGACTGGGAGGTTAAGCAGCTTTCTCCAAGTCACACAGGAGGAGTGGGTAGAACCAGGCTCCCCATGGATCTATGGAGGTAAGCCTACGCTTGTCTTACTGTACAACACTGTCTCCTGGTGGAGTCTTCTACCTTCCACATCAAATCCACTCACATTCTCTTGGTGATTGATTCTGTCTTCATTCACTCAACTCTGCCATTGGCATGGCCCTAATTCAGATCCCCATCATCTCTCACCTGGTACAGTAACTTATGACTTCATTTCCTAAAAGTGAGAAAACCCAGGTTTAAACAATGAAGGTGGGTTTCAATATTTCAAACGTGAACATATGTGGCTTTGTTTGTGCTTTCTATGTTGTTTAGTGCAGCCATCACACAAGGGAGACATAATTACTTAAAGGTATATTTTGTGTATGACTAGGTTGGAAACTGGTAGCATTTTTGTATATACAAGCCAAGAATGCAACTGTCCAATTAAACATTTATATTATATGTATAATATAATATAATATGTGTAATATAATATATAGGCAGAAACAGGAAACTCAGAAAGTGCCTGAAATTTTGTCAGACACACCACTAGCTTGTTCATATACTAAGAATTGTAGGAAACAATTAGTTGAACTTATTTGTAATCAGATCAATTACATCATACTGACGGTTTGCTAGTGTCTGTATACATTGTTTGTCTCATTGGTGGAAAAGCACTTGTAGCTGGCTTTAGGGAAGCTTTGGTCCCTGTGCTTCTCCAGAGAGTAGGGCGTTGACTTCCGTGGAGCTGTCTGGGAGAACGAGAGCTCTGAAGAATGTCAACGGATGAGAGCTCTGAAGAATGTCAATCCAAATAAATCTCTCTAATGCTAAGAAAATGAATGGATGAGTCATGTGGCTGACTCAGAGTTCCTTCAGTAATTGGGACACTCTCAAGTTTCCTGAAGTATTTTTCAAAGGTCCTGCCAAGCTTCCAATTCAGTCACTATCACACTTTATTTTCAAAGTGTCAGTTGGATGACACCTTCATTAAAACCATTATGACTTTAATACTGATGATCATTCCAGAAACCGACAGCTTCATGGCATTAGTAAAAGATGGACCATTGCTAATTTATATACATTGGTGTTCTATCAAAATGGAAGTCTGCCCAATCCATCGGCCACAGACCATTCCTGGCATCACCATTGCTAATTTATATACATTGGTGTTCTGTCAAAATGGAAGTCTGCCCAATCCATCGGCCACAGACCATTCCTGGCATCCAGTTCTCTGTCTTGAGCAATGCTATAACTAGTCAAGAGGCAGGACCTCAGATTCGCTTTGCTCTTTATCTTACCTTTTTCTTGCATGCATATTTATTCCTCTCTATTATTTCTCACTTGGAGAGATCTCTTAAATAATCCCCTTCTCCAATTACCTGCCCACTTACTTTGTAAGTAGGCATCAAACTCTGCCTAAGGAGACATGGTTCGCTCAGCTGCCCTATGTATTTTTAAAGTCATCTTTCAAAGTCATGATATTTACAAACACAAACAATGAAATAACTTAAAGGGATCCACAAATAGTAACAGCACAGGGTGTGCAAAAGTATGAGACAGGCTTTGAAATAGAGATACAGACACAAAATTAGAAGCACAAAAACACCCCAAAGTGTTTGCACATATGCACACATTTGTTATTTTTTTAGTGTTATCTATGATAAAGGGCATTAAGTCAAATCTGAGGAATGGTCTAGATTTATTAATAAAAAATGCTAGGAAAACTGATTAATTATTTGGAAAAATCTGGTACTTAATTCCGCTATCTACTAATGTAATTTCAAGTTTAAAATATTACCAATAAAATTGTAAAAGCACCATAAGGAAAATAAATAATTTTAACCACAGGATGGGAAATGCTTCTCTAAGAATAATACCATGGGGAAAATCGTAAAGATACATGTACATGGGATTGATAAAATAAAACCATAAAAGTATTGTACATAAAAGGACATAATAAAATATTCAAAACCAACAGATTAAGAAAAATATATTTCCAACACATAGGAAAGATATAGAGTTGATATTTTTATAGGGCTTTAGTGAATTAGAAAAGCAATATACCAATAATAAAATAGGCAAAGAAGGAATCCTCATTCAATTTCCCCCTCTCATACACACATATACACCACACAGAGACACACACACACAATTAAAACGTAGTGGCTCAAAAGCTTATAATAAAAGTAATAAAAACAGTTCTCAATTTAACTAGCAAAAGTAAATATATCTTTCCTTTGAAAAATTAGTTATTTTCATTGCATAACTAATTGGCAGGATTTTAAAAAATATATAACTAGTGTTGATTCAGAATTTATGTTCTTATCCCTATTAAATTAAAATACCACATAAAGCAGATTTATTAAGAAAATTCCAAATTAAAAAATTTCCACCTTACTGTTTTCTCTAGACCTTCCCTGCTTCTTAGGGCCACTATCTTTGTTGTCCCTACAGAATACACTTGACCCTTGAACAATGCGAGGATTTAGGCCACCAACCCCATTGTGCAGCTGAAAATCCTTATTTAACTTTGACTCACCCCAAACTTCACCACTAATTGTCTATTGTTAACTGAAATCGTTACAGATAATATAAAGAGCCAATGAAGACATATTTTGTATATGCTTCATATACTGAATTCTTATAATAAAGTAAGCTAGAGGAGGAAATGTTATTAAAGAAAGTCATAAGGAGCACAGACCAAAATCCCTGATGAACATGGATGTAAAATTTCTCACCAAGATATTAGCCAACAACATCCAAAAGTACATTAAAAGGATTATTCATCATGACCAAGTGGGATTTATTCCTGAGCGGCAAATTTGGTCAACATCGGCAAATCAATCAATGTGATACACTACATTAATAAAAGAAAGGACAAGAAAACTATATGATCCTCTCAATAGATGCAGAAAAAGCATTTGACAAAGTACAGCATCCTTTCTTGATTAAAACGCTTCACAGTGTAGGGATAGAAGAAACATACATCAATATCATAAAGGCCATCAATGAAAAGTCCATGGTGAATATCATTCTCAATGGGGAAAAACTGAAAACTTTTTCCCTAAGGTCAGGAACATGATAGGGATGTCCACTCTCACCACTTTTATTCAGCCTCGTATTAGAAGTCATAACCTCAGCAATCAGACAACAAAAAGAAATAAAACACATCTAAATCAGCAAAGAGAAGTCAAATTCTCACTCTTCACAGAATACATGATCTCTATGTGGAAAACCCAAAAGACTCCACCCCAAAATTCCTAGTACTCATATAGGAATTTAGCAAAGTGGTAGGACATAAAATCAAAGTACAGAAATCAACTGCATTTCTAAACATTAGCAATGAGACAGAAGGAAGAGAAATTAAGGAATCAATCCTATTTATAACTATAACAAAAACCATAAGATATCTAGGAATAAACCTAACCAAAGAGGCAAAGGAACTGTACTCTGAGGACTGTAGAACACTCATGAAAGAAATTGAAAAAGGCACAAATAAATGTTATAATTTTCTGTGCTCATTGACTGGAAAAACAAATATTGTTAAAATGTCTATGCTACCTAGAGAAATCTATACATTTAGTGCAATTCTTATCAAAATACCATCATTTTTTTTCACAGAGCTGGAACAAATAATCCTAAAGTTTGTTTGGAACCAAAGAAGACCCTGAATAGCCACAGGAATGGTGAAAAAGAAAACAAAAGCTGGTGACATCACAATTCCAGACTTCAAGTTATATTACAAAACTGTAGTCATCAAGACAGTATGGTACTGGCAAAAGAACAGACACACAGATCAATGGAACAGAACAGAGGATCCGGAAATGGACCCTCAACTCAATGGTCAACTAATCATTGACAAAGCAAGAAAGAATATCCAGTGGAAAAAAGACAGTCTCTTCAAAAATTTATGTTGGCAAAATTGGACAATGACGTGCAAAATAAAGAGATTGGACCATTTTCTTACACCATACATAAAAATAGATTCAAAAGGGATGAAAGACCTAAATGTGAGACAGGAATCCATCAAAATCCAAGAGGAGAACACAATCAGCAACCTCTGTGACCTCAGTCACAACAACTTCTTGACAGACATTATCTTCAAAGTCAAGGGAAACAAAGGCAGAATGAATTATTAAGATGTCATTAAGACAAAAGGTTTTGCACAGCAAAGGAAACAGTTGACAAAACCAAAAGATGACTGACAGAATGGGGGAAGATATTTGCAAATAGGCTAGATATCTAGATAAAGAGCTAGTATCCAAAATCTATATAGAACTTATCAAACTCAACACCCAAAGAACAAATAACCCAATCAGGAAATGGGCAGAACACATGAACAGAAATTTCTTCAAAGACATACAGATGGACAACAGACACATGAAAAAATGTTCAATATCACTAGCATCAGGGAAATACAAACATCAAAATCACCATGAGGTAACACCTCACATGGGTCAGAATGGGTAAAATTAACAACTCGGGTGTTGGTGAGAATGTGGAGAAAGAGGAATATTCTTACACTGTTGGTATGAATATAAGCTAGTATAATCACTCTGGAAAATAATATGGAGGTCCTCAAAAAGTTGAAAATAGAGCTGCTCTGTGACCCAGCAATTGCACTACTAAACATTTACCCCAAAGATACAAATGTAATGATCTGAAGGGGCAACTGCACCCCAATGTTTAGAGTAGCAATCTCCACAATAGCCAAACTATGGAAAGGACCTAGATATCCAACAGATGAATGGATAAAGAAGATGTGAAATACACACACACACACACACACACACACACACACACGTGCACGCACACACAGGTGAATATTACTCAGCCATCAAAAGAAATAAAATCTTGCCATTTGCAATAATGTGGGTGGAACTAGAGGGTATTGTGCTAAGCGATGTAAGACAATTATATGACTTTACTCATCTGTGGAATTTAGAAACAAAACAGAGGCGATAGGGGAAGAAAGGGAAAAATAAAAGAAGACAAAACCAGAGAAGGAGACCAACCATAAGAGACTCTTAATCATATGGAACAAATTGAGGGTTTTTAGAGGGGAGGGGGTGGGGGTTGGGGTAACTGGGTGATGGACATTAAGGAAAGCACATGATATAATGAGCACTGGGTATTATATAAGATTGCTGAATCACTGAACTCTACCTCTGAAACTAAAAATACACTGTATGTTAATTAATTGAATTACAGTAGAAAGAAAGAAAGAAAGAAAGAAAGAAAGAAAGAAAGAAAGAAAGAAAGAAAGAAAGAAAAGAGAGCGGGAGGGAGAGAGTGATGAAGAAAGAAAAAAAAGAAGAAAGGGAGGGAGGGAGGAAGGAAGGAACAAAGTATGGATGGAAGGAAGGAATAGAAAGAAAGAAAGTCATAAGGAAGAGAAAAAAATATTTACAACACTATACTGAGTTTATCAAAAAAGATCCACATATAAGTGGGCCCACCCATTTCAAATCCATATTGTTCAAGGGCCAACTGTCTGAAGTCAGCAAGCAGAATGTCTAGAGTTATGTTGATAGTCATCTGTGGAGCTGACAGTGTATGGTGATCCTTCCACTACATCTAGTGCTGCAGTGGCTCCAGAGCAGAACACCTGCCTCACCTAGGTTGTAGACCTGGGGCACTTGAGGGACTCCAATTTCCAGCTTTTCATCTTTCATTTCAGCATGTTTCTCCTTTCTCCCCATTCGAGTGCCTTAGTCATACCCCAACAAACTCCATGGGAGTGGAGTGTGAGACTGCCTGGGTCACTAGTGAATCCCCAGCAGAGAGCATGATGCCTGGCATGTGTTATGTGATCAAACAATGTATAGCTAGTTTTGGCCCTCCCTAAATATTTTTGCACATGGCTCAGGCTGAAAGATTGGAGGTCTTCTAAAGCAGATTCACAGAAGATCAAGGTTCCAGGGACGTGATAAAAGAAAAATGGTAGCCAATGCTTGGGTCCACCTAGATGCTCCCTGTTGCTCATGCCTGGGTGAATTCATTAAGAAAAACATCCAAAGATGGTTAGTCTTTTTTCCAAAGCCAGAAAGGCTCAAATTAGAAAAGAGTGTGGCAGCCTCATGATGAAACACTGTGAGTGGGCCGTCCCAGCACTGCCTTTGTTGTTGTTAGAATGGAAATGCCTACGAGTTTCAAGGATTTGCACCTGCCATTCGCTCCATGAGACTCAGAAGACATGCATATATAACTGCTGTTAGAAGGTAAAATGACAAATGAAATAAAATACAAATGAGAAATTTTATCCCGTGCAGGACATTAGAGGGCTTCATTAAAAATTTCCTCCTTCTAATTCATATAAATGTTAACTAGCAATTGCACAGGGAATGTGTCTTGACCAGGGTCACAAAGAAAATTGGTGTATATAACAAACAAACAAAAAATGAATCTGAAAAGGTGTCAGGCTGATGATAAATAATATTTATTTTCATTCCTCTCACCTTCCTTCTTTCTCCGCCCACCCCCCCAGTGAAGTCTCCATGATGAAGGGGAGGCTCACAAAAGTTACAGCCTCCTTAGGACTCATTGGTGGAGGCAGTGAAGGAGATGAGATGTTGACATAAGCGTTTCAAGTCATGAGCCTAGGAGCAGGATTTAAGAAGCTCTGGATTTCCTGGCCTTATTCACATCTAAGAGAAACTTAATCCGCAACCGTCCTAATACTCATGTATTCTTTCCAGATCTAATGTCACCCTTGGTCTTCTACAGTCTTCTGTCTATATTTCCTCACTTTTTAAACACACCATCCAGCCAGATGTGTCCTCTGTTTTGGAATGTTCCGTCCATTCCCTAGATGGTATACATTCTCTTCAATTTCTTCTATGATAATTGATGGCTATCAGTTGGCAAGGACCCAAGCACTGAGAAGGGTGATAAACTCTGGCTCTGACTATGTTGGAAGAAAGAGAATGGTACATAATCATCGAGGAGAGAGGGTAAGGAGTAAGCTCAAAGGATGGGTGATTATTGCTATCGCTCCTGGAAATAATTCCCCTAATCTTCCATGTTGAGTGGTTAATGTATTTTATTTTATTTTTTATTTTTAAAATATTTTATTTATTTATTTATTTATTTATTTATTTGAGAGAGAGAAAGAGAGACTGCACACAGAAAGAGAAGTGAACTCCCCACTGTGCAGGGAGCCTGATGCAGACCTCAGTTTGAAGACCCTGGGATCATGACCTGAGCTGAAGGCAGAAGGTTAACCTACTTGCCCCTAATGTATTTTTAAATGTATTTTTAAAGGGGGGGGGGGACTTGGGAGAAGAGTGTGTAATGTATCACTATTGAGAAGTGTTTCCTTTACATTCATGTCTCTGGTCGAATCTATTTAACTTTTAGGAAACTAGATCAGCAGTTTTTTTCCTATGTTGCCTGCTGCATGTGGCTTCAGAATGAAGAGAAGACCAGTTTTCTACATCCAAAGGACCACAACTACTTAAAAACTAGCTAGAATTTGAAGGCAAAATTAATTAAAATGTGCAGCAAAATATTATGACTTTTCTTTATTGTACTCTTTTAAAAAAAATAAGTTGTTTGGGGATAAGAAAGTACATGCCATGCAGTTTTATTTATCTCTCTGTACGTCTGTCTCTATCTTACCTCCCACTCAAAATAAAAAAAATCCCTTATAGTAGTTCAGTAATAGTCAATGATTTTTAAACTCTCCCATCTTGAAAAAAATATAATGTTAGCCTTCTTTATCTCTTGCAAGTTTCCTTCCCTGAAAGATTGTATTTGATTGGTCTATAAATGGTGGGTCTGATTCCAAGTCAGTTCCTTAAACCTGGCTGTGCTGACCTATAAACCTCTCTCACTTTGATTTCTTCAGTTGCTAAGCGGTAAGAGTGTGTATCACAGGCTTGTTTTGTGGAATGTTTTAAAGGCAACATATGGAAAATAGTTATCAACCCATGCGGCTCTAAGGAGATGATCAAACAAGTGATACAAAAAGCAACCCTATCAGTACCAGCTGCCTTAATGGGATCAGGATCTCCCAAAAGAGCGTTCAGGAGCATCCTGTATCAATTCAAGGTTCACAAAGATTCCACGTCACTTTCTACACTTACAAAACCAGACTCTATGGATGGCAAAGCCCAAGAATCTGCATTTTAACAAGGTCTGCAGGTGTTTGTTATGTATGCAAAATTTTAAGCAGATGTATAACTTTCTACAACAATCCAGACTTCATACAATTCTAATTGCTTAACTTGGCATGATTTGTTAAATATGAATTCATAACTTAGGCATTTCAAAACCTTTTTAAACTTTCCTTAAATGAATATTAAATATAATGTTATAGGAAGGCTGAGGAAAATGAAACAACTAGCTCAGCTGGGAAAGGCTGCCAAAGATTTTTTGTCCTCAATTATCACAAACATGTTATCAAGGAAACCCATAGCAATGAAGCAATTTTACAGAAAAACTAATGGAAAACATGCTAATTATCTAGATTGTTCAGGTGAAAGGTTTCTTTCTTTCTTTCTTTTTTTCTTTCCTCCATTAACTGATTTGTTGGCAGAAATCTCAACTTCGGTTTGTCACATGATGTTAAATATGAAAATTCTGTCTGGGCTAGTCTCCACATGAGACAGTAGACAAGATGCATTTTGTTTTTCAAATGATGTTCTGGGGTGCCTGGGTGGCTCAGTTGGCTAAGTTGGTGCCTGGGTGGCTGAGTCAGCTAAGTCGGTTAAACGGCTGCCTTTGGCTTGGGTCATGATCCTGGGGTCCTGGAATAGAGCCCTGCATGGGGATCCTTGCTCATGAGGGAGCCTGCTTCTCTTTCTTCCTCTGCTTGTAGCTCCCTCTTCTTGTGCACTCTCTCTATGTATCTTTTGCCATCTCTCTCTCTGTCAAATAAACAAGCAAAAAAAAATTTTTTTTTTTTTTAATGATGTTCCTGAGCACTGATTAGATGCCCTTACATAAATCTCCCACAGTGAAAGAGTTTTGTTGGGAACTGGGTATTAGATATGGGTTTTGAAGAATTATTCTAGGCAGAAAGTCATGATGTGTGACTGTGGCCCACTCACCGTGGGAAGAGGTGCCTCCTTCCTCCCTTGATAAGTTCAAGAGGCCACTGTGTGCATTCTGCACACCGGTGGCCCAGGAACACTGGTATCTGAGTGACACTGGAGAAAACCTACAACAAAGTAGCTGAGTGGAGTAGCACTGGAAAGAGCTGGGCTTTGGAATAAAGCTTATTACCAAAATCTTAAAGCCAGAAGGTATCACAAGTATTCTAACCTGAACCAGAGAAACTCTTTTCAAGAGGGCCCTGAACAGAGGTGAGACAAGCAGTGAAGCCAAAGGTAACCCTGTGTGCCTTGGGTTGCAGGGGAGTGTACACAGCCATCCTCAGTAAGAGTGCCTACTACTGTCAGCAGAGGGATGGGGCAGCCCAGCCAAGTTCATCTGAGCACTGGGGTTATCCAAACTCTGCACATGCATGGTGTCAGCAAATTCTAAACACCATGTGGTTCTAGACCTAACGTACAGGTCCTCCGATCTCCTCTCTCTTTCCCTACTTTTACTCTGGAGGGATCTGAACTAATCTCCTACTGCTGGCATAGCATTTACCACAAAAGTAGTGGCTTAAATCTGTGCACATTTGTGATCTCACCATTCTGGAGGTCACAAGTTGGGAATGGGCTTCACTGCACTGAAATCAGGTGTTGTTGAGTTCAGAGGCTCCTGGGGAGAATCCATTTCCTTGCCCTTTTCTGGTAATAGAGGCCACCACTTCTCTTGCTCCCTCATATCCACCTTAAAAGCAAGCTACATCAATCTTTCCTGACTGCCTTACCCCTGGTTCCTCCTCTGCCACCTGCCTCTTCCACTTTGAAGGACCCATGTGATTACATGGGGTTCACCCTGATAATTCAGGATAATCTTCCAACCTTAAGGCAGAGTGGTTAACAGTTTTAATTCTCCTGTGTCCTATGACCTGACAAAGTATTCATGGTTTCTGGGGATCAGGACAGAGACTTCTTTAAGGTCCATGATTCTACCTACCATAGGATCAAACACTGCAGTAACCAAAACGAGCGATAAGAAGTCAAAATTCTGGCTTAGGGGGTGAAGGATATGACAACCATACTGGCTGTCTTCGCCCTGGAAGCAGAGATGTGAGTGAAGGTGGGTCGAGAGAAGGATTCAGTATGAACTGTATTCTGAATGCTGGGGATTACACGGCCCCCGTATTGTAATTTGTGAGTTTTGTACCTTAAAATTACTTTGAAGGTTTTTTTTTTTAATTTAATTTTATTTTGTCAGTTTTCCAAGATTCATTGTTTATGCACCACACCCAGTGCTCCATGCAATACATGCCCTCCTTAATACCCACCACCAAGCTCACCCCTCCCCCAACCCCCTCCCCTCCAAAACCCTTAGTTTGTTTCTCAAATCTGCAGTCTCTCATGGTTCTTCTCCCTCTCTGATTTCCCCCACTTCACTTTTCCTTTTCTTCTCCTAATGTCCTCCATGTTATTCCTTATGTGCCGAAAGTAAGCGAAACCATATAATTGACTCTCTCTGCTTGACTTATTTCACTTAGCATAATCTCCTCCAGTCCCATTGTCCATGTTGATACAAAAGTTGAGTATTCATCCTTTCTGATGGAGGTATAATATTCCATTGTATATATATATGGATCATATCTTCTTTATCCATTTGTCTGTTGAAGGGCATCTTCGATCTTTCCACAGTTTGGCAACTGTGGCCATTGTTGCTATGAACACTGGGGTACAGATGGCCCTTTTTTTCACTACATCTGTATCTTTGGGACAAATAACCAGTAGTGCAATTACAGGGCCATAGGGTAGCTCTATTTTTTTTTCTCTTTTGGGTAGCTCTATTTTTAATTTCTTAAGGAATCTCCACACTGTTCTCCAAAAAGGCTGTACCAACTTGCATTCCTACTAATAGTGTAAGAGGGTTTCCCTTTCTCCACATCCTCTCCAACACTTGTTGTTTCTTATCTTGCTAATTTTGGTGATTCTGACTTGTATAAGGTGGAATTTTAATGTTGTTTTGATTTGAATCTCTCTGATGGCTAATGAGGATGAACATTTTTCAGGTGTCTGTTAGCCATTTTTGTATGTCTCCTTTGGAGAAGCGTCTGTTCATGTCTTCTGCCCATTTTTTGATGTGATTATCTCTTTTTTTGAGTTTTGAGTTTGAGGAGTTCTTTGTGGATCTTGGATATTAGCCCTCTTTCTGTACTGTCATTTGCAAATGTCTTCTCCCATTCTGTGGGTTGCCTCTTTGTTTTGTTGACTGTTTCCTGTGCTGTGCAGAAGCTTTTGATCTTGATGAAGTCCCAAAAGTTCATTTTCACTTTTGTTTCCTTTGCTTTTGGAGACTTGTCTTGAAAGAAGTTGCTGTGGCTGATGTTGAAGAGGTTACTGCCTATGTTCTCTTCTAAGATTTTGATAGATTCCTGTGTCACATTGAGGTCTTTCATCCATTTTGAGTTTATCTTTGTGTATGGTGTAAGAGAATGGTCGAGTTTCATTCTTCTATACGTAGCTGTCCAATTTTCCCAGCACCATTTATTGAAGAGACTGTCTTTTTTCCACTGTATATTTTTTCCTGCTTTGTCAAAGATTATTTGACCATAGAGTTGAGGATCCATATCTGGGCTCTCTACTCTGTTCACTGGTCTATTTGTCTGTTTTGTACTGGAGAATCAACAACAAATTGAAAGCATAGATTGCTCTGGCAGTATAGGCATTTTAACAGTGTTTTTCTTCTGACCCATGAGCATGGAATGCTCTTCCATCTTTTTAAGTCTTCTTCCATTTCTTTTAGGAGTGTTCTGTAGTTCCTTGAGTACAGATCCTTTACCTCTTTGGTTAGATTTATTCCCAGGTATCTTAGAGTTCTTGGTGCTATCGTAAATAGAATCAACTCTCTAATTTCCCTTTCTATATTTTCATTTTTAATGTGTAAGAAAGCAACTGATTTCTGTACTTTGATTTTGTATCCTGCCACATTACTGAGCAGAGGTGATTAAAGAAACAGAGAAACTATAAAGCTGACCAAATTTTCATTAGGGTCAGTTGAAGAATTAAATTCATTAGCAAATATAAAGGTAAAACAAGAGACCAAAGTAATGAAATCTTACAATTGGACCTATGGCTTCTGTTTGTCTTTAACAGTTTCATGTGTATTCCCTGTGCCTCCAGACAGATAAAGTAAAACAAGACCCTGTTTGAATTATAAAGACCCGTTTCTATGCTCCAGTTTGCAAACTTACAGTGTGCAGTTGCTGGTTACGTTTTGTCTGGGAACATACAACGTTTATTTATTTTTTATAGTTTGTTGTCAACATTTTAAAGTTGGAAATTTCATTTAGAAGAGGTCCACTGTTCTGATTTCTTTAACTATTGGAAGATCTACATAATGTGGACCCTAATTCCCACTTGACAGCCTTCCCTGGAGAAGGACAGTGGCTGCTACTGACAATTCCAGGCCTGGTAGCATGGTCTTATCCAGATGTCTTGACTTGTGTGGCTTAGGTGTCTGTTCTGTGCAGACATTTTTGCTTGTGACTTGTGTAGACCAATACAACACTTTGTATAATGTAATTTGTCAAATGAATATATGTTTGGTATGTTGACTTAGAAAATCAGCAACTCGGTAGGATATTTGGTTTAGATCCTAGCTCTGCAATTTAAAGCTTGTACAAAATTACTCAAGCTGGATAATCCCTCTGAAGATAAATTATTCATCAATTAATTGGAAAAAAATTAATACCTACCTCAGAGGATTACAGTGGACATTAAGAGAATTGTGTCATATAAATCCCTTAGCATATTGTCAGGCACATTAATAGCATTCAGCAGATGGTTTCACCAACATTCCAAAGTTTGAACAGAATTGTCCAAAAATTTTTAAAGATATTTAGAATTGATGGCATTGTTATTTTTTATCATGGAAACATATCTATCCCTTCCCCCAAGACAACTAAACTCCAGACCATTAAGAAATAAAAGATGGAAAAAGCCTTTAAAATCACTGATTTTACAAAAAGGAAACAGAGGCTGGCAAAGATAATGTGCTTGTTTGTGATCACCTATCAAGTTCATGTAAGTGTGCACCTGCTAGAACACATTAACTATTCTACATGGGAGAAATCAGACTGGGAGACTCATAACAAGAGAGATGGTTTGCCTAATGAGACCCTGACATGGAAAACCAGGGAAGAATGAGAATCTTTAAGTGTAAATATGACTTCTCTTTACTGCTGAACTAAGCCTGAGGCTTAACTTTAAAAGATTGTATCATGGTTCTGTTTGTGGTTATTATTCATGATAAAGTCCCACAACCTTTACAGTTTATAAACTATGTTCCCACATGTGACCTTATTTGATTTCCCATAATCCAGAGAGGTTCACTTTGTTATGCTCATTTTACAGATGATGGAAAATCAAAGCCCAGAACCTAAAGGGATTTTGGAAATAAATAGCTCATTTTTAATATTAGAAAAATAATATTAGAGAAGCAAATAATTCTAAGGAAGTGAAAAGAATCTAAACTAGAAGCCTGTCTTCTAAATCTGAGCCTTGGCCCAGATGTTCATCTCTACTCTAACTCTGCTGGAATTGAGTTCATCAAGGAGTCAGATTTACAAGAGGTAAAAATACAGATTATAATAGTAATTTATCACTTGCAAAGTACTTGCCATTTGCTGAACACTGTGCTTGTTGTATATCGTATTTATAATCCTCAAATCTGATGATGTAAATATGCTGATGGTCAATTTACAAGTAAGGCAGATTTAAGATTCAACATTATATATTTAGTGGTAGACTCAGCACTGGGATCCCACCTCTTTGATTCTTAAGGTCATGGTCTGAGTCAGTTGCCAGTTCTTGTGCTGTGACTCCTCTAAATAAACTCTGTCAACTGCCTATCAGAATGTGGTCAGGGCATCTTGATGGACACACTTCAACAGCAGTAACTCCCTGCATGTCTTTCCAATCTCTGTGGCATAGGTAGTGCAGTAGATGTTATGATGAACCTTGACAACCCAACCCTTGCCAAGATAAAAGCCCTGATTCCCTCGGCTGCCAAGACTATGGCCTCTGATGTCTCAGAGCTGACTATCTTCCCAGGCATTGGCCTTCTGCTTACCTTGCCCAAACTTATACTCCTTACATAAGGCTGAGCTGCAGCCACTGGCCAGTTGACCTGGGAGCACAATGGCCCAAACACCATGCATCATGTAGGTCACCTCGAAGGCCTATTTGTGCTCCAGAGCTCACATGGGATCAGCTGAGCCCTTTGTTACAGCTATGTCACATTTTAATGTGGGAAAAATGCCCTTGATGTTTTGATCAGGATGCTCTGGGCAGCATAGATACTTTAACAGTGTTTATTCTTCTTATCCATGAGCATGGATTGCTTTTCAATCTTTTTTTGTGTCTTCTTCAGTTTCTTTCGTGGGAGTTCTGTAGTTTCTAGAGTACAGATCCTTTGCCTCTTTGGTTAGCTTTATTTCTAGGTATCTTATGGCTTTTGGTGGTATTGTAAACAGAATCCCTAATTTCTCTTTCTACAGTTAAATTGTTAGTGTATAGGAAAACAACTGACTTCCGTGCATTGATATTTTTTTCCTGCTACGTCCCTGAATTGCTGTATGAGTTCTAGTAATTTAGAGTGGAGTCTTTTGGGTTTTCCACAAAAAGTATCATGTCATCTACAGAGAGAGAGAGTTTGACTTTTTTTTTTGCCAATTTGAATACTTTTTATTTCCATTTGTTGTCTGCTTGCTGATGTTAGACTTCTAGTACTATGTTGAACAGTAGTGGCAAGAATGGATATCCTTGTGTTCCTGATCTTAAGAAAAAGGCTCTCAGCTTTTCCAGACTGAAAATGATATTCACTGTGGGCTTTTCATGACCACTTTGGAAAATACCATGGAAGTTTCTCAAAAAGTTAAAAACAGAGCTACCCTATGACCCAGCATTTGAAATATTGGGTGCTTACAGCAAAGATACAGATGTAGTGAAAGAAGGAGCACATGCATGCAAACGTTCCTAGCAAAAATGTCCACAATAGCCAAACTGTGGAAGGACCTGAAATGCTCTTCAACAGATGCAAAAAGAAGATGTGGTCCTTAGATACAATGGAGTATTACTCAACCATCAGAAAAGATAAATACTCAAAATGTGCATCAACATGGATCGAACTAGAGGGGATTATGCTAAGTGAAATAAGTCAAGCAGAGAAAGTCAATTTTCATATAGTTTCACTTATTTGTGGAACCATAAGGAGTAACATGGAGGAAATTAGGAGAAGGAAAGGAAAAATGAAGGGGGCAAATCAGAGGAGGAGAGGAACCATGAGAGACCATGAACCCTGGGAAACAAACTGATGGTTTCAGAGGGGAGGGGGATGGGCAGATGGGTTATCTTGGTGATAGGTATTAAGGAGGGCATGTATTGCAAGAAGCACCAGGTGTTGTGCACAAATGATGAATCGTGGTGTTCTACATGAACGAAGTACTGTATGGTGACTAATGTAACATAATATAAATAAATAAATAAATAAATAGGTTAGATACAGTGATGGTCCACACTAAGTGGAATAGAAACTTCGTAACAGCTAAGGCAGACCACAAAAGGAAGGATAAAATCACAGCCACATAGTTGTACTAGAGTGAGTATTCTATGTAAAGCCAGAAAGTTATAAGCAAACCATGCTCTGCAGAAGGGCTCAGAGGAAATTATTTAACAATATAACAAAAAAGTGTTGCTGAGGAGGCCACTAGTGTTAATGATGAGAGGCTTAGGAGTGGTGGCCATTGTCTTGGCCACCATAATAAACCTGGGTCTTTGGTAACAAAGGACATAAGATGCTACATTATAGAGGCCAAGTGTCAATATTTAACTATTCAGAAACCAGGTGGACACAATTATAGTAATGAGTTGCACGATTGGCATGGCAGTGAGGAAGACCTGACCTACTGAAAGTCCTTGAGATAATTAAAAAACAGGGAGTTTCCACAGGCAAGAGATGATGTCCAGAAAGAGTATTGCTCAATCTACATCGGTAAAATAAATCAAGCATGCACCATTAGCAACCTGAGGATAGTTACTCTAATAAAAAGTAATAATCTTTCACACACTTTCCAGACATGTGCCAGAACTCACTGACTGACAGGTAAAACAGATTCCTGTGAGAACGGTCTTGAAACGCTATGCTCATAGGAGTGGTGGTGCCTTCTCCAATCAATTCCTAAAGAAATCTCTAGCCATTTACTTTATTGTGCACTTAGGGGAAATTAATCTCCAGTCATTTGAAGACTGATGGATACAGGATCTTAGATGACACTGATCTTAGGAAATCCAAAATGTCATCACAACCTCTTTTAGAGGAGGGTTGTTTGAAGGCCACATAAATAATAGATGCATTATGGTTCACAGGGAATATACTATGTCCATGAATCCATCCAGTGATCATCTCCCTGACCCTAAGTATATAACTAACTGGAACAGACATGCCTGATAGTTGGCAGAAATCAATCATCAGTATTTTGGTATCTGGTATAAATCGCTATTATACTGGAAATACCAAGGGTAAATTTCAGACATTGCCCCTATTTGGTCAAGTCAGTAAATAATAAAAATAGATAGATAAATAAATGTAAATAAATAAATAAATAATACCGCATCCTTCATTGTTCCTTTGAATTCTTTGGATTGTGGTCTCTTTGCTAATCTTCTGAAAGCTAAGAAAACCCTACCTCTAAAAGCCTAGACCTGTACAAGAATACATGTTTCCAAGGGGTTGATTGAAACACTTAAGTTTATCCTTGGTCCAACTGGAGGCTTTCTGATCCCAAGTTAGATCAGAATGATTCCAAAAGACATAAACAATGAAATAATGGCATGCAGAGAAGAGGTAACGGCAGTAGAGAGGACACACAGAGAGAGAGATAGGGTCAGATATTTGCTGATTCTGAGGGGTTAAGCACTGCATCTCTCCATGGCCTCATCCCGTTTACTTTACAGTAGCATTTTCCACTGTGCCTGGTGAAGACACTCAATTTACAATTCTAAGAATGCTATAATCAACCTCTAGGCCAACTCTTTAGGGGAGGAGCCTTGATATCTGCATTTCAAGGGGCTCTGGTGATTCACAGGATGAATCCCTCTTGGAAGAAACCATTGAAGAAAGCATGCAGGAAGCAGGACAGCCACCAGAGTTGCTCAAGAGAGGAACGTGGCAGCAGGGGCAGCAGTGGGGAGAAAGCTCCAAGGGCTCCAAGGTAAAAAAATCTGTGCACAGGGCCATATGGGGCAAAGGAACAAATGGTATCCCATGAAAAGGCAGGATGGTGTAGATAAGGTGCCAGGAAGCCGTACTGAGTGACTAGGCCCAGCAGACCCTCTCTCGGCAGGTCTGCCCTCAGGACTGCCCCAGCTTCCCTTCAGAAAGAAAATGCCCATGGTTTTGTGATTCTCTCTCTGACTCTCTTCTTCCTCAGGAGTTTAGAGGTCAGGGCTGATTAGAGTCTGACTCCTTACTCACTGTCATTGTTTCAAATCCTTAGTTGTTTCTCCTTTCTGTAAACTAAATAGAATATACCTACATGACACAGGTTTTATTATATTAATAGTAGCTAGCCATTCAACAGTCCTTACTGTAGCTGGACTCTGTATGAAGGGCTTTGCATTTCATAACTCACTTAATTCTTATAAGGACCCTTGGAGTAAATGCTTTCTTTCTTTCTTTTTTTTTTCTTTTTTTATTTGTCATTTTGTAGGTACAGAGAATGCTTTAGAGAGCTAAGTATACAATATATATCATCCAATAAGTGCTTGCTGTAATGCAGATGTGAGCCAGGCACCTTACATGCAATATTTTGTTTAATGGCCACACACATGCCTTAGGACTCAGGTATCACTTATAATTGTCTCAGAGATGAACAACTGAATGGAAAAGAGATTAATGGGTTTCCACAAGTTCACGCAGTTGGACTTGGAATTTGAGAATGGATCTGGATATCCCCAAGGCTAGTGTGCATTTGGCCTCATCAAGTTCTATGAAGTGAGATGTGTAGTTTCTGTCTGCTGCATTCCTGACACACCTCAGGAACTCTGCACCCACTCATTCTTGCCTCCCCCACCTCACGCCTCCGTAGCAGACTCCCATGTAGGAAGGAGCTCTGGGATGATATTTCAGACAAGATGCAGAACAGGGAGCATCTCCATCACCCATAGGGTTAGAGGTAAGTGGCTACTTCAGGGCAGTTATTTTACCTTGAGAGATTATAAAGGTTGGGAGGGTTTTCCCTTAATTACAAAATGCCATTTAGTATTGAAGCTATTCAAAAGAAGCTTAAAGTAATAAGACATTTCTAAATCCATTGGAAGGTTTGGGGTGTGTGGTCTTCATACATGCACAAGGACAACTGTTCTGATTGGGAAGAGATGGTAGCAGAGAAAGAGTGGATGTGGCTGCCTCTTTCAGCCCCTTCAATATGAGTACCTGCTGATAACGGGAAGGTCATTGTGTATTTATCAATTTTACATTTTCTACGTAGCTCACTGAGAATCTACGAAGCAGCTCTGCCCTCAGAATACATGTTTTGCTGTTGTTGATAAACGGGCATTTTCTTATCTCTGAATTAGTCCTGCCTTGTTACTTTTGTCCATAGATGATGGCACCATCTCAGGCCCACGGGCCAATGGAGAACGCTTTCTTTTATCTGATGCAGGAGGCATTTTACCTGTGGCAATTTTGTCCTGAGAGATTTATTCATGGTCTCCAAATATTTTGGCTGTGACCACAGCCTAAAAGCACACAAATGTAAAAATGAATGTGACCTTTCATTGGCTCAGCTTTTATTTTTCCTTTCTTTCTTCCCCTGGGTAATTACCTTTAGAGAACTGTGCCCAGAGATGTTGGGCATGTTGTTCATTAACTATTGCCAAAAGGTATCCCTAGAAAGTACCTATAAATGAGCCAACTTTTTAATTCAACAGGATGCTAAGTAATGGCTAGTCTCATACACCCATGGCAGGATGAAGAGAAAATAGTGTAGACTTTGGAGTTCAACAAATTTAAGATTAAATTCTGACATGACTTACAGAGAAAGTTCTACCTTTTGAGACCACAAATCTCTCATTATAAAAAGTCTTCTAGGATGTGTTTAGATGAAAATTGGTGCAGATTTGCATAGCTGTCCAGGTGAAATGTTTCAACTATGTTTAGTGTTGTTTCTGGAGAGCATGATCAAATCTCAAAGGTACCTCTTAGTAGAAATCTATCCTTCTTAGACACCTAGTACCCAATCCTGAGCTTAAAGATTTTCTGTTTTCTGTGTCTATCTATCTCATAAATTACATCATAAATATTGATCTGTCCTATTGACTACCTTTATAGCTAATATGATACATGGTTAAATAAAGCCATCAGGTAGAGTAGCACAGTAACTAGACCATCCTCAAACAAGAGCAATATTGCAGTGATTAAACATGCAATTGCTTTTAGGGGAAAAAAAAAAGACATTTTTATGCATGGACTTCAGCCTGAGTACTTCTTGTAGCCTGTAGGACTGCCAGAATAAAAATGCAAAGAGAATAACTTACCATTAATTAATATTGACTTCTAGGGGAATGATATTTCACAAAAGCAGAAAGTTCAAAGCCCTATGTCACATTGTTTGAAAATTAGTGTTGACAGGCCCAGATGTCTATGTCTACCTCATATGCCTCACTTCAGAGAATACCTGTAGAAATCGTTACCAAAGCAGTGTCATTTCTATAATCACTTGGACTGTGGGCTCTTAATAAACAGTACATCTGTGCAGAGGGGCAATGTGATAATGATGATGCATTTTTAGTGACATGAGTTATGCCTTTCTGTAGTTTCATTTTAAAACTATAGTCAAAAGACATCATGTAGACTTCTGCTTCATGAAGAGGAAATAAAGCAAAGGTGCTTGTAACGATTTCCCTCAGTTCCTCCCCTCTCTTTTCTGCAATGTTTTCACCCATTCTTCCCATCTGTCTCTCTCCGAGCTGATTTGTGAAAGTCAGTGTAAGTAGTCAAGGGTGTGAACTTGCACATCAGACAGACATAGATGTTCATCATGGCTCTTCTCTCCACATGCTGAATGAATTTTAGTGTATTATGTCACCACTCAACTGGGGATATTAATGAACATACAATAGTATAGAGACCCTTAGATATATTAACATACGAAGACCACTTGACATACATGTAATGCTCAGTAACAGTGGGGGAGGAAATGACGCTGAGGACTACATGAGCAGAGATGGCAGTCCAGTGCAAGGTTCATCTGTGAACAAGTTCCCACTTGCATAACTAAGCATATTTACAAATTAAAGACAGGAACCTATGCAAGGGTTCATAAATTATTATACTGACATGTATAATATTTAAGTCTTTGAACACATACTCTCGTGGATCCTCTAGGTATATAGTACTCGTTGTTTTCATCCTTTCCATGACCTCACCTGGTTCTTTCTCTTAATAACCAAGCATTTTGAATTCTTTGCATTGCCTTTGCAATGCATGAAATTATTTTCATGCATTAGTTGCAATTTTAGTTGCAAATCTGTAATTCATGTTCCAACCCATTTAATTCCATTCTAATGGAATCCATTCTAATTAATAATTAACAAGTAGGTGTCCTGTAGGCACTTCCAACACTCCATGACCTACAAAATTAGCCATTACTCCTGGGGAGGATCCCTGATAGATCTATCACATAGACAAGAAGCTCTAGGGGTGCCTGGGTAGATCAGTTGGTTAGGCATCTACATTGGCTCAGGTCATGATCTCAGGGTCCTGGGATTGAGTCCTGTGTCTGGCTCTCCCTATGTTCCTCCCCCTGCTGGTGCTCCCTCCCTCTCTCTCTCTCTCTCTCACTCCCAAATAAATAAAGTCTTAAAAAAATAAAAACCAGGAGCTTTAGACATTACCACCTGTGCTGTTCACTCAGTTCCAGTCAGTGGTCAGTCAGTCCTCCTGATGGTCCCTTCAGGGTCTTTCTTATCTGCTCTCTCCTTTCCATCGATAGTGGTGCTTCCCTTTTCTAAGTATCCCCTCTTTTCATTTTGGGTTTGTGTTCATCCTTTCTCCTCCATTAGTGTTTTCTTGCTAAAATCACAAACATTATAACTTGAAAAAAATCTCTCTCTTAGAAAATCAGTAATCCCAAAATTTCATACTTACATTTCTCTATATCTTATCCATTCTTTTAAAATATAAATCTCTTGAATATTAAAAATACATTTAATTATTAATGAATTACTACACATTTTACTTACTTTGAGATCAACAACATCT
Source organism: Mustela lutreola (assembly GCF_030435805.1). Lineage (NCBI taxonomy): Eukaryota > Metazoa > Chordata > Mammalia > Carnivora > Mustelidae > Mustela > Mustela lutreola. The sequence goes on along the minus strand of NC_081292.1, from coordinate 5,422,193 downwards.
GTTTTCAAATTTTCTCACTCCTGAGGGATTACATGAGTCAAGATTAAAAAAAAAAAATCAAGCATAATTCACTGGGCCATTTGTAACAAATGATAGAAAAAAAATTAATCCACTATTGATCATTTTTATCTTTTAAATGTGATTTGACATTTGGATAGAGCTTGAAGAACTCTGGGGCTATACTAAGTGATATTTCTGATCCATATATCTGGTATCATTCCACTCTGGATGATAAACTATCTTTCTTTATCTATTTTTAGATCTCTTATTCCACAGTGATGTTTATTAGAATAAGAGCACCTTAAATATATGCCATCAATATGTATTTGTTTATATATATATATATAACAAAAATATATTTATTTTTAACTGAATGTAAATGAAACTTTTAGGACTTCCCTTGGAGAACATGGATAATCCAAAGAAGCAGCAAATCTGCTTATGGAGAAATGCGGTAATTCTGGAATTCTCTTACAGATGAAGGACATGTGAAAATGAAGGGCCATGGAGATCCTAAGAAATATTGCCAAAACAAAGAAATAAGCCAACCTGTACATTCAGGAGAATAAAGGAACCACCTCCCGGAGTGTTCAGGTGAGCTCTCTCTATACAGTGTTTTTCCATAGCCCCACCTACTGCATGCATTTTTCTGTCTTTATCTAGAATGACTAGAGTTGTGGTTATTTTGCAAAACATCTATTATTGTCTTGCTAAATATCTGGTTCATTCAAGTAGAAGCAAACAAACAGAAATATGCTGGATTCTGTCTTCCATGAAAAGAGGTAGTTATTAGGCTGCCTAGAGAGGTCTGTTCCCAGGGTATCCAGAAATAGCCTTTCATTCATGCCTTCATTCACTCTAAAATGTATATAATCAGCATCTTCTCTGTTCCACCTACAGCATGGTGTAAAGGATCAGTTTGCAGTAAATCACATCCTGGCATTGGCCATGTGTACTGTATAAAGTGGTAAAGGAAGAAGGAGAAGCTTTGCCGGTATCCCTATTTATAATTGCATATATTATCCATTCATTTGAACATGGCCTGCCGCCTCCACCAGACAGTAAGTCCATGAGAAAAGGGATTTTGTTTCTATCGTATTCATCTCTATGCCCACTAAATAGCCCAGTGTCTGAAGGATAGATGCTAAGAATACTTGGTAAATACTAAATAATTTTCCCCCATGGGAAGTTACCTGCTTTAGTTTTCTCTTCTCCAGATACAGTTACTAAAAACTTTTGCATATTTGGAAATTGGTAACCAGGTAGTCCTGAGTCCATCAAATAATTGCATGATTTTTCAGGCTTTAGTAAAGATTGATCTTGTCCAGTTAATTAATTCATTTATCTAATTCTGTCATAGGGTCTTGGATTTTTTTTTTTTTTTAATAACTATACAAACACATCCCCTGGTAACTGGAAATAGGATTAAAGGTGTCTGCACGTGCTACGTTTCCTGGATCTTTCTTAGAAAACCATGGACTGATGAGAAGGTGTCACATGACAACTTCGTTGGTGATGTTGGTCATGTTTACAGCTGTTACAGAAGAGCTGGGAGGGCCACCGCATGTGGATGAGCACGAGATTCTACCAATCAACCTCCTGGACCGAGGCCAATGTCCTCGGTCATATTTGTTGCTAGGAAACAAAAAAAGAAAAAAAATGTGTTCCCCCACACCTGGTAGCAATTTTTAAATGGATGTAACAATATGAAGAATAATGATAATAACCATAATACCTAAACCAGATGGATGTGCAAGGGATTGTAAAATCATAATCTCTACAATTTCCAAGCCATTGAATTCCCTGGTTGAATGGCACCAAAATGGAAAAGCATTTTCAAATATTGTTAAACTTAATATCTATTTGTATCATTAATATCATATTGGATGAAGTAAAATAGCAGCTGGAGATTTATGCAGAGAAAATTGTTTTAGAAAATCAGGTTTGATTATGACCTAAGCATCATCTCACCTAACCTTTATTCAACGGCTGAATCCAAGCTAATCTCCCGAGAGACTATTTATCCTCTGTGGGAATCAGCAGACATGCAGACTACTCATTTCACTGACGCCTCTCTAAATATTGTAAGGACCGATCAGAGTAATTTCAGAAATCATGCTTCAACCCATGCTTTGATCTGTTACCTAACAACAATAAAGGCAATGCATTAGAAATACAGAAGGAAGGAAAAATCACGCCTCGAAGGGTGTGCTTTTAAAGACTTTCCTGGCTAAATTAGCCAAATATAATGTGGCAGATTCTAAAAGACACAGAGGAACAGAAGCAGGTGGGCACCTGAGGGAGACTCCAGGTGTGCTCTTTAAGGAGGGGTGGCAAAGCCATAGTGGGGAGGGGAAGTCAGTAGAAGAATGCTGAGGGATTGCACAGTGGGAACAGGTGATGGCCTGAACTTCGGTTGCTATTTTTTTCAAAGCTTCCCTAGAGCTAAGTGAGCACCCCTCTCCCATGCACACACCCACCAGATCAAGAGAGCATAAGCTATTCCTGACCCCTCCGCTGTGCCCTGGAACAGTTCTCCACCACTGGGTGTACCGCCACTACAATATTCAGGAGAAGAAATCTGAAAACTTCTCAGTGGGTGAATTAGATGCTCGTGTGTATTAAAATACTGGTGTTGCCAAGTCCCAGGTGGTCTAGGGAGCCTGCTATTTTCTGAGCACCAGCAGGCTGTTGCAATGCTGACTTGTCCCGCGGTGTAGTCCAGGCTATCTCCCACTTGGTTGTTGCTACAAATGGCTTCCACATGACTCACTCTGCAGTTACCGTGTTTTGGCATGTCTTATGTTTAGAGGGATATGAGGAGGTTTTACAACTAAGGAAGGAACACAGCCTTTGGATTCATTGAGGATGATCATTGTCAAATTTCCCAGCTCATGGAATCTAGGCATTTCTTCCTGACTGTCGGTATGACTCTCATTCAGGTGCCAACCATGATTTGCATCATGAGATCATGGAAAGTAAACTGAACTTGGCTGATAGGACTTAATGTTGATTCTGGGTCCACAGGTGTTCCAATCACTGACATGGAACCTATTTCAACTTTTTATCAAAAAAATGTAACAATTCTTTTTTTTCTTTTTTTAAGATTTTATTTATTTATTTGACAGACAGAGATCACAAGTAGGTGGAGAGGCAGACAGAGAAAGAGGAGGAAGCAGACTCCCCATGGAGCAGAGAACCCGATGGATGTGGGGCTCAATCCCAGGACCCTAGGATCATGACCTGAGCCAAAGGCAGGGGCTTTAACCCACTGAGGCACCCAGGCGCCCCAAAATATAACAATTCTTATTTCATAAGTTGATTTCAATGATTAAATTATTCATTGTTTGCAAAAATATTTTTTTGCTGCTAGACAGGTAAGATACTTCCAAACAGCAGTTCCTTCCAGTTTCTTCTCAGGATGATAAACTTCTTTAGTTCATATTTCAGGGGCAACAACCAAAATGAGTCACTTAACCATTGTTGTCTACATGTCACACCATCAGATCTCAGGGTAGACCTCAGAATTACATATTCCAACGAGGAGAGAAAAAATAGTAACCCTCACCCATAATTTTATTTCCTTAAGAGAACTGTGTATTTATTTACTCAACAAATTATAATCAAGCACCTGCTCGTTCAAGGCCCTGATTGGATTGTATGTATGTTTATGCACACACACAAATACATATCCATATTTTATTTATGCATATTTATACATATATACTCATAAATGCATACAAAATTATTTGCATTTATACATATATGCATATGTGTATGGGTACATGATTTCACATGGGGTTCTCAAGACAGCACTCAATACACATGTACATATGATTTTTTTCCCCCACAAGCTCTGGAAGATTTTAAAGCCGGGTTAATTGATTTTTATGTGGCGGAGCTATAAAAATGTCTCCCATCAATCAAGAGACAGGGAAGGGAGTGAATAGTAGTGTGGGGGTGGTGAGGTAGGCCTTCGCAGGTTGCTTGGTATCAATGATCTTTATTTTGAAAGTTAAGGATTTGCCTCTTCTTGGAGAGTGCAGACAGTAAGAAAGTGTATTCTAAAGTTAAAAATAGTACATTCAGGGGCACCTGGGTGGCTCAGTGGGTTAAAGCCTCTGCTTTCAGCTCAGGTCATGATCCCAGGGTCCTGGGATCGAGCCCCGCATCGGGCTCTCTGCTCAGCGGGAAGCCTGCTTCCTCCACTCTCTCTGCCTGCCTCTCTGCCTACTTGTGATCTCTGTCTGTCAAATGAATAAATAAAATCTTTAAAAAAAATAGTACATTCACAGGCACAGAGGCAAGGAAAAAAACATATTTTTTTAAGTTTGCACTGAGAAATTCAGTGAGATTGAGCATGCTTGGTTTGTGCCGTGATGGAAAAGGAAAAAAGAAAAAAACAAAAACAAAAACAAAAACACACACACAAAAACCTCTTAGTTCTGTATCAGAAAACCCAACATTATAGGGACTTAAATTCCATATAAGCATCAAGAAGGAGCTAGGGAGCCTGCGTCTGATATGACAGCTTCGCAGTCCTAAGGACTTTAAGTTTCTTTTTCTATTTCAAATATGACTTTTTATTTCTAAATGATGGCTACAAATCTAATCATCACCTCCGTGTTTCAGGAAGGAGGGAAGAAAGCAGAAGGGTATGAGCTGACCTCTTCTTGGGTCAGATTCTTTTAAGGAGGCTTCTGGATCTTTCCCCAAATCACAGCACACCCAACTCTCACTGGGCACACCAAACTGCAAAGCAGGAACAGGAGGTCCTTCATGGGGAGGGTTGCCACCCTGAAAAACGGATGGATCTGGAGGCAGTTCAAATAAGAGCCACCGGGCAACCACTTCTGCCACAGATTCCTTCAAGGACAGCTCAACTGTAATGAGCACCTACTATGTGTCCTGATCTAAGCTGAAAGTCTTGACGTCTGACGTCTCCTTTAGTCTCCACGCTAGCTCTATGAATTACATTCACCAAAAGAAGTCTGCATTTCAAAGGAGTTCAGATACCTGCCCATGATCACACAGACAGTGATCACACAGCGAGTGATACACAGCCTTGGGTTTGAAGCTGGATCCGTCAGAAAGCAAATTGCCCCACTGCATGATGTAGGCTTGGGAGGTGAACGCAGAGAAGACCCTCTGTGTCCCCTAGCAGGGTCCGTGCACCTCAAAACGTGCAGAAATAATAAACTAAACACCTCACTCTGGCCGATGGATCATAAAATAACTTAGCTGGAGGATAATGATGTGTGCCTCCGTCAAATAAAAGTCGGGCATAATTATCATTTCACTTACAAGCCACTGAACTCACGTTTACACGGAACAAATTTTCTTCCCCTAAATCGCCACGGCGTATTTTCATTATACTCAGTGGAATGTTCTGGTAGCCGTAAGGGCTGCAGAGTTCCCTGGGAAAATGGGTGGTGCCAGCACCACCAGAGTTTCTGGTGTCTCTGCCAGAGTTTCTGGGCACTGAGGTGTCACAGAAAGCTGTGTAGACTGGGCCGCCTCCCTCTGGCTGGGACAGAGCACACCAAAGATTTCAGATGCCACATCTTTGCCAGGACGGACGCTGAATTTCATAGCAAGGAGACTAGCTCTTCCATTTCTGGGCAATACTTGCAATTCCAGCCTGTCTCCTGCTTTGTGCACTCTTAGCTACCCTGTGCACAGCCCACCATGGTAGAGGGCTGCCTCTTCTGTCAGGAAGGCAGAGCATCTTAACTCAGCTTTGGAGCCCCTGCCTTTCTTTGCGGCATCACGGAAACACTGCTGACAGTCTCCTTTCTCTCTCTGTTATATTTAGCGCTTCCCTCTGACCTCCCCCTGCCCTCTACTAGCTTTAACATGCTTAAACTCTCTCCAGTTTAAAAACAAACCCAAACGCAGAAAACAAGAAACAAACACAAATATTTTTGACCCCCATAAGCCTCCTCTGCTGCCTCATAGTTCCCGGTTGTTTGGAGCCTCTTGGGTTCTCAGGTTCATTTCTCCCCCTCCCAGTCTGGCTCTGGGGGACTTTTTCCATCACGCTAGTTACAGCTTTGCCGCTGTTTTACAGCGGTGCCGCAGCCACAGTGACCAGGGCTGCTTGTGTCTTTGCACTCAGCTGCCATACCCAGGCCTCCTGTCCCTTGGGTCCTAAGCAGGCCTGGCCCCCACCGACGGCTCCTCCACTGGAACATGTGATTCCTCTGTTTCTACCACTGCTCGGTTTTCAGACTGTCCCCCTGGATCGTACGCTGTGCTAATGCTTGCCTCCTCCCTCTGTCCCTTCTCTTACTGCGTCTTTTTCTGGGGCTCGGGTGCCTTATCCCAGCGCTCTCCTTCTCAGGGTGGCCACAGTGAGCGCGGAGGTACACCGGGAGGCCACCTGTATGGGTCAAGTCACACTCGCATCCAGCACCTCCGGCTCCCTTCCTCCACCCTGTAGGCAAACAGCGACACTGGCATGGTTTGATGGCACCCCCCACCCCATCCAACTCCTAAAACAATTTTATTAAGTTTGTCTCCTTAGTCTCTCCTCTCTTTCTCCTGCTATCACTGAAGTGCCCTGCTCTAAGTAAGCATCTTCCCTCCTTTGGATGCCTGCAATTTCCTAATTGGACTATTCTCGTTCCCTCCTGTATTTGTGGGCCCACGCTCCCACCATCTCTGCCCTATTTCCATCTGTTCTCACACTACAGCCAAGAGAATTTAATCACGTCACAAACCCACACCGTGACTTAAGACACTGCCACGGTTTCACATGGCTCCTGGCTCCAGCCCGGAGCTCTCCCCCTGCCTCCTACCTCTCCAGCTCCATCTTCACAGCGAGGCCCACCTCTGGGCTAATCACTGCCATTTTTACTGCACCCTCTGGGACCCCCTCCCACGGCAAAGCTTCCCAACCACAGGACTCACCGCTTTCCCAGGAATGTCACCTTCGCCACTCCACCTCCAGCTCCATGTCATCTACCGACTCTGCCTTGAGCTGCTAGACCTTTGCTAAACCTGGCTGGTTCCCTTGAACCCTAGCACTGAGCAGATCCCGCTGTTAGACAAAAGCAAGCGACCCATGTCTCCTTTGCACAGCTCCTACTGCTCATCTGGGAAAGCGAGAAGCAGCCAGTCCTGACACCGCATTGTAAACGGTGTGTAGATTCCGGCTATAGAAGCACCTCCTGGAGAATAGGGCGGCTTTCCTACTGCACGGTGGTGTAGGACGGACATCTCCTGGGATGCTTTGTCCAAGGAAATATCATCCCGCCTATTCCCTCCTCTCTTTGGATGGTTCCTGAATGAAATGACTTTCCAGAGTTTAGAGGTCTCAAAAGGGAAGGGCTGCCCTCCTGTTCAGTTTGTAACTCTGCTGTAAGTAGCTCCAAGGAGTAGCCTCTTCCACTCCAGACCTGCTAGGGCCTGAATCAACAGGCTTTTTGAGCACATCGTCTAAACAGGAGCAATATCGCCCCCAAGAGGACACAAGTTGGTACTGGGGTGAGGGGCCCAAATCTCTCTTTTAATGCAGGAAGAGCAGATAGACCTGTAAGACATGAGATTTGGTATATATGTGATAAGAAAATTCCAAGGGAGGATATGAGTAAGGAAAACAATGTCCAAAAAGTCTCCTCAGGTGAGCGGATCATGAAAGAAAGGTTACCGGTGAGTTAGAGCCTCCGACGACCTCTTCTGGTTCCCAACCACAGCTCCCCGTAAAGGGGTCCTGCTGCTCCTCAACACATGAATTATCAAGTCCCAAGCACAAGCTGGAAGTTCTCAGACATGATCCTGGCCTCCTTCGGGATAGGGTGTGCACGGGGTCACGCACACCAAAGTCATGTCCAGTCCCAAAAAAGATTTTAGCACCTTCTCTACCTGCATCTAGAACATCTCCTTAAATTACCTCTGCCTTCATGGGGACTCACAGAGCCCGCAAAGAGTCTGAGCATTAAGCTCTATTTCCTCCTGTACACGCCCATTTATTGGCATAGGCCCTGACACCTGAGAAAGGCCAGTACAAGACAACATCTTGAATACCTACTATGTGCAGACACTGGGGTTGTACTTCAACTAATCTTTAAAATAACCCTTCTGCATTGGTTTTATCATTCCCTTGTGATAGATGAGGCTGATGAAATCAAGAGGCTGTTACTTCATCAAGGACCTATGCCCAGAACCAATCAGAACACAATGAGGATCAAAGTATGTTCATCTCCAAGTTTTAGAACTTTCCATTTTAGGATCAAATGTTGCCACCTAGGTAGAAAAAACAAAAACCAAACCAAACAAAATGCTGCCACCTAAAAATGCGGTAATTTCATGATTTCAATCTTAATACAGCCATGAGCCATCCTCAGCTTATTGCCAGTTAGGAAAAGCCACCTGGCAATCCAGCTTCCATGAAGGAAATCAACACTTTCGCTCTAACTGGATTCACGGGGATAAAAACTCTTCATCTGATGAATCAATAATCAATTTTTAGTACTCTAGCAGGCCAGATGAAAAAAAATGCAATAAAACTGCTGAAAATTAGCTTTTGTCAATCCATGGTGGTCTGGTTATAACAGCAGGGTGAAATTTGGTGTAGAAAAACAGACATATCAGCCTGGGGAACCGGGATGGTGGAGGGAGGCTAGCCAAGTCTTCCAAACAATCTCCTGGCCCCCCCTTCTTCCTAGATAACTTCAATGAAAGCAATATCAACAAACCAAGAGGATTCTGGAATTTCCATTGCTCTTTTTGGATCCAGCAAAGCCCAGGATCAACAGAGCTCCCCAACCATATCTAAGCCAATGTACTCAATGCCAGGCAACAGTAGGCAGATGTTGACAGAGAAACCATCTCAATTCTTGGCAACTGCATGTGCTCTCTCCAGTCTATTTATTAGCAGCAAAATAATTCTACTTTGATGGTTAGTTTTATGTGTCTGCTTGACTGGGCCAATTGGTGTCCAGATATTTGGTCAAACTTTCTTCTAGATGTTTCTGTGAAGCTGTTTTGGATTAGATTAACATTTAAATCAGTAGATTAAATAAAGCAGATTGTACCTTAATAGAGGTGGGTCTCATCTAACCAGATGAAGGCTGACTCTCCCCAGAGAAAAATGGAATTTCCCCTGCTTGACAGTCTTTGAACTGAGCTAGAGGTCTTTTTTCTGCTTTCAGACTCAGAATGAAGTGCTCCTGAGTATACTGGTCTTCAAGCTGGTACTGCACTAATGACTCCCTTGGGTCTCTAGCTTGCTGACTTACTATGCAGATCTTGGGGCTTGTCAGTCTCAGTAATTGTGTGAGCCAACTTCCTATAATAAATCTATCTCCTCCCGCACCCCCCTGTGTGTATGTGTGTGTGTGTATACACATATATATACACATATATCATATTGTTTCTGTTTCCCTGGAGAACCCTGGCATGATTTTTATTGTGTTTTCTGTGTCTTCATCATTGTATGATTTCAAAGATTTACCATATTTTCTTTCAAAATAAATGAAACAAGATGGGACTGGGAGGGAGACAGACCATAAGTGACTCTTAATCTCACAAAACAAACTGAGGGTTGCTGGGGGGAGGGGGTTTTGGGAGAAGGGGGTGGGGTTATGGACATTGGGGAGGGTATGTGCTATGGTGAGTGCTGTGAAGTGTGTAAACCTGGCGATTCACAGACCTGTACCCCTGGGGATAAAAATACATTATATGTTTATAAAAAATTAAAAATTAAAAAATAAAATAAAATAAATAAAATAAAACTATTTAGCCCCACCTAAATAGCAAACAGAACCACTCTGAGCCTTGTGCCTCAAACTATGTTCTGTGCACTAGTAGCTGTTACCTAGAAGCTGGTTATAAGTACAGACTTTAAGGTCCTCCCCCAGACTCAGCAGATCAGAACCTGTGTGGTAACAACTTGCAGGCAATCTGTCTACACAGTCACTTCTGATAAGCACTCTTGAAAGGCACTTCAATTTACTTGACTGCACACTCCGGGACATGCATTGGTTTAGCCATTGGACTTCATTTTCTTCCCTCATGAGGATTTGATCAATCATGTTCTCAGGACAGGGCATGACATAGCATAGAAAGCCACCGTGCAGGATTAATTGTATTCGAAGTAACAACAGCAAAAAGCCAGATTCAAGAGGCCCTGAGTGTGATAAGGAAGGGTCCTACATGTGAGTTCGAGCTCTACACTGGCTGGTTGGATGACTTTGCATGAAGTCACACTGGCTCGGCAGCGCCACGTTCCTCATTTCTAAATTCGCACCCCTGGACTAGTCCTTGTATCCTCTAGACTCAACGTAGGGAGCCCTGATACTCTGTTTGCCCCTGACTCTTTGTATTCTTCTTAGCTTTCGTTTGGTTGCCTTTGACAGTGTCTACGGGGCTAGCCTGTGAGCACTGCCCAGTAATGAGGGACATTGCTTAGGCATGGTTGACATCCGTGGGAAGAAAAGCAGTCATCCATGGGCTCCTTTACTTCCCAATCATTTCTCACCCATGACAAGGGACAACTAAGGCATCTTTGCTCACCATAGTTAACATGTTACAACATTGCACAACATTTAAATAAATTTTATCTGATCCTTCATTGTCCAAATTCTATTATTGGAACCCCCTGAGGCATTGTCTTACTTGAAAAATGTTATTTCAATTAGTTGAATATCATTCTTTACAGGATTTAGGTCAAACGAGGGCCAGTGCTAAATCCAAACCAAACAATATGTGTCTGCAATAAATTCCTGTTCCTGAATTATTCATACATAATGGCATAGGTGACTCTTCAAGCATTCTGAATTAAGTAGAATTGATTTCCCACTTTTTTTATGCTCTGTTGTACAAGCCTTTTTGTACTTTTACTTCTCCTTAACAAATAAAGTATTGATTCATCTCCACCGAACATGTTTTATTTAAACTTTGGTCTTTGTCAGCAACTTTGTCCTTGGTACCCACAATTCTCTTTCCTCACTTCCCAATTGTCTTTTGATCTTGAAGGTGAAATCCTTCAACCCTGCTGTTTAACACAAAGGCACTGAGATGTGGGTTAAGAATGCCCCCAAAAAAGTAACACAGTACCCTTTTGGCTTTTGGGGGGTTTTCATTCCACTGGCACACCCAGAAGTACCCTACACATTTATATTTCATATGAATGACTTCAGAATTAACCCTGGGTTTGAACTGCACTGTGTCAGTGACTTTTATCCCCAGATCCTCACATCTCTTTCCATTAAATCCATGAGCAAGCACAACTATTGGTAGATCAAGGGAGAGCCTGACAACCAGTCATCTCAGCCTGAAGCAAAGGGCCCGAAGCAAAGTCCAAACTCAATAAATATTTATTAAGTAAATGAGGGAATCACATTTTTACCAGGATTTACTCTTACCTCTTCTAAATACAGTTGACAGAACCTGAGACAGAAAGCAGAGCCTCTAACTTTGGTTCTTAGTTCACTTGGTGGCATCAAGTTTCATATAAGATTTTTAAAAAAATCATGAAGAATTGAAAGTCAGGAGACTGGATTTTCAAGCCCAGATCTGCCTGCCATTTATTTTGGGTCATCCTGGCCTCTGACTGAATTTCCCCATCTGGATTAAGAGAAGATTGTTCTAGACATCCTCTAGTCTGCAGGGCTGGTGCTGTGGTTATGGCACAGAGGTAACCCAGCTTCCTTGCCAGGGTTAAGGCAATTGTGTTTATTAATTACCTACTTTGATTCCAGTGGGTTCTGGAACCTGGCCATGTCTCCTTTCCTTCTCAGTGTTCTGGTGGTCTGCAGCAGAGTCCCCAGCAGAGGCGTCCACAAACTAGTGCCCATGTAGTCCCTTCCAAATGGCCCACAGTATGTGGCCTTCAGAGCACATCTCCTTCCCTTCTCAAATCGTCTCCTGCAGATGCTCTTGGAGGGAGACACAGCCAATCACCCTGCGCCTGTCAAAACTTCAGGCCATTCTTCTTTGTTTTGCAAAGCACAGCCACCAGAATGACTTCTCTGGCCTTCTGTCCTGCTCTGGATATATTCAACACGGAGATAACTTTTCCTGGTAAGTCCTATCCCTGGGTGCTGCCCAAGCATGTGTTTTTTTTCCCTGGTTCTTCCCTTCAGTGAAGGATTCGGTGCCTATTTACGGAACGCGTGCTCTGTACTCTGTTCTGTGACGGGTCTCAAGCTGCAGAGATGATCCGGGCACGGCTCCCACGCTGGAGCAGCTTTTAGTCTGGCAAGGATATGTAGAAATGCAGATATCTCCAATCTCCATACAGACGACTGCTATTCCCACGAAGGTCTCCCCCGCAAACAAGCCGTCTCTCCAGGCATCTGCCTGATATTAGCTGTGATGCCGACAGCCAGAATCCTCTTCTGCTATGCATTATGCTCTGAAACAAGTGTTGCCGAGGACACATGGCCTTTGCCCCAATACTTAAGGGGAAATAACCCAGTTTTGTGCCCTTCTCAGCTCTCCTCTTCCGTGTGAATACCCTGGAGGCTAGGCTGATACCAATGCTGAGCAACATGCCCTTCTTCTCACAAGTCCTTCCTCCGGTCCCCAAAAGTGGTCATTGAGAGGATCGTCCAATGGCCCTGATGCTTTCTCATGGGGCGTGAGCTCTCCCTGGTGGGCCCACAGTTGTTGTTGTTTTGTTTTGGTTTGGTTTGGTTTTGGTTTTCCCCTTTGGAAAAATCACTACTTCTTTTCTTGTCGATGTTCTAGTGAGGAATGTTTACAAACACCTTCCCACCGGAAGTTACTCCTGCCTCATCTTGTATTTTACACTTGGATTACTTTGTTTACTTGGTAGGTTGAATGCTTTGACCATGCTGTCTGCTTATGCTGTCCTGCTCTTTAAAAAAAAATAGATTTTTTTGCACAAAATAGCACTTCCAGGATGACTTTCCTTGGTAGTCTCTCAACCCCTCATCATCCTCCACAGACCACTTCTATAAGACTGGGCTTTGGTCCCCAAAGCCATCCTTGAACATAGGTCTTAAACCCCTTGAATACAGCATTTACTAAAATTCGTGCTTCTTCTAAGCAAACAGGCAGACAAACAAATAAACAAAAAGAAGCAACACCAGCTGTAAAGGGATTTTCAAAGCACATGTTTGCATGATACCTCCTCAAATCTGGGGAATACATCACCTCCACACAGATAATTCAAACTCATATCCAATGCCTCAGAAGAAGAAATGTTCGGGCCCACCATGCTTGGGCTCAGTTTTTTTGTAGAATGCATGTGCTGTCAAGTTTTGTGGACTTCTTCTGCATTTGTATTGTGATTCTGAGCATAGCTCTGAAAAAGCTGACCCCGGACTCGAGAAGACAGAGCTGTGGTCTGTGGGCAAATCAATTGCTCCCTCAAGAGGTGAGAGATGTGAATGGGAAAACCAATAAAATAAAGTAAAATAAAATAAAATAAAAATTGGCAGCCTCTCATGATTTACGGTCACTGTCTTTGGTGTAGTAAACCTAATCACACTGGTTACTATTTCACTGCATTCGCCGCCGGAGTCCATTAGAACAGTCTAATTTACACTGCAGTGTAATTCATCTGTTTTATTAAGGTTGTTCTTGTATTTATGTTAGAAGTAAAAGCGGCCTCTGGCTCCATGTTATACAGTCATTCTGAGAAAATGCCACAGGGCACAGCAGTTCATAAACCTGGGAACTAGATTAGAGTTCCCGTATTGTTGACATCTGACAAGTTTACTGTGAGCGTAGTTAGGCTGATGCAGAATCTTATAAAAATAGGCATTAGCGTTGCCATTACAAGCCCATTCCCAAATAATCACAGATCCCATTTATGGAGGTAGTTAAAGGTTTTTGCATACACTTTACTAAAAAAACGTTGACATTTAGTCTTTCCCCCATCTTCTTCCCAGGAAAGCCTAGTTAGGGGTAGCTTGAATTGATGGTAAGAAAATTACCTCATCAAAGAATGATGATAAATTTGAGACAGGGAGATGGTTTGATGAAGGCATGCCCTGATTCCACCAAGATTAGATTTTCTATAAAATCAGCTTCAGGGAGGCACCCGGGTGGCTCAGTTGGTAAAGCACGATTTCAGCTCAGGTCATGATCTCAGGGTCATGAGACCAAGCCCACGTCGGACTCACCCACTTGAGAATCTCTCAACCTCTCTCCCTTCTTTCTCTGTCTCTGTCTCTTTCTAAAAAAAAAAAAAAGAAAGAAAAAAAAGAAAAAGAAAAAGGAAAAAAAATCAGCTTTGTTGCTCTGTGGAGGGCAGGACCATCTGTAAATACCAGCCCTGACAGCTGACAAGGCACCATCCTTGTCACTCCCTTAGTGATGCTTACAGACAAGATGTTCCTATAGTGTAGGATTCTAGTTACTCCCTGAGTGTCTACTAGGAACTTTGTTTCCAAGAAGTCATTATTTGCACTGGTACAGGAATAAAAAAATCCTCTTTTCTGTAACGAAAAGAGAAGGAAGTGTGGAAGTGTGGTAGAGAATAACTTTGTGCCAGCTATAATTCATAAGATATGGAAGAGGCAGAAGAAACAGGGAAACAAGTAATGACCACAAAAACAAACTGAAGACTGTTCTCAGCCTAATATTATCTGCCTGGCAGAAAACATGGACTTTGGCATAAAATGAACTTGAACTTGAATCCAGGTATTAAAATTCACACCCTATGAGAATAGTGTTTTGAACAATGCAATAGGTACTCAGTGAAAAATGTATCAGTAGCATTAGGGCCATAGAGGACAATCCCAGGACCTAATATGACGTCTGCCATATTGGTGATAATAGAATAAATGGTGATTGTAGAATCAATGAACAAGCCTCAGCATTATTCATCAGGACATTCAAATGAACTTCAGGGGATGGCACCAAAGGACGCAAAGATTTTCAGAAAAAAATCAGTGTGTGCTGAATGGCATGACTCCTTAGGTATCCTCCCCAACGTAGGAGCTGGGAGAGGAGACTTGGTTTCCTCATTGAGTCTGCTTTCATCTGTCCAATCACCTCAGGTCACTCACTCTGCCTACTGGGTCTCTATATCTCTTCATCCTTTCATCCTTAACTAAGAATAAAATGATAACATCCATATTACCCCTTCTGAAACTAAAATTCTAGGACTTTAACACTGAGTGACATGTCCAGCATTTCCGATTCAAGACTCCCATCATTTGAGAAGAATCAGGAAGAAAATTGCATTATTTCAATCTGCCACATCTTTTTAAAAACTCTTCCTTTATCTTAATCCTTATCACTCATATCCTCTAAGTCACCAATTCCTACAAGTTCTACCTCCTACACATTGCTCAAAGTCATTGCATCCTGCCAACTCCTACAGCTGCTTCTTCAGATCAGCCCCACATCATTTCTTGCCAGAATTACTGCAAAACTTCCTTAAATTGATTCCCCGCTTCTAATTTCACTCTTCCTAACTTTACTCTCCATTTTTTGCAGTCTGGAGGACTCAAGCCTCATTTCCATCAACTGGCAGCTTGGGTTTTCCCTCCTCTGTCTATACTTGCATTCATTGGACAAATACTTTCTACCTGCCTGACCTTGAGAAAATTATTAATACTTTCTCTGTCTCCATTTAAACATCTATAAAATGAGAACGATAAAAATATTCATTTCACTTGGTTACTGTGATTATTAAAAGGACTAATATATGAAAGAAGCTTAGAAAAGCATCTGGCTTTTCTCTTTTGTTTAAGATTTTATTTATTTGAGAGAGAGAGTATGAGTGAGCAAGAGGGAGAGACAGAGCAAATCCGGGAAGAGGCAGAAGGAGAAAGAAGAAGACACCCCACCTGATGCAGGGCTCCATCTGGGGACTCCAGGATCATGACCTGAGCTGAAGGCAGACGCTTAACTGACTGAGCCACCCAGGTGCCCCACATGTGGCTTTTGTAAGTTAGCACTCAACAAGCCAGCTATGCACAAGGTTAATATGACCACTCCAACGGTGCTGCCACATTGAGTCCCACAGCGTTTTGCGTTTGCTGTTCCTTCTGTCTAGATCTTCCTTCTCCCAGATGCCTTCTTATCACCTTCTCTGACTACCTTCAGGTCTCTGTATAGACAGCACCTCGGTTTCTGCTATGTGAAATAGTTTCCATGTCACTTCTGTCCTCTTTATCTTGTCTTACTTTTCTTCATGGAGCTGACTTCTTAATTGGGATTATATTGTGTGTTATAATTTCTTATTTCTCAGTTAGTTTCTGCTTTAGAATACATCCTCAGAGATCATGATTGTTCAATCTATGTACCCAGAACATGGAGAGACCCTTGAAACATAAGAGATGCTCATATACATTGCATGAATCAATGAATGGATTGCTGAAACACTCATTATGATTGTGATAAATGCCCTAAAAAAGAAAATAAACTCTTAGTTTATAATAAAAACAAAGACCAAGAAAACCTTCTCTCTTGAATTTTATTTTCCCTCTACAAACTGATTGTGTGGGCATTCCTCATAAACACATTCAGAAAATTTTACCTTCCATGAAGTACTCCAAGTATCTCCCCATCCAGAATCTGAGATTCAGCGGGACTCTGCCTGAGTTAGTTAGGTCTATGTGTTCATAGGTACCGCATTTCCTTACATACCCAAATGAGTATCTGAAATTATGAGAAATTTAACTTTGATCTCCTAACCTTGTGTAATCTGAAAATTTGATAATTCTTAGCTTTCAATGTCTTCTCCCAATTTCACATCTTCTATATTCTTTACATGCTTTGCCCTCAAAGGAACAGATGCATGGTACATTTGTTGAAGGTAGCAGCACTGTCTTCCACTTACCATGAATTGTTCCTTAAAAGGTGACTAATCAAAGAGTCAAGGTTGACTTCAATAGTATTTTAACCAAACAATTCTTAAGCAAGGTGTGGTCTTTGAAAATGAGATAGCTCCATTTCCAGTATCATCTTTACCATCAGTAAGAGTAAGTGATTATGGGCTCCTGGGTGGCTTGGTGGGTTAAGCCTCTGCCTTCAGCTCAGATCACGATCCCAGGGTCCTGGGCTTGAACCCCACATCGGTCTCTTTCCTCAGCAGGGAGCCTGCTTCCCTCTTTCTCTCTGCCTGCCTCTCTGCCTACTTGCGATCTTTCTCTCTCTCTGTCAAATAAATAAATAAAATCTTTATGAAAGAAAAAGTAAGTGATTAACAAATAATAATGAATAGATCATCTTTAACAGGTGATAACACCTGAATGTTTGCCATGTGCAATGTGGTAAATTGCACAACTTGTCTTAAGTCCAGAGAATTCGATTCTCTGCTGAGCTCTGTCACTCTACAATTCATCTCCCACTTAGACAAGATATTTACTCTTTAAAATATCCCATGTTCTTATAGGAAAAACAAGAGAATTGAACTAGATACAGTTTAAGATCCTTTCCCATTATAACCTTCCAATTCAAAGACATCATTAAAAAATAATTAAATGGCAAAATCAACCAAAAGAACATTTTCAGGTTTAACAAATCAAAACTTCTGCACATGTAAGGGAAACACAGAGCTTACATCTCAGAGGGCACGAGGTCAGTCCTGCTCCACGATGGTTTGCTTTCTTAAGGCATAAGTACCCTTTCTGGGATTCCCAGCTTGGCACTGTATCTAAGTCTAATTAAATCCCTTTGTGTGAGCCTTAAGTATACTTAATTAAAATAGGTAGACTTGGAATGATTAATTCCAAAAGTAAGTAGGTTAAAGTGCAGGCTTATTTCTTCTACTAATTAGTTGAGGGATGATCTTCCTTGCCAAGAGGCCAAAAGGCAGGAGATTCAATATTTTCCAATTCAACTCTGTTTTAAAATGTCTTTTCAAAAGCCTTTAGGCTTTGAATTTGGATTCATAAAATTTGAATGTCTGGGATTATTTCTCCTTATTTTATACTTAGTTAAACCCAAAGCAGGGCTCACTAGAGATCCAAGGGTTATAGAGTAACCAATGGTGGGTGAATCCAGACACACGGTCAGCAAAACCAGCCATGTGGTAACTATATTATCACTCCATCACTCTTGAGAGACTGGCTTAACTTTGTCTCTCATGATAGATTTTCAGAAACTGTGACTTACTCATTAAATATTTGATTCTTTGAAATACTCAGTTGGCAAAGAAGTGTCAGGTTACCCCAGGACAGCAGCCGTATCCATCATTTGTGTACTTAAACTGCTCCCACTAGGTGTTAGTGGTACGGTCTGGTTACAATGGCTCAGGGAGGCATAGTCCCAGGATGCCTGGAGTTGGAGACGAGAGAGACTCTGTGCGGAATAACAAGGCTGCTTTCAGTCAGCATTTTCTTACCAAAGGAGTAATGTCAAATGTCACCTTCTTCTCATCTCCTTAGTACCTTGGAATGACTTTAATGTCCCTCGTCCTATAGTGTTTCTGGAACTGGAGTAGCAAGCAGAGATGTATGAAGTATAAAGTGATGTTGAATTTCAATACTCTGATCAGTTAAAAAATGCCCAACTGAATATTCGTTCACTCAGTTTTCAAATAGTTATTGAACAGTCTGTGCCCGTCCCACTGTTCCAGGTTCTGAGAAGAGGGACTACCCTAATGGATGTTTGATGTTCATAGAAAGGGAGAAATTATACAAATAGGGTGATCATGGGAGAGAAAAAGCACAAATGGCCCAAAGCTAAGCAGGCACCTCGTCTGGCCACCATCAGTACTGATGGCCATTCTCATCTCTCCAGGGAGATGTTGCTCTTTCTCCCATAAGGAAAATCAGGGAAGGGTAAGGAGGGAGGCAACCTGAGCTTCTCTCCCTCATCTTCCTCTCTCCCCAAGAGAAGAACTGGCCAGCTTATCCAAGGTGTGGAATCAACCACGTGATCGGGTTTAGGATTGTTAATAAGTGTGCAATCTGAGACTCTATAGAATGCCTCCTTCCAACCACACAGCAAACCTGCTGTTGCCCATTTCCTGATGACATGTGGTAAGTTATCAGACTAATCTCATTAGTCTGGGTTTGGGAGAAAAACAAACATATCTCTAGGTTTTTTTTGTTTGTTTGTTTTGGGTTTTTTTGTTTTTTTGTTTTTGTTTTTGTTTTTTGAGAAGTAACAGGTTTCATACACAAGACACCAGGAAATTAATCGAGTACAGGACACAGTGAAGTCAGTGCCTGGACATTATGTGGGTAACTGCTAGGGGTACTTTTAGAAGCTGCTGGGAAGGCACTGCCCACTGTCTGTCAATGTCGTCTTGCAGCGGTAGCCAGAAAATAAGGATTTGTCTTCCCTTCCACCATTCACAGCTTACTCCAACCCTTCTCATTTATGTATGAAACCTGTTACTTCTCAAAAAACAAAAAAACAAAACAAAACAAAACAAAAACAAACAAACAAAAAAAACAGAGATATGTTTGTTTTTCTCATCAAACCCAGATTAATAAAATTATGGATGGAATATGAATGGAATAATTTATACGCAACATCCTAATCTCTCTCTCTCTCTCTTTTGGAGACCTAAAATCTTGGAAAATACATTTCCCTGGCTTCCTTACTAAATCTTTTCGATTCTTCTAACTAAAGTTACTTCAGTGAGCTGTAAATAGTGGAAGGGAAGACAAATCCTTATTCCCTGGCTACATCTGCAAGAGGACATTGACAGACAGTGGGCAATGCTTCCCCAGCAGCTTTCAAAAGTACCCCCAGGATTCACCCACATAATGTCCAGGCACTGAGTTCATTCAATTGTAATGGGGTCCTACGTATCACATATAGATATATGATATAAAAACATAAAAATATTGAAGAAAACAAAATTGCACACCAATTATTTTAGAAGTATGGTTAAAATAAACTTTAACAAAATATGAGCCACTTGAATGGAATGAAATGTTAAAGTGTAATCTATCATAACAAAAACTAATCAGTGTAATTCGCTACATTGAGGAATAAGAGAGAAAAAAAATCATATGATCATCTTAGAGATCCAAAAAGAAAAAAAATACATTTAGCAAAATCTGTAACTAATTCATGATAAAAATTCTAATAAAGTAGTAATATATGCCGATTTCCCCAACCTGGTAAAGGGCATCTGTAAAATCACACAGCTAGTGTCATAGTTAATGGTGAAAGCTTGAATATTTCCCGCCTAAGATCAGGAAAAAGCAAGGATGTTTAGTCTCATTAATTCTGATCAGCTTTGAACTGGAGGTCCTGGCTAGTGAGGTAAATATAAGAACAAAAAGATCAAAGGCAGGAACATGAGAAAGAAAGAAGTGAAACTTGTTTTATTTGCAGATGGCATGTTTGAGTACATGGAAAATCTTAAGAAATCTATCTTAAATTACTACTATAAGGAACTAGTTAATTTTAAAGGTAGCAGGATACAAATCCAATCATACAGAAATCAACACATCAATGGACAACTGGACACTAAAAATTTAAAAATATAATTTATAATGGCATCAAATTGAAATAATAAGGACTAGGGACCGAATACAATGTAGCTAACAAAAAAAAGTTAAACATTTAGGGAATAGAATAACAAAAGAGTTTTGAGATTCTAGCTTGAAAGCTACAAAATTTTGAGAAGACAAATTTGAACACCTAAATGAGGAGATGCACTATATTTATGAATCACAATGCACTGTGTTGTTAAGATGTCAATTTTCCCCAAATTTACTTATAATTTCCATATAATCCCAGTCAAAATTCCTTTTTTCAGAAATTAAGAAGCTTACACTCAAAGTTATCAGAAAATGTAAACAAACTTGGGGGAAAAAAGTTAATTTAATTAGGCTATTTAGTAAAGTTTGATTTTATTTGACTAATAAGACATAAAACAAATGTATACTAATCAAAATGATGTGGAATTGATCAACAATAGGCAAACTTAAAGTCCATGAAAGAGAAGGGAATGAAAAGTAGACCCACATGTTTTGGGGTAATTAATGCTTGGAAAGAATGACCAAAGGAATTTATGGGGAAAGAAAATAGTTTTTAAGAAACAGTGATAAAAAATTACATTATTCCCTATTTCATTTCATACCAAAAAATTAATTCAGATGGATCATAGACCTACACATAAAATTTACAAATGGGGTTTCTCAACCTCTGCATTTTACAACCAGATTTGGTTTTAAATTATATTAACTGTATGATCTTCAAAAATTAGATAATCACTGTGTGAAATGGGGAAAAGCATAAGAAATTAGGTTACAAATATTGTTGGTGATCTGGTCTTGGAAGACATTAGAAGTCATGTCAGACTCAAGGCAGGGGAAGTTCTTAGGAAACCACTGTAAAAATCCTGAGAGAAAGTGGCAGCAGCCAAAAGTAAGGGTGATGTCTTTGGGGAGGATACTGAGAGACTCAGATGGGTCAAGGTTGAAGATATGAGAGAGGGGGCTGTGCAATGCATAGAGAGAGGTAAGAGGAGGTCAGCGTGTCTCTCACGTTTCTCACTCAACTAAATGGTGGTGTTGGTCTTGAGGTAAAGCTCAATGGACTTGGGATAGGTGGTCAACATTGGACCAGCATTAATAAAGTATCTGCACAATATTCAGGTGCAGATCCCTGGTAGAAAGACTGCAATGAGGCTATAGACTCAAGGAGTCTGATTTAGGTGGACAGTAAGACTTTAGAACTGGAGACATGTAGTTGGTATTCAAACCAAAGTGAATGGATGAGATTTCTAATTCGAAGGTATAGAATAAGAAAAAAAGAGGGTCTAGAATTAAACTGATTTCTTCTGAATTTGCTTTGTATTTTGCCGAACTTGGCATGTATTTGTGTGAGTTAATTTTCCACTTAAAAATCAGATAGGATACAGTAATCAGTATTTTCAATTATCAAGGAAGCATGGAATAGACAAAATCTGGGACTGTTTAATGATATCTCTTTAATGTTATAAGCCAAAATCTATCATGACCAAATTTAAAATATAAACAAAATTCACACACACAAAAAAAAAGTTCACCAAAGAAGGAAAGCAATGTTATGGGTGCACAAGTAGATACATACATGCATAAGGTACACACAGCTTTTATAAACAATAGAAATATTCCCACTAAATAATTGGAAATGGAGCTGAAATACAAGGAGAATGAGAAAGGCAAATGATCAATTATTCTATGGAAAATATGTCCAAAATCATATAAACAAGAAAAAAAAAAAACAAAATAATAGTGACATGTCAGTATTTATCCATCCATCTGAAAAACCAGAGTAGGGTGTGCATTGAGGGTTGGGGATCAACAGTCATGCAGACAGGATTTGAAATTGATACAAATTGGGTTTGAAATCTGTTTCATTAGTCATGCATTCATTCACTCATTCATTCATTCTTTAAAGAAATTATTTATTGTGTTTGTGTACGGATGAGATGCTGTTATAGGTACTAGGAGTGTAACTATAAATGCAAATTCTTAAAATAACTCTGCTAAATTCTTGAAATAGCTTTCATTCTAGTTATGTAGACTAGAATTGACTATTAATAGAAACCACTAGCTGCGTGTGGTTATTGAGTATTTGAAATGTGATCCCAACTGCCCAAACTGAGATGTGATCTAAATGTAAAATACCATCTAATTTTGAGGGCTTAGTACAATAGAAAGAAAAATATGGTTATGCTATTAACATTAGATTGATTATATGCTGAAATGATATTTTGAAATATTGGGTTAAAAACAATAAAGATTAATGTCACTTTTTACTTTTTTTAAGTGTGGCCACTAGAAAATTTGAAATTATGTATGTGGCTTACATTAATTTTCTGTTAGCAGCAATCTAGAATATATTTGGTGTCTACAAATATTAATTTATTTTGACTGTACCTTAATCAACTACTCAGAGATGCATTTAGAAATTCATGTAAAAGAATATTCATCCTCATATTATTCACAGGGGCAAATAATTATAAATAATATACATACTTAACGATTGGAAAATGCTTTGTTTTATAGGCCTGTTTTCTGAAGATTGGGCAATCATTAAAACTATAATATAACCAAAGATATGAGAAAATGATTAAATTGATGTTAAGGGAAAAACAAAGTAGGATGAAAAAATATCATGTGTTCATATATATATATATATATATATATAAAACCTACATTGAAATATATCTTGACCCTAGATAAGCAAAACAAGATAAAAATAGTTTGTTCAAATATTTGCTAAATATATAATACATATATTGAATATATATGCTATATATATACACATATACATACGTATATATATATATATATATATATATAATTTTTTGAAAAAAATGTTTACCAAAATAACAGTTTCCCACTGCAAAATAGTGCAAGATAATCCCTCTCGTAAGGTCAGTGAATCAGCCTATCTTATTTATCCGCCTCTCCCAAATGCTTACCAGCTTTTGACACAGTGAATGATGTGTCTGTTGAATAAAGGTTTGGTGATACCTATTTTTCCTTATATTTATCCATATCTTTTGTGTGTTCTATAACTGCATATTTTCATAATCAGCAAATCAGAATATGCCTTTAAGAAATTAAGAAACATAAGTTTTTAATGTTATTTTAGTCACCACACAGTATATTATTAGTTTTTAATGTAGTGTTCCATGATTCATTGTTTGCGTAGAACACCCCGTGCTCCATGCAATATGTGCTCTTCTTAATACCCATCGCTGGGCTCATCTCCCTCCACCTTTAAACCCTTAGTTTAATTCCATGAGTCCATAGTCGCTCATGGTTCATCTGCCCCTCCGGTTTCCCACCCTTCATTTTTCCCTTTCTTCTCATGTCCTCCATGCTATTCCTTATGTTCTACAAATAACTGAAACTATATGATAATTAACTTTTTCTGCTTGACTTATTTCACTCAGCACAATCTCCAGTTTCACCTATGGTGATGCAAATGTAAGGTATTCTTCCTTTCTGATGGCTGAGTAATACTTCATTGGATATATGGACCACATCTTCTTTATCCATTCATCTGTTGAAAGGCATCTTGGCTCTTTCCACAGTTTGGCTATTGTGGACATTGATGCTATGAATATTGGGGTGCCTGTGCCCCTTCTTTTCACTACATCCTTATATTTGGAATAAAGGCCCCAATTTCCCCAAAAACCTCAATTGCTTGGTCATACGATAGCTCTATTTTTTTTTTTTTTTTGAGGAACCTCCATACAGTTTTCCAAAGTAGAAATGTAAGTGGTTTAATTCACTATCACTTTACTAAAAAGAGAACTGAGGCTGTGGAATAACCCACTAAAAGTAAAAACAAAAACAAAAACAAAAACAAAAACCTCGCCAGTGGCTGAATGGAGGCTCCCACCTGTGCATCCTGACCTGGTTATCGTCTCTGGTTATCACACATGTGAACAGACAGTGTGCTGAAATCTATCAAAGGAAAGAGTGACTGTAGTTGAGCATAAGAGATTAGTTACGAGATACAGGAAATTAGTATCTCAACCAGAAATTTTGACTGGTTGTGAAAAGAAGTCCACATACATTAGAGTCTGACAATAAAAGTGGTGATGGGGCCATAAATTGGAGAAGATAAGGAATTAGGGAAGCAATGGTGGTAAATTCAGCTGCAGACAGGATGGGTTTGAGAGGCTGGTTGAGCACCCAGCTGGCGAGGTTCATCAGGCAGATAAAAAAACACAGAATGAAAATCTTGGAGTGACACAGAAGCTTCCCACAGAGGTGTGGGAGTCAGTTTCACAGAGGTTAGATCCTCCATCAGATCTTGTTGGTGGGCAGATCTGAGTGCTGCCATCTGTTCACATAAGCACAGGACAGTTTTGGAGTGTTGCAGATACACAGTTAAATATCTTATCAAGCCATTTGTGTTCTGGCAGGAACAAGTGTCTGACTTACCATAAACAGAATATGATGAGCAATAAGGAAGACTCCTCAGAAGGAATGTGTTGAGGAGAGCAAATTATTCCCCAAACAACTAATAAAATGGCATTTGTTTTTCTAAATGTAGCATTTGCTTTTAACATAACCTAAAGCACTAAGGTACTTCTGATGCACAATTATAGCTAGATGATTCCTCCCAAGAGAATAGCAAAATAAAGTGTGCTGTTTTCTATATGCTCTAATTCATACTTGTTTAGTATGTCACTTGAAATTCTTGATGCATATAAGTTTGTATATATACATGGTTCCAGATTTCCAACCAGAGCTAAGCTATGAAGCAAGCATATGTGCACATATACATGTATGTGCAATATATATGAATAGTTCATGTATTTATGCCCAGGTACTGATCTAGATCTACATATTAGAAATGTGTGTATAGACATATCAACATATTATAAATACAAATACATATAACAGGTTTGTGTGTTTTAAAATTAAGACCCAGTGATATTCAAAGTGCTGAGGTAATCCATGTGCATATACTTGAATCTATACACTCACGCTCTGAGAAAACCTTAAAATCACATAAACTTCCACATGGAAAATAATAAGTATTGGTATAAGGGAATGTACAAACCTAAACAGATGAGCAGAGTGGAGACTGAGGATATGGTTTTTGCTTGTCAAAAACAAAAGCTGGGGCACCTGGGTGGCTCAGTTAAGTGTCTGCCTTTGGCTCAGGTCGTGCTCTCAGGGTCCTGCCCCACATCAGGCTTCCTGCTCAGCAGAGATCCTGCTTCTCCCTCTCCTTCTGCCTGCCACTTCCCCTACTTGTTCTCTCTCTCAAATAAATAAATAAATAAATAAATAAATAAATCTTTTTTTTTTTTTTTTTTTTTTTTAGTTTATGGTATCTTTAACTTCAAAACTTCAATTTCCTCAAATATTACACATAATTTCCTAAAGCCTACTTTCTACACTTGACCCTATCTTCCAACCACTTTTTCACATTTTTGAAACAATCCAAATTCTGGCATTTTCATGACATCTTCCTTAAACTATTAAAATTGATCATTCTTCCCTGCTCTTTTGGTATATATGCTGAACTATTTTACTAAACTTACTAAACTTCTGGTACTGCATCTCCCTGTGTGTGAAATTGTACCAATCTTGGATTTCTATTATGGACCAAACGCTTGTGTCTCCCCCCAAATTCATATGCTGAGCCCTCACCTCCAATGTAATATTATTAGGAGATGGGTCCTTTCGGGGGTTATTAGAGTCAGACAATGGGATTAGTGGCCTGATAGGAAGAGACACCAGAGAACTTACTTTCTCTTTTTTTCTGCCATGTGAGGACACAAAGAGAAGACAGCTGTCTGCAAGCCAGGAAGAGAATCCTCACCTGGACCCCTATTCTGGAACGTTTAGCCTCCAGAGCTGTGAGAGAATAGGCTTCTGTTGTTTAAGCCCTCAATCTATGGTATTCTTTTATGGAAGCCTGAACTGACTAGGAGCCTTTGAGGAATGTGAGATGTAACCCCCATAGTTCATTAGGATTCTCTAATTCTTCCTACTTTGATGTAATTCTACCAAAGCCACTGAAGATGTCTATTTTATTGGAGTAATTTACCTAAATCATGGACTTCTACTTCTGGTCAGGATGTAGAGGCTACTATAGCACCATGGTTAGGGTATAACCATAATCAACTATAAAATTGTAGAGAATATTCAAGCTTTGAGCAATAGGACAGTAGCCCAGTACTCTGATCCTGAAGAAAATAGGAACATATCAGATGAGTCTCATGTTTGCCTCTCTTTCTGCCTGAAGATACTTTCTGGAGAGTATTGTAATTAGGTGGAGCCCAAACCAAGAATGACAGATTCACTGAGATGATGAAGCAGAGACAAGAGTTTAAGGCTACTAAAGCAACTTTCGTATGCTGGACTGGATACTGGAGGGGAGAGAGCTTGGGTGAGAACACAGACAAGGGCATGTCCACAGGTGCTTGGCCAGCAGTTGTCCTGTGTTACATCAGGTAAACTTTTCAGTGTCTAATGGAGAGTGGTTGCTGCAAGGCTGAGTTCTGAACAGAGATGTTGGAAGTCTTGCAGAGATAGAAGATACCATATTTCTGGTCTAGCAGTATAGCAAATTCTCAATGAGAACATCAGTGATAGATTTGAAGGTCTCGAAAAGTCATACTGCAGAAGAAGGACTACATTATGGAATAAAAGTCACAATCTAGGACTAAGGGTCTACCTGACATAAAGAATAGTACCCAACCATAAACAAGAAGAGACAGAAGTAACTCAGTAACATGCCAGAGCAGAACATAATACACTTTAAGGAAAGACAACACATTCTTGAGCCCCTACAAGTAATCACTCACAGTTTTCAATATAAACATGTGGAAAGGCTTGGAATCAGAGACTCTAATCAAGGAAAATAATTGGTCAACATAAACAAACACAAAGATGACACAAATATTAGACTTGGTAGGCAAAAAGATTTTATAATAGCTATCATAAATATGTTGAAGGTCTTAAATGGGAGGATAGATACAATGAGAAAGTTGTGAACCTCCCAAAATGCTATAAAAAAGATCATAAAAAGAAAGCTTACAACTGAAAAATAGTGTATTTGAAATGAAATTTAAAATGTTGAGTCTAAGCATCAGGTTGAAGGCCATAGAAGAAAAAGCCAGTAGATGTGAAGGCAGATCAACACAAATCTTCAAATAAGAAAAAATAGAAAAAAGGACGACCAATGGGATAATATAAAAGCCAACACGCATATAACTGGAGTTCTAGAAAAAGAAGAGAGAAGTGGTAGGGTAGGAGAAAGATTAATTACCAAAAAACACAAAAATTTGGTTTAAAAACTCAATCTACAGATCTACGAAGAATCTAAACTTCATAGCAACATGAAAGTGCTAAAATCACCCTTAGGCATAGCCACTGACAATGATAGGGTCAAAAATGTCTGGTTTTTAAAGCAGTCAGAAAAAATAGATACATAGTTTGCAAGGAATTATGAAGCAAAAAAAAATGACATTTTATAAAAGACAAGAAAAAAACAATGGAACAACATCTTAAAGCAATTAAAACAGAAACATGCGTGCACGCGTGTGCACACACACACACACACACACACAAAACTATCAGCCCAGAATTCATCAAATGTCCAATATAAATATTATTCAAAAATGTGAAAGAATAATAAAGACATGTTTAACTCAAGAAAATCTGAGAGAATTTACCATCAACTGAACAATATTACATAAAACACTAAGGGAAGTTCTTGGTGCTGAATGGAAATGATAGATCATTTCTATAGGGAGGATGGAAAGTACTAGAAATAGACATATATGCATACATATAAAAGACTAAGGTATTGAAGGTACTCTGAACTATCTTTATGACTTTTCTTTAAGTCTAAACTATATTAATTTTTAAAAGCATTCACATGGACTATTAAAGTTGTTCACATCCCTATACCCCTAAATTATTGAATGTATGATCTTGAGCAATCACAATAATTCTGAGACTCAGTTGTCCAATTTGAAGATGGTAAAAAAAGACATAATGAACCTGAGTGGTTGCTAAGGCTTTGAAAGGAGATGACCTGACTGAGAACTCCCAGACGCCTATCAAGACAAGCTACTTGTTGTTTACTGCTATTTATTTTATTGTCATGATTTTCCTCTTATTTTTTTTCTTACCATCATCATTACTATTTTTCAAAGTTACTTGGATCACTTGAACGCAGCTGCCTGGAGCACAATTGTGACAAAAACCCAAGGTGACATTGAGACTAAGTACCGTGATTGATTCAAGGTTCCTGCCTAATGGTGATTTGAGGAATAATGGGCAGGCAGTCCAGATGCCAAGGATTTTTCATCTTTGATTTATAAATCTCTGATTTAGAAGTTGGTTGGTCTAAGAAGATGAAGATTCAAGGAAATTTAAGACACCACAGGAGCACATTATCTCTGGGGACAGTTCCTGATGGACAAGGCAGGGTTTCATTCCCAGGTGTCATAAACTTCTTGGTGAATCCATGCTTTGGACATCAACTGTCTCTTCCTGGGATAAGATTTGCTTCCAGGGTGGGATATATGGAGCCTCTCTTTCTAATGATGGTGAGTATTGACCTCAGGATCAACCCCTCCGTCATGGGGCTCCCATAACCCCTCAAGTGGTCCCCTGAACACCAAACTGATTTTATTCACTACTGTTTTCTGCTACAAGCTACATGACCCCACTACCTTCCCTGGCAGGTTCCGATTCCCTCCAGGCTGCCCCTGCTTCTCCAAGGAGTCCTGCTCATAGCTCACAAATGCAGATGCTCACTCCCCAATCCTGGAATTTTACCGCAGCCCTAAATATGCCCCTTTATTTATGTCTTTATTTTTTACTTCTTTTGCCAAACTCCCACTAACGTTTCTGGGCTCAATTACAAATTTTCTTCCTCTGTGAATTCAGCATTAATCCCTGGGGTGATGAGTCACTCCTGTCTGTCCCCCCCCACTCATACCCACCCACAGATACATCTTCAGTGCAGTGGAACTCCGTGAGGGCAGGAAGATGTATAAAGAAAAATGGAGTCCTTAGCACTCAGTACACTATCAGGTTTAATCTTCATTTAAAGGAGGCGAAACTTACAGTTTTAATACATGGTCTTTATACATGTTGATGAGATTTTAACAAAGGCAGGTGCCTATAGAACTAACGTCCTTGCAACATGCTGATTCACTTACCCCAGAAGTTTCCCTCGTGGCCCCTTTCTGTGACTCTGACACCTGCTAAGCCACCACAGTTCGTATTGCTATTAGCACAGCCCGACTTTCTCTGCTCTTACAGTTCATGTATGTGGAATCGGACAATGTGAATTTTCATGCCTGGTTTCTTTTCCACTTTCTTTAAAAAAAAAAAAAATTACCCTTGTCATTACAAGTATTAGTATCACCTTTCATTTTTTTCTTGCTGAATTGTATTCTAGGGTATAATGTTACAACTTGTTTGTCTTCTCCTGTTAATGACTTTTGGGGTTGATTACAAAATAACGCCGTGTTGTTAAAAACAAACAAACAAACAAACAAAAACACGTTGATGTAGTGATGTAGTGGTGGCTGGGTGCCTGAAACATTGAGTCCAGCTCTTGATTTCGGCTCAGGTAATGATCTCAAGATCTGAGATTGAGCCCTGTGTCAGACCCCACACTGTACAGAGCCTTCTTACGACTCTCTCTCCCTCTCCCTTTTCCCCTTCCCTGCTCACTCTCTCTCTCAAATAAATAAATAAATCATTTTCATGGTTTTGTGTCTCCTCGAGTTTATTTGGGCAATAGGGGAAGTAGAATTTCAATTATATATTCCATTAGGTTTGTGTATGTATGTTTAATTATACCTTTATACACAGCCATCTCATCACACAGGGTCTAGAATACATAGAGTTCCATGAGCCATCACTATGGACGTTAAGTTTGACCACCTGGCTGAGGCAGTGTTTGTTAGTTTATTCCACCAAAAGGTCACTCATTCGTTGTCCTTTTTGTACAGAACTTTTTGGAGAAAATTCTGTCTGCATGCACAGCTCACACTTTACAGCCCATGGTTTCCATGCTACTATATACACCTGCACACCTTTAATGGTGTGATTCACTCTACATGTTAGTGAGGTAGGCTGTCCTGAGAACTGCCAAATTTTACTTGTTTCACTTTGTTCATCTTCTGCATTGATTATCTTATACCTCCTCAAACTGCATCTCCCTTTTTTAAACTAAGTCTTCTGCCTGTTGACTGATTCATTGGAAACATATTGACAGAGTCAACTTACGAACACCTTCAGAGAGGAAATCTGGGATCTGGTATTCACTCCTCCTTTCTACACCTCAGCACAAACATAGCACACTGGGTTCTAATTTCACATAACTGTCCCATATGTTAAATAGTAGCCTTTTTATCAAAGATCACCTTGGCCAAATGGAAGGGATGTGAGCACTAACTTGAAGGATCGCTCGATGCTTCGAAATGAGATGATTTGAGCATCAAAAAATATATATGGACTACAATGAATTAAATCACATCCAAATAATTGCTAACCTTTTAAATCATGATGGCACCCAAAATACATTGGGTCAACTTTGGAAATTGCTAGGGCACAGACTTTATCCTACAAATTTGTAAAGAGAAATAATCATATTTTTTAAATAGAAAAGAGATGTGTCAAATAAGATTTGCAAAACAGTCATAATCAATCACTGAAGCTGTGTGATAGTACATGGGATTCAATAAATATTCTTTGTAATTTTGCACTTTTGAGGTTAGGGCCAGGTTATGCTCCATGTATTTTCAGTAAATGACATACATTAGATGCTAGATAAACATTTAATGAGTAAAGTGAAACTACCGCTGATAGATACAACCATGTCAAACAGCTAATTTCATTCTTGATATTCACATGGAGATAGCTGACTAAAAATAAATATATGGTCTCTCCTATGTGCTACTGGTAAAAAACCAAGGTACCAAGTATCAGAAAGAGAGAACCTATATGTGAAAAATCAAAGTCTAGAATTTGGCATCAAAAGTTCTGGCGACGAGTCCT
Source organism: Mustela lutreola (assembly GCF_030435805.1). Classification (NCBI taxonomy): domain Eukaryota; kingdom Metazoa; phylum Chordata; class Mammalia; order Carnivora; family Mustelidae; genus Mustela; species Mustela lutreola. The sequence goes on along the minus strand of NC_081292.1, from coordinate 5,390,805 downwards.
GATTCTATCTTTGAAAATATGTGTAATCTCTACTAGTTTAAATAAAACCCTTCAAAAACTCACAATTCCCACCTTAAAAAGGTGGGAAATAAACATTGACCTACATCATCGGATTATAGTAGGGATTGAGCGGGTTATATATGAAAGAAAGTATATACACAATTGAGTGTTGTACAGAACTGGTTCCTTTAAAAAAAATTAAAGATGGGCATTGTGGAATACTTATAATATGCCTTAGAGAATGACAAATCATGCCAGTAAACGATACAGGGTATTTGAGTACAGTGGTAAGAGTATTCAAGATAATACCAATGATAAACCTATTACTTGATTTGACATCCTTCTGGAAAGAGAACTGGAAATTTGACCACTTGAACTTTACTTCCAGGTTGACTGCTGATTATCAGTGAGTTTATGAGAGGAAATGACATCTTTGGTTGTTATTCCCTTTTTGCCCATAACCCAATTTCAATTATATAATAAATACAACTTTATTTGACTCAGTATCCATCAATTATATACGTTAAAAACAAATGACTCATTAGATGAGAATGCCATTGAAATTTCCCATGGGACAGTGTTCAGGGACTTAAAGGCTATCAGATACTCAGTGCATAAAAATAAATTATATATGATCAGTTAATGTACATTATATATAAAAAATAGCATGCTTGGACTGTTGATGGTTTTGAGCAGAGATCTGTGGGAGTCAGTCCCCAAAGTGATGCTCTGCTTCTGGCTTTTTGGTATCCTACTTGTGGGTAGCAGTCCTCCCCGCCACTGATGATGCTAACCTGTATAACCACTATTATATTGTGGAAATGATACACATGACTTCTGAGAATAGGATGTAAATGATACTCTGGCTTTGCCCTTTCTGTCTTTTGGATCTTTTTTGGAGGAAAAAATAGCTGCCATATCGTGACTACACTCAACCATCCCTATGGAGTGGTCCATGTGGCAGAAGTCTGAGGTTTCTGTAAATAACCAAGGCTAGCTTCATATTCCCAGGTAAGGTAAGTTAGTGACCATCTAGGGCATGGCTCCCTCTGCTCCAATAAAGCTATGACTTTAGCTCCAGCCAAGCAGTTGACAGCAACCTCATGAGACCTTGAAACCAAACCACCCAGCTAAGTTACTCCCAGGTTTTTGACCCAGACACGCTCTGTGAAATAATAAATGCATATTGTATAAAACCACTAAATTTGGGGGCTCTTTGTTTTATAGCAATAGATAAATAACCCGAGGTCTAAAACAGTGCACAGTTCCATTCTGTGGTAAAGTGCATATCACAGTGCAACATGGCACATGTTTATTAATAAACTTGGTGATGTATAATTTATATGTAACAAAATGCACGTAGTTGAAGTGCACACTTTGATGAGTTTTGACAAATGCATATATCTCTGAAACTGTCACCATGATCAAGATACAGAACATTTCCATCACTCAAAGTTGCCTGTGCCCAATCCCAGGGTATTCCTACCCCAACCCAGACACCGGGCTGTTCTACTTTCTCACACAAGAGAAAAGATTGGAGTCTTTTAAATTTTCATATAAATGGAATCATACAATCTTTGGTCTCTAAGGCCCATTTGCTGTAAATGTTTTTGGGATTCATCCATTTTGCCATGGGCATCATTACCATAATCCCTTTACTGACAAATAGTATTCTATTGTATGGACCTACCTCACCTTATTTTTTAATCTTTATTGAGGTACGATTGCCATATAGAATTGTAAGACATTTAAAGTGCGCACTGCAGTGATTTGATGCACACACACCCCTCTTTATTTACACAACAAATGTCTTCATGGACATTTGTGTCGTTTCCAGGTTCGGACTAGAATGGATAAGGATATTGTAAACAACCCTATGCAACTATTTGTGTAGACATATATTTTTTATTCCTCTCATGTAAAACACTGAGCAGTGGGACCGCAGGATTGTATGGTTGGTGTAAGTGTAACTTAAAAAAAAAAATAGACTTTTATCTAAAGTTGTATTGTTTTGCACTCTCTCCAGCAAGGTAGGAGAGTTCAAATGGCTCCATATTTTCACAAACACTTTATATCATGGTTTTTAAGAAAAGCATGTGTACCCATTCTGATGAGTGTGTGTTTCATTGTAGCTTTATTTTGCATTTCCTGGATGGTTAATGTAGTGGCATATCTCATGGCCCAAATGGCCATTTTCTTCACTTATGCACAAACTGTCTCTTTCAGTATTTAACTTTTTTTTTTTTAAGGCTTTCTTTCTTTCTATTTATTTATTTATTTGACAGAGAGAGAGATCACAAGTAGGCAAAGAGGCCACAAGTAGGCAGAGAGGCTGGCAGAAAGAGAGGAGGAAGCAAGCTCCCCACCAAGCAGAGAGCCCAATGTGGGGCTTGATCCCAGGACCCTGAGATCATGACCCAAGCTGAAGGCAGAGGCTTTAACCCACGGAGCCACCCAGGTGCCCCTATTTTACATTTTTAATGGGTTGTTTATTTTTCTATTATAGAATTATGAGAGTTCTTCATATACTATGGGCATAAGTCTTTGCAGAATATACATATTGTAAATAACCTCTCAGTCTCTGACTTGCTAATTATTTTTCCCAATGATATCTTCTGATAGGACGAAGGATGTGAATTTAGATGTAATCTGATTTATCCCATCTAAAAATCGGTATCCCATCTAAAATTTTTTGCCTACTGCTACTTTGTGAAGATGTCGTCCTGAATTTTCTCTCAAAAATTTTATGTCTATCCTTAATGCATACATGACAGAAACTAATGAATCCTAATAGCTAGAAATTTAAAAAAAAAAAAAAAGAGTGGCTTATGTATTGACTGGGTGTCTTTGGGGAAGTTATGTAATATTCTGCAAATGAGATACCTCATCTCTATAACTTAGATTGTAATTTTATCCATACCTTCTTGAAGAGTTTTTGAGAAACTCAACATTATAGGGGATATACAAGTTTTGGTAACTTACACTGGCTATACGTGGTTGATACTAAAATAAGCAATATCAATACCTAGAATATGACTAATTACAACATAAATATCATTTCTCCCTGATGGCCTTTTTTTTTTTTTTTTGGTAAGATTTTATTTATGTATTTATTTGAGAGAGAAAGAGAGACAGCATGTGCGTACTAGCAGAGGGAAATGTTGGGGGGGGGAGGGGGACAAGAGGAGCAGACTACCTTATGAACCTGGAACACCACATGGGACTGGAATCCAGCACCCTGGGACCATGACCTGAGCCACCCAGGTGACCCTCGTGGCATTTCTGTTTTATCTTCTCTGTTTACTCCATGTACATCATATTATTTACTATTATCTTCTTCATTAACCAAGTAAGGAATCTGATATAAAGAGCTTCTGGACCACAACATATTGTCACCTGTTGTACACCATATAAGAAAGCAGAAATCATTTCTTCAATAACTTTTGTACATGAGACCCATTGTGGGTGTTATACCTTAAGGCTTTTAGTATGCTCTAGAAACAAATGCACAAGATTATGACATTATTTCAAGTTAATGTAATAATAGACAATTTTAAATGATATTTCACAATGTTGTTTTTACTTAAAAATAAAATAAAATTATTTTGTCTCTGGAAAGTGTAAGACCAGACTTTAGAACTTTAGCTTTGTCACATCTTTCTACTTCCGAATTTATGGTAATGAGTCTTTAAAACCTTCTGACTTTCTAATTCTTCAAAAAGCTAGAGCTTCTGCAATCGTAAGCAATGTTTACATTCTCAGGGCAAATTTCATCTATTTTATAAAACTTATTAAATTTAATCAGAACCTCATCAAGAAAATGAAATTTCTCTCCCAAATCTTACCATGACTTTGTATTTATCATTCTGCCTTTTTGATATTTATTTGTGTAAATAACAGAATTACCTTTCTAGATGTTTGTTATGGGGAAAATTGGTATTTAATATGAAAATTTAACATTCCCCCAATCTGGTTCTCCACCATTTCAAGTAGTCTTTCAGATTCTCTGGGATATCTAATGGATCTCAATTAAATAGATTATAAATTGAGGAAACTAAGGTTGCTAGTGACTTTTAAGTTCTGAAGGATCTTTGCTCTATTTACTCATTAAAATTGAGAACAGAAAACTCTGGTTCAGATTAACACTTGGAGATTTCAACAATACTGAATCCATATTTAAAAGAAAAACACCAAACTTCAGTCCAAATGTTCTCTATTTTGTACTCACCCCTTTATAAACTATATCTCTTATATCGGCTGAGTAAAATGGAGACCTCCTTTGCCCAGACTTCATGGAAATGTGTCTTAAGTAACCATAACTCTAGTTTCTTGGCCAGTTCCCTAATTACTGCAACAAACTTAGCCCTCTATTTCCTCTTCTTATGCTCTGCTCCATTAGGAAAGGAGATCATATTTTCTGAACTGATGAAATTAAACTTGCCCATATTTTCCGAGTCATCATAATTTTTACAAAGAGCTCATCTAATCAATTTTTGGCAAGAGAACGACAATACTACGCGAGATAGCACCATTAAGATGAAATAGTCATGCTGTTGAATTAGAGATACTTAAATTAGGTAGACTAAAATTTAGTTTGGCTTTTATTGTCCTCATTCTTCTAACCCTTAAATACATGTTTTGCAAGGCTGGTCATTTAACTCTCATCAATATTTCTCCCAGTGCAGAAAGGAAATATCATTTTCCAGGCTTTTGCCGAGATATTACAGAGAAACTGAATTTGTAAGCTTAATGTCAAATTGTCAAAGGAGGCAATGACAGCTCTCTGCCTATCCCAGCATACAGAATTCCTAGTGCAATAGTCAGGCAGTAGCAAACTACCTCATATCTGGTACTCACATAACCCAAGAGAGGCCCAGGATAACCTTCTGTGGTTCCGACCTCCAATCCCAAAGGTAAACATGGATTGAGTACTTACTAAGGATATGCATCTACTAAGTGTTACACGGTTTCTGTAGAGAAAGAGACTAATGAGACATCGTGTTGAGAAAGATAAGGTTATGCAGAAATAAATCTCAGGACTATGTGAAATTTCATAAAATCCAAAGAGCAATGATTGGCAATAGCATTCTTGGACAGTATCAATTCAGAACCACACTGTCTATGAATAAGTCATCCATCCAAAGAAGGTGTTTGAAGAAATAAACCTGGGCAAACCTATAAAAACGATCACCATTGTAGGAGGTAGGACCCAGGTTTGTTGGCCCAATTCTGGGTGCATGATGCAGGGGAAGGCAAGATGTTGGCTTGCATATCATTTATCTGTGGGACACACTTGCAGAGCCAAAGTGGGAGATCAGAAGGCGGCTCCATGTGGGAGAACCCACATGCAGAAGACAGACCAAGTGTGGAATGAGTTACCAATCTAAAGGAGGTAGAAAGAGAGGTTTGCCTTTCATGAGAAAACAAGAAAGAATTTTTAGGAAAAATAAAATCTTTAAAAAGAGAGAGAGAGAGAGAGAGATGTGATTTGAAATCAAATTCCCAATGTCAGGCAGGACATGAGATGACAATGGCTCCAAGGATCACAGCCATATCAACTAAAGAACAGATGCCCGGAGAACTCTGGAGGGGAGTGGTCAGAGATGAACTTAGGTAGGAGTGAACAGAAAGTGGACAAGAGTGAGATCATGTGGACCTGAGAAGCAGGGCAAACATTTGCTGTTTATTCCGAGTTTGAGGGGAAGCTATTAGAGGTTTTTAAAATGAGGATTTTCATGATGCAATTTATGTTTTACTATTTTCCTGACCAAAGTTTATATAATGAACTGGAAAGGCTCAAGAGTGGTTGGTGATCGACCACTTAGGGGGCTCAAGCACGGAGAAGAAGGTGACAGAAGCTTGTGTTTGAGTGTTAGCAATGAATACAGGGTGGAAATGATGAATTAAAAATCAAGGCAGGAGCTAAATTGTTCAGAAATAAAGTCTGATGGAGAGAATCCTGTCCTGGTTTTTGATTAGTGGTACATCTTAATTGTAGCTAATTTGCAAAGTATGAAAGAATATTTTTTTAAAAAAGAAAATTAACATAGAGTCCACTAGATAATCACTGTGAACTTTTTCTTAGTCATAGATGTATATTGTTTTCTACAGTTGGGGTCTCGTAGTAAGTATAATTTTATATCCTGGTTTTTGACTTATGTTGTAAAACTTTTTAAATATCATAAAGCATACTTATTGTAAAATCACAGTTATAATGTCTTGTCTTGTGGAGGTATAAGCATATATAATACTAGTCACTTTTTATTATTTTGGTTATTTCTAGATTGTTATACTTATAAATAATGCCACTATGAATACTACAGCTTACAAACTTTGTGAACATCCCTGGGTATTTCTTCTGTATTGAATCACAGAAGAGAAATTACTAGACTATACAGTCATTTTCTTTATTATAGCATTTACTGTATTGCAAGTTTTTCTCCAGAAATTCTGTTCTAGTTGACGGTTGCACCAGCAGTGTATGAGAGCATACATTTTGCAATTTGTTCATAAACAGAAGCTTTAGTTTTTAAATATCCTTTATTAACTCACAGGTGGAAAATGTCAACAAGCCAGGGTCCCAGATTTTAGAGAGAAAGATTCCAGATTCTAGGGAGACATTCTCAAGTCAATCTGAGGTCAGACATCTGCCCTTGCTCCTAGTAGCTGTGCACAAAACTCATAATAGCCTGGACATGACTATGACTTTCACTCCCATGGGTGGAAAAAGCCTTCAGGAACAGAAAAAAAAAAAAAAAAAAGGAAATTGTGAACTTTGCTGAAAACCCTAAGAAAGTGGATTGTGATGGTTAGTGATGATTAGTAATCAGCGTCAAAATACCCTTTTAAGTACTCTACAATAGAGAAAAAATACAGACTGTTGAAATTTATTGTTTGCTGTTGTTGTTAAAAGTTGTATGGAATTTAAACAACATAAAATTCAAAATATGACATTTTTGGTGAAATAGCTGTTTTTTTTTTTCTAGTAAGGAAAAGTTATTCTGTGACTTTTAAGGTTTTCACCTTTTTTTCCCCCCTGTAATCATTGTGGTTCAAAAAACTCTATTTGTTGGCAACTCCCACTTTATTTGGATTTACAAAACAATCTGATATTTACCTGTAGTAAAATTTAAGTAGTTTTAATTAGAAGATGAACAACTATTTTATATATACTCAGATGAATAGGAATATTTGGAGAATGAGGGATTTAAGATTTATAAATATGAACTAAGGTTTCCAAAATATCCTTCGAGGTGGCCCTATTAAAAGTTATTCTTGGGGGCGCCTGGGTGGCTCAGTGGGTTAAGCCGCTGCCTTCGGCTCGGGTCATGATCTCAGAGTCCTGGGATCGAGCCCCGCATCGGGCTCTCTGCTCAGCAGGGAGCCTGCTTCCTCCTCTCTCTCTGCCTGCCTCTGCCTGCTTGTGATCTCCATCTGTCAAATAAATAAATAAAATCTTTAAAAAAAAAAAAAAAAAAAAAAAAAAAAATAAAAGTTATTCTTGCATGACCTTACTTGACCCTCCCCCCAATAAGCCTCTCCTGCCTCTCCTCAAGTCTGCTTTACCTGCAGAGAGATCTTCCAAATCCCCAAGCCAATCCAACACTGGGCTGATCTGCTGTTTAAAGCTGGTTGAACTGGGGAAAAAAAAAAAAAAAAAAAAAAAAAAAAACAAGGGAACCAGAACTCCTTTCCTTTAAGGCTGACAAAATGGATTCAGAAAAATTAAGTGACCAGTTCAATGTAACACAGCTAAGAACATCAGGCAATTGGACAAGAATCTTCATGAATTCTTCTAACCAAATCCAATGCTGTTCATTTTCCCAAATATTCCCGTCAGAATTCTTACATAAGTACTTGCATCATCAGTGTATGATTAGGAATGTATGTGAGACCGGTTTCAAGTCCAGTTCTGAGTATCCACTTCTGAATATGGAGACACTTTATACAAAAACACATGTCTTTAATTTAGTGGCCATCATATCCGTAGGAAGAGTATACATATTTTCTCTAAACAGGAATATTGTTGGATTTGCATCGAATGCACATTTTTATGAAATGCTGTGAAAAATCAAATAGTGCTGACATCCAGTCTAAAGTGAAGAATATTTCAAAACAATACCGATTTCTGATCGATGCTGACACACCCCATCTTTATTTTTCTCCACCTCACTTTGGGAATCTTCTCCTTTGTCAGCTGTTTCAGTAGCTATTCTAGAAGTTCAGATCTACGTGTCAATGCTATTGACCTGGTGTTCTGGTTCCCAGAATGTGATGCTTACACAGAAATGTGAGAAGCCAAGGCCTGGAAGGCAGGGCACAGCTTCCCGGTACCATTCAGCCACACAGATGAACATCAGGAAACAGGCCAATGATATTTTATGGCCTCAGCCAAGTACAATCATCACAAGTAAGACATACCCAAGTGGCACATTTACAGCTTAGATGGGAATGGCTTTAGGCTGATGGTCTCACGCACACAGTCAACATGGACTGGAAACGTCCAAGCTAGATCGCATCTCTGTGTTGTCTGAACCCAGAGTGAGGTCTGTTCACCCTCCAGGCTGCACATCCATGGCCATATTTCCAAAATTCATTTTTCTGTCATTTCAGCAGCCACCGTGTTGTTTTAGCTATTGGACTAACCACGAGTTGTTAGTTCTCATGTCCCTTTCAAATATAACTTGATGTTCATTCTGTGTCAAGGTTAACATGGTCAATTTGCAAGAATGCCAATTTTGCAATTACAAGGGGAAAAAAAAAACAAAACAGAGCATGCTTCAGATCTGACCTTACCACGAACCAGGAGACTATCCTCCCATAGGTCACTGCCTCTCTGAGTCTCACATTTTTTTAATGTGTCAAATAAGGAAAATAACTCTTCTGCCTAATTTTACAAGTGCATCATGCAAATCAAAATGATTTATGTGCCAATCATTCACAAGCCAGAAGGGCGCTCATGTGAAAAGGCCTGTACTTCAGAGGAAAGAGCAGAAGATTAGGAAACAGAAAACCTGGCTTCTAGGATTTGCTGGGTAAACATTTGGGGTAAGCCCTTCAACAAGTCCCTCAGAGATTATTTTTTTGTAAAAAGAGAAGGAAGCATTTAATAATCCCCAGAGTGGCATTCAGCTCCAAAACTCTACTGTTCGAATATATACATTATTACTTTTTTGTTCATGTAAGTTCTGCGTTATCTATTAACATTTCTACCATTTTCCTCTAAATGACTATTTTCCAATTATTTCACACCTTCAATGCACATATGTTTTATCTTTTTTTCCTCAAGCATATTTGTCCATGAGGAATAAGTCTTTAGAAGCATCTCTGAGTTTTATTTTTCCCTTCAAAATCTATTCAATTCTCCTCTATTATTTTTCTCCCTTTGTATCCATGGCCCTTCCAAATTAAACACCATTGGTACATTTAATTTAGTAGGCATCTACTTCACTTTTGGTGATAAGCTACACAAAAGAGTACATGAGATTTCAAAGTGAGAGTAAATAGCATGTTAATGAAATTCACAAATTATACTAAATTGGAAGAGGTAGTGAGCCGCGGAGTGAATAGAGATGTGATACAAACGGACTTTGAGGGTTGAGAAACCCAGGCAGATTATAGAAAAATTGGATATGGTTAAAACAAATTCACTAAGAAACAAATGTCCTAAGAAGACTTGCTGGAGGGAAAGACAGGGTGGGGGGGGGGGCACAAAGCAGCACTTTAACGACCTGTAAATAGAACAGACAATTCCAAGGGTCTGGAGCAGGCATGCACATGCACCACAGTATTTTCCTCATCGCATGCAGAAAAGTCAGTTTATTGGTGCACTGAACAAGCATCCATTGATCGCCCACCCCATGCCTAGCATGATGACTACACTAGGTCTGGAAAGAAGAATTAAGTAGGTCACCACCTTCCCTTCCATAAATAGCACCCAGTCTAGTGGGCTGGTGGACAGGTGCACACCATTTGTATTGGGGATAAGGACAAGACCAGATGCACCTGTAACCTGTGGTAGAAACATAAGTTTAGAATTTACATCATTCTGGAAACACGAAGCTCGAAAGGTAGACAAATTTTAGAAAAATTGGGGAAGCATTTTGCAACAAATGTTTAAAGTGAAGAATGAAGTGCATATCAGCCCAGGTGTCTCCCATATTTAGTCTCCATCCCACTACACACCATCCCACTACTCTATCCATTGTTATAACTCTGTTCTAATAACTAAGCTCCACTAACATAAACGACAGATCCAACTAGCAGTATCCATCTGTCCTCTGTGATGGGCCAATTTTCTGAGAACCTTCCCATCCTTATGTGTCTGGAAGGCTCTTTTGTTGTTGTTGTTTGGCCTATCTACTGTTTTCACTGCATCTCTAAGTTGGGCTGGGTTAACCTTCGCTTCTTCCAGCTCCCATCATATCTGACCCTGGTTTTTTACTGAAACATCTCTCATGCACTCTGGCAAATAATGATTTCCTTTTCTGGATTTCACTCTAGTTTGCGAGACTCTATAGTGCAGAGCTCAGGAGCTCCTTATTATGCTTCTTGAGGTAGGCAGCCTCATGCAAAGCCCCTGTAAGTCCCCGGTCAGTATTTGTTGAATAATTTATTGAAAAAATAGTCATGTTCCTCCCTTCAGAAGTCAGAGGCAGGTAGGAAGCATGCTGGCCATTTGCATGGTTATGGTCTTTGCATTGGCTGTGTGTGTGTGTGTGTGTGTGTGTGTGTGTGTGTGTGAGAGAGAGAGAGAGAGAGAGAGAGAGAGAGAACCAGGTTAGACTAAAATCTAAACCTGCCATTCACCCACTGCATGATGTTAGGTAACCCACTTTACTTTACCTCAGTAATGGAAAATAAGATGAGAAATCCCCTCAGAGTTTAGTTAAATACTAACAAGGACACTGGAAAGGGATACTGATATTTTCAGAAGTCTAACACAGAGCCTGATGTGTTACGGGGGTCTGGAAATTTAATTTCCTTCCCTCCCTTAGTTTGGACGCCAAAGGTGCCAGACTTTGCAGGTGCCATTTTCAGGTCACTGAGCACAGGCTTGTTGATAGAACCATGGGGACGAAGTCTGAGAGCTGTTACGAGCTCAAGGCAAGACACTGAGAGAAGACACTGTGCAAAGCATGGAAATCCCAAGACTGACAGATACTCTGCCGTGGTAGGATGAAAAAATTATTTGGGAAACTGAATGGGTATGTATTATTTCTATTTCTGTGATAATGCCGTGTTTAGTTCACACTTAGCACAGTTCCTTGAAAATGTTGTTATGTTTGAGTTGTAAGTAGAACAGAAGGAAGAGTCCCCTGTATCCATGCAAGGGCACAGGTTACCGACTTTCTGTTCTGATGGACTCATGCATGAAGGCATAGAAACTGAACATTTCCAAAGAAAGGAGTTTGGTGCGGGGATCAAAATCCAGGTCACTTGATCAGTTTTCTCCACCTCTAAGGGGACTCCCTTTCCAGAACATGAAGTGTGGAGTGGTAATTAGAATCAGTTTTCATTTAATTATTGGGAGGATAAGAAACTAACATTGAAATGTTCCTGTTGTAGCATCAAGTAAATTCAATTTTGAAATCTAAAAAAGGGGGAAAGCATTTTGTAGAGCTATTCTAATGGATTTAGTATCCTCACTTAGAAAGCATGTGATTAAGAGAATAAAAATAATGTATTTTATGACTTGCTTTATTTTATTATGACTGTTTTATTAGAAAAGGCATTAGCTATTCATCTTTGAGTGATAGATGTCAAATAAACTGAATTAGGGTTATTATTAAGGCTTCATTAAGTCGAGCCATTTCAATCACTCATTTATGCTCTCTTTAAATTTAGCATGCTAATTAAACTAAAAGAGTGTTAATATTTGAAAACTCTTCTGACTTTTGGGACCCCGCTCAAGCCCATCTCTTCCAGGAAGTCTTCCTTGCCTACTCTGACCTTCCCACACTGGGATAGTACCTCTACCCTACACTCCCTGCCCCTCCCTGGGGCCTCTAGGAGAGATTACAAGCACTGCCTCATGAGAAATTCATATTAAAGAATTTCTGTTTCTTCTCATGAGGGAGTAAGATGGTCCAGAATTATACTCGTATTAAAGACAGTCAGAAAACAGTACAAGACAAAGTGAGAAACACATGGAGTCATTTATTGGACAACTGCAGCACAGGACCACAATCCTTCAGAAAGGAAACACAAGCATGGAAAACCCAACCATCACCCAAGCTTTCTACCCTAGGAAGTAACACAATGATATTGGCACAAAAGGGAAAACAGGACTAAATGACAGCCATCTTGCTGAGTTGAGGAGACAGAATAAAGTTTGAGGAGGCCAGGACAGCTAAAACCTCTGGATTCAACAAAGACCCCTTAGGTATCTGGTGAACACCAATGTGTGCATTTGTAGAGAGAAACCCCATAAAATGAAACAAGACCAATTTCCAATAATAATTACCAGAAAGCAATAACTGAGGTACTCAGTTATATAACTTACACAGAACACAGAAAGCTATAAAATAAACAAGTCCCATTGTTGACACAGATTGGAAATTATTGGCAATCCCTCCAGCTAGTGTAACAAGACTCTGTTGAATATATGGGACTTTCCAGAGATCCTAGAATGACCTAATGATTGTGGCTCAAATAGTGGTGGAATAAAGGCAAATCTTGACCTCCCTTGAAACAGTCTAAAAGAACCCAAAGGATCAGATGAACCCACAAATAATTCAGCTTTCTAGAAGTAAACATCCAACACTCTTTAAAGGAATGCATCAAAATGCTTCACAACATAAAATGGGCAATTCTACATCCAATTAAAATTTACTAGTCATGAGAGACTATGAACTCTGAAAAACAATCTGAGGGTTTTGAAGGGGTGAGGGGTGGGAGGTCGGAGTATCAGGTGATGGGTATTATAGAGGGCACGGATGGCATGGAGCACTGGGTGTGGTGCAAAAATAATGAATACTGTTATGCTGAAAATAAAAAAAAAATTACTAGACAGTAAAAGAATCAAGAAAATGTAACTCAGAAAACAGAGATGATGAGATTTGCAGGAAGCAGCTACTATAAATATTCCCCAAATGCTCAAGGTATAATGGACAACATGAATAAGACGAGGAAAAGCGAAGATAATCCAAAAATACCCAACTCTAATTCTAAGGATAGAAAATAATATTTTAACACCAGTGATGGCTATTATCATTTATCCTTTGCCATTCTCCACAAATTCATCCAGAAGAATGTTGAGAAGCTGCGCCCTGGGATCAGATGGGTTATGTTTGGGTACTGAATGCACCACACAGAGACTATGTGTCCCTGAGCAAGAAACTTTGTATCTCTGTTTTCAATTTTCTCACTTGTAAATTAGAAATAAAACACTGTCAATTGCATAGGTTTGTCATGAATTTAAATAAGACAACATGTAGAATTTTGAAGAAGTGATTACATAGGTAAGCACCAATTGTGGTACTGGAAGCTAAGTTTAGTGAGTACAACACCCTTTCCATGGGTATGACAAGAGCTTTGAGAAGTAGAAGACAGCCTTGCTCCTGCCTCCCTGACCAGACCCCATGTACATACAAGAGAGTTCATCTCCTCATGCTGTTTGTCAGCCTTTCTCTGGTCTTAAGTCCTTGGATTTTGAGATGCCAGATCATCTCAAAATTTTCTTTCTGTCCAACCTCTTCACTTGGATGGCTTATTTTCAAATAGCTCACGTTTTTTACCAAATATCCAAACTTGATCTCCGGGATTGCTTTCTTTGGCTTCAGGGTTTGCATTTGATATGACATATAGAAGGCGATGCCCTGCCCTGCCCCAGACTTTTACCCAAATCATCTGAGACCTCAGCAACTCAGAGCAGGAGAAGCTGGCAGGGGAAGCGGTCAGGATAGTCTTATCTCTTGAAGGGTCTATAACCCTGGAGCAGGACTTGATCATTTGATTGAAAATAGAATAAGGACAGTATTACCCAGTATTATCCTCAGAGTCACACTCTTATCTCTGAGTTCAAAGGTGACAATCCCATGCTAGGGTCATATTGTCATGCCCCATGGAAAGGGATACAAGGAACCAGCTTCCAGAGGCAGCCTCACTTGGCAGGGCAGCTGCTGAATGGACTCCTCCTCTTCCCTAAAAAAAGAGCTGCAGCTGTAGCTGAGGGATGGAGTTATCTTATATGAAACAAGCTCCTGTGAATGCTAACTAAATAAAGCCCTCCAAGCAATCTCTGGGTCATGTCCTCTAGACTCTTCTTGGGCACATTCTTGATCACTGTATAGTCCAGACACAACGGAGTTTGCAGTTGGGCTTGGGTTAGAAAAGTTAGCTGAGCAAGGTTCCAAAGCTTGTATTTGGGAAAACTAACCATTTTAATAGTCTTTAAAAAAATATATTTATTTATTATTTGAGAGAGAGGGAGGGAGAGAGAATGCGAGTGGGGTAGGGAGATGCAGAGGGAGAAGATCTCCAGCAGCCTGTCCACTGAGCATGGAGCCCACACAAGACTCCATCTCCAAGACCCCAAGATCATGACCTGAGCTGAAATCAAGAGACAGCTTAACCAACTGAGCCACCCAGGTGCCCCTTTAATAGACTTAAAATTTTTTGGCAAGCAAACACACACATCCTAAATTGCATTCTAAAAGTTATAATCCAACTCCACGGTCTGAACTTCTAAACACTATACTTGAATTAGGAAAAATAAACTAAAGCTTTCTTTCTAGAAATACCCTTACAGTAGAGGTGGTCCTGCTATACTATCTCCCTTGCCTGCCTCTGTATTACAACTTTCCTAAATAACATTGTCTTTCTTCATAGGGATGGGGTGAAGGAAGAGGATCCTTCTACTATCCTGCTTCTCTCCTAGGCCATCACCTGTCCAAGGGCATGGGCAAATCTAATTCACAGAACCTCTAAGTGTAGCAGGACTCAGATATTTAACTTAAATAATCTTGGAATCCATAAACAAAAAAGAATTTCAAGTAAGAACTACAGCATTGCATTATATGTCATTTATTTTCTTAAATCCCTCCAGGGAGTTCCTCTTAAGCTCAGAACACTCCTTGAGACATGTAGGCTCTGCGGGATGAATCTTCCATTTCCTCTCCTCCATCACAGTTTACTCATCTACGCGGTAGCTTTACAGTTCTTTAGGAATGGCATTTTCTTGCTTGCTTCAAAACATTCACGTTTCTGCTTGAAATCCTCATCTCATGCTCTCCCAAGACAGACTCTGACCTGTCGTTCATGTGAGGTTTAACCTCAAACAGGCCTCTGATGACAGCATGTAGGAAAGACTTTCTTTTGTGCCCATTACTGTTCATCACCACAGATGGGGCACGGCAATCACACAATGTGTACTTGGGTTACGTGTGGGTCGTTTTTTTGTTAATTTCCTGCTTGTCACGCTAAATGAAGGCTCTGGAAGAGCAAACATGTTGGTGGTTTTTGCCTATGGTCCCAGAGCATCTGTCCCAAAAAAGGGTATCAGTGATGTCTGTCATATGGAATACTGAATGGGAAGCCCCAGGAAGGAGACGCAGACATTGGAAGCCAACAGAAACAGGCTCTAATACTCACCCTTTTGCTGATAGCCTGAGTGACTTCATCTTCCTTCTCTGTAAAATAGAGAACTTTTTCACTTGGGGGTTACAGTAGACTCTCCGCTAAGGGTAATTGTTATTGTTATTGTCTCCCCCAGTTATTTTAGGGATGAAACTAATGAGAATCAGTTTCATTTTTTTACAATGGACGGAAATTCTAAAATAGATCATTAGAATCTGAATCGTGGTTACTTTATGTGGGTTCACACACAACAAAAACTTCAGATCACAAAGAATGGCAAAGCAATAAAATATGTCCTAATCTCAAGCCATGCAGGGGAGTTCAGACTAATAAATTTTTTTTTTATTACTTACATATTTGTCAGAGAGAGATAAAGAGTGAGCACAAGAACGGGGGACAGCAGGCAGAGAGAGAAGCAGGGTCCCCACTGAGCAGGGAGCCCGATGTGGAACTCTATCCCAGGACCCCGGATCATGACCTGAGCTGAAGGCAGACCCTTCACCAACTGAGCCACCCAGGCATCCCAACTTAGACTAATATTGACCAATGAATTGTTTTTGATGCCCAAATGAGATGATGGTCATGTGACAGCCTTCCAAAAGGAAAAGTACTCATCAGAAACATTCTGGCATTGTTTTTAAATATAAGAAGGTGGGGGTCAGGATGAGCGTGAGTCCTCAGAACCCAAGTACCCTATGAGAAATGAGATAGCTCCAGCCAGCTTTCCTTCCCTTCCTTCAAAATTCCTTAGGAAAACTAGAAACAAGACCCACATTTTTATCAGTCCCTGACTTTGAGAGCATCAGGCACAGCCTTGCTGAGAGGCTCTGTGGTTCCGTGGGTGAAATCTCTCCACTTCGGGAAATGACTTTATTGGATTTATGGGCTGAACAGCTCATCTAGACAGTGCACGGTAAAAACTCAGCGCTGGAATGGATAAGATTATGGTTCAAATTAATGAACCAAGAAGGAAATAAGAAGGTTACCTATGAAGTGCTTTCCCACGAAGGTTCTGGAGATCAAAGCTGAATGCAAGGAGACTAATGAGCAGCTACGGCTGGCCTGCAGGCTTCAGCCATGGTCAGTACCAACTCTTCTCTTAAAACCATGCCCTCATCCGATTGGACACTCCACACACCCTCTCGGAGAAAAATAGGTCTGCAGTTCCACAGGACAGATTACAGAATGTGCTGATTCCACAGTACAATTAGGTTTAAAACACAGCAAAAGGATAGAGAAACATAACTTTATGAAGCCAGAATTATACACACTCATACATATGTGTTTGATGGCTACAATTGTATACATATACTAATTAGGAAAAAAATTAAAAGCAGCTACATATATGTGGTCCAGTACACAAATACATAAATATGAAGGTGGAGATACAGATGGACGTGACACCCAGGATAATTAAATTTCTACAGAAGAGCATTACATTGAACTCTGGGATATATATATATTTTTTTAAGATTTTATTTATTTACTTGACAGAGAGAAATCACAAGTAGACGGAGAGGCAGGCAGAGAGAGAGGGAAGCAGGCTCCCTGCTGAGCAGAGAGCCTGATACGGGACTTGATCCCAGGACCCTGAGATCATGACCTGAGCCAAAGGCAGCAGCTTAACCCACTGAGCCACCCAGGCACCCAACTCTGGGATATTTGTTGGCTAAGGTAAAGAGGGGGCTATCCATGGTGGGCCATTTGGTCTATTCTTTTGTGCTTATAGGATTACTACAAGTAAAGCTTAAAATAATATGTTAATCCCTTTTTCTGACCTCTTAATTTTAGAAAAAGCCTATTAAAAGATATGTGCTCATGTAGAAAGAGATTCAACCTGGTTTAGATGCCTGTCTTCTTTGCTTTTATGAAGCATGCTGATTTCCACAATCTGGCACTCCAACAGTCCATGCCACCTCTCCCACACATGGTGACTCTTGCCATTCTTGTCACCTGACTTGTCCAGAATACTCCCTGAAACACAGAGAAAACCCCACAGGTATATTGTGAGTGGAAGAGTCAGATTTTCAGGGGCACTTGGGTTAAGTGTTTGTCTTCAACTCAGGTCATGATCTCAGCATCCTGGGATCGAGCCCCGCATTGGGCTCTCTGCTCAGTTTACTTCTCCCTCACATTCTCCTTCTGCGCCCTCTCTCTAAGAAATAAATTTTTTTTTTTTAAGTAAGATTTGCAGATTCTAGAAAGATTCCTTAATCAGAACTACTATGGGAAAATTGAACTCTAAAATCTCATTGAAAAAGATACATTTCTTTGGATGACAGAGGTTATATCTCACTTTGTAAAGAGATACTTTTTTTTTTTAATTTATTAAATTGTTCATTGACAAAACAATTATTTTAGGGATTCAAAGGTCACATCCAGATCCAAGAGTCTGCTCCTTTTATTATTGTTAATTCCTGTAATTCAGGATCCTTTATAAGAATTTTCTATAATTCAGATATTTTTTTCTTTTTATCTTCATAACATTTTGTTTTTCAAGTGTTCATCAGGACACACTATAGATTTTGAAGTCATTCTAATGACTCAGGACCAGACCTTTTTTCTTTTCATGATATAAAATACAAAATAAAAAAATCAATGTGTATCAGGTCTAGAAGGATTGAAGTATTTTCTGAGAACCTCTCTTATTAATAATAAATAATACAGATGCATATGAATAATGTTGTACAGTAGCTCTGTGCTCTGCCAGAAATAATTTGAGAAACACTGCCTTGAAATCTTTTCACATTATGTTGCATAGACCAGACCTAGCCTGCTGCCCATTTTTGCAAATAAAGTTTTATGGGAACACCGACATCCTCACTCATTTACATATGGTCTGTGGCAGATTTCATGCAGAGGTCAGTAGCCATGAGCAGAGACTGTATGCCCCTCCCCCAAAACAAAAACAAAAACAAAACTGTGAATATTTAGAACTAACATCTAGCATAGAAAATATTACCATCAGAGGTTCTCAAACACATGGTTAAGAACACAGACTAAGGATGCCTGGGTGTCTCGGTCAGTTAAGGGACCAACTCTTGATTTCTGCTCAGATTCTGATCTCAGGGTCCTGAGATCAAGCCCCGCACAGCTCTGCACTGGGCATGGAGCCTGTTTGGGAATCTCTGTCCTCTCCCTCTGCCCTACTCCCACCCTGCTCCCCACGTGGTGTGTACATGCTCTCTTTCTTTCTCTTAAAAACAAGACAAACAAAAACCAAACTAGAATCAGACCTAAGGGACTATGAATCTTTGACTTAGTGTATAAATTCAGAAAGGCGATTAACATTTCCAAGTGATAATTTCCCCTTCTAAAGTGAGGGGATACAATTTAAGGAAATAACGGTCATAATGACTTACTCACCCAAAGTGAGTATTGACACAAACATTACACACGGGCTTATTGAACTAGCGTAGCTCCATTGGTGCATTTGCATATCCGATAATTACATGTTGGGTGCTATCTCAGGGACATGATTCCTTTGCTCTGCTCCTTCTCACTGGCCACCAGCTTCTTTGCCTTCTGCATTGTGCCTGGTCCCTTGGACCTCAGGCAGATGTGCCCACCGCTTTGCCTTGCCTCTATCTCAGCTCAAACTCATGGTGTATTTTCACTTTTGCCTCCTCTCTCCTTTATTCAATTCACTGTATTTATTTTTTAAGACACAATAGTTAATCAAATGTAGGATAGAGGCAATGCACTCCCAGAAAATCTATGAAAAATTTTAAATCCTCTGTTCATTCAATATTCTACAACTTTGAGATAAGAGTGATTCACAGCTCGAGTATATTTAATAATCAAGGGTCATCTTTAATTTTATACTATCAGATCACTGAAAATGAAATAGATGTAAAGTATGTTTTAATGTGATTGGCCTATCATATCATTTCTGGCTGCACCTGTGTCACAGGTCAAGGGTACCCAGAGGAATGAACAGAATAAGGCCCACACAACATCGTTCTGGCCCCTTCTAAGGCAGAGTTGGAAGGGAATATGTGAGACTTTTCTATGCACTGTCATTTGTTGAGTTATTTTATAGTATGTATTACCCTCTAACACCATTTGTTCTTTTGATATTCACCTCACAGCAATCCAGTAAGGCAAAGCAAAAATAATATCCTCTTTTGTGAAGGAGGTGTCCTTGGGGCCAAAATCTGTTGTGAGTTGCTCTGCTTGATGCAGTGATTAGTGTCCCTAGGTCCAGGTAGCAGTTACATGAGGCATGGGTTATCCCATAAACATTTTAGCTGGGGATTTCACCTCCATCCCTCTCTAAAGAACTGTGGGCTGTGGATCCCAGAAGCCCAATGTGATTCCACTGGGTAAGGACCCTGAACATGTCCCAGCAGAAAATGAAAGATGGTCTTATTTATCCAGTCAACAACAACAAAAAATATTTATTATCTACTGTTGGCCAGTTACTCTGCTAAGTAATGAACATATATGAATAGCCAAGACATAGCTTCTATATTTAAGAATATCACAATTAAGAAGGATAGTATTAAAATACAATAACATAAGTGCCAAAATAAAGCTAATCAGAAAGCTTTCTGGGGCACACAGAACATGTGTCTGTTTAAAATAAATTTAAGAGGACAGAGAAGATGGCGGGGAAGTAGAAGGAAGCACTGTTTCAACCTGTACCCTAAAGTGAACTGATTACCTAACAAAGAACTCTGATCACCCATGAAATCAGCCTGAGATCAGAATTATACATGTCTGGATCTCTATGGGGGCAGAAGATGCCCGTGGGCAGGTAAAGCGGAGTGGGAACATCGGACTAATATAGGAAGATAAACAAAAGGGGGAGGGAGCCACCAGAGGCGACTCATTGGAAAGTAATACCCCAGTACGAGAGTGCCCTGGTCTGGGGACCAGCATTAACTTGGAGTCTGGCTGAAAGCACTCAAAAGGAGCAAAGGATCATGGGGGAAAATTGTGGGAATCAGGGTGGTTAGGGACAGGGGCTCAAGTTCCCAGACACAGGACAGCCACCCCTGGCACTGAGCCAGAGAGAGTGTGGTGGAGAAACCAGGTTTGGTCCCTGAGCCACCAGTGCCTGATAGCCCTGAAAGCACGTGGAGTCTGGCTCCTGTGAGGGGTTGGGAGCTTCACCCGCTGGCAGAAGCACAGCCTTTTTGCACTCTCCATGCGAGCACCATGCCATGCTATCAGAGCCTGAATCACGCCCCACACCCTCTCCTGAGAGAGGTGCACGAAAGTGCCAGCCCGGCGCTCTTGGACCCCAGAAAGACCAGGCTCTCCCAGCCCAGGCCAGCAGGAAACTCTCAGAGTGCAATCACTACTTGGAACTTCTCTGGCTGTCCAGAGCTGTCGAGACAGCTACCGCTGTTGTGGTTTGGGTACAAGCAGGAGTTCCTGTGTCCCCAGGGACTGTGACTCGAAATGTGCTCTGCCAGCGGCCAAGGGGGAACTTATGTGCTCTGCAGCACCCAGAGGGGAACAGACTGAGGCTTCTCTCTGAGAGGGAGGTCGGGGTGCAGTTTGCTTTCCTCTAAAGCTCCAAAAACCATAAAAAGTTGTCAAGGCGAGAGAAAAACAAATAAACAAACAAACAAATGAACAAACAAACATAAAAACCTCCAGAGGATAAAAAGCCTAAAAAACTGGTTTCCTCAGGGCCCATCCCCTTGAGGGGGGCTGGAGGACTTAACTCAGGGAACATTGCCTGAAAACCCACTTGGCAGGTCCCTCCCCTAGAAAGCCAACCAGGAATAAAAAGAAAAAAAGAAGAAGAAGAAGAAGACAAGAAAACAACCACCACTACTTCATAGATACAACTTTTATTTTTAATTGATTCCCAGTATTCTGGGTTTTTTTTTTTTTAATATATACATAGATATTTTTTAACCTATATACCATCACAGTGAGATGTCCAGTACATCAAATTCCATAATAACCTTTAAACCTGAACTTTTTAATACATATACCCCTGTTTTTCTATTTCTTTTCTATTTTTAATTATTTTTAGTTTAGTTTATTTTTTTAATTTTTATTTTTTTAATATTCATATAGAGTTAAACTTCAAGGTAATCCCCTTTCCCCAATCAATGCTACCCCTATAGGTAAACCAATTTTTTTAAAGGTTTTATTTATTTACTTGACAGAGAGAGATCACAAACAGGCAAAGAGGCAGACAGAGAGAGAGGAGGAAGCAGGCTCCCTGCTGAGCAGAGAGCTTGATGTGGGGCTCTATCCCAGGACCCTGGGATCATGACCTGAGCCGAAAGCAGAGGCTTAACCCACTGAGCCACCCAGGCGCCCGGTAAACCAATTTTTAATCCCTCTTTATCTTAGGAAAGTTGAGTCCTTTAACAAAGATGTCAAGATACATCCAGGAAGAATCAAAATAACCTTCCTCACCCACACTTAGAATTTATAACCACTCTCCCATCCTTTTCTTCTGCCAGTGTTTCTGTGTATTTGTGTTTGTTCTGATGGTATATAAATCTTATACTTCTTATACTTGGGGTTATTTTTGATGAAGTTTTTGTTTTTTGTTTTGTTTTGTTTTTTTCCTTTGCTTTTGTGTGTGTGTGTATATATATATTTATCTTGTCATATACTTTTATCAGTCTTTTTGTTTGTCTGTTTTTGTTTGTATACTTCATAAATCTTACCTTGGGGACCATTTGGGCTGAATCTTCCTTTTCTTTCCTGTCTCTCTCTCTCTTTTTTTTTCTTTTTCTTTTCTTTTTTTCTCTCAATTGGGGTGGGGACTCCTGATTGCTCAGAAGAGTTCCAGGGTGCACCTTGACTGCAACACAGTTGAAACATCCAGCTACATTGTTCAGCCATCTCTCACCAAAATAACTAGAAGGAGGAATGCCCAACAGAAGAAGAATTCAGAGGATGGGTTTTCTGCAACAGAGCTAATGGATATCAACAAAGACAATATGTCAGAAAGGGAATTCAGGCTAACAATTATCCAGGCAATAGCTAGGTTGGAGAAAGCTGTGGATGGCCAAACAGAATTGATTAGGGCAGAACTGAAAGCCACCAGGGATGAGGTTCACAATGCTCTCAGTGACTTCCAATCTAATCTAAATTCTCTAAAAGCTAGGGTAACTGAGACAGAAGATAGAATTAGTGATCAGGAGGACAAAGAGATAGAGAGAAAGTATCAGGAGGAATCCTGGAACAAACAGCTTAGAAGCCATGGAAAGAGAATCAGGAAGTAAATGATGTCACTAAATGTTCCAACAGCAGAATTATTAGAATCCCTGAAGGGTAGGGGAAAGAAAGAAGTCTAGAAGATAAAGTGGAACAAGTTCTCCATGAAAATTTTCCCAATCTCATAAATGGAACCAGCATTCATGTACTAGAGGCAGAACAGTCTCCCCCCAAGATGATAGATTCTCAAAATTCCTTGAGACACCTAATAGTAAGAATGAAGAATTATAATTTTAAGCAGGCCCTCTTGAAGGCAGCTAGGACAAAGAAGCTCCTTACGTACAGAGGAAAGCCCATCAGAATAATGTCAGACCTGTCCACAGAAATCTGGCAAGCCAGAAAGGGCTGGCAATATATGTTCAGGGCACTAAATGAGAAGAACGTGCAGCCAAAAATACTTTATCCAGAAACACTGACCTTCAAAATGGATGGAGAGATAAAGAGTTTCCAAGACCAGCAAGGCTTAAACTATGTAACCACCAAGCCAACACTGCAGGAAATATTAATGGGGGTTCTATAAAGGATAAAAACCCTAAGAATATCATTGAATAAAAATATAGAGACAATCTTCAGAAAGAAAGACTTCAAAGGCAATACAATCTCAATAAAAATGTATCTATCAATAATCACTCTCAATATAAATGGCCTAAATGTGCCCATAAAATGACACAGGGTTGCAGATTGGATAAAACGACAGGACCCATCCATATGCTGTCTACAGGAGACCCATTCTTTTTTTTTTTTTTTTTTTTTAATTTGACAGAGAGAGAGAGAGAGAGATCACAAGCAGGCAGAGAGGCAGGCAGAGAGAGGAGGAAGCAGGCTTCCCGCTAAGCAGAGAGCCCGATGTGCAGCTCGATCCCATGCCCCGGAGATCATGACCCGAGCCAAAGGCAGAGGCTTAACCCACTGAGCCACCCAGGTGCCCCCTACAGGAGACCCATTCTGAACCTAGGACACAATCAGACTGAAAGTGAAGGGATGGAGAAGCATGTTTCATGACAATGGGCCTCAAAAAAAGGCTGGGGCAATAATTCTCATATCAGATAAATTAGATTTTAAACTAAAGACTGTAGTCAGAGATACAGAAGGACACTACATAATTCTTAAAGGGACTATCCACCAAGATGATCTAACAATTGTAAATATCTATGGCCCCAATATGGGAGCAGCCAATTACATAAGAAATTATTAATCAAGAAAAATAGTCAAATTGATATGAATATACTAATAGTAAGAGATCTTAAGATGCCTCTCTCAGTAATAGACAGATCATCCAAGCAGAAAATAAATAAAGAAACAAGAGCATTGAATGACACATTGGACCAGATGGACCTCATAGATATATACAGAACATTCCATCTTAAAACAACAGAATACTCATTCTTTTCAAGTGCACATGGAACCTTCTCCAGAGTAGGCTACATACTGGGTCACAAATCAGGAATCAACTGATACCAAAAGACCGAGATTATTCCCTGCATATTCTCAGATCACAATGCTTTGAAACTGGAGCTCAATCACAAGGAAAAGTTCGGAAGGAACTCAAACACCTGGAAGCTAGAGACCACTTTGCTTAAGAATGCTTGGATCAACCAGGAGACCAAAGAAGAACTGAAACAATTCATGGAAACAAATGATAATGAAAACACTTTGGTCCCAAAACCTATGGGATACAGCAACGGTGGTCCTAAAGGGGAAATACAGAGCCAACCAAGCCTCCTTTAAAAAGAATTTAAAAAGTCCAGAATACACCAGCTGTCTCTACACCTTAAAGAACTGGAGAATCAACAACAAATTAAACCAACTCCACACATTAGAAGGGAAATTATCAAGATTAGAGCACAGATCAATGAGGTAGAAACTAGAGATACAGTAGAACGTATCAATGAAACTAGAAGCTGGCTTTTTGAAAGAATCAATAAGATCGATAAACCATTGGTCACACTAATCCAAAAAAAGAAAGAAAGCTCAAAATAATAAAATTATGAATGAAAAGGGAGAGATCATAACTAACACCAAGGAAGTAGAAATAATCATCAGAAGTTAATATCAACAGTTATATGCCAATAATAGATGAAATGGATGCATTCCTGGAAAACTATAAACTCCCAAAATTGAACCAGAAAGAAATTGACAACCTGAATAGACCAATATCTAATAATGAGATTGAAGCAGTGATCAAAAACCTCCCAAAAAACAAGAGCCCAGGACCTGATGGATTCCCTGAGGAATTCTACCAAACTTTCAAAAAGAAGAAATAAAACCTATTCTCCTGACGAAGTTTCAAAAAATTGAAGCAAAAGGAAAACTTCCAGACTCTTTTTATGAAGCCAGCATTACTCTGATCCCCAAACCAGGCAAAGACCATACCAAAAAGGAGAATTTCAGACCGATATCACTGATGAATATGAATGCTAAGATTCTCAACAAGATCCTAGCAAACAGGATCCAACAGCACATTAAAAAGGTAATCCACCATGACCAGGTGGGATTCATCTCTGGATTACAAGGATGGTTCAACATTCACAAATCAATCAATGTGATAGAACAAATTAATAAGAGAAGAGAGAAGAAATACCTGGTCCTCTCAATTGATGCAGAAAAAGCATTTGACAAAATTCAGCATCCGTTCTTGATTAAAACGCTTCAAAGTATAGTGATAGAGGGAACATTCCTGAACTTCATCAAATCTATCTATGAAATACCCACAGCAAATATCATCCTCAATGGAAAAAAGCTCACAGCCTTCCCGTGAGATCAGGAACATGACAAGGATGCCCACTCTCACCACTCTTGTTCAACACAGTATTAGAAGTCCTACAAAAAGCAATCAGACAACAAAGAGAAATAAAATGTATCCAAATTGGCAATGAAGAAGTCAAACTCTCTCTCTTCACAGATGACATGATTCTTTATATGGAAAACCCAAAAGACTTCACCCCCAAACTACTAGAACTCATACAGCAATTCAGCAATGTGGCAGGATACAAAGTCAATGTACAGAAATCAGTGGCTTTCTTATACACTAACAATGAAAATACAGAAAGGGAAATTAGAGAATTGATTCCATTTACTATAGCACCAAGAACCGTAAGATACCTGGGAATAAACCTAACCAAAGAGGTAAAAGATCTATAATTGAGGAACTACAGACACTCATGAAAGAAAATGAAGAAGACACAAAAAGATGGAAGACCATTCCATGCTATTGGATTGGAAGAATAAACATGGTTAAAATGTCTATACTGCCTAGAGCAATCTATACTTTTAATGCCATTCCGATCAAAATTCCACTGGTATTTTTCAAAGGGCTGGATCAAATAATCCTAAATTTTGTATGGAATCAGAAGAGACCCTGAATTGCTAAGGAAATGTTGAAAAACAAAAATAAAACTGGCAGCATCACATTACCTGATTTCAAGCTTTACTACAAGGCTGTGATCACCAAGACAGCATGGTACTGGCATAAAAACAGAACATAGACCAGTGGAACAGAGTATAGAGCCCAGATATGGATCCTGAACTCCATGGTCAAATAATCTTCGACAAAGTGGGAAAAAAGTGGAAAAAAGACTGTATCTTCAATAAATGGACAGCTATATGTAGAAGAATGAAACTGGACCATTCTCTTACACTGTACACAAAGATAAACTCAAAATGGATAAAAGACCTCAACGTGAGACAGGAATCCATCAGAACCCTAGAGGAGAACATAGGCAGTAACGTCTTCAACACCAGCCACAGCAACTTCTTTCAAGATATGTCTCCAAAGGCAAAGGAAAGAAAAGCAAAAATGAACTTTTAGGACTTCATCAAGATCAAAAGCTTCTGCACAGCAAAAGAAACAGTCAACAAAACAAAGAGGCAACCCACGGAATGGGAGAAAATATTTGCAAATGACAGTACAGACAAAAGGTTGATATCCAGGATCTATAAAGAACTTCTCAAACTCAACACACACAAAACAGATAATAATATCAAAAAATGGGCAGAAGATATGAACAGACAGTTCTCCAATGAAGACATACAAATGGCTATCAGACACATGAAAAAATGTTCATCATTTTTTCATTTTTTTTTCATCAGTTAAAACCACATTGAGATACCACCTTACACCAGTTAGAATGCCATAAATTAGCAAGACAGAAACAACGTGTGTTGGAGAGGATGTGGAGAAAGGGGAACCTTCTTACACCGTTGGTGGGAATGCAAGTTGGTGCAGCAATTGCACTACTGGGTATTTACGCCAAAGATACAGATGTAGTGAAAAGAAAGGCCATCTGTACCCCAATGCTTATAGCAGCAATGGCCACAGTCACCAAAGTGTGGGAAGAACCAAGATGCCCTTCAACAGGTGAATGGATAAGGAAGATGTGGTCTATATACACTATGGAGTATGATGCCTCCATCAGAAAGGACGAATACCCAACTCTTGTAGCAACATGGATGGGACTGGAAGAGATTATGCTACGTGAAATAAGTAACTCAGAGAGAGTCAATTATCATATGGTTTCACTTATTTGTGGAGCATAACAAATAGCATGGAGGACATGGGGAGTTAGAGAGGAGAAGGGAGTTGAGGGAAATTGGAAGGGGAGGTGAACCATGAAAGACTATGGACTCTGAAAAACAACCTGAGGGTTTTGAAGGGGCGGGGGGTGGGAGGTTGGGGGAGCCAGGTGGTAGGTATTAAGGAGGGCACGGATTGCATGGAGCACTGGGTGTGGTACAAAAAAAAAAAGAATACTGCTATGCTGAATATAAATTTAAAAATAAAAAGATGT
Source organism: Mustela lutreola (assembly GCF_030435805.1). Classification (NCBI taxonomy): domain Eukaryota; kingdom Metazoa; phylum Chordata; class Mammalia; order Carnivora; family Mustelidae; genus Mustela; species Mustela lutreola. The sequence goes on along the minus strand of NC_081292.1, from coordinate 5,363,242 downwards.
ATTTCTTAAATCTGTAAGTTATTGTATTCTATAAATTGAAAATGTTGTTAGTGGTAATATAATTGATACAATCAATGGACAAATTCTTATACAATGAGTTAAGGACATCAGAGGTTGGGGTAGAGTGTAGGTTTTTACTTAGCTTTACTTACCATGGTAAAAGTGTAAGGACCTATTTTAGCCTGAGCACTTCCAAAGTTAAACAATAACCTTGTTGTTTAGCCCTTAAACTGTCCCTGCCCCCATTCCCCCAGGGCACTTACTTAAAAACAAATCCCAGAAACCAGTCCCAGGTAACAAAACCCAAATACAAGGGTGGATCAGGCCAGGTGGAGACGTCAGATCAGTAGGGGGATGAGTACTGTCTCCTAGTTACTACTAGGGTAAATTATAATTCAATTGGTCACTTATGTGTGACCTAACATGACTGTGTAGCTTTTTCTGTATGTTACAATTTCATTGGTCTCCTGTGTGTGGCCAGGCCCAATCACATGGCCTTTGCCCTTAAAACCTAGTCTGTGAAGCAGAGAAAGGTCGCCCTTTCTGTAAGAGGTGCGTCCCCAAACATTTGGTTTGATTCTTGATGCTTGGCGTGAAATAAAGCTTTGCTTGACCTTCAGAAAATAAACAAACAAATAAATAAATAAATAAATAAATGATAGACTTAAGCCTTTCCTTATCTACTTACTCTCTAATAATGTGCCCGGAAACAGTATAAGTGACAAGGAAGACTTCCTGGAGGAGGTAATCTTTAAGCTGAAACCTGAGGGATTAGTGAGCCAAACTAAGAACAGGTATAGCAGGGCCTCCTACTCAGAGGGAGCAACACTTAAAAGAGCTCAAAGTCATAGAATGAACAATACAGAGAGTGAAACTTAATGTAAGCCATGGACTTCAGTTAATCGGCATGTGTAAATATTGGTTCATCAGTTGTAACATAACACTCTAACACAAAATCTTAATGATGGGGGAATTGTGAAGGTTGGTGCATGAGAAAACAGCATATAAGAGAGCTCTCTGTATTATCTACTCAATTTTTCTATAAACCTCAAACCACCCTAAAAGAAATACTATTTCTTTTAAGGCCAAAATTAGAGATGGCATGGTTTAGGGAACACAAAGCAACAACGCGTGATTTGAGTGTGTAATGTCGACAGAGGATGGAGTGAGAGCCCCCTTGGAGATGAGCAGGAGCAGGATTATGGAAGTCCTCAAAGATGATCAGATGACTTAGGCCTTCATCCCTGAGACGTTAAATTATGTCAACTGTGAAGTAACACCGTCAAATATTGCCTTGTGTGTGTATGTGTGTGTCTGTGTGTGTGTGTGTGTGTGTGTGTGTATTGTATTGTGTTGTGAGATCTTTCAAGAAACTCTTAGGAGAACAGATTGAAGGGATTCAAAATTCAATGATGAAGCATCACTTAGAAAGATGCAGATGTTTCCTGTCTTGTTAATTTTGGCCATTTTAACTGGTGCAAGGTGGTATCTCAATGTGGTTTTAATTTGAATCTCCCTGATGGCTAGTGATGATGAACATTTTTTCATGTGTCTGATAGCCATTTGTATGTCTTCATTGGAGAAGTGTCTGTTCATATCTTCTGCTCATTTTTTGATATGATTATCTGTTTTGTGTGTGTTAAAACCACATTGAGAGGGGCGCCTGGGTGGCTCAGTGGGTTAAGCACACTGCCTTCGGCTCGGGTCATGATCTCGGGGTCCTGGGATCGGGTCTCACATCGGGCTCTCTGCTCAGCAGGGAGCCTGCTTCTCTCTCTCTCTCTCTCTCTCTGCCTGCTTGGAAAAAAAAAAAAAAAAAAAGAAACACACATTAAGATACCACCTTACACCAGTTAGAATGGCCAAAATTAACAAGACAGGAAACAACATGTGTTGGAGAGGATGTGGAGAAAGGGGAACCTTCCTACACTGTTGGTGGGAATGCAAGTTGGTGCAGCCACTTTGGAGAACAGTGTGGAGATTCCTCAAGAAATTAAAAATAGAGCTTCCCTATGACCCTGCAATTGCACTGCTGGGTATTTACCCCAAAGATACAGATGTAGTGAAAAGAAGGGCCATCTGTACCCTAATGTTTATAGCAGCAATGGCCATGGTCGCCAAACTGTGGAAAGAACCAAGATGCCCTTCAATGAACGAATGGATAAGGAAGATGTGGCCCATATACACTATGGAGTATTATGCCTCCATCAGAAAGGACGAATACCCAACTTTTGTAGCAACATGGACAGGACTGGAAGAGATTATGCTGAGTGAAATAAGCAGAAAGAGTCCAGTATCATATGGTTTCACTTATTTGTGGAGCATAACAAATAGCATGGAGGACAAGGGGTGTTAGAGAAGAGAAGGGAGTTGAGGGAAATTGGAAGGGGAGGTGAACCATGAGAGACTATGGACTCTGAAAAACAACCTGAGGGTTTTGAAGGGGCGGGGGATGGGAGGTTGGGGGAACCAGGTGGTGGGTACTAGAGAGGGCATGGATTGCATGGAGCACTGGGTGTGGTGCAAAAACAATGAATACTGTTATGCTGAAAATAATAAATTAATTTAAAAAAAAGAAAAAGAAAGATGTGGATGACTTTGGTGGACAAAAGAAAGGTTGATTTTGGGCCCTGAGAACGTAGACCAGTTGGAGCACAAAGAGGGGAAGTAGATGTTTTGCTACCTGAGGACTATGCAGACATCATGGACAAAGCTGCTCCGTGGTTTTGGAAAGAGGACATCCATGTTTGCTATAGGTAATTGCAAACCACGGGCTCGTGGGCTGAGTAATAACTTCCTCAATCTCTCTGTTTACAGAAAGAACTGCTCTCTTCCTTACTTTGTTTCTGGAGAGTGAGGGCATTGGGGAGCTCAACTGCATGCAGTTTGGTGTCAGACTTTTCAGCTTCATTCATGCATTCAATGGAAATGAAGCCATTGGCTTATGCTGGGGATGCCAAGATAAATAAGGTGAACTTTCAGTTTACAAATTTGGCATATGGTGAAAGCAGCGCATGAAAACAGGTAACTATACTCCATTAGTGGGGAAATGGACCAAGCAGAAACCTGGGTGATTGTGGCTTTTCTCACTGACAAAAGGAAGGAGTCACAGAGGTGTCATCTGAACCCAATATTGAGGAATCCTCTGAAATGTCCCTAAGGTGACAGAAACGTTTTCAAGCCAAACAAAGGGGAAGGAAAAGGAACAGGGACACAACTGTAAAGCAGCACCTTTGGTCTTGTTCTGGAATTAATGTGTGGAGATCAGGAAAGATCTGATCATTGTAGACCCTGAGTGGGGAAAGTCATGCTCCCATTTCAGGATCACCGGGACTACCCCTGGAATAAAGATACTGGGTACACCAGAAGGACACCAGGGAAAGCATCAGCAAGAATATAAAAAATGACAGTAGCCTTGTGGCACATAGACCCAGAGGCTACTGAGAAGGGAGAACATCATATGGTGCCTCAAATAAAAGAAAATATCTGGGGTGTCAGCATGACAGGAAGTGTGATCAAGGTTGAGAGGTGATTTCCTAGAGGACAACCTCTGAAGATGGACAGAAGAAGAAATAAGTGTCCAATCTGCATAAACAAGTCTGTTTACTGAGCTGGTCTAGATACATATATATTTATATACATAAATATATATAATACATATGTATTACTATATATAATGCATTTTTAATATAATAATACATATGTATTATATATAATGCATACAATTACTATATATAATGTATTTTAGATATGTGTGTATATGTGTGTGTGTATATATATATGTACATACCTATATATATATATATATAAATAACCATGGCCTTGTGAATCAGATGCCTTATTAAGTCCTCTTGTCTATTAATGCACTAAATATGAAGAAAGAAAATTACAGAACTTCAGAATATTTTTATCTATAAAACGTGATTGGTAATACCTGAATACTCTCAAGGTTCTGTGTTTTATTTTTTTAAAAGGGATTGAATGTGATATTTGTGAAAGTATCTGATCCAAAATAGTCCCTCGGTCTCTCTTATTACACATCTTCTTTTCAAGACCTGTGGCTCCTTTATGTTTCATGCCTTATTTTTAAGAACGCTGGCAGCATATAGAGTGGGCGTTTTTTCCTTCTGGCTCTAGAAAGATATAACTGACGTGTTACATTGTATACATTTAAGGTGCACAGAGTGCTGATATGATACACACAAGTGTTGCAAAAGGGTTACCAGAGTGGGTGTTGGGTTTGCTGAATAAATTATTGGAAGAATCTAAGAGGAATCTTGCAAAGGTTGACTTGTATATGAAAAGGCCTTGGTTTTCCCCAGTTTGAACGTCCTTCTCATGACATTCCAAGCAGTCTTTTAATTTCTCTGATGTTCACTTACTTCACACTGTCACTTCATTAGCACTGTATCTGTTTGTGAGGAAATCTGGCAAAGTTGATTCCTCTAGGCAACTAGTTTGTACTCTTTGTCTTTTGATTGCAATTAATGAGATTAATTGTTTATCTACTTCCCCATTATGCTTTGATGAGACCCACGTGAGTACATTTTCCAGGAATATAAGTATTTAGTATTAGTGTGTTGTCTTATTGGGAGAGCACTGTTATTATACTGCTTCATTAATGCCTGTACATGTGGTTCAATTAAGATTTACAAATTAGGTTTAATTAAGGTTTATAAGTAGTGAGGTGAACTCTTGGCTGTGTTCACACTGCTGATTCCTCTTCTCATTCTGCTTCCTTGCTTGCTTTCTTACTCTTTTTTTCCCCTTACACAGTCTTAATTGTTATTAGAAAAATCAAGTGGGAACAGGAGATAGACGATGAAGTCTCTTCTCTGGGCACCTGACTCCACCTACTGTCCCTATTTCTTCCTATTAGCTAGATCCAGAACATAGGTACCACATAACCCCTACATCTGGAGTACAACCCACTGACATTACCAAGGAAAGTGCAAGGGCATTGGAATCAGACTCCTTGCACCTGCTGTGTGACTTTTGGCCAGTTACAGATGCACTGTGACCCTCACTCTTCTCATCTGAAAACACAGGGATAATAACACCTTCCTTGATTAAACAGACATTGGGTGAACTCATCTTAGTAAAGTATTTGAAACTTGTACCTAGTTCTATCATGATCATGATCACTTTTGTTTCTATACCTGCCTTAATCCTCCTTCTGGATGGGGAGTTATGAATTTTGTCCTGTTTATTTTTTTTCCAATTCCCTCAAAAAGAACTGGTTCATTATATACATATATATATATATATATATATATATATATATATATATATATATATAGTGTTATGTTAGTCACCATACAGTATTAGTTTTGGATATAATGTTCCATGATTCGTTGTTTGCATATAACATTCAGCATTCCACAGAATCTGTGCCCTCCTCGATACCCATCAGCAGGCTCACCCATCCCCCCACCCCCAAAACCCTGTTTGTTTCCCAGAGCCCATACTCTCTCACGGTTCTGATCTCCCCTGCAGCTTCATTTTTCCCTCCCTTCTCCTAATATCCTCCATGCTAACCCTTATGTTCCACAAATAAGTGAAACCAAATGATAATTGCTATTCTCTGTTTGACTTACTTCATTTTATTTTTATTTCTTCTCTGCTCAGTGTCTGACAATTTGTAGGTATTTGTTATGTATTTGTACTTGTTGGGTTTGAACAGAACTGAACACCAGAATGGTAGGGAAAGTGAGAGAAAGATATATTAAGAAAAAGAGAGGCTTGGTTGACACCTTGAAATGTTACAGTCACACCATGTAAATGGTAAATATTGGCCAAAGTTCCATTTGCCTTCTTTTTTTATTTATATATTAATTACATCGTTTATTAGTGATAGCTGTGATAGTCTGTTTTGTAAGAAATATATATTTGGTCTTTGGCACCTTTCTTGGCACAGCCTCCTAAAAACCCTTGGAATTTCCTTTTGATAAAACTTTTTGATATGTTAATGAGGTGGCTTTTGGAAAGTACTTAAGGATGGGGGTTGGTAGTCAAGGGACCCAACTATGTAAGTAGAGGGCTGGAACTTTCAGTCCTACCCCCTGGTTTTGGAGCAAAAAGAAGAGCTGGAAGTAGACTGGGTCACCAATGGCCAATCAATCATGCCTATGTAATGAAGCTTCCATAAAGACCCAAAAGGACATATATATTAACCTGAGGTACCTCTCTAGTATGAGGTACCTGCTGTATTCTGTCCTGAGATGTAAACACACAGCATAGAGACAAAATGATCATGAAAGATGACCTAAGAGAGAAGTTCAGACAATGCTGGCTGTCTGACTTTGGTGGCAGTGCTCCCAAAGAGGCAAAGCAGCTCCAAACATTTTCAAGACAATACAGAGACAATCAGAGGATGCAGAAAGCTACAGCATAGACTAGACCATGTCCATTTGTCTTGGCACACTTGACCACACAATATCGTTTGAGATAATTGGACTGTTATTGGAGGGACAACAATATAATAACAGTAATCCTGTAATAGCCGTATTTAATTAAACTTTACTCTACCTTGCATAGCATAACTGACTTACTGAGTTTAACTCTTCACACACAGATATTAAAGTGGTTCCATTAACTCCTTTTTATCAATACTGTTCAAGGAAATCATATACATTCAGGTGGATGGGTGAAACTAAAACTAGGATTCTGACCATGCCCATCCAATTCCTTGCTCTTCCTAACAAGTTCTGCTTACAATGTAGTCTACACAATGTAAGGTAATGACTCCAAGGACCTGGCAGGGATCTCATATCTCTGGTTATTTAAATGGCACTGCAAGATTTACTAAGCCTGTCTCTAGAAACTCTCCCTTAGTGTGCAGATAGTTTTCATAGGAGGGAGTCATACAAAGGAATTACACACATTTTTGGTTTAAGAAAATGAAGACAATGTTTGGCCGACATCTAGGCTGTCTTTCAAGTTCTACCATAGTCTTACCACATCATGAAATGGTAGGAAAGGAAAGAAATATTGATGTGAAGTTGGAAATTGGATTGAACACCACAAGGAACAGCATCGAGAATGAAAGTTTTTGAGGGAAATGACCTTCATATAGCTTTGTCTAACGCAAAATTTAATACTAGGGGAGTAGGGACCAAATCCAAGACCTAGCTATGCCTCTCTGAAACTTTGTTCCCCTCTCTTAAAAAAAATAAAATAAATAAAATAAAATAAATTAGAGGCACCCTTCCCTGTCTTGCCTTCCCTTAAGAATCATTAACAAAATCCAGAGAGATGGTGGATATAACATTATAAAGGATGGGGAAATGCTTGGTAAATTGTATATGGCTACATAATAACCCCTTATAAACATAAGGGGTTATTATGATGTTGATTATCATTGATGACAGCACCAACAAATGTGCTAATTATACTCGTAAAATGAAGATGCAAATGCTTTACTCTGAACTTTCAAGAGAAGCTTATTCTTCTCCTGGAAAGAGAGATTATAAGCACAAAATATTCCTTTTTTATTAGTACTGCAATAACTGTTCTATGTAATATTAATAACAATAATAAAATGTAAGCCACTTCTGCAGTATTTTCAGGGAGAAAAGAACACAAGAGCTAAAAAGTGTGGTGCGCGGGAATGTGTCCCTTTTAATGGCATCTGTAAAAACGTAACGTACGCATCCACAAATCTGTGTCTCACTCCATCCCCCTCTGTGTTGCATTTACCCTGATTCATATTTGCATAGCTCCCTTGTTTGGCATCATTTGTGCCCTCAGTGGATGTATTAATAAAAATGACAGTGATGAGCCCTGGAGTTGATTTTCTCTATTCTCAACAGACACTTCTTCCTTAAACTGTTCCAGACCTGTCCCCTGGTATTTAACAGTGTGCTTGGCCAAAATCCTTGGATAAATGTTGATTGCATAGGACAAGGTTCACTTCAGGGGCTTCTGTGAATTTGGGTTGCACATGCATTCATGCCACCAGGAGAAGCTAGGACAACTCCCTGTTCCTACATCATTTGGAATGAGATATGCTTTTGGAATAGGTTAAAGTTTGCCAAAGAAGACAGACCTGCCTTGATTTTCTATGATTTTTTCTGATGACTAGGCATTATACTTTTCCATCAGCTTTGGAGTGAGGGTCAAATGTGGGCCATGTAATATTCTAGGTGCTCTGAAATCCAGGAGAGAAGATCTTGGATACTGACCAAATAACTTCAACTTTAGCTGAGTGAGTGTATAGTTTCCTACTGTAACAAAAGCCTACAAAATTAGGGCCTTCAAGCAACACAAATTTATTTTGTTATGGTTCTGGTGCTCAGAATTTGAGAGGGGTCCTGCTGGGCTAACATCAAGATGTCCACAGAGTTATGGACCTTCTGCAACCTGAAGGAAAGAATCTTTTCTCTGTATCTTTTCTAGTTTCTGGAAGCTTCCTGTATTCCCTGCCACATGGCCCTTCTCTCCATCTTCAAAGCTGGAGGTATAGCTACTTTTAAATCTCTCTGTGACCCTGTGACCCTGACTCTGGCTGTGCTGCATTCTCTTATTCATACGGACCTTGGGGATTACATTGTATTCACACAGGTAACCCAGGATAATACCCCCATCTCAAGGTTAGTTGATTAACAATTAACTCCATCTGTAACCTTACCATCTGTAATTTCTCCCTCTCATGCAACGTGACATATAAATTCCTGATATTAGGACATGGATATCTTTGGGGCCCAGCATTCCCCCAACAAACAGTGATATCACATAAATTAGGAACTAGTGCCTATCACTTGAAATTATAGAATACTTTACATTATCATGTGATTCATAACATTTACATAAATGGAAAATCATGGACAAAGTACAACCCAGAAAGGAAAAAAAAGGGGGGGGGGGTCATAATGGTCACAAAAGGATCAGATCATAGAAGATTAAAAAGAAAGAAGAAAAACAGACCAGTTAACTTTTCCTTCTGTCATAGAGCCTAGATCGGTACTTACATCAGCAAGAGGCTTTCAGGAATTTAATCTGTGTCCATCATATGTCGCTAACCTCCCCTTGAAACTTGCTCACTATGCCCAGGCACCAGAAGGTGGAATGAGACGTAGGAGGATCCACACTTAATAGCCTCAGTCCCAGACCAGCACATGAAATCTCTGCTCATTCACCACTGAAGAGATATTAGGAGCCTAGCTGCACAAGACAAAGGAAGGATATGGGTGAAGTTTAGTTAGGACTTGCCATGATGCCACAATTAAGAAAAGAAGGATGGACTTTGGTAGAGGCCTTGCAGATTCTACCATAGATTGGACTCAAACATCATCATTCCGTTTTTAGCATTCTGACCCTCTTTCTGACTTCTGAGCTGATTTCCCCTATGACTTATGTGTTATTAGGTGAACAGCTTAACAAATGTATGTTATTTCTACTTTTGCTTAAAAAGCCCATTGACATCATATGGGGTCCTTCACCCACACCAATCCTATCACAAAAGACACTTAGAGGAGAGAACAGGGGAATATTAAGGGAATATATATGGAAAGGATCATTATTTAAACCACAGGTAGCAATGGAAAGAGAAAGTGCACTGGGTTCTAATCAACCTCTACTTTGTCACTTTCTCAAGAAAAGATAGAAAACTTGAAGAAGATCATTCTCTGTCATTGTCCATCTGTAAAATTGTCAAAATCCAGCCAGCCTTCAGGGACACATTGGATGGGTGTGATAGGGTGCATAGAAATGTCTATCTATGTTTAATACATAGTAGGTCCTAAATAAAGAATGCTATTAGCACTATCAATATTTATATTGTTTTGATAAAATGGTCCTCCATTCCTTATAACCTCCATTTTAAATGAATATAAATTAAATTTGAAAGATTAGTCAGATCAAGCTAAATACATTTTTTCTCTTGAGTTAAACCATAAGTTTTATCTGTGACTTTATTGCTTATATTTCTGAATGGATTTTTTTCTTTTTGTTGCTTGGACTATGAGAAAACAAATCAATGCAGCATCAATAATTAAGCAGACAATATTCATTTTGCAACCATCTTCTTGGCAAAGTGAGAGATTGAGAAATAGCTCCTATCACGATCCTTTAAGCAGTGAACATGAAAACATAAATTTCTACATGCAAATGCCATGGTTTATAAATAAACCTCTTGCTAATGTGATCCCCAAGTGTAAATTATATCAATATTATACTGTTTCATTACTTCAGAGACAAATGAAAACATGTCTCTAAAAGAATCTTAGATGATACTAAATTTAATTTGCAGCTCGCAGACTCACAGAACATGAAGGTTTAGGCAGGATTGAATCTATACTTTCACAAGCTATCATCTTATTACACACCTGCCAGGTGTGCATCTACTGTCCTCCTTATTAATGATAACAAGTTTACTATTTTGCAGGAAGTGGTTTTATTTGTGGACAGCTCTGGATATTATCAACCTCTTATCAATTAATCAAATAATTAATTCAAAATTAACGGTTTCCTGTTTCAGGCTAGTTGTTTGTTGGTGACAATAACAGTCTCCCTATTTTGGGTTCCTTCTACAAGCCGTGTACTATATGCTGTCTCATTTAATCATCCTAAGAAACCTATAATTTCACATTATTATTAGTCCCATTTTAATATGAGAAAAGTGATGTTTTAAAGATAATTTGGTAGTGCCTGGGCGACTCAGTCATTAAGCATCTGCCTTCAGCTCAAGTTGTCATCCCAGGTTTCTGGGATTGAGCCCCTCTTCGGGCTCCCTGTTCAGTAGGAGACCTGCTTCTCCCTGTCCCACTCTTCCTACTTGTGTTCCCTCTCTCACTGTCTCTTTCTCTTTCAAATAAATAAATAAAATATTTTAAAGAAAAGATAACTTGCCTATAGTCCCATCACTACCTCGTTTTGGGGATGGGGACAGTCTTAATTCCCATGACATGCTAATTCTTCAAATGAGTGGTTTTCACAGTCCCCAAGAACGTGAGAGTTAAGAGGAGAACATGAGAACAAATGAGTTGACATATAAGTTAGGAAGGGCCATTACTGGTGTAGGTACACAATATTATGAGAGCACAGGAGCACATACTATCAAATTTTATTTCTGTTTGTTTTTCAAATTCAATTTCTTAAAAAAATAAGGATTAAAATTCACAACTAAGGATCAAGTAAAATGCCATACATTTCATAAAAACAAACCTACATCTCCCTGAACTTTGAGAACTGACATAGCGATGATGACAAGACAGGCATTCACTCGGTTGGAGACCATCCAACTATAATCTTCTCACCAAGTCCACGCCATGTATCCAGCCAGCTCAAGTACCTCCCTTTAGGATTCTTTCTCCAACCTCAGTCTTTTCACCGATTCCTCCCTTACGTTCTGACCTCAATAAAATAATTAACAGAAAACCACCTGGTCCACCAGAGACTTGCTGATGCAGATCGATCCAGGGAGGCCGTCTAGATAGTCTCTGAGAACAGAATAGCCTTGTGCTTAAGAACGTGGGCTGTGGGATAAATGATGTCTGGTGCCATCACTCATCACTCTTTTGACCTTGAGCAAGGAACTTAGTCTCATGAAACTGTTTTGTTTTTGGTGAAGTTAGCATTAAAATATCATCCTCCAATGCTTGTTATAAAGATTATCTAAAATAATCTATCGAAAGGGCTTAACAACATGGCTGGCACCCAGGATTATTTAATAACTGCTGACTGTGATCTTTGGTGAAACTACAATTATTATTCTGGAAATGCAATCCTGCACCCGAGCCTGTCTTGCCTATTGGAGTAATAAGTGATCCTTCACAGGTGTAAGGTGTGTGATTATTTATAAATGCTTTACCATTAATGATCTCATTTAATCCACACACTAATGTAGGAGATAGGCCCTATCATTCTCACTGTCATGATGAAAATTGAGATTGAGGAAAATTAACAGACATTCCTGGAATTTTCTGGTGATTTCCCAAGGCATAATGTGATGTAAAATGGAAGCACTAAATTATTTTAATGGTGTCTTCTTAAACTACAAAACTTTCTTTACTTTGTGTGCTTAAACATTTTTAAACAATAAATTTTGCTATCAGCGATTTATTGAGATTGATTTTACTAATTAATATTTCAAAGCATTTGCTTCATTTAATAAGACAAAGTCAGCCCCACTGCATTTCAATGTTAGCTATAATTAATGAAGATATTATGAAAATTAATGGTTTTCCATTATCCATTATGACATCATCAGTGCTAATGATCTGTTTATTGCTTCTCTGCTGATGGCAGTTAAGAGAAGCCACATTTTAAAGAGGAGAGAAAAAGCCTAAATCATGTTTAAGCCAGTAAAATCCTTTACATCAGAAAATATTTTATTCTGAAATCACCCATCAAATGGGATAAAAGAAACAGCCAGTATCCAAAAGCACAAGACATATTCAGGCTGTTGGCCTGAAATGATTGATTGATACAATGAAGCAACATTGTCTAAGTATAATCTTCCCTAACCATTCTTCCAGTGGGCATCATTTCTAACATCTAAAAGACTCTTTGTGGAACTTGAAGAGGGGAAATAGGAAAAGAAAAAGTGTTCTCTGGATGATTGGGTTTGTATATACCCATTAAACCCACAAAAAATACAATGAACACCCTCACTGAACACACTTGAAACCAGAACTCCAGATGTCAGTTTCACAACATCAAAATGTGGAGTCAGAACCTCTTAAATGTAAACATTGCTGCCATGTTAATAATTCATGCTTTGCCAGAAACAACTGAATAGGAAAGTTTCCTGAGAAGTGTGGGTAGAAATATTGCCCAATTTCACCTGTGGCTTAGATGAAAGAATTGTGAGGTTTTTATTTATAGCAGCATTGATTCAAAAGATTTTATGTTAATAATTGATGGATAAGACAATGATAAATTTGCAAACAAAGCAGATGGAATCAGAAGGTTGGAGCTGGAGCGCATCTCGTAAACCCTCTTTTTGCTCGGAGTGAAAACTGGAAACATAAATATTTCAGGGACATGTTGAGTAAGTCATGTGTCAGGACTAATACTCTGACGTCCTGACTCCTCAGATTAGCAGTCGTCCCACGACCTCTCATGGGCACAGAGATGAGTGTTCATTGAGGGGTTAAGAGAACCTAAAAAGTGGGTAAGGTAAAAGCTTTGTCTTCTTTGCAAAAATAAACAAGAGAAAATGATGTTGTGTTTTCCTATAGGAAGACCTTGGCCTTTGTATCTTCCACTTTATGGTTTCTGGGGTTGATTGGTGTCATTTTGTTGACCTGTTGTGTGTCCCCTCCCAACTCACATCTTTTAGTGCGTCCCCCTCAAAGGTGAAATGTCCACCCAACGTGGCCTCTCAGAAAAAGGATATCTGGTCTTTAATCACAGATATTGATTTGTGGGCTCTCGTGTTACAGCATGCAAACACACTATCCAATCTCTTTGTTGGAAAACATAAACTGTTAAAACATCCAAGCCTTCAGTCTCACTGTAAATAATGCCCATGAGAGGGATAAAACCCTTTGTTTAACCTGGGATATATTTTACTGACCATTGGTACAGTAATCTAAATTGTCCATTATCTCAAATTGTTAATGACAGAATTTTCAGTTTCCTAAAAGACCTCATGCGTAAAAAAATAGAATAGGACTAAATAAAGACATCTAGCTAAGACATTCAGCTAACTAAGCTGAATATAACCCAAGGGTCTGGGCCTTGGATTGAATTTAAAGTGACACAGTTCCAATGAACCAGGGAATCAAAGAGAAAAATTTGTGAGTGGGAATGTTCACAATAGTTCCCTGCTCTATCCAGATACTCAGGATGCTCCACTCTCTGCAGGGGCAGAACTTTGCCCTGCTCATCGTTTCTAAGTGTCAGACATGTAATAAACCAGTTCATAAATATTTTCTGAATAAATCAGAAATCTACACAGAGTGTTAGAATGTAGGTGCAGGCTATTCACCTAAAACCTATGAAAGTGAGTATCATTAGGAATGTATTCATGGTTATCAGTTCCAAAGATAATATGATATTCAACCAGTGCTTAAGAACCATGATTTTAGAACACACCATCCTAAACAGAACAGCTTTTTATTTTTTTCCCCCTGATTTCAGGAGCCAGATGGCATATAACTTGGTTCATGAGCATCAGGATTCTAGGGGAAAGACAAAGAAGATGACTGGGCAGCTTTTCTCCCTTTCCATAGTCATTTTATTTGGTAATAATACACAGAAATGCTGGACGCCAGAGTGGCTCTGTCAGTTAAGCATTTGCCTTGGCCTCAGGGTTCAAGTCATGACCCCAGGGTCCTGGGATCGAGTCCTACATCAGGCTCCCTGCTCCATGGAGAGTCTGCTTCTCCTCTGCACCCCCTCCACTTGTTCTCTCCTTAACTCTCTCAGATAAACAAAATATTAAAAAAAAAAAATAACCCAGAGAAACTAACCAGACTCCCTTCTTTTTTAAATCAACACGGAATCAACACATTTGCTAAGTCAGCCAGTCCCAAGCCATAATTAACAACAATCATTCCATGCAATGCTATCTAGGGTTTTATATTTCACCAACATTTTCAGGAGAATTGTTTTAAATTTTCACCCTAACAATAATCCTAGAGGTTGGTCTTGTTCTTATCCTAAACTGTGAGGGAAAATAACCTCATATTATTGCTTTATGCAGAACCATTTGCTAATAAGTGACATTATTCTAACTCAAATTCATGAACACAAAGACAGTAATTCATTGGCCTCAAGACTTCATACCTTGGGTACCCAAGGGTAGAAAGATACTGTGTCTCCTGGCTCCAGAACTAAGAGCATTTTCTCATTTTCCTCCTCTAGTTCCATCTCCTCCCGCCTCCCTCTGCCTATCGTGGGGCAATGGACAGGGGTGAGATGGGGTTTTCTCAATGACAGACTCTCCAGAATCCAGTGTAGCGAGAGCATCATATAGCACCTCTCCAGTGGACAGAGGCAAAGCACACAGATTATTGCAGGGACAAATATAAAAAAATCTTAATTAAGCTAGAAAAACTTAGGTCTTGAGGGTCTTCTGGGGTACTTTGGAGCTGGATGAGTCCTGAAATTGTAGATGACCCACATGGCTTTGAGACATACTTTAGATGTTTTTGTTTTATTTGTTTGTTTTCTGGAAGTCTCACAACTACTCTTGAATTTGAAAACATTGTAGAATAGGTCCATGGCCAGTGGTGACAAAGTCTACATAGAGCCTTGCTTCCTGGTGTTCTGAGGGAAAAAAAAAAAAACAACAAAAAAAACTACCAACATGGCTGTACTTTTCTATATGGTGCATATAATTATCCTTCTGAATACACAGCTGGTACTGTTATGTACGTGACCATCAGTGGAGAATTCCATACAAAATTGAGGCATTTTCTTTGCAGGAAATCTTTATCAACATTTTCACAGTGTCCAAAGAGGTGACATTGTGATTGCAAAAAGTTCTAGTGATCCAAACCAAATATTTCTAAGAATACTTAGTTAGGAAGGAGACACAGTCTTCACCAACAGTCCATCAGATTTCTTGACAAGCCATAATTTTATGCCAACAAGTCATATTGGATCAGAAGGTGACAATCTACAACATTCTACAGATTTCGGGTATTATGGAACCATTCCATGAGAGGATCTCTCTTCTTAAGATTCAGCTCCTGAGCAACTTTAATTTCCATGTGACAATCTTAATGGTCACAGATTTTGTGATGATTAGAGAGCACCTATTTGTTTGACCTGATGCTGTCTCCTATTCATGTGAATTTATCATTACCACTGAAGCCATGGACTTATCAATAAATGATTCACTGTTCAAAACAAAGCTTATATCTGTCTGACTCTGAATACCGCCATATTGCCACACTGAATGCTTAACTGCTCTACTGATGTCAACAATGTTAATTAACTTTAACCCAGAAAATAAGATCCCAGACAAAACATTACTTGTAAATACTTCCTGGGGCCCAAAATGGACAGGTTTTCCTCATATGGTGCAAGGAGACAAGTGTGAGGGGTCACTGTGATTCAGTTTGATGAGTGAGAGCTGGGGCAAGGTATGGTTGGAATCAGAAGGGGGCAGGATCGAGCAAGGAATGGAGTAAGGACCAGAGGAGAAGCTTGAATTCACACAGGCCACTGAGTGACAGAAAGTAGTGAAGACAAAGGGATACACCAAAACAAGAAGGCCAGGCTCCCGATTCAAGGGCCATGGTATCTTCTGGATTTGTCTGTGAGCAGAGCTGAAAGAGTGTGTTGAGGGTGACTGCCAATGTGGTCTGTGTCCTACACAGAGTTCCAGGTTGGAAATGCTAGGTGTGTGTTACCATTTTTTTTTAAGCAAATGCACCCTTGCTAACCCTTGGTCTTATGTACTCATCAGAAAGTTAACAAGGAACATGATTTAACAAATGTTAGCAATCTCACAGTGTGGATTGTCAGGTGGATCCTGACAAAAGAAACAAGGTTGAGATGAAAGGTCCACACTAACCTGCCATTATTGGGAAGATTATGACCAGCAGTTTTCCCCTTTCTTTAACTCATTGGAAAGGGGAGTTTCATTTAAAAAGGTTCTCAAGTTTTGTTTCTTTTTTTTTGTTGTTTTTTGTGTTTCTCAGAACCCAAGGGTTTGGAGGTGACAGGGTCTCTGTCAGACACAGACTGTCTTCTATGCTTTGCCACAGGTTTGTGGCACAGTGAAAAACTTCTGGGTGGGTGTGTGGGATGGGCTTCACAGAACTTCCACACTCCTCTGATGAGCCTCTCTTACCACTGCACTGCCTCTATCGGTCCACACTAGAAATGAGACAATTCATAGCAAGGATTTTGCCTTAATATCTTAACACAGTAGGCATTCAAGGTGTGTTTTGGATATACCAAAAGATATCTTCAATGTTGGGCAAGACAAATTATTTTTGTGTGGGATCGTGTACCTTGTCAGTGTCCACATCGAGTTTGATTCTGCCTCCTCAAGAAAGTGCTGGATCAGGCAGGAAACAGGAGGAAGGACTAGCAGACAGACAGGAGAGGGGAGGCAGATGCCACAGGGACTCCTGAGGAAACAGTTAAATGAAGGGACTCTTTAAGAGGGGAGGCGGGGTGAGCGCGATGAGCAGGTCACGCTGTGGTGCTGGCAAGAGAACATCATTGCTGCCCTTGAGTCTGAAAGATCACAGGGGAGGAGGATTGTCACTGGAGCCTGGGTAGGAGCTGTGCTCTGAAAGGACGTGCCCACTGGACTGTAGACAGAAAGGGCCTGTCTCAGAAAGAAACACTCCAGAACAGGGGAAGTGGCAGAAAGTCCCTCTACTCTCTCCTCATTGGAGGTACTGCCTTTGAAGAGCCCTCCTAGATGTCAGGGATAAAGGAGCCCCGTGATGCCGTGTGCAGAGCTCAGCAGGAACAGAAGGGCAGCGTAGGGACAGGAGACAAGGAATAATGGGGATGAACCAGCATCCAAGTGTCCTTTCAGGAGCTGGGAGAGGTGGTGGGGAGAGACAGAGGTTATGGGGGCCTCCATGTCCCTAGAAGTGGTCTGAAGCGCTAAAACGGCATGCATCTTAAGGAAGGTGTTCTAAGATTGTTTCGTATTGGAGTTAGAGGTCAAATCCAGTTTTTAATCCTGCATCACTGACAAGTCATATGTGAGACTTACATGTTTCATGTCATTTCAAATCTTTTCTTGGAAATTAGATAAATGTATGATTATTCAATATTCCACCAAAGCTTATCAGGTACTTACTATATGCCAGACACCATTCTCATTTCCTGGGGATACTTCATTGAACACACCAGGCAAAAACATCTATCTTCTGGGGTGTACGTGCTCGTGGGTGATGACAGACAGTCAACACGTGGTGGGATGCCCAGTGCACCAGCGAGTGGTGTGCGCTGTAGAGGGAAGGATGTAAGAACACTGTGGGGTGGTGTCTCAGGGCTCTAAGGAGGTCTGCAGAAGACCCATGGAGCAGGTGCCTCCTGAGCTCAAAGCTGATGCAGGTGAAGAAGTGGCCAGTGCACATATACCTGGAAAGTGATGGTGTCAGGCAGAAGGACTAGAATGTGAAAATCCTGCATCCCAGGAAGCTCTAAGGAAGGAAACGTGAAATGAAGTCAGGTGGCTGGGGTCACGTGAGATGAGGAAGCCACTGAGAACTTGAGGCAGGGGTGTAATGTGAGGTTGCGAAGGTCATGTGGGGCGTGGTGACATTGTCACAGATGGGAAACCTTTGCCAGGCTCCAAGGGCAGAGTTACCTGATCTGACTTACACTTTAAAAAGGTCCCACTGGTTGTGTTTTAATTTCTCCCTGGATCCACTGAAAAGACTGCAATGCTTTTTGTTTTGTTTTGTTTTGTTTTAAGTTCAGACATTTCCCATCTCCTAAATGGCCAAGTCTGTCTTTTCACTGAAGCCTCATCCATCACTAATTTTGTTACATGGTGATTACATGGGCTATGTGAGGAAAATGAAGCAGGGCTTTCCTGTCATAGAATTATATTTTAAAAATCAAGTAATAGCAGCTGCTTTTATTAGCATTAACAATTAGCAGACCTCTTAACTTGGACTGTGATAAGAGAATCCCTTGTAAGGATTTTGTAGTTCTGTGTTCCTGTCACAGGCACATGAATAATAGAATTCATGTCAAGGGGAGCCGATGCAGGCGTCCTTCATGAAAAAATGCACAAAAGAATAGTATTTTGTCAGATAATCACGAAGATACCACCGTGACCCCTGGATCCTTTAAATTCCCAAACATTTTGTTTGATTGAAGATACACTCGTGAAAGCAGAGGTCAGGTCTGATGCCTAGAGTCACACAACTTTAAAGTTGAAAGGATCCTTGAAATGATCTCAGCAGCCAGAAATTCAGACGCTTCAGGGGCTAGGCAGGTGATGTAAGCGTGTGATAATGCATCACAAGGGAGATGACAGCTGGGAAAACACAAACCAGGTCAAAGGAAAGCAGCAGCTCGCACCCCGGATCCGACGCTCCAAGAAGGAAAGCGGCTCGGTGTTGCCAGGTCCTCTCACTTGTCGGGACGCCCTCCATTACAAATAACTTCTATAAATGTCTCTAAGTATCTCGCTATAGCAATATTTGGTATGAGAATTCCAACACAAATGTACATACGCGCACATGGAGTGACGGGACGAAATAAAACGCAGATATATTCGAGAGGCTTTGGGCCCTGGGTTCCCCGTTTGCCCGGATTTAGTCCAGCTGAGACAACTGAGCCCTACAGAAAGGACATAACTGACTTATCCAATAGCATCCCGGCATTAGTAACAAAGCAAATCACAATTTCGTAGGACTCTATTCTATGCTAGAAAATCATCTCAGGGTCACGGTTAGGTGTGAAGGAAATTTAGACGAATCATTCTAGCTTAGCTTTATTTTTTTTAAAGATTTTATTTATTTATTTGGCAGACAGAGGTCACACGTAGGCAGAGAGGCAGGCAGCAAGAGAGAGGAGGAAGCAGGCTCTATGCTGAGCAGGGAGCCCGATGCAGGGCTCCATCCCAGGACCTGGGATCATGACCCGAGCCGAAGGCAGAGGCTTTAACCCACTGAGCCACCCAGGTGCCCCTAACTTAGCTTCTTATTACACCCAGATTTAATGATTGAGTCCTCTAGAATAAAAGAGATTTTCCCAAGGATGCACAAGACAGTGAGATGCAGAGCTAAGTCTAGAAGGTGGTCTGGTGTTCTACTTTCTAATTGCATGTATTTGCAAGAAAATGATGCCTCATTATCAACTGTCAAGGCCTTAGAATGTGCTACGTGTTCATCTCACATTGCATTTCAGGCCCTGAGACCAAAAGCCTCGTGGCCCATTTGCATGCTGGTGAAGGTTTGGCCCGGGGAACCTGTGCGACCCCACAAAGGAAGCCTGGAGATGCTTGGACTTTCTTGCTCCTAGAGAGTTAGTGACTTCCTATTAGCAGAGAACAGCTGGCTTACCATTCCAAGCCTTTAAGTGGCCATTCTGCAGTGCCCCTCTGGCAGAACTCACTTGAGTTCATGTTTAAAGCCCAGTGCCAGACAACTCCATGCTGCAGCAACCCCCTCTCACCCTTGAAGTTAACTATCCTAAGACATGTTCATGGACAGGTGAAAATGAAAACACAATTTGAATTTAAAATTTATCAAAGGAAGATACAGGGGATGAGAGTAGATGCTTTTTTCTTCAAGGCTAATTGTGAAAAGTGTTCAGGGTCAGGCTAGCAAGTGGGCAGCAAATGCCCATGAGCCATAGAATGGGATGGCCAGGTGGCCGGTAAGGGGATACACCCAGGAGACACATGCATGGCGAAACAGAAGAGGATTGGGCTGGGGACGAGGCTGTCACTACATGATAACTGCAGATGACAGAGATGACCAGAATTAAGAATCAGGAAGGACAGGATTATCTGCTCCCCTGGTTGTTCGGGGAGGCCTTCCCAATATGGCCATCCTGCAGGCGGCACTGCTCCGGAAGCCCTTGGGTCACAACTTGGTTCTGATTTCCTCTGTACATGAGTGTGTCCTGCACTTAACCTGCACTTGCTCCAATCCTGTCTTGTAATGTGTCCCTTGTTTTATCTTGACAGATGCATGTCCCTGGGGCAAGCAGCGTGGCTTTCTTAGGATGCAGTCCAGGATCCAGGGCAGCCTTCTCAAAAGGCTGCTGATTCAATCTGACATCCAACTACCACTGGAGAACAGAGACTATATCTCATACTTGCTTGAGTAAGTTAGGTGTCCACTTCTCTAAATCAGGGTGATGTAACACCAGGAGACCGTGATTCGCTGTGGAGACATGCCCACACTGGATTAAATCAACTTGCCAAATTTAATTTGCTTTAGAGCAAGACAACTTGCAATCTTGACAAAGAGAATCTGGGGTCCAGAGCCCTCCATCACAGGTCCCTCTGTCTCTATCCCAGAGCCCTCCATCACAGGTCCCTCTGTCTCTATCCCAGAGCCCTCCATCACAGGTCCCTCTGTCTCTATCCCAGAGACCTCCATCACGGGTCCCTCTGTCTCTATCCCAGAGACCTCCATCACGGGTCCCTCTGTCTCTATCCCAGAGACCTCCATCACGGGTCCCTCTGTCTCTACCCTTCATCCCTTTTCAGGACGATCCCCTTTTCGCTCAGCACACTCCTATCGCTGTGCTTGACAGAGTGGAAAAGACATGATCTTTAGAGACATACAAACCTGGAATGGATTTCCAGCTTAACTACCAACTCCGGGCCTTGGGCAATCGTTTCAACCCTTATACAATGGAGAGAAAACAATAGATGCCTTGCCTGCTCTTTTGGTGAATTAAGTGAGCTCAAGTTTGCAAGTTGTCTAGCTCGCTGCAGTTGTTTAATTGAATTAAATGTTATGTTTCAACCTATTTTGCTGTTTTCCCACTCTTTCTCTCATCTGTCTTTTTCTGGCCTGATCTCCATTCTCTCTGCATCCGCATTTGGCTTCCACCCGGTCTCTCCCAGACCCGGGCCTTGTGTTTCCTGTCCTTTTTCTCGTACTGAAGCTCTAATGTGTAGTCAGCCCCGCTATCTCCCCACTCATCCCTCCTAGCCCAGCTCTCCTGTTCTCCTGACATCTCGCGGTCTCCTCTGCTGTGTGCCGCCCCTGTCACTCGGTGTCCTTCCTTTCCTGTCCATTTGTTGTCACATCCCTCCCTCACAGCGAGTCTCTCTGCCTTTCCCCATGGATGTCCTTGCGCCCCTGAAAATCTCTCACACTCTGCATTCTTTTCTGTCCTGCTCACTTGGTTGTCACTCCCTCACTGGTTGCTGCTGTTTCTCTGCCCTCCTCCTCCTCTCTCTGCCCTCCAAATGTAGGCCCCGCCCCCTCACCATGTGCTATATACTCAGTCTACACAATGACAGGGATTGTGCTGTGTGGGAATGACACACGATGGTTTCTTAGGTCTGTTTTGACCTTGACTTCCCCTTGGATGATCTACAAGCTGCTGTTCCATTTGCATGAGTCAAGTCTCCATTGGTTTGACGCCTGAGCTCCGGAACAATGCTCCTCGGTGTGGTTTCATATTTTACGCCCTATGAATATCTTGCCCAGAGGCTCACAATCTTTCACTGCTATGCAGCAGGTGACACAAATAGAATTTGTTACAAAAGAAAACAAACCTAAAAACATGTCATTGTTGAATTAATAATAAAAGGTCAACAATCTTGTGGGAGAAAGATGAAAACTTGTAGGTTGGAAATATAAAACATTATAGTGTACCTTCCAGATGGAGGTTACACCTTTAATGTAATAGCAACCCCACTTTCTCTATGAAAAGACTGACACTCAGAGAGAAGTGCTTTGTCCAGAATCGCACTCAGGGCTGGCAAGTGCATGAGTTGGGATTCAAATCTGGGTTTTCGCACCTCCGTTTCTGAGTAGATAGACTCATTGTGGCTGGCTGTCACTCACACTGCAACAACCACAAGTACATACATAGATAAATTATTAAATGTGCATGTTTCCAGTTATTAGGTATTTGTGTAGACAGAACTGTACGAACTCAAATTCCATGAGGTGCTGGCGTGGCTCAGTCGGTTCCTTCCACTCAGGTCCTGACCCTGGGGTCCTGGGATGAGCTCCACCCTGGGCTCCCTGCTCATCAGGGAATCTTCTTCTCCCTCTCCTACTCCCCCTGCATGTGCTCTCTTTCTCTGTCAAATAAATAAAGAAAATCTTAAAATAAAATAAAATAAAATTCCAGAGGAGAAGGAGGCTCTCCAAGGTGAGCTAAGACCTCCTGTTCTTTTCTTTCTCAGGGGCGCTTGCTGACTCTGACTGTGCACTTACAGACATTGGGGACCCTGCGTGGGAAAGGTCAGCCAGTGGAGTTCCTAAGGGCCACACTTGCTGCAGCAGCCGAGTGGAGCCAAAACACCCCCATGAGGTTTGCAGCTGCCAGCAAGCTGGGGGCTGGGCTAGGCTAGGAAAGCAGAGGGAGGTCACAGATGGCCTAGAAGAATGTCCTGCCACAGGGAAGATGCATGCATACAATAAGCTCATGCGGATCCTGCACTCGAGAACTTTGTCCGAACTTGAACCTACATGGGGCACAGGAATAAGAAGGTAAATTCAAAATCTCTAAACAGCAGAATTATTAGAACTTAAGACAGAGGCAGACAGAGTTCTCAAACAAAACCCCAGAGTGATGGTGCTTGGAGGAGGAACTGGGTTAAAAGAGGGACACACTTAAAACTACCAAAAACTGAGATTCAATCTTGACCCATCTCCACCCCTGACCAGCCCCAGTCTATCTGGCAAGAGGGAGAAGTAGGACTATAGGCAAATGACACTAACTTCACCTCATATGTTTCCTGTATATACAACAGGTGAAAACTTACATATACATGTGTTTATATCTGTGTATATATCTGTGTGTGTATATATATATATGTGTGTGTGTGTGTGTGTACACACATTCATGGAACCCCAAAAATGTAACTGACAATCAGGGAAAAAAAGAAAAAGATACAAAGACAGATCCATTTACTGCCTACTGAATGGCACAAAAGGACTTTAAAACTACTGTCGGAGAGCCTGGTTGACTGTCAGTAAAGCTTCTGCCTTTGGCTCAGGTCATGATCTTAGGGTCCTGGGATCGAGCCCTCTACTGGGCTCCCTGCTCAGTGGGGAGCCTGCTTCCCCCCTGCCTCTCTTCACCCCACCCCCATGCTTGTGTTCTCTCTCTTACATAAATAATAATTAAACATTTTATAAAAATAAATGAATAAATGACTATTAAAAATGATACAAGAACAGAAAAATAATATTCTTCAAGAAAATTCAAATCAATATTCTGGACCCCAAAACTACAATGAAAAATA
This sequence comes from Mustela lutreola, assembly GCF_030435805.1. Taxonomy (NCBI): domain Eukaryota; kingdom Metazoa; phylum Chordata; class Mammalia; order Carnivora; family Mustelidae; genus Mustela; species Mustela lutreola. Next base: position 5,339,415 of record NC_081292.1, on the reverse strand, counting down.
AAAATCTCATTGGATGAAGAGACAGAGAAAGATGAATTGAAACTATCCAAACGGAAATACAGAAAGGAAAACAAAAAACGAAAAGAAGAACATAGCAGAGCTTTAGATGAGTGTGGGACTCAGTTCTCATGTTTATGTGGAACAGAGGCTAGAAGTGAACTTTGCAGAAATGATGTCCAGGGATGCTCAAAAGAGATGAAAAACATCAACCCACAGATTCGACAAGCTTCATAAACTCTGTGCTCAAAAACACAAAGAAGATGCTCCCGGGGTGGGTGTTCGACTCTTGGTTTTGGTTCAGGTCATGATCTCAGGGTGTGAGATTGAACCTCACATCAGGCTCCATGGTCACTGGACAGTCTGCTTGAGACTCTCTCTCTCTCTTCCTCTGTCCCTCTCCCCATGAAAATAAATCAACAAATCTTTAAAAAAATGAATAAATGCCAAGAAAAACCCTATCAAGGCACCTCACAAACTGATCAAATTAAAGATAATGATAAACATCATTAAATCAGCTAGAATGAAAAGCACATTATCTTCATTAGGGCAGCAGCGATGCTGATGGCTACTCTGGAAGAGTGAGGAAGATGGAAGCTGGAAAAGAATGGTGTGATGCCTTTAAAAATGAAGAAAAAAATCCAAGATTTCTAAGCATGAACATCATACTTATTTGTTTATTCTAAGACTGTGAGCTGATTATTTCTTTCCTTTCTTCTGCTGAAAGGTATCCAAAAGGGGCTTGTGTCTTCTCTAGCATAACCCTGGGTGTGTGTCCCTCGCAGGGATGCGAGTCCAAGGAGCTAAGATCTTCTCTATCTATTCATTCAGTATCTGCCAGGACAAACAAACACAAGTGTGGCCTGGAAGACTAAAGGTAATTTTTGGCTAGGTTTAGAGTAACTGTGGTTTCAGCAATTGAAGAGGTGATGCACACATGTGAGTCTTCTCCTTTCTCTTCCAAGATTATTTTCTTTCTGCTATCCATGCTTGGAAATATGTAGTTCCCAAACCTACCTTCTGCACAGCTGAGTACATGTGCTTTCTTTGCTGCTTCTTTGTTTCATTCATACTGTCAGAGTAGACAAAGTCCCCAAAACATTGGTTTGGTTTTCCTGAACTTAAGATCTGGGCTCCTGAATCTTTTGCAGGGTGTTTTAAAAAATGAGAGGAATGTAAGGAAGAAAAATGAGGGAGAGGCATGTAAACGGACACAGATGTTTGTTACATTATTTTCCCTTAGCAAAAAGACTCATGGATATTAGAATGAAGCCATCCACGTCACCTTCAATGAAACGGATGGAGCAGAGCACAGAGCTGAGAGCAGGAGAGCTGATGGATAGTCTGGGATCGAAGCTCTGGGGTACGAGAGAAAGCAGACTGAGTGCACGTCTTACCGTGCCTGACTGCACGTAACAGGGACAGTCCAGGCCAAAGCTGGGGAGACTCACTGCCTCTCTGTGCCTGGGATTGGGAAAGAGCCATTCAAAAGAGTGGATCCATTTCTTTATTTTTGGTTTCTAAACATTTTGTTGGATTGCCTGCTTGTTCATTTTGGGGAAATGTACAAGATGGGATTCATCATTTGAAGACTTCTTGTATTTTGTTCTTCATAGAACTTCATGTAAATTTCCTTACAGGGGAGGACCATGAGGTGTTATTACTCGAATATGGTACATATTCTCTAGAAAGCTTCGAGGATCTATGCAAAATGATGGGGGATTCTCATCATATCAATAATGTGGATTTTTGGCAGAGTTTAGTTTTCAGGGTGAAAAAATGTGGATGCAGTCTCCAATGTGTGTGTGTGTGTGTATGTGTGTGTATTGGAGTGGGGGTTCTCCACACCACCAAGCAATTCTCTGACACTCGCTGGGTGAATTGAGTAGAATTCTACTCAATTCTGACACTATCTATTCAAAAACTGTCACTGATTCCACAGGGTCAGGGCTGAGTCCTATAAGACTGCCCTCCCTTGAGATGCAAGGCCAGGTTGCTTCCAGGGCTTTGGAACAACTAGCTACACTTTGGAGGTTCCCAGGACTCCTCCTTGGGTTCTGTTAATTTGCTAGAGTGACTAGCAGAACTCAGGGAACCTGTTAAGTCATTAGATTACCGATTTATTTTAAAAGATATTAAAATATCCTAAAATATGAATGAATGCCAGTGGAGGTACATAGGGGTTAGCCATTGGTGACTCAACTCAATCCCCAACCCCTCTCCTCCCTGGAGGTCAGGGAATGGGACAGAAAGTTCTAACCCTCTCTTCATAGGACTGACTCCACTGGCAACCAGCCTCCATCCTTAGGTGCTTTCCAAAAGTCACTTAATTAACATAACAGAAGACACCTTTACTGCTCTCCACACTTAGGAACCTCCAAGTGTTTTAGGAGCTCTGTGCCAGAAACTGGGACATAGACCAAATACATATTTCATATTATAAGTAACAATATCACAATATGTTATCCTCCAAATGATAAGCCAGGATGAGAAGACACAAAAACTCATTAGGGGGTAGTTGAGATCTAACATCTGGCTGAAGGAGAGGATACGATGAGATTAGGGTGTCCAGGGGATGGGAAGGTCAGCAAAGGTCAGGAAGAACCTTGGAAGGAAGGGTTCTTGGTGGTTGGTGGGGTTGTTGGTGGGGACTTGTCAGCTTCTTAGCATGGTCGCAGCCACCAGCCTGGCCTACAGAGATGTGTGCTTAGAGACAGCTAGACCAGATAAATTCATTTTAAAATAAGTAATTTCCAACTCAAATGTTCAGTATGTGGCATGATCCCGTGAGGTCATCTGAACTATGTACGAAGTATAGGAATTTATTTGCCCTGAACTAGAAAAAGGCCAAACCTCTACTCCCACTTCCCTCTCCCTAAGTCCACTGGTTCCTGTTGTGACTTACAATGGTGAAGAAGCTACACCTCCCAGAGAGAAAGAGACTCCAGCCCCCTCACCGCCATGTGACCCTTTTGTAAGACGAGGTAATACCATTATTCTACATAATCTTCCATAAAAATGCAAGTGATTTTAATTTTTTTCTAGCTTTGTCCATTGTCCCAGAAGCCTGGCCTTGACCAACATGTGTGTTTCTCTCCCTCACTGACTGAGGAAATCGGGTAGGACTTTGAGAACATTCAGAGGCCCGCATGCAGTGAAGCGTCCTAACCCCAGGGCCACATCTGTCTCTCTCTCTCCTTTGATTTTAGTTCTGAGCACTTAGAAATTTACATCTGATAGACATCTTCACCCTTAGAGTTCCCTGGGTTTTCACATCTTCACAATGAAAGGTTTTAGAGACAGTGGGTTTTATGACTCCTTTCAAGCTCTGCGATTCTACAGGTATACAGGGGCCTAGTTTGGCAGACTTCAGTTTCCCCAGAGATTTCTGCAGGAGGGATGACAGAAGATATGCTGCCAAATTAGGATTTGATAAATCTCTGGACCAATGAAACAACATGAGAACCACACCCAGATAGCACTGAGCAAAAGGAATTTAAATTTTAAGATTTTTCTTTTTATTCTTTCTCATTTCCAACAGATTGATCTGCTGACTGCAGATACATATCGATTGTGAGGTCAGCCAGGATTCTGACTCTCCAGACTGTGTTCTTGCTGGTCTGTCTTACAGAGACACAGAGGAAAAAATACCTGTCCCAGGGAATAATATCAGCTGATAATGGTAAAATCTGAGTGATGTCCCTTTATCCAAATTCAGTACATGCGTGACCCAAATCTGTGTTTCTGATTTCCTAGAAGAGTGGTGCATTGATACTACTGTATACAATACTTAAACTCTCTAGACTATTTGGTTACTACTTCTCCAGCTAGCCTCAGGCAGCCAGAGTCCAATAAAGCTGTTGGGAATAGAAGTCTTCATCCATCAGGACTCAGCCTTCGCTGCTGCATGAGCCTTTCAAATTAATCTTTGTGTTAATGTAAGACCTGGTGTTTGTCTGTCTGTCTCGGACTACATTTGATTATGGCAAAATCTTAGGTATGTACATACACTAGAGCAGCATTTTCCTCCTCAAAACCCTGGATGTGTCCTTGATTACATGATTTATTCTCTCCTTTAATCACAAAGTGAACTCATATTCTTCACTGAATCCAAAGTTTTGTCCTATGTCCCAGTCTACATAACTGGGGCTACTCAATGCCTCTTAGGATCCCTGCCTTTGGGAGGTCAGTTTTCCCAGGACCTACAATCCTAGTGGGTCGGTTAGGTCCTATGTTAACCTAAACTGGCCTGCCCATGTAGAACAGAGAGAATATTGTGTGCGTAACTGTAACCCTCTTGACCCAACCACTCTTGCTTCCAGAGCCCTCACTCAGCTGATCAGACCCACTGGAGACATCTCAAATTTAACAGGTCAATCTCATGCCATGGGTTGCTACTTTCCAGTCAGTCCGCCCAGTCTTTCAGACTCAGCCTCCTAGTGAAACAGTAGTCTCAGGAGCAAGACATCATATCCTAGAAAAAACAATAGAATCCATATCCAGACATCTTTTAACTATCTCCTTGCAAAGGCCTCTTGCAAGGAGGCTCCACTTGACATGAATCTTGATTCTCTAGGGATGGCAAATTCAGGATTGTTTGTATGTGGGAGTGTATTTATCATTTATCTCCTTTTATCTTTCCTATGTGTATATGAGAGAGAGAGAGAGAGAGAGAGAGAGAGAGAGAGAGATTTTAAGGAATTGGCTCATGCGAGTATGGAGACTTGAAAGTCCAAAATCTGCAGGGTGGGCTAGCAGTCTGGAGATCCAGGGAAGAGTTGATCTTGAAGCCCAAGTCTAGAGCTTGCCTGCTGCTATAATTCCCTCTTGCTTGGGGAGGTCACTCTTAAGTTCTGTTGAGGACCTCAACTGATTAGGTAAGACCCACCCACACGAATGGGGCAATCTGTTTTATTTGAAGTCCACCACTTTAAATATTAATTTCACCCCCTTAAACACCCTCAACAATGTTTGCTCACATATCTGCGCACCATAGCTGACATATAAAATTAACCATTACACTTTTTAAAACATCAGACTTAAGTTCTGAGCATGTCTCCATATCTTCTAGTCAAATTTCTCCCCATCTAACTGTAGCATATGATGGATGGCCCAATCAAGGTTCTTTGCATTAAGGCTTGATGGCTCCCTTCTCAACTTGTCCCCGCCTACATTGTGAGACTATGAAAACTCCTTCTAAGATGGATAGCATCAACTTTTGAGTTCAAAATATCTTATTAATGCTGTAATCCCTCTGAGAATGGTTGCCAAGGAGTAAGAAAGGCCAGCACATGTTAGGGTTAGAGGCAGGGGCCAAAGGTTGCCTCTGGACCTGCTTCCTACAGTCATTAGCTATGAAACCTTAGGTTAATTATGTAATTTCTTTGGACTTTCATTTTCTGAACTGCAGCATAAGAATAAAATATCTTTCTCACAAAACTATTTTGAAAATGAAATGAGGGAGTATGTTTGGAAACTCTACAATGCAGCACCCAAATTAATTATATCAAATAGTTATGTTAGTTTTCACTAAAAATGTTCACTTAAACCATTAAACTGTGAACTCCTTAAATTTCCCTATGATATCTTATTCGCCATCACATCTCCCACATGTAAGTAGGCATTAAGCCAATATTAATGTCACACGTTTATTCGCTCGACCAGCACTGTTACTACGGGTCTCGTATGTTGCAGCCACTTCACACAGCTAGGAAATGTTTATGAAGTATACACATGTAGTTAGGAATATTTTCTGAGACTTTGAAGGAAACATATGAAAAAAGATGTCTGGGCTTTCCGATCAGTGCAAGCTGATTGTGAATTTCCATTTTTGTTGGATCCCTTCTGAGACTTGAACTCATTCTTCTCAGTCACCCAGAGTGGGGGGATCTTAGTAAATAAAGATCTCTAACTAGATGACTGAGGTGCCAGAATCAGATCCAGACATCTCTGTTTGTCTGGCAAAAAGCAGGTGCTCAGTTCTGACAACTGAGTCTCTCCTCTCTTTTTGTCCCAATTATCACCATGGAGCCTGGTTTTGGACCAATTTGCTGTGCTGGATTTTGCCCTCAATGATCTCTTCTAATAACTTACCACTTTATCTACTAACAGATGAGCTAAGCTTTGCTCTTATGTACCAGGTGATGTGCCAACCCCTTGACCTTACAGTCAGAATATGTCCCTCCATGACATGGTGCAAACCAATAGTAGTTGATGTTCTTATTTCATTTTTATTATTCTGAATAACATATATTTTTCCTACATGTACCAGGCACTGTGTTAAGGACTTTGTGTATGATACTTCATTTAATCAATCTAACAACTTAAAAGGAAGTAACTAGGGACACTATCATTATCATTGCCATCATTTTTAGGTAAGGGATTCAGGAAGTTATATATATATATATTATATATATATAATATATATATATATATTACTGTAAATATATATATATATTTACAGTAATAACATTTGGCTGATTAAGTTGTACTTCAACTCAGACTTGTCTAAATCCCAGACCCATGCTTTTAGCCAATATGGTTTATCTGTAATAACCTCTGCCTTCAAAGCTGTCATTCTTTTGCTTGGATAAGCTATCACTTCTCCTGTAAATCAGTCTTAATCAAGGACCCAATAAGCAGCAAAGTTGTCTGCATGCACCAGACCGTCAGACTTGGTTGCTTTACCTACAGTGAGTCTCTTTCCATGTTGGTCTTATCTTGCTACTGGAAAAACCGACACAACTAACTAAATTTTGAGACAGACTGTTTTTGGTGAGCCATTATATCACAAAGAGAAAGAGAAGAACACCTTTTTCCTGCTTTTGCTGACAAAATCATTAAGAAAAATAACTTTAGCCTCAGAGTTGAACTGTATTAGAGAAAAATTAGATTCCTAATATAAAGAAAGTCTGATTAAAATCCACCTGACCGTCCTATTTTAGGTCAGAGCTCTGTAAACTTCATCAGTTTTTTGAATCAAACAATTCTAGTGTCCTTTGTGCCTTATTTATTTATTAATTTAGAAGATCAAACTTCCTGCACGCTAACAAAGAAGGGGATGAAATAGTATGCCTTGAAGATAGATGGAGAGGACAGAGGACCGCACAACAAGCAGACAGAGCCCTTGGCCAGCAAAGTATTTGTATCAGCAAGTGAAAATTCTATTCAGGATCCAATAAATGTAACTCATAAATGTTTAATCCACAAAAAAAGAAAATGAATTTGATTTGAATTGGGAAGGAATTCTTTTGCGAAGCACAGCAGTTTCTAGACATTCACAGAAAAATTCATAGTTAGCAAGTTTGAATTTTCATAAATCCCTCATGTAATTTATAAAGCCTCTTTAATGTAATAATATCACCACTTCGTCACATCTTTATTCACCAAATGCCTTCAAAGGAAGATCTACTTGCCAACGCAAGCTACATCTCCGATTAGGGATATACCTTCACAGAAAGCACAGATTCTCTGGCCCTCTGCTGTCCTACTGGTTCATATTTAATGTTTGGAATGTATGGAAATCTCTTAATTCACTGCAGAATGGAGTTTGGTAAACTTCTTCTGTAAAGAACAAAACAGCACATATTTGGAGCTTTGCGGACCATACCTTTAACACAACTACCTGACTCAGCTACTGTAGAGCATCAACGCAGTGTGGGCAATGAGGAAACAAATGAGCATGGCTGTGTGCCCACAAAACTTTATTTATGGACCCTAAAATTTGAATGTTTTATAATTTTCACATGTCACAAAAATCATTCTCCTTCTTTTTTTCCTTAAATAATTTCAAAGTTAGGAACCATTCTTAGCTTTGAGGGCCATAGAAAAACAGGTGGTAGGTCATATATAACCAGTGAGTCATTGTTTGCTCACTTCTGTTGTAAAAGGTACATCTGTAACCACTTTAATCTCACAGGCATGTAAAAAATACAACAAAATTGCAAATACAAAAAATACTATTTTCATAATACCAAATAAAATGGGTAAGTTTATGGATGAGCCAATTTTAAAACATTCATAGACAAACATACTGATTAGTACAGCTCTGGAAAATCTCTGGCATTTCATCTAGCTGTGAAATCTATTCTACTTTCATCAGGAAGGCAGCTGCGGAAATAAAACTTAAAATCATCTTTTTAATTAAAAAGATGATTTTCTTAATCTTATAAGGCAAAGAATAGTCATAGATCATTATGGAGTACACATCAGGAAATAAGCGTAATGTTCCCATTTCAGTTTTCATTGCTAATTCTCTTCTGATACAAAGTTTGTGTAAACTGTGTAATTAAAGAGTAGATGTAAATTAATCTCTACCAAGGTGAAATATATTTTTCCAATTTTTCTGCTATGAAAGGTGCTTGGGGGTACCGAGAAGAACTTTCCCTTCCAAAAATTAGGAAGAACAAACTCTAAGTTTGGCCATCAGCCAAAAAACAGTCTCAGATGGTTCAAATTTTATTTATATTTATTGAGTGTCTACTCTTCGCTAGCTAATGCAATACATAATACAGTATTCTAGCTACAATTCGATAATATACAAAATACCCTTTGCAATAGACTATAAAGTTTCAATATGATGGATGAAGAAATCTGGAGAGTGTCGTTAACTTGTTATTCCTACCTCAATAGTCCAAGGCTGTCCCTGCTGCACGGAATCAATATACACAAAGACAGTTATCAAAGACCAGGTGCTCAATGGGCAGGGACGTGGGGGAGGGCAATCTGTGGGTGCTACTGCATGCATGCAGGGTGTGTTGGGAGGTACAACGCTTACCCTCTCCTCAATCTCATTAACTCATGGACAGTCTCCATGGTCGCCCGTGTAACCAAACCAAGTGTGACCCTCATCAAGTAAGCATATTATCTCAAACTTCCAACAGCCTTGCCAACTTGGGGCTATTACTCCTGTTTAATGAATGAAAAGACTAAGACAAGAATTCGGGAGCTCAAGGTCACGGTGTGAGAATGTGTTGGTGCCAAGATGTGAACGTGCATTTACTTGACTTAAGAGGCTTTCTGCTCATGTCACACCACACTGCCCCCACTGCCGTAGAAATAACAGATTACCTTCGTTAAGTGTCTCCAAGTGACTTTCCGCACTTTTAACTCTCTGCGTATTTTCTCTTTGACATGATAAGAAAGAAAGAATTCCGCCGTGCCTAGAAGGCACCCGGGTTTCTGATAATTTGGGGAATAGTTCGCTTTGTTTCCTACGTGTGTCTATAGCAGAGAGGGTTATAGATGCTTGAAATGAGTTGGAAGTAGGTTTTTATTTGTTTGAAATTATTTCACCAGCCTTCCCTGACATTTGCTGTTAATTATTCACTGGGAAATGGAGAAATATGTCAACACAACATTTGTCACTGGTTATTTAGAGACACATGTTGACAGATCTTGGCAGAATCCTTGAAAGATGTATCTGACGTGGTTGCTTTTAGTCTCCTTATTTATTTTGTCTTCTCGAGACTGTAAAATAAAATAAAATAAAATCTTTCCCTAGTGAAGTTATGAAATAGCTACTCACAACAAAGACAAATATTTTGGACATGCTAGTGGTCCTGAACCCTTGATTGACAAAGTAGACAGTCCTGACTTGGCCCCTGTCCTGTGCATTTCAGGAAAGAAGTTATGGAGTTGGGGGGCTGGGGGGGGAATTGGTACATTTCAGGCCTGGAGAAAGTCAGAAACTAAATGGGACTGTTTAGTATTTCTTTACCATTCTCCCAACCAAAATGGCCCTAAGGAGACTCCTTATAACTATTCATCCTCTAAGGGATAGGATAACCACAAAATTATACACAAAAAACCTCTAAAAACCACAACCATGACATCACGAGATCTGTCATGACCTCCTCTGTGTTGCTGGGCTTGAATTCATCTTCTCTCAGAATGTTTCCTATGTTTTGCCTCTGTCCAGGCCACTGGATCCCACGTATCGTCGTTATGGAAATAGCATTTCCTGTCACTCCGATGCTGGCCGTGTCCCACTGACTGAGTGAACACAGTCTAATCATCCAACATCCTGGTCTCATGTTCTTTCATTTTTAAATAAAATTGTGTGCCTATTCATTTAAGATTTTATTTATTTATTTAATTGACAGAGAGACGATGAGAGAGGGAACACAAGCAGGGGGAGCGAGAGAGGGAGCAGGCTTCCTGCTGAGCCGGGAGCCTGAGGTGAGGCTCCATCCCAGGACCCAGGGATCATGACCTGAACCAAATGCAGAGGCTTAGTGAATAAGCCACCCAGGCACCCCAAAATTGGGTATTTAAGTCAATTGGGTATTCTTCTGTTCAATACTACCTGTGGTTTCCCATCTCATTAAAAAAAAGAAATTAAAGCACCCCAACTGTTAAGACACTTGCAGGATCTCTGGTGGTGTCATTGGGCCTCAGGCTGCCTCTTTTTCTCTGTTCTGGCAATGCTGACCTCCTGGCTTCTTTCAGAAAGCACCAAGCACATTCAACCGCAGGGCCTTTGCTCTTGTTGCCTTTTTGCCCGGAGTTCTTTTTCCTCCAAAATTCACATAGTTTCCTCCATCACTTCACTGAGGTGTCTGTTCGAAGGCCATATTGTCAGAAAGGCCCTCCTTTGGGCCCCACCCAAATGCCCCATCCCCAACCTGGCAGTCTCTTGGGTCTTTACCATCTGAAAACCTGTGGGTGCAAGTCCATGGCAGCAGGGGCCATCCAGAGAGAGATTCTTGATGCTTCTCGCTTTGGCTTTCCCATCCTGGAAGCATAGCACAGAGGATTTTGTGCCACCTACACTGTGTTGTGTAGTGAATGGGGTCATAGTTATTTAAAGGTCCTGAATTTGAGCATGATTTCTCTTTTCTCCTGTTATGTGTGGAAGAATCAGAGCCATAGTAGCGCGGCAGTGGTGGGGATGGGCATCTCTACCTTTCCCTATCTTTTGGTCTTCCTCCTTTTTCTCACTTATCTGTCCCCCCTATGGCAATTTTTTTTTTTTAAGCTTAGATGAGTAAAATAGGAACAGTGACCACTTTCCAAATGAAGTGCTATAGCCCCGATCACCAAAGGTTGCCCTGGTATCGTACAAATATGACCAGGAAGCGTTCAATTGCTACATCTTTCCGGTGTGGCTTATACACATCTCTTTTGCAGACCTCTAAGGAAAAACAAGTGATTGACAAAGATGGATTTAGTCATCTCTGGATGCTCTGGTGATAAAATCATCTTATGACACCAAAGATTTATTTATATCAAAGATGCTTTGATTACCTATTAGAAAACACCTGTTATTGGACGTGAAGCCATCCAGTAAGTAACTGACGGAGCTCCCAATAATATAAAAATGCTTCTAATGATTTTACCCCCAATAAATCTGCAATCAGCGTTTATTTGTGGCCTTCTGTATGCCGGCCCCACATGAGACATTGACATGGTAACAGAAAACAGACTCGACAGGAGTGGTGCCCGTCTGGAGTTTACTTGCTAGGAGGCCAGAGGACAGAACACAAGTAACTTAAAAAAAAAAAAAAAAAAAAAAAAAAAATTAAGTAGATGCAAATTGGAAAGAAAGCTATAAACAAACAGAACATCCTGATGCATGATAATTAAGAGACCTATTTTAGATAAATACTTTAATGCCAAGAGGGGAAGGCCAGGACGCACCAGCAATGCAGGGAGCAGTGAAAGCTCCCAGAAGGGGCGGCAGCAAGGATGAGACGGGGATGAGCTTGAAGAGGAAGCGGGTGACCCTCCTTCATCACAAGGAAGCATCTGAACCTTATTACGATTGCAATGAGAATTTATTGAAGGGTATGTAGACAGAAGAAAGACATCATCTGATTTATATTGTTAGCAGATTGTGCTGGTTACAAAGTAGAGCATGTATCGGAAGGCACAATGAGAAAAGCAAAAACCTTATTTTGTAAGCCCTTGGAAACTGGGGGAAATATAACCATCTCGAGGCCTACCTAATTCTACCTCAAGTCCAAGGCTCATATGTGGAACCAGTTCCAATTAAACAAATGGGCACCATGAGCTAATATGGAAGTCTGTTGTGTCCATGGCATCCGGCAGCTAGAAGCAGCCAGGAAAAGAAATAGGTGATGAAAACTCTAGAACTTCCCCTGGACCTAGTATAGACTACTTTGTGTCTCTCTACTTGAAGGGCTAAGGGAATTCCATATGAGATATGTTCCAAATAGTAATGCCAGAAACTGGCCTCTTGGCCAAGGCTTGATCAATTTGGACAGCAATTCATCCCAAACCGAAAGAAGACAGAAATATGTCATTCAACGAAAGAAGTAAAAAATGCCATGCATTTCCGAAACAGTGTGCCACGGGTCACCCAAGAACAGTTAATCCTTTCTCTGGGTTGTCTATGGGTTCTGGGATGACAAAGCCAAACATAGAGCAGGAGATCCTTACCAAAGAAGAGAGTGAAGGCCAGGAAAAAGTCACATTCCACTAGTCAAAGCATGATTTGGGCTTTGTATAGCCCCAGAGGACACAAAATGCTCTATAAGTCATGACTGAGATGTGGTCTTAAAGTCTAAGTCTGGGTCCTTGGCTTTGAGATGCTGCACTGCACTTTCATATCCATCATCTCGGTAAAATCAATGGTGGGGTTTGTTTCACATGAACAGTCCCCCAGGAGATGGGGCTGAATATGATGGACATGGTCCCCTCTGTGTGGTGGCGCTGACGACTGGAAGTAATGAGTATTAAACAGAAAGTCATAAGGCTAAGAGATTATGGGGTAGAGATCATTACCACATTTACCAATTATGAAAACTGACAGTTTATGACAAGGGTAAGATGACAACCCGGAGTGTTTCAAATACAATTTACTACTCTTTCTTTCTGCTCTTAAAATCTGTAAGCTTTGGCCAATGGAAAAAGTAGCCGTTCACTGTGTGACTTGCAAGATTGAATGGGATAAATCATTGCTATTTCTCAAACGCTTCAGTTGGTCACCAGAGTTCCTCATTTCCTTGAGGTAGAATAATACTTTACAAGAAAGAAAGATAAATTGTACTAAGAAGCACATTCAAGAAGCGACACTGCCTGGCTCAGTCAGGGAAACACTGGACTCTTGACCTCAGCTCAGGTCTTGATCTCAGGGTCCTGAGTTCAAACCCTGTGTTGGAATCCATGCTGGGCATGGAACCTACTTAAAAAAAAAAAAAAAAAGACTGACGAAGATAGCATCCCACCCACAGGAAGACAAAACAAAGCAGTCCTGGCTCTTTATTATTTACCAGTAATATAACTCTGACTGAGTCACTTACCATCCAGGACTTCTTTGTCTACCCAGACGCAAGAAATGATGTGTGGGGCAATGGAATACATAATGTTTGCAGTCCTTTGTATTTTCACATGGCGTGCTTCTGTGAATTTAAGCTAAGGGCGAGCGTGTGTTCAGATGTGCCATGCTTGTCTACTGGGGGTCATCAGAAGTTTAAAGAATTACGATGGAGAAAACAAGGCCAGTATGGTGGCACCAAGGAGCTCCAGCTTCACTTTTCAAGAAAGGACGCAAGTGACCTGGAGCTTGATATCTGTGCTCCCAGGTCTATTTTAGGTTGTCTGTTAAGTCTCTCTGTGCCTTCACACATCCAAAAAACTACCCGGTGGAAGAGGTGATGGGCTCCTTCAGTGAGGACTGAGGGAGAAGAAGGAGGTAGAGTGGACAAACATCTGGAGGCAGTGAGTTGCACTCATCACAGGAAGTGCTCCTCCAAAAACCACAAGTGGTGGAAGAAAAGTTAGTTTTCACCCCTCACTGGAAGTTTCAAATAACCAAGCAATTGCTATCGAGACAGTGATACTATCAAGATGAGAGGCAGGGTCCAATTACATTTAAGGTAATCTTAGACTTCTAGTTATGTGTATTTGTGTTTCTTATCCACTATTTCATTCAGTGTTTTTTGAATGTTCTACCAATATTTGAAAGAGCCCCCTATGGACTTACACTTTCGCCAAGTTCCAAGAATACAAAAACCCAACCTCCTCTCGACCTCTAGGACCAACACACAGAGACATTAGGAGGACTTCAAAGAGACAACTGGAAGATTTGAAGAACAGGACGATAATATGGTCTCCTGAAAGTCAAGGCAGGGCTTCGCTTCCAGAAATGGAAGTAATGTAGACACCTTAAACTGTAAGTCAGCCATCGTGTGCTAAATAAGAGCTAATTGTTCTTAGTCTTCCCCAGATACGGTGCTGTCTTGCACAGGAGGACTGGGGTTCTAGGACATAAACGGACTTACCTTCTGACGGATTTGAGTGTGATTCTTGGTGCAGCCAATTTTGCAGTTATTTCTTGGTAAACATCTTAATGCTGTAATATTTTCTTCAGTGGGTTCATTGTAGGAAACATAATTAAATAATAAATGTATGAGCCTAACACATGGTTAAGCAATGGGTATCCAATATGTTTTTGGTCACTTTTTTAGCAGTTGAATATATTTCCTAGCAAATGAGTAGGGCTGAATACAGAAATATCACAAATCCTAGCTCTAAAGGAAAAACAAATAAATTCATGCATTTGTTTATTCTTTCAGCAAGCTTATATAGGACAGTTACTGTACATCATGCCTGTACAAGTCTCTGAAAACAAAAACATAAATAAAATGAGATTTGTAGTCCCAAGATCTCCAAATCTAGTGAGAGTTTTTTCCCATGTACTTTTTGGAAGATAAATAAGAGATCGTACAAATTTGGAACTGAATTCTTGGTATGTACCTTAGCCAGATTTCTACAGACAGCAGCAAATTGCATTGGGTCTTGAATAGCATTGTCCTATGGAAGTTTCTGTGATGATGGGACACTTAGCTATCAAGCCACTAATATGTGACTAGTGCAATGAAGGAACAGAGTTTTAATTTTATCTCATTTTCTTTAATTTAAATTTTATCATGAATGGTCATATAGAACTAGTGGCTACCCCATTGGACAGGCAGGTGGAAACTTTGAGTTTCCTAAAGCCTGATGCATATAAGATGTATCATCTTATCTTGATGGAAAAGGAAGCCAAACGTCACATCAGAAGAAGAAAGCTGACCACATCTTTCGGCCATATTCATTGCTCCCAGAGAGTCCCCAGTGCCGTATGTCAGATGGAGTATGGTGAGAGACTTGAGCATTCCGGGAATTTTGCTTGGTTAACAGCTTCTATTAGAAATCAGTCTGAGGGAGAGTCTTCCTCCAAGAAGTCATTGTTTTTATTTCCCCCTTCTCTCGAATCCTATTCCAGAATTCGGCTGTAAAGTTGGCACAGTTTTCCCCTCTCGCACTTGTAGAATTAACAAGAAGTTTTGGATACACAGAACCGAGCTATATATTTTGAGCTGGAAGACCTAAATTCAAATCAGTCATTTGATCCAGAAAAAGGGGAAAGCAACTCCTACCTGAGTCAGACATGTTCTGTGATAAGGCACATTTTACCCCTTGGAGAAGCAGGCGTTCATGCTTGCCCGTGCTGTAATAAAATAATAAAGCAAGTCTCAAACTAGAAGTCAATTTGTAGAAATTAAAGTCTGTATTGCAAAGAAAGAGAAGAGCTATAAAATGCCAAGAAATTAAGGTCTATATTGCAAAGAAAAAGATGAGCTATAAAATTCCATTAAGTCAAATATTTAAAGCAGGAATGAGATTGATAGAAGAATCAAGCATCTCTTTCTCATCTTTCAAGGGGGATCCATTGACTATATGGTCGTAAGCCCAGATGTGAGGAGTCTGCAAATGTAAAAGGTCATGTGAAGCCCAAGGAGCCGAGCTGTGGTAAACGAGGCTGTCTGCAAACTGCACATACGACACATCACTGAACGGACCATACGGAATGGAAATTCCAATTTTAGCAGATGATCCTTTCTGTTTTCATGAGACTGGCAAGAAACAGGACTATTCTAAGTTATGAACTTAATTCCATTAATTTAAATGTTACCTTTTATTATAAATTCGCTGAGAACAGAAACAGTATCACCTAGATCAGAAAGAAGGTGACATGGAATAAGAGTGTTGTGATTTTGTTTCCGTGTATCAACAAACATTCTGATCATCTACTAAATGCCAATCATAGCTAAGTTCTGTAAATAAAAATGTGCCTAATGTAAGGTCCCTGTTATGAACGAGCTGCTGGTGTGACAGAGGGCATCATTATGTAAATGGTTATGACCTGATGAGCTTTCTGGAAGTTCAGAGGAAGAGTCAGAGTGTGAAGAAACTGTCATAAGAAAGGCTTTCCAGTGGAATGCAAGTCTTCATTGTGCTTTTCAGGGTAGAGTAAAGGCTTGCTGGCCCCAAGAGATGTGGGAATGGAGCAAAAGCCTGGGGACATGGGGAGCAGGTCCCTTACATTTCAGCAAGCAGCCCGGAATATACCAGGGGAGAGGCTGAAGCTGCAGATACAAAGGGGTCCAGGATGGAGTGAGATACTGGGTTGGACAGCACAGGCTTACTGCATCTGCCTTGTAGGAACAGAAGTAGCCCAGCAACCGATGCGCCCACTCTTGTGCTCTAGTGTGCATGTGACATCAGAACAGAGAGAGAACAGAGATGGAGATGAAACATATTTGAATTCAGGTAATAGCAACAGGAATGAAGGGGGGGCGGGGGACGCCTTTACAGGGAGATACAGAAAGAAGGAATTAAAGGGCTGGTGATATTTGTAGGGATTCAGTAACAAAGACACTGTTTCCTAGTTTTGTCAAATTGAGTCCAGGTAAGGGATATAGGAAAGGAACATATGGGAAAACTGTGTTTGGTTGTTTTTGTTGTTGTTGTTTTGTTTTGTTTTCCCCTTTTCTTCTCCTCCTTTTTAATATTTTTTTCCTCTTTTTTCTCTTTAGTTTTCTTCTTCAGTGAGTTAGGCACTGAGGTTTTGGAATGTAATTAGTCAGTGTGTACAGTCTTTGCCTGAGGTCTCTGGGAAATATCTTGGTGATATCTGTCTAGAGAGCATGGAGTCAAGAGCGAATGTCTTGACTAGAGAAGTTTTTGATAAAATTTCAAGGTTGCTGAAGCTATAGACATTGTTGGGCTTACCCTGGGAGGATGGTAGTGAACAGGAAGATGTTTGGATGAAAGAAAAACTCCTGTTTCCAGACAAAGAGTAGCCAGTGAAAAAGATGGAGAGGATACTATTGACAGAGGGAAAACGGCTGAACGGACCATTGAGGGCAATCATTTCAGCTACAGACTGTATGTTGGACACCATGCTCGTGCTGATTCTGTGCAAGTGAAAGGCACGTGGCCCAGGAGTCACTGAACAGCGCAAGAGGCTGTCATATGAAGACATCACTTAACACAACAGTAAGGGAGATATTAGATGCATGTATGGGATCCGATGAATTGTACCCCAGCCTGGAGCCAATAGGAAACTATATAAAATGTGTGCAGATTGAGAACCTGTTGAAGGCTGTATAATTTGCAGAGGCTATATCAAACATGAGAAATTAGAAGTTTCCACAAGATTTAAGCAAGAGGGAGGCCAATTGAAATTTTGGCAAAATAATCTTGAGAATCGTGGGGTCAAAACCAGAAGAGACAGGACACAGTGTGCACACGTGTGTGTTCAGTGTCGCTCTTTCTTGCAAGTGGAAGGACCAAAGAGCAAGGGTCTCATAGCTGGAAGGATCACAAAGCCAAGGCAGCTCGGTGTTGGTTTCTTTTGTACAGTATGGCTATTTATTCATTTTCCATCTGGAATAGCAGGTTTGGCTATACACCATGAAAGGAGGCAGTGGGAATAAGAACTTTGAGAGTGGGAAGGTAACTAGTAAATCGTAGATACCCAATGATACAAGATGATCGAGAAGGCACGAGAGGACAGTTATGGAAGAGAGAAGTCTGTCGCATACTTCTCAAACAAGGGGAGCTTTCACCCTCACCCCCAGGGGACTTGGTGCCAGATCAGGAGTCATTCCCGGTTGTCAGAGTTATGTTATTGGCATCTAAAGAGGAGGGACCAGGATGCTGCT
Source organism: Mustela lutreola (assembly GCF_030435805.1). Classification (NCBI taxonomy): domain Eukaryota; kingdom Metazoa; phylum Chordata; class Mammalia; order Carnivora; family Mustelidae; genus Mustela; species Mustela lutreola. The sequence goes on along the minus strand of NC_081292.1, from coordinate 5,321,461 downwards.
AAACATCCCACAGTGCACAGGACCGCCGAAGAGCTGGATGGGGCTGCAGGGGCGAGCCCCAATCTCCCAGGTGATATCCCTTAATAGGAAGCAGTAGGAAGTAAAGGCAGTCTTAACTAAAGTCCTCTATTTCCTGAGAAAGATGGAGGAAAGGCCTAGGCCAGAAGAGCAGGGTGCAGTGGGGTCCCTGGGTGCAGTCTCAGCGCAGCAGACCTGGGGAATCAGCTTTCCAACTGGGAATGTGGAGCTGGACTTGCCTCGGGGGTAGAGATCTGCATTCCTTTTGACGCTGCTGGCTGAGCAACACCGGGTCAAGCTCCTCAGAGCAGGAAAAAAAAACAAAAACAAAAAACAGTCCTCCTCAGCCTTCGACCAGGCAGCTGGTCAGCCCGAGTCTTGGCTCAGAGCCCCCAAGAAGGCTGAAGCAGTGCCTGCAGAGAGGGCAGAAGCAAAAGTGTCGAGGCTCGCTCAGTGAGGGCGGTCACAGAGATGCCAAAGCCAGCCTCTCACTCCGGATCCTGACGCATGCCACTCTGTTTCAAATTGCACGGACCTTAAGCTGCTGCTGTCTCCAGCACCCCACACTAGAGAGAGTAGGGGACGCACAGATTCTTGAAGTCATGACCCAGATGTTAAAATTAGAGAAAATGGGTGAAGGGTGTCCAGGATTTCTCTGGACCATATGTGAATCTACTATTATCATATGTGAATTTACTATTATCTCAAAAATTTTAAAAACTTTAAAGAAATATACACACCTGCATAGCATCTTTAGGCACTTTCAAGCTGTCATGTTAACGTGTTTACGCATTCACCAGTGTAGTCAATCAACAAACATGCAGTCGTCACTCGCTGTATTTCTCCTGGGAGACTGACATGCGTTCAATCTTTTACAAGAATGATGATGTTGGGGCGCCTGGGTGGCTCAATGGGTTAAAGCCTCTGCCTTCAGCTCAGGTCATGATCCCAGGGTCCTGGGATCGAGCCCCACATCGGGCTCTCTGCTCTGCAGGGAGCCTGCTTCCTCCCCTCTCTCCCTCTCTGCCTGCCTCTCTGCCTACTTGTGGAAAAAAAAAAAAAAAAAAGAATGATGATGTTGATATTTTGGTTCTTTCCATTTGAATAAAATGAGCCCAACATCCCATATCTAGTAAGTGATAGGTTTCAATCTGAAGTGTAGTTTACCGTGTGTGTGTGTGTGTGTGTGTGCGTGTTTCTTCTTCCACACATTTATCCTGAATCTGAGCTGACTGAGACCTGGTTTGAAAAAGATTCTTTAAAAAAAGCATGGTAAGCTTTGAGACTCAAACCTGTCTTTCAGAGTTCAGTTGCCAAGCTTGTAAGACTGAATATTCCTTGAAGTGTTGGTCATTCTTTGTGCTTCATGCACCTGCTTTCAGGAGCTTGCAGATAGGATGGGTTGTAGGTTTGGGCAGAATGGAGCCTTTTCTGCAACCTATTCTCTAATCCTACTTCAATGTTAATAATCACTTTGTTACCACCAATGTCTTCTTTGATTTGATTAAGAGAATTTCAATTTCATTAGCAGTTAAAGAATTATGAGCAAATCACTCTCAACATTTATGCAGAATTCAAGATGGACAAGGCAAAGTTGGTGTGGGTTGTTCCTTTAAAATTCCAGATATTTGCATTAAACTCCATTTCTCTCATCTTTTTTCCCCAAAATAAACTTATGGCGCACTTTATCCATTCCAGAAAACAAAAAATCTGGACACAGTGTTCTGAGAGGGCATTCCTTTGGTATGCATTGGGTTAGACACCATTGCTATGTTTGAAAAGAGTGAATGTCTTTCATTCAGATTACACTATTTCCTGATGACAGGAAGAGCTATTTCATTATTCTGGGCAAGAAATTTCAGAATGCAGCCCTCTCTGCATCCATGCTGGTGAGCTGGGTGTAACAATGTTCCATACATTTGTGCTAAACTCACACACCGCTATATTCAATTTAAAGGATACAGAGAAAACCCCTCTCCCCCAATTGTCTCTTTTTGTGGTTTGTGACAAACTTCCCTCACCTGCTGAACCCCAGCAACCAGGAGGTGTTGGTGCATATCACAGATGATCCTGGAAGAAAAGCCGTGGTTTCTGGAGGACCTACATGGTCCCGACTCTGCACCCTGGCGTTGCAAGCATCACTTGTCTAACTGCTGTCCTAGCACTTGTGCAAACTTCTGTATTTTTCTGCAATAATAGGTCATCATTAACCATATGTCTTCTTTCCACCATTTTTTCCCAGCAATTCACCATCATTAATTTTTAGTACTCTTTCCTGAAGACTGTTGGCTCCCATCCAAATGTAATGAGGTTGAGATTCGTAAAGTTCGATAATTGTCAGGGGCAGGATATAAATGTAATAAAAGGCACATTTCTTTTTTTTCCTCTTTCTTTCTTTCTTTCTTCTTCTTCTTCTTTTTTATTTTGGTCTCTCAGTGAAATAGGCTGATGCTAGTCATCTCCGTGAACCCCATTTGAGTTGGGATTATCGAGGTCATGAGGTGTCTTTAGCTCCATACCAATCAATCAGTAGTCATATTTGATGAATGCGAGGAACATATTAACAATAATTAATGAATTCCATCCATTTTCATGGGTTAAATTATATCTGAAAAGAGATGCATCATTCAATTTAAATCGACAAGTATTCATCAAATTGCTGAAGTGTGACAAATACTGTACTAGATTCTACAAAAACAAAGCGTTCATAAATGTAGGGTCCTGCTTTCAAAAGATGTGTGGTCATGTTGGGGAGATGAGTTAGGCCAATGGGACAGTGGCTCTCAGATCCGGAAGTTCCCAGAGGATTATAGACGGATTGTCTCTTTTTTTCATAGCAAGGTCCACAGAGATTTTTTTTTTTAAGATTTTATTTATTTATTTATTTATTTGACAGAAAGAGAGAGAGATCACAAGTAGGCAGAGAGGCAGGCAGAGAGAGGGGGGAAAGCAGTCCCTGCTGAGCAGAGAGCCCAGTGTGGGGCTGGGTCAGGACCCTGGAACTATGACCTGAGCCGAAGGCAGAGGCGTAAACCACTGAGCCACCCAGACACCCCCACAGAGATTATTTTCAGTCTAGCGTGGTACTTTATGGCTTAGCCTCTCCTGGTTACTGAGCACCTGACATTTACCATATGCTGCTGAAGAGCTGAGGTATTTTGTTTTATGTCATTGTAATTGATTTAAAACTTAAAGAATCTACTACTCAATCAGTTACTGGAAGACACTGGTGCTTGCGACAATTTGGGTATGTGGATCTATTTTGCAGCTGCAATGAAGATGAAATCCTAAAAAGAGATCACATATTCCCTATAAAAGCGTAGCATCTGGATTGAGATGTGCTAAAAGTATAAAATAACACTCGTGTCTATGATTTAGCACAAGGAAAACAGAAGGTAAACTATCTCATTAATAAATGTTTTATGTAGATTGCTGTTGAAATGACATATTGGAAACACAGATTAGATGAACACATAATTAAATTTAATTTACCTTTTTCTTTCACTTTTAAAAATATATAACTATTAGAAAAGTTTATGTTGCGTTGGGTGGTGTGGGATCCTTAGGGTGGTGTTGACCATGCTGTTCAAACAAAGGTCATGTGTCTCCTATCACACCTGACCTGCCTGCAAGAAAACATCTGCATGCCTCATATCTCCGAATCTCTGGTATGTGGGGCCAGAAGCAGAGCCTGGAACTTGACTGCAGGTCCACAGGTTACCCCTAAGTGGTGCCTGGCCTTAGATGAAGATGCCGCCTGCTGCAAACCAAGCACATCTTTACACAGAGACAGACCGAACCCAGGCCTACAAATACCCTGCTTAAAATCAGAGAAAAAAGTTAATCTAAAGGCCAAGTCATGGGTGTCATATGCCCCTTTCCACAAAATTGGTTCAAATTTCATGTCAAAAGTACTTATATGGTGTGGTGGGGGGTTGGAGATGTATTTCCCTTGGGAAAATCCCTAAACTTCACATGGCAAAGACAGGTATTTCAACGTGAAAAATCCTTCGGGAAAATGTGCCATCCTTATCGGAGTAGAAATTGCTGATTGATTCGCCTGCTTAGACAAGAACTAATGCAGCCATTTGGGAAGGCTTTATCGATTGATTTTGCACTAACAATGGTGGATCTGGTGAGCACGGACACCGCCCTTGTCCTTGAATGCAAGGCAACAGCCCCACCTAGTGGTCGCTCCGTCAAGTTGTGCACAGTCTGACAGACTACAAGCAGCCCTCAGTGTACACAACTTGGCACGCTTGTCCCTGCCCATTATTTGTACTCCAGCTGTGATCTTGCCATCTGGGAATCTGCGGTCTAAACAAACAAATTAAAGAGTACAGCATGTATTCAAAATATTTAGAAAGTTACAATATCATGGCTTTATTAAAGGATTAATTTTAATTGAGATTTCATGTGTTTGGAAATTGTCTCTGGTTAATCCAGGCAGGCTTCCAGGAGGAGGGCAAATCCTAGATTTGTGATTTTTATAATGAGAGCATGGAAGTAGGTATTGATAAAAGAGGCATTGCTTTTGCATCAGGTTAAAACCCTAGTTATTTCTGGATCAGGTATTTGTTCCCTTATGCCTCATTACCTCTCAAAATTGGATTTGATAAAGGGATAAATAACCAGAAAATATATATGTATATGATGCAAAATCAATCGATATATATATATATATATTTAAAGCAAGATGCATAGGTGTTCAACTCATTCAGTGAATGCCACATGGAAATATGAGGCTTTTATTATTCTTAGGCTCTAGAGTAGAAGAGAAAGAGACGGGCTCAGAAGGCCAGAGAGGTCCCTAACCAGTCAGGTATAATATGTAGAAGCTACATATTTTATGGGAATATTCAAATAGGAGATGAAATGATAGGCCTTCAGCATGTTAAATTTTAGATTAACAGACTTTACAAATCTTAATCTTTATGATCACAGAGTTAGCACCCGAGGGCTATAAAATTATAGGATGTCAGAATCTTAAAATCATTTAGCTGTAAAGCTAGTTTTAGAAAGCTCTGGAAAGCAGATACTCCTTTTCCTAGAGACACCCACAGGGACGGAGTTCAGCGACATATTTCCCTCAGAGACTTTCACAAATAAATAACTCCATTATTTTCTTAGGAAGCTCTGTATTTCTCCTGAATCACATTCCCGCAATGTTCTCTATCAGATGAAGACATGAACGTTGGGGGATCTCTAGGGATAATTTCGGTAAGAGAAACTCAGATTAGGGGAGCAATCTGTTCCTCGAGTTATGAGAACATAGGGAGGTCAGAACTGTTGGCATTATTTCATTTTGAGTGGGAAAAGGGGTACTTTGATAAAAACACTCTCAGAAAAAGTGATTTGGCACTCACACCTAGAGTAGTAAGATCTATCTTTAAAAGAAAAGCTTCCTTGTTATTACTCACTGAAATTAACCTTTTTCTACAAGCATCACCTCAGCTCATTCTCTGTACGTGGTGAAGACAAGAGGAAAAGTATTCGAGGAACTAGGGAGTGAGTTGAGGTCTTGGGGTTGACCATGTACCACACATTTCATTCCAGTCTTGTTGAACTTGTGATAACCTCACAACTGAGACTTATCGTCTCTGGTTTTTAGGACAGAAAACTGAGATGCGGAATAATTAATCCCACTCCCCCAGATGAAAAAGAGAGCCAACGCAGATCCAGGATACTCACCTAGATCTAGCTAACTCTAAAGCACTCTTTATTAAAATGTGACATACTATTTAATGACAGAAACTGACTTTGAACTTCTGCAATGTGCATCTACTCTATGTTGCAACTTTACATACAATGACAAATTCAACTATATTGCCCTAACAATGTCACCTTGAGTGGCCATGTTTCCCCCTCATTTTAATGATGAAATCTGAGGGTGGGAGCCTCTGTGTAAGCGACACACCCTGTGGTGAAGCCACGATTCCATAACTCTGCTCCTCATGTCAAAACGCTGTGCTCTGTTCACAAAAACCCTTCTGGTAAATGAACACTGTACAAGCCTGTTCTTTTCTGTTCTGGACCGCTCCTCTTGGTCTGTGTAAAGTTCCCTCATTTCCTCCAAAGCTGAAAACTTAATAGAAAAGAAAATATTATGAGGCATAATCTCCCTCAGATCCTATTCTTGAAAGCTAACAAAATTGAATTGAAGAAAGAACTGAATGTGGTCTAAGCTCAGCAAAGCCTCGTTTTTTGGTTCCCTGTTTCCACAATCATAGAGCCTGATTGGAACCCCAGTGAGATTATAGAGAACGCTGCCTTTTTCCACTAACGATTGTTGGTTTTGTCATTTTCATCCAAACACCTTAGTCATAAGTAATTGGATTTCCTCACTACAGAAGAACTGACATTTTTATGATAATGAAGTTGAGTACAGGAAATCATTTGACATTAAAGGTGCTTTGCAAATATATTATGAAAATCTGGTTTAGAAGAGTGTATTCAGGAACAGAGTGAGGGCTTAATTTTCAAGAAACATACTGAAATGTCCAGAGGGTACCAGTTCTCAATCTTCCCTGTTTACCTGGAATGCAGATCTTTTTCCTAAAAGGTGGCCCTTGTTTTAAATTTCAAATCCATTTCACATTTTCTTTTTTTCTGCCACATACCAGAAAAGCTGTAACTTACTGTCAGATACAATAGAACCCCAGGAAACAAAAATTAACACAAATCAAAACTAGAATATGAATTTTGTTTGTTTTTAAGAAAAGAAAAGGACTCATCAGCTAGAGGGAAAGAGCATCAGTAAATATACAAGGAGGGAATGATACATAACGCGTAACCACTGGTTTTATTTAAATAAATTATTTCCAGATGTTTGGTGTTTTCAGCAAAGGATATATATCTAACTGGGCCACTGTATGTTGGAACGGAAGTACCAGGAAACTGTGGTAGAATTATGATTTAGGGTCCAGATTGAATATGAATTAGGCCACTGAATTATTCAGATTTTTATATATAAGCTTGATCGTCATCCGAATTAGGTCTTGAAGGATGGATAAAATTTGAGTGGAAATAATCAAGGATGCTAATCAATTATTTTAAATGAGTCATTTCTAGTACATTTATCATTATCAGAAATAATCAAATCTAGGTGCTCACTGAAAAATAGAAGATATATGGTATTTTGAAGGGGTTTCAGATGGGCTCATTTAGAAGCACGTGTGTCTAGGAGTGTACAGAAATTATTGGGGAGAATATAGAGAAATATCTAATAAATCGGGATGGTGAGGAAGGGAATTGGGTAGAGTCAAAAAATGAAAGAAAATGGTATGCCTTCACATTTTATAATTTGAAGTTCTGTAATCTATGAATTTTTACAAAGATACATAGATTATATTGTAAAAATATTTTAATTGGGGGAATATTAATGAGCTTTGAATTTATGAAACATCTTAACATGTACCCACACTAATTATACATATATAAATTCTGTGTTTCTCTATTATCGCTCTATCCTTGATTGCTTGGTAGTATTTACCAGAAAAGAGAAAATTGGTCTGGAGTTGTCATTTTGGGAAGGTTTTGCTAACAAATTCAACTTCTTTGCTGTCTGCTAAGATAGCAAATGTCTCATGTTGGTTCTTCTTATGTCTTTTTCTTTTTCTTTTTTTTTTTTTTTAAGAATCTTTTCCATATGATCTAAGTTGTCAAATGTACTGTTGTAAAATTGTTGATGTATTGTCTTATTACTCTTTTACTATTCATAAAATGTATAGTAACTGCCTCTTTCTGACTCTTGTATTGATGATTCGTGTTCCTCCTTTCTTTTTTTTTTTTTTTTAAGATTTTATTTATTTATTTATTTGACAGAGAGAGAGAGAGAGAATGAGATCACATGTAGACAGAGAGGCAAGCAGAGGGAGGGAGAGAAGCAGGCTCCCCGCTGAGCAGGGAGGCAGATGTAGGGCTCGATCCCAGGACCCTGGAATCATGACCTGAGCGGAAGGCAAACGTTTAACCTCCTCAGCCACCCAGGTGCCCTTTGTGTTCCTCCTTTCCGTGGTCAGCTTGGTCTGGTCATTCCCTCCAAGGTACTATTGATGGTAGGTCTTGCTTGTTCTCTATGTCATTCTTGTCTTCTATTTCAGATTTATTTCCTTTATTATTATTTTTTTTTTCTTTTACTAGCATGGATTCTTGGGCACTGATTTTATATCATTACTTTCTTTTTTTTTTTTTTCTGTTCCTAACTTTTATTTAAAAGTGAATCATTCACAAATGTCAGTACTTTATTATTAGCAACAGATCACTTGCAACCTATCTCACAACTGATTGTGATACACAAGCATGACATCACACCACAGTTGAGAACTGTTACTCTCACACATGCCTCTTATTTCCAGAGTGAAGGTGGTTTTCCTTATTTAACCCTGTGTCTGTTTATTTGTTTTATTAATTAATTTATTTTCAGCGTAGCAGTATTCATTGTTTTTGCACCACACCCAGTGTTCCATGCAATCCGTGCCCTCTCTAATACCCACCACCTGGTACCCCAACCTCCCACCCCCGCCACTTCAAACCCTCAGGTTGTTTTTCAGAGTCCATAGTCTCTCATGGTTCACCTCCCCTTCCAAGTTCCCTCAACTCCCTTCTCCTCTCCATCTCCCTATGTCCTCCATGCTATTTGTTATGCTCCACAAATAAGTGAAACCATATGATCATTGACTCTCTCTGCTTGACTTATTTCACTCAGCATAATCTCTTCCAGTCCCGTCCATGTTGCTACAAAAGTTGGGTATCGTCCTTTCTGATGGAGGCGTAATACTCCATAGTGTATATTACTTTCTAATGTAAGTGTTTTAGAGCTCTAAGCTTGCTCCCTGTTTGCTATATTTATCCTTCAGTTCATAGTATTTTCGAAATCCCCTATATTGATTTTATTTTCTTTTTTTTTTTAAAGATTTTTATTATTTATTTGACAGAGAGAGATCACAAGTAGGCAGAGAGGCAGGCAGAGAGAGAGGAGGAAGCAGGCTCCCTGCTGAGCAGAGAGCCCGATGTGGGGCTGGATCCCAGGACCCTGAGATCATGACCTGAGCTGAAGGCAGCGGCTTAACCCACTGAGCCACCCAGGCGCTCCTGATTTTATTTTCAATCAGTGAATTATTTAGAAGTATGTTGCTATACAGACAATCTTGGAGCACTGAAAAATTTAAATTAAAAAAAAATAATGTTGCTTAATTTCCAGATATTTGAGAATTTTCTACATATCTTATTGTTACTGAGGTCTAGGTTCACTCCATTGTGATGAGAATATATTTTGTGTTTAAAAAAAAAAAAAAAAAGTTGGCACTTGCTTTCTGGCCCGTCATGGCAACCATCTTGCAAATGCACCATGTCCTCCTTAGAAGGGTGTGCATTCCGTGTTGGCTGGACATAGTGATCCACACTGTTCCATTAGACCGAAGCAGTGGCTAGTGTTCCTCAGATTTTACATGCCAATCCTGATTTTTGTTGTTGTTATATCCGTCATTGAGGGACTGGTATTGCCATCAAGGACAGTAATTGTGGGATCTTCTATGTCTCCCTTCAATCATCAAGTTTTTTTTATTCAATTTGAGGCGTTTTTATTAGGTACGTGGATAATTATAATGCTTATAAATTCCTGATTAATTGCTCCTTTTATCATCACAATGTGTCCCTCTTTATCTCAGTAAACACCTTCTCAGTGTCTGTTACCTCATAGCAAAGTAGCCAGCCACTGCTTGTACGCTGACTCCTCCTGAGGTGTCTTTTCCCAGACATTTTCTTTCCGCCTCTCTGTGACTTTGTAACCAACAGATCTCTTGCGGGAAGCTTAGAACAGGGTCTTGTTTGTCTGTTCTCTACTGTCTGTATCTCTGCCTTGCATTTAGAATTTTTAGAAAAGTAAAATACTGTGTACATGTTGGTATACTTGGATGTCAGTCTGCCATCTTATGATTTGGTTTCATTTTGCTCTCTCAGTTGGTTTGGTTCTTTGTTCCCCATGGTCTTCCTTGTATTGAATTACCTGAATCATTTTTAGTATTCCATTTTAACTTTTCTCTTGGCATTTTGGTTGTGTCTGTATTTTTTTATTGGTTGCTGTAGGGATTATATGTTATGCATATTTAACCCTTCACATTCTCCTTGGAGATAATATTAAAATAAAGCATTGGAAACGTGAAATGATATAGGTCCTTTTCACCCTCTTCACATAAATGTGTTATATTTCCAAGCATTAAAAACGCCACATGGAAATTTATATCACTTGTTTGAAGATGCACATGTGCTTAGAGAATATGAGAGGGACAGTTTCTCACGCCTGCCCAGAGGTTTAGCATCTCTCCTGTTCTTTCATTCTAGACACTTGTGTTACCCTTGGTTGTTTCTCTTCAGCTTGAAGACCTCCTTTTAGAATTTATTTTTGAAAACATCCATAGGTGATACATTCTTTAGTTTTCTTGTATTTGAAAATATTATTTGTTTTCTTATGTTCAGTCCGGAAGAATACTTTTGCTTAATACAGAATTCGGGTGTGACACTGCTTTCTTTGACTAATGATAACATGTATTTTTCTTCACTGTCTTTTGACCTCCATGCCTTCTGATGAGAAATTCACAAGCATTCAGCTCCGTGTAAAAGATCCTTTAGCTACTTTCAAGGTTGTTGTTATTCTTAATGGTTAGCAGTTTAATAAGATATGTCTAAATATGATTAACTTTGCATTGTGTTGAGGTTTATTGAGCTTCTTTTAGCTATGTATTTAAATCTTTCAGCAAATTTGGAAAAAAAAATTTAGCTGTATTTTTTATTTTTTTTCAACACCAATATATTTGTCCTCTATTTCGATGATCCCAATGACACAAAAGCTAGACATTTTGAAAAGTTCCCATAGGATCCCTTCATCCTGTTATTTTTGTCCTATATTTTTCTCGGAATGGATAATGCCTATTGGTCCATACTCAAGTTCACTGGCTTTTTTTTTCTATTATCTCCATTCTGTTATTGAACCCGTCTGTATTTTTGATTTCAGACTCTGTATTTTTTTAGCTCAATATTTTCACTTGGTTCTTTTAAAAAAATAGTTTTTGTTTCTGAGTTGAGAACTTCTCTTTTTTCATTGAATTTGAGCATGTATCTCTTTAGTGATGGAGCGTTATTAATAATTATCTTGAAGGGTTTGGGCTTTTTTTGCTGTTGTTTTGGATAATTCCATTATCTGAGTCCTACTGGGATTAACATCTATCATTTTGTTTGTTTGTTTGTTAGTTTTTCATTTGAGAACTAGTTGTTTTTTTTTTTTCTTTTTTTGACTGTTAAGTAAATTTGAATTTAGTTTAATCTGGACATTGTGAATGTTGTGTCACATGGATATTGGGAAATGTTGTTTTTGTGTGAGCAGACAGTCAGCCTGGACAGGCTCAGAGGACAGAAGCTGTCTCACTCTCCATCTCCAGTAATCCAAATCTCAGCTCAGGTCCCAGACTTTCTTTTGCAGGTAGGTGTGGAGCTTATTTATGTATACCTAGAATGAAGGGCTGATCTGTTTGTCAAGTGTTCAGTTCTCTAAGTCTGTCAAAATACTGGTCTGTGTCTTCTCCAGCCATGTATAGTTCTGGAATCAGTTTAGGATTGAATAGTGGTCCAAATTTCAGCTCAGCTCCAAAGAACTTTGTTTTCCTGAATCGTTACGCAGAAAAATCCTGAGAAAAACTTGAGATGCATGAAAGGCAGATGAGGAGTTTATCCACACAGTCAGAAAATCAACTGGCCGGGTAGGAGGAGGTGGTAAGATGAAAAGGGGTTTGGATTTCATCTTATAAATGGAGGAGAGGGATACTGTGTTTTTGAAGAGGTAAAGGAAGAGATGTTTTGAGATGAAACATGTAATACATTTTTTAAAAATTTCCCAAGCACCTAGCGTAGTGAGCTTGTCCCAGAGTCATTCAGGAAATCTGTGCCCGCTTCCTGCTCTGTGCCTGGTAGCCCTTTGGCTCCTTAGAAACACACTGTGGTTTATATCCTGACAACACTGATGCATAAAGTGGGGAAGGGAGGTGTGGTACCCGTGAAGCAGGGCTTCTGATGTGTGCCATAATGGCATGCTTTACACTCACCCTCTGTGTTGATATTACATGTTTAGGAAACAAAGTTCTGGCTTCGTCTTGCTTCCTGCTGTGAAATTCAAACTTACTTGTGGAGAAAAAAAATAAAGCAAATCATTTTTCCCAAAGAATATCAATGTGTTCCAGGCAAGCCTGAGCCTTCCACAGGAAGTACACAATCAGGCCTCGAATGAAAACTTAGTGACAGCTTTCCACACATTTGGCGTTAGTCTGTCTCTCCTGTGGCTGCGAACCTCCCTTCCGTCTCAGGCTGTGGCCATTTAGGAGTGTGTGTGTGTCTGTGTGTGTGTGTGTTCACACTTGCATGTGGAGTGTAATTTCCAAAGATTTTCATAAAGACACAGAGACTTAAAGTAGTTCATTTTGTCCAGTTCTGTTATTAAAATGGATTTTAGAGTCTGCTAAAAGCAATTCTGAGGCTAATTAAAAATTTAATAAATAACCATAATATATTAAAAGTCAAATTATAATAGTGCGATGTTATTGAATTAGGGCAAATACACTACGCAGGGAACCTTTAATAAATTATGCATGAGCCTTTCTAAATTGCTTCCCTCAATTTGGACAGTGCCAGAGATTAAAGAGTACAGTGTAATTTAGTTTCTAGTTTGAGGGCATATTGGGGGGAGGAGAAGCACAGCTCATATTAGTCCCAGTTTATTTTAGTATTAATGTCTTACTTTATAATTGTGTTTGAAAACACTGTTTATTTATTTACTTTCTTACTTACTTACTCATTTCCCTATTAGTTCTACTCGTCACGCAATGCTCTGGACAGAAAATGAACCGCAACAGAACTTAAAATAAAAACCTCTTTTGGAACGAAATGTGTTTTCCTTTCAAACCTTATGCATTTCTCGTGTCGCTTCTTCTTCTTCTTTTTTTTTTTTTTTTCCACTCCGACATTTATTTTTTATAAGATTTTATTTATTTTATTTTAGAGAAAGAAGCTGAGCATGTGTGAGGGGGTAGGAGGAAGGGGAGGGAGAGGAGGGAAAGAAATGCCTCACGCAGGACCCCCGCCGAGTGGGGAGCCCAATGCCAGTCTCGAACTCATGATCTTGAGATGCTGAAGTGAGCCCAAAACAAGAGTCAGATGTTTAACCAGCTGAGCCACTTGGGTGCCCCATTCCTACATTTTTTTTTTTTTTTTTTTTTTTGGAGTCATCCGTTTCAAGCTTTCACAAAGCAGCCATAATGTGACTTGGTGGTATAACAATCAGAAATAAGAGCAGTGTTATTCTTTTATAGAAAAAACAACAGATAAGTACGTCTGTAGATCTATATAGATTGGTCTATCCATCTCCATCTATCTTTCTGTCTGTCTGTCTATCTATCTATCTCCTCCCCCCTCCCATCCCACCTGCCCACCAAGAAAAGAGCTGCATTTCCCAACTAGTCAGAATCAGACACAACGAGGTGAGCGGCTTAATTGGGCTGCTTAATTACTCAGTGGGTTTTTGCTGAGCGCCAAGCGAAGCCTCAGGAGTATGGAACAGGAACTGCCTCTGCGTGGAAGAGTGGGGCTGGTGGGAAGAGCCAGGTAGCAGCTTAGACATGTCAAGTCAGAAGTGGAAGCACAGGGATGCTGATTAAACAGTTTCCTCAAGAAAATGTATTTGCTGTTACTTCAATTTAACTTTGTGGTAAGTTAAGATGTAAGCATCAGCCCAATTTCTCAGTTCATCTGCATTCCCGTGTTCGTCTTCATGCCCCGCTGAATCGCAGCTGCGCCCCGCACACTCAGAGCTGGATGTGAGCGGGCTCCGTGGTCTCATTTGCCGGGAATCCGCACTTCTCTGTCTGTGACATCTGTGTGCGGCTCTGGGGTGGGGCCAAGCCTCTTCACCAGGACCTGGGTCCTTGTCCTCTCCTAAGTGATGATCAGAACAGTCAAGGATTCAGGCCAGTATAAGCAGTTTCCTCAAGGCCAAGTTTTTAAAGTATCATAGTTATGCCTTCTTGGTGAACAGAGGTGGTTTCAAAGGCAGAGAAAGGGAAAACCTTGCTTAGTACAGATCTATGGATGTAAAGGTTTGCAGTATGGCAAGATTCTAGAAAGTCAAACAAACTCTAATTAGTCCTTGTGACCACAGCATCTAATACAATCCGTGGCACCTTGCAGGCATCGGGTAAATATTGGTAAAAGAAAGAGGTAGCATGGATAGGAAGATACAAAATTCCCTTCTTCAGGTAGATGCTGTTTTGGGGAGAAGACATGCACAGATACCATCTCTGCAACAGGCATGACCCCCGGACACACAGCTTATCATTCTGGCTAGCTATTGCCACCATATGCTAAGCACCAGCCACCACCACACCCAGTGGCTTGTGAAGGGAAAGCCTTAAGTGATTCTGCCTTAAGTGTTGATGACTCAGCTGGGTTTTGGCATATGTCCAGGCTGTAAACTGGGTCCAGGTTTACCCATTTGTCTTGTTCTTATAAAATTACCAACAAAACATGACATGATCTTTTCATGGTGATGAGAGAAGCACAAACAGGCAGGGCTGAGTACACACACATGTTCGAAGCCTCAGCTTTTGGCCACGCGGGCCAGTGGCCCAGCCTAAAGTCAAGTGATAAGAGAAATGCATTCTACCGCCACGAGGCCCCCTCCTGGGTACAGATGCGTAATCGCTCTCTGCTACTGAGGAATAAAAAGTCATGACTATATTTATCGGGAACTTAATTCATAAACTAAAATACCTAAAAAGGGAAATTATCTGGAAATAAATTAGTAGAAAGAATCAGCATGATTTTTTTTTTTTAAGAGCACTTTCTAGATTTACTCTTTTACTCCCCCATGGCAACAGTCACATAAAAAGATTATGCCTTTGCTTAAAAAAAAAAGTTGGAACACTGAAAAAATAAAATAAAATTATTTTAAAAATGCATCATCCGCCTTCTTTTGAAATGAGATTAAATCTTCGGTAGTTACCTTAACAATTCACCTGCCAAAGCCAAACACCGAATGCTCACACAACCCTGGGATCTCATGACGAAATCTGGTGTCTCCCATTACCATCTTTGTCTCCCCAGGAAACATATTTAACCCTTGTCCCCATTTAAACAAAAATATCTAATAATCTGCACTTTCAAATATTATATTTAGCATTTATAGCACCTGACACAGAACAGTGGCTCTGGCTCAAGCGTTGTCCGTTTCCAAACCAGGGTTGGGAGGAAATGCTCTGCTTGACTCCAGAATCCAGGCTTCTGACGAGGATGGACTATTGCCTAATGCATGTGACGTCTCCATCGCTCTCCATAGCATCATCTTAACGCCTCTCCTCGAGCCGTTTGCCAGTGTACTACAATCTCCGCGGTTTGATTCCATAGATCTTGTTTCCTTGTTTTACTAAATTTTATTTACTCATTAATGTTTCTGTGGAGGTGGGTGATACATTGCTTTGCAAAGATCCTTAATTGTTCCGTGGTATGGGTCTCACCTTATCTAGGCCAGCACACTTTACCGAGTGGTTCGCCTCATTTCCAGATCATAACTGTATTGCATCAAGGGGCTGGTAAACCCGGCCCCCCAAGTCCTAAGGAAGCTGAGGTCTGAGAAGTGCCAGCTGTCTCTGCCACACCCAGCCCTTCCCGCTGAAGCTCTGTGTCACCCTCCACTCCTCTGTTGGCAAAACCAATACTGTATGTTCAGCAGATTACTCTACTTTTGGCCTCAACAAACAAGAAGAATGCATTTCCCAGACTTCTATGTTTTCATGGGATTTGGAAGGGTTTGGAAGGATGGGTAGAGCAAGACTACGTGAAGGACTCAACAAACATCAGTTATTTTTTCCTGCAGATAGAATACAACCCAACATCTCCTGTTTCCAGAATGTTCCACCGCATTTCCCACAGAGCCGTTTAGGGGATTTTTCACCTCAGAGCTTCTTATGCATTACGACAGATTGATACTCCAAGCCAATACTGACCGTACCCCTATTTAGCTCATAAACTCTGGTAGTTTGTTGTTGCCTAAAATAACTGTAATTTTTTTCAGATTCTGACTTTGGCTTTGCATGAACTTACCAGACCGACCTCTCCACGCTCTGGTTTTACTATCCCCTCGCACACTGTGGACCCTACACAGCCCATCCCTGCCCTCAGGCCACTCCTTCCCTGGGTACCACTCTTCCCTCTCCTTGTCTCACACTGTCTTCTCCACCCACAACATCCCTCCCTGGCTTCCTGAGCAAACCCCTTTCTCTGATTTCTGTCTAAATCACCTTCCATGCAGTGTTATTCCTCCCACCCCCACACAAGAAATATCATCTGTCCTTCCTCTGGAAGCCCATGACAATTTATGTGTCTCTTTTTCTACCTCATTGAATCCAACCCACACTACCAGCGAGCGGTGGGGTGTCTTAGACCTGCTTCCCACACAGTTGTGGACATGAGTTTCCCAACAACAAAACAAGGACCAGGCCGGCCATCACCATCATGGGAATGCAGAGAGAATTAGGTGAGATAATTATGTAAAGATCTTCCAGCACCGCCACATCCATCCCACCCCACCACTTTCCCAGACGAAAGATCTCTTAAGGATGGGAAATTTGTCCGATTTTTTTTAAGAGGCATAGCACATGTTAGCTCTCAATAACGTTATATTAGGGAATTTAATTCAAATGTCTCCTCTAAGATACATTGTTGAACTATGGTTCAAACTATTAGTCTTTTACAGCATGTCTCAGGTAGACACTGCTTTTGTCCCGAGTTCCCCCAAGACGGTATCTCAGGTGCCAAGTTTAATGAGAAACTATTCCATTCTTGCATTTTATGGTACAGTGTCTTTTTGGGATGTTTAACAAGATAAAAAAAAATCACAGAACAAAATGTTAAACTTTCAGGAAAACAGTAAAAAAGGAAAATAACTAATTCATTTCCCTTGCGTGTGTGGGTTTTTTTTTTTTTTCAGCTGTTCCATTTACTTATTTTTAAAGGTTATCACCTGTTTCTCTCTGGCTAAAAATAAATTAATGAAAAATTGTGTCCAGAAGGCTTTTCTTTGAAAACTCTAAAACTGCAGTCAATTCTGTGTGGAATTGGGAGGTTCTGAAGCTGACTACACCAGAGAAAGGTCGGCATGGGATGAAGAAGGAGCAGGCCAGCCCTTCAGTCTTGGTGGCAAAGTCACCTTCTTATCACAGTTCTGACAGCTGCTGTGCTTCATACCTATGTGACAGCCATGCCATGAGTTAGCTCGTTGATTTCTCCGTAACTTTTCCTTATCATTCTTCTTTATGTAATCCGATGTTGGGAGAGAAAGCAAACGAGTTCAGTCCTTCTGTATGCATGCCCATATATACACACACCTGTAGACATACACGCCTGCATGTAAGCATCGCACGGATTTCTTTCTGCTTTATCCACCTGGGGGGTTGGTGCAACAACGCTGATGTCACAGACGTTCCTGACACCATGCGGGTTCCTGATGCGCCAGGATCCTCTCTCCACCCACTGTGCACTCTCCTGCCCTGTGCACTCCGCACACATGAATCAGTGCCATCTCTTCTGTGCACAGAGACATGTGTCTCTGACCGTGTGATGGAGATTTCAGAGGCACGAGGAACCGAGATAGGGCAGAAGGAGTGTGGGACAGTGTAACCTTTGGCTTCTGCCACTTCCCTGTGAGCTGGATAGCACTGGTCACCCAGTGGAAGGCGGAAGCTATTGCAAATATTCTGGAGAGATTTTCACACTCTCTGGCCATTTGTCTGATTTTCTCAGGCTCCGGACCAAACGAGGCACCGCGAGGAGAATGCATTTCTCCATCCAGCAGCAGGAAATCCCTATGGGGGCCAGGACCCTGCAAAAAGGAAATTCAGGACAAGCAGACACTGAAGACAGGACAGTGGGGTGGTCTGTCTTGAACGTGGGCCACGAGGGGCTTCATTGTCTTGGAAAATGTAAGGGAAGAATATAATGAGTCTGACTTAGAATCACCATGAATAGGAATTCTTTATGACAACAGTGACAAGATACTCTTCCCTGAAACAAACAAATGAATGAACTCTTGATTCGAGTCTTGCAGAACTACTACACCTGCTGGACTCCTGGCACACACACAGTACCACACACCATGCACATTCACACACACGTATTTGCTTCAAATTAGCACATTCTTACGACTTACCTTTAAATAAACTCTGCATTTATTTATCTTTAAATAAAATCCTTTATAAAGAGGTCAGTCAGTGGCTGAATCAGACTTTAACGTGCAGGTGTTCTCAGCAGCACAGGCTTGCTTCAAGAAGAAGTTGGTGAAAGTCAGCACTCATCAAGCGCACTTTGGGGGCAGTCTGGGCCCTTAGTCTTGTGGCACCTGTCACATGTTTCCAGACTAGAACAGATTCATGGTGACCTGTGACCGCCCATAGATTGCAAGCACAAGGATAGTTAAGTGTGTTCATGCACAGCTCTGGCCTCCTTGGTGAGCACTTGCAGTTTTCGTGTTTAATGTTTAAAGCATTGAAGCAGGGTATGAATTAGTGTGTGGGGGGGGGCGACACTGCTACTTGGTGAGTGCAGATTTTAGTTCCAATTTTACTGAAAGCTTTTACCAAATTTAGTAACATTTTAAAAATTGAATGTCAGTCTTCTTTTCTCATTAATTGTTTAGAATTAAAGAATACAGAAAAGAAGGATCATTACTATGATTTTTTTTTCTTTTTTGAAAAGGAAGAGGAAATGACAAAGACCTTCCAAACCTCATGGCCCGAGAGCAACATGAGCTAGTTCGATATTTCTGACCACAGTGTCTCATCCAAACAACTTGAGTCTCATCCACACAACTAGGGAGTGGACAGCAGGGGAAAACGGGCAGCAGAGGAGAAGTGGGTAGTGAGTGCAGAGTGGTAGCCTCGCTCGAGGAGCCTCTGACCTCCAGGGATTCCCCCAAAAATTGAGGAGCCCTTTGGGAAGGTCCCAGAGGTCTGATCATCCAGTGACGCACTGATGTTGAACCGCAGGCAATAGGCATAGTACCAGAAATGTCCCTACCTACAAAAACCAGAGCTATGGAATATCTAGATGCCCCTCTCTGTGGCAGGCACAGACAGGATCCCACTGGTGCTGCCCACAAATGATCAGGTTCCAAGGCCCTTTCAGTTCCCGTTACCAGGCATGGCCTTAAAACCATTTATTTGAGTACATATAGTTAACACTTACTGGGAAATGTCATATTCCAGGTGGGCATTCTTCTAATTTGAAAGATGAAGAAACTGAAGTGCCGAGCATTTGGGCAGCTGACCCAAGGTCATCCAAGCAGGAAGTGGCTGTCGTGGACGGGAGCTCCATACTCAGCCTGCACTGAACTGGTACGACCTTCACTAACACTAGTTGGAGCATCCGTATTCCCTGTTATTCTGCGTGTGGGATGATGCTGTGTCCTCAGACTTATTGCACATGGCTCTGCAGCATTCCTACACTGTACAGTATCCACAGGACTAATGACAATTTAAAATTCATGTCAGTTCCCTTAGCAGTTGTGGTCTCCTGCTAACTGTAAACCTAAAACACACTCAACAGGCATTCAAGTATCACCGTTGTTAACATTGTCTTGTTTGTTTTATTTCCTACCTAATAGGAGACTCACCAAGGCAGATAATGGCTTAGAGCTTTCTCTGATCCAGGAGACATTTCCAGGCCATCCCGTGAACTCACCAAAACAGATATCTGGTTCTTATCACCTTTCATAGTCTCATAAAAAAGTGTTGATTCCTGGATGTGATCCCGTGTCTCAAAACTTTCTTTATTTTATAGCATTTTCTTTCCCGGACTTGCTTATTTGGGCTTGATTCCTCTTTCCAATCATGAGTATAAGAGCCACATTTACCATCCCATCATTCTACGCTAGAACTCATGCAATCTATAATGAAATCGTTTAATTTGCCATAATTCTCTCTCCCGATCTTGGCTGCCAATCTCTGTAGTAGTCAGAATAAGCAGGTTTATGCTGTGGTAACAACTCAACTCAGTGACTTACCAAAGCCAAGTTGATTAGTTGCACCACAAGGCCAACAGAGGCTTTGTCTCACTACTGTCCCTATGACCCAAGACGATGGAGGCCCCATCTAATAAGCATGAGAAGCAAGCAAGGTGAAGGGAAGGAAGCAAATTATCCACTGACATGCAGAGTTTCATTGTTGAAGTGACTTGTGGAAGTTCTGTTCATTGTTATTGATCAAACCAAATCACATTATCGTGTCTAGATTAAATAAGAATGGGAAAGAGCAGGCCTACTGTATGTCTCTGTGAAAGCCCTCATTTCTACAACAATTGCCTGACCTCCCAGGAGCAGGATCACAGCTGCAAACCAATGGTCAAGAGAGAGCATGACACATCACTCAACTTTTATTTTAATGACCTTTAATAACCTGAATTTATAGAAAAAAACTTTAAAAATATACCTCAGTACATACGATAAACATCCACATTCTTTCTTTAATACTACATCCCAATGTAGCAAACCCTCTCTGAATTATGGTTTTCATATCCCATTTAATATTCTAGGGATTATAATAATACTTTAAATGTATATAGTGTTTTACCTGCTCTCCAAATTTTCAGACTTCTGCTCTTTGATGCCAATATTATGTGGCTCATAATGCATTTTATTGGTAGTCAGGATTGCCCATACATGGCTCAGGCTGCTTAGTAAATCAGATGTGGTATCTGCATTCTCCTTAATTAAGGTTTCTATTTCTTGCTCTATTAAAGCACCATCAGTCCATGGCATCTTAAGCTTCAGAATCTGCTGACACTGTGTTATTGAGTCAAGAAACTGCTACTGATGAAATAAAGATAGGGCCCTACAAGGGGAGAAAGACCATGAGCCCAAACTAGAGGCTCAGTGTTCAAGATCACATTTACAAAAAAGGAAGTGAGCATGAGCCTGGCTGGATGGTGTGACCCCCCAGAAATCTAGAGTAGGTTTTTCCAGGGAGTATGAGAGATAATCATAAGATTGGAATGCCCATGCGTACCTGGCTGTAAGGTAAGGGGGGGGGGGACCTTTCCTCTTCTGAGGGTTGCAGCCTTCTCTGAAGACAGACATGTTTTCACTTAAGTAAGGAGGTGAGGCAGTCATTTGGAAGTGAGCAGGAAGGGATACTTGGGTGGCTCAGTGAGTTAAGCATCTGTCTTCAGCTCAGGTCATGATCCCAGGGTCCTGAGATCAAGCCCCAAGTCCAGCTCCCTGCTAAGCAGAGAGCCTGCTTCTCCCTTTCCCTCTGTTGTTCCCCATGCTTGTGCTCTTTCTTTCTGTGTCAAATAAATAAAACCTTAAAAGAGAGAGAGATAGAGAGAAGAAAAGTAAAGAAAAAAGAGAAGAAAAAAGAGAAAAAAAGAAACAAGAAA
The DNA here is from genome assembly GCF_030435805.1 of Mustela lutreola. Lineage (NCBI taxonomy): Eukaryota > Metazoa > Chordata > Mammalia > Carnivora > Mustelidae > Mustela > Mustela lutreola. Next base: position 5,299,975 of record NC_081292.1, on the reverse strand, counting down.
AGAGCAGAGCTGGAAGATGTGGGCCAGGTTCTTGGTATCTTCCCACTCTCTCCATCTTTCAGTCTTGAATTTCCTCCCTCCCACCCTCCTTCCTTCCATTTCTCCTTCCTTCCTCCCTTCCTTCCCTATATTTTTCACTTCAACTAATATTTCAAACATCCTTTATGTGCCAGACTCTGTTTTAGGGCCTGGGGACCCACAACAAACACAGCAAACTGTATTTGCCATCTTGGAAATGTTCATAAATACATGATCCACCACTGTGTGTGTGTGTGTGTGTGTGTGTGTGTGTGTGTGTGTGTGTGAATGAGAGCAAGAAAATAAATATGTGTTATAGCCTGAATGATACTAATTGTGGGCAAAAATAAAGCAGGATAAAGGGATAGAGATAATGGGGGTAGAAGCTGCTCTTGTGGGAAGGACAGCTCTGTGGAGATGAGAGATGAACAGATGCCTAAATAAAGTGGTAAAATAATAATCATGCAGATATTCTGAGAAAGAAAGTTTCAGGCAAAGAAAATATCAAGGAGTGAGGCGGGACTTGTCTTAATGGGTTCAAATGAGAGCAAAAAGTCAGGAACATCTGCAGCCAAACAAGCTTGGATGTTGTATGAATCAGGGTGGGAGAGGGGACAGGATGCTCTCGGTGAAAATAGCATGTAGAGCACATCATGTGTTCCAGATGTGAGAGGACTTTGCAGAGCACTAAACAGAAGTATGCTGTGGATTTTCATCTGAAATGCTCTGTGCACGATCGTCACAAAGCTAGAAATAGACAATTCTGGAAAACACATGGTAACTACTCAATGAAAATTTCATGAAAAACATCATTAAATTATTTATCCCTTTCTCTGATTTTTTTTCACTTAAAGTGTGGAAAAATGAAGCCTACTTTCTACATGTGTGTGGGTAGGTTTGCAGTGTTTCTCATTCTTTGTCTGCCTGCATCTGGCCATCTCTTGGTATTAGCATCAGATGCTCTACTTGAGGGCAGCCCTCCAGAGGGAGGGAGGGTGCATTGCAACTTAGTGGGGCCAGTTAGAACCCTCTCCTGATTTGGTGAGTTGAGAACCACAGTGGCAGAGACAGTGAGCCCAGGATAATCCAAAGGGAAGGCCAACAGTCCAAGAGCATAGACTCTGGAAACAACTGGTTGTGGCCTCCTTTTTCCAGTTCTTACTGTGAGTTCCCTGAAACATTTTATTTTATTTTTATTTTTTTAAAGATTTTATTTATTTATTTGATATATAGAGAGAGATCACAAGTAGGCAGAGTAGGTAGAGAGAGAGGAGGAAGCAGGCTCTCCACTGAGCAGAGAGCCCGATGTAGGACTCGATCCCAGGACCCTGGGATCACGACCTGAGCCGAAGACAGAGGCTTTAACCCACTGAGTCACCCAGGCACCCCTCCCTGAAACATTTTAATAAATTTCCATTTTGCTTAAGATATTGTAGTGGACACTAGATGGTCATGGTGGTTTCTATTCTTATTCCTTTTACCAGATCTGTGCATTCACCCCTCAGTTTCTGTGTGACTGACATTAACTGATGGCACGTGTGACTTTCTGGGGAATGCCTTGGACACTAGAGTCACATCAGCAGCAGTTAGAAAGATCCAGAAGTTCCTGAGAGTAGAACTAGACTTCTTCCACTGCCCTGCCTCATAGTGCCTGCCCCACATCCAGAGCCCGTCCTCAATGACCGACTGGTGTGATGGGAGAGAGCAGGAGCCCAGTCCCTTTGCAAGGATGAGGGACTGACTCTGAGGCATAATCCACGTTCCAGAGCTCCCTTCCTGATCGAGCTGAGTCTGTGACGTAGACAAGTGCAGTCTTGTTGGCCATTCCCTGTGCCCTTCATGGTTCAACCATTTCCTTACTGTTTTGTTTTGTTTTGTTTTTTCCCGGTCTTAGGAAGGCAAACAAAGTTTGTATATTTTTGTTGCTGCTTTTGTTGTTGTTTTCTTTTGTTTCATTTTGTTTGTCTTCAATATATTTATGTCTGATGGGATACGTGAGATATAGTTATACCACAAATGTACTTGTTGCTTGTCTCAAATTCAAACTTAACTGAGTGTCCTGTATTTTATCTAATAGCCCTATCTGGGAACCCTTTTATAAAACATCACCCACACCTATATTCTTTATTCAGGGTCTATCCTGGGGAAATCTCTTCCAAAACAGAGCTAAGGGCAGTGTCTGTTGTTTACAGCCAGTAAACAGGTGGAGGCAGATATATTCTGATTCCAGAGTTGTACACTAAGGATAATACCTAACCTTTACTCTGCCATAACCACCAACCATGAGAGTAGATATTTGTTGAATTCCCTTTGCTGGCTTCAAGTCCATTTTCTACCCCCCCACACACTTTCCTATGCCCTGGGGAGCTTTACTTGCGTTGTGGCCTCTTGAGGGTGAGGCGAGGGTGGTAAGAACAATGGGAAATACCAAAGGATCCCTGAGTGTAGCAGGAGATTGAGGTTCCCATGTTCCTGCTTCTGGTTCTTTCCATGGGCTGTGAATGCCTACAGTCCCCTGTTTGTGCCTCATCTCATGTCAGGGGACCTTGTTACCTTGTTCTACAGTTACTCTTCCAATAACTACTCCCTCCCCTTGACCTTCAAGCCCAGGAATCACAGACTCTTTGTGCCTAGCCTAGCCCTAGGAAGCCTCACCATTCCTGCTAGGTGGCTTTAACCTTGCCCACAGCCTTGGAAAGGCCCCTTCTTCAGTCACTCTTTAGTCACTCTCCAGTCACACAGAGTGTCCTCAGGCACTCCACCTAACACAAATGCATGTATTAACAACAAACAAACCTACCCACAAAGTATTATGAATTATTCTTACTTTATTATGATGCCATTTTTAAAGATTTATTTATTTATTTTAGACAGAAAGAGAGAGAGTGCAAGTGAACACACGTGGGGAAAGGCAGAGAGAAGGACAAAGAATCTTCAGCAGGTGCCTCGCTGAGCATGGAGCCTGACGCAGGGCTCCATCTCAAGACCCTAAGATCATGACCCGAACAGAAACCAAGAGCCAGATGCTTAACTGACAGTGCCCCCAGGGGCCCCTAAATTATTTTTACCTATAATATTTGATATATCCATTTATATATCATTTCAAATTTAAACAAATGTACTCTTTTTTACTCCAAAATACATGTAGTAATTTATAGTACTAACATGGACTCTGTCCGTTTTTAGAAGCCTGAAATACCAGATTTATTTAGCAATGAGAGGAGTTATATAGGATTTTTTTTTTAAATATTGCATTGTCTTGATGGTCAGAAAATAGATTTTGTGGCCAGACAAATATGTGTTCATATCCTGGACCTAGTTGCTAATAGTTATAAGACCTTAGTTACTCTACCTTTATGGATTTCTGTTGGACACCTGTAAAATGGAAATAATTGAATCTACTTTGTAGGTTAACTGTGAAGAAGAAACTAAGAATGCAGGCAGAGCTCCTAGCACAATATATTATTAATGGTATAGATTCAATAATCAATGGCCATTTGTAAACATTTATGAGCTTATCATTGGATTCAACCTGAAAGTCTCTTTATTTCTCTGATGGCCATACTTGGGAAGGTTTTATGAGAAGTATAGGCAATCCGTATGCAATGTATGGCCCCATAAAGGGCAGCCGCCATCATCATTAGGGAGAGGGGAGATGGAAAGCCAGCCCTGGTGCCAGGAAACGGTTTCCATTCCTCCTCCAGGTCTGTAACAAACTGCAAACATAACCACAACAAAAAAATGATATTCTTATGGGAGATTAGAGAAGTTTAAATAACTCCAAATAAAAAAAAAAAAGTTTTGTCGTGGCCTCTTCCTAGTAACTGGACTTTATCTTCCTGACTGCTAAGAAAAGCTTCCTCCTCTTTCCCCACTGGACACGACCTAATCTGTCTCTGGGTCCTGATAGGAGTAAGCCGGAGGCTATTGTGAAGCCAGTTACTGCCCAAGGCACACGTGTCACCCTCCTCTAGATATGCTCTCAGGCGACCAAGGCGACCAGAGGCAGCTCAAGGGGGGCAGGAAAGAGCACCAGGGTTCCCTGAGCTGGGAGGCCGGGACGAGGTCCCTTCTCAGTGCCATGGGACAGCTATGTCAATGCTGAATATATTTGGGGGTAAGAATCTAGGACAAGGGATACATTTAATGTTTTACACCTCAATGCCCAGACCAGCTCTCTGTTACTGTGTTAAACCCTTCACAATACAACTTAAGAGAGAAATAGAAGCCTCAGGTAGACCTTCCTATTATCCTTCCTCGGCTTGTCACCTTAAAAAGAATGTTCAGACTAATTTCCTGACAAACATGGGCACTCCTCACAGACTTTTACCCCTACCTCTCCTGTATCTTTTTGGACAATGCCCAATGCATCCGCGTGCCAGCCCAGTTGTCACTACCAGTCCTTGACCCTGGGAGACTTCCCCAGCATACGGGCAATGAACGTGCTTCTCTTGACATTGACCTCATTGCTCCTCCATGGAACAGGTGGCTGAGGACTTTTTTTTTTTTTTTTTTTGACAGACTCACAGACAGTTTGTCGCCTATCATAATAGTTCTTCCTTCTTTCCAGGGTCCCATGCCTCACACCCCCACCCAAATAGTAAAGCTTCTACACCGGCCAGCAGTGCCTGAGCCTGACAGGGGAAAACTAGGAGTCCTGCTGCTCTACCACACAGGCCATGCGTCATGGTCTTACAGACAGCGTGCTGAAAGGTGCGTCCAGTCCCTCTTCTCTGTGTCACATCCTTTAAAAACTACAATGCACCAAGTGACAGGTATGGGAGACATACTCTCATCATTTCTTCCGGTGCGACACACAGTGACATTGGCTGGCTGGTCTTTCTCCAGGCTTCCATTCAGGGAACAGAACCAAGCCTGGGAGATCCTTTGAGGCCATGCCTTCCTCACCAGGGTATCATCTTCAGAGAGATTTGGGTGTCAAATGCTGAAACCAGGAAGAAAATTAAGTATCCCTTTCCTCTGAATTTGTCCTTTTCACAGACTATTGGAAGCTTAGGATGGCCACTCAAAACTGGTTTAGGAGCCTCCAATCGGGCCTGTCACTGTCTGTGGCTTCTCCTGGAAGAGCCACCATGATAGCCAGAAGAGATGCACAAATAAAGCCAAATATGGGACTGGAAGAGGGGTTGGCTAAGAAAACTGAAATGGCAGAGCACCTGCCTTTCCTACAGAGAAAACAGTTCTTGGCAAATATGCAGACATGGGCACTGGCCGAGGATGCAAGATCTGGGCTTGTTCAGGGGGAAATGAGTCATTTCCTGAAACAAGGAAGTGTCACAGCCAAAGGGAGAGGGCACAGATGTGCAATCTTCGGAGAGCACAGATGTGATTTCCTTGGGAGTCACTGCTCCGCGCCATGGGAGGCTGAGCTCCCTTTATGTCAGCCTGGGCCAAGGGATTAGCTTAAGGTTCCTGAGGAAATCACCACTGGTGAGAAAGTGCCAGAACGAATGTTTTGTGATGCTCTCAGAATAGCAAAGCTTGGTCAAGTCTGGGAGAATTCAAATGTTGGTGAAAAGTACAGTTTCGAGTGAGAACAGGTGTCACCTCCCTCAACCATTCATGTCTTGCAGAGCCAGCCTCTCCCCTTTAGAAGAAGTGGGGGCTCATGGGAGTACCCCTATCTTCCTCAGGAGGCAGACTTCCATAAATCTGACATGCCCATATTCACTTCAAGCTCACAGATGAGGATTCTAGACTGCTAGAACAATTGATCAGTGTGCAATAAACTGAACCCCAGTTCCTCCCTTGGATGCTCCCTTTTACCCAGCAAAAATCAAGTTTCAGAAAAAGACTAGTAGGTAAGGACCAAAGGAGTCCCTCAGCTTTTAAGCTAAAGGGAAAGACAAGTCAAGTCTTAGAGGCTAGTCATGGCATAACACGTGAGAAAACAGGGCCCAAACTCACCATATCAGAGAAGCATTCCTGAGGTCATCTGTGCCAGGGGAAGGGCTGGTCTCCCAGGACAGCATGTGCTGATAAGGACCTGTCCCATCTCCTCGTGCTCTAGCAGAGAGTGGGCTGTCCTGAGCCCTGCCAGCTCCCTCGCTCTGAGCCTCTGGGCCTCCTTCTCCATCTGACAGACTCTAAGTCAGGCCACATCCCTGCAGCATCCAGATCTCATCTGGCCCACATTTTTTGTTTTTGTTTTAAGTCACGTGTAAATGTGTTTAGTTGCTGGAAATGTCTATGTAGTTCTGTCACAGGTACACAAGTGGTTATGATGGGCACCATTTCTGCATTGCATACCTCCCTAACTTCCCGTCTGCTACTGTTAATGAGTTTGTGTGCCTAGCACTAAGTCACCATTCCCCTCCTCAGGAAGCCTTCCGTTCTCACCTTTACTGGGAACTGGGTGCTCTTGTGATGAATTACCACTGAGAAACGTTCTTGCACCCACCATAGCTCTTATCACGCCACATCTTAAAAACAGGAGTGATTTCAAGGTCAGTGTGATTTCAAGGTCATAGGGTAGCTCTATTTTCAACTTTTTGAGGAAACTCCATGCTGTTTTCCAGAGTGCAGCCACTCCCACCAACAGTATAGGAGGGTTCCCCTTTCTCCACATCCTCTCCAACATCTGTCATTTCCCGACTTACTAATTTTAGCCATTCCAACTGGTGTGGGGTGGTATTTCATTGTGCTTTTGATTTGTTTTTCCCTGATGCTAAGTGATGTTGAGCAAATTTATTGTGTCTGTTGGCCATTTGGATGTCTTCTTTGCAGAAATGTCTGTTCATGTCTTCTGCCCATTTCTTGATTGGATTATTTGTTCTTTGGGTGTTGAGTTTGATAAGTTCTTTATGGATTTTGGATACTAGCCCTTTATCTAATATGTCATTTGTAAATATCTTCTCCTGTTCTGTCAGCTGTCTTTTGGTTTTGTTGACCATTTCCTTTGCTGTGCAAAAGTTTTTAATCTTGATGAAGTCCCAATAGTTCATTTTTGTCCTTGCTTCCCTTGCCTTTGGTGATGTTTCTAGGAAGAGATTGCTGTGGCTGAAGTCGTAGAGGTTGCTGCCTGTGTTCTTCTCAAGGATTTTGATGGATTCCTATCTCACATTGAGGCTGTTCACCCAGTTTGAGTCTATTCTTGTTTGTGTTATAAGGAAATGGTCTAGTTTTATTCTTCTGTGTGTGGTTGTCCAATTTTCCCAAAATCATTTATTGAAGATACTGTCTTTTTTCCATTAGACATTTTTTTCTGCTTTGTCGAAGATTAGTTGACCATAGAGTTGCAGATCTATTTCTGGGCCCTCTATTCTGTTCCATTGATTTATGTGTTTGTTTTTGTGCCAGTACCATACGGTCTTGATGATTACAGCTTTGTAATAGATCTTGAAGTCTGGAATAGTGATGCCACCAACATTGGTTTTCTTTTTCAACTTTCCTCTGGCTATTCAGGATCTTTTCTGGTTCCATATAAATTTTAGGATTATTTGTTCCATTTCTTTGAAAAAAAAAACTGATAGTATTTTGATAGGGATTGTATTAAATGTGTAGATCACTTTAGGTAGCATAGACATGTTCACAATATTTGTTCTTCCAATCCATGAACACAGAATGTTTTTCCATCTCGTTGTGTCTTCCTCAACTTCTTTTCATGAGTACTTTATAGTTTTCTGAGTACAGATTCTTTGCCTCTTTGGGTAGGTTTATTCCTAGGTATCTTATGTTTTGGGGTGCAATTGTAAATGGGATCAACTCCTTAATTTCTCTTTCTTCTGTATTGTTCTTGGTGTATAGAAATGCAACTGATCTCTGAACAATGATTTTATATCCTGACACTTTACTGAATTTCTGTACCAGTTCCAGCAATTTTGGAGTGGAGTCTTTTACTTTTCTACATAAAGTATTATATCATCTGCAAAGATTGAGAGTTTGACTTCTTTGATGATTCAGATGCTTTTTATTTATTGTTGTTGTATGATTGTCAAGGCTAGGACTTCTAGTACTATGTTGAATAGCAGTGGTGATAGTGGACATCCCTGCCATGTTCCTGACCTTAGTGGAAAAGCTGTCAGTTTTTCCCCATTGAGAATGATATTCACTGTGGGTTTTCCATTGATGGCTTTGATGGTATTGAAGTATGTACCTGCTATCCCTACATTTTAAAGAGTTTTGATCAAGAAGGGATGCTATACATTGTCAAAAGCTTTTTCAGCATCTATTGAGAGTATCGTATGGATCTTGTTCTCTCTTTTATTAATGTATTGTATCACACTGATTGATTTGCAGATGTTGAAACAACCTTGCAAACCAGGAATAAATCCCACTTGGTCGTGGTGAATAATCCTTTTAATGTACTGTTGGATCTTATTGGCTAATATTTTGGTAAGAATTTTTGTATCAGTGTTCATCAGAGATATTGGTCTGTAATTCTCCTTTTTGATCAGGTCTTTCTCTGGTTTTAGGAGCAAGGTAATGCTGGCCTCATAAAATGAGTTTGGAAGTTTTCCTTTCATTTCTATTTTTTGAAACGGTTTCAGGAGAATAGGTATTAATTCTTCTTTAAATGTTTGGTAGAATTCCCATGGGAAGGCTTCTGGCCCTAGGTTCTTGTTTTTGTTTTGTTTGTTGTTGTTGTTGTTGTTGTTTTTAGGGGGGGGGAGATTTTTATGACTGCTTCAACCTCCTTACTGGTTATGGGTCTGTTCAGATTTTCTATTTCTTCCTGGTTCAGTTTTTTTTGTTTTTGTTTGTTTGTTTGTTTGTTTTTGTTACTTTTTTTTCAGCATAACAGTATTCATTATTTTTGCACCACACCCAGTGCTCCATGCGATCTGTGCCCTCTTCAACACCCACCACCTGGATCCCCCAACCTCCCACCCACTGCCCCTTCAAAACCCTCAGATTGTTTTTCAGAGTACATAGTCTCTCATGGCTCACCTCCCCTTCCAATTTCCCTCAACTCCCTTCTCCTCTTCATCTCCCCTGGTTCAGTATTGATAGTTTATAGGTCTCTAGGAATGCATCCATTTCTTCCAGATTGTCAAATTTGCTGGCATATAGTTGCTCATAATATGTTCTTATAATTGTTTGGATTTCTTTGGTGTTGGTTGAGATCTCTCCTCTTTCATTCATGATTTTATTTTTTGGGGTCCTTTCTTTATTTCTTTTTGATAAGTCTGGCCATGGCTTTATCAATCTTATTAATTGTTTCAAAGAAACAGCACCTAGTTTCATTGATTTGTTCTACTGTTCTTTTGGTTTCTATTTCATTGATTTCTTCTCTGATCTTTATGATTTTTCTTCTCCTTGTGGGTTTAGGCTCCTTTGTTGTTCTTTCTCCAGCATCTTTAGGTATAGGTTTATGTTGTATACTTGAGATATTTCTTGTTTCTTGAGAAAGGCTTGTATCACTATATGCTTTCCTCTCAGGACCACCTTTGCTGTATCCCAAAATTTTGAACTGTTGTGTTTTCATTTTCATTTCTTTCCATGAATTTTTCATTTCCTGGTTGACTCATTCATTCTTTAGTAGGATGTTCTTTAGCCTCTATGTATTTGAGCTCTTTCCAACTTTCCTCTTGTGATTGAGTTCTAGCTTCAGAGCATTGTGTTCTGAAAATATGCAGGGAATGACCCAATCTTTTGGTACCGGTTGATACCTGATTTGCGACCCAGGATGTGATCTATTCTGGAGAATGTTCCATATGCACTAGAGAAGAATGCATTATGTTGCTTTGGGATGGAATGTTCTGAATATATTTGTGATGTCCATCTGGTCCAGTGTGTTATTTAAAGCCTTTATTTCCTGTTAATCTTTTGCTTAGATGATCTGTTCATTTCCGTGAGCGGGGTGTTAAAATCCCCTACTATGATTGTATTATTGTTGATGTGTTTCTTTGATTTTGTTATTAATTGGTTTATATAAGTGTCTGCTCCCATGTTAGGGGCATAGATATTTAAAGCTGTTAGATTATCTTGTTGGACAGACCCTTTAAGTATGATATAATGTCCTTCCTCGTATCTTATTATAGTCTTTGGCTTAACATCTAATTTATCTGAAATAACGATTACCACCCCAGGTTTTTTTTGATATCTGTTAGCATGGTAAATTGTTTTCCATCCCCTCACTTTAAATATGGAGGTGACCTTGGGCCTAAAATGAGTTTCTTATAGACAACATATTGATCGGTCTTATTTTTTTTTATCCATTTTGATACCCTGTATCTTTTGATTGGGACATTTAGCCCATTTACATTCAAGGTAACTATTGAAAGATATGAATTTAGTTCCATTGTATTGCCTGTAAGATGACTGTTACTGTATATAGACTCTGTTCTTTTCTGGTCTATGTTACTTTTAGGCTCTCTCTTTGCCTAGAGGACCCTTTTCAATATTTCCTGTAGGGCTGGTTTGGTGTTTGCAATTTCTTCTAGTTTTTGTTCATCCTGAAAGCTTTTTATCTCTCCTATTTTCAATGACAGTCTTATTGGATATAGTATTCTTGGCTGCATATTTTTCTCATTTAGTGCTCTGAATATATCATGCCAGTCCTTTCTGGCCTGCCAGGTCTCTGTGGATAAGTCTGATATTAATCTAATATTTCTACCATTGTATGTAACAGACCTTTTGTCCTGAGCTACTTTCAGGATTTTCTCTCTTTCACTAAGTCTTGTAAGTTTTACTATTAGAAGACAGGGTATGGACCTATTTTTATTGATTTTGAGGGGGGTTCTCTGTGCCTCCTGGAATTTGATGCTTGTTCCCTTTACCATATTAGGGAAATTCTCTATTATAATTTATTCCAGTATACATTCTGCCCCCCTCTCTCTTTCTTCTTCTTCTGGAATCCCAATTATTCTGATATTGTTTCATCTTAGTATCACTTATCTTTCAAATTCTCCCCTCATGGTTCAGTTGTTGTTTGTCTCTCTTTTGCTCAGCTTCTTTTTTCTTCATCATTTGGTCTTCTATATCACTAATTCTCTCTTCTGCATCATTTATAATAGCAGTAAGATCCTCCATTTTTTATTGCACTGCATTAATAGCTTTTTAAAAATTTCAACTTGGTTAGATTTCAGTTCTTTTATTTCTCCACAAAGGGGTTCTCTAATATCTCCCATGCTTTTTTTTTTTTTTTTTAAGCCCAGCTAGCACCTTGATAATCATCATTCTGAACTCTAGTTCTGACATGTTACCAATGTCCTTATTGATTAGGTCCCTAGCCATTGGTACTGGCTTTTTTGTATGTGTGTGTGAGTTTTTCCACCTTGTCATTTTATCCGGATAAGAATATATGAATGAGGGGCACCTGGGTGGCTCAGTGGGTTAAGGCCTCTGCCTTCGGCTCAGGTTATGATCCCAGGGTCCTGGGATCGAGCCCCACATCGGGCTCTCTGCTCAGCGGGGAGCCTGCTTCCTCCTCTCTCTCTCTGCCTGCCTCTCTGCCTACTTGTGACCTCTGTCTGTCAAATAAATAAATAGAATCTTTGAAAAAAAGAAAAGAATATATGAATGAAAGAGTAAAATACTAGTAGGGTGGCAAAGACCCCAGAAAAATATATGCTAACCAAATCAGAAGAGACCCAAAACTGGAGGTAGAAGAAAAGGCGAAAAATAAAAAGATAAAAAATTTAAAAATATGTTGTGTGTGTGTGTTTGTGTACACATTATACTGGTGAATAGAACAGAGTCACCCACCTTATTTTGGTTTTATTCTGGTCTCTTAGAAGAAATTATGTCCCAAAATTTTAAAGAAATATATCTATATCTATATAGATATATATCTATATCTCTCTCTATATATAGAGAGATATAGATATAGATATATTTCTTTTTTAAAAATATATCTATATATATTTTAGATATATATTTATATATATAGATATATATTTAGATATATATTTTAGATATTATATATGGGTAAATACAATGAAGGGATGCAATATGACTGTGAAGATAAAAATTTAAAACAATTCTTAGGGGCGCCTGGGTGGCTCAGTGGGTTAAGCCACTGCCTTCGGCTCGGGTCATGATCTCAGGGTCCTGGGATCGAGTCCCGCATCGGGCTCTCTGCTCGGCAGGGAGCCTGCTCCCCTCTCTCTCTCTCTGCCTGCCTCTCCATCTACTCGTGATTTCTCTCTGTCAAATAAATAAATAAAATCTTTAAAATAAAAAAAAAAACAATTCTTAAAAAAAGGAATTGAGAAGTTATCCAGAAAAAGAAGAAAGAGGAGAGAATGTGATCAGGCTGGAGATAGATTTAGGGCATATTTTGATCTATTAGAAGAAACTATATCCCAAAATGTTAAAGAAAAAAAAAACTATATGTATACAAAAATTAAGGTCAAATATAATGAAGTGATAAAATATGACTATAACAATGAAAAATTTAAAAGATTTTTTTTAATGGTACTGTTAAGATAAAATAGTTTAAAGATGTTAAAAGAGGAGAGAGGAAAAGTTAAAAAATAGAATAAGAAAAAAATAAAAAATAAAAAAAAATTTTAGGACTAAAAGAGCATGGGGGGAAAAAGCCATTAATTCTATGTGTTGCATTCCCCTAGCTCTGGAGTTCCACAATTCTAATTGGTCAGTGAACTTGGTCTTGGCTGGATGTCCTTGCTGATCTTCTAGGGGAGGGGACTCTTGGAGTGAGTATCAAAGGTCTTTGTCTGAGGTGGAATTGCACCACCCTTGCCAGGGGCAGGCTAAACAATCTGCTCACTTTGGCTCTGGGAGCTTTTGTTCCCTGAATGCTTTCCATAGAGCTCTGGAGGATGGGAATGAAAATGGCAGCTTCCCAATCTCCCACTTGGAGAAGCCAAGAGTTCAGGGCCTCACTTCTCAGTGCACCCTCAGAGATAAGCAGTCACTTCCTCCCAACTCCCTGGTCTCCAGTCACACTCCATGCTCACCTGGCCTTCAGGGAGCATTTCTATATCTGGCACAGGGCCCTGTTTGGCATCTCCAAACCCAGCAGATTCCTGCTGTGTACTCCTGTGCCACTCCTCCTGGAGGAGGAAGGAGGAGGTCTTTCCAGATCTGCCCCTTGTAGGGGTCCCTGCTTCAAGAGCAGTGACCTGACTGTGCCTCAGATCAGGGTTTATGGTAACCCTGAGATGAAAGCCCCCACCTCAGCTCTGTGTCTGTAGCCATCTTCCCCACTCTAAATCTGGAAGCTCTGTCACACTTAGACACCCCAGTTTTTCTGTGACCCCACGGGACTTGAGACCACACTGTCCCCACAAGGGCTCCACCTTCACTTAGACTCTGGAGCAATGTCCCTCAGTGGAGCAAACTTCTAGAAGTTCTGACTTTGGTTTCCCCTGCTCCACTGCTTGCCAGGAGCTGACACCCCCTGCCGTGGTCTATCTCCTCATCACTTTGGATTCACTTCTCTGCACATCCTACCTTCTGGAAAGTGGTTGATTTTCTGTTCCTGTAGCTGCTGCTCTTTTCTTCTCTCTCCTATTGGGTTTTTAGGTGTTCAGAATGATTTGATAACTATCTAGCTGAACTCCTGGGACCTAGTGCTATTTCAGTTTCTACTCCTCCACCATCTTGCTTCCTCCACACATACTTGTTCTTTTATCTCATGTACACATTAGAGGTATAATACATATATTCAGAATACTCAGATGGAGATAATTAAAGAAATGGAAGGTTGTTGACTCAGAAAATTTAAACTACTTCTTAAAACCATAATTTCATAATGCATTGTTTCATAATTAAGAGTCCTATTATATTTTTGTAATTTCATGCACTATCATTTTGATTGGACTATGCACTCCCTGAGGGCAGAGCTTTCCACCTCCTTTTGAATTAAGTCTCCAGTATCCCACAGTGTCCTGCAAATTATAGATTTACAATACATCTTTTATATAAACACATAGAAATACTGAAAGGCTTTGAGATGGAAATGCACATATTTGCACATATTTGCTTTCCAAAATGCAGGGCTAGCACCTCTGAGTGGCACTTAGAAAGAAGGGGACTTGAATGCTTTGGGAGAGAATTAAACAAGTGAAGTGGGACAAGCATCTGATGGACCATTTAGTGGGATTCATGAGTGTCAGGGTTCTTGGCCATTCAAGAGCCCTCTTTAAAGATAAACTCTTCCTTTGAGGCCATGTGGATTGACTCTCTCACCACAGCAAGTGCCTGGCACTATATCAAAAGGAGATTTATTAAATTTAACAGACCAGAATATTATTACATAAAGAATACTGCCCCTGAGCTGCAATCAAATCACTCAGCCGTCTGTTGGTTTCTCTCATTTCCTGAGCACTTCATCGTTTCTCTGACTGCTAGTTAGTCAAACCCAATCTGCCTCTGGCCTCTGTGTTGGGCATAGCCACCTGCGGGTTTGGGCTTCTGATTTCCACTGGGCAGGATGATCAGAGGCTGCCAGTATCACTATAGTTATTGCTTGCTGGTTGTTGGGTATTTGTTTGCTGGTTATATTTTGGAATGAATTTCTGTTTGGAGCTCCAGTGAAAGTAAGAGCAGTCATCACATGACCCCTGCACTTCTCTCTCCCACTGGTTTGCTAGTATGAGAAATTTCTGCAGGTTTATGTACAACAACCTATATTTCAGGAGAGGGCTATGAAGCTGATGGCTGCCTATCTTGATTATGTCATGGTGCAAGCATGCCTAAGTCATTTCTTTGACCCAACTTGGCTCCATGTGTGGGCCAAGCACACTGAGATGCCTTCAGGTCAAAGCCCAAATGATGATTGATTTTTAGGTAGGTTTTAGACCCAAACTCTGATCAGAACTTGAGGAAGCGTTCATGCATGGATATACATGAAGTAACAACCTCACGTATTTTATGGGTCTTCTGTGAATTCGATTCCATTTACCTTCATCACCAAAAGTCATACTCCTGATTGTTTTAAAAACGTATTGCTCTTTCTGGACTAATCCAGAGCTATGTCGAGTGTGTCCCATGGCTAACAAACAACAACACCCATAAGATCCCAGACACCTTCTTACCCTTTCTCTGCTATGGCTTTTTTAAACTTGTATGAAATGTAAAAACGAATTAGAAAAAACTGTACAAAGACACATAAATATTTCAAAAACTGTTATTGATGGCAGCCCTCCCTTTGCTTCACTAGAACAAGACCAGTCATAAGGGGAAAATTCTGAAAAAGGAGTATAAAAATAAAATATGCCTACTTTCATCCAATGGAACGTGTATCAGTACACTCCCAGGATCAGCCACTCCTCACACAATGACCCCATCCCCCATGACAATGCATCAGACACATACAAAAAAAAAAAAAATGTGTAGGCTATCATCTAGTCTCATGTAAACTACAGCATTTTCTAACATGAAACATTTACCCATAAGCCTTAGAAAGAGGATTAATGAATCTAGGCTTTGGGTGTTTTTTTTCTTTCTTTCTTCTTCTTCTTCTTCTTTTTTTTTTTAATCTCTTCTCACCCAAGTATCTCCACTATTTTCCATCACATCTAAAATTCATAAATCAGAGAAGAGCCCACATTCAATAAACCCTAGGTTTCAAGTCGTAAAATAATAAAGGAAATTAAGATTACCAGTGTTAAATCAATAGACGCCAAGATGCAAAAATAATGTTAGCCCATAGAGTTACCTTCCCTCCTTCTGTCTTCTCCCATCTATTAAATCCGTTATAACTAGGGCTCTCTTCTGGCTGAACTATAACCGGAAGGATCCAGCAATTCTACAGACCCTATCAGATCACACCAGATCTGGAGATGATGCAGGTGGTTCTGCCCAGAATCATGGTGTCCCCCCTGAAGACTGATCTTCACTAGAATGGATGCTGAGAAAGACAGTAGTGCTACACAAAGATGGGACAGAACCTCTGGGCTCTCCAATGAGCAAGCGTCCAAAACTCAGAAGGAAGGTAGAGCCAAGCAAATTTGGGGAAATAGCCTAATTATGGGACATCGAAATTTCTTTGTACTTTCCAGCCCACCTCTCTGAACATTCCTTGTATTTTATTTATTGGCATAAGAAACCATTCTGATATTTACTCACATAAAACTATAGTAATATTCATTTTTTCTCACAAAACTACGTTTCTAAAAAGATTTTGTGTATTTGAGAGAGAGAGAGAGAGAGAGAGCACAAGCGAGAGCTTGAGAGAGCATAAGCAAGAGCAGAAGCAGATTCCCTGCAGAGCAGGGAGCTGCAAGCAGGGCTTGATCCAGGACCCTGGGACCAGGACCTGAGCTGAAGGCAGATGCTTAACTGACTGAGCCACCCAAACACCCCATGAAACTACAATATAAACAGGGATTTGCAGGGGCAGGATTCCACTGGGACTGAGACCTAGAAGAGGGGAGCCTCCTCCAGACTGGCTCTTCAAGTGGGGTCTCTAAGATAGTGGTTTCAGGGCCGGTGGCCTTTTAACATGGCAGCTCAGAGCTCTAAAGCCATATCACAAAAGAGAGAGACAGGTAGAAGATGTAGCCCCTTTCTCATCTAGACTTGGAAGTCACGCCGCGTGGCTTCAGCCCATCTATTTATTATAAAGAGTCACAAGGGCCAGCCCATACTCACAGGGAAAGGAATTACCCTTCATTTTTATGGGAGGGCCGTCAGAGAATTTGGAAGTGGGTTTTAAAATCATCACACCTTGAATCTTAATGTGTTAAGGTTCTGTGATTCATACTACTTCTGTGTATCTTTTGCCTGGTCTTTGAACAGAGCCTCACAACCTATTGTTCACTGTGTGATTTTTAATTGGTATACCTGCTGGCAACCATTGTATAGATGGGTTTGCTGTATTAGAAAATGTGTGTCCCTCTAGCAGTTGCGTGCAGGAATCCCACTAATAAGATAACAAGGAGGTCACAATACAGAGAAAAAAATCAAATAAATATTAAGAGAATATATACAGCTACAATTTAAGACATTCATTAATCGAAAACTTGAAAATGTAGGAAAATATATGTATAATGCATATTTAAATAATCCCAAGATGGGTATTTTATTTATTTTATTTTTTAAAGATTTTATTTATTTGACATAGAGAGAGAGAGAGATGGTGAGAGAGGGAACACAAGCAGTAGCAGAGGAAGAGGGAGAAGCAGACTGATGGAAGAGGGAGCAAGGAGCCTGATGAAGGACTCAATCCCAGGATTCTGGGATCATGACCTGAGCCGAAGGCAGACACTTAATGACTGAGCCACCCAGGCACCCCCCGCCCCCACCAAAATGGGTATTGTAGTAGAATAATCTGTTTTAGAACACTTACAAGAAGTAATCCTTAGGTGATGGCAGAATACCAAGCCCAATGGGATACACACAGAACACACTGAAAGACTGTTGTTAGTAGGCTGTTACCTTCCTGTCAAGATGCCATCATACATAATATACCAACTAATATTTGTTGAGTACTTTCTATAAGCCAGTCATTTGTACATAGGAAGAACTCAACAAATATTTTTCAAATAAAAGGAAACACAAGACAAAGCAAATAAAACAAATATTGCTGTCTTCTTTCGACGTTTCCAGAACTTCCATCACATTGGGTTGAAAGCCAAGTACTGAGCTCTGGGACCAGTTTTCTGTGGAAGATAGACAGCTCCCACAAGGAAATGTAAAAAAGGTCGAACAGAGGTATGTACAAAATTCCATACTAGACAGACATGGCAGGGAGACACCTGCCTGTGGTTTCCAGGGAAGACCATTTTATGAAGGACAAATGCAGCAGAGAGAGGACACAATTCCCCCTTTGTTTCAGAGTGTGCTGATTCTGGAAGACTCAGGATTAACCCACACAGTATGACCCAAGCCATTCATGAGTGAGCGGTCTTTAGGAGGAATGCTATCACCCTATATCCATGCCCAAATTGTCTGCTGGATGCCAGAAGAAAATATTCCAACTTTCATTTACGTTTCTCTTTTAAAAAATTAAAATATTTCATATGTTCATATATATAAATACATATGGTAATACATTAAGACATATTTAATTTTGATATAAATACATGCACCTATAGCACAATGCATGTTCATTGTTTTATGCTTACATGTATTTAATTTTTTTTTTCAGTGACAACTGAATTAAGCCATAATTGCATACCACCCACTGGTGTCTCACTCCAGTCTTAAATCAAGAACACAAAAATAAAAGCAACACTTCTCTGAGTTAGAATAAATGTTCAATTACTCTGAGTAGCTTTCAAATCAATAGTGAAGAGGCATCATTATTTCAAAAGCTATTAGTTCCTATAGATTAAATTATATCTAATATTTACTACCCCCAACCCCATTAAAATCCCAGCACATTTTATGCCATTCTCTCAGCTTTCTTAGGGGCTCCATTAGCACCACGAGAAACTTAACACTGTGAATTGGCAAGTAATTAAATGGAGCATATGATGAGATTCTGAAGCCCTGCTTCTATTTGGAGGAAACCCAAATGTCTTATCTGAGTCAAGTGTCCAGGGATTTCCATCCTCTGAAGACACAATTCTTAGTGCAAGGCAGACCACATTATACCGCTGATAGGGAAAATAACAGAAAATGTTCCTATCAAGAAGGACAAAGTGAAGTTCCCTGGCATAGCTAAGACTTCACAGCTGGGTAGAGCTTTGTCAATGTGTTTTCTTTCAAGACACTGCTTCTAAGCACTTGTAATGTGTCAGGCTCTGCAGAAAGTGAAGAAATAAGATGAATACCCTGTCCTGAGGGCCTCATATTCTAGTAGAACAGACGTATAAGCAAATACATTCATAATGCTGTCATAAACTTGTGAATGAATCAGTTCACAAGGTGCATAACTTTATTCCAATTATTCAAACTTGACCTACACATTTTCCCAAATTGTCCCACTGTGCCTATACATAAATGTCACTGGAGGATCACGGAAACTGTTTGTTAGGATTGCCTCAAATAATTCACCATTGGCTCTATAGTTTTTAATTGAAAAAAATCTATTTCAATTGAAAAGTGTACATAAAATTAGAGAGAATAATATGACACTAGTCCTAATCTACATCTCCAAGAATTAATCACTGTTAAAATCTAGTCATTGTCCATTTTTATGTTAAAGAAAAAGAAGTTTCATGAAAATGATACATTGTTATTAAAAAGTTTAAGTGCATAAGGGGAATGAAGATGATGAAATGTCACTGCATGTCTCCAAACTAGCCAGCAGCAGGGAGAGGTGCCCTCCTGGTTAGCACCTTCCAGTAAGTCTACACCAATATGGAGGCACATGTGCGGGTATGATGGAGTGCAGTGTTTTATAAGATGGGATTATTCTACTCCATACTACCTTGTTTCTGTCCCGTAGTTGCCTATTAATTCATGTTCCTTTCCTTGTCTTATTTTTGTTTCTAAATAACTTCATTGGTCTTTACTCCAGTTTATTTATGCCCTTGGGAATGGGATGTGGGAGCATTTTGTGATACATTTTCAGTTTTCTACTTCAGCTGTACTTTACCTGCTTTTCCTGGCTTTTATCTCTATGATCCCTCTCTCTCTTTCTCCCCCTCTCTCTCTTCATATACATACCATGTATGTCTTCTAGTTTAGGGGAATGGGTCTGGCTTCTTCTACTTGACGGCTTCTGGTTTCTCTTTAGCACATGTCATTCATTCTTTATTATCAACTGGACAGCTCTAATGACCTAAGAACTGTACTAAGTCCTGGCTTTGTTCTCCATGAGGAAGACAGAGAAAGGGCAAGAAACAGAAAAACAAACTTTTTAAAATGTACCTCTGAAGGAAGCAGATGAATGGTGGAGGAGAAAACTGAGTAGAGAATTCTCTCCAGTATTTTAGAGAAGATGGGCAGGTGATGCTTCCCTGCAGAGTGGATTTAACCCACAACTTAAAGAATGACAAGCCCAGCACTAGGATAGCACCTGGCATATAGTAGTTGCTTAATAAATATTTGTTGAATGAACTAATACATTAATATGAATGTTATAGAGAAGAACATTTAAGAAGAGGGGCACACAAGTGCCTAGTCCATTTTACTGGACTCAGATATTTTTTAATTCATTCCCCTTTCTAGTTTTGAAATCTCTCATAATTAAAATGATAATGATTAAGGCTCCTATTATTTTTTTAATATTTTATTTATTTATTTGACAGACAGAGATCACAAGTAGGCAGAGGGGCAGGCAGAGAGAAGCTGGCTCCCTGCTGAGCAGAGAGCCCAATGTGAGACTCAATCCCAGGAACCTGGAACCAGGACCTGAGCTGAAGGCAGAGACTTAACCCACTGAGTCACCCAGGCACCTTAAGATTCCTAGTATTTTTATAGCTATCATGTATCAACACAGTCGAAGACATACTTTATCTATCACTTTATAGCAGTATCTCAATTAATTATCACAAAATCATAAGGTAAAAATTTGTGTGTGGGAGGTGTTGTTCTTCTGCTTACGAAGGCTGTAGCTCAACATTTAAATTAGCTAAAGCTACCAAGCCATGGGACAGAAGTTGAAACTGAATACAGGCCCATCCTTCTGCAAATCAAATGATCATATTGGAAGTGTTCTTATGTGACCCAGGGTGGTCCACTCTAAATACCATGGAGTATAACAGGCATGAGTGACGTGTACACCCCTTCCAGATTGGGAAAGGTGTTCTGACAAAAGTTAGCAAGGTAGGGTAGGTTAAGGCCCCATTAGTGGGGCTGGGTATTCCTTGATTCAAATTCGGGTCCAGGCATCTGCTGGGCATATAGCCTTAGACAAATAACCCAAGTGACTTGGGTGTTAACACCTGCACCAGACAATAGCACATTAATTCTCACGAGGATTAAATGGTACAATGTTAGCACACCACTGAGCACTGTATGCCACAGAGGGTGGTGGTTCAAATGAAGCTGTCACATGAGCTGGAGCCAGGAGTTGTTGGCTTGCACGTGGAGAAGAGGTGACAGACAAGATGGGATTTAAAGGACCAATGGTAAAAATATTCCAGATAGACAGAATGCTCTGCACAAAGACGGGGTACAAACCCATTATCTGGAAACTGCATATTGACATTCAATTCTTCTACATTTCCTTACAGCAACGTGGGGACATGGGAACACTACTTCTGCAGAAATTCAGATAGTGTTCGCTAAACAGTGCTCATGATGTCAAGGACTAAAATGAAAACATGCCCAGAAAAGAAGAAAAAGGCTGTCCTCGAATCCCTGCTTAATTCATTTTCTAAACCAACTAGGCCTGGAAGGATTTATTTTTGGTCTTCTTTATTTTTTTTTTTCCCCTAAGTGCCAAAGTGTCTTTCTACATTTATTGTGCAGAGTGTAAGTCCTCCTAGGCAGGAAGTTTTCAAAATTATGATGTTCACTGAATGTTAAATGTTAATGATTGCATTCTTCCTTTTCCTAGTGCTTTGGAGTTCCAGCTGGGCCCAGAGCTCTAAGCATGAAGCTACCATACAGAAGCTGGGCTGGGAGGTATTTCCAGAAAGGAGTTCCAGCTGAAGTATTGGAAGTGTCTGTGAAGAAGCCTGGTGCTTTGCTATTTCCAGCTGAATTTAGCAGCCTTGAGAAATTAGAGATTTCATCAGCATTTTATTCCTCTGTGTTCACCAGCACCATGTGGTAAGAATGAAATTTAAATCTTGCCAGCTTTTATCTTTGTTAGAATCATTAACTCGTTTAGTTTGGGTGAAATTACTCAACAGAAAAGGGAGTATCTCTTGCACACAAGCCAGTGGGCATCATCACATTGACCAGTCCTCCTGGTGGTGCAATCTCTCATTTGCAATGAGAGATTGAAAGCACATGGAGGTGAAGTAGCTTACCTGACATCATACAGCTAAAAAGTTACCAGAGCCAAATGCTATCTTTCCGTATACATTAAAGATAATTTTCAAAACACGTCATCACAGATTGGCTCAGATTAGATCATTAAATGGGTGGTCTTTATTTATAACAAGTTCTATGCAACAGACACAGATAAATGTACTGATAGACAATAAACAACAGAAGCACATTTATTTTTTGTCCACATTATACCATCATACATAACATAATCTGAAGTAGCACACATTAACAATTGCATGCAGTTTTGAAGGAAAAGAACAGAATATAAAGGCTGCGATCTATTGTTTAAATAATGGTAGCTGGGGAGAGGAAATCAATTATTCAAAAACTCCAGAACATGGAAAATGACTAAAAAACATTAACTTTATTTGAGAGCATTCTGGTGTGCAGAGTAAAAACAGAAGCAAATTGCATTTTATCACTCATTAATTAATAAGAAATTGAGCATCGTTTTGCCAGGAAAGATGAATGTGTTTGGAGTTCCTACTTTATAACATTTGGTGGGGATTTGTACAAGATTATTATGCAATCCATCGTGGGCTGCTGGGAGCAGCAGTGATTCCCAGCACTTACAAATCACATGCATTACGTCAAACTGCAATATGATAGCCTCCCAATTGTACATCTGATTGGAGGAAGCTCTGATTGAAGGTGAAATAAATTTCTCCATCCTTGTTTCTAATGGTCACTTCTGGCTAATTTGCAGCCATCTCGCTCAACACAACCTCACCTCCCCCGGCAGGTCCTCCGATGTGTGCTATCACACTTGTCCTACATTGCTTCTGCACACATCCGCCAAGGAACTGCTTCGATTCAACCCTTCACCTGCTTTTCTGATTTCCCTCCTACCTTTTCTCAGTATGAGCCTGACATGGCTCCAAGTTTGATTAGTTTGTATTGGGGCCAAAATAAATAAATAACTCTCCTTCAAAAGTTTAAGCTTCTAATGATGGTGTTGGATGATAGTCACATGCCTGTAACCCAGTAGGTCCCACCAGACTGGGCATATATTTCACAGGACACTGCATGAAACTTATGCTCTCTTTGAACTTTTCCCAGGAATGACACCCATGGGTGTAATGTCAGTGAAGGTGAGCAGTGAGTAGGTGGATGTGGATATGAAGTCAGGCAGACAGGACTCTGACAAGAGGCCACATCGCATCCTAGAGGAGAAGGTGTCTTGGAGTAGAAAGCAAGCCTCCTGTCCTTTGGCTTGGCTGGTCACTTCACTCTCCCACTCAAGATCCTTGCACATCCCTTTCTGTAAGGGTAAACACCAAAATGCTCACACAACATGAAAGCTCTTGTACAGTTCTCACTTTCTTCTCCTATAACCCTATGTTCCCCTTTGGGTCTTTTTGCTCAGCCACAATGTCTCTCTTTAATTTCCTTCATGATGCAATGCATCCTGCTGCCCCAGGGTCTTTGCATAAGTTGCTGCAGCTCAGAGTGCCTGGTGAACTCCACTCCATCCAGTTTTTCAGGCTTCAAGAATCACCTGGTGGCTCAGTGCATTGGGCCTCTGCCTTCGGCTCGGGTTGTGATCTCAGGGTCCTGAGATCGAGCCCCACATTGGGCTCTCTGCTCAGCTGGGGGCCT
Source organism: Mustela lutreola (assembly GCF_030435805.1). NCBI lineage: Eukaryota > Metazoa > Chordata > Mammalia > Carnivora > Mustelidae > Mustela > Mustela lutreola. Next base: position 5,276,590 of record NC_081292.1, on the reverse strand, counting down.
GCTTCCCCTCCCCACTCTGCTGCCTCTCTGCCTACTTGTGATCTCTGTCAAATAAATAAATAGAATCTTAAAAAAAAAAAAAGAATCACCTGGAAAGTGACTCTTTTAGGGAAATTTTGCAGAACCAACAAGGTTCTGCCTCAACTTATGTTATCTTAGCACCCATATCTGTCTTTCATCATTAGTTGTAATTGTATATTGTCTGGATAACTGTTTGGTTACTGCTTTCCCCAGTACTGCAAGCTTTAGAAAGATAGTGTTTATGGGTTTTATTGTTGTTTTTTTTTTGTTTGTTTTTTTAGATTTTTAAAATTTATTTATTTGACAGAGAGACACAGTGAGAGAGGGAGCACAAGCAGGGGCAGAGGGAGAGGGAGAAGCAGGCTTCCCGCCAAGCAGGCAGCCAGTTGGGGAGCTCGATCCCAGTACACTGGAATCATGACCTGAACGGAAGGCAGACCGTCAATGACTGAGCCACTCAGGCACCCGTGTGTTTCTTTTAAACTTCACATTTTATTCATGGAACCTAGTATGAAAAAGACATCTTAAACATAAATAAATAAATAAATAAATAATCAAACAAGCAGTGGTGTCTGGGTGACTTGGTAGGCTAGGCACCTGCCTTCGGCTCAGGTCATGATCCTGGGGTCCTGGGATCAAGACCCGCATCAAAGCTCCCTGTTCAGTGGAGAGTCTACTTCTCCCTCTACTTTGGCCACCTCCCCACCTGCCCCCTCCACACTTGAATTCTCCCTCTCTCTCTCTCTCACCATCAAATAAATAATTTTTGTAAATAAAAGTATATCAATAAGTGAAATCAACCTTAAGTGGGGGATATTAGGAGTTATTGAGGATTCAGGTGAGCTGACACATAGAGAAACCCCTTGGAAAGATGCAAACTTCCAATCATAAGAACTTAAAGCAAGTTCTGGATCTTCTATTTAATTAATTTATTTTAAAGATCATGTATTTATTTATTTATTTATTTGAGAGAAAGTGAGAGCACAAGCAGAGGAAAGGGTCTGAGGGAGAGAGGGAAGCAGGCTCCCCACAGAGCAGGGAGTCCGATGTGGGGCTCGATCCCAGGACCCTGGGATCATGACCTAAGCTGAAAGTAGAAACCTAACGGACTGAGCCACCAGGCATCTCTGGTGCTTTCATTTAATATAAATAAGTGGATCCTCCTGTGCCATCATGTTAAAGTCTGTCTTAGAATGTTGTCAGGATCATTTAATAGCATCATGCTTTTCACACATAGGCATTTGATAAATAGATGTTGAATGCATAAGTAAATGAATGTATATGGAATTCTACTAAAAATATCTATAATATGGCTAAGAGGTGAAGGCCAGGGATATACGGATGACATCAGGGGAACATGGTAGAGGAAGAGACCAAGAAAAAATGCAGAGGAAAGAAGAAACAGCATCAACACAGAAAACAATGCAGTGTTTCCTGTATTCCTTTATATTAGAGCATCTGAGACTTTTCTGGCAGACTTCAGAACCCAAGGATCTCAGCAAAGAACTTAAGATATAGGTTACTGGAAGGTCTGTCAACCCCGAAATCCCCATGGAAAGAAAGAAAAGTCTCCAGGCTTCCTCTTAGAAATCTCACTTGTAATTTCAACATGACCTGGGGAATCTGTATTATTGACCTTGATGAGGGGCCACACTGGGAAATACCTGTTTGGAAGGCGATTGCTCTGGGGTAGTACTCACCCACGCATCCACCTAGTTGAGAGAAATGTGGGCAGCATGTGTCCATGTGGTGTCCTTGTGGAGAGATTGATTTGAAAGTCCTCGAGCTCTCCAAATGTGAAGCAGAGTCCAAACATCTGCATTGCATGCCCAATTCTACAAGACTGAATGCTCATTGTTCAGTTATGTAATTATTCTGAACACCTATTACTTAGACAGGGGCACAAAGCAGTAATACCTATTTCTCAGCACTGTTTTAAACACTAACTAAATTAACCCCCAACGGTCATCCGGGACACTGTCTATTACCACATGATAGATTCTCTTTGAGTGGCATCAAAGAAAGAGAGAAGAAATGACAGGAGAAGAAAAGTGAAGATGAGGGAAAAGAGAAGTATTTGCTTTTATGCAAATTCAGTATAATTTCATTATAATTCAATAAACTTATTTTTTTTTCTTTTAGAAATTAAGTAATGGTGAAGGTAGTATAATTTAACTAGGTGTCAATGAATGATTTTAGCTATACATTTATTTATATATTCAAGCTCCATGCCAGGCCACAGATGCCTATCGATTTTCCTCTTCTGAAATAGATGGTTTTGTTTAGCTCTGAAAAAGTGAACAGTTTTCCTGACACCAACTGCTTGTTTAATAGTTTTGGAATAATCTATATTTCATTAAGATGATGACTTATTACGCCCAACCTTCTGCTGCCTTGCAAACTATTGATTTAAGGCAGTTTAGCACTTGTATAGCATCTAATAAATTGGTCCCAATCGGCTGTGCTGGGTTATATACTCATCCCTCACTGTATAACACTGGCCTGGCATATTTTAGAAGACGTCTATAGATTTGTTTTCTCGACAAGATCCTTCCCCTTCAAATCCTTCCACTGAAATAGTCACTGCTTTTTTTTTTATAATTCACATAAAACTTTTAGATAAGTGGAGGGCACCACAATCAATATTCATAGTGTGATTTATTGGAGGAGGAAATATTCCACTAAATCCTCCTTGTAAATCCAGTGTGCAAAGTGGTTAGCACAGTAATCCATCTCCTGGATATTCTAAACGGGGCACGAATGGCCTTGGAAGGTAGAGTGGCTGTGAATCACCTGCCCATGGTCCTGGAAGTTAGCGGCTTCATTAGCTCACATGCTTCACACTCAGCTCTGCCTTCCACCCCGCACCCCTCCCACCAGCCCATAGTGCATTCATCGTGACTCTGCTGCTCCTCTTCTCCAAACTCTCACCACCTGCACTGTGGAGCATTCCTGTTCTCTTTCTTACGGGGTCATCGTCCTCCTGCAAATCACGGAGGATAGGAACTGGAATTTTGAAGGGATTTTCTATTTCCTAATATTTCCTCTGTAGGATCAGTTTTTCACTGACGATTTTTCTCTCTTCTTCAAGAATGTGGTAGGCACCTCGGTAGCTCACATGACTTTCCTCCTAAGTTCTCTAGAATCGTGGCATTTGCAAAGTTGTAGATTGTAGGCACGTAGCAAAAGGTATGCTAACTACATTAAGCAGTCTCAGGTGATGTCACAGATGTGAAATTTGAATGAGGTCTGGTCTCTTAAAAATGATTAGGAAAGACTTGGGCAGGAAAGTGAGTATTCCAATAATGCATACTTAACTATTGGGACAATAATATGGCACAGTGATTTCCAAGAACTGATTAGTTCAGTGCAGTTAGAACTTAGGAAGCACAAATATCAATGATAGGAGACAAGTGCAGAAAAAGGCAGTAAGGAAAATCCCAGAGCTACGTACTCAATATCCATGTGTTCAGTGAATGAGTGCATGAACTAACTAATCATTCAACCAAACAATAAATCAATGAATAAACACTTTCTCTTCTGCCATTCTCATGGGTACATTCTCCTTTATAGACATGGTGTCTTTTGTTTTGTTTTTACTAATCAATACCTCATTTTTATTCTTACCATAGCATTTTAAGAAGAAGTCAGAATAATTGTCTTGCCCCTTCAGTTTGCCGACCTTTTTAGGACACAGAATCAAAGTTCTTCTCTATTTCTTTTAAACCATCTGATAGCATTTATGTTCTTGAAGGTGATAATAATGGGGTTAGAAATACTGTTACACTTATTTCCAAGCCTCTATACTTTATATTTGATAAATAGAGACAGTGCATCAAGCTGGACCTTTGCATGCAATTAATCCAAGAATCCATCTGTTTGCATGGAGGCAGTAACAACACTATGGTGAAAGCCAGATGGGCCAGTTCATCCTAACACTCAAAAGCAGGAGCATCTTAGAAGCCTAACACAGAGGGTCCCCGCCTTTTCACCCCAGATAGCGGAGAGCACAGTTCCCACAAGAAGGCTCTGCAATTGAGGACTCCCACTCTGAAGCCATTTACCAGGAAGAAAAAAAAAATTATAAAGAAAATACAATACCTAACATTTTTGCTCTCTTTTATATCGATATTTTATGGGAGAAGATGTAAGGGAAGAAGTCCTATGACAGAGAAACTATTCATTTCAAGAAACTTTTCAAAATGAACTCTAACAGAAAAAAGAACATTTTGGGAATACCGGAATCTTTCTTTTGGATTAACATCCCCAGTTGCAATGTCTAAGGAGAATTTGTGGAATAACATTAATCACCACAACTTTACTGCAAACACTTTGTCAGTCCGTATGACATGTTGAAGAAGCTTCCCGGAACATGTCTGTGTAGATCCCTAACTTGTTGCTTTGCCAGCCACACCCTGGCTCTGTCACCACCATGAGGATGAGGAAAGAAGGGGCACTAAAGCTGACACCAGATCTTTCAATCCTCAACTCACTTCTTATTTCACTAATTGCACCAGGTTGCTGCTGTAGCTTAAGTGACTTACTGGACTGTTAGCATGGACCCAGGGGCATCTCCTGGTTGGTTTTGCATCCTCCATAATTTTAGTATCTTAGTTACTTCCACTCAGATGCTTGCACGTTGTCACACAACCTAACATTATGTCTAGTGTCAGTATTCAGAACTCACCACAACAGATCTTCTTTGAAGTTTGTATGTTAGAAATAAATACGGGTATATCAGGACACTAACGCTGGTGTTCATTTGAACAAAATACATTCCTAAGGGACTAAACCTAAGATTCATGTAAGAGAAAATACCCATCTGTTCTGAAGTGATTGAAATCAGTAACAGTGTATTGACAAAAAAAAGAAAGAAAGAAAGAAAGAAAAAAGAAAAAAGAAAAAAATCACAAATTCAGGGTGCCTCTGTGCCTCAATTGGTTAAGCATCTGACTCTTGATTTTGGCTCAGGTCGTGATCTCAGGGTACCGGGATCGAGCCCTGCATCAGTCTCTGTTGTGCTTATCCCTCCCCCTCTGCTCCTCCCTTTGTTCCTGCTCTCCCTTTCTCAAATAAATAATTAAAAAATCACAAATTCATTATCAGATATAATGTTGAACTTCACTTCCTTAGCCATTACAGGGATTTCTTTTTTAAGATTTTATTTATTTATTTGACAGACAGATCGCAAGTAGGCAGAGAGGCAGGCAGAGAGAGGAAGGGAAGCAGGTTCCCTGCTGAGCAGAGAGCCTGATGCAGGGCTTGATCCCAGGACACTGAGATCATGACCTGAGCCGAAGGCAGAGGCTTTAATCCACTAAGCCACCCAGGCGCCCCTATTACAGGGATTTTTAAAGAAACTTTCCTTTGTCCTTAAATACCGGTTGTTCTTTTTTTTTTTTTTTAATAATTGATGTTTACACATCCTCTGTAAATTTTTGCCTGCAGAATTGCTTGTGTATTGAATACACACACACACACACACACACACGTGACTAATGTGTGTATATCAGTCACATAATTAATAGCACCTAGGTGCCAGGCACCATTCTAAACACATCACAAATATTAAATTATTTAACCATTTGGCATAAAATTTATGAGAAAGCTATACTATGTGCCCATTCTACAGATGAGGAAACTCCATCATAGATAGCTTAAGTCATTTACCTAAGGTAAAACAGTAAGTGGGAGAGTTAGAATTCTGGTTTTAACTCCTGATTCATAACCATGGTAATCAAACAATAACTGGTAAAAATAATAATTATTATTAAATTAATTTTCACACACTATGCCATTTGTTCTATTATAAGCCAGTTATCCATTTTAAAAACAATATCAAAGTTCTCTTAAAAGAGAACTTAGGTCAGTGTAATTTATTTTTATTTATTCCTTATGATGAAATTTAAAGTATTATATAGTACAGCACCTAAGACTGTCTTCTTAGAAGAGTGCCTCTCTATAACTCCAGGAAGAGTCCCAAGATAAAGGAGCTGAGTTAAGTTCCAGAGACTGGTCTCAAGGTCTTGACCTTCTTTCAACCACAGAATCTCTCCTTTTTATCTGCTTTGTGACTTAGGATTTTAATTGTCACAAAATCAAAGTCCTCTAGTAATTTAAAAGCATTTTTGAAAAGCACTATTTTAATCTCTTCTTTTCTAAGATTAATGTTATCAGCCTGTTCTGTTCCTCTTGAGAGATAGTTTCCAAACACACTCCACTCTATTAACCTTTCTCAGCCTGTAATCCAGCCTGTCAATATCCTACTGTAAATGGAGATTTCCCACTTATCAGCCTGCACATTTTGTGTGGCAGGGTGGCAGGGATTAGGAGAACTTCCCAATGTTTGACTAAAAATTCACCTAAAATAGGAAAAAGAAGGAAACTCAACCACTATTTTACACCTTATGCAAAAATAAATTCAAAATAGATTGACAATTGGAATATAAGACCTGAAATCATAAAACTCCTAGGAGAAAACATAGGCAGTAATCTCCTTGACATGAGGCTTAGAAGTATTTTTTTGGACCAGTCACCTCTGATAAAGGCAACAAAAACTAAAATAAACAAATTGGATTATATTAAATTAAAAATCTTTTTTTCACAGTGAAGGAGGCAATCAACAAAACAAAAAGAAAGCCTAAAAAATGGGAGAAGATATTTGCAAATCATATATCAGACAATGGTATAATATCTGACATATATAAAGAACGTACACAACTTAATATCAAAACAATAAGCAACCTGATTTTTTAAATCGGCAGAGAAGACCTTGGAGAGGATGGCAGAGTAGGAGGTCTAAGCTCACCCAAGTTCCCCTCATCCTATGGATACAACTAGATAACAGCCACATCAGCATAAATAACCCAGAAAATGACCCAAAGACTAGAAGAACAAACTCTCCAGGGCAAAATGTAGAGACAAATTCACAAATTCACATAAAAGAGGGTAGGAAGGGTGTAGATGCAATTGGGAACTACCATGTCCTATCCATGGGAGGGAGGGATGCTACAGGTGCAGAGAGGGGAGAGAAACAGATGCCATCCAAGGCATTCTAGGCACAAGGGAATCTGCGTAAGGAAGACAGATCCCCATAACATTTGGGTTTGAAAACCAGAGGGGTCTAATTTCATGAATTCTCACAGTTAATGGGTCTTACCACCTGGAACTTTAAAAATCAGGTGCTCAGCTCTGGGAGAATTGGAAGGTGATGGGAAACCAAGGACCACCCTTAAAGAGAACAAAACAAATAGCCCTGCTGAGATACAGCAGAGAAGTAATAGTTGAAAAACACCTGAGGTATATGGAAAGGAGATACATTTAAATATCTCAGAGCCTGCACTAGAGGGACAGAGATCTTTGGGGGAAATTCTCTAAGAAAAAAAAAAAAAGGCTGGTAGTTACCATTTCTACTCCCCTTCCCTTCAGCTTAACTACATGGACACCAGTGGGAACCAGCAAAATGTCAACACTCATCACCTAACTTGGTAATAGCATGCCTTCATGTTCTCCTGAGGAGTTATCCCCTAGAACCAGACCTTGGATCTGTGTCTCCTCCCAGAGCAGATCCACATGAACCTTACTGACACTGCATATCCTGCCCCTATGTTCTCCTGTAGACTTACCCTTCCCATATGTCTTTGTTTGGAGCCCATACAAAGCTGTGGTACAAGCTTTGGCAGCAGTCTGACTAGGGTCCCAGCAGTTGACTAGGGGAAAAAAATCTGGCCTTTCTGCAGGCCCCATCTATCAAAGCTTCTCAGGAGACAACATAGGGAAATCATCCTACTGTTTGGTGCTAGTGCATCACTGGCAAATGTCTGGTCTGATTAAACTGAAGCCCAGGGTGGCCCCAGGCTGGACCACTAAACAACAGAAGGACAAAAACCCTACCCATGACAGGCAAGAAGAGACATTGCAGATGACTGGATTAAAACAAAAGCATCCTAGTCACAACCACAGGGTACACACAACCTACATAGAAGACACTGCTGAAGCACCAAGTTCTAGCAAAAAGGGGACATTGCAGTGTACAGTACTATAGTACCTCTTCTTCATAAGGCTACTGCTTTCAAGAGCCAGAGACATAGTTTACTTTCTTAACAAAGAGCAAAACACAGAGTTAGACAAAATGTGACAGAGGAATAGATCCCAAATTAAAGAATAGGAGAAAATCATGACAACAGAGATAAAAGCACAAGTAATATACTTGATGGAGAATTTAAAATAATGGTCATAAAAGTACTTATTGGTGTTGAGAAGAGTGGAGGACCTCAGTGAAACCTTCAACAAAGTGATAACATAAAAAAGAACCAATCAGAGATGAAGCATTCGATAACTGAAATTAGATGGAATTAATAGTAGACTAGAGGAAACAGAGGAATGCATCATTGACCTGGAGGACAATTAATGGAAAGCAATCAAGTTGAACAGGGGAAAAAATAGTAAATGAAAACAGACTTAGAGAACTCAGTGACACCATCAAGCATAATAACATTCACCTTACAGGGATCACAGAAGGAATAGAGAGAGAGAGAAAGGAGCAGAAAATTTATTTGAAGAAATAATAGCTGAAAACTTCCTGGATTTGGGGAAGGAAACATAAATTCAGATCCAGGAGGCAGAAAGCCCCTGACAAAATCAACCCAAGGTGGTCCACACCATGACACATAGTAATAAAATGAAAAAAAAAATGGTGATAAAGAGAAAATTTTAAGAGCAGCAAAATAAAAAGAAACAGTTACATCCAAGGGAAACCCCACAAAGCTATAAGTAGATTTTTCAGCAGACTCTTTGCAGGCCAGAAGAAAGTGGCATGATATATTCAAAGTGCTGGAAAAAAAAAATCCTGCAACCAAGAATACTGCATCCAGCAATGTTATCATTTAGGATAGAAGGGGAGACAAAAAAAATTTCTCAAACAAAAGTTAAAGACATTCATGACCACTAAGCCATCCCTACATGTTGTATTAAAAAGGACTTTTTGAGTGGAAAGCAAGACCATAAGGAGTAAGAATAGTAGAAAGCAAAAAAGCAGTAAATTAAGTGCATCTGTAAAAATAAGCTAAAGGATGTGCAAAATAAAAGGATTTAAAGTATGATAGCCTATTCCTAAAACATGGAAGACAGAGGAGTAAAGAATGGGTTCAAATTTAAGTGACCATCAACTTAATATAGACCGTAATAGGCATAAGACATTATATATAAACCTAATGGTAACCACAAATCAAAAGCCAGTTATAGGGCACCTGGGTGGCTCAGTTGGTTAAGCATCCAACTCTTGATTTCATCTCAGGTCATGATGTCAGGGTTGTGAGATTTAGTTGTACATTGGGTTCCAGGCTGGGTATTCAGCCAGCTTAAAATTCTTTCTCCACAAAAGACAATTATCAATATGATCTCATTGATATGAGGAATTTGAGAAACAAGACAGAGGATCATAGGGGAAGGGATGGAAAATTTAATCAAGACAAAACAAGAAAGGGAGACAAACTGTAAGAGATTCTTAATCTCAGGAGACAAAATGGAGTTTGCTGGAGAGAGGGGCTGGCTCAGTGGTGGACATTGGGGAGGGTATGTGCTATGGTGAGTGCTGAGAATTGTGTGTAAGGCTGATGAATCACAGACCTATACCTTTGAAACAAATAATATATTATATGTTTTAAAAAAAAGATTCTCTGCCTCCCCCCTTCTCAAATAAACAAAAATAGGCAGATAATTTGAATAAACATTTTTCCAAAGAAAACACACAAATGAGTAATAGGCACATGAAAAGATGCTCAGCATCACTAATCATCAGAGAAATGCAAATCGAGACTACAATGAGATGTTACCTTACATCTGTCAAGTTAACTATTCTCAAAAAGACAGAAATAACAGTTGGTGGGGATGAGGGGGAAAGTGTACTGTTGTGTACTATTGGTAGTGGGAATGCAAACTGGTACAGCCAGTTCAAACAATTAGAAATAAAACTACTGTATAGTCCAGAAATTCCACTTCTGGGTATTTATCTAAAGAAAATGAAAACATAAATTCAAGTAGATATGGACATTCCTATGTTCACTCCAGAATTTTTTTCACAATAACCAGAATACTGAAGCAACTTATGTGTCCATCAATACATTAATGGATATAGAAGACTCATGAATGCAGTATTATCAGCCATAAAAATAATGAAATCTTACCATTCGCAACAATATGAATAGACCTAGAGGTATTATACTAAGTGAAATAAGTCAGACAAACCAATTAAGACAAATACTGTATGATTTAACTTATATGTGGAATCTAAAAACAAAAGAAAACAAATGAACAAACAAAACAGAAACACTCAAAGTTATGGAGAACAAACTGTTGGTTACCAGAGGGTTGCAGAAGGGTTGAGGAGCAGGTGAAACAGGTAAAGGGGTTAAAGAGATACAAACTTCCAGTTATAAAATATATATGTCATGGTGATATGTATATAGTATAAGATATATAGTCAATAATATTGAAATAACTTTATATGGTGACAGATGGTAAATAGACTTATCATGCAGATAATTTCATAATGTAAAAATATGAAATCATTCTGATGTACAACTGAAACTAATAAATATGGCATGTCAATTATGCTTTAATAAAAAAATCAACTAAAACTATTTATTTTCCTTTTTTAAAAATTTTTAATTAATTTTTTATTTTTTATAAACATATATTTTTATCCCCAGGGGTACAGGTCTGTGAATCACCAGGTTTACACACTTCACAGCACTCACCAAAGCACATACCCTCCCCAATGTCCATAATCCCACCCCCTTCTCCCAAACCCCCTCCCCCCAGCAACCCTCAGTTTGTTTTGTGAGATTAAGAGTCACTTATGGTTTGTCTCCCTCCCAATCCCATCTTGTTTCATTTATTCTTCTCCTACCCACTTAAGCCCCCATGTTGCATCACCACTTCCTCTTTATTTTCCTTTTTTAATATTTATGTTTCTAATCCATTTTTTAGCTTTGCATCCGCACATAAGATCACTGGAGATATTCTTAAATATCGAGATAAAATTGAGAAGCACACAATGACCTCAGCATTATCCTTGAGCTAACAATGCAGTGATACTTCCCAAATGAGCCTATTAGATTCACCGTAGCCATAGCAAAGTCATGAACAATGAGAAACAAGACTGTCAAAATTTTATAAAGGAAATGGATCATTCAAATTACCTGAAACACAGGATTCATGGGAGGGCTTTTTAGGATTAACATGAGGATCCATAATATTTGTAACCTGTAATGAAATGGAAGTAAAATAAGTATAAGAGTTGAAATCCTGAATTTTTGAGAGGATTTAAAAAATATATTTTTACTGTTTTTTTTCCAATAGTTGTCTAAATAGCTATATTCCCCACTGTTGTGGGTTTGCGTTACTGCTTAGTGTCCTTTCCCTCCAGCCTGCAACACTCCCTCTAGCATTCCTTGTAGGGCAGATCTGATAACAACTAAATCTCACTTTTTCTCTGAGAATGTCTGAATATCTCCTGTTTTTAAGATTGTTTTGCCAGACACAGAATTCTTTGGTTGTCGGTAATTTTTCTTCCAGTGATTTGAGAAAGCACTCCATTCCCTTCTTGCCTCCATGGTTTCTGATGAGAAACTGTTTGTTCATCTTTTGAAGATTCCGTGTTCCTTATGAGTGGCTTCTTTCTTGCTGTTTTCAGGGTCTTTGTCTTCACATTCAACAATTTAATTATGATGTGCTTTGGTGTGGATCTCTTTAAATTTATCCTACTTGGAATTTGTTCAGCTTATTGCATAAGTAGACTAATGTTTCCATTAATTTAGGAAAGATTTAGCTATTATTTCTCCTTCTTCTTTTTCTTTTCCCTAATCCCTTCTGTCTCTTCTTTTAGAACTTGCTTGTGTGGTGGCACTTGATGGTATCCTACACACTTTTAGGCTGTTTACTTTTCTTCACTTCACAATGGGCTGTTGAAAGCACTATGACAGGGTGTGCATTACCCACTGGGTACAGTTCTCGGACACTTCCTCTTATTTTCTTATGTCCCCCAGGCAGTTTTTACCTTTGATCAGTCACCACCATTTGTAGGAATGATAGACTTACTGGTTACCAGTTGGTATTCCTGCTCAGTCTTGGTCTGATTTTGCTACTGAAAGGAGAATTCACCAACAGAGGTTTGAAAGGTCTAACTTTGTCAGATATCATTGCCCAATATGCTCTCTGGTATTGGAGAGATAAAATCCTTCTATTCTCAGTGGGGTTGGAGGGCACCCAATTTGCAGTGTCAAAAAGACCCTAAGTTTGGAATGCAAATTGGTGTAGTCACTCTGTAAAACAGTATAGAAGTTCTTCAAAAAGTTAGAAATAAAACAAACCTATGATCCAACAATTGAAGTACTGCATACTTACCAAGGATGAAAAAATACACATCTGTAGGAGCACATGAATCCCAGTGTTTATAGTGGCAATCCACAAGGGCCAAACTATGGAAAGAGCTCAAATGTTCATCAAGTGATGAATGAATAAAGAAGATGTGGTGTATATATACAATGGAATATTACTCAGCCATCAAAAGTATTAAATCATTCCATTTACAATGATGTGGATAGAGCTAGAGTGTATTATGCTAAGTGAAGTAAGTCAGTCAGAGAAAGACAAACACTATATGATTTCACTCATGTGTGGAATTTAGAAAATAAAACAGATGAGTGTGTGGAAAGGGGAAAAAAAGAGGAGAGGAAGACAAACCATAAGAGACCCTTAATGATAGAGAACAAACTGCGGATGGATGGAGGGAGGTGGGTGGCTGATGGGAGAGAAGAGTCATGGGCATTAAGGAGAGCACTTGTGATAAGCACTGCGTGTTGTGTGTAAGTGATAAATAATGAAATTCTGCTCCTGAAACCAATATTACACTATATGCTAACAAACTAGAATTTAAGTACAAATTTGCAGGTGGCACAGGTCTGAGCTGCTGCTCAGGTTTTAAGGCCTTCAACACGCTTACCATGTCTATCTTTTCTAGTGGGATCCCCACAGCAATGGGATCAAACTGCATTTTCTTCCAGCTGCTTTTACCACACCTCACACAGCAAATTGGAATACCCTTTTGGGTTTTCAAACTCCCTCTCTCTCTCTCTGGTCTTCCCCATGGCCCATACCTCGGATTTGTCAGTTTCTTCAGATCACCAGTGGCTTGCCCAACATCATAAATGTCTTGCCTCACACTGGACGCAGCATGAATATCCATGTTCCATACTCGGTACTGGGGGCAGACTGGAGCATCTTAGTTTTTGTTCCTGAAGGGAATGTAGCTCAATCAGGGACCTCGATGGTAAGGGCATAGATGGCCTGTCTCATTCTCAATTTACCAAGGATTTATTGTACCTCCTCTATAGATTTCCAGGATTCCATGAGCCCAGGGAGGTTCCCCTCATTGGCCCCAGCATCCCCACAGGCTAGCATAATCCACTCAAGAAGAGAGTGGATTATTGAACCTCTGAGCTCCATGCAGGCACTGCAGGAAGGCAGGATGTGCGGTGACATGCTCATTTTCTCTGCCTCTAAAAGGTCATGAAAAGGCCATCACCCTTATCCCATTGATGTGCCAACCATGCCCAGATACTTGCCCAGATATTTGCTAGCTTAATCAATTAGCTCAGCAGGTGTAAATTCTATCTTTAGAAACATTTCTCTGCTGGCTGAGGTTTTTGTTCTTCTGCTTTTGTTTTCTTTTGTATTAGAGGTTCTAGGGCATAGGAGTTTCCCTGGCTTCACTCTCCAACACCAGTATACCCTTCTTGTCTCTCACTTTCCCCAGGATTTCCATGCCTTAGCATTGCAATTGGACTCTGTCACAGTATCTGGGCCATAATCCAGGAAGCTTTCACTCTCCTGGCTTTGCCCAAGGGTAGCCAGTGTTCCCACCTGCCTGTCCTACTCTCCTGCCTGGTCTGCCAGTCCTGGAGCCAGCAGAGCAGTGGCTCTTCCTGCACATGCCCACCAGCCCCAGCTTCTGCTTGGGTGCCAGTGGCCTACATGCCTACCCTTCAGGCAGCATCCCTACAGTGCCCAACCTCTACCTCCCCACACCCTACCTCCACCCATTCTCACCCTATGCCCCATACTCCTGCTCTTCAGCTTATAAGGCCAAGGGCCTCTGTGGCATGTTCCATGTCCCCAAGCACTCTTCTCACAGAGCTGGTGGCCAAGCTGTGGTCCCCAGGATGCCACTGTCCCAGGGCCCAGGTTCCATCTAACTGGCTGACTGCCCCATTGTTGGCCCCAGCATCCTTGGTAGTTTCCCAGGAAATCCCAACCAGCTGGTGCTGTGCAGGGGAGGACAGAGAATGAGGAAAGAAGGCGGAGACACTCCAGGATGGACAGCAGGTTGGAGGATCATGGGATTTACTCAGGAAATTCGTCTTGGCCATAGGACCAGGAATCTTCCACCTGCCTCAGGATCATCAGGTTTACAGAGAGGCCTCAGCAGGTCTGATCACTTCAATTTGGCTTTCTTAAGGCTGCACCATTGGAAATGGCCCCCACTGTGGTGCATGTTCCAAGGACAGGGGAGCTTCCCATCGCCAGCACCAACTCTGTAGTCAACCTGAGGCCTCTCTTTGACCTTCTCCAACAGCTCAGCCTTCTGGTTCAGCTACTACAGAACCTCCAGACCATTAGGAGGTGACAGTCTCAGGTCTTCTCAGGTCTTTCCTGAGCATGAGCTGGTTTCCTAGATTTCTGGGATGGGGTAGAGTTTTTCAAAGCCCTTACTGATATCTAATCCTCTAACCTTTTTTCCCAAATGTTTTGGTTCCATTTTTGCACCAGCTGTGATTTGTCTGCCAGGCAATGGCAGCCAGGAAAATGCCTTTGTATTCTGAAAATGCCCCTTCCCATTCCCCAGGACCTTTAGCAGGAGACTAATTTCAAGTTAGTCAAAGCAACAATAATCCATTGGAGCCAGTCTAACAAGGAGCTGCCAGACCAGTGAGAACAAATGATAAACTGCAATTCTTTGTGAGTGAGGCTCATTGTCCTCCCTAGAGTACAGGGAATTCAGGCTGATAGTTTCCTGGCTGTTGTGAATTTGATTGTGCTGAAGCATGTGAAGATGCCACAAAACTCACTGTTCTTACTAAGAACAAGCCTTTTTGATGTTGTGGAACACAGGCTCCTTGGGGGGCTGCAAGCTTTTGATTAATTTCCAAAATACAAAAAAATAATTAAATAAAATAAAAACAAAAGTGAATTCTGACTGTTTTCCCCCTTATTTTGTCATTGCTTTTATGCAAGGGAATGATGTGAAGCTCCTCATGTCACCATGTTCACTGGCCTCTAGGTGCCATGTCTTGGCAAAGAGCCATAAAAGAGAAGGTAACTCACACCATAAGCATGGTTTACAGGATAGGGACCTTCTGTTCCCTCAGGCAGCACTAAACTGGCTGTGCCAACGATCTTCTTTCTTGTGTCAATTAATGAATTTTACTCCATGCCTTTAAAGGTCTAATGTAATCCCCCCCTTATAAAAATAATAGACACTCATTACAGAAAATCTGCAAGATGTACACATTTGGAAGAAATAAAACATTTATGCTGAATAATTAACTATTATCCCTAGTTAAGCACCATTCTTTCTGTAGTTCTGTCTACATGATCATGGAAGTCTCTAGATCTAACTTGGTACACTGCATATCTTCAGTTTATCTTTAAGTCTGTGATGCATTTGAGTTAATTCATAGATAAGGTGCAAGGTCATGGTCTGTTTTCTTTTTCTTTCCCTTTATATATGGATGTCTGATTGGTCTAGTGTCTTTGCTGAAAAACCTATCCTTTCTCCATTGAGTTGCTTTTGTGCCTTTGTTAAATTTTGGTGGGCTATATTGAGCTGTATCATTGCTAAAATTCAGTGGGTCTACTTCTGAGTTCTATGTTTTGCTTTTGATCTATGCATCCTTTCTTTCACCAATACTACATTGTCTCAAATACTGTTAATTTGTAATAATAATTGAGAGGATGATGTGAGATTTTAAACTTTGGATTAATATTGCCAAAATTTTGTTGAGATCTTTTTATTTATGTCTATGAGAGATATTGGTCTATAGTGTCCTTCCATTGTAAAGTCTTTATGTTCTTGTAGTACTTGGTATTTAGGTAATTATAGTCACATATAATGAATTAAGAATGAGGTGCCTAGGTGACTCAGTTGGTAAGCAGCTGCCTTTAGCTCAGGTCATGATCCCACGGTCCTGGGATCAAGATCTACATTGGGCTCCCTGCTCAGTGGAGAGCCTGCTTCTCCCTCTCTCTCTGCCTGCCACGCTGCCTAGTTGTGCTATCTCTCTGTCAAATTAAAATAAAATAAAATCTTAAAAAAATGAATTAAGAAGTATTTCTTCTACCTCTGTTTTCTGGAATAGTTTGCTGAGAACTGGTATCATTTCTGCCTTAAGTGTTCGGTAGAATTTATCAGTGAGACCATTCGAACTAGATGTTTTCTTTTTTGGAAGAATTTCTTGAATTTTTTTGTTCAGTTTAATAGGAATCTAGATTGTTTTTCTTTTTGTGTAAGTTTGGGTAGATTGTTTCTTTCAAGGTATTAGCTCATTTTGTCTAATTCATCGAATTTGTGGACATAGGAGCGCCTGGGTGGCTCAGTGGGTTAAAGCCTCTGCCTTCTGCTCAGGTCATGATTCCGGGGTCCTGGGATTGAGCCCCGCATCGGGCTCTCTGCAAAACAGGGAGCCTGCGTCCCTTCCTCTCTCTCTGCCTGCCTCTCTGCCTACTTGTGATCTCTGTCTGTCAAATAAATAAATAAAATCTTTTTAAAAAATTGTGGGCATGGAGTTATTCATAGCATTCCCTCATCATCCTTATAACTATTATGATTTTTTAAATGTTTTTGTAATATTTTCCTGGGTTAATGTATCATCCACAATCTACATAATACTATAATTTTGTGCTGCTTCCTGTTTGCTGCCCATAGGCAGTGCTGTGGTAAGTACTGAAGGGTGGCAGAACATGCCATCCCAGAATATGGAATCTTCTGCATATGGACTGTTTTGAGTGGAAGGCACTTGAAAAACAGCAGATGTGAAAAGGGCTTTCTAATCTCCCCATTCTTCCTGGAAACAGGAGATGAAAACACTCATAAATGATGCCCTCCCTACCCCAGAAGGAAAGTTACATTCCTGTCATCAAGGATGAGAAGTTGAGACCAAGAGAATTCTATATAGACCTTGTGGAAATAATTCTCATCTCCCTTCAGCCTCCCCACAGAGATTAGTTGATTTCCCACAGCTGAGAGAAAAGGCAGTAGGTTGCACCATTTCTTGGAGTCTTCATTCCTTGTGAGGACTCGTATGTGTAATGTACAACTCCTAGAAACATGTGTGTCATTCTCCTGTCTCACGACACTTCAACTGTCTGGGCCAGCAGAAAAGTCCTGAGAGGGCAGAGGTAACAGAGCATATTTTATAACAAAGAGTTGACTAACTATCTTGTGTTATTTATTGAATACTGTGCTGAGAGTGACCCATGGAATGTCTCTGTGGGTGCAGAATGTCAGTTGTCAGTACGTCAGTTGGTGGCCCTCATGATCTCTAGCTAACTGGGAGCTGCCACTGTATGACATCATCAGACAGGACCGGGTGAGTGGCACACCTGGTATCCCTAGCCTGGGAAATTATCCACAGTCCAAATTTCTAGCATGAAATCTACTGAAATGCAGACCACTTGGGCACCATCATGAAGTACAAAAATCTAATTTGAACTATTGTAAGTCAGGGATTGCCTGTAACTAAAGTCAAGGATCTCACCCCAAAAGGACATTCATTAGCTAATATTCTTGGAGGAAAAGAAGCATTGCAGTGGAACATAAAAGTAGGTCCTAAAAAAGACATTTGGGATCTGTATTTAATACACACAAGCTCTTAATTATAAGAAAGAAGAAACTCCTTTGAGCTTTAAAAAGCATCACTCTTAGAGAGTCGGATAAAATGGGCTGTGCCTGAAATTGGTGGTATAAATTTCCAGAGCAGGAAGTAAGTTTTGAGCAGGTGCTTCTGTTTCTTTCTTCAACTTTGAAAAATCATTCTCAAATGCAAAATATTCATTCTTGCCCATTTATATACGAAAATAAACTTGGTTGAGTTGAGAATGTAATTTCCATGAGGAGCAGCAACTTAGTGGCCTTGTTTTACACTCTCCCCACAAAGAACATTACTCAGATCCATAGCGGAAACTACATAACTATTTGCTAGCTAATTAATAAAGTACACTGAGTAATAAAGTTGACATTTTTGCTTCATGCTAGAGGATTTAAAGACAGAAAACTGGGATTTTAATTATAATTTTGACATTTATGAGCTCACTTCTTTGACCATCGTATCAGTTAAGTTCAGCACCGTGGTAGACAAGAAGTAAAACTGCTGCGTGCAAGACAGGGCCAGGGGCTGTGCCTGGGGCAACAGACAGGGAATTTTACCATGTACATAAACAAATGTGAATGTTAACATTAAAAATAAGTTTCCTCTTCAAACCTCACAAGAACCCAAGAAAACTTCTTGGAAAAGTGATTCCCAAAATGGATGTGACAGATTAGCTAGGAGTTAGATGAGAAATGGAAGGGAGGAGTTAGACAAACATATAGACAGACAGGCAGACAGATAGGTAGATGAACCATACAAGAATTAAATATATAAGAAGATATTTATGTCAATAAAGGTTCTTTGATTTATCCACGTCACTGATAGCGATAGATATTCTTCTATATAAATGTATATGCAGAGAGAGAATGATGGGGCAGTAAAAGGAATATTTTATTTGCATTTCATTAAGTTTAAATATTTGATGGAAAAACAATTAAAGTCATGAACTAACACAGTAAGGACAACCATATCATTGATCCAATTTGAATAATTTTAAAATGGGAATTGTGCCCCCTCTTCACTTTTAACTCATCTTGAAGACTTTGTAGGAGACTGATCTTCCTCATTTACATAACACTAAAACTTAAATGTTAGAACGGTTTTATCTTCAAAGCCTTTTATAAATGACTATAAATATTGTTTAAGCATTAATTTAATCTGGGCAAGTACTCACTAGAGAACACCCATTACTCTTGATTTATGTCAATTTTATTAACTCCAGTTACAAGAACACACCAGAGCCAGCTTCCCTAACCCCTGTAAACTGTACGTACGATCACCATTTATCTACTGGTGTAAACTTGATAGCCTCTCTCTTCTGGAAGTCTTAATTTCATGAGCTGTGTGAGACCACAGGTGATGAGAAAGTGTTCCACGCGCGACAGTCCGTCAGCTTTCCAGGCTCACTGAAACAGCTGTGTGTGTAGAAATGCAAAGTTTTCCATTGAGAGAACTGAACCATTTTTGAATAGTGACCACACATACCACCAAAGAGAAATAGTCATAAAACATGCCAGTCAGACCTGGCAAGGATTTTTTTTTTTCACCACTCTCTCATTTTCTTCTGCTTCCCTCTTCCTACCAAAAAGTCACAAGTTAAAGGCTAGAGCAATTACTTTTAGCAGAGGTCCCTCCATGCCTAGATCTCTCCCTCAGACCTTTTCCCAGATAGACTACCCATGAGGTCTTGGGTTCTGACTCAGACAGCTTGGTCTGTGTTCAAATTCTGGATCCTCCTTAGTCAGGGAAGTGGTTTGAGGTTGGTTCATTAACCTCTCTGTTTCTGTTTACTTGTTTAATAGAATGACTACCAGTATTCTTTCTTGTTTTGTAGTGTTACTTTTTGTTAGTTTCAGTGCTCATTTCGTCACATGCCCTTCTCATGCCCATCTCCCAGTGACCCCATCCCCCAACCGCCCACCCCACCTCCAGCAACCCTCAATTTATTTCCCAGAGTTCAGTATCTCTCATAGTTTGCTTTCCTCCCAATTTTCATCTTATTTTTTCTTCCCTTCCCCTGCGCTCATCTGTTTTGTTTCTTAAATTCCACATATGAGTAAAAATCATACATCATTTGTCTTTCTCTGAATGACTTACTACGCCTAGCATAATGCCCTCTAGTTTCAACCCTGTGGCAGGAAATGGCAAGATTTCATTCTTTTTGATGGCTGTATTACTTACAAGAGAATTTACCCAACACCAGCATGAAGCGAGCCTTCAGTCAATATTAACTATTAATGACTATTATTAAAATTACAGTATTTAGTTTCCTGAACTCTATCATCAATTTCCTCCTCACAGCCTTGAGGGATTGCTAAATAGGACTCTGTCGTAGCACATCCCATGTCGTCTGTGATTCAGCCCTGTCCAGACATCCTTACATGATCCCAAGTCATCGACTCTTCCCACAGGGATGACTTCAAACTCTGCAATCTGGTTACAACTTGACCACCAGCCTAGAATGTTTCCTTTATTTTCCCCTGACAACCTTGCCACGGCCTTCCCAGGCAAAAACAGCATCCACCAGAAAGGAATGTCTCCTGGCTCTCGCCCCACCAGTGTACACACCTGCAGACATTTCCTCCGTCCCTCTGACTCCTCAGCTGTCTAGAGTGGATTCTCTAGGCTGTTCCTTACACTCAACCAATGAATGTTTCAGGGGGAAGAAATCTGAGATCTTAGTGCTCAAAACTCACAATTTCCCATGCTAATAACATGATAAAACATATAAGTGCTGAGAGTTGGGTTTTCATTTTGTAATGAAAGTACCTGTCTTAAGCTTGGATTGCCAAGGCCCCCACTTCAAAGATGGTGCCCACCACGTAGACGGCTGTCTCCAATGAACCCATTGCCAACTGCTGGATAAATGGCCAATCCTCCTCTCCGCCCAGGGTCCTTTGTTTTAGGGACCGTAGTTCACTTAGATAAATGACCATTTGGACTGTTGCACTTTTCTCTTCTGACACTTTAGATCCCATCTCTCATATTTTAATTTCACCAATAGAGAGTGAACCCATAAACCCCTAGGCCTCCCGCCATGTACCTCAATAAATGCAGAACTTCAGACCCTCTTGCATTTTTTTCTCTCTCTAACCTCACTGTGTTACTCCAGATGTGCTATGAAATTTCCAGGACTTATAGCAAGCCTTTTCTTTCTTTCTTTTCTTTTCATTTCTTTTCATTTCTTTTTTTTAAAGTTTTCTGATAGTTATTGCTCAAGGCATCTTGTAATCCCAATCAAAACCAAAAGGGTTGGTCCAGCCACAACATTGGTTATCAGTAGGCTGAGACTGGCACACAGCATAATAAGACAAACCATATTTTGCTTAGTAGGCACAAGCCTGATTAACCCCACTGGGAGAGGACAAAATGTGGCTGGAGTCTGAGTGACTTTGAAAGGACAGAGAAAAGAAAGAGAAAAAATACATGAGTGAGTTTTGGTGGATATTTAGAGAAATAGGGGAAATTCAGCTTATTTAATGTATCTCTTATTAACCAATGGTGAAGTGACTTTAAAAATGAACTTTGAAGTTTGATTGGCTCATCTTGTCGTATCTGCTTGTATTATATGTTGCTGGCAGGGATAATTTTGTTCCCATTCTCTGCTTAATCCTTACCAGAACTCTATTAGTTATCTTCTACCTGATCTCACTTGTGCGGGCTCTGAGAAATCACACTTCTAGAAAATAAGCAAGCCTGGTCTGAATCCATGTAGAACAAACCCAGGGTACACTTTCCTAAACACTATCTTGTTAGTTAACGTTGGGAAATTTTAACTGTGAAAAAAGTCTTAGATGGAAGGCATTATTTATTTATTTTTCTTCTAGTTGACAGAACATTTTTAAGCCCAGGTAAGAACATAGGTGCTATTGCAAGGATATAGGGACATCTTGTGGAAACCCAGGGAAGGAGACGCTTCAAAGACTTAGGAAGGATTTGAACCAGGGATTAAATTGTCATTAAGAGGCACTCTGCTCCTCCAAGCCTCTGGCTTCCTGCTTCCACCACTCTGTCCATTTGTCCCTGTGGCAGCAGAGTCCATACATTTTAGTCTTGCATCCTGCATCCTGGTGACTCAATCGAACACCCACTAGGCACTCCTGGGAAGGGACTCTGCAGCTATAATGAAGGGCAGGGGCCAGGAGATGGCCCTGGGTCCTCTGGTGAACCCAATCTCATGACTATTTGCAGCAGGGAGGTCAGGTTTGCAGTGACAAAGACTTGAATCACCACCATTGCTGCCTCTGAGGATGATGGAGGAAGAAGGCAACAAGCCAGGGCTGGCGGCTGACATTGAGAAGCACCTCTCCTTTCTGCTGATAGGCAGCTAGTAAACAGGGGATATCAGTCCTAGATTCCCATGGACCTGAATTCTGCCAACAGCCTGAATGAGCTTGAACGTGGATGTTCCCCAGAGCTTCCAGAAAGAAATCCTGCTCTTCCAACACCTTGATTTTACCCTAGGGAGACCGGCATCCGACTTCTGACTGACGGTGGAGTGATAATGCTATACACTGTTAAACCTCTAAATACCTGGGAGTTTGTTACAGCCGCAGCAGCAGAACACAACTGTACTGATGTTCTCGCAATTTTGTGTCTCTCCTCTCATGTGTATGTGTGTGTGTATATATATATATATTTTTTTTCTCTCTGCCTATGAGTTTCCTTTTTCTTTTGCATGCATTCCTTCTTGACAACCCCAATTTTGCTTTCAGCATTGAATTGAATTGAATTGAAAGGACAGGAGTCCTTTCATTTAGTCTGGAGCCTATGATTAATTAAACCTGTTTCAATATCCCAATTCTAAATTTCAGAGGAAAAATCAATTTTTTCCAGCCCAATCACTGAATTGCATCTCCCTGGTTCAGATCAGTAATATCCACCCAGCGAAATGGGGAAGAGTCGTGAAGAATGTTGACATCTGATTCCATGACGTGGAAGGGCGCGTTTATCTAAGGGCACTCCTAGAAAAAGGATGTGGTGCCAGGGAGAGAAAGAGTTGTATTTCTAGTAGAGATATTTAGGACATATAAATGGCATGGAACAGATTAAAAGTAGCCATGTGGAACAGATGAAGGTGCTGAGAGAAGGGGTCTGGAAAGGTTTAGAATTGTCATATTTTTCTCAATCACCCTTAGATAGGTATGTACCAATTTTCTAAATCCTGGAAGGACTAACACCAGACCCTCAATAATTTGGATATTGAGATTAATTATGACATGAGCCTTTCTGTGTGTGTGTATATATATGTATTTGTGTGTGTGTGTGCACTCACATGTGCATGTGTGTGACTTTGTGCAAAATACATACATATAGCTATGTTTAATACTCTTTCTGTCGTTCATCAAATTTTCCCACTTCTTCCACCATGTAGCCTCAGCAAAATAAAATGGCAAGTGGCATAATTAAAAGCACAAATAGCTGAGATTAAGCTCTGCAGAGATTAATTCTGGCACGGGTTTTATTTAATGTTATAGAGCAGTGACCTGGGGAAAATAAAAGTGCATCCACTGGAGAAACTTTATTGACAAAATAGCAATAGAAATACAACAGAATTCAAAATGCAAAAGTGGATCGAGGAAAATTGTGTGCTTAAGCATTCTTTGCAATTCTGCTAAACACTGGCTTCATAAATCCCAGTGTCTAGCTCTTTTATTTAAAGCTGCACTTCCCAGTGTGGTTAGTTGGCTGGACGATGCGTGGGTGAGTGTGAGTTGCACTAGCTATGCAAAAATGGAGCAGACACTTGGAAGTCCATTAAAAACAAAACAAAACAAAACACCTCTTTGCTACCTAGTAAAACACTGCCATGTTTGGACACCTACCTTCCCTCGGGTTTTTTTTCAAGCATTCTTAACCATATCCCTCTTACCAAGGTGCACTGTTTTTTGAATGGTACCATGTAAGGCTTGGAATTCTACATAACTCTCAGCAGTGCATCTACTATCAAATAGAAACCTCTATTTAACCAGAAGATAAGACCAATCTTGTTTGTCAAAGCAGCTAGGTGTATTTACTCAATGAACACAAAAAATTATTTACTTAGTATTAACTAGACATCAGTGATATCTAATATCTGTATGTTTTTAACAGAGATTATTAATTGTGTTTATCTGTGTTGTGTGCAACAAGTAATGTTCTCTACTCCTCACAGCCAGAAAGCTTCTGTCACATTTGCTCCGTGACCGCAAACGAAAAGGTTTACTGTCTTACTTTCTAGTTGTGTTGGTCTTTCTTCTGGAGGTGGATGCCGACATGGACTTGTCTCTTCACAAAGCATCGTGACACCATCGAATAATTTTAACGAAAATATATAGCCTTGCCTTACTGAAATGCTTATTAACATAACAGTTTGGTACCATGTGTCAGCTACAAACTAGCAAAAATGAAAATATATATTGGTAATGAGCAAAGGTTGAGAGGACTGCTCTCCGGTGCTGGTGGTAGAAGTGAAAAATATTGAATCCTTCTAGATGCAATCTCACAATGTACATCAACAGCCTCAAAACAAATTGAGATACATGTATATTAAGGAGTCGTTCTGAAAGAAATAGTCTAATATGATTTGGGGGTCTCTTAAGTTCCTGAACACCATTCCCAGTTATCTCTCTGTATTTCTGCATGAAGATCGTTATGGCAGTATTATTAGTCATTCTGAAAATACCGAAGATACTTAAATTCTCCTACATTAGGAATCAGTTGCATAAATCAGAACAGGCCCAAAGGTTTGGCGTTAGGCACCTATTTACATGGAGTGTCAAAGAATGTTGAATGCTGCATAAACATATACTTAAGTGAAAATGTGAGTTAAGCAGGTTTATAGAAAATACAATTTGAGCCATGTAAATCACCACTAATCCAATAAATGTTTGTGTTTTGAGAACCTGCTTCACGTGCCAGCCATTACTTTAGGAATCAGAGACAGAGTCCAAGAACACAGAGCCCTGCCCTCGGGGAGCTTGAAATCCAGTTGTACAATCAATCGCAGACGATTGAAAGGCCCAGGTATGTGTAGATGCAACGAAAACCCATCTGCAGGGAACATACTAGAATGCAAGAGTGGCTTCTCTGAATCACGGGACTGTTGTTGAAATCTAGTGGCCACTAATATATTTTCAATTTGCCAAATTCCTCCCATAAGCATGTCTTACTTTTACTATGTTTTAGTTGTTGTTGTTGTTTTGTTATGTTTTGTTTTGTTTTGTTTTCAGGTCAAATGCAGCCAGAAGAGCACCTGGAATCATAATTTGTGACCGTTTAATCCTGGAGACTTCAGTGGGCATCCGTGTGATGGACACAGTACAGATTCACTGTACTGTGGGTCCCACACCCCCTTTGGGCCTTTGTATGACAAGATACAGAGTGAAGAGGAACAGAAACCTTGAAACGTGCCTCCTATTGGTAGAGCTGTTGTGGTTCTTGATTTTAAATTAGTCGCAAAACAACTCTTGCAAATGAGTGCTCTTCTCCCCACTGCAAAGTCACAGGAAAAGGGGTCTCCCAGAGTGAAGTCACTTCCAACCTCACACAATACGTGGAACCAGATTTTCCTGCACCAAAATCTATTGTCTTTCAACCATGATGCATTTTTCCTCCTTCCTTCCTTACTTCTGAACGTGTGTTAGGCACTGTTCTAACTAGTCCCCCTAAGGTCTCAATCATCCTAGGATCCCATTACTCTCACTCTGCAGATTTCTAGACGCAAACAAGCCCGTTTGTGTCAGTGATAGAACAGACAAAAAATCAAAATGTCCAACTAACAGGAATAAGGAAAATCATATATTTCCCCAACCTGAAAATAGTAGAAGCGACTAGAAACAAGTTTACTTTAGAAAGAGAAATAAGACAACACTTGGGTGGGTTTGGGGATTCATGTGGGGCAGAGGCAAGACAGAGTTTTCAGAACTAGATTTGCCTATTACTATGACGAGTCCCAAGAGCAGTGCCGAAGCGGGTCATGCGGTGTGAGCTCTCTGAGCAGCAGTGTTCTTGCATTTGAAGTATCTCCCCATAGGCTTGTGGAAAGACCAGTGACAATTGCTCAAGTAAAGTGCCCAGCATCGTGCTCCACACACTCTTGATGAATGCGGGTCCACATTCCCAATGCCTCCCTCTCCACCTGCGTAGACACCACGTGCTAGCCGCTCACCACAGCCCTGCAGGAAGGTGCTCTCACTCGTGGGTGGGAGACAGACCTGCAGACAAGTGTTTACAAAGCAGTATCATTGTTCCTGACTCGTTGTTTAAACCATATGCAGAGGGTGGTTTAAACCACCTGGGTGGCTCAGTGGGTTAAAGCGTCTGCCTTTAACTCTGGTCATGATCTCAGGGTCCTGGGATCGAGCCCCACGTCGGACTCTGCTCAGCAGGGAGCCTGCTTCCCTCTCGCTCGCTCTCTGCCTGCCTCTCTGCTCCCTGAGCCATGCACTGTTCCGGTGCTAGAGTTCCGGTGCTGAGCACAGTGGTCACGGTGAGCAGTGCCGATGAATCAAGGGTTGGAGGCGCCCTGCCGGGGCAGTGACCATGGAGATGCGATGGACAGGGAAGGCTCAGAGAGGCAACATGTAAGGAGCCAAAGTGGGAAAAAGTTTGGGGAGGCACTTGCTGCCCTTTTCCTGGCCTGAGGACATCCAGGGGCTTGCTGCCTCCTGAGGACTGGGGCGGCGGGTTTCATACAGTATTTAGAGGCAGGGGACCACTTGGAAGCCTTCAGAAGGCCTCTCACCATGGCCACAATGGAGCTGGAGTCAACAATTCTATGGAAACCCGACCTCTGCCCCTGAAGTTTGGTCTTTGCCTGTGAAGCCAGTGGGTGACTTTTCCACTCGGGTTTCCCTTGCTCGGCTTTGCTCTGAGGGCAAGAACCTGGACAATGCAAGGAATCCCAAGAAGGCCTGTTTTGCCACAAAGCAAGAGCCTGTCAGCGACATTCAAAAAGAATCAGTGACCCCAGATTTTTATCCTGAACCTGTTCCAGCTGACAAAGAATGGACAGCTGTCAGCGACAGACCATGGACGCCTGCACCAGACAGAGGAGGGACGTCTGCATTCCTCTTTTGACACTTGAAAAACCAAGATAAAAAGAATACCCGCCTTATAGTGCCATTGCAGAGGTAACTTGGGATATCACACGACTGAGTTCCCAAAGCAGTGACTGGTGGGTAAAAACAGAAAGCACTGAACTTACACTGTTAACAGTAAGAACAGTGTTAGTGGCCAGAACTTACATCAGTAAGATCAGCATCAATTATCGACACTATCAACCTTTCAGAACTCTAGATTAAGGTTATTATTACCCTTTCGAATTGCCTTTTTATTCTCTTTCCTCACCTTCTTCTTCCTAATAAATATCAAACCACTGTCTTTTATAGGACTGTCACCCCTCGGGGCTCTTTGTATAATAAAACGTTAGACCAGGGGGTGATCAGCTCTAAGAGTCCTATTAGGATCTAGGATGACTGTTGAGGAGGCTGTGGGCCTGAGTGATACAACAAGAAGTCACTAGCCGCTGTCTCTTTTTATAGTTGAATTAATTACAATGAAGTGAAATTTTAAACTCACTTCTTTGGCCGTCCTAGCCACGCACGTGTGGTCAGCAGCTAGCAGAGTGGTTAGTGCAGACCTAGAATCCTGACATCACTGAAGAAAGTTCCATCGGACAGCAGTGTTCTGGAAGTGCTTGGACAGGCACACTCATGACAACAATGGACAGTCAGACGGGCACGTGCTCTCCGTGACCCCACCTCCCTCTCCTGACCTCTCCTTACTTCACTACCTCAAACACTCCTCTTAGAAAGGGCTTTCGCCCATGGCAGAAGGCTCTTGAAAGGCACCTGCTACTCTCAGCACATGCCTGCATACGCACACGATCTACATCCGACCCCCCGACCCCCCAAACACACTCACACTCACATCTTCACCTGTCAGTCCTTCTCCTTTGTTTCAAAGCTCAGCTCAACCCTCCTTTCTCAGTGAGCTACCTCCACCTCCAACGTCCTGGACGTGGCTACTTCTCCCGTCACGTCTCCACAACCTAACATCACCTTATTATCAGCACTTTATAACCCATGAGATTTTGCATTCCTTTATGAGATCATTAAAAGCTAGCACTTCGAACACAATGAAATATTCCATGAAAGCAAAGACTATGCCTGGCTTGCTCGCAATCTCTCCTCTACACCCGACACAGAGCCTGGCATAGGGTAGGGTAGCCGTAACAATCTGGTGAGTGAATGAACAAAAACAGAAGTCCCTCTGACTAGTGGTCAGGACAGGGCTCCAGGACAAAACGTTCACCTTCTCTAGACTGTGGCAGGCCTGGTTGCTAAGATTTTAATCAAGAAGACACAGTCCTTGTTGGGCAGAGGGACACGAATCTTTTCAGGTACCGAAATATGCTTGGGATCTGAGCCATAGCAGAGAGAAAAGGTCCACAGGTTTTTCTTTCCAAAGCCTGGGTCATTAATCCAAGAACCACATGCTCTCACGCCACCTCCACGCCACCTCCTAAGAATATCGGAGCAGTGCTGTTGTCACAGACAGACTGGATGCAGAGTGAGCCCCGCCTCTAATGCTTCCTGCTCCCAGAAATTGCTACTCACTGTTCTTTACATGTCCTCTGGACTCTTATTTAATGAACAACCACTACTTTCTAAATGCTGGGTTCCACCTTGTGAATGTCGACATCATGAATGCACAAGGTTTGGTGAACCGTTTTTCTTGGACCAGACACTGTGCTAAATGCTTTATTTTCATTTAACCCTAAAAGGCAATCTATGAGAGACCTCGTATTGTTATCCTATTTTTAAGATGAGAACACAGCATGACAAAGAGGCTTAATGACCTGTCTTATCATCTCTCCAACTACTGAATCTCCCTGGGCCCATTTTCCCACTGAAAAATGTGGGCACAGGTGGTAGCCCCTTCCCAGCAATGGTGTGAGGATGGCATCAGAGAATGAATGGAGACACTTAGAACCCATTCAAGGTTTGCTATTAGTTCTCTTCGAATTAATCCATTGGCTATTTGTGTCCCACACGAACCCTACCCTCTGACTGTCCACAGGCTGCTCCAACCGAAAATCACGACCTTTCAGAGGTGAAAGAGTTCTGAGATCTAGAAAAAAGTTCTTTTGCTGCATCCCAGGGATAAACATCAAGAAGGTGCAGCTGGGGGGAGGGGTGATCAGGGTGGCATATGCCGCTCCAGGCACACGTGGAGTCATATTTAATCCGCACGGAGTCCCCTGGGAGAGTGAACAACCCATCTACGACAATTAAAGAAAACGGCTCAGAAAGATTAAGTTTCCGAAAATCATGCAGTTAATGAATGAAGAAACTCCAACACTTTATTAAGCAGCATCGCACACAGTTATCCGACTTCTAGTGAATGAGACACAACTTGGAGATTTAAGATTTGCACTTAGTGTAAATTGGCTTCAATCATTTACTAATTTTTTAAATCACTTGATTTTGACATGGGAAAAATATTTCCAATATTTTACCCCAGTCTATGTTTGGAGGAAGCAGATAATACTTTTTTTTTTTTTCCAAAACAAACAAACCAACAAACACCAGATGTTTAAAAAATGTGTCTTTCAAAATATTTCTAAACAGTAGGAATCAACCTTCCAATTTTGTCTTACAACAATTAAAGTTCAAGGTTATGTGTTTTAAGGATCACTTAGCCTCTGTGTGTGTGTGTGTGTGTGTGTGTGTGTGTGTGTGTGTGTTTGTTTTTTTGTTTTGTCCCAAACGAAGGTGCTCTAACAGGTAAGTTGCTCACATCTGCCTGAGCGTTCCTGGGGATAGTAGGAGTCTCTCAGTCTGCGTTACATATGTGAAACCACCTAGCACAATACCAAAAAGAAAAAAAAAAAACGAAAAGAAAAAGAAGGAAGGAAGGAGGGAGAGAGGCGGGGAGAGAGGAAGCCATGGGAGGGGTAGGAAGGAAGACAGGAAAAGGAAGGAGAGAAAGAAAAGAAAACCATCGTGGATGGCCACCCCCATTGTTTAATATTAAACTAACCACTTACTAAAAGCACATCACATAAGCCCTGCAGCATGATACATGTTTGTATTCTGAAGTAATATAAAATATACTGTCAGTATAATCATGTTATATAATATATATATAATATATTATATTGTCAGATACATAATCTGACAATATACTGTCAGACCTTAATCATGTTACGACCATGATCCTACCATTTCATGAGGTTGTTTTTTTTTTAAGATATCATTTATTTATTCGAGAGAGAGAGTAAGAGAGACAGTGTATGTGTGAGAGGGAGGGGGCAGAGTTCAAAGGGAGAAGCAGACTCCCCACCGAGCAGGGAGCCCAATGTGGGACTTGATCCCAGGACTCCAGGATCATGATCTGAGCCAAAGGCAGTTGCTTAACCAACTGAGCCACCCAGGAGTCCCTATTTCATGGGTATTAATGATCAAAATGTTCCCACCAAGGGGCAAGACAATAAAGGTTCAGACAACCCAACCTGGTCAGCTAGCGGGGCTTGTCTCAGGGACTTGTTCTCTCTCTCACGAGGACTTCAAAACAGACAATTGAGAGAAATGCTAGTTTCAAAGCTAAGAAGCCCTTAATGGGTACTAAACATGCCCGAGGCATTCTATATACAGGCACAAAGCTCTTGGCAGCAGAGGTTACTGCTTTCTCATGGACCACTTGGAGAGAAGAGAAAAACTTCTAACTCAACCCAGGCAGCTAACAAAGGAAGTGGAGCTCAGGTACAGCTTAACACTCCTTGTTCCACTGTCTCCATGTCTGGACCATCAGTGGGCATCTTAGATTTCATAAGTCTGACTGAGGGAAACCATATCTTACCATCAAGTCCAAAAGTTAGGCATATGGAGCAGTCACACCAGCATCAGCATTTGGCAAAACACTATCCGATCCTAAAGACCAACAGTGGCTTACTATGGCCAGCAGCCTGATGCTGCGTTGCCCCAGGAACCAGACCTGGACCAACACAGCAAGCATCTGTGACAGAGGAATTAGAAAGAGAGAGAGAGAGAATCAGCTTCAAGTTCCATTTTCACTAAGAGATACTTTTGAATAATGACTTTTTGGGGAGGTGGGTCTCGAATTCATGCAGTTAGATATTGTCTTTCCCTGAGCTGCTGACATTTGGAAGGCTCTGGTTGGGGTTCTGTGCAGAGACGAGTCAGCACTTGGCATTTTCTGTGAATGCCCTGCTTCAGTTAAAAAGGCCCCTGGTCGCCCTTTCTGGAAAACTTCCAGTCCTGAAGACAGCAGCAGCCCTGACATAAAATGTTACTACTCTTGTCAGGTGGGAGAAGGGGCATCGTTTATCACAGCTGAACTCCTAAGGGCACGCACTGGACATGTGCAGGGCAATCCACTTTGACTGGCTCTTCACTCTTGGTGACCCTGGTCTGGTCACTTGCCCTGTGGGTCACAGTGGCTCAAATGCATAACAAAGAGGGTAGGGATGAGGGGGTCACGGATATCCTTTCAGCGCCCAAGCTCGGTATCCACGGACTGTCCTGTTGTGGAGGTTTGAGAACTTCCTAAAGGTTACCTCAAGGGTAAGCACATGCTCTCAAGCACGCTGAGTTTGTATGAGATTTCTTGCCAGAGCGAACAGTGTCTCTCAAGAGTCAGGTCCGTTGCTTTGTAAAGCCAGCTAGGGTCTCTGGGCTGCGTGGGGCCGGGCCTCCCGAGGTTGGCTGGGGTGTCCAGAGGCACAGGATTAAAAGTCAGGCGGAATTAGCATCCAGCGTTCCCACCATAGTCCACTTCACACCAACGTACGAGTCCTGCCGCTGCTCCTTCACTTCCTGAAGCTGATCTGAATTATCCTGTTCTGCCCAGGTGCATGGAAGCATAGAACCCAGTGACTGTTCCTGCCCAGGGTTCTCCAGAGAAAGAGAGTGAGATAAGGCAAGGCGACTGTCAATGATAACAAGCTGGGGGCTGGCAAGGCTGGAGACCCAGAGAAGAGGGGACGTTGTGGTCTTGAGTCCGGATTTCACAAGGTGGTGGGCTGGAAACTCCGGCGGAGCATCTATACTGTCTCTGTCTCACCTTGAGAATTCCAACCTCCACTCCCTTTCAGAAAATGTGAGCCTCTTCTTTTGAGGCTGTCAAGGGATTAAATGAACCCTACCGCATTGTAGAGGGCCATTTGCGTAAATGGTAGACTCAAAGTCTATTGATTTAAAGGTGAATCACATCTAAAAAATACCTTCACTGCAACATCCAGGCTTGTGTGTAACCACATAACTAGGCACCGGAGCCCAGACACACCAATCTCTAAACCATCACGGTGACCCTGTTTGATTTCTCCTGAGTAATTACTGGGCAATGGGACCTTTCGACTCTGTCGAAGCTGCGTGGCAGGCTTGCATTCACTGCAAGCTGCATGACTTCAGACACTCATATCCTCTCTGAGTTTCAGGGTCCTCATTGGTTGGTTGGGTTCTGATGCACATCCCTTGAGGTAACGCTCATGACTTCCATACAGCGCGGGCACTGGGTTGGCAAGCCCCATCTTTTTCCTCTTCTCTAAGAATGCTTTTCTCATCCTCTCCAAATAGCCTCTATCTCTTCTTTTTCAGTAGAATGTGGTCTGAAATCTGTTTACATGATATCCAGAGTCTGTCTTAGGTAAGACTCCTGTTGCTTCTTTCTATATTCATCATTCAACAGATACATTTTATCACACTAATGATGATGGCTACAGGCTACTTGTTATGGGCTTACTGTTCTCAGTACTCAACAGTCTGCATGCATTAACTTACTTAAACTCAGCCACAACCCCAGGAAATAAGCACATTATTACCTGCATTGAACCGATGAGGCTCCTGAGGCCCAGAGAGGTTAAATCAACTGCCCGAGGCCACACTGAGAAATGGTGAACCAGGATTCAAACCCGGGATTCAAATCACGATTGAGGGCAAGATTATTAATAATTGGAGAACTTCTGCCTCTTATCTGTAACCTCTTGTATCCCCCACCCCAGCAACCCCTTGTTAGAGGGTAGAATAGGACCCCCTCTAAAGACATGTGTGTCCTCCTTCCCAGAACATGTGAATATGTTTTTGCTTATATGTCTTTGCTTATACAGCAAAGATTGCAGGTGGGTTAAGGTCACCGACCACCTGACTTTGAGATCATCTGGGTGAGCCACATGTAATCCCAAGTGTCCTTATCCTTATATGAGGGAAAGGGAAGCAGACAATATAGAACCAGCGAGAAAGCAGCTTGAGAAGTATTAGCTGCATGTTGTTGATTTTGAAGATGGAAGAATGGGGCTAGAACCCAAGGGGTGCTGGTGGCCCCTAAAAGTTGGCAGAAGAAAGAAAACAGATTATTCCTTAGCACTTCCAGAAAGGAATGCACCCAATCCGACCTTGATTATAACCCGGTGCGACCTTGACCAACTTTGGACTCTTGACCTCCAGACCTCTAAAATAATAAGTCTGTGTTGCTCAAAGCCCTCAGTTGGTGACAATCTGTCGCAGCAGCAATGGGACAGCAGTACACCCCTTTATTGAGAACTTAGAAGAGAAAAGAACTCATGTCTGCTTCCCAATTTGCAAAGTAGTTTAATAACGACTGAAGTTGACCTTCACCTTCAAGGTGAAGATTTCCAACCATCGTGCCCATTATATGAGACAGAAGAGTGATATTCACAGATGCATGGCAACTGAAGATGATCCAGTGTAAGGGGTGGAGAGGTCCTGGGGAGCAGCTTATGCCCCCACAGGGCTGCTGAGTCCCAGGCACCAAAAAAGGACTGATCTATGTTTGCTGAGAATGAAAAGTGAGACAAGGCATCTAATAGAGACCACCCGGGACGCTGCAGGGGGATTTCCCAGGCGGACTTGCCTGTGAGAGACCTTACACAGAGACACCCTCCACCCCCCGCAGACCAGTGTGGCCCCACAGTGTCACCACAGTGGGCTGCTGTCATTAACTGGTTTTCCAAAAGTTCATGATTCAGGGCTGGTCCCTTAAAGGGGCTCAGGATCTTGGAAATGAAGCCAGCAGGAGGGCACCCCGTCTCCTCTCCGAACAGCATCCTGTTATGTCCTCATATCAAGGCACAGGCGGGCCAGGGTACACGTTCCACTCTCTGCCCTCCTCCTGTCTTTCTGTCCAAGTCGGGCAAATGGCAGAGTCGTGTGGCTCTACCTCAGCAACCACTTAACCTCACCGAATGGAAGGTGATTTCCGCAAAGCACAGGTGGCAACGGAGACAGTGTGTCCAGCGTATCCTCTGATTTGAGGTGGCAGCCTCCAAACTGGACACCTGCTGGGCACATTCTAACAGTCCGAGCCTGGGGTCAGGCACCCAGGCAGAGAGGCAGAGGTGGGGGTCTCTTGTCAGCTGGGACATTCTGCAGTGAGCTGAGCATGTGAAAGGAGCACCCCCCCCCCCCGCCGCCCTGTGTAATGCTCCCAACAGTGGATGGGGGAGGGTTATCATCTGGAGCAAGAGATGGAGCATCCAAGCTCAGAGAGCTCGTGTACCTTTCCCACGGTCACGCAGCAAAGACTAGGAGTCTGTCTGGCTTCCTAGCCTCGCTTTCTTCCCTGGAGCTTGACACCTTTGTGAGCAACAGCTCAGGGGCCAGGGATGGGGAGTGGGGAGGTGTTAAGAGGTGAAGTCCTGCAGCTGAGGGGCAGAGTGTCCAGGAGGGGAGGTGCTGTCAGCCCTCTCTATGGCTCCAGGCACATTGTGTGTGCAAACTCCAACAAGTGGCCCATCCTTTCTGAGCCTGTGTTCTTGTGTCTGTGATGGAAATGCTAACAAAGTCTTTATTATAAGCCTGTGGAAAGGATTAAATGACATAATACTGGTAGAGTTCTGGCTGGGATGGAGCATACAATAAGTGCTCAAACGTCATTAACAGAGCTGGTCATGATCCAAATTGCTGCTCTCTGTCCTTGTTAGAACGGCAGTCACGGGGCTGGGAGGACTTACAGGCAGTGACATTGGCTCCTTTTGTTTTCAGGCAGCTGCACTGTCTTGTTGATGGAACTGACCCTAGAGTGAAGGCTATATATCAGATTCTCAGGAGCTGTGGGATGTCCTGGAACCCTCCACCCTCACTACGACCCTAGGGCAGAAGGAAGGAATTAAGGGGTGAGGGCACACAAGCATAGTTTGGGACTTCACTGCTGTTGTAAGTAGTTATAAGTAAGCAGTTCCACCTTAATTTCCTTAAAAATTGACATTTCTGGGGCTCCTGGATGACTCAACAGTTAAGCATTTGTTTCTTGGTTTTGGCTCAGGTCATGATCTCAGGGTCCTGCGATCAAGCCCCATGGTGGGCTCCATGCTCAGTGGGGAGTCTGCTTTTCTCCCTCTGCCCCTGCCCCCACTTCACACACCCACACACACACTCTCTCTCTCTCTCTCTCAAATAAATAAATAAATCTTTTTAAAAATTTGGCATTTTCATCAGAATGCATCTCAATACGCATGGAAGTGAGTTCACCAACACTCCCCCCAGAAGACTTCCTTGTCTTCCTTGATGAATTTCCCCTTCCTCTGCCTCCCTGTCCACACCACTGTGCCCTCCACGTGTCACCTACAAGTTCCTTTTTTTCCATTAAACCAAATCCTTGTCTTCCACTTCAAAGCACCACCCACTTTTATATGTGTCTGCCGACACAGAGGTTGTTGCCCATGTCTGGCCTTGCGTATGTTTCCGTCTGGTTGTTGCTCACTCATAGCCCTTTATAATAAATATCTAGTTAGTAAAATGGTTCTCTGTAAGCCACTCCAGCAAAGTAATCAAACCCAAGAAAGGGTCATTGGAATTCCTGTTCTAAAGCTGGTTGATCAGGAGCACAAGTGATAACCTAGACTTTTGACTGACATCTGAAGAGGGTGGGGCAGTCTTGCAGGACCAAGCCCTTAACCCTGGGATCTGATGTCTTCTGCATGGAAGACAGTGTCAGGATGGAGTTGAATTGTAGGTACCCAATCCATACCCCCCAACACATATTGGTATTTAGCATCTCCCCCTCCATCTCTGCTCTGGGTGGGGTGGGGGGGAATTCAGTGCTATACTTCTTAATTTCTACATGGTTATTACTCATCTTAAGGAGTAAATCTAGATCTGTTATATTTTAAAATCTTTAAGGATTAAAATCATGACCCTTGCATGCGTTTTTCTTTAGGCAGTTGTACAGAAAAAAAAAAAAAAAATGCACCCAGAGAAAAAGTTCCAAAAGCCCTGAGAGAGGAGGGGATAAGGGGTGTTAGAATATCAGCAATCTTCTTGAGAAGCCTTCGGCATGGGTATTATGATATTAGTATGTGATAGTTTAAACTGTAGAAGCTGTTACTTGTCTTCATCAGAAATACACGCTGCACAGATGGCCGCTAAGGGTTTCAGTTATCTTTAACTCTGGTCAACACCAGATGTTTTGCTAATTAGCATAATAAAAGGAGATGTGAGTTGTCATTGGTGAAATTATAGACTGTATAAATAGGATACCAGATTCTAGAAATAGACTCTTGATGTTATTAATAGCATTCCAAATAAATGGACTGGCCGTGATAGTCTAGAGCAATCCCCTACATGGCTTGGGAGAGGCATGTGGATCTAGAAGCGCTTCGCTGTTCAGAATCTTTTGGATGGGCATCGGAGGCACAGTTTGGCAAAAAGCTCTGGGTCCACCCTGGATTCTGAAGGCTCTTTTGTTGACAATAACTGAGGCTAACTGAATCCTCCTCTAGAATACTGCTGTGTCTTCAACAAAAGGATTTTGCATACCAAGTGCTATCAAAGCACCTAAAAAATAGAGTTGGGATATTTTTACGCTCGATGCCTGTCTTTGTAATGGCTAGATGTTACATGCTTGTTTTGAACATCTTCTGTATCAGTCCTTGTCTATGTTCAGCATCGTACTTGCCAGTTGGTTGAGAAAGGACTAGTTAATAATGTCACAGCTTCAAGAAACTCAGGATCTACCAAGCAGCAAACTAAGAGGTGCATTAACAGAAAAATTACAGTTGCAAAATTTGTATGTGTGACATGGAAAAGAGCTTCTTGAAAGAGGAAGACCCTGTGCACTGTTGGCACCTGCCGTCTTCATTCTGAACCACCCTTCCGCCCTGCACTGCCTGCCACGTCTTCATCGTATTCTCCATCCCTCTAGTTCTGACTTCGTGTTAGTGCTCTTCAGCTCAAGTTCTACTGGATTCTCTCTTTGGCTATTTACTGTTACCTTCCTGAACTTAGTGTCCTCCCCTTCACTCCCATCTCTCGCAGATATGCCTGGAGTTCAGGAGAAGGAATCATTTGGGCTCAGTGACAGATCTGAGCATCTCAGGTACAGTCATCCCAGAAGAGATGTGGAAGGAAGAGAAAGGAGCCAGGTGCTGGTCTAGGCTTTGGGCTGGGATGGGTGTGAGATGTTAACACATAGGAGAGTGCACAGATAGGACATGGGAATCACGGAGAAAGAAGAGGAGCTGACAAGTCAAGGCGGAAGTGGTGCCGACAAGTGAAGTGGGGGAAAGGCAGATAACTGCCTTCACTATTTTCCTTCCCTTCACCATCTCATGTTCCAGCCTAGGATCATTTTCCCTGGAGACTTCACAGGGCCATTTGAGGGAAGTTTCCTCTTTGGAGGGGCTGTCCACTGTTCTCTGTTAGAGGAGAAAAACACCTACCTATCAATTATTCAGACACATAACTCCTTTCAGGAACTGACTCTCAGGGTATTTTATTCCAATACCTGCATACTCTCTTCTCTTTCCCTGTTAGCCTCATTGGATTAATCTCTCTTCAGTGAGGCTCTCAGAGACGAGGCTAATGCCTGAGGATGCAGCAGGTAGGACGTGAGCAGAGCAGAGTTCTTATGTGACTGAGTGGGACTCGTGCCATTTCTGGAAGAAGAAAGAAGAGAAGGCACCCACTGATTTGTGATGTGGAACCAGGTCCTGCTTGGATGGGAACAGCCTGTAGCCGCTGACCAAGGTGGTCTGAAGCCCTTTCCTGCCACAGACCTCATGACCACAGTGCATGGTGAGGGTCTGAAGGTGTCTAGTTCGAGAGAGAATGACCTCTTCTCTCTTTGGTCTCTGCAGGGACCAAACTCGTGCCTCTGCTGCTTATCTTCTCTTGTATGCAGGAGAATTCAATTATTCCCTTTCTCCCTTATTCATTAAACTAACAAACAAACATACGAAAACTGTAGGTGCCTGGCATCATGCTCAGTGTGGAGAGGACACAGTTGAATTAATCCAGTGCCCACCTTCAAGACTGTCTGGCTCTCCATGCACTCCCACCATTGTGGACAAGCTGTCCCTCCTCAGCTTCATCTCCTGAAACACCAGGTGTTATAGTCGAAAGAAGAAAAGAATCGAGAGAACGTTGTAGAAATGGGCTCTTTTGTTTCCTATTAACAAATAACACCTACTTCTCTGGGACTTTGATGACTTACAAACTGTGCTTTACAAAGGACCTTGTCACAATTTGCTTTGGTTCACCTTGGTCGAACCTGGTAGCAGGTATTATGAATGTATTTCTCTACTTAAAATCACTGAGGTTCACCTTAGCCAAGTTTGATCAGATGGACAGTAGCAGAAGGACACGCCCACTGCGTCTCCTCACCCCCAAACTGACATCCCCGCTAGGGCAAAAGGCAGGTCCAAACTCATTTTGTGTCCCCGCATTTTCTCTCGTGTGCAGGGGGAGTCAACTATTCATTTCCTCCATTTTTCTCCTTTTTCATTAAAACGCATACATACACACACACACACACACTCACACACACACACACACTCTACAAAACACACAGGAAAAAACTGGTATGCCTAACATCATGCCCAGCACTGAGATCACATTACTTAGCATTTACCTGAGCCTCTGTTTCCTTACTGGGCAGTGGTACCTGGAGATATATCAGACTGGCCCATACGATCTCTGACCTCTGGCCCCCTAAACTGGGGCCATGATCTTTTCTGATAACTTTTTATAATGACATTTTTTAAAGTTTGTATTTATTTATTTGACAGACAGAGAGAGATCACAAGTAGGCAGAGAGGCAGGCAGAGAGAGAGGAGGAAGCAGGCTCCCCGCTGAGCAGAGAGCCCAATGCGGGGCTTGATCCCAGGACTCTGGGATCATGACCTGAGCTGAAAGCAGAGGCTTTAACCCACTGAGCCATCCAGGCACCCCTCTTATAATGACATTTTCTTTAATACACAATATGATGATAAAATATCCTGCAGGGTTATGAACCTCTGTGACAGCTATCTACAGACCTCTGCCTTTAGGACCCTCAAGCTGAGTGCCAGCAGGTAATGAGGTGGTGTCGGGAGAGAAAGAGGAAGATCACACAAGTGTGTTTGAGACACTGCTGGGAGTTTGCAGAGTTTGGTGTTGTTTGTTTGTTTGTTTGTTTGTTTTCCTTTTTCTTCAGTTCCAACAAATGGGTAAAATAGGTAATATTTGATAACCCATGTTAGAAATCTTAAGGCTAGAGTTGTTAACCAAGTTTTATATGATCAAGCAGCTTGTGAGTGATGTTGTTGAATTAATATTCAGTTAATCCAACATCACCCAATTAATTTGATATGCCACTGATTAGTATTTGGCCTGGGTCTGGTTGTTGGAATTCCTATTCCAGGGATCTATCATACAGGCAAGGTCTCCTGTGTGCTACTTAATAGTTCAAGTATTACTTAATTCAGCAACCTAACACTGCTCTTCACACGCCAAAGTCCAGGTGTGAAATAAGAAATAAGATCACCCGTGGTCTGTTGGTTTGCAAGAGCCCATCTATGCCCCTCACTGTCCAGTTCCAGAGTTTTACCCCCACAACGTGCATATCCCAGAGTCACGGCACATATGACATCACACACTTGTACTCAGAGACTCCATCCAGACCCTGAAAACTCCCTTCCTGGGTCACTCAAGTAAGGAGCCCTAACGTTCTCCTGCCTGATGGAGTTAAGTGATGACACCTTCACCGGCTGATTGATTTCTACAAAACACATTTACTGAGCTCTCCACCTGTGCCTGGGGTTCTGCTGGGTGATGTGGATGTACGGATCTCACCTTCAAGTGCCTGAAAGCATCGAGGGATCGTGAAGTTATCCGTTCAAAAATTGTAACGTCTAATAGAAAGTGATAGGCTCCGAAGTACAAAGTGGTCTGATACTTAGAGTACAAACGTACTGCAGGGAGAAAGATCACATGATTAATAACAACTACCACTTTTTTGCATGTATTATGTGCTTCCCTGTAGGCCTAGCGCTTTATATAAATGGCTCCATTTCATATACCCGGCAGTCTTCTAATCAAGGCGACACTGAGTGGTTCGTAGGACACACATTATTCCACGCCTGCGCGTGCCAAGTACTGGGTATGCTCGTTTACATGGAGCAACGTCATGATGGAACAATAACTCCAAGAACTTTCCCGAGGCTGCCCAGTGGCCAGAGTTAAGCCATATCTGTTTGACACTCTCTCTTCCCTCCAAATAGTAACACACACACACACACACACACACACACACACGGCTTTGCGAAAGGGTTATCAGGGATTCTTCAACCAAGCTCATAGAAGGAATAGTTAAATGAAATATGAAATTTGTATTCAAGTAATATTACATGTCTCTCAGAGGCAGCCGTGGACAGCCTGTCTGGAGGCTGGGACTTGGGCAGGGGAAGCAGAATGAGGTAAGTATAAATGTGACAACATGCTAAGAATTAGGAGAATTCAGAATGAGAGGCTATAGGAGAAAGAAAAAATAAAAGACCCTTAACTGGATTGAAGACAATCAGGAAAAGGCTTTTCAGAAGAGACCTTCTTTGCACATAAAGAGGAAGGTGACGACTATGCAGACAGAAGGCAGAGGAGAGACTACACTTTGGAGATGGGTGACTCAAAACTGAGGAAAGGCTGATTCATTGCATGCAAGGTTTTATTATGTGGATGTAATGAAAAGTATTTAAGATTTTATTGGGAGAGAAAGCTCTGTGGCCCCAAAATGCTTAAACTCCAATGAACTAAATAAAAAGCAAGTGTTTTAAAACTATGGCTTGCAGGTGAAATTTTGCCTACCCCTGCTTTTGTGAATAAAGTTTTATTAGAACCCAGCTACACCCATTGAGTATGGGTGTTCTATGGCCCTTGTCATGTTGTGGCAGCAGAGCTGAGTCCTTGTAACAGACACCATAAGACCCACAGAGCCACAAATATTTACAATCTGACCTCTGGATTGGCATTTCATCCTGTCACCCTGGACATCAAGAGGAGATTTTCGATCGCACATGTTTATCTGTTGTTGTTGTTATCCTCATTGGGTTTTGTGCGGTGGCTTTTCGGTTTGAGTTTCAGAAGGTCTGGCCATGTAACAATCTGCCGGCTGGCTTTGAAAGGCAGATAGAAAGAGACCAATTCTACCATCACTGAGACTTGGGCTGGACTCAGGGGAGCCAAAGTGGATAACGTATCTGTTTTATCTTAAAGACAGCAGAGTGAGAGGAACAACAATAATGCTGATGAACAGAACTAGGAAGGAGAGAATGCAACACAGAAGACCAGAGTGCAGAGCCAAGTGTTCCGTGTGTGCTCTAGAAGTCCACGAGACAGCCTCAGCCTGAGCATCTGAACCGGCTTGGAAGAGGCAGCATTTGAGCTGAGAATGGAAGGATTAGCAGGGTTTCTACAAGACAGGGTCTGGGAAAAGGCATTTCTCTGAGGACAGACAATTATGAGCACATGTTCCTGCCTCTCAGAGCCTTGAGGACCTCAGTGGACTCTCATGGGCACAGGAGAGCCTTTCAAGCTCATGTCCAGTTCCATGTGCACCTTGCTTCACTGCCTTTTGGCCTGGAGCACATTGGCACATTTTAATTTCTTTTTAACATATGTAGGTATCTCATGACCAATTCTAGTAATTAAAGCAAAAGTAAGGGGATGAGGAGGGGAGCATTTTATTTATTCAACCTATTCATCTCTGTCGCCCCATTCAGCAACTTACTAAGTTAAATCTCAGATTCACTGAGGATATGTTTGACGCAGATAGAAAATTGAAAATGTATTTCCACTACATTAAGAAAATGGTCATTTTCAAAATGGATCTCTTTATGAGAAGTAATCAGAATTAGATAAGGATTGAGAGCAAATGCTTGCAATATTTAGATGGTTGCGATATTAAGGGTGATTAATTATCATCTTAAAATATCCCAGGCAATGCTTGCCTCATCTGCTCGCCTGAATTGACCTCTTCCGTACCCATTAGGCTTCTCCTCGGTTGAAATGAGTTTTTAAATGGCCTTGCACACGCTGCTGCTTAGCCCATGTGCCTGTGATGAATGGGACACTGCCCTTGGGGATGCTTCTCCCCTGTCGATTGCTGCCGCTATGGGAAAGGTGTGAGAGTCAGACAGACGTGCCATCATATCCTTCTGACTCACTTCTCTTTGGTTCATTTTTTTTCTAGGCTATTGTATCAGTTATTTCATTTGATTGTGGTGAGAACTAAATTAGAAAATAAACACATTAGAAAGATTTAGAAAATGGTACAGTGTCTGACACCAGGAGGAACTCCATAAATGTTTATTTCTACCTCCTTGTTCACATGGATTGATTTCTTTTTAGAAAGTATCTTGAGGAAGCGAGGGGAGCTGATTTCTTTCTTCAAATAGTTGAAAATGTGTATCCAAAGAAGAAACAGAGCTCTTGTATGTGGTCCCTTCGACGATCAGGAGAAACACCAGGGTGAAGCTGTGCACACTCATTTCAGAGAGAATTCCCGATGATCCGATGATCGCCAAGTGCTAGAGAGTAGGAGGTATGTTAACTGAAATCTTCTTGTATACCTGGTGCCACCCCAAGTACTCAATCTGCATAACAGCTTTGAGATAAGTCACTTATATAGATAAGGTAACGTCAGGCACGTCAACCCAAATAAATAATATCAGAGCAAAATAACCATATCTGTGTCTCCAATGCATGTCATACAAAGCAGTGGTTTATTCTAAAGAAGGTACTCATCAGAATCAGAATCACAAAGGGGTTTTTGTTTTTGCTTGTTTTGTTCTGTTTTTAAACAAAGGCCAATCAGTAGATAAAGAACCAGATTTGTTGCCTGGAAGGACCTATGTGCATGTACATGTTTATAAATCAGCGGGGATTTTTGTGTTCACTGGTTGTTTCTCTACGATAACCACTAATAAAGTGAATAATGAAAGGACACGTCCAAATGGGACAAAATAAGACCATGGAAGCACATGCGTGGACGGTGGGGGGTTGAGCATGGGAAATGGCTTCTGCTACATAGAGAGGGTCAAGGGAAGAAGCATGCAGAGTCATTCTGTGTGTTCCCAGAAGAGTCAGGGCCAGCAAGTGTAGGAGATGAAAGGTAGGTTATGGAGGCATCTGGGAAGTCTCACGAGTGACTGTGCTGTCTTCTGAAACAACGACATACTTTGTGTCAGCTGCACAGAGGCAGTGAAAACACATTCTGGGAATGCAGTGGGGACATTCCTGCCGAAAGCATCAGGTGTGGAGGTCAGAAACGACAACTGCACACATGCCCTCTTGTTGAGTCAGGGCAGGCTGTGCTAGGATTGCCACAGAACATCATCACAGTCTGCACAGGTGTTTCCTGAGAAAGCTCAATCGGTTTTTGTTTTAAATATCTTGAGTAACAGAGGTCATTCTGTGCTCATCCTACTTTTAAAGAAATGAATAATTCTAAACTATCAATATAAAGTTTTGAGAGATAATCGTAACCAAATTATTTCTCAAAGTGGCATGTTCTAGAATGAAGATGCCAGGCCCTCGGGTCCCTCCCAGTAGGGATGAACACTCTAGGCTTGTCAGCCTGCTGCTGTCTTAAGGGCGGTGTACAACCAAGCCAGGGCCCCAGGACTAGAGTCAAACAACTGTGTGCGGAGAATCTTAGAAGTTAACAGAAACTTGGTGAAGCAGCGGAGGAGCCTGAAGTCAGTGACAGCTGCTTCTGTTGTCTCTACCGTGTTAGCTGTAGGGGAGGAAAACTCTTCCGTTCAGGTTCTTTGGCTGGTCTCATAATTATATTGATATAAGACAGACTAATAGAAAAGCAATTTTAATTTCCTATGGACAGGATCCCTTAGAAATAAGAGACTCAAAGAAGTGAACAAAGCAGGCGGACATGGCAAGGCAAAGCAGCAGACCTCGTTAGACAAAGAAACAATGTATTTGTGCAAAACTGACAAGGCTAAGGGGTTTGGTG
Organism: Mustela lutreola; assembly: GCF_030435805.1. Lineage (NCBI taxonomy): Eukaryota > Metazoa > Chordata > Mammalia > Carnivora > Mustelidae > Mustela > Mustela lutreola. The sequence goes on along the minus strand of NC_081292.1, from coordinate 5,232,398 downwards.
TAGAGTAGGAAATTAGTGAAGAAGGAACTGAGTTTGCCCTCTCAGCTGTTATAAACTCCCTCTTTCTGGTGGTGGAGATGACTTAGCCTGGTACAGAGAGAGGACTTTTCCCATGGGAGATTTATTTCCCGTTTTCAGGGGGACAACGGAGGCCAGAGTGTCCTTCTTGCACCAGCTGTTTCTTAAATAACTTTAGTTCAAAATAATCGGTATGCCAAAGTAGCATGTTTGGGGGTGCGGCATGTCTGCTCCCTTCCACAAACAATACTCATATCAGCTTCAGTGCTCTTTTGGATACAAACGATGCACAACACATTCACACTTATATAGGCAAAAATGAGACTTTTCTCTCATTACCGAAGGCACAGGTTGGAGAGGTACATTCACGTACAATGGCAAGCACCTGGAGGACTCGGTTTTCCATCTGTGGCATCTTCTTCTCTTACCATCTCCCCTGCATTTGCCTCTGCCCACTGCCCTCCAGGATCCCATTTCTAAGAACTGTGACCTGAAAGAGACTGGCTCCATTCATCTCTGGAACCAACTTCAAATTTTGTCAATTGCCTCCAACTAACAGTAGAACTTTATCCTCGGTATGAGAGAAGAATGAGTCCCAAAGGCAGTGAGGAGGACGAGGAGTTGGGCTAATCCAAAATAGGGTTGTTCATGATTGACCACCATCTTCACTTCTCCTTCAGGACATTATGTTAAGTGAGGCCAGAGAAGACAGTGAAGGGAATTTACGCCCTGGTAGGAAGAACCTGCCTGTGGACCACACAGACCGTTTTTAATAAAGATTCTTTTACTGTCAAGTGGCAGAAATACAACTAATGTAAGACAAACAAAACAAAGCACCGTAGTGAGTGTACGTGTCGGGTGTCCGCTGCTCATAACTATTCCACTGCCTTAAGGTTCTATGAATTTCTTTAACTTTCTTTAAGGTCTTTGGGCCTGACTATGACCACTAGCAGCTTCCATGTGGTGACCAAGAGGCTCTTTATTGCTCAGAGTTCACATCAACCCTTCCTCCTGGTTCCACATGTAGAGATCTCACATGCCCACCTCGGAAGCAGCCAGCATCCTGGCAGACAGGGCACCTTGGCCCAACCGGTTCTTACAGGCCAATTAGGAGCCATAGAATTTCTTACATGACGATGACCATGACCATGACAATCTCTTCTACTTGTTCTCAATTCTGGTGTGAAAAAGAGAGAAGTAACTCATTGATGATAAAGACATAGGAAAAAAAAAAAAAAAGGAATCAGAGCCTTAAAAACACAGTAATTATATGAGAACAGAATGATCAGCAAAATTAAACCTAACTGTAATCCATCCATCATATATATTAATGATGACCAAAATAGCAGCAATCAAAATTCTCAACCAACCCAAGACAGTACAGATGACATACTTCAGAACGAAATTATGAGAATCCCAATTATCTCTGATTACGTATGCATGGTAGGAAGTTTGCAATATTGCAGACAAAGTGTTGCATGGCAACCAAATTTTTTGGTTAGAATGATAAATTAGATTCTTTAGGAAATTCTAGTTACGCACTAATCTAGTTTAAAAATATCAAATATTGGTCACTTTAAAACTAATTTTGGAAGGTTTTGAGAAAATTGGCAATAAGCACATTAAAGTATTAGTTGCTGGAACTGTATGTTGTTTTCTATAAGGGACAGAGATAAGGTGGGTATGTTTGGATTTATTGGCAATACACAGGACCTAATGGTCTACCAGTGGACATTCCCACAGCATTATTTATGCTCTTATTACTATTAGATCAAACACGCGGTGCACCTCTGCCATACCCTTCTTCATCCAATCTGATCTTACCTGGACAGGACTCGGTTTCAGCTAGAACACCCAGACTTGTTTGGGGATTGAATATTGACCCCCTACTTGATGTCCATGTAGTCTCCTAATAGCTATGTCCTGAAATCAATTAGTCAGAAGTACTTCTGTTATCCATTTCTCCCTGGATAGACTGGAGGTGATTTAACTGAGCTAACTGTTGTCTCAGTTTGATTCATGGCAGAGTTGGGGAAGGGGAAGGCAGGTTTCATAGAAGGAGGCCTTTTTATGTCTTCTGTATAATCAGGATCTAAGTGCTTCAGATTCTGGAAAGCAAGCTTACGATGAATGTGACATCGGGAGGAAACAGAGAAAGTATATTCTATCAGCAAACAAGAGGTAGAAAGATGTGGGGACATCTGTTGGAAATGTAGGTCACAATTTCCTGAGATGATCAGTGGATGAGAGAAGACACACTAAACAAAACTGCATACTATCTATAATATTAAATGATACTCATGTTTGGTTGTTTTACATCTTCCAAGAGACTTTTACAACTATTTAAATGCAACTCACGAAACAATTCATTCTCCCAAACTTGGCAAGCAGGAACTATTTCAAAAGAAAAGAAAAGAGAAAAAGAAAAGAAAAGAAGAAAAAGAAAAAGAAAAACAGACATTGGAGAAGTGAACTAACCTGACGCAGTTTGAACCCTCATCAGTGTGGAATAGGAATTCAAGCATGCACAGATCCCAGATAACTGCTCGCTTGGCCACGCCAACGTAAATCCTGTGCTTTGAATAAAGAAAACGCAGGAGAAGATGAAGAGATGACTATGATGTTTTGAAAGTAACAAGCAAGATTTTAAGTAGATTTAAATGTGTCCTGAATTCCTGGACTATACACCTCTCCAGGGCAGGGACTACAAGTATTTCTTTAGTAGCTATGCATTCAGGGCTTTGTCATTACTACACTGTAAGTCTGATAGAAGTCACAGCGCTGCCAGCATACAGTAGACATTCCATAAATGTGTTGAAGTTAATAATTCACAAATGGATGGCCCTGTGTCAGTGACAAATAAGTGATCGCTGACTTCAATCGCATTGATAATCTTATGTACACCACTGGGGACAAAAGGTATAAGATGAGGTAGACCCTAAAGAGAGATCAAAGTTATTGAGTATCTTCTAGAACTTGGTGTGGATGGTACGTATAGGAGTGTTCATCTTCTTATTGATAAAAATCACATACATGCATACATTATGTATAATCATATAATAAATGACAGTACAAAATTATATTATTTTAGAAAGGGAAGAAGGTTTGAAGATTGAACAGCAGGAAAAAGGGCTATGCTTGAACCAATGGTGTACCACAAAGCAGAGGATTGATTGTTTTGGTTCTGAGTTTCAGGAAAAAAAATAGAGAAGAATGTGACATCCTTTTAAAAAAAATTTCCAAGTCCATATTATGTGTGAAAAAGTTTCATGAGAGCCAAGTATCTAAATATGGTCATGTCATTAATTATAAAAATGTGGCAGGATTGTGCTGGCTCTGTGTCTAGAGAGCTGCTCCCACAAAGCTCTTTTCCGGGATGAAAATACATATTTTTAATTCTTTCTCTTTGTATATTCTCAACCAAGTTGTCCCTTAGGTATATCTTCCCCTTCGCTATTGTAGTATGCTCTGAAATATGGCCTTTAGCTACAGACTTATGTTCCATGATCACCTTAGAGGCCGATCTTTGTAAAAATTTGTCACAGTTATGTCTGAAGGCAAGAAGTCTTTGTTTAGATAATTTGGGGAGTCCATCTAATTTTAATTCTCATTACTGATTAATAAGGCTTTCTTTGCTGGTATTAGGACAATTTTTATAAGTACTTCCTGTGACTATCCCTATAAACCAAACGGCCACAAACCATCCCTACAGATCATCTTTTGTAGCTACAGTTTGAGTATTTCTCTAGCCGAGCTTTTACAGCTATTCAGAAGATCACCTGGCATTTGCCCTCAGAATTGGTAGCTACTAATCTAGCCACCCACTGAGCATGGTTTGCAAGAACGGTGCTAATCTCACTTGCTGTGTCCCTCCTTGAATGCTACACACTACACACTCTGGTCATAGAAATCGGCTCTAAGTCTCACAAACGAGGCCCTGTAAAGCTTCCTGTCTTTGTTAGCATGAACCCTTCCCCTGGAATGCTCTCTCCATGTCGACTGTCTCCCCTCTTCATCTGTCAAGACTGAGTGTAAGTACCGTGTTCTTTCTACAGACACTCTTCTCCTGCCCACACCGTACGTACGGACCTCTTCTGTGGTACTCTGCGTTTGCTGGACATTTGCACATCAAAACACTAAAGCCCTGCTCCCCACTGAGTTACATGGAAGTTCCCCTAACCATCACCAGGTACAGGAGCTGGAAAGAGCAATTAGCAATTCCTGTTTCCCACAAAAATTCAAAAATAAGAAATAAAAATTAGATGAAGATAAAAACATCAACTTTATTACAAATGAAATCTCACTGGAGAATGTGGCCTTATAACTAGCCAGAGTAGATTCAGAAATACTTCAAACTTTTTTTTCATTGAATGTCATCCTAATATTAGACTTTCCTTGTCTTTCTAGAAGTTTCTAGAAGTCTCTTTGTCTTCCTGAATTTTTATTGTGAGCCTATTTCCACCTGACAGCAGAGAACTAAATCAGTTCCATATAGATTTAACACAGGAAAGTAAACATTTTGTCACTTTATAGCCCCTTCTCAGTCCCTGTGGTGGATTCTAATGTTTGGGGAAGCCCTTATGTACATCAGTGACCAAGAGGGGTATCCATCTTGTCCCACCTATTGAAATGTGACTCCATGTGCATAAGAACCCTGGAGGAATAGTTTATTCTGCCTCCTCTGACATGTCTATTCATCCTGATAATTTGTATTTTTTCCATCTTATCCATGAGCTCTCTCAACTAGTTTTATCTCAGCACTGCTCTCTCCCTATCTCTGAGCATGAGGAACATTCATTTGGGTACTCTCCTCTCCCATTTCTTTTAAAAATATTTATTTATTTATTTGTCAGAGAGCGAGGGCACAAACAGACAGAATGACAGGTGGAGGGAGAGGGAGAAGCAGGCTTCCCGCTGAGCAACTCTGGGCAGGACACAGGGATCATGACCTGAACCTAAGGCACACGCTTAACTGACTGAGCCAGCCAGGAGTCTTGTCTCCTCTTCCATTCTGAGGCTGTGGAAAATGCCCAGGACTGTATCTAGTCTTTCTTGGGTATACGTGCCACAGTAGAGAGGAATCACCGCCATTCTTATTCTATAGTTGCCACAATAGGAGGACTTCCGTATAAAAAAAAAAAAAAAAAAGAAAGAAAATATTTATAAAAAACAAAATATTTTATTTGTTCAAGAAGCAAGAGACAAGTCCAATTTATACTTGGGTCCCCCAATTTATTTGCCATCCATCCCTTCATTACTGGGGTGTGATGACATGGGCAGAGGCTCCTGATAGTACATCTAAATCTCTTGTGTTTTAAATATTTTCAGCTACTGGTTTAGCATCAGTGACTTTTATCTCTTTTCATGAGGAGAAAAACAAAAACAAAAACAAAACAAAACAAAAGGATAAGAATCAGGAAAAAAAAAATTTATGAGCCTATTGTTTATGCTAGTAAACCATACCATTGGAAGCCTGAAGTCTAGAGATAGAAGCCTTACAGCTAAGACTGGACTGTTTGTTCTCTGCACCTGACTACACTCATCCCCCCTTACAACAATTATGTACTGCTAATTATCAGTGGATTCATTTACAAAGGACTCAAACCTTAACTGACATCTAAAACTATCATACTTCTTGAAATTGGGGGGAATACATGTAGAACATATGGTTGGAAAAAAACTGTGAAACTAGAGATCGTGCTATCTTCATCATCTCTGCAACCATATTACATGGTCCAATGCCCAGCTTCAAATCTTCAAAAATTTCTCTTTGCCTGGGAAGGAAATCCAGCCTTCTCTTCGAGGAACACAGGAATTTTCCTGATCTGGGCTCTAACCTCTTCTACCACTTTGGTCTCTTACCCTCCTGCCACTGCAAACCACTGGACTTTTGGCAGTTCCTTATCTCTGAGCTTGAGTTTGGCTTCACAAACTATAAGAAACTCTTGACTCTGGGGAACAAACTGAGGGTTACTAGAGGGGAGATGGGTGATGGGGGAGGTAACTGGGGGTTGGGCATGCAGGAGGCACGGGATGGAATGAGCACTGGGTGTTACACGCAACTGATGAATCACTGAATTCTACCCTGAAATTAAAAATACAATATATGTTAACTAACTTGAATTAAAATAAAACAAAAAAAAAAAATAGAATGATTTCCCCATCGTCATTTGACCATATCCCCCCTATGTATCCTGTAAGACTGAACTTTGAAAACACCACCGCAGAAATCTTTCCTGGTCCACTTCTCCATCAAAGGCAAGAAACCCTCACTAGGAATCTTCAGGCATGGTGCCTAAAGTACACTGATTCTTATTATGTTCTGCTCTGTAATTACTTCTGTAACTGTGTTTACAACACTTCATTGCCCATTTATTTGTATGTCAATTTTCTCAGTGGAGGGAACGCTGTTAAATACCATTCTTCTCATTTTTGTTTCCCCAAACCCTAACACTGTATTTGAAATATACATCATTGTTCTTCTGAAAGCAGTCTGCATGGTGATAGCCCATAAAAACTAGTCGACACATGCAGAAAATTAAGAAATAAACAAATTTGGCATAAGGCCAATAGGTTTTAGGGAAACTCATTATGTTAATAATGGTCTATATCTGCATTAACAAAATACCAGATTGCTGGTATTGCATTTCACTGTGGACTATTATCTATAGAAAAACAAACCTAATTGAACAGCATCCCTTGATTTTTCCTGACTTGAAATTAATAAGAACTGTGATTAATCAAGACTGCATTAAAGATCAAAATCGTATGTTCGAATCGGAATTTCAGACTCTACCCAACATTTGCATGGGAAGAACAGCTAGATAGGAAGAGGATCCAGATATAAAAATGGATCATAGACTTCAAACACAGAGGGGATGGTATCGAACCTCTAGACAGGAGATTTTGATCTGAATGTCTCTGTTTTTAGAACTTCAGCCAAGCATTTCGTCTAGCTTTTGTTCACTCAGTCAGTCATTCATGAGGCAAACAGATATTGGGTATATGTCTATAATACACCAGGCATCGGGCTGGGATAATACCAATAATGGGATTTTGATTAATGACTTTTTAACAGTAGGACATCATAATTTACAAAAACCGCATTTTCATGGTTTATCTCATGTAATAATCATAATGTGTCTATAAATGCATTTTTAGTATCATCACTTGCACATTGTCAAGGAGAAAACAAACTCATTAAACTAAATGACATTCCCATTATCGTGTTGTAGGTTCATGCCATAGTTAGAACTTGAACTCCAACCTTTTTGCTTTTTCTTCGTGTGTTTGTGTGTTGGGTAGGTCTGTGATTCCTTTACATAATGTCTCGTTAACATCTCCTATTATCCAAACACTTATTGCATCCTTCCTCTCTTTCTCCTTCGCTCACACCCCTCCCTCCTCCTTTTCAAGAATATTTTCTGAGCACCTACTTTGTTCCAGGACCTGGTTAGACATCCATCATCATTCAGTGACTCAATAGTTGTTGAGAAATGATAGGAATATTGGCCATCAGCTGTACACCTACAAAATATGACACAAATTCAGAAAAAAGTTACAGTCATTGATCTCCCAGAATATGAAAAAAAAAAATAGAGACTATAAAGCAGCTGTTTGGGGGGAAAATGATGATTTTAAAATGCTTTCATTCAAAATGTTAGTGCATAATAGAAGATGCTCCTAGCAAAATAGCTTGCACTGTGTTGCATCCCATTTTGAAAATAATAAGCAATGATATGGAAGCTCTTGTGTTTTTACCTTTTCATACTTTTGTATGAAAAAACAAGCTGGTATGAAAAGACAACATTAATTCTCTGCTAGTTGGGTTTTGTTTTGTTTTGTTTTTAACAAAAACTGCGTATTATTCATTTATTTGGTTTTATTCTCTTACCACAAATAATATTATATAAAATTTTTAGAAATCTAGGGAAAATCAGAAAAACTCGAAGAAGGAAACAAAATCTCCTTTACATCCAGAGAACAGAAATGACTACTGATCGTGACCTGGGCTCTGTCGTTCTGTCTCTTCTTGTGCAGAGGAGGGTTCTGTTTATATTATCATATATTACAAAGTGTCACATTCTGAACTACTTCTAAATGAGCCTTTTTTACTAAGTTCTATGTATCCTGAATTTAAAATATATATATATATATATATATATATATATATATATATATATATATTTTTATGATTCTTTTCAATGAGACTTTGGAATACTGATCCCTCTGTTGCAATGAGCTGGGTGTAAAGGGCTCTGGTCTTCAGTTCTCGAAACTCATTACTTGGTCCCTAGTCCACTAGTCTCTGGTTGCCTTGGGCAAGTCCCTTCATGTCTTTAGATATCTGTCTCATCCTCTGCATAAAAAGAAGTAGTACTTTCAAGTGCTAGTATTCTAGAATTTCCTAACTCTCCATAAGGGCAAGACTTTCATCGGTGCCATAGTGGAGGCTGGGAGCCCACGGAGAAGAACAAGACTCTGTACAACCCAGTGTGGGAGATGAGCAACACAGGTAAATCTACTGCCAGAACTTTGCTTCTTCTCTGTGCCTCCCCAGAATCTGGTCACATGCACCAACAGGGAGTGTCCATGAGCTTTTCTACTGGAGTTGAACCCCTTGGGCCATACGTCAGCCAATCCTTAGCAACAAGGGAATATTTTCCCCAGCAGAATGGTTATGCATAGATTTCATCATGCTTTAATCTTTCTCAAACCTTTATCTTTGGAGTGCCTCTGGTTATCTTTCTAAAGTCTTATGAGGAGAAAAGCAATTTGACTTGGTCAGCTGGGATAATAGATGAACTTTTCCAAGGCTGTATAAACGTGCAAACAGAAGGGACTCATATCCCCAAAACCCAAACTTAAGGATGCTTTTTCCACTAATGTCTCTGTGGTTTTGACCAGGTCTTTCAACTTCCTGAGGGCAGCACTGTTCTGGGGTACAGCACAAGTTGAAAATTGAGTGGATGATGGTACTGTGTGACTTTGAAAAATTCACTTAACATCTCTGAGCCAAATCATAACATATCATATTATGATAAAATGTGTACTAAATAAGCCATTCTTATCATTTTACCAATGCTGTCTGTTTCCTTAGAGCCGTCTTCTGGGCTCTTTGGGATATGCCCGCTGCCTTCTGACTCATCCTCCACTCTCTCCCCATGACCACCCCCTTCAGCTACATTGGCCCTCCTCCGTGTGCCCCTCATTCATCCCTGGCTTATAAGTCCTCATTCAACGTGGCAGGACTGGTCTTTCCCAGGTTTTCATTTAGGGACTACCTACCTTTAAATCCTTGCGATTTTCATATCCTCAGAGGCTCTTCCTAATAGCTCTACCCCAGCCCCAAACCATCTTAAGTCACTCTCTTTCTCATGATTTGTTAAAACTTTTTCTCTTACATATATCACTGTTGAAAAATAACTTATGACTTTAAATATGTGGCGTGTGTGTTTTGCTGATTTGCTTATTGACATACTTCCTATCTATCCACTAGGTCAAGAGTGCACCCTGTGAAAGCAGGGAACCCCGGTTGTAATCACTAAACTCAGCACAGTGCCTAGCAGCAAACAGATGCTTAGTGAATATTTGGAAAATAGATGAGGGAAGGAAGGAGGGAAGAAAAGAAGAAAAAAAATAGGAAAAAGACTGGAAGAGGAAGTTGCAACACTGTTTTTACTATGTGAGGTGATCCACAAAGTACTTTCTTGGTGTTTCTCTGACACTTAGAGGCTGTTTACACAGGCTGCTGGGCTGTGAGGTTCTCATGTGTCCTTCCTGAAGCAGCATACGGTAAGACCATTTTTGTTTGAAAATAACTTTAATCTTAAAATTCACTTCATTTTTGCATTATAATTACTTATATATCCACTTGTCTTACTATTTTAAAATATGTTCACCACCTTGTCATCTCTTGCACAGGATGCTTCAGGAAGAGGCTCAGAGTCTGTTCTGTGAACTAGTCTTGTGACTGAAGTCCTCTGTTCTCCAACTAGAGGAACCTATCTGTATGATAGAGGTCTGCCAAGATCTTAGAGGACAGCTTATTTTGTAAATAGCATGCCCTGTTCTAAGATTTTTCTAAATACCACTGACTGTTTTTGTAAAGAGGATAGACCGAAGGACAGATAGATAACACTGTGAATTAGACTTCTTTCCAACAACTATTGTTCACAGATGCATAGAGGACAGGAATGTTGCCATCCTAGATCTTAATTATCGAAGGATAATCTTTCAAAGTGCATGCTTCTTTTACACATGGGCTGAATGCTTGCATATTGTTACAATTCTCTCTTTTGCTTGAGATATTTGGATAAAGGTCTCATATATTTCTAAATATGTGTCATCGGTCATTGGGACTGGTGTGGTCTGGTGTCCTGGAAAGTGCAAGCATGGGAAGCTGAGACAGCTGGCAGGGACCCTATAAAGACCTCAGCACCTACTAATAAAATAACTTTTGTTTATGTTGTTTTAGTCTCCCTAAAAGCCTTGGAAATCTATGTTTCTAAGTATTTATTTATAGCAGCTCATAAATTCTCAGCAGCGCAGAGGTATTTGGGCATCCCAGAGACACAGAACTGGAAAAGTCCCACTTACGACTGGAAATATGGCAGCATAGGACAGTGCCAGAGGCGGAAACTAAATGTACAACAAGATTCCAGTCCTTGAAATATGAACCAATCAGATAAGTACAACAGGTTCTTAGTGCCTGTATGTCTACACTACAGTGATCTCTATAGATGGGAAGGCAAGTATCAGACAGTTTCAACACACTATGCCATAACCTGCTGCCTCTGCTTAAACAGGGTGACCCCCTCGTGTAGCCAACACAGAGTTGACTATCTCCAAGTATTTTGATATTGCCCATGAACTTCCTACCTCCTTATATTTCTCTTTTTTTCCATCCTTCTCTCTATAAGCATTAAATACATAATTTCAAAACCACTATGATATCCGATCTTGCAATTGTACTACCCGATTAAGAGATGGGGTTGCTAACCGATGAGGCATTCACATAGCCTCAAAATATCCCTGCACTTAACTCAGTAATCACAAGGCAGAAACAGTATCTTCATGTTCGAATAACCTAGAAAGCATCAATTAAACTAATCAACCCACACTACATCACCAATGTTAGGAGATACCTACAGGATGTGCCTCTGGGTGGGGAGGCATGCAGCTCCTGGTCCATTACATACTGTCTAAAACTATGCAATCCAAATCTATCATACAGAAATAGTAAATAGTAAAACTAAAATTGAGGGGCATTCTACAAAGTCATTGCTGTGTACTTCTACCATAAAAGTCCAGGTCAGGAAAGGAACAATAAAGGGTTGGAACAGTTCCATTAAAGAAGTTGAAGTGGAATTAACACCTAAATGTACCATGTGGTCCTGGATTGGGTCCCAGACCAGGAAGCACAGATAAAAAGACATTATTGGGACAACTAATAACAATTAAATTTCATAATAGCATTGCATCGATATTAAATTTTCTGATTTTAATCCCTGTATTTTGGTTAGGAAGGAGAAGGCTCTTTTTCTTTAGAAATGCAGAATAGGGGCACCTGGGTGGTTCAGTCAGTTATGGGTCCAATATTTGATTTCCACTCAGGTCAGGTCAGGATCTCAGTGTTGTGAGATCAAGCTCCATGTAGGGTTTCATGCCCAGCATGAAAAATCTCTCTCTTCCTCTCCCTCAGCCTCTCCTCCCCCTAAGAAAAATACAGAATAAACCGGTAATAAAGGATCAGTCTTCAAATTACCTTCAAATATTTAGAAAAAAAACCTATATGTAAATAAAGAGTCTATGAATTATCTGATTAGGATAATTGATGAACATTTAATCTGGATCATGGATTAGACAGTAGTATTGTGTTATTGATAAATTATTAAATTTCCTGATTTGGGTAGTTGTACTTCTATGCATATCTGACTCAGCTCTGCCATCTTGATGCACTGGACCTTAACTCGTTGCACTGACTTATTCACAACTAATGGGTTAGAAACATGGGTCTAGAAAAGTGGGTCTACTGCAAATTGTTTCAACTCTCTTCTCTTGTTCAATAAACATTAAAAAAAAATTTGAAAAACAAAGAGAAACCACCTACTGGTGAGCGCTGAATATTATCTGTGTGATGTCTGCACTCAGACTTAGTAACTCTGCAATTTGCTGCCTGAAACGCTGAACCGGTTTCGGTAGTTTTATGGGTCTCAGTTGTCCCATCTCTGAAATGGGAGCAATACTGACTACTTTTTGTAGCTATTTACTGGTATTGACACTAAATGCAAAGACCAGAAAACAGTGCTTTATGTTTCTTGGGGTCACTGTTTTGCTGCCTTACATTCTGCCCCGTTTTCCCACCTGCTCTTCTAGATTCACCCTCCGTTTGTTTCGTGAGTGGCTTTATGAACACAGTCATGGGCTCTCTTGCCATCCTGACTCAGAAACAGCAAAGCAAAATGCAGGTGTCAACAGAGGAAGGATAAGATACCTGTTTTCTCCTTCAGAAGCTATCTTTAGATTGTGCCCCTATCTTAGGCAAAGCTCCCGTTAGGTTCTTGTGACTCTCTCCTGGCCTTTTAGGGTTAGGAGAGGTAAGAGGTCCTGAGGTGACACTCCCACAAGGTTTTACTAACCCTGCTGGTTTTCTCTAACCTTGCCCCACACTTCTGTCAAGGGCCCCCTTATTAAACTTTCCTCAATTAACTTAATTGAGGGTGACATCTTTTCCTTGCCAAGACTCTGACTGACATACATTCCATAAGTAAAGATTTTCAATATTTATGCATTCATTTATTCACTCACCAAATATTTATTGAATATCTTCCGTGTCAGACACTGTTAGAGGTGATTTTGATATTTTGAGAATAAAGTTGATTTTGATATTTTGAGAATAAAGTCGCCCCCATTCTTTCTTTATTCAAAGGTGATATAATCCTAACAAAACTTCCTTAAGCAAACATTTTATACATTCTACACAATGACTAATGCTTGCCTCAGAGATGAGAAGAAAAGAGAAAGACAGATTTACAAGTGGGAAATATTGATGCAGGACATATGGCACAATGAGAGCAAGATATGGTGAGGGCATGGGACTGGGGATTGACTGACCTCGGGGTTCAGGGGAGGGGAGTAGAAGAATGGACGAATGGGCAGTATTTTAACAGATAGAAGAGAAAAAGGATATCTTTGTAGAAGAAACATTGTAGAGCAACAAAGAAGGGTAAATTCAGGAACAGGGGAGAAAATCACATGGCTGAAGAATTATAGTATTGCCATTGGGAAGTGAAGTGGGGATTTTGGGGGGAAGGTAGATTGAGGACATTCCACAAATACCAAGTATTATGTAACTATTAGGAGTTTAGTGAGGGACTAGGGTTGTAACATTAGTGAGAGAAACATGATCCCCGAAGCAAGGGGATGTTAAATGCATCATGACCAAAACAAAGAGGTAAACAAACAAACTATAATGATAAGTTCTAATTTTCCTATGAAGAAAATAGCTAGAACTAAGGTAGAGTTCAATGGGATGGTTTGGAGAAGATTCTGAGGAAGGCAATATCTGACCCATGCATGATCTCTGGGGCGAAAGTGTTCGCCATGAGAATAAAAGGGAGAAGAAACCAGCAGATAGAAGGGACAGTGTGTGCAAAGGTCCAGAGGTAGAAACAATATTAAAGAACTGTTGATGTCTGGATTTAGTGACAGGGTACATGAGATGTCAGGGCAAAACCAGGTAGGAGTCAGGTCATAGAAGGCCACAATTCTAGGCTTGAATTTTATTCTAAATATGAGAATAATACTGACAATAATGTTGATGATAATAATAAAGATAAAACTTATTGAACTTTTACTTTGTTCCTGAAGTACCTATGTTGATTTACTTGTTTATTTGTCACAAATATCCAAATTGAGGAATACTACCAAAGCATTCATTTCACAGATACACAAACTGAGGCACCGAGACACAGAATAATTTGCTCGAGATCACTTGGATAGTAGCATGGAGCCAGTAGAGTGTTATAGAAGTCAAACCTAATCTGATTTGTTTTTTAAGAACACATTTCTGTTGGGGTGTCTGGGTGGCTCAGTGGGTTAAAGCCTCTGCCTTCTGCTCAGGTCATGATCCCAGGATCCTGGGATCGAGACCCTCATCGGACTCTCTGCTCGGTGGGAAGCCTGCATCCTCCTCTCTCTCTGCCTGCCTCTCTGCCTCCTTGTGATCTCTGTCTGTCAAATAAATAAATAAATAAAATCTTAAAAAAAAAAAAAGATCGAGTCCCACATCGGGCTCCTTGCTCGGCAGGGAGCCTGCTTCCTCCCTCTGCCTCTGCCTGCCATTCTGTCTGCCTGTGCTCACTCTCTCCCCCTCTCTCTGTGATAAATAAATAAAACCTTAAAAAAAAAAAATCTTCTTAAAATAGCCCAATGACTTGATTTGCAGAAGGAGTCTGTTGTGGTACCAGTCTCTGCTCCCTGCCCTCCCATGATGAGGGGTCCCCAGGACACCAGGGCACACTGAGCTGACAGAGGGGAGGGAATCCAGCTCCCAGCCCATCCAGCATTTAACCCCGTTTCCCTGTTTTGTCTTTGTCATCACTGGGCCAGTGTCAGGATAACCTGAGATCTCCTGACAACTTTCTCTAATGCATTTTTTTTTTTTCATTTCCTCAACAAAGCTCTTTACTATGCAAATGAGCATCGCAGACTTGTGGTTGTTTGCCTGTGGTTCGGCTCGACTGAAGCATGTTTTGGCAGGAGCTGCATTCTTCCAGCAGTTCTATGCTGTTGATGAATCACACCTAACGGGCAGGCAGCCTGTGGGATAAAGCAATCAGGACCCATTATGTAAAATCATTTTGACACATTGCCTCATTTTATTATTATGCCCTTGAGGTGGGAGAGAGAGAGAGGGAGAAATAGAGAGAGAAGGAGGGGAAAGAACAGTATAGAGAAAGAAGAGGAGTAGCAGAGCAGGGAGGGAGAAAGAAACGAACCCCAAGTTAAAAGAAGAAGAAGAAATAAGAAGTTTTGTTACATGGATTTGGAGGAATTGGGTAGCCTAAGGTTTCCTTCATACAATCATTCAACAAACAGTGCCACCCTGTGGAGTAACAAAATGCATAGGTCTGATAGAGGAGACAGAAGGATCATGCTTTGGGGTCCTTCTGGGGCCCTTAGGAGCAGAGAACTGAGCGAGCCCCCTTATCTGGGAATGCAGGGTTCAGGGGAAGCTCTCCAGCACAGGGGATATTTAGAATATCCTTTTGCAGGACAAGAAAGAATCCGGGTCTTTGGCGGACTGACTTCCTCCCGCCCCTCTCCCCCCCCCCCCCACTTCTTCATCCAATCCTCTTCTTCCTCCCCCCTTCCCCTCTTTCCTTCCTTCCTACTTTCCTCTCCTCCTCCTCCCTCTTTCCTTTCTTCCTTCTCTCCTGGCTTCCACCGTACAGGTGTGGCCGTTGATAATGGAGTTCAGATTCAATTCTCCGAACCTAGATATTCATTCACATTGTCTTCTAGACGCTGGGCTGTCGGTGTCCTGCAAAACCTCATTCTGCCTCACTAGACTATTATTCTTTGAGTAATTCAATGCTCTGCGTCAGTGCAGCCTTGTCCTGGTGGAATAATAATATTGTTTGCTATTTATTTGTCTTTTTTTTGTTTTGTTTTCTAAAGATTTTATTTATTTATTTATTTTATTTTATTTATTTTATTTATTTATTTATTTATTTATTTGACAGAGAGAGATCACAAGCAGACTGAGAGGCAGGCAGAGAGCAGAGAGCCTGACGTGGGGCTGGATCCCAGGACCCTGGGATCGTGACCTGAGCCGAAGGCACTGAGCCACCCAGGTGCCTCTGTCTTCTTCTTCTTCTTTTTTTTTTTTTTTCTATTCCAGCAATCATATGGTTACTTTATTTCATACAAATATCTAAGAATTTCCAGTTACAACCTCTCGCTAATGAAAGTCGACCTTGAAGATTTATGTGAAGCATATAAACACAGTAACGGAAATATGTTTTCTTTAAACTTCATGAATAAAACCAACTCACTTTCTACATTTGAAAAAAAAAAGTTGTTTCTCTTATAAAAGTATAAACACTAGACTTTTTGGCATGGTCGTCAAATGGAAAATTTCTGTCACTCATTTAAATCAGAGTTCGATTCTGTTTTTCTAGAAGCTTCCACACAGGGTTAGAAGCATGTGACAGTGCAAAGTTCAAGTTGTTTTATTTTTCTTGTCCAATCTGAGTATAATTTCTTCATCTTATAATGGGAAAGTCAGACTTATGATAGGAATAATTCTCTTTTACTGTCTCATGGCTTTAATCAGTAATTAAATCTTCATTAAGAATCTGTAATATCCTGTAGGTGATTTTATGTGGCTCATACTTAATAGTAAGTCTGCTCATTTTCATAAAATGTAAATGAGATTAAAAATGTAATGAGATTTCTCTGAGGATCCTATTTTTTTATAAGTATTCTATTTTTTTTCTCAGAACATTTTTATTTTTCTGTTTTCAACAGGATCTTAACTGGTGCTCATCTTTAATTATGTATCAAGAAAAGTGTAATTACCTTGAAAGAGTATAGATTTGAACCTATTTGCATTAAAACAAATTTGAATAGAAGAATTCAAATTGTAAATGTTAAATAAGTTTTCATAATATACTTTTAGAGTATTCAGATTGGCTACTAATATTGCAATGCAAAATACAAATTATACCAGATATAAATAAAATGTTATACTTTTAATGTGTTTTCCAGTTTCAAAGCAATCGCAAAGGTACAGGACAGTTGGAAGTGCAGTACACAGAATGTTCATTTTCTTAAACCTAAAGCCTCCTCATTCCAAATTCCATAAGGTGTATTTCCTACAAAGGAGGACATGCACTTGCATGCCCACAGTGTAAGGCTCAAAATCAGAAAATTCACATCGACCCATTATACATCTCATTGACACATCTAATCTTTAAACCCCATTGGCGTTTTGCCAATTTGCCCAAGAATGACCTTTCCAGTAAACATTTCTAGTCAAAAATCACACATTGCGTATACTTGTCCTGTGTCCAGATGCCTCCAAACTGAAATAGTTTCTCAGCCTTTCTTAGACTTTCATGACTGACGGTTTGGAAGACCGTAGGTCAGTTCTTTGGAGAATGTTCTGCCATCTGTGGTATTCTTGTGCACAGATCAGTTCATGCACCTTTTCGTGGGGACGACACCGAAGGGATGTGCTGGCGCAGCCCGTCGCGTGGCTCATGATCCAGAGTCCTCCCAGAACAGAAGGTCTTCACGGTGATCACTTGGCTATCACGATGTCTGGCAGGCTCCCCCACTGCCCAGTTAACCTCCATTTCAGTTAACAAATTTTTGCGGAAAGGTGCATTACTACTAGGTTCAAACCGCTTCTTCACACCAAACTTACAGTTGTATCCATTTACTCACTTGCCTCCGTATGGACCCATGGCTTCCTCATCTAGGCAGTAGGTTGTTATCTAGTATCCTTGTTATTTATTTTGGTGGTTAAATTGCCTCAATTTGGCCCATGGAAACTGTCTCTGACTCCTGCTCTCTTCCAAGCTCATGTGAATGGTGCCCTTGCTGAGCTCTGTCCCCAAACAAAAAGCCTCCTCACCCCGCTTGTTCTCTGGTGTCATGCTCTAGGCAGAGTTCCCATGTGAAAGACTTCCTCTAGCCTGATGAGACTCTACATCTCATGACATTCCCCCATCTTCAGGAGATGCCCTCCTCAGCCCACTCTCTCTGGCACTCTGTGCCAGACCATACACTCCCATAGCACACTCCACACCCCGACCTAGTTCCAGCACCCCATATTAAACAGCCCAGCTCTGCAGATCCCCTGAGTTCCTCGGTCAGGCTCTCACGCTCCACACTGGGAGTCCTGTCTTGCAGATCCCCTACTCATCGCACTCAGACTTGGACATTCCATTCCAAGATGCTTGGTGTTAGCTTCCTCACACCGCTCCAGCTCCAACACTTTGTTTTGGGCACCACCCCAACTCCTCTGCCAGGGGTGCTTTCCATGCTCAGCCCCAGCTAATAACATTAAGCCTAGGAGAAGCAAAGGGAAATGAGTAAAAGAACAAACATAATATTTCATTTTATTTTATTTTTAAAGATTTCACTTATTCATTTGAGAGAGAAAAACAGCACAGAAGGAGAGTGAGAGAGAGAAGCAGACTCCCCACTGAGCAGGGAGCCCAACCTGGGACTCGATCTAGAACCCCAGGATCATGACCTGAGCCGACTGCAGATGCTTAAGCTCCTGAGACACCCAGGCAACCAAGAAAATACATAATATTAATAAAAAGAAATTACCAAGATGAGTTTTTCAAAAAGGTACTTAGAAGTCAGTTAATGTTTTGTGAAAAATCCACTAATAACATTCAATGCCCAGCAAAGAAGAGAATCAACACCACAATCTATGTCTGTCAGGTCTACACATGTCTGTGTCCAGTTTTATAACATGCATTTGCTTGAAGGTAACAAAATTGTCTTCTGCCGCCTGTGACAACTGATGAGTCTTCCAGAACCACACATGACAGCAGGGGCAGAGGAAGGACCTGGGTTCGGGACGCTTCTGCGAAGAAGAAGACTCTCCTGCATCTGATACTGTAGCTATCTGATTTTTGTTTCTTACTCAAGTGCTCCTGCTGCTTCATCCTCCGTGATATCGTGTCATATCCTTGTCCGTTGTTACTGGGACACCATCCGCACAGCTCCAGGGCTTCTGGATGCAGTTTGACGTCATGTCTCCTTGGGACCTGAATCATGGCAGTTAGGAGAACTGATATTTAGGGCTATGGGTTATGTAGCAGGTGCTAGTGCCGAGTGCCAGCCCCTCACTGACAGTGTTCTTATAATATATTTATTACTTTTCGAGACTGTGATGTGTGAGGGCACAGAGCAGAGACTCCTCTCACTCAGGGCTAAGGATAGTAGCTGTGAAAACTTGAGTTGCAATAAATACAGAATAGTTTTTGTCATTAAGCACTTACCCTGTGCCACACACTATGTTGAATGCTTTGGTGCCTTCCTGAATTTAATTTCTCCAGTAAGCCTATGAGGTTCCTGGGGGGGAACCCCTTTTTACACAAGAGGATACTCAGGTTCAGACCAGAAAGGCTCCAGGGCCGGAGCACAGAGGAACTAGAGTCGGGGTCCAGATATTCTTCCCAAGCTTGAACAGCACTGACTACTCACTGTTCTACAGCAGCCTTCTTCGTAGGACCCCTGGGAAGAGTACATAAAATCATACACACAATATTTGGCAAACTTTAAGGCTCATGAAAATTAAATATAATTACACACTGGCTCAGTAAACTACTGACCAATTTGTGTAACTTCACCTTTGGGGACTGTTCCACTGGATAAAACGTGTTGCCCTCAGCTTTCCTCCAGTAACGGTGAGATTCCTTCCAGAGGCCATTTATGTGGATGAAGCTTTGAAGGTCAATTTGAAATGCCAATGTGTTATTAGGAAAGCCACCTGCTGGCCACTCCTCCATGTCCACGGGAGTATGAAAGGTAGAGGCTGGGGTGGAGAAGTTTGATACAATGAAGCTCGGGGGCCATTTCTGCCTAAAGATCTGGCATCCAGTGAGGTGGGAGACAGTAGGTCAAAGCTGAGCGGTTGTTTTCAGTCAGTTCTGGGAAGGCAGGTGACTCTTGGCCATATTTAGTCAAGGCAAGTACAGGGCTGAAAATTGTTTTTCACAGTATCTCATGTGTTCCCTTACCTTTCTGTTATTGCTATGGCTTCCTTTCCAGATTGGTTTACGAATGAAGATAGATTAAATTTAGAGTCTTGGCCTCATCATCCTGGCTCAACTCTCTCTCTCTCTCTCTCGGTCTCCCCCTACTCCTTTCATGTGTCGCCCCATAAATCAGAACCATTTCCCTTCAATCTATGCAGAGGCTGAATCACAAAGCACAGAAATCCCATAATAATTCTAACTGGACACTCCTGGAAAAAGTTTCTCTGTGCCTAGAAAGATTCATTTCTTGTCCCTCAGTCACATTTTTGCCAAAGGAACACTGACGAGTACTCAAGCTTGTCGTAAATACTGCCCTCTCCAACTCCGCTTATGAGCACGAGGTCACTCCAGTGTGTGGTCCAGGGCCTGGTATGTAAAAGTAGTTCCTGAACTGCCTCAATAACCTTCACAATCAGTCTTTGAGGCAAGGATTGCCCTTGTCTTTTTATCGATTTGGAAGGAGAAACTTACAGAGGTAGAAAAGACAACGTGTTGGAAGACATCCCTTGCGACTCCTTGTCCAGTACCGTGTCCACTACTCCCAGGTTCTCCCCCATTGTGTGCCACACTTAAAGTTTTTAGCTAGTTAAAAAAAAGAAAAATGAAAACAAACAAATGAACAAAAAATCTCTCTCTTCCCCATTCCCCTTCCAACCATACACTGCAACTTGACAAAACAAGGGCTCGTAAGCTCCCTCCCTCCAAGAAAATATCTACAATTTCTCACCAAAGACTACAGAGACAGACACCTCAGAAATGCACAGGGTGATGGGAGGTACAGGTTACCTTGTTGCATCTATGAATTTAAGACTTTAGTGCTTGACCTATTAGATTTTCTTCACACTGATGAAATTTTGGATGGCAGCTTCACTTAGAAACTAAATTAAGCAAAAGCCTCCATCCTTCCCAGGCATAATTTAGCATCTGGATGGACTATTTGCTTTCTGCCTCGTCAGACCTCTGGCATCAAGAAGTCGTTGGGGAAGGATGTGCTGTCTCATCAGTTTGGAATCCACTGAACGAAGTAGGAAGTCATGTTTCACGTCTGCTGGGGTGATTATTTCATCCAGGCATGACTTGGTTACTCTATCCACTAATTCACTTAATATTTAACAAATGGTAAGTGTGATAGTATCTGGAGTTTAAAAAAGCAGTCAATTACTGCTCCTGGATGCAAAGTGGATTTTCCAAGAAAGGGGGAAGATTGAGACCTTTGGGCTTGGAAGCCTATTCTTTAAGGCCTTCCCCACCCCAGTTTTCCTTAAAGCTGGGTATGCCAGGACCGTATTCACAGTAAGTGTCCCCAGCCACAGCCTTCTCTGGGAGGCATGCACCTGTGTCAAGAGCAAAGTGGAGGAACCTCAAGGAGCGCCCCTCTGTAGGTCTTCCAGGAACTAGAGAAGCAACTCTGGTGAGGAATGTGATGGGGTGACCCTCCTAGATAAGGAACCTCTTTCCATTTCTGCACCTTTGACAGCCCAGGCAATGACGACACCTCTTGCCTGGGAGGTATACACAGTACTTGAAAGAAAGAGGAAACCAATGTGGGACCTGGAAGGAAGAGAAATTGTGGGCTTGATTGGAGTGAGATAAATCTGGATTTATTCAGTTTAGCATTTAATTTTATTTATTGCCAAACTCTTAAATGTGATAATAAACATGCCATCAGTGCTAAGAGCTGGGAACATAGCAGATTCAAGAAATGGTGCCTCTTCTCTGCTCTCACTCCTCCTCCCAGAGGCCAACTCCCCTCTCCACTGGCACTTCTTGGCTGACACTGGCCTCACCCCTGCTTCAATTTGTCTATTATCTATCACTTCAGAGTCCCCACTCATTTGGACCAAATCTTGAACACCCTTAAATACATGTTGATATCTCAACGTAGAAACATATTTCAACATATTTCAACAGCCTTAAATACATTTAAGCTGATTTCAGTATTCCTTAATTAATTTTCTCAGTGAGACAGAAAGAGTGCAAAGTGTGTGTTGGGGCAGGGGGCACCAGAGGGAGAGAGAGAGAATCTCAGGCAAACTCTGTGCTAAGCCGGGAGCCTGACACAGCATTCAGTCTTACAACCCTGAGATCATGACCTGAGCCGAAAACGAGAGTTGGACATTGAACCAACTGTGCCACCCAAGCAACCCAATTTCTGTATTCTGAGTTTGAAAATATCCTGCTGAGTCAAGTAGGGTACTATTGCTAAATTCCTATTCTTGTACAGCTTTTGCATTATCTCTAAAAATAATAATTACTTTTTTTTATCTTGATTTATCTGACATCTAAGTCCTTCTACACTTCCTGAAAATTTATAAAACATCTCTCTGATGTATTTCTCATCTCTTTAAACTATCAAATAATTTAAGGTTTCCTTCTTTCCCCCTGAATATATAACTTCCAGAATCTTCTAACCTGTCTAGACCAATTGGTCTTTGGATCTCTTTTGTAAGTATAATTAAGGGATTTTTTTTCTATATCATTCAGAGAATTAATTTGTTTTGTTTATCTACTCAGTGCCTTTAATCCTTTGTTTCCTGCCTCTCATCTTTTTTTTTAATTAATTTATTTATTTTCAGAAAAACAGTATTCATTATTTTTTCACCACACCCAGTGCTCCATGCAATCCATGCCCTCTCTAATACCCACCACCTGGTACCCCAACCTCCCACCCCCCCGCCACTTCAAACCCCTCAGATTGTTTTTCAGAGTCCATAGTCTCTCATGGTTCACCTCCCCTTCCAATTTCCCCCCAACTCCCTTCTCCTCTCTAACTCCCCATGTCCTCCATGCTATTTGTTATGCTCCACAAATAAGTGAAACCATATGATAGTTGACTCTCTCTGCTTGACTTATTTCACTCAGCATGATCTCTGCCTCTCGTCTTTTGTTTGTTTGTGCTATATTTTTAATCTGGCTGGGTTTAAAATCATAAATTGAAATACATTTAGAGCTTGGGTCATGGAAGAGAATTAATTAGTTAGTGTGACTGAGAAGAAATCACCAGGGAGTTAGGAGAAAATACTGAGAGTATCCCAGACCAAGGAAGACAGTGTTTTATGGAGAATGGCAATTATTTGTATAAAATGCATTCTAGAATTTAATTAAAATGAGAATTTCGGATTTCGATGAGGTTTTGCAAAACATATGTCATTGGTGTTTCTAATAAGGGTGATTTAAGATCCTGTTTGAAAGGGTCAAAGAGGAAGTGTGCAGAGGGTAAGTGGAAACAGGAGAGTGAATCACTTCTCTGGGAGTCTTTGCATCAAGGAAGTAGAAGGAGAGAAAGCACAACAACTATCATGTGTTAATAGACAGAATATAATGTTTGCATGTTTACATGCTGACCCAAGGGGGAAAAAAAGATGAATTATTTGGAAGAGAAGAGATAATTCCAGAAGCAAAGGCACTGAGATAGAGGAGATGGAAACCCCAGAGTAAACGGGGGCCATCCATAGGCAGAAACAAGATGACATTTTCAGGTTCAACAGTAGGGAAGGAGAGATAGATATGGTCCAATACTGGTAGAGGCAAGAGTAAATAATACTTTTTATCCTTTTTTTTTTTTTTTTAATCTGATTTATTTATTTGAGAGGATGAGAGGGACAGAGGGAGAAAGAGAATCCCAAGCTGACTCCCCACTGAGCATAGAGCCCGATGGCATGGTTTCAATGTCGTGACCCTGAGATCATGACCTGAGCTGAAATCAAGAGTCACTTAAATGACTGAGCCACCCAAGTGCCCCATAAATATTACTTTCAATAGTATTCTCTTACACTGGGAATTATAAAGTGTGACTTTTGTATGTTTTTAAAGATTTCACTCATTTATTTGAGAAAGAGCTTGCATGAGCAGGGGGAGGGGCAGAGAGGGAAAGGAAGAAGCAGAACCCCTGCTTAGCACGACGTCCAACACAGGTTTCGATCCCAGGCGCTGAGATCATGTTGAGTCAAAGGCAGATGTTTAACTGACTGAGCCACCCAGGCGCCCCATAAAATGTGACTTTTAAAGTTATTTTAGAAGGAAGGGTCACTATCCAACCAGGACACAATGAGAACACAAAGGATATAGCAGATTCCTCATGACCCCATTAAACATCTTCCTTGGAGAGGAAAGTACAGAGATCACGATTTAAGCAATTGCAGCATAATGACACACAGAAGTGCCCAAAATCATACAAGTTGGGGGCTTGTTCACAAGACGAAAAACTTGTGCATTCATCTTCAAACAGCTATTAGGTGCCTACAATTCCCCAAACATGGTTCTTGTTCTGGGCATAAACCAGCAGCCAAGACGGACAGAGTCTCTGGTGTCAAATAGCCTGACATCTAGTAGGAAGGCAGCGAATGCCAGATAGAGGGATGATGATGATAGATGGATGGATGGATAGAGACGTAGAGATGCAGATGGACATAAATTGGAGTCCTCATAAATACTCTCTGAATATTATAGAGTGCTAGTGATGTCTCAGGAGCAAAAGAAAAGCCTCCAAACTAAACAACATGAGAATAAGATCTGAAGAATGAGAAAACCACTCAAATATCAGAAAAAAAAAAATCCAAATGGAAAAACCAGCAAGGTGAAAGTTCTTGAGACGGAAATGAGTTTTCATGTACCGTACACAATACAGAAAGCCAACTTTGCAAGCACGTTATTTCCACACTCTTTCCCTGCCCCACATTCCTGTTCTGTTTACTCCACAGAGACGTTCACATACTCAGAATGGCCAGGGGGTGCGATGTGGTCTCCAAAATGTTGAAAGAATCACAGCTCGCATTAATAAAAACATGCTGTCCAGAACAAGAGCCAGAGGCATATATTATTTTTTTAGAATCCTCTGCCAGTCCTATATGTTTTGTCACATGATGAGATTAACTAATAACCTCACTGCCCCAGGGACAATTTGTCCCTTCCCTCCAGAAGGTGATGTATGTAGAAAATTAACACAGCCTGAGTCTACACACAGCTCTGCTGAGTCCCTGCTTCTGTTAAAGAGTCTTTCCTACACCCCCACGGTTAGTGATGGCTGATCTTTTCCTTAAATGGTAACGTAAGTAAGCTTTTCTAATTGTCTTTATTAATCGTATCCTGCATGCACACACAAGTTGTTCCGGATCACAGACTGGTTTTCTTCTTCATCACCTGACAGTAACTAATAAGCACAATGGCCCACTTGTGCCAAACTTTATACCTGAGACGAGGGGATGAAAGCCACATGGTAACATCTTCCCCCAAGAGTGGCTGGATACTCCTCAGGGAGACAGAAGAACAACAAGGCATTTCCCCCCTTAATATGCAAGAAAGAGACAGCAGTCCTTCCCCAGAAAAGCAACAACAAATCACTGTTGGCCCATTGACATGTTGGAAAGAGCCCTGGGCTCCCACTCTGACTGTTTTGGAATATGAATCTGTTTCACCAAGGACCAGGTCAACCAGAGGGTCTCTCTCATTTAAGACCTAAACGAGTCTCCTAGATGGAGGCTGGGGAGATAGCATCCTAGTCTTTCTGGCATCTCAGGCTTACGCCACCTACTCACTGAGGACTGTAACTATATAACCTTCGGCCATCTCATCAGTAAACCAGAGAACTTGTTACAGAGATCATCCTAGGTAGAAGGCAGAAAGTACAGAAAGTAAAAGCAAACACTATCTTTACATCACATATGCATCCATCCAGGCCTCAGGAGATGAGGGCTTTTTGTAAGAACACCAGGAAACACAAAGAAGCTTTGCTTTCTCACAACAGGCAACTCATTACCTTACAAGGCAATTAATCTCATTTTTGAAATTCTCTTGTTGGAAATAATGGGGATACTAGTCATAGAACCAGCTTTTACCAACGGCTGACTCCTGGTCCAGGAACTGTGCTGCTGTCATCCTCCAACCAGACCTGTCAGGCAGAGACGGCCCCTGCCTCAGGCTAGAGATGCGCAGAGTGAAATGCAACATTTGCACGACATGCAATGATGATGATGACATTTTCCTTGGAATCCATAGCTCGTACATCCTGGGACCCGTCTTTCCTTGCATCCTTTACTAAGCTGGTTCTAGCACACTCTCTCTCCTTGTGATCAAACTTTTTATACTGTAAAGTTCTCTCAGCCACTTTATAGACCTTCCATTCCTTAGGACAGGTATCCTGTCAGGATTTCCAGTTCCTCTATCAACCTTATCACTGTCCTCTGGACGCATTTTTATCAAAGTCCTTTCTAAAGTGAAGTACTCTGAATTGGATCCAAGTGCTTTTGTGTTAAGATAAGGAGCTGAATTTTCTTCTTAAAAGTGATTGAGCAACTTTCAAAGAAGCGCAATAAGCAGATTTGCATCAGGGAAGGTCACTTTCACAACACAATGGGAAGGGCCTGGAGGGGATTCAGCTCCTGCAAGAAAGGGGCACTTTTTTTTTTTTTTTTTTTTTCATTTCTTTTTTTTTTTTTAATTTTTTATAAACATATATTTTTATCCCCAGGGGTACAGGTCTGTGAATTACCAGGTTTACACACTTCACAGCACTCACCAAAGCACATACCCTCCCCAATGTCCATAATCCCACCCCATTCTCCCAAACCCCCTCCCCCCAGCAACCCTCAGTTTGTTTTGTGAGATTAAGAGTCACTTATGGTTTGTCTCCCTCCCAATCCCATCTTGTTTCATTGATTCTTCTCATACCCACTTAAGCCCCCATGTTGCATCACCACTTCCTCATATCAGGGAGATCATATGATAGTTGTCTTTCTCTGCTTGACTTATTTCGCTAAGCATGATACGCTCTAGTTCCATCCATGTTGTCGCAAATGGCAAGATTTCATTTCTTTTGATGGCTGCATAGTATTCCATTGTGTATATATACCACATCTTCTTGATCCATTCATCTGTTGATGGACATCTAGGTTCTTTCCATAGTTTGGCTATTGTGGACATTGCTGATATAAACATTCGGGTGCACGTGCCCCTTTGGATCACCACGTTTGTATCTTTAGGGTAAATACCCAATAGTGCAATTGCTGGGTCATAGGGCAGTTCTATTTTCAACATTTTGAGGAACCTCCATGCTGTTTTCCAGAGTGGCTGCACCAGCTTGCATTCCCACCAACAGTGTAGGAGGGTTCCCCTTTCTCCGCATCCTCGCCAGCATCTGTCATTTCCTGACTTGTTGATTTTAGCCATTCTGACTGGTGTGAGGTGATATCTCATTGCGGTTTTGATTTGTATTTCCCTGATGCCGAGTGATATGGAGCACTTTTTCATGTGTCTGTTCGCCATCTGGATGTCTTCTTTGCAGAAATGTCTGTTCATGTCCTCTGCCCATTTCTTGATTGGATTATTTGTTCTTTGGGTGTTGAGTTTGCTAAGTTCTTTATAGATTCTGGACACTAGTCCTTTATCTGATATGTCGTTTGCAAATATCTTCTCCCATTCTGTCAGTTGTATTTGATTTTGTTAACTGTTTCCTTTGCTGTGCAAAAGCTTTTGATCTTGATGAAATCCCAATAGTTCATTTTTTCCCTTGCTTCCCTTGCCTTTTGCGTTGTTCCTAGGAAGATGTTGCTGCGGCAGAGGTCGAAGAGGTTGCTGCCAGTGTTCTCCTCAAGGATTTTGATGGATTCCTTTCGCACATTGAGGTCCTTCATCCATTTGGAGTCTATTTTTGTGTGTGGTGTAAGGAAATGGTCCAATTTCATTTTTCTGCATGTGGCTGTCCAATTTTCCCAGCACCATTTATTGAAGAGGCTGTCTTTTTTCCATTGGACATTCTTTCCTGCTTTGTCGAAGATTAGTTGACCATAGATTTGAGGGTCTATTTCTGGGCTCTCTATTCTGTTCCATTGATCTATGTGTCTGTTTTTGTGCCAGTACCATGCTGTCTTGATGATGACAGCTTTGTAATAGAGCTTGAAGTCCGGAATTGTGATGCCACCAACGTTGGCTTTCTTTTTCAATATCCCTTTGGCTATTCGAGGTCTTTTCTGGTTCCATATAAATTTTAGAATTATTTGTTCCATTTCTTTGAAAAAGATGGATGGTACTTTGA
Organism: Mustela lutreola; assembly: GCF_030435805.1. NCBI lineage: Eukaryota > Metazoa > Chordata > Mammalia > Carnivora > Mustelidae > Mustela > Mustela lutreola. The sequence goes on along the minus strand of NC_081292.1, from coordinate 5,204,561 downwards.
TAGGAATTGCATTAAATGTGTAGATTGCTTTAGGTAGCATAGACATTTTCACAATATTTATTCTTCCAATCCAGGAGCATGGAACATTTTTCCATTTCTTTGTGTCTTCCTCAATTTCAAGAAAGGGGCACTTTGATGGTCACTGCATCAGTGTGGACTCAAAATGATGGGAACTTATCATCGCAAGGGCTTGACGACAGGGACACTAGAGTGTTCTTCCTCCATTAAATGGGTCCTAACCTATTCATTCTTTTTACGTATTTATTTTAATATAATGTATTATTTGCTTCAGGGGTACAGGTCTGAGAATCATCAGTCTTACACAATTCACAGCACTCCCCATAGCACATACCCTCCCCAATGTCCATCAACCAGCCACCCCATTCCTTCAACCCTGCTTCCCTCCAGCCACCCTCAGGTTGTTTCCTGAGGTTAAAAGTGTCTTATGGGGGCGCCTGGGTGGCTCAGTGGGTTAAAGCCTCTGCCTTTGGGTCAGGTCATGATCCCAGGGTCCTGGGATCCAGCCCTGCATTGGGCTCTCTGCTCGGTGGGGATCCTGCTTCTCCCTCTCCCTCTGCCTTTGATCTACTGATCTATTGTTAAATAAATAAAATCTTTAAAAAAATGCCTCTTGTGGTTTGTCTCCTCCTGGGTCCCATCTTGTTTCTTCTTCCCTCCCTCACCCCAACAACACCCCCCATCCAGCCTCTCAAATTCCTCATATTAGAGAGATCATATGATAATTGTCTTTCTCTGATTGATTTATTCTGCTTAGCATAATACCCTCTAGTTCCATCCATGTTATTGCAAATGGCAAGATTTCAGGGGGGTTTTGATGGCTGCATAGGATTCCATTGTGTATATATCTTGGTCCACTTTTCACCTTCTGATAACCAAGGTCTAATTAATTCTTAACATATACACTATTAATGCCTCGGTCTTTCATTTAATATGAACAAAAGGGTTTATAACCCAAGGACCATAAGGACTGTAAGAGGAGTCATGGAAGGTAGTTCCCTAAGACTATAGGTGATACCATCTGGGAGCTGATGGATATAATATTGCTTGATAATATTATCTCTACCTTGTTGTTATTCAACCTAGGTGCTGATCATATTGTTTTGGGGAAGGAATGGAATCAGAAGGCTATAAAAACCCTATTCTAGTAAAACGGGTTGCTCACACACAAATTTATCTAGATATGTGACATATAGAGGCTTTTGCATCCATAAATATAAACACTCAATTATCTGCTCAGACATTCTTTTACATATAAACACACAAAATTGCATACGTTCCTATATATGCCTGGGACACACATAGCCTTCATGGAGAACTGATGGCTGGTTACCAGGCCTTTCACTTGGTCCCCAAAGATGACAGAGTTTCAATGACTATAAGGCAAGAACAAGCCTGTCTACACAGCCTTCAGTTTGAAGAATAGAGTTTGAAGATTTTATTATTTTAAAGGTTTATTTATTTAGAGAGATAGAGAGAGTGCATGAGCTGGAGGGGCCGAGGGAGAGAGACTCTCAGGCAGACCCTGCGTTGAGCTCAGAGTCTGATACGGGGCTGGAGTCCTGAGATCATGACCTGAGCCAAAACCAGAAGCCTCATGCTTAACTGACAGCACCACCCAGGCACCTGAGAGAGCTTGAAGATTTTAGTGTCTAGTATGGGGAAGTGGGTCTTCTTTATTTTATTTTAATGATTTATTTATTTTTAAGACACTGCTCTTCGATTTTTTAGTTTGGAATCATCATCTTCAGAAACTCCATGAGGCTGATGCGAAAATTGGCCTTTACTCTTCCAGACATGCCTTACACAGAGATGGCGCCAAGACGCAGCCACATGAGGCTGCTTGCAGTTGCCTACATGCAGGCAGAAAGGGGACTTCTACCTTCTATGTGCCCCAGCCCAGGCAAAGGAGAATCAGCTAGTGTAGTCTTAGGATGAACATCATGTAGAAAGTTGCAGTGACTTAGGATTTGAAGATCAACCTTTCTTCTCTCTGTCCCTTTTTCCTCGGTTGCTTCCTGTCCCTCACAGCTGGTCTCTTCCTCTGCTGTGGCCTCCACACACATGCTTCTCTCTCAGGAGCTCAGCTAATATAGCACAGCCAGTGCCTACCAATCCCTGCAGCAGGGCATTTATCTAAATTCTCCCCAGTGACGCAACTAAAGCAGACCCTGTATTGATCAATTCAGACACACATTTGTAAGATTTCTCACATATGTAAAACACAGGAGAAAGAACTAAACTGCAAACTAACAGAAGATCATTATTGATTTAGTCTAAAAGGAAAATTCCTAGGGATTCCTATAATAACCACCCACAAATTCAGAATTACATTTTGCAGTGTCGAATGAGACACTCAACAGTCTGGGGAAAAAAAAAAATAAGTTATAAGTAGACTTTGCCAAGGAAAACAGGCGGTGTGATTCAGATGTTCTGAGGAGTTTAGAACAACAAAAGTTTGCAATAAAGTGGTTTCTTGACTGGCTCTTTGTTTTTTGTTTGTTCTGTTTTTTAAAATTTTATCTATTCATTTCAGAGAAAGAGAGAGGGAGAGAGCGAGCACAGGGGAAGGAGCAGAGTGAGAGGGACGAGCAGATTCCACCCTGAGCATGGAACCAGGTGAGGGGCTTGACCTCAGGACCCCCGAGATCATGACCTGAGCCAAAACCAAGAGTCAAACAGTTAACGCTTAACCGACTGAGCCATGTGAATGCCCTGTGTTTGAATCTTTGTTTAAAAAAATACTATGCGGGACGCCTGGGTGGCTCAGTTGGTTAAGCAGCTGCCTTCGGCTCAGGTCATGATCCCGGGACGCTGGGATCGAGTCCCGCATCGGGCTCCTTGCTCAGCAGGGAGCCTGCTTCTCCCTCTGCCTACCATTCTGTCCGCCTGTACTCGCTCTCTCCCCCTCTCTCTCTCTGACAAATAAATAAATAAAATCTTTAAAAAAAAAAAAAAAATACTATGCAACTGTCAGAAAAAGTACAATGTCTGAAGAAAAAATGATTTTGAAACCCAGCTGGGATTGTGACTAGTCATATGACATGTGACATTGGACAATTTCTTTAAATATGTCACAGTTTCTTTTTTGAAAAACGTAGATAATATTCAGTTAGTAGGCTAGTTATGATGATGATAGTTACAATGAATCACCATCATAGTCCTATATATGTTTATAAAATCATCTGGAAACCCCAAGATGTCGTAAACACTTACCTACTGGAAGTGAATGGAAAGGACCACTGGACAAGTCCCCTGCATGTTAATGCAGTGATCATTCTCCACTTGATACTAAGTCTCAGTAACGGGTGCAGTGCACTTGGAGGATGGTAAAATGTTAAACCCATTGTCACCCACAAGGCAACTTCTACCTGTTAAGAAGCTGCATATTAACTGATGATACTCACATGAGCCCATGAAATAACAAAGGAAACTTTAATTCTGCTTCTGTAGAGGAGCAAAACAAATTCGGCCCATATTCTGATTTTGGCGTAGGTATACGTTAATGTCTCTTTTTGTTCCCCCCGGAGAAATAATTACTGTGAGACGCTTATGCAAAGGATTATAGGTAATATGGATTTTCCTGGAGACCACATGTTGTTCAATTGCTTGTTTTCCCTCTGCCTTTCTGTCCCCAGGTTTCAGTAAGGATGTGCTATATGATATTCAAGGTAACCAATGCAGGGTGAAATAAATTTTAAACCATTTATTTTATCGCCTGAGACCTTGACGTCGAATTGTAGCAAGCTTCCCTCATTTTCCTTCCCCCTCTTTTAATCTAATTCTGTATTTTTACAGGTAGACAAAAGAAAACTTAAGAGAGTAATTGGTCCCCCCTTTTTGTAGTTAAGTACAATTACACGACGGTAAATGCTGCATAATGCCTGGAGTCCATCTGGTTCTATGTGTCTTTCTACAACAGTAGAGACATCTATCAAAACAGCCTCTTCCTGTGTGTGCTTCTAAGAACTGAGACGATTTAATAAACCCCATTGCTGTCATAAACAGCAACGATTTTGAAATTAAAATTTACTCACATAAACAAAAGACCAATGCAAAGAACATTGAGGTTTCCAAATAGCTATTCCTAGAGCAGTTTATCTTTTATAAAAGTGATCAAAAGTAATAGAATCCTGTGGTTTTCCTCTATTTATTAGATACATTTGAGTTATAAACCTATTACTTGGCAAGAGGATTTTATACGCGACTACACTGCTGGAAAAATAGCATAGTTAAAGCACAGTTTAAATTTGGAATTGTCGATGTTAAGGCTACAAGGCTGGTTCCTCAAAAAATGATTAACAACCTACCCTCTTACTTAAGGAGTAGGTTTGAAAATATACCGTTGTTCCCAGCTTTTGATGAGTTTACTATCCAAATACCACCTTTATGTTTATTAACTTTAATAAATGCCTTATTTCATTCATTCATTCATTCATTCATTCATTCATTCATCTATACAACCTTAATTGGAAGGCAGCTATGCTTACCACTATACCACCAACGCTATACAACCTTAATTGAAAGTCTTTTAGTTTCTTCACAGTGTAGCTGAGAGTATAAAAATGCATTTGTAAAGACACCCCCCCCCTTTTTTTTAAAGATTTTCTTTATCCATCTGGGAGAGAGGTGGGGGAAGGGGCAGAGGGAGAAGCACCTTACTGCTGAGCAGGGAGAAGAACTTGGATCCCAGGACCCCAGGATCCTGAGCTTAAGGCAGACACTTAAATGACTGAGCCACTGAGGTGCTCCATAAAGACCCCCTTTAAATTACTGTGATAAGAAAGGGATCAACTGCTGTAGTGAATTTAAAGGATACTAGAACAAATCGTCTCTATTTCTGGAAGCATTGTGGCAAACTTCCTGAAAGAGGCATTGCATGGATAGATTGTGCCTTACAGACATCTGCGGAGAAAGAGGGGGTGGATATACTCTTCAGGTCAGGAATTCCAGCTCCTCTACCACATCCTGTAGAATCTCAGGGGTTTAGCACAATAAAGGTTTGTTTCTTGCCCACTTCACCTTCCATATCCCACGGCACTCCCAGCTCAGGTGGACGCTGTGCTCAAGCTTCAAGCCAGAACCTAGGATCCTAGCAACTCCAGCTGTTGACTTCCCTTTGGAGTCCTGTGCCTGCTCCCCTGGACCCTGCCTATTGAGCAGTGGTTTTAGGGGCTGTTCCTGGCAGTGGCAACCCTTACTTGTACTCGATCCAAACTTCCTTCTGTGGCAAATGAAGAACAAAAGCTGGGGATCCTAGTTTGATAGGGAGTCAAGGAAAGGGAGGGTACTAGTTATTGGGAAGCATGGTAGCACCCCCAGGAGCACAAGGGAGTCCAAAGAGAGGAAGCAGCCTTTGCAAAAGCACAGAAAAGGAGAGCATCACACGATCAAGGAGGAGTGGTGACATAGCTAACGAGAAAACCAGGATTTAGAAAAAGATATTGATGTTGGCTTTGTAAATGAGCTTAGATTTTCTTATGCAGGCGTCTAAGGTAGAATAAAATCTTTAAATAAAGGAATGATAGGATCATATTTGCATTTATAGAAGGCTGATCTGATGACAACACAGAAGGTAGATTGGAGAAAAACAAAATTAGGTAGTGTGGGATGGACACCACAGAGAAACATAAATGAGGAATAACGGAACTCCTGTTCTGTTGGCCCTCACCATATATTTGAAGCCTTGGATCTGTACAGAGCTGCCGGTTTCAAAGCACTGTCCCACTGATCACTGATAACTTTTTATCTTCATGGTAAGAGTGTGAGATAAAAGTTATGAACTCTCCTCTTTTCACAGGGGAATAAACTCAATTCCAGTGGGAGTGAGAACATTTTCCTTGAACAACTCACCTAAGGGAGGACAGAGAAGAGATTGACCCCACGTCCTCTTTCTTGTAGTCATCACCTTAAAGCAGTTCTTAGGACAAGAACTCCTCGAGAAGCAGCAAGCCATCTCATGCATACTAAGCAGAGTCCAGGGGGTGTGAGGTCTCTGTCCCACACTCTCCGGTACTGGAGGAGAAAGTCCAAGACTCCATCTAAGTGTCCATAAAATAAACTATTTCTCAGTCAAACCTTTTCCTAAAACTTCTTGGTGGCATTTTCACGAGGCATCCTCGATTTTATAGTTGTCGGTCGGTTTTAACCACCGACAGTGAAGGGATCACAAATAAATGAATTAGCCATAGTCACATGCCTAATGATAAATTCCAGATTTTTTGGTCAGAAAAGTGGGAAGAAAATAAATTTAATCAAGTTAGAATCGAGCAAAAGTGTGCACCTGAGTCTGTGAGAGAAGCATAAACCCTCCTAGTTTCCTGTGTTCCTCAGGACATCCTGGAGGAGATTGTGGTAGTCCCACAGGCTCCCTGATGACCTTCCCGAAAACCTCAGGAGCCGAGGAAGATGGAATCCCCTGAGGCATATAAGGTGCAAGTATTGAAAACTTTTCCCAAGAATTCTTTTTCTGTGACCAAACACAAACATAATTATTCCTGTGGAAACGCCAGAAGCACTTCCTTTAAATAAAAGAAAGAGACAGGAAGTCCATGACACCAATAAATAAATGTAACATTTCAGTATATGATTAAGTTGACTTCTCAATTGAAGTGGATGGGATAGAATTTTTAATGATTTAACTTGGTCAACTGAACCTCCATTTTGACCAAACTTCCTGTGGTATGTCTAGTAAAATTTCAAAGGGATCCAAATATGAAAAAATTATGAAATCCAACAATCGCTGGAATAAAGCATGGTGAATTCCCTTATACAACTGGAGTAAGGAAGACTTTTTTATACTAAGTTAAAATAGAAGTTATTAAAACTGGTAAACTTAAAATATAAGCTGTTAAAACTGATAAATTTATAAAAACTGATAAACAGATAAAACTTATAAGCTTAGAACTGATAAACTGATAAATTGATAAAATGTATTATTAAAACTGATAAACTTAAGTCCATTGACATAGGAAATGTTCAGAACATAAATAGGAGAATGTGTCATAAGCACTGTCAAAAAGCAAAAGAAAAACTGATAAAAAATATTTTCCACTCAGTTTGAAGGTGAGGTTCCCCTGAGATAACGTTTGTTCTTGATATCTAAGAGTTCAATAAGCAGAAAGAAAGGATATCAACCCAATACAGGATAAAGAAACACAAATATGTGTACATACCTCCACAAATTACAAATTGCCAGTAAACACATGTGAACATGTTCATCTTTGCCGACAGTGAGAAGCCTTTCTTAATGATCACATCTGCGAGCATCCAACTTTGAAAATACTCTTTGGTAGCAACATTGTAAAGAAATTAGCCCTCCCTTTCATCTCTGGTTAAGAGTGAAAAAATGGCTTAACCCCATAGAGGGCAGGTTTGTAATAGCTATCAAAATTTGACACACATTTACTTTTGACCCCAGGATCTCCTTGCTCAGTCTTATCCTGCAAATATACCTGCTTGTGCATACACATGTACAGGCGTGTTCACGGCATTGTTGCTGATGATTGCAAAATATGGACAATCTACCCAGAAGTCCCTCTACCAAGAACTGGTTAAATAAAGACCACTCAATTCTTCCTATGCATCTGTTAAAAACAAACAATAGGACACAAAGAGACCAAAAACAAACAAACAAACAAACAAAACACAAGACCCTTCCCCCAGTGTTGTTCTAGAAGAATTCCAAGATGCATTCAGTGAAGTCAGTAAGGACCAGTGAAATGTGGACGGATGCTACCTTCAGTTTTCAAAGTGGGGGCAGGGAGAACATATATTTTTTGAGTTGTTATCAAGTGACACTGTAAGAACACAGATGGGGCTAACAGGAATGGGAAACTGCATGGGTTGGGAGAGAAACACCCCGCTGGAGAGAGGGACGGGAATAAGATGATTTACTTTCCTGCGCCTTCTTTCTGCTGTTTTGGATTTTTAACCATATAAATAATCCATTATCCCTTTAAATGAACACAAAAAGAGGGGAACAGCCTCCTCTCAGATTTTATCTATTTACTCACACACTCATCAGGCGGACTGATACTTGCCACACTCGTAGAGAGTGTCCCACACAAGTGTGCAAGGTCCTGTGGAATAGATGGACGAAGAAGACACACGAGCCCCTCCGCTCATGGGACGTGCCTTCTGGACTGCAGACAGAACAGAATGAGCGAGGCGATTCTGGGAAAGGTGGATGTTCACCCACTCAGAACAAAACCAACGCAGGCCTGACCACCACCCCACTTACACTCAGTTGTCCGTGTTATGAGACACAACCACCACTGGGAAACTGTCTGTGGTTCCCGGTTCTGCTATGTATCAGTGATGTGCAGGATGTTCGTGATTGGTGTGGGTTTTTAGGACTTTACCAAGAGCCATCAAAGCAGTGCAAGACAACAAAAGTGTCTTGTCAACCAAGATTGTTTCTGTGGCAGAGAACACTGGTAAGGTAAAAATGGAACATTTCTAAACAGAGTTGGAGAAGACGACTCAACCATACACCGCTGAAAGGGTTAATGGTACCTGAGTGGAAGTGGGAGCAAGGAGGTAGACAGAGGAGGTGCTGTGTGAACAGCCTGTCCTTCAAGCGACAGGAGAAATTGTGCCATGAGGAGGCACAGCCTGGGCAGAGCCTATGGACAGAAATATGCAGGCTTCAAGAATTCCCGTATTACCTATTGAAGTAATTATTACTTATTGAAGCTGCATAAAGTTCCCTTCTGTTTAAACCTGAAAAGAATGCCCAGGGATGAGTCCAGTGCCTCATGAAGGAAACATCTGTCGGATGCATTCAGATATTAACAATTACAGGAACTGGGAAACTGAGAGAAAATATTAACTAGGAAAAGAAAATTGGGATAAAATGGGGTAGAAAATCAGGAAAAGAAAAACCAGGAAAGAGATCGATTATAATAGGGAAGATATATCGGATAAGAAAGAACCTGGACTAAGGGGGAAAATGCAGTGAAGTTTTACTAGGACCTAAATATGCAAAACCGCAAGATTTGGCAACTCACGGAGGCATCTTTGTACCGAAGACAAGGAAACCAGATTGTTTTAATGCAACATTATCCCACTGACCTTCTTCCAGCATTTGCTAAGCTCCTAGTCAAGGGACAGTGATCCGGTCCGGCCATTCACTGGCCTTCCTCTGTGCGACTTCCTGGACTGTCCATGATATGTCACCTCGTTTGCTTCAAAGTGCATCTCCCCTGCCTTAATCAGGAGCAAGACAGCAATTCTAAGAAAATGGAAAACCCTTTCATGTCTAACTTCATGCCTGTGTGAATTTCTTAGAACGCTTTTATTGGAGAAATTCATTTGGCTGAAAGAGAAAAGATGAGATGCGATAAAATGTGGTGTTGGGATAAGTAAATTGAAGCTATTATATTTTCTATTCCCTTAGCAGTGTCCCAGCATTAATAGATCCCTGACCTTGAAAATTGGGGGTCTTGTTACTTCCTTACGCTCATTACTATTGTGAGCACATCCCTGTCAATCATATTTATTTGAGAAGGAACCTTGAAAAAGCTTTCTAATCAAGGCTTCACAGCAATATTTTTGTATATGTTGATTTAATTCATTTTTTCCATGTCCTTTGTTGCTGTGGGATTTGTATTTTGGGTTGAAAGTGGAAAAATCACCATGCAAGACAGAGCTACTTTTTCTCAATAAGAATACTTACCACCTGTGGTCTAGGCATTGTTTCTTGTTGTTGTTGTAGGTTTTTTTTGTTTGTTTGTTTGTTTTTTCCCCAGCCTCTTTTATCTACATTTCCTGGAGCCAAATATTTATGGAGTCTTTTATTGGCATGCCTATCTTAAACTTTGTTTTGTATCTAATCTGTTGACTACTGCATAATATTTTAAAATTTATTTTGCTGTTGTCTAACCATAAATGAATAAGAAATTTTGGGATATTCAGAAAATGGATTTAGACGTGGAAGAAAGGAAGAGAGGGGGATAGGGAGGGAGGAAAGGAACAAGAAAGACCTTCACTTTCACAGAGATTAAATACCTGTTACCATCTGGGAGCACTCACAATGTTTGTGTTGTTGCTAAAAATACAGATAGAAGCCCATTTGCCATATATCTGAGAGTAATGAATCAAAGTAACAAATTGCCAATGAAATATATCATTTTGACCCTTACCCTGGCAGCTATAGCTAAATAAAGACCTAAAAGTCAGGTTCAAATATTGAAATCTCGGGAGTTTCTCACCATAACATGGCAAACTAGATTGTCTCTGACGTCAGCCCTGGCCAGGTCCAAGGGGGCTTCACACAAGCATGAGTCCATTCCATGTGATTCCGCCAGCAAACTTGACTCCCTTTTATAGATGTCAAACCTGCTGTCTCTAGGTTAATTATCCAAGGTATGATTTACATTTGAAAGGGCAGATTTGAGACGTAGACTGGAACCATTCTAGCAGGGATTTCTGGGGTCTCTGGTAACCAATACCTTAGTTGGGGGGCAGGGGATGAGGGCTCCAGGTAGACAGACACATCCCCTTTCCACATAGAAACTTCCATGGACAGAGAGAAAGTTTGAGAAAACCCTGGGGCAGGGTCCCTTTCTCTGATATTCGTTGGTATTGAACACTGGTCCATTTTCTTCCAAAGTTTTATTCTTTCCACATTATTATATGGTTGTGATCCCCTAGATGTATATATATATATATATATATGTATATATATATATATATATCTGAGTCTGCATTTTGCATCATTAAAAATCATTTCAGATGGTATTACCTCTTTTCTTAAACATTTATATGGCTGCCAAGGTCAGCATCCAGGTCAAGTGTACTCTAATTACGCAAATTACTGTTGTAGAAGATTTAAATTATGTACATTTTTGTTTGGTATAAATAATGCCAACACAAATATATATGGTGTGTGAGATATCTCCCCTCCCCTATTTAACTATTTAACTTTAAATTGTTAAAAAAAAACTTATTTGAGATAGATTGCTAGTCGTTGACTTGAAGAATGTGTGGAAATTAAGAATTGAAATCAAGAAGAGTTTAGACAATTCTTTCAAGAAGCATGGTTATGAAACTGCAAGAAAGAAGTGGATGGTGTTGGAGGAGGAACCTGAGGTTGAGATGGGTGTTTGAGAGTATGTAGGTGTGTGTGGTTGTACTGCTTGATGCTGATGAAGAAACTTCTCCGAAACCTAAGTCCCTGTGTGGGGGAGGGGGTGGCGATGTGAGGCTGCTGGAAAGGTGAAATGTGATGCCATCTGAAACTCTGGGGGGAGAATAAAAGCCATGTCAGGAAGTGGCCTTACTCATACCAAAAGTGAGAGCAGAAATATAGGGAGACGTCCCAAACATTTGTATATCTGGTCTCAGGAAGTTAAACCAGAGTCCTGAGCACAAAAGCGATTCTCGGTAAGAACTTTTGTGGTCAGTACACTTGGAGTTTTATTTCCTCTGTGAATTGGAGCTGAGGACATCAGCAGAGGACCTGGATGGGGCGGAGAGATGAGAGGTCTAAGAGGTGGTGGAACTATACAAAACATCTGTTGTGGGAAAGAGAGACCATGATGCTGAAGGCCTCTCTTCAGGGTTCTGTGGATGTGGTCAGGCCGTCAGCACATTTGCAATCAAGGTTGACAGGGAGCAGAAGGTCGGATTCCCTGCAGGGTAATAGCTCAGTAGTCTGGAAGTAGCCACGGGCCCCACAGAGGAAAGGCATAGCACAGGGTGACTTGACTTGTGCCGGCGGGTGAAAACAACAAGCAGCAGTAAGCAAGGAGTCTTAGAATATGTGCAAAGGAAGGCAAAGGGATGGGTCCTAAGTGTCGAGCTGAGACAGGGGAGGTTTAATAACCAGCAATGGAGAGGGATGGAGAGAGCCGAGATGGGGAAAGGACCAGGGGGTTTGAACAATTTTGTATCGTGGTCTGAAAGAATCTTAGCCTGATCTCTCTCTTTATCCCACCGAAGGTCTCCTTACAGCATGATTTTCAATCTCATGATACCCACATCCCTCTTGGAACTCTATTATGTACTTAATTGGCTTATAAATCCCTTTGGGCCCTTTATCTTAGGTGTAATTTTGTTCTTTCTGGAGGGCCATGTGTCAGCTCCCATCCTCAGAGTGGATGCTAGGCATTCTTCTCTTCCCTGGAAAACACATGATCAAGAAGGTGACATGTGAGACCTTGCTCTCTCACAAAGACCAGGACAAAGGCCAAGGTGTTTCCTCAGCTTCTAATTCCCAGTAAACAAAAGGCACTATTTAAAGAAGAAGGAAGTTTATGCAATTAAAAAAAAAAAAGCTACACTATAAATCAGCTGATCTGTCTCCATTAACTCGCTGTCCCATAGGAATGGAGCCACCTTGCAAATCATTAAACCATAAGTGTGAATTTAGTTATTACCCTCTTCTTCCACAACGGCATCCTATATGCAGTCTCTTCTTGGTCCTTGAAAGTGGCTTTCAAGAAAGCTTTGAACCCTACAGTGTGGGATGGCTTAAATACCAGTAAATCACAGGGATGTTTTCATGCATTATTGATTTTCTATTGTGGGTTACTACTTCATTATGTTTAGGGAGTTTATTATTTATAATCACCACTAAGCAACTCAACAAGGTTGCCACAAATCAACCCAGTGCTTCTCCAACTAGCTGTCTCTCTTCTTTATGATCAGTCTGGGAGTCTACATGATCATTTCACATTCCTAACTTAATTTCAAAGTACACCACAAACTGTTGTAATGCCAGAGATACTAAGTACTTCACTTTGAATATATGCCTCAAGGCATATAGGCTTTACAGTAATGCATTATGAGACAACAGGGTGCCAAGAGTCTGTTCTCTAAGTGATGAGTCCAAAAAGACCTTAGTTTGTCTCAGGCGACTGTCCTGCAAAGGGGAATATCATTTGTCTTATTGCGCGGGAAGTCTCTGGACTGCTCTGCTAGCTCTCCGTAAGGGGTCAGAACAAACAGTGAAGCATCTGGAGGATACATGACTTATGGGAACACAATGCCTGCTTTGGGATTTCTAAAAGGTTAATATACAAAAACAATGGCTTAGACTTATTCTCTGGTGTTCCAGAAAGCAACAGCAGAATCATCAGAGGCAAGTTATCAGAACATGACTTTTTTCTCATCACAAGGAGGGAAATTTCTAGTTAATCGAAATAACACAGAACAGGTGTGCTTTCTTATAAGCTATTGAGTTCCCCAAATACTTATTATTTGTAAAACAATGAACCCATTTGTGCCTGTCAATTTAGCAAAATAAGATTTCTCATTTTAGTAGTTGTTCCTGTGTCTGATGTTTTCATCATTAAGATTGATGCAAGGGGCATGGAAGCTGCAGGAGATGGTGAGGACTGAGGGTAGCTGGTGATTACCAAAGTGTGACCAACTAGTTCCTAAGATGTTTAAGACTTTTTAATTCTGCGTAGAAGATATGGCTTAAGGAAGCAAATAGGAGAGGAGAGTTGAATCAGTCAGAGTTAAAATAGAGAAGAAAAACCCCCTCATAGACATATATATGCACTTGATATGTGTGTGCCCATGTGTCTGTTTGTATACACACACACACACACATACACACAGAGAGAGAGAGAACATTAAGAGACAGAGGTTGAATTAGAGAGATTTGTTAAAAGAATTTGGACTTGTGCAATTATAAAGCTGGCAGGCAGTGTCTGTAAGCCTGTCCCTGGTTCTGTTAGAGCTTGCCCTCCACAGGACAGGTCTTCAGGGAAGAAAGATGTAAATTTGGAGATTGAGGGCAGACTGGAATGGACAAGCATGAACTAAAAGCCACGGAGGATGGACTGAAACCCATGTCAGCTCTTTTATCTCCAACCATGTTCCCTGCATCATGGACCCAAACACATACCCTTCTGACTCAAGAGTTAAAGAAGCTGAAGAAGAAGACAGAAAAGGTGGTTGCTTCATACCAGTGAGGTCAGTTAATAGGTCAGCAACATAGCGTGCAAGCTTTCAAAAGCGTTACCCCTTCCCTTCTGTCCTCCAAGCATCCTGAGAAGCTCTGTTGCATTCCGTCCTAAGTGAAAATACACAAGAAATAGGATTTGAAGAAATGGAGAGCAGTCTAACTAGGTGGTCCATCACAAAGCTAATGCTAATTCCGGCTCAAATAACAAGAAAAATGGTGTGAGGGATGTTTACAAGTAAGGCTTATGCCCTCGTGATTAGATTTTGAGTGGAACCATGCTAGCACATGTGTCCAGAGCAAGGAGACCCCAGCTTCAAACGTGCATGCAAACACATAGCCATTGTGTTTGTCCTCTCTCTACTGGGACTGAAATCTTGGTCCCTGAAGTTCCATTGACGCTGCAACCTACATGAAGGGTCAGCTGATGCATAGACCTCATTCAGATATTTTATTACATGGGATATAGTCTCCCCCTGTGCAAAACTTTGGATCTTCCTCACTTGTTGAGCTCTGGCTTCATTCTCAGGTTTGGGGGGCTCTGCCCAAGTGCTCCATTCCATGTGGCTTCCCACTTCCACATTCTCAGCTGTTTCACCAACTCCCTCTTCACCTTCATCTCCTTGTTCAAGAGTCCCTTAGTGCTGGTGCCATTAGAGGTCTAGGAAGAGACTGTCCTTCACTAGATTCAACCTTATGGAGCCTTCATCAACTCTATGGGACTCTGGACCCCTCAGCTAGAGAAGAGAGTGCAAACACTTGTCATTCTTCCATGTATTTTAGGATTCCCTTTAACGTGGTAAAGTGCCCCTAGTTTCATTCTCTTGTGTGTTCTTCATCATTACATTTTCACAGTTCCCTTTTCACTCATGTATTTATCTAACAAACACACTGAGTGCACACCATATAGTAAGCAGGGAAGGTACTGAGAGGAGACATGCCCAAGGAATACACTTTGGAAAGGGGTGGGGAAACACATTTCCAACTCCAGAGACCCTACTCTGTAAGATGGGGAAGACAAGAAATATGTATCTGGGGGGAAGATCATTTGCCTGTGGACATTGAGTTTCCTGTAGCACAGGTGAAGCTACATGGAGACATCCTGGAGAGAATGAAAAATGCTACATTGTAAGATCAGGAGAGGGGCTTGACTGAAGAGTATAATTCCAGATTAATCAAACATTGCAGATGGTGAAGGGTCATCTTATGACCACCTAGTTTTTACCACATTTTCCTATCTGACCCTTACTTTTATGCTACAGATGGAAAATCCTGTCAGATTCTACAAAACCCAGTTTCTGCCCTGCCTAATCCCACTTCCTGCAGACAACTCCCTCTGATGGCAAACATTGTACCGTCAAGTTAGCAAACCCATGAATTCTAGACAGCAATCCAGCCTGTCATTTTGTTCTCTTAAGAAATTCAGTGAGAATGGAGAAGCACTTAGCTAATAACCTTGTAAAAAAATAGCTAATTATTCATTACTCCCATTTTACATAATTCAGTCTGATACCCAATTCCTCATCTATTATGTCCTGATAGCTGGGTCGGAATCACTACTGGTATAGTTATTTTCATTGATGAGATCTATTTTGTTCTGCACTTTTCAGATATCATCCCCCCATCTGTGGTATCATGGCTTAATGATAAAATTTGTTATTCTTCCTGCTAGATTTTGGTGTGACTTTTGTGTTCTGGGCCAACACTGAGTTGACTAAGGAGTGTATGGTACTATTTTATTGCCACTCTGAAGCATATCTATGCAAAGTTAAAATATAATACTAAACATTATTAATTGTTGTGCATCAAAATCCCGGGGAGTTTTGAAAGATGAATGTATGTCTGGTCTTATAACCGTGCCCTTAAAAAGCTCCCTAGGTTGGGGCGCCTGGGTGGCTCAGGGGGTTAAAGCCTCTGCCTTTGGCTCAGGTCATGATCCCAGGTCCTGGAATCAAGCCCCATATTGGCTCTCTGCTTGGCAGGGAGCCTGCTTCCCTTCCTCTCTCTCTTCCTGCCTCTCTATCTGCTTGTGATTTCTGTAAACAAACAAACAAACAACCTCCCCAGGTGATTTGATTATAAGACATTTGGGAAAACTATTAGTTTAAGTTGTACTTATTTACTCAATGAGAAAGTCATATTTCAAAAATGCAACAAAAACAAGGTTAGCTCCCTCTCCACTCCACAAACCCCGGGGTGTTCTTGCCCTTTGCCAGGTATCACTGAGAACAGCCTCTCCTCCTTTGCTGAAACCACTTCTTCCTTTAGATGTAGGGATTGTTTTCTTGATTCTGGCCCACTTTCTATCTTTCCTTTCCCTTTTTTTTCCCCCCTTTGTAATGTCTGCTCTTTGAATAGCTACAGATCCACTTGTGATTCCACCTGTCGCTTCTAAGTTGATGGTTTGGGAGGTTGTTATTTTATTTTGGATAGATAATTTCATCGGGCTCAGTTACTTTATCTATGTTCAATCAGTGGTGATAGTTATTTCAGCATTGCTATTTTATTTTTTTTAAGATTTTATTTATTTATTTGCCAGACAGAGATCACAAATAGGCAGAGAGGCAGGCAGAGAGAGAGAGGAGGAAGCAGGCTTCCTGCTGAGCAGAGAGCCTGATACAGGGCTCGATCCCAGGACCCTGAGATTATGACCTGAGCTGAAGGCAGAGGCTTTAACCCACTGAGTCACTCAGGGGCCCCCAGCATTGCTATTTTAAATAAGATCTTGGATATAGAAGTTTTATAGGATACTAGGCAAATATAAGATATTATTTATGGGGCCCTGGGTGGCTCAGTGGGTTAAGCCTCTGCCTTCGGTTCAGGTCATGATCTCAGGGTCCTAGGATCGAACCCCGCATCGGGCTCTCTGCTCACCAGGGAGCCTGCTTCCCCCTCTCTCTCTGCCTGCTGCTCTGTCTACTTGTGATCTCTCTCTCTCTCTCTGTCAAATAAATCAATAAAATCTTTAAAAAACCGATATTATTTATAAAGTCCACAATAATCAGTTTACTAAAGTATAAATGAATCATTATTGCATCCATAAAGTTTCACAATAACCTGAGAACCTAGAGATCAGTACAGAGGCATAAAGTCTGCTGTGCCTGTTCATTCTCTCTCTCTTCGACTCTTCCTTTCCCTCTTTTCTTTATTCTTGTTTAAAAACGCCCCCCCACTGTGTGGCACTACGAAACGCTCATCATTGGAAGTAATTGATCTGAGAACATACACAAATAGTTTTTTCCCCTTTGTCTCATTTATTTGTGGCAATTTCTACTTAGGCATTGTAAAATGCATTGCAGGGAATTTTCTGCTGATCTCGGGCTTTCTGCATGGCCAAGGCAGCAGCCCACATTCACCAGTCTTGCAGCCACCCAGAAGCCCCTGCTTGCCAGCCACGATAGATGGACCCATATTCAATCTCCCAAGCTCCTTTCAAAGAGTCAAGTATTTCTATTTCTCTTTTCTTGACCAGTGCTTTTTCCTGGTAAGAAAGTGCAGTGGTAGGAGATTTCTTGATTTATCACGTGCCTTCCCTTACAATTCCTTTATTTCTGACGCTTGCTTGTGGTGCAGAAATACATATTGTCACTTTAACATCAATATTTGAAATTTTGAAGATCAACAATATGCCAGCAGCTAGAGAACAAGCAATTAGAGGGAAAAAGGTGTCTTTGTTGTGCTTCAATATTTCAATAATAAGGGGGAGAATGAAATAATTGAGTTCAATCCGTTCCCCTCCAGTGGTATGATATGAAATTGTATTTTCAGGGAACACATTACAACCATACATACTGAGTTGTTGAAAATTAATCTTTTTATTGCTGGGACTATTTGCAATGAACAAAGAATCTTTAAGCCCAGATGTGCTATTTGAAAATTTAGCTCGATTTTATAAAAACTGATTTATACAGTTATACATAAGATTCATCTTATGAAAGATGAATCAAGGAGATAAGCATGTCAAATTGTAGACTTTGATTGGCTTGAAAGTCAGAGAGAGTTCTTTGCCTCTGGTACATTTTCTTCACACGTTCTGGCATGATTAGTCTTTTAAAAATACATCTTTTATCATATCATTGCAATTCAAATCTTTCAGCCAGCCCATTTTGTCTTCCCATCTGAAGCCAAAGTAATCTACTGCAGCTCAGCTCTAACTATCCAAATATATCACTAGACACGACTCTCTAGCCACATCTTCCACTCCCATCAAGCCAGTCTCTCTGCTGTCATGCTGACTTGACAACTCAACTCCTGTTTATAAAGTCCCTATATATAAAGTTGGGCCTATCTATAATAATAATCAAGCTACTGTATCCCAGATATTATTCCCTGAGAGTTTACACTCTTATAAAAATTCTACAAAATAGATTCTATTATTAGCTGACTACCCAGATGAAAAAGCAAGGAACAGAAAAATTAACTGCACTAATTTGCAAAAGTCATGCATCAGTGGAAACGGGATTCAAACCTAGGCTGATTATTCTGTAGGACTTATACCTAAATCACTGCAATATCCCTTCAGAAAGGCAGTCTGGGGGCACCTGGGTAGCTCAGTGGGTTAAGCCTCTGCCTTTGGCTCAGATAGTGATCTGAGATTCCTGGGATCGAGCCCCACATCAGGCTCTCTGCCAGGTGGGGAGCCTGCTTCCCAATCTCTCTCTGCCTGCCTTTCTGCCTACTTGTGAACTCTCTCTCTCTCTCTGTCAAATACATAAAATCTGGAGGGGGAGCGGGAGGAGGAAGAGGAGGAAAAGAAGAAGAAAGGCAGTGAAAGGCAGTCTGTTGGGAAAAAGAGTTCTAGATTTGGAATTCAAGTTCTGATATGCCATTTAGGAGCTAGTGAGATAAGACAAAGTGTCATTTTATAAAATTAAAGGAAATTATATCAATTTTTTAGCTTCTTTATGGCATAATATAAGTATTAACTGGGACAATCTATGAGGGGGGGGGGGAATGGAAGCAAATGTTTGGTAAATAGACTTTTTTTCTCTCCTAAGTTTTCTGAGTTGTATTTAAGAATGTTGAAAGCTGGGGCTCCTGAGTGACTTAGTCAGTTAAGTGTCCCACTCTTGATTTCAACTAGGGTCATGATCTCAGAGTCTGGGGATGAAGCCCTGCATCAGGCTCTGCATTCAGCGGGGAGTCTGTTTAAGGACTCTTTCTCTCTCCCCCTCCCTGTGCCCACCACTGCCATTCCTCAAATGAATGAATAAATATTAAAAAAGAGAGAGAGAGAGAGAAGAATGTTGGAAATTATAGTATTGTCTGAGGTGGTTATATCTGTACACAGAGAAAATATTTAAGATGATCATATTATAAACAACGGAGGAAAAAGGAACAAAGACATTTTTTGTTTCACTGGAACTAGTAAATGTCACACCTGTATGTTGTGATATATGACACTTAAAATGCTATGTAAAGGGATGTACTAGAAAATGGTATCAACATGGAATCCCAAACGTGTACAAATAACCCAAAGGATGACATGAAAAAGAAAGAACCCCAGAGAAAATAAACAGAAAGCAAAACAACAAGCAAAATTTTAAAGGTAATAACAAACATAAGCTCTAACATACCAAAATGTACCTTAAGTGTAAAATGTCTAAGTACTCTAGTTAAAAGATAGGAATTAGGGCAGTGATTTTAAAACACCTAATTCAAATATATGTCATTTGGAAGAATCTCACTAAATAAATAATGTTATCTATGGGCTGACATTAAAAAAATAGGAGATATAACATGTCAACATTAATCAGAACAAAGCAAGATTATACTAATTGCAGATAAAGTATACTTCAGGGCAAACATAATTATCAGAGCCAGAGTGGGATGCTGCATGATAATAAAAGGGCTAGTATACCAAGAAAATCAATAAATAATAAGTATGTACATACCAAGCACAGAGTTACAAAACAGGTGAGGCAAAAACATTTAGAAGTGAAAGTAGAAATGGAAAAAACCACAATTACAGTCAGAGACAATTCTTTTAACAATGACAGTGCAGTTAGACAGAAAACAGGCAAGGATAGGGAAGAATCCAAAACACAACTAACCTACATACTCCAATTCACATTTATAAAACAATCTACTCAACAACAGCAGAATACAAATTCTTTCAAGTACTCATGAAGCATACACCAAGATAAATGATTCTCTGAGCCACAAAGAAACCTCGATGGATTTTTAAACATTTAAATTACACAGAATATTTTCTCTGACCACAAAGGAATCAAACTGAAAATCAACAGGCAGATAATATGAAACCTTCAAAAATACCGGAAACTGAATACCACCCCCAAATTAATAGACCAAAAGGACGTCTCAAGGGAAATTTTAAAAATATATTGAACTAAATGAAATTGAAAATACAAAATATCAAAAGGCTGTGAGGTGCAGTTAAAGCCATGCTAAGAGGGAAATTTATATCACTAAATGTTAACATTAGAAAATAAGAAGAACATGAAATTAACTATCTAAACTCCCACATTAACATCCTAGAAAATATAAAATAACATGAATACAAAGCTACTACCAAAAAAAGGAAATAGTAAAGAAGATAGTTTAATGAAACTGACAATAGAAAAGCAGTCAATAAAAACCAATAAAATAAAAACGGGGTCTTTGAAGAAAGATCAAAAATGTTGACAAGCTTGTATCAAACTTGTAGATTGACACAACATAAAAAGAGAGCAGACATGAATTATCAGTCTCAGAAACAGAACAGGGTACATCATTACAAATTCTGCAGACATACTACGAATAACTATATGCACACAAATTTGAAAACATGTCAGCATAGTAAGTTCTTGGGGAAGTGCAAACCACCACACCAACCCAACATAAAATACAAAATTTATATAACCCAATGATTATGAGGGTAACTGAATTTACAATTTAAAATTTCCACAAAAATGGAATCTTGAGAATGAGAGGGTATCACTGAAGAATTCTACCAAATGTTTCATGAAGAATCAGCACTGATTTAATAAATTTGTTTTCAGAAAATAGAAGAAAAGATATTATTGCTTGATTTATATTATGAAGCTAGTATTGTCTTGATACCAAAAACAAATGAAGTATGCAAAAGAAACTTACAGACTAATAATACTTATGAATACAGATGTAAAATTTCTTCACAAAATATTTGTACATAGGACTTGCTAACATGCAGAGAGGATTACACAAAATGACCACTTATGGTTAAGACTGGTTTAATATCTGAAAATCTGTAAAAAGTTCACATGACTGTATTGATTAAGGAGAAAATCATTTTGCAATATCCAAGAGCTATTTATGATAATAACTCTTAGAAAACTTAGCAACAGTGGTGAATTTCCTCAACCTGATAAACAACATCTACAAAAACATCTGAAGCTATTATGGCATTTAAGTATGAAAGGAAAGAATTTATATTTTCTCCCTAAGGTCATGAGCAAAACTAAGAAGAATGTTTCCTCCACTTTTATTCAACATACTACTAGAAGATCGAGCCAATATAATGAGACATGAAAGGGAAATCAAAGCCAAATGAATCAGAAAAAAAGCACCAGAACTGTCCCTGTCTGCAGATGATTGTGTACATAGAAGATTACGAACATATAGAAAATAACTCCTGGGGGCGCCTGAGGGCTCAGTTGGTGAAAGTCTGCTTTGGCTCAGGTCTTGATTCCAGGGTCCTGGGACTGAGCCCAGTGTAAGGTTCCCTGCTGACCAGGGTGTCTGCTTCTCTCTCTCCCTCTGCCCCTTCCACCCCCACTCATATGCTCGCTCTCATTCTCTCTCTCTCTCTCAAATGTATTAAATAAATAACTAAATAATAAGAAAATAACTTCTGGAAGTAAAAGTGTATTTAGTAAGATAAAATTGATACACAAAAACCAATGTATTTGTACATAAAAGCAACAAACACCTGGACATAAAAATTAAAATACAGTACCATTTATAATCACTAACAAGGGGCACCTGGGTGACACAGTTGGTGATGTGTCCATTTCTTGGTTTTGGCTCAGACTGTGATCTCAGGGTCTTGGGATCAAGTGCCCCGTTGGGCTCCATGCTCAGCACAGGTCCTCCTGAGACTCTATCTCTCTCTCTCTGCCCCTCCCTTTGCTCTCTCTCTCTCTCTCTCTCTCGTAAATAAATTAATAAATATTTTTTAAATTTAATAAAAGTAAATTCACTGAAGAATGAGGGGTACCTGGGTCGCTCAGTTGGTTAAGTGTTCGATTCTTGATTTCAGCTCAGGTCTTGATCTCAGGGTCGTGAGTTCAAACTCCACATTGGGTTCCATGCTGGGCTTGGAGTTTAAAATTAATCAACTAATTAATTAATCAAAATAAATAAAATTACAAATGAATGAAATACTTCTGTGTAAATCTAATAACACATTTTCAGGACTTATTACTAAAAACTACAAAGTGCTGATTAATGAAATCAATGACTGTCTAAAGAAATGGATTGGCACAGCCGAGTAAATATTTCAACTTTCCCCAGACTGATATATGGGTTTAACACAATTATTATTGAAATCCAAGCATGATGATCTAGAGATACAAATACAATTATTCTAAACTTTATATGGAAATTCAAATAAACTAGAATATCTGAACAATTTTGAAAAAGAAGTAAACAGTGGGAGAAAGCAGTCTACCAGGTTTCAAGACTTACTATGTAGCTAATAATCAAAGTAGTGTGGTTTTAGCAGGAGGATAGACACACAGATCAATGGTACAGAGGAGAGAAGCCAGAAACAGACTCATACACAAAAGTATAACTGATTTTTTTTTTCAAAAGTGTAAAAGTAATTCACAGGAGAAAGAATAACTTGTTTACCAAATGACACTGAAGCAACTGGGGTGGGGGGGGGATGGCCTTGCCCTAAACCTCATAGCTTAAGCATTTACTCAGAATACATCACAGACTTCAACGTGAAGTATAAAGCTAGGAAACTTTAAGGGGGAAAAAAATAGAAAATCTTAAAAATCTAGGAGTAGGGGCGCCTGGGTGGCTCAATGGGTTGGGCCGCTGCCTTCGGCTCGGGTCATGATCTCAGAGTCCTGGGATCGAGTCCCGCATCGGGCTCTCTGCTCGGCAGAGAGCCTGCTTCCCTCTCTCTCTGCCTGCCTCTCCATCTACTTGTGATTTCTCTCTGTCAAATAAATAAATAAAATCTTTAAAAAAAAAATCTAGGAGTAGACAAAAAGTTCTTAGATTTTGCACCAACAATCATGATCCCTAATATAAAATATTGATGTATAGGGCCTGATCATAAGTAAAACTTACCACTCTGCAAAACAGTTATGTAGATGAGATGATAACTTGCAAGTCAGGAGAAAATATTTGCAAACTACATATCCTACTAGTATTTAGCATAAATAAAGCACTCTGAAGAAACAAACAATCTGATTGGAAAATAGAATACATAAAATAAGATATCACCAAAGAGGATTTACAGATGGCAGTAAACACATGCAAACGTGTTCAGCAACATTAGACATTGGGGAAATGCAAATTAAGAATACAATGAGAACCTGGCGATTCAGAGACCTGTACCCCTGGGGATAAAATATATATTATATGTTTATAAAAAATTAAAAAAATAAAAATTTAAAAAAAAGAACACAATGAGATATTACTATAAACCCATCAGAATGGGTAAAATAGAAATGGTGACTGCACAAAATGATCATAAGGATGTGGAGATGTTGGATCACTAATATCATCCTTGGTGGGGAGATAAAATGGCACAGATCTTCAGAAAAGCAGTTTGAGAGTTTCTTACACCAGAGAGACATGCATTTGCCAAATAACTCAGCAATTTCATTCCTGTGCATTTATCAGAAAGAAATGAAACTATGTTTATGCAAGAAACCTGCACATAACTGTTCCCAGTAGATTTCTTTGTAAGAGTGTCAACTTGGGATGACCCAGATGTCCTTCAGGTGGGTGAAGGGAAACACAAACTGGTACCTCTGCATTGCGGGATACTACTCAGTAACAAAAAGAAAATGCTGATACAGTAACAGTTTGCTGTATCTCCAAATCTCCAGACAAATGGGAGTAACAAAAAGTTCCAAATGTTACCAACTGTACAATTCCATTCATATGACATTGCCGAAATGATTAAATTATAGAAATAGTGAGGAAGTTAGTGCTTCCTGAGGGTTGAGGATAGGGCGGGGGTGTGATGGAAGGGGATATAGCTAGGAAAAGAATCCCTCTGCGGAGATGGAAATGTTCTGTATCCAGACTGTACCCATGTCAATATCCTGGCTGTGACACCTACCATGGTTTTGCAAGATGTTGGCATTGGGTACAACTGGATAAAATATATGTCGAATCTCTGCATTAGTTTCTACAGTTGTACAGGAATTTATAATTTACGAAGTTTAATTAAAAATGGTGCCCAAATAATTTGTCCTATTTTTTTTAACTTTTTCCCAAGATAGGGAAATAGGGTAATTACTGCAAAGGAATCTTGGTAGAATATTTTTTGATGGGCTGGCTTTGAAAATATTGTAAAAAAATGGATTAAAATTCTAGTTCTTCCACTTGCGCATTATAGGGGAATGGTGTCAACCCTGTGACCCTCCATTTCTTCACCTGCAAAAAGGGAATAAAAAGACAAACAGCAGTCAGGATTACTATGAGGCTTACATGCAAGTAAGAAGATATCAGTAAAAATCACCTGGCACATAGAGGCCACATGAATTTTCTAAAATACCATATGTCCTTTATGCAATTAAAATCTATTCATGAAAAAAATATGCATTTTACAGATTTAAATGTTAATCAAGTGGATCATGTGTGTTCGTTGTACCTCAGGCAATTAAGCAGGTTCTGAACCAATAGTCAGACTACCAATGGTCCCTTTAGAGCTCCCAGCAACAAAGGAGAATCTGGAAGGATCCGGGTAGCATTGCACACACAGGTGGGTGTGAGTGACATCAACAGTGAGAACTAGAGGACATCTAGCAGGATGTGGGGAGGTGGTGTCAGGGCCTTTACTGCCCAACACTCTCTCCTACTGGTCCCTTGCCGCTCACCTTTGCCCTCATTTAGAATTGCAAGTCTGTTCTGGGAACTTTATCAGTCTGAGGATATGGTAGGGTTGGGGGCCTGGTGGGACCCCAATCAAGAGGATCTCGGTAGCCAAACAGTTTCAGAAAAGTTTGGAAATAAATTAACATGACATAAAGGAGTAGTTGGCATTTATATCAAGTTTAGGTTTGTATTTTCTGGTGAGTCCAGGTGGAAAATTGTGTAAAATATAAGACTTTGTTGAGCGGCCAGATGCTGCATCCAAACTGAGATTTCATGGGTCAGTAAATAACCCAGACCCATAAAGCATCCAGTGGTAATGGGAAATACTGTAATTTCTTTCAACAGATCAGAGAACAGCTGGTTGGTTTTCCCTTTAAGAAAAGAAAAATCCTTTTGTATTTTTTTTTTCTTGAGAAAGTTAAATATCAACATATCAGCACAGTTGGAAATACCGAGCATATTATTCTTATCAATCAAATGTCAAAACCAGAGACCTTTGCCTTTCCGGATCATTGATCTAATGTGGGTGCAGAGAGAGTTGGTTTCTCAGACGGACATTTAGAGACTTTGTGGGTCCATATGTCTAGCGGGAATTTTGGGTTAATATGTGTGCATTTGAGAGGAATGTCCGTTAGCATCTGAGATGGATGGAGGGGCTTCACTAATATTTTGGAGGGTTTTTTTTCTTCTTCTTCTTTTCAGAGTGGAGTCAATTCTATCATGCCCTTTCTTGAACTCCCACTTCTATTTCCCCAATTCTCCCCCATTACCACCTGGTTTATAAACACTGCCAGGCTCTAGCTCCCATATTTGAGCTCAGATTGCAATATGGATATTATCGGCAGAAGGGAAAATAAGCTTAGTAGTAGTGTAATCATGTAGATAGTAGCTGTTTATATCATAATGGGAGAAGGAGGAGCAGTAGCATTTGTAACGAAACAAAAGAATCACTATCGCATAGAAAGAGGTTTTGGGTTTTTATTTTATTTTATTTTGTTTTTCTACAGTGTTCCAAGATTCATTGTTTATGCACCACACCCAGTGCTCCATGCAATACATGCCCTCCTGAATACCCACCACCAGCTTAGACCAAAATCATTTCTAGTCTTTGATTGCCCACAAGTTACCGTGTCAGCTGGTAAAAATGGCATCACCACCTCCTTCCTTTTACAATCAGTACCTTCTACCTGCAGAGATAACCAGATTGTCCTGTAATTTAAGAATATATAGATCATAGAATAGGAATGTCTGTTCCAATCCATACTGTCTTGACCACTGTTGAGCTCTGGTGGGTAATTAGCAGCAAGATGACTGTGTCCCTCTCCTGACTTCTTTGTTTGAGGCCGTGCTCTGGCTGCCCAAGCTTCCTCTGCTCTGCAAGCCGGACCCGAAAGCACAGAGAGGCTTGATTCTGCCAAGATCAATGTTTAACAACTGTGGGACAGAAGTCAGTGATAAGTGATCTCAGCCTCTCCAGATCTTGATAGGAAAATGGTGAAGTTATCCAGAGAAACCTCTGTGGTTTGAGTTCCAGTCATGCAGAGTGGTAAACACATCAGTGGTTTTTCTCTTCCCTTACTTCACTTTCCGGCTCCTTCTCTTGCACTTCCATCTCCTGAAGAAACTGCTTGCTTCCAAGTCCTTGTCTCAAGGTCTGCTTTAAGACACATGAAAAAGACAGGCAGCAGATAATTGGCTGTAAAATGGGGATACGGAACAGGTTTCCATAATAACAATCCCCATAAATAAAGTGCAACAGGCAATGCTTAAAAACATTATTTGCAAGCTTGCTAGGAAATGGAATTTTTCATGAAGCCTATGGACTAAAAGTACCAATTGTAGGGACAGATAATTACCCACACTTAACTCAAGATGCTGAGTTCCATGAGGACAGGGCTGAGTATTGTCAGCTTACAGAGCTAGCACAGACCCTGGGGTAGATGCATCATTAAAATAATCTGAACACATAAATGAAAGAATGAAAAATAGAATGGGATCGATTTTTACTCAAAGCAAATGTTTAATTGACATTCTGTCTTTTAGGTGGAGACTGCATCTTACCACCCACTAGGGTTGATAAATACATTTTAATTAACTGATGTATATGTATATACATGCACTTACCTTTCCCAGGGAACCAGCTACTCAGAGAAATAAATTGAATGAAAAGAAATTAAAAGTCAGGAGATGGCAAGAGGCAGATGTTCCAGACTCTTGGGACTAGCAGGAATAAGAAATTCTTGGATCGACGTTGCAATAAATGAGACCTACATGATGCCACACACAAGGGAGTCATTAACCACCTCTTACATCTGTTGGATAACAAAGCTATTGATGATGAGAGAGTTGACTAGAGGGAATTCAACCAGGAAAAATACTCTCTGACGAACAGAATTGTTTGTTGAAATGACAATTCTAACGGGATTGGAATAGGAGATAAATCTCTTCGGCATATAGTACCCAGGGATAACAGAAATGTAGTCATTTATAGATGCTCATTACTATGAGCACATACATCTTCTACAGTCATGACTGGATTTCTCACACATATCTAATCCAGCTAATTATGGGATTCTGGGGTTTACAAGTATACAGAGAGCTAAAGTGAGAATATGAGACATATGGACATGTAATAATCTTAAGAAACGTGTAATTTTGACAACTTTTATTGGTGCATTGGGGAAAAAAAAACACAAAAATAACCTTAATTATTGTTGACATATATGCATTCTGTTTCTTCTTTCAACTGTAGTAAAGAAGAGAAACTTGAACCTCCTGAAAGGTAGGTTGTGCTTTATTTCATATATGGAGTAGACCAGTGCTCATTTGCATGGATATCTCCATCTCCCTACCTGGGATACTGGAGAGGAGTACATGCAGGACTTCATGTACTCTGGGAAATCTAGACACCGGACAAAATTAAAGAGAGATTGACACCCAATGACCACATACAGCATACTGATATAAAGAATACCTGACACTGTGTTTCCAAGATGATGGGTTAAGATAATGGATTAGCTCAATATCCCATGAGAAGAAATGACTTCTTCGATGCTGTCTTTTCTTTCACAGAGTATGAACACTCTCATGAGATCCATTATCATTGGATGTGATGATGACTGTAGTAAGTTGAGGCAAAATATCCTGAGAGCCAAACCTGACAGGCAGAGAGGTAGAGAAGAAGACATTAGGGGAAGAATTTGTTGGAGAAGAAAGACAGAGAGAGAGAGAGAGAGAGAGAGAGAGGAGTCATTTCCCTTATATTTGTTTTGAGCTAGAATTCTCTACTGCACAGTTTGATCTCTGCAATTCTTGACTACTTAAAGGTTTTTTTTTAAGAGGAATATTCTTTTAGATGAGAAGAATACTTGCTTATTTCTATGTGCAGATTACAATTAATATTTCTGGTTTGACATAAGTAATTTTAAAGAGTCTTGTTTAGCTCTGAGAAGGACAAATTGGGGCAGATAAAGTATGTCATTCACATGTTTAAAGACTAAACTTGAAGAAAGAATTTGACATATTCTCCCTGGTTCCAGAAAGTAGATCAAGCAGAGTGAAAGATCATGAGAAGACAGATGTTAATGAGATTTAAGAAAAATAACTCTCCATTTTTGGCATGAAGGTAAGACTAGCCCTCATCATACAAATAAAGAATGTCTCCTTATTTTTTTTCTTTTCTCAAGTAATTTTTATGTCATAGACTGTTTAACAAAAATCACCTGTAAACTCATCAGTCATGCTAAGACTTTTGTTGCATATTTCATGTAAGTGAGCAATTCATCTAGAACCACCAGGTATTTTCTGGTAGCACGATTTATATGTTGTCCCTTTTCTTAGAAGGTTGGGACACCACTAGATTAGCTACAACTTCTTATTGTCAAGTTCAATGAAATTTTCATATTTCTTGGCTGAGCATTGATCACAAATTTCTTTACCTTTTCCATTTCTGCTGATCTGCTCCAATGCCAGGTTTTATATTCCATTTTATGTTTATTTGTTCTCTGTTCATTTTTTCCTTGATCAGTCTTAACAGAGATCTATTTCTTTCATCTTTTTAGAAATGCAACTTTTTATTTTGTTCTCTTCTCTTTTACAATTTGGGTTTATATGTCCCCAATTTCTGTTGTTAACTCTATTATTTCATTCTGTTTTGTGTTTTATTTTGAATTATTTCTTTCTTAATTTTTAAAATTTGAATGGCTACTTATTCATAAGTTTTTCCTCTTGCTAATATACGCATTTAATGCTATAAAACATTTCCCTCAAATGTTCAGTTTAGCAGCAATCCACATTTTTAAGATGCATCCTTTCAGGGCACCTGAGTCCGTTGAACATCCAACTCCTGATTTCAGTTCAGGTCATGATCTCAGTATTGTGAGATTGAGCCCACTGCCTTGGGATCCAGGCTTAGTGAAGAGTCTATTTGAGATTCTCTCTCCTCTCTGCCTCTGCCCCTCCCCCTGCTCTCACTCAGTCTCTCTCTCACTCAAATAAATAAAATAAATTTTAAAATTAATTAATTAATTAATTAGAATGCATCATTTCCTTAATACTACTTATCTATGTGCCATAAATGGTATTTCTGTTTCATGCATAATTTCTTTAGATTATTAACAGATTGATATAGATACATGTTGTACACAATAAATTGTAAGCGTTTAAAATATACAATAAGAAGTTTCAACATGCGTATATACTCACAAATCAATCACCTAACAAAACAGTGAATAATTCTATCACACCCAAAATCTTCCTTGGGGCCCATTGTAACCCCTCCACCTGCCCTCTTGTCACCCCCACTGGCAGGCAACCAGGAATCAGCTCCCTATTTCTATAGATGAGTTTGCATTATCTAGACATTTATATAAATGAAATCATAAAAATAGTTATAAATTTTTGCCTGGTTTCTTTTCCTTGGCACCTTTATTTTGGGATATGACCTCATTGCTACACTGTGGAAGCTGTATTCCATTGTGTGGACACACTATAATTTGTGCATTCACCTGTTTGGGTTATATCCAAATGGAGAATACTAGAAATAAAGATGTTACAAATCTTTGTGTACAGATCCCCTTTTTAAAGTATACAAACTTTATCTTGGATAAATACCTAAGAGTTGAATATGGCTTATAGAGTAGGTGGATGTTAACATTTTAAGAAACTAATTTTTCCAAAACGGTTGTAACATTTAAAATCTCTAACAGCTGAAAATGAGAGTTCCCAATGCTCCATATCAACACTTGGTACATTAGTCTTTTTAATTTTACTTTGTCTAATTAGTATGCAGTGGTATTGATTGTGGATTTAATTTACATTTCCCCAATGACTAATGCTATTGAGCAATTTTCATGTGTTTATTTGATATCACTATATCTTCAGTGATATAGTGTCTCTTCAGCAATTGTCTGTTCAAAAAAATCTTTTTAAGACTTTATTGATTCACTTGCCAGAGAAAGAGAGAGAAAGCACAAGCAAGAGGAGCAATAGGCAGAGGGAGAGGGAGAAGCAGACTTCCCGCTGAGCAGAGCCCGATGCAGGCCTTGATCCCAGGACCCTGGGATCCTGTCCTGAGCTGAAGGCAGCTGCTTAACCAGCTGAGCCCCCCAGACATCCCTCTGCTCAAAATTTTTATTGGATTGTTTCTTGTTATTGAACTTTAATATCCATTATAAACTCTGCACCCAAGTCCATTATCAGATATATGCTTTGTAATACTTTCTCTCAGTATGTGCCTTTTCATTTCATTGTAATGGTGGTTTTGAAAAACAGAAATTTTATATTTTGATTGGGTTCATTTTTTTAAATTTTATGAATCATGCGGTTGGGAGCATATCTAAGAAATCTTTGCCTAAGACAAGGTCAGAAATATTTTCTCCAAAAACCCTTCCAGGAGATTTATAATTTTGGAAACTACATTTGGGTCTATAATCTATTTTGGAATAAATTTTAATATAGTGTGAGGTAAGAATCCAAGTTCATTTCTAAGATTTGGACATCTAACTGTCCTAGCATCACTTATTGAGAAGATTATTTTTCTTCATCAGGTTGACTTTACTTCTGTTTCCTGTTTCCCTGTGCTTAAAATATAGAGTGAATTTTAAGCTCGAATACTCACTTTCATGGCTATGATAAGGGGCAAATTTCCTGACCTCTCTGAGTCTGTTACAACATATTTAATGGGAAAGTGCACCTCAGTGACCTCAAAGCTAAATTGATAGTTGAAATTTTCTTTCAACATCAGTTGTTGTTTTTAATGGTTATTGGCCTTAATCGGTCTCATCCAAAATATCAAGAAGCCCTAGGTTTTCTAGCCATCAGAGCCACCTTTTTTTTTTTTTTTTTTTTTTTTTTCTTTAACTGTTTTGGCTAGTTAGCTCAGATTGTCACTTTCGTAGTTTGAAATTCATATTTCAGGGCACCTGGTTGGCTCAGTGGGTTAAGCATCTGCCTTCGGCTCGGGTCATAATCTCAGGGTCCTGGGATCGAGCCCTGCATTGGGCTCTCTGCTCAGCAGGGAGCCTGCTTCCCTCCCTCTCTCTCTGCCTGCCTCTCTGCCTGCTTGTGATCTCTATCTGTCAAATAAATAAATAAAATATTAAAAAAAAAAGAAATTCATATTTCAAACTAATCAAACATTCAGGTCCATCTTTTGAGACTATAACAAACTCAATATAATAGGAAATAACATCTTGATATGGTAGAAAAGTCAGTATTTAGAGAAAAACTTGCTTTGTATTCTCAAAGAAATGTTTACATCATAAAAATACAGATATGAATATTATTTGCCTTCCAATTTAGACAAAGCTCAAGGTACTGGTGTTCTATCAGAAGACGTAACCCAGCACAAAAGCCCAGCAACCCCTTAACCTTGTGGAAGGAAGAGCTCACAAGAGCACGTCATCAGTTCACGGCGCCGCTACTCTGATCATTATCCTGAGTAAAGGAGAGCAGGAGATCGTAAGAAACCACTTTTAAAAGACAGTTAGCTCTTGGGAATCATCATCTCCATAACTATCCCTGCTGCATTCTTTCTCTGGGTTTAGGAAGAAAAAAAGTCCAAAATGGTGGCAATTCAACAATCTAAGCCCCAGAGCCTGTGCGAAGAATGGGCTTCCACTGTCTGGCAGAAAGCTGGTGATCAGTAGATTAAAATCCCACCAAATGCGTGGGGCATGGAAAACAAAACAAACTCTTAGCTGAGAATCAGAGAATGTACATTTTCCACTGAGCTCTGCCAAGTAATGGCAGCAAGAAAGAAGGAGGAGTGGCCCAGTGGAAATCAAGGCTTGGGGGCTCAACCACCTTAGTTTATGGCAGCTCTACTTACTTACCATTGTGTGAGTGCAGGGAAAGTTCATGACAACTACTTGACCCACAGTTTCTCCATCTGTAAAAGAGAATAAATCATGTGTGTGAGGGAGTAGTCAAAATCATTTTCAACTTTGACTCTGCCTTTAGATATGCTTTCAGCTCAAGTCTATATGAGTTGAGCTGTTCTTGGTTCCTGCTTCCCAAGCCAACCTTTCATAGAGTTCTCTAATTCCACAAGCACACATTAACAAGTTCCTTAACTCAAATATCTGTTAAGGCACAGGTGTGGTGTGTTTAGTCAACCACACTAAGTAACTATTCAGCAATATTCTTACTAATGGGTAAAATCTTTATGGTGTGCCATCCCACAGTTCCAGAAGCTCACATGGCAGAAACAATGGTTGTGGATTATTATTTTGAGAGTTATCCATTATTCAAAGCTGTCCAGAGCGTAAACTTCCTGCTGAAACAAGTCAGGGCAGCGGAAGACAGGATAGTTGTCCTGTCCTCATAGCTTCCCCCTTCCTGTTTCTATTAATTTTTTGATGAATTGTACATGAACGACAAATCATCGTCTTTATCAAGACTCAGTTCCTATGAGAGGCATTTGAAAAAACAATGATCAATACTATTTTTAAATTTCTGATGATTGTTAAAAAAATTAATAGACTGTATTCCTTAGAGCAGTTTCAGGGTTACAGAACAACTGAACAGGAAGCCCAGAAAGTTCCCATTATACTCCTGCTCCTCTGTCCCTGCAATTTTCCCTTTTATTAATAACTTGTCGTGATGTAATGCATTTGTTATAATTAATTAACAATTAATACGTTATTATCCATAGTTTACATTAGAGCACTGTGTTGTACAGACCTATGGATTTTCCAAATGCTAATGTCATGTATCAACTATTAGAGCATCATAGAAGGGTTTCACTAATCTGGAAATACCATGGTTCCATCCATTCACCCCACTATTCCCTTTGACTCCAAGAACCACTGAGATTTATACTCTCTCCATAGTTTTGCCTTTTCCAAAAAAATTATTAATGAGTTGGAATCAAACAATATCTAGCCTTTTGAGACTGGCTTCTTTCAGTTAATACTGCGTGTTTTACGTTCCTCCATAATTTTTAGTGGTTTGATAACACATTTCTCTCTAATTAAGAATAAGTATCCCACTATATGAATGCTGTCCAGTTTATTTATTCATTTACCTACCGAGGGGCACCTTAGTTGTCTCTGTGTTGTTGGCAGTTATGAGTAAAGCTGTTACAAATTTTGTGTGCAGATTTCTGTGTGGGTACGTCCTTTCAACTCATTTGGGCAAATATGTAGGAGCATGGTTGCTAGATACGATTTCCTCCTGTAGTATCTATAATGTCTAATGTATTAATGCCATCCAGTGTCATTTTCAACTTAGATACTGTGTTTTCATCTCTAGTAGGTCTGATTTCGGCATTTCATATATTTGTCACGTCTCTACTTTGCATGCATAGTTTTGAGCTGAACACACCAGATCATGTTCCACACATTACACGGACAGTCTCAGCATCCTGGTCTGCTAATTCTGCCATCTGTGTCATTTCTGGTTTGGCTTCGACTGGCTGATGTTTCCATTCACTGAGCCTTATAGTTTCCTGCTTCTTTGCATAAATGATAAATGATAAATGATTTTTTTTCTTGGATGCCAGACGTGGTGAGTTTTACCTTGTTGTATGTTGGTTATTTTTGCATCCTAATAAATATTCTTGAACTTTGTTCTAGATCTTAGCTAATTTATTGGAAATATTTCTGGCACTTGCTTTTAAGCTTCCTTAGGGAGAATATCATTGAATCTAAGGCTAATTTGGGGCCATTACTGAGACAAAGATCTTCAAAATCCTCTAACTGATATCTCATGAATTATGGGTTGTTCCTATCTGTGGTGGGAAGAGTAACTCTATCCAAGACTGTTTGAGCCTAAGATTTCTCCCCTCTAATCCCTTCAATGGTTTCTTCACTGCCCTCTGATAGATTACTCATGCACATGTGTTACCTGTGCTTAGGTGAAGGTTCCAAAGAGATCTCCCCCCAGTATCTAGAACTACTCATCTCTGTTTAGCCCTCTCCTCCCTGATGCTCTGCCCTAGTCCCTCAAACATGAAGACCACCAAGTTCCTTCTGCGTTCACCTGCCTGTTTTGTGATCTGGAAACACTCTAGTCGATAAGTGGGGACAACCATAGGTCTTACTTCATTCGTTTCTCATTCTTAAAGGATTGCTGCCTTCCATTAACAGATGTCCAATATTTTAAAAGGCACAGGTTTACATATTTTTTTTTTCACTTTCTCTGTGGTGTTTTATTTTGTTTTTGTTTTGTTTTGGCAGGCTAGTAGACCTATTTCTTTTTATTTCATCTTGGATGGAAGAAGAAATTGCAAGTTTGTCCTTAAATACTAAGCAGCCTGCTTCCATGACAGACAAAGCCATGTAACGACAGAGGAAGCACTATGATTAACATGATGGACAGGTGCCCAGTGTCCCTGGTGACAGAGCAGAGTCCATTCTAGACCAGGTACTGTGAGCCACAGCAGCAAATGGTGGCTCGTGATTCTTTATATCACACTCTCCACCGGCTGACACTGCAACCCTAGTGCTCCTACTCAGAATCAGTATGTTCTCATGTTTACATAAAAATAATATAAAATTTTCATTAGACTACTTCGTGCTTTTATATCTCTAACTGGCAATACTAGTAAAGACACCAGGCTGATACAAACATAACTTTAGCACATGTCTTCCCATACCCTTAATGCCAACTCTGTCACACACACGAAAGTGCTGCTTTTAACCCCATTCTTGTAGGAATCCTGGAGCCATCACTGTGCAGACGCCTCTGAGTATTCCTATACTCTATGAAACTTCACTGAGGTTAACTCTGGAGCTGGGCAAGGCTGAATCTGGTGAGTGAATCGCCACAGTGAGGGCAGTGAAATCGGGTTTGCGAAGGCAGCAGGCAGCATTGCAGGAAGATACGTCCACTTTCTGCTCAGTACAAAGGGGAAAGCTTGCATAGTTCAGTATAAGCTACATCAAATTGTACAATTTATTCTGCTAGTATAGTATTTATTCTGCTAGTAAATTCTCTTAGCACTGAGAATATGGAAACCTGAAAGACTATGCTGAGTACTTCAGAAATTTTACTTTTTTTAAATATTTTATTTATTTATTTGAGCGAAAGAGCATGAGTGGGTAGTAGGGGTGCAGAGGGAGTGGGAGAAACAGACTCCCCACTGAGCAGGGAGCAGGATGTGGGGCTGGATCCCAGGATTCCAGGATCATGACCTGAGCTGAAATCAAGAGTCAGAAGCTTAACCAACAGAGCCACCCAGCTGCCTCTACTTTAGAAATTGTAAAAGGCATTTTCTTTGCTGGATTTACATAAGAGAAAAGCACGTGTGGATCATTTAGCCCCAAAGCTTCCAGTCATTGCTGGAGAATGGATCACAGTAACAATGACTATTCATCAGCAAATGGAGTTTTTATTTTTATTATCAAAGTAGGCAACCTAAATTGTGCATTCCTACTCAGCTAGCACTACACTTCAAAAGATAGATTTTCATAGCTGTCAAGAAAACATGCAAAGAGAAGCCAAATTTGAAACAATCGTTGCTTGCCTTTACTTCATAAGCAGGACAAAAGAAATAACAGATTGGGTAATTGATCGGAATAATGGAATCTGGTACTTATTTAACCATTAAGGAAAGAAAAATGCTTACATGTAAAAGAAGAAATGTTAGACTCCTTGGTTTTCAATCGGAAAGATTAAAAATTCATCAACTAATTACATACTATTGCTTTTCTAGCATTTATTATTTCTATCAATTATGGAGCAAATCTGTACCCGTATCTCTTCTTTATTCTAGGATCTGAGATGGGTCAAAATCATAGGATACATTTAAACATGTATTTTCAGAGCTGTCCAAAGATTAAATTGGCTGCTCTAACTAGAAGCAAGTTCTTTATGCTTGGACATTAGAAAGTAGAGTCAAGATTATCATTCATTTTACAAAGCCAGAGAGTAGATGCCTTCGAGATCCATATCAGAATCAAAATCAAAGACACAAGAAAGGCCTAAAACTCTTCTTCACTGATGCTTATTGTGCTATGGAGGCTGTTGGGGGGCAGAGGAGAGGGAGAGGAAGAGGGAGAGAGACACAGAATCAATTCAGGGAATGGCATATTTTGGCAAAAGCAAATAGCGATACACCTTTTCAATTATATCTGTTTCAAGCGTGATAAAGCCACAGACGCGGACAGTAAGGCTAAAAGCTGGGCCATTTAGAGAAGTGCCAACGCCTCTGTAAAATTTAACTTTGCATTATGTCCTTTTGAAATCGTAAAACCAAAAGCAACAAGCAACATTGACTCACTTAATAAACTAATAAACTCACTTAATAAAATATATTGAAATGGACATGCAATAGATGATCGATAAATATTGTGCCCCAAAAGAATGATTTTATTTAAGTTACAAATGTATATTTTTTTCATCACTTTTAATCAAAAACTATTCCAAATTCAATAGTGAAAGGACAGCCACTATCGAATGGAGGAGAAAGAATGAGAGAAACGTGCATGTTAATATTGGAGGCACAGGAGAAAATGCACCCTAATACAATACAGCATCCGGGGTCCACCGCTGTCTGTGCCCATACCACTTCCTCTTCTAGGTAATGGCCCAACAGTCCACACAGGTATGCAGTCCCACCAGAGGATTTACTGTCCTACACACCTAAGAAAATGAACTGGCCCATGATATATTAAGAGACTCACCTCATTGCAAACAGAGAAGATTCATCAGCCTTTTGAGAAATTGTTTATTATCAATGGTACGGCTGTGCTTCCACCTCAGGGATGAAACTTCTGTCCAACCCACAAACAGCTCTCACACCATAAAACAAGTCAAAGAATCGTTCTGATCATGGCCACGAGGAAGAGGTGTTAATAAGGCAGATGGCGGGATTCAGCCCAGCACGAGCACGCAAGTATGGCACACGTCTTATGTGCATCCATCCACATGCACCCAATGGTATTTGTAGATCTCCATAAAGTACCCAATTCTCTTTGAGAAAAGTCAGGACACTCCATGTCCCAAGTCAAGATGTTCAGGTGGCATGGAATCAAGTAGGCTTGAACACATTTAATTTAGTTAACATGATCTTGGAGGAAGAAAAGAAAACAATACATACACATAGGAAGGAATGCATGTTCCTAGTAAGGCTTATATCCATCACTTACCATGAATTATTTATAAACAATATATATTTTTTGATGATTAGAGATGTTTGTCAGAATCAAAAATACTACCTCTTTCAAGAGTTACTCCCACCAAGCACCTTATTCTTGCCCGGTGCAAATCCTGGTCACTTTAGAAAAGTACAGAAGTCATTCACATAAGCAGTTAAAACTTGAGATTTATCTGAGGCACTACATTTTATTCTTGATTTTTTTTTTATGTTAGTGTCCCTTTTTCTACTATACCTTGAAAATTTCCATTTTAAGAGACACTCAAAACAGCATCTCAGCAGGTGATCTAAAAACAGGACTGGCTCATGTGATAGAAGATACAGTTAAGACAGGTACACTTTGAGAAGTGCCTGTAAAATAGGATTTCCTTTCTCTCTCTCTGGCTCCTTCACACTCTGTGATATCAAGGAAGTTGGTCCTGCTATGATTTTTTATTATTCTAAACTTTTCAGCCTGCCACATTTTATAGTGTTAACTGTAATTCAGCGAGAGGTTTTCTTTATAGTACTCATGTGTCTCTCTGAAAGGCATTTCCTATCCTCGTTCAAATATGCATGTTAGTAAAATTGACATGGTTACTAGCAAATTAATTCTTCACTCTGTTATGGTTCGGTTTATCCTTCATGCCTTATTAAACTATTTCCCAACTTTATAAGGAGAATAGCAATAGTATGATTTGAATACATTTGTGCCTATTATTCTAAATCATTTTGATTGAAATACAAAAAGAAAAAAAAATGTTACAATTTGAATTTGGTAGGTTTTAAACACAGAAGCAGTTTCCAGAATGAGAAATAAAGCAACTTCCTAGACTTTGATTAAAATCATCCTGATATCACAGATGTAAATAATTATAGATATGATAAATTTGGGGGGCAGGGGCTGTATGGACCCTGGAAACAGAGTGTATTCCTCCTGTCCTTGTGTTGTCCTGAAATGGTTCCCAAGCTGACTGGGTGCAGCATGAAGGACACTGGACCTGGCAAAGGGCATTCCAGCTGCTGATCTCAAATGAGCCACCTGCCATCTACATCTCTCAGAGAGTTACCGTTAATTACCCTGAATCTCAGATTCCAGGAATGGAAGGAAGATACCATGTTTGCTTTTTTCATGTCTCACAAGGCTTTGAGGAAGAGAGAAATAATTTAATACAATATAAATACTTTACATATTACTAAATAAAAGCTCAGTCTCTGTGTGTGTGTGTGCTGTGTGTGTAGTCTTTGATGCTCAAAAGCAGCTTTCTGCAATTGTTAAGACAGGGTCTTTCACTGAAAGGGACAAAAACTGTAGGAGGGGTATCACCATCTACTCATTTCTATTTCTAAGAAGACCTTCTTTTTCTTCCTGAACAATTAAGAGAAAGAAAGAAGGAGAGCAAAAGAGGGAGAGGAAGGAAGGAAAGAAAAAAGCATTATAAATCTGGATGTTGCTTATTGACAGGTTCCTTCTTATGGGTCACTACAGGAGATAACACATAAGGGGTCCTGTTGGGGTCAGACAAGTCTTCAGGAAAGAACCAAAGTCTAAGTAGGAATTCGTGGGGGAAGGATCAAACACAGCAAGGGCTGGAACCAGCAGTCTGGTTATTGGAGTGGGGGCTGTCCTGGAGCAGCCCTGAGGGACACTCTGCACGGGAACTATTTGAGTGCACATGCTGTGTTAGATGGTGACTCTGGCCAAGCACCATAACCCATCATGTGACCCCGACTGGCCGCCTCACAGGGGTGTTTATCACAGTAGTGCAGCCATCCCCCCTTCCCGAGTAGCGATATGTGTCCTTCCAGTCCCCAGTCCCGGGATCGAAGAGTTGAGTCAGCACAGCAGCTCCTAGCTGAGAGTCAGGCTGTTTGGGTTCAAATCTAAGCTCTGCCACTTATTTCTGCAACCTTGTGTGAGCTTCTTATTTCTATGCCACCACTTATGTGTAGAACAGGGCTAGTAGCGCTTGCGACATAGGGCTCTTATGAATTTTTAAGAACAACTCACATAGAGGAGAGAGTCTGCCTGTTCAACAGCGTGATTTGTTTGGATCCGAAAGCTGGAGAGCAGCGTCTATGAGAGTCACCCCCTCCAGGGTCACCCAGCCCTTCTTCCACTGGTCGGCTGTGTGGGCGTGGGAGTGCCGTTCACCCTCTTCCATGGGCCTCTGCTTGGTTGTTTGCAAATGGTTACAAAAGCACTTGTCTCGTGGAGGTTCTTACCAGGATTAAATAAGACAACAGGCAGAGCGGGGTTTGGTGTATAGTGAATGTCCACTGACTGGTAAGCGTCCTTGTAACTCTTCAGGAACAGCGTGGCAGACCGTTTTAAAGTCCAGGTGCATGGCTTCTCAGCTGGGTTCTCTTTTGACCACATGACCTTAAGCAAGGTATTTCGTCTCTCTTGATGCTGTTCAATGTGTTTTTATCATGTGGGACATGATCGTAAGTACCTTAAAGGGGTGTGTGACATGAAATAAATGTATTCCATCAGAACCTGGAACAAAATAAATATCTGAAAAATATCAGCCATCATTATCGCTGTCATTGTAACCACGAGGAGGAGGGGTGCAGGAGAGCAGTAAAACCGATGGCTTCCGATTGCAGACAGGTAATCTGGCCACTCCACTGGGACGGTTCGCTACAATATTGCAGGACAGTTCTTAGCCCTCCAGCCACGAAGCAGGCAGGGAAGATGGAACAGGGAAGCCAGCATGGGGCAGGTTTGCTCTGTGCCAGCTTGTCACAGAATAAAATAAACTACAGAGCGTGGTGACTAAAACCTCTAATCTCTCTAGTGGATCTTTAAGCTCCTAGAAATCAAGGGTATCTTCTCTTGTCTTCACAGTGATGGGGGATATTGAAAAACAAACAAACAAACAATAAGTGGTAGCTAAATATTAGACTATAGGAAAGCACTATATTTGTACCTCAACATGTACAAAAGAGTGATACTATGTTTTCTCTCTTCTGATATTTATTTGTTGAGTATCTCCTATGTGCCTGGATCTGTTTAGCTCTGGAGAAATAATCATAAATAAATTAGGCACAGTCTCTGTTTCTAGGAAGCTTATAATTTGGTGGAAGTTAAGAAAAATAAACAGAAAATCACTGTCCTTGTATTACAATTTCTACCTCCCTCTCTGTCTCTCTTTCTCATTTCATAAATGGTTTTCTCTGGGCACAAATGTAGAATTAGTATCTGTGAAAAGGAATATGATCCAACTTCTAATACTTTAAACAGATATCTCTAACAAAAAAAGTTTCTTACAAAAGCATAGATATATATTATAGGAATATACCTTCTAGGCTTAAATTTCTAGGTATCCAGCTAGAGTGAAAACACAAGGTATCCAATAATCCTATGTACATGGGTTTGTGAATTCTGAATTCTAACAGCTTAGTGAAAATCAGAACAATTACTTGAAAACTGAACATTTTAAAGACCATTTTAAGAGATGGTAGGACAAGAAGAAGAAAAGAAGCAAGGACACAGTGAATTAGTAAAATCTGAAAAAAAGAAGTATGTGAATTTATCCCATATAAGATCCAGGAGTTTAGACAGAAAATTGAAAGCTTTTCCCAGGAAATAATAGTAGTTGATTGTGGCTTCATAGTAGCTCAGATATGGGTTCATTTTTTGAAGAGGAAATGCACTTGTTTTTTTAAAGAGAAAGAAAATAGTTATCTCAATGAGAGAAAGGATGATGTAGGAAAAATGCATGCTAATGAAAAATGCTCATATGCATGTCTGATTCTGACATTGAATATATAAGTACATTTAGAGAGACCCTATATTAGAGACTTCTCTTTCCATAGATATGTAAACTAACACTCAGAAAGATGAAATGGTCCCGAGGTCCTGAGATGAAGCAGGAGCCAGTCTAGGACTGCCTTCGTTGCACTCAGGATTCCAAGCTCCCCCACTTAGATGCTCAGCCTCTATTTCCAACCCATCAGTGCTATCTGCAAAAGGCTAAAGGAAACGCTGATCTAGTCTTGCTGAGGCTGAGTCACAGTGGGTCTTAGGGACGGGGATGATGCAGCCAAAAAGCACCTGGGAGGAGCAGTTTGGACCTACTTTGACATAGATTGCTCAGTTTGACATAGATTGCTCAGATAAAAATATAAACCAGCATCCTCAATCCCTAAGATATAAGAGATTCCCTGCTTCTCTGGCTATGGCATTTGGTCGAAGAAGGCAAATGGGCAGGTGGCTCCTGTGTGGTTAGTCAGTATTTCTACCTTTCGGTCACAAAGACAGTGATGGATATATGACCCAAGGACGGCTAATCTGTGTTTTTCTCCAGAATGATTCCAATTATACCTAGGCAGAAGATACTTCATTTCTGGGGCACCTGATGGGCTCAGTCAATTAAGTGTCCAACTCTTGGTTTAAGCTCAGGTCATGATTTCATGGTTCATGGAATCGAGCCCTGTTGTGGGCTCTGGGCTCAGCAGGGAATAAGCTTGAACATTCTCTCCCTCTATCCTTCCCCCCACTTGTTCTCTCTCTCTCTCTCTCTCAAATAAATAAATTATTTTATTTTTAAAGAAAGATTCACTTCTTTCTTTCTAGCTATAAACCTTAAAGACCTCAGCCTGGAAACTAGAAATGGCCAAGTCCCTTCCAAGTGGCAAAAGCAGTAGGAGAAGAGAAAGCCAGTGGAAGGTATGGAGCAAAGTTAAGATGTGGATTAATTATCACCAGTGGTAGTGAGCCCGTTGATGAAATTGTCTCTTACTGTGTTTTGCCCTTCACCATTACAACAGTGAACAAACTTCTCATATCTAAGACATTTGAGTTTCATTTTTGATCAACTTCAGACAATGTGCCTTGTTAAATAACATTACTAAACCATTAAGTAACTTCAATAACAATAATGATTATTACATGTGAAATCTCTCTACTATTTTTAAATTATGAAATAAAGTTTCTTATACAATTAACTTTGTATTTATACAATAAACATCTGCTACACCTACACATGCATAACTTAGTTATGTACCTAAACCATAAAAGTTATGTTACATCATCTCTTTTATTCCTCACAAAGAGTCTTCAAACAGGCCATGATTTTTGCCACTAGTCAGAGGACAGAACTGAAGATTACAGAATATAAGTGGCCTATTTATTGGACTCATGGCTTTTAAAAAGATCTGAATCCAAACACAAAGAGCCCTTTTCCTAAGTCCCTTCAGCAGTAAGGGAAGCTATACATGTCAAGTAAGGAGACACTTTAGGGACTTTTGATATAACATGGACAGGATAAGATTTGATTCACTGTTAAGATTGAGGTAAATACCATTGTTTAATTGGTGTCATGACGATCATTACATACCTATGTTTTTAGATATAGAAATATCTCATAGAGGGCGCCTGGGTGGCTCAGTGGGTTAAGCCGCTGCCTTCGGCTCAGGTCATGATCTCAGGGTCCTGGGATCGAGTCCCGCATGGGGCTCTCTGCTCAGCGGAGAGCCTGCTTCCTTCTCTCTCTCTCTGCCTGCCTCTCAGTATACTTGTGATTTCTCTCTGTCAAATAAATAAATAAAATCTTAAAAAAAAAAAAAAAAAAAAAGAAATATCTCATAGAGCATGTAGAATAGCCAGTTCAGTATACGATAAGAGACCTAGGACCCGGAATAATTAAGAGTTCCTCCAAGGTTAAACAGAAAATCATTAATGTAAGGGAAACAGATCTGGGCTGCATTTCCTCCATGCACGTGTAATTTCTGTTTCTGTCGGCGAGTCTGGACTCTTCCTCGCATTCGTTGATCAAACTTCTTGGCTTAATCGTCTATTGGCAATTTATTTTAAACAATAGCATGTATTTTTGCATCTCTTTCAGGTCTTCAGTGAGAATTTTAGAATTAAGAAAGTTAATATCCCTGTCATTAATTTTCATGAACATATGTTTGATTAAGCTTCAGCTTGAGAGAAACTGGTCTCTGTTGGAACCTGTCACCAAGAGACCAAATGTTCTTTCAACAAAGCAAAGAGCTAATGGAACAATTCTCATTATTTAAAAAAAAAAAAAATCTTAAAAACATGCACTGTTTCCATTTAAGTAGTTTGTTATAGAATTTTAATGGTTCAGTTATAACAGCCATTTCTAAAATGAATCCTTGTTACTACCATTTAAGGTATGACATAAATTGTAGCTTGTTATTGTTTACATACTTTTTAAAAACAATAATCCATCTACAACATATCCAGAGCATGTCATTGACATAACAACCGGAAGAAGGGTCTTCACAAACCTAAAAAAAAAATGGAATGAAAGAGAAAGGCCGCTGTAAGGTTGGAGAGCTCTCCTTTAGTCAAAATGAAATTTAAACTGAAATTAAAACGAAGGACTAAACTAGTAATTTTTACCTTCAAACTCATCATCTTCACAATATCTCTTTTTTTGGGTCTGTAAATATATTAGTGTAGAAAGAATGTTTTAAAATGTTTAGGCTAATGGATTTTTTTTTTTAAAGATTTTATTTATTTATTTATTTGACAGAGTGAGGGAGAGATCACAAGTAGGCAGAGCAGCAGGCAGAGAGAGAGGGGGAAGCAGGCTCCCTGTGGGGCTCGATCCCAAGACCCTAAAATCACGACCTTAGCTGAAGGTGGAGGCTTAACCCACTGATCCACCCAGGTGCCCCTAGGCTGAGGGACTTTTATATGTTTTTGGTTAACAGGGAGCCTGCTTCCCCCTCTCTCTCTGCCTGCCTCTCTGACTACTTGTGATCTCTGTCTGTCAAATAAATAAATAAAATATTTTAAAAATATATGTTTTTTGGCTATGGAGAACTCATCAACAAATTATCGATAGCCTCAACAGAAAGAAATAATCAAACCCAGATTCGGGTCTGGCTGACTCAAGCGCGAGGGTTTCAGAACTTGTGTCTCTCCTTCCTCTTCCGCATCGCTGGAACCGGCTGCGCCCGAGTCACCGATGAGCCACAGGTGAATCCGACATTCCGATCGAGGCATTCAGTGACCCAACTGGAAAATATTAAAACCAGAAAATGATATGAATTCCTCAATATCTCAGACCTAATTGGTGAAAAATCCAAGACAGGAAGATAGGTTTCTCAGATTGTTGTACAGAGACTATCTATTGTCTTTCCTATCATTCAAAGGTTCTCAGGATTTCTCCTACTTTCTCAATGTTCT
The DNA here is from genome assembly GCF_030435805.1 of Mustela lutreola. Lineage (NCBI taxonomy): Eukaryota > Metazoa > Chordata > Mammalia > Carnivora > Mustelidae > Mustela > Mustela lutreola. The sequence continues at coordinate 5,159,831 of NC_081292.1, read as the reverse complement.
CCTTACACTTGCAAGCTCCTGCCTTTTAAGTGAATATTTGGCAGCTCAACCACTCTTTCATCAAAGAAATGGACTATAGATATATTTAAAATCATCCAACAGGCACAGTTCTAATTAGAAATTGATTTGAAGAAAAATACCTTTTTAAAAAAAAAAAAAAAACTAAAAAGACACTAAAGTCAAAAGAAATGAACATCTAAAATAGAAATGACAAAATTCTTGGAAAGACAATCACATTACTTTGTAAGCCACTATTTTATCAAGGTAATAATCTTCACTTAATTAGTCCAAAGTCTGGTCTATCTAAGCCAACAAGCTTTGTTTATGAAGTCTGGTGCACCAAACGGATGCACTGTCTGCTGTATGAGTTAATCAGGTTTCTGCTGTAACACTTAGTGGCCTCAAACAACAAATACTTAATGGGAAATCACAGATTTGCTGCCCACTTCTGGAGGGTGGGGCAGGTTATTGGGGCTTGCTGCTGTCACCTGGTCACTCACAGTCGGTGGTGAGTAAAGGTGTCCTTAAGAAGCGTAGACCTAGGGCCTGGGTGGCTCAGTGGGTTAAAGCCTCTGCCTTCGGCTCAGGTCATGATCCCAGGGTCCTGGGCTCTCTGCTCGGCAGGGAGCCTGCTTCCCCCTCTCTCTCTGCCTGCCTCTCTGCCTACTTGTGATCTCTCTCTCTCTCTCTCTATGTCTAAATAAATAAATAAATAAATAAATAAATAAATAAAACCTTTATTTAAAAAAGAAGAAGCAGAAGAAGAAGCGTGGATCCAGTGTGCATCTGTCTTCCTGAGATTCTGGGCCTTTGAGAGGAGTAGCATCGTGCTCAGTAACACATCTTTAATTACCTTCCTCCCCCTCCCGGTCTCATTTCTCAGCTCCCCTACTGATGCTTCTTTAAAAAGAATCACTCTCTCTTCCTCTCTTCCTGTCTCTTTGGCTCTCTTGGCTTCCCTCTCCTTCTCTCCCCCTGTCTTTTTCTCCCACTATTATAAAATACCCACCCACTAGTGAAAGGGAACTTAAAAAACAATTTAAAAAAGAACTTCTACCCATATGCCTTCTGTTTCCTTGCCTGTTTGCTTCATTTGTTTTAGTTTTGGATTTGGAGGAAGAGGAGGAGGAAGAGGAGGCCCATCGAAAACTTTCCCAGGCGCAGACGTCGACAAACGCTGGGTTTTGTTTTGCTTTGTTTTATTTTTGAAGAAGACAGGAAGACTTCTTGTGGCTGGAGTGAGGAAGGCTACCCGGGTAGCATGTCCTGATTTCTGACCACCGACACCTCAGACAAAGAGGTTTCTTATCTGGGGAGATGGTGCCCCACAGTGGACAGGATCTCTGTCCCACTCCTGCAGGAGGCTCCCGGCATGGTATTTCCTGGGATACCTTCATTCTTTCCTGACCTGAAAACTCAGGATTCCAGAGTGACAGCATCCCAAATGGAAGCATCCCAAATGGAAGCAGCCCAAAGATTAGGAAATATTTCTAGAATTTGTCAAAGTTTCCCTTTACTTTCTACCAATTTCAGTATATTCCTTATAAGGAAAATTATGGTTCAGGCTTTGTACCTCTTTCTCTCCTTTCTTTCCTTCCTGGATGAATCTGTGCTATTTCTGGATGTTCCATTTTATGTGAGGTCATTTCCCCAATCTCCCAGTGATGAAAGTTTGTTTGTTTATTTTTTAAAGATTTCTATTTGCTTGTCAGGCAGGGGAAACCAAAGACATCTTTTGTCTTTTTTTTTTCTTCTTCTAGAACTACTCATTTGTCTTACCCGCCTAATTAGTTGTTTAGTACATTACAGCAAAGCTTTCGGGCTAGAGAGAAATGAGCCTGCAGGAAGAAAGAAATTGGATGTCAGGATTTCTGGTGGCCACCATTAGGAATTTGATAGTCCTGAAAACAAACCTAGTTCTCACATACAACATTCTGTAGAAAGTCCTTGGAATCCATAAGGACACCAGCCCATGCCTCAGGAATTTTCCAGACGTTTTCTTCCACTAGCCTGTTTGACCTACTGTTCCCTGCCATCCCCTTCCTAGCTCACCAGTCAGTTTTATGTGACTTCTGCTACTTTGGTGAGATCCTTCTTCCTTCTGCTCTTCCTCCCCACGGCCGCCGGCCACAAGGAGGGTAGCTGAGCTGATCAGTTCATCCCAACCTGACGCATGGGGCCTGCTGCCCCTGGAAGCAATGGGGATAGAATAGCTAAACCCCTCCCTGGGGTGAAAAACCAGGGTTCCCCCATCAGAAGACAGTGCTGGCATCTCAGCTGGCAGAGGCAGGGACAGCAGTGGCCTGGGCCAAACACCACTGACGCCATGATGTCTACAGCAGCTGTTACTTCCCAAAGAGATTCTCAGGCATTCTACAACCCCCCCAACCATGCTATAGGCAGGGAAATCTGAGTGAGCAGAACTTTCTCATGACTGATCCTTTGAGGAGACTGTGTGATGGGGTATCGCCCTCTCCCGCCAATAAACATCATGAAAACAAATTTCCTGACCTCCACTATCGAGGTGCAGTGAACAAAAATCATTTTCAATTTGGAGATGATTTGATTTGCCCTCAAGCTCAGTGATATGCATCATCTGATGAAGGAAAACATGGCAGAGGCAGACATAAATCCAGGAGTTGCTGAGGACATGCCGCATGAGCTATCACCCATGCCCTCCTCTGACTGCAACTTCCCTCATGGCTGGCTGCATCGTGGCTCTTAGCCCTTCATCCCTTTTCTGTCCTCTGTCACAGGGGTGTTCTCTGACTGTTCAAATCCAGATGCCTTCCTGCTCTTTTCCATTTCATGTCCAACCTTGTTCCTCTGCTTGTCAACACTTCCTGAGGTTTATAAATATTTTGTGTATTTTCTTGACAACTTGGTCCTGGCTTTTATGCTCTGAGAGTGTATGCTTCCTGAGAACTCGAGCCCTGTGTGTCTGCCGGCCTTTCTGGTGACTTCATCGGCAGCCTGTGGACGGTTCTATTTGGTGAGCAAGAAGCAACATACAGGGTATCTTGACTCAAGGCGTGCATGCTACCCCAATCAGTTCTTACTCCCTTTTCTAGAATCCCCTGCATTTCAGCAACTATTTCTGACTACCACTTGCTTTTCCTGCCTGGCCTATTCTCTGCCGAACCCTCTACCTGGGGCTCCTTTAAGTGGCTACCAAATCCTGGGGTGAATGTCAGTGCCCTTGCAGATTCTCTCCTCGTCTGAGCACAGCACCCTATTCTGAAAGCTGGCACTCACCCTGTTTAAAATGCAATTATTTCCTACCTACAGATTCTCTCCCCCTTGCATGGTCAAGCTCTATTGGTTCTTTATGGCTTCCTCTGTTACCATGGAGATAGATGGGTTTTAGCTATTACTGTCTAGGGTCCAGGAATATACAAATGGAAGAGGTGGGAATTAACTTGGACACTCAGTGCAATTAGCATCTAATGAACCCGTCCTCAGAATAGATTGGCTGCAACCCCATTAGTCCCAAGTCATGTCTGCACAGACTTCGTGTAATAAGATGTGAATGACAGCATGCAGTGGGGGCTCTGAAAAGGGCTTCGAGGGAGAAAATGTTTACTGAATAAAAAGTCTGGTCATCAGGGAGAGAATGACTCATTTGTGTTTCCTGTTTTAATGTGTGAACATGTTTTTCCTCTTGAAAGGGTCTGCATTAAGGAGTTAGGAGACGTTTTGCCAGACTCATTTGTGCAGTGAATTAGGGTCTGGAAAAGATGATAGAATTTCACGTCCAGCATAAATGGGGGTATGTGTGGGTCAGACAGTTTCTCTTCACTTCTGTGATCGCAGTGTAAGACTTAGTTTTTACTCCAGAGGACTGAGTCCATCAGAGTCTTCCCTTTCACAAAAGTGGCTCAGAGGGGACAAGGGTAGACCAAGATCACGGAGCTGGCAAAGAGCAGAGTGAACCTAACTCTGTGTCCTGAGTCTTGATGCTTCTCCCTTGTGCAGGGACCCCACACAGGCTCTCACACACGGACAACTGCACATGGTGACAGGAGAGCCGCCCTCTTTACTAAAGATAAAAGGAAAAGTACAGGATCCTCCAGCAGAAAGGGGAAATTACAACAAAACCTATGGCTAGAAATCAATAGCAGATTAAATTGTTGTGGCTCTGTTAATTTAAAAAAAAAAAAAAAACTTCCCATTTTTCATGCTTTCTCTATTTCCACAAATTGGAATCCTTTTGTAAGCCTTTTGAGTCATGGCACTTATTCCATTACATCACATTGCTTTGGACAGAAATTGTGTCATCCTAATGGGGTATGGTAGAAACCTTTCCTGATCTGTCTCCTTCTGATGGCATTCCTTCCTACCCATCCACCAAGGCATCCACCAGAATTACCTAAGTGTATTCCAACCATCCCAGTGCCGAGTACGCCATGCTGATCTCGCTCTGACTGCTCAGCCACGTGCAGCATGAGGAAATGGGGCTGTCAACCCTGTTGACTCACTGACCAATGGGGCTGTCAACCCTGGTGACTCACTGACCAATGGGACCTGGGATCCAACACCCCTTCCACCTCTCCTCACACGGGTCCTTTGGAGGCGTGTTCTAAGCAACTTCATATAGAGTCCAAGAAAATTTTAGTATGAGGGACCTTTACTAGTAACGAGCTCAATGCCTCACCCCTAGCTTGGCTTTTCTCATGATCTTGTTTCATTCTTTCCAAATCACCCACCTTGATTCCATGGAATTACTTTCTAAACTAAACTACCCGTGTGCGTGTGTTTGCATACACTCTGTTCCAGGAGAAGCTAAGACACGGGCTATTTTATGTGCAATTAGTGATGTATTAGTCGAGGTTCTCCAGAGAAACAGAATCAATACAAGATAGATAGACAGACAGACAGACAATAGATAGATGAAACATAGAAAAGAGATAGAGATCAATAGAAAGAGAGATACATACATACAGAGATACAGATGCACATTATATATCTATGGATAGATTCATATAGATACATAGATAAATATAGATATAGATACAGATTAGATACATAGAGATAAATATCCATATATATGAGTTTTCATATATATATATATATATATATATATATATATATATATCTTTGTATCTATAGATACTGTCCTATTCAAGGTTTAGTTTAATTTCTAATTTACTCGCAGGGCTACACGTCCCCTGCTACAATTTAGAGCTCCAGCTCAGGCAACAGCTGGATCTCCAAGGAATCTGCTGTATCTGCTCTGTTTTCCACGAATGCCAGAGAAATCCTATAGTAGCTAAAGTCTCCTCACTATTTTATTTCATGACATATTTAAATAAGAAAATCCTTTCTCAGAGTGTTACCTCTATCCTCCTTCTCTCTCTCTGTTTCCCTTTTTATCTATCAAGAGACATATAATAAGGAATTGGCTGATGTGATTATGGAGGCTGAGAAGTTCCAAGTATCTGCAGTCCACAAGTGGAGACCCAGAAGGGGCCACACTATAGTTCCAGCACGAGCCTGAGAAGCAGGAAGGCCATGGTGGAACTTCCCTTCTGAATCTGAGCCCAGAGGAGGAGAGGGTTGATGCCCCTCACTCAAAGAGAGTGCAGCCCCTTCCTCTTGCAGCCCCTTCCTCCTAGTCAGGTCTCCAGCTGATTAGATGAGGCCCACCACATTAGGAAGGACCTTCTGCTTAGCCCTGTGTCTTCATTCAAATGTTAACCTCACCTCAAAACACCCTCAGAGACACACCCAGAATAAAGTCTGATCAAAATAAAGTCTGATCACACCCTGTGCCCAAGTCAAGTTGACACCTAAAATCAACCATCATAGTGGCTAAAATATTGTGCTGAACACAAAATCGAAATGCATCAAGAACACAGTACATTCCAGAAAGTTTGTGTACATTATATTATGAGTCCTCAAGCAGACTGTCATTTTTATTTTATTTTATAGAGACTGATGGATTAAATAAAATATCCAAAGTCACATGACTAGTAACTGAGAATCATGGATTGAAACCTAGATTGATATAACTAGCCCAAACGAAACATTTCCTTTCCAACGAGGTCACAGGATATGTCCCAGGTATTAAAATTCCTTAATTTATTTGTTCCTTCAGAACCTAATCACCTTAGGATCTTACCTAAATCCATTAAGATTCAGACACTAATAATTCATCCTTATTTCTTTCCATTGATTATAACAGATTCAGGACCCACAGAATTCTCAAGCACACACAGACACACACACTAGAGCAAATATTTGAAGTTCCCCTAAGTATGTCATTTGTTGTTGTTATATTCAAAAGCACTTTAGAGATGCTTTCCCAGAGAGCATCTCTGGTGCTTCGGTGTGTGGGCTGAGTCCTTCCTCTTCCAGGTTCCCTCCCTTCCCAGCACTACCTGACAATACCTGTGACTATTGAAGGTGTAATGTTTATGCATGAATCTGTATTCCTATCTCTGTCTGTCTCTAAGTCTCCATCAATATCCTCTCCCACACCCATACCCATACCAACACTCCGGTTAACTTGAATATAGAAAAAAAGATTACTGTGTTTTCTTTTCAGGTGCATCAGTATGGAGTGATGTGATTTTTTTTTTTTTTTTTTTTGAAGGTTGCTTCAGTCTGGGAAGCTCTGAGTGTTGGGAAGTCACAAACCTGGGACAGAAAGTGGAATAGGACATAAACAATGAATCTCAGAACACTGCATCAAAAACTACTGATGTCTCCTATGGTGACTAACATAATCATAACAAAAGAAGGAATTAGATCTTAAATGAGTAGGGGAGAATACTCGAGGTTGATCATTTAACCCAAGGTTAGCAAAAGCCACTCGATGAGGGGAACAGTGGGAGAACAAAACAGCTGAATCTTAGTGAATGAATAGGAAATGTGGGAAGAAAATCTGGAAAGACAAACTGGGCTAGACTGGAAATAGTCTAGAAGGCCATTTCAAATATCTGTGCCCTGCCCTTGATATGGTCTGCGGGAGGCTTTCCGTCAGAGGGAGCGTGTGAAGTACTCAAAACCACACGTTATAGATCTCTGTAAGTAGACAGGATTTTACAGGACACAACCTTTTTCCCACTGGTTTCTCATTCATCTCTCCATCTGACAAGCACTGGAGCCTCTTTTATACGCAAGACAAGGTCAGACACCTCTCCGGTAGTTGCAGCACAACCAGAGATGGAAGTGTTATGGGTGCGTCCGGCAACAGCTGTCATTTGAAAGACATCATGGTCCCTGCTCTGTGCAGTTAAAAACTCATGCTCTGGAATCCACCAGACTGATGGGTGAGTCCAGCAGGAGTAGGTCCCTTCATCTCCCGAAGTTCAGTTTCCTTCTGTTGAATAACGGTCATAGCATACACGTCGTAAGCTCTGGGAAGGTTACCGCAAGATGTAATACAGCGTTCATCACTTAGCACCATTAGAGCCTCTGTGCTCCATCTTCCTCTTTTGTGCCTCAGTAATGGTGGACAAAAGATGTCACCTCAGGGCTGCTAACTGGCTATCCCCAGCAGAAGACTGTATCTCCACCCAACTCTGGACCCAAGCACACAACCGTCTAACAGACACATTCATCTCACGGTTTCTCAGCAAACTCAAAATTCGGTATGCCCCAACCTGGCAAAGACCTCATGTCCTCATGTCTCATGTCTGTCCTCAGGTTTCCCACTCCCACAACAGCGTTATTTACTCAGACACTCAAGCATAGTGCCTGAGCTCCACCGAGTTCCTTCCTCAACCCTCTCCCCACTGAAGCGGCATTCTCACTCACAGCCCTGCTTTGAGGTGGGTTCTCTCCCTGGGTGACCGGACAGCGGCTTCCAGGTATCTCCTACTGGGACACATCAAGTAAGGTAGGACAGAGTAATGTGTTAAATAAACAAACCTGTGGTTTTCCCAGCTTGGTAGGGAGCGTACTAGTAGGTTAACCACAAAGGAAATAAATGACGGTTTGTTGCTAGCCTCTAAAGAGGGAAAGACAGATAAATAGAGATACGTTCAGGGAAAAAAAGGAGGGAGTGGAGAGGAGCGAAAGAGACCATTTAGTTCACTCAAGGGTGATGTTTACCACAGGAATCATAAAATAGGTAATGCTCCTCTACCTCTCCAGCGAATGATTTGAACAGAGCTAACTGCAAAGAGAGTGTGCTTGGTCTCCCAAAAGGGCTTATGGAGAGATGTTAATGAATTCTTGAATTCCAATAATTCAACCTTAAAGCAGATCTATTCACGTTTCCCTTAACAGCACAATTAGTGCCCAGAAAGTGTATTCCCCGGAATGTTACCAACATGTTTAATGGACTAAAGCTGGAGGACGGAAGAGAGCAATGTACAGCGCTAGAGGTGACGGGACCTCTTGGGTTCATTTGTTTTTCAGGATGTATAAAGATATATTTTCATTAATTTAAAAATGATTTTATCAAGGTGTGATTGACACACAAGAAAACTGCATGTATTTAATACAGGACTCCACGAAGCCACCCCCACAGTCGATACCATGAACATAGCCATCCCCTCCAGAAGTGTCCTCCCTACTTTATTGATTATTACTATTTTGTATGTGTGAGAAGGTCACTTAATCTGAGATCTACCCTCTTAGTACATTTCGAATATACCATATGATGTTATTAATTACAGGCAAAGTGCTGTATAACAGATCTCAGGCCCTTCTTCATCTCATGTGACTAAAACTTTGCACCCTTTGACTAATAACTTCTTATTTCCCCTACCCACCCCCGCAGCCCCTGGCCACTATCATTCTACTCTCTGCTTCTATGAATTCTACTTTTTAAAATTCCTCATATAAGCAATATCATGTAACATTGTCCTTCTGTGTGTGGCTAATTTGACTTAGTGGAATGTCTTCCAGGTTCATCCATGTTGTCACAAATGACCAGAACTTTTTCTTCTGTAGGGTGGATCAGTATGCCATTGTATGGATACACCACATTTTCTTTGTGAATTCCTTCTTTGTTGGGTATTGATGTTATTTCCATCAATCTCCCATCTTATACTTAACAAGTCCAAAACTGATTTCTTAAGACGATCCTGTCTTCAAACCTTGTCTTCACTCGAACTCTGTTCTTCCTGTCTTATATCTGTGTTGGCCCATGTGATCAAACTATAAAAACAGAGAACTTTTTTGACACCACTCTGTACCCCCATGTACAATCTCTACTTCAGTGTGCTGATTCTACCTTCCAGACGTGTCTTGGACTTGCCCACTTAGCTCTGCCTTTCCTGCCGCCTCACTCAGCCTAAGCCATGACCACCATCTCTCCATTAGTACTGAAATACCTCACTCCTTTTCCTCTGCACCCCTGCTTTCACTTCGTAGTATCAATTCTATGCACAGCCACCTAAACGATATTTTGAAATATCATTCCTTTTATTCCAACCCTCTGCTTAAATTCCTTTAGGGTATAAGCAAACCTGTTTGCACTTAAATTCCAGATCCTTACGTGACACATATGGCCCACATACCCCATATGTTGCCAACTTTTCCAATCACCTGTTCTCTGGCTTTCTCACTCTGAGTCAGGAAAAGAGCTTCCTTCCCCTCTAATGTCTTTACAAATTCAGGGCATGGCGTTGTTCCAGACTCCTGATACCCTCCTTGCTGACTCTCTGTACGGCTAGACCTTCTCATCCATCCTATCTCGTCCTCACATCACTTCCTCCAAGAATTCAGCCACAACCACCGCATATAGGCAGATATTGAGCAGAGGAATAATGTCCCCCACTTGTTGCCTTCATATCCTTTATCGCAAAGTATATGCTTCCTGAATTTTTCCTTCTTGTCCCTTCTCCTTGGTAAATCATGAGCTCCATCATGGAAATAAGTGTGTGTGTTTCATTTATCAAAGTATATGACTAACAGAGTCTCTGCCGCATGGGCGGCACTCAGCATATATTTCAGGAACTACTTACTGAACGAAAGAATAAATGTCTCCCATTAGTTTTGAAAGGTGCTGCTCTTAAAAAATTAAAGCCTTTATTCAGTAAAAGTTTATTTCATGCTTGTAACATAATTCGATGGGAGTATTCCAGGTCAAGATACTACCCTGGGAGACTCCTTTAGCAGAGACTCAGTCTTTTTTCTTGTGGTTGCTCCAACCTCAAGATTCCCAGAGTCCTATCCATGCAGCTGTGGATGGGGAAAGACAGCAGAGGTCAGGGTAGGAGGGCCTTATGGGGTGGACCTACTGCCCACATTCCTCTGAACACTCTTATCACATGACTATCATGTGTTCTTGCCTACTTACAAGGGATGCTGCGAAATGTAGTCAAACCCTGTGCCTAGGATGTAGGGAAATGCCTTGGGGGTCAATCGGCCCATCTCTGATGAAGAATCTTACTGTCATATGTGTGAAGCCCTGTGTTACACCTCGAATGTTGCTGCCATTTCCAAGCTACACTTTATCAATACCATATGATTTCATAATGTGCAGTGAAATTGTCAGGGAATCAATTAGAAATTTCCAATCATTCATTTTTTAAAGAAAGGGGAGTGGGGGCACTTGGGTGGCTCAGATAGTTAAGTGTCTGACTCCCGATCTCAATCAGTTCTTTTTTTTTTTTTTTTTGTCTTTTTCTTTTTAAGCTTTTACTTATTTATTTATTTGACAGAGAGATCACAAGTAGGCAGAGAGGCAGGCAGAGAGAGAGAGAGAAAGGGAAGCAGGCTCCCCGCTGAACACAGATCCCAAGGTGGGGCTCAATTCCAGGACCCTGAGATCATGACCTGAGCTGAAGGCAGAGGCTTAACCCACTGAGCCACCCAGGTGCTCCTCAATCAGTTCTTAATCTCAGGGTGGTGAGTTCAAACCCTGCATTGGGCTCCACACTGGGCATGGAAACTCCTTAAATAAACAAACAAGAAAACAAATAATAATAAATACATAAATAAATATTTTAAAAATTTAAATATTTAAAAAAGGGTGAGCGCTCACTTGGGCAGCACAGATATTAAAGTTAGAACAATACAGAAAAGATTAGCATAGCTCCTGTGTAAGGATGAAAAGTAAATTCATGAAGTATTCCATATTTTTAAAAATACTTATTAATTAAGCAAATACATAAATTTAGAAAGGGGGTGAGGGCAAGGCATCCACGTATCCTAGCACCTGGGTAACAGAAAAACAAAATTTATATTTACATTTTACATGTTGTCCTACAAAACACATAGTGAATGAGGAGAATCCCACCATTCACACGTTCCCAACTTTGATCGGGGTAACTTACTGTCAGTTATGTAAGCGTGAGAGTGCAAAGTTCCCTACATGCAGAGATTTCTAGTAATAATTTGAGATAAGATCCCATAGTAAAATATCTTGACATCTAAAGGGGCAGTGGACGAGTGATTCTTCTGTATTCTTTCTGGCAAGGGCAAGGACTCTGAGCGCCATGACCATGATTAAGACGCCCCTTCACATTCGGAGCCCGTAAGAATAATAGGACGCGAAACAAAGGAAGCTAATGACAGCGCTCATGTGCGGAGCTCGGTAGGTCCTCACCTGAAAAGCTGTGGGACAGGCATAAAGGAGGACCCGGAGACGGAGTAAAAGAAATGGAACCAGGGGCGCCTGCGTGGCTCCGTGGGTTGGGCCGCTGCCTTCAGCTCAGGTCATGATCTCAAGGTCCTGGGATCGAGTCCCGCAGACGGGCTCTCTGCTCAGCGGGGAGCCTGCTTCCCCCTCTCTCTCTCCCTGTCTCTCTGCCTACTTGTGATCTCTGTCAAATAAATAAATAAAATCTTTAAAAAAAAAAAAAAGGAACTAATACTACGTTGTGGGAGACATTTTTGCTAGTAAGGGAATTCGGGAAAATGTACCCAGAGGGGAAGGGACTGAACCCTCTGTGCTCTCTGAGTGCGGCCGAGGGCATGGTGAGGGCTCCCTGAGGCCTGGTGGAGCAGTCTGTTCCTCAGGGTCTTCTAACGTTGCAGAATGTTCTGGAAGGAGGTCAACACGGTGGTGGGACCAGGGCCCTGACCCCGTGAATATCCCAAACAGTGACAACTTAGCATAACCACAAATCGGTGTTCTGTGTTCACCTGGCGGCGCGTTCAGGCCAAGACCGTGATGAGGGCACCCGGCGAGCAGGGCCGAGAGCACCAGTGTGAAACGAAATATAACACAACAGGAAAACCTGAATTCCAGATAAATAGTGATTTTCTTTTTCAGCGTCCCTAGTGTTTCACGGCGCGCCCTTGCACTAACACACGGGCGAACAAGAACGCCATGCGGGTGTGCACACGTGTGTGCTGTGCATACGACACACGTGCATACTGTGTGTGCTATGTTATGTAAACGGGCGTGTGGCGGCCATGTTCACCTGAAAGTCCAGCTGTGCAGGTGTCCTGTGTTAGACTGGCTGGACCCGCTGACCCTCAGCTGGACCAGAAGAGGAGGAGAGCGGGACCCTGTCCTTAGACACACCCTCTTCAGGTTAGAAAAGTCAGACACGGTAGCAGCACACAGAGCCCCCCAAGGCTCTTAGCACCAAGACCCAGCAAGCATTGGTGGCCTCACACCCGCACCCCACAGGGGCCGGCAAGTGCATCCCAGTGGTAGGTCTCAGACACGCTCGGAAGCCCAGTATTCTCCCTCTTCACACTCTGCCCTGTGACCATGTCGCTTCACCAGCAGTTACTGCACTTGGCCAAAGCCCTTCCCACCCAGAAAACAGCACCAAATCCCTCCTCATGGGTAGTGTCCAAGGAATCGAAGGCTGAGAGGTTTGAAGGAAGGGGTCTGTTTTATTTGGCATGGTACAGTTAGTTTTTTCTTACAGGGAGTAAATGTTTCCCTTTCAAATTAAAAATACCACCTCTATAAAACCATCTTGGTAGCTCTAATGATAGAGATTGTGACTCATTGGAGCCCCACATACATCTGTGAGAGGTAATTCTTCACAGACACTGTGGGGTTTCATGGCTGCCTTTGGGGTATGACTTGGCCCTTTTCATAAATAGTCTATTACAGACTTTCTCCGAGAGCTGAATTATAGGGATGCAGTTACGAAACTCACAAAATGTGTGGTGGCAGAAATTAACCCAAGGGCTTTACATTATATCCATTTCTTGATGGATCACTAGTATTTCTATTTTTTTGGACTTCTTATTGGAATTTAAAAATAGTCCCCGTAATCTCATATTCGCCACTTTTTCCCAAGTGTGACTTCCTTACAGTAAAGTTATCGGGGTAAGACCCATTAACAACAAATGGACTGAAGCCGGACTCCTGGGTATTCAATGAGATACACAACAGTAGCACAGAAATGCGAAGACGGGAGAAAGAATGAGCTGGCCTGGGTGGGCAGAGATGCAGTAGAGCAAGGCCATGCGTGGTGGCTGCTGATCCCGGGACTCATCATGGAGAGAATTTAGAGAACATGAGCCCACAGGGCACATAAGGAGATGTACAGGTGTGGGGCTTCCCACAGGGTCAGTGAGGTCAGACAAAATAGCATAAAGATGAACCAACATTATAAACACCTGGAACCTGTTCAGATATGGTCTGAATATGTATCTAAACATAACGTAAGATTCACGGTAGGTTGGATCTCTTGTTCTATATACTGATTGATAGACACATTGTGGCAGCTTCTGTGAATGCTCAACAGATGTCTCTTCAGCAAATATCATCCCGGACCTCTGCAGGCATCCTAGGAAGCACCTATCACTTTCCACATGGGGCTTTCTCTCACAGGTACCAGCGACCTGGTATTGCCAGAGGGGACAGCTCCCAGGACAGCCTTAAGCCAGTCCTAACAAGCTGGGATGACTTTGAAGCTTTAACTTTTTTTTTTAATGAATTATAATTAACACGCAGTGTTACATTAGTTTCAGGTCTACAATAGAATAATTTGACACTTGCATGCGTTTCTCGGGGTGCGTCCCAGTGACTGGAGTCTTAATCCCTTCTTCTCCTCCCATTTCCCAAACTGGCAACCACCAGTTTGTTCTCTGTAGTTAAAAGTGATTTTGTTTGTTTGTTTGTTTATCTGTTTGCCTGGTTTTTGTTTGTTTTGTTCCTTAAAATTCACAAATGAGTGAAATCATAGTTTTTATCTGCACGATAGATACCCTCTAAATCCATCTATGCTGTTGCAAATGACAAGATTTCATTCTTTTTTATGACTGAGTAATACCCCTGTGTGTGCATGCGTGTGTGTGTGTGTGTTTGTGTGTGTGTGCACCACATCTTCCTTATTCACTCATTTACAGATGAACTTTTGGGTTTGAGGCATCTTTCATGCTACCTCATACAGGTTCCATCAGGACTGACTCTGCAGCCCACATAGACACCTGCTCATTAGCACCTGCCCTGGCTTTCTCCTCTACCTGCTATCATCTTTCTCCTACAGATGTTTCCAGGCTCACCTTCCAAATAAATCACTTGTCTCAATTCTTTGCCCCAGGAGTTCCTTTTGAGAATTCAGACAAACACAGAAAACCCAGCTCCTGTCTGTCTGTCCACCATCTCCTTTCTGGATTACCTGTAAAGTGGCTAAAGCTATACATGTTAACATGCCTTAAAGTATAGTATCCCCATTATGTCCATCTGATTCCATCCCTTTAATTCTCAATTTTATAGAAAAGACAATTATTTGAGGCTGACCCTTCTTGAGAGCTCAGATCCACAATATCTACTACATTTCTGTTCTTCCCCTGAAATTAGGGTTGTCAGGTATGGCAAATAAAAATATATACTGCTCTGTTAAATTTGAATTTCATGTAAACAATGATTTTTTTTTTTTGTTATAAGTATTTCCCATTCAATAATTGGGAAATACTTATCCAAATATATTCATTAAATATATGGTCACCTCAAATTCAGATTTTACGGGGTGTCCTGTATTTTAACTGAGAGTCCTAACTGGGATGAATATTAGAAACCTTAGACTCCACTGTCTCAAAAATTCTTCCTTATCAGTCAAAATAGTCTTTCTGCTTCTTTAGACCTGTCTTTTTTTTTTTTTTTTTTTTTCACCATCACCTCAGTTTCCCAGTCTGAAACTGAGGTCATCTGTCCTGTTTGGTCTAGGATCCCATGTAAGGAAGCCATCCTCCATACCCACTGTTCACCGAGCTCAGAGTCCAGGATTTTGTATACAGAAGGTAAACTTAGCACAATCCACTGATGAACTCACTCAGGTTTTGGCCCCACCTTCAAGAAGCACTCCCAGCCCCTGAGACAGACTAGATCACCCTTTAGCTGGTCTAGTGAGTATAAAGTCTAGAATCCCATTTTTCAAGTCTCCTTTTTATAGACCCACCCTACTTTTCTGCTTGATGCTTTAAGGAATAATCCATCGTTGCTTCCTTTCAAGCCAGAGAATCCAGGTCCATCTGCAGATCCTACAATCTGAGAAAATACAGCATTTATTCACAAGAGAAGATGACCATGAAAGAGAGCCCTATGGGAAAGTCACTTTCAGGTACTTCTTCTCACTCTTGAAAACCCGAGTGTGGACTAAGTGAGAATCCAAGTTCTTCATTTTGATGGTGTACAGAATTTCTACTTTCATTTTTGTTTTTTTTTCTTTTAATTTATTTTTTATTGTTATTTATTTGTAAGAGTGGAGAGAGAGAGAGAGCATGAGGAGGCGGGGAGGCCAGAGGGGGAGGGAGGAGTCGACTCCCCGCTGGGCGTGGAGCCTCATGCAGGGCTCCATGCAGGCTCAATCCCAGAACCCTGAGATATGAGCTGGGTTGAAGGCAGATGCTTAACACACTGAGCCACCCAGACCCAGGTGCTCCAGGATTTCTACTTTTTAATCATGGAAATAAGGAATTGAAGGAAAGAAAAGGAATCAGTTTTCTTTCTCAGAGGCAGAAGTGAAGTTTCATGAAAAGCCACATTCAAAGTCATCAAAACCTTACTCTGACTTGTAAGGACATTAATTGAGTCTCGGTTATCACTCTACCACACAAGGCAGCTAGCAGAGACAGGGGGTGCCCAGAGTTTTGCTTAAGAATTGTTCAGCTGTGGTTGCTCAACTTGAAGAGGGCTGTTGTCCATCTGGACCATGTCCAGAGGGGATCAACCAGCATGCTGCACAATCTAGAGGCAGTTCCAGGACCTGGGATGTTTAACTTGGAGAAGAGAAGGCATAGGGGAGACACAGGAGCTATACACAGTTGTCTGTAGGACTGTATATATGTACTCAAATACAAATATATACATATATGTGTGCACATGTGTATATATATGTGTGTGTATATATTTATTTTTTATAAATTATTTAATCTATATAATGATTTAAACAGGTTGGCCCATTATCACTACCATTTGAAGATGAGTAAGCAGAGCTGGAGGGAAGTTAATTGTTCGTACACTTAGAGAGAGGACGTGGCTGAGTCTGTGTCCTTAGCTGCCGTGCACACTGTCTCCCAGCATGAGTGTCTACCAAGTGTGGGGCGTGCTGTCCCGGGGAAAAGAACGACTTAATGTAATTCCTCCGTGAAAGACACTGAGCTGTGAGGAGGCATGCCCTGGCTCACTGTCTCCCCATCATACACAACAGAGTACCTAGAGATTGAGCTCCATCCGAAGGAGCTCTCGTATGGAATGTAGCAGAATCCAGCAAAATACTCAGACCCGGCCTGTTCCTTTTATCCAGTCTCAGAGAGTAGGAAGACAGTTCAAAGCCTCAGGACGTCTTTCTGTTTGTTTTGAAGTCAGCTCTATCTGCTCTCAGATCAGATCCTGGCTTTGCCGCTTACTACTAACCTTTTAACCTGGAGTCAATCCCTTCTCACTGATTCTCGAAGTTCCTTGGGAGTAAGATGGGGATTCTGTATACGTTTATGGAGTTAAGAGGATTATGTGTGTTCAAATACATAAAGCACTTGGAATGGCACCTGATACAAAAAACACCATATATATATATATATATATATATATATATATATATATATATTTTATTTCATTATCTCCTCAGACGCCAACCCATAAGCTCATCTTCTCCGCACCTCAACTCTCATCAAATGCTAGTTACCTCTTTCCTTAAAGAGGGGAGGAGCTTGTTGTGGGAGAGGTCCTATAACTTGCGCAGGTAACAGGATTAGCTTGGAGCCACGCCCGGACTTCTGTAGGCTCCTCTGGAAAAACTCTGGTATCCTTTTACTTGTGCAGGGCAGTCTCCTGGAGCTCCTGAATATGCTGTCTCAGGGCATTTAGATAAACTACAACTTACCTCAGGCAGGATGGCTGGTCTGTGTCTTACTGAATACCAGCTCTGGCATGGTGCATAGCCACGTTGCAGTTGCTGAATGCTGTGTGTCAATTCTCCATCTGAATCCTTGCCTACAGCCACGTTGGTGAGTAGTTGTCCCAGAGTCCTGCATGGGAAACCACAACCAAGTGGCCTGGGGATGCGTGTCCATGAAGGAAGCCTTTGTGGTCTAGCTGGTGACCGTGAAATATATGTCAGCCATGTGTCAGCTGCAGAACACGGGGAGAGTCACCGAATCCCTCTAAATATTAGTTTCCCCAACTATGACAGGGAGGTGCTGCTACCCCTCCCAAAGGCTTTTGGGGATCTGATTACCAGTAAAACCTGTGGAAGAAAAAAATAGGATGGATCTCATGCAAAGATTTTCACTCATCAAACAAACACATTTTGGCATACATTTACATGATCCCTACCCTTAAGAAGTACAAAAACTAGTTGGAGATTCTGACAGAAAATTTAACAATTAAAAATCTGTGTAAAATGTGCACTGATATGTAGCTAAGAACCTTGCTGTTTTTCCCTCAAAGGTTTAACTCAACTATGACCATGATCTACAGTTCCTCTTCATGACTGTTTCAAGAAAAAATAAGGGTTTGGGTGCCTCGATGACTCTGTTGGTTGAGGGACTAAGTCTTGGTTTTAGCTCAGGTCTTGCTCACAAAATTGTGCAATTGAGCCCATGGTCGGGCTCTGAGCTCAGCAAGTGTTGGGGTCCATTATCAAAGGAACAAGACTGAGACAAAGTGAAAGTTATGCAGAGTCTTATTCTATTACCAAGCACTAGAAGTCAGACTGACCAGCCAGGGCCACCTCCGAAGAGAGCAACCCCCTCCCGATCTCACAGGCTGGTTTTATAGGGCATAACCACAGACATGAGGTACATGGCTTCTATTGCTAAGGTGTTGAGCACCTTAGCAATAGAATTCCTCCCGGAATCGATCCCGGAACCATACCAGGAACTACCGGGGCGTTTATTCCCGGAATGGAGTCCGTGGATGTAAACAACAACATGGCTACCTAGGCAATATGGAGTCGCTCTGGCTCAGCAGGCCCTAATAATTGTATAGGTTTGAACATTAAATTGGCCCTAACAGCCAGGAGTTTGCTTAGGAGTCTCTCTCCCTCTGCCCCTCCTGGTTGTGCTCTTTTCTCTCAAATAATTAAATAAATCTTTAAACAAATAGGAAGGAAGGAAGGAAGAGAGAGAGGAAGGGAAGGAGAAAGGAAGGAACAAAGGAATGGGGGAAAAATGTTTGTTTTGTTTTGTTTTCTATCCCGAATACTGAAAGCAATTCCGGTAACTATCAGGTTGTGATTTGTTTAAAATTCACTCTCACTCACTCAGACTCACTGCTTTTTAATGTAAGCAAAGGAAAGAGCTGGCCATCCTTACCTGATCAACCCTGCTGTACCAAGACAGAGACCTCTGCTGCTGCTGGCGTTCTTGCTGCTGTTTGCGACACCATCGTGAGAGCCCGGAAGGCAGAAGGCTTCTCCCCCCACAGGAGGTGCCATGTGAGCCAGGGCGGGAGGCACCTACCACGTGGGGTGCAGCTGGGAGGTCAGAGGGCTCACCCTTCGGGTTTGGCGACCGTGAAGGACGTTCACAACGAAGGAGAGTGAGGAGAGAGGAGGAGACAGTGTGAGTGAGAAGCGGCAGCAGGTGATGTGGTGCCTCTTGCATGCGGATGTTTGGAAAATGTCGAGGACCCTGTGGCTCCCCCAGCTTTGCACAGCGAAAGCTGGGAGGCCGTAGATCAATCCTGCGCCGGCAGAAACAATACGGACCTCACCAGTGAAGCGCTGTCAGTGCCGAGGGAGACTGCGGAGCACTGCTGTTTGAAAGGAAGCGCGGCCCCCACGTGGGATGGGCCCAACGTATCGACACACTCATTACATGGGCGCTTGGGTGACTCAGTGGGTTCAGCACCCAACTCTTGTTTTTGGCTCAGGTCATGATCTCAAGGTTGTGAGAGCGAGCCCCTTGACTGACTCCGTGCTGGGCGTGCAGTCTGCTTAACAGTCTGTCTCTTCCTCTCCCCCGACCCCTTCCCCCTCTCTCTCTTTCACTCTCCAAATAAAATAAAATAATAAACATGCTCCATTTCAAATTCCTGCACACTCTCATGTAAGCACATACGTCCCCGGGAAGCCTACATTTCCAGGGTAGACAGACGGTCAAAGGAAAGAAGCAGGGTAGGGCATCAATGACTGGAATGTAACTTGGAATCATGAAGTCCTATTGCTTTACACTTAGATAAGACAAGAAGGACCGGAGAAGTCAAGCTGCTTCCTGAGAACGAGAACTGCTGGTCAACTCCAGGTTCACGGCAAGACCCGGAGTCCCACAGTCTAAAGCTCACAGTGACCTAAAGATAATTCACCACAAAGTGTTTTCTCAGTCATCAGCAGGCTTCGTTCCCCTCAGGTACCAAAAGCAGTCTGTGATTTCCTTAGTTATAATGTACTCGGGACATTGCCAGGTCAGAGTGATTACAGAGAATGAGGGTCCTCAGAACAGAGAATTATGAGACCCAGATGCCTAAAAGCCAAAGCATTTCAAACTATAACACCTTACAGCTGCATCCAGAGGGGGTGGTATTTACACATAATTTTTCCTCCCCTTTTTGACATCTGTCTCTTCTCTCAGGGAAATGTTCCGCCGAGCTTGCCAGGTGGTTTTTCAGATGGGAGGTGCCACGACTCAGGTGGTACAGTTCAGCACACACACACACACACACACACACACACAAAAAAAAAGGCAGCAGCAAACAAGACACAACCTGTCCATCTTTTCAGCAAGAACCCAGCACGAAGGACCGCTGCCTATAAGAGTCCCACCAACAACATGCGCATTCTCCTGCCACAGGGTGATGTGAAATAGTTAAATAAACTGATGAGAACATCTCATTTATATCCATTACTGGTATTATGGCTGGTTTTCTTAATATGTTAGGGAAATTGCCCATACTACACCTGTCACAGGTGAAAAATCTGCATTGATATGCATAATTCATGAATCACCAATCCCGAAGAGAGAATTGCAATGACTTGTTATTGCTCAAATGCCAGTTTTTACAGCAGCATCTCAGGTATAATTGAAGACTCTGGAAAAAGCAAGTGTCGGAACAGGCTCTTCCATTTGCTCCACACCCAAGACTGCTTGCCATTGGCCAAAGCAACGGATGCTTCTCCATTTTACCACCCCCCACCACCCACCACCGTTTCAGCAGAGCAGGTGCAACCCTGATTTAAGTAGACGGCATGTGAGGCAACTTGGATTGATGGTAAAGGTCGATGGGAGTAGAAGCTGGGCGGGAATTCACAGGGAGAATATGAGTAATTTGTACGTTTCTGTATTTTCCATTGTAACTCACTGCTTCCCTAGAGGAGAAATGAGAGAAGTCACATTATAAGCTTCGACCTTTTGCTTACAGTGTTCTTGCTGTCTGAAATGTTGTCTTACTCCACCCTGCACATCTCTGAATATGGCCTTTTTTATTATTTTCTTGCATTAGCTAAAAAAATAAGTGACATGCAAGAAAATAGTTTCACTATAAAAAATGTAAATGCTATGGAAATATATACATTCTCCTCTTTAAGAATTAAACTCTCTTAGGTGTGTATATTTTGTGTATACATTGTTAAACTGTTAGGTGTGTATATTTCTGGGCTGTTTCCTATGAATTTGTAATATATACATTATAGATACAAATAGCATTTACCACATAAATTATATTATGTGAATTATTCTCATTGTTCTATTCCCCCTTCTAATTTGACAAGAGTTGCAGATTTATAGAAAATGTTTCAAAGATAACAGAGAGTCCCCATACACTCCAGATCCAATTTCCCCTGCCTTTAAATTTTTACAGGGTACATTTGTCAAACTAATGAGCCCATATCAGCACACTATTATTAACTAAAGTCCGTGTTTTACCAGGATTTCCTTAGTTTTCCCTAATGTCCTCTTCCTGGTCCAGTCTGCAGATGGTGTGGGTTCTACTATTAAAATCTTCAGGTTATTAGCTGTCCATGACACTGGGACTCTGTTTCCTTGTCAGTCAAATACTAAAACAACAGTATCACCTCATATGGTTTTTGTCAGGATTAAAATACATGTGTGTGAATGTGTGTGTTACTTCTATTTTTTCTTGACATTAATTAAAGGCTAAGCATCAGTATGTTATTTGACAAATGTATTTTCCTCTATAAGTTTTGTGTCCTTGAAAGGCGAGTCTCCATTATTTCTCACACCTGAATTACAGCCCATTTGACATACAGCACCAGCCTTGTACATAACCGGCTGAAGACAATGGTTTGCTGAGTGAATTTTGTGAAAGTAAAAACTCTCTCAGAATTATACAAACTCCAGATTTTTTCATGAAATGTTGGACAAATGTAAACATCTTTTACTCTTTGAATAAGTATGGAAAAACATTGTTAAAGGTATCCTTTGATTTGGTCTTGGCACACACTTATTGTGTGCCTTCTCTATGATAGGAAGATGAGATGAAAAGGGAAATAAAAAAAGCCATCTCTCTCTTTTTACCAGAAAGCTTATAATTTGTGGAGGAAAACAGACCTAGACAACCAGCATCAGAGGAGACGTGTAAGAGTGATGGAGAAAAGGCATGGGGAGAAGCTGGGTCACGCTGGAGGAACAGGGGCATTTTCAGGAGGTAGACTGTGCAAGGGGAGATGGAAATTTTCCTTGAACTGCTGGGATGTACAGGCTCTGTGTGCAGATGGGACCTTCAGCTGAGCGACAGAGCTTGATGGGCAAATAGAGCACGAGAGTGTATTCCAATAAAGAGAGGACAGTAAGTATCAGAAGTGCGGTGTTGTGGGAAAGGAATGGGCTTGAAGTTGGATGGACCTTATTCAAATTCTCTTTTCCTTCTCCTGTGAGTTGTGACATTTCAGGACATTTGTTCAAGCTTTCTAAGCATGAGCTCTTTTTCACCTGTTGAAAGGAAAAACAAGATCTACAGGATCGAGAGATTGTCTGAAATGAATGAACTGATGTTTTCATTTCATGGCACATAGTAGATGCTCAGTTAGTTTTTTGAATTATTTTTCTTCCTGGTTTCACTAATTTGTGGATAGTTTCTTCTTGACATGGATTCCTTGGACTCATGTTCATATCTAACTCGTGATTCTCTATTTCCCATCTGAGATCTTAGCCGTTCGTGACCCTCTCCATCTTTGTAGTCAGAGCACTGTAACTGCAGGGGGTCTGATGTGCGACAAATAATTGATGTTTGGAAAATTAGCTTAGTCCTATCAATAACTTTTCTTCATATTTCATCAGCTATTAAGTATGGATAAAATCCTTGCTAACGTTTTGTTTCTGTATGGCAGCACAAGTCGGGGAGTGATCATTTCACTTGGAGTGTACAAATAAAGAACCTGAGAACAGCAAAGCTGACCCCTGCTCTAGAGCGGGCCACCAGGAAGACAGAGAATTTAACTCCGTTTAGCTCATCACCTGTGGCTGCTGTTGCAGATTCAGAGGTAATTTTAAAACAGCAACTGGCAGAGAATTACCAGCCCAGACTGAGCCACCCCATTCGACCAAGTTAGCACAAGTTGTCTCAGAAGACTGGGACTAGTAGTTGTTGGGAGATTTGCAGAAGGACAGGCCGTCACCATTAAGGAGCTAAGCCCCAGAGACAGCAGGGCCCGCGCCTCTGAAGGGCACAGCTGGAGAAGGAAGCATTGCAGAGAAAGCCTGGTTTGATATTGTCAGAAAACTCATAAATGTTTCATGAGGGCTACTCACAAGAAGACGAAGATAAAACCTCACCAAATGACCTCTTTTGATTTTCTCATAATGGGAAGATTATAAATCCAGATGGAACATCAGGCCAGAATGAAGACCTGCCTTTTGAAAATCTGAAAATGCCTCGTCAGAATCCATTTTGTGCTATCTGATCCTGCACGTCCCTGCTCCTCTGCACTTGAAGAGAAAGGAGGTTATCAGATTGTCACAGCGAGGCCAGCTGTGGCATCCCCCAGGGTGGGGTGGGGGGAGGAAAAACACACCCTGGCCCACAGGGTCGGCCAGCCTGCAGCGAGGATCCCCTCTTCACTGTGAAGGAACCAAAGGGGCTGTGCCAGGCTCCTCTGCAGGCCTGGGTTGGTGGCCCTTTTAGGCTGACATGTGTGTGGCCACCGGAGCTCAGACAAATGGCCTGAGTGTCATACCTGTGACGGACACACCTGCGAGCTGCCACGCCTCGGGAGCCGTGCGGCGTTGTGTGACAAACCGCTTACAGAGACAGATTTCCCTAAGATTTGCCCATAATGCCTTCCCCTGTAGAAAGACAGAAAATTCAAATAAACGAAAATTAAACAAAATCATCACTTACTCAAGAAGCAGACACAGCTCTTGTGTGTCGAGTGAGAATCTCCCCAAATAATAAGTTTCGGGGAAGCTTATCTTTCTCTCCAAAATTCTTTCTTCTCCTGCAAATCCCCTTCCCTTGGTTACATCGGGGTGAATGAAACCCTCAGACTATACCTAAACCAACATAGAGTGAAATACACACGCACGCACACACACACACACACACACACACGTAACTTTAGTGTGCATGGGTCCATGCAAAAAGTATACTTAAATCATGTATCATGTATGTTTTTGCCTCTGTTTTATT
The DNA here is from genome assembly GCF_030435805.1 of Mustela lutreola. Taxonomy (NCBI): domain Eukaryota; kingdom Metazoa; phylum Chordata; class Mammalia; order Carnivora; family Mustelidae; genus Mustela; species Mustela lutreola. The sequence continues at coordinate 5,135,935 of NC_081292.1, read as the reverse complement.
CTGTAATATGTTAATATATACATATGCATACACACTTATGCATAAGTATATGTTAACACATTACAGAATAACGTATACGTGTGTAGGCATATGCATATGTGTGTATGCATATTACAAAGGGTGTATATATAATTATATATAATATATAAAGGTATATATTATATATGCACAGTTATATGCAAAGACACACAGTATGTACTCAGCATGATGGCCATGATGTTGACCCCCAACCCCCAAAATACTCAAAATATTCAAACCCCCAATTCTTGCTTGCTTGAGCCCTGTGTGGCCAACAGACTTCAGTGACCTCGCACGCCTCGTCTCACTGCAGCTACGCCATCCGTTGTGCCCGCATTACACCATGCCTCAGAGTGTTCTGGAAGCCCCAACCCTGTGAGTATTGCAGTGGCAACAGCCCCCCCACCCCCTCCATCTTAGGAATCTCACCCTAACCTTGGAGATCAGTCCTGCCTTTCATCTCTTCCAAGATGTTCCTCTGAATTTCCTCGACCACAGTGAGGGTCCCATTTCTTTGGACTCTCAGGACCACACACATTATGCATGTAATCTTATATTTCCGTCTGGTAATGCTCACACAGGAGACTTGCCTTTCAGTGCAAGTCTTTCAGTTATTGACCCTTGCTGTCAGGATCAGGCTAATTTCTTTTTAATCAATTAACTGCCCTCTAACTCAGTTACCTCATCTTTAAATGGCGGTGATAATGGGTTAGCCTTTTCGGATCATTGTAAAGATTTGATGAGTTATAAATTAAATATATATGTTAAATATATATATTAAATATATTATTTATTCTATTTATTAATTTTATTGATCAATTGTTGGTAATCAATTATAAATTAATATCTATATATAAATATAATAATTATAAATATATTTATACATAGTATGTATAGTATATATATTTGCATATATATGTGTGTGTATATATATGATGGTGGATGAAGGGGAAAAAGAACTCTAGAACTTAGTACTCACCTAACAAATATTTTTTGAATTGTATTAAAATGTGAATTCACCCCCGAGACTATGAGTCACCCACTATTATTATTGTTATCATTACTCTAATAAGAATCTGTCATTCTTAACTCTATGGCATATTCCCAAAACTGGATTAAAAAATAAAAAAAAGTCTTTCCTTTGATTATGTCTCATTTGTGCCTAACTTGCCTGTATCCAAAGTTCTCCATAAAATACTCCTAAGTTTCCCCAGTGAATCAACGTATCGTTTTCCTGTACCCATTTGTTCCTTTCTGGTCAAAGGTATTTTTACAACTTCTACTTCACATTTCAGTAAGGACATTTTAACCTCATTGAATTTCTGTTAAGGTGTTTCCTTGTGGTCCTTTGCCAAGCCTTTTTTTTTTTTTTTTTTTTTTTTTTTTTTGCATATGTTATGTAAATGAATGCCTGCCACTCTGAAACACTTTCCATAAAGAGAAAAAATTTGAAAATTGACTAAAGCAGAATGGAGAGAATACTAAATAGCCAATTTTACACTTCTCTAAAGATTATTATTTTACTTAATAAATTTGGGGGGAAATTACATTAGTCATCACCGAAACCATATCAAATTAACCGGGTCTTGCCCATGTGAGCTAATTTTGCAGATAAACACTACAATTAAAATTAGCTCCACTGCCCCTGGGTAAGCATGTGGCTCCATCCTTGGGTGCCTTCCCATCGACGAGTGATGGCTGGGGATGACTGGCTTCCCATTCAGCATCTTCCTTTGCTGGGACGACCTCAGAAGTAGACCTTCTGCCTCGTCAAGGACACAGCCTTATTTTTGTACTCCGTCTTTCCTTGTCCCTTTGCTTCTAAACCAGGTATTGGTTAGAGGAGGTGAAACCATTTCCAGAAGACAAAAATGAATCGGCAACGTGTTCTTCCTTCCACTTTGCTGTGGTTGGGAGAGGTTCTTGTCTCACAGAGTCGAGGAATGAATCTGACGGGCAAAGGGGAGTGGGTAAAGCAATAGAGTGTTACTAAGCAAGGATACAGGAGAAGCTCTCAGGAGTGAGAAAGATCCCGACGGGTTTGCCACTGAGGGCTTTTAGGCTGCCCTTTTATTGAAGGCTAACCGGGGAGCTTAAATCTTTTTGACTTCTCTACTGACAGCACCTTGGTGTGTATAGGACTAGTGATAACATCTTTAGTGGCTTACCTCTTTTTAGGGTCTGGTTATTTTCTGTTGACCACAGGAGACTGTCTATAGACAGGACTCCCCCATCGGACACCTAGGGAAGGGTAGTCTGGTGTGTTCCCTTATCTCTGGTTTTCTTACACCTCTGCATTTTGGGGGATTTCTGTGAGCCTGACCACATCAACATCCAAGTTCTGCCTTGATGTCACCTCCTCTCAAGTAACCTTCCACGACCAATGGACTTTTCTTTGCTTTAATGTCTTCAAGGGCTTATCTCAGGTTCCCTCACTAGAATATATGAACTCTGATGGCAATTAATCCAATTTCCTCACCGCCAAGCTTCTCATGTGCATTTAGTGACAGGCACGTGACAGCCGCTCCGAAAAATATTGTGGAAGGAAGGAGGGAGAGAAAGAAGAAAAGAGAAAGGAAGGAACACTTCACGGGCAACATTTTCGCTGGAACGATCTGGACTAGGAAGGCATCTAGAGCTGAAAATGTGTTCCGGGGGGGAGGATCTCCAAAGGCTGGTTTTTTTTTTTTTTTTTTTTTTAAGATTTTATTTATTTATCAGAGAGGGGGGGGGGAGAGAGCGAGCACAGGCAGACAGAATGGCAGGCAGAGGCAGAGGGAGGAGCAGGCTCCCTGCTGAGCAAGGAGCCCGATGTGGGACTCGATCCCAGGACGCCAGGATCATGACCTGAGCCGAAGGCAGCTGCTTAACCAACTGAGCCACCCAGGCGTCCCCAAAGGCTGGTTTTTATCCAAGCTCCTAGATCACTGGCTAATGGACCCATTTAAATTCTTTATATAGCCTCAGCTGCTGGAAAAGAAACATGGACTTTAAAGAAGTCTTAATCCCCAGAATATAATGTAGATATTTGGCTGAAATGATTCTGTGCTGCCTTTGCAATCCTGGTGTAATTTACCTGGGAATGCCGCAAACAAAATTCCCTGACAGACAGAAGTCCAGCCACAAATATTGTGCTCCTGTAAGAATAGAATAGAGTATGGGGGGAAAAAAGGCCAAACCATTTGCTTAAAGCTCAGCTTTTCTTAGCCTTTAAAAGAAAGGCTTCAAAGTTCATCATAGTTTCTGCATAAATGAGTTCATAGATTTAGGAATATAAAGGGAAATTCAGGGCAAAATCACCAGGGTATTGTGTGATGATGCAGGTACTTTTGAGGCAGAAGAGACTTTAAAAAGAGACTTCAAAAATGCTAAAATGTGCTCTAAAAACATAATTTAATTAACAGTATTCAATCTCTATATAACCACATACCAATTATCTACCTCAGGTGTTCTCCCAAGAGCTCCCTTTCCTCCGAAGGCGTTCCCTTACTCTGAAGTCACTCTTCCTTCCTGCTGGGGAACAGATTCAGCTCCTCAAGGATCCTGCCGTATCAAATATTTGGTTGCATAAGAACAGTCTCTAGACATAACCCTGCTTGACAGAAACCCCTTCTGTGGAAAGCAGACACTCTCCGGGAATCCCCCAGGGGTGTTTCTCTGTGCTCAGTGTATTTTGGTCACCTTCAACCAGCAGCACGCATTCTTCCCTCCTGCTCACATCCGAAGCCTATTATTCCACTGGTTTCTACTACAAACAGCACCGATACGAGGCTCCTGCCTCCCCTTAGCAGAGCACAGTGGGTTTGTGCTTATTTCCAAGGTTCCTAGTGTCCGTAGGGCCAATACCGGTTGTTGCAAAGGGGGACCTGCAGTCCGGAGAGGCTAGGCTGCTAGACAGTAACACACAGTCCCAACCCCTCAGAATCTCATGCAACCAAAACTGATTTCTTGGGCTGGAGGACATGTCTGTTTCAGGTTCAGTTAAGGTTCCTGCTGGAGGTGGCTTTGTGAGAAGGGAGGCTTCCCATCTGTAGCTCTTCTGTCCCCACCATCCTAGTCGGATTGCTGCAATAAAAGAAAAGAGCACAGAGCCTTGGGCACCAGCCTGGAAGGGGCACACACCACTTCCCGTGCACGAGCACTTGGCAGGAACTAACAGCAGTCGACATGGAAGCTGCCTTAAGGAAAGGGGATGAGGAAGGCAGTCATCCCCGCGTGCAGAGAAAACCAGAAGCCCTGAGAGCGTCCACCCTGGATCATTAGTGGGAGGGCCCCTTCTTTTCTCAGTTTTTCAGCCCAGATTTTCATCCCTTAAGATTAAAAACTTTCCCGTGAGCTGCAGTTCTGTGGGACTGCCCTCTTCACGCAGAGGCTTCATTACCTCGATACTGCGAACCCCACGCAATAAAACCCACCTGCTTCTCTCCAAATGCTTATCTGTTCCATGTTTCTTAGCTCCGGAGAGGGGACTGCAATTTGGCAAGCTTCTTGTGCCTGAAACCCAGATGTTCTCCTTTCTTTGCTCCGTCCGTTCCCTGAGCCTTCCTATCACATCGGGAACCCTCTGTCTTCAAATCCTCGGTTGGATCCTGTCTTCGGAGTCCTTCACATGTCATGGGCTTTGAACATGGTCCCCCAGGGAGGCCCAGAGCCAGATCACGGAGGATCATAGAGTCAGATTACCAGGGGTCACGGAGTCAGAGGGTCCCAGGAGGGTTTGATGGCAAGTCTTTCGGGTCTCAAACCATATCCTGTTCCCACCACAAGCTGTTAAGTGGAGAGGACTTCATTAGTATTTGTCGGGTTGGACTGCGGAGAGAAGAGCAAATGTAAAACAAGCTTGCCATAGGTGAGCTGAGGAAATCTGAGAAGACGTGGTTGGTTGCTTGCAGACATTTTTTTTTTAGGTGTTTCAGTGTCAATGAGAAATACTTAATTATATTCCCTTCCTAGAGACCACTGAAGGCTTCTGATAGAATGATGAGGGGCTTTAACAAATGTTATTAGAGCTTCTTGAGACACTCAAAGAACCTTTAAAAATGTGATTCCTGCTTTCATCTTTATGGCCAGAAATGTTAAGTACTTAATTAGCATTTTATCAAATCACTAACTTCTGGAAAAAGGAGTGAAGATCAAGCATGAAAGTTGCTGAAAAGCGAACACCAGATCCAGCCTGCTCGCTCCTACATCCTCTGGGAAATAACCAACAGAACACGGAGAGCTCACTGGTGATATTTTCACACCTGCCACCTCTCACATCTACCAGGTGCTGCGCTCCTTCCAATGTCAGATATTTGAAAAGTCATGCCGGCCGTGAACTTCAAACCATCCCCAGCACCTCCAGGGAAATTCACTTAATTGCTTAAGTATTCACAACAAAAGCATCATAGGAGAAAGGGAAAGCTGTGCCTGGACATCAGGGTCCGTTACGTGCTCTGCGAGAAGATCCAGGTAGTAGCCACCAGTCTGCGGCTCACTGGTTGATGACAGTCACCAGATTTACTCCTTCTTGTACTTAACATCACAGCTGGGTGAGGTAGTTCTGTGCATCTCCAGTTTGCAAGTAAGGAACCTAAGACCTGGCAAAGGCTTTGGTAATGTTTACTAATGAGTAGTAGGTTCTTCTTCTGTCACAGGCCACACCAGGTGCACTAATTTACTTTTTTTTGAGATTTTATTCATTTATGTATTTATTTATTTGACTGAGAGAGAGAGAGAGTGTGTGTGTGTGTGTGTGTGTGCATGAGGGAGGAAGGGAGGGGCAGAGGGAGAAGGAGAGGCAGCTCCCTTCTGAGCAGGGATCCCAATGCCATCCCAGGACCCTGAGATCATGACATGAACCGAAGGCAGGTGCTTAACCCACTGAGCCACCCAGGCGCCCGCTAAGTGCACTAATTTAACTGTCCAGTCCTCATGTGCTCTTGCACGCAGGGGGTCTCTGAGGAAGCTGGTCTCTGGCTGCTGACAAAGGAATCTGATCTCCTACCATCCAATAAAGCTGCCGTCTTAAGGGCGATGTGTTTGCAACACCACAGACAGGGGAGAGAGAGTGTGAGCTTAGCAAGGATACTGCAAGGACCTGGCCTGAAAGAGGAGGACATTATGTCCGCCTCCGTTTCACTGAATGCAACTCAGCATCAGGGACCCAGTGTCACTGCAAGAAAAACACATTCTCTGCAAATGACAAAAAAAAAAAAAAAAAAAAGGACCCCAGTGTCTGTATCATTAGAAACATCATGTGTGTCTTTTTCTTTCCTAATCCAGCACACAGGTTCTGATGGAGGTTGTGTTCTCTTAACAATGAGGGAACAGGGGCACCTGGGGGGCTTAGCTGGTTAAGCTTCAGCCTTCTGCTCAGGTTCTGTCCTGGTAGCAACCCCACACTGGGCTCCCTGCTCAGGGGGAGCCTGCTTCTCCCTCTGCCTCTCCCCCTTGCTTGTGTTCTCTCTCCTTCACTCACTGTCTCTCAAATGAATAAAAACAATTTTCAAAAATAATAAAAAAAACAATGAGGGAACACACAATTATATAAAGGAAGGAAGTAAAAGCACGGGCTTTTGGAGTCATTCAAACCAGGGAGTTTAAATCATTCTCTGCCATTTGTGAATTCTGTGACTGCTAACATGTTCTATAATGGTATCATACCTATTTCCTTCACTATAAAATGGTACATTGTTTTTGTCAATTATTTGTTCTCAAAACCAAGATTACTAGATACTTAGGAAAAAAAAAAGATAAATGAAAATAAATATCCCCCGCTCTCATGAAAGTTATATAGTAGCAGAGAAGGCAGATAGTAATAAGATAATCAATAATCATAAAAATAAATGGAAAGCTGTATTAGTTGTGAATGTTAATAAGCATGTGTGCATGATGTCACCAGAAGGCATAATGGGCTATTTTTGTGAAGAAATTGGGGGAGAATTTTCTGACATGACCATGACTGCTGTGAGCTCTATGGCACAGGCAAAGGAAATGAGTGGGCCGAAAAAGGAACATGAGGGCTCTTTGCAAAGGCATTAAAAGAGACCGGAGATTTTTGGACCACTAGAGGTGAGCCCGTTTTCCTTACACGGACAGATGCAATGAAGACAGTAAAAGTTATGAGTGGTTTTTCTGACACCGTGTAAAAAGAAAAGATACGACCGCCCATTCCACCTGCCTGACACACACAAAAATGGAAACAAAGAAGAAACAAAAACCTCTCTTTCCTGAAAAGCAATAAGGAAACCCTGTGTGAGCAATGATGATCACTTAGAGTATCTCTGCTGTTCTTCTTGGTAATTCACTGCAGGACACCGTGCACGGGGGTGCAGACTCAAGCCTAAGAAATATGTGATTTATGAGTTTTTACCTATGTATTCTGTTGAATCAGTCTGTCCTTTGTCTCCAATAGATGGAGTGAAACTCAACTGTTATTTGCACCGAAATAGTGGCCCAGTGGTCAGCATATAGTCAGTACTCAATACGTGTTAGCTTTGGCCCTTGCTCTCCACAGCCCTAGAGACTCAGACAGGTGTAGCCTTTCTTCTCTCTGCAGCCTGTGTTCTACAACTGCAGGCAGATGTCAACTACCACGTCCCCAGTATGCCTCTGAGAAGCCAGACTCATGTGTCCCTTGACGACACATCTGAAGAGTCCAGGACAGCACGTCCCACTGGGCTGTACAACATAATCATGGATTCATCATCACCACCGACAACCTGCTGGACCTCGGCTTGGAGAATCGTCATGCCCCAAATCGGGAGAACCTAAGTCCCATCTATAGTGTCCTATGCAGTTACGAAGAATCACTCTAATCGAGAAAGAACATTAAGTTAAGCAGGAATGAGGCTTAGTATCAGAAAGTATCAGAAAGCTGATACTTAATATGTTTATTTTCTTCTTATGTTTTTTTTTTTTTTTCAAATTCCAAGTGAGAATTATAAATTAAGAGTGAGTTGGCCTTTTCTCAAGAGCTGAAGTGTGTAGCCCATCAGAGAGTTGACAACACAAGTTTCTGGGGGAGCAGACACCTGTGTTCTGGCTTCATCCTTGCTATTCCTCAGGAAAGAACATTAGATTCGGGGAGCGATAGTCATGAATGCTGGGTTTGCCACTTATGTGACTATTCACAGACTTAAATAGCATGGTACGTATACAGCAGCCAGCACGATATCAACCAGGGCCCAAGGTTCGACAGCAGATACGTTGAATTGTATGCCTAACTCCATTTGTTCTCTGGTCACGGCATTGCCTGAAAGGTTCTGTGCAAGATTTGGAAGCTGCCATCTGGGCTCCGCAGAGAAAAGCCTTGATGAATTGGTAATGTCTGCCAGGGTCATGGGGAGGAGAGGTGATGTGGGGGCATGTGGCAGCCTCAGACTTACTTATCCATCATCCCAATAGCAGGCAGTTAATTACAACTTCCCACCCTCCACAATGTCCCTGGCATCAGTGACCTCATCAGTCTAATGGGTACAGTCAGACCGACCATATGTGCGTCCCGGGGTGACAGGAACTACATCTGAGTTGATGTCTGAGAAAAGTTTTAGCAGAGGAAGTAGTTGAAAAACATCATTTGAATGATTTTTTTGCTTTGTTTAATCATTCACAGATCGTAGAGTGGCTTACAGAACCTTATAATTTTATTACATCATAAAGCCTCAGGTTAGTAATGCAAAATTAGAACAAATATTGTCTTGGAATTCAAATAAGTATACTTTGACTCCATTGCCTCATCCCCAGGTTCCAGACTCCTTGTCACAGCAGAAATTCCTGACATTACATAGCATATACTGTGACTGCAGTCACAGTACGGGTGAACACACCTTCCAGAACTCTACCTCATGTTGTCCTGTCTCTGCCTATAATAAACACAGATGTTTTCTAAACATAGGAGACTTGTCTGATATGTTGTGTGCAGTATCCCTCAGGTTCACAGAATCTGGCACATAGTAGGCCCGTAAGAAAGATTTTGCATACACCTTCTGGGAGTCAGCCCTATAAGAAAGCAGTTGCCCTAGGATGGAAGGCTTTCCCATGGGCAAAATGATTTTTCTTTCCCACAATGTTCCTGCAGGTGGGTGCAGTGCATCAGTGGAACATTTGACACAATGTGTGCAGCCAGGGATTGGGCTAGCTTGGCTCTCTCCTCAGGTCTATCAGTGGGTACACAGGAAGACTCCTTCCGTGCTGGAGATGGGAAGCCAGATCCTGCCTCCTGATTCATGGAAACTTGCCGTTGAGTTCATGTGTCAAGACCACAGGGGACAATGGATGACTAACTGAACTTACATTAGAAACTAATGATCTGCTCTATATTAACTAGTTAAATTTAAATAAAATAAGTCTTTTTAAAAAGATCCCAAGGGGATAGCGATGGTTTCTAAGTACAAGTACAGAGCTAGGAAGGACAATGGTTACTTGACAGCAAGTGGGCAGGTTGTTGGTGGGGGAGAAAAGTTAGACCTAACAGCCTCCGTCCTGAATTTATTCAGATGTCCTTCCTGACTCACTTTGATCCATCCAACCCATCGCAATCTCTGGAATGGCTTTAAAACATAAAACAATTGAACGCCTCCCTTGTTTGTTTCTTATACTTCTTCAGTGGCTTCTTCTGGCAAATAGAGTAGAACACAAAGCACTTTCAAGTTTTAGACTCTGGGAGATAATTCATAGTCTGACACTCCCTGCCTGACTTCCGAAGCTCTCCCTCTCTTACCCAGTCCCAGACTCCCGGGCTTTATTTCCATTTGAGGTGCTCTTCCCACAAGATGTGTTGGCAATTAACTTTCTCTGCTTCAGGTTCTCTTTCCCCTATTATGTATGAGTCTGGCCTCTTTCATATTCTTTTCTTATTTTAAATATCACCCATTCCCACCATGGTTGAAACAGGTGCCCAACGTTGCTGTCTATTAAGAACACTATTTGCTTTCTTCCTACCACTGACAGAAGTGTAGTATTACCTATTCATTGCTTTGTTTGTATTTTATTAGCTGCCATCTTTACTGGACTGGAGGCTTAAAAGCAAAGATGATATGGTTTGATATTGCTCTAGATATGAGTATCTTGCCTAAATCATCGCTGAATGCACGCTGTATGTCTTAATAAAATTTGCAGAAGGAAGACAGAGCCAGAAAGGAAGGAAGGAGTAGAGAGAGAGAGAAGGAGGGAATGGAGGGAAAAGAAAAGGGACAAGTTCATGATGTCAGCGAGGGCTATGAAATCACAGCACACAGAAGAACCATCAGAGATGATTGCTCCTTCAATATCAAGTTTAATCGACACCTTTATGAAACCATCCCTGGTGCCCATGGCTAGAACTGGGTGCTGTATGCTCCATCACATGCATTCTGTATCTTTGGGAAGAAAAAAAAGAAAGTTACAGTTGCATGTGATGCCACTCCCACTGTCAGCACTCAGATGACAGAGAGCCCTAGTGCACTGTGTGGGGCTCATGCCTAAGACTCAGACAATAAAACTAACCGTGGTTGTGTTAACACTAGTTTCAGTGATAGTATCACAAATAAACTCTGTACATTTTTTTGTAAACTAAACTCAGCTCTGCTCTCTCCAAGTCCGTGCCTGTTGGAATAAAAAGCAATGTTGACTTATTACTCAAGGCATGCGCCTCAGGCTGAGGTATTCGGAGCCCCCGTCCCCTTCGCATCCCGGCATCAGTAAAGACTCCCACATGTGCGTTAGAGCAGTTCTTCTTCAATGTCATGTACAGACACAATACGTGGGGACTTTGTTGGAGTGCAAATTCTGATTCAGTGTATCTGGGGTGGTCCAGCCTCCTCTGTCTGTCTGACAATTCTGATACATAAACCACACTGAGAGGCAGGGTTCTATAACACATCTGAATCCAGATAGTCAACAAAAAAACGCTTTATCAGCCTCCAGAGGAATTTTCCTGTCTGTTGACAGAAACCTCCCGGTAAGCCTGGAGCCATAATTCGGTGTCAAAACCAATTTCAGATCAATTGAATGGTAATGGTGATCACATAAACCACTGGTTATCGATTGCCCATGCATAACACAGGATTGGTGTTGCACTGTATTGATGGAGGCTCTCCTGTGCCATTTGCTGGTTACGGGACCCTGACAAGCTATGTGGCCCCACTGAACCTCTGATCTCCTTATCTGTGAGGTAAGCATAGGAAAGACACCTCTCCACTAGACAACTCTGGGCAGGGAATAGGGGAGGTGAACCATGGGAGACCATGGACTCTGAAAAACAATCTGAGGGGTTTGAAGTGGTGGGGGGGTGGGAAGTTGGGGTACCAGGTGGTGGGTATTATAGAGAGCAAGGATTGCATGGAGCACTGGGTGTGGTGAAAAAATAATGAATACTGTTATGCTGAAAATAAAAAAATAAAATAAAAAAGACATAGCACTCTGCTCTTAGCACAGTGCTAGCAAAATATAAGTATACCATATATTTTATCTGTTTTTGTTTTTTGTTTGTTTGTTTTTATTGACAGTTTTCCTTTTCTGGGAAGCCATTCCCTATTCTCAATAGAGAGAGTTACTTATTCTTAACTTTGTGTTCCCAAAAGTGCATTGACTGATAATGACCTGTTCCAGTTCCTTGTTTCAAATAGATATCTACAGATCTTCATCCCAATAGGATACAACTTTACTGGCAGACAAGTGGGGTTTGTGTATCTGTTGGAGGAGCTCATCGAGAAGGCATGGCTGCTGGTTGACCCTCGAGTTGGACATGGACAGTAAGAGGATCATCACCTCCCTCCTGTCCTTGGAGCATTCATTCTGTCTCCACCCTGATTCCCACAGCGAGAGCCACTTCCAAAGACACAGTCCTGAGAGAGAAATGTGTTGCTGAGACTGTCTGGATGGTATATGTAATGGAACCCCGTCTAGGTCTCTCTATAGACATTTAAGATGCTGGTGAGAGGTGCAGAGATCTCCCCACCTAGCACCCAAGTCAAGCCTCATTTATATGTTCCCTTGCTCTTCAAGCTTCCATCTCCCCATCGGAAGTGGCCTGCCTCCTTCTCCCACCTCCCGCTGCCCTCCATGTATGGGGGCCCAGTTTTGAACCAACAATATCCCCAGTGGATCATTATATTCTGGTTTTGATTCCTTGACTTTTTTGGATAATTCAAAGCGGTGTTTCCACTACTATCTTTAGTACCAGACATGTTCAAAAGTTCCCTACTCACTACATTATCTCTTTACAATCCATCTACCGCTGTTGTCAAGGCCTAGGAAAACCTGCTTCTTCAAGGAAGCCATTCCTGATACTTGCAGGAAGCTCCCTCTTCAGGTTCAGCATCAGTGGTTCCATATGGGAGTCTCCTCATGCACACTTGAGGTGGTTCCCGTGCAAGGCTAGCTTCTATGACATGTGTGTATCTATTGTTTTACTTTTAGTCCTAATGTGAACTTGGTTAACATTCATACACACACACACACACACACACACACACACACACAGTCTAAGAGACGCACTTGTTCCTCTCTTTATTGATAAGGTCCTGCCAGGGAAACTGAATTCCATGTTAATCACTGGACACTAGAATTCAGATAGACCCACAGGAGAACACACAGACTTAAATAGTAAGAGTCTTGAAGTGAGTCCAAATCATATTGTATCAGCAAGAGAAGAAGGGACAGGCAAGTGGAAAATCACGTGGGCATGACTGAACATTTCCATGTGAAAGACCAGGCAGACTTCCCGTAATGCCCCAAAGAGAATTTTGTGCTGAAGTAAATCATGACATAATTCATAAAATACTTTCTAATGATCCAAGTTGTGCAATGCATGACATAGCTGAAATATGGACTGAAAATAGCAGTAATGAGTTCTTCACTGGAGCTGTCCCACCCCAGGCTGAACGGCCGTTAAATGAGGTTCTCAGCCCTGGTAAACAAGCATCACATGATGGCTCGAAATAGACACATTCAATATTAGCTCCAGCCTGAGAAGCTCTGACTCTGTCTGAAAGCCACAAGAAGGTAGAGACTATGTCTCCCTGTGAAGGCCCAGCACCCATTGGATCCTCAAAACTTACAGACTGAATAAGTGAATTAGAGCTGTTCCTTCTCAGACCCCAGGGGACTAGGTATCACGCAGGTGCCCGAAATCTGTTGACTGAGAAATACAAAAACAAAACTTTAGGAGGCTTCTGGGTAGTGAATTAGCTTTCAACAGCAAGAAAAGTTTGGACTAAGAAGAATTCTTTGCTCTAAATTTCCCATTCTAATTGTGAAGACACAAGCAATAAATGTAATTACCTTGTATTCACATTCATGTCATAACTATTTCTTACCCGGTCTCTGTAACTATCTCAATTATCTGGAATGGCTTAATACCACAGTCAAAAACAGGCTAGAGTTGGCAATAACAATAAAGCTAAAGAGGGTCTTGGCTACTTTATGACTCTGTGGAGCCATTATGTTCCTCAGCATCCAAGTGAGGCAGATAACAAGAGGACATTAAAATTTTAGCATCCTCAAACAACAGTATGGTTATTGCTTATTAATTATACCAAAGGAGCACAACTAATGAGTTTAATAGGTAGCATTATGCATGCCAGCGACAGATCGGAGGAAGGCGGTGGGCCACATAAAATTCTTTAGGGGGACAACTGGCACCATCTATTACTGGTTATTCAGCGTACCTAAGACAAATGGAAATAAACACAAAAGGCTGGGAGAGATCTCGATTCATGCCCTTTCATTCTGAGTGTAGATTACAATTTGGGCTTTGTGATAGTAATTTTCACAAGGATTCTTTGCTTTTTCCTTCAAAGAAAACTAGCAACAATTTTGAGCCTATTTTTTTTCTTACTCTCTTCGACTCCCAATCAGAATAAGGGCAGAGAAAGTGGAGGATGAGAGACCAACGTCTGCATGTTTGAGAAGTGCACCTGTCATGAGAAGTAATTGATAGATCAAAAGGGAAGCATATTTTGAATTCAGAAAATGATGGTGGTGTTTTCCCAAAGCACGTCCGAAATCTGTATTCTTATCTTAGCACGTCTGTATTCTTATCTTCATGCATTAGTGAACACACTACTCCACTAAAAGATGATCATTTTAATTTTTTCATGTATTTTTAAATCCCCTATCTAATGTAAAATTGTATCTGATAGTTTTTTAATTTGTATACCCTTGGTTTCTAGTGCATTTTTCATTATGTCAAGTGTCTGCCATTTATTCTCCTATAAATTATTCATTCCTAAAATATATATTCATTCTTCTCATTTATAATTACTTTATTAAGTTGTTTTCCCTATTAATGTGGAAACTATTCAGGTATTCTGAATATTGGTTAATTAAAACCTAGAGCTATTGGGATGATCAGACAAGGACGTTAAAACCTTGATGAGAAACATATTTAAAGACATAAAGTTAAATATAGTTATGATGAATAAACAAGAAAAAATCTCAAAACATATGGAAATTATTAAAAAGAAGCTAATTAATGTAAATAATAAATACAATAACCAAAATTCACTTAGATGGATGGATGGATGGATGAATGGATGGATGGACAGACGGATGGATATTTAGATAGATTCAAAATCCTAGAATACATGAATTTAGAATCCCAGAAAGAGAGGAAAAAGAGAATGGGAAACGATAGTGGAAGGTATATTTTGGAATCTATACATTTGCCCTTATCCCCTTAATAGATCTGTTCCCAGGAACTGACTTCTTCATTCCTAGACACCCTCCATTGCAAAGACCCTGCATTCCACCCTACTTAGTTGACTTTGTGAGCTAACCCTGTATCACACCATCACACCATCAACATCTCCTAGACAATCTTCTTTTTAGTATCCTATTTTCTGACCACTATCTCCCTCTCCTTGAGAAGAGTATATCCTGGAAACCTAAGACAACAATATTTGTATCTTCTGAGACTCTCCATTTGTCAAAACCATCACTTTTTCACTGTGTCTCATCTTGTACTGTCTGTATTTCTTCTATCTACAGATATCAAAATCCATTATCTCTAGCAACCCTTCCCCAAATGCTCAGTTCCCTTGTCCTCCCCTAACTCTGAAGCTCAGGACCAACCCTTTGCCTTGTGTCTGTGGACTCTGTTGGAGTGCTCAGAACTGTGTTGACTGGTTGTACTCTATTTTTTTTTAAGATTTTATTTATTTATCTGAGACAGAGAGACAACGAGAAAGGGAACACAAGCAGGGGGAGTGTGAGAGGAGGAAGCAGTCTCTCCGCTGAGCAGGGAGCCTGACATGGGGCCCAATCCCAGGACTCTGGGATTGACTGGTTGTACTTTAAACTGATGTCCATAACTCCAGTTCTTATTTAATATCATCTACTAAATATTTCCTGGAAATTTATTTTTCAGCCTCTCTGAAGACGTTATATATATTGCAATCTGTACTCAAATCTCATTCTGTCTTCCAATCTAGCCAGCCAATAACTTTCCCCAACTCATCATTAAAAAAAGAAAACTCACTGAAAAGCACTCACTCATTCTCCCTCTGATAAATAAATCAACAATTTTTTTTTCTTTGCGTCTGGACCAGATGCTCTGTGTTCTCCTCTATCAAAATGGAAAATGAAAAATGTATCAGGTTTTATCAAGGCTACTCAACCAACTTGTATTTGAGCACCTAGTGTTCTATCCCGATTTACCTACTCAAGAGCTTCTCTTACGTGGTCATCGTTTCTTGAGCTCTATCAGTTTGTAAGTTACACTAGGATTTTATCAGTAACATCGCAAAATGTGTTAGAAGACCATTTATGGTCAAGATCCTACTTACCCATGCTGAATGCAGCCACTCTGCTGTAACTTCCTCTGCTCCATTAGGACTCCCTCTTGGCCCTTTATCCACCCTACTCCTGCTACCTGCTCTACCAACACATATTTCTTATCATAATAAATGGCTCCATTTACCTGCCAGTTGCTTAAATAGGAAAACAAAAGACTCACCTTCTACCCCTAACATTCCCTCTCCCCCAATATCCATTCCACATTTAGGATCTAACTACACATCGATTGTGTTCTCTCCTTCTACCACCACTATTACTCTGGTCAAAATGATCATCATCTCCACACGGAAGACACAGTGATCTCCTAACCAATCTTTCCTCTCCCCATCCTAACACCCACAATTCCTTATCCCCTAGAATGATCTTCCATAAACAAACTTTATATCTCAGTACTTTTTGTTTTTTTGTTTAAAATTCTTCCATGGCCTTCATGCTTACAGTAAAACCCAAACCCTTTGCCCTGCCTGCAAAACTCCACATGATCTAGCCCCAAGTAAGGTCTTAACCTCAGCTCTAAGTATTCTCCCATTTCCCACAATGATCCCAACACCCTCGCTTCCTTTCTGCTACTTGAACACAGCAATGTAGTTCCTATATTGGAGACACCGTGATGATGGTTCCCTACGTTCTTTTGTCCTGGCTCCTCAAATGGCGATCTTCCACAGTTTTCTAATATCAATCTAAATTTCACCCTGAGACAGATTCTTCCTTTGTGTAAAGTCACACACACTGGCATAAAAACAGACACATAGACCAGTGGAACAGAGTAGAGAGCCCAGATATGAACCCTCAACTCTATGGTCAAATAATCTTTGACAAAACAGGAAAAAATATACAGTGGAAAAAAAGTCTCTTCAATAAATGGTGCTGGGAAAACTGGGCAGCTGTATGTAGAAGGATGAAACTTGACCATTCTCTTACACCGTACACAAAGATAAACTCAAAATGGATAAAAGACCTCAATGTGAGACAGGAATCCATCAGAATCCTAGAGGAGAACATAGGCAGTAACCTCTTCGATATCAGCCACAGCAACTTCTTTCAAGGTACGTCTCCAAAGGCAAAGGAAACAAAAAGGAAGATGAACTTTTGGGACTTCATCAAGATCAAAAGCTTCTGCACAGCAAAGGAAACAGTCAAAAAAGACAAAGGCAATCCACGGAATGGGAGAAGATATTTGCAAATGACAGTACAGACAAAAGGTTGATATCCAGGATCTATAAAGAACTCCTCAAACTGAACACACACAAAACAGACAAGCATATCAAAAAATGGGCAGAAGATATGGACAGACAATTCTCCAATGAAGACATACAAATGGCTATCAGACACATGAAAAAATGTTCATCATCACTAGCCCTCAGGGAGATTCAAATTAAAACTACATTGAGATATCACCTTACACCAGTTAGAATGGCCAAAATTAGCAAGACAGGAAACAACATGTGTTGGAGAGGATGTGGAGAAAGGGGAACCCTCTTCCACTGTTGGTGGGAATGCAAGTTGGTGCAGCCTCTTTGGAGAGCAGTGTGGAGATTCCTCAAGAAATTAAAAATAGAGCCTCCCTATGACCCTGCAATTGCACTCCTCGGTATTTACCCCAAAGATACAGATGTTGTGAAAAGAAGGGCCATCTGTACCCCAGTGTTCATAGCAGCAATGGCCACCGTCGCCAAACTGTGGAAAGAACCAAGATGCCCTTCAACGGACGAATGGATAAGGAAGATGTGGTCCATATACACTATGGAGTATTATGCCTCCATCAGAAAGGACGAATACCCAACTTTTGTAGCAACATGGACGGGACTGGAAGAGATTATGCTGAGTGAAATAAGTCAAGCAGAGAGAGTCAATTATCATATGGTTTCACTTATTTGTGGAGCATAACAAATAGCATGGAGGACATGGGGAGTTAGAGAGGAGAAGGGAGTTGGGGGAAATTGGAAGGGGAGGTGAACCATGAGAGACTATGGACTCTGAAAAACAATCTGAGGGATTTGAAGGGGTGGGGGGTGGGAGGTCGGGGTACCAGGTGGTGGGTATTAGAGAGGGCACAGATTGCATGGAGCACTGGGTGTGGTGCAAAAATAATGAATACTGTTATGCTGAAAATAAAAAATATATATTTAAAAAAAAGTCACAACACACACACACATGCACATCTATTTCCCTCTCAAAATTTGGTGTGCTTTGAAATTATCATTTATTTAATGTCTCCTCTTCCTACCTGTAAGATGGATGAGAATAGCAATCCTGTCTGACTTGTTTACTGCCGTATTCACATTGCCAAGAATGACCCTGAGTACAGAATAGGCACTCAATAAATGTTTATAAAATGAATAAACAAACAAACAGGAGAGCAAATAAAATATTAAGCTCATCTAGCTTCAAACTGCCTTCTGTTCCCATTAGCGTATGAACATAGATAGGAGATGGCATTACAGTGGTTAATATTTATGAATTCAATTCTAGATATTAGGGTGGCTCAGTTACAGGGGTACCATTGTGATGTCAACACTTGATTATTGGGCACACAGAAATATATATTGCTTCTAAATTTAGGTTACTCTTTAAGAGCTGGGAAAGGATAGAGTTAAAATCAGGACACATCAACTCTGATGGAAGAAGCATATGATAGTAACAAAAATATGAGTTAAAACAGTTGCCTCTTAAAAATGAAGTCAGGGGACACCTGGGTGGCTCAGTGGGTTAAGCCTCTGCCTTCGTTCGGCTCAGTTCATGATCCCAGAGTCCTGGGATCAAGTCCCGAATTGGGCTCTCTGCTCAGCAGGGACCCTGCTTCCTCCTCACTCTCTCTCTCTGCCTGCCTCTCTGCCTACTTATGATCTCTGTCTGTCAAATAAATAAATAAAACTCTTAAAAAAAATCCAAAAGGATTTTTTAAAAATCCAAAAAGATTAAAAAAAAAATGAAGTCAGTATTTTATAAATGACCTGGAGGAAGTTTTGTTTTGTTTTGTTTTGTTTTGTTTTAATACTTTTAAATAGACTATACTAAATCTTATTTAGAATCCATTGCAGAATTCACGCTCCATGCACTATGATTGAAATCATTCAGGTTCAGGTTGAAATCCAGGGAGAAATCACGTGGGCATGGGACATCTGAATGTGGAAAGATATTCAAATTGGAAAATAAGGATAGCTAATATCTGTATCTCTAGCTATATCTATCCTTATTTGTAGACCTGGATCTATATTCCATGTCTATCATATATGTCAATATCCTCACTGATTCAGGAAAATCGCATATCAAATGAGAAGTCTTAGTTTACTCGCACCTGTTATCTGCATGTCCTTGAACAAGTCATTTCCTTTCTCTCAGTCTTAGTCATTCCTTTCTAAAGTGAGGGAATTAGTAGCATTCAGCACAGTTGCTATTATAAGTAAACTGTATACAAATCTCTACGGATTCTAAAACCAACTGTGTGTGATAATTGTTTGCTGTTGCACAGATTTACAGAAATAGGGGAGAAACATGTTTGTTCTGATAGAACCCAGAGGGTGATTATACTGCCTATGATCCAGGTTTATTAGTGTTTGTGTTTTTGTTGTTTATATTATTGTTGTAATTTATGTAGCTAACATCTTTGAGTGTTTCCATGTGCCAAACACTGAGTGAAACACTTTTTAAACTCTTTAAACCACATCAGATCTTTGTCAAGTGAGTGATGATGGAATACTAATTTTCTCAATGAGGATACTGAAGTTTTCAAATACTCAAGTTAACTTTCCCACTGTAATGAGCATCTGATAAGACTAGTGCCTGAAGAAAAATCCATGGCCTTGGACACCACACATCATGGTCTCACCCAGCAGAATATTAACAAGGGTTAACTTGGAAAGTCAACTGCAATGAATTAGAACATCCTTCCTCTTTCAAGCTAGGTGTACTAGATCTGCTACAGTTGCCTTGACCTTGATGTACAATGTAGGATGTCCAAAATTCTGAGTTTCCGTATATTGTGCATAGATCCCATAAACCACCCCCTGCATTCTTTGCTGACTAACCACTCCTTCAACCAGTGCACCCCTGTAACCACAGAAGTAAACACATTTTTTTAAAAGACTTTACTTATTTGGGGCGCCTGGGTGGCTCAGCGGGTTAAAGCCTCTGCCTTCAGCCCAGGTCATGATCCCAGGACCCTGGGATCAAGCCCCGCATCAGGCTCTCTGCTCAGTGCAGAGCCTGCTTCTCTCTCTCTCTCTCTCTCTCTCTCTCTCTCCCTTCCTTCCTCTCTGCTACTTGTGTTCTCTGTCAAATAAATAAATAAAATCTTTTAAAATAAATAAATAACTTTACTTATTTATTTGACGGAGAGAGAAATCACAAGTAGGCAGAGAGGCAGGCAGAGAGAGGAGGAAGCAGGCTCCCCACTGAGCAGAGAGCCTGATGTGGGGCTCGATCCCAGGACCCTGAGATCATGACCTGAGCTGAAGGCAGAGGCTTAACCCACTGAGCAACCCAGGAGCTCCAGCAAACACATTTTGTAATATCCATTTACCCATCATATTGTCTATACCCATAACATGTCCATCTACATTATGTCTGGGAATGGAGAGTAAGAGCTTGGACCTGTATATGTTTGCTATTGATGTGCAGATAATTTCTGGCATATCCTAGCTGCTGTTGACCCATTCTCATCAGCCCAGTGGTCCATCTCTCTGAACTAAAGCCACCCTTGCCTCTCCTGCCCAGCATTCCCCAACTTCCCTTTGAATACAGAATATCAACCATGTTAAGGAGCCCTTGACCAGAAACCACCATTTTACTGATATCAACTTTTTGAGTTTGACATACTTTTAAAAATCCCTGTCTTACCTCCCCAAGATATTGAACTTAAGATGTTTTGAAAAACCAGTTCTCTAACTTAACTACTTAACTACTTAATTTTTTGAGTGCATCACATAGTGTGAAACCAACTTGACAATATATGTCGTAAAATTGAGACCAATATAAAATGACAACTACAATATGTGATTCTGGACCAATTTTTCTTGGCTCTATTTCTATCTACATTTACTATGGTGAGAGATTTACTTCACATTAAGATAGTCTAGCCAGTTAGTAGGCAGAGACAAATGATAGAAAGTTCAATGTTATGTTGACCTCACAGCTACTCCTTAATAATATCTTCCTTTGTAGTACGCTGGAGCCTCAAAAAGAAGAAAACAATAATTTTTAAAAAACAGTTCACATGAATCCAGCACATTTCACTTTACAAAACATAAAATATCTATCTCAATCCTCACCTGAACCTGGGGATCATATATTGTTTTTTGTATCTCCAATTACAGAGACCAAGATGATTGTGTGGCTTTCCCAAGGCCACATTTTAGAATAAAGACAAAGTTATTACTTGAATACATTTTTTTCCAAGCTTCTAGTTATATATTTTCTCTACTCCACTATGGCAGACCTGCCAATATTTAAAAATAGACAGCAACCCAACTGCCTTCTCTATTCCACACGAAAATCCCTTGGTTAGTATTTGGAGGTAATCTGCTTAATGTAATCAGTGTCCCAAGCAAAGGACTGCTATCCCCCTTTTCTAATGTGCTACTTGAGTTTGGGGTTTAGTCTGGCACCACTTACTAAGTGCAAATCTGAGGAGAGTAGCAATTTGTTGAGGGTACAGAAACTGTCATATGAGGATTAAGACAATATCTACAGATATTTTATCTATAAGAGGGAATGGCATTTACCTTTAAGTGTTTGAACAATTTTTGGAAATTTCTATGTATTTTGTGTAGTTCCAGAAGCTAAGTTAGGATAGCAGATTCATGTTAGAGGGAAACTAACTTCAGACCCCTCTACTTTGTCTAAGTCAAGTCTAATATTACATTGTATCCTGAGTCCTTCTGATGAAAGAACATGTGAATTAATGAAGGTATTCAGAAGTCACAACTTTCCACCTTGAAAACTGACTGCTTTAGAGGCATGATCCCAAAAGCCTAACTCTTAAGCCTTTACATGAAGCACATTTTTCATGACATAGGTATTCATCCATTGCTCTGTACTTCTGAAGCCCATTTTCTATTTTAAACACCCATATGGGACGCCTGGGTGGCTCAGTCACTTAAGCATCTGCTTTCAGCTCAGGGCATGATCCTGGGGTCCTAGGATCCACCCCTGAATCAGGCTCCCCTCTCAGTGGGGAGTCTGGTTCTCCCTCTGCCCCTCCCCCCCCACCTTGTGTTCACACACTCTCTCGGTGTGTCTCTCAAAAATACATAAATAAACAAATTTTTGAAAAAGTTCTAAAACCTTATTTATATGCCCAATGGATCTCAGAAATAAATCGGTTAGGAATGCTTTCATCTGCAAGTTGGTGGGATACTTGACTAAAAGTACATGTTGTAGAATTTTAGAGTTCACCCGGAGTCGATGATCCAAAACGTAAGATTGGAAATGTCAAAGGCAAAACATAGGGAACCCGACATCACTGGAAGAAGCTGAGTTACCAGACTCCAACAACAATGAAGTAGGGGGGATGCCCACTGTGGGTAGGACATTGGTCCAAAGCAGAATTTCATGACATGGGATCGAATGGCCATCTGAATCACACTGGCACACTGTACAATTCATAATATTGGCTATTGTAATTATGTTGTAGAAAAGCTCACTCTGGACATTCTATGATGAACAGATAGTTGCGGAGCAAAAGAGGAAGCAGAGAGACGGCACATTTTCCATTGCTGCAGGTGGGAGAGGAGAGCTCACAGGAAGTAGAGACATTCATACGTCATCAGATAGACATTTACATCCTAGCATTCTGGGGATCTATAGGAAGGTCACGCCCAACATAACAGCTTTACCTTTGAAGATAAACTTAGTCTGAACTACTTCTTCTGGGTGTTGGGAAGATGAACCACCTATTTATGAACTTCTCAAAAACTACAGAGAATATCCTATATTTATTTTTCCATATGTACTCTCCCAACCCCAATAATGGCATCAACCCATTAGGAGTCAGTACATAACCTCCCAACCTCCACCAACAACCAGATACCATAGCTATTTGCAGTAAATTTTAGAAACATGTCAGCCATTTAGGTAAATCTTCTCTAGATTCATTTAAATTTAATTGTATTGATGAATGTGGAGGCTAGTCATTTGGAATTGATTTCTATTGATTTGTGTCTAATTGAATTCAATTAATCCCCAGTGATTTGCCTTGAACAAATTAAATTGCACAGACTAATTAGATTGAAAGCATTCTCACTGAGATATAGAGCATTCATGGGGATGAGCCCACTGTGATATGGCTTGAATATAGGCTCCTAGGGTGACAGTTATTGGGAAATTATTAAGACTCAACAAATGTTTCAATTATTAAGAACACAATTTATAGAAAGAGGAACTGCATAGATCTTGTCATTACATTGAACTCTTTGGCTCCCTAATCTGTAAATAGTTCAAGATTGATTCTAAGTGCTGCTCTGCGAACGGTGTTGGACCTTACTTACAAGAAATAAGGAATGTCTGCAGAGAAAAGAGAGGAGAAGGAAGCTAACACATACAATCCTGGGCGATTCTCTGTGCCTTTGTTTCTGAACATTAATACTCAGAATATACCTGCAAAGAGTTGCTTGTTGCTTGCAATAACTGCACCTTTAAATTTAATATCCTCCCCAGCATTGTCTGTCCCTTATTCCTACCACGGCTGCAGGGACCTGTACTACAAGGTGTCCTCCACCAACACCTCACCTCAGATCCTTGTCAGTCTTACTTATCCCCTGGGGCTTCTCTGTTGACATTACTGCAAGAAGCATCGCAAGAATCCACAGGGAGACTATTACATGCAGATTAGAAGTGCAGAATAGTTAAAACCCCAAGGAGTGAAACTGAGTAAAGATGAGTGGGAGCTGTTATGAACGGAATGTTTCTATCCTTCAAAATTCATTTATTGAAGTCCTAACCCCCAAAGTGATCATTTTTCAGAGTCAGGCTTTTGGAGGTTATTAAATTTGGATGAGCTCATGAGGGTGAGGTCCTTCTGATATGATTAGTGCCCTTAAAAAAAGAAGCAAGAGAACTAGCCAGCTCTCTCTCTCTCACTCTCTGCCATGTGAGAACTTGTCAAGAAGGTCATCTGCAAACCAGGAAGAGAGCCCTTGACAACCCCCAAAGCTTGATCTTGAATTCCCAGCCTCCAGAACTCAGAAATAAATGTTTGCTGCTTAAGTCATAGAATTTTGTTATAGCAGCCAGAGTAGACTAATGCAGTAATTAATAGATAAATATTTTCCAACTTCTTTTGAATGGAGGTCCTGAGGTCCTTTTCTTAAGGCTCTTAACATGTTTACAAGGGACCAGTCTTTCAACTCCATAATGCGTCCTTGCTTTGGCTTTTCCTATTTCAGAGCTTGGCTCCTATACTTACCCTGCTCTCAAAATAAATATACTTCAACCTTTGTTTCAGGTTCTATTTCTGGGAAACCCAGGCTAAGCTAATGTAGTTGTCTTAGATTTGCAGATACAGAATATGAAGCTTCTACCAATAATATGTAGCAAATACTTCACAGCACAAAATTCATTGAACCTGCATTCAAATCAAGAACTGTGTTGCCACATGCCTCTCAAGAGGAAGAGCCCATCAGGAGAACTCCTTGCCCATCCACAGGGATGGGGGACACACGTGATGTCTGACCTGATCCTTAGAGCTCCTGCATTGCTCCAGGTTCTGCCTTTTTCAGCTCTCTAAAATTGGATTAACTGACGTCCATCTATGGATCTGACATCTGTCTATCTGGCCAAGTTTCTAATCCAATCAGGAGAGATTCAGAAGGTATTTCAGAGGTGTCAATCTTAAAATTAATCTCTGATACTCAACAGGCCAAATGATGAGTGTAAGGAATGAGACCCCGGTGACGTTGCACACTTTGCTGCTGCATGTCACACTCTCCATTTTGTTGGCCTTGGACTCCCTCTAGATTTCCCAGTGTTAACTAAGGATCAGTACAGTCTCCTGGTCTTTGTCGCTGGGGCGGGTCCCAGCATGCTCTGTGTCCCAGCAGGTCCCCATTTTCCCGAAGCACTTTACTAATCTAGATTAGTGTCTGATATAATATGGCTCCCTAGTAACTGGGAGAAACAAAGACAGAGGATGCGGATGGAGGTCCAAAGTCAGGTGTCAGAGAAAAGTGGGTAATTAGTTCAGAGGATGTCCAACCATAAATGCTTTCTCATTCCTGCACAAGAGTTGGTTTTCGAGCTTGTGGATCCTTCCTGGTGATCTTCTCTGGAAATATCATAACTGACAGCCAGTAAAAAAGATAAGACTGTCCACACCTGAGCTCATGACATGTTTGTCTGTCATCACCTATAAGCATAGGCTCAATGTCTTTAGGGAGTATTTTTCTGATGCTTACAGTCTGAGTATACTCATTGAGCATTTTGATAGCACTTTATGATTTTAGAACACAGGACCCCACATTTTCATTTTGCACTGGACCTTGTAAATTATGCAGCCATTCCTGGGTAAGTTTTGGGGGCGTTAATAAAGCTTAAATTTCCTGCAAGACTTCAGAAGAGCCTTAGCAAGGTGTTCACATGGTTCATGTTTTGAGAAAATTTGGAAAATTTGTATTGTAACAATTAAGACTTGTTCCTCATCACACATTTTCATCGTACTTCTCTGCGTATGACCTTATCACGTCCACAAAGCAAACAAGGGAGGTGCTTGGAGCAGACATTTTAACCCTCAAACCAGGTTAAGGGCCATTTGGAGTTCCCACAGAATTTTGCTTTCCGTTCTTGTAACAGTTAGCAGGCTACAATCTGTCGGGGTCCCTCCTCTATAGGAAATCACAAGCTCTTGCCTGATGGAACTCATGTGTTATTAACCTTTGTCACCCTGGCTCCTGGCATGGAGCTGAACACTTAACAGACCACCCTAAATGCTTCTTTATGTGAAGTTAAAGCGTTTGCAAGACTTTCTGGAGAACACTACAGAAGACAGTGTTGTTTCCTTAAGAAGTGACAGTAATTTTCTTTCTTCCCCACCCCTCCATTTTACTCTTCCACCACAGAAAATTGAAGGGCATGGGAACCAAAGGACAGACAAAGCAAAATATTTTGAAAAGGTGTTAAGAAATTGTGATCCAAACATTTTGCCTACTGAAGACCTGAGACATCTGTGCAATCCTGGGTAACGAGCTCATTCTGCCTGGTAACTGAGGAGGCAGCTCCTGTGCCAGCAGGTCAGAAATTCATCCATATGTTCACATTTTTCAATAGCATCTGGGCATTTCTACTTCGAATCCTGAATATCAGAGCCAGAAAGGAGATCGGAGAGCATCTGTTCCAGAACCACATTTCATGTTCCAGAAATTTGGATCCAGCAAGGACTTGAGGGTATGCCCAAGACCACACGGCATGCCAGAGTCCAAGCCAGAGCCAGTGCCCTCCTCATCTCGGTGACAGTCTGCTTCCACCTAGATTTAAGTTTTCAGTCTTTGTCAGTGTCCCTTTCCCTTCCTCTTGCTCAAAAGAACAACATGAAATAACTAAAAGCAACAAAATAGTCCCAACGCTCTACCTGGGTGTAGGACTGAAATAGATCCTGCACCGTATCCTTCAAATGGGGGGTGGGGGTGGGGAATGGCTGTTTCCAACCTTGTAATTCAGGTCAGACAAAAAAATCAGAAAGCTGCAAGAAATACAACTGGAATTTTGAAGTTCCCATCTAAGAGGAGGGACTGGGACTGAATCCCCAGATACTACTTGTTCTGCATCTTATTAAGGCCATTAGTTCTGTTTTGGAGACTTGGAGCCCATGACAACAAAGGTCCCCTGACCCTCTCAATTTCTGCCAATCCCTAGGGAGGTAGATAAAGGCTAACATCAACCACCCCGCATGCTTGTGGGTAGAAGAAGTATTCTGATGGGCTTCAAAAGCTTTGTCCCAGATAAACTCCGCTCCACAGCCAGATCTGGCCTCTGTCTGCTCCACTGCACACAGCTCCCCATTGCCTCCTGACCAACTCTCCTCACACCTGTGCAGCCTACCTGTGCCTCTGTGCTGCACACTATCCTTTCACGGTCTCATCTGAACTGATTTTTGTCTGCCCCGGCACCTTTAGCCTCCTCCTTCTGTATCTGACCTCTGCTGGGGACCTTCCTGTCACAAAGGCTTCAGACACACTGCATTTCTCCAGTATGCCAGCCTCCCTCTCAGCTCCCCACCACCCCTCGCCTCTCCTCACATCTCCTGTGTTCCCTGGCCACCCAGAAGCATGGGCCCCCTTTGGTTTGGGTTCTGGCCACAGGGTTCTCATCTGTATTCCTCTCCATGGTCCCCACCTCCCCTTACACTCGGACATATGTGCGGATTATTCTCTCCGTCCCTTCAGGTCTCTGCTCAAATGTCACTTTAGGAGAAAGCTTTTCTGGCCATCCCATTAGATGGCCATCTGCCCAGCCTGTAAAACTGCGATGTTCCTGCTGCATGTCTCTCTCTGCGTACCCCCTCCACCTCACTGCCCTTAGGACAACACAGTACACAATTACAAAATTACAATGTTACATAAGTTTACTCTGTGACAATATAGTATACAATTATTTATGTTCTCTCCTCCCTAAACTAGAGCATGACTCTCTGAAGAGTCCTCCTGAAGGCAAGGACTCAAGGGCAAGTAGATCATTTGGAAGATGCAGCAAACCAGGGCAGTGAGAACACGAAGAGTCAACTAGTAAGGCATGAGCTCTCCTGTCTCCAGACACCTCCCTTTGTGTTTGTTTGTATTTTTTGCATTTTTGTTTTTGTCCCCCGCTATTCATACTGTATTCTGCATAGTATGGCCTTGAAAAATATTTGTTAGCGTAGATAGAGGTTGTAAGCATTTTTATCTTTTTAGAGAGAAAGAGAACACATACACATGCAAGTCGTGGGGGGAGGGTAGAGGAGAAGGAGAGAGAGCATCTTACAGGCGGGGCTCAATCTCACAACTCTGAGATCGTGACCTGAGTCAAAACTTGAGTTAAATACTCAACCAACCAAACCACCCAGGTACCCGAGGCAGTAAACAACTTAATAAATGAAATATAAAGTGCTTTGATGTTTTATGTAAACTCTTAACCCCTCTCTACATGAAAGCAGCCATGATTAAAAATGAACCAGCCTGCGTCTCACAATCTCTAGACAGGGCAGTGGGCTATCTTGAACTCCTGTGTTCTGTCTTTTGCTTCTCCCAGGGTTTTCTCTGTTTTCCAGTGTCAGACTTTTAAGCTTTCCAACCTTCCTCCCCAACAGAAAGCTTGCAGAATTTGGTATGAGAATCATTTATTCAGTGTTCTTATGCCTGCCACCAGCCCGTAAATGCATTATACGACTCAGGTTCAGTGTGACAAAAACCACTCTGTGCTCCAACACAGGATTTTCTTCTTTGTGTGTATGTGTGTGGAGGGGGCAGGGTGAGTTTTGTTTTGTTTTAGGCAGCAGCAGCAGATGGGGTAAGTTTGTTTAGGACGAGGAGCACACCTACTTTCCTACAAATGCTCGCATAGGAAAAGGAGTGGTGAATGGGAAGAACCCAGGCCTGGGGACCAAGGAACTGTCCTCCTTAAGGCAAGGACTCAAGGGCAAGTAGTTCATTTGGAAGATGCAGCAAACCAGGGCAGTGAGAACATGAAGAGTCAAGTAGTAAAGAATGAGTTCTCCTGTCACTATGGGTGACTGGACACAGGGAAATCCCAGGGGGTGTGCCTGGGAAATGCCTGGGAGTGATACATCTTGAGAGCCAAGCAACTGGATGTTTTATACACCGACTCTTCTCCGTCCTTGCTTGGGGCAGCTAGGGGTCCGTCATGCATATGGCTTGCCGCCCCCACCACCCAGCTCTGGAGAAGTCCCCCAACCATGAAATTCAGTTACTGATATTTAGAAGTCCGTGAGGGCACCTGGCATGGTAGGACGTGGGATAGAGGAACAGGACAGGGATCGCATCTGGGACAAAGTACATTCAGGAAAGAAGTCAGACAACTCTCCCATCTCTGCGAGCATGTCAGCATTAGGATTTCTCATGCATCATCTTGAAACTTCCTAACCTCCCTGTGGCTGAGCATAGTTTCCCTCATTTATAGGTAAGAAAATTGAGTCTTAGAGGGGTGAGGTGGCTTTCGTAGAATCAAGACCTAGAAATGATGAGGCCAAGTCAAGATCAAGATTGTGCCTGGGTGGCTCGGTGGGTTAGGGCCGCTGCCTTCAGCTCGGGTCGTGGTCTCAGGGTCCTAGGATCGAGTCCTGCGTCGGGCTCTCTGCTCAGCGGGGAGCCTGTTTCCCCCTCCCCTTCTCTCTCTGCCTGCCTCTCCATCTACTTGTGATCTCTCTGTCAAATAAATAAATAAAATCTTTAAAAAAAAAAAAAAAGATCAAGATTCCTGTCACTAGATCCCCTAACTTCTTTTAACCATTAAAAAAAAAAAAAAAATGTGTGTCCTGCAGAGAAAATTTGAGAAGAGAGAAAGCTAAAGCCCTCACTCCAGACAACTACTGTGTCCAGTGAGTCTGTCCAGGTTGGGGGGGGGCGCTAATCTGAAAACTGCCCTGAGGTCAAATCAATCTCCCCAAATAAGAATATGAGGTAGAATATTGTCCCTATTGATATCCTTCCTTCTTTCTCCAGATATTTCATAGGTCCCCTCCCAAAATATCCAAATATCCAAAATTCTGCATGGTAAAGATTTAACTGCTGTTCCCGCTGGGAAAGCAGTTAACAAAATAAAATGAGCTTGAGGAAATTACAAGGTTTACATAGTTCCTACAGTCGCTGTCTTTGGTGGACAATGATAGAATAAATTAGAATAAAGGCATAAAAATATTTAAAGAGCGTGGTCTAGATGGCAGGAATGACTAGCCACCTGACTTCAGTTGGTCTCAAGTACTCCCATCAACACTTCACAATGGTGTGGAGGGCATTTTAGCTGAGCCGTATCTGCCAGTTTGTATGCTGATTTTGTCCTGGTGGGTTCCAAGCTCTTGGCAAGGTGAACTATACCCTGCAAGAAGAAGAGAAAGGAGGAGGAGATGGAAGAGGAAGAAGTTTGCAGAATTACCCTGTATCGCTTCATACCAACAGGGTATTGGTATCGAGATGGCATTTTCCCCTCCTTACAGAGTTAGCTTGTAACTATTGCATGAATGTTGGCAGAAGACAGAAGATGCCCGAGTTGGAGGTGAAGGACTTCACCACCCATGGGAAAGCAAGTGGCGTTATCATCATCACATTAGCTTTGTTTCTCTTGCCCCCCCCAACCCCCTCACCACCTCCCCCCCCAATCCCATGGGGAGGCGAGCATAATATGGCCCAGATTATGGTTACACACACAGTGGGTTTGTTTTAAATCTAAGGAATACCTGGGTTGGGAATTCTGTTACTTTTTTTTTTTTTTTTTTTAAGATTTTATTTGACAGACAGATCATACGTAGGCAGAGAAGCAGACAGAGAAAGAGAAGGACCCGGGAATTCTGTTACTTCTGAAGCAGGGTGTAAATAAACTAGGTCAGGGAGGAAATGTTACCTCATCTCTCAAGGTCACCAGCTACAAAAACAACACTGAGAGGGGCGCCTGGGTGGCTCAGTGGGTTAAGCCGCTGCCTTCGGCTCAGGTCATGATCTCAGGGTCCTGGGATCGAGTCCCGCATTGGGCTCTCTGCTCAGCAGGGAGCCCGCTTCCCTCTCTCTCTCTCTGCCTGCCTCTCCATCTACTTGTGATTTCTCTCTGTCAAATAAATAAATAAAATCTTTAAAAAAAAAAAAACCCACACTGAGAAATGATCTGAGTAAAAGCATTCTTAGCCCCCTGTCCTGGCACACCTTGAAGAAAGACTACAAGAAGCCCAAAGACAATGACTTTCTCTGAGACACTTGCCCACCCCCCTCCGTGTTCACTGCAGCATGGTTCACAATAGCCAAGTTCAGAACAACCCAAATTTTAATGTTTGGATGATCCCAGAGGACATTATGCTATGAAATAAGTCAGTCGCAGAAGACAAACATTACACAATTCCATTTACAGGAGGAATCGAAATTAGCCAAACTCACAGAAGCAGAGAATAGAGTGGTGGTTGCCAGGGGCTACAAGGAGGCAGAAATGGGGAGTTACAAACCAGCAGGCGTAAAGTTTCAGTTCAACAAAATGAAAACAGTGTAGAGATCCAGAGATCTGCCGGACAACACAGTATCTACCCTTAATAATAAAAGGTCATCCACTTTAAAATACGTTAAGTAGTGGGGCATCTGGCTGGCTCAGCCAGTGGAACATGGGATTCTTGATCTCAAGGTTGTGAATTTAAGCCCCAGGTTCAGGTGTAGACATTTTTTTTTAAATAAAATCTTAAAAACCATATATGTTAAGTGGATAGATCCCATGGTTAACGTTCTTACCAAAAGCACACACACAAATACACACATGTGAAAGAACAAAGGGGAATTTGGGGAGATGATGGATATTCTTAGTATTTTGATTATGGTGATGGTATCATGGGTGTTTGCATAGGTCCAAATTCATCAAAATGTATACATTAAATATGGGCCATCCTAGTATATATCAATATACCTCAACAAAGCTTATAAAAATGGGATAGGCCAGGTGTTGGTGATCCATTATGGAAACTAGACTTCTGTGTTCATATCTTTGCAGATTTTTAAAAATATTTTAAACTAGATAAATATATTGCCTACTTAAAAAATAAATTTTTGAGTTTTTATTTTAATTTCAGTTAGTTAACATACAATATTATATTAGTTTCAGGTATAGACTGTAGTGAAAAAGTACATTTTAATGAAAAAAAAGCTTAAAAAATAGGATTGACTTTATCCATATAGTGAACTTTTCAACTGTGACTTGGAAGTTCTTTGTACCACAAAATCAAATGTATGCTATGTATAGAGTAACTAAACAGCAGAAATGTCCACTTATTTTAAAAATAACATATATGAAATAGTCTTGCATGCAATATATTGAATACAATGTAGCATGATTTCTTAAAATAAACAGTGCTTGAGTAGCTGTTGATTGTCACCTGCTTTCTTGGCAGAACATTACACAGGCTATGCAGGGTAACCATCTGTAACATATTTCTGGAAAGTAGTGTCTGCCTTGCCTGGGCATACTAATGGTGTGTTTACATTTCAGTGTAGTCACAGCCCAGTGCCCCACCAGACCCTTCACAGCACAAAAAATTGAAAAAACAAAACAACAACAACAAAAAACAAAACAAAAAACTTAAATATCCGTGCATGTGATTTTAACAAAAGTCAAAGATTTTCAACCTAGCTCAATGCCTTTGAGTTCCACACTTATTTGATCATTCATTCAACAAAAATGCATCAAGAACCTGAAATACCCCTGACATAAACAGAGAGGGTACCGGTGATTCCACTTGGAGTAAAGGCATCAATCACCCAGTAGGCCAAAGAGAACTTGCAGAAATCATCCCACTTGGCGAACATCTCACCGAGAACCAGAAAGGTCAGCTTGGCCTGTGGTCACCCAGCTGGGAAATGCCATGAGGTGGAAGACTTCACAATGGAAGGAAAAGCTCCTTTACCTCAAAGGAATACACATCTCCCCACACCCCATTCCATGTTCTTTCTCCTTTCCTTCTCTCCTTGCCTCTTCTCTTCCTCATCATCTGCCTGCTGCCACAGACACACAGACACACAGTCTACAGATGCGCCTCATAAAACCCAGAAGAAAACTACATGGCCTATGTTTAGGCAAATATTCCAAGACGCAGTTAGCCTCAACCGAGTTCGCCGCAGCCGGTTAATTCTGAAATCGCCCCCTTCATCCCTCCAGCTCGTGGCCCTCCTTAGCATTTCTTGATTTCATGGCTAGCTCTCACCCCTGACTGAAAACGGCAGTTTTAGAGAATTGAGAGATGACCACGGCAGCCGTCTTGGCAATGATTCGATCCGTCAAGGGAAAAACAGAGACAGAAACCCTTCACGGGGGTTGGAGGCTCCACTCCATCCAGAGATGAAGTAATAGAACCATTTTCTTTGCAGAGATATTCTGTGTATGGAATTCACGTCTAATTTTCTGGAGCGGTGAGTCTCGGGATGGAAAGTACCCATGTCTCCCTGACCAAATATATTAGAGCCGGCTGCTTTCAGACGCCGAGTGGCATGACTTGAAACACCACAGACACTGACAGTTGAACTTGAAGATGAGAAGAAAAACAGGTACGGGGAGAGCTATGTGGTACCTAGTCCCCAGAACGATGAGGTGTTTAGTCAGCCAAATCAGAGACCCTGCGGGGAGCGCCCAAACTCTGAGATGTTGCAAGGAGATGCTTTATTTCCTAGAAGAGACAAAAGATGACAAACGAATTGAGGACAGCATAACTCACTTTAAGGTCATTTTGACTTATTTGTATGATGTTTATAAAGCCCCTAGCAGAACAACTGAGTGAGGAATGTCAGGATCCAGGAGGAGATACAGCTCTTGCTGTGTCGGGGTTGTGTGGGGCCAGGGGGGCAGGCCAGCACAGAGATAGCAGGAGCTCCTGTTGTAAGAGAACAAAGTTCCCTAGAAATATTAGAGGAAACAGTTTGAACTTGAAGTGGGGGAAAACAGGAGGCATATACCAGAAGGGATAATTCTGTATTCCCCAGCAGCTCAGACGCATGTCTTCCCTCTCCCCACTGCACTAAGTTGCCTTAAATTCTCATGCTTCCCCAGGACCTCTGCTGGGGCTGTTCTCCCTGATAAGGAACTTCCCCCTTGCAGTCTGGTATTCTTATGGGCAAAGGAGTGATCTTACTTAAAAGAGAAAATGTGAGCATGGAATTCTCTGTTTAAATACCCTTCCACAGGTAGCTTCTCCTTGAAGAGTTTTTGGTCCTTGAAGGCACCCTACAAGGCCATAATAATCATGCTGTTCTTACCAACATGTAACATTCTGCTTCATTGCCGAGCTTTCACTGCATAACAAACATCCCCCAAAACCAGCACTTAGCTGGACATCTCGTGGTCAGCCTCGGGAATCTTCTAGCCTGGGTTGTTTCAATCCTCTCTGCGTGAACAGTTAAATTCAACATAAGTTGAGATATCTTGCCAAGAAACAGTACAAACCAAAAGACAGGGTAAGAGAGATGACAGAAAGAGAACCAAAACTCATTCCCATTGGAGACTCTTTCTGCAGTGAATTGGCCCTTGAACAGCCAGGTCCATGGAACTGACTGAGAATGACCTTGTTCCTGACATCTGGCTGAGACCTTGACATAGGTTAGTTTATGCCTTCCTTTAAAGTCCCCCAAACAGACACTACTAACCTTGTTTTACAGATTAAAAACTGAGTCTAAAAAGCGAAGAACCTTGCCTAGGATCATACACCTAAAAAATGGAGTGAGATTTCCTACACAGGTTTCCCTGACTCTGAAGCCCAAGAACTCCCCACTCGGTCAGCTTTAGAGAAGACAGACAGCTAAGTGACAATACATTCTTTAATGTGAAAATCAAAATTAAAATCTATAAAAAATACAAGCACTATTATTATCTATACTGAGGACATGCATTCTAAGACAATTTGTACCAAAAGCACCACAGACTAGCTTGCTGGTAAGAAGTCAGGTCCAAGTGGGTTCCCAGAACTCAGCTGTGAGCCTTCAAGACTTGTGGCCGTTGGAATGTTCTCTTATATTTGAGGGCCTCATATGCTTATTGGTTGGTGCACTGATCTTTTAAGACAATAAGATGACCTAAAGCATAGCTTCAAAGATTAAACAAGATCAACACAAAATGATCAGCACTATTATGTTCACTCTTTTTTAAAAAAATAAAACTCTTGAAATGTGTGAGAGATAAAGTTGTCTTTTGTTATGCTAATGAGGTGCCTTTTGGGCTCTCTTAAGGATGGGGGCTGGTTACCAGGAGAACAAACCACATGATTAGAGGGTTGAAACTTTCAGTCCCACCCCCTTGACCTGGAGGTGGAATCGATACCTAATGGCCAATAATTTAATAATCATTTAATTTAATTTAATTTAATTTAATTTAATTTAATAATCATGCCTACCCCAATAGTGAGTCCTCCACAAAACCCCAAAAGGACAGCGTTGTGAGAGCTCCCTTGGCCAGTGAACTCTTAGAGGTGCTGGTAGAGCACGACTAGAAAGGACTTGGAAGCCCCACACCCCTTCCCCACACCTTGCCCTGGTCATCTCTCCCATCTGGCTGTTCCTGAGTTCCATCCTTTTATAGTAAACTGGTGATCTAGTCATTAGAAACCTTCTCCAAGTTCTATGAGGCACTCTAGCAAATTAATTAAACCCTTGGACAGGTCATGGAAACCTCTGGCTTATAGCAAGTGGGTCAGAAGCACAAGTAGCAATCTCTGGACTGGCAACTAGCATCTGAAGTGTGTGTGTCGGCAGAGGGTGGAGGGCAGACCCACAGGACAGAATCCTTCATCTGTGGGACCTGATGGTATCTCCAGGCAGAGAGTGTCAGAACTGAACTGAATTTTTGGACACCCTGCTAGTATCTGAGAATGGGTTGTTGGTGGGGGAAGTCTACACACACACACACACACACATACACACACACAGAGGAATTGGGTGCAGGAACCCAAAAGAGTAACATTCTTAGATGAGAGTATAGCCATTTGGGAAAAGGGAAATATAAGCGGTGGCATGAAAAAGGCCCATGTTGGACAACTCCATCATACAAAACACAATGTTTGGGTTCATTGGATCCAAGACAATGCCAGCATTTGGACAAAGAGGAAACAAATTTATAATAAATAGAGACATCCAGGGATGCCTGGGTGGCTCAGTGGGTTAAAGCCTCTGCCTTCCGCTTGGCTCATGATCCCAGGGTCCTGGGATCGAGCCCAGCGTCGGGGTCAGCAGGGAGCCTGCTTCCCTTCCTCTTTCTCCACCTGCCTTTTTGCCTGCTTGTGATCTCTGTCTTTCAAATAAATAAGCAAAATCTTAAAAAAAAAAAAAAAAAAATAGAGACATCCAGTAGGTAATGAACTCTGGTGTTTGGATCTGGGTGAAGTTCACGGCAAAAATCACAGTGGAAAATATTTAAGTCTTTGTAAACATCCCATCTACAAATCACTGAAAGTTTGAATACAATCTCAACACCATTCATACCCAACTGGCTTTGACAAATAGAAGGTGCTCAGAACTGGTTGTGCAGTTGGCCCCTACACTCTGCATTTCCTACATGCATATAAAACATCCATTAAATAAATTAAATAATAGTTATATTGCAATAAGAACTCTGAGCTTTATCTTCCTGTGGACCATTGAACTATGTCCTTTTTAAATCCTCAGATAACTTTCATTTAAGAGAAAAAGAAAATCCAGAAATGTTAGGTATTATGAATTACTAAGGTTTGGTGATTAGAGACACATTTAACACATAAATGACCTATTGTCCTGGGACAAATTTAAGAATTTGGGGGTTTGCACAGAAGAGAAGATACCAGGTCAGAATTCTCTATTGACAAAGCATGTTCTTTCCAGCACTGCTTAGTATCTGGGCGTTGTGAACCAAGGATGCGCACACAGGCAGGAGCTCTTTAAGAGGGAAGGTGGCATTTGGGCAGCTAATAACATCTAACTGAAGACGGACAGCATACACAGCACAAGACAAGCGCTAACCCTTCCTTCTTGTTACGAAACACTGTGGACACCCAAGAACAGAGTCTACAACTACACATGTCACACACTAATTTTGACAACTGAAGTATGTAACTTTGGACGAGCTATGCACCTTCTCTGTGTTCCGTCCCATCATCTATAAAATGAGGGAAATAACAGAATCCGATACTCAGAGTTTTGTTGTGAGGGAGAAATGAATATATGTGGAATTTAACACAATACCAGGCATATCAACAAACTTAATAACTACTAGCTATGACTAT
Organism: Mustela lutreola; assembly: GCF_030435805.1. Lineage (NCBI taxonomy): Eukaryota > Metazoa > Chordata > Mammalia > Carnivora > Mustelidae > Mustela > Mustela lutreola. Next base: position 5,099,253 of record NC_081292.1, on the reverse strand, counting down.
TATTATAGTATTTTCCACAGATTGACTTGCAAAGGCGTGTTGAATCATAGCCAATAGAAATATTTGTAATTCCATAGGGAAATATGCCTTCTTTGATTAAAGCTTTTTATTGTAATTTTTATCAACACTATCATTAATGGGATCATTATTGCTGTTAGAGTAGGTCATTAGTCATATTGATAGAGGTAAGAAGTTTAACTGTGCTGACACCAGACACATAAAGGCATAATACTATTGAGCTACAAATTTTCTTGTTTTATTGGTTCCTAGAAAATTAAGGGTAAGCGATATAAGTATCAGATACTACACTAGGTAGTTTATATAAACCACTGAATCACAGCAACCTTCTGCTTTGAGTACAAGAACTGTAGTTTACACATAAAATTGAGGTAGAGGCTAAAATTTTGCTTAAGATTACAGGATCAGTATTTGATAGATTGAGGCTGTGAACGCAGGTTTCACTAACAGTCCTGGTTCTTTGCATTACCCTACTCTATTTTTTGAATGGATACATTGTAGGGAATGGACTTCAGTTTCTAGGTTTTGTAAATTAATCAGCACTGTGTTGTAACAAGATGTGCAGAGGATCCAATATCAGGAGACTTGTCTTAAGCCCTGAGCCCTTGCACTTGCACGAATGAACCTGGGCAAGGCTTTTGTCCTTTTTGGGACTCAGTTTCCTTATACATAAAATGGGTGCCCATAATCTCTACTCACAGAGGGTTGTCTCTCATTTTCTTACATAGGTCTGACAACCATCTGTGAGTAAACCCTCAGTTTAGGAATCACACTGAGGGTTCCTGGAGTGGAGGTGGGGGGGTGGTTTAGAGTCACTGGGTTGGGGACATTAAGGAGGGCACTTGATGGAATAGAGCACGGCGTGTTGTATGCAACTGATGAATCACAGGATTATACCCCTGAAACTAAAAATATAGTGTATGTTAACTGAATTGGATTTAAATAAAAAGAAAAAAAAAAGCAAATGAACATGGGAGTGCTTTATGTATTGTAAAGACACTGGGGAATGCATTTGATAAATCACATCGTGTCAGTAAATTTATGATCTTCTCAGTTATCTTATATATACAGGCAGCATCACATCCTGGGTCCCCTACACCTTTGTCACTCTTTTTTAATGCAATCCTCACTTCCTCTTTTCTACTCCTAGTCTGAACCATCCTTCATTACATCAGCAAACCATGTGAGCTCTGTTTAAAAATGTGAGGTTTATGCCCTTCCATGGTCACGGCTAACCATCTAGCCCAACCACCATCACCTACAGCTGGAAAACTCACAACCTTGATGACACACTGCCCGTTTTCACTTCTGCCCCTCGAGAGCCCATTTCTCCTAGATCTTAGATCATGCCACTTGCCTCCTTAAAAAGTCTCCATTATGCTAACAGTGAAATTCAAACCCCTTGCTGTGGCCCTAAATGGCCCCACGAGACCCAGATCGTACCCATCATTCTGTCTCGGGTCCCATTCCCCCGCCTTCCAAGCACATGGGATGTATTTCTTTCCTTCTATCACTCACAGCCTACCTGAGCCTTAACGGCTCTCACTTTACCAGGAGCTCTCCGCCCCCAGCTCCCCATATGCTTCCTTCATACCATGTGGCTCTCAGCTCAAAACATTCCTTTCCGTAAGAATCCCCTGTCTCCCCGATCTAAATAAGCAGTCCATTCCGATTTCATGCATGCCCATGCTACCCATTATCTGATGACATTTATTGTTTACTGAGATATTCCCTTTATCAGTTCATCTGCTTAGTGTCTACTGCCCTGACGAGATTTCAACTCCATGAAGGAGGAGCCTTGTCAGTCTTGCTCACCACTAGCACCCAGACCAGTGCACAGGATCCGGTTCATAGACACTGGATGGATTTTAACAAGCACTGGGTGTTGTATGTAAGTGATGAACCACTGAATTCTACTCCTGAAACCAATATGGCACTGTATGTTAATCAACCAGAATTTAAATAAATATTTAAAAGATAATAATAAAGAGCAAATTCCTCTTATGCTGCTGCAGTCACTGCCTTGGAATCTTCTGTCTCCTCAAATGTCCCCTCCATTTTCCTTGACCGTCCAGGTCATACCCCTGCCTTGCTTTTCCCAGGTAAGATGCTATTTTCTGTGTGAGAGCTGCTCCCACAGCTTTCCTTGACTTGAGCACTAATCTAGTCTCTTAAATCGGTGATGGTGTCTCACCCATAGTGTATTTCTTTGAGAGCAAAGGGAAGAGTGAAGTAATATTTCCTAACATGGGCCGTGAGTCGGCCATGTTATATGCACCTCACCTGCTCTGAATTCTACTTCAGGACTCCAAGGGTCACTTCTCCCACTTAACAGATGAAAATATTCACGTTCAGTGGGATTAAATAAAGACCTTATGGTTGCACACCTTGAGACCTCGATCCAGGCTTGACGCCAAAGCAGGTGTTTCCTGCTGTGATCGCTCCTTCTCCCCACAGTGTCTACCCCAGAACAAGGCTGAACTTAACTGAGGGGATGAAGCGGGACTGGATGGGATGAAATGGGGAGGAAAAGAAGGTTTCTGAAGACCTCTCTGCTTCTCAGCTTGACCTCTCTGCTTCTCAGCTTGACCTGGGAGTCCTGTGTCCCCTCCTTGTCTACCGTCTGACCCCTGCTGTGCTCACAGACCCTCACAAAGGGAAGGAAGGAAACCAGCTGTGGGATAGAGCCCCCATTTCGATCATAAGGAAGGTTCCATTTATCCCTGAGCTGTGAAGCTCACTGTTCTAGGCATTGGTTTTAATGGTCACAACGAATGGATTAGGACCGCTACTGAAAACTAGGTTTACTTGAAGATAGACTCACCTCAGATTTCTAAAGCCGTCATCTCAGGTTGCAAATATGCCGCACGTGGTTGAAAAGAAAAATACAGCCCCCACTCCCAGTGATCTATACAAGAAGACTTGAAAACCTACCGAATTAGAATGACATTGTTCTCTCCGGCATTCAGCCAGTTTCTCACAATATTCAAGGTAATCATTTCATTTCAATAGCTCAGAGAAAATATGTTTTTCTTAGTTTAAAAAAAATATTTGAAATAATTCTGGGACCAGCCAGATTCAATAAGCCAGGACAGAGAGTGGGGATAGGGTTCAGGACAAGCGCGTTCTGTTCTCCACCCGCACCATCTGCTGACAGCTCCTGAGTACGTCATTCACCTTCCCTGAGACTCCCACTCCCTACATGCAGAATTGGGCACCTGTGACATACGCCAGAGCGGAGAATCATTACGGGGGTTAAAAATGGAAAAACACAACCCAAAGACCCAGGCACCCTCACAGAAAAACTAGTCAAGCACGTGTCTGAATCTCAATTTCATTGGTAAAATGAGAAATAAGAAAGTGAGAAAACAGGTAAAATGAGGAAAACAGGGCCTCCATCACAGGACTGGTTGGGGGAACTCAATGAGTTGATGCACGTGAAATCACCAAGAACTTGGCTGATGAGGTGCCGAGATGCTCAGCTGTGTGGCTGGTAACTGGGTGAAAACTCGGGGGTCAGCAAACGACAGCCTATGCACCAGCTGCCGGCTTTTGTCAGTAGTGTTTAATTGGTATTGAGGTATATCCTTCTGTTTAGGTAATGTCCCTTGCAATGACAGCATTTGAGGGTTGTTTTAGAGACCAGGGGGCCCTTAAAATTAAAAAAATATATATATATATATTTACTATCTGGCCCTTTCCAGAAAAAATCTGCCGACCATGGACTGAGCAATGTCCCTCCAGGCCTGACTTAGGAGAGAAATCTACCTCTCTTCTTTCTTTCTTCCTGCCTTTACAACCCTCTCTTCTACCAACAACCCACGGAGGGTTTTCCTCTTTCTTTGCCTTCCTCCTCTCTCCCTCTGCCTGCTCCTCTTTCCTTCTTTTCTCCACAGTGAGATAAAGCCCGGATAAATACACTGAGCCTTTGTGAAAATAGGAAGATGTTCCCCTGGGGCTCCTGGAGGTTCAGTCAGTTAAGTGTCTGATTTCAGCTCAGGTCATGATCCCACAGTCCCGGGATTGAGCCCCAGATCAGGCTCCCTGAGTAGGAAGCTTGTTTCTCCCTCTGCCCCTGCCCCCACTCACGATTGCACACTTGTGTGCTCTCTCTCTCTGAAATGAATTTAAAAATACCTTAAAAAAAAAAAAAGAAAAGAAAAGAAAAGAAAGAGGGGCACCTGGGTGGCTCAGTGGGTTAAGCCTCTGCCTTCGGCTCAGGTCATAATCCCACGGTCCTGGGATCGAGCCTCGCATCGGGCTCTCTGCTCAGCAGGGAGCCTGCTTCGTCCTCTCCCTCTGCCTGCCTCTCTGCCTACTTGTGATCTCTGTCTGTCAAATAAATAAATAAACTCTTTAAAAAAAAAAAGAAAAGAAAAGAAAAGAAAGAAAGAAAGGTGTGCCCCTCCTTCCTGCCAGATGTAACTGGAACTGGTGCCAGGACCCATGGCTTGACCTCTATAGCTGGGACAGGATGGAACCCTACAGTTGCCCACGTTCTGGGAACCCTTAAGCAGGAGACAACCAGGACATGGTTCTGAGTGGCCGGACATTTCCCGGACACTACTGAGGCTTTTCACTTGGTTCCACACTCTCCCTACTCTTAAAAAAATTCTTTTGTTCAAAAAGAGAGAGAGAGAGAGAGAGAGAGAGAGAAACAAAACAAAAGACTCTTAACTACGGAGAACTGGTGGTTGTCAGAGGGGAGTGGGTGGGAGGGTGGTGAAACAGGTGGTGGGGATTAAGAGGACACTTACCTTGATGAGCACTGGGTCACGTAGAGAATTGTTGCATCATTATATTGTACATGACATCAATATAACACTGTAGGTTAATTATAGGAAAAATTAAAATAAACTGAGTTTTCCGTAAAAAAAAAAAAGACATTTTGTTCATTTAATTATTTTATAGTAGATTATGAACTTCTTTTTTTTAAAGATTTTTTGTTTGTTTATTTGACAGAGAGAGAGATCACAAGTAGGCAGAGAGGCAGGCAGAGAGAGGGAAGGAAGCAGGCTACCTGCTGAGCAGAGAGCCCGAAGCGGGGCTCAATACCAGGACCCTGAGACCTGAGCTGGAGGCAGGAGCTTTAGCCCACTGAGCCACCCAAGCACCACAGATTATAAACTTCTTAAGAATAAGGGCTATCATATTTGTTCTCAGGATCATGTATGTACAGTTGACCCATGAACAACATCAGCATGAGGAGTGTCTCTCATGACCCCTACACAGTCACAAATCTGTGTATAACTTCTGGCTCCCTAAAAACCTGACTATGCACAGCCTGCTGTTGAAACAAAGTAACAATAGCACAATCTACTAGCAAATATTTTGTACATTATCTGTACTACGTACTGTAGTCTTACAATAAAGTCAGCTAGAGCAAAGAAAATGATCTTAAGAAAATCATAAAGAAGAGATAATCCATCTATAACACTCTGCTGTCATTACTGGAAAAATCCACATATAAGTGAGCCTGTGTGGTTCACATTCATATTGTTCAAGAATCCGCTGTAAATCACAATGCCTGGCATTTAGGTTCATTTAATGTTTGTTGAGCTGAACAGTTTTCTTCAGAATTACAGGTTTCTTGTTAGTGTCACGTGATGTTATTCTGATGAATTCTATAGTGTGACTCAGTCTTATTATTTGTGTGTTTGAGAGAACATATAGAAAGCAGGAAATGACACTTTTGGTCCATATTATGCTTACAGGGATGAATAAAGGAGGAACAACTAATGACATGCCTTATATAATCTGGATGGTTTGAGGGGGTTCTCCCCTTAAATGAGGAAACATCAAACACCCTTCCCTCCTGCCCTCTGCTCTGCAACAGACTTCAGTAAGGAAGATGTCTGGGTACAGCCAGGCTTAAACTAACCTGCACTCGATACTCAAGTGTGACCAAATCCACCTGCAAGACGTAGGACACATTTCCATGATCTGCTCATCAGTTCAAGATGGGTCCAATTAAAGCTTCATTTGCAGGAAACTAATCATAGTTTCCTGAAAATTGGAGGAAATGCATTTCTAATCAAATACATAATCCCCCTTCCCTTCTGAGTCAGGATTCCTGATGTTACATGACATTTAGCAGTCAGCATCATCCTCAGAATCCTTCCTTTTGAGAAGAGTTCCTTACATTATGAACACAATTCTAACTGGCTTCAATAGAACATGTCTTCTGCCAAGCTTCTCCCAATCTTACATCATAACATTTGCAAACTTTGACGCCAATTCAACCATTCTGCCACCCAACTATTGTCTTCTCTGAATGTGAGTAACGATGGCTTCCATTTACAATACTGAGTTGACAGATAATTTCCAAAGGGCCTTACTTACTGTAATTCATTTCATCCTCAAACAGGCCACAAAAGGATTACATGGACTTGTCATATTTTATAATTCAAAATAGCAGTACCAACAACAACAAAACAGAAGGATAAAATGAGTCAGTAAATTGTTCAGACTTGCATAGTAAGGAAGTAGTGAAGCACATGTTTGTAAGTGGGTCCATTTAATTCCTTACTTTGTTCTCATAAGTCCTTAGCTCTATTGATTTTCAGGCCAGTCAAGGGTGGAACAACGGAGCAGGACACTGCACAGTCATCACGTTACATCACATCACTGCAAAACGCTACTGCTTTAGCCTGGATGTTCTGGCAATGGCAGAAACGGGAGAGGGTTGGTCAGATGACCTTTTCCTCCTTGTCTTTCCCAATCTGAGAGATCTTTTAGGGAAGGGGCTGGCAAACGAAGTTGATCACATTTATGCATGGTTGAAGGGAAAATATCAAAAGGAAATATTTTGGGCTACATGAAAATTATTTGAAATTCAAATTTCACTATAAACAAAGTCATATCAGAACATAGCAACACTCATTTATTTTTGTCTTGCCTATGACCACTTTTGCATTTCAACAGCAGGACTGAATAGTCAGAACACAGATCAGATGGATAACAAAGTTTAGAAGAGGTGCTATCTGTTCTTTTAGTTTATTTGGGGGTACATTTATTTTGGGGTATAGTCTCATTGTCATCTCCTGTGTGAAGGCTTGCTTTGTTTCTCTTGAACATGAAAAGTGCCAGTAATGTCTGCCCAGTGGTATACAATTTCAATTCCACTGTCGGGACTGAAAGGCTTTAATTCCAGTGGGTCTAACCATGACTGATGCTTTGAAACCCTCTATAATAGTCCTGTCCAACAGAATTTCTTGTGTTGATGGGACAATTACCTCTCTGTGCTGTCAAATATGGCATATGTGACCATATGTGGCTACTAAGCCACTAAAATGTGGCTAGTGCAACTGAAGAATTCAATTTTGGAATTTGGGTTAATTCAAACTTAGATCTCAGCTCCCACATCGGATAGTGAAGCTCTAGATATTCCCTGCTGAGTCATCACGTGGCCTTAACCTGACTCAATTCCCGGCTGGCATTCTATCTTTGGGACTCTCCTGCTATTTGTCAGTGCTCTGTTTCACTGAGAATAGTTTCCCAATCATGTAGATACCATATTTTAGTGCAATCACTTGGGGCCACAAAAAATAAGCCTAATTTCCCTGAAACTGTCAATCCTTCATGTCTGAAGTGAGAGTGTGTACCGACCCATTAAAATATGTTGAGAAGCTTGTTGCATCCTCCAAGTTTAGGCTGGAAGCAAAGGTGGTGCACCACCTGCTGGGTATTCACTGCCCAGCATGGAAACTCCCTTATATTTAAGGGTTTGGGTTCTAGTGGGTAGCAGGGATCCAATCAGGGATGCCCACATCTTCCTTTTCCCTGTCTGGAGGAAGCTAAGGGTCAGGTAGATGGCTAAGCTTCATCAGTAAATGGCTTTCACCCTTCATGTTTAATTTGGGGGAAAAAAAAATTAGACAAATGGAACAGAGATGGGAGATCACTCACAGCAGAAAGGCAAAGTCCAGTGACTGATATTCGAATCAGAGAGTTTGACCCTATCCCTTGCTTATGTTCTCAGTTTCTTCCATTCTTAATATTTTGATCCATTGTACCAACTCTGGTCTCTAGCTTTGTCATTGCTTCTTTAAGATATACTTTCAGAAAAAATATACAGTGGAAAAAAGACAGTCTCTTCAATAAATGGTGCTGGGAAAATTGGACAGCTATGTATGTAAGAATGAAACTCGACCATTCTCTTACACCATACACAAAGATAAACTTGAAATGAATAAAAGACCTCAATGTGAGGCAGGGATCTATCAAAATCCTAGAGGAGAACATAGGCAGTAACCTCTTTATCATTGGTCACAGCAACTTCTTTTAAGATATGTCTCCAAAGGCAAAGGAAACAAAATTGAAAATGAGCTTTTGGGACTTCATCAAGATCAAAGGCTTCTGCACTACAAAGGAAACAGTCACCAAAACAGAGGCAACTCACAGAATGGGAGAAGATATTTGCAAATGACACTATAGACAAAGGGCTGATATCCAAGATCTAAAGAACTCCTCAACACTCAAAAAACAGATAATCATGTCAAAAAATGGGCAGAATACATGAACAGACACTTCTCCAATGAAGACATACAAATGGCTAACAGACATATGAAAAATGTTCATCATCATTAGCTATCAAGGAGATTCAAATCTAAACCACATTGAGATACCACCTTACACCAGTTAGAATGGCCAAAATTAACAAGACAGTAAACAAGTGTTGGAGAGGATGTGGAGAAAGGGAAACCCTCTTACACTGTTGGTGGGAATGCAAGTTGGTGCAGCCATTATGGAAAACAGTGTGGAAATTCCTTAAGAAATTAAATATAGAGCTACCCTATGCCCTGCAGTTGCACTACTGGATATTTACCCCAAAGATACAGATGTACTTAAAAGAAGGTTCATCTGTACCCCAATGTTCATACCAACAATGGCCCCAGTCACCAAACTGTGGAAAGAACCAAGATGCCCTTCAATGGATGAATGGATATAGAAGATATAGGTCCATATACACCATGGAATATTATGCCTCCATCAGAAAGGATGAATACCTAACTTTTGTATCAGCATGGATGGGACTGAAGGAGATTATTTGAGTGAAATAAGTCAAGCAGAGAGAGTCAATTATCATATGGTTTCTTTTACTTGAGTAGCATAAGGAATAACATGGAGGACATGGAGAGATGGAGAGAAATGAGTTGGGGGAAATGGGAGGAGGAGATGAACCAAGACAGACTGTGACTCTGAGAAAAAAACTGAGGGTTTTGAAGGGAAGAAGTGTGGGGGGTTGGGTGAGCCTGGTGGCGGGTCATTAAAGAGGGCACGTATTGCATGGAGTACTGGGTGTGGTAAATAAACAATGAATTTTGGAACACTGAAAAAAAAATAAAATAACATTACAAAATAGTAAAACATAAATAAAAATAAAAATTACAAAAACATGTCCTCAAAAAAAAAAAAAAAAAGATATACTTCCATAAAGTTCTTGTCTGTTTCTGTCAGCTAATTGGATTTTTGTGATTTACAACCAAAAAGCTAAAGTGGGGTGACTATAGAAATTACTTCTGTGGAATTATAACTGGTTTTGAGGTTATTAGTTAAGTTTCCAAGTATCAAGAGGAATTTTGCAGGATGTGGCTGGTTTGGGTTGACTTTGCTCACATATAATGCAAAAGTAGTCAGGATTGACTCTAAAATGGCAAACCATGTCTGCAACCCTCAAATGAACAAGCAAGGACAGACATAGTCTGGACCCTTAGGGGCCACAAGGAAGAACCAGGTCTGTGATGGTCACAATCATAGCCTGATGATCTAATGTAAGTGGGAAATAGAAGTGGAGGGAAGAGAAGACAGGAGCACAATAAGCCCCAGCAGTGTGAGTTACATAAAATTCCATTTCCGCTTTTCTGCCCTGGCTTTTAGAAAATTCAGAATTAAGTTTAAAGCTTTGAAAGACAGAAACTATATAAAAGTACATAACCAGCAGACTTGGCTTATTTATTCCCAGTCTCTTGATATTGCTTTAGATTTTATATTCTTGTTGTAAGGATCTGGTATATATTTTTGAGTTTAGGTTATATCTAATACCGTTTTGGATGTGGATAAGGTACAAATACAAAATAAATTATTCATCCTTATTCAGAGGAACAAAGCTTTCCTGGGCAAAGACAATGGCTAGGTGTGGGGATCAATGATGTGGCTCCTTCTGTGAGAAACACATGCTGCCCCTGGGAACAGATCTGTGTAAACAGCTCACCAGCAGAAACTTGGGGAGTTAAGTCCGGTGGTCCAAGCTACTGAGAGAGGAAGTATAGAACAGCAAAAAGAATGGCAGTGAGGGAAATTCAGGGCCTGGTCTAGAGAAATGGACTTGCACTGGGGGAGTCAGGAGCCTGGATACCCTGGAGGATGGTCAAGTTTTTGACAAAGAGTGCTATGAGAACTCCTGTGGAAACCAAATGAGAAAGTACACCAGGATTAGAAAATGTACCAAATGGTTTCAGTAAAAGGAAACACATTAGTTTGGGAAGATAAAGAAGGGCTTCCTAGAGCAGGTATCCTAGACAATGGCTGACTTTGATGAGAACAAAGGAAGAGATTCAGAAAATATGCTGGGTTTCTGTGTGTGCATGTCGGCCCTGGGCCATGGCCTTGTACCGCGGGCTCTCAGGTTACTGGAAAGAAAGAGGAGCTGGAAGTATGTAGAGAATATTTCTCTATCCCAAGGCTGCTGTTTAGGCAAGAGAAGACTCTGGTACTTAGAATCTCAGACTAAGTCAATAGGTATTAAAAACCCCATAAGGAATTTCCCAAAATAAGTCTACCTCTTAACTGAGAAGACTGGTTCCTCCAGCTGGAGTCCATATTGCTTGGATTCTGGAGTCCGACAGACCACAGTGTGTTGTGTGAACTTGGGCAAGTCACTGAATCTCTTTCAAGCATTGGTTTTATCAGCTGTATACACTTAATTTTTGGAAATTTACTGTAGATGTTAAATGAGAAAATGAATGAGCTTAAAACCCCTGGCATGTCAAAGGATCTCAGTAAGTGATACAGCCACCCCACATCCCTAATGCCTCTGTCCTTCCAGGCACAATTCTGCTGTTTGTGTTTCTGCTGCTTAGAAAACACCAGCTCCATTAATCCAAATCCCATCCACTGAGACCCAACTCATATGTCTCCAGTTCCACATGTCCTTCCCGCACTTGCTCATCAGAGTGAGTGTCTGTAACTACCATCTTGTCATTTGAGGGACTCGGCTACATTTTACTACAGCACTGCTTTTTACCAAGCATCACAGAGATTTGTGGCCACAACTTCTCCCCTACTGAACTATGATCTCCAGGAAGTCAGGGTCCGGGACTACATTCATTCACATTTAGCTGAAGGTCATTGCAATAAACATTTACCCAGAGTCTGCTATCTTCCAGGACCCTTAGTAGACTCTGGGAATATGAAGATAAGTAAGTCACAAGTTAGCTTGCATTCTCCAGGGGCCAGCAATCATGACAAAAACAACAGTCATGGGGGGCATTAGTTTTCTAAGACGGAGCCTCATCATGTCAATGTGTTTTCAGAGAATATGACCCTGAACAGAGAGCCATGAGAAAATGATGCCTAGAATTGGAGGTAGGCTAAGAAATTAGCATTTGAGGGATGCCTGGCTGGCTCAGTGGGTTAAGCCTCTGCCTTCAGCTCAGGTCATAATCTCAGGGTTCTGGGATCAAGTCCCGCATCGGGCTCTCTGCTTGCCAGGGAGCCTGCTTCCTCCTCTATCTCTCTCTTCTTGCTTCTCTGCCTACTTGTGATCTCTCTCTGTCAAATAAATAATAAAAAAATCTTTAAAAAAAAAAGAAATCAGCATTTGAGAATCTTTAAAAAGGGGGATTGGGGAGAAAAGTATGTGATACTAGCCATCAGCAGAGAAAAGATGCCAGGAATTACAACCATTCTGCAGTAACTGATGTTGGCTAGGAATCGCACTCACTAATGGTAATTGAATGGAAAAACTAACCTTCCATCAGTGAAAAGTATGCTCTCAAACTTTCATTATGTTATTTCCCTCAAGAGCATTTGTGGTATGTTTGCTATGTTCCAGGTACTGGGTACTCTAGAGTTATAAAATCAATCACGCAATACTTTCCTACAAAGAGCTCCATCATAAGTGCTATGATGGCAAGAAGCTCAAGACACTACAGAGAAAGGAGAAAAAGTGTTGCTTTATGGGAGCCCCAATGAGGGACAGGTCAATTTTATTTGGACACTTACTTATGCCCTTGATCCTTCCTTGATTCTTAGCCTTCCACCCTGTAATGGCAACATCAAGAACCATGGCAGACATGGGTTTTGAATTATCAGTCAATAACATCTCAACAGTGCTTTAGAATTGGAGTCAGCACACTATTACCTGCCATTTGTTTTCATAAATTAAGTTTTATTGGAACACAACCATCTATATTCATTTGCATATTGTCCACTGTTGCTTGTGTGCCAAGCAGCAAAGTTGAGTAGTTGTGATGGGGCTGAGTGGCCCTCAAGCCTAAGTTATTACTATATGGCCTTAAAAAAAAAAAAATTTCCAACCCCTTCTTTAGAATCACATTGGTGTCAGTCCTTGGGTTTACATTGCTTAACACCCATACTTATTTCGGACATAGCTATGACAAGGAGTAGAAGAAAAAATGAAAGAGGAAAGAAATTTCACATTCTCTATGTGTCTACCATCTGCCAGGCTCTGTGCTAGACTCCAACTTCTACATCAAACCTCACAGCCATCTATAAGGAAGTTATTGTCCTCCATTAACATATTACAAAATTGAGGCTCAGAGAGACCATCACTTTCATATTCTTATTCAGTTAATAACAAATTGATACTTTATCTCCAGAGGCTTTCTAACTCCTAAGCACTATTTGTTCTGAGACAACTCTGTTTCTTAAGGAGCAGAATTTCAAAATCAATCAGTCAGTCGAAGTAACAACACTGTTGACATTGGTAACTCCATGGGTGAACTGTGTTAGGTGTATGATTTTAGGAACCTAAAAGGTGATGCTCTCATTTCTCAGAAACAACTTAAAGATGACAAACACCAAACTGGAAGAGACCAGAAATCACCTTCATCACTTTTAAAGCATTATCAGAGGCGGTGGCTTAGGGCTACAGCTAAGAGGACATGTTAATAGTGCCCCCAGGAACTAAGTTTACCTGTGCTCTCTCCAGAGCTCTGGAGATCCCTACACCTCCCCGTGGGTTCTGTTACTGAACAACTCACTGTGCAGAGCTTGGGAGAACATGTGCTCCTGCAAGGAGGGAGCTTCGTGGAGGAGAATGGATGTGGCTGAACACATCTACTGGAGCTCAACTATCCAGAAAGTCACTCCTCCCAGAGGCAACAGAGGATGAACAGGGGTTTGATTCTAAGCTCTTTCTACAACAAAATGCAAAACACAGAGAGAGGAGGTCTCAGCCAGCAGCTGTGTATTATGAACTCTGTTCTGCCCAGAATCTTGGACATGGGATTCTTCTCTCCTGAGTCTCATACTCAGGCAGGTGGGCAGCCCTAGGAATCTGTGACTCTCGCAGAAGCAGCCTCACCTTCAACCCGGTTATCAGACCTGTGTCCTGCCATGCAATTCTGATTAGCATTAGGAAGCCAGGCAGTCCTAACCTACTGGGATCCTGCCTTCACTTCCTCCAGGATTTGGACTCTCTTCTCTGTTCTCCCACTTTTTGGCAGGGGTTCTATCTGAAACGAACGGATACTCCTTGAACCATAGCATCACTAATTTCTTGACCATGAATATGAGCACAGAAGTTACCCAGAGATGGCTGCCGTTCTCACCCACCCAAGAAGACAAGAATACACTTACCATTTTCACATCATTTTGTTGGATTTACCCAGGGCAGAGCATACCGAAATAAACACCAAAACAACACGAGCTAAAATCATAGAGACTCCCCAGTGTGCCCTCTGAAAGTCTGCATGAGGGGTGCTGTTCTTTGTCCCTCCAGAGAGCCCATGTGCCAGAAAAGTCAAGTTTCTCCTCCTTGACACGACATCACACCATGCCTGTAGAACAGATCACAGCATTTTATTACAAGGCTAAGGACTGAGTGATATGCTCCAGAGCAGACAGAGGTTCCCCTTCAGGGGCAGATGTCTTTCATGTGTGAAGTTCCTAAGGCTTTTGCAGCCCCTTTGGCAGTTCCCGTTCATTTCCACTGTCAGGCCAGCAGAGAGATGAATGAAGGGCCCCTCAGCGTCGAAGGTTACACTCTGTGAGCTGCTCTGATGAGAGAAGAAAACCACAGATCATCCCTGAAAGTGGAGCATGTGTCATTAGGAGCTCATAGGCCACTAGGCATGGGAAGACACGGCGAGCACGACTACAGCTTGGCGGGTTTTCTATAAAACAGGCGTGTCCAACCCACATGGGGGAATTATTCCACTGGGGTGGCTTCAGGTGCAGCTGACATTTTCAGCTGGATTTTAGAGGATTGACTCTTTCTTTTTTTTTTTTTTTTCTGTTTAAGGTTTTATTCATTTATTTGAGAGCACACATGCACGTTGTGGGAGAGGCACACAGGGAGAAGAGAATATTAAGCTGATACCACTCTGAGCGCAGAGCCGGACTCGGGGCTTGATCCCATGACCCTGAGATCTGAGCCGAAACCAAGAATGGACACTTAACTCGGTGCTCCGGGCTTAACTCCTTCTTCAAGGAGAAACGGAAAGAATCCAGAATTATTAAGGTAGTCCACAAAAGCAAGCATGAAGGAGTAAATGGCAGAAGGAACAGTCCAGACTGGGACCAGACCATATAGGTTTGGAAAACACTAGTATTCATCTTTTTGTGCAGAGCACTCAGCCCAGGGCTTGGCCCCCTGAGCTCTGTACAAGTGTTTGTAAAATGAAACAATGACATGGGCAAAAGAATGCAGCATTGTGCCTCAGAGAAGCGACTCTTGCTCTGGATGCAAAGAGGTATCTGAGAGCCGACAAGACCATAAATGACTCACTCTTTGAGTGGGAAAATAAGAAGGGGATAGGACAGGAGAACAAGGGGGAAGCTTTGAGAAATGCAGCAGTCTATCTCGTATGCCAAGGAGAAGAAAAAATTGGAGGAAGGGTGCTCTCAAAATAGGAGGAAGTTAAGGGGCAATTAGAGGAGGAAAAAATAGCATAAACTTGCTGTTGACATTTAGCTATTTTGAGAATTATAAAGCTAATTTATGGTGATTGCTTCCAAAAGGATATGGAGGTCTTGATTGTTTCAACAACTGATCTACAAACATAATGAACATCAGCTATGGGCAAGATACATGGCTGGGTCAGCTACAACGATGAGAAAGAAAACAGAATGTGTTGAGAGCCTTCTGTGCACCAAGTGCTTTATCGCATTTAATCCTCAGAAAATCTTGCAAGGGATGTAACTGTCAGCACTCTATGGAGATATGAAAATGTGCAAGAGGATACGATTGCCACAAAATAAAGGGCTACGGAGGCTGATTCCATAGACCCAATGGCTGTTGCTGTGGGTTGGGTGACCCTCAGACGAGGGCCTGTGGTGTGGGCAGAGGGAGAGGCTGCCACATGCCACACGACGGCTCACATGGCAGCAGGTGCCAGCACATGCGGGGTCTGTGAATTGGGCCATAAGAGATCTGGTCTTAATCTGCAGGCAAAGGGAATTCCTTAGAGGGTTTAAACCCAGGAGTGTGGTGGTACTTCTTAAACATTCCAGGTGATCAATCTAGTAGTGGTGTGCTGGGTGTAGTGAGATGGGGTAAGACAAGAGGGAGAAAAAGCAATGAGAAAGCAGTAATAGTGATCCAGGCAAGAAACAATGGGGGACCAAGAAAGAGCAGGGATCAGGACTCCAGTCAGGGGAGAAGCCACAGAACTGCCAGGAACCAGGGTGCTGGAGGAAGGCAGAAGATCATTGGTTGGCTTTGACTTTGGGCTTCAGTTTCTGGATGGGTGACTGTCAACTACACACACAAGACAATGCAGAGCCAAGCCCAACACCCAACTGGACTCACCAGTGAAACACACCAACCACTTTTAGATTCAGACAGTTTACAACTTGAATAGTGAAGGGAACATCAGCCAAAGGCACCAGCCCCCTGTGGTCCTTGCTTCATACACCAGAAAGGACAACATTACAACAAAAGAGGGTAGATTAGTGCAACATGAGCTGGTGGAACCTGGGACCATGCTGGATAGTGTCCCCAAAATGCATGTTTGTCCAGAACTTGAGAATGTGAGCTTATTTGGAAATAGTCTTTGCTGATGTAATTAGTTAACCATCTCAAGAAGATATCTTCATGGATTTGATGTGAGCCCGAATTTCGATGGCCAGTATCCCTACCAGAGAGGACAGGACAGAGACAGAGGAGGAAAGGCCATGGGGGAGCAGAGGCAGATACTAGACCAATCAGCCACAAGCCAAGGGACACCAGGCAAGGGTCACCAGGAGCTGGAAGAAGCGTGGAAGGATCCTCCTTAAGGGCCTTTGAAAGGGGTGAGGCCATGCCAACATCTTCATTTCAAACTTCTGCCCTCAAAAGCCATGAATCACATCCTGTTGTCTCAAACCTCCATGTTTCAGCAATTTGTTGCAGAGCCCAATTAAATAATGCACCCCATTTCTAAGAAGCTACTTCCAGGCAGCTGAGCACTTTTACATCTGAAACTCTATTTTGAGAACATAAGGCAAAAAGCCCCATGCTCCAGGAGAACCCAGGAGGTAATAAGAATTGTCTCATGACAGCTTCCCAAGGCTGAGTAGAAGATGGCTTGGTAGGAGCCCCTTCCAAGTCCCTCAAACCCTTCTGTCCCCAGAGAACTTCAAGGTGTTTTCCCAAGACTCAGATTAGCTGCAGGTCAAGCCCTCACCTTCATTGTCCTATGTGTCTGTATGCAAGGCTGCCAGGGGGTCATGGCAGGACCATTGCCCTGGAGTGCCATTCTCTGGCACTGGGGTCACTCACCGGAGAAGCGTGGCCTGGCATTCAGTAACAGACAAGAGCCGCCCTCTCTTCTGAGAGAGTCTGGATGGAAAATTCTCAGACCTAAGCTCATAGTCGCGTTCTCTGATGCTGAGAAGATGAGACAAAGCAAAAGCAGTGAGAAAGCAGCAGGTCTGGGTCTCCTTGGCTGGCCGGTCCTGACTCATGCACGGGGGTGATGTGTGAATTCACTTCTAACACCTCTATCACCTGCTGCCCTATCCCAGTCTGCCGCTTTTGCTGGATTCACCACGACCCGGCACTGGGGCCTGACACAATCCCCTTACAACACCCCTGCTGACTCAGACCCTTTCAGGAACTGCAGTGTGCCCCTCCCCCATTGTGTGGGTCTCCAGTATTTCTGCTCTTCATGGACCGGTGACGGTTTTTCTTAAGAGTCAGATTCTTCTAGAGCCTTCATGACCCTTGGTGTCTTCCAATTTTATGACTTCATAGTGGACTCTTTCCTCAATTCCCTTACTGCTTCGGTTACCCATGGAATGAAATTTCACAGCAGGGATAATTTCTAAACTATGCTGATAGTTTCTGCCTTTGGATTATATTTTAACATGTCGGGTTGCCTTTACCAGCATGAACCTCAATGAGAGGGTCCTATAATCTATGCCCATTCTAAGCCCATCGGCTTAACCTATCCTGGCTCTCTGAACATTCCTATGTGCATATTCCATGAGGTTTGCCATATAATAGGGAAGTTAATCATATGAACCTTAAGGCAAGACGACCCTAGGTCCAGTTCCTGTGTCTGCTGTTTACTATCTTTGGGCCCAAGTTTTCATGCAGGAGCATTACAAGCATGAAATGAGCTAACAGAAATCACCTAGAACCCTGGCACAGAAGAGACTCAGCACTCCATGATTTTCACTAATGGAGGTGATGTTGCTAACTTTGGCAATGCTGACCGCACCCCACATTCCCCCACCAACATGAATACCACATTGCTCTCTATGAAGGCACTCACCATTTTGTAAGTATTAAAACTGTCCATTTCTCTGGACCTTGTCTTTGCATTAAGTGGCAAATTCCTTGAAGGCCACCATCTTGTTTTAGTCATCTAGTACGAGGATGTAGCATCTGGGATATAAAGCCTGACCAAAACTATTGTCCTCACTCTCCTCCTCACGTTATTAATTCTTTAATAGGATTTACAGATAGGCCAGATCAAGTTGACAGAAAAAAATAATGTTTCTACAATCTGAATAATTATGTGGTGTATTTAAAAAATATTTCCAAAGCTATACTCTGAGTTACATATGGAATGACAATTATATGAGCAGTCTGAAATGTAAAGCCCATATTGTGCATTTTCCTACTGGCAGAGATACTTTAAATAGAATTGTACAGTATTTTTTCCCTCTTTAAAGGTTATTTAACTCTATCAATCTTATTCCCAGTTCAATTATGAAACCAACATGCCACACATACCATACATCCAAAAACAAATTTAGTCTTCTGAATATTAATTAACATTGTTTCAAAGAGACGGGCACTGTTTATCGTTGATTTAAATTAAATATTGAGAAGGAAATTAAAGAGATTTTTATTTCATTTATTCAGGAGCAACATTACAATTTATACAAATGAAGGCATAATTAAACAGTCTGCCATTAAATTACAATCTGCATCTCATGTAAGCAAACATATTAAAATTGGAAATGCTTGTCATGAATAGAAAACCAGCTTGCCTGAATAGGAATTACTCCAAATGTACAATGCACATTTAAGCAACTGCTTTGTTTATTTTCCAAAAAGGATCATGGCTCTTTTGATATGACCAGATTTATAGGCTACGTTACTTTTAAGATATATAGTAGATAATTATTCTACTACTACTCATAATAGCTAATGCTGTGGTAATCCCCAGTAAGCACCTAACTCACACCAATAAATTGAGTAATTGAGACAAATATCAATATTACCTGTTCTAAAGAGTGTCTTTTGATTGTTGATGGTTTGATTGGTTCTGTTTTGTTTAGGGAGAAAGAAAAGTCACATGGACATGGCCACACCAGAGAAGTCAACTTTGAGGAGAGCCAATTTATAGTCGCAGAAGAAAGGAAAGAGGCCATTCAGCAAAGAGAAAGTTCTGGAATGAGACCCATTCTGGGATTTGCCTGGTAAAAGGTACATAGTCAGTTCAAGCAACAGTCCATAACTCATAGTCACTAAGAAAACACCACTTTCTTATATTAGCTTGGTGGTCTTGAATAGATTGCTTAATCTCTCTGAGTCTTCACGTGCTCATCTACCTAGAGATGATAATACTATTTATAATCCCTCCCAACCCTCTGTGGTGAATATCACATGATAATAGATGGTGGCCAGTATCTACTAGGTGTGCAAAAGAGACTCTTATTAAATGTTTGAAAATGTAAACTAGAATTTAAAATGGCTTGCAAGAAAGAAATGTCATCTGTGCCATGTATCAAGGAATAGCTGTGAGTGGGAAAAATGGAATCTCCCATAAACTACCTTATCCCTGTCTTCCTTCCCCTAGTCCTGTTCCCTTGATATCTGGTGGTATGTTGCACAATCTAAATGGTGCCTGGTTACAACCTATAATCCTTCTAAGGACACCATACCCATGAATGCTCACCAAGGTAAATTTAAATAAATAAATCAAGAAAGTTTACCCGCAGAATCACCAAATGCTGAATGCAAACAATGGATGTTACATAATATACACTGATCTGATCAAGAAAAAGGGGGTTCGGGGGAACAATGTTTAGCTAAAGAAATAATTTAATACTGAGGATGCATGTCAGAAGAGGACATGAACCACGTTATCACATGGGTCTGTAAATTTGAAAATTAAAGATCCAAGTTCTTCATCTGGAGTGGGCTGGGGAGCTGATTCAAGGTTTAGGCATCTTTTGATGCTTCAATACAGCAAGTGGCCCACTTCATGTCCAGTCAAGGTAAAAAGTGTTAGTAATGGTGGCTCCAAGTTCAGCGCCAGTGAAACATTTCTTCAGAAATCATCTAACCACCCTCCTTTGTAAAATTCTTCCTTTTAAAAGTAATCCCAAGGTATTTACACTTTCTAATCATTCATGTATTCATTCTGAATATTTTCAGCTCAGAATCCCAACTGGGACTTTGTTCAATGCTAAAGAGGCAGCAACACCCAGATGTTAAGTCTCAGAGCCCACTGTCCACCACTGTAGGGGCTCAAGGTTTTTGTTTTGTCTTAGCATTTATTTATGTTTTAATTTATTTTAGAGAGAAAGAGAGATCGTGAATGGGAGGAGCAGAGGGAGAGTGAGAGGGGGAGAATCCCCAACAGACTCCATGCTGAATAGAGAGCCTGAAGCTCATCTCAGTTTCACAACCCTGAGTCCATGACCTGAGCTGAGACAAAGAGTTGGCCACTTAACCAACTGAGCCACCCAGGCACCCCGCAGGGGGCTCAAGTTTATGTGTGGGATGGCTTATCTCTCCAACAGTATCAGTTATGGCTGTGTCTGGCTGCCTATTTTTGTGTTTACTAAGCCCCTCTTCCAGTGTTGTTGACTCAATGTATTGCAAACTCCCCTTATAACCGTGGAATACTCCTGGCCTCCTCTGTCAATGCTCACTCTCTCACATGACCTTGGTCCACCTGCTTGCACTGGCCCCTGGAAAAACATATCATGGCCCAGCTGCCTCTCCACACCCCACAGTTGATTACCCAGTGTTGGACTCCTAATAGAGCCAACCAGAAATGGGGACCAAAAGACTTGGGCCAACCAGGCTGCTCTGTTGAGTGAATGCAACAGTCGATGACCAAACAGCAGCTTCTTTCTGCCATTTTGAATGGAAAATAGGAGCCTAGGATGTGCCAGTCTGAAAGAGAAAGACTCCTAAAGACCTAAAATGCACAGAATCCTCTACCTGCAGCCCGCCTTTGTACTGTGAGGTACTCCCCGTAACCATGGAAGTCATCCACTTCTTTTCTTAAACAAACCTAAGTAAATTACTAAAGCATGTACCCAAGTAGCCAACCAACTCAACTTCTGTATGTCTTTTCCTGTTCTCTGTTTCCCATTCAGCCTCAGTTTGAAGCCCTCTTGATCAGACTGTGTCTAGAAAAACAGATGGTTTGGGGAATATATCCCACATCTATCCATTTTCCAGCCTGATTTATTGAATCTAAAATCTTAGTCATATTCTGCTCTGCAATACCCTCTCCAGAAACAGTCATGAACTTTCTCATTTCCCAGCTGCTTCTCATTTGGTTAGAAGAGCTTTTGAAAATATAATTTGAGCCTAAAATGTTTAATTTTCCCTGATCAGCCAAGATGTTGTTCTATTTGGAGATCTATCCTATATCTTTCTGTAGAAGAACAGAACTACAAAAGTGTTGCTAATAAAACGTCTAACACTAATACATCTAACACTGATGGAACAACTGTGAGGACTTAACAGTCTGAGGCGTAACTTCCTCTCTGGGAGTTCCTGACTCTTACTTTGTCTTAGTTACGGACACCTGAAGATGTGCAATATTGAAGCCAGAAATGCTTTGAGTACCTCTTGTTTACCTCCATAACTCAATTAAAAAAATAACCTGCAGGCTTTCCAGGAGTTTCTTAAAGCCCCTTTTCTAACACAAAAGTATGACTGTTTCCGCTGACTCTAATAGGACCCTGTGAACTGCCCCCACCATCCCCACCCCATCCAGCAGGAAATCAGTTTAATACCATGATATTATGCTCAACTTTCTTTCACGACACAGCTCCCATTCTGCTGAAGCACATCACTTCCCCCATCCAACGCATCCTATTCTCCTATTCCCTCAAACCAGCCCACTCTACCTTTTCTGGACTTCTTTCAAAGCCTCTAGTGGCCCTATTTGGAATTCCTCTTACTGAGAAGCAGAAGTAAGAAGACTCAGGTCGCCAGCACCCTATCCATGACCCCTTCTATTTGCCTGATCTTCTGTCCTCATAACATTTTCTTCTCAAAATCGGGGGCCGTTTCAGGCCTTTTGATGTTAGCCTCTGCACAGACCTCACCACAATCATTTTCTTCAGTATATCTCGGTTGCAAGTACACCTAGTTGTAAAATGGACCATATAATGGATCTTACTAAATGAAAGTTATTGATTGGATTGCTTTGGTAGCCATTTGGTGAAGTCACTAATCACTTCCCAGAAGCCACGTCCCTGAAAATTGTTTTCTGTGTTGTTTCCTTTCATTTCTCTCCAAACTAACAGTGACTGCAAATGGCTCTAGAGCTGGCTGTGATCCCTCCTGATATAATCAGTTGTCACAAAGAAAAATCATTAGCATGATGCAAAATTAATTAGAAAAGTCTGTTGCAATTTATAAATATGCATTTGTGGTTAAATAAATCTGAAGATGTGGATTTCGCTTGACGTCCCTCAGGGTAGATATTTCGCATGCTTGTAGTATACCAAACAAGAAACCTAATCAGATTGGTTCTGCCATAAATGAAAGCCATTTATTTGGCCCTAATTGGGATCTGAGAAGTTATTAAAGCATATTTTTGGAGTTTGTTCAAATTAATTATTGTGAAGCAAATGGATTTATAGGCAAACTACTTTCTCAAAACATTTTCTCCCGAAACAGCTGTACCTTGTTCTAACAAATGAAAATTATGTGAATAGAGAAACTATAATGGTCTATATGGACTGGAAAGAGAAGTGGGGAGACATAGATTTGTGGCAAAGTCTTGGAAGGTTGTCAAATAAAACAGAGCTGTTTTGTACCCAAGCTCTTAGTATCCAACTCAGAAACCCTTCTACCACATTTCCACTGGAAGAAATGAGATTATTGCCAGGAAGAGAAATCAGCCTTCTATCCAGTTGATCCTGGGGCACACAGCTTTATTTTCTAGATCAAGACTTGTCCTTAACACATAAGAAGCAATCTGGCAAAGCAGGTCTAATTTCTTAAGCCCTGATTTATAAAGCTTCATGGGCTGGAACATTCTACCTCCAGTTAAAACATTCTGGATGGAATTAACTTAGAGGAAACTGGAGTTTGATTATGTGGTGACTCAGAATTTTTAATGAGAGAAGAATCTAAGCATTTATGTTTTTGACTCTTTTTCTACAGTATATATACTATCTGGGTTGAAATTAGGGTCTGTAAAAAAATGAGATACATTATTATCTTAATAAGTATTTCTATTTTAATGGAAGCCACCTATGAGAATATGACACATGATGCTGTCTTTAACCCAGCTGGCCACCAGTATGGGACTCCTGGCTCCTCAAAACCAGGCACCATGGTCTTGACACTATTGGCATCAATGACTTCATTTGTAGAATTGTATCAAGAGTCAGTATCAAGTAATCAATTCTGACCTGGGAATGCTGAACTTCTAAGGTGACGTAAACATGATATATTATATTTATTAGCTCTATGCACTTTGACATTATAGTGAATATTCTGAATCTAGCAAATATCAAGTATAAATGGACTTTTTATGTATACATGTCTGTTCCCCCCAATTCATTCAAACGCATTTTGTGAAACAGTCGCATTTTTCTATTTATCCTTCTGTGAAGGATCAGCAAACCTTCCTCTGTACCCACTGGGTGTTCTGGTCCTCCTCATGTCTATCTCCCTGGTATTATTCCCCTGGCAATATGAGCTTCTCTCTGGGGTGATTTCAGCAGTTGTCAGCTTTCCATTAGCATATTAGAAGCACAGCACAATCGTGTTTCCAACCACACCCTCTCTAACTCAGTGAAATAAAAAGGAAACAAAACTAGATAAGAAAGTATCAGGCATCATAATATAAGTGTCAAATTATAAGCTTTAAAAGTCAAGCATGATTCTCACATAAATACAATCTGCTTCACTTTGAAAGAGGATTTGGGTCAACATGTGACTCAACCAATATTTGCTGAATCAAGTGATGAGCAAGTAAGCAGGAGACTGCCTTACCGAAGTGAGATCCACTCGTCTGTGAGAGGACTCAGAGCACAACTCACATCCTATTCTCTGAAAAGTGAGAGTTGGAGGCTTCCTGGAATAAGGTTTCCTGGGGGAAAAAATGTTTCCTGGAAAAGAGGTTTCCTGGACCAGGAAAAAAAAAAGAAGAAGAGAGAGAGAGAGACTTCATCTGAAGGCCAGTTCCCTCAAAAGAAGTTATTTTTGTTACCTTACCCCTAATTTAGTTTCCAAAACAAGGATGCAAAACATCAGAAGGTAAATGTGGGTCCTGGGAAAGAAAGCAAAGAAAACGCTAATGTGAAGCATCATTTTTGCAGCTTTAAAGAAAGATCAAGCCCAGGAGAGAAAGCAAACAGTACTTCACCAAGGCCTCTAACCCAGTCTCTGGGACCAAGACAAGCTTGGGAGGAATTCTGCCTGGGGTCTGCCAGGAGAGAGGGGAAATGATATCACCTGACTGGCATTGCAGAGGGACCCCTGAGAGACATTAATGAGGTCCTAGGAAGGTTTCAGGAGCAGTTCCAAGCAGAGGCAAGTATAAATCCTCTCTGGAGGAAAATATGCCACATATGAAACTTCAGATTCCCATAGTTGAACAACGCATGAATTCTGAAACAAAAATAACCAAATATGTGAGCAACATGTCAACCAAAATAAAAACAACTTAAGAACCCCTACCCAACCTGTGATTTTGTGTATCACACATGATAGGTACACATTATAAAGTAACTTGCTATGAGATGTTAAAAGATATAAAATATGATATAAAAAAACTAGTAAGGGACAAGTTTCCATCTGTTATGGGTTGAATTGTGTCACCCACAAAGTTCATATGTTGGGTTCTAACACCCTATCCCTCAGAATGTGGCCTTATTTGGATACAAGGTCACTTCAGATGCAGTAAGGAAAGTTGAGTTCCTCTGGGAGCAGTGCGGGTCCCTAATCCAATATGACTTGTGTCCTTACAAAAAAGGATAAATTGCTACACACACAGACACACACACACACACAGAAGACTGCATGCGGACATGAAGGCAGAGACTGGGGTGGTAAATCTCCAAGGCCAGGAACATCAAAGATTGCCCACAAGCCCCTAGAAGCCAGAGAAAGAGGTTTGGAATAGATTCGTTTTCACAGATCCCAGAGGCAATGACTCTGCTCATATCTTGATTTTAGACTTCCAGCCTCCAGATCTGTGAGACGATAAATTTCTATTGTTTAAGCCACCTCATTTGTGGTACTTTGATATAAGCAGCCCTAGCAAACTAATACACTCTAAAGCAACGAGGAATTTATTTTAAAATAATGAATAGAACTTTTAGAAACAGGAATAAAATTGTCCAAATTAAAAGCACAGCTAATAGTGTATCAGCCCACGTTGTGCATGTGAAAGAGAAATTAAATCATTATAGCTATTCACAGAAAGGATTGAATCCAGGGCATCAGTTTTTTCCCAAATAATCTGGTTCTGGAATGACTCCCCAAACCATCAGAAATGATCCACCAACATGGCCAGATAGCAATTCCAGGAGCAAGACCACACTCACTGTCACCCCCACGGAGTTGGCTTACCCTTGGGAAGCAAACTTCCTGATGACAGATAAGCAAACTCCTATCCAAGGCTGGCCAAGAAGTGGCTTCTGCTCTCACCACCATTGCCACTGGCTGTGAGCATCCAGGACACGGGGAAAGGACAGGAACTATCATAGGTACCCTCTGTTCCATGATCCGGCTAGCTAGCAGCAACAACCAGGGCCATGCTTCATGTCCCCTTTTCATAGATCACACAGAAACACACAGGGCTCTACCTTCAGCTGAACCTCGAAAATACAGTCTTTTATTATTTGGGGTTTTCAGCCAGAAGGTGATTAGCCTGTAGGGTGTATGAGCCAACAATGAGACCCCAGCCGAGGGAGGCTCAGGAGCAGTCTGAACACAGCAGAAGCCAGAATTGGTGTCAGAAGGGGCTTACAGACATTTCAAGAATGTGTAATAACAATCTGAGGAGGTGGAAAAGAGAGTCAGAGACACTGAGGGGAGACTGAGACTGCGAATGTCTAACATAAGTTCACATCTAATGTGAGCATTCTAGATGCTCACAACAGGGAAAACAGAAAATAAGCCATATTTAAAGTTTTAACTCCTTAAAATAAATAAATAAATGACGAATCAGTAAAATTCCCCATGATCTACTCCAATATTTTTCCAAGTCAGATTTACATACACACACACATGCATGTAAATACATATGTATAATTTATATATACAAATAAATATATATCCAAAATGCAATAAATAAATAAATAAATAAATGGAATTTCAATTCCTGATCATTCTTTAGACCTTTGAAAAATGTGAGTCCACAAATATGAGAAATGCGAGGCATGCCAAATAGGATAAATAAAAAAAGAAATCCAACATCTGACACAGTGTCATGGAATAGAACACCACAAACAAAACAACAATCTTAAAAGCAGCCAGAAAGTCAGATCAGTTATTAAAAAATGAGAATCAATCTTATAGCAACTTCTCAACAAAAAGGAAAGCAGAAAACATGAGAATCATACCTTCTAAGAACTAAGAGAAATTAATTATCAACTTGGAATGGGTTATTCAATAAAACTCTACCTCCAGAATAAAGACATTTCGAGGAAGCAAACAAAAATCAGAGTCTGCCCTTCATCCAGTGTAGCTAAGGTATTTCTTAGAAGCAAGAAGAACCGATACATAGTAGCAAAGTATTTGCAAATATAAGCAAATGTAAACACTGTCTGAATGATAAAGATAATGGTGTATTGCTGAAACTATGAAATATTAAATCGGTCAAACCAGAACTCTGAACAGTTGTCAAGTGTCAATCATGATGTGAATAACAAAATCTCTTGCTTTTGTTTAGAAAAGTAAGACTAATTATGCAAAAATCCAATGGCAACATTTGGAAGAACATAAACAGAGGGTTTAACTCAAAAAACAGTAGAATAAAAAAAATAGAATAAAATAAAATAAATAAAATGACAAAACAAATAAGCTAAAGTCTTTTTTTTTTTTTAAACAATCTGAGGGGTTTGAAGTGGCGGGTGGGGGGTGGGAGGTTGGGGTGCCAGGTGGTGGGTATTATAGAGGGCACGGATTGCATGGAGCACTGGGTATGGTGAAAAAATAATGAATACTGTTATGCTGAAAATAAATAAATTTAATTAAAAAAAAGAAATAGAATGTAAACTTTAATGGCTTTATAAGTGTCTTAAAATTCACTTGATATGAACATGTGGAAGAGACCATCATCTCTACTTTAATCATTTAACAGACATTTATTTATACATAAACACACACAAAAAGCCAGAATTTTTTCTCTTTAATTAATAAAGAATGAAAATTCAGATTTGATTGATGAAAAGTAATTGTGACAATAATACATGCGTACTTATTTTTAATATGCTTTTACATCCTTGAGATTGAAGGAATAGACCTAAAAAGTAATTTTTCTGTAATTTCAAGCATTTCGTTTTTCAAGTCAGGCACAATATATTGAGTTCCATCCTTGGCATTAACCCAGCATTTCATGAAATGCCTAAGTCTGAAACTAGTAAAGAAACAAGAGAATTTAAAAAGGGGGAAAATATGTTTGGTTTGAGTCTTTCTTGGCAGATTCTTTTTCATTTGGTTTTTCACATCCTCAGCAATAATTGATTATTTGACAGTGAAAAAGATCAATCAAGTTCAGTTTTAAATCAAAATTTTCAAATGGGCTACAATAGGTTTCATTTTGCTGCTCTAGTTTCCTTAGAACACATTGTTAGTATGTATTTCTAGAAAGTAGTGATAAGAATATTGGCTTGAGAGGGAGACAAACCATGAGAGACTCTTGACTCCCAGGAAACAAACAAGGTTGTAGAAAGGGGGTTGGTGGGGGGATGGGGTAACTGGGAGATAGACATTAAGAAGGGCACATGATGTGATGAGAATTGGGTGTTATATACAACTCATGAGTCATTGAACACTACATCAAAAACTAATGATGTACTATATGTTGGCTAATAAGATTTAAAAAAAAAAAAAAAAAAAAAGCTAAAAGTCATTAGTTGAAAAGAAGACCAGAAAAGGTGAGGAGGCAAAAGAAGTTTCATAAAAAATTATAAATAAATTGAAAATGAAAAAGTAATTTCATATGCTCTAAATACTACAAATAAACCAAACTCTTTATTTAAAATACCTTAGTATAGGATAGGGGCCCCTGGGTGCCTGAGTCAGTTAGGCATCCCACTCTTGGTTCAGGCTCAGGTCATGATCTTGGGATTGTGGGTTCACACCCCACTCAGGCTTCACCCTCAGTGAGGAGTCTGCTGTAGATTCTCTCTCTCTTCCTCTGCCCTTCCCCCCCCAAATAAATAAGTAAATCATTAAAAATTTTAATATAGGATTAAAGAAGAATCACAATTGTGTCCCATTTATAAGAGATACAACTCAGACACACTGAATGTAAAAAAAAAAAAAACAGAAAAAGATATCCCACAGAAATAACCAAAATAAGGCTGGATTAGTCTTAAAATATTGTGTAATATACACAATAGACTTAAAGAGCAAAAGAATTTTAATGACTACAGATTATTGAATATAGTTCTATTGCGATACGTTCCTAATAAAGTAGTCTCAAAGTACAGACAAATGTTTTAATTAACTAGATGGGGGGAGCATTTCATCTCAATGTATACATATATCATCAAATCACCGCAATGTACACTTTAAATAACTTATCATTTTTATGTCACTTATACCTCAGTAAAGCCAGAAGGGGTACATTAAAGCCTGACGTGAGGCTCAATCCAAGCACCCTGGGATCATGACTTGAGACGAAGGCAGATGCTCAACCAACTGAGCCATCCAGGTGCCCCAAACATCAGACTCCTGATGTCGGCTCAGGGTCCTAAGATTAAGTCCCACATCGGGTTCTGCACTCAGCTCAGAGTCCGCTTCAGAGTCTCTCTCTCCCTCCACCCCTCCTCTCTCATTTTCTTTCTCCCAAAAATCTGCGTGTGTGTGTATGTGTGATATAGAGAACAGAAATTGGCAAAATTAAGAGATCCCCAACATACTAGGAAAATTCAACATAACCTCTCAATTATTTACTGTGTCGAGCATACAAACCATTAATGACAACGGTAAGATTTGAGTCATAGACTGAAGAAACTTGATTTAAAGGACACATAGAACACTGCCCCAACTCTCTGAGATCACAAATTATTCTCAAGTATGCATGAAATTGGAAATTTTTTAAAAAATGATCACCACATTCTGGACCATAAAACAAGATTTGAGAAGTTTCAAGTAGCTGGTATCATAGGAAGTTCTCCAACATGGTGCAGTAATGTTGGTGGCAGAATGATTACAGCAAGAGCCCCAAACTAACTCTCAGACTTCTTTGCACTCATGCCCTTGGATACGGCCTCTCACGTGACTCTGAACTTGGGCATGTGACCTGAGGCATAACTGAAACAAGCAGAAGCCTGAGAAGGTGTTTGCACATATCCACTCCCTTCTCCTTTAGACCCTGGCCGTTACCCAGCCCATGTCCGACTATAAGATATTGCCCAGTCAAGATGAGCAAAGGTGTATGTACTACCCACAGAAGGCACCGGTTCATGAGTGAGGCCAGCCAACACCAGATGCACTGTCCTGGAGCTCACAGGAGCATACCTAACCCATAATAAACTGTTTTGTAGTTAAACCATTTAGGTTTGGGGATTGTCAGTGCTTTCTCTTATGGTGTAGGGGTATCATATTCCTAGATATGGAATTTCAGGGGAAATGGATTTAGAATAGGAATTAATAAATCATCTCTCCAATTCCAGATGGTTATGAGAGGAATTTTACCTTACAATCCCATCTTTTGAATACAGGAAAGTGAAATTCCATGTTGTTATACTTCACATTTAAAATGCACCCATTGGGGGCACCTGGGTGGCTCAGTGGGTTAAAGCCTCTGCCTTTGGCTCAGGTCATGATCCCAGGGTGCTGGGATCGAGTCCCGCATTGAGCTCTCTGCTCAGCAGGGAGCCTGCATCCCCCCACCTCTGCCTGCCTCACTGCCTACTTGTGATCTCTGTCTGTCAAATGAATAAATAAAATGTTAAAAAATAATAAAATAAAATAAAATACACCCATTGAGGGATACCAGAGTGGCTCAGTTGGTTAAGCATCTGGCTTTGGCTCTGGTCATGATCCCAGGGTCCTGGAGTCAAGCCCTGCATCAGGCTCCCTCCTCAGTGGAGAGCTTGCTTCTCCCTCTGCCTGCCACTACCCTGTTTGTGCGCGCTCTCTCTCTCTCTCTCTCTGACAAATAAATAAATAAATAAATGACAACCACTGAATCAGGCATAGAGTATAAGGGGATAAGTAAGCAACTAGTAAGGAAATAAGAATCATACATATATATGCATGTATGCATTATATATGAGTATGTGTGTATTTTCACTCCATCAGCCCATACTTATGGAGAACCACTCACGTACAATACCCGAGGACAATGAGCCTCGATTCAGCTCAGGGACGCCTCCTGGACAGTAGAACTGATGAAAGCAGGTCTCTCTCTGGAGTCAAAGGAAGATGACGCACCAGGGTCTAGGTAGCTTGAGTAATTTATGTAATAGGTGCACCTGCTCCTGCCAGCTGTGAAGCATTTGGTAAGGTGACCCGAGGCTCATTCCAACTGCCTGCTGTCACCTGAACGGCACACAGGGAGGGAGGAAGTCAGATGTAGGAGGGAGACTTTCTGGCACCTTTGAAGTGATGGCGGTTACTATGGAAACCCTTGGATGGAGTACTAGAGAAAGTCTGTCTCCCGAGTTCAAAGGACAAACTTCTGTGAAAGGTGCCAGTTCGGGGGAGGGGCTTGGCCGTGATCCCAGCCTCTTAACAGCTGTGTGAGAAGTCTTGATAACTAATAACGTGGGTAGGGCCAGTGCCATAACTGACACACTCACAACGGGGCCTCTCAAGAGTCCCAAATACACAAAGAACATGAATTCAGCTTATCTTTGGGTGATAAAATGTAATGCCATTGAATTTACAGTAAGTCACAAATTCGGTGGAATGTTTATTCTGGGCCAGGCGCTGGACCGGGAACTGGGGATCCGACAGCCAACCAGACAGAGCCCTGCCTCCCTGGGGAGAACCCAGAGAACATGAGGAGTCGGAAGGCTGGTGCTGTGGGCTGCAGAGACATACCAGCAGGATCCGGAAACCCCACCGGCTGGAGCCACGGGAGCAGGTGCGGGAGGAAGCGTGCAGGAAGGACCATTCCCAGAAGTTGGTATTACAACATCACTCATGCAACGGCTGAGGATCTGCCTGGGCTTTGATCTCATCGAAGCAACTTAAAAACTTTTGGACAACGTGCCTGCCCAACACTTGAGAATCCCGTGGCATGCCATCACACCACCCCTGTGTGGTGGTTTTTACTCCTTTCCTAATTGTAACCAGTATCACAGAGGACTTAGTATTGGTTAGGCAATTAGCTAAGTCTTTTTTTTTTTTTTTTTTTTTAATCCTAGCAGAAACAGCTCTGTGAACTGTCACCATAACAACTCTATTCTCAGAGCCCTATTCTTACCTCAGATGCACCATGGAGGCAGCCTGGCAACATGAAGAAAGAGAAGCTCCTTGGCAAGCAGAGCCTATAGCCACAGCCTGTCTTCCTGCAATGCCCTATGCCTCACGAGCTCACTTTGCACCATCACAGCAACACCCTCATGAGGCCTGGTCCCCTGCAGAGGCCTGGTCCCCTTCATGCTCTGAGGGTGCCCACTGGGTTTCTGAAAGCCCAGCACTTACATTATAATGACAACCACCCACCCCCGCCCCCAGAAGACTTCAGTCGTCTGCTGTTGAGGTCAACACACCAGAGAGAATAAAACAATGAGCACACAGGACTCCTCCAATGTGCTTGGCACAGTTCCAGTGGCGAGCCATACACCAGCTGCTGTGACACAGTCTGTCACTGGAGAGTGTCAGGGTCCCACTTTACAGATGCAGCCCCAAGGCACAGAGAGCTGAAGGAAATTCCTCAAGGTCCCACAGCATGTTAGCAGAAAAACCTGGATTAAGTACAAAGACCTATGGACGCGTACTTGGGGGTACCTTGAGGAAAACTGGGAGTGTGGCTATGTTAGAGGTCAGGATAGTCACAGGATGGGAAGGGAAGGACATGGCTGAGAAGAGGAATGAGGGTCCGCACAGAGTTCAGGAGATCCTATTTCTTGATTGGCTGGTGCTTACCTGGGCGTTCTCCATCACCACACTATTTTCTCTTGGTTGGATAATTCCTTGTCGTGGTGGTTGTCCCTCATATTGGAAGGTGTTGACTAGCATCCGTGGCCTCTACCCATTAGGTGACAGTAATATGTGCTCCCCAAGTTATGACAATGAAAAATGTCTACAGACTTCACCAAATGTCCCCTAAGGTGCACAACGACTGTGGTTGAGAACCACTACTTTCCTGTGATGTCCAAAATTTCACTGTCCAAATATTGGTTAGGTATACATTCACACTATGCATGTTTCTGCATGTTGCTATGTTTCCCATTAAAGTCAGTCCAAACAAACAAACAAAAAAACAAAAAAATAATCCACACAGCACTTGGGATGGAGTCAGTGCTCCAAAGGTGGTCTCTATTCCATTCCTCTTCCAGATCCAACATCGCCTATTTCTGTGCATGTCCTGGAAGCCTCCTCCAGCGTAGCCCTGCCTCCAACCCCAGAAACCCAAGCCCTGGGTTTTAGCTACATTTTATCCATCCCATTTTAGTTACCTATCACCCAACTTAAAATTTCCCTTTCTCATTGTCTTGTGAATTTTTTCAACTTTGAATAAAGAAGTAAACCTACAAAAGAGTAAAGATACAGTAATATAATAAATACCCATATGCGTACCAAGTCAAATTAGTGGATGTGGACACTTTATCTCCTAAGCTTCCAAAATTTTTATAAATTAAAATTATGAATAACCTCTTATTTCGTAATCTTCCTCAAGTCCAGTTCCCTTGCCCTGCCCTTGGAGAAAGAGGTTATACGATGAAGCTACTGTTTTTAACCTCTGCTATGATCCTACACGCTGCCCTATAAAGTTTTGTGTCAACAAATATTATTAATAGCAATTCTGGTAACTAATATTCTTAAGATATTAGCACTTCTATGTCACAAAGTCGGCCCAGGATCATCTCTTCCTTTGAATCCTCTTGCTTACAGTCGCCACAGACCTCTGAGATACCCACTGTTATTTCTCCCCACTTTACACTTACGCAAACTGAGGCACTAAGCTGTTGAGTCAATTTACTAATTACACTTTGCAGGAAGGTTAACTTCTGCAAGACTCTCATCAACAGACATCACAATTTGTCCCCCCATCTGTTTCTGCTGGTAGACTCTGAGCTCCTGCGGACAGAAAGTGTGTCCGTTTGTCTCAGTGTCCCTGGGGTCGATAAGAAATGACACTAATAGATGAGCACACAAATGAACAAGTCAACAAATGGATCAAGAATCAATAGACAATTGCGACTTCTCCCACACCATTCCCTGTTCCCAGCCAGGCTGCGGGATGCTCTCCTTGCTCACCTCTCCTCCCATGGGCTTCCTGTCGCTCCCACAGGAGCATCCTCCTCAGCCTCTGAACGAGACTGTGTTCCTTACTTAAAATTCTCTTTGCAGTCAGGGCATCAGAGGCCGCTTTGAAGATCAGGCACAACAAGGTGGGGGTGAGCTGAGGGGCGTCAGAGGGGAGTCTGCTGTGGCACCAAGCGGGCATGGAGGGGAGTTAGTAAAAAATGCACTAACCTGATCTAAGACCATCCACCCCGGACTGCCAGCAGCTAGTGATATCAATCAGGTCACTTGGGGGACCATTAGCCGGACACTGTGAGTTGCTAGGACAGACTGGGAACACCTGCAGTTGTATCTGAGCACACAAATATATTTTCCTGTTAAGGAGGCATTGTGCATAGATGCTACATGTTCACATTTCTTATGTGCAAGCTGAAGGCCAACCTGCCTGAAATTGATGACTTCGTTCCTCGGACCAGCATGAGCCCTCAAGGCGGTCATGCAGGTAAGTCCCCGAGCACAGTGTCTGTAGGTGCTGGGAACCAGTGACTGTGGAACATGCCTCTGCTCCTCTCCCAGCTCAGCGGCCACCCCTCCTCACCTGGTCCCAGCCACGGCTCACAGCCCTACCACACACGCTTCTCCACACCCCTATCATCCCTCATTGTCAAGCCACCTCATCTCCAGCATTGCTAATTCCCACTCGTGTTTCCACTGGGAGCTCGCATTCCGTCTGTGTCACCCACCCACCGGCAGGATGCCCTCCTGTTTGCAGAGAATCCCATGTCTACTTTGACTGTGTGTTTAGCAGGGAAGCGCACATGCATTGCTATATCCGTTCTATTGATTATGGTTGATGACGTGGACAACTTCCTGAAGTCATGGTCATGGTGATAACAATAACAGTCATGACCCCCCTCCCCTCTAACTGGCTCAGCTTCTCTTTCTTCCATGGCACAGACAGGGATCCCCCCCTTTCCAAAAATTTGTGTGAGGCTGATTCACCTTTACAGAATAGCTGCATCCGTCCCTGCTCCCACTAACGAAAAGGAACATAGGAGGATTTTTGCTTTCACACAAAAGAGCAAAAAAGGGAAGCGTGCAGTACTGATTTGCAGCCTGCTGTTGCAAAGGCAGCTGCAGAGCTGGGAGCTTGGCGCACCCCAGCGCCTTCTCCAGGAACGACACTCAGGGTCAGCATCAGCGCACCTGAGCTCGGACCTGTGTTTGTGAGAATCCGTGCTTGTCTTCATTTGTTTTTCACACGCATTAGCATGGTGTGGCCTGAGGTAACTGAAAGGTATCTTTGGGTGTGGAAATGCTCAAAAGTAGTTCCACGTAAATGAATGGTGGGCGCCTGGGTGGCTCAGTTGGTTGGGCGACTGCCTTTGGCTCAGGTCATGATCCTGGAGTAAGAGGATCGAGTCCCGCATCCAGCTTCCCGTTCGGCGGGGAGTCTGCTTCTCCCTCTGACCTCTCTTCTGTCATGTTCTCTCTCTCTCTCTTTCTCTCTGTCTCTATCTCTCTCTCTCAAATAAGTAAAATCTTTAAAAAAAATAAAATAATAAAATAATGGTAATGCTTCTTCATTTTATATCATTTCAAGTTTTATGGGAACGCCATACTTTCCAAGACTGGAGTAAACCTGTATCACCACCCTACAAATTGCACATTTACTCATTCCTGCTTGTTGCTTCCCCTTCAATCTAGAATGTAATTTCCATCAGGGCAGGTCCTCTGTCTCGGCAGCCACCGCTGCCTTGCCAGGACCTGGGTCACCAGAGGAGGTGTGCAATAAGCGTCTGCTGGCTAGAGGCGTGCATCGAGCTCCTGCCCTGAGGGAAGGGGCATGCGAAGCCCTCCAACTACCCGTCTTCACGCAGCTCTCAGAAACTTGGTAGTGGCCATCCTTACCGCCGTGGACCAGAGGAAACGCAGGTGGGCTGGCCAGGAGGTGCAAGGAACCAGATGGGTCCAGGAGCTCGAACAGACAGGGTGGTTGTTCAAGGTCCTGCAGCTAATAGCGCTGTGAGGCAAGGCTGGATCCAGGTGGTCTTGGTCCTCTGCATGTGTCTCTCCCCTAGGTCACTCTGCCTCCCACAGCAGACTGGCAGGGACTGGATGGAAGGACTGCATCCCATGTGTGTGGTAGACTCGGTGCCCAGAACTGTGCCTAGAACATGCCAGCCATAAATGAATGAAGATCAAGTAAAAGTGCATAAGTCCTGTGCAAAGTGGACAAAGCTAAACACAGGAACGAGGACTTCCAGGCTTTCCAGACTGGATCTGACCAGTCAGTAACTCCTCCAGCTGGACTTCTAGAGTAGCCCAGAAAGGCTCTGATGGAGACTCAGACCTGCTGAGAGAGGCTGCCCTGGTTCCAGAGCG
Source organism: Mustela lutreola (assembly GCF_030435805.1). NCBI lineage: Eukaryota > Metazoa > Chordata > Mammalia > Carnivora > Mustelidae > Mustela > Mustela lutreola. The sequence continues at coordinate 5,063,363 of NC_081292.1, read as the reverse complement.
TGGCCCTCTGCTGCCCCCTTGTGGCTCAGCCTCCCCGCGAGCGTGCAAACACTCCCACATCGGTGCTCCAGCCCCAGGACCACTCATGGACCCCAAACAGGATCCTTCTGTCCTTTCACCCAGATTGTAGGAGCAGAGTCAGGGCAGACGTCACTGCAGGGGAAGGGGGGGCACGGATTTTGGCTGGGGGAACGTTGGGGAGTCTCCTGCAGAGAACCTGATCCAAATAAGCTTCTGTTTTAAGCATGCAGAACATACCAAAAATGAGGGTACATTTTTCTGAGCTTGCCTGAGAAAGATCAACGACCTGAAAAGTATCTTCTTCTTCGGAATAATGTTTTTCAGAACCTGAATTTTGCTCTTCTGGTCATTTTATGGATGGTAAGCTGATTAGGTACTGAGTGTTATGATCTCAAAAAAATGTGTTGTTGCTATGTTAATGAGCAGATGGGACCGTCCACATGAAGACAGAAGGTCCCATTTGAAATTCATGTTGAATTGTCACTCAGGGTGAAGAAGTCCTTTACATTCTATAAATACACCCTACTTACAGCCAGAAGATGAAAACTCAATCCAAACTTCTAAATGGATTTCAATAGATCACAGGACTGAACGTTTCCTTTGTGTTATAAAGTGCATCTGTTTGTCTCAGTGTGTCTTTTGCCCTTGAATATGACATTTGCCATGGATTCTGAAAGTGCCTGAGAGCACGCTTTCCGAAAACCTCATTAAGGAAACTCTCTCCGGCGATGGTGCTCCCACGGCTGAATCACAGAATCATGGGGTGTTTCACTTGGAAGGAGAGTTGGGGAAGTAGATTCTCATCTTTGGTTTTGTATCTGGAATAGAATTTCCTACACTCAACCACGAGTAGCAGCTAGATACTCAGAAATGTGAATGATTTGGGGTTCTCCCAATATTTCTCAGTTTCATTCCAACTTTATTTGAACCAAAAAGGAGAGGAAGAGAATGTATTAGTGGGCGGCCTTGAATCAAGTGTTAAGATAGGCATTTTGCATCCCTGAGCTCATTAACCATTAGTTACTGTGAGGGATTGGCAAAGGCTGCTCATTTATCTCTTGTTGTGTGACAGCCACCTCAAATCTTAATGGCTTAAAGAATTCGTCTTTTCTCATCACAATTTTCATGAGTTGACTGGGCTCAGCTGGTGATTCTCACTTGGACTCTGTCATGGGGTGGCAGTGAGGCCGTAGCTGCAGATGGAGTCCTCTGAAAGTGGAAAATAGACTGATGTTCAAGATGGCTTCCTCACCTGACTGGTGACTCGTGCTGGGAATTGTGGAGCCTGCCAGCAGAATGCCCATGCATGGCCTCTTCTTACAGCATGATGTCTGGATTTGGAGAGAAGGAGTCCCAAGAGGAAGCATTCCATGAGAAAGAAAATAGGAGATCCTGGGCCAATTGAGGACACTGCTTAAAACCCAGAAAGTCTCATTTCTGCTGAATTCTATTAGCCAAAGCAGACATGCAGCCGGTCCAGATTCAAGAGAGTGAAGAAATATATCCCACCTCTTGAAAGGGGATTGGCAGAGAAGTATGGGGATGAGAGATACTGCTGGGTCATGTGGAGAAAATGCAATCTTCTGTGATTCGCAGATCTCCCCCATGTAAATTGTGCTAATTGTGCTTGCCACTCCCCCGAGGATGTCAGGATCTCGGCTCATTCCGTTACAGCATCAGCTCAAAGCAGGGGGGTTGAGCAAAAGCAGACCCAGATATGGGAATCCTCCTCTGGGCAATTCCTTGAGTCAACATCTCGAGTACAATTTACCTCCATCTGAGGAACCCTGGACTAAAGGTAGAAAGCATCTACTGTGCTCTCATCAAATAAACAACAGGGGCAGGAATTCCTTCAATAGATAGTCCTGCCGAAGGGACAAAAACCAAGAGGTTTTAGTAATAGTAATTACTAGTCCATAGTGATTCCGAAATCCAGCTGGACACCTGGGACTAGCGTTCTGATTTGAGACCGGTCCTGCTCTCTCCCTGGAGGTGCTCAGTCTTCTCGGATGCCCTGGGTCACTCACCCCTTTTCTACAAGAAGCCTGTGTTTGAAACCGAGTGTGGTCATCAGCCTGCTCCCTGCCCATAGGTTGTCGAACATCCATTTTTAAGAAGACTGTTTCCATTTTGGACTATTTCTGTTTAGGCTTGTCAAAGCAGATAGTGTTTCTGATGATATAATAAAATAATAACAATAGCAACTCACTAAATCACTCTCTTATAAACAGTGTGGGCTTATAAGTGGCTTTCCTGAGATTTGATTTATTAGAAAAAGTCACAAGCAACTCTTTTTGAGATATCCCTCTGGCTTGAGCTCAAAATCACAGAACTATGGAGGAATATCCTTCAGTTCCTTAAGAAGCCTTTTTTGTAAAGCTGAGGGGGGACTATGAACAGTTTCTGTATTTCTCCTTCTCGAATCTTGATCTCTAGATCTTGATCTTGATCTCTACCCTGTGGACATCTCTTTCTCCCCCCCCCCTTTTTTTTTCTCATCTCCTCTAGGGGCACCTGGGTGGCTCAGTCAGGTAAGCTACTGCCTTTGGTCAGGTTATGATCCCAGGGTCCTGGGATCAAGTCCTGCCTCTGGCTCCCTGCTCAGGGGAGAGTCTACTTCTCCCCCTGCCCCTCCCCACTTCTTGCACGCTCTCTCTCTGGCTCTCTCTCAAATAAATAAATAAAATAAATCTTCAAATTTAAAAATAAATAAAATCTTTAATAAAATATGTAAGAGCTTATCTCCTTCTATGTATCATATGTGACTGAAAGAAAAATCTGATAGTGCCACCGTGATGCCCACTGATCGTTTCAGGCAAACGCATCAGATTTCCATTTGTACATGGTATTTTTCACATTACTGCTAATGTCAGTTGTTTTCTGTTTTCTGTGAGCCTGTATCATGTTCTGCAGCCCCCTGTGATGATTTGCATATTGTCCATCTGGATTTCACTGTAGTCTCTTCAGGTTCTTCTGTCCTACCTTGGAGCCAGTGACACGTGGTTTTGGATTTTGTTGCAGCAATATGCATCCTCGGTCTGGTGCCGTTTCTGTCCTGGCCGTCCACTGTTGTATGACGAAACAGCATAAAACCTTGTGGCTTAAAATCATAATTTGTTTGTTGTTCTTCTTGGGAGCCTGTGAGCTGTTGGGGCTCTAGTGAGTGCTGTTCACTGGGAGTCCCCATGCTGCTTCACTCAGACTGCGGTGGGCGACTCCTGAAAGCTCGGGGGCTGGAGCTCTAAGGTGACTTGCTTCCATACCGGCAGGTGACGCTGGCTGTGGTCTGGCAGTTCAACTAGGGCTGCTGAACAGTGCACCTGGGCATGCTTGAGCTTCTTGTGGCATGGGGTCTGGGTTCTGAGCAGGAGCATCCCAAGAACAATGGCTCCAAGGGGCAGGCCCTGGATGTGAGCAGTCCCGTTAAGGGCTCTGCCTGCACCTTGCACAAGGTCACTCCTGCTGAGCCCACAGGGATGGGCTTTATCTCATGTTTGGTCACTACAGGATTGCATTGTAGAAAAGCGTGTTGGCGGGGAGATAATTTTGTGGCCAACCTTGGGAAATTTAATATGCCATAGAGGCACTGTTCTCAGATTTTATACATAAAAAAAGAAACATGAAAGTTCTGCATGATTTCCCTTCCTCCAGGGCTTTGCTCAAGCACTTGTGTTCTGCCACCCTTATTTTTCCATTTCACACAGATCACTTCTGTCACCTCGAAGTGTGGCCTAATCTCCCCTATCTTAAGGGAAAAACTCTCAAGTCCTTCGACTAAATCCCCATCTCTGCCCCTCCTTATATCAAGCTCCTTATATCAAGCTGCCCGTTCTTTCTTACACCCACTCATCAGGTGTTCCTTCTCTCTTCCAGCCTCTCATCAATATCCCCAGCCTGTCACTTTCCCAAACCCAAGTGGTTGATGCTTCTCTCCTTGTGCTACTGGACCTGTCAGTAACATCTGAAAGAGCTGACTTTTCCTCTCTTAAATACTTTTTCTTTTCTTTTTTTTTTTTTTTTTTGCTTCCCTAACATCAGGTTCACATAGTTTACCTTCCGCCTCACTGGCCAGTCTATTTCTCCTATCTTAGTTTTCTCTTATTTCATAACCTTAAAATATGGGACTACCATGGATCTCGGCATCTGGTCTTATTCCTTTTATTTTGAAAATTACATTATCACTCTCAATGACATCACTCAATATCATGGATTCGTGTGTCTTCTATATGCTGATGTCCCAAGACTATATCCTCAGCTTGGACCTTGCTTGGCCTAAAGAGCTGACTGCATATCCAACAGATCACTCACCATCTCCAATAATGCCCAGCAACACACTTAACAGACACAAAATTGAACCCCTATATTTATTCCCCAAAGCTGCCTTTATAGGGACTCCTGGGTGGCTCATCAGTTAAGCATCTGCCCTCAGCTCCAGTCATGATCCTAGGGTCTTTGGATGGAGCCCCGTATCTGACTCTCTGCTCAGCTCCCTGCTTCTCCCTCTCCCCCTTCCCCCACACATGCTCTCTCTCTTTCTGGAATAAATAAAAAAATCTCTCAAAAAACTTCTTCTTCTGAAAGCTCCTACCTGAGTTAATAGAAATTCTGCTTTTCTATGTCATCAAACCAAAAAATGCCACATCACCCGAATTTATCTCTTACTCTCAAATCACAGAACCAACCCATCAACAAACCCTCTTTCCTCTGCCTTAAAAACATAGCCAAAATGTGAGCCATTCCTCATCTTTGCTCTGCTACTATCCTAGTCCCAATCTCTATCAAAACTCTTTCAATAGCCTCTTGACTGTCTTCCTTTATTCAAACTTATTTCCTATAATCTTTACTCAACAAATCAACAAGTCCTCCTTGTAAAATGTATGTCAGATGATTAGATTTCTCTGCTCAAACCCTGCAGAGTCTTCCTAACTCACCCAGTGTAAAGTAAATCTCGACAGTGGTCCAGTGGATGGATATAGTCAGCGTCCTATGGAGCAGCTCATTGGGCTGCTCTAGTAATCGTACCGTATCTTGGGCTCGGTATCGGTTTCCTGTCCTGACGGATTAAGAATCTAGCAAGAGCTGGAGCCTGGAACACTCCTGCTGGAGGGCCCCTGCCTAGCATTTGTTCCTGATACCATGGCCACTCTGTGTGTGACCCCCTACATAGTACGGGGCAGCTAAGGGCAAACATGGCCAACACGTCTTACCCACTACATGCTTCAGCAGCTCCTCTCTGGCAGATGCTCCCTAGTGAGCATCGATGTGAACCAGAAAGAGACACACACTCACACGGCCCCTCCCCCACACTCCTTTCCCAGACCTCCTGCTCTCTTTTCACTCCAACGCTGCATATTTAAAAGGACACCTACATACCCTAAAGATTTCCACGTTTCAGTTATCTCCCAGACTGCAATCACGTGGTTCAGTCATTGAGAGAGGAGGATAATACATATTATTGGCAGCGTGAACAGATGAGCCATCCTGTGGGCTAGATGGGCCCCCGTACGCTGCGTGTCCCTCGGAGCTCCTTGACATGGCTATGATGGCCCTTCTTGCGGCAGCTCTCGGAGGGAAGCGCTAGTGAGGCTGTGCGCCGGTCCAGCTGCCGTGCGAACCTAAGTGTGTCTGACTCACAGCCCCACTGATGGAATAGCGTAGCCCGCAGCACATGGTGGGCTCTTCCTACACTCACGCCAAATCCCTTTAAAAGGGAAAGGATAAATCTCACAGGGGTGACATGGAACTGATAATGAGGTTTACGTAGGAGGGATTTGTAAAATGCAAGATGCTGAAGATTGCCAGACCTGTAGTAAATCACACTGATCCCTGCTTCTCTAATGCACCTGCTATTTCCTGAAATTAAAATCATGAAATCATGATCTTGCAGACCAGAAGGGACACCTTTGAGGTGGTCACACCAAACGCTTTCATTTTGCGGTTGAAGGAATGAAGTGCAGGAAGTGAGTTACCTAAAACCGACTGTACGCCGAACCCCAGGGGGCAGAGACAAGACTCCGATCCACCCCAACCTTCTCCCCGCCATAAAGTGAGACTTTACATGAGAATTTCATTTCATTCATTTCTTTTGTGGAGCTGCGCCCCTTTCCCCAGCCTCACGAAAGCAGAATCAACCAACCCAATCCAACCCTAACCGAGCTGATGAAGCAGCAACTGTAACAAATTCTTGTCGACATCCCACACCTCATGCCTTCCACTGTGTCCACTGGAATAGGGCAGCGGCCACGGGGAGCTCACTTCCCTTCCCTGGACCCCAGGATAAAAGGGGAGTGTGCTCAGGTGGTCATTACATCCTCGGCCAGCCCCATAGATCTGAGTCCTGTTCGGAGACCTCGCTTCCTTTCCATTCTGCTTCTGTCTCGTGATTGCTTAAGTGGCAGGGATAGGACAAGGAGCACCAACATTGATTAGCTGTTTTATTTAGCTCTGAAGCAGGAGTCATTAGGTGCCAGCAATAGAAACCTGCTCTGGCAAAGGTAAAGGAAAAGTTCTGCGGAGATTACAGGGAAGACAAGAGTCAGGTCAGAAATGAAGGTAGGACTCGAAAAGGAAGACATGATGTCAGAACTCAGTGAGCTGGCATTGGGGAGGCACTGGAAATAGCACCTGGCATACAGTAAGGACTGTGTTGTAAGGGGAGGCAAGAGAGCAAGAGAGAAGACCAGAACCAGGACAGCTCTGGGACTCGGCACAACAGAGGTTATGACACTTTTATTCACATCAACAACATCAACGTTATTCGCATCAACATTACAATGTATTCATCATAATCATCCTCGGCCTTTGTGCCACCCAGGTCCCAAGGATGGTATGCAGGTCCCAGTATGGACCGTGATCCTGTCCCCTGGCCCAGCAGGAAGGGACACCTTGACAGGCTGTCCTACTGGTAGCACGTGGCAAGGTGACAGAGGCAGCTTCTCAAAGCACCACCAGTGCTGGCATCAAGCCCAGTGGACCTGAAGGCTGGGCGTCCCACAGTGGTGTTCCCAAAATCTGCATCACCCAAATTATGCAACGATACTAAGAAACAATATAAAGCTCTCGAGGATGGGGATTCACGGCTGTGAGATTCACGAGACATCACGTCACTCTCCTATGCCCCAGAATTCTCGTTCATAAAATGGGGGGACCATAGTAATTGCCATAGAGGTCTGTAAGAGGAGCCTAAAAACCATGGGTGCTCAAAGCAGACCTGACACCTCATCCACCATTAATCCCTCTAAACTTTTCTGATCGGCCACACAGTGAGCCCTTGGAAAAGCTTCATGTTCTTTCTGAGCCTTGGTTTCCCTTCCTGAAAATGCAATCCATGCTATCAGCTTTGCAGAAACGCAATGAGGAGATTTGATGTCGTAGAAGAAAAACAAGTTGTAATACAGTAGATGCTTAGTGAAGTATAGAAAACACGAATTTTTATCAACACCATTATTGTCCTATTTTAAATGAGGAAGCAAATGTCCAAATCACTGAAGTCGCGGAAGAAGGGCTTTACTATCATGATTTCTGGCTTCATTATTGTTTAACTAAATCCATGGTTATTAGAATATTGGTTATAAGTCAACCGAGCACAGATGGGACCCCTATTTTCTCCTGCACATGGTTGTTCCTTGAACTGCCCCTTACCATAATACACGGAGGGAGCTGGGCATCACGCCAGGCGTCTCAGCCACCTTCCAGGACACGGGCTAATGTGGCATGTTCTCGTAGGAAACAGTCAAGTCCTGGCAAGGGCTGTTTGCATTTCTGGGTCCCTGTAAGAGAGGGTGCACTGAAGGAGTCACAGTGTCCCCACAGGTAAATGATGCTCTTCCAATTCCGCCACTGGGAAGCAGTAAAAGTCGAGGACCTGAGCCAGTTGTCAGCAGGTGTGGATATTCAGACTGCTATAAATTATCACTAAATTTGGCACCAAACAGAGTGGTATTTCTGAATAATTCTCTTATGCCTGTCATAAGAATTTGGTATGCAATTCTGTGCTGTAATGCATGTCGTAAATACAATAATTTACGGTTTGTTTCTACCCAGTCCTGTGCGCTGTCGTGCTAAACTTGGGAACAAGCACAATTAGAACTATAATCAGTTGTGACATTTCTTGAAATGTTTCTATTTAATTTTTATTTTTTTGCTACAGACTGACATTAATAGCTTTTTTTCAGGAAGACAAATCATAATAATTTCTCAAGAGAAAATGACAAAGATAAATGATATTCATGCAAGAAGGCAGATCGATGCAGAGACGGACGGTTGTCTGTGTGAAAAGGAAGATAAGAAGTTCCATTGCTTTAGCTGAGTCCCCTGGAAGCATCACCTAAAGGACAAGCAGGAAGGGGCCAGAATTAGTTTCCATCTCCTCTGCTCTTTGCAGCCTGCATCCCTCTGTGACAGACTGACCCCGGCTCTCCTCCGAACAATGGAAAGAGTACAGGCTTTGGAGGCAAAAATATCCGGGGAGAAACTCATGGATCTCCAGGCACTTTCTAGCGATGGGACTGGGGGCAACACCTGCCACCTGTTGCCTGGGAATTACACTACCAACTTTTTCAGAGTTGTTTTGAACGCGCATTGATATAAGAGGCAATAAGGAATCGGGATTTTTTTTTTTTTTAAATGGGCTCTAGAATCAAAGTAGCTCTATTTGAATTAGATCTCTGCCATTTGCTAGCTTGCTAACTTAGATCAGTTAAAAATAATAATAGCTTACATTGAAACTGATTATGTTGGACCCACTCCGTACCAGGTGCTGTTAGTATAGCTTAGCCAATTACTTATCCATCCTCACTTGGATACAAATAATAAGGCCAGTAGGTCCTTTCGATGCTACCACTCTGTATGTACGCACCTTTTACGCAGCTCACCACGTGTGAGGCACCCGTCCTGCCATCGGGTCGGTGGCAAGCATTCGGGAAGAGTCAGACATCACTAGTGCTCTGACGGATGCAAGGAAACGGACGGTAAGCAAGATTTCTTCCCCTTGTAACCTGCACTGGCCCTGACACTGATCCTGTGAGCAGATGTCATGAGTTCTCGTGTCTAGGACTAAATCACTATTCCTGGCATCTGGGATGGTAATACAGAAAAGATTATGTCAAGCACTTTTAACAGAGCCACACATTCTTTAGGAGGGCACGTGGGAAACATTAGGCAAAACCCTTGGTTACAGGAAAAAGAAACCACTTGTGTTTGTGCAGAGTTTCTATCCCTGCAGCTGGATAATTAAGGAAGCAGGCTTGGTGGTTCCCTCCTCCTGTCAGCACCTGCACCAGGGACACTCTCTGCCCTCTCGGGACTGAGGGTACAGTTGGAATCCTCTCTCTCTCTCGTGCTCACCAGCCCTTCCACCTCCTCCAGCTGTTTCCAAAGCCCTCCGTGGGTCAGAGCAGAGACCAGGAGGAGAAGCCAGGAGAGTGGGACATTGCTTGCCCAACAGGCACCACCATCAGCTGGCTTCCCAATGCCTGGGTCTGGCAGGTTTTAACACGGCTCTCTCTCACTGTGGGTGACGCGGGGTCGCCTCTCTGCCCGTCACTTATGGACGCTCCGCTGGAGACCCTGATGGGGAAAATGCGCTCCATTCTGGCGGTGATCACTCTTGCCTTCCCAAGCCCTAGGAATCCTGGCATCAGATTCCAGCTTCTCCCCACCGACCCTCTTCTCAAGCCTAATGATGTTAGCTCTCGATGCTGGCAAGGGTCCCTCTTTCTAAGAAACCAACACCGTTCATGTACTAAACACCTCTGAGATCCCACTACATTCCAGGGTCTTCCCGGTGCTGGGGGAACATCCGTGAGTGAGAAGCTGGGGAGGCAGAGAGGAAGCCAACTAAGGGGAAGCACAGTTGGGAGCCCCAGGGAGGAGGAGCTACTAGAATAATGATGAAAAGCTTTTCAACCATGGTAACCTTTGAGCAGAGAGGGAGCGCAGGAGCCAACTGAAGAGCTGTCTGGCCAGAAGGACAGCATGTTCGGGGCCGCGAGGTGAGGACAAACTTGGCATGAGACAGGAGCGCATCTACACACAGGCCTGAGCAGTACGTGGGGGAGAAGTGTCCGATGCATGGACAAAATCATCAGAAGGAGAGGATTTGGGGACAGGGGGACACCGTGTCCTTACTGAGGAACAACGGCGGATCTGACCCTGCACCAGTCCCTTGAAACGGAGCCAGGACACCTAAACCATGAGCGTGTGCAGGTGTGGCTTGCGCAGCAGACACCAACAACAGTGTCAGCCTCTGAATAAGGTAAAAGCTGTTTGCAGTCATTTAATCTCTATTAAAGGAGCCACAGAACCTCTATTGACTTTTCTGTTTAGAGAATTGAAAAAAAAGCATGAGCCTAACTAGGTTCACCCTCGTGATCACAGCTGCTGAATGCTGGCACGGCCTTTTCCAAGGCACTCACCCCGGCTGAAACTAGGGCTCTGGGCTCCAGGATCCCTGTGTTTGAAAGGCAAGGCTTTGGGTCATGAGCAGGGGGAGGCAGGGAGAGAACACAGCAGAGATCATATTGATGGAATTACTAGTCTGAGGGCAAGGCTGATAAAGCTCTCCTACACAAACAGCTGCCCCTGTCTGTCTGTCCGTCTGTCTGTCTGTCAGGAGAGACACCCTGCTCAGAGGCAAAGGGAACCTGGGAAGGCAGTGAGGACGTGACATGGGGCAAGTTACTATGAAATGAGCTTCCGCCTCTCAGCAAGTCTTGCCTGACGTGTGATGACTCTATAGACAATGTCGGACATGCCCATCCACTGCATTGAGCTACTGCCATCACAGAATGCCCATCCACCGCACTGAGCTACTGCCATCACAGAATGTCCATCCACCACACTGAGCTACTGCCATCACAGAATGCCCATCCACCGCATTGAGCTACTGCCATCACAGAATGCCCATCCACTGCATTGAGCTACTGCCATCACAGAATGTCCATCCACCACACTGAGCTACTGCCATCACAGAATGTCCATCCACCGCATTGAGCTACTGCCATCACAGAAAATGACAGCAAGTCCTCTCCTCTCCCTCCAGAAGATGGAGAGTGATACTCCTTGAGGGTATCAGGGAAACCAAAATAAGGAACATAAAGACAGAGCTTATATTGAACAGAATTCATCAATGGTTAAGCATGAGCTCACACCAATCACCGGAGATGCTGGCCTTAGACCAGCAGAAGACCCTCACGTGGGCTGGGTTAGTCCTTGGTTGATGGTTCCTGAGAGGAGTCAGGAAGGCCCAGCAAATGGCCATGGGCTTGGAACCACTTGGAGGGTCTGGAGACAGTGACTACTTCCCAAACAATACGTAAGTATTTCCAAACTTTAACAACAAGTGGGGTGCCGATGAGCACCGTCTGGATAGTTGCCGTGCGTATCAGCCTACAGTCCAAATATTTATTTCCTCAAAAACAAATAAGTAAATAAAGTGTCCCAAGGCTTCTTTTTCCTTGGCTCTGGGTGAGTTAAGGCATTTAATGCATGAACTGATTACTCTGTGTTCCGATTCTGAGAATAGCAAACTTTCACTTGGCATGTTGTGGGGATGGAAGTTGTAACATTAGTTTAAAGAAACCTTGACTCGTGCCTCCTTCTTACTCACCCATTTGGGAAAACAGACCGATAAGACAGCCCTACCTTCAATGAGCTCACGGTACAACACATCAGAGAGATCCCAAATGTCAAAATCCAGAGTGTGGTGTGGACAGAGCTACGGAACCGAGTATGGGGGAAAGCGACTAACCCCATCTGTGAGAAGAGACTTGGTCCAGGAAGGACATTATGGAATCAGTGGGGAATATCCCACCAAGCGTAAAAGATAGGTCAGCGGCAGAGAGGGGAGGAGGGCGTTGGAGGACGTGGGAAGGGAGCCTGCGCAAGCCTCCTGGGAGTGTGTCGTGACTGATGTGGGAATATGGCAAACATGGCGGGGGCTCTCCAGTTGTAACAGCGACAAATATCATCATAACCTTCTGTGTTAGTCTCCTAGGGTTGCCATCACAAAGTGCCACACACTGGGTGACTTGGAACAACAGACATCTTTTATTTATTATTTTACAGTTTTAGAAATCTAAAATCAAAGTGTTGGCAGAGCTGGGTTCCCCCTAAAGTGCCAGAGATGGATCTGGCCCTGCCTCTGTCCACACGTCAGTAGCTTCGGGCATTCTGGGCATTGTGGATAAATCACCCCATCCTGTCTCTGCTGTCGCATGGCTGTCTTCTCCTCACGCCTCTTCACACATCGTCCTCCCTCTATGCATGTCTGTCCCTGGGACTGAAGTTCCCTCTATGAGACCCGCTGATAGCTGCCTAGTAGCAGCTAGCCTGCCTCCCCACCTGCCCTTTTCTATGGGTCTGGGTGCCCTGGGTCACCACACTTCAGTGTCTCTTCCCTCCTGTTCTGCTGTCTTCCCTTTGCACCAGCCCCTGAGTCTAGGTCTGGAGCCTGGGCAGGGTGGTTTCTGGGGCTCCTACTGCACTGTCCATCCATCTGTCTGCCCTGGCCCAATGCCAGGCTCTGTGTTCTGTGACCAAAGCCAAATGGGATCCCCCTCCTCCTCCTCCCCTCCCTCGTGGCCACATCTCTCTGAGTGGTGGGGTGGCTGCTCCTCACCTCTGAGCTCCCCCAGGCCTCACTCCCTACTCTGCTTTGGAATAACATGAGCTTCATTTTGTCCACATCTGCCTTTGTCCAGTTATAAACCCAATAAACTGTAGAGCGGGGGAGAAAAAATACCATAAGGTTCATAAGGTTACCAGTGTATTGGATTAGGGTCTACCTTCCTGACTTCATTTTACTGATCTATGTGCAGATCCTGTTCCCAAATAAGGTTGCATTCTGAGATACCGGGGATTATTAGGACTTCAGTATATCTTTCTGGAAGATATAGTTCAACCAACAAAACTTCCCTGGCATGGGAATGGGATTTTCCAGCTTACAAAGCTCTTTCTTACAGAACTGTATATTACAGAATTGTCTTATAGTATATCCACAGTCATGAACAATGGATCTCATGTAACTCCTTTGTACAAACAGTAAACATTTATATCATGATGATAAACAGCATCTATTCAACACTTAGCATTAGTCAGCATTATATATATATATATATATATATATATATATTTTTTTTTTTTTTTTCAAATCCTGACACCAGTGCAAAATGTTATTAGTCCCTGGTTTCCAAAAGCACAAACAGAGAATCCCAGAGATAAAGTAGCTTGCAGACGGCCACAAAGCTGGGGAGGAGAAAACTTGCTGCATTAAACCTTGAAATCCAGAGAGAAGCCAAACTGGAGAGGTCTGGTGGAGGTGAGAGATCTCAGTGTGGAATCATAAAAGTGGAACAAAGACTCTGGTCAAGAGGATGGACAGAATTCATAACCCTCTTCTCTGTGTGTCAGTGGAAAATTGTGCCATATTTCCCGCAATCAATTAAAGACATGGAGCTCTTCTCAGGACCAGAAAGAAATCAGTGTAGATGAGCAGTAGGGAGCAGCCCCAAGAGGCCAGTGCTGGTCGAGGTGGACAGAGGAGCTGGCAGCCTTGGAGCCGAGACAGGAGTCACCAGCTGGACCAAGCCTTATGTGTCCAAGAAAGAAATGAAGCCAAACAGACCCGAGTGGGAAAGAAGCCTGGATTAACTCTGCCTGTAGGGAGGGTCTTGAACTGTTCTCACACTACTGAACTAGATCTGAAATAACTTTACCCAATAGTTTGAGTGCCACTTTCTTGGGTCTTAGGGAGCAAAGACAAGCAGCCCTATAAAGAAGAACTTCATCTGAGTGGTACCTGAACAGAATGGCAATCTGCAAGGCACACCAAAGACACAAACCCTCTAACAGGAAATGCAGGATTAAGTAATATAACAGATCCTGCTGGGCAACCTCAGAATCACCAGAAGGACAGAAAGCAAAGGGAGAAAGGCTCTCCCAGTGGAGCTGCCACAGAAAAAAAATCAGTGTACCTGAACTGACACAAAAACACACACAGAAACAACTCAGATGCTTGCAGTAGAACTTGTGAAGCAAATGTAAAATGACTTTAAGATAAGTGCACTTGGGGGGCACCTGGGTGGCTCAGTGGGTTAAGCCTCTGCCTTCAGCTCAGGTCATGATCCCAGGGTCCTGGGATCGAGCCCCACATCAGGCTCTCCGCTCGGCAAGGAGCCTGCCTCCTCCTCTTTCTCTGCTTGCCTCTCTGCCTACTTGAGATCTCTCTCTATCTAAAAGGAAAAAAAAGAAAAAAACCTTAAAAAAAAAAAAGATAAGTGCACTTGGAATTCTGAAATAGGAGGGAAGAGCGATTTTGCAAAGAAAATGTTGCAAAGATGATGTTATGTAAATGTCTTTGCAAAGAAAATGTTAAGTAAAATTAAAATGTGGCAAAAATATAGATAGATAAATAAATAAATAAATCCAAATGAAAATGTTGGAATTGAAAGGTAAAACCACTAAAATAAGTTAAGTAAAATAACACTCATAGTAAGCATAAATACCATATTAGACTTGAGGCTTAGTTTAAGAGAGAATTAGTGAATTGGAATTTAAAATTGGAAAAATCCCCCACATACTCTTTCTATATATAATTCATATATATTCATTATATATAATAGGTTACATGTAAAATACACACAAAATACTATATAATTTTATGTTTATTATATAATAGACCATATAAAAATATACAAAATACCATGTACATATATATGTATTTATTACATATTTTATATATATTATATAGAATAGAATATATATAATATATACAAAATACTATATATGCCAGATATACTATTATAGTATTTCATATACATTAGTCTATATAGTATTAGCATTGTTACTAGTACATTGCTAGAGTATTAGCATATATAATATTGTACATATACAGCATATATGAGAAAGATCTGCATAGATATACCTGTAAATACATGATAGACTCTATATAAATGTGTCTATACATGTAATAGAGATACATAGAGGTAAACAAGATAGAAAGTACAAAGGCCAAGTAAAAACCCGAGGAGAACAGTGTGAGTTTCAATACACGTCTAACGCACATGACATGATACAGGGGGTAAAATAGTGAAGATGTGGGAAAGATGCAGGAAATTTATTCAGGACAATGGCTAGAAGATTTTTGGAGCTGAAGACTTCATGGTGGTCAGAGCCCACAAAATACAGTCCCAGCCCAGCTGGCCCATGTCCCCTCCACCCTTCCTCCAGCACCGATTCTGGCTTGCAGATGCCAGTCACTCCCATTGCTCAACCACCAGCATCACCCCCCCTCGCCTCATGATCCAGTGCTTGGCTATGCCTCCCACCTGGCGCTGAGCAGATGCAGCAGAACCCGCCCCGGCCACTGAGTATAAACTTGACAGCATGTCCTGATCACATATGCAAGTGGCAGGAGAGAGCTTTATTTTCTAGACCTCAGCTGGCTCCAGAGCTTGAGGCTTCCCTAGCGATGCACCCTGTCTGCTGGGTTGGTGACTGGCCCATCGACTCAGTGGAGGCTGCCCCTTTCTTCCTCTGCCCCCTGTTTATCCTTTGCCAAGGACAGCTGTTGTTCCGTAACTTTCTTACTCAAAGTCCCATAGATTTCTTACTCAAAGGAGAATTTTGGATAACCTCTAAAATTTGTCCAAAACAGTTGTTCTGACCTGGGCCAGCGTCACCGTGCAGGGCAACTTTTACTAGTCTGGGTATGGGACTTCCTCTAATTCTTTACATATTCATCTTTGAATTTAGCCACATGTTAGAAAAGAAATTGAAGCAGGGTTCCAATAGCTTGGGAATTCCAGAGGAAGGGACTTTCCAACAACAAGCTACTGGTCAAAAAAAAGCATGACTAGGGTGCCTGGGTGGCTCAATGGCTTACCCTCTGCCTTCAGCTCAGGTCATGGTCTCAGGGTTCTGGGATCCAGGTGGGCATCAGGCTCTCTGCTCAGCAGGGAGTCTCCTTCCCGGCCTTTCATCTTTCTCTGCCTGCCTCTCTCTCTACTTGTGATTTCTCTTTCTGTCAAATAAATAAATAAATGTTTAAAAAAAAGGTGACTATAAATGTATTTAAAATGACATCAGCATTAGATATTTTCAAAGTAGAACAGTCTTACACTAATAAATACTTGATGAGTACTTTTTACCCTTATGTTATTTTTTTTTTTCTTCTCCCTGGGAATTTGAATACTTTTGCTTAAGGGATCTCATTTTCTGTTGACTTACAAATGCTTAAAATAGATGAGATCTTGGCTGGGCTCCTACCTGTTCGGCTATCACCAGTTTGGGGGTTGTTTCTTGACTTCTGAGAAAAAAGTGGGCTTAGATTCCTAATGGCTGTTTAAATACTATTTCCAACTCATAACCCATGACATTTTTCTAAATGTTGAAAGTTCCTGAGTGTTAAATTTCTGATTTAAAAAATTTACTCACAACAAGCCATATGTGAATGAGATAAACCAAACAAGGCATGAACAGTCTTTCAATCAGAACATTTTTACTGCTACAAAAATGCAAGTTAAGTAATCTTACTTGATCAGTGTGGAACCCAGGGAGCGCTCAAAGGCATAGAAGTAAGAGTAGTGGGTTATAACATCACCTGGGACAAGCAACCTCTAACGCCAAAAATGCTATGACCACAGTGTCCAGACCACAAGACAAATGGCAAACACCCAGAGCCTGAGAAATCACCACTATGGGCAAGCATGAACCTTGCCCTTTCTCTCCTTAAAAAAAAATTTCTTGATGAAAGTCAAAGTCCTCTATAGCATCTATAGTCCACAGTGTCTATAGTGCTTCCAGCTCTAACCAGGATCTCTATTTCCAGACCTCTTTCCTTCCATTCCCTGTTATCTCCAACTTCCTTAAGTGCCCCTCTCCATGTCCTGCTGTCTACACAGGCTGTCCCCACTTACTGTCCCCAACAGGCTGTCTACACAGGCTGTCCCCACTTACTAGAACAGGTGGCCTTTTGCGGCCTCCCCAACCATCTACTGAATCCTTATAAAATGATTCAGAAATGACTCCAGTCAGATGACTTGGGATAAACCCTAGCTTTTTCACTTACAGGTCATGTGATTTTGGGAGACACATTTTAATTTCCTTGGGTCTCAGTTTCTTCATCTCTTTAATTACAGTGAATTATAATACCTACTTCTCAGGGTTATTCTAATAATAGACTGAGATGATACACCTACATCTTAAAATCATTGGGTCTGGTATATATTAAGCGCTTAATCCAAATTAACCACTTTTAATTTCTTTTTCATCTATGCACGTCAATTCCAGTATCACTTCCTGGGAACATTTCCACTGGCTTCTCCAGACAATATGAAACAGGTCTTTTGGCCAAAGTGGAGGAAGTGGTATTCCAGGATTTCCTAAGCCTAGGCCTTCCAGATTTCATTCACACACTCTTGCTTTCCTAATTCAATCATTTAGCATGGGCTGGTCAACTCAATGATCTGAGAAGTGTTCATGAACACCCAGCACCAATGCCCAGAGGTATGAATGGGACCATTTTAAACTACACCGTTGAGCCACCAGGGGACTGCAGCCAGAGGAACGACCTTAGGATACTGAGCAGAGGTTCCATCCAGCAGATTACATCCCAAATTGCTGACCCACACAGTCATGTGCAGAGAAAACAGTTGTTGAAACCTACTAACTTTGGGGACAGACTGTTAATCAGTAATAGCTAATTGGTAGACTGCACATCTAAAATATGCCATGCAATGGTATGTACTGGACTGATCCCTTTGAACACATTGCCACATTTACTAGTTTTGAACAATCCTACACTTAAAGTATCAGTCAACCCCATGTAAAGAAACTCAATACCCCAAATATTGTACTAAAAAGTGCTGAAGCCAGAGAAGAGATTTACGAAGCATTTGGAAATGCTCAGAATTGTCTTAACTGACATTGGTTAATGAGATAAGATACAGAGGCAGTTCCGTGATATTATGACACAATGTAAGAGCACAGGTCTTGAAAATGGTGGGAAACTCCTTCTCCCTGTAGAATATAGGCAAGGTTCAGAATTGTCTGAACCTCCCCACCGCCGTGTGTTTTAACAAATCAGTGTTGGTACATTCCAATGGTGACACTGATGTTGTGGACAGACCCAGTTCCATGAGATCATGAATACTCAGTTGAGAATTGCTGCTGTAGGCGAGACTTTTCTGCAAGTGACCCACAGAGGAACCCTCCATGTTAATATATATATATATATATATATATATATATATATATATATTTCATATATATAATATACATATATATTTTCTTGAACCAAAATGCTTTAAAAATAAAAATATTTCACAGAAAAGAATCTCAACTTGTCTGGCTTCCATTCAAAACATTGCACAAAGCTTGGGAACACTGAACCAACATTCCTATTGAAAATGTTGGGTAGCAGTCCCTCATCAGCTGCCTCCTTCTGATGGGATCCAATGCCCTTCTCACCACAGCACCTTCCACCCGTCACTGTCTCTGTACCACTGAGAGTAGACAGCAGGTAAATGTACCATCAACTTACACTGTTGCTTTTTAACACCAAAGAAGTATATCCACCTCACTTTATTCACATATATTACCTACTCATTCTGTTCAGGACAGACATTGGAAATCCCTGATATATTCAGTAGAGAAGGGATCATCTTCCAGACCATGGAAACTTATTCCTCTATAACAATTGGTGACTACGAAAATAGCAATCTCAACTTCTTTTTGTCCCTAAAATAATTTATTGGTTTTCATGGAAACAGATACTGTATGTCAGTAACAATCCTCATAATTATTTCTCAAACAAAAATATTGAGTCTTTTAAAGGGAAAAATATCATGGCCTCCTGCATGGACAATGTTTAAATGTTAATTGTTTTCAAACAAAATTTTTTTTTAAAAGATTTTATTTATTTATTTGACAGAGAGAGATCACAGTAGACAGAGAGGCAGGCAGAGAGAGAGAGAGGGAAGCAGGCTCCCTGCTGAGCAGAGAGCCCGATGCGGGACTCGATCCCAGGACCCTGAGATCATGACCTGAGCCGAAGGCAGCGGCTTAACCACTGAGCCACCCAGGCACCCCAAACAAAATTTTTAAGCATATTCTTTATATTGCTAGCTATTTTGCAGTCCTACAGTCAAAGCAAACTGCCTAATTGTATTTGAACAAAAATGTGAACTAATACAACTCAAAGAAACAACACAAAAACAATATGGTAGATGATGATTTGTTGAAGAAAGCTATTCTTCACTCATGAATCTAGTCTAGATGTTTGAGACAGAAGCTCTTTTGAGTCTGTCTTGCCTATATTCTACAGGGAGAAGGAGTTTCCCAGCCTTTTCAAGACCTGTGCTCTTACATTATGTCATAATATCACAGAACTGCCTCTGTATGTTATCTCATTACCCAATGTCGGTTAAGACAATTCTGAGTTACATCATTCTCATAAACACAATGGATTCTGCAATCACAAGGTAGTCCTTGGATCAAAAATGGTTATATGGATCGTCCAGAGTATCTTTGATCAATTAGAATTAGACATTTAAAATCTAGGGATCCATAAGGATATTTCTAAGAACTCCAAGGGTTTCATGACCGAAAGTTTCATGACCTACCATTGGAGAACACTGTTCTACATGTCATCTGTGGGAAAGACAACGGTAATTATTCCCTCGGATTTGCTGTCCTAATTACTATGAATACATCCAAAGAATCTTATCCCTGTGGCCGGGGATAATGGCACCAAAAAGAACCAGAGACAAATTCTATATTGATGAGTTATATTGAGATTCCAGAGCCTCAAATGGAAGCCTCCATAGACACTTTAATTGGCCTGATTCATAAGCCTTGCTGACCTCAAGTAGCCACTCACAAAATGTTAAATATAAAATTACCATATTACCCAGAAATTCTGCTTCTAGCTATATACCCAAGATAATTTAAGACCTATGTCCACACAAAAGTTATGCATGAATGTTCACAGCAACGATATTCATAGGAGTCAAAAATTGGAAACAACCCAAATATCCATCAATTAATAAAATAAATAATAAACTATAGTTTACTCACACAATGGAATATAATATGAATATTATATGAATATAATTCATATAAATAAGAATAAAGTACTAAAGCATGCTGCCACAGAACTGACCCCTGAAAATATTTTGTTATGTGAAAACAGCCAGACACAAAAGGCCACATTCATAGGGTACTGTTTCTAAGAAATATACGGAATACAGAAATCTGCAGAGAGAGAAAGTACATTAGTAACTGCCACAGCTTAGGAGGCAGGAGCACGAGAGTGACTGCTAATACGTAAGGGATGATAAAAATGTTCTGGAACTGAACAGTGGTGATGGTTGCACATCTCTGAAACTACACTAAAACCCACTGAATTGTGTACTTTAAAGTATTGAATTTTATGGTGTGTGATTTAAATCTCAATAAACACAATATATTTTTAAGTGGCTTCCATGGGTTTTCCTTCATAGTCCAAAGAATGAGCAGAAATTTCCCAGGCAAAGTCTTTATGGACCATCCAGACATAGCGTGGATGGATCAGCATATCTGGGTCGCAGGTTGCACGTAGTGAAGAATTGCACATAAAATAAAAAGGAAAGCCACTGGCAGCAGATTATAAATCTTCGTGTATGCCATGCGAAGGAGCCGGGTCCAGTTTTCTGAAACTCCAGGTGAAAAGAGGTCTTTCAAACAGCAACAATAAGCAACCATCATAATTCTTCCAAGACTTGCAAGAGTACGTTTGATTCTCCATTAATTTTTCTCTTTATTTGTTTTCCGTGAGACTTGTCTGGCAAATCATGAGTACCTCCTTTTTCTGATTCACCAAAATGAAAGATAAAGCAAAGAGCATATGCTGAGACGTGGGGAATGTAAAAGCTCCATGAGCTAAAAATGACAAAGGGAGTCTTGCAGCCAGCCCAAACAAGGAAAAACACCTCAAAAAATGTGGCTGGAGAAATCTTTCCAATCTCACTTAATAGTTACCCAGGAAGGGTATTTTCCCTCCTTCTCATCTACAGGGTACAGACTGACTTAATGGACCCACTGTTGACTGGGAAATTCAAACAAGTGAGTCAACTTGTCTATTTTTTAATTTAATTTAATTTTTTCAGTGTTCCAAGATTTATTGTTTACGCATCACACCCAGTGCACCATGCAATACGTGCTCTCCTTAATACCTACCACCAGGCTCACCCAACCCCCCACCCCTTCCCCTCCAAAACCTTCAGTTTGTTTCTCAGAGTCCACAGTCCCCCCCCTCCCGCTATTTCTCCCAAATCGCTTTTCCTTTTAAAAAAATCCTGATTGGTTCAGGTGCCTGGGTGGCTCAGTGGGTTAAGCATCTGCCTTCAGCTCAGGTCATGATCTCAGGGTCCTGGGATTGAGCCCTGCATCAGGCTCTCTGCTCAGAAGGGAGCCGGCTTCCCTGTCTCCCTCTGCCTGTCTCTCTGCCTACTTGTGATCTTTCTCTGTCAAATAAACAAAATAAAATCTTCTGGGGGAAAATAAACTCCTGATTGGTCACACCATGTGACTGACCTGACCAAAGCTGATGGACTAGTTGGCATTCACGTACAACTTGATTCCAGGCAGATGCCTGCAAAGATGAAGCCCAGAGGCTGCTATCACTGTCCTGCCCAGACCAGAAACGGCAGGTGCCTTAGGTAAGACACTCTTTCCACGGTCTCAGCTAAAGAAGTGGAAACAAGATCCACTCTCCTTTCTTTCTAGCTGGAGGTCCTCTTATGAACATCAAGTGACCTGTTGGATAAAGAGGTATTTCTTCAGCATCAACCCAGCCCAGTAAGCAACTCTGTCCCGACAAGGACGGCAGGCTTCCTCCATCCACGTCTCAGAAACTCAGTAAGCCAGTGAGATGGGAGGGACATCCCCAGATCAGTCTGACACAGGCCCATTTCCTCTCTGCTTCTTAAGGAAACTCTGCACTGTGGGTTAGCTGTGGGAGAAACATGGGATGCTGCACCTTCCCTGGGAGCAACAGACACTGAACAATGATGAATGGTGATCTGTGGCTGTGTCCATGTCGTTCTTGGGAGGGAATCGCTCTCTTTCTTTGCTGGCGATACTACTCACTGATAAGACAGAAATGGGTGAAAGACACTGTTTCCTTCGTCTCGACATTACCAGCCCTGAGCACAGTCCCTGGCACGGTGTAGATGGCCAGGAGCCATGGGCTTATACTGTGAATGCTTAGGGATTGAGTTTGGGAAATAAATAATGTGCATGTAAAAATCCAAGGTAAAGCAGATCAAAGAGGGCTTTGGAAAGTGACATAATCCTAATGCAAGTCATGCAGGGGGCTCAGGTTTCTCACAGGGGTCAGGGGACGCCAGGGACTTCGGGTCTGTAGATTGCCTGCGACTGGAAATAGACTGTATTGAAAATGCAGCAGGTGTGGGGAAGACGCCTGTGGTCTGACCTCATGGCAGCTGTGACTTCTGCGGCCAGCCCAAATGAGGAAAAGCACCTCGAAAACTAAAAATGTAGAAGCAGGCATAGGATGGGTGCTCCCAGCTGGCCGCTGGAGAGCGGGTCTGTGACAATGAACCTTGGCCAGAAAGGCACCTGACCTTCCCTCCAACCCGTTCCTCTCCTGCCGCCGTGACCCCAGCCTGTCGGGATGGACAATCTTGGAGAAAGAGCACGTTCCCCCTGTCCCTTCCACAGTGTGGTCTTCCACTTCCATGGTCGTGTGGTCCCCTTGGATTTTGATCCATCCCTATCTTTGCCCATTTGCAGAGAATTACCTTTAAGATTCTCGGTGTATATGGCCAATGGTCAACGGTCCAGTGGCCTGCAGATTGGCTCATGCTAAGCTAGCTCCGGCCCAGAGGTCCAAAGTCCTTCCCACGTTTTCCAGGAATAAGGACCTAACGCCTAAACCACTTCCCCCTCTGCCCTCCACGCGCACACACACACACACACGCACGCATGCATGTGTACATGCACACAGACATACACACATGTGCCCATGCACACACACACCACAACCACAGTCCATTCATGCAAGAATAATTCTCCTTCTTAGGACTTTCAAGTGCCCAGAAGGCCCACAAGCTCTAAAATCACCATTTGATTTTGGCCACCGGTTCTCTGCCTTGCCTCCACCTGTGCAGGAACTGAAGTCTGCGGGCTCCCCAGTAGAGCGGCTGGACCCCAGTCCTGGCAGAGGTCTGTGGCCTCTGGTTTCGCTCACGTTCGCTGCTGTATGTGCGTTTCGGTGTTCCCGGAGGCACATACTTCCTGTTACAACCGCGACAACAATAAACCAACAGGAGCTGAGAGCCTTGCAGTTTACTGTCTGTGAAAATCAGTGTTTCTGCTGACAGGATTATGTTCTCCTCAAAATAATTCCATTTCACAACTGGGAAATCACACACGCACCGAGGTGATTTGTACTAGATCCTGTGCTCAGTAAGTAACAAAATCCACTCAGACAGAAGTCATTTGGCTCCGGGGTGCCTGGGGGACTCAGTCGGTTAAGCATCTGCTTCAGGATTGAACCCCGCATCAGGGTCCCTGTTCAGTGGGGAGTCAGCTCGTCCTCTCCCTGTAGCTCCCCCTGCTCATGCTCACTCTCTCTCTCTCTCTCTCAAATAAATAAATAAAATCGTTAAAAGAAAAGTCATCTGGCTCCCAACTCATCGTATTTTTTATTATCTCAGGGAATCCCGTCTCCTGGCAACAACTCCCGGAGAAATCAAGTGGTCAGGCTTTAACCATGACTATTAGAACGTAAGCTTTGCTCGCTGCGGTTAACAGGAGAAGCCAGGAGGCAAGAGTGGGCATCTCTGTGCAGACACTGTGGCATGACAAGTGACATACTCGCCATAGAACTGAGACTGTGATTACCGCCTTGAACACCGTTTCATGAATATCAACAGTTTCTTACTCAGATGGGATGTGCGACTGAGACTGAAACAAGGCGCATCCTTTGGAATGTTTACAAAGCCGTTTGCAAAGCAGACAATATAGAGTTTTTGATGTTCTTGCCCTATATATCTGGCTGGAAACCTGTTACCTTTCCTTTAGAATGAAACACCCATCTCTATGTATCCTGCCCTGCCTCCCCTCAGCCCCCATCGGAAGGCCAAGTTCACCAGCCTTTTCCTGGCCCCACGCTCCTCCCCGCAGATCTTTCTCTCAGCAAAGACGACACGGGTTTCATCTCTCACTTCACCTGGAACTCCGTCCGTGAAGGTAGGGGGTCATTCTGACTCAGCTTTGTATTTCTTAGTGTGCATTCTCAAGAACTTTGCGGATGTCTACCACAGAGGATAAGTGACTCAGACAAGCAAATATTTGGGAATCCACCCCTTATCCAGAGTCACAGTGGAAACTCCCCCAAGGTAAAGGAGTCAGTAATGGCTATGCATTTGCCCAGTGGAATTCTGTTTCCCTTCACTCAGCCCTAGCCAGTGGCTGAGACAAGCGTAGACACCTTGGCCTCACCCTGGGATCAGTCCTGCCGATGAACCATATCTAAATATTGTCCTGTGGTAGAGCAATAAAGGTGTCTAATGACGCTCATGCCCTCACCCTGAAAACTGTGAATATATTAGTTTATATGGTAAAAGGGTCTTTGCAGATGTCATTAAATTAAGGATCCTGAGATCAGAGATGAGCCTGGATGATCCTGGCAACCAGCGAGTCAGAAGGGTCCTTACAAGAGAGAAGGAATAGGGGGTTTGTCTCTGACAAGAGAGAACCAGTCAGAGAGCAGGAGGTCTGTGGATGGACACAGACTGGATACTCACTGCTGTGGCCACACAGCAGGGAGCCCGATGGAGGTGACCAAAACCAGGATACAGATTCTCCCCCAGAGCCTCCCAAGGAACCAGCCCTGTCCACGGCTTGACTTTCGCCCACTTGGCCTGATTTTGGATGGATGACTTCCAGAAGTTTAGGATAATGCATCTTTGCTGTTTCCAGCCACTGAGTCTATAGTAACTCATTGTAGCAGCGATGAGAAATTAATCCACTCCCTCTTCAAAGCCTCCTGCTGTCCCTAATGGTAGAGCTGTCAATCATGGGATTCCAAAGAAAAGATAGCAGCTCCATATGCAACACGGAACCCAACCCAGCTCCATCCCTTACATGAACCCTCAAGTTATGGAGGAATGGGCTGGACTGGTGTGGGGGTTGGGGGGGAGCCCTGCTGTGATAGCTCATCCTTTAAATATCATGCATCCATCTCCCTCTATCTCAAGTTTGGACAAAGATGCCTAATTTCTACAAAGCAGGGAACAACATGGGTCAGGAAAATTTCCAAGACCTTCACCCAGCCTTGCCATCTCCTCCAACACAGCACTTCAATTATCCCTGCTTTTCTTTCCCATGAATTCTGTCTCCAGGAGGGCATGTGGGCAGGGCTCTGTCCGCACACGCCGCTTCCTCCAGAGGAGACAATCCCACAGACTGTGGGGAAAACGACCTTCTTCCCATCACTCCTACCCCATGACTTGGTGGTGTGAGCTACTCCCTGCCAAGCAATTAACATTTCAGACTCATTTTCTCAACTTCGTAAAACCTTTCATTTCTGATCTTTTCATTTGGGCCATGTTTTACTTTTCATAATACATATTTCATAATTTACCATTCATTTACATTTCAATTAAGGACGCTGGCTGCTTGCAAAAGCTACCCTGATGGGGGAGTGTGAAATAAATTATTAAAGTTGCTATAATCTGCACTTCCATTACCACCTCATTTACCCTAATGACACTAAAAAGATTGTCGCCCCCAACATGGTTCTTCCCAGTAATAAAAATTCCCTTTGGAGTCCAACACACTGAGACTATAGACACTTGCATGTGGTGCTAGATATGTTAATGAGGCAGTTGCTGGCTGGACTTCACTCTGGGAGCCTTCATCTAGGACAGTCTCAAACAGAAATTAAACTGTATCCAAAGCCTCCCAAGAAGATGCCCATGGGCTTGAATAATGAACATTTAACAAGAAAGCCATTCGATTACCATCACCGTACTCTTAATTCCCTGGTCTTCTTTGGCACCCATTTTGCACTTGTCATTTTGCTTTAAACAGGGATAAAGGGTGGAAGGAAAGATACTAAGTATATGCGGCATATGCTAGTAATGGATGGGTTCTGGGGACTTCCCCATGCCATCCCCCAAGAATTCCTCTGGAATCAGTCATTGGGAAAAATGGCACGGATGCAAATAATTATAATGTAAATTGTAAAGGGCAGCAATGCAAGGGTAAAAACAAACATTTTCTGGGCTCCTACCAAGTTTAATGGAATTTGCAAATGTATTTTCTTCTTTATACTTTCTGCCTAACTGCATCCGTTGTACTTATTAACAACAGATAATAACTAATTTTTACTGCAAATGTTTCATGGAACAGCATGGCAGCCGCCACTGCTGGCCTGCTTATATGCTCTTGACATTACCACCTGATGTTGCACCGTGACCCAACTGACAGCTTCTGTGTCTATTTGCCTAAAGGATTTCTTGAGTTGTCAGAGCCTAGTTTGTTCAGCTGAGTGACAAGCCAGTGATGCCACCAAACTGATGCACTGCCTTCTCCACCAGCAGGTCTCATCCAATAACTGATAGAAGGTGGTGTATTAATACGCCATCTCTCTCACCTCCACTACCCCCGAGGCATGTTCCATACAGTGAATCCAAATTTTGCCTGTTGGAGTTAAGCTCTAACTACGCAAAAGGTGAGAAATCCAATATCTCACCCTGTATTGATTTCCTTTCTCTGCCTTACTTCCCACTCACTTGTAGGTAATTTGTAGTGTCACATGTCCCATCAACTATTTGTACTTGAATCCTAGTACCTAACCTAAGACTGTGGCCCAGACAGATATGCCTTTCTGAAATCTATCATAAAAAGTTCAGTCCTGTCCCTGGATCCCAGTTGGGATCCTGGTTCCTGGTCCCTAGATACATTTAGACAGACCACCTAAGAATTTCCAGGTTGGATTTCTGGTTATTGTTGTTGTTTTCAAACTTTGTTTATACTTTACACACTTAGAATGTGATAGTGAGTTGAGCTTTGGTGCCCCAAAAGCATACGCACCCAGAACCTTAGAACATGACCTATCTGGAATAAAGATCTTTGATGACATAATTAAGGCTCTCAAGACAAGATTATGCTGTATGAGGGTAAGGTCTAAGTTCAACGATGAGTGTCCTCATAGAGGAAAGGAGAAGACACAGACATTCAAAGGGTAAGATCAGGTGAAGACACAGACAAAGACGGCAGCTATGCCATCATATTACCTGGAGTCACTCAGACCCATGAGCACAGTATGTTTCATGACAAGAATAGCATATGCTTTATATGTCTTAGAACATTTCAGTAGCTTTGTACTTAATAAAAATACATATAGTGCTTACTAGGGGCCTGCCACTGTTCTAGACATTCTATAAAGATCCTCATTTATCGCTAACAACGATATTATCATCTCAATTTTACAGATGAGTACATTGAAGCCAAGATTTGTGAGGAAACTTTGCAAAGTCACACTTCTGATTGGCAGTGCTTGGCTTTCCACCTGGATGGTCTACCTCTGGAAACCAGGCATTTATATATGCTAGACCATCACCAGTCAAAGTGGGTTCTCAGTGTCATTTGAGAAATTATTACAAAAGCTAATTCTCAAGCCCAAACTCAGACTTACAAAATCAGAAGCTCTGAAGGGGAGATCCAGACACCTGAGTGATAACAAGCTATCCAGGTGATTCTGATCCACACTCCAGGATGAGTAGATGAGGTGGTAGAGATGGTAGATGAGGACCACTGGGCTACACTTTGTTGCCTTTCCAAACAGAATTAACATTCAGGAAACCTGTGTTCAAGTCCTATCTGAGCCACCACACTGTGCTGTGACCTCACTTGCCTGTTTGGAAAATGAATTCAATGAACTCCCCCCCACTGAACTTGAGTGAGTTTCATGGCAGTTAACAGAAAGAAGACCTCTCTAAAAACACAATGAGCTCTAAAAATGAAATAAATCAGTCGGCATATTGTACTTTCCAGGAAGGAGATACTGAGGTTTTGTCAAGGACAGCATGACCTGCACTATAATGAGACACCTAAGTTTTTATCAAGAAAGACTATATTTAAGTTTAATCCCCACATTCAGGCAGAAGAGATTCAACGGGATGTGGGAGGAGTGTGGTGGGGAGACACACGTGGACACAGTCTGGCAATGAGGTTAGAGACATTCACAGGAACAGTGTGCCAACAGAGGACCTGGGGCCATGGCAAATTTTCTGATAACATCGAATAATTCTCTTAAAGCTAGAACTCAACCACAAAGGGAAGTTTGGAAAGAACCCAAATACATGGAGACTAAACAGCATCCTTCTAAAGAATGAATGGGTCAACCGGGAAATTAAAGAAGAATTGAAAAAAATCATGGAAACAAATGATAATGAAAATACAACGGTTCAAAATCTGTGGGACACAACAAAGGCAGTCCTGAGAGGAAAATATATAGTGGTACAAGCCTTTTTCAAGAAACAAGAAAGGTATCAGGTACACAACCTAACCCTACACCTAAATGAGCTGGAGAAAGAACAAGAAAGAAACCCTAAGCCCAGCAGGAGAAGAGCAATCATAAAGATCAGAGCAGAAATCAATGAAATAGAAACCAAAAAAACAATAGAACAAATCAACGAAACTAGGAGCTGGTTCTTTGAAAGAATTAATAAAATTGATAAACCCCTGGCCCGACTTATCAAAAAGAAAAGAGAAAGGACCCAAATAAATAAAATCATGAATGAAAGAGGAGAGATCACAACTAACACCAAAGAAATACAAACTACTATAAGAACATACTATGAGCAACTCTACGCCAATAAATTTGACAATCTGGAAGAAATGGATGCATTCTTAAAAATCAAATCTCTTCTTCACACCAATGTGCGCATTTCCATCACATCACTAAAATCATACAGAGAAGACCCTTTGATTGCCATCTCCCCAAAAGGCAAAAACTATAAAAAATTAAATATGTGTTCTTATTGCCTCTGTCAAGGATTTGAAGCCTACACAAAATAATTAAGTCGCAGATTCTCCCACCTGTTTGGCCCGTAACAGATCTTCGGAACGACAGTTCTGACTCCCTCCCTGTCTTCAGAACTGGTACTCATCCAGGTGCCACAGAGAATACGCACTATTATTCAAGGCTTCAGCCCATCTCAACCCCCCTGGTTTCCAGGAATCTGAAATATTTGCTTCTTTACACGCTTTCTATATTCTTTATATTTATCACATAAAACTCTCCCTACCTAGACCTTGACCCTTGGGGCTCCTCTCCTCCTGCCTCACCAAAGCCCAGGACCTCCTCACAAAAGCTCTGAGACCCTCTCTCTCAGTGGTGACTTTTTATTCTGTTTCCTGCTCTGAGACTTACTTCAGGATTATAATTCCTTCCTGCATCAACTGATGCACATATCTTTTACTATATGCCCATTCATTCATTCAAAAAAAAAATAAAAATAAAAAATCGGATCATGTGCACAGGTGCTTCCCTAGCTCAGACAGTTCTTAAAGATGGTCCCATCTCTAATGCTCTGTAGCTCTATGAATCCAGTAGACAGAATTCCTGTTTTATCCCTGACTCTGACAACTGTGAGTAGTAGAACTGATTCTAAAAGTTCAACTCTATGAACGGTCAACATTCAGGAAGAATTGCTGCAGAGACTAGAAATCCCACCTCTGCCCCTCAGACCCACAGGCTGATAAGCTATCTGCAATTCACATTAGAGAAGAGCATTCCACACTTCGCCTGTGATTTGTATATCTGACATTTCCAGTGGTGTTCCCTCACCCTCCATCCAAATGGCAGCATTTCCTCTTTCCCATTAAATAAATCAGAGGTAAAAGAAGAAAAGAAGGGAATTTTTCGGCAGATGGCTCCGATTTCTCAGCTGTATCATTGCTGATCCAGGAGACTAACATTTTTGCACCACAAGATAAGTACCACATTATATGCAAATGGGACTTCAGAGCACATAAAGCACAGTAGATTCTCAGACATAAAGTGAATTGTTTCCTTCCTTTGTTGTTATCCGATGCAATGTATGGTATTGACAGTAAACATTTGACATATTTTACAAATAAGAATCTGTTCAGTCACCAAAGTCAAAGAACTCATTTAAATACAACTCTAGAGCAAAATACCAAGGATTAGTGTCTGAAGGTACAGACTAGAGGACAAAATAACAAAACAAAACAAACAAACAACAACAAAAAAAAATTAAGGAAGACAAGAATTGGGTTCTAATCCACAGTGCAATTATTAATTTGTATGAGTCTTAAAAAGTACCACGGTGTCCCTTCCATGGTTGATACACCTGAGAAATGGAGCTGGCAAGCTTTTCCTATACATAAACACCAGTAAGAATGAAATAAGTTGATGAATGGGAATGCATAAGACCTCTTACTTCTTTTTTCTTTGTAAAATATTTTTATTTTATTTTATTTTAATTTTTAGCATAACAGTATTCCCTGTTTTTGCACCACACCCAGTGCTCCATGCAATCCGTGTCCTCTATAATACCCACCACCTGGTACCCCAACCTCCCACCCCCCACCCCTTCAAATCCCTCAGATTGTTTTTCAGAGTCCATAGTCTCTCATGGTTCACCTCCCCTTCCAATTTCCCCCAACTCCCTTCTCCTCTCTAACTCCCATTGTCTTCCATGTTATTTCTTATGCTCTACAAGTAAGTAAAACCATATGATAATTGACTCTCTCTGCTTGACTTATTTCACTCAGCATAATCTCTTCCAGTCCCGTCCGTGTTGCTATAAAAGTTGGGTATTCATCCTTTCTGATGGAGGCATAATATTCCATAGTGTATATGGATCACATCTTCCTTATCCATTCATCCATTGAAGGGCATCTTGGTTCTTTCCACAGTTTGGCGACCGTGGCCATTGCTGCTATAAACATTGGGGTACAGATGGCCCTTCTTTTCACGACATCTGTATCTTTGGGGTAAATACCCAGGAGTGCAATGGCAGGGTCATAGGGAAGCTCTATTTTTAATTTCTTGAGGAATCTCCACACTGTTCTCCAAAGAGGCTGTACCAACTTGCATTCCCATCAACAATGGAAGTGGTTTCCCCTTTCTCCACATCCCCTCCAACACATGTTGTTTCCTGTCTTGCTAATTTTGGCCATTCTAACTAGTGTAAGGTGATATCTCAATGTGGTTTTAACTTGAATCTCCCTGATGGCTAGTGAAGATGAACATTTTTTCATGTGTCTGATAGCCATTTGTATGTCTTCATTGGAGAAGTGTCTGTTCATATCTTCTGCCCATTTTTTGATATAATTATCTGTTTTGTGTGTGTTGAGTTTGAGGAGATCTTTATAGATCCTGTATATCAACCTTTTGTCTGTACTGTCATTTGCAAATATCTTCTCCTATTCCGAGGGTTGCCTCTTTGTTTTGTTGACTGTTTCCTTTGCTGTGCAGAAGCTTTTGATTTTGATGAAGCCCCAAAAGTTTATTTTCACTTTTGTTTCCTTTGCCTTTGTAGACATATCTTGAAAGAAGTTGCTGTTGCTGATATTGAAGATGTTACTGCCTAGGTTCTCCTCTAGGATTCTGATGGATTCCTATCTCACGTTGAGGTCTTTTATCCATTTTGAGTTTATCTTTGTGTACGGTGTAAAAGAATGGTCAAGTTTCATTCTTCTACATGTAGCTGTCCAGTTTTCCCAGCACCATTTATTGAAGAGACTGTCTTTTTTCCACTGTATATTTTTTCCTGTTTTGTCGAAGATTATTTGACCATAGAGTTGAGGGTCCATATCTGGGCTCTCTACTCTGTTCCACTGGTCTATGTGTCTGTTTTTATACCAGTACCATGCTGTCTTGGTGACCACAGCTTTGTAGTAAAGCTTGAAATCAGGTAATGTGATGCCCCCAGTTTTATTTTTGTTTTTCAACATTTCCTTAGCAATTGGGGGTCTCTTCTGGTTCCATACAAATTTCTGGATTATTTGCTCCAACTCTAAAAAATACCAGTGGAATTTTGATTGGAATGGCATTAAAAGTACAGATTGCTCTAGGCAGTATAGACAACTTAACAATGTTTGTTCTTCTGATCCAAGAGTGTGGAATGGTCTTCCACCTTTTTGTGTCTTCTTCAATTTCTTTCATGAGTGTTCTATAGTTCCTCGAGTACAGATACTTTACCTCTTTGGTTAGGTTTATTCCCAGGTATCTTATGGTTCTTGGTGTTATAGTAAATGGAACTGATTCTCTAATTTCCCTTTCTGTATTTTCATTGTTAGTGTATAAGAAAGCCACTGATTTCTGTACAGTGACTTTGTATCCTGCCACGTCACTGAATTGCTGTATGAGTTCTAGTAGTTTGGGGGTGGAGTCTTTTGGGTTTTCCGTATAAAGAATCATGTCATCTGCAAAGAGAGAGAGTTTGACTTCTTCATTGACAATCTGGATACCTTGCTTCTATTACAGTTTTAACGTGAATTCAGAGAAAATGGTTCATACCACCACACAAACATGACACTGTCTTAGCTCAGAATTTCTCAACCTTGGCACTATTGACATTTAAGACCAGATGATTCTTTGGTGGAGATTTTCCTGTGCATTGTGGGATGTTTCATATCATTCCTGGCCTCTATCCACTAGATGCCAATAGCACACCTGAACCTGCCCCTGCCCCAATGACCATCCTCACAACCCAAAATGGTCACAGACACTTGCAAGTGTCTCCTGAGAAGGCTCTCTTCAAAACCACTTCACCTAGATCCTGATGATTCTGTAGTTTTCCCTTGGGTTCTTTGGGTATTGAACGTCAATTCTAAGAATATTGATTGCCAAGGTGACCATTCTCAAAGGGAGGGATTCACAGTGACCAAATTTTTATGGGGCAGATGGGGGAATTAGGTGCACATTTAGTGGTTAAACTGAAAAAGACAAATGGCAGCTGGCCCACTGGAATGCTCATGGAGGCTGATAGGTGCACTGTCCCTGTCAAGTAGTCTAAACAAGAAACTATATTCTTACATTAGGTTGCTTGGTGAGGAGCAGGGGTTCAGAGCAAGCAGAGTAAGTTTGACCATTTCAGGAGTGATTTTCATGGGGCCAGAATATTGTCCAGATTACCTGGCAGACCACCAAGCCCTTGCATGGTGCTGAGGCCACCCCGACTCTTTTCTTTTCCTTGGGCTTTTCCCCATTTCTTACAAATCTGTGAGCATCCTTCTCTTCCTCATACATTTCCTCTATGCGCATGCATGCGCGAACACACACACACACACACACACACAAAATGTCTTTAATTAAGCAGCAGCTTTCTTGATTAAAATTACCTTTATAATATGAGTTTCCTATAGCTTATTTTAACTCTGATTTTGAAAGACATTCTTCAATCAGAGGATTTTTACTTTTCCAAAATCTCAACAATGAGCATCAGAATGTACCAGTCTTGTTACACTCCCAATTTTATTTCTCAAGAAAGAATTCTGAAACATGAAGTGACTGGGTCAGGTGCATTGTGCATTTTTCATTAACAGTGCTAATAAGAGTGATGGGGATGTTGAGTGTGATGCTAGTATGAACTGTAATTCATACTCTCCAACAGTTCAGAGAAAGCATCAGCTCCTTGTATCCCAGTTAACACAACTTCTCATACTTACCTGAGCAGGGGTCCACTGTGATTGCAGGCACCCCATGTACCTGGCAAAACTCCTTTTCTCCTTCCCATCACCCATATCCAGAGGCTTACTACCACCATCTGCCAGGAGACCAGCAAGTTGAACTTCAGGTGAAGGCCCTTTACCACCTAGGTTCCCGCAGAGATCCTGGGACTCATTGTGCCAACCGTTACTCACTGGACTCTGATCTCCAGGAGGGTCTTTGGGCAGTGAGGCAACACCACACTGACCCCTGCATTCCTTCTTCCTCCTTGTCTTGCTCTATCTGCTCTTCTTGGCAACCATCAACAACTGCATACTGTATCTCATGCTTATATATTTGATTACCCTTCTGCAGTGCAACCATAGCCCCAAGAGAACAGATATTTTCCATTTTATTCCCTGCTGTCTTCTTATCCCTAGAACCTTGCCTTGTGTTCTGGGATGTGATTATGGCAGAAATTACTGCTTTGGAAATTTAGAGAAAGGACAGGTGAGAGGAATGTGGAGAACATTGGAGTAGGCCTCATAAAGATGACAGGATGGGAACAGGGTGACTGATGTCAGTCCCACCTCAGAACATTTATTAAATACTACCCACCTCTTCATCCAACAACCTCATAGCCTCTCCTTTGAGATGCATTAAAAATAAAGAAAAAAGAATCTTTTTCTCATTGTTTTTGTTGACTGCCACCATTCTTTAACCTACCTACTCTCTCCCAAGAAGTACCAGACTTGCTACTCAGCTCTCAAAACACTGAGATATATCATGACATGGTAGTGGGCTTGAGTGCTTTCCTGTGACTTATAAATCTCATTCACCCTGAAATACACATTGTTCAGGAATCCAACAGCACCCACCACACCACAAAAAAGCCCCACGTCAATGTGACTGTACAAGATCATGCTGGTCCTATGTCTACTTCACCATAGTCTTCTCACCCTATCTCTACCTCACTCCAGTCTCTTGTCCCACCTCTACCTCACCCCAGGCTCTTGTCCCATCTCTACCTCACCACAGTCTTCTCTTCCCAACACCGTTCTTCCTGGGAGAAAGAGTTTACACAAATGACCTCACCATCCACTTAGCTGCCCACAGGCTAGAAGTCAGGGAGCAGGGCTAGAAGTGAACGTCTACACACAACTAGATACACACCTTGACCATCTTATTTCATTATTCCTGAAGTTATTTATGCCCCTTCAATCCCCTAGACTAGCTTATTCATCTAAACATTGTTCCTCTGGATTACCATAACTACCACCTCACACTAATCTAGTTTCCTCTCTGAACAATATTTTTCCGAACAAAGCAAAAGAGAAAATTTGTCTACTACCAAATCCACAGACTTTCTCAGCTTCTCCTAAAGTGCACCCCTCACCCCCCCACCCACAGCCCATTGATCTGGTGCAGGTGTTCATTATGCTTACTGGGATGTCTAGTATTGAATTATAACAAGTTTCTCAGCCTTGAGGTGGACTCCTTAATCCAACCAAGGAAAAAAAAAAAAAATCCTCTCTCTTCTTCATTAAAATCTTTCCCTGTCTAGTGCTTTCAGGAAAAGTCTCAAATCCTTAGCATGATATTTAAGCCTTTGTGTTATGGCCCTGACACCGTTTCTGGGCTCTTGTCCCCTACAACCCCTGTCCAGTGCTCTGTGTACACTTGCAATGATGGGGTTGCATTCCCTGACTAGGTTACACTCCTGCACTCTCACCCTGAATGCCACTCTGCTCTCAATGCCCCATCTCATGTTTGTCTCCATCATGTCTACTCAACCTTTAGGACTTGGGTATTTCCTAACTGCAAGAAACCCACTTTTCCTATGCCTTCAAGTCTATGTTACATCTAGCATTTTCATAACATTCTGTGAGAGGTGATATTTTGTAGGGCATAAGGATAGGTTTCAATGGAGACCACTGGGATGTGAAGCTAGTTCTGCCACTTCCTGCGAGTCGTTGGGCAAGTCACTGGGATATGAAGCTAGTTCTGCCACTTCTTGCAAGTCATTGGGCAAGTCATCTTACTTCTCTATGCCTCTGATCACCCATCTGCAAATAGGAGTAAGAACAGTCCCTGCTTCATAGGATAATTATTACACTACTATACACACACACACACACACACACACATATATATATGTATGTGATGTGAAATATATATGTAGATTTCACATCATATACAGGAAATGCCAAGGGTTAAGATATATATATAGATAGATAGATAGATATCTCACATCACATACAGGAAATGCCAAGGGTTAACACTATCTCTAACATCAAAATAAGGCATCATTTTCACACAGCCTTATACATGTAAACTGAACAAATGGTAGGTGTGCTATATAAATGTATTGTAAAGCTATGGCTGAACTTGAGTAGTGAGAAAGCACTCAGCAAAAATCAAGCTTCAGAGACAGCAATTTGCATGTGTACTGGAGATAATGAGGGAGAATTCAAAGATCTTAATCTTGAAGGATTAATCCTCAGCCTACCCATCATCAGGAATGAAACATCCCACATTACGATCCTTTAGGGAAGCAAACTTAAATATTTAAAAAACAATAAATGTTAAAATCAGGAAACAAAAGTATGACTTGGCTATTTAATTTTTTTTCTAAGAATTATGGCCAAATAAAGGACTCAGATATATAAAATTTATGGTGTTGGTACATTTCAGAAGATCCTGTGTTATGAGGAGAAGGGGCAGAGGAGAGGCTTTGGGCACAAGGAAGATCACGGTGCCCTGGGGCCCCTGGCTGAACCTTGAATGGGCACCATCTCTTAGATCCCGTTTCCTCATGCGTTAACTTCAGAAATAATTTCTATCCTGCAAATCCCACTGATTCTCTAAGGATAAAATGAGATAATGGATGCAGCAGCACTGTTCAAAATGGTGGTGATTATGCAAATGTAAGGGGCTGTTAGAGAGAAACACTCCATTGAGGTCAAGAGGATTCTTCTTCAACCACATACGTGTCAGGTCAAGAAAGTACGTGTCAGGGTTTTGAGTGGATTCAGAAGTGATCCAGGGACATAAATCTTCCCCATTTCTGACTTTTTGTTTTGTTTTTTTTGTTTGTTTGTTTTGTTTTTGCTTCTCCCACTGAACCTAAATAAGACATCGTTGATGGGAAAAGAAATGCTTAAC
The DNA here is from genome assembly GCF_030435805.1 of Mustela lutreola. NCBI lineage: Eukaryota > Metazoa > Chordata > Mammalia > Carnivora > Mustelidae > Mustela > Mustela lutreola. The sequence goes on along the minus strand of NC_081292.1, from coordinate 5,026,480 downwards.
CCCTCCACTCCTCTGAGTACACAGACAGTTGGAGCCTGAGAATGACTTCAGCCCCTGGCAAGATCATTTCATACTGTTCAGAATCTGCTCTACCCCCTGCAGGGCAGAGGGGAAAAAATAGCTTTTTCTGTTTTTCCCTCAAGGTGAGAAATCATAAAATGAAGATAGAGACAGAATAACACAACTGGAAAAATACAGCCAAGAGCTCGGGGATTCTCAGGCTGTCAATTTGGCTTTAAAGATGAAGTGGAAAAGAATGCTGGATGTCTGGACCATCTTGAGAATATGGGAGGTGTTGGTGATGGAGGAAAAGATGATGAATGGGGGCTATTGCTAATGTAGGGTGTGAGAAAAGCCCACAGCTGAGCTAGTGCCCTTTTCTCTGATTTACCAAACATGTACATCTCTGTGAAGGAGCAAAGGATTTTTGGCTACAGAATTAATCATGGTAGGTGGAGTCTGGCAGAAAGTCAGAGCACATCTAGAGATGGTGGTACAATTAAAAGTTCAATGGCCATGAAGCCATAAGCAATGGGTTCATTTCCATGAGTTATCTTATGCATCCCACACCCCTTTATTGAGCACCCACTCTGTGCCAGTCATGGTGGCAGGCGCTGGGGATGTCTGAATTAACATGACTTGGTCCATGGTGTGAATAAAAATTCAGAGTCTCTTGGGAAACCATGATGTGCCCAAATGTATCATGGGAAGCATAACAGTGTAGGTGGGTCAGAATGACACAGAGACAGAACACAGGGCTCATCACATAGACTAAGGGCAGGAGGGGAGGGTGGGCAAGGAATAGGAGAACCTTCCTGGAGGGCTGAGCCTTGAAGGGTCAGTCCCGGTTAACAATGGCAGGTATGTCTTAGGCCCCCAAATCTTTTCCCCCAAATGTTTCTCCTCTATGTTTCTAACTTAGAGAATTACACTGCCAGAGCTGAGTCAGAAACCTGAGTGTTAATCCTGATGCCTTATTTCCTTCATCTGACACCTGCGGTCACAGCCCAGCACAGAGGTGGGAGTGGGCTTGTTGAGGACCATGTCTGTCTTAGAGACTGGGAGGGCCAGGCTGGATCAAGAGAGTGGGTAAACACTACTCAAGGGCTTGACCTTTCTCCCATGGGTTCTCATTGGTGACCTTCACCCTTCAGACAGCCAGACCAGAAATAACGATCGACAAATACATAATAAATTCAAAGCCTCCAAGGATCTCTTAAAAACATTAATAAGCAAGCAAACAACGTTCTGTACCATAAGTCGGCGTCAAACCAAAGGAAAGGAAGACTCACATTTGTTATGGGGTTATTGGGTACTGTAATGCATATCTCTCAGTGGCTTCAGTGCCTCATAAAATGGACATTTTTACCTCACCAGGCCTGGGGTTTAAAGGGTTACTGGCTGTTAAGCAAAGATACTGGACTTGAAATTCAGATAAGTCTGACCCATCGCACCTGGCAAATTGTCCTGTAGGTCTCTGATTGACACCATTGCCCAAGGGGACATCAAATCATCTACTATTTGAAAAAGCATTTCAGAAGAGTTGATTTTTGTCATACAAAAATCCCAGGGCCCTGGTGTGATGTGCTTTTGAAAATCAAGCATGACTGGGGCATCAGAGAGGGGAGCAGGGCACGAGGAGTATTTGAAGAGCATGCAGCTGCTTTTGTCCTATGGTCCTTGGCAAGAGCCTGTGGGGTTTTATAGTTTAAACTAATGAGGGATTAAAGGAGTCACCTTATATACCATGATTATAAGACCAGCCCTGGTCTGTGGTCTTATCACAGAGAAAGAATATCTCCCCACAGTTCTCTTTCCAGATGAATTTTGAACCCCCCAACAGCTTCAGCTGAGGTTGTTTGAGAACAGAGACTATCAATTTTTTAAAACTTCTTTATCTGCTTATCCCTGGGCTCTTAAACAAGTTTCTTAGCCTTGCTGGCTCTCAGTTTCCTGTATATGAGAGCCTTGATAAAGCCTCATGTGGAGAGTTGTTGTCAGAATTAGATCAAATGATGTTAATTGTGGGTACTAGTGTCCTGGATCACAAAGGCAGTGCACCCAGACACAGGCTTCGAACTCTACTTCTGCCACCAACTTCCTGCAAAGTTTGTGTCTAGCACCAGACTTCTTTGGCCCTCTTTATGCATAAGAGGAGAAGAAGGGAACACTTCACAGAACAGCTGTGAAGACACGGAACTGTACACACTAGCCCAGTGCAGTGCATGAAACTCAGAAGTGTGCAAAAAATGGTAGCTGTTTCCATAATTCATTCAGAAGTACTCTTGTATGCTGACCAGACCCTCACAGATGCTAGCACTCATTATGTTTGCTATTGAAACACAAGCAAGTTTCATTATATCTTAGAAGTATTATGCTGTTGGGCAATCATACAACATTAGGTTTCCAACTCATAAGTCAAAATGTAACGTGAGCATCTACTGTGCACTCCACTTCTAACAAAAATATTGAAGAGGTTTCAAAGGAAAGACATGGATCAACCCAGGATGGTACTTTTTCATCCTACCTGACTCCATGGAACAAAATCTGTATTATGAGTAACACAGTTAAAACCATTAAATAACTTTACTAGGTAGCTCTTGCAAATCTCTTTTCTTACTTGTTCTTCACCAGAACACTGGCAAATAGATCGTGTGATTTTAATACCATAGCACTAAAGATCAGCCATACCCAAGCCCAGAGAATTATCCTGAAGGTCCACAGAATGGGACTTTTGACGTTCTCATATGAGGTCCTCTGCACTCCTTACAAGCAAGCCATACCTCCTTAGGCTGCCAGGGACAGAGAGAGAAAGTAACCCATAGCAAAGGGGAAGGATGGGTCGACAGCTGCTGCCAAGTGCAAGGTCTCCATCAGTGTGCAATATCTCTTAAGGGTGGGAGAACCATCAGCAGAGACGGCATTAAAGGAATCAAAACATCGGGAAAAAATGGGTATTTAATATTCATTGAGACAACTTTTTGCTCTATGACAGATGCTGGGGTTAAAGAGATGAATAGGACAAAATCATTGCCTCCATGGAATTGCAGTCTTATGGGGGGAGACAGAGACATTAGTGATAATTACAAGGCAATGTGAAAACTCTGTGGCATACCCACAGTGGTGAAGAAGGTGGCCTGACCCTGTCTGAGTCCGAAAGGGTGATTAGGTTGTAATGAGATGAAAATGGTGCAAAAAACTTTCCAGGAAGAGGGCTCAGCAGGAGCCATTCAGGGTAATAAGTAACAGCTTGAGCATGAGGGGAACCTCAGCCGATTCACAGGGCAAGCCAAGAGTCCAGCAGAGAGGCAGGTCCCACGAGGAGGAGCCTGGGCGCAGTATTGCATTTCATCTTCTTGTTTCCAGTTTCTCTTCAATCCTTGGATGGAATCCTTACACCCCTTGCTCTCAAGGAGCTTACATTCTTAATGGAGCGATGAAGAGAGAAGTGGGAAAGGACGTCAATTTTGCCTTCTGATCTACTCCAGGAAACTGTCTAGTGCACAAAAAATGGACTTACGATAACCATAGACGATAATTTTATTCTAGAGCTGGTATCCCTCTCATATTCCCCAGCCTCCCCACACCCCAAACCTGCAGATTCATGACAGTGGCATCTGTCGTGGCTCTCATTTCCTCCCTCGACAGAGCTCACATTTATTTTCTAGGCTGGGCTCTTGGGCAACTCTTCCAATGCATTATTCAAATCAGCTCAGAAATTATAAGACATGTTAAATTAAGGAAAGACAATAGTTTTCAATGTTGAGTCTTCGAGCTTCAGATTCCTTATTTAAATGATGATTATTAAACAAGGAAAATGTCCTTAAATAGCAGACATGGACATATATGCATACAGAGTGTAGGCACTCAAAATAGTGGCAATTATTACAAAGTTTAAATTCCAAAAAATTGGGGAAAATTCTACATTACCCATTTGTGGCTTGGACAAGGAAAATTTGACAAGAAAAGGCTCTCAATTTCTTCATTATTATTACTTTGTATTGCTGCAAAACTCAGCCACAAAGTCTGTTCTATCTTGGGAAGGAAAGGTGTTTTGGTTTTACTCATCATTTCCATCTTCCATTTCTCAGAATCACCCCCACATTCATCGCTGCCTTCTCCCTTTCTCACCTCGACATTTGAAAAGTACCAGGGAATATCCATTCCTTGTTTCACACATGATGTTGTTTATGGCAACCAGCCCTGCTGTTTCTTGGAACTTGGTTATGATTCATCCTTTGAAATTTAACCAGGAGTACTGGAGATACATAGAACTTATGGTCTGAAGTCTTTTAAAAACACAATCTCGGTGAGACAGCATTTTATTTTCTCATAAGGACAATGGTCAACCAGACTCTGAAGGATAAGACTTACATCCTCTTCAGTTCAATATTTCCTATATCCAGCTTGGGTTTGGACCAACCTAAATACTGATGTATTATTCCTCTGGTATTTAGAGTAATGTACCTGATAGATGAGGAATCTGAATACTGAAGAGGTTACTTGATAACCAAAGTGGTAGAGCTGGGAGTTAGTGAGGGAAGTCGAGCCTGGGTAAATTGCATTTGGCTCAGCTGGGACCAGTGGGGAGCTTACCCGATGGTTCAGGATGCAGAATAAACTCGCGGTGAAAACAAGGCTGTGAAATATGTGGAACAGAACAGGGAGCATAGAACAACATCATAGCAGGGGAGGAAAATGACTCCGTAGATTGGCTGGTCCATAAACAAATACTGAACACCTACTGTGTGCCAGGCAGCTCTGAAGGCACCATTAATTCAGTGTTGAACAAAACAGAGAAGGCCTCTGTTCTCACCAAGCTCACACCCTCTTTATTTTCATAGACCCATGATAAACATGCATTGGTATGATTTCTAGAGAAGAAAAGAAAAACCTTTCTTGCCTAAAGATGTATTTTTCATCTTCAACGGGGGAGTTGCTCCTGGATGATAGCAGAGAATGGGTCAGTGTACCCACTTGTTATTTCTTAGGGTTTCTAGCTTCTTGGGTGAGTTCAACCAGCCAAATACATAGATAACCAACCAGAATATATATAACCAACCAAAACAAGTGGAAATTGTATAGAAAAAACTCATGTTATCAATCCATTGGGTAGAAATCCACCTGGATTTCTTCCTTTTCCTCAAAATGAGGTCCAAAATCTTTAAAGAGAAGACAGGTAGTCAAGTTGCAGAAAGGAAAGTGATGTGATTGTAAATGTGATTTCTCATTCATTATGAATCAAAATCACCATGAACGTATAACAGCTATGATCCTTCTTCATATGGAGGAGGCATTAAGAAATCCCAAGGGTTGTGATTTCACCTGTGAATGTGCACTGCATGGCCCCACTGTCCACCATGGCTTCTGCCCTCTGATGTGCACCAGCCCCCACTCTCACTCCATCACCTGCGTTTGCTCATGTCTGCTGATGCCCAGGGTCAGATCTCAGCCTCCTTACAACAGACTTAAGAGACGGAACACCTCATATGGAATCCAATAAATATTGAATGAATGAATAAGGGAGGGAAATGAATTAACAGGTACAGGGTCTTGAAAATATCAGCAGCCAACATCTTTTTTTTTTTTTTCCATACACATTCTAAAAAATTGAAAGAGTGTGAAGAAAAGACAGGTGCTGTCAAAGACATTCTGTGTCTAAAATGAATTACTCAAAACAGTATTATTTATTGGGATCTCTACAACCTAATCTTGCATAAATGGTGCAATGGGCACTTGATGCTCTAAGTAACACCAGAAATTTTGAGTTTTATAAGTAAGCGTCGGATTCCCCAAGAGTCATTAAAAGTGGATCCAAGAGTCATTCATTGTAGGGGTTAGCTGAGCATCCCACTGTCCCTTCATCAGCCAGCTTGTTCTCTGGTGAGGACTCTCTAAAGAAGGTGGAAGCAAAAACCCCAGCTTACAAATCACCTGAAAAACAAAGACTGTGGCCCGAGGAAAGGGAACAGGATTTACCTCTCACCTGCTACGTTGCCCTCACTTAGGCTTACGCCATCTTTGTTGTCATGGATCTATTATGAAAGCGCTTGAGAATAGTTTCTGAAGAAGACCTGAAAAATCCCAACTGCTGAATGAACATGCATTCTGATGTGCGACCGGAGTGCTCAGGAGCCACTGAAAGCTCAGAGAAGCCAGGAGTCGAAGAATCTGTTCCCAAGAGGCAGTGTGGCTTGATCCCACACATCCCTTTGTAAATAACTGTATTGCCCTCCCTTGGAATGGAGAAGCATTGGCAGTTTGTCGTTTTGGATCTCAGAGCCCTTCAAAAACTGATAAAAAGTACAAATCCTTTCACTCCCTGGGAAAATACACACACAATCAAGGAAGGAAAGAAAGACGGGAGTAATGGAGGGAGGGAGGAAGGAGAAAGAAACAGTTTTATTGTGGTTGATAAAGTTAATTTGTTTTCTAGGACCTACAAAATGGGTCTGCCCCAGTAGCGTGGCCACATCGATCATCTAAACCTAAGTCAGTCTATACTTACAGGAGACACCTCTCAAGGAAAACTAACATACACCCATCACAATCCTCCAATTCAGCCCTGGTGATCTTGTCTTACCGTAGAGATAGCAGCTGCCAGTCTTATAAGGAAATCCCTGACCCCCAGCCAATCATGCTCTGCTTTCCAAGATGTCTCTCCAATATCTGTCAAATTCACTCTTGCCCTAAATCCCTTGGGAACAATGGTCCCCTGTTCTTAGGCACCATGCTCCCCCAATCCACAGATTGTTTTCCCTTGAGCTGAGGACATCAAGCTCATTGCCAAATTGTTTAAGTTTTGTTGTTTAGCAAGGTATATCCTATATACAAAAAAACGGCCAACTGGATGAGTTTGGACATATGTGGGCACCTGTGAAACCATCACCACAACCAAGGTAATAGAATCCGATTACTTCCAAAAGTTTCCTTGTGTCCCTTTGCTCTTTATTTTTGTAGTAAGAACTTTGAATAGAATTTATTAAGTTTTGTAGATCTATTAAGGTCCATGCATGTCAAAGTGCAATATAAGGAAAGGTGAAGAAAGAATAATACATATACATATATTTTATATATAAAATTAGATATATAAAATTAGATCTTGAGAGAATCTGTATAAGTGACAAAACGTATGGACGTGGGCATATGGAGATACTTGGGAAACTGTGCAGAACCTGAACCCGAGCTCTGCTACCTATTCCAAGTACTGCCTTAATTAAGACAATTAAGTGTCAGAGCTGAGACACTCTGAGCCACATCTGGTACAAAAGGAGCATTAATACCATTCTCAGGGCAAAGATAATGCCTGTAAAAAGCCCAGCGGAGGGCTGCCAGAGAGTGCATTCGTTCAGTGGAAATTAAAATTGAATGATTATTTACTGAATGAATGTATTCTCTTTGTCTAGCTGTCTAGGGTAGTCACAGGAAGAGACATGCTCCAAAGGGCTGGTATGTGGTAAGCAATGTAAGTGTTTTGGCCTCATCTCACCAAACTTATGTGTCATTGCTCTTGCTGACAAAAAGCTAGGAAAGCTAGAATCAAAGCATGGGAATGCTTAAAGAGACTATAGACATTACTCAGAGGTGGAAATAATCATAACATTCTAAAACTCAGTGTCAGGTCCTGTGTTCAGTGAACAGGAAGTCCAGAGAGGCAAAACACCTGCCTCCCTCAGGACTGGAATGTTAGCATCAGAGCCAGATGAGAACCCAGGAGTCCAGGCCCTTGAATTCTCCCAACTAGGGCACCTTGCAGAGAAACAAAGACTTTAACTAATCTCCACTGATCGAGAAGAAAACAGGTTTCAGGAAACACACCTGCAAAGCTGGACAAGGAGAGATTTTGCAAGATGCTGATGCAAGAGAGACCGGGAGACCAGAGCTGCCACCTCTGTCCAGGTCTTCACTGTCCCCTCAGAGACAGTAGTTAAAGAGAATGAATGAACAACAGGAGAGGGTCGCTCTCTGTAGGGTCCAGATGACTGACTCTTTCCAGCTTGTCATGAAGCATTATCTGTGCTAACTCCAGCAGCCTTTAGAGAACTGCTCCATGGTCACTGGTTAAAGAGATGTGGTAATGCTTTCAACCACCCACAAGTCTGTAGTGAGGCCTAATTGAGGTTCCCAGGTGAAATGAGTCTTGGACCTCCAAAGGTGGCAGCCCCATGCCCCTCCGTAGTCCCCGTGTTGCACAGTTCATGTCTCTAGTCATGGACTAGTCTCTAGTCCAGGCTCCATTGTGGGGCCCATGCTAAATGCTCTTTGTGTCCTCAGTCCCCCAGAATCAGAGAATGGGCCTCATCAATCGGGTGGGTTCTCCAGTCCTACAGGAAGCTTCTGTCTGCAGAAACATGCTACAGGGCTGAACTCCTCCAGAATACCAGCTGGTTCCCTGAGAGCACTGGTCTGAGCACCAGGAGGATAATCTACCGGAAGGAAGCAGATGTGAAGAGAGGGAGAGAGAGAGAGTTTTCAGGTCTTTCTCAGAATCTGAGGCATAGATGTCTTCTTGCATATTCTAAGGAAATGAATGGGGTTAAGCCAGCTTTGAGCTAAGGGTATGACTTCTTGTGCAAATGAAAGTGGAGTTAGACCATGATGTCCACAGAAACAAGGTACACAGACATTAAATCACTATGAACTCTGTGCAGTAAACTTCAGTCTTTGATATTCTTTAATTATGTTAATTTTCACGCTGCATCAATAAGTCCCATAGTACTAAATGATAGATTTTAGGGAGATACAATTCTGTGGTTATTCTGAAAACGTTTAAATGTTGTATTTATTGTTATAATTTTCAGATTGCTCTCACTTACTTCTTTGGGCTGTTTGCCCCACCTCCAAGAGGGAACGAAGCACTTGGGTAATTCTGCCAACTCTAGCATCTAGGAAGGCAAGTGGGAGCACAGAAAGAGCAGGATGGGGAGGCAGAGTGGTCATCTTATCTTCAAGTTCAGACTTTGCTTTTACTAATTCCTTAGTGGGAAGAACCCTGTCTTATTGATCCGTTTTGTGTCCAGCAACATTCAATTAATATCTCATGAAAACGTCAAGGGCTGAATGAATCTATCAATGAGCCCTTTTGCAGGCAGGCATGCCATTAATCCACTAAATGGTGACGATAACACTTTCCCTAACTCATGGGGTGGTTGTAATAAGTAAATGATCATTCATTTGGGTGGGGGGAAAGCGAGAAAGAGAAAAGGAAACCAACACGCACCGAGCATCTTATTCTGTACCTGACCCAAGCTCATTGTTGACATGCACTGCCCAGCAGAGTTGCCACAATAAAGTTATTATGACGCCTTTTCTCTCGTCATGTTATAGATGAGGAAAGTAGAGCCCAAAGACATTATATCTCTTGCCCTAAGTCACATACAGATGATGAAGCTGGAATCTGCAACCACATCTCTTTCCCTCACCCAGGTTTGAAAGAAGGCAGGTTGTTGATGCTGGAATACGTCTTCAGCTAGTTAATAAGGGAAGAAATGCTGCTGCAGATGCTTCGCAGATTGTCAGCTCTGCCCCACTCCCATACTCTTTGATCAGCATTCCTCTTAGAAGCAAGTAATGCTGCTTCTCAGGGTCCTTTCAGGGTCCTTCAGGAGTTCAGGGTCCTTCAGGAGTTCCCCCACCCAGAGCTCAAGTGACGGGCCCAGGAAAGCAGCAAGGGAGGGAAAATGGGAGATGCAGAGTAAGAAGCACATATAAATCAAAGCAGGTCACTCAAGGTCCTTCCCCAGAAGCTTTTACATGCAGCTGACACAGTACATTCAGTCTCCTTCTGGAGGCAGAGCTGTGAGCTGTGCATGGCACGAGTCCTGTTTCCAGCTGTGGATGAAGCCCCGTGTAAGACCCTACATAAGTACCTCTGAATAAGTCAATAAGACTTCCTTACGATCGTATTTCAGACAACAGGTGGAGTTGAGTTCCTGACATTTGCAATGATCTGTTCTACTTATAAGTAGAATTTAGGACGAATAACGGCCAAGATGAAAAGGCTTGCCCTTGCCACGGCAGGGAAGGCACAGCTCAGAGCAGAAGACGTGATAGCAATGGTGCTAGCACATACGGACATCCGTGGGCCAGACAACCTCTCCGCCATCATTTCAAGTTTGTAGTCATTTGACAGGGAATATCTGTGGGATTCTCTAAGCTGTAACAAGGAGGCGGTGCTACTGTATGTAGAAGGCAATGCCATGGATGGTTGCAGGGCACCTGGGCTCTTAGCCGTAGGAGAGAGTTACTTTGTTAAGTCCCTTCCACAGCCTCCGTTCCTCGGTTCACTGATTACTCTTACTAAGGCACCTGTCCAGGTTCCCAGAGTGGGGAGAAGGGAGTCATTTTCCTGGAAGAGTTCTGTCTGGTGAGCATGGTATTTAAACAATGATCTGTAGCCATATATGACCAGATGAAAAAGCCTACACTCTGCGCGACCCAGAGATCTTGTTCTGGGAATCCATTCTACAGACCCCATGAGTGTCTCTGGGAGAGCTGAGTATCCAGTACCAGCCCTCTTCACTAACTCCGTAGAAACCCGTAATTTATCATCAGTTAATAAAAAAGGAAGGAAGGAAGGAAAGAGAAAATCATGTATTTTTATTTTATTTCAACATAAAAAATAGAAGGAAGGAAGGAAGGAGAAAATCATGTATTTTTATTTTATTTCAACATAAAAAATAGAAGTGCAAGTTTGTTAATCTCTCACAAAGTGGCAAGGCCTTTTCTCTGACAATGACTTTGCCGATCACCCTCAGAGTCTTCTCCCCATATACACAGAGCACATAGCGAACCATCTTAATTGACGCATCCACTTTCACTGAAGGGGAAGTAGGAACTGAAGACACTGGGCATTAACTTTAAGGTGGAATCCTTTTTAGATTTTGATCATTTTCCTTCAATATTTGATAACCACATGTATTCCAATAAAATCAGTGTGTGTGTGTGTGTGTGTGTGTGTGTGTGTATGCATGCGCGTGTGTGTGTGATTTATTTAATTAAATCTTTCCAAAGCATTCATCTAATTTTTCATGAGAGCATTAACACTTTCAATTTTCATACTCATTTTCTAGTCCTATAGGTCATAATTAAATAGTGTCATAGGCTTTTGGTTCGAACAGAATGGATGCTTGGTAAGTTTATGTATCGGGGGTTAGAATGGGACTCTAACAAGCAATTACCCGACTTGGGTTTTGAGTGTGAGAAATTCTGAGTAAGAACACACTGAAAGAAAGTGGTTATGTTTCATGATTCTTAAATCCACGTGGTCATTTGGAGAATGTAAAATGGGAAGTGAAAGTGGAGGTGATTTGGTCAGGAAATCAGGGCCTGCATTCGTCTCCTAGGCATGCTGCAATGAGGTAACGCAGACTGGGGGCATTTAACCAGCAGAATGTTCTATATTGTCTCACAGTCATAGAGCCTGGAAGTCCAGAATCAAGGCATCAGCAGGGCTGGCTCCTTTTGGGGGCTATGAGAGGAGATGCGCTCCAGGCTACTCCCCGGGGCTTATAGATGGCTGTCTGTGTGTTCACGTGCTCCCTGTATGTCTGTTTCTAAATTTCCCCTTTCCAGAAGGACATCAGGCAACCAGATCAGTGTCCACTATGATGACTTCATTTTAACTAGATCACCTCTGTGAAGACCTGTCTTCAAACACAATTACATTGTGAGGGACCAGGGGCTAAGACTTGAACATACAAACTTTGGAAGACACCATTCAATCCATGACAGGGTCAGTCTCTGTACTAGTGATTGACCTTGTCCCTTCCCCTAAAATGGCACTGTCTCCTGATCCCATGCCCCAACAAGAGAAAGGCCCGTGCCTGTAGGAAAAAACTCAGAATCTTCAGAGCATGACTGCTGCACTTGGGTGCAGAGATGAGCAGTGGTTGCCTCCTTCCTAGGAAGTCTAAAGCTGAGTGTGAAAAGGGTTTCAGCCCTGCCTGATGAATCTGGAGGCCAAGGCTCTGGCAGATGACCCAATGGGGTTGTTGGGTGGGGTGGGCGGGACCGCTAGGATCTGAAGGACAAGGAACTGCAGGCCCCGTCAAGTTAGTGGTTTTAGCCATGTCACTATCATCACTGAATTAAAACTGCGTTAATGGTCTAAAATATCTGTAAAACGACAACATAGGTTGTCACAGAAAAGCCATCGGTCCCTCCCAAGTTTCCATGTAGGACAGGGGAAGAGTATCTCCCATTAAGAAAGTTGAAAGGGAAAACAGGAGACCAGAACAAAGGTACCTCTCATCTGGCAGAGAAAGAGCTTACAGGCCACAACTCACAGGCCACAGGGCACACACCCTGGAGAAGGGCATGAAGGTCTGGGTGTGCAGTGCCTTCAGGCAGCACCAAGCCATCCTGGAGGCTGGAAGAAGAGATGAGAGGGCTGGGGAGTGTGGCCACATGGAGAGATACTCTGTGTCAGCCCCTTTGCCCAACACCATCCGGAAAGGACTGCTCTCTATCACTTCCCCATGGACTGTACAGGATCTGAGTGAGGGCTCGGGAGTAGAAAACATCTCTTCACACTGCCTGGAGACCACCTAACCCACTGGCCTTCTGGCAAGCATGTTCTCTTTCAGCTGAACGTCACCCAAAGTTCCACAAGAAGCTGCTGAGCCTGCCAGTGGACACCTGGTTGCAGTACTAACACCTCATTAGCATGACCCCTGTCTTGTCCCATTGAAGGGCAACTCAAAGCCAGACATCACTGCCCCTTATCACCCTAGTTTGAAAGGAACACAGGGACCCAAGGCACAAAATGAGACTCTGTTGTCCTCCCTCCTCTCCCAACCATCCAGCCACTGTGATCTTACATCTGTTTCCTTGGAAATGAAAGGTTTTTTTGCAAATGCTAAATAACAATGTGCTGTTCTGAACATTTCCCCGTGTATATGTACAATCATCTTATTTATCATCATTATCTGCCACTAACCCACTTTTCTCCCTTTTATCCTCACTATCTTGTTTAATTTGAAGTGTGTGGCATGAGAGGGGAAATTTGGTAGGAGAAATTACCAGTTCCAGCATGACACATGTTTTGAAAAAAGTGCCCAGGCAATCATGAAAAAGCCCCATCCTGAGTAATTGGTCCGGGGGACATGAGCCTCCTCCTGTCCATTCTGGTGGGCTGTCCCATCGTCTGAAACACACGGCCTCTGTGTTCATCTGGAATTTTGCCTTCCACAAAAGTCTCCTTATTTGCCTTCTGTTTCATGGAACTATGAGTGCTTACACGCAGAAACCGAGTCTTGCTTGCCTGGATATGGTCCCCATCCAACAGAGGTAGGCGCACAGTCGAAGGGCAGCTACGTGCATTCAGACCCACGTGCTGTGAGCTACTCCAGGGGCTTCCAGCGGATCGCTTAATAGATTCCCCCCACCTCTCCCTCTAAAGTGGGTAATGCTAGGATCCCCACATTACAGATGGGGAATAAGTGCCAGTCAGAACGACCAGACCCAATTGGGAGAAAGGCAGTGCAGCTCTGGAGACCATTCTCTTCACCACCAGCTTCTTCTGGGCTCCAGAAACAAGTACTCCACAGAATAAAAGCACATGCATAATTTTAGCTTAAAGGAAAACTGTTTCGCTGCTGGGAGCGTGGCTGGAGGGACTGGGCACTTGAAGGGTGATTATGTAGAGAAGGGATCAGTCTTGTTCGGATAAATGTTAGAGAAATAAAACAGAGCTAATTAGTTATTGGGATGCATCTTTGGGATCACACTAAAGAAAACCTTCTGAAAGTCAGAATGGTCTGTTAAAGCAAGAAATCCACTAAGGAATGAATTCCATGTTACTGGGGACTCATCCTATCCTGGAAGAAAGCTTTGTCAGGAATCCTGCCAGAGGCATCGGTGCCTGGGACAGAGGTTGAATAGAGGACCCGGCAGCTCTCATGCAAACCATTCCAATAATCTCAGAGCCCGCAGTCCCTGATGACGACTGCTCATGGGCTGAATTAACCTGAATTAACCATCCCCAGTTCTCCAGGTACAAGAAATCTCCCTTCATCACGCTCCCAAGAATTTGCAAGTATCCCTGTTGTGAGTTTAACATTATGGGTTTTTCTCCAGGAAGCTGTGAGCCCCTGGGAAACATGAAGCATCCTAAGGACACCCAGCACTGTACCAACAGTCATAAGCAGGTTCTTACTGAATGTTTGCTGAACGAATGTTGTTGATGAGTGGAGAGAAGCCTGCCCAAGAAGAAACAGAGTGTAGCCCATGGGATGATGCATTCTCCTGCAGCTTTCCCATATCCGAGGTCCAGTGCTTTCCTAATTCTGCTGTCTTGTAGTCCCAATGAAATCACTTATCAGTGTATTTGTCAGGGAACAGTGAAGAGAAACTTGTGAGAACAACAACCATATCTAACACTGATGAAGCTTTTATTAATGCAAGGCTCTGGGTATTTACAGACATCATCTTACTCTACCCTTGAACAACTAAATGAGGTGGATTTTATTGTTTGTTATCCCCATTTCACAGATAAAGAAACGGAAGTTAGGTGACTGACCGAAGGTCACACTTAACAGATAGAAGAGTCAGGAACTGGGGCGCGTGGGTGGCTCAGTGGGTTAAAGCCTCTGCCTTCAGCTCAGGTCATGATCTCAGGGTCCTGGGAACAAGTCCTGCATCGGACTCTCTGCTCAGCGGAGAACCTGCTTCTCCCTCTCTGTTTCTGCCTGCCTCTCTGCCTACTTGTGATCTCTCTCTGTCCAATAAATAAGTAAACTCTTAAAAAAAAAAAAAAAAAAAAAAAGAGGTCAGGAACTGAACCAGGCATTCAGGCCCTGGTCTGTACTCCTACCCACTGCCCTATGGTAGGAACTATTAGGGCTCATTCGCCAGCTACTATGCAGGAATGGTGTGAGGTTATAAAGATATAAATCGTGAGATGATATAAAGATATAACCTCTCACATCTACTCCCCACACCAAGTATATAAAATAAATACCACATGTCCAACTTAAATGATTTGCCCAATGACACAGCAATGAGAGACCACAGCCAGGACTCAGACTTAATTTGCCTGATTCTCAACCCATCACCCTAATGTAGTTAAATAATTTGGGTTGTGGTGTTAAAAATCAGGGACATTTGTTCCACTCGTTGCCAATACTTTTGCTTATTTGCTTCTGCCTACCCTTCAAAACCCAAGTGAAGGGGCACCTGGGTGCTTCAGTCATTAAGCATCTGCCTTCGGCTCAGGTCATGATCCCAGAGTCCTGGGATGGAGTCCAGCATTGGGCTCCCTGCTCAGTGGAGAGTCTGCTTCTCCCTCTGCCTGCCACTCCCTTTGCTTGTGCTGTCTCTCTCTCTCTGTCTCTCTCTCACTCTTCCTCTGTCTCTGGCAAATAAATAAATGAAATGTTAAAAAAAAAAAAAAAAAAAGGAAGTGAAGGATGACCACCATTTTGTTTCTTCCCTGATCTCTTTCCTTCTCTCCTAAAGAACATTTTCAGCATTTTGGATTATTTGCCTCTAGAAGACAAACATATGTGTGTGTGTGTGTGTGTGTGTGTGTGTGTGTGTGTGTGTGTACCTGAGCACATATTGTAGCAGCACTTCGAAGAACTACCAGGGTCAAAGTGCCTGGACATTTGAACCTTAGGATCCGTGTTACCGAAGTGCTCTCTGAAGTCTCCCCATCTCTAGTCCCACCAGCAGCACATGAGATGGATCAGAGCCACACCCTCAGCAACAGAGTTTAAAAACTTGTAAACATTTTTTGTCAGATGGACAGCAGACTTCTTCCTTTCTTCTTCCCTAGTGTGTATTTACACTTCTATCTGGAGCTTCTCCCACGCATTAAAGTTAGCTGAATTTGGTGTCCCACGTGTAGCTTATGAGTTTCTAAAGAGCAGAAATTACATAACTCATTTAAGTTGTAGCCTAACACCTGACACCCTGCCTATTCCATAGGAAATGCTCAGAAATATGTGCTGAAAAAAGCCAGACTTTTCCAGCAGTAGTTTGCTGCCAGAATGCCAGCAAACATTCTCTGGAGAATTCGCCCCTGTTCATTACCAGAGTGGGATACAGGTGTTTGCCATGATGTAATGCTGAGGTTCCCCAGGTCCACTGCTCCAAGCTCCAGACCTTGAGCCAAACTCTTCCTGGAGAACATACTGTGAGTGTCTCCTTATTCAGCTTATTGAACACCCACAGCCTGCTTCTTCATATATGATACAAGAATCTCCCCGAAATCCACAAAACGTACAGCAAGTTACCTTCAGTGTCTCAGCTCCAAAAAACGGTGATTTGCCCCTCTGCATTTAGAAGGGAGCCACCCTCCCAATGTGGATATGGGCTAAGGTTCATTTCTAACATCACGGAGACCCCCTGGAACAATCACTGCTCAGATACTCTGCATCCATTCTGGGCAACTTACCCCAAGGGACATGCAAACCTACCTCATTCCAATCACCTCAACTCTTCAAATTTATCTCAAAATAGTCCATAACATGGACACTTTGCAATGTGTTCCCAGCTCTTGCCAGAATTATTAATTCATTAATTACCCCATTTATTATAAAAATAGCTAACATTTATGGAATATTTACCATCTGCCAGACATTATGCTAAATGCCTTACATATGGTAAATTGCTTAGTCCTCACAAGAGGGCTATGAGGTAGACAATATTGTCATCTTCAGTCTATGGTTACAAAACTGTCACAAATGAAGTTAAGGATTTTTCTTGAAGCTGTGCTTTTGGGAGATAGAAGCATGAGGAGCCTGGTACGTCTGATTCCAGAGCCCATGCCCTGAAGCACTGTGTTAGTCAACATATGGTTCATGAGATCTGTAGTACTCAGCCCTCCCTGTTGGGCATCATCACTGTGAACCTTGTCCTTCTTATCTGAGATGCTTTATGTGAGATATTATAGATGAGGGGCTTTGTAATATTATAGATGGCTACTTTGTTGAGATATAAATGTACTTCCCTTTTGTGCTTCGTCCTCCACACTTCTATCATGCTGAAATTTTGCCATATTGCATATAATGTTCCATCAAAGCTGCCATAGACTGTCTATGTCCCCCCAGATGCATACGTTGAAAACTAACCCCGTTGTGATGGGATTTGGAGGTGGGGGTCCTTGGGAGGTGATTAGGTCAGAGGTGTAGTCTTCACGAATGGAATTAGGACCTCTATTAAGAGACCCCAGAGAGCTCCCTTGCCTCTTGCCATGTGAGACCACAGTGCCAATAGCCAACGAGACAGTGGACCCTCCCCAGACACTGAATCTGTCCATGCTCTGGTCTTGAACTTCTTAGCTCTCAGACGGGAAAAGAAAATCTATTGTTTATCAGCCTCTTAGTCTATGATACTCTGTTATAGCAACCTGAACCGAACGAAGCGAAAGCCATACCTTTGTCAAGCCATGCCCATAGAGTCTGTGGGCTATTGGAAAGGGGCAGAAGTCCTCTCCATGACTTCCAGATCTCCCCCAACACCTCACACTCAGTAGGCAGGCAGCAAACTGCCCCTTGTTTCTTTTCATCATTTAATATACTCTGACCATGACATTCCACCGCGTCTCTCTGCGGGGGTAAGACAATTCCCATTCCTCCAGAGATGTTTTTTCTTCTTTGTGTCTTCTCACTTCTTTATTTGTGAATTTCTTTTGTTTATGTTCTTTTTCTCCTTTATTCTTTTTTAAATTAACACATAATGTATTGTTTGTTTCCAGGGTACAGGACTGTGATTCATCAGTCCTACACGATTGACAATGCTCACCATAGCACATACCCTCCCCAATGTCCATCTCACAGCCTCCCCACCCCCCACGGCCCCACCTCCAGCAACCCTCAGTTTGTTTCCTGAGATTAAGCGTCTCTTACGGTTTTTCTCCCTCTCTGGTTTCGTCTTGTTTTATTTTTTCCTCCCTTCCCCTATGACCCTCTGTCTAAAATTACTCCTATCAGTGAGATCCTATAACTGTCTTTCTCTGATTGACTTATTTATTATTCTCCCTTATTTTGCTCCTTCTTTCCCCTCATCCTTCCTGAACACATGCCTGAATATTCAAATGTTTCTTGGCACCTATAGCATACCAGAAGCTTTAGCAAATGTTGCAGATGGGAAGGTACACAAGAAGAGTTCTTGTCCTCCCTTGATGTCCTCATGCTGTAAAGGGAACATGAGGACAGGGAGCTAGGCAGGCATCTGCGGTGCAGTTTCAGAGCAAAGTCAGGAGGCAGCCTGGGAGAGCAAAGGCAGGCTGCTACCACGGCCCAGGGAGCAGGAGTCAGTGGACACTTCTGTGAGGAGCAGGCATCTTGTGGGGACATAAAGAAGCGTCACAGTTAACGAAGCAAACAGAAGAGGTATTCCAGGCAGAGGGGGGAGCTTCAGCAAAGGCAGGAGCGGGCAACAGCAGTAAAAGGTACAAACATTGCCAGAAGGTGAAGCTGAGAGGGGACAGAGTCACATGGTGAGAGATTTGGACTTCTGGGTACCAACAGAGTTACAAAGTTTCCATATAATAATACATTGTCTATACCAACATTCATGAAACAGTTACTAAATGCCAGAAACCCTTCTAAGTGATAAGTGGGGTTCGTCTGGTTTAATTCCCCTCTCAAAACTTTAAGATACGAATTATTATTATCTCCGGTTTAAGAATGGGGGACTTTTAAAATACCAAAGAGATACCAGTACACACCAATTAGAATGCGATAATCCAAAACACCAAAAGCACTAAAGGCTGGTGAGGACGTGGAACAGCAGGAACTCTCATTCAGAGCTGGTGGGAACGCAGAATGTGCGGCCACTTTGGAAGAGAGAACGGCAGTTGATTACAAACCTGGACATACTGCCGGTGGGTGGAAGGGTGGGGTAGTTGGTGACAGGTGTCAGGGAGGCACGTGATGTGATGAGCACTGGGTGTTACACACAACTGATGAATTATTGAACACCATGTCTGAAACTCATGATGGACTATAGGTGGATTAATTGAATTTAAACAAAAAATTTAAAAAATATCCTTTTACCATATGATCCAGAAATTGGGCTCCTTGATATTTACCTAAAGGAGCTGAACACTTAGATCCACACAAAAACCTGTGCACAGATGTTGATAGCAGCTTTATTCATCATTGCCAAAACTTGGACGGAGTCAAGATGTCCTTCTGTAGGTGAGTGGATAGACTAATTGTGGTGTGCCCAGACAATGGAATAGTATTCACCTCTAGAAAAGAAGGAGCTATCAATGTATTAAAAACACATGGCCTATCCTTAAATGCATATGACTGAGGGAAAGCAGCCAGTCTCAAAACGCTACCATCCCAACTACATGGCATTCAGGAGAAAGCTAAAATGTGGAGTAAAACAACCAGGGGTTGCCATGGGTTACAGGTAATGATAGACACCCTCCCCCCCCACCACCACCACCACCCCCCCCCCCCCCCCGTCGTTAACGAATTAACTGCTCTTTTGTTGTGTAAGAGTACCCCTCCTCCCCTTGCAGTGATAAGACCCTTCCCCCAGGGTTGAATTCAATGTAACTGCTCTTTTGCCTTTCTGTAACTGCTTGGCTTTTAGGGCATGACACTTGTCTCCTGTTTGAACAAGATGCCTTCTCCTAATAGCCAAGGCATGGTCACGCAGGCAAGGGGGCTGCATGGTCTCGTAGGTCACGTAGACAGGGGGCTGCATAGTCATGTAGACAGGATGTCTTTCTGCTGAGTAATAAGGTCAAACTTCCCCTCTTTGTTTCCCCTTCCCGCCTTTCTCTTCGCGCGAGGGGGTCTTCCAAAGCCAATCTGCTAACACCAAGTATGCCTTTTTTCAAATGTTCAAATTCTCAGCCAATCGGCCCCGTCCCATCCAGGACTTGTATGTACCTGTCTATAAAAATCCTGCACCACCCCAGCCAGGTGTGCTCAGCTAGCAGGAGCTGCTGACCACCCCCAGGCGCGCGCTGACCACCCGCTGCGTAACAATAAAGAACCTCTTGCTGTTTGCATCCTGTGGCAGTGTTGAATTCTTGGGTAAGGGGATCCGCAGGTCTTTCAGTAAGAAGGGAGGACTGCAATAAACACAGAGGACTTTAGGGTAGGGATAGGGTACATACGTGTCATTATTCAGTCACACAAACCCATAAAATATTACATCAGCACCACCATGCCTCGCTCCCAGGAAGTGAGAGGTAGAATGTGCCAGGGCTAGGCAAGAAGTAGCCCCAGAACTGACACAGCATCCCTTCCATAATATTCTACTGGCCAGGGCTTGATTCCTAGTGGTGGATGCAGAGACCCCCACTTTTGAGGGAGATGGCAAGGCCATGATCCAAAAGAGTAGGCAAGATGGGAGATAATGAAACCATTTTTAGAAAAATACAGTCTGTCACAGTCTTACAAATTAAATGTTTCCATTTCTCCCCTTGCGTTTTACTTTGAGGAAAAACTGTACAATATCTAGTAATTGCCCTTGCAGCCTGGGCACAGGAACTTGTGAAACCAGACCCAGCCCTTCCTTTCAAATTTTAAAGTAAACAATACTATTGGTAGTTTTTATTTCAAAAAGAAATAAGAATGAATCCAACTAGCTGTGACATCAATGCCTAGCCCAACCCTGGCATGTGGTTAATGCACCCAAAGTTTTTCATATTATATTGGGGAAAATGTTAAGAAATATTAAAAAGAACAAAACAGTGATGTGAACAGAAACAAATCACTGAACTTCCCTGGGCATCTATTCCGTAACTTGTAAGATGAAAATTTTAACTGAATCACATTCATAACAGCCCCAGAGGTAACAGTAAAAATAAAACCAGAAATGGACAATATTGCTAAGACATGTGGATTACAAAGAATCATATTTGCATAGACATGACTTAGTTGTCTCTTCAGAATGACTTCTTCAACCCCGAACTTCCATTTTGGGATCCACTAACTTCCATTTTGGGATCCGTATGCTTCTGAGTAAAGTAACTATCTCTGGTTCCAGGGGCAGAGCATATGACATATGTTAGCCAAAGAGTATGTTCATCCACCTTGGGAACAGACACTGACTTAAGGTGACCTAATTGATCCATTGAGAGTTGCTCTTGGGATTTATGTTGGGGAGGTGAAAGGTTTTAACAGCCCTCTGGGACCACAAAGGTAGCAGCTGGGACCTCAGTGTTCTCCAGCAAGAAACAGAAAAATGTCCATATACTGAACACATATAGCCCACCGTTCACTTTTGTTATTTTAGCTTATTGTATTATTTCATGACTTGTTCAAACCTATAGTGACTCTCCAGTCTACCTAACCTGGTTGGTTTGTTTCTGTTTCTGTTTTTGTAGATTCAAGTTTTTATTTAAATTCCAGTTAGTTCACATGCAGTGTAATATTAGTTTCAGGTGTAGAATTTAGTGATTTGTCACTGACTTACAACACCCAGTGCATCACAAGTGCCCTCCTTAATCCCCGTCACCCATCCAGCCCATCCCTCACCCACCACCCCTCCAGCAACCTTCCCTTCATTCTCTACCATTAAGAACCTGATTTATGGTTTACCTCTCTCTAATGTATCCCCTCATACTAATATATTATGTTTCCTAAATTCCACATATGAGTGAAATCCTAATACTATTTGCCTTTCTCTGATTTATTTTGCTTAGCACAAGACATTCTAACTCCATCCCTGTCATTGCAAATGGCAAGATCTCATTATTTTTGACGGCTGAGTAATATTTCACTACGTGTGTGTATACCACATCATCTTTATCCATTCGTCACTGAAGAAGCATTTGTGCTGTTTCCATAATTTTTCTGTTGTTGATAAGGCTGCTATGAACATCAGGGTTCACGTGTCCCTTCAAATCAGTATTTCTGTATTCTTTGTGTAAATACCTAGGACTGCACTTACTGGGTCATAGGGTAGTTCTAGTCAGTCTAAGGCCACTTCACTGTCATTTGAAACTAAAAGAGTCCACTTTTATCCATACTAATGCTCCTTCCATCAGCACCTCCAGAGGAACCACACTCCTTTTCACAGTAACAGATACTAAAGTGGCAGAATATGGAAACTCCAGCTTTCCAATCTTAAGGATAAAGCCTTTATCTTTTGCTCAATTTGCTCAAAGCAAATTGAGCAAAGTCTAAGCTTCACACCAACAGGTATGTGTTCTTTCTCTAAAATAACGAAGCAGGAGGGTGCCTGGTGATTCAGTTGGTTAAACAACTGCCTTTGCCTCAGGTCATGGTTCTGGAGTCCCGGGATTGAGTCCCGCATTGGGGTCCCAGCTCCATGGGAAGTCTGCTTCTCCCTCTGACCTTCTCCCCACTCATGCTCGCCCTCTCTCTCTTTCAAATAAATAAGTAAATAAATAAATATTTTTAAAAAATCAAATGAAATAAATAACAAAGCAGGAAATCTGCCTTAGGTATCACTGTAACTTTTTCTGATAGAATATTGTGGGTCTTCAGTACAAGAGAAGTACTGTTGCCTGAATAAATGATTTGGGCATATTAATTTTTCCTTCTGAGCTCCAGTCTCCTCGTCTCTTTTTATTAACATGTAGGGTATTATTAGTTTCAGGGGTAGAATTTAGTGATTCATCAGTTGCATAGAACACCCAGTGCTCATTTCATCACGTGCCCTCCTGCATGCCCATCCCCCTGATCAGTTACCCCATCCCCTGATCCCCCTTCCCCTCCAACAACAACAGTTTGCTTCCTATAGTTAAGAGTCTCTTATGGCTGGCCCCCTCTCTGTTTTCATCTTATTTTATTTTTCCTTCCCTTCCCTTACGTTCATTTGTTTTGTTTCTCAAATTCCACATATTAGTGAAATCATACATGTCTTCCTCTGAGTGACTTATCTCACTTAACATAGTATCCTCTAGTTCTATCTACGTCACTGAAAATGGAAAGATTTCACTCTTTCTGATGGTTGAGTAATATTCCACTGTGCATACATACACAGCTTTTTTATCCATTCATCTATCAATAGACATCTGGACTTTTTCCATATTTTGACTATTGTGTACATTGCCAGAATAAACTTTGGGGTTCAGGTGCCCTTCAGATCATTATGTCTGTATCCTTTGGAGAAATACCTAGTAGTGCAATTGCTAGGTCATGGAGTAGCTCTATTTTTAACTTTTTGAGAAACGTCCATGCTGTTTTCCAAAGTGGCTGCTCTACTTTGCATTCCCACCAGCAGTGGAAGAGGGTTCCCCTTTCTCTGCATCCTCACTAACATCTGTTGATTCCTGACTTGTTAATTTTAGCCATTCTGACTGGGGTGAGGTGGTATCTCACTGTGGTTTTGGTTTGCATTTCCCTGATGGCGAGTGATGTTGATAATTCTTTCATTTGGCCATTTCATTGGCTGTTTATATGTTTTCTTTGGAGAAATGTCTGCTCATGTCTTCTGCCCATTTCTTGACTGGATTTTTGGTTTGTGGGTGTTGAGTTTGACAAGTTCTTTATAGATTTTGGATACTAGCCCTTTATCTGATTAGACATTTGCAAATATCTCCTCCAAGTCTCCTCAGTTTTATGTAGAGATATTGACTGTTTACTCACAGGTATATAATAATGATCAAGGAAGATTTTATACAGTGTATATGGTGCCTAAAAGAAACTACAGTTGAATAATAAATGTCAGTTCACTACCCTCAAGTCTGATACAATTCAATGCCATTCTGTCTCCCTGTATTTCCTATCTACAAGGAATTTTCATTTAGAATTTGTTGTTTGATGTCAAATTGGGTCCATTTAGACTTTCTTCTACCAGTTTTTCTACCTTGGTCTGATTCATTAGTATTAATAGCGGTGACCCCTGCCATGTCAAAGAGTGAGCATTAATGACAGTGAGATTTAATTATAGAAACCAAGGTTACAGTTGTTACTTCTGTAGGTAATTTCCATTCCTAAGTTCATTAAATTCTTAAAAGTGGAAAGGTCAATAGTGATTTATTCCAGTGACAGCAAACTCAATAGCAATCCTGTACAAACAATCCTTCTGTCTTGACATATGGCGAGACTAATAGCTAATGGAGTTAACTTCATAAGGCAGTGAACTGCCTACTTAGATTCATTTTTTAAAGCCCAATGTTATGCAAAAAGAGGACATTCCCTAGGCACTCCACCTGAGAGAAGAAGAAGAAACAGGGAGCAGCATGAGGTTGGAGATCCCGTCGTCTCAACCACTTCATATCCCAGCATCTAGGACACGGCTGGGGTTATGTGCTAAGTGTATGAACATCTCCACCCTGGGCTTTCATCATGGTGTTGCCTTGGGTTGGCAAAAAATAGAAAAACAAAAGAGTCCACACTTTGATAATTCCCACGAGGAAAGGTGGTGGCAGAACAGAAGCAAGACCATTCACAAGAAAAATTGTCGAAGAGCAGAGATTCTGAGACAACATGCCTGGTATGCAGAGAAATGTGGAACTGGGCAGGAGCCACGCTGGGAGACCCAGGTGTGACCCCCACCTCGTTATGTGCCATGGCCTGGAGGGGTCCTGGGCAAGAGGAAGATTCTGTGAAAATAATCTGGCATCAAGTAGAGATGCTCCCGTCCTCTGACCTGAGCTAATACGCCAAGATAAGTGTTCTTGAGATTTCCTGTCTCAAATGTCCAAGGTACTCTATAGGCACAAAACACCAGCAAACCATGCTGTCCATCCTGGAAGTAAGTCTGTCCCCAAGCATCTTCATCTACAGGACAGATGCTTACTTCCTCCTTCTCTCTTATTCTCTTGCACATTCAGTAAGGTGCACCAAAATTCTACCATGTTCCAGGCATTGTCCTATACAAAGGGAATATAAGAGTGATGAGAAACACATTTTGCCTATTATTTCAGAAGTTTACACTCTCCTAGGTTAGGAAATAAAACAGGTAAAGAAATAAACAGTATAGAAGGAATAGAGGAAGAAAAGACAAAAGGAGATTCAGGTAGAGAGTATCAGAGGGAAGATGTGAGCTGCCTGGGCCACACGGGCACGGACGCCCATGAGATACGGATTTAAAGGATCACATTCAGTCTAGGGTGGGGCTTCTGGAAGGCCAGTGGGAGGACCAGTCACAAGCCTGACTCTTGTATCTACGATCTACACCGTTCCGTGGGGGCTTCCTCACTTAGCGCTTTATCTGTAGATGCTCGGGGATGATTTCTTGGATAAATTAATATATAAATGCATCATATTTTAGATACCTGTTTTTGTTTCTATACACCCTGGAAGGGGCATCTTCCTTGCCTCATGGTTCGTCCAGACCTCAGTCCCTGGACCAAAGGTCGACACTCATCCAATACTGGGTCAGTCAAAGGTTTGTCCTGGGGTTTTCTATGGGCTTCAGAGACTTTCACAGAAAACTGGAGTTAGATACCTGTTCATAACACAAAGGAGGTGAATATTCTAAAAGGTATATTTTAATGTATTTACTTTATAACTGAAGAAAACAAGCCTCAGAAGAGTAGGAAATAGATGTAACACCCCTGAGCCCCATAACCATGGGTGATGCCCCATTTAACTGATTGCATATGGGTGTGTGTGTGTTAAATATTTTTAATATTTTACATTTTAATATACAGTATAATTTAACATTTTATATTATTATGCTTAAAATTGTAAATAATTATCTTAAAATAAATATATACACAGGAAGCATGTGATGTGAAGACCTTGAATTATACATATATTTTATATAACATATATATGATATATATCTCATAGTTATGCAATATAAAAATATATAAAATACTCTTCGGTACCTTGCTCCTGGTAGAGTCTAAAAAAATTGTTAAAGTGACTTAAATTTAGGTCCCTCTAAAATGTATATATTTGTTGTTCTCTGAGCACTTTTCTCTGCTTCTAATAGGCTATTACAGCCAAAGTGTTTTGAGGGCATTTTTAAAGATTTTGAAAACACCACATAGAATCTAATGGAACACAAATATTGTCCATTGCTTACCAACCCGAACTGTAGTAATATGTTTAAGTATTATTTCCTCACCTCATTACCACTTAATTGAATTAAAGCTAAATTTGTATTTATGCTGTATAATTAGGAATTGCAGGTAAGGGACGGGAGCAGTCTCATTATTGGCCATCTGTTTGTGAAAAAGTAGCAAAGAAAGAGTCCCCAGGACTGCTTGCTGTGAGGGCCCCCACACGTGGAATATTAGTGCTAGAAGGACCACTCCTCACTGCTTAAAGAGACGCAGCTCGGAGATTAAGAAATCACAGAGCTAGCCGGAAGGAGACCTGGGCTGGAACCCCAATTTATAAGCCAACTTATAAATATAAAAATGAATATAAATAAGCCAACTTATTTGAAATGTGTGTTTTCTTTTAGAAGCGTTCTTTCCCAGTATCCACACAGATCTCTGTCCACCAGGCATGTTCTGTAATGACAAGATGGTGAGCTGCCCGTTCCATGAACAAGTCAACCAAGGATGAAGGAGAAGGGACTCCTCGCCTAGTCTTTCCAGAGAGCAGCATCTTAGAGCTGATGGGCCCTGCCGTTCCGCTCTGACAAGAAACAATGTGTCTCTTCAATGAACATCAAGATGTTCAACATTCAACATGTCTCCCTCTCTCTTACTTTCCCCTGTGGACATTTTTCTAGCATGTTCCATATTATACACATAACAATGTCATTGGCCTCAATATGCATTCACCATCACATAAGAAGGTGGGTCCCCATTGGCGTCAATGTGCATTCACCATCACATAAGAAGGTGGGTCCCCCCATTTTACTGATTGATATAATGGAGACCCAAAAGTGTCCAAGTGACTTGCCCCCAGCAATATTAGAGCCAGAACCCAAAGAAGGGAAACTTCTTTGTTTCCCAAGTGGGGGAAACTCACTTGCCAACAAGAACAAGGAGACCAGGCAGGGATAAAAACCACTGATGGCTTGCTGTACCACCCCAGAGGGGAGAAAATAAAGTTTTCATGAACATTTTCACTCACCGTGCAACAGGCTCTGTGCTAGGTCTGGGAAGGTCCCACCAGGCAATGTTTATGGAGCCGTGCCTTGGACTCACATCTCACTCTGCTGTCCCCTATGTGACCCTAGGAGAAACACTTACACGCACTGGTTTCAGTGCCCTTAACCAGAAAGCAAAACCAACAGGACTCCCCTCATGATTACAGTATCACAGATGATCTATAAAATCACTGACATGGCAAACATTTGTCCGGACTCCAAGGCAAACACTGTGCTGGGCCCATGGAAGGCTGGTATC
Source organism: Mustela lutreola (assembly GCF_030435805.1). Lineage (NCBI taxonomy): Eukaryota > Metazoa > Chordata > Mammalia > Carnivora > Mustelidae > Mustela > Mustela lutreola. Next base: position 4,999,278 of record NC_081292.1, on the reverse strand, counting down.
CTTTTTGGGGACTACACAACGTAAAACCCAAGTGCCTTGTTCTCAAGACATTCAGTCTTGCAGAGGAGTTAGTAATGACCATAGCCAGAGGAGCAGCATGTCTGTTCCTGGCAGGTGACCCAGACGACAGAGCATGAGAACTCATAGCGAGAGTCAGGGGGCTGCTCTAACATGGGAGTGCTTTGAAGGGGTCGGGGGTCTGGAGTAGGACTCTAAAGGGTGAGTAGCTTGTTAGCTGGCAGAGGTGAACTGGACAGGCCCAGCAGGCAACAAGAATGAAATAAATCAAAGCCTAAGAAGAAGAAAAGACTGCTGGCAAGGTATTGACAAACTGACAAGGATGATTGGAACAGAATATGCACCCAAGGAGGCTGATGTGATGACGGAAGGAAGGTCAGGTCTAGGAATGAGATCCTGGGAGCAGGAAGCCTGCGCACCAGGCCTTCAGGGAGGGGAGGGGTGCCGCGGTGCCGCTCAGGCTCCTCATCTCCACCTCCACCCCTTCCTTCGAGCGACGGCAGCTGGCTGCAGGTAAATTGTGCTTGGGCCCCGTGTCTCGTTTTTATGATTTACCAGTTCAGTCTTTCAGGGGGGCGAGGATATGGAGTGCGGTAGATGGCACGTGCTAGGGGAATTTATGTTGCATAGCTAAACATCATGTCTGCCTATCTCTTCCCAGTAATCTCTGATAATACCCAAATGGGCTTTTTATTTTAAACATCTGGACAGCCTTATGGTGGTGGAGAATTAAGGTGCTGAGTGAAGAAAACCGCACAGTCATAAAGTCTGTCGGATAAACAAAGCTTTCTTTGGAACATTAACTCCTTTACTGAGAAATCGTCTCTGTTCCTCAAAATGCACTTAGTAACTTTATATCTTCATCTCCAGGTACCACTTTTCTCTTGCAAATACTCTCATGGCAGTTAATGGGGCCATTAAGGTAGGAAACTATGAGATATTAGCATAAAAAGAACATTGCCAGAAAAGAGATGCAAAAGTCCTTCCCTCTCGAAAGCTCCTTTTCCCCCTTTTGGCATTTGCTTTTGTTTTATAACAGCAGAAATTTCCATTGTGGGTGGTGGTAATTTTAGCTAGATAATAATTCTGTCGACACCGTCATAAATTGGCAAAAGGTGTGTAACTCAGGGAGGGGAGAGACTGGAGTGGAGAATAATCAAGTAGTTCTATTTGTTTTTAATACACACAGCCATTCCGTCAAGAGAGGCTGTGCATTTTCTTTCTTCTCTGAGATGGCTAGGGTTTCTTCTCCTTGAAAAGGGTGATGAAGTCCGTGTGGTATGGAAGGTCCCAGGTGTAATGTTTTATAGGCGAGACAAGCTTTTCAAGTGCTGTGCCTTCTGCCCGAGCCCCTAGAGGGGGCTCAACATCTCACCCTGGAAGTTTCGGCTCACGTGTTTTATGGTACAAGCCTATAAAACCCCCAAAGGAGGTTTGAAGCTCCCTTTTGTGAGTTACTGGAAAACAATAGTTGCTTCTCCCATGGTTTTCCATTGCATTATGGGTAAATGTCCCCCCACCCACCCCCTCTACCCCTTGCGGCTGTGATGGCATGCAGGGAGCAGGACCAGGCAGAATGGGCAGGGGTTCTTGAATTCTGGTACCAGTGCCTTGTACAGAGTTAGACAGACTTATGTGTCTGTTTTCTATAGTTTCATTATAGATTATTATACACTTTGCAGCTTTAAATAACTCCCATTGTTTGTTTGTTTGTTTTTTGTGGGTCAGGGATCCAGGCAGGGCTAGCTGGGTCCTTGGCTCTGGGTCGCCCTAAGTATCATCTAGGGCTGCGTGCTCATCAGAAGCTCAACTGTGGAGGGACATGCCCCCATTCTCGTACAGGTTGTTGGTAGCTGTTGGAATCCTGACAGCTGTCTTCTGCTCCCCCTCAAGGAAAATAAGATTCCAGAGACTGTACTAAGTCAGAGTCTTACATAACATGCCATAATCATGTGAACAGTGCCTTGTCATCTTTGCACATTCTATGTGTTCAAAGCAAGTCACAAGACTCACTTCATGTGAGGGGATTCAGCTAAGGCATGAGTATCAGGAAACAGAATCATGAGGGTCCCTCCAATACCTGTTCGGCATACAATTGCTTTAATAAATCTCTAACCCAAACAAACACCTTTGTTTCCCCTCATTACAGCCTTCCTGAACCTGGTATTGGCTGCATTCCAGGTCTTTCAAGGATTTGAGATCCTTTATTCAATGCCTGCCTTGTAATCCACAAGTCATCACTGGGCAGAGTTCATGTCTGTCCAGTCTGAGAGTATATCCACAGAACGTAGCAAGGAAGGAACTATGCTAGGTGTACAATATTATGTCTCAAGTGAATGAATTCATTCCTGAATGGGGAGAGTATGTGAGTATGCTCAGTCCTTGGTGTAAGCCAGAGACCATGGACTTACTTCCTTCTTTATGAGATATTTTCCCTCCATGTTCTATAAGTGTTGGCTTGGGAATGAATAACACACCACAGTCACATCCCATGCCAGTGACTCATTTCTTTATTTCTTTAGACCTCTTCTTTAAAACACCTCTGCATGGACAAGTCCCCAAACAGAGGATTTTGCCTCAGGCCAGAAAACTTGGGAGTTATTCAAACATGAAATAGTCAGAGATAAACCACAGTTGAAGAAACACATGACTTCCCTGCAGATAATCTTCAGGGCCCTTGTATTTGCACGCTCTCTTGCTTCTCTTCCTCTCCACTCTCTGCTGATTCCACACTGTCTCGCTGGTGCACATTTCTGCATGGCCATGAGCCATTATTTATTCTTTCCTGCCTGATACTCTTTCTTACCTGATACCTGTCCCCGGACCCTGGGTTCAGAGCCCTGAAACCCTTCTCTCTAATTTCAATTTGTACTTCATTTATATTCTCAGAAATGCCCTTATGTGATCAGTCCCCTGCCCCAGGTTTGACTGCATCAGCTCTACTGCTACAGTCCTAGCAATGCCTGTCACAACACGCACAGATCTAGTAGCTCTTCCAGAATCCAGCACCCTCTTCAAGACTTGTATGCAAAGGCACAGATATGTTCTAAGTATGGATGTGAAATATAAATCATGCACAGAGAGAGTATATGTCTTATGTAGCTTATTGATTTTGGATAAGTTATAGTTTAAAAGCAAGCATATTGGGGCACCTGGGTGGTTCAGTTTGATTAAGCATCTGCTTTCAATTCAGGTCATGATCTCTAGGTCCTGGGATTGAGCCTGCATCAGGTTCCTTGCTCAGTGGGGAGTCTCCTCTCTCCCTTCCTCTCTCTCTGTCAAATCAATAAATAGAATTTTTTTTTAAATTTAAAAATAAAATGAAAGCAGGCATATTAAGAGTTTAAAAAGCAAAGGCTCTGTGAGATAGGCAGGGGATGGCATTATAACCACAGAGATGTGATGAATGAGACAACTCAGACTTACAATGGACAGTCTTGTTTAATACTGTCTGGCTTGGCCCAGTCACCCAATCACAAACTTCCTGGAAGGAGAACTTCCACCTTGTAAGTCTTCATACCCTCTGCAGCCAGCAACATCAGCATGGGGAAGATGGTCCACAACTGACGAGTGAGTGAATTATTTACCACCAACTAACAGAGCAACCCCCTGATGCATTTTCCAAATGGCCATTCACAGCATAATGTAGAAAAAGATTCTGTTATGTCAGTGGACAGCTAATGTCTGATTTCCTAGGACCTTCCTTGAAACTACCCCATCCCACGAGTCTCATAGTTGCTGTTTACGCTACTGTTGGTTCAACATGACCCAATCTGGCCACTCCTGGTTTACCCAAGGGTGTATACATGATGCAACAGGGTCCTCTCTTTCTGCTTTCTTCGTAATTCTGAAGCTAAAACTGAACCTGACCAGAATTCATTAACTGGTGCCTGAACATGTTACATGTAGAACCTCGGTACCATTTATGGCCATGCTCATCCAAAATTGATTTAAAACTTGGAGGAAACTGGTCAGAGGAGAGACAACAAAGAATATGCAAGGAAAGCAAGCATCTGCATAGGCTCGAGTCCTCAGCCCCAGAGGATTCTGGATTCTGCATTTCCACTCAGGGTCCTACACAGACCCTGACTACTTTTCAAGTGACTCTTTTTGGCTCTAATTGGTTCATGTTGTGTTTTGTGCTACAAAATAAAAGTTTTAACCAAAGTATTCATTTGCCTCTTAGCCTTCTTTCAAATGAAGAATACCTCTCCAGTTTATAATCTTTTTTAAAATGTAAAATAGAAAGATTATGAGAAAAATATTATAAACAACAGCAATAAGATGGCATCAGATATATTTTGGGAGAAGGGAAAGGTCTTTTCAGCATCCCTAAAATTCCACCATGTTGCCAGCTGCCTGTTTTCCTTACTCAGCAGGCAGGTTTGGCCCAGTGCACTGTTGGGCCTGCAGCAATATTCCCCAGCAGCAAGGAGAGCACATCATCCAATTACATGGTCTGTTGTTTCATTATTCACCCTACATTGGCTGCACCTGCCACCCACCCCGCTCTCCTTCATTTCCTCCTTGTCGGCTTACCTCCCCCTGCACACACCACAGTCGCACCCCGTTCCGAGCCACCTCAGTATCCCATTAGTCTCAGTAAACAATATGCTTCACTTCAATTATGCATTTAGAAAGATGATCTCCATTCCTACCACCCATTTTAGTCAGTATTTTACTGCAAACCTTGAGGAGTGGGAATGAATCATGAAAACAGAAATTTCAGGGCCAAACTAAAGTGGCTTCAGTCCTCTACTTTGTCATGCATTCCTTGGTGCAGGTATAGTCACACATCATACAAACACACACCACACATGTGCATTATATACACACACACAAACCACATACATTTACTGCACACAACACACAGCGCATACACACATCACACACATGCATACACATCACATATACATACAACACACACATACCACATACATATACTACATAAACATACTACACACACAAACCACACACACGTCACATATACATATAATACACACAGCACATACATTACAGACATACATAAAACACACACTGCATATTCAAAACATACAGCACATACACACATCACCTACATAGGCACACACATCACATCTACACACAACACATGACACATGTACAACATGCATGTACCACATACATACCACATACACATACCACACACACACAGGTGCGCACACATCACATATACATACAACACACACACCACATACACAGGTGTGCACACATCACATATACATACAACACACACACACGCCATATGCACAAAACACACACACCCAGCACACACATGTACATACACACCACACACACATACACAAACACACGGGACACACATACCTGAACTCACACCCAGAAGGCTAGTACTTGGGGAGAGCAGCTAATTAATGTGATACATTTTCTGAGCCATGTCATGTTTTCTTTATGTGATATCAACTAGTACTTGAGCAATGCTATGAGACATGGGAGAGAAATGTAAATTTGGTGTCTGCCTTTCAGGGAAATTTCACCGTAGCAGGTGGAACACACAGACACAGGAAGAACACTTTCAAACAATTGGATCAGAAGACCTGAGTCCTACACCTAACTCAATCATCAACATCCTGGCAAACAAACCAAGATCACATTTTACAAATGCAAAATTTTAGTAGAAATAATTATATATCAGTAAATTGTTAAATAAACATTAAGCGGATGCCTGGCCAGCTCAGTTGCTAGAGCTTCTGACTCTTGGTCTTGGGTCATGAGTTCAAGCCCCATATGGGGTATGGAGCCTACTTTAAATGAATAAATAAAATGAAAAATAAATAAAATTTGGGCACTCAGTCAGTTAGGCAACCAACTCTTGATTTCTGTTCAGGTCATGATCTTGGGGTTGTGGGATCAAGCCCCACCTCAGCATCTGTGCTCTAACAGTGAGTCTGCTTGAAGATTCTCTCTCCCTTTCCCTCTGTCCCTCTCCACCTGCTCTCTAAACTAACTAAATAAATATATAAATATATAAATAAATCTTTTAAAAAATAAAATAAATAAATAAAATTTTTAAAAGACCAGACAAGTAAAGGGAAATCCTGAAATAAGCAGTGGCCATAACTCTACAAATGAGCTGCCCTGTCTAGGACTGGGGGAAATGGAAATCACTCAGGTCACCACTGTGTTCCTTTCTACTATGCAGGACCCCCAGAGTATCTGGCTTACATAGGGTAATCTGCTTGACCTCTGTCCCCATGGTCCTCACTCAAATAACATCCCTTCTAAGTCCTGACCACCCAAAAAGAGGCACAGAATGAGGACGGCAAAAGGAAGATAAGAAGGATATGGCCTCAAGTGTACCCTACAATAAAGAAGTCTCCCAGGATTTCCATGTCCTCTACCAAGTGGATGTTATCCCACAAAGCTATCAAAAGGAGAATATTGCAGCCATTTACTGATGGTGGGGGGAGGGGGCACACAGGAGGGACAGGTTTCAGGAAATCTCAGGAGACTGGTTGGGCATGTCAAGGTTGACATTTCTATCAAACATCTCCACATCTATGTAGGCAGCTGGATGCAAATCTGGAACTTGGGGGTGAAGTCCTATGTGAGACAGCAGAGTCAGAGCTAACAGCTTCATGCTGGTATTGAAAGCCATGACATCAGAGGAAGTCACCAATAGACCAGGGAGATGGAAAAGAGAAATAAATAGAGACATGAGCTCTGGAAGGCACCAAGCTTAGAGGTTGAGAGGACAAGGAGAAGCCAGTAAGCAAGAAGACTAGGATAAAACAGATAATGGAGTGGCCCTGTGGTGCCTTGGATACCAAACTGAAGGCTTTGGAGGTACAAAGACTAACTATATAGGCCAATGCTGACATCACTCAGGATCCAGGAATGAGACCAACAGCCCCCAATTATTTAAACAGGGAAAATCTGATATAAAGCAGTCATTAATGAGACATTTGGGAACTGAAAAAGGGAAAGACCTAGGGTATCTGGGAGGTCAGAACATCAGGAAGCTGCCACCAGCCCCAAGAGAGTGCACTGACCCAAGTAGATGTTTGTTGGAGGAGACACACCACTGAAGCTCAGGCATTCCAGGAGGGGACCCTACGGGTGCGATATCCCCATATGCAGAGCAGGGGCTCCACAGAGCTGGGTTCTGGGCTTCCAAAGATATGACAGTGGTTTCACCAGACAACTGGTGTCTCTGAAGAGACAGCCGGATCTGTACATGCAGTTTGGAACCACCACTGCCCAGATGAACAAAGCACCATGGTTTCTGTCACAGGGATGGGCAACAAAAGCAGACAGGAAGTGGCGTGCCCCCCTTTCATGGCCTTCCTTTGGGTCTCTGTGAAGATGGATGGTGGGAATGGGAGCTGGTGAGAGGTGAATGACCAGAGATGACAAGTGTCCAAGCCACAGGGCAGGAGGGGCAGTCTACATGGATAGGAACTCCACTATCTGTTAGGGACAGTGAGCCAGGGGCTATTCTGTAAGGCATAAGGGTAAGTTGTGTGGGGCTGGGAGTGGAGAAGGACCAGATAAGCCAACAAACAAAGGTTCAACAAAAAGGGACTTAGAGCACTACACTTTCGTCTGCCATATGGAACCCAGTGTCTTAAGAGGCGAAATAGCGATTTGGGTCAAGGGCTGACATCTTTTCCCTGTAAATACAGCTAGTGGATATCTGAGGCATCATGAGCTGTATGGTCTGTCACAGCTTCTCAACTCCAGCAGTGCTGCAGGAAAGCAGCCAAAAACAATATACACAAGAAAGCAGGTGGCTGCCCCATAAAACTTTATTTTTTGACATGAAATGTATATTTTCATAATTTTCACATGTCCTAAAATTGCATGCTTTTGACCTTTTCCCAATCATTTCAAAGTGTGAAAGCCACTCTTATCTGGTGGGCTAGAGCAGCCACGAGGATTTTCCTAAAGGGTGTGTTTGGCCATTTCTTGGTTTCGGCTCAAGCTCTGCCTTTATAAAACACGAAACCCCACAGATAACAAGCCACATGCACAACATCTAACTTGAGATAGAAAATATGGATACCATTTTGGAAAGATATGCTAGAAGTTTTTTGCAAGTTCCAGAGCCTAGGACAACTGTGGAGGAAGTAGAATATTAGAATATGGAGACTATAATGTGCTGATCTAGACACAGAAGGGAAACCATAAGAATGTCACCAACTCTTAATCTACAAAGCAGATGTTCTTGCTTGGGTACAACAATGCATTACTCTCCACAGCCCTTCCAGAGCCTCTCTGTCTGGCAATTTTCCATAAAATGGCCAAATTCAGTCTGTCTTTATGGGTTACTGTAACACAAGGTGTGACAGCAATCTGAGATGACAGAAAGGACATGGCCAAGCTCTCGTAGACCAGGGCTATTTACCACCACATGAGGGATTTCTCCAAAGCACAACAGGAGGACTGATAGGAAAGGCGAGGAAGGAATAATTCTCTGGAAGGAATTAGCTGTTGGCCAGCTGCATCCATCCTGGGCTGCCTGGCCGATGTGCTCTGGAGCCCAAGGGGTCGAAGACCGTGTTCTCCCTTACTGCAGCTGGGACCAGTCCGGCCCCACCGTGGCTGCTACAGCATGGCCCTTCATGCTTCCTCCCTCACACACACACTCCAGTTCCCCCAGATCAGGTAAAGCCAGACGGTCAGTGACGCCAGCAGGGAGGGAGTCACATTTGTGACTGTGTCGCAGAATGGCTCTGTGACCCGCCTGTGAGGGTCCAAATCCTGTTTTAGCCACTTCATGCTGTGAAACGTAAGACGAGGCAGATTATCTACTTGCTCTGTGCATTAGTTTCTGTAAAGACACCCTGATAATAGTGGCATCAATCCCCTGTGACTGTCTTGAGAATTAGAATTAGTCAATATGTGTAAATTGCTTGAAATAGTGCCTGCATGCGAATGAAACATTTAATAGATGTAACTGACTCTAGGGTCCAATATAAAAGCCATGGTTAATTTTCCATTAACCTGGTAGACAAACCCCAGGCTACGATCATGAGCTACGATCACACAGGATTTCTGAATACTCAATAAATACTCCACATCCATTCTCATTCACACTTTTGTACTCATTCTTTTCTGGACTTCATGCATCTTTCCCCATCCCTGTCCTGAAATCCCTACTCATCTTTGCACACCCTGCATGAAATGCTTATGTTTGTACTTTCTCAGCCTCTGGAAAGTACTTAATTCCTTCCCTCATAAGCTCTCTGGGCACTTTCCTTGACTTGCACAGTCTCTGACAGCTAAAACGTGTCTTCAGGAGCTCTGGCTTTCTGACAGTGCTATTATAAAAGACAAAAGTCCTTTCCTGTTTCTGGCAGAGAGCAGGTTTTCCCACACACATTCCACAACATTAGTATTAACCTTTGCTTCATACCCAAAACAGAGTTACAGGATTTTGCATTTGCAAGAGAACACCTCCTTGCTTTGGCTGAACTCAAATTTCCTTCCTTTTGTTCCCCTTGGGACCGCAGAGAGAAACTGGATTTTTCTTTAAGTAACAAACATTGCCTGAAAACTGAAAGGGGAATATACAAAGGAACACAACGTGCAGTGATCATGGAAAGCCCCAGTTCTGGGTGTGGCGTAGAGGCTCCAGACCTACCAGAGGCAGGAACACGTAGCAACAGGTGGTATGTCAAGTACAGAAATGCATGGGTTCAAATTCCAGCCCAAGGACCTGATAGCATGTGAACTTGAGCAAGTCTATTCATAGGTGAGAATCCGGAGTCAAAAATTGGGATGGGAGCCTGGGTGGTCACCCTCCAGTAGATGCCTGACCCCCACCCCTTCCCCAAAGCCTTGGGTACTCAGAATTTCACCTACCTTCAAAACATAACTCTGGCTAGTGTGGGGGAAAGGTGGGTAGTTCACTCAAACTTGGGTAGTGAAATCTGAACAACTAGAAAATGGCAAGAAAATGCTGCAGAGATATTCCCAGAAAGGGTGAGGGTGGCCGGGTCTAAATCATTAGCAGACACATCAGTGTCCACCAAGGGTTTCAACCCTCACTGTGGCCCACCAGAATCACCCACATTGGTAGACAGTGGTTGAGAATACTTGATCCTTTCTCCTTTGGACCAAATTATTGTCTTAAATCATCTCCCTCTGACTTGGAGGCAACCAATCCGATTTCATCAGACCACCTGGGGCTGTAACATTTGGTTCGACTTTTTTGTTTGTTTGCTTTTATTTTTCAAAGCTTTTACTTAAACTTCAGGTAGTTAACATATAGTGTAGCATTAGCGGCAGGTATAGAATGTAGTGATTCATCACTTACAGACAACACCGCGTGCTCATCCCCACAAGTGCCCTCCTTAATCCCCGTCACCCACCTAGCCCATCCCCAGCCACCTCCCTCCAGGAACCCTCAGTTTGTTTTCTATAGTTAGAGTCTGTTTATGGTTTACCTCTCTTTTCCCCTGTGTTCATTGATTTTTCTTAAATTCCACATATGAGTGAAATCATATGGTATTTGTTTTTCTCTGATTTATTTCATTTAGCCTAATACACTCTAGCTCTACTCAGATTGTTGCAAATAGCAAGATTTACTTCTTTGGGATGTCTGAGTACTACTCCCCCACCCCCCATTCATCAGTTGATGGGCACTTGGGCTCTCTCCATAATTTGGCTATTATAGATAATATTGCTATAAACATCAAGGTGCCTGTATCCCTTCAAATCTGTATTTTTGCCTCCCTTGAGTAAATATGGTAGTGTAGTTGGTGGGTTGTAGGGTAGCTCTATTTCTATTTCTAACTTTTAGAGGAAACTCCGTACTGCTCTCCAGAGTGGTTGTTTAATTTTTCAACTCATTTAACCCTGAGCTTTATCCTATGATGGTAGTTATTTCTTACCATCCTCATTTTACAGATGGGGGAACTGAAGCCCAGAGAAGTTAAAGCCATCTGTCCAAGTGACACAGCAGCAAGTGAAAGATCAGAGATCACATCGGGAGGCAAGTCTGGTTCACTCCAGACTTCTCTCTAAGCCCCTTGAAACACTGTGATATTTTGCATTGATTGTAAAATTGCTTTCTGTGTACAGGGACAGATCATGCATAGGTGATCTAGGAATCAGTGTTAAAGCTTACTAATTATAGCCTGATTAGACATCTTACGGGAGGGCATTTTATGAACAGTAAACTGTGGAGGGTTTCCCTGGAAACGGATCACAGATAGGCATTTTCTGGTAAGTTCTGAGATCTTTTGTTTTTTAAAAAATGGAATTGTAAAAGAGAAGGTAATCCCATTAAGGTAAGAGGTAGAATTACAAAATAAACTAGGCAAGAACTCTACTATGGAGAAGAATTTAATATTAGACAAAGGAAGAGATGATTCCAAAGAAGGTATTGGAAAAAAAATAATTAGCTATTTAGAGGCGATAAAATTACTCTGGGACCTCACCTTCCCATATGCAACAGGATAAATCCCTCAGCAAAGAGAGGTAAAACTTTAAATGGTACTCACAGTAAAACAAAGAAAATAAAACTTTAATATTACCAAACCTCTGGGAAAAAGGTTGGCTATCTAATTTCTAGAAGAGAAAAAAATCACAAAGAAAAAATTAACAGATCTGAATATGTAAAATTTAAAATGTTTTCTGTAGAAAAGTAACCTAAATTAAAAAGGCATATGTGTCTTTTTATTTTCAGAAAATAATTTCCCAAGGGTTATGAACTTTATTATGCAAAAACTCAAGTACTAATATACAAATGACACCAAGTAGACAAACGGACAAGAACGTGAATAGCAAAGTTATAAAAGTGGAAGATACATTTTTATCCAACATTTTAAATAGTCAACTTTAATAATAGCAAAATGAATATACCTCATATACTGAAAAATGGTTTTTAAGGCCTTAAAAGTGGAAGCTTAAAAATATATTCATAAGAAAAAATAAAAAATATACTGATTGGTATATCCGCTTATAAATAAAGACATCACTTTACTCCCCATTTGACCTGCCCACTAATGGGTCCCGCTGTCATGTGCTCCTGCAGCATGGAAATTGGCAAAAGCCATTTAGAAAGTAATTAGGATAGATATGTAAGTGGCCACAGAGCAATAAGATCATAAATTAATGCTCAGAACATATATGTATCCACAGACACATTTAGGCCTGCTCGTATAACTTGGGATGAAGACAAAATCCAAACCAGTAATAAACCATGAGAGATGACCGAGGAACACCATATATCTCCCAACCCTGGGAGATGGGACCAACGCTGTATTAGAAGTAAAGTCATCCTCGGATGCATGCTGGAGAATAAAGGAAGAAAAACAAAGTTTAAAGCAGATCCATTACTTTTTACCCTTCTATAAAGCCAAAAAAAGGAAGGTGTCTCCCATTTCTCAGGCGAGATCTGAAAAGATATGTAGAAGTCCGCTAAGTAGCAAGAAGAGAAGCTTGAGGAGACCAAGGAGAACAGACCCGGTCCAGGCCACAGAGTTTCTACAGTCTTGTGGTACGTCTCTGCTTAACCTAAGACCACGTGAAACCAGAGGAAAGTTCACTCAAGAAGAAGGACTGATATAACTGATAATATCTTTAATTTGCTACCTCTGCACACCCTTACCCCCTTACCTAATGTCTCCCCGCAAGGTGGAAAATGTGTTGAGAAATAGCAGGCATGTACACACCAGTCTGTCCAGGAGGCAAGAGAAGGTGGTGATGCAGATGGGGTGTGCCTGTGGTAAGACGGGTATGGGAATGCAAGAGCTCTGTGCAGCAGGGAAAGCACGCTGGGCATGGTGATGGATTCTGGGGCCATGGGGCAGGAAAGCGACCTGAACATCATGAGTTCTGGGTGTTGTCCTTTCCTGAAATAAGAAATCCTACAAGAGGGAAGTGGCTTGATTGGCCAAAGGTGCTAAATTCTCAGATACTTGTGTTGGTTGTTGTTTTGTGTTTGTTTGTTTGTTTTCAGTAGCCTTCTTGATTTCACAGAATATTGTATTGAATGGATGGTTTCAATAGTTTTGGGAAAAAATTTTTAAGATTTTTTAAGCAATCGCTATGTCATGTGGCGCTTCAGCTTCCAAACCTGAGATCAAGAGTCACATCCCCAAGAGTCGTCTGGGGTGTATGTGTGTGTGTATGTGTGTATATGTATATGTATATGTATATGTATATGTATATGTATATGTATTTGAGAGAGAGAGCAGAGGAGTGAGCGGCAGAGGGAGAGGGTGAGAAAATCAAGCAGGCTCCGACCCAGCACATAGGCTGACTCAGGGCCCAACTATGACCTGAGTCAACATCAAGAGTTGGAATCTGCACCAACTGAGCCCCCAAGCACTTTTCATTGTGTCTTCATGGCACTTACTAGGAACATCCTCTTCACCAAAACCTAAGATCAATGAGTGGCTTGGTCTGTTTATAAATATATTTATTATTCAAAAATTTAATCAGCAATCAGTATGTCTATTTTTAACACGGAATTCATTTCATTTATATTGATCGTTGTAGTCCTATGTTATACTACTTTCTATTTTTTATTAGCAATGTAACATTGCAGATTCTTTGTTTCCTGAAAGAACATTACCAACATTAAATTGTGTTGGGCAATTATGGTCTACATTTTAACACATAATATGGTTGCTGTGCTACCTTATTGTTCATATCAAATATCCTGCTTTTGTACTTCTATGAATTTTACTTAAACTTATTTTTGAACTCTTGAAAATGCTTATTATGACTAATGTATGTAAAAATCAGTTTAGTAACCACATGGTCCATTGCAGTAACCCCTCCCGGGCGTGCTCGCTGCCTTCCTATCCCTTTGAATGGTTTTCCCTTACATGTATAATTTGTTCTGTAATCACCTACCCAACTGTCCTATATTGATGTCCTTGTTAGAACCAAATGTAAGCATTTCATCCATCACAAAATGTTTAAATACTTCTGATTTCTTGGGATACTTTCAAAGATGAGTTTCTATTTTTTTCCAAAATGTAAGTACTTGTAGTACTAAACAGTTTGGTTTTTGCCCCGTAAAGCTGATTTCAGCCTGCTAGCCTCCAAACCCTGAGAGAAGAAATTTCTGCTGTTTTAAGCCTCCTGAGTTTGTGGTAATTTGTTACAGAAGCCCTGGGGAACTATAGATGGTGATCATACATCAGATTGGGGTTAGCTCTCTTAGGGTTGTTTATGAGAGTATATTTTTAACCACGATTAATACATTCTAATGCTGTTGAATTTGAATGCAATATGAAAATATTATTTCAAAATTTTCATGTTCCCTTTAGGATCTTTAAGAGACAAATTGGACTTTCAATTGCTAAATTATTGTGGTAAAAGCTCAAGTTGTCCTAAATCCTCAGGAGCCCCTAGAAATTGGTGTTCTCACTTTAAATCCACTTAATATGTACCTTACCTTTTCTGCACAGTGCCTTTGTGAGGAAAAGAGAAGCAGATAATGAAAAAGCTAGCTTTATCCAGTATCAGCACAGTTGGAGCTACAGACAACTGCCCCAATTATTCAGAAGAAGAAAAAAAAAAAATGACAGCTAGTAATGGCAAAAAAACAGAAAGCAACACACACACACACACAAAAGCACCTTCCTATTTCCTTTAGTTGCCTGGTTGAAATGTATGTACTATGAATACTTTTATCAAACTTCTGCTTTATCTCTATACCATAAAAAGCTCTTTGTCCTTGTCTATCTTTAAAATACTGCTATAAAGAAAAAAGCCAAAATCTGTCAAAGTAAAATCTGCAGAAGTCTTACCATTCGACCATCAGCCCACCGGAAAGGATGGCTTGTCAAGTTCACAGTTAAACGAAACGTGCCCTGTAGACTTGGTCAGGTGGTCGCTAATGAAATAGGTCTTCGATGCCCTTACAAGAAGTCCTGAAAGCAGACGAGGGTGGTGTAGGAGAGCTGGGTGTGGCTAATTCCCTATGGTTTGTCTCAGGTGTCTCTGCAACACCTCGGTGGAGATGCCAGAAGGCAGGTGCACGTAAGGTTCTAAGTGAGAAGAGATCTCCACTGAACAGAGAAGCGGATGCCGCAGAGAGAGAGAGCAATGGACTCCCTCAGCAGAGAGTTGAAAAGAGTCAGTGAGCCTCGGCTGGACTTCAGGAGAACGAAAGGGTGACAGAGACTGGAATGAACAGCGGCAGGAAGAGAACCGTGAGAGGACCGAGTCGCCAAAGCCAAGGGCAGGAAGTTCTCCACAGAAGTGGAAGCCACTGAGACAGGTTAAAAAAGAGGGAAATGAGGAAGTGCTGTTTGGATTTAATAATAAAAAGCCCATTAGCAACTTTAACAAAGAGAGAGGTGATTTTTTCCTCAGAAGCCCCCCGGGGAGTGCCTTGGGAGGTAACAATAAACTGAGACAATAGGTAGAAAGAAGCATTTGTGGGAGGGGACCGGAGCTGTAGTCTGGGACAGGCGGGGTCCTCACCACCCTCCAAGAGCAAAGTCCCCGAGCGTCTCTAAATGCTGACGTAAGGCTTTGACTTAAGAGGGAAGTTAGAAACAAAGCAAAGAGAAGGGAATACCGGAATAGGGGGTACCTGGGGGGCTCCGTTAGTTAAGCGTCTGCTCTAGGCTTAGGTCATGATCCCAGAGTCCTGGGATCGAGCCCCACATCGGGCTCCCGGCTCAGCGGACAGTCTGCTTCTCCCTTTCCCTCTGTTGCTCCCCCCACTTGTGTGTTCTCTCTCTCTTGCTCTCTCTCTTGTTCAAATAAATGGTGAAATACAGTATTTTTAAAAAGAAGAAATACCAGGAATAACACTATTTTATTAATCTCAAGAAGGCGGGTGGTGAGGGCACTACAGAATGCATAACACATCCTTGCAACTAAAAGGAACAAGAATGATATGGGAGAACTTCTGCTCCCAGCCCAGATCGGGTAGCAGGTACAGGGTTCATCCTCCACTGAACAAGGAAATACAGATAAGACACAGGAGACAATGTTTGGCAAGATGCTGGTTATCAATGAATTGAGGTCTTAACTATGATGAAAATATTATGACACAAAAATGAGAAGAATGTTACCCTATGTGCTCAGAAACCATAGGCCAGAACGGGTAGACTACACACAACTCACCTCAACTCATCGGTTCAGAGACAGTGCTGTCTTGCGTTTAAAAGAATGAAACAGTTTGGTAGAGCCCTTTTATAGAGCACCGGCTCATTTTCAAAGAGATGGACATCAAAATGCTTTATATTAACAGAAAGATATGGCTACTACGTTTTTCACACTACAGGTGACCATTCTGCCATGTTGTGAAACATTCTTTTAATCCAGTCAATTATTTGTGAAGAACTCAGTGCCCACATATGGCCAGAGGTGCTCATCTGAACAAGAGGAAAGAGCTCCTCTGTCTGGTGTCCTTTAATGGTTGAAAGGGACCATCTCAGTGAGCTGGGTACCCCTGGTTCATTTGTAGCTTAACAGTGTACCCGTTCCAGGGGCAAAGGTGGAGCAGCTCCTGCTCTCCATCTGGACGTATCCCGTTGGTTCTCCATACCCTGTCACATCACATTAACCCCATCATTCAACCCAGCTCTGTACTGCTGGGCGTGCCCACCCTACTTCCCAGGGCCACCTGGGATCCTGCAAGATAGATGGATCTGGAGAGTGACTGTGAAGTAAAATGTTTGCAGACACTCACATGCAAACAGCTCACAGTGCCTCAGAAATTGTGTGCAACAGCCCACACTGCCTCAAAGGTAAGGAAGTGTCTCCTGCATGTTGAAGGAGACTTCACAATTATCTAGTCACTCCTGACTTGATTCTAAACAGCCCACAGAAGCACTGACCCGAAGATGACTCAAGGACTTCTAACATCTTCAGAAGACCCATGGTCACCATCCCATCAAGGGAGTACAGATTGTGCTGACATGTCTTCTTAGGATGCTACCTCCTGAAGAGAGCATCTACCTGCCCTCTTCCCAGTACCTCCTCCATCTGGAGCCCACTCTCCCTGCTCCAGGCCACTGGGACCCTCAGAAGCTCCAGCTTCTCATCAGAACATCTTACATGTTTACATTTCTCCTTCTACTGTCTGCATTTTTTGGAATGGAGTCTGAAATATGCACATTTACATACTAAAGAGAAACCATCTCCTCCCTTTTAGACAAAACACGCTCTCACATCCCTGCTCAAAAGGTCCCATTAGTCCCCCTTTACAGACAGCATCACTCCAAGCTCCTTAACACAGCCCCCCAAGTCTCCCACTGCCTGGCCTCAACCCGCCTCACCACCTGCTTTCCCACAGTCCACCTAGAAACCAACTGGCAGCAGCCCCAAAAGGCATCTGCAAAGTTCACCCCCAAAAAGGAAACCATGAATCCTAAATGCGAATGGGTTGTAAAGCGCCTAATTTTAGTGCCTGTGAACCAGTCAAGCAAAGTGATTGAGGTTCCCTTTACAATGGCTCTTGTTTCTTAAGCAGCAATGACTTTGAGTTCTGGTGCCCTGTATTCCAAGACTAGGTACAGAAAACCTTCCATGAGATTTTTACTTCTCCCTATTTAGTTTTAATCACATAACCTATTTAAGGGGAGCAATAATAAACATCCCGTAGAGTTGAAGTAGTTTATATGTTACATATATTTTCTGAATGTCAAGCCCTTCAAGATGTTGCAGCTCCCACATTCCCATTGTGCAGATTAAAAAATTGAGTTCTGAACGGACTTTAGCAACAGTGAACTATATTTCAGGCATTATATTAGACTCAGAAATATGAAGACAAATCAGTGAATTTATGTATTCAGTAGCAGAGTCAGGATTAAACTCTGAATATCCAGATCATCATTACTTTTAACTTGTGCTGTACCAGTGCCCTGTGCATATTTATGTATATAGATGATCTATACCTATAATTATTGACAATTAAGTATCACGGACTTAATCATTGTGTAAGGAGGGATCCATACAGTCTTTATTATTCTTATTCTACAATGGAGTAGAGTAGTTCTTAACAGAGCTGTATCTAGGCATCTATCCAGGGGTACCTAGCTCACGGATATTTACAATGAGATTTATAATGAGAAATTTTTTTTAATATTTCAGAAGTTCAGTGTTCAGAATTTAATGTTACCTGAAATTTTCCATGAGCAGATCATTAATTTTTGGAGAACAAAAGTAGGCCAGGGAGGGGTGGAAATGAAGAATACTGTCCAGTACCCAGGGCTGAGAAGTAGGACAAGCCCCTGCTTGTCCCTATTATGTCCCTGAAAGACAAACACTATGATCCCAGGTCCCAGGAGGAGGTAGGGCCAGAAGCCATGGGGCAGGTTGCTGTCTGGACTGGGAGTCAGGGACCTTTGGGCAAGTGATTTAACTTCTCTCAGCCTCATTTGCCAAACTTGCAAAATGGAAATAATTTTTTACCTAACGTTCGTGGTTAGGGTAAGAATCAAATGAAAAACATAAAAGAACCATGTCTGGTGTAGGTTTCAGTAAATTTATTTTTCTCTTGGTTTAGACACAGAATGAAAGGGTACTGAAAATATCACATTGATTTAGCAGAAGTGATAATATAGCTATTGACTGAAAGACCATGAATTGAGTGCTCCCTGGCCTTTCAAGGGGTCTCCCAAGGAATCTTTGAGTGACTCTGGCTTTTCTCATATGTGAGGTAGGAAATAGGGTCATAGATGTGTTATGGGTCGACTCGGGCTTCCACACCAAAATACCGGACCAAAGGCATTAAACAAGTAGCATTATTTTCCCATAGATGTGCAGGCTGGTCATCTGAGACCAAGTTGCCAACAGTGCTGGTTGCTGGTAAAACATCTCTCCTTGGCTTGAAGACAGACACCTTCTTGCTACATCCTCAACTGGACTTTTCTCTGTGTGTGTGGACAGACGGACAGATAGCACACTCTCTCCACTGGGTCTTTTACTTCTGAGCAAGGTCATCAGGCCTATCACATCAGGGCCCCACCTTCATGGCCCCTCTTAACTCCAGTTTACCTCCTTAAAGACCCTTTCTCCATATAGGGCTATTTTGGAGGGCAGGGATTCCAGATATGAATGGCCATGCACAAGCACCATTCAGTGTTTCAAGTCTCATGAAAACAAGTAAAAGTGGGATTGAGGTCTTGGTCTGTGCAAAGCCCCAGTCTCCTAGTTCCTTGTAAGATACCCAGCCACTCACCCCTTACCATATACAGTCAAGGCCCCCATGTGCCAGAGCACCAAGATGCAGAAAATAAGAAAATGCTCTGGCACTGGGGCCTTGATCCTGGAGGGACTGCCCTTCCCAGGGTTAACTAGCTCCTTCCTAGAGATAGCAAAGGACTCCTCTGAGGGCCTTTGATAACCAGACCAAGTTGTCTTCAGCCAAGCTGGGTTTCTCGCTTTTCCTCCCTAACGACTATGCACTGACAACTTCCTCTGCTTAGACAGTTCTTTCCCCAGATCTTCAAGGAATATAATGCTTCTAATTATTCCCATCTCTGGCTGAAATGCCACCTCCTCCAAGAGGTCCTCCTTGACTGCCTGTGTCAACACTTGTTTGGTCTCCTTCCCAGGGCCCTACGCATGTGTGTATGGAAACCTCAGTACAGTGGAGCCAGGAGGCCAGCAGGGGGAGCTCTCGTGACCTGTAGCTCACCCTCAGTTGCATTACCAATGGGAAGAGGCCTGTATTCCGCTTCCCTGGAGGAAAGATGTTCTCAGCCAATGAGAAGCCACTACACTTCATTCTCCCTGCTTACTCCAATGGACTTTGAGTTTACAAAGCCCTCCCAACTCTCCCCCTCTATAAAAGCGCGTCCTTCCCTTTGCTCTGCAGACTGGCCGTGGTTTGCCAGCGCTGGAGGGCCCAGACCTTACAATTCTCTGCTCTTCCCAAATAAGCCCATTTTGGGAGGTACAATAACTGACATTTGTATCTTTAAGATCAGCAAATATAATGGAGATGAAATTCATGTGACATAAAATTAAAGTGTACAGTTCAGCCACATTTAGTAAACGCACAATACTGTGCAACCACCACCCCTATCAAGTTCTAAACCATTTACTTCAAAAACACCCATTACCCTATTTAAGCAGTTACTCCCCCTCTTCTCCTCCCCCACCCTTGGCATCTCTCCTTAGGCTTCTTTCAATCCTGTAGTTCTTGGCAATAATCATAGGCAGGAGCTCTTCCTGTCGCCTCTTTGCATTTTCTGACTAATTTTCACAAACATGTTGGCTTTTTGGTAAATTATGCATTCAGAAAGCTTATTAAATTCTATTAATTATTGTAATTATTTCAAGGCTTTTAAAAAATTTTTCTAGAAACAACCGTTCATCATTAAAGATAATTTTCCATCTCTTCCTTTCCAATTTCTTAAACAATTTTAATTTCTCATTTCATTGCTTGCACTTCTCAACACCGTTGTGCACAAATGGTCATTCATGTTCCTCACTGCAAATACAATTGTCTTAAACTTTTAACATCGATTATTTAAGCCATGGATGGGAATGGACTTTTCTCAGATTACGTCTCTGTATCTGTTGAGATGATATTACATATGGCTTACATATGGAAATGTAATTTTGATTTTGGTGTGGAGGGCTACAATAATGTCTTTTTTCCAGTGTGGACCTATTCTCGCATTGCTGGGATATATGCTGTTTGGATGCAAGCTTGTATGTGACTATGCCCTTATTGCGATACTGACCATTAATCACCATCTGTGGGCCTCGCTTTTCATGTCCAGCAACTTCCAGTCTGTGTTCGAGTCTGGACGTGTCTCAGCCATTATCTCTTCACCTGTCATGTCTCAACCGTTTGTCTCTGAAAATATTGGATGCCTGTTCTAATCTCTGTAAGTATCTTTCTATTCATTTAACTGGTACTTTGAATTTCTATCTTATTGTCTCTCTGCTGGGTTCTAAATTACTTTATCGGTGCTATCAGTTGACTACTTTTTGACTTTATCTCAGAAGTCTACAGTTTATCTGCATATAACATGTTTTATTTCATTTCTTTTTAGTCTAGAAATGTGTGTATTTCCGTCTATGCTCTCGTATTTCATTTTTGTGCCTTTCCCTCTTTTTAGTGGAAGTTATGCCTTATTTATTTCTGAACATCTTAAACACACTTTGTCAGACTAGAATTACATTTGTAGTCTGGGGGTTGATTATTTCAGTCTGACTTATCAGACTGAATGGATTTTTCTGTCTTGAAATCCTGTTTTGCAAGCTTGTTTTGAACTGAAGTTTTGTTGTTGTTGTTGTTGTTGTTTATTCAGTTTTCTTTATCTTTCCTCCTTCTCTCCCTCCATCCGTTTGTATCTTCTTTCCCTGTTATTTTTGGGTTTGTTTGGTTTTGCAATTGTTTCCACTAGTTGTCTAAGGCAGCTGGTCCAGTATGGGACTCTATGGTGGCGGTGTGTTCTGGCTTTCCAGAGATCATATTCAGAATATCTTAGCTCGGATCAGAGCCTACCAGCTCTCTAGCCCAGGAATTGGCCTTGGGGCTCCATCCTTTTTCCGCATTCCTTCCTAGGCAAACGGGTTCAGGGTGCTACAGCCCAGGTGAGCTTCGAATAAATTTTTTCCAAGTTTTTTGAATGAGTAGTTAGTAACTCTTGACCAACACCTGCTTAATTACTAAAGCAAGCAACAATTATTTTTACAGTTACCACTGTGATTATTTCCCCGAAAGAGAAGGAACAAAGAGGAAGCCAAAGCAAGGGGTGTGGCCAATTACTCAATTAGAATGTTTATTGATTATGGATATCCTTCTGACTTAGATATTATTTCTATATCCCAAATGGGTTACCTGAGGAACCAAAACATTAAGGAACTTTTACAAGTATTCATGACTAGGGGCATCTGGGTTGTGCAGTCATTAAGCATCCGCCTCTTGGTTTTGGCTCAGGCCCTGATCTCAGGTCATGCGATCACACCCCCCACTAAACTCTGTACTCAGTGCCAACTCTGCTTGATGTCTCTCTCCTTCTGCTTCTGCCTCTCCTGCTCATGTTTGCTCTCTTTCTCTCACTCTCTCAACCAAATGGATAAATCTTTAAAAAAGAAAGAAAGAAGAAAAGAAAAGAAAAGAAAAAACAAATATTCAAGGCCAGCAGGAGGGAAAGGATTTGGCAACTGGGATTCCTGATTTTCAGGAGGGACCTGAAAAATGTCCATAGTATCCAACTTTTTTTGTCTTTACTATTGTCCCTTCAGGTCAGTTGTAGCAACTGGAGGCTTTAGGTATCTATCATCATTTGGCTATAGCTCATTTGCTTATGGAAACTTCTAGACATTGATGTTTCCATATCTTTTGCATGGGAGGGACTCAGCCACAGTGCGTACATTTGCCAATTCTTAACTTTCTCTCCTTTCAGCCAATCTACCACGACTTCCATATCTCCCCACTCATTTAACCACCAGAATAAATGTGAAATTCTAATTACTCCTATTGTACAGATGAAGCAACACCTAGAGATGTTGAGGTGCTTGCCGGAAATCTCAAAGTTATGATGATTGTGAAATGTGAACTCAGATTCCAAAGTCGATATTCTACTCATCAGAACACATGCTCCAAAAGGAGGGACTTCACAGCTAAGGGGACCCTGGAAGCAGCCTGGATTAAGAGGGACTGCAGCTCAAAGCCAGCCGTGAGCTGGTGCTCTTTTCATCCCCAGGTTACGACGCCAGGATGTGAACCCCGATCCCTTCAGAACTGCCTCTCCTGCCTCCCTGCCGCCCTCTCTGGGGAGAGTGAGTCTTTCCTTTGGTGCCAGTCTTTTCTCTTCTGCAAAGCCCCTCCAATGTTCAGGTCACTAACCCTTGCCTCGGGTCCCCAGAACCCAAACCCTGCTAAAGCAACTGCTCTGAAGTTCTGTCCCCTACTTCTTTTGAGCCCTAACTTCCCCCCTCCTCCCCATAGGACAGAAAATCTTAAATTATCAGGTCATTCCTCACAACTCCAATATAGCACTTTCTGCTCACGAGTCCTTTCCCTATGCTGTCATAAAAACACTTTTTGTAACAAAAAGTCTCACGCATTCTTTCTTGGTCATTGGCTCCCCTTCAAACCACCCTACTTCAAGCCACATCACCAGGAACTGGTGGGTGGGTAGGGTTCTACCTAGCAGGCACCCCTTCCCCAAACATTTCTTCTTTGAGACAGTGACACGCCCTCCACGGGGGCTCTCCCTCTGACCCACTGGCCCTGACTCTCCCTTCCTCTTGGAAGTTTCCGCAGCTGGGTGGAGCTCTGTCTTTCTGCATGTTCTCATCCTTCTTCCCCCCACCCTCAACACACTCTCTGCTGTAAGCATATCCCCTCACCTTTATCTGCACAAGATGCAGACAAAAATCCCAAAAGCCAATCTGAATCAGATCCGTTCCTGGCTCCTGTATCTTTTGAGATGGAAATGTTACCCCCCTACCATCCATGGGCAGCCCCTCTCCGGGGCCCAGGGACCAGTCTACCCATCACATCTACTCCTCTGATAGGTTCATCCCACTAATTGGAAACACCAGAAGTCCAATTAGCTCAAACTGGAATCCGACAGACCCTTCTGGAATCCTCTCCATTTTCTATACCCCAAATCCAATCAATTAATAATTTAATCCAATTATTAAATCCAGCAAATGAATTCTGGATCTCCCTTCTCAGACCTAGATTTCTGGGGATCTAGACTGCAGCTCTTCCTACTCGTGGGTTATGAGGATGACACAGAAGGGGGATGAGCACTAGGAAGGGTGGACACACCCAGGGGCCTCTGCTCCCTAGAACTTATAAGCCCAAATTGGCTACTGGATCACAGATCAAACTGCCCTCAGCAGGGACACTTGGAACACTTGGAACACTTTACACACATTCCCCACCTTTTTAAAAAATCCCTGAGCCATTCCTTAAAGCAGCGTTTATTTTTTTTTTATTTTTTTTTTCGTGTGATTCATTCTGATATTTTTCTTTTCTATTTCATTTTTTTTAATTTTTTTTTAATTTTTTTATTTTTTTTAATTTTTTATAAACATATATTTTTATCCCCAGGGGTACAGGTCTGTGAATCACCAGGTTTACACACTTCACAGCACTCACCAAATCACATGCCCTCCCCAATGTCCATAATCCCAACCCCTTCTCTCAAACCCCCTCCCTCCGGCAACCCTCAGTTTGTTTTGTGAGATTAAGAGTCACTTATGGTTTGTCTCCCTCCCAATCCCATCTTGTTTTATTTATTCTTCTTCTACCCACTTAAGCCTCCATGTTGTATCACCACTTCCTCATATCAGGGAGATCATATGATAGTTGTCTTTCTCTGCTTGACTTATTTCGCTAAGCATGATACGCTCTAGTTCCATCCATGTTGTTGCAAATGGCAAGATTTCATTTCTTTTGATGACTGCATAGTATTCCATTGTGTATATATACCACATCTTCTTGATCCATTCATCTGTTGATGGACATCTAGGTTCTTTCCATAGTTTGGCTATTGTGGACATTGCTGCTATAAACATTCGGGTGCACGTGCCCCTTTGGATCACTACATTTGTATCTTTAGGGTAAATACCCAATAGTGCAATTGCTGGGTCATAGGGCAGTTCTATTTTCAACATTTTGAGGAACCTCCATGCTGTTTTCCAGAGTGGCTGCACCAGCTTGCATTCCCACCAACAGTGTAGGAGGGTTCCCCTTTCTCCGCATCCTCGCCAGCATCTGTCATTTCCTGACTTGTTGATTTTAGCCATTCTGACTGGTGTGAGGTGATATCTCATTGTGGTTTTGATTTGTATTTCCCTGATGCCGAGTGATATGGAGCACTTTTTCATGTGTCTGTTCGCCATCTGGATGTCTTCTTTGCAGAAATGTCTGTTCATGTCCTCTGCCCATTTCTTGATTGGATTATTTGTTCTTTGGGTGTTGAGTTTGCTAAGTTCTTTATAGATTCTGGACACTAGTCCTTTATCTGATATGTCGTTTGCAAATATCTTCTCCCATTCTGTCAGTTGTCTTTTGATTTTGTTAACTGTTTCCTTTGCTGTGCAAAAGCTTTTGATCTTGATGAAATCCCAGTAATTCATTTTTTCCCTTGCTTCCCTTGCCTTTTGCGTTGTTCCTAGGAAGATGTTGCTGCGGCAGAGGTCGAAGAGGTTGCTGCCCGTGTTCTCCTCAAGGATTTTGATGGATTCCTTTCGTACATTGAGGTCCTTCAACCATTTTGAGTCTATTTTTGTGTGTGGTGTAAGGAAATGGTCCAATTTCATTTTTCTGCATGTGGCTGTCCAATTTTCCCAGCACCATTTATTGAAAAGGCTGTCTTTTTTCCATTGGACATTCTTTCCTGCTTTGTCGAAGATTAGTTGACCATAGATTTGAGGGTCTATTTCTGGGCTCTCTATTCTGTTCCATTGATCTATGTGTCTGTTTTTGTGCCAGTACCATGCTGTCTTGATGATGACAGCTTTGTAATAGAGCTTGAAGTCCGGAATTGTGATGCCACCAACGTTGGCTTTCTTTTTCAATATCCCTTTGGCTATTCGAGGTCTTTTCTGGTTCCATATAAATTTTAGCATTATTTGTTCCATTTCTTTGAAAAAGATGGATGGTACTTTGATAGGAATTGCATTAAATGTGTAGATTGCTTTAGGTAGCATAGACATTTTCACAATATTTATTCTTCCAATCCAGGAGCATGGAACATTTTTCCATTTCTTTGTGTCTTCCTCAATTTCTTTCATGAGTACTTTATAGTTTTCTGAGTATAGATTCTGTGTCTCTTTGGTTAGGTTTATTCCTAGGTATCTTATGGTTTTGGATGCAATTGTAAATGGGATTGACTCCTTAATATCTCTTTCTTCTGTCTTGCTGTTGGTGTAGAGAAATGCAACTGATTTCTGTGCATTGATTTTATATCCTGACACTTTACTGAATTCCTGTATAAGTTCTAGCAGTTTTGGAGTGGAGTCTTTTGGGTTTTCCACATATAGTATCATATCATCTGCGAAGAGTGATAATTTGACTTCTTCTTTGCCGATTTGGATGCCTTTAATTTCCTTTTGTTGTCTGATTGCTGAGGCTAGGACCTCTAGTACGATGTTGAATAGCAGTGGTGATAATGGACATCCCTGCCGTGTTCCTGACCTTAGCGGAAAAGCTTTCAGTTTTTCTCCATTGAGAATGATATTTGCGGTGGGTTTTTCATAGATGGCTTTGATGATATTGAGGTATGTGCCCTCTATCCCTACACTTTGAAGAGTTTTGATCAGGAAGGGATGTTGTACTTTGTCAAATGCTTTTTCAGCATCTATTGAGAGTATCATATGGTTCTTGTTCTTTCTTTTATTGATGTGTTGTATCACATTGACTGATTTGCGGATGTTGAACCAACCTTGCAGCCCTGGAATAAATCCCACTTGGTCGTGGTGAATAATCTTTTTAATGTACTGTTGAATCCGATTGGCTAGTATTTTGTTGAGTATTTTCGCATCTGTGTTCATCAAGGATATCGGTCTATAGCTCTCTTTTTTGGTGGGATCCTTGTCTGGTTTTGGGATCAAGGTGATGCTGGCTTCATAAAATGAGTTTGGAAGTTTTCCTTCCATTTCTATTTTTTGGAACAGTTTCAGGAGAATAGGAATTAGTTCTTCTTTAAATGTTTGGTAGAATTCCCCCGGGAAGCCGTCTGGCCCTGGGCTTTTGTTTGGAGATTTTTAATGACTGTTTCAATCTCCTTACTGGTTATGGGTCTGTTCAGGCTTTCTATTTCTTCCTGGTTCAGTTGTGGTAGTTTATATGTTTCTAGGAATGCATCCATTTCTTCCAGATTGTCAAATTTATTGCCATAGAGTTGCTCATAGTATGTTCTTATAATAGTTTGTATTTCTTTGGTGTTAGTTGTGATCTCTCCTCTTTCATTCATGATTTTATTTATTTGGGTCCTTTCTCTTTTCTTTTTGATAAGTCGGGCCAGGGGTTTATCAATTTTATTAATTCTTTCAAAGAACCAGCTCCTAGTTTCGTTGATTTGTTCTATTGTTTTTTTGGTTTCTATTTCATTGATTTCTGCTCTGATCTTTATGATTTCTCTTCTCCTGCTGGGCTTAGGGTTTCTTTCTTGTTCTTTCTCCAGCTCCTTTAGGTGTAGGGTTAGGTTGTGTACCTGAGACCTTTCTTGTTTCTTGAGAAAGGCTTGTACCGCTATATATTTTCCTCTCAGGACTGCCTTTGTTGTGTCCCACAGATTTTGAACCATTAGAATAATTGGGATTCCAGAAGAAGAAGAAAATGAGAGGGGAGCAGAAGGTATACTGGAGAGAATTATTGGGGAGAATTTCCCCAATATGGCAAAGGGAACGAGCATCAAAATTCAGGAGGTTCAGAGAACGCCCCTCAAAATCAATAAGAATAGGCCCACACCCCGTCACCTAATAGTAAAATTTACAAGTCTCAATGACAAAGAGAAAATCCTGAAAGCAGCCCGGGAAAAGAAGTCTGTAACATACAATGGTAAAAATATTAGATTGGCAGCTGACTTATCCACAGAGACCTGGCAGGCCAGAAAGAGCTGGCATGATATTTTCAGAGCACTAAACGAGAAAAACATGCAGCCAAGAATACTATATCCAGCTAGGCTATCATTGAAAATAGAAGGAGAGATTAAAAGCTTCCAGGACAAACAACAACTGAAAGAATTTGCAAATACCAAACCAGCTCTACAGGAAATATTGAAAGGGGTCCTCTAAGCAAAGAGAGAGCCTACAAGTGGTAGATCAGAAAGGAACAGAGACCATATACAGTAACAGTCACCTTACAGGCAATACAATGGCACTAAATTCATATCTCTCAATACTTACCCTGAATGTGAATGGGCTAAATGCCCCTGTCAAAAGACACAGGGTATCAGAATGGATAAAAAAAACAAAACCCATCTATATGTTGCCTCCAAGAAACACATTTTAAGCCCGAAGACACCTCCAGATTTAAAGTGAGGGGGTGGAAAAGAATTTACCATGCTAATGGACATCAGAAGAAAGCAGGAGTGGCAATCCTTATATCAGATCAATTAGATTTTAAGCCAAAGACTATAATAAGAGATGAGGAAGGACACTATATCATACTCAAAGGGTCTGTCCAACAAGAAGATTTAACAATTTTAAATATCTATGCCCCTAATGTGGGAGCAGCCAACTATATAAACCAATTAATAACAAAATCAAAGAAACACATCAACAATAATACAATAATAGTAGGGGACTTTAACACTCCCCTCACTGAAATAGACAGGTCATCCAAGCAAAAGATCAGCAAGGAAATAAAGGCCTTAAACGACACACTGGACCAGATGGACATCACAGATATATTCAGAGCATTTCATCCCAAAGCAACAGAATACACATTCTTCTCTAGTGCACATGGAACATTCTCCAGAATAGATCACATCCTCGGTCCTAAATTAGGACTCAACCGGTATCAAAAGATTGGGATCATTCCCTGTATATTTTCAGACCACAATGCTCTAAAGCTAGAACTCAACCACAAAAGGAAGTTTGGAAAGAACCCAAATACATGGAGACTAAACAGTATCCTTCTAAAGAATGAATGGGTCAACCGGGAAATTAAAGAAGAATTGAAAAAAATCATGGAAACAAATGATAATGAAAGCAGCGTTTAAATGCTCATGGCAGTCTGATCTCCAGCCATGTTGGAGGAGTGAATGAAATAACCTCAGGTCTGTACTTCATGGTGATTGTAGCTATTAGGAGTTAACCACTGCTCTAGTCAGACTGCTAAATGCTTTGCATGTGTTAATTAGTTTAATCTTCACATCAAATCTAGGAAATAAGAATCAGGAAAAAACAATCAGAATGGTTAGTATTCCCATTTCACACATGAATAAACCCGAAGGTTATCGGAGTTGAACGAGTATCTCAAGATCAGAGAGTTAGCAACTTTTCAAACAAGAAAACTGAGTTTGGAGAGGCTGAGCGATTTATTCATATACAGATGTAAACCTGGCTGAGTTAAGATTCAACCTTTATCTGGGATTATCAAATGCCCATTATCTTTGGGAAGTTAACAAAATTCAGCATGGCCTGGGTGTGACTTCCCATCCATTAAGTGCATCTGAGCTCAGTCTGGCTCAATTTTACCTAATTCCTCAAGGAAGAAACCAGTGGCCAAGCAGGGAAGTATGTGTGTGAATGGTAAAACCTAAAAAGCACGAACAGGGCCATGAGTAGGACAAAAAAACCAAAAGTCAGAAACCAAAAAGGCTTAAAAGAGCAGACATAAGGACAAGGACCCCCGGGGTTTCCAGAACATCCTAGGGTGCTAACTGCTTTAGTGAATAAAAGACCAAGAACATTACCATGCTGGCTTGCAGGCAGAATATCAGGGGTGCCTTACTGCCATCCCAGAGGGTTAAGAAATTACAAGGCAAATGAAACCATAGCCTTATCCTCAGACATTATAGAGCAAAACCCACTCTTCGAGCAATTCAACTAATTTCCTGGCCTTGCCCCTTAAATTCGCCATCTTTCCTGAAAACAGGCACTGTCTGATCAGTCGTGTTAAGGGACAAGAGAAACCCTTCCTGCCTTAACCACACAGTGTTTTTTGTTCTATTCCTGTGGACTGTGGCAGACCACCAAGGACGGAACCCACTGTGTGACAGCGAGTAGGATGAACAAAAAGAAGCTGAGTGGTTTTAGTAAGATGGGAATGGGGAATGTGGCAGGAGACGCACAAGGCTGCTACCACGGGGGCCTTGTATAATTCAGCATAGATGCTCAAGGGTTGGGCTAGTAATCATAACCAATTTGGAGCTCACACTGGGAGGTGATAAAGGGATTTTTTTTTTCCTTACAAATCAGGTATAAAGTGAAAACCAAACTTATTCTTCCTCCTGTAAGAGGTAGAAGGAAAGAACAGCAGGAGTAAATTTGCGCATGAATGGAAGAGATTCTAACTCCTGGGTGAGGAAAAAATAAATAAACCTATAGTTGGAACCTGCCAACACTATAAATGATGTTTCCGGGGTCTTCCAGTAGGGTTTGCTGCATCTGGAGAAGGAAGACAGGTCTGTGTCTTGATAATAACCTAAAGAAAATAGCCTCAAATTGACTTCCCATCCAGGTCAGTGGCTCTCCTGTCGGTTCTCTAACCTTCAGTCCCATTCCAGAATCTGAGATGCATGGGTTCTTCAGGGCGTCTGTGGAGTGTCAGCAAAACAACAGAAAATTTAAGGGTTGTTTTCAAAATCCTGTGCTTGCATGAATACACACATTTCTATGGGGGAAAGAAGTTCAAAGATTTCAAAAATTTCTTAAAGAACCCTGCATTCCAGTGGGGTGGCTGGGTGAGGGACATTGGGGAGGTTATATGCTATGGGGAGCGCTGTGAATTGTGTAAGTCTGATGAATCACAGACCTATGCCCCCGGAAGCAAATAATACTTGTTAATTTTAAAACATTAAAATTTAAAAAAGAAGAAGAAGAAGCCTGCGTTCCCAGAGAGGGAAGAAACATCGCTATCCTTAGAGTAACCAGGCATTAGTGATCTTAATGGTTTTCTCACTCTGCCCTAGCTTTGGGCTCTCATCCGTGCCTCAGGTACCTTTGCAACTGAAATTCTTAGTTCAGTGACCCAACCGTTAGACTGCAACCCGTAGCTTCCTGTATGGCCAGCAGGGGTATATCCTGAAAACTTGCAGAAAAGGTCCTCCCTACCCCAGACCCACTGAAAATGCAGGGGGGTTGGCTCTGCCTCCCATGCTCTGCTTGAACATATTCTCTTTCTCTGGCTGCATCAGATTCTTTGCCTTCAAATAAAAGCCTCCTGTGAGTATGCTCTGTGCAGTCTGGTGAACCCTTTCTGATATCTGACAGCTAGGCAAATCTTGGCAGAGTAGAATTCCTGAGCCCATGGGATTGACCATGTGATTAGCTTTGGCCAAAGGGGTTTCAGTAAATGTGATACAAGCAGAGACATGAAAGGTGCTGGAACAAGCGGGCTTGGCCATTTGGTGGTCATGGTCATTGCCATGAGGACCTGTTGGGAGTAGCCCTGATGGACAATAAGTGATAAGAAGGGCAGATTGGGTCGGACCAGTTGGCTCAGTCAAGGGCAGCCAAATTCAGAACACAGCCAGCCGATCGTGCACATGCCGCGACCCAGTCAAAATCAACAGCACCTCCTGGCCACACCCAGCTGACCCAAACACAAGAGCAAAGAATACGGATAGTTGTACACCTTGAGGATCTCCAGTTGTTTGTTATACGACATTTCTAAGGCAACAGATAATTTACACAGAGGAGGTCTACACCAGCCACCTGGAGTGTAGGGGAATATATCTAAGTGCGACTACCAAAAATGGCATCACTATGGCCAGAGGACTGTGTAAAATGCCATAGTAACAAAAGCCCACAGACAGGCTCCCCCATTGAGTCTCCATCTCCAAGTGTGCAGGCAGACCTTCTACATGGGGGACCCAGTCGCCACTTAAGGCTGCAAACAGATTCTGAGCACTTCCCATGTGCCACGGGCCACCTTCATGTACATCTGCCAATGTTTCTCAAGACAACTTACGTGAATTAAGTATTTATATATATTATTCATTTATAGCAGATATTAAAAATACAAGAAAACTGAATCTCAAGATGGATAGAGTGAAAAGTAAATTTTTTCCTATCTAGTTATATATGTTTCTGCCTTTTAGGACAACTGATGCTGTTTGTGTCTCTGCATCACCCCAGAGAGGGGCTAATAAGCAATGCCCTTCTCCTCTAAGTGCTGTACTTCGTCCGTACGCAAAATCACAGAAAACTGCCTGCCGTGTTAGCCCTCACTGATGGGATGGCCTGGTTTTGCAGCTCCCTGATCACCAAACCCCAGAGCTGAAACAGAGCCTCTGCGGGAACACAGTCGTCTGTGGGCTACTTTGCAACCTCCCACTTGGCGGGGTCATAACTAGACATCCACACCTCTGAAACCCTTGTTTTTTCATGGGAATGTCCACAAGAGTAAGGAAAGGGTGAGGGTTAGGCAGGAAGAGAGAGGAGGCCCCCGAATCCCCTCACTAGGCTAGCGCAGGGGGCTACGGAACTGGGCTCCCAGAAACCCTACATGTAGAGAAATACTGAGGCAAACAAAACCAGAGATGAGGGAACAAACCAGACCACCTGGCCCTGGATGTTAGGACTATCGTTTTTTGGCAGCTCCACTGTAATCACAGAAAATGATGAGACCTCAAAGAAGTAAGCCATTAAAGTTGTTACCAATAGTCTGTGCTCAAACCAAGATGGCACCAGAACCTCAAGGCCACAAGCTTCCTGGTCAGCTCTCAATAAAAGGCTACCACTAGAAACCCACAGTGGGAACCCATTTGGGACCCCTCTCACTCTAGAGAGTTTTTTTTTTTTCTTTTCTTTCTGCTCTCCCCTCACTTAACAAATTTTCACCTCACTTCCCCCGATGGTTTCCATGGGATTCATTCTCCGACTCCTTGAGACAGGAACCCTATAATCCTTTAACACATATGCATATGATCACGTAGTCATTACCCTCACTTGTGTACATGTATCTGTCAAACGGTTTGCTCCCTGTTTAAAAAAAAAAAAAAAAAGCGTGCATTTAACAGAAACAGAACAGTTTGATGAGCCACAGAGAGCACAGGCTTCATTACTTGGGTATCAAAGGGCTTCTAACCTGACTCTTTCCATCACCAGCCACAAGCTTGTGGTCAAGAGGGCCACCTTTCCTGGGCCTCAGTTTCTTCACCAATAAAATGGGAAGCATGATATCCACTTAACGAATGTATGGAGCACTTACTATAGGTCAGGCATGGTGCCTGTCACTGAGGATGGAAAAGCCCTAAATACAGACACCAGCCCTTCCTTCCCAAAACATACTGGCCAGCGAGGAGGACAGAATTCCGTAACATAAGCTCCCACCATGAAGCACAGAGTTGTCTGGGGACACTGCCCTCTGCCCTAGGAGCAGAGCTCCCTAACTCTGCCTCGGGTGTCTAGGGACACCTCCCGGGAGAAAGGAGTGTAGCTTCCTCGTTCAACAACTGCTTAGTGATTCAACAACAATGGGAGCATAAACTCACCTGAGGGTTCCTGGGCGGGATGACTTCCCAGCTGGGTCAGTAGGAGCTCCTCTGTAGCCCCGTCTCTGATCTCTAGGAGAGGATAACCCTTTCTCCACTATCTAAGCTAGAAGTTGGACTGTCCCTGCAACTGAGAATCCGCTGAGCAAATTTCTTAAGGAACCAGGACTCCTCCATTGAGTCTCTGCTCTATACTGGAGAGAGGGAGCCTGGTACTAGCTTAGCTCTTCTTTTTCCAGCAACTCTCAAGAGCCTACAAATTCATAATTTTAAGTTCTAGGCTGGAAAAAATGAGACTAAAGAACCAGATGCTCAAACTGACAAGAAGCCGTATTTGAGAGAATATTTCATTCCTTCCAGCAGCCGCTGGGCTCCCTTGGCAGCCACCCCCCCCCCAACCACCATCACGGTTTTGTGGCCTGACCCTGCCTGCATCCTGGATGAACAAATCAATCCCAATTTTGTGCTTAAAATGGGAACAAGAACTGAGGACTTTTTTAAAATAGCTTTTTAATATATAGGTGTCCTCGGAGGTTCCCAAGCATCTTTCAAAACAGAAACCGATAAGTGAGGATACCAACTGTCAGAGTTGTTGCTCCAGCAGAGGAACTGAATTTCCCCTGGTCCTTGTGCTGGCCCCCAGCCAAGCGTCAAACAGATGAGAATGGCCTCTCAGAAGAGAGGCAAACAATTTAAGTCATCATGTGAAAATATTCATTTTAAAAACCATCCCTTCTTATTATGAGCACTACTAGAAAGTCCCCAAGTGCAACCTGGTATAGCCAACTAATGGCACTTTCCTTTTTGGGGGGAGTAGATAGGACATAGGGACCCAACCCACTATGCCTCAGTTAGGTGGGCATAGCCCCCGTGTCCCTTGTGTAAAGGGAGAGCTCACATCACCTCCAAATGCCCTTTAAAACCATCAGTCTTCCCACCCCAACAACCAGGGATCAATTTAAAAAAAAAATAATGAAATTTTACCTGCTTATATTTTTAGGCATGTGTGTCCCGTGGATATATTAGAAACATAGATCACAAACATGACACAGGAGGGCTCTGAGTGGACATCGGCAGAGACCACAGTTTTTGTTCCATGAAAGGAATCAAAGGAGTCCAAGCTACCCAGGATTGCTGAAACATACACCTGCTATCACTCAGGGAAGCCCGACCTGAAGTTTGGGGTGCCACTGTCCCTCATTCTCCCACCAGTCTCTGAGAAAGCACTGTGCCTCGACCACAGGGCTCTGGGTGCAACTGAAAAGTCCAAGCTCTGGGAGAAAGAAAGCTGCCAGCCAGGGTGCATGTGAGTGAGGTGGAAGAGAGGTGTAGGTAGGTTATCCTCTCTGAGGAACACTTCTGTTTTCTGGGAAATAAACCATTTGACCAGTTTTGGTCCCTGGAAGTTCTGAAATTTCCATCTCGTCCTAACTAAAAGAATCAGAGCATGATTCAACCTCCAAGAGAGGGGACATTAATTTGGGGGAAAACCTAATGCAACTTTCAACAATGAAATAAACTGTGAGCCTCAAACATGAAACAATATAAGCAGTTAAAAATCAGAATGGAAAGTTTCTGCCAGTGAGAGAGATCGGGACTCATCATCTCTAGAGAAGGCTGTGTTTTAATGCCTCACTTTGAAGCTGAAGTCTGACATTTCTGGTACCTGGGGGAGGGAGGAGCTCGGAATATATCATCTGTGGAAAGACCACCTTACTTGCTCATTTCCCTGCCATTTGGGAAAGCTATTATGGGCTCCTTTGCAAGACATTTAAAACTTCTCCAATATTTTTTTCTGAAATTCCCCAAATTTGCCCCAATT
Organism: Mustela lutreola; assembly: GCF_030435805.1. Taxonomy (NCBI): domain Eukaryota; kingdom Metazoa; phylum Chordata; class Mammalia; order Carnivora; family Mustelidae; genus Mustela; species Mustela lutreola. The sequence continues at coordinate 4,964,388 of NC_081292.1, read as the reverse complement.
AAATTGTCAGTGGGAGAGATGTACCTGACAAATGTCTTCTGGTGGATGATCCTTTGACAACCTTGTATCTGGCATCTCCACGTGCTCACGGACTTGGGGAGCAGAAATAAGGGAAGGTAAGAAAGGATCCTCAGCCTCCGTACAGGAATCCACAGTCTCAAGAAGAGCATTTTCAACCAAATACGCCTGCTTCATCTCATCTCAGAAAATGCCAGTGTGCATCCCTCTGGTTCTCAGAGGCTCCTTATGAAAGGTTTTTCAGTAAGACAAGGGCTCCAACCCCCGTCCTTAGTTTGGTCACCAAATTCACATGTGACCAGTAGAAAATAAACTGAAGGTAAAAAGAGTCATTTCCTCCTAGAGCTGTCTAGAGGACTTAGTGGGATCATTTCTTTCATGCACTTAGAGTCACTCTCCCTGACTCCACAGTTTCCTTCTGTTGGAAAGACTTTGCAACCCTGGATTTTGCTTCTATTTCTCTCAATTCTTATAGTGTGAATTGTGAAGCAGGTGGCAGTCTGCCCTGCTGTGGCTGAGCTTCTGATGACTGACCCAAGTCTCTCCAAAGTCTAAGCTCACTGAAGGTCCTAGGAGGTCTCCTTTCAAAGTCTAATACAGCCTTATCATTAACAAATATAACTTATTGCATTTATCTCATGAATATATATAACTCTCCTTCTGTTTTTATCTGACTCCTTGAGTCAGTGTGCAACCAGTTAAGACTCACGGGATGGAAGGAGATTGAATCATTGAACATCATCAAACCTACAGGTTGTACATAGGTGGTAGGAAATGGTAAGACATTAGCCAGCCCAAAGGGACCCACACAGATCCTCATAGTCCCCCTAGCATCACTATTTCATAATTTATTAAGTCATTATTTCTCTAGTTTTCCTTAAAAAGCAACCCTCCCCAGTCTTCCTACAATAAAAAATAATTTATTTTGGCCAGACATGTATTTTGCCTCACCATGAGATACTGCAATAAATACCAAGAGGAATGTGATATGGTCCCTGTAACCAGGAAACATGTCTCAAGTGAAGGAGACAAGGGTGTGAACAACTAATACAACACAGCCTGCATTTTCAGTTGTGAGTATCATGGGACATGTCCGGCATCCAACTCTCCCCAGTAAGGTGACCTTGGACAAGTTAATTAACCTCTTTGGGATTCCCCTTCATCACCTGGTAGACTGGTAGAATATTCTCTTTTCATTATAGGGTTAGACACAGATGTAAAAAATGCCGTTACCTATGTCACCAGCCCATGAGCGGGATTTGAGAACTTTCTGAAGAAGATAGATGGGGCTACCCTTCCATCTGCAGTTGAACCTGTATGTACTTGCCTAGAAGCAGACAGGGGACTCTGGATCTAGGCTCACGTGATTTTATAAAAGATAAGGCATCAGATCCTTAAAAGTATTTCATGAAAACTGCTAATGTAGAAGGTCCTATAAGAAATCAAATCTGGGTCAGAAATGGGGAAGGAAACAGCCTTGGATGCTTTGAAAAAGTAGCTGTCGTTTGTGATGGGAGAAAAACTTCAACAATAGAGAAGGTGTGGATACACAGAATCTGTATTGTGCATGATCCAAAGTGAAGACTTGGTATTATGGACTGCATTGACACCTGGTGAAACCAAGAAAGCCTCGCATAATCTGACTGCAAATGCTGCTCCCCACCCCACTCCCCTGGATAATCCTCCCTCTAAAAGGGCCCCAGACACAGCTCCTGTCCTCAGTAGGAGGTTTCAGTTCCAAAGGATTCAAACAAGCCAATCACTTCCTCCCACGGGATCCAGGGGACACCTCATCCTCTTGATTCTACAAAACCTGCCTTGCATAGCCCCTGTTTTTCCCTCCCTCCTCGAATGCCAACTCTGTGGTATGTGATATAGCCTGCATGCGTAGAACGTTCTCCCCCCAGTACCGTGAGTAATAAACTGCTCTTGATTTCATCTATCCAGTGACAGGTGTTATGCGTTTGGCCATCCCCATATCTCTGAGATGGGAATCCCTCCCTCACCAATGGAATACCAAGGATGCAGCTAACACCACTGTTCATGGATGGTTTTACTTCTCTGCTTTTCATGTCACTCCCTGCCTCCAAAATTACTTCCTTCAATTTAAAAAAAAAATAAGACAAAGCCTTAATGTAATTTTGATTCAGTCAGAAAAATCAAGAAATAGAAATGTGGGCTCCAAAAAAGGGTACACAGAGATCCCCCATTACAATCAGACCTGTATATCTAGGTGAATTCAAACAAATGTGTTTGCAAATGCCAAATATTTTACTGTTACCAATAAAAGATATATTTTCCATTAGAAACACTTTTAAAAGATTCTCAAATGCTTGGGATTTAATACCATTGTTAAAAGAACAATTCACATAGCATCGTGATGAATTTTGGCTCTGATTCCATTCCTAGTTGATCACACTCAGGGAGGAGGAGTGAATATCTACTTTTCTAGACCTGAGAGTTTTCTTCCCCAAACACATAGTGGTGGTTGACACATCCTTTTCAGTCTAGCCTTCTACTGAGCACCACCAGCATCTGATCTCACTGAAAAGTTCCATCTGAATTTTCCAAATACAATGTAGCTCTGAGTTTCTAAGGCAAGGTTAGAGAGACAAGGAGGGGTTAGGTGTGCTATTTCAGATACTTCATCCTTCCTAAGGTGTGCTTTGCTTTGCAGGCAATGCCAGATAGCGTCCTGGCTATGTTAAACCAATCAAGAAGAACAAAAGCAAGGAGTGAAGTCCCTTCTGAGAAAAAAGTAAGAAGGCGCAGGGTGTCTGTCGCTGTCCGTGGTCCTTATTGTTGAGCCAGTAACCTGCAGCCCTCCTGCTATGCTGACCCTAGGATAGAGATACCTTCATTCTATTCTCAGGATCAGTGGATGGTACCCCTTTAACATGGTTTGATCAAAGCAAAATTATAACTGTCACTAGTTTAGTTATCTTAAGAAGCTTTTGGTGCAGCTACAATAATGTTTTGTTTTCTTTAATTTTTATTTTTAAAAAAGATCTGAGTTTCAATCCCACAGATGGTTGGAAGGAACATGTTCTCTGCAGGTCTCCTCCCCAGGCCCAAGGACTCAATGGGTGTTTTCTCAATTCAAAGAAGTCAGATATATTCACAATTGGCAAAATAAATGACGCAGTCCTCGTGGTCAATCCAGAGAACGACCCTATTTGTGGTCTCTGTGAACTAGCACAGGTCATCACCAGAAACAAGTAGTTCTGACATTCATTGTGAAGGCGTTCTGCCCTCTGCAGGGAGGCTGTGCTGCCCTTCACAGTTCTACCTTCCTTATTTGGATGTGGATGGTGAACCACCTTCCTCTCACTGCTGTGCCAAATTGCAGAATGTCTCACAGTGACAATAATTAGAATGACCCCACACTTTTCTTGCTATGGAAGACTATCTTTCAACAGCAGAAGAAGGACCTTTGGGACAGGGTCCTCCTTGCTCCTGCCCCTGAAATCTCCACTATGCCCCTCTCCGATTCAGGTACTAGTAATCCCTAACCCAGGGTCTGCTCAACTCCCCTGGCATTCACATATTGACTTTGGGTGTACTAGATGAAAAGGCACATTCCTCAGATGGAAAAATCAGAAATCCTTATCTCCCCAGGGAAAACATAAACAGAGAAATTATCTTAGGACCTTGGACATGTAAATCAGTTGGCTTTAACATGAAAGCTCCGGCTGGCCAAGAGAAAGCATCCGTAGTTTGACCTCATGTCCATTAAACATCTATTCTTCAAAACTCGGCTCATGCCCGATTCTCTGTGACTACATCGCAAACTTCTGCAGTCCAGAGAGGAGCATCGTACATGGTGAAACCCACCAGAGTTCGAGAGCTTCCCTGGAGGAAGCCTGAGGACAAACTGCTGGAAAAGATGCCTGCCCCCAGGAGGACAAACAAACAAGAACATCCCAATTTCCATCTTCCTAGAACTTTCTGACTCAGTCCAACAGGAACCTCTCCCCAAAAGCACATGTCTGTCATTTTATAATGGAAATCCATAGTAAACCATGATCCACTTGCTAGAAATTTGCTGGAATATTTTAAAAAATCATAAACTAAAACATGGTATTATTTTAAATATGTTTCATTGACTATCAACACATTCTAGTAATAGGTATATTCTCTGCCTGGTCTCTCTTTTTTTTTTTTTTTTTTTTTTTTTTTTTTTTTGGCTCCAACTAGATGATGAACTATTGGAAGCCAGAAGCCTCAGCCACTTCAGTATTCCTCTCCGAAGAAACTGTTATCTTGACTGCTTTAACCTGGTTGGATGACCTTTGGTAAATATTGATTGAGTCAAATTAAATTGAAGGACAGCTGCTCTCCAAGTGTGATTTCAGAATTAAAAACACAGTGTCCACATGGTGAACTTGGGGGCATATTTCCAGAGACTCAAGGGCAGGTTGAGAAGGGTGAATCTTACCCACTGTGAGTTCAGCAACTGAATAGCTTTACCAGCTCAGTGCAGGTGGAGGGATCTGTAACAGAAGAGCTGTCCTCCAAATGCAGAGCCCTAGATCAGTTGGGTTCTCAGTTTGCTGTCTCTGTTCACTTGATTGCATTAAAGCTTGGATACCGCTGAGATCTGGACATTTCCATGTGGATGCACTAGGGCCACATCATTCTCAGTATGTTCAAGGCTTCACCTGACATCTGGACTCACAGATCCCTTCTGTTTATCCTTCATTGTTTCACCCTTGCCCGATAGTCACTATCAGCTGCTCTACTCCTCACCCATTCTGCTCCCTCCTTCCCTACTCAAATCCCATCACTAAAAACCAGATCAGTGGCTTCTTAGTGTCAATGAGATGATCAGTATCATGACTTACAGATTCTCCCCTAAGTAGGGGTCAGCCAACCTTCTCAGTGTCACCTTCATCCCGTTGCTTACTCACACATGACACACAATGACAGGACACTCCTACAGGGCTGCAGGTCCCTTGTACAATTTGTCTATGCTGATATCCTTGAAGGGGATGTGGCCCAGTGATTATCTACCTGCCCAATCTCTGCTCGTCTTTCACAACAACAGAAGAGTTTCCTCAGGGAAGATGCCTGTCTTACATTTCCCAGGCCAAAAAAAGGCATTCCACTAACCCTCTGTCACTATGCTCATGGGATTGCTTGACACTTCACTGGGCAGAACATTCATTGCTTTTCTTTTCACCTCAGTCTATAGCAAGCTTCTGAAAGCATTTTTGGTTCATTCTTATCTATTCTCTTCAGCTCTCAGTCCATCAGTGTCTGTTGTTTGGCTCCTCTACGCCTCACTTAGAGTCAGTGTTCTCCTAATCTCAATCTCTGTCACGAGTCCACCAGGGAGGACAAGCCACCGAGCCTTGCAGAACTCCAGCTTCCTCCTCTCCAAAATAAACTCACAAATGTCACTCAGAATACAGTAGTGAAAACAGAAAATAACGTTAATAAGGTATCCACCACAGTGTCTTATGTTTAAAGATGTTTAAAATTCTATTAAATTACCCAACCAGTAAGTGTAAGTGTATTCTTCGAGCCAGGAAACGTGAAATATTGAGGAAATTCAGACCTAGGTCATGACCTCATTGGGCTTTCAGCTTACTGGAAGAGAGGGATAATAATTAAATAATTATACCACACAGACACACACACACACACACACAGTTGTTAAAGAAATACTGTCTTAACATAAAGTACAATGAAAGAGTCAATATAGGCTAGCATGGGTCAGATAAGGCTTCCCCATGGAAGCAGACAGTTAAAGAATCAATAAAAGTTCACGAAGCAGAGTTGGAAGGAGCCAAATATTCTCCTTTTTTCTCTCCTGTTCTGATTCCCATTTCTTATGAAGCCATAGAAGCCAAGAAGCACGCACATCACGTTTCATGCCCCGTCCCCTAGACTAGCCCTGTCCAGCAGAAGTTTGTGATGGTGTAAACGTCTCCTGGTGCAGCCCAGTGTAGAAACCGCCAGCTCTGCAGGACTGCTGAGCCCTTGAAACAAGACTGATGAGACTGAGAAATCAAACTGTGTTTTAACCAATTAAACTGAAGCCACACAGCTAGTGGTTGCCGTCTTGGACAGGGAAGCTCTAGATCCTGTTTCATCTTTATCCTCAGAGTCAACCTGATTCATTACAGCTACCAACACACCCTAACGTAGGTTATAGAATATTGGAAACAGAGTATCAGAAAGGCATCTTGGCATCTTTTATTTAGAGTGACAGAATCATACACCGACTCAAATCTATCTTAACTGATTCATTGGTCTGGAATGAGTTGCCATGTCAGAGCATAGGTTTACCCTCAAGACATTTCATCAAGAATATCAAACATATCATCATACTTTCTATTAAATAAGCCTTTAAAAGTGGTGAGTTCTTCCCTTTTTGTCCAAATCACTGTACACTCGAATTCACTCAGCTCACATCTGATGGCTGTTTTCTATTTGCAGCGTGCTAGAATGAATATTGAGGATGAAAAATGAAGAAGGTAATGCCTCTGTCCTCCAAAGGCTTTAATATTATTAATAGGAATAAAGATGAACAATGCAATCAGAGCTTGGTGGGATGTGGTTCAGGGAACTCTGCTGGGGTGACCAGTAAGAAATAAGTCATTCAGGGATCTGGATACAAGGGCCAAGTTCCTGGCTTTTTATTTGAAGTTTAGAAAGTTCATTGTTGGCAGCATGGAGGGAAGAGAGAATGGGACAGTGAGACCTATGACAGGCTGAGCCATTGCCGGGGTCCAGGGAAGATGTGAATAAGCCTGGAGTAGGGAGGTGACAATAAGACTTCAGAGAAGACCAATCTGAGAGATGTTCCAGAAGCAGAAGACCTATTTTGTGGAGAGAAAATAAAGTAGCAGTCTGGAATGACTCTCACGTTTCTGTGCGGGTGATGGATGAACAACGGTACCTTGTGAAATCTATCACACGTGAGGACGCCGTGTAGGAGAGGAAGAGCAGGAGTGCTCAGGGAACTCATAGACTGAAAGCTTTTGCTCTGCAGGGAGGTGGAAAGCGTGTGTGTGTGTGTGTGTGTGTGTGTGTGTGTGTACACGTGTGTGCTCATGCACATGTATTCAGAGAGAGAGACTGATTGACATCCCCTCTAGAGCAGTGTTCTCAGCTCTCAGCAAGCAGCAGTTCTGCCCCTCAGGGGACATCAGGCAATGTCCAGGGATGTCTTATTTGAATGGAGTCCTAGGAACATCAAGTAGGAAGAAGCCAAGGATGATGTAAAAATTCCCACATTGTCCAACACAGACTCACGGGCCCAAATGTCCACCAGGCAGGGGCTGAGAGACGTTCTCCAGCACAAACCAGACAACTGAACCAATGCCAACTTTGCGGCAAGGCATCCCTGAATTAGACCTCTTGCCTCCCACTCAGTGGCTGCGTGAACTGGATGCGATTCCTCCTCCGAGAGCCTCGGTTTCTGTATGAGAAACAATGGAGATGATGTCACTGTCAGAAATACTACATGAAATCATGCATTCAAAATTGTTGGACCCCAAATAGATATTTATTAAATGTCTACATTCTTTTCCTTAAAAACCATGCACGGTTAATCAAGCATCATTAATTTCTGTTTTCTGTGGCTGTGTGTTTGCCTGCAGACACTACTCCTGGCACAGAAGTCTACAGCGAAGCTGCTAGAATTCCTCCAAAGCCTCAGATGCTCTCCTGAACCCACCCTTCCCTGTGGGGGTGCTGGCCATCGGTGCATTTGCTGCATCGTGCATTGTTCATTTCTCCACATTCCAGTGGTAAGCCCCTTGTGGCCACCGCCTCGTCAAGTTCAGCATTCCCTGTTGCTTCCCCCGCTGCTTTCTGCATCACACGGGGGTGGCACAAGGCTCAGCCTCCGTCCTCCTGTCCTCTCTGCTCACCCACTCTCTGGAGATGATCCTGTCGATTCCCTTGACTTGAGGTGTCATCTATTTGCCAACATCTGGGGGGTTAAAACGGCTGGTTATTCTACTGCAAAACGAACCCATCCTTTTATTTCCAACAGAATCCTGATTTTACTCAGATTGGCAGTCTCCTCGAATTTTAACCCACTTCTGAGCCTCTCCTGCCGATGGGCATGCACTTCTGGAAAACGCCTCTTACCCCTGGTGCCCTTCTTCTCCAGTGCACCTCCTGTCTGGGACACAGGTAAGACGGCTGGAGCTCATGAAAGCATTTCTGAACAGGAAGCCAGCTGAATGGCTCAATAACATTTGTGGAGAAGGAGAAGTTTGCGTCCCTGATGACACTGAGACCTGAACCAGCTCAACACTCCCTACTTTTCGGTGTTTTCCACTGTATGCAAACAAGCCTCCTTTTTGTTTCTTACTTGCACTGTTGTATTTACAGCCAATCACTGTTTGTAGTTGGTACCGACTCCCAGGTTTTTCTTTTTTTTTTTTTTAAGATTTTATTTATTTGACAGACAGAGATCACAAGTAGACAGAGAGGCAGGCAGAGAGAGAGGAGGAAGCAAGCTCCCCACTGAGCAGAGAGCCCGATGCGGGGCTCGATCCCAGGACACCGGGATCATGACCTGAGCCAAAGGCAAAGGCTTTAACCCACTGAGCCACCCAGGCACCCCCCGACTCCTAGTTTTATATCTTCAGCTGGAAACATCCAGAATTATAGATTTTGCATGCATGTCCTCACAAACATTGCATGTGCCCCCCCCACACACACACACAAAACATGGACTGAACAAAGCTCTTCCTTTCTTCTTGGAGACGTGTTCCTCTGTGGGCTTCCCATCCTGGCTGACTCTGCTTGTCTTCGTATTAGTTCTACCAGCAACACCACGATGCTTCCCTTCTCACACAAAGCTCATCCTGCACCTGCTGGCTTCCCTTTGCTGTCCCTTGCACAGCCTCGTCCAAGCCATCCTCCTCTTCTAGGGACTACCGTGACAGCACCTCACTGTCTCCACTCTGCAAGGAGGATCCAATCTCCGTGGAGCAGCCAGACTCATGTTAAAAAGCACGTGCGTTTAGTCCATCTCCGGACTCACAGCCCTTCTGCTCTTTGCACTGTGGGTACCAGTCCTAACTGGCCGAGCTCCCCAGTGAGACATCCTGGACCTCCTCCCACTCCACCCCCTCGCCCATGGCCCAGTCACATCAGAGGTTCTAGGTGAGCTCTGCAAACCCTCCCTCAGCATGTGCTATGATTTGTACTAGCCATTCCCCCTTCCAGGAGCATGTCCATCTCTGATCGTTGTGTGCCCAGTTCCTACTCGTTAATCAGAACCAAGCTGAGACATCTCCCAGACCTCTTATCTAACAGAGCCACCAATTACTTCCTATCTCATTACCCTACTTTAATTTTTTGCCCAGTGCTCATTAATTCACATCTCTTGTGTTTATTTATTGTAGCTTATTTAATATTTTTCTGTCTCCCTTGAATGGAAGCTCTGTCACATCAGAGATGTTCTCTCCACCGTTGGCCCACGTATCCCTAGCTCCTAGAATGGGGCTATCGTGCTAATGGCGGCACCCCAATAGTCTGCGGCTAAAGACATAAGAGCAGTCATGTGCAACTTCAGCATTCCTGTCTGAAATACCTCTCTGTATCAGCAGTCACATGGCTTGGTCTCTCAAGTCCCTCCTGCCCAGCTAGATCTCAAGCTTTTCAGACCCGGACAGTGCTTTGCGCTCCCCTGTGCCCTGAAGGCAACAACACACTGTCCTGAACCCCACCTACTTCTAGAATCCGGCCCCATGGGGCACGCCGCTGCTGGAACCCCAGCACGCCTGGCTGCCTGGTGCTCCTCTGGTCTCTCAGTGAGGCCACCCTTCTCCTTCCACTCCACACAATCTCCCCACTTGTCCTTCACAAGTCATTTCCAACGTCTGCGAAACCTGCCCTCATGCCTGCAGCGAGGCCCACACTGCCTGTTTTGTGCAAATGACAATTTTCACATCACGGCAATTATGCGCATTTTCCATATGCCCTTCTACTCTTCTGGCCAGACTATAAGCTCTGTAAGGGCAGAGGCCAGGCCTCACCCATCCCTACCTTCTGGAACAATCTTTGTCACATGGTCTCAATCCCTCCTGGTGAATATTCTCGGATACTGATGTTCCGGTTATTATTATAAGCAAAGGGAAGCACATATAAAAGAATGGTATTTTTTTCCCCTAGACTAAATATATTGTCAATGACTATTTTAAGAGTACCTTGTCTACCCAAGCCTATTTCCCCCAAAATTTATTTTTTTCTTCTGCTTGAGAGGCTCCATTTCCAGGTTAAGGATAGTGAGTGAGGAAGGGAGACAGCATCACTTTCTCTCTTTCTTTTCTTTTTTTTTTTTCTTTAGCCATAAAACTCAGAATGAATTATGTTAGGATTCTGTGAGGTACAGATGAGAAAATGAATCATGTATTTTACACAGGAATGGACTTCATCATTTCCAACATGTGGACATTGAAGCAGAGTTGGCCACCCCTGGCTGAAAAGGCGTCTGTCTCAAAAGAGAGAACTACGTCCACTGGGACCACCAAGGCCACCAAGCCACATCTCAGAGGCTTCTTCTCCCCATACTCAAGAACCCCCCCACATCTGAGGCTAGAGGACTTCAGAACCATATTGTCTAACGCCCTTGTGAATAGAGGAGGTGCCCCAGGATGGGGAGAGGACCCTCTAAGGTCAATTTGAACTGAAGTTATTTAGGGTGATTGGCTCGGTGCACTAGTGATGGATTCTGAGCGGGGTCGCAGCCTGCCGTGCCCTGCAGCACCCTTCCCACAGCACCACCTGCCTCCTCATGCTCCCACCACCACGTCTCTCCCTGAACTCCTGCCTTTCCTTCTCAGTGACCTTGCTGAACCTCTTTTAGCATGTGGGTTACCCCCCAATTTTGTTTCTTCCATGCTGGAACTCAATCCTCTCCAAGAACAGAAAGTGTATGTATTTTCCTCCTATGTATCCTTCACTCCTGGGACACTATCTCACGAGGACATTCAATGACCACTCGCTGCATGAATGCAGAAATCATAAATAAGGCTTTCATCCTCTCACTCTCTTTCTTAACAGAAGACTCAAATTTCCTACCTAAATCCCCACATAGAAGAGTACATGAAAGCCTGTACATCCCAGGGACTGTCCAAACCTCTGTAGTTATAACCTTATATTTAACCAGGACTGTTATTATTACCTAGACACAGTTTGCCTGAAGACCTGAGAACAGAGAGATACTATTTGGAAATCAGAAGCCACCTGAGAAAATAACCATTTTGTTAACTTTTCTCCAAATGGACCCCAAGGCCTAAGCTCCTGTCATGTGATTTTTTTTTCTCATCCTTCTCATGGGGAGACAGAATATTAATAAAGATTACTATTCTTAACCAGAGCCGACCAACTTCTCAAGGATCTTTCCCATAATACATCTGTATATCTGAACAACAACAAAAAAAGAGAGTATTGCTCTTTTTTTTTTTTTTTTAACTTGACGTACTTATCTTTATATAGTTTGGGATGAAATTTGCTCTTTGATTCCAAAGAAGGCAAAGGTAAGTAGAAGAAGGATTTCTCCATGAGCCCACAATCCCCACCCTCGGAAGGTGTGCTACAGAATTGTGACATCCCAAAGATGTCCTGGTCCTAGTCTGCGGCACCCGTGGGTACATTATTTTACATCACAAAGGAGACCCTGTAGATGTGACTAAAGGATTTGAGATGGAGAGGTGATTCCGGATTCCCCAGATGGGCCTGATGTCCTCACCATCCTCCTTAAAAGTGGGTAACCTTTCCTGGATAGAGTCAGAGAGAGATGTGACCACAAAGTCATGATCAGAGGGCTGCAAAATGCTGCTGGCTTTGAGGATGGAGAGAGGAGACATGGATGAAGGAATACAGGTGACCTCTATAGACCCTGACGGGCAAAGAAAAGCATCCGCCCCTAGAGCACTGGGTAAAGACTACAGCCCTCCTGCCGCCGTACCAACAAGACCTGTGCCAGACTTCTAGACAGCTGTTGGATAATAAACTTACCATACTAAGTTTATGGTCATTTGTTATGGCAGAAAAAAATAGAAAACTGAGACAGGAGAATCATAAAAGGAGTCAAGGAAGCCCTTAGAGCTAGAGGGATGGGGTAGCCTGTCTGAGTGTGCAGTTTCTGGGCTGTTAAGCTGAGGACAGGCTCCTGGGCATTATCTGTCTCTGACCACCAGGCTTGGGCAAAGAACTCTGACACTGTGTCCAGAGGCCCCTCTTCAGCCCGAAGGTTGAATTTGGGGTGGGGCATGTGATTCAGGAGCACAGGGCAGGGGACTCACCCATCTCCCTGCCTCCTCTGCCTTGCTCCGTGCCAACAGGCATAGTGAAATGTTCCTCCATGAAGAAAAGCTATTTGGACACTCCAGGTAACCTATAATAAGAGGAGTGCAAAACTCTTAGACAGATCTTTGTCACATGATGTCCAGAAGAAGAGAGGTTTCTCGCTAGCCTAACTGGTTTCAGAAGTCAACACACTGGAACTCTGAAAAGGTGCGTGAATTCCCTGGGGTCACCTAGTAAATAAGAGAGAAAGAGACCAGGGACACAATCCTTGACCCTCTCCGATCCGCATGATACCAGCCCCCCCTAAACACTGGAAACTTTGTTGAAGAGGCAGAAGGGAGACCCATCGTCCAGATTGCTTAGAGCATAAACTAGTGATTTCAACACCACAACCTGTGTGGGAGAAGTTGTATGCAATGACCATTTGCAGAAGTTTTAGACAAATTCGTGGATGACCGCTCTATCCCCCATTCCCTGTGGAAACACATTCTCTCTGTGGAGAAGAAAACTATGTCCACGTACGGATGAGTCACTCACCCACATTCACGCCATTATTCCCTTAAAAGCTAGGGCCCCGGGACTGAAAACAACAGAGGCTTGACACTTGGAAGGAGCAGCATTTGGATCTTGACCTGGCAATGCAGGAGAGTGTTGGAAACAAGCTTTGGCCAGGAGCCCAACCTTCAGAATCCTCAGTTTGCTCATTATAAAACAGGGGTAACAGTGCCTGCTTTGCAAAGTGATGGCAAGGATTTTTTCGTTCCATAAACTATGTAATGAACTTACACATATGCACAGAATGCCATACAGCCAGGGTTCAATCAAGTTTCTCACCCGGCTTTCTATGAATTTTCCCCTAACATCAGAAAAGGAATCTTGATGAAATACATGTTGTCTGAGAAGCGGCTTGTATGTGTGCTGTGTGGATTCCGAGGATCAGAGCCGCCCTGGCCCCCGAGGGATGAGCTTCATGCCCCTGTGTATGGGGTCTTAGATACTGCTCCTTGCCTGGATCCCTTCGTTGCGCTTGTGGACTCACAGTGCCATCTAGTGGACGTCTGTGGGCTTTCCTTTCCTTTTTCCAACTAGAAAATCCAACACCTCTCTGTCAGAGCATACAGAGAACCAAACACCCTTCCTGACTCTAGAGGCAAAATGCCTATTTGAAGTGATGCGCGTGCCCACAACTGAGAGAGGGAAAGGAGAGGCCCATGTCTGCCACCAGGAAAGCTTCTAGAATGGGTTTCCAGTGGGCTGGGGCAAAGGAGCCCCCGGGAGTGCCTGAAGAGGGCTCCTAGGTGAGGAAGTGGATGACAAGAATCCAGGTGACAGGGACTGAACATGCTCAGGCCAGGTATCATTCTCAATGCTTTATGTGCACTGACTTATTTAACCTTTGCAAACTCTGTGAGCACAGAGGGAAAGCTAGTCTCCACACCCAGGAAGTCTGGCTCCCCAATTCAACTTCTTAACTGGTTACTACTGGCTACTAGTCACCTGCAGTCCGAGTGAGAAACAGTCAGTGGCTGAGATGGGTGGAAGTTAACGTCCCCTAACCCCAGAGTCCCTGCTTCTGTGTCAAAAAAAATGCCCTTCATCTGGTGACTCCGTCCGTTGAGTGTCCAACTCTCGATTTCCAAGCAGGTCATGATCTCAGGGCTGTGAGACTGAGCCCCACGATGGGCTCCACGGTCGGTGCAGAGTCTGCTTAAGATTCTCTCTCCCTCCCCGTCCGCCCCTCCACCTGCTCTCTCTCTCTTGCTCTAAAATAAATAAATAAATCTTTACAAAATACAAAAGGAAAACATCTTTTGTTCAACTAAGCCATGACCAATGGACCGGATTGTTAAAAACCATGTTTCAGCAGTGGGCGGGTGAGGAGGTGGGGCTGGCCTCAGGGTGAGCGAACACTCCAGGGAGAAAAAAGAGTACGAGGGCAGAGCAAGTGCCCATATTCTGGAATGCACAGCAGAAGTAACAGCCCTTTACTTCTGCCGTGCATTCCAGAATATGGGCATTTGCAGGAGGCATGTGTCAGGCCATCAGGGAGGAGAGAGCCTTGGACACTGAGGAGAGCATTCAAGGTTGCCTGTTGGCTCATTTTCTGAGTTGTGTGACCTACGGTAAGTCACCCTTGTAAACTGAGCATCGTGATACCAACCTCGGACAATGGTTTCCTGACGTGGTGGGTGGCGGGAACAGCAGCAGGGGTGCGGAAAAGAGGCAAGGAGAGGCAGAGCTCCAACAGGGAGAGGCTTGCACGCTCACGTAAGTGTTTGATTCTGAGTGAGACAGAAAACCACCGGAGGCTGGGGCAGAGGAACGGCACGGACACAGAAGAACACGCACTGTGTTCCACTTACACTAAGTGGGAAGATGGGCAACACGCTTGTCTGTTGCTGGGATGGTGGTGGAGGGGCCTGAGAGCAGACGGTGACTGTGGGCAGCAGGGGCAGCTTGAGGATGGCCAGGCATTAGGAACATCCAGTTTGTAAAATTCCTCAGGCCATGAGCTTATCGCATGTGGTCTTTCTGTATGTGTGCTATGCTGATGAAAAGGCAGCTCCCCGGGGTCTGATATGGTGAGCGATGGCAGAGAAATGAGGCAGGGGGCGGAGAAATGGCTGAGTCAGCTATCTTGCTGCAAGACAGTGGGGCCTGGGACTTGGATCTGTGGCCCAAGGTGGTCAGGAGTGATCAAGTTCAATCTCCCCACGTCCATCATCACCGTTCGCCAGCCATGACCGTCCTCTCGAACGTGTCCTTCAACCGTGTACCTCCCCTGTCTAGATCCAGCCTCCTTCCAGAGCCGAGGAGAGCTTGCCAGCGCAGCAGTGCCCTCCCCTACTTAAAACCCTTCCAGCAGCTTCCTGCCTGTGCCCCTGCCCTCCTCCGTCCCTCCCGGACCTCCCCCGGCTGCAGTCACCCTGGAGTCATTGGCTCACCGGCCAAGCCTTTTGCCTCAGCTTTCGCCTCTGCTCAGAACGGCTCGGTGTTCTGATTCCCGTTCTGGAAGGCTGTGTCCCCGGTAGCCCACCGCAGCTCTCCCCTCCCTCCCCTCTCTCTGTATCGCACTCCGCTGCTGCGTCCTTGATAGCACGCACTTCTGAAAATGCCTTTGCCTTGTTGAATTGCCCGTCTTACCACCAAGATGGTACTCTGGGATGGTTCGCTTCCCAGAATGTCCACAAAGTCTGGAGTGCTGTAGGCCTCCTACTAACCGCTTTATAAATATTTGTCATGCACTTGGCCACGGGCTATAGGACAGTTCTGGGTGGTTTGGCTTCTTCCCAGCCCTCCGCCTTCATTGGTCGTCACCTGTCCTTCGCCATCCGATTGCACACCCTGACTTTCCCGAGAGGTCCTCCGTGCACCACTGTCTGTCTCCCACCCATGTCTTTGCCATCAAAGACATGCCCGGCCACGACTGGGGATCAACGGTGTCTCCCTAGGGGATGTCACTTCTGCCTGAGGCACCAGCAGCCTCGGTGTGCCCAGCTCTCTCACTGCCCACTGCAAGCCAGCTCACGATGAGGAGCATCTTGTGTCTTCTCTGCAAGACCAGGTCCCGCCGGCCTTGGAGCCTAGGAGCGGTAGGATGAGATGCAAAAAGAAAGTGACACAGACATACATGAGGCCCATATCCTGTGCTCTCAGAAGGATGAGGAAGATGAGTCACATCCCTGGGGGGCCCCGGAGAAGAGAAGAGAAGGTAGCTGAGCACCGTTTGGAGCAATGCACAGGGCTTGAGTATGTGTCCGTAGGAAGAAGGAGCCTCAGGCCAGCAGTGTGGCTCGCACAGAGGCAGGAAGGGAACATGGCAGAGGCTGAGTGAGTTCTCCACCGCGGGCCTTTCCCCCGGCGGCAAAACGCTTCTCGTGTTGTCTCGGAGCAGCAAGTTCAAAGACACCAAGAGTCATGCTGTCACCGCCGCGGACATAATGATGAGCCGTTCTGTCTCAGCCTCCTAGCCTACACACAGCCCTGTTGACAGAAAATTGAAGAAATTCTTAAAACTGTATCCCTATCCTTTATATGTCATTTCTGAGTATTTTAGCGTGTGAAGCTGAGGTCGCTGGAAATGAGACATTATCTTTCACAAACGAGCAAGAACTTGCAGGGACGCGTATGGGCCTGGGTGTCTGTGTCCTCAGGAATCCCGTCAGCGACTCGGGGCTACAGGCCACAGCCATTAGTTTGAATGACTACAGCCTACGGTGAACGCGCAGGCTCCTAATTAGTCCCTGGAACCTGCCTGACAAACGCTCAGGGTTCCGAGTGTGGGAAGGAAGGCAGGCTGGCTGCAATGATTTGATGAATTCACATGTTCACTGTGTTCTCCCTCTCTTATTAACATTGCCCTGCACACAGTAGGTGTGCAGAGCACTTTCTCATTAGACCAAATGCAATGATAGCTGTTTGGAAGAAGAGTCAGAAAGAGCCCTTAAATTGACGATCTTCTATTATACACATCACACCCTTTCTACTCTTGTCAAGCGAGTAAGACAAAAAATAAAACAGCCAGCCAACAGCTGTTCCTTTCAGGTCTACCTTCACAGACTCCTATAAGATGGATGGTTTGAGAGGTCATCTATCTCAGCCACGGCACTCAAGCCAGAGAAATCCAATCTAAGTTTTTGCGAAGTCTATTAACAGGGTGTGCCGTGATATGGACTCCAGCCGGGAAAATGCTGGATTAATAGAAGTTAGAGTGGATCAGAGCTCCAGAATGCCGTGAGTGAAGTCACATCCTGAATCTCCAAAGGGCGATGAAGGGTGTGGCCCACCCAACCGCACCACCTCAGGACCTCCGATCCTATGTACAACATCTTTTGGGGTGAATATTTTCCAGAATGTACTGGTGAGACTCACACCTGAACTAAGGTGAAAGGCTAGGTTTTGTCAGGGATGCAAGTGTCTCCACAGGATGTTAAAACCAAAGTCATCATAACCAAATGTGCTGGCCGACGTCTAGCTCAGAGGACCCCAGACGCAGAGATGCCGGAGACTGTCAAATGTAAACATTCCCTTTTACAGGTGAGGAACGAGCTCCGGGCTGGTTCAAAGACCTGTCCAAATTCGGAGCTGTTTCTGGCAGGGACCAGCCAGACGTCCTGGCCCCGCACCATTTCTTCTTCACCCTCCTTCCCAGCTTGGGAACGTCTGTAAGTAGCTTAGTATGGAAAGGCGCGATGATGCAGAATTAAGATTCTATACCCACATAGAACTTGAGCGACATCTTGATTCAACCACTCAAAGGAGTAACATTAGGTAAAATGCTTAACATCTCTAAATCTGAGTTTCTGCATCTATAACGAGGTTGAAAAAACTACTACTAATCATGAGTAAAAATGACACAGTAATATTAATAACTATTTCCTGAGTGGATATAAAAATATTCAAGTTAAACATTTAGTACCAGCTGACAACAATAAGCACCTCGCCAATCCTACATCAGGACAACAGAGGTAATATCTCAGGTAATAGATTACCTGGATGGGCAGATAAAGGAACTGCAGTTGTGGTAAGTTCTCTACCCCCTCCCCCGCTCGATGTGGTAAAATGTTGGTACAAGCAGACTGTGCTAAATTTTATATGTATATGTAATCCCTAGAAAAGCAACTGATACACAGATATACAAAGGGACTCCTGGGGGGCTCAGTCAGATAAGTTTCTGCCTTCGGCTCAGGTCACGATCCCAGGGTGCTGGGATGGAGCCCCACATTGGCTTCCTTGCTCATTGGGGAGCCTGCTTCTCCCTCTGCCTGCCACTCCCCCTGCTTGTGTGCTCTCTATCTCTCTCTTTCTCTGACAAGTAAGTCAAATCCTTTTTTTAAAAGATGGATTCAAATACAGAGATACACTCAAAAACATTTTAAACCAAAACAGAATATTTTTTACAAAGTGCCCTAAAGAATGGCAGGAGAGAGGAAACTTTTAAAAACAAACAGCAGAGAAAGAGGACAGAAAGAGAAAGCAAGAGAAAACCTAATTTAAATCCTACACACCGCTACTTATGTTAAACAGACCAACTGAAGTTAAAGGTTGGCAATGTGAATAATAATTGTTAAAAAGCTCATTTCTTCAAGAAATTTACCATTATGTAATAATAGGCTACAATCTAAAATATGGGAAAAGA
Organism: Mustela lutreola; assembly: GCF_030435805.1. NCBI lineage: Eukaryota > Metazoa > Chordata > Mammalia > Carnivora > Mustelidae > Mustela > Mustela lutreola. Next base: position 4,945,949 of record NC_081292.1, on the reverse strand, counting down.
TAACGCCACGTAGATACTAGTCCAAAAATAAGTCTGAAGTGGCTCTATTAATCTCACATAGAGTAGACTTCAGAGCAAATCAGACTGTTAGGGCACATCCCCTAATGATTCCACAGGCAAGACACAGTGAAGACATGGCAATCGATATGCATAAGGACAGAGCTTCAGGTGTGTGAAACAAATCACACATATCAAAAGGGAAACAGAAAAATATAAAATTACAGAGGTACCTGGTGGCTTAGTCAGTTAAGTGTCCAACTCTTGGGTTCGGCTCAGGTAGTGATCTCGGGGTTGTGAGACCAAGCCCTGTGTCTGGTTCAGTGTGCAGTGGGGAGTCTGCTTAAGGTTCTCTCTCTCCCTCCCCCTCTGCCTCTCCCCTTGCACTCACTCACACGCACATTCTTTCTCATATAAATAAATGGATAAAATTTTTTTTAAAAAAAGAAAACTATAAAATCACAGTTGGAGATTTAATCTCTCTCATTCGAGTAATCAAAAATGTAGGAGGCAGAAAACTGGCAAAGATAAAGAAAGAAGGACTGAACCAAACCTACATCCAAGATGACTCAAAGTAGAGCCTCTCCATAGCAAAGGCACACATACTGGTCTCCAACGCTGTTACTGAACACAGTCCATGAGCCATGAAGTTCTACAATTTAAAGAGTCGAACCAGTGGTTTTTAGTAGACACACAGCACTGTGCACCCATCAGTAGCTTCTAATTTGAGGATAAGTTCCCTAAACAAAAAAATCATTTTAAGAGAAGAATGCTGGAACTAAAGAAAGAACATTGGAATGCCTAAAAATGCATAGAAATAGAAATGACCACCCTTGCCCTCATGAGTTTCTCAAGTCGTATTTGATGTCTGAAGCTAAAATTACACCGCCATCCAATCTGGTGCTTGACACAAAGAGAGGAGGTACCTCACATGTCTCCATAAGGGTTGGGGGTATAAATGTCCCAAATGAAAGTAGGATCTACACCCAAAGTGGTAAAACTCCAACAAATCAGTACACGGATAACTATGTCTGTCTTAGTAATGAGAAAACACACTAAGGAAACTATACAAAGTGATCCATCCAAAACTACTATAAATAAGTCAAGATGTAAAGAGTTGTTTGTATAACCCACAGACAGCAAGAAAGGACAAGGGAGGGTTGAGAAGCTCGGGCAGAGGACCGAAACAAATAATGCAAGGGCAGATGCAAACCCTACATGTCAATAGTCAACTTAAAATGAAAAGATCTTGATACAGGGGCATCTGGGCATGCAGCCCATTAAGCCCCTAACTCTTGGTTTCAGTTCAGGTCATGATCTCAGGGTTATGAGACTGAGCCCCGCGCTGGGCTCCCCTCCCAGTGCAAAGTCTGCTTGAGAATCTCTCCCTCTCTCTCTGCCCCTCCCACTCATGCGCTCTCTCTCTCTCTCTCTCTCTCTCTCTCTCTCTCCTCTAATAAATAAATCTTTTTTAAAAAGATCTCCATACATACATTGAAAGGCATGGATTGACAGAATTATAAGAATAAAGCTTAATTAGAGGCATCTCACAGATGGATTGTGAGACATGTGGGATTGAAAAAGTTGACACTGAACATAAATGAACCCAAATAAGAAATGGAAGCCAGAAATCTTCATGTTAAGTTATACATCTTGAACTTTCTTCTAAAGGTGATGATCGGATACAGCCAAGGGATGCAAGACAGACCTTGTTGTATGTATGTTTTTAAAGTTCATTGGAGAATGAAATGGAGGATGCGAGAGTGGAAAGCCAACCAGGCAATACAATGATGGTTCCTTTTAAGCAAGTGTGAGACTCAGAACAGGAGGTGACGGGGACTAGGGGAGGCAGCAGGGCAACAGATAAGGGACACAATTCTAAAGACACTCAAGTGGAGGGCAAGTGGAAGTTGACTGGTCATCCAGTGTGGGCTCTGGAGGCAAACACCGCAGACAGATTTTCGAATTAGACTTTCTTTCATCTTCTTCTCTATATTTTAAGTCGTGGATGGAGTCATTCATCTCTCGCCTTAGCCTTCCAAACGATCGATCACAGCCCTCTGTAAAAATGTATTGTACATCAGCACAATCTGGTCCACAATGTGGGAGTTTACACACATGTGCACACACACACACACACACACACACACAAACACACAGAGCACAGATTTGAAACAAAGATACAGGAAACCGCGTTTCACCTTCTAACTGGGATGTGCTCTGATATTGCTTACTCATATCTGCATCCATCCCATTCCATTTCTTTCCATGTCAGAGCATTCTGTCAAGTTAAAAACAGTGTTTCGGACCTATATACATTTCACTGTATACCAAACACTATCAAGTTTTTATTCATAGTTTGAAAATTTGTGCAGGCTGTGATGCCCACATGCTTTATGAACCTTCATCAGTGTGACAGATTGGAAACGACCTGCCCAGTGCGGTCCTGCTGTTCCCTCCCACTTTCAGGATAAATTGCTTCAAACCTTGAGAGTTTTGACATATTTGTAAGGTGGCGGAAGAAAACTGTTACCTAGCCTCCAATGGATCTAAGCATATTTTCCCTCCAGCAAAGGTTGTTCACTAACTTCAGTGGGATGATCGCCAAGAGACATACTGCACACACAGTGATTCTACAAAGCTATGTCAATGCAGAAACAAAGGCAATTCTCTTCTTCGTCTTTTAATTCATCAGTGAACTTTCAAGACATATGATTACGAGGTCTCTGGTCTATGCTTTATCTGCCAACATACCCCAAAATGTGTTCTGTGGGACACTCATTCCCCCAGAACACTTGCACGCTTCGCAAGGGGAAAAAAAAAAAAGCTTTCTTAATCAAATTGCTTTGGAAAATGCTGGGCTGAAAATCGATGAAGTGGTTTGTTTTACTGAAGGACATCTTATAGCTTTTAATAAACAACATATAAATGTATAAGTGTGATTTCTTCCCTAAATTCTTGAGACTACATCGAACCTGAAATCTGTCTGAATATTTCATTAGCATCTCAATGCCAACATGGACAAAACACAACTTTGAGCCTTACTTCCCTGACTTTTGATCCCTTCCTTGAATTCCTCTTGACTGGCAACACCATTTTTCAGGAACCCAGGCCAAAACCTTTAGTTTTATCTTTGACTTCTGAGCTGTAAAACTAAAGCAACCATCAACTCCTGCTAATTCATATATTCAAAAAAAAAAAAATCCCAAAATGAACTGGTACAAATCACCATCATTACCAGCCAGCATTATAGGAACTTGTAAATACCCCCCCCCCTTTCTGAGTCTTCATACCCATCTGTCTGTGCTGTACTTGGGACTCGGAGAGGATCCTTCAAAAGCGTAGTAGGTCAGCCCCTCCCCCTCCTTCTCTGATCAAAATCTTCCATTGGTTTCTTTTTCTGTTTGGAATAAAATTCAAAATCCTTACCATGGACCTCAATGACCCATATCATCTGGACCCTAGCCACTTAATTTCTCCTTAATTTCCCACCATTTTCCGCCTCAGTTATCCCTCCTTTCTCTTTCTGAAAGATGACAGGTTCCCTGCTCTGGCCCAGGGAGTTTGCATCTGCTCTGTTCTATGCCTGGAATGCTGTTTTCCCCCCTGCTTTTGTGTTTCCCTCCCTACATTATCCCATTGCTCACCTGGACACGCATTTTCCCTCCCATCCTGCCCAGGGTTGCATCTTTGGTTACCCTTCATGCCCTTCCCCTGACTTCTTCTTCCCTCTTGGGACTTATCACAACCCTATATTATGACTTCTTGTTCATCGGTACATTTTCTATTTGCTGTGTCTCCCCAATTGGAATATGGAGTTCCATAAGGGCAAGGATTTTAATTTTACTACCAGCCACAACCTCTGTGCCTATCAGTTTACCTGGGAGACAGTGGGCATTCAGTAAATAAGTGCTGAAAAATAAAATGATAAATATGATCACTTGGATGATTTAATATAGCATTTTCTCAAATAAAAGTTTTGTTTTGCTCCCCCCACCCACCCTCCATGAAACAGCCCTCTGCCACCAGAGGTCCTCCTTCTCAACTCCTGCCCTGTCCTCAACCTCCACTTTAGACAGAAGTACAGGATGAATGTTTTGTAGGGGATCCAACATATTTAACGAGAGTGACCACAGCTTTAGCCAGCTCCATCTGTCTGCGTCAACTCACACCACACATTTCTGTCTGTTATCACCCAGTGAATCACAAACTCTTGCTAAGGACAGTCATAGCAATCAGTTTTTGATGGCCTTAAGAAAGTGATGAAAATAAATCTGGAAGAAGATGGCTGATGTACCTTCTTGATTTCCTGAGAGATAGTTTAGATCACCAATCTCTACCTCAAAATAAAACAAACCAAAAAAAAAAAAAAAAAAAAGGCAACTAGAAGTAAGTCAGTCCATGCTGAGACTTCTGTTCTGTCTCAGCTTATCAACATGTTAAATAAACATTTAAAGGCATTAGAGGCTGGGCAGTGGGAGGAGTTGGAGAAGTAAGAGAGTAAGAGGAAAGGGAGAGACGCTGGAGGAGGAAGGAAGAAGAAGAGGAGAAGGAAAGAAGGAAGGAGGGAGAGAGGGAAAGGGGGAGGGGTGAGAGAGAGAGAAAGCAAACTGAAGAAGCCTGAGGGAGATGTGCAGGGACAACAAGCAGAAGTTCAGGGAGTTGAGAAAGGGGAAGGAAAGCCTGAATTCTATCTGGGAAAGGACAGGAGAAGACAGAAGACACAAGATAGAAGAACCGCTTACCCTGTGAGGCTCGGCTTCCTGTAAAGTCATCACTGTGGTGGTAACAGACTCTCAAGCATCTTTGAGAAAACCCATAAGGAGAATCTGCAGATTATCCCCATTTCATGAGGGGAAAATCCAGCCCTCTCTGGGGACAGGAAGCAGGGACAGTAGATGAAGTCACATCTCTCCATCTGCACAGCCTCTACTCTCAGGGCCCTATTTGCCATCATCCATGTTTCATTCACAACAATCTACCCCCTGAGTTTCCAGATGCCCAATCTTTATATAATAAATAGGAAAAACATTAAACAAAAAAGCAATCTTCCGGTGGGGAAAACAGAGCAGTGTCATGACTGATGTGGCAGAAGGAGAAGCCAGAGCAGTGGACCATTCCAGAACCACAGGAGGAAGTCTCCATAAGGAGGTGTACACGGAGGGGCCAAGGACACCAGCGACCAAGCAAGTGTGAGGTTGTCTGCACAGCGACTGCATTTCATTAAAATGATGCTAATAACTACAGTATTTTCACTGCAAACAAGGACGGCGAGTCCTTCCCCACGTGAATTCATGAGAAAGGCCCTTTCTTCATGGGCTCTACTGGAGCTAACTGTGCTCACCCTTGGGAAACCCTGGTCTTTCATGAGATGGTCCATATCCAAGGCTTGACGATAACGCTAGCTGCCTCTCCGGTGCGTGAACCAGACAAGATGCAAGAGGACATGAGCAATGTAAGCAGAGATAAAAATTCGAAGAAAGAGCCCAGAAAAAAGATTCTAGGAATCAAAGCCACTGCAACAGAAATGAAGAATGCCTCTGGTGGGCATGTTAGTGCACGGAAGTTGACCAGCTGGACATAACAGACATCCAAGGACCATGTAACAACAGCAGAATACATGTCCTTCTTGAGCTCACATGGAACGCACACCAAAATAGCCATGTTCTGGGCCATCATCACACTGTAACAAAATTGAAAAGATTAGAAATCATACAACGTCAGCTATCAAACTGCTATGGAGTTACACTAGAAATTAATATCAGAAAGATCACTGGAAAAAGAAAACCCTAATACCTAGAAATGAAACAGTACACTTCAAACCACCACGTGTGTTAAAGAAGAAATCCCAAAAGAACATTTGAAAATATTGTCAACTCAATGAAAACAAAGACATAATTTATCCAAATCTGTGGGACGCAGTGAGAGCAGTGCTTAGAGGGAAATTCATAGCACTGAATGTACATATTACAAAACAAGAAAAATACAATCCATCCTTTAAGTTTCTCTCTTAGGAAGCTAAAAAAGATGAGCAAATCAAATCCAAGATAAGCAACAGAAAAGAAATAAAGTGAGAGCAGAAATCAATGAAATTTAACGCAAAAAAATCAATAGAGAAAATCAATGAACCCAAGAGCTGGTTCATTGAAAGATCAACAAAACTAATGAGTCCTAACCAGGCTAATTAAAATGTGTGTGTGTGTGTGTGTGTGTGTGTGAGAGAGAGAGAGAGAGAGAGAGAGAGAGAGAGAGAATGTGGTCACAAATTACTAGGATCAGAATGACAGAGGGGACAGCACTGTGTAGCTCCTGGACATTAAAGGAATAAATGAATGGGTCTATGAACCACTCTATGCCCAGAAATCTGATAACCTAGAAGAAGTGAACCAACTCCTTGAAGGGCAAAAGCTGCTGAAACTCACACAAGAAGGGACAGACAATCTGCCCAGGCACGCATTTAATAAAGATAGCAGGGTCAGATGCTTCACTGGTGAATTCAACCAAACATTCAAGGAAGAAATTATACCAAATCCCTCCTGAATCAAGGTTTAATGCTACTTGATCTAGGGGTTTTAAATTATCTCTGTGATGGTTGTCTCGTTAATAAAATGGGCATAATAATGCCTCACAACACAGGCAGCCAGAAGGAGATCCTGGGCAGGGTGCTTCACAGAGCATCTGGTTCCTGGAAAGCCGTCCAGAACATCAGCCCATGTGCCTTTCTATTTTCAGGACACGATCCTGGGGTGCCCGGTGAATGCTAAGAAGTAATACGTGTTAATCACACATAAGCACAAGCAGGAAGGAACCTCCCATCAGAAGAACTAAGTTCAGTTCGGAGGGTTACCAAGCACTGGCTCCCTGCCTTGGACACCATGACCTCACCGGACCACAGCCTCCTTCCCTACCTGGAACCCACAATGACAGCTTCTTCACAGGGCTACGACGGCAGCAAAGGGGGCGAGCAGGTGCAAGTTCTTTGTGAGCCTGTAGAAGGGGACTCCACAAATGTCATGAAGAATGAGTCCTTGTCACCTCCCACATTCTTGGCCGTCTCTCCATCCCAGGAACTCTTCCAAAGACCAGTGCCTTTGTCCTGTGTCCTGTCAGTGCGCCGTCCACGCAGGTGGGAAAGCAAACAGGAGGGGCCTCCAGGACCCAGTGAAGTGGTCCCTACAGGCTGTGGGGCAGGGGGAGGGTCTCCTGCTGGGGGAGGGCAGGGACAGGAGCATCTGCCCTGAGCCTCCCAGCCTGGGAAAGGGCTTCTGTAGGCTTCCATGTGCTCCCTGGGGACTGTCCTTCCTAGAGACACTGTTCTGGGACTGCCGGTGACATGTGCCCCACAAAGGAGACTCCTCATGCTTCAGGTCTGAAGGCAGCCACTGTGGACTGGATTTGGGCCAGAAGCTTTTATGGGAGTCTGATTTGGAAAAGCCACCCCTCTCCCTGCTTCTTCATTCTCAGGTGATCAAGGCAGTGTTTGCTTATCTACTGGTGTTTACATTTCAAAGACAAGGCAAGATGCACATCTTCAAAGGAATGAGAAAGAGGGCATGTTTTCTCCGAGGGTTTTGTGGTACATTTGTCTGTTATCAGAAGTTCAGAATAATTAAGATTTAAAGCATGGCCTTGTATCAGGGGGCAAGGGCATGGGGCTTCCTCCCCTTCTCTCTCCATCACCACTGTACCTTCCTCCTCCCTCTATTTCTAAGGGATTCCAGCCCTTAGTACCCCCATCAGACTGTCCCAGTGTGGCCAGCAGCCTATACCCTCCTGGCTTTGCCCAAGGGCAGCCAAGGTCCCTACCTGCTTGTCCTATTCTCCTGCCTGGTCTGTCCCAGAGCCAGCATGGCTCTTCCTGCAAGTGGCCACCATTTTCCAGGCCCAGACTCTGCTAGGGCGCTGGGGGCCTAGGTGTCTTCCATGCAAGCAGCATCTACACTGTCTCCACCTACACACCAGCTCTGCAGCCTGGTAGGCCCAGGGCCTCCGTGGCGTGTCTCCCGTACAGACGCACTAGCCACCACTCCATGCACTGAGCTAGCAACCAAGCCAAGGGTCTTCAGGATGGTCTGGTCCCAGGGCCCATGCTGATGGCCCCATTGCTGTCCCCAGCATCCTTGGTAGCTTCCTGGGAAATGCCAGCCAGCTGGTGCTGTGCAGGCAGGACTGGGAGCGAGAAAGGAAGGGGCAGGCGCTCCGGGACCGGCAGCAGGTTGGAGGAGCAGGGGGACTTACTTAGTCTTGTGTTGGCCGCAGGACCAGGAGTCTCCCACATGCCCGCGGGATCAGAGAGCATGTTCCAAGGACCCTCCCCTTGCTTGCTGGGGGTCGGATTGAGGGTCAGCCTGAGGTCACTGCCTCCACATGACCTTTCCCAACAACAGGGATGGGGAAGAGCAGTGGGGGTATGGAGGCCAAGGGTTCCTGAGCCCTCGGATTCACGGATCCCCAGATGGCTTGTCCCTGATGAAACGGACGCCCATGTCCGTTTGCTGTCTCCTATCTCTCTCTCGATTAAGTGAGCCATAGATCACCTGCCCCAAGCCCACCGCAAGCAGAGATGAGGAGGTAGTCCTGCTGGGCACCTCCATGTCTCCCTGAAGCAGGAACGGAGGACACAGGGAGGTGAAACCTGGGGACTGGGTGTACGAGCAGGTGTAAGAAAGCGGCAGAGCAGGAAGACAAGCTGGCAGAGCAGGAAGACTCACTTTACAAGGCCGGTATGTCTAAGTGATCTGTCTGGATGGCTCCCAGTCTGAAACCTGTCCTTCCTGCGACTTGGACCTGTTCATCTGAGCTAATCAAATGCAGAATCTCAGCTGTTCTTTGAAACTCTTTTTCCCCTGGGAAGTGACTCTTTCCATGGCCCCGGGGTCATCTCTCACTCCACTGAAAAAGGTTCAGGAGGATTGCAGAAAGTGCAGAACAGCCCCCAGCTGGCAGACACCGAAGGTACACATCCTCTCCCTCCTGCTGCAGGCCCTTGCTGTCGGCCCCCACTAGCCCTCATCCCGGAGCGCTGGCTACCTAGGCATTGCTCTCTGCATGAGAAGCTGAGAAAACAGACACATCACTCTGTTCGTCCACGCAAACTCTGTCCCATGAGGACATGCAAAATGCACCTGTTCCTTCTTCCTTTTTTTCCATGCGGTAGCCCTAAGATGCTTGAAGACAGAAACTGTGTTTCCTACATAAGAGCCTGGTTTGTTATAAGAGGCTTACTCTTTAAGGTTATATACACACCCACAGGTGATTAAAAGGAGACGTACATAACCACATGTCTTTTCTCTGTGCCCTTAGTAGAGAAGGTGCACATTTTGGTAGAGGAAAAATGGCAGGAAGAAAGAGATGTGTTCTGTCCTACCTGCAAGCTGTCCTTCAGGGACAAACCAGGCACAGGGGAAAGCACCTGCTGAATCAAGAAAGAAAGATTTGTATGACTGGAAGTCAAATGGACTATGCTGCTCAACAGATCTCTAGTCAAATGACAGTGTTCATATTAATCGAATGGATGACCCAAACCAAGACACAATATCTTGATATTTATGATAAAGTCATACCTACCTCTGGTGGGGGGAGATAGGAATTGGGTGGCATCAGTTACATTTAAAGAGTCTGGGGCATCTGGGGGGCTCATTTGGTTGAACATTTGACTCTCGGTTTTGGGCTCAGGTCATGATCTCAGGGTCCTGGGATCGAGCCGGTGTCAGGTTCCCTGCTCAGTGGGGAGTCTGCTGGAGACTCTCTCCCACTCCCCCTACCCCTCCCCATCTGCCCTCTCTCTCTATCCCTCTCTCTGTCATATAAATCAATAAATCTTTAAAACAATGAAAATTTAAAAATAAATAAATTTAAAGATTCTGCCATCCATCATACCTACTGTTTCCAAGTCAACATCTTGTCTCTTGGGTGCTTAGATCCCAAAGGCAAGTTTTACCACTTTTTAGAGTTTGCTCAAGTGGCACTTATACCCACAAAGTGTGTAAGAACTGATTTTACACGAATTCTCTTCATTTCTCCTTCTTCAAGGACCCGAGGACTCAGATCTGTGAACAGACTTAGACTGTACCATGAATTAAAATGGCATTGGTGGGCTAGCCCAGAGCAGGCTCATTTTTGTTACATTATTTCTACTATAATGTCTACTAGGAACTTCAAATAACATGTTGCTGGAAGACAGTTTAGCCCTACAGTGAGCACCTCCTCTCCCTGGGCCACCCAGGACCAGCCCAAGGGACACCAGTTCAAACAGGTGAGGGTGTGACTGAGACCCGAGGTGTGCGGGGTTGCCTCTGTATGAGGCATACATCACCCGCAGCCCCAAAGCAGCGTCACTAGGAAGGACAGTCCCCAGGGAGCACATGGAAGCCTACAGAAGCCCTTTCCCAGGCTGGGAGTCTCGGAGCAGATGCTCCTGTCCCTGCCCTCCCCCAGCAGGAGACCCTCCCCCTGCCCCACAGCCTGTAGGGACCACTTCACTGGGTCCTGGAGGCCCCTCCTGTTTGCTTTCCCACCTGCGTGGACGGCGCACTGACAGGACACAGGACAAAGGCACTGGTCTTTGGAAGAGTTCCTGGGATGGAGAGACGGCCAAGAATGTGGGAGGTGACAAGGACTCATTCTTCATGACATTTGTGGAGTCTCCTTCTACAGGCTCACAAAGAACTTGCACCTGCTCGCCCCCTTTGCTGCCGTCGTAGCCCTGTGAAGAAGCTGTCATTGTGGGTTCCAGGTAGGGAAGGAGGCTGTGGTCCGGTGAGGTCATGGTGTCCAAGGCAGGGAGCCAGTGCTTGGTAACCCTCCGAACTGAACTTAGTTCTTCTGATGGGAGGTTCCTTCCTGCTTGTGCTTATGTGTGATTAACGCGAATTACTTCTTAGCATTCACCGGGCACTCCAGGACTGTGTCCTGAAAATAGAAAGGCACATGGGCTGATGTTCTGGACGGCTTTCCAGGAACCAGATGCTCTGCAAAGCACCCTGCCCAGGATCTCCTTCTGGCTGCCTGTGTCATGAGGCATTATTATGCCCATTTTATTAACGAGACAACCATGACAGAGAATTTAAAACCCCTGGATAAAGTAGTGTTAAACCTTGGTTCAGGAGGGATTTCAATCTGCTTTGGTCTGGTTTTAAAACCCCTGCTTTCCCCATCTTGACGCATCCAGCTCCTGCCCACAAGGTCCGTTCGTGGGCGGAGGGGAGTTGCATAAATGCGCAGTGACAGACGGGTGTGGGGTCCCAAGGCAGCCATGTGTACTATGCCTTGGAGGCAGCCCCATGCCTGTCGGCATGTTGACTGGACATCTGGGTACATATTAAAAGTTAAAATGACAACAAAACAGCACCAGATTGAACCCAAACTTTTTGCCTCTGAAGCTCATGAGTCTTTAAGGAAATGAGCCAAGCGTTCTCAGTCCTGCGGTTTTCTACCCACAGACGACCCATGTGGTTCTCAACGGGGCATCTGCTGCTCAAAGCTGTTTTCCTTCTAAGCAGCTGGGCGCAGGGGATTGTTATAGGGTCTCCCGGCTGACAGGGGGGTCTCTGGAGCAGGTGTCATTGAGTGAGGTGGTCACTCGACATCACGACACATGGCTCTGTGTGGCTCTGTCATACTCATCCTGCCCTCTCTCCTCTCTCTGAAGAGAAGGCGTTGCTCTATCTCTGATTTGTTAAATAATCCAGAGAGCCTTTCCCCACTCCCCTCCTGGCTCTCCTTAAAGCAGATGACGGGCAGCTCTTGCCAAGGCGTTGGCAGTAGCCAAGAATCTTAGGAGGAGGTACTGGGGACAAACCAGTGCTTTGGGCATTTCCGGGGCTTTCTCTTGTCCTAGTTGCAGCATGAGTCCTTGGTGTTGTGTGGCCACACACGCACACTAGGCTCTGGCAATATTTACTGTCGCATAATGTCTAGACAGAGACTGATAATGTCAATCTTCCCCTCCCTGGACTCCTGTGTTCTGTTTTGAAGGTGCTTTTTCTATTTTTAAGCATATAAATTGAATGCTATGTTAATCAGGGCTCACTGGCAGAGAACGGAAGTTCGTCTAGCTAGTTTCAGGGGACTGATTAGAGAGTATTAAGGAGGTAATAGGATCGTCGGGGAGAAGCAGAGGACCAGCCTGGCTCCCAGGAAGGAGCCCCAGAACTCACTTCAGGTGACACCGGGCCTCTCAGGATGGAAGGCTTGGAAAGAAGAAGCCTGCCTATTGGATCATGGGATCCAGAACCAGGCCGTGATGAACATCAGCCAGGTAGATGCTTCCCACCTGAGCTCTGTCCTGAGCCCAAGCAGAGGCGTGTCACTGAGATGCCCCAAATCACACCTGGAATCTAGAAACAAGCAAAGATGTGGAAATGACAAACACTCGGGTTTCTGACCGTGGTAGGACAGGGCTGTGCCCAAGAGGGAGCGCGTATCTCCTGACCCGGCCACAAGACCCATGATAGGCAGCTTCTGTATTTGCCTCAAACGCTCTCTGATTAAAAGAATGGGGGAAAAAAAAAACTTGAGAATCTATTATTAACTTTTCTCTCTTTCTCCTCTTTTAAATTTTCATTATTCAGCACAGAAAACGTGTAATAACGCATGCATAATAAAGAAATGAGAAACTCATCTCTCTGTCAAGGGACATACGTATGTTAACTCGGGAAAAGGACAACAGCGTTTTATGGGGCACGTGTGCAGTAAGACAGTGGGGTTCTGGGGGAGAGAACCCAGAGGCTGCTCCTCTGCTGTGGACCCCCATGTGGTTTTGCACACACAAGATGCCAGGCCAGACGCCAGTTGAGAAGAAAGTGGGGGGGGCTGATGTTGGAAACAGGTGGTCTCCGGCGTTTGGAGCTCTCGCGTTGGGTTCCTCAGGTTCCTTGTGGAGTGGTTGCTAATTAACTCGAGAAAGGGCTGACTCAATCCTAGACTTCTCCAGTATCTCCTAGAGTGATTAGTTTTTGAGAAATGTTCCAGCAGCATCTAGCATTCAGTGGCTTCTCTCTCCCGTAGATAAGACAGTGGCTCTTCATGGGCACCGTCACCCTCCACTATGCCTGAGCCACTAAGTGGCTCCCACACAAGGAAGGTCTGGATTTCTCTGGATACCTCCAAGGTATCCTAATTCAGGGAGATCAAGAAAACTCAAGGGTATGGAAAAACGTAAAGAAAAAAACAACCACTACGTTGTTCTTGGGACTAATTTAGAGAAGACTACGGCCAGCAAAGGAGGGAATTGTGAACGTGATGTTGAAGTCCCACCATCAGCTCAACTGGCAGCTGTGAGGTCGTCAGAAGAAATGTGCTCCTGAGCAGGAGGGTTATTTCTTCTCCTACAATCTTCCTGTTAGCGGAGAAACCTGTACCCCTGCTCAGGATTCCATGGGGCATGTTTCAGCATAAGGCCCTCCTCTGATCCCCTACTCACTCTCCTAGAATCACTGACAACAGGCAACTTTGGTGCCAGTCGTTGGTGACGCCAACGACTAGGGCAAAGAAAAATGTACCCCATACGCCACAACTTAAGGTTTGAGAGAAGGCTGCACCCAGTCGTTAAGCAGGTGTCCTGGCCTCGTTCAACAGACAAGTAGTTCTAGGTTTAGGGCAATAGGACTATTTCAAGACAGTCCTGCTGGCAGTCTGAAAGGTTCTAATGCACTCCGACCCCTCACCAGGACTGGCTCAGGATTGGGTGCTGGCCAGCCATATACTGAGCAGGGCTGCAGAGGGCAGGAGGGACAGACAAACAGACATGGTGCTGTCCTGGGTCACCTGTCATCCTCACCCCTACACTGGGTGAGGCAGCCTCAGAACCTGTATGAATTTACCCTGTGGCTTTGAGCAAGTCACTGAACCTTCTTGGGTTTCATCGTCCCCAGCACAAACAGCAGAACAAGCCGTGTGTATGTGGACAGCTCCCTAGACTTGAAAGTGCTTAGGAAGAGCTGACATTCTTTACATCAGAAATGAAGAAGGATTAATATGATTTAAACAAGACGGTGTTTGGGCTCATGGAACCGAACAGCCTAAGGCACAGCTCTCCGGCTGCAGAAGTGATCTCCCTTGAGTGATCATCTCGGTCTAGCTCTTGGCTCTGCTTCCTCTGGTTGGTTTCATTCTCAGGATCTGCCTTACGACTTCTAGAAGTTTAGATAAAGTAGGATTGTACAAATTGGATTCTACATTTTGCCGTGGTCATTGTACCCCACCTTGTAGGTTAGATTAAACTAAGGCTCGCTCCTGAGTAATGCGGTGTTCCACCCTCTGGGGTCGGGGTCAATCCATGATACTACTTGAAGAAGGAGAATAGCGATTTCGAAGCAGCATGCCCAGAAGAGATACAGTGTGAATCACACAGGTAACTTAAAATGTTGTAGTAGTCTCATGAAAAAGGTAGAAAGAAGAAAGCAAAATTAATTTCAGTAATATATATGACTTAATAGGTCACAATTTTCACCATTTTCAATATGTAATCAAATAAAAACTATAAATGAGATATTCTACATTTTTTTTGTACCATGTTTTTGAAACCCGCATACAGAGCACTTCAGAGCAAGCCGCATTTCAGGCACTGGACGGTGGTGTTGCTGCTGTATTGAAGAGTGTGGTCTGAGAACAAGAAGATAATGATGGGCCCAGCTTTTCAGAGACGTTTAACACTGGATGCCCCCAACCCTATAAATTCAGAGTCGCATAGAATGTTTGACAAGTTGAATGACTTGCTTAAACATAGAGGGACCGTGAATATATGCTTGATGTCTTTAATGCCAAAATAATTTGAAGTCAGCTGAGAACTACCTGAGGCATTCCATAAAAATAGGGTGCCCTTGACTCAACACCCACCTGCCTTTTATTTTTATTGAGTTAACAGAGGCTTCTGGTGTCAAACCCAAAGGCAAGCTCACGGCCCCCACCCTACTTGGATCTGCCAAACGTGCCCAAGGAGAGCTCTCCTCAGTTTTTTCTAGGATTCAGTCTCCTGTCCCCGTGGCTGTCGGCCCAGGCCTGAGCTTGTGCTCCAATTCGAAGTGAACTCCTTATCTCAGATTTCCCTTCCCTGACCCCAGTCACAGCCTTGAGATTATTCTCTCGTCCCCGGTGTAAAAATATCCATCTGGATGGTCTGTCTAACAAATACATCTCTCTAGACCTCTTTCCACATGTCCTCTCTTGCTTAGCCTCTGGAATCTCACCCCTGGATTAAAGCTTTATGATAAGTGCCCTGCCTCTACCTGTCAGCCTCTATCCATACCCACCCCATCCCTGCCTCCAATTCTTCCTGTCTTGAAAGGGAAGTCTCAGAATCCCATCCGAACAACCACTCAGAGAGGTAACAGGGTATGTGTGCAGGATCTACCTTGCTTCTTTCTCTGGATGTCACCTGATCTCTGATGTCGTCACATCTAGACATTGTGCCTGCCATTCTGGTCATCGCTGGGGACCTACACCAACATCACCCTTCACCTACCTGGCTGTGAAAGGAAGTAATTTCTGTGCCATACATCCCAACATCCCAACCATGCAATTACCAGCCACATTTTTGGAGACGACATTCTGGATTTTGGACGGCTCTGTGTCATAGGGGAAGGGGTGAGTGTGGGAGAAAGTCCACTTATGAACGCTCGCTGTACTTCAAGCATTGTGCTGAATGCTTCATATTTACTGTCTCATTCAGTTTTCCCAAATCCCCTGACATTGGAATTATGATCCATATTTTAAACAGAAAGGAAACTGGGGCCCTAAAAGTCTAATAAATTTGTCACAACTCAAGCTAGTAAGTGACAATGGTAAGTCAAAGTCCAGATTAGTATAAAAACAGCAACTGCCCACGTGGTTACCCCATCCTTCTAAAACAACCAGTTAAAAAGGAAGAAAGAAAGAAAGAAAGAAAGGGAGAAAGTGAGCTGAGTTAGGACTGAGGATCCAAGGCAATTTGTGTTGGGCCAATTCCATTTTTCCTTATTCTTGTTCACATATTGGGAGGGGAAAAGGGATAGATGTGGATAAAGAATTCTTCTCCTTTTAAAAATTTTAATTGGCAAACTTTGATTCTTATCTAAACAATTCATTTGGGGGTTTATATTACAAATTATCTTTCTGTATCTATTTATCTTTCCTTGCCACAGTGTTACAGTATTTGATGGCCCCAAGCTGTTTCTCTCCTTGAATTCCATATTTCATACACAATGTGGACTTCCTTTCATGTATCAAAACAGCAGAGAGCATCTGAACAAGATCCTTCAGGAATCGAGAACCATACTTGTCTTTTTCCACTTTGAAATCCATTATTTGGTCTTTTTTCCCACACAACATAAAATTTCAAGTACTTTTAATAAATAGAAGGCCCAGTTCTTTTGAAGAGCATTGGCGACTGCCTTCTGACTGCCCCCATCCGGCTACAGCATTCAACAAAACCAAATAATCTTGATGGAGAAAGTGTTTGTCTCTAATTTCCATCATCAGTGTGATTTGCAATTAATTATAAGACATGTTGAAGTTATCTGTGAAAAATCCAAGTGCACAATAGATGATAAATAAGTTCTTCACTACTCCCTTACTATTAACACTTATGAGGCAGCATATAAGTTCTCATTTTGCCAGAAAATAATCTCCATGTTTTGGCCACCCTAATGTCTGTATTGATTACAGTATCTTGCAGATATCTGCTGTCTTCCAAGTGCATTGATATTCAGCATCTTGTTCTGACCTCACAGCCCCAAGAGACAGGTAGTACATGATTAACATCTCACTTTAGACAATATGGTAAAGGCTGAAAGAGACCAAGAGATCTGCCAAAAACAAATCTGTAGGGGCGCCTGGGTGTCTCAGTGGGTTAAGCGTCTGCCTTCAGCTCAGGTCATGATCCCAGGGTCCTGGGATCGAGCCCCGCATCAGGCTCTCTGCTCAGTGGGGAGCCTGCTTCCCCCCTCTCTCTCTGCCTGCCTCTCTGCCTACTTGTGATCTCTCTCTCTGTCAGAGAAATAAATACAATCATTAAAAAATAATACCTATGATGGAAATTATAAATACATAAATATAGCAACAAAAGGATAAAGTTTTATTATAAATATGGTAACAAAGGATAAGACTTGGAGGACATGCAGATATAACTGGAAGGAACCGCAGGCTCTCTCCAAGCCTACTGCTGACTCGTTGGGGTCTCCATCCACTTGTCTAAGTCCATTCTGATGGCTGCAACAAAACACCATGCACTGGGGGGCTTATGAACAACAGAAACCTATTTCTCCTGATTCTGAGAATCTGATTCTGATTCTCCTGAAGTCTGAGATTGGGGGCAGCATACATGGATGGGGAACCTCTTCCAGATTGCAGACCTCTGGCATATGGATGTTCTTCCCCTGTGCTGACTGGGTGAGGGAGGTCCCAGGACACTAATCCCATCTGTGCAGGCTCCAGCCTCATGATTTTATCACCCCATAAAAGCCCCAACTCAAAATACCATCACTACAAGCTTTAGTCTTCTGACACATGTATTTGATGGGGGTGGATACAAACACTGAGACCACAGCACCTTTCCTCCCAGGGAGAGGATGTGGCTTCTAGAGGTGATGTGACAAAAAGCAACAGGAACAAGTGCCAGACACAGCTGCCAAAGAAGATGCAGAGAAGGCTCAGGGGCATCTATTAGGCTCCATGCTGCAGTCTTTCTTCCAGCAAAGAGAATAACATGAGTTAGGAGAAATTCCTTTTGGGTGTTTTTTCAATGATATCAAACCAGAACATTCTTGCACATGAGAACTGTTGAAAAAATTAGAGATGGTCTATTTCACCATTAAAAATTCTCTTTCTTCAGAGATAGAGGGCACAGATTGCATGGAGCACTGGGTGTGGTGCAAAATAATGAATACTGTTATGCTGAAAATAAATAAAAAATAAATTTAAAAAAAATTCTCTTTCTTGGGGGGCCTGGGTGGCTCAGTCATTTAAGTGTCTCCCTTTGGCTCAGGTCATGATCTCAGGGTCCTGGGATCAAGCCCCACATGGGGCTCCCGCTCAGCTGGAAGCCTGCTTCTCCCTCTGCCCCTCCCCCAGCTCATGCTCTCTTGGTCTCTCTCTCTCTCTCTCTCTCAAACAAATAAATAAAAATCTTTAAAAATTGTATCTTTCTTCAGACACCTGGGTGGCTCCATCAGGTGAGCACCTGACTCCTGATCTCGGCTCGTGTCTTGATCTCAGGGTCATGAGTTCAGGCCCCATGTTGGACTCCATGCTGGGTGTGGAGCCTACTTAAAAAAATAAAATAAAATAAAAATAGAAATTATTTTTCTTTTTCTAAAACTTTTACAATTTCTTTAGGAGTTTCCTAAGTCATAGCATATCTAGAAATGTCTCCACTTTTCTCCTCTCTGGATATGTTCCATGTATAGTCTTTTCCTGAAAGCAGATTCTGTAAATTTTCCTAATCCACATCACCACATTCCTCTCAATCCTCCTCCAGTAGGAAGAATTTCATCCCTGTCCAAGCCCTTTCCAGTCAGGCCTGTTTTATTCTGTTCTTCATGCCCTTTCTCTAGATCTTCTAGATCTGCCTGGTTCCTGATTTTTTTTTTTTTTTAAGTCCCCAGTTCCTAGGACATATTTATCTATAAAACCGGTGACCATTTGGCTTATCTGAATTCTGAAAATTTATCTCCATCTGCATGATAACATTTCTTGCAGGGTTGTTGGAGGAGAAAGCATGGTAACATTTAACATGTGCGCAGGCCACATCTCTTTCAGAAGACTACTAGCTCTCATCAAAAAACATTTCCTTTTTTTTCTGGACATAAAGCTGTATTTAATTTGGGTTCAGTAACGCTATGAGTCTGAATTCTAGCTGTTGGATGGCTGGCCAAAGCCAGGATGTTACTTCTAGCCTTTCTCACACAGAATAACTGTCCACACCCTCCATGCTCTTGTCCTCATGGTTGCCTGTTATCGATACATAGGGCAATGTTAGAAGTCAGGCACTGAAGGTGGGAAAGAGGCCATTATCCCACGTGCTGAATGCCAAGTACAGGAGGACCTGCCTTGCCAGTATAAACCCTTGTCCACAACTGTTACATGAGGAACAATATTATGTTAAACCATTGAAACATTGGATTCCATTTCTTTGGCTCGACTTCTTTGCCGTAACTAATGCAAGTTTTTTTTCCCAAGTAAAAAAATAATATGATACCGAAATTGAATTTGCAGAAAGAAATTTAAAGGATCTGGAATAAAGACAAATATGAATATATATGCATTTCTTTTTAAAAAGAGATGCTAAAAGAGAATGTTCTAAAGCAAAAAATAGTAGCAATGTACTGTGGCTTTAGAACATATGCAAATTAAAAAATTGCAGGCCCCAAATAAAACAAACCAGTAAATTGAATTGATATTGTTGCAAGGCTATGAGCTCATAACACTTTACATGAAGTGGCATCTCACTGTTCAGAGGTAGGCTGTGATGAATTAAAGATATGTGTTGAAATCCTAAGGTAACCATTAAAAACTTAAAAAGAGATACAGAACATGCCAATGGTAGAAATAAAATGAGATCAGAAATGTGTCTAGTTAATCCAATAGCAGGCAGAAAAGACAAAAAGAGAACCAAGAACACATAGAACAAATGGAAAACAACTAACAAGATGATATATTTAAGCCCGAAGATATAACTAATTATATTAACTATAAATACTCCAAACACAACAGTTTAAAGGCTGATGTCGTTGGGACACCTGGGGTTCCTGTGATAGAGCCCAGGTCAGGCTCCCTGCTCAGCAGGGAGTCTGCTTCTCCCTCTCCTTCTGATCCCCCTCCCCGCATGTTCTCTCTCTTTCTATCTCAAATATATATATAATATATAAATATATATTTTATATATATCAAATATATATACAAAATATATATATGTATTTTGATGTATATATATAATTTTTTTAAAGACAGGGCAGATATTTTTATATTTTTATAAGGAGAACATAAAGAAAGGCCAAACCATAGGATACCTTTCTTTTTTTTTTTTTTTTTTTTGAAAAACCACACACATATACACAACAACAAACAATAAACATAAATATACATAGATCACCAGGAAAGCATGAGAGACGATGTGCATTGCAAACGCTCATTAAAGCAAGCTGTTGCAGCAGCATTAATGTTATCCATAGAAGACTTGAGAACAAGGAATGTAACAGAAAATAAAGAGGGGCCCTATAAAATAATAGAGGAGTTATTTTTCCAAGAAGTCATAACAAACTTAATTTTATATCCATCTAGCAATACAGCTTCAAAATACATGAAGCAAAACCAATAGCCTTGAAAAAAAACAGACAAATTCACAATTATCGTTCACGATTTCAATACTCTTCTCTTGATGATCAGGAGAACAAAACAGAGACATTCAATAAGGCTAGAAAGGACGTAACACATCGCCAACCCACTTGATCGGTTTAAGATTCATAGCACATCCAGCAACAAACAGATATTTTTCCTAGTGCAGTGGAATTATTCAGCCAGATAGGCCATATTCTGGGGGGACACGAGGGTGGGATTGTGAGGGATAAATTGTATATTCTCTGGCCACATGGATTTAAACAGGAAACTGACAGAGAGGTACCGGGGAGTAAAACCCTCAAATATTTTGGAAATTGAACAACACACTTATAAATAATTTAAAAACACTTTAAATTGAATGGAAATGAAAATATGACATGGTCTAACATGTGGATACAGCTAAGCAGGGCTTCAAGAGACATTTATAGCATTAAATGTTTCTATTAGGAAAGAACAAAGCCCTCACATCAGTGATCTAAGCTTGCACATTAAGGAAGCAAAAAAAAAAAAAAAAAGAAAGAAACCACATCAAGCAAAAGAAAGGAAAAATTAAAGAGCAGAAATCAATGAGATTGTAAAGAGAAGAAAATAGAAAATCAATGGGAAACAATGGTTCTTTGAGAAGATCAATAAAAATGATAAACCGTTGCAGCCTGAATACGGAGGAAGGAGAGAAGACACAAGTTGCCAAGATCAGGAATGAAAGGGAACCCAGCTCTACAGATTCTTTAGACACTGAAGGGGTAATAAAAAATATGAGCAAAGTTATATCGTATGTTCACAAATCTGCGTGAAATAGACAAGTTCCTGGGGCACCTGGGTGGCTCAGTTGGTTAAGCATCTGTCTTCAACCCAGGTCAGGATCCCAGGGTCCTGAGATGGAGACCCCTGTCTTTGGGCTTTGCTGCTTCTCCCTCTCCCTCTGCCCCTCCCCCCGTTCATGAGCTCCCTCTCTCATTCACTCTCTCTCTCATAAATAAATAAAATCTTTAAAAAAAAAAAAAAGAAATAGACAAATTCCTTAGAAGACATAAACTACAAATAGTCACCAAAAAGAAACATGTGGGGGCACCTGGGTGGCTCAGTTGGTTAAAGCCTCTGCCTTCAGCTCAGGTCATGATCTCAGAGTCCTGGGATCCAGCCCTGCATCAGGTTCTCTGCTCGGCAGGGAGCCTGCTTCCCCCTCTCTCTTCCTGCCTCTCTGCCTACTTACGATCTCTGTCTGTCAAATAAATAAATAAAATCCTTAAAAAAAAAAAAAAGAAAGAAACACCTTACTGAATAGCTCAATTATAAAATAATTGAATTTATAGTTAAAGGTGACTGTCCAAAATAAGGAAATAATCAAAATCAATAATCTGAATATATGTTTGCAGAATTTAGGAAAAAAAATAGCAGATTAAACCCAAAGGGAATGAGCAAAAGGAAATGATCAACATAAGAATACAATTTAATGAAACAGAAAACAAACTTCCTCAGATAAAAATCAACAAACCCACTTGGTTCTGTGAAAAAAACAACAAGATTGCAAACCCCCTAGTAAGAATGACTTAAGAGACAGGGTGAGGGGCTCCTGGGTGGCTCAGTGGGTTAAAGCCTCTGCCCTCAGCTCGGGTTGTGGTCTCAGGGTCCTAGGATCAAGTCCCTCATAGGACTCTGCTCAGCAGGGATCTGCTTCCCCTTCTCTCTGCCTGCCTCTCTGCCTACTTGTGATCTCGATCTGTCAAAGTAAAAAAAAAAAAAAAAAAGAGAGAGAGAAAGAGACAGGGTGATTACAAGGAAATGACAAGAATGATCAAACAAGACAGCATTCTAAGTCCTATAGATATTAAAACTATATACCAAATAATTAACATCTGCATTTGAAAATAGAGATAAAATGGAAAAATTCTTATAAAAGTACATCTCAAAAACAGAAACAAAGTGAGACAGACTCTGAATGATCATACATATTAAAAACAACAAATATGTACATGAAAATATCTTCGGAACAGATGTCCAGACCAATAAGCCCCCTTCCAAGCATTTGAAAGAAGAAATGACACTATTATCATGATTCTTTTTTTCCTCCTCAGAAAATGGGAAAATAAAGAAAATTCTCTGGCTTGTTTGATGAAGGCACAACGACTTCGATATGGAAACTTGAGAAGGAAGTTACAAAATGGGAAAAGTACTGACCAATCTTTCTCAGAGGCACAAATGCAAAAATCTTAAAATATTAATATATAATGGACAGCTAATAGATATAAAATAAAATGCACACAAAATACTTCTCACTCAAGCTATCTTAAACACGTGAAGATGGTTTCATAATTGTATTACAATTTTAAAATATTAAAAGAATAAAGGAGAAGCCATCATGTGATCATCACAGGAGATGGGAGTTTGTCATTTTTTTAAAAAGATTTTATTTATTTATTTGACAGACAGAGATCACAAGTAGGCAGAGAGGCAGGCAGAGAGAGTGGGGGAAGCAGGCTCCCTGCTGAGCAGAGAGCCCGATGCGGGGCTCGATCCCAGGACCCTGAGATCATGACCTGAGCCGAAGGCAGAGGCTTAACCCACTGAGCCACCCAGTCCCCCCAATCCACAAATGTATGATTTCTTAATTCATGAAAAAGAGAACATTCTCTGGACCTTGGGGAAAGGATGGATTTTTCATTAAATTGCACTGTCGATGGATACCCAAATGGGGGAAAAAAATTGAATTTTGACTTCCACCTCATGACTGGCATAAATCAATTTAAGACAAATTAAAAAGTTCTCTGTGAAAGTGAAAGCAGTCGTGCGGCTGGAAGAAAACAGTGCAGTATCTTCATGATGCTGGAACAAGAAAAAGAATTCTCACATAGGACATAAAAAGCTAAAGCCGTAAAGCAGAAGCCTCGCAAAGCATCCTTCATCAGAAGACATAGCTAAGAGAATGAAAAGACAAACCTCGGGATAGATATGAAATACCCTACCAAGAGTAGACACAGCAGATAGCATGCTCCATGAAATCAATGAGCAAAATGTGTTAACACAAATAGTAAAGGCAGAAAATACTAGTGAGAATACCCAAGCACTCGGATCATCGCCAGTAATCTGTACGTGCGTGAAAGGATGCGCAACGCTATCAGCCGTCAGAGAAATTAAAACTCAAACCGTAATGAGATTCCATTACCCAGTCACCTAATGTCTAAAAGTGTGAAATAATGACAATATCAAGCATTGGTGATTTGATGGAGTGATTGGACTCCGTATGTATACACACACACACACACCATGTATAGTGTACATATGTATATATGTAAATATGAATATAGATACACACATATATACTATGTATATGTGTATGTGTGTATATATATACATATCTATACATTATTAGAAAGAGTGAAAATCACACAACCACTGTGGAAACCTGTCAGCAGTATTTGCAGAACATACAAGATGCCTACCTTTCCCCAGACACTGCACCCCTCGCATGTACCTACAGAAATCTGCACATATGAGCACCGAGACACACAGGCAAGTGTATCGCCTTAACATTCAAAATATGATATTATTCATATTCAATAATATTTTTAATGATGAGAAATGGAAAAATCTCAAGGTTAATCTAAAAGTAAATGGCTAACTAAGATTGCCATATAATATGGGGGGGGTAGAGTGACAATGACTGTGTTCCAAAAAATACCATAAAAAGGGAATTCACATACATAATGCTGAGTGAAGGAAGCCAGACCCAAGGGAGTAATAAGGTCTGACTCCATTTATGTAAAGTATAATATCAAGCAAAGCTCATTCATTCATGGGAGGCAGGCTTTGGGACAGCAGTGGGCCTGGGAGTATATTGTTACAAAGAGAAAGAAGAGGAGTTTTTTTTGTATTTAAAGATCTGTGATTAGTCTATTGGGAGTAAAGATTATTAAAAAAATACAACACTAAATTGTAAGATTTACTGAACCGTTCACTCAACACTTGTGCTCCTTTTTGCACGTTTAACTTGGTCTAAAACTACTTCAAAACATCGTCATCCTTGGGTAGTTTTCTAAAGCATCAAGCTGGAAGTCAAAAGGGCCAGACTCTAAATATTTCACCCTTTGTCTTTATTGTTGAGGCTTTAGACTAGTCAGTTAGTCTCCGAACCCGAATCTCATCTTCACAGAGGGTGTCGCAAATAATATTCATATCATAGAATCATTACCAGGGTGAAATTAAGGACTATATTTAATGTGCATAGTATTAACACAGTGCCTAACCCCAAATATACCCCTACAATGTTTGGTGGGATTGCCCAAGCCTATTAGCTAGTTACGACAGCATCTGGCATCAGCCATCGTGACATTAACGGTTTTCACAAAACTAACATAGCCGTCATTTTAGCCCAATGTCCGTCATGTATCATGGACTCTCTAAAGCGTTTCTATCTGAATATTCAAGAGTGACACTAACACTCCGAAGGCAAGCAGGCTGGCTTCTCCTTGGTCCTGAAGCTGTACCAGTTCTCCTGGTTCTCCTGGAGATGGTGTAGAAGTGAGAACAGCTCTCTGGCACTTATCCCTGAAGTATGGGGACCATGTTGGTAATAACTAAAAGTTGCAATTAGAGGAACTTCCTCACTGTGCCTCTGGGAGCCATCACCCCGGTTTCCCTACAGGAGTCTTCAGCCATTTTCAATCTGTGCCTCATTAGACACATATGCATCCTGCAGAGACATGTGGAAAATAAGCTTTGTGGAAAGGGTCCTCCTTCTTCTTCCCAACCTTTTCCACTCAGCAAGTATCTGTTCTGCAGATACTGGGGACACCTAAGAGGGCTTAGAGCACCCTTGTGTGGCAGAGCCATCCCACACCTGCACCATCCCACAGCATTGCTCTCCCTCAACTGATGTGTGAGCAAAAACCACAAGAGGTGTTTTCCATTTTGTCATGCCCTAAATTATTTAGCTCTTATGGGGTCTCCTCGCTTTCTTGACACCTGACCAGACATCTGGCTGGTCCAAGACCACAAATGCTCCAGTTAACGTGACCACGTTGTTCCTGGGTGGAAAAAACATAAAGGAATCCCACAACTGCCTTCATGGCCTTGGGATAGCCACTCTACTTACCTCGGTTAGCTGTCCTGAAAACGGGAAAATAAAAAACTGTCATCTGGCCAGCTTTGAGGGCTGGATGAAACCTAGAGTCCACCATCAACTCTGCCTTTCGACTTCTTCAATGTTTGGGCCCGTGGGATTTCCTCCACCAGAGCATCGCCCCCATCCAGCCACACCAGACTCCAAGATACTTCCCCAAATAAACTCTCCAGCGTTTATCCCCACGTCTTTGCTTGACAAATGAACCCCCTCCACAGACCCCATGGGCTCTTTACTTCCAGATGTGCCCATTGTTCTAGGGCAAGCTCCTGGCCCCAGTTAGAATTAACCTCGTCTGAGCTCTGGGTTTCTCCAGCTGGGATGACTCCCCATCCTGCTCCAGGGCCGTTTAGCAAGGTCTGGAGACATGTTTGGTTGCAACTACTGGGACATATTAGCTTGTGGGTAAAGGACAGGCATGTGCCGACATCCTGTAGCATGTAGGGCAGGCCCACAGAGAAAGAATGACCTAGTGCAAAATGTCAGTTGTGCTGAGGCAAGTAGCCCCACCTGAATCTCTTGGCTGAGATTTAATCCGAGACTGTGTTTGGCCCCCACTCTGCCCCTCTCCCAGAGCAGCTTCCTGTGAATCCTTCTCTACTGTGACTAGTGCGTTCCCAAGGAGGGAAGGGCCTTTAAGCGGGCATAACTAAAATTTGGGTGGAAATAGCAGGCTTGGGTGAGCTCCAGTGGCCCATTTTCCAACCAATTCATCTGCCCAGTTTATTAAGGAGACGGTACCAATGAAGTGTTACGGGGTGTTCAGTGCAACAGTTGGGCTGATCGGCATTCACTGACATCCTAGAAAGAGAGAGCAGCTGAGGAACATCTCCCCCATCACTGGTCCTATCATCAGATGAACTTGAAAGCCAGGGGTCATTTTGAACCACTTTAAACACCAACCTTCTAGCCTTTCAGACTGATGTTAGGTTTGGCCTTTTTGTAAAGAGAAAGCCCTGTGATGAGTGATCTCTGTAGCTTTTATGGACCTTTAAAAGCATCATGATGGAGTTGAGGCTTTGAAATCCTGCGAATGAGTCTGCAAAGTGTCTCTGCTTTTTATTTTTCTCTTAAATTTTCTGCTTCACCCTGTGGACGGGCAGTGAGGACCACTGGCCTCTGGCACGGGATCCTAAACTCGTATCTTTTTCGCCCTTCCTTGGGTCAGAGGATGTGGGACTTGGTCCTGTCCCAACAAATGGTATGACTTTCAAAGGAAAAGCAAGTCCTGGGCCTGAAGACGTTTGCCTGTGAGAGAGTGGCATTTTTGCTGTCGTGAATGTGGGACTCCCAGCGTGAATGTTAGCCTGCTCAAAGGTGTACACAGAAGGTTTGAAGTCTCCATGTCACTCACTCATTTGTTTCCAAATAAATGCACAGAAGCACTAAGCCCACGTGTGTAAGCACAGGGTTGTTCCTTCAATATTAGAACCTCTCACTGATGTATCCCACAGCGACTATTCCCACCCGGGAGCAATGCCGTTCCCCAGATGACATGTAGCCATGTCCAGAAATGTTTCTGGTTGTCACGACTGAAGGCGAGGATGTCACCAGGGGGCAGAGGCCCTGGGATGCTGCTGAGCACTGGGACGGGTCTCACGACCAAGCTTCCCTGGGCCCGTAGCTCAGTGGTGCTGCATCTGACGAAGCTTGTCCTTCAGCCCGTTCTGCCGTCTGAGAGGCTCTGCTCGTTCCCCCCTGGTCCGCTCAGGTGTTGTTCAGGGCTCTCCATCTGTCTATAATGTCTGCAACAAGAGGCGTGGGAACCCTGTCAGGACCGGGGCGTTTTGTCCGAGTTCGTTTCCGCTGTACCCGCGGGTGCTCCGGGAGTCACGGCGGAATGACGGAGGGAGAGAACAGAGCACAGTGCGGGCCCCCGAGGCGTGCAGGACGGGCCCGGCGTCCTCGCTCCTCCACGGTGCCCCCTGCTGCCTTTGATCCTCCTCGGCTTTGTTTCTGTCACACCACGCTGGAATCCACCCGTCCCCACGCGTGTCCTCTCGCCAGGACCCCACCTGTCTCCAAGGCAGGCCTGTGGCTTCCCTGTTTGAGGCTCCCCAGCGTGTCTGCCAGGCCCAGCACTGAAGAGGGTCTTAGGAAAGATGTTTTGAACAAATGAACGAAGAGGAAACGAGTCTATCGTTTCTGGGGGCGGGGGGGGGGGTCATGGGCCGCAGGAAGCCCCGACGTGGGGGACAGTCACTCCTGCTCCTTCGTGGGCACTGCTGGCCCTCGGCGCCCTCCTCACCCCTGGGGCGTGCAGGACCGTGTGGGGTGCACCCGCTGCGTCCTTGGAGCTGTTGTGGACGGGAGCTGGGGTTTGTGAGAACAGAGATGGGCTATTGTGTGGGTGCCTAAGGATAAGAGAAGCAGGGCAGTATGAGGACGAAACAAGGTGTGAGTTGGACTTTTTAGGCCATTTCCTCACGTTTCGTAGGGAAGTCAGGAGAGAGACATGAGAGGAATTGGTGTTTTAGAACTTGAGGCTCAGGGAGGAGGCAGGAGTTATCCTGCCATGCCCTTGGGGCCAAGGAAGGCTGAGACCCCGCAGGCCCAGCTAGACTGGGGGGCTGGGAGGGGCCGTGGAAAGAGGAGGGAGAAGCAAGGGTGGGGAGTTAGCCCCTGGCAGGCACATGTGAGCACAGGGAAAGGCTCCTGGTCTTGAGCCCGGTGGGAGCAGGGCTGTGCTAAGCCTCTGCCCCGAGCCAGACTCCACGGGGGAGGCCAGCAGAGCAGCCCTCTGCCTGTCAGCCTCGGCGTGTGTCTAGAGATTGGGGAGTACCGGGGTCCGGGGAGGTCGTTACAGGAAACTGATCACTAAGAGCAAAACAAATCTGGCCGCATTCTGCGTCCCCACTGTGGAATAAATCCACAAGTACCATTGGTGAAAAACCTTCAGGTAAAGCTTTCAGACAAAGGAAAAAAGGTTTCTTAACTGACGAAATCCAAAGTGTTTAATCTGAGCTGTGGCACCACTGAACCCAGAGGGCTCTTCACCCTCCCCGGGAAGAGATTGGTGAGGGAGTCAGGACGTTTCCGTGGACCAAACGAGAAGTGGTGTTCTCCTCCAACACCAGGACCCTGTCCACACGGGGCGGAGACCCTTCCTGTGAGTCCGGGTTGCTCATCAGGGAGGGAGTTGGGAGCCAGACCAAACAGGGGTGGCCATTTCTATAAGGATGCAATGTTGTGTTTTGGCTAATTTAGCAACTACATTTACTCTGATTTTCTAAACTAGTGCAGAACCCGTCTCAGGATTTACCAGTCCCACAGACCAAAGAGTTTACAGAATGGTGAGACACTGACCCAAAGTATTTTTGCTCTAGTATATTTAATTTTTTAAAAATCTGTATTTTAAAATACACATAGAAATCTATAGTTTCCCATTCTTCAATAGAGAATCTGAAGACGCAGCTACATTGGATTTTCTCTTTCTCACAACAACAGTTGGCAGTTTCCATCCTGCTTGCCATAGTGGACCTTTCTTTGGGAGTCTTGAGGCCTCTGACTGACCTCACGGCTTTATTACCATTTCTAGTGGATGACTTGGGGAGGCCTCATACTTGGCTTGAGTCCGGCTTCCCTGGCTCACTCCCTTGCAATGGCCCCTTGGTCCCATCAAGCCCCACCCGGTCCCCACTCACAGAGCCCACAGCACCTCCAACCCATTCAGGAGGGATCTCCAGACACCAATAACCCTCAATTAATAGGATCCTTGGAGGGTTTGAATTGGTCACTCTTTCTTAGTTTTACTTGATGATATCTTCTGGGGGACACGGTGTGCTATCTTGACATCAGCAAATTTGGGCACGCCGTGGGACATTTTCCCTGTGAATGTCAGGTCGACCATCACCTCAGAACTTAGCCCAGCGTCTGACAATATATATTTTATAGAATAAATGAATAATCTAACACCCACAATTTATTGGACACCTATTATTTGCTGACGGCTTCTCATATATTATCTCAGTTAAGCTTCACAACAATCAGAGCACCCAGGAGACACCTGACGTTCAAGAGCTTAGATCACTTTCCAAGTTCTCACTGCTGGCTTTCAAAAACCAAAGCACTTTATGGGCGCCTGGGTGGCTCAGTCGGTTAAGCATCTGAATCTTGATTTTGCACCCCCCATGTTGGGCTCCGTGCTGAGTGTAGAGCCTGCTGAAGATTCTCTCTCTCTCTCTCCCTCTCCCTCTGCTCCTCCTGCCCTGCTCACATGCTCTCTCTCTCTCTCAAAAACAAAACAAAACTGTGCTGTAGATGAACGGTTAATTGATTGCTTGAGTGGATGAATCAGGACCTGAGTGGCGGAACGTACAAAACACCCCGTTACCAAGCATCACGTCAGGGTCAGACATGGTACTTCTCAATCCAGGCTGCCCACTCGCAGGACTGTAGATGTTTAGAAACATCCATCCCCAGGCTCAGCCCCCGAGACTCTGACTGAACTCATGGGAGGAGCGGGCATTAGGATTTTTTTTTTTTAGACTTTAATTTTTTATTTTTTATAAACATATATTTTTATCCCCAGGGGTACAGGTCTGTGAATCACCAGGTTTACACACTTCACAGCACTCACCAAAACACATACCCTCCCCAATGTCCATAATCCCACCCCCTTCTCCCAAACCCCCTCCCCCCGGCAACCCTCAGTTTGTTTTGTGAGATTAAGAATCACTTATGGATTGTCTCCCTCCCAATCCCATCTTCTTTCATTTATTCTTCTCGTACCTACTTAAGCCCCCATGTTGCATCACCACTTCCTCATATCAGGGAGATCATATGATAGTTGTCTTTCTCTGCTTGACTTATTTCGCTAAGCATGATACGCTCTAGTTCCATCCATGTTGTCGCAAATGGCAAGATTTCATTTCTTTTGATGGCTGCATAGTATTCCATTGTGTATATATACCACATCTTCTTGATCCATTCATCTGTTGATGGACATCTAGGTTCTTTCCATAGTTTGGCTATTGTGGACATTGCTGCTATAAACATTCGGGTGCACGTGCCCCTTTGGATCACTACGTTTGTATCTTTAGGGTAAATGCCCAATAGTGCAATTGCTGGGTCATAGGGCAGTTCTATTTTCAACATTCTGAGGAACCTCCATGCTGTTTTCCAGAGTGGCTGCACCAGCTTGCATTCCCACCAACAGTGTAGGAGGGTTCCCCTTTCTCCGCATCCTCGCCAGCATCTGTTATTTCCTGACTTGTTGATTTTAGCCATTCTGACTGGTGTGAGGTGATATCGCATTGTGGTTTTGATTTGTATTTCCCTGATGCCGAGTGATATGGAGCACCTTTTCATGTGTCTGTTGGCCATCTGGATGTCTTCTTTGCAGAAATGTCTGTTCATGTCCTCTGCCCATTTCTTGATTGGATTATTTGTTCTTTGGGTGTTGAGTTTGCTAAGTTCTTTATAGATTCTGGACACTAGTCCTTTATCTGATATGTCGTTTGCAAATATCTTCTCCCATTCTGTCAGTTGTCTTTTGATTTTGTTAACTGTTTCCTTTGCTGTGCAAAAGCTTTTGATCTTGATGAAATCCCAGTAGTTCATTTTTTCCCTTGCTTCCCTTGCCTTTTGCGTTGTTCCTAGGAAGATGTTGCTGCGGCAGAGGTGGGCATTAGGATTTTTAAAAGTTCCCCAATGATATGAATGGACACTCACCTGAAGAACCACTTATTTAGGGAGAAGGACATTCCTCATTGGCTCTAACTGCTTGATGAGGGGATTAAAGCTCTGAGTTCACGCTGGATGTCTACGAAGGGCAAGAATGTGTGTCTGTAATGATCATGGCTGGTGGTTCCCACCCCCCCCCCCAACAGGCTAGGACACCACTGCAGTAAAGGGGAAGCAGCTGGTGAGGGG
Organism: Mustela lutreola; assembly: GCF_030435805.1. NCBI lineage: Eukaryota > Metazoa > Chordata > Mammalia > Carnivora > Mustelidae > Mustela > Mustela lutreola. The sequence continues at coordinate 4,914,646 of NC_081292.1, read as the reverse complement.
TCTCCTGCCCTAGCATTAGGATAAGGCCTGGGCAGGGCAGTGGACCGACTTCTGCGGTGGGGAGGGAAGACCCCAGGGCCCTACCTACAACAGGCAGGAGGGAGTCAGCAGGCTGGAGTAGAAGAGATGCCCCAAAGAAGCCAGTAACGCCCTGCCCTTCCAACTGACAGTCTCTAGATATTTGTTCAACATTTCTTTAGTAGGGGCTTGGAGTGACTGATTGGCAATTATGCAAAACATGAGCATAACCATGTGTTTATTGGATTTGAACATGTTATTGCTGTGATAGCGCTTGGTAAGAAGAAAAATCATTTAATAGGAAATATGAGTTCTCATTTTGATTTTTGTTCTCAATCGCTTTGATTTCCAACTTTGGCAGGCAAGACACCAAATTATATTAAACAGTTGGCTCTGTGGATATTGAGCGCCCTTTATGTATTATTGCTTACAGACCTAAAACTGAGACCCTTAGGGGACAGGAAAGCAGGTTCTTTTGTTGAAGGACAAATCTTTAAAAGGCAGTGAACTCTGCCCTCTAGTGGAGAAAAGTTTACTTGCAGAGACTCACACAAAACTGATCTCGGAAATGAGTCTTGTTCCGAGCCGCCCCCTCTGATGAGAAAGTGAGCTAGGGGCTTAGTCTCACCTCAAGGCATCTTGGAGGGCTCACTGTGGGGCTTATCGGTGCTGTGTCCTATCCTAAATGCCTTGCATAGAGTAGAACAAAACAGACAAGACCCTGGTTTTCATGAAATTTATATTCTACTTGGAGGAGAGAGACAGTGAACAAAAAAATGTTTTTAAATCCATATTAAAAAGGAGCAAAGGATATAAGTGGGCATTTTTTCCAAAGGAGACATACAGATGGTCAGAAGGCACCTGAAGCGGTGCTCCACATGACTCACCATCAGAAAGATGCCAATCAAACCGCAGTGGGGCATCACCTCACACGGGTTAGGACGGCTAGTGTCAAAACCACACGTGGTAACAAGGGTTGGCGACGATGTGGAGTAACAGAACTCCTGCTCTGTCGGGGGGGGATGAACTGTTATAGTCACTGTGGAAAACACTGTGGAGGTTCCCCAAGAAATTAAAATTGGAACTAGCACATGATCAGCAATCCCACGGCCGGGTATATATCCGAAGGAAACAAAATCTCTTTTTCAAAGGCGTTCACGGCAGCCGTAGTCACAGTTGCCAAGGTACAGAGACAACCTAAGTGTCCGTCATAGAGGAATGGATGAAGAAAATGTGGAGTCTAGGCATGCAGTGGAATAGTATTCCGCCTTAAAAAAGAAGGAAATCCTGCCATTTGCAAAACATAGATAGAACTAGAGGGCATTATGCTAAGTGAAATAAGTCAGACAGAGAAAGACAGATACTACACGGTATCCCTTATATGTGGAATCTTAAAAAACAGAAACAAAAACCTCCTAGATACATAGGCCAGGACGGTGGTTACCAGGATCTAGGGGTTGGGGGAGATAAGGAGACTGGTAAAAGGATATAGACTTGCAGGTATAAGGTGAGTAAGTCCTAAGGACCTAATGTATAACATTGTGACTATAGTTGATAACACCGCGTTACATCATCGAAATTGGTAGGAGAGTAGAACTTACAGATTTTCACTCCCCAAAACACGTAAGTATGTGGAGTGACGGATGCGGGCATTAAATTGGAGGAGGATGTTCTGCCTATCAAATGGTCATGCTGTACGTTTTAAATACCTTACCATTTTGTTAATTTGTAAATTTAGTAAATAGTCATGTTGTGCATCTTAAATACATTACAATTTTGTTAATTACACTTCCATGAAGCTGGCAAAAAAAACCATATGATTGTCAGTGTTGGCAGAAAATAAATACAGGGGACAAAAGATGACTAAGGTCTGGAAAACAAAGGAGGGGAGAGGGTTGGCTCTTTACCTAGACATATGGCTGGCAGGTGTTTATGGGAGAGAGCTCTCGCTGACCATTCTCAACAACACTCTTGGACGCAGAGAGCTCCACTCTGAGATCCAAATACAGCCAGTCCTTCGGGCAGTCTTTTTCCTTCTGACTTCTTTCCTCCCAGGAAGATCCCCTGCACCAGAGCACCAGGAGTGGGGACTAGGACGTGTGGTTTCCCGGAGTGACAATCGTACTGTATGAGGGGGCAGGATGTTGGGGGGCGGGGGGTATCATGGCAGCTCCTGGTCTTGGCTCACCCTTTCTCGCATGCCGCCTTCCCATAAGCGAGCTGGGATAGAAACAAACTGGCACCGGTAGCCATGGGTCTCTACGCCTGGAGTAGGACTTCTATACAGAAGTGGGAGCTGGATGGGAGAACAGAGACCCCATCCCCAGCTTTGCCTGCCTAGAATAGAGTTTCTGATCATAGAACTGATGGGATAGAGACAAGAAAGGTCAGCAGCCTGCCCTTCTGGGCTTAGCCCCAGACTGGGAGCTGGGGAGAGGGAGCGCCCCCCCCCCCCATTCCTGGAAGCATGTCCTCAGGAGAGAGCTTCTGTCACATGGAACGGGGGAGGAGACCGCAAACCAGACCGTGTCTCAAACGCTACAGACGTCCGCTGTTCTTACTGAGACGTGATGCGTTTTCTTGAAGCAGCAGTTCTCCATTTCTGTATGCCCTGAGGACAGTTTTCAGAAACTTTCGACAAGAAGGCCTTTCCATTCCCTTCAGTTGGACTGAACTTGGGACAGACTTCCCATCTCTGGGCTCCTGAACTCCCTTTCCTTAGATCTGTTTGTTTTTGTTTTTTTGTTGTTTTTTTTTTTTTTTTCCCTTGAAGAACAAGCAGTCGTAAATCCTGTCTCTGCGCCTTTGAGATGCACATCTTCTTAAAAGTGTTTTTGCCAGTTTCATAGCCCAGGAATGTCTTTCTCGGGACCTGGAAACTCCCCTTTGCAACGTAATCATCAGAGAAGATAGTGACCAGAGTTTAGGAGCCTAACTGTGGGGACACCTCACCCCATGCTCTCACACTACCTCCTGTCCTCACATAGGGGAAATCTTACTTTCTTTTGGACAAAACCAGTCAGCAAGCACAGACGGCCCAATGTCCTCTGTCCCAGCGTCAGCTCCACTGAGCTCTGGTCTGTCCCTTTTGCAGTAGCGTGGACGGAAGGCTAACTTCCCTGTTTAACTTAACCCAGGACAGTTTTTGCTTGGACACTTTGAATGATTGTTTTCTGTCTGATTTTTACCAGTGACCGTGTTGTGCTGGGAAGAGTGTCCACTGAGCTCCCTTCTGGAAGTCCCAGATTCTTCTCCAGCAGCTGTACACGAGACTGAGGCAAGCCCAGGGGAGCTAGTGCCCCCCACCATCCTTGGTGTCCACCCAAAGTAGGTTCTCGGCACGTGGTGGGGGAGCGAAGGATAGGGAGCAGTTCGGAAGCTCCACCATCCAGGCCCTGAACCGGGTTCTGGAGATTTAATGATGAGCAAAAGAGGCAGGGTTCAGAGCAGGCTGGATCAGGCCAGGTCTTGTAAGAAATTTCGCTTTTGCCCTAAGAACAGTGGGGAACCACTGAAGGGTGTTAGACATACCACGTTTGTGTTTTTAAAAGATGAATCTGTGAAATGAGCTTTTTACAAATGCAAGGGCAGATTTTTTTTTTTCCTATGGTGCTCTGAGCCCAATATCCATTTTCAATTACTCTGATTCATTTCTAATTATCGTCCCTCCATCCAAGAGGACAGGCCACTATGGGCCCTGTCGCCACAGATGACTGGAAAAAGGCATGAAGAAGAGAACATGGCCCAAAGCCTTTTCCATTTAATTTATTGGAAAGGTCCAATTAATTTATTGAAAAATATAATATTGGAAGGATTCAAGATAATATGAAACCAGAAAGCAAATATTGGTATTCAACCTATAAGCCCAGGGCTTAATGAGAATTCATCCAACAACCAGTCTCACAGTAAAAGGGCTCAGAGCACCCTCATAGTTGAAATATGAGAGAAAACCACTCTTTCATTTTCAACCGTATGAACATTTTTTTAAGGGGCAGGAGAGAGGCAAGGACATTTGGGACAGGGAGCTCACAATGGCAACCCCTGCCCTACCATGGCATCGCCCACCGACGGAGAAGCAACTGAGTGAGTGTGCCTTTAGGCTTGGTAGGGTCAGGGCGCACCTCCCACAGACACTCAGAAACTCAGGTGGCCATGGGGCCAGCACGGGCCTGGGACAGGCCTCCTGGTTGCTGGCACCCCGGCCAGGGGGTCACACTGTGTAGCCTGGAGCAAATGAGGTGCTCTTCCATCATCTCAATTTTCTTGATTGTGAAGTAAGGTAATTGAACAGTTGCTTTTAAGAGAATCTCTTGGTTCTGAAGGTACTGATGCCTCTGTATCATAAGGAAAGAGGAACTGGGTTCCATGTGGCCAAGACCGCTGGAGCCTGGGATCACCTTAGCTGATTCCTGGCACTTTTAGAAACACTAGTCAGCAGGTGCCTCGGTCCATGGTTATTCCACTGGTCTTCCAATCCACCATCTGACAGATGTCAGAACCTTTACTTACCATAGAATAGGGACAAGAAAAAGAGAAGTTGAAGTGATTCCAGCAGTGTGGTTTTTAAGAGCATAGACTTTGCTCCCAGATGCCCTGTGGTGGATTCCTGGCACCCTCGCTCCCCAACCAGCTGTGTGTTGCTGGCAAGTTGAACTCTGAGTTTCCATCTCATCATCAATAAAATGGGAATAATATCCATTCATATTTCATGGAGTTTTGAGTTTAAATGGCATAATGCCTGTGTCTAGATGGAAAACAGAAACAGAAACAAAAACAAAACCAGGAGAGCAATAAGCAGGTGCCATAGAAAACCCTACTGCCCAAGGGGGCCTGCCAGCACAGAAGCAAAGTTCTGTTATATGAGGGTACGTGGAGGAAAAGTGGAGTATGCCCTCTCAAACCAATGAGCTCACACACTATCTGTGTCCACTTTAGGCAAGCTAAATGTCTTTGCACTGAAAGTACCTGAGTCTCAACCTTTAAAACAGTATGTGGGAATGCAAGTTGGTGCAGTCTCTTTGGAGAGCAGTGTGGCGATTCCTCAAGAAATTAAAAATAGAACTTCCCTATGACCCTGCAATTGCACTCCTGGGTATTTACCCCAAAGATATAGATGTCGTGGAAAGAAGGGCCATCTGTGCCCCAATGTTTATAGCAGCAATGGCCACGGTCACCAAACTATGGAAAGAACCAAGATGCCCTTCAATGGACGAATGGATAAGGAAGATGTGGTCCATATACACTATGGAGTATTATGCCTCCATCAGAAAGGATGAATACCCAACTTTTGTAGCAACATGGACAGGTACTGGAGGAGATTATGCTGAGTGAAATAAGTCAAGTAGAGAGAGTCAATTATCATATGGTTTCACTTATTTGTGGAGCATAACAAATAGCATGGAAGATATGGGGAGTTAGAGAGGAGAAGGGAGTTGGGGGAAATTGGAAGGAGAGGTGAATCATGAGAGACTATGGACTCTGAAAAACAATCTGAGGGGTTTGAAGGGGCGGGGGGTGGGAGGTTGGGATACCAGGTGGTGGCTATTATAGAGGGCACGGATTGCATGGAGCACTGGGTGTGGTGAAAAAATAATGAATACTGTTTTTCTGAAAATAAGTAAATTAATTTAATTAAAAAAAAAAAGTATGTGGGCCGGCTGGCTGGGGAGGCTCTCCCCCAGCAATTGCATGCAAGAAGCTTCCCTCCTGGGACTATGGCATCCCACTGCCTTTGCCAGGTCAGTCAGCCTAAGGCCATTGCCAGCCAGCCAGACGTTCAGGGAATCACACTGAATCACATGCAAGGTATTTGGCAAAATTCTCTGCACATAATGATATTCATTAGCACAATTAATATCACTTAAAAATACACATGCAAGAAAAATATCACAAACTAGGTTATGGATGTTCTCAGAGATATGCCAAGTTTCCTGGAAATCCACCTGCTCCAGGGGCCGCCAGCACTGACCCAGCACACGTCACCTTGATGGACGTGCCCTCAATGGTGAGCACTGGTCTAGACGGTGCAGCTTGTGTTCAACTTCTGGCTTCGCTTTGCGGTGCTACTTAGAATAATTCAATGCCAAGGATTTGTTTAAATATTTTATTTATTTATTTATTTATTTATTTATTTGAGAGAGAGAGAGAGCATTAGAGAGAGAGAAAGAGAACACAAGTTGGGTGGGGGAGTAAAGGGGAGAAACAGACTCCCTAAGCAGTGAGCCCATTGTGGGGCTTGATCCTGGGACTCTGGAACCATGACCTTGGCTGAAGGTAGATGCTTCACTGACTGAGTCACATAGGAGTCCAAATAGCAAGCATTTCTTTCTTTCTTTCTTTCTTTCTTTCTTTCTTTTTTTTTTTTTTTTTGCACAAGCGTGGTTCCTCTGTTGTGCACTGTATGCATGTGCTCCCACATCCCTATTCAGAACACTGTATCCTGAGGCTCTTCAGGTCTCACCTTCAACCAGCACCGGCCCCAAGCCCTTCCCATTTCTTGTTGCACGGCGGCCGTCATCAGTGCCTGAACATGGACCCCCACACCTTTGCACAAACCATTTGCTGTGACTGCACCCACCCCCTCCATCCTCCATCTGAAAACCTCTGCATCTTCATTCATGCCCCAGACATACCTCATCCTCACTGTGAACTCCCGCACCCTCAGCTGCCCTTGGCGTCATTGATCTTTTATGCCTCTGTGTCCCTAGAGCATGTTGCGCATCGTATCACGTTAGATTATCCTTGGATCTAAGTTTATCCCTCTATGTGAATAATGGGACAGTAAGAAGGAAGCTCTAATATTTACAGACTCCCTCAAGAGGCAAGAATGTCAGCAATACTTAACACGAGCAAAGATTCTAGAAATGAGCATGAGTAGGGGATGGCTGTGGCGGGAGTTTAGAAAGTGTCCTTGCAAAGCAGAGCAGTCCTATCCCTGCAGATGGAGCCTGGTTTACGTAGGGTGGAACACAGGGGGATGAGTCAGGGAAGGGATGACCTTATGTCTTTCTTTTACAGCACTGTAGGACCACAGAGCTGGTGCTTTTCCTTCCATGGCTCTAATAGAATGTTGAGCCAAGAGATCTTATTCAGCTCTTGTACAGCTGGGTTACCCTGAAGCTGTCTTTGAGATTTGAATGACATTTAATTTAGTTTAGTTTGGTTTGGTGTCTTTTTATGGGGGAGAAAATAGAGGTGTGAGGGAGTTAGATTTAGGGGGATGAATTTTCCTTAATTTAAACATTTGTTTCAGTGGAAAAGAGAATGGTACAAATTGCCTGTAGGAGCTGAGGTCCAGGAAGGAGAGAGGAGGGAGCTGCTTTAGGTAGGATGTTTGTCCCCTGAGCCAGGCTGAGCCCCCTCTGTCCCACCCATGCTCTGGCATCTTGGGAGCAGCTAGACTGAGAAGACTTGGCTCCTCATCTGGCTCTCATGGGGGTCCGATCAGCAGGGGCCCCAGAGAGACAATTGAAGAAAAAGGAGAAGGTCATGGGGCCAAGAAAAGGTGACCTGGTTCCCCTGCAGTCTTCAGAACTATGTGGAATATGCAGGTTACTGCTGCTGTCCGACGGACGAGGAACTAGAAACCTAGAAAGGCCGATCCATGCTTCACTTCTCTTTGACATGTCCAGCGGCCATTCCTTCTAGAAGTTTCCAATCTGCAGGAGGGGAGCCAAACTCTCAATAATATAAGCAGGCATTAATAGTATTATTAATTATTTTAGCAATAACAGTTATAAATAATCAGTAATGTTATTATATGACAAGATGTGCCCTCAGAGAGAGGCAAAAAAAAAAAAAAAAAAAAAAAAACCACAAAAAAAAAAAAAAACACACAAAAAAAAAAAACAAGGAAAGAAGAGGAAAAATAATTCCATTTCCGAGCCTTGGGGAAGTTTCTGAAGAAGGCGGTAATATGAATACCATGTTTCCTCATCTATTACGTTAACTCTCATTGTCGGCTTCCTCTGTAGGAGGCGACACGAAGGCAGGCATCTTGCCGGCTTTGGCACATGATTCTCTCAGGGGCTTGAAACAGAGCCTGGAACGTTGTTTATTTCAATAAAAATTAGTGAAACCAGAGCATGACTGGTCCCTGTCATTCATTCCTCCAAGGATTTCTTTTGCCCTGCAAGAGGCAGAAGGTTCCTCTGAAATGAAAGTAGCAAATGCCATCTTTCAGGGGGGAATTGGGGCACCTCTGTTGGAGAAGGCAACTTTCTAGCTCACCAAACAGTTGGTTGGCTCAGTTAGGAGAGCCGCCTGTCTTTTACATGGATGTCTTTTCCTGGCTCTGTGTCTAAGCCCGGCATGCCTCAATCCTGTGTGAATTGAACTGCGATAAATTCATTGGGTTAATCCTAGCCCCAAATCCTAAAAAGTCATACTGCCTTCCCTGATGCTAGCTTCCTGACTTCTATGTTCCTTTCTTGTTCCCCAAAATAAATTCCATTCTTCCTTCTTGCTCAGATTCTAGGGCAGCTTGTGCAACCAGGAGCGGAACCTCCAAGTCTCAACGGGCTCCCCATTTGCTGGTCTCTGGGTGCCCTCTGCAGACTGTGTAGATCTGTCTCTGCCTCTGGCCAGCCTCCGGCCAGTGTGTGAGGTGAGCCGGGAGGAGGGTCTTCCCCCAGCCCTAGCTGGGCTATTTCCCCCATGGAAGAGAAGGAGATAATAGGAGAATGCTGGAGAGGACCCAGGTGCTGGGGGGACACAGTTGGTGAAAGGCACCCAGAGAGGCCGTCACCCAAAGGGCCGCAGCATGGGCCTTGGTTAGCCCAAGTTTAGGTGTTCAAATGCTCATTTATTCCTTCCTTCATTCACTCATCACACTTTTTATTAAAGCTGCACCATGTGCCCAGGTAGTGGGAATCAGAAGTTGGAAGCCGGGCAGAAAGCAAAAAAGGAATCCCTCCTTCACAGAGCTGACATTTCAGTGAGGAAAGACAATAAATAAGATAAATACAGAAGACAGGTAGCACCTTTGATGGTGCATAAGTGCCCAGGAGAAAATGTGGGGCAGGACGTGGACTGTGCAGGGTCTGGAGGCAGAGCAGGTGGACAGGGAAAGCATCACTAACAGGGCGACATTGCAGTAAAAGCCAGAAGGAAGGGAAGGAGCGGGACTCAGAAGGAGTGAGCGGCCAGGGCATGGCCTGGGACAGTGTGTCAGCTGGAAGCAACAGCAAAGCAGCCCGTGAGCCTAGACAGGAGGGAATACGCCTCGAAGGAGGAGGTGCGCAGGGGTGGGAAGCAGATAGGCAGCAGAATTGCAAGGGGCCAGATGTAGCAAGGTCTCATGGGCTACTATGAGGTGGAGACGAAGCCCTGGAGAGACCCCTTCCAAGTCCCAGTGTGAACCCAAGTGTGTTGCTTAGCCGGTCTCCCCAGCCGTGACACATGGACAGTAACACGGGCTCAGAGGGTTAAGAAAGTGCCCGGTCTGCTGTCTGAAACCCCGGGGGTGTCTGGTGGATGCTCTTGTCCCTGGCTACTCATGCACATTACCCCACAGTCACATTTGTACAGTGACCAAGGAGCTCTGAAATTGAAACCTGAGGCATGTGGAGAAATTGGTTCAAACTGTCTCCCACTTCTGTGTCCTATTAATCCCGCATCTGGGTACCCTCCTCTCTCTCCCTCAAGATTCACTGCTTTCCTCCTCTCCACTAGGTGCATTTCCCAGACAGCAGCCCTCCCCGCAACAGTGTCTTCAGCTACATCGCCCCTGAAATGTGATGGAATGTACAAGCAGACCCGGGAGCGGGGACTAGGGAAGGGGTGTTGTGCGTTGTATTTGTTAGTGACATAATTCTGGTCAAACACTCGAACTCTGTACCTGAGAATCTGCAACCCTCTAGTCCTGCTTTCCGGAGCCTGGTGAAGGTCCCCTAGGAGAGAGTTAGCCCCATGAAGTCTGTAATCACCCTCTCCCAACACATTCAGGTTCCAGGAACTTTTTAAATGTTTGCATAAAATCAGAGCGGGATGGATATCTTGCCCTCATCACTGATGATCATGGACACAGAGGGTGAATTTCATAAGCCTCCTGGAGTCTTGGTTTCTTTCTGCTTAATTGGGGGCCAATCTTATCTGCTCTCTGTATTGCACGGGTTTGACTGGAACCACAGATGTAAAGAACATGTAAAAACACACAGAACGTAAACTTGGGAAGAGTGTGTTTTTGATCTCAGTCACATGTGTTTGAACGTTCCTCCGGGGGTCCTGAACTTCGTTTGGTTGCAGAATCCTCGGTGCCACCTGGGAATCCCAGGACCCTGGTTTCTTCTCCCAACCCCACAGAGACTGGAGTTAGGGACCCACTGCAGGTGCAGGGGCTGGTCACCTTGGGGTACTCCCCATGTACAGCAACCTCCCGTTAGTGCCCCGTTCATGTTAACGCAGCCTCAGCAGGTGGTTTCCTCTCCTACTGCAAAGGCCTGATGCTCACTCCATTCTCCAGTTGAGGCTCCAGAGATACCTTTATGGGTCAGGCTCGTTTTCTCCACACCTGTTCCGGCTGTCTGCCGGTCTAAGGAAGCTCTTTTCTTGCTCCTTCATCCATCCCCAGCCCCATGAGTTGTGGCCGGTGGCGTAGGGTCAGGTGATATGGACCCCGGGCCACACCAACCACAGAACTGCCCAGAGGCCTCCCTTCTGGCAGGAGCTGTAGTCAGGGGCGGTCCCTACTAGAATCGGGTCTTGGGCGCGGGACTAGTCATGACCAACCCTTCAGGACCACAGGAAACAATGGACCCTCCCTCTGACAGCGTCCTCTAGATGGCTCAACCAAGCTCTGTGCAGAGACTTGAGAATACGTCACCCCAGAGACATCGTGAATGAGCAGCTCTGATTGTTAGAAAGTCCAGGTGATTGGGGAGCCTTGAATATAGGGATGAAGACCCCAGGGGCCCATTCCCTGAATGACCCCTCCCACTCCCAGACCCTACTGGGTCCCCGCCCATTCCCAGACCTCATCCTCCCAGGGGTCCACTTGGAGTTCCCTCCCTGCTCTGTTCGGCCACCCCGGGATATCCGAAGTCTTCCCTACAGGGCGGATCCCAGCAATAACCTCCATGGCCCTGATGTCCTCTCGTCACACGGAGAAAGAATCCCTTCAGCCCTAAGTACAATCCCCAGTGAGTGGCCACTGAGCATCCCATAAACACAAGTTCCTGGCGAAAGAAAGTCAAAGGAGTTTATTACTGTTGCTGTTGATCATTTATGCACATCACAAGCTACACAAAATGCCAACCAAAGAGCAGATGTAGAAAAATAGTAGAATCGTATCGGCACTATCGACTGGTTATTCCTATCATTGTTCTGCAGACAGTGCGCAAGCTGTGCCGGAGGTGGTGATCTTCGTACACAGATGTTGTCACCAGAAGAGAGATACATTGGGAATTCACAGTGGCATCAAGCTGTACATTCAAGTTCTTTTTCTGAGAAAGGGACCATGCGAAAGACCCTGCCTCTCTCCATCGTCTACAATGTAGGAGGTCATGTTTGAAAATCAAAGAAGACGGGGATAAAATAAAATAAATTCTGGAACCCCGTGCTGTCTGATAATGGACTCAAGCCACAGGCTGGCTCTCGGGGTCAGATCTGAGTGTGCAATGCTGGCAGGCACCTACCGCCGTGCCTTTTATTTATTTGATCCTCTACGTGGGTCTGTCAATTTGAAAAGAAGTAAGTGAGACTAGTCATGGGGCAGCCAATGACTGTGGAGGACACACATCTCTCAGGTGTGTGGTGTTTTTTTTTTTTTTTTTTTTTTTTTTTTTTTTTTTTTTTTTTGAGACTGCTCTGTAATTGGCCACATTCAGCTCCTCCTTTTGGAACTTTCCTAACTTGACTCTGATCTGGAAAGCGTAGCCCCAAAAATGATTTGAGATCCTGCCTGAGAGGTATGGCTGACATCACTGTGGGCTCTCCCCTGGGCTGGTTTTGCTTCCAGACCCTGAAGGGATGTCCACACCCGATGCCAGGGTGATTGGTTTCAGTGGTACTGGGATGATGATATTCTCAGTGTTTCCCACCTATTCTCTTGATTCATTATTTTATGTATGTGAATATCCTTCTACTTGTGTGTGTATCCAAGCCCCCAACTAGATTATAAATCCTTGAAGGCAGGGTCTTGTGTGATAAATTTCTATGGCCACTCATGCTTCGCATAGAACCAGGCAGAGACTAAAAACACCTTTGAAAAAGGAATGCATTCAAGAGTAAGTTACAGAAATTGGGGAAGGAAGCTAAAATCACAGACTTTCATATTAAGATACATACAGACAAGACAGTAGGTAGAAAAAGTGAGGTGCTCTCTTTTGAAGAAAAATAATAACAATAAAAAACAAGCAAAGACATACACATATGCATAGGTTATTGGATGTACCTGGATGGTTATTTAACTTTCTCAAATGATAAGCATGAAGCAGGGTATTTTTCCCATATGCAATAAGTTTAACCTTGGGCTAAAAGACATTTCAAGATATCTTTTCAGTTCCATGCAATAAAAAGATTCTGAATGACATTTACAGAATTCAAACTTCCATACGTCTTAAAGGAGATATAATATTGTTCTTGGCTGGGTGTCAAGTCCCTGCCTTTTCTTAACTCTCAACGACTATACCTTAAGCAAGGAAACAGCTTTACTCCATACATCATCCAAATATACACTAAACCGAGCCTGAAAAACTCCAGTTCCGTGGCTCCTGGAATCACAGTGGAACATTCGGAATGCTGGAAGCTTAAGCCTGAAGCTTCGTACAAGGTGATCCCCCCGTAAGTCCTCATGTACGAATCCCTTCGAAGGTGTAGACCATTTCTCAGTTTATTACAAAGAAAATTCCCTATACTCAAGTTTTTGCCATAAAGTACTCCTAGGTTACCACCCCCTAAGTTTTCAAGCACCTGCTCTACACAGGCACTGTTCCAGACACTGTCTTTTTCCCTTTTTCATCTCTACATCCCCCAACTACCTCTCAAAGTACATTCAAGTCAATTTCACAGTTGAGGAAACTTGTCACTATCCCCATTGGTTTCAGAACACGCCCTGGAGATGTCATGGTTCTTCCCACTTAAACACCTACCAGTATGATCTCTGATCTCAGGAAACTACTTCCCTCTGGCAGACTCAGAAGGTTAGAGGGGAAACATGGACCAAGGTCAAACCCTTCCTGCATCACAATCAGCTACCCTGGAGAAGAACATGTGAGCTTTCAAAAAGGAACTGACCGTCCCAGAAAATACTCACTGTTCCCCAACTCTGTCCCAGGCATTGGGGAGAGCAGCAGGGCACACGGATCACGTACACATGGTTTCTGCTCTCCAGAAACTACACACGAGCATGTGGGAGACCTAGAGGACACTTACAACTTTCTTACAGTGAGAAAGGCCTGGTTCCTGGAACCCTACGAAGACTTGTCTCTGGTGGCAGGACAGGGAGCCAGACTCATCCTGAGCCACAATGTATGGTCCACAAAACATTTAGTACGTGCTCGAAGCCCACGGCACAAGGGACTGATTCCTGGATGGATGTTCCAATGTGGGAGCAGCGGAAAGAGGCAGGAGGTGTACGAGGACACCCTCTAGAGCAGTGTGCAAGGGGAGGCATCGTGGTTGGTGGAAATGGTGTCGGGCTAGCAGGACTCAGAGAGCATTGAGACACAGTGACTGGGGCTTGTAGACGGCCAGCCAGCGGCCAGACCGTGCTTCCTGACCATGTTTCTAAAACCACCTTTGTCATGGAATTAGGTCATCTGCCATCTGGTTGCTGATTACGAAGGTGTCGCTCCTTAGCAATGTGTTATACCAGAAAGCTCACGAGATTGTGGTTGGATGATGAAGACAGGCTGGCATGGATTTGAACAAGACGTGTGACTTTCATGACTTACGAGCTTCTCTAGGTTGGAGGAATCATAGCCCAACAGAGAAAATGGAGGCTTGGGGTCAAACCTTGACTCCTCCTTTGTGGACCTGTGTGACCTTCATCAAGTTACTTGCCTTGTACCCCCATCGTTTGTACGCTGTGTGGCTTTTTTTTTTTTTTTTTAAGATGTATTTATCTATTTGAAGGTGGGGGGGAAAGAGAGCAGGTCTCTGTGAGTGGGGGGAGGGGCAGAGGGAGAGAGAGAATCGCAACCAGACTCTGTGAGCCAGCAGCCTGATGCGGGACTCGATCTCACCACCCTGAGATCTCGACCTGAGCCACCGTTGAGAGTCTGACTCCTAACCTACTGAGCCACCCAGGCGCCCCTGTTGTGCAGCTTCTAAAGATGAAATGAAAATCTTTCACGCCCAAGACCTCGCCAAACAAAGCCGAGAACTGCGTGCTGTTTCTATACCATTGCTCCTCCTCTGGTTAAAAAAGAAGCAAATGAGAGCTGAGGTTTGTCTCCACAAGCTCTGAATCCATGATGAACCATGAAGGCTTGAGTCTGAGGACCGTTTCAAAGCCAAATAATCATAACCACTTCCATGAAATGGAAACACAAACACATTCTGTACTTTGCAAAGAGCGGGGAGCAACCTGGTTTGGAGATAAACAAAGCAGAACCCAGCAGCATCCACACATTCCCATTTGGTCCAGAACTCCAGTTCTACATACTGGGGACGTTCCTCCATGGGGCAGAAGGTCCTGAGGCCCCAGCCTCTAAAATTAAAATTGGGGTACAGAGCGGAGCCCCCGGAAAGGACAGTGTATTTCTAACATTCCACATGAAAAGACGTGGCAGGGATCAGCTTTCCTTGAGAAGGTCTCCGATGGTTTTCTACTGAGACAGCTGTAGCGTCATGGGTAATGCTGAGGTACCATGGACAAAGCCAGAAAAGGTAAAGAAAAAGTAACAGAACTAAAATATATATAAATAAGTAAAGTACAAGGAATGGAGGAAGGGACACAGAAAGACCTGTCAGGTCCCTGCAGCGCATTCCTGTTTTGGGACACAAGATCGGAACCTCTAGCAGAGGCTGGGAGAACAAAGCTCAAAGCGCCCATCGTCAGACAGAGTCTGGATTAAACAGGTGTTGTTCCTCTGACGAAGCTGAGGTCCCATGGAGTTCGTTTCACAACTAACAGTTAAAAATAACACATTAAATGGTATTATCCTTCCAGATCCTTTCAGTGTTTAGGATTATGTGATTTATGTTACGAACTCTTTAGCCCAGGACCAAGCACAAAATAGGTGCTCAATAAAGCGTGGGAAGAATAACCAAATGAAATAAATAAATAAATAAAAATAAAAGGAAACAAAGACATGAGAGTGGTTCAGATCTTGGCATATGGTGCTTGGCTCTATCCATTAAAGACTGACACACGTCCTCCCTAAGGGTGCTGGGACGGATACCTTGTCAGAACAATGCGAGCAAGCACAAATCTTCCTCTATGTGTTATTGCCATGCTTTTTACACAACCTGTACAGCTGTGCACAGCCTCCTTGGTTATTGCTGATGCTCAGAAGGATATTCTATGAAACCCAAACATGTCACAAGGCAAAAGAGAACTGATGATTGCGTTGAGGGGCTTGCAAATACCTAAGAGCAGACTTTCAACTCAATAGACATGTCTTGGAGAGGAGCTACCATCTCACACAAATGAGGGCTCACTGACTACTCTGTCCTGTCCTAGCACTTTTACATGCTTTTATTCATCACAGGACAACCTGGGTCACAGGCTACCATGTCTATTTTGTTTTGTTCCTTCCCATTTGCACACTGTGCTGGAACCCCTAAACCCCAAGCTCTCCTCTGTGGTTCCTTCCGAACCTGACCTTTGCCATCTCACCATGCCTGTGACTTTCGTGCTCCCTTCTGCTCTCATGCATTCTCCATCAGGGTGGGTTTCTGTGTTTCTGTCTGCCTGCTGGCTCTGGCTCTGGGACTGAGCCCCGGCTCATGGCCGGCTGTGTGAGAATATCCGTGTCTGCATGGGGGACTGTAGCTCTGAGCATGATACTTCAACGTGTGAGGGTTGCAGACCACCCAGCTCTCAGCGGAGGACCAGTTTCTCGCCCACATACACACAATCAAGAGAAGGTAGTGCGGTCACCCCAAGGCACCCCTGTAGACATCTCACCCAATGGCTTCCATGCACAGAAAGAAAAATAAATCGTAACAATCAAGCTAACTGCAATGATTTTAACCAAAGGGTCCTTCCCTCTTTATGGCTGTGTATATGATGCTGTTTGCTCCGGCTTTTCTCTGTGAGAAGCCAGAAGAACACGTGTATGGTGTCATTGGAAGTGAGTGAGGGTGGGCACGTGTGGCCCTGGGCTTCCCACCAGATGGAGGGTCGGGTCTGTCCTACAAGCTACCCTGGGAGAAGGGTGTGGTCGCAGGGGGTTGCCAGACCACTGCTTCTGAAAGGACACTCCCCTACTGGTGTGAAGGATGGGACTCCCCTCCTGAAAGAGAAGAGAGTCCCGCATGACAGCTGACCCCTCACACCTCTTCCCTGTCGCACTGGACCCCAGCACGGTCTCCATCCGTCTGTCCAGTGTGCCGGAGGTCTGGCTCTCCCTCCTCAAGCCTCTTATAGTCATTCTGTTCCCTGTCTGGGGTTCCCAGTCACCCACCTTCACCAGGTCAACCCTGACTTGGCCCTGGGCATAGACATCCTGTCTTGCAGAGGCCTCTCCCGACCCCACGCATCTGCAGAGCAGGCTGGGTGTCCCTCCCCTGAGCACACTCTGATCCCTACCACTGGGTGGTGCCAACCTCCTTCACCCTCCGGTTTGACCAGACTGCGAGCTGCTCAGTCTGACCTGTACATCCCTGGCACAGCAGGCCCTCCATACAGATTGGCTGAGTGAATGAATGAATGAATGAATGAACTTCCTCACCAAAACCCTCCTTCAGCACAAGGCTGCCTCTCCTTTGGGCTCCTGGAGGGCAGGCGTGTGCCTTGGATCCCTGAGCTCCCGCCCAGCATGACGGGAAGTTGCTTGGCAAACACCGGCGGACCACGGGCACCAGCAGGAGCCTCCCCTCTCTCCAGCCGCCGCCTGGGCTCAGAGCGCTCCAGCGCCTTAACCTGCCATCGAGGTATGAGTTTGACCGCCCAGGGGACATTTGGTTCCCAGCTACTTCTTGGCTGTATTCGGCTTGTGAACAACAGATTCCAGTGTATCTTAGGAGGACCACTTTACTCTAACTACTTCTGAGAAACTGAACATCCATAAAGACAAAAAACAAAAATGATGCTAAGAATGAAAACATACTAGACCATTATCTTGGCAGGCATTTTGTTTATAATTTTTATAATAAATAATATAATGTCCCTGTTTTACATTATATATATTTATGTATGTATGTATATATATATATATATTAGATATCTATATACTTCATTAGAAAGAGACATAAAAAAGCCTTTTCAAATGAGGCATGACACGCAACACTGGACACTCTTATTTACAGTATAGATACGTACTTTCTACACAAGAGAATAGATGCTCGGAGGCCAGAGAGGGTTTACAAAGACAGCAGATCACCCCTGTAAAAAAAGGGGTGCACCATGCAGCCGGACGTTTATTGCCATGAGTTCTCGCTATGTCCAGACAGCATATTGAAGTTAAAAATGGCATCTGGGTAGTGGGAAAGACGATGGTCATTGGATTCACCCTGGCTCTGGAACCACGTTACACGGTCTTGCGAGTGACCAGGGAATGACACACTTTGCTGATGGGTATCGGAAACACAAAATGAAATGCTCTCATTGGAGGGGCAGGGCTCCTCACGGGCCCTAAAGGAAAACCCTCTACAAACATATGGTCCAGCATGGAGCCTGACCACGCGTCTAGACCAGGAAACACAGCTACGTGGGCTTCTAGTGCAGGAACTGATTCCGCTTCTGTTATCCTGTGGTTATCCCAGTCTCTGTCCGGTGGGAACTTAGAAAAATACACACAGAACTTACTGATCCCATATGGGTGAAGCCTAGGACGTAACGAGAGTTCACAGGAGACCCCCAGGGGAACCCTTGCTCCACTGTCTGCGAGTCTGCCTTCGTGGCTCATTCAAATCTACCCCCACCTTCTTTCATGAGAAACCCACAGGTCTCTGTCCTACGAAGCTGCCTTCCGGGACTGGTTTCTTGTGGTCTGCGTGTGTTTGGCAAAGTCATGCTGTCAACATGGGAGAACTACAATTCTCAGATAAGCCAAGATTTACTGGGTTTTAGGACCATAGCACTAGTGACTGAAGGTCACGGTCCAGGCGCCGGGACCAGGAATCTGGTCTCAGAGGACTTTCTGAAACACATGAGAAGGTGGTTTTGCAGAAACAGGAGCTTCTGCTTCTGGAAGATGGGTCTTCTGTGTTAGCCATCCCTCCTGTCCTGGTCCGCGCCTTCCTTCGTGTGACCAGGTGATTCTCCAGGCTTCCTTTAGGCCAAGAGTGGACTCAGTCTTTGGGACCCCATCAAATATCCTGGCCATTTTCAAAACGTCCCTTAAGTGACTTACCAGTAACAGTTTAAGCTGCGTCCTCAATCGGGCTGACGTCCTCCTCTCTAACCGCATTGTTGTCCTGCTATTTATTGTTGTTATTCTTTTCTTAATCAATGGTGACCTCTCCTAGCCCTTTATTTTCCTAAGGCAAGAAGACATTTCTAGTAAAAGATATCCAGCACCTTCTTCGAGCTCCCCTGAGGTTTCATCCAGCACTCCTCCATTTAGATGTCTGTCCTTCCACAAAGAGGAGAAGCCGCTGGCCATGTTAATGGTTGCGTTTGTATCTGTATTTTTTTTTTTTTTTGTAATTGCATCAAATGCTAATATAGCATTTCTTTGGAAGAATATCAGCAGGAGCTTCACGCCTGTCTGTCCATCTGTCTCAGTGCCTCCCTCTGTTACCCTTAATCTGAGTCTGTTTTCCCCAATTACAGAGAGAGATGGAAGCATTCACAAAAATAATCTGTGGGCCAGGGCTCTGCAGAGACAGTCTGGAGGGGCAGGTGAGGCAGCGGAGCTCACCGCCTTCCCTCTAGCTGCTTTTCTTCATCACAGACCTGCATTTTCCAAGAACATCGCCTTTCTGCCCCTGTACCTTACGTCACCCCTCCCACTGCTATACATGAACTAGGACTCAAGTCCATAAAGCATTCCTTTGCCCCTGGTGGTGGAACATGGGAGAATGACCGTGTGGACATCACGCTGTCTTGAACAAGTGGCACGTTGGAATCGATTACGGGTTGTATCTACAGGAATATACGCCCCACTTCCGCACGGAGGTTCACCTGAGTTCTGAAATGCTTGTATGCACAGGATTGAATCAGAATGATAAAGCTATGAGCTAGGAACATACCGGGCACATCTAGGGAGACTGGAGCGGACTCGGTGAGCCAGCGGAGGGAGAAAAAGGTGGGCTCACCAACTCCGAGGATTCTGTTTCTTTATTTCGTCATATTTCTCCTAGAAAGCATCTTGAAAGACCCTCCAGGAAGCCGGACAGCTTCGGACAACCTCTTGTCAGGTGACACTACCGTGGACGGGTTCAGCTTTCCCAAATCTCCAAGATGGAAGCACCTGGAACGGCCGGTCCCCACCCCACCCTCCTGGCCTCGGGACCCTGCAGTGGCCAAGGGCTGCGAGGGACGTCTCAGCTAGAGCGTTCAGGGGTCACAAAGCCTCCGCGGGCGGCCCCAGCCACTACTTGAAGTAGCTGAGCCCCGCCACCAGGAAGAACTTCTCCAGGAAGAGCTCGGAGTCCAGCACGGCGATGTGGGCGGCCCGGCCGATCAGAGCGTTGGCAGTGTTGGGCAGAGCGTGGAACACGTTGTGCCGGACTAGGGTGCAGTCCTTGGCGTCCACCAGGGGACGCAGAAGGTTGTCGATCATCTCCGCGTACACCGGCCCTGGGGGAGGGAGGAGCAGGTGACCTGGGGCAGAAGGGGGCCGCGGGACCCCAAGGAAACCAGGAGAGCCCGGGGTGTGCGGCACGGACAGTCCCGTGTGCCCTTGTAGGCACTGGCCAGCTCACAGAGTGTGTTTTTATAAATCAGAAACTCGGGAAAAACAATAATAATAATTATTATTATTGTTATATTATATTATAATTATTATATAATATATTATATAACATAATATTAATACTTAATATAATTAATATATATAATTAATATAACACAATAATTATTATATTAATAATTATAATATATAATAATTATATTAATAATATATTATATTATATATAATATTATAATAATAAATATTATTATTATTATGTCTTACCTGTGTGTCTGTCTTTGAGGGCAGTTTTACACATTTCAATCCTGGCTGAATGAAACGGCACGTAGCGATCTTGGGGAGAAGCCACCAGCACAACGTTTTTGAAATACTGCAGACCTGCAAGGAGCCAAGAGCGTGCCTGTTGCCGGGTCCCCCCAAGACCCCCCACGCTGTGCACACACGAAGCACAGAGAGGGGGAAGGCGGGAACACCCCCCGGCTGAGACACTATGGGCCCAGCCCTGCAGCGTCTGGTCTCAGAGAGCAGGGGCTGCTGTGTTCTCCTTGGCCATGGAAGCTGAAGAGACATGGGCAAGCGCTTCTCTACAGGGGTAGGGGAGCAGCACCCAGGGGACAAAGGGGGCTTTCTGGGGGAGCAGCTCTAAGAAGCCCATAAGGAATGAAAAGAGGACTCTGCTCCTCCTTCTCCACAATGGGGACAGCTCCTGACTGCAGGACACCTCCTGTCCCCGCTGGACGACAGCGGCCTGCAGCTGAAGACAGAGGGGCTGTACAGCACGGCGTGTTCCTGCGTCCTCAGACCCAGCCCAGGCCTGCAGACAGAACCTGCAGAGTGCTCCCCAGGCCCTCTCCCTGCAGGGCCCTCAGCCTGTGCCCCTGCACCGCGGTGGGACCTCCAGCCTCCCAAGACCACCTGCGGGGGTCCAGCCTGCCTCTGAGACAGGGCCATGAAGACCAGCCCCTCGCCCTATTCTGCGGGGTCACCCCAGCTCCCAAGATCTCTGTGGTGACCACACTGCTCTCCAGCTTCCACTTCTCCTTGTGGGGGGATCCTGAAAGCTCAACTTTGCCCAGAGACACACTGGGTAAGGACTTGCCCGAGGTCTCACATTCAGAGAGGGGCTGAAATGTCAGGGGGTGGTGTTCACCAGGTGATGGAGGGGGTGACGTGGGACAGAGGCTTGACACTCAGACCACCGCTGTGCTCTGCTCGTCCCCACGACACAGGCAGGGTCTCCAACACCTGTGTGCACTTCCCATCACAGTGGGGTGAAGGTGTGACTTCATCCCTGCCCAGGAAGGACCCCTGCCTCCCCCCATACTGTTAACTTAAGTGGCCAGGGCTCAGCTGCTCTTTATGTGGGTGGGTCTGTATCTGGGGAGGAGCCGTGAGTAGGCACATAGACCTGGGAAGTGTGATGAGGGCATCGAAATCTTATCGGAAAGCAGAGGCCACAGTGCGTGTGTGGAGATGACCTCGATGCCCACCTTGGGGCATCTGAGACGCCCTTCTTGGGAGCGGCTGAGTTCGTGAGTAGGTGGAGGCCTCCTTTGTTTGCTAAAGATTCTGTGCACGCAGTACCTCCTGACTCTACCCTTCCCTGTGTGCATCGGAGCAAGAGGGGAGTGTTTGGGTCTCCGGGCTGGACCTCCAGCTTACACTGTGACCGCAGCAGCATGCCCTGGAGGAAGGCACGCACCTGTTTTCTGGCTTAGTTGGTAGAGGAAACATTTGCGCAGATCAGCGTTATCCCTGAAGGTCAGCTGCAGAAGGGACCCGGATTTCTTTAATTTCTGCATGAGCCACAGGCCTAGAAGGACCAAAATGAAACAGAACAAAAATCAATAATGAAACCTAAAGAGAGTAAAAATGACTGGGGAGATTGCATGGAGCAGTGGGTGTGGTGCAAAAATATTGAATACTGTTATGCTGAAAATCAATCAATCAATCAATCAATAAAATAACTGGGGGGAGATCAACGTGGAACTGTGATTTTTAGCCAATTTTAAAATAAGAGAGTAGTAGGGGCTTGGACAAACTTTGGGGAAGTCCGAGGAAAACTCTAACGTATTTGTGGCAGGGATATAAAATCATCCTGCTAAATGATAAGCGACGGGGGTCCGGAGGATGACACTTCGTGCCCTTCGACCCCTTTGACCCCCTCCCACACATCTGAAGAAGCCGCCCAAACAGCCGTACGATGAGTGCCCCTTGCAGGTGCTCGTAGCCCACAGAACCCGAAGCACCTTCCACTTCACAGTCCGTCCCTGACCCTGGTGAAGCCAGCACCGATGCTGCCGGGCGTTGCACTCCCACGACAAAATGAGTGTGACAAAAGTGCAAGGAAGTGAATATGATGCGGTTCTTTTCGTCGTGTTGCGTGTGTTTACACGCAGACATGATTATAAATACGAAAAGGTTAGATGCGGTTTCAGTCACGCGTCTGTCCGACGGTGGCTTCCCTGGTTCGTGAGGCAGAGAGAAGGCACAGGGACGCCCTTCCACGCGCTGCGGTTAACGCCTCAGTTAACGTCCTTCAAATAACATCAAGGCCGGCGAACAGACCTGACCCGCTCCGTGGGGAAGGCAAGCAGCCCAGTGTCCCTCAGTGTCCCCCAGCAGTGCAGGAGGCTGGGAGACGGGCGGGGAGTGGGAGCGTACTGGGGTGGCCCAGAGGCCACCTAATGGATTGTGGGTAATCGGGGACCGTGGAAGGAGTATGTTAGGAGTATGATTTAAGAGACTAGTTGTGATTACACAAGACCCGACACCCTCCTTGGGCTGCTATCTGCCAGCCATGGGGCTCCCACAGACACTAGCACGTCACGGGAGACCCTCCATCATCAGGCTTTGGCTGAGAGTTTCACGGTCACCTCCTGTCCCTCTAGCTCAGCCTGTATTCCTGCCACGAAGAGCCACCTGTCGCCTGCTTCCATGTTATCATACACACTATTTTCTGCTGCACAAAAAGCTTGTCCCACCGTTCATTGCCTTGGAGATTCTGCTCATTGTCCAAGATGCATTGAGCCTTGCTCCTTTACTCTCCACGGTGTCCCTAACCTGCTAGAGGAAACTTGGAGAGCCTCAAGGCTGCGGGCCGTGTCGTTCCATTCCGGCAAGAAGTGTAGATTCTGGCTATGGTTGGCCTCTCGTATGTTTTAGTCAACTTCCTTCCTTCTCCTGCTTCATCCTCAACAATCCTGACACACACACACACACACACACACACCCAATATCCATATTTTAGACATGCATATGCACACGTATACATAGAGATCAGAAATGTATCCATACATATACACAAGCAGACATACAGACACACATTAGCTCTATTTTAAAAATAAAGAAACTAAGGGACTCATTTGTGGCTCAGTTGCTAAGCACCTGCCTTTGGCTCAGGTCATGAACCCGGGTCCTGGGATCAAGCCCTGCATCGGGCTCCCTGCGCGGTGGAAAGACTACTTCTCTTTCTCGCAGTCCCCCTTCTTGTGTTCCCTCTCTCCTGTGTCTCTCTCTGTCATATAAATAAATAAAATCCTTGGGGAAAGAAAAAAAACTTAAAAAAACTAAGGAAACTAAGTCACAGAAAGATGAAAATGTCTTGGCCAAAATCGTCCCCAAGTGTCTAGGTCAGAACTCAGCCACAGGCTTGCAGCGGCAGCGACGTGGTTCCGAGCCCTTTGCTACAGGCTGAGCGGAGGAGCCCCCCAGAAGCAGGAAGTGGAGGGCCTCCCCGGACACTGAATCTGCTGGCCCCTGGGGCCCGCACCTCCGGCCTCCAGGCTGTGGTCTGTAAGTCATGCAGTCCGTGGTGATTCGTTACAGCAGCCCGAGCAGACTGAGACACCCCTGCTCCCCGCTCCCCACTCCCATGCCCGCTCGATCCTGTCCAGCCAGGAGCCCAGGGCATCACCTTTCTGTTTGCAGACAAGATCTTGGAGCCACCAGATTCCGTCCCGAAGAGCCTCCCCTGGGCTTTCATCTTCCCCCTGCCCCGAGTGGACGGTGAGGAGGGACGGGCTCGGCGGAGTCTCACCTGCTCACCTGTACTAACCAGCGTGCTGTTGTTGTACAGGGTCCCCAGGTGAGGCCCAGACAGCGACAGGAACGTGTGGAGTTTGTTGAGGTAATACCGGAAGCGCGGCCGCGTGAGGACCGACCGGATGATGATGTTGCCCAGGGAGTGGCCGATGAAGCTGTGGGACAGACCCGCACATGAGTGTGGCCGCGGTGGGCCAGCTGCTGTGCTGGGGTGTGAGGGAGCCCGCCATCCCCCTCCCCGACTCGGGGGCTCTGGCCAAGAGAATGGGCGCTGCCAGCCCACCCTCCCTGGGCTTCCAGCCTCTGGCCACAGTGAGCTTGGGACGGGGACCTCGGGCACGACGTCTCTGCTGCCCAGTGTGGTCCGAAGAGAAGTGCGGGCGTGTGGCCGGGCTCCATTAGGAAATGAGTCCTGTCCATGCTCTGTGTCTTGTCTCCGGCCACCAGGGGGTCCTGGCCTTCACAGGATGAAACCCCACTTCCCTGGCCTAGCTGATAAGGCTGCTGGGGACCTGACTTCTGACTCGCTCTGCGATTTGATGCATCACACGTCATCATTCCAAGTGTACGGAGTCGCCCGCTGCCGGCCCATGCCCTGGTTCGCCCCTCCTGCACCCCAGCTCCAGTCACACTGCGACTCACACATCTGAGGACCCAACATGGCATCATTTTCAAACTGAATACCTGTTTACAGAAACCCTATCCCATGAGAGGTCCATGGCTCTGCTCACAGTGAGCCCAGAACAGGGAAGAAAAGAAAGGAACGTTCGTCCATGAGATGGCTTTACCCGATTTCCGCCCCATCTCTACAAGCCTCTGTCTTCTCATTTGTGAAATAAAGAACGGATATTTTATCTCTGGGGCCTCAAAGGACTGATGCGCGTGGACCCACCACTGTGTCCACAGACTGTAAGTGCCCAGAGAAAACACAAGCTATGGCCCCTCGTCTTAACCAGGAAACATTTCAGCCAAGCTCATTTTGGAGTGGAAGGACGGAATGAGTGTGGACTGGAGGCCTCTCCTGGGGCAGGCAATGCAGTCCGCTATTCCACACCCGATGCCAGTGCTCGCCCTGCCTAGCAGGCAGGGAGATGGAGGCTCAGAGGTTTAGAAAGCCAGAGACAGGTGGCACGGTAGAGTCAGGCCTCAGACATGTGAGTGTTAGAACAGCCGTTCAAACCTAGAATTGTGTCGTAGTCCAGTTACCTTTCTGCTGAGCTGGGAAATGTCTCTGCCCCCCCCCTCCCTTCTGCTCTGAAAGTTGTCTACTTCAGTGAGTCACAAGTTAGCTTAGGAAGGAGGTAGACAGAGGCAGCACGCCCCACTTGTCTACGGCCAACACCCAGAAAGGCCTCCCCTGTTCCCCCAGCATTAACTACCTGTGGTTTCCTTTTACCTAATTCGGGATATGGAGAGGTTGTACAACTGGATGTGCTGAATGATTTCATCCAACAACCGATCTGTCATGGTATCAAAATCTGCAAACGTGTCCATCTGGAAGAAGAGAGAGGGGCCGGGTGTTGGGTGGGGTCACAGCAAGGCCAGGCTCTGCGGGAGGCCACCTTCTTCCATGGTGCCGCATTCTGGGAGCGCGCCTAAGCCTGACGTCGGGGTAACAGGTGGGGGTTCAGCACCGAGGACAGGAGTCCCTAGATCGGGGCTCTCAGGAAGAGACTCAGGATGCCAGGGGACCCTCAGTCAGGAGGCTGGCTGGAAACAGATGGGAGAAGCTGGCGGACAGCCGCAGGCACACGGCACCGACAGACACATCATCAGTCTCCAGGGGCTGCATCTGTCTGCTGCCCGCTGGCCTCATGGTACCAGGAGGAACCAGGCTCTAAGGGTGAGCCTGTGCCCCCAGGACTCACGCCCAAACCCACCTGCCCCTGGAACCCTGCTTTCTTCCCAGCATAGCCTTGAGACTGCGCTACCAGGCCACGTCTAGAGCAGGGTCCAAAGCCCTCCAAAGTGACTCCGTAGGAGCGGTCAGAGGTTACGCGCAGAAAAGGAAGAGGAGAAACGGCGCACGTGACTTTGAAAACCTGGAATGAGACACACACACTAGATTGGTGGCCAAACTTTTGGAAACTGATGGGAACCACAGGAAGAGAGACTTGAGGCCCACACAAAACACACTTTGTCATCATTGGAGTCGTCCTTCAGTGTCGCGGGCTACGTGGAACTGTGCTGAGCGCCAAGCCACAAAGTTGGACGAGGGGTTTCGTGAGTATTTGTCAGGCAAATGGCGAGGGAGCCTGTGGTGCGTTGTCACCTGCCACTCCATGGCCCTAGAGGCACCGCAGGAATGGAGCATTCTGGTCACTTTTCCAGTGTCTATGGAGTAAGAGAGTGCCATGCTCGCCAGCCAGCAGGCTAGCTTTCCTGCTCACAGGACCTGTGCCTGGGGCTGCTCTTCCCAGTGTGAGCCTGTCTCCTCCGAGTCCTTCAGCCCACTCCACACCAGCGTCAGGTTTAAACTGTTTACAACACGCTGCAGTGTTCGTGACGCCCCAGCCTCTCAGGCCCCGTGTCCTCAGCTAGATCCAGTGAATTGCGCATGAATCATTGAATCAACAATAGTAATTATAAGGCCTGAGTTGACCTTGATGTGCAATATTCTGGAAGACATAGTAGGCTTAAAAATGGTGCCAGGAACTGCCCAGCCAGGGTGATTTTAAAAGGATGTCATGGAAATCCACATGTCTATGAGGTTTACAACTTTTAGGCAGTAATGACATGTCATGGGACATAATCCTTCCTGAGTGACCAGCTCCCCCCCCTTCCTGGCCACCATCTCACTCCTTCTGTCTGGACCTAGTCCAGTAGTCCCTATGGAACCCCACTGGAATCCCTCTGCCACCAGAGCTGCATCACAGGGGCTAGGTTAGCCTGTGACCGTCCCCTTCACCCAGTAGAGACCCACAGACACCTCAATCATGTATGATCCCAGCTGTCATCTGCCCTAGCACCCTGGCCACCTGACCCACGTGTCCCCACTTTTTACTCGTTCTTTCCTCTCCCGAAGGAAATGATGATCTTCCCGGACCACCCAGTGCTCCTCGGCAGGGTGCCCTTCTACGGGAGTGTCCGCAGATCATCGGCGGGGATTTTAGGAGGCTCTTCTAGACATGACTCAGCGATCCTCTCAGTCCTGAAGTGTCTATTTGTTTGTTTTTGTCATACCTGGTTCTTTTCGGACATTAGGAAGTCCAGCTTTCCTCCAGGAAGCCCCAGTTCGATGAAAGTCTTTACCAGGCGGAGGTCGGCACTGTTCCCTAAAAACGACAGATCACCCCACCCCAGACCTGTAGTTACTCATATCAGAAAGGACACAAGGGATTTAAGCCCCCCTCTTCTCCCATCCACCCATTTTGAGCAGGGAAGCCCACCAGGGGACCTGGGGTGACCAGTTGCAGTGATGTAGGTTGGTGTGAATCCCTGGGAAAGGTGTGGAGCTGATGTAATCCCAGGAGGGAAAGGCTGGGAGATGATAGTGGGGAGGCTCAGAACACAGGAGCTTTCTAAGACAGAAGTTTATTCTATTTTCTGAGAGCTCTAAAGAAAGATTTTTGGTAATGGACTGGCACGACCAGATCTGGTAAGATTTCTTAAAAGATGACCCAACAGCGATGGGGGTGGTGCTTTGGAGAGAGGACACGATGAATACGCTGGCATAAGGCAGAATGAAACCAAGGGCTCTGGAGGCTGATAGCTGGGTTTTAATCTTGGCTCAACCACATTAGCTATGGGGACTTAACCCAATTCCTTAGCTGGCCTCTTTCACAGTTTTCCAGTTTGAACAACAATACCACCTGTTCTACATGGATGTTGTGAAGATTGATGACGGTAATGAACGTTCAGCATCGAGAAGGGTGCCTGGCCTCTGATGAGTGATACACCAAGGCTGTTGCTCCTTCTCTTCTTCCTCCCCTTCCTCCTCACCCACAATGTATCATTTACCACTGGATTATCTGACACTTTGCCAAGTACACCTGTTGACCAAGCATCCCAGTATCCACAGCATATAGCCAGCCAGTGAAATGCATTAGCCCCAGGATTGGGAATTAAGGATATAAAGAACAGTGTGTTTGATAAGTTCTTTACAGATTTTTGGACACTAGCCCTTTATCTGATATGTCGTTTGCAAATATCTTCTCCCATTCTATCAGAAAGAACAAATAATCCAATCAAGAAGTTGGGGTAAATTGGAAGGGGAGGTGAACCATGAGAGACTATGGACTCTGAAAAACAATCTGAGGGGTTGGAAGTGGTGGAGGGGTGGGGGGAGGTTGGGGTACCAGGTGGTGGGTATTAGAGTGGGCACGGATTGCATGGAGCACTGGGTGTGGTGAAAAAATAATGAATACTGTTACGCTGAAAATAAATTAATTAATTTTAAAAAATGGGCAGAGGACATGAACAGACATTTCTGCAAAGAAGACATCCGGATGGCTAACAGATACGTGAAAAAGTGCTCCATATCACTCAGCGTCAGGGAAATAAAAATCAAAACCACAATGAGATACCACCTCACACCACTCAGAATGGCTAAAATTAACAAGTCAGGAAATGACAGATGCTGGCGAGGATACAGAGAAAGGGGAACCCTCCTACACTGTTGGTGGGAATGCGAGCTGGTGAAGCCACTCTGGAAAACATCATGGAGGTTCCTCAACAAGTTGAAAATAGAGCTACCCTACAACCCAGCAATCGCACTACTGGGTATTTACCCTTAAGATAGGAATATAATGATCCAAAGGGGGCACGTGCACCCAAATGTTCATAGTAGCAATGGCCACAATAGCCAAACTATGGAAAGAACCTAGATATCCATGAACAGATGAATGGATAAAGAAGATGTTGTGTATATATACAATGGAATACTATGCAGCCATCAAAAGAAACAAAATCTTGCCATTTGTACCCCCATGGATGGAACTAGAGGGTATTATGCTGAGTGGAATAAGTCAATCAGAGGAAGGCAATTATCATATGTTCTCCCTGATATGAGGGAGTTGAGAGGCAAAATGGGGGTTTGGGGGATAGGGAAGGAAAAAATGAAACAAGATGAGATTGGGAGGAAGACAAACCGTAAGAGACTCTTAATCTCACGGAACAAACTGAGGCTTGCTTAGGGGTGGGGGGTAGGGAAATGATGGTTGGTTATGGACACTGGGGAAGGTATGTGCTATGGTGAGTGCTGTGAAGTGTGTAAACCTAGCAATTCACAGGTCTGTACCCCTGGGGCTAATGATACATTATATCAATTAAAAAAAAAAAAAAAAGAACAGTGTGTCCTGGGAGCATAGCACACCACCAGTCCTTACTACATGACCCCCTAGAAGATGGGGAGCACAAGTTTTCCTCTCATCACC
Source organism: Mustela lutreola (assembly GCF_030435805.1). Taxonomy (NCBI): domain Eukaryota; kingdom Metazoa; phylum Chordata; class Mammalia; order Carnivora; family Mustelidae; genus Mustela; species Mustela lutreola. Next base: position 4,885,245 of record NC_081292.1, on the reverse strand, counting down.
CATGAAGCCCTAGATGAGCCCCTTCCCTTCTCTCACATTAGTTATGCATTGGAGTCCATATAAAGTAAACTTCAAGATTCTTCCAGAAATCATGTTCCACATTCCAGTTCTCGTATCAATTAGGATGTCAACTTGAGCTTGAGGAGAACTCAAATACCCTGTACCTCCCGCTGATCTGACTGCTTCCTTCAGCCAATTAGGGAGAAGCTGAAATTCACAAAGGCAATCAGGACCACGTGCTTGCCTTTGGTCCAGACTGAACTGGGACCTCAAGATCTTCCAGCAGAGCAGTTAAGTTCTGTATCTTACAGAGCCTTTGAATGGACCAAAGAAACCAAAGAAAGCTAACACAGGGTCCTAGGTCGTTTGGGAGGTGGGGTGGAGAGAAGGAGCCCTTCCTACTCCCCATTCTCTTTCCTTGGACTTCTATATCAGTGGGAGATAGTTCTTCAATAGCATTTAGTTCTCAGTCTATATTTGCTGATCTCATGAAATTAAAAACTTTTTAAGGTGAGGAACCATGTTGGGTGTCTGCAACCCCAGAACTTGGTACAGCATCTGATATGCAAAAATTGCCCCATAAGTAAGAAATGAATAAAAATAGACAACAAAACAGTTTGGGACAGTAGACCGAGCCTGTCCCAAATGTATCCACACATTCATTGCTCTCCATTTCTTTGCTGTTCTGTGGGCTCATGGGACCCATTAACCTATACATTCTAACTATTCACATTTCCCTTGACATTTTCATTTCAATAATCCATCCACCCATCCATCCATATACTTGCTCCTTTCCTTTTTTAATTTTTGTTCATTAGTTTCATTAATTATTCATCCCATTTCTTCATTCATTCCATTATTTATTTATTCCATTTATTCCTTCATTGCATTATTGCATTCACTTATGAATTTCATTTACTCAACAGATTTTTGTGGAAAAGAAATCTCTTCCTTTGGAACAAGGCCAGGTCATTTCCCTAGACCCAGCATGCTGCCCTCCCATGGTTACTAATAACACTGTTGAAAACATACCTGACTTAAATTCATTCATAAATCTTATAAATTTTCTACAGTAGAGAATTTTGAGGAGGAAACCTTTCTGGGGACTCACCATCTAGGCCATGGACACAGACTACCAGGTGAATTCCATCTTCCAAATTTTCTTCCTCTTCCTCTGGTGGGAAATACGGTATATCAGAAGCTAGTACAGATAAGTCACTGTACAGAAATCCATCAATCTTCAGTTCTTTTTTAAATTTTTCTTTGGCCTGATAAAAACTGGAGAATACACTAATTAATCAGAAGCCACACTGCATATGCCATGTTGAGCAGAAGATGAATTGAGCTGGCTGGGCCGTGGGAGTGATGAACATCTACAAGGAATTATCTGCAAGCAGCAAAGGCAGAATATGAGGCCTCAGGAGATGCTGATGATGGACGCTTTTTCTCAACCAGGAGGCAAGAGAGTATCCCACGGAAAGTTTTCTGGGGTTTGGGTTCTACTGATTTCTATGTGCTTCCTGCATGGAACAGGACGCCTAAGATTCCATTCAGCTCCAAGGATCCATGCAATCCTGGAAAAGATCTCCCCAGAGTGAAAGCTTCTCCAGGTGGCCCACAGGCTACCATGGCTTGGCCTCCACCTGCTTCTCAGCAGCATCTCCCAGCCTCCAGAGAGAACACATTTCTCAGGATTCCCTTACTAAGAAGTTTGCTTACTTCCATGCCTTGGTGCCTTCAGGTCTGTCTGAAATGTATTTCCCACCTGGTTATCACGATCTTTGCCTGATTATCGGACAAGGTGATGATTAAGAACCTGGACTCAGAAGTGGGACTGCTAAGGTCAGAATCTCAGCTTTGACACTTATTAGCTGTGAGTCAACCATTTAACCTCTCTTCACTGGGTGTCCTCAATTGTAAATGGGGAATACACCATTATCTAATTCATAAAGCGATTCTGCATGTTAAGTGACACAGTGTATGCAAAATGCTTAGAACAGTACTCAAAACTAAATAGTTAAAAAAAAATGATCTATTACCAGCCTTATCATCATCATCCCCATCATCTCCATCCCCACTGTGTCTCTTGTATTTGCTCTGTGGTCACCTCTAAAAGGATTCCCCTGACCCCCGTGTCTCTATGCATGCTTGCTGCCCTCAGCCAGATGGGGTCCTTCTGATTCAGCTGTGCACACACACACAGGAACCCTCCTGTTTACCCAACTAACCCTTGTTCACGTCTCTCATCTTTCCACCTCCCTATTAGTCTGTAAGGACGGTAAGTGACCTTACAAGCCAGGCACTGGGCAGTGCTTGCTATCTATGTATTAAATTTATGCCATGAGCATAACAGGTACTTAGCGTTCTTTATAAAGCAAGGAATCCAAGTTCACCTGCCTGTGTAACCTTGTTCGTGGCTATCGGTAATACGTAACTCTTCAGCATTATGCAGAAGAGTGATAAAAGGCTGCTATAGATACTTAATCAAATGTAGAGATTATAGATGAGGGAGCAACATGGATACAACCCTAATGTGAGGGTGAAGGGATAGGGTCTGGCTTTGCTAAAGGAATGACCTGCATAAGGACACCCTCAGGGGCTGAGGAAGAAAATCTGAATAAGACTCCCCCAGAGGCCCTTAAAGAACGGCCCTGTCAAAATATGCAAAGACAGAGGTATGGTGACATTCATAATGGAGTTGTTTATCATAATAACAACTAAAAAAAAATATCAAGGGTCCCTCTCTAAAGGAGTTTGTTCATAAATCACGGTACATATAGAAATGTTCCCAATATAGTAAGTTGAAAAAACCTTGCAGTCTGTGCAGAATTACTCTATTTTTGCATAAGAAGAATATTAGAGACAAGCACACAGAAAAAGGGCAGAAGAACTTACACAGTGACTGTATTTGAGAGATAGGCTTGCTGGTAGATTCCACCTCTACTATTCTCTCTCTCTGACTTGTAGGACATAAATATAATACTTTATCTAAATCAGAAAGTAACTCCTATCTCAGCATTAAAATAGTATGCATGGACCTGAGCAATGTGTGGGGAATCCAGAGCCCTGCTGGGTAGGTAAGTCAGCGGTCAGCTTACCTGTACATCCTCTCACTGACTTCTTCCTCCAACTTGCTCGAATGGGTGGAGACAACTCCAAAGGAACCCAAAGGTTGATGAGTGATGGGCAATGGGGTCTGCTTGGCAGAGAATCCAGCCCGGGCAGGGGTCTCCTTGGGCACAGATGAGAAAGGGAGGCATGTGGCAGTGCAAGACACAGACAGGTTGACGACCTCCACGGCTTTCAGGCTGTCCAGAGTGAAGGTCTCCACTGAACCCAGGTGAGACGCCATGACGGAAGTGCCTGTCTTTGGCTCTTGGTTTCCTAAAACCTGGGAGTGAGTGGAGGGAGTCACAGTGGAACCCACAGTGCCTGCTTCACGTCCAGCCTCCAGACGAGCTTGAGTTCCTTCGCTAAAAGCTGCATCATCGACGATGCCTGGTGAGCTGTTCTGCTCGTCTGTGGACTCCAGGTCGCTGGCATCAGCAGCTGTCCTAGAGTTCCACTCAGGCACCTGATGGTGGGCGATTGTCTCATCATCTGAGATGCTACTGTTGGAAGGAGCATTATTCTCCACATTCAAGTCTTCAGGCTTGCCCTCTGGGGTCTCCTTTAGTACTCTAGGATAAGATCCATGCCTAGGGTTTTCAAGTGCAATGATACGTGGTATTTTTACATTAAGACCTTTGGTTTCAACACCTGCAAGGTTCTCAGTCCTCCCATCAAGACAAGAAGGTTCTTGAGGATCAGACTGACTCTCTGTACCTTTGGGGATGTCTATGTAACCAGGGACCAGCTGGCCATCAGCACCTGAAACCACCTGCACAAGGGAATGGTCTGCGCCAGCATCTGGGATTTTGGATGCCGGGGAGTCTACACTCTCTATGGGTATGGCTGGACTTTCAGCAAGATCTCCACCTTGCTGCATGGTGTCCGTGTCTTCAGCAGACTCCTCTGGGCTACTGATTTGGGGCGCAGACACAGACTTGGTCAACTTGGTGAGCGCCAACTCCCGTTCTTCATCCTCAAAGGGCAAAGAGCTAATGGAGGTGAGAGATGCCTGGATCCCACTCGGCAAACTCGTATTGCTCTCTGTGTGTCCACCCTCTAAGGAGTTCCTGTGCAGAGCATGCCTTCGAACCAGATGGTGCAAGACTTCCCGGTCACTGGGTAACTCCAGGGCCCTGCTTCGCGCCTCGGACCAGGCAACAGAGCTTGGCTCGCTCTCAATGCCTGAATCGGAGATGATGGAAGAAGATCTCTTGATGACCCCAGAAATTACTGACACTTCTTCCTGCTCCTCTGAGTGAGGGTCTTTTGGGGAAGCCCTAACATCCAAGGGATCCCTCAAAGTTGAGTTTAGTGGATCACAGGGCTCGGAGGGGATGAGTTTCAGACTCAGCAGTGCCATCTTGCCCTCCTGGTCTGCAACCTTTCCCAGAGTACTTAACTCATGCGGTGTTGTTTTCTCTGAAAGGATGGCATTTTGGTGACCAACCCCAGCTACCTCTTGGCCTGGTACAGCTCTGTCCGATTCACAGCTATCTGGAGAGTGCCCACTCTCCTGCTGAGCACTAATGACCACTGTGGGCTCCATACTACAAGGCCTCTTATTGCTAGATTTCACATCAATGTAGGTGAGTGCCGGGGCCTGGCCATCCTCTGGACCTGGACTCCTTCTGGGTGGGTCCTCATCTGCCAGTGAATGTGTTCCAAGATCAGATCTCTGGCCAGTCCAGCATTCCTCTTCAGGCAAACCTGCTTTGTTCTGACATTCACCAATTGTCAGATACACCTGAGATTCAGAGCACGTGTCCGTACATTGTGGTGTGATTACTTTGTCCTCTGGCTCTGGACACCCAATAACTTCTCTATCAGAGTCCACCTGGGGTGGTTTCACGGTGGGCAAGACAAGGTCTTCCCTGAAAGGTGATTTTCTATTTACAGTAGGGTTCTCTTCTCTATTGTTTAGATTCATTATTGCAGGACTTGTCGGGACGTCAAAATTAGGGTAAATACTCAAATTGTGCCCTACAAAAAGAAGAAGAAAGAAAGAAAGAAAGAAAGAAACAAAGAAGAATGTATTATAGATTAAGAACCTATGTCCACAAACTATACAAAAGCCTGACTATATAATAAAACATTTGGCTGAAATTTGTTCCTGGTTCTTGGGGGACAACCACTGTATTCATGAAATTTCCCAAGTGATGAAAGAGTCTCTGTTATTGGTGGTGGCCCTGGAAAGCTTATACTAACCAGGTGACTTATGACCAGTCCTTTAGTCTTTAGTAGTTTATGCTAAGGAGATGAGTCAGAATGGGGGCTGGCTGTGCCAGAAAGACTAACTATTTGGTCAGAACTTTGAGCCCCGTAGTACCAGTATGAGCTCTGGGGGGAGTGGTTCAATCATGCAGCCAATGATTCAACCAGCCATGCCTAGATCATGATACCCCAATAAAACCTGTGGACCCTGGGGCTTCAGGAAGCTTCCCAAGGGAGCAATACACATTGATTTGCCAGGAAGACCAGTCCTGGGGTCTTGGGATCTTTATGTTTGGAACCCTTCCAGACCTTGCTCTACTGGGGTCTTTTTTTGGCTGGTCTTTATTTATTTCCTTTATATTAAAATGGTAATCCTAGGCAGAGCACTTTCTTGAGTTCTGTGAATTGTTCTAACAAATCACTGAACCAGAGGGAGTAGTGGGACCCCCTGAATTAGTAGCCAATTGGCCAGGAGGGCAGGTGGCCTAGGAACCCCCAAGCTTTTGTCTGACATGAGGGCATCTTATCAGAGGCTGTGCCCTAACCTCTTTGACATAACACCAGGTAATTGGTGTCTGAATCACCCTGTACTAACGTAAAACTGTCAAATACTATAATTCATGATTTGCCTTTTACTTATCAAACTAGTTTTAACAATTACTATTTACACCTATTAAAACATTTCTCTGTATCCTGTATAGTATTTACATTGTAGAAAGAGCTTTGGACCCAGGAAGACCTGCTCTCCGGTCCGGACATGGGCAGCCGCCAGCTGTGAGGCCTTGAGCAATGACAGGACTTAAATAAGTTGTTTTTCCCCTTCGAGCTCACTTTGCTCACCTCTCGGTAGGCAGATTCACAGCGACCAGCAGGCCTCAGAGACATGGCTCACAGGACAGGGATGATGGGAGCTGTCACATGGGGAGGACAGATTCCTGCTTCTGGACAGAAACCCTCTGCGTCTGAGCTCTGTCACCAGGGCAGTTATCCTGCATGGCGTTCAGATCACAGAGGCTCCCACATCAATCTGATCCTCCCGGTAGGATGGCGGGGTCCACGCGGGACCTTCTTTCTCGCGTTTTTCTATAGGGTAAACTATTGTCTCTCTTACCCTATCTCTCCTTCCTGTCTCTCTAATAAAGCATAAAGAGAAGAAAACAAGAGTCTCCCACAGATCTCTTAGAAAAGCCATCTGATATGTTACTCCATGTCCACATACCCCAGACAAAAAAAGAGGGGACTGGGCTTTTATTTTCTTTAAAACTTTTAAATTCTTTGGATGGTTTTCACAGAAGTTGAAGGCCTATAACCACTATCGGATGTTATGAGGTGAACCACTGAGACACTTACAAACCACATCACTGGCTCACACCTTGGGGTGGCATTTACGACTAGGTCAAAGATCAGAACAAAGATCTGGAAATAACGGGTCTCTTCTTTATGTGCGTATGTTCTTCAGATCTTGGGACTGAGCAAATTTCTCTTTCTCTGGGGCCTTTCCCCTAACCAACAGGGGGTTAGAGGTTCTCTGAGCAAAGTCCCCATGTCCCCTCCATACAGATACTCTTCTGCCACCACCGCACAGTCCACCTGTGCATTTCCTGTCCCCACGGGAGAGAAGGGTTACGAAGTAGGAGCACTGGCGTGCCCACAGCTAACAGCGCGGCCGCCACACAAGGAACTGTGTCCGTAAAATGAATTGAGAATAGAACGGGAATGCAACAGAACAAAGGCAATTACTCTCACAAACTACTTATATTGGTTTGAAAAAACCCACAACATCAATGTTATTTAATCCATGAATAATGCATGGGCTGACTCTATGCGAGAGCCTTATATTAGGCCATGGGTTACAGAGCGGGAAAGTAGGGATCAGTTATACAAATGAACTGGTCTCCATCTCTAAGGGATTTCAAAATACTGGGAAGCATATGACGTGTGGTACAGTTGGCTCTCCTGCTGGACGCATGTGGGCTGTATCCTGGAGAACATGAACTGGGTTCTTCAGAGAGGGAGTTAATGAGCCACACGAGGCAGACAAGGGCCAAGCCCCAGAAGCCTGGCGTGCACATTCTGGCCAGGTATCCGTTAGGTCCCATATGGACGGAGCAGGGGTCAGGGGTGTGGGCGTGAGATGGGCATGGAGTCAGCGGGAGGAGGGAAGCCACAGCCTGGACGGCCTGAGCACCCCGTCTGAGTGAGGAGTCAGGTCTTTACATCACAGGCAGGGGGAATGCGCGGGTTCTCGGACCACAAATGAAAGATGCCTGTGATCTACACTGACAGTTGCAGACAGGACACAGAAAGACCAGCGAGGAGGAAGACGGTCAAAATAACAGCACTGGCTTCACGACCCCAGCTGCGGGAAAATGAGAACAGCAGAGGATCGACTTCCGAGAGAATGCATTTAGTCATTAGCCCAGGACCCTTATCTGCCGACACACAACCGTGACTCCCTTTGTGCAGGTCGCTCCTAAGTGGTCTGTGGATGCACTACCCGCGGCTCACAGGAGGCCTCCGAGATAGAAATTACAATTCCTTGTGCCCAGTTTCACCGTCACTAACAGCTGGAGCAAAGATCCCAGCGGAGGTGGGCCGGCGACTGTTAAGGCCCTTGGGTAGAAGGTTCAACTGCTTTAGGACAGAGGAGTCAGGGGTACTGGTTAGAAAGAATTGCAGACACGAAGGACAGAATTTACAAGGGTCTGGAACACAGTAGGTATCTACCCATGTGCTGTAGCAGACCGTGAATCCATATTACTGTTCTTAATTTGGAAATGGGACTCTTTTGTTTCCCTTTCTTCATCATGCTGAAACGATGCAGTGCAAATTGGATGACCTCATTGCAAATCACATTAAGGTCACCAACCCCTGGAGGAAAAGGGAAACAGTTCTTTATTTGCTAACGCTTTTGCTCGGAGATTAAAGAATCGTCAGAACACATTGTGAAGGAAGAAAGAAGGTCAAGAAACGTTTTGAGTGGGGAAGTACTCTTGGGAAAAGGGAAGGGACAGGAGAGAGGTCTGTAAAGAGAAGTCTCGGGGAACAGCCAGCCCTCTGAGAGCCACTGTCCCGGGGTCCTTCTGGGAAGACGGGATCCTTAGTGCTGGAGCCGTAGACTCATTCAAGTTCCCCGTCCCCAATACCTTCCAGGAGCTGCAAGAGATGCTTCCTTTAAAACACAGAGACAGACAATAGGAGACTTGGAGGACCCTGCACGGGCAGAAGGCCCCAGAAAGATGACCCCAAGCCACGTCCAAGTCTAGAGCACCAACGTGAAGAGAGGCAGAGAAGACCCAGCAGGGACACCCACAAAAGCCAAGGCCGAATTCCCAGCAGGTGTGGCAGAACCGATGGGCTCAGGAGATGCAAAGTTTTATAAAAAAAAAAATACAGATGTGCAGTGTAATTGTATGTGTGAGTTGCAGGACTGAAATTTGCACCCATTAGAGTATCTATTCACCTGAAAAGGAAAATAGACTCAAGATCTTCTGCAAGGAAGCCTAGCAGTGACATCTGAGGGTCCGATCACAGGGACTTACTGTAAATTTCTTCTCCACCTATTCAGTGTTCTGTAGCTATAGTATATAACTGTAATGAAGATAAGAGCGCGTGCACACACACACACACACACACACACACAGCCTTGGTGCAAAGTAGTGTTTTGTGAGCACCTGGGTAGGTGGCCATCTCTAGCATGCGTTCTCTTCTCACTGTCATACCCAGTGTTGACGCTAGATGTCAGGGCACAACTGAGAATTCAGTACGATCTCTCCATCACAAAGTTGGACTGTCCTTGGAAGTCGCCTTGACTTTTGAAAAAGATCCTACAAATCTCTGCCTGCAGAAACTCTGAAATTTAAGTGGTGCCTAATTTAAATGATGGGCATCCCAGCATCACAGTTTGAAACGCCTCTCAAAGAGAGAGCAGGGCAGACCCTGGACCTTGGAGCTGGAAGGACTTGCTTTGAAAGTCGGCTTTTATACGCTGCGTCTTTACTACATACCTGTATTCATCGTGCTTCAGCTTCTGTCTGTAAAATAGGGCTTACGGGTTTTGTTTGTTTGTTTCATTTTGTTTCTAATAGGATTCAAAAGAGGAAACACGTAAAACTTCCAACTAGCTGTTTTCTGGCTCTTTAAGGGATCATGGGTCTACTTCAGCTGTGATAGCTTTGGGTTTCCAGCAGCCGGGCTGTGGGAACAGACAAGATGAACACCCATGGGATGCCCCGTGGGTACCAGGCTGGTCTCCCACTGACCTGTCAGTGCCCAAACACACTGCACAGCCCAACGAGACAGACCACGGTGGGGAGACCAACACACCAACACACTGTCTTTCCCTCCCAGCGGAGCGGCTCATCCACACATCCAATCGCGGATGCAGCCTGCTTTCTCGAGACATGAAGCAAGCGCTCTGTAGGAGTCTGACCTGGATGTCCCCAAAGTTCAATAAGTAACAAATTTATATTTGAGTTGTGTCACTGAGGTACAAAAGGATGGCCAACCTTTGCCCTGGGTGAGGGGATATGGGAATTTCCCAGGGGAGAACATTGAGCCACTTGCTAGGATTCGACCCTGGAGGAGTCAGGAAGGGGGTCTCTACCACGACGACCCTTCTGTTGTGTTGATTTGTCAATGGCACCAACATAAGGTCATCTCAGAAAACTAGTGTAGTCTGAGGGTTCGCGTCTCCTCCATGAACTGACTAATCCCTTCCTTGATTTGGCTCCCCTGCTGTTGGAACATAAGGAGGGCCGCTGACTGGGACCCAGAGAGAAGCCTTAGTCTTGAGTCTTTCTAGAACAAAGACCAACCTGTGGCAGGGCAGTCCACATATCTGTCCTCAAAGATAACCGGCAAGGTGTTCCAGTCGCCGTCGATGTCCAGGCACTCCGCGGGCAGCGGGGGCATGGTGGTGAGGTACTCGGAGTTTCGGATGTCCAGAGACAGCTGGCTGTGGGTCTGTATCCTGGGGACACACGCAGCGGGTGAGCATTGGAGCAAGTTTTAAATGTGGAAAGAATCGCTACCCCATCGCCTGATCCCAAAAACACATCCAGAAAGCACTCAGCAGGCTCTGACCATCCACTCCCTGTCTGTCCGTCCTCTCTTCCTTTCTCCCAGACACCTACCCAGCCCCGGTGGCGGGGGAGGGCACCCAGCCCAGAGCTCTTAGATCGCAGGATCAGGGACCCGTATCACGTTCTGTTTCAGTGATCTGCAGTAAATACCTTTCCAGGGCAACAGGAGCTGAGCTTCTAAATGGCTAGGAATCTTAAATTAGTACTTAGGAGGAAAAACTTCAAGCTCTGTATCCTCTATTCTTGCTTTTCTAATCTCTTATAACACTTAGGGTCCGAATCCTATGTTGTGGCATTTGTATTAAGGACCATTTAAGATTTTGTTTTGTTTTGTTTTTGTTTTTCTTGCATCATTGCTTACTGTGTGGTCACCAGCATCCTGCATTAGCATGTAAGCGCCCCTCGCTCAGGAAGCGTGAGTTTTGATTCCTCCATGCGGGATTTAAAAACGCCCCATATTCTTCCTTCCTACGTCAAACCCCCTTCCAGCAGCAGGAATTGGACTGCAGAGCTTGAAATCATCAGTAATCGTCGTTCCAAAGATGGGATGGTGGGAAACTTTTACTCCCCTCTCAAGTCCCTGCGGAAGGAGTTAACGTCCTGCCACGAAGGAGGAATGTTCTCGCACCGTCATTCCCCGTTCCACCTCCGTCACTCTTAGACCAGAGGAGAAGCCTTAGCGGGCTGGGGAGTCTGGGAGAAGAACTGCACATACGTCGCTAGCTTCTGTGTGTCTGTCTGTCTGTCACTGCTTTTAGAGCAGCCTGACCTCTGGACGTCCCCACATCACTCCTCAGCCATGCAGGTCACCTGCTCCCACAGAACCGCTCATAGTGGCAGAACTGCACACAAGCCTAGGGACAATTCTCATTCTGCACTCCTGGGAACAAAGGTATGGAAGGCACATAGGATACTTTGTATGCGTATTTTGAATATACATATGAAATACGACTATTTCATTTCTTTCTTACTTTTCAACTGCATTCTAACCTATGATCGAAAAGGACAAGCGATGTGAGACGTCTAGGCAGCTCAGTCAGTTAAGCGGCTGACCCTTGGTTTTGGCTTAGATTGTGATCTCGGAGTTGTGAGGGCAAACGCACAACTTGCGTGCCCCTCCCCCTTGCTCTCCGCCCTGCCTGTCTCTAAAAAAAAAAAAAAAAAGGGAAAGGGTGAGCAATGTGTTTATGCTCTTCCTCAAAGCCATGATGCCTGTAGCAGCTTCCTAATATTGTGAACCTTCCCCTCAATAATTAAATGGAGCTTTGTTGCAATCAATCCTACACTTCCTAGCTATCATCTGAACCTGGAACTTGTGGTCCAGTTTTTAGCTTATTATACTAGTACGCTCGCTAACTGGACGCCCGTAGGTGGAGGACCCGGCCCCAGGCAAGGGAAGATACCTCCTGGATGGAAACTTGGTTCTGGACCTACAGACCTCACAGTCATGGATAAATCAGGTGATTAATCAAGGAACCATCGCCTAGCAGGAGAGGTGCTGGAGAGTATGGTGCGGGTTTCCTTATGCAACCAATGACCTCCTGCCAGAAGGTGACTTCTTGACTTTGGGACTTTGTGAATGTGACTGAGTACCTAAAACAATGGTGAGGATGTATTTAAACCAATGACTAAAAATTCTAGAGCACGTACACAATTTGGTCACCTCACACCTAGGATGGCTATTCTTAAAACCAAGGAAAAGCAAGCATTGGTGAGGATGTAGAAACGTTGGAGCTCTTGGACACTGCTGGTGAGGACACAAAGCTTCACAGCTGCTGCGGAAAACAGTATGGAAGTCCTGCAGAAATCTAAAAATAGAAGCACCATACGATCTGGCAATCCTGCTTCTGGGTATTTATCCAAAAGCATGGAAATTAGGGTCTCTAAGAGATCCGTGCCCTCCCACGTGCACAGGAGCTCTAGTCACAACAGCTTGGCTATGGAGACATACTAAGTGTCCGTGAAGAGAAAAAGGAAAAAGAAAATGCAGAACGATGGGATATTATCATTCAGCCTTAAAAAAAGAAGAAACCTTGTCCTCAGTGACAATGTGGACAAACCTTGAGAGCATGATGCAAAGCCAAAGAAGTCGGCCTTACGAGGACAAATACTGTGTGAATCTATTTACAGAAGGAATCGAAAATAGTCAAATTCAGAGTCAAAAAAATAAAAGAGTGGTGGCCAGGGGCTGCTTGGGGAACTGGGGAGATGCTAGGCAACAGGCATGACATTTCAGGGGAGGAAGACAAGTGCTAGAGACCTGCTACCTGGAGCTTCCAGGGCCCAGGACATCACCTATTCATGTCCCTGACTCTTGGAGTACAGCCAGCAACATGCAGACACTTCCATTTTGGAGGTTGAGAAGTCCAGATTCAGCTTCTTAGGGTGACAGTTCACCACTATACAGAGGAATCGCAGCTATATATGATACACTATAAGGACGCTACGAGTGTGGGATTTGGACCTAGCAGATCTGTGTGTGTACCACATGCTTGCTGTGTGGTCTAAGATAAGTTACCTAACCTCTCTGAGCCGAGGTTTTCCCAGTCTCTTCTTCAGGGAAGTACGGATACAGTTTCTAGCTCACAGAGTTAGCAAGGGCATTCAGTGAGCCAACACAGGAGAGAACTTAGCTGAACTTCTTACCCGAGGCATCTCCACAGACACAGCACCAGGAAGGCAGGGAGGGTGCCTCGTGTGTTCAACACTATAGACATAGTGTCTTGTAGAGTAAGTGATTTTTTAAAAATTAGCATTATACTTATTAGAACAGAAGAACCTAAAAGGCAGAGTGATCAATCAAGTGTCATGGTTACAGGGGTTAGATCCCCAGGATGGGTCTTCCGGCACATGAACACTTCTGCATGCAGTCATTCGAGAAGCTCTCAACTGAGCCCCTCCTTTCTGTGTGAAGAGCACAGGCTAGACCCAGGGAAAGCAGAAGAGAGAGACGATCAAACACACACTTGCTATGAGCCAGTTCTAAACTATTTCCAAACACTGCGACACTGCATTGAAAATGCTGCGATCCACGGCAAGAAACAGCCTCCATGCTACACGGCCACCCAGTACCACCACAGGCTCCCAGAAACACACACCGAAGCAAGTGTTTCCGAAACACGTCCGAACCTACTCCCTACTCCATCCTGTCCCAACCTACCCTATTTCATGTAGAAGTGCTGTCTCAATCCCCCGGCATGGATGTCACAGGGTACTAAATCACTGTGCCCCACTGTTCGAGAAATATAATCTGCTTTGAGCTTGAAGGAGATGGGTCTTGAACTTGATGGTCTTGACAGATGAATGTTACTGGGGCCACCTTGTATGTCCACTTGTCCATCCTGATTTGGGGGGTGGCTCTGTCTCCTACACACACCTCCAGCTCTGACCCCCAGTGGGTACACCCAGGCCAGTGCACACTTGCTAGACAGCCTCACACTGGCTCACTGCCTCAATCTAGATGAAACCCCGTTCATAGCATTCTGTCCCTTCCCTCCTGTAACTTTCTCAGTCTGACATAAAATGCCCCTTTCAGTTCTATACCTCTTACTCTTAATAACCTAAGTAAAAGTTTACTTCCTCCTGAATAATATTGCTTCTAACCTTGTGTATGCCTGACCTTACAGGTTAATATCCACTGGTGGGCACTACTCAGTTTCTCTACAGCTGCTCTATGAGACAGGTGTTCTGGTCTCCTGGGAATTTGCAGGGCTCAGTTCGTACCTGCTTCAGACCTCTGGCCACATGTCATCTTCTCAGGGACCCTCCTGTGACAGCTCAAAGGAAATGCATTCTCCATTCATACCACACTGACATATTTCTCATTGCCACTTACTGTGTGTGTGTATCATAGTTATTTATTTATGTGCCTTCTGCTCTTAAAATATAAGCCCCACGAGATATTGGATTTGCCTATCTTAGTCACTGCTGGTTACCTAATGCCTGGAAGAGTGTCGGGCCCGTAGTCAGCACTGAGTGGACAACTGTTGAAAGAAGGGCTCTCTGTGTTACGTGTGAGCAGCCACCGAAGGAGGAGCAGTAACTGGTCGATGTCACAAACCTTGTAAGTTATAGGACTGAGATTTCAAACCACGTGTGTAAGTTTGAGATCAGGTCTTTCCACCATACTATTTGTTGGCTTTTTAAAAAGGCCTTAATCATAACCGTCATGGTGCAAAGTCTGTCCACAAGGACATGAATTCTGTCCATAAGGACATTCTGTCCTGAATTCTGTCCATAAGTGTCCTGGTCCATAAGGTCCCACAGCGGCTGGTCCGTACCCACCTCCCCGGTCCTGCCTCCCTCCCCTCTCCTTCCTGCTCACTCCATTATAGCTACACTTGTCTTCCTGCTGCTCCCCAAACACTCTGTATCCCTGTAGAGCAGCCTCGACACCAGCTTTTCTCTGACTGGTCTTCTTTCCTATCAAGGTCTGGTTGATATAACCCCAGTCTCTACTCAAATGTCCCAACCTCAGAGAGAATCTCTCCCAGCACTTTGGCTGCAACAGATCTCATCCCACGCCCAGTGTCATGGGAGGTGCTCCATCGGCTTGCAAGAGCCGACTGCACACATCTCCTTCCAGCCCCGTGCAGAGATGGCATCTTGGCAGCACGACAGTGGCCGCCGTGGGAGCTTTCACACAGCGGAAATCAGCAAACGCTACAAACCCAAGATGTTGGTTTCTCGGAGAGCTCGTCCTTCAACGTTCATGAGGACCCTGGTCATATCCCTTTCTGTCATGTTCTGCATCCTCACTTTGATTTGGTTTTCCCTACTTGTCACTACTCGAGATAATTTGATTTACGTCTTGCCTGTTTCTGCCCTAGAATGAGAGACCCGCAAGGACAGCATCTTCGATGTGTTCCCTGTGGTGTCACAGTGTTTACATGCACAATCAACAGTTGTGTAACGTATGAGTCATCACCTAACATTTGCTGAGCAGAGTCTGTGGCTTGAACAGCGTGTTCCATGGGCATGGATGTTCTCATTTGGCCCTACAGCTCTTACCCTGCCCATTTTAGGGAAACTAAGACTAGAGGAGGAGAAGGAAAAAAAACAAACAGAAAAAAAAAAAAAAAAAAACCATCAACAGAACAGCACTTTCTCAAGGACCTGCTGTAGCCCAATGGAGGAGTAGGATCTTGAACCCAAGTCGGCCAAGCAACATATCCTCTGAACTTGAGTGGTCAGCATCTCAACGAAAACCTTCTGGAAGAGGAGCTGCCTCTGTGTCTGTCCCCTCCCTGTGTGCCCACGTTCCTGAGGAACACAGCACGCCCGGCAATCGAGGGTTCGCCTCCTGGGGAAGCCCAGGAAGCAGGTTCCCGCGAGCGTCCTGGAGTGTGTTGCTCAGCGGCCCTCACAGTTCTGCTCAAACTTGTCAGGCTAACCCTTTTGCTTTTAGTTGCTGGGTGGGATGGATGAAGACGAAGGACCACCCGGTTCCAGACGAGCTATTTTCACCAAAGACGTGTTGTGCTTGGAGCCTTCCCACTCTCCAGTGTCAGATTCCGTGAAGCAAACTGCAATTGTCTCCTGGTTTTCCAACCAGATGGAGTGTGGAGAGAAGGAAGAGGAGGTTGTAAAGCAGAGGGTGAAAAGGTCTTCTGGTCTGTCTTATGTGACAGAGGACCCTGAAATGCTTCTCCTACAGGAACTACCAGGTAGTCTCAAACATCACTCCATCCACATTTATTCTTTGAGGTGAACATATAGTTCAGAAACAAAAAGAACCCCTTGAACTCGGGTAGCAAAGGCCAGACCGTCTTGGAGGGACGCATCTGTTCCTGCCACGGGGGAGATCTACAAGAGAATGACCTCATTTTTTGTTAACCCTCTGACTTTTTTAGCATGTTTTCATTGTTTCTTAAATTTTGGAGGAAGGCGGACTAAGAAATTCATCGGTCCGCCTAATTAGGTAGTTCCGTCCTCATTCTTATGCTAAATGTGTTTCAAAGATACTGCAGAGTCTCCAGCGAGTTCTGTGTTTTTTTCTGACATAGCTTGTGGCCACACCACCTGCTTCTAATTCATTTCACAAAGAAGACTCAGCACAGATGTCTTCAGGGACCTAGGAAGTCCTGATTCTGTCTATGGAACCATAATAACATTCAACAAAAGAAAACTTTGGCTATTGACCTTCTCTGTCGCCTGCTAGCTCCCGCCTCCGCAATTCGTCTGACTCCTGCCTGCAGAGAAGACTAGAATGTGCAGCTAGAATGTGCGCGAGTGGAAAGGCTTCTCTCCTTCGCAGTCAGAGACGGAGGGAAGAGGGGCCTTTGAAAGAGAATGTCTTGGGTGGCCACTTTGACAGCGTGACGTGGGCATAGCATCGTCTACTTACAGATTCTCCTGGAAGGTCAGGACGGCCAGCTTTTGGTGCTCCATATAAAAGAAGGCCTCAGAAAACCTTCGGACCTGAGGAATAAGATCACATGAACAGCTTAATTCACGGGGTGGGTATTTTCCACCCAAAGGGAAACAGACAAAGGATTTTTCAAAGGATAAATGACAAAGGACAGCTGAGTCCACCACCCAGAGAGTCTGAAACAAGTCTTTCCACAGGTGTCCTCTCTTGGCCAAAGCTGGCTTACGGACACAGTTTAATGCATATTTACGAACCCATTCTTCCAGAGTTTTCTATAATTTGTTTAGGTGGGTCTTCTACTAGAAGGTGTCTTGTACTAGAAGAAGACACTTGAAAACCGTGACCGTAAGTGAATGCAAAGGAAACGGAATTTGCAAAGCCAGCCACGTAAGCACAGCTACCTCGTCCTGGGCAGACCCGGACATCTGGTCTTCCTGCTGCAAGTGAGGAGACCGACATCTATGAAGCATCAGTACCATTCAGATGCTCCTAACCCGTGGCAAAGAAATACACCAAGAACAACATCTTGCATTTGAAAACACTTCTCAAAAACACTTCCAGAGTACTTGCAGCACCCCTCATGCTGCCATCCGGTAGCCAAGGCAGGTATTTTATGAATGGAGGGGGTCAAGGCTTCAGAGGCTGAGCCAGCTCATAAAGTCTCACCATGAGCTCTCGATGGAGCCAGGACTGGTGCTCACAGCTATGAAAGTTAACCCCAATTCCTGGTCTGCCCCCCGAACTAATTGTTGCAAAGCTCCATCAAGGGGCCACTGGCATGCGACTATAGGATTTACACCACTTGACCCTTACCCTCAAGGTGTGATGTTCCTGGGTGAGATAAGAGGTCACCTGGGAATGTAGGGTCACCGTGTCGAGGAACTGGGTCCACAGAGCCATCAGGTGGGAAGTGAGCCAGGCGAGATCCTTACTTATCTGCTCAGCTATCTTCTCGGGATTGTTCAACATCTGGAGAGGCAAAATGGCAGTAGTGAAGGACCTCGTCCCTGTGAGGCTACTGCAGGCTTCCTCCTGAAGCCTTTGCCGACTTTGCTGTCAGTGAGTCTCTCCTTCCTCCGGACTCTGCATCACATTACACTCTGGGCTCAGTCCTCTACAATCAGGACAGTATCTACGTCTTCGGGGCTCTTATATGGCAGGTAGAACGCTAAGCATTGTGTGTGTAAACTCCCTCTCCCGCATTTCATGCCCACTGCTACCCTTTAGTAGAGTTACTGGACATTACTTCACAGAAAAAAAAAAATGAGAATCAGAGGGATTCAGCAACCCTGCCAAGGCCACACAGAGCTGGGGTTCAGGTGTCTGGCTGTCTAACCAAAGACCCACAGCACCACACTGCCTTTCCATTGTAGGTGTTGGCAATCCTTCTTGTGGGATGCTAACGTGTTTATAACCTGAGCATCAAATGGTTAGGTGATTTGCACGAGGGCAGTAGGACGGTGGTGCTCAACAGTGTTCCTACCATCTTCCCTCCATCACTCCAAATAGCTTCTGGGGGGATCTTGGGTTGCCTGAACTACAACTTGAAGATGCCAGCCTAGAGAGGGCCGAGAGCCTCTGGGGGGAAGCTTTGGATAGCTTCAGTTTAGAACTGGGAGGCCATCTGCTGGGGGTGGGACAGATTTTGCTTCTGGAGGGGAGATCAAGTCTCAGAGAGGCAGGGAGCCAGGTGTCAAAGCCGGACACTGAGTGGTCAGCCCACCATTTAGTAACAAGCCCTTCCATATCCCAGGCACATGCTTTGAATAAATGCGGACACAAAGATGAGTCAAGGAGGGTCTCTGCCGGCGGGGAGCCTCCATGGGCAGAGCAATAGGAAGGTGAGTCAACAGTGGGGAGTCATGGGGGTTTCTCTGTCATGGGAGACATACCGGGGACAGGCAACCCCAGCCATCTCAAGGCCATCTCTGCTCTCCTTCCCTGCTCCGTGTCTCAGTTTCTTCATCAGTAAAACAGGTTTGCAAAGCAAATGGCCCCTTACTGGATGTAATAACAGGAAAAGTAAGTTTGAAGTCTTGCTTACAACAGTAGAATTCCTTCTGCTATTCTCGGACTAAAGGCTGATGCTAGAGGAAGGCAGGGGGCTAGAGTGAGGCATCGATCTAAGAGGAAGAAAAAGAGGGAAGGAGGAACGTGGCACGCGGTAAGATTCTTTAGTTCTTGGAGATTGGTATTTATTGATTCAGGACTGGCTGCCGGGTATAGGGCATCCACCAAGCGGGGCATCTCCGAGCTGCTTCTTCCAAGAGGAAAGGTCAGTCTTTGATGAGACACCAGCCCCAAAGTGGGAGAACGGCCCTGCTTCCTTTGACGGAAGGCTCACTTCCTGCACCAGCTCTGTTGGGAGGCGGGGGTCAAACTGGGACTACCCACTCTTGGTTCAGCCTTACGGTCTGTGGCCAAAGGTGTTCAGAGGCAGAAAACTGAGTAATATGCTGGAGAGAGTGGGGCACATGGTCAGCCCCTGGAAAACCTCTGGGCTCGAATGCGAGGTTCCTGGGTGGACCAGAACTGGCCCCTCTTTACCAGTTACCCTCGCTAAGGAGCACCCCACACCTGTCTGTGCTTGGATCCGTTTCACCCCTGACGCCCTGGGCTGCCTTACCTGTGGCACAACCTGCCCTAGACACACAACGTGCTCACGGTGGCCTGCATGCACCCAGCTCCTTCCAAGTACCGGGCTCCGACCGGACTGCGCGTCCCCCTCGGAAGTCCTTCTCCCTCCATCTTCCGGCCTCCCTTCTCCCTCTCTTCACCACCCTGGGCATGTCTGCTCCCCACCGGGGGATGGTTTAAGGAGCCAGTGTAGGCCCCCTGGTCTCCGAAGATTCTTTAGAAATGTCTACTTTGCTCCAAGGGTAAGTGTAACCTCCCTGTCCTTGAAGTCGATCTAACCCTCCACGCACCACTCTCAACGCACCACTGGCCAGACACCGTTCCTACAACCCTCCCCTGCCTGCATTCTGAGCGTCTCCATTTTCTCAGTAACCACACGATGGTGGACGAGTTGTAGGGAGTGGGTAACTCTTTATGGAGAAATCTGGTGACCCTGCATCGAAGAGAGGCACCCCAGGCCTCAGTAACTGACGCCCCTCGCTGGGCTGCTCGCTCCGGCCCGCACAGCTCCTCCAGCATCACCGCGGTGGACCCAGCAAGCCCAGTGTGAATTCTGAGCTCAGCCGCCCCAGTGAAAGGGGAGAAAACAAAGCTGCTCATGGAATGTGTCTTTGGGAGAATGATGTTTTCCCCCTCATTGATTACAGAAATGGCTCCAGATAAGGTTAAAGAACCTTCTAATTAGGCCACAAGAGGACTCGTCGCCTTTCACAGATGCCTGGGCGTCTTTGTAATTGCAGATGATGGGCACGGAGGGGCTTCTCACCCAGGACCGAGGAGAAGCCCTTCACGCGAACGACGACACAATTGGACCCAGTGCTCTTTCAAGGGGGCTGCTCCGCCACGCAGCTCCACCACCCCTGCCACGCTTCTTGTCCGCCTCTAACCGTGTTCCCTGGTTCACTCCTTCCCTGCCACCTGGCACACTCTGTGCCCTTCTAGGTTAGCCTCCCGGAGAGCCGGACACCTCTCTTCTTACAACCGCTGGTCGAGCCCTGACTCTACTGGCAGCTTCTGAGCAAGCCTCTTCCTCCTGGGGCCCCTAGTCCTGGGAACCGTGTCTCCATTGTATTCCCAGCAGTGAGCAGAGTGGCTGACATACAGTAGGTGGTTAATAAGTGTCTACAGGATTCACTTGGAACAACGATACATGAAAATTGCTCCATGACTACAAAATTCTACGTTTTCAACTTCTTGTAAATCACGCAAACATGTCCACGCAGACCCCCACTCAGCCAGCCCCCATCATCTAACTCCTTTGATGGCAGTTTCCCTACCGGGTGTGGCCGGCCACTAGGTGGCAATGTCCTGCCTCCAACAGTTTGGTGGGGTTTGCATGCCCTTTGGGGGTGCTGGGGAGGGGGCTCTGTTCCTTCCCTATGAGCATCAGGGCAGGTCTTTAGCAGACAATAGAGTGGGCAGAAGCTCAGTCCCACTCTCTGGTTCCCTCCCCATCCCCCATCGGTATCCCTGCCACAGTGGGCTAATTTGATCGCACTGTACAAAATTAGGCCTGTAGCTACACGATCACTCAAAACCAGGGCAGGATCCCAGTAGCTTGGGGGACGGCACCAGAGGAGGAAGGAAACCGTTCATTGGCTTTTCACGAGCTATCTCAGACAGAGTCATTGCCGGCCTGAGTTCTCACTGGAGCCCCTATAGGGACCGGATCATCAAAACAGCAGTAGCCCCCAAGCCCAGCCCTTAGTAGTTCAGAGGCTTTAAGGAAGCCGCCCTTCAGAGTCCACTGTGGTAAAATGAATGTGGACACATCTGTGTGTCCCCCATATTCTCAGGGCTGCTGGGAGGCCGGAAGGAGGGAGCCAGAATCCAGCGGGTGGAAGCTAGCATTGTCATTATTTGGGCTATAAATGGAATTAGCCACCCTTTCCTGCCTCAAGACACACACTCCTCCTCCACATAACTCCCAGCAAGCTTGTCACTGTCCCGCCTAGATCCCTGTGACCTGGGGGTGAGTCCAAGCTGAGCACCATGCAGGGCACGCAGGCCCCCCTCAGAGTCCCAGTGTCCCCCTGCCTCCCAAGAGCCCTGCTCACTGGTGCACACGCACGCCTCGCCGCTGGGGCTCCCCCAGCCTGGCCTCCACCATTGCTTCCACTGCCTCTTATTGGCAGCCGTGAGACTTTCTCTCCCAAGCAGCCTGCCCTCTGGGGTCCACTAGCATCTGCCCCCCCAGAGCGAGCCAGTGACACGTCCTCCTGGGTCCCCATAGCCATGCACGTGTCTGTGTCCGCATCTGCAGCTGCCCCTGCCCCGGCCAGCGAGGTGCACTGGGACAGGGTCAACAACACAGTGGGACTGTGTCCGTGTGGGCGCTTGCTTCCCCTCGGAGTGGCCCTCCGCACGCGGGAAACCAGGCACCCAGAGAGGACATGACCAGTCCAATGTGGACAGCCAGCGCCTACCCTCAGGACTGCTCTGTGGGGCCCACCTGGACTCTGGCCACTTCTCCTCCTTGGGGCGCGATGGGCCAGCAAGGCACGGGGCCTGGTCAGGTCGGCGAATGAGCACGCCGACTCCCGCCCCCTTCTGCACACGAACCAACAGCCTTGGAGCGACGACAGCCGCTGCGGGGTCACCAGCTTCCTCACCTTTGGTGACATGTAGCATTCTGTGACTCATTAGTGCATTCATCCGCTCCCAGAAGGAACCCTTCTAGGTGCTGGAAGTTTGAGAGTGAAAGAGTCACCCCCTCGGCTGTGTGCCCCCAAAGGAAGGTGTCTCTGCAGAGGCCTAACCCAGGGCCCAGTGAGGCGTGGGGACTCACAAAATGTTTGCGGGAATGAATCAACTCTCTACGGTAATTCCCACCGAAACACTGACCCTATGTGGTCGTGAAGACAAGAGCAACGCGGTCTCTTAACCACATTCCCCGTGGGGCAAGTCCAGGGAAGTGACAAGCCAGAAGGCAGTGAGAATTGTACCAAGTGCGACAGTTAGCGTTTTCTCCATTCGCTGCTCTGCCCGGCTGCATGAGGAGGCTTTGTGATGCTGCTTCCCCAGAGGGCATCCCGCTGGGGCACCCCGGTGGGCTCCGGCTTCATGGCCACCAAGGCCTGGCCCTGTTCCGCAACCCTTTGTGAGCTGAGCCCTGATTCTTCCTGGCCTGAGGACAACGGGATCCTCCCTCCACAGAACCACACTCTCCGTTCCTTGGGGGAAACGCACGCCACGCCCATAAAACCAGCAGCCGGTCGGTAGCTGGAGAAAAGGAGCTTAATAAAAACCAAGGCATTTTATCCCCATTTTATAGATACGAACATCAAGGTCTACAAAGCTTAAGCAACTTGTGCAAAGTCACATGGTGGGTAGGTAAGAAGTTCAAGCCCCATGTCTCTGGCTCTCACGTGACCACTTTTGCAACATGTCAGGACGCCCCATCCCTTGCACAGACCCCCAACCCAGTCACCACTGAGGGGGGTCTAAGAAGCAGGAAGCGGCCCCCCGCCTGCCCTAAGGAGTACACACAGCGGGAAATTGAGGCAGTGGCCTGGGCACTGTGCAGTCTGGAGGTGTGCGCCCTGCTTCCCTCCCCACTCCCTGGGTGCCCGGGACAAGTGCTTCCATAAAGGCAAAATCTCCATGGATATGGAGAGGCCAGAGGAGAGACAGCAGGACAAGCATTTAACCTGCGCCTGGCCCAGACCATGCACTGGGTCCGTGCTGGCTGTCCTTGCTCTTGGAAGTGGGGAGGCTCCGGTGAGAGCACCGCGGGCCCGCCTGTCTTCCTGGGCTTCAGAGAGAAGGTTCTGGGAACCTGAGTGAGAGAGGCACAGCAACCAGGAGAGAACCACAGGCCATCCCATGTCTGCCTGCTCCTCACGCTGGGAGCGCCAGGTAAACAGTGGGTGGGGTGAGTAACAGCCCCTAACAGTGTTTTTCCTTCCAACTGCAAAACCTCAGTTGTCGATGGCTTATGGAGCCAACAGCTTCTTCTTGGGACGCTGAGCTGCAACCAGGCTGGGAGGGACTGGGCCGTGAGCTCACAGGGTCCTCTTGTGTGCGCGCTCCTGGTCTCCTCACAACAGCCGTGACACACAGATGAGAACTCCAAGGCCCCCGAGATCCTAAATCGCACATCTGGGATCCCGCAGCTGATGTGCAGAAGGGGCAGAGGCTGGACTTGAACCGGCAAAGCCTGTGGGCATTTCCAAGGGAACGCTGCCCTGGGTGCCCTCCGGGGAACAAGGTGGAGCTGCGGCTCCTGAAGTATCCAGCCCTGTGGTCAGCTAAGCCGGATGCAGTGCACGGCCTCCACCGCCTGCAGGTTTAGAGAGCGGAGACTCCACGCAGGCATCCAAGTCCTGGGCCGGCCGTATGTTCCCCTTCCACACTCTCCAGATGGCTTCTCGTGCCCCTCACATGTCCCCACCTTCATCAGGAGCACTGCCTGTCATGTGACTCCTCGAGGACCCCGCCCTTCCTTCAGGGCTCACTTCAGAGGGCCCCTCCGCCCTAGACCCTCCCTGACCCGGGCACCAGGCTCCTGCTCTGCCCCTGCCTTCCCACTGGGCCGCCGTCTGTCCACGGCAACCCAGAGTTTCCCTGACTATAGCGTGCTCTAATGCGGGGGTTCTCAGCCCTGGCTGCACAGTGTACTGGTCTGGGGAGCTTCTTTCTACATTTTTTTCTTCCACTTTGACTGAGATATAACATTAGTCATATAGCATTATGAATCTTTAAGGGGCACGACATCATGACCTGATAAATGCATCTATTGTGAAGTGATCACCACAGTAGGGTTCACTAACATACCCACCATGTCCCAGACTTAAAATGTTTTTCTGTGATGAGAACTTTTAAGATCTATACTCTTAGTCACTTTTAATCACACAGCGCGGTCTTGCTAACTTTAGTCCCCACACTGCGTGTCCTGCTCCGAGAACTCTTTCCTCTTCTAGCTGGAAGCTTGTACCTTTTGACCACCTTCACTCACTTCCCCATGCTCTGGCGAGCCCTGATCGGTCCTCTGCTCCTATGAGTTACGTTTGTGTCTTCTATTCCACATGTAAGGGAGGTCATGGGTTACCTGTCTTCGTCTGACTTTACTACCCTTAGCACGAGGCCTTCGGGATCCATCATGTTGTTGCCAACGGCTGGATTTCCTTCCCCTTATGGCCGAGCCGTGGTCCCCTGTCCAGATGCACCACATTTTCTTTATCCATTATCCTGGGCTTGTATCCACGCCCAGGTTGTTCCCGCGCCTTGGCTCTCGTGAATGACGCCGCAGTGAACACGGGAAGGAAGACATCTCTTCAGATAGTGATCTCGTTTCCTCAGATAGGTACTCAAGTAGCGAAACTGCTAGACCATCGGGTGGTTGTCTTTTTAAATGTCGCAAGAGCCTCCATACCATCTTCCACGGTGGTGGCTCCAGGTTCCACTCCCGGCAACGGCGCGTGAGCATTCCCTCTCCCCACATCCTCACCAGCACTGGATGCCTCTCGTTTTTTTTGGTAACAGCCACTCTAACAGGTGCGAGCTGGTATCTCGCTGCGATTTCCATCCAGTGGGGCAGATTCACTGAGTGCAAATGCCTGAGCTCCATCCCCCAATATGCTGCCTCACCTGGAGTAGATGGGACCCAGGCTGAAGCACATTTGGGGCACTTAGAAGTCCCGAATGTGCTGCCACTGTGCAGCAAGGGTGGAAACCCCTGGAGTGAGACGACGATGTCACTTTGCAGTGAGACAGTCTTCTGAGCCCAGGAGCTGGCCCTGACGAGGGTGTCACCAAGCCTGACTGTCACGCTGGTTTCCATCTTCATTTGCCTCTCGCTATATACGGAGGTTGTACACAACCCACCCAGACCATCGATGCAGCAGGATGGGAAAATGTATCAGAGACCGCAAATAAGAGCAGCACGCATTTGCCAAGCATCTAGTTAAGCACGTATTCTTCATAGAGGCTCCATGAATTTCTAGCAGACGCACGCTACTGTTTCTTTCATCGGCCTCATCGCACGGCTAGTCTCCTGCCATGGCTGAGGCCGTCCGGGCACAGGTGCAAGGTCTCCATCGCCCTCCAGGGGACGCACAGGGTTGGTCGTCAATACATTTTTGTTAAACGGATGAGTAATAGATAAATGTAGTGTCAGCTCCAGAGACAGAGACCTGTGAACCTGTTTATTTTTTCCAGAACATCTAGCAGAGAGCTAGACATACAAGAGGGGTCTAGTGGATACTTAATAATAAAGAATAACACAGAGCAGCAGAGTGTCTCCTCAGTTTCAGGTCTGGCTTGAGCGGACACGCCCTGTGCTTTCATCTCTGTTTCCTACATCAAGCTGGGACCTACACTGGTCCTGCATCACACCCGCCCTGCCCTCCCCCAGGGTGAATTTTTTTTTTTAATTACCTGTAGCTCTGAGCACAGCTGAGAGAGCGTTTCCTCCACAGCAAGGGACTCTAGGAAGAAAAGAAGAAGCATGATAAAATGGGCACTTGCTGAAATGCTGTGGTTGCTAATTGCAATAAAGAAGCATACGTTCAAGTTGGCCTTAAAGTCACAGAAAGAAACACAGCTCCTGAGGACCCGCCTCCTTTCTAGTCTAACTTCCTAAAGGGGTCATATTTACAAGAAGGGTAAGCCTGATCTGGGGCCACGTGACCCCACACTAGAAAATAATGGTCAGTATCATCTCATAGATGTTTTTCTGAGGAACAGAAGGCCCCCATGTTCACACAGCACTTTGTGTGGCTCAAATGGGACCCATATTCTTTTGGGATTTTGCAGGTATGTGCACGCACAGATGATGGCTGCTAAAAGGTTTCTATAATCATGCAGATTAAACATATATATATGTGTGTGTGTATATATAATATATATAAAAGATATATACAAGCATGTATTTGTGAATATATGAAGAATATGAATAGAATAGAATAGAATAGAATAGAATATGTGTATATTCTTTAGGGTTTTCCACTCTTGTCAGTTGCAATCTTCCCTTCCCAAGCAACTTGAGGTTGTGCACAAGAGTGGCAGATGGGCAGAGTGGTTCAGTAAATGCCTGCTGGGGGAATGAATGCATGAGGGCACGGGCCTCAGGGTGCGCCTGCCTTTTCTTCCCGCACACGCACACGCGCCCAAAACTCCCTCCTGCGAGAACGAGGTAACACACAGAAAACACACCTGGGATGGCACCCGTCACTGCGATGCTGACAGAATCACAGGCTTTCTCAAGTCTGGCCCCAACGTGGGCAGGTGGGCCGCCAGCTTGAGGCGTGCCCTGGCCACAGCCCCTTACCCAGCTCCATGTGCGGCAGCTCCGGGATGTCCCGCATGATGGCCAGGAAGTAGGCGCGGAGTCCCCCGTAGGCGCGCAGGAGCAGGCGGCACAGCTGCCGGTGCCACCGGTGGGCGTGCTGCATGCAGTTCTCGGACGGCACGTAGAAGCTCCCCTGTGGGTGGGACGGACACCGATGCGAGGGCCGCCCCGCGGGCGTCCCTGAGAACAGCGGTCGGGGGTTCGCAATCCCAGGGGAGAGAGAACTCGAGTCCCTCCCCCACCTCTCCGTGTGGGGAAAATCCTGCCATCAGCTGAGCCTCTGTTTTATGTGTTTATGTTAAAATAATAACAAGAGCAATATTCAGAGTAAAAACACCAATGAGGAGGAGGAGGTTGGCACCGACCTGGAAAGTCTGGGACAGCCTCGGGGACCCGCTTGTCCTCTGGGACAAGCTCTCGTTCCCCAGAAGATGGGGACGGACCTGAGGGTCTCCTCTCGCAGGGAGAGGAGGACTTTGTAGAGACCCTCCCGGGGGGTAGGCGAGCGGCAGGTAATGCCGAGAGGAAGGAGCACGTGCAGCTGTGAAAGGGGACGTTAGCTACGCGGTGACCACAGCGCAGGCGCTGGGAGACTGATGTGAGGGTGCGGTGTCAGGGGCATCTGCTTGCAGATGTTGGACCCCCATGTGGTTTGTGCGATGAGGGAAAGGTGGCCACGTCCACAGTGCACCTGGAGACCCAGACTCGGCCGAGGAGAAGATATGACGTCTTGGGGTGAATTTCAGAACGGATTGGTTTGGGGAGCAGAGAAGGGAAGCCCTCAGGGAGGGGCCTAGGCAGCAGAGGAAGAGGGTGCCGGTCCTGGGCTGGAGAATTCCAAGGGTGTGGGCCCTGCCCGTCCATCCACAGCTCATGCAGCCACGAGTGAAGGAGGCCAGTGGCTCTTCATGATCCCCTGAAGCCCTGCTCGTCCTGCCACAGGGAACTCCACATGGGGAGCTGGGACAATCCCCCCCTCCGCGTTCTCCGTGGCTGGTGATGTGGCCACCTCCTGCCTCATCTGGTCTCCTTGCTTGCTGCCATCAGAGAGGACTGAGTTGGTCCATAGGGGAAGGACAGGTCTATTAGAGGTCAATGGCCATCTGTATGTCATCTGAAGTCCCCATGGTGCCACGAGTGTGGACGATCGTGGGTGTGTCGTACTCGTGCTAATCATGGCGTCATGATGGGAAGGTCACGCAGGGTCACACAGGGTGCTCCACATCAGGAAACCGTGATGCAGGGGTCACCTAGGTCTGAGATGGTCCTAAGTCAGGTCCCTAAGAAGAAGACACTGCCATGCTACACAGCAGAGACCCCGGTCTATCCCATGGGGCGCTCAGGAGCTGCAGGGACCGGTGGCCTTGGAGGAGGGGCTGGGTCTCTGCACCTATGCACTGACCATTACTGAGTGTGGGTTACCCTGGGAGGAGGTGTGGCCTTGGTCAGCAGCGCTGTCCGACAGAGCAAGCTCCAGGAAGAGACCTGATCGATTGCCACTGGCTACCAACAACCTCAGCATGTGAGGGAATGAATGTCTCAGGTCTGAGGAGGGGAGGGGCAGTTCACCACCACAGCCACTGAGAGACCCTCAGTGGACCCTCCGCTCCCCGTGGACTCCCCTGAAACCTGCATTCCTCCTCCTTCCTAGCATGTTAGGAACAGAGGTCAATGCAGTTGTGGAAGGACGAGCAGAGCTGTGCACGACAGGGTGTGTGTGGGGGGAACTCCCCAGACCTACGCCACTGTCCACGAAGCGTCTACATACTCCCGTTACCTTGACCTCGTCTGGTGTTTAACAAACAGCATACAGAGCAGATGCTCTCCTTCTGACTTTCAAAGAGAATATGCATATAGCAAAAAGCTCAATATTACCAAAGGAAACACAACATAAATTGCCTCATCCCCACAGTCCATTAATTTCTTGTGGATCTTTCTAGAATACTCCCATATGTGTATGGGCATCGATGTTTTACATGCACTTAATATATGAATGTGTGTCCTGGAAACACACACAGAGACATGCACGAGTTGGAAAATGCTCTGGACGGCTCTGTACCTTGCTTTTGTCCCTTATCATGCCCCCAAAGCTCTTTCTGATTAGTTCAAATAAGTGGTAAGAACTCCAATTTCTGTTTCATAGATCAAAAGACTCTGGGTCAAAGAATCAAATGACTTGTACAAGGTCACGCTGCTTTGCCTGCAGAAGAAGTGATTCTCCAGTTCAGGTGCTAAACGGGGACAGTCCCTTCCCAGAGTGCACAGAAGCCCTGGATACCAGGCCTGGTGGAGGACAGATGTGCCACCAGGCCTGTCCGCTTTGACTGAGACATAAATTTAAGTCCTGCAGGGCCTCCAGTAGCTTTAAGCAGGCAGAAGTGAAAGCAGATGGGGTTAACAAAAGCATCAGATGGAGGAGCTGGGAGCTCACAACCTGACTGCTTCAAGCGGCCCTGGACCTCCTGCTTCCTGGTCCTGCTCACAATGGAATCTCCTTGTCACCGATGCCTCCAGTGAAAAAGCTTCGGGACCCAGTGAGAGCAAGGGGTCTTGGAAGTCTGATATTAACTCTGACTTTTAAAACTAGATGTGACTGGGTGTCATATTGACCAACAAATGACTGAATGTTCCATCTGAAACTGATGCTGTACTCCACATTTGGCCAACTGAATCTAAATAAGACAATGACAAATAAAACTAGATACCAACATCATACGGATTTTTCTCAAGAGACACATAAGGTAATCTTTGGGGAATTTCCATAGCATTGGTTCAATGTGGTTATTGAGGTAATACGAAGTCAAGACAGTAACCTCAGGAGAAATCCTGAAAGACACGTATGGCTTGAGATTATTATCAACACAACAAAGCTTGTTTCGTATAAGAGTCGACAGCACAACTTTCTGAAAGTGAGCAAGCTGCTGCAGAAAGTGTGCAAGACCTCTGGGGGCTTGCGCAGCCAGCGTGGGCCAGCAGGGAACAGCCCACACGCTCCCATGGGCCTTGCTCGGGGCGGCCCGAAAAGCACAATCTCCCCACACCACGAAAGGAGCGTCGAGCACCGCCCTCCCCTTGCCTTCCGTCGCCCGGTCCCCGTCTGGAAAGGAAACCCTCAATGACACGCAGGCGTCATACCAGACCGGCAGAACACTAGGCTGAGCTTGAACTCACGATGGGAAGCTCCAGGCCAGGGCCCAGCCCGCAAAGAGCAGGCACGCAGCGGCGGATAAGGAGGGCATGGCCATGACACGGCTTCTTACGGTGTCTCCTGAGGATCAAGCAGGACCGTTCTGGTAGAACGCAGACTTGGGCAACGTCTCAGGGTCATGTCAGTGGGTGGGACAAGAGGCCCCCATTGATGGCCTCCAGGAACGTGTCTACAGATTACACGGCTTGAACGTCAACAATGATCCACTTAGAAACCTACGCAAAATGGATTTTCACTCAAAGGAAGCTCTCTGGGAGCTCTGCTGGGACATGGTTTGATTAGAACAGAGGATCTGGAGGCCTGCAGGCCTGGGCTGTGCTCATGGGTGAGCCACTCACGAACGGTGTGACCGGGGTGGCCCTGGTCCTTTGAAGTGTCCGTTTCCAGTGGAAAGTGGGGAGCGCAGGACAGCCAAAGTGCTCCCGAGAGTGCCTGGGTCACACTCAGTACTTACCGGTGTTCGGAAGGTTTGCTTCACTACACAACAGAGAACTCAGGCTTGCCATCAACGCTGACCTTCCTCTAGAAGAAGGTCCCATCAGGTCGCATTGCATCTCCAGACCTAATTCCTGCCCGGGGCTCTCGATCTCTGTTCCAGGGTGCAGGCTGGGCAGCTTGCCTGTCGTCAGAGACAGCTCACAAGGAGCTAACTGCTATCGCCCTGACCCAATCCTTCTCTTCCTCTGGTCTCCTTAGTGGCCCCATTTGGCCCAACATGTACGACAGCTGTGACATTCTCCCAGACTCCAAATTTCTTTCTCGCCTCAGACTCCGTAAGGAAGTCTTGGAGGCTCTGCCTCTACCGAGTCTTGCTTCTGCCGTCGTTTGAGTCTTTACTGTTCACTTTAATGATTCAAGCATCCCACTGTGCTGGGCTGACCTTCCTTCCAAAACCCCAGCATGTGCAAGTTGCTTTACGGCATTGCCCATTCTCTGCAAGACAGAGCTCGAGTTCCTTGGCATCACCCTCGAAGCCGGAAGCCCCCCTCCCCCGACATGTCCGGCTCCTCTGCCACATCTTGCCCCACAACAGAGCTCTAGTTGCTTTTCTCCTTTTAAGGGTCTGTCCTCCGGGTGGCTGAAACTCGCCACCAAGGTTTGGGTCAAACGTCCTCTCCTCTGTGAAGCTTCTTCCTCTCTCCCTCGTCCCGGGTCCTGCGCACAACTCCTAGGACCACCATGATGTCTCCAACCTCCCTCAACACCCTGAAGGCAGAAGCAGTTCGTCATTTGTCTTTAGACCTGAAACAGCACATACGATTTTGATGAGGAAAGAAAGAAGAAATGGACAACGGAGCTGCTGCCTCCTCTGGCGGGGGACGGAGGCTGGTCCTGAAGAACACAAGAGACACGGGCCTGGAGGGAAAGTCCAGGTCACCGTCACCGCCTCCTTCCGAGAACTGTGGGTTTTCCCACAATTAGGGATTTGCTACCTTGCCACAAAAAATCATGTTCTGGAGCTTTGTGTCCTTTATATAAACACACTTATTTATGCTTTATACGAGATACGTACACAACCCGATATTTATCTGGCCCGTGGTAAGCACTGATAACTTTTCATTTAATACAAACATACCGAGGAAGTTAAGACACATTTTGGTACCGAACTATCAGTACATCTTCTGTGTTCCGATCGTGGGAGAACACATAAATGGAATTGGGTTTTAATATTCTGTATATTTATTTGAAATAGGAATGCGGGCTCTATCAGACCTCACCATCTAGAATTCTATTAATAGTAGCCACTAGTCAGTAGATGCCTGCTGTGTGCCTGGTATTATGTTTTGGTCCCTGGATCCCTCCTCTTGATAATTCAGGGTTCTTTTTTTTTTTTTTTTTCATTATTATCATATATTTAATCAATGAGGAAATGACGAGAACATTAATAAGAGCTGATGCTTATTACTTGACCTTGTCCATGCCAGGCATTGTCTAAGTGCTCTACATGTATTGATCATTTCATTCTTATGTCAACCCTATAAAACAAGTACAATTATGTCTTCTCCCCACCCCGTTTTGTAGCCTGGGAGACTGAACCCCAGAGCAGTAACTCATCTGTAGGTCTGAGGGCACATGTTGGGTCAACAGTTCAGACCCAGGCTGGGCAGGAAGCCTCACAGCCCTGAGCTTACACAGGGAACTGGGTCGGAGGAGGTTTATGTAGTATTAGCCTGTGTTTCCATGTCCAGTTTGCAGAAGGGTGAAGCCTCTGATCCCTGTTAGGGCCCGGGTTTTCAAAGGAACCCCACTCTATACATTCCAAAGAGAATCGAAACCCGTTTGGTCTGGCATTTACTTTGCAACCCACTAGCTGGGATCCCAGAAAATAGTTTCATCTTTCCATTCTTTCCTCTGGTCGGCCCCAGCCCGCTGCCCTCCTGGGGAGCAGTGCCCGATTCTCTGCCCCCACACATAGGCTGCGGCGATTAGCTGCGGGTTGACCACCAAACACCTCTTCCCCCAAACAGCTGAAATACAGAGATCACAGATGATTTCACACCAGTGTGACTTGATCTAAGCTGCCCTGACTGTTCTCTTCCCAGCAGCCCGCGTGGTTCCGGGAGCAGGAGAGAGGGGAGCAGGTAGGGCCTGGGGGTCGGTGAGGGAGTGGACAGGCCCTGGTCTTGGTTACATTCCCGTCCAGGCACGTCTCCATTCGGTA
Organism: Mustela lutreola; assembly: GCF_030435805.1. Classification (NCBI taxonomy): domain Eukaryota; kingdom Metazoa; phylum Chordata; class Mammalia; order Carnivora; family Mustelidae; genus Mustela; species Mustela lutreola. Next base: position 4,852,671 of record NC_081292.1, on the reverse strand, counting down.
TCCCGTGCCTGCTGCCTGCCTTCCCTGCATGTCCCCCCAGCACTGAAGGGTCACACAAGTGACCGACGAGTGACCAGACAGTTCTGTGTGGCTCTGGCCACGAAAGAAGTGAATGTGGCTCGGTGATTCTCTCCCTCGGTATGACCACTGTCCCTGCAGCTCCCCTCCTGGGAATCGGGGACAGGAGAGAATTCACATACTCCCAGCTGCCTTCACATAGGGGACAACACGTCCATGAGGCTGACTGAAGCAACAGCTTGAAGAGAGCCACTGCCCCGTTGTGACACTGAGGAGTTGCCAGAGCCCTCTAAAGGGCCATCGTGGGAAGCGGTCACAGAGGGTCCCAGCGAGGGGGTCTAGAGGCACACGTGGGTATGGAACCCTGCTTCTCCACTCCAGCTACGTTTTCCATGCACACGGGTGCCCATCGGCATGACATCTGGCTCCTCTCTGCCCATTTGTCGGACACGGTGAGTCGGGGATAAAAAGCTGGGTTCTTCCCTGTCTTTCTTTTTGATAGCCACACCCCTCCCCGACCCTTGGCCCTGGCGGAGGCCTGGGGGAGGAGGTGCTCTGCTGGGAAGGCCTGCCTCTGTCCAGTGTAGTTCATTCTGGAGTTCAAGATCCAGGAGCCCCCTGATCAAAGACCTAATGAGGTCTTCTCTTAGTTTAATCTCCAGTTTGTCTATCATCTTCCTTTCGGATTGGTTCAAGACTCAGGTGGAGAGGAGATGTTCTTACGTTCCAGTCCCCCTCACACCCGACAGCAGATCTGATCTCTGAGGATGCAGCTCCGTTGCTGTCCAGTGTGTCCCACTGTGGATGTGGTACTGCCTGGTCCTCAGGACCGGAGGGAGCCCACAAGGACAGCTGCTTGGTGTTGGGCAGAGGGCTTCAGAAGACCAGTGGCCATTGTTTTCATTACTGATTCCTAAATATTATTTTCTTTCTTGTGCATAAACCTGTTTCAAACAGCAATTTTTAGAAGACATCATTTTCATTCATCTTGCTTCAACATCACTGTGATGTGCTTATATTTTGTGGGGCAAAGCAACAGAGTCCCATACAGAGTTCCAGTTCGGTGGACTTGGAATTGCAGGAATGACCCGAGGGCCTGGGGGTCACGTCTGACCTTTGCTACTTCTCAGCTCTAACACCTTGGACAGGGACATAGCTGTCTTCATGGGGAAGAGTGAGGGTGATGGGGGGTAGTTCTCTACCTCAGAGCACAACAGACGAGCAGCCTTAGTCTCACAACCGTTACAGGTAAGAACTCCGTAAGACTCATGATGAAGAGCCGCTAATACAACTCATGGCATTTCAGTTAGTAAACTAGCCAATTCCTGTATTACCAAGAGATTTTGGACCTGTTTAGAACTTTAAAAGGTAACAATTCATTAGTAATTAAATAAGTTGATGTATTGGCCCTGAATAATTCATACCATCTTGTAGGCTACCTTAACACCTGTGATGTTTCTGGTAAATGCATATACACTGCTAAAATAGATTTACTTGGTTTTAGAGAACTACATTTTCACATGATTTATGATTATGATTTAGAGCCCCACTGGGTTTCTTTATATTCTTCACCAAGTCAGCGGGGTCAGCCCAGCTCCAGGCTATCATCATGATCCCAGTTACTCTGTTTCTGCTGCCTCCTGAGTGCCAATCCCTATGCTATAAACACTTGAGCTCCAAGGGCGCCTGCATGCCTCAGTGGTTTAGGCATCAACCTTCAACATGGGTCATGATCCTGGAGTCCTGGGATCAAGCCCTGCGTCAGACTGCCTCCTCAGCCGGGAGTCTGCTTCTTCCTCTCTCTCTGCCCCACCCCTTGCTTCTGCTTACTCTGTCTCCATTAAATAAATACATAAAATTTTTTGAAAACAGAACTGGGGAATCACATTGTCTGATTTCAAGCTTTACTACAAAGCTGTGATCACCAAGACAGCATGGTGCTGGCACAAAAAACCAGACACATACACCACTGGACCAGAGTAGAGTCCAGATATGGACCCGCAACTCTATGGTCAACTAATCTTTGACAAAGCAAGAAAAAATACACAGTGGAAAAAAGACAGTCTCTTCAATAAATGGTGCTGGGAAAATTGGACACCTATGTATAGAAGAATGAAACTTGACCATCCTCTTACACCATACACAAAGATAAACCCAAAATGTATAAAAGACCTCAACATGAGGCAGGAATCCACCAGAATCCTAGAGGAGAACATAGGCAGTAACCTCTTTGACATGGGCCACAGCAACCTCTTTCAAGACACACCTCCAAAAGCAAAGGAAACAAAAATGAAAATGAACTTTTGGGACTTTATCAAGATCAAATCTTCTGCACAGCAAAGGAAACGGTCAACAAAACAAAGAGGCAACCAATGGAATGGGAGAAGATATTTGTAAATGGCAATACAAAGAGCTGATATCCAAGATCTATAAAGAACTCCTCAAACTCAACACACACAAAACAGATAATCATATCAAGAAATGGGCAGAAGACATGAACAGACACTTCTCCAAAGAAGACATACAAATGGCTAACAGACACATGAAAAAATGTTCATCATCACTAGAAATCGGGGAAATTCAAATCAAAACCACATTGAAATACCACATTACACCAATTAGAATGGCCAAAATTAACAAGACAGTAAACAATGTGTACTGGAGAGGATGTGGAGAAAGGGGAACCTTCTTACACTGCTGGTGGGAATGCAAGTTTGCTCAGCCACTTTGGAAAACAGTGTGGATATTCCATAAGAAATTAAAAATAGACCTGCACTATGACCCTGCAATTGCACTACTGGATAGTGAAAATACAGACATAGAGAAAAGAAGGGCCATATGTACCCCAATGTTCATAGCATCAATGGCCACAATCGCCAAACCATGGAAAGAACCAAGATGCCCTTCAATGAATGAATGGATAAAGAAGATATGGTTCATATATACAATGGAGTATTATGTCTCCATCAGAAAGGATGGACACCCAACTTTTGTATCAACATGGATGGGACTAGAGATTATACTGAGTGAAATAAGTCAAACAGAGACAGTCAATTATTGTATGGTCTCACTTACTTGTGGAGCATAAGGAATAACATGGAGGACATTAGGAGAAGGAAAGGAAAAGTGAATTGGGGGAAATTGGATGGGGGGGGTTGAAGCATGAGAGACTGTGGACTCTGAGAAACAAACTGAGGGTTTTGGAGTGGGGGAGTGTGGGAGGTTGGGTGAGCCTGGTGGTGGGTATGAAAGAGGGCATGTATTGCATGGAGCATTGGGTGTGATGCATAAACAATGAATTCTGGAACACTGAAAAAATAAAATAAAATAAAGTAATAAAAATAAAATAAAATATAAAATAAATAGAAAGAAATAAAAAAAAAAAAAAAAAAAACGAAAACTTGAGCTGCAGAGATTAGCTTGCACTGCCCCACATGGAGGAACATATCCTCCAGTTGGAAAAACCAAGGACACAGGTGCACAATGGCAGGTGGGTGTCAAACCAGGAGAAACCATATGATGCTGAGTGTGTGGAAGGGTGTAAGCAGAGAAGGCTTCCTAGAAAAGATGATGCTGCAGCTGAATCTTGAATGGATAGTTAGGTAGGCAAAGAAGGGATAAGAGAAGGCATATCAAGCAAGAAACCACCACAAACAAAGACACAGAGTGAACAAATAAGTAAAGGTCAGGGAACCACAGTCTATGCTATGTTGCTAAGGCACATGAGTCCAGGAGAGAAAAGCAGGACATGGTGGGAGGTGGACAGATGGGATCTGGTCATGGAGGATCAGGTATACCACGTTCATTGAAACTCAATTCTCAGGAACTCAGAGATGCGTAAGAAGGGTGCCAAATGTGTGCCAGTACTTTTGTCAAGGGGAGAGGGGAAGGCCTACGTTGAAGCTCTGTTCTAGGATGCTGGCTTCTCACTAGATGCTGCATCTCATCCTCCAAACCTCAGGGAAGCTGAAATCATCATGTAAACTTACAAAAGTGAAATGATCCCGGGGAGATTAAGTAAATGGCCCTTGATCCCATAATTACTAAGAGACAAGTTCAGGGATCCAAAATAGCACAGCTATGTTCTTCCATCCTACAGGGCACGATTATAAATTCACCAGAATCCAAGTCTTCCTAACTGAGGGCAAGACAGTGAGAACAGGGATAATGGTCATCAGAAATGCTGGATTCATTGTCCATTGTAGGAAGGGTCAGGCAGTCACTACTCCCATCCCCACGAGCCAGTTCCTAGACCATAAATGCCAACGTATCTGCAGGATGAGCGAGTGGTCCACCACAGTGGGACTTCATGACCATTGTAACCGATTCTATTGTGGAAGCTGGAGTGGTTCACTATGGTCTCTTCAAGGCATCAAATTTTATGCTTCTGTGATTTTAATTATGAATGGCATCAAATCCCTTCAATTAGCACCAGGGCAGATACAAACTCAGCATCTGTAATTACTCTCCAACTGGGGGCTATGAGGCCGCTTATGTATATTTGGTCCTTGGCTCTCCTCCTGGCACATCTGGTGGTCTCTTTCTATGTGGCTCGCTCTGTAGGGAAGGTGGAAGGTAGACCAGACAGACCAGCACTTAACATGGATTCTTTGTTCTGGTAGCAAATGTATAAGCAGCCATGTGTCTCCTCAGAAGCCTCCTTATCTGAGATGCACAGAGCACCCAGACTCATGTCCAAGAGTGAGGTGGTGACAGCCTATCTCAAGGTCAGATGGTCAGTACAGGCAGGGCATGGCTATTGCTTGAGTGAGGAGAGCATGATTCCCGAGCCCACACTCCTTCTTACTACCAACGTCTGCCTCCCTGTAGAAGATGGTCAGTGAACTTGGGTCCCCTGCTGAAACAGGTAAGTCTGTTCCAAGAGATTATTAAGGCAAATGGGAGGCCACTGCATCCATATTACTACATTAGAATGTTTACTTCTATAGGAAACCAGCTCAAGGCAAGTAGGGCTGTCACCGGGATGATCATGACCATGGTAGAAACCAAACAAGAAAATCTGTGTAAGACTTATTACTTGATTTGCCTCAGGATCAAGAGAAAGCTGTTGAATGTATGGCCATGAAGACGGTTGTGTTGACATTGCATTGCGACATTTCTGGACCTGGGCTGGGGCATCTGACTTGTTGTCCATGCTGGTCTGCCTCTACTCATGGCTTATTACACGGTAGTGCTCTGTCAGATATAGTGAGCACCTTTATGGGGTAGACAGTCCACCGTGTATCTGTGATCCTTTCCTGGCTCTCCTATAACAAAGGCAATTGTTTCCAAGCGCTGTGGTGAGGAGCAACGAAGACGGGTCACAGAAGCAAGGTGCTTAGAAGGGCACCTGCCAAAGAATGGGCACTCGGCAAAGGACAGACCATCGTATCGGGGGACAGCCAAGAGGTGTGGGCCCTCCAGGCTGCAGGGGTGTCAGGAGAGATGACCGAGTCCTGAAGCATAGGGAGGACGAGGCAGAGTGAGGATGCCGGCCACCACACCAGCGCCCAACCTGTGTGCACGCTGCCCGGCTCCTCTCTGACCAGAGGAGGTCGAGGCACAGAAAGAGGAAGTCAGAGGGGCCACAACCTCCTTCCCGACAGTCTTCCCAGCACAGGTGACCCTCCGGCCCTTCTCCTTCCAGGATCGCACACAGAGCCTCCAAGCAGTGTGAAGAGGTCCCTTCACCTCTGTGTTTACTAACAAGGACACTGCAGACCTGACATTCCTTAAGGGAGGTGACCGCAGGCGATAACATCGCGCCAGCACGGAAACACCGAGCACGCTGCGGTAGAAGGAGCCGGGTCCATCTACCGAAACGTTTCCAGCGCTGGCACTCCCAGTTTCTGGTATTTTATTTTCATTTGTTCTTCAGAGCAATTCCCCGAACGGTGCGCAATGTTCAGCAATTCTGCTAGCAGTTGGCAAATTGGATTCTTAATATTTAACCTCATTGAGAACATTACACAGCTCACACCAAACAAGCCATTTAGCTGTCAGATCATCACAAAACCCCAAACACCTTTCTGATGAACGCAGTTTTCCAGTCTAGCTGGAGGAAGGCTCTGATTTGAAGGAAAAGAGAAAAAAAAAAAAAAAAGATACTCTTCTCCAGCTTGATCAGCTGTGTTCACATCTCTTGAAAATCAGCAGTCACTACGTGTGATGTTTGAAAAACGGGAGATGGCGTGTCGTGTGGATCGAGCGTCTGGTCCATCATCAGGATTAAACCAAACTGAGACACTAGCTCTGCAAACCGTAACGTCGCCAGAGCTGCCCCGTAGACACGCCAAGTCTCTCTATTAAACACAATTTCGGAATGCGATACCATCTGTAACATACGCTTGTTGACAGGGTTGGTTCTGTAACAAATCAAATGGCTGGAAGGGGTTAATGCATTTGGTTACTTCATAAATAGATGCAACAATAAAATAATATTATCATGGTGGTTCATTCATTACTTTCACTAATCCCATTCTGGTGTCACAGAGCGTCATCTCGGCTTTCTTTCCTCGTCGGCAGGTCACTCTCATGAGTCACGGGAGGCGGGCAGAGGGAGCAACGGGAGAGGGCGGTTACGTTCTGTCCACTGTTTTCAATGTCCTATAATTTGCCTTTGTTTTAAGGGATGCCTTCAACTCTTTGAGACTCGGCTTTCCGATCTGGCAGAAACATCTTTTGGGGATAGGACTTTAGCTTGTGGAGGATCCAGTATCGGGGGGGTTTATCTCCCTGGCAAGCTGCCGCTTGGGGACTGACGCAAGAGAAGGGCAGGGGATAAGAACTGAAAGGAAATGGGGCGCAGTGGCAGGCTGTCCAGACCGCAAGGGCCGTGGGCTCGCAGAGAGCAGAGAGAAGGCAGCAAGCCCCACGGGGCTGGGCCCGCTTAGAACAGGAGGGGCTGATGGATGTGAGCGCCCCATAAGCCCTGGACCCTGCAGCCGGAAGTCAGCCTCCAACCCAACCCAGAGACTCTGCTAGTGGCTCCCACTCCCTTCCAGAAGCCTCCACTCCAGACACCAAAGCACCAGGCCCTGCGGCTGCACCTGACCGGGCCTTCACTGCCCAACACCAGCCTGCTGGGACCCCGAGCCTGGCCTTGCACCCAGGCTGTCTGCCCCCAAGCTCGGCGCCTTCACCTCCCTGCACCCGTGGCCCAGACGGCCGGATAGAGCCCCACACTGTTGCTCCCAGTCAATGAGAACCCCTCCCTTTAAGGAGCTGCTCCATCATTTCCTCCACTCAAATGCCGCTGCTACTAATCCTTCTACTCTCAGGCATAGAAATCTCTGCCAGGAAGAGTTGGGGATGTTTCTGAGCCTGGTCGTGGGGAGTGTCACTACAAACGGTGATATTCTCGAACTACAGAGAGTGCAGGAAATGCTAATGTCGTGCCCAAGTCACTCATGCCCGCGTTCACTCAAGAGTCTTTAAGTGGCTGTTGTTTTCAGGTAAGGCCAGGGAATAAAGAGGACTATTGGCCTGTGATTTCTGGATCCAAGGCCCATGAGGTCCGGTGTGTGTGCAGAGACGGTCGGTTTGGGTCCAGCTCGGTAGGCACTAGGATCAAGTGTACACACAAGGCCACGCGGCGCCCAGTAAGGCAGCTTCATCCCTCCGGAGCCGGTCAGGGAAACGCCATCTTATTATTTAAAAGAAATCAGCAGGTGAAAGTTGGAGGCGGAAGATGCCATAGGTGAGACCAACCTCGGGCCGAAGGAAAAGCAAAATCAAGATGATGTCGGCAGTGTGCTTTCGGGGACAACCTATGAAAATGGGGCTAGGTTTTGAGGCCCAAGGCAGCATCCGGGCCTCTCTTCTTTGTCACGAGAGTGATTTTCAGGTTCACCAGCTCGTGGGAGCCACGGGAAGACAGCACGGAGGGAAGAGAATCCAAAGAAAGCGGCTAATTCTGGAAGCTATGTGTTGTACCCCGGGAAACGTCCGCACAGGCAGCGGAAGAGGGACGAGAAGTGTGAAAACGGAGATAGGAAGATCCGTTACAGACAGAGTCCGCGGGAGCCCATCTCCGGCATCGGCGCGTCAGAGAGGAAGGGGCCCAGGATGATTCCGAGGTTCCTGGAGACTCACTCGAATCAGCAGCCCCGAACCCAGTTCCAGGTCCCAGGAACAGGGGAGGAGATGCAGCGTCTGAGATGAACTCTCCAGAGCCTCCGCGCCGTCACTCACAACCTTCCTGATTGGGGCCAACAGATCTCTACAGGCCTCAGTTTCCTTATCTGTAAAACGGGGGAACAACTACTACCTTCTTCACAGGGGGCGAGGGAAGAGTAAATCCGAGAATGTGTGCGCAGCCTTACGACGGGCCGGAAAAGAGTAAGAACTCTGCCAAGTTTAGCTAATATTGTTCCGTCATTTCACTGCGAGCTCACAGTGCGGCCCGAGTATGAGCCGTGGAACCACAGCCCTGCACCGTCTCCGCGAAGTCCCTGCTGGGATGGCTGGAGGCAGCCAGCGGGTAGCGCACCAAACACTGGGACTGGGAGGCTTCCATCCAGCGTCTGAAGATTACCCAGGGACAAGCCTCAGCAGGTTGCACCTGCCCTCGGGGCCCAGGCTCCCCTTCTATGAGAAGGGTTAACCCATCCTGGGGCTGTGATGAGACTCGGCGTAATACCAGGGCCAAAGGCCTTTGGGACAGAGAGCACAGTGAAGCTCAGGGATCATGGCCCCACAGCTGGTCACAGCAGTGCTGACTCTCAGAAAGGGCAGGTCGGGTGTCCTGGGAGGGAGGCGTGAGCCGTGCGTGCTGCCTCCCTCACCTCCGCCCCGAAGGCCCCCAGCCCAGAGGCAAGGCTGAGCAAGGGTTAGAGGAGTCCCTGACGCCGCAAGCAGACTTTCCGGCTGTGGGGAGCATCAGTTTTGCTGAAAGTTCTCCCGGGAAAGTGAATGAGATCGATACGGAGCCGGATTCTTCGCTACACAGAGAAAGCAGCCAGTGAAGCAGAGAGAGTGGCGAGAGTCACCGAGGAATGAGATTGTCTCCAGTAGCTCATCCCGGAGCAGACGGCGGCCACAGTGAAAGGGACAGCCAGCATGGCCCAGGCCTGCAGACACGCAGCCCGTCTGCCCCCCCACCGTGGCCGGAAGACAAGATTCCAGAGGGCTGCGCTGCTGGGTCTACCTGAGGAAGAGGAGATCCGCACGAGGGCTGGTAGGGGGTTGCTCGCCCCAACAGCTGTAAGTGACTCCAGCAAAACCAGCTATGAAGCCATCATCAACACGATCTACCATCAACACGAGGGAGTGAGTTCAGGGCAAGGGCGGGGGGGGGGGGTCTCTGCCGCACTCAGGGATCCGACTTTGATCAGACTTTAAAGCACTCAAGCATCTGGCATTTGCCGAGAGCAGCTGCTCGCCCACTCCAGTACCGCCACCCTGTAAGGAAGCCAACGGTCTGCCCCAGGGCCTTTGGTTTAACAGCGAAGACAGACGACGGTCTCCAGTGGGGTGGGCTGGGCACCACGCGGGCAGCGTGAGAGCAGTGAGCCAGTCTGGGCAGTCAGGCTGAGCCTTCTGGGGAAAGGAATATTCATTCTGGATCCTGAAAGATGGACCAGGGGAAAACAGGAAGGAAAAAAAAAAAAAAAAAAGAATGTCTCATGTTCTGCCTTTCTCATGCACTGGAGGAAGAGATGTGGTCATTCCACTGTTCTCGCTCGTGAGCAAGGTGGTGCCTGGAAGCTGTTCACAGATTCTGTACCGAGCTGGACAGCTAGTGATGGAGGAGATGCTGGAGAGGGAGAATCAGCTCCCCACGGTCTGATTTACCCACAGCAGCCTGTGTCCTGGCAGGCGCCGCAAGAAGCACGTTCACGTAGCATGAACCGTGTCTTTGGAAGAGAGCCACATGGCTCAGGATTTTGTAGGGGGTAACTGAGGCCAGAGACCCCATAACTAGTGGGTTCCAGAGTTGACTCCGGCCCTCGGCTATGGAGTCTAGCAAACTTCTTCACTTACTAGCGGTGTGAATTGGGACAAATAACACCACGTCTCAGTGCCTGTCTCCCGATGACACCATAGTTACAACCGCGGTAGCCTGGCACTGGCTGTCATGAACGTCGTCGTCAGAAGCGCCACCACCCTTCGGCACCTGGTAAGTTGCAATCTACATTTAAACAAGTGGTAGCTACGTGGAAAACGTGCTTTCTGGCTAGAATTACCCATGTATCTCTGGAGACTCCTATCCAGACAACAACACGGTACAGTGGAAAGAGCTTTTAGCTTCAGTGTTGGAAGAACTGATTTGGGAATCTCAATGACCTCCTCCATAAGATGCGGAAAAATCAGCCTTGCATGTCCCTTCATCACCTGGTTACTCCTCTGTTCCCTCATCGCGGTTTTGCACAGGAAGAAGGAGAAAGCACACCCCCATGTCCAAGGCACTACCTATGCAGTGTTCAAGAAAGACACGGTCCCTTTCTTGATGCTTTGGCAGTGAGGGGGACAGACTGGGGACAAGATAAGATATAGGATGTTACTATGAAAGAGCCATGGGAAGAAAAGAGAAAATGTGAGTGTTTCTTCTGGGCAGGGTTTTAAGTCTAGAGAATTCTCATTCCTGTAACCAAAACGATGTCTCTCTTCTAAGTGACAGCGGGACTATCTGTGGAAGGTACACCTAACCTACACCCTTTCATGCCAAGGATAATCGAGAGACTCTGATGGATGTAAATTTCGTGTTTATGGAAGCTGGGTAACAGATTAATTCCAAAGATGTGAGCAATGAGACTCTGGCAGAAAATAAAAATCAAATCTATCCAAATGTAGCTTTTGAGTTAACCAAAAACCTTTTGTGCCCATGAGCAAAACCGGTAATAATTCTACCTCTATGACTTCTAATTGTAGCTGTGCTAAAAATGGAGGTGGGGGGAAGAACAGAGAAGGAAAACAGGAGACAAGCACTCCCACTTACTCAATATTCACCACGTGCTGGTCAGTGCAAAGACATTAACCATGAGAACAGTGCGTGGGGCTAGCATTGTGTTCTGTTGCTAACCACCACATAAGTCAGTGCAACACACCAAAGGCACAGAGCATGACTTTGGAATTACATGGAGGTGGGCAAATACCTGTCCTCAGGAAAGACGCCTAGCCTCTCAGACCCTTAGTTTCTCTACCTGCAACACAGGCCTCACACTGAGAAATGCTGGCAGATCATGGGAGACTCCATAGACATGATGTTTGCAGAAACTGAGCACTGTATCACGTAGAGCCTCCTGGTGTGTGCTACGGTCACTGGGCCTGCACTCGAGAGACCCTGTTCAATGATCTCTCTCTCTTGAACACACACACACACATCCCATATATGGTTAGCCTCAGCAACACAGCAACAGCTTACCTGGCATTGGCAATACACCCTTCAAGAAAATGAAATTGAACCAAAGTAACAAATAAAACCATTTCTAAGATCCCAACAATAAACATAAGTTGAAATGGGTTGAACACATTGCAGGTGATTAAGAATCATGGCTTACTTCCCGGGCGGAGCCAACACACGGTACACGGGTAAATGCCATTAATAATCACCCAGCCGAACACCAGCGACTTGGTCTCTATGGGAACAGAAGGTAATATTACACCACTGTTCTTTGATGGATCTTTTATTATTTCAGTATTTGAAAAGTGATTTTTCAAGATGATAGAAACTATCAAACACATTGAATTATGCATAACACGGGAGATACAAAGTGTGGGGTCTGGAATATTCCTTCGGTCCTGCTCATTTTTCAGGGAAGAAAGAGGACATTGATGGGGAGAACAGGCTGATATTGTGGAGAAGGGATCACAATATCCAGTCCTCCTGTGATTCCTTCAATTGCCAAGCCCAGAAACGACCTCTGGAAGATTTCATCCCAGAAGACGGACTTCCTGCCTTCAGTCATTTTACAAAAGCCTGCCAGGGACCAGAGTCATGCTCAGAGCCCTAGGCAACTCAGGGAGAGCCCTCAGCAATCATGTAGTAAAGTACATCAAATCTGGTTAAATATTTGAGATGAAGACTAAGAAAATATCAACAGAGCCATTTAAGGTAACTTGAGAAAGGCCATGTATTCCCTAATTCATCAGAAAAAGAAGGAGTCACCCTTGGACTTTTCCTTCATGTAGACCTATTTATTCTCCTGTAAAAATGACTCCCCCACTTCGTGCTTTCATTCCCTCGGTTGGGTTTCGGCCTGGATTGCCATAAGGGCCTCCTGCCTGTTCTGCCTCCTTCCTCTAGGAGCTAGTCTGGATGAAAGATGCAGGTACCCCTGTGCTGGGGATCAGCAGTTACCAGAAAATGGATGGTGTAACAGCTCATGGGAGGCTGTCCTGTGCCTCACACTATCTTACAGGTTTTAATACATTAACTCATTTACTTCTCACCCCAAACCTGTGAGTTTTCCACAGTAATATTTGTATCTTAAAGATGAGTTTGCCTCAGATATAAAAGAATATGCAACTTGCCTAGAATCACACACACCCTCCCACCCCTGCTGATGCACAAGGAGCAGCGGAGTCCAGAATAGAACATAGCAACGTGGCCCCAGCGTCCACGGTGGACACCGCAGGTGCTCCAACAGGTCTGTAAGTTGGGTTATAAATGTTTGGGTTACCCACAGATGACAAGAACCTCCTGGCTCATAGTTGGGTCATCACTCTAGCCTGGACTCTAGACACAACTCGCTGTGTCCTCCAGACCTGGGTTCCTTCTAAATGCAGCTCAAACGTGACTCTGGTCAGCAGCTGCAGCACCGTTCCCCCCTGTGGGGCAGCCTGGAAAGGCCTTGCGGTGTTCAGCTGCTAGTGAGAAGCAAACACCCTCACAGTGGAGCCTGGACTCTCTGAAGCTTGGGTTCATATTCTAGACGCTGCCCGCTAGCTGGTTCTGTGAACATTCTGCACTTTCCTTTCCTCGTCTTAAAACTGACATGAATAATAATCTGGCTCAGAGGCTGTCATTATAATTACATGAGTAAATCAATGTAAAGAGCTTAGAAGTGTATTGAGCACATGGATGACCACAATGGCGGTGGCGGTGAAGATAAGAGGAAGCCGTGTGTCTAGACCGCTACCCCCCAAAGACTTCCTAGAAAATTAATCTTCAAGCCCTCTATTCAAATAGTTCATGTAGATTTCAGCTCCTGGTTTACATGGAAACAGGAAATACAATAAGAGCAGAAACAGCATCTGTACCTACAACCATATTTAAAGGTTCTACCAAAATGGGGCTGGAAGGAGGGGCGACTGAGGCAAAAAAAAAAAAAAATGAGTAACAGAGACCAAAGTTACACTGTCATTTGTAAAACTAAAAATCTACATAAAAGCACGATGTAAGGGTTTTCTGACACTGGTCATCAGGCTGCATAGATTACAACTGAAGCGAGTTCTACTGCAGTCCTAACATACTGCCTGCAGGAATTTCCCAGGACATGATCTAAGATGGTGATGGAACTTATGCAAATCCTGGAAGCCCCTTACCCCCTCCCCAGAGTCAAGGAGATGGGGCTGAGAATTCAGGAGATGAAAGGCCCAGCAATCATGAGACGGAATTCTAGAAATGAGAGAAGAGACAACAATTACCAGAGCTTGTACACAGCTGGGAATGATGGGTGCAGCCACAGACCAGAGTGGGAGACCTCAAAATTCATGGGACCATGGTCAGAGCTCAGAGGGACACTATCTCAGCAGCTGTATAAAATAATCCCTAGAGGAAAGACTTGTCTGGTCCCTCACAGCAAACCTTAACTGGAAACCTTAGAAGGATCATACTGATTCCAAATAACTTAAATGCATCCCACTTCCAAGCTCTCTCTCTCTCTCTCTCTCTCTCTCTCTCTCTCTGTATATATATAGATACGTACATGTTATTTATATATGTTATTATAAATATATGTTTATATTTTTATATCATTTATATAATGAACATGAAAAGGTAAATACAATGCCTGACATTGAATCAAAAATTACCAGGCACACAAAGAGCCAGGAAAATACAAGACATAATGAGGAGAAAAGTCAAATGGTAGAAACAAAAGCAAAAATGACAGAGATGCTCTCAGCAAAGGGAGTGACAGCAAGGAAAAGGAGGGGAGGTAGAGATGGGAGGTGGAGATGTGGGGAAGAGGGAGGGAGCTGGGAAGGAGGCAGAAGCAGAGAGAAGAGGGTCAGAGGAGGAAGCCAACTCCGCAGGGGAGAGATGAGAGCAGAGGGAGGGGTGAGATGCCAAACAAGAAGGCAGGACAGGGTTAGGGGGAGGACTAGGAAGTGCCAAGAAAGGACATACATGTGAAGACAGAAAGGACAGAAGAGCATTGTTGGCTCTACTTCTTTAGCACTCTGATCACAGTGATAACTTACGACTTACTGATATTATCAGGTACTTAATATATCCCGCAGAGGGGCCACGCCAGTGCCCTGCTTGTCTGTGAGGCTAGGACAGCATGTGTCTTACTCACTGCAGTGTTAACACAGTCCCAGAATGTCCTGAGGTGGCCAGGTTGCTGAGTATGTTAAAGAAGAACGGGGACAAGTATCACTACTACTTTACAGACCAAGGGAGACGGAGTCTTGAAGTTTTGCTGAATTACTCAAGGACAAAAGCTAGTCATGGCAGAGTCTAATTTAAATATGGATCTCTTTGCTCCCAGGCCAGGGACTTCTTCGAGCCAGAAAATAAAATTATTCTCTTTGGTAACTCATGCCAAGTCTTCAACTCTTCAGTGCATAGTTATGCTCAAATTATAATTTGTATTTTCTCAGATGGAACAGTTATGAGCGCAAACAGGCTCAGGGAGCATTTCTGCTATATTTAGGAGAAAGGAATGTTCTGTACAAGCTGCAGGTGAGGGAAAGGCCACTGAGGAACAGTGCATGGCAGTGGGGAGGCTGCTGTTAAAAACAGAAGTTTCTTGAAGCACCTGGCGGGGGGGGGGGGCAATCATTAAGTGACTGCCTTGAGCTCAGGTCATGGTCCTGTGGTCCTGGGACTGAGCCCCACGTTGTTGGGCTCCCTGCTTAGTGGTGAGTCTGCTTCTCCTTCCCCCTCTGACACCCCACCCTGGTTCATGTTCTCTTTCTCTCTCTCTCAAATAAATAAAATCTTAAAAAGAGAGAGAGAGAGAGAGAGAGAGAGAGAGAGAGAAGGTTCCTTAGGCTGTGGACTAGGTCCTCCCATATACAGATTTTAAGGCTAAGCCCACAGCACAGGGGTGTCACACAGAGTCTGCCACACAGGCTTCTCCTCTGCCCCTTTCTATTTGTGTGACTGGAGGCCCGTAAGATCCTCTCTCTGAGCCTCAGTTTCCTTGTGAACAAACCGCAGGTGATGAGGTTTCGCTGAGAGGGTTACCACGGGCGTTAAACAGGATGAAGTGCGGCGAGAGCACCATGGCCCTGTGACAACGGCTCCTCACTAGGGGTCCCTCTGTGGGGCAGCTGCTGTTCTGGAGGTCAGTTACTGCTCCCAACACCTGTGGTCTCGCAGCTCAAAGTCGGGAGGGCTTGGCTCCGTCGTGTTTCCAAGGCCAAGGAAATACAAAGTTTGCAATGGTAAGAGTAAGCAAGAAATGACCTGGGGCCCAGAGCAAGGCCTCCTGGGTGGAGGAGAGGGGAGGAACTGTGAGGCTTCTGGAGGAACAGATCCCTAAGAGAATATGCGCACGTTTACACGGTGGACTTTCCACTGCCTTCTTGACAGACACTAGGCAAATCCCCCGTCCAGCCAGGGCTGTTCTGGAACTGTGATCTCAGCACTCTACGTGGGCATTATCGCTAGCTGACAGGTGAGGGGCTCACAGACTAGAGTGACAGATCCTGGGTTGGAACCCAAGTGTGTCCAACTCCAAAGTCTGTACCTGTTGGTCCATTCCAGGGGACCTCAACGGAGGATGCATCAGAATCGCCTGGGGAGGCTTTTTAAATGCGGTGGGCTACACCCCCGCCTAGTGGTGCTGACTCAAAATCCCTGGGAGTAGAGCTCAGATTGGTATAATATTCTAAAAAGGCTCCCCAGGAGATTCTGCTGTGCACACCTGGTTTATAACCGCTGCTCACTTCCCAGCTGCAGGGGCAACCCCAGGGAGAGGCTCTCTCTGCCGTTGGCCTAATGCCATGTTCAAGGTTGTTTACCAGCACCGAGCTCCGGAGAGGTAGGACTGTGTCGGACTGCTGATGTCTGTACCTATGTTAATACATACGCCAACAGCAGGGAAGCCGGGAAGCTTGACGGGCACATGTTGGCAGTGGATAGACCTGGCTTTGACAGGCTGAGCTGGAAACAGACGCCCTGAGCCATCTTACTGGGGTGTGTAGCACACAGGCCTCCCTTGAGACTACCTACCTCAATCTCCCTTTTCCTTTCAAAACCGGATGCTGGTCTTTAGTCCAGGGCAAGAACTGGAAATGGAGGCAGGCAGGCAGAGGGAGGGGCCCTGATGACCCCTGGTTCCCGGGACTCTCTGCAGCAGCCAACCTGTAGCATGGGCCCTGCCTGGGCTACGTAACATCTTAGACCACGGAGAGAGAAGCAGAGGCCTCGGGGAAATAGGTGTGCACAGTCCTGCTCCTCTGCTCACTGGGTTCAAAACCAAACATGACTACTTGTATGGAAACTGCTTCATTTCTCCTGCAAACATAAGTGCACGTGCCCGTGTAAGCACTCACATGTACACGTGTGTGCACACCACACTCACACAGACGCCCACACCACCGTCCCCCAACAGCCAGTCCGTTGCTGGGGGTTTTCATTCCTGGAGGAAGTCACTTAAGAGGGTCAGTGAGTTCATATCCTGTGAGCTCTCTCCCCGCGTTCCACCTGCAGGGTGTCCCTCCTTTGAACCCTCAGCACGGGGCCTGCTAGGAGTCTAAAGGAATCACCACGAAGGACGCCCGGACCGAAAGCATCAGAGACCTTCTGCGATCTGACCCCTCTTCCACTAAACCCCGCCATGCACCCCGGATCTTAAGATCACACTACTGCAGTCTCTAAAGAGGTTTTCTGCCTCAGACTTCTGGTCTTTGATCTACATGGATGCTTTTCTCCAGAAACCCCTAGGCAGAGGCAGGGAAGGTCTGACAGCACTACAGTAAAAATTAGCCCTGAGTTCTCTGTGCACAGCACTGCAGAAGCTGAGTCATCACCCATATGAAGGCGACCATGGGGTGGCCGTGTTGGGGGCAGTTTTCCCATAAGCAGGGACTCAGGGATCCAAGGGAGTCCCATCTTGGGACACTCCCACCTCTGACACGCCCTCTGCAAAGGCGCCGCAGAATAAGTGGACAGCCTGGGCCATCATGCAGAATATCGTTAAGGAACAATAATCAGGTATTCCATGGGCTTGGACCCAGGCAGATGGCCCTCAGCTAACTGCAGTGGAGGTTTGGCAAAACACCCTCACTTGCGCACGTGAAGGGAAACAGGGTTGGTGAGGACACAGCCAGTTGGCCACCTCTGGCTCCTGATCACCACCTCTGCTTCACTCTTCTCCCCACACCTACAACACCCTCAAGGCAAGCGGGGCGGCCCTGGTCACAGGTGCTCCCTGCCTTGTGTTTCAGCTGTAGGATTTCTGGGTGGTGGAAGGTACTAATGACACGAGGTCTGATAGGGCTCTTAGTACTCCAATGACCAGAGACCTAAAAGTATTAGTTAACTGGCCTTCGCAGTGGGCACTGGTGGAAACGGAGCCATAACTGACAGGGACACTCCCATGAGGGATGGAGAAGAGTAGGGGATGTCTGACAGACGGAGGTCTGTAGGCTTCTAGGGAGACACAGATTCCACGGTGGAACTCTCCGGTCCATCGCCCTGGATCCACGCAACCCCTGGCCCCTGGGTCTGCCCTCCGAGAGGCTGGGGTGGCAGGCGGAGCATGGTCTCTGGGGGACACATGCGGGGACAGAGGCCCAGGGGTTCCGATTAGGCCTGAATAGCCAAACAGTCTTGCAGTCCAAGCTTCCGGTTTCTTCGAGAACACAATTCTCTTGAAAATTTGGTAGGTTGTCAATCTATTTTCCAGTCTTCCTTGGGCTCTTAAGTCTGCATTTCTTTGTCTTTTTTGTTTGTTTGTTTTGGGGGGTTTTGGCTCCCAGGTCTCTATAGAAATGAAGAAGCTGCTGCCTTCAAGCTTTCTGGGTCTCAGTGTAGGAGAGCAGAGACAGGAATCTGGTTTTTGCCTCAAGCCACTGTCGCTTCATTCAACTGAGAAGTGTTCTCAGGAGTCTGTCAGAGTTTTTGTTTTTGTTTATTTGTTTTTCAAATAACCTCAATGTGTTTATTCAAAAAGAAAGAGGCTTTTCCACCTCTGCGGGTCCCACATGTCCACATGGGTTTTCTCTGTCCTCTCTTTCATCTGCGTGAAAGACAGCTAGTTCTTTCCCGAGCTCACGGTCTCTGCCACCCCTCACCAAACACAGCTACAGGCAACATTCACGTTCTGCCTTCCGACTGCGAAGTCTCCACTTCTGGATTCCCGATCCCTTAGGCCCATGCCAAGCTTCTAGGATTCTGGTAAGGCCAGACCATAGAAGACAACAGGGTTTTTCTTAAAGTAGCACTAACTGCTGTGATTACCCATTCATAAACCTCAGGTACTTTACATAATTTTATTTTTTTGTGTTTTCCCAAAGTCGGATACCGGTCCGTGGATCTCGTGTGTGGTTCTCCTGTGGGCTCTCCTCACCTGGGTTCTTTGGTTATGTGCCACTGCGGTCCCAAACACGTGACTCCTGAGAGCACCATCAAAGAAAAGCAGCCCAGAAGATCAAGCAAGGTGTTGGGAGAGTGAGGAGGACAGAGGCTTGCATTCCTTCTGTCCCTATTGCATTGACCGGAGCCTAGTCTCACAGTCTCAAGCGAACTGCAGGCGTGGCTGGGAAACGTGGTCCTTGGGTGTGGCCAGGAGAATGCGGGGAATGTGGCAGCCACTCCCCGATCCCTCCCCACACACCCCACACACCCCAAGGTTCTGCATCTCTGGAGTTGGTCCCTCTGCCTGGGCTCTCTCTGTGGGGCGGGGGGGGGGGGGTCCCAGCACTGGGGGTACCCGGTTCTAGAGGCTCAAAATCCCGGCTCCCATGACGTTGTCCTTCCTGCTGAGACCACATTAAATAGGAAAGGCCTCTCTGCATGCACTGGCTGACATCCGCCCAGCCAGACGGCCAAAAGAACCAAATGAATGATCAGTATTCTCGGTGGAGTTCAACAAGACACGGTTCAGAGGTTTTGAACTCAGCATTCGAAGTGAAACATCTCATGTTCAGACACGGTTTTTCAAATTCACACAACGCTGGACACAGATCTAACACCTCCCAAGGGCCTTGGAGACTTGAACTCTGCTTCCCCTCTTAACCACCATCTTGCTAGCACGGCTACATGCAGGGTGCTACCTGGCCCAGGGACCCCAGGGGGAGTGGGTGCTGCGGGTGAAGCTGATGGTGTTCTGGAGAGCAGCTCCCACCGCTGTGGTGTGTGGAGCCCCAAATGCCCCACCAGGCATCATCTGGGGGCTTCCCATCCATGCCCTGCTTGCTCGTCAGTCTTCCTGGGAGCTGAGCCTCCTACACTTAGCACACAGTCTGCAGGTCCCTGCAGGGGACATCTACCCTTCGCCCCCCCACCAGCCCCAACCTCAGGAAGCTCACTCATACCTGTCCCTCTTGCAGTCACTACGTCCCAGGCCAGGGCTGTAGCCTTCATCACATCCCTTAGTTCCCACCCCAGGGCCTCTGCCACAGTACACTTAGCTCAAACATTCTCCCTCTTCCAGGGCCACTGTTAGTCTATAGGTTGCCTTTGTGCTAACCCGAGTTTCTTTCCTCAGTGGATAAACGGGAGAGGGGGAAAGTCCTTCATCTGGATGGACACAGCCCCATGGATGCACAGCTTGGCATGTGGAGAGTGGGCAGCATTTCAGCCTCAACTCACCTGCTCCACCAGGTGTCTTTGTGTAGTGTGAAACAGACCCAACTGTACAGGGCAGCCCTAAGAACCCCTCTCACCTCTGGCTGTGGCTCATCCTTCACATCACAGCCTCAATTTCCCTTACTCAGGGAAGCACCTCTGTACCAAAAGCCAGGCCAGGTTCCGCATAATAGCAGCTCCTTGACGTTCATGACAATATTATTAAGTAAATATTGGTGTGTTTTCTTAAATGTGTACCTTGCGCTTAGCTAAACTCCCAGAGTCTAGCATGCACTACAGGTTAGACACGCAATATGATGCTTACCAAATGAAGGACCAAATACAGATACAGGACACACATCAGCCTCGACATAAGCGTCTGGCTCTCCAGCTTCCATGTTTTCTCCCGTGACCTCCTCCTCACGGGAATGGTACTCAGTTGCCAGCTCTTGAGAGAGTGTGCAATGGAGGCGATTGTCATACAAGTATCTGACAGGCTGCTGGCACGCTAGACAGCATCGAACAGTGACAGCATCTGCCCAAGAGGCCAACTCTCTCTGGTGCCCGGGTGGCATGTGGAGCCCTGACCTCTCAGCTCCTAATCCTCCCGATTTAGACTTCCATGTGACATGACGTGACATCCCTAAGGAGGGCATAGGCAAGAAAATGGCAAAGAGCTCTGGAGACTGGCAGCCCACTCCAAGGGTCCCCAATCCCATTCCTGCTTAAAACTCTGGTTCCTGAGCAAGCCTGTCTGTCATCTGTCCACTTCCTCAAGGTGACAACTGTGATTCATCCCGGGAAAGAAGGGTAAAATGTCCTTGGAGCCATTTAATTGGAAGCCTTGAGATGAATGACTGTGCCCTCGTGGAATGCTTTTAAGGGGAGCAAAGTGATTCATGAAGCAATTATTACATTCAGACAAGACAGCAGAGGTCTGTGCAAAGTGCACATGTAGGAGCGACAAAATAGTGGATTAGGGCAACTGAGTGGTAAAGGAAGGCTTCACAGCACCCATTATCACTGGAGTGGGTTTTGAAGGATAAATAGGAGTTCTTCCAAAGGAAAGAGTGATGAAAGAGGATCAAAGATATTCTGGGCAGCGAGAAGAGCCAATGTCCTATTCCTTGACTTAAATGCTCATTTAAAAAGTGTAAATGGCTAAAGTAGGGTCACCCAAAATGGATGATCTCAACCATTCACACTTTAGCGTGAATCACACTTGCCAATTCTCCTTATTAGAAGCTAGCTCACCCTGATGTCCCATGACTCACACCCACCACGTGTGCTTGTTGTTCAAGCTCCTTCCCTTCTACTTCAGTCATAGCCAGGACATCCACTCTCTCTCCCCTGCCTGCCTCACCTCCGCTTTGCCCAGGCCTCTCCTCCATTTGCTAGTGGACCACTGCACCAGCCTGCAGCCCCCTTCTCTGTCCCAGTTCTACCTCCGCCAATTCATCCCAGACAGAGCAGCAGGAAGGACACACCCTCTCACGCCGATCCCCAGCATGCGACATTGCGGTGGCCAAGCAGGTTACAGCATTCCCAGGATCGGGCTCTGGGAGACTTTCCCAGCTCTGTGTCCATCCACATAGACTCCCTGGAGCGCTCCAATGTGGCACAGCCTTTCACTCACGGCCCTCTGCTCTGATGCTGCTTCCTCACTGCCCCCCCACAACGGATAATTCATTCCTTTGGGCTCAGATCCAAGATCTTTCCATCTGGGAAGTGTTTCTGGACTGCCTCGCAGTCTTGGGAAACCA
The DNA here is from genome assembly GCF_030435805.1 of Mustela lutreola. Lineage (NCBI taxonomy): Eukaryota > Metazoa > Chordata > Mammalia > Carnivora > Mustelidae > Mustela > Mustela lutreola. The sequence continues at coordinate 4,830,981 of NC_081292.1, read as the reverse complement.
GCCCTCCTCTCTGTTTCACTAGCAGACCTCCGGCACCACCAGCAAAGGGCTGATTCCTGCGGCGCTAGTTCCTTCCAGGAGCCTGCATGTGTCTCTAGGCTGCCCTTGTCCACTCCAGCATAGAGGCAATCAGATTAAGTCCTCTGTAAAAACATGTTAAGTAAAGCAATAATGGACACTTCAAGGAAAGGACATTCTCTCTTTAAAAAACGTTGGGCTACAGATGGCCCTTCTTTTCACGACATCTGTATCTTTGGGGTAAATATCCAGGAGTGCAATGGCAGGGTCATAGGGAAGTTCTATTTTTAAGTTTTTGAGGAATCTCCACACTGTTCTCCAAAGAGGCTGCACCAACTTGCATTCCCACCAACAGTGGAAGAGGGTTCCCCTTTCTCCACATCCTCTCCAACACATGTTGTTTCCTGTCTTGCTAATTTTGGCCATTCTAACTGGTGTAAGGTGGTATCTCAATGTGGTTTTAATTTGAATCTCCCTGATGGCTAGTGATGATGAACATTTTTTCATGTGTCTGATAGCCATTTGTATGTCTTGATTCAACGGATGAATGGATAAGGAAGCTGTGGTCCATATACACTATGGAGTATGATGCCTCCATCAGAAAGGATGAATACCCAACTTTTGTATCAACATGGACGGGACTGGAAGAGATTATGCTGAGTGAAATCAGTCAAGCAGAGAGAGTCAATTATCACATGGTTTCACTTATTTGTGGAGCATAACAAGTAGCATGGAGGACAAGGGGAGATAGAGAGGAGAAGGGAGTTGGGGGAAATTGGAAGGGGAGGTGAACCATGAGAGACTATGGACTCTGAAAAACAATCTGAGGGGTTTGAAGCAGTGGGGTGTGGGAGGTCGGGGTACCAGGTGGTGGGTATTGTAGAGGGCACGAATTGCATGGAGCACTGGGTGTGGTGAAAAAACAATGGTACTGTTATGCTAAAAATAAATAAATGAAAAACAAAACAAAAAACCAAAACAAAACAAAACAAAAAAAGACGTTGGTCTAGGAGTGCCTGAGTAGCTCAGTTGGTTAAGCATCAGAGCCCTGATTTCGGGTCAGGTCATAATCTCAGGGTTTGGGGACTGAGCCCCGTCTTGAGCTCCATGCAGGGCATGGAGCCTGCTTAGATTCCCTCTCTCCCTCTGCATTCTCGCTTCTTTCCCTCTGAAAGCAAAAGCAAAAACAAACAAAAAACGCCAAAGGATTTGGAAGGCCCCTACCAATGACTGGCTTTAGAAAACAAGGGACTTAGGAAACCACGGGTCCGGGGCAGGAGACAGGTACAGATTCAGAGTCCTACATCCAGTTCCCTGCATAATGTCCCTCCCCGCAGGAAGCTCTCCGTCAGTCACCCCAGGTGGTGACCCCCTCTCTTCTGTGCTCCAGCCAATGACAGCACTGGAGACAAATGCTGTCCTAACGTGGCTCTCCTGCAACGAAAAACCACTTTTTCAATCTCTTTCCTTGTTCTGGCTAACCCACAGACTCCATGAGGGTAGGTCTGGGGCTGACTTGTTGACGGTCGCTCCGCTTGACGGTTAAATGCTCCCGCTGTCTCAGTGAGAGCACAAAGTGGTGCTTAGACTCTGGTCCCTCAACCTCAAAGAAGAACCGACGCCAACACACACCCGCTGCCACCCACCTGCTCGGCAGAGAACGTGCCACGCACGGCGCCCATGGGAGGGTTCCAGGTGAGAGCCATTCCAAGGGGACACAAGGCGAATGCCGGATGCACCAGGACCTGCGCATGCATCCCGGCTCCAGGGGGACCAGCTGCCCAACTCCCGGCAACTTATGAATTACTAGAGGACCTCTGTGATGTGAATCTATTCCAGGAGCCATGAGGAAGCCCAGTAAAAAACAGCCAGCACAGAGCCCAAGGCATGTAAGGGCTCAACACATTTCGCTGATATAATTATGTTAAATGGTGAATGGGATGTGTGGTGATGTCATCACACTGTCCCTGGGTGGGGGGGACACAAGAGGGGAGACAGAGTGGGGAGAAAGGATGCCCAAAGGGGGAAATACTTGTTCCCTCCTGAGTCCCAGGCAAACCTTACAGGGTGAACACGTTTCATTCCCCCCTTTAAGAAAAAAAGAAGAAACAGAGGCTCAGAGTGGTCGCATGACTTGCCAAGCTCTCCCACGTTATCCACAGAAGAACTGACCTTAGCCCCACCAGGTTTCTGTACTTGCCTGGGCACCTTGCTGCCCCTCACCTGGCAACCACTGTCTGTGTTCAGCTGGGTGTCTGCTGCTCACTGAGGACAGGGAAACACGGGACAGTCTGGGAAGAGGTGCTTTCCCCTGTCCTGGCCACCTGACATCTCCTTGTGTCTAGAAACTCCAGAGCAGAACAAGGCCTCCGAAGGCAGGAGATGTGGAATACAGGCTTTTTTCATGCCCGTGAGCAGAACGGTGCATAAATAAACAATACTGTCAACTTTTGCATGAAAAGTCCATTTTCAGAGCTTTATAGTTTTGTGTGGAAATGACCCACGGAATGTCACTGGATTCACACGCACATGAAAGCAGCGGGCTGGAGAGCCCAAGCCTGTCAACGCTGTTCGCTGGAGAGCGACTTGCTATTTGCTTTGCAAGATTTTAGTAAATCAGATAACCGTTTAAATGAGAAAGCTTTAAACTATTTAATTCTGGTGGAGAGAGTAAGTACAATAGTGCTTGAGCTCTTAATTCCTGAAACAGCAGACATCATTAAACGCATTTTTAAAAACCATAAAACAGGTTTTTCTTTAAATGACCGTTGTGTTTTCCTGGTGACCTCTGATTCTTCCCCAGGTAATTAACCTTAGAACATGTCGCTCACAGATTTTGAACAATCGTTCCTCTGTACCCAACTGTCCCCCCGTGCGGAAGCATGAAGAGCTCACTCCCCGGGCAGGCGTCCCTCTGGGGAAAGGAGCCGCACTAAAGGACTGGGTCAAACAGGGAGCCGGGTTCTAGGTGTGCACCTGTCCCCCTCGGGGGGAGTTGTCTGCGTGTACTGGGCTCTGCTTCCTCATGTCTGTCATCGGGAAGTAAAAATGGGGACTAATCGTCATCGTTCCCAGAGTCGAATTATGCCTTTTGTGGGCCCCAAGCACTTTTCATCTGTTAGAATATACATTTAAAATTCTATTTTCATGACTGCCTTGATAAAATTCCCTATCATCTAGCTAGCTAGCTAGCTAGCTGTCCACACACACTTCATTTTGATTTTATAAGACAATAGAACATTCCGCCGGTCCCCAAAGTGTTGTGATCGCTGGGTCCTGGGTCGGCTATGTCTGAGGGCTAAGTCGGCAACAGTCACCCCCCCTACAGGATCGAGAACCTAAAGCTGCACCATCTCCTTCATCCGCACCTCCAACATCAAGTGAGCACCACAGTTTGCCAGAAACTCGACCGGGCACCGAGGGCTACAGAAATGAAGAGGCCCTCCAGGCGTGGGGGGCTGAGGCCGCCATTCCCATACGTGCTGTGTCACCAACTCCTCATCCTGTCCCCGAGACATCGTAGGCACTTGATGGATATCTGACGAGTGAACGGACCAATGGCAGCATCTCTGCTCACAGAGACAGGCCAGAGATAAAGTAATGATGTGTTCCCAGATAATGACTGTCTGGCCCTTCTCTACAGGACTCCAGGTCCTCGTGGTAGGAATTCGAGGATGTTTACGATGGCGAGCAAGGGTAAACTTACAGCAAGGGCGAAGTACAAAGAACCAAATAAAAATGGAGGCAAAGGGGTGAACAGAGGAGCACGCCCAGGACGTGGGAGACATCCGCCTGGGTGTCGGCTGTGTCTCAGCCTCCCACCCAGCCCCACCTGACACGGACCTGCCTTTGGCAAGAGGCTGTCGCCACAGGAGCCACACGAGCGGGTAAGGCTTTTGTAAAGCTCCGCACTCCGTGTCCCTGTGCCGTGGAAGTGTTACTGCCTTCCAGGATGAGGCTGTTGTACAATTCTCTGCAACCCATCTTAGAAGGGAGATGGCCCCAGAGCCACGATCTAGAATATTCTCCCAATGATGTGCCCCTGGGTCTGGAAAGCACATTCTAAGTCACGCTGAGGATGGAAGGGCTTCACTCTGATGGCCAATACCTTCGCCTCAGGCACATTCACCTGCGCGGCACGGCTCCTGCGGTTTCCACGGGTGAGGCAGGGCCGGGGGGCTCCAAGTGCCGGCTAGAACCCACGTGCTAGAAGGGGACATGCCCACAGTCTACCTCAAGGGGTTTGGTTCTCTTGCTTTCAGATGTTCTCGGATTCTGTGGTTGCTGACCTGTTCCATAGTCACAGGAAATAACCCCTAGGAATCAATCTGTGTGTGTCGGTGTGTGTGAGTGTGTGTACACACACACGTCCTCCTGGTTCTGTTTCTCTGGAGAATCTGGACGAAAAAATCAATCATGGCCCCAGCGGCACCATACAGTGACGGGGGTATCACAGGGAAAACAGCAGAGAAAGCACTGGGGGGTGTGTGGGGGGGCAGCACGATGTCATCCAATCCTCTTTATACACCTGGGGAAACTGAGACCCAGAGAGGGTGAGTGTCTGACTCAAGGTCACACAGCAGGTTAGTTCTGAAAGCCAAGAACAAAACCACACCTCAAGCCCTCCCTTCAGTGTCCTCCTCACAGCGGAGGCTCACAGACCGCGTGGAGGCTCTTGGAGTAACGTTCAATTTAATCATGTGAGTAAACAGAAAGAAAAATAATCCAACAGAGGGTTTTACTGAGCACTTTGTGCCTGGCTCTACGCTTCAGGCTTTAATATGCTTATTTCATTTAATCTTCTCAGCAACCCGGCAAGGCGGGCATTAGTGTCCCTTTTTGACAGATAAGCTGAAAATCAGAGAGGGAAAGTAATTCTCGCGGGGCAAAGCCGCTGGCTTGCGATGGGGAGGGGCTCTGAGCTGCCGCTGCAAAGCCGAGGCCCCAGCTCCCAGGGTCATCGGGAAAGAGTGTGGCTGCAGCAGGAGGGGGCCGGACCCCAGCCGGCGGGGAAGGGGACCCGGGCCTCCCGCGGTTTTTCATGCGGTCAGCTCCTTTCGCTCTGGAACTCTGGTTTCTGCAAACGTCTTTGCCCAGAAAGGCTTATTCGGAAGGGAACACCTGGTGTCTAACTCTTCCAGCTGATGCTGCAGTGTGCGTGGACCCCCAGGCTATTTGCTAATGCACTGGGCTTCTTGGGGATTTGGCTCCTAGGGGAGGACGGGGGAGTGGATTTTGTTCTCTGCCTGGCAGCCCTTGCCTGGTGGGAAGGCACGGGGTGGGTGCACAGCACTGAGCCCACATAATTGGATGGGACCCAAATGGAAAATACACAGGAAGAGAATCAGGTCCCAAAAATAACCCATTGAGCTCAAAGCTGCATGAGCAAGTTCACTGCTGAGCACCCACAAATATGCTATTTTATCTGACTCTTGTAAAAGACAGGGATGTCTTCTTTGACACACATCCCCAAAAATAGCCAAGAAAAGAAATAGAAGGGGAAAAAACTATACTGTATCATGCGCCTGCTAGGGGTTTATTTTTGTACTGCCTTTAGACATATTACCTCCTGAGATCCTCTCTAAAGGCAGGTATTATCCCATTCTCAGGTTGAGAACTTGCATTTCCAAGGGTGAGTGAAGCCCTGCCCGGTCCCAGGGCTCCAAGGAGCACAGCAGGTGTCCGACACCTTAATCTTCTCTCTCCCGAGTCACACCGTCTCCAGGGCAGGGATCCAGCTGGGTCACACTCAGTCTCTCGGATGCCATAGTCAGTGCACCCTGCCCCAGCCTGCCCCTGCCTGCCCCAGCTCTAGGGCTCTGCACAGTCTCCAAGGGCAGCTCCGCAAGGTGCTGGACCTGGGCATGTGACGCTGAGTAAGCTGGCCTCTATCCCCAACCACTGGGACCCGCGGGGAGGAGGGACAGAGATGCCTAGAGTTGAGCGTGAAAGAAACATCTGGGAGAGAAAATAAAGACTAGGAAATCCGAGAGAGCTCCTCAGATGGTGGCACCTGAATGAGGCATCAGAGGATGTGCGTTAGAGTTCCTTATGGGACACTGTATCACAATTGCCCTCATAGTCTCCTGTGGACCTAGCAAAGGCCGTGTCTTGGAATATGTGTTAGAAATGCTTTGGGCGCCTGGGTGGCTCAGTGGGTTAAGCCGCTGCCTTCGGCTCAGGTCATGATCCCAGGGTCCTGGGATCGAGTCCCGCATCGGGCTCTCTGCTCAGCAGGGAGCCTGCTTCCCTCTCTCTCTCTCTGCCTGCCTCTCTGTCTACTTGTAATCTCTGTCTGTCAAATAAACAAATAAAATCTTAAAAAAAAAAAAAAAAGAAATGCTTTGAATTGATGTGGAAACTCTGATATTCCCTCATGTCCTATGCCACATTATAGAAAATGTCAGACAATGGTCCGAGCTGGAGATATTCAGGTAGATCTGCCGGGGACGCTCTGGAGACACACTTGCGGGGACTGAGGAGGAGGAGGACCCAGTTGAGGGGGCAGTGGAGGTGTAAGGTGGTCACAACCAAGGTTTCTGTCCACCCAAGGGGAGTCTGGAGCCGGGCCTGGCTCTCAGCAGGGGGTCAGGGCTGGTCCAGGGAGGCACGAAGCGTCCACTCATGACAAGGCGTCCGTGTGTGGCCGTGGGGACGCAGAGAGGGAGCAGGAAGTCCCTGACTTCCACTCCTTCCCAATCCCATGCGGGAGCCCTTGAAGTCATGGTGTGCAGGATATAATGCAGACACGCCACTCCCCAACCCCAGGCTGCCTGGCCCCCGCCTTCCGCTACCTTCTTACTATTTGCTGGGTCCACCGTCAAAGATGAGGATGTGGTTCCTAGAGTCTGAGCAGCTGCCTGAGGTCCTACATCTACAGGTCACTGGAGACCATCTTCCAGAAAGTTCTATCGCATGGAGCCCTGGGTGTTTTATGCAAACAATGAATCACGGAACACTGCATCAAAAGCTAATGATGTTCTGTATGCTGGCTAAGATAACATAATACAAAAAAAATTATAAGAAACATAAAATAAATGGAGATAATCTTCCAAAAAAAAAAAAAAAAGAAAGAAAAAAGAAAGGAAGGAAGGAAAGAAAGACGGAAAGTTCTATTTGGCTTTAAGGTCTGCTCCTTCTGGGCACAGAACCCTGTCCTGGTCTGGGTCCCCTGTCACGCAGGAGGGTTGGCAGCCCACTCCTCAGCTTCTCCTGTGACACAGAGGCTTGGCCCAGATGGACGCATGACTGCCGGCCAGGCCAGGACACGCTTCTGCAGCCAGGCCTCCTGGCTGGGGCTCAGGCTGGGAGAGCTGACCTCACAGGAGAGCCAGCCAAGTCCAGGCCCCGCTAGGCTGGGCACCAGGAGCAGGGGGCAGGGCTGCACAGGACAGTGTGGACCCCCTTTGGCAGCAGGAGGTGGGCAGGCTGAGTACGGAGTGGCCCTCCTGACGTGGATGCGCGTCACCCAACCCGCGAGGAATCTGAGTGGGAGAATGTCTGCCTGCCTTCTGGCTGGGACACCAGTGTTCTCCTGTCTGCACACTGGACCTCAGGCTGTACACTGGACCTCAGGCTGCACACTGGACCTCAGCCCACCACCGGCTCAGCTCTGCCGGGTCCCCAGCTGGCAGGGGACAGGTCTCCAACATCATGTGAGCCAATACTTCTCAACAGATCTCTTTATATTCTCACGTCGTATATACATAAATATGTCAATGTCATTGGAAATACTATAATCCATTTTTCCATCTCTCTATCTCTTGTTGGTTCCGTCTCTCCAGGGAAGCCAGACTCACACGGGCTGGTCCTTTCTGAACAGGTCCCTGATAAAAATAATCCTGTGTCGGCTCAGGAGAGATACAGGCAGCAATGCTGCGTGTGGCCAAAGACGTGCACCTCACAGAGCGTAATGATGGGTGTTGATGGGAAGGTCTGGGTGTGCATATTTGCTGAGCCCCTACTGAGTATAAGCTCTGGGCTAGGAATTTTACCTTCATGATAGCAACAGCTACACACGCCACCCTGGAAGATAATTACGTTTACATGACCTCACCCGGCGGGGGGGCAAACGGAGGCCCAGAAAAGTGAGCAAGACAGAGACGGAACCGGGGTCTGAAAGCAGTTCAAGGCCAAGGGACTTTCCAGGTTCCCACACGGTCCAAGGGAAAGCCCTCACAACACGCGTCACGGGGGACCACCCAGAAGAGATGTGTGTGGGGACCCTGGGGCCGGTGTCTGCCCCAGAGCCTGGCATTGGCGATATGTTTTACAAAAAGGCAGGAATGGATGGACAGGAGAGCAGAAGGGACACACACCACGCCTACAGAACTGAGGGTGGCCTTGAGGCCACATCCCTTGTGGACCTTACCTCCGAAGAAGTCGGCTTGCAGTATCCCGCTCCGAAGACCAGGTTTTCCAGAGAGAGGCTGGACTGCTCTGGTCCCGTGTCTGGCCCGCCTTTACCAAGCCAGGAGCCTCTTCCCGGACGGGTAAAGCTGAAAGACAGGGGGTGGAAGAGGAGAAAGACAGTGTGAAGAAAGGCGTGGGGCTATGAGCTCAGCCCCCTGGGGCCATTAGTGGGGCGTTGTGACATTAGCCATTTAGAAGTAGGTGGCCCCCTCGCCCCCAGGATGCCGACCCGAAAAGGCAGCACAATTGCCGTGAGATCCTGGGAGGTAACATGGCACACGTCCTGCTCTGTGGACGAAGGGATACCCCTGATGGCCAACCACATGCCTGCTGAGAGCTCCCAGGCCACGGGACTGGAGGGGCAGGCGGGTGGGCTCCAGGCCAGAAGGACAGGGGTTCCATCTGCTCCAGTCTGGGTCCTGCTTCTACTTCGGGGCACAGTCCGGGGTGAGCTCCTCCAGCCCTGCCCCTCCCTGAGCCTCCGTCTGTCCTCCCGTAGAGGAAGGGGCGACAACACCCCCCTCCGGCGCAGGTGCTCAAGAAATAATCCTGGAAGGATTTAGTCCAACCGACAATCTGCCTTCCTGCTTACCCTCCTGACAGGGAACGAAAGCTTCCATTATATTTCCGTTTAATTCATTTATGCAAATATGTACCAGGCGCACGCCCCGCAGCGGGCAGAACGTTAGGCGGCAGGGGGGCCGGAGGACGCAGCCGTGGCCTCTCCGCAGAGATGTTTCGGTCTAGGAGGGGCGCGGAGGGGACAGGATGAAGGGGGGCTCGGCGCAGTGAGCACAGAGAGCACTCATAAAGCCAGCTGGGCGGAGGACGACGAGCTGCAGGTGACCCGCACGGAGAAGGGCCCGGAGGTTAGAGGCCGCCAGTGAGGCTGGTGTCCCCAGGCTCCAAGCCCAGCAGAGCTCCCAGAAGCTAAATGACATGGATACGTTTTTAGCCTCTGGGTGTTTCTGAAGGTGGGAAAGGTGGGTCCCAGCACTTTCCCCAAGGGCTCTAAGGGTTCCTGAGCGTAGCCCAAAGTAGCTTCAAGGACAGCATCAGGCAAAAAGTCACGATTCCATAAATGCTCCAGCTGCTGTCCATAGTACCACAAATGCAATAAACTCTCACACCATGGTGACTGTCTACATGGCTTTTGTGGAAACACCACAAATATTAATGCATGTAACGTAATCATTACCCTGATTTGTTTGGAACTGCCGTTTAAAGCAAATGCACAGACTACAAACGGATAAAGGGAACATTGCCAAAAAACAGACAATGTGTGCGTGAGCTATGACGCTCACGACACCTTTGGGGACAGACGGCCAATGCGTAACGGGAAGGACTGGTTATTTCACTTAACGGTGGGCTTGATCAGCTTTTCCAACGGATCCGATTCCCTCCCATGAGATCCAGCTCTCCTCATGTAAGGTGCAAAAATCAGGTTCTCTTCGGGGTGTTTCAGCAAAGGCGGAAGGTCTTTTGAGGTTAAATTTTAATTGCATACCTGCTTCTTCCTGACTGGATTTCACTGATGCTGTGAAACTCACTTTTCTGGAAAAAAAAAAAAAAAACTCGAGTTCTCCCTATTTGACAGGTATTTCCCTTCGTTTTAAAGGGTTCTCTCTGTTCCCAGCCACTGTGAGTAACTAATAGAAATCCTTCCTGTAAAATCCAGAGAACAGAAGACAGTTCTATTTTTACCCCCATCCCGGGAGGAGCCAGGCTCTGGCGCGGGGTGGCTCTGTGTGCTCCTCTCGGCCGCGTCTGATTTGCAAGGAGCTCGTTCTGTCAGAAGGTTACATTTTCTACAAGGAGTTTCCAGATCCCAGGTTCTCGTTAGATAGCATCAGTGCTCCCAGCAGCAAGAGGAGGGACCCCTGCTTTTCACTGTGAACACTCAATCTCCTAGTGGGACCCTAGCGTGTCCTCCTGCCTCTACCCTGATGTCACTCCCAGCCCAGCCCACTCTGGCCACTGGAGGGATCTTCACGAAACAGGCTCTATCAAGGGAGGCTCTTGCTCAAAACCTTCACTGCCTCTCTCTTAGACAGTAAACAGATTCTCAGTTCTGTACCATGTCATTAGCTACACCGCTAAATGTCACCTTTACCCTCCCCAGTTTATTTCTCGATGTCACAATCTCTGATCCCCTGGGTCCAGCTCAAAGGCTGGTTGCTGGTCCTGGTTTCCCCAGAGCAGAACTACTTCTTCCCCACGCTTACAGTTTGCTCGGCTCAGTATGTGCTTATGAGGTGTTGGCCAGGGGGCCGAGATCAGGGCCTGCAACATGGTAGACACTGCCCGGATACGAATCCGCTAAAGGCATGGCCCAGGGTTCTCTGTGTACGATCTCATTTAATCCTCCTGAGACCCTCCTGGCATGCGCTGAGGCAGAAGCTCGGGGAACAGAAGTCATTTGCTGGAGCTGACAGGCTTCATCAGCAGGAGGCTCAGGAAAGAACCTGGGACCCTCCTGCTGCAGAGCCAACTTCGAACGCCGTCGTGCACCGAGCTCCCAACATGGGTTACACAGTGAACTGGATTGAGGTACTTAAGATATCTCTGCCTCGCCAGGCTCCAGGACTTTCAGGGTCCCGGATGCAATCTGTTCATCCCAGAACTTCTTGGCCCGGCCTTTCCAGAAACGACTAAAGCTTAGGGCGCCCACCGTGACTGAGCCTGCGTTCACCAGGTGTGGCACATGATGTGAGCTTCGTCTTGTGGTACCCGCTTCGTTTCTGTTGGGTTCAGAACCCTACTCATTTCTTCAGTTCGCTCCTTCCTTCCTCCCTCCGATTCTCCCGTTCCTATTTTGATGTTGAAACTCTTAGAGGTTAGATACCTCTCTGGGGACCCCCAGAAAGTACCTGGAGGTCCCAGACATCAGGAGTTCCGTCTCTGGGACCCAGAACAGCCTGCAGGGTGCTCTGCTTTCCCAGCCGGGCTCTCGGCTCACCTTCAGGGGTGGACCTTCGGGGCTGGCGACTCACACAGCACCGCCGGCCATCCGCCCTGCATCCCTGACAGCAGACGGATTGTGACCTCGTGTCTGCACCAAGGCCACTCTCTGCCGAGCCGCAGAGAGAGCGCACAGCTGGCGGTGGACAGCCTTGCAGGGCCTTCATACCGTCTCGTCTGCTGCTTTCTGGACTCTGTCTCCTGTGATTTCCCAAATTTGGGTCTGCTTCCGTTTGCTTCCGCCATGTTTTCTGTCAAACTCTGCTCAACGTCTGCCGTAGGATAACGCCATCCAAGTCGAGGGGCCCCCTCCATTTGATTCTGCATTCTCGGAGGGAAGCGTCTTTAGCAAGGACTCCTTGGTCTACTGGGTGGGTCCTAACACCATTCCTGGGGCACAGCAGGCCTCCAGTATAGGTGCTGAGAAGGAACGATAGTTAGTCCCATGGGCTCCCTTCCGGAGGGCTAGTTTCCATGAAGGAGCTCAATCCGTGGTGGGCAGGAGAAGGTCACACTTGTTCACGCTTGCCAGCAGGGCCAAGGGGCCAGACACTGCGCACACACAGCCCACGACGTCAGCTCTCTCCACCTCCAGTGTCCTTGGCTCCATTCACGGGCCCTAAGCTAAAAACCACCCCCCAAAGACTCTCCCCAGTTCAAAACCCAAGGCTGCTCAAGGCCCACCCTGTGCAGGGCCCCCTTTGCTCTCAGAAACTAAGCTTTTTAGTCCACTGAGCTTTTCTCTCTCCGGCCAACATTTCTTGACTTGGGAATTATTGTTGACTTGATACATAGGCACCCCGTCTACCATTCAAGGTCAGTGTCTGAATTAAACCCATCAGCAAACACAGCCCAGGAAAGAGCTCAGCCAAGAGGCCCAGGGACTGAGTGAAGGTCTCCATGGGCAGCATCTCCTGGCCATGGCACCTGGCCAGGATCCGGGTTCCTCCTTCCCTATTCACTGACCCCAACCTGGGCCTCACCCAACAGTAATCACTGGGGACTGCAGTGTCCCCCACAGGCATTTTAACTCCCAGTGCGGAGAAGCTGTCCTGAGAAGGGACCCTGGAAGGTTAGCTCTTTCCCAGGACTCCAGTCTACAAGATTCTCTCTGTGAATATCCCTTTGAACACCCGAGCAACCCATGCCCGTGAGCAGGGGTAAGGTTTCGAAGGAACCTGGCGTATGTCTGGCCATGCCAGGCACCCAACAAGGTACCAGCTCTGTTCTTCCACTTGTGGCATTTCTGAAACCTCAGGGTCCTGCTTTGGAACAAACAGCAAGCCCGGGAGGGGCCAGCAGACAGAGCCCCTGCCCCGGGCTTGGCCGCATCCTCTTCTGCGCTTGGGCCGTATGAGGGCTCCTGGCTTAGTGAAAAAAACAGTGTGTCTCAGGGACATGCGGGGACTTCTCAGCCAAGGCAACATTAGAATAAGCAAAGCCCGGCACGGGGTCCAGGTATGATTCACTGCTGGCAGGTTTTCAGCCCCTGGCTCCCTGCCCGTGCACCCCTGAGTCCAAATGCCTTCCCCCACCCCGCTCACCTCACCCCAACTCCTGAGGGAGGCCCAGAGCCTTGACAGTCAGACTGGGAGAAGCTCCTGTGGTCGGCCCGGCCAACCCCAGCCAGGCCAGAGCCCCCAGCTGCCCCGGGGATGGATGGAGCGTAACAAGAAAGGCAGAGGGGTGCCCCTGCACCTCCGGGATCATGGTCATCGCTTCCTACCTGATCAAGGGCTGCTGCAGGGCCACGAGGGCGGCGTGGATGGTCACCGAGATGACTGACAGGTGGAAGTAGTCGAACATGACGGGGACCTGGTGGTGCAGACCCCTCCAGGCGTGGAAGTGTAGGCCGAGTGTGCGGCTGCTGATCAAGGGGGCCCCCGCCACGTCCCTCAGCCTGGAAGGCAAGCGAGTGCATGCACCTGAGTGACGGCGGGCCGGCCCGGCTGTCACTCACACAGGTCTGCATGACAGCCTCTCCCCGGGCCCACCACCACGCGCACATCATCTTAGTCAATCCCTACAATCACCCTGTCTAGTAGAAATCATTTCTCCTGTGATTGGCAGATGAAGAAACCCCATGTCCAAGAAGAAAAAGAAGTCAGGAGGCATCACACAGCTATTTCTCTCTCTCGGCAGCCCAGGGGCTCCAAGGCGTGGACACCAAGCCCCCTGCCAGGCCAGTGATGGAGACACACTCAGACCCTTCCCAGGGCTCATCTCAACACAGAAGCCCTCCATGGTCTCCCTCCCCCACTATTCCCCTCCCTCTCCCACTGCTCCTCTCCCTCCCCCACTGCTCCTCCCCCTCCCCCCACATGCAGGAAAGCACTTCCTTTCTAAGTTTGTGCTCTCTACTAGATCTCTAGCTCCTAAGGCCAGGAAATGTGACTAATCAGCCTTTCTATCCCCAACACCTAGCATCTTATCCTGCACACTATAGAAGCTGGCCCAGTGTTTGCTTACTAAAGAGAATAACTGGCCAAAAGAGTGTATGAGTCCCTAAGCATACCGATTAAATAGTCTGACCACTTTTATCATGGATTCCTCAACCTTTGCTCTAGCATTTTGTCCTTGGTGCCTGTCTGATTCCCAAGAGACGAACTGGCTGGTAGGCAAGGTCCAACAGAGCCTCTGGTGACAAAAATAGAGTTGCTTCTTCTCTAAATAAAATTCCTCCAGTGCTAATCTCAAGCTCTGGAAACTAATCCCTCAGGTTCTCCAAGTTTCTCTGAGCCAGAGCACTTGGGAAGCCTGGATGGACATGAGTAGAGCAGAAGCTCAGAGAAAAACTTCTGCTTCCTCCACAGATGGGGAAATGAGACACAGAGAGAGCAAGGGCAGCAAACTTCCAGGACCTGCCCCAAGGTTGCTTCCTGGAATCTTTGCTGCTTATGCCTTGTGTGCAAAAGAAAGCCAAACACCCAAATCACAGCAGCCCCGTGTGACTCCATGAATAGACCACAAACAGGGCCTCCTCTCTTCCCCAGGAGAAGCATGGTTTGGAAGGGGCCAGGAGGATCCCTCCTGAGCCTCTGAAAGTCATTAATGTTTATAGTCACTTTGATTCTGAGAACACTGTACTGTGGCTTTACCATGAACGGAATCCATTGCTTTTCCCTTAACCCACATGATGATCCTGTGAGGTCTTTCCCAGCATCATTACGTCTACAGACAAGGAAGTAAAGCCAGCATGAGTGAACCGCCTGCTGCCAGGTCCTAAGGCAGAACCAGAATGCCAGACCCACTTTCATCGGACCACGCAGTCCGTTCTGTACTACCGGACTGTATTGGAATCCATTCATACACAGGCTTGTGGGAATCCCAGAGATATTCTTAGGCTAGAACAATAGAGGGGAAGTACATGTCAGGGTAGTGAAGGTGTCAGACACGTGAAAAAAGAATTTAAGTCACATTAATCGGAGTAAAGACCTCAGAATAAAGGAGGTGATAGCTGTTTTGTGCTCTAAAATGTGGCTAGAACCAATCAATGGAGATAAAAATCAGTCCATAGTGGTTTCAGTGTAGAAAGGACGGAGGTAAACTGGAGAGCACGGAGCGGAGAGTGTCTGCATTTATATAAAGGAACTTAAAAAAATAAAATAAAAAGCCCAAAACATAGAGAAAGAGCCCTGATATTTAATTGGAGATGAAGAGATGACTTTATCAAAAAGTCTTGTTTACCTGATCTTAAAGGGTCAAGCTGACTGAGAATTTCTCTAAGTGGTTGCACGGACTAAAATCCAGGGGAACGGAGGGAAGGCACACAAAAAGGACTTGTTGCTTAAATAAAGAAGAATCTCCTCATAGGCAGAATTGCCCAGGGACAGAATGGGATCTGATGGGCAGGAGTGAGTTCCCTGTTCCTTCACAGGCGTACACTCGTGAACCTTCACAGTGCAGTAGGTGCGAGCCCGAGGGAAGACGAGAGCAGGCTGATCTTGACTTTGGGGATGGGATAACCGTCTTTTGGGGGGTTGGGGTGCTGTCCTGCGCCCTGTAGGATCTTCATTGGCATCCAGGAACTCTATCCATCACGTTCAAGTAGCAGCACCCTGTGCGTAACAACCAAAAATGTCTCCAGATGTTGCCCAAATGTCCCTGGGGACAGAATTGCCCTGCCCATAGTGAACCACTGGAGGAGATGGGGGTCATGAGACCTTCGAAATCCCTTAGACTGTACACAGTGCTTCTCCAACTGGTCTCCACTCTGGTCTACATGGTTCTAACGAAGCCTCTGCCTGGGTCATGTTTCAAAGTCTAATATGTGTCCCCAGGATGTGCTACAGACACTGTCTCATCCTTAAACCCAATTTATGAAAATGAAAAAATATGGCATTAGAAATTTCGCCAGCCTCTTGCTTCCTGTTCCTCTTAGCTAATCTTATAGTCCATGAAGCTCCCCTGTTCTGATTGTGATTAAGTGCTCTGTGTTGCTGAGAGGAAGGGACATAGGGAACCCTCGACCCTTGTGCATCTAGGAAGCCACAAGGAGGAAGAAGACATGGATTAGGCTGGCCACACACTTGAGATGTTGTCTCTGTTAATCTTCATAACAGACTCATGAGGAACCAATTGTATAATAATGTCCATTTCATAAATGAGGCTGCTGAGATGTAGGAACGTTCTGAGACTTGACCAGCATCTTGTGGTTGATGAGCACAGAGTGTGAGATGTTGAATTTCATGTGCTTTGTGTCCCTTTCTGTTAAGCACTCTTTTGATGGCAAGATGGTCTCAATTCCTGGGTCTACCATGGCTATCATTCAGGCTGCTTGGTGGGATGCAGGACTTCTAGGCTGAGGGGTAGGATTCTCTGACGACTTAGAAATGTCTACCATGGAGTGACAGATGGGTGTTTCTGAAGGAAGCAGGCATGGGAAGAGAATACCGGTGGACGAATAAGGTGCATGAAAGACAGAAATCACAGATGTCTGAAGGGACAGAGGACACCAGAGCCAAGAGCTTCACTTCTGAGTCTCTAGGTTAGGAAGAAAGCCAGTCTCCTACAGGGGCTCTGAGTTCAGTATGGCTCTAGAACAATAAACCATGGGGATGCTGTGAGGAGAATAAGATCTCCCAAGCATCCACCATCCCACGAAGAGATAAGAAGCAGGTATGAGGGAAATGCACGGCCAGAAGGGCTGGGTCCAGACAAGAAGGAGCATCTGTGCTATTAAGCCCAGACCCCATGGCAGGACCATGGACAGATACTCCTGACGCCCAGGACACCAGATGTGACCATCTACACATCAGCAGATGTCCATTCTCAAGGTGTGGAAACATCGGATCACCGACGTCTCAAGATCCCCAAGGAATGTATAGGGATACCCCAAGAGCAACTAAATCTGCCTTGCATGACCCCTGCCCACCCCCCCTCATCCCCGCCATCTCCTTCCTCCTTACTGCACTTGACCCTGCAAGGTCCATACACCCCAGCTGGGAAGGAGGCAGAAACAAGTAGGAAGCCGCCCGCTGTCCCTCCTCTGCACCAGGAGCTTCCTGACCTGAGCTGGCCTGGGGCTGGGAGTGGTGGGGTACAGGCGGGGACGAGGGCAAAGAAGAGGTCAGAAACCGGATGAGAGGTTGCAGTTTTGCTAATACCCTTGACTGGACTTATGATCCCAGAAACAGGGACCATCCCCTTCTGACCTCACAGAACCTACGGCTGACAGCTCGCCCGAGCAGGAGAGGAGGCCCCAGCACAGGCCGAGAAGGAAGCAGTTCCCGGAAGAAAAGCCGCTGTCTCCTGCTTGTTTACTCAGCAGGTTACCCATAAATGGATTTTCAATTTTCAGAGAGTTGAAACATAATAGCGGACATTTAGTACAAAGACGCAGAATCCCGGCCGAATCTCCCTGGATTCAGAGGGAGCCTTGAGACTTGCTGCTTCAGAGTATGGTCATTCATTTAAAGACCTAATGAAAATAATATTGCACTGAAGACGAATGGAGGTGTCAGCGACGAGATGGCGCCAGATAATGAAGGCAAGCGGGCCGGCTGTTTTCTGTGCACGCAGCACGCGAGCGACCGGCTTAAAATGCACGGACACCCCAGCCCCGTGACTCAGTGGGCTGTGGCAATGGAGGCAACTCTAGCTGCTCAGGAACCAAGTTTCTGAGCCATGTTCTAAGACTCAGGGCCAGGAGGTGCCCCAGGGACAGGGAAGGGCCAGAGGGAGGAAACCGCAGGCCCACCGTTCAGGACGTCAGGGACACTCACTGCTGCTCACTGTCCGTAAAGTGCAGATCCACCTTGAGCTGAAAATCGACCTCACTTAGCGCCTCCTCCACCTGCAAGAGAAAGCACAGAGGAGTTAAGGGTCAGATCTGGTCCAGATCAAAAATGTGGCTGGTCGGTTTCTCACAGTTTAAGACAAGCCTCTCTCCACAAGGTTAATTTCACTCCATTTGTAAAGCGGAATTCCCATGCACATTCCGTGGAATCCCAGATGAGGGGAGATCTGTGTGTATTCCCAGGAAAACAGAAGGAAGAGACTTACGTAGTCAAAGGTAGGGGGTCAGTCAATGTGCAAAAAAAAAAAAAAAATAGTTAAATAAGTTTGCTTTAAGTCTGCTCTATCACAGGACTTTAGAGAACTTTATTTCCCCAACGGATCTGATCTGGTATCCTTTCAGGCAGGAGGGAAGTGTTCCGTGACATCTGCTCTGGGAAGTGGGCATAGCTGTGAACTTGCCCACAGGAAACCCCATTTGGCTAGTGATGGGACGCTGGTGCAGGTGACAGTGTCTCTGCCTTTAGGCACGCCCGCCTGCTGGGCACCACTGTCCAGGTGTCCAGAGAAGGCTGTTGACGTTCAGGACAGTGAAGTCACTCTCCAAGGTGGCTCAGCTTCCTGAGAAAGCAGAGCTTTTGTTTTTGTCTTGAGGTCTGTTACACTCAACCGTTGACACTTTGGGACAGTTTGGCATTTCCACAGCTGCTTTCCTTTGTACCTTTTCCTGTTTTCATCAATCCGCAAAGGGATGTATTGGTTCTACCTGCCAGCTTCCCACAGACACCTAAAAGCTGGCACCCCTCATTCTTCTTTTCCCAAACTGAACACCCTCCCGCCACCTCCAGGAAGACTGCTTGCCAAAAACCAGATCCCCCTGCTCCTCCTGCTCCGTGGAGAAACCCAGGTAAGCACTGTGCTCCTGGACCAGAACTCCGGCTCCTCCCCATGCCCGACTGGCCGAAGCTCTTCGTCCCTGAAACCCCGCAAAATGCTGGTTTCTAATTTCTCTCTCAGCATTTGATGCTGCCTATGACAATTGCTTCAGGTTTCTAACCTGGAAGCCAGTGAGCCAGATTGTATCCACAGACACATTTTGTTCAGTCTGCACAAAGCTGCAAGTTGCAACTCACAAATTGCAAACATTCAAAAATCAGGCAACTTCACATTTCTATCACAAGTCTCCAGCTTCTATTAAAAAACAAAAAACAAAAAAAATCCCTGGATCTGGCAGCACAGGGCTGCCATCTAGAAGCCCGGTTTGGATCAGGCTCCCCGCATTCACGGAGAGTCCCCAACTGGCCTGTGGCCAACCCCCCCTGGCCATTTCCTTGCCTCGTGTCCTGTTAATCAGTTACCATTAAGAGAGAGAGTAGTCTTAATTCATTCTCGATCCCCAGCTCCTGGAACAGAGCCTGCCACATAGAAAGTATCCGTGTATCCTGAGGAATGAATAAAGCTCTTCTCCACCCGCACTCCTTTTGGGTTTTGTTTCTTTGCAAATGTTCTTGTCCCACAGGGGCGGACGTCTCTTACCCAAAGGCATCTCTGGAAACACGTTCCTGGTTAAGCATAGCTCAGCAGAGACATATGGATGGAATTTATCTTTAGGTCCCCAGGGTTTTAAAATTTGTTCAAAAAAAAAGCTTTTAAAAGTTAACATTTTGCTGGATCCAAGTGCTATGAATAACTTCCGCTTCTAGCTTTGTTTTGCATAATCGCAAACCCTGCTTCGTACACACAACCCAAGCAACGGAGCCTCTTGCCACCCGTTCCTAGGAAGTGAGATTGGCAAAGGAAGGCTGCCTAACCACCTCCTGAGCACGCCAGCTAGCAACGATTCACTGTGAGCTCCAGTTTTAAACTTGCTGCAAATCCTCTGGAACCAGGAGAGGAATCCCGGGCCAGGATGAGCTGTGGCTAGATTGAGCCTGGTTACGACTTTACTGATGTCTCAATAATTTAATTCCAGGAGGCTCCAGAATGAAGCTGACCACCGAATTCGCCCTTGGCTGTTGGCTGCCCTCCCCTCCCTCCAAACACACACACTCATGCATGGGCACATGGAGAAGGTTACACACACGCACACATTTGCACATGCACACATGCACCAACACTTGTGTGTGTGCCCTTCCATTGCTCTGCCCGACGTGGTTAAAGATATCACCTCCCTTTCGAGTCAATGTCTAGCACCAGCAAGCCATGTGGTGTAGCTCTGGACATAGTCACAGAAGCTAGTATTTGCAGAGGAGCTCCTGGGAGCTCCACTGTCCATTGTATCTTATTCAACGTGGACAAAATCGTGAATTCAGAAATACTGTCTTCATTCCCAAATGAGGACCTTGAGGGTCAGTATAGTAGCGAGCTCCCGATTCGGCTCTCCCAAGGCCAACTGGTGAGTGAGGCCCATGGACCAGATTCGGTCAAGGGCTCATCTGCTTCTTTGGCCTTTTTGCACGGTGCCATCTGAGTTGCTGGGTTATGCGCTCTCTCCCCGGCTGGTTTTGACGCTCCTCGTAATGTGACTCTCGCATCTTCTCCTCCATTGTCAGTGTCTCTCCTGAGCCACAGCACAGCCCGGTGGGAAGGTAGGTAAGAGTGGAAGTCAGTCTACCTGGGTGCCATTCTTGGCTCTGCCCTGGGCCAATGAACCTCTCTAACTTGGTTTTCTGATCTGGAAGATGACGGTAAGTATGACCTTTATTCTTAGACAGCACTGCTGTCGTGTGACTAAGAAAATGAACAAAGAGGACTGAACTCAGTGTATGAACAAAGACCATGCTCAACAAATACTAGTTATTGTTATTTCTGAATTCCTAGGGGACTGACCCCACCCTCCTAGGACCACCCCCCCACCACCACCAACTCCACAACAAGGCCTGCATAATGCTCGTAAACACAGATGTCCTGGTCAGGCTGCCTGGGTTCAAACCCCACCTCTACCACTTCCGAGCGGCATGACTTCGCTCCAGCTACTAACTCTCTCTACATCTCTGTATCCTCATCTGTAAGACACATCACAGGACTGTAGTGATGATTCGGTGAGCTCTCCCAAGCAAAACACTCAGCATAACATCACACAACACACATCTTAGAAATGCAAGGCGGTATTTATGTTAAGATCCTGGGGTGTTATCATGACTCAACCTGAATTCCTACCACTCCCCAAAACGAAACGGGTCTTCTTCTAACTACCCTGGACTTTCCATGGACCCCAAGCCCATTTTCTGGCCAAAATACAGTCAACGCCCATCGACCTTCCTTGACTACAGGATGTGCCATGTCGCTTATGCTTAACCTGAGCCCAGGTCTATGGGCTGCGCTCGGCTGAAACACAGCTTCCTCTCTCCACCCATCCCCATCGTGGCTGCCTTTGCTGTGGTGCCTTCCAGCATGCAAGGACCAGAGCTCTGCCCCCATGCTCTGGAGCACTGGACCCACTTTCTATATTTCCAATCCTAGCTCTCCTCCTCCTGACTCCTGAGGGAGCCTCAGAACAGGTTATCTATGGTGGTCAGTGATGCCCGTGCTATGTGTTGAGTCTTTAATGCTCCTGTCCAGCCTCGCACCTGTGCTGCCTCCTACCCCACCAGAAATGATGTTTCTTCCCCAGGTCTGCCGTCCACCTCACTGTTTCTCCCTGCCCTCGATATGCTACCTGTGGTCTCAAAAGCCCTTCATGGCCTCCTGTGGAAATTCCACACATCCCTTAAAGATTCACAAGTCTGAATCAACTCCCTCTGCCTGGCTCACTAGGTCTGGGACAGGCTCAAGAATCTGCATTGTGAACAAGCACGCCAGGTTTCTGTGGTGTGGTTAAAAGAAGGGGTCACACTTCGAGAGATGCTTTCCTTTTTAACTCTATAAACATGCAAGCTTATCGAGAAAGACTTTTTGGTGTAATCTGCTCCTCCTCCTTCTCAGGGCACCAAGCATCTTGCTGTTGAGAACAGCCTTCCTTGCCTGGGCTGCTGGGAAGCTCAGCGCTGCCTGCAGCTGCCGTTAGCAATGCCCAACACCTTGTTGTTGTACTTTGGTCTATGACATTCATCCCAGGCTTCCAGGCTTTTCCGCCCCCTTATCATGTTTTTCCTCTACTCTGGCTAACTCTGTTGTTGGTGGTGTTCTCCCACTTACTATTCTGTGCATTTGTCAGCCTTCGCGAGTTCCCGGAGTGATTACACAGAGGGTATGCAAGTAAAACCGTCATCCTACTTTCACACTCACGCTTTGCAACTGTCATGGAAACAGTCTATCCTAAGCCTTAAGCTGGGATGGCTTCTGCCCATGGCCGCGTCTTGCACTGACCCGTGCCCTCACAGTGCAGACACAATCTTCGTGTCTACATTTTCCATAGCATGGGCAACCGTATGCTTGACGTGTAGCTATCAGATGAGTGTCCGCTGTCCACAGTGACGGGCTGTGTGCATGCGGGAACACGAGCTCTGGCCAAGTGGCTACAGGCAGTGTTTTGGTTGTCAAACACAGGTAGTCACTGAAAAAGAGCTAATGCCTCTATGCTCGATACACAGCGTTTATGTACCTCTCTTCCTAACTTTAACTGTCCCTGACTTGGGTGGCATTGTTTGCCGCTGTCTGGAGTACCCCAAGGCTGCAACAAATTACTGGCTTATAGAGATGCGTGACTCGATAGAGGAAGGAAGCAATGTGCATCGTCACAAGGACTCCCCATTCAACCTCAAAACCGAGGCTTGTTACCACCTCACATGAGCTGAACTTGGACGTGGAGAAAGGCTACAAACTGCCGGGGTGGCAGCACGTCTTAAATTCAGATGACAGACGACAAACACACCCAAGCAATGTCCAAACCCAGCCTCCCAACGTAGCTGCTGCCCAGAAGGGCTCGGAGGTCAACATGGTGAATGACGATGGTCCACGAGAGGTAAACCGGTGTTCTCTTGGGAGAATTTGGGTAAGACACGTGTGGACGCACAGACTCGTCTGGAGACCTTGACGCTCAAAATAACCTCCGCGCTCTCTTCCTAAACTGGGCAGGAAGGAAGCAGAGGACGCTCTCAAGATGAAGACTATGTGCAGTTCAGGAAAGTGCTGACTCACAAGGGGGTGGGGAGGGTGTATGGGAGCCAGAGACGAGGGCCGGGGCGTCAGGGCTGGTCACTGCAGGACATCCGGACCACCCCAGGCCAGCAGACACATTCAGAGGGAGTGGTTGTCGGAACTGGGGAGAAAGCTACGTGGAGTGAGCCCCCTGTCCTGAGCTGAGGCCTTGGCTAAACGTTTAACAACCGAGTCTCAGAAGGAAAGTTAAAAACCCTGATTGGCAGCATTGTCGATTTCTCTGGTACAAATATTTCCACCACAACCGATTTCCAGCTGAACGGGATGTCGCTGAATGTGGAGGTGGAAAGAGACGTGTACCCCTGGCTGTCACAGGCCGGGCTCCCGCACACAGGACGAGCAGCCCTCTCGGACCCAGCACGGAAGGAGCCCACTCTCCCACCTTCCCTCCAGTCACCGCCAGGCCTCTCACAAGCTGAGCCCAAACAGACCAGAAGGTAAGGATTCTCCGGGGCAATGCATGCAGTCGGCTCCGGGGTCCAAAGCGGGCGGGGAAGGTGCGGGCAGGGCACCAGCCGTCAGGGGACAGTGGGCCCAGCTCACGGGAGCTGCTTTGGGTCTCCGGGTTGTCAGTTACAGACAAAGCGTTCAAGGTCACTGTGAGGGCACAAGGGAGACGAGGCTCAGCGTGACTGAAGGCTAATAGGCCCTGGACAGGCCGGCTTCTGCTTGGAGAGAAGGGGGTTCCAAAGGCCCTAAAAAGAGGAATTCCAAATTGAATCTGTTCATTCACCAAGTCATCTGCTCACGCCTGCTGGCTGTCTCCGACCGAGTCCGATGGCAGGCCCCGGTGTTGCAGAGACAGAGAGGAGACCGCAGCCCTGAGAAGCTCACCGACTGGGAGGGGGTGAGGGGCAGAGTCTAAGAGAAACATTGTGCCCTTCCACCTCTCAGACCAAATCCGTGGCTCCCCACCAGCAGGGATAAGCCCCCTCTTCCCTCCCACGCGCCGGCAGCACTAGGTCTGGCCCCAACCACCTCTCCAGCTTCACCTCCTGCTCCTTCCCTCCACTCACGGTGCAAGTCACCTTGGCTTTACTGCTTTTGCTGGGACACATCAACCTCATTCCCACCTCACGGCCTTTGTCCTTGCTGTGCGCCCCCCCCCCCCCAGGGATGCCGTCTCCCCGAGCACCTAGCCTGCCCAGCTCCTCTGCACTGGGATCTCACTCAAGGCTGACGCCTCCTGCCTGTCCCTTGTCCTCCAGGAAATAAGCGTCATCTCGTGTGAAGGTTGTAGTGTAGGAGCAGGAGCTCCAGGTGATCAGGAAGCAGGAGCCTTGCAGAGTCGCCCTGCCAAGCACTCTCTTCTGCGCTGGTCCAGCGGTAGCCCCACAGGCCCTCCAACGGGGGTGCCAACTCCCAATCTCAGGCCCTTGTGGGTGCTCCTTACAGACGAGGAAGCCGAGCGGCGGGCACTGCAAGGCTCAGGGACAGGGTGACACACGGTTTACTTCACTTCACTGTAACGTGCTCATCGAACAGTAAAATACAAGCCCCAAGACACCAGGGATATTTTCTTATTCTAGCTTTAGTCCCTAACAGGTGCTAGTCAGTACTGAGTCCATCTCTGAGGGACAGATAGATGATACATGAATGAAGAATGAGGGACAGGTTTTCATCTCCGGCCACATAACAGGACCTGGTCACCACCTAGACCATGAAAGACGTGGACAGAAAACCACGGGCAGGAGGAAGATGTCACCTGGCCAGCAGGGCCCGCTCCACACACTGAGGGAATGTAAGTGGGGGACATGCCTCTAATCCGACTTTCCTAAAATGGGAAGGACCTCCACGTCCTTCAAGGTCTTCTAGCAAAAAGTGAGTAGCCGGGCTGTGGGGAAGGGGAGTGGAGGTGGAACTGGGCAAGCGGGTGCAATGGCTCAGACTTCAGATATTTCTTCAAAATACGTTAATCTGAGGAATACAGAATTTTTGATCAAGTTTCCTACCAGCAGGATGAGATCCCCGAGGTCTATGGGCTTTTTCTCATGCTGCTCACCCCCACTGCATGGGGTGCCCTTTCTGCTTCCCTCCATCCGAGGGACTCTGAGTTTGTGCGTCTCGAAGCCAGCTCCTTGCCGGGACCATCGGTGCCCCCCACAGGGCTCATCTCTCCATCCTGGGGGCCCTTTGTTTGTTTGAACACTCAGCCAGCGTTGTGCACGTCACCCACCAGGGCACTGCTCTCTATCCCTGTGTCCAATCCCTCGAGGGTAGAGTTCTTGCCACCTTTCCTGCCGCTTTGTCCCCCAGCCAAGGGCTCCACACAGAGCCCCACACAATGCAGAGACCCAGTGGGTGTCTGCTGACTGACTCCTCGCCGGAGCCCCAGAACCAACAAACAAACGGGCACATGAAGAATGAACAAAAGCGTCAGTCAGGAAGCTGATGGAAACTGCTCGGAACATGGCAGGAGGAAGCATATGGATAAAAGAAAAAGTACAAAAAGCATAAATGAGTAAGTGCGTGGGTTCTCTAAAGTCATGAATCCTGTCGGACTTTAGAGCCAATCTATGGCTTCTCCACTTCCCGTTTTCCCAGCAATGGAGACAAAAGCCCTCGTGGCTGGCAGCAGATCGCGTGACTTACCCTTTCTCCATCTAAGAGCAAATGAGCCCGGAAGAGCACGGCGTCATTTATGGAGACCTCTTCGTTCCTGTACAAGATCTGAAAGACCCTGCTGTGCACGGCGTTCTCATGGGCGTAGGCTGAGTGCAGGCTGCTGCTGTCTGCAAGACAAGAAGGAGGAAGAGCCGGTGAGCTCCAGGTCCGTCCTGTGCCTGCGGCCTCCTCCAATGTCAGTCCAGCTCAAAGACAGCAACGGCTCCCAAACACATCGTGGTGTCCAAACATGAAAACCACAGAAGAACAGCATCGCACCCTATAAAGACTGCTGTTGCGGGAACTAGCCTGTCATCTCAGAAGTACCTTATTGATCCCTTACAGACCACATGATCTGATCTTGTCGTGCAGTGCTCCTTGTTTGGAAATCAGTGCCCACTCAGTCTCTCACCTGCTCACATGTCCCCTCCTCTGTGAGGCTTTCCACAATCCTCCTCTCCTGTAATCAGGGAGGAAGCGAAGAACAGAGAAATAAAGACAAAAACTTCTTTTCCTTCTCCAAGGACCTCCTGTGCCCTCAGAATCTCTTTCCTGAAAATGTTGTTCACATAACATGTATGATGGGGAGAACACTGTGTCTTGAGTTTCAGGTTAAGTGAATTCTAATGGTACTAGACATCAAGTCTTTAAAGGACCTTGTTCAACTCTTCTGTCTTCCAAAGCATTCCAAGTATACCCTAATCCCTAAACCCTGTCTGCACACTGAGTTCAACTTCAGAGAGACGCGTCTGTCTCATGAGGACGAGAGACTTGTCTGCATCTGCTGACCAGAGTTATGGAAAGCAAACAGGTGAATTTCTCAGAACCACTTGACACCTAAACCGCACACTAGGGAAAATATAAAAAAAAAAAAAAACATTCTCACATAAATAATGCTAATGTTTCTATAATATAAGGCAACGGTTACCTATTCATAAAATGGCCCACTGTGAGGTACTTTGCAGCTTCCAACATGAGTTCATGCACGTTACATTTTCTTAATCCTTCCAGGAAATTGCTAGGGAAGATTTTACTACAGATGAAGAGAACCACGGCTCAATAGAAAAGAGGCAGGAGTCTTGGTATTTGTATGTGATGAGGCATCGTGAGAATTTATCCTCACGTCTATTTAACAACCAAGAAATCCCAGGTGAAGGAACAAAATGTACCCATCTCCTAGCAAAAAGGTTGATCCTCTATAAATCACTACAGAAAGAAATGGCATGTTTGCAAA
This sequence comes from Mustela lutreola, assembly GCF_030435805.1. Lineage (NCBI taxonomy): Eukaryota > Metazoa > Chordata > Mammalia > Carnivora > Mustelidae > Mustela > Mustela lutreola. The sequence goes on along the minus strand of NC_081292.1, from coordinate 4,804,415 downwards.
GAAAGCCCAGAAAATAACAGGAAAAATCAGTGTGGTTGCACAGCAAAGAAAAACAGCTCAAGTGCCTTGTGCATTGTCCTCAGATGCCTCGAAGAATCCTGGGGAGCCGGGAACAAAGGGTCTCTCTCAGCCCCCAGTGCAGAGTGACACCAAGCTAACACCTGCCTTGAGGCTTCAGCAGAGGGAAGAAAAACAAGTGAAGCCCCAGGTCGTTACCAAGGCTGCTCAGATGTGTCTGCTCTAATTTGCACTTCGTCAAGAAGGAAAGAGAATCGCCAGGCTAATGCAGACCTATTTAGACCTGCTGGATTCAAATTGATGTGGCTTTTAAGTAGAAGTGATCCTTGTGTGCAAATGCCTTTCTTTGCTGCACCAGCCCTTTCTCTATCACTGTCAAGGCCTAGTGGATCTATCAGCCCGCCGGACACCACACCGTGGCCGAGGACGGATGGGGTAACGACTCTGAAGGTCAGAGCAGCACGGAGCCATCTAGTACCAGGAGGGACAGCCAGCAAAACAGTTCAATCACCGGCCTTTTTGGGCAAGTGACATCACCCCTTGTAACCACAGCTTTCTGCATGAAAAATGGGCATATCCACCCCGACCTCCTGGGATCCGTACTGACATAAAAAGCATAAAATAAATCAAGCTCCTAAGACCAGGCACATACTGAGTGTACAATATGTTGTGGGATGACTCTGTGCTTAGGAAAAGGTCTGAGCAGTTTCTGCTGAATACAGGTCCACCGGCTACATTTTCTTTTTTAAGATTTTAAAAATTTATTTTAGATGAGAGAGAGAGAGAGAGAGAGAGAGAGCCTGCACACACGGGAGCAGGAGAAGGAGCAAAGAAAGAGAGAGAATCTCAAGCAGATTCGCCACTGACCACAGAGCCTGACGTGGGGTTCGATCTCATGACCCCGAGATCACGACCTGAGCCAACATCGAGTCGGATGCCCAACCGATGAGCCACCCAGGCGCCGCTCACTGGCTGTATTTCTATGGCAGATTAGACTCCTCTGACTTTGAGCAGACTGACAAACTAGACCACAGGACTCCACGATTTCACAGATCGCCAAATCCCAAAGTGCCCCTGTGAGGCCCCGCATGAGGCATTTCTCATGCCCTATGGGACTTCCTGTGTCGTTTTCTTCTGACTAGTAAGTAGGGCATAAAGCAGTGGTCTTCTTACAAGGGCAGGCTCGCTGACCACGAACACCCTCCAGAACTGTGGGCATCACAGAGACAACGCCTGCCTCCTTCATCCCCACGGGCAATCTTCCCTCAACCGTGGCAATGCGCACGCTGATACCTCACCCATTATCTTGGCTCCCTCTTCCTGACATTCTGAAGGAAATGGGGCTTTCTTCTCCTTGGCAAGTCCCCTTCCTGGAATTTCTAGGACCGGCTCTTCAGCTCATTTCATGGAGCTCTCCTGAGGGCACTTATTCTGGATCACCGTCCTTGTATGGGTCAGGCGCAGGACACCCAGAGACGAGGAACGTGCATGTTCTCACCACCCTAGGAGACCTTGGGGACATCCAGGATGCTGCCCTTTCTTTGTTGTGGGGTCAGGAGCCACAGGTCTCTTTAGAATGCTTTTACTTATTTGGTAACTGGGGTTCCACTCATGGGGCCCAATCAGAAAGCATAGAGTCGAGTCTCCCCAAATATCTGCTTCTGTGTGTCTCAGGGCTGGTACCATGCGTAAGTATGTGAAAGGACAGCTGGAAATTTAAGGGCAAATGAAGTAGTGGCAAGAAGTTGGGGGACGGAAGAAAAAGGAATGGAGAGGAAGAGAGGAGGGGTAGGAGGAAGATACTAGGACAGAGGCAGGGGATTCTTCTACAGCTCCACCAATCCACGAGTGAGTTGCAAGCTGCTTAACAGGAATTCCAGGCCAGAAGGCAAGAGTAAAAAGACTTTTAGGTTCTGCTGAGTTCCCTCTTTCTCACACACACACACACACACACACACACACCACATAATGAGTGGTACCAACAATCTGCATATCTACATTATCTCTAAATGTCTACAACCTGGAGGAGGACCTTCCCGCTGCCGGTCGCCACGCCCCCACCCCAGCCCCAGAGGCCTCTGTGAGTGCAGACTACACAGTGTAGGTGCTGTTCGCCTGCGATGGACGCCCTGCGCTGGAGTGCGAGCCTGCAGCACTCCTGTGGGCATTGACTCCACTCCGATTCCAAGATCATGGCCATGGCTCTGCCGGCACAGAGGGGCTCCCTGGAGAATCAGGTTTGTGCTCAACACTGAAAACTCTGGGGAGACTCCTTCCAACCCTCCAGGCCTGGAAGCAGCTGGGTGAGATGTGGACTGTTGACCGAAGAAGATGCTGAGAAGCTATCACTGAATTTCTTCAGACTGAGGCTGTATTCCAATGTGAGGGCCCGCCAGTACATCAGAGCTCACAGGAGTGGAAAAGCCAAGTTAGACTAAGAGCCACTCAAGGCCAGGACCTCCTTTCTCTCTTGCTCGCTCTCTAATAAATAAAATCTTTAGTGGGGGGTGGGGGCGCCTGGGTGGCTCAGTTAGTTAAGCGTCTGCCTTCGGCTCAGGTCATGAGCTCCTGGGATGGAGCCCCAAGTCCAGCTCTCTGCTCAGCAGGGAGCCTGATTTTCCCTCTCCTTTCCGCCCTGCTGGTGTGCTCTCTCCCACTCTCCCTATGTCAAATAAATAAATAAAATCGGCCCTCCTGCAGTACTGCAAACTTCCTTTCTCAGTTTGCCCCCCAACCCATACTTTCTCACTATATGGCCTCGGGCCACCCGTTAAATTTGAGCTTGCAGAAGGCAAGGGTCCTGCCCTGCCTAAATTCCACAATGAATCGGAGCCTCAGAAGAGATGAGTAGAGGAGGTTTAACTGTCAAATCCTCCCAACCGGAGCAGATTTCCTAATAAGACGAAGGTGATCATCATTCTTGATGCCAGGTGGTTCTCAGGCTATTTCTAGGCAGCACAGAAAGTCACCTTGAAGCTACACTTTTTTTTTTTTTTTCCTAATCGTTTCAAAGAATAAGCAGAAAAGAAAAACACCTTGAAGCAGATGTGCACCGTTTCTCGAGAGAATGGCCAGAGTGACTTACTGCATCCCTCCAGTGTTTTCTGGCTGGTAGGACCAGGGCACACTTACTGCGAAGCTACAGAGGGATGACATGTCCTTCTTTGATTCCATCCAAGCTGCTACACCCCTTGGAAATGCTTGTGACAAGAGTACAAGTGAAACAATCCACACAGGGAAGGCATCACCCCTGGGAGCCAACAGCCAAGGCCCTGATGACTCGGGAATTTGCAAGTGGGGAGCCCCACTGGATGCGCAGACGTCACCCAACCAAAGACGTGTTAACGTACCGTATGGATAAGGCACTACCGTTTCCGGGGACTAACGGTGGCTTGAGGAAAGCTGGGCTCAAGGATGGCGACTCCGGCTGTTCACAATGGCCCAAGGGTTCATGAGTAGAAGGGCTGGTCTGGTTCCATTGTGAGCTAGAAAGTTCTGTGCATCCATCTGATTCAGCACAAAGGTTGTGCTTTGAATAGCAATGGCTGAGCGTGTAAATGTCACCTAAAAAGTGACCATTGGAAGTCCTGAGGCAGGGCCCCCAAGCCTTCTGCAGATGACCGGACCAGCAAGGGGCTCACCGCTGAGGCTACAGAATTCCTGGAACTCGAAAGGACCCTTCCACAGAGCACCCGTATCCCATGTGAAGCCCCAGTAGCAAGAGACGGATCGGCCCCAGGTCCTTCCCAGCCTGGCTTTCAAAACAGGATTGCGTGTCACTGAGTAACCTGCAGCTCCTCAGCCAGTCAGGATCGCAAGTCACCGAGTAACCCGCAGCTCCTCAGCCAGTGTGAGACGGGGGAAGCGGGTTAGTGGGTTAGCATTTCGGCTAACAAGGCGCTTACATACAAAAGCACTGCTGTGGGATATCTGGAGAGACGCGGACGTACGTGTACCGTCAGTGTTTGAAGCACATCATATTGCCAACCTCAATAAAAGGCTATGTTGCAGCTGGCATTTGTGTTGCTGTTTGAAAAGATAAAAAGGTTTCCCTGACTTTCTACTTAAAATGTGGGATGCCTATGGAATATTGAATAATTTGCTTTAATAAACAAGGATACGAGTTTATGCCTTACCCATAATCCCAGATTAAGTTTTTTTTGTGGCTTTTGCTTAAAACATGTTCACGTAGCCATTAAATTCTTATTAATCATCAGCTATGTGTCAGGTCCTATGCAAGACAGTGGAATTCAGAAATGGACAATCAGAGTCCCTTTTGGGGTGCATCCAACTCGCGCATCTGTCCTTGGATGGGCATGGACAGGGCAGGACATGGGCAACCCCTTTGTTCACTTCCTTGGACCTCTCCTGTCTGAATGCATTTCTCATCTCTCCAGACACACTGCATTACTTACAACATCTTAGATGGCCTACTCAACCTATCTGAACTGAGCTCCAAGTTACGTACAACAAACTGGGTTTAAGCCAGACCTTGTTATTTATTAACTCCATGGCTTGGAAGCATCACTTCTCCATAAACTATAATAAATACAGAATTGCTCACGCATTGCAAATTGCTCCAGAGACACTAGCCTGGGATTGGCTTGAGCTCTGGCTACCTTCTATCCCTCATCTCACTTGACCTTGGGTGTGAGAGGCTTCATTTGGCTCCAGAGAAAGCTGATGATCACAGGTTAAGTTGCATCTTCAGCATCAAATACAGTAAACGGTACATCAGGGACTCTGAATCTTGAGCTTTTGCCGCATCCTTTCATTCCTAAGTTTGTTTATCACTCATGGGCCATATGTCCGTATGGTGGACATAACACCAGTCCCTGGTGATGCTACAGCAATGGCAAAGAATGTTCTCCAACATTTAGTCCAATATTTCCCAACTTTGTTCTATCCTCACTGGACTCACATCACTCCATCCCTTGGGTTTTGCAGAAGTGATGCCCTAGAATGACGGAGGGTTGGGCTGTGCATACTATAGTCACTCAGATACGCACAGAAGCCATCCGTGATGTCATTACTAATGAGTGCAGGGGCAGGGGGAAGGGGGGTTCGATCAGAAGTTTCTGATGCCAGCAATAGTTCCTGCACCCAGGATATGGGACTCCTAGCTGACTCCGCACAAAGAATCAAGTTATGTAGCAGACACCAAGGCCTGGCAGAAATCCATGTTTACAGAAAATAAACCAAAGAAGGCAAAAACAAACAAACAAACAAAAACCATCATTTAACCTGCTGGAAATGAACAAGGGCTGCCACTACAATTCAGCAGTGAGCTTTCTCCCATCCACTCGGAGCAGGCTTAATTACTTAATTATAAACATGGCGACCTACCTATTAGAGGGAGCCCGGTAAGACCAGCACTTGGTAACACTCTGTTAGCCAATCACAGGCAGGGCTATGTAATCTCAAAGGTAAAAAGCCAGCACATCACCTCTAACAGACTCCAGGGACCCAGCTGGCTTCCCACAGATCTGTCCTAACCACCAGCCAACTATGGCCGAGCCCAGTACACAGCCTCCTGCCTCTGCAAGGACAAGAAACGGATTTGAGTGAAACGCCATGTGTTTGCCCTGGGCTCTGCTATCTGCCAACTGTGTTCCTACAAGCAAGGAACTTCCTTGTGTGTGAGCCTCAGTTTCCTACCCTGTGAACTGGGGATGAGAGAGCTCCTGATCCAGGGCTGCAGGGATTGAACAAGAGGACCCGTGAGGGCAGCCAGCCTGGGGGAGGGGAGGGGCCGGGGAGGGGTAACATCTTGCAGGTGTGGCTACGTGGACAGCGGTGTGTCGCAGAGGTGACTGTAGGAAGGACTCACAACAGAATTCTACCAGTTGCTAGTAAAACTTTCAGGGGAAGTTCAAGGGGGATCTTCAAGTGCCCCCAGCTCTGGGGAGAGAGCAGGCTTGGACCAGGGCAGGGGCATGGCTTGCAAGAATGGAGGAATACGGAGAATCTCCTTTTTCTCACTGAGAGATTTGGGGTGACTTTTAACGCCCCCAGCCTCAGTTCTGAGGGAAAAACAACAATAACTATGGGTTTTTACTGCTGGCCACCTTGCTTCCGCCTCGATCCCATGGCGTGTCTCCTCCTGCACCTCCCCCATCTCTGCACTGCAGACCCCCGTCAGGGTCTTGAACCCATGCCTTTCCTCCTTTACAGGCTCTTCTCTCTCCCCAAGGGGCCCTAGCCACCCCAGCACTGTATGCACCACTCACACGCTGAAAGCCCTCCACTGGGTGACACCAGCCCCATCTCTCTCCTGCATGGCCGTGCACGGTCCCTCGGCCCCGAGACATTACTCCTTCGATGTCGGATACACACCCTAAACTAAACTTACACGCCCAAGACAGAACCTCTGCTTTTGTTTCCTGGATGTGCCTCTCCCCCTGCGGTTACCCACAGCAGAACCACGCTTCCTGGTCACCTTCAATTCGTCCCCCTCACCCCTTAGCCAGTCATCTGGAATCCTGCAAATTCACATTCAAAATGTGGTTCTGATTAATCTAATCCTTTCTCTGTTGTTTTAGGATTTTCTCTCAATATTGAACACGCTCCTACTATTACCACGCTTGGGTCTGTTAATATAAAATACAAGCCGGGCACCATCACCCCTCGTGGCACTCAGAATAAAACCCGCGTCCTCCGTGATCGGTGCGGATGCTGCGTCAAGGTGAGGTCTGAGCACAGAGCCAGCTCTGCGTGAGGTGTCCCGGCCCCGCAAATATTTATAGAATGCATGGCTGCCCAAAGCTCCCAGTGACCCAATCCTTAAGACTTTGGCAGCGGCATTTCATAAACATTTGTGGAAGCGGGCTGAACCTCAGCTCAAGCAGCTCGTTCCCGAGGCTGGCTGTTTCCTGCTACACCTCACGATGGCCCGACCCCCCCCCCCCCCCCCACCGATTCACGTCCCCTGCGAGCAGCAGGCGCTAAGTTAGCCTGAAAGGCACAATGTGGGGTTTTCTGAGAAGGGTGTAAGGGCCCGTCTTGGAATCCTGAAACCCATTCTGTTCGTAAGTCATCAGAAGACAGCAAATGGGAGACAAAGAGCCCTGTTTATGTGATTCAGGCTTTTCTGAGCCATCTGCCCCAGCCATATGCTTCCCAAGGAGAATGAAGAACGGCCACAATTGGAGCTAATCGGGATATTTGTGGGAGCTGCCGTGACCATGCCCAGGTCCAGTGATGGGCCCCTGTTCCCAGGAGGACAGAACCACTGCCCAGTCCACAGTGACCTTGGCCTTAATGGGAAGCCACAGCACGCAGGAGGCAGGTATGACTTGCCACAAGAGCAGGGACCCCACCTCCCAGGGTCAGCGCTGAGTCGCTGAGAGCAGGTGGCCACTCTGCCCTCTCCTTCCACAGGGATGGAGGGTCCCTCCAGAGGGAGAGCCAGCTCGGCTGCCCGGGGCTGAGCTACGACTGACCAGTCCAGTAAGATCAGCAGCCTCAGCCCCCTCCTGCCTCCAAGGGCTGCCCCAACCCTGCCCCAGCCTGAGCCATGAATCAGCCTTTCCCTCACAGGACATTCTCGCCTGGACCCTGCCCTCCGCTACCTCACTTTGCCCCACTGGACTCCTCCATCCTGCTCATTAGGGCACACGCCTGGGCCGTGCCTGTGACCGGGTGAGGGAACCGGATATTCTGAGTCCGTGAGCGCAGGTGCCCGCTCATCGGAATCCATGCCAAGAGGAGTGATGCACGGGATCCTGCCGGCCCTCTGCTGTGTAGGGTGTACCCTCTTGATTTAAGGACTGGAGGGAATGTGAGGACCTGGGGGAGGGGCCAGCTCAAGGAGCCAAGGGGGTGGGGTGCCCAGAAAGTTTAAGGCAGGGGCTACAGTGACGGCTGTGCACAACAGAAGCCCTGGAAGAAGGCCACTCCTGATTCCAACGAACCAGTCACCTTCGCATCATGTGCAGCATGTGCAGACCAGCCCAGCCATTCTCGCGGAGACCTGTGCCTTCTTCCCTCACCTCCTCCCCCAGACCCCGGGCTGGCCCAGAGTGGTCTGAGCTGGTCCTCCGGGACACAGACGCTCCTGCATATGCCCCTTCCCTCCCAGAGCTCCTTCTCCTGCTGCTGGATATCGGTGCCAAATGCCACAGAAATGCAGTCTGTCCGTGTGCGAACTTGGGCATGACTCCAGGGCCAGTGCTCCCTCTCCAACTCAGCCCTACTCCATCTCTCGAGGACCCCAGGCTCTCCTGCTGGCCTGCCTGCCTTAGAGCCCCAGCCCAACTGGTGATCTGGATCACGAGGGGTCATCCCGACCCAGACCTGGCCCCCGCCAAGCCCCAGCCCACTTGGTGATCTGGATCACGAGGGGTCATCCCGACCCAGACCTGGCCCCCACCGAGCCCCAGCCCACCTGGTGATCTGGATCACGAGGGGTCATCCCGACCCAGACCTGGCCCCCGCCGAGCCCCAGCCCACCTGGTGATCTGGATCACGAGGGGTCATCCCGACCCAGACCTGGCCCCCGCCGAGCCCGGGACTGGACCTTCAACCCCATACGCAGCCAGTGCTGGACAGAAGGGCTCCCGCGACATGCCCTGACCAGGCCCCGGGCTCCTTCACCTGCACTTGCCCCACCAGCTCCCGCCCACAGCCGGACCAGTGTCGGGCACAGTGGGAGTGTAGACAGCAGCCTCCGGTTTAGCTGGCACCGACACTTCAGGGAATTAGGAGCCCAAGGGCCGGAGGCCAGAGCTGAGCCCCTTCCATCCCTGTGACCGATTTCAGACGCTCTCGCTGTGAGCAAGCCTCCTCTGATGGCCACGGCTTAGAATGAGTGTCCTCACCTCCGGACCCCAAACATGTACTCTTCAAGCCCGCTTAGCATTCAGAAGGTGCTGTCCTTCAAGCCACTTCTCCCCCTGCGCACGCACACGCACACGCACACGCACACACGTACACACACACACACACACACACACACACACCCCGCTCATCAAACGTATTGAGAATCCAGGGCCCGTGCAGGACTAGACTCCAGACAGCCTCTCTTCTTAACAAAGACCATCATCATTGTTTCCTTGACTAAAGGTTATGATTTCCTCCTGGACTCACCTGTGGGATCCTGCACTTCGAACCTATCATAGATGATCAATACAGTATGTCAGCCAATCACACAGTTCTGTTGAGAAGGTGTGAGGAACACTCGAGAGATTCTTTAGGCTGCTGGGCCATGGCGGAGAGCACAGCGAGCATCATGGTTCAGTGCTCCAATCATGTTCTTAATTCTGGTTTTTTGGTCAGGAGCTGTCAGCTCATGGGGATTTCCCCCGTGCCAAATACGAGTTGTTCCTGATCAGACCTGCTTCGCACAGTGCTTGCCCCGAGTGGGTAATCTATAAATATATGTGTACATATAAAAACATATAATATATATATTTATATACTTACATATAATATTGTTTATTATATTACCATGTATTTATATATTATATAATAATAACGTATTTATAGTACAATAATATATATTATATTTTTATATATATTTAAAGGTTTTATTGTTGTATTGAGACAGAGCGTGTGAGCAGGGTGAGGGGCAGAGGGAAAGGGAGAGAAAGAATCTCAACCAGACTCTATGTTAAGCAAAGACCCTGACACAGGGCTCGATCTCACAACCCTGAGTCCAACCTGAGTCTAAATTGAGAGTTGGACGCTTAGCACGCTGAGCCACCCAGGCACCCCAGAAGTATTTTTTGAATACTCTTCTCCCTCGGACATTTTCCCCCACTTAGCTTTCTACTTTTCACCCATCAAGGCTTATTATTTTTGTCCCTTCTTTGGAAGTTCTCCCCTCGGAAGCCCAGCAGGGATGGCTGCCCTCTGCCCTGTCCCCGGCACATTTTGCACCAGCTTGTGGAGGACGCCCGTGGTGCAGAGGCACAGCTCTCGGTGTTCTGTAACGAGACTGAAGGTTTCTCCACGCCTGCACAGTGCACTGCTCACCGCTGTGCTCTTGGCGTCTAGCAAGGCGCTTGGCATAAACGGCACACAATTAATATTCTTTCACGAATCGAAAGCCTCATTTTCATCTCAAAATCCTGCCTGTGTCTCAATGACCTCTCAAATGTCCCCTCTTTCTGGAGATGTTCCCATTTAGTGTAGTTACAAGAAGGCAGGTTCCCAAATCTGATCTGTATTCAAGTTCAGACACTCCATTCACTTGTAAATTACGTGCCCTCTTAAGCCTAATGTTCTTCATATCTAAATTAATCATGAGGCCCTCTTCTTCCAAAGGGCCATTCTGATAGATAAGACAAAGACTGGTGTAGTAGTAAGAAGCACTTTGTCCTCACACCACTGTTGTGCCCCGTATGGTCCACCTTCTGCTTACTCATCTTGGAATCACCTTAGCCCACCCACATACCGCCAGCTTCCCACCCTCTATAAGCTATGTGAAGGCATAGGCAATAGACCCGTCATTTGGGTCTATTGGGTCTATTCTCAGTGACCCAGTGACCCAGTGACCAGGTGAGTATTTGAATAAACTAAATGCACAGTAAGAGTCTAGCATAATAAGGGTAAGTTTATCCTGGGGACTGTGATTACCCCGGTCCTTGCTACGGAAGGTAGTTTTTCCCTTTTCATCTATGAGCTGCTATTCTAAGTGTGAGAATCCACTCATTCAATATGGGGGCTGATAGCTAAAAGAAAAATCACATAGTTCAATAAACCCATTTCCCAGACAGGAACCAGGAGTCTTAGGAAGATGGAGAATCCAGACCAGGGGCAGAACCAGCATTGGAACCCAGAATCCAGCATCCCAGTCCAGGGCCCTTCCTTCTGCCCCTCCCTGCCCTACCCCGATGCTCGCTGGGGCACTGAAGGACCCTCGCCAAGGATCTCTCAATGCCTTTGTGTCTGAGAAATTTCTATAACCAGCACCTGAAAGTCACAGCAGCACCTGCCTGGGTGTCAGCCAACGCTTAGCCAGTTGGCTCCAGTATCAGCTTCAATATCAGTGCACGCCCAGGCCTACGTCCTCAGAATCAATTAGTGCAGCTTTAGATTCAATCACCAGATGGCCTGCTAAGTCACGTTCATTTGTCTTCACATCTCTACCTTGGCATGGAGGCAATCCTGCAAACTTGCTGCTTATGCACCATGGTCACTACCCGTGGTCGAGTCTAAGTTGTCGGGGTCTGGGGACAGGGGGACAGCTGGACGCCCTGGGCAGTCAGCCCCACCCAATGCTGGGCTACCATGCACCCAGCTCCACACTCCTCAGGACAACCCAGCGTCTTGGCATTGCTGGTCTGCATGTCTGGGGGAGTTTCTTGGGGCTCAGCAATGCTGTGGCTCATCTCCGCAGCCATGGCGTCTGACATAGGTTCAGAGAAAAAGTAAACTTTTAATGACCGTTTCAATTATCTTTTCTTAATTTACATATTCAGCTTCTCTAAACTAGTTCCTTCTCAATGGCTTCGAAGTACAGTCAGTTTTTTCTCATTAGAAACAAGATACATTCAGAAGTCAAAACTCCAAGCCCCTCCAGCAGCTGCCCTATCTCCCTCCTTCCTGGGGCAATGAGCTCAGCCCACAGATGTCTGTTGGTGCCCATTGCTCTTCATTACCCCACTCACACTTCCAACCTGCCTCCTCCCCACAAAAACAGAAGTGTTGGCGAGGATGTGGAGCAAGGGGAACCCTCTCACACTGTTGGTGGGAATGCAAGTTGGTGCAGCCTCTTTGGGAAACAGTATGGAGATTCCTTAAGAAATTAAAAATAGAGCTACCCTATGACCCTGCAATTACACTACTGGGTATTTACCCCAAGGATACAGATTTACTGAAAAGAAGGGTCCCCTGTACCCCAATGTTCATAGCAGCAATGGCCACAATCGCCCAACTGTGGAAAGAGCCAAGATGCCCTTCAACGGACAAATAGGTAAAGAAGATATGGTCCATATACACAATGGAGTATTATGTCTCCATCAGAAAGGATGAATACCCAACTTTTGGTATCAACATGGACGGGACTGGAAGAGATCATGCTGAGTGAAATAAGTCAAGCAGAGAGAGTCAATTACAATATGGTTTCACTTATTTATGGAGCATAAGGTATAACACGGAGCACATGAGGAGAAGGAAAGGAAAAGTGAGTTGAGGGAAATTGGAAGGGAGATGAAGCATGAGAGACTGTGGACTCTGAGAAACAATCTGAGAGTTATGGAGGGGGGCGGTTAGGTGAACCTGGTGGTGGGGATTAAGGAGGGTGCATATTGCATGGAGCACAGGGTGTTGTGCATAAACAATGACTCTTGGAAGACCAAAAAATTAAATTAAATTAAATTAAAACAAAATAAAATAAAACAAAAAACAAACAAATAAAAACCCACCTGCATTCTGGCCCCTTATCCCCATGAAGGGAGCACCCTACACGCGGCTCAAGTTTTATGGAAAGTATGAGCTTGTGTCAGGCTCAGTCCCCAGCAGGCTCCTGCCATGTTGGTCAACTCCTCCTCCCGGAAATACGCTCTTCCCTTGGCCTCTGGGAATAAAGCTCCACTAGTTTCATTCTTGAGTCTGGTAGCTCCTCTCTGTCTCTGTGTCAGAGTCACGTCTCTGAAAGTCAGAGATGCCTACACTCCCGTCGGCGCTTCCTACCTCCCTTTCAGGGGGTTATTTTGCTCCAAAAGGCAACACCACCGGAGGCTTATCAACGGTCTTTCCCTCCAACCAGAAGGGAAACCCTAGGAGAGCAGTAAGTTTGCCTGTTTGCATTCTAAGTCCAGTACATAAAATGGAATGTGACACATGGACACTCAAAGAAATTTATGTCCCTAACCCAGAATTTTCTTCTAAGTTCAGGACCTGTACCTTTAGTTGACTACCTGAAACTGTCTGCTTGGATTTTTAGAGGCACCACACATTAAGCCTGTTTAAAATTGCCAGGGTGCCTGGTTGGCTCGGTTGGAGCACGTGACTCTTGATCTCGGGATCATGAGTTTGAGCCCCACAATGGGTGTAGACATTAGTTAAAAATAAAATCTTTTTAAAAAAACATAACTTTTCCATATTACCACTGGAACAAAAAAGAAAAAAAAAAGGGAAAAAGCTGGTTTTTCTTCCAAGATTCCTTATTTTAGTAAGGTGCTCTATGATCCGGTCTGTGGGAGCAGAAATCTGAGAGCCATGCCTATACATTCTCTTTCCCTTCCCAAGCGTAATCCCCCAGCAAATGCTCCCGCTTCGCTCCGTCACAGCCCCCGTTGGATTTGCCAAGGTCCTGCCTGCCCCTCACCGGGACCACCAAGGGACTTCCTTCTACTCCACCTGCCCCTCAGGAGGACTGACTCCCCACCACGTCTCCAGAGAAGAATGTTTCCAACATGCAGATAGGACCAAGCTGTTCCCCTGATCAAAAGCACAATAAAAGTCTTCCCATACCTCTTAGGGTAAAGGGAAGCAACTTCTCACAGAGTCCTCAAAGCCTTCCCCACCTCTCTCTCTGTCCCTGTCTCTCGCCTGGCTGCTCTGCCCAGTGCTCTGCAGCCACACGGACCAGCCGGTCCCTCCTTGTCATCACATCAGCTGCGCCCATGCCGCTCCCTCCACCCACAGTGGGACTTCCCTTCCCTGAGGACCCAGCTGACTTCTGCTCACCCTCCGGCCCTCAATTCAGTCATCTCTTTCCATAGGAATGTTCTCTAATCTCCCTCGTGGGATCAAATCCGTGATTACAGGCTCGCACTACGCTGTGCACCTCTCTGTCAGCGGCCATAAAAATGGCCGCCTCCCGCGTTAGACTAAGTCTACATTCTTTCTGCTCACACACTCCTAAAAGCCTGCAAAGCAGGTTCAGTAGCTGCTTGATAGACAATTGTTGAATGTGGAACTAAAAAATATGTTTTATTAGTTTTGACAAAAGTATAAAGCTATTAACTCACTGACCTTTTTAAAAATAATAATAATAATTTCTTTCTCACCTGACCATTACAAAAAAATGACAAAAAGAGAGAGAAGTCTGGTTACCCACTAGAGGAAACAAAACCCAGCTACAACAATGACTCAGAAACACCCAAGACCTTGACTCTACCCACTTAAACACTCGCTGAGATCCTGACTCCTCCTGTGCAAATAGGAACAGAGGTCCTTTCCTCCATTGTTCGCATGATTTATAATATTTATAAAATACCAAGCACAATGCCTGGTATATTCAGTTGCACAATGAACAGAAATTTATTAGTGTCATTGGTACCAGTCTATAAAAATGTGGTCAGCGGTCGGTGCATATTTCAGAAAACTGAGGTGAAGTACATTTACTTCACGGAAGATAAACAAGAACATTCATTTTCAGGAGTCAAGACTTTTATTGTGCTTTAAACTTTAACATATCGATCAGAACTGCTTTCAACCACAGCAATCAATACTGGGGACCAGGTGAGGCGCCCAAAGACACAGGGATGAGAGGGAGGGCTCTCTCCCTGAGGTCTGGGGTGACATCAGAGCTCATCATTCACTCTCAGCCCTCCGTCCACTGTCCATCCCCCGACTCCGCATGAAGCCCGGAGGCAAGGAGACGTGTCCCTGACTCTCTAGCCACAACAGCAAGGAAGACAGGCTTCTGTCCTCCTGGGATTTATACTATACTAAGGGGAAAACCCCCAAAACCCAAGTAATCCTTCAGTTATATGTCCTAAACGCGGCATAAATCAAGACGGAAGGAAATACAGCACACTTAATTTGGAGGGGGGACGCTCATGGTCTGAAGATGAAAACAGCCATTTTTCCTAATAGCAACAAGATTTGTTAATGCAAACTCTTCGTATACTTGACTATGAATCTCTGATTATGACATTCAATTAACACATATGAAACAAAGGACTTCATTTTTACATCATTAATATAAATGATTTAAATTTACATTTTTCTTTTTTTTCTTTTAATTTACTTTTTTTTTTTTAAGATTTGGATTTATTTATTTATTTATTTATTTGCATTCTTTTAAGTTTTTATTTAAGGGGCACTGGGTGGCTCAGTCGTTAAGTGTCTGCCTTCGGCCCAGGTCATGATCCCGGGGTCCTGGGATCGGGTCCTGCATCAGGGTCCTTGCTCAGTGCAGAGCCTGCTTCACCCTCTGCCTGCTGTTCCCCCCCTTGTGCTCACACTCTGGCCCTCTCCCTCTCTCTGACAAGTAAATAAATAAAATCTTTAAAGATAAATAAATAAAAATACAGGTTTTATTTAAATTCTAGTTGGTTAACATACAGAAACTACCATTTTGATGGGTTATTAAAAGTAAAGTTTGGGGCGCCTGGATGGCTCAATTTGTTAAAGCCTCTGCCTTCAGCTCAGGTCATGATCTCAGGGTCCTCGGATTGAGCCCCGCATCAGGCTCTCTGCTTAGCGGGGGGCCTGCTTCCTCCTCTCTCTCTGCCTGCCTCTCTGCCTACTTGTGATCTGTGTGTATGTGTATCAAATAAATAAAAATCTTTAATAAATAAATAAATAAATAAACAGGATTTGAACATATTAAAAAAAAAAAAAAGTGAAGTTTGACAGGGGCCATAACTGATCTTCAAACAAACATCGAGGGCCAGACTCCGAGCAAGGGAAAGGGTGAGAACCACGGCTCTTGAGCCTCGGATAGGTTAGAGGAGTCACATGGTGGCAGATGGAGAAGGAAGCAAGGGTACTGGCGAGAGCGTGTGTGCAGAGGTCTGCCAAGAGTCCTTGCCGGAAAGTCAGTCTCTATCTGTGCCTCCTTCAGTGGAGGAGAGAAAAGACATGTCAGCTCCTTTCATCCAGACAGGGCACACCTACTCAGAGAGCCTGGTACAGATCCCCATGGTCTGGGAACGAACCAGAGGGCCAGGGCACATTTCACGCCTCTGCAGGTCAACAGAATGGATGCTAACGTATTAGGATAAGCTTAAGCATCTGGAATTTGTTGGAAAGAAAGGAGGCGTTAATTGACTCTCTCTGCTTGATTTATTTCACTCAGCATAATCTCTTCCAGTCCCGTCCATGTTGCTACAAAAGTTGGGTATTCATCCTTTCTGATGGAGCCATAATACTCCATAGTGTCAATTATCATATGGTTTCACTTATTTGTAGAGCAATACAAATAGCATGGAGGACAAGGGGTGTTAGAGAGGAGAAGGGAGTTGAGGGAAATTGGAAGGGAAGGTGAACCATGAGAGACTATGGACTCTGAAAAACAATCTGAGGGGTTTGAAGGGGCGGGGGTGGGAGGTTGGGGGAACCAAGTGGTGGGTATTACAGAGGGCATGGATTGCATGGAGCACTGGGTGTGGTGAAAAAATAATGAATACTGTTTTTCTGAAAATAAATAAATTGAAAAAATTAAAAAAAAAAAAAAAACTAATACCCAAATCAGACACAGTACAAGTTTAACTGGAAAACAAAACAAAACAAAACAAAAAAACCTAATCCTTTCCACTATGCCAATTCAATATATGTATGTTTAAGCCAAATTCTTCCTGAATTTTATGAGAAATTTGAACAAAAAGATATGAAATTTTGTACTTTGCATGTTTACATTAGTGTCACGAATAGTGATGAAATAAAATCTATTTAAATTATCTATTAAAAAAAAAAAGAAAGAAAGGAGGCGTTGCTTATGGACCAGAGTTGAGGCACGTGGCAGGGAGAGCTGGCCTGCTTCTATTTTAAGGTTGATCCAAGGGGATGGTCTGGAAGGACAAGAAGACCCCAGCAGGCAACATCTGCATGGCTGAAACATGCCCAAAAGGGGGGCACAGTCAGCAGGAAGTGCTGGCAGGGGTTGGCAGGGGCTCCGAGGGGCCACCACACGAGCAGCATGGAGCCTTGGCTCAAAGGCAAAGTGATAAGGAGGCCAGACAGACCCAGGCACAGATCCTATCTCACCCTCTACTCCCCCAAGCCTCAGTTTCCCCTTCTGTAAATGGGAGTGTCCTTACAGCCCCGGACTGTTAAGAAGAATAAATCATAAACGTGTATTAGGAGAGCTCGTCTGGAACAGGCCAGAAGGTAGAACTTCGGTACATTAGACTTCAAAGGCTGGACTTTCTTGATGACAAAATTTACCTACAAACAAAGTTCTAGGACAAGCTACAGCCCAGGAGAAGAAATTTTCCAGCTGATCGATCCAAGGGTCATTCTCAAAGATGTGTTTGGCTGGAGGCCGGGAGCAAAACTGCATCACGAAGGAGCAAATGGCCCAAAGAAAGAGAAAGAAAACTCATAAATGGGAAATTCACGTGAAGGGGAAATCAAAAGGACACATACCCACATGAACAGTTGGGTCAGCCTCAGGGCAATGCAAACGAAAACCCGATACTCGGTGCCGCCCCTCTAGGTGCATGGGGACACCCAGTCTCATGCACTATGGATGGGAGCCG
This sequence comes from Mustela lutreola, assembly GCF_030435805.1. Classification (NCBI taxonomy): domain Eukaryota; kingdom Metazoa; phylum Chordata; class Mammalia; order Carnivora; family Mustelidae; genus Mustela; species Mustela lutreola. The sequence goes on along the minus strand of NC_081292.1, from coordinate 4,787,019 downwards.
GCATGGTTAGATGCAGTTTCGGTTGTCCTTGTTAATAAAAAAAAAAAAAAAAAAAAAAAAAAAAAAAAAATTAAACCCGCTCACCCTGAGACTGAGTTAGCATTGGGGCTTCCCATCATCTCCCCTAGAGAAGCTCTCCCCACTTTTGCATAAGCAGGCATGCACACAAATGTTTGTGAAGTCATCTTCTTTTACAAAAGCCCCCCAAATAGTGGCATGCGGGCACATAGGTTAACAGGCGGCTTTCCAAACGCACCAGGCTCATGGTGTTTGTGGATTTCCTGCTGCAACAAGTCTCACCCATGGCCAGTTTTAAGCTCCCTAGAAGTGTCTAAAGCTGGGAAGAGAGGAGCACAGCCAGCTCTGGGAGCTCGTGCAAGCCAAATGCAGCACACCACGGCCCCCACAGTGTTTGCAAACAGATTTTGTAAAGGTAAGGAAACCCAACACCTACGTGTTACCTGGCAGTGAGTAGAGCATGCAAAAAAAAAAAAAAAAAAAGAAAGAAAAAGAAAGAAAAAGTGGAGAATATATACCAACAAACCAGCAACGCTTTCTTCGGGAAGGAGTGGGGTCTTGCCATTAGATAGTAGTCAAAGGTATCTTTAGCCTTCTTTGTAATATGCTCAAGGAGGTCGCTGATGTAACAAAATTAACAATGTAAACACTGGAGTAACATAGTTGTATTTCTTCTGCAGCAAATGAATGGAATCGCTTTATTCCATTGATCACCAATCGATGCAGATTCCTCCCTTAATCTCCCTCCAACCAAGGCTCTGCACTCTGAGGGAAACAAATCAAGTCCCCTCATGCAAGCATTAAATACATTGTTACTGAGCGCCTACTTTGTAGTGCAGAAGAACATGGCCAGAGCAAGTTGTCCATCAAACTCCCCAGCCTGGGAAAGCTCATAATCGGAGGGTAATTTGCACTGCACATGGGTGGAAGAGGGAGAAAAGAGGTCATTGCAGGTGTGACACTGGCGATGTTGGGGTTCCGGGGTGGGTGGGCCAGTCTGCAGGTTGGTACAACACCAAAAGGATCTAGTGTAAAGGAAGGTGGAGGAAGCAAAGGGATGGGCGAGAGAGAAGCCACAGGGAGGGGAAAGATCAAGTTAAAGAACGCAGAGGAGGGAGAGCAGGGCCCGTGGGGCAGTGCAAGAGCCCACTGCGGCTGGAACTTGGCAGGCAAACAGGCTGTGGGGGGCTGATACCAGGCAGGCAGGAGGGCCCAGAAGGGCCGGTACTGGGAAACCACGAGGCCAGGGCCACGTGGGTAATCAAAATACTTTTGTGACAGAAGCAAACAAAAACATGAAATTTTTCGAAGATAAATCTCCAGATGGCCAAGTCTCCCAGAAACCTTTTCTAGGATGTGCCCAAGATTCTTCACCTTGCAGAGTCCAGAAGAGGGACCGTCCCACTGTGGGTCTGCGGCAAAGACAGGTTTCCTTCCTGGTGTGGCACGTGGCCCTGCAGGCTGGAAGTCTACCTAAAACAGCGGCCCTCCTGACCCACTGATGCTTTCTGAAAAGTCCCCCGTGCACCTGCTCGCGGGTCATCCCAGCACCTCCCCGCTAAGCCTCTCATTAGCCACCGTCAGCTTGAATCCTCATCTCCTTGGGCGCATGTCCAGTTTCTTTGTGAATGAAAACCTTTCTTTCTTCCTTCCTCCCCCCCCTCCCCTTCCTTTAAATACACTCCTGGCTCAGCCAGTGACATTAGAGCCTTTTCAGCTGTCAATCAACTCTGAGCGCGTCACATCTCAAAGGAGGTGATCCTTGCACACTGTTCTCCAAGCCTCCACAATCAGGAGAGATCAGTTCGCAACAACCATGAAACCCCCACCTAAGGGGAATCACAAGCCTTGGAGGATGGAGCGTTTTCTTCTCATTTTCTACTTCGCACTTTCCCCTCAGAGCCCCTGAAGAATGTACCTGCGGATGGATGGGGCTATCAAGCGATGAGTCAACCATACCTTCACTCATTCAAGAAAAAGTTCCTAAGCTCTGCTCAGGTTTGCACCCTGGGCTCTGGACCCTCCCCAGCACTGTCCGACCTCTGTCTTGTCTTCTCAGGGCAGGTACCGGAGCACCTCGTTCTCCAGAGTCATCCCCAGTACAGATTAACTGACCACCCTCGGTACCGGGGTCACCTGCAGCTGTCAGCCCAACAGCTCTGTTCACACACCTGCTTTTGGAATCCGGGTTTCATCTCAAGCATCCTGGGAGCTCCTCTAAGAGTCAGCCAATGTTTTTCTCTCCGCTTAATTTAATGATCATGAAACATCCAATTAACTCAAGTGGCAGGGCACCACTAGCCCCAGCAGTCAGCTGGTGACATGAGACATCGGCTGTAGCATCCGGTGCGGGGGTAGGGGGGGCACACACAGGGAGCTGAGATGGTCCGAGGTCACACACGTCAGGCCAGAAGTGTAGCCTGGGCACTTGATAAAGAAATTACACAGTGTCTGGAGCCTTGAAATAAGTTTAAAGAGGCTGCACTGCTTCTCAGGAGGGAGGCACCCACAGGGTACCCCAGAACCCTACTGCAGAGTCCTCGTCAGGTAGCATTGCTGAACTCCTTGGGAGCCACGGGGGTGTGCTGGACTCAGAATCCATCCTGCCCTGGTCGGGGACATGCAGGCGAGAAAGTAAAGGTACCATCAAACACGTCTGTTAGGGCAGTGACAAGTGTTATTCTGAATGGGGAAATGCGCAATCACATGGGGGGAGGGGGTATGAGCGAGATTTAAATCTGCAGCAAATAACCCAGGAAAGGTGCGTGTGGCGCCTTACCCTGGATGCCGTCGGTGTCCGAAGGACAGTAAACGCCTGCATTTTGTTTCCTTTGCAACATACTCAACACACTCAACATACCCAACACACTTATCTCTAACTTGTGTGTTTTTTTTTTTTTTAAGATTTTTTGTATTTATTTATTTGACAGATCACAAGCAGGCAGAGAGGCAGGCAGAGAGAGAGAGAGAGGAGGAAGCAGGCTCCCTGCCCAGCAGAGAGCCTGATGTGGGGCTGGATCCCAGGACCCTGGGATCATGACCTGAGCTGAAGGCGGAGGCTTTAACCCACTGAGCCACCCAGGCGCCCCAGGGTTGTTTTTTTTTTTTTTTTTTTTTTTCTTTAAACCTTAGTTTTTCTCCTAATTTCAAGGGGAAAGGCCCCACTTAAGAAACTCAAACGAGATTCAAGTGAGCCCTGTCGTCAGTTGTCTGTGTTGATGTTCATTTCCGGTAGCTCATTCCCCCGCTGGAGCTGTGTCCTCCCAGGAGAGCAGAAAGGGCTCCAATCTTTGAGCAGAAAGGAGCCCAGTGCAGGGGTTTGGACACCGAGGTACTGGAGGGGCTGGAAAGGCCAGAAGGAGGGGGTGTCGGTGTTCACCTCGATTCGGGAGCTACCGGTCGGTGTCCCTGGAGCTTGAACTTGCCGGAAACACTTCCAGCGTGACCAGAGCTGCTGGGAACTCACTCCTGATGCACAGCGGGAAGCAGGCGTGCTGAGCAAACATTGCTGAGGCTCCTGAGACCTGCTCTGCCCGGCCCTGCTCCTGCTGCCAGGGGCCCCACCAGAGATGCTGGGGAAAAGGAGGCAGCGGTCTCCCTCCTTCCTGACTTCCAGTTTTCCACCAGTAGCTTCCAGTGGACCAAAGCTCACGGGAACCCCATGGGCCTACGTGGTTCCAGAGACATAGGAGGTCACATGAGGGAAACACAGGGATGCAGGCCAGAGTACAAGGTGCATGTGTGCGTCTGGAATTTTTTCCGAGTGTTTGTATTTAGTGGAACAGGATCTGGACTATCCTGAGGACAGGAATGGACAATGGTCTGCTGCAGAGCAGCTTCACATCAGTGCCTAATGCGTGTCTGGGGGTGGCCCTCGCTGGGACTTTTCTACCCTTCTTTTTCTCTGCTGATGTTCCCGGGGCTGAACAGGGAGACCCACACCGGAGGTTCCTGGTCTGAACTGACACCAGCATTTGCCCTCAGAGATGCACCCGCTTGTGACTGTTTTTATGCCGCTGGTGTCTCTCCTGCCCACATCTCCCTTCCAATCCTTCTCTTTGGTTGGGGAGAGGGTTCTTACTTTTTTTGGTCTAGGCGATACATTCTACGTAGAAGTTTGCCATGGTCCACCCATGGTCTTCTTGTATGGTACCAGAAGGCGCTTATGGAACATCTACCCTTCTACACAAGACTGGTTGTTTTAATTTAATGCAGTAACTTTGCTACAATGTATGTTCTCTGAGGAGCTTAGACATCCCTTCCCTACATTGGTTTGCCTCCCCCTGTCCTGGGGTCCAACCGTGCATCTGCTCCAATCATGATCCAGGCTCAGAGAGGGTGAGGAGGCAAAGATGCATTTCTCGGTCAAAGGGCCCGAGCTGTGGAGCAAGGTGCCATCTCTTGGCTCCCTCCACTTTCTAAGTACATGGAGTATTAGAGAACGTGGTCAGGGACACAGCCGGGACACTGCCGCCCACCCCCTCCCGCCGGGTCTTTGCTTAGACCCTTTCTGCTCCGTCCACCCTGCTCTGAGACTGCGCACTAACGAACACATACTGGGCACCAGGCACTTTCGGGTTGTTTGCGATCTCAGCCTGTCCTCACAGCCCTGGGAAGTGTGCTCACGAGCGCCATCGCATGGAAGCATCAGGTGAGATGGGGACAGTCTCATGGCCTGATAAGGTGGCCGGGAGCAAGGTGGAAGCAGAGCGCAGTCCTGGGTACCAGCCCCCATCTTTGCCCTCCCGCAGAAACAGCACCCGCAAGGCTGGCGTGCTTCCTCCAGCTGCAAAATTCAAAACTACAAAACTGTGCTTTCTGTTATTCTCATCTGTCCTGAATCTCTGGCCACGGTGGACTGGTCACACGAGCTCCTGATAGGGAAAGGCGGGGCGGTGTCTGCTCAGGCGTCAGCCCGCCCTCTGCATGGCTCCCTCCCCACCTCTTGGGCAATAGCTCTGCTTCCCTCGGAGCTAAGGAATGACTGATCAAAATATCTTACGGCCAGATCCAGGCAAGGAAGCAGGGAGTGCAGTTTATTGTGGAAGGACCCGAGGTACTCGTCAGGCTGATGCTCCCCATCCCATTGTTCCCATCCCTCCCTGAACTCTGCAATACCACGGACACTGCTTGTTCGCTCTCCCATTTTACGGAGGGGAGACTCGAGACTGACAGAAGGACCCCACTAGCCTTTGTCCTCATGGAATCCAAAATCAAGGCAGGAGGAGCAAATGTGCACCACCCCGGGGTTGGGCCAAGATGCAAACTGCCTCGGCTGCCTTCATCCTCATTATACGCTGTTGCCTAGGCGCCGCCTCTCTGCAGCTCCGTACCTGCTGTGCTCTCTTGTGATCTGCAAAATGTTTCAAATATCTGCTGTTTGTTACACAGACTTTTCATAAAATGCCCCATGCAGAGCCAGCTGATATTAGCCTGAATCTGAACAAGCAAGTGGGCTGACAAGTGGCTGGATCCAGGCAGCTATATTTAGACCAGGAGACCAACAAGGCTCCTGGAAAAGGTTGGGACCTCAAAAGGTCACTTATGGGCAAGCTCATTAACGTTACTAGGCCCTTGGTTCTTGTAAGACATTTCTCAGCCCACAAAGACACTGGCAGAACTTGGGCACAGAATGTTCTTCACGTTGTCCTCTACAAGAAACAGCACTGAAATCAGACCGTGCAACCTCATGGAGAGGTTAAATAAGTCACCCGAGACCCAGTACGTGGAAAATTAGGAAGGAAGTAAAAAGATGGAGCTCCTGGCCTGATTAATGAAATGCCAACTTCTGTAATATACAGAAATAAAAGAGACAAGCTATGGAATCCTCTCAACTTTGGCTACATATAGACAGAGATCGTTACGAGAGGAGTTTAGAAGGAAACATGGGAAGAGCAGAGAGAGAAGGGGGAAGAGGTGATAGGAAAAAAGAGAGGGAAAGAAAACAATTTGAACAGATAATCCCCTCAACGCTTTGCTTATGTGATGCCTAGATGGGGGCACAATGGGGTTCTTCGTGTTCCTGCACTTTTGGTTTTAAATAGATTCTCGGTGAGCACGCGTGTGTTTTGCAATTAGGAGAAACCCACTCAAAGGACCCACCTGCCTAATGAGAGAAGGGGGAGCAGTGGTGTGGAAAGCCCCACATGCTCGCAGCACTGGAAGAGGATTTTATCCACGTGGCTGTGGCCCAGCCTCTGGGGAGGTCGAGAGGCTGGCTGGGTAAATAGTGCTAAGGGGACACTTGGAACTTCAGAGTCCTCTTAACCAAATTTAGCTTGGTCCTTCTAACACTTCGATCAGCGTTCTTAAAGTACGGTGGACCCCGAAACGCCAGGCAGCCTCCTCTGCCGTCTTCAGAGACACATATTTTAAAATTAAGGGGACATTGAGAAAATTCTCCTTTACTAAGTATCTGTATTCATGAGAAAGCAGAAAGTTCAACTCATACCAACTTCAACAAGAAAGAAAACTCAAATTGTAACCAACGGCAGTTCTAGCTTCAAGGATGGCTTAATTCATTGGCTCAGGGATGAAACCCAAAACCCCGATGGTCTTTGGGCTTTGTCTTTCTCTAGCTCCCTCCTATCATTGTGTGGACAGCCCTAGATTCTAGCATAGAAAAATGGACACAACAGTATCAAAATTCACTATCTCTGTACCCCAACATCCAGAACAGAGACAGAAGACAGGTTCCTCCCTAGACCACGACCAAGGGTTGTTGATTGGTGAAAGCTCATCAGAGCCAATCCTGCAGCTGGGAATTAAATCAATAAGCCACATGGCAGAGAAGATGGGAGGCGGGTATTTCCCTAGGAAAAGTAGGGTTCTGTGGGCAGAGAAAGGGGGATAGAGAATCCAAGGAATCAACTGCCATAACAATGCTATGCCCTATGCTGGCAATGTCATGGTGCTTCATCCGTTTGGTTGAACAACAAAATGAGGCCTCTTTTTCACCAGGGGAAATTAAAACTCAGAAGCCTTAAATGAACTCCTTACTATTCAAACGGGGAATGGAGGGCCTTCCTCATAATGGGACAAACATTTTGTGAAAGGAGAAAATAGCCATTAGATCTCAAGTTCCTGAATTTCAAATACTAGCTTCTCCACTGACCAGGGACCTTGACCAATCCACTTAAGGACTCTGGGTCTGCAGGGTTTCCTCTACATTTTTAAAGTCCTTTTTGGCCCGAAAGTGGTGTTGAATTTCCCATTTGATTCCCATTTCCAATTTCTTCTCATTCCTACTTCAAAGACTTCTAGGTGATGATCTTCAGAATCTTTTCTCAATGAACGTAAACTGACCAGAAAGAAGAGTTGGAGCATGACAGGTCCTCACACTCCTGACTCAACTCTAAAATCCCACCTTTGCTGCTTTATTCCTTTGGCTTTGGTCCCTTGGCTTTAGTCCCTCACATGCAGAAGCCCATGAAGGATTAGCACCCACTGAGGTAAAGGTTCCCAAAGGATGGGCTTCTCAGACAGCGTTTTTAGGTGAGAGGGACAGTGTAGCCTGTTAAGAAGGGTATGAGTCAAGAGAGAGAGAGAGAGAGAGAGAGAGAGAGAGAAGGGTACCAGGCTGAGACCCGGCGTGTGTGTTCCTATTGTGACTTTGACATTGACTCTTGGGAGCTACTACATTACAGAGGAGACAAGTCCTCTTATCTACAAACAAGGCAGCTGACCCCAATAGAAACCAGTGGGTGATGGTCATGTGTGGAAAATACACAGGAGCACATGGTTCCTGCCTTCACTGAGCTTGAAGCTGCAGGAACCAAGACAAGAGCTGAGTGTTTTCACACTAATACATGACAGTGGTGATGGATGCCAGGGAGCAGAGGGACCGGGAACTCAGCCAGGCCAGGGGAGACTTCTGGGAAGCAAGTGGCCTGAGGGCAAAGTTGTGAAGGCAAGTGGGAGTGAAGGGGCAAAGGGTAGGGGAAACAGAGGGAGATACATGCAAGTGTCCTGTACTCTAGTCCCAGCACATTGGAAGGAGTGTTAATCCACAGGCTACATGGTCAGAAACATTAAGAATCCTACAGGACGTTCAGACAAAACATTAAAAAAGATTATAAGTGGTGAGGTTACGCCTGCCTGGAGGATAAAAGGCTCCGTGGAAGTAGGAGGAGGAAACTGAGCTGGGGAGTTGGATGATCCAGTAGGACTCCACCAGGGAAGCATGGAAGGGGGGTCAGCACCTGGGGTGGGGGTTGCAGAAAGAGCAGGAAGGGGTCCAGGCCAAGCCAGGGCATCCCCAAGTCAGGGGATGATTCAGGAAGTTTGATTTCAAAGACCTTGAACCCAAAATTTAGAAATTTACTCCTAACAGATGCTTCCCGTTCCCTATCGGAAACCTCTCTCTAACCTTGGCCCTGAGAGGGAAACCGCCTCTTTGAGATACAGTCCCTCTCTGGTCCTTTTCTCTCAGTTCCTCCTTGAGCTCTTCATGAGCCTCTTTTCACGTGCCCACCCCCGAACGTTCAACCAGCTCCAGAAACCTCCACGTGTAGCTCTGCTCCACTGGCTTTAACCTCTGGCTGTTTGCTGGTGGATCCGCCTGACTTAACCGCAGCTCAGATCTTCCCGGGAGCTGGCGCTGACTTCCCCGCACCCGGGCATTTGTGCACGCTGCCATGCTGAATTATTTTTAGGCGATGGAATCCCTTCTCCTCCCTCCCAGCTCAATCTTATATGGAAGTTGAATCGTAAAATGCAGAAGCATGGTTTTATTAACGTCATTTAGTTCATATATAGCAACTGTATTACATCTGCGCAAGGAAATGAAACCAAAGAGCTGTTCTGTTTGACACGTAAGCTTGAAATCAACAGCTAAGGGGGCACAGGTAAGCTTTGCTTTTCCCCTGATTGCCTAAGATACGGTATATTTAACATTTATAGTAATTACTGTTTATAGGAGTCGGTGTGATAAATGCCTGATTGCTCCTATCCCCACCCCCGCCACTGGTTTTGGTTCTGCTTTTCATTTTAATTCCCAAGATTTCTATCTGCCTCGATATTGCAAGAGCCCTGAAAGTGATTGGAAAACAACGTTTTGTCATCGATTTTTGTTGGAACATTCCATCTCTAATTATATCTAACCAATGCTCACACGCTTCTTCATGAATATTAAAGTCAAATATGAAGGAAGGGGAGCTTTGAGTCAGTGCTGACGTTGCACACGGTGCAGTATCATGACCTGAGCTGCCGTCTGTTATCACATCGTGGAACCAATCTGTGCAGAGCAGCTGCGGCATCCAGACCTGGCATCCGGGCCCCCAACCCGCGGGAGCCACAGAGAGGGGCGCTTGCCAACACCAGGTCACGTGATTAGACCTGTGCACCTGCTGTGTCTCTCCCACAATGACACATGGCTCTAAGATGGCCAGAAAGAAAGGCAAGTCCAGCACGGGTTGACGACAGTGACACGGAGGAGGACAGCAGCTGACATTCTGAGCACTCCTCCTTGTGGACTCTCGTGACCCAACTGAATCTTCGACGTGACCCTGTGAGGGAGGCTCTGCTTTGCTCTCATTTCCGTATGGAGAACCTGAGGCAGCAGGCACTTGCTTCACTGTTTTAAAGAGGTTGAACCAGGATTCAAACCCAGATAGACAGGAATAGACTGAGATAATAATACAAACATTTCATTCGCTGCCTCTTTCATAAAAGGTTAAAATATTTAAATTTCAACCGGGATGGCGTATGCAATGCTCTTTAAGCCCGTCCATGGCCCACGGGCCGGGCAGCCCTCGCAGGCCTGGTTTCTCACAACTTTGTGCATGACTGGTGGCCAGCGGGGCCTTTAAGGAGCAGGGCGGGTGAGGCAGCGGAGCCCAGGGGAGAAGAATGGGAGCCTGAGCCGTACTTTGTCGGGGGCGTGGAGGGACCCCCAGAGAGCCGAGGAGGAGAAAGTCCCATCTGATGGGACTTGAAGTCTGCTCCAGTGTGAAGGTGAGGGCTAGGGAGGGATCTGAGGTGAAGGGCACGTCCCTCTTGCTGGACCTGCAGGGTGGCAGGGTCGTTTTTCAACGGAGCTGATGTTTTCCTTCAGCTGCTGCTTGTTGCAGGTCTGTTCTCAGCAGTGTGGGTGGAGGAGGCCCTCACAGACCTGCCGCACTCACTGGGTTCGGATCCTGGCTCCACGACTTAGTGTCTGGGGGACCGTGAGAAAGTCCGTGAGCTTCTACCCGCCTAAATTTCCTCTTCTGCAAAAAGGGATCGATCACCTATAAGACGTGTAATGAGTTAAGCACATTCCCATATATAAAATATTTAAAATATGCTCTTTCCTGGCACATAGAAGGCCCTTGGTAATGACTTACCCAAGGGGGTGTTATTATTACATCTTAGAGGAGACACAGGCGATAAATGAGGATATCATACCATCAGCCGAGGTTGTCCGAAGAAAACTCAAGCAGAGTAGGGAGCTGAGTGACAACAGGAAGTCTATTTAGGAACTTGAGGCAAGAGGTCTCTCTGAAGAGATGCCATTGAGCTGACCCCTGGGATAGTGAATCTGGCCCTAGGTGGAGGGACCCCCAAGTCCAGGAGCTCTGGGCTGGGAATGGGCATGGCACATCCAAGGAGAAGTAAGAGGGTCGGGGACAGAGGGGCAGAAGGGGAGGGGGAGGGGCAAGTCCCAGACCAGATCGCACAACGCCAACCGGCACCTGTCAGTGAGTTTGCATTGCTTGCCAAGGTACACAAGAAGCCATGCCATGTTGTAGGTAAGAGCCAGACTCATGGGATCCTGACCCCACCTCTTCCCGGGGGGTTCTGTCAGTATCTTCAACTGGGAAATGGGGATGATGTCAGTACCTCCCCCTCTAGAGTCGTTGTGAAGAAGTAAATATTTGCAAAGAGTAGGAACAGCTCCCGGTGCCCATCAGGCATCCGTAAGCCTTCGCTGCCCCTGCCGATGCCCACGGTCCCCACCACGCTCATCGTCATCATCTGCGGATTCTGAGCTGGGAAGCAACACCATCTGGATGACCCACGAGTAAAAAGTAGTCCTCTGGCTCCTGTGAGCAGGTTATAAAGGTTGGCCTAGGGCAGCGGTGAAGTGACCCGCGGGAGTGCTGGAGAGAGACCATGGCATCGCACGGAGACGGAAGCAGTGGCTAATGGTTCGGTGTGTGGAGATTTCATACATATTTCACGAGAATATGTACGTGCTGGATCAAGCTAAGTCAAGTCTTTACAACCTACTGCCTGAGTGAAGTAGAAGTACTATTGCCAAAAAGGGAAGGGGAAAAAAAAAAGGCAACATCGACAAACACAACTCTTGCACTCTGCCTTCAAGCACATTCCGTGTAAAAGACTTGAGAGGCAGTGCATTCCTCCTGGCTTCTCCTTTGAGAGAGCCCCGGTTAGCTAAGAAGACAGCATGGGAAATGCAGTTTCTGCAACAGCCAAATACAATATAGATGTGAAAAACATAAGAAGAGCATTTTCTGTTAATTTTCCCACATGAGAACATTTTTAACATAATCCCATCCGCTTATCTCTGGCTGTCTTTGGAAAGGAGGGACATACTGGACAGACACACTGAAAACTAATCCATGGGAATTCCTGATCTAGTAAGCCCACTCTCCAGGACAACCCTGTTCTGGTTTAAAATGTTTCTTGTTCCAGCTGCTGGCCTCTGTGGGAGAATTTTGCTCTGAACCATTGTCCCTGGTAACATTTTCCTAATTTTTTTACTGGGCACACATAAATAGGGCAAAGAATCAGAGGCTCTCTATAAAACGAAGAGTACCTTTGAATCGTGCTCTTTCAAGAAATAAAAATGGCTCCCAGTACAGTGTGACTGTTCAGACATTGAACTGAGAGCTTTATGGCTACCAATGGATTTAGTGTGACCAATTACCTAACTTCAGTTATTTCTATAAAACGTGGATGATTTTTACTATATCCCCAGACTACCTCTACCGGCATCACTTTATACTTGCTTGCAATAATTTGTTCTGCTTCAAAATTTAACTTAAATAATGGGAACCAGCATCATTGTCTTCAATAAAACAAAGCCACTGTTGCTCTCCTCAGGTTGGAGAGACTGGTAGAACGTAAGAGTCACAACGGGGTGATTCACAATGGAATAAGTATAGCTCAGGGACTCTGTTTACAGTGGCATGTGGACGGAAGCCATGCACGTCCACACAAGATGGAAAATGGGCTTTTGACTTTGGACAACCACAGCTTAGCTCCAACACATCCTGGTGCTCTGGGCTGAGCCATGAGGGTAACCAGCCTAGAAACCCTCTCCCACTTTGAACTGAAACAGAGATAATGCAACACTGTTAACTGAACAGCCAGTCTAGTATCAGATGCTCAGTTTAGATGTAGCCAGCACCACCCATGAGTCTTTCAAACACTTTACGGAAGCTTGTTGCCTTTCACCTTCAAAACCGTGCCTCCTGCCCGCACCTCAGAGCACGCCCGATTTCGGCTGTCTCTATCTCCCGGATTGCAATCTCTAAGACCCCAAATGAACACACTGTGGTGCACTGTAATGTGTCTTTCCTTATTTGGGAAAACAAATGAGTGTCTTTAAAGTCTAGCCAGATACAGGTAATGGAGGTGACCCTACCCCTTCTCTCCTTTCTTAAAAAAAAAAAAAAAAAAAAAAAAAAATTAGCAAAGGTTTATTATCCTAAAACACATTTTTTTTTCCTTGCATTAAATACAGTCTTGAAAGAAAATTGAAAATGAAGAAAGTTTTCCATAGAAACTACTATTCAGGAGCGTTATCTCCCAGGTCTGCTAAACTCATCTTGATTATTCCCAGCAGTCTCAGGACGAAGGCTGACAGTGGCCGAGGCTCAGTCAGTCTCTTCTTTCCTGGAGACACACCTAGGATTGCACCCACTTCAAGGGCTACTCTTCTCAGTGTCTGCTTCTCAGGTGTGGCTAAATAAATTCTAAGAAATGAGAAGTAGGAACGTCACTCCCTCCCCGCTCCCCCCAGGAGAAGGAAAGGATGCCCACCCTCACTCTGCTGCTCCTCTCCCCCAGCCCGTGGCTTGCATGCCACGGCCACAGCTCCAGGAGTCAGCCTGGACCCTAAGAGGGTCTCGGAGAGCTCTTGTCAGGATGCAGAAGCAGAAAGACAACCGGAGCTGGGGTCTGATGGCCGCATGATGACACCGTACCAGTGTGGTCTGCCTGCATCTGGAGTTTAATGTGAGTGAAAAATCATCTTTTATCTGGCTTCAGCCCTGATATGTCCTGTACGCATCACTCATAACCCCATACAATTACTAAGCAATATCGGTGTTAACACTACACCCTGCGAAGTGCCGATGTCAGCCTTTAAGCGTGCTGTGAGGTACAAATTATGATCCCCATCCTACAGATGAAAGACCTGAAATTCAGGAAGATCAAGTGACTTGCCCGAAGGCACAAGGCCTGTAAGAGCCTGAGCCGAGATGTGAGACCAGCTTTCTCTGCCTTCAAAGCCCCTTAGAACCTGACTATTCTGTCTCTGGCCCAAGACCTAGTTGGTCCTATTGACGTGGGTGAAACTTAGTTCTCAAAATAAACGTGGAAACAGAAAATTCCAGTTTTTTATTATTGAAATGGCTACTGATTCAACTTGTCCAGTAATTCTGGACTGCGCCCCGTATGTAGGGCACCGGCCCATCAACACGGGAGGCTTTATGACTTGGCCGCGATTGTCAGGATGCCTGGAACCTACAACCTGCTCAAGGGCCTTAAAGGTGGAGATTAAAGCAAAAGAATGGGATCTGAGTCATAAGCAAAACGCTGCAAGGTCAAATGAATAAATACTTCATTATATTTCCTCAAAATGACACATCGGTCCTATCTTGTCTTTATAAATGTTACGCTGCATTTGCAAAGACCTCGTAGGTAGACCGCCTTGCTTTGCGACCTTTCCTGAGTAGACAGAAACATCACAACTACTCACAAATAGTTATCTGGAGCTAATTAATTTTAAAAACAAATTTTAGGGGCGCCTGGGTGGCTCAGGAAGTTAAATGTCCAACCCTTGATTTCGGCCCAGGTCATGGTCTCAGGGTCATGGGATCGAGCCCCGTGTCAGGTTCCGCACCGAGTGTAGAGTCTGCTTGGGATTCTCTCTCTCTCTCCCCCTCTCAGCTTGTCTCCCCAACCCTGCCTGTGCACACACAGGTGTGTGCTCTCTCTCTTTCTCTAAATAAAAAAAATAAAACAAAAAAATTTTACAGAAAAAAAAAAGTGTATTCAATGGGAAATGGGTACATTTCAGTGTTTCCTAAGAAGTGGAGTGGGGTCACCAGAAGTGAGGGTCTGGGGCCAGACGGATGGAGACTCTGGAGTAGCCCCGGGACCCAGTGTGGGGGTTTCAGCATCTCCCTCAGCAGGAATTTGGCCTCGAGAATGCTCCCACACTCTCATCCCAGGGGTTCAGATATACTCATCCCTGATCCCTTGGATTAAAACACACACACACACACACACACACACGTGTCATGGGGGCACACATTCCCTCATTTTCACTGTGAAATACTGAACAGGACAGACTTGACCGCCGCTTATGGTGGCAAGTACACGCTGCCCTGGGCCCAGACAGGGCACTTGTCCCAGAGAGTCAGGACCCCACACAGACGGCTCCCTGCTGCTTCTGGCAGTTACTATTTCGTGGGCTCAACCCCCTCGGCTGGCTCAGAAACAAATACTTCTTTGCACGATTCCACGTCTTCCATCGGCACCAGGTGAAAATGCACCCTGGGCAGCTCCAGAACGAGGATCCTCTGCCAGGCAGGTCCACCATCTGGGAAACGGTCTTTTATGTTATGGCGGTGAGACTTCCGAATCTCTTCCCGTAGCTGTACGTCACGGAGCAGAGAAGATGAAACCATCCAAGCCTCTGCCACTCAGGACTAACGTACTAGCTACCGTGACAGTTTCACGGTTCTCAGGGAGCACCAAGTTCATCTCGGGCGTCCCCACATCGGTTTCCTCTTCAGGACTTTCTCGGCTTCCTATCCCGTCTCCCTCTTAGAGCTGACTTGGGAGGCAAGGGAGGGGGCATCTAGAAACTGGATCCTTCAGGGATCCCATAGGATGCGGTCCCCACGCGCGGAGGCCTGGGGGGGGCGGGGGGGTCCCTCTCTTCCCAGATGTCTCCCACACGGACACTCCCAGCTCCACACACCTTGGTTCATTCTCAGACCCTCAGAGACCATTTGGCCAAATCCCAGGGAGGTTGTCTGGCCTCTTGGCCACTTGACTATTCTCCAAATAATTATTTCTTTTTACTTTTTTTTTTTTTTTTTAAGAACAGCTTAATGACTATTCATTGAGAACCAAAACCAGCAACTTTCCCTTTGAGATACTTCCTCCCTGTTATCGCGAAGTCTTTGAGAGCAAACTGTGTTTTTAACTACATGGAATTCAGCTTCTTTTCTCTCTTTCTTGGGTCCAAGCTCCACTGCCCGGTCTCTCAGTCAGCAGTTCAGTAAATATACAGGGACAGCGGCCAAGTTCCAGGCGCTGGGACAGGCACCAGGAAGCCAGAACAGAGTTAGACCACGTGGTGCCAGGGTTGTAAGCGTCATCTTCCACACGGACGATCTGGGTATGTCCCTAACTAGCCACACACACACGCAAAAATACTCACGATAAAAAGCAGCGTCATTTCCGTAAGACTGGAAAGACTAGGAGTCCACCTCTTACAATATCCTCTCCATTGCCAGGGACTCAAACCATGCTGGAAACCCCAGCTCGGAACCTCCAGTGACAGGCGTTCACCAGGGAAGACAGAGTTTGTGCGGCAGAGGGGGGAGCTCTGGGAATTCAGAGACTCCAGCACCTGTGTGGGGCACGCAGGAGACACGCAAGGAGCGTGTCTCAGGATACAGGATAGGCAAAAACCCATCAGGGCTACTGTTTCAGTCCATACAAATTTCACCCGTGTCTGCTGATTTCTGGCTTCTTCGATAAAACTAAAATAGCCAGAGTGTACTGAGGGCTTGGGAGGTCGACCTCCCTTTCATAACATCCACATTTTCAATTCTCACGACTCCACGAAGAAGGGGTGAGGAGGATGGCTCCCATTTTACAGAGGAGGAAGATGAGGCCCGGGGAAGGCAGCAGCAGGTTCGAGGGCACCCGGTGTGAGTGGGACCCGGCCAGCTGGTGCAGAGCATGTGTGTGTGTGGTGCCCTAGAGACCCACCTTGTTCTCTCCCCGACCCACGAGGAAGGCCTCTCTGAAGCTTGTGTCCCGCCATCCCTGCCAGACGCATCAGGGGTCCTTCCCGTACCCTCACCTGTGTCTGTGGGGGCACGTCCCTACACCAGGCTCCCCAGGTGCAAGCTGGCCCCACACAGGTGCAGGCCGGTGGTGCTGCTGCCTGGAGAAGGGGTCTTACTCCGTGTGGGGGAAACAGCAGGGCAGGTGGGCCGATGTCAGGTGGGGTGGGCTGAGGCCCTGAGGCCCTGAGCTCTCCTTGCTCTCTGAATGCAAGAAGATTTGCCTTGACGACCCCAGGACAGAAGTCAAGACCTCTGGAGTCCGAGTGTGTCTGATGGAGTCAGACCTGGGAAGAGAGCACTGAGCACCCCCACCCTCCAGAGAGGCTCCCCAAGCCCTGAGCAGCCAGGCCTCTCTCCTCCAGGGCCCTCATCACTGTCTTCAGTCATTGTCACTCAGGTCCCGCACCGCCGCGTCTCAGCTCGGAGAGACCGGGGTCTACCAGCAAGCTCTGCGTCCACAGCCTCTCACACGGCCAACTTTCAGAAGCTGAGGTCTGACACTGAGTGTTCCCACTGAATGCGCATGGGCTCTGGTGGGTTAGATTATTCCTGCCAAATGTGATGGGCATCGAAGCAGGGAGGCCACGAATGGGTGTGTGTGCGTGGGGGCTCCCAGTGTATCCATGCCCAGCCGGAGCCCCAATATAGCCATACGGGGTTGTTTCTATCTCTAATACTCTGTTTATAGAGGGGGCTACACACAGAGGCTCCTGGCCCAGGGTCACAAAGAACTCAGGTGAACTCAGGTTCAGCTAACTTCACGCTCGACTTCCTATAGTACAACTAATGGTATACAACTTCTAGTGGTTTCTGGAAACAGCTGATAAAGCAGCAGACCCAAAGACCAAGGCCCGTGGACTGGTGACTCATTATGGATGTGCTCCACTAAGAGAGGCACGAGGAACACAGGGCAGGGAAAGGCGGGGATCGGGAGGAAGCAGACATGGGTGCATTTCAACAAAGGTCCCCCAAGAAGGGGGTCAGCCTACTCCTGCGGGAGGCTCTGGGACATGAGTTACATCTCAGCTTGTCCCATCCTGGCACAGGCTTCCCTGTCCCTGTATAAGAATCCCGGGTGCGGACAGCAGTGGGGACAACTGCGACGGACAGTGGGATTCAAAGGCTCGGGCAAGTTCCAATCTTAAACAAAGTGCTTGCAGCAGCCAGTGGTGGCCCTGCAAAGCCAAGTGACAGGTGCCACGGAGGGAGAGCACACCGCAAGGGTGCGGGAGAAGCATGGCAACGGGGAAGGTACGCGTGTGTACGCAGTTGTGAGAAGGACGCTCAGATGGGGAGCTGGTCATTTCGATGCGGTGGGACAACACCTTCCCGGGAGCTGCATCGGCTCTTTCTGCCAATCTCCTGGACCCGAGCGGAGGGAAGGAGGGACAGGCATTCAGAGTGGAAGGAACAGTGAGAGCAGAGGCAGAGACAGAGCTGCCTGGGGAGGGCTTCCAGAGGACGGCCTTGTAGGGCAAGCAGGCTTAAAGATGACATCTCAAGGACAAAGGGGAAGCGACACCAGGCTTGGCCCAGGGACAGCGGGGTCACAGGGCCAGCTGGCAGAGCAGACTCCTGTCCTGCCCAGGGTCAAAACAGAGGGACCTGGGCTTTAGCGGTTCTGAGGTGACCACTGCTCTCAGAGGCTGAGCGGGTGGGAGCATAATCCTGGCTTCACCAGAAACATCCTTCTGGTGGCCCTGAGCAGCCCTCTCCTCCGGACCCAGGGACTACTCAGAGCCTGGGAGTGTGACTGTTGGACCTGCTTCGTATTCCCCATGAAAACAGGCATATCTGATAGGTGCACTTTAATGGATGCTGAAAAGAAATTAGATTAATTCATTTAAGGAATAAATGCCCCCCGCCCCCTCCATGATGAAACTCTTAAATGCTTCTACTTAATGGAAATCACCTCTCAAAACAGCACTAAAACTAATCATGGTAATTTTTATACATTTCCACAATTTCCATGCTATCTTCTCTCGGGCTTCGTTGTGCCCTGCTCAACAGCCTGAAGTTGTCCTCCACGACTTCAGTGGTCATCCCTCCCCACGCCAGGGGAATATTTTCTAACACCTTCAGGGAGGAAGAGACAGCAAAAGCTATGACATAGCACCATCGTAGTGGAAGGAAATCGTCATGATTAAGCAAGTATAATACTTATCCATAGGCACAGCCTTGACCTCAGGAGACAAGAGATGACCATCTGGTAGACCCATGAAAGGTAAGCAAGGCTCCGAGGCAAGAGAATCACGTTTTAAAATTTCTCACTTCTGGTTTCTTTTCCTGTCACACCTGAAGCCTCACATATTAAGTGACCAAAATTCATCCCTGTGTCTCTTGGGTCCCAGGTACGTTGCTTTGTTGGAGGCACCTGAATGGTTTGGGGACAGCCCAGAGATGTCCTGGCCTCGGCGGGCTTACGGGACCGCCTGTAATTTACATTTTGCTATTTCTGGTGGTGACCAAGGTGCTGTGGACTTCGGATTCTCACTGGATGCCAGGCCAGACACCCCCCACTGCCGCCATATCTATAGAATGGAAGCCCCCTTTCTGCCCTGCCCCCAGTTCCAGGAGCAGATGGGACACCGGTCACTGTGGCTGTGAAGTCAGCTGACTGCATGTGTGTCTGTTCTGGAATGCTGGGATCTTTCCAGAATGCCTGGGGGACGATCCCTTCTGAGTTCAGAGCCATCACAGTCTATTCTATGAGATACGCAGCTCACTAGACAAGAAGAAACCTTCCCCAAGTTATCTTTTCAAAACATACTGAAAAAAGAAAACACAATGGTGGGCAGGGAATGCTGCATTTCACATGGGGCATTATTAGTTTTCTCTTATTTACAGAATCCAACCATAAACGTCAAGCCCGGAAAATTCGACGAACATTTGTTTCGCATCAAGAATGAGTATCTAATAAATCGTCTGCTTCACTAAAACTGTGGCTACCAGGGGACAGCTACGTTGAAGAAGACAGCAAAAATGTCTAATTCTGCCACTTCACTTATGAGACAACATCTCACATTTGAACAAAGTAGGGTTTGTGTCTCTGGAATGTTCTCATTTCATTGAGCCAACCCACGGCAAGGAAGCCTGCATGCTTGGTCGGCGCGACTTGACACCCTGGCCCCTGGCCCCACCGTTTCTCTCCCCCTTTGGCTGCCCCTTCATCTCTCCCACCCTGTGCTCACCCCTGCGCCACGCAGGCCCCAGTCTTTTTGCTACATCTGCCCATATCACCCTTCCCTACCTTCTGTAGGCTGAGCCAACCTCTGCTCCCAATTCCAGATCATACTTGGGACCCCCCATCTCAATGTCTACCTCTGCTGGACTTGTGGGACACTTCTCCACCTCCCTCGGAGGACTGTGAGCTCCTCCAAAGCAGCAAGGTAGCCTCCCATCCCCAGCGCTGTTACCCAGGGACCTGCATGGGGCAGAGTGCTGCTAAGTGAACCACCACTGTGTGCACAATGGAGACACGGACCCCAGCCAACAGGTACCGTGAGCTTACTCAGTACCAGGCACTGTTCCAGGCATTTCCTTGCATAATTCATTTGATCCTTAGCACAAACCTGGAGGTAGGTACCTCTTACAAGCCCCACTATATGGGTGAGGAGCCCCAAATCAATCCATCAATCCATCAAACTGAAAAAACCTTTCTAGTGTTGATGGGCAAGTGTTGGAAGCAGGGTTGGGTCCAGGAAAGCCCAGAGCCCGGTTCTCACCACTACTGAATTCTGCATCTCTAGACAAAGTAAGCTTTTTCTTTTCTGCTTTAGAGATAAACAGGACAAAACAGCCAAATGAAACCATTTGTGCCTTCAAGACCACTCCATTGTGTCCCTGCACGACACAAGAGTGTCAAAGACAACATTAAGTCCCACACGCTTTGACTCCTTTGGGTTGTTTCTCAGTATATCATACTTCATGGTCTAAACATCTATTTTCCTTTCTTTCTGCTTCCTTAGAACTATGAGCGGGTGAAGGAAATCCTGTCTGGTTAACTGTGTGCAGACATGACCTTAAGCACTGCCTCCATCACCACACCTGCAGACGGCACCTCACCCGGAGTGGAGTACATTTCCCTCCCCTTGAAGGTGGACGGCCTTGCACCTGGCCTTGACCGTTGCCATGTGGGGATGTGGGGAAGGGACCCTGTGCCAGTTCCCAGCCAGCCTGTCAAGAGTCCGAGGGTCTCCCTTCTCCCCCAGCCCCACCGCCCCTCTCTTTCCGTGAACTGAGCCACGGTGTTAGAGGTTGGCCCACCCAACTGGAGAAGGAAACCCAGCAGCTCCCTCGAGAGTCCGGCCACCCCAACCAAGGATCAGACACGTCTGATGTCATGATCTCCGACAATCCATCCTGTCTGCAGAAATCTCGCAGAAAGCAGCACGTGAACGACCTGGGCTGAGCCCAGCCGGCTCAAAACATCGAGAATAAATTGCGGTTTTAAACCACTAAGTGTCGGCGTGCATGGCAGTGTGGGGACATCTATCTGAAAATAATGCAACCGGAAATTCTCCTCGAGGAAGAAATCACCAACACTCTCTTGCTCACTCATGGGGTAACCCTTATGGTGGTGGTTGCTGGCCTCCACGTTAGCCTTCCACTTTGAATAGTACGTTCCTCTATATTCCGCGGGCATAGCAAGTGTGCCCCAAGTACCCCGTGTCAAACCAGACCAAAGAAGAAAAAAAAGGTTTCTTTTGTTTTTGTTTGGTTTTGTTTTGTTTTTCCTCCCCCTAAACTGCAATTCATTTGTCTTTGTTTCTGTGTGGCAAAGTGCTCCTCTCCCCAAGCCCCTCCTGGGCTCTACCAGCAGCTGGATGTCAGGCAGCTCTCTGGTCCTCATGGTGGTGGGTGGGGACCACCAGCTCCAAGAGAAGGCTCCACAGATGAGGGAATGGATCTCGGGCTCTAGAGTCATAGGGAAGGAACGGAGTCCTTGTCAGGAACCTGGGGATGGCTGTGAGCAGGTGGGCTGGGGCATGGATCCTGCCCGGATTCCAGGTCCCAGCTTCATCCCTGAGGACGAACCCAGCCCTGCAGCCCTGACTGTGTGGCCACTCACAGGTCAGACTGATGGACACTGACACTGGGCCGGTTACTCTCCTGGAAACTGACATGTGTAATCTCTGTGGATGTAAAATGTCCTTCTCCATTATAATCTCCAAGACAAGAACACTGCAGAGGATGGGCTCTGTATCCTCACTTTTCAAGTAAGGAAATTCAATTTCCAGTTGCCAGTGCCTTGGATCACACAGGAACATGTGGCGATGGCCGGATTCCTACCCCCTCTGCCAATCAAACCGATCTCCTTCTGGCAAGAAGTGGATGAGAATGGGGCGCTACCCAGGCAGGGGTGAGCAGGGAACCGCAGGCTTCCTGAGGGCACACAGGACACGGGGGACCGGGTGCCCACCGTTCTCAGTCACCTGATTCCTTCCCTGGAGAGAGGAGCAGCGCGCAAGACAAGCACACCCTGGGAATGGGGTGACTAGCCTAGGACTCGACAGTGAACTCTGCCTAGAGTCCGAGGAGGAGCAGGTGGTCTCCAGCGTCTTCTATATCTAGACCACAGGCTCTGATCAACCTGCTGCCCACGGACCACCATCAGTCCTTGATGTCGTCCTGTGTGGTCTGGGTAGGCTGCTCGTTCCCACACCGTCCACACCCCTGCAGGGGGAACTAAGCAGACTCCGGCGGCTCCATCCCCAGCCTGGGGGGATTTCAGTGCCTGTAATTCCATTCACCGTAGTATCACTGCCCATAACAAAGTGACCCAATTGCCAGGGAAATTCCAAAGGAAATTCTGTGAAGGGTAGCTACGACCAGAGCTTTCGACTCTACCAGTTTTGTGTTTTTTTTTTTTTTTTTTTTTTTTTTTTTTTTTTTGTCTATACCAATCTTCACTACAGCTATTTGTATCTTTAAAGTTAAGCAGATTTTCCATAGTTCTTTTTATCTCCTTACTTTCTCTTCCATCCATACAGGTTTTTTGGTTTTGTTTTTAAAGATTTTATTGATTTGAGAGAGAGGGAGAAAGAGAGAGAACAAGCAAGCTACAGGAAGGGTGAGAGGGAGAGAGAGAGAGAAGCCGACTGCCCACTGGTCGGGAAGCCCACCACAGGGCCCAATCTCAGGACCCCGAGATCACGACCGGAGCCAAAGGCAGACACCTAACTCACTGAGCCCCCCAGGAGCCCCTTCCGTCACTTCTCCTTGTGAGGATGTGACTGATCTACACATTTACCTACATACACTAATGTAAGTATTTCCTCTTGGTGCCTATCCTTACCTCTTATGTAACAAGCTCTTTATTTTGGACTCAACACTCCGTTACACGAAGCACCTGCTGCTGGGAGTCCTGGATCCCACTAATAACGCAGCCTCCTCCAAGTCAGAACCTGGGCTGTCCTTGGCCATCCTTCTCCCCAAGCTGGGAGTGTTGATTCTGACTCCTCCTTGAGCCTGGGAAGCACTACCACACCTGCCAACTTACTCAGTCCCTGTGACTAGCTGCTTTTCGGGATTGACAACAGGATGTCAGTTGCCATCGTCTTCCTCCCCGACTGGACTCCAGCCAACCCTTCACAGCCAGGTTTTTCCCTGGGAGAGTGTGTTTTCCTTCAGCCAGGTTCCCCTTGCAACAACATACACACATGGCTACACCACGAGTGGGCCTCCCTTTCCAAACTCATCCAACATCCAACACGATTTACTGAATGTCGCTCTGAACGCTGCACTCTGCTCTGCACGGGCATGGAGT
Source organism: Mustela lutreola (assembly GCF_030435805.1). NCBI lineage: Eukaryota > Metazoa > Chordata > Mammalia > Carnivora > Mustelidae > Mustela > Mustela lutreola. The sequence goes on along the minus strand of NC_081292.1, from coordinate 4,763,970 downwards.
CACAGCTGATGGTCCACCCGTGGAAAACAAGGGCCCCGCTGCCCTCTTCCTGCTCACCTGTCTGCCCGACGATGGAGGCGCTCAGTCTGTGGGGGATCCTTGAGGACACCTTCAAGGTCACTCGGATCTGGTAATACCTAAGGAAAGAACAGAGAACAGGCAGATGAAGACCAGACTCCTTACTGTTGGCTTCTTCTAAAAGTGCCTAGACTTCATCTTAAAGGCCAAAGGGAACCAGGGAAGTGTCTAGCAGTGTGCACGGTCGCTTGGCGTCAAGGAGGGACCGTGGCAGAGGGATAAGACGGAGCCAGGATAGAGACAGGAAGTTGCATTGAAGTGAGATCATTGGAGACATATGCCAGGTTGGTGGTATCGGGGAGAGGGAGAGATGGGTTGGCCATAGAGCACAGGTGCATTAAGGGGCATGGCTTCTGTTTAGTCAGGAAAGTCCATTCTATGGGAAAATAAAGCTTTAATGCACAGTGAGAAATCCATACATAAACTGAGTTGCTGTCAGGTTGTAACACAAACTCTTCCTTTAGAAACACAGCAGCTGGGCTGTCATTCCTGGGGGTCTTACCAACCACTTTTCCAGCACATTTCTGGGCCCTTATTTGTAAGACGCTACTCCCATTTCCAAACTCCATCATTTCAGGACATCGCGCAGGTTCCCAGACTATCGGTAACCCTCCTAGCTGCTCCCCTTCTGCCACAGATGCAGAAGCACTTGCCCCAGGTCCCTGCCTGGGCAGGTAATGGCTCTTGTGCTCGCAAGCACTCAGGAACAGTCCTGGCGCCATACTGTTCTCCCCTCCCACCAATGTCAAGCCCACTGTGAGAGGGGATGTGAATTAAAACAATGTGAAATAGAAGCAAAATGAACCATGAACTCATGGATCTCTGCTGGTTCATCGAGCTTATGGCTTGGCAGACACTGTACGGTGAATATACTCATAGAAGGCTCTATTGACAGGCTTGTGTTTGTCGTGTGTGTGTGTGTTTGTGTGTGTGTGTGTGTGTGTGTGTGTGTGTGCATGTGTGAGAGAAGCCGAGGAGATACGGAGCAAGGCACCAGTGCTGGATTCACAGCTGGAGTTCGGGTGACATCATTTGGGAGCTGTGTGCTTTTGTATACACCATACAACTTCTCTGAGCATGTTTCTGTATCTGTAAAATTAGGACTATGAAAGAAAGAAAGAGAAAGAAAGAAAGAAAGAAAGAAAGAAAGAAAGAAAGAAAGAAAGAAAAGAAAGAAAAGAAAAGAAAAGTAAAGTAAAGAAAAGAAAGAAGGAAGGAAAGAAAGAGCTATTACATCTGCTTCCAGGAAAGATGGAGTAGACACACTTTTCCCCATCCCCTCCCCACTACATACAACTGAAACTTCTAGATGGTGTATATAAAATAAACAAAGATTTTTACAGATGAAAAGAAAGCCAACAGTCTAAGAACCCAAGGTCCAGAGGGTGAGTTCTCTGCATTTCTGCCTTGTAAATCCCAGAGAGAAACTAACCACCCAGAAATTCTAATGGCTGCAGATGAAAACAAATAAACAAAAAAACTCTAACAAAAATGCCCATTTTTTTCTAGACAAAGTGCCAGAAAAGAGGCAACCTCGCAAGACAGAAAACTTTTAGACAATAGTGGTTGTACTTCAGCCATAGTACGCAGAAAAACTGTGGCCTCATCTCCATCCATACGAGCAAAATCCACAAAAGAGCTTTGATGCCCACCACTGCCAACCTTGAACGAGGCAGCTTCCTCACCTGGCAAAGGTAAGATCTTTGAGGAGGGAGCCGGATTCTCACTACTAACAGGCAGTGATGAGAACCCCACCTTTTCTAAGTACAGACTATGTGGGGGCCTGAGTTTCTACCCCCACCCTGCAGTGATGAGGGCACACATTTGCTCAAATGATTTCTGACAAAGGTTCAAGAGCCATTCAATGGAGGAAAGGTACCCTTCCCAATCAACGGTCCTGAAGCGATTAGTTATCTATCCATAGGGAAAAACCAAGTCAAACCAGAACCAAACAAAAAGCTCACCTTCTACAAAAATTAATTCAAAGGGGATCAGAAACTTGCATGCAAAATGTAAAACAACTAAACCTTCGGGAAGAAAAGTAAAAGAAAGTTTTAAGATCTAGGGATAAGTAATGAGTTCTTAATCCACACCGAAAGCGTGATCCACACAAAAAAACTGAAAAACTGGACTTCACCAAGACCTAAACACCTGTGTTCTGCTGTGTGTACCATTGAGAGGAGTGTCAGACGAGCCACATGGTGAGAGAAAATATGGACCAGACACAGGCAGGTGATCCTCGTTACTTACAGATTCCGTAAGTGTGGACTGACCTATGTGGTAACACTTATCTACATCCCCACACCCGGGACTCGGGGGCTCTGCAGCCACTCAGACGTGCCTCCAGATGTGCCTCCAAATGTGCGAGTGCTGACACCCCCGTGCACCTGTTTCACCTGAGCTCAAGCAGGACCACACTACCTCTGTTTTCAGTTCCCATGCTGGAAACACATGTCCTCTGCAGTCTGTTTAGTGTCACTTCTTTTTCTTTGCATTTCTGGGCTTTTTGTGGGTTACTCTGCTACTGAAAATGCCCCTCGTGTAGAGCAGAAGTGCTGTCCCATGTCCCTAAGTGGAGGACACCGGCAAAGACAGTACATTAGATGAGCTGCGCTCGGACCGTGCTCCGGGCCATGAGTTCAATGCTAGTAGATCAAAGATAGATAGATAGATAGATAGATAGACAGACAATAGAGTGATAAAGATAAAGATGATGGATTCATGGTAGATGATAGATAGAGGATAGAGAAATATATAGATGATGGATGATGCAGAGATAGACAGATAGTGCTGCCTAATACAGAAACACACTTCAATCAAGTTACGTCTTGATCAGCTGATAAAACACACCGTGACCAAGGGCTCCCAGCCCCTCACTCTCTTTCCTCGGGGAGCAACAGCTCATTACATGGAGGCACTTGACGACCATCGAGAAATCCATGGGGGAAGCACATTCACAAACCAGCTCACAAATCTGTGTGAGGGAGACTGAGGCAGGATGGACGCTTCCCGCCCGTCCAAAGGAGACGCTGCTCCTTGGCTGTCGCTAATCACCACTGTGCAGAAAGGCTGACTGTGGGTTGCTAGACCTTTTGGGATTTTCAAGGGAAGACAGAAATTTGGATCTTTAATAAAACATCTTTGAAATGTGCTGTTCCCCAATTAATGACAATGACAAGAGGCATAACTGCTCCGTTGTCGACAGAACGGAACGCATGGACCTGCGGACTCCCCACGCGCCCATCACCAGCAAAGGCTGATGGACACAAACACAGGAGGTCGCTTCTGGTGCTTCCTTAATGAAAAGACCCATGCAGTTCAACAGTCTCATCCCACCGCCACCACCGCCGGTTTTAATATTCTAACCGCTTCTTCTCTGAACACAAAATGGGTCACCCCTTCCCCGAGGCGATCTGTCACTTTTCTACCAGGCGGTGCTTGGAGCAGCTGGAGTTGCGCTCAAGGCTTACCCAGCACCACCTGCCAGAGCCTGGACCGAGAACGTCACGGAGGCAATCCTGTTGCAGCCTCTGTAAATCCTCTGTGGGAGAAAGCGTCATCTCAGGGGCTGCCCGGAGAAGACGCTGGAAATATGGAACCACTTATCCAGTAGCAAAGAGCAGTCAACATTCTAATCCAGAGATAAGTGTTTTTGGTTTTTGTTTTGTTTTGTTTTTTATTTTTTGGCTGCAACACCTGATGTGAATCACGTTTTATTGCATAGATTAAATCCTTTTATAACCAATTCCAAAACACTGCCCGAGTTCCTATTCCTTAAAACCCCTTGACGTTCCCGAATCTCACTTCAAGGAACCAGTCATCATTTTGAACTTCAGACGCGTTAGAGGCACAGGTTAAAAGAAATGTGTCAATTAGGCCGGCCCGATTGGGCTCTGGCCTGATTAAACAGAATGCTTAAACCCCTTTAGTTAATTCTCTTGTATCTGACATGAATGTCTGCCAGGTCATGAATCCATAAACCACATGTCCTACCTGGCATACATGGTATCGGTTGATCCCTGCAGGAAACCTTTGATCTCCTTACTATCATTTCCATCTTCAAGATGAACCCCCTCCCACCCCGAGGATGAAGGGATTTGTCCACGTTCGACACATTCAGTAAATAGTGTTAGCACATCTCCAGGCATGGCCCTACTACTTCCCACATGGATTTCCTTTAACCACCTTAAATCCTCCTTCTTCCAGCCGGGGTCATTCACGAAGATGCTATGAAGAAGGGAGCAGCTGGCTCCAGTCCTTGGGAGGTGAGCAAGGGGTGGGGGAGGGAGTTGCAGTAAGGACGGAAGGAGGAAGTGGAGCCCGGGAGGGGGGATCCTTCGGGCACTGTGCCAGCATGGTCGTCTGGATTTGCAAGTGACTCTTTTTGGGATAAAAATATATATACTCATGTTTAATCTTACGGGCTTCCATCTGTGAGAATGGCATAAACTATGCCCTTTACATAACGTGGTAGGCAGAATAATGCCCCTTCCAAAGACAGTTGTGTCCTCTACTCCAGAACCCATAACAGAGAATTAAGGTTGTAAGTGGAATTAAGGATGCCGACCCCCTGGCCTTGGAATGGGATTATTCTGCATTTCCTAGGTACATCCAAGGTAACCACAAGGGTTCTTCCAAATGGAAGAAGGGGGTAGGAGAGAGAGCGAGAGGGTAACACGATACAAGAAGGTCCCTCCCTGCTCCTGCGGCCTTCAAAGATGACGGATGCCACCAGCCCGAAAATGCAGGTGGCCTACGTGCCCCGGAAAAGATAAGGAGACAAAGTCTTCCCTAGAACCTCCGCAATGGAATACAGTCCTTGTAACAACCACGTTTTAGCCTAGGGAGTTCCATTTCAGACTTCTGACCTCCAGAGTTGTTATAGATTATAAATCTGTGTTGTTTTGACCACTTAGTTTCTGGCAATTTATTATAGTAAACTAGTACATACAGGCTTTCAGATTTCTTCCTCGTGACAAAGCTAATGCTAGAGTGACTATCCCATGTTAACAACAGACAAACTGACTCCGAGAGGTTAGGTAATTTTCCTGCAGTCACATGGCTAGTTATTGGAAACTCTAGGGATTAAAATGCAGGGTGGTTTGAGTAAACCAGGCTCTTATCTGGGGAGGCGAATGCAGGTGTTTTAAACTTCATTAGGCTCCTCTCAGCTCCCACCACTATTATCACCAGGAGTCCAATCCCATTCTCCCTGTGATCACTAATGCATTTCCCTTTGTTTTCTCAAAAGCACCTTTAGAAAAGGAATGCTATCTCGTGCTTCTTTTATACTCTTTAGAGATCTTAGCACTGTGTAAGGAGAGAAAAGCATCGAATAAACATTTGTTCTTGTTTGACTATAGAAATATCCACTGCCACCAGCTGCTGGAGGAGGAGAACCAGGTCCTATTCATCTCTGTATTTCCAGCAATTAACATGGTGCTCGCGCACAGTTGGCATTCAATCAGTGTCAGAGGAATGAAAGAAAGAAAGAGAGATAAAGAAAGAAAGACTGATTGATTCCAGTAACAGAGACTCCTTCAAAAAACCATTGGGTTATATAATCCATTCCCAACATCTACAATTCTGTGAGTGACTAAGAATCCACATGCAATTTTTATGAAACTAACAAAACTAGAAATGATATTCTATAATGGGAATACAGAGATCTATGACATTTTGTTACAATCACTTTCATATTAGGCATGATATGCAACAACTGCTCTGACCCAGAGACAGGTGACCCAACCTTAAAGTACAAATCGCTGTGTTTGGGTCAAAACTGAGACTCTGGAGTCAGAACACCTAGATCCCCCAGCCAATAGATGAACTTCAAATAGTAACTTTCCTTCTCTGAGCCTCCTTCCTCACAGGTGATGATATCTGTACTAGCCTCACAGAACTGTCACATGCTGCCAATGGGGCGTGCAGGTACAGCCCTTAGTACGACACTCAACCTTCAGTATTTCAGTAAAGAGAAAATATTGTTACTATTAACTAAGACGTATGGAACAGACACCATGCCCCAGCTGGGATCCCAATCTATCCACCCTCGTAGGTGAGGTGAAGCTGGGGGAACGGTGATTGCTTGGGTGGGACAAGGTTCAGAGATGCCTGTGGCACGTAGTACTTGGTAATACAAAATGGCGGACACAAGAGTAATGCTTTGCTCTGACATGGCTGTGCCCACCTGGCTAAGAAATAACCCTCTTTCTTAGAGGCTTCTGAGGCAATAAAGCACGTGGTTATGAGTGTGAACTCTGGAACTCTACACTGACTGGCTGTGTGACTTAACTTGACAATGGAAGACCCACTGGTCCCAGGGTAAATCTCTCTGCCCTAATGGGGAAGACAGGGTAGTTATGTCAATAAGAGAGACCTTGGTTTCTAAAATATCAACTAAAAAAAGACCCAGGAAATGACCAATATATTTTTACTGTACACTCATGAGCTGACTCATCGCTTCTGACCGTGTCCACCCACCGTAACAGGACTACAAACCACTCTGTTGGATCTGATTGGTCTCAACAGCAACTAATGAGACATTTTCAAGAAAGGTCCACTCTAATATTTCAGCAAAACTTGTCTGGATGCATCAGTATGATCAAAACATAAGGATTATAATAGTTCAGTCAGATGCCACTGATGTTTACTGGGATGACTTTTCTCAATCCCTCATTCCCAACTCCTCACTCATCTGGAGGGGCCAGAGAAAGAAACACACGTAGCTAAAGATACTCACCCCTCCTGACTCCCTTGCAGCTAGGAGAGATTGTGTGATCGTCTCTTGGTTAATGAGAGAAAACCATTCATTGTCTGACGGAGCAAAGAGGAACACTCTTAAAGCAGTCTTGGGTTTCATGACCCATGGGCTGTCTGTCCCTTCTCTGACTTTGTCCCCTGACTTTATACAGAAAGAAAATGGGTCTTTTGGGCATTAAAACAGCCATGTTTTGGCCATGAAGATAAGAGCCATGTGAAAACAGTGGCAGAGCAGAAAGACAGAAGTCTGAGTCCTTCGTGTCCTTGGTGACATGATGGTACGGTCTACTTCTAGATTCCTTGTGATATCTTACAATTTTTAAGCCAGGATTAGTCATCTGTCTGATCATTTGAACCCAAACACAATCCTGACGGGTAGAATCTGATTCCAGACCTTATTGGGGCCACATTTTCTATGGGGGGAAACTCAGAAGAAGCAAAATTGGCAACTGGATTTCTCTTACTGTCTTTCCTCTTGATGGTAGAAAGCTGAGTATTTCCTTGCAATAGAGCCATTAAACTCTAAGAATCCAGGTTCGACTTTTGGGTAGAAACAATGCAGATATTTTTGTCTACTGGTGTTGAAAGCTGCTTCATAGGGGGAAAGGATCCTCTCTGTAAAGTTCAACTGAAATCATTGCGATGCAGTCACCAACAGGGTTTGGTTCTAAAGCCCAGATAACAATAAAATGCCTTTCGCTTAACTCTCTGGGTATGTTATGAATCTATGGGGATGTCCCGAAAACTTCAGGGACATTGGTGGTCAAAGGTTGAAACTCAACCCCTGCGTCCTTTCCAACTGTGACCAAGGCACCCCTCTGCCATTATGTCAATCCTTCATGTCTGGCATTCTTTGATGTGCACACCAACAGATGCCACATTGACTTTCCATGAGAGCTCTTTGAATGATATATTACATTCCCACTTACAGGGTCCAGAAATAAGACTTTCTAAAATCCCCTCAGTCTTGGGTAGTTGCCTCATACAGATATACAGATCAGGACTCAGCTAGAGATCCCAGGGGATTCATCTGCACAGACCTACAGCAAGCTTGCTTGCTCACTCTTGCTCAATCTCTCTCTCTCTCTTAATAACAGAACTGAGTTGCAGGCACTTAATAAATATCTGTTCAATCAAATCATTTTTAACTCAAATGTCTACAAAAGTCCATACACAGTTACTGCATTCCTCATGGTGTTTCCCCCACCAAGCCGTGGTGTGGCAACAGTGTATAACTCCATGGTTATCTACCTCAAGTGGGTATCTTGAAACCGGCCAGGGTGGGAGAATTTATGCCATGGACCTCAACAAATGTCACGATGTACTTTTTTTGAGCCACTTTTTAAACAGTATGCCTCGTGACCACCACTCCAACCTTTTAGCCCAAAGGAAATACGGAGCCCACACAGATTAAATAAGGGGGCAATTTGGAACAGTTCTAAGAAAGCCACTGTTAGGTTGGCTTCCAACTGCTGAGCAGTCGTGGAAAATCTATTTCATTGCTCTGAGATGCCTCATGGAAAAAAATTATACTCAGTAAGCTCGTAGGATAATTCTCCTGTGAGCAGGAGGGAAGATGACCTTTGCAAGAGGCATGGCATGTGAGTATAGATTTCAAAGTCTGAACAAAGTCGCTCTTTGTTCTCCCATATTCTCCTCTTCCTGTTCAGGTTAAAAACAGGGAATCCTATAGTAACAATAATGGCAATGAAGATGCTTTTTGTCCAACTGAGGACAATTTAAATTCTCTGCCTTTTCATGTGTTCACTTGCAAATGGGGTTGGTCAGTTACCTTCTGGAGCTGACCGAGACAGAAATCAGAGTCAGTGTGCAGAGCGACACTAGGAGGCAGTAAATGGTGGTATTGTTTTATGTTTTGTTTTTTTTTTTTTAAAGATTTTCTTTCTTTATTTGACAGACAGAGATCACAAGTAGGCAGAGAGGCAGGCAGAGAGAGAGGAGGAAGCAGGCTCCCCACTGAGCAGAGAGCCAGATGTGGGGCTCGATCCCAGGACCCTGGGATCATGACCTGAGCTGAAGGCAGAAGCTTTAATCCACTGAGCCACCCAGGTGCCCCTGTGGTATTGTTTTTACATAGCAGCCTGATTTGTTGGTGAACGATCACCGGTATTCGCCAGAGCACGCAGCTCAAGGAGCTCAAATCAGCAACACAAGTAGTCTAGTTCGAGATGCCATGTATAAAAACTGAGGTTGCAGGGTTCCCAAAACAGGGCAAAGTGCTGCACCATCCCTGGATCTCCCTCAGCCATTGGGATTCACGCTCCCTGGTGAACCTGTTGTTCCTAGCTAATGAGTCAACCCAGATGGGGTTTCTAATTTACAGGAGTGGCCATGTGTCAGCGTGGCTCTCTGAAAAGTTGCTGGTGTCAGCTTCCAGGTCAGCAGAAAAGAACCATTTGCAGGTAAAACGAAGACTCCTTGACATCCTGTACGGGATGGGATTCCGTGACGAGCTCCCCGGGACATCGTGCCTCCTCAACAGGGGCCGGTGCTCTTCTCTTGTGATGGGAAGTAAGACTGGATTTTCTTTGCGTTTGTGTTGCTTGATTAAATGAGGTTAGGTAGAAGCAGGCTTTTAAGCATCTTGCACAGCTTGAAATGACACGGGTAATTTAAAACCTCAGACCAGAAAATCTGCCGTGCAAAATCACACCGTGACAGGGGTCTCTGCAAAGAGAATTTTTCTAATTGGCAAGCCCAGATCCCACAGCCAGTTCCAAGCAGTCGGAGGGAGAGGACAAGTCTTTCATAGAGAGGGATCAAAAGCATGAACACGCACCGGGGAGCCCAAGGCCCCGGCTCTCACCCCCGACATACTGGGTATTAGATATTGGATTCTCCACTGACTAGTGGTGTGTGACCTTCGGCCATGCATCATACCTCCCCAAGCACTGGTTTTCTCACCTTAAAAATGAAGGCTTGTGAGGGACCAATGCGACGCTGCAGGTTGAGTGCCTGGCACAGTACATGAGACCCTGTAAGCACCAATTCCTTCTAAAATGTCGCTGAACTACTCTCATCATTGGGACCAGATGTTGCTAATGGAAAGTAGAGCCAGAACGGAGGAAAGGACCCCCATGGCCACCCAGCTAGTTCACAAGGTCCACCAAAGAACACGACTGCTAAGTTTGGCCCATCACCTAATCTAGGATACCCATACACTTGGACATAATCGAATTCTAGGGTATATACTGACCCTAAGTGATAAGAAAAGATACTCTACAAGTAGGTGGATACAATTTCCTCACTGTTGTTTGTGGAGACCCCATAAATATTTACAACAACAACCATAATATCAGAGCAAGAGTGAGGACACCCAGACGTCCTTGCAAACCAACCCCCAGGTGGGCATGGCACCAGGTGTTGTCCGTGTGATGCCGGATTCTACCTGGACAGTATTCAGAAAGGAGGGTCATTATCGCCTCCACTCTTCCTGTATGGAATCTGGAACTCCAAAGAAACAGACCTCACTCACAGACTTAGCATCAACACAAGTGTTATGAAAGCTCATGCCCAGGAAACCTCAAAGATACAAAAGTATTCTTCAAACTACAGGGATAGCCATAACAGCAGGAAGAGTTCAAGACTTAAAAAGTCACACCTGGGCGTATGTGGGTGGCTCAGTCAGTTAAGCACCCGACTTCAGCTCTGGTCATGATCTCAGGGTCCTGGGATCGAGCCTGGGACGCTCTCCCGTGGATCCAGACCCCGCCGAGAACCACAGGGCCCTTCCTTAGTGTTAGGTGGCAGGCTTTGACCCAGAGCACGATGGAGATCCTGGCAGACACAGGTGCTCTGTAATGCAATTCTGTCCGTGTTACACATTGCTATGCCTGAGCTGACCTGACTTATCCAGAGGCTGACCCATTTTACAGATGTAAGTTAGTATCGAGGAAGCTCACATGCTCTCTGGGCTCACCCTTGAGGAAGGGGTAGTTATAGGCCATAATGACATCTGAGGCGAAAGAAAGCTTGGAAAAATGCAGAGGGGTGGTGTCCAGAGATGTGTGCAGGGGTAGTGGGGAGCTGGAGTACAGGACGGGGAATCTAGTATCACCTAGTATCTAGTATCTAGAATCTGCTACCGTGTAAACAGATGGCCTACATTACAGGCCATGCAGGATTAAATGTAGTGGTTAAAGGCACCGAGTGTGAAATCAAACAGAACTTTTATGTTAAGAGACTCTTCCCCTTCCAGCTATGTGACCTTAAGAAAGTTACTTAACCTCTCTGAGCTACCATTTTCTCCTTTGTAAACAAACAGATAAGCGATTAGACCCAATGCACAGGACTGAGTGAGGGCAACATAAAAACAGTTCAGCGCAGCACAGAGCCTGTGCTGTCTCCAATAATCATTAACTGATTAATATCCATATTACCATTGTTATTCTAATAAAGAAAGGCTTCATGGAAGACATCGTGCTACCCTGGGGAAGTACGGTCTTCAGAGTGAAACCTGGGTTTGATCCTGTCTCTGCCACCTTCCAGGTGTGCAACATGAGGAAAATCATTCCAGCTTTCTGAGCCTCAGTTTCTTTACTTGTCAAAGAGGGATAGCGAAGCCCTCAGGTAAGTCTGCGGTGAGGAGTCCCTGAGGCAGCGTTTGCAAGGTGCCCGCACACACCAGGACTCAGGAAGTGCAAGAGGCTCTGAGGCTCCCTGTGCATGAGGCCGCCTTCTGTCTAGCTCGCCTCCTCTCTCAGACCATCGAGCGTGAGCCATGTTTCTCGTCTGGGCCATGAGGCCAGGTGAAGCAGGCCGCTGAAGCTTGCATGAGAACAGCTAGATAGAGGGCTGACAGACACGCAGACACCCCTGCCAACGGTCCTCTGCGAGGAAGAATCCCTGGCTGATTTCCAGCCCCTTCCACCAGAACGTGTCTCTTCTGAGAAACCGTCCCGACCCCGGTGCGTCCTCCTCGCTCAGCCGCGTCTCTTCGCCGCCGTTGGGTGTGGAGACTGCTGGGACTGCAAGGGAGCCTGCAGATTTCAAGGGATTTCCTCATCTGCATAAAAAGTCCCCATTTCCTCCTCAATCTAATCTCTATTTCTGCAAAACTGTTCAGACAGAACAACAAAGAGGTCCTCGGCTCCATCTAACAAACACATGGGATCCGTAATTTCCACGGACAGCGTGGGCACCAAGAGGCCCCTGAGGGAGGGAGGCATCCGGCTGCTGCACGCTGCTGGCCAGCAGATGCATGGGGTGGGGGCGGGGGGGGGGGGTCCCAGGGCTTGGCCGGACTTGGGGGAGCGGCAGGCCTGCCTCCCAGCGGGGCTGCAAGCCTCTGGGCACGTGGTAGAACAGGACTCGGCCCCTCCGGCCGCAGGGCTGCGCTCTGGGCCCAGCTGTGGACGGCGGTGTTGACAGCAGCAGCATCGTGCCTGAAAAAGCCCAGGTCAGCACTAAGCAGGCCCGAGTCAGGAAGCTGGATACATGGCCCTGAACTAAACGTTCAGTGACTTGCCTGGAAGGAAGAAAGGGAAAAATCCCCAACGCCAAAGAGAAGAATTAGGGACAGCTTCACCTAGCCATGTGGGACGGAACCCAGGAAAGCTGCCGTGAATCTGGGGCACAGCCTGCCCTCGGATGGGCCTTTTCCCCCAGGACCGGTCAGTCTCTCCAAGCTCACTATCTGTCTGTCTGTCCGTCTTCCTCTATGTCTCTCTTTCTTGCTCTCTCTGACACACACGCATGTGTGCGCGCGCGCACACACACACACACACACACACACACACTCTTCTCTGTTGCATCCAGGCATCCGCTGCTCGTTTTTACTCTCCGTGTCCTCTTTTTAGGGTTCTCCCTTCTCTGTAATCAGGGGCTAGCAGTTCAAAGCCCCAGCTGCTGGGGTATGTGGTACAGGGCAGTGTCCCTCTGGCGGACAGCAGTCCACACTCGTCCTGCAAGACCAAAACATGGGCAGGCAGAGGCCCCTCCCAGGCTCAGGCCCACAGCAGGTGCACAGAGAGCACTCACTGCCCACCACAATCTCCTCAATGCGTCCTGCTCAAGGGCACTGACCTTTAGAAATAAGACTAGAACAATCACTAACCCCCAAGTACTGAGTCATACCACAGGCCGCTGCTGCTCAGTCCAGGAGGACACCTCTCCTGCTGGCTTCAGTGAACCCCTGAAGTATGGCCATCTTATTTATCTATTTATTTCATTTGATGAATGAAAGAAACAGGTTCACAGAGGTTAAGTGGCTTTCCCAAGGCTCTGCTGCTAATAATTACCAGAGTGTGTGTTCAGAGCAGTTCTGTCTGTCCTCAAAGTCCTCAAAGCCCGTGCTCTACCCTTGCCTCCCCACCCCATGTGTTCTTAGCAGGACTTCTATTCTGGGAGTTTCAGGAAATCAATCATCTCCACCGTGAGCTGTCGGCCTCTCTCAATAAATCTGTCATTTTCATTCCTGTGTCCTTACCGTGCCATGCATAGTCAGCGCAAGACATGTTTTCTGACTTAACACAGGGACCCAAAAGCATAAAGTGCTGAGTAATGAAGATTTCGATCATACGTGCATTATTTGAAGAAAGAAATACGCTGCCTCCTCTGGCATGCATTTTGCCATCTGGCTCAGGCTTACAAGGCACTGATTGAGGGTCTTTAGGGCATAATGCACAAACCCCAAATTGTTTGTTATGGTTCACTTGTGAAGAAATGAAATCACAGACATCCACTGTCTTTAGGATGACAGAGAATAGTGTCATTTCTTTTTTAAAAGCAGGTCTGAAAGCAGGCATTGTTCCAGAATACATATGAGAAAAGAGAATCAGAGACACCGACTCACTTCCCCAAGGTCACACAGCAAAGATACAGGGGAGCTGGGATTTTGAACCAAGACTTATCACTCCTTGAACTCCCTAAAGCTCGTCTAAAGATAAGAAAACACAGTCAATCCTGACTAACCTCTGTCATGACAAATTGGTGGCTATCTGAAAAAAGTCTTTACTCTCCAGGGACCCGTCATTTTCTGGTTGGTTGTGTTTCCACCTCTCTCACAACAGGCTGCGCTGAAGCTGTGATGGAAGAAAACTAGCAGAATTTGGGCAGGGCCCCATGGAACTCCCGAGACAGTCACAGTCCCTGGTATGTTGCCATGGGGATTCCTCTAGAAGAGGAAAAGTCAAAAGTCCTAGAAGCATGCCCTCACCCACCTCACCTGTAGCCTCTGGCAAGTTACCCAATGTCTCCAGGCTTCTCTGTCTGGATGTTCAAAATAAGGAGATTGGGCCACCAAGTTCGGAAGCCCAGACTTAATTCCTATTCCAAGCTGACCAAGGAGACTTCTGCAGTGCTTGAAACCAATCTTCCAGTGCCCGAGGAGCCTGAGAGCTATGTTCCCATGCTTATTTGCAAGAGAAAGTGAAAAGGACAGGTGCAAATAAGAGACTGTCCACTGGTCTTCTGATTAATGATGTTCTCGGTGGGGAGGTGGCCAAGCTTGGATTTGAACTTGGACGGCCTGGTTCATAGTCTGAGGCTCGGGCACCACATCCCCTGGAATCCAGGTGACCCCCTCCACTAGCCTGAGATTGACCCCTCTGGTCCACAAGGAAAGGATACTTCTGTGAGCCAATGCCTATGGCCCAGAGCTTTCCAGTGATGCGGCCACTCTCAGAAGCTCATATGGGCACTTCTCTCTGGTCGGAACGAGAAAAGACTGCTCGTGCTACCACCCATTCCTTTAACCTGGCTCCTTGCAAGACATCAAGGACATGGAAACTGCATTTTCAAAGGAAGTAGGAGCTCAGCAAGAGACACACTTGTGACCAAAAAGAGTGATTTTCCTCTCACCCCTGGTAAGATGATCACCAAAAGTGTGCGGGCAGCAGAGCCTGGCCGGTGAGATGACTTGTTTCAGGAACTGCAGTCACACCCATGGGGGGGGCTTCAGGGGAGCAGCGAGTGTGGCGGGGGCGGGGTGCCGCCTCTGCTCCTGCTCTAACATGCATGGTTTTGCACACGCCTCCTGTTCTTGCACACCGCCACACCTTTGCACACACGCCACCGCCCCTCCTCGGGCTGCCAGCCTCAAACATCCGGGGTATTGCCCTCACATGTCAGGACTCAGCTCAAAGACTCGCCACCTGCGGAGTGGGCCCCCCTGCTCTCTCCGTGTCCTTGCGGTGAGGACTCTGCCTCCTGGGCAGTCTGTCCCCATTAGAATCCTATATTCCTGCTGCTTCCTGCTTCCCCCAGCCATCCTGGTCCCTTGCAGGGATTAGAGAAGGATTAACACACACATTTTATCTATTCAACCCAAACCCCTGGCTGTGAGCTCCTCCCCGGAAGAACCCGAGCCTTAGCCTTATTGATTTCTAAGCACTGTTTCCTCAAGCTGTTTATGGGGGGATGAGTGAATGGCTTAATCCTGAGTCACTCTGCGGGCCACTGACTACGGATCCTGACCTCCAGAAGTATCCTGACAATACTTCTGTGTTTTCGCATCACCCAGCAAACGGCTGTAGATCTCCTTAGAAAATATTCAGTCACTCAAAGTTCAGTAAGCAAGGAGAAGAAAATCAGGGTTCGAGGTACACAACAGAATCTCACTTCTGTTGAAACTGCTGGCGGTGTGCGCACGGATCTATATTCGAGCAGAGAGCTCTGTAAGTTTTCTGAAAGCCCAGTAAACTTTTGAGGAATAGGCATTGTGTTTCTCTGCATTTTATAATTTACATACATGAATATGCATAAATGCATCAATGAATATGCATTTTTGTACAGCAAGATACATGTAACGTAGACCTTGGGAGGCTCCCCACAAAGCACTAGCCGGGACTTAAAAGTCCCAGGTGGTCTTCTGAGCCCCAGTTTACAAACTGGTCCAAACTGGTCCTTGCGGTGAAACCCCCCATCCCAGAGTCATGGTTAGGAGTCCATGAAGCCAGAAGGGCCCCCATGCCAGCCGCCCAGCACAGAGCCCCGGCGCCCGGTGACGACCGCCCAGGGGCCCCCGGAGCTCAGCAGAGGCCGTTACACTGGAGCCACGTGCAGAACAGCAAACAATGTCTCGCCCACCGCCCGCCTTCCACGTCCTCCTGTTTGTGCAATGTGCTGTGGGTATTTTTAAGACCCCAACAATCCATAAGAATGTTAGTAGCTATGTGTCCGTAGTTCAGATTTGATGAGACAAGTGCGTCGTGTTGACTCAATGCACTAAACACATGTTGTTCGCATAAACAACGCAAACCGCTATCTTCCTGCTGCTTCCTGCTTCCCCCAGCCATCCTGGTCACCACCTCTGCTCACCGCTTTGCTGTCCTGAAGCCAGGCGGCCAGGGACAGGTTGGAGTCATGGTGACACCTAACAGGACCGTGCCTCCAGGGCATCAGGAAGCAGGGGAAGGGGTGGGGAGTCCAGACGAGTACAGTGCGCTTTGACCACACGGGGCCCCAGGGAGGCACGGAAGCCGCGACGGGAGGGCTCCACCGGCTGAGGGCTGCAGCATCACAGTTAGAACTGGGAACATGGGAAGGCTGGCCGGCCCGGCTCCTCCTACAGGAGAGCCTCGCCCGCTCACCCCTCCCTCCCATGTCCCTCAGGTAGTCCTCTGGTGCCCCTGGCAGGGCTGGCCTCCAAGCAGAGGGGCCCCTGGCTTCTAGCCCAGCAGCACGTGAGGTGCGCGGGTGCAGGGGAGGGGCGGGTGGAGGCTGAGCTGTGTTCCCATGCCGTCCTGCCCGGCCCGCATTGGGCATGGCCCCTCGATTTGATCTCACAGTTCACCTGTGACCTCTGGGAGCCGGACCCAGCTCCTCACTCGGAGACGGGCAGGAAGCACTGAGGACACCTTTGCTCCCACTTGCAGCCCTCGTGTGCGACCTTGACCAGGGGGCCACGGAGAGCAGACCACGGGGCTCTGGGACAGCGAGGGCAGTCGGCGCTCACACGCAGCGAGTCTCTGCCCCCCGGGGGGGATGCAGCAGCACCCGGTCCTCCCTCCACACCCCCGTGGCCTGAGAGCCTCTTCTGAAATAATAATGCCGTGAGAACAGAGGGAAAGATGACAGACCAGGGACGGGCACCAGCCCTTGCCTAGCCTCCAGCTCTGGCTGAGCCTCGTGGTGACGCCTGCATCCTGAGGAGCCCTGTCCGTGTGGTCACTACAGTCTCCACGTATCCCCATCACTGCATCCACACTACGATCCATACAGTCACCCGCAAACAGGATGGGGCACAGCGCCAGGGTGGAGACCATGCTCTGGTCACACGCCCGGGGAGCAAACCCAAGGGAGCTGGACTCCAGGATACCCGCCCCTGCTCACCATCCGTACCCATGACTGGGAACCCATCTGTGATACCGCTCTGCTTTCAGAGACCCTCCCGACAGCGCGGCGCCCACGTCCTGTCGCCTGGTACGCAGGGCTGCTTGTGAGGGGTCCTTCTGCAAACATTCCTTCCTCCCCTCCTGCACACCATACCTCCCGCATCCGGAATGTTCCAGTCCCGGGCCAGTGAGGCTGGCTCTGCCCAGAGGTCACTGTGCCATTTTACATCCACTCGCCCCAGCAGGGCTGGTTCAAGCCTCACTTCCTGATGACCATAAGTGACCACGGCCCCCTGTTAGGATCTCTTGGTCTCTGCATCAGCCCTATCCCCCTGGGCTCCACAGTCCCACAAGACTGAGCGCTGGCGCTGGACAGGGACAGGGTCTCACGGTCTAATTTCTCCCTTTTCCCCAGCACCAGGGAGAGACCCTCCCACAAAGTCCTGTGAAGGTGCTGGGTACCGTGTGTCTGCCCAGGGAAAGTGCGAGCAGGACCTCACACAGACACAGGCACCCTGTGAGGTCAGCCTCAGTTGCCAAAAGGTGGAAGCGATCCAAGCCTCCCTCCACCAATGGGTGGATGGATACACCAAGTGTGTGTGTGTGTGTGTCTCCCCGTTATCCTGTCTATGCATGAAGCACATAGTTGTGTGCCCACGGCCTGGCCAGTGGTATCAGGCCTGAGATCCATCAGTGAGGAGAAGAGATGAAGCCCCTGTCCCGGGGCAGCTCCCCTTTCCAGGGAGGATAAAAAGAATACCGATGTCACGTGGGAGCTACTTCCTGGGCTCCTTGGGGAGCAAAGGCAGGAGGCTGCAGGCGTGAAGGGTAACCAGAGAACGTCATCTGCACAAAGACTTCATGGGAGGTGAGGAACTGTGCTGTGCACACACACCGGGAAGAATGTTCCAGATAGAGGGTGTCTCACAGGCCTGAGGGGGCCACGTGGGAGGAACAGGACAATGGCTGGAGTGGCCAGAGGGTCAGGAACGGCCTCGTGGAACACCACCAAGACCCGGGTGTCTGTTCTGACGGAAGCCGGGAGTCGAGTCCTTGGGAAGTTTGGTGCAGAGAAGGGACGTTCCCCGGCTCAGCTTCTAGAAGGACCCTCTGGATGCTGTGTTGACAGCACAGGGAGAGCGGGGACGGGGAAGACCAAAGAGAGCAGGCGGGGGCAGGGCAGGCTCCGTGACAGGGACACGTGAGCAGCGAGGACGGCAGGGGAGCAGCGGGTCTGGGGCACGGGGACGTGTCCGTCACAGGCCTGGCCTGAGGGGTAGGGAGGATACGGAGAGTCTCCAACGAAGACGGGTCAAGAGTGACTCTGAGGTTCAGTCCCGTGCGGTTGCCTGCAATTCTCAAAGGCAGGCCGCCCCATGTGGGCAGCGGGAGGTCCTCGCGGGAGCAGAGAGACTGGGCGCCAGCCCACCTCCCAGCAGCCACAGCGGCCTTAGTGTGTTTTCCAGACAAAGGTTTTCCTGCCGGGGTCTCATCCCTTCTGCCTGCCCCTCCTTTTGGCCTCCTTCCTCTCACTTATATTTAGCTATTTTTTAATTAATCTTCAGGTCTCCTCTTAAATGCTACTTCCTCTAGGAGCCTCTCCCGAGCGCTCAGTCTAAACGAGGGGTCTCCTGTCCTACTTCTGTAACCACCCGCAGTCTAGGTCATAGCGTGCCCTTCAAACCACAGCATCCACCAAGCAAAGAGAGCCGAGGCTGAATGGCCCTCTCTCGCACTGGACCGATGTATCCGTGAGAACAGGGAGTGTGCTACTGGTGTCATGACCAGGAAATGACTACACCTGTCTCAACTACACAGTAGACTCTCAATAAATACCACTTCAGTGTTCCAAAACTCAACAAGGTTGGTCAAAATATTTCAACCCCAATCATCCGCTCATCACCAAGCTTTAACAGAGCCCTGGGGGCAAGCCTGAGAAGCAGGAATTGATGGGACCCAGATGCCAGGCCCTTACAGTACAAGAGGGAGATGATGAGAATAAGTGATAGAACAAAGGGAAGCAGGAAGCAGGCTCCTGACCCAGGCTGAGCCGTCGGACAGTCTTCAGAGACAGGTGGCCTCTGAGAAGACATGAGAAGACCCGAGCAGGGGTTAGCAGGGAGAGCACCACAGGTGGGAAGGATGCTCCCAGCAGGGGCAGGTGCAAAGCTAGGAGAGGTAGTAGCCTGCATGCTTTCAAGTAAGATATTCTGCTTTGTTCTTTGTTGAATGCTGTTTGCTCATGTGTAAAATAGGAAAGATAATATCTGCTGCTCCAGGATAATTAAATGAAACAATGTAGATAAATGCCAGCTCCATCCCTAGGATACAGCAGGGGCTAAGCACAAGCTGGTTCATTTGTTTTTTTCCTATTACCTATTTGATACATGCATGATGAGAGAGAGAGCCAAGGAACAAATGAATGACTATGCGGACAGACGGATAGATAAACTCAGCAGAGCTGTTTCTGTGGCCCCACAGAAGCAACCTCTCTGAAGTCAAAGATATACAAAGTGTAGGGAGCAAGGCAAAGCATGCAAACCTGAAATTGGAACAACATGGGGGCTGGGGGGCTCAGACCCCCCCCCCATGTAGTTGAAAATACACCTATCACTTTCTACTTCAGGTAAAATTAACTGCTAGAAGCCCAGTGTTGACAGAAATTCTTCCTGATAACACAGTCGATGAACACACATGCTATATGTTCTGCGTATTATATACAGCATTCTTAAAATAAAGCAAGCTAAAGAAAATACAACATTCCTGATTAAGAATATCATTAAGAACATGGGGCACCTGGGTGGCTCAGTCGGTTAAGCCTCTACCTTGGGCTCAGGTCATGATCCCAGGGTCCTAGGACTGAGTTCCGCATTGGGCTCCATGCTTGGCAGGGAGTCTGCTTCTCCCTCTGCCTCTGCCACTGGCCCCAGCTCGTGTTCTCTCTCACTCTCTCTCTGATTAAATAAATACGAGATATTTTAAAAAGAAGGAAGAGAAAATACATTTACAGCACTGTCCTGTAAAAATCCGTTCATCAGTGGCTCTCTGTGTTGTTCAGGGTCAACTGTACAAGAACATATAAGCATTGCAGGGAGCGAGAGGCAGGTGTCCACGCTGGCTCTACCGCCAACCAGTAGTCATGATCCCCTAGGCAGACTGCGTAACAACCACAATGATGATGATGATTCGTAATATGCACACAGCGAAAATGTACTGGGAACAGCGCACACACATACATAATTTTTGTTCACAAAAGCCCTAGGAGGTAGGCACTCTCATTATCTATATTTTTCAGATGTGTCCATGGGGATCCTGCCCTGAGAACTTGGGGTCACCAAAGAAACTGATCATTCTGACATCGAAGCCCAGGTCGGGCTGCTGAAATAATCTCTGAGTCTCTTGGGTCCTCATCTGAGAAGTAGCCCTATTCACATGATGTTTCAAAGATGGAAACAAGCCATCCTCCAGGGCGGACTGAGTGAGTATAAATTGACAGAGATACATGCTGTCATACCCCTCCTTTCACCGACGTCCCCCTCATACTAAAGAAGACTACTGGACAACCAGAACACAAGGCAGGTCCCTGTTCCCAGTCACTGTTTGAATCCAACTCAGAACAAGTTTACAGATGCACCCTTTTCATCAAAGAGAACAAGGAGCTTGGGGGAAGGAGCCATTCCCCAAGGGATGCGCTTTGGAGCACTGGAATCACACAGCCTGCTCTGTGAGCAAGGACACGTGTCTATGAGCACATGTGTGCGCACAACGTGATACGGTAAGCAGAGAGATACAGCTGCAGAGCAAATCCCTAAAGAAGGATACGGCAGGCTGCCTGTGTGGGACCAAGGCCCCCCTGACCACACCTTGGGATATTTCAGAGAGCAAAGGCCTGGATTAACAGTTAGGAAATGGGAGAGCTGGGAGGGTTCTTCACCACCCACTGAGTACTGACAAGGTCAGTTTCTTTCTTGTTTTGGGTTTTTTTGTTTATTTGTTTGTTTCTGTTTTCTTTTGTTTTAGAGAGAGAGAGAAAATGCAGATGGGGGGAGGGGCCGAGGGATAGGGAGTCGGAGGATCTCCAGCAGACTCCCCACTGAGTGCGGAGCCTGATGCAGGGGTCTATCCCACAGCCCTGAGATCCTGACCTGAGCTGAAATCAAGAGTCAGACGCTCAACTGATGGAGCCCCCCGGACACCTCTGGAAAGGGGAAATTTGGACACAACACAGACACGCACAAGGGAAGGTGAGGTTTGGAAACCTGGGACACCGTGTGAGGATGGAGGCAGAGACCACAGGGATGCCTCTGCAATCCTGACACCACCAGATGGCCAGCAAAGCCAGGAGGGAGGCCTGGAACAGACTCAAGAGAAACTGACTCTGCTGTGTGGACTCCAGGCCTATGAGACAAAGCCATCCTCTTGTGCAAGTTACCCCATGTTTGGAACTCTTCTGGGAAGCCCAGGGAAGCCAAGACAGCCCCAAGTCCTGCTTGGTTGCAAGAGTTACCTCTGATTAACGGGGTGTTCTTTCCTGCAGGTCCTGGAAGGGACCCTGGACTCCTTGACGTGACACTCTAGGTGCCCACCATGCTGAGGCAGGGAATACGCCGTCGCCTCCTCTGTCCTTGTCAACCACAGCCTCTGCTTCTCTATTCCTTTCATTCAGTTAACACTAGAGGAGCTCCTACAATGAGCCCGGCCCAGGTACAATCTCTTGAGCAACATCAGGGGACACACCAGGTGTTCCTCCTTCCAGGAGCTTATGGCCTACAGTGGGGGAGGAGGGAAGGCAGACACCACCAGAAACACATCAGTAGAGCAAGGTAACAGCATTCACAGAGCTGGGAGAGGCGCTGGGGGGACTCCAGTTTGGAGAGAGGGTCAGGGAAGGCGTTTCAATTTGGATGTCCTGGTAAAGAGTATCCTCACTGGAGATCCGCATGTTGAGGTGTGACCTCAGGAACATCCCCGTGGGAGAGTGAGGAAGACAGGACCGGGCACAGGAGAGATGGACAGAGCTGTAACTGCAACAGGGCCAATCCGTCACAGGCGACCCTGACCAGGGCGAGGGGGACAGGCCTTTGCAGCGCTCCTCAACCAGTCACTGGATGTCAACAGCCCCAGAGCAGGAGGAGAACGTACATGCAACATTGGGCAGGGCAGAGATTCCTCTGGAGGTAACCTCTCTGAGGAGGGACCCAGCGGCAGGTGCCCAGCCATAAACCCAGAGACCCCTGCACAGCAGGTCACAGCATCCGCTATGGGAGGCGACTTCCAGCAGTGCTTTGAAAGAGTGAAGGGGAGGACAGCCCAGACACTAAGAACAGCCAACACAAAGGCTCTACCGCAGGGCCACGTCCGGCACAATCAAGGAGCTACAGAGACACCTCTCTGGCAGGCGAGACATGAAGGAGCGGAGAGTAAGTGTCCGTTGCAGTTACTCTGGCTCTGTTCCCAACAAACTGAAGAGCTCTTGGAGAACTGGAGCACTGGAGTGTCGCTTTAGAAGGACCATCAGACCTCTACGTTGTGAGGGACCAGACACGGCCAGGGGTGACATCAGGGAGAACAGACAGGGAAGACAATCGTACAAATCCAGACGGGACAGACGCTGGCTTGACCAGCGCATTAGCAGTAGGGGTGAGAAATGTCCTCTTCTGGAGGCATTGTGAAGGGAGAGCCAACAGGAGCTCTGGCTGCGGTGACACGAGGCGGGAGACAGAGAGAAGTCAAGAGTTGCTCTCCGATGCTGATCTCCACAACTGGGGGACAGAGTTGCCATTAATGGAAGTAGGGTGACTGATGGAAGAGGTTTGGGAGGGAAGGTGGGAGATTTGGTGTTTGGCCTGGGGGTCCTCGGGACAGGAAGACGACAATGAGCCCAGCTCGTGCTGGGCAAGTCTGAAGTCTGGAAGAGGGAAGAGGCAGATGGCATCAGCCAGGAAGCCAATGACACATGGATAGCATTTAAACCCAGGGGACTGGATACCTCGGCAGTGAGTGTCCGCAGAGGAGCAGTGACAGCGGGATGGGCTAAAGCCTGTGATCCCGAATGGGACGCATTTTAACAAGGGGCGGGCAGCTTTGCCTTAAATATCAAGAACCATACGAGTCCTGTCTACCTGCGCTTTACTCCCTGTAAGCGGTAACTACAGCTCAGCCGGTGGACCCTGGGCCCCTCTTGGGACCCAGACATCCCTTCATCTTCTCTCCTCCTCATCTCCCTCCCTGCTGCCTCTAAACACTGGAGTCTAAAGATTTATCTCCATTGGAGAGGAGAGAGACAGGAAGAAATCCCACCTCGGCCTCCACGCCTATGCCTAATCCTCACTGCCTGATCTGTTTTCTCAATACCCCGCGCTGGGAGAGTCTTTGGAAGCCTCCCAGCTATAAATAAAGCACACCAGTTCCGTTTCCTGACTGCTTCTTCTGGTTCTACCGCTCGCTAAGTCATGGGAAGAGAGAGATCAGTGGTGGGATTTGTGCTTTACACAAAGCTTAGAAATTGCTAATCGATACGATTTGCAGGGCGGTAAGATACCTCTTTGTCACACGGCTCCGTAAATGTCTCCTGCATCATCACTGCCCCGTTCACATACCTCAGCCAGTAATTACGAATTCAGATACACGCCTGTCCATCCTCTTCCAAGCGGACCTGCTCCCCCTGCTACAGTCTCTGCCCTACCCTTCCACCAAAGGACGCTCTGATCCAAATCAGATCACTCACCTGCTCACAACATCCCATACTCACCCCCCTGCACCAACCCCACAAGGAAAAGTTCTAGCTCCTTGGTATGCACCTCTGCCTCCCCCAGGGGCCCTCTCCGACCCCAGCAGCTTCAGCTCAAAGAGGGCAGTGGGTGGCGAATGGCCACGGCCATTGGCTCTACTTGGCTTGATCACACTGACTAGCAAAGCCCGGCTCAGGGGTCCGCTCTCCCCAGTCCTGGGGGGAGATTCTCCCTGCAGGGTCAGCTCCCATCTCCCTGCATACCAGGTTCTCGGGCTCCATGCTCTCCTCATAAAAACAAACTCTCTGACAACGATGAACCTGGACCATCGGAGGCCAGATTCAAGACACTCTGGGTCCCCATACCCGGGGATCCGTCTGCTGCGGGTGACCCTGGGGAGCTCCCTCCCCCAGGCGCCCGCATCCCTTCCCTTCTGCGATTTCTCTGCTCTGCTGGTGCTTCTGACACCTCTTCGACAGCTTTAGCTCAGACACTTTGTGTGTTTCTTCACCTTCAGATGGAATGAAATGGTCGTTTTTCTCTTGGAGTCCCGCCTTGCCGACAGAGCGCAGAACAGTGTCGATCGTCCTGGCTTGGCAGACAGACGGCCAAGAGTTCAAACCTTGGCTGTGCTGTAGGATAGCCAGGTATCTCTGCAAGCCTCAGTTTACCCATCTGGAAGATGGAAGTAATAACCCCTAACTCACAGAGCTGCCAGGAGCCCCCGGTGAACTGATGTCCTAAAGCACCTGACACGCGGTCTGAGCTCACGAAGTGTCGCAAGCCACTGAACACCCATGAGCTGATGAATCAGAGCCCAGGTTCCTGCCTGGCCTCGGACTCAGCTCCCTGGTTGCCTCCAGACCTGTGGACTCCCATCATCTACCCTGACGGACTGGAACACCTGCCCCTCCGCTTCCTCTACTAATTCACCCCAGGGGACAGCTGGTTTCCACTGCAACCCCTCTCTCCCCCTCCACGCGACATAAAAGCCCCGATTCTTCCAACCCCACTGCTTCGGCATTGCCCACACGCTCTCCCTCTGAACCGCCTTCACCATGATCATCGATTCCCTCACCCCAAGCGTCCTCCTCTTCCGTTCCCAAGAGTCATTTCTACGGTCTCCGCAGCCCGCGCCCCCTTCCTTCAACCGTCCCCTAATCATCCCTTAGCTGCAAGGTGTCATCCTGGCTCTAAGGCACAGCAAACCTGCCCGTCATGATGATCAGGACTAACGCCCCCTCCCAGTCTACAGAAAGACCACCTCTACACAGCCTTCCCAGACACCACGGCACTTTCCGGGAGATGCCACACTTTTTCATCTCCAAGCCTTGGCCTGTGGACGCCCTCTCAGTCTTTATGTGACTAGGGAGCCCTCTCCTGCAGGTAACGTCCCGGGGGAGGGGAAGGGCGTTCTTGCTTGTGCTCTTGCTTTCTCGTTCGGGGATGCCACTCTCTTGACTTGCATCTCTAACTCCCATAGTCCTCTCTGAACAACTTGAGTTCATGTCTCTGTCTTTCTCCTGGTTCTACCAGAGCTCCTAGGGCAGCGCTGAGTCAAGCAGGACCCAGTGTCCCCTGGACAAGTAAGTTAACAAGTTTACAAATGCACAAACAGAGGAATGGGAGATGACAGGAATCTGCTTCCCATTGGGTGTGTGTGTGTGTGTGTGTGTGTGTGTGGGAGCTCCAAGGAGGGGAAGCCACACATTCCCTCTTGAGGAAGATGACATCGGGGAAAGCTCTAGTGGGTAGGAAAGAGGGGGAGCAAATGCTCATCTGTGAGGTTCTATTTAGGGGAAAAAATTCTGTCGCTGCCTGCCCGCCCGCCATTAGCCAGGAGGACAGAACTCCCCATACGTCATCCTCTCACTATGAACGGAAGAACGCAGGCCGGTGGCGGGCGGCAAGGAAAGCCAGTCTGAGTCTGATTCCCCCTTGACTGTGGTACCCTGCCATTCTGCTGTTCGCAGAAACAGAGTATTGACTGAAGGGGGACACAGACCTCATGCCATCTGAACACCCAACCGGGCCCCAGGGAAACAAAAGTGCCTGGTGGGCTGGAGACAGAATGTCCAGACTCTGGGGTCCAGGCACCCCCAAGGGAACCCCTCCCTCCGGCCACTGGCCAAGCGTGTGACCCTGTGCACCCGCTGAGCCTACAGAACCCCTGCCGTCTCTGCAGTGCAGGGACACTACTCCCTGCTGATTTATGGGGTTGTGAGAGGTTGTTTGTAGCGATCCAGAATTTTTAAATTTTCTTCTCCAGTGAAATTCTGGTTGACTCCAGTGGGCTGAGACAGAATTCAAGAGGTGGCTTCATCAAATGAAAGGAAAGAGAGTTTTTCAAAGAAAGCCGAGAATGTCACCTTTTGGGGGAACCCAGAGCAGGTTGGTGAGTACAAAGATCTGCTATTTTTAGGAAGAGCAGGGAAGGGCCAGCCTTCTACTGGCGACTCCCCTTTTCCCGGAAGTCCCCAGACAGTAACTTCAGAGACTAAAAGGTCTGCACGTGGGGCAGGTGGAGCCGTGGAGACCCGAGCATGGGCTGGAGGGGACATGTGCAGACTTGTGTGGCTCCTAAGAGCTCCTCACCCTGAAGGAGTGGAGAGCTACTGCCCGACGCCCCAGAGCCCCGAGTCAGTTCTGAATTCCCTGGAGCCCCAGAGCGCACCTTCCACAGGAGCTCAGGAGGAGGCGGAATGGAGGTCTGGGAGTGAGGCCGCTCGGCGGAAAGTCATGTCCTTCCTCCCCGTGTTGGATGGGCAACCATGGTGCTAACCTCCCTCAACATTACCAGGGACTTAGAAGCACGAGAAGCAGAAAAATGACCATTTTCAGGGTAACCGGTTTTTCTTATCAAGCATGAAACATTTCCTGATAATTAAAAAAAAAAAAAAAAAAGCCATGACAAATCCTAAATAATAAAATGCATTCTAATATTAAAAAAAAACAACAATGTCCAAGAAGAGAGCACTGGTGAAGCAATTTATGATTATGATTGATCCTCTGTAAGGGAACCTGGCAGCTACTACACATAAAGGAATGTGCGGGGTTACAGGAAGTGCTCCCAAAAGGGAAAGAGAAAAAAGAGAGACCAAAGCGGTCTACCAGAGCTTTGTAAAGGAAAACACGTGTGCGTATCAGATCGTGTTTGCTCAGTGGGAGAAAAGGGAGGAAGGAGAGAAAGAGAGGGAGGAAGAGGGGAGGAGAGGAACAGGGCAGCGAGGAAGGGACAAGGAAGGGGAGAGGGGGGAGGGGCCGGGGGGAGGAGGGAGGGAGGGGGAGGAAGGAGGGGGAGAGAGGGAAGGGGACAAGAGGCTGGAGGAGGAGAGGGGGGAGGGGCCGGGGGGAGGGGGGAGGGAGGGGGAGGAAGGAGGGGGAGAGAGGGAAGGGGACAAGAGGCTGGAGGAGGAGAGGGGGGAGGGGCCGGGGGGAGGAGGGAGGGAGGGGGAGGAAGGAGGGGGAGAGAGGGAAGGGGACAAGAGGCTGGAGGAGGAGAGGGGGGAGGGGCCGGGGGGAGGAGGGAGGGAGGGGG
Organism: Mustela lutreola; assembly: GCF_030435805.1. Taxonomy (NCBI): domain Eukaryota; kingdom Metazoa; phylum Chordata; class Mammalia; order Carnivora; family Mustelidae; genus Mustela; species Mustela lutreola. The sequence goes on along the minus strand of NC_081292.1, from coordinate 4,736,566 downwards.
AGGAAGGAGGGGGAGAGAGGGAAGGGGACAAGAGGGTGGAGGAGGAGAGGGGGGAGGGGCCGGGGGGGAGGGGGGAGGGAGGGGGAGGAAGGAGGGGGAGAGAGGGAAGGGGACAAGAGGGTGGAGGAGGAGAGGGGGGAGGGGCCGGGGGGGAGGGGGGAGGGAGGGGGAGGAAGGAGGGGGAGAGAGGGAAGGGGACAAGAGGGTGGAGGAGGAGAGGGGGGAGGGGCCGGGGGGAGGAGGGAGGGAGGGGGAGGAAGGAGGGGGAGAGAGGGAAGGGGACAAGAGGGTGGAGGAGGAGAGGGGGGAGGGGCCGGGGGGGAGGGGGGAGGGAGGGGGAGGAAAGAGGGGGAGAGAGGGAAGGGGACAAGAGGGTGGAGGAGGAGAGGGGGGAGGGGCCGGGGGGAGGAGGGAGGGAGGGGGAGGAAGGAGGGGGAGAGAGGGAAGGGGACAAGAGGGTGGAGGAGGAGAGGGGGGAGGGGCCGGGGGGGAGGGGGGAGGGAGGGGGAGGAAGGAGGGGGAGAGAGGGAAGGGGACAAGAGGGTGGAGGAGGAGAGGGGGGAGGGGCCGGGGGGGAGGGGGGAGGGAGGGGGAGGAAGGAGGGGGAGAGAGGGAAGGGGACAAGAGGGTGGAGGAGGAGAGGGGGGAGGGGCCGGGGGGAGGAGGGAGGGAGGGGGAGGAAGGAGGGGGAGAGAGGGAAGGGGACAAGAGGGTGGAGGAGGAGAGGGGGGAGGGGCCGGGGGGGAGGGGGGAGGGAGGGGGAGGAAAGAGGGGGAGAGAGGGAAGGGGACAAGAGGGTGGAGGAGGAGAGGGGGGAGGGGCCGGGGGGGAGGAGGGAGGGAGGGGGAGGAAGGAGGGGGAGAGAGGGAAGGGGACAAGAGGGTGGAGGAGGAGAGGGGGGAGGGGCCGGGGGGGAGGGGGGAGGGAGGGGGAGGAAGGAGGGGGAGAGAGGGAAGGGGACAAGAGGCTGGAGGAGGAGAGGGGGGAGGGGCCGGGGGGAGGAGGGAGGGAGGGGGAGGAAGGAGGGGGAGAGAGGGAAGGGGACAAGAGGCTGGAGGAGGAGAGGGGGGAGGGGCCGGGGGGAGGGGGGAGGGAGGGGGAGGAAGGAGGGGGAGAGAGGGAAGGGGACAAGAGGCTGGAGGAGGAGAGGGGGGAGGGGCCGGGGGGAGGGGGGAGGGAGGGGGAGGAAGGAGGGGGAGAGAGGGAAGGGGACAAGAGGCTGGAGGAGGAGAGGGGGGAGGGGCCGGGGGGAGGAGGGAGGGAGGGGGAGGAAGGAGGGGGAGAGAGGGAAGGGGACAAGAGGGTGGAGGAGGAGAGGGGGGAGGGGCCGGGGGGGAGGGGGGAGGGAGGGGGAGGAAGGAGGGGGAGAGAGGGAAGGGGACAAGAGGGTGGAGGAGGAGAGGGGGGAGGGGCCGGGGGGAGGAGGGAGGGAGGGGGAGGAAGGAGGGGGAGAGAGGGAAGGGGACAAGAGGCTGGAGGAGGAGAGGGGGGAGGGGCCGGGGGGAGGGGGGAGGGAGGGGGAGGAAGGAGGGGGAGAGAGGGAAGGGGACAAGAGGCTGGAGGAGGAGAGGGGGGAGGGGCCGGGGGGAGGAGGGAGGGAGGGGGAGGAAGGAGGGGGAGAGAGGGAAGGGGACAAGAGGGTGGAGGAGGAGAGGGGGGAGGGGCCGGGGGGGAGGGGGGAGGGAGGGGGAGGAAGGAGGGGGAGAGAGGGAAGGGGACAAGAGGGTGGAGGAGGAGAGGGGGGAGGGGCCGGGGGGAGGAGGGAGGGAGGGGGAGGAAGGAGGGGGAGAGAGGGAAGGGGACAAGAGGGTGGAGGAGGAGAGGGGGGAGGGGCCGGGGGGGAGGGGGGAGGGAGGGGGAGGAAAGAGGGGGAGAGAGGGAAGGGGACAAGAGGGTGGAGGAGGAGAGGGGGGAGGGGCCGGGGGGGAGGAGGGAGGGAGGGGGAGGAAGGAGGGGGAGAGAGGGAAGGGGACAAGAGGGTGGAGGAGGAGAGGGGGGAGGGGCCGGGGGGGAGGGGGGAGGGAGGGGGAGGAAGGAGGGGGAGAGAGGGAAGGGGACAAGAGGCTGGAGGAGGAGAGGGGGGAGGGGCCGGGGGGAGGAGGGAGGGAGGGGGAGGAAGGAGGGGGAGAGAGGGAAGGGGACAAGAGGCTGGAGGAGGAGAGGGGGGAGGGGCCGGGGGGAGGGGGGAGGGAGGGGGAGGAAGGAGGGGGAGAGAGGGAAGGGGACAAGAGGCTGGAGGAGGAGAGGGGGGAGGGGCCGGGGGGAGGAGGGAGGGAGGGGGAGGAAGGAGGGGGAGAGAGGGAAGGGGACAAGAGGCTGGAGGAGGAGAGGGGGGAGGGGCCGGGGGGGAGGGGGGAGGGAGGGGGAGGAAGGAGGGGGAGAGAGGGAAGGGGACAAGAGGCTGGAGGAGGAGAGGGGGGAGGGGCCGGGGGGAGGAGGGAGGGAGGGGGAGGAAGGAGGGGGAGAGAGGGAAGGGGACAAGAGGCTGGAGGAGGAGAGGGGGGAGGGGCCGGGGGGAGGAGGGAGGGAGGGGGAGGAAGGAGGGGGAGAGAGGGAAGGGGACAAGAGGGTGGAGGAGGAGAGGGGGGAGGGGCCGGGGGGGAGGGGGGAGGGAGGGGGAGGAAGGAGGGGGAGAGAGGGAAGGGGACAAGAGGCTGGAGGAGGAGAGGGGGGAGGGGCCGGGGGGAGGAGGGAGGGAGGGGGAGGAAGGAGGGGGAGAGAGGGAAGGGGACAAGAGGCTGGAGGAGGAGAGGGGGGAGGGGCCGGGGGGAGGGGGAGGGAGGGGGAGGAAAGAGGGGGAGAGAGGGAAGGGGACAAGAGGCTGGAGGAGGAGAGGGGGGAGGGGCCGGGGGGAGGGGGAGGGAGGGAGAGGGAAGGTGGGAAGGCATTTTGACGATAGACGTAACAGGTGAGTGTGAAAAATGTCGCCATGTCACCATGATTCCTTCACGAGGCAGAATTATCTGATTTATGTCTATGGGTGTAATTAGATGTTTACAATGAGGAAATCTGATGAAATGCAATTAAAAATTGCTTTTGAGAAATATTGGACAACAAGAGCCTTTAAGGACCTCAGTCAATCCCTTACCCCAGAGCCATCCAAAGAACCTTCTAGAAAAGAAACCTCTCATTTAGTACATCTCTATAGACTACGTTTCTCAAGAGTCCCCAAGGGAATTATTTCTTTAGAAATGTGTTGCGCATTGAAGTTAATAAATAAACAAGTAGACTTACATGTGCTCACCAAACACACACACATGCACACACACGCACACACGCACACACACACACACACACACACACACAAAGCAGCAACTAAGGGAGGTGACAGATGTGTTAACTAACCTTATTGTGATCCCTCACGAGATAAACGAGGCTGAACCAGCACACGCACACCTTAGACTTACGTGACATTATGGGTCAGTGATATCTCAGTAAAGCTGGACCAAAAGAAAGGTGACATTCTCACTTTGTAGATCCCGTGTATGAGGTAAAGACCAGGAAGCAGGACTTCCCCCAGGGAGGCCAATCTGAACCAATATGGCGTCCGCTACATTTTTGTAAGGATCTTATTCATTTGAAAGAAAGAGAGCGTGTGCAGGAGCAGGGGGAGGGACAGAGGGAGAGAGAGAGAGAGGCAAGCCCCCTGCTGAGCAGGGAGCCTAGTGATGCTGGGCTGGATGTGTGGCTTGACACAGGGCTCCATCTCAGGACCCTGAGACCATGACCCAAGCCGAAGTCAGACACTTGACTGACTGAACTACACAGGCGCTCCTAAAACATTTTAAGACCAAGAAGGCTTTATCTCTTCCTGGGGGATGAGTTGTGGTGACTATTAAAACACAGAAAGGAACTATCCAACTCAGGCTCCAGCCAGTTCAGTGGTCTGTTTCAGGCCCTCTCGACAAACCCCACAAGGTCTGGACCTCATTTTAACTAGGAGCCTTACAAATACCACTGGCTTCAAACATGATCCTGCAAAGCCAGTGAAGAAACAGAGACCAGAGGTTAGCAACTTGCCCATGGGCACCTGGCTGATAGCAGAGAAAACCGAATCCAAACCAAGATCTGGGTCTGTGCTCCTTCTACCACCTTCAGGACCAGAGGCCTTTCACTCCCCTGAGAGGGCTTCACAAGAACCACTTTGAGCTCAAAACGAGAAAGGGCCACTCTGCCCAGGGGTTTCTGCCTGGCCTCTGATTCCCCCTGTGGGCGGCTCTGAGCTCTCCAGAAGCATGTTAATCTGAGCCCCCTGGGAGGGGTTCTTCTTCATAGACCTGCTGAGCCTGTCCTCAGCCAGAGGTTAAGAGGATAAAAGGCTTAAAGCATCAAGCTCAGAAGTCACAGATTCAAAGGCAAAAGAAGAAAAAATGGGACAGGACAATTGTTGACAGGAATGTGGATTTGCTAGAAAAATAATCCTGCATCTCCCAAATGCAGAAATACTTGAGTAACGGTCCTAGGAATAATTCTAACAAGGCCTTTTGACAGGGAGGAGGAGATTAAATTTTTTAATTACAACAATTATGGAATTTTATTCTTAGAGACCATGGAGTCAACCTACATGCCCTGAGCTAGAAGGAACCCTTGACTCAGACCGATAAAAATCCTGAATCACGCTGACTTGTAAAAAAGTAAAGGGAATCTGTCTGTCTGCACACGTGGAAAGTCATGGGCCTGAACTGGTACATTAGATCTCTGATTTCTGTGCCATGAATATCGTGCCCACTGGCCATTCATCAGGGCACACAGTCCGTCTTCACAGCAAATGGACCACGGTCAAGGCCCTGGAGATACTCACTGGTGGGTCCCACATGCCCTGCCCTCCCAGAGTCATCCTGGCCTCTCTTTACCCAGCAGTGCTGGACATCCAGGGGGCTTCTCAACCACATAATCCCACTCCCATTCAAAAGTGAGGGAATGAATGAAAAGGACAGCAACTTATTTTAATAAGAGAAGTGAGGAAAAGGATTGTTTCTGACAGAACCAGACAAATCAATTAATTGATCTCTGGCAAGCAAAGATAATTGTATTTCTGAGTCCATTAAGGCACATCGGGGCTGGTTAACTCATTTCACAGGGAACTGGCTGTCGCCGGCCATTAGGTGATGATGGGGACATTGAGGCATAAACACAAGATGGCATTTTCCTTCAGGAAACCCTTGACTTATGACTCAACCATTTTCATTCTGGTAGAGAAAAGGCAAGTGAGTTTGTTCAAAGGGGATCTCAATCCTAATAATTCTGTGAGTGTCTGACCTTAAACATCAGATCTGATAATACTGATGGAGGCCAAGAGATGAATCTCAGCATCAGGGAAAACCTTCACTCAGAAAGAAAGCCAGTTTGATATTGAGCTTTATCTGAATTAAGACTTAAAATGGAATCTGAATACATTTTCAAGGACAAATGTTGGCTCCCTTTTAGCGAACAATATTGGGCATATCGCATGATAAGCACAAATGAGATCTTAATAAATTGATGACTAAAAATGTTTACATAGTGGGGGGTTTATACATGTATACTTTATACTTGTTTGCTCAAGTACTTCTTTATGAGAAGACTGTTGTAAATGAAGTAAGACTTTCCCTTCTGCATTCTGGCTTCCAGAATCCATACTGGAAAATTTACACGGAATCTCCATGGGCTCTTGAGCAAGAGGCATCCATGTGCAAAAGGAGGTAAAGTCCTGTCTCCCCCTGGGGAAGGGGAGATGCCACAGTCCTGCTACAAAGGAAAGGACCTGGGCCTATTCTGTTTGGAAGAAGAGGTTTTCAAGCAAGGCCAAGTTTGCTCAGTGTGTGGACTCCTTCCTTGGGTTCTAACCCAGTCATTTTCCACCTAGGAACCACCTGTGAAACTTTACCAGTGCTGGTGTCTGGGGTCCCACCCTAGAAGTTGTTTATTTAATTAGCCTGGAGGGTGGATGATTGCAGATGATTGCAGCACACAGCCTAGGTTGACACTGTCATGGAAACTTTCTGTGCTGTTACCCCAGACTCAGATGGAGAACACGCAAAGACGTGGTTTTCTGAGCCTCATGACCAGCGATTCTGACTTGGTAGGTCTGGGACAGGGCCAAGGGTCTGCACCTCTAATGGAAGTATAATGGTGATATTCCCACCCATGCACCACACTCTGACATGCAGTGATGTAGATGGTACGTTAGAAATCAGGACGTGTTTTCTCACCATGGGGATCCCCCTAGTTGCAAGAAGTTCTCAAAGAAGCAGAAAGTTCTATCAGGGCAAATATAAGCTCTCATGGATCTCTAAGGAGATGCCAGGCTCTGCCAGGTCAGGCACAGGCCATATAAAGTCAGGTAAGATCGGGTCCCTTAAGGAACCTCAAGCCACTTGACAAGAAGACAAAGCCAGACAGGACATCACCACTATTCCCTTCTGCATCCTGGTCCTGCCCCCCACCATTGATGTCTCAGAACATCAGTGGCACTGACATTAGCATCCTGACAGTCACCAGTCTAACAAGAGACCACCTGCGGTAAGTTCTGTGATCCCCCAGACCCACCTTCGCACTCTTGGCGTCCCCGTGGCCTTCCAGGTGGGCTCTGCTTTCTGACACTATCGAGCCATTCTGTGGTCTGGTCCTCCCGGGTCCTCTGCATGGCTGGCTCCGACCCACTTTTCAAATGACAGCTTTGGGTGATCTCCTCCTAGGACACCTTCTCTGACTCTATGCACAGAGTGGCTTCCCCTGCTGTTTCTCTTCATAGTATCCGAAGTCCATCTTTGTCACAGAACTTCCCCTAACTGGTGGTCATTCCCTGTGTGTGTATCTGCCCCCCGGATTAGCTGGCAAATGCTCTGCGGGCCGAGTCTCTCATCTTCATGTTTCTAGAGCCTTTTACAACAGCATACGCTTACTAGTGTTTATAGGAATGGCGATGTGAGTGGACAGTGGAATAAAACTAGGAGAGGCAGGCTTTTAAAATTATGGGAATGAGGGATTCCTACAAACTGGGCTGGATACAATAGATAAAGATCAGTCAACAAATAGTCTGACATGAGATTATATTCAAGCTAGAACTTAACAGGATAGAATTTTCAAGGCAGATATTACAAGAAGGACATTCAAGAATGATCTGAGCACAGACAATAAAAGTGTAGAAATTTAAGGTCAAGCCATTTAGGCTTTGAACACTGAGCTGGGTGAGAGCATGAGCAAGCTGGAGGGTTGTAAACAGGAAAGCAGGTGGTCCCACTATTCATAGTGACGACAGCTTAGATGGTATTTACGAGGCACCAGGCACCAGGCTAGCTGTTCGCCATATATTACTTCATGCAATTCATACCATAAGACGTCTTCTGATTACCCTGTGAGACTGTGTCATCGCCATTTTACAAGTGACAAAATGGTGGCTCAGAGTGTTTTAAAAGGACATTTTCACCCTCTCAGAGCCTACAAGGGGGCAGAGTGTGGCTTCACATTCAGGTCTGACCCCCAAGCCAGGTTCCCCAGTGCCTCCCTGCCCCTGCCCTTTCTATCAGGATGAGGCCTGCTGCCAGGCATGGGCTGACAATTCACAGTGCATGTTGGCTGGTTTCAGGAGATATTTTCCCTTGGAGAATTTACTTCAGTCAATATAGACTCTGGAGAAATGCAACTTGACTGTTTGCTCAAAGCAAACTCCACCAAAAGGCAATATGCATTCTGGGACTAGAAAAACCATCCACAAACGTAAACGTACGAGAAGCAAGTAATCTCCGAATGGGGCCGAATCTCGTGCAATATTCTCAGTTCTGCATCCACATGCCTTTGACACATCTCACAACGTCTACCTGACCAGAAGAGACAGTGATGATCTGGAACATCGGATGGAGGTATAAGGGGCAAGTCTCGTGATCCGAGAAACTGCTGAAATGTGGATACCCACAGTCAGATTCGGTGTGAGGAAGGACATTTTCCCTTCCTCTGCAATCCCTAACTCTAATTTTTACCTCCCAAGGACCTTTGGAGCACATCCTCAGACCCAAAAATGGGCCAGCCTCCCCAAAGCTGCCTTCCTTTTCTTCAATGACACATGGAAATCCCCAGTTTTCTTTCATGGGGGGTGCACCCCGCCCGCTAGGCTTAGATCTGTCATCACTTCCTCATGGAGTGTCTGCTGGGTAAAGGAACTTCATCTCACCATGAGCATGGTTCCTGTGGGATTTGGAGCAGGAAAACCCTTGGTGATAGAGCTGTATGGACCACAGCTGCTGGGCGCCCCTCCGAAGGATGCAGAATCCTGGCTGATGCTGTACCTAGCCTGTCCACGGCTCTCTGCAGCCTTGACCCAGGGGACTGGGAACTCTTGCCTTCAAGATCTTACTGCTGGCAGGACTCTAGAGATCTTAGAACCCACTCTGTTCTTGTTAGAGCTCTGCCTGCCTTCATCCAAATGATGTCCCAGCCTCATGGCCAAGGCTGCTAGGAAGCCCACCATAAGTATGCTCCATCCTAAGATGATGCCCTCATCCACATCAAAGTGACAACACCGTGAAGGGTTGGCATAGAGAGCAGGAAGAAATTTCTGAGAGCCTTTGTTCCACTAGACCCGTGGTCACCAACTGCCGATGAATTCATACTTACAGTAACAACATCTTCAAGCATGCAACTCCAATATACGTATATTTATTTACAATCCCATACCCATATGATTGCATAATCCTACACAATATTCATTGCAAGCATAAAGAAGGATCTTTTAAAAGTGAGATAAGGAATTCAATAATACTTGTTTTAAAAATTAATTACTTTTTCTATTAAAGGAACATATAGCCTTTTTGCTCTTACTAAAAATATGCATATAACAGTGATTCAAAATTCTGGTTTTAATTTAGTCTAATTAAATATTAGACTTCAGTGCTGAGCATGGCTACACAAGATAACTCTTCAAAACACACAGACCTAGAGGATCTTAGGCAGGCAGAGCGAGTCATAGTTTCCTCACTCGTCTGGTAAACTCCTTAACCAACTGCGCAGGGCCTTCTTCCAGTTTTGAGTGTGTTGAAATGTCCTGCTTCTGGTAACAGTTTCATACAACACTTGGTCAACACCTGAAGCCCCAGAATACCATTAGGATTAGGTGTATCATGAAGAATTACAGTTACAACTCCACATATCAAATAGTTCTTTACATAAGTTCAGATTTCTAAGCCTACTTATTTTTGAATCTGATCAGCTTGCTATTCCATCCCGGGGTGCATGTGTGAACACGCTGAGCAGGAGAAGACCAGGGTGGTGCTATCTTTTCCTGCTGTTCACCATACTTTCATTAGCAATATTACCTTTGATTCATGATGGCTTTACAGTACTTATTTTTAAGCCACTTGCTATTTTATGAGGGTTAGTGTAATTAAAGGAAGAAAACAGTTTACGGATGTGTATACCTGTCCAGTCCCAAACTGTAGTATCTGGCAATGTGAGGGTGATGTCATCAACTCGTCTGTACTGTGGGAGGCCCTTTCATTTGATGCCAGAGTCATGACTAAGTGCCATATGGACACAAATTTCTCCAGGGTCATTCTGGATTCTAATTATTAATAGAGCTTGATTTCCCTTTGATTTTTTAAAAAGATTTTATTCATTTATTTGTCAGAGAGAGAGAGAGAGCACACACAAGCAAGGGGTGGGTGCAGGCAGAACAGGCAGCAGGAGAAGCAGGCTCCCTGCTGAGCAAGAAACTCCATGTGGGACTCGATCCCAGGACGCTGGGATCATGACCTGAGCCAAAGGCAGCGGCCCAACTGACTGAGCCACCCAGGCATCTCTTCCCTCTCATTTTTGATGAAAAGAATTATAAATGGAAGTTGTAAAATTTTCTTCCCACATCTTGATGGATGCTTCGTGTAGCCCTGGGGAGGGGGGAGGAAGCCCACCCTGGAGACCAAGCTTACATCATAGAAAACAAGCAACTCAGCCCCAGAATCCCCCTCTATTATGTTAGAGCTTCAGATTTTTCCATCCCCCTGATCCCAAGTTACCCATGGGGCAAAGTAAAGACACTACCACTCAGGCTACGGTTGGTGATGAGGATTTAGGAACTCATCAGTAGAAGTGTCTAACACATCATAGACACATGACACTCTCCAACGTGAACAGGAGAATGGGGATAGGTACCAAATGGGCTCCAGGAAGCAGTAACCAAGCCAGGACTCCAGAAGCCGGGCCCTAAGCCCAGAGTCTTCTCACTACACCGCAACTTCTGATCAGGTGAGGATGGTCCGACGGATGCTGACAAGCTTCTGGCGGATGCCCAGATCTTTGCTTCCTGAAAATTCAGCTCCAGAACCCCAACCAGAAATGAGGGCCCCCGTGCCTGGGACATAGCTGGTCCCAGGATCATTGCCCGTTCCCCGCACTGCCTGCTTCAGGTCACCCACCAACATGTCCTGGCCACTGAATCTCCTCACAGAACAAGGAGCCAACACACAAGGCACACTGGAAGCAAAGACTCCAACGATCCTTCTGAACCTGGAGACGGACCCAGGCGGCAGAGGGTGAAAGTGTGAGATGGTCTCTACTTCTCCGCCCTGAGTCTAGACTGTCCTTGCACTTGGCCTTGGCCACCAGAAGGCCCGGGAAGCCCCTCTGTGAGTTTGCGGCTCCCTGGCAGGATGTCGTGTGTGCTTCCACTCCTGCCCGTAGGGCTCATCTGCCGCCTCCCAGCCGAGGGCCCAGACCTGGAGCAAACCACGGCAGGGGCGGCCAGGCCCGTAATCCAGCTCACCCTGCCTGCCCCTCGGAATCCACAGCGGAATGGAAAGCTGCAGTTTGAAGGCACTACGGTTAAGGTTCAGGGTACTCTGTTCCGTGGCAAAAACACACCAATAGATGGAACCACTTAAAAGCATCAAGTTGAACAAAGATCAAAAAGCTTCAGGCTTTTAAAATCAAAAGCTTGATTTCCAAGTAACCTTCCTCCTCTCTCCCGGGGACCTCCCCCTCCTCCCTTCTCAGACTTGCGTTTCCGGACCCAGGAGGCCACTGGCAGCTCATCCGCAATTCCTGTCGAAACCAGTTAGATCCTGTATTTCCCAGTGAAACAGCCCAGCCCCTTCCTCTTACGGATTTCAATTTTGAAGGCTGTGGGCTGCCGGCTGCCTCCTTCCGCCCCGCACAGCAGTAGAACTAGTGTTCCTCTTTATCCCTAACCCTGTCTCGGGTTGTATTCTGGCTCTGAAGCATGGACGTCAGTTTTCCACAACACAGATACCTCCTATTTTGCACTGTTAACTTGAACACATCACCAATGCAGTCTCTATGAACTTAGGTTTCCTTGTCTGTAACCCAGGGAAAGCAGTGGCTGCCCCGGGAGAGCCCAGAGCCCTCCGGTGGGACTAGATGCTTCACATACACCATCCACATGGTTATTATCTTGTATGCTTCGTGTATTATCATGTATGCTTCACACGTACCATCCACGTGGTTATTATAGACCTTGAGAGGAAGGTCTGTCCTGAAGACCTATTGATATGTGATCAGCACCAAATTCAGCGCATCCTTAAAGACTACAAGCAACTACATTTTAATTCTTTACTTAAAGAGCACATCATAAATTTTCAGTCCTTGAGAGATCTAGGCACAGGTATTAGGTATGATACACAGTTTTGGGGAAATGGGCCTACAAATATTGATCACAAAGACCTCTTATTGTCAGAGCTATACAAGCAAGCTTCATTTCCAATAAATTCACTTCCCAGTAAAACTAACCAACATACATCACGGGAAGTGGAACCCAGAAGAGCAAAGGTGGACAGGAGAGCAGGAGGGAGGGAGAAATTCACATGCTCAGGCCTGCCAGTGTGGGGGTGATTTTCAACCTCACTAAACGTTTGGATGTTCCACTTGGCAGGAAAAATAATGAAAATCCTTTTCTTGTTAATCCAAAATGTCCTACCTCCTGTTCTTAACCTCTATTTCCTGCCAGGAGAAACACACACATACACAGAGGACCCTTGAACAACAATGGGGTTCGAGGCACCCACCCACAGTCAAAAATCATGTAGGACTTTGGACTCTCCCAAAACTTAACTACTACTAGCCTACTATTGACCAGAAGACTTACTGATCATATAGACAGTCAAATACACATATTTTGTATGTTGTATGTATTACACACTGTATTCTTAACCTAAAGGAAGCTAGAGGAAGGAAAATGTTATTAAGCAAATCGTAAGGAAGAGAAATAACATCCATAGTGCTATGCTGCATTTAGAAATCCATGTCTACTGGACCACACAGCTCACACCCGTGTCGTTAAAGGGTCAACCATGTATGTATGTACACACCAATAGATACAGAGATGCATACTTACCCTCTCTGAAAGAGATCCACATTATAAAATTTATGTAGCTCTACAGAAAACTCAACCGTTCCTTGTACTTCAGACATGATCTTTTTGGTTCATTACCTGAAAAAAAAGAGAGAAATTAAGAGCTTGAGATCCCATCAGCCAAACACAGAAAACCTGGGCTTTCACAGGGGAAACCCAATGTACTTGACCAATGGGAGCATGGTGCATCCATTGGATGTCATCATTGAGAGGTTCCCTTTACAGGAAAAGACACAGAGACAGAAGACACACTTAACTGTCACTCAGCTCACTCCTCAAAGGACCAGACTTGGACCCAGTTGTCCTAATCCTAAAGTGGGGCTAGCCCACAGCCCCTCCTTACCTGTCAGTGTCATGGAGGCAAAAGCAGCCCAGCCATGTGTGCAAGGCCAATGGCCAATGGAGAGAGTCCCGGCTCTCCCACTTTCTACCTGTGTGACTCTGAGCAAATCACTTAGCGTCTTCTCTATAACACGACTCCTGGTAATAGCACAGAACAGATAAAGGGTGGACGGATTAAATGGGTCTACCACACAGAGCGCTTTGCACAGTTCCTGACATGCACAATGATTAATATCAGTAATTGAGGGTGACTTTATCACAGTTAGCATAAATGCCATCTTGTAAGGGCTAAGGGGCCTGGAGTGGCAAAGCCAGATGTGCTCTCCACTGAGCATGGGAAACAGAAGGACTGGGTGCCACTGCCCAGCAGATATTGAGCCCAGCTCGAGGATGCTCATTTTCCCAGCGAAAAGACCTGAGGGCCAAAAACAAGAGGGCTGGATGGGGAAGAGGCAGGGGACAAAATTAAAACAGTGCAGGTCTAGGAAGAGAAATGAACCAAGGGGAAGAAAGACTCAAAGTAGGCTGAATTTTCTGAGGGTATGAGGTTGTCTAGACACCAACGATAAGGAGGAAGGGAAAGAAACTGACTTTTATGGAGCAGCTACTATATACTCTTAGGGCTACATGAAGTATTTTCTGTAAGTTGCCTAATTTTGACCAAGAAGAAGTTTGTGATAAAGTTTCTTGCCTCATAATGTAGATGAGGAAAAGGATCAGAGAGGCTCTAATCTAAAGCCACTTTCCTCTTCTAGAATGCTCTAGTGGTGTGTACTGTGGAAGGTGTCTGCACTCCTTCCAAGCCTCAGTTTGCCGCCATGTGTAATGGGACGATACAAGCTACGTAGGATGAGTTCCCCTAGAATAGGAGGTAATTACTTGCAATGAGCAGGTTCTTGGGGAACCAGCAGGTTCTCCCCGGACAGTGACTGGCATGAGGTTGGGAAAGGGGATAATGAGACAGAGGGAGGAGGGAAGCCAAGAGGAGATCCAGTCTCTCCTACCTGGCACCTAGGTCTCCTTTGAAAGCCTCTCTTCCCTCTACTCCCCTGATGCCTCAAAGAACAGAACACCAACACTGGGGTTCAAAGGACAACTTCACTGTAGCCAGTGGGGTCATGCCAGGCCAGCTCCCAAGAATAAAAACGCAAGAGATTAACGTGGCCTTGACTGCGCGCCTTGGCTCTGACACGGGTGCCGCACAGGGAAGCATTTCTGAAGATGCAGAATTCGGCTGGCCAAATTAAAATGCAGCAGATCCCAGAACACAGCCTCTGTAAATCCTATAAGCGGAACTACAAGCTGGCACACCCGGAGAAGTCTGGCTCCCAGAATGCACTGAAAACCAATCTCCGTAATGGGAGAGCCCTGGAGGTGCACACCGGAGCCGGTCAAGGTCAGAACCATGCACCCACCTCCCAGGCCCCAATTTCAATGTCGAGGCACTTCCAGTAAGAGCTGGACAGGGGGCCAGCAAATAAAGCCACTCTGCACCTAATTTCATTATCACGTGAAACATGGGGACAGCTGCCTCTTCCCTACTTCCGTCTCCCGTGCTCAGTCTCCCTCCTTAAAATACCGCAGAGCCAGCAAGCCGTCTGACCCCTGCTCGCGGTGGCAGATCAATAATTCCTGACCCTCCCAGATCCCCGACTTGGGGAGGATGTGACAGAGTAAGGAACGGAGGGAAAGCCAGAAGAGCACACACTAGCCCTCCAGCCTACTGCACACCAGACACTGCTTGGGGGCGGCGGGTACGTATGTATTTCACGCCCACCATGAAACACGTCTGCAGCGGGCAGTCCCGGCGCCCGTCCCCCAGGAGGCAGCCACACCGTACAGAAGAACAGCACCGACCCAGGAGCTACAGACACGACTTTCCCATCTCTGGCCCTTGCCGGCAGAATGGCCGGGACAGTCTTTTTCTGGAAAATTAGTCTTTAGAAGAAAAAATACTTAGTGCATGGAGAATACCATGCAGAACATGGTTTTCTCCTGGGAAGATGTGCCCTCGTGCCCTCATGACCTACTGCTCAGGACACATTAGCTGGGACACGTAAATGCAAACACAGCTTCTGAAAGGAAAGCTACCTGTTCGTTTTAAGGTCATGTGATTTATTAAAACCCCAATACCAAGTTAGTCCATGAGGAAGATGAGTTCACATTTAAAATACCAGTTTTGGGGCACCTGAGTGGCTCAGTGGGTTGAGCCTCTGCCTTTGGCTCAGGTCATGATCTTGGGGTCCTGGGATCAAGCCCCACACTGGGCTCTGCTTCCAGCACAAAATCTGCTTCAGATTCTCTCTCCCACTTTCTCTGTCTCTCCCTCTCAAATAAATATATACCATCTTAAAAAAGAAAAACTCTCCATATTGATTTTGCCAGTAATTGTACATGGTCCAATTGGCAGAGATCGCAGGAATCTGTAGGAATCCCAAATTATCAGCTTGGGGCCCAGCCATCTCCTCTGCCCTTTCTATCTGAGCAACAGAGAGAACCTGGTCAGAGGAGGGGCTACACGTGGGGCCCCAGGTCAGCAACCTCAGCATCACTTGTTCTGAAAGCAAAGTCTTGGGTGTCCCCCTCAGGTCCGCTAAGCCAGAAATTGTAGGGACGAGACTTGGGAAAGGAGTCCGCGCCCTCCAGGGAACGCTGATGCCAACACCCTCTCAGGACCGCGGGTGCACAGTCGAGGGGCTGCAGTTTCCCAGACCCGAGATCACCAGCTGCCCAGGGGCTGCCTCGCCTCGGGCCCCTGCGTCGCTGGATCTCTGTCCCTCGGCCCCTCCGTGTGTAAAGGACTGCCTGCGCCGTCCGGTGGTTCTCATGATCACCAGAGATCAAGCACAGGGAATGGCCGATACGGGTTAGAGCACACACACACAAGACAGGCATTTTTAAAAATACAGGCCAGATTTAATTTAAAAAATGTCCTACTGGGCAGGAAGATGCCAGCTCTGTGGGAGGAAGTGCCCCGTGACAGCGTCTGTAAATAGACAAATGGCTCAAAGAGCGGGCGCGGCGGTATCCCCATCGCCCCCATGGTAGAATCCACCGGCTCCTCAAAATACACAGGGTGTGGACGACTAAGGGGTGCATTATGGATCCACGGCCGAGTAAGAAATAACCCAAGCCTCCCATGGGCACAGGACCGACAGGTGACACACGCTCGTACGCTCCCCACTCACATTACACTCATACACCCAGGGCACACTCAGACACCGGCACACACACACCAGGTGTACACACATAACACACACACGCCAACACATGAGACCACATGGCATATATAACCCCATCACACGCAACAGGCAACACACCCGACCCATGATACACACAGGCAGCACACCCACCCCACGTGCACCAGAGACGTCTCTGCACTAACTTCCTGCTACAACCAGCAACCGCTCCCAAGCTGGAGACTGCGATCATCCGACCACATCTGCAGCCCCGAGAGGCTCAGCTCCCTGCATGCATTTCCTGAAAGGCTCCTGCACGCCCAGGCGCTGCCCCTGTGAGCTCAGGGCTGGGACGGGGCGATCGAGGGCCAGTGGAAAGGAGAGGGAGGAGCACGGGGAGGGAGAGCCCTGGATGCTCGGGGAGGGAGAGCCCTGGAGGCTCGGGGAGGGAGAGCCCTGGAGGCTCGGGGAGGGAGAGCCCTGGAGGCTCGGGGAGGGAGAGCCCTGGAGGCTCGGGGGAGGCGCCCCTGGGAAGGCAGACTTGTGAGTGTTGAGGCCATGCCCAGTCCAGGGTCACCCATGAAAACCCTCCTCCGCTTAAAAAGCGAGAAGGGATCCGTGCATCTCGATGTTTACGGCAGCGTTATCTACGATAGCCCGACTGTGGAAAGAGCCCAGATGTCCCTCAGTAGGCGAACGGATAAAGAAGATGTGGCTCCTACACAATGGGATATTCCACAGCCATCAGCAAGGACGACATCTCGCCATTTGCCACGGTGTGGACGGAGGGAGAGTGTATCACGCGAAGCGACATCGGTCAGAGGAAGACAACTATGATGTCACTCCTACATGAAATTCATGAAACAAAGTGAATAAGCCCAAGGGGAAAGAAAAGAGAGAGAGAGAGAGAGAGAAACCAGAAACAGACTCTGAAGCCTGGAGGACAAACTGGCTGTCACCAGAGGGGAGGGAGGGGCCGGGAGGGTGGGGGAAATCGGGGCCGGGGATCCAGGAGGGCACCGGCTGGGACGAGCCCTGGAAACCAATATTACCCTGTACATTCACCAACGGGGATTTAAATAAAAACGTTAAAAACAAAAACTAAGGAGAGCTCCCCGGCAGGTCCTCAGGGCCTCAGCAACGGCCCGCCGGCCCTGCTGTTTCCCCGACACGGACTAAGACCCCTCCTCCAGGCAGCGGCGCCACCGGCCTGCACCTGGGTGGGGCCAGCTTGCACCTGGGGAGCCTGGTGTAGGGACGTGCCCCCACAGACACAGGCGAGGGTACGGGAAGGACCCCGATGCGTCTGGCAGGGATGGCGGGACACGAGCTTCAGAGAGGCCTTCCTTGTGGGTCGGGGAGAGAACAACGTGGGTCTCTAGGGCACCGCACACACACATGCTCTGCACCAGCTGGCCGGGTCCCACTCACACCGGGTGCCCTCGAACCTGCTGCTGCCTTCCCCGGGCCTCATCTTCCTCCTCTGTAAAATGGGAGTCATCATCACACTTTCTTCATGGCGGTGTTAAATGAAAGATGTTAATACACGTCAGGCATTTAGAACCTGGCATAGAATGGACCCCGACAAAAGCTGGCCAACATTAATTTTATTCCGGGAGGCAGAGCGGGAACAGTGCGCCCTGGAGTGGCCGCCCCCCTGGCTTCACATTCGTACCGAGCAATCCTGATCGGACACCCCACCTCACACAGGCCCGCCCTTTCTAGGAGACTTCTCCCAGCACCTCTGTCCCCGACAAGAGATGGGCCCATCTCCTGAAGCAATGAACTTCCCACCACTGGGAGCAGTCCAGGCACAGGAGGGGCCCTGCTTCAGGGATCCAGGCCCCCGAATTGTGTTTCAGTGACAATGAAATTCCCTCTCAGCCTCAATGTCGTAAGACCCCATCAGCCCCAGGCAGAACATGTTTAGCCCAGATCAACAAGGAACAAGACAATGGGTTCGGAAGAAAGCAGAGGAGACGGAGTGGAAAACCACTACAGGCTTTGCATGGCCTCTCTGAGCCCAGATTTCCACATCTGTATGTCGAGGGAAAACCAACGAAGAGAATGATTTGTGAAGATGACTAATGAAAGGGATTTTTTAAAAAATCAGGAAACTGTTTTCAGTGTCAAATAGGGTCTTATTGAAGTAAGGAACAGAAACTATGTTGGAAACATGAGCACATTATTTATCCTTCCTCGAGGGTGGAGATGTTTAACGTCCTTGAAAACAGGAGGTCGTGTCTCTCCGTGGCTTTCTGAGCACTCCACGCCCCGCACGGCGGCTGAGACGCCGTAGACATTCACAGATACATGTGGAATTAATGAACACGGGCGATGCCGGCACCCCGAGCTGCAGCCGGAGTGTGAGCGTGGAAGGGAGACCCATCTCCCCGAGGGAAAACAGCAACACGACACACACGCCGCACCGCGGAGGGGTGTGAGCACAGGTGTGGATCACGTGGGAAAGAGCGCCTTCGTTGCGATCACAGATACTGACGAGGCCGGCCCGGTGAGCCCTTCCAGACAGGTCCAGCCCTGAGGACTGGCACCGGGCTCTGACCACGAGTCATGACACGCACAGCCTGAGGTGTCCGGCAAGAACGCGTGCAGGGCTGGGGAAGGACGTCATCCCAATCTCTCCATCACCGCACGGCAAGGACCACACTGTGGGGAGCCCAGCCTTCCTCAGCATTGGGGACAAGGACCTTCCCCCACAGAACCCCAGGAAACACACAAAAACACATTATTGGGTCCTACACCCAGACCTCCTACTGAGACTCGGAAAGGGATGGAGAAACACTTGTGCTAAAGGGAACCCTGGTGCACCTGCTTCTCATGCCAGCTTGGATGGGAAAACCACGCACATCGCCAAGTCCTGAACCAGAGACCAGAGAAATGCTATCTGCTGTCTATTTGAGTGACCTACGGAGGGCAAGGAACAAATACTGGAGGCTCCTCCTTCAGAAATGAAGCCACTTTTCTTTCTTTTTTCTTTTTTAACATTTTATTTATTTATTTGACGGAGAAGTAGGCAGAGAGACAGGCAGAGAGAGAGAGAAGAGGAAGCAGGGTCCCCACCGATCAGAAAGCCCGACGCAGGGCTTGATCCCAGGACCCCGGGACCATGACCTGAGCCGAAGGCAGAGGCTTTAACCCACTCAGCCACCGAGGCACCCCTGAAGCTCCTTTTCTTACAGGGCTTCATAAAGTGGTCTGGATGTAGCAGTCGCCGTGTAGAAAACGGTAATTCTGAGAGGCATCTGGACCCGGGCCTTCAGGGCAGGGCACACGTGTGTGTGTGTGTGTGTGTGTGTGTGTGTGTGTGTGTGTGTGCATGGGTAAGATCACTGGGTCTGGGACAAACAAGCCAGGAGCCAAATCTCTGTTCTACAGTTAACTGCACGTCACCAAACTCTGCAAGCTTCCGTGGCCGCCTCTGCGATTCAGAGAGAACTCCTTACCCCAGGGGGGTAACACACCACAGGTGTCAGTCCCAGCCCTCCAGGGACACAGAAGGCTAAAGTCACCGAGAAGAACTGTGAATGCATTCAGTTCCTTGTAGGAATTCTTCCTTTTGAATTTGCTTTTGCTTTCATCATCAGAGTTCACTGAGCTTTTCCTTTCTGGGTGTTTGCTGCCCTCCGGTCGTAAGCCACTCTGATCCAGAATGGGACCGTCAAAGACACGCAAAACTCATGGTGTGGGAGAGAGAGAAATCTCGTAGCCTCTTCCAGAGAGCCGCAGCCCCGGTCATGGGACCAGGAGATAGAAGACTCCCCAGTCCCTGAACTGGAGGCCCAAGGACTGGCACCCAAGCTGGGGGAGGGGCCGCCACCCACCCAGCTGTCTGGTGTGGACCAGACATGGGCCTGGAGTCCTCCTGTCCTCTCCCCGTCTGCTGTGGTGTAACTGAGTCCCCCAGCATCCACATGACGACACCTAGCCCCCCAAGTGAACTTTTTGGAAGGTGAGGCCTCTGGGAGGTCATGAGGGTAGAGCCACTGTGAATGGGATTAGTGTCCTTACAAAAGAGACCCCAGAGGGCTCCCTTCCCCCTCTGCCAGGTGAGGACACAAGACATCGGCAACAGACCAGGGCCCTCGTCAGACCGCGCTGACTCCTGACCTTGGACTCCCCGCCTCCTGAGCCATCAGAAACACATTTCTGTGATGTGTAAGACCCCCAGACGGGTATTCTGCTCTGGCCTGCGGGGATGGACAGAGACCCCCCCCAAAGACAACCCGTCCTGGCCACCACTAGCATCTCACATCCAATCCCTCCTCTCCGTCCCCAAAGCCGCCACCCTGTGGTCATCCTTGTCCTCCCCCTGTCACCTGGGAGGTCCCCCGCCCCCCGCTCCCGGGTCATAGCTGAGCCCGAATCGTCTGAGGACCCCACAGATGCGGGGAGCGAGCCAGAGCGTCAGGTGCTAGGGCCAGACACTGATCTTCGGCCAGTCCCTGGCGGTGGACGATCACTCAGCAGCCAGCGGTCAGTATCTTACTTCTGCCTTCAACCCTACTGGCAGCAGTTCCAAAGGCCGCTCATGGCACCCAGGCGCACAGCCTTAGGTCCTCTCTCCTTTCTTTTCCAAAGCGCTGGGTCCCCGGAGACCTGGTCTCCACGTCCACTAACTCCACTAACGCTGAGTAACTGGGCTTTTCTTACGGTATTCCCAAAATGTCTCATCAGTTATTTGCATGTTTCCCATATGTTTTATACCATTCTCAGTGGCCTCTGAGGACACTTGCTAAAACTACTCAGCCCACCGTGGTCCCCCATTACCCGTGGCTTTCCTTTCTGTGGCTTCCGCTGCCCGTGGCCAGCTGTGGTCTGGAGGCAGAGGTCCTCCTGCAGACACACCGTCAGAAGGTCAGGGCGGCCTAATGCTCCATCACAGCGTCCGCGCCGTCCTCACACTCCCTCTCGTCACGTGGGCCCTTTGCCAGATCTCACCATCACAAGAAGATGGCACACACAGTACGCCAACCACGTTCCCATAAGCTGTATTCCAGCATTGTTGTGACTGTTTTACGGTGTTGTTAGTTATTGCTGTGACTCTTGCTGTGCCTAATTGATCCACGAAACCTTGTCACGGGTATGGACGTACAGGGAAAAACACAGTCGACAAAGGGTTTGAACTACCAGAGGGATCCAGGCATCCCCTGGGGTCCTGGAACATGTCGGCCACGGATAAGGGCGGAGACAGCTGTATTCTGGAGGAACACCGTGATTTCAACACCTCACCAGATGCCGTGTAGAAACAAATCCTTGTACAAACACATCTCCCTTTAATATGTATCTTTTCTTTTAAAACATCCATCTTCAAAGTGCTTGGCCTTTGAAAGATTAAATGAAAAAGAAGTGTGTTGGTCTTAACACGCATCAGCATTTACTTTATGAAAAGGGCACGCAAAGCTAGCGCGCTCGGAAGTCGATCAGTCAAAGAGTGATGACAGGGTACGTGGGGACGGGCTCGGGAAGGGCCTCTCTCCTGCCACAGAGCAGAACAGTGAGGCAGTGAAGGGACACCAGAAGGGCACGACCCAGAATGTTCTTGGGAGAGCCACGCGGGAACCCGGAGCCTCCGTGGGAATGTGCTGCCTTCCCCGGGGGGGTCTGAGAAGAACAGCGGCCAGAGGACACTTCCTCAAACACCCGCAGCCACATCGGTGGAGCCCATCCCCCAAGGCGATGGACTCCAGGCAGACATTCCCCCGCAGGACTAACTCGTGGCATGATCTCCGCAGGGAGAATCTGCTACATGTTCAAGGAAAACAACCTCGTTAGGCATGAAAATCAGCATTTCGTCATTGAGGAGGGAGGGTCCCCCGAGAAGCAGGCTTCTGTCCTGCCGTGAGAGCCTCTCACTGGTATACGTGCTGCCGAAGCGAGCACGAGAGCCTCTCGTTGGTATTTGAGCCCCATCTTGGGGCCTTACCTCTATCCAGGAACTTGGACAAGTCATGTACCGTCTCTCGGTCTGTGTTCATGTCCGAAATATGGGCCAACACCATCCTATCAGAGCAGCTGCTTAGGACCAAAATCGGAGCATCTCCTGGACATGGGCATCCCTTCAGCACACTGGGACCAAACACACAGAACTGCTCAGAGCACCACGGACACAGAGACAACTGAGCCATGGCCCTTGGGCCCTCTGAAGACACAGGTCGGAAAAGAGAGAGCCAGGTCACAAGTGTGGCCCACAGGGCAGGTGCCATCATGGGAGGGTGCACAGAGAAGTGTACGACCCACGTGGGCCTCACAAGACCAAGGGATCCAGGCCTTGGCCCTCGGCAGCTGTACAACCTCAGGCAAGACCTTCATCTCACTGTGCCTCAGTTTCCCAGCTGGAAACTGCTTTGGAGCCTGGCCTATGATAAATGTCTAGTAAGTACAAACTGTCATGTTCACACAACTCTGTCCCTTCACACTGGGGCCAAGGCAGTGGGACATCTAGGTGGTTGAGGATCTGTCCCAGGGTCAGAGGCATCTGGGGGAAAAGCCAGGCCTGGACCGCAGGTATCCAAGCCCTTCGGATGGGATGCTCTGTAGGGCTCCAGCAGAGGCAGCCCACCCTGACACGCCAGACTTCGCCCTCAGCACGGCACACGCTCTGGGCAGGAACGCCAGGTGCTTCAGACTCTGGGCCCTCCTGCCCTGCAGCCCATCCTCTCCATGTCAGCGCAACCCCCCAGAACTCTCCTCCAGGCCCCTCTGGAGTGCTCCGCCTCCTCAGAACACGGCCTCCCCTGCTTACGCTCTACTCCCCTGGACCGCCCACCTCCTACCTCACCGGACAAGCTCCTGGGCTCACAGGTCCAAGCAGCAGCTCCAGGAAGCCCCTCCTGAGCAGCCAGCCCCCTCTCCTCGCCCCACACAAGCCCCAGCTGGCCGCGTGCAGACAGAAAGAGCTGTGACCGCGTATGTTCTAGAAGCATACCTCTCCTGCAGGTTAGACTCGGAGCCCTTTAAAGGGCTCAGAGCCACCACTTTCTAGCAATACAACAGGAAGGAGAACAGTCCACGGCCGCGTGTGTGCGGTGAAGGAAGGAGGAACACGAGAATCGCCAAATACAAGAGGAAGGCACACGCAAGTGAATGCATGCCGATTACGCTCCTTCCTGATCCAACACACATCCTTGAGGCTTGGAAGCAGCCGCTGCTTGGGGCTGAGATGCTAACTGTACCCTCTTAGTGTGAGTGCAGAGCTGAGCTCCTTCTGTGCTCTGTGTGTGTCCACGGATGGGCGGGGGAGGCAGTGCCACGCATCGTCGTGCGGGTGGGGGCGGGGGGATCCCCGCAGAGGAGCTGGCAGGGGCGGGGAGGCAGCCCCGAGGGTGCCCCTCTGCAGAGGACCGCTCTATTTACCCTGCCCGACGCCTCAGCATAAACAGGAGAGGAGGTGAACGCAAGCCGCCGGGCCCCCAGCGAGTGAGTCAAGGCTGGCATTTCAGACGTGCTGTTCCTGCCCAGCTGCCGCGTTCGGGCCTCTGGCGTCGCCGGCGCCTGTCCTGAGCTTCCCAAGAGCCGCGGTGACTCAGCGCGTCTGTGTTCGCACTGACCACCCACAGCAGCTGCGAGCCTTCTCCACTTGCTCACACACGCGTGGGCGCCCTCGTCCAGCCACCCTCCCCGCCAAAATGGAAAGCCAGGCAGGGACAGGAGAGGGCGGGCCTTCAGAGCCAGCAGCAGCTTCTCCTGGAGCTCGCTGGGCGCCAAGAGGAAGGGCAGAGCCCGTCCGTCCCGCGCTCACCGAGGTCGACCACCCCGCGGGCTCCTCCTCCTGTGGGGCTGCGGGCACCTCGAGGGGCACGGACCCCACTGGCGAGGGCCCCTGGAGGCGTCCGCTGTCAGCCCGCAGACCCACAGGGCTGGAGGGGCCTCACGGGTCAGTCCGTTCTGCAGAAGAGGGAACGGAGGCCGTGCGGGGTCCGGAGAGGCAGCTCCGCGCAGAAGAAGCCACCAAGCCTGGATCCAAACCGTCACCCACAAAGCCTGCCGTGGATTAGTTCCTGGTGCCGACACCTTGGGTCCTCTACTCTGTGGCTCTCTCATCTGTGAATAGGGCCAATAAAGGCCTTGCTCGCGGGGTTAGCGTGCGGAAGTAAGGACTTGCTGCCGCGGCATGCGGCGTACAGAAAACGCGCCAAGTCGCAGCTACTGTCACAAACACCATTTTCACAGCGAAAAGCACGGGATGGAGAGTCATTCAGAGAAACGATAAAGCTTCCACTCAAGGTCCAAAATGGCCTCTCTTAAAATAAAGAACGGTTCCATTTCCTATTTAACATTTCCCTGAAAACCTGCCCGGCAGGATCTCGCCAGAAGCTGTCCCGGGATGGTGGGGAGGACTCCGAAGGACAGCTCGTGGATGGAGAGCGTGGGCACGGGCAGGGGCAGACGTCAGTCTGATCGGGACGCGTCCGCTGTCAAGGGCCAGATGGGATCCCAAGACCGGCGAAGCTCATGAACTTGAATGACCACAGAGAGTGTCCCCTTTCCTCCCAGCCACAGAAATGCCCCCTGGGGCAGAGGCTCTCTTTCAGTGCCAGAAGAGGATTCAGATCCAGGAGCCCGCAAACCCACAGGTACCCTGAGTCCATTCCATTACGTTCTCCTCAGGGCCTCCAAAGCCAGACTGGCTTCAATTCAAAATCCTAGTCGGTGCGTATTCCTCTGTACACTCGAGGCCAGTGGCTGCATGTGGCTGGGTTCCAGTTTTCTTCACCTACAGGAAGCACACTTGTCTCCTAGGAGGGGAGTGGACGTTAATGGACGGAAGTGCAATGTGCAATACAGGAAGTGTTCAAGTTAGTTGACGGGCAGGTCGCTGGGGTCCTGCGAATGCTCTGTTCCATTTTCCCAGTTAATGCAGATTCTATTCCTTACAAAAGCCTGAGCCTGGGTCTGTCAGAGCCAAGCGGGAAAGAAAGGCAGTAAGACCACCACGGTTCGGTCCAGGATGCCCCAGCGTTTATTCCAGAAGACCTGCTCTATACAGAGGCCGACCCCTGTCACCTCCCCCACCACGGCCTTCCTGGACACGCAGCTGGTGGACACAAGCCTTCACGCCCAGTGCTCCTTCCCCACTCAGCAGCACGAGGCACAGGGGTCTACCTAAGAAGTCAGCCCATCACGTCACCCAGAGCCCTACAGCTCCTTCTCAGAGCCGTGGCCAGCACACCCACGTGCCCTTTCTTCCGCTCTACCTTGGGTAATTTGCTTCCCTTACGATGTCCCTGTACACGGGCGACTTCCTGTCCCTCCAAGCCTCGGGGATTGGTCTGCATGAGGCAAGTCCCAAGCAGTCTCTACGAAGCCTGTCCCGGCGCTGGCTCTCACCTTTCCTCCCGGGTGTTCAAATGTCATTTCCTTTCACTTCACTTCTTCCAGAGCAAGCAACCCCCCTCCGGGAAACTTCCCTCCCTCCGGAAGGACAGGTTCTCATCCACTCCCAGCCGGCCGTGGCCCCCGTGGCAGGAAAGGGCCTGACCCAGAGATCGCACTCCGCACGTCTCTACGGGATGAGCCCACGGTCAGGATCGAGCAGAGTCCTGAAGAAAGCAGACGATTTAGGAGCTGAGGGCTGGGAAAGGCATGAATTACTTAAAGCAGAGGGGAGAGGAGCCGTCCGGGGCAGAGTGGGAAGGGGCACGGAACTTTTGGAACAGCTGTAATACTGGATACTTGTCATTTTATTCCACTTCGTTTTCAAAACCCAGCCTAATAGATCATTGTAAGAATGCCCTTGTTTTTGTGGGAGGAAACAGAAGCTAAGAGAAGCCCCACAACAGCAGTCCAGGCTGGGCTGTGGGCCCTGGGCCTCGAGGAAGTATAATGGGCATCGTGGCAAACACCCAGGGTCCTGTGAGGCATTCAGAGAGGGGGGAGCAAGGCTGCAAGGCAAGGCCTGGGCGGGGAGGGGGTGTTCAGGATGGTGGGAGACCCAGGAGTGTCCAGGATTTTGCCAGCTACCTTCAAGCGTGATGCAGAACACGCCTGGAGTAGACACCTGCAGGCTGGCTTGGATATTAATCTTTATAAAATGATCATAAACTACCTGTTTGGGGACATGAATTAATCATGAACTGATGCTTTTTAAATTTTAAAAACAATCTACCCTTTATACATGTCTCCGCAAAGGCTGCTCAGACCACCTCCCTCATCGCGACGAGACCCCTGGTTCACTCGGTCATTCGGCAAATGTTAATATTAACTAGAGGCCACGAGTGCGTCAGCAACCACACGGGGTATCAGGGAAGTGTGAGTGCATAAAACAGGAGTTCAAGAAAGGGATATGAGACGCCAAGTAATTAGGAATATGCAGCAGTAAGTACTCTAAGGTCACTAAGCAAGGAGCCTGCCACAGGGCCCTGGCCGGGGGCGGGAACGGCTCCTGCTCCCCTGTGACAAGTCAGGGAGCTGGAGACAGCCTTGGAGGCCCCGGGCCCCAGCAGGGCTGAGCAAGTACAAAAC
The DNA here is from genome assembly GCF_030435805.1 of Mustela lutreola. Taxonomy (NCBI): domain Eukaryota; kingdom Metazoa; phylum Chordata; class Mammalia; order Carnivora; family Mustelidae; genus Mustela; species Mustela lutreola. Next base: position 4,710,226 of record NC_081292.1, on the reverse strand, counting down.
GCACTTGTCAAGTTACACTTCTCCCCCACTTACCTTGACATATTTAGCCACATACAAAGTGTTATTTGACATTCGGGAATTAAATATGCGTGGTAAACAGGTCACATAAACATGACCTAGAGTTGCAGAGACAAGCCAAGCACTATGGGGCAGGCTGAGTGGGGAGCGCAGAGGCGGCAGCAAGCAGCAGCAGACTTCGCAGGTGAGCCGCGGCCCAGGCCTCGCAGGATCTGGACCTCAGTTCCTCCCCGCCCGCCTCCCACGGCCCCCACCACCGGCACTGCACAGACCCCAGGAGCCTCTGACTTCCTCATGCTCTGTGGGTCAGGGACCAAGGATTCTGTCCACAATAGAGCTTTGGAGAGAGAGACGGACAGACAGACAGAGAGAAGCAAATGCAGTCTGTGATGTATCTACTCTCGACCCCACCTGCCTCTCCCTCCCCCCTTCCCTGCTCTGCCCGGACTCCAGCCTGGCAGCCGCAGGGCAGAGGAAACGGAAGGACCGGCTCCTCTGGGTCCGCATCAGACTCCAGCCAGGACACGCCGTCAAGCTGCTGCCGGGGACCGTGTTCCTGCTTCTCAGAGCTCCTGCCCCATTCCCATTCCACTCACGGGTAAATGAGGGTCGGGGCGGCGTGACTTTCCCGGTGTCAGACAGTAAGTGACCGAGGGACCCACCATCACTCAAGCCTCCATCATCTTGCCCAACACTCCTCAAGTACCTCCCCAGGTGACTGGTCTGCTTCTGCCATTCACACCCAAAACCAGACGGTCTGTTCATATGAAAATCCACTCCCATAATCCCATCAGTTTCCCTTCCTTCTTTAAGTAAAATCAAGTCCCTCTAAAGAGGTACAAACACCCAAAAGCACACGAAAAGAGGATCAACATCATTTGTCCTTAGGGAAATGCAAACCAAAATCGCACTGAGAAGCTCTATACGAAGAGCTCACACCCACCAGGTTGGCTATAAAGCACAAACAAATAACTCAAAACAAACATTGGTGATAACTTGAAGAATCAGAGCCCTTGTACATCGTGATGGGAGCATAAAATGACACGGTCACTGGGGGAAACAGTTTGACAGTTCCTCCACGAAAAAACACAGAATGACTATCTGACCCAGCAATTCGACTCCTCAGGATGGATCCCCCAAAACTGAAACAAGTGTTCCAACAAAACTCTGTCCCTGAATGTTCACAGCAGAATTATTCACAACAATCCAAAGGGAGAAATGAATTAAATTTGCCTCAACTGACGAATGGATAAACAAGTGTGGGCGTTCTCTGCAGTGGAATATTACTCAGCCGTGAACAAAGAACAAAGTAGGGCCACACACACAATCCTTTCCCATTATGCTAAGTGAAAAGAGCCAACACAAAAGGTCCACATTATATCATTTCATTAATAAGAAACATCCAGAAGAGGAAAGTCATAGAAACAGGGAGCACATCACTGATTTCCAAGAACTAGGAGGAGGGGATGGAGAATAGCACCAACAGGTGTAGGATTTCCCTTTCAGGTGACGAAATGTTCGGGGACAAGACAGTAGTGGCCTTCACACCGTACCTCGGATGTGCTGAATGCCACTGAATTCTATTTCGAAATGGAAAAAAAAAAAAAAAAAAAAAAAGGTGAATTTTATGCTATGTGTATTTTACCGTAAAAAGGGGAAGAAAACCCAGTCCCTTTACTTCATCCTCTTCTGAAACTTCCCTCCCTGAACAATTTAGCCCCAAGGCCATGAAGGGGCCCCAGCAAGGAGCCAGCCAGGTCAAGGACACCCTATTCCAAGGATCCACATTATACTTCCAACTACATCTCTACCTTCATAGGTAGTCGTCTGCTTAATACATGCATGTGTCCACTGGCATGGCCTTTCTCCACCCGGTCCAGCACTTAGGATGCCAGACTCAGCAATTAAAAAAAGACAACGAGTAATGTGAAATGGGGCATCTACTTTCACTTAAAAAAAAAAAAAAAACTATTTCTTTGTTTACCTGAAAATCAGATTTAATGGGGCTTCCTGTGCTTTATCTGGGAGCCTTATCACACGGGTGTACCCCCAGAGCACAGAGTAGGTACAGAATAAATATTTATGAAAATTTATGAAAAACAGAATGAAGACACAATCCCTAGCCCGATATTCACTGTGCTCACGGATGAGGAATTCAGTCACCGGGCCCATGAGTGTGAGTGCGTATGTGTGGCATGTGGATGTGTGTGTGTTCACGCACAAGTGTGTGTGTGCCCCGATCACTGTTAATACTCTAGTGGGCAGAGAAGGCAAAATACGAAGAGGAAGATGGCATGGCGGCCACATCTAGATCTGCCTTCTCCCTGCCTTCCTGTCCCCCCCCCGCCCCGGCACTACGGTGGAGCAGAAGCCGGAGAAGCAGAGGGGATACCAAGGAAGTAACGTGGAACCACTCTTTAGAAATTCACAATTGGAAGGGGAAGACTGGGGAGCAACCGTGATGACCCTGGGAATGCCATGCAGGGAAGCAGAGAGGAAGTGTCACCCTCCGAGTGACCCTTCCGGGATCTGGACCCTCCAGCAGGATTTGAGAAGATGGGGTGAGTCAGACAGTAAGAGGCAGCAGAAGACAACTCTGAAACCAAAGACCCACCTGCTTCCCCTCCCTCCCACCCCCACTGCAGGCTGTTCTGGACTAGCTGACCTCCTTCTGTCTGGTCTTGAAGCCGCAGGGTTTGGGGAGAGGCGGGTTGTCTCCATCCCTTTCAGGGAAGGTCTCCTGACTGGTGCGTGTCGTAATTCTCATTTTATGGCGGAGGATCTAGAGCTCCGAATCCCTCCTTCCCAAAGACCGGCCTCTCCCACCCCCACCTCCAGCACCAGCCCCCTTCTGCGCCCCTGCCCCATCAACCTCTCTACCTGCCAGCATCATGGAGATCCTACTGGTTTCCAGAATATTCAAGCTGTTTCATAGTTTCCTCCAGCCTAGCCTTGTGCAGACTAACCCCTGCCTTGATCTCTCCTCTCCAACCCTGCAACCTCCACTTCCCCTCCAGAAGGACTCACCTGCCAGCTGCCTTCTGAAGCCAAGCCGGCTAGCTGACAGGCCCCAATCCCTACCCTGCTTCAGCCAGATCTCTTCTCGGTCATTATGGCTGGACGGTAATGATAGCATTAGGTAGTAATTCCTGAGCTCTCCCTGTGTATCAGGGCCCATTCTAAGATTTTTATACGATTAATGTAATCTTCCCAACAAACTCATGCACTTAAGCAGTACTATGATCATCGTCCTTTTGCACAGGAGGCACAGACAGAGTAAGCAATTTGCCTGAGGGTCACACAGCTAAATAAGTAGCAAACCCCACAGGATAACCAAGGGGGCCCGGCTGGGGTCCCAGCTTCCCCCCATTGCACTGCCATGCCTGTGCCTCCTATATGCACTGCACAAGGCTGTGGGAAGTCGGGGGTTGGAGGAGGAGGCGCACCTGTCACCAGTCCTAGCCAAGGAGGGACCACAGGGGCCCAGGGGACTCGAATGGAATTAACTGAATGAAACTGCCTAATGTAGGGAAAACAACTTGCATATCAAATGTCACACATTCAAATAGGTTGGAACGTAACCATCTCATTTAAATAAATGTTGCCTTTCCTGACTTGGCAACTGTCTTTGCAAACTACTCTTTCATCTGGCCTCTGGCTGAGGAGCCCCTCCCACCAAACCCAGCTTCTGCTCCTACCTTGTGTGTACCTAGAGCCCTCTTCACAGAGCTCCCTAGGCCAGAAGACTAAGTAGCACTTTGCTGCGTGTGAAAACATTAGCTAATTAGAGTAATTCTCACTAAGGAGTGAATGAAGCCAACAGGCAGAGGGGAGCAGGGAGGGGAATGCGTTTTAAGACAGAAGCCACACAGATCGCGCGCTGCTTGCACGGGCCTCACCTCTCAGTAGCAACACTCCCCGTCAGCCTGCCCGCCTCTCGCACCTTCTCAAAGTCACAGAGCTGATGCCACCAGCCTGGGATTTTTCTAAGCCCAAATGGGAAAAGAACAGCGTTCTTGGATTAGACCTGAGCTGAATCCCTTCACTTTCCAGCTCTGTGACCTTGGGCAAGTCCTTTACCCCTTCTGAACGTCTAGGCCCCCATCTGTAAGGGGAGTTTGGGGGCCTTAGCCCAACACAGTCCTGGTACGAGCAGGGGACGAGCCCCGGGCGCCTCCTCGCACCGACCTCTCTCCCCGCCCCCCTCTTCCACCCTCCAAGCCTCTAGGAAGGAATTAGACTGTGCTCTGAATGTATTCCTTATTAAGTGTTTCTTCCCAAAAGAGTCTCGGGGTCAAATAAATTTGGGACTCACCAGACTAAATGAGGTTAACCCTTGGTCTGCAGGACTCCTCAGAGACTCTAAGCAGCATATAATACATCAGTATTTAGTCACTCTCCAAGGTGGGAGTACTCTCTATGACACTGATTTAGTCCAAAAAAAAAAAACCACCATTTTTTTAAGACTGCCATGCCACATGTTATGTGCCATGAACAGGGTTATCTATAAACAATGAATTTACTTTCTGAAACTTAGCTTACGATCTGGAGGGACAGATGCACTAGAAGAAAATTGTCCTTTTACCTGAAAGGATTATTTTGATTTCAGCTTGGGGTCCTCTGCATGGAGTAGAACCTCAGTGGGTATCCCCAGGCTGAACCCTTAGGCAGTTTACTTTCCAGGACCCACAGAGCACATGCCTGGCACTCCCCTCCCCCGCCCTCACATTTTGCATCTTTGCATTATCTTTGCGTGTCTCTGGAGACTCTAGGGGACCAGAGCAGCATGTGCCACAGAATACGTATCCATGTAATCCTGTTGTATGGATGGATGGAGGGACCAAGGGATGGACAGACAGATGGACAGAGAGCCAAAGTGCTGTCCAAGGATGTCTAACCCTGTGTTTGGAAGCCAGATCTCCCACAGGCCCACCATAGCCCTGTGACCCAGCCACGCACCTGATGGGGCTCAGTGTCTTCCTTTATGACATGGGGACTTGGGCCAGACTGGGACCAGCAGGTGACATTCTTACATATATGGAGGCTCTGGGACAGATGACAGGCCAGAGAACAGGGCCCCTGAGCCCCACAGGCTGTGGCCCTTCAACAGAGCCGGCCTGGGGTTGCTCTATTTTCCAAAAGAAGACAGACGTCGAATGCACTACGTGAGATCTCCTGCTATCAACTCCTGGAAACAATTTAGTGATTCTGAAACTCTCTGCAGTCCGCGCAAAACCCATCTGTAGAGTGTGCGTGTCCCAGGGCGAGCAACTCAGGAGCTGTGGACACAATAATGAGGAGCCACATGAGGGATGGGACTGTGCACCTTACCGCGCTGGCTCTCTCCACCTCCCATCAACTCTGGGCACAGCTAAGATCATCCCCACTTTACAGATGAGGGAGTAGAGGCTCGGGAAGGCCAAGTAACTTCTCCATGATCAGAGAATGGCGTTGGAAGAGGAGACCTGAGAGGCCCTGCCATGGACACTGTCCTCGGCTGGGGCTCTCCCAGAACCCCACAGCAGCCCCGTGATGGTCAACATGCCTGTCTTACTGAGGAGCTCAGAAGTTCAAATGGGCCACCATGGCCCAGGTCCCAGTACCAGTGACTGGAGGAGACAGATCCTAACTCAGGTCTGGGAAAGAGCAGGGCTGCGGGGAGTCTGCCCTTGTGAACACCCAGGGAAGCTACCGCTTCACCCAGTTTCCTGAGAGACAGGGACACACAGTGGGGGTGGCTGAAGTGGGTGGGGGCCAAGTGGAGAAGAGAAGAGAAACAGAGGCTAGAATGAACGTCCTGGAGAAGGGACACAGTAACCCAGTCATTGAATGGGTATGGGTAGAGTTGGGTCACTGGGTCCCCTCTCCAGGCGTTCATTCTAGCCTCTGTTTCTCGGCCCTCCTCCTCCACGCCCCCAACTTCAACCCCCCGCTGACCCAGCAGGTTGCTCCTGCTGGGAGAACTCATACCTTCACGTTCTCCACTCCACCTGCACCTGCGAGGGAAACGTGCCCCAACCCCAAGTGCTGTTGATCTAATAAGACTGCGGTTACATTAATTATATTTAAATGTCTCCACTTGTACATAAATTTGCCTGCACAGCCCTACCACTACCTCTGCTCCCAAGCCTCCCTCGTGGTCTCCGGTCCTCAGAGGAGTTCCCCACAGAACCACCAGCCCCAATCTAGGAGCCTGGTGGAGAGACGCCCCCTCTCTCCTTCGTGGGAGGTTTGCTCCTACTTTGCTTTGCAGATGGGCTCTGCTCTGAGCAAGACCCAGCACCAGGAAAACCAGAGGAGCTCTAGGGTAAGAGGAACACCTGGGGGCCAGGCACACCTGAGTGTGCATGCCCGCTCTGCCCTTCCCAGCTGGGTGGCCTTGGTGCTCTCCCTTACCTCCTCGAGATCCGGCCCCACCAGATCCTAGGGTTTGGATGAGGCGGGATCTCATCTTTCTAGGTCCTCCCGAGGGTCTCCTTGGAAACAGGTCTCAGTTACAAGGCAAACATTTACCGACCTATTATGGACCAATTAATATGCTTGGCACTGGGCATTTGCATATGACAGAGAACCACTGATAGCTGTGCTTTGGGGACAGAGAGCAAAGACATTCTGGATTCCTAAATACCTTGATTTTAAAGACTGCGCCTTAACAAAGAGATGACATCAGGCTGATTATTTTACTCTGTGGCACCTCATTTTCAATATCTACAAAATAAGAATAGTAGTTGTCTCTTCCCATGTCCGTGATGATTAAAATAATGCATGCAAAACCCCGACCACGGTTCCTGGGTCACAGCCCGTGATCCACGAAGCGATGTAGTTATTCTGCCGACTTCCTGCACACAGGACTCAGGGCGTCAGGACGGCGTTACCAGCTTCCCTGCTGTACATTCACGTCATTTATTTTCCCATTTGTGGACCTGACTTTGCCCACCTGCGTAAGGAAAGGGCAGCTCTGCTTACTGAAAAGACCATGGGCTTTGGGGCCAGACTTGCACCAGAGGCCAGTCCTGCCCCTTACTGGGGGAGTGAACTACAGAACCTCCGAGGGCTCCTTTTGCTGGTGTCTCCCCACACGACGGTGAGCCTCGAGCATGCCCTTGACCATGCGTCATCTATCAGGGAAGCACAGTGGCCAGTATGTGCTGTTCCGTTGTCACTGAGTATGAATAAGGAAGGGAAGGGACAGAGGGGCGAGGCTGGCAGCTGTGCTATGCATGCCACATAAAATCGCATAAATGAATTCTTTTTTTCCTTTTTCTTTTTTTATCACGTGATCTCTACACCCAACCCCTCGATCAAGTCACACGCTCTACAAACTGAGCCAGCCAGGAGCCCCAAAGTAAACTCATTCTTGACTGTGTTCAGGTGCCGTGTACTCTACTGAGTGCCCAGGACACTGGGATGCGGTGGGGAGGAGGAGGAGGAGACTAGGCCAGGAGCAGGGTCACTTGTCCTGTCTCCCCAGCATCCAACACAAGCCCCTACATGTCCGTGAAAGCTCAGTGAATATTAACGTGTGGATGCATTCATTTATTTACTTGACCCTCATGGCATTCTGTGTATAACCATTATTCGCGGTGGGGATACTGAGGCCCATGGCAGGGTGCGCACCTCCCCCACAAGCTTCCCCTCTGTCAGCCTTGCCAGGCTCAGAGAAACCTCATCTGGAGAACAGAACCACTGACCGGGGTGGCCCTCTGTCCCCACCTGCCGCCGTGCAGAGGGAGCCCCTGGCTGCCCTCTCCCTGGAGCTTCCCCAAGGCGGTACCTGCTTCCTTTGAAAGCACATCCCTGGCCCTCGCGCTGATCTACAGGGGACATGTGGCTTCCTCGGTCACACAGCCAGAGGAACCCAGGAGACAAACTAAATGTATGAGAAAAGAGGTTTCCTCGACCAACATGCCTGAGACCCCCATGATCATGTAGGCGAGCTGGGGGGTGCTGTCCCCCCACGGGAGAGCAGAGCCGTGAACCTCCTCAGTGGGTGACCAGCCCTGTTCTGAGCTGCCCAAGATCAACGCGCGGCTTCAGGGCCACTGGATGCCCCACGCGTATGAGATCCTGTGCAGGGCCCGGCCGTGTGTCCCCAAGAACGCAGGACAAACGGCCGGCGTGGGAAGCCCACCCCCACAACATGGGGGGGGGGGGCTTGAGCTGCGCTGCGTGAGAGGTGTCAGGCACTGAAGGTCATGTGTCGTACACATGTACCCCTACAAAACGCCCAGAGCAGGTACGTGCGTAACAAGGGCACCGGGTGGCTTCTGAAGGTGTGGCGAGAAGCAGGAGCGAGGGCTGCCAACGGACCCGGCATCTCCTTTTGCAGGGGGTGAGGATGTTCGGGAACTAGACACGCGGCCCCTTGATGGTGCTGAATAGGCACTTCAGATCCTACGTTTTGTGTTTTATCAGCTTCATTTGGACAAAAACATATAATCTCCAGTAAGTTCCTATCACGTGACTCTCATAGCCTATTGCTCAGCAAGAAGAAATTCTTTCCCTCTGAAAAATCATGATTCTGTTACATCTCTTCTCTGACTTCAAGGCTGCCCGCCCGCTTCTCGGTTCTGATTTCCCAGACTGGGTCACCATCTCTCACAGGACAGAGTTCCAGGAGTCTGACCTCAGGGTTTAGGACCCCAGAACGCTTTCCTCCAAAGAACACACCCCCTGGGGTCTTTCAGCCTCAGAGCAGAAGCAGCACTGCTGTACCCCGGGCCCGTCACGGCCCCGGCATTCCTGCAGGAGGCTCGCCACCTGCCAAGCTAAGGCGGCCCCCTCCTTCCGGGGGGCACAGCATCTCTTGTCCCAACCTGAGCGAATGCACCCCGGCCTCTGGTGCCTATACACGTCATGGGCTTGCGTGTGGAGCTCCCCTGCATGTAAGCCTCCTCCCTTGGTTCCCAAACCAGGCAGACTCAGAGAGGGGCCACGGCTCAGCAGCCAGCTCTTCCAGCACCCTGTGAGGCTGGGGGGCCCCACTCTGCAGCTTCTGTAAAATGGGGACAATGCCCATGGGGGCCCGAGAGCAGGCATGACACAGTCACTCCCAGGGGTCGGGTGTTCCTGGGGTCTAAGCAGGTGGAAAGGCCCAGGGAAGCCAAGAGACAATGACTGGCTCTTCAAGGCTAGGAGGGTGAGCCCAGTTCCCATGTCAAAACCTTGCTACCTCTCTTCCCCACCCCTGCTAGGCCCAGGTAATCTAAAACAGATGCTCAGAGCACATGCAAGTGTGAGCCATGGGTTTTAAGAAAAATCAGCCAAGTTTAGAGCCCGGGGAGAAAGGAGCCCAGCTCAGCTACCTGCAGACCCAGCTCCAGGCCCAGGAGAGACTTGCTCTGGGGATAACCAAGGCAGTCAGGGCACCTGTGGGTCAGTTGGGAGACGAGGCCCAGGGAGCAGGGAATGGGTGGAGGACATCGTCCCAAAGTGGAAATCTTCCAGGAATTCAAAGCAGCCCGTCGATGTGATGGTTTTGTGCCTACACTGGGTGATGTGCGAGGCAGCCACGGAAATGATGCCCTTGAGAGGTCAGGGTCAGACTTCCAGAGAAAGGAGTAAAAATGCCTTGTATTCATGGCTGCTCCATCCCCACCCAGACCTGTTCCTGCCTCCAGCCCCAAGTTCCCTTAATACTGAGCATGGGAAACTCTGACAGACTCTTGCAGGAAGTTTGTTGAGAAAAATAATAAACACCTCTTCTGGGGATTGAACTCAGCTCTCCATGACTCTGGAACCAGAGCTCATGCACCACAACACCCTGTTACAGATATTTACTGTTTGTTTCATCACTAGTAAAAGAATAACAGGAGTCATGATAAAAAAAAATCTTTAAAACCCCAATATCAGGATGTCGTTCCGTTGCATCAACTTAATTAACGCAAGAGTCATTTTGCCGGGATTGCCCCATTAGTACACTAATATCTAGTGTCCCACGGTACGATGATGACAGCGTCCCCATTTGTGCTCAGAAGTGTCAGGCGTGACCAGGACCTCATATGATCCCCCTGCCCCCCACAGCAATGCTCCGAGGCAGGCCTTATTATTTCTGCCTCCTTACACAGGAGGCGACGGGAGCTCAGGCAGACGAGCTATTTCAGCTGAGTGCAGACCAGGACTCAGACTGAGTCTGTCTATAGTAGGGGCTGAGTGCTAATGTCTCCCCAACATTTCCTCTCTGAAGGGGTGGTTTTCAGGTAATGCCCTTTAGCCCCAGGGTAGGGAGCAACATTCCTTAGGGTCCACCAGGGAACTCAGGAAAACCAGGAGTGGCAGGGAGAGGGGCTCAGGGGTCCTACCTCCCCCACCATGGGCAGACCAAACCCCTCTTATCTGTTTTACAGATGGAGAAGGAAGGTTTCCATAAAGTTCCTTGGGGGAATAAAAAGCTTAATATTTTTAAAAATGAACAAAATGATTTCTTTAGTTCTGTATCACCAGTACCTAGAACAATGCCAGGTCCACGGGGTCCCAGTAAAACTTCTTGAATAAATGATAGAAGGAACTCTAGTCATTACCTAATGACTTCCTAGGCTGACAGCTCATTTGAATTGAGTTTCACAGACCTTCTAGTGACCAATTCTATCATGGCAAAATTCACTACCAAAATACTCGTGTCAGAATGATCCCCCCAACTTCATAAGCCGTAACATGGAAAGTCCTAATTACGGAAAGAATCCTGGAGCTCATTTGGCGTTGGAGGTAAAAAGTATATCCTTGGCAAGGTTGTAAAGAGAAACCACGAATACATAGCAGCACCTCTTGACATTACCGAGCAAACCACATACTTTTAATTTTCTCCTTAAAGCTGGACTTTAATTAGCACACACACTCTCTGAGCTCCCTGGCACCTGAGTATCCATGATGTTTAAGCAGTGCCTAGACAATTTCCCATTCACTTGTTTTTCCCTTCCTTCTCCGAGCCCCAGGATTCAGGTTTTGCTTGTATCTATTCCCCAGAGTTCCTGTGAGTATACTTGGCCCTGGGTAAAGACTGAGTAAATATCAGATGGCTGAATGGATGTTTGAGGTCAAGGAATCCCAGGGGTTTGGTCTTTTTGGAACCTGGGCTCCTGGAGCTCTGGAATCATGGCAGTGCTTGGCTGGGATTCTGCTCAAGGTCAAATGGAAGGTGGACTAATGCTGGAGCCAGAGGGACTCCTCGGAGAGGCCAGCTCAGACGGGGTAGGAGAATGCGAATGTCCCAGACCAGGAGACATGAGGCAGATCATTGTGCCCCTCACCCAGGGCCTGGAACAGAATGGCAGCATGCTCACTGTCAGTTCTGGAATGGCTTGGGAGCGGGAGGCAGGGCCAGTGGTCAGAGCCTGGTGGTAAACCAAAGGCCTGGTCATCCCGTAAGGCTGAGGTCCCAGCATCTCCCTAGATCCTCCCCGTCGTAGCCTCCCCCACCCACCACGTTTAGAGAGAAGTGGGAAGAAGGGAGGAATGAGAGAAGGAGAAATAGGACTGGGAAAGATGAGTCAGGAAAAGTAGGTCAGACGCCTACTCTCCAGCAGAATTCCAAATGTGGAAGGAGCCGCCTGAGGCAACCTGAGCCATCCCCCTAATTCCTTAGCACATGATGGCTCAGCCGGTGGTTAAACCCATTCAGCACTTACTACCTTCCACTGCTGCCAAGACCTTTTTTCTTCCATTGGGCCACCCACAGCTTCACTCCATACCTTTGGGAAGTGACCATTCCAAATTCCAGATTCTAATATGCCCTGGCCATGGAACTGATATAAGAAATACCATCTTAGATGAAGAGTTGAAACGCCGGTAAACTATTTGTGGTTTATTGTCCAAAGTTTGGTGACTTGGCACAAACTAAACCATCGACCACTCAATACCTCTGATTGGACTTGACAGTGCAGTATATTTAACCAGCAACTAGGAAATTCAGGAAACTTTGGGGTCCAAAGAGAGAGCCCTTAGAGATCTTGTAATGATGGATTTACTTCCCAGATAATGAACCCGGACACTCTTCCATGAAACATGAGTTGGTGTTCCATCATGTTCAACCAAACTTGGAAGAAACTGGGTTGATACAGATGTCAAGCCTGCAGGACTTCTCAGAGCCTTTGATAAGATTATCCCCTTTATGCCTTTCCAAAAAGTACAGACTCTCTCTTCACCTTCCCTGATATGGAATTCTAATTTTGTAGGTTATCACCTGAACTGACAGACAATGGTACATCCCCTATAGAAAACCTAATCTAATCAAATATCATCCTATTAAAGACAAGGACCCTCCCCATCTACCAGCTCTGTAAACCTGAGCAAGCCACTGAAACGTTGTGAACTTCAGTTGCCTCTTCTGCAGTCCCCACCCTGCAGACCCAGGAGTGGGATAATGGAAAACCATAAGTAAGCCCATGGGAGACACACAGTGCTCATGCTAGCTTTCTTCCCTGAGTGGCAGCCGCAGGCTTGGAAGGAACCCTTCTGCTTACCTGCCTGGGCTCTGAGCCAAATGTTGGTCTCAGGGACATTTCACATCTATTTTCCCAATCTTCAGCAAAAAGAAAGAAAAATGGCCTTTTAACCCCAGCTGACAGAGCGGTGGGACCCGGGAAGGCCGAGTGTCTTTCTACCTAATGTAATCTTTTCCTGTAGCAATAACAACCAATTGCATTTCCTTTCTCAAGAGCCGGGTGACGAATGTGACTAATGGGTCAGGACCACCACCCGGGATAATACATCTTAGGGTAAAGCTACGAGACCTGATCCTTTCGCTACACCATTTGCTTAAGTGGATCTTCACAGAAAGTACCAGCGTCCTGGGAACATAGGCACAGTTTCCCCAGGTGAGTCCTGACTTCCACAGATAGCTGCACTGATTCACCCCAGGAACAAGGCTCCCATGCAGATCAAACAGGAAGAAAAGGCAGCTAGATCTAAACTCCTAATTCTCTGGGGTCTTGGAAACCCATGGACTAGGGAGTGGTTGGAACACTTCCTCCCAGGCAGCATCAAGCCCTCTCACAGGGCATGTCTGCACTGGACTAGGTCCTCCAAAGCCAGGTAAGGGATTTCCTATTTTACTTGGGAAACAGAATGCACATTCGAGAAACAGAGTGAAGGGTGCGAACTGGCTTAGCCTTTACAGAAAGGAGTGTGGAGGTTCCTCAGATAATGAGCCACAGAAATAACTTCGTATGCAACAGCCCCAATTCTGGGTATTTATCCAAAGAGTTATAGTCTAGGGTCTTAATGAGGTACCTAAACTCCAGCGTTCCTACAGCATTAATCATAACAGCCAGGATATTGAAATGACTTAAGAGTCCAGTGATGGACGAATGGATATAGGACATGTGGTCTATCCACAGCTTTTCTTCCGGATCTTATAAAAGAAAGATCCTTCCGTTTGCAACAACATGGAGGGACCTGGGGGGCGTGAGGCTAAGAAAAATAAGCCAGAAACAGCAAGACAATTACTGCATGACCTCTCCTATGTGTACAATTGTGAAAAGTCAAGCTCATAAAAGTGGAGAGCGTCTCTGCTTCTATGAGCTTGACTCCAAGCCGAGTAGAGCAGCAGTTACCAGGGGTGAGGAGGAGAGGGAAACCAGGAGATGCCTGGTCAAAAGGGACAACGTCTGAGTTATGTAAGACAAGTAGGTTCAGGAGAGCCACTATAGAGCCTCGTACCTATGGCTGGCAATGCTATGTTATAAATTTGAAACTGGTGGAGAGGGTAGATTTTACATTCAATGCTCTTACTAATCAATCAATCATCAATCAATCAAGGAATAAGAAAGAGGCCAGGAGGAAGCTGTACTAGATGATGGGCGTGTGTGGCCTTGATGCTGGCGACGGTTTCCCAGGAGTGTACTGACCCCCAAACTCCTGCAATTGCATATATTAAGTATTATGGATTTTCACATGTTGATCATACTGCAGTAAAATGGTTTAGTGGCTCAGTCAGTTAAGCTTTTGCGTTTGGCTCACGTCATAATCCCGAGGTCCTGGGATTGAGTCCCGCATTGGGCTCCTTGCTTAGCAGGGAGCCTGCTTCTCCCTCTGCCTCTGCTGCTCCCTCCCTTGCTTGTGTGCACACTTTCTCTCTCTCTCTCTCTCTCTCTCTCTCTCTCTATCTGATGAATATATAAATAAATAAATCTTTAAAAAAGAAATAATAAATAAAATGGTTTAAAAAAAAAAAAAAACCCTCAGCAGGGACAGTGCTCCCAGATAAATAAATAAGTAAGAAAGCTAACACACACATACACGAAGGCACACACCTGAATAAATAGGGAAGAACTCTCCTGTGCAATTCTGTTCGGCTCTGGACATTCTCACCCCCAGTGTGAAAGGACAGCTGCTTTTCTGCCATGCCTCCCTCAAGTAGGACCCACTGCTGTCGCAGGCACAAAGCACCCACCCTGGGCCAGATATTGTGCCCATGGATCCTCTGGGTAGGCTCAATTCTGCCCAAGAAGGTGGGTGCTTTCCACCGAAGGGGAAACAAAGGCACAGGAGGGCAGGTCAGCTGTCCAAGGTCCAATAGTCAGGCAGGACAGTGCTGGACCCCAGGACTCCTGTCTACCTCCAGAGGGCGCTCTCAGTCACTAAGCTGCATGGCTATGAGTTTCTGTTCCCAGTGCCAAGGTGGATAATGGAGATTAAACCGAAGTTTGCAGAGAGATGAGAGAAGACGGCTCCCATTCACTGCACAGCAAAACTCAGTGATGGTCCCAGGACACAGCTCCTCAACATGCTCCTCTCCAGATGCAAGTCTCTTCGACCCCTTCTCCCACTCGGTTTCCCAAGGTCGAGGCGAGGACCTCACCCTCCACTCACAAACCTCCCCTGGCAGAACCACCATGACAATGACCTTGGCTAGTGACCCAGGAATCATGGTCTGCAGGTCAGTTTCCCAGGAGAGAAGATGCAGGCAACTCATCACACTGTTAACCCAACAACATAGAGCTCCGCCCGCAAAAGGGAGTCTGGTGCTGTGAAAGGTAAACTGTCTCACACTGTTGCACAGATGTTATTTGATCTCGTTCTTAGAATAGTCCAGAAGGTTGGGATTTTTATCTCTGTTCTACGGGTGAGAAAACAAGGCCGTAGATTTCAAGTGGCTCTCAGTGCCCACGGAGGGCAGGCCAGACCATGACCTTGTGCTCAGGGCACAGTGACCTTAAAGCTCGGCCCCTCCTGCACCTTCTACATACCCCCGCCCTGCCTCCAGCACTCCCTCTGCCCATTCCCCTCTCCAAATGACACAGGACCATGTATCACAACAGCCAAGAAAGAATTCTTGAGACATTTATGATGCAAAAACCTGTTTTTATGATAGCATGGAGACAGGACCCACGGGCAAAAGGAGCCACAGAGGGACTGTGCAGATGGACTGATGATATACTTTTAAGTTTGGGAGGGGGGAGAGATCGATACAGTGTTAGGTCCCTAAAGGGACTTTTACATGTTAAGGAAGAGTTACAGGATCCTAGAAGGTCCAGTTCTAGTCGAGACAAGGCTGCATTTAGTCTCTAGCAAGATGTGAACATAAGGTAACCATAACTTCCTTGAGGAATGTCGTGCTCTGCATGTCTCGGGGACTGGTTTCTTCAGTGAGCCGCAAGCTCTAAGATTTAATTTGAGCTACACTTCCCTTGCTTTTGTTCTCTTCATCATAAAGATCCAATCCCCTCAGCATCCTACCACAGTCAAGCATTCAAAAAACTTTCTGGAGTTTTTGATTGGTATGGGGAAGAGGTTCTCAAGAGGGAACAATTCTGCTGGCAAGACCTTGAGGCATTTTTGGTTTTCATAACTGGAGAGGGCCACTGACATTCAATGGGGAAAGTCCAGGGATGTGGGTCCTGCTGTGCAGAGGACAGTCCCTCCCACAGCGATCCTGTGGAGGTTGAGAACCTTAGGCACACAGAACACAAAGAACATTAAATGCCAAGAAAAGTCCTGCACCATTCTGAGTGCTTTTCATGCATTCAATTAAGCCACCTTCAGAAGAGACAATGAGTCTGGCAATACTCCTATTGCATCAAAGAGGAAGGAACTGGAAGCCTAGAGAAAGCAGATCCCCCATCTGTTAAGGGTGACATTCTCAGGAAGGGCTCCACTCCAGGAAGAGAGGATGACAAACCTCTGAGTTGATTTCCTCGTGATATAAGAAGGTCATGGTCCCGGGGACTTCAGTGAATGTTCCATGCCACACATTCACGTAGCAGGAAGCCTCTAAAGGACCCCAAAGACCTTATCTCCTGGGATCTATGCCCTTGCGTATTCCTCCCCAAAGACCGTAACAATTCTGACTCCTGATCTGCTTTACCTCCCTGACTCTCTGATAAGAGCCTGCTGCCCCGGAGAGAGGGCCATATGGCAAGGGTCTAAGGCATTCCCCAGCCAACAGCCTCTGGGGATCAAATCCTGCACACCACCATTTTAGCGAACTTGAAAGGGGTCATCCTTAGGAGGACTACAACCCCAGGCAACAGCTTAACTTCACCGTGGCAAGTCCTGGGCCAGACCGCCCAGCAAAACCACACTCGGATTCCTGACACTGCGACACAATGCATGCTGTGGTTTTAAGCTGATGACCTTTGACATCAGAGATAACTCACACAGTATTTCTTATCTGTTCTACCTCCCATCTTCTGGACCTCACCTGACTCTAATCCAAATCATCTCAGGGATGACCGGTTCTGCTGGGGCTCCAGTCACCTTCCTGGGAGTGGGGTCTGCTCCCACCTTGTCTGAGCCTTACACTGCACAGTCTTTTGCACCTCTCTCTTGCATCTGCTACTAACTAGCCTTGGAACAAATTTTGGTCCAAGGGCAGAGGAACAACAAATACACGATTTCCTCTTTCCTGACAGCCAAGATGGACATGCTCAGATGCATTAGTGCTCACCAGGCACTGCCCTTGGCACCGACGAGTGTACAAACCCAGAACCATGGACATGGCCACCTGGCCAGCACCCACACTGGCTCTCCTTTTGTTCTTTGCTTCCCGGACCCTAGGATCATACTTCCTAGCACTGTGTGCACACAACCCTTGTCTCCAGCTCTGCTTTCTGGGTTGGCTAGGCTAGGATGGACAGTGTCTACTACAACAGGGATGCCCAGTCCATGGAAATGGTCAAACCTTCTCTCTCCATGGTTGGAGGACCCCAACTGTGTCCCTTTTAGTTTGAAAAGCTTCACAATTCCAAATGTCATCACATTGTCTCACCTTAAGCAGAGCACAGAGCAAAACGGAGGACACAAGCCGTGTGCGGTGTGTAGGCTCTGACCTGCTCCTTCCCAGCTCCCTCTCTCCCTCCCTATCCTGTGTGCCTTGTAGACACTCTCCAGCTTATGTGTCTTCCACCTCACCATCGGTTTCAGACTTCTAAGTCTCTGCTCATCCCTTCCTTCTGCTTTGAAGAGCCTCCCATCTTCCAGTTAATTCTTACGTATTCTTCATTATGCATTTTAAGGGTCATCCTATCCAGTAATCTAGGCCATCTCCCCCAAAGACCGCCCCCAATTGGGTATGCACATCCCTTGTCCGAGATGTTAGAGGTATCCCGAGGCTACGTCTGCTTAAATTATTCATTTTTCTCAAAAAACACAGCAAACTTAGCTGTGACAGGGATGAACGCGTTCTCATCTGGCAACCTGAACGCTTCGTTACTTTTCATTGAATGAATGGATGCATTGAATAATGGAAGAAGAATGGCAAAAACTAATTTTCCCTTGAACACATTGCTGACAAGTTCGACATAAATCCAAAAGCTGTTCACTCCTCCATTGGAAGAGAGGAATTAGAATTAAAACACATATTCTTCGACCATTTCTACATTCAGCCGACAGTTTAATGAGCCACCGGCTCAGTTCAGCAAAGCCAATGATCCAGCCCTCCACCTGGTGCATTTAAGATCTTGTGGAATCACCAGGTAAACATGCAGAGAGGGTCTGGGGAGAGGGTGTTAAGCATTTTTCACATCCCTCTTTTCCCTGGCTAGGCCAGCCACCCACGCCTCCCATCACCCCACCTCCAACTAGGGCTTTGTTTTCAAGAGCAAGAATGTAAGAGCACCTGAAGCTCTATGACCATAAGAAATGCCTTTGTGGACTGAGGACTTTCAAAACTTTGGAACTGCTGAGATAATTTATTAATTGAATCTGCTTAAAATCCTCTACACACACACACACACACACACACACACACACACACAACACACGCGCGCACACACACACAAACACACACCTGAGACAGCTCTTTCAGTGTCCAGCTAGGTAATGAATAGAGAGCATGTTCGACATGTCTTCTCCTAGGATATGTGAACTGGGACAAGTCGCCTGGCCATGGAGCTTCAGTTCCCTCATCTAAAAAACCAAAACCACAACGGCCCTGCACAGCCTCCCACGATGGACAGCAGTGACCATTACAGGAAATCAGCTGACTCTAAACCAATGGCTCCTTCCAGTACTGATTTCTGTCCCTGCACCACCTTCCACTCGGGATAACGTGACACCTGCACCCCCACCTCTGGAAGGACCAGCACATCACAACTGCAGATAGACAAAGAGAACAGTCGGTCCTTGATTGTAAGTTTTTGAAGCAGGCTTTTGAATTTAATGGGAAAGACTGTCATGTTATAGCAAAGATTTTAGAGTTTCCAAAGTCTGGGAATTAGAAGGTTAGAAGTCTAGAATGAAATCACTCTTTCCCCATCCCCAACCTAGAAACTAGATAAGGTCTGATTGGACCAGAGCAATTTGAGGGCGAGTTGAAGTGGAAGCAGAATAACTGTACACCTGATTCATTCTCTGCTGAGACCCCAAGTGCCTCCCCCAACCTCAAACCCTGCTGAGTGCTCTTCTTCTAAAGAGAGAATGAGAACACCCCCATGACCTGGAAGAGTGCCTGTGCAGAAAGTGTCTGTGTCCTCATCCTTGGGTTGAGCCTAGGGACAGAGCATGTCCACAGAGTTCCTCGGGCACCAACTGGTATCCTACTGGAAGGACTTTAAAGCTCAGGGAGCCAGGAGTGGAAGCTCTAGGGTAAAGGACAAGAGGCTGATGACTGAGGAACCCCTGGGAATACCTAAACTCCAAGGATGCTGGCGAGGGTAGATGATGATCAAAGGCTAAGCACCCAATCTACCATCCTCAACGCCCATCTCTAACACTGACTTTCTGCAAGTCTAATAACCCAGCTTCAACCTCACCAAAGAATGAAGATAGATTCTGGACTCTGCTGTTCTCTATGACCTAGAAGTTAAAAGAGACACAAGGTTCAACTAAAGAAACACAGCTACCGTTTTTATAAATCTGATTTCATGAACTATGTCACCATGACTGAAGGACCTCACACAGTCTCTGGCCCAGAGCAAGTGTCCAGTGAGTAGCCGTTCCCTCCCTGACCTCCCTGAAACGCTCCACGGCTCCCAGTTTAGCTATCTATAGTGACAATGACAAAGGATTTAATCATAGAATCTTTGCCCAGTGGGTTAATTTCCAGGCCCGCTCTCTTAATCTAGAGTTTGGGAACCGAATCTCAGGGAGACCAGGACACAGCAAGGTAGAAGCAAAAACAGGGCTGAGACCCAGGTCTCTCAAATTCATTCCAACCTCCTTACATTTCTCATGGAGCTTCCCGAAGAGCAGAGCTAAAGAAGACTTTGCAGGAGATCATAAATGATCTAAGTGGCTGAAGACAGGACAAGAGGCAGTTAATTACCGTAAAGAGCTAATTAAGGGAATATGGCCCCGGGGCAATCCTACTGCTCTCCAGAGTCAAGAATTAATGACAGTGACACAGTAACTTAACTTATTCTAACCCTTCAGCTCCCCTTAGGTCCATCTCCTGAAAAATGGCTTCATCTGCTTACTTCTCTATCAAGTGCCTCCAGTGGCTCTGAGATGTCTGGAAACTGAAGTTCCCTTCCCTGGCATAGCATTCGAAGGCCTCTGTTGTGGCTTCAGTGTACTTTCTTAGTCTCATATCTGTCTTCTAGGGAACCTCCCAGTCTTCTTCTAGGGAACCTCCTCTTCTAGTCTTCTAGGGAGCCTCCTCTTCTAGGGAGCCTCCTAGTCTTCTGGGGAACCTCTTCTTCCTTCCCTTGGCCATAACATTTTCTGAGCCCTATATCACATTGCATTTTATAAATATTATTTCTCAGGTTGTTTTTCAAAGTATGCTCTCTATGTATTGCTACCATGGAACCCTTGCAATGCTCAATTAGCCATCATCTGCTCCACTGATTTCCCTCTCACTTTAAAACAGGTCTGTCACAAACAAATCTGCATCCCAAAGCCATGCTGGGCCAACCACACAGTCCTCATTATCTTTTTTAATTCTCCAATATTAGCATTAATAATAAGATCTAGCATTTAGTGAGTGATCAGTAGTGGCCAAGAGCTCTCCTGAGTAGATTACACTCGCAGATAATTTGATCCTTATAATGACCTTTGAAGTGGGCAATATTACCCCAGTATCAGGTTTGAAAAAGGCTCAGAGAGAACAAATAATTTAATTAAAGCTCAAGTAGAGCAAATGGAAGCAGAACTAGATCCCAAAGCACATAGTTTTAGGCACTATATTTCAGCTACACGTACTTACTTGGAAACATCAAGTGTAGTTGTTGAGAAGACAAATATTGCTCTGAACAAGGCCTCATCAAAGAGTTGTGGTTGTGGAGAGAGTTAGGTTAGAGACCATTCTTGAATTCATAAAGCCATTCAGAGAGAATGCAATCGTTATCTCTTCAAGGGTGCTCTGTACCATGGCCATATTAGAATGTCCATTGTTCATAAGCACTCTACTCATTGGATTAATTGAGCATTCCATTTGGAACTGCTCTGGGCAACATCAGGAAGGTGAACCAAGCCATATTCAGCCTCTTTAGAGTGGTGAGAACACAGGATTAGCAACTGCCAGGCTTGGCTTTCGCTCCCTGCTTCACGTCTTACTCACGGTGGACCCTGTCCTTTCACTGGACCTTTGGCCCTAGCACTTTTTTGAGACACTGTCCCTGGTGCTGAAACCACACAGAGGCTTGAGGCTCAGCAGATGCCATCAAGATGGCATGAACGAGATAATTTAAGTACAGTACAGTTAGTTAAGCAAGAAAGGAACTTAATTCTTAAATCATACACCAAAAGACTGTGCCAAAAGACCAATAATCATATGAAGAGATACTCAATTTCATTTACAGTCTTATAAATGCAAATTGATATAATGTGATGCTACCACTTCACACTGACCAGAGAGGCCAAAAGGAAAAAGGCAGGGAACGGCAAGTGTGTGAGCAGGTGCAGACCCTGACACCATCAGGCATTGTGGTCTGCGATGACCACTTTGGGAAACTGTATAGCAGCATCTACTAAAACTGAATATGTACATACTCTGTAACCCAGCTGTGCATTCTCCATAATGTACCCAACAGAAATGCAAATGTGTATGAATTAAAACACCGGTATAAGAATGTTTGTACCATTTTTAAAAATAATCCAACAATGAAGATTACACATCTTTTTTTAAAAAGATTTTTAAAATTTTATTTGACAGAGAGAGATCATAAGTAGGCAGAGAAGCAGGCAGAGGTGGAGGAGAAAGCAGTGTTCCTGCTGAGCAGAGAGCCTGAGGCGGAGCTTGATCCCAGGACCCTGAGATCATGACCTGATCCAAAGGCAGAGGTTTAACCCCCTCAGACACCCAGGTACCCCAAGATTACACATATCTTAGGAGAATGAGTGAATGGATTGTGGTATATTTATAGTTTGGACACTACATGGCAATAAGAATGAGATACTACTAGATACAGTGAGATGGATGAATTTTCATAATCATGTTGAGCAACGGAAGCCAAGTACAGAATAATACATACTATATGGGCTCACCCCTATAAAGTTCAAAAACAGTCAAAACTAAGAGCAACATGATGCCAGAAGTCAAGGTAGTATTTCCACTTGGCCGTGGTAGAGGGTAGTAATTGGAGAAAAGCATGAAGGGGATTTATAGGAACACAGATGGTGTCACTTCTTGATTTTTGTACCAGTTAAACTAGACTTTTGAGTTTGACATCTGTTGAGATTATACAAGTGTATATTTCAATTTTTTTTATTTTTTTATTTTTTTATTTTTTAGTTTCTTCCATGACACTGGTGTTGATATATGTCTTTGGACCTTGATTTTTTCCAAAATTCACATGTTTCATTGAGAAGCAAAAACTGTATTTCAAAGACACAAGTCAAACTTTCTGAGCCTTGACCTATAACACAAGAATTATAACATTTACCTTCACAAATGTATGGATATGAGAATTAAATGAGAAAATCTGTACCAACAACTTACTGGCATAACAAATGTTTGCAGTGAGTGAATCCTAGCAATACTATTACTTCAATGTACTCCATAGTCTAGAAGACTATGCAGCAATATCTCTTAAAACTGGACTTACAGATATCCTGTAACACAGCTATGACAATCTAGTTGTACAATGTAGAGTGTCTGATCATATTTTATAGCATTCCCTGATAATTTCCATATTTCTATTTTTACCCCTTGATGCACCTTTCATTTTTACTATAATAAACTCCCTACTCAGCCCAAACTCAACCCATTTTGTTTCTACACCCTATCTTGACTTCAGTGTTCCGTTTTCTTGGAATTCCCATCCCACCAACTCATCCAGAGCATTCCTATTTTTCTCAACATCCATGTGCTCCACATATAGCCTCCCCAAAGTCCCCTTCCACTGTCTAACTCCCATACTTTGTCTATCTTGTTTACTAAGAACAATAACAACACCACTATCATACTCAGCTCCCAATTATTGGGTTTCAACCTTGTGTCAAGCTCTGGGATACGTGCTTTATGTACATTAATTTATAATCTAATCTATCCCTGAAACAACATGGATACAGATACATTGTTGAGTAACTTTAAAATTAACAGATTATGAAACGAATTGACAAGGACCAAAGATATTAGGCATTACTGTCCCAGTTTTTAAATGAAGACGCTGAGTCTCAAGGTGACTAAGTAATACAGCTTTCTTACAAAATTGGGAACAAGAGGAGCTGGGGTTCAAACCAGGTCTGGTAGGCTGCCATGCCGAATGTTCTATCCCAAACTACCTCAGCCTGTTGACTGACTGACAGATTTTCAGTACAGTGCATCCAGACATAAGGCTGTCTCTCACAGTAACAGAACTGTGATCTGTCTGTTTACATTCAGGGAAACTAAGGCAGAAGTCTATTTCAGTGCCTAGGTCACTGTATCCTATGCAACAGAGGAATCATAACATGGGAGTCACATGTGTCATCTGTAGCAGCCAAAGAATCAACCTGTGTTACTTTATTTGACCCTGAGGAGACAGAGACTATTCTCGTTTGAAGACGTGGAAACTGGAGCTCATAGTGACTAGGCAACGGAGGGACCTGGGCTGAGAACCATCAACCTTAATGATTTTATGCCAGACTCTCTCCTGCACAAACCCACCTCCCTAAAGATTCAGGTGTCAATGAGTCTTAGCAGGGATCTCTGCTAATTCTGTAACAAAGGGCTAATGGGGTCACATCTTTCTTTTAGATGGTCAATATTTTTAGGTTTACTTTTGTTCCTGCTGTTTTGGATGCAAGCTTCCACTCAACCTTCAAAACCTCAATCAGATATCTCATTCTCTCAGAAGTCTTCTCAGATCTTTTACTCCCTGATTTCCTTCAAAAAACTGCCCCCAACAGCCTACGATATAGGTGTCAGTAGCCAAGGTAGGGAGGCTTCAACAGTGAACAAAGACCATCTCCTTGTTCACCCAGAGCTTATATTATTGAGAGAGGGCTCGCAAGCATCACTCTCCAGTGCAGTTTCCAACCGCGGTAATCCCCATAAGTGAAGAGCACAGGGAGGTTTCCAACAGGATAGTGGGGCTTGGAGATCAGGCACGACTTGCTCGGGCAGAGTTAGTCACTGTAGTGCAGCCTGGACTATACACTGCACCGTAGCCTGTGGCCCTCTTTGTGTTTCCACAATAGTCTATGAGTAATGCAGGACCATGTCTTATTCATGCCTCGATTCCATGTCTTAGAAGCCATGGGTGGCCCACTGTGGGTGGCCCATTGTGGGTGGCCAAGGGATGTCATTCTCAGCACCGCCACCTTCACTGAAGAATAGTGTGGGGAATATCTGATGAGCATAAGTTCTGAGTGGTGATGCCTACCTATGGGCACCTTCTTGGCACCTCAGGAAGGAAAGAGCACTTTGTGGAAATCAGAGGAATAAGAAAGCTGACTAGCTCCGACTTCCTTTCTGAAAGGTGAATTTGCTCTCTGTGTCTCCTCCCCAGCCCCTGTCACAACTTTGTCACAGCTCTGCTTTCTGTGAGGGACTCCTCACCTCTCCCGAGCCACGACTGTATTTTGCATCAAGTCTGGTTAAAACTCCAGCTTACGTGGTGGGTGCAGACACGGGGGTGTTGTCCATCCCAGGGCAGGGATCAAAGACACGGTCTCAGCACCAGAGGAAATCTGCTCACAGGTACTTCAAAAATCAGAGCTGAATTTTCTACATCTGGAAGGCCCCTTTCAGAAACCCTCTCCAAGCAGCACGGACAAAGAAACTGACTGAGGTCTGGAAAGATTGATTCCAGGACAGAGATCAATGACCCTGCCATTGCACTCCTGGGTATTTACCCCAAAGATACAGATGGAGTGAAAAGAAGGGCCATCTGTACCCCAATGTTTATAGCAGCAATGGCCACGGTCGCCAGACTGTAGAAAGAACCAAGATGCCCTTCAACAGACGAATGGATAAGGAAGATGTGGTCCATATATACTATGGAGTATGATGCCTCCATCAGAAAGGATGAATACCCAACTTTTGTATCAACATGGACGGGCCTGGAAGAGATGATGCTGAGTGAAATAAGTCAAGCAGAGAGAGTCAATTATCATATGGTTTCACTTATTTGTGGAGCATAACAAATAGCATGGAGGACATGGGGAGATGGAGAGGAGAAGGGAATTGGGGGAAACTGGAAGGGGAGGTGAACCATGAGAGACTATGGACTCTGAAAAACAATCTGAGGGTTTTGAAGGGGTGGGGGGTGGGAGGTTGGGGGAACCAGGTGGTGGGTATTAGAGAGGGCACGGATTGCATGGAGCACTGGGTGTCGTGCAAAAATAATGAATACTGTTATGCTGAAAAAATTAAAAATTAAAAAAAAAAAGAGAGAGACCACACTGGGTCTCGGGCCCCAGTTTG
Source organism: Mustela lutreola (assembly GCF_030435805.1). Classification (NCBI taxonomy): domain Eukaryota; kingdom Metazoa; phylum Chordata; class Mammalia; order Carnivora; family Mustelidae; genus Mustela; species Mustela lutreola. Next base: position 4,684,980 of record NC_081292.1, on the reverse strand, counting down.
CAGGTTTTATATGCAAGAGTCCTCCCAATATGCTCAGTTCTTGCATTATTTTTTCCCCAGTACTTTATGGATGCACTTAGTACATTTTTTTGAAGTTGTGGTAAGAACACTGAATGTGAGATCCAGCCTCTTAACAAATTTCTAAGTGTTCAATACATACTGTTAACTACAGGTGCGACGCTGGGCAACAGACCTCTAGAACACATTCCTCTTACACGGGATCCCAGCGGAGGCAGCACTTCCTAGAGAGGAAGGCTTGCACGGATTGGAAGTTCACCGTACCATTTCCACAACTGCACTCATCTCTTCAGAGCCTTAGCCACACACCCTTCACCCAGTGCCACTGGTCCCTACGGACCTCATTTGGTTCCTAGGGTTTCCACCTCCATCCACACGGGAAGCAAGAGCAGCCCCTACTTACTGATCACCTGCAAGCCACGCAAACTCAGACACCGGACGCCCACCACCTCTCAGCTCAGAGGCGCTCTGCAAGCACGTTTGCCATGTGCTTTGGATACCTACTGATGCATAACGAAATCACCCCAGAACTCACTGACTAAAAGCGATGGCAGTTTTGTCCCTTCCCCATTCCATGGATCAGAGCTCAGCGGTGACTCCACACCCGGTCTGGGAGTGGTCAGTTAGGGATGGACGGTGCAAATTGATGCCTGACCTCTCTGGACACGGCCGCTTCTCTGCCGCTGGGCAGTCAGGGTTCAAGTTGGTGTCGGGTCTCCAAAAGAGAACACTCCCGAAGGTGAGGTTGGAAGCTGCTGCAGGGTTCTTCAGGTCCAGGCTTAGGAGGTAAAGGGGAGCACTTTGCCATATCCTGTTTTTCAGGCTTGGGGATGGAGCTGGCCTGGATTCCAAAGGAGGAGAGAAGAGATTCTGCCTCTCCATGCCAGGTGGGAGAGACACAGTTCAAAAGGGCAGACAGCAGGAGGTGTCTTTAAGGGCACCTCTGGAAATACATCCACCGGAGCGTTCATGGTAAGGACCATGCTTTCTGGAGTCAGATATCTCTGCTCTGCCATCAGCTGTGTGTCCACAGACAGGTTATCCCACCTCTCTGAGCCTCCCGTTCCTCACCTCTGAAATGGGAATAGCCGCCAATCTCATAAGCTTTCATAAGGGAGGAAATAAAATAATGCACAAGACAAGCTTTACACCATGCTCCCCACACAACAAGTGTCTATGAACAGCTGCTAGTTTCACAGTGACCACATAACTCATCATCCGATTCAGGGAGGGGCTGCTTCATGTTGTGATGTGAATACAACAGGCACACACGGGATCTACAGTCACCTCCAGCTAACTTATCAGGAACCTTTGGAATTAGACAAAATCAAACTGAAATTCGATGAGATTCGTGAGCTCACCCACGTTCATTCCCACACTCCCTCGCACATCCGCGGAGCTCCTCTGTTCCAGGCGCACGGTAAGAGAAAACGCACCCCTGCCGTCAGAGAAACTAAATCATCCTAGAGGGAGACAGTGAGTTTCCTGTAATATGGCTCTTCATCAGATACATCGAGGTAAAGGGGTAGAAGATGCTCGAGCGGACACCGCTCCCCCTGAAAGAAACAATCCTTACTCAGTGGCTGCAACTAGTGGTGCATAGACAGGGACCCATGGGTCTGGGCGGGTGCCTGTCCTGGTAAAGAAGTTTGATTGGGATGCAGTCACGCCCATTTCTTTACGGCTGCTTTTAAGCATCAGGTGCCATCATAAGTGGTCACATAACATAAATCCTACAAAACATAAAGTATTTCCTATCTAGCCCTTTACAGAAAAAGGTTTCCCCATTTCTGCGTTAAGCAAGACAGACGTGTGGGAAATGGTATTACCACCCCGCTTCGCCCCGCAGTCACTGGAGAGTCAGAGGAAAGCGGCATCGTATGTCCTGGTTACTTTCATCATGATGCTTTGGGGCTCCTCCCGCTTTTCCATCCTCTGGCTTTTAAGTGACAGTTTCATCCAAGATGGGATCCCTCTAGGTTTGCAGGGTGGCTAACGTGCACAACATTGGAAAGAGAAGAGACCAGTCCTAAGAATGCCTCTCTTGGGAGGAAGCAAACCAATCCTTCGCTGAGGTCCCCACAAGGTCCCTCTGTGCCTCTCCACCCAGAACTGAGTCCTTCTGTCTTCCCCGAACCAGGCACTGGAAAGGGAAGGGGACCACAATACTGGACTCACGTCAATCAGAGCAATTCCTGTGGCTGGGGCTGGGATCCCTCTCCCCTAATCATGCTTTGGAGGGGTAAAGACCTAAGACACTGGGGTCCAGGGGGAGAGGATATTAGGCACTAATGGTGTCTGATACAAAGAGTGACTGCAGTCGGTGTGACAGTCACAGGTAACTTTAGAAAGACTCACAAGACGCGACCTCAGAAAACAGCCCTGAGCACGACAAAGGGCAGGGCTGGGAAAGATTGGGTAGAAGGGCTTTCCACAGGGAACTGCCAGTATTCAAATCCCTCTTTCCAAGCCAAAGCCTGCGTGGTCTCCACTGCTCCGAGCTTTTGGTAGACACTGCTTCATTCTTCCGCTACAGGCTCGCCTATCACGGTCTTCCTCAAACCTTTGATCACGCCCTGGAAACCGGAGTGTCCTATGCAAACCTTCCTCCCCAGCCCGTCCTGGTACTTCTCTCATTCCCCTTGGTGGACACTTAGGTGTAGATTCCTTTCTGCCTTCTCCTATTAGAGTGTGAATCCTTAAGGCCAGTGACCACACCCGACTCAGACCCAGAGTACACAGCCAGAGTGCACAGTCCGTCCTTGAGGAACGTCCCTGAATCATGCTCAGAAGATGAAGATCTGGGATGCTGTGAGCTCCAGTCTGCTGGGGATAGAGGGGCACCAGGGGACCCCAGTTTTCTTGGAACAGTCCAGGTACCAGGTGAGAAGGCACATGGGAAAGAAAAGCAATGAAGTATACCCATCCAAGCATGAGGTCCTGGGAGACTCTGATGGAGAGAAGTACAAAGTCAGAGCAGGGATGCGCGAGACAGGAAACTGTGCTGGAGACAGACAGTGAAAGGGGGAGGAATGCTTGTGGGGGAGGCATCTCCGTAGGCGCACATAGAACACCATAATAAAATTAGGTCCGATCTTTCCAGTGATGAAGAGCCCCTGTGGAGCAAACACAGCGTGCTGTCTACCTATTTTATTTCGGGAACTGTGTAGGCTACTTTGTATACATTTAATCATTCTAAAAGAGACTATTAAGTCATGGCAATCTCTCGTTCATAGACCAGGAACTCCCTGCTCGGGGACGTGTTGGCGGCTGAGGGTCCCAGGTGAGGAAATGGGAAATGCAGAGTCACGTTTCTTCTCAGCCTCACAGGCGACCCACACTGGAAGAATTCACCTCGGTAAGAAGAGGGAGAACAGGTTTGCTAGAAAGACAGAGATATGACAGGCTGGGACACCCATTGAGGAGCTGGGGTACTAAACCACAGCAGAGTGGATGAAGCTTGGCTCTGGACATTGTTACCAGACATGAGTCGTACCTGGACACGAAGCAGCTGCAGAGCAGGAAGCAGGTGAAGAGGACACAGGAGGCACCCCCACCTTGCGGCAGTGAGAACACCTTCCCTCCGTATGCTCCATCACCAAACTGAAGCCTCAGCAAAGCTGCCCTTGGGCCTCTCTGCTCTAACGGCGGGTACACATTCTAAGCTTAGACAAGCTTTAGTCACAAGGACGAAATATTATTAGTTTAGCTGTGTTTTAGCTCCAGCTCGCGCTGTGAATCATGTGTGCATGAATCATAATCACCACTCTTCATATTTTAGAAGCAAATGCATAATTTTTCTTACCCAAGGAAAAAATTAATTGCTATCTAAATATGAATCTAATGTTGTTTCTGAAGCTCTTGGATTTATTCAATTCTGAGCCTTCCTTTTCTTTGGGAGTAAAAATAATCAGGAAAGCTTTAAAAAAAAAAAAGGGAGTGTGACTTACTGAGGGTCTGTCCTGTCCGTGACTCTGGCTCTATGCTTTTCAAAGTTGGGGTAGATGTAAGAGGAACGCAAAGCATACATAAGCCATTTATTTTCCCTAGTAGGAAGGAGAACCTTAGGATTCCAATTAAAGTGAATTAGACACGAAATCCCATGCGTCTGACACTCCTGGCCCGTCTCACTTGGTTACAACAGGAAACGTGGTTATCACACTGACTCCACGCTATGGCTTCTTCTGGAAGTAGCATTCGAAGCTCTCCCCGACGTGGTTACGACACTTGCTGTCCACCATCACCTTTGGACACTGTATTAGCAGTTAGGAAGCTAATTATCTCCAAACCTGTTGACTGGCTATGAACTGGGGACACGGATCAAACCTGGCTCTCAAAGTTAATACGCCTGGTTCCGTTAAGTGGGGCTCCACGCCCGTGTCATGTGACTCCTGGTCACACTGGGCCCTCTGATCTCCGGGACAAGCCCTAAGCGATGCACAGCCAGCCCCTGCCCACGAGGGCCCTGGAGCGTCCTCCAGCTCGTCCCCCTGGAGCGTCTGCTCCTCCAAGTCTGGCAGAAGCCCTGTGCCAGGCTCCACGCTTGGCGTCCCACTGAAGCCTCCTACCCACATGGCAAGCGGAGAGGACTACCCTGCTTTTCACAGGTGGCCTGTTTTACTCTGCTGCCTCGCCACTGCATTCAAGTAGCATAAGCATACTATTATATTACTTATTAAGATGCAATGACATTACTGTATGACTAGTTTGTACCACAGAGAGTAACAACATCCAAAAACAGTTCGGGTTTACAATTCTGGAACTTTCCATGGACTCTCAACTACATTACCTCCCTGTTCTCTGGTAATTAATAAACAAATCTCACACGTGCATCCAAACGCCTATTTGAAGGCTGCCACCTGCCCTCCGGTCTGCTCTCAACACGATCTTTCTAAATTACAGTTTCGGTCCTCTTGCTCCCCTGTTTAAAGACAAAGGGAGACTTCCGATCTGATCCCCGGGGGAGCTGAACGAAGCCACGCCAGTCAGCAGCTGCAGGCTGGGGGTCTGGATTCAGCAGATATTCCAAAGTCATCTTGTTAGTGCTGCTGTCACCCCGAGCTACTGTGGCCCCCCAACCACCCACCTTTCCTGGCCGTGGGGCCACAGCATCTGTGACAAGCTGTTTGCCCTACCGGCCCAGGGGTGCTGGCACAACCTCACTTTGTGACCACCGTGCCACTAAAAGGGGCAGCCAGAGTCCTCCCTCTTCATGCAACATGATGGGTGGAGGACATTCCTTCCAGGCTTCTCTTCCATGTGGCCACTGTGTCCTGGAGAGGGTCCGCATGGACCTAAGAAGTGCCCTGGTGAGCAGAGGACAGGAAAACCTTGGATGGATTCACAAGAAGAGAAGTTTGCCAGGCACAACGTGGCAGGAAAACATCAGGAGTGCTAGAAAGATCCCACTTCTCCAGGCGCGTTTTCCCTTTACCTGGAAAACCCCCGCACTGTCTCTCCTGTGACGTGTCATGAGTGAGAAGTCAGGGGAGCGATGGCGGCGCATTGTGAAGAAGTGGCTGTCTCAACAGAAACTCTTGTCCAAATGTCTTCAGCGGCGCTGGACAGCAGGGATTAAAGTGCCTGCTGGGCTTGCCGGTGGGCACCAGGCCCTGAGTCGGGGCTTCTGTGATATGCACAGATGTCTGGTCTGTGCTCCCAGCACACGAACCTGCATCAAAGACCTGCTCTGAGCTTCCTGCACAATCCTATGAACAAAACGGAAGTGAGAAGAACAAAGGCCCCCTGCCGGGCTTACCCCTGGGCAAGGTCGTCGGCCCACGGAAGCACACGGAAGCACATGCCACCAGCGCTGGCGGGGGTACGGTGGGAAAGGCGCTCTCGTGTTTTGCTGGAATGACCGAGATGCGAAAATCACAACAGTCTCCAAATGGGAACTTGGCAAGCAGGTGTCCGCCCTGGACAGAACATCCTCACAGGGCGTGTCCAGTCCGTGGGCACGTGGGACGCAGACGGATCGCGCCGTCAGATCTGCTTAGAATGTGACTATCTAAACAGTGTGAGAAGGGCAGGGAACGGTCTCGAAGTTAAGCAGGCTCTAGACATTTTTAGAGGTGATGCAACCTTGGAAAAAGCCTTTAATCTTTCCAATCTCAGTTCCGTGCTCTGTAAAACAGAGACGAGAAGCTACTCGTGGGGACTTCTTGAGGAGACCATTTTGCAGCCTGTTTGCTACCAGATCTGCTCGCTGTCCTCCAGGGAATGGGAGTCTCCGTCCATTTGCCTTTGGACCGCCAGCTCTGGCGGATGGGATAACCCGGAGAACAGAAGAAAGTCCACGCGCCTCCGATCTGAGCTTGGCAAACCCTCTGCCCTCGTGTCCTCTCCCTGCCAGCGCAGAAGCCCCCGTCCCGGGTCAGTTTCTGAAGAGACTGCGTTATGTTCCTCGGGAGTTTAGAAATGCGGTGGGGGTGGGGGCGGGGCATCGTATTTGGTAACGATGTTGGTAGAGAGTATGGGGCTCTCTACAGAAATACAGAAAATCCAGAGAAGACTATTGGAAGAAGGTGAGAATCAGCCGACTTGAGTCAGAATCCCAAACTTCCTTAGCTGGAGAAGCACAGCCAGCAGCTTAATAAGGCCTCTGTTTCCTGGGCTGTGAAATGAAGATAAGCCCCCCTCCCACCCCAGCCCACCCTGCAGCCCGAAGTGAGAGTAGGAGCCACCTCCCAGAGGCCCCAAGAGGAAAACAATGCAGGACGGAAAACCGCGTGCTAGGCAGCACGCCAGGTTCATCGCAGCCATTCAGCAAGGGGTCGCACACATCCTCCCCCCCAAGCACAGCGTTCATGAAGCCCTGACAGTATCATCATTATTATTCTGAAGAGCGATGAAATTGGGCAGCAAGGCAGCGGTGCTCACGCTGAATTCACCTGTTCTCAGAACATCTCAGTCTGAAGAGAGGACTTATTTGTGCTTCCACTCACTCACCTGGGGAAGGAAAAAAAAATCTGAAAGTATGAACAGTCACCTCCTTTGTCTGGGAAATCTGTTCATTTTAATTAATCTAAAAGGTTTCTAGCAATTCGTGTTTGTTAAGCACTTTGACATCCTAAGAATAAGAGGCAATTTAAATGCAAAGTTTTATTATAACATCTCTTCACGACTGTTACTCAAGGGGGCTCTCAAGTAAAAGGAGCTCCTAGATTCCTCCACGTCTTGTCGAGGAGATAGCAGGGCTCTGTCTAGTGGAGTCCAGGATACTGCAGACCGACTCCCTCTGCTTGCTCTGCAGGAACATGGAGTAGAGTTGGAGGATAGAGCAGGAGACAGCAAAGAGAAATACCAGTTACCTTCCTCCTAAATCTACAAATCAGACTCAGTCTGCACTCCTATCAGTGCATCACTGTTTGCTATTCACATGGCTTCGAACATGAGCGTGGGGACCAACCCTATAAAAAACTACAGTCTTTTGGGCCCCAAAGACCAGAGGTCAGGAAAATTGCAACGTCTGTAAAGGCAGGTGGAAACCTACTGAGGAAAGAATCAGAGAAGGGAACCACCCAGTCTGCATGTACAATCTGTCCAACTCCCCGGCTGGCTGACCCCCAAACCACGCATGCGTGGAGCAGACACCGAGCAGCCAGGCCAAAGATAAAATAACGAGCGGAGATTTGAACCACTGCCCAAGAGGCAGAGACTTCAATCTGAGTTGAACAAAGTTAAGTGCTCACATCAACAAAGACACCAAAAAATGACAACAGGAACATCAACCACAAAACACTCATCAGAAGAGTATTATAGAATCTGGAGTTTCCACAATGCAACATTCACGATACCCAGGAGGGAGTCCAAAACAAGTTTAATGGGACAGGAAGTGGGAAAATGTGACCCATTCCTAAAAAAATTTAAAAGGCGGGTGGGGGGGGGTGCGCCTGGGTGGCTCAGTGGGTTAAAGCCCCTGCCTTAGGCTCAGGTCATGATCTCAGAGCATCGGGCTCTCTGCTCAGTGGGGAGCCTGGTTTGCCCTCTCTCTCTCCGCCTGCCTCTCTACCTGCTTGTGATCTCTGTCAAATAAATAAAATCTTAAAAAAAAAAAAAAAAAGACAATGAATAGAGACTTACTTCCAGATGACAGGTGCTGCAAATAGCAAACATAACTATATTCAATGGCATAATGGAAAACAAGTTTACAATCAATGAAAAATTAGCTATACATGGAAATGAGGCTGGTTTGTCCCCTACTTCAAATGGAAAAAAAAAAAAAAACAGTGAAGAATCCTATAAGATTGGACAGTTTTTATCTCACAAGGAGACTAGCTTTTGAAGTATTTGGGTACGAAGTATTTGAACAGACCAGCTACAGGAGACGGGGAACTCAGTATAATAATTAATTAATCCATTAATTAACTCAACAGATAATCACTGCATACACACAGGTTCCAGGCACACTTGTAGAACTGGCTTTAACAAGATTGCCAGGTTCTTGAAACTTCTGTTCCATGTTCTTGGAGGTTTTAGAAATGGCCAACACAGGAATAAATGCTCCATATCACTCGGCATCAGGGAAATACAAATCAAAACCACAGTGAGATCCCACCTCCCACTGGTCAGAATGGCTGAAATTAACAGCTCAGGAAACGCCAGATGTTGGCAAGGATCTGGAGAAAGGGGAACCCTCCTACACTGTTGGTGGGAATGCAAGATGGTGCAGCCACTCTGGAAAATAGCATGGAGGGTCCTCAACAAGTTGAAAATAGAGCTACCCTATGACCCAGCGATGGCATTGCTGGGTATTTACCCCCAAAGAATACAAACAAGGTGATCTGAATATCCCAATATTTAGAGCAGCAATGTCCACAATAGCCAAACTATGGAAAGAGCCCAGATGTCCACTGACTGCGGAATGGAGAAAGAGGGTGTGAGATACATGACGGATTATCACTCAACCATCCCGAAGGATGAGCGCTTGCCCTCTGCAATAACATGGATGGAACTAGAGGGCATTATGCTGAGCACAATGACTCAGAGTAAGACAGTTATCACGCGATTTCATGCATATGTGGGATTTAAGAAACAAAACAGAGGATCATAGGGGAAGAGGGAAAAATGAAACAAGACAAAATCAGAGAGGGAGGCAAACAGTGAGAGACTCTTAACTCTAGGAAACAAACTGAGGGCTGCTGGAGGGGAAGGGGTGGGGGGGATGGGGCCACCGGGGTTGGGGCCACCGGGGATGGGGCCACCGGGGATGGGCATGGAGGAGGGCATGGGATGCAGTGAGCGCCGCGGGGCGTTGGCAACTGGTGAGTCCCTGAACTCTACCTCTGGAACTAAAAATACACTGTAGATTCATTAATGGAATTTAGATAAAATAAAATGAAGCCAAATAAAGATCATCATTGTTCTGAGTGAGATAATTCGTTTACATCCTAAGACTAACAACTGAAACTATTTTATCTGGTCTCTTAAACCTTACTTCCTGTGTTCTGTCCTCACCATCCCGCAGGGCCCTCATTTGTTGACCGAGAGGCTGCCCCTCCATGTGTACCGTGTGTGCACGTGTGCACGTGTGTGCCTGTGGCAGTTTGTGTGTGTGCCATGCGGGTGTGTGCAGAGAGAAAAAATAATATAATTTTGAATCGTGATAAGCACTATGCATATAATAAATAAAATAGAAGAAAGCAAGCCTGGGGTAAGGGGTAGTTGACTTTCTTGTCTCCTGTGATTTTATAACATGGGATCTGTACATGCTCTTGGGCTCTTAGATTTTGTTAATAACACTGAAGTAGCGTGAACGGCCCTGAGTGACGGGCCGGCCTCACCTCGAGCATATTTTCTATAGAATTGAGAACGATCTTACCATGTGCATTCACATTCTCACTTCCCTTCCAATCTTCTTCTCAAGCCCAATCAAAAGGAAAGCCTACTGAGCAGGGGGCCATGGCTTCTTTTCCTTGAGCCTGTGTCTAGCCTGTGCCCGGCCCAGAGTAGCCCTAAGTGAACACTGGTCTGGCTGCTTCGTGGAATGCGACAATAAACTAAAACCAAACTGTCTGGGGGAGCGTTTCGTGTCCTTTGAGGCCATGGTCTTGGCCTTCTTCCCCTCTAACAGCCACGGAGACTCGGTGGGCAGGATGGGAGAGGCCACTGTGCAAACAGGTACACCGTGACAGATGGGACTTGTGTGTGATAATGGGAACCTGAAAAATTACAATTAGGTCATCACATTAGCTTGACTCCGGACATCGCTCATCAGACCATTAGCCTTCAGAAAACACAGGTCTTGATTAACCTGCATGGAAATGAAATTACTTCCTGCCCACTTGAAGGCTTTCATTTATCCGCGGGGAGCTTTACTAGGCAAAGTGTCCAGAGCACGTATCTGTGGAAATCTTTGACGGCCAGCACAGAAATGGTAATCCTCCAGGTCTCAAAGTCCTGCCACAGGAATGATTGTCATTTCATAACAGTCTTGGGTGGTCGGTAGGAGGGAAATCTACAGCACCCAGAGCGATACAGGAGCTGGGGGTTAAGTGACTGATTACGCATGGTGCCGTCGGGGTGAGCCCGAGCCTCCCAGATCCCAACGCCTAAGCTCATGCTTCCACACCGTGTGGCCTCGACCGTCCTCGCTGCTCACAAGCAATGGTCTCATCTTCAACCTGAAAGAAATGTCTGCCACAAAGCCAGATGCCGTGGAAGAAGGACACGCTGTGGGGAGAAGGGACCCCCTGGCCTTCCCTCTGATGGCGTGTCACCAAGGGGTCCCTCAGAAGCCGTGACTCGAGTGCTGCTTATTAGCACCACGGGTTAGAACCGGCCTCGTGCTCAGGCTGCCCAGGTGCAGAGCCCCTCCAGGGGCCGCACGGCAGTCTCTGATCCCACACCAACCCCTGGTGAGCATCCTTGCGCTCTCCCCGCAATGCCTCCCAAGGACTGGCATGGACGGACCCCCAGGCACTCCAGCTGTAGGGCAAACAGGACCACTCCAGAAGCCGGGCAGGCAGCACAGTCTCCTAGGTCCCCAGCATTGCTCCAGGATCTGCAGAGATATAATGAGGACTAGGAACTCACTCCTGACTTCCTGCTGCTGAGAGAGTACTAGGGGTTGACCAGCCACACTCCGATCAAATAAAGGAACCGACCCTTGTTTAAAAAGTCTACTGGGTGTGAAGCATCATGGTAGAAAATTAATGATGTGATTTCATTAATTCATCTCCTAGCTCTATGAGGTTGGCCTCAGAGCGCACTTTTCAGATGCGGCAATTGAGACTCAAGGAAGTCTAAGTCACCTGGACAAATTCACCCGGCACTGAAGTGTCAGACCTTCGGTTCAGCTTCAAGGCTGCCTAGCTCCTTCCCCATGACCCTATGATTGCAGGGTATTTACTCCAAAGATACAGATGGAGTGAGAAGAAGGGCCCTCTGTACCCCATTGTTCAGAGCAGCAATGGCCACAGTCACCAAACTGTAGAAAGAGCCAAGATGCCCTTCAACGGACGAATGCATAAGGAAGATGTGGTCCATATACACTATGGAGTATGATGCCTCCATCAGAAAGGATGAATCCCCAACTTTTGTAGCAATGTGGACAGGACTGGAAGAGATTATGCTGAGTGAAATAAGTCAAGCAGAGAGAGTCAATTATCAAACGATTTCGCTCATTTGTGGAGTATAAGAAATAACACGGAGGACATGGGGAGATGGAGAGGAGAAGGGAGTTGGGGGAAATCGGAGGGGGAGATGAACCATGAGAGACTGTGGACTCTGGAAAACAGACTGAGGATTTTGGAGAAGAGACGTGTAGGAAGTTGGGTGAGCCTGGTGGTGGGCATTGTGGAGGGCACGGATTGCATGGAGCATGGGGTGTGGTGCATAAACAATGAATTCTGGTACACTGAAAAAGAAATTTAAAAATTAAAAAAAATAAAAATAAATAAAATAAATAAATTAATTAAAAAAAGAGAGAGAGAGAGAGATTGTCTAGCTCCAAAGACTATGCTCTTTTCCTTCTGCTTCTGTCTAGAATTCAGTGATAGTAAAATAAGTGCAGTGGAGAAACCAACAGCTTTGTGATGAAACACACACACGCTAGCTTGCAAACCAAGATTGCAATAGTAAAGGCTTCAGAGAAGAGGGGACAGGGAAGAAAGCCTTGATGGGCACAGACGGTGCAGACAGCCCAGGGGCCGCGGGAGCCGCAGGCAGAGGGGGCGCGTGAGCAGCAGCATGGAGACAAGCAGCGGCAGAGCCAGCTCCTCAGTGGCCGGGGGAGCCCGCGTCGGGGAGGCCTGGCTTCCTCCCCCCTGCCACGGTGAGGGGCTGCGATGGTGTAGCCGGAGGAATGACATGTTTTCTTTTAGAAGAAGGATGATCTGCGGGCGGTATGAAGGAGGGACAAGAGGAGGGCCCAGGAGGAAGGAGGTTGGGTGATTCCTGCAGGAACGAAAGAAAAAGCGGTACAGCCTGCAACAGCTGTGCTTGAGGGAACAAGGAATGGGCCGTCAAAGGACGCGGGAGGTAAAAACTAGCCTTGATAAGGCTCGCTGGAGGTGGAGCACGAAGGAGAGGAAATCACAGGCGCAAAAGGTGTGCACGAGCCCGGGCTGCGAAGCACCTGCACATCAGGACCCCCACGGAGCCGCCAGGAGCATCCCTGACTCCCATCAGGACCGTCATCGCCACAGAACAGGTCTGTCCAGTGGCAGCACGTGGCAGACACCTTGCAACGGCGGGGTTCCCGATTCCCGGTTCATGGTTCACCGTTGCCTTTCCCGGCTCCGTTGGGGGTTACTGACCTTTTCTCTCAGAGCTCCAAGCCCACTTCTTTATGTTCTCTGAGTCTGGAGCGGGGAATCTGCACGCCACGTTACTCTGACTCACCAGCAGGCTGACTTCCTATTAGAGGCTGCTAATGGGAGGTACCAGAGGCAGAATGGAGAAATGACCATCTTTCATCTTTTCCATTCTGGGCTGGGCGGTCCTAGCGACAGAGCACAGATCCAGCCCAGGCTTTGGTTTCCTTCGGTGCCCCTCGTCTCTTCCCTGCAGAGCTACCACCCACAAAACGAATTATGCTTCCCGGTCTCTCAGGGCATCACCTGCCGAGAGCCCGCCCCAGAGGACGGAGCCACCGCTTTCTCCAGGGCCCTCCTTAGAGGTCCAGCACTGGCTGCTTGCAGCTTTCCCTGGACGTCTCAGCTCTCAAATCCTGGTCTCCAGTTCCTCCTTTTGGCTCCCTGACCGTAGCCATTATTGCTTCTTTTCACGCTAGCATCCAGCAGTAAGTCATTAATAATCATGATTATCCGTGATTAATCATTGAGCCATTTCACTCTTCTTGCTCTGCCAACCTTCCGACACTAACATAACGCATCCCCTATACCAAACCCCTCTGTTTGGGAAAAACCACTGACGATTCTGTGTTTCCAAATGAGGCTTTGAGAACTACATTCCTTGGAACCAGACGTAGTCCCAGAAAACACACCTATGACGACAGGTTTGCTTATGCCTGTGGAGCGGAATACAGTGCTGAGCTCCATGTCAGTGAAAAATGGGATAATAGTAATAACCCAGGGCAAGAAGTGGATGACAATGAATTCAGTATTGCCTGTGCATTCCTGGGAGGAAGTGCATGCTCTGCCAATGGTTTTGGGGACCCCGTAGCTGCTGAACTTGGCTATGGAGTTTAAGGACATTGGGTGGGTGGGATAGGTACTTCTCGCTGCACCAGAGAGTCAAGAAGGAAGCAAGATCGAGGCTTCAGGCTGCCATATTACCTCCGCTCTGATCAGAGAACAAGACCGCCTTGGTGACAACTTAACAGAAGCCCTTGCTTCTTGTGGCCACAGGGCACACAAGGTTACATATCAAAACCACACCTACTTTATGCTAGTTGCCTAAATACAAGTGAGCCTGAAGTCACACACCCACCAAGGCTCTTAGGGGAACTTCAGGCCACTAACTGAGAAGGACTGGGACAGCGACACTTTGAATGGGGCCCTTGGTTGGGTTTGGACCAAACTGGGAATCTTCATTCATTAACCATCATTAATGTTATCATGTAATGAACATGACACACTACACTTAACACAACCCAACACACTGGTTGCTGATTGCTTTTGTATTCTTTTCCCCACTAGCAAACAAACTGCATGAAACCAAGGGATTTTTGTTTGTTTGTTGCTTTATGCATTACCCAAAACAATGCCTTCACATAGCAGACACTGTATAAGCGGTTATTGAACTAGGGAGAGAGAGAAAAGAGGTTTGGGAGGTAGGAGGGAGTTGAGAGGATAGAAATGGAGAGTGCTGAAAAATTACCCAAGTTTATACCCTCAGATAGAGGCTGGAGATGGCTGAAGACTTAACGTACCAGGTTGGATAGGTACGTAAGTCGTTATTTATGCAGTAGGCAAATGCTATAAACTATTGCTTAGCCATCTGCTCAGAACCATTTTACAGATGAGAAGGTAGAGGTCCCAAAGTATTACCTGATTTGTCCAAGGTGTGTCATAGGAGCAAGAATAGAATTCAACTGGTCTGAGTCTAGTCTCTGCTTTAAAAGTAATCAAGTGTAACAGAAAGAAAACAGGAATCATGATGATGGTTGACAGCAAAGCATCTCTAGTCACCCGTCCGTGTGTTTCTGTGTTCTCCATTTCACTTGCGGAACACATATTTTGCGGAGCACACTTACGTGTGCCAGACGCATACGACATCCCTCAGACATACGGGTCTACTGTCTCCTGTCAACAGGTTTTAAAATATCAAATGACTGTATGTACCTGGGACTTGAGTTCTACCTTTCAAACCTAAAACTGATATATTTTTTCACTATATTATCTGCCTCCACCACAAAACACGCAGCAAAATAAAACAAAGCGAAAGGACACACCAAGGGAGAGGAGGAGAGAAGCGATCAAAACGATCTGGAGGGCAGCCAGGACATCACGCCAGGCATTCCACAGAAAGCAGAATGTAAAAAAGTAATAGATCTTCAATTCACCAAGTCCCCAGAGTAATGAATTCCAAGCAAACCATATTGTGTCAAAGAGCCTTGCTGTGCCGGGGAGTCCCCGGGCTCGGTGGGAGGGGCGGAAGTGCTGTGGCTGGGTCTGTAATTCATTCGATAAGAAAAGAACAGCAATGGAGTTTGGGAAATGGATCGATTTTAATGCAATGCCACTGACAGATCAGAAAGGACCAGACAATTGTTCTCGGGAGAGCATGCCTGCATCACCTGATGGTTTACCTGGAGGATGGTTCACCTTGAATTAAGTTGGTGGGTTGCATGGGCCGGCAGCTTCTGGCGCTTGCAGGAAGGCAATGTGACAAGCCCACGGGGTCCTATCCCCAGACGGAATGCTGGAGGTGTGTGATGTGGAGACGCAGAGGCCACGATCTATCGTAACGCAGGCAGCAAAAGCCTCGTTTCTCATGGCATCTGGGTGAAGCAGATGCCCAAATAATGGAACAGGAGACTAACGTTCCCAAGCTAGTGATTCAGGCAGAATTTGAAATCTAGTCTATCTGACTCTAGTAAACTTTCGTTTTGTTTTTTAACTAGGTCGTACTGGTTCCAAAGAAGTTCTCCCAAAGGATCCAAGAAACACAAGCCCATCTCATTAAGTCAGCTGCATGGGCACAATGAAGTATCTGAGCCTCCATAGCAAGGAAGAAAAATGGGAAATAAAAAGCAAACAAAGAGACATTGTGTTTTCTTCTAAAATCTTACATCAAACCTGGAAGGCAGAACTCAAACAAAGAAAGCTGATAATTAGTCAATCCAAGACATCTTCATTTTCAAAACTACCATTCATCAAATTCATTCAGTTGATAAGTATTTACGAAGCACTGAGTTGGGAGAAGCGGTGCTGGAGGCACAGAGAACAGAAACCCTCTCTTGGGGAACAGGCAACAACAGCAACCAACAGGAAGGACATGCGCCACCTGTCAGGAGATATCCAGGTGACGTGAAGACACAGAGTAAGGGAACACATTGTGCCGGGTGCCCACAATCTCAAGCACTCTGTATTGTAAGTAAGGGTGTTCCCTGGGTCTCCCTCCCCCAGTCCTACACCTGTCTGCTGGGGACCTCTCCCCCTAGGATCCAGTTTATTGAGCTGATTCAGGGCAGAGCTAATCTAAGGGTAAAGTCAGAAGCAGGGAAGCTACAGAACAAAAAGCAGTGGTTCCACGATTATTTATTACCAGTCTGTGAAAAATGACAATGGTATTTTGATACGGATTGCACTGAAAGTGTAGACGGCTCTGGGTAGCATAGACACTTTCACAATATTTGTTCTTCCATTCCATGAGCACTGAATGTTTTTCCATTTCTTTGGGTCTTCCTCAATTTCTTTCATAAGAGATCTGGAGTTTTCTGAGTATAGATCCTTTACCTCCTCGGTTAGGATTATTCCTAGGTATCTTATGGCTTTTGGTACAATTGTAAATGGGATCGACTCCTTAATTTCTCTTTCTTTCCTCTCACTGATAGTATATACAAATGCAACTGATTTCTGTGCATTTATTTTATATCCTGCCACACTGTTGAATCCCTATATGAGTTCTACCAACTTTGGGGTGGAGTGTTTTGGGTTTTCCACATAAAGGAAGATGCCATCTATGAAGGGAGAGAGTTTGACTTCTTCTTAGCTAGTGTGAATTCCTTTTATTTCCATTTGTTGTCTGATTGCTGAGACTAAGACTTCTAGTACTATATTGAACAATAATGGTCAGAGTGGACAGCCCTGCCATTTTCACAGAGCTGGAACAAATAACCCAAAACCTGTATGGAACCAGAAAAGACCCGAGCTAGTCAGAGCAATGTTGAAAAAGAAAACAAAATTGGTGGCATCACAATGCTGGACTTTAAATTCTATTACAAAGCTACATCATCAAGACAGCATGGTACTGACACAAAAACAGACACATAGATCAATGGAACATAATAGAGAGTCCAGATACGGACCCTCAACACTATGGTCAACTAATCTTCCACAAAGCAGAAAAGAATAACCAATGGGAAAAATAGAGTCTCTTTAATAAATGGTGCTGGGAAAATTGGACGGCCACATGCAGAAGAATGAAACTGGACCACTTCCTTTCACCATACACAAAAATAAACTCAAAATAGATGAAAGACCTAAATGTGAGACAGGAATATATCAAAATCCTAGGGGAGAACACAGGCAGCAACCTTTTCAAACTTAGCCACAACAACTTCTTGCTAGACATATCTATAGACGAGGGAAACAAAGCAAAAATGAACTATTGGGACTTCATCAAGATAAAAACCTGTATAGGAAAGGAAACAGTCAACAAAACTAAAACTATGGAATGGGAGAAGATATCTGCTAATGACATATCAGATAAAGGACTAGTATCTAAGATTTATAAAAAACTCAATAAACTCAACACCCAAGAAGCAATCCAGTTGGGAAATGGGCAGAAGACACAAACAGACATTTCTCCAAGCAGACCTACAGATGGCCACCAGACACATGAAAAAGTGCTCTACATCACTTGGCATCAGGGAAATACAAATCAAAACCACAATGAGATACCACCTCACATCAGTCAGAATGTCTAAAATTAACAAGACAGGGAACAACAAGTGTTGGTAAGATGTGGAAAAAGGGATCCCTCCTACACTGTTGGTGGGAATGTAAGCAGGTGCAGCCACTCTGGAAAACAGTATGGAGATTCCTCAAGAAGTTAAACAGAGCTACCCTACCACCTAGCAATTGTACTACTAGGTACTTACCTCAAAGATACAGATGTAGTGATCCAAAGGGGCACCTGTACTCCCAAGCTTTATAGCAGCAACATCCACAATAGTCAAACTGTGGAAAGAGCCAAGATGTTCAGGGACAAATGAATGGCTAAAGAAGAAAGAAATGGCTAAAAAAACAGCAGGTAGCACTAGCCCTTGTCTTCCAGACAGAACTCCTTTACATCCACATCAAGCGTGAGGATCGACAACCTTATATGCTCATTTCACTACAGAAGGATCTGATTCTCCGTAGGGTGAGTGATTTTCCCAAGGTGATGCAGATAGCAGGGCGATGGCTGGAAATCCTGTGTCGCAACTCCACGGCCTGGGGTGGGTGCCGAGCTCTCCAAACAGGTAGCAGAGGAGAAGAACAAATCCACTCAGGCAGGAGAAGGAAGGAAGGTGATTGCAGGAGAGCTCCTTCCAAGTCCACAGTTTTTAAAATGGAAAAGAATACTTCTGAGAATGCCTTTGTGACAAGTGGCCTAAGTGTTTCAGTCATCAAGTTGGGCAAGGTTCTCTTCAAAGGCTAATTCTCTCAGCCAAGAAATGGGCTGAGCTTGGGCGAAGTGGATCACTGGAAGACAGCCATGGCATACCCCACTTGCCCCTTCATCCTCACATGGAAAATCCACTGCTCTCAGTGTCTCCCTGGAATGGCAGCTGTTTCAGGATTTACAGGCTTAGTGCCACTGACGGGTTCAACGGACGAATGGATAAGGAAGATGTGATCCATATACACTATGGAGTATTATGCCTCCATCAGAAAGGATGAATACCCAACTTTTGTAGCAACGTGGACGGGACTGGAAGAGATTATGCTAAGTGAAATAAGTCAAGCAGAGAGAGTCAAGTATCACATGGTTTCAGTTATTTGTGGAGCATAACAAATATCATGGAGGACAAGGGGTCTTAGAGAGGAGAAGGGATTGAGGGAAATTGGAAGGGGAGGTGAACCATGAGAGACTATGGACTCTGAAAAACAACTGAGGGGTTTGAAGTGGCGGGGAGGTGGGAGGTTAGGGTACCAGGTGGTGGGTATTATAGAGGGCACGGATTGCATGGAGTACTGGGTGTGGTGAAAAAATAATAAATACTGTTTTTCTGAAAATAAATAAATTAATTTAATTTAAAAAAAATAAATAAAATGGTGGTCAAATTCCAACATCTTCCCCTAAAAGGGACCAAGGGGTTTATCCATCTGAACCATCTCATTAAACAGAGGAAGAAACTCAGGTCAAACATATGATAAAATGCTCTCCATTTTTTTAAGCCTTTATTTATTTATTTGAGAGAGAGGGAAAGAGAGAACATGAAAGAGATAGAGATCATGAACAGGGGGGAGTGGAAGAGGGAGAAGCAGACTCCCCACTGAGCAGAGAGCCCAATGTGGGACTCGATCCTAGGACCCCAGGATCACGACCTGAGCTGAAGGCAGACGCTTAACTGACAGAGCCACCCAGGTACTGGATACAACTATCTTGATATTACAAAGCAAAGAGTGTAGAACCAAGACAAATACTAGGGTCTAAGTGAGCATGCTTTCTTCTTCTGCCACACAACACAGAACAATAAAAGGGAGGGCATAAAAGTGGGTTCTCGTAGCCATAGATTTCATTGAAGCTCACTTTGATGCTGTTGGGTTTTCGCAGAATGTACCACCGGACTTGGAATCAGCAGGAATAGGAACACCTCATTGTTGTGCCTACAGCATGCCAGGTACCCTGATGGATGTCCAGAATACAGCTTGTATTTACCACAAGACTGTAGTCTCCATGCAAACAAGAATTCTGCCCACCCATTCTCACTCAACCCAGGGCTTGGCACATAGTAGTCATTCAGTCAACATCCTAAGGAAAGGAATGATCTCACCTAAATCTAAGGAACCAGATGAACACTGAGGTACATAAATGAGAGAACAGAGTCTCAGCTTCACTGAATGACTTGCTCAATCCATTCAGGGTGCAAATGTAGGAACTAGAAGTATGTGACCTTCAAAAAGAGGAAGTCTTGAGGTCTCTACTGTAATGTAGAAGTGAGATTGCTTCGAATCCAACAAACACATTTGTTGGTACATAGGTCCACTTGAAGGGCTATGGAGGTTAAATACGTCCCCAAGCAGTAATGTGGGCTCTGCCTGTTTGCTGAACAAATTCTCTTTTTTTAAAGGATTTTATTTATTTATTTGGTTGGTTGGTTTTTTGTCTGTTTAGAGGACACAAGCAGGAGAAGGAACACGGGGAGAGGAGAGAGAGAATCATAGACTCCCTGCTGAGCACTGACAGGAAGCTTGATCTCAGGACCCTGAGATCATGACCTGAGCCAAAACCAAGAGTCAGATGTTCAATGGACTGAGCCACCCAGACACCCCTGCTCAGCAAATTCTTTGACCATGGATGGCAGAAGCATAAACAGCCATGGGCCTCAGTGTACATAACTATCACAGATTTCAAACCCACTGATGTCCAGAGTAACCAGGTTCTCATATACTATAAATACCAGTAGTTGATCTATGTTTCCTAAAGTTTCAGCTAGCTCTGTGGAATTAAGTATAGCATATAGTTAAAATTAATAATAATAATAAATAATCAAAATATGGATAACAACATGGTAATAATTAGAAGTGCCAGAGCTTTATAGTTTCTAAGAGCTTTAAGTGTAACAGCTTATTTAATCCTCACAACAAAACTATGAGATAGGTTGTCATTGCTATAATAATCCCCATTTTATAGATGAAATAACTGAGAGAGACAGACGTCTTTAAGGCCAACATATGAAAAGCTTCTGAATTCTGACTCTGCTTCCCTTGTCTGGCATAATTCTCCCTGCAAATGAACAGGTAGGTGGGTGGATGGAAGGATGGATGGATGGATGTGAGGGTGGGTGGATAGGTGGCTGGATGGGTGGGTGGAGAGATGGGTGGATGGGTAGGTGGTGGGTAGGTGGATGGATGGATGGATGGATGATGGATGGATGATGGATGGATGATGGATGGATGGATGGATGGATGGATGGATGGATGGACGTGTGGATGGATGGATGGATGGATGGAGAGGTGGATGGGTGGATCGATGGGTAGGTGGATGGGTAAATGAAAGATTGGAAAGGGACAGGAAACAACTAAGACAGTGTCACTGCTATGGTATCCAAGTTGATCCATCATTCACAGTGTGGAGAACTGTTGTGTGGGCTGAGTCATGCTGGAATTGCTGCGGAGGCCAAGAATGGTGGTGATGAATTCAGATACGCCCATCCACAGGCAGGCTCTACAACTCACAAGCCGTTTGCCCTTGGTGTGACTTCTCTGAGCCTCAATTCCTATATCTATGAAATGGGGGAAATGACTGATCTACCCAGAAGAGCATATGAGGATCAGAGATCATGCCGGCACACTACAGGTGCTCTGTAAAGGCATACGGCAAGGATAAGTGGATGAGTCAGCAACATAATGGCATCCCACACATGAAAGGGAGCTGAATGGAAGCCAGGGTTCTGTGGGTCTCCCTTATGTTATGGTTTGAGCTACAAAATCCCCCAAATGTTAAAACACCGTGAAAATCTCCAGATTTATATTTTAAACCCTCATACATATCACCGGGCCTGTCGTTGAAATGCTTTGGCTGTGTTCACATTCACTTTTTCAAGAACGCACTAACACCAAGCCAGGTCATCTTCCTCATCTTTCATGTCTTTAAACTGTAGATTTACACTTTACCAAAACCAAGTGCATTTCTAAAGGGGGTGAGGGGAGCTGGGTGAAAGTATTTTCACTCAGACAATAAGGTTGGAACAGGTGTTAGCTTCTTTGTGTTTGTTCCTTAATTTAACCCCTGCACCCAGCCTATGGAGAAGGCTTTAGACCAAGCTTCCAAGAGAAGCTGGCCCTCAAGGTCATGGGATTTTCAAGGGTGAGTTTATCTGGGTCTCCTATGAGCAGTCCCACTAGGTACAAATTAGGCATCCAGTCAGAAAAAAGCAGATCATTTTAAAGTCTTCATAGCCTTCATCTTCACTAGATTATACACCAAAAGTTGGTTTCCCCATATTCCCTTGAAGTTCTTTAGAAGCACATTCTTCTCCATCAAAGGAAGATGAAAAGGATGCTCATGTTGTAAGAGTGAAAGCAAGGACCCAGGTTATGCCCCACATAGATCAGTACTTAGTAAGATGAAGGGAAGCTGAGTGGTGTAGACCAGCCACTCTCCCTTCCTCAAATCATCCCATATTTCTCTTATAGCCTACACGGAAAGATGAAACAAAGGAATGGCCAGGACACTCATTCCAGGGAACTTTGGGGAGAATGAAACTGGGACACAAAGAAGATGTAAGGAGAAAAATAAAAGGAATACTAAGAAAACTTTAATGTAAAATGTAAAATACAGAGTAATAGAAGTGCAGCCTAAATGTCTCTGGAAAAGAGAGGGGATTGCAAGCAAGGGTTGCAGTAGATCTTGGAAGATGACCAGGAGCCAGATAAAAGAGAAAAGGCACAGAGTATATTTGTGCAAATTGGAGGGAGGAAGGGGCTTGGAGATGCTGGGAACAGTGAAAAGCTGGAGGCTTGTCCATCACGGCACAAAAAAGAGCCATGGGATCAGAATTCTACAGCATCTGGGCAGACCATGGTCAGCACTGTGTGCCACACCAGGTTCTTAGCCTACCATCATCCATGCCAGAGGTTCTCTGAGTGTGATGCACAAACCAACTGCTCTAACATCACCCAGAGGCAATCATTGAAAATTCAGATCCCAAGCCCTCTCTAACGTGTTATGGGCTGAACACTGTCCCCCTGTTATGGACTGAATGTTCATGAACTCCAAAATGCATACATAGGTTGATGCTTAATCCCAGTGTGATGATGGTATTTGTAGGTGGGGCCTGAGGGAGGGCCTTGGTTTGGATGGGTCATGGGGATGGAGCCCCCATGGTGGAATTAGTGCCCTCTTAATAGGATGCAAAACCCAGAGCATTCTATCTCTCACTCACTCTCTCTCTCTCCAAGGAGGGTACAATGAGAAGTCAGCCATCTGCAACTCAGAAAAGGACTCTCACCAGTCTGATCCTGATCTTGGACTTCCAGCCACTAGAATCGTGAAAAGCAAATTTCTCTTGCTGATGAGCCTCAGTCCATGGTATTTTGTTATAGCAGCCCATCTGACTGAGACTTCCCCCAAATCCATGTCAAAGCCTTAACCTCCAGTACTTCAGAGTGTGACTGTATTTGGAGAGAGGACCTTCAACGAGGTAGGTAAGAAAAAAATCAGTCCATTAGGGTGTGCCTTAATCCAACCCGATAGGTGTCCTTGTTAAAAGAAGAAAGGTGGATGCACAAACAAATACAAGGAATGCAGTGCATAGAGCAAAGACCACATGGGGACCCAGGAAAAAGACGACTGCCTGCACGTCAAGGAAAGAGGTCTTGGAAAACACCAACACAGCTGACAACTGAACTTGGACTTTATCTTCCAGGTGAGAAAATAAATGTCTGTTATTCAAACCACCAGTGTGGCATTTTGTTATAGCAGCTCTAGCAAACTAATACATGAGGCTTAACCAACCGACATGGCGGAAGGCAAACGACCAGCTCAGGTGCTACCCACAGCACAGGTGATTCTCATTCACACAAACTTGGGGACCTTCTACCAAGCACTGGGGAGCCATCAGAGAGTGTTAAGCAGGAATCTGATGTTAGTTTTTCCTTTTATAAAGATCTTTGCTATCTGCTGTTCTTTATATGTACAACAATGACCAATTTTATATATAAATTATACATTCTCATGAGCATTTTATGTGTCTCTTGATGTAAGTTTGACATAGGTTTCTCTCTTGACATAGGTTTCCACACAAAACTGTAAGCTCTGTGAACGTGGAGATGGTGCCTTTTCCTGTCCACCTTTGAAAACTCAGCAGTGAGTACAATGGCAGCCTGTCAAATGGAGGAACTCGACATTGACCTCATGAATACCGGAAGGGGATGCACAAGTGAATGCATGCGGACAGGAGTCGGAATGACAGATTAGAGGACAGGGATCTGAGTCAAGATAGCAGAATCTTAGTTAATCCAGATGAGGGGATTATGGCCTGAACTATAATGGTCAAGGTCACAAAGGGAAAAAAGGAACAGAATGAAAAGCCTCTGGAAAATACTTCCTGGACGGGGGAGGGAGTAGACATGCCCAGAGGATTCCATGCTTCCTTCCTGGCACCAAACCTAGCACAAATCTGGCCCACTTCCTGTCTGTGCAAATAAAGTTTTATTGGAACATGATTGCAGCCATTCATGTATGTATTGTCTGTGACTGCTTTCTCACTACAAGAGCAGAGTTGAGTAGTTGTGACAGAGACCATATGGCCTGGGGAACCTACGATATTTACTCTCTACCCAGCCAGTTACAGAAAATGTTTGCTGACCCCTGACTTTGGGGCTCTTTTAATTCTCTGCTGTTTTAGGAATTACACTGACTTCAGAGAGAGGAGCGAATGACTTTCCTGCCAGCACAAGGCTAATTTAAGCAGAGGAAAAGTGAAATGTGGGATTTTTGACTTGCAAACTTGCCAGCATGTGCTGGTGGCCACAGGGCACATGAGTGCGGAAATCCCTTACATAGACAAGCCCAGCCAAATACAACAAAGTCTTGGCTTCTGAATCCACACAATCACACACCCCCCCCCAAATCTGCTGAGAGCAAAAGGACCTGGGGACAGCTATGATCACTATGGTTGTGAAATTCTGTGATGATGAATGGCAGACACTCAGCAGAAATAGTAACTGATGGGACCATCAGAGAAGGAGAGACATTACTGCACTCGAGCTCTTTGCCATTAACCTCAGCCAGGCTCCAAAATCACCAGTTTGGGGGCATTTAGGAGATCTGATGATTTTGTTCCAGAGCCACGTCTCACAATTGCCAAAAAGCTATAAGGGGAAAAAGCCAGATAAACAAGGCAGAAACAGCAGTGGGAAGCTGGCAGGAAGACAGGCAGAAGGCTGGGTATCAGGGACGGCTGTAAAGCTCCAGGACAGCAGGATCAGGAAATCAGAAAGTTGAAAAGGCACTTCAAAAAATTCCTCCAACTTCTTGCCCAGTCTACAGCCAGAGAGGGCTGCCTTCAGATTATCAACAACCATGGAGACCTGTAATGTCTTATCAACAATCTTCTTAAGGAACAGGTCGATCCTGAGACACACAGACTGTGTTGATACGATATTCAAATATGGGAAACAGGGATGCATGGTCAGTCTTACCCAAGCCCATCTTCTTCAAGGACAGCTCCACCTTGAACCCTAGCTCTGCACAGACTCCGATTCAAATCCCGACTGAGTAGGGCCCAGGTCCTGGAGAGGGGTTCCCAGCATCCTACAACCAAAGCTCTCATATGCAGAAAGCTCAGGTCTCCCTGTCTTCTTTTCAAACTAGTGCACAGGGAACTGGAGAAATAATAGCCATTCCTAAGAGTCACGTGAGCATCATGATGGGATACAGGCACGGGTCCAAGGCGCCTTGATTTAAATCCTGGGTGACCCGAGGGGGTGACTTCATATCCCTGTTCTGGTTCTTTCAGCTGTAAATGAATATAATCACAGTACCTCCCTCCTGAGTTTGTTATGAGGATTACCTGATTTAATAGATACAAAAACACTTTGCAAGAGCTGGGCTCACAGCAGGCGCCCTATCAGGAAGTCGTAGCTGTTGCCTCGCTGCTTCACCTGCTGGTGAAATGGTGCGAGTGGGACACTGTGCTAAGCACTGTTTTTTATTATCACAGCCCTCTCCGAGGCAGAGACGTCACTTACGTTGCTCAGGCGAGGACCCTGATGCGCAGAGAGGGGCATAACATGTTCAGAGACACACAGCTAGGAAGCAGAGGAGTGGGCATGAGAGATTCCACGGACTGTCTGGTTTTGAAGCCCAGTTTGACAACGCAGTGCCGTCTCGGTATATGCACAAGACACCCACAGTCCCAGGAGCCGAATCCTTCCTTCCAAGCCTGAGACACAAGTCTGGAAGGTAAAGGAGATCCACTTGGAAGTGGAGGAGAGCAAAGTCCTGGGGATGATCCCAAAAAAGGGTATTAACCCAAGCTTGGCAGATGCTCTGGGCTGCTTAACCCAAGAGCTATTCATTCCTGGTCTCCTCCTGTTGTGCTGGCCTCAGGCTCTAATGGTAGGCAAGAGAAGACAGAGACCCAACCCCCTCAGCATTCCAACTAGTTAAAATGGCCAAGCAATCTGGAGCTTTGGCTAATGAAATAAAAGATGAACTATTCTGAGAGGCTTCTGGGAAGATTTTTTTATTATTTTAAAGAGGGACAGATGAGGGAGGAGAATGCCTGGGGCTGCATTCCCCTTTCCTTCTTCCCTGAACACAGATGTGATGTGCGGAGCTATGGTCACCCCATTGGAACCAAGAGGCAACAAACCCATGGCTAAGGACTGTAAAGAAGAACTTCATTAGGAAAACAAAGTAGACCCTTTATCATAAGTATTGGGGGAGAAGGTCAGGAATTGATCACTTCCAGGCTTGTTAAAGAAATAACAGTTGAAGCCACCATGAGTCAAATCTTCTGTCACTTAGAGCTGACAGTAATCTTGGCTGGCACTCCGAGAGATAAATACTTGCCATGAACCAGGAAGTGGACCGGAGCAGGGCACAAGTCCTTGCTCCCCAAGGACAGCTCACCCTTTGCGATATCAATTCTCATTTGCAAAAAAGGAAATAAAACTAGATGTCAGACAAGTCTGTTTCAGTCTGGAAATCTCACTCCCTTTTATAAGGAGGAACTATGGAAAAGGACTTGAGCAGTAGTTTATATTTTTTTAAAGATTTTATTTATTTATTTGACAGAAATCACAAGTAGGCAGAGAGGCAGGCAGAGAGAGAGGAGGAAGCAGGCTCCCTGCTGAGCAGAGAGGCTGATGCGGGGCTCGAACCCAGGACTCTGAGATCCTGACCTGAGTTGAAGGCAGAAGCTTTAACCCACTGAGCCACCCAGGCGCCCCTGGAGCAGTAGTTTAACATGATAAAGGCAGAGTATGCATATAAGAAATCACCCAGAAGGGCAGTTAAAGATTGACTTTAGCCTTGGGATTTACATATTTGAATCGCTCTTGGTTTCTGAATTCATGTTAAAGTATGCAACTGAAGTTTCAACAAATATCCCCTTTCTATGGGGCTACCATTTGGGGGACCCTTGCAAGGTTTCCAGCATATGTCTCCTTTCTTCCTCATGACAACCGTATGAAACTGATGGGACTACTCTACCGAACGAAAGATAAAGCTCAGACTTCAAAAGTCTAAGACAACCCAGGCCCTCACCGCCAACTGTAACAGTGATCTAAACACCGTCTGTAGGCCATGGGCACCCGGGCCCCTGATTCTTCTCGAAACCAGCACATAGTCAAAAACGACGCTCTTCCCTGCACCGCATTCGAGCCAGCAGGGTGGGAAAGAGTCGCTAAGAGCCACGGACCTGGAGCAGCACGACCCGCGTGGCTGCCACCCTGCTTGAAGGACACAGACACCACTATGGAGACCGGGGTCATCACTATGGAGACCTGGTCAACATTGCGGTTGGCCCGATAGGTACATACACCACTTGGGATTAGTAGAGCCCTGCAGCCATCCAGTGCCCATACCCCCAGGACCACACATACACGCACCTCCATCCTCCTCTCCCACCACTGACTTCCTCCAGCACACGCTGGAGGTCGTCTGGGGACAGCACAGCTGGTTCTTTTGCTCGTTGCATGTAGTTTTGTTCTTGTCGCTCCGCAGAACGCTTTCCTGTCTGGTAGAGCCAGTCACATCCAAGTTCTTTCAAGGATTCCAGAGGGTGGGGATTAAGGCCCCAGTGTTCCGCCGTCAACTAAGTCATCTCCAGGAGAGGCCGTCTTACTGCTGAGCACATATCTACAAGGCGTCAGGAGAGAAGTGTAGAGCTGTAGGTCTCTAACCTTCCTCCCGAGGGCCTGGGCCTAGAATGGTGCCCCAGGGCACAGGCCAGAGGTAGACAGGGTGAAAGCCAAGGCAAGGAGGGAGGCTCTGGATGCCCCAACCTTGATTCAATCCAAGTGGTGCTCCTCTCTGTCTAACCTCAATATAGACAGTTTCTGTGCAATTTCACTTGAATAACGGGGAGTTGGGGCCTTTTCAGAAGTATGGAAAAGGAAATGCTGGGGAGTTATCCATCTAGCAAGGACCAGCCAGAGATACAAAGAAGCAGGCGGGTCAAGACGCAGGCATCAGAGAGGTGAAGGCAGACAACAGCTGGATGAGGAGTGCCATTGGCAGAGACCGTCGTTGTGACTCTGACGGTAGCCACAGGTAACAGTAACACCAGCAACAAGAACCGGCATCGACTGGGCACTTTTAAAACTAAGTTTTATGCCACACCCATAAAGTGTATTATCTCATTTAATTTGTTCTGCAACTATATGAGGGAAGTACTTCCCACAACTTTTATAGGCATGGAGCCAGACACAGAGGGAGCTGGATGCATTCATTCCACACCAGATATCAACTGACTGTCAAAACCGTGGTCCAGCCCCCGCCAGATAATACAAACGAGGAAGGTGGGCGCCACCCCTGACTTCAAGAAGGCTGCCGGATCCCATGAAGGAGAAGAAATGGCTGAGATGTCACTGAGCACAGATCAACCGAGCCGATCCAGGGGTGGACATGATGTGCATCAGGAAGGGTTCTTCACTCCCTCCGGAGCTGGGCATGGGCTTGGTCTGCTTGCTCAGCTCCCAGTGAGGGAGTCCACAAAGAGCCCCCCTCTCAGATCCAGACCTCGGTCCAGAGCACAGCTTCTCCAGGTTCTGCCCCCAGGGTTCAGATGCCCACAGAGACCACACACTTCCCCCTTGGAGCAAGAGCTCCGTGTGCCCTCCGTGCCCTCCAGTCTCAGGAAAACCCACAGGCAGGGGTCCCCTTCAGAGACTTCTAAACACGTGAAGAGTTAGCCTCAGAATTCAGGATGAGGAGAACGTTCTGAGAAGGGAGGAAAGGTAGCCAGGAGGTTTGCTGGAGCTGCAGTGTGATTCGAGATGGAAAAAACCAGGATGGAAGGGTTTCAGGATTCTCTGCCATCATCCCAACAGAGATCCTTGGGGCTGGAAAGCAGTGGGCCCGCTGCCCGGTTCGCTAGAAAAACAAGCCAGGGCCTATTCTTGTGGAAAAGGCATCCGCGCACATTCTGGAACGCTGCATCAGGTGGTGAGACGGGCACAGAGCCCGCCCTGGGCCCTGGAGTGGGGCAGCCGCAGTGACGGGAACCATGATGTCCTTCTGTCCCCTGGTGCTGAGAACCTGCCTGCTTCCCCAGAGACACTTCAGTGAGGGCAGAAGAATGCCTTCGGAGGTCAGGACAAATGATCAGCTGTGCTCATTGTTTAAAGAACAATTAATAAGGAAACAGCAGTCTGCTGGAATCATCAGCTCGAGGGCAATTTAGCAATTAAGAAAATTAAAGGCTGCATCTTCAGGAGACACAGTGTCAAGCCAAAAGCAGAAAGAGAAAACGATACACAAACTGAGCTGGGCTGGGCTCTCCTGGCTTCCAAGTAAATGCTGGGGTGCCAGGTAGGGGGTCCCGAGTGCGGGAAAGGAAGGAGCAGCACTTACTGAGACTGACACGGCCTGTGCCCCAAACAGCATGTGTCCGTGACCCTTCCTGATCCTTGCGCAGCAGGTGCAAAGGAAACACCGTCTCTGTGCCGGGTCCCATACAAGGCTCCTTCAGACACATCATGTCAACTCCCCTCCACCTTCCTAGGAGGGGACAGTCAACTCCCCAGTTCACAGACGCCATGCTGGAGGCTACTTGAGGCCAATGATTTTGCCTTAAGATCCCAAGGTGAGTAAGGGGCCGGGCTACAAGAGGCAGTCGGGGCTGTCCAAGTCCAGATGCTTCGTTCTCTTTGCTCTGAGACTTTGTTCTTACACCCTGCTGAGCTTCCTCTCTGGAGTCTTCTTTCATGCTTGGGGGTCCGTTCTCACTGCCGGCACATGCAGTCTCCATTCTTAGGCTCATCGTGGGACTGTCACTCAACCCCCTCTCTCTGTCCAGGCCACACCTCACTTCATAAAGCCACAGGCAGCCAGGGCAAGCTCAAGGAACTGCAAACAGCCAACGCCTCACTCCTGGCCTGTCCACCGGCCTGGCACCCAGCCTCCTGCCCTGCCCTCGTGTTCTCCTGGGTAGTGGAGAGGAAGGTCCCTACGAGTCGAGGGCAAGACCAGCATCTGCTCTTGACACCTTCTTTCTAGCAATGTAACTAATGGCAGGTCAAAGCAAGCAGGACAGCTGCACTGTGACCCAGTTAAAGAGAGTGGGTCAGAATTTCAGGCAGGAAGTAGGTCAGCGTCAGGCTGAGAGGGACCAAAGTCCGCACATCAGACCGGAAAAGCTTTGTGAGGAGGTGAGACCCCGAACCAGCGCCTAAGCACGGACAAGACAGCAGGTGGGCAGGGACATCTAGAGTTTGCAGAAGAATCAAGGAGCGGAGAAATTGGAAGAAGAGGTGAACCATGAGAGACTATGGACTCCGAAAAACAATCTGAGGGGTTTGAAGGGGCGGGGGGCTGAGAGGTTGGGGAACCAGGTGGTGGGTATTATGGAGGGCATGGATTGCATGGAGCACTGGGTGTGGTGAAAAAATAATGAATACCGTTTTACTGAAAATAAATAAATTAATTTATTAAAAAAAAATAAAAGAATCAAGGAGCGGGGTTGTGGGGGGAGGCACCAAGAAGCCCACTGGACCATGCGTATGTGGAAGAGCTGGTCTCTGGCACCAGGAGTTATTCACTGTAGTTGCCTTGAGGAACTGATGATGGAACAAGTGAATTCAAAACACTGAAGAATGGATGATGTCTCTTCTGGGAGGAGAGGTGCTGGGAGATAAACTCGTCTAGGCCAGTGCAACTAGAGGCGGATAGAAGGAGCCATTCTGCTTTCCAAGCTCCCAGTTAACTGCAGGGAGCACTGGGATGGGCTGTTTCATTTACTTTGTCTATTTCGGGAGATGCAAGAACGTCACTTTTGCATCAATCTCTGTTGTGAGAGTGTTTTTCTTCCCTTAATAAGTATGGTGTGGCAAATTTATGGAAGCCTCACTTTGATGATTCAGAATCAGGCAGTCGTGTCATTAGTGAAACGCTGCCTATTATCCCACGGAAATGTGTATTAAGGGGGCGTGACAAAGAGGGAAGAAGGGAAGCAAATCCCAGAACCAAAGACGGTGAAAACCTATGCTTCTCGGTTGTTCTCTAGATCCACAGCTCTTCACTCAAAAGGCAAACCCCAAGTAAGTCCCTTGGTCACTAAAGTTCTAAGGGATTTTTGTCTTCCCCAAATACTGACCAGAAGATTGTGGCTTGGGCTATAAACCCACAAGAGGACCTGAAAACCACAGTCTGTGATTCACCACATGCTACCTCACACTCGTGGTTGACTAGTTCAGCCCTAGTGTACACTTGAGGGTGAACAGAAATAAAACTTTTCTCTGGAAATGCAAAACAAATTAAAAACATCCTTGGGTTGCTTATTGCTGCAATATTGAACCTGAATGTACTCCAGCCTCTAGATCTGTGCTACTCAGTAGAGTACCCACTAGACACATGTGATTTCTTAAATTCACATTAAGTAAAATTTAAAAAACCCATCCACTTGGTTGTATGAGCCACATTTCAAGTCTCAACCATCGCATGTGGTAAATGGTTACCATGTTGGATAATATATCCAGAACATCGTCATCATGCCAGAAAGTTCTACCAGAATCTAGAACATCTTCATAATCCCAGAAAGTTCTACTAGAATCTAGAACATCTTCATCATCCCAGAATGTTCTATTGGACAGTAGTGCCTTAGACCTAAGTTTTAACCTGTCATAAATAAAAGGGACAGATACCAAGGTAAATGACACTATAAGAAAAAAAAAATCATCTTTAAAAGGGAGGTGTCTCGGTGGCTGAGTGGGTTAAGCATCTGCCTTTGGCTCAGGTCATGATCTCAGGGTCCTGGGATCAAGCCCCACATCAGGCTCCCTATTCGGAAGAGCCTGCTACTTCCTCTCCCTCTGTTGCTAACCCCTGATTGTGCTCTCTTACTCTCCCTGTCAAATGAATAAATAAAGTCTTTAAAAAAAACGGGGGGGTGGGAACAATCAGACAACTCCATCATGTGGGAAACTTTGGAACCCAACTAGTGTACACTCTCCAGTAGTCAATGTTATGAGTCGAGGATTGGGAAGAGGAAGTTGAAGGACCACAAGATTCAGAATCGAACAATGGGGTGTAGCTTACCAATAGCCAGAATTCAGAGCTGTGGTACTGTGAGCTCAGACTAAATCCTTCCACTAACTGGTATATGTGCAAATGTGTATATTTGCCTTTTTTCAACAGCCAGGCTACTAAAGACTTATTCTTTAACTAAAACAGCCAGGCAGATTATTTCTAGCACACATCTGTCATCTCAGGGGACCTCAACTTTCATTCTGCTACACTTAAACCACTTTTCTTACTTCAAAATTAGTCTTCTACCCAGCAAGTAAATATAAAGCATTACCATTCATCTATGCCTACCAACTTGTTCACTCTCCATAAAACAACCATCTCTGTTTTATAATGGTTTTTGTTTAGAGATCAATTTGAGTGCTTTATTCCATTTTCCTGCATTGTTTAAAATAAAGGAAAAATGGAGAAAATAAATATGATACTAATAGCTATAATAAAATTAAAAAAACAAACAAACATGGAAACAGCAAAGTAAACCAAACCTCTTCAGTGTGGTATTGGAAGTAAGCTAGTTGATTTTGAGAGAAAAGAAAATAACTTAAAAATCTATGAAACACTGATAATTTATTGCTGAAGACTATATAACCAAAAGGTAGAGTTAAAATAGAGGAAATGGAGATATTTTAGAAGGTTATAGATTCAGGGGTGCCTGGGTGGGGCTCAGGGGGTTAAGCATCTGCCTTCCACTCAGTTCATGATCTCGGGGTCCTGAGATCAAGCCCCACATCGATCTCTCTGCTCAGCGGGAGCCTGCTTTCCCCTCTCCCTCTGCCTGTTGCTCTGCCTACTTGTGATCTCTCTATCTATGTCAAATAAATAAATAAAATCTTAAAAAAAAAGTTATAGATTCAGAGTCACTAAAATGTCCTATTGATCCTTTAGAGAATTTCGTTAGCTTATACATCATCTCATGGGTGGTTTTCTCCAGATTCTTAGTTAAGAAAATTAAAAAACCTGCAGGGCATCTGGGTGGCTCAGTTGATTAAGCATCTGCCTTTGGCTCAGGTCATGATCCCCGGGTCCTGGGATGGAACCCCATGTGTGGCACCCTGTTCAGCAGGGAGTCTGCTTCTCCCCCTGATTCTCCCTCTGTGCTCTCCCTCTCTTTCTTGCTCTCTCAAATAAACAAAATCGTCAAAAAAAAGAAAGGAAAAAAAAATTGAAAAAGACCTAGTCTTCCTCCTGTCAACCTTAAAAAACTAATTTGTATACAAGTAAATGTAAATGTATACAGTAAATGTATCAGAAATCAATGAATTTTAAAAACTCATTCTTTGAAAAGATCGTTAAAAGCAGTAAGCAGGGGGCGTCCGGGTGGCTCAGTGGGTTAAAGCCTCTGCTTTCTGCTCAGGTCATGATCCCAGAGTCCTGGGATCAAGCCCCGCATCGGGCTCTCTGCTTGGTAGGGAGCCTGCTTCCCCCTCTCTCTGGCTGCCTCTCTGTCTGCTTGTGATCTCTGTCTGTCAAATAAATAAAATCTTAAAAAAAAAAAAAAAAAGAAGCAATAAGCAATAAGCATCTAGCCAGACTATGGAAAAAATTAAAAAAGGACACAAATTTCCAATATAAGAAATGAAAGAAAGGGCATCACTATAAATCCCATGGGCATTAAAAGGATAACATAAGAATCCTATGTATATCTCCATGCCCATAAATTTGATAATCTAGATGAAATGGGCCAATTCCTTGAAAGGCACAATGAGCCAAAACTTACACAAAATGAAACAAATAATTTGCATAGGCCTGTATCTATTAAATAAATTTAATCAATAATTAATTACCTTCCAAAATAAGAAGGACCAGACCTAGATGGATTCACTGGTGAATTCTGACAAACGTGTAAGGAAGAAACTATACCAATTTCCTATAGTAGCTTTCAGAAGGTAGAAACAGAGGGAATACTTCCAAATTGATTCTATGAAGCATTACCCTAAAACCAGACAAAGACCTTACAAGAAACTATAGACCACTGTCTTTGATAAATACGGATGTAAAAATCCTCAACAAGACTTTACCAAAGTGAACCCAACAATGTATATAAAGAATTATGCACTACAGCCAGCTGGGATTTATTCTAAGTATGCAAGGTTGGTTCAACATTCAAAAATCAATTAATGGAATCCATCGTATCACTGGTTAAAGAAGAAAAGCCATGTGAATATATCTGTAGACACACACACACAAAATTTTATAGAATATATATGTAGATGCAAAATTTTTTTGTATCTACAAAATCTAACACTATGCCTAATAAAAACTCAAGAAATGAACATTATAAAACCCCTAAGATAACACAGGAGAAAATATAAATGGTTGTGGGTTTGGTGATGCATTTTTAGATACAACTTTAAAGACACAATCCATGAAAGAAAGAAATGATAAGTAGGACTTCGTTAAAATTAACATATTTTGCTCTGCAAAAGACACTGTCAACAGAATGAAAAGATAGCCACAGACAGGAAAAATATTTGCAAAGGATATATCTGATAAAAGAGTGCCATCATATAAAGATCTCGAGTCTAAAGCACAACAATAAGAAGACAGACAACCCAATTTTAAAAAATGGGTCAAATAACCTAATAGATACCTCACCAAAGAAAATATACTGGTGGCAAATTAACATATGAGACCACATCACATGTCGGCAGGGAAATATTAAAACAACTATGCATTACCACTGCACACCTATGACAGCAGAGCACTGACAACACCAAATGCTGGTGAGGATGTGGAGCAACAGGAACACTCACTCACAGCCGGTGAGATACAAAATAGTTTCTCACAAAACTAAACATGCTCTTACCATATGATCCAGCAATCATACTCCTTGGCATTTACCATAAGAAGCTAAAAACTGGGGTGCCTGGGTGGCTTAGTAGGTGAAAGCCTCTGCCTTCAGCTCAGGTCATGATCCCAGGGTCCTGGGATCGAGCCCCACATCGGGCTCTCTGCTTGGCGGGAAGCCTGTTTCCTCCCCTCTTTCTCTCTGCCTGCCTCTCTGCTTACTTGTGATCTCTGTCTGTCAAATAAATAAATAAAATCTTAAAAAAAAAAAGAAGCTAAAAACTTATGGTCACATAAATACCTGCACCTGGATGTTTACAGCAGCTTTGTTCATCATTTCCAAAAGTTGCAGGCGACCAAGATGTCCCTCAGTAGGTTAATAGATGAACAAAATGTGATACAGCCAAGGTAATATTAGTCAGTGCCAAAGAGAAACGAGCTATCAATCCATGAAATGACATGGAAAAACCTTAAATACGTATTACTAAGTGAAGTAAGTCAATTGCACTGTATGATTTCAACTATATGACATTCTGGAAAAGGCAACACTGAAAAGAGTAAAAAGATCAGTGGTTGCCAGGGGTTAGGCGAAAGAAAGGGATGAATAGTAGGAGTACAGAGGAATTTCAGAGCAGCAAGAATATTCTGTACGATTCCACAGTGGTGGATTTATGTCATTACAAATTTGTGCAGACCCATAGCATGTTGACACCAAGCGTGAACCTTATAGAAACTATGGACTCCAGGTGATAATGATGTGTTAATGTAGGTCCATCAGTTACAACAAATGTACCAGTCTGGAGGGAGAATACTGATAATTCAGGAGCCTAAGCATGTCGGGGGTAGGAGGTATATGAGAAATTTCTGCATCTTCTCTTAATTTTGCTGTGAACCTAAAACTGCTCCAAAAAACAGTCTGTTAAAAACATTTTCTAAAAAAGAAATACATTACACTTTTATTGGATTCTGCATAAAAACATAGCTACATGCAACTTTCTAGAACAATTGGGGAAATATGAATGAGAAATTTACAGTGAATGGGATTATGGAATTGTCAATTTTCTCCAGTGTGATGCTGTCATTGGAGTCAGACTGAAGAATATCTTTTCCCAGGTAATGTACACTCAAGTATTTGGGTTGTGTTATCATGGAATCTGCAAATTATTTTCAGATGATCTAGGAAAACACACATATATTCATATGCAGGTAAAACAAATACTCCAAAATGTTAACGACTGTTAAATCTAGGTATAGGAAATGTGGGTACCCACTGCTCCGTTCTTCAACTTTTCTGTGTGATTGAAAATTTTTATAATAAAATGTTCGTGAAACCACCTCCCTAAGGAATTTACAGAAGCTGACATGTGTCAAAACTCTAAGGCAGTTTGTATTTGAAAGTCCTTTTTGCTTTTCTTACCTAGTAATGGAACATTTCCACTCCTCTAACACTAGTTTATTTACATGTGTCAAGGAGATCAAACGAGAAGAATAACTTTATTGTTCCTTCTGACTCATCAGCTTTTTGCTTTTCATGACTCGTTATCCATGGACAGAGAAAGGCTGCACATTCCACTAACATGAAGTTTTCATATACTTCCCCTGGCTCCAGGGGAATCCATTCTATTATGATCCCACTTCAATGGCTTCCTTTATTCTCCTTTCTCTAGTCTTCCTTCTTCTATTTGAAAGGGTGCTGCTGAAATCTACACGCAACGGGAGTGTGCCCCTTAATCACCGTCACAGGCACCTCCTTCCTCCTGCACCTACTAAAACTCACTTTTCATTGCAGCCAGCTCAAATAAGAAAGCCTCCCCTTAAACTCCAAACCTTTAAATTAAAAATGAAAACAAATATTTTAATTGAAAATTAGAATAACTTTCCTGGGTCAGGAAGAGCAGAGGAAAACAGAGTCATCAAGCTCCTGGAGTGAATGAATTCCACGACAAAGGGTTTAAAAGGAGTGGACGTTTGGGATTCCATCAAGATCAAAAGCTTTTGCACAGCAAAGGAAACAGTTAACAAAATCAAAAGACAACTGACAGAATGGGAGAAGATATTTGCAAACGACATATCAGATAAAGGACTAGTGTCCAGAATCTATAAAGAACTTAGCAAACTCAACACTCAAAGAACAAATCATCCAATCAAGAAATGGGCAGAGGACATGAACAGACATTTCTGCAAAGAAGACATCCAGATGGCCAACAGACACATGAAAAAGTGCTCCATATCACTCGGCATCAGGGAAATACAAATCAAAACCACAATGAGATACCACCTCACACCAGTCAGAATGGCTAAAATCAACAAGTCAGGAAATGACAGATGCTGGCGAGGATGCGGAAAAAGGGAAACCCTCCAACACTGTTGGTGGGAATGCAAGCTGGTGCAGCCACTCTGGAAAACAGCATGGAGGTTCCTCAAAATGTTGAAAATAGAACTGCCCTATGACCCAGCAATTGCACTATTGGGTATTTACTCTAAAGATACAAATGTAGTGATCCAAAGGGGCACGTGCACCTGAATGTTTATAGCAGCAATGTCCACAACAGCCAAACTATGGAAAGAACCTAGATGTCCATCAACAGATGAATGGATCAAGAAGATGTGGTATATATACACAATGGAATACTATGCAGCCATCAAAAGAAATGAAATCTTGCCATTTGCGACAACATGGATGGAACTAGAGCGTATCATGCTTAGTGAAATAAGTCAAGCAGAGAAAGACAACTATCATATGATCTCCCTGATATGAGGAAGTGGTGATGCAACATGGGGGCTTAAGTGGGTAGGAGAAGAATAAATGAAACAAGATGGAATTGGGAGGGAGACAAACCATAAGTGACTCTTAATCTCACAAAACAAACTGAGGGTTGCTGGGGGGAGGGGGTTTGGGAGAAGGGGGTGGGATTATGGACATTGGGGAGGGTATGTGCTTTGGTGAGTGCTGTGAAGTGTGTAAACCTGGTGATTCACAGACCAGTACCCCTGGGGATAAAAATATATGTTTATAAAAAATTAAAAATTAAAAAAAAAAGGAGTGGACGTGGTCCAACCTAGGAAAGGGAAGGCAGGACTTTATCTAGGGCAGCCAGTGACCAAGCACATCTCTGAAGAATCCCAAGTAGCTTAGGGGGCAGCTAATTTAACACAAAACCTGGGTGCTGATAGGGGAGCCTGAGAAGGCAACGTGCATTTATACGGTGCACAGATCCTTCACGTTGTAGGACTACGGAAAGCAAGCATGGATGGAAGGGTAAGGAAAACAAGAAAGCATTAAGCCCACCCATTACAGCCAATGGACTTATCTTGATACCAAGAGATGGACATAAAAACCCTTCACCTAGAACTTGTCCAAGAGTCCTTGATTAATCATGGAACCTCATTTGCCTTGAAGCAAGGTGGCATGGCAATACAGACACGGGGTTAGAACAAGCGATCTAATCTCTCTATCGAATGTACATGCTAACGTTACGTAATATCACTGAGGGAAGTGGGAGTGGAATGTCATCCACTGGTTTTTTAACAGTCTTGGGTGACAGTACCTAACATACAGCTTCAAGTATCTTCTACAAGAAGCAGCATTAATTGGGAAAACCTGACAATAGCTGCAAAGCAACCAGCACAAGACCTGACAAGAATTCACCGGTCCACCTACTCACTAGTTACAAAGTCAGCACCTGGGAGGGGCTGGCCAGCAGGCTTGGGGCTGCCATTCCATAGGTCAGCAAAAGTAGGCACACTCTCTTCCACATGGAGCATGCAAGCTAATGAGGAAAGGAACAAAGTAACTACAGAAATCATTGTAAATTGAGAGACATTGAAAGATGTCCCTGCTGGGACATCTGGGTGGCTCAGCTGGTTAAGTGACTGCCTTCTGCTCAGATCGTGATCCCAAGGTCCTGGGATCCAGCCCTATTATCAGGCTCCCTGCTCAGAGAGGAGCTAGTTTCTCCTCCCGTCCCTCCCCGATATTCATGATTACTTGCAAGTGTGCTCTCTCTCTCTCAAACGAATAAATAAAATCTTTAAAAAAAGGTAAGGATCACTGCTATGAATGATACGTAATAGCTGAGCTAAAATCTGAAAGACATAAATGGAAAGAAACTAGTTGTCTCTCAGGCAGAGGCAGCCCTAAGACAGGAGAAAACCTGTAGCTTTAGTACAATGTTTTCTAAATGTTCTGGAATACGCATCACAAGCACATCATAAAAACCACACACACACACACACACACACACACATATATGCAGTTCTGCATTTTGTGTTCATGTTATATTTTCACATTAAATAATGGTTCCAGTCTCAGTAGATTTAGAAGCCAGAGCTCACTTTGGATGTGAGTAACTGTAAATCTCTACTTCAAATGGTCTTCTTGATAACATTTTTAATTTATTACATTATTTAATTAGATCAACTTTGTTTTCTGACTTGTAATGTGGCTGGAAAAGGCTTCTATTTGATTTCATTCGTATTTTAATTGTCAACATTGTTTTCAATCTGTGGTGTCCTTGCAGGAATGTTTTAAAGTTCATTTGGTGAAGGATGTTTAATTAGAACTAAATGTGATAACCCACAAATGTACATAATGGGGCCCTGTAAATGAGCTAGTGCCACACAAAGTGAATTTGAATGGACAAGTAAGGACACCACTCTACCTGGCCTTAGTAGGAGTGCCCTCCCCTGCCAGGGCATTTGTCACACTGCACATGCCCACCTGACAGGTTGACAGGTGAGGGCAACAATATCGTGCAAAATGTTAAATATTAACAAGCCCAATTTCTTACTTTAAAATTACTAAACTTATATACATAAAATTTCTAATATTTCCTATCTGGGTTCCAGTAAACTTTTTTTTTAAGATGTTTTGTTTATTTATTTGACAGAGGACAGAGCAGAAGCAGGGGGAATAACAGAAGGAGAGGGAGAGGCAGGCTCCCCAACAAGCAGGGAGCACAATGCGAGGCTCTATCCCAGGACCCTGGGATCATGACCTGAGCTGAAGGCAAACACTTAACCATCTGGGAACCACCCAGACACCCTCCAATGAACTCTCTTAAGCAATCCCTGGAATATGTGCCTCTCACTCCAGAAACCACTGCTTTGGGAAACAAAGGAGTAGAGAGTAGGGGAATGTGGGGCTGAGCGACAGAGATTGTTACAAATGCAACTGAAGCACATGACCTTGATGGCACCTGACCATCTCCAAGGGCTTCCTCGCGAGGTGTGGGAGGCGCAGGGACACATCTGCATGTTGAGAGATTCCGATGGACCCGGGACTGGGAAGAGGGTGTGGCTGGCATGTATGGAGGAATCTGGAGTCTGGAGACCATCCCTATAACTGAGCTGAGCCTCTCCAGGGTCATGATGGAAAAGATGGAGATAGAAGATTTAGGAGGTAGAGATGGCCTGGGGAGGGGGTGGTGAAAGGTGTGAAAATTAATCAAGGGAAACCTCACTAAAGTGGAGTGGACTAGAGAGCCAGCAAGGGCCGTCTCGGGCTTCACCACTAGTCAACTGCAGACCCAACCAGAAAAGATGCACTTTGCAGGTCCTACCTAGCAAGTCAAGCCCAGGATAGTTCACTACCGCAGAAAGAGGACAGACTGTCTCTCTCCGCCCCCAGCAACAGCCCAGCCAATGGGAGACTGTCAAGGCTCAGCCAATGAAAAGCTACGACACTTCACTCTCCCTGCTACTCCAATGGACTTTGAGTTTACAACAGCCCTCCCACCTCCCCCTTCTCTCTTTATTTTTTTTCCTCAGTCTTTTTAAAATTAATTTATTTATTTTCAGAAAAAACAGTATTCATTATTTTTTTCACCACACCCAGTGCTCCATGCAATCCCTGCCCTCTATAATACCCACCACCTGGTACCCCAACACCCCCCCACTTCAAACCCCTCAGTTGTTTTTCAGAGTCCATAGTCTCTCATGATTCACCTCCCCTTCCAATTTACCCCAACTCCCTTCTCCTCTCTAACACCCCTTGTACTCCATGCTATTTGTTATGCTCCACAAATAAGTGAAACCATATGATCATTGACTCTCTCTGCTTAACTTATTTCACTCAGCATAATCGCTTCCAGTCCCGTCCATGTTGCTACAAAAGTTGGGTATTCGTCCTTTCTGATGGAGACATAATACTCCATAGTGTATATGGACAACATTTTCCTTATCCATTAATCCATTGAAGGGCATCTTGGTTCTTTCCATAGTTTGGCGACCATGGTCATTGCTGCTATAAACATTGGGGTACAGATGGCCCTTCTTTTCACGACATCTGTATCTTTGGGGTAAATACCCAGGAGTGCAAACTCAACACACATGAAACAGACAGTCATATCAAAACATGGGCAGAAGATATGAACAGACACTTCTCCAATCAAGACATACAACTGGCTAGCAGACACATGAAAAAATGTTCATCATCACTAGCCCTCAGGGAGATTCAAATTAAAACCACATTGAGATATCACCTTACACCAGTTAGAATGGCCAAAATTAACAAAACAGGAAACAACATGTGTTGGAGTGGATGTGGAAAAAGGGGAACCCTCTTACACTGTTAGTGGGAATGCAAGTTGGTGCAGCCTCTTTGGAGAATAGCGTGGAGATTCCTCAGGAAATTAAAAATAGAGCTTCCCTATGACTCTGCAATTGCACCCCTTCTCTCTTTAAAGAGCATTCCTTTCCTTTGTTCTATGGCTTGTGTGCCCCTAACTGCAATTCTCTGCTACTTTTGAATAAACCCATTTGCTTATGGAATAACTGAGGGTTTTATTTTTAAGGTTAACAGAGGTATATATAAGAAGAGTGACTTCTGCTCCTGCTAAGGAAAATGAATGGGTGATCCAGTAGGAGAATCTGAAACTATGTGTTAAGAATAAGAAGTACTGACCCATATCCAGCCTGACCCAACCTGTAGCCACACCCCGACAGCGACAGAACAATCTGTAAAAAATTTTAAAAAAAAATCTAAAATCTTTTCATGCCCTTCCTTTGCTTAAAGGTCTTATAAGATGCCAAGGCGCCAACAGGAGAAAGCATAACCTCCTTGGTCTGCCTGACACAATTCTCTGGGATAAAATCACTGTATTTCTTCAGGTTTGTCCTGCTCCTTCCCACCAGAGCTTATATTCTATTGGAGAATAGGCCTCAGGGAACTCCAAGCTCTTGTAACCATTTCCTTTCTAACTGCTAAGAGATGGTCACTTCTGAAATAGGAACAATAAGGAATCAAAGCCATTGCTCCAAGCAGCTTCTTCCTAATGTCTTTTAAAGCAATTTCGTAAAGGCTCTCTGGGTACTAAAAGCAGCTATTTGCTGCCAAAGAGAATAATGCACTAGTAATTCACCAGCATACAACCTAGAGATCAGTCATCATCAGAGCGATTAAGAAACAATAGAAAAACAAACAAGAACAAAATTGCCCTTGACCAACTGGTAATTATTTTTGGATTTTTTTTTTAACCTACCTTTGAGAGAGAAAGAGAGAGTGAGAGAGAAAGCGAGTGAGCCCAAGAGCCTGTGATTGTCTACTCAGTTGTAATTTTATTGTTTTAACTCAGTCCAAGCATTATGTAAATTGTGCATAAACTATAAACACAAGCCACCCTGGGGATCACAGTGCTACAAAGAGCACCTTGGGATGGATTTGTTATGCACATTGCATAAAGTTCAGTACTTCATGTTTTATTTGAATTCATCAACTTGTCTTGGGGAAAAGTTTAAATAGATTCAGTGATTCTAGGTGAGGGTTGCCAAATCCTTGTATGGAGTCAGCCAGACAACGGGAAGTAAACACAGCCCTGGTTCCTTCTTTCCAGCGTGGAGAGCTGAAACATGCCCAGTGGAATCCAGTGGACAGTGTTGCAGCGCCATTTGTAGAGGTTGACGGAGATGGCTGGGCAGAGTGGGCACTGTGAAGCCAGACAGGCTCCAAATACCATGCCAGTTCTATTATCCCGTAATTGCGTGACCTTGGGCAAATAGTTTATTCTCTGAGTTTCAGTTCCTCTTTTGCAGAATGAGAATAATAAACCTACCCATCTCACACAGCTATAGGGACAAAGGAGGAAAGGCCCAGTGCTAAGTACAGAAGCCAGTATCTAGGGGTCTAGAGGAGATTCAGTCTTAACTTCCTCTTCCTGTGTGAGATTTATTTCTGTCTTCCTCTTCCTGCTTCTCTTATCTTTCTGCAGGAAAGAATTCAAATGTTCTAACTGGGGAGTCATTTCAAATCTCATACATAGAACTACAGTCTTCATGCCAATACCACCTGTATTTCTGACCTCAGCACAGACCTCTCCCAACAGCCGTGGACTCTGCAGGTGGCTCCCAAGGAGACACCAGATTGTAGCTATAAAAGCTTAGCCCTTTCTCCTTCATTCCTCTGTGTTTGTGAGTAGCATTATTTCCATCTTGTCTCCCTCAAAGGAATCCCAGAGTCACCCAGATTCATCATACCTCCTTAACATCCAAAGTCAATCCATCACTAAGATTTGTCAGTCTAAAATCTGCAAGAATTCTAGAACTTGCTTCCTCCATCTCTAGGCCCCACGATATCTTACCTGGAAAACAAAATACAGCACACAATCTGGAGAAGATATGGAACATTCTCCCATTAGTTGCTGATGGGAATGCAAAATGGCATAGAATCTGTGGAAGACAGGCAGTTCCTTACAAAACTAAACATTTTCTTACCCTATGATCCAGTAACCACGCTCCTTGGTATTTACCTAATGAGCTAAAAACATGACCATGTGAAAACCTGCACACGATGTTTACAGCAACTCAATTCATAATTGCCAAATCTTGGGAACCCACCATGACTCCTTCAGTAGATGAACAGAAAAACTGGTACATCTGGATAATGAAATACTATTCAGCACGAAAAAGAGATGAGCTGTCAAGTCAGAAAACACATGGAGGCAACTGAAACACACATTACCAAGTGAAAGAAACCAATCTGAGAAGGCCACCCACTGTAGGACTCTAACTATGACATTCTCA
Source organism: Mustela lutreola (assembly GCF_030435805.1). Lineage (NCBI taxonomy): Eukaryota > Metazoa > Chordata > Mammalia > Carnivora > Mustelidae > Mustela > Mustela lutreola. The sequence continues at coordinate 4,641,117 of NC_081292.1, read as the reverse complement.
AAAAGGCAAAGCTATGAAAACACTAAAAGGATTCATGATTGCTAGGCATTGAAGGAGGAATAGATGAGAAGTAAGAGCATGAAGAATTTGTAGGGTGGGGAAAATATTCTGCATGATTCCAAGATGATGGATACAGATCATTATAAATTTGTCCTAAGCCACAGAATATATACCACTAAGAGAAATCCGTAATGTAGATTGTGGACTTTCAGTGTTAATGATGTTGCCAGTGTGGGCTTACGAACTCTAAGACATGTCATCACTTGGGTAGAAGTTGTGGATAGTGGGGGGTGTTCTGTATATGGGCGTGGGGCAGGGGACACCTGGGAACTCTGTACTTTCTGCTCAGCATTGCTGTGGGCCTAAAGCTTCTATAAAAAGTGAAGTCTCTTAAACAAGAAACAAAATAGGCTCCCATCCAGGTCTGTGGGCCCATCATAGACCTATCTAATAATCGACCACCTAAGAATGATTTCTAAATAAAAATCCTGATCAGGGTGCCCTGACACCAAAAACACCTCCATGCTTTTCAGGAGCCTACAAATTAAAGGGCTCTGGAGAAAGGGTTAACTATTGTCTTACCCCTTCTGCCTAAAGAACCAAACCACTGGATAAACTTTCTAGTCTGTTTCCCTGGAAACAGAGAATGAGAGTTTGTGTCCACTATATCATTAACAACAGTGCTCGCTGTGAAATGACCCATCGGGCTAACTGCATCTGGACTAGGAGAACTATGGATATTTTATGGGGTGCCTTACTCAGGATTCCCAAAATGTAGATATACATCTGACTCAGGGCCTCTAGAAGTGATGCCTCTGGAATTTCTACAAGAGACACATGGCTCCTGAAAAGCATGAGTCCCTTTAAGCCAGAGCAGACCCCAATGCAGGCCATTCCTCTCAGCACCTGAGCTGTCTACAGTGCAGTTGGTGCAAAGGCTCTGCTAAAGAGGAACTATGGCTCCTAAGGGGACAGGTGCACCTACAGCTCCTGAGAGGGCAGATACCAGCTGTGGTCTTCAGTTGGCCCATCAATCTGAATGTCTAAGCATCAGCGTCATGGCTACCTCCTTAGGGAACTCCTATCCAGACCACGCCCCACAGTGAGTGAAGCACTCCTTCTTTTGGCTCCTACTCAGCACTGATTTCCTTGCCCTAAATTATCATCATCTGTTTCCTTATTTACCTGTTTGTTCACTGTGACCCTCCCCCACCCGTGATGGTTTTAAGATCTGCCTCTTGGTGGTTTTGCCAAACCCATTTTGGTAAATGTGAGCAGATCATGTCAGTCACAGCGGTGGGCACTGCCATGTTCTTATCCAATACCCACCCTCATTAAAGAGGACGCTGTTTTGTTTTGTTTTGTTTTCTGATGCAACCACATACCCAAAGAAGGATCTCTTGCAATGCTCTTTTGGTCGGGGTGGCCATGAGATCTAGTTCAGACCAAGTAACGTTAGTGAAAGTCTCTCAGATGGGATTATGAGAAAGCTTTTTGGATGTTGGTTTTCTTGATCAAAAGAGATAAACTTACATGGAGCACTGGGTGTTGTACATAAACGATGAATCTTGGAACACTGCATCAAAAACTAATGATGTATTTTATGTGACTAACATACCACAATAAAAATGTAAAAAATAATAAAGGGGAAAAAAGAGAGACACTTGGCTGACACACACCAATTCCTCTCCCCTCTTCCTGCTCCCTACACATCTGGAATATGGACACACGCCCAATGGCAGAGAAGAGTTCTCCCAAGCACGGATCTGAAAAAGAAAGCTCTGCACTAAAGATGGCAGAGGAGGAAGTTGAGAGCCTGGGTCCTTGATTTCCCACGAGAAACTATACAAGCCAGACCTACGGCTGCACAAGAAAAACACAACTATTTAGATATGCCACTGCCCCTGGATCTCTGTGGCTACAGCTAAAGCCAGTTCCTACTGATGCACAATGACACAGTTTCTTCTCCCACCACAAGCTACAATATCAACCCATTCCCATGACACCTCTTCCCACGCCGTTGCCCGCAAACCTTGTCACTCCTACCTCCTGCCACCTCCTCATCACCACATGTTCTCAGAGACCCAGCACTCCAGCTGGTCTAGTAACAAGTCCCCGGGAAACCCCGTCTTTCAGCAGGTCCCTGTCTTTGCACCGGTTAGTCTTCTGCCTCACGATGGCTCTTCCCCACCAGCCCCAGCCTATAGACGTACAACTGGCCTATCGGGACCAAGGTACCCGTCACCTCCTCCACGGAGCCTTCCTTGATTCTGCAGTTCCTCCCTTCCCTGAACTTCCACGGCACCCCATGGCTGCTTGTGCTCCCGCAATTAATGAATCACTTTTAGATCATCCGTCTTAATCATCTGCCTTCTCATCCATAACTTGAAACCTGTAGAACAGGGGTCTAGCCTTATCGGCACTCCAAATATGTTTAAAGGTACTTCTGAATCTACTACCTCTACCCACTAGAGCTGTGATCTTAATCTTCTCTAAATTACTGATCTGTAAATTAGGGAGAGCCCCAGGGCTACCAGATAATACAACTCCGAGGGACAGTGCGCTGCAGGGGACAAGCTCCTCACCCTCAGGTGTGTGTACAATAAAATGCATTGTATCCCTGGAGCTGGGTACTTGACAGATGAAAACCTTCAACACATGCAGAGTCTTACCAAAATGCCTGCTTAAATAAGTTCAATAACATTAGCTATTGGGGTGATAATGAAGATGACGGCTGTATCTTTCTTTGTATCCTCAACACTGAATTCGGACCAAGGTAGATGCTCAGAAACATTTCCTGGTTGAATGAATGACACGAAATCCAGGTTTTGGTTTTAAATTTTAAAGCACTCTGAAGTCTCAGCCCAAAAGGGCACAGAATCAAGCGGTATCCCTGGGTACCTAATTTTCCCACCAAGTCAACTCCTAATGTTTATCCCCTGGAGCTTACCCCACTAGGCAGGCTCCATGTCTGCTTCTGAGCAAGTGAGACCCTGGGGCAGGAAATTTCTGGAGAGGTTCTCCCGGGGACCAACTATACAGGCCAAACTTGGCTAATAATAAATCGAGCTAAATAATGCAGCTGTTAGCTGGGTCTGGATGCCCAGACCCTGGGCCCTGGGGAGTGGAGCTCAGGACGGATCACTCCTGAAGATTTGATCTGCTCATGCAGCTTCCTCAGGGACCCTCTGGAACACAAGATGGCTGGAGCAAAGCAAGCACCGATCGCAACCATTGTCAGCTCAGGGGGACATAGTAGGGGGAGTAGCTGTTAGCATGCCTCAGTGGTTCTGATCCACAGGTTCCAAAACACTGCACTCTGATGTACTGGGATTGCCCTATATCTGTGGGTTCGTGCATTCAGGTTGTACAATAAGACCCTACCTCAGCAATTAAATGACATCAGTGTCTAGTGTACAGCCGTGGTAGGAAACTCCTGCAGAGGAAGAGGGCCCGACATGGGTTCTGTCTCCAATTTCACCCAGTCTATTAGGGAAAAAGGAGATCATAGGCACATGAGGGGAAGCCATGGGCATAGATGAGGGGAAGTGAGAATGAAACAGCTTCTAAGGTGTGGGGGACAATTTCAAAGGAAAGAGAAATGATTTGCAAGCAGAAGGAAGCCCAGCAGAAAGGACCCTAGGAATGACCTCTTCAACCCTTCTCATTTTAAAAATGGGGAACAGAGCCTATGAGAAGCAGGGCCCCTCATCCCAGCGCACACTGATCTGGGAGCACTCTGTGCGTCTCTTGGATCCCTCAGCCTCAGGATAGAGCTTTGGAATCCAATGGCCCTGAGTTGGAATTTGGGCTTTGAGACTGATCTGTGTGATTTCTGGCAAGTCATGTGATCTCTCTCCGAACTTCAGAATCTTCCTGGGTGGCACGGGACAGGTAGGATGCCTTTATCTCATACAACTGCTGCAGAGATCGCGTGAGAGAAGCCACGTGAAGTGTCTGGCCCAGGGCAGGTGTTTGCACCCTTGCTGAATGAATGAATGAGTGTTTCACAGCGCTGTCCGGCACAGAAAGAAGAAAGCAATGACTGTGTGCTGTTCCTGGCTTCTCCCTACTCTACCCACTGGAAAAACACAAGCTCTAGGAGCGAGGGAGCGAGGCTGTCTTGCTCTCAAGAGCCGCTCCAGCCTACAGCAGGAGGCAAGGCACATGATATGTATTTGACCAAACGTCCTGTAGGAACAAATGAGCCGTTCCTTCTCCACTCTTTGGCACTGTTTCAGGCATTGAGCTAAGTGCCCTGCGTGCAGTAGTAGGCATAGCATTTAATTGTCCAGGCCACCTATGAGAAAAGTGGCCTATTTTCCCTGCCGTACAGATGAAGGGACAGGTTCGGAGAAGCTCACTAACTTCTCCAAATCAGGGCTAGTGAGTGGCAGAGCTGGACCATGGCCGGGACCTTCCGGAGGCAAATGCTCTCCTTGCAACCTTCAGGTAAATGTGGCTGCGCAGGGCTGCTGGGTGTGTCGGGGCTCGCAGTGGGGCTCTGCTGAGTGAAAGAGAGCGGAGCTGGGCTTGGAGCAGAAGGCCCCGTAGACGCTCTTGGGCTGACTCCGGGATTGAGCCAAGCCCAGCCACTGGGGAAGGCCAGAGGAAAAGGGTGGGTGCAGCCATCAGAGGAACAGGGAACAGCTTCACCGAAGAGAGAGGACTCTGACGCAGTGGAGAGCTTGCCCAGATGCGGGTGTGGGCTGTGTGTATGTATGTGTGAGAGTGCGCACACTTGTGTGTCAGGGGCAATAACACCTTGTGCTGCAAGTGTAAATGGCTCAACCCACCCCTGTTCAGGGACGCCTCCCTCTCCATCTGCCCAGCTGCCATGATCAGACCCCACGATTACCTGCCAAGGAAGCTTCCAGCCTAATGCACACTTCATTCCTGCCGTTAACTCTAGACAAGCCTCACACTATAGCTAACCCAGCCTCCATTTTAACCTAAAATGAGATGTGTATTAAAGTAATATACTGATTCTTGGCTGTCTGAGTGGCTCAGTTGGGTAAGCAGCTGCATTCAGCTCAGGTCATGATCCCAGGGTTCTGGGATCGAGTCCCGCATCGGGCTCCCTTTGCTCTGCAGGGAGCCTGCTTCTCCTTCTCCCTCTGCCTGTCACTCCCCCTGCTCGTGGTGTCTCTCTCTCTCTCATTCTCTCTGTCAAATAAATAAAATATTTTAAAAAAAATAAAGTAATATACTGATTTTAAGTTTAGGTACATACAATATATTACACCAACGCCCCAGAAGTTTGGACACGTACACTAGTCACTGAAGTTTGAATGGAAATATCCAGGGACACTCAGTTAAACCACACAAAGGGAAGAGCAACATCTGTAATCTCATTAAATGTATTTTCTTTCGTTTTGGTCTGACATAGTCAATAAAGTCTAACGTGGAAAGGTAAAAACCTAGAATTCTGACTATTTACCTGAATAACTAGGGAGAACACAGATCGCCCTGGGTTACTCCTACCACCGCCACTACTGCGTCATCTTCTCTTTCCTCCTCCTCCTCCTGCTCCTCCTCCTCTTTCTGCTTCTTTTTAGTCTTCTTCTCCTGTTCTGCTTCCTCCTCTTCTGCTTCCTCTTCCTCATTCTCTTCGCCGCCTTCTACTTTTTTTTTTTTTTTTTTTTTAACCCAAGCAGGCTCCTAAGTCTATAAAGCATCCTTGAAGTTTCCGTGCATATTCCAGAATCAGAAGACGCTAGAAGCAGACCTGATCTTAAGGATCATCAAACAAATTGCTTCATCACCCCCTTTCGTCTTCCAAGTCAAACAGAAGCTAACCCGCTTTCCCAAATTCACACGCAGCTGAGTGGTTAAAAGCCAAATACTTGGACTGTATCATTCTTGAGTTTTGTTCTGGGTTTTGGGTTTTGTGTTGTTTTTATGACCCACAGGAAACTTTCAAATGCCCCTCTTAGGGGACATCTGTATGGTGGCTGAAAGGGACAAGCTTTGGGATCAGATGGGTTTGGGGGAACCTGTCCAGGCTTCTTCTCCAGCTAGCTGTGGCACTGTGAGCAAATCCTCTCTCTGTGCTGGGTCTCCTCAGCTCTAAAGAAGGCTGGTACTAGCTCCTGCATGAAGTTTAAATAAAGTATCTCCAGGGAAAGCACTTACTCTAGTCACTGGCAGGCAGTAGGTCTTAGAAAGAACTTTCTGGCCCCTCCCATCTGTACCAGCAAGTCATTTGACTGTCACTTAAAAATGGTTTATGGTCATTTTTTGTTGCCAGCGTCCCCATGCTCTCAGAAAGAAAGGGAAAGAAAGAAATCTAAGGAAGTTTAATTCTATTATTCAGGAGCAATTATATTAATATTCATTTTATTCTCTCAGAAGGCCAACACAAGTCAGCATGTTCAAATACTGAGCTTGATAAATTCTACCTTGGGCACAAGATTGCAAGGATAATCTTATCTTTAAACATTTCCTTTAAACAAACTTAAAAAAAAATCCCTCAAAATTTACTCTCTGATGCTTTTTATATTCTGACTTAAAACCCACAAGTTATCACCAAAACCACCAATGCAGTTCCCCAACCGCTCTTACACTAATACCTCAGCTATGATGACATGTGCCCAGAAATTAATTTTCCAGAAAACTTATACCAACCCCTTCAATACTAAATACTTTGATACTTAATTCTAGCAATTTCTGATGTATCTCGTTTTAGAAAGAATACTCCCCTGCCTTATTTCAGCAGAGTTTACAGACTATAATTTAGTTTCTCCTGATGACTCACTGTCACACTTCTGAACATAAGTGACGGCTTCTCACTTAGTACTCGATGCCCTCAAAGACCCAAACCACGTGAAAGTTTCCAGAGTTCCTGCACTGAGGATCCCAAGGTCCTTCCTAATGGATATCCCTTGGTTCACCCCGCGGAGATGTTCCATTCGAGGTGGGTCTCATCCGGGCTTCTCAGTATTCATAGTAGAAGGTCAATCTCACCATCCACTTAGTGGACATTAAAGTAGACACATTAACCTCGAATCAGAATAAACACTGAAACACCTACTGTGCACCAAGGATGTCAACAGATTTTTATTTCACTTGGTTTGTTTATTTTTACTTTTTCACTTAATCTTCCTTAAAAATCCCTTATGCATTGCCGATTCTCATGGTTTGAAAGAAACTGAGGTCAGAACAGATAAAGTAGCACACAGTATCCTAGAGAGAAGCTGAGATGATTATCAGGTATCGGGAAAAGTATTGTGGAAACTGTATGCCATAGACCCCCGCCCACGTGGTGTTAAGGAGGAGAGTATAGAACAGGAGGATGAATGAGCTAAAACCGGAGAGATCATCGCCCAGAGATTGCCAGGAAATAAAAAATGGCACTAATGGGTGAATTTAGTAAGCAAGCTGAGAGAGAAGGCTGTGTGCCAGAAATGATTCGGGCTATATATCCTGATGTATGAGTGAAGGTATGCCTGCATGGAAGGCAGGAAAAGCTCTCCGAGCCGAGAAGGTGAAGGGCAAGGTGCTGCAGGAGTCAGGGAGCTGGACCTGGAAGGCGTCCAAGATCCTAGCAGGACTTGAGGTAGTGAGGAAAACCAAGGTCCAAGTACCAGAATGATCAGGGTCTGGAGAAGAGGGTGTGAGCAAAGGGCCAGTGCATGACTGGATGGCCTGGTAGGTACCAGGGTAGCTGGCCCCCTGCTGCAACTGGCCCTGACCCATGATGCTTTCAAGAGGTGAGCAGGAGAAGGCATGGCTAAATCAGGAAGGGAACCCACAGCAGGGCACTTTGGGTTCCAAGCATTACAAAGTTCAGGGAGATTTTTTTATAGTATGTTTTCGTGACTTCCGTAGGGCACAGGCACTCAGGATCACAGGGTCTTGTGACTGAATGTCATCAGGCCCAAAGCAGCAGTTTGTCTTAAAGAAAAGGGGTGCTGTAGTGGAAATATCAGTTAAAATGTCACCAACATGACGGATCCCCTCCCACCCTGACGCCCTCTCCCAGGTTGGTGCACCCATCCCCCAGCTGCTGTGTTAGCTGATAACAACCCATCGTTGCTCTGTTCTGAGAATCCTCAGATGACCAAGCTGCTTTGCCCGGGAATACCTGGGTGTCTATGTCTCCCGGAGTCACACCCAAGGAATGACCTTGCCTCAAGGTAGAAAGTGTTATGGGGCCACGTACGCCCCAGAGTTCCCTGCGTGAGCAGGGAGACTAGATAAGGCTGCTCACATATTTATGCCCATTTTCTTCCTTGTCTGGTTCCTTGTTCCTCCCTCCCTGCCAGCTTTCAGCTAAGAGCACCCCTCAGTCAAGCTCTATACTTCAGGCTCTGTGTTCAAGATGTAGGCTGTAGGTCTACAATCTCAGGGCCTAAGACAATGAACAGGTGTGGCTTTCCACCAAGGCCAAGTGCCCGTCCGGGGTCACTTGGCTAACAAATGTCGGAATTAGGGAAACCAACTGGTCTGTTTTGTCTGGAACTGGGGGACATGCGGGGAGGGCTGTGTGTCCCCAGGAGGCAAGACATTCAGTTTTCCAACAAGATCAGTTAGTCCCGGGAAAAAAGAGACAACAGAGTTCTCCTGAGCTAGAAGCCGAACATCTGACCAGGATTTCTGAATGGTACTCACACAAGGCTACAGTTACTCATTTTCTCATTAAAACATTGTTATTCTGTTATTGAAGATTCCTGCAGTTGTTTTCTTCCACATGTTCTTTGATAAACACTGGCCACATGCTGACGGAGAGCCCAGAAATGCTCTGAGTGCTCAGGGCCGCTGTAAACACGCCCCAGTCCTGCGACCACGGAGCTCTCCACCTTACAGAGAAGAGAACCAATAGGAAAGGCAGACAAACACATCTGTGGTAACACTGCCGGCGCTTACACAGGGATGGATGCCATGGAGAAAAACACAGCAAGTTCCGCGGCCAGAGGCCAGAGGCAGCTCTTTGGCCGGTGGTCTGGGAAGGTCTCTAACAGAAAACTCTTAGACGAGGGAGAGAAGGAGCTACAGAAATGTCAGCAGAGATGTGTCCTAGCCAGCCGCGTGGAATCACGGGAAGAAGCTCGGAAGGCGAGAGGAAGGTAGTGAGTGTGCATTCGTCGTTTGCATTTTATTTCTGAAAGGGCAGTGGTGGAGACCCGGTGAGTCCGTAAGAACATCTGTATCTGCTCACTCTCTGTCCTTCCCTTGGGTGATCAGTTCTACTCCCGTGCTCTCAGTGAGCGTCTCCATGCTGATGATTCCCCAAGTCTATATTCAGCCAAGAGTTCTATTCTGAGCTTGACTGAGATCTTTAATTGCCTAAAAATGTACATAGATGGCCTCAGAGACCTAAAAATCTACTTATTCAAAACAGAACTCATCACTTTACCCTTCAGACTCTGTTCTTCTGCCTGTGTCCCCAGGCTGGGAGACAGCACCAAGACAGTCCTTGAGACCAGGTCAGAAGATTAAGCATCGCCCTTGATGCCTGTCTGCTTTTAGATACTGTGGGCGGCACGTCCAATACTTCCCACCCTGCTACTGCCTTAATATCTCTAGAGTCGTTGTTCTAGAAAGTTGTTCTTTCTTCATCTCTATTACCTTGGCCTTGGCTACAGTCTTCATTACCTGTATACACCCTGGATTTCCTGAAAGAGCCTCCCACCAAGCTTCTATGTTTCTCATCTTACCCACATCCAAAGCACTCTGTATCCTGTAGCCCAAATCCAAAATGCTGGTGTGTCTCTGTCTTCCCACTGTAAAACACTTTCACTGCTGAACAAAGCTGGAGGCATCACATTTTCCAATTTCAAATTATGTTACAAAGCTTTGGTAATCAGAACAGCATGATACTAGCATAGAAACAGACACACATGCCAGTGGAACAGAAAAGACAGCCCAGAAACAAACCCACACATACATGTTTAACTCATCTTTGACAAAGATGTTAAGAATGCACAAGGAGGAACGAACGGTCTCTCCCATCAAAAGTGTCAACAAAACTCGATATTCACATGTTGAAAGAGTAAAACTGAATCTTTAGGTTCCACTATACACACAAACCAAAATGGATTAGACCTACACATACACCTGGAACTGAAAAACTCCTAAAATAATAAATAGGGGGAAAGCTTCTGGACACTGGTCCGGCAATGAGTTTTTGGTATTGACACCAAAATCACAAGCAACAAAAGCAAAAAATAAGCAAGTGGGAGTACATCAGACTAACAGGTGTCGGCACAGCAAAGGAAACAATCCACAGAGTCATAAGGCAACCTAGAGGTTGGGAGGATACATTTGCACACCATGTATCTGATAAGGGGTTAAGATCCAAAATATGTAAGGGCCACATATAACTCAATAGCATAGAAACAAATTACCCCCCCAAAATAGACTTGTCTCAACATACTTCCAAAAAAGTTCCATCTGTACATCTTCTTACCTGTCTTCAGTGGGTACATGAACAAGTGTGCAACATCGCTCACCATCAGGGAAATGCAAATCAAAACTATAATGAGATATCACTTCACACCTGTTAAAATAACTATAATTTAAAAATATTAAGGTGAGGCCTGGTGGGGAGGTACCCTGTTGGGGGGAAAGTAAATTGGTATAGCCATTGTGGAAAACAGCATGAAGTCTTCTCAAAAAATTAAAAGTAGAATTACCATATGACTCAGCAATCCCACTTCTCAGTATGTGTCCAAAGAGATATCAATCCAGATCTCTGAGAGATACCTGAGTTCCCGTGTTCCCTACAGCATTATTCATAGTAGCCAAGACACGGAGACAAACTAAATGTCCATCAGTAGATAAGTAAGTAAAGGAAATGTGATCTATACATAGCATGGACTATTACTCAGTCCAAAAAAATAAAGAAATCCTACTATTTGTGACAACATGAACAGACATGGAGGATATCACGCCATGTGAAATACGCCAGGCACAAAGAGACAAATACTACATGATCTCACTTTAAATACAGAAGCTGAAACAGTCAAACTCAGAAGCAGAGAGTAGAAGTGTGGTTATCAGAGGCTCGGGATGGTCAGGGGGTGCAAAGTTTCAGTTAGGAAAGATGAGTAAGTTCTGGAGAGCCAAAGCATAGCACGGTGACCGCAGGTAGCAGTACTGTGTGGTGTCCTTGAAATCTGCTAAACATTGTCATCACATCTGATTTTAGTGTGACCAAGATCCCTGCGGCTGTCGTGTGCGGAACAGACTGGGGTGGCAGAGGTGCAGGCAAGGACAGTCGAGAGCCTGGTGTACTCATCCAAGTGAGAGACGAAGGGGCTTGGACCAGAATTATTATCAAAGGGATGGAAAGAAAGACCTGAGCATCACCCTTGACCCCTCCCTCCCCTTGACCTGCACCAATGGTCACAAGTGTTCCATTGATATTTCTCAGATAAATGACACAGCATGTTCACTGAACTGACACTTCTCCGTCTCTCTCTCCTCAGCGTTCCTCCTCTCACCAGTTCCTGTCCATTGCACAGGACAGGAAGAGTCATCCCAACTCTCACTGCCTAAATTCAATCATCTCTTATCCACAAAGTCTCCTAAGAGGCCACCATATTTCTTGGTTGAACCATCTTCTCTAACCCAACCTCTGCTCTGCAGCTAGGGTGAATGTTCTGCACAACTCCAGATCTTTCCATGGCTCCCATGACCTTCCGGTTAGAGCACAAGTCCTTAGCATGGTTCTCGAGACTCTCAAAGATGTGGCCCCTATCGCTTTCCCCAGCCTCGAGGAACACCGTCCCCTTCCTTGTGTTCCAGACCTCTTATCCATTTCACTTCCCGGCTACCTCTTGCTCCCACGGTGCTGTGTGTCACTTCCTCTTCCGACGGCCCTTCCCTGCAGTCTCCATTTAGAAATTCTCAGTCCTCAGCGTAGGATCTCTCTCTTCTCTGAAGCCTTCCTTGGCAGCCCTTGCCAGGAAATGTGTTAAAAATACCTTCTCTTTTTTTCCCACAGAACCCTGCATTGGCTGGTTTGCTCTTGTCTGTCTCCCGCCAACATCCCCTGGCTACCCGGGGCAGGTCCCTTTCTTGTTCATGGTTGACTCTCAGGGCCTGGCACGATGAGTGGCCCAGAGCAGACCATGGACTCAGATTTCCCTGTTGGGCACACCACGCGCCTCTCCATCCACACCAGAGGCGGAAGGCCACTGGAAGGAGTCATGGCCCATAGCACCAGTCTCCTCTGTGGTGCTAAAATCCCCCTGAGGAATCATTCCTGAGATTGGTGTGCAGCCGCCTGGAAATGATTCATGTTTGAACAGAAACATTTGACACTGCGGAGCACCCAGAGTCTGGGAAGCTCAGCAAATATTAGACATGTCTGCAGATGTCCTCTGGCTCTCTCAGGTAAGAGTGGACTTCAACCATACAGTTTCTTCTGTTTTTGTTTTTGTTTTTTTTTTTTTGCTTTGTTTAAGATTTTATTTATTCATTTTTTCTGAAAAGGGGGTAGGCACAGACGGAAAGAGAAAGAGAATCCTAAGCAGACTCCCTGCTGAGCTTGGAGCCCAACATGGAACTTGATCCCAGAACCCTAAAATCATGACTTGACCGAGAACCAGGAGTCCAACGCTTAACCGACTGAGCCACCCAGGTGCCCCCTAGTTTCTTCTGTTTTGAATCAAGGAGAACTTCCAACATGGACAGAGCAGCAGAGCATCTTAGCTGGGGTTGGATAAGACTTGGGTTGGGTAAGGATGGAGAGCATGCAGTCTTCAACACTTTGCAAGTCCCAGGATAGCCTTGGGGAACACTAGCCTTCTAGAAGGGAAAATTCTAAAAAAAAAAAAAAAAGAAAAAGAAAAGAAAGAAAGAAAGAAAAATATGGCAGTTACAGTGAATTAAGGTGTAAGGTTCGGACAAGTGAGGAGTGTCGATGGAAAGGCCAGGCAGGAGCCACCGGTGTAGCTCTGGTGAAGAGAAACAGAGACTAGTGTATGGAGACACCAAGAAAGCAGAGCTAGATGGAGCCCCGGGAATCATCCAGGCCATTTACAGATGAGGAAACCGAGGCCCAGAAAGGTGAGGGGATGGCCCAGGTCAGCAGTCCTGTGAGCAGTTAGTGTCAGAGCCAGAGGGACGTGTCAGTGCACAAGTCTAAGTCTTTAGCTTGTTCTATCTCCTTCCTTGCGGTATCTCGCATGAGAAACTCAGCTCTGAGGGTGTTAGTGTCCTTCTCCCTCCGCACCCCGCAACCCCCGATAAGAAAGGGAGGTAAAATACAAGGAGGAAATGCACTGGGGGCATTTCAAAAAACTCGAAACCTTCTGTGATTGGCGATCATATATATCATTGGGAAGTGAATAGATACCACATATTAAGGTCAGGCATGGCACTGGCCTTAGTGTGCATCTTCCCAAGACGTCCTGAAAGGTATCTGTCATTGCAGTGCCATGCAGAGAAGGCAGAGGGCTGACGGGGACAAAATGACTGACCGAAGGTCCACAGCACTCACAAGTGGAGGAGCCAGGACTTCCAGCAGGTCTCATCGGCTGCTGTGTAACTACACAGGGAGATTTTGCTCATTTTCCATAACAACAACAAAAAATAATTGAGGAAAATGAATAATGTATTGAGTAGAGTATTTTACAGTTTATGAACTGCTTTTAGTGCATGGCTATCCATTCACTCCAAGCACTCGGCAGCGCTGTTGGATGGGGGATACCATCCACGTTCTACAAGTGAGGAAACGGAGGGACGCGGCCAGCAGGTGTCCTGGTTCCGGGGCCCCTTAGAACCAGATTCCAATCTAGGCTTTCTTGCTCCAACCTATGTCCCTTTCCGTGTTACTAGAGCTGAAATCAAGGAAAGCAACTGACAGGAGAGAAATGCATTTTAAGTTTAAAATATTCCATCAGATGTTTTCAGCCAACGTGCTATGAAGGCCATTCAACACTAGATTACAGTTATTCTAAAGTACCCACTTGAAAAAAAAAAAAAAGAGCATTTTAAGGCAAAATATGTGTTTCTGTTCTCCGTCACTCTGCTTCAGTGGGCTGACCCTGAATAAGGCCCAACAACCCAGCAAGCATCCTTCAGGCTTGCGCTTACTGAGACGGGGGGAGGTGGCTAGGACAGCCTTTGGGCAAGACTCTTCGGGCAGGTAGGTGTGCCGCAGGGAAGGCCTTTCCACGGACTCAGCCACTCACTAGGGCGGTCATCTGCCAGGCGTTGGGGCCACAACCATGGTAGAATAAGGCAAGGTTCCTGCCCTCCGGGAGCATGAACTCTAGCCAGGGCAGGCGTATGTTGGAGCAATGACAACATGACCCAGCACAGGTGTCACACAAAGCAGCCCCAAAGTGTCGTGGGAACACAGGGGACAGAGCTCAGGAAGGCTTCCCATCAGAAGGGGCGTCTGAATTGTCGTGAAGGGAAGAAGGGAGAGAGAAAGGGTCATTCTAGGCAGAGAGGCCAGTGCGAGCAAAAGTCGGGGTATAAAAGAGCAGAGAATAGTAGAAGACAGTCCTGGCTCGTTCCAGAAATGACATCAAACTGAAAGCACTCTGTCGAACTGGGCCATCATTTGGTAAGCATCGACCATCACAGGGCAGAGCTGTACGAGGGTGAATCCACCCACGAGGGCCTCACAACGTGCCCAGTGTGTCTACCTAACCAACATCCAAACGAGTCCCTACTACGCGCAAATCCCCACTTACACTACAGACCACTTAGTTTAACTCTGTGGTGAGCAGACCTCAGTGCTCCCAAACGTGAGTCCTGCGTTTGATGCCAAAGCTCTTGACCTTCAACATTTGTAAACAAGGATGACATGCCGTGTTTCCCCTGATGAAGGCCTCTTGAGATTTCCCTGAGTGTATCTTGGACCAGACGACAGCGTTTCAGCTGTGAGTCACTGACCAATATTTCTACCCCCGCTTCACAGCTGATGTCTGTTTAATGATTTGCGGATCTGAGGAAGGGAGTTTCTTCGGCAAAGAATAATTCTTTTCATGTGCGTGGCAAGTTGGGTTTTGAACAGCCTTTCTCCACGCATCCTCTCCATCACCCCACTTGATTGTCACAAGTGCCTGGCGGGGTGCAAGGACTCTGAACGTCCCCATTCTACAGACGAGAGAACGGAGTCTCACCAAGGCAGAGCAATCCAAGGTCGTGGAGCAAGTGTATGGGGAGATGAGAGCTCGAAACCATGTCTCCTGACTCCCCAGTCCTGCCCTCTTTTCTCTCGACTTTACCATCTGCCCGGAATACAATAATATCATTCTCATTAGGACGTGAATCCCAGAAGAAATGCTGGTCAAATCACATCCCCTCGGGCAACATAAGTACAGCATAAATTAAAAGACCAATTAAAGAACATGGCCTTTTAACTGGGACTTACCACTGTCCCCCGGGGCAAGAATGTAGAAGTCAGTGGCTGCCCATTCCAGAAATTACCCAGAGACCCACTTACCCATATGCAAGAGGCTTTAACCCCAAACTATTCACCGAACTTTATCACCCTTCTCTATGCTTTTCTGGCGCCCCAGCCCCCGTGGAGCTGTGTCTAGAATCATTGCCCAAACCTCTGCCCCTCTCTCTGGCCAGAAGACGCAGCAGCAGCAGCAGCCCATCCCTCCCTGGGGATAGGTGCCTCTCAGCTGTGACACACACATCTCTCAACACCAGGAGCCTCAGAACCTGATGAAAAACCAATGCTTCTCTAGTTCAAAGAGAGCATTGAAGCGAGATTCCCTAGCTGTCTCCAAGTGGGATAGTCCGCCAATGGCTAGAGCCCTGGGTGGCCAAGGGGACAAAGAGTGTTATTATACTCCAGGGAGTCTTGTTTTGCTGACAATGGCGTGGGGTGGGGGGCTAGAAATGAGGTGAGGAGAAAAGGAAGGGGCATTTTGGTTGCTCGCTTACAATTTTGTATCAATTCCCACTCCACCACCAACAATCAAAGGCAGTAACATGATAAACTCCAGGGATACACCTGGGTCCCCAAACGGTAATAGTTACTACTTCCCCCATCCAAATTCCCCCCTCCGGGTGCTGGGTTTGAAGCCGACTCTACAGATCAAGAGCTGGTGTGCGCTCCGGTCCTTTTCCATGTCATAGCTGAGCTGCAGTGCCCCCCCCCACCCCCCACCCCCGGCCCCAGCCAAACCACAGGGAGAACAGGTCTCTGGGTCAGCCCGGATCGCAGAGAATCCTTACCACTGCCCCCTCCACCCCGACGCCGGTGTCTCCGGAACCTGCCTGGGGTTCACGGGCTCAGAGGAGCTGCCTGTACCAAGGTCTGGACGTGCTCCCTCAGCCTCCATCTGGGACTTCTGCGGGGACCACCTCCTTCACCAGCGTGTCCCCCCAACTATCGCCCCAGATTTCCCCTCCTGCCCTCCCAGACCTGCCCAGACGCGCCTGGAGACTAGAGGACAGAGAGCCTGGGGGTTGGGGGTGTAGACCGAAGGAGATAAACCACATTTCGCGGCGGAATCCCTGTTAAGTAACAGAAAGCCATCCAACTAGCAACCACGCTTCCAGAAACGTCACTGCCACCGCGGAGAGAGTTTGCAGCTGCCGACCCCAGCGCTCTCACCTACCTGCCTCCCACTGCAGGGCTCCCCTCGGCTCCGGGCCGCGCCGGCTGCCTCCCTCCCGGCTCTCCGCAGCGGCGGTGGGCGCTCCGCGGGGTCCGGGCGCCCGCGAGCTGGGTCTGCGGTGCCCGCGGCGAGGCTGCCTGGAGGAGGAGTAAGAGCTGCCGCCCGCCGCCGCCGCGGTGCTGATGCGGTTGCTATGGTTATGGAACTCCGCAGCTGCCCCCTCTCGGCGCAACAGCGGCCCGGCCGCGGCCTCCGGGCAGCCCCGCGAGCCGGGCCGGGCGGCGAGGCGGGGCGCGGGGCGGGCGCCGGCCGCGGCCACTGCGGAGCAGGACGCGGGGCGGCTGCGCTCGGCCTGCCCGCTCGGCTCTGCGCGGCGCCCGCGCTCCGCTCCCGCCCGCGCCGGGACGCGGCCGCCCGCCCGCTCGCCCGCCCCCGACCCCGCGCCCCGCCCCGGCCCTCTCCGCGCCGCCGCCGCCGCCGCCGCCGCCCCCCCCCACCCCGCCCGCCGGCCCGAGCATGCTCAGTGTGCGGCCCCGAGGCGCCCTCCCGCGTGGCGGGGCCGGGCGGCGGCGGCGCGCGAGGCCCTTCCCCGAGCCCCCGCGGGGTCGCCGGTGCGCTTCGGCGGAGCGGCCCGAAGGCGGCCCGGCAGGTGCCCCGGGCCAGCTCTGAGCGCGCGCAGGACCACCGCCCGGCGACCCCATCCAACCTGCCCACCCGCTGCCGACCGGCTCGGACACCGGCGAGATGGGGCCCACGGGGAGAGGCGAGGGTTGAGGACGGATAGAGCAGCTGGAGTCCTCTGAGCATCCCTCGCGGGCATGGCACCGAGGGACAGGCCTGCGAAGGCCTGGGGACATGTGGCTTCACAGATGAGGAAGCAGCCTCAGACGGGGGGGCCAGGGCGGGACTCCGGAGACCCGCGCGCAGCCCCGCAGACGGACGACGGACGGGGCTGCACCAACTCACATCCCAACCAGAACCGCGGGCGTGACCGAGAAACTGCAGCCACTGAGACCCCGGCCCCGGCTAATCCAGTCCGGGCGGAGGGAGGTCATCAAGGCAGGACACCTGAAAGAGGGGACAGGAAGAAGGCACAGAGGTGAAGTCTGAGGAAGGAAGTTCCAACCAAAGGGAGAGGACCCGATGTGCAAAGGCCCGGAGGCCAGGCGGCCAGCGCTGGTTTGACCCGCGCTTGTGATGCAGCAGAAGGGAGCAGAGTGGACCACAGAGGTTCAAGGAACAGGGTCTGCCAGGTCCTTGAGAGCCAAGTGAGGAGGGCGGCATTCGACCCTAAAGACAACAGGAAGCCACTGAAGAACCTTAAGCAGGAGAAAGGCTGGGTGGCTAAGTGGGCAGTCACCCCGGCGGAAGTGTGGGTGGTGGGGCTAAGGTGGGCATTAAAGCTCCAAGAGGGGGTGTCCAGACGGTGTTGCGTGTTGCCGCCTTCTTGCCCTGGAGGGCGGAAGGCCACCTTCTGTCTACATTGCTCTCCTTGCTACAGCGTCCAGCGGAGCCTCACACCGCACGTGTGCTCTGTAAATGTGTGGTGCGTGGCCAATAAATGAATATTTATTTCTCCATAGAGAAAATGGATTCCTTTCTTTCATAATTTTTCTGTCTTTAAAATGTGATCAAAATCATGTGGCATTTATTTTGCCTTAAACATTGCATTTTTAGGCAGCCTTATTTTTGAAAGTCAGCCCAAGTCCCCAGTGTTCTCCTCTGTCTTAGATGGTCCGCGACAACGCAGATACGGAGCACAAGAGCGCAGGGTTTGCTTGTTTCCTGATAGTTTTCAATTGGCGGATAAGAGAGCTCCAGGATATATTGTTACGTGAAAAAGCAAAGTGCAGAACAGTGTTTATAATAAGATAACTCTTGGGGAAGAAGCGGGGAGACACAAATGTATATTTGAATTGGCTTGTATTGGCATAAAAATATGCTGGAAGATCGTGTAAAACACTTGCGAAGTAGATGTTAGCTAATGGGGCTGAGGTGGGTGCAGGACTGGGGGGGGGCAAGGTCTGGGGGAGATAGAGTCTTTCAATGGTACTTTATTTTGAACCAAAAATAAATTACACACATGCATAATGTGTTACCATCTGTGTCTAGAATCCTAATGAACCTTGGGATAAATTTGCACGCAACATGTTCCGCATGGACATATCCCAAGACTTCCTCCTCCCACTGCCTCGGTCCCTATGTGACACAGTAGTACTATGATTTATTAAGTCTTCCTCTTCAGTCCTGCTCTGCCCATGGACCGGAGGTGAGGAGAGAGGACACAGAGACAGAAACGGAGGCCTCCAGGAGGCCAGGTCACCAGTGCCAGCACAAGGGAGCTGTGTGGACGTGATCTTCGTGTCAGTTCCCCGGGGGTCTTCCCCGCGATAGCGATCATGGTGGTTATGGTCCATAGTGACCAATGTGATAGCCATCGATCATCTGGCTGGAGTGATGTCCTCTGGGCTTAGAGATTCCCTGACCCACTGCCGTCCTCATGGATGAGATCCCTGTAATGTCCCACTCCAAACTGGTACATTCTCAGACCCACGGGGTGAGGCTCTGAGCAGCTAGGGGCCCACAGGAGGTCTGCAAGGGAAGTTCCTGGGGTGAGCCCAAGTGGAACTGACCCAAAAGCAAAACAAACTCCGCTGACATCCCCCCTCTCGGGGAAGGACCCACCATCCATCCCAGCACACGAGTCAGAAACCCCGACGTCCCCGTAGGCTTCCGGGTCTCTGCCTCCTTCTCTCTCCCCGTCTCATCTCCCACACGCCTAGTTACATACCAACTTCTGTCAGTTCCACCACGTGAATAGCTCTCAGAGTCATCTATAACAGGGGCTGGGCTCTACGACAGTGGTTGGTTTTTTGTTTTGTTTTGTTTCGTTTTTTGATTTTTGTTTTTAAATCTTCTTCAACAGGAGTCTGCAAGTCATGGTGTCTAGAGAAAGGGGTAGAATCTTAGCCTGAACGTTCTGAGGTGAGCATCTGCTGATAGGACAGGGGGACACGGATTCTGGGACAGATGCTGGGCCTGATGCTGTCTTCTGGGGCAGTTGGAAGATGACACCCCACTGAAGAGAGCTGAACACTGAGACAGAGAGCTCATCAGGAGCTACTCTTGGCCAAGTTGGGTTCTGGAGGGGTTGAGGGTGCCCTCCAGCACAGGGCTGCAGGGGCTGGTGCCCGTTCAAGATGAGGACGGCATCAGAGCAAAGTGGACCAGCGTTTTCTCCCTCTGTCCCAGAAGGCCGGTTTTCTAGGGAGACATCCTGTGGCAAGGAGAAGCAACTGTCATGAAATTCTTATCAGAGGCAGCAGTCTCCACAGGATGGGGAGGAAGTTGGAATAGCCTCCTGCTGGGGCTGGGTAAGCACCCCCCCAACCTGCCGCTCTTTTATAAGAACCTGGGAAAAGAGAAATCCCCAAGAGAGAGAAACTCCACTTCCTGCTAGTAGAATTGAGACCGGAGACAACTTGCCTGGCCTTCCAATCTGGCGTCACTCTTCCTTTACTGCGTGTCCTTTAAGATGCAGTGCGACTTAACTGTAGCTCAAGGTCCCCTTCTATAAAACAGGGATGATAACAAAATATACTTCCAGATTTACTGCCAAGTTTACATGGATAAAAGTTTAGAACAGTATCTCATGCGAAGTAGTGGCTCTGTATGTACATGAGCTTTTTTCTTTTTTAATGTTAAACTGAGTTGAGGAGATAGAAGGTGTCCTTGAGATGCCAGGTCATCTGCCGACTTTCTGTCCACACCCTGTGCCCCCACCTTGGCCCAGGACCCACCCGATCTCTTATCTGAAATACGAGAGTAATTTCTTAACGGATCTCCCTAACCCCGATGCTATCCCCAGTTACCCTCTGCCATCCACATCCTATGGAACTTTTAAAAATGTCCCTCTGGGGATGCCTGGCTGGCTCAGTTGGTAGAGCATGCCACTCTTGATCTTGGGGTCATGGGTTCAAGCCCCACACTGGGTGTAGAGATTACTTAAATATGTAAATAAACTTAAAAAATATAATTCTCAATCACTCTGCCTCTCCAGATCCTTCAGGAGTGACTCCAGACTCGAAGAATAAGCTACAAGTCTCGTGGCTTAACAGTCTTGTGCAGCTCACGTCGGATTCCCGCTCACAAGCGCCCTTGCTCTGCTTGGTCCAGAATACTAAGCCTCCTGTACTCTCCAGAAAGCCCCAGGCTATCTAACACATCCACAAATTCTTGCCCCTGCTTCAAACCTCTGTCTTGGGGCACCTGGGGGCTCAGTGGGTTAAGCCTCTGCCTTTGGCTCAGGTCATGATCCCAGAATTCTGGGATCAAGCCTGGCATCGGGCTCTCTGCTCAGCGGGGAGCCTGCTTCCTCCTCTCTCTCTGCCTGCCTCTCTGCCTACTAGTGATCTCTCTCTCTCTCTCTCTCTCTCTGTCAAATAAATAAATAAATACAATCTTTAAAAAAGCAAAAACACAAAAAACAAAACCTGTGTCTCTATATTCCTTCCTTCACGGAACCTGCTCAGATCTACCTTTGCGTCCACGCCACCTCCACTGAGCCTCTGATACACGCTTGGAGGATGGTCTCCGAGCTCCGTAGTAGAATCACTTATGTAAAAATGTATTTCCCGCACTAGACTGAGGACTCTTGGCAGGAAATTCTTAAAAGAATTTTACCCATCCCATAGCACAGTGTCTGAAACACCGAGACAACGCTCAAAAACATTTCAGAACGTTACATGAATAGATTTTGATTTGATTTTCCTCTCACGTATTTATCTTGTCCTGCTGGCCAAAAAATCAAAAAAAAAAAAAAAATCAAAAGTTCGTTTGAGCCATGTCTGTGCTGAAGGCAGGTGCTCGGTTGCCGCGTTCGCTTTGACTGGCTGAGGAAGAGATACTCACCTGAGAGCCAGTCTGGTTGGCACAGGGCGGGGAGGGGTGCCAGGAGGAGGCCAAGGCCATTCATTACGCCGTGGGATGGGTCTGGAAGGGAGCTCGTCCGCGGCGCGCCAGCCCCGCAGCGCAGGCCTTCCCGGTTCGGTCTGATGAGCCTCGGCTCTCACGGGTTTCTCTGCAGCGCGGGCAACAAGGAGAGCAGCGGACACGAGGCTGGCTCGGGCCGCTCGCCCGCGCGCCATTCAGTAGCTCGTTTCATCTGCCCATCCACCTGCCGACAGCCTCTGAGGAGGAAACGGAGACCAGACAGCGGCCCTTGACTAAAGGACGCAGCTCGAAGGGCCCAGCCGGGATGTGAACAGCCAGTCCCTGCTCTCGGCCATGACGACGTGTGGCCTCCGGGCTCTCAGGAGCGTTGCTGCGGTCCCCTGTGCGGCGGCTGTTTGCGAATGCTGTAGGGACCTCCCTGGCATCCTCTGAGACGATGGGGCTCCACCTCGGCACTCCTGATGCTTGAGACCGAGGAGTCTTTGTCACAAGGGCTTCCCCGTGCACTGTAGACAGTCCCCGAGCCTCCCTCACCCCTACCCCTACCCCTACCCCTACAGACCACCTGCACCATCCCGCCCTCTGCTGGGACAACCAAAACGACCTCCAGACATGGACGACTCTCCCTGGGGGACACAATAGCCCGGTCCTGAGAGTCACGGTCCAAAAATAGACTTAGGGCAGATTTTGTAACCAAGGATGATGACTATAAATCAAAGCCAAATAAAATTATTGGCATTTTTTACTAGGCCAGTATTTGTTCCATGGGGCCAGCTGGGTTTACGTCGAGACTGGCCTGGAGAAGACTTTCTTCCGGCAAAAGCGGTCGCTCAACCTTTCTTCCTTGCTCTCTTGTGTTTCCATCATATGCTCATTTGCCTTTAATTCCTGCCACTGTGTGTGTGTGTGTGTGTGTGTGTGTGTCACAGAGGTCTCTCTAAGTCATCTGACCAATTTGCAAGGATCAGTTTTATTAAAATACTCACATAATCATAATTCCACTAGGAGTCGAAGACATTTTCCCATGACATCATGGGAACTGGGGGGAACTGACGTCACATTTTATTCGTCGTGTGATCCTTGAAACCAACCCTCAGTATCAGGCAGGGCAGGGGCTGGCATAATGTGGCCGGAGTTAGGGTGTCCTTGCCAATCCTCATATGAAACGTTAGTGCAGCTTAGCCATTTTTTGAAGACAGAGTTCGGTCTATACGAACATTTTAATAGGTTCTGGCTGCACATTCTAACCCATGGATAATCCTGCATTTGTCCAGTCCCAATCAGACCAGCAGTGTCCTTGTGAAAGGTACACAGGCATTAGAATCGAACGGACCGAGTCGGACCCCACTTCCGCCCTGTGCCCCCTGTGTGACTTGCAGCCTGGCCCATGACTATCTGTTTTCTCGCCTGTAGGTTTACACGGGAATTAAGTCCATACAGGAAAGGGCACAGAGAAGCCTACGTGAAACAGAGCGCATAGAGGAGTCCCTGGGCAGGACTCAGCAGGGCAGCCATACCATCCCTTCTGATCCGCTGCCACCACCAAACTGCTTTCGTCAGCAGAGCAGCAGTCACAGAGCAGAAGTAATATGTCACGTCCTGTGTGGGGAGATAGGGGGTGCGGGTAGGAGATACACACACAGGCACACAGGTGCATGTAATCTCTCTTCTGTATACACAAGGGAAAACAAAAACCAAATGGGAGAGGGGGCAATTGCAAAATGGAGGTAGATCAGAACCGTGAAGACAGCTCTGAGACCCCTAATAGTAATCGTCTGGGATGCGTAAGACTGATGGGGCAAAAAAATCACCTCTTATGTATGTGGCTGAGATTTCAGAGTTCATCTGTTGACGCAGCCCTGAGTAGCCAATTTTGCCCAACCCTAATGAAAGAACACGGATTTCCAAACCACAAGGTAATCATCTCAAAACCACAGCCACAGCTCACCTGGCCACACCAGGAGGTAGACGTGATTATTGCTTGCCTTTTTTTTTTTTTTTTCCCAGATGAGAGAACTGAAGCCCAGTTAGCAGATCTCCAAAATGCCAGTCTGGGCTTGACCCTGAGCAACTGGTCCCAGGTCTGCCCACGGGACTATTTCCTTGTTGGCTGAAAACCTCGAGGAGCTTCCCAGGACATCTGGACTGGCTTCCATGCAGAGGACAGGGAGATATGGAAGGAAGGGCAGGCCACTCCGGAAGGGTAAGTGTCAGGTTAGATAACAGGAGGGCTTACTTACAAGACTTCTCTTGGTCAGAGGACCGGGAGATCTCTGTCTCTGGCCACCAGGATCTTTGGGGTTCATTGAGAAGGTTTCAGAAGGATCAGTCAGTAATCACCCAAGGGCGGACATGTCACATTGTTTCTCAAGACCTTGAAAATGGCTCTACTGTGGGAATTGGGGGCGGGGGAGGAGGGCGGATGGGCACATTCTAAGCACAGAGGAGGGGACAAGCCTCTCTGATTGCCCAGGGCCAGCCAGCTCTCAGGTCAACCTGTGGCCATGGCCTCCTCATGACTTCCTCGTTGGGGGAAGGACTACTCTGCGGACTTGTAAGGAAGTTTCCGTAATGAATGACTGATGGAATTCTGGGCACAAGATTTATGTTTACTTATCACACTTAATGATGCTCATTACTTTACTGCTGAGAAAAGCTAGAATCACTACCGAGAAAAGAAGTTCGTTGGTAACAAATAAATCATTTGTGTTTTAGAACGTCAGCAACTCTTAAAAGTGGGGCCCACTGAGTGGAGAGCACGTGTAACGACATTAACGAATCAACCCCTTCCCGGGCTATGCAATCATGCTGCCGGTCTTCAATGCAATAAGGGATACACCCAGGTATATAAAATTAATCTCCATCATTTTAAGTTGGCAAGTCATTAAATTAAATGTACAGTAGTACTTTGGGGACAAATCCTTCCTTTTATAAAGGACGCGGCCTTGGGAGTTGGCCAAGGTGTTCTCAATTCTCTTAATCGAAGTGTTTGGGACTTCAGGATCGCTCCTGTCTGCAGAAACTCCAGGCCCTGTTCCAAGGCCTTCCCTTGGTGAATTGTAATGGGGAAGAATTTATCGTGAGCGTGTCCCATCCTCTTTTCTCCAAGACCGATTTCGTCCTCTGTGTAATAGGATGTGAATGCTGCCCCTCGCGGGGTCTTCCCAGTGGTTGACGACAGCGCGCCCAGGTGCCCAGCCCAGGCCTGGCTCCCAGCCGGCACTCTGTACATCGTAGGCCCGTTTTCTGCCCAACTCCCGCAGTCTCATGCTGGCTCACCTTCCTTCTCAGATTCCTGTAAGGGGATGGAAGAGGTTCAGTGGCCAGCCGATAACATCCTTAGATGAATAAGAGTCGGGGAGAAATGAGCCTTGCCTCTGGCACTGAATCTGCAAGAGCTCTGTGACCTTGGGAAAAATCACTCTGACTCACTGAGCCTCCGTGCCCTCCCCTCGGTAATGGACAAGATTTCCGAGAGAACCACGGAGATCCCCTCTGACTTGGACGCCTCCTGGGTGACCCAGACTTTCATTCCGTCCCCTCCACGCTTTTGTTGGCTTGCATGAAAATGGGCAAATTGGACATGAAACTCAGCTCAATATAGGACGCTTATTTGATCCAAGTGTTTTCTTGCTTATTTGAATGTTGTTCCTTTTGTTTTAAGTCTTTTTCTCTTTTTAAGCAGATAAAAAATATATGGACATATATTATATACACACATAAAGTATAAGCATGTGTGTTCATTAAAAAAATAATAATACTTGTTTAAAAGTGGATATAGCCAGTCCAGGTAAGGAAAAGAACATGGCTGAGACCCCTTTCGTCCTGTCCTGATCCCTGTCCTGATCCTGTGCCTCTGCCACCCAGGAGATGACCTTGTTCTGAGTTTTGGTATTAATGCCCACGCTTTCTGTCCATGTTAACACATATATTACCTCTAAAAGGGCATTGTGGAGTTATTTTAGTAAGAGGAATGAAGTTACAGTATTTCTTTAAGAATACAGAGGCTTTCAGGGCACCTGGGTGGCTCCTTTGATTAGGCATCCAATCTCGGTCTGGGCTTGGGTCATGACCTCTGGGTTGTGAGTTCAAGCCCCGCGTGGGGCTGCACACGCAGCGTGGAGTGTGTACACGTTCTCTCTCTCCCTCTGCCTCTGCCCCTCCATTGGTGCTCTCTCTTTAAAACAGAATAATAATTTTTAAAAAAGAATACAGCAGGTGTCCACTAAGAGCTGAGGACATTCTACTCCTGAGGGACCTTTGAGTCACCGTGCGTGTGTGTGCACTGTTCCAGTGAGGGTGTCACAAACACTCAGATACTCTGGCGCCATCGTGAACACTCCAGGAAGGCAGCTCCTTGTTTTCCCGATATTTAGGTTAAACCAGGTTTTTTCTCTATTTAGGACAATCGCAGAGTTAAGAGAGTTCCAGTTCACTGGGTAGCGCCCATTATTTTCCGAACCGGGCATGCTAGGTTCCGCTGGCTTCGGCAGGAGACGGGAGTTCCCACGGCGGCACGACTTCCCCACACCTGGTGAGGTCAGGCTGCGATTTTGTCCATCTGATGGATTAGGAAATGGCATCTCATTCAGAACTGGTTTTAATTTGCACATGTCTGATGACTAATGCTGTTCGGATCTTTATAGAGGCTTACTGGCCATTTATCTCAAATGCCTGTTATTTTGCCAATTATTATTTTTTTTTTATTGGATCACTTACCTTTCTCTTACAAGTTTATAGGCATTCTTTATTTGTCTCTAGCAGTTCTCATGACTTGTGGTTTTTGTTTTTCCACATCTCCACGGTGTGGCTAATGCCAAGCTTACCCTTCCTTCTTTATCTTTGGTCTTTATGACATTGTCTAGGGACACTTTTCTATCTTGAGGCCATTGAGACCCTCTGCTATATTATTAATTTGTTTAAAAGACGTATTTATTTTAGAGGGGGAGAGACAGAGCAGAGAGCGTGGCAGAGGAAGAGGGAGAAAGAGTCATCAAGCAGCGTCCCTGCTGAGCGGGGAGCCTGACACAGAGCTTCATCTCACGACCCTGCGATCACGACCTGAGCTGAAATCAGGAGTCCGCCGCTCAACCAGCAGAGCCACTCAGTGCCCTTATATAATTATTTCTGAAGTTGTGTGTCTTTGCTTTGATCTTAAAGTGTCCCATCCACTTAGCCAGCACCATTCATCGTCCACCCTCCTTCCCCCCAGGAATCTGCCACACCGACTCTGTCGTGGACGCGGTTGGTGTCCATGGAGAGGACTGGCTCGGGGCAATCCACGGTGCTCACTGGTCCCGTTTTCTTTACCCTCTTAACAAGACGATGCCGCCCTTTATGACACTGCAGCGGCGCACTGAACCTTCTCGTCTTGCGGGATAACACCACGCACCTGACTCGGACTGTAGGCGTGAAAGGAATGAGACCCAAATCTCTCTCTTTGTTTCAATTTTAGGTTTTGTTTTTTTTTTTTAATTTATTTATTTATTTTCAGCATAACAGTATTCATTATTTTTGCACCACACCCAGTGCTCCATGCAATCCGTGCCCTCTCTAATACCCACCACCTGGTTCCCCCAACCTTCCACCCCCCGCCACTTCAAACCCCTCAGATTGTTTTTCAGAGTCCATAGTCTCTCATGGTTCACCTCCCCTTCCAATTTCCCCCAACTCCCTTCTCTCTAACTCACCATGTCCTCCATGCTATTTGTTATGCTCCACAAATAAGTGAAGCCATATGATTAATTGACTCTCTCTGCTTGACTTATTTCACTCAGTATAATCTCCTCCAGTCCCGTCCATGTTGATACAAAAGTTGGGTATTCATCTTTTCTGATGGAGACATAATACTCCATAGTGTATATGGACCACAGCTTCCTTATCCATTCGTCCGTTGAAGGGCATCCTGGTTCTTTCCACAGTTTGGCGACCGTGGCCATTGCTGCTATAAACATCAGGGTACAGATGGCCCTTCTTTTCACTCCATCTTATCCTTGGGGTAAATACCCAGCAGTGCAATGGCAGGGTCATAAGGAAGCTCTATTTTTAATTTCTTGAGGAATCTCCACAGTGTTCTCCAAAGAGGCTGCACCAACTTGCAGTCCCACCAACAGTGGAAGAGGGTTCCCCTTTCTCCACATCCTCTCCAACACATGTTGTTTCCTGTCTTGCTAATTTTGACCATTCTAAATGGTGTAAGGTGATATCTCAATGTGGTTTTAATTTGAATCTCCCTGATGGCTAGTGATGATGAACAGTTTTTCATGTGTCTGATAGCCATTTGTATGTCTTCATTGGAGAAATGTCTGTTCATATCTTCTGCCCATTTTTTATAAAGAACTCCTGAAACTCAACACACACAAAACAGAGCATCATATCAATTTTAGGTTTTGTAAAACTTCATGACAAGGCCATTTAGGCCATCAAATCCATAGAGCGCTTTGGAGTAACTGACATATTTATGAGAATGACTACGCATTTCTTTCAGTCTTCCATTGCCATAATACTTTGTAGTTATCTTAAATCACTTGCACATTTTGTTAGATTAAGACCTAAGTACCATTTGTATATCTGCTACTAATTTAAAGGTATCCCTTTGAAAATCCCATGTTTTAACTACTAACCGATAGAAATGTAATTGACTGTAATACTGTTTTTTATTGTCCAGGTATCTATAATCTCTTACTAATTCTAATAATTTGTCTATAGATTCTTCTAGTTTCTTATGTAGAAAATTGTGTAATCAGTGAATAATGGTTGTGATTGTTCCTTTTCCCGTTTTACACATATTATTCCTCTTTCATGTCATTGTCACCTGATTAAGGTCTCCTGCAGAACCAAAAAAGAGATATGATAGTGAGTGGCCTTGCCTTAATCTCTATTTTAAAGAGACTGCTTTTAAACAATTCAATAGTATACACATCCCTCCATTATTTTATCTGTACTCATTAATTACCTGCTTACTGGAGTTTTCTTCTACTCTTGTATTATTAAACTTTTGAAATAACAAATGGTTATGGAAATGTTAAGAAATATTCTTTTCTATGTCTGTTATGATAGGGAAGTGATTTTCCTCTTCTGTTCTGTTAACAGAGTAAGTTACCTAAATGTGTTCCATAATATTGATGGAAATTGCATTCCTGGAATAAACCCCAATAGGTCACAATGTACCATCTTTTTGTATACATTGTGCTCTCCAGACTGCCAATGTTTTACTTAAATTATTTCATTATGCTCATTAATAAGATGTGAATAAAATTTTCCTTGATTCTACCAACCTTGTTGGGTTGTAGAATCAAGGTTATACCACCCTTTTAAAGTAAGTTGGGGCATGGGATATTATCCCATCATAAAAAAGAATGAAATCTTGCTATTTGCAATGATATGGATGGGGCTGGGTAATAGAATGCTGGTTGAGTAAGCCATTCAGAGAAGGACAAAGACCACATGGCCTCACTCAGATGTGGAACTGGAGAAACAAAACAAATGAGCCAGGGGAAAAAAGGAAAAGAGAGAGAGAGAAGAACTAGCCAAGAAACAGACTCTTAACTATAGAGAACACACTGGTGGTCGCAGAGGAGGGGAGGGGGTGGGGGAAGGGAAGTAGGCATTGGGGATTAAAGACTACACTTACCATGATGAAATAAAATACAATCAAAAATAAATAAGTGCATAAGGAACTTCGTGAAAAACTAAAGTAAGTGGTGTCCTTTCCCTCTCTTCTTTGAAATACTTTATATAATATTATCAGTAATCTGTTTCTTGAGCCTTTAACTCAACTGTAAAATCATTGGTGGGGGAGTCTAACATTTTCTTCATGGGAAGAGTTTTAATTACTGATTCAGTTGGTAGATGGAAGAGTAGAATCACCAGGAGCCCAAGGGTGGAGGAGGGATTGTTCTCAGGATTGAGCCTCTTTACAGACTGAGAGCAAACACCCATAAAAAGGAGAAAGGGGGGAAGGAGAGAGGTCCCTGCTGGGACAAGAGGAGGTGATTCTAGTGCCTGGTAGGGAGCTAGAGGGACCAGTGGAATCACCTCTGGTCTTCAAAGACAGGATGGAAATACATGACAATGGAGTCTGTTGAAAGACAATAGGCAGTTGAAACAGAAGGAAGTCTTGCCTGATAGGCTTTCTCTTCTTTGGGAAAAAGAAAGTGGGCTCTCTCACCTGGAGAGGAAGGTTTGAAATTAGGGCTTGAGGGAAACAGAAAAGGTGGAAGCGTTCAGGAGAAGGCGAATAAGGTCGGCTTGATGTGATGGGATGAAGGCAGGTCACTGGGCTGGGCTTGGCTTCCAGGGGGCGGTAGCAGGAGTGGAGGGGCTCCGGGGTCTAAGAAGTCAAGGCAATTACCTGAGAGCGGTTGAAGAGGTGGGTCGTGACAGACTGGAAGGGAGCGAGAGAGCCTGGCACCAGAGAGGTGTGTGAAGCTGAAGTAAAAATACTCATGGTGAAGGGAGGGGAGAACTGAAGAGAGGCTGGTGATCAGAACGAACAGGTGTGAATGGACCCCGGGCTGTGGGCATGTCTGGGGCTGAGTCAGGCTTAGGCTCAGTCTTCATGACATCATGGGCAGGGACAGGAAGTGACCCAGAGGTGACAGGAGTGGAGCCAGGTCTGCCCATACCCAGCTACAAGGAAGGTGTTCCTCTGTGTGCTCTGACCTTCTGCCCCACAGGGGATTCGAGAATTCACATACTTTGTGCAATTTTGTCCTCGACTCAGGACAAGGTCCTGGGTCCCCGGAGAGTTTCCACTTTATAGATGAAAAGCTGATGCTTGGTGAGGTGGAGCCGCAGGCTCAGCCGGGACATTCCTCAGAGGGGATGTGAACCCAGGTCTTTCTGCTGCCAAAGTCTTGACACATCACCAGTACCCAGCACGGCCAGAGAGGCCAAGAAGTGGGTGGATCCTTCTCAGGACCTGGAATCCTCCCAGCGCAACGGCAGGACCCTGGATGGAGAGAGAGAGCCTCGGGGCCAGCACGGGCCAGAGTGAGAAGTGGCGCTGTGTCTTCTCATGGGTCAGTGGAAGGTGGATTCTTGGGAAATGGGTGTTTCTGTGGGTTTGCATGGACACTGTGCAGCCACAGTGACACTTGTGGTCATGGAGGTCGTCTCGTCGGGCACATTTGTGCGTGCACAGTGTGGATCTGCCTTCTTCGTCTCGATTCTCCCTCCCTCCAACAAGCAGGCTCCTCATTCTTGGTGCGTCTAGTTTCCTTACTGGCAAAGCCTGAGTGGAACATATCACCATCAATCTTTTTTTGATTATCGTTGTCACCTGGGATTAGATACCATTACCTCCGTTTCACACCGAACCAAACGAGAGCACGGTGATGAAGAGATCTGGCTAGGTACAAACGTCCCTTGCCAGGGCAGAGCTTTTTGGAAAAAGAAATCATTTACAGCATGATTTTGTAGCCATGATCTTTTCTTGATTTTGTTCTCCCCAAAGCCTCCTGGAGGAGACAAGGCAGAGAAGTAGGGCTCCTTGATTCAAGGCTCACAACCAGTGAACACTGGAGATGGGACTAAGTCCTGACCCCAGATCTGCTCTCCCATGGTCTTTGCATGAGGACCGTGGTGCATCCCCCAGAGCCAGTGACAAAGGGCCAGTCCCCAGGCTGGAATGTCAAGCTAACCTTGCTGAGTTGCACCCGTAGGGCTCAGGGGCTCCCCGAAGACCCTGCTAAGCTCAGCATCCCCTGGAGGTCCCCATGTCCTCAACCGCCGCACCTGCAAGGAACAACGGAGGGAACATCGCAGGGTCCTGCAGAAGCGAGAGCCCAGGGCAGGGGCGTAAGCAGGCCTTTCTCTGAAAGGGACAAACAAACCGGACTTGAGTTTGATTTCTGTGCCCTCTCCATGTGAAGGGGAAAGAAAAAGGCTCCGAAACACCATTCTTTATGCATTTTCTCTGAGTTTATAATGCACAGTCATTAGACAGGGTCTTCTTAACCCCCTCCGCCAGCTCCCACGGTCTCCCCCATTCCCTAGTTCCCAAGGCCACCATGCTTCCTTCCCACAGAGTGTCCTCCTTATCTATAAGGTCAAGGGCAAGGACAGGATTCCACGTCTCCCGTTTGGTCTTCAGGTAATGCGGTCAGAGTGAGAACTGGACCAGAGCCTCTCTGGCCCCCTTCCTGGACCAGCAACCCTGTGACACTGGACAAGAGGATTGCACAGAGCGTACACGTGGGTCCTCCGCAGCTCTAACGATCTGTAGTGTACTGTACAGTGCCTCCATCCGGGGGACACGAACCGCGGCCCGAGCCTTCTCCCCTCAATCTACCGCAGAGCCAAAGCCACAGAAGGCAGCTCGCATCTCGGCCACTGAAGGACGGGAGGCGTGGAGCGACGGATGGAGACGGATTTGACAGGCTGATTTCCGTGTGTGGGCGGAAGAGTGTTTCCGCCTGAAGGATACAGGAGGAAATACCACGCCACGGTTTTTTTTTTCCCCCTGCGGCAAACAGAGAGAGTGCTCTGGTCCCTGTGTCGTGGTTGACTCCAGGGACGTGGAGCACTCAGCATCTTGCAGGGGCCACCAGTCTGGGAGTGATCACAGAAGACTACAGGAAGCTCACCAGAAGCAGCTCCGTCCCCCAGGGACAGCTGAAGAGGTTTCGGAAGTAGGGCTCAAGTCATCCCACAGCACGGCCAGGAGGACAAGCAAGGGAGTTAAGAGTGCACTCCAGGAACTGCGAGTCACAGCACACATGCTAATTAGTATTAGAAGAGTGAGTGCCCTCGGGCTCCATAAGGTTCAAACTGCTTAGCATGACAGCCTGGGCAGCTGAAACCCTGGCTCCCGGGACGCCACTCCGCGAGGCCGCCCTTGCTCCGGACACACAGGGCAACTTGCCATGGCTCAGTCCATCCCTACCTCGTTATGTCTCTGTGCCTCTGCACCCTTCCTGCTTGCTGTTAGGCAAATAGCTGCTTCTTTGTTAGAACTAGACTTCCATATCACACTCGCTCTCACTCTCTCTCTCTCTCTCTCTCACACACACACACACACACATGTGCACACACGTGCACACACACCTAATGAGGCACCACTCGCTGTTCTCTCCTGGGCACATCATTTGATCTCAAGATAAACCAGGAAAGTCCACATTTATGAAGCCACCCTTAGCCTCCTTCTTAAGCTGCTCCCTGATTCTGATAACCCGGTGGGTATGAAAGAGGGAGGGGTCTGCTCCCGATCCAATCCGTAAAGTCTCAAGAGTGAAGCTTGGGGCAGTGAACTCAGAGCTAAGCTTTGCCCTGCAACAGAGCACCTCGACCCCCTCCAGAGCCCTCCCTGCAGTGACTCTAGCTGGGGGAGAACACGTCAAGGTCCAGAATAGGGGTGACTGGTTGAGTCCAAGAAAGATGACAAGCCATTAATTAGCTATCAATGGGGGCCTTAAATGCATTTTTAAAAATAGGAACACATTCTGTTAAATGGAAAATAGATTTTATGAGAATTTTATGGTGTGATTCCTTTTTTGTAAAAAACTCATAGAAAAAACAAGAACACCCTAAAAATATATAAAACCAAGATGGGGTCAGGGGGTTGGATGTGTGGGTGATTTTAATTCCACTAGGGCCACGCTTTCTAAATATGCTACAGGAAATCATGCTTTATGCCATCAGGCAAAAATAAGTGTGGTTCATTTTTTTTCTTTTTAATCACCTTGATTCTGGGGCACCTAGGTGGCTCAGTCAGTTAAGCATCTGCCTTAGACTCAGGTCATGATTCCAGGGTCCTGGGATCAAGCCCCACGTAGGGCTCCCTGCTCACTGGGAGCCTGCTTCTCCCTCTCCCAGCCGCTTTCTCTGCTTATGCTCAATCTCTATGTCAAGTAAATTAAAAAAAAAAAAAAATCTTTAAAAAGAAATAAATAAATCACCTTTTTTCAGTAGCAGCCAAGGGCAGGCTGCCCTAAGACAGTCCACTTTGCCATGAAGATGATTTTGAGTTAGAAGTCCTTCGAAACCCAGATTCAAGAAAAAGACTTTACATCCCCGTCTGCTGCCTAATAAGGATTTAGGAAAAGGACCTGTTCTAGGAAGAGAGTAATCACTCAGATAACTACACTGTTATCTACGAGTTTCTACTCTAAGACAACTGCACTGTTTCCTAAGAACTAAGGACTGCAGACAGGGAGGCGTAGCAAGGCCCGTGGACCGAGTCCTCTGTGTCCCACGGTTTCCGAGTGGCCCTAACACACATTTGTCCATAACATTGACTGTTTTTCATCTTCCTGTAAATTGTGTTCCTTCTCTTTGAAGTCCTAGACCCCTCCTCCCTTCTCGCTAGTTCAGAATGACATATACATTTCATTTTGCCTGACCGTCTTCACAATTTCCCTGTCTGTGTGGATTCCTCACATGTACGAACGGAATCATATTTTCTTCTATTAATCTGTCTCATGTATTCCTAGTCCTGTGGGAAGGGCCTTGAGGGGATAGGAGATTCTTGCTCTCCGACAATTCAAACAACCTGAAATTTTGAATTTTAGACTTCTGTGTATTTTAATACTCAGTCATTCATCCATCTTTCCTCCTGACATATCCATCCATCCATCTGTCCATCCATCCATCCTGGGAAGGAGAATTTATCTCACTGCTTTGGCCTCAAATCCTGGGGTCCTTGGGGTATAACCAAAGGCAGAGGGAGAGAGGGAAATCTACTGACGTGGAGGGAGGAGGAACTAGGACCATGGAGAGCGCCTCTCCCCCCACCCCACCCCCCAACCGCTTGCTCTGTTCTAGTTAAGATCTGACTGCTCTCTTGGGTTCCAGGCAGGCTGGGCAGAGGCAGGCAAGCACAGACCAGAAGCAGGATGGGCAATCAGCCGGCCAGAGGCACACGCGACCAGAGCAAAGCTGACTTCTAAGTCAGACTGGGCTGAGATTCAGAAAACAGTTGGTATCAAAGGGAAGTCTGCTAGATGAGGTTCTCAGAAGTCGGGGTTGGTCGCAATAGTGATCGCGAACACATGTCAAGCCTTTTGTAAGTAACAGACCCCACGCTTCACCAGCCCTAGGCGATCCTCTCACTTATACTAAGGGAAGACATGAAGCTCAGGGTGACCAGGCACCCCAAAGCACTGAGAGGCTGAACCCAGCCAAGGACTACCACCCAAACCTCTCTACCTGAGACCCCTTTGACCCTGGGGTGCCCCTCACTGGCTTTGCAACCTAGAGGAACTTGATCGACCCCAACCACAGTCACAGCATCTGTGATTGAGGACAAGGACCTCAGCATCGTCTACCTTCCCGGTTCTCTCAAGCAACAAAAGGACTCAGAGATGCAGAAGCACATTCTAAGCTTCCAACCCCTATGTGTGTGCCTTGTGATGTCATCATTCAGGCAAGTTTCATGCTTGCCCATTTCACTTTGCCGAAACCCAAACCATCCCTCAAACAGCAATTTTCACATAAACGCATCTTTGGGACCTGGGAACGCTCCAGTTAGGATTTTGATGTTTTCAAGGAAAATGCATACCATCTCTTCTGATGTAAAAGTAATTTACTAGCATCCTACCTAAAGGATCCTTTTCATTTAAATGGAGAAGAAATGTTAATAATAGACGATTGCTTTATGAATATGAAAATTATATATTCGTTGCATAATCAACCGTTTAATTGACACATTGTTGCATCTCCCCTGGAGTGCGTGGAACAGATTGGAAAACATGTGACCAGTTGTTCCAGCGCTGCTTTTAGAAAGCAAGGGGCCTGCTGTTCGGCTGAGGGTATAAGGAAATACCAAATTCTGATCCTTTATTACTTATTTAGCCCCTGCTGTCTGCGAGGAGAGACTGCTGCAGAGTTTACCATCTTCAGAGAGAAACTCCCCCCACGAGGCAGTGAGGTGCTCTGAGCACACGCCCAGGCTGACTCTGTGGGAGAGGTGCTCAGCAGACATGGAGGCGAGAGGCCCCTAGGCACGCGGGGTCACCCAGGACACAAAAGCTGGTGAGGGCTCGATTGCGAGTAGGGCCAGAAGGGCCGGTTTTGGTTATCTCAGGAGAAATAACAGGCTGGATGTGGCAGTTAAAGGTGGCAGGGTTGGCAGTTAAAGAAAAAGAAGGATTTGGGGCACATGGTGGCTCAGTCCATTAAGCATCAGACTCTTGATTTCAGCTCAGGTCCTGATCTCAGGGTCATGAGGTCGAGCCCCACATCAGGCTCTGTGCTCAGTGCAGAGTCTGCTTCAGTGTCTCTCTCTCTCTCCCTCTGCCCCTCCCCGCCACACTCATTCTGTCTCTCTCTCTAAAATAAAAAATTGAAATAGATTAAAAAGAAAAGGAAGGGGTCAAAGGTGCTCTGAAGAGACCCGGGACCCACCTTCCTGTAGAGTAAGGTTTCCAGATTCAGCAAATAAAGGGAAAGATGTCAGTTAGATTTGATTTTCAGGTAAACTACAAATAATTTTTAGCATGACTCTGCCTCAGATCATGCCCAGGAAACACTTCTCATAGAAAGTTACATGAAATTCCCATTTAACTGGGCATCCTGTGATTCGTCTCTTAATTCTATCCAGAAGGACATAAACTCTAAGAGTCCCATGGATTTCCCTGTAGAACGGCTCTTGGCACTGGGTCAGCACCGCCCACAGCCCCTGCAGCTGGCTTAGTCCCCATCGGGGGCCATGGGGGTGCTGTACTGACCCCAAAACAGAGCACCTGCAACCTCACCTCGCACAACCAATAAGGGCTCAGAATCTGAGTGCCCTTCGCGCACTGTGAGGAAGAAACAAGAGGCCAGAGCAGGCAACCCCAGGATTCCGTAAAGGGACACAAGCCCGGAGTAATCACTCGAGCCATCTCCAGGAAAGGGCACAGACCCCAGGACCCTGGGAAGGGAAAAATCCACTTCCACTTATTCCATTACCCCCTCCCTTCCTCCCATTCAGTAGATACTGACTGACTTCTTAGGGTGGGCCAGACACGGCGAAGGGCAGTTGTAAAGATGCGTAAGCCATGGTGCCCAAAAGGCAGCCTCCTGCACTGGTTTCAAAAACTGTCTGTGACACTTACACGCTGTCAGAGCTTTCACGGAGTCTCAGTTTCCCCATCTGGAAAATGGGTGTAATAATGCACCCAAGCAAGGTTGTTTTAAGGATTCATTTAAATGAGGTAAGCGGTGGTGGGGTGGGGCACAGGGGAGGGGTGCCTCAGTGGGTTAAGAGCCCAACTCTTGGTTTCAGCTCAGGTCATGATTTCAGGGCTGTGAGATCGAGCCCCATCTTGGGCTCCGAGCTAAATGTGGAGCTTGTCTGAGACTCTCTCCCCACTTCCTCTGTCCCACCCCCTCTTTTTTCCCTCGCTCTCCCCCGTCCAAAACAATAAAATGAAATAAATGAGTTAAGCACAGAACACTGCTCACCAAAACCTAGTTTCCTCTCTCGGACTCCAGCCATTTTCTATTCATGGAGAGAGACGGTACTCTCATAATCATGAAGCCGTGAACACATGATGCGATGTTTCAGGAGCTCAGAGCAAGAGCGCAAGCTCCTAAAGGAAGGGGGCACTCACCCATGTCCTGAAGATGGAGCGACATGGGTCAGACACAGGGCTTTTCAGAGTCCCACTGGCCCAGAGTCCTTCCTGTGGAAAGCTACCCTTCCATCCTTAGTCATCCCCTGTAGCCAATGTGGTCTCCTCAGGTTCCCAGGACTGGCCCAGGAGAGCTGCCCTGGTTGTAGCGCAGGAGCAACCTGCAAAGGCTCTCTTGTCCCAGAGATCTGGAATCTCCAGGATCATACAAGCCTGAAACTTGTATGCCATCACCCACAGAGCCAACCGCCTCTGAGAACAAGGACGGAGTGGT
This sequence comes from Mustela lutreola, assembly GCF_030435805.1. Lineage (NCBI taxonomy): Eukaryota > Metazoa > Chordata > Mammalia > Carnivora > Mustelidae > Mustela > Mustela lutreola. The sequence continues at coordinate 4,603,792 of NC_081292.1, read as the reverse complement.
GGCACAGCTATGTCAGAGCAAGATCGGCCCCTGGACTTCCCATTAGGTGACCTGACAGAAGTGACTTTTGGCTGAAAACACTTTGGTTCAGGGCTTTGTCACTATTAATTAGATGGTTCCTGTGTGAGGTGAAACCTTACATTAATTTCTCAAGTACTCAGAGTTGCCAATACCACCTGATAAATTTTTAAAAAATGATATATTTAAGAGAAAAGTGGTATTTCATCTCTATTAAAACTTAAGTGATCCTTTCATCAAAAGGTTGTTAGAAAACTACTAGGATCTGCTTCTCAAGTGGATTTTGTTTTGTTTTGTTTTGTTTTGAATGATCTTTTAAAATTTAAATTTAATTAATTAACATATAGTGTATTAATAGTTTCGAAGGTAAAATTTAGTGATTCATCAGTCTTATATAACACCCAGTGCACATTCCTTCAAATTCCCTCCTTAATGCCAATCACCAAGTTACCCCAGCCCCCAGCCCCCTCTCCCCTCCAGCAACCCTCAGTTTGTTCCCTAGAATTAAGATAAGTTTTTTAAATATCTTATTTATTTTTATGAGAGAGAGCGAGACAATGAATGAGAAGGAGAGGCAGAGGGAGAGGGACAAGCAGACTTTCCGCTGAGCAGAGAGCCCGATGTGGGGCTCCATCCCAGGACCCCTAGATTATGACCTGAGTCGAAGGCAGATGCTTAACCAACTGAGCCACCAAAATGCCCCCATCTCAAGTGTTTTTAAAGCAAGACATTTCCATTTGAGTTTGATTTTTGAAAGTGGAAACTTCTTCCGTTATTGAACAATAATAAAAAAGCAAACACCCTTGTTACTCGAGATACAAATCAATTTTCATTTACTTACTCAAACATAGTGTTGATATTCCTGCAGATAATCAATTAGCTCCAGATGATGGAAAAATCATAAGGAGATTCAAACCAAGTTCATAGTGTAGATGATTTGCAATTCATGATAAACTGTCTTTTCCTTGCATGCTTAAACCATTTCTGAGTTAGCTTTGGCAAGATTTTTTTTTCCTGAATTCTAGGGCACTTAAGCTATTAGAAGTTTAGTTTACCTGTCTCACTTTCTGGGAATTTTAGGAATATTCAATGTTTTCATTTATAGAAACACTTTCTTACCCTGATAAATCAGTCGGAACAGAGTACTTTCAGTTTTAATGAGAAACCTCATAATCTGGTTTATTAATACCATATGGACATGAGAAACCATAAAACACCCACATAATGACAATTCAAAGTCTTTTTGGATTCCAGACATACAGACACGAAGACCTTTGAGCCTCAGTTTTAGCCGCAGAATAAGACACACAGAAACAAAGAACTCACACAACCAGATTTCACGAGCAGTTCTCCTTCTGAGTGGGCACAAAATACTTAATTCGGTCTGAGCCCAGGTAGACTAAAAGACACAGAAGCACACAAACTGAAGACAAAACCCCAGATTCTCTGTCATTTCTCACCCATCAGTTCCTCTGCAGAGAGCACCACATGGCCAGACGCAGCAAAGTTCTGTTGCCCCTTGGAATTGCTTCTGTAAGCAAGAACACATGCATCTGTGCTGACGATATTCTTTATTGGCAACATGGTTCCTTACCAGACTTGTCAGGTGAATTCACAGGGCATCTCAGGGCATCTCAGTGTATGATTTCCCAAACTGTAAAAGGATATTTTTACAGGATGATATTATTATTATTATTATTATTATTATTATTATTATTATTTTAAGTAAGCTCCAAGCCCAGCAAGGAGCCCTGTGTGGGGCTTGAACTCATGAACCTGAGACAAGACCTGAGCTGAGATCAAGAGGAAGAAGCTTAACTGACTGAAAGTTAGAACTGCAGGTGTCATATAACCATTAACTATATGTTAACCATTTTATTTAACTTAATAACAACGAACAGACCCATAATATGTTATTATAGGTTCGATGAATTGTTTTAACCTCAGTGTGGTTTGGAAAGGTGCTCTGAGGACAGTAATGTGACTCACTTGTGGCGACTGCCCTGAGTGTGGATTGTGGGAGAGCTTTATGCAGTCCCCACAGTGACTACTTTTACTGCACCAAAAAGTGTGCATGTGTGAGCGTGTGGGGTGAACGTATTCTCCAGGCGGCTGGAAGCACGAGGTCCTAAGGCAGCAGCTTGGAGTGACTCCTCTTTACACCCGTTTCCCACTGTTCCTGTGTATCCAACAAACTCGTGGCAGTCTGACACCCAAGGGCTAAATTCTCCGAGGTCAGGTGAAGTACTGAAAAACCAAATAATCCATTTGTAAGAGAAAAGCTCTTCCTCTTACCTATTTCCTCAACAAGACGCTGTCTCGGGAGCCGGGGACCAGATGGGTCAGTCCTTTAATTTGAACTCTACTTCCCTCCATTGCCCTTGATAGGGGCCTTGATTTACCTGTACTCCTGCCGCAGGTAACCAGACCCCTCTGTTCCCTCTCTAGTGATCAGCTTTGCATATCCTTCCCCTGTAGCCAAGGACACTTACCCATTTGCATTTTTGTAACTAACAGACAGCATTCAAGTGATTCTTCCCAGAACAATGAAGATCCGATTCAAGGTAATTTTTCTGACTATTGTTCCTCAGAAATCTGACCCTTCAGGGCATCCATGAAAATTCAGTTGCCAATAATAATATTCTAATCTAAAAAAATAGAAATAAATAAAAATTTCTACCATCCTTAGCGTCCTCTGTAATAGTCAAAAGTCATTATGCAAGGAGGTGGCCAACCCAATATAATGAACAAAAATTTAAAAATTATAACGTAAAAGAGTAAATTGGAACATATTGGCTCAAATAATAGGGGTGCCCCATGATCAGGCCAATCCCTTATAAAACCTAACTCTGGTCTGGTTCTGGTTGTTGCTTCTTGACCCCATTCATCAAAGAAGCTTTCCACCCACAGTGGAAATGGTCCTCAGGGCAAAATGGTCCTCAGGAAGCCCAGCCTGAAATACCTTGTCTGTCATCACAACCAAACCAGGGTTCTCCAGGTCCCAAAACCATGACCTCTAAAGGTTATCTCTTACTGCTGGACAGAAACTACTTTCATCATTACTAGAGAAAGTTGACAAGTGCAGAGGAAATGCCACACAGAACTGTCAAGTTTCAAAATGAAATGGAAGTAAATTCCCCTGGATAATTAAATAGTTCTTAGACACACTTATGAAACAAGGCCCTGTGATGACACTGTACTCTCTGAGCCTTATTTTCATGTTTAGGGCATGATTTTCTAATCAAATATAATGTTACAGCAGATAAGTCTAAGAACAATAAAGGCAACCATAGAGGAATTTATTCGGTGTAGAATAAGATGTTGTACTAATTTGTTTGTGGCTTTATTTACTTTTTACTATCTCATTCTAATACTACAATGAATGCTTTCATATAATGCTCTTCAGTTAATGTAAAGGGAGCAATTCAATGTATATTGAGTAACATCGTAAGATCAGTGAGTGCAGGGTGCAGATAACCATTTCAAGGATGGCAAATTTATCCTCTTTTGACAAATATAGCTCATATGGAATAAACAAAACAATTCTCTGCAGTAAAAATTCCAACAATTGTGTTCCTGTAAGTAAATTCTTATAGTCTAAAAGTTACAACTCAAGAGGTTGGAAGATAATTTTAAAACTGGATCTTGAAATATTGTAGAAAGTTCTTTGTGCCATCAGAACACAAACAGAAACGCAATTTTAAGGTGGTAAGACAGGGATCAAAATTCTATGACTGTCTCTCCTGTTCCTAAACCAAGAGTGTCTCAGGAGTGCTTTACATTTCCGTCTTTTCAGATTTCTTCATGAATTCTTGGTGTACACTGTGGTTTCTAGTTTAGAATGAACTGTAAACAAGGTGTTGAGGTCTTACATATTTGTTGTCATGCTCAGTAAGTAGTCCCTGTCAAAGAACTGATTGCTATATTTAGTAGGAGCTGAGTTAGTGAGGAACAGGGAAGGGAATTCCAGACAATAGAAGCAGGTATAGATGTCTTGTGGTGGGATAGGTCATGCCAAGTTTGAGGAGTTCAAATATGGTCAGATCTAGGACAAAATGAGCCAGAAGGTATTGTGAAATAAGGTTGGGGAAGGGCTGGTCCTTAGCATAAGACCAAGGTAAGAGTTTTGCTCTTTATCTGACAAGGAATGGGAAGGCACTGACAGTTTTAATACTGAGTTGGGGAGGAACATAGTTAGATCTTGAAGACAAGAGTTTGGCCATTATGGAAAAAGGTCTGGAAGAGGTCAAGATTGGCCATGGTTATACCGTCAGGAAGCCGAGCAGTGGTTTAGGTGAGAATGTGGGTTGGAATTCTGAGGATCCACAAGGAGGCAAGGAAGAAAAGGAAAGTATTGTGTAGACATGTTAGGACTAGAGGACAGGTTATGACCTGACGAGTCACAGAAGAATTTAGCCTAATAGCCGTTTGGGATTGCAAAGGAAATTTCACATGAGAATTCATATTTTTGTCTTCTCTTGGAAAATCAGATGTTAATACTTTGATAGAAATTCTCCTTGGCAACTATCTGCTAAAATTGATAAGTCGTTGAGCTTTGGGCTGGAAATATCCTCTGCACGATCATTCCGACACCACCCCCGTCTTCATTGAGTTACCCTGTTTCCCGCACTCTTCCGCTTGCCTGGCCCTATGTGTTAACAGGTCTCTTCTATCTGTTGAAATATTTCAAGAAGTTGAAAAACGACTCTTAGGAAATGTGAAGTGAATATGTGTCGAAGACAAATTCAGCCCATTAATATGGAAACCAGCAAGATAGTAGGGCTAGTTCAAAGGAGAACTCAAGAAACAGAAAAACAACAGCAACAAACAACTCATATGTATGTAAACACAATCCAATGACCTTATTTCATATGTAGGTGTTTGTGTGCATTAACAAATTTAATTCACATAAAGTAGATTAGCTCGAGTGGAGACAAAATGGGTTAATACCCTGTAAGTCAACAAAATCTTGAGTTTTGTAGTTGTGTTCCTCACGAGGAAGAAATCATTTACATTTCTCCTGGGCAACTTCAGAAATTAACAGTCAACTTCAGAATCTGGACCCTAATCAATAGTGAGTAGTAAATCAGGGAATTAAAGACTCCTCCTTGGGTCTGCCTATTAGATAATGTTCCAATATAACATAAAAAGGGCATGCAGTCCTTTGTTTATTTCTAAGTGATATAAAATTATTTTCTTTTAAAAAAAATTTTTTTAGGGGTTCCTGGGTGGCTCAGTGGTTTAAAGCCTCTGCCTTCAGCTCAGGTGGTGATCTCAGGGTCCTGGGATCAAGCCTTGCATCGGGCTCTCAGCTCTGCAGGGAGCCTGCCTACCCCCCTGCCACTGCCTGTCTCTCTGTCTACTTGTGATCTCTCTCTCTGTCAAATAAATAAATAAATCTTTAAAAAAAATTTTTTTATTCATTTGACAGAAAGAGAGTGTGTTGTTGTGGGGGGAGGAACAGATGGAGAGGGACAAGCAGACTTCCTGATGAGCATGGAGCCTGTCGAAGTGGGGCTTGATCCCATGACCCTGAGATCATGAGCTGAGCTGGAACTGAGAGTCGGACGCTCAACCCGGTGCCATCTGGAATCTGAAACACCCAGGTGCCCCCCAAATTATTTTCTTAATATTTTAATATTATTTAATATTTATTTAAATATTTAATTATTTAATGTTTATATAAGAAAATATTTTTCTTAATATTTTCTTAATATTTTTGGTTTGGATGAACTCGAGCCGGCAGCGTTGTATCACGCCAGGACTTCTGAAATCCATCCAGAAGGTTACGACTGTTAGCTGCAAAGGTATATTATTCTGTGGTTTGTTCCCTTAATTTCCTAAGAAAACACAAGCAAATTGAGAGTACATGTTAGGAAACTCAACCCCCTGCCATTATTTCTAATCAGGTTCCTACCTATTACTCCCTCTTTATCCGCTTGCAAATAGTGCTTTTCAATTAAGCTGCTTCCCTCCGTGAATGGAAATCGGGGCCCAGGGTTTGGCTGGAACTGCATCATTTACCAGCCCCTCTTTTCTCCGAATAATGATGGGCCCCATCTCCGCGTGGTTGCTTGTTGTCCAATTTTCCTTTGAGAGCAACAGCGAGCCATGGCTGTGTTTAAACACAATGAGTAAAGTGGAAAATTGACACAATTATTCTCGTAATTTGGGCTAAGAGGAAAATGATAATTGAGTGGAAAGGAAGACCTGTTTCCGCAGACACCCCACACATGGGCCGTCTTCATCAAACATACTCATCCTCCTAATGGTTTCTTCCACGGATTCTCTCCCGTGGGCTCTGTGGTCAGAGATCTTATTGTACATGACATGTGAGTCTGTTCAGTGTCTGTTCGCCCGGGGAGAGATTCCAGTGAAATCTTTACCACATTGTCTGTGCAGTGAAACAGAAGGAGGCTTGGTTGGAAGAGACCCACTCTTTCGTAGCCTCGGCACTGGTACCAATCGTCGCGCCTCCTCCCCTTGCTCCGTCAAGTGGAGAGGACGATGGTAACCCTCCAATTATCATGGGGATTAGATGAAATTGTGTGCATGTAGCTCGGCGCCCCAAATCCAGCAGGCTCCCATAAATGCATCCCCACATGCCTGCCTTTCTTCTTTCAGGGGCTCTCAAGCTGGAGCGAAGGGTTCAGAGAAGGCAGGGTGTGGCTATGGAGTGTGGCCTGAGGAGTCCTCCAAACTCTTCTGCTGCTAAGGAGTCCAGTTAGTATGAGTTAGAAGTGTGAATGAGCATGAACTAGCCCAGATCCTCAACCCCGATTCTCCAGGGTAGCAGCCTGGGGCGGAAGAGAATGCTCAGTTCACAGAAGAGTTCATGGAAGGGAGCATCTTGAATAGAAGATGCTCATGGTCTGTAAGGATGAATAGAAGAGCCCTTCATCCTCTCGAACCTGTAGGTAACCTGGACAACTGACATTTCAAACAAGCTTTTTTGTTCCTTTTGCAAAACTGTTTCCTCGAACAGATCTAATTGGTGATGGAAAACGAGAACCATGAAGTGGAGCCCTCTGGTTCGAGTCAGAGAACCAGTGGGAGTTTCCTTTGGGGTGCAGGGTGGTAGACAAAACAGTGTTCCCTGGACCTAAGACGGTCACAACCAGAACCTAGGTATCAGTTGCCATATATGGTGAGAGGCCATTGAACATGAGGTTAAATTAAGTTTAGGGAGACCATTCTGGCTAATCTGCCTCAGCCCTGTGTAATTATAAGGGTCACTGTAGGAAGAGTGCAGGATGGTCAGAGTCAGAGTCAGAGAAGGTGTTAGGATTGGAAACAGAGATCAGGAGAGGCCATTAAAGTGGGCAGGAGATATTCTGTGAGATGGTGCCAGGAAAAGGTCCCTTTAACCCAGGTCCAATCAAATGGAGGGCAAAACTGGCCAAGGTCATAGTGTGAGATGTCAGCAACATCGACAGCCCATCCAAATTCAAAGTCTAGCTCAGCTCCACCACCCACAATGCCCAGGGCAGTGTCAGCCGTCGGTAACAACAGTAGGACGGTAAGGAGAGCTACCATCTACTCAGGGAGGCTGCATGCAGCCCCAGAGGTTGTGACCTGCATACTTTCTCATGGTCTGTAAGAATGAGTGGTGCTCTTGGAGCCGGGTGCTGTTCAGCTTCCATGACCTTGCACGGGAATCTTGGCATCCACATCAACACTGCTACGCCGTAGGGATGCCAAGATGGGCAACAAACAGCCCCTGCCCCCAGGGCATTTGCATATCTATTAGGTACCTGACCCTGTGCCAGCCCAATACTGCATGGCTTTTACAGCCCATGCTCTGAGATTTGGGAATTTTATTCCTGGTATGATGGGAGGTCCTTGGATGATTTTAAGCAGGCGAGTGACATTGATTTATTTTCTGTAAAGATCACAGGCATGGAAAGTGTGGCCGAGAGGGATAAAGAGACAGACCTTGGAGAGCACAGTGACGGAGAGAGGAACCCGGGTCAGAGGGCAAGGCCATTTCAAAAAGGGAAATAGAAAACCTGTTTTTCAGAAAGAAAGAGAAAAGAAGGAAGAGGAAATAAAGTCAAATTCATGAATGAATGAATAACTGAATGAATGAACGAAATAAAGGCAAGTCCAAGAGGGGCAGAGAGATGAAATGGGTCTGCCCTTGAGTCTTCTGGGAGGCAGCTGCATGAGGATGTGGATCTTTTGTATAGTGTTCATAATTATTCCCTAATGCCGACAGCAGCACGAGCTAACGGTGTTCTGTAAGTATTTGTCCAAGAGGGGAAGGAAGGAAGGAAAAGAGGGAGGGAGGGGGGAGTGAGGAAGGGAGGGAGGAAAGGGGGGCCCCTGTGCTGTAGGTCGGACAGCAGAGCCCTGTGCTCCCATCCACAGAAGGCAAACACCCACAGCCTATCCCTCGAGGCCCGCATCGCCAGCACAGAGGCACACATCCCTCTGAAAGAACGAGTATCCACATCGGCAGGAGTGTAGCAGTTGCCCTGAGCAGTTGCCCTGAGCAGTTGCCCTGGAGTCCGTCATACAGTTCCCACAGCTGTCGGCATCGAAGCAGCCTACCCTTTAAACCAGGGGGAAGTGCATCTGTTCTAGAGGAGACAATGACTGATGACTAAATGAGTGAAGGACGAGTACGTGAGTGAAATAAGACAAAAGCCTGAATTCAAATCGTGGTTCTGCAGCTTCCAGGTAGCTTCGGGACTCTGTCCCCCAACTTGTGTGAGCGATGGTGCGGTTCTCTGTACACACGGTTCTTACACGCATCTGGGGAAGCCTGACAAACTATGCTTGGCACAGGGTCCAGGACAGGAGACTGGGACTCAAAACAGGGTAGTTACTATGGTATGAAAGCAAGGCTAACCCCCAGGGAGACTGTGACTCGAATGAGATCATCGGCAAAGCATTTATTGCGTGGAGACACATGGCAGTGATTACAAGTCTACTTCTGAGCAGCAGGGAGCCTATGACATAAAGCAGATTTGTTTTCCTGGTAAAGGAGGAACAGCCTTCAGTGAGTCAGCATAAGAACATCAAGTGAGTGACCATGAAGAAAACATTTACCGTACACCTCCTAATAAGAACCATTGCAGGGATTTTAATGGTTTTACTATTTGTTCCGTTCCAAAAGTCATACATACTCATTTAAAAGGATTTGGAAATTATATCGAAGCAGGAAGAAGAAAATAAAATTATCCACCTACCAGCCAGAGACATACTTTGTTAACAATGTCATATGTTTCCCTTTATGCCTTGAAATACCCCTTTATAGGTTTTAACAAGAAACTTTGTAGAATTTATTTTTGGGGCCTAGGAGTGAAAATATCATATATAAGAGTTAGCATTTTATATGTCATCGACTTTTCTTTACAAGATAAATGTTTTCTCCATCTTTGTTTCGGTCTGTGAACACAACCATTATTGGCTGCCGATTATCTCTGGTTCACTCATCACCGTTAGCTTGCTTCCACTCTCTGTTGCTCAGTAACAATGAAGGGAACATTTTTGCATGTGAAGTTTTCTTTCAAACTTCAGGAAATCTTTGGCATTTGATCAGCATTTTGCTGTTTGCCACACTAGTTCATTTTACTCCATCATGTGAGAATGATGGATTGAGCATCACTACATGCCTGCCATGGCTCTCTGTAATAGGAATCCAGCACGGACGGAGATCCTGCTCTCCTGGGCGGTAGCGGAGTCTAGAGATTGGAGACAGTATCTCGTCAACCATCGTATTTGCTTGGTGTTTGCGGGCACTTGCTATTCTTACCGTTTTCGGTATGAGGAGATGGAGCTTCCGATGGCGTCATGTGTCTGGGCCAGAGGATACTAACAGGGATTGCCCCGGTCGAGTGTGCTTTCCTGCCTTCCTGCCTCCGCACCCCTGACCTACACAAGAACCGATGGCTGGTCCGCAGGCTTCCCTGCAGGGCCAGCAGCACCCCCCACGTGTGTATCTGTTGGCCCCGCAGGGCTCAGAGCTCATTAAGGGCCAACACGTGGTGTTCACATCTCCATGTCCCCAGGGCTCAGCTCTCAAAATGCTGTTCAAGAAATGTTTAATGAAAACGTAATGACTTTGTCTCATTTTCTCCTCCCCAGTGTCTATTCTAACAAGGGTGCCCCATTCCTCCTCTTGTCTGCAGAACCCAGTTCCTATAGCTCAGCTGGGAGGGGAACCCCAGCTCTGCAAACATTTCCGGGATTCTGGTGGCACCACCCGGTGGTGCCCTGTGGGACAGCTGCGGAACTGCCCTGGGAGCCCCAGGGGGCCTCCCGAATTCACAAGGCAAGGCCCTCCCTGGACTGAGCCGTGAACCCCCCAAGAGGTAGGGGTTAGGGGAAAGAATCCAAGTAAGGGGAGCAGGCTTTGACAAGAACAGTGGGATGCTTTCCATCTGGGCGTGAAATGGGGTTTTCTCTGTGGTTAATGAGAACAGCCTGTTTCCAATTTGACTAATGCCTTCCATTAGAGCTTTGGCGCAGTCCAGCAGAGAGGCACGACTGGGGGCTTTGCCGTCCTTTCTTAAAAGCCAGAAACTGCCTTGTCATTCCAAATTTTCCTCTGATCCTACCTGAGAACCTAAGGCAAGATTTATTGAGGGGCATCTAACAAAGGGCCCACCTCTCCGTTTGCTGGCCAGGCAGTGACTTTGGGCAAGATTCCTCACTTTCTCTGAACTTCAATTTATTTTTCTATGAAGTAAAGAGATTATCCAGAAGGGCCCAACGTCAGCACGAGAGCTCTTAAAAATGGAAGAGTCAGAGAGGGGCATCTGGGTGGCTCAGTTAATTAAGCGTCCAACTCTTGGCTTCGGCTCAGGTCATGATCTGAGGGTCATGAGATCAAGCCCCACGTCAGGCTCTGGATATATTGGGATGTCTGCTTATGATTCCTCTCTCTCCCTCTGCTTCTTCCCTTGCTCATGCTCTTTTCCTCTCTCTCTCTCTCAAATATAAATAAATAAACTCTTAAGAAAATGGAAGAGTTAGAGAAAGATGGCACCGTGGAAGCGAGATTGGGCTGATACGTTGGAAATCGGACTCCATCTGCAGTTGCTGGATTTGAAGATGTTGGAAGAGATCAGCAGCCTCTAGAATCTGGAAAAGGCTGGGAAGTGGGGGTTCCTCTAGAGCTTCCAGAAACAGCACAGCCTGCTCACACCTTGACTTTGGCCCATTGAGACCTGTGTATGAATTCAAACCTATAGAAGTGTAAGGTAATAAGTGTGTGTCCTTTCAAATTTGGCATACTGTGCTATAGAAACCATAGAAAACAATGTACTTTTATGTTTCATCATGTACTTTTAACAGATGAGCAAACCAAGAATCAAGAATATTAAATGCCTTTTCCATGGCTCATCAAATACAGCTAAACAAAATCCACATTCCAAAATCAGTCTCTGCCTTGCATGCTACAATTATTGGTGACAAAGGTGCCCAGGGTCATGCTCTGCTATATTGTCATAAAAGGGTCCCAGGCCCTCCCTGGGGCCAAACCCACTGGAATGAAACCCCAGGCAGCCCACCTTGTCCTAGTTCTAACCAGGCTGGGTTCTAACATTCTGAGTGTAGACAGACTCGCATCATTTCAGAGGAAAGTTCTGGCTCTTGAGCTGGTTAGAGGCCTGGGGAATGTTTATAGACCTGCTAGCTTGTTTCAGAGCCAAATTAATCAGAGACATAACAGGGGTGGGAGATATTTTTCATTTCTCAAGTTAATGAACAAATGGATTTCCTATTCATTATTCATTGACTTTTGAAGTTTAATGAATAGCTCAGGGACAATCACTAAATTTTGGTATTTATAGAAAATCAGCAGCAGCTAGATTCCCTCTGCATCAAGTATGTAACCATCAGTTAATTATATATAATGAATTTCATTTATCGCTTTATCTGGTATTTATCAATTTTACATTTTTAATGAAAAAAAGGGATGAATTCATGAGGAACTCCCTCACTGGTTCACTCCCCTTTGGTTTTATTCCTTTTTGAGAATGAGATGGAAGTTTCAGGGCCTGCATTGCCTTTTATCTGTGTCTGCGTTCCAAATGATTTGTTTGTTTGTTTGTTTGTTTCCAGGAGAACTAATCTTCTCCTGGACATTCATCTACTTTTCCCATCCATTTCTTCTTCTACTGGAAAATTAATATCACTCCTTCTTTTCTCTCCAGAAATAAAATGATGGCTCTTGTCCTTAATGACAGAGTAAATAGGCAGAAGAAAGAACATTTTAAGACTAATACTTTGCGATAAAACCAGCACAAAGATATAAGAAAAAGAGTAAAATCCACCCCAAAAGCCCTCACCCATTCCCTGAAGTCTACAAACTACAGACATTTAGAGAGGCTAAACTTAGAGATACTTTCAAAATAAAAAAAAAATAAATAAGAGATGATATGATGCAACAGAACCTTCCAATACACCATTACTATATTAATCAACATTATAATCTTCATTTTAAAGAGAAGCATAAATATACTGGAGGCAGAAACATGAAATTGTTTTACTTTTCCAGTAATGATTACCAGTGGAATAACTAAATTAGGTAAGAAATGGTGAAATTAAAATTTCCCTTCCCACTGGGCAGTGCCTTCTTTACCATCTACGTCGGACTCAATGATCTTGGAAGTCCTTTTCAGCTACTGAAGCCATCTTGCTTAAGTCCCTAAGGCTCACCTGGTCATTTTAATGTTTTGATTCTGTATCTGACTCAAGGCTCCCTGCACCCTGACTCTAGCACCCCTGCTCCCTATGCAAACTAACTGGTGCTTAGTCAGGACATAGAAACATAGAGAACGCAGTATGCTCTGCTCACAACGTCTGTCCCAGTCTTAGCCTCTAATTTGGGGGAAAAGGGCAGAGAGAAGGGAGCTCCGTCGGTAACCACCTTTGGTAAGTTGGATGACGGTAGATTTTGCTTCATTGTGACCCCTTTGCAAGGGCTCTCTCCCAACCAGATCGTGTCTTCTTGCTGACCTTCTAAAGCAGACCCTCATGATGCACTCTGTTCTCCTGCTGCAAAAATTTCTTAGCTCCATGTGCGAGGGCTCTCAACTCGCCCAATCTCATACCACTGGGGACCAAGCTCTGTGGCCAGTGTGTGGGTTGTATCCATTTCTAGAACTCTTGTGAGGGGAGATATGAAGAACATGGTCAACTCCTCTATTTCCTGCCTGAACTTGTTACCAAGCCAACCTTCCACAAAACTCTGTGGCCTACTCCAAGATCAGCCAGGTCAGCAAGCCCTGTAGATAAGGGACATCCAACTGGGGGACAGTATAGTCTCCCCTCTAACAGAACACCTCAATTTGTTCAGTTTTATTAGTTACTCTCGGGGCCTCTACTCTTTGCTTAGGTGATGAAGAAACTACCTAGGGGGTCCATGCTCTGGTAATACCCTTTGAAATTAGACATGACAGCCAGCACCTTCCATCAAGTGTTGGTGTCCACTGTTCCACCTCTTGAACAGGGGGCTAACCTTGCAACTGCTTTGGCCAACAGAAGGAGTTGGTAATGGTGTGTTTCTTCTGAGCCTAGGCTTTAAGAGTCTGTGTTGTTCTTTAAGCGACTGTGTCGCTCTTGCTTGCACTTGGAATTCCCTCTGTACTTCCACTTTAAGGCATGCTGCTCGAGGATCATGTTCTGGAAGGAAAGTATTTACAGTGAGTGTTTTCATGGTAAACTGAACGACACAAACCATCCATCTTCGTGACTCACCTCCCAACACTTCAGCAGTCGGTTCCTCTGATGAAGTTTGTTATCCCGGAACTTTGGGCATTTTTGCTTCCCTGAACAGACAGGTAAAGGGATTGGAGTCATACCTGAATCAATATGGTGGAGAACCAGAACGTCATGGCAGGAGACCCAAGGGGAATATGAGTTAAAAGAAATGATCACCTTTCATAAATTTGTGGAAATTTGGAGATTTTTGGAATACCACGGGCTATAGAATTCAGAACGCCAAGTCACTTTCACCTAGAAGGCTGTGGAGTTGCTTCCCCCAATATCTGGGTTACATAAAGATGAACGAAACACAGTTCCTGACCTTGAACAATGGACACTGTGGTCCTATCTGACTCTTCTGTGCACACTGGGTTTTCACGATCGAACATCTCCAAGACTGAGCCCCTCCAAATGTTGTGCACATTACAAGGGCAGCATAGGTCATAGGGACCAACTTGGAAGAAAGGTCCTGAATGTTGACCTCCATTCCGGCCCTGGATCCAGCGTGCGCCCTCCTCTACCCACAGGGCAGTTTGGGTGTGTTAAATAGACAAACTAGGAATGTCCACAGTCTAAGAGATAACCAAAGTAAGGAGGGGCCATTATAGAGTAGGGGGCTCCTCTACTTCCCCACCTGATGCATTACTCATTCTTCCCCCAGGGCCCTTCAACGATGGCCCTAGAAAACAGAATAATCCATGCAGGAAGAGCCCAGGCAACAGACATGAAACCAACCCAGGCAGAGCAACCAGCTTGTCAATAACAGTCGCTGGGGGAGGATTTGCTTCCGCAGGAAGGCGGAAAGGTGGATGCTGGCGCAGGTCATGGACTGCCGGACACTCCTCTTGCCTCAAGTGGGACGGAGCGTGTGGTTTTGTGGCTGGGTAACATTTGAGGGAGAGCGAAAAGGCTAGACATTTCAATGGTTGCTAGGCAGCATGAAGTCTTTGCAAAATAAATACAGGAAGGTCTGGTGTTCAATCTTGCTTAATATTATTTTTTTCACCCTGGCAAGGCTGTGGCTCTGGGGGATGCTGGGGCAGCGTTATTAGCCATTATGAACTATGGCCGTTTGGAAAAGGTCGACAGTGAACAGATTTTTAAATCCTGTTTTGAGATGTTCCCCTCATGAAACCACATAAAACTCCCTGACTAGCACCTAATGTATTCATTCAGTTCGAGAGTCAATTAATATATATTGAGTGCTATATGCCAAGCACAGGGCTGGATGCTTTAACTTGACTCGTGTTTCTTTCGTCCGCACCCAGATCCTTTGAGATAGGACTTAGCTGGCCATTTGCAGACAGTGCAACTGAGGCCCAGAGAAGCAAACTCTTGTTCGAGTGCTGGGAGTCCATTTTCCTGACTCTCCAATGCTGCGCACTTTCAGATATCTCTCTCTCCCTGTTTTTGACAACCAAGTTTTGTAGATATAAGATAAAAAAAAAAAAAAAATTAAAATAGATTTTTAAATTTTTTATTTATTTTTATTTTTTTAGTTTTAACCATCATAATGTACTTCTTTGGTTTGGTTTTTATTCCATGTGGGGCATCATGAGGGAATCTTTATTTTTTTCTCACCCACATACTTCCTTCCCCGATGCCTGAAACAGTACTTGGCACATCGTAGGTACTCAATTTTTTTTTGTTTGTTTGTTTTTCCCATAAAAATTTATTTGTAGGGGTGCCTGGGTGGCTCGGTGGGTTAAAGCCTCTGCTTTTGGCTCAGGTCATGATCTCAGGGTCCTGGAATCGAGCCCCGCATCGGGCTCTCTGCTCAGCATGGAGCCTGCTTCCTCCTCTCTCTCTGCCTGCCTCTCTGCCTGCTTGTGATCTCTGTCTGTCAAATAAAATAAAAATAAATAAATAAATAAAAATTTATTTATAATAACATTTCTTTAGGATTTTTATTACAGACCTCATGACCTCAGACCTCATGCTGTGTAAACTCGCGGGGTTTTTTTAAAAAAAGAAAGTAACGAAACGTGCCTGCAGAAGAAAATGATGGTGAACCGAGCACAGTGTTGCTCCTTCCACACACCAGTGTCCTCTCACATCTCACTTCCACTTAAAGGCTGATGAAGGGTCACTGTCTAAAAAGGAAGCTTATGAGTTAGAAAATCATTTCCCTGCTATCTAATGCATTTCCTGTGTAATTCTATAAGCAGGAAATTATGTTTCCTTTATGCTAATATATGATCACATCCTATTAATATGCACCAGTAGCATTAAATTTTATTTGGGAATGCAACTAAAGATTCTTTTTTAGGATTTATTCATTTGGGGGGGGCAGCAGAGGGGAGGGGCAGAGGGAGAGAGGAGAGAACCTGAAGCAGACCCCGTGAGGCAGGGCTCAGTTTCACAACAATGAGATCATGACCTGAGCCGAAATCAGGAGTCTGAGCCACCCAGGTGTCCCTAAAAATAAGATTCTTAAAGAAATGAAAGAAATGAAGACAGTGCTTTCATTGTGTGTGTGTGTGTGTGTGTGTGTGTGTGTATGTGTGTTCCAATAAAACATTATTTATAAATACTGAATTTCTTATATTTTCACATGTTATGACATATTCATCCCCTTTTGATTCTGTTTGAAATTCTAGTAAAATTAACATCCAGTGTTATATGAATTTCAGGTGTGAGTCAACAATTCTGTAATTACTCCAAGCTCATCATGGTAAGTGTACTCTTAACCTGTTCCCTTTTCCATCCAGCCTCCCCCACATCCCTGCCACCTGGCAACCACCAGTTTGTCCTTCATGGTTAAGATTCTGTGGTTTTTGTTTGTCTCTTTTTCTTCTTTGTTCATGTGTTCCATTTCTTAAATTCCACAAGGGCTGAAATCATATGGTACTTATCTTTCTCTGGCTGACTTATCTCACTTAGCTTAATACTTTCTAGATCCATCCATGCTATTGCAAATGACAGATCTCATTATTTTTTGCAGCTGAGTTACATATATATATATATATATATATATATATATATATATCCCACTTCTTTATCCACTCATCTGTCAATGGACACTTGGGCTGCTCCCATGATTTGGCTCTTGTAAATAATACTGCTATAAACATAAGAAAGCATTTATCTTTTCAGATTATTGTTCTCATATTCTTTGGGTAAATGCCTAGTAGTGGAATTACTGGACCATACCATAATTATATTTCTTACTTTGGGGGGGCAACTGCATACTGTTCTCCCCGGTAACCGCACCAGCTTGCATTTGAGTTTTTTGAACGGATGTCAGATCCTTAGATCCTTCTCCCTTTTACTCACGTTACTCTACAGAATCTTGCCTCTCTTTTCTGGATTATAAGCTTTTCAAGAGCAAGAATCCTAATCCCTGTGTCCCCAGATCGTACAATTCTTAGAGAAAATTTATTGAAACATGTGGAACATAAGCAATATGAACCTAAGTAATTTGTATGGATAATAGCCATCTACTCAAAACAGCCAAACAGAGATGTTATGCCTCTAGGACCACAAGAAATCATTCAATCAGCTGCTTTAAAACTAAGGAATCAAAATATTCCCAATAGAAATGGCTCACACTAAAGGAATTATTTCCTTCTGTGTCTTTGTGGTATTCTTTCTTGTTTATTTATTTACATTATATGAGCGGGGATTCTGGGGCGAACAGAAATAAACTTGTATCTCCAGTCCTCATGATAAGCAAGAAGTCCATGCCGTTCTGCCCTGTGTCCCCTGAAGAACCGTGTGCATGGTTACTTAACGTTCCCAGCTCTCCAGTCTCTCTGAGTCCTACCAAATGCTCCCTAACTTTTCAAGTATGAGGACCCACTTTCCAAAACAAAGCACTATTGGAATACCTCAGGGATCCTCTGATTGAGAAAGTACATAAGTCGACATCTTCTGTGGGTTTAACCTGTGCCTGGCAGTTAATCAGTAGAGTAAACGTGGATAAGTTGATTAGCTAATTACATCAGCTTTTCTTGAATGCATCCACTCTGTAATCATTTATAACCCGACTATAAATGTTATACTAACCACAACAGTCTCTATGTACGCTTGAGATGCCTGCGTGAGGAACAATGTGGACGTAATGGAATTTTGTATTTGCTCATGCATGATTTTGTCTGTGAGAAGCATTCAGTGAACATAGAAAACAATGAAATCAGGCCACATACAAACACCAAAACACATACCCCTAAAACCCCGGTGTGCTGCCTCACCACATGTCGGGAGCCACACCTACTCCAGGGGGATGACAAAGCTCCGTCTCGCATCCGGGAAGGCTCCTCATACCACTTCCAACACCTCACACGCTGTGAGCCTTTCCAGGCCCAGAGTCATAATCAACTGTCAGGTCTTTTTCAAGAAAAGCACCATGTCCATCTCTTTTGGGTGTGTGTGTCTTTTCAAAGAACCATTTTTTTAATCAAGCTATAGTGAACACAACTGTTAACATTCGTTACAGGTGTACAAGGCAGTGATCCGACGAGTCTCTAGGTCATGCTGTCCTCATGAGGAGTGTCGCTGGTGTCCATCGCATACGACATCATTAGAGTACCACAGACCTTGTTCCCTACGCTGCACCTCTTATCCCTGTGGCTTCTTAAACATTTCATCCCTGGGAACCTGCATTTATTCTAATAGTTACATATATCTTAACCCTTTCTGGGGTACAAAACAATGTCACTGTTTTAAGATTCTTCTTTGAAATTGTGTCACTCCTGAGGTCTTTGATCACCGTGTCCTCAGCCCCACTTTTCTGTAAGCCCTGTGGGTTTTGTCTCATGTGAGCAGCACAGTGATTTCTGGGAACGTATATGTTGCATCACAGCAGAACTAACTGCACGTACGTATAAAGCGTATTAATTATCCAGCCAACATCACTTTTCTGTAAGCTCATGGATTTAGGCATAGTGTCAATTGCAGTTCTTAGAGCTATAAAGTGGTAATTTGTTCTGTTTTTCAATGTTTCTGAGTCAGGGATCCTGCATCATTCAAGATCTGACTGGAAGACGAACACCGATAAGTAACAGATAATAAGGGTTTGTTAGAGATTAGGCTTTGCATCATTGTAGGAGCTGGTGGGGAAGCCAATACAAAATGGTGTCTCAACAGGCCAGTAGCTCCAGGTGAAGCTAGACAGGCAGTAGAGCAGAATAGAGATGGGCTGAATCTCAAGGACAGACTGAGTCTGTGGAGACAGCTGGTCCATGTCTGATGATCCGATGGGACTTTCAGGAGTGCCTTGCCAAGGAAGTGGGCTCATGCCTGACCCAAGACTCAGAGAAGCTGAAGGATGTGGTCTGCTGGGTTCTGAGAGAGCTATGGGGCTGGCTTGTGCCTCTGAAGATCTGTGAGGATGGGAGCAAGCTGCCACAGAGCCTGGAGCTCCATGCCAACCTTCAGAGCATTAGTGTGCCTAACATTCCAGTTCCGCCTTCCAAGGGGAAAAGAGGTCCAGCTTTCAAAACAGTAGAACTTAGCACAGTATCTCCGAAGTCAGATCTCTCAGAGTGTACAAAACATCCCTGCTAAAGTCCAGATACCCCCCGACCTCAATGGGAAAATACTACCATAACAGCTAACTTCTATGATCTGGGCTTCAGTGGAAACACAGACACAAACACAAATGCAGCCCCAGGAAGTCTCCTGTGAAGAAGTTATCCAGGTGGCCCAGAATATGTTCATGTTAATTTTAGGTTAAATTATAAATAAAATATTTTAGACATCTTGTAGAGAACCTATGGAACCCTGAACTTATAATCCCCGTTTGAGTAACTCCATGTGCAGTGACTAAAAGTTGGCTGGGAAGCAGAATTCCTTCTGCCAAGCAGCTCTTTGACTCTGAGCAAGTACCTTTAAGTTCTTTGAGACTCAGCTTCCTTCCATATGAAGTGGGGGCAAATAGCAGGGATTACATCTTTGTTTGTGAGGATTTAGTGAGACGTCGGAAGGGGTGTAATAGGGTGTGCGGTACCCCGATAACACCAGAAGAATGCAAGCTCTTGTTTCATGACCATTACAGCTGTTATCATCATCTCCGCCATCGTTCAGGGATTATTTCCATTTTTTTTAGCTGGTTCCCTCTGACAGGGATAAGTAGCAAGGTCCAAAGATGTGACAATTGTCGTCCAAGAAGTTGAAGACAAATCTGAGCTTGATGACCTTGAGGTTCAGAACAATTGGAGACAGGACCAGCTCTATGAGCAGAAGTTTCTGTCTGGACAGTTTCTGTCAATCACAGTTTCTATCTCCCTGGGAACTGCTGCCGTGTGTAGAGAAACTGTGTGATATAATAGGGGAGCTCTGGGCAGAGGGCTAGGGGCTTTTGATTCATTCTCTGCTCTGCCACTCACTGCCATGAGACCTGAGTCAAGCCCCTCTCTTCTTGGCCTCCATCCAGAGGAAGACAGACAGAACAAGGGTTAAAATCTGAGGGCAGACACTGGTACTCATAAGCCATATTTTTCTTTGACCTACAGGCATGTCAGAAAGTTTTTGGTCAGAGATCAGAAACATCTACATGAAAGTCTTGTCCTAAAAAAAATAAAAAATAAAAATCAAATAAATGAAGTGTGCAATCTGGTGTTCCTACCTGCCACCCATCCGCTTCTGGTAGATGATAAGCTCGGCGTGTCACCACCAACCCCTCCTTCTATTGTACCACCGACTAGGAGGCTGTCCCTTGACATTTATCATTGTCCTTGAAAGGATGCTTTTCTTGTAATACAGATACGCTTTTCTGCCTCTGATTCAAGCCAAACTGGGGTAGGGGGAGTGAAAGATGGATCTCCAGATCCTTGGGTTTCAGCAAAAACAAGCTAGGAAAGAGAAGTCTATTCCTACCAGTTCGTATGCAGAGCCAATGTGTGTCAAAAGCTACAGGTTGAGAGGTCATTGTAAAACGAATCATTGAGGTCAAGGCGGCTAAACCACCTCCAGTGCGTGTCCTGCATTTCTGCTTGTGTGGGAACGCCGAAGCTTCGGATCAAGACGCAGTGAACCCACAGATGGAAATGCGGTTCCTGCTGGGTTGGCTGAGTCACTGTTGCAGCTGCGTTTCAGTGAGGTCTATGCGTCTTACAAGGTATGGGAGCAAAGTTTTAAGCTTTAAAACTACATGCACAATTTCATGGAGGAGTGTCTGGGACTTTGTCCACTAGCAAAATCACACTTTGGTAACTTTCATTGGACTTATAACTTGGGTCAGCCAGTGGGAAGACAGGTCTGAGATGTCTGCCCCACTCCCCTGGGAATTAGCCACGTGGTGAGGGTTTGTCTAGAGTTCAAATCTGGAAATCCAGGAAAAGACCTTGGCTCTTGGGATATAAGACACTAACGAGATCACCAAGTCTTGTCCTCACCATCTCCTTGGGAGGGAGAGAGAGGGACTAGAGTTCACTTCTCTCATCATCCATTTCTCCATCTTCCAAATGCTCAACTCCTCACAAAATGCTTAGGGAAAGCAGATAAGGGAATAGGTATGTTTCATCCATTCAAAGTTACTATATTTTTTAAAGATTTTATTTATTCATTCATTTATTGATTTTAGAGGGAGAGTGCATGCACAAGCACTGGATAGGGGCAGAGGGAGGAGAGGTTCTCCAGCAGACTCCACACTGAGCGTGCAGCACAATGTGGGGCTCCATCTTATGACCCTGAGATCATGACGTCCGCTGAATTAAGAGTCAGATGCTCAACTGACTGAGCCAAGCAGGTGCCCCCATCCAAAATTAGCATTTAAGTAGAAGTAATTCGGGAAGAGCTTGCCATCATGAGAATGACATGGACTTTGAATTCTCTGAGCCTGCACCTCACTGGGCCACATGTTACCTCACCAGCTTTGGGAAACTCCACTTGCTTCTCGCTCCTTCATTTCCCCAAGTGAAAACCAGGATCCAGTACTGGGCCCCCCTCACCCCCCACCCCCTCATCCCCTCACCCCCTGCGGTGCACAGCTTCTGGCACTTGGTGGGAGCTGGAGCGATACAAAGTATTGCTTCCTTAAACCTCCAGTCCCCAGTACAGTCTTGAAGCACGTGACTGGTTCCAATTTTTGAGTCTGGTTCCAATTTTTGAGTCTGAAGCCTTGAACAGATACAAAGATGCAGCAACCCTACCGCTGAAGAATATATTTTTGTGTTCTGGCAGCCGGAATGATTTGAGCTTCCCATCATAGACAATTGTCAAAGCAAAATAATCCATATCAGGATTTCAGCTTTAAGATGCAGGGTTCTTTTTTTGTTGTTTTGTTTTTAATCTTGTCCCAAAACGATTTGCCAAGCTCTAGTTGTATATTTTTATTGAGGAAAACAAAAAAAAAAAAAAGAAGAAGAAAAAGAAGAAACCCTGTGATTTCACACTTTCCTGTTACTGTTTGCTACCTTCTGACAGCTTTCACTGCTTGGGTTGGAATTCTGAGTTGGTCATGGACAGATGAGGTGAGACATTTTAAAGTCGCTGATGTTCTCGGGGAGCAGAGACCGATCCGCTCAGTTAGGCTTTAATTTTCCACCTCACCAATCCCACGTCCCACAGCCCCCCTGAAGCCCTGGCAAGGACTCCTGGGGGCCATCTGTATGGCGTCACCTGTGCCTAGAATTCCTCCCTGCCTTGTAGACCTCCTTCCATGGCCTCACCCTCATGAATAACCCCCTGTGTGTCTCCCTCGTCCAGGCCGAGTCAGTTTCTCCTTCCATGGGGCCACCATGGGGCGTGATGTTCTATCTCCTTCCTGTCTTCGTACCACCAACATTCCCTGAATGTCCACCATGTAGCAGAGTCATCGACCAACACCAAGGACTTAAAAGATCTCCCTCAAGTCAAGGGAGCCCATCATCCAGTTAGGGAAATGAATGATTCACTATTGGGTAATGACAAATGGAGGAAGGACCCCCAGGAAGCAGGTGTTCATTGTGATTTTACCAGTCAAGTGTGGATAGTGCTGCAGGGTCACCACCACAAATAATAAACGTCCAGCAGCTTAACCTGACTGATAGAACTACCTCAGTTTTCCATTGCTGTGTAACAAACTTAAAGCCATACACGTTGGCACCCAATGTCTCTGTGGGTCAGGCATCCAACAGGTTCTGGCTGAGTCCTCTCCTCAGGGGGCCACAGACTGAATGACATGTCTGTGAAGACTGTGCCTTCATCTGGAGTCCTGACTACCGAAGCCCCCTCAGGGAGTTGGCAGAATTGACCCCCTTGTGGTTTTAGGACCAGGGTCCACATTCTCTTCCTAGCTGTCAGCCAGGACCACTTTGAGCAACTGGAAGATACTCGAGAGTCCTTGCCACGTGGCTTCCTCCCCACATCCCTCTCATGCTTCAGGTCTTCTCTTGAAGGACTCACCTGTTTAGGTCAGGCCCACCCAGTATAATCTCCCTTTCTATTAACTCAGTCTGATTAGGGACCTTAATCACATCTTCAAAATTCCATATAGCATCACTTCTACTATTGCTCGACTGAATCACTGAGAGAAGGCGTGTATACCAGGGAGCAGGGTCTCGGGGGGCCCATGCTAGAACTCAGCTAGGCACAGCACTGTCAGTGTATTTCTGCCTCTCGAAGACTCTAGCTGTCCACTCTGTCCCAGGTGCAGCTCCCATATGTTCCCTCATGGTGGGCACTGTCCTCACAGACCATTACCTGCCGACAGAGCTACCCCGAGAGAGACACAGGGTTATCCTGTTTGTATTTCTTTGAACAAAGACCAGCAGGTGGTACTGAATCACTTAAAGGAATTTGGCAGGAAAAATATTAAACCTTGTATTAAAAAGAAGAAAGATTCGGAGTCTCAAGGGGCAGCGCCTAGGACCATCACATGGCTGAGAATATAGACTTTGAAATCAGACTTCTCCATTCATGGGCTACGGAATTTGAGGTGAGTGGCTTCCTATTTTTTTTTTTTTTTGGTGCCTTTATAATTTAATCTGTTAGTTAAAAAGACACATCAATAGCATAAGTTAACTCAGAGGTTTGGCGTGAGATTAAGTTAGAGGGAACACATCAAGCGGCAATTGTCAGGAACGGTGGCTGTGCCCATGACTCGTGAGTTGTGCTCGACAATGAAGAATTCTTGACTCTGTTGCAAACCCCTGACTCATTAAGAGCTTGTCAGTCGGCATATGGGGAATTGCCAAGCTAGATCTAAATTCTATAAATATTTGCTGAGCACACATGTGCTCCAGGAATTGTATCCCGAATATGGGCCCTGGAGATGGAGCAGGAATCTGGACAGACACAGTCCTGCCCTCACGGAGTTTTCATTCTAGAAGGAGACCAGAAATAATGAACACTGTGTCAGATGCGGGTGACTAGTAGGGAGGCAAAAATCCAGCAACTTGCATGTGATTCTCAATGGAAAGTCACAGACCCAGGTGACACATATGTGGAGAGCAGAGAAGTGACAGAGCCACCTGGCTATCCCTGGGCAGAGCTACAGGCAAGGGGGTGCTGCACCAAAGGGGCAAAGGCTCTGGATGTTTGAGGCCCAGCAAGGACCCGGCGTGGAGACGGAGAGGGTGGCTTGAAGAAAGGGCTGAGTGAGTCTGGGTGGTGGCCAGGGGCCAGGAGTGACAGTGGGATGGGAGGACCGCGTCGCTGAGGTCAGGCTCTGCAGCTGGTCAGGAATCCTGCTTTAAGCAGAATGAGAGGGGACCCGGTTCAATGGAATGGAGTCATGATGTGACCCATATCTTTTCAAAGAGTCATGATGTGATCCTTATCTTTTCAAAGGGTCTCTCTATGGTGTGGGGTTCATTCAGAGTCCAGACTTCAAGGCTCTGATCTCCAGACTGATCTACGGCTCGTGTCTCTCGGTGTGGGGCATCTCTGGCTGCCCCCCTTCAGGGCTCTGGCATCCTACCTGCCTGCCCCCTGGCTTACTCCCCTGCCCTGGCCCTGGGTCAGATGTCCTCCTCTTGTTTCTGAACCCACGGCTCTGGATGGTTGGGTGCCTGGGAATTTTTCCCAGCTACGCTCTCCTTGCTCACCTGCACTAGAGAACGTCCCTCCGGCTGGACAAGGACGACTCTGGGTCAGGTTTCTCGACAGGGACTATAAAAAGGCACTTAACCCCTCCACCCGCATGGATGTGAAATATGGCTTGGTCCTTCCAACGGGGCCCAGTGGAGCAGTCGAATGCATGTCTGAGGCCAACGGCACAGGTGGGAATGAGCACATGGAGGGGGTGGGGAAGAAATATTAACCATGATTCATGCTGCAGACTGGAGCCAGGACCAGTGGTTCTGGAACATCCTGATTCGATTTTCATCTTGTGTTAGCAGCCGCAGGTCAAGCTACTGTTCGCCGCGAGAGGTGGCGTCACCCAGATTGACACGCAGGTAATTACACTATTTGTCTTCATACGAAACTCTCTCAACAGGGAGCCGATTGTGCAGGGCTGGAGAAGTCCAGGGACAGAAGTCCCTCCAGCAGGAGAGGAGAGCGTGCGTCCTTGACAGTGGGCTGTGCGAAGCCAGGGACACGCGCTCTCCCCCGGGGAAAGGCGGCTCGTATTTCCTGGGTTTTCGCCACGCAGGTCCCATCGTGCAGACAGCCTGGTTCTGAGCCCTGCTCCTGGGGCTCCTTCATCCTCCCCACAGAGCCTCTAGTTGGGTCCTCAGCCTCCCCCCACCACCACCGTTCCAGCCTGCGGGCTGCGTTCAGGTTGACCTGCCCGTAGGCGCCCGCTCGCCTTTCATTCCTCTTAAGTATGTCCTTCCACAATCTCTCTCCAGCTCTCCCTCTCGTTTCTCCGGAGTGCACGCGCCCTGCCTAACAGCGAGAAACCGGTTTTCTGAAGCACGAGCCCAGTGACGTTACTTGCTTGCATCAAAGATTTTGCTGCTTCTTATTGCCTACAGAATAGAATCCTCAGGTCAGTCTCACATCCAGACGCTGCCTGATTGGCCTCCGTTTGCTTCTGAAAAGCCTCTTGCAGCTTCACTTTGCAGGACACCCAGTCACTGCGCCATCCACCCCCTCCCCTTCCTTTTGCGAAGGGGCGTGAGTAACAGGTGCCACCAAGACAGGAAGCCCTCATTCCCGAGAGCCATATGGAGGGACAGGGGCCACCCCTTGGGGAGGAAGCCAAAAGTAGGGCTGGAGACATGGAAGGACATGACCTTGGGCTCCCAGTCCTGGATTTCTGTATGTACGTTGGCATATTCTCTGCACTGCATGTGTTTATCTGGTTGTAGGTGTAGATGCTGTGGGTGTGGGCATGGGATGGATGTAGACACACAGATATAGACGGATGTGGATCTGGGTAGATATGGACGTGAACACGGACCAGACCTACAGACATAGTTATGTCCATCCCCACATCCCTCCCCAATCTTCTTCCAGAAAAATCCCTTACAAAGTTCTCCACACTGGGCTCCCAAACTCTCACTTCCAATGTATCCCACGGGGCACTCACACCCCTGGTGAACCGGAAACAGGGCCAACTCTCTCGTGAGTTGCTTCTACCTGCTCAGCCCACCGTGCTCAGCTTACCGTGCCTGACCCTCCAGCAGCAGTCATGGCCACCCCACTTCTGCATGAAGACCTTGACACCAACCAGGCTGGTTTATGCCTACCTACTTAGTTACTTCTTTCCCAAACTTTCCCTGTATGCCTCCTGGTCTAGGAATGCAGGAGCCGCCCTGTGCAGGGCTGGGCTCTCCCCTCCCAGAGCAGAGCATGAAGGAGAGGAGGCCGCCACTGCCGTGCTATAGAGAGATCTCTGCTAAAAGCTCTCAAATGTTCTCTGTCACCTGGGTCTCCTCTTTGCCCTCCAGGGACACATGCCCAGCCCCACTGGGTATCTCTTTTAGGAGTCTTCAGGCATCCCAGAAAATCTTTCCAAAGCAGCACTATTGATTGCCCCAATCACTTGCCAACTACACCCACACTCAGGCCAAATTTAAGAGTCCTCCTCTCCCCTTGCACACCTCATGGTAGTACTGTCTTCTGGTGGGACCTCTGAAACTTCCCCAACAGCCCATTCCACCCCCCAACCCCCAGCTGCCAGTCTAGTCCTAGCCCATCCTCCTTATCTGCGCTACTGCAACACCTGCCCGGTCCCCTGGCTTCCCATTCCCCTCCCCCAGATCTTCCAGAGGGTCATTCCCGAAGACCTTTCATAGACCTTTGTTACTCTTAGAATTAAAACCTAAGCCCCCTACTCAGTCTCTGAAGGTGTTGGGGCTCTCTTTCTCTCTGATCCCAGCTCTCTTCCTATTTCCCCAAAGACCCTCCATTCAGAGTCTCTCCAGTATGACATGCTGCTTCCTGCCACAGGACATTTGCACTGCAGCTGGTGGTTCCCTCTCTTCCCTGCCAGAACTTTGTTTGGCTGTCTCCTTCCCAATGTCTGAGTTTCAGCTCAAATGTGATCTCTGAGATTTTCCCGCTAATCTCCCTGAGACAGGTAGTCTATCATATGACCCCATTCTATCTAGTTGTTTTCAATATCTATTTTGTGTATGTGCGTCTGTGTTTTTAAGCATTACACTGTCTGTAGCTCCACTAGAATAAAACTTTCTTAGAACAGGAATAATCATCCTTTACTTATTGAATCCCTTGTGCCTAAAATGGTGTCTTGTTAACAATTGCTCTCTGGTAAGTTACAGAGCACATCACGTGTCCATGGAGCTGCAGCTCAAGGCTGTCAGGCCTGGATATAACCCTCAGGGATGGGAGTGGAATTCAAGGAAGGGACCCTGAGGGGGAGGGCAGGGCTCTGGGGACACAGAGTGGAAGCAGATCTTCACCCAGCCTCCCAGAGTTGGTCTCCACGCCCCTGTGGGTGGTCAGGCAGCCTGGTTTGCAGAATGAGTTCCCTGTCGGTCTGCACTCCTGGGCGGTGCTTGGCGTTAGGTCCGATTCTTGAGTAAGCACTCCACTGGTCTTGAAAACAAAGGAGCTCAAATGCCAGGCAGAGTAAAGGGGCACAGGCCATGTGGGTGCCAGAGCCCAGTGGGGCGAGGAGGGAGTCCATGGAGGGGGTCAGAGGGAGGACAGCTGGCTCGGATGCCGAAGTCACGTGGTGAGGACCACCTCCGTGGGGTTGAGGTCTAGGATGGAGTGTTGGCATCTGGACACCAGCCGACCAACAGCAGCAAGATTGAGGTCCTGGGGTGTCTAAGTGAGAAGGAACTTGAAGGCTGTATTGCTCGGAGTTGGGGCCGAAGAGGCAGCTGCCACGCCACGCAGAGGAGAGCAGGTGACCGCACACGTGGAAGCGTCTGGGAGAAGGACTGGGATTGCCCGTCACCCTGCTGCAGCTGCCGAGTCTGGAAGAGGGCGTGCTCTGAAAACTGGGGGCACGGAGCCTGGGTGTCTCTGCCGGACAGAGCTCGGAGGCACTCGGCCCCCCTCCCCGACCCACCGGGCATCAGAGAGAACGGAGGCCGCCGGGACCCAGCAGACACGGGGAGGAAACTCATGGATGGAGGAAGCCCATCTCCATCCCGCAGCCCCAAGATGTGCAGCTATTAGAACATGTCAAGTCCATTAAAATTCCAGACACAGAGAATGTGGCTGTTAATGACCATGCTCTACGAGCCTTCCAAGCAGAGGCTCGAACAAATGGATTCAAAACAGAGAAAAGCCCTTGACGAACATGTATTTGATCAAACAAAGCCAAGAGCCCTGCTTTTTACTGGATGGCAGAGAACCCTTAAGTCTGCAGCAAACCGGGCTTAGTCTGAGAGAGCGTGCATTGTGTAGCCCTGGGCCAGTGAGGGATGGGCTCTAGACCACCCCAGGGTTCAGTGAATGAACCCTCTGGCAGCGCAGGCCACACCGGGGCTGCTGGGACGCTCAGAGCTTCTCTCCTCAGACGACCTCTGTGTTCATCAGGGAGAGTCCTTCCATATGCTCAATCAGTCCCTGGGCCTCTGCCGCCTCGGCCCGGACAAAGGAGAAGGGAGGCGGACTCTCCCTGGGCTCCAAGCCTGTAGAGAGCAGGACTGGACAGCCCAGAGGGTCTCTTCGGAGAGCGGCGGTACAGGAGGTGGCTTGGAGTGGGAGTTGGGGTGAGGGAAGGACAGGGGTGGGAGGTGGAGGGGAGAGAGTCAGAGGCAGGAGAATCAGGCCAAGGGAGGGCCACGTGGTCCTGTGGACGATGCAAGGATGGCCGTGGATAAAGGAAAAGAGAAAAGGAGAAAGAGAGACAATGGGGTGAGGGAGGGAGGTGGGTGTCAGAGATGGGGAACTGGACAGACAGAAATAAAGGAGAGACACAGAGGGGGAGAGACGGGAGAGTAAACCAGCACGGAAGGGGGAGGGAGAAGGGGCAGCGGGAGGCAGGTGGAGCGCGTGGAGCGCGGTCCAGTTTGGGGAGGGAGGGAAGGAAGGGGATGGGGAGAGGCAGACCTCAGGTGCCCCGTCAGGAAGAAATGAGGAGGCAGAGAGGTGGGGCATGGGCAGGGGAGGAGGGAGTGAGCCGGCAGGGAGCGAGCCCGGGGGAGGGGGGGGGGCAAGAGGACCACAAAGGGGACCAGCGGAGCAGCAGTCAGGAGAGGAGGCGCTGGGCTGGCGGCGATGGAGGGGCACCCAACGGCTGCACCTGTCGTCTCTCCCTGCGCCTCCCGGTTCCCTGATGGAAGCACGCCTCCCTTGGCTCAGGTCTGGAGAGGGTGAAGCAAAGGGAGGCTCCCATGCAGGAAG
Source organism: Mustela lutreola (assembly GCF_030435805.1). Lineage (NCBI taxonomy): Eukaryota > Metazoa > Chordata > Mammalia > Carnivora > Mustelidae > Mustela > Mustela lutreola. The sequence goes on along the minus strand of NC_081292.1, from coordinate 4,574,422 downwards.
CTCTACAGCTGGCTGCACCTTTTCACCCTGAATGGAGGGGAAGGCAGAGGAGGAGTGATTACCTCATGTCCACAGCTTAGCCTCCCTCCCCCAGAAAGCAGGCTGACCGGCTAGGAAGCGGCAGAGAGCAGGGATGGGTGCCTGAGCCACAGACACGCCCAGGGAGGGGCCCCCATGATCCTGGCCAGCACCGAACCCGGTCTAGAATCTCCAGGGTCAATGCAGGCCTTGGACCGGATCTGCAGGGCACAGAGCTCCTGGCTGGGTCTCTAGGGTGATGGAGACAGTGGGAGGGTCCCCACTCCTACAGGTTCCCAAGGGTCCCGGGGGCTACAATCTGGTGGCTGTGGGAGCAGGAGGGCCCACGCCCAGCACAGGAAGCCAGGCAGGCCTGGGAGGCTGCTGTTGGCCAAGGGCTGACCCCGCAAGTGCAGGGTCTTCTGGCCCCCAACTCAGGGCTGCTCCTGCATGCGGGTGGAGTCTGGGTAGGGGTCAGTGAGCCCCTCTGTGTGGGGCCCACTGTCTGTGGCTCTCCTGAAGGGCTTCCGTGGCTGCCCCAGTGACAGTCCCCGGCCCCTCTACTCCAGGTCACGGGTTCTTCCTGTGTCATGGTGTAGGTCCTGGTATGTGTTCCAGGGTATGCAGCACTGAGCCCATGTGAGTGGTGACCCCCACTGCACAGAGGAACCCCATTGAAGAGGGGGTGTTCCAGAGTCTCCTGAGGGCTCATCTCCCCACGCGCCTCTCAGAACAAGACGACCCTTGTTTCTGGAGAACTTGGCAGAAAAACGGAAGCACGGGCTCTCCAGTGTGGCCTCTGGCGAGAAAGACGCAGTCGAGCTGCTGAATGAGAGAGCGAGTCCCTGCTCCTGTCTGTCCCTCCTGGGTCTGGTCGCTCGCGGAGGAGGAGACGCCAGCCGCCGCAGAGCCCGTGTGCTTCAGGCCTCACGGGCCCACTGCCCTGTGACCTGAGGAGCAGCCTTCAGCTCCAGAGGTGAGGCTAAGGTCACCTGCCCCCGGGCCAGGAGCCTCAGGCGCCCAGTGGGCACAAACACTGAAGGACGATTCTTAAACAATTTTTACTGTAGAGTCTCCCACAACATCTCTAGATTGCGTCTCTCCGAGCGCTCAGGAAAGTAAATTGTAAGGTGCTGTTCTCCATGTGTTGCCCAGACGTTGTGTTCTGGAATGAACGGCAGCCAGGCCTCTCCCGACGGTGGCCTCCTTGAGAATGGGGGGCGTCCTGTTCACCTTGCTGTCCCCGCGCCGGGGGCCATGTCTGCGGCGCTAACACGAGCGAGCCTCCATCTGGGGACAGACACTTCCAGCCCCGTCTCCGGGCTGTCCTTTGTCCCTGGGACCGACTCCCCCCGCCTGGGGAGTAAGACCGGCTCCCAGCGCAGGCAGCTCTATAATTCCTGCCGAGTTCTCTGTTCTTGGCTCACTGTGGAACCTTCCAGAAGGGAACCAAGGTGAGACCGGGCCCGAAAACCTCACAAACGTCTCCATAGCAACAGCTTGTCCCGCAAACACACAAAGGATGGTGGTTAATCAAGCAGTCAGAGGTCAAGTTGTCGGCGTGAGGTCTCCTTGGAAGGGCACGTCTCAGCACAGGGTTGGCCTCCTGGTCCTCACTCCGGCTTCCCCGAACCCCGGGGCTGGAAAAGGGGGACTCGACTGGCCACCACTCTTCAGCAGAAACGGGAAGTGGGTCTGGAAAAGGCTGTGTCTGGCCATGCCTTGTTTTATGCTTCTTTTCAGGTCTCACATGCCTCGAGGACAGAATCTTCCCTTGACCCCGTGTTCTCTCCCGTCTTAACTGAGGCTCCCAGTTGGTTCCCTGTTTTTTTTTTTTGTTTTTTTTTTTTTTTAAGATTTTACTTATTTATTTGACAGAGAGAGATCACAAGTAAGCAGACAGGCAGGCAGAGAGAGAAGGAAGCAGGCTCCCTGCTGAGCAGAGAGCCCGATGCGGGGCTCGATCCCAGGACCCTGAGATCACGACCTGAGCCGAAGGCAGAGGCTTTAACCCACTGAGCCACCCAGGCGCCCCGGTTCCCTGGTTTTAATAACTTAGTATCTCCAGCCACATGCCACACTTGCCACCCTGTCCACACCAAATAGCATCGTGAGAAGAACCTGAAGATGGAAAGGGAAGGGAGGGAAGGGGAGGGGAGGGGAGGGAGGGGGAAATGGGGGAGGAGAAGGGGAAGGAAAAAGGGAGCGGGGAGGGGGGAGGGGAAGGGGGGAAGGGAAGGAGGAGAAGCAAAATGATGGCCCTGACACAGCACGTTCCCGATCATGTTCAACCAGGCCAGCAGTGCGAACCCCCTGCCGCTTAGTACTTTACCACCTGGCACCTCCTTTCCCAAGGAGAATGTGTGTGCAAACGTGCATGGGGCGTCGGCTCTTGGCAGACAGCCTGGAAAACACACGCACATCCTAAGAAAGAACCGGTGGGAAGCCGACAGGGGCCATCCAGGTCAGGGTTGCAGCCGGGGGGTCCCTGCACGCTCCAACCTGACCCTCCTCGGAGCTGGAGAGGGGGAGCTGTGTGTGTGCGCATGTGCGTGTGCGTGTGTGTGTGTGTGAGAGAGAGAGAGAGACAGGTTCCTAACTGCTTAGGTGTAAAAAACCACTCCCAGCCCCTCACAGCTGTGTTTTGAGAACCACAGGATGAAATCTAAGGGAACACATTTTGAAAAACATGGAAAACCACTATTTGGTTTGAAAAGAAGGGCTTCCCCACCAGGATTTAAGTAAACAAATGAACAAAGTTGACTCTGTTGTTTTTAAAGAACAACAACGGCGCCATGTTGCAGGAGATCGGTTTGCCCGAATTTGGGGTCCGCCGACCTTACCCCAGCCTGCGTCTCACGCACCTTAAGTCCACCGTGCAATGTGTCCAGTATATCTCAATAAAGCTGGACGGACAGTAAACTAACCCTCACACAGATCCCATGAAGGACACGGTAGCTCCAATTACAGAGGAGGACATCTGCGAAGAGACAGAGTTAGACCACTTTTTTGTCAATCTGAAAACCGTTTACTTCTCGTTGTTGTCTGATGGCTGTTGCTAGGACTTCTAGGACTCTGTTGAACAAGAGTAGCAAGTGGGCTCCCTTGTCGTGTCCCTGATCTCAAAGGGAAGGCTGTCAGCTTTCCCCCACTGAGAATGAGATTCGCTGTGGGTTTTTCATAGATAGATTTTAAGAAGTTGAAGAATGTTTCCTGTATCCTTATACTTTGAAGCATTTTAATCAGGAATGGATGCTGGATTTTGTCAAATGCTTTTTCTGCATCCATTGAGAGAACCATGTGGTTCTTCTCTCTTCTCTTATTGATTCGTTCCATCACACTGATTGATTTGCAAATGTTGAACCACCCTTGCATCCCAGGGATAAACCCCACCTGCTCATGGTGGATAATCTTTTTAATGTGCTGTTGGTTCCTGTTTGCTAGGATCTTGTTGAGAATCTTTGTATTCATATTCATCAGGGAAATTGGTCTGAAATTCTCCTTTTTGGTGTGGTCTTTCCTGGTTTGGGGATCAGGGTAATGCTGACTTCATAGAAAGAATTCTATGAAGAAAAAAGACAAAAATGAAGAAAAAAGAAAAAAAGAATTCTATTTCTTCTGTGGTCCACAGTCACTGAACTGGAAAAAGCCAAGATGCCCTTCAACGGACGAATGGATAAGGAAGCTGTGGTCCATATACACTATGGAGTATGATGCCTCCATCAGAAAGGATGAATACCCAACTTTTGTAGCAACATGGACGGGACTGGAAGAGATTATGCTGAGTGAAATAAGTCAAGCAGAGAGAGTCAATTATCATATGGTTTCACTTATTTGTGGAGCATAAGAAATAACATGAAGGACATTAGGAGAAGGAAAGGAGAAGTGAATTGGGGTAACTCAGAGGGGGAGACAAACCATGAGAGACTGTGGACCCTGAGAAACAAACTGAGGGTTTCGGAAGGGAGGGGGGTGGGGGGTTGGGTGAGCCTGGTGGTGGGTATTCAGGAGGGCACAGATTACATGGAGCTCTGGGTGTGGTGCATAAACAATGAAACTTGGAACACTGAAAAAATTAAAAAAATTAAAAAAAAAAAAAAAAAGATTTGTGCCGGGAATAAATTGTTGGGTTTTTTAATTATTTTTAAATAAATAAATAAATCTGAAATATTGCCAAATTATTTGGTCCTTAAAAAAAAAAGGGATAGAGAGAGAGAGACCCCGAAGAGTTCTCTGTGCTTTCAGCCATATGAGTACATAAGGAGGGAGCAGCTCTCTGCAACCTGGGAAGAGAGCCCCCAACACTATGGCTCCTGCTCTTGGACTTCCAACCTCCAGAATCATAAGAAATAAGTTCGTTAACAACAAAACCAAAACAAAACAAAACAAAAAAACGAAGTTATTCTGTTGCTCAGCAGAGGTTCTGGGCATGTGGCTGGGGTGCGAAAGGCTGTGGGGGGCCTCCTGGCCTGCACAGCTCCTGAAGGACCAGAGGAAGGCACAGTCACAGCTGCTGAACTCAGTCGGGGAGAAGTCCTGGCTGGCAGAAGCCAGAGCTCGGCGGCTGTAGATCAGACAGCCTCGACCCTCAACAAGAACACAGACAGCATGACCAAGCGATCCCTGAGCCAAGATGGACATTTCAGGCTTCTGGCCCTGGAAGAGGAGCAAGCTTTTCTTACCAGTCCTGCACAGGAGAAGCCCTTGGATCCCAAACACACGCGGTGGTCTTTGGGAAGCCCCCAGTCTCTGTCACCCTTCACTGAGCATCCTTTTGTGTCTGCTGAGCGTCTGGGTCAGAGAGCAGACCTTCTGCTCCCAGGGGACAGACTCAACTCTCCCTGATCCTTCCCCAGGGTGTGCCAAGGAGGGGACAGAAACTTGCAGGGACAGATCCTCTGGTTGCAGTCGTTGGCAGGTGGAGAGAGAGGGTTTGCGTGTCCCTTCGCAAAACTCGGCAGTGTTCTCAGATGGTAAGGATGAAACCCTCCCCTTTGTAGCTCTGGAAAGCTTTGGGGTGCTGGACTCTGACCAAGTTCTGGGTGTTCCTAAAGCTGGAGGCCCTGAGCTTGGGTTGAAATAAGTGTCACTCTAAAAAGTGGGCAGCGTAAGGCACCCAAGATACTTCTGCAAAGAGGGAGGCACTAGGGAAGGCTTGTGGGTAGGTAGACCCCACAGGGCTCAGCATCTCCCGGGGAGACCTCTCAGCACACAAGACTGAATGCCATCCCCCAGAAATCTGGATTCTGGAGCAGATCTGAGAATTTATAATGTCGGGAGCAAAGTTTCCTTGTAACCTTGGGTCCCCTGGCATATCAGGGTTGTATTGAGAAGTAGAATGAGACTTTGTACTCAAAGCCTAGGAAAATCTCTCTCTCTCTGATCCTCATTTTTTTTTTATTTGTTTAAAAAAAAAAGAAAAAAAAAATATTGGGCTACACAAGGGGTTCCCAGATGTGAGAATTATGAACTGGGGGTTTAAAAAATATCTGAGACCCCAAACTTTATTTTGGCAAGTAAAGATCTTAAAAAAAAAAAAAAAAAAAAAAAAAAAAAAAAGCAAATCTATTCCCCACACGCTTTCTCTCATGGATAAGACATTCAAAGCCTAAAAGTTAGCCAGATCGCAGTCTCAGAGCAAAGGATCATCCTTTATATGTTCTTTCCTGGCTGTGGCTTTCTGCCCGCCGGGCGTGGGCTAGCAAACGCTCACTCCAGACCATCAGTGGGGACCCTGAGCCCGTGACCGCCGGGCTGCCTTCTGGCTCTGATCGGCAGTGACTCTACAGCGGTTCCTGGTCCTTGTTTGCAATGCCCATCGTGGTGCAAATCACTCCTCTCTGCATTTCATGCCCTGGACAAGCTTAGATTCCACCTCCTCAGGGAACGGAGCCCTTCCCACATCCTGTTGGCCTCTGGCCCACCCCACAGTGGAGACCAGATTCACCAGCTGGCCGCTCGCCCTCCTGCTGTGGTGCCGAACCCCATCACCGTATGATAGCTCCCTGAGGGCTCCGACCACCCAAGGGTGCATAGCAGGTGTTGGAAGAAAGGTCTGTTCAAGTGGCCCAGACTCTACTGGTGATCCCATGATCTGGAAATTTCCACCCCGCCCTCCTACTACCTGAGGATTTCTATTGATCATCTGAGTTTAGGGCTCTAACTCAGGTGGCTCCGGCCCTGTCCTTCACTCACATGCTGGGACTTCGTCCACTCAGTGGATCGAGGGAGCGCCCATGACCTCTCAGGGCCACACTACCGGGAGAAACTGAAGGTCCTGGCTATGGCCCTTCACAGCTTCCTACTCGGCTTCCCTGGATATACCACGCTCTTCTGCAGCTCACGGGAAGCCTTTAGCATCCAAGGATCCCAGAAATGCATGTGACACATAGAGTTAATCTGGAAAGCCCTCGCCCCCACCCCGCCATGGTTGCCCTGGTGAGGGGGCTCCCTCCCTACTGTAGCTTCCAGACGTCAACACTCCTGAAGAGGTGGGGGAAGGGTAGGATAGAGCCGCTGGCTGCCTTGTGCTGAAAAATTTCCAGTAAGTCATGGAGAAGAGAAGAAAAATAAACATATGGAATTTAAAGCCAATTGAGATTTTAGAAGCAAGGAAAATAGCCAGTTCCCGGGGAGCAGGGAGGGACAGCAGACGCTTCTCTACACAGAGCAGTGCTTCATCTGAGCCAGAGGGACAACAATGCCCTAGGTGGGGGGCCCCGGTCTGAGCACAGACCGCCTCAATGGAGACCCACGTCAAAGGCTATTTGAGGAAGCAGGCGGGCAGCTTCCTGGAAGCTAAGCGTAATGTGATGGCAGGTGAGGGCTCCCCTGCTCTGTGGTCCTGGGGATGGTCCCAGGAGACAAGAAATGGCCGACCAGGCTGCTCCAGAACAGAGCTCGTGGGTCCTGCGGATCCTTGCCCGCCTGCCGCATGTTTGCTGCGAGGACATGGACCAGGATCCTCCTGCTCAGATTCTCCGATGTCCTGGTCTGTAGAAGAGTGCCCATCTGTGGGCACCGGCCTTAGCAATTTCCCTGAAAGAAAGCCTGATCCAAGGATGCAGGGTGGTTTGTCGGAGAGACAAGCAGGGAGGCGGAGACCGCTGCAGCAGCGGGTTATGCGGCAGATCACCGCTGCGGGCTGCTTGGGCCCCCTTGGCCCGGGGACGGTCTGAGAGCCATGCAGTGGTCCCTCAGAATGAGTCTTCCAGGGCGAGGGAGGCGGACGCCTTCCTCCTGTGCGCCCACACCCCACGACAGAGGGTCGCCCTAAGCGGAAACCAGCTGTTTCTAGGCAGGAAGGCCTCTGGGACACTGGGACAGCCACAAGGCCAAAGCGCGGAGAGCACAGGATGGACTCCTGGGACGGGCCCAGGCACAGCAGGGATGATGAGGGCCTGGGAGTGCCAAGACGTGGAGAACACCTGCTTTTCAAAGCAGCGAGAGAGTCAGCGAGAACTTCCCTGGTTGGGGGCCCTGACGCCCCATCTGTCCCTCTGTCCTTCCCGCTACTCACAAGGCCCCTCCAGAGGCCCCCAGGGCCGCAGAAGAGCCTGGTTTAGAAACATCCCTGCCGCATTTCTTTATACATATATTTTATTCTTCATTCACTTACTAAATATGCATACTCTATATAGTCTATGTATTTATATATATTTTTGTTGTTGTTTTATTTTTTTAAGCAGGTTTCATGCCTAACACAGAGCCCAACGCTGGGCTTGAAACCACAGCCCTGAGTTCAAGACCTGAGCTGAGATCAAGTGTCAGATCCTTGAGTGAGCCAATAAAATATTTCATTTTGTTTTATCTTGTATTTTATTTTATTTTTATTTTTATTTTATTTTTTCTTGCATTTCTTCACTCATAGCTCCAACATTCTGTAGCTCCTGGTCCAGGCACGGCGAGCACCGTGGGCACAAGTCCATCGTCACCGCCCCCCACGCCCCCAGAGTCTGCTCACAGGGGGTCGTGCTCCTGGGTTCCGGTCTCTGAGGGGGGTTCCTGGAGAGGCTGATGAAGTCCTCTAAGCGAGTCCTGTCTTCTAAGGCCTCCCTCCAACTCCACCTCCCCACAGACACACTCTACCATATTAATGTATTCTAAACTGGAAACTATGGAAATACTCAATCGTGCTGATGCTTTTGTGCATTTCCAGAAATGCATCAAGCCCTATGCCTGGAAAAGGGTCAGAACAGACAATGCATTCCCCACTCCGTCTGCCGACACAGCCACTCCCGAGCCACACCAGGAGCTGAATGTCTCCAAGGCCCCTGGAAGAGGAATGCCCAGATCCTTCTCACGGGACCACCCCAGTGTCTGAGAACCTCACTGATCAAAACAGACTTTGGTCCTACCACGTCATTCTTCCTGAGTTGTAAGCCCTTTTTCTTGATCCACTCCTAGCATACTTGAATGACTTAAAATTCAGGAGCCAAATGCAACGTGAAGAGAAAAAATGTTCAAGGCCTCACAGAGGACTGGATTCTACCCAAGGCTCTGTGGCCCGAGGTTTCTCTCTGTGCCTCAGTCTCCCTCTAGACAAGCGGACTATCTTTCAAAACCACTGGGGGGTCATGATATCTAGTCAATGGGCTGTGATGAGCATTTTTAAAAACTGAAACAGAACAGTAAACACCATGGGGCAACGCGTGTGGCCAGGTTAAATATCTGATCACTACGTGTTTTCCGTTCTGTATTTACATGTGCACATGCTGAGTTGCAAGACATTGCTAAGGCCCCAGATGGGAGGATCTCTAAGGTTGCTCACACCGTTTCCTCAAGTCCTTGTGTCTCATGCGGTTGTGAGGGTACACCGAGCAGGTGAGCAGGAGACCGGCTCCAGTAGGAGGCCCTCTGCATGGACAGGCCCTTCGGAACAGCTGTCCTCAGACCCTGACCCGCATTCACCCCAGAATCAGCATCGACGTCGGAAGGAGAGCAGCTTCAGACTGTGTTTCAAAATCATTGCAGTATACTTCTCCGTACATGGAACCTTCCAGCACTTTAGTCCCCAGATCAGAAGCATGTGACACAGAGGTGATAAAAAGGAAGGGCTAGGTCAGCATATGCCTTGTGAGTCTGGGCCGGGGTGAATGACAGAGGAGGGATGGGTCCATCAATTAGCCAGTCGGTTAGTTGGGACATGAACCCACGCGTAGCCCCCAGGCCCGCGGTGAATCAGCCGGTCTCTGGACATACTTTAGCAGGGTGAGGCCCCGAGTCTCCCTGTAGCCAACCCTCCCCTTGCTACAATCCCTCCCCACCATGACCCTGCATGGAGGTGCACATGGAAATGGCTTCTGCAAAAATGTAGAAGACAGAGCCGCCTCAAAGGAGGGCAGGAAAATGCTCACCCACCCTCGTGTGCCTCAGTGGGGCCTGAACTTGAGGCTCTTGGCTCCCATGAGGAAACTGACTCATCCCAGACCTTAAGGGGCTCATGCCGGAGGTAAGAATGGAATCATCAGGGGTGCCTGGGGGGCTCAGTTGGTTATGCGTCTGCCTTCGGCTCAGGTCATGATCCCCGAGTCCTGGGATGGAGCCCCGCATCTGGATCCCTGCTCGGTGGGCAGCCTGCTTCTCCCTCACCTCTGTCCCTTACCCCAGCCCGTGCTTTCTCTCTCAAATAAATAAATAAAGTCTTTAAAGAAAAACAGAAAGAGATAAAAAGAAAGGAATCACCTTGCGAACTGAGGAGGAAACTTGGATTTATTGAGCACCTGTTCCTGGGGGCATCTCAGGTACACACAAACACTCAACGCACCTTATTTCCAGGGTGGGCTCTGGAGGCACAGACCTCCCGGCTCTGGCCACTATCTTGGCCAAAGACCCAGCCTCAGGAAAGCACGGCAGTGGTCACTGGATCCCCTTATTTCACAACGGAAGGGAGACCGACAGTGAGAAGCTTGAAGGAGTCCCATCCGTGGCTCAGAAAGCCAGAGGAACATGCCTCCTCCACACCCACTTCTCTGTCTTTGGCGAGACACAGGATGCCAGGGAGCCTGGCCAACTCGAGCGCCATGATTTTGCCTTCGAGAGCCTGAAGCAGTGAGGCGGTGGCTGAGTCGGCTCCCCGAGGATCGTTTCTGGGCTCCCCTGCGCCCTTCCCGCGGGGCAGCGAGGACGTTCTCTTCGTCCGCACGTTGCTTCTCTTCCTGCTTCATGGCTCTCTCCTGGGAAGTGGCGACCTCTGGGCATGACCAAGAATAAAAACCCTCTGCCTCAGTTTCTCTGTTTCCTTTGGAGGAAAGAGGTAATTCTGGCGAGTGTCTGGTCAGGGTTTCATAGCACCATAAATTTCCTTAGAATGGGCAGCTCTGTGTCACATGGGGACTGGCAGAAGAACCAAGAAACAACCCAGTGCCCCATGATCAAGTTCTCCCAGCTTCAGAGGAGAGGGGAAAACTCGCGGAGCATTATTATATGAAATAATAATAATAATAACAATAACAACAATAATAATAATAAACAATAATAATAATATTAATAATAATTTGACCGACCGGCAGCATCTGTTGGTTTTAATAATGTTGAGGTCTCTCAAGAAAATAAGACAAAAACAAATGATAAAATCAAGAAAAAAGACACATGGCTGTAATGTTTCAAGACCTCTGGCTTCTTATCAGGCTCTGAGTTCAAGTTTCAGAAATCCACCACTGCCTCCTGGCATTCTGGAATCTTCTAGGGGCCCTTCACGTTAGCAGGCCGGGCAGCAAGGCTGGCGAAGTAGGCACACTGGGAGGGGTCACACTGGCCAGGGGGCCCTGGTGGGCCCGGGAGACCGGGGTGTCCCACTGGTCCTGTCTCCCCTTGAGGGCCGGGAGTCCCGGGGAGACCATCTTTCGCATAGCCAGGTTCCCCGGGTTGACCTGGTCCAAGAAGAAACAAAAAACAAAAAGAACAGAAGGTGTTTAAGATCTTTCTGGGGCAGGCAAGCCCTGGTCTCATTGCTTCCACCCGGTGTGAGCTCAGGACTACAAACGTCCTCAGAGAAGATACCCCATATCATCAATCTATGTCCCTTTTTGCTTTGGCCACTGGGAAGCTCATTGCTAAGTGTATGGCTAACCCTATTACCTCTTAAGTCTCCATGTTAGAAAATCTGAGTCTCCCTATAAAAGAAACAAACAAAAGGTATATATTCCCCCTTAAAAAGATCTTTAGACATTTCATGAACTCTAAAATTCACGAATGCTTGGGTAATCATTATTCACTCTACGGTCTTGCCTCGATCAAGCCCAAGACCGGCAGTTCACAAACTCCTTCCGGGAGCGTCACTGAAGAGCAGTCGTTCTCCCAACCTCATTCTCAGACAATTTCCTCTTCTGAAACGGTTTCTCTCCTGCCTCTTAATCTTTTTTTTTTGGAATTGCCTTATTTAAAAAATATTCTTGGGGCACCTGGCTGGCCCAGTCAGGGGAGCACAGGAGTCTTGATCTTGGGGTTGTAGTTTTGAGCCCCACTTTGGATGCAAAGATTACTTAAAAATAAAATCTTTAAAAAATAAAAAAAAAATAGAAGAAAGGAAAGTAGTCTTAATATTAGAAGCTTTTGGAAAGTAGGCAAGTTGTTAAAAATAAACACTGAATGTGTATTTCTGGTTGACTTCTCTAATGAGAGTAGCAACACTCATCTTGTGCAGGAAATTTGGAAAATCAAGAAGTTATACATACTAAAATTAGAATGACCTCTAGGTTTCATATTTGGAAATAACCTCAGGTGATCATATAAACTAGAATTAAATCAAAAGAGGAACTTCAGTGTGGTGGAATTTGGTAATAATTTGCTCCACTTTCTGCTCGCACCCCTTCCTGAGCCATCACATTGCCATGCCCCAGAGATCTTTCCACACACCCACCTTGTCTGGGTTGTCAACCGCCGAGCCCCACGTCCCAGGGAGCCCTCACCACCCCCTGCCACCTGGCCGGCAAGCCCCAACGTACATTCTGAGAAATGGTAACGGGGCATCAACACGTGCGTGGTGGGAAGAAGACTGCACGTTCAGGTGAGTTGAGAAAATGTCGCCATAAACAAAATAAGCCTCATTTGTTCCATGAGGCAGAGCATAGGCGAATCCACAAGCACTGGAAAGGAGTCCAGGGACACACGGTTCCCCAGTCTTACTTAACCCCAAGTCCATTTTCCTCAGGACCACTGCACAGAATAACCCTCAACAACTCACAGACTACACGACAGTTCGCTGAGTACGTCCAGAAGCCGGCGCTTCAGAAAGATTCGACAAAAACAAATCCGTGAGCGTCTCTCCTCTCAGATAAACCCAGCCTTTCTTCCCAGCTGTCCCCGGGGTGCTGCGATGTGTCACTCCAGGGCAGAGGGCCACCCACCCCCAGACTCCGGACAGTCTCCCTACCTGGGATGCCCGGCGGGCCCATCTCGCCTCGGAGGCCAACTCCAGGTGCACCTGGGTCCCCTTTGGCTCCTCGCTCACCTGTGAGAGAGAGGTGACCTCTGATGGGAGGGACGCAGGCTGAGGGCAGAGGCAGGGGGGGCCCAGGGAGCAGGAGCAGGGGCAGGGGCAGCGAGGGGCTCTGTAGCTTTCCACTTGCCCAGCTTGGCTCACACATCCTGCACGCTGGGACCTGAAGTCCCGCCTGCTCGTTGACATTCACTCACACTCAGGCACGCACTCAATCCGGATACACGCCTGTGAGCACCTTCTAAATGCATGCTTGGCGACACAACATTGGTGCAAGCCCATATGGGCCCAATTACATGCACAGAAATGCACACTCACACCTATGTTAGCAAATACATATGCACACTCATACACACAGACACGCTCAAACACAGGCACACAGATGTGCACAGCCACACACTCTTTCCCGCGCACACTCACGCGCGCCCCTGTGGCCACACACTCTCCCCCCGACACACACGTGCACCTACACCCACTCCTGCTTGCTTACACTTCCCATGTTCTCGCAGCATTTCATGGGAACTTGTAGGAACTGGGTGATAACAGTGAACAGACTCAACACTCCAGATCCTATGGGCATGTACACCCGCAGGAAGCCTCATATCCGGGAAGAGATGGACCAGGGCACCAAGAGCATTCTTATTCAAAGCACAACAAGGGTGAGTTATGAGGAAACTCAAGACTCTATTTGAGTTAGGACCATACAGATTGGATTAAACTGTCTCATTTTTTTCATCATTCATTTTTTTTGGTCATGTTGTTTCCAGAAATCTCCTTTATGCAACATATATTTTTCTGTGACTAAATGGGATTTTTGCTAGTTCGTGGGGACTTCAGACCATCCTCACTTATTGCTGTAACTGCCACATGCGGTCAGTTCTGTCTGAGTCTGAGCTTTCCTCCGCTTTATGCTTTCTTGTTGACATCTAGGTCACGTATTTTGTTTTATGAACCAAAAGAGATGGGACTTGAGCACAAATACAAGAAAAAGAATTTTTAGTAGGAGAAACATTACAGGGAATGAATGAAGGAATGAAGGAATGAAGGAATGAATGAAGAACTAGTAAGGAAGCGGCAGGTAGAAAGAGGAGGATGTAAGGTACATCCATGTCACGACTCCCCAGTGATGGCCCTGCTGTGGCCCAGAATGCCCATGTCCAGGTGAGACAGCTATGTGAGAGCTGGAGCAGTAGCAGCCCTTTTAGCCACAGCCCCAAACCACTTCAATTCTCGAGCTGGTGTCCAAAGGCCCATGTGCCCGGAGACGGCACACTCCACTCCTCAGCCAGCTCTAATCTCCGATGGGGAAAGAGGGCATTTTGTGTCGCCCCTGCTCTAGGAGAGAACTGGGAAGTGGGAGGGAGCTGGTTCGCTCTCCTGGCAGAAGCATATTTCTACAAAAATGTCAAGTATGAAATCCTCCTGTACATTTGAAAACATTACATGATGCCAAATGCAGAGTGTTACCAAGCTGGAGGGGAGGAAAGCAGGACCAATTATGCACGTGCAGCCAGAGCGTGGTTCCTTCCAGCCCTCCTCCGTGCCAAGCACATCTCCTCTGGGTCCCCACTCACCTTTGGGACCCATCGGTCCAGAAGGTCCTTCCAGACCCCCCTGCCCAGGCCGTCCTGGCTCCCCCATGGGGCCCGCCCGGCCTGGAAGCCCATCTTTTCCAGGAGGCCCTGGGGGCCCGGGTCTGCCTTGAGATGATTTCACGTGTGCTGGCGGCCTCTGGGCCAGGAGGTAGGCGAGTCTGGCTGCAGAAGAGGGAAAACAGAGATGCTCATGAAGGAGGGTGATGGACAGGAGACGGGCCGGAACTCACTGTGCAGCTCAGAACTCAGGAGACGGTAAGCAGTGAAGAACACCAGCAAGATCACCCCCCACAGCACAGCCAGCTCGCCTGTCCCAGGGCAGCCTCCGGCGAGCTGCCGACCTCCCTGAGCCTTCACGGCCTTGTCTGCAGAGTGGAGGCCGTGGAATCACCTGGCAGGCGTGAGGACACGCAGGCGAGATGAGGCACTAAGACTGTGCTCAGTGGACGCTGCTGGCACCAACCACAGCGTGACTGGTGGCGGGAACAGAAGGAGAAGTTACACTAATTGTCTGCTGGGGAACGGAAGGCTGGGGCCGAGACCCAGGGGCTTACAGAGCCGTGGAGAGTCACCTTTCTCATCTATACACCGCAGGGCTGGATATGACGTCATCGAGGAGCCTTACATGTCTAAAAGGGGAAGACTACAGAACTGCCTAAAAACCCAGAGGTCCAATGACTTCCCACCGCACTGGAGACACTGTGCGCATCTGATGGCCCCCGAGAGACTGTCACACGAAGTCAGGCCCAGCTCTTCTTCCTGCAGGTGGCTGACTCAGCCCAGAGAGGCTGGGGGCTCGCCCACGGCCCTGGGGTTTTGGTGGTAAAACCAAGACAGAGGAGTCAGGGTCTTCTGAGCGCCCTGGGGATGGGCTTCCCATGGGCACCATCCTCCTGTCTTCCTGCACGAGACGGCAGGTGGGTACTGACAGCTGAGTGAATGGGTTCACTTCGCTGAGCCCTGATTTCCGCATCCTTAAAGTAGAACGGATGCTTCCTCTTTGCAACGCTGTTTGGAAGAAAGGACTCCGCCCAGCAGATGCTCCATCTGAACTTTTTTCAAAATGCATCTTATCTCTGCTCTTGGGTTGGAAATCCTCCACGGGCAGAAGCTACTTCTGTCTCTGGTAAACTTGAGACTCAGAAAGCAGAGCTCAGAGATGCCCATGGGGGAGACCTTGGGACACCACCTGCCCAGTGACAACTGCCAATCCAGCGCATGGTTGCTTTCCTTTCTTCAACTCACGCTCCGAAGGGTTGATCTTGATCACGAAGGTAATGATCTTGGGCCCTCCTATGTGTGGAGAGGGGCCATTCTGACCTGGACAGTCTGAGAGGGCTGGGCTGGGGGCCTCTTGTCCAATGCTGTGTCCCCAGACCCAACTCACAGTCTGACCCACAGTGGGTGCGAAGAACTCCATGAGACAGGAGCAGATGAGTGACGGCTTCCTCCTGTTTGGTCCATCTGGGTCCTGGAAGAGTTCTGGATGCCTGACCTTCCCTGTCATGGACTGTCCATGACTGTCCTCCCCTAACAGCTTCTAGCACAGAGGAAAGTGGGGACAGCTCCCCCTCAGGAGTAGGCGGTGGATGAGGGGAGGGGTTGCTGCCTACACATAGATCCTGCTCGGGTACCAATCTGATCTTCCCCTTCCGGTAAATCACACGGCATCTCTTCTCCTAACACTCAGACATGACCCCTGCTCTTTGGGAGCCTTCCACGAGCCCCCTTGTGAGAACTTAGGAAACCACCTGACCTACGGCCTGCCCTCATGCTGCCGTTACTACCACCTCCGACCTCGCTCCCTCCCCAAGCACCTGCTATGTACCAGGCTCATGCAAGACTGTGGGATTTAACAATAAACCAGTACAGTTCGATTCAAAAGAAGCTAGCTCCATGAAAGCACTATTTATCCCTGCTCCCCTCGGGCCTGAGGGCACAGGATAAATGACCAATGGTTGCAGAGCTGGTTCTGGGGATGGGAGGCATTCAGGCGGAGGTCAAGACACGCTCGGGGGGGGGGGGGGGTCTGTGTGTCTCGAGCCTATGCGGTGTTCATCATGGTTCTGCATGGTTTCTACATGTGAGCTGCCCTCCGTGATCCTTTTCCATACTGGGCTGGGGAGGTACTAAAGGGTGCGGAAGGGACTGCTTCCCAGGCTCTCAAGACACCTGTATGCGTCCGGCTGGGGTCAAGACCAGCTACTCACTTTCCAGCTGTTTCTCGAGTTCTTCTTGGATGAGCCGCCGCAGGGTGTCCACGGAGGGGGACTCCCCCTGCAAGGGAGGGAAGGTGGAATTACTTACCTCCCTGATGGCTCCGGAAACCAGGAGGGACACAGGGAACACGTAGCACATTGTCCTGTTCCCATCCATCACACCCGAACCGCCTCCCTTTGCCGTGGTCACGCAGGCGGCATCCTCCTACTGGACTCGGTGACCGGAGCCCTGCGCTGCCGCCCTCTCCACGCCCTTCCTGCTGCTTAGCTGCAGCTGCCTCCTGCAGAAGCCATTTCCCCAGCGATGACCAGAGAGGTCTAGCCCTGCAGCTCTTCCTGCCAAAGCCCCATCCACCTCCGGGGCCACACGCATGGACAGCCTCCTCCACGGAATCGTCTTTGATTTCCCCGACCAGCCGCTCGGCCACCCCAGTCCTGCGGGTCTGGTTTTCCTTGCTCTCTTCACCTTGGCCTTACCCAAGTACCTGACCCTCCTGGTGCCTGAGTCACATGACAGACGCTGGTGAGTCTGTGTGCGGTCTCCGGGCTCACAGGGTGACATGGGATTCTTAGAGGAATCTGTGAGAGCGGCCCTCACGCCACCTTGGCCAGACCCCTCCCTCTTGCCTGACTCCTTCAGGGCAGTGTCCCCACCCTCAAGGGTGAGGGTCTCCCGGTGCTCCTGTCTGCAGCCCCAGCACCGAGGACAGCGCCCAGCAAGAGAAGGACAGGCATTCCCTGTCCTTCTGTTTTTTGTTTCTTTGTTTGTTTTGTTTTGTTTTGTTTCCCTTTTCTGGCCCATTTTCCACGCTCATCCCAGAACTTCCATCGCTACCCACAGCAGTAGGACTAGGAGAACTCAGTGAGGACCCAGGCGCCATGGAGGCATCCTGCATCCCACAGTTACCCCTCCTGGACTTGGCTGGGAGCCAGATTCCCAAAAGTGACAGAACCGCAGGGCCTCAGAGCTGCCAGGGACACTAGAGATCACCCAGACCTGTGCTCTGAGGACAGGAGAGCCCCCAGGGGACCACAGGGCTGCTGAGGGGGGAAGGGGAGCTCACGTGGACCCAGAACCCATTCTCCCAACCACTTCTACCCCAGGCGGCTCTGCTTTTTTCTCCAATGTGTGCTCATGTTACAGGTTTGTGGAAAACAAGGGTTCTGTCACTAGAATAAACTATGCTTTGAGAAAAAAACAAACACTAAACGAGCCTGTCCTTTCATGCCTCTCCCCACAAGTCTGAGGAATACCAGCATCCTTACCCGCAGTCCTGGAAATCCTGGCTGACCCGGAGGCCCCGGGGGCCCGGCCAGTCCATTCTCCCCAGGTGGTCCTTGGGGGCCCATCAGGCCCGTGTGGCCTTTGTGACCAGGGATTCCAGGGTCCCCAGGCTGGCCTTTCCCACCAGGAGGTCCTTTGTCACCTCTGTTCCCGGGATCTCCCTAAAGAAGGGGAAGAAGCAGCATGTCAGTGAGCAGGGCACTGGCAGGAGCACCCAGTGTAGACAGGCCCGCTGCAGCTGTGCACATCCCCCGGCCCCCAGGTCTCCTCCCCTGGAGCCCTGAACGGGAGACCTCGGTCCTGGCAAGCCTGTGTCTCTGAGCCAAGACAGGTGAGGACACGGGCTCCGGACACAAACCACCTGCCACCGTCACAAAGGTAGTCTGCAGAGGACAAGATGAGAAGTCTCATTTCCAATCCCAGTTTGTGTGGCTTCATGTGTGCGCCTCGAGAAGGCTGGCCGCTGAGCCTGACCGTCAAGCGGCCCCTCCTCCAGTTTGCTCTGTCAGCTGGACGGACACAGCTACTCTTGCGACAGAGGCTCCCCCACTTAGAGGTGACCTCCTGCTCTCTACTCTCAGCTTTTGTGGGCTCACATGGGATAACACTGACCAGGACTCTCTTGTCCCCATCTCTGACCCAGACTCTGAAGACCTGGATCAATGATTCGTTCACCACGATGACCAACGGACCATCCAGTCCTCTGCCTGATGCGCTACTGTGGATGTGACCAGCAAGACTTGGCTGTGGCTGGGTCCAAGACAGGTGGCCACACTGGTGAGCTCAGGGTGTAAGCAGGTAGCAGTAGGGGGAAACGAGAGGAGGAAGCAAGATGGTAGTGGGAAATGGGGCATGGCCAGGGATGTGACCCAGAGCCAAGGACAGGGAAGACGGCAGGCGTGAAACTATGACCAACTCATCAAGGAGAAACAACTGACAGGCAAAGTCTGATTGCCCCGGGGCTTTAACCAAAGGCAAATGCAGATTTCTAACACGGGCACCCGCACAGTTCTGCGTGCACAGACCCTGGAGGACGAAGGAAAGCGTCCTGCGATGGACTCTGGGAAGGGGACGGCGGCCATGATGGGCACCAAGGTAGAGGAGCCCCTGCTTTTCCAGTGCATCTGCCTTTTTGCAAAGTGCGATGGTTAACTGCAGGTCTGTACTGCTTTTTCAACAATAAATAAAGGACGGTGAATTTTAAAAATGAATTTAGCCAGATCTGAGAGACAGTCCTGACTTAAGTTTCTCAGATGTGATGCGTTTCACGGGACCTTTGTCATCTCAGTGATCAGGGGTCGGTGATGGTCCTGGTGCTCTGTGCTCCCTAAGTCCAAGGCCCTATCATAGCTGTGGGACAGAATTCCCTATTCATTAAATGTCTCAATAACACTTTGCAGGGGGAGGACTCGTCCCCGACTTCAATGTTCCCAGGAGCGTAAAGGAATGAAGAGCCGTCAGCTCCCTGGCAGTGTTTCATGAAACCACTTAACAAGGAGAGGGTGATTCTCTGCTTATTGATTAGGTATTAGAGCAGAGATTCTTATTTGTGGTCTGAACTCCCTGGCTGCCAGCCGGAGCTCCCAGGGTCACTTGTATGTCACTGCTCTGGGGGACCCTCAACGCCTTCTCAGCCACACCCCCCTTCCCCACATCTACCCTCAGGAACCAAGGGCCAGAGTGCAGAGGGATCAAGTCACTCAGAAGGAAGGAGGATCCAGAGGGGGTGACAATCTCTGACACTCTGCTTCCAATGCTCAGTCTCCTCTGGTCTGCAAGAGAAACCCAGCTCCTCCCTCATCCAACTTGCAAAGAAAGCAGAGATAAATTCTCCGCAGGACCATGGAAAACAAGCCAGGGGTGGAGGGGGTGGTGGCGGTGACATTCGCAGGGTGCAACAGTGTGAGACGGGGGACGGCTGACCGAATGGAAGGGCGTGGGCCAAGGAGATATTCAATTCCTCTACAGGGAGCAGCAGCTGTCACAAGTGTTGGAGGACACTCCCTCCCCCCACTGGCATTTCTGGGGGAGAAAAAAAAAAAAACCCAAACCAAAAAAAAAAAAAAAAAAAAACTCCCCCTGTTGTTTTTTGGAGGAATGAAATGTAAAGAAAGGCTTCCTGAGTGTGGCGCCAAGGCGATTCATTATGGGAAAAATCTGTTCCCTTGTCACCTCCAGCGACGAATCTGGCTCCTGGCAAGCTGGCATTTTGGGATCTGAGCACGTCATGCCCAGGCGCTTGTACAGGGAGAGAGGGAAATCTGTCACAAGTCTCAGAACACTCGCCTTTGAATTTGTAATTGCAATGATGTTACTCCTTAAAATAACATCCAAAAAAAAA
This sequence comes from Mustela lutreola, assembly GCF_030435805.1. Taxonomy (NCBI): domain Eukaryota; kingdom Metazoa; phylum Chordata; class Mammalia; order Carnivora; family Mustelidae; genus Mustela; species Mustela lutreola. Next base: position 4,554,525 of record NC_081292.1, on the reverse strand, counting down.
AGGAAAATAACAACATTCACTACAACCATCCCTTTGTGGGCTAATGATTTTCCAGGGAGCGGCAGACTCGTAAGTTCTCTGGGCTTGGCTGTGGCTCGCTGACCGCCAGCGACAGAGCCCCCTGCAAAGGTCACGTCCCGTAACGACCTCCCCACTTACCCTGTCTCCTTTGGGTCCTGGCTCTCCGGGCTTCCCAGGCGCGCCCTGCAAAGAGTCCAAAGGAGGATGGCCACGGAACCAGCGCCCTCTCTCTGCAGCCCTGTGTGCCAGGAAATCAGCCGCCCCTGCCCCCGGAGCTCCCCTCTGTCTGTCTGTCTGTCCAGACACGGCAGACCTCACTTCCTTCCTCACTGTGCGCCTGGACTTACAGCACCAGCCCTTCAGGTTTCCTCCTCTGCCTTTTCCAGGATAGACCCTCTCGCCAAACACACTCAGGAGCCCCCACAGGGCGTGGACTTCGACGGGGGCTCATGACAGCCCCTGTGGCCTGGGCTACCTCATCTCCCACTGACCAGAAGGACGTCCGTGACTGCTGCCCCTCCTGGCCTCGGCTGCCCGCCTTCCCGCCGCCTGCAGTGCACTCCCCGCTGTCCTGCACGGAATGTCTTTGCCTCCCAACTGCACGGAATGTCTTTGCCTCCCAAACGTATAGGTTGAAGCCAGAACCCCCAGGGTGACTATAAATTAGCAGGTGGGGTCTTCAGGAGGTACTCAGGAGTCGATAAGGTCCTGAGGGGGGCCCCGTGATGGACACAGGGAGACAGGCATCAAGACCAGGGACCGGTTAGCCTAATTAGGGAAGGATGGCAGACCGTCTGTGGACGCCTCGACCTTGGACTTCCCAGCCCCCGGAACCACGGGAAATGTCTGTTTCTCATCACCCAGTCCAGGGTAATTGCGTGGCAGCCAACTAATCACTATCACTCTGTCTGCGATCAGTCCCACCTGCCCTTCAAGCCTCCCCTCCAGGAAGCCCTCCCTGACTACCAGCACCTAGGAACTAGGTACTACACACCCCTCCCGGAGGGCAGTCACTTTGGGGCTGGAGGACACGGCCCTGTAGCTCCCACTGCTAGGTACTCGCTCTTTCCTCCTGTGACCCTCCCCAGCTGAACCTCCCTCTACCCCCCAGTGCCTCTGCCAGCGCTCTTTGCAGAGCTTTGGTTAATCCCTCTGGCCAGCGTCTGCCCTCTGCACGGGTCCCTGGGCCACCAGCTGACCTGTAACTCCCATTGTCCCTGGACGAGGTGGCAGGGTGTTTCCCCTTGGACAATAAGCCTCTGGAAGGCAGGTCCTGTGCTTATCCACCCCTGGGCTCCACTGTGTCCACCCAAACCCCACTATGCACTCAGTTCAAGAAGACAACTGTGGGGCTTGACACGGGGAGCCCTGACCCCATTCACTGCACCCCCTCATGCAGGGGCCGTTCATAGCCCATTTTCACGGGGTTCACAGCCCACAGCCCACAGGCAAGAGGTGGGCCCAGCTGATTCTCATAGACAGGCCAGACCCTTTTATGTCTCTCATAGAAACACAACAAGGTGTTTTGGAAGGCGCCGGAGAAAGTGCATACTGCGTGTTGGGAGGCACAGAGACAGGACCAGGGGCCGTGGTGTGCAAGGGGCAGAAGGAGGCAGGAGCTCACACAGGGGACACTGTGGGTCAGCTCGGGGCAGAACTCAAGGTCTGCTCCTAGACAGCGGGGAGCTGGTGGTATTTCCCCTCTCGTCAATCCGGAGAGCGGGAGGAGGGAGGTACCGGTGAGTGAGCCCACGACCTCCCTGGCTGGGCTGGGGACAAACCCTTTGCAAACGCAGGGCCGTTGGATCCGGCTCTCATGGAGTCACCAGCCGCCCTCCCCGAGTTGAGAAAGTAACCCGAAGGCGCAGAGTGAGAAGGGGTCTTCCTCACGCAGGGGGCATGCGGGCTTGGGAGCAGACAAGGTGGTTAACTAGAGCATTGTTTTCTCCGTGTCCATTCAGTGTTTTGTTTCGCATCAACTGTTTCTGCCACCTACTCTGTGCTGGGATCTGGGGCTCTGACCAGCAGAGCGGGGTGCACCTCTTTGTTTCAGGTCGTGAAGGAATGTCGACAGAGGCAGCATTGGCACAGACCTCAGGATGAGTCGGGTCAGGCACAGGAAGGGGTGGGGAGAGGTGGGAGGGGTTTTGGAAAAGCGCCCGGGTGAGTAGGAGAGCTCTCAGCACGCTCAGCGGACGGAAGGGCCAGAGCGCCTGGAACCCTCGGCATGTTCGGGGAACAGAAGGGCCAGAGCGCCTGGAGCTCAGAGGCTGTAGGAGGCTGGCGTGGGCAGCCAGGGCATCTGGACTCCTGCTGGTGCACGGGAGGGCGGAGGGGAGGCCGGCCTGGGAAGCAGCATGACCGTGTGTGCTCTGCAAGCAGCTGCAGGCAGGCAAGGACCGTGGTGGGGACAGGAAGAGGCTGGACACCGGGGCCTGTGGGTGGTCAGAGCCATTGTGCAGGAGTCAGACAATGGCAGCCTGGATCTGGGTCCTCACAGAAGAGAGCCAGAGTGGAGACACTTTGGACAGGCCACTGACAGGACTTGTTGACGGACTGGACCCACAGCCAGGCAAGTGACAGGCTAGCATGATGGTGCCCGGGACCGGCTGTCTCATCTGCGGGTCCCTGTGTGAAACTAGGCAGGATCTTCATGGCGACAGCAGCACACCGAAGCGAGGGCAGGACCCGGCCGGGCCCAAGCCTGTCACCCCCACTCCCGCATCCCCCACAGGAAGGGTGGTCGAGGGGAAGAGACGGAGCCATACTTGCCTCCTTCCCTGGCATGCCCTTCTCTCCCGGCTCTCCCTACGAGACAGAACCAAGTATCAGGTACCAGCTCGTTGTCGCCAAGACATTTCCACTCAAGTCATGTTCCAGCAAAGATGACAATCGATGGTCCGGCCAACCCAGGACATCGCAAATGTCCTAGTCAGCCTGGGCAGCAGGCGGCCAAAAACAGCCCCAGAGTGGGCGGGGGAGCCGCTGGTTCTGGGCTCCTCTTCATGAGGGTCTCCGGGACCCTGGCTTTCAAGATCGTCTCGTTGTGGTGAGGGGGTCCTCCCGAGAAGCAGGCTGAGTGTGAAATAAGACGCCAGGGACACTGGGCCCCGGAGCTCGCCTGTCCGGGGTCAAACCCCGCTGCAGCCACTGGCTCTGTGACCTTGGACACCCTCCTTATAACTGCCTCAAGCTCGCTGTGCCTCAAGTTTCTTCATCCGCAAAATACAGCAGAAGCTGTCCCTTCCACAACCTTGTCTGCTGTTGCTGTGACCAAAGGCCAGGAGCTGGGAGTCTGGAAGTGTGGGCGGCTGGCTGCTGTGTGGCCGAGGGAGGCAGGGGTTGGAAGAGGGTGCTCGGGCCTCTAGATGGGCCACGGAGAATGGGCTCACGTAAAAGCCGGTGGCCAGAGCCTTGTCCCGCTTGGACTACATGGTAGAAATGGGCCACAGAGAGGTGGCCAGCTAGAGTGGCTGGGCTGGCTGGGTGGTGGGGGCCCCCTCAGGGGTCCGAATTAAACTGGAAGAGGTAGACGGAACATGGGTATGCTTCCTACTCTTGCATGGGATGTACCACCCTGAGCCCGGGATCAGGAGCCCACGGTGTGGACTGTGGCATGAAGAATGCACCTGGAACTCAGGGGGACGTGTCTGAGTCCCTCAGTGTCCCTCTGCCCAGAACCCAAGCAAAGATTCCCCAGCAGCATCTCTGGTCCCACGTTCTAGGCAGGAGCCTCGGGCTCAAGCAGCAGCCCACCCACATGTTCTCACCCCGCAGCCGAATTCAGTCACAATTACAGGGGTTTTGAAGGGTCCTTGAAGTTCTAGGATCAGAGGAGTGTGCTCTAACATCCCCATTTGAATAATGGCAAAGCTCAGGCACAAAGGCTATGAGACTCGCCCAAGGTCCCACACTTAGAGAGTGTGGAGCGGAGAATCCCATGCAGCCGACTCCTGAGTTCCCGTGTTGGCCAGTGCACAGCTCTGCCTGCCAACCACCCTGTCAGTGTGACCACACAGCCTGTGATGCCACCTGAGCTGGGGGATCCAAGGACGGCCGGTGGTGGGAAACGTACTGCCCTTGAACCTCCCCACAGAGCAAGGGATCTTGGCCCCCAGGGAGTTCTCGGCTTACCTGAGGCCCCCGGGGACCCAGGAAGCCAGGGAGCCCGGGGCTGCCATGGTCTCCTTTGTTGCCCTTCTGGCCCTGCAGAGGGAGAACAGGCATTGATTCCGCAAGGTCAAGGGCCAGCCCCAGGAGACTCCGAAACCTCGTAACCCTGCTGTACTCTGAAGACCTGAGACATGGACGGCGAGAACACCCCTTTCCTGTTTGGGAGGGCAGCGGGTCGGGGAGAGGCGTGGCTCCTGGGAGTGCTGACAGCACCGTGGGGCCGGCAGCAAGACTAGAAGCATCTCTTTCCAGCCAAAGCAACAGAAGCAACATGGGACAAACCCTGAGCAGAAACACGACTGTGTGTGGTCTCTCCAAGGAGCCCACCAGCAAGGTAGCACACTGATTCCCAAGAGCACAGCAAGGCTCATGGTTTGGTAGGATGAAATTTTGGCAACAGCTCTGGGGACCCTTTCTATTCCAGCATTTCCGGGCATGTGTGACTCAGCTCTTCTGGGGTCAGTTCTGCACGGGGTGTGAAGCTAGGCTCATGGCCCTGTCACATCCCGTCTGTGTAGTCTTATCAGCAGTGACCAGGCCCACGCCACAGCTTCTGAGAAATATCATTACATGGGCTAAGGAGCTCAGCTCTGCTGGTGTAGTCATCCTTGGCCTAACAGAAAGAGGCATCTCCACTAGGGTAGATCAGATGCCCGGTTTTCCTGGGAAGGATGGGTTTCCCAGGATGCAGGATTTTCTGTGCTAAAGCCAGGAAGGTCCTTGGCCAACCAGGATGGGGCCATCACCCTCATTTCTACAATGATGCCAGTTGACTTGCCAAGTGGTCTGCCCAATGCCTCGTGCAATCATTGCTCGACTCACCACACCCCGAGGAAAGGTGGTCTTCTGAACAGAGTTGCCAGTTTTGGCAAATAAACATACAAGAAGCCTGGGAGGGTAGGAAACTTGTGGACAGGATCTGACTCACCCAACCCCAGAAGCCATCAGAGAACCACCTTCCCCAGGATGTCCCCCCTCTACCAGACCTAATCCCAAATCCAGGGACCCGGATTCTGATTACTCATGCCACCCTCTCTCCACTACCCACAGATCCTACCTATCATTCCTTCCTGCTCTCCCCACCCCCCACCTCCTGACCACTAGGAACACCCTCTTCAGCCAAGTCCGTCCTATATCATCCCCATGTCATACACTTACCCTGTCGTCTGAGATGGGAATGGCTGGAGATGTCACCCTGTCTGCCCATCCTCTAAAAACATGCAATGTCTACTGTGCAATCCTGTTATACATTTTTTTTAGTCCGTGGTGGGTTTTGTACCTTTGGGTGGCTATGGCAGTAGACAACAGAGATCCGGTGTGCCATTGCATGCATTTCAGACTTTCAAAGACATCCTTATACTTATCCTCTTGCCTCCAGGCTATTTCCAGCTTTCAAACCCCTTATTCTCCCCTTGATGCTTCTAGCATAGGGAGCACACAATCTGTGATATGAAAAGACAGCATGCCCATTCCAAAGCCTGCCTTGATTCCACCATACAGCAGGGATGGTACTCACAGGACTTCCTGCGGGGCCAGGGTCTCCTGGAGATCCCGGCGATCCATTCTTACCCTGGTGGAAGAAACACAAGTAGTCATCTGCCAGGACTTTCCACCGGGACATCGAGGAGCAGGACAGTGGAAGAGAGTGACTGTCAGGTGTAGAGGACCAATGTCATACCTGCAGCCATCATTCAGGCCAGCACGTCTCTTAGTAAGCCATGGCATTACTCAGAAGATGTTTCTCAACTTATAAAAGGAACTTGTAACACTTAACTCATAACATTGTGGAAATAAATGAGTTTGTGTGCATGATAAGTGCTAAGCCTGGTGAGTGCTGCCCAGGGCACAGGCATAGGAAATAATTATGACCTCATCCACCCATCCAGCCAGCCAGCCATCCATCCATCCTTTATCCTTCAACTCAGATGGACATCCTTCAACTCCTTAACATTGTGTCTTAAGGAGATACACAAAAGGGTTCACATCAGACAATGCTGTTCTCAGCTTAGGATGCTTATCCCTGTGCTGATTTCATTTTACTCCTCCACTAGGGGCACCTTTATCCTGAAGACTTGGGGATGATGACACAGATAAGAAAAGCAGCTGTGCAGAATCCTGCAGCTACTAACCTGAAGGTCCCTTCCCTCCAGACTCCAGCACTGGCCCGACGATGTTAGCATTCTCTGACTCCGGTATTTTGTGCATGCCCGTGATTTTGATAAACACGTTTCACCAATAAGGTCCTTGGTAGTATAAAACTCAGAAAGTTTAAGAACTCCTCTAGCTATACCTTTGAGGTTCAGACAAATTCCTAGTAAGCCTGAAGTTCAAAGTTTGGCGTTAGCAGACTGGCTTGGTCACTACCCTGCCCACCACTCTCCTTCTTGGGACACCGCCCTCCCCCCCGAGATGGCTGCGGCTTCACCTGGCTCTACCTGGCTAGGAGGAGCCCAAAGAACCTATGTGTCCCTCCTCTCTCTCTAGGGGCAGCATCTAGCACAGCACCAGACACACAGGAGGCAATCTGCTGGATAAAGGAACTGAGAACATCCCAGGAAACCACGCTCCATTGGCCCTGTAACCACACGGTGCTAACATCCTACGATCTATAAAGCACACAGTCACCAACAGAGACACATTACACTAACAAGAAGCTCACGCTGCCTGAGGACTCCCTCCATCTCGGGCTTCCCATGCACAAACTCCCCACAAACGACCGATACAAACACTGCCGTTTTATAAGTAGGGAAACGGAGTCAAGGAATGTCTTCACCCCCTGCCGGAGACAGAAGCGAAGGGGCTGAGACTGGAAGCCAGGAAGCATGGAGCCCAGCCGGTGCTCCCCTGCGCCTCGGTAAGCACATGGCTCCTGGTGGTCATGATTAAACAGGGCTCAGGTCTTCCAACAAGTGTGTGTGTGTGACTGCGGGTGATTCATGCAACCCACCCCCCGTCCTCCTGCCGGGAAGCGTGAAGTGTGGCTGTCATTGTCCCTGGATCACAGATGAGGATGCCGAGGCACAGAGAGAGCATGGCATCTGCCCCAGAGGGCCGCCGCTGGAGCAGCCCGTGGCTCTGTAACTTCCCCCACTCACCCCTCCAGGGAGCGTTGTACGGTGGCTCCTCCCGGCACCGCGCTCCGCCCACCCACCAACCCATCTGTGTCCTTCTAAAAATATGTGCTGTGGCTCATCCTGATGGTAATTATCTCTCTCCTCCTGCTCCCTCCGGATCGCAGGGAAGATAAGGGCCAAGACACGTTAGCATGCTGGCCAACACAGGGGGAGGACACGGTGGGGCAGCTCGGGGCGGCCACCTGTCACCTGTCAGGGTGCGGGAGGCCAGCTGGGGCTGAGACCTGGCTCCCTCCTGGGCTGTGGGCGACTCCTCACCCCCACTTGTCCTGAATGGAAGCCACAGCCCGCCCGTCAATTGCTCTATGCTCCGAACTCCTGTCCTGGGCCTGCTTCTACCAGATCCCTTCTTTCCGAGAAGGCAACGTGGCACACACAGCCCAGGTGGGTCTTCAGCTGCAGACTCGAATCAGACTGCCTAGATGTGAGGCCAAACCCTGGCCCTGCCACTTACTTTCTGTGTGATCTAGGGCAAGTTACTTGACCTCTCTGTGCCTCCATTTCTCATCTGGGGACAGGGACCGTAGTAGTGCCTGCCTCGTAGGGTTGGAGAACTCCATGAGAGAATTAGGTAAATGTTCGTGTGGTCCCTAGCGCTGGGGACCTATACTCAGCGTCTGGTTCAAGGTGGTGTGGAAGTTTGCTAGGAGCCTTCTCTGCACTGGGGAGGCTCCAACTGATCAAGAGAGAGGTCATCAGTGATAATCCAGACCCTCCTCTGATGTGTTCAAGGATGGGTTTGGCAAACTCACGCCATTACTGTTGGCTACAAAGTCCTTATGTGGTCACTCAGAACTGATGGGAGCAAATTAGAAAAACATGAAAGCACCTCTGGAGACCTCGGGCTTTCCCCACCTCCTGCGTGCGGCATGTGAGGCCCTGGGCTTCCTCCCCTCACCCATCCTGGACCCCTCACTCGCCCCCACACATGGTTTTCCTTCCCTTTTCTGTGCCCCTGAACACGCTAGCATTCATCAAGGACTTACAGAGCACTACTGTGTGCTGGGAGGCCCTGCAGGGGGTTCAGAGTCAAGTCCCTCCTTCCTCCAAGAGCAGAGCTCAGCATGGAGCCCCAGGGTGACCACCGGCCATGTACCGGGGGGGCCCTTTCTGAGGGCTGGGCGCTGTTCCATCATTTCACCAGTTTAACTGCTGGGGTGTGTGACTTCCCCTTACTTTCCAGAATAGCAACAGGCCCAGGGGATAGCGACAGCAAGAGGCCTGCATCCCCCGAACAAGTAGGACACCGCAGGACAGGAGGACAGGAGCTTAACTACAGAGCTTGGAGGAGGAAGCTCTATGAGGGGCCAGGAGGGACCCCAGTGGCCGCCACTCTATGTCTGCAGGCTCGAGACCTGGGTTTCTCTACCTTCCTGTCCTCACGCTCCTGCCTACCTCCTCATCTCACATGGAAGCTTAAGACCTCAGCTTTACTGGATATCTGCTTCTGGTCGACATGCATATCTGTGTGAGATACATAAAAAGAAAGGGGTTTTGGCATCCCAGGAACCAGTGTTTGCCCCCTGGGGGTGACACCGCCTCCCTGGGAACGCATAACCCAGAGAGCTTTGGGGCCAGCCCCCAGGGACTGTCATTGGTGAAGACCCTCAGCTGGGCATAGCCTCCGGGTCCCTGACATCATGATCGGCAGATGGACCCCGCAGTGGGAGAGTGGACACAGGGCACACCACTCAGCTGTGCAACCCTGAGCATGCTGTCGGATGAACAAATGCCACATTCTAGAGAGAGAAGGTGGGTGCGGTCAGTGAGCTGCTGCTGCGGAGCGGGACATAGGAAGCCAGGGCAGCGCTGGAACCTAAAAAGCAGGAGTACCCTGCCTCGAGCATGGATATTGCCCTGGAACCAAACCCCAGCGCACATCAGTACCCACACAGGACACCTGCCCCCCAGCTGAAAGGCTGCCTGCATCCCAGTCTGAAGGCTGTCCTCCGTGCCCTTCCTCAGCCCACTGGGACCCAGGGCTGAGGGTGTAGAAGGCGTCTGGACACCCTGTCCCCCCACAAGTTGCTGAGTTAGGGTAGGGAGTGGGATGTGAGTCACTGTGGCCCCATCAGGGGAGAACGTGGCTCCTTCGAGTGAGATCCAAAAAGATGCAGTATTCCAATGCCTAAGACCTGCCCTGGGCACCTCCTGTAGGGTCCTGGAGACAAAGAACATAACCATGGCGGGTGCAGAGCACTGAACTTGGTGTCAGAAAGTCTTGGGTTTAAATCCCGCCTACAGTTCTTACCAGCTGAGCACCCTGGACCCAGGAAGCCCGTATACATCTAAGTTACTCACCGGTTTACTCCTCTCTCTCTCTCTCTCTCTCTCTCTCTCTCTCTCTCACACACACACACACACACACACACACACACACGAAACAAGACAGCCACCTAGATAGAGTCCTGTGTAACGAACACATATTCTATCAGTATGCTTATAAGTGCGCCGGAAGTAGTTTAAAATACACACAAGATGCTATCAGCACCGGCTCCCTCTGCAGTGCAGAGGCTGGGCTGGAAAGGGAGTCTTCTTCTCATTTGAATTCTGCATGGTTCCTTTTATCCTCAGTATGGATCAGAACCATGCTGTCTCCACATAGGACCTCATTTGGAAATGAAGTCACTGTGGATATAGTTAGTTTAACGAGGTCATTCTGGAGCAGGGTGAGCCCCAATCCAATACCACCCGTGTTCTTATACAAGGGGGATATTTGGACATAAAGACAGGTCCACAGGGATAATGCCAGATCAAGAGGGAGGCAGAGGTCAGGGCCATGTTTGCACAAGCCAAGGAACATCAGAGATCGTCAGGAAACCACCAGAAGCAAAGTGAGAAGTGTGGAAGTGAGCGCCTTTCTCACAGCCCTCAGAAGCCGCCAGCCCTGCCCACATCTTGATCCTGGACTTCTGGCTTCCAGGAAAATTCTTGGACATCCAGCCTCCAGAAGTGTGGGACAATACATTTGTTGTGGAAGCAACTAAATGTGTGGCTCTTACGGCAGCCCCAGGAAGCTAATACACAGATCACACACTGGACATGAGAATGACCTACAGGGAAGTCCTCCAGGGCGCCCACCATGCCAGGTGGCTGCTTTCACATGTCTGCGAGGAAGGCAGGTGGTCCCAGAAAACAGCCTGGGCTGTGGGTGGGAGGCACGAGTGGGGCTTGGGCCACAGTTCTTTTCCAGCTGCTCTGACGTTCTGCCCTTTGTAAACAACACATGGAGTTGGTGAACCAACCCAATGTCACCGTGGTAACAGCCTGAAACACTCACCGGGTGGCCCCTCAGTCCTTGGGGACCCTGTGGCCCTGGGGGTCCAGCGTCTCCCTGGAACAGAGAGACATCAGGTTATCACAGAGTGGCTGCCTGGGGGGGACGGACAGAGACAGTTTCAAATGTGGGCCAAACTTCGTCTACTTCCCCGAGAGAACCAACTAGCTGTCCAAACGCTCCCTCGATAATCTCCAGGGGTTCCGCAGACCATCTTCCGCAGACTCATCTCCCGCAGAGGAGTAAAGGCGGGAACACACTTTATTTATTTACTCGCTTCGACACTTTGCACCTGATCCCACAGTGATTTCCCGGAGCACCATCTTGAACTAAGGGAAGCCAGCCAGAGAAGAGAAGCCGCCTTGCAGTTCTGTTTCCAACTCACTGGACAGTGACCCGACCCCCGTTTGCCGCAGTGAGAAGAAGGCGACCCATGCCCCCAGCCTCTGCCGGGGTGTCGAGTGGAGGTGACTCAGACCCACCTTATTTTCCGATTGGTCTCACGGCATGTTAAGTCTCTCCCATGTTATGAATGAAAACCCCAAACACTCAACCACTCTAAGAATGGAGCTTTGCAAATGAAGAGAGCCCTACCTAGAGCAAGGAAGGTGGGGAGAAAGCCTTTGTCCCCTGATCTGGCATCCCAGGCTCCTGTCCCAGCTGCTCCCTGACCCGCGGGGGGAGCTGGGCTCAGCCACACTCCCGCCTGGGGAGCTCCTTCCATACACTCTGCTGTAGCTGAATTGAGAGGGGATGGGTTTTCAAGCTGCTCTTGGGCCTGGAGAGATCGGGGTGTCTTTGGGGTTGGGGCTGGGGACAGGCTCCGCCTGGGTCAACGCAACAGCTCTGTTTTTAGCTGCGCACGGGGTGTGACTTTTTTTCTCAAGCGGACCCTACTACTGAGGAAAGACCTGGATCTGGGAGGTGTTTCCTCTAGACCCTTCTAGCTCTACCGTCTCGGGTACCAGGCCAGCTGAGAAGTCCGTGGGCATCAATAGCCACGGGCACCATGACCTCCACCAAGGTTCAAAGGCAGGTCGTGAAGGAGGTACTGGGATCCCGGGACCCCGTGCTCATGGTCCTGATTGAACATCCACCCCAAGATGGCAGGTGTTGTACACACGTGTCAGACAGGCCCTGGAGGATGTCACGTATGACATCTGCTCCCCCCGGCCCTGCGGAGCAGACAGCTGCAGCCCCAGGCCACCTCCTCACACCTCCAACAGCCCCTAAGTCCTGGAGCCCTCTGGGTCTCGGTGTTTCTGTCTGTCCAACTCTAGTAAGAGACATCGTGCCTGATCCCTGCATCAAAAGTCAGGGGGAGCAGGTGAGCAGTACCAAGGGCCAGGGGCTCGCGGTTATGGTGGCTGTGATGGGCTCGTGGGGCTGCAGCAGGTGGAGTTCGGGAAACAACCCAGGAGAGACGCCGCGGTTCCGGCTCATGTGAGGCCAGACCTGACAGGCCACCTCCGTGAGGCCAGACCCGACAGGCCGCCTCCGTGAGGCCAGACCCGACAGGCCGCCTCCGACACCAAAAGCTACTCGCGATGAAGTCAGCAAGGCCTTCTTCGCTGCCATTTGTGCCACGGGCACAGACCGCAGGCTGGATACCCAGATCCCAGGCCCCCTCCAGATTCCAGGGAGGCCCCCAGGGGCCGGTAGGTGGGACAACACAGACCAGTGCTCAGACTCCGCTTCAGGCCACGCCCCTGGCCGCCCTGGGGGTTTCTCCTGGCCTCTAAGTGATGCACAATTTCCTCTTTCTCCTCGCCCCTCCGCAGGCCCAGCCAACCCCACAGGAGCCCCGCACTTACATCTTTTCCTGGTGACCCTTCCCGGCCAGGGGGCCCCATGGCACCAGGCTCTCCCTGAAAGGGCGAAGCAGAAACAGAACACCCGCTGTGAGGGACGAGAACACAGAATGCCACCTGCCGGGCCTCTGCACACCTGGCAGGGAAGGAGCCAGGAGCACGGCCCACCAGGAAGAGCCCCACGGAATCGGGGCCGGAGCAGCCATCTGCGGGACCCTAACGTGCCTCTCCGAGCTGCCCAGTGAACACCAGCCGCAGGGGCAGGCAAATGGGCTTGGAGTTCTGCCTCCTCGCCCACTGACCCATCAGACATCTTAGCTTTCCCATCATGACACAGAGCACAGCAAGGGGTCAAACCGGTGGCCCCCCAAGGTTCCTTCCATTTGGGGCATCGAAAGGTCAGTGAAGAGGCCAAAGGGTAAGAGTGTGGGCTCCTGGGTCTCCCCCCCGGGATGCACCAAAGCTCCCTCCACAATAGCCCTGGGCCTGTTGCACAGCATATGCACAACACAGTCACAAAGGGGCACCCCCACTCCCGCTGATTGGGTCCGATAGGTCACACCTCAATGTCTGGCCTCCAGAAAGAGCATTTAGAAAAACCAGACCATGACTGGGGATGATGCTTCCCATGATGCCTGCTCTGCTGTCTTCTATCAGGGGACCAGGTGCTGCGGCAGCCTGCGGGGCCAGGAGCCCTCCATCTGGAAGGACCAGCTCAGTCCGCCTGGGCGGACCTCCACGGCCGGACGCCCACTTACCCGGGGACCAGGTACGCCAGAGTCGCCGGTGTGTCCCTTGAAGCCCTAGAGGAAAGAGAAGTCATTCCACCAAAAAGCAGGCTGATGAGGTGGGAAGGGGTAGCACATGGTGTGACGGTCCAGCTGAACACTGCCCCTTCTCACCGCGGCTCACCGGACACCTCCCGTTCTAGAGCCCAGGCTAGGCCAGGCCCTGGATGCTGGTTGACAGGATGATCGGGGCGCCAGGAGCAGAGCAGAAGGGCTGGTCCCACAAATGCTCCAGAGAGTCGAGGGGTCACCCTACGTGTCTCCTGATCTTCATCTTCCTGACCTCACACCATCGGCCTGCACCCCCTCAGCCCGGCCCCTGGGGCAGATGCTTCCCTTGCAGATAACAACACTGCCTTCACTCCCAGGGCGGGTCTCGGGGTACCTTCCTCCTTCCTAGGGCTGTGGCCCATGCCACCCAACACCCTTGTCCTGGGCCACGGTGCTGGGCCTCCCTGCACAGAACAGCAGCCTGGAGACAGACTACCTAAGCCCCCAGCCCTGGGAGCTGAGTGGAAGCTGTTAGCAGAGCTGATGCGATCATTTCTAACAGCCGGACCAAGCTGACGGTGTAATAATCTCCATTTCACACAGCAGAAAGCTGAGGTTCGAGAGAGAAAAACACCTGCTCAGAGGCCCAGAGCCGCAAAGTAATCCGACTCAGATCCAGCAGGTCTGCCCAGACCCGAGGCCCTCCCATTCTCCACTGTTCTGCTTGCTCCGTCTGGGCTTCTGCCAGAAGCCAAGCAAGCCAAGCACTTGGCTGAGAACTGCACGTTCCATCGTCTCCTTTAACACATACGACTGCCCAACAGAATTCTGGAAGACATATTCCAATCCCCACTTCATAGAAGAAGAAACAGAGGTTCAGAATGGTCCCCTGATGGAAAGTTAGTAAATGACCAAGCGAAAGCTGAACCCATATTTATCTATCTCAAAGTGTGTGTGGCTCTTCAAAGCTTGGCTCTCTGACTTACACCCTGCCGGCCAGAAAACGTGGGTCTTCCTTCACCTCCGTGGGTGTCTAACCTCTGCCCCTGCCGTGAGGTAGGATTCACTGCAAGTCTCAACTGAGAACTGGGTCTTGCCTCAGCATGGCACCCAGAAAATGGATCCCCCTGGGTAGAAGGAAGACCCTCTCCTCCAAAAAGCCAGGAACCACCGTTAATAAATAAATAAATAAATAAATAAATAAATAACAACAACAACAACCAACAAAAATAATCACTAATTCTGTATTTTCATTCCACCACAGGAAGTAGTATCCTCCATTCTTAGATTCGCTCTCTTAGTACAACCCGGTGACAGGCAAGGAGATTGAGGAAACAGGAAATTGATTTCTGGGTTTCAGTTCCTCCTTACCGAAGGTTAGCCTGATGAGTTACTGATTTTCACAGAAAAATACATTAAGGAAATAGAAGGGGCACTTTGATCTCCCACTTCTTGCCAGATACGTGGGTTTTAAGATCGTCATAACAAAGAATATAAGTTTTCTAAAAAAAATTTATGAAATTATGTAAACAATTTTTCAGTTATGAAAAAGTAAGCATTTAGTAAAAACAAAACAAAACAAAAGCCAACCCCCAAATACAGAAGATACAGAACAATCATCCACGTATGTTTACATGTACACGACGAGCCTGGCAGCTGGAAATAGATTGACATATAAACAGAAATGTCAGAATTCATACATAGAAGGAGAATTCATACAGACTTCATACACACATTCCTAGGATCTAGAAAGAACACATGGAAATGTTCACAGAGCTTGACCTCCATGTTCAGAGTTACAAGTAACTCTTTCATTCTCCGTAACATTATTTTTCTTATTCTTTTTGTATTATTACCACTTGTCACTGGTATACAATGGGAATGGGTTACTTTTACAATCGGCGGGGGGCATTTAGCCATGGAAAGTGTTCAGAACTATGATTCATTTTTAGGTCCTATCATCCAGAAAAAGCCCATCAAAATCACACCGAATAGGTTAAGAACAAAGAAAACTTAGAATAACAACATGGCAACAATGGCTGTAAGTTTGAAAATACGTTTTACGGCCATGCTCTTGGAAGAACTGAACTTACTACTCTGCAGGAGCACTGATGCCTTGGAAGAGAGGGACTTCTGGAAATCCGGGGTTGGGTGGGTGCAGTGCATGAGCCACAGGGCTTGCGGCAGCGTTCTACACGGACAACGTGCCTGTGCATGCACACACAGAGACACACACACACACACATGCACAGACATACACACATGCACATGCACAGACATACACACATGCACAGACAGACACAGAGACACACACACACGCTGGCACTTACAGGTGGGCCTCGGGCTCCCTCCAGTCCTGGCAGACCCGGCTCTCCCGTTTTGCCCTGAGAGTAGAGAGGACTTCGGTGAGACCGTTATAAGGCTCCTTCCGCTCCCCACCCGGGCGTCACACACGGCGTTAGCACTTCTGCCAGCCAGTCTCTGACCCCGGCCGACCCCTCCGCGGGCACTCTGCTCCACCGTGGGGCATGCCAGTCACCGCCGTGGACCCAGCTATGGTGCTCCTCGGACTCTGCTGGTCACCCAGGTGTGGACTCTGCACCCAGGGCTCCTGGTGGCCCCTGATCGTTCTCAGAAGCGTTCTGGTCTGGATGCACAATTATGCAGACATCCCAGTTAGGAATGACTCTGTACCCATTCACAGAAGAGCCTCAGGGCAGCCATCGACGACTGCATGGGACGCCAGGGGCCACTGAGGCTCGAAGAAGGTAGGGCCTCGCGGAGTTAATGAACGGCACAGCCGGCCTGAATCCCAGCTTCGTTCACCAGCCCAAAGGATGCCTTTCTCACCCAGGAGCTGCCGTGGACAGGGAAGCCTGCTGTCTCCCTCCTGTCCCCAGCCCAGCTTCTCCTAACTCTGTGAAGTTATGGGGACACTGGGGATATTCAAAGTCCTCACCACCAGTGTCCTGGTGCTGCCCTGGACAGATTCAGCCACAAGCCAGTGTGAAACTGGGTACTGGTCCAGGCTGGTCAGTGTGGGGGTGTGGACGGAAAGGGAGGGGTGACCAGGCCTGTCTGACTGATGGAAGATGGGGTGGCACTTGACCCCGTGTGATCTTGGGTGTCCCTTCCCTTCCCTGGGTCTGTTCTCGTGGCAATCAGCAGTCGCCCTCGCCGGTCACTCCCTGGTGACTGGGCGTGCACCACCTAGCTGGCCTCCCCCACCTTCCACAGTCAACTGACATGGCCCTCGTTGGCCCAAGTCACCAGCAGGAAAACGGTAATGTGAGTAACTCTTGAGGGATTTCCCCATTCTAGACACAAAACGAGCGTCTCGCACAGTAAGTCGGTGAGTCCTTACTACAACCCATTGAGGGAGGCATCGCTGTTATCCGCCGGGCAAAACACTGAGGCATAGAGAGGTTAAGTGATCTGCTCAAGGTCCCACTGCTGGGATTCTAATGCAGGTATTTTGGCTTCAAAGTCTCCATACATCATCCTACACCATAATCATGGTTCAAACACCTCCTAAAAAAGATTACACAACAGGCAACTCAAAAAATTGCCCGTGTGTCTACAGATCTACCTATCCACATCCGGTCCTCCACCCATCATCCGCCTACCGACCTGTCTACGACTCTGTCTGGCCATCCACGTCCCTGAGACGTGGGAACTGAAGGGCTACACCAACATGAAGACAAGGGACCTACTCCTGGTGCAAATGCTTCTTCCCAGGCAGGTCCCCTTGGCTCACTGAGGAGGACACCTGTCAGCGCTAAACAGTTCCCGCCCAGGCTGATGGCTGGGCGTAGATCAGCCTTCGGGGTACGTGACACTGAGGCATGCAAGTTAACGTGCGAGTTACTGCCTCCCGGAGCAATCCCCAATGTCCAAAGGGCTTCAAGTCTCTGGACGGGTGAAGAGCCTGGCCGGGGTAGGAGCAGGATGGCAAGTACGCTCCTCACAATTTCCAAGAGGGTTTCCAATGACTGTGGCCCATCTGCCTGCCCGAGTGGCTCACTCACTTGCCTGAGGTCCATGGCTTTCTTTCTCTCTTTGTCTCATTTCCTCCTGCCCCCGGTGCTTCCTGGGGCTGCTTACCAAAGCCCTCACTTGCAACAAATCCTGCTACCTTGGGATCCGATGCCACTCATCCCTATGCCAACTTCCCAAGCAGTTCGGACAGAGAAGACTTCACACTGGCCACAGGCGGCGATTACAGAATGGGTGCCTGGAGGGCTCTGGAACGTCCCTAGGTGGGAACTGCTGAGCCGCCTCTTCCAGCAGGACCAGCTCTGCCTCTTCAGGGACTGATGTCCCCTTGCGTGCCAAGAACAGACCTGGTCTCTTTCTGCTCTATGCCCGAGGTCTGCCTGGAGGAGGTGGTCCATAAACAGACCGAATGAAGACCACGGGCCCCAGTCCTCCCGTACCATAAACGTCAGCTCTCAGAATAACACGCCCGCAGAGAAGCTGACTTCTAGTTCTGCGGTACTGACCTCTGGGGTCAGCCTCCGGGGCATGAGTCCTGGCAGCTTCATTTACCCGCTGTGTGACCTTGGCCAGCCACTTAACCTCTCTGTGCATTTCCTCATCTGGGGCAATAATGACACCAGGCCTCATGGGGATTTTCCGGGGATAACAGTGGAAAATGGAAGCAAGCATCAGTACCCCAGCCGGAGGCGGGGACCCGGCGGAAACATCCGTCCTCTCTCCCCTCCACATCCACGTCCCTCTAACTGCCATGTGCCCGCCACGGGCCGTCCCGCTGGGACTCAGCCTCTAGCGGCTTGGCAGGTGCTTCAGACTTTGCTCGCTGCCACAAGCACGTTCCTTCACTCTCAGCAGCGTCTCCCCGTTCCGGCATCTGGCACGCGGTGAAAAATGTTTAAGAAGGTACTTCTGGCAAGTTGCATAAGACTCAGAACGAGTCGCAACAGGTGATGACCAGACAAATTACATGGGACATAAACCTCGCGGCAGAACCTGTTATGTTGTCCCACCTCGTGGCCCTAAGGGCGCTGCAGCTCTGACCTCTCAGGGAGTCACGGCCAGGGGTGCTGTCAGAAAGGGATTCGCTGAAAAACTTAACGGCGAGACGAGCCCGATGCCTTCTACCGTTTCTCACCTCATTGGATTCTCCGGCAACTCTGCCAGGTGGCTACTGTGACTCTCGTTCTATCGAGAAAGCATCTGGGAAACTCTGCCTGACTCACCCGGGGCCCCCATGCTGGTCTGGAGCGGAGCCAGCATCTGGAGCCAGGGTCCTCTGGCTGTGGCTTTCGTTTTGGCATAAAGTAGTCCAGTTCATTTTTAACTCCACGATATCAGCAAGCAACGCCTACCAACGGCTCCACGGTACAACGACTCACTACGGAGCCAAAGTTGCCTTTGTGTCCCTGTGGCCCTTCTGCCCAGAATCACCCTCCCGTGTGTGGTGGCGACAGTTAGAGCCCCCGGCCGTCGTCATGCAAACACTCGAAGAATACACGAAGGCTTTTGCATGAAATGGGGCCAGCTGGGCAGACTGCTCTGCACCTTTGCTCTTTTACGTATGGATGCATCTCCAAGGAGGTTCACGGCAGTGCCTGGAGGACATCCCCCTCCTTCCCCGGGGCTGCTTAGAATGCAAACGGCTGGGGCCCATCGCTAACCGGTCTCCTACTGGGGGGCCTGTGGGGAGCCAGGCCTCGAACCCTACACACCAACCTTCCAGCTTCCCCTCGAGCCTGAGGCTGTGGAAGGGACCTGGGGAGACAGACATGTGTCACCACCGGCCATGAAGACCCACAGGAGAGAGAGCAGAGACCAGCTGCGGCAGGACCACGAAGAGGCCACAGAGCCGCGTGTGCAGAAAGCGCTCACTCTTCCAGCCGACAGCCGCCGAGGCAGAGATGCGCTCGCGTGCACGCGGTCTGCCTCCCTGGGTGCCCCACACAGGGGACATTCAAGAATAAGGAAAAAGGTAAAAGACAAAACAAAACAATCCCTCGGGCTCTGGGCCAGAACCGAAGAAAGGGCAAACTCCCATACCTGGAGGTGGGGGAGATGCCCAGGCTTTCCGTGGGAATAACGGGCTTCCGGGTACCAGGTTCCCACAGCAGCGTGGGCTCCCCTGCCCCAGCTCCCCTCTCGTCTGAACGGGGTAGAAGTTGCACGGGGCAGGAAGAGAAAACGCAGAGGACAGGTAGAAGCCCTGGGATCAGGTTCTGATTCTGTCACCAGCCCGTCCTGTGACTTTGGGCCTGTCACTTCACTTCCCTGAGCCTCGGTTTTCTCGGCTGTATAATGGGGACAGCGGTGTTCACACTGCAGGGCTGCCAGGACAAATGAGTGAAGTAACTCTTACTAGGCCCGCGTCCCAGCGTCCCAGCAGCTCGTTGACACAGGACAGCTGCTGCTGAGAGGTGACTAGGTGCGCCCATACAACAGGAGGAAGTTTAGCGTCGCTTACCGGCTCTCCAGGGGGACCTGGTTTTCCATCTCTGCCCTCTTTGCCTTCTTCCCCCTGCAAGAGAATCAAATTAAAGGTCATCTCCAGCCGAACGTGCTGGGAGGAACGAGGGGGTTCTGCTGGAAGCGCGTGCCTCGTGCACAGTCACAGCCACACTTCAGGGCTCCGGGGTGTGTCCACAGACGGACTGGCTTGACTGCGTGGTTCCTTCCCAACACCGCAGGTCAGCTCTGATCTCAGATCCACAGTGCCTGGCACAGAGCGGAAAAGCACTGAATTGCAACGGCATCATTATTAGAGCCGTTGATCTAAAGCAGCCCTGGACTGGACACTTCCTGAAGTCAAAGTTCGGGCAACAGCGCCTCACGGCTGGGCCTCCTGGACCGAGCGCAGTGATGAGGGGTAAGGACGCAGCTTCCGATGGTGAGGGGGCTGGACGCAGGAGCGCGCGGGGCACAGACCCGGGAACACACGGGGCTCAGAGAATGACAGCGAGGATTCTGCGTGGGTTACAGAATGGCCGTGGACGCTTGGCCTTTCTTTCCCTGAAATCTAGCTGAGTTTTCCCCTCCCTGTAACCAACCTCCTGCTCCAAGGGAGGTCTCATAAGCCTCACGTTAATCTAAGAGACCAGTATTCTTCAGGAGTCTTTGCAAATGGAAGCATAATGCTGTGCAAGGGCTATGACAGCACACAGACTCGGATTCCGATCCTGGGCCACCTGCCCTGGGTGGGGTCTGGGAAAAGAAAGCCACAGGCAGCAGGAGAGAGGGGAAACTGAGTCAAACCAGGCAAGGTCCGAGCCCCGCCTGCACTACTAGGCATAAGATGTTGGGCAAGTTACTAGTATTCTTGGCTCCCCAGTGCCTTCTTCCTAAAAAGCAATGCTGGTCCTGCTCTGCTGAGTCACCCGGGCAGCCGAGAACGGAAGCTTCTGCTTGCAGAGCAAACCAGGCAGCGGTAAACGGTGCCAGCCACGGGGGTGCTCCCGCTGCTGCAGGCACTGGTAAAACCGAGCGTGGTTCCTCATCAGTGCCTTCAGCGTCAGGGTTTTGGCACTGCTGGAAAGCCGCTGGGGACAGCCATCGAAGTTTACTGCTGGCCGATGCTCGGTGGCTCCCGGAACTCCTCAGGAGCGCTGCTTCTGCCGTAGCCGCCCTGACCAGCTACACCTGCAGGGCTGCTGGGGGGTCAGGCTACGCTGATCCTCTTCCGCATCCTTTGTTCCCAGAGAAGCAGAGAGATTGGGGGAGGGGCAGAGGGAGAAACAGAATTCCAAGCAGGATCCACACCCAGCGCAGAGCCTATCACAGGGCTCAACCCCAGGACCCTGAGATCATAACCTGAGCCAAAACCTTGAGTCAGACGCTCAACTGCCGGAGCTCCCCCAGGTGCCCCTGCACTGATCCTCTTCTAAGTTAAGAGTCCAGTTCCCGAAACCACTTCCTGTGCATGCACCAGCGGCCCGTGCATGCACCAGCGGCCCGTGCATGGAACAGCGGCCCGTGCATGCACCAGCGGCCCGTGCATGGAAGCCGAAGTTGATGCCACGAGAGGAGACAAGGGCCTCCTTGTCTCGCAGACTCTGGCTGGAGGCCAGCAGGAGACCCCAGGCCTCCTGGCACAGACACGCGGTCCCCGGGAGCGGCACAAGGGCCACTGGGGGAAACGCAGTGGGTAGAGGGTGGCCAGTTGAATCCCTTGAGAAGGAGACGCGGCTCTGCGGGAGGGTAGGGCTGCCCCGCACCGACAGGCTGCTGATTCCTTCAACATCTCCGGGCCTGTGTCTGCACCCTCAGTGAACTGGAGGGACGCCCCCACATCCTGCAGCAGAGGAATACGGAGGGTCTTCTGGTGCAGAGCATGGTGCATAGCTGATGCTTAAGAGAAGATAGGGTGTGTTGCTCTACTTGGGGAGACGCATGTGGGCGCCCAGTGAGGGCCAGCGACAGGTTACACGGTGCCTCTCCCAGCCCTTACCCGCCCTGGAAGCCACTTCTTCTTATTCAGCATTTCCTCTAACCAGTTCCTGTACGGAAATACGTCTGTGTCGTTTATAAGTTGCTCCTTTTACTGAAATGCCTTCTTCCTGCCCCTTCTCACCCTTCTTCGCCTGGACTACTTGACCTTGAACACTCCCCTTGAGTGTCAGCTCCCCAACTATCCCTCCTCTGGGCTCTATGGCCCCCTGGGTCCCCCTGTGTCACAAGCACACCACATTTTGTGTCAGTAGTTCCTTCCTTTTCTCTTTGGCTTCTCCATGAGACCCCCAGGCTGCACACTGGCGCGGATGAGGGCTGGGTCCGTCTGGTACCTTGAACGCTGGCCTGGGTCGGTACTTGGTGCTGTGCTGGTGGGGGGTGGCACAGGTGGACAGAAATGACCAGGTGAGTGGGGCTGAACGCCCTCAGGGCTGTGACGGCACAGGGGCTGAGGGATCCTGATACACAGCACAGAGTTCTACCTAAGCCGCTGGGGAGGCTCGGGGTGCCTCCTGGAGAACATAACGTCCAGCCGGACCTTGGGATGAGTGACTAAGGGGGCCCGAGGCATGGAATGGATGCATTAATGTGCAGAGAGCTCTCTGCATGAGACTTGTGGGGCAGTGAACACCACGCACAGGAAAGCTCTGATGAGTCTTATTGTCCAGGCAGAGGGGGAGGGAGTGTTTCTGAGACAAATGCTGCGGAAGGAGCAAAGCAGTTCAGGGCAGCTGGAGTGGGGATGGGGTGAGAGACAGGAAAGCAGGGTCCGTTCATGGGCACCAGGGAGGCATACCCCCAGGCTTGGCTCAGGTCTGAGCCCCAGGATGGGGTCAGCATGGTACACACAGTCACAGCAAAGGTCAGGTCTCTCTTCTCCTGCGCACGAGGACTTCAGTTATAAGGGGTCAGCACAAAAGCCAAACCCGGATTTTTTCTCCCCAGCGTTACCACCACTAGAATGAAATCAGTCAATTCTTCCCAGCTGCCAGAATAGGCTAGGCTACTGGGCTGCAGTTTAGACTAAAGGGGCTTCACATCCCAGCCTGTGTTTTCAGGTCTGAGCACCCTGCGCAGGTTACTCAACCTCAGGATCGCACGGCTGTAGGGAGCACTACCGATGGTGCCCTGGAATGCCTCCTCGCTGGGTGGGGGACCTTGTCAGATACTCTAGGAGGAAGGGCTCTCCCACAGCAGTTTGTTCAACCATCTGTTTCTGTAATTAGTATTTTCTGTTCATTATGTGTGGGAAGCAAAAACCTGGTCTTCCAGAACCCAAGACCTAGAGCACCGCCCTGGTGAGCAGGCACTCCACCGTAATGTCCCCAGGTCTAGCCAACAGTAGGCTCCTAAACAGAGTTTGCTGAATGAGCAAACCAATCAATGAATAATGGAGGAGGTGGTCACTGATCAAACCATTACACAAATAAAGATGTGACAACAGCTGAGATAGGTACTCAGGAAAAAGAAAAAGAAACTAGGAGAGCCCGCCCTAGCCTGGGGCTAGGGAGCAGTGAAAACTTCCTAGGGCTGATGCCTGGGATGAGTGGGAAGAATCAAAGGCATCCACTGGTGGAAGACGTGACGAAGAAGGGGCATTCTGGATAGACAGAAACGCATGTGCAAAGGTCCTGTGGTAGGGAGAGGAGAGGCTGCAGAGCATTTTAGGAACCAAAGGAAGCCAGCGTGTCTGCAATAAAACACATCGTTATGCAGGGCAGGGGTGGGGAGCTGTGGCCAGTAGAGGCCCCTGCAGTCGGCCCAGGCCAGACCACAAGCCCCACAGGGATTCATACTCCATGGAGACGGTAGCACATAGCCTCTCTGCACCCGTCTTATTAGTAACACCCTGAAGAGCTCCACCCCACTGAGAGATATATTGGATATAAAAGTCCAGAACAGTATTTATAGAAAGAAATTTGGTGGTTATGTATCAAGAACCTCATACAATATTGTACCCGAGAGGTAGACCCCACCTTTGTGGACCATCATACAGAAAACGGGAAAGCACTAGGCAGGCAAACTAGCTTATTACAGTCTTTTTCCAATAACCGTGTGATTTCTGTGGCAACAGAGGAGTGATCACATATATTATGGTGTATTTGTGGGGTAGAGTGTACATAAAATCTGATGAGCTCATCAACATTTAACACCAGTGTGGGGAGCAGAAGCTGTTTCTACCATCCGAGAGGATCGTCAGAGTTGGGCACACGTGTGCGTGGGCTGGCTCAACTCTGCACCTACACATATGTGCGTGTGTGGACAGAGGGAAACGCTATCTACACAGGTCAGCAATGCCTGTTGCATGAGACAATGCATGCAACATTAACCATAACCATACCTGGCTTTGGTTAGGGATTATCCTCATTTTCTGGAGCACTGGAAATTCCCCTAAGAACCATGCATTGTTCTAACAGTGGGCAAATCTATTTTTTGTTTGCCCATTTTTGTAGTGGAGAAACCAGGCATTTTTTGTTTATTTGTTTGTTTGTTTTGTAATACCACTTACTGGGATTCCGGGTAATCCAGACGGGCCTTGGGGGCCAGGAGGACCTTCCTTCCCCTAAAAGATCCAAGACAGAAAAACACCATTAAATCTCAGATCGGCTTTTCTGGAAGTATGTGATTCCATGCAGAATTGCCTTCATGGGCTGTCTTTGGTTGGAAGCAATGGGTGCTTCTGCCTCTTGGCTTTCCAGGCATGTCTCCCTTCCTACCCCCTACAGGGAGGTGCCCCAGGCAGAGCACAATCACATGGGTGGGTGGGCAGAGAGGGGCTCATTTTGGCTGTATGACATAGACTCGGGGGGAATTAAAGTAGGAAAAGTCTGGGGGGAGAAGATATTTGGGTTTGGGGGTCCACAAGACTTGGATCCAGCTCTACACTCTGTCCCTACACTGCCTGAAATTCGGGTCCTCATCATGTGGCTCAACCAGAGCATCTGGGGCTGTTGTGCACACAGGACCCAAAGCAAGTGAAAAGGTGACCAGTACCTGAACAGACGGTCTATTATTACCGTCCTCTTGTCTGGAGGATCCCAAACTTTCTACCACTGGTAGGTCGCTTTTAGTATATCTTTCCCCCGGGACACAGAGCTTGTGTTTTCAAAGACTGTTTGCCCAATTGCACTAACTCATACTTCTTTCTCCATTATATTCATCAAAGATGCACATCACTGCCAACCAAGGCTACTAAATCAGATGATGTCATCAGAGCCATCACTTCTATCTGCGTGAACATTCTGACGTCATCTGTGTCTCTACCACCATCAGAGGCCCTGACAACTTCACAGTCTCTCCCATCACTGTTCCTTCCGCGATAAAATGCTGGCATCAGGTTTTACATTCTCATCTACAGGCCACACCAAGTGACATATTCATAAGGGTTGTGATGTTAGCTTCTTGCAAAAAAAGCAAAAAGCAAAATTACTTTGACATTTAATTCACCTTTATGCAGATCTTATATATCATCCCATCAAAAGTGTCCAATTGGGAGACCCAAAGGACACTTCCTTTATGAAGTGTTACTTAAACTCAGTAAAAACTCCACAACTGAGTCTTATTTCCACCCTGAAGAAAATGGAAGATAACAGTCACACGTCATGAAGAGATGAGAACTTTTGTCATCACCCTGGGAACAGATGAGGATTAGACCACATTGGAGGTTGACTACTCCTTCGTTAAAATGTTTTCTCAAAAGCAGTAGCACTTGATACAGTCATGTTGAAAGGTTTCCTTTAACTTTAGAAACTGGAATGCTCAGGTCCTGTGTTTGCCCCGACAACAATTTGGTATGCCCTGTGTCTCTGTAACGTGACAACCCATGATATCTGAGGTTGCCTTGACACAGCGCCACTTAGACCAACACGAAATAACAACAGGGGAAAGCAAAACCATCCACCACCTCCCATCCCAGAGAACCTACAAACGTGCAACCAAGGAGATATTTTTGGGTCCACATAGGACAAATACTCAGTCATCATTAGGGATCTTTGGATATTGATAATAGAGCTCCCTGGATTCCTCCTGAATGTCTACTGTTCCAAAGACCTCAGGGATGGAGCCACCATTGGTCAGCAAACGGCAGCCCTCTGCTGTTTTTGCAAATAAAGTTTTATCAGAAGCCCTTTGTTGACCTGTTGTCTGTGGCTGACTTCACCTTACCAAAGCAGGGCTGAGTTTTTCCAACAGAGACCACATGGTCCATGACACAGACATATTTACAGCTTAGGGATTTTTTGCTTCTACTGGAGGATGCACAAGGGGTCCAGATGCTTGTTCTTAAACCTGTTTGCATTGTGGAAGTTGTAGTTCGCTATGGAAATTACACAGTTTAATTATTCATTAGGTAACCTCATTAAACTTAGGTGGACAAAGAAAAAGAGCGATCTTTAAGTGAGGACTTCAAAATACATTATAAGGATAACTCACGATCCAGATCTCTGTAGCAGGATAGCTATGAAAGGTTAGAAAAAATACCCTAATGATCCAGGATCCAGGATTCTATATTGAAATCGTCCCACGGGTGCTGCTGTACTCTCAAACCACCCTTAAGAAGGGCAGCAAATAGTGACTGGGGAGCTATTCCTGTCATAAGGATAATGACAAGAGAGTCCGTGCTGAGGACCCAAAGTCAAGGATGGTCGTCATTCTGGGTCGAAAAGATTGGCTCCTGGTTTGTATGTTTCAATTCAAAATACAATGGAAATGTTTTCCGCTTGTATCTTTTTTTTTTAAGCTCATCCCAGTTAGCGTTCTTTATTTCTTTTTTTAATTACCAACACTCGTTACTTATGCTAAGAAGATCTGGAGAATATTCTGGTTTGTTGTATACAGTGAAGTAACAGGACCCCCAGACAGCTCCAAGCCCAGCTGTCGCCCGCCTCAGGGTCCCCCATGATAGAATCAATGTCTCATTCAATACAGTTTAACTCCCAAGTACCTGAGGATTCCTGTCCGGGTCCTGCATCTGATTCTCCTTGGGCTAACAGTTCGTTTGTTTTGTTTGATTATTTGTTTGGTTGGTTTTTAGTCCATTTGTTTTTACAAAACAAATTTTTTTGTTTTGTAAAAATTGTTTTGTTTTGTTTTGTAAAAATTTGTTTTACAAGCAAATCCTTTGCTGTCCGGGAATCGGTAAACAGCAGGTGGGCTGCTTGGACAGGACCGGCCAGATGAGGAAGGAAAAACCATCCACCTGGCTGGGAACTTTCAACCTCAACACCCCTGGGGCCCACCCTGACCGCCCCACACAGAGGGTCAGTGTGGAACCGAGGGAAGAACACGGAGTTGGGAGTTTCCCAACTGACTTCACTCTGGACCTGGAACTGATTTCCTGTGTGGCTTTGGACCAGAGATCCAGTCCCACTGGGCTTTGTCCTCCCCATCCCAGGAGGGGGAAGCTGTCCTAACTGCTTCCTCAAACGCTCTTGACATTGGAGTCCGGACACCCTTGGGGTGACCTGCTCACCAGCCAGCTTGGAGCGTGACCCCTTTCTTACTTCTCTCCCTTCTTTGGAACGGTTGACTAACAGGGGGTCGGTCCTCCTGCCTGATGTGCCTCCTGATGCACGCCGTAGCCTCGGCGTGGGTCAGCTCCAGCCTCTCCACTCCCCTCTCCCTGTTGGGAAAGAATCACACTGGCTGGAGCCTGGGTGAGCTGGTTGTTAATGGAATCCTGGAATCACAGATTGCCACATCATTCATCCAAACCTGTATTTTTGAGGCAAGACACTGGACACCAATAGAAAGCGGCCCCTTCTGTGGTTTCCTTGCAAGACCCTTGCTGAATACTGGGTGTGAGTGAGCCACAGAGGTAGGGAGGCCCCGGGGCAGGGCTGGCATACACCTGGGTTCTGGGACACCCAAACACAGACTCAAGGCAGGACAGCCAAGCGAGGAACTTACCGGCAGCCCTTGGACTCCTGGAGGGCCAGCGACGCCAGCAACTCCGTCTGCTCCCTGAGGATGACAGAGCAGGGCGTCAGTGGCGGAATCATGAGTGTCTCTCTGTGCACGAAGCCCGGGGAGCACAAAGGTGCGAGCCAAGCCCCTCCCCAGCAGCTGGAACCCTAGGTACTCCCGGGGGGCTTCTGCCCTCCCCAGGAGGAAGGGCTGGCCTCTGGGAACACAAAGATGCTGGGAGCATGGCAGCCACATTGCACGAAGGACCAGAGCATCCACAGTCATCCCTAGGACAATGGGACAGGGTCTCACTTCAGAGTGGACATTTTCAGCTAATATCAGAGAACATTTAGGGACAGAGGCAAAAAGGAACGACTGGATTTATGGTCCAGGTCAATAGGGAAAGCTATTGGTTTTGTCAGTTCAAGGATGGGAAACACATAGATCCAGGAAGAAGGAGCTCTACACAGGTCAGTACAGCAGAGTGAGCCCAGACTTGCCCCCCCCCTCCCTGCGGGCTCTCTCCAGGGCTGCTCCCCCTGCCTGCAATCCAGTCCCCTGGGCTCAGAGCTCATAGCATGCCCTGTTCCCCGTCTCAGTTCAGTGAGAAATCACCTGCCTCCCAAATCGAAAATCCAAGTCCCTGCCCCTCTTAATAACGCCTTTATGCCGCTCCTAGCTTTTGCCTCCCTCTGACATCCCAGTGTTGATCGATTATTTGCTTTACTGGGAACTAAAACTGTTCCTTGGAGCTAGCAGGAGCTCACTTGTTCTTAAATAAATGAGTAAAGGAAAAGCTGGGCTGGCTGGCAGATGGGGCAGAGAGTCTTTAGACGAACAAATACACTGCTTCTTTCTAGCTTTGGGCATTTAACTTCAGTTTCCTTGTTGGTAAAGGGGAGAAGTGACATGATCGCCCAGGCTGTAAGGAGGGTCAGGAGGCGTTGCCTGCAGAATGCTTAGCACAGAACAGAGGGTGTTGGCTGGGGTGCACCCTCCCCACGCCAGATCCTGGGTCCATATCCTGCTTACTCCTCTGCATCTCTCAGATCCTTTGTGCACTGGAGAAAAAGAGAGGACCTATTTCACTTGAATTGTTGAGAGGACTCAGTACGGTCCTACATAGAAAGAGCTAGCCAGCACTGGCGCTCACTAAGGGCTTTCCCCAAAGTGTTCTCTGTTATCACAGACACTCATAACAGTGGTGTGTCTACTAGCCTGCCCAAGACCACAAGCACTGCAGACATGGGGGAACAAATAAGCAAGATCTTGCATACTTTACTGATGATACCTTCCCAGCAGCTTTAGGTTTTTTACATACACTTATCGAGTGCCTATGTCATAGCAAGTGCTGGCCAAGTTTTAGGGCTACAGAAATGGCTGTACCATGGACCTCAAGGAAATCTGATACAGCTATGGAAGATAGGTCTTATTTGCCATGTCGGATAAATGCCCCAGGGATAAGATGCAATCAGATTTGCCTCCACCTCTTCCCCAGGTAATGAGTCAGTAAATGTTTTAGAAATAAAGGATGTCGATAATACGTGCATACATATCTCAAGGTTCATGCTTCCCTAGCTGGGCTGCTGCTGGGAGCCTCCACCTCTAGTCCAAACCCCAGCCCAACAATGGGGTTTCTATTAGATTCTTCTATATAATTTTGCCAACCCCCCCCAGCACCCTGTACCCTGGAACCTAGCTATGTTGTAATTAAATTCCATACAGCGCATTGGGAATAGGGGAAGGGTTTTCTCTGAAAGAAGGATGCCAACTGAGCACCAGGAAATAAGCTTTGGAGTAACAATAATAAAGGAACTTTATCTGTTTGGTATCTATGTCCCTGGTTATGGCATCTGACATAGAAGCACACAAAGAAACAATGCATAAATGACCAAGCAGGTTTCCTGCTCTCGAGTTGCTTCTGTATGACTGGCCACTGAACCCAGATGGACGGGTGACTGGCATCCATTCCCAAAAACAATGAACAGACCAGGGCATGCATGGCACAGAGCAGGAACTCAGTAAGAATCAACTGCATGAACTGACCACATTGATCAGTGGGAGACGGAGAAGCTGCCCTCTGATCATGCCCGTTTCTGAATCCCAGATTCATCATCTAGCATGAGAACCAGTGGCTAGGAGCCACTTCCTACAGCTGCCCTAGGGTCCAAAGGGCAATTTCCAAGGAGAGGAGAGCACGGCTTCTTTTGCACTGGGGATGCGTAATAGGGTTTTGAAAGACCGGGATGGGGAGGGGAGGGGGCTTTAATAGATTTTCTTGAACCTAAATGGCAAGAGCTGAACCATCCCCTGGAAAGGCGGTTTGAAATCCTGGTCACAGCAGAGACACACAATGAGGCGTGAAGACTGAGAAATGGGAAAGGGTGCTCACAGCACAGGCCTCCACGCAGGGAGGTGGGAGTGAGCTGAGGGTCTGAGGCTTGAGGTGAGCTCTCCAGCACACTGGGAAAGCTTTAGTACTTTTACAGTTAATGTACTTTTTATGAATTTGCTGTAAAAGTCAGATTCGAAATAAAAGATGCAGTTTCATACTTCTGTATGATCTTATTGGAAATATACATTTAAAACGACCTAATTTATTCTAAGAACAAACATACTTACACTTAGAAGTCATTTAGAGTTGTTAAAAAGAAGACAAAGAAAGATTAACAGCATGCATTTGAACTTCATGATCTTAACTCAGCCTCTGCTTCTCTACTGATTATGTCCCTATTTGAAGTGGGTTCCCCTTTAGTTGTCCATTAGCCATTACAAATGATCCCTCATTCTGCAAAGTCTGGGGGGCCAGGGCTCCTGGAGAACCCATGGGAAGTTGCAGGCGGCTGGTCCTGGCTAGGCTAGGCGAGGATGCTCATTTGCGCTGCTCGTTACCATGGCTACCTTAGGTGGCTACGTAAGCAACAACTTCAAGACTAATCTGCGGGCAGTTCAGACCAAAGGGAGATGAAATTGTTAGAAGAGCATCGGTCAGCGTCAGTCACTACCAAGGAAAGGAAAACCATTTGCTCAGGGGCCCGTGGGGATAGATGGGAAGATAATTCACCAAATCTGTGGTTATACTGATGACAATGCCTTCGGGTGATGATGAATGAGCAGCTGAAGATGGTAACAATGAATAATAATAACTTTGTTGTTATTATTGTTATTGTTATTAATTAAGTAAATCCAGGAAAGTCTGTGTTTTTAAAGACACTCTATGATGCCCAGAGCCTCTTGCCATGGGACAGGATCCTATGCAAGACAGGAACCTATTTCTCCATTTCTCACTTATGATCCTAATCTTACACTTTTCTCAGGTTTCTCATCACATGCGATAGATAGAAATTAATAATATATGAAGCCTGCCCACCTCTGCCAAGCTCCCCTGGTCCCAACAGCATTTTAACTGAACTGCCCAGGAGCACCACCTATTCAAGTCACTCCATCCTTGACTCCATTGGGTCCCATGGGGTCAAGTCCCCATCCTTGACCCACTGTCCCTCTGGGACCTGCACCTTCTGTTCAGCCCCTGGACACCTTTAAGGTATCAGCCCAGTCCTTAACAAGGCAGGTCCAATGAGCATGGGAACCTGTTCCAGCATCAAAACCAAGAGAGGAGGGGATTCAAAAGCATGACTTACCCGTGGCCCAGGGCTCCCAGGGGGCCCCATGAAACCGGGAACTCCAGGATGACCCTAGGAAAACACAAGAGGCAATTCTTCAAAGTGACCTATAAGAAGCTTTTCACTTTGGTGGCTAGTAAATTTCAGACAACAACCCAGAATCTGACTTCTAACTCCAGTAATGATTTTAGATAAAGGCACTGGCAACAAAAAGACTTTCTATATATGTATGTGTACATATATATGTATATGTATGTGTGTGTGTGTGTGTGTACTACTGGTGTATTTCCAAGTATCCAACAATATTTACAAAAATGAATCTCTCCTGAGAGTGGATTTGCTTCTACATAAAGTGAAGGAAGATGGTGTGGGGAAGTCACTGAGGGCACAGATGAAAACAGATGTGGCCATAGTGGCTACAGGATCCTGTGGCTGGGTGATAGGTATGGAGGTGGGGGGTCTTTTTATTATGCTTTCTAATTTTTGTGTAGACTGGAAACATCCTGTGAGAGCAAATAAAAGCATATGCACACACAACATACAGTCACAACAGAAACTCTGGGGTTACCGAATCATGATACCTCTGCTGTAGTGGAGTTGCATTACGTTAAGAAAGAGATTCTCGCCTCCATGCAGAGCAGAGTCTATGTGTGTTATGGCAGGAGCTAAACAAGCTAGAGTACTGCATACACCATTTTGTTTTCGAACGACAGTGTTTTACAAAAGCAGACACACAACCATGGAAGATCTCCCTGCCCTTCACCTCTATCTCCTGCTACTGGGAAACGCAAGCTGTAACACTCAGGATCGAGTGTACTGGTCTTGAAAATTTGCTGTTGTAAGAATAATCCAAGTATATTTTATTTTTCCAAACACAGATGGAACTTTAGATGAGCATGTTGTTCAGACCTTGAGCATCGCTCTGAACACATCCCCTCAGGAGTGCTTGCTTCACCGTCATGGAACAGAAACCTCCATGATGTCAGGATTTGCCCGTTACTCCCTCTACAGCTCAGAGCCTGGTGCCATGCCTGCCTTTTAGCTGGTTGCAAGGAGCACCGATGGGAAGATGCAGAGAGCAGTGATGGGTGGAGGGCAGGTGGGAGGGAGGAAGGGGAAGAGTGACAGCAGCCAAGCAGGAGCCACTTGAACTGGCAGAAAGGCTGCTGGAGGCTAGGGAGCTGGACTGCAGAATCAGCTGGTAATGCTGTATAAAAGATGACAGGGATGCTGGTTTCAAATCCACAGAAAAGAGGAGTATGTTGTCATGGAAGCTACCTTGCAATGCATTTGGAGAAGTGGTCCAACAAGGCTGGCTGGGCACTGAGCGCAGAAGGGACATCTGTGTAACATTTCCGCTAGTACCACGAGTTATGTGACAGGTACTTGAAGAGTGATGGGAGGGTGGGAGGAAAGAAGGGGACATTGTGTAATGGATGATAACCATTTCAGAGAACTAGACCTCTAAGGGTAAGATTCCAACAAAACAAAACAAAAGGAAATCAGAAAAGGCAGGCTGCTCAGATAACTGGGGAAGGGGAAGGTGACAATGAACCACAGGAATCAAGATGGAAACCATGAAAATGTGGTTTAAAAAAATTCCTACTTCAAACAAAGGAGATCCAAGAGGTGAGGTCAGAAATGGCAGAATGAAATTCATCTGGGAGAAACAGTGATGTCTCTTCAGGTTCTTTACAAAGTAAGTTCTTACCTGGTCACCTTTCTGTCCAGTTTCACCATCGGCACCACGCTCCCCTTTACTTCCCTTGGGAGAAAAAAGAAAGAAACTTATTAGAAATGTTGGTAGAACTACATTGCAAAAGAAAAAAAGTCTGTATGCATTCATCTAGCTCTGGACTCATTTCTTCATCCATTTACTCTTCTTTCATCAAGCTCTCATCCAGTCTGAGCCACAGGCCAGGCATGGCATCCACAGAGAGAAACAAGGGAGTCTGGTTGAAGAACTGCTGATGGAATGGCTTAACTGGGTCATGGGGTGCTGATGGGGGTCAGTGGAATATGGAACTGGAGAGGCAGACAATGCCTCCCTCACTGAGAGCCCTGCATGTTTTCTCCTTGAACCTGGATTGAGCTGCAGGCACTAGGAAGTTTGACTGCTCTCCGTTTCAGAAGGGATTCCTCACTGCAGTCAAGGGTGGGCGGAAAGGCCCAGGACGAAGAGAGGAGGGGCAGTCAGGAGGAAACGGGGATATTTGGGTGTGGGAGGGAAAGGAGCCAAATCATCACAGTGTCTGGTGTGAGGTGGGAAGAAGGAGAAGCTAAGACAGTGGACGGGACAGCACTGCCCAGAAGGCTGAGGAAGAAGACTCACTCCATCTGTATGTATGTGTGCTTATTCCCTCCCTTTCTAGCTGTGTGACCTTGAGTGGGTCACTTAAACCGTGAGTTGTAAGATTTCTTGTTTATCTATAAAGTAGAGAAAATAATGATTGCCTACTCTGTGAAGTGTTGGAAGAAATAAAATCAGACACAACACGAAGCACAGAACATAGCAAGAACTCAATAAACATTAGTTATAATTACTTTTTGTAAATTATTTTGTATTTGAACTCTGGCTTTGTCATCGCTAACCCTGTCATTGGGCAACCTGCTTCACTTCTAACTCCTTCTTTTAAAATGAGAATAATAAAAACAGAACCTTTGTCATGGGATTGTTGCGAGCATTAAAATAACCGAAAATCTACAAAGTGCATAAGCCAGTACTGAGTTCATTGTTAGCTATCACTCTTCTCATCATTTTAGTCATTACCATCATCTGTCACTATCACTATCATCACCATTATCACCTTCATCATCATCCTCACCATCATCTCTCTCACCATGATCGCCATGGTCAGCACCATCACCGTCATCATCACCATGGTCTCCAGCATCATCACCATCATCATCACCATCAACTCTATCACTGTGATCGCCATCATCACCATCATCACCATCATCTCCATCATCTCTATCATCACCATCATCACCATCAACTCTCTCACCGTGATCACCATCATCATCACCATCATTGCCATCATCTCGATCATCATCACCATCATCACCATCACCTCTATCACCATGATCGCCATCATAATCACCATCACCATCACCACCATCACCTCTGTCAACATGATCACCATGATCACCGTCACATCACCATCATCACTGCTGTCGTTCTTGTGGTTAAGACACTCATGATAGGAAACCTATCAAAAATATTTTTCACAGACTAACCTTGAAAGTAACATTCAAAGGTTCCAATCTCTCTAAACTGTCACCTATTTTGGCTCTGCATTTACTGAGGCAACAAATGTATTTCAGCAAAACATTATTAAACACAAAACATGTCAGTTCCTTTAAAAGAATGCCTTATGCAGTCAAATAAGTCTTTCGCAGTAAGTCAATCTTGGCTCTTGCTCCAGGCCTGTCACCTCTTGTTTCTGCATCCTTGAGCAGATCATGTCCCCTCTTTGCTCTGGGTTTTTTCATCCCGTAAATGAAGGACGCCAGGGGCAGTTCAATCTAGGAGAGTTAATCCAGGGACAGAGCCCCACAATTCAGCCCCTGAAACATAGGGTCCAGCCCTCTCCCCATCCACACTGCTGTGCCACGTCAGCAGTTAACTGGGCACTGTGACCACCTGTAACCTTCCCTGACCACTCCATGAGCTGTGCTGGGGGCCTCAGGCGAACTAATGCCTGTGAAATGCCAAAGGCCAGTGTGCAGAGGAGAGAAAAAGGTTCAGAGGGGAAGAGCATTTGTTCCAACATTTTTACATGTAATTAGTTCTACTGCGTTTCAATCTATAAAGCCAGCACACTGTCTGCAGGCTGTATTATAATCTCAATGAAAAGAAGTGACATAGTGTAGCAGCATACTGCTTCTCTGACATTTAGGACAATTGCCTTAAAAGTAAATGGCTTCTTTTCAAATCCCAGTCCTCAGTCTGGGCTTAGGGTGGCTTCCACCTTCAACTCCCAGCAGTGAAAATGTCAGGAGCTCAAGGATCTCCACAGTTGTCCTGTCTCCTTCTCTGTGTCAGCGAAGGATCAAAGCAAACACAGCCACCCCCAACCCTGACTCACTTCCTTCCCAAAGTGAGGGCTGACATTTACCAAGCCTCTGCTCCTCTGGGCACATTGCCGGGACTTTCCACATGAGATCCCAATCCGTGTATTCTTTTGTTTATATACTGACCTGACACAAAAAATATTTAACATGACTGTGTTATTTAATTTAGCCCGTAAGACTCCTCTATGAGGTGGAGGTTCTGACCAGAGAGTAGAGTTAAAAAAATCTGAAGACCAGAGAGGTGAAGTCACTTACCCCAGGTCACACAGCTAATAAAAAAGCAAGATTTGGACTCTAATCCAGATATATACGTATTCAAACTGCCTCTTCCTGCCCAAGTTACATTTCTAGCTGTTTTCCTAGTCATGATGCCTTGTCCCACTGGTTTCATAATGTCAAGAGCATAGCCTTTATAGCCTAGAAGTCTAATGAGCTGCTCCGGGAAGCTTTCTAAGCAACGAAACAACAACATCCTTGCCGGCGCCGGCCCGGAGTTTATATTTGGGGGAGAGTACTAGTTCATCACTTTACTAGCTCTGGTCTCCTAGATGATACTCATTCAGAATGCTTGTCAGGGCTTAAATCTCTTTCCCATGAAAAGAAGGGAAGAGATTCTCTCCCCCAAACTTTTTTTTTTTACAGCATTTACTTTAGAAAACTTGTCACTGTTGGTTCTGTGCTTCTTCAAAATGTATGTAAATCTTTCTAAAAGCTAACTAAGTCCTGCCAGATCCAGGACTCAGAAAAGTCTCTCTCAAGGACCTGGCATCCATCCCTTTGAAATGTAATCAATCATCCGAGGAAGAGAGGGACCCCCATCTCCTGTCTCTGGGGAGAAAGGGAGCCTAAGGGAAAAGCAGGCTCTTTGCTCCAAATTGCAGAACTATTTCCTGTCATAAAGATGTGAGTTCATTTTCCTTTTTATAAAGCTAATGAACTAACACAGGTGATCACCTAACGCCCAGGTCCACTTGGGATGAGCACGCCTGACAATGGTGC
Organism: Mustela lutreola; assembly: GCF_030435805.1. Classification (NCBI taxonomy): domain Eukaryota; kingdom Metazoa; phylum Chordata; class Mammalia; order Carnivora; family Mustelidae; genus Mustela; species Mustela lutreola. Next base: position 4,518,291 of record NC_081292.1, on the reverse strand, counting down.
TGTCAAGTCCTCTGACTGGAGGACCAGTTCCTGTTTATCTCAAGGACTTGTTTGCAGCAGGTGTAGCTGCCTGGCTACAGAAGACAGTAAGATCTCAGCCTGCAGTCTCCCAGCGGACGGCCTATGATGCATGTCACACTCTGACTCAGTAACAGGGGCTGTCTTCCTTCTCCTTCACCTTCCTGGAGAGGTTCTCCTGGGTCAGGAGAAGATTTTCTTCAGTGTTTAATTGTGTTTTCTCAAGACCATCATGTACAAAGCGTACAATGTAACAATTACTTAGAGGCTGTGTTCATACGGGGGACTGCTCGAAGGATGCTGGTTTCTGTGAATCCACCAGAAATGTACAAACCGTGGAGGGCAGGGCCTAAACCCCAGTTAACAAGTCTCTGCTGCTGGCAGAGTTAAGTCCTATCCCCGAATTTTTGTGTGCTGTTTCACTGCCTGGAAAGCCATTCCCCAAGGATGGCTGACAAATCCTTGCCTCACCTTCCAATGCAACTAAAATCCTACCACTTCCCCGTGACTTTCACAGGGGACCCCTTGCCCCATGGCATGATTTTCCTTAAAGCCATTTACTCTTCTCCCGACCATTTGATACAAATGCTCTTCATTCAGAGAAACAATTACGAGGAACATTTGCAGGTAGATGTACCCAGCTGGTTCCATGCCTGGTGCTCTGAAAATGTTTCCTTGTTCAATCCTCACATCCTTTGTGAGGTAGACCATATGGCTCTTCTTTTACAGGTGAGGGACCCAAGGTTCAGAGAAGTCAAATAAATAGCCCAAGTGCTATAATTAGTAAGTGAAATGCATTCGGCTACTAAGTGGCAGAGCCAGATGGGGAAACACTCACTGACCTCCAGAACCCAGCCTGTGCCCTCCCATTGCAATCACCCCTAGCCCCAGTCTAACTTTTGTACAAATCACCAGCTTGCAGGTCTTTCTTCTCCAACACAACATCAGGCCCTGGAAGGCATGGCCCATACCTGACCTACCTCTACACCTTCTGACTAATAAGGGAACTTTGAAAGGAGTGCTTGGTGAAAATCTTTCAGGATTGAGGCAGCTCTGGGTGAAAGAGACCTATACTCTTGAAGAGATCATAAACCATATGGCACTGGGGTACCTTCTGGGCAGGAACGGATTCTAGAGCCTCTTCTGGAGTTCTAAGAGTAGCAAAGGAGGTCTTATCCATCACCCCCAGAATTGTCCAGAAACTCCAAGTGGGGGCTTCTGGTCATCTAGTGACTACAGTCCTTACAGTTCCCATTACCTGACTGGTGGGCACATGAAGGAGAAGAAACCCAAATGCTCTTCGTGGAGGAGAGAATAATCACCATTTTCTACTGGGAGAGGGTTTTACAATGGACTCTGCAGAAAAGCATGCTCCCAGGGTCTTCACTCTGATTATCATCTCGTTCCTCCTTCCTCCTCCGCATGGATCATAATCATCACAGCAGCCACTACCTCCACACCCTCTCCCTGAAAGTCAGTGTTTCAGGCAGTTTGAGAGCTCCACAGCGAAGCTGTAATCGATCGTGGCATTAACCTCCCCAGACCTAGCCACCAGTCAGAGCAGCTGCAAATCTGCAGGATCCATTTTGGGAAAGCTGACCTCCCCGATGCAGGATCACAGTCGCGACCAACCAAGACAACAAAGGCCCTTGGAGAGGCAGGGCACCAGTGAGCACCCGGGACCTCTAGCTAGGAAAGCGAGAGAACAATAATCCTAAGTGCTCGGCCACTGGTAGCATTTTCAGTGCACAAATTCATCTTCAAGTCCACAGGTCTAGCTGAGATCTTGTTTGATAAGCGAGGTTCAACAGAAAATGAAACAGTCCTCCCGTCTGTTTTCTGGCAAGTGGTGTAGGATGAATAAAGAACATAGTAAGGGGCTTGGATTGGGAGGCCCGCCTGTGAGGGCTCAGACTTCTAACTCCTCAGGGACTCCCCAAGAGGAGGTGGTGGTCCTGGGAAGACACCACCCTCCTGGGAGCTGTCCGTGGTGCTGATGCGGGTTCTCCCGTTACTAGGAGTTTTGACAGCATACTCACTGGGGTGGCATACTACAGCATACTACAACATACTACAGTTGGGCCAGCAGGGGTCCCCTCTGGTGTACCACCCCAGAGTTTGGCAGTATTGGCTTTTAACTTTGCCAAGCCTTAGCCTCCTTATCTGTAAAGTGGAATAATACCCGTAGCTCCTAGAATCATGCTGACCACTACAACAGATGATACCGGAAAGCCCGTAACCTGGCCCTTGGCCCTTAGAACACTGGGTAAACAGCCCACTGTAACTGCCTAGGGGCTCATGATGTAAGGTGGACCCCAAGTCCTGCCAACTTCTCAAGGTCACCTGTGGACTCCCAAATGGAGACAGCTAGAACCCTGTCTATCAGCTACTGCACTAATTTCGCTGCTCTTTTCTGGATGGAAGCTTTCTTTGGCTCTCTCTGAATATGCAAAAGAAGAAACCCTCCCTGGAAGCAAATTATAAAGGAACAAAGGCAGAGCCATTGTCTCAAGACACCAGCACTTCAAGTGGGATTGGGTTGATAAAGAAAACAATCCCTACTTAGTGGAGGGAACTCCTTATCTGTTTAATTGATTTGCTTTTGTTTCTCTGAATAAAAGCCATTCCTCAGCAGAGGCAAAGCCCAGCCCCCACAAATTGACAGCAAAGGTTGCTTAAGGATCCACTGAAACTGGCTGCCTACAGAATCCGCTTACCCCAGCTGATGACCCCAGAAAGGGAGGGTAAAGCACGGTAAATAGCAGAGGCAATGCTAAGCTTTACGGGTGTCTCTTAACCCAGCACCGATGGGGAAAATCTCTTGTTCCATCTGCATTGAGACCTGACATCTACAGTTTCTGAAATAGGAGCCCTGGGTATGTCAACACCCTATAAGACTTCACAGAGTCTATGGGCCATAAACACTAGATGTCTCAGCCCGCCAGGCAGGCTGGAAAGTCCGGATGTTTCCCATCCTGATACCCAGTGGCTCCAGTGAGTGCTCTGCTGTTACACCACAGAATTCCTGTTTGCTTCCTAATACACTAGTAAGAGCTCCAACCCCATTTTCCAGGGCTGACCCTAGGGTAAGTCAAGTGAGTACTTACCTGCACGTAAACACGTAAAGGATTCTGGAAACATCAGTATCCAAAATATATAATAGTTCAATGCCGTATTTAAAAAACAAAAATTAATGCCAAATGATCCAAGAGGAACAAAATACAAAAGTATAAAAGTATAAGTAAATGGGGCTCTGATGGTGCTGGGATTGGGGGGATTAAGGAAGGTGAGCGGTTCAAGTACAGGGCTAGGTCCCATCTTTATTTAAAATTGTGACGTTTTGTTCCTGGGGGCTCAACTGCACTAATTTAAATTTCTTAAAATACAGCATTAAAGTCTTATTTATCTTGGTTACTGAGGTGTTGGATTCCCCTTACATGTTATGTCCAGATCCTCACCCCAGTCCTGGCCCTGCCGCTGGCTGGGACCTCACGGGCTGACAGAGCAGTGGAGGCTAAGGTTGTCCGAGGGCCTGCCATGTGCCAGGCCTGGTAGGGGCATCTCCCATGCAGTTGTTAAGGCCACAGGGAGGGACACAGTGACACACCTGCCCCTGAATGTTGGGGCAGGGCAGCCTTCCTAGCTAGAGGCAGCACAGAGGCCCCAAGGCCATCAGGGACAGCACCTGGGGTGCTAATGTGGAGGGAAGGGAAGGGAGGGTGGGGGGTCAGCTCTCCTCCCCTCCTGCCTCCCCGTCCGCATTCACACAGTCCGTTCTGCTTAGCAGTACCTACCATCACCACCAGGAGCCCAACCACCACAGCCCAGACACCTGTCTCGGCAGCCAGAGCCACCCCTCCTGTTCTGAGGCTGTGATCACAGCTCCTTCTTCCCAGGCGGGTCTTCCTGGCCTGGTGAAAGCACAGAGCTGCCCCCGCCCACGGTAGATGGGAGCCTTGTTTCTCCTGTGAGCAGCAGTAATGCTCGCCCACCCTGGCAGAGCCCGTTCCTAGGAACGTTGTTTATTGGACAACTAGCTCCTTTCATATATTATATTGTTCATTTCCAACAAATCGGTGACTCTCACTTTTATTCTTATCCTTCATGGGTGGTAAGATTGAAGCCCAGAGAGGTCAAAGATTCTGCCTCAAGCCACACAGCTCGGAAGCCACTCAGGGCTGGGATTCCAGTCCAGAGCCGCCTGACCCCAAAGCTCCCGCCTTAACCAGTGATTGCCACCTAGTCCCAACTCCTAGCCCACTTCATCGTTCAGCCACCAAGGCATTTGTAGATGAACAACTGAGGCTCAGCAAGTGACCGTTCACAAGGTCATTGAGACATTCAAGGTCATGGTTAGTCCCTGAATGTGGGTATCATGATTTTCAAAGCATCCTTCCTCCACACAGGACACCCCTCTTCCTCTGATGTAGATCAACCAGTGAGATGAGCAGAATGGAGGTACACGGGGTGAATGAGGGCTCACTGACCTGTGGTCCGGCTACTCCTGGAGGCCCTGGGAGGCCCCTGGGCCCAGTGTCTCCCTGGAGCAGGAGCAGAAGAAAAACAAGAATGAGTGTCTTGAGCTCGTAGCCAGAGTCCTCAGCAAGCCACAGCCCTCGCACACCTATTTGCTCATTTCTCATTGAAATGTCCCTGTCCCCTCCTCCTCCTTCCAGCACATCTGAGCAATGAATGCGGGCATGTGGTGCTGTTAGGGTACAGAGTCGACCACCCCTCAGTTAGACAGAGAACACTCTCGATAATGCAAGTCACACAGTGAGGTTTATTTCCAGCTCGCGGGGGTCCAAGTATCCGCCTGGCGCAGCGGGTTTCAACAAGGACCTCGAGCGCTCAAAGCCAAGGGTTTATGTAGCATTTTCAGGGCACTTCTCCATGGCTACATACATAGCTTGCACCCCACTTTGACAGTTTAACTTTGTTTAACCTTTGCCACCCCAGCATCACCCTGGCGCCATCCTGGCGGTTAAGTGAGATGTAGGTTTAGAAGAAATTTAACTTTATTTACATTTCCTTCTGCCTCAGCCTCCCTCACTTTTATGGTGGGGAGGGCGACCTCAGGTCTTGAGGAACTGAGCCCTTTGTCTCTGGAAATTGGGCCATTGAAGAGATAGCCTTTTTGTTGTAAATCACCAGGACATTTGCAAACCAAGGGAGACTCCTGTCTTGCAGGATTGTGATCTCTGCAAGTTAACTGTTTTTCTTTAACATCTGGTCCCTGTGGCGCCATCGCCTAACCCGCCCTGGTGGTATATGATTAAGTTGTTCCTTAGGTCTTAGCTACTTTCTCTTATCTCAAGTTACCCGCGCATGTGGGCTGGTTAGGGACGCTCAGTAAAATGGCTTCCGGGCCTTCAGGATGGCCATTCTTTTTTATTTTTATTTTTTAATTTATTTTTTATTTTCAGCATAACAGTATTCATTATTTTTGCACCACACCCAGTGCTCCATGCAATCCGTGCCCTCTCTAATACCCACCACCTGGTTTCCCCAACCTCCCACCCCCCGCCCCTTCAAACCCCTCAGATTGTTTTTCAGAGTCCATAGTCTCTCATGGTTCACCTCCCCTTCCAATTTCCCCCAACTCCCTTCTCCTCTCTAACTCCCCATGTCCTCCATGGCCATTCTTACGCTAACCCACTCTTACAGTGCTAGGTGCCGGCTTTTGCTTTGCCAAAATGGCTGTACTTATGTCCGGGCTAGACTCGAGGTGGGTACAGCCTTGTTTTTCTTGGCCTTCACACCTGGAGCTGGTTTCTGGGACTTGTTTTTAAGTCCCCGGGGGAGGGGAGCAGGGACAGTAAAATAGGTCCTTACAGTGCTGCCGAGTGTGATTGTGTGTTCACAGGCCCAGCTCACGATTAATGTGGTGCCCAGTCCCCCAGAGGTCCCCCAAGCCTCTGCCTCCTCCCATTTCTACCAAAAGGCAGCACGGGGATCTCGAAGACGATGTATCTTATTGCGGTGATAAGACAAGCTGTCCCCTTTTCTCCTTACCTTTTTCCCTTCTGTGCCTTCTCTCCCTGGCTTTCCTGGGAGACCTTTGTCCCCTTTAAAGCCAGGCAGACCAGGGAGGCCCGGGGGGCCAGGAGGGCAGCCACTGCACAAGTCCTGAGAAAGAGACAGAATCAGTAACCGTCCCTTGCAAAGAGAAAGGGAAGGTGATGTAGAATCAGAAAGGTGCACCGGGCCGTTATCTGGAGTGTTCAAATCAGGCTTGGCATTTTTCTCTCTCTTCCTCTGAACTCAGATTTTAGTGCTGACACATCTGGATCGTTACCTCATGGCTCCCTACTTCTAGCCAGCCCAGACTGCTTGAAGCATTGCCCGCAACAGTGAGGTCAAAAGTGCACCACTATCTGTGAGCATTTAAAAGCATTAACGGGGGCACCTGGGTGTCTCATTGGTTTGAGCCTCTGCCTTCAGCTCAGGTCACGATCTCAGGGTCCTGGAATCGAGCCCTGACTCAGGCTCTCTGCTCGGTGGGGAGCCTGCTTCCCCTTCTCTCTCTCTGCTTGGCTGTCTGCCTGCTTGGGATCTCTCTCTCTCTTTCTCTTTCTCTCTCTTTCTCTGTACAATAAAAATAAATAAGCAAATAAAATCTTAAAAATAAATAAAATAAAAGCATTCACAGTACAGACTCAAGGCAAACGTTTAGGACTGTTACAAACAACATGTCCTATTCCTACAGCTGGAGATGGAACACTAGAAGCTGACTTCTCTGTCTCCTGGGTTTGCCTAAGTGGTTGGTGAACAAAGCAGAACAAAGGCAGGAACAGGCACACCGCCTCGGGATGTTCTGGCTGTAACACACACACCTGATCTGACCACACAAGCCTGGCATTATTCTTTGTCCGAAGTAGGTGTTTCAGGAATATTGCCAGGAAGTGAGACTTGCTCTACTCCTTTGAGGCAGGGGAGGGCTGTCCCTGGTGTGATTTTACGGTTCTCTCAGCTCAGGAAACATGTTTCCTCATTTGTCTGTGTCATGCTAAGACCTTACAGTCTGGAGCTCAGTGTGGACCCAGCAAAACTCACTGGCTTGGCCACACCACCGGACGTGTCTCATCCCAGCGCCCTGGGGTGCTGCTTCTCTGCAGCCCTCCCTCCCCTCTCCCTGGGATACAGGTTGGATGCACTTAGATCTCAGACCAGCCCCAGTGCCCTTAGCTAGGATTCTCACTCGGCGCCTGCACTCAGTGACTGTCTCTCAGTGAGAAACCAGTTGCGAAGTGTGCAGTTAGGCTCCGTGCCTTTCTGCTCTGAGACCACGAGGAGTACATAGCTTGAAGAGTGTGCGCTTCGATGGTGTTAATTGCACAGAACAAATGCATTCCCCACAGCTTCTGGAATGCTCTGCTGGAGGCATCCGCCCAGGCTGGCGGCAGCTGCTGTCCTTCCTACAGGAGGTGATACTGCGGGCGACTTAGCCATCACCTTGGTCCCTAACTGAGGACAGAGGGTTTTTCCATCCCAAAGTGGATCTGGACGGCTCACCTTCCTTTGACCTGCTTCACTCCTACTCAACCACCCAAAGTCTCTGACACCAAGAAGCCTTCCTGATTGCTTCATGAGAGTGGGGGCTGCTACAGATTCCTTCTGCCACAACCCCTGGAGCGTCTGCACTTGCCTCACTGCTGAAGTCGTCCGTGTATGGCTCCCTCCCTTCCCCACCAAGCACAAAGTTGTGAGCGCTCAGAAGATGGGGCTAGAGCTGCTTCATCCAGTCAGAGCAAAGGGCTTCCCGCCGAGCAGGGGTTCAATACATGAATGAATTCCCTGACCCAACGGACCAACCAAATGCCCCACTGAGCCCCTGACTTTTCAGTGTCCTGCACCATCTTCTTTTAATGGATGGCTTGAGAAGCTGGGTGAATATTTTTTGGAGGCTGGGGAGTGCCAAATGTTGGGGTGTACAAAGCGAGGGTGAAAGAGGTCGACCAAAGGACAGTGGTTGGAGCACTGGATTTGTTTGGAGGAGCAGCAGAGCTGGGAGGAAATCCCCTATTCCCAGACCTTCTCTTGTTCTTAAACAAGGTGCGTCCATGGAACCCTGCCACAGTGCGTGTACGATGCGCGGAATGGGGCTAGTCTGGCGGCAGGAACCCCACCCGACGACCTTTTCCTAGTATCGGAGGACACAGTGGTGATCCTGAAACTATCCTCTATGGCGGGATCCACACTGTAAAGGGGTTATATCAGCATAATAAAGAATCTCACTGCCTATTTCTTCCCAATTCCTGGAGGGCTAATGCTCAGCCTGGGTCTGTCTTAGTCACAGCTTCTGTGAAGGACTGTTCCTTGAATGCAGCCCCTGGGTGGCTCAGTCAGCTAAGCGTCTGCCTTTGGCACAGGTCATGATCCTGGATCGAGCCCCACCTCGGGCTCCCTGGAGCCTGTTCCTTCCTCTCCCTGTACCCCTAACCCACCCCTGCTCGTGCACTCTCTCACTCTATCTCAAAGACATAAATCAAATCAAAAAGACCGTTCCTTGAAGACGAGCCGTAGCAATGCCCAGACCTTCAGTGAGGATGCTGGATTATGGCTCTGACGAGTCCCAGAGTCCAGGGAGCACAGGAGACCAGCCCCGAACCTACAGTCCTACCCATGCTCACTCTGGCCCCCACGCTCCTGGGGCCCCTGTTTCTCCTGACCCAGGACTACCGCCACATGCCTTGAGATTAGACAGGGTTTTGTTTGGACCCAGACCTCACCTAATCTGTGAATGGAGACCCTCAAGGTCTGGTGAGAAAGAAATGAGATAATGAATGAAAAATGCCGACCGCCATGCCTGGCACAGGGGACCGCAGGGTGAATTTAGCTGCTAACCTGCCAGTGTAATTCCTGTAAGGTTTCCCTCCCTGAATCTGCTGCCTTGCTCTACCTGCCGATTGGATGCCCTTAATCATCGATATTGACTGCTGACTCCCTGACTTAAGGGAGCTGCTCAGGCAAGTCCCGCAATCCCTTTGAGTCTATCCCCTTATCATAGGGTCCTTTTCCTTCCTTAGGGGAGTGCTGCAAAATCTGAATGAAACACGCAGGCAGAGCCCCTGGTATGTTGCAGGACTCCTCGGAATCTGTGAATGTTGATTCTCCCTGATCTCTGTCCCCCTTCTTTTGCCTGAGATGTTTTCATCAAAACTAGCTCACTCGGCTGGCACTCAGCATGGTGCAGCATACCAAGTGAGCACACCGCCCAGCGCTTACCGAAGGGAGGGATGCCACAGTCTTTGCTACGCAGAGAGCAGCTGGTGCTTTCCAGGAGCAGAGATAACCCGTGGGGTCATCTTATTAAACCTCCTGCCGGGTACCTGAATCCTCACTACAGTCTTCCTCCAAGGGGCCGCGCAGCCTACCTCTCACACCTCTCAGCGACAGGCAAGGAAATCACCACCCACCCACACTTCATCAGGGAGCTGGCAGCCAGGTCTGGCCCATGCTAGATGAAGTCAGGTGACAGAGGGGTGGAGCACAAAGGTCTGCGGTTGGACACACTGGGTCTGGGTCCTGGCTCTGCCACGATCCAGCTCTGTTACCTTGACCACGTGCCTTGCTCAGCTGTGCTCAGCATCCTCCCTGTGAAATGCAGATCTCGCAGTGCCCACCTACTGGGCTGTCTGGGAAGATCAGATGAAATAATATTTATCCAAGGGAGCCAAGTGATGGAGCCATCCTGAGGATGACCTCGCTGGGCACAGAGCCAACAGTGGAAGTTCATTTACCAGGGACTCAGGAGATGAACTTTCTACCCAGGCAGTTTTCCAACTGTCTGAATGAAGTATGTGATGCTGTAAAATTCCTTGGAGCAGAGATAAATATTGTTAAAAAAAAAAAAAAGATGCCTTCTCAGCAAGGGAGGGACATGCCACCAGCCACCTGGGCCAGACCAGCAGGCTTTACCCTACATCAGAATGGCAGAGGCTGCCTAGAAATCTTGAAGCCCCTATCAGTAGACTCTGCTGACCTGGAAAACCCACTTGACCCAAGCAAAGCACTGATCCATGGGACCAGCAAGGCTTGGGCACCACCCTGAATGCAGGTGCCCCGTCCCCGCTGGGGTTCCTAGTTACTCTGATGAACACAGTTGCATCCTGCAGCAGGAAAGGAGCACGGATGGGATTAAAGGTCTACCTCAATGTGGTAGCCGTGAAGCATGAGTCTTCACACTCCCGTTACCATTGGCAGAACGACTAGGACATCTCGAGGTTGAATTCTTTGCCAGGGAAGGAGAGCTTCCCAGCTCTTTCTAGGGCAGTGGAATTATGAGAAATGACTGAGACTAATAAAAGCCTCCAATGAACAAGGAATTTAATCAATAGGTAATAATTTTTTGTCATGTCCTTGACTATGAAAAAAAGTCTTGTCAATTAAAATCAGGAAAGACTTTCTATTACTACTTAAAAAAAAAAAAAAACTAAAATATATAGCTTTTCACCAAGGCATTTCATTGTGTACAGAGATGAAAAGTCTTGGGCTCCTCTGAAAAGGTTTTCTTTTCTCTTTTGTTTCACTCGCTCCCTCCCAGGCATGAGCTCTGTGACTTTGACATAACCCAAGTGCTTGTTCGGAACACAGGAAATGAGGAAGGAGCTGATCACACAAATGCCAAGCTTCACCCTAAATTAAGACAAAGGCTTGATGCAGAGCCAGCAAAAGCGTCCCTCCCTGCTCACTACGGCAAGATGGTTCTTCCTGAGACACAGACCTTACCCGCCTGTCTTGCTCACAGCCTTTCAGCCTTCCCTCATTTCAGGCCTGACGCCCATAGGCGGGGGACCAAGGCACCTCACAGTCCTCGCCCAATCTTGGCAGAGGGATGTCCAGCTTCTCAGGGCCTTCAGTGTCCATGGACAAGGTGAACAGGTCCTGCAGACCAGCGAAGTCTGCACCCAGATCTGCTCTCCTTCCTGGCCAAAGGGCCTGGCTGAGACCTTCACTAACCTGTCCTGTGCCCTGATCCTTTCACCAGGAGGATGCATACCCAAGCTGTTTGACTCTGCCTATGACTGTTTTTTAGAACATATGACAGCCTTGTGTGGGGTTAAGGGTCAGTCTCTGAAGTCAGTGAACACTGGACTGCATTCCCAGAAAGCCAATGATCCCCAGTGCCTCACGGTCCGTACCTGCGAAGCCACAGCGCAAAGAGTATCAACCTCGGATGGAAGGCAGGAAAGAGATGCACACCAATCATGTAGCACAGCCCTACACAGAGAACTTTCTAGGAGGATAGAAATGCTCTGTATCTGCCTTGTCCACCAAAATAAGCTCTAGCTACATCTAGCCATCATGTCCTTGGACTCTGGCTAGTGGGACCAAGGATGTGAATTTTGTAATGACTTGTATTTAATTTTAATTAACTTAAAGCTAAACTGACACACGTGGCCAGTGGCTGCCAGATGAGACAGAGGATTTAGCACATCGCTGGGCACGGAGAGCTCTGGACAAATACTGCTGTTAATATCGTCATGGATATTCACACATGGTTGTTCAAACCAAACGCGCCATAACTTATTGAAATGCCAGCCCACCCCCCCCCCATTTCCAGATGCATGCACATGGACTTCATGCTTTTACCTTAACCAAGAGATTTATGTCCCCAGGCGACAGTAGTGAGGAGGGACCCTGCCAAAGTAAAAACAAGTAAATACAGACGTACCCACAGGCATGCACACAGTACCTCCCCCATCCTTGCTCAGACAGCATAAGGCCTTCAAAGTGTAGGGTGGATGCAAACAGATCTGTCTATGTCCCAAGCCAGGGATGCACGAGAAGTCACTCCGAAGGCGGCAACCATACAGGCTGCCAGTTCTACTCGTGACTGATATTAGCCTTCCCGGTCCCCTGTCTCCTCCTGTTGGCTCTTGTACCGGGTGGTCCTTACTCCCCACCCCCCATCAAAACCTGATAGGTCTTGCGGGTACTGTGAAAGGCCAAGGGAAAAACTATCCTGGATTCCCCAGACGGGTAACAGCTGTTGCCATCAGTCATTCACAACCTAGTATGAATTTGAAGCCACTATTTCAGCTCTTCCAGGTTGAATTGCATTCTAAACCTCATCCATCATACAGGTTGTAGGTGTCTAACTCTGGGAAAGAAACTTCAGAAATCACGAGTAATCACAAAGCCTCTAAAGGTATGTAGAAGTCCACAGGTCACCAAATTCACATTCAAACCCGATGAGTTGGAGGGTGCTGTGTTGGAGGGTGCTCCAGCCAGCCTGGAGCCCAAGGTGGAATGCAGGCTGGGTTCGCACAGGGCTTTAAGAACATATAGCCAGAAGGAAAGGCATAATTAACCAGGCAGACGCTGTAGGGAAGAGGGAATTCTCGGGTAGAACTGGAGTAGATTGACAGGGTATTTTGCAAACTTCTAAATTTCACAGCAAGGAAAGAGTGCCAGAGAATCCATTCTCCAGAGGAAGTGTTAGATTTTCTTCTAGAATATAGGAAGCCTGTGGCCACAAGTGAACGTGCAGGGGCTGATTTCTTCTGATTAAGTTTGCATTCCGGCTTATGAATTATGGATTGAATCTAGCATCTTGGGGATGCTGAAACCAACACAATTTTCCTGGCTCCCAAACCCCCCCAGGGCTTCTGCCACACCTTACGGCTAAGCAAAGCCATGCAACCTTGGCATCATGTTAGGAAAACCTCCACAGTGATTACACGTGTGTGCATTTTCCTGCAGCTTCTGTGCACGGGGCCTCTCATTGACCCTCTGAGCTAGGACACAAGTGGACCCCCAAGATTGGCACTGGCAGACTCGATCTGGTGCTGCCTACGGGTGTCAGCCCCATAGGCGGAGCTCACTCTGCGTACACCTGCTCCAGCCGAAGCCCAGACCCCCCACCGGCTCTGAGCGAGACCCCCTGGAGGAAGGCCAACCTCTGCAATATTGTTTATTGAAACTGTAATTTAAAAGCAGAAGGAGGTTTTATCCTGAAGCCTTATGTTCTTCCCTGGGAAGTTAATAACCGTGGAGGATCTGTATTCCTCAAACCGGGCCACGTTCGAGCTGCTGGCGCTGTATTAGCTGGGATGTCTCTGTGCTGTTCTGGGAGCCTCCTGTGGAGCCCAGGGCAGCCCCACTAGACCACAGGGCCGGGAGCACTCACAGAGGCAGAGAGAACCCGGAGGGGACGTCTAGCTTAGGTCCAATGTGGCCTCAGGGAAGAGTTTTGTGAATGTGTCATTGTGACCCACTTCCCTAAACGTCACAGGGTAGGTGGCATGAGAAGGCACAGGATACCCAGAAGGGGTCTGTGGCCAGCAGTGCCTGCAGGGGATGGGGGGAACACCGGCTGTTTAGCCGCCTGCCATGCTGGGCCCTGGGGAGCAGCTCACAGGGGCCGATCAGTTCAGGCTTGATGGATGGCGGCTGGAAGAACAAAGGGTGGCAAGCGCGGAAGCTGCATGAGCCAGTCCGTGCCCTCCCGGGGCCCCGCCCGCCCTCCCGGGTACCGCTCCGACAGCTGCCCAGGACCCTCGCTGGAAAGGCGGGGGCTGACTCAGGGGGAGGCAATAGACTCTTGACTCAAGGTGGGACAGTGCCGTGCTGTTCACAGACCCGGCGGCCCCTCTGGGGTCAGCTGAGTCTGCCTTTCCTCAGCCCCCAGACTCTAGGGGCTCAATTCTCAACAGGGATGCCCAGCACGGGAATTCTGCGGGAGCAGCACTGGGGAAACCCTCCAGGTCCTGCTCTCTACCCCAAGCATCAGGGACTGTGGGAGACAGGCTGAAGTCAGCTGGCTGGGGGTGTCCAAACCCGCTCACTGCAGAGGAGGTCTGGCCCTGCCGGCTCCTGACGGGTCACCCCTCAGCCCTCGGACACCCTGCCTGACGAGGCTTGAATGAGTGTCCATCATCTGCAACACGTCACGTTCCCCCTACCACCCCGCCAGCACCTACCCTGCTCTCTCAGGCATGCCGTCCCAGAAATGGCTGGGGAGTGAACTGTCCCCACAAGTCCCCTGGGGTAGGAGTGGAAGCTTCTGGGCCTGGTCTCCCAGGGGCTCTGCCTGTGCATCTTCCTGGGCCAGCTGCCACCTGTGTCCTCCCTCTGGAACCAGCTGTTTCCATGCGTGGAACAGAGTTCCTGAGTTCTGAGCTCTGATGGTCCTCCCTCCCGGGGAGTCCTCTCAGTGAATCACTCAGCCTGCAGGTGTTTTGGGGCCCCTGAAAAATGCCTCCTCTGACCCGCACAAGCAGAGACACCCTGAGACCCACTGGGCTGTACTTGGGACCGTTTGTGGGCAGCGTTCCGTGAATTTAATGGTGATCGGAAACACACCTGTCTCGTCTCCTCCTGCCCTTCCTCCTCCTCCCTCCTCCCCCCTCTCTCCTTCCAGATTCTGCAGGTGACCCGCTGTGGGACACTCACCATTGGCCACATTGTCAGTGGACTGTGCTGATTTCTCTTTGCAGAGAGCTGTCAAGATCTAGACCTGGCCGAGGTCATTTGAAGCCCCGCTTAGCCTCTGGTCTGAACCTCGCTCTCCCCTACTGCACCAGGGTCCTGCACGGGGCTAAGGATCCGGCTTCCGCGGGCCTGTCTGTCTGTCTGCTGCAGAGCTGGCTTCCCGGGGAGGAGGAGGTCAGTGAGCGGTCCCTAACCTGTCACCTGACCCTCCACTCGTCCCACGGGTAGGTCCTCCAGGACCCGTCCAAACAGACCAGGGTCCCCACCCAGGTCTCTGCTGGGCCCAGCAACCAGAGGAGGGTGCGACCCCTGTCGACGCCCGGGGGTCTCTGCCTCGGACACATGTGGGTCGGGCAGCGGGCCAGGCCTGCAGGGGAGACTCTGACCATCAGGTGCGGAGGTGAAGCTTCTGCCAGGTGAGCATCTTGGCCTCAGAGCCTGACTTACGGTCGGTCCTGCTGAGGCCTCAGAGTGCCCAGCCCTGACGCCACCAGCTCTTCCCTCCCAGACAAACGTCCTTCAGTGCGGATCGGCTTCTCCCAGGTCTGCGCTGCAGCCCGGCCAGACGGCGCATCCTCACCGTTCTTTTCCTAGAGCCCCGTCCCTCCCACTGTGGCCTGGTCACTTCGTCAAGACTTGGGCCATCTCTGGCAACAGGAAGTCAATCAGGGGGGCTCAACATGTTCCTGCGGGAGCCCGGAGGAGCCTCAGGCTAGACCACCAAGGAGTGAGTGCTCAGCACCAGCCCCTCCCTGGCACCCCCGGTTTCCACAGTTCCCCCAGGAGAGGAGAAAGTTTCTGCCACTGTGGGAAGGGGGTGACTGGGCAGGGCAGACATCCCTGGACATCCCCGGACTGGGGCAGGAAACGGGCTAGTTAGGAGTCTGGGGTGCACGCTGGGGTCCATTTGCTCACCCGCAGCCCTGCTCCCTACTCTTCCCTGTCCTGTTCCATGTCGGGGAGGCCTCATCCTAGGAGCGTGCCATGGGGCTCACTGCCTGCATGCCCTGGCTGAGGTGGGCGAGGAGAGGCCCCATCAGGAAACTGGAGTTGGGGAGGCCCTGCTCCGTGCCTCTGGCCCAGCTCTCGGGCAATGGCCACAACCCAGCCACACACCACACCCACGACCCCAGCTCCTCCTGGAGCCCTACCCAACCCTCTCACTTGGCACTGGAAACAGGTTATGGTCCTGCTGGCCTCCCACTGTGGCTTATCTTGGGGCCCCCCAGCATCCCAGGTCAGCCCCTGCCCGCGGCTCTGTAACAAGTCCCTCTTCCAGCCTCTTAGACCATCTGATTGTGCTTTATTCTCACGGGAGCCCTGACTGAGAGTTACTATTCATCCGGAACCGTGAGTTGACATACTGGCTTGCCAGGAGGCCCTCTTTCTCCTGGATTTCCTGGTACGCCCTAAGAGAAGAGAAACAGGAGAGGTTAACTGTGCTAATAAGCACATCATCACCGGCCACTCTGCCCACGCCGACCCCAACTTCTGTGTCTGCCACGCGTAACTGGGTGGGGAAAAAATTCACCCAAACGTGAAGACTGGTACCAATAAAAAAGCCTGCTTTCCGGTCTCAGCTGGACACTCAAGTCTTCCCGGAAAATATTCTACTGTGGCAAATATTTAGAATAAGCCATCCCTCCTGAAATTCTGACCCCACCTGCAAAACTGAAAATGAGGCAGCTCACAGAGTGCGCACCTGTGCGCGTACACACACACACCCCTATCTTTAATTTCTCCATCCTTCTCCAAACACAGGAGGAAGGACGAGCTCTGGAAGGAGGGGGGCTTCTGAGAATGTCGCACTGAGGGGCGCCTGGGGGGCTCCGTGGGTTAAGCCTCTGCCTTCGGCTCAGGTCATGATCTCAGGGTCCTGGGATCGAGTCCCGCATCGGGCTCTCTGCTCAGCGGGGAGCCTGCTTCCCTCTCTCTCTGCCTGCTGCTCTGCCTGCTTCTGATCTGTCCGTCAAATAAATTTAAAAAAAAAAAAAAAAAAAAAAAAAAAAGACTGTGGCACTGAGAGTGGGGTTGGGGAATGAGAAAAGGCGGATGGGCTCCAGAGGGTAACTTTCTCCTCCGCAGGAGAACCAAGGAAGGGAAGGGGAGGGTGATGCATCATCTCTGCCTCTAGTGAGCTGAAGCTACAGAGGGAGATATGCGTGTCCAAGAAGAACCACTGCTACTTGTCATCAGAAAGCTGTGCCTCATAGAAGGTCATCGTGGCCATCCCTCCACTGGGGCAGAATATACAGTGCGCGACACCCATGAACCTGGCGCGCAGCCAGGCATCAGGGACCTCGAGATGCCTCAGCCACATGGTGCTATCTTCATGGAGCTCAGCTCTAGCTAAGCAGACGCAGAAGCCTGGCAGGAGGTAAGAGATGACTGCCACTGTCCCCATGTGGGAACGGACGCAATCCTCAGGGAGCATCAGGTCAGTCTGAGATTCCCATGGAGGGGGAAAGCCCATGCAGGGAAGGGTCAGGAACAAGTCTGTGGACAGCAAGTCCACGTCACCGGCTCTGAGCAGGAACGACCCGCTAAGGCTGTAAGGAAACCCTCCAAGCAAGTGGGAGGCGTAGTCGGGGATGCCTGGGAGCTAACAAGGTCTGGAAGCGAAGCACAAAAGCATGAGGAGGGAAACTAGACTGTGCAAAACCGTAGCTCCCGGGCAAGACAAGAGTAAAATCTAAAAATGGAAGGGGGCAGGGATGAATGGAGGGGTTTCCTGGTCTAGGGCAGCTAGGAGGTGGGGGAGGTGGGCTTCTAGAAGATTCTAGAAGAACCTCAGCTGAGCAGAGACTGCTGTTCTGTACTCACATCCTGGCCGGCGGGTCCCTGGGGGCCGGGAAATCCAGGTAAGCCTTGGGATCCCTGAGGGAAAGAGAACGACAGACACTTGCCATCAGTTTAAGCAAAATTAGATCCCTCCCTCCTTCCTTGGCACTAGTTGGTTCTCGTTGTACAAATGGCCTGTTACTATGAGGAATCTGATATAATAATGTGTGTGCCCAGATTCTCCGCTCAGCGCTTACTCATTTCGCCCACGCTTGTCGAGGTGGGCGTTACACACACACACACACACACACACACACACACACACAAAGATCATTCTGGAACACCTTGACTCTGAGCCCTCCTGCCCAGGCCCCATGTGGGGGCTCCTTCCTGGAGCAGAAGGGTCGGCTCTGGCAGTGAGCACGCCATGGTTCACCCCTGCACGTCTGGTGGCTGGCTCAGCCCGGTGCCCGGTGCTCAGAGGACAGCTATGATTTTTCATTACAGTATCACGCCCGTTCTGTTGAAACGTTCTGAACAGTATTGGGAATTCTCACGCATGTCTTTTTCACTGTGGATCCTGCTTCTTATGGGAATCTTCCTGAAGTGGACGTGCAGGTGGGAATCAGCACTTTGTGATGGCAGGAGCTGGGGCGGTGCTAACCCGGCCACTCTGAGACCTCCCAGATGTCCCCTCCACCACGACCCTCCAGAGAAGCCCCATCCCCCGTGTCCCGCACCCTACTGCTATGCTACAGTAACTCGCTCTGAAGTCGGATGCCTCTCCATGAACTCTTCTGGGCCTCCTACTCTATAAAAACGGGTATACAAACCCATTTTCTTAGTTCGGAAATTATTAGAGTGCTCAGAATTTTACATATAAGGTATGTCATCACAGGTGCTAGTCTGCAGCTGATCTGCGCATAGAAATCCACGTTCACTGCTGAACGCATACACTGTGCTTGTCAGCATCGGTGGCTTCTCCTAAGAACCATGGCTCCTGAGCCCTCCCGTTGCTTCCCAGCACTGAGCCTTCAGGACCACCACGATGGCCCAGGGGTCTAAGCAGGCTCGCTTTCCAGATTTAGAGAGATCCCTCCCTTGATCCGGACAAAGGCTGGGGCTAGTGAAGCCAGGATTCAAAATTCGTTCTGCTGGTAATTAGAGTCATCAAACCACACTGTCCTGGAACATGGAGATGCCCAATAGGAAAGCCCATCTCGGTCTGGCCAGCTACAGCATGGGCACGCTGGATTAGACGACCACCCAGGCCCTTCCTACTGTCATTCTGGAGACGGATGATATATATCCTAGAGAGTCTGCACTGTTTCATGCTAGGGATTTGCAGAAACCTCGTGAGTTTGCCCCCCCATCCCCCAACCCCCGCTTTAAAACTGCTTTCATTAGAACAGAACTTCCCCATTAAGCCCAACCCTTCATTTTACTCATACTGTACCGGCGGCCCTTTGTCTCCTGGTGGTCCAGAAGGGCCCTGAGAAACAAACAAACAAACAAAGCGTTAAATAAGTCGAGTCAGAATGAAACGTTTCTTTAAACATGCTGTCGTGTTCATTTGTAAGGCAGGACTTTAACTGTCCTTGGAGGGGCAGCTGACTCCCCCAAACTTCCAGCCAGTCACCCCTGCTCAACCCACCCAGGAGATCTGCCCAGGCAGGTCTCCCTGGAGCTTTCTCCATCTGTCCCCAAACAGGTGCTGCCCTATCCTGGCACCCACTTGGTTCCTGATGCCGGAGCTCCTCTCTAGTTCCTAGCTCTGGTGCAGGGTGGGACCCCACAGCCCAGAATCTTCAGGTGGTGCCTCCCTCCTGCTTGGGACAGGCTGGGGACACACTCAAGGCCAGGCTTCCCCCAGCATGGCCTGCTTTGGCTGATACCACAATTATGACTCCCAACTCCTAAAAGGGGGTCTCCCTGTCTCTCTCTGTTACACACACACACACACACACACACACACACAAGGGTCTGCCCTCTAAGTTCTCAGCTTAGAATCTGGCTTCTAGATATTGCATCGAAGATGTGGCCACGGACTAAATCATGAGTGTATGGTTTCGGTCCTGCTGTGAGCGGAATGCCCCCTTGCCCCGAGTCTGCCCTATGCTCCACTTCGGCATGGTTGATTCTCCCCTTCTACCTCAACACATTCTGGTCACACTTTGGTTCTCAGCTGAGATGGCCCCAGCTTTGAAAGCCTTCCCTGGTTCCTCCCAGGATACCCGTTAGAAACGGTCCCCTAACCCCGCCATGCACCCCACCCAGGACGCAGTGCCCAAGACTGTCATCCCTTCACAGCCATCTGTTCTGTCCCACTGAACGACGACCCATGTGTGGTCAGGTGGGCACTAAGCCCTTTGCTCAGCACTGTCTTCAGCACCTAGCCCAGCACCCCGTGGCAGCCAGGACACCATAGAGCACCGGAAATGGCACTCCATCAGAATTAACATTTTAGAGCATGAGAACTTGGGAATCAGGTATCAGCACCCTTCATTTTCACTGATGACCAGAGTGAGGTCAGAGGAGACTGGGACCTGCCCCAGCTCCCCCAGGAGTCACTCAACAGTGGAGTTAGCCCACCTCCTGCTCAGTGGAGCATACCCTGTGTCTCCCTGCAGCAGAGCCCAGGAGAACTGCTCCAGACGTTCCCAAGAGGAAGAAAGAGCTCACACAAATGTACCAGTTTCTGGCAGTATAACAAGCCAGGTCATCGCAAAGCCCACCTCCTAGATACATCTCAGGACGGACTGATAAAACCAAGGAAGCCACATTTTAAGAGCACAGCTGAGCACTTGAACAAAGGAGGGGAAGTCTCCAGAGCCCTGAAGGCAAGCAGGTAAGTCAGGCAACCAGTCAGGGAAGACTAGAGACTCACTTCCAACTGGGGTCTATTTGACCCAGCATTACTTCTCAGGGGCTCCATCCAGGTGGAAGTCAACAGCATACACACACACCTGATGTTTGCTGCTTTCAAAGCTGCTCCCCAATGAGACCACACTCATGCCTCAAGCAAAGGACCTAAGGACAACTGATGACTGGGGAGGGGAATGCTGCAAGGTCACTTCAAAGGCACCCTTGGTTCCAGATGAAATGCCATGATCACACCATGATCATGACCTCAAGCACTTAACTCGGTCATTCGATCGAGGTCCAGAGTCCTGCCTTACATCATCTACTATAAAATCCACATGAAACATGGATTCTGTTGTCAAAAAGGCATCCGTTTCACATCTCAGCCTTATCAAGTGTTAGCTGCTGGACCCTGAGGGAGTCGCTTGGTCTCTCCAAGCTTCCGTCTCCTCCAATGGAGTACAAAGCTAGCCGGCCACCTTGCGCTGAGTGATCGGAAGTCAGAAAGTTGTTCTAAGGAGAGAGCCAGGCAGAGCAGTGCCCAGCCCATCCCCACTACTATTCTGGCAATACACGTTTCACAAATACCAAAGTGTTGGGGTGCCTGGGAGGTTCAGTCAGTGAAGCGTCTGTCTTGGGCTGAGGTCATGATCTCAGGGCCCTGGGATGGAACCCTGTATCGGGCTCCCTGCTCAGCGAGAAGTTTGTCGCTCCCCCTCCCCCTACTTCCCCACTCGTGCTCTCTGCTCTCTCTCAAGCAAATAAACACATCATCTTCAAAAAGAAAAAAAGAAATATCAAAGTGTTGAGGAGGAAGATTGTACAATGACATTTCTAAATCTGAAGTCTAAACAAGTCAGCACCCACCACACCCTCTTCTCTAAGATTACGCTCTCTCATATGTTTGCTCAAGAGCGACTTCACCCCAAAGCACAGATCTTGGCCTTTGATACCATTTTCCACCAGAAGGAAACAGAGCTCCGCGGAGAAATGACGGCTTGCAGATCGGGACAAGACAGGGACACAAATCCAGCTCCGTACGTCTTTCCAGAGAGCAAGGATGCTATCAAAGATTTCTAGGCTTGTGTCAAAGGCACTCAGGGTCAACGGGATAAGCCCCTACTGGCCCCAGCCGAGACAAAGGGACGTCAAAGGGAAACACAACCAGACTATAAGGAAACACATCAAATGTGCTTGAATCCAGGAGTTCAAAATTACTGATGGAAAACAAAAGAACGAGTTAACCATCTTCGTGAGATGCAAAAGAATCGAGTTGTTATGCGACAATAATTGAAAGGAAAGACTGGAACATCCGTTCCTATCCTGCCTCCCACATCAACTGTACCACTGGGCATGTCTATTGCAACTGAGGGACCTCTCCTGCCTCTAGAAGTATTCTAGCAGATAGATAAAAAAGAACTGGTAGGACAAGGAAGGCGTCAATTTGCAAACCTTGATGTGCTAATTGATCTAAGCACTGGACATCAAAGAGTGTGAACATCACAAGGAGAGAGACCACCAGACCCCAGTGCCTCCTAAAGGAAGCGCACACTCCCTGTGAAGTCTTGCCAGCAACATCAAGCCTGAATCTGATCAAGGCTCTAGGCACAATTACGGATGTGCAGGAAACGCGGGACAGCGCGATGTGTTAAACAATTAAATTAACAAACTCCAGGCTTTGTTTCTGGAAAAGACTCCTGAGCATGAACTCATCAGTATCTCTGCCCCGCCGAGAGCCTGTCAGAATGTGTGTGTGTGCGTGGGGGAGGGGGGGCTAGCTCTGTCACATCCCAAGTGTCCCTTCAGGCAAGTGGCGTCCCCCTCTCTATCTCATTTGGAACCTGAAAAGGAGAAAGGAACCCCCTGGTGTGGACGCCCTGCTCGCTGCTGCCCCCCGCAGGCCGACCGGCATACTGTGGGATGCTTTAACTTTCCGCAGCTTTCATCTCTAGTCTAATTACTCCCTCCAGGATGGGGAGTTCAAAAAACACCTCTGTAAGGACCCTGACACATTTTACTGCACATAATCAGCTCATGCTTCCTTCTTCCATCAGGCTGTCAATCTAACAGCAAGGCAGTCCTGTCCGATGTGTGTCTCTGCCTACTTCTCCAAGGGAGGCATCAGGACGAGAGAGTCCAGGCAGGGGGAGGAAAGGCGGGATCCCAAGATGCAAGGCAGGGCGCCAGATGTTATTACCGATATTACCGTGTTGTCACCTCCCAACACCCCTGTTGCAGCAGCAGAAATTGTTGGTACTCGACCCATGAAGAAGCTCATAGAACCGGAAGGTCCGAGTTTCAGGGAGCCCAGCTGTCGGTGGGAATCCCACTCTGGCTGGCCTTGAGCTCCTGGGTTCAGGGAGATTCACAGCATTTTGATCTGCCCTCAGGCCTAGGCTGGATCATTTCTAAGCATTTAACACCTGGCTAAAGCAGATCACAAACAACCTGGAGATTAAAGGGGTTTTTTGTTAATGCCTTGAAGTAAGAGGCCAACACTCCCCGCCACTGCTTCCCCATCTGCGCCCCTGTCCAGTGAAGGCACACAGGTTGGCGGGGAAAGCCAGGGCTCCCTTCCAGGCAGTCGGCACTGCTCCTGGATGCCAAAGGCCCCAGAGTATCACGCTCCAGGAGGAAGGACGTGAGGAGTAACTTTTAGGCTGATCCATCCTTAATGGAAATGAATAATCCTGCTCAGCCTGCCGAAGCCACAGGCGAAGAGAACTGGCTTGGGGGGATGGGATGTGGGAAGCGATGTGCATCCTGCCCTGGACCAGCTGTGTGACATCGGCCAAGTCACTCTGCCTTGTGAAGCTCAGACTGTTTCCTGGGAAAACAGTGACACAGGAGACATGGTCAGTGCCCGTCTCTAAATGCCCTGAACACACAGGAACCTGGCAGCATCCTGGGCTTTCTGTTGCCACAGGACCACCCTTGGCCCAAGGACAGGGCAGGCAGGGAGCTTCTGGGAGTCGCCTTCACCCACTGGCCAATAGGAATGGGCACACAAACACCCCTGCCTCACACCCCCCCCCCCCCGTCAGACCACAGCTCCGCGTGTGCCCACGCCTCCTGGGCTATCTGTGGAGGGGAGGCCTGGTTGTCTACTGCGGAAGCCTGCTCATGAACACGCCTTCTCTTGCTTCCCCTCCTCTCCCCACAACACAATGCCCTAAGTGGTGATTTCTGGAGCATTTCCCAAATAAACTCCTGGTCCTTGCCCCCTGTTCTCAACAGAGGTTTCTGCAGAATCCAGCCTTCAGCTGATGGTTCGGCAACTTCTGGGGGACTCCGGGAGGCGGTGAGTGGGGCGTCCGTGCTTCTACCCCTGGCTCCCGGCCAGACACACGCCACTCATGGCCACGTTCCCATGAAGGGACAGTGGTGTCCCCGGCAGACCCACATCCCTGGCATCACCCCTTCCTCCCCTCCTCTGACTCTCAGGGCATCCCTGCATTCTCTGTGCAGAATCCCAGGCCAACAGGAGCCTAGGCAAAAGGCCAAAGACAAGATTTATGAAAACTCTGTAAGGTTGTGTCCACCACAGAAGCTCATAATAAGTTGAAGTGGAGGACAGACAATACCAGGCTGATTTACAGCTCCTGGGGTGCAGCCAGCCAATTACTTTTCAGGTGGAATCACTTAGGCACGAACATATTTCATGCTGATTTCAGGCAGCTCTGAACCTGGAGCGGGGATGGAGAGCATCCAACTCTGCCCACTGGCTTTCTGACTCAGGGCTTGACACCATGAGTCCTTAGGGAGCAGACAGGGACCTCCAGAGCCCAACTGAGGGACAGTGGGGCCTACAAACAGCTCAAAGCTTCCCTTGCAAAAAGTCTTCTAGTCTACGGGTCATTCCTTCAGGAAGCAGAATCCTCACTCCAGCAGATTCAGGAGAGGAGGAGAATTTCAGCAAAACTCTCCCCATGAGAAGGAGTCTGAACTACTATGTTTCTTCACGGCAATTTTGGCCAGAGTGTTCCTTCCAGCTACCAACAAACTGAAAAAAATAGCTGACAAAGTTGATAGAAACATGTAGGGGGGGACTGTGCTCCCTGAGAATTTCTTTTAAGAAAAACAAAGTAGCTCTAGACATTCCCGGGGGGATTCCATACACCTGTTCCATCCATGGTTTCTGGGGACATTTGGGAAGACAGGTGTCCCACTGCTAGGGTTGTGATAGAAGGGAAGAAGTCACTTCTGGTGGGGAGCCAGTGAGGCAAGATAGGGGCAGGGGGAGTGGGTGGGGATGCCCTGGAGATTTGGGGTACAGAGTGAGGTGCCCAAGACCAGTGCTGGGATGTCAGAGGACCACAGAGGGAAGGAAAGGAAGTTTCTGCTTGACAAGTGATATTATGGGGAAGAATCCACATTTCCCCTTCAAAGTATCTGAGAGACAAATGAAGAGCGGGGTTCCTTTCATTGTTTTCGACTATGGTCTGCACTTCTTGAATGCAAAACCAAGCCGAGACTGGGGCCATGTGCTACTCTGGTCCATGCCGGGTTCATGGCCCAGAGTTAGACCACAGAGTTAGACCGCACTTCTGGGTTAAGCAATGCTAATCCGGGTAGCATGGATATTATGAGGCTTAGCATTAGAAAAGGACTGGGTATTTGAGCTTCTTTTAAATAATAGTAAGACAGTGCTACAGACTGAATGTCTGCATCTCCTCCAGACTCTTATATTGAACCCCAAACCCCCTTGTGATGGTATTTGGAAATGGGGGCTTCCAGAGGTGACTAGGTAATGGGAGTAGAACCCTCATGACTACAATTAGTGTCTTTACAGGGACCCCAGAGGTCCTCTCTTTACAAGACCCTCTTTTTACAAAGACCCTCTCTTTACAAGAGACCCCAGAGGGGTACCTGCGTGTTTCAGTTGGTTAATTGGCGAACTCTTGATTTAGGCTCAGGTCATGGTCTCAGGGTCTTGGGATTAATTTTAAGCCCTGTGTTGGGCTCCATGCTGGGTGTGGAGCCTGCTTAGGATTCTCTCTCCCTTTGCCCTCTCTCTCTTAAAAAGAAAGAAAGAAAAGAAAAAAGTCAATACAATTTTAAGGTGCATTATTAACATACTGTGTGTCTTCAGCAAAGGACAGACCAAATCAGAAGATAAGTGACCAGGATGGAGAACAAGCCTTAAATTCTGAAGGCTATAACTCAGTAAAAGAGAGCAGGAGGTGTGCTTTTTTTGGTACAAAGGGAAGGATCAGAAGCAAGGGATAGAAGACACAGAAGACCATATTCCGATTCTCAATGAGAAAAAATTTCCAATAAATGTCTCTTCTCTATGGAAATAAGTGTCTAAATTTCAAAGCCAGATGTACTGGCTTTGAAAGGAGTATGTCTTCTTTTTCTAGAGATATTCAGGTGGAGGCTGGTTGAAAATAATATCTGTCTTCAACTTGGGTGGGGTCCCGGGCACCCCTGGTCCTTGCAATCTCTTATAATCCCCGGAATCACCACCTCTAAGAAGTCGGCAGACTCACTTCGGTCAGACTGGCGTGACTCGTTCATCACACTACCAACGGGAGGACCACACCACGAATTTCATTTTAGGGACTATATTAAAACCTTCCTTGATTCTATTTATGTCCTCACCTGATCCTAACTGGAGGCAGGGGGTCGTGGACTGCATTTGGCCTAAAGACACGAAAGCACATTATCTCTCCACATCACACCCCTTCCCCAGACAGTTCGGCTTCCCTACTATACCACAGATTTGCAAAAGTTTTCCCAGTGAATCATGTTTTCCCTTTTTAATTTTAATGAGTTTTGTGCTTTCTTCTTTCAATCAGACAAGTCTTGGTCCCCTCAAAAGCCTTATTCCCATTCGAAGTACACCAAGTTCTAGAACAAAGCCAGTGGACAGATCTACACCCCCTGACTGACTTGAGGACCAGTGGCACGCTCCTCGGTTAGAGTCCTTGCAGGCAGGCCCAGGGAGCCAGCAGGGAGTGGCAGTGTGGCTCTAGGGAGGGGAGGAAGTTCTGGAAGAATAAAGACTCACAGGAGGGCCAGCCACCCCGATGCCTGGGTCGCCACGGTTGCCAGGAGAGCCAGGGATCCCGGGTGCCCCTCGGTCCCCCTAAAGAGAAGAAAAATAAGATGATGAGGTCAGTTCTGGGCAGGACAGAGCCAGCACACAGAAGGAATTATGCCTCCTCCCACCGTCTTGCCTGCACTACCCATCAGCGTCTCTCCTGCCATGTGGACTCCGCATGTCCCCCCACGACCCCCAGGCAGCCCATCACCCACCCAGCCCACCGGCATGTGCATATCCAGCAATTCTCATCATGAACCTTTCAAAGCTTACCAGGCCCCAACCTTGATAATGCCTCCCAAAGTGGTTATAACAAGATGGCCCCTCCCATGTGACCATAGTTCCAAATTTTGCTGACCTTTCTCCAGACCTCATCATGCCTCCATCCTGACCTTGTCCCAGATTTGACTACGTACCTGTATTTCAGATCAGGTCCCAAATCACCAATAATTTAACAATAATTTGCCAAGTACCTCTTTTTCCCCAGCCTCTTCTCCAGGGTTGGGAGAGGCAAGAATGACTCAGCCATAACCATTCCCTTCGAGCACAGGGGTTGAGAGAGCATGGGTCTCAGTCCTGTCTTCAACACCCGCTCACAGTGGACTCAAGAAAGGGACAAGTTCCCCGAGCTTTAGTTTTACAAAGGTAGGTAGCCACAATGGCAGCCAGGTCAGAGACGGTGTGTTCATAAAACAAGGATACGTGCTCTGAGTGCCGTCCTGACACAGCCTGGCCCGGCTCTCTCTGTCAGTTAGCCATTGTGGCTGTGGCCCCTTCTCTTGCACCTGTCATTCTGGACTTTGATAGGAAGAGCATAAGGGAGGAATGTTTGCCATTTCCTGTAAAAGGAAGTTGAGACTGGATCATACCCTTTCATCCGCAATTTCAAAATCCTCAGCCGCCAAAAACAAGGGCTTGTCCTAACTCACTAGGATCTGAGGTGGACTATGGATAACCGTCATTGACTCGGCTGTGTGTGGATGCTTACACGTTTCTGATGCATCAGTGTGAAAGAGTTTGATGAGGACACTGGCCCACACACTATAGTCAATGTTAGACCTGCAGTTTGCAAACTGCTACCTTTCTAATTCCAAAGTAAACCCGGCTCACAACACACAGGGACCAGAACCCACATCAGCTCTGTGTGAGAGACAGCGCACCTGTATGAGGGCAGCTGAACTCAGCCAAGCCTCATGTGCATTGGTGGCTGATCTTGTTCGAGCTATTTAATATCCCTTCAAAGAGTTAATGCCCGTGACAAATGAAAAGAGCTTCAGAAGGTTGCTGTGAAGAACCAGTGAGACACGCACAGCAATCTGATCTCAGGTGGAAATTGACATTGCTAGGCAACAGTTTGCTTATTAATTAGGTTTCTAAGCATGAAAAACATCTCATTAATCATCAGCTTAGCCGCTCACCATCATTTCAATCAGAAAACTTTACATCTGGGCCTTTAAGAAAAGTAATGTTTCTAAGATGATTCGTGTTCCTGCTGTAGGACTCTGGCCTGGATGAGTACCTAAGTCACGTACTTGCTCCACCAATGCTTGTTGTTTATTTCTTTCTAGCAGCGATAAGGGCTGCTGGCCCCAAAGATGCCCATTTCCAACACTCCATGCTGAGTTCTGAAGAGAAATCACGTCCATGGGAAGTGGGAAGGATGGGGCTTGGGACTCACAAAAGAGATCAACTAGACCCCAAATCTGTCTCTAGCCACAGCATTCCTGGCCGTTATCCTTCCAGAACCACTGTGGCCATGCTTCCTGGGAGCTGGGGCAGCCCTCTGCCTCACCCCTGCCCCTGTACATAGGCCCCTCCTGAAACTCTCTTTGAAACCCCAGCTGGTACATTGTGTTTCTTTAGGAAAATGGGCTGTGGCTCATTCTGCGAAATATAAGATGCTTGGGGCTGCTAGGAAATCTAATTTGTATGCGGGGGGGGGAAGGCAGGAAGTCTAGAAATAAGACAAATACAGAGAAAAGTGTAATGAACAGAGGACGAACATGGTCCTCACGGTGCCAGTCACATGCACACTACACTAGTGAGAGGGACACGTGGGAAGATTCCAGAAAGGCAGTCAGGGTCCCTTTCAGGACAATGTCCACCTGAACCTGTAACCCTGGGCAAGTCCCACAACCTCTCTGCTCCTGAAGACTCTCATCAATGAGAATGAAAGAGAACGTTCTACCAAACCATCAGGGATCTTATGAAGACTCATTTCAAAGGGAAGACGCTATTTAACATGGAGTATTACAAGTATATTATTATCACTTTATTAGTGGAATTACAAGAGAGAAAACAAACCAAACACACATAAAAGCCAGATGAATCCATACCCTTTGGCATTTTAAAAATATTTAATACAGATTTCTTACCACTTTCTGTTTTAGCTGGGCTCCCTTCTTCCTTCCAAGGCTGCCTCATGAACACCAGCAAATGCTAACTACCACGAACTAGACCATGTCAACCGTCCATGTTCTAATATCCCAAACACCAACCCATCAAAGAAGACCACCTCAATCATTCAACTTCCAATACCCCACCTCTGCCTGTATTGCTCCCTGTTCTCCTCTAGATATTTGTGTAGATCTTCATTAATCTTAACACCTTGTTCTCCCATTGTGTCTGTCTGACCATCTGACTTCAATGGGAGAATCTTAAAACTGGGAACCATCCATTCATTCATTTACCCATTAATTCAACAAGTATTTTTCAAGTACCTAGAATAAGTCAGACCCTATATTGGGTACATTATCAAGACACTTTTAATAAGCTTTATTTGTTTAAATAAATTCTGTGTTTGAGGGCAAATCAATTTTTTACAGAAGAGGAGGTGGGATAGAGCCAGGAGGGAACACTCAGCCCAGCCTGGAATCTGAGTCTCTGCTAGTTCTTTCCTGCAAGGTGGACAGGCCTGGTTCCCTTCCTGTGCTTATGGCCCATTGCGATGCTAACATTTTCCCAGAGAAACAACACTTCACAGCTTAATGGGTTGAGACTTTCAGAAAAGAGCCTCAATAAAAGAGAAGAAGACCTCAATGCTCTGATTAGACTCAAGATAAAGAAAGAAATGGGTCCGTGAGCTAGGATCTGTGATACGAAGTCTAGAAAATATTTTGGCTGTAAGACATTCTGGGCCAGTCCAACAGCGTCCAGGGACAAAAGGTGAATAAGCGTGGGTCATGGAAGGAGACTATCATTTCTTTCTACATGAGCCCTTCAGGAGTTAAATATGCTTTGTTCATTTAAACAGAAAAGGACAGAGGGTCTCGGACAGGTGAAACCCCTTGCTTCAAGTCATCTATTCTGTAGGTCACTGAGTATCCTAACCCCATTCTGTATGAAGGCAGAGCCTGTTCATTTTGCTGGAAACAGGTGCCATTCAAGAAAAGGAAAGGTGTCTGTAAGAATCTTCCTGCAGTTGTGAGTAATTAGGAAGTGGGGGTTGCCAATGAAAACCTTTATGTGGTTCCTATCCAAGCGGCTTCCCTTCAGCACCGTGGACAGCACCCGCGGGGAGGAGGCTACTCCTAGGCTCTCTGGTTTCTCTCCGTCCCTCCCTCCTTCCCCCACTCCTCAACTAAAGACCTCTTGAATTCAAACTTACCTTCCCAATCCCAATTAACTATGGACATCTTTACTTCTAAACCACATTCTAAATTACAAAAGTATACAGTGTCAACGCTGGAATGGGTTATCTGTTTCCAGGCCTCCCATATTAAAGAAGAGGAAATATTTGGCCAAAGGACACCATGACTAACCTCCCCTGGGTCACCTGAAGTTTGACACTAGTTGGTCAGTTGGGCCCCAGGTCGAGGCTCACTGCACTCCTGCCTCTAACATGCTTGCCGGGGTGGATAAGGGCTCTCTAGATCCCCATCTCCATGCTGCAACCCTAAAGCTGACTCCACAGGGTGATTTCATCATAAGGACCACTAATATTTATTAAGCATGAACCTGGGACACCATGAGTTAGGCAACTATTTTTACTTGTATTATATCACTGATTTTCACCCCAAACTCAGCCTGGGAGTTGAATTTACTGAACTCATAAATAGTTATCACAGGGAAAGGGCATCTTAAGGCATTTCCAGTGCCCCTGTCTTCCTTTCTCTGAGAGGCTGGAGGCTCCCTGTGGGGGAGGAAAGAGAGAGCACAGGAGCACTGCTGATGACACGTGGGGCTCACAGCATCACAGGGGGCCTCAGAGGCCAGCCTCGGGCTGGCAACAGAGCCACAAGGTCCTCTAGAGTGTTGATTCTGCCTCCCATTCCTCTCCACCGTGCCCACTGCTCCTCTCCACCGTCCCAGGCATATGGGACAATTTTATATGCCACTAAATTCAAGACAAGTTGTTTCTGAGGGTTTGTTTTTTCTCCCCCAGAAAATAGAAAGTTGCCATATATTTACTCAGATCTCTCTGAAACATTCCTGTTTCTTTTGATTATGACCATGAACAACAAAATCACTACCAGGGAGTCACATGAGTGACCATGACCTCAATCAGCACAAGCTTAGGAGGCTTACAGAGGCCAGCTGCCTGAATAGGTGGGGAAACTGGAAGCAAGAAGTTTACTGCAGAAACAGCCAGCTCTCCTGAAGCCTCAAACTTCTCATTCCGGCTCTTATTGTCAACAAGCCGTTTACATACAATCTTAAAAACCAACACCCTCTGTGGCTTGTTGGGATCCCAAAGATACAGCTCTAGCATAAAAACGGTAAACACTCCTACTATTAAGTGGATGGGGACAGGGTTTGGGATAAAGCGTCCTGTAATAGCAGCATCTATGGTTTCCAGATGTGCTGTATCCTGACTAGCACAGCTGGGAGGGGTGGGAATGCGCCGCTGGAAAGTGCTGACTCGGCAAGTGGCTGGGGGGTGGCAGGCAAGGGCACTGAAGACAGACAAGACGAATTTTTAAAATGTGTTTTCATAAATACACGCAAGTAGGCAAAAGTAATATAATGATACAACATTTGAATGCGATTTTGAATATGCATATTAAATTAAAGCAAAAAAATACAGAAGCATTCCAATGTAGATCATTGATGGACTGACACATGCTTACGTTCAAGCATCGGAGTTGATCAAATCACAGTTCGTGGGACGTGGGTGCGTCCACAGTACATGCTCATCTCAGAGCACAGTCCACTTCCTGCCTCAATGTCTCCTCCCCGGGTAGGACCCCTCTGGGAAGCTCCTTCCTCACTCCTTCCCCTTCTAATTGCTGCGTACACTGTAAAATCAGGACAAACATCACCTCCTCCAAGAAGCCTTCCACCGTCAAACCAGGCTGGGCTGGGGAGGGTTCTCCAAGCTTTCTTGTGCCTCAAGCTTCCCTCTACCCTAGCACCTGCCTGCTTCTGCCTACTCGTTTATCTGCCTTTCCCTCCGATCCCTGAGCTGTGGGAGGGCTGGGAACATGTCCCATACATCACTGTTGGCCCAAGGCCCACTGCAAGAGCTGACACATGGCAGCCTAGTGGACGGGCCGCAGACACAATCATAAATGCTCTCGCAGGTGACCAGAGCATAAATGAGTCAATGAGAGAACCACTCAGTATAAAGAAAACTTCACGGAAGTGTCCCTAGTCACTCAGGAAAGCTCTTCTAAAAACAGTCCCTCCTGGGGGCTCCTGGGTGGCTCAGTCAGTTAAGTGTCTGCCTTTGGCTCAGGTCATGATCCCGGGGTCCTGGGATCCAGCCCCATGTCAAGCTCCCCGCTTAGCAGGGAGTCTGCTTCTCCCTCTCCCTCTGACCCTCCCCACTTTTCATGCATTCTCTCTCTCAAATGAGTAATTTATTTTTAATCTAAAAAATAAAAATTAAAAAAAAGCACAGTCCCTCCTGGGCCAAGTCAGCTTTTCTGAGTAATGGTTTTAAGTGAATTGAGGACGAGCTGGAGGATATTTACCAAAGCTTCCCGCTTTCACCCTGGGCACACAGCTAGCCCACAAACCCAGCTTCCCCTGCGTTCAGTGTCATGAGGTTGGGGGAAATGAATTACCACTTCCAGGTCTGGCCCACAGAGTCTGTCCACTGTCTTTCCCTCATTTTCCATTGTACACCAAGGACTCGTAGCAGACTCACGTCCTACATGGCGGGAGAGTCACCGGGCCAAGGCTCGTGGGTCTCTGAATGGCTGTGTGGGCCTAAGCTCCCCACCCATCACGCCTCCCAGTAGGCTTACTGGGAATGACATGGAAAGGTTTAGTGTGTGAAGCGTCTAAAATTTGGGGATCATCTGTTACTACGATTAGATTAAAAACACAAAACTGCTTAGATCTATTGCTCTGCCAGTTGAAGACCAGTGTCTTCTGCAACTTCATTTGCCAGCAAGCATTTATTAGGCACCAACTGTATGGCAAGGACTTCAGTATCACCAGTATCAGGAGCCCTACCGTCTTTAGCGAAGTGAGATGTGATAAACTATAGATCGGGGAAGTGGACTGAGGTGGGAGACGTACTTCATGATGAAACTGGGCCGGTCCCTTTGCCGGGCAACCCATGACAAGACATCACGACTTGCCTGGATACACACTCACCTTGATTCCTAGTGGCCCAGGTAATCCAGGTGGTCCACGCAGCCCCTGGGGAGATGATGGATGCAAACACAACCATGAGACCACGAACGAGCATTTACCCATCCACCACCAGCCAAGCTGTGTGCGCCCTACGCTGTGTGCCCGAGGGAGACGAGGGTCTCCTCAGGGGCTGTTGTTTATGAAGGAAAGCCCAGTTTTTGAGCTACAAGTCACCTGTGTGTGAATTCTGCCTCAGCTGCCTACAGCCTCTATGTGATCCTGAGCAAATCCCGGCCCCTCTCAGCTTGCTTTCCCACTTAAGGTCTTCTTCTACAGGTTCCCGCAAGTACGGGAGGGTCAGTGTTCAAAGGTGAGCTCATGGATTCCAAAGTCTGGTCTCGAGTTTCCCATTTCCCATGATATCAAGACCTGACGGAACCAATGAGGAGAGTCTCCAACTTTAGGCTGAAGGGTTTTGCTTGATGCAAACATGTGGCCAGATTTTTTAAAAATCACAATTCTGCATTTGGATATATTGGCTGAAACCCAGAGTGAAGAAAGGGAGGGTCCAGTCCCTCGTGAGTTCACAGCCAAGTACTATGATCTTGGCAAGTGAACCTCATATTCCTCACCAATAATACGGGGTTGATAATACCACCTTGGTCTGAATTCTTGTTTCACGCCCAAATTTGTATGTTAAATCCTAAGGCCCAAGTGAAGGTATTAGGAGGTGAGGCTTTTGTGAATGGGATTCCTGTCCTTGTAAGGGAGACCCCTCACCCGTCCATCATGTGAGGACACTGGGAAGTGGGCACTCTGGAACCGAAAACGAGGCCTTCCCCTGAACCTGACCACGTAGACATCCTGAACTTGGACTTCCAGACTCCATGACTGTGAGAACTAAGTTCTTGTTGTTTAGAGACACTAATTTATGGTATTTTGCTATAGTCACCTGAAGAGACTGAAAAAAGAAGTACTCACTTCTCAGGGCAGTTGTGAGAGTAAAGGAATGGTGCTGAGTGCCCGATAACCATAGTTAATGCATTAAACCCTCACTGAGTGCCACATTCTATGGATTTATGCTATTTCTCTCACTTAATACTTACGAGACCAGTCAGTTTCTCTCTCTCCCTCTCCCCCCACCCCTTTCCTTTCCTTTTCTACTTCTAGCCTGGTCAAATGGACACAGAAGCTTCTGGACCAGACACTTACCGGCTCTCCATCCTTTCCCTGTCCAGGTGTCCCAGGAAGGCCAGGAGCGCCCGGATCCCCCCTGGGACCAGCTGGTCCTGAACGCCCTTCTTCACCTGCTGCGCCCTGGAAAGAAAAAAGGACAGTTTCCAGGACCAGGTGACACGCAGAAGGCAAGCTTCTTAATGGCTACCCGGCCTCTAGGGTGATGGTAGGCTTCTGGCAATAGTCTACGCTATGTGACATATATGATAAGTTGGACCGGGTCCCCCGAATGTGGGTGCTGAAGTCCTAATCCCCCACACCTCCGTTGAGAAACAGGATCTTTGCGGGTGAAACTCGCTGTTAGGCTGAGGTCATGTGGAGGAGGGTGGCCGTTGATCCAGTAGGACCAGCGTCCTTGTAAGAAGGGGAGATTTTGGACACAGGCAAGCACCGAGGGAAGACAGTGTGAAGACACGGGGCGGGGCAGCCATCAATAAACCGAGAGAGGGTTCTGGAAGGGCTGCTTCCCTCATGGCCTCCAGAGGAAGCAGCCCAACTGACACTTGGGTTGAGGGCTTCCCGATGTGGTGAAAATGGCCAGGCAATGCATTTCTGGTTTAAGCCACATCACCAGTGATATTTGTCACAGCAGACTTGGCAAGCTGATACAAGGCAGAACTTGGGAATGGACAGGACATCAGTGCTTTATAGTCCAGTCGTCTACCCAGGGCAGGAAAGCATCGGGTGCATGCCTTGTGGGAGGTCCTCCCATTTCTGCTTGAATTCCTCCAAGAGCAAGGAGTTCACCACATTGCTAGGCCTCATTCCTTTTTCGGGCAGCCCTGTTACACCCTGTTTCTTTACATTCGGCCAAGAGTGCCCTTTCTGAAACCGTCCAGACGTGTGATACTCTGCCATGGAGTTCCGTGGACAGAATCTAACCCCTCTTCCTAGTGTGGGCCTCCAGCATCAGGAGCACAGCTCAGGGCTCTGAAGTAGGGAAAGAAGTAGGGAAAGAGCTTCTTGGACCTGGGGAGGGAAGGAGCTGGGCTTGGAGCCTGGTCTCAGCAAATGCTCACCATTTGGACCACAAAGTCTAGAGCTCTCTGTGGTAGCTCTGGCTTTGGGGCTTGGGAGGAACAACATGAGCCACAGGGGTTCCTCCTTCCGGGCAAGTCTCCCTGGGGCTGAGCTGAGACATGAATGACCACAGACATTCCTTGCTGGAAAGAAGGTGCGGTAAGGAGAAGGGTTGCCCAGCAAGGGCCCCTCTCTGGAGGCCTAGGGCAGGATAGGCTTCCCAGAGCCTCAGACCAGCCACCCGACACTGGGAGGGACAGAACGAATGTGTCCTGGCAGCTGGGCTTCTGACCAGTTTGCAGAGCACCCTGGGTTCCCCTCCCAACGCAGCCCTGCGTCTGAGCTCTGCCCTGGCGCCTGCGAGCGAAGGAGAGGTGTCTGGCTCCCTCTAGCGGTGGATGAGCCAACAGCTCCCTGATTGCCTCTTGGCTCTCCGTGGGACCTCCAGCATCTCAGTCACCCCCTTCTAAGGTCGTCAGTGCCCTACTTACTGTGTGTCCAGAATAGAGCGCAATCGTCAGACGCGGTTTAATCCAGGCAGAGCAGATGGGCCGGGGTTATTTTTGCCCCTGGCTTCATCTGGCTGCTCTGCTCTTATTACTGTAATCTACGATGGCATTATCTTCTTTCAAAACAAAAATTAGCACCTGCACCACATAAGGGTTATTATTGGGCTTATCGTCGACCAGCACTCCAAAAACCCCTCAAGATATGTCCTAGAGGCTGGCTGGTCGTTTCCCTCCGTGCCTCACCGTTTTCGTCTGAGACGTGTATTTTAAAACCCAGCCTCCCTGCCGAAATGCAAATGCACCATCTATTCTTGTTAAATTCTGCCAAAATAGAAAGGACAAAATGATCTCTCCTCGGAAAGGTTCTGGCTAAAGTGGACTTGAAAGGATTCCTTTCAGGACGCTGAGGCACTGGCACTTAAAGGGGCGGCTGTGGACCATCGGCCAAGCAGAGGACGTCCAGGGACGGGACCCTGCTCACGGGGAGTGACGGGGGCACGGGGCAGCGGATCTCCTCCCCGGCCCTGTGCTGAGCCCTCTGATGGGTCAGTTCTGCACAACTTGTCACCGACGTGTCATCATGTCCTCGTGTTACAGATGAGAAAGTCCCAGAGCACAGACGGCAGACATCTCTACCCCGGCACACTGATGTTTGCGGGGATTGTGGTGGGGGGGCCGCTGTCCTGCGAGGGTGGGATTGTTGGCAGAATCCCGGGTTCTACCCACTGGAGGCCCATAGCAGGCCCTCAGCAATAAACCCCAGAGGTACTTTGTAAAATGCAGCTGAAACATGCTTTCGAAAGGCTGGGGACCTTCCTCTTTTGACTCTGGGGTGTTGGTGTCTCTGGGGACACCATGACTCTCTTCCTTCTAATAAATGAAACTCTTTCTCAAACTTGGGAAGGCTTCAGGGTGCACACAGAGGTGTGGGACAGATATGCTTGTGTACCGCATCGAGAGTAAGTGGGGTTTGGGGTCAGGCCCTGCTATGAAAGGTGGGGCAAGTCACGGCCTCCCCCAGAGCCTTCTGGAGCCCCCATCTGTTCCCTAGGGATCTGTCTGACTCGGGCCTGCTGGGAGCCTGCGAGAGGTAGCTGCACGGCCTTCTCTCTCCTCTACATAGAAAGCTCCCTCAGGCCCCAGTGCTCGAACCAGACCTAAGTGGCTTGGCTTCTGCCTCCAGGGTTTTTCAAGAAGCTGAGAACAGGTGTCACATCCTGACAATAGCCACGTCTTACCTTCTCTCCGCGCTCCCCGTCTTTCCCAGGGGGCCCTCTGATGCCGGGGGAGCCCTGAAAAACAGGTTATGCTCATGGTAAAGTTCAAGACAGCCCATGGCCCCCAGACAAGGGTGAGCATACACCCTCATAGCCGAGGCTACACGTCGGTCCCTATGGGCTCCCCATCGCTGATTTAATTCCCCAGGATTTAGCCCTCTCCTCCCCGCCTCCCCATGGAGCCCCTCCCCATCTGCTCACTCGCCCCTGCACCAAGCCTGTGCTGCCTAGAGGTCTGACCTCCCCGGGGCTCTGGCTCTCAGAGGTAGGCACTGGCCTCCGCTGGACATGAGGGAGGATGAGGGTGACCTTGACGTTGCCTGCGGCTTGACTTGGAGCCCAGGCTTAAGTGCAAGTGGTCCAGGGACATCCCAGGAGGGAAACAAAGCAGGGAGATAGGGGAGGGCGGCACACTGTACACATGGGTGCAGCCGTACACTTGGGTGCAGCTGGAGCCCGTCTCTGAGCTAGTGCAGGACGCGCCCTCCAGGCCCCCAGGGAAGGACCCAGGGGTTCACACAGCCAGCAGCTCAGGCTCAGGCCCATCATTCTGTGTCCTATGGCCGGACAATACGGTCTCTGAAAGCCAGAGAAGACCCTCTGGCCAGGGAAAGCAGGTTGGCAGGCACCGAAGCAGGGAGAGGAACGTGACAAAGGCCATTTTCCAGCACCACCTCTGGCGACCACCAAGGACATGACTCAGTCTCCCAGGGTCTGCGTGTCCTCTTGGGTAGAACAGAAGCGGTGAGAAGAACCATCTCCCAGGGTCCAGGGACATCCGTGAATTTAATCCTCGCAGAGTTCCTACTACAGATGCGGGGGCACCTGGGTGGCTCAGTTGGTTAGGCAAGTGCCTTCGGCTCGGGTCGTTTTCCTGTAGTCACGGGACCGAATCCCGCATCAGGCTCCCGCATCAGGACTCCACGGGGAGTCCACTTCTCCCTCTGACCCTCTCCCCTCTCATGCTCTCTCTCTGTCTCTCTCTCAAATAAATAAATAAAATCTAAAACAAACAAACACACAAACAGGTGTAGCCATGTGGAAATGGCCCATGTGTGTCCTCCAGTCGGCTGTATGATCCTTGTGGGCTGATGAACCCGCAGGGCTGACCTCGGTCCACTTCAGGAGGACGCACTGTCTGCTGCCCCGGGACTGAGTGGCACCGGGCGTTTTACGGCAGAATGTCAAAGCTGAGATCCGTGCCGACGGTGGGTCTCAGGGCTAGCCCGCCATTGGATGCCTGGGGCCCCGTGAGTAAGGACTCCTTGGGGTGGGGATGGGGCACAGCGATGTCCGTGGCCATCAGCAGCCCTCAGGTGTGGCCGCTCTCTCCCATTTGAGGGTGAAAGGCTGAGACCCCAGGGAGTGTCCTGCATGGGTCCCGCATGAACCTGTGGCCGGGCCCTGATCAGCACTGAGGGACCCTAAGGGTCAGGACCCCTGCGAATCCTCGAGCTTTGTCTGTCTCTTCCAAAGGCAGGCGCGGAGGCTGACCGCAACCTCTATGAGGTCGACAGGCTTCCTGCGGTTTCCTGCAGTTCTCACAGGTTTTGTTCTCCCTCGGAGGTCTGAGGAGCGACCTCGAGCCTGGGGCTGGTGAACTTTCTGGTGACCTTGTCTGGGACGCCCATTTCTCCATCTGTAAGTGGAGGCAGGGATGCCTGTGCCTGCCCCCCCACACCCCGGCCCGCCTGCTGCAGGGAGAATAAACATTTTCATGGGGCGGGGGAGGGGCTGCGGATTCCCAAGCTGTGCTGGTGCCCCAGCCCCCATGACTCACCGCACTTCCGGGGGGGCCGCTGGCACCAGGTGGGCCCACAGGTCCAGGACTGCCCTATTCAGAAGCGGAAGTTTAGAAAGTCCCGAGGTATCGATGACGAACAGTCCCCGGGCGTCCCTCCCAACCTGCCTTCTCCCCAGTTCACCGTAACTTGCTGCTTCGGACCCGATGTTCCCTCCGCCGCAAGGGGAGCCCCTCCCGTGTGCGTGCGGCGGTGCCGAGACACCAAACCTCCCGTGAGTGGGACTCTGGCACAGCCGTGGGAGACCAGAGGGCAGAAGGGCTCTCAGAGGTTCCTTAAGATCAAGGCATGGAGGGGGCAGAGGTGGTGTGTGTGTGTGCACTTACGTGCGAGTGTGTGCACGCCTGCGTGTGCTGACTTTGACAGGTGAATGAGGGAATGCGGGAATGCTTCCCGGAGGAAGTGGACTTGAACTAACACTGAGGGTTAACAAAGATTCCCCAGGAGGAGGCGTGCGGGTCAACACCATGCAGGCGGGAAGCGGGCAGCTCTGCAAGGACTGGAGGCTGCTCTTGCTTCTGCAGGCTTCCGAGCCTGCCCTCGGCTTCACTGCCCTGCAGGCTGCCCTCCAGCCAGGCTCTACTAGCCGGAGGAGCCTTCTGTCCCCACCCTGTGACATCCAGGTTGGCCACCGCCCCTGGCTGGCCCCATTCCCATTAGCCCATAGGCAGGGATGGCCTGGGCGTACAAGCCCCCTACAGCAGGGGACCTCTAACCCATGGTCCCAGAAGCGTGGCTGTCACCTGTGTCTGCTTGTCCCTCTAACCACCACCAGGCTTCAGAGAGTCGGGGTAGAGGTGGCCTCATTCCCCACGGGAATCTGAGCTCTGTGGCCCCGCGTGACACACCATTTCATCAGCCCCAGGAGTCCAGGGTACACCCCACAGAGACTCTGGCCCCGCAGGAGGCAAGGCACAGCAGCGGAGAGCTCAAAGGCGTGCACATGAAGGCACGTGTCTGCCCGTGTCCCCAGCGGCACCTGTGTGCTGGGAGTTTCGACAGGACATGGGCATCACAGCACGTGTGCATGCTGGTTTTAGAATATGAGTAGGTATGAGTGTGTGTTCGTGTGTCCCCGTGGGCATGGCCCCTGCACGTGTGGAAGGAGACTCGTTTATGGGCTGGGCACACGGACAAAGCCGTGAAATGCTGTGAATGCTGCAGAGCCCCGGGGCGTCTCTGCTGGTCCTCACTGCTCCAGGGGCGCCCAGCCCTGGCCAACGGCTCCACCCCTCCCTCCCATCAGCCCAGAGCTGCGAGCCCGGGGGCACGTGCCCGGCACAGCCTCCCTCTGCCGGCATGGGGGGCGGGGGGGCGTGAGGACTCACAGGGTTTCCAGCTGCTCCCGGTGCCCCACGTGGGCCTTCTTGTCCCTTGGTGCCCTGTCCGGGACACAAAAGGGGAGGTGAGACATCCTGGGGAAATTGTCCTCGTACCCCAGCAGGCCATCTCGGGACGGCCTGCTCGTCAGAGTCGGGAGATGCGAACTGTAGGACAGGAGCAGAGTCCGAAGCGCAGGGAAACCACAGCCCCCTGCCTTGGGGCTCGGCTTGTCCCGTCTCCAGGGGTAGATGTCAGCGCTGACACTTCATGATATAACCAGGGCTCACAGGACAGGATGGCCCAGGCGCACAGAGACAGCCGGGGGCTCCCTGGGGTCGGAGCCTCCACAGGTCACTCCAAAGGGACCTCTCCAGAGAACGTGCCTGAGGGAGGCTGTTTCTAAGAAGCCCAAGCAGTGAAAAATGACAACAAATTCAAAATGCTAAACCACGTGGTCCCTTACACCAGAGCTGCAGATCAGAGCTAGGAGGGAGGGGTTTCCTGCATCTGAACCACCCCATGCCCTAACATTGCTTCCCCATCC
Organism: Mustela lutreola; assembly: GCF_030435805.1. Lineage (NCBI taxonomy): Eukaryota > Metazoa > Chordata > Mammalia > Carnivora > Mustelidae > Mustela > Mustela lutreola. The sequence continues at coordinate 4,477,909 of NC_081292.1, read as the reverse complement.
AGGGGTCCAGAGGCAGCACCCATCCCCAGGGCTGCGTTTTGGGCCTTGTGAGTGCCTTCAGCCCTGGGGCACTGGGCGCACGGCCCCTGCGGCAGCGCCTCCCGGTGGGCAGCCCCCAAACGCCAGGCACGCGGACCAGTGGAGTGGGGAGCAGGCCATGGGGGCGGGGGCGGTGGCTGGTGGGGATCCCGCACCTCAGAGCCCACAGGGGGAGAAAGGGTTTCTTACCGGCGCTCCAGTGGGTCCCCGAGGCCCCAGTTCTCCAGGACGGCCCTGGGGTCCCTGCAATGCAACAACCATCAAGGAACTAGGTCACCTCCCTGCTCTTAGTAGAGGGGGTAGGGCAAGGACACGTGCAGCAGGTTTGATTTGGGATCCACAGTGAGGACATCCTCGGAGCCCTGAGGAAGGAGGGACGGACTACATTCAGCTAGCGGGGAGCCTGCAGGTAGACCATACAGTTCAGACCTGCCCCCACGCGGCCCTTGGACGCCCTGTGACAGTGCACAGGCTGAGGGGCACGGGGTGCGGGCCGCAGGACACTCACCGGTTGCCCGGGCACGCCAGGATCACCCTTCTCTCCTTTGGGCCCCTGTTCTCCCTGTTGGAGAAGCACAGCGTGGAGCAGACAGGCCCAGCCCTGCCCCGCCCACAGGTCAGCCCCACTGCCCCACCCCCACCCTCTGTCTGCACCTACCCCTTAGCAAAGGCCACTCCCTCTGCGGGGGGTCCTCTCCCCTAGGACCGCCCTTGGATTCTGATGATTCTCACTCAACCTCCAAATCTAAGACCAAGAATCGCTTCCGCAGGAAAGTGGACCCCAGGCTCGGGGACTCACGTGGCAGCGCCCTTGTCCTCTGCAGACCTGGCCCACACCCTTCTTAGTAGGGTTCAAGCCGGACTTCCACCCCCCTCCAGCCCCGAGCCCTGCAAGCGCAGATCATCAGTGAATAATGACCGAAGGAATGTTGAGGGGAGAGACTTTTCTCAGACGCTGAGCCCTTCCCCTTCCCGGTCTTGATGGAGAAGCTGAGGAGGAGGCTTTGCTGGAGGGACATGACAGATGGGACTGAACGCGGCACTCTTAATGGCCAGAGTGGGATGTCCAGCTTTTGCTAAAGAAGAGATGGGCCACAGGCAGGAAAAGGGGCACCACTTGGGGGCTGCCCTGAATAATCTAACAGGGGAGGAGACAGACAGGTCATTCTCTAGATCTGGCGGTGTCATGTCCACGGCTCCCAACACAGCTTCTGGGAAGGTAGAGGAACAAGAGAGCCTCACCCTGCTCCACAAGCGACAGGGAGAAGGTGGGCAGGTAGGAGGCTCCATCAGGGGCAGACCTGGATGGCTCAAGCCTCTTTCTTTCCAGAGCCAAAGGGCCATCATGGGAGAGGAGTGGAGACAGTGGACCATGGTGAAAACAGCCTCAGGTCTAGATCCACAGGACCTGGCTTAGAATTCTGGTTCTCCAGGTGCCGGCTCTATAATGTTGGATGATGTATGTAGACTTCGTGTCCTCTGTGACCATACTGGCAAGCTGGACAGGTGCTCCCTCTTGCACACAGCATGAGGATTCAGGGACAAAGAGAAGGGGTGGCAGAGATGAACCCCAAGGGGAGATTGGGATGAGGGGTGGAGCTCTCTGGGGAGAGCAGAGTAACCATAAAGCCTGTGCGTCAGAAGGGCTGTGCATGCATCCTTCTACAGGGGCAGGACCTAGAACTGCCCAAGAGCACCACAGGCTGCTTAGGGAGACCCTGGGCTCCGCGCCTGCAGGAAGGCCCCAGGACAGATGGGATGAACACTGCCTGGAGTGGAGAAGGGAGGCCTGCGCGGGCAGAGTCTGAAAGCAAAGGCTTCCGAGCGGGAGGACTGAACAGCACCCTGGGAGCTCTAGGAGGCCAACTCTAACACATGCGTTAGGGAGCGTGGGGGAGGCCTGTGGCAGGGGACGCTGGCAGACAGGCTGCTTCTCTCCCTGTGCACAGGCAGACACGCTTGGAGACCTTGCCCTAGAGGTTCCCACGTGCCCTCCTCTGCCGAGTGACGGGTGGATCCCCCAGTTAGCCTGGGGTGGGGGCCTGGCTGGTTCTCTCTCTCTGCATCGTGTGTGGCATGCAACCTGCATGGTCTACCCTCGGGGAGCTGTGGCCAAGCCTCCCTGAGAGCCCTCTGCGACGTGCTCTGCAGCACTGACGCGGGTGTGACCTCTCCCCCTCCTCGGGAGACGCCATCGCCAACCAGCTCAGGTCACACTCGGACTCCAAGGACAGCAGCACCTTTCTCCCAGCAGGTTTTCCTCCCAGGAAAGGCCCCGTGGTGGGGGTTTTCCAAACTCTTTGGTCTTTGAGTCACTGGCCATACAACCCATAAAGACAAAAGGGCTAACGGGATTATCTTGATGATGTACGGTTGGGGGGGGGGGGTGGAGGGGCACGGAGGGACTGCAGGTGGCAGGAAGACAGGCTCAGGACCCAGGAGAAGTCAGGCCAGGCCAGGGGAAGGGCCCCTGGGGGCCCAGAGGCAAGGTGCTCCAGCCACTTCCAGCCCTGGGAGTCAGCGGGGAGGCTGGTCTCACTCCAGGAGCACACAGTAGGTGCCCATCCGTAATCACAGAGTGTCTGGCTGTGACTGTCTTCTCTTCTGACTCCCTCAGCTGGGGAGGTCAGCCACATCGACCCCCTGTCTTCGCTCAGGGTCGTCCCAGCAAACTCAGTCCTGGTCGGCGTCCTGAAGATTCTTAGCAGGCTAAGGGGGCAGCGAAAGGCTACCCCAGACCCTTCCCCCGATAGCTGCTCCTGCACCACCTGCTAGCAACCCCCCCCACACACCAGTTACAAAGACCCTCTTGAGTTCTTAGCAGCAATTTCTCCCAGCCCCAGGCTGCCTGTCCCTCCTTCATCCAGGGAAGGACTTGATTCCCCCCTCCAGACCTCCACACTGCCTCGAGGCCTCCCCAGGCGTGGTCCTCAGCCAGCCCCACAGACTTCTCCGCCTCCAGGTAGAGGGAGGTGAGCTTTTCCTTCCGGCCCTCCTCCCCCGATATATTTCCTTGCTTCCTCATGCCCCAAACTTAGCCACCTGCTCCCTGTGCAGGGACTCAAAGTAGCAGGCTGCAGGAGAGCAGGGGGGTGTCAAACAACAAACAACACTTTTCGAAACCATCAGTAAAAATTCAGTTACCATGGCGACGAGGCCAGTCCAGAGAGATGCATGCAATAACCCACAATGAGTTTTTTTTTTTTTTCCTAAGACACAATTTCCTCACTTTGCAACCTGACGTGGCTTCCTGGTTTCCAGAAGTCTCAGGCCCCGCAGGGAGTGACCCCACTGGAGGACAAAGAGGGGGTCTGGCAGACCCCCGACTCCCCTTCATGAGTCTTCTGGCCAGAACACCTTGGAAATTACCTTTAACAGAGCATTTCCTTTAAGGAGAGGCTGACCCTGAAGGCCTGTCTCCAGTTGGAGGGGTTCTGAGCAGGCCCGAGGGAGGGAGACCCAGAGGACCGAGGGGAGGGACCAACGTGGGGTAGTGTGATGTGAGCCGCCGCCATCTGGGCAAGCTGAGTCTGAGCAGCCGGAGGGGACAGCCACTCTGGCCAGACACGGCCTTACAGGGGCAACCCCACCTCGGTTCCTAGCTCCAAAGCAGGTTCTCTGCAACCTGCTTAGCCCCGCTAACCCACAAGGCATCATCCGTGAAATGGGGCACATCTGTATGCCTCAGGGACATTCAGTGCTGCCCGACTGGCACCTGACATGTGGGACACTTTCCTGACTCTGTGCCTTTGACTCCTTTATCCTCGGAGAACAGAGGACACAGCCAAGAGGCCTGCAAATCTGTTCTCTCCCACAGGAGACTCCCAACGACTTCTGAAGTCCCTGCCGCCTGGTGACACCCTGACCAGAATTCCTCCTCCCCATCTCTCCTCCTGAGAAGTTCAAAGAGCTCCTCCTTCTGCCAGGATCTCAGCCGCTGGCTCAGTCCCCCTGCGCCCACCTTTCCTGTCAGATACAGGATTTGCTGCAGCTTCTCATGTGTATCTAGTTGACACGGAGCACAAGTAGAAAGCAGCTATAGAAAGAGAGGTCTGCGGGCTCTCAGCGGCCATGTGGCCTGGACCAGCAGGCCACGTCCCAGGAGCAGGAAACCCCTTCCATCCTGAGGGCAATGGGGACAAGCCAGCACGTGCCCCTGGCCTCAGTGCCACTGAGAGCAAGAGAAGAGCCTGGAGACACTTATTTTCCTGAGCACCTTTCACAAACAGAGGAGAAAAACGTCCTAGTGGTTGCAGTGAGGGTCCTTGTCTGCCAAGGGCCAGTCTTAATGAGAAGCCTCAAGCGCTCCCTCCACTGGCCGGGTCTCCACTGTCCTCTCTCAGAATGGCCACTCCTAGACCCAGTCCCATGTCAGTCCCCAGGTCCCCTTCACTGCCCACATCCTCAGTAATGCCTGAGGCATCCTTCAGTCCACTGCCCCCACGCTCAGCCCTGTTCTCTAGACCTCCAGTTCTTTGAGCAGTGGAGAACCAGCTTCCCCCAAAGAGAGGGCCCTCAGCCAGAGGAGGGGTCCTCCAGGCCGCTGCACCCCCGCCTGGCACTGGAGCCAGGTCCTTGCAGGGCTCGTCCCCACCCCAGCTGCCAGGACAAATCTGGAAGTGCAGCTGTTGGGCAGCCCCGTGTGGTGGGGCCACGTCAGGACCCGGAGCACGCGGGCATCGCAGGCCTGGCTGGGGGCCACCTGCAACCCCGGGGGGCCGTAGCTACTTACTGGCATCCTCGGGTGCGGAGTGAAAAAGGACGTCTGCAAAGGAAACCACATAAATGAGAGAAGCGTGACTCTACTGTCTCAACCTGCCTCTAAGGGACGGACCAAGTGGGAGACAGGGCCCCAGGGCTTCCCGGAGTGACTGTTAGCGTGGACAGACACCCTCACCGAGCGCTCTCCAGTCCCTGAGTGGCAGTCAAGGCAGTGCAGAAAAGTGCTTTGGGTAGATGGTGAACCACCCCCCCCAAATACCTGTGGGACCACCTGTCAGCTTCTATTCCCTCATTGGTACAGTGGGGGCAGAAACCTCCACCACCCAGGGTCCCGGGAGCTGATATGGAGAGGCTGTGCATGTGGTCAGAGCCTGGGACCCTGGGCCCCCCAAGCTGCTGCCACCACCAGCGTCTGCTGGCAATGATGCATGTGAGGAGGAAGCCAGGGGAGGCGTGATCCAGGCAGGGGGAACCACCATATGCAAAACTCTTTATCCCGGCATGTAGAGCACTGTGGGCAGCCCCTGTGTGGCCCTCCAACCCCATCCCTTGTCCACACCATGTTTAGCGCATCAGTCTTCAGGGCTTCTTGGGCCACAGGACATTTGCATCTGCTGCTCCTCCAGTCAGGAATGTACTGTCGTCCTCCCTTTATCTAGCTGACTGGAGCCCATCCTTCAGGCCGTTTTTCAATGTCATGTCTGCAAAGACCCCCCTACCCCTCCACCACTCAAATATAAATTAGGTCCCCTTGTTATTCTCCCCGACTGTGCCCCACTCTTCCCTCTGCTGGCATTCACTAGACTTTGTCACATATGTGTACCAGCGCCAGCAGGGGACTAGGTCTGTCTCCCTGACGAGGCTGATGCTCCGGGGCTCCCAAACCCCATCAGTGCCAGGCCCATGGCAGGTACTCAAAAAAATAGTGACTGGACAAAAGGACATCATGGGTTCTCGTCCAAAACCACGATGAAGTTAAAATAGAAGGACAAAAACAAGCTTTTTCAAATACACCTTGCCTTCCATATTATCCTCCAAGACTAGTCTCTTCTCCGGAAGAAACCACGGTTTCTCAGTTTAGTAAAATTTTCTATATATTTCCATGCAATTCTGAATGTATAGAAACACAGGAATTTGCACAAGAATTATACAAATATCATCAGCAAGCACATGGTTATCCGTCCTCGTTTATAAGGAGAAACCCACATGTTTTTCACAATAATGAAGACGTAGATCATTTGTATTCCCTGCATCATGCGTAAGAAAATTGGAGGCATGTAAACTGCTTAACGAAACTTCCACCACTAGTGAACATGCAGCGGGAACCGCCCCACCCGGGTGGACCCGGGAGGCCATGCTCGTTCCTCTATGCATCTCCCATGAGCATCAGTATCTTTCCGGGGCATATGCACATGGGTCTATTTTTATCAACTAGGAATCCACAGAATGAATATTCTGTGGTTTACTTAATTCTCTGATTATGTCATGTAGGTTGCCTATAATATTTCATTATCAGCAAAACTGCGACGTACATCTTTGTACATACTTTTTCAAACACACACAGTGTAAATATTTCTCTGGGATTGGTGCCTGGGAATGAAATTTCTAAGCTAACAGGTACATACTTTATATGTGGATGTTGAGAAACTTCTCAATTCAGTGTTACCGATTTGCCCTCACACTAAATAATCGTGCTCATTTCCCTGCATGCTTTGCAGCATTAGCTGTTTCTGATATATCGCAAAGTTTTATATGAATGGTTCCGACTCTGAATTTGATTCTAAGGTTCTTCTGACATCCTTATGGAATTGTTGAGTCTCGTTTTGATAGGCATGTGTATGGGGAAGAGATTGAGCTCTGGAATCATAATTTAATGTACATAAAACCACAGACTAATATTCTCTGTCCTACTGCAAATGGGATTTCTGGGTGTTCAGGCTCTCAACTCCTGGCCTCCAGACTTGCCTAACCATGGCCAGCACTGAAGACATGTTCAATTTCCCTGAAATCAGCAGATCAGAGCATAGAATATTAAGGCTAGGGAGAAGCATTAAAGTGAAAAAAAAAAAACCCACCCAAAATATGCCCCCCTATTTATAGAGCAGTTGTTTTTAATTTGCTATCATGTGACCAGAAACTGGACTATGTACCTGTTGTGATCTCAGTTCATTTTCACTAGAAATGTACAAGACAGCTGGGTATGATAGTTTTTCTTAACAGGAGAATTTGGTGGTCTTTGAATTAAACAATGTATCTAAGACTGCAGTGCCAGGGGATGGCAGAGCAGGGACTCGGGAACTCAAACCTGCTTTTTTCTGGCTCTGAAGCCCAGTCTTGCTCACCACTCAATACCAAGCACAACAACTACGTGGAAACATGTGTCATGGTTATATACCCAATTCTGCAGTCTTACTCTGGTCAAAGTTACTCCCCCACCCCACCTGTTTCTTGTCTCTGGACCTCAGTTTCCCCATATGTAACAGCAGGGAGGGTGGGGACATACTGTGTCTAGCCAGTCACTATGCTTGCTGCATAAAATATGTCAATAAGCACCAGGTGGTTCTTAAAGAAGCTCATGTATTTCTGGATTGTAAGACCTAGGAATAGGCCTAGCTACTGGCAATCTCCATTAAAAAGATATTTATAACTGAGGGTGTGGGAGGAAGAGGGCTGCCCCATGGCTGAGGGGTTCTCAGAAAGAGTGAAGATGAGAAAAGAGTAACTTACAGTTCCGGGCAACCCAGGGGGGCCTGCGGGACCAACTGCACCCTAGGTGAAAAAACAGAAAATAAATGACTATGAATCCTTCTGCCAACTCTGCTTAACCTGGGGCACCTTTCCCCAGACAAGAGAATCACCCAGGCAGTATCTATCTTGTTAGATTCTGAATCATCAATATTTCAGACATAAACCTTATGTTCTGAGAATTATCTGTGCTAAGAGGAGTAGCCGTACATCATCTCTCTCACTCCACCCTGGTCCGCTGTGAATACGGAAAAGAGTGATCCATGATCCATCTTGTTGAGGACACTGAGTTCCTGCTTACTAACAATGCTGCCAACATCCTCGCTCTGGGCCCTTGGGTACAAAGACAGAAGGGCCCATGGGCCCTGTCCCAGCTCGAGTGGAGGGGACAGGCTCTTCTCAGGAGACAGAGGGGACAATTCGACAATTCTGTAAACACCACAAGTCTGGGAGTTAAACCTCCTGAGTTTTCAACCTCAATCTGCCATTTTATACATTATTTGACCTCACTGGACTTCTTCACCTCTTTGTAAAATAATGATAAAGGTTCACACCTCACAGCATCACGGGGGCACTGACAGAGCTTATCTTCAGCAGGGCCCAATAAGGGGGAAATTGTTCTACTTTGACCTGAGGCAAGGAGGCCCCTGGGCTGCTCACTGTGGGAGGAAGTGCAGGGAGCAGACGCAGTCCCCGAAGCCTGTCACTCCACGAGCGCCACAGGATGCCAGGGCACGCAGATCTGTGCCCGTGTGTGTTCCTAGTGGCCCCGGGTTAGGTCTGATGCAGGCCTTCCACGCACGGTTAGTGAGAAAATGAATGGATAAAACCGGCTTAGAAAAGGACAAGGCCAGTAAGCAACAATGATACAAAGTTATTGTATCATTGTATTACTTCGTTGTTATACAGTATTTAATTCTAGTTACTGAGTTATATTTTCTATAGGTATTAACTCATTTAGTCTCCGTAGAAACGGCTATAATGCAGATTACTTTGGTGTTTCTATTTCACAGATGAGGACACTGACGCCTAACGTTCACTCCCCTGCTCAAAGTCACACAACAGAGCCTGGTTTTGAGCTCAGAATCCAAGCAGCACTGCCTTCACCAAAGTTCTAGATTTTTTTTTTTTTTTTCAGAAAGAAAAACACTTTCTCGGTGTTATTAGCATTACCCAACTTTACTTAATTATTCTCCTGACACTGACTTCCTCCTGTTCTAGAAACAAGCTCGTTTAAACCAGTTTACACCACATTAAAAACTCCAAATCATCAAAGCTGGGTGTTTTCTGATGATAAAGGAAATTCTCAACGTTTCAGGTGTCTGGGCCTTGCTCCTGGGCTCCCAGGGAAGCTAGACTTCCAACATCTGCCAGCGTCAGAATGACTCAGCAAAACTTCAAAGCATGGGCTCTATTTCTGCCCCAGCACACACTGTACATCTGCTTTGTTAAAAAGAAAAAAATAAATAAAATAAAATAGAATAACCAAAAAGGGAACATTCCAAATGTAAAGGTAAGAAAAACAATACAAGACCTCCCTGGTCCCCTTCAGTTGAGAGTCACACAGCCTTGCCCATACTGAAAACGTCAGATACAGTCTGTCCATCGCGATGGTCAAATATAATCCTGCCCCAACTGTCTCTTCCCTGAAGGAGTCTCTTCTTTGTGAAGATTGTGTATCTCGGCAGCTGTCCTAACGTGGGCTCAAATAAAACTCTTTTCCTTTCTCTTTAAAAAATTTTAAAGAAAGGTTTGGTGTCGACACTAGGGAACCTGTGAATGTGTATTAAGGAGGAGAGGCCTGGCGTAGAGACAGGTCTCCAATCCAGAGAGCCTAAAGACTGCCTTTTGGGTAGAGCCAGCCCCTCCCCAGCACTGTGGGGTCAGGCAGGACCAGCAGGTGGGAAGGGGAAGACCCCAGACTCCTCTGTGCGGCTGCAGCGGGTCTATGAGCTCCAGAGTTCACTAGACGGTGGGTTCAGATCCCAGCTTTTCCACGAAAACGTGAGCCCTCAGCAGCCCGTGCAGAGAAAGGAGAGCACTGTGCCCACTTTCCAAGATGCCACGGGGCTGAAATGCTCATAGCCAGCGGCAGGGAGGGATAGACTAAAACAGAGACAGGGAAGTGCAAGACATAGTCAGAAGGGGACAATGTTGCTTTAATGTCCTATTTTGGATTTTTGACCAGAATTGTCTATTATTATGTATCTCTATGGAGAAAAGAGAGGCAGGGCGGATTTTCTGGAAGCTTGAATGTGATTCTGCCACGGGCTCGGCAGCTCCGTCAAAGCAATAAACAGAGTTTTATGGTCTCGTGAAGCCCTTTGCATCTTGGAAATGACTTTCTCAAATGAAAACGGCGATTCCAAACACCCGCGAGGGCTGCGGGCCTGGGCAGCTTGCCACGTAAAGCCCCTTCTGTTTCTGGGTCACCATTTCTAGATGACAGGTCTGTCCAGAGTAAAGTCCTCCGCCTCCAGCCCAAGAGAGAAGCAGCGGGGAGGCCCCTCCTGGAACCCAGAAACTCCAGGAGGGGCAGGGTTGCCGAGGACGAGGAATTGGAGGGGAAGACAGTGCAAACATGCGGCATGGAGGCAGGGGGAGCACCGAGCGGGAGAAGAGGAGAGGCAAGTCCCCTGGGGCGTGTGCTGCCGTCGCTCGCGTGCTCAGGGGCCAGGCCAGCCCGAGGCACAGCTCTGCTGAGAGCCAGGACGCAGAGCTGACCCGCTGGCGGGGTTCAGGTCTAGACCGCAATGAGCTCCATTCGTGCACCCCTGGGAAAGCAATGTGGCCTGTGTGTGCCTCACTGTTTCCTCATCTGTGAAGCGGGGATGCTGCTGGTAACGGGCCCCCCCAGGGTCGTCCTGAGATCACCGAAGTCACTACACGGGCGGTGCTCCGGGCCATCCCGACACACAGAAGTCTGTGGCACTCGCTCCACACACGGGACCGGAGTCACGCGTCCCAGCAGCCCTCGGAGGGAGGACTCGTGGAACCGTCGCCGAGGCGGCAAGCCACGGCACAGGGAGGTGGGACAAGGGGCTCAGAACCGCCTGGCGGGTGGAAGCCGACTGTAACCCGGGTCACAGCGTTGACTCGGAGACCGAGACCCTCTCCTCGGCCCTGCAGGCACCGCACACACACACAGCACAGCACAGAGCCGTGGCCAGTCCAGGGGGCCCATGAGCAGGCGGCCAGCAGTGCTTCTTACCTTTTCACCTGGGTCACCTTTCAGTCCCGGGAGGCCCAGCCCACCTCTCTCTCCCTGCGGTGAAAGATGAACTTAGAATACAGCAGAACTCAACCCCTGCCTCTTCCACTGAGAGCAAGTGGACCTCGGGCAAAAAACCCTGTTTCCCGTTGACCTGCTCCAGCCGTATAGGTAGGTGTCTAGCTGAAGTGCAGCTCAGGGCTCGCCGTCAGGGAGGGGGAAGGCTCTGCCCCCATCAGGCACCCGACACGGTGCCCTCCCCCGCTCCCCGCCCCTTCATCGGATGACGCCCCCCTTTGCAGACTGATCTCCCAGTCCCTGACCCTTTGCTGCAGCGGATGGGCCAGAGCAGCCGGAGCCCCTTCCTTTCCTCTTCCATAAACCTGGGGAAATACTCCCCAACCCTAGCCCAGACCACCCATGCCGCAGGGACGGACCCCAGAAGGGGCTGCTCTGCGAGGACACAGGTGAGGGGCCGCCACTTACCGGCTGTCCTTTCTCGCCCCGCAGGCCCGGGAACCCTGGAGCTCCCGGGAGACCGGCCTCTCCCTGTGGAAACAACAGGGCGCCTCTGTCCACTTGGATCTCGGCGAGGAGGCCACGCCATGCCCCAGCTGCGTGCTCTCCCCCAGAGATCTCTGGCTCTGCGGGGCTGGTGCGGAAAGCAAAGAGGTTCTAGAGATCCTGCTCTGGGGCGTCTCCAAGCTCCTTCTCACTTCAGTCAATTCCTTCACCAGGAAACCATGATGCCTGTCCCGGCCACATTGCTTTCCCTGTTTCCTTCTCCACCGTCTCCTCTAGGACAATGATCACCTCCTCGCCACCTTTCCTGGCATCTCCCAAGTCTGAAGAGGAGCCGCTCTGCTGCCCGCCCACCCACGCCTGCGCGCCACTGCTCACGGCACCCACCCCGGGCTCGTGGTTGATGGTGGTGACCCCAGCACGGAGATGGAGGCGTGGGCCGACCATCATGGGGCTAGTCAACGAGTGTGTGGGAGGAACGCAGTGAGCCCCCAGAGGAGAACAGATACAGGCCTAGAGCATAACAGCGACTGAGTGCATTGAATGAAGAACGAATGAATGACGCTATGAACACACACACCTTCTCTCCAGGTCGGCCCGCCAGGCCCTGCTCCCCAACTTCTCCCTGGAGACAGAATAACAGACACCCCATTATTTTCCGCGCACGCTTGCAGAGGTGGCTGCCGTGCCCCAGCCGGCCCCCCCACATCCCCAGCACCGGCCACAACTCTGGCTTCTCGAGCGTGTGCGTAGCAGGGTCACAACCCCTGCTCGAGGCAGCAGACCCCACCCAGCAGCGGGGCTGTGGAAACCCCAGCGTCTGGCATTTCCAGAGGCTCCTGCACACCCTCTCCTATCCCCTCTCACTCCCCCCAAGAAACATCTGCTAGAATCATCCCGATGGGAGTTTACACAGGTCAATCCGTTCATCCTGAATCTAAAAGCATCATGATTCGGAACAATGGGTGGGGGGAGGGGTGCGGCAAACTGTGCCTTGCAGGTCCAGCCCACTCAGAGCCGTTAACACATGCTGTAGGGACCCCAGGCCTCACGCTGAGGCCCGCGATGGAGGAGAAGCCACTGGTGAGCGCATCCATGCTGACCGCCGTCCCGTGGTTGCTGATCAGACTTTTTGGAAAGCACCGGCAAACCCGTGGTTAGAGGTGGAGGAGAGCTTTGTTCTTCCTCCCCCGTGGTGTGTCTCCATAAAGGCAGGTCTTGGGTGAAATTCTGGTAAACATCCATGCTTACGTCAGAAAGCCAACCCTCAAATATCTACTGGTTCTAGCGGATCGGATGCGGTGTTTTCCTCAACCTTTACTGCTCCTGACTTGCGTTTTGCGGTCACGTTGAAGAGGGAGGCACAGGCCCAGAGACCTCCCAGGACATCAGGCTGCTGTGTTAACCAGATCCCTACAAATCACATACACGTGTGTGTGTGTGTGTGTGGTAGCGGGGAGGGACTATAATTTCTACTAAGGATGTGTCTTGAGAACCACTAATTTCTTGAATGACCATTTCTTTTTTTTTTTTTTTTTTTTTTTTTTTTTAAAGATTTATTTATTTATTTGATAGACAGAAATCACAAGGAGGCAGAGAGGCAGGCAGAGAGAGGAGGAAGCAGGCTCCCTGCCAAGCAGAGAGCCCGATGCGGGACTCGATCCCAGGACCCTGGGATCACGACCTGAGCCGAAGGCAGAGGCCTCAACCCACTGAGCCACCCAGGCGTCCCTTGAATGACCATTTCTAACACCCACGATGCTATTGAGCAGAATGTTAGTGTAGATTTCCATAAGGAAATCCAGTTTTCTGGTAAGCAAACGGACACACAGATGAATGAATGAGCAGGTACGCGTACACATAATGTATTTCCCTGAACCGTGCCAGACTCGGTTGGTGCTGAAGGCCGGCATGACCCCCTCTGGTCAGAGAGGAAGGTAAGAAAGAAAGAAAAGGTAACCCACAGCCTCGGTGAGCATGAAGCCATTAATCATACATTTGATCCTACAGCTGTGGGGCCACCAGGGGACCCGGCACTGGAGTGAGCACAGATAGAAATTCTCCACGTGCTCCGATCCCCATGGATTCCCAGTGTTTACAGGCACAATTAGGAGGAACCGCTCTAACCAGAATTGTGTAAGTACCTGCCCTTCAAACGGTCACTTTAAATCTGCAAAGACGGTAATACCTCATCTGTGGGCACTGCCGCTTCCAGGCTAAGAAAGGCAGCGTGCGTCTGGTTGGCTTCGAAGGCATTCTGAAGAGCTTTAGAAGTGCCCCCTGGATTCGTGCCATGAACCCTAAGTCAGAGGCACGGTGCATGGGGAAGACTGGGCGGCGTCTTGAGTTCCTGATCCGTGAGCCTGCAATCCAGCCCCGTTCCCTGATGGGCTCCGAAACCCAGTGTCCACGACTTACCTGTAATCTCGGGAGACTTTTATCTTCAGGTGGCATTTTGTCAGAAAAAATAACAAGACCCCAAGCCAGATCCTTTTTGAGGCTACAAAGGATGTTGTAAAGCTATCATAGTGGCAAAAATTCGTACTTTCTAGAGCAATGTTTTAAACATATTGCCTAGAAATCGGGCAAAACCACATGTGAGCTCGAGTAGTAGGCTTTTCTGTTCGAATCTTCCAGCTGTTAGAAATCACCAGAAGTATAAAGCGCGCAGACAGAATGACGGCAGAAATCCCCAAGGTCACCCCCGGGCTCTGCCCAACACTCCTTGCAAACTGTGCCCGTGCCCAGCGGCCACTCCCGCAGACCCGTGCACGGGGCGAGCCTTCTTCCAAACACCACCAGACAATGCTGGAGTTCACATGCTCGAGCCTAGGACTTGCCAGTTTATAAATCTGAGATAACACAGCTCTTCAAGTATGGCTGACTCCCTAAAATCTACCAGGTCAAGTCAGCCAACCCACGCAAACGTGTTAAGCCTTTTCCGGAAAAGGGCAGAATTTCAACGAGGCACTAAAATGTGGCCTGGGTGCTCCTACTAAGGTTCACCACACAAATACCTGATATGCACAGAGACAGCTCGGGAAGTTACAGATTACTATATTTCAATGACTTGGGAAGCAACATAGGTTCTTTTTAAAAGACTTATGTTGGGGTGCCTGGGTGGCTCAGTGGGTTAAGCATCTGCCTTCAGCTCAGGTCATGATCTCAGGGTCCTGGGATCGAGCCCCGCATCGGGCTCTCTGCTCAGCAGGGAGCCTGCTTACCCCTCCTCTGCCTGACTCTCTGCCTACTTGGGATCTCTGTCAAGTAAATAAATAAAATCTTTTTTAAAAATTAAAAAATAAAAATAAAACACATATGTTGCTTCTTAAAATAGGAAGAACAGTTTTGTAAGGGGCAATGGGGCCCCTCACTGGGCACTAGTGGCCACTAAGGGGGCATGAGGCTGAGCTTCCGGCATCTGGAATCCTGACTGGGAAGTTTCCTAGTGGACCTCGGGAGGTTCTCTCCACATCTCAGCCAACCTGGGTGTGCTCAGCTTAGCCAGGTGCGTTTTAATCTGTGCTTTCCCTGCTCTGTTCTCTGCTGGTCTCCTAACCAACAATCACTTCCTAAAAGCAGGAGGCACCGCCAGGGCCCCGCCTCTGCCCCGGGGCACCCTCCCTGGCCAGTGGCCTGGTCCTGCCTTCCCGAAGAGCCTGTGTTGAGGCCAGGTCTGTGCTGAGCTCTTGCCGGGCTGAATCTGATACCCATCCTCTGGGCAGTAAACCTTTACTGAGCACCTGCCCAGTGCCTGGCCACGTCTGGGAATGGGGAGCAGACGTGACAAAGACCCAGGCACTGCTGCCCTTGACGAGTTCATGACCCGTTGAAGTGCAGGGCACCATGGGGTACGGGGACAGCGGCCTGGAAATCTCTGGTCCCCATAGACTCCCCTAGAGCCCCAGCACACACAGGGCACTGCACACACACACATGGTCCAGCCCGCTCTCCCTGGGGCTCACTGCATTCCGAGCCTAGGGCCAAACTTGAGATCTGAGCCCCAGGTCCTCAAGATAAAAGAAGACCCTGCCACCCGTGACGTGGGGTTTTGAGGGACAGCCACCCAGACCCCCACATGAGTGCCCTATCCCAACGCAATGGGGAATGGTCTCTGCCCATCCCACAGCTCCTGGCACCTGCCGGAGGCACAGGGGGCTCAACGCCACAGACCACATCAGCCAGAAGTCGGGTCGGGCGTTAGGGAGCACCGGTGGGGAGGGGAGGAGGGACACAGACAGACACACGGATGGAAAGGAGTCCCTCTCGCTCATTGCTGCCAGGACAAACTGGACAGCCACAAGTTCTTCCCAAGGCCACACCTACAGGTCTCCTAGAAACCGGCCCACCCCTGCTCCCTCTGTCCTAGGCGTCGTGTGATCCTTCCCACCAGGTGTGGCTGCCCCTGCTGGACCCCCACCCTCCATCCTTCCAGCGCCCCGAGTTCATGGCGCTGCCAGGCCCCCGCTGACCGCCGGTGCCCACCCCACCAGGTGTGGTTCACACAACCTGGAACACAACACACAGCAGACCCCACGGGCGGGGAGGAGGCCGCGTCCATACCCTGGGGCCGGGTTTTCCAGGCAGACCGTCTTCTCCTCTCTCTCCTGGCTGGCCCTGGAAGGAACGCACAGAGAGGTTGGCAGGAGAGCGCCAGGCTGGGGAGTCCCACTCAGCACGCGTCACAGGCTGGTCAACGTGGACAACCTCTGGTTCCTCCGCGGCGCTGGCCCCTGCCCTCCGCCCCACCACGGTGACCAAAACGGCGGCTCGTACCACCTCTTAGATTCCCTGCTCCACGCCTCTGTTGTTTTATTTCACAGAAACATCACTGAGGAGAGACGGGGCTCTTCTCTCTCTCACTGAGAGGCTTGGGGTACGGGAGATGTCACGTGAGCGATTTGGTACCACAAAATACTGGGTTCACACCTTCCTTTGTCGTGAAAGACAAGGAAGAAAGACGACTATTCTCCTAAACACCCATAAAATGAAGTTAAATCCATACGTATTCGGTCATCGGTCGTAAAAAAGTTGACTTTCCAAGTTACTTATTAAAGGGGTGATGGATGTTCTCATAAGATTGAAAAGCTGTCTGTCACGGACCGTCGGCTCGCACATCGAGCGCACGCGTGTTTCATAGGAAAGAATCAAGCTCACTGGTGGAAATATTTATTACGTGGTCTTGTGGCTGTTCGTCTGCCATGTGTGAACTGGGAATTTGCTTCCCGATTTTAGGATACTTAAACCCAGACTATGTGCTTAATGAGCCTCCTATAAGGAGCCCCACCAGAGTATTTTTAAAATTAAAGTGTCTTACGTTATGCGCATCCAAAAGTTGTTCCTCCCTGCAAATACGTACATATTTCTAACGGGTTCATTTTAAAGCCTGAGAATTCCAAATCCTTCCCCCGTTACCTAAACAGAACTAAAGGAGGGGCCCACGTCCGACCTGGTGAATCCCAACATTCCTGAGTCCCAGGCAGTCAGTGGATTTTAGCGTGCTCCAACCACCCAACATCTCTTTGCTCTGCTGTTTGGGTCCCAGACTCCCATCACCCCCGTGAGCACCAACCTTGGGTCCCGGCAGGCCTGGCGCCCCGTGCTGTCCATCCTTTCCAGGTGGGCCCTGGCATGGGGAGAAGAAGAGAGCATAACGAGAGGCACGTTTAGGGCACACTGCACTGAGTTGCTTCGAGCCAGGAGCTGGGACACCCCTGCCTTGTGGGGGTGCCCTCTCTCAGTCCCACTGCCTCGTGTGCCCACGAGTGCTAGCTAGGGACTCTAATTGAGCAGATGCTCCAGGTTTGGATCATCTCCCCGAGAGCGCGCATCGCGCCCTGGCAGGGACGTCCATATCCGTCGGTGTTCAGCAGAGCTGAGAATGCCACCACTCTAGCCATCAGCCCCTCCCCCCGGGGCTTGGTTCTGGTCACCTGTGGGTCTGCCGAAGGTCCAGGGATAAGGGGGCACCACTGCTGGGCCTACACAGTCGGAGTTACCTCGTTCAACTTCTCTCCACTGTCCAGACCCCCTCCAGGGCTGCAGGCTCCGCTGGCTTCCCCACCCACTGCTCCCCGGGAGGGAAAGCTGGCCATAAGGAAATCCCTTCCAGTGGAGTGAGGCCTCCCTGTGTGTCATCCACAGCTCTATGAGGATGACGGTGGTCCTGTGGTAGCACGGATCACCCCCACCACTGGGCCCTGCAGAGCACAGGGCCCAAGCTAGGAGACACACCGGGCTTCAACAGCACGCCCAGTACTCATGTGGAGACAGGAGGACTCCTGAGTCCCAGACTCAGGACTTAAAAGTCAGGAGCAGACCCCCAGCTCCCCAGGATCTTCTGAGTGGGGGCATGAGGAAGTACGATGAGGATAGGAACAGGGGGAGTCCGGCCACCTGTTACTTCTGCTGTCTTCTGCACGTGTCCCATAGGGACAAGAAGCCACACTTTAAACGGCAAGGGCTTCTGAATTTGCCTCTGGGTAAGGAGACTGAGGTGGTGGCCTGGGGAGAAGGGGCCCCAATTTGCACCCTGGCTGGGGCCTTGTAGGGGAGTCATCCCTGGAGCATGAGTTCATGGAAGGCGCCTCAGGAGGAAGGAGTCAGGCTGAGCACCAGGGCCTCGGTCCCCACTGCCAGGGGGAGCAAAGGGCACAGTGAGTGGCCAGCAGGGCTGCCTAGTGGCCAGCTAGAAGGGCCTGGTCACCTCCAAGGTGGACCCATGCAGGACAGGGAAGAGTAGGGGTGGGGATGCTCTGGGACACTCACCATCAGCCCGGGGTGCCCAGGTTTTCCCGGGAAGCCGATCTCTCCAGGCAAACCCTGAGAAGGGAACCACATGGAAGCGGTCAGCCTGGCCTCTTTGGAGCATCGGAACATTTCCCCCAACGCCTTGCCTGGCACCGTCCCAGGCGTCTGGCTCTGATGAGGACACCAGGGGCGGATAAACCTCGGGGCTTCTGACTGTCCTTACTGCGGGCCACAGCGAAGCACAGAGCTGTCCCTCCATGTCTGGTCTGCGGTTGGGGCCACCACATTGGCTCCCACCTGGTAGGAAGGACGCATGGCCTGGCCTCCCTCGGCTGGGTGCTGGGTCTGCCCCATGCCCTCTGCCCACAGGGAACCTTTCCAGCTGCACACAAGTGTGTGTGGGGAGGAGGTGACCGATGTCTACCGTCAGCTCCAAACCACAAACTAGGAATGGGCATCGCTAGACTAACACAGCCCCTTCAGCGTGTCTGTCTCTCGCAGCAGCCCACTAACATGCTGCATGGGCTCAAGGGCTATTTCACGCCCCTCTCAGGGCCTAGACAGGCCAGAGGCTGGGGCGTGGCCGCAGGAGGGGCCTTCCTTGTTCACGCCTCTGTTCTCTCAGGTGAAGGACAGACGGCCACACACCAGGTGTTCCTGTTCCCACGGGCCATGAAGCCCGCCCCCAGGTGCCCTGCAGAAGAAAACCAGAGCCATGCCTACCGGGGGACCTCCGGGTCCGGGGGGTCCTGGGACGCCAGGCGGTCCTGGAGGGCCCTGTAAAGAAAGAACAGGCGTGGGTTACAACCGCGCATGGGGCAGCCTCCTGGGGCCAATATCCTGAGAGAGGAGAGGAGGGGACCCGGGGACCCGGTGGGGCCTCATCTTCGTCATCTTCGTAATGCTTTCTTTTCTTTTCTTTTCTTTTTAGATTTTATTTACTTATTTGACAGAGAGGCAGGCAGAGAGAGAGGGGGAAGCAGGCTCCCCGCTGAGCAGAGAGTCTAATGCGGGGTCGATCCCAGGACCCTGGGATCACGACCTGAGCTGAAGGCAGAGGCTTAACCCACGGAGCCACCCAGGCACCCCATAATGCTTTATTTTCAAACCAAAAAAAGAACAAATGCATAAAGAAAAAAATATGAAATAAAATTAGCAAAATGTTGACACCTGCCATACTTGGGTGATAGGTACAGAACTGTTATGTTGACTCTTTCTGTTTAAAACACTAGAGCATTTAAAATAAACACACGTGTGCCTGCATGTTTACACACACACACACACACACACACACACACACACATGCACACAGTGGATTCAGCCAGTAACAGAGCTCTTGCAGGACAGGGGTTTCTGAGCTTTAGTCAGCATGGAATCCCGGGGGGTGAATGACATTGGTCTCCTGCCCCAGACCCGATTCCGTGGGTCTGAGGTGGGGCCATGAGCTGGGCCTCGTCAGTCTTCCAGATGGTTCTATGTGGACCAGTCTTGACAGCCACCCTACAGCTTCAATCATTCATCCCCTCCCTGGACGCTCGGGGCACCTTCTGTGGTCCGTGACGGACGCAGGTCTGGCCCCACAGGCAGAGCCAGGGCTTTATCCACAAGAGCCACAAGCTCTGGCTTTGTCCGCTCAGGGTCTCTCTGGGTGTGCGCTCCCTCCTTGCCTCTTCTCCGTGCCTCCACCTCCGACATGGGCTCCGGGTCCACTGGTCTCCAGTAATCGCTCCCTCTGCCATGCTCAAGGCTGCTGTCATCGTGTTCATCCGACTCACATGCCCTCTGAGCCCGAGGCCCCTCTTGTTCCCTCTGCACCTGTCACAGACACGAACCCGGGGCAAGGTATACAGCAGGTGCTCAATAATGTTTGAAGACTTGAACGGTATTTAAGGGCCACTGAGAGGGCCGTGCGTCCAGGGAGAACGACGGCGTGTCGCCAATAGAGGGCGATAAATACTAACAAGTGGCAAAGGCGGCTGCTCCCGGGGCCATTGCCTTGTCTCCCGCTGGGGGCACTCGTGAGTCTGCGATGGGCACAGACATGGAATTTCTGGTGGCATCTGCACCTCGGGGTTCCCTGTAGCTGCTCAGTCCCGGTGCATCTCTGGTTGCACCTACTCTTGTTGAGAGATGTGTGCTTGAAGGGGGCCCAACAGAACCGGACGGTGGCCTGGCCGGGGTCCTCCCTGCAGCACGTGGGTCTGGGAAGAGCACAGAGAAGCCGCGTGCCCTCACCCCTACTGCCATGCAGACCCACCACCTGGCTGCACAGCGCAGCTCTGCTCACCTCTTGGCCAAGCAAGGGCCCTGCCGGTGACACTCCCAGGACCCCCTCCAGAAGGCACATGCGGGTGACCTGCTCATACTTCAAGAGGACCCCTGTGGTCTCATGCCCCCTCCACACCACACGGCATCTCTGAGCCCCTTGTCTGCTAGCAATCCGGGCACATCAGCCTTCCTCCCTTCTTACGCTGCCAGGACCAGTGATGGCCTCTGGAGTGTTTCCGACACTTTCAAGCGAAACACTCCGGCAAGCTCGCTGCTCTGACTCTGCTTCCCCTTCCTCCTTTGCTCCTTGCAAACCCTCCTGCAGGATGCTGGGACCCCCCAGCCTGCTAGAGTAAGCGGATCCCTAGTGATCATCTACTGAAAATTAAACTCCCTTATCTGACGATGATGGACTCTGAGACCCAGAGAGGGTAAGTGCCGCACCTGAGGCCACGCAGGCATCATCTCGAGAATCCGTGGCAGGCTGGCTGCTGCAGAGTCACCCGCAAAACCTGTCCTAAGGACCATCCCCGGGTCTCTTGCCTGGACTCTGAGGCAGGTCTGGGACAAGCCCAAGGGGCCAGGGACTTTGGAAACACTCCCCCAGGGATTCTGAAGCACTGCCTGGTCTGCGAATCACTCACCTAAACGAACTCCAGGTGCACCCTAGCCGTGAGAGTTGTAGAAGCACAACGAGAGAAGGGGCCACCTGTGCAAGGAGGAAGTGGGAGAAGGGTGGGGGTGGGGGGGCAGCCGCCCCCACTTGGGGCTGCCTCTGCCCTGCCCTTCACACGCTGTGTTTCCTCTCTGTCTGCGAGGCAGGCGGATTCCGACCCATTTTACGTGGAAGGACTGGAACCTGGGGGGAAACGGAAGTGCGACAAAGCAGGCGTTCCGATGCAAGGGCCCTGGCCCCTTCGTCCTGCATCCCCTGGACTCACCCCTGCAGAGCGTCCGCATAGCCTGGGAGTGCGTCCGAGCCCTCGCGCTCCAGCGCCCCACGGACAGTCCGCTCTCCTATAAGACTGTGTGTGCATTGAGCGGCACCAGAACTGTCGACACGGGCTCGGCCGTGTCTGATCCCCCTCCTTTGTAAGGACGCACAGCACCTGGCTCATGGCTACGCACACAGTAGGGGCTTAATAATGGCCTACTTGTCTGACGCCATGAACTCGGGGAAAAAGCAAAAGCCCACACGGTCATTAAACTCAGGAACTGCGGTGGCCGTTGACAGAGAGAAGCTGAAGCTAGAAACAGTGCAGACAGCGGACAGAGGGTCTGGGCAACGGTTTCCAGGTCGGGGCCACAGGAAGGGCGCAGGCCTTTCGCCCCCGGCCTTCCCTCCCGGACAAGGAGCATCCGGTACGTCCGGGGGGGAATGCGTGGTGGGGAAGGAGCCAACAGTCAGGACCCAACGTCCGCCCGCTGGCGCCCCTGGTGAACAGACCCTGTCCTCGGTCGGTCCTCAGGCACGTGGGCACAGAAAGGAGCATGAGGAGAAGCAAGCTAGCGTGGGTGAACTTGAGGGACGCTGACCTGGAAGGCAGTCACAGAGGGCCACCTTGAGGCCACTCCCTCCTGGGCCTTCAGGAAACCCCGGCCGGCGTTCATGTGTCCTTGATCCTCACAGCGTTTCCGGCCAAGGACAGCGTTTCCTGTCGCTCTTCTGGTGTTTGAACTAAAGATCGTCAGTCAGGTTACTTGAAACTAAACTATTTGACTATTAATGCCTTTGGTGGGGGGCACCTGGGTGGCTCAGTTGTTAAGCCTCTGCCTTCGGCTTGGGTCATGATCCCGGGGTCCTGGGACCGAACCCCACATCGGGCTCCCTGCTCGGCAGGAAGCCTGCTTCTCCCTCTCCCACTCCCCCTGCTTGTGTCCCCTCTCTCTCTGTCAAATAAATAAGTAAAACATTTTATTAAAAAAAATACCTTTGTTGGTAGCAGAAATGATGGTATAAAGAGATTAAAAATTAGGGCTTGAGTTTCGGGGGCCCTGGGCCCCATGCTAGGTCACCTCACACTCCCTCTACGGATGTGGGCAACGTTCTTCTCCCCCGTGCCGCAGTCTCACAGCTGGAAGAGAAAGGCTGGAGGCCCTGTCCCAGCGCAGCGTGGATTCGCGAGGGCACGTGTGCAAGCCCAGCACCCGAGAGGTGGCGCACGTGGTCCTCCCCTCCCCTCTCCTGCTCCCATGAATAAAAATACGCACCCGCTCATCTCATCATTACCGAGAGTGACGTGAGCCGACAGGCCCGAATGCCGACAGCACAACAACAACGTTTTAACTGTTACCGACGAAAACGACGTCGTAACTACTGACAAAAACGAACCACTCAGTCTAATTCGTATTAACGATACCGCGTTTGATCCTGCTAATACGATGGTGGCAAAGCCGCTCTTTAACGTGCTTCCTAATGACGACGATGGCCCATAAACCACCGATTACCCGGATTATCACTAATAAAGGAACGGCAAATAGTTATTCCCACGAACCACCTAGATCCCACCGGCAGAGATTCGTGATGGTGGAAGGGATTTGAAGATGCGTGGAAATTACTTGCACCGATGAGCACGGCCCTCACACAGCTTATGTGGTTTGGAATCGCTGGGTTTCCTTGGGAGGGGTGGGTTGTTCATACTTAGTGTCCCCTCCCCTTCAGGATGGGGCTCCCGGGGGCCAAGCCGTAATGAGTACCTCCTTCGGCAGATTTCTGTGCAGAGCCCTGGGCCCACAGGCCCACAGGCCCACCCGGCCATCTATCTCTGGGGCCAGCCCTTCCCCTAGCTCCCAATCCGGGGGACGTCTGTCCATCCTGACAACCACACCAAGCAGCACGGCCTTTGCAAACGCTGACCCGATGAGACACGGGTTTCCATGTTCCCTGAAAGTCTCCCAGGATAGGAGAGCCACGGCCTACATCATCACAGATGCGTCTATTTATCCTAAACATGCCAGCTGGTGAAGGTTTTTCATCTTGGGAAAGAGGCACCCAGAGCATCTTCTAGGATGTCCGCCGTCCTGGGCCGTAGGGCGCTCTGCACTAAATTAAAACCTGAATTCCTTAGGATTTAAACGGGATCCGCCCTCTTTTCCCCCAGGTGTTACAAAGAACGGTCGCAACGATGTCTGAGCACTAAGGGGAGTGTCTGGCAACGGCAGAAGCGGGGCACACTTTATCCCCGTCCTTCTTCTCATCAGAGCAGAAAACCCTACAGAGCAGAAGCAACCGGGGTTTTCTAGATCGGCGTCAGTAGCAGTCACATCTGGACCCCGAGAGAGGCTGACTAGACGCCCCTCTCCCTGCCCAGAATCCAGCTCCCTGGAGTGTTTTCCCAACCTGCTCATCTCCCTGCCCCACTCACGCACGGCTCCTCCAGGCATGCACGGTGTCACCCAGATGTCACACCCCACGCCAATGCACAGAGCCGTGTCGGGGACACAGCGGGACCTCGATAAATCCCCGTGGAACAGATGACCCGATGCATTACTGCACGAGGGGAACTGCGGCAAAGACCGGAAACGGTGAGCGTGCAGCTTGTCGAGAGGAGGGGGTCGGCCGAGACAGCATCAGCAAGACGTCCGGGGCTGCAGCCTCTTAGGTTGGGCTTGGTCGGGGGAACGTGGTGTGGGGTCCCTCGGGGAGCGATCCCACCAAGACGCTGGGCCGTCCCTACTGTAAGCTCTACATCGTCCAGCTCTGAACTGCTGAGATTCCCAAATATATCAGAGTGCCCTATTTCTGGAGATTCTGATCGTATTTCTACGGGTGACATCCAGCCCAACACCCAGCATTCAGTCAACATTCAACAAAGGAAAGTGATTTCAACATGAAAGTGAAAGAAAAATGTATTTTCCAAGGTAGCAAGAAAAAAAAAAAAAAGTTGTAGGCAGGGGACAAATTGTAGCTGAAAGTAATTTGATGGCGCTGCATGTATGGCGAATTTCTGAAATGCACAAGCTTTGCTCGCTGGGAACCAAGGCAATAAAACAAAGGCAAAAGCACTGTATGTTTCACTATTAACATCAAAATGCCCCAGTGAACGTGGGATCTCTAGAAGACCATGAATTATGATTGATTTTATATTGCCTTATTGCATGTCATATCCGGACCAAACAGGTGGTGCCAAAATGAAGCTGGAGATCACAGGCAAGGCGCCCATCAGTCACCAGGACCCTTCATGCATCAGCAAGCAATAAAAGCTGGTTTCAGAAGCACAGGGAGCCCCGTCTCCGCGGTGGGTTCCTCCCACTTGATACAGGGAGAGGCAGGTGTCCAGGAACAGGTGGGTTTGCAGCGGCTCAAGGAGGAGCCAAAGAGAGTGGCCTGTTAATGTCCCTGCTGGCCACCACTGCTGCCAGGAGAACAGGACAGGCCCCACCTGCTGCTCCCCAGGCCTTGGGGACCTCATCACCTGGTATTTCTCGCAGGTGGCATGACTCACGTTCAGAAGGTCAAATAACTTGCCCCCAAATGTCCTAGCCACCAATGGGAAGGCGGGAGGTGGTGAGGGGAGCAGGAGGAGGAGGACATCCAGGGAGCGGGACGGCACAGAGCAGAGAGTGAACGGGGCCCTGGTCCCCGCACTGGCCGATGGGTAAGCGGAGGCCCCGAGTAGGAGGGGGTTGGTCAGTGACACAGTGTGCAAGTCAGACACCAGAACGGGGGTGTGCTGTCTCCTAGAATAGGGAGACCTTTGGCTTGATTGGGTCCCTTGGCCAAGCCCCTTCCAACCCTGAAGCCACAGTGCTTAGTACAGGAAGCTCTAGCCACACAGGGACCTGTCCCCTCCTGTGCAGGCTGTGTCCCAGACCGGCTGTCCCTGCAGAGCTGAGCCCCTGCCTGGAAGGTCCTTCTTCCTGCCTCTGCCAGCCGCACGCTGTTCACCGCTGGACTCCTCGTCCTGAGCAGCACTCCCCAGGCCTCACCGCTTCCCTTTCTCAGCACACTGGTCCCCATGATGTGACCACCGCCTGACCTCCAGCAGACCGAAGTCCACATGGTGGCCTTTCTTCTAGCATAGGAGTGGGAGGCCGCGGGAGCCAGGACAGACAGGAGGACGCAGGACCCTCTGAACATTCTTTCTGATGAGCTGACCACGCAAGACCGGTTACCAACCAGAGAACGGCGACCCGATCGCTCCTTCCATAGAGGAGGCAGAGCCGCTAGGGAAGGGCGGGCGGAGATGGTAGTTACCTGTGGTCCCAGCAGTCCAGGGGTCCCCGGCGGGCCCGCTTCCCCTTTCTTCCCCTGCGTACAAAAGAAGCAGCCAAAATTAGAGCAGGCAGGTAGCACCAGGCCCCGTGTGATACCGTGTGGGTGGGAGCGTCCATCTTGAGTCCTCAAGCTCGCTGGTGCACAGGGACTCACCGCCCCCTCACCGGCTGGGATGCCCTCCAAGGAAGCGGCATGGGATCGGGGCTGGAGACTCGGTTTGGGGTCAGGGAGGTTAAGCTTTGGGTCTCGGCTGCGACAGGGGCATTTGCTGACACGGGGCCCAAACTTTGAAAGGTACAGAAAGGGAAATCGGGACGAACCTCATCTCACCACCAGCCACTGAGCTGCCTTTCCCCGAAAGAACGGACCCCACCCGGCATTGGCTCCTTTTTCCAGAGGCAAGACGTACGGAGGCCGGCAACGGACACACGCGCACACACGCGCATGCACGCGCACGCACGCGCACACACGTGCACACACGCGCACACACGCTCCCTCGGTCCTCTCTTTCTTTTTCTTTACAAAGCACAGCACGTCCCTCACTCTGCAGAGAGCTTCGCTGGTTTCCGCTCAACAGCTGAGCTCCGGGGCATCCGGCACGAGCGCCCGGCCCGCCGCCTGTTCTCCCGGCTACGCAGTGTTGCCCGTGAGATGACACAGGGTGCACGGTCATGCGGGTCCTCGAGGCCACTTCCGGTCTGCTCCCGTTAGACTCAGAGCTGCCGCCACGACCCCGGTGGGTCATCGTGTGGACTCACCGGCCCCACTAAACCTCAGAGCCTGTCTCTCCGGACAGGGGCGAAGGGTGTGATGGTTGGTTGGATGCGTACAGCACACGGCGTCCGTCGCGTGTGACGGAATCGGAACGACGGAACGATGACCTTTTGTTGCTCACAGTTTCCCTCATGAAGCGAGACACCCGCCTAAGTCCTCACCCTTGTCTCGGTCTGTGTCCAGCCCAGCCTGGGGCATGTGCCGCGGACCCCCCCACCCCATCCTCCTGTTCCCGTTCCATGGGCGCTTACCGCGTGCAGAGCCTGGGACCCAGCGTCTGGGACTCTCCACCCCCCCCCCCAGAGCGGCCCCATCCCCACAGCAGGGGGCGACGCAGACGCAGAGCCCCGAGCACTCCGTCGGCCTCTGGGTCCCGCAGCGCCCGCAAAACAAGGGGCCCCTCACGGGACGCCAGAGCAGGGTCTCCTCGGAACAGCCCCCTTCCAGGCTCAAGGGTTTACAGTGGCACAGAAGTCGGGGTGAGCCTGCAGGGAATGTTCTCTAAGGATCTTCAGGTCCTAAAACTCCTCCCAAGTTCCATGTAGCATGCCAGGGTCAAGGCCCCAGATACGGCTCCACGGCTTTCTCCTGCTTCCTCATAGACACACTGACCCCGGCTCTGTGCCAGCCCTGGGAGCCCCCGGAGGGCTCGGCCATGGCCTCTGCCCCAGTGGTTCACAGTTTGCCAGGAAGGAGGGCCTGAGCCCCTGGCGCTAAAACAGCCCCTACCAGCAGGCAGGGAAGAGTGTGCACATGGCACCTGGAGCTCTGAGGTCTGCTAAAGGTGTTGGGAGGACTTCCCGGAGGCGGTGCTGAGGTCGCGCTGGAAGAAGGAGAAAGAGCGTTCCAGTGGGACACACGCTTGGAGCAGGGGGCAGAGCTGGCCACTGGCAGCAGGAACAAAGGGCGCAGGGCTGGGGCAGAGGCTCTCCCCGATCAGGCTGGAGGGCTACAGGGCTGGGGTGTGGCAGGGGCCCAGGCCGGGCGGCAGGACTCTGAGCCAAGGGGAGGCCCCTAGGCCACCACAGATGTTGACGAACCACATAAAATGGTCCAGTTTGTGCTGGTCCTAGAAGCGGCAAGAAGGACGGTGTGGGCAGCCAGTCAGAGCTCACGCGCCCTCGCCACCGCGGGGCCTGCCCCCCCACCGCCCCTGCACCCCTGCAGAGACCTCCGATCTGCCCCCCTCCTTCCTGATTGGCCCGGACGCCTCCCCTTTCCCTGCTGAGTCGCCAGAGACCCAGTCTGAACACAGACGTCAGCCTGTCTCCTCTGCTCAAATCACCACACCACTGACCAACTCGGGGCGGAGTGAAATGGTGTCCCCTGCCCTCCACGACTGTGTCCCGCTACCGGCCCTTCCCATTTCCTTACTCCGGCCACGGGGGCGTCCCTCCTCCAGGATGAATGCACCCAACACAATCCCACCTCGGGGCCGGGTCTTTCCACAGGCTCTCGCGTTGCCCGGCAAGCGGGCTCCCCAGGCCTCCACAGTCTCTGTCCGAAGGCCCTCTGTCCCCGAGTCTTCTCGCGTCTTCTCTGACCGACCCAGCCAAGACGGCTCTCCCGCGGCCAAGCTCTGCCCCAGCCCTGTGGTCCTTCCCTTTGTTTGTGTCACTACCAGATACACTATCGGTATCCCTACGCATCTGGTCACTGCCCGCCTGCCCGTTCTGGCTGCGAGCCTTCTGGAAACCGAGTCTGGCTCTGTGTTTGTTCCATGCTCTCCCCGGGGGCCCAGAACAGTGTCTGTCACATGGTGGCATCTTGAGACACCTTTGTGGGCTGGGTAATTAAGTTGTTGCTTCCAGACTGAGGGATGTGGTCTTGAGTCTAGCAGACAGCGGGGGAAACAGCCCTGGGGTAGGGCGAGGCCGCACCAGAACAGGAAGGCACAACCTGGCGATCTGGGGACTTGTAGAGGCAGCGGCCTAACCCAATTCAGGACCCCCGAGGAGGAGCACCCGAGCCGCAGACCACAGGCCGAGGTCAGAATGTGTTTCTCGACACTTGTCAGATGGAATTCAAAATGTGGTCGCAGACACCTTCAGAAATGAGCCGGGCCTGGAGGCATTTGTCTCTGCCTCCGTCCGCTCCTCTCTGATGAATGCAAACATCGGGGCGGCGATCACAGGAGCGCTAAGAGCTACCGGCTCCCCTTCCTCAGGGAATGGAAACCAGACAGCTTCAATTTTGTATCGAGACAGGCACCCCTCCACTTGCTGCCAGGTTATTCCCCCGAGAGCCACGCGTGATTTACAAGATGAATAAACCATCCTCCCTCAAGGTCGGGGGAATGGCCGGTGAGGAGTCATCGGAATTCAGAACCTGGGCCGGCCAGGTCACTCTGTGCGGTGGGAGAAGTGGAGAAATGGATCGTTGGCTGGTGGGTGCGAAAGGACCAGAGGGAAGCAGGAACGATGTGAGGGTCTGGGTTGTGGTGGCGCCGAATGACTAACCCAAGGGATGATGTGATTGGGGCGCACACCGGTGTCCCTCCTCAGGTGACCCACCACCTTCAGAAGGGGTACGAGGTCTCAGCAGCCCTGTTCCCTCACGTTCGGGGGGCTTGTGTAATGAAGCTGCTGACATTCGGGGGGTGAGCCCCTGAGATCTGAGGAGATCTGCAGGAGGCGTGGACGCAGGAGTTGCTCCTACACCAGGGAAGGAAAAAGATGGGATCTGGGAAAGGGGAATTACGGGCAGGTAGGAGGGTCCGGTGGGGGAGAGAGAGAGAAGCGAGGGCATCTGGAGAAGCCGGCATCCAAGCGTCAGGGCTTCAGCAAGAAGAACAAAGCGAGAGGTGGGGGGAAGAGGCCAGAGGAGAAGACATTTGTGATCCAAGCTGTGGTTGCCAGGTGGCACCACCTTTCACGGGTCACCCAGGAAGGGGCATCACCATGGAGACATTAGGGTGACGCCCCTGGTCAGCTCCAGCACCGACGTTCACACTTTCTCTGCCCACAGCCTCCAGAGCTGCCCCCAGTGTCCTTCAAAGTAAGCCAGCCTTCCTGCCATCTGTCCATCCATCCACCCATGTTGCTTATAATCTCCAGAGCCAATCCTGCTCACAAGCCCCATTCGTTCCCTCCGCTGTTCTGGACCAGTCTGTGCCTTCTACAAATTTCATTACTCATCTATACATTTACCCTAAGTTGGCAGGCAATTTTCCTAAAGGGGGAAAGTTCTGTCCAAGTTACCTCCCTCCTCCAAAATAGCCGAAGTTTCTCCTTATCTAATACATGAAACATTTGGGGCGCCTGGGTGGCTCAGTCAGCTAAGCGCCTGCCTTCGGCTCAGGTCATGATCCCAGGGTCCTGAGATCGAGCCCCGCATCAGGCTCCCCGCTCGGCAGGAAGCCAGCTTCTCCCTCTCTTGCCGCTCCCTCCCCACCCCTGCTCATGCTCTCCTGCTCTCTCTCCCTGTCAAATAAATAGATAAAATCTTATAAAAATAAAAGATGTAACATTTGAGCTGTTTTATTTGGATACTAATGACCCTGTGACTCCAACATGACTTTGGATCTCGCGTGCGGTGTCCATGCTCCCAGCCCTAAGCAACAGTTCAAGTCAGCTGCTCAGCCTTGCCCCGAACAACCCCCTTAGGACTTCCGGCCTCAGAGACTCTGCTCACAATGGCACCTCTGTCTGTGATACTCCCAGTCCA
Source organism: Mustela lutreola (assembly GCF_030435805.1). Lineage (NCBI taxonomy): Eukaryota > Metazoa > Chordata > Mammalia > Carnivora > Mustelidae > Mustela > Mustela lutreola. Next base: position 4,447,994 of record NC_081292.1, on the reverse strand, counting down.
TCTCAGCCTGTCAAAATCCTACCCCAGCCCATTGCCACCTCTTCCACACCGTCCGAGCAATACCAAGAAATGTGACAAGAAAATACTGAGCACAGAGAGCCCCGGGGCTGCCCGACAGCTCCTGAGTTGGAATTGCCAGGGATGGGGGACAAAGCTGTAAGTCAGTGGTTACGAAGATGGCTGCTCGCCGCAAGGAAACTTGCTCTCCCGTGTTCCTACATGGGAGAAAACGTGAGAAAATGAGTTCAGAATCTAAGGCAGACAGGAGAGGACAAGTCACTAGCCTGCTGAGTCTCAGGTTCCTCATGTGGAAAATTATAATTATTGTAATTATTTGAAAAGATAGCAGTGGAAGGAATAATTCAGTATTTGAGGAAGTGCTTTATAAGGAATAATAAAGCATTAGGCAAACAGGACAGATCGCCGCAGGAATGAGGAGGAACAGGATGGTGGTTGATGGAGGAGACACGGTAACAGCAGGATTCTGGCTCCTCTGAGTCCCTGGAGCAGGTATGAGAACACATGTCCAACAGTCCTGGTTTCCAAACTGCTACCTCCCAGCAGTGCCATAGAAATTAAGTGAGGAAATGCCCACAAGGTGTTTGGCATAGGATCTAACATCAGGAAACGTGTCGTAGTGATGGTTCTGGTGGCAGTGACAGTGATGGTTATGCTGATGGTGACAGTGGCGGTGGTAGGCAGGGGTGAAGGTGGTGATGGAGGTGGGGGTGGTGGTGATGTGCAGGGGCGAAGGTTCTGATGGGGTGGGGGTGGGGGTGGTGGGCAGGGGTGAAAGTGGTGATGGGGGTCGGGGTGATGGTGATGGGCAGGGATGAAGGCGGTGATGGGGGTGATGGGTACGGGTGGGGGTGATGGGCAGGGGTGAAGGCAGGAACTCTAGCAGGTGTGGATGCAGTAGCAGCAGCTATGTAACCTCTGCCTTTTGGACCTGTAAGCAGCTGCGGGGATCTGAGAAGCGCTGGCCAGAGCAAATTCTGCGGCAATAAAGAACCGTGTGACTAGCAATAAGCCGATGCCTTGTCCTTTTTCTTCTCTCTTAAATTGCTACCAGCATAATATCTGTGCTAAGTGTTTGTAATAAGTGCTTGTAATTTATCATAGGGACAGATTTTTCAAGCCCTTCTGAATGCCAGGATGCTGAGCAGGACTGATATTTCCACGGCTGTCGATCTGCCCGTGGAGAAGAGGAAGCCCATAAATCCAGCAGAGCACCGGCTCCTTCCCAGCCGGGACGAATTAGCACAGCCGTGTGCGGGCCCGTCACCAGCTGAACGCAATGCGAGCGCAACAGATTCTAATATGTGCCGTATGGTCTTTTGCTCAGTTCCTGTTCTCCATGCCTTCAAATGTCAAAGATGATTATTTTCTACTGGTTAGAGCTGAAACCAGGTGCTCAGGGAAAGCCTAAGGTGTCCTGGCATAAACCCTGGCTCTGTGCCACGAGATGAGTCAAACAGTAGCCTGTGATCCAAATGATGCTGTTACCATCTGGTAGCGTAGGGAAAAGTAAGAAAAAAAGGCTTTGAAAATTGAAAAGTGAAACAAAGTTGACCCAAGTTGCCACTGACAGAAGACCACCCAGGTTCCTCTCCTCGAATTATGAGAAACAGGGGTGGATGGATCTGATCGCAATCCGCGCTATGAGACCCTTGGCTCCAAGGGCACTGGCCAGAGATTAAAGCAGTGTGCAACAATGCATCCGCCCAAGTAAGTGGGAGCAGGGAATACAGAGTCCTAGATCTCTCCACGAATGCCCACCACAAGGACTGCTAATGAACAGATGAGAATTCTGGTGTGCTCCTGGACGCTCACGCCCACTCATTGCCTCGAAGGTCTCGAGCGAGACGGACCTGAAGGACCTGAGTTCTAATCCCTGTGCCGCTCTTTATACTCTGTGAGACATGGAGCAATTGGATTTACACCCCTAAGTCTTGGCTTCCTCGTTTGCAGAATAAGAGTAGAACTGCCCAACCTCACATCCTTGTAAGAATGAGCGAGAAACAGGAGGGCAAACAGTCACCTCTCTATGTGCCAGCGATAGACCAGTCTGTCATCCAGCCACTGCTTTTCCCTGCTACCTTGTATCAGTTCTACACGGTTAGACTTGTCTTAAAAATATGTTCTTAAAAAAAAAAAAAAAAAGACTCAATCAGGCACATCACGAGACACCTGGGATCCCTCCGTCATTAGAAAGAGGGGAGGTGCTGTATTTGGTAGGTCACGTCTTCAGTTCTTGCCTCTTGACGAGAGAAGAGAATCCAGAAGGTGTTGAAAACACGATCAAAGGAACCAAAGGGGTTGTCACCAGCTAGTGGGAGAGGCAGTGACAAAGGCCCAAGGGACGTGGAGCAGGTCGTCTGATCTTTCTGGAACAAGAAATGTCTCACTGTCCATCTCAGGGATGCCTTACCAATATGATGATCTTATGATTTAGACATTCCAAATCTGCATTCAATTTAAATGCCTGATGACACAGAATTCTCTTAAGCAAAAAATCTCCCCTGGGTTTGTCCAGAAAAGAGGAAAGAAACCATGTATGCTATTTCAGATGGAAGTCAGCAGCACAAAACACACGGCACGTGAAGCAGAAGGAAGAGTACAGATGGGACCAGTTTCTCTTCTTTATACCAGAGCACGCTCTGCAGAAGGTCAGGCCCGGGTAACCAAATGCCCCGTTCTGGGTCCCACTGGCCCCCTGGCACCCACTGAGTTAGCTGCCCAGAGAGCAGCAAGCAAGCACGATCCACTCACCCGTGCTCCCTGACCGTACCAGACGCTCTCTGCGGCATTACATACATATGCTTGGCCACTATGCCTGGAGGTGTGGTTCATGCGCTTTCCATGTGTGCACAAAAATATATACATTCTATAAGTGTGACACGCTCTTCTAGGTGCTACAGACACAAAAATAAAGAAGGTTCCCACAGACTTACATGCTAATGAAAACAAAAATAAACAAATGTCAAAATAAGAAAAAAAAATATATAAGTTCTCTGCAAAAATTACAATGGGCCTTGGGTGAGCATGGCAAGCTCTCTGTTTTGGGGCGAACAATTAGGGCATAGGAGATTTTAGTTTTTTAAACCAACCCTGTGAATGCATTTCAGTGTCCAAATGCGTCAGTGGCCTGGAGCCAGGTGGGGTCTACTTCTAGTACATTCTGGGTTCCGAAGCAGCCGTAGCACTGCCCGCTTCCACTAAGTAGCCGTCCTCCCCAACAACCTCCCCCGAACGCCTCGCTCAGACATGCAGGAGGAAAGGAGAGCCTCGGAAAGAGAAACAGGGTAGCACCCGCACCCCCCATGGAAAGCAAGAAACCCAGCCAGCAGAAGACAGCCGAGCACCCCACGCTGGGGTGCCTCGTGTGCCACAACCCTCAGGGATGGGATGGCGGGGGGGCGGGGGGGGGTGGCGCCCAGCACTGATCTTCCCACTTCCCCATGGCATTGTGGAAAAATACCAGCTTTGTCCAAAATGAATGTGTTTACCTTGCCAGGGATTACACTGTCTGCCTGTCGCTAATCTCGAAAATAAAGGGTCGGCTCGCCTTCCCCAGCCCATCTATTCGTCTCAGTGTCACAGTTCCTGGGTCCTGTGGCTTGTCACTGTCTCGTGTCTTCCCTCTTCTAGCCTGAGTGTGTGCCGTGACACGAGGGAGTGATGTTTCAGCTGAGGCCGATGGGGAGGAAATGACAGGTCGCCGCGTGGGCAGGAGAGAGAGCTAATTTTCTGAGTAAGTCATTCTGTCTCGGCTTATCCTGACTCAGCCAGAGGCTGACAGAACAGGGAGAGGATGCCGAGCCCACACCAGCATCAGGACTGGTCTCTGCAGCGTGTGTGCCCACAGGGGCAGCCACTAGCCTGGAAACCACCACGGGAGGCAACACAGCCCGAGTCAGAACCTCACAGAGGAAGACTGGAGGGCCAGGGGTCCCCAGAACCACCCCCCCCACGCAGTCGCCAGCCTCCATTCACTAGAGGAGCAGGACAAGGGAGGAGCCCTCCTCTGTGCTCTCCATCACTCTCTCTTAATAGGTCACACTGCCCATGGCCGTAGGTCGCCCTGCCCATGGCCGTCGGCTCAGTCTCCTGTACCAGGCCCTGCGTGTCCCCCTCGCCGGGCACTCCAGCGGGACGGGGGGCTCATGCAGCCCCTGCCCTGGGTCTGGGCCACCACCCTCCCTTTCTGCTCTCTGCGGCCATCTCCTCACTGGTCCTCCTCTCCTACGGTCCGTCCTCAGAACAGCGGGCGGATGGGGGTATGTTCCTGTGAGCCTCCCGCTCCGTGTCTTTTACCCCAAGTCCTGCAGTGACCAGACTGCAGCCAGAAACCCAGGGAAATTCGGACCCCAAAATGCCTACATGAGGAAACTTCATCAGTTTTGGTTGGGGTGATGGTATTATGGTTTTATTGCTTTTGCATCTCCTTATCTTCAAGAGAGAACGGTGTGATGACATTTGGGGTCTCTTCAAAGGGACCTGGGCTGGCTGGAGGTGGGCTCAGACATAAATTAAGCAAGTTGGCCAATGACGTGGTAAGCGTAGGGAGGGCTGTGGGCCATAAGAGCATCATCGGTTGTACTATTCTTTCGACTTTTGTCTATTTTTTTCATTGTAGCAGTTCTGAAACCATTCAGTAGCCCCACATTCTCCCCACAATAGAAGCCCAAATCCTCACAATGGCCCCCCAGCAAGCAGCAAGACCCGGCACCCAGTTCCTCTGACTGACCTCCCCCTGCCGGGCCCTGGCTGCCTCCAGCTGCAGGGTTCTGCTCAAAGCCCTGCCTGTGTGGCCTCAGCCTGGGTCTGAGCTTCGTCCTCCAGCCGGCACACGCCCCCTCGGCTACTGGCCTGGCCAGGTCCCCACCTCCCGAGAGCCTGCCCTAACTGACCTGCTCCGGAGCCCTTCCTGCAGTAGGCAGGTGCGGAGGTGACGTGTCTCTTCTCCGGCAACGAACAGGGATCCCCTCCCTGAGGGGTCCCCCTCACCCACAGCCAGCACCCAGCAGGCGCCCTGGAAACACCTGCTGAGCAGATGAGCGCGTGGAGGGGAGGACCAGGGAGCAGGGGGGAGGCCGGGGGGGGACGGGGCTGGTGGTGTGGCATCCCCAACAGGACGGGTGCAGGCAGAGCTGGAAGCAGAGAAGCCGCATCCATGGCCCCGTCCCTTGTATGGGTACATTCCCCGAGCGGGAGAATGGGGAGTGAAGATAAAAGCTGAAACCAGGAGCAAGTGTCCAGAGGGAAGGTGTCCTCTCCAGGGGGCACTTCCTGAGTCGGCCTGACCCCTTCCTGTGTGCCCGTCGATCCCTGCTCAGTTCACTGGCCCCTGCAAGGCCGGCTCGGACACCCGCTCGGACACCCCGGTGCCCACTCCGTCCCAGCACCCTCCCCTCCCTGCTCAGCACCGCAGTGTCCCCCCCAAGGCATCAGGGTTAGCCCTCCCTGTTTCTCTAGTCCCTCCGGTGGTGAGCTCCTGGCGGTTGAGCCCCTCATCTCTTCAGACATTCCCAAAGCATTTAGCTGAGTGTCCGTGCCTCGTAAGAGCGCGACAGGAGCTCTGTGGACGGACACAAGGGAGGATTGAGGAAGTCAGGCTGTAGAGAGACACAGACCTGGGTATCCCTCACTGAGAGGTGGCCGGTGGCCGTGTTATCAGCGGCGGCCCTTCCTTTCTGCAAAGGGCCAGGACAAACATTTCCCTTGGACTGCTGAGGTCTGCCACGTGGAGCTCAGCACCACAGCACGTACGCCGCCTCTCCCCCCGGTTCCTTCTGTGAATCCCCTTGGTATGACCCTCAAATCTCCATTCCTAGTGCACGCATCCAACTCCTAGGACCCCTGGCCAGCGTGGAGGTCGGAACATGGGTGGCTGGTATTACTCTGAAGGTGTTTCTGGAGATGACAACAGCCATCCTGTGGAACACAGGAACACACTCTGGGGTGCCCAGAAGGGACGGCCAAGGATGCGTGGGCCTCGACAAGCAGGCTCCAAACAAGAGGTGTCCTCTCCCCTGTTTAATAAGACTCAGTCAGGGAGAAATGTAGTTTAAAAAAAAAAATTGCAGTCATCTCTGTATCAAGAGTTCCGCTCAGCATCTAATTCTATGTTAGGGAAAGTAATGTTTGCAGCAGCTCACCACAAGACGAATTCAGGCTCACCTAAGCATCAATTACATAACGTACATGGATTGCTGTTTTCTCTCAGAAGACCGTGCGTGAGCACCTTGGGAGGCTGGCAGTCACGGCAGCTGCCACATCTTGCCGCCCACCACGGATACAGACCCACCCTGAGCACATTTTCTCCCCCAAACCAGGCCAGTGGTGAAGCCTTCCCATTGCAACAGAGTAAACGTGCTTAGAGAAGCTAGGTGGCGTGAAGGGTCACACAGTTGCTCAGAAGTAGGGCCAAGTTTCCAACCCCAGAGCGCTGCTGCAAAGCCCAAGGTCCTTGCATTATACAGAGAAGGCAACCTAGCTTCAACCAGGCGACGGAGGCCAGGGCTGGCGATGCTGGACGGAACGCGGCACACGCATGCCCTTTCCAGTGGGGTAAGTGACTTCCCACCTTCCCACCTAACCTCTCCACCATGACCCCTTTCCACACCTCAACTAGCCTTCCACGTAAGTTCCTCTTAGACTCTTCAGGGTTTAAGCCCGTTGTGGAGTGCCAAAGTGTTTGAAAACCAAGGGAGGAAGTTCACTGGGGGGCTTAGGCCACGTGGGAGTCTGTTGGGTCATAAGCAGGTCGCTTAGTTTCAGAATTGAGAATGTAAAATGTGATCAGAGTGTGGGTGCAGCCCCCTGACACTCAGCCAAGCCAGGACACTTCTATAATTCTGTCCACTTCACTGAGCTGGAGACTCTCCGGGCTAGAGAGGCCACAAATGGGGCTTGAGAGCCTTTGCCAGATGCAAGACCCCCCATTTCCACCCATCTGTCGGCGGTCACCTGGCCTCCGACCGAACACCTCGGGAGGCAATGACCACACTGCGTGCAGGGGCTCCCCACCCCATCTCGGGCCGCTGTGCCCCTCAGACAGTCTCTATGTGAATCAGTAAGAGACACCACAAGCTCAAGCACTAGAGGTCAACAAACATTGACCTGAGCCTCTACTTTGTGCCGGGCACCCTGCTAGGAACTGGGGAGTCACGGAGTTGGGGGTCAGGCTCAGTAACCACGGGGCCCCCGAAGAGGGCACCTAACCCTAGTGTACACCTCCATCCCCCTATCTTAAACCACAGGACACTGTGTCAGGAGCTGTGCTTATAGTGAATAAAACCCATGAGGTATGTGCAATCTTGGTTAAAAAAAAAAAAAGGTGCTTAATTAAATTAAATTAGATTAAGTTAAATTAAATGGAATACCATGAGATATCACGATATTCAATAATGATACGGGTGTTTCAGAGTAGCTGAGAGCCTTACGGCAGCTCTCTATCCTTTCCCTTCTCCTTATTTTTAATTCCTCCCGGGAGACTGAGCTCAAATACCACCTCTGTCAAGAAGTCCTGGCTGCCTTGCAGGCTGGGTGAGCTGCCCCTTCTCTCTGCCCTTGCAACACTGGGCTTCCTTCTGCCAGAGCTCTGAGCCCATAAGGCTACGGGGTTCCAGATACATGACTCATGGCATCCAACGGCCTCATCTCCGTGTTCCCAGAACCCAGTTCCAGGCTGAACTCAGAGTGGACGCCCCACCATGTTTGCTGAACTAAATCTAACCCTTCAGTCGGCTTCCAATATTCATCTCAAGCCCATGAGGCTGGCACCACGTCCTCTGTCTGAGCTACTGAATTGGGGGCCCCAGCGGGGGAGAGCTGGTGATTTGAAGGGAAAGACACGTTACTCACCCGGAGACCTTGCAAACCAGGAGGTCCGTCCTTGCCTTCAGGACCCATCAGACCCTTTAGAAGGAGCAGAAAGGAAAAGAAAACAAAAAGGAACCAATGGTCAACACAGAGTTCAACACCACAAGTTGTACTCTGCCTTCTCATGCTCATTGGATAGGAAAACACCATCCTGTTTCGGTGGGGACGGTGGGAAATCAAGGGAGAAAAGATCCTATCCTGGCAAATCTAACTTTTTTTTTTTTTAAAACACATGCATCTATATGGCCTAAATATATTTAGCAACCAAGAAGTAGGCAACATCTTTCACACTTTAAAGATGAACATGTTGGGGGGCAAAAGCCTTGCATTAGTGCGTCGCATAAAGCACGCATGGGAGAAGTTTCTGGAACCCAAGTATCTTCAGCTGTAAGCTCAGCGCCATTGTCCCTGTATGTTGCTGGCTCAGCAAGAACTAGCTTGTGTTACTTGACTTGGTCAACAGTGCTATGCAATACAGGGTCGTCCGGACAAATAATGGAATTGTCTAAGATCAATTTCAATTAAGCAAGGAACACTGGCACAGTAAGGGGTCCTACTGACCTGGTAATTCAAGTCATACCCCCCAAGACCCCTCCCTCCGCCCCCCCCCACATATCTGCTGCACGACCTCCCCCAAGTTCCTTGGTGTCTGTGAACCCCAGGTGTCTCATCTTTGAGATGAGGATGATAAGCCTACCTACCAAGTGGCCATGGGGACCCCAGGGGGGAAGGAAACGAGAGCCCGGATAGACAACCCCCCTGGACTGCCTGACCAGACCCTGATTTGCACCACGTGATGGCAACTCAAAAAGGCAGGCAGGCAATGGGAATGGGTGAATGTGGCCCTCAGCTGTGATGCAGTCATCAACTTCCTGGGTGAATTCTGGCCAGAAGCTTTCCCCGAGGCACTTCCATTTCTTTGGTAAATATTATCATGCAAGGAGCTGCTTCTGTCTAGCACTGCATGACTACGAAGTAACCGGACTGTATTTAGATCCAAATTCTTTTCTCTTAAGAACACCGTGGAAACACACACAGGAATGGAAAACCTACAGGAACTACAGACCTAAATCTCCTTTTCCTCACAAGGATTACCCCGTTGAGCTCAGGGCACGTGGGGAGGGAAAACCTTGCACGAGTGAGGGAAAGTTCCTTGAGCATCAGCAGACACCTCAATTTGATCTGTGCAGCCTGCCTGCTTTATTACACTCCACCAGACGCTGATGCAACGGCCAGAGCTGTCTCATCTCGGGGGACGGATGAAAGCCACGAGCCTCCTGGACTGCTCCAGCATTTGGATGCAGAACGCTGCATGCAGTTTTCCATTTAGACAAGGGGGAACATTTTCCTCTCTCTGGGACTGCTGAGCACAAACTCCAAAATTTTCCACTCTCCCCAGAAGTCACTGAAGCCAACTTCTCCGTTTGATTCAATCCAATGAATATTTAGGGAGCAACGGCTCTGCGGAAGGCCCCAGGCCAGGAGCTGCGGGGGATTCAAAACAGACAGACGCAGCAACCGATCCAGGTACGGGGCTTAATAGGGCCTCCCCGAGCCCCGCTTCACACACTAGCTTGTGTGGCCCGCACAGTGCAGTCACACGCGTGATGGTGATGACAACGGTGATGACAATCTCTGGGTAGGAACGAAGCACAGGAGGGTCGGAGAGGAAGAGTCGTGTCAGCAGAGACGCAGAGCCACTCGGTGGGGGAACAGGGTCATGAGACCCGGATGTGGCGGCTGAATCGAAGGTGCCGTCCTTCCGCGTCCATGCTGCTCCTCGTGAGCTCACGCTGCGGTCCGCCCCCTCCCAGGCCCCTCTTGCTGTGGTGGGGCACCGCTCCATACGCTTGCACTGTCCACACCCTGAGATAAACTGCCCATTTTGACAGGGCGGAGACATTGGTCCTGGCCTTCAGAATCGTCCAGTCCTGTCTCTCCTCACAGGTCGCCCTTCTCACCAGTCTTAGGGTGGGCTCTTGTGTTTCTGAGCTCCCTGCTAGCGAATTCCACCACCCTCCCAGGTACTGCTCCGAGCCCTGTGCCCTGTTTTGAGAGCAGCTAGCGTGTTCTAGGGAGAGCATCTAGCATAGAGGACGGTGTCAGGACATCGGACAGCTCCATCCTGGGCTGCGGGGCTGGTTTGCATGTGCTTGCACCTGCCCAAGGTTCCGGACCGTAGGAATGGAATGGATGATGATGGACCACAGGAACGAGACACGCAAGGAATGCCATTAATCATCTAGAGCCTGCGATGCTCACTCAGGGTTCTTCCTTCCTGTCTCCTTCATTCAACCAGGGGATCAGCCGTGTACTTTCATCTCTCCACCTCCAGCATTAATATTTGCTCACAAATGTTTAAGGTTTCTTCCCTCTGTCCCCACTCCCCTCCGCCACATTCATCATAAGAAAAGCCGCATAACGGGGAGGATCCAGATTGAGAGGTTCAGAAGGTTGCCTCAGGGTCAAGCAGGGCTGGGCTCTGCCAGCTTCTTATTCCTTCATGGGGGCCATGGAGGAGACAATCCTCCTGTACATATTTTTTGGGGGGGGTACCACTGCATTGTGCACTCACAATGTCACTGTCAAGCCGGTCAGACCCATCTGGTTCAAAGGTCAAGTTCGCTTCTTAAAAGCTGTGGGACTGCACAGTTCACTCAGTATTTCTGCACCAAGGTCTTCATCAGCAAAACAGAAAGAATGCCTTCACCCTCGCAGATCTAACGTGTGTATGTTTGCACATACTAACATACTAGAGTATGGGGCACCTGGATGGCTCAGTTGGCTGAGCATCTGACTCTGGGTTTTGGCTCTGGTCATGATCTCTGGTTCATGAGCTCAAGCCCCACATTGGGTTCTGTGCTCAGTGAAGAGCTTGCCCGAGATTCTCTCCCTCCTTCTGCCCCTTCCCCTCGGCACACATGCACGCTCTATCACTCCAAAGTAAATAAACAGATCTTGTGTATACACACCGTAGTACAGACTGGCAGCACTTGCACTTACAGATCTGAAACGCACGTAGGCACTGAGATCCAAGCACGGGTGCACGTGGCATGACCTGCCTTTCCTACTGTAAACCTCCCAGCAGTTACCATAATGGTGAGGAGCTCTGGAAACCAAAGCTTGGGAGATTAAGCAAGACATCCAAGGTTACAGAAACAGAAGGCAGCTCTTCAGACATGAACTTTTTTGGTATGAATTGCTCTAATTATACTGGGCTTAAACATTTGTGAGATTTCTTCTGGTTTTACCCCCCCCCAAAAACCATATATTCTTCTCTTAATGAGGCATAGGCCCCACTGGCTTCCTATAAATTTGATTTATGGACATTTCAAAATAAGAGTGGTCTTATTTCCTTCGATAAAATGCCGTCACTTGAAAGGGGGAGCATGTTGCCGGGAAGAGCCTGATGAAATCACTGTCCTATGGGATTGGCTGTATGCTCATTCATCGGAACTCCATCGCAGAATGGTCAGAGTCCCTTTGAACGCCCTCTTCCCCAATGGTTATTTCTATGTCACTAAATTCGTTAGCAGTGGAGAATGCAAAGGCTGATGCTTTCCCAGCCACAGAGAAGTCAGTTTGAATCAGAGACGTGAGAGAAGCAAATCTGCGTTGGAAAAGATTCACCCAGCGCTGTGACGTCCAATCCTCTTATTCAGTTATACCTCAAAGGAAACTAAGGGGTACCAGGCTGGCTTAGTTGGTAGAGTGTGCAACTCTTGATCTAGGGATTATGCGTTCAAGCCCCACATTGGGACTGGGGTCTACTTAAAACAAAAGAAAAGAAAACAAAAAGAAACCTAAAACACCAGACTGCCCACCAGAAACCCCACTCATGGCCTGTTTAGGACCGGGAGCTGCAAAGGTGGGCTTGCTGGGTTTCGGGTCCAGCTCCACACTTGGGGACTGCCTAATGGAAATATCACTGGTCAGGCTTCATTCAGCTTGCTCTCATGCACACTGCTGACACCGGCACCTACAATCCAGGGGGACAGGACCAGCTTCTGCAATCCCACAGAGCTCAGTGGGAAAAACCACTGTTTTCCAGACGCAGAGGTGCTCCAAGTAGATCCTGGATTGGTAGCGTGACTTACCGGAGCTCCTGGTGGCCCAGGTGGGCCCTGGTGACCCCGTGGTCCCGGAGCTCCCTGGAAACAGAAGCCAAACATGCATTAACCACGGCTCCCCTTCCCATGACTCACGACCATTTGCTGACTCAGAGTCTACCTTCTGAGTTCCCAAAAGGGACCCAGAGATATAGGAGGGGGATCTGCATTCCTGACGTAAAATCAAATCGACCCATGTCTGGAAGGCTCTGTCTGAGCTCTACAAGCAGCTGTGACCCCACGGCTGCGGCTTTCTATCCCTGCTCCCACCCCAAGCCCCATGTGGGGAGGACGCGCATTCCCTTTACCTGCTCGCCCTTCAGGCCCTCTCTCTGCACCTGCGAGACAAACCGTGGGTCAGCAAAGGTGGTGGTGGACATCATTCCCGTCTCCTCCACCGGGGGTGTTCACACAGAACGCTGTAATGCAGCAATTCCTGACTTTCCTCGGATTTCACCCCACCTTTAGCGTTGAAAGCCTGTATCCAGCTCATGGGGTCAGAAGAGTACCCCCTCATTTTCAGAGGCAAAGACTCTTGCAAAAACGCAATCCCATCAGCCCAGGAGCCTGAAGCCCCTCCCCCAGGAATGCCCGCACACTCACCACGGAGCCAGGTAGGCCGGGAGGTCCCGCCGGCCCCACGTCACCCTGCGCAGAAATGACAAACATGTCATCGGCGTGCTTCCCGCCCCCTTCCTCTGCCCAAGAGTCAGAAAAACATCTCTGTTGACTTAGCATCAGGAATCTTCCTAAGATCACACCTAAATGTTCTTTTAATAGACTTTATCTTAGAGCCGTTTTGGCTGCGTGTCAAAATGGAGGGGAAGGGACAGAGTCACCGAGTGTCAACCTTCCTCATTGTCTCGCACATGCAGTAACACGTCCTGCCTCAGACCATCTGTCCAGTCTAGTTTTTTTTCTCTCCAAGGCACCATTCCCCATCCCCCCACACGCACACGAACACACACGCTCACACAGGGCAAGTTTTACCGTTGTGCATCCTCTCCAGGTGCTTCTGTGACATACACCCATGACACTGTCCGGCCCTCAGACCCCAGCTGGCTCATCTCCTCTCCATTTCTCCATGGACATCTCTCAATCAATCCCCCAAGCACGAGTACGTTTTTCCTATGCATCCGCGAACCTTAATATTTTGCTAATACGATGGTTAGAAGCTGTTCTGAGCTCTGCTGTAGTTTCTGTGTGGCCATCTTAGTTTACATCAGATAAACAGGTAGGTCAGGGAGATACTTAGTCGTCGCTGGGTGCGTCAGGACTCCGCTGGGGCTCATGACCGCGTCCCCTTTCTTTTATTTCCGCTATGCCTCACGACCAGTTACGTTTGCTGCACTTACTGAACTCATCAACATCATCGTTACAGCACCGACACGAATGTTCAATGACAGTTACGAAATTCATCAACACAGGCTTTCTCATTGACTCGGGTCCTTTTACGGAACAGGAGAGCCAACGTCCTGACACGAGAAATCACTCTTAAAGAAGGCTACCATCCCGTCGTCCATCCGCGGGAACCATGTGCGGACGGCGAACAGACGTCGGAGGCTTTCCACCCACCCGGCCTTGTGCGAAGGACTTCGATTCAAGCTCCTCCCCTCCGAGCCTCTTTCCTATCTTAGAGACAAGGGGACTAAAGCCCAGGGGTCTGTAATGACTTGTTCAAGGTCAAAAAGCTAGTAAGTAGTAGAACCAACTGTCTGTCCTCGAGTCATTTCTTTGCATGACATAAGTGATGCATTTTTGCAGTGGTCCTTTTAGCCGTTGTGGTAGGCAGCTTCCCAGACGGCCCCCTGTAGCCCCCGCCTCCTTGTGGGGACCTCCCACCAGGTATCAGTCCTAGGCTATGGGACCAACAGCACACAGCAGGAGGGACGCTGCGTGGCCTCTGAGATGAGATTACGAACATATGGTGGCTTCCATGGGGACCCCCCCCCCCCCCTGCAAACCTCAGGTCACTCAAGACCCTTGACCAGGATGGCCCACCCACGTGTACACTGTGTTCCTGGATCCTGGCTTTGGACACAGCGTGAGACCTCGTGATTATTGCTTTACACTTCTAAGGTTCGGGAAGACTGCCACGAGTCAACACAAAACGACACCAGCTAGGGGTTTTAGCCGGGCACGAACAGTGTCTCCCCCCGGCATGGGAATCTGCGGTGAGCCGCTGGGCAGGCAGGCAGATCTGCAGGCCTTGCTGCAAGTCAAGGCCCTATTCTCTGGGTCCCTATTCTCTTATCTGTGAAGTGAGACCAGCTCTGTGGTCCCGATGACCCTCTCAGATTGTAAAGGAGCCGAGAATTGTCTCCCTGATGTTCATTTAGAATGCCTTGACAGGTGTCCCATCGCCTGTGCATCCATGGTTTCCAGATCCTTCACATGAATGACCCAAATACCACCATGACCCCATGACCTGGTCTAGCACTTCTGCTGCGTTCATCATAATCAGCACTAATTCGGCTGTTGCCCAAACTGCGGGGGCCAAAAACATGTATAAGTGAGGTGGAAGGTTGGAACGAACTCTCTCCCTCTCTCCCTCTCTCTCTCTCAAACACACACACATCACACCACAGCAGAAGTCACCGACATCCAAACTTCAAGGATCGTTCCCTCTTAGTGACTTGAAATAAACGACTTATTTTAGAATTCAGCATCCCCTGTCAAGGAACTGTGAGAATATATTAAAATCCTGATGCCAAGATAATACAACAATATAAATCTCAACTCTAAAAATACTTGGGAGACAGAATAGTCCCGCTCGGAACCCAAGCCCGAGTGAGCAAGTCTGGAAGACATCTATGCCCGCCACCGCTCCCCCACGGCACCCCACGGCACCCCACGGCGACTTTCTCCGGCCTGTGGGCCCGTGAGTTCCTTTACACCTCGTACTCCGCCCGCGTCCACAGAGAACAGGGCCGACCTCCTCTCCTCTCCTGTTCTCCGGCCTCGCTGGGGCTGGCGGGCATCAGCAGTGACCTCCGCCTGAGCTCCGCAGAGTGACCCCGAACCCAGGTGATGCTCCCCGGGCTGCACTTGCCTTAGTCTCCCGGGATTCCTCCTCCCCCCTCCCGGCTGTTCCCAAACCTAATGCCCCATGTCCTTCCTAGGGGCCTGTCGAAGAATCTGGAACTGGTGCTCTGGCCCTCCTCCTAGAACCCAGGACCCACCGCACCCTCTCAGTTCTCCCTGCCACCCGGAACGCTCTGGAAGGCTATTATCTCCACACACATTTTCAGAGCACTTCAGAATTTGCCAAGACTCTTCACATGGGTTTTTTTCCACTGAGATACAGAAATTCTAAGCAGCAAATTTATTGAGTTAAGCCTTCTTGAGAGGATGTTCTAAAGGAGATGGCCAGTATGATGAGATGCAATCTTTATTCTGCTTATGAAAGATCTAGTACATTTTCAGAATTATGATTCTGGTTTAAAAAAAAAAGCACATTTTTAAAAATGCTGCAGAGAACAGAGAAGGAGAAATGGAGGAACAGGAGGAGGAGACTGAGTCTGTCTGGTACTCACAGCCTCCCCTAGTCCAAGAGGCAATTTAAGTAGCAAAATATTTTAATATGTCTGGGGATTATGTAACAGGGATTTTTTTGTTTTGTTTTGTTTTGTTTTTAAATGGATTTTTATTCCTCAGAGTAGAAAAACAAAATTTAAATAAAATAACTAGAAATTTCTTGGGAGCCGAGTTTCTGCTCATCACCTCACTCTGTACTTCGTTCCCCGATCTCCAGCCTGAACCCCTCGCTTCCCCGGGGGCCCCAGGCACCCGCCTGCCCGGAGCCCAGAGCCCTTCTTGTCCCAGACCTGGCTTACCTTCTGTCCCTGGGGTCCTGCCACGCCAGGAGGGCCAGGTGTCCCCTGGAGGAAGGAAAGGGAGGACTGTCAGTGGCCGTGAGTAGAGAAGGAGAAGGTTGGGGTCATGCAGCCCCAAAACTGTAACCTGAATTTGCCCCAGAAGGCCAAACCACACTCCAGACAGTGTTTCTTGCTAGAACTCTCTCTCAGTGACTCCCAAATGCCACAGCCCACGGTCTGCTCTGGACTCAGCCCGTACTGTGGTACGGGGCACCCATTCTGAGGGACAAGGACTGCTTCCCGAAGGGTACAGGGGATGCGTCGGGAGAGAGTCCTGGCCAGAGGCAGGAAGCAGGCACCCACAACCCACCGGGTGTCACGTGGACCCTTCAGAGGATGCTGAGGACCAGGGAGGTTCTCAGGGCCAAGGGAGAAGGGACAGGGCTGCCTGGACTCTGGGCCAGGATCAGTTCGTGCTTCAGGAAAAACCAAGGAACCGGAGGGCTGGTGTAGGAGATGCTGGAAGAGGAGCCCGCCTCCTCCTCAAGGTTCCCACTGGGAAATCTTCCCCAGGGCTCCCCGTGGAAAGCCAGGCGGGGAAAGCTCCCATCCATCGGAGGGGAAGTCAGGAGGCACCCTGAGCCACCCCACGCTGAGGGCCCTCCTGTGAGTCTCTGCCTAAGAGGAGGAAGATAGCGTTCACCCCCTTGCAAAAGATTTTCTCAGGAATTCACCCTAAAGGCAAAGGTGTGCTCAGGGACGTAGGCACAGAGCTCTCTCCCTTCCTCTCTTCCTGTAAACAACCATGATCAGAACAGACCCAATGTCCCTGCAGGGGAGGGGAACCCTCCATGGGGCTCAATGCTCCTCTGCTTCTGCACGCCCTGCCCTGCTACATCCACAGCCTCAGCGTGTTCCTGCGGGCCGGCTCTGTGCCGTGCTGCTGGTCCCCTGTGTTCTGGGCCGTCACCGCATGGGGACGTGCAGGGTCAGGACTCAGACCCAGTGCAAGGCAGCACACAATAAATATGGATACATGCTCGCTTTCAGGCCACAGAACACGAAGAGGTCATCTGAGTCCCATCTCTGGTGAATACGTAAGAAGACAGCTATATGTCTGGGCCGTCAGGTTAAGGGAAGGCGCGAAGACATAAGGACGTATCAGTCCAGTGTGTTAAGCGCCAACGTTCTGGAGAGATGGGATTATCCATGCATGTAATTAGTATTAATATAATACATTGAGATTAATACACTGAAATGAATTTATATATCAAATATAATTAATTAATATACTTCACCTAAAAGCTCGTAATATGAATGTGTGAATTGGCTACTATATTAATTTATTAAGTCATAATGACACAAGTATTTTCCCAGCTGTCTTCATGCAGATGTAGAGTTTTAGGTTTTATTTCATTTTAGCCATTTAAATATTTAGATGTAGTTGGTTTTATGGACCACACATTCCCATGGTTCAACATGGGGATAAAAATCCCCCTCCAGCTCCATCAGCCAGAGGAAACGAATGAAGAAAGCAGGTTATCAGCTCCCTGGGGGTCCTCCCACAGAGAGCACACGTCCCTGTAAGTCCCGGAGCCTAGTTCCCACACCACTCTATGCTTGCCTGTGCTTTCTGCTCAACCCCAGAGCTCACAGAACATCCCTGCCGTGCCTTGGAGTCTCATCGATTTCCAAGGTTTCACATTATTTCCCTGTAGCTCACACCCTGACGTGCCGACCAGCTCCTTACTGATGAGCTTCTAGGTTGCTTGGAATCTTCTACTCTTACAGAAGAGCCTGCAGTGTGAACACATCCTTGGAACACGTGCACGTCATCCAAGGAATGGATGGAAGGGGTGTGTTCTCTGTGATTCCCATACCCTGGTGTAGGTGGGGGTCTAGTCCCCAGGCCTCCCGGAGCCTCCAGCTGAGCCAGAGATCAAGGCAATCAGGCCCCTGTGTCAGGCTCCTGTCCTCCAGGAAAGCCGAGCCCACCAGACCCAATGCCCCCTCACCTGCTCTCCTGTCTCCCCACGCTTCCCAGGGAACCCATCCAGGCCTCGCTCCCCCTGGAAAGAGAAAGGCAGTGAAGACATGAGGACAAAGGGGCATCTTTGCAGTCAGTGCCAGGATATGCAAAGGCCCATAGTGTCTGACTGTGCTAACCTTTACTATCGGGCATACTGGATACCAGAGAGCCAAACACACACACATATACACACACACACCACCCAGAATTTATGTACCGTGGATCAACACACATACCTCAAAGGTCAGAGAAACTAGATTCCTAAATCTACTTTGCCTCTCCCAAATCAGTGACCGAGGCCAGGCCATGTAGCCTCTCTGAACCACGCTGTCTCTTCACCTCATGGGGTCAAACATGGTAATGGACTCAGGGGGTTGTAATGCTGTTCATAAAACCATGAGCACATTTCCTCATCGTCCGTTCATCCATTGGATATGCGTGAATATCCGCTGCATTCCCAGGGCTTGAAGTTAGATGGTCATTGCCGGCGGACGGTAAGCGATCGACCACACATCGCACCAATGCCCGCCCACCCATCTGCCTGTGCTCAGAGCTGGGCTTGTCTCTCTTAGCTCTGTGATCCTGGACAAGTCACTTCACCTCTGAGCCTATTTGTGTGACCATCATCATGCGGATGAGGATAATCTGTTTCTGGAAAACACCTGGCGCTAAGGAATGCAATACCCTCTCTGCAACACCTGCTTACGATGGGCGGGGAGCAGGGGCCATCTTTCGCCCAGCCCAGTGCCAAAGTCCCTAGAGGTCAGTGTGGTCCTCTCCTGGCCAGTGGCCTTGTCTGGTGTCCCCAGCTGTCTTCTTCCCACTGGGCCCTAAGAACTTGGCTAGTGGAGAAAGGTGACTCCCGCAGGTGGGCCCATGCTACTATGAACGGCGTATTGTGTGCCACTCCATCAGCCCTGGCTTCCTTCTCTGAGGCCCCCAGCACAGCCTCTTCTCTCGTTTCCACGTCGGGTCCCACTGTTCCCTCTCCTGGGTTCGGGCTCACGCCAACGTCCTCTCTTTGGCTTTTTAATCCACATCAGAGGCCCATCCTTCTCCAGGAAGACTCAGCTGGTTTCCCTACGCTTGTTCACTCAATTTGCCTCTGATCTGTGTCGCCAACCTTCTGGCTCACATGAGGACGTGAGGTTTGTTCACTGTTCCCCTGGGGGTGCCCCGGTGCCCATCCCAGAGACCCAGTGTGGCCTGAGCTGACCTTCACTAAGTGACCAGATAACTGCCCATAAAAGTCAGTTTGACTCTGTTTCTCCCTAACTTTATCTTTTAGGTTGGTCTTACTTTGCCTTTTTTTTTTTTTTTTTTTTAAAGGTCGGTGTGTCTTTTAGGATGTTGTTTTTCCTTGAATGATTGAAGACTCTTGGTCTTCTGCTCATTGTCCTGTGCTGGTCTCGAGTGCCTGCTTGTGGCTGTTGGCCCACTTCACGAGAGACCACGGCCAGGGACCACGGGGCCAGGTAGACTCCTGATGGGTGGGAGCATCGTTTTTCTCTTGGTCTGGAGGCTTTCCTTCCTTCCGGGAGGTGCTGGCTCCTTGTTCTCTCTCTCACTCTGGGGGCGAACACCAATGCTTCCCACTGGCCAGTTCAAGCAGAGGTCAGCCCCCAGTTCATCTGCTCCAAGCAAGCCCCGTTAACCACAGACCTCCGACCCAGGCCCCTGCCGCCCACAGCTGGGGATCGGAACCTGGGCCTGCTTCTAGCCTCTCCCGGCTCCGCAGTGTGTCCTGCCCTTCCTGCATCTACGCACACTCGTGAATACATACCTTCTGCCTTTCAGAAGTCATTTCAAAAACTCTAGAACAATGATGGCCACATTTCTGTTTCTTAATAATTCTCCCAAACCGTCTTTTCATTACATGAGTTTTGGGTGAATAGAGAGGATATTTCTCTGCATTTTTTCTCTCTGCCAACCAATTCCACATCTGTTAGCAACATTCTCTTCCTCCGCACACACCATGAGCCTGGCAGGATGGAGGCTAACAGCAGACGGGGAGACGGAGGCCCAGAGGGAAAGCCACTCAACCCCAGTGGGACGTGCTTGCACAGGCACTAGAACCCGGTTGTCTGGACCCTGCTTCTTCTACTTCTATTACCCACAGGGCCTGTGGGTCTCTTTCATCGAGCTGGCAAGATCTAGGAACCCATGGAATCTGATGCCTTCCCTTTATAGGCATCAGGAAACCGACCTTAGGGATCTATCTAGACCAGGGTCACAGAGAACCTTTGCCATAGGGCAGCATTTTGAGTGAAGACAAGAACACTTGACATCCCTGAACTTTCCTTAGAGAGGTCAGCCCACTACACATCACTCCTGAAAGGGGCATTTCCCCAGGATTCAGCAAAACAGAGAGAGAGAGGGAGAGAGAGAATATCATGTTGACTATGTACAATTTCACAAGGTCTACCTCAGAGGAGAGGCTCTACCTGTTGCCCAAGACCCATTTCTTACACCCTTGCAACTGCTGATCAAGACCTGTGAGGCCTGGAAGAGGACTCCCAAGGGACAGCTGCAGGTGCAGCGCCATCATTAGCCACCTGGGTCCCTGGCCAGCAGGCGGAGCGCGGGGCCAGCTGGGACACAGCTGGAGTGCCGACAGATGTGTGCGCTCCCCGGCACACAGGGGTGGTGTGGGAGGCAGAGAATCCCCAGCACAGGGTGGGTGAAGGAGAAAGAAGCTGAGGAGAGCAGAGACAGGCAGACACACAGGAGACAGACGTCTACAGAGCAAGGTCTCTCGCTGAAGTGTCTACGGATGTCCACGTGGGGCATGAGGTGGGTCGAAGCATAAGGGAAGAAGGGGGTCCAAGGCAGAGCAGGAAGGAGTAGGTCCCCCCAAAAAGCCTGGCACTGAGCCTTGTTGTGCTGTTGTCTGTTGATCTCGCTCCCCCGCACTGACCACATGAGCACGACAGAGGACAGGGTGCGGACATCTGACCACCTGCGTGGCTCCCGGCAGACAGCGGCAGCTGGGGCCCTGTGGGGCGGCGGGGTGGGAGGCGGTGCAGAGGTACGGGCCGCCACAGCCAACAGCCAACCCCCCAACTCGGACTCAAAGACTGGCTCTCCCACTCCTACGCTGTGTGACCTTGCACCCGTCACTCAACATCTCTGTCCCTCAGTTTCCAGTCCACAAAGATGGCAGCTCCCTCTTACAGCTGCTGTGGGCATTGGATGAGCTAATATGTGCCAAATGCTTACAGCCAGGTGTGGCCCAGGGAAGGGATCAGGTTCTAAGCTGGTGAAGCAAAACAGAGGGTCTACGCGGGCCAGGAAGGGGTGTGATGTGAGCAGGGGGCGGCAGGGAGGGGAGGGACGAGCCAGAGTTCAGGGACCAGAGTCCTGATTCCATTTTCCGCCAACGCGGGCTGCTGCCTACAGAGTCTACCCCGCTCCGAGGCTCAGTTTCCTCCCTGGGTTGAAATAGGGAAAAGCGGAAACAGAAGAAAGATGCTGGAATTCCAAGAGCCCTAAAACCTCGCCGTCCTTAATTGACAGGCAGGTGTGCGTGCGCGGGAAGGGAAGGCGAACCCGCCCTTGTCCTGAGGCCCTGCAGGTCCGGGGGTAGAGGCCAGCTCTGTCTCGTTTGGCGGTCCTGCCCATTCTGTGAGATTAAGTGGGTCATCCTGGACCCCAGACTCAAGAGAGGACGGTTCACATTCATGGAATCACTCCCTCCTGGGAAGCTCTGGGCACCCCAGCCCTGCCTCTTCCTGCTGCAGTTCTGGGCGTCCGACACCAGGGGGAGCGCGCGCCCCATGAAAGCAGAGAGCCCTCAAGGCGGTGGCACAGAGGCTGCCGGGGTGCCTGGACCTCTCTGGGTGTGGGTGGTGGTGGTGTGCAGGTTAGTGTGGGAGGGCTGTGTGGCGTGGGTCTGGTGAGCCCTTGCCACGTAAGCCTTCACCATGTGAAAGAGGAAACTTGTCTCAGTGCCCCTGGCACCCCGTGAGGGGTTCACCAAACACCTGTCACAGTGAGACCTGGTGGGTAAATCTTCCTGTCCCAGGAGGCAGCGGGTTGGGGGGAATGTCTCCCTGATGGCTTTCCTACCGTGGAGACGGGGGCCAGTGTCCCCCAGGGCGGGTCATGGCTTCAGACACTCGGAAAGTCCCACTCTGCCTTGTTAGTATTTCAGGAGGTCCTCTCAGGGTCCAGGCTCTGTCTTGCCTTCACAATGGACTGGGACGTGTGGAGACCCCCTGTCTGAGTCAGGGGCTACCAGACAGGATGTGAGCTCCTGTGAGCACCCAGAGCTAGGAGACACAGAGCCAGGGTGCAAACCTGTTTCCTCTGAATCCAAATCGGTGTCCTTAGCAGCTTCCTGGGGTCGCTGCATCTGGGCTCCCCTGTCCTTTAGCCGGGACAGGAACCCCAGGGCCTGGGAGTATGAGCATCACATCTCCCTAAATATGTCCTGGGAGCCCAGCTTTCCAGAGAGCAGGGGACCCACTGCAACCCCCTTGTGGCTCCACGGTATGTGCATGGGCACCTGTCTTTCTGACTGTCCCTCTGCCCACTGTCCCGAGCTCATGGTCCTGCACAAACTACTCAGCTCTCCTGCCCCTCAATCGCCAGGATGCCTGCAGGCCTGCAGGGCCCCACACCTTCTGTGCCTGCACAGATGCCTTCTTTTTTTTTTTTTTTTTTTTTTTTTTTTTTTTATTTTTTTATTTTTTATTTTTTTTTTATTTTTTTTTTTATTTTTTTTTTTTTTTTTAAAGGTTTTTTTTTTTTTTTTTAAAGATTCTATTTATTTATCAGAGAGAGAGAGGGGGAGAGAGCAAGCACAGGCAGACAGAATGGCAAGCAGAGGCAGAGGGAGAAGCAGGCTCCCTGCTGAGCAAGGAGCCTGATGTGGGACTCGATCCCAGGGCGCTGGGATCATGACCTGAGCTGAAGGCAGCTGCTTAACCAACTGAGCCACCCAGGCGTCCCCACACAGATGCCTTCTGCAAGAGCTTCCCGTGAGGGCTGTCCCCAGTAGGCACACAGCACCCCACCATGCCGCCGTCAGGAGGCAGGCTCCGTGATGCAAGCGCACTGGCTCTCTGTGGCCTGGCTCCAAGCTGGGCAAGGCCAGGTGACCAATGGGCCTGTCTCAAAGGGAGATGGAAACTTCCTTCTTGCTGAGGGAAGAAATCCGAGAGGCCTGCGAGAAAATAAACTGTTTTAAGTACCCATCGGATGTAAGAACTGGAAAGGAGCCTAAGGGAGGATGCGTGTAGTCTGGGCGTCTTGACAGACGGGAAGGGAGGGTGCAGGGAAGAGACGAGCTCTGCGCAGGGCTGCCCGGAAAGTGAGCCTGGAAGTCGGAATCACACCCGGGGGGAGCTAGCAGTGCCCAGGCTCGCACTCCCCCACTGTCCCCGCCCAGGCTCACGGTCCCGCACTCTCCCTCTCTCTCTGTCTCTGACTCTCTCTTGCTCCTCGCCCTCCGCATGCAGCAAATGTCGCCCGGCACTTTCTACGCATTTTATAAATACTAACGCAGTGCAGGCTCCTGGCAGCCTTATGTAATAATACAGTTACTCTCAGCCTTGACGTTAAAT
Source organism: Mustela lutreola (assembly GCF_030435805.1). Taxonomy (NCBI): domain Eukaryota; kingdom Metazoa; phylum Chordata; class Mammalia; order Carnivora; family Mustelidae; genus Mustela; species Mustela lutreola. The sequence goes on along the minus strand of NC_081292.1, from coordinate 4,424,584 downwards.
AACTCTCCGAAGGTAACACCGTTTGCAGAGCCGAGGGCTGGAGTCAGGCACAGGCAGGCTGACTCCAGAGCCACCATGGAGGGCTTCTTCCACCGTGATGAGCCACCTGGGGCAGCCTGGAGAGACAGGCCAGCGAGGAAACGGGCTGAAAGCCCTCTCCTGGGCCTCACCTGGAGGCTGCAGGGGTGGGGCTGTGGCCATTCTGCAGAGAGTTCAAGGGAACTTCCCCTGCCCCAGATTTCCCGTAACCCTTCAGGCCTGGTATGCCACGGAGGGGACAGCCCACGCTGCGAATGACGTGTTTTCAGCACCTGCTGTCTGTACAACTGGCCACGTGGCATCAGGAAAAAGCCCCTGGGCTTGGTTTTCCCATCTGAAAATAAGGAGAGCTCCCCAGGCTTCTCTGTAGTCATTTCCAGATTGGATCATTTAGGATTTTGGTAGAAATGCACCATTTCTTGGCTGGACAAAAGTCTTAATACAGGACTCCCAACAGCTGGCTGGAAAAGCGAGCCGGTGCTGCCTGGGGAGAAAGCAGTTGCGTCCAAGCCGAGGTTTGGCAAGAACAAAGTCCTGGGTATGTACAGACTGACGTTCCCCCGAAATGCAGGTGGGGAAAGGAAGCATGTGTGCAAATCTTGGTTACGTGCTGGACACGCTGCTTCTGTTATCTTGCCCAAACTTCCCACGAGCTTTGGGGAAGACATGCGTATTTCCACTCTGCGGAGGAGCAAAGGCTCTCCATCAGTCCGCGGCTCTCCCAGCCCGTAAGTGGCAGAGCCGGTTCTCGTGAGACATGCAAAGAGCCCTCAGTTCTGTGCCGCAGCCTTCACTGAAACCCTGGGTCCCCGGGAGCGCAGCTGGAGCTGCTGCAGCCAGGAAGCTCGGAAAAGCATCTTTCGGACGGGGTTATGCTCCTGCTGTGGGCCCCAGCGCCTTCGTCTGTGGCATCTCCTGGCTGACATGACGTACATGAAGCATCCTGTTCCCCATCCCTTCCTGCGGCATCACCTGAGCCTGAGTGCTAAAATGCACCTTCCAAATCCGCCCCGCACGTTCTCCAAAGATGACCAAGTTCATCCATCTGCTTGTGAAGCCTTGTGTACCCTGAGATCAATTCTGGTTCCTGCATCACTCCGCACCGATGACCAGTGCCACACCAACGTGCCCGCAGAGCAAGACTGGCCGGGTGCTTGGTGGCAGGTGCCCCCCCCCCCCAGGGAGTGGGGACCCAGAGATAAACATGGCGTGAGTGCAGGACCTGCCCCAGGAGGAGCACGAGGGAGACGCTAGGGGGAGGCCTGTTTGGAACCCCAAGTCAGAGCACAGGTCTGTGTCTCTGTGCCCACAGGTGACAGCCAAGACAGAACTCCACCCGCCCGGGCTCTTGTCCAGAATCTATGCTGAGCTCACCATGCATTGGATGCCTGAGCTCCCTCTCCTCTTGTTGTTCTTCTGGAGCTAGTACCCCTACTTCCCATTAAGCCGTGTCACCCGGGGCCCGAATCCCGAGTTATTCCAAATACCACCTTCAGGTCCCCACAATGTAAAGAAAGAGACAGAAAGCCGCAGAAAGAAGATCTGGTAAACCAACGTGCGGGAACATGTTCTTCCTCAAAAGAACCAAGAGATGCAAACCCCAAGGACCACGGGGTAAGCGATTTTACGTTTTGAATTACAACAATCAAAATTCAATCTGCCAAAAGAATTCATGCTTTGGAGCCTGAGGTGGGAAACCACGCTAGCCCCTGCCTCCCTTGATTCTGAAGAATCTCTTGGAAAGCAACGTGGCAGAGCGCTCCCAGAGCCATGCACGGGTTCCCATTCTTGCCCTGGTACCCTCACTGCCAGGAAAGCCACCTAAGGAAATAAGCCTAAATTTGAAAACTAAATAAATAAATATAGCGGTCAGTTTAAAAATATTCACCCAAGCATTATTCTTAATCCTGAAAAACTGGGAACAACCCGAAGAGATCGATAACAGGGGGCAGAACCCATAAATCACGGTCTGTTCATGCACCGGAACGGTGTGCAGACGCTTAAAATGAGTCGTGAGCCATAAAGACTCTACCGCAGCACCAGGCAGACATACCACACATGGGGACATCAGGCAGGACGGGCTGCAAAGCCGAAACGATCATGGGTATCTGTGTAAAATGAAATCAGATCTAGAACAAGTCCTTCATAAAACAGGCCAACGTGTTCTCATAGTTCCATCGGGATGGCGGAAGTACAGGCTAGTGTTTACTATTTTCCAAATATATTGATATAAAATTAAAGTAATAATTTGAAGGCTTCTTGTGAGATGAAAAAAACATACACCGCTGAGGACAGGACGGGAGGAGACTCCAAACACCACCTCCTCCCCAGCTGCACCCTGAGCCGTCGACCACAGGAGCTCACATGGAGGGGTCTGGTCGGAGGGTCCCCTTGTGGTCGGCTGGCGTACATTACGAAGGGACGGTGACCCCTAGTCCTCCTCAAGCACGCCAGTCCCTGGGGCACTCTGTGCCTGAGAGTCTCAGTGTGGGTCTGTTCCCAGCGCCTGGTGAGCGAGGCCAAACCTGGGTCCCCACCCCAGCTGTCACCACGCACCCTCTGTTTGGTTTAAGAGGGTAACTGAGGAGCAGAGAAGTCATAGAACACGCCAGGGAAAAGGGGAGCCCATGGCAGCAATCGGGACTTTCGGAGTCTCAGCGGGGCTCTGTCAATACCCACCTTCCCATCCCCTGGCCTGGAAACCCCAAACTCTGTGAGGGGCTAAGATGCCCACAGGAGCTGAGCCCACACCTTCCCACCGCGCGCTTACATTTAGGTGGGAAGCACGCGCCCCATCTGCACCGGTCCTCGTGCACACGCGCCATATGCATCACGCGCCATACGCACACGCACCATCGCAACCGCACGGGCATCCTACGTGCACTCTCGGGCACCCCAGGCGAGCACAGCACAGTCCCGGTGCCCCCCCACCCCCCGCCACGGAAAGCTGCGGTGACGGGCTGAGGCCGATGTAAATACCTTTTCTCCTCGGGCTCCCTTTTCTCCCCGCTCTCCTTGGAGACCCTGAAAGGAGAGGGAAGAGCAGGGACGCGGCTCGGTCAGCTTCTCTGTTCCGGAAGTCCGAGGGTCCGCGGACAGCCTGCCCGGGAATGCGGCGGCGACCTGGCACTGGGACTCGCACAGCAGCCCGTGCTCCCCTCTCAGGCCTGGGGTGCGAGGTGAGCTCCCGGGGCTGGCCTCCCGGCCGGGATTCCCCGGGATTCCCCAGGGCGAGGCTTGACCACACCCTGGCCCCTCAGCTTGCCTGGCCAACGGTGGGAATGTGGCTTTGGAATCCGTGCCCCTGGCCACCCAGAACCTGCCATCCCTTCGTGATGGTGAAGTCCAGATCGTGATATCTGGGTGCCTCTAGCCCCATTCCTCCCCCTCCTCTGGGGAGGGGGCTCCTGACCTGTCCTGCCTCCACTCCACCTTCCTCAGAGCTCCCTCCGCGCTGTGAGCCGAGCTGTTCAAGTTCCCGCCGAGGTGTGGGCTTCTCTGACCACAGGATCTAAATGCAGCCACCACCCCCGACCCTGCCCACAGCCACTCTCCCCTTGACCACGCTTTACTGTCCCCCCAGCACTCAGCCCCGTGTGACACGTTCTCTGCCTCCCCCCAGGAGAACGGGAGCCCCGAGGGCGGTGCCTTAGTCCCTGCAGTATCGCGTCCCCACAATCTGGAATGTGCCGCTTGAAGTTTATGGCTGTTGGCTGGGTGAGCAAATGGTCAGTGAATGACGGCACCCGTCATTGGTTATGGCACAAGGATCTTGCAGACGTGGTGCCTGCTGGGTCCTGCCCCAGCCTGGTGTGCAGGAGCGGAGCCGCACACGAACGCACCTGCCCTTTGCCACGTGCGGGGTACGGAGCGAAATTCCGGGGCCACCAGCACCCGTGCGCGACCCCTCAAAGGCTCCCGGGCAGGCTCGAGGGCCAGGTCAACAGCTCGAGGCACCAGGCTGCTGGAGGGGCCTGAATGTGTCCTGCGTTGCTACAGGAGCTCCCCCTCTCTCCTCTCCTGTCCTGGAGAAAGGACTCTTGGACATTCTGGGCAGAGTATGCTGAAGAGGACGGAGCCTGCCCAAGCCCACTTACTGATTCCAGAAATAACACCTACATCCTTGTCCCCACAGAACAGGCACAGGGCCAGAACCACAGGCCACTATCCCAGAGGGAAGAGGCTCTGGGGACCACCCCGCCCCTGGCGGGAGCTGGACATCCTTGCTGTTTTAATTCCATCCAAGTATTTTGGCCAGACACACACAGATGGCAGGTGTTAAATGCCCCCCAAGGTTATGCAGCCTGCCTTGCTTGAAAATGACCTTTTATACTCCTCCTTTCGTTTGGAGATAATCTCAAAGCTCTTAATGAGAACCAAAAATAGGGTTGGACTTCCAAGAAGCCACTTCGCTCCTTGCACATGTCTGTTCGTCACTTACTTCAAGGGGCATGTGGTGACTGAACCTTCCTCCTGGGTCTGGCACTGTTCTAGGGGCTGGGAATTAACAGACACCACGGCCTTCTGGACTGGTGGCCTGGACAGGCTGGTGAAAGTGGCTTCCTTAGGGCAAGTCTCAGAAACACCTGGGCTGCCGGATAAAAATGCAGATTCCCGGACTTCAGCCAAAGCTGCTGCATCACTGTCTGGGAACGGGGTCCTGGGAATGTGCATTTAAACTTGATCTCCAGGAGGTTCCCAAGTGCCATAACATTTCAGCATTCCTGGTCGAGGAAGAGACACCAACCCTTCACTGCCATTGCCAGGCAGTGGGTTCTCCGTGTACAGACACAGGAGGGGAGATATGTCAGGGGTCTGGGTCCCAATCCCTGCAGAAGGGAACAGGACCCCTTCCCAAGGCCTTTACTTACAGGAGCTCCAACGTGTCCAGGAGGCCCAGGGAGTCCAGGTGGTCCTTGGAATCCCTGCGGAACAGTGTTCACAAGAGAGGTGTGGGCAAGAGAAGGAGAGGCAGGGGCGGAGGCAATACCCAGAGATCCCTGCTTCTGCCTGCCCCACGCTGTCCCTCCTCCACTTAGAGGTCATGCCACCCCCTGCCTCGGAGAGTAGGAGTCACCATGATTCTCACCCCCACCCCAGTCTGCTCAACTTCAAGGAGCAGTCAGAGTGTGTTGCCTCTGAGCTGTGAGGAGGCCAGTGCAACAGTTTCCATTTCCAGCTGCCCTGTGCCCCGTGGTCTTCCCACGATCCTGCCAGGACGGGGGCCGAGTTTCTGGGCAAGCTGCGTGATTCCTGCCTCTCCTCATTCACACTCTGCCCGACGGCCAGCAGGGCCTGGGCAAGTCCTGACAAGACCCCAAGAGGTCTGCAGAGCCCTGACACTCCCCTGCTGCCCGCGCCTTCAACTGCTACAGATTTGAAGCAGCTGACTGGGAGATGTTTCTTAAAATCTATTAACATTAGAAGGTGCATTTCCTTAGTCAAAAGTATCCCAATCTTGGTGCTCTGTTCTATTGAAACAAACAGCAGTATGCAAGAGTTAGTGCTTGTGCACGCACACACACACACACATGCGCGCGCGCGCATGCACACACCCTGCATGCATTTACTGCTGTACTGATTTTAGAGAAAAGTGAAATTAGAGACAACATTTAGGGCCATAATAGGGAAAAGGTTACATAGGTTACGATGCACCCATGTCATGGAAAGAAAGACATCGATTAGGAGAATAGTTTGGAAAGATGGAGCTCATCTGTCATTAAAGGAAAAAGATAAACAGCAGAGTTTGGTGTGATTCCCTTTCCGTAAGAATTCAGGAAAAGTCACCTATGTCATGACATATACACGGAAGCATGCATGTGGTTATATGGGACGGGTGAGGAGTGAAGTCATGCATGTCGCCTCTACACCTAAAGCAGTTGGTTTTGCACCAAGACTTATCCCCTGGGGATATCGGGGGAAAGTGCCACTTACCCGCATGCCCACCTCGCCAGGCAGCCCCGGCTCTCCCGGCTCTCCTGGCTCCCCCTGCAAACACAACACAGGGCTGGTCAGAGCCCAGGGCAACACAGGCCCAGGTACAGCGGGGCAGCCCAAAGCCTCGGGGGCATCTGTGTCGGGAGCTCAAAACCCATCCCAGACACAAGGTAACCACCAGGGAAAGGAGACCCAGGCTGCCCTTGAGAGATGTCCCATGAGCCTAGGGGCTGGTCTTCAATGCAAGGAGCACAGCTCAGCCCCTCGCACCTGCTGCTCGAGGCCAACAGAACCAGACTCAGACATAGCAGTGGAGAAAGCAGAGTGACTGGAGAGACAAGGCAGGAATTCTCATGGAGGAGCCTGGCCATCCGGAGGGGTCGAGAGCGGTCTGCGGAGTATGGAGCCCCCCTTTCTCTCCTGCTCTCCACCCCAGGCCTCCTGTCCAGGAGCGTTAAAGGCCACAGACATAGGAGGGGCTCATGTTCAAGGCTCCCGCTCTGAAACCTGCTCACACATGCTGGACATCACCAAGGGAACACCTAGAACCGACTTTCCTTTGGGTTCTGGTGAGGAGGACCCCTTTGCCCTGGAGTAGACTGGCCTGCCCAAGTTGACCACTTTTGGTCTGGGTTTCTGGAGCGCGTTCCAACTCAGAGTCAGGGAGTGGGGAGGGGGAGTCAGGGAACAGATAAGAGGGAGGCTGGGGGCCCCATGCAGGAGATGAGGTGCTGCTTGGGTCGCCACAGCTATGAACTAGGGACCTGGGCGAGTCCCCCGCTTTGGGCTGGGACTTCATTCCAGGCCTGAGCGCTGGGACAGCAAGACCTCCCAAGCAGAACTCCTTGTCACCTGAGGGAGAAACTCGCGTCCAAGCACACCAGGCAGAGCCTGTGGCCACCACTGCAGCTGGTGTCGGTAAAATGATTACACTGACTTCTGGGGACCTCAAAGTGTCCCAGCATACACGAAGCCCAGCTCACGCCCCAGCAGAGGCCGCCCCCTCAAGGACATGGGCTCTGACCAGAGGCTGCCTGTGGAGAGGGCGGAGGGAGCAGACGTACCCGCATGCCTTTGCTGCCGTCTCTCCCAGGGGGACCAGGCAGGCCCAGGGAACCCTAGGACAGAGAGAGACCACCAGTCAGCACAGTGAGAAGAGCACAAGAAATGCAGATTTTCAGGCTTCACTAGAGACCTACGACATTGGTCAGGGTCTACGTTTTAACAAGACCTGCAGGGGTCCATATGCACCTGTCAGCCCCATGCCCCCTCCCCCGACTCACACTGTGGTCCTTCCTTGCTTGGGGATCAGTGTCACACCCCCAAAGCACCAACTTCTCAACCTGGGCCTGATGGACCCTGGGCCGGATGCCCCTTTGTTGGAGGGGGTGTCCTGGGCACTCCAGGCACATCCACCCCTACAGGCCAGTAACACTCCCTAGTGGTGACAATCAAACACATCTTCAGATACAGCCACATGTCTGCCGAGGCAAACTCGCCCCTGGCTGAGCACCACTGGGCTAGAGCAGGGGTCTAGAAGGATTTCTTAAGCTGGTGCACCCTCCATTCCAGTGGCTCACACTCAGAAGCCTGTGATGGGCACACTCATGGGGCAATTCTGGGGAGGAAGGGGACTGGGCCAGGCTGCTCCCACCATCACCCTGGCGAGTGCACGAGGGCCATCTAAACACAGGGACTCTGGGGTCTCTCCAAGCTCCTGTCCGGCTCCAACACCATACGATTCAAATCAAAGGATTCCACCAAGACCTTCAGCCCAGCCTCCCCACGCCGACAATTTTCTGTGGGACACTGAGCAAGTCAATGTCTCTTTCCGGGCTCTCTCGTCTGGGAAATGAGGTTATTGGACATTCAAACACTTGTGCGGACTGATGAATCGGTAAGTGATATTAAGCAAACACTGCGAGCTGAATCAGGTCTTTGGCTTCTACCACCTTAGGCAGTCCTCACATAACCCCTAAGATGGGTCTCGTCATTTTCTCGAAGGCATGTCGTGCCTTGGACATTTCCAGGTGTCACCTATAAACAAGGACTTGTGCGTGTCCATATGCACAGACCATGTGAGCGGCTGCCGTGGCTCCTGCACACGCAGGCTTTTCTGCACCTCGTCACAGGCAAAACCGAGTCCTGGTTACACCTGTGCCGAGGAGACCAGGCTGCCCCTGGAGGGGCTTTGAAGTGCTGGAAAGGAGGGTTATTTACAGACTAAGAGGAGGAAAGAGGAGACCTTCCCCAGCGGGCAAGCCCGGTACTCAGAGGCAGTGTGGGGAGGGATGAGACCTCCTCGTCGGGCTTCAGGGACCTGTGGCTGTCCTCGGTTGGAGACATGGGGCAGCCAGCAGGGTGATGATGATCCACAAGAGGAAGGGTTGTTCAACGCCAAGGGCCCGGGGTTTCCTCTGCACCAGTGGGAGTCAGGTGCCTGCTGGGGGTCGAACCACCAGCAGCATCCTCGAGGGAAGGGCTGCCCCAACAGGCGATGTCCCAGCCACCATCTACACAAACACACAGCAGGGGTGAATCCCTGCCCTGCCCCCCCCCCCTCAGTGCTGTTCTGTAATTCAAGGACCCAGAGATGAAGCGAGCACGCAGGACAGGCAGAAGTGACTTCTGAGTTCCTGAGAACTGCCCAAACACCCATCGGCCTTGTCTCTTTAGCACTAAGAGTGGCAGAACGAGCAGCAATATTGCACTGATGTTAATAACCGCACAGATCAGATCAAGTGACCCTGACAAGGCCGCTCCGAGCAGCACGTTCCTTCCGGCAGCGCCTCTGACTCCCAGGACGCTTCAACAAGAGACAAGATTAACTTCATGGTTTATCAGGTGTAAGTGCACAGATTCCATCCTGCATCCAACCTTTCAGGGTCTCTGCTTGGAAGACCCACGCGGGGCCCCAGAATCTGCCTCTTAGCAGTGTTTGAACGCCCGGTTCCCTGGGTGACCCAGTCCTGCGGGCTGGGTCCTTATCCTCACTCTGCCTGCAGCACTCGGGCACAGAGGGCTGGACGCCCGAGCCCGTGCAGCTGCTGCCACGGCCGGGAGTGGGAAGGTTGAAGCAACAAAGAGCTTGCACACCCAGCCCAACCCAGCCCAGCCCAGCCCAGCCACCCCTCCCCTTCTCCTCCCCTCATAGCCTCTCGTCCTGGGAAAGCAGCAGAGCTCTTTCAACGGCCTTCCCAGAGGCAGCGCCCTGCATCAGGCCAGGGTTCTGCTGGTCAGGAATAGGGCAGGGCTCAGCTCCCCAGGTGCCCTGTCTGTCTCCAAGACCCATGTTTAATCCCCTGCCCCATCCTGCGCCGATCTGAGCCAATGGTGTGAGCATCTGCAGGTGGCAGGGACCCCAGCCTTCTTAGCTCTTGCTTCTGTGCAACTCTAGGGCTAAATTCAAGACTTCTCAAAAAGAGGGATACGCAAGAAGAGTCTGAGGACATGCCCTTGATGGAGCTTCCCTCCACAACCAGACCTATTGAGGGACCTGGAGCAGAGCTCCCACTATGTGGTAGTTACCCAGTTAAGATGGTGGGTCCTTGAAAGGCCAGTCTGTCTTCTGGCTGCTGCTGCTGAAGGCAGGGGAAGGGGTATCTTGATGGGCTCCTGCCTCAGGAATAAATGGGGGAGGGCAGCAGGACATTGGCGCTCCCAGGACCATCTAATAAATGGGGCCAGGGAGGAGACCAAGACAATGCCAAAGGGAACTCCAGAGAGTTCCGGAACCTTCCCTTTGCCCAATTGTCAGGTTCCAGCCTTGTGGGCACTTCCTAATAGATGCCCGACACATGTCTAGATGGATCTGTCTCATTCACAGGATAGGAGTTCCAAGAGGTGGGGCCTCAGGGCTCCAGCACCCACCTCCCTGTCACCACTGCCTGCTCGGCACAGGACCCACAAGGGCTTCAAACCCTTCCTGAGCCATGTGGGCCCCGAAGGGAGACAGCAGGGAGGTACTCATCCTTTAAAGTTAGCCTTGCAGGTATGAACCCCTCAGGGACAGGTGTTGTAGTAGAACAGTGCCTTCAAAGGCTAGCCAACTGTGGCTTCAAACCCCCCATCACTTAATACTAATGGCTGTGGCCTCGTTAGTGAAATGCTCTAATACCCCATCTCCCTCTGTAAATAGGGACCACAAATCCAGCAGGGTCTGGGCTTCCCGAGGACACAGGCAGCTTGGCAAACCGGTCTGAGGACTGGAGTCATGGGACCAGCAGTTGCTTCTGCTTGGTGATGGGTGTGCTACCTACCCTTGCTCTGTAGCCTAAGAAACTGACCAGAGGCCTCTTCCGAGGCACGTATTTCCTCTAAGAGGAGAGCATCAAGTTCAATCTTACTTTACACGGTTAAGCTAACCAAGCCAGCACTACAAAATAGATCCTGAAAATTTCCACTTGCAAATCCTCATGAGATCCAGGCGTTGTTTAGACGGGTTCCTGTTCTTATGAAAATTGTCAACCTGACCCAAATGTTTCATGTTTTTGTGTCCCCTCAGCGTGGCCTCCCGGAATACCACCACATCCTATGATGCACCTTCCAAAATCCCCTCGGTGGTGGGGGAGGGGCTCCCCATCCACTGTCTGCTGCAGCTTTGCAAAGGGGGAGTTACAGCCCAGAACTGCACACTCTGTCCCCTCAGGAAACCCACCCGCCCTCTCTGAGCCTCAGTTGATAGAGACCCATCCTGATTTCAGATGGGAAGAAGGGTGTGGACACAATTAAGAAGCCAGTTGTTGGTCTAGTGCAGGGAAGGAGGAGCACATTGTGCAGCCTGTGGGGCGGGTCAGAGAAAGGAGGGGTGTGGTGTTGCTCCTGGGGCTGGTGAAGTCGGGCACAGCGAGCAAAGAGAAATAGAGAAGGATCCTCGTAAAGTACAACAAAAGGAGGGAAGTGGAGGGAAGAAGGAAGAAGAAAGACAAGGGAAGGCCAGGGAGGTAGACGGGGTGGGGGGTCGGGACTGTCAGGGAGCCTCTGCCAGTGTTAGCCATGCAGAACAAGCGACCTTCCTCCCGGGTCTCAGCTCCTTCACCTGTGGAAAAGGCAACATGAGAAGAATGGTACCTCTGGCTCCGGGGGGTCAGTAAGATGCCTGGAGACCATGCCTGGGGAAATGCTGCGTATACACGGAAACTCAAACAAGCATCGGGAACAGTTATTTTGGGTAAACTCTCCAAAACTCCACTCTTCGCTTGTAAAAAGGCAGTCACTCAGATCAAGAGGATGACAATAGATAATGTGTATGAAACCCGTTATAGAAGATGACCAGGGCTCGGGGAAGAGGGGCCTCCCCCAGCTCCAACTCAGGGTGTTGATGCCACGTCAAGGCAAACCTCTCTGCCTGCTCCTCCCCATCCCGCTCCTCATACACACTGACTCTGCGGTCTCCCTGGGAGCCCCCAGGAGGGTAACATGAGGCAGCAGCTCTACGCCCATGCCCACTTTAAGAACCCGAGCTCTGGGAATTATGGGGTGACCTCACTGGGCAAAATACAGATTTAAGGGAAAGCAAATATTTCTCCTGTTCTTTTGGTTAATCAGCTATCAGGATTTTTTCTAAATGTTGACAAAGAGATGGCTTCTTCCCTAGAGGCAAATGTTAGTATCCCTCTCAGTTCACCTGGAAGAGACAGAGGAGGTCCTGCATGTGGGGTCAGAGGGCTCCTCTGGGCAGCGGTCCCCAAAATGTGGCTTCTGGACCAGCAGCATCAGCATCAGCATCTCCTGGGTCTTGTTAGGAAGGCAGACTCTCTGCCCCTCTCCCAGCCCCACAGAACCAGATGCTCTGGGGGTGGGGCCCAGCAAGCTGGCCTAATAAGCCCTCCCCATGATTCAGATGCTGTCATGTCTGGGAACCATGGCTCAGCACTGATAAATGCTGGCCGTGGGGTCAGAAAACATGAGCACAGCTTCTGGCTGGGCCACATGGAGAGAGCATCTCACTTGGCTCTTGGTCACATAGTTAATATGCTTGTAAAATGAGGGCAGCAGTATTTACCTCCAAACTACATAGCAGGTGCACAAATCCTGGCAGACCATGGTCTTTATAAACACCAGGTACTGTTAATGTTCTCAGATGCTCTACAAATTATTCTACGTGAACCAAGGAAAGGAAAGGACAGCCCATACTGTAATCAGTCCACCTGGAGCACATTTTCCAATAACTCTCCAGGCTTCATGAGGCTTGCAGAGCTACAGAGGCACCCCCTCTGTGGGAGGTGGGAGCCCTGACATCTTGCAGCTGTCGGCAGACCCTGGGAATAAGACTTCACCGATGCCCAGGACGCAGAAGACGTCATCTGGTGTTTAAAAAAATGCAACACTCTGTTGGCATAATAATAATTATACTTAACATTTACGAGCACTTTTTACAAATAGAAGTCATTTATTTTCATTAGCTCATTTTATCCTTACAGCAACCCTCTTAGACGAATAGCAGTACAATCGCCAATTTATAGGTGAATAAAATAAGGGCTAAAGGGTCGAGGAACTGCAATGATACACAGCTGGCATGTGGCCAAGCGCAGTCTGAAGCCACCAATCTGTGTCCAGGGTCCACACCCTCAGCCTCCCCTCCCCGCCCGTCCCACTGTCCAGCGGCCAGCGTCTGCCCTTCCCACAACTACTCTCCTCCTCCTGGACAAAGCCCTTGGTCCTGTGACTGATCCACTAGGCTTGGCAAGTGCCCGAGTGTCAGACAGAGGTGGGGAAAGGTACAGACTTTCCTATCCCAGCTCTTCCTGGGGTTGTGAGATCCTGTGAACCCAGAACTTCCCCAAGTGCCCTTCAGCACCACGGACAGGGTCTACAGCGCCATGATTCTCTCAGCCCTTAGCCCCCAACCCCACAAGGCTACTTGAGGGCACAAAAGCAGCTAAACTTATTTTCCACGAAACCCTTTAATTATTATAAAAATAGAAGGCCTTCAACCACAGTTATCCAACTCGATAACCATGAATAATGCACATTAACGCACAGGCTAAGAATAGGAGATGGGGCTGCTGATTACGCCCGGCGTGAGCAAAGGGAAAGGGACCAGAGCTAGAGGCAATGGTGTAAATATATCTTAGAGAAGTTTCACACGTACAAACACATATAATTTATATTTTATGGCTCAGAAGCTCTACAATGCAGTCATGACATAAAATAAGTTGATTCCCACCAGGGACATGGTTTTGGAGGATCAAGGCTTCCCAGCACTGATTTCAGGAAAGGGCAGAGAGCCGGCATTGGCCATGCAGTGGATTGGAGTGGGTCACTCTTGCTGCGGGCCTGCCCCAGACTCCCTAATGGTCTCCAGGAGGCTGATGCCAAAGTACACAGCCTGGTACATGGCAACAGCTCAGTAAGTAAGATCAGTAAGATCTGCTATGATTCCTTCTACTCTGTGACTTTCCTTGAGACCACGTTCCCACATCGTTCCATATAAAATTGTCACAGGTTGGCCACTGAATTCTGCATGGCCCTGACTGCTAATGTCTCCATCTCATTCTCTCAGAAAGGATCAGAGACATAAATGTGTACCCACTGCCCCTTGCCGTGCTGTGCTGTACTTTTCTCTTATACGAGAAACCCCTGATATGTAGAAGCATCTTGTGGCTTCTGGAGACCTTTCTTGGGCCCCGGTCTGGGAAAGAGGCACCAAGAAGAAAATCCCTATTTGGCAGGGCCCTCTCTCCTTTCCCCACCAATTCTGCAATCCATTCTATAGACATGCCATGAAATCTCATCTCACAGTTTCAAATAAAGCCTGCTCTGGAAAGACACCCAAGAAAGAACTAGCTCAGGGGGGAAGGAGACAGCCTTTTGCCTTGGAGACAGCCACAATGTGTCTGCCATGTTGACATCAGAGTGGCCATTGTGAGAGCTGGTCTGACTGTCCCCTGCAGTGGGGTCCCAGGCACTATTGTGACCGCCTCACAGAGAGGGTCCTTGGTGAACTCAGACTAGGCTTGAATGGGAATGTCACTTTAAGCTCTTATCAGCCCTGCCCTGCCAGCTGTGCAGCGGTCAGAGCGACTTTTTCCTGGGGGCTCTTCTTCATCTTCTGGGTATCCCACTTTTGCCTACAGGTGCAAACAGGTTGCATTAATCAAACATCAGGGCTCATGTCCCTCATTTTGCTGTCCCTCCCCAGCCCCCAGGAACCTTGCCTTCCCCTAAATGGGTAGCTGTTAGGATTTCTAACCAGCCAGAGCTATTATAAACTATGTTCTCCTCTTCCCATACAACTTCTTACAGGGAAAAACTTCAACGTGTGTGTTTTCCAGGTCTCGGTGGCTTATCCAAGAAATGCAGGGAATGCCACCTTCCACCTACCCTCACTGGAAGGAATGAATGAGAAGGTGCTCCTGGGACTGTCTGGCTCTGTGCACAAGAGCTCAAAGGTTCCTGGGTCAGAAGCATCCCTGGTATTCCAAGAGGCAGAGGGCAACCGTAGATGGATAAGGAGGAGACCAGTCTCGGGGGAGAAATACCGAGAGAAGGCCCGGGAAACACGAATCCAGAACTGGAAGGAGACAGGCAGAGGAAGGGTCTCTTGGGGGCCTCCTCACAGCAGCAGGTGTGATGTGTACTCCAAACATGTGGATTCCATGTGCCACGTAACACGTGGTGCTGAGCAGTGGTCAACAGGGGATTTGTCACAAGAGCAGCACTTGACAATCACAAACCCATGCACGCCTGCACGTTTCCAACAGGATGGTGAGTGTAAGCCGGAAGAGGACATTTCCTTGGAACTGAGGGATTCCAGGCCCCTGCCCCACAGCTGTTAGGGACTTTGTGGCAGGTGGGCTCCCAATGTCCCTCATGCCAGCTGCCTTTCCTGAGAGGCTGGATGCTTCAGGGTCCACGGCGATGTGGAGGAGCCTGCTTTGTCCTTGAGGGTATGTGTGCAGAACCTGCTGCTCTTCTCAGACCTGGGGACTAGGCTGCCTCTGCTAACCATTGGGAACCTGGCTTCCCAACAGCTGATGATCTTGGACTCTCCCCTCAGCTTTCCACGTGGCATCTTCAATTTTGTGATGACCCACCCCATGAAAACTCTCCTACAAGAGGACTTGAGGACACTCCGGCTTGCTGCTCAAGGCTCTGGTACCCTCTTCAGGGCATTCAGCTGAAGTTTCTAGAAGGCAGCATCTGGACTACTTGTTGGACTCAGATTCCTCCTTTGCCACTTTGGTTCTGTCAGGTTTATGATCCAGGCAGGGATTGAAGAAAGCCTTAAAAGACAAGGAACTGATGCTGTGTGGAACTAAAGCTCCGTCTGCTACCACACCAGCCAGCCCAATAAAATTCAGCTCAGTTCCTGACACTCACTCGCGTATTTTTTCTGGTGCACCACACCGTGAAATCTGAGCACAAAATCCATATGAACTTTTATTTATTGCCATATGGATTTTGGTGGAAATGCTTAAGGAGGGACTTTCTGGTGGTAGTTGTTTTTGAGTTTCTTTGCTTCGACCAAATGCTGAGAGCTGAGTTGCTGACCCAAGCATGGCTTTACAGGATACTCTGCCCCAATTTCTTCTCCTGTGGGTCTCAGCTGCCCTTGCTAGCTATAGGGCATAATCTGGGCTGATGAGGGGCTGGGGAGTTCTCTCCCTGAGCTGTCCCGTACTGTGCTCCATTCCGGGGAAATGGCGCCCTGCCCCACCTCACCATCCTGGTCTAGACCAGACCTGCCTGAGGCCCAGTCCCACACTCGTTGTAATATTAACACCAGCTGCTGCTCATAAAGAGGACAACGGTGGCAGGCAATGCGCCGTATCGTGTATCTGAGCAGCTGGAGAGGCTGCGGGCGTGATCATTCAGCAATATCACTTACAAGGATCCATTTAAATAGGCCTGCCCTCTGAACATCACCTCACCTGGCTCCAACTGGCTCACTGCACCGCAGCAAGATGGCGGCAGGGGTGTCAAGGTTCCCTTTTCACAGCTGTGGGCCCAGAGGAAAGAACATCTGTCTCTGGGCTTTGAAGCAAAAGTACTGAATTTGTTTGGTTTGAGTTAACTTGGATAACATGCTTGAACTGGTCACCGTGCTCACAGAACCGTGCCCGGATGCCTGGCACTTGATTCTTGCTAATGTTTGCCCAACTCATTATTTAGCAGGTGGCCACAAAGTTCTCTCCTAGACACCCTCACTGAACCTCACAACTGCCTGAGGGGAGCTCATGGTTTGTTCTAGCATCTTCCATGCACAGTCGAGGAAACTGAGGCACCAATAACTGTGGAGAACCCTCCTTACCTACCAGGTTATGCCACAGGAGTGGGGCCGCGCCAGGAGTCCAAAGCCCGACCCTCAGCTACTGCCATGTTCTGCCTTCTGGACCCACCGGCCATCCTGTCACCCTGTGCTCGGCAGGCTCCTGTGCTGGGAGACCGAGCACTTTCCTCCAAAATCACACCGCTTTGGGACTTCCCGCATAAACATCTGTGGAGATCTTATGCTTAAAATGATTTTCATTATATTAAGATTAAGACTTAGTCTTCGGTCAAATGTTCACAGATGTTGTAAAACTGGGAAGAGTAATTAACAAGACCTATGAAACACCCCAAATCCCGCTACCCTAGAATGTGGTTTGCCCTGTGCACGCGCCCTTTGATGCATGAGCACACAGGGCTTCCTATATGCTGTATCTCATTTGCATTCCATTGCACGCCTAGCTCCCTGTCGCAAGGTGTTCCAAATTTCCACTCGTGCCCATCTGGTTGCTGTAATGCGATGTTCCATTAGGTTGTTCCCATTTTTCCTTGCTGTTGCAGTTGTCAAGTGTTCTTATAAAAAACAGAATCAGCTCGTGGTAATTTTGTTTCTGCTTCTATTTCTCCCTTCATATAAATTATGCTCAGGATACTTTCCTAGACACTTTTTGTTGTTTCATTTCTCAACACCTCCTGCAGTAGAACAGTGAGCTCCTAGGGCACCCTCAGCGGGCTCTGCGGATGGGACCCTCCTCCACTCCTCCATCTTCTGAGGCCCAGGCGGGGTCCTAGTGTGCCTAGCAGCATGGGGATGGAGACCACACCCTGGCTGGTTTAGGGACCAGTAAGAAGGACCACACTCTGGACGGCATGACTGCATTCGAGCACACCTCCTCCCCAGAACTTGTGAATGAGCCTCTGGATGGGGGCCCAGGCTGGGTTTTAAAGCTCTGCGAACCCACCACCCGCTCTCACGTACTGAGTACTTGAATGCTATCTATTACAGAAACATATGTCCCTCTTGCATGGATTTTAGCAATATCCTCTAGCAGCAAAAGGATAAGAAATGCAAGGGACAGATTTTTACACACGCTAATCAAGTGCCAGGGACGAAGCCAGGTGCTTTGCGATCAACCTCTTGTAATCTACGTTCAGCCCTCGGCATCCATGTTCCCATATGACAAGCTGAGACCCTCAGAGAGACACCAGCCACCGCAGAGCTGCGACCCGAACCGTGTCTGCCCAGCTCCTCACATCAGCTTCCGTATTGGAGCACAAAACCGAGGCGTCCCAGATGCTAAATCTGGGAGGAGAGGACAACCCCGGCCGAGGGAAAGCTGCGCAGAGGTGCAGGCTCGCAGACACCAGAGGGCGCTGTGGGCCCAGGAACGGGACCAAACCCCCAGGCTCCAGGCTTCCTTCCTGGAGGCATTGGTCCCCAGAGCAGAAGGACCTTCGGGATGCACCAAGAGGAAGCTCACCGGAAACTCACATTTTGGACTTCTTTCTGTTGTTTCTAAATCTTTTTCTGCCTGTGGGGTTCATGATCCACCTAATGCTACGGCCTTCATCTCCATAGCATCCGCACCGGAGCAGTGCGCACCCAAAGGAACCCCTATGCCTGCATCTCAGTATGCTGGTCAGTCTTCTCTGCAGGGGAGAACCAAGGGCAGAGGCACAGAGGTCGGGACCCCTCCCTGCTCCCTCTGACTCCACCAGAAATGGTCCCTACCCGCCCTGGACCATGGGTACACACCCTCATCGCCACCACCAAGCCAGCTGCAAAGGAAATGAGAAGTATGGGTGTAACAGAAACAGAGCGTCACCAGCGAGCGTGCTCCCTGTGCCGGGCCCTGCGTGAAACCCCTCACGCACCTTCTCTCCTTTAACCCCCCTCCGACCTTACGGGGTAGAACCATCAACTGTCCCCTTCCCCCTTTTACAGAAAAGGAAACTGAGGCTCAGAGTCGCCCAAGGACAGACAAGAGGTTAACACGAGGTGGAGCCAGATTCCGAAGCTGGGTCTGCCCCACGGCCATCGGTGACCTCTCCTGGGTCGAGCTGGCCCTCAGCCTTGGATGGCAGACGGCCGACACCCACTCATCCATCCGCTCATCTGGCAACCTCATACGTAATGCCAGCTGCCTCCCGGAGGCTTGGGAGGTCCAACCTCCCTTCCTCTGCTTCTATGGCCCCAGTGCCTGGGCTATGAGCAGCATCCCCTAAAAAGCTGCCCTCCCTTGCCTTAGTCTGATTTCATATTTATTTAAACACCGGGGGAGATGGGCCCAAGGACCCCACAGTGAAGAGAGAGAGGAGGTTAGCTTCCAAGACAAGGGGCAGAAGCAGCCCAGAAACCTGGCAGCAGCACACAATGGTCTTGGGCATCTGCTGGGGGAGCCGAGGAGAGTCAGGAGGCCAAGAGTTCTAGTCAATCTTCAGCTGTGTGACCTTAGGCCAGTCACTGACCTTCTCTGAGGGCCAGTTTCCTCAGCTGCTGGGGAAGGGAGGCTTCAATCAGCCCTGCAGCCTCCCTTCCTTGAGTAATAACCAGAGTTTGTGCTTCCCATCATCCAACTAGCTTGTGACCTTGGGCTAGTCACTTGACCTTCAAGCTTTGTCCTCCCTATCTGTGAAATGGGCATAAGTCATTGCCCCGTAAAGTGCTGGCTTCATCATGAGACATA
The DNA here is from genome assembly GCF_030435805.1 of Mustela lutreola. Classification (NCBI taxonomy): domain Eukaryota; kingdom Metazoa; phylum Chordata; class Mammalia; order Carnivora; family Mustelidae; genus Mustela; species Mustela lutreola. Next base: position 4,405,709 of record NC_081292.1, on the reverse strand, counting down.
AAGTACAGGGCATGTCAGCCCTCATGGAGGGCAGCACACATCATCACAGTGGTTCATTACACACCAGAAACACAAGACACACAACGACAATCAGAGAAATACAATTCCTAGGCCCACCAGGCTCTAGTCCATCTGATCCCCTCACAATGTAATTGCTCTGGAGAGAATATTCAAGTGGAGAAGCCAGTTTTTTGGGCCCTATACAAGTACATTAGTCACCCGTGGCCTTCTCTGCCCTGTGGACTTTATCAGTCCCCCTCCAGCCTCACCTCCTCCCCAAGGGTTGGAGGGAACAAGAGACTCCAAGTAATGAAGAGAGCTCCAAGGGCTCCGGCTGGGCTGGGCTGATCACCAAGTCGCAGAGCCGCCGCCTGCAAGGGCCTTTATGCATCATCTCGTCCCACCCCCTCGTTTTTACAGATGAGGAAGCAGAGGCCCAGAGAGGGAGGTGACTCACCCCGCATCACACAGCTAATAGGCGGCAGAATCTAGACTCCGACTTTGCTAAAAATGTTCAGATGCAAGAGAATGTCAACCAAGGACAGAGCCAGAAGTGCGAGAGTCTGCCCCGCTGTCCCTCTGTCCTGCTGGCCCCGAGGATGTGATGGGGCCTCCCCGGCTGCCACTGTGACCCAGCAGGTCCCGACTGTGGGCCTGCCGGCAGGGATGTGGGCCCTAGGGAGAGGCTGGCAGCCACCAGGGAAATACGGCTGCCCATTCTGAGCTACACCAGAACCGACAAGGCTGAGATGCACCTGCTGTTCCTGCCTCTTCCTGCCGGACACCCACGCAGGAGGACAGCTCAGCCATCAGAGGACATGCTGGTCCAGGAGACACACAGCAGTCCAGCCAGCAAGCATCACCCAGACCCAGCACTCTGACTTCAAGGACAGCCCCAATCCTGACAGAAACATCTGGGGGTCCTGCTAAAACCTGTGCTCCAGGCCCATGGGGACCCAGCAAGCCAGCAACACTAGATAAAGGTAGTTGCTAAACTTGAGCATCTAGCCTCTAGGTGTCATGCTTTTAAGCCACATGGGAACCGTGGATGGTGGCCACCAGCAGCCCCATCTGAGGAGTCAGCAGACGCAGCTTGGAAAACTGATGACAATGTCACACTGTGCTGTGTGAGCCTCCCACAGACTCTCAGACTGCCGTGTATCCTCGTGTAGGAGTTAATCTGTGTGTGTGTGCATGTGTGTGCACATCTGGGCTTCCAGTAGGGATAAAAGAGAAGTTCACCATAGAATCAGTGAAGACATAGAGAAGTAGGGAAGAAAATACATACCCTCAACACGGCCATCTGGCCTAACAAAGGGGCTCCACCTCCAGAATCAATCCCTTTCTGTCTCTCGCTTGTGTGTACACACACACACACACACACACACACACACACACACAACTGGGGTCATACTGTACAGATATTTTCCATGTGCTTTAAAAATTAACCATTATTTTCATTCCCTACATCATTCATTATTCGTCTTTTAAATGTGGTTTTTGCCTCCCTGAGAGCCGCTGTATCATTTAGTTGCACGAGAACGCACTTGGGCCCCCTGCCCACCCCACAGCACATGGCTGCTTCCAGTCTGACTTCTGGATGACATGGAGTGAAACCCAGGGTAGTCATGTCTGTACAGCTTTGCTTTAGCTCCGTGGAGCAAATCTCTGGAGTGAAAGTACACTGTGAGAGGGGTCCTGCATGGAGAGAAGGGGCTGGCCACTGGAAAGCCGTTTCCATGGTAATGGAACAGAGTGGCACCAGCTCATACAGCCAGCCCCATGCGAGGGGTGGAGAAGCCACCAGGGTCCACTAGCACTGCATTCTGACGAGATCCTAGTGCAGATGCCCAAGAGTCCTGGGGCTGTCTCTCCCCGGACACGCAAAGTACATTTTTAATTGTTAGTGGGAATGAAAAACAGCATTTTAGTGACACCTTCGTTTTTATTTCTCCTCACAGACTAAGCACTTAAGAAAGCTTTCCTCCTTGGAAGGAAGCCCCATGTCCTAGGATCTGTTGGCTTGTCCTCCTTCTGATGAAGGTAAAAGAAGGTACAATATTTGTATTTGGGGAGAACACGTATAAGCGGGCCTGCCTCCTGTTTCCTCCACGGCTCTGTCCGCCTCCTGCTCCTGATCATCTCCCCTCGGAACTTCTGCAAATCTCCTGGCAAGTCCTCAAATGCTTCTGGTCTCTCCCCCTCACACTGTCTGGCTCGGCACACTCAAATGTTCCCACCATGTCTGACCACACACAGAACCTTCAGCATCTTCCCAAACTGCACACGAGGCTGAGCGCGTTCTGGTCTCTAACATCCTGCGTGCCGGTCCTTAGATCCTTCTGCAACCCCGCATCCGGGCCCCATGAGCCCCAGCGAGTACTCTCTGCTCCAAGCACTGCCAAGCACCCACAGCCCAAACAAGCATTGCCCTCCAGTTGTGCTCATTCCTGCTCACCCCTGCCAGGCCGCGGTGCCCACTGCACCTGCTTCAACTGCCCCAGTCAAGAGAGCACCTGCCCTGAGGCGCCTCGCTCCACCCGGGAAACCTCTTTTCTCCACTTGGATTCTCCCAGGAAGCACCACTCCCCAGCTCGGCCCCTCCCCCACCCTGCTCCCTGGCCGGCGGCACAGCCCCCAGAGAAGTGATAAAAGGGAAATACTTACCTTTTCACCCTTCTCTCCTCGGAATAAAGGCCCTCTTCCCTAGAAAATGAAAGGAGAGGGCACGGGTTTACGACAGAACATCATGCATGACGTCACACGGCAGTAGTACCCTGGGGTCTGAAAGGGTCGGATGCTTTCTCATCAGCTCCTGGAAGGAGCTTCCAAAAGAGAGGATAACCCTTCCTTACTGAGTGTTCATTCTCATGCCTATTACCCCATTTAATTTTTCCAACAATTCAATATTATGGAACTTGTATTTTTCCCCTTATGAGCTTTACTAAAATATCATCCACCTACGGTATCATTCGCTACTTAAGGATACAATGTAATACTTTGTACAATGTAATACCACACGCCACCGTGTGAATATAACACACAGCCCGTTTATCCGTCCACCATGCCATGAGCACTTAGGTTTTTCCACTTTCTGGTTATTATGAATAATGCTGCTCTGAACACTTGAGTCCAGGGTTTGCAAGAGATATTGTCTTCGTTTCTTTTAGATATGTATCTAAGAAGTGGACTGCCGAGTCACCTGATAATTCCATTTAGCCTTTTTAGGACAGCCAGACAGTTACCCAAAGCAGCAGCATCCTTCTGTAGCAGTGACGCCCCAGTTTCTGCACCGTCCTGGAGGCTCGTCCCATCACGAGAGCGAGCGCTCGGGCCTCTCGTCATGACTGACTTACCATCCCTCTCTTCAATTCTGTCCCTTCTGCTTCACGTATTTTGGACACTTGCAAGGTGCACCGGTGTTTATAACTCTTCCCGATTTCTGAAAGACTGACACTGATCGTAAGACAAACTCTTCGTTTCCGCTGACGTTGGGTTTTAGAGTCTACTTTGTCTGATAACAGCGGAGTCACTCCCAATTATTTGGCTTTCTATTTTCAGGATAGGTATTTCCCATCCTTTTACTTTCGACCTGTTTGCATCTTTGAATCTGAAGTGTGTCTCCTGGAGGCAGGACAGAGTCTGGCCTGAATATACAGCATGATCCCCGATAGAGCTGGTTTCCTGGAGGCCCTCTAGCTTTCCATTTCTGCCTCCTGTCTTGCTGTTCCTCATCCCTCCTTCACGGCATTTATTTATTTATTTATTTGCACTAAGTGCTACATTTTAATCTCTTAATGGCACTTCTACGGTATACTTTTGAACTACTTTGGTCGAGGTCAGTCTCGGGTTTCCCACACACACCTCAGGTCCTCAGAGTTATACTACCTCCGGGATTTACAGACACGCCCCTCCCGGCCTGGTTCCGGTCCCTCTTCTCCACGCTCGTGCCGGTACTACGCCTGCTTGTTACGTGCCTCCTCGAACACGGTCATGATGATGCTTTTGAGCCTGTCATCCTACTTCACTGACGCTTCCTTCCCCCCACTACCGTCAGTCGCCGAAGGATCTTCCTGGCCTTTCTCGGTCCATGTTGGCTCGTTTTTCCCTCCTGTTGCTTTCACGTTTCTTTGTCTTTTGGCACTTGGGCTGCAATCTTTCTCAGAATGGCTCGGTCTGTGTGAGAGTTCACCGAGCTTCTTGAGGGTGTAGATTACTGCTTTTTACCAAATTTGGGATTTGTGCTTTCACCATTATTTCTTGGAATATGCTTTCTGACCCTTTCCTCTCTCCTCCTGGGGTCCCCATGAGGTGCATTCTGGTGCATTCTGGTGCATTCTGGTGCACTCCAAGGCTCTGCTCATTTTCTTGCCTTACTCCTCCTGTCTGGTCTTCGGATCACAGAGTCAGCATTGGTCTGCAGGTGAGAGCACTCTTGCTCTCAGCAGGCTGCTTCCTACCTATTGCTGAGCCTCCCCTCAATCCCCTGTTTTCTTTCACTTATAATTTTAAGCTCTAGAATTTTCATTTGGGTCTTTTTATTTAGAAACTTCTCTTTACTGATATTCTGTATTTGCTGACATGCTGTTATAAAACCACCCCCCCCCCTTAAGAATGATTTCCCTTCGTTCTTTGACTCTCACTGTGACGGCTACGTTGCACGTTTTGTTTTCTTCTCCAGTCCCTGTGCCCATCACAGGAGACCCTGTTCCCCACTGCTTTTCCTGGGGTCACAGGGATATTCTGGAGAAGCACAAGGGTTCAGTCTCAATGTGAGCAGATAGGAGCCGCCAGAAAGGGGAGGGAAGGGGGGAATAAGCTGTGGAAAGACAGTGTAATTCTTCCTGGTGAGGCAAAGAGCATGGCAGTGGCCTGTGAGAAGTGGCCAGTTTGGAGATTCTGAGCTGCCAATCGAGATGCCCAGAATCCAGGGGTGCGTGTTGGGGAGTGCAGGACAGGGCTAGAGCTGCAGCTGGGGCCACCTCTGGTGGGCCTCCCGTGCCCATGGGGAGGAGCCTGGACTCCATTCCGAGGTTGGGGTGTGGCTCAGTGCCGGGCTCCATGCATTTGAGCTGACACACACGCTTGGGGGAAGCCAGGCATGCCCCACACCGGCCCCATACTCACCATGTCACCTTTTTCTCCCTTGGGTCCAGGAGCTCCAACCAGCCCAGCGGCTCCCATGTCTCCCTGCAGGGTGCAAACCAGAGGGCAGCACTGGGTCAGGTCCCCTGATGACTTCACTGCTCAGGCTGCCCACTCCCCACTTGGCCCTCGATGCCCTAGCAATGGCTGATTTTGTCCCTGCCAACCTTGGAAGGAGGCTGTGCTTCCCAGCCCTGGAGGAGGAAGGATCTGAATCATTTCCCCAACCTCTTATTCCCACAACTAAGTACATCCTGAGAAAGTGAGTGGGGGAATGCATCGTGTGTTTGTCCCTAGGAATGGCGCCGGCCCAGATGGGGAGGGAGACGCCCCAGGGTTCAAAGCCCTGCTCTGCTGCTTACCGTGAGAGCGCCATTACTCTCTAGGCCTTGGGCTCTTCCTCTGTGAAATGGGCCTGCTTTCACCAGCACACAGAAGACTGAAAGCACTAAAGTACTTTGAAAGCTGCCAGAGGTCAGCCAGAGTCCCCTGATGATGTCATTTGTAAGCCCTGGGCCCTCCCAACTGTCCATGAAGCCGGGGGGAAAGGCAGAGGAGAAAATAGTGTTTGCGAGGGAAGAAAATTCGCCAAAGGCCGAGTGTGGGACTGGAGAAGCCTCCTACTGTGCCATGAGCCAATCCAAGACAGGCTTGGGTGCCGACCCTGGGAGCCACTGATTTTGTCTGTTTTTCTCGTCCCCTGATCTGCAATTTCATCTGGGTCTTCTCCTACCTATACGCCCTCCAAACAAACAGCTTGTTGGCTTTGGGTGCCCCCCGCCTTGGCCTGTCATGTGCTTCCCCTGCCTTCTTTAGCCCAAGCAGCTCCCATGTACCCTGCTGGACCCCTCCACCCTGACTGTGCCCATAAGGGATCCCAGTCTTCTCTGTCGCTCTTCTCTTGCCACCGGGATGCAAGCCCTGGGAACAGGGCTCTCTCTTTCACTAGAATGTCCCTGTACCAGAATGGGTCCTGGAGCCTGAAGTCACCAGACCATGACTGTTGACCCGACCTGATCTATATCTGGGTAAATGGGGCCACTGGGAGCCACATCTGTTTCCCTAGAGCCTTAACCTCAGACTGGGACAATCTGACCTGTGGGGACAAAGGGACCAGGATTGCAAGTCATCTCTGAGGAAGCCAGGCCGGTCTCCAGGTGGCTCAGTCTGAGTCCCTCCGTAGCATTCCCTCCCCTGCCTTGTCCTCCCTGAGAAGGTTGCCCCAACCCTGGACCTGTCCAGCCACAACACGGTATGGTCCTTCCTTAACCAACCACTGCCTCCAACAAACATTCTTACACTTCCACAACCCCCCGGCACCTTTGCTCTTTCTTCCCTCTGACAGCAGAGAAGCTGCGGTTACAGCCCAGGGGTGCTCAGTGAAGCATAAAGCCCCGTGCCCCTCCTTGCAAGGACCACCTGGCACCTTGGATGGCCCTGAGCTGCTCTCCTTTGGCACCAGGGGAGAGGAGCCCATCAGGGGTGTGTGTGTGTGTCCAGACTCCCCGACCCAACACAGTGGGTGCAGCAGGGAGAAAGGAGGGAGAGAGAGAGAGAAGGGATTTCAGGGTGTTTCCACCACCACGCTCAGCCCCTCTTTCAAACACCAGACCAGGTGACAGCTCCTGGATCATGCCTCTTCCACGCGCCTGCGTGATCCCAGGTGATACGCATCTGTCTGGGTCTCAGCCTTCTGAGACCAAAGTAAGCATGTGAGCGGACAGCCCTGTCCAGCTCTGTGAATGCTGACAGCCGGGGGAGGAAGCAGACAGAGAGGCGGCTGCATGATGCAGGACGGGGGCCCCTTGAGGAGGCACCTGGCTTTGAGCAACGAGGGAGTTCAGAAAATTTATGCGAAAAAGAATTTCACGCAACTTAAAGAAACATTACATGCAGTCTACACAGAGAGACTCTTATAAGCCCAAGCCCCAACGTTTCTGGAATATAGAGGCCTAAAGGGATTGACACAGGATTAGCTGACCACGGAGAGCTTAGCCCGTTGGAGCGAAGGGGATGGAAGCCAGGACGTCCTCACCCAACCCCGTCTAGCTCAAGTTTTCAAACTCAGAAACACAGGTTCTGACCTCATGCCACTGGCTCAAAACATACACCATAGGACGGTCATCTAACACGATGCTTCGTCTCCACGTGGAGAGCATAGCAAGAACCTGCACCCCAAAGCACCCCTGAGCCGCGCCTGTACTGACCTTTGGGCCGGGGAGTCCCAAGGGGCCATGAGAGCCCTTTTCACCCTAAAAGAACAACAAAAGAAACAAGAAGTAAGACTCTAATTCTCCCCACCTCTGCCTTCAGTGGCCGGTTATCCCTCCACAGGCTGAGGATTTGCAAGGCGACTGATGGTCTTGAAGAGCGAGCCCTTGTCCTGCCCGAGAGAGAGGGCGTGAGGCTTTGTCCGTCCCTGCCAGCTGGCCGCCACCACCCGCCCATCCCCTTTCACGCCCTGACTCCCGTACCCGTCCGTTCAGCCGCTGCTGAACAATGTCAGGCTACACACATCAGTGGCTGAAATAGTTCTGTGTTTTCTGGAGCTCGCCTTATGGACGTAAAAATAGGTAGACATTGTTAGTCCCACATGATCATTGTTACGGGGAGAGGAACGGGTCATGGGGTCTTGGGAACGGCAGGTGCGCGGCTGCCCGGGGAATGAGGGCTGGAGGAAGGGAGGAGGGAAATCACACAGACAACACGGTGCTCCGGAAAGCGCTCCCTGGGGACATCTTGAGAGAAGAGGAGGCAGAAGCGGATAAAGGAGGGGTCCAGGCAGATGCCGCAGACACAAATGCCCAAAGACAGCCAGCAGCTCTTGGTGTCCTAGAAATTGGGGGAGCAACGTGGACAGAGCTGGTGCTAGAAAGACAACTGGAGACCCTCCATGACACAACGGGTGGGGTGTTGGGGGTGGGGGTGGGAGGGGGGTGCCAGGCAGTGTTTGAATGGGAAGGTTCGTGGGAGCAGGAGGTGGAGACCTCCTTGAGCCCAGAGTTCCCTCCCAGGGTCCCTTGCCCCCTGCCAGAGGCCACGGGAGTCTTGGCTGGACATACCCAGGGCATAGCCTGGCTGATAGAAAAGCCTGGATGAGGCAAGACTGCTTCTGACCTCCTCCGCCAGCACAGTGTGCCTGCACAGCAGCCAGTCCCCCAAACCTCATAACATATTAGCCTTCTCCTTTGGGGTTCTTAATAGAAACCCAGGGGCAGGAGAGGGCCAGAGGTCCAACCCTGGTGCTCACCCGGGTTCCCTGCCTGACGTCTCCCATTCTAACCTGTGGGTGCCAGGCCAAAGGGCCTCCCCTTTACTCCCTGCCCAGAAAGAAACTCTGTTCACAGCAAAGCTGAGCTGGGTCCTTTCAGCAGGTTGGGCCAGCATCTGACAGCTTCATCTGCGTGAGAATTTCCAGGTGCTCCCTGTGCCCAGATCTGGCTCTTCTGGCAGAGAGGAAGGAGGGAGGTTGAAGGTGACCAAGGCGGGGAGGGGGGGAGGGGGAGCCTGCAGGACATGGGCTGTGGAAGTGTGTCCGTCCCGTGAACTCCACTGGGATTTCACATTTCCTCCTGTCGGCCCAGCCCCCTGCAGAGTCACTGAGCACCTCCTACATGCTGGCCCTCAGCAGGGAGGGCACATACAGCAGGCTGCAGGGCAAGGCCACGGGCTCTGGGGGCCAGCAGAACCTCCGAACACCCCCAGGGTCCTTCCCCAGCACAGCTCTGTCTTTTAGCATCCTTGTATGTTTGTTAAATTGTTCTGCTCAAACAGTAGAAGACTTCTTCTTCTTCTTCTTTTTTCCTTATCAAAACAGCCACCGGTCTACAGGAAAGCAGAATCAATGAAGGCCTCGGGCACTGCACAGGACATTAAATGCAGCTGGTGGGCGGTGCCGGAGGTGTTCGTAGAAACACTGGTCTGTACATTAGACACTAGGTACACACAACTGCACTTCAGGTCACCTATTCGGAGTCCTGCTCATAAACCAGATCTGCTCTGAGGACTCGCACCTGAGCAGAGAGGTCAGAAAAACCGCGGGGATACATTCACTCCAGGAAGACATTAATGGGCCTGAGGGCTCCCCTCCTCAGAGCTGGAACATCAAGAAACAAGAGGTCCAGGGAATGAGACAGGCTCCCTGACCTGTGAGTCCCCCAGGGCCTGGGGCCATCCTGCCCTGGCCATCCTGGTGCATGATGGGAAATTCCCTCCTCCACGGACGCACCTGCTGACCACTCTGCCCTGCTCTGCTCGGGCGCTCTGGGCTGGGGGCTGAGGGTCGGCTACAGAGGGTACCTTTTCTCCAGCCGGGCAGGAGCAGTTGATGGTCTTCAAAAACCCAATTTGTTCACTGCCAGACGTGGGAGGCTGCGGGGGCGGGAGTGAAGGCTCCGTCAGCACGGTCACCCGGCACTGGAAGGAAATCACAGTGAGTCAGAAGGGCAGAGCCTGGTTTTCTACCCAGCGCCGCTCCCCGGCTGGCAAGGGGACCAGGAACCCAAGAAGCCAGAGCTTGAGCGGAGGGGAGGTCGGGTCATGCCCAAGGGCAGGTCCTGGGCTCCTAGCACGTGGAGTCACAAGGGCCTGGGCCAACACCTGCTCTCAGCCACATTGCCGGCCTCTCAGCAGGTGCAGAAACTATGAATCCCTCTGAGCCTCACTGTTAGGATCCACAGAATGGGGACAAGAGTGTGTCCATGAGATGTAGTGAGGAGGATTCGATGGACAGCTCACACCCAACAGGTGTTTGGTAACGATGCATTTTCCTATCCCCACTTCCCTGCCTCCAGTCCCTCTGTTCTCCAGGCCCTCACCTGACCTCCTCTCCTCCCCGAGTCCACAGTCAGGCCCATCTGACTCCAAGCCCCCAGCCCGAGGGGCTCCCACCACCGTGTCTTGGGCACAGGGCCCCTGAGCACCGTATGTGGACGTCAGCCCTCCAGCGTGGGAAGACAGCTCTGTCACTAAGGCCGTCTTCCAAGCAGCCCTAGGACTGGGGTTTGTTAAAGAAGTTGGGGAGGGAGAGCCTTGCAAGGGGGCGAGTTCAGAGAGGTCCCAGGGAGAGGCTGACCCACACGGGGTCAGGGGAAAAGCTCTCATTTTTCTCATACTTTCCAGTCCTGGCTGCAAGCCTCTCCCTCCCCTCTCAACCAGCCCGGGGCACCGGCGCCTCCCCTCCACCAAACATGGCCTGCATGGTCTGTCCCTCCCAGGGCCATGCCTCCAGCTCGGCCTCCCCTCCCCTCCCTGGTACCCCTGCTCGGCCTGCAGCCTGGCGGTGTCGACTAAGGTCAGGAACACGGCAACCCCCTAGGGAGACATGCATGACCTCCAACCTACACCTGGGGGCCCAGGAAATGAAGCCCTAGCCCTAGATGGTCACTGGGCTCCTCTAAGACCACATCCTGAGGGTGGGCACCCCCGACCCCTGAATGCCCATTCACAGGCCCTGGAGAGCTCCATTGCTCCGGAGGCCAAGGACCCGTTCCCTGCCCACCTCTGCACGCAGGAGTTTGCTCACCGGGCCCAAGGGGATATCGCAGCAAGTCTCCAGTTCGGCGTGTCGGGAGTCACAGTAAATCACGATCCGCTGCAGGTCAAACTGCAAGGGACACAAGGACAGAGTGAGTCTGGGGGATTCGGCAGCCCGAAGCCCCCATGCCTCCAGCAGGCCTGTGCAGGAATCGGGCCCCACTTTCTCCTCGGGGTCCCTCACGAGACTGAGCTTCAGGGGAGCCTACATGTCACCTGCTTACACATCCCCTTCTAGAAGAGACAGCCCAAGAGCAAGGAGGCTGGAGCCTACAGATGAGCTGGCAAGGACAGAGCTGGTGCTGGAGTCCCCTGGGATCCACCGAGCACCGCCCCCCACCGGGCACTGCCACTGTATTTACTTGGAGCCCCTTCCTGAATGCTCTCATGTCAGGCCCCAAAAGCCTCCAAAAAGGACCCCACTTTCAACCCTCTAGACTTCTCCACGTGGCTGCTTATGCCAACTCTGTAATGTAAAAATGTGTCTCTATTACCTGCTTGAACGCCACAGGCCCTTAGTGTAACTTAAAAGGGCTTTGGTGTCCGACACTCACTTGTGTATGCACACACGCACATGTACACACATTTCCTCAAACAATGCACACTCATGCACAGGCACACACACACCTATACACAGACCCACACGATACACACATGCATGTACACCACATCTGTGCACAAACCCTCACGATACACTCACACACGCACGTGTATGCACATCCACACACACAATCCATACACTACACACATTCACACACGTCCACGCATCTGCACGGACACGCGCCCACACAACACACACATGCACACACGCCCACACAACATACACACGCACACACGCATATGCACATGCACACACACACACAGTTTGCAGATAAAGCCCAAGCCTCCTCAAAGAGGAGAGTCCCACAGCCCTGCCTATACATGTGTGGTTTCTCCTCCAGGAAAGTCCCCGAAAAACCAGCAAGCTCTGAGTCACTCCCCAAAACGGTCCTGGCTGCTCTCACATCCCAGCCCTGTAACCACCACATGAGTGCCGGCCCCACCGCTGGTCACTACTCGCGACCCTGCATGTCGGTGACGTGCAGACCACGAAGCATTCCTGTTTCTTAGTTTACTTTTAAAATCTGCTTCCCTACCAGCACGTGAACTCTGCAGGCAGGGATCCCTTGCCTCTTGTCTGCCACAAGAGCCCCAACATCACCGGAGCCCCAACACCATTTCTGGCACACAGCGAAAGCCCAGAGCACAGAAATAAGTGTTGGATGGAGGCATGTGTGAGGGCACAAACATTTTTTTAAGGGAACTTGAGCTGCACCAGTGGAAGGAGGGATGCTTGTTTTACTAAACACTGATGCTAAGTGCCCATGGTCTTCTACCTCCCCTGCCCTTCTTGGGCTGACCTGTGCTGCACTTGGAGTGGCCAAGCAAGCTGGCCGGGCAGGTGGTCAGCTGCTTGACCTCATACTCCTGGCTGTTTTGACTGGGAGGCATGACTCCCCACCTCCCTGACTTGGCTTGCTACAAACACTTCACCGTTCCATTCATCTGTCTGTTCTATTTCCTGTAAGACGCCAGCCCACAGACGGAGGAGAGAATGACAAAATGCCCCATCATGCCTCGAACAAGGCCCATTTGAAAGAGAGGGTCCTGCTTTCTGCATTAGCGAGCACACACACTCCAGCTGGCCCGTCTGGCAAGGCTGCAGGGACAGGGATGGGAAAAAAAGAGGCAGAGGAGCAGGGCCAGGGAGAGAGCACAGACACCCAGAGCCCAGCACAGGTGCTCCCAGGTTGGGTGAGCGGGTCTGGGAGCCAGAGGGGCCCCTTTCCAACCGCCTGAAACCCTCCTGTTCCTGCCAGCAGCTCCTGCCTCTCTTCTCCCTCCACCGAGCCAGGGAGCACACCTGCGGACGTCCCCCTGGCTCCCACTCCACCTGGAGACCTCTGCTCAGGTCTACACCCCCGAGACCTGGGTGGTCTTCCCTGACCCTGGGTGGTTTTCCCCGGCCCGGCTTCCCTCCAGGGTCCACCAGATGCAGCTCAGTGACCCTTCTCTGGCGACAGAATCACCCCTTCCCATCCCACTCCAATCCTTAGTTCTCCCCCAACTCAGTAGCACCCTGACTCTGTCCCTGGGTGTATGCACACACCATGTGCCCATTGGCTTGCCCGGCCGTTTCTCTTACAGACACCCCCCCACCAAGAGGAGGCACCAGGAACCTCATTGTCCCTGAGGAGGCCCCCAGCCCCTGGACCTCTCGTGGCTCCATAACGGCCTACCCCTCGTCACCTTCCCATCCGTCTGCTCCCTGCAGCCCCAGAGAGCATCTCAGGTGCAGCCCTGAGCCCCCCTGCCCTGTCCCAACTGTTCCCACAGGCCACCCCCGTGCACAGAAAGGCTTGGACCCTGGCCTCTGCCCCCCACCCCCCACCGGCTCCAGGAGGGCAAGGAGATGGGGCTGAAGCAGACGAGTTACCGTCTCTGAGCTGGAGTCTCCCCAGCTCAGAGGGGAGGAAAGCCCCTCTCTGGCTCTCAGGGGAGGCAGAGGGGCTGTGCTGGTGACAGGAGCGCACAGGCTAATGGCAACCGTCATCACTGTCCTCTGTGTCACCAACGTGGCTCAGCTCCGTCTTCAGTAGCCCCTGACTGTTCTCTGAGTCAAGGCCTGGTCTGCACATGGGTGCTGAGGATGGGCTGTTTGAGCAGAAATCCCAACCCTGCCACGTTCAGTTCCAACCCTAGAAGAACCACTGAATGTCTCAGGGAGTGTCCTGCTGTCTGTCTGTGAACTGAGGGTGTCCATCGTGTCTGCTTCCTGAGATTGCGGGACAGACTGGATCGGAAATGGCCTGGGGGCACCGAAGACATTCCCAGGCACAGGGTGATGCTCAATTCGCTAGAATTAGCAGCAATCTGAGTAGTGGTTTTTATGGCTTTACTTGATTTAACAATTTCCTTTGTTTGATGTGGTCCTATGTCTGACGTCACCTTCTTAGCAGTGACACACGGAAGCACAGCCTGGTTTCCATTGCAGATGTTACACAAGCAAGCAGGCAGAACCAGAGGACACATCCGTGTGTGACCGTGACCATGACCGTGACCACCACGGGGCCACTCGCGTGGGCTGGAGGGGGGCGCACATGGGCACAGCTCGTGGGTGTGGCCTTCCTCTCTGGGCCCCACTGCCCCTGCCTAACCCCTCGGTCACCCCTTCCTGGCCTTCCGTGTGAGGCTTCTGCAGGTGCCGGCAATGCTTAGGAACTATCCCTCGGCTAATAGCGCAAGTTACAGAAGACTTCAGAACTTAGTTCATGGTGTTTTTGGGTTTTTGTTTTTTTTTTTTTTTTTTTTTTCCGTATCACCATTTCTTGAATTTTCAGGTATTCATACTTACTCATCTTTTTTTTAAGCTTATGGTTTGTGCTTGACAGATTAGGAAACAATATTTACAACATACACTAAATTGGCAATCAGTATTCAGAATATATGTTTATATGCATATATATACATATATGTATAAAATATTGAAATCATTAAGGGAAAAATCCACAAATTAACCCTAATCACAGGCAAATGCTGTGGGCTGGCAGTCACTGAAGGGGAAGTCAAACGGTCGATCAACAAACACACAGGACTGCTGTTCACAGTAGAAGCAGGGAGCTGCAGGTGGAAACGGCAATAAAATACCATCGGCCATTTGCCGTCTGATTGGTAAAACAAAACCAAAAAGAAAGGAATATTTAAAAAGAAAATATATCAATACATTGGGGAGGGTTTAAGAAAATAGAGCTTTTGTACATTGCCAGAGGCATAGAAACATTCCGTCAGTTTGCTGAGAAATCTGAAGTATGTGGGAAAGTCAACAATTGTTTACGCCACAATGTAATCATTGAACACGAGGCCGCGGGGCCCAGGGAAACTGTCTCAGCTGGCCCACACCTCAAGCCCAGCAGGCAGGTGTGGTCCACGGTCCTTGTGAGGAAAACCACCTTGGAGTCATGCCAGCGTGTTCAAGACCCAGGCACGCTGACAATGACGGGGAAACATCAGAACCCGTCTACGTGCCCACTAACCGGAGGACCAAGAAACAGAATGCGTAATAATATAATGAGGCAGCTAGAAGAAGGTATAACAAGCTTTGACGGAGAATCTTGAGCAAAAAATCAAAAAGCAAGATTTAGAATATCGCATATCATTTACAGAAACTCTGCGAAACTGAGCAGGCATCCAGCCACCCTGTATTCGATAGCGGACTTGCATGAGCACAGGAAATGATAAGAAATGGTTTGGGGAAGAGCTATCCCAAATCATGCTCCGGTTATTTCTGGGGAAGCAGGACCGTCTGGTCCCGGCAGGGAAGGCGGCCTCCAGTGTGTGGGCGTCATGTGGACGCAAGAAGAACGGAAGAGCAGGAAGGAGGAGCTGGGCGGTGTGACAAGAGAAGGGCCACCAGGGCAGCACTGAGTTATCATGGGCTGTTATGTCTAGACAGCGCACTCAGGATAATTCTTAAAATTTATTTTGCTTATAATTTCTATATTTGCCAAATTTTCTACAATCAGAGAAAAAAGAAAAAAAAATGCTTCTATTTAAATGTACAGAATTTAAATACCTCTCTACCTGCAAATACATATAGGAACCTATGTCCCCATTGTTGAGCACAGTCCCTGGCATACAGTAGGTGCTCAATGTATGCGATAGATGGCCAGTTGCGTGGATGAGGGAGGGTGACTCTGGCTTCTAATTAATATGTTTTCTGAATCAGGGTTCCCCTCCCTAAGGCAGTTCAAGGTGAGGTCTTGATAAGTGGTACGGACCCGTGAGGGGGAGTTGCGGACACTTGACTCCCGAGGCTTCCTCCCAGTGACCCCAGGACCTTGGCTGTGGCCAGCCCCCCGGTACTCACATCGATGGGCACACTGTCATACAGGCGCTTGCCGATCACCGTCTTCCCCTGGATGTCGATGTTCTCCCTCTCCTCGATGGGCAGCGTCTGCACCAGCACACAGTCCACGTACAGGGAAACGTTCTGGGCCTGGATGCTCAGGGCAATCTTGTGCCAGTCCCGGTCGAAGAGGTCGCTGACCCGGGGGCCTCGGAAGACCACCCTGACGGCATCTGTCACAGCACCCACCGCGTCATACTCGACGGCCTTGTTCTCGCCGTCCAGCCGGATGGAGACCTGGGGAGCAGAGCGCCACAGACTCCCTGAGCTGCATGAGACCAAGGCAGAAGAGTGCGAGAGGGGAGGGGGTCGTGGAATCACGGGTCCCATCGAGCCGCGACCCTCGCCACTTGTCGGCCTTGGATAAAGCCTTAGTTCCCTCCTCAGCCTTGGTGCTAACAACCCCGAGCCCGCAGGCTGTTCCAAGCACCTGAACCAAATGGGATGGTTGGGCTCAGACACATGCAGGGTCACATACAACCCATGCCTGGGGGACGATGCAGTAGGGGCACGTCTGCGAGTCTGCACGACAAACGGTACAGAAAGGCTTGAGTCTCAAGCCCAGTGAGAAATCCTAACTGGTCTCCGGGTCATTGAAAACCCCAGGCTGCCAAAACGGGCCACGTCTGGCCAGACGCCAGGGACCAGACTGCGACCCCGTCACAGCCCACACTCTCTCCCACCACGAGGATGACCTTGAGGCTTTTTGGTGGCAAGGGTTCATGGGTCTTGTTCCCTGGAGGACCCCCTGCCCTTTGCCAAATGCCTGGGCCATTCTGGAAGAAAGTTTTACTTTTGTTTTTCTTTGAATGAAAGAATGTGTGGACACTTTCCCAACCATGTGCTCGTTTCTCGCCCTTACTCAGTACTCACCAAATACCTTCTGTGCCCTGCGCAGCTCCCCACCCCCAGAGTCTGAACTTCAAGGGCTCTGCCTGGCCTCCTGTGCCCTTCGGTGTCTCATCCGCGTGGCCCCTGGCAAGTCCATGATGGAGACCATAGGCAGGACGACAGAGTCCGAGGGCTGATTCTCTTTGCCCCTCTCTGCTTCCCTGTGGCTCCCGGTGGTTGTGTCCCTCCACACACCCTAGCCCTTTGGGGACTCTCTGTCCTCCATGGCTCCAGACCTATGGTCTCCAGTAACCACTGACCACCCCTGTCCCTGCCACCCAGGCCTCTGGTGGTAGCAGCTTCTTGCCGTCGCTTATCCCAAGATACCTCGATATCCTTTGCTGGGTTCTTTACCCCTGACTCTTAACCGCATCAGCAACCTTAATCCTAGCCACGTTCTTCAAAACCTTAATCCTAGCCAACATTCTTCAAAAACTGGGGCTGTCTGCTGTGTGTCTACACCCAAACTGGCAAGCCACTTTTGAGCTGTGTGTCCTTGGGCAAGTTGTTTAACCTCTCTGGACTCTTTCATTCTTTATAAAAGGGCAGTAATGACGGCACCTGTGGCACAGAGTCATTACGGGGATTAAGTCAGTTAGCATGTACGTACAACACCGACGCGGTCTTTATTAGATTCTGGTGCTGCTCCAAGCATCAGCTATAACAAACTAAGCAAATAAATTCAAAGTCCTCCCCGTGGGGCAAGGCTTCTCTGGCACACACACGCCTGGAGCCCAGCTGCTCGCTTGCTCTCACGTCCCCACGCTCCTTTCATTTACTTTTACCTGGCGCCCGGTCCTGGATCATTTCTTCCCTTCACCTGTTTTGCCTGCCCTGCTGCATCCTCGTAAGTGGGGAATTCATACCGCTCGTTCCCTCTCTTCTGGGGCGAGGACCTCACCCAGCTCATGGTGCCGACCCCCAATAAGGCACTGAATGAATGAATGAGTGAATGGATGAGAGCCCTCGGATCAAGGAAGGCGCCCACACACCGCCGGGATTCAGTCGCAGGGCTTACGACACTGCCCAGGAGTTCTGATTTCTCTTTCTGCCCCCCCCCTGACCCCATGACCTCAGTACAGCCGGAGCAGGATTTGTTTTCACGTGCACTGCCTGCTGGGGTATGCCTGGTGTGGGCAAGTACAGAAAGCTGTGAACCCTGGCCAG
Organism: Mustela lutreola; assembly: GCF_030435805.1. NCBI lineage: Eukaryota > Metazoa > Chordata > Mammalia > Carnivora > Mustelidae > Mustela > Mustela lutreola. The sequence goes on along the minus strand of NC_081292.1, from coordinate 4,388,026 downwards.
TTATCTAGTACGCTTCTAACTCACCCTCATACTTCTGTTATTAAACACGGTCTTCTGTTTCTAGAAACCACTTTTCCTGTTTGAGCCCCGTGTCCCTGAACCACTGAGGGAGCTCCGTGAGGACACGGCTTTCCATTCAGACATACACTTCTTCCAGCAGGATGCAAAGCTGGGGACAGCGCCCGGCAGGCCTGCATCCTGTGTGTGCCGGAGCAGGCTGGGGACCACAGGAAGGCGCCTCCTGGCTCAGCTCCATCAGCAAGTCCTGCTGCTTCTAGTTTCAGAGACGTCCAGGATTTCATCATTTCTGCCCAGCTTGCTGTTACTGCCGGTCTGGGTCAGCACCATCTCTTGCTTCGATTGTGACGATAGTCTCTGAACTCGTCCACCTGTTTCTGGGCCAGCCCGTCTCCCAGAGCCTGGTCTCCAGCAGAAGGCCCACCACCTCTCGAGCCCCCTCCCCCAGGAGCAGCCCCCACACCCTCTGTTCCAGCCAACCCTGCCTCTTTCCTGACCCTTCATGCTACTGGGGAGAAGGCCAGCTTTCGAGTGTGGCTGTAAATACTATCATGATGACTGTGAAGATCAAGGTCAGTAGGTCTGACGGCCCGCATGGGGCTGCTGAGAGCCCACGTCCCTTCCGCAGGCCTTTCTCCGTTTTTCCCTGTGTCTAGCCTGTGTCTCCCCCGGGGCATGGAAGTGGCCACCATCAAAGGCCAAGGAAGAGCGTTCCACCAATGGCCAGGAGCCTCTTTGAACATGAGCCTCAGGCCACCCCCACCCCGGAGAGGGGGCGCGCCTCTGCCTGGTTCTGTCGCGTCCGGGCCCACGGCCCGTTCCCAGGAGGAGGGGAAGACGCAGACCCGGCAGACGGCAGATCCTACAGCTCTGCAAATGCCATGAGGGGAGAGAACCCAGACGAGGGGGTGAGGGCTCACCCACAAGAATGCGTGGCAGGCGCCCAGTCCCATCGCCCAGCCCCCGAGAAACTAGAGAAGCCAGACCCGCGTGCCTGCGGAAGGAGGTGGACGGCTTGCGTTCCCTCCAGGAAAACAGCCCTTGAGAGGAGCCTCGTCCGTCCCACACAGCCACCCACACTCAGGAAATCAGGGCACTCGGTAGCCAGACCGCGTCTCAGTCGGACCAGGGGCGCTATGGAAAAATCATTCAACGGGACTAACGGTGGGGGATGGGAGGCAGCTGAGCACGGTGGTCAATGCACAGATTCGGAGTCGGACCCCCGTGTTCAAATCCCTCTTTTCCTTCTCATTTGTGAGCGTGCGGGCAGAGGCCTCACATCATGTACTCAGCCTCCACCAATCCCCCCGCCTTGCAAGAAGCCAACAGGTTAGGAAGGGGACCGATGCGCTCGGATGTGTGAGGTCCTCAGGACCACTCCTCACCCCTCCGGAGGAGAGCAGGGCTGTGGGGACGAGCCAGTGCAGCACCCAAGTCCAGCTCTCACGGGGGCGCACGGCTCACTGCACAGAGGGCGCCGTCCCCTGGCCACTGCCCATGTGTGTGGTTGCTGCGGCCCGATCGCTCGAACACGTTCTCATTTTGGCCTCCAGCGAACGGAGTCCGTATCCCTCAGCTGAAGGTGAGCCACGTCTTCCAAAGGTGAGATGGGTGATGACAAAGACAGGAGGGGTCCCCAAACCCTGAGAACCAGGGGCTGGGGATTGGCAGGACGCAGAAAGCAGGGTCGCCTGCGACTCAGACCAACATGTGTGGCTGCTGGCTCTGATCCGAGACCCGCTTTACCCCCTGGGCTGCGGGCCGCTGAGGGGCTGCTCTCCCCTTGTAGGGACACACCTGAGGGGCCGCAGACAGGTCAGAGCTTCCCAGACTATGAACAAAGGACATCATGTGTAACACAACCGTGTCACGTAGGAGGCATTTTCCAGATGCACTCAAGACACGGTTCACTCCACTGTCCCCGGCCATCCACGGCAGCCCTTCTGTTTCCATGGGACAGCCGGGACCGTCAGGACCCAGGAGGCTAAGCCCGCAGTTCTTGGGGATGCACCAAGAAAGGGGCAGGCGCACAATGGAGCCCTGGTCTGGCCGACCCTGAGCAAGTTTCTTCTGCCCCTCAAGATGCCACCAGAGTAGAGGCCACTGGACAATGGAGCTGGCCGCCCCTCTTGAAAAGGCCAAGCATCCCTGGGGTAGAAGGAAGTTGGTCCCTGACCCAGCAGAACACCAGGCACCAGACTGTCCTCGGGGGAAGAAGCCACATTGCCCGCAGCGTCCCTGGGGCTTCACCCCCAGACTGCTGATCTCCTGGCCCCAGACAGAGGGCCCTGGAGAAAACAGGACAGGTGCCGCCGGCCTCACAAGAAGGGCACAGGAAGCTTCTGGCCTCCAAGACCCAGCGCTGCCCCTACCTGCGGGATCCCGTACTGGTCGATGACCTGCCAGATATACCAGTCTTCTTTCCGAGACGTTTTCCGGAAGCGGAAGGTGGTGACGAAGGCATACTCATCAGGCAAACCCTGCGGGAACACATCCCTGGAGGGGGACAGAGACGGAGGACACGGGACTGAGCAAGGAGAATGGGGACTGCAAGGAAAGCCCAGTGCGCCGTGGGTCACTAAGTCCTGCCAGTTTTACCTCCTGAGCGTCTCTCAAATCCACCTTCTCTCCTGCCTTTACTGCCTCCTCCTTCGATCAGGGCCTCAACAGGACCATCTGCAGACCCTCCTGTGGCCGCTTCATTGTCCCCCTGCCTCGGGCTTCAAGTCCACTCCCCCGGGGCACATATGTCCCTCTGACAAAATTGATGGCAGATGTCGAGTCGCCGCCCTTCGCCCCCCTTCCCAGGCCAAATGCAGCTGAGGGCACCTGTCCTCACCTCTCCCTGCTGGCTCCTTCTCCGGGGGCCCAACGGCTCCGTCTCATCCTGCTTGATCCCCTGCCCTGCCCTGCCCTGCCCTCCGGGACACCCTCCTGTCTTCACAGAGCAGAGCCTTGCCCTCCTCCCAGTGTAGGGGGCCAGTCCCTCATGCAGGGGAGTTCAGCCCCCTGCAGCTCTGCCCAGACCGTCCTGTGCCTGCCTTTCCCCTCCATGCTCAGAATGAACGCTGTTCCTCCCAGGAGTCACAGAAAAGGTGTTCTGATTCTCATGGTGTAGCCGAGGGCAGCCAGGCTCTGTGGGTTAACAGGACACAAGCTGGTTGCTAAGGGTCTGGACAGAGACCCGCACAGAGAGGAGGCCCTGTCCCCAGAGCTCTTTACCACCGGCTGGCCGCACCCTCACCCCAAGGCACCTGGCCACAGTGGGACCACGTCCTGCTCTGGGGGCAGGGACCTGCCTGAAGAAGACACGGTACAGACCTCTGCATTGGAGGGGGTGGAAGCTGTCTGGCCAGAAAGCTGGGAAGGGAAGTGAGGGGGCGTCTGGGCTCCTGGTTCCGGACCCGCACACCCTCTGGGACCCTTGGTTTGGCTGTCGAGCCTGTGAGCTAAGCCTGGCCCTCCTTTTATGATTCTCGGTTCACAGGTCCAAGCTGGGAGCGGACCGCGTTATTCCAAGTCCTTCTCGAAGCTGGGATATCAGCCAGCTCACGTGCAGGTGCCAGGAGCAGCGCCCATCCCTCAGCACTGTCCCTGCCCGCAGGACTAAGGGGACACCCTCAGTCACCGCCCCCACGGGACGGACGCGGCCTTCCCCGCCTGTCCGCACAGACACACACTTTGCAGCCACGGTAGATGTGGCATTTCCTTTCCTTTTTCTTCTTTCATCAGAGAGTCAAACCAGAGACTGTTTTTGTTCAAAAGCACTTTTTTCATATACCTCTGAAATAACATCTATACGTGTGCATGTCCGACATGTATACACCCAGATAAACCCAGCTGGATTCACATATGTAGTTAGGTCTCTGCAGCATCGATCTACACACCTGCATCTCTAGTTCTCTCTATATATTTCAATAAAGGGACAGAGACTAAGACTTCTCCTGAGGGTGTATCTACAAGCACAAGCATACGCATACATAGCTTAAGAAAAAGCTTATTATCATCGGCGGGGAGGGGGATCATCATTATCAGAGAACATCTAAAGGAAACCAAAGTGGCCCAATCGAATCCTTTCCAGAAATAAAGCAGCAGGTAACAAGACCACAGTGGGAAGCACCAAGGGTGTGGGGCCGGAGGACCTGGGTTTGGGGCCAACCTCTGCCTCCTACGAGGGCGTGTGTGGGCGGACACATGATAGTCCCATTCCGAGTCTCACGCGTCACACCAGATAAATGATGACCTTGTTCACCTCGCTTCACTGTAGTGAGAAATAAATTAGGCCAGGCATGTAAAATGCCCAGTAGACAGACGACACACACGTGAGAAAAAAAAGTCAATGCTGAAAGTGACCCCCTTCCCGTTAGGAACCAAGCTAACCTGTGCATCAAAACTCCACGCGTCTGCACGTCTGCACCTGCACTTTAAAGCATGAGAAACTATGAGGAGACCATTCTTTCTTGAAACCTCTGGGATTGATTTTGCTCCCAGTGTTTTGCCATTAAAACCAATTTGGGGGCGCCTGGGTGGCTCAGTGGGTTGAGCCGCTGCCTTCGGCTCAGGTCATGATCTCAGGGTCCTGGGATCGAGTCCCGCATCAGGCTCTCTGCTCAGCAGGGAGCCTGCTTCCTCCTCTCTCTCTCTCTGCCTGCCTCTCTGCCTACTTGTGATCTCTGTCTGTCAAATAAATAAATAAAATCTTTGAGAAAAAAAAATTTGGAACCATATAAAAATCCCTTCTCAGAAGGACTCCGCGTGCCCCGAGCCCAGGTCCACGGCTCCAGAAGCCCCGCTGGGAGCAGCCTCCGCAGCCGTCTGGGCCCACCCTGGGTCTCCGTCGGACCTTCCCACCACATCTGTGCCAGCCGTGCTTCCTTCCTTCTCTCGATCTTGCTGGACTGCCTTTTCTCTTCAAGATGAAGCTCCCTGTTGTCGTGTCTGTGCTATGTGGATGGGGAGTAGGATGCAGTTAGCCAAAGAAGAAAAGGGCACAAAGTGGGAACTGGAAGCTAGACTCTGCTCTCCCTTGTGTACCCCCGAAATGAGCATGGGGCCCGATGATGGAGAACAGCGCCCTCCCTGTGTCTGTAGAGTAGAGAGAGCCACACTGGAAAGATGTCTGCAAAGTCGGCTCGCGTAAGGGTCAGCGGACGGGGATTCTGGTCTCTGCAGGAGAGAAAGCCAGGCTCTGAGCAAAGGTGACTTCTCCAAACTCCTCTTCTTTGTAGTCACTCTCAAGGGATGTAGGTGCTGAGAGCCGGGGAGGATGTTCGGGTCCGACATAGGCCCAGGGTGTGTTTAGTTCTCAGAAAATGCTTGTTGAGTTAGAAAACGTACAACCCATGCCCCGGTGCTCCCAGCCGATCTTTGCCGGGTTCATACCTGACGGAGCATCTTCACGGACTAGGAGCTGACTGATGCACTCATCCATCCATTCCACAGACACTGAATAACCCCTCCTCTGGGCAGAGCTCATTTTGATGCAGAGACCAGACTGAGGCCCTCCTAAAGCTGCTTGCTAAGCAGAGAAGACAGCCTAGAGGACTACACAACTGACTAATGAGCAACTTCACCACTTTGTTTTATGCAGGAATATAGGTTATAAGGAGACAAGATAGGGGGAGGCCCAAGTTAGTTTTGGAGGTCAGAAGAGGCATCCTTGAAAACATAATGGTTGAGCTGTTCTTTGAAGGACAAGCCAGTGTCTTGGGTAGAGGGAACAACATGAACAAAGGCCCTGTGGTAGGAAGCACATGCCCAGAAGCTCCCGGAACAGAGACAGAAGAGCCAAACAAGGAGCCAGGGGACGAACTTGAAGCCGTTAGTACAAGAGCACTTGGAAACGATTCAGGAAATTTAAGGTGGAGACGGAGTCATGAAGAACCAGCACTTCTGTGCCCGGGGTAAGCAGAATGGAACACTGATTTGGGTACCATCACCAGCCTTGACTGGAGACCAAGCAGGTGTCAGACCCTGGACCAATCTCTATTTTAATCCTCTCAACAACAGTACAAGGCAGAAACATTCGTCTTTGGTGGAAAATAAGGTACAACTGAGGCACAGAGACATCCAGTAAGTTGTGCAAGGCCAGGCACCCAATCAACACCTACGCAGCGGCGCCCCTGGCCAAACCGACTCAGGGAGTTTTGGGGAGCTATGTCTGTGTGTAATACAAGGGTTCGGCCAGAGTAGGCGCTGTGTATCTACAACCGTAACTGTGAGCTCTTAAATGAAGGGATAGAAAGCCACACGCATGCGTGAATGATTAGTGCCAGAACCCTACAGAGAGGGGAGTGCCCAAGGGCCAGAGAACCAATATAGACAAGGTGGCAAGTCTGCTGAGACAAGGGGTTGGTTCCCAGGGCTGCTGGGAACTGCGTCTCAGGGTGACTTCACCTGGCACTGAGCAGGTTAGAGCCCCACTCAGGGCTCTGTGTGCAACCGTGGCGGCCTGGCCTCCCTCCCGCCCTTTGCAAGGCGTCCATGGCAGGTCTGGGAGGAGGAGGGAGCACTCACTCTGTCCTCTGCACCACAGGGAAGGATCCCATCCGGACATAGGAGCTCTGCATTCCATTCTCTCTGCTCCCCAGGATCTCCTTCACACTGAACAAATCCATCAGGTCGAAACCTGTCAAACAGAAGAGCTGGGGTCAGTGGCAGGAGCACGGGGGACACAGGGAGCACACCTCTGCAGAGGCCGGGACAGTGGGTGTGGAGGTAAGTGGAGGAACTGCCGGAGGCGATCTGGGCAGGAAACATTAACAACAAAGTAAGCACAGGCACAGCCTCCATTTCCATTTCCATTTCTAGGCAAAGTGCAGGGGAAATGCGGACCTGGGGTTTCCAAAGAAAGGGAAGGCTGTCCTGGCCACGTGGCTGTTCTTGAAGCCCCCATGGGAACACTTGACTGGCTCTGCCACAGTCCTGCAATTCATGTAAATTTTGCTTGGATTACAGCTTGGCAGCTTTTAAGTTTCATTTTTTCAAAGAAAGAAAAAACCCGAATGATGTCGCATTCATTGGCCGGTCCTCGGCTCTGGTGTGTTTGGGCTCCAGGAGAGGACCTTGTGGGTACTGGTAACGTCTGTGATAGGAAAGTCAGGACCTTTGTGCTCGGGGTACTGGTCGGGCAAGGAGGGGTCAGCTCAGGCTCGTGCGTGTGTGACACTGGGCCGGCTCCGTCACCCACGGGAGCCTGGGCACTGACCACTTGACCGTAAGGGGAGGGCCGTGATCCGGCTGGTCCTTTGTCACTCCCGCCCCCAACCCCAGCCAGCACATCCTGACCCACAGGCCAGCAAAACCGTCTGGACTTGAGTCCCGCAGGCCAAGACCCTCAGTTCTCAGAGGAACCCAAGCACAGCGCTCAACCCGGGGCTGAGAGTTTGACGCACTGGCCTACACCGTGTCCCTCGGGCAAGGAGAGAGCTCATGCAGGTCAGAGGGACGGCACCCAAGGACAAGCACGGGAGCTCACTCCGCTCTGCATCTCTGGGGTTGACACAATGCCTGACCCATGAGACTTCAGGAAGATTCTTGGGATCTCTAACCTTTGAAGTCACTGCCATCCGGACAGGAGCTTAGCCTGCAGGGCTCGTGTTGCCATGATGAAGACGTCCCCCCTAAATTTTGCTTTAAAAGATCATTTGTTCATTCAACACATTTTTGAGCACCTCTCTGCTGCCCCCAGCCCAGTATAAGAAACAGCGGGACAGAAAAGGGTTAGCACGGACCGAGAGTTTCAGTGGTAGGACTGGACGGGTCTAGGCTACGGTCCTGACCACAAGCTCCTTGCTGTGTGACCTTAGGCAGGTTGCCTAACGTCTCTGAGCACCAGTCTCTTCATCTGTGTAAAGGGGGCTGTTTGAGTAGATATCACTGTAGGATTGTGGTAAAGCTCCAGTGATAGGATCCAGAGCTCTTCCTATAACTTCTGAAATACAGGAACCCACAGAATAGTTTTCATTTCAGTTATTTTTCCATTAGAATGATTACAGCCTCTTCTACCACTAAGTTCTGTCCAGATGCCCTTTATTCATTCAATGCGTGGTTTTAAGAGACTGTTCTGAGCCAGCCATGTGGGAGCACAGCACTTACAGCAAGAGGAGAGACAAAGTCCTGGTTCTGGGGAACTGGTGATCCCACAGGGGACCAAAAGTAGGCAAACATACAGCCGCAAGATAAGGTGACAACTGTAGGCAGCGAGGCACAGTGCGGCAGGCCCAGGACTGCACAGGAACAGAAGCCACGCCGAGAGCTTGCGATGGTCCAGGAGGGTCGCACGCACGGCGAGGGTGTGCCAAGCTGCCGCCCTGGTGACTTTCTGAAACTCCCCGCCACTCACCGTGCTGAGATCATGTCATTCTGGAAAATGACTAAGACTTATCCTTATGTCATTTTAAATAGCAGTTCACACCCTGGCTCATTAATGAAATTCATGATATAATGTTGAATGATATTTAGTCCTTAAGTAGAAAACATGAATCTGGAAGCTCCCACGTGGAGGAAAACCGCCACCTTCAACCCGTGCTTTTTCACATGCAGTGGAGCCAACGATCCAGCTGCTCCTTTGCCCAAGGACAGGGACCCCACACCCCCACCTGAACTCAGCCATGCGGCATGGGCCATGGAGGGCCCAGCAGGCCTCAGCGGGGCACAGGCAGAGCAGGGCCACGTCCCTTGGCTGACATGCTCAGGGAGCGGAGCACACCAGCCCACTCACTGTCCTCAGACCGGGCCCGGACCCTTGCACAGACTCACACGGCTGGACTTCTAGCCAACTCCAGGCTGGCCCGTGACTTTACCCTAGAAAGACTGTGTAAGAGACAGAGCGCCCAGCACCGAGAAGGCCAAATGCTCCCAGCCAAGTCCCACGTAAGTCTGAGACTAGGGCCCCCAAGGATGGTACCATGGCTCTTACAAAAGGGACCTCAAGACCTCCCTCGCCCTCCCACCATCTGAGGACATGGACTTCCCAGCCCCCAGAACTGTAAGAGATGATTCTGGTTGCTTATGAGCTTCTCAGTCCACACTGGCCAAAGGGATGAAGACCCAGAGTGACTTGGAAGCAGCTGCCTGATTTCTGGAGTCTGTTTCCTTAACTGGAATGGTGGAGGGAATCATTCCCCCGCAGTGCTGTCGGGACAGGTCAGTGAGGTAAGCCGAGAGAGCACGTGCGGGGACACAGGCCCCGGGCAGCTGCACCGTCCCCACTGCCACCCCTTGTTGGGGACCCGCAGCCTCTATGAAAGCCCACCATGGGAGGCCCATACCTTGGCCATAGCCCCGCCACTCCCCCAAGAGCCCCACCACTGCACCTGGTAATAGAGGCCCAGGCATGTGGCGAGAAGCAGCCACCTCCCCGTGCAGGGAGGGTTCCTGGGGAGCCCCCATCCCCCCGCTGTGGCAGGTCGGTGGCACCAGACACACGGAGACACCTGCTGTGGAACAAGGAGAGAAGCCCTCTCTTTTCAGCGTCCCCTCTGCACTTCCGTTGGTCCGGCCACAGCTCCCTTGAGCAGGGCCTGGGTCTGTGGTCTGAGCATTGCCGGGGACAGAAAGCGTCAGGCGCCCCTGCAGCTCAGAGAGCCCGGCAGGCCCTGCTCGGGGCAGCTGGCAGAACCGACCAGGCCTCACGTGACAGGGCTGCCACTCGCACTGGGGCCCTGTCCCTGGACATGACCTAGTAGCGCTGGGAAGCTCCCGGCAGTGGGGTGGGGGGCGGTGGGGAGTGGGGGCTGAGAAGGCTCTGGAGAGTCCATGGAACAGACACCAAATGGTAAAGTGTGTCCAGCCTGTTTGGGCTCAGATTCAGTACCAGGCAGAGTAGGGTTTGGAGACTGGCCCAGATCCAAATGCTGATCCAGGACTGGCCCCGCACACAGCTGGCGACCTTGAGTCTCCTCCACCAAAGGCGGGGCTGAGGGCCCAACTCGCAGGCTGCCTCCTTGAGGACTGGGCCCATCCGAGCACGCAGGGCTGCAGGGAGCGGGGGTCTGTGCCGGCATCTCCAGCAGCCGGGCACTGGGGGTCCCTGCGGGCTCTCCCATTTGTGACACCCTCTGACCGTCCTGCCTGCCTGGGACGGTTCCTTTTAGGGAGGGGGGAGGCTGGAGAGGGGCAGGTTGTTGTGCAAGAGAAGCTGCCCCCAGGTAAGTTAAGGGAGGGAGGACCATCTCCATCAGCACCCCTGGCCCCATCCGGGTCCTTAGATTGGGGGTCCACGACACAGGTGCACCGAGCACGCTCCTCATGGCTCCCGGCTCCTTTGTACTGGGCGGGGGAGGGGGGGTAGCCACCACATGGGACAGGCCTGTCCACGGCCTCGCACGGAAGTTCCCACAGAGCAGCAGCTCTCACCCAGAAAGCAAGTTGGTTCACAATCCAGTGGCCACGTGCCCGATGACACGTGACAAGGGAGCCGTGACAAGGGAGCTGTGCAAACAGCAAAAGGGGCCACTCCTCTACTTCCCGGCTCTGTCCCCTGTCACCAGACACTGCTACCCTGAGCTCGGTTTTCCTGACACAGTTGTACATGGGAGAGCCCCTTTCTTCAGTTTTAAAAGAGCAAACACGGGCTCTACTTCCTGGTTCTACTTTTACGGGTTTCAAGGAATGAAAACAATGACAAAAAACAAAGACTCAAAAACCAGACGAAACTTCGAACAACAAGCAACTAACTAGGTGGCAGCAAAGGGCACAGAGAGAAAAGATGCAGTGCTCGCAGTGCGTGAAAGTCTGGGAAAGGCGACGGACCGTGTTCCCGAGGTTCCCGAGGTAAAGAGGCTCCATGCGAGGCACCGTGGGATCGAGAAGCAATTGTTCGAGGCGGGAACTGCGAGGCCGCAGCTCCCCAGAATCACGGAGTCAGCCGGAACAGGCGGCTTCAGGGACACTGTTGACCATGACCCTGAGTCCAGTGGGTGCCCCTGCCCCGTGCCCGTGCCCTTGGGGCGCTCTGCCCCGCCTTTGAGGGCGCCTGGACAGAGCTGTGCTGGGCCTTCCAGACTCGATGCTTCTCCCCGGTCCTTAGGGCCTCTGGCCAAGGCACACACAGCTTAGCTGGGGACTGTTTGCCTCATTGCACGGCGGGCAGTTTGATCTAACTCATGGTCCCAACCCCAAAGAAGCCAGCGGCTTTCGGCTGCTCTTGTTTGTGGCACAGTGTGTAGGAAGAGGGAAGGAGAGAAGGCAGGACGCCCTGTTGGCTTCTCGGAGCCCAACAACAGACAGAAAGAATCCCAGCCCCCAGAAGTTTAATGTCTGGGGAAGGCAGACATGTCCAGCTGAGGAACTATCGGGGAGGCCTCCTGGAGGAGGCAAGCCCTGGTCCGGAGTTGAAGAACAAATAAAAGGTGGGCAGACAGAGGGGGAAGAAAGGGCATCCAAGGTAGCTGGATGTGCACAGGTCACGAGGCTCGGGCCAGCTAGGTTCCTTCTGAGAATTGTGGCTACTCCGGGATGTCAGAAGCCACGTTCCGGGGCACACTTGCTGGAAGCGGGATGGGCAGGGGCACACGTGGCTGGGTTCTGCCGGCCACACAGCGAAGTCTGAGTGCCCTTCTGCAGGCAGTAGAACCACAGAAGGGCTTCGGAGCAAGAGAGACACAATCCTGTTTCTATTTTGAAGGTCATTCTGGCAGCAGGGAGGCAGGACACGGAGGACAGGGAGGCTGGGCCTTGCGGAGACAGGATGGGGCAGGGAGAGGGGAGGGGGCCCTCGGGCCACAGTCCACTTGAGAGGTGCCACAGGCACGTCCCAGCGAGTATCTGGACGCCGGAGCCCAGGTAGGAGGAGAGAGAAGTCTAGAATGTCTGAGGCCACGTTTCAGAGCAGCCCCGAGTCTCACCTGTTCCTAAGCACCAGGGTGCTCACCTCCTGGGAGACTGTACAACACCTGCTGCCACTGAAAGTCCTGGGACACTGAGTCACAAGCACGAGAGGGATGCCCAGAAACAGGGCTCAGGATGCACAGTTACACAGGCGGAGAACCCAAGCATCAAGCGGCATCGGGAGGCCAGGAGCAGCAGCACCGGGCTAAGACCTGTGCCTCCAAACCACGTGCTCTCTTCCCTTCCTGGCGGTTCTGGCCAGAGAAGCCCTAAAATCTCCCGAAGTCATTGGGAAGAAGGCCTGGGGGTGAGGCTTTCAGGAACCCCATTTTTCTGAGTATGAAAGCCGTTCTGATTACCCAGCTGCGTTGGAATCCTTCCTTCCCTCCCCCTGATGGTTTGCCCATGAGTCCCGACCGTGCCAGAAACTCAGGCAAGTTATTGTACAATGTGCCTGTGCCTCCGTTTCCCGAAGTATAAAATACAAACTGGTGCCTGTCCCCTCCCTCATACGGGTTGAATGAGAGCCCACGGGCCCCGTGCTTGGCACAGCGCAGGTGCTCAGGGCCGGTTCTTACCACTGTGGGTGTTAACGTGTCATCTCTGTCGCCGTCTGTGGACAACCCCCCTGACAATGAGTTATTGAGGGGGATGCGGCTCTGAGGGATTCGCTGCTCACAGAGTCAGCTCTGGACCATGCGGCAGGTAGGAATGGGCTCTGAGGAGAGACTTTGGTGGAAGCTGTGCTTGGCCGGGGATTGCGGAGGGAGACGGTGGGAACATTGATGTCAAACTGCCCAGAAGCTTCGCCTGGGCAGGGCAACTGAGCTACGAAGATGGGCCCTGCGAGGTAAGTGCGTCAAGAAAGCAAGAGGATGAGGGTCGTCTTTTTCTCTCCCACTGACGGAGAACCCCTGGGAGGGAGAGGGCCTGGCCGAGCACGAGCCACACACCAGGCGCCCCGCCAGGAGGGAAGAGGCGACTAACGCCACCTTCCCTTGGGTCCCTCCGGAAGTGCTGAACTGGGAGGCGCTTGATGGGGGACTGAGGGTGGGGGACAGGCAGGAAGGGCAGCTGGGAAGCATGTGGCGCTCAGCCGGCCGCCCCAGCAGGTGACTGCAGCTGGATCTCGCTGGGAAACACCAGGAAATGGCTCAAACGTGGACCTCAGAATAGTTGCCCCGGAAGGACAGAAGAACTGGGGTGTTTCTTCACCCAAGAAACTGTCTGAGAGCAGAGTCAGTCCTGGGGACACATTTCACCTGCTGTGCGAGCAGGCAGGGCAGCCTTCTACCGTTCTAGAAACATCCCCCAAGCACAGAGCTGCAGATGCTGGCATGTTCTTGTGGGCAGGGGCGCCCTAACCTGATGGCTGACTGGGACGGCATCCCCCGGACAGTGTCTGCAAAGTGCCTGCTCCTGACCCCCTCCCCTGGCTCCACGTGGAGGATACAGACCCCTGCCCCCGAGGCTGCCCATGGAGGGGGTCCCCGACCCCTCAGGCAGCAGGCAGGAGCGGGGCTCCTGTGGAGGGAGAGAAAACTCCCTCGAGAGTTGCAGGGGCAGGACAGGGCCATGGGGAGGAGCCAACCCGACTCCCACACTTGTGGCTCCCAGGAGGGTGGGAAGCCCTCCTCAGCCGCTGCCACGTACCCTGTCTACCCTGTCGTGCGGGGGCAGCCTGGGAAGCGGCTCTGGGGTTTATTTCCACCGCTGGGTCTGCAGCCGTGCGTCTCTGCTCTCTCCCCGCCATCACTCAGGTCTCTGTTTGTGACTCCGATTCACACTCTCACCCTGAACGCACTGATTTCTCCTCTCGTCTGCTCACTCCGCCGATCTCCCTTACTCAACCTGCGACTCGTTTGTTCTGACGTGTTATTTAGAGGCTCCCACAGGGTCACCATCGGCTCCCAGATGGAGATGCGGCTGCTGCTCACGGTTCGGGGGCTGCCGGTGGGGCTCTGCCCGCGGGGCTTGGCCGTCCCATGAGATCCCGGGGAGCAGATCAGCGAGGCCGGCCCTGAGTCAGGGAGGGCGCACGCCCGGCAAACGGCACAGCGGGGCAAGCTGGCGGCTGCCCTTGCTTTCTCACCTGTGATTTCCTTGCTTTCACCGTTGGTGTGCTTAAAGCGGTCTCCTTCCACGTGGACGCTGGGGCACAGCACGTCTGAGGCAAGAGAAAACAGCAAGATGGATGAGCAAATGTGACCCATAGTCCCTCCGTGGGATGTGACAGCTCCAGGGCCTCCAGCTCCCAGCACATGGCACCCAGGACCTCCAGTCCCCAACATGCAGCACCCAGGTCCCCCAATGCCCACCATGCAGCCCCCATGCAGCACCCAGAGCCCCCAGTTCCCGGCACGCAACACCCAGAGCCCCCAGCTCCCAGCACACAGCACCCAGAACCCCTAGCCCCCAGCATATGGCAACCAGGGTCTCCAGTCCCTGGCACACAGCACTCAGAGCCCCCAGGACCTTGTACAGCACCCAGGGCCCCCAGCTCCTGGCATGCAGGAGGCAGTGCACACTACGGACTGGTTCATTTACACAGGTACTTGTCGAGCATCTACTCTGCAAATACCGTGCTCTGTCCTGGTGGGGCACAAACAAAGCGGCGTCCCTCCCCACGACGATCGCAGTGTCACCCTTTAGAGGGAGCCAGACACTTAAACGGACAGGTCAGGGGACTCGGGACATGGGTCTGACACCTCGCGGAGCTTGGGGAAGGTCAGGGAAGCTCTCCTGGAGAGGGGATGCTTGCGTCCTTCTTACCAGAACAGTGAAGACGCGGCCAGACGGAGAAGAGAACACGAGGCGGCAAAGGCAGAGGCACCTCGTTTGGAGAGTCATGAACGTACTCAAGACTCCACGCTAGCAGGTGTCAGGGAAACAGGAAACACGTGCCGGGGGCCCACCAGTGAGGTGTCTTTTATGCCCACCCCAAGGAGCTTCAAGCACAATCCCAGAAGCAAAACCGCTCAACTATACAAAAGCAACAGAGTACGTCAGTCGCACAGCAAGAACAACATGCATTACAGGACGTTAGAATGCCTCAACGTCGTCATGGTTCCTCGCTTAAGAAAAAGTTGGAAGGGAAACACACTCCTCCAGTTGTCCTAAAATCCCAGAAAGAGCACCACCTTGGAATTTTAAAGTTCTCCGTCCAAGTGCTGGCTCCCTGACCGACCAGCCCGCTGTCTGGGCCACATCTGTTAACCTCTGTCTTGGGGTGAGCGTCTCTGGCAGGGAGACCGTCCAGAGCACACACGGGCCCTGGGGCTGCCGGGGGGCTGAGCAAGTTCAAGCTCACGACGGGACTGGAACGCGGCCGCGTGACCCTCCGATTCAGCGCCTGAAGCAACTTGCTTACCTTTGTGTAGACGTCCCCTGAGCGCGTCACTATCTCAACCTCCCCAGCATTAAATAGTTCCGCCCTCTGTCCCACGTGCAGTGACCTGTTTTCATATGCGGGGCACACGGGTCTCTGTGAGGGGTTGGTTCGGGGACCCCTTTACCAACCAGCAGTGAGGAGAAGTGGAAGTATTTTTCCTGTTTATCCTAAAAGGCCCCGTGAGGTCTGCGAGCCCCATGGAAGGGGTTATTTTGGAAACAGCACCAAGCCATCTGTCTAGGACAAAATATGCAAGAGGACGCAGGCACCCCACAACATCTTGACAGCCCCACCCAGGAAAGTGGCAGCTGTGGGGTGACCATCCATTACTCGAGCCTCAGAAGGCTGCCAGAGACACAGGCTGGGGACCATGGTCACAGCAAGTGCATAGACCCAGAAGGTTCTATCCTTGAGGATGATCAAATCTCTGGAGACTAACAGCCGGAGCTCAGGGTGCAGGCAGGGCCACCAAGCCTTGTCTCCAGAAATACCCTGAGGTTGTGACTTGATTCCCAAACCCAGAAGGGCAAGGCCAGTCCAAAGACCATGAACGCAGGCAAGAAGGAGCTTCCTTTCAAAGACGTGAGAAGGTGCCCAAACTGCCTTAAGGAGTCGTTCCCCGAACTGCACCCAACTGCCTGGTGGGGCCATCACTAAACCTTAAACATCCAAGAGGCTCAAGGGGCAATTTATAGCCAACGTGGCGTCCAGTCAGGAGAAATGGTTCCCAAAATAGCCCCTCCGGCCAGGTCCCTCTAGCCCTCCGGCCAGGTCCACGGCGCGGGGGGGAGGGGGGGGTGTCGGGGCCCTCCCTCTGGGCTCACCTGCTCAGCAAGGAGGTAGGGTGAGCCTCCAAAGGCCCTCCTGGCCTAAAACTATATCTGTTTGGCCAACATATTTCCACATCTTGGATAATGATCTATTTCTTTCCACATTAACTCATTCATTTAAACTAAAATAGCGGAGCTCCAGATATGTACCAGGCACAAAGCTAGTTCTAGGGACACTGGAAGGGGATAAAAGACCAGTCACCGGGCCCCTGGTGGCTCAGTCGGTGTAGTGCCTGCCTTCTCTTTGGGTCATGATCTCACAGTCCTGGGATCGAGTCCCACAACGGGATCCTTGCTCAGTGGGAACGCTGCTTCTCCATCTGCCTGTCTCTTCCCCTGCTTGTGCACTCGCTCCTTCTCTGTCTCTCTCTGACAAACAAATAAGTAAAATTTAAAAAATAAAAACAGAAAGACAAGTCACCGTCCCCGCCATCAGGGCACTGGCAGGCTGACTCTGATCTGGAAACACAGGACAGTGTTGGGGCTGCCGTGACCTCACCATGCCCCCTTGCTTTGTAGGTTCCCCTCAGCCTTTGAGACAGACTGCCTCCCCCAGGGCTTGTTCTCAGGCCGGAGCCCCAGCACCCCGCCCCATGTCCCAGGACAGATGTCACTGCCTGGAGGTCACTGATGGTGTCTGTCTCCCCAGGGAGTGGGAGACTGCAGCCCTGGCCGTCTCCTCATTCTGCTCCACAGCATCACGGTCTCCCAGCCCCAGGCACAGACAGGCCTCGAGTTCATGGGGACCAGAAATGACCAGTGACCCCTGAGCTGAGAAGTCAGCGCTGGATGGCCTTCCAGGCATGGGCTCCATAGTAATGCGGGGAAGCAGTGGGATGCCACAGAGCGGGGGTCCTGCTGTGGACGGGGACAGACCCCATCGGCTGTCAGTCCTACTTTGTCCCTGCTAGAAGAATGCCTCTGTCCTCAAAATGGCAGAGTTTCCCGCCCAAGCAGTAGAGCTGTGCAGGTCTGGTCTCGGTGAGTGCAGGTCATTCTGTCCCCCACCTTTCTAGCCTCCCTCGCTGCCAGGGACACCCGTGTGGCCCAGTTCTGGACAAGAAAATGAGTGACAGAGTTTGCTGTGGTTGGCTGAGTGGTGGTTCCTCAAAGAGGCTTTGCTTTTGCTGATGGAAGGGGACAGGGAGGCAGTTGGGGCTGCCAAGGTCACGCTCCCTTCCTCCTCCTCAGACCGTGGGGACGTGACGTCGACGGGGCCGCCACAGACAAGCTTCTGTCACAGAAGCTCTTAGATGTTCCAAGGCCGCCTGGGTGCTTCTCCCACTACCTGGTCTTCTCCAGTGGGGTCCCCCGCGGCTCCCTCACCCAGACAGGCCAGGGGAGTGGAGGGACAGGTCTCCTCTGAGCTGTGAGCACACGGGCGGGATCACAGCTCCCGGGGGCATGGCTACGAGTCTGCCGCAGGCCGAGGCACCGTTTGACATCCAGTCTGGCCCCTGTCACTGAAACTCGCCGCGCCCATCGTGCAGACGAGGGAACTGAGGCGTGGAGAGCTGAGAGACCCACTTACATCACGCGGCCAGTTAGTGGCGGAGACAGGATTCAACTCCGTGTGACCCTGGCGCACACTCACTTGCACGCACAAGGGAGTCCAGAAGGACATGGAATACTGACACCGCGGTTACCTCTAGGACCCAGAACTTGGAGAGATTCCTTAACTCCTTTTGCTTTTGTGTATTTTCAAATCTGTTTTAAAGATTTGAACATGATTTATGAGTTATTTACTGTGACAAATTTTTTGTTTGACAGAGAGATCACAGGTAGGCAGAGAGGCAGGCAGAGAGAGAAAGAAGAGGAAGCAGGCTCCCCGCTGAGCAGAGAGCCCGATGCGGGGCTCGATCCCAGGACCCTGGGACCATGACCTGAGCTGAAGGCAGAGGCTTTATTTCACCCACTGAGCCACCCAGGCGCCCCTACTGTGACGAATTTTTAAAAGCAGGTCCGAGCCCTGCCCTGGGGTGCTTGCTGCTGAAGGCACAGGCACAGGCTCAGGGAGAGGAAGCAAGGAAGGCTGGTGGGGGCTGGCGGGCTTCAGCAAGCACTGTTTGCCGAGGTGAGCTCAGGAGTCCGGGGGGCCTGTTGGGCGCCCGCGGACGTGCCCGGGGCAGCCTGGACCGTGGTGGAGGGCCTCACACCGGAGCCATCTCTCTCTCCCAGCCCGAGCCCGGGTCTGCTCGCCGGGGTAAAGTGAGGCTGAAACAGGGCCAGAAGGAGACCGTGTTCCCCGAGGCCGATGGGGAAGGCGGTCTGGATTCTGCAGACCTAACCTCTCTCACGTCAGCTGGCCCTGGCCAAGCTTCCGGATCTGGAGATAGGGGTGTGAGTCTGTGGGGTTTTCCCCAACCAAGGTCATCCTGCAGCTTAGATGGGACAATGAGTGGGAAGATGGTGACGTGAAGCCTGCCGCTCACTCATTCATTCACGCGTCCAGCCAGAGCATTTTTGCCAAGTGCCCGGCACCCACTCCCAGAATGAAGAGCCAGTGCCAGCAAGCGCCCCGGCCTCCCGGGGGTCAGAAAGCAAACAGCAAACACACGGACACAGAGAAGCGAGCCGGTGGTCGTGCAGGAAGGACGCAGGGGGTGTGTCCGTGTCCGGGCGCTGGCCACTATGCACATCAGATATGCGGGTCTGGGAAGACCTCGTGGCTGAGTGACACCCGGGCTGAGAGCAGAGACAGGGAGAGCGGACGGGAGGAGCAGCACAGAGCCCCAGGGAGGAAGGGGCGTGGCTCGCCGTGGGCTGGGGAGGGGCCCAAGGCCTGAGCTAAGTGGAGTGAGGGGACGTCAGCTCGGGGGCGCCTGGTAACCCAGGGCAGGGTCTGGAATTTGGGGCAAGGAGGAGATGGCCCAGGCGGGGAGTCAGGAGTGACAGCGGAGGCATCGGGAGTCAGGCTGTGAGCGCAGCCTTCCAAGAAAGGGGGGATGTCCAAGGTCGCTGGGGTCCTCGGACAGCCTTTTTCTCCCAGGGATGTCCCATGGGTGAGGCCAGCGGGAGTCAGCAGAGGCCAAGAGCACCTCCTCCAGGAGGGCGACCAGAGAAGAGGTGCGGTGGGAACTCCACGGGAGTGGGGCCCTCGGCCAGCACGAGGCGCCACATGGGTCCTGGCCACGTTGACCCACTGGGCTCAGCAAGCAGTGACCTTCAGCCATTGGAATGGGAGAGGCACCGAACCTAACCGCAAACTTTCTTTCCTTCATCCCACATTTAATGAATGCCGACTATGTTCCCGGCACTGAACCGCTCTGGGGTAGAAGAGGCGACTAGCTCCGTCCTCCGGGAGCTGCTGCCCAGTGGACAAGATGGAAATTGGCCAAATAAGGCACTGACCTCTCCAGCAGGTGATTATAACCAGTGGGAAGCTCTGAGGCGAGGATGGGAGAAACACAGTGGGATCCAAGCTGGCTGGAGGGTCGGGGATGTCTCCACTGAGACCTGAAGGGTCAGCTGAAGGGAAGTCGGTAGAAGCGGCAGGAGGGTGACCCACAGCAAGCTCACAAGCCTCAGAGACTTGTCCCCAAGTAACAGCTCATCACTCGGGATGCAAAACCCAAACCCAGGTTCGTCCGACCCCACCATCTCCCATCTTTGGGCTACAGCCCTCCACACGCCCATCTATAGAACAAGGGCCCTGGAGACCTCAAGAATCCCTCAAATGAGCGGAATTGGTGAGACAGTCACATGACACATGACACATGGGGCCAGCAGTAGGCAGGGGCTGCGGGGGGTGCTGTCAGGACCTTAAGACTCCTGTGTTCTGCAGCAAAGTTAATCATTAGGGAGCAGAGCAGGACATGAGCCAGTGTTTCCAGACTGTCTGGCATGGCGGGGACGTGATCACTGCCTGGATGCTAGGGAGGCCACAGGGAACAGAAAGGGCAAAATGCCCTGCCCTCCTGAAGCCCAGGGTCCAGGTGAGTTCACCTGAGTCTCTCAAAGGCTTTCCTGGAGGGCTGGCCATGCCCAGTGTGTAGCTACACTGCTGCTCAGAGTGGCGGCCCGACCTGTCCATGTCACCCTGCAGGGAGTGGCAGAGGTACGATCCACACCCAGGGCTGGTGAAATGCACAACTCACACAACCTGCCCAGCGCACCCTAAAGTCCAACAGGGGAAGATGCACGAGGCAGGAAAGGTAAGCGGCTGAGCGGGGTGACTGGCGCAACACAGAGAGGCACTTCCAGAATCAGTAATCGTACAGCACACGGCCAGAGCTGAGGGTCAGAAGGAGCCTGAAGGATGACCCTAAGGTCCAGACCTCTCGTTTTACAGGGAGGGCATCTGGTGCCACCCAAGGGAAATGCCCACTGTGCAGCCCCCACCAAAGCCGCCACCGTGCTGCGAGGCCACAGCCTCAAAAGTCCTCAAAGGCCCTCTGAAGCCAAATGCAGGAAACAACAGCCGCCCAGGGGACAGCAGGAGCTTCTCGGACGCAGGTGATCTGCAGGACGGCTGGTCCTGGGGAGGATGGGGTACGGCTTCTAGTGCCGAGCTTTCCTCCCCAAAGCTTTGCCCTCTGACTTGGATGCAAAACCTCTGGTCCAGATTCGCTGCTGGGAACGATTTCATGGGTTCCACGGGAACAAACATCTCCTCCAGCTCCGGTTCCCTCTTTGCTGTCTCTGATCTGTCTTCTCCGCCCAACCCCCACCCCTGGAGGGAGTGAACAGTGACCTTATGTGTATGGCACCCTGTCTTTTCAGACTCCAAGGCTAGTTTGCTCAATTCTAGAATCGAGTCCACAGGCTTGACACTTTCAGGGTCCTAACAAGGGTTAGAGGAGAGAAAATGAGAGAAAACGCAGAAAGTGCCAAGTTCAGTACTCAGGCCACCTCGGTCTTGCGCAATGGCCATCCCCCCCCCGCCCCCCCGCCACCGCCCATTCCCACCACAGGACCGGCACTGAGGGGAGCATCACCTGCACCCAGTCTGGGCCCAGTCACCCACAACCCTGAGCTTCCGCAGGATCCGAGGACGAGGGGCACCCCCAGGGCTGCATGACAAGGGGAGGGTCCTCGGTGACAGGGGTGCGGAGCTGACCCACAGTAAGGAAACAAAACCTCCTCCTTCCCTTCGTGCACTGCGAGCAGAAAGAAATACAAAAACAAAAGGGTGGCAAAATGCAAATTGATCGCGTGCATCCAGGGGAGTTTTGAGAAGATCTGTGACTCCGCCCCACGGAGAGGAGACAAGACGTCCTGGAGGAAAGGGGGAGGTGGTGAGAGAGGGGCGTGAAGAAGGCCGGGGTTCTTCAGGCAACGTTGACCCTAAGTCACCCCGTGGCCAGGGCACACCCCCTCCCATGCAGCCCTAGGAAAACAGAATGAGCCCAAAATGCCTCCCCACAGGGACATTCTGTGGTTCTCAGCAGAGATGGGCAAACAAGATTAGGTGCTATCTACTCTTCTCTAGTCACAGCCACATTCTCTCCATCAGCATGTGGTCTGGGATCCGATCTCCCTGCGTCCAGACTCGGGGTCATGTCCCCGGAATCTGAGCACCAGCGATCAAGGCAGTCCCCAGGTCCCGAAACCCTGTGGGAGCAGACGGCCAGGCTGGTGACCCATTCACCGGGTCCCGGGCTGTGGGGCAGAAGGGGACCTGGCCAGCCCGGCTCCTCATGGGCTCCCAGCCTCTCCCAGGGCACTGGTGGAGGTGGGTTCCCGGAATGGCCACCAGCTGCATTCCTGCGGGGGGAGATTTGGTGAGGCCGGTGGGAAATCACAGCCAGATGTCAAGGAGGAACGGTTGGGTGGCCTTTCCACCTCCCGCTGGATGAACCCAGCTGGCGAAGGCACCGCTGTAACTGGAGATGAGCCCAGGCCTGGGGACAGGGTGGGGACCCTGCCCACAGGCCCTCCGTCCACCCAGGGCACCCACTGGGGCTGTGCCTCCCCTCAGACTGAAGCCACCCGGCGGGTCTGAAGCCCGAGGCGCCAGTCTGGGGTGGGGAACAGAGGGGGTCATTGCTCTGGGCTCTTCCATAGCTACACACACCGCCCCCCCACCCCGCCTGCAGCCCCGGGCTCTGCCACACCTGTCCCCCCACACCTGGGGAACGGAGCTGTGCAGGGACCTCAGGAGGCAGCTATTCCTTCTCCTCGCTGACCGTGAACCCGCTGCCCAGTCCCTCCAGCCTCCGGTTCCTCACGAGAACTCTACTATGCACAGGACCCCCTCTTTTTTATGGCTGAATGATATGCCCTTGCGGTGAACACCACGGCCTCTTGTACTCACTCATACATGGACACTTGCGCTGCGTCAGCCTCCTGGCTTTTGTAACTAGAGCTGCAGTGAACGAGGCAGCTGTTCAGGTAAGTGATCTCACCTTCTCTGGGCGTATTTCCAGAGGTGGAGCTGCCGGACCACACGGGAGGTCTGTCCTCAGTGTTCTGGAGAACCTACGTCCGTGTTCCGAGTGTCTGCCCCGGCTCCCATTCCCAACAGCAGCGCACGACACTTCCCTCTCTCCCCATCCTCACCCACAGCTGTTACTTGTGGCCTTTTCCAGAGCCACCCGGACAGCTGCGAGGTGGGAGCTCATTGTGGTTTTCACTCATCATTTTTATGTGCTTGTGTTTTAATATTGTTTTTTTTTTTTTTTTCTCCTGAGATAGAAGCTCCGTGGGAACAGGGCTGTGAGGGTCACCTAAGTCCCACACGCCCATACCCTACAGCCAGAGATTCCGGCTCCTGGGAAGCATTTCATCAGGATTTCCTGAACGGAAGAGGAGACAACCCCGTAGCAAAGCTATCAGATGGGTTTCTCATCCCCGTGTCCCAGGTGAGCGCTTACGCGACTTTCCCGGGGGCACACGGGCAGCCGAGAAGAGCGGCCGTGGGCATGTGTCCAACACTCACTCTGGGCCAGGGGCTCCTCTTTGGGCCAGACGCTGCCTGGAGCGTTTTCTACATAATCTGCACGGGGCGGGGAGGGACTGATATTAGTAACAGCCATCGTGCGGACGGAGAAACCAAGCGCAGGGTTACATAATCAGTGGGGAGGTGACGGATGGCAAACCCAGGATGTCAGCTCCAGGCTTCTAAGAAAGGAGGCAGGGAGGGAAGGGGGTGGGGAAAGAGAAAATCCTCGATACCCCAGAGTTTTAACAGGTCCTCACTGAGGGCTTTCTGGGTCCCTCTTCCTTTTCGCTTCTTTCCCCAATGTTTAAAAACGGAAGTATAGTTGAAATATAGTATTAGGTCAGTTTCAGGTGTACAACATGGGATTTGACATCTTTATGCATTAGGAGACGATCGCCGTGGTACGTGTAGTCACCACCTGTCACCACACACGGTTATTATGCAATACGGACCGTGGTCCCTGTGCGGGACCTTCATCCCCATGACTTCTGGACTTTACAACTGGACGCTGGTACGCTTCATCCCCTGCACCCATTTCACCGTCCGCGACCCCCCTCGGGCGACCACCTGCTGGTTCTCTCCCCGGCACCTGTTCAAGCTCCTGGGCCCGGAGGCCAGAGCAGCCCATGGGGGCTCTCCTCATTCCCACTCCCCTGCTCACCTATTTTCCTGTTGTCTGTAACACTTCTGGTGACGACAAGTTATTCTTTTTTATTAAAAAAAAAAAAACTTTTTTAGAGGCATAAGGCCCTTTGAGGCTTCCGATGAACAAACGTCTTGTGGACCGCGGTGCCTTCGATGCCCTGAGCCAGGCCCTGTTGCCCACCTCGAGACAAGGCAATGTGTGAAATGGGCTGATTAGCTGTGTGAGTCGGCTGCCGAGTCGTGTTCCCACTGAGAGGTTTCGAGTCACCCTCCCTGCGTGTGGACTGCGCAGTCACTCTCACACAAAGCAAGAAGGAGGGTGAGAAGCTGGCCTGCCTCCAACCCAAACCCCCAGCCAGGGCCCCCATCCCCCCCATTTCTACCACCTCCTCAGCCTGCTGTGACAGGGGCAGACCTCTGTAGTCCATTTTACCTCTAGGTGTGCAGAGAGGTAGTGCGACACGGCTGATTTTCATTTGCAAGGACTACATTTCTGCACCAAGGACGCCAGGCATGAGGGAACAGCCCCAGGAGCTGACGGGGGCTTGGCCTCCTGCACCTTTACTCGCCAGTCGTGTGCCTTCTCAGGGCTCTGGCAGATGCCTCTCTGAGGCCGTGAATGTGGGGACAGTGGGGACAAGGTCTACAGTCACTCAGGCTGTGCAAGCTACAGGCAGGCACAGGATCTTTGCAATGTGCGAATGTGGGAGATTCCTGCGTACCACTTTCCAGAGAAGGAAACTGAGGGCAAGTCTTCTGCCCAGACGCACACAGCTGGTAAACAGCAGACTAGTGTGTGTGTGTGTGTTTGTGCGTGCGTGTGTGCATGTAAGTGTGTACACACATGATGTACATCTGAGCGAGCTCATGTGTGTGAGTCTGAGCCAGTGTGATGTGTGTGTGCATGTGTGCGTGTACATATACATGTGTGTGTCCATGCCAGCATGTGTGTGCATGTGTGTACATATACACGTGTGTGTCCAAGCCAGCATGTGTGTGCGTGTGTGCGTCTGAGCCATCGTGTGTGTACGTGTGTGCCTTGTGTTTCAGTGTCTGCGTTTATGCGGGGGAGGGGTGGGTGGATTAAACTCAGAGAAGCCAGAGTCTGTAATTAAAAGGACAGAGACAGACACGTTGTGCAGCACAAGCACTTCCAGTCACCTAGAACACACTGCGCTGACAGTGGATTTCCTTCAGTCTTCTAGTAAGTGTAAAGTTTTGCCAGAAGCATTGCAATTCATCGGCCGCGTTTCTTGGAAAGCCCCTGGACACTGTGTAAGCCCCGTGTCCTGCCTGTCCTCTGGCAAGTGGGATGGACATTCAACTAGAACAGGGTCAGCTGCAGGACGTGTGAGTCACTCAGAAGTGCAGGATTTCTCTGTGTCTTTAATGACATGGGTGTGTACTTATACACAGACATACAGACCATGTGTATGAATATGCGCCTTTTGCAAGTAGTGCCAATCTAGTTGTGGCCACCATACTTTATCCCTTTATCAACCCTATATGAAAACCACTGTGGGAACCACAGAGCCCGGCCTCCATGAGCTGGAATGCTTGGCATGACCTGGTCCCAGTCAACGGGACGCCCACGCCCATGTGGATGCTTACGTGGCATGGCACCAGGAAAGGGTGCTGGGGCTGGCCCGAGGTCCTCCAGCCCGGCAGCAGCCAGGGAATGATGCTGACTCGTACCTGACCCCGGGACCCGTCTGCTCCAGTTGGGACATGAATCCTTGTCTGAGGCCAGGGAGGGTGGGAAGTTTTCCTAAAGATCTTGGGTGACCCTCAAAACGACAAACAGAAAACATCCACAACAGCAGCACACGGCGGGGATAGCATGATGGTGACCAAGACATTGAAGAGAGGGTAGAGGGGCCTCTAAAGGGAACTCCCCACCCCACTGAGCATCCAAGGAGGAAGCCGAAGTCTCATAAATTACCCTAGGGTCACAGAGTTCACAGCAGTGACTTCAGATTTCCAGCCATCCCATCAGAACGCACTGCCAGGGGTCAGCAAGCTTTTTTCTGCAAAGGGTCAGACTGCAAACAGCCTTTGTGGGTCACGCAAAGCCTCTGTCAAGAGTCCTCGGCTTGAGGTCGTGGTGTGAACACAGCCACACAAGGTATGTGAACAAGCTGACAAGCTGTAGTCTCACAACACTCAATTCTAACAACCAGTGCCTGGGCAGGGGGGCCCTGAGGGCCATCGTCAGCTGCCCCCTGCATTCGATCCAGAAGGATCCCATCTGCCTGAACAGGCCAGTGTCCTGCCCAGAGCTCCCGATCCGTGAACTTCGAGTCTCGGCTAGGGTCCCTTCCTGGACAGGGAGCTCAGATCCCGCTACGTTAGGTTTGGGTACTCTGATTTTTGGCATGTTCTAGCTCATATACGCCTAGCAGAGCTGGGCGTGCCGGTTGCCGGCTAGGGCAAGGTGTGACCACCCTGACGGCTCCTCACTGTCGAGGGGAAGAGCCCGTAGGAACACACGTGCACGGGCACACACAGGGTTCTGCACGGGGAGACGGTATGGCACCATCACGGGAAGCCAGGACCCAGCAGTGGGGGGTGCTCTGTTCAGAGAGTGGAGGGTATGCGGGCACACACCCCTCCCACTGCAGCAGGACAGCGGGGGCAGAATGGTGCCCCCATTTCATGCCCCACCAGAATGGTGGTTTTGACACAGGAGTTCCTCGGGTTGAGGAGGAGACAGGAATCGGGCAGGGACATGCTCCAAACAGCTCCCAGGGATCCTCTCCAGCCACGGGCCTGGCTGGGCACAGCTGGGAGACAGCCCCTCTCCCCGATGTCGGCCAATTATGCGCAACTGATGGGTGGCTTTCAGTTTTTCATCATTTTAGTCACTGTCTAATAACATTTGCTAGCACATAATCAGAATTAAGTAGCCCAGTTACTATTTCGAGGGGGTGAGCTCGATCATAACAAGTTTTCCCAGGAGGAACTCCCGGTGACCTTTAGGCAAAGGGCGGGCCCCGGGCGGAATTGCTTCTTGAGGCTGATGCGGTCCAAGGACCCAGCCACAGGCATCCACGTGGCAGCTCCCAACCCACAGCTCAGGCTGCCACAGACTCCTCCCGGGCCTTTGGGTCCACACAGAGGACAAGCTGGGTCTGGTGGCCACACACGCATTCCCAGGTGTGTGTGTGTGTGTGTGTGTGTGTGTGTGTGTCCTGACCTCACCACTAGCCTCTGGGCAGGCAGAGGGACGTGGGATGGAGGCAGACGCAGGAAGAACTGGTCACTGGGGACAAGACCAGCCATCGGCTGTGCCTTCTTGGATGGCTGTAAGACTCAGGTTCAGAGGAGATGGGCTCCAAAGAAATTCTGAGGCTGGCGGTGCCACCCGGTGTGCCAACAGATGGCCCCAAAGCCCTTCCCTTGGGCCTTATTGCTGGGTCTTCAAGGGGACCGTTTATTCTAGGGGTTTGAGGTGGACTCAGCTTCTGGCAAAAAAAAAAAAAAAAAAAAAAAAAAAAAGACTCGTGGCTGGATTCCTTCTTCTCCACAAACTTGGGAACGTGAATCCAGCAAACCAAGCCTCAGTTTCCACCTCCCGAAGTGGAGGATACCAACTCTGTCCTTCTGTCACGCTCCCCTCCCAGCACTCAGAGCGCACGCCTACCCCAGGCCCTTGGCTTGCACCGCTGCCTCTGCCTGGAACTTGGGATGTGGACTGTTGCTGCCTGTCACCCCAAGCTCAGCTCAGTTCTTCACAAGAGGCCTCTGGGAATGTCACTCTAAAAGCAGAATCGCAGATGTCTCACTCAAGGAGGAGCCCGTGCCTCAGAACCACGTCTGGGATAGAACAGGGCACTGGTTAAAATGTGTTGGAAGAAATAGCCCAGTACTATAGACAGTCCTTCAAACACCCACACTTGTGACACGCTATCTTTAAAGGTCTATGCTGTCCGTCCCCAATTATATCAACAAGTTGTGTTATTTACCAATAATACACTACTAAAAGAAAAAAAAAGGACACATTTTCAAGTGAACCTAATTACTCATTCATTTAGAAGGTGAAAATACCCATTGATCACCACCCCTGAGAGCACAGCAAGGCCTCAATGGCCAGAACGCCCCGGGCTGGGCTGCCCCAGTGCTGTCACAGCAGACGAGGGTCGTGAGGAGGTGCTCCCCCTCACAACAGGGACTGGAGACTTGGGGAGGGGGGCCGAATGAACGCAGGCGCCCACTAATTAAATGCAGAGCTGGGGTGTGGATGCCGACCTTTTTCTAGCAAGAGCCACAGGTGAACAGTAAAACTAATCATCCTGCCACAGGAGGTAAGCCAGTCCCCCTCTGCCCACACCCTCTCCCCCACTTCTGCCATACTGGTACACAGAGCTTCCAGCTGCCTGGACGCCCTCTGGGACAGCAGCACAGCTAAGCACCAACACACCAGCAAGAGAGGCAGACGGAGGGGGGTGCCCACGTGTCACACGACAGAGCACCGCAGAGCACGGGGCAGGCCCCTCGGCGCTAACCCACGCCTGCATCGCAGCGCAGCTGTCCGAAAGCCGGAAGACAGTAACCCAGGATGGTGCCCCTGCTCATGGGGAGAGGGAGGGAGGACCACCGCCGGGCATCCCCGAAATAGAAGGAGGCGGAGGTCTCAGCTGTGGCCGGCCGGCGCTCCACAGGCTCACTCACGGCCACCCGATACGCTATATAAAGGTTGTTTTGTGGCCACGACCCAGGCTGGGGTGGAGAAGGTTCTTAATTACAGCCAGGGCTCTGGGGCTGGGCCTGTCCCAGCCTCCGCCCCATGCACTGCAGGAAGCCAGGCTGAGACTGCGGCCCCTGGGCACCCGCTCAGGCCACAGAGGCAGGAGCAGATGTTATGACACAGGGGCCCCTCCCTGCAGGAGCCCGAGGCCGGGCACCAGTGAGCCACATACTGTGAGCTCCATTCAAGGACTCAGTACGCAGCCGCTGCTCACCGTGTGAGCCAGGCCGGTGTGGGGCACCAGCTCGGTTCAGTATCAAAACTCCAAAGGATGGCAGCGGGACAGCCTGAGCAGCCTGACTCCCAGCGGTGGGCGCTGAAGCGAATGGACACAGAACCCCTGTCTCCCTGGGATCCCGGGCAAGCTATGTAGACCCCCTGTGCCTCAGGGCCATCCACAGAACAGGAGGAACCAGGAACCCCGTGTTGGGAATTTGGGGAGACATCCCCGACATGGAGGGTTGAAAAATGCTCCCTAAATACCCCAACTTACTGGAAGGAACTCAGGACCTGGGGCAAACAGGACAGGGTTCAGCTCCCAGGGCTGCCCTTTGCCTGCTGGGCCACTGGGGGAGTGAGTCGAACCCAGTCCTCATTGATGCTCGGTAATCCCAGTGCTAGCCGACCTGACACGGATTCTGACAAAGGGGGTACACACAGGCTAAGTCACAAAGGGGCCAGAACCAAAAACAGTAGAAGTAGGGTATCCTACTGCCAGCCATGTGCCAGGTGGTAGGTTACGCAGCTAGAATTCGAATGGAGCTCTTGGTCGAGCATTCCACACGGGTAGCCCTGGGACATTTGGACAGAGAAACCTCCACTATGGCCACCCCAAGGAATCTGTCTGATCTCGGGCCCATTCCTGCTCCCACAGCGCCCCCTTCTCAGCTCACCTGGTCACTCTCAGCTGGGCTTCTAGACCAGACCAGCCACTGCCCAGAGCCCCAGCCTACACTGTCTCATGGCTGGGGGGCTGCTGCACCCCACCCCAGACACAGGCCCTTCACTTCCTGTGCACTGACCCGGGAGGTTCCACTCGCCCGGAAGGGCCGCCCCAGGGAGCCTGCTGTCCCTCAGAGCCGCTCCCACCCTTCTCCAGCCAAGCGCTGGATGGAAAAGCACTGCCTCTGCATGCAACCGGACCTCCGCTCAGCTCGGGGCCACAGCACGATGGGGAGGGCGGGGGAGGAGGGGGAGGAGCCACACGTGTGGACTCCGGACCTAATAGTAAAGTTTCTAGCAGCTGAGTTTGAAAAAGTAGAAGAAACAGGTAAGATTAATTTTACTAATATATTGTATGAATCCCTAAATTCCCCAAATATTTATATTTAAATACGTAATCAATAGCAAAACTATTCATGAAACGCGTTCTTGGTCATCCTGCCTACAAAAGCTGGTGTGTACAGTCCCTGTGGCACTTCTTGGTTTAGACCAGCACCTGACTAGTCAAGGCCCACCCATGCTGGCAGGCACAGGGCTGGAGCATCACTCCCTGGGTGCAGGACTCAGCGTTAACATCCCCTTGGGGCTGGGTGAGGAGCAGGGAGAGAGTGGAATGCGAAGTGCTGTCAGCGTTTGGTGCTCGGAGAACAGCAGACTTCCTGGTTCCGTTCACTCCGGCGGAGCCCCGTCAGGGTCCTGCCCCTGTGCATCTGTCCCACCCGAAGAGCAGGGGGACATGTCCGGCATGATTCTGCCCATCCCAGCCAGCCTGCCTCTTCCAGACACTCATCACCTTCAGAATCGAACCATTTATCTCCGCTCATCAATAGATAGATAAGTTCAATATTTCAGGTCACGTCGGGTTTGATTTCAGGTTTGTGGAATACTCCTAACTTCTGTGTTTGGAAGGGGCTGGATCTTTGCACACGTACCTCTAACATGCCCACAGCAACAGAAGCATGGCACGAACCCAGCTTCCCACCCGATTTCCTTTGAGCAACATTTAAGAGGCTCCTTTACACCCCAAGCCCTGTTCCGGGCACCCGAAAACCGCAAGGAAGAGACCTGGCCCCCGTGAAGCTTGTTCTTGTGTGCGAAGGCAGACCCCAGGCAGATAAACAACTAGACACGTGAAGCTGCGGGTGGTAATCAGCGTCCACATGCCGTCGTGTAATTAGCTGCTGCCACGTTCCTGCTGCCCTGAGTAGACAAAAGCTTCTCGAGGGAAGGAGAATGTCAGACCCCTCACTGCATCCTGAAACCCAGCAAGGGCCCCAGCAGGGAGTCACTCGGTGTGCGGTTGCTGCCTGAATGAATGAGTGAATGAATGAGCCATTGCTACAATGTCTGCTGGGTTGAAGACTGCGTGAATGAATGACTTGATCAAGTCCGACGACTACGACCCCGCACCCCTGTTGAATGAGGGAGTCACTAGGCTGGACGGAACTGAAGGACAGCCACACCAAGCACCCCACGCTGTTTGTGATTTTCCAGACCATCGAATAATGCTCCCGTTCCAGAGAGCCCCGGTTTGGGTTCTGAAGTCACCCAGAGAGATCCCGGGTGTGCGCAGGGATTTCTGGTCGTGTGAAGCTTTGGTTTTGTGATGCTCCTTGATTTCATCTTACCACATATATTTCAGTATGTTACTGTTAGCTATTTTGTTTTGTTTTGCTTTCTTTCTAATTGAAGCAATTGTAAGGGGATTTGGTTTCATTTGTTACCAGAACCGAGCAGGCCTGTAGTCAGCTTACAGCTGTATTTACAAAAACGGATTCCCTCTAGACGACTGAGCATAACTTACATCTTACATCTATTTAGGTTTTTGGAAGAGCCTGGCTACGGGGAGTTTTCTTAATGTTATCACGGGGGACATGCGGTGTCCCCGGCTGGCTGGCATCTGGTCCCCCTTTTCTTGGTCATGGCCCCCAGTGACTCCGCGTGGGTCAAACCCCTTTCCTTGAGGGAGTGGAGTGGGCATGGTGACAAGGTTGGGGTCATGTGATTTCGGCCCCAAACAGTCAGCTTCTTTCCACTCCAAAGCCACACTGTTGGTCTGGGGAGAGCCGCAGGCCCACACTTGTCTGTCAGACCAAATCCAGGCCTCCTGGGCCATGGTCTCATGGCTCCTGGCCCTAAGATTCACAACAGGGACTCCCAGTGTGCCCTCCCACACCTGTTCTCGCCTCCTCTGCCCTCCCGCCCCAGGAGGCTGGCCCCTGGGACGCCATCACTTGGACCCCTTATGGGCTGCTGTCAGACAGGCTTAGGCTGGGGGAGAGGGGAGATGAGGGGAGGGAGAGAGGGCAGGGGCTTCCTTCCTGCTCCCTCTAGGCCACCACTGAGGCAGCAGCTGTCCTCGCCGAGGAGACTCCAGTCCCTTCCATCTCATGGGGCTCTTGCCATCAGCCCCCTTTCCCACTGTCCATTCCTGGGGGCTCAGTATCCCTCCTTGACTTCACCTGTCTCTTCATCAGTGCCTTGCCGTGGCCCATGCCTGCTAGGACCCGGACATACAAGCCTGCCAGGAACAGTTAACACCAAGGAGAAACCACACGGTAGGAGTGGAATGAGCCCCAGCCTCATTGTTCAAGCCTACCTGACCTCTGACCTTTATTGTCGTGTGTGATATGAATTTACTTTATTCCCCAAGCTAGTTACGGCGGGGCCTCTACTGCCTATGATGGAAAGCACAGTCCCTGACTCCGAACGGAGGTCGGTGAGCACCAGGAGGCCTGCACGTGGAGGCTGACGGCCTAGATTCCGTCCCCAGCCCTGCCCTTCTATTACCTGGGCAGCAAGTCCCGTGACTTCACCTCTCGGAAGCTGTCCCCACCATTCCCAGAACCACGCCCTGAGCACGGAAGTTCTCTAAAATTTAGATTCTGCCTGGCCAACACCTAGAACCATCTGACCCAAGGCTGGCAGGATAGTAAAATGCCAGTGGGCAGGGGCTAGAGGACCTCCCTGAATTTATTAAAGTGTTCTGGGATCACAGCAGGTACAGAGACCCCTGCACCGGCATGCTGGACTTCTGCCTCCTGGCTGGCCTACAGCCCGGTGTCTGGTCTGGCTCTCATCACCCCAGAGGTCAGTCCTGAGCCCTGGCCCTCCCAGCTTCTGTCTCCTGCCTTCCTGCCCTCTCCCGTCTTAGCTACAGCAGCCCTCTGGTTTTCTGCAGAGGGCCTAGCAGCTGCCCCTCCCGGGACCTCAGCAGGCTGCATGCTCGTATCTGTGAGAAGGAGGTCACCATAATCTATGTGGTTGTAATGAGGGTCAAGTGAAAGTTCACAGCCGATGCCTCGCACACTACCAGAGGCTTTCCTTCCCTTAGCGCTCAGGCATCTATTTCATCATCTGTGGAACGGGGGCTAGCCCTCAGGGCTCCGTCCACCCCCAGCACTATTCGTCCTCTGAATTTCTCCTACAGTCCTGTAAAGAGTTTCCTTGGGTCCTGCTGTCCTGTCAGCATTCCATTCTCACAGATCTGATGGTGTCATACCCCTACACGAAACCCTTCCACACCTGATCTTAGCACCCAAGCCCTCCTCTGTTGAGAACGTGATGATCATACAAAGCCACCAACCCCAGTCCCCAACGTGACTGCAGCCACATGGTTCCATTACACTTCCTTGACTGTGTCTTGCCATCCTTCAATCCCTCAACCTACAGCTCAGGCGTGTCCTCCTCCAGGAAGCCCTCCCTCATTCTCAGGGTCATCACCAAACACAACCACAAGAGGACACCGTGAGATTCTGTGACCTTTATTAAGGTCACAACCACAGTATTATGTCCCTTTTTATGTGTCTCTTTTGCCATCTGGACTATGAATACTCCAAGAGCAGGAGTTTTGTCTGGTCTTTTTCAAAAGGCCCAGAAATCAGCACAAGGCCACACAAAAAACTAGATTCCCAATTAGTATCTATGAATAAATAAGTAGAAGTAGAGATTAAGTGAGCCACGGAGTGGTCCGGAGCCTGAGGGTATCGGGTGCTAGACACAGTTTAGGCATTTTCTCCCAGGGCTGCAAGCCAGGACTGTCCCTGCGACCAGGCCCCCTGCTGCTCTGCCAAGTCACGCCCCACTGCTCCCGCCACCGGCCACAACCCCACGGCTTCCCTGTCCCCGGCGAGCTGTGACGCTCTGAGCTTCAGGCTCAGTCCCCGGAAGCAGCCGGCAAGACAGAGGCAGAGACCCTGCTCCCAGCCCCCACCTGCTGGCCCTGGAGGGGGGGGGGGGGAGATACCGAACATTGTTCATGACCCAGGAGGAACAACTGTCATCCCCATGAAGCAGACAGAACAGAAGCTGGACAAAGACTGGTGCACAAAAACCCACTTCACCCTCCCTGTCCTGTGCAGCAGGCTGTCCTGAGAATGACCCGAGGTTCTTGGAGGTCAGCCTTCAGGGTCAGAAGCCAGGGGGCTGTCAGCTCCCTGCCTGGGCCCAACCTCCCCGCTGGCCCATAACCAGCCACAGTCCACAGATTCCAGACGGCCTCGGGTTATCTCAGAGGGCGCCAGGTCAACAGCACTTGGCCTCTGGGATAAGCTGGGCCCAACCATCTCCAAACGGCTCCCTGGGGATCACGGCTACAGTCCAGAAGCCTATCTGTGCCCACTACCTTACACCACCCGTCCCCGCGGTCCCCTGGAAGAAGAAAGGGGCCTGCTAGCGTTCACCTGCCATGTGCTCCCGAAGGGCTCTGCGAGCCGGGGCTCCGACTTGGGCAGCCTGTAGGGGAGCAGATGCGTTCCCCTACAGAACCGGAGACCAGACTCCCGGCATTCAAGCCTCTCGGCGTCTCGGGGTGGGTGGGGCCGAGAAGCCGAGAAGCCAGCCCTCTTTAATTTCCTTCCCGCCGGCGCCCTGGAGGCGGGGCCCAGAGAGGACCCAGGTGTGCGCCGACCCAGCTGTGCGCCCTCCTGGGCACAGCAGGGCTACATGCCAGACTGGTTCTCGCTTTCCTCGGTGACTGAGCCCCTGGCCCACGCGCTTCCGCGCAGCCCTGCCCACCTGCCAGCGGGCAGCTGGGGGCTCCCCTCTGCTCGGGCCCCACGCCCTGTGCACACTCACTTTCGCACAGGCGACGCCTCAGCTTGCCCCGGATCTTGTCAATGGCGTTGAAGTCGGACACGTGGAAGACGTGGGCGGACTTGGGCTTGGAGGCGATCTCCTCCAGCTCCTCCTTGAGCGCCGCCCCGACGCCCACGGCGAAGATGCGGATGCCGGCGCGGTGGGCGGCGGCCGCGGCGTCCAGGACCAGGTCCTGGCTGCGGCCGTCGGTCAGGAGGATGGCCACCTGCTTGAAGGCGCGGTCCCCGGGGCGGCCGCCGGCCTGCGGCGAGAAGCTGTGGCGCGTGATGAAGCGCAGCGCGTCGCCGGTGTTGGTGTTCCCGCCGTGGTAGGCCAGGTGCCGCGCCGCCGCCTTGACCGCCTCCCGCGAGCCGAACAGGCCCAGCTCGAAGGCGGTGGTCGGCCGGTCGCTGTAGCGCACGACCCCCACGCGCGTGCGGTCCGGGCCCACCTCGAAGGTGTCCACCAGGTTGGCCACCCACTGCCGGACCTTCTCAAAGTCCTCCTTGCCCACGCTGGAGGACGTGTCCAAGAGGAAGACCAGGTCGTAGTGGACAGTCTTGCAACCTGCAGGGGTGGGGTGGGGGGAGGAAGAGGAAGAGGAAGGGTGACCTGGGGCACAGAGATTCGGAAAGGTCACCCTAGTGGAGTGGGGGGAGGACCTCGCTTTCTGAACTGGTTTCTGATGACGAGTGTCCCCACGGCTGCTGTGGGGTCCGGCTGCCAATATGTGTTCTTGCATGGAAGTAGCCACCGCTCACAGAACGCCGCTCTATCAATTTCTTCAATAGCTTTTGTTTTGGTCACCCAGCGACTTGTATTTTAAACCCACTGCAAAGAACACATGCTCTTTTCAGAAAAGGCCATCGGAAGAATGTTTTAACTGCTTATGTTTCCATCTACAGAGAGGTCACGCTGTTAGCCCACAGTGTATAAACCTAATTATTAGGGACCATACCAGATGCACTGGTGCATTGCTGTTTCCCCCACACCCGGCAGTTGCTGGAAACCCTTTTCCAGTGTGACGATGCCGGTTTCCATGGCTGCAAGATGACATTGCTCAGAGCCCGTAATTTATTTAGCCAGTGCTCTCATGCTAGATGTTTAAATAGTTCCTGGATTCCAGTATTATAATTCATACAAAATATACTGCATTCCTATATTTTAAGTATAAATTTGCAGAACTTCTACAATGCTTTATAAAGATTGCATATTTTAACACATAATACACTTCTATTTTTATAAACTTTGTAAGTTTAAAAGTTTTAAAAACTTCTGGTTGAACAGAAGAGGACCCTATACAATTTATTTCTCATCCTCAGCACAACACTGTGCACAAGCTTGCTCATCCCCACTTCACAGTTGGTGAGGTGAGGAAAAGGGTTTCCAAACACCAGAGAGCTGCACAAACGTAGCCATCAAGAAGCCTCACTCTTGACTTTTACAGAATCTGAGGCTTGATTATACCGCCAGCAGCAGCTGACCAGGCCTCTGGAGCAAAAACATTTGTCTGGTAAAACCAAAATAAGAACAACAATTACAAAAAAATAAATAAAATAAACAAAACCCGTTAGTTAAGCTGTCATGTTGGAAAAAGTACAAAAAAAAAAAAAATCCCGCGACTGCCAGTGTGCAAGAGAAGGCAGCCGCCTGTTCTTCCGCAGGCCCTGGGCTCCGTCACACCCATTTACAGAATTTAGGAGCCTTACTAAGGACAGTGTTTTTGACCCAACACTTCCAAATTCAGGGATTTATGCTAATAAAACAATCAGATAAAGACGAAGAAAAAAATTCTAAAGCTATCTGAGAAGTTCATGCAGCCCTGGCAAGCAAAATCCTGGAGCCAACTCTGTGCTCCCCCTACGGAACCGCTCCCACGACCACCCGCGTGAGCTCACACGGCTCCGGAATCAGCAGCGGCAGACTGCTGGCTTGAAGGAATCCTCAGTTACCGACACAGACCCATTCTCCCAGTGTCTTGCTGGGTCTGAAAGGCTGTGTGTCATTGTGATGTCTGTGTGTGGGACTGTGTCTGTACGGATCAGGGGACCTACAAAAAGAAACTTTGCTTACCTCTGGTAAGCAGAACTATTATTATTTTGTGTTTCTGATTTTATATTTATAAGCAATGGAGTAATTCAGAACACAGAAAACAGTAACGCTGTATTTACAAACATACACACACACACACACACACACACAGGCACACACACATTCCCATCGCACCCTACCCCAGTGCCACTCGTGAATTTTCTGTACCTACTTTTACCCTGAGTTCCTAAAATGCAAGTTTCGATCTGCTCTCGGGAGTAGGTGAATCCTCACCTTCCCAGGATTGCTCCCTAACAGGATTAGAACTTTCCGAGTATGTTTGCCCAGATGTGTGGGCTCAAGAGATAATTCCTGGGGAGTGTTTCTCCTTGACACAGAAGGTCATCCTTTTGTCTTTGGGACAATGATGTCCCAGCCTGTGCAAGGTAATTGCTGCTGTGGGCCAAGCAGGGCCCCGCCTGTGGGCTGTAATCCTTGAGCAAATTTGTGTTCAGGCTGCAGAAGGTTCATTGGCTCGAGGCCTCACCCAGGGGCCCTTCTGCAATCCCGCATGTTCTCTGCTGGGGGCTGCAGAGACTGCACAATGCGTGCCTGAGAATTAGGTGTGCTCTCGCAGGAAGGGCTCTGACCTTGGTGGGGGTGCCCTCGGCTCCCCCACGGGCAGAGCAGGTGATAGCTCTCCTCTGGCCTGCTGTTCTCCAGGCTGTGAAAGGAGAGCCGGGAAGAGATGGTCCTTGGGTCCTCCCAGTGTGTCGGCTGTGTGGGCTCTTGGGTTCATCTCTGTGGACACAGAACCTGACGCCGCTCCCCTCCCGCGAAGACCAGGCTGTGCATGGTCAGAACTGTCTCTCCAGCTAGCCGTGCTTTGAGAGCCTCAAGCAAGGAGGCGACTTGGGAAAATCAAGGCAGAAGCACAAGGCCATGTTTCTTGTTTTGTTTCCTCTGCAGGCTCTGGGAACACAGCATGGGCTCAGGTGGGTGCTTTCTTGGGGGCACCCTCCTCACCTGCTGCGGGGCGGGGGGGCTTTGGGCTATCCTAGCCTCGGTTCCTCATCTGCACAAGGGGGTGGTTTTGCAGCTAGGTGCTCCCTCTCCCGCTTTGGGCCCGTCCCAGAGAGGCGTCCACCTGTGCCCCAAGGAGCCCGGCACACAGCCTCTGTGTGGGTGCCGTGACCTGCTCATGTACCTGCGCCCTCCTTCGTGTCTCCACACCGACCGCCCCTTCTCCAGGAGGCCCTCAGACAGGTGGGCTGACCACTGTCCCATCACGCCTCACCCCTGCTGCCCGGGAGCCTCTTCTCCAACGAACTCCCCCTCCCTCATCTACTCCAGAGGTGGGTTCTCCCTCGGGTCCGGGCAGCCTCTCCCGGAGGCCTCCAGTGCATCCATCTCCACTGGAATGTGCTCAAAGCCCTTCACAGGACAACGTGACACGGTCCTAGCCCAGCACTCTGTCCCCAGAAGCCTGCAACCGCTTGACAGAGCCAAGCTCAGGGCACACTGCATGGTCCACTCGGAACATAGGTTTCAACAGCTCACGGATCTTCTGCACTCTCCCGCAAACACAGGCTCACGCTCGTGCACACACCCTCAGACTCTTACACCCACATGCACTTCCACATACGCTCACATTCACACACATGCTGACACAGTCCCACACGCTCTCTTCCACACTCAGTCACACACACACACTCAGACGCTCTCACACTCCTGTACTCACTTATACACACACGCTCACTGTCATACACACCCACAGTTGTAGTCACACACTCCTCCTCAGACGTTCACACGCACACACTGACTTTTATACACTCTCCAGCTCCCACATTCACACACTTTCTCACACACACCCCCACAAGCTGATTCACACTCATGCACTCCCACTTTTACACACATATTCTGACAATTTCCTAACTCACGCAGTCACACACACCCTCAGACTCTCGCTCATACACACACGTTTATGTGCTCCCTCTAGCTCCATCACACGCTCCCACACTCACACTCCCCTCAGACGCTTACACTCGCACTCACTTCCACTCCCCTGCTCACACAGGCACGCACGCGCTCACGCTTGGACACAGACACTGGCAGCTCGGGGCCCAGCCCCGGCTCAATCTACGGTGGCCCTACCTGCCCTCTGGGCCTGGCAGCCACTGTCCCCAGGCCACAGCAGCAGCATCCACAGGAGACAGGCCGTGGCATCCCCTCGCAGGCCAGCCATGGCTCTCTCACGCATATGTTGTCCAGGAAGAGACGGTGTTAAGATCTACTGGAACATACCCTGTGTGGAGAAGGACACACCTTTAGAGAAGGGCTTCAGGGCCAGGAACCCAAAGGAGCAGCCCCAGGCCTGTGTGGGAGAAGGCCGCACCCCAGCCTCCCAACTGCCTTCAACTGATGCACACTGAGGACCTCAGAGCTGCCGTTCCCGGCCAAGTAGGCCGCTCCTTGGCCACCACCGTGTTCTGATCCTAATCGCTGCTTCTGAGCACTTACAGGCTGTTTCTTTGTTTAATACGTTGTAAGAGGACATCTTGGTGCCTAAATCGTGGCCCATATTTAGTTATTTTCCTAGGGCAGGAATGCACTAGTTTCATATGATGCACTCAGGGCATCGTACGAAATCTTTTAAAAAGAGCCTGATGCAGATTCTCAGCCTTCTTTCTGCAGAGGCTGTACGGGCCCTTGCTGCCCGCGGCCACACAGGAGTGTCCGGGGTCCTCCCCTCACGGCACCCCCGGCAGCACGGACGCCGCCATTCCCTCCACCTGCCAGCTCTACAGGAGAGACGTTGCTTGTGGCTTTCTATGCATTCCTTTGCCCTGGGACGTTTATTAGCTAAAGTGTATTTCTCCTTCTGCAGATCTTATTTTCACGGGGATGTCCATTTCAAAAAGTAGTTGTCACTGTTAAAGCCAAGATCCGAGAGAGGGACAACAGGTTATAGAATTCTGAGGTATTTACCAGTTGCCTTCATGTGCTTGGTGCTGAGGGCAGGCCGATGAGGGACACAGAACCCCCACCCTCAAGGACACTCAGTGACACCTGGGAGACAGGTAAGGCATGGACCCTGGGCACCAGCACAAGGACATTCCAAGGTTGCTGGGAACACTGGGACAGTGTTGTCATGTGACCGTTTCAGGGGTAGGCCAGTCCTCCTGGATGAGTCAATTTTGGAAAACTGAGTAAGCCTCAACCAGAAAAAAGCAGGTGATCATTTCAGATAGAGGAAGCAGCATCGGCAAAGTCCCAGAGGAGATCCCAGGCATGATGGCACCAGGAGAACTTCTCCCAGGCAGGACAGGTATGTGGGCTCTTGCCCGGGCAGGTGCCTGAATTTTTGCTGGGTCCCTAGCACCCTCTAGGCAAACCGCCCTCATCACTAACGGTCCCCATACAAGCTCACGGAGTATATACAGCCCACCTGACAACACTCCAGAAGTATCACACTCAGGAGGCAGCCACAGGAGTGAGAAGAAAGGCACTTTCCAAAAACAGTACATGGAGGGGCAGAGGCCAAGGTCAGGACTGGAGGGTCCAAGGGGAGAGAGACATAGAATGTCAGCAAGTCCAGTGGGCTGCCCACCCCCTCATCCTTCAAAGCTATAGGAAAGCACAGTCTTGTCTGTCTTGTATATTCTGCTGCCCAGAACCCAGACCAGTTCCTGGCACACGGTGGGCATTTGACAAAGAAAGACTAGATTTAACAGTCAGTGACACAGTCAGGTTATTATCTGAGGTGGAAGGGGCCCTTCATCAGAAGAACACAGACATATTCAAAGAGCTGGGAAAGTCACTGAAGAGCGGCTATGTACTATCTGCCTGGTGCTGGGCACTTCCTGATTGTCCAGTGAACTCACACGACCTCCAAGGCAGGCATCATCGCCTCCCCTCAGCAAAGGAGGAAACTAAGATGGAGAGGATACTTGTCCATCCCCAGGTCACCAAGGAGGGACCAGAACTTGAACTCAGACCCCCCCGGGCTTTGAGCCCACCCCCTTTCCAGGACCTCCGTGGACACAGCAAATCCAAATATTAACAACAACCACTGAGCCGTCACTTCTTTTAACCAACTAATAAGTAAGAATGTGGACTGCATCCATTATATTTCAGGGCTCAAGAAATGTGGCTGTTTCCCTCATTGCTGAAACTGGGTGGAAGCAGGGCAAAATTGGGCTGTACTCTCCAGGTTTCTGCATCTTCCCAAATGCATACATAAATAAAGAGAAAACTGCAGACCTACATCCCCTATGAATGAGATGTGAACATACTTAACAGGAGACTAGAAACATGAATTCAGCAGCACACTGAAAGGGTCATACTCAGTGACCATGTGAGATTCACGTCAGGAATGCAAGGCTGGTTCAATATCCAAAAATCAACCCAGGAGTCACACTGAACCAAGAGAGCCAAAGTAGACACATGGTGATACCCAATGGTACAGAAGCATTGACAAAATCTTACTCCCTTTCACGATAAAAACACTTGGTACACTAGACGATAAAGAAAGTTTCAACATAAAAAAAAAAAAAAAAAAAAAAAAAAAAAAAGGAAGAAAGTTTCAACATGACAAAGGCCATGTACCAAAAAGCATAATAACAGACCCTACCTCATACTGGATTGTGGCAGGGATTGTTGTAGGGATGGAACACTAAAATGAACAAACAGTCCTTAGCCCAATGTCTCAACTACTCTCAGGGCCACATGGCTGATGTGAGCCAGAGAAGACTCCTTCCCAGGCCTATCTCTTGAGGTCACTGGCCATCCACAGGGTCCTTCTCCTGGGGTAAAGCCTGGCATTGGTAGAGAACCTCTATGCTCTACATATCTCACCTTTTCATCCTTATAACAACCCCAAGGGGTGGCCTGTGACATCCCCCATGACCGAGGCGCAGAGTGGGGGAGACTGCCCCGGGCACACCCTGCTGGTGTGTGAAAGCCCACCCAAGGTGCTCGGAGACAGTCACCCCTTGACTATAAGCTCTCCTGGAGGGTGTCTGTGCTATCCCTCTCCCCAGCTGGCCAGGTACCCCAACTGGGCCCAGGAAGGACTTGTGGAGTTAAAAATCTACAGTCCTGTTTTTCCCTACTAGAGTACAGGCAGAGAGTGTGCTGACAGTGTGCACAGTAAGCGCGGTGCCTTCCCCGAACCTCCTCCCTGAGGTCTCAGCAAACCTGCGAGCTGCCCTGTTCCCCCACCTCACCAGTCGTGAGCCTGGCCTGTGCCTGCAGCACAATGTCACTCGGTGCCCGTGGCTGATAATGGCAGAGCTGGGCTGGCATTAGGCCCGGAGGACACCAGAGCCCACACTCTCTCCCATGGTCACTGTTACCAAGGACCACATCCTTCGAAGCACCGGGAGCCACCCAGGGTTCCCCAGGTAAGAACTCATTGAATCTGAAGAGCGGGTATCAGCAGGTACAGTTTGCTGAGTAAGAAACTCAGTGCAAAGGGCTTAGCAACTGGCCTGGGACTCCACAGGCCACAGTACCAGGCAATCCAACCACAGGCCAGCTCCTCGTCGTTGGCCATGTGGCTTCTCTCCAGGTGTTGGAACCCAGCTGGCCCAACACTCCTACCTAAGCACAGAAACAATGTGGGAAACAGGCAAAGTATATAGCGAATACCCAAATTCTGATCGCCCAGGAAAGAAGAGAGTTACCCCTTACCATGGGGTAAAGACGGGGGAGAAACCCGATAATAACCAGAGGGAAAAGAAGCTGGTGCAATCAGTCCATTCATCGAGTTTTCAGATGGTGAACCGGCCTTGCGAACCTGGGAGAAATCCTGCTTGTCCATGGTATCGAACTCCTTCTGTACATGTTTTTGTATTCAATTCTCTATTTTGTTGAGGACTTTTGCATCTATATTCATGAGAGACATTAGTCTTTTTCTTTTCTTGGAAGGTCCTTGCCTGTTTTGGGGAAGACTAATGCTAGCTTCGTGGGGTGAGTTAGGAAATGCTCCTTGTGCCTCCATCCTCTGGAAGAGGAGGCAGAGGACAGAACGACCTTCTTCCCGGGAATGTACATGGAGTGTTCACAACAAAATGCCCACTGAGGAGGCAGGACTGGTACAGAATCCCAGCTTTCTTCCGTAGCCACAGGAAAGAGCAATGCACCCCCATAAAAAGGGCGTGAGAAGGCTATGAGGGTTACACATGCCTTCTGCGAAGTGCAAAGCCCAGAGGCTAGCATAGACCAAGTGTGCAAGAAAGGCAAGATTTGGGAGAACCCATGTCCCCGCCTTCCCCAGCCCACCTTGGTGGCAACCCCAGCAAGCATGGGTGCCATGATCCCAGCTCTCTCTCTCTCTCTCTCTCTCTCTCCAGGCTCTGAGCACTTTCCTGGGCTCAGCTGCCCAGCTGGCATGATGCAGGCCACACCCTGTCCCTGGGAGGCAGAGCTTGGCCATTAGTCTCCAAAAGTCCAGCAATTAATTTGCTGAGCTGAGTTCCTGCCACAAGCCAGCCCATTGCCATAGTAACCAGTGCTCCCCATCCAGGGCCCCGGGGAGAGGGGGAAGACACAGCAGAACGCAGTTTAAAGGGAGAAGATGAGATGTGGCGCATTGGAAGGCAGCCCAGGCAGACAGCGCACTGGGTCTGCACAGAGGGCCTGGCCCCTGCCCACTGTGTGGTGGGAGTGGGGGGAGGGGCTGCTGTTATGTTGCCAGGGTGACGGGCAATGCTCTGGGCAGGAATCTGGTAGAGACATAAAAGCATGGCGCAGGGCGTCCGACCACTGAGCTCTGAGCCTCCAAGGCTCACCTGCTGGGCATTTGGTGATGTCAGCTGCACCTGTTGGTCAGATGGGGAAGAGGGAGCTGGGTGGCCTCCTCTCTGCCAGGTTGCTCAAAAGCCCAACTGGGGAGCCAGGAAAGTGCTGGAAAGCCTACTTCCTAGATTCGAACTTGGCTTTTTGTGAGCTGGACCCAGTCTCCTGGGTCTCCTATATGCTGGGCACCGTCGGGGGCACTGGCTTCTCCTGGGGCAGCGAGCACATGAGGACGCTTTGCAAGCAGAGTCCCCGGGTTCAAATTCTCCCGAGCTGTGCAAACCAGGGGAGTCACTGCACCTCTCTGGGCCTCAGCCCTTTCATGTGAGAGTGGGGATAAAACACTTATCTCACTGGAGGGGTTAGCTGGGTCGATACCAGTGCAAAGCTTAGAACGATGCCTGGCCAGAGTGAGTATCGAAGGCACACATTTTTTGTGATTTTTGAATCCTCTGTTTTCTCACCTATAAAATGGGAATGATATCCCCTCCTTCATGGACCTGTAGAGGAGAAGAGGCAGTGAATGAGGTGATAATGTTGTATAAAGTTAGATGTTGGCCAACATGGCCACAAACAACATGGAGGGAGATTCTCCATCTGAGCTACGCAAAAGTCAGAGGGTGACGGCGGTGGGCACCGGGAATCGCGCTGTTTCACTGTCTAATTCAAGCACGCCCTCCGTGCATGTGAACACTGACTAAGGGCCAGGCACGGAGGGTAGGGCACTCTGTCCAGAGATGGCAGCCCCATGGGGGAGACAGAGAAGCAAGAGGATGCTTATAATCCATGCAATCCGACTCTGATAGAGGGAGGGACAAGCACCTCACTCAGTCCTAGGGGGTCACCAAAGGCTTCCTGGAGGAGGGGATATCCGAGTTGAGCCTGGGAAAATGAGTGGAGAGTAGGCAGGAGGACAAGGGTTGCCTTCACCAGCGATGGGCAGCCTCCCTTTGAGGAACATGCATGGGATAAGCAGGAAGTACAGTGTTTTGGAGAAGGAAATAAAGGCTGAAGGAGGAGGGAGGCACGCAGGGGAGAGGAAGGCATTCAGATTTGAGGCTGTTCATAAAGACGGGTTAGGACTTGTGTGGTGACCCAGAGAAAGGGGACAGAGCACCCTGAGACCTCCGGACACCAGTGGGTGTCCTCACGCACGGGTGTGGCATCAACCCTGCGGAGAGGATGGACGGAACGGAGAGGCGAGTGAGGAGGGAGGTAGCATGAAAAGAGACATAAACCACCTCGCCTACG
Source organism: Mustela lutreola (assembly GCF_030435805.1). NCBI lineage: Eukaryota > Metazoa > Chordata > Mammalia > Carnivora > Mustelidae > Mustela > Mustela lutreola. The sequence goes on along the minus strand of NC_081292.1, from coordinate 4,343,579 downwards.
CTGCCCGCGGATGCCGTGGTAGGCGTGCCTGGCTGGCAGTGGAGGGAGGAGGAGGGCGTGGAAGAGGGGAGCCCAGAGTCCCGATCTGAACAGCCGGAGCCGGTCACTGCGGTGGCGGGGATGGGGAGCTCCCGCCAGACCCACTGAGTGAGTCTGAGCACCCTGAAGGCAGCCAGATGGAGTCAAAGATCGACACTTGACACTTGAGCCTAGAGCTCAGAAGAGGGGCTGGGGACACCCCTGGAAATGTGCAGAGGGAGTGCAAGTCAGAGGCGGAGGACAGAAGCCAAGCTCTCCACCTCCCATGCTACATGGGCTCCTTCTCATCGTCACACCTAGTTACGAAGCGGGCACAACCGGGCACCCCTATATTTTTAGTCTGTTCTCTGATCCAGTGTTCTTCTACGGTGAGAGCTCCGGGTGCGGCACTTCTAACTAGCAACAAGGACAACAAACCTCAGGGGATGGAAAGACAAGCCACAGAGTGGGAGAAAATATTTACAGAAGACACAGAGAGGAACTGTGATTCAAAATATACAAGGAACCCTTGAGACTCAACAAGAAGAAAACAACCTGATTTAAAGAAAGGACCCATGTTCTTAACAGGCTCAGGACCAAGGAAGATACACGGACAGGAAGTCATCCCATAGAGAGATGCTCCACGCCGCACGGCATCAGAAAACTGGAAGTTAAAACTGCATCCATGACACACCTACGAGAAGGACCAAAGTCAGCGCACAGACAACACCCGATGCCGGCAAGGACGCCGAGCAGCAGGGCTGCTCACTCGCGGCTCGAGGGAACACAGGACAGAGCGGCCACATGGGAAGACAGTTTGGTGGCTTCTCGAAAACTTAAACATGCTCTTCCCATGTTGCCCAGCAACCATGCTCCTTGGTATTTACCCAAAGGAGCTAGAAACATATGTCTGCACAAAAATCTGCACGTGGATGTGTGCAGCAGCCCCATTCACAATTGCCAAAACCTGGAGGCATTCAAGACATCCTTCCGTAGGTGAACAGACCTGGAAACGGTGGTCCACCCAGACAAGGGAACATTACTCAGCACTCAAGAGAAATGAGCTCCTGGGCCATGAAAAGCCATGAAGGGACCCTAAATACTTATCAGTCCGTGAAAGAAGTCTAATCTGGAAAGGCTGCACACCGTAGGAGCCCAACTCTGTGACGTTCTGGAGAAGCTAAATCGTGGAGACCACAGAGGAACCCGCAGCTGCCAGGGGGCTGGGGTGAGAAGGAGAGAGAGAGAGGCAGAGCACAGAGGACTCTTAGGGCAGGAAAATATATGTGAAAACCTGCAGAACGGCAGCTGATCCAACCGTCTGAGCGGGAATGACAGAACAACCACACGAGGGCATAGCGTGATTCACGCAGACAGAACCGTGCTAGTTTCCCTTGCAACGTGTTCTCTCTTCATAACAAGCCGCCAAAAGGGTTTCAGGTTCAGAAGAGTTACAGAATATGCCCCCCCACCCCGATCACATAGCAGGGGTGTGACAAGTCTGGGGCTCAAGCCCAGGCCCCTGTGAGCCTAGAATCAGGGTCTGTTTCACTGGAGCAGGAAGCCCTGGTCTCTGTCTGGAGAACATCCCAGGGGGGAGGAGAGAGCAGGAGCCCAAACCTTCCGCAGTCTGTGGTCCTGCTAACAAGCAAGAACTTCCATCCAGCCCCATGTCCTCCTCATTAGCACCTCGCAAGACTTAAGTGGAATCTGCTTGAGCGTCTGCCTTCTGTTTCCGTCATAACCCAGGGTCCTGGGATCAAGTCCCGCGTCGGGCTCCCTGCTCAGCAGACAGCCTGCTCCTCCCTCTGCTTGTAGCTGCCCCTGCTTGTGCTCGCTCTCCCTCTCCCTCTCCCTCTCTCTCTCTTTGACAAATATATAAAATCTTCTTTTTTTAAAAAAAATGGAATCCCCTTAAGCCCGACACCAACTGCCCAAGCTCGGGATTCATCGGACTGAAGGAGGAGGAGACGGAGTGAGGGTTGCGGCAGAATTCAACAAGATTTCCTCTCTGCCCGTTTTATTTTGTTTGGTTTGGTTTTTCCCTCAGAAGAGGCAGGATGCCCGTCGTGTCTCTCCCAGCTGCTACAGTTTGTGAATGAAACGCAAGCTCTGTCTAGTCTTCAAACGATGTGTGTTCCTTCAACTGGCCCTGGAGGACTTGGACTGCGACCCTCGCCCTGAAGCCGGCGCGCACTGCTTCCCTGTCCCGCGCGGTCCGAGGACTCGTCGATTTATCAACTCGGCCACTATGTGCCACGTCCCGGACCGCGTGCCAGGCGCTTTCTAACCACTGGGTAGAGCAACGCCCCCGGCTCCGCGGAGCCTGCTGTCTAGGAAGAGAGCGCGGCCTAGACGCGCCTGAGCACGAATACGGTGTCGGAGAAGAGCGGATGTGAGCACAGCCAGGTGAAGTCACGGGTATCGATCGGGGCAGGACAGGGTGCACACTTCGTAGAAGGACAGTGTCCTGCATGGGGACACTGGATGGAGATCTGAGTAACGGGAAGGAGGCAGCCGTCCAGAAAGAGAGGCATGGCAAGGAGTAAGAGGTCTCGCTCCGATTCCGGATTCCTGAAACCAGCAGCTCAGGAAGTGGCCCCGGCCCTCAGACTCCCCCCGACTGGGGGGTCTCATGGTCTGCACGTGCTCACAAGAACCCAGTGAGGCCCCTGTTGCACAAATCGGGTCCGTGGGCTGGTGGCTGAGTCCTGCAGTAAGCCCTCGCAGCCTCCGGACAGAGCTCAGAGCGTCTCATCACGGACCTGCCGGGCCGGCTTGGACCACCCCCCACCCAGTCTCCTGTCACCTGACTGCGCGTCAGCTCGGCTTTCTGTGACCCAGGAGAAGAGGACAGGCGGACGGGCAGCGCAGGGTCGGGGAGGGGCCGCGGGCACGCCCATGATTCCACGTGGCACGAGAGAGTGAGGTCCCAGGAGTGACAGAAACACCACAAAAGGGAGGCAGGCCTGGGTTGCCGGGCTGGCACCCAACCAGAGGAGCTGTTGGCACGAGGAGACTGCAGCTGTCAGCGGCCCCAAAGGCGCTGCAGAGCAGAATTGCAAGGGGCAAGGGACAGCCCGACCAGAAGAGCTCTTCCAAGCCGGGGGGGCTCCGTTAGAGTCACCCCCTGGGTCCCCGGAGTGCAGTGAAGAATCAGCACCAGAGGCAGCCAGCAGAAAGGCCCCTGCTGCCACCGAAGGAGGTAAGGAGGGAGAAAGGGGGAGGGAAAAGGTCAACCACCGCCCACACCCTCACCAGGTCCCTTGGGTAACCACGTGGGACGGGGGCACGGATTGCTCTTTAGGGCTGAAATGGACGGACTAGGCTTGGTAGTCCCTGAAAGTGAACAGAAAGGCATGGGATGTGGCCATGGTGCGTTACGGGACCAGAGAGGGGGCTCTGATCAGACACAGCTGAGAGCAAAGATGGGGAACCTATGGGGTTTGCTTCCCATATGCCACCGAGCTTCTGCTGCCAAGCATTACGGTTAACCACCTCCTGGATCTGACCGACAGGCCTGACCGGTGACTAGGAGAACCATCGCCCACCAGCGATCCCCTCAAGGCTGGTGGCAGTCCGGGTCAGACCTGATTGTACGTGGACTCCGCTAAGTCACTGAGCTCCAGCCATACAGCAGGTGCACAGCCGCGCCTGAAAGGCCCCCCAGACAGCCTCGTGTGCTCAGAGTCCCCGTCCCCTTTCACTGTCCAGAAACCCCAGGCCACGACGTTGCTCAGGACCATGTGGTTATCCATGGCAGAGGCTGGATCAACATTCGGGGCCACACTCTCTTGGGGGCTCCCGGCTGCCTCCTAAAGGAAATCAGGACATAAGTGGGAAGGACCACCCAGGGCAGACTGTGGGCCCTGGAATGTCAGTGCTTGGAGCTTTCTGCTGTAAATAACGCGCAGGGAAACGCTCATTGACTTTGAATCACTTCCCCAGTTCCAGAAAGGTGCTCAGTCTGAAGGGCTTCAGGGCAGTGGGAAGAGAAGGGCCATAGAACTAGGCACCCTGAGACCACTCCTGTCTGTCCCCCTCTGTGCCCCTGCCCCCCCAGGGAAGGTCTCCTGCCTGCCCCCACCTCTGCTTTAACCCTTCTAGACTCCTTTCTTCTGGAAGCAGATTTCACTTCTTGCTTTTGCCAAAAACTCCTCTCCATGCTCCGTTGATGTGGTTCACGGGAGCGTGTACCTTCCGCCTGGCCGGTGGGGTGGCCCGAGACCAGACTAGACCAGTGTAGACCCCACATCCCCCCAGATGCTGGAATAGGAGAGGGTGAAACAGGTAAGCAAGCTGGGCCGTCTCTGGGCCCTCCGCGGGAGTTTCCAGAGAGAGGTATGCTTCTACTCCAGGTGCCAAGTTTAGAGATACTGAAGGCGATCGTGACACAGGGGAGCCTGATGGAGAATGAGGCCGCATACTGGGGGAGGAGGAGATACCATCCATCACTTGAGCACCCACCCAGTGCTGCCCGAAGTTCAGAGGCACCAGAGCCGTGCTGCCCAGAGCAAACCCTCCCGGCCTTCCCTTCTTCAGCTCAAGCCCATTTGCACTGTGCTTTCTTCTCTTATAAACCACAGAGCAGGCGTGTGCTTAGCTAAGCCCTCAGGTAGGGCCCCTGCTCTCTGGAGCTCACCCAGGCTCCCGCACGCAGTGTCCCTCACTCTACAAATGTTGTTCTCACTCTTCAGCTTGCCTCTGGTTCCCAACCCAGTTTAGACAGGCTTTCCCAGAAGGGCCCAGTTCAACTCCTCTGCAGGGCGGACTTCCCAGACCCATCCAGATCCCCCACCTGCATCCCTCCGGGGCCAAAAGGGCAGCCCAGGACAGGAGGGCCCCTCCCTTCAGCCCATGCAAATGCTCTTGAACACTCCACTAGTTCATTCTAACATCTCAGGGATGCCGCACCCCGTCCTTAGGTCTTTTGCACCTTTGGTGCTGCATTCGTCCCAATATTTTCTTCTTTTGCTTCTTTCTCCACCCCCCCCCCCCAAATACACTGTGTCGGGGCATTTCACAAGAGACTGTCTCAGATTACGGGTCCTAAGGACACAGAAAGATATTTCTGTTTAACTTATTTTGAGCAGCGTCTGGTCTGATGAAGCAATGGGTATAAATAGTGCTCTAGCCCCCACACTGATTATGAAGGCTCCCCCTTTCCTAGGGGAGAAGGATGAAGTCCTGGGCCGTGCAGAGGGGTTGGGTGCTTGTTGCAACAAGAGGGAGTGAGGCAGGCGTTAGCCATCTTCAGATGCGGAAGCTGAGGGACAGGGCGGTTGCCAAGGGGGATCAGGTGCTTGACTCCCCTTTCCCAGGGAAGCATGGTCCTCCCTCCCCATGAGCTCCAGCAAGTGGGTTTACAGTGTCCCCACCTTTAGAGACCCTGGAGTCTCTGATCCCCACTCTGCTGGAGGCTGTGTGCTCCACATAAGCTCTGAGGACGGTTTCCCTTCTGAGAAGGAGATTCCTACCCCTGGACCAAATTAGAAATTCCTATGTCATACTCTGGGTTTTCAAAGGGCTTCTCACCATCAGCACAGAGTTTATCGGACGAGACAGGTCTGTTCCTGTCAATTCCCGCCTTAAAGTTTTCTCTTTGTGGCCCTTCTCAGTCGGACCCCAATCTCCTTTTCCAGGTTTATGGCCCCCACATCTGACCTCATGAATCTTATTCTCCAAACTCAAAGACTTCTCCTTCTTCCTCCAACACCCCTGTATCTTCTTCTTCTTCTTCTTTTTTTTTTTTTTTTTTTTTTTTTTTATTTATTTAACAGAGAGAGAGAGAGAGAGATCACAAGCAGGCAGAGAAACAGGCCGGGGGCGGGGTAGGGGTGGTGGAAAGCAGGCTTCTTGCTGAGCAGAGAGTCCGATGTGGAGCTCCATCCCAGAACCCTGGGATCATGACCTGAGCCTAAGGCAGAGGCTTAACCCACTGAGCCACCCAGGCGCCCCTCCCCAGTATTTTCTTTTCCTGAATCTCTGACATTGCCTCTGTGATGCTTTCTTTTCCTTGCCAGGCAGACTCCTACTGAGGCTTCAAAACCCAGCCTATATGCTTTCTCCTCCAGGAAGACTTCCCTGATTTCCCAGGCAAGAAGTGTGTCACTATCTTCTTTAGGCTCCCACAGACCCTTAAGTTTTAGCACCCCACAAGTGGTATTAAATTGACCTACTTAGGGGTGCCTGGCTAGCTCAGTCAGTAGAACATGGGATTCTTGATCTCGGGGTTGTGAGTTTGAGCCCCACGTTGGGAACAGACATTACTTAAAAGTAAAAAAAATCTTTAAAAAAAATAAAATAAAACTGACCTACTTATTGGCCTATCTTTTCCACTGAGCTCCTTTAGACCTAGGGACTGTGTCTCTGGTTTCTCTTCCTCTGTGCCTAGATGGTGACGGGCACACAGCAGGCCCCCCCACGGAATGTCACGGAAACAAATGAATCAGTGGGTTGAGTGTCTGAACTATATTTAACTGTGTATTTCACTTAGATAATAATAGGAAGATCTTATATTCTCTAAAAAATTAATTTAAAAAAAAAGTAACCTTGAACTTGCTACTCCCTGCAAAAGAGTAAACTTGTAGATTCGCACAGGACTTACAGTCTTGCCCTATTCATTAAGAGTGTTTCTGTTCTTCCGAGGTACGGCCTCAGACCCCACCACGTCCCTGTCGTTGTGCAACCACAAGTGTGTGAAGGTGGTCAGGCATACATGGGGACGCACCAGGCTCACGGGCTCTGCAGGATCAACTTTCTTCCCGATAGAGGGCTCTGAGCTGTCACAGTGTGGGGTCCTCCAGCTCTGTTCCTAAAGGAGCCCATGGCTTTGGCATCACAGTGCCAAGACCCCAGAACCAAGCTGAGGAGAAGCCCCAGAATGTCTCCCCATCAAGGGGATCTGTGGGAAGAGCTCCATTCATTTCCACCGCACCCTGCAGTACCCGGCAAAGCCGAGCTTTGTAAACACAGCCTGGGCATTCCCTGGTGGGGGTTTGCAACAAGAGGGACAGGAGAAAAGCCTCTAGAAAAGTTTTGTTTGAGCAAAAGACCATCACAAAGCCGCCCCCTTTCCTTTTCACCTGAAAACCCATCCAGACATGGCTGACGGAAACGTGGCCGTGTGGATGAACGCGCCCACTCACTCATTCCTCGCCCCGCTCGTGTGTTTGCCTCCTCATTCACCCACAGCATCATGCCCCCCAACCCACCCACACAAATGCTCACTCATGCTACAAACACTGTAGCCCCACCTACCCCAAGGCCATGCCAGAGTCCCCAAGATAGAGATAAACAAGGCAGAGTGTCGCCTCTGGGACCCTCCCCTGCAGGGGGATGGCCCAAAGGAGAAACAAGCCATTTAAAATGATGTGGTGAATTCTCTTCCTCCTAGAATCAGCTTAGGTGTTCCGGCTCTCAAAAGCCCTCCGTGAAAGCCCAGCCCTGACAAGTCACACTCTGACACAGAAGGGATGAGAAGAAGGGAAGGAAGCAGCGGGGAGCAGCGGGGAGCAGCGGGGAGCAGGGACATCTGCATTTATCTTGTCTGTAGACGGGTCTTTAAATTTCTCCAGGTCTCCCCTCCTACATAAGGTGATGACTACATAGCTCCAGGACTGTTGCAGAAGTCGGGGGGGTGGGGTGTGCACAGAAACACTCAGTGCCCACGTCTACACTGTGGGAGTCCTTGGTGCCTGCTAAGTGGTTGACTGCAGGGTCAACTACTTAGTGTTCCTCTGTCGTCCCCAGCACAGAGTGCCTGAACCCTCACCCTTAGCGCACCGAACATTCTGGCATCAGGGCTGTGTTGCATCCATCCTTCAGTCCCTAAGCACCCCTACATTCAGACCATGATAAATGGTAACAGGATGGACCCTTGTGGGAAAAGCTATTTTTTTTTAAAAAAAGATTTTATTTATTTGAGAGAGAGAGAGAAAATAGGAGCAGGGGGAGAAGCAGGAGGAGCCTGATGCGGGGCTCAGTCCCAGGACCCCAAGATCACCACCTGAGCCAAAGTCAGATGCTTAACCGACGGAGCCACCCAGGCCCTCCAGGAAGAGCTGGTGTTAAATGACTAACCAGGGGCACCTGTCTGGCTCAGTGGGTTGGGTCCTACCTTAGGCTCAGGTCATGATCTCAGGGTCCTGGGATCGAGTCCCGCATCGGGCTCTGTGCTCAGCAGGGAGCCTGCTTCCTCCTCTCTCTCTCTCTCTCTGCCTACTTGTGATCTCTCTCTGTCGAATAAATAAAATCTTTAAAAAAAAAAAATGACTAACCAAAAAGGCAAGGGGCTATAGATATTTATATTTACATATATCCACACAGCTACTAAATCACTTTGTAAGGGGATGATCTAGTGAGTTCAGAAACTTTCTTTTCTAGTCTAAGAACAAGCTAGTGTGGCTAAAGGGAAGTCCTGGGGCCCAATGACCTTGTAAAGGTAGAAAATTGACCCATGATCACCTAAGGATGTCAGACCTGCTCATCCCCAGAGATCCCCGACCCCTAGGCTAATACTCGGTGCTATCAGAGCTCCCTCCCTGGGCTCCTGCACAGAGAAGTTCTATTAAAAAAAAAAAAAAAAAAGTATTTATTTGAGAGAGAGAAAGAAAACAGGAGGAGCTATAGTGAGAGAGGGAGAAACAGGTTTCCTGCTGAGCAAGGAGTCTGACTTGGAGCTTGATCCCAGGACCCTGGGATCATGACCCAAACCCAAGGCAGATGCTCAATGGACTAAGCCACCCAGGTGTCCCTGCCGGGAGATGTTCTAAATGGTGCTGGAAACCATGTAGTTCGCAAACAGGAGGGTCAAATTCAGACCTGAGCCAGACCTACTGTTGCTAGTGTAAGCCCAGTCCCCGGGCTCAGTGTGGGCCTCAACAATGGGCAGGTCCCTGGGCTGCCTGGCCATCAAACAGAGCCCCTCCTGAGCGGCTGGTGTTGAGCACACCAGTGGGGGGGACACCATGCCAGGTGGCGTAAATATGCCTATGACTTCTCCAATATTGATATTGCACTCACTGACTTAACTGTGATTTAAACTAAATTGCAGGGGCACCTGGGTGGCTCAGTGGGTTAAAGCCTCTGCCTTTGGCTCAGGTCATGATCCCAGGGTCCTCAGATCGAGCCCTGCATCAGGCTCTTTGCTCAGTGGTGAGGCTGCTTCCCCCTCTCTCTCTGACTGCCTCTCTGCCTGCTTGTGATCTCTCCCTCTGTCAAATAAATAAATAAAATCTAAAAATAAAATAAAATAAATTGTAATTTCTTAATTCACTACCTACTTTGTGCCAGGCACTTAATTAACACCATTCTGAAATTACATTGTTCCATAAAATCAGTTGTGTTCCCACTGTGTCCAGCATTGTGTAGACACGGGCAGTTCATAGATAAAGAATGTGAAACCCGTCATCTAAAGGAATTCATTGCCTAGTGGCAGAAACTGACAAGCCCATCATGGGTTACAGGAGCAGAGGACGTGGAGCTGCCGGCAGCATGGGATGCTGGGGTCGAAGAACCCAAGATGCTCAGAAAGCCCAAGCGACTTGCCCACAGCAGCTCCAGAGCAAGGAAGAAGGTTAGGTTGCCATTAGGCGTTTCTCCTGAGGCCTGGAAACCATCCACCCAGGGCCTCATTCTGACCATGAGTTTTGCTGAAAGCGAAGGGGGGGACCACTGCACCACCGCCCAGTGCACTCCCAGCAAACATCAGACCAAGCAGAACAGAATACAGTTCAACCTTTCAATTATTAATGGAGTCCAGTCCTAGGAGCCAGACATTGTGCTACATAAACTTGTTTTAGAGCTCATTATTATTGTTCCCAAACTGTTCAAACACTGGATTTTGATTGATGTGTGTGGTTTGGATATAATGTTGCAAAAGGCTATTTGCCACAATGTTACTATTGGTTAAGGGGAGGGTGGTAAGGGGTGAATGCAGGGGTTCTCTAACCCTGCCTCATTTACAACAATACACTTTTATTACTTTTATAATTTAAGCTATTTTGATGAGAAATATTTTTTTTTAACAAGTAAAAGCCACTTCAACATGGTGTATTTGCCTCTTTGTATCAATTCCATACATTTACCTTATATACTCAGTCTGGAAGTTTGGGTAAGGGCATGAGCTTTCCACTAACATATGGGTTTGGATCCCAATTCTGCTGCAGCTGACCCATCGCGGGACTGTCCAAAGCCTTGGTTTGTCTGTCCACACAGCAGGGAAGAGCAGAGCTAAATTTGCAGCAATAAACAATGTAAGAAAGCCAAACACCCAGTCTGGCACCCGTTGGCCTTCAATCTCAGATAGGCTCAGGGTCACATTATTTTACTTTTTACAGGGCTCAAAAAATGTCCTCAGAAATGGGATTTAAATTATGCTAAATAGCTCCAAAAAACATGAAATAAGGACTGGCCAGTGGAAGCAGTAAAGACAGCTCCCATTTCAATAAAAGAAAGACTTTTTCACCAGATATTCAACAAGGCATCGGAGGCTGCTCCGGTAAGTGACGACTCCTCTGCCCCTGAGGTGGACCAGGAGAAGGTGACCAAGTACCTTAGAGATGAGACACTGGAGGCAGTCATCAGATAAGGAGATTGGGCGACGTGGCTGGGATGCTTCTAGAACATTCTTCAGGTGAAAGAGCCCTTAGAAGGAGGGATTTACCAGGTATCTGGCAAAGCCATACACAGACACTCTGAATCCACAATCACAAACAAGTTTGCCATTGTTTTATTTTTAAATGACACATTCTTTTATTGTTTAGGTCAGTTTGCTTTTTCTTGTCTTTATGGACTCAGGAGCATACTGTCCCCAATAGCTTGGCTGCCAGGCATTCAAGGCCAGCGCCAATGTTCTCTGATCAGTCGCAATTACAGCAGAGGCTCTCCCTCGAGTTAGTTCCAACCAAAAGATGGTGTCAATTCCTCTTCTCCACAATATTTTATAATGAACCAAAGTTTAAATAAAAATTAAAATGATACTCTCATCTCTACCAGAACATAGCCAGAGTTAACTAGAAGGAGCCAGCTTCCAGGAACCGGGAGTATACTGTCTTAAGCACCTGGCCTCAGTCTCGGGCAGTGGGAGGGAGCTCAGCCCTCAGCTCACTGTGTCACAGAAGGATTCTGGCATCTTTGCAGCCACAACGCTGGCAGGTCCAACCTCCACATCTTCCCTGGGTATCCATCAAGACTTCCTGTATTTTGTACCATGATACTACCTGGCATTCAGCCTCTCATGAATGCTCAGTCCTGAGACCTCCTGAAAACATGAACATGCCCACTTCCTTTGACCCAGAAACCCTATTCCTTGGGAATAATCAGAGAATGTCACGGCAACACGTGGGAAATTGCATGCACGGAGAGGCTCACTGCCCTACCACGTGGGACTGTTAAGCTCACCCACTTGAAGGGATTTTAAGAAGCAATATAAAATGGTGCCAACCCTGACCAACATCCACATATGCACACACACACATATGTGTGCAAGCCCACACATGCACAATGCTAAGTCCTGGCCAGGAAGACAGAGGGCTACTTCCTCTGTGTCCCGGCACCTCATGAGACCTGAGTTTGAGACCTGCCTCTCTCTGGATAGGAAGCAGGCAAGTCCCTCATGTCTTCCTGGACTCTGTTTCCTTATCTGTACAATGGGTAATTACACTTTTCCTCTTCTATCTATCTTGGTCTTCCTCAATTTTGCAGTTATGTTTGTCATGCCTCCTAACACGCATCCAATTCTTTTTTTTTTATTATTATGTTCAGTTATCCAACATATAGTACATCATTAGTTTTTGATGTCATGCTCAATGATTCATTAGTTACGTATAATGCCCAGTGCTCATCACAACAGGTATTCTGTTCTTGAGTAGTGGATTGGCTAACGACTTCGGGGACCTTTCCCACCTAAAAATGACTGTAGGCTCTTCTCATTTTCTATTTTCTGGTTCTCCTTGCAGGTCTGCATCCCAAACAATGTTCCATTCTGAGGACAAGTCCTCCCAGCCTGAAGAAAAGGGCCTTTGTTGAAATAACAATGGACTTTGATCCCCCAGAAGTGGCTTTGAATCCTGACTCCGCATCCCCTCTCTCCCTGTCCTCAGGTAAGTGGTTCAAAGCCTGGTCTTCCATTTCTTTGCTGATAGATCCTCGATAAGAATGCCACCTAGAGCACCCACGTCCTGACTCCTAGTGACCGCACACACAGCCTGTGCTAGCCTTCAGCAGCAGAAGCAGCACTGAAGGAAGAGAGGAGGCAGGAGGGGACCAGCCAAATTTTGAGGCTGGAGAGGAAGCCCTTAGTATCTCAAGCCGTATCTCAAGCTGGGAAAAAGACTTTAAATGTCCACCAGGCCCAAGCATTCAAAGTTCAGCTCAGCCCTCTGCCAGCTATTTGGAATGTCCATCCAAGCTTGGTTGAAATACCTCCAGTATCGGGGGACCTTCTCCCCCAACCATGAGTGGATCCCTTTGGTCCCTGCACAGCTCTCCCTCCTGCACTAGAATCCAGAGTCCAACAACACTTCCCTCACTAGGACCTCAGACATCCACTTTGGGAAGGAAGAGAGCAGGTCAGCTGCATCTGCTCCATGACATTCCTGCAGGCCACCGCGGCCACACAGCTACTGTCCTCCACACCCGATGACCTTTCTTGGGGTGGTAATTATCTTGCCATTTCAGTTGCGGCTTCTGCTCCCAGGAATCCTGCTTTCTCTCTACTTATCTGCACCCCTCTAGAATGGAATCAGAGGGGGACAGATAAGCCGGCACTTCGAGTGTGAGCTAGCAAACTCCGGGGTCCAAGGAGACCCTCGATGGTCACACAGACAACCGCGGACCAGCGCAGAGGACACACCCCTCACTGAAGTGGGTGGCCGCGCAGATCTCATGCAAGGAAGAAGCTGTCCCGTCTTCTCATTTTTCAAGAGAAACCAAAGTTTACAGTTTGTACAAAAAGTCTGCTGAACAGCTTACTGGCAAGTAATGAAATCAGTTTTAAAACAACCTGTGAGGCGCCTGGGTGGCTCCATTAAGCGTCTGCCTTCGGCTCAGGTTATGATCTCAGGGTCCTGGGATTAAGTCCAGCAGCCGGAATCCCTGCTCAGCGGGGAGCCTGATTCTCCCTTTCCCTCTGTCTACTGCTCTGCCTACTTGTGCTCTCTCTCAGCCAGATAAGTGAATAAAATCTTTAAGAAAAGATGAAATAAATAAAAAAATAGCACAACCCGGAAACATTAAAACTCTGGCTGAATAAGTCCGTGATTTGCTTATTGAGCCATTCTGAGATGCAGAGAAGCTTTTTCAAACACTGGGTGAAATTTGGAAGCACCAGGAAAACCACTTACAAAACCCTGTTCTAATTATTTTAAAAGCCCCCTGGAAAGAAACCCTTCCTAGTGTCCAGTCTCTTGCCTGCTGAGAGCCCCAACAACCACAGAGCGACAATTTCCCAAAGTCATGGTCGGCCCCTCAGCAGCAGAGGGACAAGGAAATCTAGGATGGGGTGCAGGTGCCACCTCTCTGGGGAGTTAAGGAGCACAGGCTTCTGAGACATGGTATTTGCCTTCCAGAAGCCCTGCTCTTCCAGAAGCCTGCCTCCGCTCCCTTTCCATCACCTCCACTTGGCCGATGAGGACACTGGGGATCACTGGACAGTCTGTGAGCTCGGGCAGCCCCATAGAGCGGCAGGGTTAAGAGATCCTGTCCTTCACTGAGGAGCCCAGCCCCTCTTAGAGGCCTTGGGCCACACCGAAGCCCTGGAATTTAGAACTTTGCTGAAACAGAGCAATTAACAAAGAAACTAGAAGGGGTCCCAGGGTTCCTCCCAAAGCCAGGGCGTCCTCACGGGCTGTCTGGGATTTTGCTGGCACTGTCAGTGAGAGCGACTGGGGGCTGGAATGGCCTGTGCAAGGACAGAGGGGACAGAGGCACTTGTGCAGAAAGCTCTGGGCGATGACCCAGTAGCGGGAGGAAGTTCCGTGGAGAGGGATGCAGCCCAGCGCTCCAGGACCAGCCCACAGGGGGCCCCTTCTTCAGGAGATGCCCGGTAAGCCTGGCCGCTGGCATCTCGGAGTCTCCATGGGAGTGGGGAGAAGTGGGGACGCATGATAACACCACTAATCCAACTTAAACTTCATCACCTGCGACCAGAACCTCTGGCCTGCTACATTGGAGGACGGGCAGAAAAAGGGGGCAAAAACAACCCCCCTCCTGGCCCTGGGGTTTGCTACCATTGAGAGAGGAGTAATAAACTGCTCAGAAGGAAAGAGATCTAAATTTAGGCTGAAAAGTCAAAGTTCCTTGAAAACAATGCAAAACTGAAGGTACGCTGTTCTCTCTCTCCTCCCTGTTTCTCTTTTTCCTTCCTTTTCCCCCTCCTTTCTACTGGAAGGTTGAAAGAGGCTGGGAGATCTCAACAACTTTGAGAAGTAGCAACTTGGAAAGAAGACTCTGTCTCTGACACACCCCAGTCATTCCTGGGCTCCTGCCTTCCCAGCGGCTCACCTAAAATCAGACAGGCAGCTCCTTACTGACTGCTTCTTTTCACTCTGAAGTTCCCAAAGCAGAGACCTGTCAGCTCAGGACGGAGGTCCCTCCGCAGTTCAAGCCCCAGAAGGACACCGCTCAGTCTGGAGAGGGCCTTCTGCGCAGCTCCAGGCACTCAGGCCTCCCCCACCCTCACCCAGGGCAGACGGGCCCAAGCCTGAAGCCCCGACACCTCCACAGCCTCCAGAGAAGAGACCCCGGCCTTACCTGGCAAGGGAGAAGCTCGAAGGGGTAGCAGCTCCAGCTGCAGTCCAGGGCGGGGATCCCGCAGAAGCAGTGTCAGGAGAAGCAGCCAGCCCCAGGCAGCCCCCTCCTGCGGGGAGGGGTTCACCGGCCAGCAAATGCGCTCACCTCCCTCCCCCCCCCCGCCCCCAATTTTTTTTTGCAATTTCAATCTCCAAACAAAACTTGGAATAAGCTTCCCCCAGGCCAGGGGGCCCGAGAAAGAGCTAGTTTTAAAACCAGTAACTACAGAAATACCGTAGAAAGGTAAGTCTCCCAACTTGGAAAATAAAACAGAAAGTGCTGGAGAAACACAAACATAAGGAAAGGGGAGACAGGTCCTCCGGGAGAGCAGCAGCGGCGCAGGCAGCCCAGCTGCTGCTCAGGAACAAAGCTGCTCGGTCCCCCCAGGGGCAAAGTGGCCCGGGCAGCGGGAGCCCCCAGCTCGGAGCCAGGAGGGCGGAGCCGGCGGTGGGCGGGCCCGCAAGGAGGGCGGGCAGGAGGGGCAGCGGCGCGGGGAGGGCCGAGGTCTGTGCCCCGGGGGGCGGGAGCCGAGCGGGCTGGAGGGTGCGCCCCTGCGGGAAGAGGCAGGGGCAGCTTGGCTTCCAGGCAGTGGAGAGGCCGCCCTAGGAAGCCCGGGACAGGGGCTGACACTCCCTGTCCAGTTATAGACCGCACCGGATATTTTGGTCCCTTTTACAGCTCGGTCTGAAATAGCCCCCCTCCCCGCCCCCCGCGGGCAGCAGCTGCAGGCCAGTTTGGAAAGCTCCGAGGGGTCAGGGGTTGGGGATGACTTTGCCATTTGTCCTGCAAGGAGGGACCGGACACGTCCCAGCACCTAGCTGCCTCTTTCTACAGGTGGCCCCCTTTGCGGCTCTCCCTACGTCCTGGGGGAAGGGTGGATCCAGGCCCTTATTAGTAGATGAGGACCTGGAAGGCCTGGAGAGCTGCTGTCCCCTGCCGGGGTCTCTCAGAAGAGGGGGGCCGGGAGCCAGGTAGGTCTAAGAAGAAGTGAGCAAAGATTTCAAACTAGAGTCAGCATTACTAAGAGTCCTGCCTAAGAGTCAGAAGGATATTGAGGCAGGACCCACGCACCTCCCCTGTATCAATTCCTGAAACACCATGAACTCGGGGCTTGGGTCAGTTGCCCGTCCAGCACCTTCCCGGAGGCATCCTTCTAGGCTGGACCAGAAGAGAGATAATAGAACACCTGTTGTTTAATAGCCAATCCCGCATCCCATAGTTGGACTCTGTTTTTGCAGGATTTGCCTTTCTGAGCTCGTGCTCCTCCTGGGAGCACACGTTCAGTTTCAGTAGACTGGGTCTCTGGGGTGGAAAACAAACAGTTTTGTTTTACCGCCTCTTCTTCTTAAGCCACAGAACACTCCTGCCTCCTTTTCTGGGGCTTCCCAACCCCCAGCAGCAGAGAAGCAACAAGCGTTGGCCCAGGGGGCTCCTCTATGTTCTCTCTCTGACCTCCGTTCCTAAAAACAGCACAGGCAGGGGTATTTGGAACTAGATGAGAGCATGTCTTCATCCGGATGACCTCCTCCATCCCCTCACCCCCACTTCCAAACAGGCTTCTGAACTCTGGGACGTCTCTGGCTGCCTACTTGGTAGCTTTTCGTAGACAGCAGAGGGCAAATTTGTGAACACCCAGGGAATCCCTGGCAACCCAGCGGCTTCCTTCTTCTCCTGCGATCTTTCCCAGCTCTCCCGTGACCATCCACGCCACACCTGGTTCCTGAGCGCCCCTTGGCACCCCTTGGTGCAGTGTCAGGTGTCTTCCAAAGGAAGCCAAAGAGGTGTGCGGGTGAAAACAGATGCTCCTGTGGGATGCTGAGGGGCTGAGGCAGGGGCCCTGCTTATCAGAATCAAGGTAGGGTAGGGAGCGGTGCACTCACTTCTCAGCTGTTAGATGCCCTGTGTGTGCCAGGACCATCCAGGTGGGGAGGGGGATTTGTTACTGGAGTGGGGTTCTGAGGCCCAACCATGGTAGAAACCAGGCCAAACCCAGAAGTCAAAGGCGCAGGCCAATTTTCCTGGGCCCACAACTCGAGTAGAAGCGGGGAAACACAGAACCAAGGGGTAGTGCTCTGGGAGACCTACCCATACAGACCAAGGACCTGCACTTAATGAAGTCCAGGCACAGGTTCCCAGGGTCAAATATGCTAATGAGGCAAGGGGAGGGAGGGCCTCCTCCTGATTGGCTGGAAGGGCCTGGTCCCGGCTGGTGCTTGCTGGAGCCCAGGGCCTCTGTTTTAAGTGGGGCTTGTAAGAGGCGTCACATTTTGGCCACATCCTGATCCTGCAAAGACAAGTGGTTTAACAGCAACCGCCCACGGGAGTCTTCCCCGGGTGCGTGATGCTTGGGGCTTGTCCCCACGGTGTTTGGCTGTCTCGGAGTGGGAGTCCAGGCGTGTTGCCTGCACGCATGCTGGAGGGGAAGGACAGAAAGCCGGCGCACGGGCAGCGGACTGCCATGTCGCATTGCCGACTGATCCTGAGCGCCCTGAAGGACAGGGGCAGGGACTCCTATCCTAGATGTGTCAGTTACAGGCTCCAGCAGAAAAGGAGGCGGGGCAGGGGCAGACTCCTCAATTACAGCCCCTCCCCCCCCCCAGGGAAAGATGTACATCGATTCTCCTACGAGAGGTCCGCCAGGGCGGAAACTCATCCGGCCGGAAACCTCACCACCCTAAACTCTAGCTCTTCTCCAGTGGACTCTTCTTCAGAACAGCCCCTGCCAGCTTCTCCTTCTCTGCAAGGTAACCTTCCTCTCCTTTGTGCGCTGGATTTGCCCGTGGCTTGCCCTAGCCTACATGTCCTGAGTTGCAGTTCTCTGTTATTCCTGAATAAATCGACTTTTGCTGATATAATAAATTTTATGTTTAAGGTTAGCACCATGAAGGAAATAAACCTCTGGAGGGCAGAATGGGCTGTGAAAACGGGGTAGTATGTGTCACCCCCTGCGGCAGAGTCTGCACTGGGGAACTTGGGAGAGCCTAGCACAGATCCGAGTGCTTGTAGTGACCAAACTGCAGCATACCCTTACACATGTATTAAGAAGACAGGTTCATGATAACTATTTCCACAATAAGATAACATTAAAAAATGATAATAATAAACCAGCCCCATAGCTCTCTCTGCCCACTTCAGTGTTTGTGGCCCTTCAAAGCCCCTGTCTGATAGCATACTTGATACTCATGTATTTATTCTTTGTCTTCCCAGCCAGAAATGAGATCCAGGAGGGCAGAAAATTCTGTCGTCGCTGCATCTGTAGGGCTGGGACAGTGCCTGGCCCAGGGCAAGGAGAGTTGGTACATGGTCAACACACTCTTTGACTTGCTGTCTCCTCCAGGAACTCCCTAGCTTCTCCAGGAGAGAGAATGATGATGATGATGACAGCAATGGCCATTGAGTGAGCACCTGTGTGCCAGACACACCTGTAGACACTCGAGTACCCTGTTTCTGACGGACGGCACGCGGCAAGGATGTCCTCGCGTCCTCGGTGTACGAATCCACAAGCAGACGCTTGGAGGTTTTAAGGAACTTGCCACAGTTGTTCCTCTGACTTCAGGTCCAGTCCATCTTCTAAAAACTTACACTGACTTCTGTAGCTCACCCTGCAGATAACTTGAAACGTATCCCACTAGCACTGAGATTCTCTGACCTCTGAACATCAGTTGCAATCCTCTGCTAAGACATCAAATGCTGATTTCCTGGCAACTCGAATCTCCTCCTACTGGATCTTGCCTCCCTGCTCCATTTGGAGTTATTCAATCAGAGGCCGTGTCGCTAGCTGATGGTTTGACCCTGCCAAGCCCACTTAGCCCGTTCCTGGGGCGGTGTCCTGCCCTGTGTGCCAACCCCGCGCCCTGGGCGTACCTGCTTCAGAATCACTTACATCAGCATCAGCAACTCTCCCAAGACTCCCGGGCAGTGTGTGTGTGTGTTGGCGGAGGGCGGATGGGGAGCAGCTGCCGGCGACCTCAGAGCCTCCCTGCTGGCCATCTTCTCCTTAGTTGGCAGCACCTGAAGGGATATACTTTCATTTATCAGGTGAGGAAAGTGGGCTTCAGGGGTCAGTTTGTTCTGTCTGAGAACTAGTGAAAGGCTGAGCCTCTCCCTGACTTTGAAATCCAGTAAATGCCATGCAGTGATCAAAGACGACCAGAAGTAGCAGCAGTGAAAGTGACAACAATTATACGTCCAAGAATGTATTATTTATAATGCAAAGATACAGTCCCGAAAGAGCTCAAATAAGCACTGTCTATAAAAGTGAAAAATTGGCCATGGTCCAACTGTCCAACAGTAGGGGATCAGTTAAATACAGGATGGGAAGTGGCCCCCATGGTGAGACAGGGCTATGTTCCTTACTAGGGGGGATGCTCGCGCTGTGTGGTTAAATGGGAAAAATAAAACAGATGAGGAAAGCTCACCTGGGGCTCCCATTTCTCTCTCCAAAAATCTTTATTGAAGAGATTATCTTGTAGCTTTCCTAATTTTTCCTATTGGTTTAAAGATGTTTTGTCTGGTACAGACACATTGTACTCTGTAAAATGAGAACATACTCTTTACACATCCTAGTCTGTTGCTTGAATCTTTTTTTTTGCCTAACACTGTATCTGGGGCACCCGTCAATGTCAGTTCCTTTAGTTCCCCTCATTCTGTGAATGGCCACCTTGCATTCCATCTGCCCGTACTCCTGTCCCATCAGTATTAGATACCCATCACAAGGCAGACAGCATGCGAGGGACAGGGTCTCTAAGTCTGCTGGATACAAAGACCACAACTCCTCAGCTAATCAATGGTGACATTCACTTCTATTTTCAGTTACAACATGCTGCAATAAACATTTTTCTATGCATCTCTCGCTCTGTTCTCATCTGCGTGTATTTCTGGGGGCAGTTCCAGAAGTGGCCCAGGAGT
This sequence comes from Mustela lutreola, assembly GCF_030435805.1. Taxonomy (NCBI): domain Eukaryota; kingdom Metazoa; phylum Chordata; class Mammalia; order Carnivora; family Mustelidae; genus Mustela; species Mustela lutreola. The sequence goes on along the minus strand of NC_081292.1, from coordinate 4,323,860 downwards.
TGAAGGATGATTTAAATTTTGATAGAAGAATTTGATAGATACATTTTTCTTGGAGAGCTTAAATGTGCAGAGTCTAGAAAGGAAATGTGGATTTTCTCCTGCACCGGACAAAAGCCACAGGGGATTTGCAGATGTGAGGCTGATTTATAACTGCTGTTTGAGGAAAGGGGGGAAGGAAGGGGGTCAGATGTAAGCAGCATCTACTCTCTGCTCTGCCCTTTCATGCATGGTTGGACCCCCCCTCCCCCGCCCCGTAAGTCATCTCTGGCTTTGCTCAGAGGACACGTGATCAGTGCTCCGTAAACAGACTCCATGTGAATGAAAGTGAATACACAGAAGATAAGGTTATCCCCACCGCAAAGAGGAGAAAACGGGAGCACAGAGAGGTCGAAGCCTCGCTCAATGCCCCACCGCCAGGGAGTGCTCGCTGCCGCCCAGCGGGCCATCTGGGTCCACGTGTGGGCAGCCTAGAGGGGGCGGAAGCCAGAGCCAGGAGACCAGCGAGGACGGCCCACTCACAGGGTTGCCGTGCTGTGCTGTGCTGGATGCCTCTGGAACAAGAGCTAGAAACACAGGACAGAGAAATAAGGAGTGTCTGTGCTTTCCAAAGACAGTCCCGACTACTTGGAGCGGCGTTATCTGTCCCTGTTGTTCAAGAAAAACAAATCCACTTTCCTAAATTACACGCCTCTGTCTAGATTATAGGGATTCCGCATCCTCCCCCATCTGCTCGGCAGGCATCCATTGTGCCTGCCTTCTGCTTGGCAGTATCAATTATGTCGACAAACTGCCTGTGAGTACTTGCCCAGCCCGGCTCGGCACTCACCCACCTTTGCTGAGGGTGGAAACGGCTCCGACAGATACTTCCAGGGTGACACTAAGCGGGCTGGGGGGTTGCACACCCTGGACCAGCCCAGACCTCAGGCTACCCAGAGGAGGGAAGGGTTGGGAGGGGCCTCGTCTTGTTTCCCAGGGGCAGGGAGGGGCCCCATCTCTGGAGAGAGGCATTCACGTCTGAATGTCCCCCCTGGAAGGACACAGGGCAGAGAGTTCAGACACTATACCTTGAATCCCTATCCTGCCACTGCCGTGACCGCCTCGCCTTGGACAGTATACCCATCCTCCTGCTTGGGCCTTTAACTGGGTCCCTGCAGCGTGAGTTCAAGGACGTAGTTCAAGTGTAAGTACAGTGCAGGTGGTGAAGTTAGCCACACGTGCTGGCACTCAGTAGGTGCTCACAAAAGTCAGCCACGGCCCTCTCCGAGAGCCCTGCAGTCTTAGAAGAGGGGGGCCTGCCGCACGGAGAGTGAGCGAGAAGATGCCTGCGGCACAGAGAGAACACGTGGGCAGCCCTTGCTGACACGCGAGGAAGGCGATTCTCTATGCAACGGGGTGCATGCCTGGCCCGGCCCGGGCCCCCACGAGGCACCTGCATCCTTGCCCTCTTGGGGGGACGGCCAGGTGTGCCCTGGAAGCTGCCTGCCTCCCGATGGGTCACTTTCTCTGTCTGTGCTCGTTCAGTCGCATGGACCCTGTTCTTGCTTTATGATGACACCCCGACCTCTTAAAACACTGCTTTTCTTTAACTTTGCTTTTCTGGGGCCCCATATTTTACATGGTCAAATCGGGGAGGTGGAGGCTACCTACTTCCTTACAGTGGATTTTTATTTTATTTTATTTTATTTTATTTTTAGAGATTTTATTTATTTATTCGACAGATGGAGATCACAAGCAGGCAGAGAAGCAGGCAGAGAGAGAGGAGGGGGGAAGCAGGCTCCCTACTGAGCCGAGAGCCCGATACGGGGCTCGATCCCAGGACCCTGGGATCATGACCTAAGCCAAAGGCAGAGGGTTTAACCCATTGAGCCACCCAGGTGCCCCTCTTACAGTGGATTTTCAATCATGCCCGAATTTCTGTCCGTTTTTAAAATCCTGGTTTTCAAGGACTAGTAGGTTCATAGAAAACTAAAAAGTCCCGAGATTGCCTGCATTCCCCTGCCCCACACCCGCCTGCAACCTCCCTGTTGATGAGCATCTCCCACCAGACTGGGGAATCTGTTACGATTAATGGACCTCCATGGACACACCACTATTGCCCAAAGTCTGTAATTTACATCAGGGCTCGCTCTTGGTGTTAGATATCTTACGGGTTTGGATGCACAATGGCATGCATCCGGCATTATAATCTCACACAGAGTATCCAGGGGCCCTACAGACCCTCTATGCTCCTCTATCCGTCACCCCCACACGCCTGGCAGCCACGGGTCTTTGACTATCTCCAGAATGTCACGTGGTTGGAATCACGTGGTACGTAGGTTTTTCAGACTGGCTTCTTTCACCTAGCGATATGCATTTAAGGGTCCTCGTGTCTTGTCGTGGCTTTACGTGCATTTCTTTCTAGCGCTATACCACATCCCATTGTCCAGAGGCACATGATTTATTTATCCGCTCGCCTCCTGAAGGACATCTTGGCTGCCTCCAAGTATTAGCAATAATGAATTGAAGGTACTAGGAACATCCTTGTGTAGGTTTCTGTGTAGCAATACACGGTCAACTCCTTTGGGTAAATGCCAAGTGTGTGATTGGATCATAGGGTAAGTGTATGTTTCATTTTGTGAGAACCTGCCAAACCGTCTTCCAGAGTGGCCGCAGCGTTCTGCGACCCCACCAGTGATGCGTGAAGGATCCCTGTGCTCCACATCCTCACCGGCATTTCCCGCTGTCAGTGCCCTGGATTTGGGCCATTCTCGTAGGCGTATAGTGGTATCTTCTTGTTCCAGTTGGAATTTCCGGATGACACGGGACGTGGCGCATCTTTCTGTGTGTTTACTTGCTGCCTGTGTGTCTTCTCTAGCGAGCTGCCTGTGAGGGTCTTTGGCCAATTGTTTTTAAAGATTTATGTATTAGAGAGAGAGAGAGAGAGAGAGAGCGCCCGCACTGTGTTTGGTGAGGGGAGCCGAGGAGAAGGAGTCTCATGGTCTCGCGCTGAGTGTATAGCCTGATGCTGGACTTGATCTCACAATCCCGAGATCACTACCTGAGCCAAAACCAAGAGTCGGATGCTTAACCCACTGAGCCACCCAGGCGCCCCAGGTCTTTCACCATTTTTTTTAAAATCAATAATTTGTTTTCTTACTGTTAGGTTGTAAGAGTTCTCTGTGTGTTTTGGATCACAGTCCTCTATCAGATGATGATCTCAAAAGATGAGCCTTTTGTAAATATTTCCTCCTGCTCTGTACATGTCTTCTCATTCTCTTGATAGTGTCCTTTGCAAAATCGAAGTTTTTAATTTTAGTGAAGTCCAGATCATCCATGATTCCTTCCACGGATCATGTCTTTGAGGTTGTGTCTAAAATGGCATCACCATGCCCAAGGTCCTCTAGGTTTTCTCCCATGTTCCCTTCCGGGAATGTTACAATTTGAGGTATACATTTAGGTGATGATCCACTCCGAGTTACTTTCTGTGAAGGGTGTCAGGTCTGTATCAAGATTCATTTTTCTGCCTGTGGCTGTCCAGTTGTCCAGTACGATGACTGACCCACTGTATTCGCTTTGCTTTGCTCCTGCATCAAACATCTGTTGACTATATTTATGAGGTTCTTTCTCTGGGCCTTCTGTTCTGTTCCACTGATCTACTTGTCCTCCCCACATCCAAGACCACTGCTTTGATTCCTGTAGCTTTCAGAAAGTTTTAAAGTTAGGCAGTATTGTTTCTCCAACTTTGTTCTTCATTGTCTTCTTGGCTTTTTGGAGAATTTTGCCTCCTCATAGAAACGTTAGATATGTTTGTTTTTATAACAACTTCAAAATCGGTATTTGTGGTTATGTCTTAGGAAATTCAAAACACCTTAGTAATCAGAGACACACATATACTTCATAAAATCAAATACACTAGTGAAATAGATGTTCCGTGTTTTTCTTCACTAATGGGGTGGGTTTCAGAGAACACTGTTCTGGAACATCAGAGCTAGAAAAGGCCTTAGCGACTGTAGGCAACTTGTTTCCTAACGTTAATGGGCTGCAGACTTGACTGAGAAAACCCGGGAGATTCCGGTTCGGAGATCGGGGGTAAAGCCCTATCCTGTGCTCTTTGAAAAAGTCCCTGCATGATTTCCACGCATGACTCCTTGGACCAACTTGGAGGAAACACGCACCTTTTGTCTCCACCCTTCCACAGGCAGAAGCTGATGATGGAAAGAGGAGTGCCTGCCCGAGGTCACGGGCCAGGAAGTAGCAGCTGACACTGGGAACCAGGGCTCAGACCCTGGGTTTATAGAGGGAAGGGCCAGTGCTCCTTCCTTCTCCGAGCCGTGGTCCTAGAACATCCATCAGCTGCCTCCCCCTCGCCCTCTGCCCTGCAGAGTTTCTTCTCCACTTCTATCAGGAGTGGCTCGCAGAGGACCAAAAGGCTGTTCTTCCTGGAAAATTCATGTTTTGGCAACAGAAGCCTCATGAGACCCCAAAATGAGAATTACCCCCCAACCCTGACCCTTCTTGGAACGCCTTTGCTACATGTTTGCGCTTCTCTTTATCAGTGGTTCCAGAATCTCTCTTGCCTGCAGAATCACCTGGGAAATTTAAAAAATGATTCAAAACCTCCAGCCCGCACAGTTCCAATTTAGAAGGTTTGATTCGCTTAAACCCTACAGCCACCTGGAGAGTTGTGAGCAATCGGGACCTCAGAGAGGCCGGGCCACTCGCCCAGGCCTCCACCTCCTTAGAGCAGCAGCTTAGAATCTGACCTGGGTCTCTTTCACACACCGGAGGCCAGGACATGCAGACAGGAAGGAGTTTCACTTGAAGAAAAAGAAGGGGTGGGGGTGGGGGCCAGGCTAGGAGACCCAGGCTGGTGCTGGGGCCCATGCCGGCTCTGGAGCCATGGGGGCCAACCCTAGGGCTGCCGAAATCCCTCCTGTCTCAAGTTAGGAGCAGACTGAGGGCCTGGGCCAAGCCGGGCTGCAGGTGGGGTTTGGGGCCTGGGGAAGGAAGTAGAGATCCGCGGGGACAGAAGCCGGGCCTGCTGGACATGCACCAACCAGGGGCAGGGGGCTGGTCAGCCACCAGATGGAGGGAGCAACGAGAGGGGAGTTTGGGGAGCAGTGAGCAGATCTGGTTAGGGACAGAGCAATGAAATTCTTCCAGCCTAGGAGAAAAAGTGCTGTTGGGAGAACCTTTTCTAAAGCAAAGGCAGCTTCAGGGCTCCCAAACCCAGGCCATGGGGAGCACTTCCTGGGCCTGCTGCCTTCCCAGCCCCTGGAGTCCCCACCCCCGACACCCAGCCCAGCCTTCTGTTTGTGCAGTCCTGTCCCCTCCCCAGCCCAGCACCTTGCTTGTCCACCAATCCAAGATGTTCTGAACAGGTCAACCTTGGAAAAGACTTTCAGATTCAAAGCCAGTGGGATGAAGCCAGAGCCGGAGGGGAGGAGCCGTGGGAAAGTGGAGGCCCCACAACCGTGGGGTGGACACTGCCTCCCATGCCCAAGACAAGACGTGCCCCCCTCTTCTCTCTGTACCTAAAGGCGCCCTTCTTATCCGGATACAATACAGTGAATAAGGCCGGCATTCCCAGCGAGGATTCCAGGCCGATTGGGACATTCATGCATTGTGTCGGCCATAATGAGGTTTTTTGGTGAGCCACGGGCCTCACAGCATGGGAGTTCACATGGCTAAAGGCACTTTGTTGGGGAGGGGGCCAGGATTCCTGGGACTTTCTCAGAAAACAGCTGAACAGACAGCCTCTGCCCTCAGTAGAGGCTGTTCAAGAAGGCCAGGCTGGCTGGGGCCTGGACCCAGAGCAGCTTCTGAGAAAAGACCCTGCCCTGGCAGCTTGTGGGCTCCCCGGAGCCTGGGGCAGGGCCACGTGGGGCAGCTGTCAGGGCGGGACAGACAGGAGGCCGGAGCAACATTCCTGATTTGACACCTGCTCCCTTTCCACATCTGTAGAACGAGAATTAGAGTAAAATCCACCCAGCTCCACCTGACAGTTTTAGAATTTTCTGTTCCCGATTATCTACGTAACATGTAGGACCTAGAGCAGAACAGAAATACAGGGTACCTGGTTCCAAAAAGTGCTGTCAAAGGTACTGAAACCTAGTTTTGGAGTTTTTTGGTTTTGTTTTTGTTTTTCCAAGATCACGCTCTCCAGTTATCAAGGTGGTTCTTTGTTTGATATTTAATGGCCATTCTAAGTAAAGGAGAAAAGACTTTTACATCGCCGGCATGGATTTTACCAGCCATCTTTATCTTGGGCGAGGCCAGCGTTCCATGCCAATGTAAGCATGTTCAGCTCAGACGCGGAGTATGGAAATTACGCGAGTCACATTTGTAGCTTGTTACATGCATATGAATTTGGATCCTACCAGATAATGGAAATGCTACCCCAAAGTACCTTGACTGTTTTATTTCACGGTTCAGGATGCATATTCACAGCACCCTCTCCCTCCTCCTCACTGACGAGCAGAGACCAAGGAGAAGGAAATACGGTTCACCCACCTGTGGTTCATCTCACCTTTCACTGTGTTCAGCATCGTGCTTGATCCCAACACAGAAGTCACAGGATTAGGAAAGGATAGGCAAGTTCTTTGGTTGTTCACACTTCTTAGCACGACAGTGCCTTCCTTTTGTGTTCAAAGCAGGTTCTGTGCCGACTCACCCCCTTACCCAGCCACTGGTGTAAAACACTTACTTACCTTGGGCTCCCCGTGAGTCTCATTGGGCTCCAGGAGCTCTGGGGTCCCTGAAGCTCTGTGCTTGTGGCGCGACAAGCAGGGGTGGGTGCGGTGGGGAGCAACGACCAGATCTCCTGTGCTTACAACTTGCTGTGTTGTCCTGTGACACGTCACTTACAAAACACAAGTTCTGTGATGAAATTGCTAACACCCCAAGTATGAGGCTGTACTTTACCAGGGTTCTCCAGAGAAGCAGAACCAATAAAACTGTCCGTCTCTCTGCTGTGTCTCTGATGATCTATCTCTCTATCTTTCTATCTATCATCTCTGTCTCTCTCTCTCTTTATCTCTCTATCACTATCTCTCACTGTCTATCTGTTGATCTATCTGGAACACTCATCGATGACAGGCACTGAGAAGTTTCATGATCTGTTGTCTGAAGTTGGAGACCAGCAGAGGAAACTGGTGCCGCTCCAGTGTGCGAGCAGGAACAGACCAGCGCTCCCGCCCGAGGGGTCAGGGAGAGGGACCGTTATGCCTTCCTCAGCCTTTTTGTTCTGAGGCCCTCAGTGGATGGGATGAAACTCACCCAACTTAGACATCTTAGTCCACTGATTCAGATGTTAATCTTTTCTAGAAACATCCTTGAAGACCAACCCAGAAGGACATTTAATCTGGGATCTCGTGGCCCAGTCAGGTGGCTGCATAAAATGGCCCTTTGCAGAGGCCCCTCTGAGCTGGGATGTGTGAGGCACAGTTTCCTACCCAGAGAGTGCGCCCACCTGCTGCCTCCATCACCTCCAATTGCCTGGAGGCGGCGCTGTCCAGTTCTGCCTGGATCAGAACCTTCCATGCAGGCGGATGGAGCAGGGACACGCGTATTCACCTTCTGCTGGGAGAACTTAGACTAGGGGTTTCCCCACTAGGAGACTCGTGTGCGATGGGGCACTGAAGCCTTTGTAAGGGACTATCCTGAGAGTTAGGGCCCAGAGGCGAGACCTCTTGGAGCGTCAGTGTGGGAAACACTCACAGTTGTTACAGGGATTGAATGAAATTAAACAATAGATGTAACCTATCTGGCACATACCACAACCCCTGCTTTAATAATTAGCACAAGCAAGAGCATCTTCCCAGGTGGGCCCACGGGCTGTAAGGATTGGAGTCAGGCAGGGCAGGGCTTGGTTCTAAATATGTGGTCTGGAGCAGGATCAGAGAGGTGTTGGGGTTCCAGGGGACCACCGGCCTGCAGGATCCCAGGCGAGCACTCTGGGTCCCCGGGATGACCTGCAGCCCTAGACAGGAGCCAAGAACGGAGCAGGAAACGGAGGCAGAAATGCAATTTCTCACCAAGATAGAGGCTGTAGACCACGGAGGTTTAGAGGCAGATGCCCAGAGCTCCCCCACCTGGACAGGACCCAGATACCAGCCAGGAGGGGGCAGCTGGTTGCCAGATCCTTCTCCCAGTGAGAGTGTCACCAGGAGAGCAGTTTGGTCTCTGTTAGGACTGGCTCCAAGGACTAGTTCTAAAATGGGGTTCTATGAGCTGTAAGTAGATGCTTCATGAAAAAGTGGGCGGGGAGGAAGAGAAAGAGAAGGAGAGGAGGGAGAGGAGGGGGAGGGGGGTGGGGCAGGAGGGGGAGGGGCAGGGGGGGAGGAGAGGGAGGGGGAGGAGGAAGTAGAGGAAGAGGGGAGGGGGAGAGAGAACAGACAGCATCCTGATCCGGGAAGTACCAGGTTAAACAGATTTCAGCAGATTCTTTGAGTGGGAACCGGCAGCACCACGAATGCATTCCAGAGCAGCCCAGGACACAGCGACCTGCCTGCAGGACAGGCCAACCCAAGCTTGAAGACCACAGGAGGCTGGTGCTCAGGGCAGGAGTCTGTGCCCGCAGGCAGGGTCGCAGGGATGGGCTGGGGGCTCCTCCTGATGCTCACTGGGGGGGACCCAGGAGAGAAGAGGCAGGGATTGGGAGCTGTGCATGCAGCTGTTCTGGGGCGGGGTGCCGGTGCGGGTGCCGGTGCGGGTGCCGGTGCGGGTGCCGGTGCGGGTGCCGCGTCGGAGGGCGGCCGAGGGGCGGGTGGTCGTAACCTTCCGTGGAAGCCGGCTGGGTGGGGGCACAAAGCACCGAGGTCAGTCAGTAGAGCTTTCCTGCCCACATCCAGTTCCCACGTCAGCCTGACGGAGTCCAGACCCAGCTCACCCCCACGCCCGAGCCCTGCTGCGCCTCAGAACTCTGGGCCCCTCTCCTGAGACCCAGCTCTGCGTCTCCAGAAGCCTGCTGCCTCCTCGCCCAGAGCAAAACCAGGGCGACCCACCACGAACCCCAGCCATTCCCACGTCTCTCTCGTGAGGTGCGGTGTTACTGACCTGGCTCACCCCACTTCTTTCAGAGGGAACTATTAAAGAACCCAAAAGGTGCATTCAGAAAAGTGATTTTGGCCATTGTGTTACTTGCCCATTGCCCAGGGGAGAAACTCCGTCTCCCGTCCTTCACTGGGACCCAGGGCCCTGCCGTGGGGAGGAGTGCTCTGTGTTCCCAGCTGCTTGCTCCCAGTTGGAGGCCAGACCCCTGCCAGTGGTTCAGTGAGATTGCTGCCCTGCCCTGAGCCGGAGTCCCCATGCCAAACAGGAAAGTGCGGGAGGTCGGCAGCCCCTTCACACCAGTATGGAGCTCGGTGGGTGGCTCGGTCAGTTGAGCAAGTGACTCTTGGTTTCAGCCGAGATCATGATCTTGGGGTCCTGAGCTGGGATCCGACAAGCTTCACCTGGGCTCCAGCGCCCCCTCCTTGTCTGTGTGGCCCAAAGCAACTTACTCAACCCTCAGCCTTGGGTCCTTGTCCATAAAACGTTAGACCACAATCAGCTGAGGTGCTGTTCTCCTGCTGGTTCATCCGGCACCAGTAACCCCGGGCATGGAGCACTAGTAGCCCAGGGCGTCCAGCATCACTAACCCAGGGCGTCCAGCATCATTAACCCCAGGCGTCCAGTACCAATAACCCTGGGCGTCCAGCACGAGTAACCCCGAGCATCGAGCACTAGTAACCCCGGGCGCCCAGCACCAGTAACCCAGGACATGGAGCACTAGTAACCCAGCGCCAGGTGCCAGGTGACAATGGCTTCGCCCACAAGGGTTGGAACTGTCAAAAGTCCCATGCCAGGGGCGAGACATGGTGGGGGCCCAGCAGAGCTGACTTTGATGCCTACCTCTTCCCAAGGGGTGATGTTCCTCTGGCTGCGGGAGCTGCCCAAGGCAAGTCGGAGGAGCCCTGAGAGGGATGAAAGGAGGTGGCTCCAGCCTCGGGGCCGGGAACAGGCCCCCCCGCACATCCTGGTTGCACAGGGCCCAGAGTGGAGCTCTCCCTGCAGACTCACTGGGAGAGATGGGGCAAAGGGGCAGAGAGGGATGGCCTGCAGGGTGAGCCCACAGGAAGAGGGGCCTGTCCAGCTCCGCTTGCCAGGGCTGATCCCCCCAAGAATGGGTCCTCTGGTGGGCTGCAGGGGGACATGACCCCACCCAGGGCTACAGCCCTTTTCTGAGCCAGCCTAGGTCCCACTGGGGACGACAGCCATGTATGGTCTTGGACACCAAAGCAGGGAAGGTACATTCATGGGGAATGGGCTGGGCAGGGAGGGAGGGAGGTTAACTTGATAACACGCGCCTCTCCCAAGCCCTGTGGACTGGACTCTTCCCAGAAATGCCCTCCCCTGTCTCTGCTGTTCCTGCGGGAGCCCTGCTCTCTCGCACCCTGGGCCTGGGTTCTGATGCTGAGCCAGGCCCGAGCTCAGGGATCTCACGGGTCCCAGCATGGCCGATCAGGTGAACAGCCCGTGCAGGAGTGTAGGGCACGGGATTTCTGAGGACGGACATGCCATGGCATGCATGTATGTACGTACGTATGTGTGTATGTATGTGTGTATTAAAATACTTTATTATTTTTTTTTTATTTGACAGAGGGAGGGGCAAACAAGCAGGGGTGTGGCAGAAAGGGAGAGGGAAAGGAGGAAGCAGGCTTCCCACTGAGCAGGGAGCCAGACGCGGGCCTGGATCCCAGGACTCCAGGACCATGATCGGAGCTGAAGGCAGAAGCCCAGGGGCCCCGAGGACACACTGTCTTAATAAGACGAGGTGAAGGTTGAACCAATATCCTCACGAGCTGGCAGTTACTCTCCTTCTGAGAGTTCCCACCACGACCTGCTTTCCGTCGTACCCAGGCCTGGGTATCTGCTTGCACCGGCCTCCCTCAGGGACACTTCTGGCACTGGGCCATGCTGAGCGGGGAGCAAGGGGTGAAGCCACCACAACCACCACCCCGATCACAGCTGACTGGCCTGTTTGGACTTGGTGTGGCTGCTCCTGGGACGCTGGCCCCCTGTGGTCCATGTGGCTGACATCATAGGTGGCTAACTCGTCAGCTTCTCTCTGTCTCTCTCTCTCTCAGGGGTCCAGCCAGGATCTGCAGTGGCCGCTGATACCAATCCTAATGGGCCAGGTAGAGAGAAGGGACTACACAGGGGACCAAAGCCTGGGGAGATGGGCTTGATTATATCTTTGGCTTGTGATGGTTAACTTTGTGTGTCAGTTTGGCTGCCATGGCTCCCAGATATGTGGCCAACCAGTATTCTGGAAGTTTCTGTAAGGGTGCTTTTGTCTGAGACTTACATTTAAGTTGGTGGAAGCAGAATGAGGCAGGTTGCCCTCCATAATGTGGTGGGGCGGGGCCTCATCCAGTCAACTGAGGCCTGAAGAGACCCAGAGGCTGACCTCCTCCCTCTCCCATCAGGGGCTGTTGGACGGCAGCAGTGGCTCGCCCCAGTGTCCAGACTGCGTGTCCTCCAGAGTCTGGACTCACCGGTCTCCGTAGCCGCATAAGCCAGCTCCTTAAAATAAATCTCCAGTGTCTCTGAAGGTGACGGGAAGGAACCGGAAAGGACTACGTCTTGGAGACAGATGGGCCCACAGCCTTGAACCCAAACTCCATGCTTCTGCTTCACACTGGTCAGAGTGGGGTAAGGTCACTAACCTTCCCAGACTCCCCTTTTTCCTTTTGTGTGGGCTCCTAGATTTCCGAGGCTCGGTGGGTGACCCCCCAAGGCCGCCGGTGTCTGTCTGTGGGTGGAGGGTTGCCTCCCATAAGAAAAAGGATTCCACACCCCATCTTCCTCGTGCAATGACACAGAGAGCAGAATGGGAACATCCAGCCTGTCCCACTGACCTCTTTCCTACCCTGCTTGCTGTCTTTCCCTCACTATTAATTTGATTTAATTCCAGTTATGGTTAATGGCTTTCCACAGCCAGGACAGAAGGTCAGACAGAATGACTTCAGCCCTGTCTGGAAACAGTTCTTGACCAGGAAGTAGGGGACGGTCGTGGCTTAGACCTGTAAGGACAGTGCGAGTGGATTAGACAGGTGGATTGAGGCAAGTATTGGACTTCTTCTCTATGCCTCCTATAGACACAAATAAGTAAACACGCAGTCTCTACTGAGCAGAAAGATGCAGTTCTCTGTAGCACCTAAATAGGGCTGATATTTAATTTGTAGATATGTGTGTGTGTTTTTCATGTATATCTGGATTATATAGTGTGGCATGTTAGATACATAAATAAATGATTGTTGAAATAATGTCATAAATATACCCATGTCTACAGCACATGGATATGCACCCATAGTCCCATTCAAAGATGCACATAATATTTTCATGTATATCTGCGTCTATATATCTAAAGATTTTATTTTATTTATTTGTCATAGAGAGAGAAGCGAGAGCAAGCACAGGCAGACAGAATGGCAGGCAGAGGCAGAGGGAGAAGCAGGCTCCCTGCCAAGCAAGGAGCCCAATGTCGGACTCAATCCCAGGACGCTGGGATCATGACCTGAGCCAAAGGCAGCCGCTTAACCAACTGAGCCACCCAGGCGTCCCTGTGTCTATATATCTAGATATTCTGCAAGCAATTGTGACCTGTAACTGACAGGCTGTATGTCGGCATCTTTATGCATAAATGCTATGCGTCACACTGGTACCCCCCCCCACCCCATCCCCTAAGAGAGAACTAAAGAAGGTTGGATAAAGAATCAAAGAGCGGACTCCCAACCTTGGTCTTCCACTACTATTTGCTGGACCTGCAGACAAGTTGTTTGAACTGTCATAGCTTCATCTTCCCCTGTAGCCGGGGTGAGTATTACGGAAGGAAAGGGACTGGACCAAGGCCTGATACAGGCCTGACTCCAGATGACTGCACCATGGAGTGTTCATAGAGACCAACAATGAGCCCGGGACCCAGTCTCACACTCTAGCGGGCAGACAGATGTGAAAACAGACACTGGGGTCCAGCACGATGAGTGCTGGGACCAGGGCTGAGATGAGGCTGTGGGATCTGCAAGGAGGGGCCAGGCGGAGGGGTGTCGGGGAGGACTGCACAGAAGAGCGGGCATAGGAGGACAGCAGGAGAGTGACCCACACAGGGTGCACGTGCAGCAGGAATGACCAGGAATGTGGGTCCAGTGGGGACGCTTGTCACCCTAAGTATATGAATCATTGTCTTACAGACTAGGGATAGAATTCCAGGTGCTCCCTAGCTTTTCTACAATCTTACTTGCTGTATTTCTTTGAGGCGGGGGGACCCTCTCCAGGCCTTGGTCTTCTTCTTCCTTAAAATGAAGACATTGGATAAAACCAGCGTCAAAGCCCTTTTTAGAGAAGGAGGCCACAAACTGAAATTTGATAATGTCACTCGAGGAGACTCTAAGGGGGAGAACTGGACTCCTGACCATGCCCTTTAAATGTCACTTCATCAAGCTTTCCTTTGTCATTATGATAATAGTTCTCTTTCTCACTTCCTCCATAAAAATATATATATATATATATGGCATTAAGTCTAATTGCAAACCCTCAAGAAAACCGATTTGTTAGCCGATCTGGAAGGATGATTCAACAGTGTACCTCCATCGGGGGCTTGGACATCCCTCAATTACTTCATCTTGCACCAAGCCCCAGCCACGGGGCTGAGGCTTGTACTCCGCACCTGTTGTGCACGGGACACCCTTCCAGGCTTGGGGTAGGGGGCACAGAAAGGAAGAGAGGTGGTCTCTGTCATCAAAGAGCTCACCGTGCAGAAGAGCAGAGAGTGAAACTAACCATTAAAACTTGCACTGTCCAGATAGCCATTAAAAGAAGCATCAGATGGTATGAAGACGTACTCTGTCCAGGCTGGGAGTACGTGTAAAGCGTAGTGGAGACTGAGTTATGTCTTGAAGTGATAGAGTGGGATAGGGGAGGAGGTGCAAGGATGCACTGGACAGAGGACACAGAATGGCCAAGGGATACAGCAGTCCATAATGGTGGTAACAACCCTTCCTCCATCACACAGTGACGGGACAGCGGGGCAAAGAGAAATCCCCTTGGAGTCCTACTAATGCTTCATACAGTGTACTGCAGAGACCGTCTGAAGTTTGAGGGCGGGACGCCAGACATCCAAAGATAGGATGCAAGAAAAGAGAGCTGAGAAAAGCCCTTCTTAGGCCCCCCAAGTCTTAGCCGAGGGCTCTAGCTGCAGGGCATTATGGGAGCTGAGGTCAGCCTAGCAAGGCAGAGGGAGATCTCTTGAGGTCTAGAAATCCAGAGGCAGGACTGGAGGCAGCAAATTACTCCTAGGGATCCCAAAATCTGGTTCTGAGGAGACAGACAGACAGACAGACAGACACACACACACACACACACTACACAGAGGGAGAGAGAGAGAGACTTAACAGTAAAAAATCTGGCATCATAAAGAGATTTCCAGAGTTTTTTCGGTGTTTAGATCCCAAGGAAATTGTCTTCTTGCCTCTTTAAAAATAATAGAGGCCAATTGTGGGAAGAGGAAAAAAAAAAAAATCCCAGTTTAAATACAGGTTAAGTGGACTAGGCATTCCTTTTGCCCCCACATTGGTACCCTGTCAGGACAGGTATGCCATTATCTGTAGGTATATGTTATTAAGTTAAATCTCTACCATTCTTTTATACACAATGTTTGGCACAGAATAATAAATTATAAAACATACCAAGAAGCACAAAATGGTGACCCATGGTCAAGAGAGGAAACAATCACTAGAAACAGAGCCAGAGACAGCCCAGACTGGGCTCTCAAAATTATAAGACAGAGTATGTAATAAGTATATACTGAGTATGAAATAAGTATGAAAAGTATTCAAAAGGGCTGAAAATAGTAAAAATGGTATAACATTGGACAGTAGGGACATTTTAATGGAGAGACAGAAACTATAAGAAAGCCTTCACTGAAATACCAGAAATGAAAAATGTGGTATCAGAAGTGGAAAGAGCTTAACAGCAACACGGCAGAAGACAGGAGCCATAAGCGTGAGTACACAGGGCTGAAGGTCAAGTATCAAGCCTAAACATGCAGAGGAAGAAAAGGAGAGGGAAGAAAGGCACAGAGCTCCTGACAGAGAGAGCACAGTAGCCAGCAGTCAGCCATGTGCGTCACTGGGGTGGTGGAGGGGAGAGGGCACAGAGCTGACGGGTGTTTGAAGAGACAGTGGCTGAGGATTTGTAGAATTGTTGGAAGCTACCAACCCACAGAATCAGGATAACTCTGAACAGGGTTAAGTACACAGAAAAACCCACCCGGGCACATCATAGTCAAAATGCTGAAAATGAATTAGAAAGGGAAGATATCAAAATAAACCAGAGTGGAGGAAAATAAGATTTCATATAAGGGAAGAGGGATACAAAACAATGCAGATTTCTCATTAGAAACATAGAAGCCAGAAGAAAATGGAATAGTGAATTATTTTCCTGATCTGTCCTCCAGAGCATCTTTTTCTTTTTAGGTTTAGTGAGGTATAAGTGAAATATGAAAAATTGCAAACACTTGTAATGTATACCTCTTGATGAGTTGGGACCTGTGAATACATCCATGAGACCACCAACACAAACAAGTCACTAAATACATCTATCACTTCCCAAAATGTCCTTTGGTGCATATTTTTGGTGGTGGTTTTCTTTCTTGTTTGCTTGTTTGTGTTTGTTTGATTTGTGAGTGGGATACACTGTTACAACATAGTACCAATGGTTCACAACGCAGTATTGTGCACTTTAAAAATCCGTAGAGTACTGTTTTTATTCATTTTTATTTGTGAATATTTTTTAAGTGAGAAAGGGAAAAAAAACCCTGCCAATTTACATTGCCATATTCACAAAAAATAGTCTTTATACAGAGGCAAAACAAAGATATTTTCAAACAGGTAAAACCTGAGATAATTCATATCTAGTAGATTTTCACTGTAAGTAATACTGAAAGAAATTCTTCAGCTTGAAGGTAATAGATGCCAGAAGGAAACTCAGATCTACCAGTAGCAATAAGGAACGTGAAGAAAAGCAAAACTGTGGATAAATACAAAGGTGTTTTTTTTTTAATTGTCTGTATATGCCTGTATGTGCACATGGGTACACATAGCAATGCACACAAAAAAGTAATTGGCTGTTAAAAGCAACGGTAATAACAATGTAACATGAGTTTCAAATTTCATGGGTTAGAAATTTAAATACCAATGTGACAGCAAGAGCACAAAGGTGGCAGGTGTTCCAAGTGGGATCAGACTCTTAGAAAGTTCTTACATTACACTAAAAGTTCTGCGATGTTATCTGAAGGTCAACCATCATGTGCCATAGATGTCTGTTTGTGTCTTTTAATTCCTAGAGCAACTACTATAAAATAACACAAAGAACTAGATTTTAAAAGTTTAGTATTTAAGATGAAGAAAAAAGCAAACCTTCCTCCTGAGATTTTTTTTTTTCTTTTTTTGAGAGAGAGAGAGAGAGACAATGAGCACATGCAGGGGGAGGGGCATGAGGAGAGGGAGAGAGAGAATCTCAAGCAGACTCCATGTTGAACGTGAGCCTCACATGGGACTCCATCTCATGGCCCTGAAACCATGACCTGAGCTGAAATCAAGAGCCAGGCACTCAACTGACTGAACCTCCCACGCACCCCTTGCTCCTTAAATATTTTAATGCATTTATCTAAGATTCTTTCTATGTCTTGACTTTCTCATGCAACTTTTGTTTTTAATGGGCATTTGGGCCTTTTTTAAAAGATTTTATTTATTTATTTGGCAGAAAGAGAGCACAAGTAGGCAGAGTGGCAGACAGGTGGAGAAGCAGGCTCCCTGCTGAGCAGGGAGGCCAATGCGGGGCTCAACCCCAGGATCCTGAGATCATGACCTGAGCTGAAGGCAACTACTTAACCAATTGAGGTGCTCCGATAAAACTTTTTTTTTTAACTTTTTTCCATATTGCCTTTATTTGAACTATGCTTTATTTACTCATAGTAATATTTACTCTTGTGGGTGTTCAGTTCACTGAAACACACACACATGGTTATGTAACCACCACTACAGGTCAGACCCAGAACATCCCTATCATTGTCTGTAGTTACCTCCTGCTGGTGCTTAACTGTCACCCTCCTTGCTCTTTCCTAGTCTCTGTAGTCACTGATGCGCTCTCTGAAAGCAGGATTCCTTGAAAATTAAAGGATGGGGCAAGGTACATGACCCAAACAGTAAGCCTAAGAGAGCAGTTGTTGCCACAAAAATGTTGGGAAAGGTGGTTTATTGGGGACAGAGAGATGAAGACAGATATTTTATAATGATAGAAGTATCCATTTCTCAAAAACACACATTCAGTAGGTATTTAAGAATATAGCTTTTTGAGGGGCATCTGGGTAGCTCAGTGGGTTAAGCATCTGCCTTTGCAGAATTAATTAATTCTAATTAATTCTTATTAATTGAGCCTTTTGTCATGTTCCCTCCTTAGTGGGCAGCCTTCTTCTCCCTCTCTCACTCTTATATAAAGAGTGAGATAAATATTTTATCTTTTAAAACATTAAAAGATAAAGTATTTTAAAATATTAAAAAATCTTTTAAAAATTAAATAAAATCTTATAAAAAATTTAAAAAATCTTTTTAGGTAAAATAAAATAAAATCCTTTAAAAAATTTAATGTATTGTTGGATCCTATTAGCTAGGATCTTGTTGAGATTCTTGGCATCCACATTCATCAGGAAAATGAGTCTGAAATACCCTTTTTGATGGGGTCTTTGCCAGGTTTGGGGATCAGGGTGATGCTGGCTTCATAGAATAGTCCAGAAGTTTCCTTCTGTTTCTATTTTTTTGAAAGATCTCCAAGAGAATAGGTATTATTTCTTCTTTGAAAGTTTGGTAGAACTCTCCAGGGATCCCATCAGGTCCTGGGTTCTTGGTTTTGGGGAGGTTTTTGATCACCGCTTCAATCTTGTTACTAGATATTGGTCTATTCAGGTTGTCAATTTCTTCCTGTTTCAGTCTTGGAAGTTTATAGTTTCCAAGAATGCATCCATTTCTTCTAGGTTGCTTAAATTATTAGCATATAGTTGTTCATAATAATTTCTGAAGATTTTTTCTATTTCCTTGGTGTTAGTCGTGATCTCTCCCCTTTCATTCATAGTTTTATTAATTTGGGTCCTCTCTCTTTTCTTTTGGATTAGTTTGGTTAGTGGTTTTCAATCTTATTAATTCTTTCAAAGAACCAGCTTCTCGTTTCATTGATGTGTTCTACTGTATCTATAGTTTCTAACTCATTGATCTCCGTTCTAATCTTAATTATTTCCCCTCTCATGCATGGGGTTGGCTTAATTTGTTGTTGATTTTCCAGTTCTTTTTTTTTTTTTTTTTTTTTAAAGATTTTATTTATTAATTTGACAGAGAGAAATCACAAGTAGACAGAGAGGCAGCCAGAGAGAGAGAGAGGGAAGCAGGCTCTCTGCCGAGCAGAGAGCCCGATGCGGGACTCGATCCCAGGACTCTGAGATCATGACCTGAGCCGAAGGCAGCGGCCTAACCCACTGAGCCACCCAGGCGCCCCGATTTTCCAGTTCTTTAAGGTGTAAAGAGACTTTGTGTATTTGGGATTTTTCAGTTTTTTCGAGTGAGGCTTGGATGGCTATTTATCTCCCCTTTAGGACCACCTTTGCTGCATCCCATAGGTTTTTGGACTGATGTGTCTTCATTCTCATTGGTTTCCATGAATTGTTTGAGTTCTCCTTTGATTTCCTGGTTGATCCAAGCATTCTTGAGCAGGATGGTCTTAACCAAAGAGGTAAAGGATCTGTACTTGAGAAACTACGGAACACTCGTGAAAGAAATTGAAGAACACAGAAAAAGATGGAAAAGCATTCCATGCTCATGGATCAGAAAAACAAACATTGTTCAAATTTCTATACTGCCCAGAGCAATCTACACTTTCAATGCCATTCTTATCAAAATTCCACCGGCATTTTTCAAAGTTCTGGAGCAAACAATCCTAAAATTTTTATGGAACCAGAAAAGACCCTGAATTGCTAAGGAAAGGTTGAAAAAGAAAAACAAAATTGGGGGCATCATGTTGCCTGATTTCAAGCTTTACTATAAAGCTGTGATCACCACGACAGCATAGTACTGGCACAAAAACAGACACATAGACCAGTGGAACAGAGTAGAGAGCCCAGATATGGACCCTCAACTCTATGGTCAAATAGTCTTTGACAAAGCAGGAGAAAATATCCAGTGGGGTTGGGGGCGGGGGGACAGTTTCTTCAATAAATGAAGAGACTGGGACAATTGAATAGCTATGTATAGAAGAATTAAACTTGGCCATAAACTCAAAATGGATAAAAGAACATGAGGAAGGACTTTATCAAAATCCTGGAGAAGAACATAGGCAATAACCCCTTTGACACTGGCCACAGCAACTTCTTTCAAGATATGTCTCCAAAGGCAAAGGAAACAGAAGCAAAAACGAACTTTGGGGACTTCATCAAGATCAAAGGCTTCTGCACAGCAAAGGAAACAGTCAACAAAACAAAGAGGCAACCCATGGAATGGGAGAAGATATTCACAAATGAGATTCTGTATTTGTAATACAGACAAAGAGCTGATATCCAGGATCTATAAAGAACTCTTCAAACTTAACACCCAAAAAACAAATAATCATGTCAAAAAAATGGGCAGAAGACATGAACAGACACTTCTCTAAGGAAGACATGCAAATGGCTAACGGACATGTGAAAAAATGTTCATCATCAATAGCCATCGGGGAGATTCAAATCAAAACCACATTGAGATACCACCTTGCACCAGTTAGAATGGCCAAAATTAATAAGACAAGAAACAAGTGTTGGAAAGGATGTGGAGAAAGGGAAACCCTCTTACAGTATTGGTGGGAATGCAAGCTGGTACAGCCACTTTGGAAAACGGTGTGGAGATTCCTTAAGACATTAAAAATAGAGCTATAAAAATATGACCCTGCAATTGCACTACTGGGTACTTACCCCAAAGATACAGAGGTAGTGAAAAGAAGGGCCATCTGTACCCCAATGTTCAGAGCAGCAATGGCCACAGTTGCCAAACTGTGGTGAGCCTGGTGGTGGGTATTCAGGAGGGCACGTAGTGCATGGAGCATGGGGTGTGGTGCATAACCAATGAATCTTGGAACGCTGAAAAAATAAAATAAAATACAAATTAAAAAATTAAAAACAAAAAGAAGAGAGCTTTGTGAAACACACAGAACCAAAAGGAAAAAGAACCAGATTTGGGAATCTGGTTGCCTCTCTGGGAGTAATCGGTAAAACAAGTACATAAACATCAGCAAAGAGAGACTATCAGAACAATCCATCTCAGGGCTTCTCTAAACAGCAGTATTCACATTTTCCGTTGGATCATTCTTGGGGCCAGGGGAGTTTCTGTGGATTGTAGGATTTTCGCATCTTTGCAGACCTTCTACCTGTGAGGTTTCAGGACAGGCTTGCCCCAAGCTGTGATAACCAAAACTGTATACAGACACTGCCCAGGACCCCCTGAAGGAGGCACAAATCGCCCCCGGTTGAAATCCGTGCACCAAAGCATATGTTCGGGCATGCGACAAGTCTAAATCATTTTCTGAGGTGTTGAACGCACCACACAGGCTGTTCTCTGAACAAAGATGGAATTCATTTAGAAAATTCCAATAAGATCAGGGCATCTGGAAAATCCCCAGATATTTGCAAACAAAACAATGCTTTCCTAAGTAGCCCATGGTCAAAAAAGGAAAGGAGTCACACCGGAAATCAGAAAACAGTTCACACTGTCCACACAGGAACACACAACGTGAAACACGTCATGAGACACAGTCAAGGCTGTGCCTGGGGAGCAACCGTCAGCCTTCATGCCAACATTAGGGGAAAATTGTACAATCAGTACTAACCTTCCATGTTACGAAGCTCAAAAATTCAGAGAAAAATCAATACTAAATAAATTGTAAAAGTGAAATAAAAGTAAGAGCAAAAAATCAATGAGCCAGTAAAAAGATGGCTCGGGGCGGGGGGAGGGGGTAGTGGAGCAGCCCAGAGTGGGCCAGAGGCGGCGCCCGCACCCCAGACCTTCCAAGGCTAGAGGCGAGGGTGTGGGCTCGCTCCTGCCTCCAGAACCTGTTCTGCAGCCTGGAGGAGAAACAGCTGGGTGTTGGGGGATGCAGCCTGTGGGGGTGGGACACACAAAGGCAGGACTATATAGAGCCACCTGATCATCACGCTCTGAAATGGTCTGAGACTCTGAGCCACGTGGGTGGTCAAGAAAGTGACTCAAGCTGGCAGCTCTGACAGTGAAAAAACTTTCCCCGGGCAAAACATCAGCCTGTCTGCACTTTGCTTTCATCCTCCACAGAGGAGGGAGGAGCCCAGCCGTGCCTAACCTGCGTGGTCCTGGTGAGGACAGACCAGGACGACGGAGGATTCAGCTGACTTGCAGCTTGCGCCCCGCGCCTGCCATGTTCTGCTGCCGTCCTTGTCTGAAGCAGAAGCTGGCGCGGAGGCCGTGCCACCGGACGTCCTGTCCTTCTCTCCTGCCTTTCCCAGCTCTCACACGTTCTCTGCTTGACCGGGTCCCTCCTGGATACCAGGGCAGGAAGCTTGTCGATCCAAGGCCACCTTTGGGAGCCACAGTTAGAACGGGTCCAAATCCTCTAAGGTGACAGCTGGCAAAGAGCCCGGTGCTCTCTGCAGCCAACGCAGAGAACGAGTGAGCCGCCGCTGGAAGGCCAACAGGAAGGACCTCCACAAGCCTCTCGCTCCAGGCAGCGCGACCCAGGCCGCTGGGGAGCAGGCTCTCAGGCCCTCTGTCTCTCTGGCTCTGTCTCTCTCTGGGTCTATCTCTGTCTGTCTTTCTGCCCCCTCTCTGGGGTGGCAAGCCAAGTGACACATATGAGCTAACCCACTTCCAGCTGAGTTTCCTCCGCAACCTCCCCCGTATCCTACACCCTCCCCCACTCCCAGGTACGTTCCCTCAGCTTCAGGAGGCCAGGGGTTCCGGCATGCAGACCCCCAAAGGCAAGAAGGGATGGCACTCCCCGAGCAAACACTCATCAGAGGCTCACACACTGCATCCCTGACCCTGAGACTCTGAGCTGTGTGCATGTGCCGCACACCCTCACACTCCTCTTCTGGAATCTCCCCTGGGCTCCTGCCCCAACCCTGCTGCCCACACTTCTTTGCCCTAAGGGCTTCTCTCTCAGGATCTCTGATTTTACGACCCCCAACTCTGGGCTTCGCCACACGTGGGCATGGGAGCTGCGCTGCACACGGGGTCTGCTGGCCTTGCCCGCACATCCCTATGACCAGCCAGGGCTCTGCCCAGCTACCACAGGAGACCTGCTCCCCAGGGCTGGACAGAGACTTACACCTGGACCCACACCCAGCATGTCACACTGTGTCCCAGCATCTTGAGATCCAGGCGTGCTGTCCACCATGGGGCTTGAGTCAGAAAGCCGCTAAAGTCTCTGATGGGGAAGGCAAAGCTTGGGGCTGACGGCAAAAGCCTTTTACAAACAGCACCAATAAAAGTGTCTTGGAGGGAGCACAGGTGTGCAGAAAGAAAGAAAATGTCCCAGGCCCTGTGTCTCCCAAAGCATGCTGGCCGGACAAGGACCAAGGAGAGGCCGCCTGCAGGTCGGAGATCTCCAGGCCGAAGGACAGAGCTGAGAGCTGGCGGTCAGACTGTCGGGCTGGGACTTTAGGATCATCATTCCCATCATTATTGCTGTTATTACTGTCCATGGGGTATTAAGAATCAATCGAAATTAATTCCCATCATTTAAACACTGGGCAATTTCGCATTCAAGCTCACGTACCTCCTTCTCTGGAAGAAGTGATGTAGGAGGCCACACGGAGTGCTGGCGGGCTGTGGGTGAGGGGTGCCCCCAGAAGGGTGGGTATCCTTTTGCCACCTTAGTGCCCCCTCCTTCCCACCATCATGTCTCTGCCCTTGGGCTGGGATTTCTGACTCCCAGTCCCCCTCTTTAAATACTTGCCCGGCCTATTTGCATACTGGGGTACCACCTCTGCTTAGATACACCCCGATGCATTAGATGAGCGGAACGTGAGGAAGAGGTCAAGGCAGCGTCTGAGCTGGGCGTAGCGCAGCCACCCAGCCGGAGCTCGGACTCTGAGCCGGTGCCCCCCCAGCTCCAGAGGACCCAGCTCCCGGCCCACGGTCTGCGGCAAGGAACCACTCGGCGGCCATGGTCCTCTCTTCTCTAAACTCCAGCCTGCCTGCCCTCTTTCCTGCTCTTGCAGTAATGACCTGTCCACTGCCGTCTGCAGTCCTGCCAGTCCTTGTTGCTGTCTCATAGACGCTAGACATGGCCTGAGGTCCTGGGAGGGAGAAAGCACGGGCGTGTGGCACCCTGCCACGCAACAGGCTGAGCCAGTGCAGCGGCGTGGTGGTGACAGCCCGGCACCAGCGGCAGTCAGCCTGCTCTCCCGCCCCGGTCCCTTTGCACCCCAGGGAACTGTGGCCCCACATATCCGGGTCCCTGGCTTGCCGGTGGGAGTGGTCAGCCTGAGGAGCCCAAGAGGAAGCCGAGGCAGCCCGAAGAGAGGTGCAAGGGTGCTCCCCTTTCTCTTATTTTGGGAGTGTCGTCTGGCTCCCGTGTTGCCCCCAGAGCCCCCGCTCCACGGTATCAGCACCGCTTTAACTGCCTCTTAAAACCCTGGTTCTGAGGACCTGTCACTACATCTCCCCAACCGAAGAGGCCAGAGCCTTCTGGCTGTGGGGACTTCTCCTTGGTGGGGCAGCTCCGCCCCTCCCTCACCTGTGTAACAATTCCCTACTGAGTTGTGTCTCCCCAAAACTCCGAGGCTGCAGTCCCAACCCCTGTACCACAGAAGGTGACCTTATTTGGAAGTAGGGTCACTGTGGGTGTCATTAAAGAAGAGCTTGTTCTCTAATAGGGCAAACTCCTCATCCAGCGTGACGGGGGACCCCAGAAAGAGGAAAGGTGGACAGAGACGCACACGGAGAACACGTGTGAATGTGGAGGCCGAGGCTGGGGTGCTGCGTCCCGTCCAAGGAAGACCGGCATTTGCCAGCAAATCAGCCGAAGCCACGAGAGAGGGAACACGAATGTTCCCTCATGTGCCTCAAAAGGGACCAGCCCCGAGGACACCTTGAACCCGGACTTCTGGGCACCAGATCTGTGGGAGAAGACAGGTCTGCGGCTGGAGCGGCTCCATCTGCCGTACCCGCTACGGTGGCTGGAAGCCACGGCACCTGCTGTGATCCCGTCTGAGACCCGGAGAGCCTTCTGGCTCCTGATGGGAACTACCCGAATCGGACGGGCAGTGTGTGCCCTGCATCTCGTGGGCGGTGCGGTGGGGAGCGCAGGGCAGGGGAAGCAGCCCGGTCAAGCTGAGGGAAAGCCAGAGCCTAAGGAAATCCAACCAAAATGCGTTTGCCATTCACTGAGTTCAAGTTCTGTTCCAGGAACTTTATATGTGTGTATATGTCTGTATGTGTAGCTGTGTAAATGTTAATCTGTGCATAGGTGTGTAGCTGTCCAAGTATGTGTATATGTATATGTGTGTGTGTGTGTGTAGGTGTCTGTGTATGTGTGCAGGTGTGTGTGCACAGGTATGGATGTGTGTAGTTGTGTGTATGTACACGTGTATAGGTTTGTGTGTGATTTTATACATATATGTGGATTTGTGTGTACATGTGACATATATGTAGGTCTTATTCTTATGTGTCTGTGTTTCTAGGCCTGTATATGTGAGTACTTAAGTGTATAAGTGTGTGGCTATCTGTGTGTGTGTGTGCGCATAGGTATATGTGTTTGTGCATGTGTTTATGTGTGAAGTTGTCTGTGTATAGGTGTGTGCATGTAGGTGTGTGTGTATAGGGATATGTGTACGTGTTGGTGTCTATGTATAGGTGTGTATGTGTGTGCAGGTATCTGTGTATAGGTGTATGTGTGCATGTAGGTGTCTTTGTAAAGGGGTGTGTGTGTAGGGTTGTGTGTGTAGGTGTCTGTGTATAAGTGTGTGTGTGTATGCAGGTGTCTGGTATATGTGTGCATGTAGGTGTCTGTGTATAGGTGTGTAGCTGTGTGTGTAGGTCTGTGTGTGTAGGTGTCTGTGTATAGGTGTGTGTGCGTCTGTGTGATCTAAGTTACCCCTCCAGACACACCCCAGCACAAGCCCAGCATCAGCTCCAGGTTTCGGAAGCAGCAGCAGGGTTCAGAGCAGGTGCGTGCCTTTCTCAGCAGGACATGCCCAGAGAGGGACAGTGGGCTGGGGCCTGTCTGTGTGGCCGCCCCACTCTCCCAGAAACACCTGCGGTTACTGAGCACCTGCAGTGTGGCTGGTGTGCTAGACTGTTGAGCAGAATGCCAGGCACCAGAGGGCAGTCCTGGGGGAGCTCCAAACCCTTCTGTCCCCTGTGTCCTGGTCCTGGAGTCACTAAGAGAAACACAGGGAGTGAAGCATGGTCTGGAACCAGCTCTCACAGAGAGAGAGAGAGAAAGAGAGAGACAGGGCAGGTCCAGCCACTATAGTGTCCCTTGGTCCCTCAGGGACAGCGGGTTGGCTGCAAGGGGCCCACAAGCACCCCTTTTGGATCACAGTAGGAGGACCCCTCTCCCTTGGAGTCTGAAAGACAGCAAGCTGGGGTGGTGCCTGAGAGCCCTCGGCATACACCACACACGGAAACAGATTGGAGGAGCCTCCCGGAGCCTGAGGTGAGGCAAGAGATTCCCACGGCAGGTGATGAGCCTGGCTCAGGCTGTGTGGGCTCATCACCTCTTGGAGAGGAAGCGATGCGGGAGCCAGATTTCCTCCGAATGTGGCAGAGTGGGGCTCGGCATCTGCGAGCGTGGGGCTGCCTTTCCCCACACGGAGCAACTGAATCGGAAATTTCATTTCCCTTTTATTTGTCTAAATGCAGATAGGGATGTGTGGCTACTGGCCACAGTGACGGAGAATACAGGTATGGAAGGACCCAATACAGGTGACACAATCACCTGGTAAACAGTCGCAGAGAGGAGATACTGGCACTGCCCTGTCCTGTGCTCCTCTCATGGTGATCCCTGTGATCCGCTGTGAACGGGCATCCAGGTGAGGGACGCCGGATGAACACGGTATCAGAGAAGAATCCAGAGAGGCTGATCTGTCACAGTGGGATGGATTTGACGGCCATTTTTAATGAGCTAGACTCCCTGCTCCTTCTCTGTATGAAAGACGCAGAGCGGTGCCCTGGAAACCCCAGAATGATCTGGGGTAAACAAATGTTAGACAGGAGAATGTCCCCGCTAAGGTGTGGGGAAGGATGAGACCCACTTGCCTTTGGGTTGTAGAAAGGTCATTACAGTTTCTTCTCCCATCTAGCCACTGGGGAAAATGTAAAAATACATACAGACGTAGCCAGACACGTGGGGAGTCTGTGTTCGCAGCCACAATCAGCCATCGGAAAAGCCGCCACCCACCTGTTCACCATTTCACTGTGAAGCGCAACCAATGGTTTCCTTTAAAAGGAGTGTGTCTCTTTGTCCGATGGGACCTTGCAATTCTTGCGTCCCTTGAAAGAAGACGGAGAAATGGCTGACTTCAGATGTCAGCTGACTGACCCCAGTCTTACCCTCTGCAGAAGACAGGTCCTGGGGACTTATGCAAGTCCCAGGAGACAAACACACCTGGAGACTTCTGAACACTGTCTTAGGAGCCCCGACTGTGAGAGGGCTCAAGGGGTCTTTCAACCTGTCACCCCTTCCTCAGGACCCCGTACTTCAGCATCCTTCCCCAGGCAGCCTCTGTTTGGATACCTTCAGAAACAGGACACACAGGACTTTCCTTCATAGCCTTTTGCTTGCTGAACAACTTGTGCTTCCAGAAAATGATGCGTCTCGTGAGAAGGCAGCTCTTATGATTTTACCTGCTGAGCCTCCCCCCTCCCCTTCCATGCCATCATGCTCAGTGATGTGTGATGCCAGGGCCCTCCTGGGCATACGGCCACCACAAGTCCATCCAGGTTTCAAGTGGCCGTGTGACCTCAGGTAAGTTTCTGAACTTCTCTGGCCTGGTTTGGAATGTAAGGGTAAGAACAGCACCTGCCTCTTATGGTCTGCCTTAACCACAAGAGACTCTTAACACCAGGGAACAGCCTGAGGGTTGCTGGAGGGGAGGGGGCGGGAGGTTGGGGTCACTGGGTGGTGGTCATTAAGGAGGGCGTGGGATGGCCTAAGTCTGGTTTCTTTCACTTCCCGGGCTGTGTTAGGAACAGAATTCACCATGATAACCAGAGTAGGTGCTGCCGTTCCCTCCCTGGAAATGGGTGGCCTAGGTGATGAACTGGTTCCCCGAGGCCTCCATGAAAAGTGCAGCCCTTCCTCTGATTCTCAGTCGGTACTGCCCTGGGCTGAAGCTGCCCTAGGGAACGCTGCACTTCCTTCCAGTCCCCCTGTCCTCCATGGTCCCCAGCCTCTCTGCTTCCCTGCAGACCTTCTGCTGGTAATTTGCAGGAACTTGAATATGGTTCCAACCCAGCTCACAATGTAGGATTATATGCAAATACTGAAAGTCCCCCAGCCTTGGTTCATTCATCTGTGAAATGGGAACACAGCAGCCTTCTCTTGTGGGGCTACTGTGAGTGGTAAGAGAGGCAGCACATGCTTGTGCTTAGGACAACACCAGGGATGGTTAGCACCCCATAGACAGCGGGACTGCTGTCATCCGTAATGTGGGGCGAGCCACAGCCAGCTCCCAGCTGTGGCAGGACAGAGAGACTTAGAGGCACTAGTGCCCGAAGGGCTGGCCCCAAGCTGGCCGCTCCTATTACTGTCCTTATTATAATCCTTATTGTAATTATTATTCTCAAAGTTTTAGCTATGATGTTACCCATTAACACCCCCGCCCCTCCGAGAGCTGAACCATCTGTAGGACATTGCGTAACTGCAGTGCGGTTGATGGTGTTGATGTTTTTCCAGCAAAGTTTTGAAGTGAATTCCAGACAGTGGCCAATGTCCGGCCCAGTGGGAGCACCACGCCGGTCACATCTGCTCACTCCCTGCAGCCTGCAGCCACTTTGGCTGCCTGTCCGTCTGGCTCTGCTCGGCCCTCCTGGACGGCTCAGGCCACCCTGGACCCTCCCCACAGCCCCTGTTTAGGGGACAGGATGTTCAGACCAAACTCCATTCATCTTTCCAGTGCAAAGTTCAGAGATGCCGGACCTGCCCTGGGGCATCCCGCAGGCTGCCAGGGCTTGCTGTCTGTGGGTTTTGAACCAACCCCAGGCTCTGCTTCTTCCCGTCCGCTTCACCCTGCAGGTGATCTGTCTTCCCTATCAGTACCTTCCAACATGATTGCATTGTAGATCCTGTGTTTGTGAACAGCAAGCACCAGTCCACTCCCAGGGTCAGTGGTTCCTTTTTTGGCCACAGACAGAAGGCTCTTCTGCGTCTCCCTTTAGAAGATGTTCACAGTTCACCATGATCATTCATTTACATTTCTGCCTTCCCCAACCCAGAAGGCGGAAGGTGATCCGATATGAACTTTATCATGGCTAACACGACTCTCTGGTCCCAGGGTACGGAGAGCTAGGGGACTGCAGAGATCAGGGAGAGCTCCAAGGTAGGAATGAGCTCTGACTGGGCCCCTCCAGGATGGGAACGAATAGTACAACTGCTGCCCAGAAGATATTCCAGGAAGAAGTAATGTGGCACAGGCGCAGAGGAGCTTTTGGGGGCATCTTCATAAACTTCAACTCTTTTTAAGGTTGGAGAGTTAAGAGAGGAACTTGGAGGAAGACCAACACACACCTAGGATGCCAGATGGAGAGGTGAGACGAGGTCCCGTTGGCTGCAGGGAGAGAGAAGCTGGGGAACTTTCCTTGCTGGCGTGGAACTGTGTTCTGAAATTGTCCTAAAAAGTGTTTACAAACATATAATAAACAAAATGCATAGAACACATACCATTGTATGTCCTAAAATGTGTTTATATATAATTGTATACATAATTACATAAATACTCACAACTCTTCCAAATGAGAATATTAAGTTCAAAAAGGATAATTGATATAATTGATATCACCCAATTAAAAGTGGCAGAATTGATTATAATTAATTTAATTATAAACACCAGAAGCTCTTAGCTTTCTGTGATATCACGTTGCCTCTAAAGCATCATTTTAAGAAATTGATTTGGGTTCTTACACATCTGGACCATCAGGCTGGCAGATAACAGAGTCTCCAAGATACTTTCTGACCAAACGGGATGATGGAGGATGTATGCATGAATGGATACGTGGTCGCATGGAAGGTAGGACATGTGGTTGGAGTGCAGGTTATGTGATTGAGGAGTGAAAGAAAGGATCTCTGGGTAAATGTAGGAGTTAAGAGCTGAATAGATGGGTGGGCTGGTGCGCGAATGGAGAAAGAAGGAGTGATACGTACGTGAGGAAAGTGTCGTTGAGTGGATCAATGAGTAGGTCCAGTAATATGAATCCGTGCATACGGATGGTTGCGAAAATATTAGAATGCGCAATACATTAACAGACATGCAGATAAATCAATAAGTAAATCTGTGGAAGGGTAAATGGATGGATATGTAAGAGAAATAATTAATAGTAGTAAGTGTATCTCAATGACTGTGAGAGTCAACAGTTGAGTAAATAAAGGAACATCTCAGCGTGTTGATGGAGAAATGGATGTTAGTGTATGTTCAGAAGAATGGACAGGGAGGTGTTATGGGAATGAACATGTGAGTTCCTGCAAAGACTGGTTGGCAGAGTGCTGAATGAGGGGCAGTGGGGGACAAACACTGAAAACTGATCTGAGCCCAGCCCTGCCTGGGATGAAGGTCCACCTATCCCACAGAAGCGTCTCCTCATCCCCTTTGATGGGGCTTTCCTTCTGTGTCTCATAGAACTGAGAGAAGAAGGAGCCACAGTGTGCTTCTGAGCCCTTCCTCCTACTGTCAGCTGAAGGTGTCTGTGCTCAGCAGTAATAAGTGCCCGAGGACCGCTTTCCCGTTCTGTGCCTTTGTGGCTTACCAAGCCAGATGTGGTAGGTTTGGGGGCAGGACACAAAGGGTGGGGTCTACGTGGTCCCAGGTGCCAAGAGTTAGGGAAGTGTGACAGGGACAGCTGTTTTACAAGCCCTTGCTCTGAGGCTCTATAAGGTTTCATGCACATTATCCCATAGGATTCTAACAACTCGTGTGACTCTAACTCATATAGGAAGTTTAGCCTCTCCCCAAGATCACACAGCTATGAGGGGTCTGAGCTCAAATTCACATTCATCTGATGCTTGGCCATTAGGCATTGGCCATGAATCATATCATGATCTACAGAGTATGATATCTCTATGGGCATAACATGTGTTCAAATCTATTTTATATCATAAATGGTTATGTTATTCACAAATCCATCTTTCATATGTTTTATGCTAATATATACATATACATATGTAGTCATATAAGCAGAACTACTTCTAAATAAGGCATCCATTATATAAAGTATAAATTGGCCCATAAATAGCCATATCAATATATTAGATATTTGTTATCTATAAGGAGATAATGTCATGGATAGATGACAGACATATAATGCATACATACATATAGTCATACATATGGCATACATATATATGACATGTATACACAGATACACACATGTATATGACTGTGCCTCTTTGATTTTACAATTACCTTCCTTAGTCTTACTTTTGAGCAATTTTAAATAATTTACCTGGCAAGATAGAAATCAATGGCAAATTTAAAATGACTTCAAATTCTACATCTTTTCTTCTTGAATGCCAGCCTCATAACTCTGTTTACAGGGCTAAAAACAATAAGGAGAGATATGTGAGCCCTGTTCCTCTTTGCTCACTGGTGATTTATTACTGGTTCGTTTGCTCACAATGGCAGGGAGCAAACCCATCCTTCTGCTTCTGGGCTGCAACCTTCTAATTGGAATTTGCATTGTGTAATGAGGCTACTATTTATGGCTGCTTCATAAAGAAGCAAAACCCAAAGACAAAATGGGATTTTCACGTGTTTACCATTATCCCCATGGTATGGGATAGAACGGAAGGGCAAAATCAAGGTGAATTTTAGACGTGTCTCCATTCCATGAATTTGGTCTTTGCTCATTCCTATACACTCATCTCTCCTTACCCATTTTCTGACTTCTGGAAATACAGAGGGATACGTGATTCTCTCTTATGGTGAGTTCCAGAGCAGGCTCCAAGGAGGAGGTGTCACTTGAATTGGACCCTGAAGGGTGAGTAGAATCCTAAAGCATTGAGTTGGAGACACAATGGCAGCAAAGGAGAAGGGAACACTTTCCAGTTAATCAGGGAGAGCCCCAGGGCCAGTCACTCACCAATCATCCAAAACACATTTATGGGCACCTTGTGTGCTGTGGGCACTCCACACAGAGGGTGGTGTAGACAACATACAATCAGCGGAAGAGAACCAGGAGAAGGTTCTATCTTCAAAGGCGGGATCATGGGAGAGGTCCGTGGTGGAGTGGGTACCAAGGTGTAGGACCTCCAGACCACCAGACCACCAGACAGCCATGTTGGCTTGTTGGAGAGTGATCATGTAGGCAAAAAAGCAAATCACTGGGGTGCCTGTGTGGCTCGGTGGGTTAAGTCGCTGCCTTTGGCTCCTGTCATGATCTCATAGTCCTAGAATCGAGCCCCACATCGGGCTCTCTGCTCAGTGGGGAGCCTGCTTCCCCCTCTCTCTCTGCCTGCCTCTCTGCCTACTTGTGATCTCTCTCTCTCTGTCAAATAAATAAATAAAATCTTTAAAAAAAAAAAAAAGCAAATCAGTGTTCCCTTGTCTTGTGGTCTTGCCTTCACTCTTACATTCCCTAAGGTCTTATTGTCATGGCCTGTAGCACTGCCTTGTCACTCTTTTAAAAATGGATGGGGTACCAGGTGGTGGGTATTATAGAGGGCATGGATTGCATGGAGCACTGGGTGTGGTGCAAAAATAATGAATACTGTTATGCTGCAAATAAATAAAAAATAAATTTTTAAAAAATGGATGGACCTCCACTTGGAGGCAGGTTGTGTGGGGGGAAACTCTCTTCCAATGACTCATATGCCCCAGTAAGTGTTCTCATTTGGAGAAAGAACAGTGTATCATGGAAGAAATGAAACATTAACCATAAAGCATAGGAGAAAACTTTGCTTTGAGGGCCATGAAAATGAAGAGAAGAGCCCCCAAACTCTTCCCTAACCTGCCACTTGTAACCCACGTGGTGAACATGGAAGGCCAAGGTGCTGATGAAACCATGGTCCATGGCCTTTGGCCAGTCATTGCCAGTAGTACACTTGTGTTGAACAAGTTGGTTTGCTAGGTGTTATGAGGGAGAAGCAGCCCATGGGGAACAGTGGAGCATCTCAGTAAAATGTTCCTAGATTCACATGGGATGTGGGTCTATGCTAGGTGGTGTTGGAGAGGGTTTAAGAAAGCAGGTCTGTGCTCTGCCTCAGATGCAATGAAAGAAGCAGGTCTAAGATCTGCCTACTAGTGATCTCTCTCTCTCAAGGCAGGCAGAGAGGGGGAAGCAGTGGGCATCTGACCTAAGTCTTACCTAAGAAATATCTCTCCCAGGGAAGGGAAGTCAGAAGGAGGTTCAAGCTGTGTTTATGAAGAATCTTCTGTCACTCCCTTAGCCAGGAAGGGGGCATGTTTGGTCCTTTCTGTGGTTTGGATAAAGTCCTTATTCATGATCCATTATAGACAGAGTGGCCTGTCTCAGTATGCAGGGAAATATCTATGACAGCAGGAAAACACCAGGCCAGCTGCCAGATGTCAGGGGTTACCTTCTTGCCCTCAGCTCTGAGTTCACATCTGGATCACAGCGGTTGTTAGTTTGGGGGCTTCAGTAGAGAGACAATGTCAAAGGAAAGGAGGAAGCAAATGCATAGACTAGGCCTATGGAGAGCAGCATCCATGCGGGGCTGCCTGGGGACTCAGTGGCTCCAAGCAAGTGGCAACTCGGTGCTGGGTGTGGGGACATGGGCAAGAGCAAGTCATGAGGGGCAGGTCTTGCCGAGGCATTTGGACTTGAGACTGCACACGAAAGGGGGACCCTAGGAAGAGTCATGGGCTCTGAATGTCTGAAGTCACTTGCTCCACTGGAGATAGATGTGGGCAAGTTCAAATGTGCAAGTCCAGAGACAAATGTGCCTCCTGGTCTCAAGGTCAGATATCTTGATGGGCTCCACTGGACCATTTCAAACTAGAGAGTACTTAGAGTCCCTTCTGCCCAGATAGACTCTCCCCACTGACTGCTTCTTCCAATAAACAAACAAACAAACAAACAAATAAATAAATAAATGAAATGGGAAAAAAAGCATATGTTTTCTTTAAAATAAGCAACCAAAGAGACTCTGGAGGGGGAAGAATTGAAGCTGGTAACACAGGCCCAGTGTGACCTGACCTGATTCAGTTCATCTGATGGACTTTGTCCAAACTGCCTCAGGACCTTCTTGGAGAGATGGAAGTCAGCCTGCAGGTATAAGAAACTTTCTTTCTTTCTTTTTTTTTAAGATTTTATTTATTTATTTGATAGAGAGAGATCACAAGTAGATGGAGAGGCAGGCAGAGAGAGAGAGAGAGAAAGAGAGGGAAGCAGGCTCCCCGCTGAGCAGAGAGCCCGATGCGGGACTTGATCTCAGGACCCTGAGATCATGACCTGAGCCAAAGGCAGCGGTTTAACCCACTGAGCCACCCAGGCGCCCAAGAGACTTTCTTTCTTTCTCTCTCTCCCTTTTTAAAGATTTACTTATTTATTTGAGAGACAGAGAGAGAGGGAGAGAGAGGTGGGAGGGGCAGAGGGAGAGGGAGAGAGAAACTCTAAAAGATTCCTCGCTCAGCACGAGCCTGACGTGGGGATCGATCTCATGACCTTGAGATCACGACCTGAACCAAAACCAAGAGTCGGATGTTTAACGGACTGTGCCACCCTGGCACCCTATTTTATTTCTTTATATGTATTTCTTTCTTGCTTTTTGTTTTGGTTTTTGTATTCCCCAAGTACATTGAGATGAACACTCTCAAGACAGCTTAAAAAGCCATGAAAAATGTTCTTGCATTAAAGTGAGGCTGGCATTTCCTTTCTCTCTCTTTAGAGTCCATTGTTTAGATGACCATGCTGTGTTTTCGTCCGATGTCCCCATGTCTTCCAGCCTAAAACAAACAGAAGGGGTATGGGTGTAGAAACAAGGGAGGACTCGATGTTTGAACCTGGACAAGTGGTGTGGGGGTAAAGAGAAGAGTCCAGGAATCTCAGGGTGAAGCCAAAGCTGGCATTGCCTGAGTGCTTACCTCGAGCTGGCACAGTCCCTAGCTCAGCACCCATGCAGAGCAGAGACTTGGGGCTCCACCCTAGGAGCTCCTGGTTCTCCTACCTTCATCAGGTGGGAGCCAACAGTGAAAGACTGTGCAAAGGAAGCCATTTGAATTTTAAAAACCCTTAGCCCGTTTATGTGATAGGAAAGAAAGGACAGGCAAGTGTCATGCATCAGGTTCACTGTAATCCTTTGTGTGGCCAGGGCATCCTCATTGTAGCTAACTCTTTGCTTTGCAAATTATGCCAATTTCCCTTCAAACAAACCCAATCAAATAGAGCTCAACTCTGGGTCACCTGGCCCACCTGTGGGCTGCTCTTCATCTGTATGTATTTTCTTGAGTATCATTGACCGAAGTAGGACCAAGACCAGGAGTGTTATTGGGCAGGTTGGTCCTGGTGGGCCCTCCAGTCCATGGCAGCTGTACTCTCTCTGGAGGCTGGACGATGAAAAAAATCCTGTGGCTTGAGCCATCTTAATGATAAAAAGATCTTTCCTAGAACTTATTAATTTAGCCTAAATGCACCACCAATGTAGGCAATGTCTCTCTTCTCTTGAGTTGTTTACATCTTCTCTTTGCCTTTGGCATTATTCGGTATCACTGCAATGGGTCCAAGATGTGATTTTCTGGTTATTTATCTGTATTGGAGCTTGTGTGCCTCCCGAGCCTGAGAATTTATATCCCTAAGAAATTCTGGGAAGTTCTCAATTCTTCTGGTCATTACCCCATTATATATCCATACTGTCATTTTCTTGTTTCTATTCATTTTCTTGTTTCTATTACATGTACATTATGTTGCATACTGCTGTACATTACATGTGCATATGTACATGTACATATGTTGTACATTACATGTACATCATGTATTACATGTATTATATGTACATCATGTTTCTATTACTATTACATGCATATTATTCTATTACATGTACATGTACATCCCGAGATCCTTCTAAATTCTCATCTTTCCTCTTGTTCTATCTCCGTCTCTCTGGATTATGTTTGGGGTGATACGGCAATGTCATCACATCTAATGTGTACATCCCATACTGTATTGTCACCTTCTAATGTGTGCTTTTGCCCATTCACTAAGTTTATTTAAAATTCCAATGACTTTTTTCTCATTCCTGGATGTTCTATTCTTGGCATATTACTATTTTCTTATTTCTTTCTTCCACTCCACTTTTCATTTTTAAAATCCATCTGAAGTATACGTATTCATAAACTTCAGGCATTATTTACCCAAAGTTCTGAAAGATCTGATGCTTGTGATTGTTGTGTCTCTTGATTCTAGATCCCATTTGCTCAGTATTTGTAGGTACTCTTATTTTGTATTATATTGATACATTTCAAATGATACATTTTTTCTCTAATTTATTTGGTCAGTTTATTTTCCAACCGAGAGGGGCCTGAATTATACCCCAGCCTACATCAGCCTGGCTGTGCCCCTCCTTCCAGCTCTTGGTTCCACATCTTATTTCTTTGCAAGTGGTGTCCTGGTAAAGTCTATCAGACTCTATGCTGTTGTAAAGGTCTGGGCACATGATGCCTGGGTGTGTCAGTCAGTTAAGCAGCTGCCTTCAGCTCAGGTCATGATCCCGGGGTCCTGGAATCAAGTCCCTCATTGGGCTCCCTGCTTAGCGGGAGCTTAGCTTAGCTTAGCTTCTAGAGCTTCTAGAGCTTCTAGAAGCTTAGCTTCTCCCTCCACCTGCCACTCTCCTTGCTTGTACTCTTTCTTTCTCTGTCAAATACATGAATAAAATATTTAAAAAAAAAAAAAAAAAGGTCTTGGCACAGAGCCCTGATGTGCACCATCACCTGATGAGAGAGAGGAATCCACACATGTGACTGGGCAGGGCTGGACCACCAGAGGCTCTGGCTGCCCCAAAGGCTTCTTGAAAGGTCTAGATAACAGTCCTTGAATCATGAAGGAATTAACACGCTGTCAAATGGACCAATGAAGAAAGGAGACTGGAATGAGCCAGGAGATGAATTTCCCATCCTTCCTCCTCTTGAACAAACTGTTCAAAACTGTATTTCCATGTGGCCCTCATCCGGTAGGCTTTGTTTTGAAGTAGTGACTAGCTTGAGAATGCATCATCTTGAAATCTGTGTGTACAGGATGAGTCTGACACATAACATCACAGGCATCTGGGGTTGTGAAGTTAGATTGACAGCGCTCATAATTTATATTCCTGTGGAAACTTTTCTTTTTTGAATTATTGGTGTCACGTATGTGAATAATGATAAACTGTGCGAGTAAACATTTGCACTGCAGGACTGTGAATAACTTAGCCTAGTTGCCAAAATAAAATACAGCATTAGACACTAACCCCTGCCCCAACCCAGAGGAAAAATAAAAATCTCCAAGAGCAGATTGGCAGAAGCTGGCCCCTGTGATCCTGATTCTCTTTTCCTTTGGGCAATTTGTGGTGAGAGGCGGGTCACCGAGGAAACCACGTGGGACTGGTGTCTGGAGGCGGAGCCCCATCTCGTTTGTCCTTACTAAGTCCACAAGCCCAGGCTAGTTAGTTAACCCACTCAGTCTTGGTTTTTTGTTTGTTTGTTTGTTTGTTTCTTATTCAGAAATTGAGAACAAAGATACCCAAGAGATAGGGTTTTTGTGAGGGCAAGGGTGGTAAATGTTGATCACCTAGCATAGACCCCACATTGCAGGCAGCATCAAAGAGGTACTGTGGTGAGGGGTTGTCCTCACTCCAGCTCCAGGTGTGAGTGGTATTGTTCATGTCCCTTTGCAAACCAGTCAGTTCAACGCAACAGACTTATCATGCACCAGCCACACCTCTCACTGGTATAGGCTCTGGGGATTACATAAATGAAGGAACTTGCTTGACCATAGGAGGGGAGGGGGAAAGACGTGAAAATTACAGTCCAGATCCCTTTGAGTTAAGAGCAAAATGACATTTGTTTCTAAACATTGTGTCTAGGAGACATTTGTAAAAATGAAGACAGGACTTGCTATTTGGACTATTGTCCAAGGATAAAAGAACATTCCTTCTAGAAGGATTTAGAAAGTAACCCCATCTTCAGGTGAAAAAGTTAGACAGATGACCCCTCCAGGAGTAGACGCTGCCTGGGTAGGGTGCTACTCTGTGAGCAGAGCAGTGGCAAGATTTCAGTAAGTCTCTCCTTCAGTCTGGGGAGCTTTGTGCCATGTGCAAACCACGTATCTGTCCAGCATGACCCTGCCTGCACAGACATGCAGAGAGAAGCCTCCCCACACAGAGTCGGTTTCATCTGGTCAGTCTTTAATTCAAACCTATTTCACTGTGTGAATAGCTCTTGAATCAAACAGCTCCTCTCCATCTGCACCATCACTGCTTGGGTTTAGGCCCAGCATCTCCCATGCTACGGCCGGAGAGTCCATTTGGAAGCACAAACCTGAGCACACTCTTCGCCTACAAGCATCCCAGTGCTGTCCCCGGTCATCTGCATCTACAGTTCCCACTGCTCATGACCCCTGTGGCTCTGGCTTCCTCCACTGTGAGGTTTCCCAGGATCAGAGGGCATGGTTTCAAAAGATGTGGTCATAGACATCCCTCACATGGGCAGAGGCAAGAAGAGAGAACCACTGACCTGCAAGAAGATACAAAAATGTGGTATTTGTGACCTGTGTTGGAAACTTTGTGTAGCCACCGCTTCTGAGTGTGGACAGGACAAGTGACTTGCTTCTAGCCAGTAGCATTTGGCAAAGGTGATGATCTGGATCTATGTGATTATGTTGCATAAAATTATAACTCCCATCTTGCAAAGAGATACTCTCCCTTGCTGGCTTTGGAGAAAACAGCTGCCATGTTGGGAGCTGCTACGGGGATCATATGGCAAGGGACTGAAGGTGGTGGTTCGTTTCCGTTGTTGCTGTAACACGTTACCACAAACCTGGAGACTTAAAACAACACAGATTCCTTCTCTTGCAGGTCTAGAGTTCAGAAGTCTGACAGAGGTCTCAGGGGGCTAACATCTAGGTTCCTTCCAGGGGCTCTAGGGTGGTACCTCTTCCCTGCTTCTCCCAGCTTCTGGAGGCTGCCCACGAGTCTTTGCTCTTGACCTCTTCCTCCATCTTCAGAGGCAGCAATGGTCTGACCACTGTTCTGTTGTCAGGGTTCTCTCTGACTGGCTGTCACTGGGAGATGTTCCCACTTCAAAGACTCCCACGATTAGACCATCCCACATGGATAAACCAGGATACTCCCCATCCCAAGGTCCTCATGTGATCACATCTGTTGAGTAATTTTTTAATTAAACTTTTTTAAAAATTTAAATTCAACTTAGTTAGCATATAGTATAATATTAGTTTCAGAAGTAGAATTGGTGATTCATCAATCGCATGTAACGCCCAGTGCTCATCCCATCATGTAACTCCTCCACGCCCATCCCACAGTTTCCCCATCACCCCGATCCAGCAACCTTCAGTTTATTGCCTAGTGTTAAGGGGATGCTACGATTTGTCTCCATCTCTCTCCATTTTTGTCTTCTTTTTCCTTTCCTTCCCCTATGTTCATCTGTTTTGTTTCTTAAATTTCACATATGAGTGAAATCCTATGGCATATGTGTTTTTCTGACTGACTTATTTTGCTAGCATAATACCCTTTAGTTCCATCCACATCCTTTTACATGGAAGGATTTCATTCTTTTTGATGGCTGGGTCATATTCCAATACATATGCACACCACATCATCTTTACCCATTCATCTGTCAACGGACATCATCTGGGCTCTTTCCATATTTTGGCTATTATGAACATTACTGCTATAAACATTGGGGTCTGCGTGCCCCTTTGAATCATGATTTTTGTATCCTTTGGATAAATATCTAACAGTACAATTGCTAGGTCATAGGGTAGCTCTATTTTTAACTTCTTAAGGAAGCTCCACACTGTTTTCCAGAATGACTGCACCAGCTTGCATTTCCACCAACAGTGTTGGAGAGTTCCCCTTTCTCCGCATTTGTGCCAACATTTGTTGTTTCCTGACTTGTTAATTTTAGCTATTCTGACCAGTGTGAGATGGCATCTCAAACATTGTCATTGTGATTTGTATCTCCTTGATTCTGAGTGATGTTTAACATTTTTTCATGTGTCTGTTAGCCATTTGTATATATTCTTAGGAGAACTGTCTATTTATGTCTTCTGCCCATTACCTGACTGGATTTTTTGGTTTTGGGGTGTTGAGTTTGTTAAGTTCTTTATAGATTTTGGATACTAGCCCTTTATTGGATACGACATTTGCAAATATTTTCTGTCATTCTGCAGGTTGCCTTTGGTTTTGTTGACTGTTTCCTTTGCTGTGCAGAAGCTTTTTATTTTGTTGAAGTCCCGATAGTTCATTTTTGCTTTCCTTTCCCTTCCCTTTGGAGATGGGTTTAACAAGAAGGTGCTGTGGCTAAGGTCAAAGAGGTTGCTGACTGTGTTTTCCTCTAGGATTTTAATAGATTCCTATCTCACATTTAGGTCTTTCATCTATTTTGAGTTTATTTTCGTGTGTGGTGTAAGAAACTGGTCTAGTTTCATTCTTCTGCATGTGGCTGTCCAATTTTCCCAGCACCATTTATTGAAAAGACTGTCTTTTTTCCACTGGACATTCTTTCCTGCTTTGTTGAAGATTAGTTGACCATAGAGTTGCGGGTCCACTTCTGGGTTCTCTATTCTGTTCTATCGATCTATGTGTCTGTTTCTGTGCCAGTGCCATACTGTCTTGTATACAGCTTAAAGTTCAGAACTGTGATGCTTCCAGCTTTGGTTTTCTTTTCAACATTCCTCCTGTTCTTCAGAGTCTTCTCTGGTTCCACACAAATTTTAGGGTTGTTTGTTCCAGCTCTGTGAAAAATGTTGATGATATTTTGATAGGGATTGCTTTGACTGTGTAGATGGCTTTGGGTAGCATAAACGTTTTACCAATATTTCTTCTTCCAGTCCATGAGCATGAAATGTTTTCCCATTTCTTTGTGTCTTCCTCAGTTCCTTTTATGAGTGTCCTATAGTTTTCAGAGCACAGATCCTTTACCTCTGTGGTTAGGTTTACTCCTAGGTGTTTTATGGTTTTCAGTGCAATTGTGAATGAGTCAATTCTTTGACTTCTCTTTCTTCTGCCTCATTGTTAGTGTATAGAAATGCGACAGACTTCTGTGCATTGATTTTATATCCTGCCACTTTGCTGAATTTCTATTTCAATTCTAGTAATTTTTTGGTGGAGTGTTTTGGTTTTTTTACATAGGGAATGATGTCATCCTGCAGAGTGTCTTGCCACGGAGGGAACATATTCACAAGTTCTGGAGATGAGGACATGGACATCTTTGGAAGACATTATTCTGCCTACAGCCAACATCCAGAAGAAATTGAAGCCCTCAGACTAACAGTCCACAAGGAACCAAATGCTGCCAATAGCCACAGAAGCCAGGAACAGATGCTTTCTTAGTCAAGGCTCAGATGAGACCAGCCCCAGCTTGACTGAAGCTAAGCTATGCCTGCTCTCCTAAACCACAGTTACTGAGATCATAAACATGTGTTGTTTTATGCAGCTAATATTGTGGTAATATTATTACACAATGATAGTTAACTACTTTATTATGTAACAGGCTATCTGGCTTTGTTCTTACCTATTTATCCAAACTCACCTGCTACTGACCTCCTCTCCACTCACACATATGCACATTCACAGAAACACACGCACACACATACACCCCAAACTTTCAAGTATGCACTTTTAGTTCTTTACTCAAAACACTCAGTTTCATGCCTCTGTGCTATAAATATAAATGGAGATCACCTGAAAGAGAACAAGCCAAGGCTATTTATTCCAAGCTGGCTACGGCAAAGGTTCTGGTCACCATCACTTGCATCTGGCAGAGACGCAAAGGCAGGCAGAGGAGAGGGAAAACTGTAGAGTGTAAGAAACGGCAGGCTTCAGGTGTGCCCTGATTCATGGGCTTTGGGGGAGCTAGAAGTGGGCCAATGGTTGTTTAGGGGCTGTGTGGTTGTTCAGGGTCAGTGAATATCCATTCTTTTTCCTGTTGGCACTGAGCTGGAAGTGGGGGCGAAACTTAGGGAAGCTGTCAGCTACTAGCCAAGAAATGGCCCTTTGGGGCTGAAGGTTATGGGGTTATTGCTTGGCTGTCTGGGTCGGTTACTAGAGATGGTAGTTTGAGCCCCTGCACTGTCTGCTAAGACAGTGGGTTGGTCCTGTGCTGGTTGCTGCAGACTATGGGTTAGAATTCTGTCTTTGCTTATGGCCTGGCCACCATCCCGTTGTGTATTTCCATCTCACTGCACTTGTTCGTGGGCCGTTCTCTCTACCCAGAGTGCCCGTCCCTACACCTTCGTTAGGTGCCAAACTCAAATTCAAACTTCAGATCTCAGCGTTAGCAGAACTTCCTCCGGGGGGCCTGCTGCGATCACTCTACCCTCTTTAGTCTCTTTGGTAGTATGTTCCTATCAGGAGAGATTGTTACAGACTAAATTGTTTTATTGACAAATGTTTATGTCCCCAGTTTGATTGTGAGTGTCTCTCTTTCTCCAGTCTCCCACAGCCGGGTAAGTCGGTAAATGCCTGCTGGATAGTTGTAAAATAATTGGTGCCAGCATCAAACCAAATATTCCCATATCCTTCATCCAAACCAATGGTTTCATTTTGATGTGAACTGAAGCCACAGAGTCATGCAGTCTTGGAATTGGACAGGATCAAGCCCTGCCAGGAGAAAGAATAAGAATGACCAAGGCCATTGCCCAAATTCCCACAGGAGAAGAGCCTAGGTAAGAGTCCCAGGTCTCAGTTCTTTCCTATAATCTAAGCATCCCAGAGACCTTGGGATGATGGAGGAGCTAAGAGCCAGAAGTGCAGTGTCTGGGGCTTCTGTCTCAGTAAATAAGACAAATGCCGGCTCTTAGAGGCTGTTGTTTGCATACGAGAATGAACTTATGAATAATGGAAAATCACTCATTACCTAGCAACTACTGTGATTCAAACTTTCCACAGAAATAATAATAAGCCAGGAAGGCAGTGGAAGGAAGACGGGTATTACAGAATGATACGAGTCTACCACTTTCTCTGGACCCATTCTCATAAGCTGCATGTTATTACAAATCAGACTATTTCAAATACTCCAAGTGGTACGTATATATCCGTTGTCACATACAAAACTCCATAGAAAATAGAAGCCACAGCTATTTTCTTTCTTTCTCTTTTTTAGTCATTAACCCAGGTAAGTGGGCATGTTCCAGAATATTCTTTCTTTTTGAATGGATCCGAGTCCCTGTGGGGTTAATTAAAAGCAATGGCATCATCTTGGCTGTGATAGAACAATCCCATCTCAACAAGCCATCATGCAAATTAGCAAGGAGAGAAGGGATTTGTCTATTTTCAAATTGTTTATTTTAAACTAGTGGAATTTAGAGGCAAAGTACCAAGCAAAATCCAACATGCAAAATTTTGTTTGGAAAATGATGCTTTATGAATTTTGAGCTTCAACTTGGATTTATTTAAATTTCTGCCTCTTGCATTATTCTTGTTGCTGCAAAGTAGTAAGAACATAATAATATGTATATCAACAGCAAGAGCAAGATAACAACAATAACAATAAGAGATAGCATCGTGGAATGTCTCCTCTGTTCTACCTCATCATTTCCCATGTGTGTTCCTCGAACACTATTCCTTTGTCATGGAAAATGTTTCCATGGCTCAAAGATGTGTTGGAAAATGGAATACCATAGTCCTCCCACAGATATTTAAAATGTTCACCAGAAAAATCTCTTTAGAAATCATCAAGTTAAAAAACATGTTTTTTTAAAGATTTGTTTATTGATTTGAGAAAAAGAGAGATGGACAGAGAGAGAGAGGGAGGGACAATGAGCACACTGGTGTGAGCAAGTGGGGGAGGGGCAGAGGGAGAGAGAATCTCAAGCAGACTCCCTGCTGAGCGTGAAGACAGACACGAGGCTCTGTCTCACAACCTCGAGATCATGACTTGTGCCAAAATCAAGAGTCAGATGCTCAACTGACTGAAACACCCAGGTGCTCCTAAAATAAATAAATAGATAGATAGATAGATATAGATATACAGATATATACATATACAGATACATTCTTTCTATTCAGAGTTGTTGAACCATATTTGATAATGGAAGAGTTGATATGTAGAATATTTATTTGCATCATGGGAATTGATATTTCAAGGAATAGATTTTGATATTATAATCATTTTTTAAACTATTTAATTTATTTGATAGAGAGATAGAGATCACAAGTAGGCAGAGAGGCAGGCAGAGGGAGAGGGGGAAGCAGGCTCCCTGCTGAGTGGAAAGACCAATGTGGGACTCGATCCCAGGATCCTGAGATCATGACCTGAGCCAAAGGCAGAGGCTTAACCCACTGAGCCACCAGGCACCACCCCCCTTTTTTAAAGATTTTATTTATTGATATTATAATCATTTAAATCCAACTACTAAATGGGTTTCCCAATACAGGTAAGAAAAATGAGATCCAGAGGGGCAAGGTGCTTTGAGTAAAACCAGTAAGTAAACCCTAACCCTGGACTTTGAACCTGTGTCTGTCTGATTCCAAAGTCTGTGTTTTCTAGATGTATGCATTTTTTGGCAACATGAGTCTTGGTCGGTACATGTACTGGACCATTCAGATTAAATCTTCCATCCTTGCTATTTGAAATGATTCCTTTTGAACATTTGCAAAATAAAGCAGCTCTACTAGATAGCAGACCTTCATTCAAGTCTTCACGCAAGACAAAGTGCCAGAGACTCATGCCGGTACGGCACCGTGCTTGTGGCAGGAGACCACCAGACGGGGGCAGGAGGAGGGGCAGGGAGAAGGCAACCCTTGCAGGCAGTAATGAGTGCTGGGTTCTGGGGCGGGTCTGGGCGACAGAGGTGCCCAGGCTATGGCATGTATCCTAGATGCTGTCTCCAGGTATGGCCCAACCCGTCGCTTATGAACAATCTTGCTGCTGATAATCAGAATTTCCAAGTTTTGATAAGTTCTTATTCATCTTGTTTTCTTACTTGATTAGGGGTTTGTAGCCATTTAAGATTTTTTTTCCAAAAACAAGATTTTAAAGGTATTTTACCATCTTATTCTAAAGATCATTTTAACTTTCAGAATTATGCTTATGATTGTCC
Organism: Mustela lutreola; assembly: GCF_030435805.1. Lineage (NCBI taxonomy): Eukaryota > Metazoa > Chordata > Mammalia > Carnivora > Mustelidae > Mustela > Mustela lutreola. The sequence goes on along the minus strand of NC_081292.1, from coordinate 4,279,365 downwards.
TCAAATTAGATTGTGAAATAAGGAGAAAATTTTATTTTCATAATTGTTTTTATATAGAGCTTATACTTCCTTGTTTCAACCATCTTTGCTAAATTGACTTATTAATTCTAATTATAGACTTAGGTAATTTCTACATCCATAATCATGTCAGTTATGAGGGGGTATGGCTTTTTAAATTCCACTTTAAATCTTTATAGTTTTTTATTTATTTTTTTAAAGATTATTATTTATTTATTTGACAGAGAGAGGGAAAGAGAGACACCAAGAGAGGGAACATAACCAGGGGAAGTGGGAAAGAGAGAAGCAGGATCCCTGCTGAGCAGGGAACCTGACGAGGGGCTCGATCCCAGGACCCTGAGATCACGACCTGAGCCAAAGGCAGACACTTAATGACTGAGCCAACCAGGCATCCCAAATCTCTATAGCCTTTATAATTTTTTTTTTTTATGCATGACTGCACTAGCTAGTGTCTCTGGTACAAACCTGATTAAAAGTGGTAACAGTAGATATCTTTTTTTGTGTTCTGATCCACTTTTCACCTATATTTTATTAATGTGTAAATTAAAATGATTAGAATTTCAACATTAATCCAAACTTTCATTCTTGGAATAAATCCCACTAGGTCAAACTGTATTTTGCTCTTTATATATTGCTGGGACATAAGAGGGGTTTAGTAGATATTCTCATTAATATCCTTCACTCCCCTCTCGAAAGAGTGAAGACATGCACGTATATCCCATTATATAACACACTAGAGTTGGAATATATATACAACATTATATATAATATATAGGAAACATATATAGTATAATAATCTCTAATAGGAACCACCAATTCTGTCTAAAAAGTGAAGAAGAGGCATTAAGAAGGATAAAATGTTTAATTAAAATTCTAAAGAATGAACAGAATTTCAACAAGCAGAAGAAAGCATACAAAACATAGTTGTCTATTAACACCCCAAATGCCACTCATGTCTCTTTGGAGCATTCCCCTGAGGAGATGGCCCCAAGTCTCACTGTATAAATACCAATTAGGATAAATGGCACGAGATGACCAGGCTAAGCTCGTGCCCAACAAGAAGGGTGGCAACTTGGAAGAACAAAAATTACAAAAACTATGAAATAGGCAGTAATTTAAAAAATGGACAGTAATTTGTCAAATGATCTGGAAGAACTTCTTAAATGTCTGAACGAATTTGTGCTGTTCCAGAAGATTTCCACAGGATTTTTTCTTCTCAGTTCAACAGAAAGAACTCCTCTGGGACCACGGACAAATAAAAGCTTCCTTGCATGCCCTACATGTGCTCATGAATTCAGCATTTATTAACCACTGTTGGATACCAGGCACTATGGTAGGTACTGGAGATTTAAAGGTAGTGGAATAGAAACCAAGAAAGGCTTTGGTCACAAGATTTTCAAGCCCCATTTCTACAAAGTCCCAAGAATCTAGTGTAAGAGGGAGTGGAACCTGTGGGCCCCAGGGACTCCATACCCACCTCAATTACCAGAGTTCTGGGAGTGCTGGGGGTGGAGCTCTGTGGGTTAAGTGTCTGCCTTTGGCTCAGGTCATGATCCCAGGGTCCTGGGATGGAGCCCTGAGCTGGGTTCCCTGCTCAGCAGGGAGTCTGCTTCTCCTCCCCTTGCCTCTTCCCCTGTTCCTTCTCCCTACCTCACTCTCTCTCCCTTTAATAAATAAGTAAAATCTTAAGAAAAAAAAAATAAAGACAGCTCTGTTTTTGCTTTTGTGAACTTTGTTTTGGGTAAATAGTTTGGGATCTGGTATGTAAGCCTTGATGGATCTTTACAGGTGGGTGTAGCCATGAAATGAACACCCAGTTTGCGATGTGGGAAATTATTTACATGCTTAGGACCCTCTTTCATGTCTTCTCCTAGGAAATACAGCCTGAAAACTAACCACTCTTCCTACTTCTACGACTATAAACTGATTTTTCATGATTTTGGACTTGGTGTCAAGGGACTCATCAGTATGTACTCTCTTCTATTGACATCCTTAGCTTTGATATTTATGATGTCTATTAATTATTGTGTATAATTTTTCCAGTTACTACACATAACAACTCATCCCCAGACTTAGTACTGTAACACCATCACTTCCTGCACTTACAGATTCAGGACTTTGGACAGAGCACAGTCTGGCAGGTGTGTCTGCCATCTGTGTATCAGGGTATAAGGCTCAGCTGGTACACTCAGTCTTTTTTACACTCAGGTGTATGGTGGCTGATGTTGGTTGCCAGCTGGAGTTTGAGCTGCCACGTGAGGGGGTGTCCATGTGATCTGGGATGCCTCAAAACATGATGCCTGAGTTTCAAAACTGAGTGGTATGAGGGAATAAGAGAGCAAAGCAGAGGTCAAGTTTCCTTTTATGACCTAGCTTCCAAGTGGGAAGTCACACAGAATAACTTCCGCTACGTTATACTAGTCAAGACAATACAATGCTTTGACCAGATTCAAGGAAAGAGAAAAATAAAACCCTCACCTTTCTTTTTAAAAAAGAATTGGTTGATCAATTGCAAGTGTGGGAAGCAACAGAGGGAGAGGGAGAGAGAGAATCCCAAGCAGATTCTGCACTGAGCATGGAGCCTGACTTGGGGCTCAATCTCACAACCCCCAGATCATGACCTGAGCCGAAATCAAGAGTTGGAGCTTAACTGACTGAGCTACCGAGATGTGCCTAAAACCCTCACCTTTCAATGGAGAAGTATCAATGCCTTATTGTAGAAAAAGTATGTGGGATGGAATATATATTGGTAATTCCTGATGTACATTTGCTTCTAACTTAGGTACTATAAGTCTAAATAGAATATTCTTGCATATATTTTTTATACACACATGCATTTATTTCCACTGGGTATATATTATGTTGAATGGCAGGCTTAGTCAGGGAGTATGGGTTATACCATCTTTAATAATGAGAACTAAATATTTTCCATAGCATTTGGACAAATCTATAATTTTATTGGCAGTGTATAAATAACATAATTGTTCCACATCCTTATTACAAGTGAAATAAGAAGCTGTTAAGCAAGTTGGGGGTAGATTTTAGGGAGCCCTGAATCTATGCCTTTAGGGCTCAGACTTTTCTTCAAAGCCAAGGGTTTTAAGTTGGAGACTACAGTCCAGTCCTATAAGTACACTTTATACACAAGAACTGGGGTGGTACGAGTGTTGCTGTTGTTACTTCTAACTGACTTTGAATTTCTTAGGTTGGGAATAAATCACTCTACAGTGCTCCAACATAGCTCATACTCTATAATTTACCAGGTTACATCTCAGAATTATCCACTTCACTACTGAAGGCATTTAAAGTCCCAAACTAAGCAAAATTAAATACTGTATTGTTGGGGGTATACATGTACATATATAGTGTATATATATTTTTAAAAGAGCCAGAGAGCATCCTTGTCATATTCCTGATCTCAAAGGGAAGGCTGTCAGTTTTTTCCCATTGAGGATGATAATCGCTGTGGCTTTTTCATAGATAGATTTTATGAAGTTGAGGAATGTTCCCTCTATCCCTATACTCTGAAGTGTTTTAATCAAGAATGGATGCTGGATTTTGTCAAATGCTTTTTCTGCATCAATTGAGAAGACCAGGTGGTTCTTCTCTCTTCCCTTATTGATTTGCTTTATGACTTTGATAGATTTCCAAATGATGAACCATCCTTGCAACCCAGGGATAAATCCCACCTAGTCATGGTGGATAATCCTTTTTATTGTACTGTTGGATCCTATTAGCTAGGATCTTGTTGAGATTCACATCCACATTCATCAGGGACAGTGGTCTGAAATTCTCCTTTTTGGTGAGGTCTTTGCTTGGTTTGGGGACCAGGGTAATGTTGGCTTCATGAAAAGAGTCTGGAAGTTTTCCTTCTGCTTCAATTTTTTGAAACAGCTTCAGGAGACTAGGTGTTATTTCTTCTTTGAAAGTTTGGTAGAATTCCCCAGGGAACCCATCAGGTCCTGGCCTCTTGTTTTTGGGGAGGTTTTTGATCACTGCTTCAATCTCATTACTAGATATCGGTCTATTCAGATTGTCAGTTTCTTTCTGTTTCAGTTTTGGAAGTTTATAGTTTTCCAGGAATGCATCCATTTCATCTAGGTTGTTTGACTTATTGGCATACACTGTTAATAATAATTTCTGATGATTGTTTCTATTTCCTTGGTGTTAGTTGTGATCTCTCCCTTTTCATTCATAATTTTATTAATTTGGATCCTTTCTCTTTTCTTTTGGACTATTTTGGCCAATGGCTTATCAATCTTACTGATTCTTTCAAAAAACCAGCTTCTAGCTTCATTGATGCATTCTACTGTATCTCTAGTTTCTATCTCATTGATCTCTGCTCTAATCTTGATTATTTCCCTTCTTGTGTGTGGAGTTGGCTTAATTTGTTGTTGATTCTCCAGTTCTTTAAGGTGTAAAGACAGCTGGCATATTCTGGATTTTTTTCAGCTTTTTTGAGTGAGGCTTGGATGGCTATGTATTTCCCCCTTAGGACCACCTTTGCTGTATAGGAAGATGTGGTTCATATATACTATGGAGTATGATACCTCCATCAGAAAGGATGAATACCCAACTTTTGTGTCAACATGGATGGGACTGGAAGAGATCATGTTGAGTGAAATAAGTCAAGTCAAGTGACATAAGTCAATTATCACATGGTTTCAATTATTTGTGGAACATAAAGAATAACACAGAGGACATGGGGAGATGGAGAGGAGAAGTGAGTTGGGGGAAACTGGAGGGGGAGACAGACCATGAGAGACTGTGGCCTCTGAGAAACAAACTGAGAGTTTTGGAGGGGTGGGAGGTGGAGAGTTGGGTGAGCCTGGTGGTGGGTATTATGGAGGGTACATATTGCATGGAGCACTGGGTGAGATGCATAAACAATGAATTCTGGAACAAGAAAAGAAATTTTAAAAATAAATAAAAAATTAAATAAATAAAAGAGCCAGAGGATAGTAAGTTCAAGATTCAGAATGAAATTTACCTTTCATTCAGGCAGAGGATGGGTTGGGCTGTAGTACCCCTGTTGAGTCATTGGTGTTGTAATGCTGTAGGTATTATTTGGGTAACACACTCATGGTTAATTTTTTCTTTCTGCCTTAGTGTTTACGTGCATTATATAAATCCTTCACATGCATGTTTGCACATGTATATGCACTCGTTAATTTGGTCATTGTATCAGACAATAGTTTAGGTATAAAAGTATAAAGTACGGCATGATAAAAAAAAAAATTTAACCCTCCAGGGACACCTGGGTGGCTTGCTCGAGTAAGCATCCAACTCTTGATTTTGGCTTGTGTCATGATCTCAGGGTCAGGGATCGAGCTCCGTGTCAGGCTTTGCGCTTGGTGGGGAGTCTGTTTGGGATTCTCTCTCCCTCATCCCCCATATCACTCTCAATACATAAATAAGTAAATAAATATCTTTTACAAAATTAAGCAGTCTCATTTTCCTTCCATACGAGTTGTGCATCTTGTAGAGTGTGACTTGTAGGAGGAGATCTGGGGCCACAAGAGGCATAATAAGACAAAAAGGGAGAGAGACTCACACACCGTCTTCCAGAATAAATGGGCATATTCTGCCTTTTCCTCTACACTGACTGGGCTGTTCATTTAATTACACCTGGACTTTTTCCAAAATGAAATATTTGAGGACAAAACACTGAAGGGTGTTGGATGCTGGAAATATGCCCAGATCTGGATGAAGGCAGCCCAGAAAGAGTGTGAGAACAGGCAGGAGGGGTACAGTGGTGGCTGAGGGGAGTATTTGCAGTCATTTACGGCTCTGCTGTTTTTCAGAAAGGCCCATTCCCAGATGAAGACTCCAACATAGAGCACTGCATGTCGCCATTTTCCACAGGGAATTTGAAGCAAATAGTTGTTGTGGGTGCGTTATGGCTGTGCACCTCAGGCATTTTCGACCCATTTCGGCTTTCACGTGGTGGATGCTTAATACGTACTGAACAGAGGCCGGATATCATCTTTAAACCTCACAACCAGCACCCCAGTCTGTACTGTTGTCCATACTTTACGGACGGGAAGATGGCATCGCAGAGATGTTCAGTAGCTTAGAGATGGAGCAGGCTGTGGTTTCCAAACGCAGCCGTAACAGTAGTCAACATGCTCTTCTGATAGTATGACCCACCACTCTCCTGTACTTGGAAGGGTATGTGTCCCTCCTCTTGAAACTCGGAGGAGGCTGCCTTAACAAATGTACTGTACGGGGAGGGACCCCAGGTGACTTAGGGTTATGAAATAAGATGAATTTCGCTCCTTGCTCTTTCTCGAGACTCCTGCTCTTGGAACCCGGCCACCATGCTGTGAGAAAACCCAGGCTACATGGAGAGCCCGCGTGCTGGGGTTTCTGCCCATAGTCCCTGCAAAGGCCCTAGCCAATGACCAGCCCCACCGGATAGACACGGGAGTGGTCCCTTCAGAGAGTCCACTTCAGCCACATTTGATTGCACTTGAATGAGAGACATAAGTGAGAGCTTGTGACTGAGTCCAGGTGGCCCCCAGACCATGAAAAACAGCGATAGTACTAGCAGACGATGATGAAAGCGGTGTATCATCGGGTTTTGTTGTCGCACTAAGCTTGGAGCGGTTTCCTAGGTAGTCATAGAGAACCGAGTCTTGCAGTAACCTTGTGGGCATTAAGCCCTGGGCTCAAAACTCACACTTAGTCATATTGTAACAGATGCCATTGTGCCTCTAGCTAATGGCTGTGTTCTTGCTTGCAGTTCCCACCGTTCTATAGACAGCCCTGAGCTTTTTGCTCATCTGGTTTCATCTTCCTTCTTTTTTTTTTTAAATTTAATTTTGTTTGTTCAGTGTTCCAAGATTCATTCTTTATGCACCACACCCAGTGCTCCATGTAGTGCGTGCCCTCCTCAATACCCACCACCAGGCTCACCCAACCCTCCTCCCCCATCCCCTCCAAAACCCTCACTTTGTTTCTCAGAGTCCACAGTCTCTCATGGTTCTTCTCCCCTCCAATTTCTCCCAACTCCCTTCTCCTCTCCATCTCCCAGTGTCCCAGGTACAATCATTGTGAGCACTGCTCAGTCTCAAGGAGCTCAGGGTCTAGAGAAACAGGAAACACATAGACTAACTGCTGGAAGATGTGAGGGTCGAGGCAGATGCATGCCATAGGAACACCAAGGAAAGGCGACATCTCAGAGGGCAGCTAGCAGCACAAGAGCTTCCTGATGAAGAGAGAGACTGATGCACACTTTTTTTTTAATTTATTTTTTTAATTGAATTTTATTTTTTCAGAGTTCCAAGACTCATTGTTTATGCACTTGAAGGATCAAGCTTAGTGAAAGGCAAAGGAAAGAATCCCCCAGGAGGTAGCATGAACCTTGCAAAGGCAGAGAAAGAACCAATAGTTCAGTGCATGAAAGAACAAGTGCCCCAGTATTATCCGATGGCCCTCGTGGCCAGCTGTGGGGGAAGACGCTCGCAGGGCGATCTGGTGCTGCCTCCTGTGGACCGTGCTGCCTTGGGGACTGGGGTCTGAAACAGCACCAAGGGAGGAGGATCTTGGGAAGACAGTACTGCATGTGAACCAGCCCCGAAAAAAACCGCTCTGCAAGCCTGGGCCCTGGTAGTCTCAGCTCCTAACCCTGGGTCGGGATCCAGGAATTCTGATTAAAAAGGGAAAAACGCTTCACCTGATTATTCTGATCTGCAACCCTGTTAAGGGAGACTGCCGGGCTGATGGGATGCGCTGCAGGGTTTCAGGCAGGTGGGGGACAGAGCTGGGCTCTGCGCCCAGAATAGTCTTTCATGGAGCTATCTGGAGCAGGGAGAGGGAGGAGACTGGGCTGGAGGCAGGGAGACCAGTCAGGAGGCTGGGGACAGTCCAGGTGAGAGCCGGAGAGAGGCAGCCAGGGCAGCGAGGGGGCCGGCAGGAGCTGAGTTCAAGCACCAGCGGGGATGGTGATTGGCAGTCGGGAGAGACAGGGAGAGCAGTTAGGGGCAAGGACTGATTGGGGCTCTGAGCTGCCGTATGCTGGGGCTGTCAGTTGGGATGAAGAGTGACAGGACAGACAGGCAGAAAGCCCCGATTGCGGGGGAGCAGGAACCATTCTCACCGCACAGGAAATAACGGTCCCCGTTCAAAGAAATAGAAATTAAATTAATGATAGGCCAGGAAAAGGTTCTTTTGCTTCTGAAACAGATACATGATTTATATCCGTAATACAAAAGGAGATGCCTGCCTATAAAAAATAAAAGGTCTCAACGGAGTAGAAATATGAGCCGAGGCTATAAGGAAGCTCTTGACGGATGGGGAAGCCTAATTTACTAATGTGTTGATTAAAAATGTCCAAATTTAATTATTAAAATGTTAATTTAGGGGCCCTGGGTTGCTCAGTGGGCTAAAGCCTCTGCCTCCAGCTCAGGTCATGATCTCAGGGTCCTGGGATAAAGAGTCCCGCATCGGGCTCTCTGCTCAGCGGGGAGCCTGCTTCCTCCTTTCTCTGCCTGCCTCTCTGCCTACTTGTGATCTCTGTCTCTCTCTCTGTCAAATAAAGAAATAAAATCTTTTAAAAAATGTTAATTTAAACAAAGGCACAATGTTTATCCCGACCCACATGACAAGGAAATTCAACTCAGAATGTCAGAGGGGACACGGGCAACAGGGACACGGAGATGCTGGTGGTCCAGCAAGCTCGCTGCTTCCTCCGGACAGAGATGCAGGCGGCATAGGAAAGACAACAGGTGCACAGTCGATGACCCACAGAGAAGCTGTTGCACAGGGAGCAAACACAGGGTGGCCCATTTCTGCCGTTCGTGCAATGGGTGTTAGAAAGAGAGCCCAGGTGCCCGCCAGTGGGGTCACAAGTAAAACGTGTGAGCACACTATGGGACAGGAAGCAGGCGGAAGGAACAAACCAAAAGAACATTCAGCCACGTGGCTTCATCTCAGAATGAAATACCAGCACCGTACCACTAGCATACACTTAAAATACAGCACAGAAAACAGCATTTCACAAGGGTACCCACATACACAAGGAGTAATCTCACATTCCATCAGTTTCCCATCTAGGAAGCAAGGGACGCCACTGAGGAAAAGAGGGAAAGGAATGAAAATGGAATAAGGAATAGAAAGGGAGACAGAAAGAGGGAAAGACAGTGAGGAAGACAGACGGAGATGGAGGGAGGCAGAGAGAGAGAGAGAGAGATGGAGAAACACACAGAGAGATGGACAGCAGCAGAGAGGGAGATGGAGAGAGAGAAAGGGAGTCAGAGATGGAGAGACACAGAGAGAGACAGAGTGGCAGAGAGGGAGTTGGAGAGGGAGAGACACACAGAGAGATGGAGAGAGGCAGAGAGGGAGAGACGGAAACAGAGCAGAGAGAGGGGGAGAATGCGCTGGACGAGATTCACGGTGAGGATGCTGTGCTGTCCTCAACCGAGGGACTCTACCAACTCAGGTTTCGACACCCTCCTGAGGTTCTACACGCCTGAGGTTTCTTCACCCTCCAATAAACATGGGAGCTGAGAGAAGGTCTAGCAGAGAAGATACTGATGGATTTGAGTTCGGTGGGGCTGGGACACGGGCGGTGGAACCTCAGGTCGTGCAGGGACAGGGGTGGATGGAAACCACAAGGGGAAATAATCTGGAGACACAGCCCACCACTTGGAAGAGGAAACCACGAGAAAGAACAAGATGCTGCACGGCAGGGGTCTTGAGTCAGTGGGGCTGGAAGCAGATGGAGGTGGGAGCTGCCCAGGAAATCCAGAGGCCTGGGTGCGAGGGGGCTGGGGAGAGCAAAGCATGGCTCTCTGGCACCCAGGGCAGAGTTCCGGGAGGGCTGAGTGAGCAACATTTGAAAGATGGCTCAAAGGTCCTGCGAGATTCGGCTGGATCACCTTCTGCATTTGGTCATGACTTCCTGCTCTTCTCAGTAAGTGCCCCTGTGCCCGGGTAGGTGCAGAGACCAGGCTCAGAGGGGCAGATGGGGTCTCCCTCCTTGCCACCCAGGAGGCTCTCCAAGTCCTCTTTCGAATCATTTCTCCCCTCTGGATCTCAGTTCTGCGGTGAAGAATCAGAGATAATTATCATTTCGTGCTCGGTCCTTCCTTGGCTTCAGTTAGATGGCACACGTGAAGGTCCGTTGGGGCTTCCTGTTGCTTCGTGAAAACGTGCATGCGGTACACAACTCGTACAGCCCCCGGTCCCCTTTCCCCTCTGTGGACCCCCCTCTGGACCTTTCTTGTAAATGAAATCACACACCACGTGTTCTTTCTGACCGGCTTCTTCCCCTCAGTGCAATTCTTTTACAGCCCCTCTCCTCTATCAGCTTCTCCCCAGGGGTCTCTCTCGTGTTTACTACATCCAGGGTGTGATGTTTTGGAGACAGTGGGTGGACTTGGTCTCTGACGAGAAAAGGTGGACCACAGGGACCTCAGATTCTGCAGGGTCCTTCGGAATGTCCCTTCCTTCTCTGTTGATTTACAGAGGAAGGGATGGAGGGCAGGGGAGGTGGGGTCTCCAGAGTCTGAGAGGGAGGGAGGGGAGAGGCCACTCCGCTGCACACCTGCTGCCTCTAGGGCCATGTCACCAGTGCCACAGGGCCTTCTGGCTGCAGGCCTTCTGCAACCTCCCCCTAAGATTCAGTTCTCAGACAGAACCGCCATTTGCATGATCTGAGCAGAGGCAAAGTGGAAATTACTGAACTCGGGGCCAAGAGGAGCGCATTGCACTCCTGCCAATCCTCCAGCTTCCTGTGGGGGAGGTGCGCTCCCTCTCTGGCCTCAGGAAAGTGCCAGAATCTCTTGAAGACCATCTCCAACTCTGATATGCTGCCATGTAGGGGGCGCCAAGAAACTGCTTTTCCAGGCTCACAAAATGTGCCCTCTTTATCTGATTCAGGTCATGGGAGCAAGCTCTACAATGGCCCATTTTTGCTTCCACTGACAGTGGGGTGCCCACTGAGCTTAAGGGAGGGGCTGGGTTCTGGAACTTTCTGCTTGGACAACACAGAATCAGGCCTGGCTCGTTCTGAGGCTCCCTTCCGTCTACAGAGAACCAGTGGCAGCAAATTGCAGAACCCTCTCTTCTGCTGGCAAGACCTACCTTCCTGCCCTGCGATTCCAACATGCTCTGCTCCTTCTGCCACGGTTTCCACCTCCTGTGGGTCTTCCAGCCACACACCTTCTGCACGCAGTGGGACCTGGAATTCCTGAGTTGAGTAATAAGGTACTGAGTGGATCTTGACCTCATGGGGAAAATAATAGTGCAGATTCATTGAACATACTGCATACTGAGTAGTCTTCTCACCGCTTTTTCTTCATCTTTTTGAAAAGATTTTATTCATTTATTTTGGAGAGAGAGTGCGCGTGAGTTGAAGGAGGGGCAGAGGGAGAAGCAGACTCCCCGCTGAGCAGAGAGCCTGATGTGAGGCTCGATCCCAGGACCCTGAGATCATGACCTGAGCCCAAGGTAGACACTTAACTGACTGAGCCACTCAGGCACGTCCAAAATGCTCAATGGTCCCTATTTTATAGATCAGGAAGCAGGTTTGGAGTTTAAGCACAAAATGTCAGGCCACACTCTAGCGTGGGACAGAGTCAGGGTCTCAAGCTAGTTTGGCACTGGGGTCTGTGATCTGGAGAAACTGCCGATCCAACACTGAGCTGACGGTCATCCAATTTCCCAACTCTGTACCCTCAAACGGTGAGGAGGAAGACACGTGAACTTCTAACATGTCTTTAGACTTTGAAGATCTATGTTCCCATGTGGTAAAGCTGGGGTTATAACTCATTACTTAAGTTCAGTGGTGGATGGGACCATTACTGCCAACCGCACTTCAGTCAGACCTTCCTCTCTCCAGGCAGGTGGTAACAGCCTCTTTGGGAAGAACAGCAGATGCTAACACTGCAAAATAAAGCAGTACGTAAAATGATACATATATGTACTTCAAGAGCTCAGCACTAAAGATTTATTTATTTATTTATTTATTTATTTATTTATTTGGAGGGGAGGGGCAGAGGAAGAGAGAGTCCCAAGCATACTCCCTTCTGATCTTGGAGCTCAACTCAGGGCTTGATTCCAGAACTCTGAGATCATGGTCTGAGCCGAAACCAAGAGTTGGATGGTTAACTGACTGAGCCACTGAGGTACGCCCAGAATGCATTTCATAAAAGTCACTCCCTGTCCCTGAAATCATTTCTTAAACTTTAGAAGAATGGGTCAGCTATAGTCTCTCCATCAGCCCAGCACAGCAGATAATACTAATTCCACAATCTGCCTATTCCCAAGGCATCACCGAGCAGGAGAACTATGTGGTGAAGGGATGTTCCCTTCCCATACTTTCTGATAGCACGCAACATCTAGAAAATTTTCTAATCTGATTTCACGGCTCTAGGGGTTTCATATCATTGGCTAGCTTCCAGGATGGGTTAATTGTAGAGAGTCAGGTTGGCAAGAACTAACCCCTTCAGCTAATGGTAGGAAAACTGTATTCATTCATTCATTCATTCATTTCCTGCCCAGTCTTCTGTGCGGGGAACTGAAGGCAACGGAAAGCAGATCTGCTTTCTGGAAACATGGGCTCACCGCACACATCCACGGGCAGAACAGGACAGATGAAGAGCTGGTGACAGGTGAGGATGGTATTAGGATCTGGGGGGGAGGGGGGTCTCCCAGAGCATTTAGCTTCTAGAAGGAAGTAACATAGGTCAAGAAGGCCTCGGGGCGCCTGGGTGGCTCAGTGGGTTAAAGTCTCTGCCTCCAGCTCAGGTCATGATCCCAGGGTTCTGGGATCGAGCCCCGCATCGGGCTCTCTGCTCAGCGGGGAGCCTGCTTCCTCCTCTCTCTCTCTGCCTGCCTCTCCATCTACTTGTGATTTCTGTCTGTCAAATAAATGAATAAAATCTTAAAAAAAAAAAAAAAAAAGACGGCCTGAGAGTGAACCTCTCCTAGGTCTTTATAGCCCATAGGAGAAATATCGTCCTGTACTTGAGAACCACTGAAAACCCAAATTAAAGGCTTTCAGCAGGAGTCAGGCAGGAGATACTATCAGATGTACGCTGTAAAATACGGTAACTCCAAGATGTTGTGGAACAAACCCACCTCGGAGGGCAGACAATGTGTAGAAGTCTGGGGCCCAGGATGATCAGGACCTGAGCTGGCTCTCAGGACTGGCCCCAACCATGGAGCCGCACTCAGAGAGAACTCAGTGATGTCAGGTCGAACTGTGACAGAGCACACGAACACTACCTCTGTGTCATTGAGAGGACACACCCCATTTTTCCATGGGTGACAGAGATCTCCAATCAAACCAGCGTAGGTGATCAGAGTGGGACGTAAGATGGCTCTTTCGACCCACGGTGTCTCTCTGCAAGCTTCCCTGCTTGGCCCACCTCTGCACATATGCTTCCTTCTCACACTGCCTTTGCTCACGGTAGGGAAACACAGTAGAAGGTCCAGTTCCAAGCCTTTATTCTCAAACCATAGATAGAGAAGCCTGTTTCTCAGAACTCCCTGCAAAATCCTGAGTTTGCAAGGCACTCCCTGTGGCTAGGAGAATATCGGGCATCTATTGAACTGCTTTAGTCAACACAGCAAGGAGAATGGACTTGATCTGTCTAGCTTAAACACCCTTGGAGCTTAGGGGGGTATTGCAAACTCTCCCCAGATATCAGCGGCAAGGTGACTGGAATTAGAAGGGCAAACTCTCCATCCTGGTGGGGGACCTGCTGTCCCTACACTCACGATCTCTAATGCGACCATGCTGAATTCCTCAAAGAAGGAATCTGTTTCAAGTTGTTGCCATCATTGTGTGTGCAGAGCCCTTCCACCAGCGAGCACCACTGGCCTATGACCAGTCCGAGCCTGACAGTCCCAGGAAGGACCCCATATTGGCCAGGATGCTGGGTGAGACTCAGGGGCAGGGGACATACTGTAAAGATCATGAACACCCCAGTGCAAGGATTATAGCCTCATTAGTTCCCATCAGAAGTTTTGGGTGTGTTAGGACCTAGACAAACAAATCTTTAACGTGGAGGGGGTCTGATGTTGAACCCAGCAGGGGAGAAGGTACCTCTGATTCAGACCCTGGGCTTCCTCCGTGGGACATCATCAAGCCAGAGCCAGATGACCAGTAGGGGGCGACGTTGAGGATCACCAAATTCTCAAATGGGAGTTGGACCAAATTACCTCCTTGCTACTTTGAATCTATAACTAGAGTATTATTTAGTTATTCTCCTTGTTTTGTGGAAGATGCCCTCTCTGAGATCAGTATTCTCATTACATTAATTGTTTCAATTTTGTCTTCTGGGAAAAAGACTTGGCAGCATTTCAGAGCTCAGGAGCGTCAAAGCAGAATTCCTACCCCCATTCCCCAGTTGTCTGGCTTATGTCAGATTTCTACTTAAAGTCACAGGCCATGAAAGCCAAAGGGTTCTGAGATGTGGATACAGAGGCACAGAGAGGGGAAGGGTCTCACCTATGATGAGACAGAGAGTCAGTGGAAGAAGCCAGTCAGGAGCCCAGGCATCCTGGCTGCTGACTGACAGGTCTGCCTCCTCAGCAGGAAGGTCCTCAGAGAGGAGATGATTAAATGTGAGCAGTGCTGTTGAGAAGAACTGTGTGCGATCTCTAGAAGCTGACAAGTGAAGATGTTTGGAACACCTTACCTGAAAGACATGTCAGAGAGTTTGCACAGAAAAATCCCATCTTTCTTGAACAACAAGGGACTATCTCCTCAATAATAATGCGCCTATAGGAACAAATATATATCTATTTTAGTATAAGCATGAATTATACATGTGCGTCTCTATCTGATTTTAAATTATGAATTAGACTCTGAAGTCTTTGCTTAAGAGCTCCCAGCAACGGCGCATTGCCCTCAGCCTATACCCTATGTTCCCTTGCCATGGCTCGGCATGGCGTGGAAGCTGGTTCTCCGCTGCATCTCATTCCACTCTCCCCTCTCTGCATGACCCAGCCATGCTCCCAGAGGCCCAGTGCAGCAAGCTGGATCCTCTTCTGGGGGTTTTCATTTTATCCCCAGCTCACTCCAACCTCATGCGTTACAATGTCTGATTCTTTCGTATTCCTTGGATCTCTGTTTGTGAAAGAGGCATGCTTTGATCATCCTCTCCAGGTCAGCCCTCTTCCCACTCACTCTGCCACCTCTCCTTGTGGGCCACTTTTCATTCCCCTGTTTAATTCTTGTCTGCTTCCACTCCTGGCATGTAAAGCCTGTGAGAGTGGAGAGACCGTGTCTGCCTTGTTATTGCCATACTGTGGATTTTGGCGGCATATTCTAGCACTCAGTAGGGAATCAACAAGTACCTGTGTGAGGGGTTAAAGTGTTGATCCAGTGTGAGCCCCTCAGACCGTGAGAGCTGGCTATTAAACCCTTCATGGTGGTCATCTCTGGGAACGGAAGAACTAGGGAACTGCGGTGTTTTGATTATACTGGACAATGCCTAATAAATATTTTACAGGAGTGCGTTTGGACTTTGTGAGAATAAATTTTAAAATTGTTTCGTTGTGGTTATTATTTCTTTTTTAACACTAAGCTATTCTTCCTTCCGGAATTGTGATCCAGACAGGGTCTGACAAACCTTGATGCATAAATAGAAAAGGTCCTCCAATGATGTCACATGGATCATGTCCTTGACATTCTTGAAAGCTCCAGCGGGCAGGATGAGAGGAAAAAAATAGAATCATGGTGCTGAGAGGGACCAGCCTTTAATCTAATCCAACCCCCTTATTTTAGTGGGGAGGGAACAGAAGCTCCAAGAGACAGACACTTCAAAAGCGGAAAGATAAATGTATGGTAAGTCAGAATCCTGACTCTATAACTAACCTTGGGCTGGTCCTCTGTCCCTTTTGGGCCAGTTTTCTATACTTTGAACAATAGGGGGTTATGTCTTCCTGGCTTCTAAGGATCTATTCATTTATACCAATCCATGTCCCTCTTGATGACTCAATAAAATAAGTTTTGCATAACAAATCCAGACTATTCATTTTCTAAGTATCTGCAAGTATAACCAAGATGAATTTTCTGAGGCATTGGTTAAATACGGGGACCCCCTATTTCCGAATTTAAGGGAAGTAAAAAAAGGAAGATAAAGATGTGATCATTCCTTTCAGTTAAGATGTAGAAAGCCTCAAGAGACTGTCCCCACCACCCCAAAAAACAAGAACAAGCTGAATCAAATGAATGATCATAATTTTGTAGAAAGTCACACATCTATATAGGTGGAAGAAATAAAATGCTAGAAAGGGATGACCTTTTCCTGGTTTCATCCTTGGGGGCATGGCAAAAGGAAGAGTGAATGTGACACAGAAGGGGACAAGGAGGCATCAGCACACATTTTGGTAGACATTTAATGGCCACATGTGAGCTGATAGGATGGTGCCCCATCGCAAATCTAGCTATAGCCACCTGCCACCGTGTTGCCGCAGGACCCTCACCATGTACATATGGTGGAATGCTGAAGGCAGGTGAGAGAGATAAGAGAGATCTTCCAAGCTGGACAGAGCCTTCCCCAAGGGCAAATGCTTGTGCTTGGATAGAGGCAGGGCAGAAGAGTGAGAGAGATTGCCCTGAGGTACATGAGGGGCTTCACTGAGCATGGGTAGCAGGTGGCTAAAGCTTGGAGGAAGAAGCAGGACGGAGATGCATTTCCCCCAAACCAAGCTGGTTGAACAAAGGGACTGGAAAAGCTGGTGGCCAAGCTGTAAATCATACAGCGGTCTTCTCTCAATGTGACTACGTGAGGTTTATCTCTGGAAGGTAAGGTAGGTTCAGCATTTGAGAATCATCCAACGTAATTCCCCAAAATAAGAGTGTCCTCAATAATAAAATTATACCTCAATAAAAAAAGAAGGAAAACCATATGACCATCTTAATGAAGACTAAAAATTATTTGATATAATTTATAACTATTCATGACCACAATCCTCATTAAACAGAAAAGGAAGGTAACACAGCCTGATAATAGGCATCTATGAAGATCTACAGCTATTATCACACTTAATCGCAAAATATCGAACGATTCCCTTCTAGCTCGGGGTACCAGGCAAAGAGGCCCGCTCTCCTCACTTAGGTTCCACCTTGAGCTGGTCTTGGGGCAACAGGCACGGGGTGGGGAGAAGACATATACACTGCAAAGAAGGAACTCAAATTTTCTGCATTCTCAATGACAGGATTATAAAAAATCTTAAGGAATCTAATAAAGAAAAGTAGACCTGAGAAAGCGATTTAGTGAGGTCAACTTGGACAACGATGGTGTGTCCGTATTGAAAGACGCTCCGTCTTTCCTTCAATCCTGGAGGCACACTAGCTTAGTTAGTATACATTTGAAAGGAATCATAGACTAAGTTTTAAAAGCTAGTCCCATAAAAGTCATAAAAGGATAAAAGGATAAAAGCTTTATATCTATCTATTTATCTATCTATCTATCTATCTATCTACGTAGGCAAAGAATTCTTAGGACCCAAAAGTACTAATCATGAAAAAAAATAAAGAGAAAAATCAGACCCCAACCCATTGTTTCAGTATGACCATCAATGACATCTTTTTTTTTCTTTTCAACATAACAGTATTCATTGTTTTTTGCACCACACCCAGTGCTCCATGCAATCCGTGCCCTCCCCAATACCCACCACCTGGTTCCGCCAACCTCCCACCCCCCGCCCCTTCAAAACCCTCAGATTGTTTTTCAGAGTCCATAGTCTCTCATGCTTCACCTCCCCTTCCAATTTCCCTCAACTCCCTTCTCCTCTCCATCTCCCCTTGTCTTCCATGCTATTTGTTATGCTCCACAAATAAGTGAAACCATATGATAATTGACTCTCTCTGCTTGACTTATTTCACTCAGCATAATCTCTTCCAGTCCCGTCCATGTTGCTACAAAAGTTGGGGATTCATCCTTTCTGATGGAGGCATCATACTCCATAGTGTATATGGACCACAGCTTCCTTATCCATTCATCCGTTGAGGGCATCTTGGTTCTTTCCACAGTTTGGCGACCGTGGCCATTGCTGCTATGAACATTGGGGTACAGAGGGCCCTTCTTTTCACGACATCTGTATCATTTGGGGTAAATACCCAGTAGTGCAATGGCAGGGTCACAGGGAAGCTCTATTTTTAAACAATGACATCTTGAAGTAAATTCATAGAGAAGCTACAGACTGGGAAAAAATTCTCGCAACACACACCTGATAAATGTCTTAAATCCACAATACAAAAGGACACTTAAAAAAATCAATGATGAAAAGACAAGCCACAGACACTTTCTGCCGAGTGAGTTCCCAGGGCTTCCGAGAAGGGCCTAAGGCAGACAAGGAGAAGGCTCAGAGCCAGTGAGATAGGCCTGTGGCTGTTCACAAGTCTCTACAGGTGTGCTTGAGACCTGAGGGTCCGAGGAAGTGCCACCAGGGGCAGCACAAGCATCTTTGAAAGGGAAGTTCAACTCCTGTACACACTCCCCTGGTGCTCAGGGAATCAAGCTGAACAAAAGTGCTACCAGCACGTTATCTGAGCTTGCATCTTCCTAGCAAGGAAGAGGGAGGAGGAAAGCCCAGCAGCGGGGGTAGGAGCCGGCCAGGGCCTGGGGATCCGCGGAGACAGGCTGGATGCCCCCAAGGGGACTGGAACCTGGAGTTCGAGGGGGTGGGGAGGGGGCAAGGGTGGAGATGTGAGAAGCAGAAGCAGAGAGGAAGTAAGAGAAACCCCCACCCTGTGGAGCCCTGGGTGTGGTGCGTAAACAAGGAATCCTGGACCACTGAAAAAGTAAAATTAAATTTAAAAAAAAAAAGAAAAGGAAAAAAAAAAGAGCCAGAAAAAAAAAAAATGTAAAAGCCAGTGATGGAATGAAAATGTGTATGACTTCGTTTCCCTGGTGAACCGGCATGAGAATTCCTGAGTGCTCAATGGACAGAAGAGAGGGGTTTGCAGAGATGCCTGCGCCCCTACCTCTTGCCGGCCCTGGGATCTTATGTCTGTTAGGTCATTGCTTTGAACCTCCGTTCCCTCCTCAGAAGCTGGGAATAAGAAAACGGTTTTATTTTCCTCTCGGGGTTAGTGTTAGTGTCAAATGAGAGGGACCCTATCTATAATCTAAAAATTATGGCTATGATTAAGACAGCCCGCTGAAAATGGTGTGCTGTATCAAGGGCTTAATTATGTCTTGACAAGCAAAAAACAACAAATATGAACAGATTCCTGCCAACAAGAGGATAACTATGTTTGTTGGCTTTTTGGACGAGAAGACCACAGGAACTATAAAGTAACACAGACTAGATCAAAGGATCTCCTCCTTCGTAAAGCAAACTTCTCATTAAGAGGCAAACAAACAGTAAAGAAAGGAAGATCACCAAAACTAAGAGGGGAGGGCCAGAGAAATCAGGAATGTCTGTAAAAACTGCCCATTCCAATTAAGCTATTTCTATGGAAGAGTATGAAAATATTTTACGTGTGAGTATTTAGGACGGCACACACTGCAATTTAGATTGAAAAATAAAAGTAAATGAAAAACAGTGAATTCAGAGGGGGGAAGGGTATTCCGTGAGAAGTTAAAGTGTGCGCACGTTTTTAGGAGGATAGAAATTAACATATGGAAATAATGATAGCTGAACTTAATAAAAATACATTTAGATATTTATTTTTAAGTAAGGGCATTTACTAAAAGAATAGGTGCACAGTGAATTCCAAACAGCAGAGAGTAAGAGAATTCCAGGCTGCTTTGTCTCTGCGGAAAAGGGAAAAAGAAGCAAACCCTTCCAGCTCTGAGGGCTGGGAGCCTGGGTGTGGCTTGGTTGGGGGGCTCTGGCTCAAGGCGTTCTAGGAAGGAGTCCTAAGCCCCTGGCTGCCACATCTCGAGGTTTGATGGGTGGGGGTCCCTTCCAAGTTCATCACACGGCTGCTGGAGGAAAGTGTTGCAATGTGGAGAGCCATGAACTCTGTGAGCCTCTTAAGGATTAGACAAAAATAAGAACTTTTCTTTTTTTAGGGAAAAGCAAAGGAGTCTGGAAAGCACCAGTGTGGGGAAGTTTTGCTCTGAGGCCAGCCTTTCTCAAGAAGGTCCTTAAGGGAAGCTTACGCTCAGGGTATGTCAAATTCAGGATCTGGGGAAGGAGAGAAAGTTCCAGTTTCTTATCATTGGCGGGAATATGTATGTCACACATCACTTATGGGGCAAGTAATGGGAACTTGGAGGGTCTGTGTCTGGTTTTGCCACAGGTAAACAGGGCAATGTGAGTCTTATCTAAGTCATATGGGGAAGCGGTTTCTTGCAGGGAGCTGCTTCCTGTAACACAAATGGTGTGGGAGGGGTACAGTAGGACGGAGGGTGTCTGTTCTTAACTGGCCTCTGGTCACAGGCTTCGGGAAAATTCGACATTGTCAGTGACGGAGCCATAGTGTGGTCTCACAGAAAGCTAAAGTGTGAAACTGGCGTGGGCCCTGGCAGGTGCTCAGAATTTCAATAGATGGAAAAGGCCTGAGGTTTCTACAACTTTGGATGTGCTCAGCGGCTAGTAACAGGACATCTCAGGAACAAGGGCCTGAGGAAGAGCACGTGCCATTACCTTACCCAGCAGAAGTGCACAGATGACAGGGAGTGCCAGGATTGCTGCAGAAGCTAGACTGTCCCCGGGCTCCGGCTCAGCCTCTGTCATCTACTTGGCCTTTTGCTTGACTTTGTAAGGCGGCCATTGCCGCTTGGAGCACCTGCCCTCATGCAAAAGCTTCTCAAGAAGGAAAGAAAAGGTCATACAAAGAGAGGGGGCTTTGCATTCATTAAAGAGAAAAAGCTATCACAGGAGAGACATCATGGGCTGCCTTGAACCCTGCCAGGAGGCCACCACTAGCTTTAGCTTCGAAGCAGGTGAGAAAAGTCAGCATCAGATAAAGGAGAAATAGGCCTAAACTCACGCTGACCGTCCCCTGCAGGGGGAGAGGTGCCTCCCCAAACTGAGGTCCTTATCACCCAAGAGACCTCTGGGTTTCTGTTAGTTGAAGTAAAGGGGACAAAGGGTGGTTACCAATGGCAGGTAAAATCAATACCTACCCCCGGTGCTTCAGACAGAGCCCTTGGGCAGGAATCACCATCACCTGGAAGGCCCAATGGCAGGGAAAATCAATACCTACGCCAGGTGCTTCAGACAGAGCCCTTGGGCAGGAATCACCATCACCTGGGAGGCCCAATGGCAGGGAAAATCAATACCTACCCCAGGTGCTTCAGACAGAGCCCTTGGGCAGGAATCACCATCATCTGGGAGGCCCAATGGCAGGGAAAATCAATACCTACCCCAGGTGCTTCAGACAGAGCCCTTGGGCAGGAATCACCATCACCTGGGAGGCCCAATGGCAGGGAAAATCAATACCTACGCCCAGGTGCTTCAGACAGAGCCCTTGGGCAGGAATCACCATCACCTGGGAGGCCCAATGGCAGGGAAAATCAATACCTACCCCAGGTGCTTCAGACAGAGCCCTTGGGCAGGAATCACCATCACCTGGGAGGCCCAATGGCAGGGAAAATCAATACCTACGCCCAGGTGCTTCAGACAGAGCCCTTGGGCAGGAATCACCATCACCTGGGAGGCCCAATGGCAGGGAAAATCAATACCTACCCCAGGTACTTCAGACAGAGCCCTTGGGCAGGAATCACCATCACCTGGGAGGCCCAATGGCAGGGAAAATCAATACCTACCCCAGGTGCTTCAGACAGAGCCCTTGGGCAGGAATCACCATCACCTGGGAGGCCCAATGGCAGGGAAAATCAATACCTACCCCAGGTGCTTCAGACAGAGCCCTTGGGCAGGAATCACCATCACCTGGGAGGCCCAATGGCAGGGAAAATCAATACCTACCCCAGGTGCTTCAGACAGAGCCCTTGGGCAGGAATCACCATCACCTGGGAGGCCCAATGGCAGGGAAAATCAATACCTACCCCAGGTGCTTCAGACAGAGCCCTTGGGCAGGAATCACCATCACCTGGGAGGCCCAATGGCAGGGAAAATCAATACCTACCCCAGGTGCTTCAGACAGAGCCCTTGGGCAGGAATCACCATCATCTGGGAGGCCCAATGGCAGGGAAAATCAATACCTACCCCAGGTGCTTCAGACAGAGCCCTTGGGCAGGAATCACCATCACCTGGGAGGCCCAATGGCAGGGAAAATCAATACCTACGCCCAGGTACTTCAGACAGAGCCCTTGGGCAGGAATCACCATCACCTGGGAGGCCCACTCACAGGGGCGCAGACTCAGTAGCTCTGAGACGGGCTCCCGGGCTTTGCCATCCTGAAATGTTCCCAGGAGATGCTGGTCCTGGAACAAATCCACCAGTATAGGCCACGATCGGAGGCCTGAAACCTGTTTCGAGTCTGAACGACATGGAGCGATTAGAAGTTGGACAGGTGGACTTGCTCCTGGGTTCCTTCACCCACCGAATGGTGAGTCTGGATGGCCATGAGAAGTTCAGAATTCATACTCACTGTGGTCTAGACCATCTTGTCTGATAGAAACACATCACTGTAAGCCACAGGAATTTTTCATTTTCTTGTAACCACCTAAAAAGCGTAAAAAAGAAAAGCTGAAATTAATGTTAATGATATATTTTACAAACAATTTTAAACATG
Organism: Mustela lutreola; assembly: GCF_030435805.1. Classification (NCBI taxonomy): domain Eukaryota; kingdom Metazoa; phylum Chordata; class Mammalia; order Carnivora; family Mustelidae; genus Mustela; species Mustela lutreola. The sequence goes on along the minus strand of NC_081292.1, from coordinate 4,256,729 downwards.
TAATTAATATAAAATTATTAATGAGTATTTTACATTTTTAAAATTAGGTCTTTGGGGGTGCCTGGGTGGCTCAGTGGGTTAAGCCTCTGCCTTTGGCTCAGGTCATGATCTCAGGGTCCTGGGATCGAGCCCCACATCGGGCTCTCTGCTCGGCAGGGAGCCTGCTTCCTCCTCTCTCTCTCTCTGCCTGCCTCTATGCCTACTTGTGATCTCTCTCTGTCAAATAAATAAATAAAATCTTTAAAAAAAATTAGGTCTTTAAAATCTGGTGTGTATACCATAGCACAGCTCCTTTCCCATAAGCACCATCCCAAATGTCTGTAGTTGCGTGCAGCTACTTGCTACAGTACAGAACAAGACCCATTCAACCTACGAATTTATGTAGGTTTTCCTTCACCACATAGTTAGGCACCTCCCTCCAGACCCCCGTCACTACTCCCCAAGGATGAGAAGCACAGAGGTCAATAGTAACCTTTGTGGTGGCTTTGGCTGGAAGGGCTGAGCCCGGGTAGTGAAGGTCTGGGTGTGCAGGAGATCATTAGGTAAACTCCTGCCGTTTCTGCTACGTTACCTCTCACATTAATCATCTAGTTAGTCTGGCCCTGTTAAAGCGTTACTCAGCTCAAATGTGCAAGAAAATAACAATGACCACCCAAATGAGAACAAAAAGAGGCTATCTATCCAGAACTTTCTATAACAAAAGTTTTAGCCACTATCTCTTCTATTTGGAGGACTCATAGACAGGCAAAGGAGTGGGAACACTTTATGGGTCCTGATTGGCTTTGGGTGGCATAGGGAAGCTGGAAGGTTAACTAGAAATGGGCCTTTTATGTGCTTGGGTTAAATGCATGTTTGGATGGTCTTGAGTTAGAAGTAAGGGAAAAAAAAAAAAGGAGAAGCTGGCAGTTGTTGCCCAAGTGTTGAGTATTCTGGAAGGATTTCCGTGGAGGAGGTTTGACTTCCTAGCTAGATGCTGTAGAGGTTAGAGGACACAGTTCTGTTATGCTATGCTATGTGATCTGTTTGTATATTTTATTTCTCTGCTGGAAAATAAAACCTTGATCCTACTGTAGCCAATTATCACTGAAATGTTGAAACCCCGTTATTAAAACTTTTTTTTCCTGGAAGATTTGGGCTTCTAGGCTTTCTGTTTTGCTGTTGTTTTCTTAAGCCAGTGCCTAAGAGGAATCATGACATAATGAGAGGGACCTGCCTACTGGGCCCAGCTCTGCTATAAGTAAGTTGTGGCCCTCAGGGAAGCCAGTTTATTTCTGGCCTCAATTTGTTCACCTCTAAAATGGAATAAAATTAGAGTAGTTCTACATTCCCCAAAATGAGATTACTTTTTGGCCACCAGGCTGGACATTTTCTGTTATTGCTAGACATACAGATGAATGAAACATAAGCCTGCTTTCAAGGAGCTCCTAAATCTAAGAACTAAACTAGGTCTGGGAGCACAGATGATAACTATAGTGATGTTGATCTTGATGATGATGATGATGATGATGATGATGATGATGCTCTGGGGATGACGACCATCATGGGAATGATGATGGTGTTAATGGTGGTGATGATGGTGTTGGTGAGGATGAGGATTATATTGTTGATCATAATGATGATGGTGGTGGAGATGGGGATGATGATGGTGTTGATGATGATGTATTGATGGTGATGACATGGTGATGACGGTGTTGATGATGGAGATGATGATGATAATAGTGGTGATGGTGGTGATAATGGTGTTGGTGAGGGTGGGGATGATATGATAATGATGGTGGTGGTGTTGATGGGGATGATGATGGTGGTGGTGGTGTTGAGGGTGGTATTGGTAATGACAGGGATGATGAGGAACATGATAATAATATTATTCATGGTGGTGATGGTGCCACTGCTGCTGATGGGGATGGTGATCCCTTGATAATAATGATGGTGATGTTGGTGATGATAGTGGATGGGCATTGAGCATATATCCTGTGCCAAGTACTGCTCAGATATCTACATGCTTTACTGTATATAGTCCTCACAACCCTTTGAGCAGGTATCATGATTATTCGTATGTTTAGGAGGAGTTAATAGAGGTTTAAAGAGATTAAATAAATTGTTCAAAATCTCTTTGCTAGCCAGTAGTGGAATCTAAATTTTAATGTGAGCACCTTGCTCTAGAGTGGGTTCTAATAACTGTTTTGCTCACTTACCTCATTCCATGCTGTGCTGTTTTCCAAAATGTGATAAGCTTTGACAAAAGTATGTGAAATGTGGAAACAGGAGGAAGTATGCATTCTACAGAGCAGATGAGTCTGAAGAAACTTCATGAGATGTCCACTTAACATAAAACTTTGAATGACCAGGAGAAACTGGAATAGAAGAGATGGTTATTCCCAGCAGATCCAATGAGAAATACACTCCTGTTGAAGGGTCATGGTGTTAACTGGGGCAGTTTCAAACCTATTACAGCTGAGATGGGAAATAAAGATGGGAAAATTGTTTGGGGCCATGTAGTTATGAATAGTAAGTTCTATGTTAAGAGATTTGGTGTCTATTGTGTCTCTCATTTGTTGGGTTAGGTTTAAGGTTAGGTCCAGTGCATAATTAAAAATTAAAAATGCCTTGATTTATGGCTTTAGACACCAACTGACCTGCTGCTCTGGTGCTCAGCTGGAATTAGCACCATGCAGCTTTGCTGTGTTGCTTTCCTACTTCTTTCTCCAGTGTGATGTGAATCTTAATTGTCCTGATTTTTATCTGGGCTCTCAAGATCTCACCTTACAATTGCTTTTGTGAGAAGCTATCCGACTCTATAAGAACATGAAATAAGGACTATGGCAGTCCAACCCCATGCAGGGAAAAGTGGCATTTCTCCAACTGAAGCAACAACGTCTGTAGAAATTCTTCGTCTACATCCAATTACTACATCCAATTAATTCCCATAACTAAGCTGAACACGTCCTTTCTCATCCTGTCTCGCAGGACTCATTTGAGTTGCTTTGATGAATTAAAAATTTTCCCCAAGACATGAGGATAAGAAATTCTCTACATGTGCACTACCATGTAGTAGATTTCCTAGAACAAACTTTAGTCTTCCTTAAAAATGTTCGATTTGGTCCACTCTTTGGGTCTAGAAATGACTTACACCTTTTAAAGAACAGTTTCCTATCTTCAAATTTTTAGAATCTAATCTAACCCAGAGCATCTTGTTATATTCATAACCTTAAAAATAGTTTGAGGAAAAAAATAAAGTTTTGTAAAATATGCATGGGTGTGATATTCTGATGCCTGGGTCTGATGTGGAGTGTGGGGTTATGTACTGCCACCCCAGTAACTCTTTGTTCTTCACTGTGGCTGAAGTAGAAGGTATTCTCCCCAGGTGACCGCTGGGGTTGACCACATGCTGCCTCCTCTCTTGATCATCCCCTCTGTGACCTGAGGAGACAGGAGCAGGAAAGGTCTTAAGGGAAAGGAAACACTTTACATTCCCTCATCCTATATCTGGCCCTATAGTGCTATATTGCAAAGGGAGACAGAAAAAAAAAAGGGGGGGGAGGACAGGGGGGCAAAGCTAGAGGAGAAGAACAAAAGAGGAGAGAGGGCAGGATGGAAATAAGTGGGAGAAGAGAAATGGGAGCGGAGGGTGTGGAGGGTGTGACCTGGCCTCTAGCAGGTATCTCAGAATCACTGTTCCAATTCCAAGCCAACTTGAATTCTTTTCTATAATTTTAAGAGTCAAAACTCCCACTATCTTGTAAGACTCACTTTCCTATGGACCCAAAAGTGTCAGAGAGTAGTAATAATAATGAACATCCAGTCTATGTGTGTGCAATGCTATACTTTCCAAAGGATGGTCACCTCTTTGTCCCATCAAACCATGGGCTCTAACTTCTTACTAACTTCTTTCCAAATGTCAATGTTCAAGGTAACCTCCAAGTAAAAGTATTCCTCTTCCCTCTGAGAACTTGTAGGTGAAGTAACTGAAGCTCAGAAAGGTTACGTGATTTGCTCAGTCACAGAGCTGGAAGTGGCAGACCTGGGAACTGACCAGCATATGCTTCTCTTTAAAGATCTTGACATTCAATGTGGGGAGGGTGCAGGAAGCCGGCTTCATACCCCCACCTCAGGTCCACTTGCCCTGCCCGTTGAGCATCCTGGTCCTCACTGTCAGTCTGCACCATGAACTGGAATGGTGACCATGTTAGCAGAGACTGGCATCATTTAACCAAACAGGAGTCACACTTTCACGCATATTGAAAATGTGCTCAATGGGACTGCCTTCCTGGTGTTTCCTGGACCAGACACCTTGTCTCGGGGCCAAAGAGCCAAATAGGGACAGAGGCTCTGCCTCAGGGCCATAACTCCTGAGTCTCTCCCCACCCTCCCATTCTAGAGTTGGGGAAACTGAGCTCCAGAGAAATGGAAAAGCCTGCTGTTGTCATTCAGTGGCTACTGTCAGAGCCAAGATCACCGCTGAGAGCTGATGAGACAAGGTGACAAGTCCTGAATATATTTGTAAGTCTGTCTGGAACACTCACTAAAAATCTAATCAATAACTGTAAGTGACCTCTTCCTCCATCTCTGGGCCATGCCTGTTTGTGGCGGGACCTCCGAGGACTGCTGACCAGGACGGTCTCCAGAATCCTCGTGTTCGTAGATTTTTACCCCTTGGTGTGGGAAGATGGCACAAACCAAAAACCAGTGGGGTCTTCTGCTGTGTGTGTGTGTGTGTGTGTGTGTGTGTTTAGTTAGTAATTATCCCATGATCACCTATAAGATCGGGGTTAATGATTTCTACGATGCAGAGATACTTTGTAGACTACTATAATAACAAGCTCTTAGAAGCTGGGTGTCGTCATTCATGGATAGATACATATGTACAACATTTTCTAACTAAGTCCTGATCTAAAACCTTTTGAGGAAGTTGGTAGCTACTTTTGTGTTTGAAGATAAAAAGCTATGCAACCCTTTTAGAAAATATTAATAATAATAAAGCAACAACAGTATTAGCTGATGGCCCTTGATGAGAACTCAGGGCCGCTGCAATAAGTCATAATGAAAACAGACTAGAGACCTGATGCCCACATACCCCTGTCTGGTGCAGCCTGCTCTGAAGGTGGACCATGGAGAAGGTCCTAGGCACCTAAGGGCACTTAGACATGCTGTGGGGTGTGGGGGGTGTATGCCACACTGCTCAGAAGTTGGGTCTTTGAGGAGAGGGACTGGGTACCCTGTGGGAGAGGTTTAGGGCACCAAGCGTAAGAAGTGAGGAGAGGGCATGAGGGTTCTTTGCCATTGCCCAGCCCAGAGCCCCAGGAGAGGGGAGAGAGAGGGGCAGGGCTTCGCAGCTGGAGCCGTCCCAGAACTATGCCCATCATTTCCTGGGAGGTGACTGTCCCGTGACTTGAGCCTAACAGGGTCCCAGCCCAGTCTTCCTGAGGAAAAAACAAGTTATACTGTGCGCCTTACCCTGCTTGGAAGGGGAGGAAAGGGAGAAAAGGAAGGCAGGGGAGAGTAAGGGGGTAGGGGGGGTGGGAACAAAGGGAAAGGGGAGGGGAGGGGAGGGGAGAGGAGGGGCGGGGCGGGGCGGGGCGGGGCGGTGTCTGGGGCTAGCTCAGAGCCTGTGGCCAGGATGAGCGAGTCCTGGATGCTGGCATCCAGGGGTGGGGAGGGCGAGCCTCAGAAAAGGCACGCGGCCCTCCTTCCCTTCTTCATTCCACTCTCATCCCAAGGCCATAGTGAGCCCCTTGCAGGTGAAGGCACTTTCTCGAAGCAACGACTCTCCTTTGTGTTCCGGGCCATGGTGAGGCCCAGGTGACCGGGCGAGGAGAGGGGTGGAAGGAGGGGCTCTAGAGGCCACACCCGCTCCCAGGTCACAGGACCCTGACAGCAGACCCTGAGGGACACGGCTAAGGAGGCTCTGTCCTTGGCGCTTCCCCGGAAAGCAGATCTCAGGTGTCCTCACGCAGGTGCACAGAGGCAGACGTGTGAGGTGACGGTGACCTAATTAGCTCGACGGAGGTCATCAGTCCGTAATGTCCATGTATCAAAGCCCCACTGTGTGCCCCTGAAATAAAGACAATTCGTATTTATCAGTCACACGTGGAAGGAATAAGCGTCGAGTTCTGGTGGAGTCTGCCTTAAGAGGTGCCAGCGTGTCTGAGGAGCAGCGGGGCCGCTTCTGAGGACACCTGCCTAGGGGAGGAAGACAAAGTCTGAAGTCCAAGAAAGAAGCCTGAAACCCAGAAATTGCCAAGAGCAGTTAACTCCCTCCTCCTCCTCTTTTTGGTACTATTTCCCCCCCTTTTCCCCCCACACATAAAAAGAGAGTGGGGCCAGCATTTTGTGGCCAGCATCCTCTCCGTCCACGCCACAGAACCCTCCAGCTGCAGGAGTAACGACCACGGATCGGAAAGTGGGCGATGCTCAGAGATGGATGGTGATGGGCGACGGGCGGTTGGAGGGAGGAGCGGGTGGGAGGGCCGTAGGGAGGGCCCCGCTGAGCCCCGAAGCCCTTCTGGCTGGGTCCCAAACACAGGCTCCCTGTCGCATCTGGATTTCTCCAGACACGCCTGATAATAAAGATCCACGGAAGCACTTATTAAGGTTGCAGGTTCCAGGGTCCCTCCTCTGGGGATTCTGATTTCAGTTGGGAGACAGCGCCCGCCGCTAAACCGAGCTGCATCAGGAGAGCCTCTGCCAGACCAGATCCCGCAATCCCCGGCGGGCGGCCCGCAACCCCACGCCCCGCGCCGCACTGCTCCTGACAGTCAGCAGGGGGCAGCAAAGAGCTTCCGCGGCCTGCGCTCTGCGGGCGGCTGCGGGCGGACCCTGTGAGACGCGTGTCTGCGGGATGCGGGGCGCGCCGGGCCTTCTCCTCCTGCACCTGCTGCCCCGGGGCGCGCCACGCAACCTCCAGGCCGCGGTTTCATGTGTGAACTGGGGGCACGAGAGCACTTCACAGGTTGTTACTAAATGAGTTAATTCTCCCAAAGTGCGCGTCTGCCCAATGCTTAACGGTTAGTGCTGTGGTTAGTGCTGTCTTCACGGTCACCGCGGGACGTCTGTGGGCTCACTGACAGCGCCTGGGGGGAGGCGGGACCGGCCTGAGCCCCGAGACCACGATCTGGGCGGAAATCTAGAGTTGGGCGCTCAAGGCATTGACTCACCCGGAGCCCCTGGGAATGTATTTTTGGTAACAGCCTTGGGGAGGCCGCGCTCTTATTCCCCGGTGCAGTCTGATGACCCCTGCGGACAGCTGGGAAGCCGTTCCCACCGTCAAGGTGACGAGCACACCTGCCACCTCCCAACGTTTCTTTCTGTCCCTTTGTTTTCCTTTTTTGTTTGTTTTTGGCCTAAGTGCGTTTAAGAGGAGACACGCGCACTTGGCGGTTTTGCTCCCCTGCACAACGCACCCCGGCCAGGGGGGCTGCGTTGCACCGCAGGTCTCGGGACGTGTTCATCGCGCACTGGGGAAGCTCTAGCCGGTCAAGGGTGTGGGCAAGGGAAAGGCCAGAAGAGAGGAGGGGCGGTGATGAGAGCTGCTGCTGGGAAGGTGAGGCCTGGGGGGAGGGGTCTGCAGACAAGGACGCGTCACCCTGGGGAGGACACCAGGCAGCCTGGCTAGTGTCCTTCCGCCTCGGGATGCATGAGGCTCCGCGCTGAGTGGGGGAAAACCTCAAGGTGCAGAAGCGCGCGTACTGTCAGCCTCCGCGGAGGCCAAACACACACAGGTACAGAGGATGTCGGAGCTGGGGGCGGGGCGGGGAACGGCTGGAGGGGGGGTGGCGCTGGCGTGTGGCTGTAAACACCTGTGTGCTGTCTAGTCTTTAAAGCGGTATATGTGCTCCTGATTGTTTATTAGGTATTTTAAACATGTAGAATATTTCAGAAAACAGTATCATGTATTATATGCATATTTGACACTTCTCTCTTTTTTTTTTTTTTTAAGAATTTATTTATTTTATTTGAGAGGGAGAGAGCAATTAGGGGGAGAGGCAGAGGGAGAGGGAGAGAAAGAATCTCAAGCAGAGTGTTGCGTGCACAGCCTGGCTCAGGGCTCAGTCACAACCTTGAAATCATGACCTGAGCCAAAACCAAGAGTTAGACGCTTAACCAACAGTGCTACATAGGCACCCCGATATTTGGCCATTCTGCTTCAGATTTCTTCTTTTTATTTTTTAAAATTTTTTATTTATTGTTTATTTGAGAGACAGAGAGTGTGTGCACGAGTGGGGGGAGGGGCAAGGGAAAGGGGGAAGCAGACTCCTCCCTAAGCAGGGACCCCAATGTGGGGCTTGATCCCAGGACTCTGAGATCATGACCTAAGCTGAGGGCAGACACTTAGCCAACTGAGCCACCAGGCACCCCCAGATTTCCTCTTTTTAAATCACACACACAGAAGTTGGCAGACAGACCACAACCGCCTACGTCCCACCTTCAGAGTCCTGAGGCCTGCCGACCTTGAGAGAATCACTATTCTCAGTTGCCTACCATTCACCTGGATGTTCTTATACTGATTTTTAAATAACTGGCATGTGTATAAAATCTGTAAACCTATTAAATTTTTGTTCCATAACTCCTATTTTGTCTTTCAAGGTAAGGACATTCATTTTATTTGAAGGAGAGCAGAATCTGTCACCCCAAAATATGCCTCTTTGGCATAAGGATTATTTTAGGCTGATTATTTTTAAGAAACAGCTTCTCTGTTCTTTAGTTGCAGGAGAAGCTCTGAAAACTGAGTGGAAGTTACCTTTTGTAAGAGACTTTTACACTTCCCAGGAGGTCTCCATTCACAAGCACGTCTCCCTCCGGGTACCAGGAAGAGAAGGAGGACCAAATCTCCAGAAACTCTTATCAAAGATGGAGGCACAGACATGAACCACAGATGGTATCATGACAGCCATACCGTCCCTCACAATTTTGCCTGGAAACCTCCCATACCTGATGACCACCCTGCCCAATATCTGCTTTTGTCTTCAGTGGAAGGTGGTATTTAAGATGGTGGCTTTAGCCATCTGGGGAATTACTTAGTTTCCTTGGGTCTCTCCCTGGTAGACAGGAAGTATGCATGTTATTGGACCTCTGTTTTCTTTCCTCCTGTTATTCTGTCGTGTATTACAGCGGGGAGCTGGCGGCGGGTGGGGCGGGGGGGGGGGGGAATGTCTCCGCCAAGAACCTAGAAGGGTGGAGGTAAAATTATTTTTCCTCCCCGCATGCTCCTATTTTAGCGAGAGCTGTCTTGCATGAATATGTGTTTGTTAATCCTTTTCGTTTCCCATGTGAAGTTGCTCACTCCTTTCCTCTCCTTTAACATGTAAATGTGTTGAATCTCATTGCTAGATTTTCTGAAATTGAGCCATCTTTTTTCTTTTTTTTTTGCAGAAATATGTTTCCATTTCAAATAGTCATTTTTAAAGGCCAATGACCTGAATGCACTCCGATGGAGGTTTCTGCTAGAGTTGACCAATAGCCGTACTGTGTAGGAGCTGCCATGTGTCTTTAGGGTAAGACAGCATTCCTAATTATCTAATTCCCATTTATAATCCTTCAGTGGCTCTATTTAGTTCACTGAGTTTCAAGCTCCTCTGAGTGCATCCGTGGCCTTCACGTCCCATGATCCCTTCTTCAGAGTCATCTCCTTATGCCTGGCTTCTCTCCCAAGACTCTCCTACCCAGCCCACCAACAGAGCTTGGCAGCTGTCATCTTTAAGTGTGTCTTGACTCCAGTCCCCACTTCCTGTGTTGAGAAAACTTTCTTTAGCTCAGGCCCCCGAACCTTGTAGGCTGGGGATCAGAAGAGCTGCCATAAGGCATAGACAGTGCTCTGTCACACCATTGTTTAAAATCCTGAGAAGGATCCCCTTCCCCATAAGATGGGAAGGCCGAACTCTTCAATACCACATGACCATGTTTCTGTCTCCTGGACACACATCCCTGAGCAGACAGGGGACAATCTGCAGCACACATCTCCGTGCACACTTGTGGTTCCATTTTGAAATCCATCCTCTAATGGAGACCCTCCCTCTCTGGGAAGGGAGTCTGGGTCTGTGAGCTGACTTCTATGTGGGGATCCAATCGGGGAAAGACTCAAGTCTTTGGTGACTCAAGTTCAGTGCACGTGTGCTGCATCTGGAATTCTGTTATGCATATATTTTCAGGAGTTCTGCACAAGTACTTAAATCCAGGTATCTCCATGTCCAAAGAGGCATCACCACGTGTGAAAACATCTCTTCTCCCCATACTTACCGTGGTGCTGGTGCCTACCTTATGTCTGGGAACTGAGGGCCCTGCCACCCAGTCCCTCACTGCTCATCCTCCATTCCTTTGAAATCTGGGGCCTGATTTCCTGGTGCCTCTCACCATCATCTCCATCATCAGAGAGCTGTTCAGAGGTGCTGGTGTCCCTCACCTGAGGCATTTCTTAGTGTCTTCATGAAGGGATTGTCCTTTGGGAGGGACGATGGTTACAAAGTATCTAAGCAGGTTGCATTTCATGGGCTCACTGAAATCCCTTCTAACTGGCCCCAGGCCCTCTGGGGTTCCATCAGGGGTGTCCCTGCCCACTGGGCTCTTTGGGTATTTGCCAGTGTTGAGCATGGTCCTTAGTTAGCTAACTAAGCACAGTGTTACTGCCACCCAACGTATTAAATCCCCATCCTCATGAGTGCTTCTGTCTGTTCAAGCTGTTGTAGCAAAACACCACAGACCCGGTGGTTATAAACCACAGCTCTGTTGGCCAGAAGTCCAGGTTGAGGGCAGCATGGTCAGGTGAGTAGCTCTTCCAGGTTGCAGACCTCTCACTGCGTCCTCAGACACTGGCAGGGGTAAGGAGCTCTCTGGACTCTTATGAGGGCACTAATGACACTCATGAGGGCTCTTGACCCATGACCTAATCCCCTGCCACAGGCTTCCAGATCACCTCCAGATGCCCTCACCATGGGGGCCGGGCTTCACTAAATGAACGCTGGGTGACACAGGTGTGCAGACCGCAGCCTCACCTCGATGTATTTGGCACAATCCAACGTCCTAGTCAACTCCTGTGACCTAATGCCCTGAGAACATGCTCCTGCCTGTGCATCAGCACCGCACAGTCCCACTCTGCAGCTCGGCTGGTGTCCAGAGGCGCACGTCCTCCTACAGTGGACTTCCCTTCCCCCACTTGGCTGGGCTGGAGTGAAGTTCTTGTTATCAGCCCAGAGACAAAGAATGCTGGGGGTTGTCTGGAGGAGAGCTGGCATCGTCTGTGAATCGACCACTTTTTGTGAAGTCATCAGACTTTGTTTTTCATTTTTTGGTTTTTTGGTTTTTTTAAATGTATTCGTAGATGCGGGGAGAAGCCGCTCCCTCACACGTGACAAAGGACGGCTTTCAGCGTAAGCAATGTTCAGAGGAAAGAGAGCTCAGTGTTCCCAGGCTCACATGCGTATGTGTAACTGTTCCTTTCCCCCAGGGCCCCTCTCGCCATCTGTCCTGGATCCTTACCTAACAGAATTACCAACCCATTGTCACTCTGAATCAGTGGCCCTTACAGGCTCTGGCTTGGCCCACACCCACCTCTGTCCTGCTGCTATGGGAGGCACGTGGTTACTTTGCAATTGCCATGGAGACTTTCTGGTTTTCTACCTGTAGTCTGAGCTGAGAACTCAAGGCTTTAAGTTTGTCGTTTTCTCTAGATGGGCTCTCTAGGCCAGTCTGAATCTGACGGCCCATGTTCTCATCTTGGCAAACACCACTGGGAACCCAGCAAGGAGCCGTCTAGTCACCAATGGCATCCCCATCTTGTCCTCCACCTGCACCCATCATGGCGGCTGCAGAAGTTGGCGGCACACATCCCATCACTGCAAAGACTGCGTTTCTGTGTCAAATATGTCATCGATTCAGTCTCACAAGGCAGCTCCTGAGGGGGTCTGTTTCCTGGGGCCACTTCTGGGCGCAATAACTGGGTTGTTCGGGGTATCGGCCTACCCACAAGGTACACGGAGGTATTATAAACGATCCTCAGACTGTTTCCTACAGGAGACAACCTCGGGCTTAGCAAGGCCCTCTCCCATTCCAGCCAAATGTAAGCTCCTGGAAAAAAGGACTTTCTGCTGGTTTTGTTTACAGAATCTTCCTGGGGCAGGAGCAGTGCCCTAGCACACGGCAGGAGCTCAGGGATTGTTTGATAACGAAGGGAAGAAATGACATAGAAGTTCAACCATCAGAAACAGCTCCAGATCAGAATGCCATGATCACATATCTAGTAACTAAAGAACATTCTAGAAATAATTTGAGCATAAAACTGAACACCAGAGTGACCAGATTTAAAAAAAAATACAGCTGCATGACTTTTCATTAAGTAAAAATTGCCCATGTAACTGCCGTCCAGGTCAAGGAGAAAATTTAAAAAATAACGGCACCCCCTGACTCAAGGCCCCCAGGGGTCCCCTCAGTCACAACACCCACCCTCAATGGTAACCACGACCCTGACTTCTACCACCAAAGGTGGGTTTTCCTGTATTTGAAATACACACGCATATGCACATGCTCACGCACAATGCACAAGCCCATGTGCACACACGCTAACACGATATACACACACATGTGTGCACACACACACCCACACGCATACACAATACGTGTGCCCACACACTGACCTAACACATATACACACATACATACACGCATACACACACACACACACACAGTACCCTCGCACACAGGCTAACATGATACACAAACACACACACACACGCAACACGGGGTGTATCTCATGTCAGGGCTGGTTCGCTCAGGACCATCTTTCTGTGGTTTGTCTGCCATTGCATCTAGTTCTCTTATTGTTTCATATTCCACGACGTGACCATCCTCCATGGACGCACTCACGTCCACACGACACAACACTGGGCTATTCCAGTTGTGTGGTCAAGGGCGCCGCCACGCTGCTCCCCACACCGGGCTTAGCGGATCATGATCTTGTTCCCGAGGGAGAGGGTTTCTGGGCAGTGAAGTACCCTTCTGTTTCTGTAGATATTGCCGACCTGTTTTACACGATGCTTATGACAACCGCTGCTCCTGCTGGCGTGGCACGAGCTGTCACAGAGGACGCATTCTCACCAGCACCGAGTCCCAGCAGTCCCGTTTATTCTAGCTTTCTGGGCGTCGCAGGGCCTTCCTGAGACCCCATCGCAGCCTGACCTGGCGTGAGTCAAGAGGCTGAACACATATTAACGCACATGTGTTGGCCTTTTGGGTAAAATTTGTTGCCAACTGATTTTTCAGCCACATGCCCATTTTTCTTTTTCTTCCTGATATAAAAGCTTTCTTTACTTATTCTGTGTAGGAGTAATTCGTCAGACACAATCGTCTTCTCTCACCTATGGCCTGCACACTTGCCTCATGGGTGCATTTTGATGAATACAGATTCTTAACTACATCGCAGACAAATTGTCTTTTCAAAAATACTTAATGGTGAGTGTATGTTTCCCCTTAAATATCCTTTTTAAATTAATTAATTTGTTTATTTATTTTCAGCATAACAACATTCATTGTTTTTGCACCGCACCCAGTGCTCCATGCAATCCGTGCCCTCTCTAATACCCACCACCTGGTTCCCCCAACCTCCCATCCTCCCGCCACTTCAAAACCCTCAGATTGTTTTTCAGAGTCCATAGTCTCTCATGGTTCACCTCCCCTTCCAATTTCCCCCAACTCCCTTCTCCTCTCGAACTCCTCATGTCCTCCATGCTATTTGTTATGCTCCACAAGTAAGTGAAACCATATGATAATTGACTCTCTCTGCTTGACTTATTTCACTTGGCATAATCTCTTCCAGTTCCATCCATGTTGCTACAAAAGTTGAGTATTCGTCCTTTCTGATGGAGGCATAATACTCCATAGTGTATATGGACCACATCTTCCTTATCCATTCGTCTGTTGAAGGGCGTCTTGGTTCTTTCCACAGTTTGGCAACCGTGGCCATTGCTGCTATAAACATTGGGGTACAGAAGGCCCTTCTTTTCACTACATCTGTATCTTTGGGGTAAATACCCAGGAGTGCAATGGCAGGGTCATAGGGAAGCTCTCTTTTTAATTTCTTGAGGAATATCTCCACACTGTTCTCCAAAGAGGCTGCACCAACTTGCATTCCCACCAACAGTGGAAGAGGGCTCCCCTTTCTTCACAACCCCTCCAACACATGTTGTTTCCTGTCTTGCTAATTTTGGCCATTCTAACTGGTGTAAGGTGATATCTCAATGTGGTTTTAATTTGAATCTCCCTAATGGCTAGTGAAGATGAACATTTTTTTCATGTGTATGATAGCCATTTGTATGTCTTCATTGGAGAAGTGTCTGTTCATATCTTCTGCCCATTTTTTGATATGATTATCTGTTTTGTGTGTGTTGAGTTTGAAGAGTTCTTTATGGATCTTGGATATCAGCCTTTTGTCTGTTGATATCCAGGATCTATAAAGAACTCCTCATAGATATATATAGAACATTCCACCCTAAAACAACAGAATACTTATTCTTCTCAAGTGCACATGGAACCTTCTCAAGAATAGATCACATACTGGGTCACAAATCAGGACTCAACCAATACCAAAAGACTGAGATTATTCCCTGCATATTCTCAGATCACAATGCTTTGAAACTGGAGCTCAATTACAAGGGAAAATTCAGAAGGAACCCCTTAAATATCTTAAAATATCTTTGCCTATGCTATGGCATTAAGCCGTTCTTCAATCTTGTTTTTCAGAATTTACAACAATTTTCCTTTTGCATTTAGATCTATAATCTATCTGGAATGAATTTTATGTATACAAGGAAGGAATCAATACTCATATTTCTAAAATGTGGATATTGAATTCATCCAGAATAATTCATTAATTGATTGCATTCCTGTGCATGTTTGCATTACTGAAGATTTTATTCTGTTCCACTCCTGTGTCTGCCTGTTTGCACCCATTATTGTGCTGTCTTAATTATTTAACTTCATGTAAAGGTTAATATCTGGTAATGGAAATTCTCCATGTTTGCTCCACTTCTTCAACAAAGTCTTGGCTATTTTTGGAGCATTTGTATTTACATAAAAAATGTCTCAGATAAATGAAGCAAAAGCCATTCCAATTTTGAATTCACCTCAGAGTAGCTTTGTTTTCTCTACAAGTTTTGTCCCCCAGTTCTAACCTCTTTGGTAGATTATCTATGCAACCCCTCCCCACTCACACTCACACACACACACACACACACACACACACACACAGTGTACTGTACTTTCTGGTACATGTGCCCTTCTGTGGTCTCTTTTCATGTTGACTCTTGGCCCGGCTTGACCATGTGACTAAATTTTGGCTCCTGAAACAGGAGCAAACATCATGGGCACTGAGTCTGGTCTCTGGGAACACTCACTTTCCAGATGCTTCCTTTCAGAGCCTAGATGCCATGCTATGAGAAACCCAACCCCGCCACCTGGACAGGCTGGGTAGAGAGTTGAAGACCTGGCTGAGGTCCCAGCTGAAAACCAGTGTCGACTGGCCACCTAGCCTTCTGGGGAATAGGTCCTCCAGGCCTCTCTGAGCTTCCGCAGCTGGACCCACGTACCTAGTTGCAGGATCTTGAGAAAATTATTTGGGTTAGTTCAAACCTCTAAATTTGGGGGTAGTTCTCTATACATTCATACAGTGTATACATCTATGTAATGTGGGCATGTATAGATTGCGGGTGATTTATTACACATGCATGGAGTTGTGAAATGAAATCTGTATCTAGATAGACAGATATCTATAATCTATAATCTATATATCTAAATAGCTCTTCCGTGATTCTTTCTTTTTTTTTAAAGATTTTATTTATTTATTTGACAGAGGTCACAAGTAGGCAGAGAGGCAGGCAGAGAGAGAGGAGGAAGCAGGCTCCCTGCCGAGCAGAGAGCCCGATGCGGGGCTCGATCCCAGGACCCTGGGATCAGGACCTGAGCTGAAGGCAGAGGCTTAAGCCACTGAGCCACCCAGGCGCCCCTCTTCCGTGATTCTTGAAAGGAGTTTTGGTCTAACACTTTTTCAGTTCATTAAGAGAGGTAAAAATGTACTTGAAGAACAATTTTCCATAGCAGATGGGCATAGAAGAGAGATACAGTGGGAACATCGTAAATAATCGGACACTAAGCATCATTAATCCAAACCATTCAGAAAAGACGGGGTGGGCTAGATCACATAAAATTCATTACTATAATGGTAGTTCTGCTGATAATATAAGGATGGTGATTGTTCTCAGGTGCTTATGTGGCTGGTGGGTAACAAGCATTTGGAGTCATTGAATTGAAAATTGTGTTAATAGATGTTATAGACCACATTTCTTATCTCCTATAATGGAAGAAGAACCTAAGGGAATATATGCAGATGATACAGCAATAAATTACCTATTTTTTAAGATAATTTTAGTCTTTATATTGACATATTTACATCTTAGAAATATTTGTCAGGAACATAACCGGTCATATATGTTCTGGCTAAATGATCATTTTCTGTGCCTTCTCTGATACTCCTCATACAACACGGCAAGGATCCTTGGACATACCTCAAAGGGTTCAGATGTGCCACCAGCAATCTGAGACGAATAACTGTTAAAATGTTGGTGTTTACAAATTATATATGTTATAAATAACTTAGAGCAATTCAAGTTTATCTTTGTAAAATTCTACTTGATTGTGTTTTGATGTCCCCTTAAAATCATGTGCTGTGTATTTTCTGCCTACCCCCTCTTCCGTCCTGCTCATACCCCTTTCTCACCTGGCTTTGGCTCACAGATACTGACCTAAATGGAATGCATCAACAGGCTCCTCTGCCCTGAGCTCCTAGGGTGGGTTTAGCTAGTGGAGCATCAGCAAGAACTCTGAGGAGGGAAAGTGAGAAAAATCACCTTTCATTCTTTTGACTCTTTCCTTGTGAGGTATCTGGAGGTGGACCTCATGGCCTGGCTCACAGTCATAGCTCAATCCCAGATGATGATCTCCATATAGCCCACCCTCCCTCTGTGTCCGTAATGTCCCCACACCAACTCCACGTATCTACGGGGCCATGGCTCACCACTGTTACTAGTTTTGCAACAAGATCTTTACCTCCTGGAGCCCTCTAAATCCTGTCTACAGAATTAAAGAGTTCCCTTTGTAAATTGTCCTGATGTAAATTTTCCTTGCTTATATGTACATCACCTCTTTCCTGCCAGGAAGTTAAGGAAATGGAGATGATGTACCTTTTAGCATATTTTACAGTAAGATTTGGGTAAACCTGTGCAATTAGGGTCTGGACTTGACCTAATCTGTCAGGTGCTGAAGACCCATCTAAGACATAAAGTTCAGCCTCAGAAGTGAGTCCAACACAGCCTTTTAGAAGTAATAAATTATAATAATGGCATCTGTCCATTAAGAGAAATAGTAAATTCTAGAGCTCCTGAGTATTCACACTGGGAAGAGCTTGCGTGACGCCATGTGTCTTTTCTTTCTATGGGAAAGCTGAGGTCCAGACATAGGGCATCTCTTCCCATATCACGGTGAGAGTGGGTCTCCATGCTCCGGGCAGGAGGCCAAGGGCTACAGGTAAAAAGAGAATCATGCACTGAGAATCTGGCACTTGTGTTTCTACCCATTCACCCACCAAGTGAGCACCACACACCAAATATGTGCAAGTCTTGTTCTAGAAGCAAATGAGGCAGGTGTCATTCTTCCCCTCGTATGGCCTCCATTCTTAGGGGAACTCAGAAAATTAAGTCAGCCAAATAATTATGATTTGTCATTACTGCTGTGAATGAGACGAGTAAGTACTAGCAGGGAAACCTACTTTGGGAAGTGGTCAGGGAACATTTTTCTGCAGAGGTGATACTAAAGTGCATGCCCAAATGACCAACTGATGTTCTTATTGAGTGCCTACTGTGTACCAAGCACTGTGCTGTGTGCTGGGACTTAAAGAGTAAAACCTGCTATGATATTTTAGTAGAAAAAAGAGGTGATCAGTTTTAAAAACTGATGGGCTCAGTTGGTTAAGTGTGCAGTGGGCTCAGGTCATGATCCCAGGGTCCTAGGATCAAGCCCCACACTGGGCTCCCTGCTCACTGGGGAACCTTCTTCTCCCTCTCCCTTTGCTGCTCCCCAACCCCTTGGTCTGCTCTCTCTCTCTCTCTCTCAGGAAAATAAATAAAATCTTAAAAAATAAGTAACAACTGAAGTTAGGAAATGACATAGGCTATGAGCACAGCCAACACGATGGGCTGAGAATCCAGGTTGGGGCAGGTACACAGTTGGAGAGAGAGGTCAGGCTGAGAAAATGGTAGGGCAGCGATCGATGGAAAGGGCAGGGGAGCAACAGCATTCTGGAACCCAAAACAAAAACACAGCCAAAGCACACAGGTGTGCCAAGGTCATACAGGAGGCATGTGGGGGGGAGGGGTTGGAGGGGTCATGAATGAAAAAGTCAAGGAGCTGCCAGCCCCGAGTGTGAGGAAGAGGCTGGAACAAGAGAGGGAAGTGAAGAGGCAGTGACCAGGGCTTTCTAGGTCCTGGTGAGAATTTTTGTCGTTACCTTAGAGCACTGGAAAGTACTAAAGAGCCTTAGGCACGTGTATGCCTCTGTGTGTGTGTGTGTGTGTGTGTGTGTGTGTGTGTACACTGCAACAGACGCAGAGTTTACTCTGCCTAGAGCATGTGTGAAAGAGTACACATGGGAAGAATTGGCAGGAAGCTGGCTATGCACTCAGAATAACATGTGCAAAGGCCCTGAGATCAGAAGAACTTTGTATGTTTCTTTGAGGCATTGCAAGAAGGCCAATGTGTCTGAGCATCATGAATGGGACAAGGGGAATTTGAGGTTAGGGATTGGGCAGGGGAAGAATCCTTCCTGGTAAGCACTGAGGGTTGGGGGGCCACAGATCCAGTCTCATGGTCATCACTCACTAGCCCTGTAACGATAGACAAGTGCTGGTCCTCTCAGGACCTCAGTATCCTCTATGAAGGGAGGCAAGCATGGCCACCATGGCAGAGCCACCCAGGGAAGATGAAGAGAGCATGGTGCTGGGTGCCACGTGAGCACTGCCGTGGACACCATCTCAGGCACGACGCCTCATGCCAGTGTCCTGTCTGCAAAAACGTCGACACTGAGCTAGGTCAGTGATGGCCAAACTGATGAGCCTCAGGGTCATGAAGGAGCTTGTTGATAATGCAGACCCTGATCCTGGCTCAAACCCAAGTCCACCAACCTTGAATTTGCAGGATGGGGCCCTGGGGCTGTATTTACACCCAGTGACTGATGCTCAGAAGCCACTTGACAAGACACTCTTCAGAGGGCCCTCAGACACCAACAGCTCCCTCCCCTGCCAGTTTTCTCCCTGGGCCCTGGTAGAGCCTCTGCAGATTCCATGGGACAGCTTCCCTCCTCCCCTGCCTCCTAATCTAATTATCACAGCAACCAGATGTGACAGGCTCCCGCTCAGACCCATTTAAACATCTCCAAGGGCACCATTCAGGACCCAGGCCCTTTGTCATTTGCCAGGCACTGACCCTAGAAGCCTGGAAGGCCTCCTTATGCTAATTAGCAATGAAATGTCCTTCTGCCAGAATAATCTGATTACTGGGGCCCAGAGCATCTGCAGACTGTCACAATCAAACCCACATGGAGAGAGCACCTCATGGGGGGTCGGCCCCCTGGAATGGTACGTCCTTTTCCTCCATGGCCCTATTTCCAAACACTTACGTGTGTCCACTACCTCTCATTGTATTTTTGAAAATATAATGAATATAAAGGTGTCTTCCTCCAGGAAATTAAAGGTGCACAGCAAACTGATTTACCCATTTCCAGTGGCCGCGGACCACCTCCATCCACGGGTGGCTCCGACCCCACTGGGCCTCGTGGGGTGGCTGACAGTCCACCCCTGGTTACTCACAGGCACAGCTGACTGTTGCCTTCTGGACCTTACCTTGTGTTGAGCTTTTCTGAGGCACGTGGGATTATACTAGAGGAAGTTTGTTCCTCACCCTTTGAATAAACAGATACATATAGGAAAAGGACCCAGAATTTGAAATGGGGGACCTGAACTCGTGTTTTGGCTCTGCTCACTAACCATCTACACTTGGAAGAATTACCCTTGGAGATCTGGTACCCTGCCGATAACCTGGTAGGACTGACCAATATACCAGAGTGCTCCTCCGCACGAGTAAGATTGGTTTCTAGGAAAGCTCTGTGCAGCTGTGCAGGGCTGGCCGCTCCCATGATGTCTTTGGGGTGACAGCAGCGGACATTTCGTGGGTGTGCAGTTACTATATTCCAGACACTGCGTTACTGGCTTGTGATGCATTAATTAATATGCTCTCAAAATAACCCTGGAAGGTAGGTGAGAACCCAAGGATTATTGTGTAAATCATCAGGTAGAAAAACCTAGTTAGACGTGGCATGACATTTTTATGGTTTTCATTTACTTCGTTCTTATGAATATTCATATCTTCCTGCAAAAACAGCGATGAGTTTGATGAGAGTCCCGCCCTTGACCCTTGTGGGGCATTTCACAATATTAGAAACATGCATTGTCTTATATGAGGCCGAAAACTTGAAAACATTCTGAGTGGTGAACAGTTGCTAGGCCCAGAGGTTCTGGTGAGGCTTTGCACTTGCGGACGCGATCCGCGGACCTCCGGCTAGAGCAGCTTCCGGAACACATTTTCCTCCAGCTCAGCTATGCCTCCCCCCTGCGTTTCCTTCACAAACCTATGGCTCCGTTCAGAGTCCAGGAACAGGGAACCATTAAGATTTTCTAATAGGCTTTGGGTAAGGTGCCTGTCAGGGCCAGCACTGCCTTTAGGAAACTGAATTACAATTAGAAGGCTGAACCGAAATCCCTGCAAAGAAGGGAATATTTACAGAAGAGACGGAACGGGCACAGGATGCTGAGTCACCGCCAGACAAGCCACGAGGGGTGCAGCCAGCCCCTCCCCCAGCCATCCAGGGACAAGGAGGAGATGGGACTGATGAGACCCCAGAGGGGGCTGGAGTGGGGGAGGGAGGCAACCACCACCAGACGACGCCCCATCAGGCTTCCATCTCACCCTCTGATCTGCCAGTGCTGCTCTATGGCCAGATGCAAAGGAACGTCAGAGGGCAGGGAAGCAGCAGATACACCTCTTAGGGTCTGGCTTCACAGAGCCCAGAGAATGGCAGAGAAGAGTAGGGAGTGGACCTTTGCATGAAGAGTAACCAGTGTAGGGGCGCCTGGGGGGCTCCGTGGGTTAAAGCCTCTGCCTTCGGCTCAGGTCATGATCCCAGGGTCCTGGGATGGAGCCCCACATCGGGCTCCCTGCTCAGCGGGGATCCTGCTTCCTCCTCTCTCTCTGCCTGCCTCTCTGCCTACTTGGGATCTCCCTCTCTGTCAAATAAATAAATAAAATCTTAAAAAAAAAATAAATAACCAGTGTGAGGTCATGGTCCCTCGGGAACCACAAGCTGGTGGTACGTGGTGGTGTGTGAGATCTGGACAGAAGGTCTTGTGTATCCGTCAGCTCAGCTGCTGTCCCAAGACACAGCAGGCTGGGTGGGAGTTCTCCTCTTAGCTTGCGGATGGCTCTCTTCTCTTGATGCCCTTCAATGGCAGACAGAGCTTGGATGTCTCCTCTTCTTATAGGGACACTAATCTCATCAGGGAGCTTCCCCCCCATGACTTCCTAAAATGGAATTACCTCCAGAGGCCCCGCCTCCAAATGCCAGCACACTGGGGGGGGGGGGGGGTCGGCTTCAACAGAGGAATGGGCCCTGGGGGCGGGTACACCGTTCAGTGCACAGAACCTCCACCGAACTTGAAATTCCCTTATGGCACTCATCAACTCTGCCGTGTATTTAGAAACATTTTGTTTTTGGGAATCTGTAATTGTTTCCGTCTCCTTTTCCTTATTTCCATCTCTGAAGCAGCTCTCACAATGGGGCCCACACGTGTTACATCCCTGAATCATAGCAATGAATCATCTTCTGAATGAGGCAGCCGAGCCGTTGCACTAACCCCTCGAATCAGGACTGAGGAAATTGCTCTTATGAAGAGAGTATTATATTTATCAAGGAGACATATTTTTATGAGATTTTCGAGATAGAAGGGAAGCCACACAACTGTCCTGGTATAAGTTCTCCCAAGGACTCGTCCTCTGTAAATCTGCGAGCCCTGCTTTGAAGAGCATCTACTGGTCAGAGAGGCTAACTGGGGATTGTATCTTTCAGCATCACGGGGGATGAGAAGATGAGTTGGGGTAGAATCTGGGAAGGAAGGGAGGCCCATACGGACGGTGTCCCCGGGGTGGGAGGGACAGGCAGAAGGGAGAAGGAAGGAACTAATGAAGACCACAAACCAGCCTGCGCAGAGACACGAGCAGGAGGGGAGTCTGGGGAACTCAGTCCATGTTGTGAGATGCGTGTTTTGTGTGGGGCATGCGATACAAACCCTACTCGACTTGGAAACTTCAGGAAAGCCACAGTGCTCACAGGCTTCAGTGCAGATGGATTATTTCAAGGATGTCCAAGAGGATGAGTTCTGCCCCAGTTTAGCAGAGAATAAAGACTGGCCCAGCATATGTCAGCAGGAGAACAAAAGGAAACCTGCAGAGCCTCTGTTTTACAGAAGAGCAGCCTGAGGTTTGGTGAGTCATTGTCCAAAGTTCCATTACCTGTGAGTGAGAGAGCTTAAGGTAGAATTCAGATTTGTCTGACTTCAATGATTGAATTCTTTACACCCTTCTGTAATGGTTTCAAAGTACTGGAGAAGTGACAATTGCTATAAGGTGGTAAAAATCGGTGAATCACACAGAAAGTGTTTTCCTTGAAGAGTTATACAGTGACCATCCCTCTCCTGCTTGAACACCAAAGGTGCTGCAAAGCTCACTTCCCCTCCCGTGGAGGCTGTTTAATTTTTTAAATTGTTTGGGGTAAATTTTATCCTATAAATATATTTATATATATATCCTATAAATATTTATTCTATAAAAATTTATTTATCCTATAAAAATGTATCCTATAAATATCCTAAAAGTAAATAAATTTATCTTATAAAATAAAAAGAACTATCACTTTCCATGTTTGAACCTGCATCTCTTATTCCTAATTCAAAATCGTGTGGTAGCATCAAAGAAGTATTTTCAGCAAACTATCAGAAACTCTTTCCAACTCTTAGAGGAGAAGTCACAGCTACAATGACCCGTTTGTCCTCAGGGCTAAGCAACCACAATGCTGTGAAGGGATTCTTGTGTGATTCCAAGTTCCTTCTCCAAAGGTTGCCTGCTCCAGCTAGCAACCAGCCTCTAGAGAATGGGTAAGCATTATCTGAAACGAGCACAGTTTTAAAAGCCAGTGTGTATGCACAGGCTATCAATCGCCAGCAACGTGCCTTCTGCTGAGCCAAGGACGTGCTGGCAGGAGCCTGGGGAAGAGCCTGAGATACCAGCTTATGGAGCAATGAGGTAAAAACCACCATCTGGTAAGTGGGAGAGAGAGCACCTGAGAGGTGCTTGGAGAAAGTGCGCATCTACACAGAGCATCACGGGTCTGGTTCCCACACAATTAAGAGAGAAGACAAATCAAGTAGGAAGGCAGCCTGCAGGAGGGAGGTGGCATTGCCCAGTGCAATGATGGGATTCCGGGGCTGGGGATGTTGGTTGGCATGTCTGGCGGGGGAAGGAGGACTAGAGGCACCACCACCATCTTTTTTATTTCCTGGCTGTGGTCCCTTCCTCGCCAAGGTCCCAAGTCATACTGAATCACTGTCAAAGTGAGCTCAGGTACCCTGCCAAGGAGCATAAGGAAAGGCTATGGCCAAGGACCAAGGGGAAGACAGAAAAAAAGCCAGTGACAAATTTTGAGAGGATTCAACAGAAGAGCCAGATGGCACAACATGGACCACAGGACAGGCTGTGACTGGCTTCGGGTTCCGGAGGGAAGAAGAGCAAGGGGTCATCGAAATGCTGGCATTAAGGGCAATGGGGCTAGTGTGGCAGTTTGATTGTGGAGTTGAGTGAAAGTTCTAGATTTTCAAATATTCTTGGAAATGTTGATATTTATTACTTTCGAATGTGTGCAATGGAAACAAACAAACAAAAAAATGCACTCAGGAAGGTGCCTCTGATTTTTCTCTTTGGCCTTTCTCTTTGGCCTGTCCATGAGCAATGCCAAACACTGCAATACCTACTGATAAACTTAAAAGCACACTATTTGAAGACAAAAGTTTAAAAATGAGTAGAGAGCTGTATTATCTTCCCAGAGAGGCTCACTTGGTTTTGTGAAAATTATGACTTGTCCGAAGTCAGTCTGTAGCTTGAACGTGGAGCTACCTCAGTCTTACTGTGGTGTTATGCTAGTTGGCAACGTGATTCTGAAGAAAATCTGGGGAAATAAACGTAGGGTAGTGTCCAAGACAGTTTTAAAAAAGGAGACCCCTGGAGGGGGTTCTAACCTGCCAGATGGCACATTTACCATACGCCTGAGATACTTAGAGTCCTGCAGGGCTGGTGCAGGAGAGGGAAAGAGTAACAGAAAGAGACATCATGGATTATTTAAATGTTACTATATGGAAGGGCAGTGGTTCAATGGTGAAGTTAAAATGATTATTTGATTATTTCTTAGATAGTATTTTAAAATTTCGCATTGGGAAAAATCAGGGAGATGCTCATCTAACATGTAAAACTAATCGCAGACAGGGGAGCGTTTTGATGACAAACAATGTAGAAAAGTTTGGAAGTAGTTTGTTGTAGGCAGGAAAGATAGCTCAGTGATGGTTGTATCAGACCCTCTGTGACAGAATGATGGGGGAACAATAGCAACAGGGGAATGCACGGGTAGAAGGGAAACCGAGTCCTTTATCATCAGACAGGTCACCTCAGGTAATCATGAGTTAGTAGAATTTTCTTATCATATGCAATGGATGAGGGGAAATTTTCCATAGAAGTAACACGATTTATTGCAGGTCTTGTAGATAGCAAGAAGCAGAGCTACGATTTGAACCCACGTGGGTTGGACCGAAAGCCCACCAACCACATTCTACTGCCGGGGAGAAGGTAGGCGGCAGGTTCCTTCACTCTTTCTGTCTCACCTGGAGGGTAAATCATGTTTCTTTTAATACTGCTGGGATGGGAAAAACAAAACACAAGACAAAACACACTAAAAACAAGATCATCTAATTAACTAAAGATAGTTCGCGTTTTTATTAAATCATAGTCACTTAATGGCCGTATCATCCCGCTTCCGTGCTTGCGCTCCACAGGTCTGGGGTAGCTGCGGGGAAGAACCTACATTCCCTTTCCTGAGAAACACACCCTGGGCAGGAAGCACGAGGGTTGTCATGTTGGCACACTTCCATGGACCTGTCACATGCCTATGAAGATCCAAAGATATGTTATTTAGAAAACCGCTCAGCAGCATGTAGATCTTGGAAAATCTGAGGACATATGTGAGTCAGACTGCCAGATTCTGGGAGTTTCTGAATTAGACACTCACGGGAAAGGTCTCTCCTACTCACACTGCGAGTGAGCAGGGGCCGTCCTGGCTCTGCCCTGGATTGCCTGTGTGTCTGTGTGTGGGTGTGGGAGCTTGTGTGTGTGTGTTGTGCGTTCATTTCAACCGTACTAGAAACGTCACCTGGTCAGTCTTCACACGAAATTCTAACCAGTGTGTCTCAGTCTTGCAGCCGAGACTCTGCTCATGGGCCTGTCAGCTGTCAGACAGAATCACCGAAGTGCCTCAGGGTTTGGCCGGGAGCTACTGACACATCTGCCTGGGCTTCAGGGTATATCTAGCACATGATACGCAGCTGTTTGGGGAACAATGAATACATCTGTGTCTACACAATAGCGCCCTACGCATTAGTCCCATATCTGCATATAAAATGATTGGGAGACCATAATAAACATGTTCGGCCATTACCTCCATGTGCTGGCATTTCAGTCAGTGACTTTCTTCTCCCTTCCCTCCTCAAACTCTTCCTCCTCCTTCTCCTATGTTTCTTTCTTCACTGACCTAGATTTCATATATTGGCTGCCGTGACCATGTACACCTGGCTTATTCCTACTTATTTTCTAAGACTGCACATTTCTTCCAGGAGGCCCTCCCAGAGATCCCAAAGTAAGGTTTTCTTACTGCTCTGACTCCCCACGGTCCTCCAGACCCCAGACCTCCTTTCCTACAACCGCTACCCAGTTTACTGGACTTCACGTTAATTGTCTGTTTATTCCACTAAACAGTGTCAGTTCCTTGAGGACAGAAACATTCAATCGTCCTATTGCCTGCACAGTGTGTAACCCTTGTCCAATACCTATTTGCTGAACTAATGTCTATACAACAAGGAAGCCGCAGCACAAACATCTTTGGCCAAAGCCGTAACATGCTGTTGTGTGACAGAAGGAGCATTTGATAGCAATGACGGTTCCCAATCCTGGATGCTCTTGTGCACACCAGCTTTGGTGCTTTGTGCACAAGGGCTACTTAACCACTTTGTGTGGCAGTTTCTTTACCTGTAAAGAGGAGGACAGTAATGTGTGCTAGACAGAATGCGTGTAAGGAGTGAATAAGACCCATCCCCTCCTTCCCAAGCTAAGAAGTGAGGAATGGCTCAGTGGAGAATGTAAGGAGACAGATCATACGTGCCCAGCTCATATTAGAAACTGTATTATTCGTAAGCCAAGTATCTGTCCCGGCCACAAAATGCTTACTGAAATGACTGTGGTGCCACAGAAGAGCACAGATGTGTAGGTGGTCGTACTTTAAAGCTGAAGGTTTTTGAAAGGCATGTTTCCCGCCTGATGAATCCCATCTCCGCTGACAGGGGAATGGTGCTCAGAGATGAAGATCATCACGGGCCTAGTACCTCTTGACTTGAGCAAAGTTATGGATTCTTTATTGCATGGCCCATCTATTTCACATCACGAACATATTCTAAGTGACAACCACTAGATACCTACCCAGTCATGTTTTCTTGGATGATACTTTATGGATAAAAGCCGTCATCACCAAGCACAAAGAGGATTTTCTAAAAGGACGGACTGAAAAGTTAGAAGTCAGAATGCCAGAAGTCACTTTCAAGGCCTCCACCATGTGGACGCACCTCACTGGTTTGGTCCTTGTCACCTGCCAATGCTCCCTTCAGGAACTTCTGTCATATCCTATAGACACAGTGTCTCCACAGCAGCAGCAGCAGCAGCAGCAGCAGAAAAACAGGATTCTGACAAGAATGCCCTCCGAGTGTGTCTTTAAGCACAGTAACAGGTGGAAAATGTGTAAAAAATCTCCATAATGGTTTCCCTTTGTAGAGAACAGGGAAGGGGAAGTACACCTACTTCTGTACAACACGACTGCCAGCGCTTTAGTTGGGACTGGTTTATGGGACAAGTGTCTATTTCTAGGAACATGGCAGTAGCATGTCACTCACCTCACACCTAACCAGGGTTCAAATTCCTAGCGTCAGCAGTGACTGCTCCTTACGTATTGTAAGTAATTTCTAGTCGTCTCCTCTTCGTCCCCAGGGGGCATGACCACTCACCCACATTACTGGGGCATCATCCTTACTGGTATCTTCCTGCTACTTTGCCTAAATTTTCCTTTCCAGTTAGTTTTTATAGCTCTGGTCACATTATTCATCCATGGCAGTTTTTATAGTTCCCTATGACCCCATGAAATAGTCCACAGTATTCTATATGCCCTTTTATGATCTGGCTCAAATCTACGCTCTTGTTCTCTGGGTAAATCACTCATCAATCTACAGTCATTTCCTTAAAAATTCATGAACACTGGTTCTTTGGTGCCTCTGTAAGCACTATTTCTTCTACTCTGAATGCTTACACTTTCCATATTTATGCTTTCCCCAAAAAATATGACTAGGAGACAAGCCAAGTGCTCCCTTTTTATAAAAGCCTTCTCTGCCTCTCCAAGTTGGAAAAATTCTTATCATTGGAACTTTAAAAATTCAGGTTCTCAGATTGGGTAAGTCCCTTCATTTTTACAGGCGTCAAACTCCCGCGTTTGAAAATGATGGGAAAAACAGTGATTCCTTTGGAGGATTGTTGGATAAATCACACTTATGAAAATAAGTGAATTGTTATTTATAACATTTATGAAAGCATAAAGAGCAGTACTGTCCCTGAGTAGCTTCAGCCCTGCAGAGGCACAGCAGAAGTCTATGTAAAAACATTGTTGCTTCTTTCATAGCTCCAGTGGGCTCCCCTTTAAGAATGTGACATTTTGTCCAAGCCTCCGTAGAAGATGATTTAGAACTGCAGAAGAAGATATGGAACCATTTCAGAGCAAGAAAATGTATCAACTGTTAAGCAAGAGAAACTTGATTATTTCAGGAATTTCAATGCTCCAATTCTTCCTTTCTTAAGAGTGCGAACCCAAATTTGAAAACTGATATAAAGAGTTAAAAGGCCAAAATTGCTTTATCGTTTCTTTCTTTCTTTTTTTAAGCAAATCCTGATTAAGTTAAGTTCTTGAATAATGCAAAGCCCTAATTCATCAATGGGTCTTTAGTAGGATGGAAAAAGCTGATTTTAAGAGTGTTGAATTTGTAAGACATGACATAATGAATAGGCAAGCACAGGTGAAAAATGTGTCCCTCCTTACCCTAGATATTTTATTTTATTAGCTCGGAATTGCGAGCATTTATGTTTCCATTACAATTTTTAATACCCTGTTAGGAGACAATCATTCATGATGCAGAATTTGAGTGACTGTTCTGGAATCTGCAGGTCCACCAGTACTTCATAGTCCCCAGTGTCTTCGATGAGCTCACTTCCTGAAGTCGATGAGAAATACTTTAAATGCAACCTTGATGATAGCCTTGGGATTTCCTGGAAGCGTTCTCTGATGAGTTCCCACGAAGGAGGCGAGTTGAGTAATGCACTCCTCATCTTTGTTCTGGGTGGCAATGACAAGAGCGGAGAGCAGGAAGTGATAGGTGTCGTGAGGCAGAGGAAGTAGCATAGGGGAGGGTCTGGAGGAAGAAATGCACATGGTGTGTTTAGAAGAAAATGTCTTGGTGGAATTCTCTTTCCATGGTGTATTGATTTTTTCACAAATTAATATAATATGAGGTAGAACTCAGAGAATCCCTCAGTCTCACTTCCCCTGATCCATAATTCACACGGAGGCAGAAAGGTCTCCACTAAAGTAAATCACAGTAAGCCCACCAAAGTTAAACCATTGGAGAGGTCGTTTGTAGGGGGATAACACCATGCTGGCTATAAAGAAAGGTAGTAAGCTATGTTTCCTGTCCTGATGGAATCTGACCCCTGCTGAGGATCACGAGAAGACTACTCACTTGAATGGCATCTAAGAGAGATGCATTATTCCTAAGGTTATAAGTCAGAAATGGATCTCCCTGGGCTAAAAGCAAGGTGTTGGCATGTTGTGCTCCCTCTGGGGGTCCCAGGGTAGGTCCGTGCCCTTGCCTTTCCTTGCTCAGAGCCAGCAGTGTGGTGCCCCCGAGTCCAACCCTGGGGTCCCTGCCTCCCACCCTTACCTGTAAGGACCCAGCTGTAATAGCAGGACGACCTCCCCACCTAAGAGCTAATCTTATCTCATCCTCAAGGCCCTTTTAGCACGTAAAGTAACATTTTCATAGCTTCTATGGGTTAGGATATTAGCATCTCTGGAAGGTGATCGTTCTGCTTACCAGGAGTGTGTATGTTTTAACGTCAGCAGGAGGGCAGAAATGGAAGAAAGTATTTCTGCACCTGCCATCAGCAAGGATGTTAATTCACTCGACAGGAGTTAACTCAGCCTACATTGTGACAGACACAGTGCTGGGTCTCAAAGTTAAGGTGATGAAATAAAGGTGCCATCTGTCCACACCGCGCACAAGCCAGTGTAGAGTCCCGCTCTGCAGATGTCCAGGGAGCAGGGGTATACGATGCCATGAGAAGGAACAACGGGATAGGGGAAGAACCTGCCCCAGGCCAAAGGGAAGTGTGTCGGGGCTCTGGTGAGGAGAGCCTGGAAAGGGTGCACAGTGGAAGTCCCGTGATCCTGGACATTGGAGGTATGGGGCATTGCAGGGGGTTGGAGGGACAGGCCACAACCCCACTATTCAGAATCTTGGAGGCTAGGGTAAGGCTTTTAGTCTTCACAGAAAAATGGGAAAGTAATGAAAGGTTTTATCCCGTATGTGTGTGTGTGTGTGTGTGTGTGTGTGTGTAGATAGAACACAAAAAATAACATAGGGAGAATGATGGATTTGGAAGTGGGTTTTATACACTGATTGTGTTCAGTCTGAGTTCTGAGTTAGAGCCCTAGTCCCCAGTGCAATTATATCTGGAGAGAGCCTTCAAGGAGGTAAGGAAAGTCAAGCGAGGTCGTCAAGGTGGGGCACTGATCCAATAAAAGCAGAGTGCTTGTGAGAGAGACGGAGACACACGGACGTGCATGTGCAGAGCAAGGGGACCGGAGGACGCAGGGAGAAGCCTCCTGTCTGCAAGCCGAGAGGCCTCTGCCTCCAGGGGAAACAAGCCTGCTGCCCCTCCACCCACCCCTGTAGCCTCCAGAGCTGGGAGAAGATAAGGTCTCCCTGTTGATGCCACCCAGCCTCTGCTATGTTGCTATGGCAGTCGGAGCAGACTCCCACGGATGGTGAGCAGTGTCCCTCGGACAATGTGGAGGCACCGGGGAAGAGCCCACGATGGGAGAGGGAGGAACCAGGCCGCTGATCTTGATAATAAGGCATCAGGGAAAGGACACGACAGATACGGTAAGTAGTGGTCAGAAAGCATTTGCTGAGAAGGACACAGAGGTCGCCCTACAAGTGTTAAGCACAGCACGCATGCTGTGCTCCATTACATTTTAAGATCAACAAAAAATAAGTATGGCAAAGAGAAATATACCCTGAACAAGGTCAGATAAAGAAAAAGAGATTCGGGGCACCTGGGAGTCTCAGTCAGTTAAGCATCTGTCTTCGGCTCAGGCCGGGATCATCCGGTCCTGGAATGGAGCCTCTCCCTGGGCTCCCTGCTCTGCTCAGCGGGGAATCTGCTTCTCCCTCTGCTGCTCCCCCTACTTGCTCTCTCTCTATCAAATAAATAAGTAAAATCTGTGGAAAAGAAAAAAAAAGAGTTTCAAATTCCAGATCATGTTTACTGTAGTAAACAGGGTTCTCCAGAGAAATAGAACCAAGAACACAGTAAGAAATATATAAGAAAGTAGAATAGGGTGTGTGTATACATACCTTATGATCTCTCTCCGGATTTTGGAGGTAACTATATGCCACATTTGGGAATACTTTTCAAATCCATTTCCTGGGTAACCCACAGGCTGTTAGTTTCCAAGTGAGCCCTGCCCAAAAGAAGGCTCTGCTTTATATCTACTCTGTCCCTTATTTTATTTTTTTAAACATTGATCTTTTAAACATTTAAACATTGATTGTTATTTTAGAGAGAGAGAGAGAGCAGGGGGAGGGGGCCTAGGGAGAAAATCCCGAAGCAGACTCCTTCTTGAGTGGGGACCCCAATGTGGGGCTCTATCCCAGGGCCCTGAGATCATGACCTGAGCCGAAATCCAGAGCCAGCTGCTTAACCAGCCAAGCCACCCAAACACCCCTCTACTGTGTACTGGAGACTTTGAACCAGCTCCTGGGAAGTCTGTGGCAGTGCAGCAAGAAGCCTCCAGTAGGCCTGGAGAGGAGGGTATCAGTGCATGTTTCTAGGTGTTTGAAGAAAGACCATGTTCTCTTCTTTTTTTTTTTTTTTTTAAATTTTCAGCATAACAGTATTCATTATTTTTGCACCGCACCCAGTGCTCCATGCAGTCCGTGCCCTCTCTAATACCCACCACCTGGTTCCCCCAACCTTCCACCCCCCGCCCCTTCAAACCCCTCAGATTGTTTTTCAGAGTCCATAGTCTCTCATGGTTCAAATCCCCTTCCAATTTCCCTCAGCTCTCTTGTTCTCTTCTTTTGACCCTATTTTTCATCTAGCTTTTTGGTTGTACATATTTTTTCTCTTTTTTGTCTAGTTTTTTATTAGGATTTTGTTTTATCGAGACACCAAGATGAGAGATTTTAAAGAGCCTATTAACTACTTAGAGCATGATATCAAAATTTTGTAGTCAGTAAAAAGTAACACAATTTGATGCTGTTTTAATATTTTCCAGTTTCTTCATAGACCTTACATCACGTGGCTCATAGTGACCCCAGGAAGTGGATTGGCTTCCTTCTTTACTTCACGGATGGGCAAGCCAGGGGTCGCAGGAGCTCGGATTTGTCCTGGGCACAAGGAAGTAAGTGGCTGGGTCTGTGTCCAAGGAGGCAGCTGGTATGGCAGTGAACAAGACATACCCTGGAGAACCTTCCAGAAATAGCAGGAAATACATCACAAGAACCTGAGCTAGCATATCACGTTACTTTTAAACTCTGCTTAGTCTAGAGATTGCTACGAGGTTTTCAAAGGTAAAGGATCCACAGAATGTCAATATATTTAAATTCTCCCCTGAAACTTATGTTGGCACCACCCGTAGTGGAAAGAGGAAAGAGGGGATTATATTAATCAATAAAACATGTGTGGTAGTTACGGCTTCGGCTTCTAGAGTTAATCGAAGGAATAATTTAACAAATTGAAGCCTTCTGCTACCATCACCTAACTCAGCCTCCCCAACCCCTCTGACAGTCTCAGTTAATTGGAATTTTCTTCCTGGTGGTGTCACTGATGCCTTTATTCACACAGGATCTTTCATTATTGGATTGCCAAAAGTTCCTATTGGCTGTTATTTTGGGGCATGAGGTATCTAAGAAAGAGTCAACTGCATTTCTCAGATTCCACATACTGTCTTTCTTGACACTATAGTTTCCTGACAAAGGTTTTTAGAGATTGAACTTCCCATCGGGGATCAGAATTGGTCATCCCAGCAAGTGCAGGGGACCCTCTTCATGTCTTGGGTGGTATGACATCATAAGGAGACCATAATGCTTTAGAGTGAGTCTCACATTCTGATTTAATATACATTTTACTATAAATCCTGGTCCAACCAGTCACCTTTGGGCACTAGACATCCAAACCCACCTAGCACAGGGCTGCATGCACGGGTCCCATTCCCAGCCAGGGGGTGGGGCTCTCTGAAGTCTGTCCCCCCTAAGGGTGGCCTGCCTTAAGTTAATGGCAGTGTCTCTGTTCTCCAGATCTGTCCCCATTGCATTCTTTGATGTCCCTTTGTCCCTCGGTAGGTCATCTCCTAGATAATAATCTTTTATATTAGACTTCCCACTTTCACAATCCTGTGTGGTTTCTGTCTCCTGTTTGGACACAGGCCCTTGACTCATAGAAACAGCTGTCGGTTTAAGGAACAGCCCTCGTTTTGCGGTACAGCACTCTCACCTCCAAGAGTGTCACTGCAACTCCTTGTGCAGAGTCTCAGAAGCTCAATCCACCTGTGCATCAAGCCAGTGATTTCATTTTAGAAGGCACATGGTAAAAACATTAATTGGTAAGTTTTAGCTTATTATACATTCTCCTTCACAGTAAAATGATTTCTTTGGTTAGTGTCGGTGCAAAGTGGGACAGAATGGTAATGATCTCCACACGTTGCTGAAGGATGGTTCCATTAGACGATTTCCTGCAGGGCAGACAAATGTGTATCCAGAATACGTATGTGTTTCCATTAGAATAAATCGCTGTCCACTCTGCTGTGGGAGGGAAAAGTGCTCCACCCCCCACCTGGTGGCAGGGGAATTGCATTTGGTGGTGACCATGCACTTTATTTTCCAAAGTAGGACACTCCTGAGAATGAAAAGAGGAGCTCATGGGGCGCCGGGACACGAGGAATGACGCAAGACGCTGGCGCAAATCCGAACGCACGATCACCTATGAACTGAGTACCAAGCCCCTGTCTCCGCTGATGACCCTTTCAGTGCTTGGCAGTAGCGATGGCCAGTCCAGCTCAGTGAAGGATGTCCTGCTTTTCCAACCCACGCGCAGTCTTCGCTCCTGATGCCGTCGATGTGTTTTGCATAGGCCCATGGAAAAGGGGCCTGCTCCTAGCATCCATACGTAGTATGTTGAAGTCAGCCTTCTAACTACTAAGGGTTTTGCCCCTAGGCTGTGTATTTGGTGCTCCTTTAGTTTTGTCATAGTATCTTCATTTCCTGTGCCCTTTCTAAGTGGTCCATCCATACTTTGATCCTCTGTAGGACACCTAATTCCCAGTAGGTTTTTTTTTTCTTTTTTTCAAAATCCCCGAGCAGTCGACCAATCCACTTGCAATCACTGTGGGCAGGTCTATCCCAGGGAACAACGAACATACAGAAATACTACCCACTTCCTTCTCACTGGGATCACCTCGTTGCACGACTGTCCTACGCGTCACTCCCATGTGGGGCTGGCCCGCAGCGGCCATGTGCTCCCTGTGATAGGGGCCCATTGTACACACAGCTTTCCCACTGTTCACTGCCACGAGGGAGCTGCACCCAAGTGCATAGGTGCGAGCTAATGGAGAAGTAGCACAGCAGCCTGTATCAGTCAGCTGACCTAACAACGTCCCATAGATGGCATTTGTTTTCTGTCAGTTCTGGAGATCAGGTGAAGGCATGGCTGGGTTTCAGTGGCTTCCTGGCTTGCAATGGTCACTTTCTGCCTGTGTCCTCACATGGGGTGGGGGCTAAGGGGCAGGGAGACACAGACGGGGAGGGAGAGAGAATATGAATGAAAATATAACAAATCATAAAGTTAAATTTCATGTTTATACCACATTAATTTTTAGATTTCCAATCATACGCTCCATTCATGTATGGTACCAGGACTATATTATAGTTAAGCCCCCACAGGCAAGACAAACGATGCAGTTGTCTAACAAAGGGAAGTACCTTTATTTCAAGATTAGTCAAATGCCAAGAGTGAGCCTGCCATGGAAGACGGACCCCTACTGCTGATTTTATTATATCCTGATCTATGCAATCATGGGGTTCCACTATATTAACAAAAGCTTTCATTTATTAAGCACTTGCTAAGGGCAGACCCTTGCCAATGCTTTCCATGAATTATCTTATTTAATTCTCTTATCAGATTTATCAGGCCCCTTTTACACCAGAGGAACCTGATTCGAAGAAAGATTAATGAATGCCCCCAAGGTCATACAGCTTGTAAATAGAGATATAGATTTTGTCCTAGGAAATCTTGTATAGAGACCATGATTGAAATGTCTCATTCATCCAGTAGAGAGACAAGGATGACATTATGCACTTAGAGAAAAATAAATGCATAAAGTGCTAATAACAGGTAGGCTTGTTGATGGATAAATTATCTGAAAACCACTAAGAGCTTGGCAAAAGGGTCATTAACATTCAAAGCCAGCTCTCGCTGCCAGTGGCAACGTCGGGTGCCAACGCCCGAGTCTCCGTAGCACAGCCCCAGCCAACTGCAACCCTCCTGGTGCATCTGTAGCTGGCGAATTTGCTGGATAAATTCTGTGCTGGAAGCCAGAGCTCATCTTTGAAAATGAGCTAGAAGACGTTTTCCAAAGTTCTGCAGAAGTGACCAAATGGCAGAGTTTTTCAGGTGCCCATTTGTTCATTTGTGTTCCGGGGATAGTCAGGCTTCCAGACCAACCAACAGCCGTGTGCTCCCTGTGTCAGTATAAGCTACATACATGTACAGGGCTGGGGAAAGAGTCCAGGATTTAGAAACGTATCTGAAACACGAAAGTCTTGCATGATAGTTATGAAATAAAATTAAGTAAGTGGCAGGAGACACGAAATCTCTTCTGACAGCTTGAGGTATAAAGTCACTCCATTTCTATTTTTTGCATACTCAGACACCAGCAAATCCCATATTCCATTCTTATTCAAAAACCTCAAGGGCATGACAAGTCTCAGGGTATCAGCATACTTCCCAATATTAGATAAAGAAAACTAAGAGTAAACACATCACAGCCCAGGGATATTTCCTTTTCCATCTCTGTAGCTTCCATGGCAGACTAAGGGGGTGCCCTGCACCATGTTGTCTTGTCCACTGCTTTTTGGGTACTGTTATGGGCACATCATATCCCCCCGGAAGACACGGTGAAGTCCTAAATCCTGTTCTAAATCATGTTCAAAGGTTACCTTTAAATGTGAGCTTATTTGGGAATGAGGTCTTTGCCGGTATAATATGGTTAGGAGGAGGCTGCACTGAGTTAGGGTGAATCCTAATCCACACAGATGGGTGTTCTTGTGAGAAGAGCAGAAAGACTCAGACACAGGGGGGACACCATGTGGTGAACAAGGAAGGCTGAAGAGGGGCATCTACGGGGATGCTAAGGATTGCTGGGAACACCAGAAGCCAAGAGAAAGCATGGAACAGATTCTCCCCCAGAGCCTCAGAGTAACTGTAGCTCCTCAACACTTTGACCTCATCAGAGTTCCAGCCTCCAGAACAGCAAGAGGACATATTTCTGTTGCTTAAAGCCACCGAGTTGTGACATGTTGTACAGAGCCCTAGACGCCCTCCTGTGCCCATCCAGCTCACACTGACTTGGAGGTGTTTTCTGGTTTTGTTTCTTCTTTCTGGTGAAGATAATCCCACTCTCTCCAGTGTTACACAAGGCACAGACCTGCTTCCTCATGCTCTTGAACTGCTTGGTGTATACTTATGTCCTCAACACAACCCCCCTGTGAAAAAACAGAAAGGAAACAAAGCCCTTCTTGTGCCAGGCCAACGATGGAGAAGCGTCCCCAGCAGGCTAAGGGACAGCCTGTTGCACTCTGGGTCAGACTCTCTTCCCTCTGGTCCCTTTGTGCCAGAGCACCTTCAGAGTCCCAGTTTCACAGGCACACAACATTTGAAACTGCTAGTGAGCACCCTGGATCCCAGGTCTCGGCTTGGATCCCTGCCCCTGCCCCCACCCCAGGGACTATAGAACTTCAACTTCAAGCAGATTGCCCAGAGGACACACCTCGAGTAACAATCTTGTTGGCTTTGTGGATGAACTTAGTCTGTTTGCTCTGACTTTCTCTGCTCCCTGACAGAGAGCACTGTCACACTACCCTCTGAATGACGAGATGTGTGCCTCACCCAACCGGTGAGTCCGAGAATGGAAAGCACACGGCAGCATGTGCACAGGAATTTGTCCTTAGGGAGGGGCACACACTTCTCCAGTCCAGGGAGATGGAAAGACATGAAGACTCTGAGTCTTCTGTATCCGAAATTGGGTAATCTGACCTTATAGTGGTGTGAGTCCACATTCACTAGCTTGTCTGTAGTTTGTGCTACTGAGAAATGAAAATCTTGGTTTCTAGCCAGCACCATATGGCTGCTCTGCATCAAAATATGTCACAAGGGCTAGAGACCATGGCCCCAGGAACTTGCAGCTTAGGTAACTGTTGCTTGTAGGACATCCAGTTAAATATCTGTTACCATTACATTTCTTTATAAGTGAGTTTGAGTTAATCATGGTAACCAGCTGGTTTTCTCCATCAGTAAAAATGAGTACTTAAATATCTCCATGCTCACTGTTCCATCTTTCACTGGTTATTGGTGACCGTTCTGGGCTTCAGTCCTTGACTGGAAAAGCTAAAAAGTATTGTGACTGTTTTGCAATGCTACACCCTCCAAAATATGATAGGAAGCAGGCTAAGGCACCCATGAATAAAAATACCTCTACCACCGTGTATAAACACACTGCATCCTTAAAAATTACAAGAAGGTGGGGCACCTGGGTGGCTCAGTGGGTTAAGCCTCTGCCTTCGGCTCGGGTCATGATCCCAGGGTCCTGGGATCGAGCACTGCCCCGGGCTCTCTGCTTGGCGGGGAGTCTGCTTCCTCCTCTCTCTGTGTGCCTCTGCCTGCTTATGATTTCTGTCAAATGAATAAATAAAATATTTTTTAAAAATTACAAGAAGGTATGAGCATAGGATACATTTCAATAACCAAGGAGACAAACAGAGAAAGTCTTGATGTATGTGGTCCTATTTGAACTTTGTCTTGAAGGATGATTGTATTGAGGATAAAGATACTTGATATTCCAGCCGAGGGAAGAAGGTGAAAGGGGGCAGGTGGGTGTTCTGGGAATGATGAGTCATTGGTTGTGGTGCAGTCACAGCATGGGAGAGAGAGGAGGGAGGTGGGAGGAAGTGGAGATGGGAACAAATGACCAAGAACCTTCCAAGGCCCCAGGGAGTTCAGTTGGAATTCGGAAGGTGATGCTGAGCCTAGGGGAAGGAGGGTAATCAGCACAACATTGAGAACCAGGAAGTTCTCCTGCACTGGGGTTGGGGGGAGGGAATACATTAAAACCAGTGCAAGCAATAAGGAAGTTTTGGAACTGGTCCATGTAAGTGAGAAAGAGAAACTGAACCAGCCCTGCAGAAGCAGGAACAAGGGAAGGGAAGACAGACATTTGGGGAAAGAATCAGAAAAATCTATTTTCGACAACTGGGTAATATGAGCCTCTTGGTATCTGTGTCTTCCTGACTAGGCAGTAGAACCAAAGGGCATGCATAATAATTGAAGATATGTTGATGATTGACGTTAATAAGGATATTGTGATAATGCTTAAACAAACATTTGAGGATCGGAAACCAATTAAGAGTGTGTGTGTGATTAGAGATTCAGTATGAAGCATCATTGTCCTGTGATCGGTTTTTAGTGATGGTTCCAGAGTTGGTGAAGGGGATTGTATTGGGATAGATGATGACAGAGAATCAGTGACATATCAGGTATCGGGGATATATCCTATAGCCTAGGTGTTACCAAACACTATTCTAGATGCTCAGGATACATCAGGAGATAAACAGACAAACAACCAACCACAAAAATGCCTTCTTCAGGTAGGTATCTGTATCTGTCATCCTCTTTCCTGAGAAGTTGTACCAAATACCTTAAGAGCTGCATGGAAAAATAAACAACCCATAATATCAGGAAGAGGAAATCTGGACATTCTCCTATAAAATTATGACCCTTGCTTTCTATAACTCTTGAGCTCCTCCCCTGCATCATGCCTAGATTAACAGCTTCCCGTTCATTGCTCCCTTCAGTAGTCAGAAACTCCACTCTCATGGCATGGGGAGCAGTAAGGGGGTGAGGGGTGAGGCTGGCCCCAGGGGTCACACTGAGACCTGGGGTCTAGATCACCACCTCAACAAGGTGTGCTCTTCTGAGCTTGCCAACCAAGAAAGCTTGTCTTTATTCTCTCAGATGCCTATTATTGATATGCCATCCCAGTAGGAAGTTTAGGATACTAATAACCATATGGTTATACTGTCATCAATAGAAGCCATACAGAACAAGTCATTCAAGAGGGATTGACATGTTTGCTTTGACATCAGAGAAGGAAGGCTGACTGCAGGGCCAGACAAGACCTTGGTGAGATTAATGAACTCAAACTCTGGTGCACAGCCTCACATACCTAGAGAACAGCACTTAGAGGCTCTCTGGGGCTCGTCTCACTCTGCAAGACGACTCCTTACCAAGCTAATGACACGAAACCGGGTATCAACATCTTCATTTTCATGGGGAGATAGAGCTGCCAGAGTAATCAGCTTATTCCCTGATGCTGGGGAAATCTATTCAGGAGACCAAATCATGAGACATGAAATGATGAGAGTCGATCTAACATGGGCAGAGCCTCCGCAACGTATCAGGTGTTAGACATTTTATTTACACCATCACATTTCATTCAATGAGGACCCGTGAGGTGAATTACCTGAGCTCGTGCAGTTTCTCTACCATTTCCAGAGTGGGCATGTGGCAGAGTTAGAACTCGAACCCACTTCTGTCTGTTCCCAAGGCTGTTCCACAATGTTCCATTCAGAACAGTTGAAATCTTCTTGGAATTACCTAATTAAGATGTTGAACTTTATTGAAGGGCATTTTTCATTCTTTCAGAGTGGGGGACAGAAATGCACCATGACTGAGAACATGGAGTCCAAAGTCAGGGTGTGGTTCTGAGTCTGGCCCTCCTTCCTGCTTGACTGATATTAGCAAATTAGTTCAACTCTTGCCGCAGAAGTGCTTCTACTATGAAACACGAAGGACATGGGGAGATGGAGAGGAGAAGGGAGTTGGGGGAAATTGGAGGGGGAGACAAACCATGAGAGACTGTGGACTCTGAGAAACAAACTGAGGGTTTTGGAGGGGAAAGAAGTGGGGGCCTGGGAGGGCCTGGTGGTGAGTATCAAGGAGGGCCATATTGCATAGAGCCCTGGGTGTGGTGCATAAACAATGAATTCTGGAACACTGAAAAGAAAATTAAAAAATAAATAAAAATTTTTAAAAAAGAAAATGAGAGAAATTATAGCCAAGTGCCTGGCATGTAGAAAGCACTCAATAAGTATTAATTATCATTTACAATAAAGTAGTTGTCTATTGTTTTTGAAGGGATGTTCATGAGAACCAATGTTGACCATGTTGAAGAAAATAATTCTTCCTCAGGATAATCACAGTACATGCTGGCTTCTTCTCCACTAATTTTGTGTGTGTTTGTGTGTGTGTGTTTTTCTCAAGGTTTTACACACACTCTGTCATTCCTTTTCTCTATCTTTACTTCAGAAAGTTGGATTATAACACAATTCCATGCTGCAAATTTCATTTTCTGGGATCTGGCTCCAGTCCATGTCACATCATTGGATGTGGGTGTTTCTCCTGTGTCCTTTGTGATCAGATGGCCCAGTCACCCCCCAGAGTGGTGCCCTCTGATCATTGCTGGTTGCACCGTGGGAGCACTGTGGACATTCTCACACACAGAAGCTTCGTGGGAAGTTAGAAGAGCAAGGACTTTATGGTTCTCACCTGAGAGACTGAGACACCGAGACTTCTATAGAAGCAGAGGCCACTTGTTAGCACCTTGCTCTGGGAACATTCAGTAGATTTGGAGGCACTTCCCCACATGTGATCTGGGCTGCTTCCAAAACAGCCTTGTGAGGCAAGACATGTAGGCTTTCTCAAACCCATCTCAGAAGACACATTGCCTGTGTCCCTATTTAAAATCAGTTCCCAATGGGATAAACTTCATTTTCCAAAATGGTGCCATGGATTGGTCTCTGCCTGCCTCCCCACTTCATCAGTCATGACACTCTGCCCCATATCTATGGGCCAGTCACTCAGAATTGCCAGTAGAGCTCCTCTCCCACTGACCTGAGCCTGATCTCCCCACAGACCACCCCCAGGAAGATCACCCCACAACAAACACACACACACAGAGACACTCACTCACAATGAGTTCTCAGCTCCTGCTCTACTTTCGTTCCCCCTCTTTGTGATGTCTTTTTGTGTGCCTTTTCACCAAGTAACTCTGACCCCCTTCCTAGTAAGATTATATATTAACTTTACTAAGTTAATAGACCTTATTTAAAAACCAAAAAACAATGGTTTTAGGTTTATAGAAAAATTGAGCAGATACTACAGAATTTCCTTTCTCTCTCCTCTTCATGATTGCCCTTATTATTACCATCTTACACTAGTGTGGCACACTAGTGTGGCACACTTGTGACACTTAAAAAGCCAATATCACTACAGTTTTATTAACCAAAGACCATAGCTCTCTTTATGCTGTACAGTTCTATGGTTTTTTGTTTTGTTTGTTTTAAGAGAGAGAGAGATTGAGTGTGAGGAGGAGGAGGAGGGATCGAGGAGATACCATCTTCAGCAGGCTCCACAACGTGAGGCTTGGTCTTATGACCCTGAGGATATGACCTGAGCCGAAATCAAGAGTCAAATGCGTAACCAACTCAGCCACCCAGGTGCCCCAGTTCTATGGGTTTTGACAAATGCTTCATGTCATGAATCTACCAGGACAGCATTGTACCCCCAAAATCTCTGCTTTATTTATTCGTCTTTCGTGTCTTCTCTAGCACTCTTTGACACCCCTGGTCTTTTTACTCTCTTCTTAGTCTTGCCTTTTCATGTATGGATGTAGCCCAGTTAGCTTATCCACTTAATTATTGAAGGACATCTTGGTTGTCTCCAGTTTGTAGTAATTAATAAATAAAGCTGATAAAAAACATCTGTGTGTAGGTTTTTTCATGAACGTAAGTATTCAGATTCTCTGGAAAAAATACCTAGATGCACAATTGCTGAATCATATGATAAGACTATGTTTAGCTTTACAAAAAAATAACAAACTGTCAAACTGTCTTCAAAATGGTTGCACCATTTTGCATTTCCACCACAATGAGTGAGAGTTCCTTTTGCTCTGTATCCTTGTCAGCATTTGTTGTTGTCATTTTTTTTTTCAAATTTTAGTCACTCATATATATAAACGTACAGTATCTCCTTGTTGTTTTACTTTGCATTTCCCTAAAGATATACGGCACTTAGCATCTTTTTCATATGCTTACTTGCCATCTATATATCTTTTTTGGTGAGGTGTTTCCTCAAAATTTTTGCCAATGTTTTGACTTGGATGTTTGTTTTCTTATTTCTGAGTTTTAAGAGTTCTCTGGATATTTTGGATACAAGTCCTTTATCAAATATGTGCTTTGCAAATATTTCTCCTAATAAGAAGTATTTTAATACTCTCTTAATGAGACTTTCTTATTTAACTTTAACAATTTTCATTTATGAAATTAAAACATTTTTCTAAAAGGAGGAAGACAGAAGTGCTTTCCTCTTCCCTGATACCCAATTCCTTTCCCTCATTCCCCAAAGACTGATACTGGGAAGATCTTCCTACTCCTGCTCTAAAACTCAAATCAGTGCTGTCTGCTCCCAGAGGCTACCACAATTTTGACCACCACATTGCCCCCTGCTATGGGGTAAGCACATAATAAAAAGGTTTGACCAGTACTGTTGAATACATAAATGTCTTAAAAATATTGAATATTTAAAACTAGTCCTAGATATGGGGCGCCTGGGTGGCTCAGTGGGTTGGGCCTCTGCCTTCGGCTCAGGTCATGATCCCGGAGTCCTGAGATCAAGCTTTCTGCTCGGCGGGGAGCCTGATTCCCTCTCTCTCTCTCTGCCTGCCTCTCTATCTACTTGTGATCTCTCTCTGTCAAATAAATAAACAAAAAATCTTAAAAAAAAAAAACTAGTCCTAGATATGTATACATACATATATATCTAGTCCTTGACATACACATATATATCTAGAAGACTTAGCATTCTGCTACTGCAGACTACTTTTAAGATTCATTTAGGGATTTACATTCTCCTCTCAGGCTGACATAAATTACTAAAATATACAAAAAAGAGAGTATGTTAATATACCTAATCTAAAAAGTGCTTTGTATATACACATGAAGCATTCAGAATTTTGACCTGTACTCGGTCACAAATAAATCTCAACAAGGTTGAAATAACTGAGATGCAGTTCATATTCTCTGAGCATAATAAAATCATATACTAATAGTAAAAATATAAAAATATATATAAAAAATATAAATATATAAAATACATAAAAATAACATAACCATTACAGATTAGAAGAAAAAAGCAAAACTACTTACAACTAAATGACTTAAAAGGTCTCCAAAATTTATGCGTATGTTAATTATAAGATAGAGAAACTGACCATAAATATTTCTTTTTTAATTTTTTAATTTAATTTTATTTTTTTTCAGTGTTCCAAGATTCATTGTTTATGCACCACACCCAGTGCTCCATGCAATACATGCCCTCCTTAATACCCACCACCAGGTTCACCCAAAACCCCATCCTCCTCTCCAAAACCCTTAGTTTGTTTCTCAGAGTCCACAGTCTCTCATGCTTCCTCTCCCCCTCTGGTTTCCCCCAATTCACTTCTCCCCCTCATCTCCCAATGTCCTCCATGTTATTCCTTATGCTCCACAAGTAAGTGAAACCATATAACTGACTTTTTCTGCTTGACTTATTTCACTCAACATAATTTCCTCCAGTCCCATCCATGTTGATACAAAAGTTGGATATTCATCCTTTCTGATTGTTGAGTAATATTCCATTGTATATATGGACCATATCTTCTTTATCCATTCCACCTGTTGAAGGGCGTCTTTGCTCTTCCCACAGTTTGGTGACTGTGGTCATTGCTACTATGAACATTGGGGTGCAGACGGCCCTTCTTTTCACTGCATCTGTATCTTTGGGGGTTGGAAAACATTGTGTGGAGATTCCTTAAAAATTATAAATAGAGCTACCCTATGACCTTACAATTGCACATACTGAAGATGGTGTTTGGTCTGTTCACCTTATTTACAAATTCTTATAAATCAGTTTTTCATCTTATTACATTTCTAAGAAGGTTTGGGGAATCTCAGAAGTTTTCCAATTTTGTTTTAGAAGTATTTATTCCTCAGGTTCTTCAAAGTTGCCCCAGGGCTGACATGAGGAGCAGCACCATCACCAGGAGGGCCCTTCTCAATGTGATGTTGTTCTGGATGCCATGGAAATAGACTTCTAACTCAAAATGATTGAAACATAGAAGAGGGTACTATCACCGTAATGTTAAGTGCATGGTCAATGTGGGACTTC
Organism: Mustela lutreola; assembly: GCF_030435805.1. Taxonomy (NCBI): domain Eukaryota; kingdom Metazoa; phylum Chordata; class Mammalia; order Carnivora; family Mustelidae; genus Mustela; species Mustela lutreola. Next base: position 4,212,365 of record NC_081292.1, on the reverse strand, counting down.
ATGGTTGCTTGGTTCAGTGACTAGATGATATCATCAGGGACCAATGCATTATTTTTTTTTCTTTTCACATTGCCATGAACTGTGGTGGCTTCATTCTTAGCCTTAAAGAGAGTTTGCTGGAAGGATACCATGGGTCACATACAAACACCAGAATCAGGGTGAGAAGGAAGAGTGTTTCATGTTTGGGTTCTCACCTAGAAATTAAGGAACTTTCCCCAGAAACCTCTATCAACCTTCACTACATGAAATGGTTATACTCCCAGTACACCTGCAGACAACATAGGGTTACCTTCCATGGAGGCACATTGCTGTTAGTACTGAATGAGTAATTGCTTTCTGGTTTACCTACAAATCCAATGTGAGTGAGGTTGTGTGTAAGTGTATCCACTCAAGGTTTCATTTGAAAAAAAAAATTCTTTGTTTTGTTGACTGTTTCCTTTGCTGTACAGAAGCTTTTGATCTTGATGAAGTCCCAAAAGTTCATTTTAGCTTTTGTTTCCTTTGCCTTTGGAGATATATCTTGAAAGAAGTTGCTGTGGCTGATATCGAAGAGGTTACTGCCTATTCCTGTCTCACATTGAGGTCTTTTATGCATTTCCAGTTTATCTTTGTGTGTGGTATAAGAGAATGGTCGAGTTTCATTTTTCTACATATAGCTATCCAGTTCTCCCAGCACCATTTATTGAAGAGACTATCTTTTTTCCACTGCATATTTTTTCCTGTTTTGTCAAAAATTATTTGACCATAGAGTTGAGGGTCCATATCTGGGCTCTCTACTCTGTTCCACTGGTCTACCTGTCTGTTTTTATGCCAGTACCATGCTGTCTTGGTGATCACAGCTTTGTAGTAAAGCTTGAAATCAGGTAATGTGATGCTGCCAATTTTATTTTTGTTTTTCAACATTTCCTTAGTGTAGACTTAAATTTTTATTAGATAACATCACTTTTAGAGATTTTTTTTAAAAAGATTTTACTTTTTATTTGACAGAGAGAGATCACAAGTGGGCAGAGAGGCAGGCAAAGGGGGAGAGGGAAGCAGGCTCCCCGCTGAACAGAGAGCCCGATGTGGGACTTGATCCCAGGACCCTGAGATCATGACCTAAGCTAAAGGCAGAGGCTTAACCCATTGATCCACACCGGTGCCACACTTTTAGAGATTTTTGTATTCAGCTAGTATATTCACTTTAATTATATAATCATACAATAAATATATTTGTTTATTTGTTTGTTTTAGAGACAGAGAGAGAGTGCAGGTGGGGGGTGGGCAGAGGGGGAGAGAGAATCTCAAGCAGACTGTTCATGGAGCCTGGAGCCTGACACAGGGCTCGATCTCACGACCCTGAGATTATGACCTGAGCCAAAATCAAGACTCAGATGCTTAAAAAACTGAGCCACCCAGGTGGCCCCAGATGATTCATTTTTACATTCTGGGGACACTAGGCAGACAAGCCTAAATGAGCAAGAAATAGTAAGATTTGTGATATTGTTGGCGTCTCAGCCGTGTTCTGTGCCCCCCTCCATCCATACGTATGCACAACCCTCAAAGACGTTCTCTGTAATTGTCCATCTTTCTAAGAGTACATTGCTGAGGTGGGACAAATACAATACATCAGAAGAACCAGGAGAATGGAAGATGGTAATTCACAAAGAAGTAGCTTTGAATCATTCAAGTCGTCTTGCAAAATCATACATCACTTTCAGCTCTTGCTCCCTCAGATGTTCTGACTACCACCAAGGAGCTCAGGTGTCTCTTCAATGCCTGTAGGCACAGTCTCACCACAGTCCAGGAAAGGCCAGGAGAGTCCACAGGGCAGTCACTGGAAGTGTGGCTCAGAGGAAAGGTCCAGTGTGGAATTCTCCCTAGAGCTTCCAGAATGAAGACATCCAGGGACATTGCTTTAGGCTCATGATTTCCAAGGTGAGCTCTACCATGCATGGAGTTTGGACCCATGGACCTGGTGTGATCAAAAATGGGTCTTGTGGGGGTGCCTGGGTGGCTCAGTGGTTAATGCCTCTGCCTTCGGCTCAGATCATGATCCCAGAGTCCCGGGATTGAGCCTCACTTCGGGCTCTCTGCTCGGCAGGGAGCCTGCCTCCTCCTTCTCTCTCTCTCTGCCTGCCTCTCTGCCTACTTGTGATCTGTCTGTCAAATAAATAAAAATCTTAAAAAAAAATGGGTCTTGTGTTTCTGTTCTATGTTTAGGCTAATATTTCATGGATTTTTTTCTCAAATGAGAACATTAATTGTATGCATACCACGGTATGCAGTGGGAATGTAAGCTTGTATAGTCATTCTGATGTCAAATGTGCTCCATAGATATACTTGGTCCACCCCTAAACCTCCAGAGGTAGCAGTGGATTCGTCTTTACACCCACATCCTGTTCTGACCCAGATTCAGGATAAACTGTGAGGATAGGCCCTTGTAACTTCAGGACTTCCTTACTGGGTATGGACAGAGGTTAGCATATCATCCCCTCTGATCAGTGATGGCTTTCCAGAGTAGGGAGCAGCTCTTCTTGTGGTTTGAGAGGGACTTCTTGCCTTTACTCTGATACTCTTGAACATGTGTTTGGCCTGTCATAGGGTGATGCCAGGGCCACCGCGGAGCACTAGAAAGGTATTGCAGATCCCTCTCTCAGCAGCTGTATAATCTAGCCCGGAGTTATCCTCCAAGTCTCTGAGCTGATAAAACCTTCCTCGTGCCGAGACAGCTACTCTGAGGACAGATCATGTAGGATGTGCTATCCAGGTGAAGCAGGCTACTGTATTTTAGGGGAAAAAACTTTCAGAACTGGGGTGGCCAAAGAGGCATGACCACTCCCCTCCCCTCCACAGGACAAACATATGGATCGCATTAGAGAGTGGGAAGTTCTGGGTTACCAGTGGGAGCATGGCCTTGTTACCCAGGTGGAAGGACAGACTCTAGGGTAGTTGGCCAGGATTTGGGTGGAACTAGTGACCATATGACCTTCTTTAGTGAATCCTCTGAATAAATGAAATTATATGAGGATAGATAAACAGTTTTCAATGTAAACTGTCCCATAATAATATGGGATGGCAAAAGACAGAAAAGTAGATTAATATCAGCACCTTACTAAAATTAAATTAAAAATCAAATTCACATTAAACTATTTTATACAGCCACAAACTGTCTTATTTCCCTGGGAAAATTCCTTTTTTCCCCTCAATTTTAGTTTTTAAATTCCAGTATACTTAACATACAGTGTTATATTAGTTTCAGGGGTACAATGTAACGATTCAACAGTTCTGTACATTTCTCGGTGCTCATCTTCATCCCCTCCCCTGTTCCACCCATCCCCCACCCACGTCCCCTCTGACAAGGACCAGTTTGTTCTCTGTCCTTAAGAGTCTGACTCTGGCACAACATTCTGATCTTCCTCTTCCTCTACAGAGAAGTATTTCTCTGTAGAGGAAGAGGAAGATCAGAATGTTGTGCCGGAAACTACCTCTGAAGGCTATACGTTCCAGATTCAGGATGGCACTGCTGGGACCTTTAACTTTTAAGCTTGTACAGCCGACGCAGAAAGTTGTTTGTGGTGTGCTTTGTTTGGCAGAAGTTTGTCTTACTGTTTCTCTACTAAGAACTCTTTTTAAGTGTGTTTTGTTACTGTAGCACTTTTTATAACAAAACTCTACTTGACCAGTTCCAAACTGTATGAAGCTCCTCCTCCCAGTGGGTTTCTTATTTCTATGTGGACTCTCCTCTCTTGCAGTGTCCTGTAAATAAAGATTAAATTCCACCCTTTTCTTTAAAAAAAAAAAAAAAATAGAGTCTGACTCCAGGAAACAAACTGAGAGTTTCAGAGGGAAGGGGGGTGGGGGATGGGTGAGCCTGGTGATGGGTATTAAAGACAGCACCTGTTGCAATGAGCACTGAACGTTACATCAAACAATAAATCATGGAACATGACATCAAAAACTAATGAAGTACTGTATGGTGACAAACATAACATTTAAAATAAAGGATATTGAAGAACACAAAAAAGGGTCTGCTCTTTGTCTTCTTATAGGAAATTCCTGAATTTAAATTTCATGAGTATACATATATTTTACTAACAAGATAAACACAACAGGAATTGAAGGGTGTCAGCCTTCATTAATATTTTTGAAGAGTTACAGCATATTTTTTTATTAAATTTTTTATTTTATTTTATTTTTTATTTTCAGCATAACAGTATTCCTTGTTTTTGCACCGCACCCAGTGCTCCATGCAATCCGTGCCCTCTCTAATACCCACCACCTGGTTCCCCCAACCTCCCACCCCCCGCCCCTTCAAACCCCTTAGATTGTTTTTCAGAGTCCATAGTCTCCCATGGTTCACCTCCCCTTCCAATTTCCCCCAGCTCCCTTCTCCTCATTTTAAAGATAATTCTCTGGGGTGTCTGACTGGCTCAGTGGGTTAAATTTTAGCCTCTGCCTTCCACGCAGGTCATGAGCCCAGGGTTCTGGGATGGAGTCCCACATCCAGGTCTCTGCTCAGTGGGGAGCCTGCTTCCTCCTCTCTCTCTGCCTGCTTCTCTGACTACTTGTGATCTTTGCCTGTCAAACAAATAAATAAAATCTTAAAAAATAAAAAGGTAATTCCCTAAGGGTAATAGACATTTTAGGAAATCTCATGAGAATTTAATTAATGTAAAGTGTGACCATATAACACCATCAAATGCTATTAACTTAGTGAGATCGAGTTCATATACCACTTCACAAATTATGTATTTTCCCTTGGAATCTGGGTGATACTCTTTGTCTATTTAGCCCCTGACCAATACTCCTTTTTTTTTTTTTTTTGAGTATTTATTTACTTATTTTTACTTTTTAATTATGTTCAATTAGGAGCATATAGTACATCGTTAGTTTCTGATGTAGCCTTCAACGATTCATTAGTTGCACATAATGCCCAGTGCTCACCTCAACACGTGCCTTTTTTAATACCTATCACCTGGCTCCCCCATTCCCCCACCCCCGACCCTCTGGAACACTCAGTTTGTTTCCAAGAGTCCAGAGTCTCTCATGGTTTTTCTCTGTTGATGGGCCCTATGAAAGAGCCACAGATTTCCCAAATGAATAACCTGCTCAATTATTAAGACCTGTTCCCTGACAGCTCACTCCACGCAGACCAAGGTGCTTGCAGCAGCGTGCTCTGAGCATTTAAAAGGCCCCAACTGCCATCCTAGCAAAGAGAGGTCAGGGCAAGTGCCCCAGGCCCAGGTGGGTACTGTTGCTTTTAGTTGCGGGGGAGGAGCAAGGGGTACATAAGGAGAAGCCTAAGACCACCTTTCTCATTTTGGTTGTGGCTGTGAAGTTGTCTTCCTCGGTGGCTCTGTTGTTCAGCAAGGGCGGGTGCTGTGGGGTGCTTGGCCCTGCCATGGGAACTAGGTTGGCTTGGGAAGGGCCTCCAGGGAAACAGAGGACTGGTGGGCCTGTATGATTTTGCTCTTCAACAGGGCGAAGTACCTGCTTTTTATTCTTAATGATATTTCTCTGGCTGTCTTCTCCCTGAGCCTGTTCTAAGTAGGGGTCTCTTTTGTTCTCCTAGCTCACTCTGACCAATGGAGGGGCAGACATGGGGGTTTCCTGGGGGTCTCTCACTGAGGGGCTCTGTCTCTGTAGGGTCTGCTCTTGACCTTTCCCCAGAGGAAGCCTCCCTTCTTCTGAAACCCCCCACTTTATTTCCAGCAAAAGACCTTGAAAATGGCAAGTTCTCAGCTTAGTGAGCCTGGGTGAAGTTGAGCCTCCTTACCAGAAAGAATGAGGGAGAAAAGATCTCTCTCCTTACCCACCAGAGTGTAGCAGCTGGATGCTTCTGGGATTTGCCCTGGAAGCAAAGGCATGGGGTGAGGCCACAAGGCAGTCGTAGGAAATCGGTTACGGGGAGTTCAGTCAGGGAAGCCTCAGCTGAAGGGGAAGGTCTCAGCAGGGAAGGTGGTTCCTAGTGTTCCTCCCCTGTCTTCAGCGAGGAAGCATGCGGGGCTGGGCTCTGTCCAAATTGTAGACCTAGAAGGAAAACAGCAACTGACTCCTTAATGGGAAGACTGGGCTATGCTTCCTGCTCTCTCCTCTTCTGCATGGTGGATAGTAGCTATCTTCCCAGTGCCTAATGTGTGTCAGGTGCTGTCTTCTGATTGAGTCTTTAAGGGACCCCTGTTGTAGTTGAGGATTAAATGGCTGGTACGGGAAGTTTCTCCAACCTTCACAAAGCCTTAATGAGGACCAGGAGCTCCACTTCAGCCACCAGTGTGGCAGCAGTCAGTGTGGCCTCTAACGTGGCAGCTGCAGGCTTTGAGAACTTGGATCCTTAATTCAAGACCGTAGCTAAGCATCTCACAGAGGAGAGGACATGGACTATGGCACACTCCTGTTGTGTAATTCTACTTCAATCTTGGATTTGGCTAGCTCTTCCTCATGTGATTTTGGCAATGCTCATTAGCCCTCTAGGGCTGTAGGGATGTGCTATGTCTGGGTAACTCCTTTTGGCCGAGGACAGCAGCCTCTCTGGTGTGTGGGGTGTTGCTGCTTCTTCCAGACACCTAGTTTCCCCCATGTGGGCAAGGGACAGTGGTTTCTGAGGGACAGAAGGAAGGTTTGGGTCCAGGAGTATGCAGGCTGGGGTGGCAGGAGACATGACTGTTAGGGCTTGACCCAGTGCTGTCCTGGGGCAACAACTTGGGAGCTTGAGCATGGAGAAGGTCTGCCTCCCATCGGGATTGACATTGAACTGCAGAAACCCCAGCACCTTCTGGGTCCAGCCTGAGTCAGTATAAATTGCCCCTTATCCTGTTGTGGTACCCAAGTCTGATCTGCTCACCACATGCTCACCGCCAAGAGAGACAAGGTGTCCGGCAAGGAAAGAGACTGAGGACCAAGAAGCTGGCTGAATTCAGTCCTGAAAACCTCTCCCCATCTCTGTGCAGGCAGGGGCATTTTAAAGGGGGAGAAAAGCCGAGGGAAAGAAGCCGGCTACAGCTGCCCTGGGCTTGAGCAGTCAGGTCTTGAGCTGATGCCAAGGAAGGTGCTGGTCCACTGCTTTCATGCAGCAGGTTCTGCCTTTGTTTAGTGTCTCCATTAAAACCTATGCTTCCTGCTCCAAGGCTCAATGGTTCCACTGTGGGCTTGCCATGTGCCAACAGATCTAAACTGTAATAGCAAGGGAGGGAGCCCAGACCACTGGGGACACCTGGGGCCCTGCCAAATCCATCTGTCTCTCCACGGTGGGAACGGAGGGTGCTGATCAGAGGGTTCACGGAAGACCGGGTTCAGGAAGACCCCACGAACTCTATCTTTGAATTTTGTGTGCTAAGATTTCATAACCTGCTTCAAGTTTTTTGCTAAAGGTAGGTAGAATAGTCTGGAAACCACTGAGCCAGAGTGGTGGAGGTATGTAGCCCCATCACTGGCTTGGAGTGGAGTTTTTGGAACCTCTTACACAGACTGTTCTCCTCATAACCTCTGAGAGGGATAATTCTTCAGGGGAGGAGGAGAACAATCACACTTCATTTTTTACCCTCCTGATCATGTCAGGTTTTACCCATGAGAATTTATTAAACCCTATTCTTCATGGCTCCAATAGGGAGAGAGTGGGACCTATCTATATCCTAGGAAAATGGACAACAAACTGTAGCTCGGCTTCACCTAGTCTTTCTCACTCAGCAGTGAGGCCCAAAGCCACAGAAAGACCAGATAACACTGAGGCATTCACGCAGGCAATTATTTTTGAATAAGCCTAGATAGAATCTAATGATTGAGATTAAATTATTTAAACCAAATGACTAATTCTTAGTGCTCACATTTCCAGTTAGTGATCATTGACTCCTCCTGTGAACTTATATCCCCCTGGATTTACCTTAATCTCCTAAATAAGCATGCATATTCTGTTCAATATGCAGGAAGCTCTTTGCAATGGTGAGCACTGTCTCCTCTCCTCTTGACTTTAGTTAATCTGACAGCCACACGGTCCTCTTTTGGAATATTGCAAAACGTCTGCAACTCCATAGCATTCCTATGATAAGGGGTAAGAGATGCGCTCAAGGCAGAATGAAGTCCAGATGGTTAGTCCTGCTACAGTCCCCCCACCAGCTACTGTGACAGTTGGATATCCTGGGGAACTGTGGCCTTGGGAAACAGGTGACCCAGGATGGTCTGGGCAACTCCCAGAATCACTGGGGCCCTAAGGAGGAAAGGCCAAGGGAGGAAGTGGAGGGGAGTGGGCGAGATGCCAAAAGTGCAGCCCATGTGCCCTCCAGACCCTAGGAGGCAGGGTGCCCCTTGTGGAGGGTACCGGATCATAGAGCAGAACCTTCTAGCACTTCCACCAATGAACGAGTCCCCCGTCCAGAGTCCAGTGGTTGTTGCTGTGCTGCTGCCTCAGTTCATCAGTTCCGTTTCCCAGCTAGAGGACATAATGCCTTTATTCTGCCATCTGGGCCAATCTGGAATTCTAGAAAATTCCAGGAACAAACTTCCCATCAATTTCCTTTTAAAAATAAAATTAAATTCAATGAACACAGTGCATGAGTTTCAGAGGTAGTTCAGTGATGCATCAGCCGCATATAACCTCAGTGCTCATTCCGTCACGTGCCCCCCTTCATGCTCCTCACCCCATTATACCCTATCTCTGCCCCTCCAGCAATGCTGTTTGTTTCCTAAAGTTAAGTCTCCACTTAGATTTGTCTCCCTCTGATGGTTTCGTTCCTTCCCTTCCCCTAGGCTCTCATTTTGTTTCTTAAACTCCACATGTGAGTGAAATCCTGTAACTGTTTCTCAGACTTATTTGTTGAGCTTAATACCCTCTCCCTCCATCCATATCATTGCAAATGGTAAGACTTCATTCTTTTTGATGGCTGAGTACTATTCCATTGTATGCCATTGGGGAAGGGAAGGAAAATTGAATGGGAAGAAATCAGAGGGAGACAAACCATAAGAGACCCTGTACTCCAGGAAATAAACTGAGGGTTACAGAAGGAAGGGGGTGAGGAGATGAGATAACCAGGTGATGGATATTAAAGAAGGCACAGGTGGTAAGCACTGGGTGTTACACACAACTAATTGTCGAATGCTACAGCAAAAACAAATGATGGCAAGCAGAGAGAATCAGCTATCATATGGTTTCACTTATTTGTGGAGCATAACAAATATGGAGGACAAGGGGTGTTAGGAGAAGGGAGTTGGGGTAAATTGGAAGGGGAGGTGAATCATGAGAGACTATGGACTCAAACAATCTGAGGGGTTTGAAGTGGGGGGTGGGAGTTGGGGTACCAGGTGGTGGGTATTGCATGGAGCACTGGGTGTGGTGAAAAAATAATGAATACTGTTATGCTGAAAATAAATTGATTTATTAAAAAAATGATGGAATCTCCACACTGTTTCCCAAAATGGCTGCACCAACTTGCATTCCCACCAACAGTGTAAGAGGGTTCCCCAACTCCCTTCTCCTCTCCATCTCCCCATGTCCTCCATGTTCTTCCTTATTCTCCACAAGTAAGTGAGACCATATGATAACTGACTCTCTCTGCTTGACTTATTTCACTCAGCATAATCTCTTCCAGTCCCGTCCATGTTGCTACAAAAGTTGGGTATTCGTCCTTTCTGATGGAGGCATAATACTCCATAGTCTATATGGACCACATCTTCCTTATCCATGCATCCGTCGAAGGGCATCTTGGCTCTTTCCACAGTTTGACGACCGTGGCCATTGGTGCTATGAACATTGGGGTACAGGTGGCCTTTCTTTTCACTACATCTGTATCTTTGGGGTAAATACCCAGTAGTGCAATTGCAGGGTCATAGGGAAGCTCTATTTTTAATTCTTTCGGGGTGGGGGGGAGACAAACCATGAGAGACTAGACTCTGAGAAACAAACGGAAGGTTTGGGAGGGGAGGGAGAGTGAGGGGTTGGGTCAGTCTGGTGGTGGGTATTAAGGAGAGGACATATTGCATGGAGCACTGAGTGTGGTGCATAAACAATGAATTCTGGAACACTGAAAAGTGTACTATGTTGGCTAACTGAACATAAATTAAAATGTATTAGTCTGAACCATAAAAATCCCACTGTGTATATTTACTACATCTTTATCCATAGCTTGGCTATTGTGGATATTGCTGCCATAAACATTGGGGTGCATGTGCCCTTTTGGATGATCCTTGCACTGTTCTGGACACTTAAAATTATAGTTCTGAAATCCTGAAAGCCTCCCCTGTCTTGGGCTCATGTTATGGAGTTTGTCTTTGAGGACCGTGAACTCCTTTTCTTATGAATGTATGGTCTTGCAGTGGCTCTTACTGCCAGCTGACCCTGCCGTTCACATGTGGCTCAACATACCCCAGAGACGTGTTGACCTGGGGAGTTTGGAGCTTGCCCCCCACAGGTGGCTGATTCCACTCTGGCCAGCACCAAATAAGATCCCTTGCTAAAGCTGACCTTCTAGGAAATAAAAACTAGATTGTGAAGATGGATTCCTGCCAACTAGGAGTTCAAGGTGATCCTACTTGAAACTCCACCACTATGGACCTGTGTATCCTCCATCCCATATGCCCTTCCTATAACCTGGGCTTTCCTGAAATCCTGTGTTTCACAGGGGGTGCCACCGGCTAGAAGGTGGGTTCTGTGCTTATAAACCCCATTCTTGCTGAAAGAAGTCAAGCCCAAGCTGGGAATGTGGAGCTCCTCTGTAGGCTGCCCTCCAAGCCCATCTACTCTCGTCTACCGACTTCCACGCATTGCAGTGTAGTTTCCTCCCAGCTGCTGACTCTCAATGACACAGGCCCTACCCTAGGCCCTTAGGATAGAGCCATAAATCGTGTAAGGCTCCTCTGTCCTAGACCCTCCAGTGAGGAGTGGTTCTATAGTAACAATAAACAGGGACAGGATGTGTGCGGGGAGGATGAAAACCTAATTTACTTTCCCATTATAGCAGCTTTGTCCTCTGGGCACTTCTCTCACATCTGGGCCCTCTTGTTCATCTTTGTATGCAATCCAGTCCTGTCAAAGTTTTTGTCAGTCCCTCCCTCCAAAATCTCCCACCACAAGCTGGTGGGTGACACACCAGTCCAGGTCCTTCTAGTTGGGTCCAACTAGCACTGTAGGGAAATGTTCTGTTTCCATGCATATTATCACACCATAGCATATGCCCTCAGAAAAATGAGCAGCACCAGGAAAACAAAGCACAAAGCAGCAGCCAGTGAGGAATCTATAGTTATATTTTGATGGGGCCATAACTCTCCTATTCATAACAGAACAGACTATCCTTCTGTTTTCCCCTCCAGCATTGTCCTTGATGCAGAGGACAAGGTAGTTAGATGGGAAGGCTAATGCTAAATACTTCATTTTTAAGCATTCATGCAAGTACTCTAAGTTCCTCTGGAAGGACTTTCCTATACCATACTTGAAGGTCTCTCTAGTTACCTGAGTGATCTCAACTGCAAACTTGCTGCGTCTGGGTCCCTGAGACAAGGCCAGGCCAGGAGGTATAGGCATACCTCTTGACACTTCAGGTTTCACTCCAGACCACCACAATAAGGCAAGTATCACCATAATCCTTGGCTTCCCCATACATAGAAGTGATGTCTATACCATATGCAGTCCAAGTGTGTGATAGTGGGTCTAAACACGTACTGAAAATTGCTAAACATTGAGCATTTAGTGAGTCCATCTTTTTGCTGGTGGAGGGTCTTGCCTTGGTGGTTGCTGAAGGCTGGGGTATCTGGCAAGTTATGATGACTGTGAAGCTTGCCACATAGATTCTTCCTTTTAATGGTTTCTCTAATACGCAATGCTCTTTGGTAGCCTTCTACCCACAGTAGAAGTTCCTTCTGGATTGGGTCAATCTTCTCAAACCCTTGCAGCTTCTTTATCAACTAAGTTTATGGAATATTCTAAATCCTTTGTCATTTCAACAGTCTTCACAACTTCTTTACCAGGAACAGATTCCATCTCAAAAACCACGTTCTTGGCTCCTCTGTAAGAAGTAATTCCTCATCCACTAGTTCTATCATGAGATGCAGCACTTCAATCCCATCTTCAAGCTCCACTTCTGATGCTAGTTCTCCAGTTAGTTCCACATTTGCGGGGACTTCCTTGACGGACATCCTGCAAGCCTCAAAGTCCTCCATGAGGGCAGGAATCCCTTCCAAATTCCTGTTTTTGCTATCTTGACCTCTTCCTGTGAATCACGGAAGTTCCTAAGGACATCTAGAATAGATAAGAACAAATCCTTTCTCTAAGGCTTTCAATTTGTTTAGGTCCATCAGAGGACTCCCCATCTAATGGCAGCTATGGCTTTATGAAACCTATCTCTTCAACAAGGCTTAAGTCCATTACCCCTTGATCCATGGGCTACAGGGTGGATGGATATTAGCTGGCATGGAAAAATATCATGCTATAAGTCTCCATCAGAGCTTTTCGGTGACCAGGTGCCTTGTCAGTGAGAAGTAATATTTCGAAAGGCATCTTTTCTCCCAAGCAGTAGGTCTTAGTAGGTTTTAAATCTTTAGTAAGCCAGGTCATAAACAGATATGCTGTCACTCAGGCTTTATTCCACTGATAGAGCACAGGGAAAGTAGATTTAGCTTAATTCCTAAGGGCCCTAGGATTTCTGGAATGGTAAATGAGCATTGACTTCAACTTAAACTCACCAGTTGCATGAGCCCCCAGCAAGAGAGTTGGCCTGTTTGCCTGGCTTCCAAGCTTCAGGATTGACTTCTCTCTAGCTGTGAAAGTCCTAGATGGCAGATGGAGGGGGATGGCCAGTCAGTGGGACAGTTAAAACACACATTAAGTTGGTTGTCTAACATGAGTGTGATTCATGGTACCCAAAACCATTACAATTGTAACAACACAGATCCCACAACAAATAATGAAAGTTTGAAATGTGAGCATTACCAAAATGAGACCAACCTAGAGTAAGCAATTGCTCTTCCAGGAGGGAAATGGTACCAATAGACTCATTCATTCGATGCCAGATTGTCACAAATCTTCAATTTCATTTCCCCAAAGGAAAATATCTGCAAAGCAAAATCAAGGTATGCCTGTAATTTCAGAACGCACAGAGCTTGAGTTCAGCCAGGGAGCTGATTCAACTGCGTTCTCCAGTTATCTTTGCAGACCAGCTCTCTGCCTGCCAGGAGAACGGGGGCCCTCAGAACAACCCTCTCCAATGGCTGGTCATGAGTTCATGTGTTTTAAATCACCATTTCCTACTTCCTGAGTCTGAGTTCAAGGGGTCTGCAAGAATGTGGTTTGATTTCTTGTACTGGGCTATGTGGTAGCGGGAGGACTAGTGAAATAAGTGGGACCCCAGGCTCTGGAACCCATAGACCCAAAGCTCTGAGCTTCTAACTTCAACATTATTGGAGGTGCCAGTACAGTAATGAATTGAGGGAATGAACCAAAGCAATGGCTCACTGGTGAGGAATGAGGAGTGGGGATCCCAGGTGTTTCCAATGGTATGGCTTCTTACCAGTAGCTCCCCTGGGAGCTGAATTTCACTATCTTAATATCAAAAGCCTCAAAGTATGGGGTCACCACAGCTAAATTTACCCAAACTTTTCCCCAAAGACCTAAAGGAATTTTCTTCAGTCCTTTGACAATATTAGGGGCTTCCCCTGTTAACCTTTTCTATCATGATACCACAGTGGCTGATGTGGAGTCCTATTGTTCTTGGAGGCTATCATCCAGCTTTTCTTGATTCCAGGTTAAACTCTGTGCCTTTTGGATTTGAGCGGCCTAAATACTTCAGACTTTCCTGGACTCCTACTCTTTCTAGGAGGTCTATGCCCAAGATTCCTGTTATAGTCACCAGTATCCTTACATGAGATTTTCTTCCCTTTTCTAGTACTGTTAGTCTTCTCTCTGGAATTTCTGGGAAGAATTTATAGGTTACAGAATAACTGGAAATATACTTCCTGATGGGTGACCCTCTAAGCAAATCCCTGGGGTGCTCCCTGAAGTGCTAAAATCCTTCCTGGTCCTCCTCACTTATGTAACTGCAATATCTCTTTCTCCCTTACCCCATGGTTCCTGGAGTGTGTCTTTTGTCAGTGAGCATTTGGCATTCTCTGAAATACTTGGGAATGAATTTGGGGGTGAGCCTCAATGTCCATTCGTCAGATTTTTACCTACAAATTATCCCAGTATGTCCCATGCTTTGACCTATGGTCACATATGGCTTTTCCACCACTGTAAGTAGAGGGTTTAGATATTCAGACTCTATCTTTTTATGTATCCATCCTCCATTCCACATAAAAGTGGACTGACTACGATATTCCAGACTTTCCAGTGACTGCTAGTACATGGCATCTGTCCTCAGGGTGACTTGCCCATGAAAATCAAAATTCAGAACACCTGTGGCTGCATCAATATAATTTTTTACATGCTCTGCTTCCCTTGGTCTCCTGGGCACTTCCATGGAGAGTGCTTTCCTTCCATGGTACCCGTTGCCATGGCATCAGTTGTCCCTTGCCTGCTCCTAGTTCCCTCTGACTCCATCTTTAGTGGAGCTCTTCTTTTATCTGGGCCACCTATCTTAAGCATGAGCTGTCTGAATTCAAAGTCCCAATGAGGTAGTTAGTGGGACTATCTTGTAGTTCAGAGTGTCCTCTAAACCTGCTACATCTTACTGTTCCCAATCTTTGTGTTAATGGCAGTTGGAAGAAATGTGGTGTCTCATTTCCCAGACTTAAAAAGATGAGTCAAACCATCAAATTACAGATTAATAGGAAGATCCGCCTACTTCCCATATCCTCAGGTTGATTCACTTTTTAATCTACTTAAAAGACCTGAAATAGCTCAACTCTGGGAACAGTCTTCATTCTCAGAATTATTTGATCACATAAAAGATAGAGAAGGTTCACATCTACATTGAAAACCAGTAACTGGGAGTTGAAGTTGGGGTTCAACATTTCTCACACCCCTTTAATAACCATACATGTTGTATTAGAAACAGGCATGGAGGGGCATGAGAGCTAGATGGACAAGACTGTGGGGGATGGGGGTTGGTTACTAGATAGCTATGACTGTAATGTCCTGGAAAAACTTAGGTGGCATACTCTATTGGGTTAGGATAAGCTTCAAGTTTCTGGTGAGTGTGGTGAAGGGAAAAGGGATGTGTCATTTTGAAAGGAGATACACCTTATGGAAGCCCCTCTCCTACTCTCTTGAAATTTCAAATTCTAAGAATTCTTCCTGAAATTCCAACTAGTTTTTCCCCATCAGTACCACAAGATTCCTTTAGGAACATTCCTGGGTATCATGTACCTAGAACTGAAACTGACCACTTTCCATCTCACAAGTCTCAACGTTCTCTGATTAAGGACTAGATCTGGGGTGATGAATATGTGTCCTTTGTCATCCCTGTGTTGAAAAGTAATGGCTACTTCCTGTACTCCTGAGTTGGGACCAATTCAAATATCTTCAGGTAACTTTGCCCAAACTTAATGCCAAGATGCTTGGCTGTCCAGAAGTTCTACCCAAAGGAGTAGATGCTGGACAATGGACCATGATGGCATTCTCCAGCTGTGTAGCTTGTGTTTAGCTGGTGCCAGAACAATAAATATGGAGACCCAGAACTTCCCTAGCTATATCACAACAACTTAGAGGGAGTCAAACTCCCATGACATGAATCAAACCCTGGATTCTGATAATTATCCAAGTATACTTTAAGTACCCGATAGGGGTTGATTAATCTGTGAATGTGGACCACACTGAGAGGCTAATTTGTAGCATTCATGTAAAGCAAAGTAGTTCTTACAGAAGGCAGAAGTTAATAAGTATTAGCTCTTTCAAAAACTTGCTGCTATTAAAATTGCCTCTTCTAGTTTCCTAACCTACAATGCATGCATGTTGGACCTCTTCTACTGCATCATGTATTTTTCCTATGCGGCTTCTGTATCTTCCATTTTCTCTTGACTACTTTTACTACCTCCTCTATTTTATCTTTTGAGGGTACCTATTCTTCTATCTTCTGAATTAATTTGTAAGATGACAAGATCTTGGATCCTGGTTAGCAATATTGTATAACCTGCCTTTACGACAATGGCAGTGCCATAAGGCATGAAAGTTGCTGGACACTTGCAGAACCCAAGAATTTAGACTACACCTACACACACACACACACACACACACACACACACACACACACACACCCTGGGAGGGAATAATGCCTCAACAATTTGTGATGGCCACAGGATCAGGTGCAAGTCCAAGTGCGGCTAAACAGTTGAAGCCATGAAACTTCAAGACTGACAGCCCAATGGGGCAGAACACCTACAGGGAGAGTGGAGTTCAGAGGGACACTTGCCTGTCCCCCTAAGAGTTCAGGGAAAGGCAGGAAAGTAAAAGAACTGCAGGTCTATTTGGTGGTCCATAGGTTTCCCACAGACCATGTAGGGAGAGAGGAATTGAACTCTGCCTGTGATAAAAGTATGGCCACAGTTTCTCAGATGAGGGATGGGTCCCTGATCTTGTGGCGGACAGAAACTATTTAAGTGGGTCTAGTTTAGAGGACAACTACATACACAATGTCTTAGGAGGGTGCCTGTGAAGAGACTGAACTTGGAGGGTTGGCTTTAGAAGTATCTTTTGGATACTTTGAACTAGTGGTTCTTACAGAGCCTGACATGTCAGGAACCCCAGGGTTAGTTTCTTCTACTTCCATATAAGGAAGAAATTTCTGATGTTTCAGGAGAAACTGGATCACTCATGATCCACAAAGGTGATTAAAACCACCTATAAGAAGTCTTGAAAGCTAAAGTAGGATGTCAGTTTGGTAATCCAGGTGAGTAAGTGAAAAACAGACTGATGGCTGACTTTCATTTCAATGTTCCTGATGTTCTTGGCAGGCATGTTTCATGGACACACTATCAGTATGAAGGAGCTGTCCTTATGCTTCTAATTGTAGCCACTTCAAGATGGTCTCATGGATAATGGGGAGAGGGGGGACTAAACAACCTTAGGGATAATCTTGAATCACATACTTTAAGAATGTGCATTATGAGATTTTTTTATTCTGAACTGAAACTGTTCAGCCTATTGGCTAAGGTTTTCAGTATATAGTGGGAAACCTGGGAACTATAATTCTAGAGTCTCCTGAGACTCTGGAAATGGAAAAATGGAGATTTTATAGAATGTCCTATGAATGGATTATCTTCCTACTACACAGAATCGTGCTGCCAATGACATGGACTGCTGCTTATTCTAAAATCTTGGAGGATGTTAGTGATAACCTGAGAACCTGTCAAGAATAAGTATCTGAAAGGAATCCCAAACTGGTGTCACATTTTAAAATTTACAGTCATAACTGGGCACCACAATTTTAAAGGGATAATGCCTTCCTGATCCTATATCCCTAGTTGGTGCGACAATGGCAGGAGTTGCTAATCTTGGCTGCTCTGGCCATTAAAATAAAACTGCTAAGATTCCTCCTGAAGAAGACACACATCACCCAAAGTGGACATGTTCAGTTTATTCATTCCCTTGGACTTTAAATGAGGTGGGAATACATCTTCAGGCACTGAATAAACAAGGTTTTCACATACCCAAGGGGAATCTACTTTGGATCACAGAGGGAGATAATAGCACCGTAGTTTATAAAGTCAAGTGAAAAATCGTAGGTCTGAGAAACTTTGCAAAAATTTGTTGGAAATAAGAAGTAGTAGGCCAGAACTTGAATAGGAGACCTAGGAATCAGAAATCCTAAAAATAGGAGAAACTAAAGATTGACTGGGTCCTGGGTGAAACATAGATACTTGCCTTTGGGCCATGGGAACTCAAAGTCTACAGGGGGTTCAAGATTTTTTTTTTTTTTAACCTCAACTCACCTTTAAGATAAAGAGGTCCACTGGGTTTCATGCCAGAGCAAGACTGGAAATAAGCGTTTTACAAGGTCAAGACTTTCCAGGTCAGCTTGAATTCTTTTCTGTTGAGTTTTACAATCTTAAGCCATTCTTTTTTCCTTAGAACAAGGAGAAGCTGGAAATATGGGTAATGAAGTAGGAATGTAGCTTGTGGCTGGATAGCATCTATAATTATGGTACAAAGAAGACCTCTAATAGTCACTCTTTTTTGTTAAATGCTATTTTATTTTCAGTGTTCCAAAGTTTATTGTTTATGTACCACACCCAGTGCTCCATGCAATACGTCACTCTTTTCTCTCCAGGTGTGAATCCTAAGGGACCAAAAATTCTCCAGGTAAATCATGCAAGAATTTCTGGTACCAACAAAAAACTATTAAATCACTTGAACATGTGTGGCAACCAACCACCTCCTGAGTCTTCAAAAAAGTTTACCAATCCAAATTTAGCTTTAGGCATACCTTGTTCACTCTAGCTTTAAAATCTTGAATCTATATTTTGGTAATGATGCTTTAAAGTTACAGAACTTTCAGGAGATCAACGATGTGCATTGCCATTCAAGATGCATTAATAGTAGACTCAAAGGGCGGGATGGAAGGATTTTAAGATGTCTACCTGGTACAGATCTGGTCACTGCCCAAGAGGTAATTTGAAGAGAATTGAAGAGCTTTAAAAAAAAAAAGAAAAGAAACACGTAGGAGGGATGATAACTGTCCCAGCATGTCTAGGAACAAACTCAGTTTGCAGTTACATTTCCCAGACAACTCGGAACAAGGTAAAACACAGACTCCAGGAACTTGTTTATTTTATATGAACCTGAGCACTTTTTTTAGGTTTTTTTTATTTCTTTTCAGCATAAAGTATTCATTGTTTATGCACCACACCCAGTGCTCCATGTAATATGTGCCCTCCTTAATACCCACCACCTGGCTCCCCTGACCTCCCATCCCCCGCCCCTTCAAAACCCTCAGATTGTTTTTGAGTCTATAGTCTCTCATGATTCACCTCCCTTTCCAATTTCCCTCAACTCCCTTCTCTCCATCTCCCCATGTCCTCCATGTTATTTGTGATACTCCACAAATAAGTGAAACCATATGATAATTGACTCTCTCTGCTTATTTCACTCAGCATAATCTCTTCCAGTCCCATCCATGTTGCTACAAAAGTTGGGTATTCGTCCTTTCTGATGGAGGCATAATACTCCATAGTGTATATGGACCACATCTTCTTTATCCATTCGTCCGTTGAAGGGCATCTTGGTTCTTTCCAAAGTTTGGCGACCATGGCCATTGCTGCTATAAACGTTGGGGTACAGATGGCCCTTCTTTTCACTCCAACTGTATCTTTGGGGTAAATACCCAGTAGGGCAATTGTAGTGTCATAGGGAAGCTCTATTTTTAATTTCTTAAGGAATCTCCACACTGTTCTACAAAGACAGGAAACAGGTGTTGGAGAGGATGTGGAGAAAGGGGAACCCTCTTACACTGTTGATGGGAATGCAAGTTGGTGCAGCCACTTTGGAGAACTTGAGCACTTTTTTGAGTGACTAGTTCAGAGCCCCTGAGAGTATGTCTCGATGTTATCATCCAAATCTCTTTTCCTTTAAAAGATCCTATTTAGATGCCAGCTGATGTAAAGGAGCTCCAGCTTTATGTTGGTCTATAACAGTCTCCTTGAATTTCAAATCAAAAGGTCTTCTAGAATCATCTGGGGATTGGTAATTGCAGGATTGTGGATAATTGTGGTCTGCTTTGGTCCAATATCTCAAGTTCACAGGTCTATTCTCAAAACCCAAGTTTGAGAGGATGTTCTAGGTCTTAAAAGCATAACCATGTTACAAGGATGGATAATGGTGGATGTTGGTGAGGATAGCTGAAAACTCAAATCACAGGGTCATGTCTAGATAAGGATGAGATATGGGGGATAGCAAAATGTTGAATAGAAACCAGAACTTACATGGCTCTAGCATAAGTTTGAGGGTGCCAAGATTGATAGGAACCAGGAGGAAAGACTGCCTAAGAACTTATATCCAACATGGGATTGTGGCCATGGGACCAACCAGCAATGGGTGAGCTTTTCTTGTGGTCAGGCCAACTTTTCTTTCAGGCCCATATAAGCTCTTAAAGTTGAAGTTGGGATATCTGTGCCCCTTTCCAAGATCACCGGGAGTTTGTTCTGAAGTCAAAGAAGAGGGGAAAAGGCCATTTAGATCTTATCAAAACCTTTGAACAGTGGATCAATAATCATGTCTGCCATCTCTTGTAGGTCCTCACAGCAGACAGTGCAACAAGAATTCCATTTGTAAGGCTGACACTTACACAAGGCTAGTCTCACTAAAGCTACTTAATGGATTACTAAATCTTAGTAAGTATAGATTCTCAGGAAAAAGCAGATACCCAGACAAAGTTTGGGACATGAGGCATAAACAGCAGTGAAGGGAAGGGAGGGGGAGCAACAGGATTGGTCAGATGGAAAGATCTGAATTTTGTAGACATAACAAGGCCTCTTCTAGCATAGAGCTCTAGAGCTAATGTGGAATCTGAGTAACCCTGCAACATACTTGTTCCTTCCATCTTGCTCCTGAAAACCCTTGTGTAACCCATGTGCCTCCTTGCCTGTCCTGTGTCCCAATCTCTTTCCCATGAGAATCTTAGGATTGCTACCCACTTCCCACCAGCACTGGGACCTTGTAGGTAATCCCTGAATCAAATCCTGAACAGTGCAAGGTTTCTCCCCACTGTGTCCAGCCAATGGGAAGAGGTGGAAGTCTGCCTCAGGCAACATCTGAGTGGGCTCCATGGCTCCAGCTTCATCAGACAAGATGATGATTTGCTTTTATCCCACAACTTAATCCAGTCATCCATTCAGCCTGGGCATGGTCCTAAGCAAGTCTTGTTTTGGAGACAATTGCATGATTAAGCATCCCCATGGATTCTTGACCTATGGTGCCTAGTTCATGATCTTGTCTACATTTTTTAATCAGGACTAGGTGAGGGGGTATTCGGTTTCCCTTTTTCATATGAAATTCTCAAAAATGTTTAGAGTTCCACATAGCTGGTCCTTGTCCTGTGATCAGCTCTGAAATCCCCCCAAGAGTGGAGTTAAATGAAGAAATCAAGACCACTTCAAGTTTTAGAAAGTGAAATTCCTTAGTGATCCTATGGATTCTATTGAACATTGAAGTAAAGTCTTACTTCAGTGTCACTAGTGAGAAGAGACCTCTGTTGTTGGGTGTGTTCTTCTTAGAATTGGGAGCTCTAGGTTTGGGTTTCTTTCTAGAGACACTAGCCAGTTTCCTAACCATGGGAGACTTGAGGTTACATCTAGGGCTGTGTACATCCTGTAGTCCATGGATTAACCTCCCTGGACTATGAATCCAGGATCCTGTGCCTGGTTGCTGCTCATGTAGGTGGCCCTGAAGAATAGGGAATGTCCCTTTATAAGCTTGTATTTAATTTCTCTTGTCAATAAGAATAGGGCATTCTCTCACCTAATGTTCTTGACTGTAGCTTCAGTAGGCCTAACTAAGGTGGGCAACAAGGAGAGCAGGGGTTGGAGAGGCTTTAGATGAATAAAGAAGATTATTTTCAACCAGAAAAACTTGGTTCAGAAGACTAATAAAAAATCCCAGCACAGACCCTGTCTGACCACTTGGAGTGTTGTTTAGTAAAATGCCTTGGTCTATGATTCTGGCCCATCTCTCAGCCTTGTTAATTGGACTTTATAGTAAATAACCCACCAGAGCACCATGGTGTGTAGAGTATGGGTTCAGGACTCTAAATTTTGGTAATAACCTTGCTCTAGTGAGGGTACTGGCCAACTTTATTATAGAAATTGGTTTGCCATTCCTGTAGACACGGGGGTGGCAAATGCTATGAATAGTCACAAAAATAGATGTGTACACAGAGATTAAAATGGACTTCCTATCTGTTTTAATTCAGAATTAAGGGAAACCTATACACAAAGACAACTGTCACAATACCTCCTGGAGGCAGTGTAGATGTGAAGAGTTCTGCACTGTAGGAGCTGGCCTTCCCGAGTCAGGCACCAGAGACCATTCCCTTCCATTTTATCACCCACAGAAGGAGTTTGGGGGCCTTCAGAAGCCTCTGGTTTGTCAGGAAATGGGTTTGGTGAAGGGAAATGCTTTATAAAACTGGGCTTCCCAAGGGACAGGTCTGGGGGCCCTGTGGGAGCAGAGTCCTTGCTGAGGGGCCCTAGAGAAGAATGAAGGGATGCTTTCCTACACTACCCTTGTTCAGTGGAAAGGCAGAGATGACAGACACAAGGTGGCAACTAGCAATCAGCTAAGGGGATGGCATAGATAAAACAAAGTCAGGTATGACAATCCACCACAACGTGGCTTTCTGTTGATGAAGGGGCAAATTTCCCTTCTAGCACTGACCTGTTATTTCTCAGCAGAGGTAAAGAGATGTAGAAAACCCAACTCTCCATACAAAATGAAGGATGGGAGAGATGTCACCTCACCAATCAAAGATGGTACTGCCTGACCATGAAGGACCTCTTTGCTCTTGGGTCTCTGAGTCCAGCCAATGATGGGTGTCCCTAAAATAAAATCCTCATGCTTGATGCAGAGTCAGCATTGTATCTTTAAATTCCTACTACAGTGTAGCTAGAGAATGGGGAAATCTTGGGCGATGATGTTCAAGAATGAGGATCTTGGTTAAAGAGATGAGTTATTAGAATTTTAGGCTGGCATCAGCTGAAGTCTGGGAGTTGGGGCTCGGGACTATGGCTTAGAGCATCTTCCTAGATGTTGCCCTGGGAAACCATCACCCATATCCATGGCTTGGTCACATTTGTGTCTCCCTGTTGCCTGCTGGGCCTGGATGCTGATCTTTTCCCCTTTACTGACTAGATACTTTTGGGCTGCAAACTGTTCCCAGCTTCTCAGATGCGACAGGAATCAGTCTTACTCAAGGCAGACAACTGTTGCCCAAGTATCTCTCCCAGAATCACGGACTTCCAGAGTAGCTTTGTCCTCAGAACATGGGACCCTGTCAAATGTGATTTCCTGGAACCAAAGTGACCATTCCACCACTGCCCAGTGCATCCCTAAGGCAAAGGTGGCTGTTGGAGAGGTGTTCTCTGTACTAGAGGTGCTTCCTGTGGAGAAACTCCATGACCCAAAACTAGTGTTACTTCCCTGAGCTTCCTTTAGAAAAAAGTCTATTGAGGATACCCAGATACATCTGTCATCTTGTATATTCTGACTCTTGTGTGTTCCTTTTTGAACTGGGATATGTAACCACCCTGCAAGGAGGTCTGATGGGGGCATCTTTACAAACTACTGAAGCAAGAGCCAGCCTGAGGGGCTGAGGGTCCCTCCTCTGGCTCTAATTAGGCACAGGAGGCAGATTCTGCTCCTAAAGACACCAGTACTAATCCTAAGGCTCAGAGTAGGGTCCATCTGTAGTTGTACACCCCCTAGCCACACAGGTGGGAGACTTGAGGCCAGATAAGATTCAAGTTGGAGAATGTGGTCTGTGGTCCTGGAAGCTTTGGATCATTTCTAGTGGGGGGGGGGGACCCTTTTCTGTCCAATGCCTCCTGGTTACATAGAAACAGTTGGTGATTCTTCCATTCTAAGTTGTGGGAATGCCTCACTTTGCCAGATCTTGTGGAACACTCGTGTGATAATGAGGTTCTAGAAGATTCATGCCTTTGTATCTTGTCTCTCTTCTCTGATGGGGTCCCCTCTTCCCTGGGACACTTTTCCCTGCTTCTCAACTGTGAGGACATTCAAGTAGGAGACAAGAAATGAGAGGAGGGGTCCCAGGAAGGCCCTTTTGTAGTATCCTAGAAAAGACAGGATACTGATTGACCTGTGAGCCGGACCTGAGCACTCGGAGGCTCTTCAGCCCCTCCCTGTCCTTGGAATGAGGAATGAGGGTTCTGTTTACCTTTTCCCACTCCCGGGACGCACCTTAAAGAGACCTTAGCTGGGTTCACCTTATCAACTCTTAGGATCTGGTGGTCCAGTCTGTGGATCCACTCCCTTGCTGCCACCAAGACCTGCTTCATGTGGAGGTTCCCTTTGCTTATGAAAAAGCCACCTACCAACTTGGAGTGGCCTCCATCTTCAGTCTCTCCCTGCCTCTCTGCAGAGAGAGGGGGTCAATTTCAGATTTCACCCAGGAAGCTCCTGAGAGGAGCTTGTGATTCCCAGGAGACCAGCTAGAAGGTGAACAGCTGAGAAATGTCTGAAGTTTGCATCAGTGTATTTATAGTATCTGTTCTGCTCATTGTGGCTAGAGGGTCATGGAAATCCTGTCACGCAGACTTGTCCTGCAGGCTCTCTGTGTACACCACAGTGTGTGTGAGGCACTGTGTACTACCTGAAGCCTCTGCTCCTGCAGACCCCTGCTTATCCAGTGCTTTTGGTTAGAACAGCAGGCACTCTGCCGCTAAGCACATGTTAATGCATTAATGGTCAATGATTAATTTTTCTTAGCTTCTTTAGACTTCTGAGTTCTAGAATTTTTCCCTGTGCAGAAGCCAGTGAGCTTCTGTGCCTGGCTTCATTTTCAAAGCTATTATACTTACCAGAAATGTGTTATTCCCATGAGCCCTGGTTTCTTTGCAGGACTGGAGGAAGTACTTGTTCTCACTGAAGTGCTAATAAACCACATAAAAGCGATGGGATGGAAAGACAGGAATCAAGGCAGGTTTAACAGGGTCTGAATTTGCCAGAAGTGAAAGGGATTTGGATGAATCACCCATCAGATGTCTTCTCTAAGAGATGAATTTTGTTCACTTCAAACCTCTCAAGCCCGTGACCTACAACTAGCCACAGTGACGGAGTGGTCCAGGGAGGGCAGCCGGGATGGACTTCCAATGCTCCATTGTTTCCTGGGAGCTCCATGTTATGCAGACAGACCAGGGACAACACAGGTAGGACAGAAATATGGTTTAAAAGGGTTAAAGTAGAGGTTAAAAAGGATTGAAGTCTGGGAGGCAAATCTCAACATGACCACGGTGCTTTCAGTTTATACACGTTAGGGTTCATGTAACAGTAGACTACCAACACAGGTCCATTGAACTTGATGTCTCTCTGAAACCAAGACATGTGCAGGGAACAAGTCCCCCCGAGAGGGACTATATCCTGCACTGAAACTTTAGTTGCAGAGGAAGAACACTCACAATATCATCTTCCCAGACAAATCAGATAGGTCTGTCTACTCTGGAAGCTTTTAGTGGGTTATTGACTCAAGCACTACTCAGGACTCTGTTCACATTACAAGGTTTGCTTTAAAGGCTCAGGACTTCTGTGAGGCCAGCTCAGTCCTCCATTCTGCTTCTTTCTGATGGGAAGAGAGAAGTCAGGGCAAAGAGATCCTTTCTTGACTACACAGGAAAGTAAGAACGGCAGATCAGCTGGGGAAAAGGTAACCTTTAGGAAGGGATGAATGAGTCACATTTGTTGAAGCCCAAGTATGTACCAACTGCTCTGTCATTGGCCATGGATGGGGAAGAGTAGCACTTGGCAACCTTTGCTGAGATGGACAGTATTAGACTAATAAGTCTTAATGCATGAAAGATTTAAATGACCTCTTGTTGTTCAGGACTAGTCTGTACAGATTTAAGTCTTCAGGTATTTCCTCCATATAACATTTTGGTAAGCAGTCCAAAATTTGGGACTCAGTCCAGGTCTGGGCTAACCAAGAACTGTATGGAAAAATAACTTGCTCTGGTTACTCAAAGGGCTTCTTTGCTGACTTATATGGACATAAGATAAATGTGGATCATGGGTCAGCCTCCTCACAGCACTCTGCATCCACATATGTGAGAAGCTATACAAATTGTGCATTTGGAGATAGTCTCCAAATGGGATTGTTACTGAAACCCAGGTTAACTGCTTTCTGCTCTAAAGTCCATACTTAAGAGACCAGTGGTGGTGGGAAAATGAAGGTTGCTTTCTGGCAACCTAGGAAGATGGTAAACTAATATCCCAAGGACCCATCTTGCTGTCCAGGTGAAGCAGGAGGCTTAAAGAGGGGAAGGTGCTGGAAATAATGAAAGGGCTATGTGCAGGAAAAGGCCTCCATATTCCTCCATTCTGCCAGGAAATGAGGCTTCTATGTGTCTTTCAATAAAATTCCCCTGCAGCCCTATAACCTACATACGGGCAAGGATGCCCAGACTCCTCCCCTGCACCAGGAATCAGAGGTCCCAGGCCTTTTACTGGGGGATAGCATGGTCAGTGGCACTTATTATCAAGTGAGGTGAGTCCTTACCTTCAGAAAAGTCTAGCCATTTGTCCCTCAAGGCTAGCAGTCTGTGGGATTTCAAAGTAGGTTGGATCTACCAACTATGGGGTTTTGGTGAACAAGGAGTGCAGAAGGTCGAAGCAATGTAGCTCTTAAAGGAGAGGGTTGAGGCGCTATTGCAAGATGAGGACCTTGTGGTACTTCTATGGCCCTTCTCTGAAGCCAAGTAAATGTGTTAGCCTTAAAGCAGTTAATATATTAATATCTTAACTGTCCAACCTGACCCTCCCACCATGGTCATGCTGATGGAAGAGGCTCTTTCCAGGAAACAGCTGGTGGAAGGGACCCTATTCCCTAGGTCAGAGGTTCTGGCCATGTGATCAGTTTTGCTTGCCCCAGACTAGATATAGGGGCTGGGACTCAGTCCATGTCCTGTCACTCTTGAGGTGCCTACAGATGGATTCTTGCCTGTCTTTGCTCCATGTAGGCTGATTCCCAAAGCAGAAGCCACATATTGTGCTAAGAGTTCAGATGCCTTTCTATAGTCCCGCAACCCAGAGACAGGAAGGCAGAACTCCAGCCCCATGCAGGTGTCTTCTGAGATGAGCCTTCTAATTTTCTCTGATGCCTGTGTAACAACTGTCTTTCTCTAGGTCTTCTGAAGGGGCTTCTCCTCCAGCTGGAGCAGTCTTTGGAAAACACTAGGAGTCCTGAAGTCCTGAAAGAACAAGTATGCTGTTAAGCTGCAGCGTGGTCCATATTCACCCATCCGTTCAAAGTGGCTTTAGGAAGTGCTCAGCTTCCAAACCTGGAAGTGCTCAGGGACCTGCAGAAGACCAATTAACCAGGCCTTTAGTTCTAGCAAGTACAATCGTTTAGAAGGACAGGGAAACTGAGGCTGGGAGGAGCCCAAAGGCTTCTACACCTTCCCAGGCTCTCCATTGGGACACAACGTTGGCATAACCACAAGGTTGGAAATCTTGCTTGAGGAATCATTCCACAGTAGGAAAATGGAGAGCACTTTCCCCTGATTCTGCCACTGCAAAGACCACTCAAAGCATTCTGATCCAACTTAGTCCTATGGGATCTGTAGAAATATGCTTCAGTTTAGCTCAAGGCAGTATAGCTATTTTTCAGTCAGGGTATCAATATTTTCAAAGGTTTCATACAAACTATACCTGGACACAAAATTTTTGTAGTCTGGGTAAATACATGGAAAATATTATGGGACAACTTTCCCTGTAGATGCTTTCATCTCCTGCTCACTCCTCATGACTTCTGGGTCAGTGTAATCAAGGGTCTAATCAGCTTTGCATGGACTGGCACTGAGTGGAGCTGAAATCTGAGGTCTACTGGTCTAGAAGCTGGCTATTTTGAAATGAGGACAGAATAAGCTGGACAGCATGTGGGAGTGTTCCAACTTCCTGAATTTTGGCAAGAACAAAGGTGTGTAGGGGAGCTAGACTCAGTAGAGCTGGTTAGAGGTTTACATTTCACTTGTTTATTCTAAGTAACTCTGCTTAATTGGGTGTGCAAAATATATCAGGGGTAACTAATTGGGTATTAAGGAGAAACCCATCTCCTATCTACCAGTCTTTGACTAACTTTATTGCCAGAATCCATCCAGGAGTATAGGACATCTAAGATACCAACCTGGGGTTAGTAATGACCATGTACAGTAAGCAGCATCCTTAGAAGTGATGAGGGAGGATGTTGCCATCTCTATCAGGTGATCATGTTAGGAAGAATGTACTTCACATCCACTTACTCCCAGGCAAATGGCTTCTGTAGGTACTGTGAATTTCCTACTGTATCCAGTGGCCACCATGTAATTTGATTTGTGCTCTTCATTCATTTCTCCTCTATAGGTGTGTAATGTCCTGAGGCTTCTATTCCTAAGGGGAACCAACTTACTCATCCATGTGGGCAGGCTTACAGGCGAGTCTCCTTGCTCCGCCCACCTGCACAAAGAACCAGCCTGACTTTATTACTCAGCAGTGCTTATCTCCCCCGACACCTTGCTCTGCTCCCATACTGATTTCCCAGGAATAACAGCAGCCTTGAAACTGATCCATCAGGATCTGCCTTGGGACCTATATCCTTATGCTGGAGTAAGAATGTCTCTGAGTAAGTGCTCTACTGCCTAAAACCTGGGATTCGCCAAGTTGTAATGTATGGATTTCATGTTGTTCAATGCTCTTCCTATCCATACCAGGTAGATTTCTTCTAAAACAGTGGGAGGTTGCATCACTGACCTCTCAATGTAACCACTTTCCTCTGCCTCTGTCTTGGTTTTGAGCAGGCTCAGTGTGAGCCTGCTACATGTTGAGATGTTCTGCTTCCATAGAATTAGGTTATTTTCTGGATGAAACTTGTTTTCAATTTAGGATTGTCTTCTATCATGAAAAAATAAGACCTCCAGGCTTGGGTTCCTGTCCTGCTTCTGTATTCGTAAAACTACTTCCTCACCCCTGACCCATGGGTCTCCAAGACCACTAACCAAGAGATTTTACCCTATTCAGGCATACTTCCCTCACGATTTCTCTCACTCCTCAGAACATTGTCAGGCTTTTTCCCAAGACTGCTGTCAGAAGCCCATTTTGCTATTAGAAAGGTCTGCTGCAGGTGGTGTGTCCAGGCATTGAAGCAGTCAGTCCCTAAAATAAATGAATGAAATGAATGAATGAATACATACATACATACATACATACATACAGTCCCTAACTCCAATTCACTGTAAGAAATCCACTATGAATGCCAGAGATGCCCTAGCTAGAAAACCAGTTTTCATTCCAATGAACACACACAGCCAAGCAGAAATAATACCTACTTGAACACAGTTCATTGCTGGGGG
The DNA here is from genome assembly GCF_030435805.1 of Mustela lutreola. Taxonomy (NCBI): domain Eukaryota; kingdom Metazoa; phylum Chordata; class Mammalia; order Carnivora; family Mustelidae; genus Mustela; species Mustela lutreola. The sequence continues at coordinate 4,183,421 of NC_081292.1, read as the reverse complement.
TGGGGTATGCTTAAGAGTAGCATCAGTATATAGGGTACTCCTTGTAATCTGGGGATAAGACTGAGACATGTGGAAGGACAACAGGACTCTGGAAGAGGATCCCCTATGGCTTATTATTTGGGAATCTGAAGCCCCACAACATGGGAAAACTAACCCTTCCTCTGGTGTGATCAGGGCTGTGTCACTGACCTTGGCTCTAGGACTACCCTGCCTGGGAGGATTTATGGGCTGGGGGAAGTTAGATCTCCCCCATAAAGGGCAAGGGGATAGATTAAAACCTAGCTGCTGCTGTCATGCTACCTTCCCAGCAGGCTCTGTCCTCTCTGAGCCCTTTTTTAAGAACAACCTTTGTGATTCTGTGGGGATTAGAATCTAACACTTGTATTTGAGGATTGATGACCTTGAGCTGAGTAGTAGATGATTTCTGTGAAGCTTCAAGGGGCCCATTCCTCTTCTGGGAGGCCAGACTTCAGAGAATCAATCTTAGACAAGTCAACTTCTGTCTCTACTCTCCGCCGCAGAATTATTTTCAAAAACTGTTGATCACTCAAGATTTATTTCTACCAAAAGTGCAGAGTCATTCTCCTAGGCTTTCTTCCAGAAATCCTTAAAAAAAAAAAAAAAAAGCCCTGTATCCTATTCTAGAAGATGGAGCTCTAGTGTGCACCAAAGATCTTTCAGTTTGGATTTGCAGAGTTATCTTCATCCTAGAACTCTCATGACCCGTGTTCTACACAGGACTTCATCCAGAAATCCATTTCTGCCCTGCTTCTTTCAGGGATGGCTGAACTTGATGACTTCCTATGACCCCTTATAGGTTGTGGCAGAATGACTGGGTGCTTCCCTGAAAGAAATGATCCTGAGAAAAAGCATATTAGCAAACATAGGACCCTCCTCCCTTGTTGAAAGTGGCTATAAAATTGTTGTGCTAGATTGGTATCTTGATATATCTTAATGGTTATAGAACCACTATTTGAGGGAGACCGAGGGGTGAGGAACATTTTAGCATGGTCAAGATTGAGAAGAAAAAACGTTCTTAGGGTTCAGGATACCTGTTGGGCAGGAAACCCCTCAACCATGACTCGAGTCTGGCTTTCTAAGTAGGAAGATTATCATACAATTCACTGGATTATATTTGAGTATTTCAAAGGAGATTTTGTGCCCTCCATGCCTCCCCTCAGAAGCCAGGAGCCTTGTCAACGTAAAGAATTGGGAGCCTGCAGGTATCAGCCTGGGCAGTAAGGCATTGGAATTTGCTCAGGAGCTTATAACTAAGGAAGAGTCTCCATGAATGTGAAAGTTTTGTCTGTCATAGCCATGATAACTGCCTACCATTAGGGAAAGCTAGTGAAAGAACCCTTGACAAGGGGAGACTGAAATTTAGAAGTTGGGGCTCTCCGGGTACATGGTAATCAAAACGGTCCTATGTTGTGACTGCCGAAAATGTGGTTCTGCAGGGACAAAATACAGCATGGACCTCCATCCCAACCCATAGTTCCAGTCTCTAAAACAACCAAGGGATAGGTGAGTGGCAGTAATATGGTAAGCCATATCTTCTGGGGAGGCAGGCTTACTGGAGTAGATGTGATTAAGCCAACTGTGCTCTTTTTTTTTTAAAGATTTATTTTACAGAGTGGAGGTGGGCACAGAGGAAGAGGGAGAAGGAGTCTTAAGCAGATTCTGCACTGAGCATGGAGCCTGACCTAGGACTCCATTTCATGACTCTGAGATCATGACCTGAGCTGAAATCAAGAGTCAGCTGCTTAACCGACTAAGCCACTCAAGTGCCCCCAAATCAGCATTTTTTGAAACCTCTTATGGGGTAATGTAAGGGTCCTAGAACATGAACTCCTCTTATTAGTGCCCCTCACCCCAACTTACATGCTATTAGTTTGCTGAGGCTGCCATTACAAAGCATGCTGGGTGGTTTACACAATAGAAATAGCTCTGCTCTTCACAATCTAGACCTCCCAAGTTCAGTTCTGACCAATCTGGCTTCTGGTGAGACTTGCTGGTTTGCAGATGGCCACCTTATCCCTCTGCCCTCATTAGAGTGTGAGCCCTCTGCTGTCTTATAGGGACACTAACCCCATCTGATCAGGGCTGTACCAGTATGACCTCCAATAACTCTAAGACTTCCTTAGAGGCCCCATTTCCAAACACAGCCATGTTGGAAGCCCAGGTTTCAACTTAAAAATTCTGGTGGGACACAAACCTCCAGTCTATAACACATGCTATTACAATTGTGAATTTGAATTCTGAGGGTTTAGATCACTGAAGACTTTGCAGAGCTCCTTAAATCATTATCAAACCTAGTGGGAACAGCACGTGCAAATGTTGAACATTAAGATCACAACATCTATAAGGAACTATATACCATCTATGCCATACTATTTATATATTTATGTATAACTATATAAAATACCACAATATCTGTAGGGAACTAATATACACACACACACACACCTATATACACACACACACACATACACACATACATACACATGTATATGTATATGTGTATGTGTATATATATATACATATATATATATGATCATCTGTAAGGAGCTGTATACCATATATAACATATTCTATATAATATACCATATTCTATATGGTATATATACTATTGGGTGTCCCTGAAAATAGGGCAGGAAAGTCTGGATGATGGGGAATAGCCACAGACAACCTTGGCTGTGTCTTTGACATGGAGAGCCACTGAGCCAGTAAAAAACATCTAGTAGTCAATAGTGTTCTGATTTGTTTTTAAAAGGCTAATTGTATTTTAACCACCCCTTCCCTCTCCTCTACCCCCCTCTCAGAGCACTCTTCTGATATCCATCAAGCCACCCCTACCATTTCCTTGCTTATTGTTCTGGTCCAAGTCACCATGTCTTGCCTGGGTTATAGTGATCACTTCCTGTCTCCCTGCTACACTTTGGCCACTAGCAGACCCCTACTCCCACAAATCTATGGTGATTTCAGAAAATAAATCCCAACCCCACACCACACATAGATCTCTACTGGAGTAATTCTAACCTCAGCCCGTGAGGTCCTATGCGATCCTCACCCCAAGCATGAATACATGCTTGAGAAAGGAAGGGATGTTAAGAAGCTTCAGCCATACTAGTTTTCTTCCTATTCTTAGGTAAAGTGTTTGTTGTTGTTATTGTTGTTGTTGTTGGCATCATTCGTTCCTGTCTGGAAACTTCTCTCTTCCTATACCTGTACTGAATTATTTCTGCAATCCAATTTTTGCTCACCTGATAAGATGTCTACGCCACACTTTAAACAAGAGATCACCCTATCCCATCATGCCGACTGAAAACGCCTCAATGAATTCCAGTGAGAGATCCATAAGCTCCAGGAAAGGAATTGTCTATTTCTGCATACAACTCCTCCTGCCAAAAAATAGTCCCTGCACATGAAGCAGGCATGGTTAGAAATTATGCCTGTGTAGTAGAAATGGTGACCAGGGACCTCCTAAGAATCATTAAGATGAGAGGATAGGGACTTGGAAACAAACTGAACTAGACAGGGGATTGTGTGAATTTTGGAATTTAACAGACCCACACTGAGCTTTAATACTATTGTACCTGTTTTCCCTGAGCCACAGACCTGTCACAAAGGGGAAAGCTTAGCAAGGTCTGCATCTAATGGAAGTTTAGACTTCTTTTCAGATGGGGGTGTAGGGTATACTTCCAGCATTAGGACTTTGCAAGAAAGACCCATGTAGTTCCCAGCTTTCATTGCTTAAAAATTCAGTTTCTCATAAAAGAGGTAAGATTCATATGCTCACCAACCCAGGAAAATGGAAAGCCCATGTCTCCTCTTTCCTTTTACCTACACAAGATTCCCTTCCACTTGTTCCCAGGACATCCAACAGAAGACCCCCAGTGTCTAACAAAATGAACTGCTTTGCCTTGAGGTCTTGAGGTATTTAGGAATTCCTAGTAGATCATCAGAATTTTGAAGTCAGACAATAACTTTTCTGTGAATTAACACCAGTTGGGATTTAGAGTTCCCATGAATTCATTGGGGAATGAAAAATGAAATCAAAAGAGACTCCATGTTGTGGAAGAATAGAAGTAACTAAATACCAGAATGGTTATAGGAAGCACACTTTACCATCTCTTGTATTGTCTGACAGCTTTCTGAAATATGCTGTGGAGACTCATTCTCAGCTCCCAAGTCTGGCGTGGCACTTTGATTTAACATTTTTATCAAAGTTCTTGGAGAAAGGGCATCTAAGATGATTAAATGTGCAAAAAGCATGGGGTTGGAATGGCTACCCAAACCAGAGAGCTTCTGAAGGAAGAAATATGGACAAGATCTGTACTCGAGGAACTACAGACACTCATTAAAGAAATTGAAGCAGACAAAAAGATGGAAGACCATTCCATGCTCATGGATTGGAAGAATAAACCTTGAAAAATGCTGGTGGAATTTTGATCGAAATGGCACTGAAAGTATAGATTGCTCTAGGAAGTATAGACATTTTAACAAAGAGCTGGAGCAAACAATCTTAAAATTTGTATGGAATCAGAAGAGACCCCGAGTTGCTAAGGAAATGTTGAAAAAAAACAAAACTGGGGGCATCACGTTGCCTGACTTCAAGCTTTACTATAAAGCTGTGATCACCGAGATAGCATGGTACTGTCATAAAAACAGACATATAGACCAGTGGAACAGAGTAGAGATCCCAGATAGGGACCCTCAATTCCATGGTCAAATAATCTTCAACAAAGCAGGAAAAAAATATACAGTGGAAAAAAGACAGTCTCTCTAATAAATGGTGCTGGGAAAATTGGACAGCTATATGTAGAAGAATGAAACTCGACCATTCTCTTACACCATACCCAAAGACAAACTCAAAATGGATAAAAGACTTCAATGTAAGGCAGGAATCCAGGAGAATCCTAGAGAAGAACATAGCCAGTAACCTCTTTGAGATCAGCCACAGCAAATTCTTTCAAGATATGTCTCCAAAGGCAAAGGAAACAAAAGTAAAAATGAACTTTTGGGACTTCATTAAGATCAAAAGCTTCTGCACAGCAAAGGAAACAGTCAACAAAACAAAGAGGCAACCCACGGAATGGGAGAAGATATTTGCAAATGACAGTACAGACAAAAGGTTGATATCCAAGATCTATAAAGAACTCCTCAAACTCAACACACACAAAATATACAATCATATCAAAAAATGGGCAGAAGACATGAACAGACACTTCTCCAATGAAGATATACAAATGGCTAACAGACATATGAAAAAATTTTAATCATCATTAGCCACAGAGAGATTCAAATCAAAACCACATTGGAGGTGAACCATGAGAGACTATGGACTCTGAAAAACAACCTGAGGGTTTTGAAGGTGCGGGGGGTGGGAGGTTGGGGGAACCAGGTGAAGGTATTAGGGAGGGCATGGATTGCATGGAGCACTGGGTGTGGTGCACAAACAATGAATTCTGGAACACTGAAAAGAAATTAAAAATACATATAAAATTTGGGGGAGGAGTCAAGATGGCGGAGAAGTAGCAAGCTGAGACTTCTTCAGCTAGCCGGAGATCAGCTAGATAGCTTATCTAAAGATTGCAAACACCTGAAAATCTATCGGCAGATCGAAGAGAAGAAGAAAAGCAATTCTGGAAGAGAAAAACAACCACTTTCTGAAAGGTAGGACCCGCGGAGAAGTGAATCCAAAGCGACGGGAAGATAGACCCCGGGGGGAGGGGCCGGCTCCCGGCAAGCGGCGGAGCAACCGCGCACAAAATCAGGACTTTTAAAAGTCTGTTCCGCTGAGGGACATCGCTCCAGAGGCTAAACCGGGGCAAAGCCCACGCGGGGTCAGCGTGGCCTCAGGTCCCGCAGGGTCACAGAAGGATCGGGGGTGTCTGAGTGTCGCAGAGCTTGCGGGTATTGGAACGGGAAAGCCGGCTACAGAGACAGAGCCGACAGTGAGCTCACAGCTCGGTGTTACCTTGAACCAGTCGCAGGCTCGGTGAGCTCGGAGCGCAGCCGGAGGTCAGGCAGACGGGAGTAACTGGGCGCTGTTCTCTGAGGGCGCACTGAGGAGTAGGGCTCTGGGCTCTCGGCTCCTCCGGGCCGGAGACCAGGAGGCCGCCATTTGTATTCCCATCCTCCAGAACTCTACTGAAAGCGCTCAGGGAACAAAAGCTCCTGAAAGCAAACCCGAGCGGATTACTCACCCAGGCCCCTGTTAAGGACCGTGCAATTCCGCCTGGGGCAAAGACACTTGAGAATCACTACTACAGGCCCCTCCCCCAGAAGATCAACAAGAAATCCAGCCGAGAACAAGTTCACCTACCAAGGAGTGCGGTTTCAATACCAAGGAGAGCAGCAGAATTCCAGAGGAAGAGCAAGCAAAGCACGGAACTCATGGCTTTTTCCCTGTGATTTTTTTTAGTCTTGCAGTTAATTTGATTTTTTTCTTTTTCATTTTTTGTTTTTTTTTTTTTTTTCTTCTCGCCTTCGGGTAAAAAAATTTTTTTTAACTGTTACCTTTTTCTTTAACGATTTACTAGTTTACCTAATATATATATTTTTTCTTTTTTACATTTTTCTCAGGTGTTTTCTTTTTTTAAAAATTCTTTTCTTTTCTTTTCTTTTTTTCTTTTCTTTTTTCTTTTTTTTTCTTTCTTCCTTTTTGAACCTCTTTTTATCCCCTTTCTCTCCACTCACGATTTTGGATCTCTTCTAATTTGGTTAAAGCATATTTTCCTGGGGTTGTTGCCACCCTTTTAGTATTTTACTTGCCCCTTCATTTACTCTTATCTGGCCAAAATGACAAGACGTAAAAATTCAACACAAAAAAAAAGAACAAGAGGCAGTACCGAAGGCTAGGGACCTAATCAATACAGACATTGGTAATATGTCAGATCTAGAGTTCAGAATGACAATTCTCAAGGTTCTAGCCGGGCTCGAAAAAGGCATGGAAGATATTAGAGAAACCCTCTCGAGAGACATAAAAGCCCTTTCTGGAGAAATAAAAGAACTAAAATCTAACCAAGGTGAAATCAAAAAAGCTATTAATGAGGTGCAATCAAAAATGGAGGCTCTCACTGCTAGGATAAATGAGGCAGAAGAAAGAATTAGTGATATAGAAGACCAAATGACAGAGAATAAAGAAGCTGAGCAAAAGAGGGACAAACAGCTACTGGACCACGAGGGGAGAATTCGAGAGATAAGTGACACCATAAGACGAAACAACATTAGAATAATTGGGATTCCAGAAGAAGAAGAAAGAGAGGGGAGCAGAAGGTATACTGGAGAGAATTATTGGGGAGAATTTCCCCAATATGGCAAAGGGAACGAGCATCAAAATTCAGGAGGTTCAGAGAACGCCCCTCAAAATCAATAAGAATAGGCCCACACCCCGTCACCTAATAGTAAAATTTACAAGTCTCAGTGACAAAGAGAAAATCCTGAAAGCAGCCCGGAAAAGAAATCTGTAACATACAATGGTAAAAATATTAGATTGGCAGCTGACTTATCCACAGAGACCTGGCAGGCCAGAAAGAGCTGGCATGATATTTTCAGAGCACTAAACGAGAAAAACATGCAGCCAAGAATACTATATCCAGCTAGGCTATCATTGAAAATAGAAGGAGAGATTAAAAGCTCCCAGGACAAACAAAAACTGAAAGAATTTGCAAATACCAAACCAGCTCTACAGGAAATATTGAAAGGGGTCCTCTAAGCAAAGAGAGAGCCTACAAGTGGTAGATCAGAAAGGAACAGAGACCATATACAGTAACAGTCACCTTTGAGGCAATACAATGGCACTAAATTCATATCTCTCAATAGTTACCCTGAATGTGAATGGGCTAAATGCCCCTGTCAAAAGACACAGGGTATCAGAATGGATAAAAAAACAAAACTCATCTATATGTTGCCTCCAAGAAACTCATTTTAAGCCCGAAGACACCTCCAGATTTAAAGTGAGGGGGTGGAAAAGAATTTACCATGCTAATGGACATCAGAAGAAAGCAGGAGTGGCAATCCTTATATCAGATCAATTAGATTTTAAGCCAAAGACTATAATAAGAGATGAGGAAGGACACTATATCATACTCAAAGGGTCTGTCCAACAAGAATATTTAACAATTTTAAATATCTATGTCCCCAACGTGGGAGCAGCCAACTATATAAACCAATTAATAACAAAATCAAAGAAACACATCAACAATAATACAATAATAGTAGGGGACTTTAACACTCCCCTCACTGAAATGGACAGGTCATCCAAGCAAAAGATCAGCAAGGAAATAAAGGCCTTAAACGACACACTGGACCAGATGGACATCACAGATATATTCAGAATATTTCATCCCAAAGCAACAGAATACACATTCTTCTCTAGTGCACATGGAACATTCTCCAGAATAGATCACATCCTCGGTCCTAAATCAGGACTCAACCGGTATCAAAAGATTGGGATGATTCCCTGCATATTTTCAGACCACAATGCTCTAAAGCTAGAACTCAACCACAAAAGGAAGTTTGGAAAGAACCCAAATACATGGAGACTAAACAGTATCCTTCTAAAGAATGAATGGGTCAACCGGGAAATTAAAGAAGAATTGAAAAAAATCATGGAAACAAATGATAATGAAAATACAACGGTTCAAAATCTGTGGGACACAACAAAGGCAGTCCTGAGAGGAAAATATATAGCGGTACAAGCCTTTCTCAAGAAACCAAAAAAACAATAGAACAAATCAACGAAACTAGGAGCTGGTTCTTTGAAAGAATTAATAAAATTGATAAACCCCTGGCCCGACTTATCAAAAAGAAAAGAGAAAGGACCCAAATAAATAAAATCATGAATGAAAGAGGAGAGATCACAACTAACACCAAAGAAATACAAACTATTATAAGAACATACTATGAGCAACTCTACGGCAATAAATTTGACAATCTGGAAGAAATGGATGCATTCCTAGAAACATATAAACTACCACAACTGAATCAGGAAGGAATAGAAAGCCTGAACAGACCCATAACCAGTAAGGAGATTGAAACAGTCATTAAAAATCCCCAAACAAACAAAAGCCCAGGGCCAGACGGCTTCCCGGGGGAATTCTACCAAACATTTAAAGAAGAACTAATTCCTATTCTCCTGAAACTGTTCCAAAAAATAGAAATGGAAGGAAAACTTCCAAACTCATTTTATGAGGCCAGCATCACCTTGATCCCAAAACCAGACAAGGATCCCACCAAAAAAGAGAGCTATAGACCGATATCCTTGATGAACACAGATGCGAAAATACTCAACAAAATACTAGCCAATAGGATTCAACAGTACATTAAAAAGATTATTCACCACGACCAAGTGGGATTTATTCCAGGGCTGCAAGGTTGGTTCAACATCCGCAAATCAGTCAATGTGATACAACACATCAATAAAAGAAAGAACAAGAACCATATGATACTCTCAATAGATGCTGAAAAAGCATTTGACAAAGTACAGCATCCCTTCCTGATCAAAACTCATCAAAGTGTAGGGATAGAGGGCACATACCTCAATATCATCAAAGCCATCTATGAAAAACCCACTGCAAATATCATTCTCAATGGAGAAAAACTGAAAGCTTTTCCGCTAAGGTCAGGAACACAGCAGGGATGTCCATTATCACCACTGCTATTCAACATAGTACTAGAGGTCCTAGCCTCAGCAATCAGACAACAAAAGGAAATTAAAGGCATCCAAATCGGCAAAGAAGAAGTCAAATTATCACTCTTCGCAGATGATATGATACTATATGTGGAAAACCCAAAAGACTCCACTCCAAAACTGCTAGAACTTATACAGGAATTCAGTAAAGTGTCAGGATATAAAATCAATGCACAGAAATCAGTTGCATTTCTCTACACCAACAGCAAGACAGAAGAAAGAGATATTAAGGAGTCAATCCCATTTACAATTGCATCCAAAACCATAAGATACCTAGGAATAAACCTAACCAAAGAGACACAGAATCTATACTCAGAAAACTATAAAGTACTCATGAAAGAAATTGAGGAAGACACAAAGAAATGGAAAAATGTTCCATGCTCCTGGATTGGAAGAATAAATATTGTGAAAATGTCTATGCTACCTAAAGCAATCTACACATTTAATGCAATTCCTATCAAAGTACCATCCATCTTTTTCAAAGAAATGGAACAAATAATGCTAAAATTTATATGGAACCAGAAAAGACCTCGAATAGCCAAAGGGATATTGAAAAAGAAAGCCAACGTTGGTGGAATCACAATTCCGGACTTCAAGCTCTATTACAAAGCTGTCATCATCAAGACAGCATGGTACTGGCACAAAAACAGACACATAGATCAATGGAACAAAATAGAGAGCCCAGAAATAGACCCTCAAATCTATGGTCAACTCATCTTCGACAAAGCAGGAAAGAATGTCCAATGGAAAAAAGACAGCCTCTTCAATAAATGGTGCTGGGAAAATTGGACAGCCACATGCAGAAAAATGAAATTGGACCATTTCCTTACACCACACACAAAAATAGACTCAAAATGGATGAAGGACCTCAATGTGTGAAAGGAATCCATCAAAATCCTTGAGGAGAACACAGGCAGCAACCTCTTCGACCTCTGCCGCAGCAAATCTTCCTAGGAACAACGCAAAAGGCAAGGGAAGCAAGGGCAAAAATGAACTATTGGGATTTCATCAAGATCAAAAGCTTTTGCACAGCAAAGGAAACAGTTAACAAAATCAAAAGACAACTGACAGAATGGGAGAAGATATTTGCAAACGACATATCAGATAAAGGACTAGTGTCCAGAATCTATAAAGAACTTAGCAAACTCAACACCCAAAGAACAAATAATCCAATCAAGAAATGGGCAGAGGACATGAACAGACATTTCTGCAAAGAAGACATCCAGATGGCCAACAGACACATGAAAAAGTGCTCCATATCACTCGGCATCAGGGAAATACAAATCAAAACCACAATGCGATATCACCTCACACCAGTCAGAATGGCTAAAATCAACAAGTCAGGAAATGACAGATGCTGGCGAGGATGCGGAGAAAGGGGAACCCTCCTACACTGTTGGTGGGAATGCAAGCTGGTGCAGCCACTCTGGAAAACAGCATGGAGGTTCCTCAGAATGTTGAAAATAGAACTGCCCTATGACTCAGCAATTGCACTATTGGGTATTTACCCTAAAGATACAAATGTAGTGATCCAAAGGGGCACATGCACCCGAATGTTTACAGCAGCAATGTCCACAATAGCCAAACTATGGAAAGAACCTAGATGTCCATCAACAGATGAATGGATCAAGAAGATGTGGTATATATACACAATGGAATACTATGCAGCCATCAAAAGAAATGAAATCTTGCCATTTGCGACAACATGGATGGAACTAGAGCGTATCATGCTTAGCGAAATAAGTCAAGCAGAGAAAGACAACTATCATATGATCTCCCTGATATGAGGAAGTGGTGATGCAACATGGGGGCTTAAGTGGGTAGGAGAAGAATAAATGAAACAAGATGGGATTGGGAGGGAGACAAACCATAAGTGACTCTTAATCTCACAAAACAAACTGAGGGTTGCTGGGGGGAGGGGGTTTGGGAGAAGGGGGTGGAATTATGGACATTGGGGAGGGTATGTGCTTTGGTGAGTGCTGTGAAGTGTGTAAACCTGATGATTCACAGACCTGTACCCCTGGGGATAAAAATATGTTTATAAAAAATAAAAAATTAAAAAAAATACATATAAAATTTTTAAGAGAGAGAGACTCTGTTGTGGGAGAGTAGGAATAACTAAACACCAGAATGGTTACAGGAAGCACACTTTCCCATCTCCTAGATTGTCTGACAGCTTTCTGAAATATGCTGCAGAGACTCACTCTCGGCTCCCAAGTCTAGTGTGGCACTTTGATTTAACATTTTTATCGAAGTTCTTGGAGAGAGGGCATCTAAGATGATTAAATGTGCAAAAAGCATGGGGTTGGAATGGCTACCCAAACCAGAGAGATGCAGAAGGAAGAGAAGAAATGTGGACAAGAAAGGAAATAATTACATAGGACAAGTACAAGAAAGATCCAGGGAAGCACATCTTACAAACCCTTGGTTTTCATTAAGGCCAAAAATAAGAACAAAACAAAAATGGCAGCAAGACAGAAGTCTGAAATGATTTGCAGCACAAATAGAAAGGAACAGATTCTCTACTGACCTGTCCACGAAGAAGCCTCCTGCAGAGAGATGTGTTCTGTCTGGGCATCAGGAGGGCCCGCCTGTACATCCTCCCTCCCAACACAGGTTCTCAACCTGTGAATGTAGCTTCTCAGGATCCTAACGTTGGGGGTGGGTAGCCATAGGAGCCCACATGCCCTCATGATTATCTCTTCACCTCCAGACCCTCCAGAAACAGGAGGGATGGCCTGCTGATTTTCTGAAAGTGTGGAAGTCAGCTCTGTTCAAGTCATTTTCCGTCTCTAATCAGTGGCTCCCTGTTGTCCACAAACCAGTATCTACGTTCCTTACTGAGAAATCCTCAGGCATCAATATTCCCACTCACTTTTCATTATTCCATCCTCTACATGCCAGCAAAAATAGGTTGCTTAACTGCTCAGCTTTTCCCCACTGACTTAGAGTTTCCAGCTTCTGGGAATTCTATTCTGGGTGATGCCCACTCAAGTTGAGTGCCCTTCTCCCATGATACTTCAGCAACAAAACAAGCTCTGATGCCACTGAGTCAGAGCCACTAGGGATGAAGCACCTAAAACTACATAAATCTATAGATTTTGTCTCTCCAGGTGACCAATAATCAGCATCATAATGGAAATAGTGATTATTGGCCTCCTTTGTTATCTGTGATTTGTCAAACCTGGCCCACCACAAGCGCTGGATGAATTGTGGTTCTGGTCCCATTATGCTGCTGGGTATATGGTATCCTCTGCTGAACAGGCAGGAAAGTAAAAACAGACCAAGGGACCTGCCTAGGGAAGCCCTGCAGTTGTTAAGGCTGAGACTTGACCCAGGGCTGCCTGGCTACAAGACCTGTTCCTAAAACCTCACACTGCTGATCTGAGAGATTGCCTGCTGCTCTCAGAAGGCTCACGGCACCTGCTCCACTCTGCTTTGCCCTATGGGTGTGTGTTCACCCGTGTTCTTCTATTGCCTGGGCTCCTGACAAGTGAGCACTTTCCTGGCTTCACTTCTCCTATTGTTCTAGCTCCTGACAAGTGAGCACTTTCCCAGCTTCACCTTTGTCTTTTCCCAAGCATCTCACTCACAGCTGGGCACATGGGATGCTCAGTAAGTGTTGAATTGAATTATTTAACAAGTCTGCTTTCCCAAGACCACCTATGGTTGTACTTTGAAGATTCTTTTTTTCAGAAAAGTTAAAAAAAAACTTTCCCAATTTGGTGCAGTAACTTTTCTAAAGTTCTGAGGGAATATTCACATGGCTACAGAACTTCATTAAGAGTGAGGCAATTATCAGTGTATTTTCTTTCCTTATGTAAACAAGCACCATAGAAAAAGGGTTCCGAGTTCAAAAAAGGCATTTTAGAAAGATGGAAAAAAGCAAGTCCCTTAATGTTTCTGAGTCTTAGGATTTTCCAGGTGGAGAAATTCAAATTATCTAAGAGCATAAGTAAAAAGGAAAATGCTTTGAAAGCATCCCATGAGGAAAAATGCATGATCCTACACATGGACAACAAAGAAAAGGAAGATGCCAGTGCTGGACAGGAAGGTTTTTGCAGTATCTGAATTCTGGCCCCTTTGGGTTCCTATAGTGTGCAACAGCACAGATCTGATGTCGTCGTCTGGATTTGAAACTCTGGTCAGCCTCTTACTGGTGTGAACCTAGATCAGTTCTCATACTTCTCTAAATTTGAATTTCTTCATCAGTAAAGAAATAATGATAGGAATTTTTTTTTATTTTATTTTTTCAGTGTTCCAAGGTTCATTGTTTATGCACCACACCCAGTGCTCCTCGCAATACATGCCCTCCTTAATACCCACCACCAAGCTCACCCATCACCTATCCCCTCCCCTCCAAAACCCCCAGTTTTTTTCTCAGAGTCCACAGTCTCTCATGCTTCATCTTCCATTCCGATTTCCCTCAACTCACTTCTCCTCTCCTTCACCCAATGTCTCTGTGTTATTTCTTATGCTCCACAAATAAGTGAAACCATATGATAATTGACTCTCTCTGCTTGACTTATTTCACTCAGCATCATCTCCCCAGTCCCACCCATGTTGATACAAAAGTGAATTTTATCGGTCTTGGCGAAGCCTCAAGAAGTTCATGTTGTCACTTGAACTGAATGTCCCCTAAAATTCATGGTGAAACCCTAACCCCCAATGGAGTGGTATTGGAGGTCTTACAAGAAAAGATCAGCATTCCCACTTTCCACATGGGGAGGACACAGCACGGAGGTGGCCATCTTCACGCCAGGAGGAATGCACGCTCCACAACCCAGCCATGCTGATGTCTTGCTCTTGAACTCCCAGCCTCCAGAACCATGGAAAAATAAACTCTTGATTTCATTTCTTTTGATGGCTGCATTGGGAGGGAGACAAACCATAAGTGACTCTTAATCTCACAAAACAAACTGAGGGTTGCCGGGGGGAGGGGGTTGGGGAGAAGGGGGTGGGATTATGGACATTGGGGAGGGTATGTGATTTGGTGAGTGCTGTGAAGTGTGTAAACCTGGTGATTCACAGACCTGGGGATAAAAATATATGTATATAAAAAATATATGTTTATAAAAAATAAAAAATTAAAAAAAAAAAAAAAAAAAAAAAAAAAATAAACTCTTGAGACCCCCAGGGCTGTGGTATATTTATGGCAACTGAAACTGACTGAAAGCATACATATAGTTGGCTATAGTATCTGGAAATTGTTCATCATGCAAGCTTTGTAGAAAAAGAACTATTTTGAGGATAAGACATGTATTCCTTGCCATTTTTCCTTCTTGTTTAACCAAACATAAGGTTTGGTTTAAACGTCTGATTTATTATGAAGGTATGTTTTCTTTTTCATTCCAAACTGATTGAACTATCAGCTCCACTTAGCATGCCAGCAAAGGCAGCCTGTCTGCGGACAAAGAAAATGCAATCATATAAATTCAAAACAGTAATTCTTTCCAAGCCAGGGGCATTCACATGGTCAAGTGCAGAAGCATTCTGAAATAAACAGGTTGCTTGCACAAGAGGATCTAAAATGCTTCCTATCTCCTGCTTGGTCCCCATTTTTCATGCCTCCAAGTCAAACAGCATGATGTTCTACTGGTCAGAGCTGATGCCATGTGCTCTGGAACACTTGGAGCATCTTGACACAAAATCCTGCACCTGTCATGAAGTGATTAGAGCATCATTCATCCCAGTAATGCTGTTACCCTCAGGTAGAACAGGATATGAGCAGAAAGGCTTGAAAATTTGAGATGTAAAATACATCCAGCATTGGCTCCACTGGCACAAGTCCCTTGATCATCCTCCCCACCCTCACCCAATGTTGAGGGTCCCATTGTTGAAAGCTAGCAGCCCATTGGCCCTCCCTATTAATGCAGCAGAGAGAAGTGAGCTAGAGGCCAAACTGGCTCAGACAGAACATGTCACTGGAAGCCAGCCTTGCCAGTAGCTGTTCAGTCCAGATCCCTCCAGGGTTTCCTAAGCAAGCATGGATCCCTTTCAGCCAGAGTCTGGGTGGGTAAGAAATGTACCCCTACAGAGGTAGCATCCTCTAGGAAGAAGAGGTGTTAGTCCCAGTGCAACTGGGTCCTGATCTCAGCACATCTGCCTACACCCAACAATGAAATGGGGTAATTGCTCCATTTCCTAAGTGTTCCCCCAGTAGCAAGGTGGGATCAGTGCTGTCCATTGCACAGCAGCCTCAGGAGGAGTAAAGAAGGTGACCTTGCAAAAACCAACTTACAGGGTATGACAGACCTTGTCACTGTTACTGCCTCTGTTCCTGATATTGGCTCTACCTACACTGCAGAGGTGGGTTCTACTAGGAAAGTGCACCTTCTGGGAAATCCCAAAGCTTTCAAAAATACCTTAAAACATTAAAGAGCCACCTCCACACTCTGTAAGGAGTGTGCATCAGCTGTAAGAGGTCGAATAGGCAGCACCCATCCCCTATTTCAGATCGCTGATAAACTAGTCGCCATTATTAACAGAGAGTGCCAGCCTAGAATCAGAAAGCTTGGGTGCACCCATTGCAAGACCCTGTGTGACCTTGACCCTGGCTCACTTCAAGTGTTGGCGCTCTTCTAGAACAACTCTCCTATCAGACTCTGGGAGGAAAGTCACTTCATGGAAGAACGCCCCCCCCCCCCACACCCCTGAAGACGTTCCTACCAGGTGGCTTCCAGCAGGAAGACCAGGCTAGGGATCATGCCCCAGGGACTCAGCTGGGCCTGAGGCACACTTCCCTTTGTGAATCTCTTCCTCTAGAATGTTGTTGAATGTATTTCTGACCCCGTTGTACAAAGACCAGCACAACGTAGGCTGAATTCACTATGTGCATTCTTCAGATTTTTCAAAGCAACTGAAGTCTTCATGAACATCTTCATGGACCCTTTGAGATACCTGTGGGTCTTGGATGATGTGCCTTCAGTGCCAGATGGGTGGGTCCTCTCTGTGCCCCACAGGTGGGGCGAACAAGGTTGGGTCCCCACAGCTCTTGGAGAAGGTTTTAAAGTCCTGGATTAAGAGGAAATTTAAAACAAAACAAAACAAAACAAAAAAAACAGAACACCAGCTTCCACTGCTATGACCTGTTCTTCCTTGGGAACAACTCTAAGGTCTGTCTGCTATGAGTGAACACCACACGGCCTCCTCCCTCCCCCCACTGCTTCCATCTCTGTCCTCCATCCAGGTCCCTGTGCATGGTCATTGTCACCCCCCAGTAACTGTCATGTCTAGGCAGGAGCCACAGGAATGGATGAGAGGCTTCAGCTGAAGTTGAGGGGGAAGAAGTGGCCGGCTGGAAAGAGGAGGGAGGCATTTTGCTTTCTAAGGCCCCTCTGGCTCTGGTGTCCCTGACTCAGCCCAGACGACATGGCTTCTGAGCCCACATGGACACTTCGGGTTGTACCTGCCCTGGGCTTCCATGGGAGCAGTCCCTGGACTAGCTGCTCCCACAGGAAGGAGCAGTCTTCAGTGACCCTGGGTCCCCGTCAGTCCATGATAAATCCCCAAGCATAAATGAGCACTCACCTTCCTCAGTTTCCGGAAAGAGGACATGGGACCAAGGAGAAGCAGCTCCAGGGCAGTGCCTGTGAGCAGCCTCCCTCCCTGTCTCTACTTTGGCCTTGTTTTCCTGCCAGCTTTGCTCCACTCCAGGTGCATCAGGCCAGGGACACTTCTGCCTCTGGTGGACCTCCTGAGTTCTGGCTCAGACCCAGAATGGGCTCATAGTGCTCAGCAATTCGCCACAGCTGCCAGACCTGACCTACCCTCGGATCGCCACACTAGCCTCCTAAGTGGCCCTCCTCCCACCGCTGGCTGGCTTGTTCGTAGCAGACCTCTGTGGCTGCTGTGTCCTTATTCTATCCAAGTAATTCACTGGCTCCCAGTTACACTCAGGGTTGGAGCCAGTGTTTGCAGTGACCTCTGGGCCCTGCACATTGTAAGGCCTCTCCAGCTTTGCTTCTCTGTGGCCAGCTGCCCTGGCCTCTCCCTGTTCTTCGTCCAACCATGCATGCTCCTGTCTACAGGCCTTTGCTCTGGTCTCTCCACCTGAACTCTTCCCTGGTTGTCTGCATGACCAGCTCTAAGACTTTCCAGCTACTCCTTGAGAAGCCACATGCAAGCAACAAGACTTCTTGTGTTCCTTACCTGGCTCACATTTCCTATCTTCATAAAACATAATCTCCATGAGCCATCTTCGCCCATCTTGTTCACTGAAGAATCCCAGGTACCTAGAGGAGGTCCTGGCATGCAGTTGGTGTTTCATACATAGAATACCTCTTGTTGAAGATAAACTTGGGAGGGGGAGAAGGAGAGGAAGAAGAAAGGCAGAGGTTGTAGTCATGCCAGGGAGGAAGAAAAGTGTGAGGAAGGGAGGGAAAATGGACTCTCTTGTGTCCCCCCAAAAGTGGCAGAGGGTGGGTGTCCTGACACCCAGAATTTGTATGTCCTGATACCCATCCAATCCCCTTTCATTTATGAGTTGCTTTGCAGGCTGAGTCTCCAAAAGTGGAGCTGGTTAGAGTGAAGCATGCGGGGAGCCTCCAGTGGGGGAACTCTCCCTCCCAGTGGCTCCTCTGCTTCTCACTAGGTAGAACCTGCTGGAATCTGTACCTTCTGGCCAGGCCAGTCTCTGTCTTCTCCCATGGGCCTTCCCCACCCCAGCCCTCTCACCCCCCTGGTCAAGGTTTACCATTCTCTGAATTCTCGAAGCTCTTTTCCTACCCCCTAAAAGCCACGAGCAGATTCTATGCTGTGTGAGTTATTCATGTGTCTCAGGGTTATTTTAACAGAAAGTATGACTTTTGTAGAAAGATTCTTCCCAGTACATCTCAAAGCAGTTAAAGGGACAACCACACTGTAAGTGTCCAGCTGGTACATTCTCAGAGGGACGGACAAGGGAAGAGTTCAGACCTCAGAGCCTGCCTGGATTTGAATCCCAGAGAAGCACTTGTTAGCTGTATTAGCCTAGAAAAGCTTGAGCTTTGGTTTCTCCACCTTCTAATGGAGGATAACATGACCTCTTACATGAATTGTTAGGAGGATTGACTGAACATGTGAATAGGGGGACAGGGTGCCTGGTAAATAGAATCCCACAGTCAGAGGGAAGGAAGGAGGAGGGAGGAAATGATGCTTACTTTGCTCATGGACTCTCACTCCAAAATGGATCCCTAAAACCACTCCCACTCTCAATAGAGAAAACTGAAAACAGGAGAAAAAGAAGGGCATTTCATTCCTCCCCATTTCTAAGAGTCTTCAGACCCTTTCAATCACCCTTATCTGCCACACCTAACACAACTCTCCCAACTCAAGACCTAGGCCCTATTATTTCCATCCTACGTAAGGGGCACAGAGAATCCAGCTACTTGGATCCTGTCTCACGCACAGAGCCTGCATGCAGGTGTCTGGAATCAAGCTGATGCTTCTAACACTCAGCTTGGTACCCTTCTGTGTGCTGGCTCAGAAAGAACTAGCTCCAGTTTATTTGCCTGACCATTTGATCTTCAAGAATTTCCTTGCATTTTGGCTAACTTTTTTGCCCCAGGACAGGGGTGGGGGAGCACGGCTCTAAGTATGTGAATAGAACCCTACCTGGATGCACCCACCCCTGTTACGTCACAGTTGTGGAACCTGTGCAGGTCACTTTCTCTGAAGCTTCAGATTTCAAGTATGGAGTGGGGTAATCCTGAATGGATTCAAGGATACTATAAAAAAACAGCCCTGATACAAACTGACTTAATATTCCAAATTATGATGCCTAAAATGAGATTTGAAATTACGAGTTTGATAAGCCAAACTTGTGATTCTTGGCCATTAAATTCAAGAGATTTTAATCTTTGCAGTGAGAAAGTTGAGGTTCATACAGGTCAGTTCTGGTTCCAATAACTACCCTTTTAGGATGTGCTGACTGCTATGCGGGCTGCTCCCACAGCTCTGTCCCACTCCAGATAAGCATGAAGGACAGCAAGTCCTTGAAGGTTAAATATGGTTTCAGAACTCACATAGCAAGTCAGTAGTAGGACTGGAATTGGAACCAGATGGGGTTTAACTCCATAACCCAGAATAACTGAATTAATGCTGTGAGGTAATAAATGAAGCTTTGTTTCCTCTTCCCCGTGAGGAATGAGTTCTATTGAGCTCCAGACACCATGTAGGAAGAATTTGCATGAGCAAGCTTCCTGTGAGCATCAGGAGACACCTGGTGCTGGAATACATAGCCAGCCCTACTTGATTATGCTCAACTACCTGATGAAGCCACCAGAGCCCCTTTGCCCATGATGGAGAGTTTCAGGATGGGTGCAGAATGAGAGAAGCAGGTTTCCTCCACTCCAGAATCCTAATGCAGACTGCTGCACAGTTTCCATTAAGAGAATTGCTCACATTTTCTTCTCCCTGGGTTTGCCAAACACAAGATCAGAGTCTTGCCCCACCCACCCACCAACAGAAGTCACTAATGCTGGCTTCCCATTCAATCCAATAAAGATGCTTAAGGAGCTCCACCTTGTCAAAAACAGACTCTGAATGAGGTGCTCCAAGGCACTCAAAGCCTATACGTGGCAACGTTCTTATACCTTGTACAATTCTCACAACAATGCTGTGGAGCAAAGATGAGTAATTGTAATGGTAACAAAGTTGAGAATGAGGATAACAATCGAAGGTCAAGTATGATGTTCAAGGACCTATTGTTAATGGGAGTAGCTGGACCTTGAACATGGAACCTCTCATCTTCAGCTTTAAGTACATTTCGCTGCTCATCTTTTTCATGAGCTCACTGCAGTTGAGATTTCCTTCCATACAATGCCCTCTGGTTTCCACAGGATGGGACCACTAGTCCTATATAAGCCCATATAACCATTGGCCTAGGTTGAATTCTTATGCAACAGGTGCCATGGGTTTGAGCACAACTACAATTCTTGAGCACAAAAGCAATACATACTTATGTAGTTCCTAATAGACCCCCCTTTATATCAGGCTTCTTGGAGGATATTTTGATGAATGGAATTTGGCAATAAATTTCCCTTGGAAAAACAGAATTCTTTTAACTGTTTGAAGTTCAAATCCAGTATATGGATATGTTCTGTAGTGAAGTGCTAGCCTGTAGAGCTCCTTCAGAACCATAGGCAGTTCCCATGGAAATCAAAATTTTAGCTTCCTGTGGGTTTAACCTTTAGGATCCTTCATCACAACCTATATAGATGACATGAAAGTTGTGTCTTGGTCCCTATTGATCATCTTGATACAATGGATTTTCTCAATTATAAGCCATTCTGAATTGATCTGACCATACTCACATGTACACAGTTATCTCTAATCCAGTATTTATGCTTGGCCTTCATAACTAATATTCATGTGAATGACTCAGTGTCAGTGAACCAGACCACTGTTAGATTCCAGCAACCTGTTCTAAACAACATAGCTATAGTTCAGATCTCAGACTGGAAATCAGGCTCAGGCTTAAGAATCAGGTACCTAAATGTTCTTCCCCTTGTTTAATACAGCATCACAGTTACCTTCATAGGAATTCTAGAAAGGCACCTCCTCTGAGGATTTAATTGAAAATGCTGACCATCTGGGTGGATGAATAGGAAAAATTCCAACCTTGGGGTGGGGAGGTATCAGGGAATCACAACTCTTGTTGGTTGAGATCTGTAACCAGTCACACCAGTATGTCCTGGCTTTACTCTAACAGGGACTGTGAAGAAAGACGGTCTCCAACTCCTGGGAGCTGTAGGACAGCCACCGTAGTTTGCAGGGTCTATGGTGAGTGTGACTAGAGTTAAAATCTCAGCTCTGAGCCCTACTAGTGTTGCTTCGAAAGTCATTTGGGGTATCTGGAACTATAGCCTCATCTGTTCAATGTGGATAATGTTTCTTGCATGTCCAATAGATGAAATATGGTCACCTACATGAAGATGTTTTTGGTGCCCTATGCTATACTCACTTGGTTGACCTGATCTTCTCTGCCCCAGACCTACACTGGGAGGTCAAATTCATGCTGATAGTAACCAATGCCAAGAGCTGGCCATGAACCTTCTTGCTGTCTGCCTCAGGGCCTTTCCCAGGCTGTAGGGCCAACCAGACTGGCAAGCAGACACATACAGGGGGGTTCAAGGATCAGTGCCCCCTTGGAAGCCCTAAGACAATGCTATACAGGAGACTTTGTAGAGCTGAAGTACCCAGACTTCAAACTGTCTGAAATAAAATTCTGGGAGGTCTTATATAACTCTCCAAGTGGTCACAGCAGAACTTGACCCCTGTTGCCTGTGGCATGGTCATCTTTGCCGTAAACGTGCAAATACTCGTCTCCCTCCCTCACTATTCCTGCTTCCTAAGACTGTTTACCAAGTCAGCCACGGTACCAGAGCACTCATCCCAGTGCTTTAGTGCTGGGACCTGCTTTAGTAAGGACCTCAATTTTAAAATATCTGACTTTTAGAGTCAGCTCCCACATGTAAAGATCCTGGAACCCCTCACACTTTTTCTCACAACAGACTGAAAATCCATTCTCTGTAAATCAAATGACTTGTTTTGGACCCATCCAATTTCAGGGTGGCAGTTCTCCTGCAGAGACAGACAAGTCCAGACCATGTTAGCCAAGATCTGCTTACACAAAGCAGAAGCTTCTGAGGCCATAAGGGGTACGAAGATGTAGGCGATAACCTGGATGAGTTTCTGGGAGCCAACTGTGGACTAGCATGAGTTGGAGAAACTTCGAGGGGCCACACTTTGGTGGGTTTGCCCCCAGGTCCTCAGTGAAGATCCAAGAAAGATTTCCCTTCTAGCTCTGGCAGGGGCTGGGTAAGAGTTGTCATTATGAGATAAACCCAGGACATTCTAATAACAAAAAACCTCTCTCCAGAGGGAAAAACTCTTTAAAAACTGTCCCAAAGTCAGGGGGGAAGCCCCTTCCTCTTAAACTTGCCCCCTCCAGCTATCCTGTCCCTCATCAGACAGGATAAAAGAAATGTGTGTGGAGGTCACAGGCTCATCAAGTGACTGAAATTTAATTGGAAGATTGTAGAACATTCTCTCCCACACACGCTTCTTCCTACTATGAACAGGGCTCCAGTAAGATTAAAGCCAGAAGAATTACACAACGCTGAAGTTTCTATAAGTGCCAGAGGCTTAAAATTCCTCCTGTGTCCTTATTTTTGTCTCCTGATGACTTTCTAGGAAGAAGAGGAAGTGCCAAAGTCAGCCATTAAACAGCCTAAATTTTGGCCAGGTTAACATAAATTCTCACACTAGAAACCATACCTCCGGTCCTTTGATCTGTTACACCTCTGACTTTTAGCAACAAAAGTGAGTCCAAAAAGCAAGAGAGGTTCTGAAAAGACAAAACCATATTTAGACTCTGATAAGGCACAGGTTTTAGGATTGTGAAGGAATTTATAACTAGGATTATCATACTAAGGGCTCTGTTATGGGCTGAATATTTGGGATTGGGGCTTCAACATAGGAATCCTGGGGAGATAAAAGTGGCTGTATTCAGAGATAGAGCTTCTAAGGAAGTACTTAAGGCTCTATGAACTCATAGAGGTGGGGTCCTGATCCAAGAGGATCAGCATTCTTAGACACCAGAACACTCACTTGATCTCTTTGCCATATGAGGACATGAGGATACAATGAAGGATCTCTACTTGGTCTGCAGACAGTCACCCTTTTACTAAGGATCAAATCAGTGGGCTCCTTGACTTTGAGCTCCCCAGCCTCCAGAACTGTGAGAAAATAATTTGTTTAAGCCACCCAGTCTATGGTGTCTTCTTAGGACAGCCTGAAAAGACTAACACATTAATTGATAGGTAAAATAATGTCTATAAATGTAAATGGCATAAATATACCAATTAAAAGTATACTTAAAATGTTTCTTGTAGACAATCTATAGTGACACCACCACCACCACTAAAATTCTGACAGGTTTAAAAGTAAAGGGATAGAGGAAGATCCACCTTGTCAACATGATCAAAAGAAAGGCAGAATAGGCTATATCTATTCTTGTTCTGAAATCTGCTTTGTCTGAAATCATGTAATGCCCTCTTTACCCAATAATGATAAAGGGTCCAATTCTTTTGAGAAGTCTTAACAATCTTAAATATATTCCAAAGAATATATAAACTTAAGACTAACACCGATAGGATTGAAAGATGCAACAAAGCAGCAGAATACCAATTGAAGTTGAAATGACAACACTGACAAGTTGATTTGACCTCTATAGAACATTCCTCCCAACAACACAGTGCACATTTTCCCTGGCATAGGCTTGCATGATATAGTCACCATAACAGACCACATTTGGGGCTATAAACTAATTGTATTATTATCCAAGAACATTCTTTGAATTCTATTTTAAATTTGACTAGAAATCACTAATGTGTAGAAAATCTTTATCTGCAAATCCACAACACTTCTAAGTAACACCTGGCTCAAAGAAGTCTCCTTTTTCAAATATTTTGAACCAAATAAATTCTACTTCTCCAAATTTGTGGAATGAAGCAAAAGCCATGCTCAGAAATATAAAGTGTTAAAGGAACATAACAGAAAAGAGGGTCTCAAGTCAATAACCTTAGCTAGAGGAATAAGAGCAACATAAATGTTAATTTTTTTTTAAAATAAAAATCATCAAAGTTGGAATCAGGATAACTGGAGAAACTCAACTGAAACCAAAAGATTCCTTGAAGTTCCATAAAATCAATAAACCCCTATCCAGGCTAATAAAAGTCACAAATTATCAATGTCCAATGAAAGATGGATTATCACTACTAACTACATGGACAGAAAATAATACTATTAACAATGTGAGGCCCCAGTTTTGATGATTTAGATGAAACTGACCAAATTCACTGAAAAATAGAAACTACCAAAACTCAGACAAGGAACAGATTAAATTAAATAAGATCTACAACTAACGCCTCAGAAAATGCACCAGGCCCAGAAGATTTCAAAATTCTATCCAACATTTAAGGGGGGAAAGGATACCAATTCGTGAATGTATTCCAGAAACTAGAAGCACGGGTAACCCTTAATTTGTGCTGTAGTTCTAAGAATTACTGGCCACATAATGTCAAGGTAAAATAATAGCTGATTGAATCCAACAATGCATACACATGGAAACTGGAAATAACCACAGTGTCCTTCAGTACATGAATGCATAAACAGATTGTGGTATCGAATACAATGGAATACTATTTGACTATTAAAAAGTATCAACCCACAAGAAAGACCTGGAGGGATCCTAAATGCATAACACCGAGCAAAAGAATCCAATCTTGGAAAGGTGGTTACTGAGGAGGAGGATGGATTAAGTGAAGCACCAGGGTTATTACTGGACAGTGAAACTTTCCTGTAGGACACTTTCATGGCGAATATAAGACATCAAGCATTTATGAAACCTCTAAGAACTTTGAAGAACCATGACTAAACCTTAATGTTCACAACTTGTGTTTAGGAGTCTGGGAGACCCCCGAATTGAACTATTAATGTGACAAAAGAATGGAAATGTACTACACCTGTGCCATGAAAAACAATCAGGGTTTAGGAGGGGCAAGGGGTGGGAGGTTGGGTGAGCCTGGTGGTGGGTATTATGCAGGGCATGTATGGAGATGCTAGAACTCTCTGCATGGAGCACTGGGTGTGGTACATAAACAATGAATTCTGGAACACTGAAAAGAAATTTTTAAAACAATAAATAATCTTTTTTTAAAAAAACAGGTTAAGGAATAAAATGGCAAACTAAGCACCTGAAGATGAGGGAAACTGTAGGACTAAAGATAGAAGGAAACACACATAAACATTGTATTCTAGGAGCTACCTTGTATAGCTCATGTCAAGCAACTGTAACAATGCTGTAACAAAACTGTAACAAAGTCAAGGCACATCTGTACTGAAACTGAACAATTACATAAACAGGTGGCAGATGGAGGCCAGATTTCTCACTGAAGTAGGCTACAAATAGGCAAAGGGAGGAGGCTAGATTGACCTATGTGGTAATGATTAGAGTTGAAGGCACCCATAGGAACTCCTGTTCATCTTCTATGCAGATGGTGAGACAAATGTTTATAGAGATGTACAACCTATGTGACTATATAGGTTTGTATGAAAGTTTGTATAGACATTTACATCTCCTTGCTCTGTCGCCTGGAAGGGCCTAGAAGCAATGACACTCAGAAAGAAGGATCTGGATGCTAGGCATGCTTCTTGCTACTGACATCTTTCTCCAGTAAAAGGAACCAGGGCTCCTTGGAGAGATGGCTGATGCTAGGGCAATCTATAAGATAAGCCTGGAGCACTTTACAAGTTAAAAAGGAAGTGCTCACTATTTTTTAAAAACCCACCATTGTATGGGAGTATAGGAGTATGTTAGAGGGGTACACGATCCAACTTAAGCCACTCTTGCCCAGCCAATGGCCAAAACAAGAAGAATTTAATGGGAAAAAAGTAATATTAGATATTTCATACTTTGGGATCAGGTATAATCTGAGTCCATTCTGTGATACAAGTAAATGACTGAAAGTAAGTGCTCAGCAGGGATAGACAAACTTCTCATGCAGGGGAATTCCAAGTGGTCGCTATAGATCTCCATCCTTAAGAAAATGGACAATAACCCCCTTCTCAACTAGTGACAAGTCATATTGATAGTATGTATGCTTGATAAAATAGGAGAATAGTACATGACCCTTGAGCTCTTCTTCCCCAAATCTAAAACCCCAGTCTAATTATGAGGAAGAGCTCAGAAATCCTAACTGAGGAATATTCTACTAAATAGCTGACCAGCAGTCCCTGAAACTGGAGGTCTCCCCTCCCATAAAAAATCAGGGAAGTCCTGAGGAATTATGAGATCCAAGAGGAGTCTAAGGAATCATGACTATGTGATGTAATGTGACATCCTTATTCAGGTCATTATTCAGATATCTTTTTTCTCTAAAGTATGAACTTTAGTTAATAACATGTCTGTCTGCTAATTGTGGTAAATACTGTGCTGGTGTAAGATGTTAATCAGGGAAGCTGGATGCAGAGAATATGGGAATTCTCTGTACCCTCTCTGCAGTAATTCTTTAATTTGCAAACAGTCTTATATTTAAAGTGTATCTTTTTTTTTTTTTTAACGGTCTTTTAATGCTTGCCTTAAGAGAAGCATAGCTGCCCTTAGTCTGTCATTTTCTTTCCTCAAGGTTTATAAAACCTATAAAATGTATCAGACTCATGGTAGGGTCCACTACATAATTGCTTTTCTGTTTGCCTCATCCCAAGCTTTGGAGTTCTTTAATGTGCAATTATAGATTTCCTTGAACTACTTTTGGGCTGATGGGGCCACTTTGCTCAGGACTGAAAGTGTGAGTTTATATATACCCCCAACTCCAGTTGCTCTTAGTCAGCTTGGTTGACTAATGGGTACTGGAATGCAGAAACTTAGGTGCAAGTATGAGCTGTAAAGATACTCTATAGAGTTCCTCTACATGATCAGCAGAAGCGACACTCCATGGAACTAAAACTGGTAACCAAAGTGTTAAGAGGGCTAGAATGCAGCTTCAACTTTTTACCCAGATCTTTTGACTTTAGCCTTTAAATTTCCCAGACTCTCCTCCTGTAGGGAGAATGATTTGAGGCTTGCCCCCCTCGGCTGCCTCTCCAATAAACCCTTTCCTCGCTGCATACTTGATGTCTCTATGATTGATGTTGTTGCATGCCAGGCAGACATATTTGTAAGATATTCTCTGGAACTTCACCCTTGTTTAGATTATTCTCCTTTCCTGTTCTATGTCCTCGACTCCATTATCAGTTTACCTTGCATACTTAATGACCACTTGTACACCTTCATTGGAAGGATGGAATTCAGAAGCCGGGTTGCTCATGGATGAGGTGACCAACAGACACATCACTGGTGGTAAATGGAATGTTGGAAACTCCTGCCATGATGGCAAGATGAGCAAAGCTCTCACCTGTGGGGAACTGGGGTGAGCTAGATGTGGAAGGGTTTTTTTGCATGTTCATTACTCCTGTACTTGGAAGATTGAGGGTAAGTAGTAACAATGAGGACTGTAGAGAAAAAGGAGACAAGAGAAAATGAAGGTTTCAAGTCAGCCAACAACAAATGTAAGGTGTGAGGTGAAAATTTTAAAAGGCTTCATGGCCTTCTCTAAGAGATCTCCATTTCTTATGGTCTGACCACAGATGAGCCCCAGGGTATAGTTGTAAGAATAACCATTTCAGAGAAGGCTCGATTTTCAGCCTGGGAAATTTAACTCTGCCCAAGCCAAGGCCCCGAGAGTAGAGGAATGGCAACCTGACCCTTATGATGGGGATCTGTGTGGATGCCCATGACATCCACATGGCATGACATGACATCATGCAAAACCTAGATCGCCTGAACTCTGGGCATGCAGAATGAGGCCACTCACCCTTCCTCTGGAGGACATTAGCCCACCTCCTTTTACTGATGGTCTATGTAGAAGCTCAACTGAGGCAGGCACTTGAGAGAACCATGGTATCTTCCCTGCATGATATCTGCTCCTGGATTCAATAACGAAGGTCAAGCCTCATGACCCAATCGGGGTGATACTGACAGTGTTCAAAGAGTAACAGATTTATCAGAACAGCTGCAAGATCTGACCCAAAGGTATTACTAGGAACTGGGAAGGTACACCTGAGAGTAGATCAGGGTGCTGGGCCAGAAAAAGGTGAAAAGGTGAGGAAGAATGAGTGTTGACATAGAGCATTCTCCCATGGCTTGGGCTCTATCTAATGCCTTGGCAAATGTCCTTGGGAACAACTTTACTGCATGTTGGGAGGGGTTCTGAAAGTGGTGGGGGTGGGGGAGTCAAGTGGAATGAGGTAAAGATGCTAGAACTCTCTCAGTCTTAAGGAAGTGGTCAGAGGCTCAGGCAAGAAGGCACACTAGAAGGATGTGTGTGAGCCTACTATGCCCATCAGCTGGTTTCTAGAGGGATCCAGAAGATGCTGTTCTCAACTAAGCCTGCTAGGAGAGGGCACTGGCATTGTTGAAACTCAGTGGCAGCTGTCCTCTTGTGATAGAGGGTGATGTTAGGAGGTGCTGTTACAGAGTTGGTGTTAGCGGGTTGGTGGGATACAGAGTAGCAGAGGGCATGGAGGGACTACAAATATCAAAGTCAAGACCTACCTAATTATATTAGATGGTGAGACCCAGTGACAACCAAGGGCCTTTACTCATAGGAATCCAATACACCATGGAGTTCATAAGGACCAGATGGATAGGAAGTTAATTAACAAAGAAATTGTGTATATATGTGTGTTTGAAAATATATATGGGCATACATGTGTATGCTAAAAAAGAAAGGCAGAATGAGCAGGAGGCTAAAGGGAAGTCTTAGCCACTCTCAATTTTTAGAACTGAGCCAGTTTAGTCTGAGAGCATATGTATCAAAAGGGAAAGTTCACCTTGAGAATGGACCTAGCAGCGTCATAACACCTAAAGTTAGTGACCTAAACAATCTGAAACACCTCTAATAGGGATTTTTCTCCATCCTTCTCAAAGGACTGGATGGGAAAGAGCGCTTGCTTGTTTGTAGAGATTTGGGATATAGATGTGAACTGACTTGGTTCATTGGAGGGCTTTGGGACCCCTGAAGGGTACCAGCTTATGGAGGTCAGGTGATAAATGGAGTTCTGACCCAGCTCTGACCAAGAATAGAACCCAATGACCACTGCCCCAATTCCCAAATGTATAATCAGGGTAGACAGAGTTAGCAATAGATCAAAGGCCCACTAGTTCTTTGACCTGTGGGTTAGGAGCTATTATAGTAGGAAAGGCCCAGTGGGATGCATAAAATGGACCCATCTCAGCCAGGATAGTCATCATAAAGCCTCCTACAGAATGGAAGAGGGGAATGCCACTCTCAAAGATTTAGGGAGCTGTTGGGGCCATTGTAGCCTCGAATAACCTCTTCAAAATCTAGGTGAGTAACTGTATGATAGTGGACTTTCTCAAAGCAAACTCCTTGGGCTGCTGCTGGGCCAACTCTGACTCCATCCCGGGTAGCTGTGGGTGCCTGAAAGTTCTCCTCTCCCTCAGTGACCATAGCTAGTGACTAACCATGGCTGGAAGTTGAAAGTCTCCTTACTTTCAGGAGGATGTCCCACCCTCCTTGGCCTATTTTGCTTCAGCCATTGTGTGGCTTTCAGTCCATGCAGGTGGGACCCCAAAGCATGTCAATCCAACCACACACGGCAATCTCCCCTTCTGGCATGGTGGCTTTTCTGCCCTCAGCATTGAGTGAGTTCATCACTGTGTATTGGCCTCACTCTCTCTCTCTCAGGCGGGAGAGAGAAAGAGGGAGAGGGATGCAAGAGCATGTGCAATCTTTATTGTTCTGTCTCAGAGATGGGGAAACTGAGCAAGTCACTTAATATCTCCGTACTTCAGAGACCTTGTGAGCAAGTTTTCAGGTCAGAATTTTTTCTTCCTACTTATATTCCCATTACCTATGTGAAATTTTCATGGTGATCACTTAGCTGGAGGTGTTTTCCCAACACTGCGCAAAGTTGTGGGCAGCCCAGTATTCGGATCTGTGCTTGCCCATCTCACTTCTGTGAAGATAACCTAAGTCCTGTGCCTTTGTCCCTAAAGTCATCTGCCAGGTAGCCATGGATAAGTCCCCTTGACCTTCAGTGCCTCAGTCTTCCCACCAGTACAAACAAAGAGCATTTGAATAGATTAATGGTAAGGAAACTATTTTCTGTATGTTGTGAACATCAAGCTTTTTTTTTTCTCTTTCTTTCTCTCTCTCTCTCTCTGTTTTTTTTCCCCATTAACAAGGTCTTTTTTTATTTTTTATATTTTATTCATTTATGATAGAGTGTATCAAAGGGAGGGCCAGAGAGAGGAAGGGAGAAGCAGACTCCCTGCTGAGAAGGAAGCCCAATAGGAGGCTCAATCCCAGGATCCCAGGATCATGACCTGAGCTGAAGGCAGATGCTTAACCAGCTGATCCACCCAGGTGCCCCAAGGAATTTCTAATACTTTAATGACTATCCCAGAAAAAGTGTCCCCTACCCCACACTCCCATCTCTACCCTCTCTTGTTTCCTAAACAGGAGTGAGGTAAACATCAATAAATAAGGGAAAGTGTGTGTTAAGCAAAAAATACAATCACTAACTCCCTCGCACACATGCATACACACATACCCAACAGCAGTAATAAGAAATCTAGTCACTACCACATGGCTTCAAGTGAAACCTCTATTTTTGGGTTTACCACCACCTTCCCTAGTCCAGTAGAGGGTGGAGTACATTAAAATCCTGACAAGTTTGCAGATGTATCCTGAATCTTCGGGTTTAAGAGCTATTTTTAAAATAGTGATATAAACCCAGCGCTGAAAAACCTAGAAGGAGAGCCAGTCATGACACCCCAGAGGTGAACAGTGTGGGGTGGGGGAGGGAGAGCGGGAGAACGCTAACATCTCCAGTCCTCCTGCCGAAGCTGAGGTTTCTGAGCAGATGGACTGTTTATAACATCTAGCCTGTGTGCTTCCAAAAAGTGTCAGAAGCAGGCTTTATTTTCAGCATGTGCTGGGAACTAGTCTGAGTCAGCATCCCACTGGAATTCAGGTGAAGGTCACTGCTCAAGGGATGCTCCTCTGGTCCACCCATCTTAGGTCAGCCCTATTGCTCTCGGTACCCTTTCAGCTTCTAAACTACCCTCCAGCCTACCATGCTGAATCTTTCCTAATGTGCCCATCTGTGAATCTGGATGGAAATCGTTCTCTTGGTCTCAAATGTAGGGCTGCATCTCACCACCCATGGAGTATGCTGTTGTGCATTCTTATTTCTCTGTTACCTTGAAAACTTGGGAAGACTTAGGAATTCCAGAATGCTTAGGAACATCCCTGTGTTTTTAGGGTTCATTGTTGTCCATTCATCTGCATAGTGCTCTACAGCCTGCAAATTTTACATGCAATTACTTTAGTTGAGTTTTAGAGACTTTAGCTAATTCATTGATGTATCCCTTAAAGTGCCAAAATATACAAATGGTGTGGTGATACATACATCTTCTTGGGTTCACTAAGGATTAAGTCTGGTTTTAGAGCTCACATCATGATTATTTTTCAGGAACTGTGTGGGCTACAAGAGGTGGAGGAGGAAACAGGTAAAGTAGGAGAGAAGAATGAGCTACAATTTCCTCATTACGAGGCTGGAAGAAAGACTTGCTGGTCTCCCCAGATTTTCATATGGCTCAAAGGAAGGAACTCATGAATCAGATGTATGACTTGTAAAATTCTACACAAGGATTTATTAGCTAATAGACACTCAGCATACAAACAAAAAACAAAACCTTTTTTAGGATAGTCACTTGGAACAGCTCTTCGTCACTAAACATTGATTTGCCTCCTCTCTGAGCTCCGTTTCCTCATAGATTAGAGGGAAATGATATTCTTGCAAGTAACTTCTGAGATGGGAATATGATTCTAACCTACTATGTTAAACCACTTTTTCCCTAAGTTGGGGCCACAAATCCTAATGATGGGTACGTGATCATGCTCTGCACTCCAGCAGTACTGGATGAAGGCCAGATCAGGGTGTGTCCTCCATGAAGCAAACCCAGTGTGGTATGTGGAATCTTCATAAGAGAAGGCTCAGGGTCACCACTGGCAGGAGGGAGAAGCAAGTGGGGCTTGCTGGGTGACAGGGAAAGTCCTGGCACACTGCCCATCCCTGCCCTGTGAGTGAGCGGCTGTGTGAGCAGGATGGTCTTCACACTGATGCAGGGGCAGCTGTTCCAGGATCCCAAGGGCCTGTCTTCCTGGAAGAAAGTTGGAGAAGGAAGGTTAGTAGGATGAACCACATCCTCACCACAGAACATATTTGAACCCACAACTGATACGACTCTTTCCCGCTCTCCATTTTGGACATTGTCATTCTTACCTGGCACCTCTGTTGGGTCCAGACTCTCACCCTGAGGCTTTGAATCCATTTGCGCTTACCATTAGCTATCCCAACTAAGCAAAGGAACTCCAGGAAGCAGCCAAATGGGTTCCTTGGGTGCCACTATACTCTTTCCTGCTCCCTTTACAGAGCAGCTGTCCCATCTCCTGACTGGGACTCATCATTCTGAGCAAGACAGTGACCCCTCTTCTTGTCTGCCAATCTCTTGGCCTAAGCAGCCTGAAGTTCCCGAAAGCCATAGCTTACTTATTGTGCCCCCTCCCAGTGAAATTATTCCCCACTGGGTGGGTGATCAGGACCTCTAATCCTGCAAAGCCCAGACTTACCGTGGCAACTGTGGCAATAAACACTAATGTGCCAAGTGAGACATTTGGAGTGATATTAAGTGTGGTCCCACTGGCTTCCACCCATTCACGTCCCTGGTAGGGAAAACCATGTAGATCTGGGAATAGTTATCATGTCCATTTCAGGGTACCTACTGCATCCTGGAGACTGGGGCTGGGTTACACTAAAGCTCTCCCCACTCATGGCTATTCATGCTTCATCGGATGGGCCATGCTTCAGTCTCACAATATGTCCTACAACTTGTCTACCTATGATCACTGTCCTGTTTGTTTTGTGAAGTGGGTACCCTGGTCTAATGAGGTATAAGGTCCAAGGCAGTGGAGCAGACACTCAGAATTACCTTGGTAAGGAACACTGCCCAAGACCCATAGGAATGGCCAACCCATCCGCAGAACATAGAGGATCGGGCATAAGCCACAGCCCCATCTATGATAGACCAATCTCGTCACACTCTGTATGTCCCAGTTGGTTTCCTAGAGTAATGGTGCTATTACAGGGCTTGGCTTTGGTCCCTGTTGCCAGCAACAGGCTGATAAGTCAGAGGCTCAAAATCATCCAATCAACCTTGGTAAACAGGACCCTGTGCTGTTTAGGCACGTGTAACTTCCAACCCCATCACCGGCTAGCCAGCCCTTCACCGATACAAGGAGCACAGTGACTGTATGGCGTATGTCACGTGGCCATCTTTACACAGCCCCCAACTCAGATGCCAGTCTCTTCCAGAAACCCTCAACAGACCGAGAAATGTGTAATCAAATACTGGGTCTACTATGGCCCAATCAAGGGGACACATAAAACTAATCATTGCAACACTAATTTGTTAAATGAAGGAAACACCATCCACTATATTTAAAGTTCTAGAGTTTTTGTAATAAAAAAAAAAAATTCTCCCAGCCTCAACAATCAGTATTTTCACACATTTGCTTCATCTTCTCTTTTTTTCACTTTCCCTCTTATTTCTTGCTTCACTGAAGTATTTTTAAGCAAATTCCAAATAGGTCACTTCTTCATTACATAACTTGAAGAAAAATGTCTATTTTGTAAAATTTTGATATGCCATATAATCAACTATAAAATTAAGAATCCTTACATTTTCCTATTGTCAAATATATATATTTTTTAAACTCAGGAAGCAGATGCCCACCTAGGACAATGCTCTATCCTTCGAGTGTTGTTCTATCTCTAGGCATCCAGATCCCTATTCCACTTTTTCTTTCCACTGACCATTACAGAAACAGGTGAAGTATCCGTGTTCCACATTCTGAGTTTGCCTACTTGAATCCATGTGCTACCCTCCTACTACTGACAACCCTTGAATTTTCCCAGAAACCTCGGGACCACTTTTTACTCTTCAGGCCCCAAAAGTAAGTGTTTCAGACTTCAGAGGCCCTATGTGGTCTCCTGACACATTCTTAGGTTCTGCAACCGAAAGGTTGTAAATAAAACCACTCTTAGTGTGCCGGCCATACACACAGTCAGGACACAGGCAGAATTTGGCCAATGGGAACCTTGTTTCTACTAAACTCCAATCTAATGAAGCCTGACTTTTGGGAATAAACACTTTGAGTGCTTCTGTGCTTCACATGACAACACATCAGAAGGCAAATAATATCTGAAGATAACGAAGTATGCTGGTCGGTGGTGCAGGCAGGTCTGCCTGAATTCTCCATTATAAAATATCTTATCAATGCATCTAATGGTTTCATTGATGGATAATTGATTTAATCTGATTCTACCATTCCTTCCAAAATTATTCAAAATCTTAGTTTCCTCAACTAGGGCTATTTGTTTACCATGAAATACAATCTGTTCAGAAATGATAGAAATGAGAGACTATGGACTCTGAAAAACAATCTGAGGGGTTTGAGGTGGTGGGGGGGTGGGAGGTCAGGGTACCAGGTGGTGAAACACTGAAATTTTTTAAAAATAAATAAAAAATAAAGAAAGAAATGATAGAATTATGCTTACATGTTTTCTTATAATTTCTAATGCGCTAGAGTCAAATGCTTAAGGAATTGTGTGTATGAGTGCGTCATTATGAATTCATAATTATTGGGTGTGGTTTGCAGTTTAAAATCCCATTTTACAAGGAGTTTCCATCTGTGGCCACAGGAGCTCCTTTATGTCAGTTCTTGTGTCCCTCTGATAAGATCTGATATTCTTTGAGAGCTTCCTTGAATTCTGGCACAAACGGCTCCAGGCTCCTCTTGAACTTTTCCTTGTCCAGACTAGTAATCCTCTTTCTCCAAGGAGCCCTGATTCCCTGCATGGGAATTGATGCTGAGAGACTACCATCTGGAGGGGAAGGGGAGAAGGAAAAAGACCAGAGTCATCAGCAGAAGAGCCTGCAATGGCTTGAATCAGTAGCAGGGGTGAGGAGGGAATGATGATGCCTGAGGCCAACACAGAGCACACCACACCTAAAATCACTCAAATTCCAGGATGTTTGAAATCCTACCCTGTAGCACAGAACCCAGAACTCTGCAAAGGCCTGAGCTATCACAGTTGATTTGCTTGTACCAACATAATGTCCTGCACATGGCAAACATGTATCTAGTCAATGTTTAGTGACTGAGTCAATGTAGGCGACAGGAGAGCACAGAGCGGAAGTGGTACAGAGGGGGAACAGAAAAGCTGCAGAGCTGTCATGTGTGGCAGGAGCTGGGAGAAAGACATGGGGGTGGGGGAAGGGGAGAGCATGATGTAGTAGAAGTAACAAAGGACCCTCAGTCCAGAGACCTGAGCATTAGCCCAAGTTGGGTCAATACCTAACCCCTACCAGAACAGCCCCCTGCCAACATCCGTCACTGAGACTGTTTCTTGTACAGCAAGGAAGTCAGGTTACAAGATTGCTATGGTATCCTTGACCCCAACATTCTGTTTAGGGAGCTGTGTATACTTCTACAGTAAAGTAAGCTATGTTCCTGTGCTTTTGTTCCTGCTAGGTGCCAGCTCCTAAACTAGAAGTTTTACTCATTCTTCAGTGCTTATAGAAATCTTTCAAGGAATAACTCCTAACTCGCAGAACAATAGTGATAGAACTAGAACAACTGACCCTGGTTCTACACCTTACTGGTTGTGTGGACTTGAACATAGTGTTTGACCCCTCTCTTCCCTAGATTCCAAGACTGGGTAGTAAACATTCTAGTACCTTCTACCAGAATAGTCCAATTGAGTCTACTGGTTGGATCTTGGCTCAGAGTGGTAAGTTCCCTCTACTGACAGCCAATCAACTTTGTCTCCATTCTTGAATATCCCCATGTTCCTGAACATCCTGAACATGGGATGAAGGTTAAATGAATGTCTTGTGCCTGGGTGAAGGAGTGTGAATGGTATGTGTAAGTGAACCTCATGCCCAGGAGGGTCTGTGTGCTTGTTTCTTCAACTTCCTGCCACATACAGCCTCTGTAAACAAAACTGGGAAATTAGCAACCATTAGAGTACTGAAAATGAAGACCTGCCTGATGTCTGTTTCCCAATAAGGTGGAGGAGAAAGAAACTTCTAGCCTCTTAGGTTCTAAGAATTAAGCTGTTATGACACAGATGAACAGGAGACAAACATGCAAATCTAATATCTCTACGTATACAGTGGAGTTTTCAGAAGGAAAAAGAAGACCCAAAGAGCTGTTAATCCTGAGGCATCTGGGTGGCTTGGTTGAGTGACCAACTCTTGGTTTCACCTCAGGTCATGATCTCAGGGTCCTGGGATGGGGCTCCTCGTCAGGCTCTGTGCTCAGCAGGGAGTCTGCTTGGGATTCTCTCCCCCTACCCCATCCTTCCTGTTTATGTTCTTTCTAAAATAAATCTTAAAAAAAAAAAAAAACCACAGTCCCCAGAGCTTCTGTACCCTCTTGCACACAGGGTGATCTACCATGGGGATGGGACCTGCCAGTACGGCTTGGCCAGGGCGCGGGAAGCTATGGGACAACAACTAGGAAACACATGGACAAACACATAAGGACTGGGATTGGGTTGGGGACAGAAAGACTACTTTAGTAGGCTTGTTTGTATAAGCCCTGATTGGTGGTGTCCCCCCCCCCCATCTCTGCTGATAAATTCCCTTGAAATAGGTGCCTACTCTCCCTTAGGAAGAGCAGAACATTTTTTAAGACCTGCTTTGGGGCAGAAGTAGGTGGCTTTCTTGAATTTGTTTCTCTACCTTAAGCTCAAAACAATCAGTAGGTCAACACCATCTAGGGGCAGAGCCCCTCACCCAGAATTGGCTGCACTTACCCCAGTCCTAACCCAGGCCCTATGGCCTCTGTCCCCATCCTGCTTAAATCAGTGCTGTAGCCCCTGACCCACCCCCTGTCTCCATGGTGATATGGGACAAGTTGCTAACATCTCCAAGCAACTTGCTTGTAAAATGGCAGGGCAGCCCCTGGATGCGAGAATTTGTAAGCTACCATCAGAAAATTGCCAGACATCCAGACAGCAGGGCACGGCATGCAGGCAACGGGGCATGGTATAAATGTCGTCACAACCCAATTCAACGGCCACCGTGAGCATGGTTCACCTGTCTTATACCATGCCTCCTCTTGTCCAGAAATGATCTCTCTCAACTAATACTTTATACCAATTCTATCTGGTCTCCTGGGTTTCCCAGTTCGCTGTACCCTGCAGGTGGCATCTCTTGCCCCTTCTTTTAGACTGAGAGCACAATCCTTATCTGATAAGGACAGGAAAGTCCACATGAGCACTTAAGAAATGAACAAACTAATGAATTGCTTTGGCTGACTCCAATGCAATCACTTAATTGCCACCCCACAAAATGGCAATGACTCAAGTTCCATAGAATGCTGGGATGACAGTAGTGACCTCCGGACTCCTCTAGAAGCAGAGTCCACACAAACCCAACTGCAATCCCACATGTAGAAAACAAGAAATCTATAATCTTACCAGGCAGTCTGCAACTTAATCCAAAGTGGGGTTTTTTTTGTTTTTTTGTTTTTTTGTTTTTTTTATAAACATATATTTTTATCCCCAGGGGTACAGGTCTGTGTTTTTTAAAGAAGAAACTACATGATGTTGCCTTAGATGGCCTTGCTCTCCAATGTCACCAGGCAAACCATGTCTGTGACCAACAAAGCACCAAAAAATGATGCCATGTCCTAAGAAAGCTTTATTTTCAGTTGAAATTATATAACAAACAGGTCATAAAAATAATCTTTCCTGAAACCATAGCCAGAACTTCATAATTCAGCACTGGTTACCAACATGAGAACCAGGAGGCTGAAATCTCAAGATGTCAATCCTTTTGCTGAAGGTACAGGGATCTCTGAGATCCAGTGTTTAGGGTTGTAGAGTTTGGGGTCAGTAGGTAGTTAGGGAACAGAACAAGGGAATCTGTCTCCTCGGTGCCTAGGCCCTCACCCAGAAAACCAGCAAAAAGCCTGTGATAAGAGCTTACTTGAAATCCCCACCAAAACATAGAGGGTGATGCTAGAGAGAGTCCTCAGAAGGGCAGTCACTTCCAAATAAGGAAGAGCTGGAACCAAAAGAAAACCTGAGGATGTCCACAGTAGCAGGTGGACTGTGATCACAGCCCTTCCAAACCCTAGACTGCTGTTTGCTGAATGTCCGTGGACTATCTACCAGGTACCAGCTATGCTATTTGTCCCACTCCTTTATTGATTTAACATTCCGTCCATCTCAGAGGTCAGTAAGTACTCTCTAATTTTGAGGTGGGCAACTAAAGGCCTAAAGTAGATTGTCCAAAGCGAGCTCTTGTAAGAGGCCAGGTCAGGGCAAGTTCAGGTTTTTTGACTCCAAAGCCAACGCTTTCAGCATTTTAGGAGAACTTCCTATCACATGATTCCTATTATCTGAGCTTCCTACCACCAAGTTAGATGCTGAACACCTTAGAAAACCTTGTTCCTTATAACACTGATTAGTCACCAACTAGCAAAACTTTTTTTAGGCAAAACAGATTTTCCTAGAAAGAGGAGAGATCCATAGCATACAAAGTTTAGCCAAATTGGCAAGTAGATTCTTTGCTGTGATATCCGCTATACTCTGGAATTTGTCAAGTTAGCTTTCACGGGATTTCAGTTTGTCAGCAAAGCCTACTCTCCCCTTGGCTGTCAGGCTCGTGTGATACCTCCAAAGCAGGATTCCCTGACCCAAAGAGAGGTCCTTCCCATCTTGCTGTGCCCAGACTTGCATCTTTTTAAACGTCCTGAAATGGGCGCTGAACTCTGCTTTCCTGGCAGCAAACCTCCTAGAATGCTGCCAAAGGAGTTCAGAACTTGCTGCCCCCAAATCTCTCTGGCATGTTGACCATTTTGAGCGAAAACCAGCAATCTCTCCTTTAAAGCAGGGGATGAATTCCCATGTGAAAAGGCATCTGAACCATCTGGGAAGGAAAATCCCATTCTGACCAAAGATGCGAAGTTGAGACTCAGAGAAGTCTATAAAACAGACCTTGTCAGAACAGTTTTGATCTCCCTTTAGCCTCCCCATAGAGTTTGGTTACTTTCCACAATTACCTCATTGTTCAACCTAATAGAAATCCTTTAAGTTTTGCCATTTCTTTGGGCCTTTCCTTAGGAAGTCTTCACATCAAGTAAGCCTTGTATTAAATATGCATGCTTTTTCTCCCATTGGTTCATCTTATGTGGATCTAATCCTCAGGGCAGGCAAAAAACTCTAAGAGTTGGGGAGGTAGAAGTGCCTTCCCTACCTGGCTGCTGGGAAGCAGATCCAGGGATGGACGACAGCCAGCTTTCTGCCAAGGTAGCGCAGGAACACTTGCCCAACACCCTATCTCTTCCAGGAAGAGATGAAACTTTCATTCTTGCTGAAGAATGAAACCAAAACTGTTCCCAAGAAAACACCTGCTTATTGTCTGTCCTATCTATGCATCTAGCATAAGCTCCCCATTTGACAGACAGATGGGAAAACTGAGGTATGCAGATAGATGGATCCCTTCGTATCACAAGACACATTGACTGCAGAGCTGAGGGTGTGTCCCGGCTGGGGCAGTGAGGCCTCCTGCACCACCATGATGTATCCCTGTCTCCCAGGACACAGACTGGGAGTCCCCTAACCTGGAAATGCCCATGTGTCATTAGGGCAAACCACAAATGGGTATGGCTGTTCTGTACACATTTCCAGCGATTCTCTACTTCTGGAGAGAGTCTACAACTCCCTAGGGCCACTGTGGATTTGGAGGCTAAATATAGAAAATGAGTATCCTGGACTGACCAAGGGCATGTAGTGGGTGGCAGAAGAAGGCAGGTAAATGAGTCTGACAAGGGGGTGGGTGTCTTCTGTGGCCTCTCAGAGGGTAGAGTGCTGGATTGGCCCCCAAAGTCATGTCCAGAGCTGGAGATGGGAGATGTCGAGCATACAAGCTTGCCTCTCCTAACTCAGTGTGGTATTGAGCAGCAAAATTCAGTCCCTCCGTCTCTAAACATGGGATTTTAATTGGGTGGCTCTTCATCTCCTTATCAGCTTTATCATGCTCAGATTTGTGACTCTAAGATCCTAGTTTAGCTTTTCCAAGTCTATATACTTAGACTGGATTCCTGCTGAGAGACCAGAGGAGACATAAGGACAGTTCCGTAAGCATGCCTTCTACGTACTACACACCCAGAGGTCCCTCTGACTCTTCCTTCAGTAATGAACTTGTGGCTCCAGCCACTAGACGTGCTGCCAGCATCAGTCTTCCACTCTTCAAGGGCTTCCCTGAGCTGACAAGTGTCTTGCCTCTCATCTGATCCCAGCCCCTCTGCTCCTTACCCTTGGCACATGGCCTGATTCCAGGATATTTCCAATTGCAGATGTGCTGACCTCCCTACTGTCTGTTAGCAGGTAGCTAACTAATCTGACACATCCTTAGCAGGAGTGTGCCATGGGACAATGGGTGTGCTAAGCTCTGGGAGCTTCAGATGTGACCCCACGTCATTTGTGGCATCTCCTCTGAGAACGTCAGTTGCTCCCACTGAGCCACTGGGTCTTGATGTCTGGGCCTGCATGTCCCCAGCCCCAGTGGGCTCCACTCATGGCGGGTACTGGCTGTTGGGGCCAGACGCACAGGAGACGTATCCCAGACAGAGCAAGTGACTATGTCCCTGCCACACTCTCCAGTTTAGGGGACAAGTCTATACCTTCAAGTGGTGGCCACTCTAACTCCTCATTCCTAGGTTTTTGTCTCCCTTTTGGGATATGTGACAACTGAACATACCACACTGCATGGACCCTGTGTGTTGGTGCTCCTCCTACCTCTCTGTCACCTTTCAATTCCCTAGAACCTCTTCCCCATAGAGCATGAGGCTCCTGTCCCTGCCCCACTATGTGGACCCCCATATCTGTGCGATCACCTTGTGACTATAATCACCTTGTGACCAGGCTCCCTTGTGCTTGGGTCTCCCGTGATGCCAGATACCACTCAGAGGTCTCACATGTAAAGAACATAGGACTTAAGGGAATCCTAACTATGAAGCAAATCTATATGGTATGGCAGCAAATCTCACCAATGAGCACGACCTCCAACTGAAACAATGAGAATTCTCTGAATCTCAAAATATCAATGATTAGAGGAGAAAACAACACGATTGCTGGTGGAAGGGGAGACAAAACCCTCTGCCAGTCTCGCTTTAGTGTAATGACTCTTTGGGAAAGCAATTTGACAAAGCACTTCCAGAGCCACACAAATACTCATAGTCTATCACCCAATAATTCACTTCTGGGATCTGAGCCTAGAGATATAATTCTATGTCTGAGAAAGAAAAGCAACATCTATATAAATTTCCTGAGGCATTATTTTTAATGGGGAAAAACTAGGAAGAACCTTAAATAATAGAGAAATGGGTATATTATAGTACACACATGCAACGGACTGATACTTCTAAATGAGTCTAAAGCAACGTAGAAAAAGACTTGTGGAGTAAGCAGGAAAAAACAAGATACAAAATTAAATGTGTATCATGATCTTCTGTAAAAACTGAAATGCCTAAGAGCATGTCCTAGAACCAATACACAGAAGCCGTATGATGTGGCTGGAGGAA
Source organism: Mustela lutreola (assembly GCF_030435805.1). NCBI lineage: Eukaryota > Metazoa > Chordata > Mammalia > Carnivora > Mustelidae > Mustela > Mustela lutreola. Next base: position 4,141,448 of record NC_081292.1, on the reverse strand, counting down.
GGTGTTAGGCGTTATTCTCTGGCTCACAAGGGTCTAACATTTATTTTTGCCATTTTTAAGTACTATAGCTACTAAAAAAAAAAATTCAGAAATACGTATTGAGGAAGAGCTGATTGAGGGGCTAAGAGGAAATTTTTACTCCTTGGAAGAAACTTCCAGAAATTCTAATGACCACTCTCCTTAGGGTTGACTACACAGGAAGACCCACAGCCTGACTAAAATCCGGCTCCATCAAACCATCCCACATCACCTTCTCCTAATCAGATTCAGCTGGGAGATGTTTCAGAGTAACTTCACTGCATTTCCTTGAACTACTGAGAGGCGATTTTTTTTCTTTATATGTAAGTGATCTTCCACACCTTTTCTAGTTCTTGACAAAAGAGCTATAGCTACAACAGGTCACTCTGGAAAATCTCTCCTCTCTCCCCTCAGTGTATGCATCCATCCGCTCAGAGCTCACAGGACCTTTTTACCGGTAATGATCCTTAAAAATCCTGTCAGAGCAAGTGATGCTAGTCTTCATACTATTGGGGATGAAGAAGTGACCCAACCAAACTCATTCAGCCAGCTATACAGTGAGAGGTGCTCCCCATCCCTTTAAATGTGCTCCGAGTTCAGTGGGTGAATGACCTGTATTTTAAATCCACCCTTACAGTTTATTAGCTGTGTGTCCATAACTAGTTGCTTCATCTGTATTCCTCAAGCTGTTTATTACCCAGAGATAATATCCACTTCACTTAGTTGCTGTGATAAAAATAAATACATTCTATCAGTTAATAGTATCACATCTTTAAACTCGCCTATACAATCATGTCACTTTGAGGATGTTTTATGAGAGAACTAAACCATGACCTAAGGAACAATTACCACCTTAAGGAAATCAATCAGGATATGCAACCCCCGTGTGTGGGTGCTTGGTCCCCTTTATCTTTGATCAATACTCAATGTCTTTCTATTTCCCAGATTTTATGTGGGAAGTGGATCCTCTTATGAAATCAGGGGATCCACGATATATAATCTAACTAAAATTCTCTAAATATGTTTCCATATGCTAGGTTAAAAAAAAAATCTAGAACTCTACTTGCCTTCCCCAAGGATTCAGGCTTAAGAACAATCGATCCCTAGTGACTAGCAGGATGAATTGTGTCCCTCAAAAAGATGTCCAAAGTACCGTAATCGTGGGTACTTGTGAATATAACCATCTTTGGAAACAGCCTTCATAAGAGTAATCAAGCTGAGATGAGGTCCTGTTGGATTCGGTGAGCTGCAATTCAAGGTCCTGGTTCAGGAACTTGTGTCTGTATAGAAGAGGGGAATCTCAAACACAGATGCATAGGGTTTGCATGCATAGAGAAGAAAGCCATAAAAGGTAAAGGCAGAGATTGGAGGGGATTATCTATAAACCAAGGGATGCCAAGAATTGCAGGCAACCACCAGCTTCTGGCCTCTGGTCTTGTTTGTGATGCAGAAGCCACCTGGGAGATGCCCTGACAAGCAGCTACTGCTAGAGTAGTTAGTGGCTCACAGAGTCACAGCTTGTCCCAACCAGGTGCCCCATGCCAGGCTGCCAGCATGTGCAGCCCTGCAGGAGAGCTGTGAGCAGCACCTGCTTCAGAGGCTCCATGGGGTCCTCGATACTCTGTTTCCTGTTTGGGGAGGGGCCTTAAAGGAGGCAGGACCTGCCTAGGCCTGCCAGATGGTTCCAGGAAAGGATACCTGTATCTCTTGGGGTGTAAAGTTCTCCTCTCCTCCTTGAGTGCAGTTCTGCTTGGCTCAAACACCTTTTTGAACAGGCAGGTACAATACAGGACCAGGAGGTCAGGAGGGATTAGCACTTAATGGGCAGCTACTCTGTACTGCATGTCCTCTACGCCTCATGGCACCTTCTGTGCACAATCCCTTCTGCTGGTATTATGCTCCCTGTGTTCTAATGTGGAGAATAAGTGAGTTACCCAATATGAAGTGATTTGGCCAGGCAATAAATACCTATTAAGCAAACCCATGTACTAAGCACTGTGTAATGCATGATCATTTGGGGCATTTTAGCCCCAAAATTTTGAGCTTTGGAATCTGATTTTTCTGCATTCAAATCCAGGATCTACCTATCTCTTATATAGCTGTGATGCCTGCATGGGAAATCCTTATGCTTCCTATGCCTTAGCATCACCTCTGCTCACTTGGCACACCAGTCCCTGTCTTTGACAATTATTGTGGTATTCAAAGGAGATTATGGTGAAGTCATGTCAGCCACACACTAATGGCATAGTTAAAAATAACCAAGTACATTGACGGTCACCTACTGTTTTGAACATTATTGCAGGCAGTGGAAGTTGAGAGAGAAAATTTTTTGAGAAAAATACACATGATGGGGTACATTTATGTGGAAGTCAAATGGTACTGATGGTGTTTTTCAAAATTGTGCATGAAGATTGTCCGTGAGCTTTTAAAACACAGAACCTAGCTTTTCCCCTAAGATCAGGAATAAGACAAGCATGTCTATTCTCATGACTTTAATTTGACATAGTGGTGGAAGTCCTAGACATGGCAAGCAGACAAGAAAAAAAGACATTCAAATTTATAACAAGTAAAATGTTCACTATTTGCTGATAGTATATAAAGAAAAACCTTAAAGACTTCACCAAAAACTGATAAAATAGCTAGAACTGATAAATTAATCCAGTAAAGTTACTAGATACAAAATCAATATACAGAAATCTATTGTAATTCTCTATACCAATGAAGTAGCAGAAAGAGAAATTAAGAAAACCATGCCATTTACAAATGTGCCAGAAATAATAAAATACCTAGGAATAAACTTAACCAGGAAGATAAAAGGCCTATGCTCTAAAAGTTATAAAACACTAATAAAAGAAATTAAAGATGATACAACAAAATGGAAATATATTCCATACTTAATAGATCAGAAGAACTTACATTGTTGAAATGTCTGTATTATTCAAAGTGATCTAGATCTAATGCAAATCCAACCAAAACACCAACATTTTCCCCAGAGCTAGTACAAATAATGCTAAAATTTTTATGGAACCACAAATGGCCCTAAATAACCAAAGAAGCCTTGAAAAAGAACAAAACTGTGGAGGTATCATAACCTCAGATTTCAAAAAAGTATGGCACTGACACAAAAAATAAACACAGATCAGTAGAATAGAACAGAGAGCTGAGTAACCCACGCTTATATGGTCGGCTAATCTACAAGAAAGGAAGTAAGAATATGCAATGGGAAAAGTCTCTTCAACAAACGGTACTAGGAAATTATACCACTTCCTTATGCCATATGCAAAAATAAACTTATAATGGATTATAGACCTAAATGTGAGACCTAAAAAACCATAAAATTCCTGGAAGAAAACAGTCAGTAGTCTCTTTGAGATGAGTCATAAAAATATTTTTCTAGATATTTCTTCTTTGGCAAGGGAAATAAAAGCAAAATTAAACTATTGGGACTAGTTTGGCACAGCAGAGGAAACCATCAACAAAACAAAAAGATAAACCACCATATGGGAGAAGATGTTTGCAAATGACACATCAATTAAGAAGTTAACATGCAATATAAAGAACTTCTACAACTCAACACACACAAAAAAAAAGAATTTAAAAATGGGCAGAAGACATAGACATTTCTTCTAAGGATGCATACAGTTGGCCAACAGACACATGGAAAGATGATTACTATCACTCAACAGGGAAATACAAATCAACCACAGAGATATTATCTCACATATGTCAGAATGACTAAAATTAAAAACAGATGAAACCAATGTTGGTGGGGATGTGGAGAAAAATGAACCCTCCTGCACTGTTGGTGGGAATGCAGGCTGGCGCAGTCACTGTGGAGAACAGCATGGAGGTTCCTCAAAAAAAATAAAAATAAAGCTACCAAATGATCCAGTAATTCCACTACTGGGTGTTTACCCAAAGAACACAAAAACACTAATTTGAAAAGATACATCCACCCCTACGTTAATTGCAGCATTATGTACAATAGCCAAATTATGGGAGCAGCCCAACTGTCCATTTGTAGATGAATGGATAAAGAACATGTGGCAGATATACACAATGAAATATTACTCAGCCATAAAAAATGAAATCTTGCCATTTGCAAAAACACAGGTGGACCTAGAGGGTATAACACTAAGTGAAATAAGTCGGTCAGAGAAAGACTGAAACTATGTGATTTCACTCCTGTGGAACTTAAACAAGTGAACAAAGGAAAAATAAAGTCTCTTAAGTATAGAGAACAAACTGATGGTTAGGAAGGGGTGGGGGTGGGGGACTAGAGGTAAGGGATCAGGAGCACACTTGTGATGATAAGCACTGGGCAATGTACAGAATTGTGGAATCACTGTTCTGTACACCTGAAACTAATATAACACTATAGTAACTGTATTGAAACCTCAAGAATAGCTAAAAATAATAAAATGCAGATCCTGGGCTCCACCAGAGATTTTTGATCATCATCTTGTATGAATCCAAGGATCAGTAATTCTAGAAGGGCTTGAAATCATTCCCTTCAGGTGATCAGTTTATATATCCCTTGCCAAACCCTGGTACAGATCCATGGGTTCAGAAGAGCTCTGCTCAGTTTGGAGCTCTAACCTACTTTGTAACTTGAGTAAGTCACTTCAATCTGCACCTTATTACGGACAAGTCTGAAACTCAGAACTTATCTTTGCTGTCACATGGTCGTGGGTGTGGACATTATTGGGGGCTGGTAAAGCATTTGCAAAAAAACATTCTGGCTATTTGCCATAAAGAAGGAGTCCTGGCTCTGTCCCCCTGTTAGAAACTGGTCTGGGCAGACCCTTCAGGTAGGAGTGTAGGGCAGGGCCTCATAGGGGCTATATGGCTAGGTTAGTCCTTGCTATTGGTGAAGATTGTGGCTCAAGACAAACAGTTTGGACACAAACCTTCATTTAAGGTGGTGTCCAACTGACTCATGCAGCTAATTTTAAAAGTACATAACTGCCCCGAATTTAAAGAAATTAACTGGGTAGAAGAATCCCTTGACCTTCTGCCACTCAGGTTCATGCTTGTAACAAAGGGATTGGTAATGCTTTCAGACTCTGTTTATAAAAATGTTTTGGAAACTGGTGTTGTATATGACATCAGGCAACATGGTAAGGGGGAGATATCTGAACCCCCATTTTCTCTTCTGTAAAACAAATCAGAATTTCCAATGTGCTTTACTCATGAGGTCAGTAAGAGGATGGAACCAGATACGAATGTGAAACTCTCTGAAAGCTAAACAGTTCTATGCAAGTATAAGGGAAAATACTTTAATCCTGGAGGGAAGAGGAGCTCATGAGTTTCTTCACCAGGATTGCTCAGCCAGCTAGGATGCATGTTTAGAACTTTGCTTCTTTCCTCTGTCTACACCCCTGATCTTTCCAGGCACCCCCTGGTTCTGAGAACCCATCTAAATATTCCCCATCCTCCCTGTGGAAGGCTCACAACAAGAAAGAAATTCACCCCCCACCCTACTTTTCAGCTTCTTGGGATCCAAGGAATGTCTGCACCCATAGCTACCTCAGGGGTGAGACCTGGTGGAGTAGGGTGGAAATAGCCATGTGGAAACTCCCTGGTCCCCTTCAGTTCAGTGTCCACTTCCATTATTAAAAGCTCAGAGAAATCACTTTGTTATTAGTTTGCAATGATACTATGCTAGAACTTGTTTCTTCTGTTTGGGAAGAAGATAAAAGTAGGTCATCCGAGCAGTGACTTGGGAAGATGTGAAGGTCCTTCATGTGATGACTGCAGGCAGAGAAACATTAACATACTTTAGGAAGAGAGATCTGGGGTCTGATCCCAGCCTTGTTATTTGGAAAGCTAACACTACCTGTCTAAGGCCAAAGTTACCAACTCCCATCTGCTGACCTGGAGAATGAAGTATTTATCTCATGGAGGTCCCACAAGAATTAAAATCATGGTAAAGTAATAATCTGACAGTAAGTGCTAAGAAATAGTATTCTGAGATATGAAATGATTATGGAAGAGAACAGACCACGTTCACAATGCACCGAGGAATAAGGTGCCTCTAAGCCCCCCGGACCGGAGCATGTTTCCTAGCAGCGCTCTGAGCCAGGGCTTCTCAGGATTGAACCTGCATACAAATCACTTGTGGGGCCGGTTAGAAGACAGAGTCTGATTCAACAGGTCAAGGTGGACCCTGAGATTCTACATTTCTAACAAGCTCCCGGGTGACGCCAGTGCCCCTGGTCCGTGGACCACACTTTGAATAGTAAGGGCATTTTAACAAGATACCCACATGATTTGCATGCACATCAAAGTCTGAGAAGCTGTATGGTATCTCTTAAGCTGTGGGCATTAAGGAAGGAACTTCTAGGATGACTCTGAGAGCTATAGCGTAGTAAGCTGTGGGCTAGCTTCTGGGAATAAGAGGCATTTTCTCAGGGTGCAGCTGATACCATTATGTGCATACAAACACCCATAGTTCTCTGGGATAGTAGACAAAGGACTATAATATGTGAAAATACTCAAGATTAGCTGCATTTGCTATCTTACTTAATTCTCACATTAACTCTCTGAGGCAGGGACTATTGTAATTGCCAACTTACAGATGAGGCTTATGGGGTTATGGTCTCAGATTCTACAACTAGGTTTAAACAAACCTATTGTGTTCAAAGTTCACAAGTCTAGGCTGTTCTAGCCACCCTGATTGGGCACTTTTTAAAAAAATTTCTCTTCAGTGTTCCAGAATTCATTGTTTATGTACCACACCTAGTGCTCCATGCAATACATGCCCTCCACAACACCCACCACCAGGTTTGGGTGAGCCTGATTGAGCACTTTGATAACCATGAGAGAAGCAGAGGGACCTGCACAGTGCAGTGTGATGACCAATGACCTTGGGCTAACATTAGTGCTGGACATATCCAGGTCCCCTCTCTCTGTGTCCTACACTTGAAGATGAAGACCTAAGCACCACTGCTTCTGCTGTCATGGGCCCAATTCCTTTCCCCCTTCCCTTCCTCTCCTGTTCACTTGCCTGGCACCTGAGCATCCAAAGAAACTGGAGGGAAAATGCCGACTATCCTATTCTATCCCTGCGTGGGGCTGTGAGATCCCTCGAACTGAAAATTGATACGCCCATCAGCACCATGGACAGGGCTTGTGGCCCCTTATTCTGATCTCAGCTTTTTACCCCCAACCCCACAAGGCTACTTGAGGGCACCATAAGCAACTAAACTTATTTTGCCTAAACCCTTTAATTATTGTAAAAATAGAAGGCCTTCAACCAGTTATCCAACTCGATAACCATGAATAATGCACATTAACGCGCAGACTAAGAATAGGAGATGGGGCTGCTGATTACGCCCGGCGTGAGCAGCCACGATCAGGGGTTAAACTGTGTGTGTGCTGGGGAGGGGGCTTCAGAGAGCTATTTATCCAAACACACACTCCAGATGTAGATAACAAATAATACATCCAGTAGGTTGTCTAAAATCCCTGGGCCAGCAACATCGGCACCTCCTGGAATGAAATTCTGAAAGGTGGAGCCCCGCAATCTGTTCGAACAAATCCTTGGGGATGTTTCTGATATTTTATCTAAGAATCATGGTTTTATTTCAAAAAGGGCTTTAAATATTGTTAATTTCACCAGATCTTGAAAAAAAAAAATGTCTCCGGAGAATGGAAGGGAACAGCACTGGGCAGCACAGAGGCTGAGCTGGGGAGACTAGAGTCAGTCCCATTCACACCACCTGCTACTTGTGGCCTTGGGAAAGTTGTGCCTTCTCTAAAGAGAGCTCGGGTGAGGGTCTGCTAATGCTCGGAGAGACTAGAATGTCGCATGGTGATAACTCAATGAAATGGTTATCCTTGCCGCCTGCTGCCTTCTTTTAAGCAAGAAATCACTATTCTATACCACATAAAATCAAAGTATTGGCTAACTGGTTCCTCCTGGCCCACAGCTCTTTGTCCTGCTATTGTTAAAGCCCACACCGTATTCATTCCGAACAGGTGACGTGGAATGGATGCTGGTTGTCCATATCATTTGTTTTACTTGTATTGCCACTCCAGAGAGATAGAAATCCTCTCCCAGCGTATGGAACCAATCCATACCTAGGTACTGCTGGGGGACAGTCTTTGAAGATAATACTCCCTTACCTGAGCCCTTATCTTCTCCTCACAGCCTCCTCACATACAGTGGGTCAGAAGACAACTTTACTTCTGGGTCCCAAACCTCCCTGATGCTCAGATCTTCAATGGAGGATCATGGGAACTGGCATCTGGATCTTTCTCTGATGCTTTTCAAAGTCCCTTTGTTCACATACTGCTCACTGTGAAAGGAATCCCGTGTTCCCTTGAGGTAAGACACACTAATGGTATGCACACAGCTAAGCAGGACCAGTGAGAAGACCCAAGGCCTCCCCGTGGTTGCTTTGTGGTTATGCTGTCCAGAGAAGGATCAGACAGGGGTTGGCCCATGATCTCCTGTCTAATCGGAAGTTAAGTTGGTGGGGACATGACTATTAGATGCTACCTCTGCTCTATGAGCCACAGAGCAGCATGGTTACCTTTCTAAAGCCCAATTCTTTTGTTTAAAAACCTCATAAGGACTACTTACAATGAAAGCTGAAATTCTTGTGGTGTCCAGACTTTTCCACCCACCTTCACATAGCTCAGTCAGTGGCTCTCAAGATTAGGCGATGTCTGGAGCTGCTTTTGGTTGCCACAACTGGGTAGAGGCCAGGGATGCTGGTAAACACCCTACAATGCACAGAACAACACCCCACAACAAAGGTTTATCCAGCCAAAACTGCCAGTGCTAAAATTGAGCAATCCTGAGATAAATTCTGAGCTCAAATGTCCTCTCTTCAAGGAATTCTGGGCCTGCATCTTTTTCTCCAAGGCGACTTGGTTGCCCTTCCCCTGGGCTCCCATAGAGTCATCCAGCGGCCTGTCAGAGCACCCATCACCTTAAATTCACTTAACTACCATACCCAGTCACTGTCTATTTTCTCTTCTAGAGAAGAGAAATTAGTTCTTCCAAAGAACTAGGATTGGGTCCTGGTTTTTGTTTGTTTGGTTGGTTTTTGGTTTTTTGCCTTTTATCCTCAGATGCAGACTGGCCATCATATCAACTAACAGAAATTACCTTCTTTGGTCTACACAACATCTAACAGGTTTGACACAGTAGATAATCAATTTTTGCCCAATCAGTGATCTGGAGATTATAACTCCCCTTAGTCCTCCTACTAATCAATCTTTAATGGTAAAAAATAAAATATAAAAAAGGCATCTGGAACCATGGACAATGCAGGACTCTCACCCACTGTGAGGAGTGCACTTCTGTCAGCAGGAAGTGAGGACATTTCAGTCACTATGCCAATGAGCGAACTGGGGCCACTTGACCTTTTTGCCATGGACTTTGAGGCAGGCAATCTTTCAGAGTGGGAAGGATCCTACTTTTCCTCTGATGACATGAAGGCATTGAAACAACACTTGAGAATTGGACAAAGAAATTTTTAGGACTTTAGGGGACCTTGATTTAGAGCAAACGGGCCTAGACCTAGACTTGTCTGAGGTCCAAGTAGTGGGATCACACATCCTCAGTGGATGATATGAACCTATGTCTTGCACAACCATCCTAAATTGAGCCTTGGGTTTTCTTTACTCGCCACATAAGCAGCTGCCCCTCACCTATGTGTTGAGCCACTGCACTGAGTTTTGGTGCCTGCTGCAGAACACTGAAGTGCCACCCCTGCTGCCATGGCCGTCCAGGATCACTTTCTGGAGTGCTCGGAAAAGAAGTACCTGCTGGGACACAGACCATGCCTGGGTTGTTTTACCCTTATAATACTCTGTCAGGTTTATGGACCCAAAGAAAATTGAAAAAAAAAAAAAAAACATAAAGACAACATATGGGTGTGCAACCCAAAATTCGGTCTGCTGCTGAGTCAGCTAACTCAATAAAATTCAGCTGAATTTTTTTTATTTACTTACTGAACTTTTTCCAGTGTCACAAGCATGAAATTGGAGCATAAAATCCATATGAGGTTTTATTTATTGTCAGATGCATTTCAGAGAAGATGCTGCAGAGGTGGCTTCTAGATAATGCTGTTTCCAACTAAATCTGCATTCTTTTTTTTTTTTTTTAAGATTTTATTTATTTGACAGACAGAGAGGCAGGCAATGAGAGAGAGAGGAGGAAGCAGGCTCCCTGCTAAGCAGAAAGCCCAATGCGGGGCTCGATCCCAGGACCCTGAGATCACGACCTGAGCCAAAGGCAGAGGCTTTAACCCACTGAGCCACCCAGGCGCCCCTAAATCTGCATTCTTAATCATTGATATAAGCATGTTTATGTGGGACATTTCATCTTCTTGTCCCCACATCTTCCCTATAAGTCTCTCTGGATGGATTTCAGAACCTATGCAGGCACTTATACCTCTCCACATACTTCCCCCACACTATAGTATTGTCTGTCATATATATTTAAACTTTTTCTTTTTTAGTGTTCCAAGATTAATTGTTTATGCACCTCACCCAATGCTCCATGCAATACATGCCCTCCTTAATACCCACCACCAGGCTCACCCATTCCTCCACCCGCCTCCTCCAAAACCTTCAGTTAGTTTCTCAGAGTCCATAGTCTCATGGTTTATCTGTCACGTTCTACTCTAAAAAAAATCGGGATTTCTCAGAAACTAATTGTCCTATCCCCATGCCATTTCTGGTCTATAAAATCTCTCTTCCTGGACCTCACTCAACTCTAACTACAATGATTGTAAGAGCGATGGTAAGACCTCAAAATATGCTAACCCTGAATTCTATACAGAGTATCTTGCATATCAACAAATACTAATGGTTTTTGCTAGGGCTACATTAAAGACCAGTCCTGTCATTACCTAACTCTGCCAATGAGGACACTGAGTCACAAGTTTAAGTAACTTTCCCAAGGTTGAACAACAAGACAGGTTCCCAACCCCTGGGTTGTCTGTCTCTAGTGACCACTAACACTTTCCTACTTTAATTATTCAGCAGATATGTCACCAACTCTGAGATGTCAGCACAAAGCACCCCACCTAGAAGAGAACTCACCATTCTGAAGTCACATCACATTTTGTCCTCGCTCTGGCACAACTGAGAATAAACTGTATCTTTAAATTATTCAACATGTATTAGGATTAATATCTTCACATAGAAAATATGCATCTTCATATAAAAGTATAATATTCACCTTTTTGTTCACCTAAGACACTACCTTCCCAGACCATTGTCCTGACACATTAGGTTTATATTATAGGTATATATTATATATATTATATCTATATACTAGATAGAGATATGGGTGTCTCTTTAAGATGTAAACAGGTGCAGCTTTATATTCTGCTCTTATATTTGTACTTAATTGCATACATTCTTCCAATTTTAGTATCCTCCTAGTTCTACTTCTATGTGGCTGCATAATAATCTGTCTGATGAATATAATTCTACTTACCATTAGACTACTTCCAGCTTCTAGTGTTCTTTACAAATTCCTGTTGACATTTTTTGGATAGGATTTTAATTTAAAATACTTTATCTAAAATATTTGGCTAGAATGATTTCTTGGGAATGTGATACCGGGTCAGGCACACTTACTTCTACTTCCTGACTGTTCTTTTCCAGGTGCAGTAGACTTACAAACTTTCCAGTTAACCCCTAAGCTACTTTGTTCACATAACCTATTGCTGCCACCTCCCTCCCTGAGGTGCCCTGTGGACTGGGTCTGGTTATTACAATCATTGCTTCTTTCCTATCTGTGAAGCAAGCATGGGATGTTAACTTTCATACAACCGTCTTGAAAAAACTGATTTTCCTGCATTGTTCCTTCTCTTGGTTGGGTTTGTGAGCTCCTGGAGGGTAGGACATAAGTTTTGGAGACCTGTGACCCCATTACTCCTAAGCACTCTTCTATTCTCTCAAGAGATGTTAGCTCTCTCACTCTCAGGGGAGGGGGAGGACTTCAGCAATTTTATCTGGTGGAAAAATGAAAATATTGAAGTCAATGTGACTAATTTTTTAACATGAATCTTTAATGTGAATCTGGATGCCAGAATTACTGAGTTTCCTCAGGGTACTTCCACCCTGTCTCACTGCCCTCTTGAATCTCAGGACCTAATTCTGAAGAAATAGACTCAAACCGCTTAGGCAAATTAGTGCAGATTATCCAGCAAGTTAGTGGTGCAGCCCAGATCAATTCCACGAACCCACGTTTGAACATGACAGGGGGCTCCCCTTGTCCTCCTCTGCTCCTAGAGCCCAGGTTCCCAGGGGAAGCAGGACAGCCTGGAGGATGGCGGCTGTCTCCAAGCATCTCTTCATGGGAACATCCGCAAGAAGGACCCTGGAGTGGACGCTTGGGCCCCATGCCACTAGAGGGCGCTGCACACCCAGGAAGAGGCGGCAGTGCTGTTCTCTACCAAGTCTGGCTCTGGCCCCCAGACCAGAGGGTCTCTCAGGACTCCCTGAAATAGAACTCAATGGAAATAGCACAATTTAGAAAATGCAACAAAACCAGCCCACATCTTTTTCTACTCCTAGATTGCCTATCCCTGTGGAATGCAGCCTCCACATCTAAACAGGAATGACTCAGCTGCCCCCACAAGACAGCCTCACACCAACGTCCACCTGTGCTTGTCCCAGTCAGTATATTTCTGATGATCAAAGACGAAACATCTGGAAAGGGCCTACTGAAGGCCATCACAGCCTGTGGTCCCTTTCCCTGCCCCTGCAGTGGACCAGGCAACTTGAGCCAGCACGCTTGGCCAGATCTTAACTCCTCATTTATCCTAACAGAACAGCCACACAAACAAGAGCTGACACTCATCCTCCCAACATGTAAGAACTATTATTACCTTCTTGTTTTTAAGACTTATTTTAGAGAGAGCACTCATGTGCGAGCGTGTGCCCACGCAGGAGGGGGAGGGTAGAGGGAGTGAGAATCTTCAAGCAGACTCAACGCTGAACTCAGAGCCCCACATGGGGCCAGATCCCACAACCTTAGGTCATGCCCTGAGCTGAAATCAAGAGTCGGATGCTTAACCAACTGAGCCATCGAGACACCCCTTATTACCCTCCCTTAGAGAAGAGGAAACAGACTCAAAACAGTTAATCTGAGTCAAAGCCAGCATTTGAAGTCAAGTCTATTTGGTGCCAGAGTCTGGCCTCCGTACTGAGTCACTGAGCTGCCTTTGGTCCTCTGACTACCCTGAGATCACAGTGTAATGTATGAACTTGAGATGTTCATTCATTGCCTCATTTATTCAGCAAATTGTTTGCTTTATTGAGGTAACCTGCTCTACAAAAACCTGCATACCTCTAGTGTATACATCTTGATGAGTTTGGGTTCATGTGAACACCATGATACTGTCATCACAACAAAGGTAGTAAACATGCCCATCACCTCCAAAGATTTCCTTGTGTCCTTCTGTAGGCTTTTGTGTTTGTTTTGGCAAGAACGCTTAAGGTGGGATTTGTCTTCTTAAAGCAGTACACAGCACTGCATTGCTAAGGATGGGTACCATGTTGTACAGCAGAGCTGTAAAATTGTTCTGCATAACAAACCCATTGAACAAGTGTCCCCTCTTCCTCTTCCTGGCCATTCCCTTCTCAAGGTCCTCCGAGAATCCGGTCTTATCTCTGTGTCATCAGCTATAATGTCTCCTCTTTCATTTCTGATTACACTTATGTGATTCTCCTTTTCTTGTCCGTTTTATTTACCTTAAACAGCTCTTATTTCCATCTTTTCCTGTGGTTTTTCTAGTCGTTATTTCATTTATTTATGCTCTAGCCTTATTCCTTCTGCTGACTTTGGGCTCACTCCATTCTTTTTCTAGCTCCTGTGGTACCACAGCCCTGGGCTATTTGAGATGGTTCTTCTTAATATGGGCCTTTATTGCTACAGCTTCGCTCCCAGTCCTGCTTTTGTAAATACTCGCTGCATGCAATCCACTCAGAATGGAGACGCAGTCTGATCGGACGTGGGGACTGACCCACACTATGGCAAACCTCACACCAGCATTGTTTCAAGTGCTCTATTCAGGACCCCAGAGGACATAGAGTAACTCCCAAACACAGGGCCTGGGGCCCCTCTCTATGGACAACTCTGAACTCAGTGGGGGAATCAGTTTCCAAAACGAGGGACCAAGGCCCCGTGACACCGGCAGTGAGCAGTAGCCTTGGAGCAAAGGAGGAAGGAGGCCAGGGAGGGCCAGAACCCTGGAGCTGGCGGGGCGGGAGGTCTGAGTCCTAGACCCGAAACTGGGCTGTTCAAACCTTGGGCCTGTCCCTCACCGTTCCCAAACTGCAGTGTCCTCACTTGCAAAGGGGAAAAAAATGGGATTTCATAAGCTTTCCAGCTTCTTATTTCAGTCATCATCACCCATTGCCTTCCACAGCCCACTTACAAGCTGACAGCCAGCCGTCCTTCTACCTGAGTCATATCGCCCACACTTCAGAAGCTTTGTTACCCTCCTCTCGAGGACGAGGATCTTGTCATTCAGCGAGTTTAAAGCAGTCTCGTACTTTGCGCTTGTCTAGCCCAGAGTAGGTCTCTAATCCATACCAGTCCTGGATGAACCCAGCAACAGACATGTTGGTAACAGAAAACTAAAATCAGAAATACAATGCCTTGGGGCATCAGATTCCATGCTGATGAGTTTGCTCAGCACACAGCAACTCTGACAGACTATTCAGCCAAGGAGCCCCCTCCACGCACATGAGTCACCAGCCGCCTCTGCTGGCCTGTGATGCCCCAGCCTCCGCTTCTCTGGAGGAGGGGCGAGGGTAGGCCGAGACGGATCGTCCGGACCACAGGGTGACTGGGCTGGGGGCGGAGGGATGGTTCATCTGACAAAATGAGGTGTTTGGAGAAGATGATGCATAAAGGCCCTCCCAGGTGGGGAGATCTGAGATCTGGCAGGGGCCCAGCCAGAGGAAGTGACTCACCCCACATCATACAGCTAAGACTAGGCAGAGCTTGATTTTAAACGTTGCTTAAAACAATGCCCAACTGCAAGTGAGTGTCAGTGGGGCCCGGGCTGGAAGTCAGAGCCTGCTGGGCTCCAGTGTCCCCTGCAGTATTTGGCGCAGAATGTGTGTCCAGGTGCTGGGAGGCCAGGGTAGCACCCTGTTTGAGTGCCTGTGCTTTGAAGGTGGTGATAAAGCAGTGTCTGAGGTCCTCGGGGAGTTGGCCCCAAGAATGAAAAAGAACGGGAGGGAGCAGGGACCTCTCCCTCCTCTGAAGGAGGCGGGATGGCTGTCCGCACCCTGGCTGGTCACGGCCGGGCACAGGAAAGATCTTACAGAGCCAGAGGGGCTGGTCCTTGTACGACATAAAGAGGAGAGTCACGGAGAGAGATGAACCTTGTGCTGGCAGGTGCCGCCCCAGGCCTCGGAGCTCTAACCCCGAAGACACCACAGCCTCGTGCCCTGTGGCCAGGCCGTGCTGTCAGCATCCTTTGCTCTGGGTCACAAGGCCACACCTGCACAAAAGAAACCTGGACTGTTGCTACGGTTCCTAAACAATAACAAAGCTCCCTCATTTTGAGCGCTGCTGATGCCCTGGGGGGTACACCCCACTCTGAGTCCTGTGGATTGGAAATGTGGGTAACAAGAACCACCTGACGTGATTCTTGTGAGATAAACTGTGTTTTTAAGGGTAAGATCCAAGTGCTAAAAATTGGCAGAGTCTTGACTTAAGAAAGGTCCACCTGACTTTAAAAGTGTTTTTCCAGAGGCACCTGGGTGGCTTAGTCGGTTGAGCATCCGATTCTGAGTTTTGGCTCAGGTCGTGATCTCTCAGTTGTTGAGATCGAGCCCCGTGTCAGGCTCCAAGCTCAGGGCGGACTCAGCTCCAGATCCTTTCTCCCTCTGCCCCCTCCTCCCCTCCTGTGCATGCACTCTCTCTCTCTCACATAAATAAAATCTTTTTAAAAATAGGTGTTTGGGAGGTTAGGGGAACAAGGTGGTGGGTATTAGAGAGGGCACGGATTGCATGGAGCACTGGGTATGGTGCAAAAACAATGAATACTGTTACACTGAAAATAATAAATAAATAATAGGTATTTGTTTACATTTTTATTTATTTCTTTTCAGTGTTCCAGAATTCATTGTTTATGCACCACACCCAGTGCTCCATCCAATACGTGCCCTCCATAATACCCACCACCAGGCTCACCCAACCCACCCCCCTGCCCCTCCAAAACCCTCAGTTTGTTTCTCAGAGTCCATAGTCCCTCATAGTTCGTCTCCTCCAACTCCCTTCTCCTCTCTCCATCTCCCCATGTCCTCCGTGTTATTCCTTATGCTCCACAAGTAAATGAAACCATATGATAATTGACTCTCTCTGCTTGACTTATTTCACTCAGCATAATCCTTCCAGTCCCGTCCATGTTGATACAAGAGTTGGGTATTCATCCTTTCTGATGGAGGCATCATACTCCATAGTGTATATGGACCACATCTTCCTTATCCATTCGTCCATTGAAGGGCATCTTGGTTCTTTCCAGTTTATTGCCTGTGGTCATTGCTGCTATGAATATTGGGGTACAGATGGCCCTTCTTTTCACTATATCTGTATCTTTGGGATAAATACCCAGTAGTACAATTGCAGGGTCATAGGGAAGCTCTATTTTTAATTTCTTGAGGAATCTCCACACTGTTTTCCAAAGTGGCTGCACCATCTTGCATTCTCACCAACAGTATAAGAGGGTTCCCTTTCTCCACATCCCCTCCAACACACGTTGTTTCCTGTATTGTTGATTTTGGCCATTCCAACTGGTGTAAGGTGGTATCTCAGTGTAGTTTTGATTTGAATCTCCCTGATTCAAAACAACATTTTTTCATGTGTCTGTTAGCCACTTGTGTGTCTTCTTTGGGGAAGTGTCTGTTCATGTCTTTTGCCATTTTTTGACTTGATTATTTGTCTTGTTTGTGTTGAGTTTGAGGAGCTCTTTGTAGATCTTGGATATCAGCCCTTTGTAGTGTCATTTGAGAATATCTTCTCCCATTTCGTGGGTTGCCTCTTTGTTTTGTTGACCGCTTCCTTTGCTGTGCAGAAGCCTTTGATCTTTATGAAGTCCTAAAAGTTCATTTTCACTTTTGTTTCCTCTGCCTTTGGAGACCTATCTTGATAGAAGTTGCTGGGGCCAATGTCGAAGAGATTACTACCTATGTTCTCCTCTAGGATTCTGATGGATTCCTGCCTCATGTTGATGGTTTTTACCCATTTCAAGTTTATCTTTGTGTATGGTGTAAGAGAATGGTCGAGTTTCATTCTTCTACACATAGCTGTCCAATTTTCCCAGCACCATTTATTATAAAGACTGTCTTTTTTCCACTGAATATTTTTTCCTGCTTTGTCAAAGATTATTTGACCATTGTTGAGGGTCCATATCTGGGCTCTCTATTCTGTTTCACTGATCTATGTGTCTGTTTTTGTGCTGGAGAATCAACAACAAATTAAGCCAACTCTACACACAAGAAGTGAAATAATTAAGATTAGAGTAGAGATCAATGAGTTAGAAACTAGAGATACAGTAGAACACATCAATGAAACGAGAAGCTGGTTTTTTGAAAGAATCAATAAGATCAGTAAACCACTGGCCAAACTAATCCAAAGGAAAAGAGAGAGGACCCAAATTAATAAAATTATGAGTGAAAGGAGAGAGATCATGAATAACACCAAGGAAATAGAAACAATCATCAGAAATTAGTATCAACAGTTATATGCCAATAAGTTAAGCAACCTAGAAGAAACGGATGCATTTCTGGAAACCTATAAACTTCCAAGACTGAATCAGGAAGAAACTGATAATCAGAATAGACTGATATCTAGTAACGAGGTTGAAGCGGTGATCAAAAACCTCCCAAAAAACAAGAGCCCAGGACTTGATGGGTTCCCTGGGGTATTCTACCAAACTTTCAAAGAAGAAATAACACCTATTCTCCTGAAGCTCTTTCAAAAAATTGAAGCAGAAGGAAATTTTCCAGACTCTTTTTATGAAGCCAGCATTACCCTGGTCCCCAAACCAGGCAAAGACCCCACCAAAAAGGAGAATTTCAGATCAGTATCTCTGATGAACATGGATGTCAATCTCAACAAGATCCTAGCTAATAGGATCCAACAGTACAATAAAAAGGATTATCCACCATGACTAGGTGGGATTTATCCTTGGGATACAAGGGTGGTTCAACATTTGGAAATCAATCAATCAAATCAATAAGGGAAGAGAGAAGAACCACAAGGTCTTCTCAATTGATGCAGAAAAAGCATTTGACAAAATCCAGCATCTGTTCCTGATTAAAACACTTCAAAGTATAGGGATAGAGGGAACATTCCTCAACTTCATAAAATCTATCTATGAAAAACCCACAGCGAGTATCACCCTTAATGGGAAAAAGCTGACAGCCTTCTTTTTGAGATCAGGAACACGACAAGGATGCCCACTCTCACCACTCTTGTTCAACATAGTATTAGAAGTCCTGGCAACAGCAATCAGACAACAAAGAGAAATAAAAATAGGTGTTTTCTAGGATACCCAGCCATCTCTAACTTATATCCTTAAATCCTATTTTAATATGTAATGTACAAACATACATGCAATCAGGTATAGACCTACAAACACATTTTCCACAAGTACAAACAGGTGTTCCTTATGCAATAAGCAGTAAATTCAAATAATGGCACCATCCCCCTGGGATAAATAAAATTAAAAACTTGTGTTTCTCTAGTTTGTCTCCTTCTGGGCATACACACACAGGGACACACACACACACAGGGACACAACTGAGTCATACTTTCTCCATCTGCCTAGTACAATGAACATATAGTCGGTATGACACCTGTTACTGTTTATTTTACCAAACACGAGTTTGAGTCCTTGCAAGCTACTCTACTATGTGGTCTTACAGCAGCTTATTTCACCCACTCCACCCCCCCCCCCATTTTAAGTATTCCCAGTTTCCTTCACCAATTAAACTGTAAGAAACACTTGGGATCCTAATTATGAGTGCACTGCTCTCCGACTAGCGTCCTGGACTTGTAACTCCTGGACTCCTATGGGTGTATTCAAAGGTTTCGGGGATTCTTACAGCTGTGGGTAAGTCTGCCTGTGGGAAGGGACTGGGCTTGGCCCACTGACCTGCATCTCCCCTCAGTGGTAGAGCTGCTTCTCACTATGACAGAATCCCGGGGGAATTGGGCTCGCTGACCCCCTCCTGCCTGATCAGCTAAGGTGGACATCCCTGGGAGCAGAGACAGGAGGCCCTGCTGCTGTCGAAATCCTCTGTGGACCTGCCAGTTTCTGGTGTGTGGCTTCCTGCCACCAGCCCACAGGGAAGCTGCTTCCCTCAGTAGAAGGCTCCTTTACCAGGCAGCTGCTGTTCACTGGGGCTGTGGTCTCAAAGGAAAGCAAACACAGACAGATCCGTGCAACGGCAGGAATGAGAAATGGTGCTCCTCGCGGGCCTCTGCCCTCTATAAACTCGTGGGTGATAGGGCAGATCTTTCCCTCCAGGAGAAGCTCTGTGTGCCCCGTGATCCACAGGATTCCTGGACTGTGTGCTGAGGGGAACAACAGCGTGGCGTTCAGCTCAGGAAAAACCTACAGGACTCCGCGGCCTTTTCGGGGGTGGGCGGTCTCAGCAGGGTCCGAGGGAAGGAGACAGAAAACATGTCATCACCTACTCTCTAAACTCTCGTGTTAACCTCCTGCCAATTTCCCAAAGCCCTCCAGACTCTTCCCCCCACCCCTGGCCATGGGGCTGCTTCACGGTCTGCACTGTCCACTGAAAGGGCTAGTCTCAGAAGTGCCAGTTCCAGTCCAACACCTTCGCTATTTTCCATCGTCGGGGTGGGGAGGAGGAACCCAAACTCTGCTTTGTGATTCAAGATCCTTGAATCTGGATGACCAACCTCTCCTCCAGCTTTTTTTCCCACTGCTCTTGGGTTTCTCCAGCTACTCGGGATGATTCTGCTCCTGACTCTGTTCTATCCATTTTCCTCCGAGTGTTTTGTATTTTCACTCTGCCGACAGCCTTCCCCTATGGCTCTTTTACTGGAGCTGCCAACTGACCTGCTTGTGTCAGCCCCATTTCCAGAGTTCGTCAGAAGTGCCACTCCCTGGAGCGAGCTTCAGGAGGACGGCTGCCCCGAGCCCTGATGGGGTGGCTGGAAACAGAGCAGGGCGAGCACCAGGAGCAAACAGAGGGGCCGAGCGAGAGGCTGAGATCCACTTGCAGGTGCTGGGTAGCTGTGAGAGGACCCAGGAACTGGGGAGCAAGGTTCTTGAGTAAAGGGGAACGGAGGAGGGCCTACATTCAGTACCTGCCTTTCCTTCAGTGTATTTGCTGATTCATCTCAGGGTAAGCTTATGAGAATCCCACATAAGGGATCCGGCAGAGGGCCGCTGCGAACAGGCAGAGAAGCCAGCAGAATGAGAAATCTCAACCATAGGAAGGAAACAAAACCAGTTTCAGTATGTGGAGGCAGCCAGGAGCCAAGCTCATTTCTCTGTGTCCAGCTTCTTGTGGGATTGTGGAAACCAACACTCAGCTCTCTCTCTTAGAGCATAGGTTTCTTAAACCGAGCAAGGCAAGGGTCTAACAAGTTCATCAAAAGCCACTGGAAAATGGAATAACATTGGGCATGATCTCAGGGTGCTGAGGAGACAACATGCGAGGTTCACCATCCAAGAAGGAAGATGGGTTCTGGTGAATGCACCAGGTTATCAGCTGAAACCCACGGGCTGGGATAAATCTCAGGCTGGGAGAGCCTTACCAGCCTGCAGAGAAATCTCAGCAGGGAGACCTGGGTATTGACCCCACTCTGTCCACCTACTGGAGCGGGACAGCCTGAGTCTCTGTGTTCCACATGCAATGTCAGACAGCTCTTTTGAAACCTCACCAGGCACGTCAAGAAATGACATCAAAGGGGAACGGCAAGATGACAGGAGGAGGCTCAGAGGACTTCATTACTAGAATCCAGACGAGGTCTTTGAAGGAGCTGTAATGATGATGTTTCGCAAATACAAGCTGGAGAATTTCACTGGACAATAGGACTGAATAAAAAGAATAAACCTGAAATTTGGCAATTAAAAGAATTCTTCCTTCAAGGACATCCTGCCATTTACAACAAGGTGGATGGATGAACACGGAACACGTCCTGCTCTGTGAAACAAGCCAGTCACAGGACAGCTCGGCATGACCCACTTCGGGGGCTGGCGGGATGGGCTGTGATCACTGCTCGGTGGGTATAAAGCTTCAGCTGTGCTAAGTGAATGAGCTCCAGAAGCCCGCAGTACCGTGCGACACTAGCGTTCCACTGTTTTGTGCACCTCAAAATGAAGAGGGTAGATTTCTGTTAAGTGCCCTGGCCACCAAAACCAAACCAAACCGAAATATGCAACACCTCCCAAGCTTCCCTTAGGTCCCTTTGTTTCTATGTTACCTTACTGTCATAATAGCATCGTCAGTGTTTGCATCTGTCTCAACTCCCCAAGTGGCACGCTTTACATGCGGTTCTGTGTACATCGTTATCCGTCAGTATGCCATCAAAGAAGAAAATAGATGTGTTCAAAAGCACATTCAGTGGAAAAAATATATGACCTGAAACTAGCACTTCTCTCTGGGAAGCCATGAGGGGGAAATGCAGAAGCTGAGATTTCCAACCAGTTTTGGGCAGTGAGTCAGGGTCAAGACCATGCCACTGTGGCAATGGGTCCCGTGTCAACATCCGCACATGCGTTGGTCATGCAAACAGAATGACCATCTGTGGTTTTCTTTCTTATCCCTGCTTTCCTTTGCTTTATAAAAAAAAAAAAAAAAAACATATATATATGTATTTTTTTTAAGTCCCTTGGATTTTTCTCTTATTGTTTGGCAGAGTTTAAGCATCATTATTTTATAAGAAACAGAGGAATGGGAGAAGGAACTGTACTCACAGTTCTGCATAAAATGAAAGATAATCTTGAAATTTTTTCATAGAGGACATGCCGTGCATTGGGAGAGCAGAGTGATCGGAGCACCACGGGCTTCAGAGAGGCAGGGAGGGCGTCGGGAGGCAAGCACTGGCTCCTGCTCACTGGGAGGCGCAGCCTGGTTATGCAAGCCCGCGGAACTCACTAGACCGTCCTGATGTAGAGCGGAGAACACCTCCCCCCACTCCCCGGGCTGCCTGTGAATGAACTGAGACGAAACGTGCCAAGCACTGAACCTTATGCAAGTCAAAATGGCAATGCCATCCCCACTGTTACTGTTATTCTCACAACTCACTGTCCTAGTCACTGTCCTTCCACCACCCCTCAGCCCACAAGGGCAGGTGCTATAGAACCTGCCCAGCCAGGCCCACCTCCCCGGGGTAGGTGGGGGGTGGGGCAGCCTGTCTTGAGAGAGCCGGAGTTCCTCGGCTTCATCTTCAGGGCACTGTCTCCACGCAAAACGCCCTCCTTATGTAGTCTGTGTTTGTCATTGTCTTGTATCGAGAGAGTCCTTGATAGAGACCTTTGAGACCCATTATTTTACAGAGCAGTGCACTCTGTGCAGAGGACGGTTCCAGGAGCTGTGACCTCGGCTTGTTGGGGCTGTTCTGGGTGCAGAGTTCAGGGGAACGCTCTGTGGGAAATTCCAGGCAGGCAGCCGCTGGGGAGAGGCTGCAGCCCCGGAGTCGGGTGTGGGGTACATCCCACGTCCATCATCCCTTGGGTGTGGTAACTCGATGAGCTTCCAAGCTCTGAAGTCAGATGACACATTCCTGAATGTCGTCCATGCACATTAGTTAACAGCCAATAAATCGGTTTTTAAAATGATGATGGTTTTATGTTTATCGATAGCACTGTCCATTTCCCAGATGGACTGCTGACCGCAGCCCAGGACTTCCTCCTTTCTCAGGTATTTCTGAGCGCCTGCCGTGGAGTGGAATTGGGCAGCAGGACAGAGTCCCTGCTTTCCTGGAATTTAGAGAACTTACCCTGAGAGGAAACCAGAAATAAGCTCAGTAAGGAACACATGGATGATTTCACGCAGGGATCATTCAGCAGGTGGAGGGTTTTCAGATCGATCCGGTGAGGACGGTCAGGACTGACTTGCCTGGAGGGCACCTGTGCATAGAGGTCTGACCCTCTCAGGGGCAGGTCAAGCCGTGATGATCCGTGGAAGGGGGTCCCCGGCAGAGGGAGGTCTGAAGCTGCTGGAGGATGGACGCCTGGAGGTCGCACGGCCTCTCCCTGCTGCAGATTTTCTGATTCTCTGAAAATGACTATGAGTATCCTTTCAAATAGTCTTTTTCTAGATTGTTCCATTTCCCAGTGGACCTTGTTACATTATGGCAAATAACTCTGGGACCATCAGAGACCCAAAACAAGGGGGTCTGTGTTCTTTTCCGTCTGGCTCCGGGTGTGGACAGTGGGAGGGGCATCACAGAGCCGGGCTCCCCTCTCGTGGTGTCAGCCAGCAGCCCTGGAGAGCTCCACCTTGTGCTAATCTCGCCTCAGCCTTTCCACGGGGAGGGGAAGAAGATGTAAGAAGAAAGGCCGCGCACCTCCAGTATCTACCACAGTTGGGGGGGGGGGGTGCATTCCCTACACCCTGAGTAAGAGGAAGCACAGACATGAAAACTTTGAATAAGCAATTAACTGGGTGGCAGCAAAGGGCAGCGACAGGAAAGATGAATTGCCCAGAATAAAGAAGGGCCAGGAAGGAAGATGAAAAATGCTCCCGAGGTAAAGGAGCTCTGATGCAAGCCACTGCGAGAGGAAGAAGCAATTGTTTGATGCAAAAACAACGAGGCGGCCACTCTCTGAGGCCACAAAGGCAGACACGTTATGTGGCCTTCCTGCTTGGAGATGGGCTGCATCTACACGGGCCCCAGCACCTACGACATGCCCCTCCACTCCTGCCTGCACCATCTGTGCCGGAAACCCTTTCCGGACTCCCTGGCAGGATCAGTTGCTCTAGATGTTCAGTGGCTCAGGACAAGGTGCCCAGAAGCATAACTGCTTATTTCTCTTTCTCCCTCTTGCTGGTTGGAGAGCTCTGGAGGTGGGAGCAGGTCCTTTCTGAAAGCATGCGGTTTTGTTCTTGTTTGAGATGTTCTTGTTGAAAGGACACGGAGAAGAGAAGCAGACGGGGACAGAACAAGGAAATCCAACAGACGGCCGTAGATTCAGACCTGTTAGCTCCGATTCCAGTGATCTGTAAGACAAAAGTCTCTTCCCTCCATTAGCTCAGTGTCTAGGGAGAGAAACAGAAACACAAAGCTGTGGTTTCAGTGCGATAGGTTAGACGCTCAGCTGGAGGATGTCCTAGTGCTATTAGGAGCACAAGGGTTATTTTCTTTGCCCAGCTGAGATGCTGGGTGTGCAAGGGGGCACTTCCTGGAGGAGGCAAGGTCTGATGTGATTTGAATTTGGAAGAATAGATAAAAATTGACCAGGCGAAGCGGGCGGTGCACCATGTAGCTGCAAGCATATGTGTAAAGGTCCAAGGGCTGAGTGAATCTGGTACCCTGTGGGAATTTCAGGAAGGCAGAGGGTCCTAGAGAGGGAGACATGAAAGGAGTAGGCAGACCTGCCCGGGATGGAATAGAAGAGGGTGTCCCGGCCAGATTGGTTCCCCCTCCCCATAGGCACTGGAGAGCCATGGAAGGATTTTAAGCATGGGGAGGGGTAGGAGGCATGATCAGAGTGACATTTTAAGATGTCATTCTCCAAGCCAGGTTTGGTGTGCACAGAGCATGATGAAGCAGAGAGACCACTAGGGTACTGTTGAAATATTTCCTGCTGCAGTGATGGTGGCTTCATCCTGGGCAGGGGCTGGAAATGAGCTGGTGGACTGGAGATAGTAAAGGTAGAGAAATTAGAAGTGGGGTCTGTGGGGTGGGGCACGGGGTCAAAGGTAGAAGAATCCAGGATGTGTGGGCTAAATTTCAGACATGGACCGTGTCTACATTAGTTTTCAAACTTGAAATGATTAGCATTCCATGAAAGTTGTGTGAGATGTTTAACAACTGAAAGTCATAAAATTAGGGATTATTCAAGTAGAATCTTCTAATCCAATCTACATAATTTTAGGGCCTGATACAAGAAGAAAATAGGGGGCCCCTTGTTAAAAAAATATATATTGGAAGAAAAGTGCCAATAAATATTGAAGAGCCTCATGTTCTACCAACTGGGTAAGCTACAGGTGCTACCAGGAAATACTCTAAAACATGAAACTTTTTTCTCCTGAGGCCTCCACACATGTTAAGGATTTTTTTTAAGCTGGCTTTTTAGTGTTCTAGGTAAAGAAAAGTTGTTTGCATGAGTTTTACTGTTCATCTTTGCAACATGCAATGTTAGTTCTACTTTTTAAATGTTTTTTATTTTTTATTATGTTATGTCTCCATACTGTACATCATTGGTTTTTGATGTAGTGTTCCATGATCCATTGTTTACATATAACACCCGTGCTCCACACAATCTATGTCCTCCTTAAAACCATCACCTGGATACACCGTCCTCTCCTCCCCTCCCCACTAAAACCCTCAGTTTATTTCTCAGAGTCCACAGTCTCTCATGCTGTCTCCCCCTCCGATTTCCCCCAACTCACTTCTGCTTTCCTTTTCCTAATGTCCTCCATGTTATTCCTTATGCTCCACAAGTCAGTGCAAACATATAATTACTGACTTACTCTCCGTGACTTATTTCACTCCGTACAATCTCCTCCAGGCCCATCCATGCTGATGAAAATTTTAGGTATTCATCCTTTCTGATGGCTGAGTAATAGTCCATTGTATATGTGGACCATACCTTCTTTATCCATTCGTCTGTTGAAGAACATCTCAGCTCTTTCCACAGTTTGGCTATTTTGGACATTGCTGGAATGAACATTTGAGTGCACGTGCCCCTTCTTTTCACTCCATCTGTATCTTTGGGGTAAATACCCAGTAGTACAATTGCAGGGTCATAGGGAAGCTCTATTTTTAACTTTTTGAGGAATCTCCACACTGTTTTCCAAAGTGGTTGCACCAACTTACATTCCCACTAACAGTGTAAGAAGGTGCCCTTTCTCCACATCCTCTCCAACACATGTTGTTTCTTGCCTTGTGAATTTTTGCCATTCTGACTGGTGTAATGTCTTATCTCAGTGTGGTTTTAATTTGAATCTCCCTGATGGCTAAAGATGATGAATATTTTTTCATGTGTCTGTTAGCCATTTGTATGCCTTCTTTGGAGAACTTTTCACCGTACTAGTTTTAAATGCAAGGATCCGAGCATTCAACACACATGCAAAAGCAGTGAAGTGAAACAACTTATATTTTGTAGCTCCTGCATGTCTATATTGTGTTCTTAGCAGAACAATGGCAAGGCTGCAGAAAACCTACCCAGATGTTTTCCCCGCACTTCTTGTTGTGCACACACTGAACACACTCTTTAGTTTGGGTTTACTGATGAGTATGGAAAGGCTAGAAGGAAAAAGACTAGGGATTGTCTTTCCCAGGCCTTCCATGTCATAGTGTTCCTGTCCATGTAAGTGGTGGGCTAAAACAAGAAAGGGACCCGTGTAAGAAAGGGTATGATGGGTCTCCTGGCTGTTCATGGTTTCTTAGAAGGTCTCTGTCACCTCCTGGCATGCAAGCAAGTTCAATCCCCGTGGAAAGCATGACCTCTAGGGGCTGCCAGGCCTCAAGGTACTCAGCCGTAGATACAACATTCACTCCTTGTCTTGGCTTTGAGTCTTACTGAGGACTCACCTGTGGAGGATCCCCGGAATTCTTTGCCCCCAAGCACTGCGAGCACTACATCCCAGTGGGACAGTGAGAAAGAGTGGAGGCACATGCCCACCAACCTTCTCTGCTAACTACGTTCTATTGCCTTCTAGGACTTCCCTTCCTCGAACCTGTGTTTTTGTAACTGAATTAAACCCAGGCATGGGACCTTCTGGGCACATGAAAGCTTGCATGCTCATGAAGTTGGCAATGGGTAATAGGGAAACTGAGCCTCATTGACCTCATGTCATTGAATGAAGCTGGCGAGTCACAGAGCCAGTTCAAAGTCTGCTGCTCCAAGTCCCTGGGTCCACTCTGCTCCTGCATTGGGCTCCCATCTTCATGATCCAGGACATTTAAATTCTAGTAGCCTTTGATCTTCATCAATAACTAAATATGATAGCATCCAGGGGCAGAATTCCACTTGCTGTATAAAGGCTGGACCTATTACTCAGCTGTACGCAAACTGACTGAGGAGGCTTTCAGCCACTGCTCCAGACCCAACCTGGGTGGAGCTTCCTCTAGTCAATTACCATTAGAGTAGATGGTGGACCAGATAGGCATTTTGTGTGCCCAGAGCTATATGGACAGGACTGCTCTCCACATGTCCAGGGCTGCCCATGGGCATTGCGATTTATCTCCCGGGAGTCTCAGAACTCACAGATGGGACAGGGGTTCAGGGCTCATCTGGATAGAAATGGGAGTGACTTATGCAGAATCCACTGTGTCAAGTGGCCAGCCAGCCACCATATACATTTCTTTATGGCCCCTTCACATGCCTAGTACTATGTTCAAATCCTAGGAAAACGCAGTAGGGAATCTGTGATCTATTTGAAACTTCAGAAGGGTGCCATAGGCATACATATAAGTGTGAGTGAATGAAAGAGTCCATGGTTTGTCTGCTCCATTTTTCATCCAACATCTGTGTTTTCACATCCTCGCGCATCACACATGTGTTCCACAGACATTGCAGAAGGGCCAGATGGATGCTCTGGGAGGCCCTTGGGCTGCAGAGATGGATGCATGCGCCCAAGGAGTTGCTGCTCCTGGGCATCTTACAAGCTGGGTGCAGAGACAGGAAAGCAAACAATCCTGATGTGGTAGGATCAGGGTTATCAAGGAGGCAGCATTTGAGCCTAACTCTGAGGAATGAGTAAGAGTTCAGTAGGCAGACAAAGTGAGGAGAGCATACACAGCAGAGGGTACAGGATCAGGGGTCACTCAGGAAGCATTGCAATGCTGCTAGACACAGACCGTGACAGCAGTGGAGGTGGGGAGGTGACAGCTCTTCACCCCCCAGATGCACTTCTCCATGGGTGGGGGGCACTGCAATGGGCTTTGCTCTCTTAGCCAAAAGCCCAGGCTCTTCCTTGTGGTCAATACGTCATCCTTTTTGATACTCTTGCTCAACCTTCTGCTGCCATATTCTGCTCATGTGTTTTCTCTTAAAGCGCTCTTCCTCAAATCCCTACCCTGGACACTGCTTCTAGAGAACCCAGCCCAAGATGCTTGTGCCAGCAGAGGGCTCTGGAACTGGGTCACACCGCACTGAGGTGAAACAGAGGACCTGTCACTCCATTAAGGACAGCTATGCTACGACTCTCACCGACGGTGTAGTAGGGTGGGACACCAAGGGCAGGTGACACGCCGGGGGGAGGGTCAGGAATAGGATAGAAAGACAACGTAACAGGCATGGGGTCATGGAATCACCCGCTTCAAAGAAGGCCTGTGGGTCTGAGGGCCGTCGTGGCAGCCTTCAATGATATTCCATCCCTCCCAGCTGGAGGGCAGGCCAAGCTAACAATCAGGCACAAGACTTAATTATGGTTTCTCGCCATCCTACTTCCAATGATCAGCCTAGACAAGTCTTGTCTGATGACATCGGGGCCCTGATGGGGAAGCAGAAGGGTCTGGGATTACAGTGGGGACACCTGGACAGATGCATTCAAGAAACCTGAGTCCCCTAAACTCTCTGTCTGGGCCGTTTCTTTAGGCATGAGGAAGGAGGATGCCCCCTTGGATGACACTCCCCCTCACACTGGCTGTGCCACTGCTTCTGGCCACCCGACCCATGTGGAGGGGGAAGCCTCTTCCGTTAGCCCTGGTGGGCTATGCTGTCCAAGGATTCTACTCTGTGAGGGATGCAGGATGTGCCTGAGCCACCCAGGTGCCCCCCACCCCTTTTTAAAAAGGATTTTATTTATTTGATAGACAGAGATCACAGCTAGGCAGAGAGGCAGACAGAAAGGGGGGGGAAGCAGGCTCCCTGCTGAATAAATCTTTTTTTAAAATGTAAAAAATAAGTCCAAAAGCTGACCGCATTCCTGAGGAGGGGTCAGGGCCTCATTTTCACCAAGGCAAGAAGGATATGCTAGTGAAGGGACAGCAGCAATGCTCAAAGCCTTGGGGATAGCATCCACTGCAGGCTGGGGAGGCAGCAGGACCTGCTACAGAACCAGGCTTCTGTGCCAATAGACAGGAAAGACTCTAGTGCAGCAGAGGACAGGGAGGGACTGGGCTTCAGAAGTCAGCTGGACACCATTGCCTTAGAGCACAGTGAAGGGGGGGGCATGGCACCAGGTGGCCCCATTGACAGGAATCCATGGCCATGAGGACATTTGATCTTGGGGGGCAAAAGACACACATGTCCAGCAGAACTCTTACTAAATATGCTCCATCACAATAGACCAAGAATGGATGCACACAAGGCTAGGGTTGACCATCTGAAAGGAAAGTCAAAATCTTCTGCCTAGTTTTCATACTTGAGCCATGTACAAAATGGTTTGGTTAGACCACACCCAAACACTGAAGGAGAGGCTGGGTCTCCATGAAGAAATGTCCTACTATGCAAGGCCTTCCAGGTGGTCACGGGAATGATTTCTTCATCTTTTCCCAAAGTGACCAAGGGCTATGTGCTGAGCAACCATGCCCTGGGGAAGAGAAATACAGACCCTTCAATCACTCCTGGATACAGACTCCAAATGGACCCTAATCCCAGCATCCCAAAGCACCATTAGTGTTTCCTGTAGAGTAGGAAAACCTAAGGAATCTGTGCGAAGACCAAAGACTTTTACAGAATTCTGAATACAAAATATGAAATTACTATAAAGTGGTAAAAGTCAAACTCTTCACAAAAAAGTAAACTTTTTTATAATTCTGACCAAGATGAGGATTATAAAAAGTCATTGATGTGAAATCCAGATAAACCCAATGTCTGGAAAAATATATACATGGTGCAAAGGTAAATGGTAAATGAGTTGTCAATTTTCTCTTATCCATGCTTTTCTTGGGTTCTCCACCAGGATGCTTAAAGAGATAGCTACCCCTAGAGGAGCCACAGCAGATGTTTAACAAATGCATGGAGAATTGGGGCAAAGTGTGAGCTCCTGCTGGCCAGCCTATGTGCTGTTCAAAGACTAGTGGAACTTCAGCATCCACAAGACCATGTTCAGCACAATGGATGACCAGAAAGGTCCAGACCTCAGCAAGGCCATTTTTCTCCTAGTTAGAGCACAGTGAAATTTACAGATAAAGTCAGGAGTGGCCAGCGTGCATGGGGCAGAGTCTAGGAGTCATGATGCTCGAGCTTTCATTTGTCCTCTCCCAGTAGAGTTGTGTGAACAGTCCTTAATCTTCTCAGCAGGCACATGTGACAGCACACATGGAGCATTCCTGACTAGGGAAGCTCACCCAAGCCTTGGTTCCCAGGGTTTTTAGTGGTGTTGGTCAGAGACAATCCATCTGACTGACCTTAGACCCCAGCCCCTCCAGAGGTCAAGCTGATAGCATGTGGCTCAAGGTCTCCACCATAAGTCACATTGTCTCCCCAGAGGCCTGAGTCCAAACCAAGATGATCTGTGCTAACGAAGACCTTCTCACCAGGCAGGAAGTTCCAAGGGGCTCAGTAGTTACCTCCTGGGACCCAGGCAAGGTCAAACCACTCTTTAACTTGGCAGGTGGTCCACATCCTGCACATTTAAATTCTTCACTGCACCTGTTCTCTTATGGCAGCCCCAGGAAACTAAGGTGCTTCTAACAGAGCACCATCAACTGGGGGGCTGAGAATGACAGAAACTGACTGTCTCACAGTCCTGGAGACTAGAATTCTGAAGCCAAAGTGTTGGCAGGCCTGTGTACCCTCCGAAGATGCTAGGGAAGGATTGGTTCTCCTATAAGCTTCTGGTGGCCTCAGGCGTGCCTAAGGTTGTAGATGGCATCTTCTGCCCGTGCCTCTACACCTTGTCCTCTCTCTGTGCCTCTCCATGTCCGACTTCCCCTTTCTATAAGGATGCCAGTCCTATTGAATTGGAGCCCACCCTAATGAACAAGTTTTAACTTATATCTATCAATGCCCTGCTTCCAAATAGGTTGAAATCCTAACCTCCAGCACCTCAGAAAGTGAACCTTTTTGGGGGGTGGGGAGGAGGAAGTCCTAATTCAACCCATAGTGGTAGGGGCCCAATGACGTAAATCAAGGATAATGGCCCACGTCCCATGTACTGATTAAACTTCAAGGAGAATGCATGCAGAGACGCAGAAAGCTCTGACTCAGCCTGGGGAGCACAGGGAGGTCTCCCTGGAGGAGGTAACATTTGTAGTTTGTCTTAAAGGAAGAAGGAGACAAAGAAGGGGAAGAACGTAGTTGAAGAAAAGTTATAGACAGAGCCTTTCCACTCATCTGGAATAGCAAAAGTCAAGTCTTATAGTTGTCTCGTATGCCATAGGAGGAGCTCTGGGAACAGTCCTGGAAGAGCAGATGAAGGAAACAATCATTGAAATCGTGATGGTAGTTAGGATGGCTATTAGAGTCTTAGAAAGAGCTGAGGCAACTTTATACCTTGGGTGGTTTGAGCAGTCGCCATTATTCTCAAAATAGACAGACTCTTATTCACGCCAACTGTCTTCCCAGGGAAAAGTGCTGTAAGCTAAATCGATCCAAATCGATGGAGATTTTCATTAGATAAAATGTTTTATTAGCAAATCGTGCTGCAGTTGGAGAACAGACAACCAGCCATGTAGGCAGAAGGCCACAAATGGCATTTTAATCCACCGAAACTCGTTTCCTCATGTCCATTGTAGCATACGTTTCCAAATGACAGAGCCAAGCCGAGCAATGACAGCCAAGCACGCAATCGACCGGGACAGAAGCCTTCTTCCTGGGACTCCTCCCCTGGAAAGGACAATAATCAGAAGTCCGTGAGTCCCTTTCATGTGGCCTGTGGTTTTCCAGGAGTGCTTGCTGCGGGACTCAGTCATGGGTTCAAGCGTTAGCCCTTCTCATTGGTAAGCTGCCAGGACGAGCCTCTTCATCCCTTGGTTTAATATCCATGAATTGACTATTTTAGAAAATTTAAAAAAAATAAATACTCATTTCACATTATTATTTAGAGAATTGGGTAAGCCAATGTACCTGAAGTCATTTGGACTCCTTCAGTCACCATGGTGGTTTGGGGGCTATGGAATCCCAGGGGCAGGGGGTGGCCTCACTTTATAACCAGTGTCTCTGGATTTTATTGTTTCATCAGAAAACTATTTGGGACTTCATTATAAGTATATGACTGGGGACCAGAATCAGGCAGTTCCCATGTTGAGAATGGTGTCTTCAGCCTTTACTCTAAAAGGTACTACTAAGTGTAATAAACCCAAGAAACTGGGGTTAATCTCGATTCTGGACTGGACTGTGTCTTTCCAAGATTCCTGTATGGAACTCCTAGCTCCTACTACCTCAAAATGTGATCTTCTTTGGAGACAGAGTCACTGCAGATGTCATTAGTCAAGTTCAGAGGCAGTCCTTGTGGAGCAGGGTAGGCCTGATGTGAGGAGAGATTCGGGCACAGAGGAGCAGACAAGGAGAACACCAGTAAACCTCTGTTCCTTGAGCTGCGGTCAGTGGCACTTTGCTGTGGCAGCCTGAGCAAACTGATACATCTTGGAAATGGCAGAGAGCTGCTCATCCAGACAGATGGAGCCCCATTTAAACCTGGACCTAGCAAACCGACAGCTTTGGTTTTATGTTCACTGTGACAATCCATCACTTTAACTCTGACCGCCTGAGAGAGAAAATGACTTGGGGTCAGGCATCATTTCAAAACCGCTTTATTGCAAGGTCCTTCAACTTGACCACAAGGGAGCCCTCAGACGTAGTGAGAGACCCCATTCCAAGGTGACCCACTGAGGCGTGGTCTGTTCTCCCACTGTGTGCACGGACACACCCCACCTGGGTTTGGAAGGGTGCTCTCTCCTCAGGTTGTGTGCAAAAAAGTTGGGGAACCTTCCCAATGCTTCTAGACCTTGTGCCTGAAGTAACCTACACCTTCCTTTCTGGGGTAAACTTTGTAGCATTGACTGGCTGGAAAGACAGTTCAGTTAACCAAGAGAAGTCAGAACAAACAGCTCTTGAAATGTACCCTCCACCAGGTTTTCTCGATGTCTTTTTGGGGTCCAGTTGAGTGAATGTTTTGATATATGGCAGGAAGATCGGATAGCATCTGTGATGACTAATGTTATATGTCAACTTGACTGGGCCATGGGATGTCCAGATATCTGGTTAAACATGATTTCTGGATGTGTTCATGAGGATGTTTCTGGAAGAGATTAGTATTTGTTTTGGCAGATGGAGTAAGGCAGATTGCCCTCCCCAGTGTGGGAGGCATCACTTAATGCACTGAGGGGCAGGACAGATAGAAGCGCTAGGAAGGGAGAGTGTTCTCTGACTGATGGCTAGAGTAGAGCATCTGTCTCCTGCTGCCCTCAGCCTGGGACTTACACCATCCGGGCTCCTGGCTCTCAGGCCTTCAGACTCAGACTGGCACTATGCCACCGGGCTTTCCTGGGGCTTCAGCTAACAGATGGCAGACCATGGGGCTTCTCAGCCTCCATAACCATGTGGGTGAAGACTTTATAATAATAAAACTCTCTCCCTCGCTCCGTTTGTAGTCCTGTGTCCCTTAACTTCCAAAGCCTCTGTATACTGGGGTGTTTCCCGTATTTCTGAGTCCAAGTAATGAGTCTGCTAAAGCGAAATGCCTGGTTCTCTAGCAAAAGAGCAAACTGTTGGACCAGAACATTGTTGTTATCCCATAGTCCTGGGTCGACCTGGCAAATCATTTAGGCTCAGTCAGAGAAATGACCCTTGGGGCAAGACAAGGGTAAGTTATCAGGATTTGGGACTGTTATCCAATGGTTCTTGTTGGGTGGGTCTTCCCTTTGAATGTGAGAGGTACAGGAAAGGGTCTGCCACAATGAGGCGAGCTCCTGGGAAGCAGCTTTTGCCAGGTCCTTATTTTTCTCTACACATTTACTTTGGTTTCCCTCAGTTCTTGTATGATGGAAGCTCCTCCTCCTGGAATCCAAGAGGTGAAAAAGATGCTTCCACATAGGAGCGAGCTCCCTGTTTGTAGAGGCAAGCAAGCAGACGTTGAATGCAGGTTGTTCACAGAAGCTGCTCTGAGGACAGTTCTGCAGCTCGGAGTCCCAGCTCTGCTACTGTATCTAGCAGCAACCACGTAGCTGGTGCCTAGCCCTTTTAACTCCCCAGGACTCCTTCTCAGCGGCAAAATGGAAGGGTATGTGTTGTGTAGGTGGGAGGAGGAGGAGGCACAGAATCGCACAGGTCTCTGAAGACCTCCCCACACTCTCACCCTTAGTCGTTCCGCAGAGCCAACAACCATGGCCAGCCTTTGGCTCTTTCTCCATCCCCATTTTTCAGTTTCCTGGATATTCCTTCAAGTCAGACAGCAGTGGGAGAAGGTGCCAGCATTAGGAGAATGCCCTCTGGGCACCGGGATGGCTATTTTCCAGATAAGGGAGGAGTGGGTAAGATCCTTTCTCATTGTGCAAATGGGGGATAACATGTTCGGAGGTCGAATAGCAAAGACCTGTGTTTTAAGTAAATTCTCCCAAGTGGAGAGTTATATGCTAAAATCCAGTTGCATTCCAAAGGCAGGATGGAGACTTGGCTGGGGACCAGGAACCCCAGTAGAAGCAAGGGAAGGATGCACCAGTGTCTCAGACGTAGTGAGAGACCCCATGCCAAGGTGACCCACTGAGGCATGGTCTGCTCTCCCACTGTGTGCACGGACACACCCCACCTGGTTTGGAAGGGCGCTCTCTCCTCGGGTTGTGTGCAAAGAAGTTGGGGGACCTTCCCAATGCTTCTAGACCTTGTAGGTACTAGACAGGAAGTGATCACGGGGTATTAGACAGGAAGTGATCACTGCTCAGCCACAAGACCTCCGTGCGGAGTGCAGCCAGCCACAGACGAGATGGAGGTCTTCCAAGGGAGCCGGGGAGGAGGTGGGAGGTGAGGAACCAGGCTCCAGCGGACTCAGAGAGTACAGTTCCCCCACAGCTCTGAGGCTAGCCAGCCAATACTGGGATGGGCAGGAGGGTCAGCAGTTATCATACGCACAGTGACCACATGATGACCCCCAGGACCAAGGCTCAGGGATGCTCCCCAGAATGGCTGCATGGCACAGGAATGGGAAAGCACAGGCCCCAAAGCGATCCTGTGCCACACACTGTCCCCCACCTGCCACTCTACACTTGAGCATCTCTGCTAGGGCCCAGGACGCATGAGACCTGGAGTCAGCCCTCCGTTCCTTCAGACCGTCAGTCTCCTACCTCACTCGGAATGGTCCGTGCACTCAATCACTCCTCTTCTGTACCCCTGCTAAGCACCTGGTGGTGGCCAGTGAGAGCAGGGCCCGCACCGGAGAAGCCAGCCCCTCAGAGGGAAATGGGAAGACTGCTCTAGCCGCGCTGGCGTGAAGGTCTCCTCTTCTTCAAGCTGAGCTTCCCCCAGCAGCTTCCTCCCCCAGCCAGACCTGTGGAAAGGCGAAGTGGGAAAGGGGAAATGCAATCGAGACGCCCCGTCCCCACTCACCTCAGCGCCACGTCTGGTGCATTCGACCCGTCCCCACTTGCCTCAGCGCCACATCCAGTGCATTCGACCTGCTCCACAAGATTCTGAATGAAAACCTGCGACGTTCTCACTGCCTCTCAGAACCAGCTTGACCTGCATCACCTACCTGCTCGGCTCCCAACAGCACCCTTGTGTTACAGGCAAACTCACACTAAGAAAATCGAGGCTGAGGGACATGTGGTGGCTGGCTCAGGGTCCAAAGCCAGCAAGTGGATTCAAACTCAGTGTAATTCTAGAAGTGTGGTTCACAATCACCACGCCCCTCTGCATACTGGGAACTCCTAAGGAAGTCTGGAAGAAGGTACTGAGAGATCCTCACTGTGCTGGCATTTAGGGTGATTTTATCTTCTCTTTGTTTATCTGCATTTCAAGTTTGGCTCAAAAAGCCTTGCTCATGGCCTTAAATTACCTGCATGATCTCCTAGACAAGTATAATGCTTGCATGTCTAACCAGGAGCTGGTAAATGCCCAAGGCATAGCATCATAGTAACAATTTGCTGAACTGGGGGGAAATTAAATAAGGACATTGTGATCTGGCGCAGCACTGGCTTGTCCTAGAGACGTTCTGATTCCCTTTCCATTCCTAAGAAAGAAGGAGCGACCACGTCCTTATTCGGGGTTTTCTCAGCAGCAGATACCAGAACTCTTTGGGGAAAACTTCTGCAGCCTCCCTCCCCGTCACCTTGCCACAGAAAAGAGGAGGACCGTTGGCTGGATCCCGTCTCACCTCCCACGGGTGGCAGACCTGTCAGCAGGATCCTGGAGATAGAAGGAAGTTACAATCAGGCTCGGGGTCCCTGAGACCCGGTTCTGCAAGGACTGACTCCTGGGCAGGAAAAGTGGGGTTTTCCTCAGGAACTAGTTTGCAGAAGAGCAGCCCCTCCTGCCCTCCTCTTGTATACAGCGTGGGTCAGCAGCAATTGAACAGAGAGGTGTGGCACTCCGTGGCCAGGGAGCCAAGGCAGGGTGTCCTCACCTGGCTGAGAGGGACAATGTCAGAACTATGAACCATCGCACAGCGGACCTTTGGCTTTTCAAAAGCCCAGTGTGTGAGTCAGAAATATGCCTTCCCTTCCCCTTTGCCTTCTCCCTGGCTCCTACTCCAGACTGCTGGGAGCTCTTTGAGGGCTGCCCACCGGAAGTGGTTGCAGGGAGCTTGCGTCATGCAGGAAAGTGTTCAGCGATGCTCTTTCCTTCCATATCTAAGCAACACAGTAACACACCAGCCATGGGCTTGTGCCTTCGACCCCTCCTCTCAGTTGATTTTCACAGCAATTCTGACTTTCAGCATTCTTACACGGGTGCAATTTGAGGCCCAGAGAGGTTGAACAATTGATGTGATGTCACACAGCGGAAGGGGCAGGAGTAATTTTTGAACCAGACTCCTGGCTTTAGAGCTGACTCTTGCCAGCCCGACTTAACAGCAGACTACTATCTTCTGAGTGCCCAGCCAGTGCATGCCCAGCAGTGCTGACATTGAATGGAATCCAAACAACCGGAGAGGAAGGCGAAGCCACCAAGTTTGGGGTTGAGGAAAATGATTTCCAGGAAGCAGAGTGACTTGCCCACGATCACAGCCCCTGTGTGGGGCAGAACTGGGAACTGAGCCAAGACCGCTGATTCATGGTGTGGGGCTCTTTCTAGATATGTAATGGCGCACAGTTTGAGCATCCTTTTCTTTTTTCATAGTGGGGGGTTGGAGGATGGGCATTGCAGGGGAAAAAAAAAAAAAAGAAAACAAAAACAAAACCTTTCTCCAAAGTCCAAAATCTAGAACAAGAAAGGGGGGAGGGGGATCTAGCCTTGCCGTGTAGTCTCTGAGGGGCTTCCAGGAGCACATTCTGGTCCCTTACCCACAGTGTCAGACTTGAAGATCCAGAAACAGCACCTGACCCTTAGCTTCTGGTGGTCACTCGGCTACCCTGGCCACACCTTAGCCATATAATGACTTTGAAACAACCAAACCACATCCTTGGGCAGCCTCTGGGCCTGGTGCTGGGCAGGCATGTTGCATTTCTGCCTACCTGCCCCTCCCTGAGGCCAAGTTGGCGGAGTTTACAAATCTGCATTCCCCGTGCACCAGTGCAGAAGCAAAAGAGTTGGCCACCTGCTCTCCTGGGGCTCACATTCCAGCGGGAGGGAGAGTGAGCCGGGAACTGCCACTTGCCTGCGTCTCTGTTTCTGGAACATGCTGCTGTTTTGGGGCCCAAGTGGACAAGGCAACATGTGGGCCTGGAACAGAGGCCACCGCTGGGTCCATTCTGTCAGGGGAGCCCTTAGGGGAGGCCACATGTAAGCTGAGCATGAGGGGTGACAATGAGCTGGCAGGAGAAGATCCAAGACAGAAGGACCCTCCAAGGCCTCAGCAAGTCTCGGCACAGAAAGAGGGCACAGAAGCAATATCACTCACTGCCTGGGGCAGGCCGTGGGGGGCCTCGTCGTCGTCCAGGCACTGAGTTTGGATTCACCCTAAGTATAAAGGGAAGCAGAGGGCGGGCTTTCAACAGGCAGCCTCGCTCATTCCATTTGTTCTTGGAGTTCAGCAGCTGGGGGCCCTTTTGAGGAGTGGATCACGGGGCGCACATGGGGGTGGATAGCAGCCTGAGAGCAGGGACTCTCAGCAGTGGGTGAGCAATGGGGCCGCGATGGTGCCATAGTGACCTTTAGCTGTAACAGGGGTTATTAGAAGTTCCGGCTGCCAACAGCCTGTGATTCCAAACGTCTCAGGGCTTCCTTCTCCCCACAGACCAGGCACCAGCAGGTGTCACCAGAGACTGACCCAAGTTTTCACCAGGGGGGCTGCTGGTGGAGAGGGTCCTGCAGAATTCCTTGTCTCGCCCAGGGGTTTCTGGACACACACTTGCCAAGAAAGTGAAGTGGCTCCGCTCTCCCAGGGGAATGAGGCTCAGGGAGGTTTTGTGAGTCACACAGTGGTCATACACTCACAGCTGGTGGGCCCAGAACTCAAGCTGGCCTTTGGCTGATGGTCAAAGCCCCCACATTTGTGCACACGGAGCCCTTGTGAGAGGAAGACTGAATGCCACCCTCCAACCAGAGGGGACAACAGGGGGCACCCTTTCTGAGAGGTTACAGTCAGAGGGGGCTCCGATTTCTTGGCGAAGCACGTAAGCCCCTGCAACCCCTGGCCAGTGGCCAGAGGATGTAGGTGCAACACCATGCTAGACCTCACATTCATGTTTGTTCATGTTGGGATGTGATGGTCATTAAGCTTAGAGTAAATGTCCTCCATTGCTTTCCGCCCATTGTTCCGTGAGGCTGAGAACCCGCCCCCCCCCTTTTCAGGCTCCTCTGAGTCCCCAAAACAGGCACTGAACATGCACCGTAATCAGCTGTTCTTGCTGCTGGGAAGAGAGCCAGGAACAGAAAACACAGCCACCGCAACCCTCCCAAAGTTCACTTTCCACCTGCTGGGATTCATTTTTCAATTCTTTCCCAGATGGGTATCATTATCCTCATTCTACAGACGGGCAAACTGAGGCTGAGAGGTTAAGCAGCCTACCCAAGGTGCACAGCTAGGTATGGCAGAGACTCAGGGAATTCAGACAGAGGTCAGGGGCTGCTGTCAACCCTCAGTCATAATGCCCCCCACCTCTAGTGGGAAGGGCAGGGGCCCGGATGCGCCCTGGGAAGCCTGGGAGCTGGCGCACGTGCTCACACATGGCTGTCCTTTATTCTGGTCTGAAGCTCAGCTGTGGTCTCCAGAGCCAGCCAGTTCCGCCATCCCTGCCTTCCCTGAGACAGCAGTGTGGGGATGCAAACCCTGCCCCAGTTGTGTTTTAACCCGCTCACTGCTTCTCTGCTGAGTGCCTGCCTACCTCCCCTTGGGACACTCCCAGCACTGGAGAACTTACCATGCCCAACAGAGGCTGGCTGTGTCTCCATCTTGGTGCTGGCTTGTCTCCTGGTTACAAAGCTGCACTGCCCCATCGGCTGGGTAACCGCGGTCCACTCTGGAGCCCTGGCTTCCCCACCCTTCCTGTGGCACAGGGGGCAATTGCTGCTTGCACTCCACGATGCTGAGAATGTCAAAGGACTACAAGCTTTGCCTTTTTTCTTGCTATAAGCAACACATTATCCATCACAGAAGAATCTGAAGAAACCTACAGGGTAAGTTTACCTACCTATTCAGAAATAATCAGTGTAAGTATAAATATGCATACACTTAGAAATTTATCTGAGGCTATACAGTTATTTATTTAAAAAAATGAAGTCATAGCCTATACACCTATGTATAACCTGCTTCTTTCTCCACTTAACAAGCTATCTTGATCATTTTTCCGGCTCAATAAATTCATTTTTACAATGCTGTTATTCTGACTGTCATGTGTTTCATTACAGGGGTGGTATAAGTTACTGAGCTAACCCCTAGCTGTTGAACACTTAAGTGGCTTCCAATTTTTTCTATTAGAAAGAATATGTCATTATATAACATTATATACTTCATTGCCAGTATTCGCACAACCACCCTGGGAGGTGGACCCGCTCACGGTCATTTCACACATTCTATCCTGGTGGAAAATGTGTCACAAGGCATCAAACAGAAACATTTCAGAGGGTGGTTATGAAGAAGCTATAGTCTTACTTTCTCCTGGGCCTTGAGCTTGAAGATCCCCATAAAAGTAGCTGAAAAGCCCCTGGAAACATCTCCCAAAAGCTCTTACACGTGTGTGCACACACAGAGCACACACTGAAACAATGTAGGCAATGTATCCAGTTGGCAAAGATCAACAGTCTAATATTTGTGGTGCATGATGGGGTGGGACCATTGAATCTAACCCTTCTGCCAGGAAGGAGTGTGAGCACATTCTTGGGGGGGGGGGTGGATAGTAATAGAGACCTTAATGAAAGGAATGTATTCCCTTTGATTGAACGCCTCCAAGTCCTATGATTTATCCTAAGAAGACAATAAAGCAAATGAAAAAAGTGCAAGCATAAATCTGCTCACTCCAATACTGTCAAGGACAAAAATCCAACCATGCCAGAATCTAGCTGGCCATCCTACAGGAAGGTGAATGGGTAGATAAACACACACATCAGACAATAGGATTCCAGGCAGTTCTTAACATGGTGGCTACAAAAATGTATTTCTATTTATCAACATAAGCTACTTCCAAAATATTGATTAGAAGCCTTACAGACAATATACTCTTAAGAAAAATGTGTGTCTGTGAGCATGTGTGTATTTATGCTTGGAAGAATATGCAGGAGAAAGAACTGTGCTAAATGTCTAGACAGATAAGATTGTAAAGATCTTGGACAAAGCAAGAAAGAACAACCAGTGGAAAAAAGACCGTTCAATAAATGGTATTGGGAAATTGGGCAGCCACATGCAGAAGAATGAAACTGGACCAGTTTCTTACACTGTACACAAAGAGAAACTCAAAATGCGTGAAAGACCTAAATGTGAGAAAGGAATCCATCAAAATCCTAGAGGAGAGCACTGGCAGCAACCTCTTTGACCTAGACTGCAGCAACTTCTTGCTAGACATATTTCCAAAAGGCAAGGGAAACAAAAACAAAAATGAACTTTTGGGACTTCATCAAGATAAAAAGCTTCTGCACAGCAAAGGAAACTTACAAGTCAACAAAACTAAAAGGGAACCTACACCTATGGAATGGGAAAAGACATTTGCAAAGGACATAGTAAAAATAATAATAATAATAATAATAATAATAATAATAATAGACCGGTATCTAAGATCTATAAAGGCTTCTCAAACTAACACCCAAAAAACAAAAAAACAAATAATCCAGTCAAGAAATGAGCAAAAGACATGAACAGACATTTCTCCAAAGATGCAAATGGTCAATAGCCACATGAAAAGATGCTCAACATCACTCGGCATTGGGTAAATACAAATCAAAACCACTAGTGTGAGATACCACCTCACACCAGTCAGAATGGCTAAAATTAATAAGTCCAGAAATGACAGGTGTTGACGAGGATGTGGAGAAAGGGGAACCCTCCTGCACTGTTGGTGGTGATGCAAGCTGGGGCAGCCACTCTGGAAAACAGTATGAAGGTTCCTCAAGAAGTTAAAAATAGAGCTGCTTTATCCCAAGAATTGCTCTACTGGGTATTTACCCCAAAGAGACAAATGTAGTGACTTGAAGGGGCACCTGCACCCCAATATTTATAGCAAAAATGTCCACAATAGCCAAACTATGGAGAGAGCTCAAATGTCCATCAAGAAATGAATTGATGAAGAAGATGTGGTACACACACACACACACACACACACACACAGAGGAATATTCAGCTATCAAAAAAATGAAATCTGGTCATTTTCAAGGATGTGGATGGAACTAGAGGGTATTATGCTGAAAAAAATGTCAGTCAGAGAAAGATGATTATAATATGGTTTCATTCCTATGTGGAATATAAAAAACAGTGCAGAGGACCATAGGAGAAGGGAGGGGAAACTGAATGGGAAGTCTTCAGGCAGAAAAAACACGAGAGACTAACTCTAGGGAATGAGCTGAGGGTTACAGAAAGGGAGGTGGTCGGGGGATGAGGTAACTGGGTGATGGGAATTAAGGAGGGTTCCTGATGTGATGAACGCTGAGTGTTATAGAGTTATTGAACTCTACGTCTGAAACTAATCATGTACTATTAGCTGGCTAATTGAATCTGAATAAAATTTCTTCATACTCTGGAATTTGCTAAATACATTGTGCAAGTAGTTTATTAACTTCAAAAAAGAAAAATCAGCAAAGCTCTTCACCTCCAAGGCATGCCTATATGGGTGTGAATGCACCTTCCAACGTGACCTGGGGCCTCTTCCTCTCTGCCTTCTTCCCCATGCATCCTCTTGTTAACAGCTTTATTGTGGTATTATTTGCATTAAATGAAGTTCACTGATCATGATTGTACAACATGATGGGATTTGACAAATGTATACAGTCATGTGACCACCGCCCCGTT
Organism: Mustela lutreola; assembly: GCF_030435805.1. Taxonomy (NCBI): domain Eukaryota; kingdom Metazoa; phylum Chordata; class Mammalia; order Carnivora; family Mustelidae; genus Mustela; species Mustela lutreola. The sequence continues at coordinate 4,098,809 of NC_081292.1, read as the reverse complement.
GTAATCTAGAACACCTCCATCACCGTGAAAAGTTCCCTCTGATCTGCTGCCATACATTTACAATATTTATCAATATGGTAAGCCGAGAGCATCTACCATCTTACCACGTATTACCTACTTGTGCCATCTGTTTCTACTCCTTTTTTCTTCTTCCTGCCTGGTTTGTGATCAATTTATGTATTTATTTTATTTCAACTAATATCTTGTAGCTCCACAACTTCATTTTGTTTCTTTTAGATGGGTGGTCTGGGTTTCAAATATATTGCACATCATGTATAATTTGAAAACCTTATGGCTGCTCATTCCCTCTTCCTTTCCAAGCCCTTATGCTGTAGTTCTTTCTTTTTTTTTCTATTTTTAATTGAAGTACAAATGACATACAATATTATATTAGTTTCAGGTGTGCAGCACAACAATTCAGCAATTCTGTACATTACACAGTGCCCACCACTGTACATGCAGTCACCATCTGTCACCACACAAGGCTGTTAGAATATTATACATTTAACATCTACATTTGGTTTAAATCCCACCCTTGAAATTGCTATTGCTTTAAAAATTCAATTATCTTTCAGAGGTATTATAAATGAGAAAATCTCTCTCCACCAGCTGATTTATCATTTATGGTCCTTTCATAAAAGCTATAAAAATCTGGATAAAATATGGATCTTTGTGTAGATCCAGATTTCATTTGGTGTTGCTTCCTTTCAGCATTTATGTTAGTGCAATTTTCCTGATAAGTGTCTGAAAAAGTCTTTGTTTTATTTTCAGTTTTGAAAGCTGTTTTGCCAGTTACAGGATTCCAGGCTAACAAGATTTTCTGTTTTCTTTTCTTTCCTTTATCCTTCCTACACTTCAAGATATCATTCTGTTGTCTTTGGGTTTGCCCAGCTTCTAGGTTTTTATATTTTACCTATTTATTTTAGTTTTTTTAAACTCGTATTATATTACATACTAATGCTGAAGGGTAAGGATATCTCTTTTTTGGGGGGGTGCCTTCAGGCTTTCAGTTTATCATTGCTTTTTTCAACAGTTTGAATATAATACACATGGTGCTAACTTTTTCTTCTTTGGAGTGTGAACTCTCTTCTTTCTATTTACAATTTTCATCAATTAGGAAAATTTTCAACTGTTACTTCCTCCAATACTTTGTTCTGGTTCCTCACTTCTAAGGATTCCAATTGCATGTATTTTAATAACATATCCTGTGAGAAAACCCCTGATTCTCGATACACATCTCCCTCTTCCTTCTCCCCTGTGCTTCCTTTGAACAGTTGCTTGCGGTTCCCTGTTCCTCTGTGTTCAAACATACGGATTGTTTTTGTCTTGGAGTCTGTTCTGTTAATTTCAAACTATATATTCCAATTCAGTGTTGTAAATTTAACCTATGGAAGTATGATTTAAAAGATGGGACTTCATCAAGATAAAAGCTTTTGCATACCAAAGGAAACAGTGGACAAAACTAAAGACAATTGAGAGAATGGGAGAAGATATTTGCAAATGTTTCATCACATAAAAGGCTAGTATCAAAGATCTGTAAAGAACATATCAAACTTGACACCCAAAAAACAAATAATCCAGTCAAGACATGGGCAGAAGACATGAACAGACATTTCTCCAAAGAAGAACTACAAATGGCCAACAGACATGTGAAAAGAAATGCTCCACATCACTTGGCATAAACCACAATGAGCTACCAACTCACACCAGTCAGAATGGCTAAAATTAACAACTCAGGAAATGACAGATTTTGGCAAGGATGTGGAGAAAGGGGAACCCTCTTATATTGCTGGTGGGAATGCAAGTTGGTGCAACCACACTGGAAAATGGTATGGAGTTTCCTCAAAAAGTTAAAAATAGAGCTACCCTACCACCCAGCAATTGCATTACTGGGTATTTACCCAAGGTGATACAAACGTGGTGACCTGAAGGAGCACATGCACCCCAGTGTGTATAGCAGCAATGTCCACAATAGCCAAAATGTGGAAAGAGCCCAGATGTCCATAACATATGACTAAAGAAGATGTGGTCTATATATACAATGGGATATTACTCAGCCATCAAAAAATGAAATGTTACCATTTGCGACAATGTGGATGGAACTAGAGTGTATTATGCTGAGTGAAATAAGTCAGGGAAAGACAATTATATGATCTCACTCATACGTGGAATTTAAGAAACAAAACATAGGGGAAGGGAAGAAAAACCAAGATAAAAACAGAGACGGGCACCTGGGTGGCTCAGTGGGTTAAAGCCTCTGCTTTCGGCTCAGGTCATGATCCCAGGGACCTGGGATCTGCTCAGCAGGGAGCCCGCTTCCCCCTCTCTCTCAGCCTCCTTCTCTGCCTACTTGTGATCCTTGTCTGTCAAATAAATAAAATCTTAAAAAAAAAAAAAAAACAGAGAGGGAGGCAAACCATGAGAGACCCTAAACCATAGGAAACAATCTCAGGGTTGCGGAGAGGGAGGGTGTGGGGGGATGTGTAACTGGGTGATGGGCAGGAAGAAGGGCACGGGATTTGATGAGCACTGGATGTTATATACAACTGATGAATCACTGAGTTCTACCTCTGAAACTCCTAACACACTATATGTTAATAAAGCACTTTTATATCTCCTACTTCTCTCACAGTACGGATGACATTCTCTTTTTCAATATGTGCCCCACACTTGTAACAGTGCTTTCCTTCCTTATCTGGTCATTCCATCATCTCTGTCATTCTTGCATCTGTTTTTTTTTTATAATTTTTTTAAAATTTTTTTTCAGCATAACAGAATTCATTGTTGATGCACCACACCCAGTGCTCCATGCAATACGTGCCCTCCATAATACCCACCACCAGGCTCACCCAACCTCCCACTCCCCACCCCTTCAAAACCCTCAGTTTGTTTCTCAGAGTCCATAGTCTCTCATGGTTTGTCTCCCCCTCCAATTTCCCCCAACTCACTTCTCCCCTCCATCTCCCCATGTCCTCCATGCTATTCCTTATGCTCCACAAATGAGCAAAACAATTTGATAATTGACTCTCTATGCTTGACTTATTTCACTCAGCATAATCTCTTCCAGTCCTGTCCATTTTGATACAAAAGTTGGTTATTCATCCTTTCTGATGGAGGTATAATACTCCATAGTATATATGGAACATATCTTCTCTATCCATTCATCCGTTGAGAGGCATCTTGGTTCTTTCCACAGTTTGGTGACTGTGGCCATTGCTGCTATGAATATTGGGGTACAGATGGCCTTTCTTTTCACTACATCTGTATCATTGGAGTAAATACCCAGTAGTCCATTAGGGGGTCATAAGGTAGCTTTATATTTAATTTCTTAAGGAATCTCCACACTGTTTTCCAAAGTGGCTGCACCAACTTGCATTCCCACCAACAGTTTAAGAGGGTTCCTCTTTCTCCACATCCTCTCCAACACACGTTGTTTTCCTGTCTTGTTGATTTTTTATTTTGACCATTCTAACTGGTTTTATGTGGTATTTCAATGTGGTTTTGATTTGAATCTCCCTGATGGCTAATGATGATGAACATTTTTTCATGTGTGTGTTAGCCATTTGTATGTCTTCTTTGGGGAAGTGTCTGTTCATGTCCTCTGCCCATCTGGACATGATTGTCTGTTTGTGTGTGTTGAGTTTGAGGAGTTCTTTATATATCTTGGATATTAGCCCTTTGTCTGTAGTGTCATTTGCGAATATCTTCTCACGTTCCGTGGGTTGCCTCTTTGTTTTGTTGACTGTTTCCTTTGCTGTGCAGAAGCTTTTGATCTCAATGAAGTCCCAAAAGTTCATTTTTGCTTTTCTTTCCTTTGCCTTTGGAAACATATCTTGAAAGAAGTTGCTATGGCCGATGTCAAAGAGATTACCGCCTATGTTCTCCTATATGACTTTGATGGATTCTTGCCTCATGTTGAGGTCTTCTATCCATTTCAAGTTTATCTTTGTGTATGGTGTAAGAGAATGGTCGAGTTTCATTTTTCTACACATAGCTGTCCAATTTTCCCAGCACCATTTATTGAAGAGCTGTCTTTTTTTCCATTGTACATTTTTTTCTGCTTTGTCGAAGATTATTTAACCATAGAGTTGAGGGTCCATATCTGGGCTCTCTACTCTATTCCACTGGCCTATGTGTCTGTTTTTGTGCCAGTACTATGTTGTCTTGGTGATCGCGGCTTTATAGTAAAGCTTGAAATCAGGCAACGTGATACCCCCAGTTTTGTTTTTCTTTTTCAACATCTCCTTGTTGATTCAGTGTCTGTTCTAGTTCCACACAAATTTTAGGATTGTTTGTTCCAGCACTTTGAAAAATGCTGGTGGAATTTTGATAGGGATGGCATTGAAAGTGTAGATTGCTCTAGGCAGTATAGGCATTTTAACAATGTTTGTTCTTCTGATCCATGAGCATGGAATGGTCTTCCATCTTTTTGTGTTTCTATTTATTGCTCTTTCTCCCAGTTCTCAGTGGTATTTTCCTGTATTATTGCTTACTTGATACAATTGACTGAAGTCCAGACATTGTCCTGGTACAAGACTTTGTTGTACTCCTTTAAGTAGTGTTGACATTGTTCAGTCCAGTTGCTCAGAATGGTTTGATCCTCTGAGGCTTGCTTATCAGCTTTGTAAGGGCAGGTCCGAAGAAGCCTTCAGCCAGAGCTAATTTAGCCACCCTGTTAAAGCGACACCCTTCTGAGTACTCTAGCAAATGCAGCAGGTGTCACAAAGTCAGAACGGTATCCAGTCAAAGACCAGTGGGCTACCCCCCCACTCCTCAGATCTCAAGGGTTCTCTCTCACAAGTGCTCTTTTTTTTGGCATCTTGCTCCATATATTCTATCCCCATGACCCCCCTGAACTCTTCTGTGCTTTCAGCTCAGTGTGCCTGTGGGGCTCTTCCTAGATTACCATCCCTTGGCTGCACCCAGGAAACTGCCATTAGGTGATAGTGGGCAATTCTAGGATGCACTTTGTTTCCAGTTCTTCGGGAACTTAGTCCCCTACTGTGTGTTTCCAATGTCTGAAAATCACTCTATGTATCCATAACACACATAGGTCCCTTAGAGATAGATGACATTGTGTATCTCCAAATGAAATGTGAGTTTCTTTTTCTACTTGCTTGCTGCAGGATGTGAATTTGGTCTCTCTCACTTTATCCTGGTCATCGTGGAAGTCTGCTTTATTTGCCCATCCACGTTAAAATCGTCATGCTGCTGAGCTGAGCCTAGTCTCTGTTTGGGCAGAGTTCATCATTAATAAAATGGAAGCGTTTTGAATATATTTTCCCAGTTGTTGGACCAAGACATCTTTCCTGGGAACTTTTCTTCTTGACACAAAAGCCTGTCATTTTGTCTTGGGGGTAACAGCATCTCCACTGCTTTCAGGATAATTGTGGCTGTGGACAGGCAGGGCTCAGTTTGGGGGGCTTTCATCCTATAGCACATTTGTTTTAAGGCAGCAAAGGGTGTACAAGGTCAGGAGGCCTTGCCAAAGAGCCCTATAGAGCTTTTGAAAATTGTCTCTTAAAGTCCCAGGAATGGACTAAATGGTGAGCAAGTGAGAATAAAGTGTGATATGGCAGAAACATTCTGATAGAAGCCATCATGTGCCCTGGCCTCTGGCCCCTGTGCTGAGCTTCAGAGATGAGTGACTTTGGACAACCCACCATGCCCCTCTGGGACTCCATTTTCTCCTCTATGTGATACAACTTGGAGAAGACAATCTCCACAGTCCTTAAAACTATGTACTATTGTTCTCATGCATCAAAGTCGGAAGGTAGGGTCTCTCAATTTGCTTGCAAAACTAGTTATGGAATCTCACTTTGTACTCATGTTAAAAGGGGTGTTACAGACCGTAACACCAATCCCCCCAATTCATATATGGAAACTTAACTCCCACTACCTCAAAATATGACCTTACTTATAAATGGGGTCATTGCAGATGTAATTAGCAAAAGTAAAATGAGGTCACACTAGAATACAGAAGGCCCTTGATCCAGAACGACCTGATACAAAGGGACAATTTGTACATGGACAGGCACATAGGGACAACACTATGTCAGGTGAAGGCAAAGATGGGGATGATGTTTCTATAAGCTGAGGGATGCCACAGATTACAGCAAACCAGGAGAAGCTGAAGGAGAGGCCTGGGACTGCTTCTTCCTCACACCCTTTGAAGGAACCAGCCTGGCTGGTACCTTCATCTTCGCCATCCAGCTTCCGGAACCATGAGCCCTTGCATTTCTGTCTTTAAAGCCGGTTTGGGTACACTTTGTTATAACACCCCAAGCCAATTAATAGAGGGAGATACCTGTGACATAACTTAGATTTAACTAGTTTCTTGCAAAGTTCAGGGAAGATTCATCATTGTCATAGCCTCATCATCATTGCCAGAAAATGGTACGAATTGTAGAAGGTACATAAGTATGAGGACGTTGTATTCTGTTTTGAGGCTTGCATGAAACAGCTGGAACTCGGAGAAGCATTACCCTGGGCTCTACCTAGTGTGCTGTGTAGCTTTATGTAAATTACTAATTACTTTTACATTCCAGGAAAGTGCGGGGACAGCAGGAGTGGCAAAGGGGGGGGGGGTGGGTTGTAGAATATTTGCAGATTCTTAGAAAAATGGCCCCAGTGACCATGCTCCCCTTAGTCCCCACATCTGTGCAGGGTGCCCCCCCCCCCGCCCCCGGTGAATTGGGGCTGCTTCCCTGGGCAAGTGGAGCAGGGTGGATGGCCGTCTGTGCAACTTCTGGCATCTAGGTCAGGAGAGGTGTTGCAGCTTTTGCTTTGCTGTCTTGAAACTATGTTGCAGCTTTTGCTTGGCTGTCTTGAAATTATCGTGAAACTTGGCCCTGGCACATACCTTGTGATGACGCCAGTTGAGCCTGCCAGGGGATGAGCTGCCAGCACCAGCTTCTCAACGGGGGAGGGCACCACCTTGGACCTTCCAGCCCAGCTGACCTCCCAGGCAGGCAGCCATAGCAGTGACTTTCCTGGGGAGGAGACCTCTGAGCCAGGTCTTCCTCGCAGTTTCGAGGGTCTTTCTTCACATTAGCATGAGACATGCTTTTTCATCCATCCCACATACATGGGCTTCCCAGCCTGCTTTCTCTGTACCTGCAGCTCTAGTTAGGACACTTAAACAGTCGGAGATCAGCCCGAATGACATGGAGGACTGAGTGTGTGATTATTCAAGCACCTCCAGCCCCACATTGCTCCAAGGGTGGAGATGTAATTCTGGGGAAAGAAAATAAAAAGATAAACAGTATTAAGTGGATAGCAAGGGGGTAAGAACAAACTTCACATATCTGGTATGTTTTTTATAGAGTACAGCTGCATACAGCATATCATACAGCATATGATTCTTCATATGCTGGCATGAAAAATGATCAGGGGTTGAGAAATATGCAGTGTTCTGTGAAAACTGCAGACAGTGAGCTCACTGCAGCCAGGACTGCACATGCTTGGTCCTGGCCTTGGCCTGCATGGACCACATGATGATGAAAACCATGAGCGGCAGGAGGGACATTTTGGGTGTGTGTGTATGTATGTGTGCATGCTTTCTGTAATTTCTTCTGGAATCCTATTGTTGTGTCACTGAACCTGTAGGCATTTTTTTAATTTAACAGTTTTATTGAGGCACAAGTAATATGACATAAAATTCACCTGTTCTATGGTTTCACTTATCTGTGGAGCATAACAAATAACATGGAGGACATAGGGAGATGGAGAGGAGAAGGGAGTTGAAGGATATTGGAAGGGGAGGTGAACCATGAGAGACTATGGACTCTGAAAAACAATCTCGGGGTTTTGAAGGGGCGGGGGGTGAGAGGTTGGGGGAGCCAGGTGGTGGGTATTAAGGAGGGCACGGACTGCATGGAGCACTGGGTGTAGTGCAAAAACAATGAATTCTGTTATGCTGAAAAGAAATTTTTAAAAATTCACCTGTTCTACATACCCAATTAAATGATGTTTATTCAATTTGCAGAGTTGGGCAACTATTTCCATCCTCCTGTTTTAATCATTTCTTACCGCTTCATCAGGAATCTTTATGAGTGACTCCACATCTCCATCCCCAGAGGCAGGCCAACATTAATCTCTTCTCCATCTCTGTAAATCTGCCTGTTCTGGGCATTCATAGAAAGAGAGATACAATCTAGCTTTGTTCACTAGGCACAGTGCTCTAAGGTCTGTCCATGCTGCAGTGCATATCAGTGCATTGTTCCTTCTTGTTGGTAAGTCACTTTCCACTGCATGAACATACCACATTCTCCTTATCCAGTCAGCACTCGGTGGACATTTGGATTGATTTTACTTTTTGGTTTCCATGAATAATGATGCTACAAACAATTCATGTCTAACTCTGTGTGGACGGACACAGGTCTCAATTTCTCTTGAGTAGATATCTAAGAGTAGAATCTCTGAGTCATATGGTAAGTCTATATTTCCTTTTTAAGGAACTGTTACACTGTTTTTCCAAAGTGGCTACACTGTTTCACATTCCACCGCAGACAGAGGGAATTCCAGTTTCTCCATATCTACACCAACGCTTCTTATTGTGTGCCTTTTTGATTACAGCCATTCTAGCATATGTGAAGTGGTATCTCACCGAGGGTTTAATTTGCATTCCCTTAATAAATAAGGATGTTGAGTATCTTTTCATGAGTCAGTAGGCTTTTGCTACACAGCAAACTAGCTCAGAACGTAGTGGATTTAGACAACCACCATTTAGACAACTAATCATTTATTCCAAAAATTGGACTGGTTCCACTGGGTGGTTCTTTTGCTTTCAGCTTTGCTAAGCCCTGTTTCTACAGCTGGCTGCAGCTTGCCTGGCCAAGGATGGCCTCAGCAGGAATAGTCAGTGTCTGCTCCAGGGTACCTCATTCTCCAGAAGACCAGCCTGGGCTTATCCACACAACAGCTGGGCAGGCTTCTGAAAGAATAAGAGGAAATGTGCAAGTTCTGTCCAAGCTGAACTCAGAACCAGCACAGCTTCACTGCTACCCTGCCGGGAAAGCAACATAAAACCAGCCCAGGTTCAAGGGGGGGGGGGGAGATCATGGTCACCTTTTTCAATCCATCATAAATACCTTTCACTTACACAATTTAAAATGATTTAAAGTTCCTGAGTTAGAGACAATACACTCGTGGAACCTGGAGGAGCTTCGGGGAAGCTCTCAACAGAGCTGGGCTCATGAGTGATGCAGGTGACCCAGAAACAGCCCAATTTCCTTCTCACGCAGGACATTTTGGGTTGTGTTGGATGGGAAAACCAAGTGCATTTAGAATAGTAAGCCACTTTGACTTCTTGACCCTTCTTGCCAGGGCTCCATTCCTCTTCCAGTTGACCCTAGCCCGTAGCCACAATGCACCAGGTGGCCTGCCCAGAACTAGTATACTCCCATCACCACTTTGCTTTGTCCTTTATTCTTGGGATGACTGATCCAATACAAAGGGCACATCAGCTCCTCTTCCTGCAGTGGCTTAGTGCAGTAGCCCTGTGAGGTCAGTGTTTTGTCCCAGTTTCACAGTAGAGGAAGCAAAACTCAGCCAGATAAAAAAGAGGTGCCAAAAGCCACACTGCAAAGTGGCAGATCTGGGGTTCAACTTACCTATCAAGTCCCCTACCATCCCAGAGATGTCCTGTACCAGCAGGTACATTATTCCAAATCAGCCCCCAGCCCCTGTCTAGCCTCAGACATGTCTACTGCCCTCCCAGCCCTTTATGCCAGGGCTGCCCTGTGTGGGGAGGTGCCCCTTCCTCCCGGCAGGAGGTGCCTCCCGCCCAAGACCTCTGCCTGCCAGACAAGGTGAGTGCCTTGCTGCCTGAATCCAACCTCTGTGTTGCCAAATTCCAATGTGTTACACAGCCCTTAATAAAGCACATTTGGTTTGGGTTGTGTTTTGTTGAAGGCATTTTCCCAAATCCACACTCACACAATTGTCTGGGTGGTACATCAAATATCTAATGGATCCAAGCTCATGGCCTCTATTATCCTACACCCCATCTGGCTGGCAGCCCTGTAAGTCAGATGGCTGAATTCAGCCTATGAAAAAATCCTCTTTTCCTACATCGGCAGTAGCTTCTGTGGGGTTGGTGCCATATGCTTCTGGGCTTGATTGTAAACATTGAAGCCACATTAGGGAGGGTTTATTCTTAATGTCCTCCTACAAATAGATGACTAAATCCAATGCAAATAGTCCTTTGAGACCTGACTTCCCATGGCATTTCTCTGTATCTTGAAGAACCAGTGTTGCACCTGGTGGAGGCATCTGTTGGAGTTCTCCTAGCAGCACGTTGCAATGACCCACTCATGTCTCTGTCACCTCTATTAACCTCTGATGTTCTTTTTTTTAAAGATTTTATTTATTCATTTGACAGACAGAAAGATCACAAGTAGGCAGAGAGGTAGGCAGAGACAAGGGGGAAGTAGGCTCCCCGCTGAGCAGAGAGCCCAATGCGGGTCTCAATCCCAGGACCCTGAGACCATGACCTGAGCCAAAGGCAGAGGCTTTAACCCACTGAGCCACCCAGGTGCCCCAACCTCTGATGTTCTTGAGGGTATAGATGGTGCTCCACCTGTCATCTCCAGAGACCAGGACAGAGCATGTCCTCAGCTAACTTGTGGTAATGGAGGTGGAGTGGGGGGAGAGAAGGCAAGGGAGGGAGGAGGGAATGTGAGGATGGGGGTGGGGGGTGAAAGAGGGAATAGATGGGAAACTGGTGGTTCAGAGAAATGGAGACCTTGGGAAGTCCTGGTATTTGGGGCTTCCAGGCTCCAGATGTCCTGTGCTACACGACTTAATATTTTCTTTTAGTAAAAATAGTTTATATTTATTAATTGCCTTGCCAGAAGCTGGACTATGTATTTTTCTTTGGTTCATCTACAACTCCACACCCTGTGGCATGTTCTACCATGACTCCCAGTCGATAGCTGAGGAAAATAAGGCATAGTGAGGCCAAATAATTAGGCCAAAGAAACTCAGCAAGAAAGAGAGGTGACAAACAATTCGAACCCAGGAAACTGAAAACCAAAGCCCACATTCTTGTCATAGGGCTACACTACAGGTTTCTTTGCTGAGGGAATAAGCCTGAATTAAAAAATTGTACATGATAATGTTTTTCTCCAGACCACTGTGTCTTGCGCAGTTTGCATGTCCAGACCGTGGGATAGACTTCCACTCCTGGGAAGATGGAATAAGCATCTTCTTCCCTTTTCCTCCTCCGGTGTAGCTGAAAACCCTGAACGTTCTCTATAAAATCATGGAGAAGGACAGTCTGGGAACACTGGGACCCAAGGAGTGATGTGGTGGTGAGTTCATGGGTTTTCTTCTTGCAACAAAATTCTAGACTAGATGCTGGAGAGACTGGCAATCCAGAATATAGGACAGATAGAAGCCACCAAAAGCCCAACATAGCCTGCTACCTCTAGCCAGAGGACCAGGCAAGGGCATCCTAGCAAAGCAGAAAACCTTTAGACAGTATCTGCTCTAGTCTGGCCAAAATCACAGGGAAAAAAAATCCAAACCTGCGGCCCTTATCACCACCCCACCAACAAAGTCCAAATGGAGAGCCGAGGCTTCCACTTCTAACAGGCTATGAAGAAGCACCCCAATCCTCCATTTCTTCCCCCACTCCCCACCAGGGAGGGTCAAGGTCAAACAGGAAGCCATGACTTTGGCAGTAAGGAGACCACCTCACAGTGTCAGTGGGGACCACAAGTCTACCACCTGGATTTATATCACCCTTGGAAGTGTGGGGAGACTTTCCTTTTGGGGGAGGGGCTTACTGAAGGCGCTGAGACAGAAGAGCCAAGGCAGAATCCATAAAAGAGAAAAATGGATACATTGGACCTTATCAAAATTAGAAACATTTTCTCTGCAAAGGACCCTGTTGAGAGAATAAAAAGACATTGAGAGAAAATATTTACCAAGCACATATCTAACAACAGACTCATAATAAAGAACTCTCAAAACTCAACAGGAAAAACAAACAGACATACAATTCAACTAGAAAATGGGCAAAAGACATGAAGAAACATTTCACCAAATAGGATCTACAGATGGCAAATAAGCACATAAAAGGATGCTCAACATCACCAGCAATCAGGAAGAATATGGTCAGATTATGTACATCTGAGTTTCCAGAGGGGGGTTCACTGGAAAGACAAATTTAGGTAGCTGGAGTGAGATATCAAGAGAGTCATATGGAGAAAGATTTGCCAGGGATAATATCCAAATAAGAAGGAAGACATTAAAGACATAAATAGGGACGCCTGGGTGGCTCAGTTGGTTGGACGACTGCCTTCGGTTCAGGTCATGATCCCGGAGTCCCGGGATCTGAGTCCCGCATCGGGCTCCCAGCTCCACGGGGAGTCTGCTTCTCCCTCTGACCTTCTCCTCGCTCATGCTCTCTCTCACTCTCTCTCTCTCTCTCAAATAAATAAATAAAATCTTTAAAAACTATAAAAATAAAAAGACATAAATAAATGGGAATATATCCCACGTTCATATATTAGAAAACTAAGTATTGTTAAAACAGCCATACCCAAAGCAGTCTACTGATTCAATGGAATCCCTACCAAAATCCCAATGGCATTCTACTTTTCACAGAAATAGAAAAAAAAATCCTAAATTTCAGAAGGAACCACAAAGGACCCAAAATAACCTTGAGAAAGAAGAACAAAGCTGAAGTCGTCACACTGATTAACTCCAAAATATATTACAAAGTTATACTAATTAGAACAATATGATAGAACAATATGATAAGGACAGAAAGCTCAGAAGTAAAACCAGGCACATGTGGCCAACTGATCTTGGACAAGAATGTCAAGAATACACAATGGGGAAAGAACCATCTCTTCATTGTTCATTGTGATGCTATTTCCAATGACCAAGAAGTAGAAGTAATCTACATGTCCATTAACAGGTGAATGGATTAAGGAAATATGGCACATACATAAAGTAGAATATTGTTGAAGCACAGGAAGAAGGAAATCTTGCCGTTTGCAACAACATGGACCTGGAGAACATTATGCAAAGTTAAATAACCAGTCACAGGAGGACAAATACTGCAGGATTCCATGTACATGAGGAATCTAAAATAGTCAAACTCATAGAAGCAGACGGTAGAATGGTGGCTGCCAGGGGCTGGGGAGAGGGAGAAACGGGAAGCCGATTCATGACATTCGAGAGTGTATAGTGTATTCATATCGACCACAAGCAGAGTCAGAGGAGCCTGGTCAGTGAATAATGGCCCTACTACTTCACCACGGAATGATGTGAGTTTGCACCTCCGTGTCTTCTAGAAATGGGAATCAGTAGACAACTCCATCTCAGCAACAGTTGAGGGGTCAAGGAAATAATGGACATGACGCATGCAGCTGAAAGCCTGGCACAAACAGTAAATGTGACTTTACCGGCAATCTCTCTCCCTAACTCTTCTCCTCCCCATCCTCAGGCTGTACCACATTTCATTCCCTTCCAGCCAGGGCCAAGCTATTTCTCAGGAGCCCATGGGGTGGAGGCAGACACTCGATGGGCTCCTGGGAGGCAGAGCTCTGGCACTGGTCCTCTCAGGGCACAGAAATCATTTCCATAGTTATTTCAGATGTTAGCACCTTACCCTAGTAGCCAGCATTCACTGTTCAGACACCAACACAGGAGGGGTGATGAGCAGTGAGCAGTTCAGAAAGAGACGATGAGTTTTGGTGCATCACTAGAGAGCCTGGGCAGTGCACAGGTGCTGTCTGCTCAGAGGGTGTAGCTGCTCCCACGGCAGGGGTGCTGGTGGAACAAGGCATCCCTGAGGTGCTGCTAGGGAGACGGAGGAAGCTCGGGGAAGCATGTGGAGTCACACAGAAGCAGGATGTGTCTGTGTCCAGACCACTGAGACCCTAGCTGTGAGCTAGGCCCCAGCCCAGCTGAGCCATGCGATACGGCCGCCCTTGCTATGTCTGAGAGGGGATGAGGGGGCTGGGCTGCTGGGCTTCACTCCCAGGCGGGCTCCGCTCTGCTCAGGAAGGCTGGAGAGTGAGGCAAGAAGGCTGGATTCAACACGTGGCTCAGTGTGACTTTGAGTCACTTTAATTGAACAACGGTTTGTTGAGTCTCTATAAGCCACATTGTAGCCACACTGATTTTTTTTTTTTCTAAGCTGTTTGACCTACTGATTTGGAAGCTAGAAAGGTATGTATGAAACCAAATCCCAGCTCTGCCTCGCAAGTCACTGAACCTGTCTGTGTCTCTGCTCTCTCGTCTATAAAATGGGAATCCTAATAGATCCGTCTTGGGGTTGTTGGAAGGAGTAGGCGATTCATCACATGACAAGAGGCCAGACGGTGCCTAGCACAAGTCAGGGTTCAGTCTCTTTGTTTGAATTCTTCCTCAGTCCTCTTTCTTCGCTGGCAGCGTGCAGCCAGCAGCCCCTGCCTCGCGGGCTTGTGCGGATCACACGATGCACATGAAGGTGAGGATATTTCATGAAGCAAAATTCATTTTGTGAGGGTTTGCTCTCATTTTACCTAGAACAGCATGGGGAAGAAGATCAGTCTGGGCTGCTCTGTGGGCATGGACGGTGATGCTGGGGAATTCAGCTCTTCCTTTTTTCCGCTCATTTATTCATGTGAGAAATGGGTGCTCGCTGTGTGCCGGGGACACCCTCTAAGGCACTTGCATTGACCTTGAAGTCTAGGGGCAGAAGCAGATGAGCAAAGAGATCATTAAATATGGCAGAGTCAGTGTGTGGGACCCAAGAGAAGGGTTATCTAACCCAGGCCGAGGAGATGAGGACAGGCTTCCTGGAAGAGGGAATGCTTGAGCTGAGCTCAGAAAGGTGGCCGGGGAGTGGGCGGGTGGGAGAGTATGGCCACCAGGAGTAACCTGCCTGCCTAAGTGCCTCACGGAGCAAGTAAGAGCACAGGTGTATTCTAGAGGGAAGCAAAGCCTTTCAGAGTTGGAGGGTGATGGATAGGCAAGAGGCCAGACTGGAGGAGTAAACTGAAATGCATAGAGAGAGAAGACATTCACATTTAAGGAGAGGACATCTGCAAAGGCAGCCTGAACCTTCCTTTGTGACACAGAGAAGGAGCTCACACTTTATCAGGCAGACCCCTGGGGAGCAGTGGGAGGCTGTGTGCATGGAAGCAGCACAAAGAGGCCTGCTTTGATTTGCTTCCAGGAAGAGAACCACCTCAACTTTACAGAGGATGTGCTGGGGCAGAGGTGGGACGTGCAGGGCCTGGTACAGCGGCTTCAGAAAAGGCCCAGAAAGTCTACCCCAAGACAGTGGTTTGAAAGGTGGTGTGAGGTACCTGTTCAAGCAGAAGACTCCAGACATGGTTACTGGTCGGGTGGTGGAAGCAGGCTGAGGAGCATGTCTAGGAAGCATCTGGCTTCAGCAACCATGTGCCAGTTACTAAGTCATGCAAGATGATCTTGGAGCAGGTTGAGGGCAACAATGAGCTCAGGTTTGGAACCTTGACTTTGAGGTGTCTGAGGGCATCCCAGGAAGGGTATCCAAGGTCGTATGAACCCCTGTGTGTGGTGCTCAGGGAAAACAATTGGCTCAAGAGAGTTTGGGGAGTTATTCCCATAAAGACTGGGACAGATGACTGACAGTCCAGGAACAGGAGGAAAGGAGGAATGGAAGCCAGGTAGGCATCTCTGGGTTATCTCCCTAATGCTTTCACACCAAGCCAAAGAAAGAACACATTTCTTCTCCACCATTTATTTTTTTTCCTGATATTCTACTGACTACTGTGGTGGATTGCATAATGTAGGGACCCACATAAAATAGTGAGGAGAACTATGGATGCAGGTAGAGCGTTATTTCCATAATTCTTGGCCCTAGTCCTCATCACTGAGGGTGATTTACACAGGTAGCTTCATTTATTAGCTTTGGGGGTCTTCTGGAAAGAAAGCCAGCATCATTCTCTTTACAGCTGAGAAAACAAACACTCAAGGTCGCACAGCTATCTAGTGACAGAGCTAAGGTTGGAATGCCCAAGGAGGAACAGGGAAAGAGAGAAAGGAGACAAAACTGGCACCCAGTATGAGCCAGATACTCCCACATGTCACCCATTTAAAGACTGGAGTGTCTCCAGGAGGAAGAGCACTGAGAAAGGTCACTGGGGGCAAGCTTTGTTCTCACCCAGCCCTCGCTGAATTGAACACTTTGACTTTTAGGTGTCTGTAGGACAGTATACTCACTGCTCAGCACACACTGTCTACAGCTGCATTGGATGAATGAATGGCCTTAAATGAACAGCCACAACAGAAAAACAGGAATTCTTGAGCCATAAAATCTGTCACCATTCTGAGAAATACAACCAAATTAGCAACAGGAACTAAGCTGGCTAGACATCTTTGTGGCCTGGCCATCATTCACCGAGCGTATGTAATGAACAATGTTTGAGCAGGGTAAAGATAGCATCGTCTGTTTCCCTGGGTTCCCTGGTAGGTCTCTGTCTCAGCCAGAAATAGAAACAACCCAGCAGCCCCTCAGTCATTCTAACAAGTGCAGAAATGAATTTATACTTGGAAACATTCAAGAGGGAAGCCAGTGATCATGAGTTTTTCACTTCATTTCACTTAAGAAAAATTATGCTTTGGGATTGGGTATAACTAGATAATCTTGTGCTGATTGTTCATCAGCCTCCTTTCAGAGTTGCCCTTTGGGATGGGTGTTTGTAAGGAATTGTAGGGTCCCAAGTTCACCTAGGATACAGAGGCTCATGGGGAGGAAGGGAAAGATGAGAACTTGCAATTCTGTCTGCGTGGAAGAGAGGAATGGAGTCCTTCCCTTTCTCTGCCAGGGGATCCCTGTACCCAACTCTCGCAAAACACCTGTTCAGACCGCCTCCTTCATTAAGGCCTCCCTGACCTCATGGCTTCTTCCCCTTCATAGAGTTCATCACTCCCTAGTTTCTACCTCAGGAGCATCTGAGCTTTGGGCTCAGAAAAATCCAGTGTTATAGGTTTGTATTCCTCCTAAAATAATATGTTGAAGCCCTGACCCCCAGTGGCTCAGAATGTGACCTTATTTAGAGGTAAGATTTTTTACAGGGGTAACCAGATGAAAATGAGGTCATTAGGGTGGGCCCCAACCCAATATGATTGACATCTCCTTATAAGAGATGGGGATATTTGGAGAGAGAGGCAGATACACATAGAGGAAAGATGATGTGAAGACACGGGGAAAACATTGCATGAAGACGGAGGTTTGAAGAGATGTATCCACAAGCCCAGGAACACCAAAGATGCCAGCCCACCACCAGAAGGTAGAATGGCCTCACAGCACAGAAGGAATCAACCCTGCTGACACCTTGGTTCAAGACTTGCAGCCTCCAGAACCATGGGAGAATAGCTTTCTGTTGGTTAGCTCCCAGTTGGTGGTACATTGTTACAGCAGCCCCAGGAATCTTATAAAACAGGGTTTGGCCAACCTTCTAATCTAGCCACCCACCCCCTCTTCTTCTTATCCACATGGACCCAGGGCAGCAGAGATCCAGAGAGGGATCCAGGGTGGAGAAGGGGCTGCTGTGGGACTGTCTGCACACCATAGCCCCGTGCACCAGTGGAGGTTGTGAAGAGAAGATGGGCCTGAGTGTTCTCAGGTCTCAGGCTATTCTGTAAATAGCCATCTTAGGGGAGGATGGCTATTCACAGAGGAAGGACTCTTCTGCAATAAAAGGATAAGGCATGCCACCAGAGAAAGGATCTAGGAGGGTTTGGGAGACTCAAACAGAATGGAAGCCATGGCCAGGGGAACATTCAGTGAGGGGGTTCCTGAAAGAGCTGGAGAAAACCTCGCAAATGTCCTGTGAAAGAGGCAATATCAGAGTGCTCAAAATGAGACAACGAGGAGTGGCCACAACTCAGTCTCTGTAGCCTCCCCACAAACCCTCTCCTCCCTCTGAGGAGCCGGAACCAACAGAAAGGTCATGAATTAGAGGAGTCTTGTGCTCCTCTCATCCTGGCCCAGAGGGTGGGGTTCAAGTCTAGACAATACAGGAAGAGAAAGGAGATTGGAACGAGCTAGAAGTTTATGCTTTAAACTGGATTAGACTGGACTTTTTAATACCCAAAATTGTCCTGAGTGTCACAGAATCTGCCCAAGGTTTATAGTAAGAGTGAAAAGTGCGACTTGGCTGGTGAGATGGAAGGTGGAGGCTGGGGAAGCTGGGCTCATCCCCGCTTGTGACTAGGAAGCAGAGTGACACTGCTGAGAGGGAAGGACGCTTTCCCCACGCTCAACCTATTCCCAGTTGGGTTCTCATAATCATAACAGATTTGTTTTACATTGGCTGAGAATCTACCACATCGTAAACTCTCACACAAGCTGTTTACAAACACAATCGTCTTAAATCCTCACAACATGAAGCCATACAGTCATTACCCTTTTTATTCTCCATACAGAGCCTAAGGTCAAGAGCTTTCTCAACAGTAAGTAGAGAGACATTTCTCCTGCAGCAGTGGGGTAAAAGGCTAAGGATCTTAATTATAAGAGCAGGAAAGTCACCAACCTTGGAAAGTCACCAATGTCTTACACCAATGCCCGGCCATGGCTGAGAAAAAGTGGGGGCCTGCGATGTTACATGGATGTGGAACTCTTGGTTGATACACTTGAAAAACTTTAATCTCAAAATTGTTCAAAACATTTGGGTTTGTCCCATTCCTTCTTACTTAATTTCTTACTTAATACCATCATTTTTGTGAAGATGATCCAGGAGTCTCTCCATTGCAAAATATATATACACACTTACTTCCCCTATGGCTGCCAGACCAAGAACTAGGGTTAGGTCACAGTACAACATGACTGGAGAACTTCCAGTTAGAGGACAAGGTCCATACCCCAACAGAGCTACAGTCCTGCCAACATGCACATGCACGAGCAAAGCATTATGGGACTGGATGGTGAGGGTACCAAACCAGTGAAACAGAAACCTGGATAAAAAGAAGTGATAGAGAGCACACTCTCCTGATTCAGGATTTAACTCACTAGCAAGGATCCCACACACTGCAAGGATGGCTCCTGGAACCTTGAAGAAACTCATGCCCACAGTGAAGTGGAAAAGTCATGACATTCAACAAGTGACCTTGGAAATAGGACTCTAAGAAAAGTGGGCATGCTAGAGTTGACGTATGATGTCAATATGGGAAACTCTCCAACTCTCTATATTTGCAGAAAGGGCAGGAGGACAGTCCAGTTCACCCAACAGTGAGACGTGTGCTGGTAAGGGAAGCAGCAGTGTCACGGAGGAGTTTGTGACAGTCCTCCAAGGGCAAGACAATGTCTGGAATGCTGTTCCATTGGAAAAGGAATAACAGGATTTCCATGTAACAGAGGCCAGGTGGCAATGCTTAACTGTCATTAGCAAGATGGGGTTGACTATCACAATAAGCACCAGGTAGAGGAGCAGCTGGCTCTTTGACCCACCGAGAGCTATGGAGACAGTTACTAGAACACGGGTAAGGACAGACAAGCAGCTAACAAAGCTATTGCTCATCATGAAGTCAAGAGAAATCAGGAACTGACAGCCAGATGCAGATACCTTATCCTAGACGGGACCTTAGGGAGGCTGATTACTATAAAAGACATTATTGCGCCAACTTACAGAATTGGAATGAAGGTGACACAATAGATTAAAACATTGTGTCCATGTTAACTTGATTGAACTTGACGAAGCACACCACAGACATGGCACAGGCTCATCCGTCTTCCCCAAGATCCTCAGAAACCTGGTCATTCCCTCTAGAGGCACTTCTCACACTGGCTTCTGGCTGCTTATGGATGTTGTGCCCTAAAACTCTGAAGTGCATTATAACGTCTGTGCCCCTTAAGCCAATAATCACCACCCTCATATGGAAGGTGGAGAGAATTGTGTTTTGAGGGAAAGCTGTCTGCACAAAGGATTCCTTATGATAAAAAGAGAAGATTCACTAAGTAAAGGTATGGATTATCCGGTTGTTGGGAAATTACAAAGCAATTGCAAATAGGGCTTATTCACCCCAAAAGCCTGATTAATGTTGGCAAATAAAGAGTATTGAATTTGAGGAGCTCTTTATAGATCCTGGATATCAACCTTTTGTCTGTACTGTCATTTGCAAATATCTTCTCCCATTCCATGGGTTGCCTCTTTGTTTTGTTGACTGTTTCCTTTGCTGTCAGAAGCTTTTGATCTTGATGAAGTCCCAAAAGTTCATTTTCGCTTTTGTTCCCTTTGCCTTTGGAAACATATCTTGAAAGAAGTTGCTGTGGACGATATCGAAGAGGTTACTGCCTATGTTCTCCTCTAGGATTCTGATGGATTCCTGTCTCGCATTGAGGTCTTTTATCCATTTTGAGTTTATCTTTGTGTACGGTGTAAGATAATGGTCGAGTTTCATTCTTCTACATATAGCTGTATGCATATAGGTGCTACATATAGCACCATTTATTGAAGAGACTGTCTTTTTTCCACTATATATTTTTTCCTGTTTTGTCAAAGATTATTTGACCATAGAGTTGAGGGTCCATATCTGGGCTCTCTACTCTGTTCCACTGGTCTATGTGTCTGTTTTTATGCCAGTACCATGCTGTCTTGATGATCACAGCTTTGTAGTAAACCTTGAAATCAGGTAACGTGATGCTCCCAGTTTTGTTTTTGTTTTTCAACATTTCCTTAGCGATTTGGGGTCTCTTTTGATTCCATACAAATTTTAGGATTATTTGCTCCAGCTCTTTGAAAAATACTGGTGGAATTTTGATCGGAATGGCATTAAAAGTATAGATTGCTCTAGGCAGTAGAGACATTTTAACAATGTTTATTCTTCCGATAAAACCCAACACACAAAAAACAGACAATCATATCAAAAAATGGAGAGAAGATATGAACAGACACTTCTCCAATGAAGACATACAAATGGCTATCAGACACATGAAAAAATGTTCATCATCACTAGCCATCAGGGAAATTCAAATTAAAACCACATTGAGATACCACCTTACACCAGTTAGAATGGCCAAAATTAGCAAGATAGGAAAGAACATGTGTTGGAGAGGTTGTGGAGAAAGGGGAACCCTCTTACACTGTTGGTGGGAATGCAAGTTGGTGCAGCCTCTTTGGAGAACAGTGTGGAGATTCCTTAAGAAATTAAAAATAGAGCTTCCCTATGACCCTGCCATTGCACTCCTGGGTATTTACTTCAAAGATACAGATGTCGTGAAAAGAAGGGCCATCTGTACCCCAATGTTTATAGCAGCAATGGCCACGGTCACCAAATTGTGGAAAGAACCAAGATGCCCTTCAACGGATGAATGGATAAGGAAGATGTGGTCCATATACACTATGGAGTATTATGCCTCCATCAGAAAGGACGAATACCCAACTTTTGTAGCAACATGGACGGGACTGGAAGAGATTATGCTGAGTGAAATAAATCAAGCAGAGAGAGTCAATTATCATATGGTTTCACCTATTTGTGGAGCATAACAAATAACATGGAGGACAAGGGGAGATGGAGAGGAGAAGGGAGTTGAGGGAACTTGGAAGGGGAGGTGAACCATGAGAGACTAAGGACTCTGAAAAACAATCTGAGGGGTTTGAAGGGGCGAGGGGTGGGAGGTTGGGGGAACCAGGAAGTGGGTATTAGGGAGGGCACGGATTGCAAAGAGCACTGGGTGTGGTACAAAAACAATGAATAGTGTTACGCTGAAAAGAAATAAAAAATTTAAAAATAATAAAATAAAGAGTATTGAAAAATGCAACAAGGTGAAGACAATTCTATTAAAGATGTGTATACCTATGGCCAGGAATTGGAAGATAATGTTTGAGATCCTATGATGTGCATGGTGCTTTAAAAAGCTAATTAGCCTCTTTGGTTAGGTTTATTCCTAGGTATCTTATGGTTTTGGATGCAATTGTAAATGGGATTGACTCCTTAATATCTCTTTCTTCTGTCTTGCTGTTGGTGTAGAGAAATGCAACTGATTTCTGTGCATTGATTTTATATCCTGACACTTTACTGAATTCCTACAGAATCTATACTCAGAAAACTATAAAGTACTCATGAAAGAAATTGAGGAAGGCACAAAGAAATGGAAAAATGTTCCATGCTCCTGGATTGGAAGAATAAATATTGTGAAAATGTCTATGCTACCTAAAGCAATCTACACATTTAATGCAATTCCTATCAAAGTACCATCCATCTTTTTCAAAGAAATGGAACAAATAATTCTAAAATTTATATGGAACCAGAAAAGACCTCGAATAGCCAAAGGGATATTGAAAAAGAAAGCCAACGTTGGTGGCATCACAATTCCGGACTTCAAGCTCTATTACAAAGCTGTCATCATCAAGACAGCATGGTACTGGCACAAAAACAGACACATAGATCAATGGAACAGAATAGAGAGCCCAGAAATAGACCCTCAAATCTATGGTCAACTAATCTTTGACAAAGCAGGAAAGAATGTCCAATGGAAAAAAGACAGCCTTTTCAATAAATGGTGCTGGGAAAATTGGACAGCCATATGCAGAAAAATGAAATTGGACCATTTCCTTATACCACACACAAAAATAGACTCAAAATGGATAAAGGACCTCAATGTAAGAAAGGAATCCATCAAAATCCTTGAGGAGAACACGGGCAGCAACCTCTTCGACCTCTGCCGCAGCAACATCTTCCTAGGAACAACGCAAAAGGCAAGGGAAGCAAGGGAAAAAATGAACTACTGGGATTTCATCAAGATCAAAAGCTTTTGCACAGCAAAGGAAACAGTTAACAAAATCAAAAGACAACTGACAGAATGGGAGAAGATATTTGCAAACGACATATCAGATAAAGGACTAGTGTCCAGAATCTATAAAGAGCTTAGCAAACTCAATACCCAAAGAACAAATAATCCAATCAAGAAATGGGCAGAGGACATGAACAGACATTTCTGCAAAGAAGACATCCAGATGGCGAACAGACACATGAAAAAGTGCTCCATATCACTCGGCATCAGGGAAATACAAATCAAAACCACAATGAGATATCACCTCACACCAGTCAGAATGGCTAAAATCAACAAGTCAGGAAATGACAGATGCTGGCGAGGATGCGGAGAAAGGGGAACCCTCCTACACTGTTGGTGGGAATGCAAGCTGGTGCAGCCACTCTGGAAAACAGCATGGAGGTTCCTCAAAATGTTGAAAATAGAACTGCCCTATGACCCAGCAATTGCACTATTGGGTATTTACCCTAAAGATACAAATGTAGTGATCCAAAGGGACACATGCACCCGAATGTTTATAGCAGCAATGTCCACAATAGCCAAACTATGGAAAGAACCTAGATGTCCATCAACAGATGAATGGATCAAGAAAATGTGGTATATATACACAATGGAATACTATGCAGCCATCAAAAGAAATGAAATCTTGCCATTTGCGACAACATGGATGGAACTAGAGCGTATCATGCTTAGCGAAATAAGTCAAGCAGAGAAAGACAACTATCATATGATCTCCCTGATATGAGGAAGTGGTGATGCAACATGGAGGCTTAAGTAGGTAGAAGAATAAATGAAACAAGATGGGATTGGGAGGGAGACAAACCATAAGTGACTCTTAATCTCACAAAACAAACTGAGGGTTGCCAGGGGGAGGGGGTTTGGGAGAAGGGGGTGGGATTATGGACATTGGGGAGGGTATGTGATTTGGTGAGTGCTGTGAAGTGTGTAAACCTGGTGATTCACAGACCTGTACCCCTGGGGATAAAAATATATGTTTATAAAAAATTAAAAAAATTAAAAAATAAAAAATAAAAAAAAGCTAATTAGTTTGAACCACGTGACTTCAGAGGTCTGAGTTATTGGGTTCATAGATAGGGAAACCCAGGACTAGAGAAGCAATGGTTTTTCCAAGGCTTCTCCATTAACATGTGGTTGCCACAGGATTTAAATGCAGGGCCATCTGACTCCAAAGCCCTATTTTAACTCCCTTAGTGCTGTCTAGGTTATACCAAGAGATATCTTAAGGTTGTGGGAATGTATGTGATTTTTAAAAAAATATATTGCTAAATATCTTCTGCGTTTTTGGACTGTAAGACAGCAGTAGATACACATGGAGGTGAATACTATTCACAAAGAAGTTGTTTTCCCACCTCTAATTCAGACTTGGTCCTTTAATCTGGCTCTCCAGCTAATCCAGCACTAACGACTTTTGAGGCTGGACCATCCCTTGCAGTGGGGGGTCATCCTGCACATGCGGGAGGTTGAGAAGCATCTCTGGCCGCTATCCCCAGATGGCAGTGACAACCGAAAATATCTCCAGGCATTGCCCAATGTTGCCTCAGCCAGAATCACTGTGAAAATCTATATACATTCAGCTTTCCTGGCCATCACTGAAGGAGACCTCTCACCTTCTGCCCTCAGTCCAGGAATGAACAAAAGGCCATCAACACAGACATTCTAACAAAGACCATTAAACACATGTCTCTGAGGTGGGGGAAAATGCAATAAAAGATCAAACAGTTCTTCTAAGTTAACATCATTCCAGCTTGGTCAGAAGGGACTATGTTCAAAAGACTGTGATTTCTGAGAGAGGAAATATTTTGAAACCTCAACATCAAGGCATTCAAACTGTTCGACTTAAACCACTTAAAAAGCCTGCTGTCCTGTGACAGGCTGAGGACCAGCAAATGGTTAGAACAGAGTTCTGCCATGTTATTCATTCTTTATCCATTCATTCATTCATTCATTCATTCTCTTTTCCATTCAACAAACTGCTGAGTCTTGGGCAAACCGGATGGGAGGGATGTTTTTTTTGACCTCTGATTCCGGGGACCTGCACCGCAGAGGTGGGATGCTTGGGGTTCAGCACACTGTACTATGGTGGCGGATCTGTTTGTGACGTGATTCAGGAAAACCACCCCTCTGGGCTTCAGTTTCCTCCTCTAAGATGGCAGGACTGGACTTTCCCATCACATCAAACTATTGCATTTCTGATTATTGCACTCAGTGACACCAACACACCTGCCCGTGCCATGGATTTTAGACATGGAGTGGACTCCAAATCAGGAAAACTCTCTCTCTCAGTTACACTTGCCTAAGAGGCATCAAATGAACATTGTTTTCAGAAAACCCCTTCCTGGCCCATTCACAGGAGGCTTGTTTCCAGTCATGCTGCGCAGGCCTGAGGACCCACTCTGCCCTGTCCAGAATTCGGACTCTACATTTAATTAGTGTAATCACCATGACCACCCCTGCTCCCGTAGCTCTTAGAAAGCCCTGACTGATGCCTTCATGGCTCCTCTCTGTGATGTCCTTCCCCAGCAAGATGTTCATCTCAGCTACACGTTGGGTTGGGGTTTTTGCTTTCTTTGGTTTTCACTTTCTTCTTTTACCATTGAGAATCCCCATGGTCTTTTCTATCATGTTATGCATGAGTCTCTTTGATGACCTTGTACTTTTTTGGATTTTTTTTGTTTGTTTAGCTTTTTCTGGGCAAATAGCCAGGCATCACTCAAACCTGCTTCTGCCTCTGGCCCCTCTATGTGCTCACAGTGTGCTTCTGGGCAAGACACTCAAACTCTCTGACCTTGGGTCACAACATCTGAAAAATGTGGGTCCCAACTTCTTTCTCATAGGACCGCATTGGGGCTTAAATGGGAGGGAGCTATGGGCCTGCACATGATAATTTTGTGAGGCCAATTTTGGCTGTTTGCATTGTCCTCGTTTGGATTAAAGGCAGAGGAAAATACTGGGGTGGACAGGAGCTCTTTGCAGAATCAAAGTGCCTCTGTTTTCAAAGGAACTTTGGAAGGACACCCGAGACGGAGCCATCTCTCAGACACTGAGCTGTCCCACAGCCTCTGTTTGAACACACAGTTACCAGGTCTCACCACCTGTGAGGCTGGCCCTTCCATCACTGATACTTCTCCTTTTCAGTTTCTTATCTACTGAGCTGAAGTGAGTTGCCAATAAACTCCAACCACTGGTCCTGGTTCCACTCAGGGATTGAAGTTCTTTTGGGCCTTCTGCCCAAACCCCACTCATGGGGCCAGTGCCCTCATCTGTCTGGCTACTGAGAGTACCATACCCTTCTTAAGGGCACCTTTGGTGGACATGAGTTACCTGTCTTAGAAGTTGCTGGGAAGTCATGCCTCCTCCTGACGGGAGCCAGAGACTCACAACCAATGATGCAGTGATACAGCAGTTCAAACACCTACTTCTCACAACTGCACAGCTCCGTGATGCCACTCATGGTTCATACCTTCCCTCCCCATGTCAGACTAAGGATAGACTTCAGCCGTAATGGGTTAGTTTTGCCTCTGTCCCATTTGATGTCCTCGCTTATCTGTAGATCCCTCCTCTGGCTGCCACTGATCATCGGTTTCACAGTCTCCATCCCAGACCCAGCTTTGGAAAACCCTGCCCCCGGACAGGGACTCAGTAGATAAATCACCCAGTGATTTATTTATCCACTCAGTGGATAAATCACCCCATTCCATAATAGCCTCATCCAGGGAGCCCTGGGGCTCCTCCTCCCTGTACTTCACCCACCCACCTCAAAGTCATGGTTTCATACCCTCCATGACATCCTGGCCCCTCTCTTCCAAAATCTTCTGTCATGGGAATGACTTCACCAGAAAGAAAGGGTAACTCAGGCCATCTAGTCCAGAGGTGGCAAACTCAATTGCCTAAAGTGTAAAGCTGATAATAGAAACAAAGTGGCCTGGCGCAATGCAATAAGGAAGAGTGGGGACTGTGCAATATTGGAGAGCACTTGGTCTCAACTAAAATAGGCAGCTCTCCCCAGCTCCAAGGCTATAGTCTTTGTAAAACTATAGCACAACAATGCAAACCTGATGTTTCCAGAGAAGTCAGAAATTGAAAAGTTTTCAGTACAGTTGCCAACATCTAAAATTCAGAACATTTCTCATAAAAAAAGAAAAACACTATGTAAAATTATCAACCACTTCTAATTTTAGTGTAATATTTATTTTGGTGCAGGGGAGGCAGTCTACTTTCGCCCAAAAAGCTTTGAACAATCACCAGAGGAAAAATCACTTTCAAAATTGTGCCAAAGTCCATCCCAGGACCCTGGAATCATGACCTGAGCTGAAGACAGACGTTTAACGGACAGAGCCACTCAGGCACCCTTAGATTATTATTTCAAAATCAGCTTTACTGAGATATGTTTTAGGGAATAGTTTAATAAGTCTTGACAAATGGATACACTCACATAACTCACCTAAATCAAGATACAGTTACAAGACCCTCACCCTTCAGTTTTTGCAGCCGGGGCAACAGCAGATGGCAAGATACCTTTCTGTCTCCATAGGTAACATTTGCTTTTCCTAGAGCATCACGTCAATGGAATCATATGGTCTGTGTTCTTTTATGTCTGTCTTCTTTTGCTCAACATAATAGTTTTGAAATTCATGCAGGGCGTCTGTATGCCGATGGTCCCGTTCTTTTGTATTGGCAGGTCGTATCCCGTTGTATGAATTGCTACAGTTGGTCTCTTCACCAGGTGACTCTTTGTAGCCACAAATCCCGGTCATAATAACCCTCTCGTAAGTAGGTTGCTGCGAGTGCAGCGTCGCCTTCTATAAAAGGCTGCAGTGGTAAAGAAGATACATCCAATAGGACATGGATGGTTTGGGGTTTGATTCTGAGTTTATGATACTGATATTAAACACTGGCATTTGAATCTTGGATTCAGTTCCAAGAGTTAAGAAACACTAATTACCCCATAAAAAGCCATTTGCTCAGCTACATGAATGAATTCTTCATTTGATATTTGAGCACAGTATAGTTTTAAAGTTCAGATCTCCTGTCTGGTATTCTAAATTCTAAATACTTCACAGCTTTCTTCTTGATGTTAGACCTTGTAGAATTTGCCTCCTTACTGGTAGACTTTTTTGAAATGACTGCCACTTATAATCTAAATAGAAAGTTAATTTATTAAGTCAATACTTCCAAATACTTGCCACTTATAATTTAAATAGAAAGTTAATTTATTAAGTCAATACTTCCTAAATGTTTGTCTTTTCACCCTTTTCTTTCCTTCTTTTTTTAAAAAAATAAACTCTTTAGTGTTGAACACCTATCAGGTGGCTTGAACAAACAGATTTTTTCTTAAATTAATAGACATTTTTTGAGCAGTTTTAGATTCTGAGTAAAATTAAGAGGAAAGAATAAAGAGTTCTCACATGCTTTCCACCCACCACAAAACTACCATCAACATCACCCCCAAAGTGGAAACTTTGTCAAAATCGATGAACCTACTAGAATACACCTCTCTCCACCACATCCATAGTTCACCCCAGGGTTCATGTTGGTGTTGTGTATTCTATTGGTTGGGTGAACGTGTAATAGCATGTCTCCACCATTATGGTATTGTGTAGAGTAGTTTCACTGCCCTAAAAATGTTCCGCCTGTTCTTCCTTCTCATTCCCCAAACCACTGGTCTTTTTACTGCCTCCATAGCTTCAATTTTTCTAAAATGTCATACACTTGGCCTCAGAATGTGTGCCCTTTTAAGACTGGCTTCTCTCTATTAGTAATAAGCCACTAAGTTTCCTCTGCTTCTTTTTGTGGCTTGGTAGCTCATTTCTCTTGAGGGCTGGATAAGATTCCACCATGTGGATGGAACACAGTTCATGTATCCATTCACTTACTGCAGGACACCTTGGTTGTTCCCAAGTTTTAACAATTAAGAATAAAGCTGCTCTAAATATCTATGTGGGGTTTTTTTAGATCTTATTTTTAAGTAATCTCTATACCTAAGATGGGACTCAAACTATCCTGAAATCAAGAGTCACATGCTCCATTGGTGCATGGGGCCAGTGAGGGGCTCCAAAGATCCATCTTTTTATGTGGATATAAATTTTCAACTCATTTGGGTAAACGCCATGGAGCACAATTGCTGGGTCACATGGTAAGAGAATCTTTAGTTTTGTAAGAAACCACTACGCTTTCTGCCAAAGAGACTGCACCATTCCGCATTTTCAGGAGCCATGAATGAGCATTCCTATTGCTCCACATCCTTGGCAGCATTTGATGTTGTCAGTGCTCTGGGTTGTAGCCATTCTCATAGGTGTGGAGTGATATCTTGTGGCTTCATGATTGTCAGATGACATCCGATGTGGCGCATCTTGTCACATGATTATTTGCCATCTTTTCTATTCAGTGAGGCAACTCCCAGCTTTTTTAATCATAAAGGAAATAACATTTATTATACCCCCACCTATGTGTCCTCTATTAGAACTTTCAATTCCCCTACTCACTGGATCATTACCTCCATTTCACAGATGAAGAAAATGAGGTTCAATTAAGTAAAGGTAAGCTCCCAACCTAGCAACTGGTGATGTTCCAGCTGGAACCCAAACTCATGCCCATTTGACTACACCCTCCTGACCTGGGGCCACATGTACAATGTAGAAACCCTAAAACTTAAAACGTCTCTGAAATAACTCTTCCACCTAAAGTAGGATAGATCCACAGAACAGGAAGCCCGGTGGTTCTAAGAGGTGGAAGCCTGGCTTTCTATAATTCTGCTGGAATAGAAATTTTCAATGAAAGACGAAGAGTGGTCAGATTATACCTGTCTGATAACTGGGGCTAATATGGTTAATGTGCACACAAGTGCTTTCACAGTGACCAAGTTAAGTTCTGCCCTGGAGAGGCAGGCAAGGCAGCACCATCCCAGGGGACCTGGGTACACCCAGAGCCTACAGGTCACTCAAGTGTCAGCAGGAGTGGGAAGAAGAGAGGCAGGGCAAGCACTCTGTGCCTTTGACATAGGATCATACTGACTCTGATCACAGTGGAGACAATACAGAAATAGTTCAAGAACGCCGTCTGGCTTAGATGCAGTTGGGAGGGTCTTTTAGGTAAGAGCTCCCAATTTAGACAAAGTTTGCAAAGTACATTGAAAATAAATCTGAGGGGCACCTGGGTGGCTCAGTGGGTTAAAGCCTCTGCCTTCAGCTCAGGTCATGATCTCAGGGTCCTGGGATGGAGTCCCACATCG
Source organism: Mustela lutreola (assembly GCF_030435805.1). Lineage (NCBI taxonomy): Eukaryota > Metazoa > Chordata > Mammalia > Carnivora > Mustelidae > Mustela > Mustela lutreola. The sequence continues at coordinate 4,068,798 of NC_081292.1, read as the reverse complement.
GGCTCTCTGCTCAGCGGGGAGCCTGCTTTCTCCTCTCTCTCTGCCTGCCTCTCTGCCTACTTGTGATCTCTGTCTGTGAAGTAAATAAATAAAATCTTTAAAAAAGAAGAAGAAGAAGAAGAAGAAGAAGAAGAAGAAAAGAAATCTGAAACCTAGAAGGGCCAACCTTTTTCACATGCCACTACAAATTACTTACTAGAAATTCAGAGGAAACTGGTATATCTGACTGACACTCCTATGTGTATTTTTATAAGATGCTTGTGTACAGAAACACCGGTCTCAGTTACAGTTTTTAAAGTAGGAGCTTCCCAAACATGCTTCAATATTTCAAATAATCTACTCAACCCAAAGTTCTTTCCAAGGTCTCCAGCGCTCTTAGGGTACTCAGCCGAAGTGACGGTGCATTTCTACTGACCGGGCTCCCTGTGAACGTCATATGAGGTGTATACTGGTCACCTCAGGAGTGCGGTCAGCCTGGGATGATAGGGACAAACAGGGGACACAGAGTGACTTCAAAGGCCCAGCCTATCTCTTTGGAGAAGAGAACCAGGGGTCTCACCCAGTAGGAAGCATCTTGTAGAAGCTGTCAGCCTTAGGCAGGCCTCCTCATGGGGGTCACCTGCTGGTGTATCCCTTGCCCCAAATTCGCAAGCTCTACATTTCAAGAGGATTCCCAGTCTCCAGACTGGGGTATAGAATGAAACAGCTTGGAAAATTAATAACTAAACAAATAAGTTTTCTTTAAAAGACAGAAAAGGGGTAAGAGATAAATACAGTAGAAACAGTAGGTAAAGAAGCAAAAAGGAAATAAACACCTTTTACCCTAACACCAAACCTAAATGATAACCTGGGTTTATATTATATTTTTCTAGACTAGTTCCATACAGGAAATACTTAAAGGATAGATAGATAGCATTGTCAGTAATAATTTTATAAACTGTGTCGAAGAAGGCATACACTCATTTCTGGGAACACGTAACAGAATTCTTAGAAATACAACAGGTGCTTCACAAAAGCTTGGGGCTTATTGCTTTTTGCTAACTTATAGACTATTATGATGCATACATTTCTTAAATATCAGAAAAAATCATCCTTCCCACCTGTTTTAAAGAGAGAAAAACCAAGAAATGACTAAAATGAGTCCCCCTAATATGATGAGGAATGAAATGTAAACTACAATTTGCAAATAAACTCTACCCTAACTGGCAAGATGGAGGAACTGTATCCAATTATCAATGACAACGAAACGCATCTGAGCATAAATTGCCGTAAAATCAGTTCTTCCTTCAGCTCATATGGTCCACGGTAAGACCATAGCATAGCTGCTGTGCATCTGAAGATAAGCCCATAGAGCAACTAGTTGTCTAAGTCGCAAATTCCAGACAATCTGTGCACAGATTGTAAGACTCAGCCTTGCCTGAAAACCTTCTACGTCACCCATCCCCTCTCCTGAGAGGCCAGAGACCCTGCTGAGAGGTTCTCATAATAAGCCTCCCTTCGGCCACCAGTTTCCCTGGCGATCTTTGTATGGAAATTTCCACAAAGATAATTGCATGGGGGGGGGTGGTAATTACATTTTTAAACAATGGATATTTTACAGAGAGTTTTTTTTTTTTTTTAATTTTTCAAAGACCCACTATTCCAGTACTTTACTGGATAATACCGGCTTCCTCCGCTACATTTTCCTTTCATTTCAAGGAGAGTAGAGAAAATTGTACATAAAGATGAGACTTTTTTGGTTAGAATCCATTTATTTCTTTCCATAAAATTGCATACTTTTCTTTTACGAAGCTACATATATGCCTAGCAAAACATAAGGCAGGGTTTGCAATGCCTCTTTGCTCTTAGAACCTGGACTCTTCCAGTCTGGAGTCAACGATCAGTTGTCCGCAGTCCTTGGTCTCCTGTGATGCCAACCCTCCCCCATCTGGGTCCATGCTCATATGTGGGCCCTAGGCAGCACCACACGGGGACTGGGCCACAGTGGAATTGTCCCAGACTGGCCCTGGGAGAGCCTCACCAGTGTTTCCAGCAAGGCCCCACAGGAGGGTGGACGCATCTGTCTTCAGATGCTGTCCATCCCAATGCAGCCATGACTACAAATCCAGTAAGTGCTCTTCCCCAGGGAGCTAAGCAATCTTGTCTGCCCTCAGCTTAATGGGATGAAGGACCCATGCGTCTCAATCTCCTCTGCATGTGGAGGCGGGGAGTATTCGGAACCGATCCTCAGGAATTTCTGGTCAGCCTCCCCCTGGCCACACTCCCCACAGTCCCCTCAAGAAGGACACATCAAAGAGTAAATCAAATTGCATCACTCTTACTGGAAACCCTTCAAAGCCTCTCCTTCACACAGAAAATCAAAGCTCAAGTTCTTCCCATATCCTTTGAGCTCCTAGTAATTTGTCCACTGGCCCTTCCCAACCGCATGGAACTCTGTGGGCTCCAGCCACCCCGTCCTTCCCAAACACGAACCCTCCCCTGCTGTGGGGAGTCACAGGTGGCTCTTCAGACTCCCTGCGTCCTTGCCTGCTCCAAACCCACCACCTCGCGCCATCCTTCCCAGACCAGCCTCCTCACACCAGCACCCACATCACGGTCTCCTGGCCCTGGCTGTCCTTCTTCAGGGTGATCATCACTCCTTATCGCTTTCTTGGATCATCTGAAATCTCACGCTGGGATATGAAATCCATGAGAGCAGGTGCTGTGTACCGAGTGCCTAGAACAGCCCCTGGCACATCCAGGGCCCCCAGCAAGTACTTGCTGAATGAAGGAAGTCCACCTAGCTCTCTGCTGCCTCCTGCTGAGAGTCTCAAGGTGCTGGAGGAAGAACGTGATACAATCCGGCCACATCTCTCATGCTGGGGGTCTCTCTGGGCCCTTGCTTACACCATGTCCAGTGTTCACACACAGGAGGTGGAGAACGTCACTCCGTATTAAAAAAGGGGACCCTGAAGCTAGGTTCTTCAAAAATTTGACCAGTTTCTCAGCTAGAAATGGACAGAAGCAGATTCTAGCCCTCATCTGTGACAGAAGCTTCCCTAGAGCACCAACCAGAAAAAAAGTCTTAAAGACCCTCTTCCTATTTGGAGATTCTTTGATTTGGAAAAGCCGGTTGAGACAGAATGCTGATAGCTTCCCAGTAGTTCAGAATCTCCTTCTGAAAGACTGTCTTTTCACGTTCCCCATTTCACACAATTGAGCCAGAAGAGATGCACACTAGCTCGTCCAGTGCCTTGTCTAAGATGCCTGGACAAACTTGAGGTACATTTCTTCACTCGGCCTTCTGGTACTTGGGATAGATAAGGCTCCATTGAGCTTAGTGATTGGATCTCAAATCCTCTGAGCCCCCGACCCACTCTTGCCCTTGAATCCCTCTAGAATTTCTGGGCACCTGGCAGGTGACCCCTCCCCACATCTATAGCTGGCAGCCCAGACCTCTATAGCCCCTGCTCCCGACACCCATGGACATGACAGTGAGACCTCCGTGAATCCACACAGGGACCAGCCTGGCCATATCATGCCTTCCACTAACCAAGCTGTCCTGGCTTTGCTCCTCATGGAGTTTGAGACTCATCCTCACTGTCAATGATGCCGGCCCATCTCCTTAGCATCCAGGAACAGGTGTGTCCCCAGAAACGAGGAGGAACAGAGGAGCCACCTGCTCCAGAAAGGAGTCCCTTCTCCAGGCCCACACTCTGCATGTGAGACCCTTCCCGTCTCTTTCCTTCTCAGAGCTCACAGCTCCCTCGAGCACGACTTGCTCTCATCGCCCTGTTCTCCTTGTCCCTGATGATTCAAGTAATCCTCCCAGCGGCCACTTACAGAGCATACAGTGTGTGCTTGCAGTGTGTTCTGAGAGCTAAACACTTGGCATTCATCCATCTTACCTTCTTCTGGAAACAGCCCCTCAGGATGGATACCTCTATTTCACAATGAGGAAACTGGCATTGGGAGATTTTCTGGTTTGTCTCACAGCTGCTAAGGATGGAGTCATTTTGTGATTTCAGCATGCATCAAGCAGCACAGCGTGTCCCATGTCAACATGTGAAACTCCTCCTTTCTCTAGCACCAGAGCGCATAGTCTGTATCAGCGGAGACACAGGCACAGCAATGCTCCCCCCAGGCACTGTTTGTGGGTGTGAAGAATCAGCAGTAGCCTCTGTGGCAGCCTGAACAAATGATGGAACCCTCTGCGGTGAGGTTTGGGAGGTCCAGGCAAGGCCACCAGAGTGTGTTTATTTTCATGTAAATGTGTCTAATGCATACTGTTAATGAGAAAAGCAGATTCTGGAAAAGGTCTTCCAGTCTCATTCTCTAAAAGTTAATGCCAGGGCACCTGGGTGGCTCAGTCAGGGAAGCCTCTGCCTTTGGCTCAGGTCATGACCTTGGGGTCCTGGGATCCAGCCCTGTGTTGGGCTCCTCGCTCAGTGGGGAGTCTGCTTCTCCCTCTGTCCCTCCTCATGCTCCCATACTCGCTCACTCTCTCTTGCAAATAAATAAATGAAATTTTTAAAACTAAATAGATAAGGGGAACCCTCTTCCACTGTTGGTGGGAATGCAAGTTGGTGCAGCCTCTTTGGAGAACAGTGTGGAGATTCCTCAAGAAATTAAAAATAGAGCTTCCCTATGACCCTGCCATTGCACTCCTGGGTATTTACCCCCAAAGATACAGATGGAGTGAAAAGAAAGGCCATCTGTACCCCAATGTTCATAGCAGCAATGGCCACGGTCGCCAGACTGTGGAAAGAACCAAGATGCCCTTCAACGGACGAATGGATAAGGAAGCTGTGGTCCATATACACTATGGAGTATGATGCCTCCATCAGAAAGGATGAATACCCAACTTTCGTACCAACATGGACGGGACTGGAAGAGATTATGCTGAGCGAAATAAGTCAAGCAGAGAGAGTCCAGTATCATATGGTTTCACTTATTTGTGGAGCATAACAAATAGCATGGAGGACATGGGGAGTTAGAGAGGAGAAGGGAGTTGGGGGAAATTGGAAGGGGAGGTGAACCATGAGAGACTATGGACTCTGAAAAATAATCTGAGGGGTTTGAAGGGGCGGGGGGTGGGAGGTTGGGGTACCAGGTGGTGGGTATTAGAGAGGGCACGGATTGCATGGAGCACTGGGTGTGCTGCAAAAACAATGAATACTGTTATGCTGAAAATAAAAAATAAATTTAAAATAATGTTAATGCCATACGCAGCTTTCCAGATCTTTCCTGGACGTCTGAATGCATTTAAAGAGAGAGGGAGAGAAAGGGGACCTTTCATACAAAACAGAAACGAACCCTGCATACTACTCCGCTCCTTGCCTTTTCACTTAACCGTCTCGCTTTCTTCACATCCTGTTCTTTGAAGTGGCCACACTGCAGTTTCGGTTTCCATATTTACCGAAAGCCTGTTACACGCCAGGTGCAGTGCTAAGCGCCAAGAAGCCTCTCTCTGTTAGTTTGATATTCTGTTCTTTATTGTTCTCTTCCTCATGGAAGGGTATTTTTGTCTTATTTTTCCTGTTACAATCCATAGCACAACACACACCTTCCATGTGTGTATTGTTCCACGGTGCGTCTGTAAGATAAATTCCTAAAATGAAGCTACTTGGTCAGAGAGTAAGCACATCCTTAGTTCTGATATATATATATTTTTCCCTGTACACTTTAACTGTTAAGAGTCCAATCACTAAAGGAATGTGGACTTTCTCCTGGGCAGAGGAAGACGCTCACGGGGACTCAGGAACACAGACGTGGTTGGTGAAGCGGGGCTTAGCAAAATGGGGAATGAAGGAAGCGGCTGTGTACGGAGCACACACTGTATTTTGCATGTTCCACGGATCGCCAAATGTTTTCCTCTTGACAGCTGGGATTCGCAGGAAGCAACAAGATGGGTATCAAAAAACATTTTTTAAAAAAGATTTATTTATTTATGTGAGCGTGAGAGAGCCCCAGCAGGAGGGGCCCAAGGAGAAAGAATCTCAAGCAGATTCCCTGCTAAGCATGGAACCCGACACAGGGTTTGGTCTCACAACCCTGAGATCATGACCTTGAGCTGCAACTGAGAGTTAGACATTTAACTGACTGAGCCACCCAGGCACCCCTCAAAAATATTTCTAAGTGAGTGAATGTGAGGTAGGTATTGCTAGCCCCATTCTGCAGTTGAGAAGCCCAAAGCCAAGGAGATGAAGACATTGCTTAGCCCGCCCAGCCCAACAGTGGTAGGGTTGCTGCCTGGAGGTCACCACATCCTGCAGGAAAGGTCAGACGGCAGGAGCTCGAGCTGGGAGTTGGATAAGAACAGTTTGTAGAGCTGCCTTCTTGCAGTGAGAGGCTAGAAAGAGAGAGTTAGAAAAGCAAGGACAGAATAATAATGTCTGAGGTTTCCAGAGAGCCTTGGCTATAGAGTGGCATTACCTATCCCTCTTGTTGAAGAAAAAAAATAAATCCACTTTCCGAAATTGCATGTCCCTTTCTGTATTGTAAGTATCACTCTTCCTTCCTGGTCTGCTGTGCAAGCATCCTTCGCCCTGGTCCTCTGGCCGGGCAGTATCAATCATTTTGACAAATTGTACGAGCTCGTATCCCTTGCCTGGGTTCTCATGCACCCACCTTTGCCAGGAGAGGGAAAGGATCTTGACAAACATTTTAGAGCACACAGAGTAATAGGGACGGGACTGTGGAAGCCAGGGGTGAGCTGTAGCCTCGCGTCAGCTCGGAAGAGCCAAGTGTGAGTATCTCTCCCTAACTCCATGTCCTGTGACAACATCAGGAGCTTGAATTTGGCCACACTGAGAGTATTTACTTCATGAAAATTGGCAAATGCTACAAATCAGGGCTTTTTTCCTAAATGGTCATTAAACATTGACCACTGGTGCAGACCCTAGAGGAACCTTAGCTTGCAATGACTTGGCAGCCCTTCTGCCCAAGACCAGAAGACAGAGTTGGAAGGCGCCAGGCCCCATTTGCACCAGTGTGGGCAACCCCCACCCAGAGCTCAATCTGTGAGCGGCTCTCCCATGCCTGGGCAACCCGGAAGCAGCTGTACAGAGGCCAAATCGTCTCCAGGCACAAAGGCACCAGCCAAAGGTCCAGTTCCTTAAGAAACACAGAACAGGCTTGGGTCAGGCAGGGCTTTGGCTCAGGGTCTTGGATTCCCCCCAACTCTGTCCTCCTACAGGTGACACTTTCCCCTTGGGGGTAGAAAGCAGCTACAGGAGACCTGGGCCTTGAATCCAAAGAAAGCGCAGCCATCGGTCCCTGAGGTATCTCCCTCAAAAACCATGGTTCAAAAACTAGGATCCTGGGTACTATCTCCCTCAATAGCACCCAGGAATGCACCCTCTCACAGATTATTATTCCTAAGTAGTTGACAAATCCTGTAAACAGAAGAATCACTTCCACCTGAGTCATTTCTTCTTAAATTGATCCCTAGTGAAATGCATGGTTGTGCCCTGACTAACCAGGGTCTGCCTCAGAGCTGGGACAGGGGTCAGGATCTCTTTAGGGACCTGGGAATTTAGGGGAGAGGTAACACCTGTTAATACCTGGGACTGAAAATGAGGAGGAGATAGAATAAATGTTTGCTGTGTAGCTTTTTAACCTACTGCGTGTATCCAGTTCTGGCACTTAATAAACATTGCAACAATGTCTCTGAGTCGGTGCCTCCTGTGTGCTAGGGGGATGCCTCTTTCTGAGCCCCAGTGAAAGGCTGTCAAGAGGCAACTTCCTGGGTCTGCAGTTCACTTGCCCAGAATCAGCACTCAGGGCTTGGAAGCCCGTCGGGGCTAATGGGAGAGGCAGAGTTTCTTGCCAAAATGTCTCCTAAGACTTAAGAGATTCATAGTTTGTATAGGTTTGACTTATTAGACTTTAAAACATTAAGAGTATCTGCCCTTCTCCAGCCTCACATTATGATATAAATCCCTTGTCAATTTACATAGCTGTGAAGGATGCTATTCCCAATCCCTCATCTCTAATTACAGAGCCTGCATCCTGGCTGGGGAGGAGGAGAGGGCAGGAGAGTCAAAGTAGAACGAATGAATGAGTCAATGAGCGAAGAGTGACATTGCACCTCCTGTTCTTGAGGAATCTATGGTCCAATAAAGCATCTCAGGGCCATTCACGGAATGGCCCAGTGCAGCGAGTGCTATGATTGGATTGTGCATTAGGTGGCAGGTGCTCCTAGGCAGGAAGTCATTCCCACCTGGAACAAGAACGAGGAGGTGTTCACGAGATGGGAAATGTTCAGGCTGGAATTCCAAGGATGAACAGGAATTTGAAAATTGGCTAAGCCAGTGATGAACATTCCAGTTAGAGAAGGGAGCATATCTGAGTGAGTCACTGACTTAGGATGTGATTCAAGTCTTTGTTCCATGAGCTTTACCCCACCCATCACCCCATATGCTGGAGAATCCTGGAATCGGTATCCATGTCTTAACAGTGCATACGAGATTTAGTCACTACCTAGGTGCTCAGTTTTAATGGTAGTTTTGCTCAGCTTTATGTATCTTCCAGACTTTTCTCTGCACTCATAGAATCACACAGCTGTCTATATTGTGAAGCACATTTTTTTTCTTTTACAAAGTTGTAGCTCCTTTCTATCAAGAGAATTAAGTATGTTGCAGAAGAGTAAGCATACCATAATTGCATTTTTTCCAGGTTGCTTCCCCTGCCACAAAGAACACTACAAAGATATCCTTGTCCATATATTCTTCCATGCTGGTTAGTTTCTATAGTATATATTCCCCAAAGTGGATTATTGGGTCAAAAGTTAGATGCATTTTTAATTCTAATAGAACAGATTACTTTCCGACATGACCAAAGTCATTTAGAATCCCATCAGCAATATATAAAAAGTCTTTTTCCTTTAATCCCTTGCCAGCCATGAATTTTACAAATCCTATTAATTTCTGTCAATTGGATGGTCAGAAGTCATATCTCATAGTCCATTATGTTCTCATTTCCCAGCTCTGAGTGAGATTGAGAAGGTAGTTGCCATTGGCGGTTGAACAGGCAGCTGGTGGGCCCCTCCCTGCAGCAGAGGCAGGTCACGCCTGCGAGTCAGCTTTGCACCCCGTGAGTGCCGCTGTTCCTTCTGCTCTGTCTGGGGCAGGAGGTTCCAGTCAACTATGGCTTCCTCTTCTTTCAGAATATTATGCAAGAGAAACTGGAATTTTGTGCACTGCTGGTGGAAATGCAAAATGGTACAGCAGCGGCTGTGGAAGTAGCTGTGGAATCAAACCCTGCCGCTGGCTTCGCCCTCAGTGGGGAGTATGCTTGAAGACTCTCTCTCCTCCTCTCCCTCTGCCCCTACCCCTGCTTGCATGCACTCTCTCTCTCCAATAAATAAATCTTGAAAAAAAGAAATGCAGAACCTCCATGAGATATTTGCACATCCACTTTCACAGCAACACTACACAAAATAGCCAAATGGTGGAAGCAACCCAGATGTCCACCAGCAGACGGGCGATAAACGAAATGTGGTGTATACACGCAGTGGAAAATTATTCAGCCTCCAGAAGGAAGAAAGTGCTGACACCTGCTACAACATGGATGAACCCTGAGGACATGATGCTGGGTGAAATGGCCAGTCACAAAAAGACAATGACTGCCAAGCCGCTCGTACCAGAAACCTGCTTAGAGTAGCCAAATTCGTAGAAACAGAAAGCAGGACTGTGGCTGCCAAGGACTGGAGCGGAGTGGGGAATGGGGAGTTGGTGTTTCCTGGGGACAGAGTGTCTGTTGGGGAAGGGGAAGAGAGCTCTGGAGATGGATGGTGGGGATGGCAGCATACTGATGGGAATGGCTTAATGCCACTGACCTGGACACTTAAATGGGCTAAAATGGTAGATTTTACATTATATTTTACCACAATTTAAAAACACTCAATATGAAACACAGGGGGGTTATATACACATGCCTTCAACTCAGAGAATATAATAGTAAAGTTACAGTTTACCCAGCAGCCTCACGAGAGCTGGCACATTGCCAACACTGTTTTGTGTGCCTGTGCGTATAACCCCATGTGAATTCTGGGGGCTGACTCTGCCACATGGAGCAGGGAGAAGTATGAAGACATTGTCCTTTCGGGGGAGCTCTGCAGCTTCACTCCAGGGGATGCTGAGAAGATGGGAGTAGGCTCTGGAAACGTCTGCTAAACCTTTTGAGATTTTTTTCTCTAATTTTTTTATATGTTTTATTTCCCAATTTGGAGCTTGTTCACACTTTTCCTGTTTATTTCTAATCTTTTAGAAGCGGTCCTTGACCTTTTACAATTAAAGTTACTTTATGCATTCTAAGAATAATTAAAAATGTATCTTTATTTCCCAAATAATACAAATAAACTTTTATCAGCTTGATTCTGATAAAACCCTGCTAACTTCTCAGCAATTATGTTGCCATATGACTACATCTTCTAAACCACATGTATTTTAGTTACTGATATCAAGTACCAGGAATGCTTGCCCAGTTATCTGTCTGTTTACTCCAGGTTCTTGCTTCCTTGGGTCAAGTCCATGGTTTCCTGGATTCCTGGGCAACTTCTTTCCTGGTTTTCTCTCCAGTTTCACTGGATGACATCCTTCACTTCCTATGAAATACGAACATACACTGTTCTGAATATGCACTTTCAATAGATTCATTTGCCTTCAGATCTGCTCACGATGAACAGATCTTGACCCTTACCACATCTGTCACCCGAATGCTCGATCCCACATGGTTTTCTGAAGGAGCGTTGTGTCCCTTCTTAACCGCAAGCCCTCCCAGGGGCACTCTAAGTTCAGGCTTCCCTACCTGCTACTCCCACTTCCACTCACCTCTCCCAGGAGGTCCCCCTTCCTACCGCCTGTCCAATTCATTCGTTCGTATGGGCTTATGGCACTGAATGTCGTTACTTCCCTTTGTAACCATCTCCCTTTGCAGAAGAATTAAATATGTTCATTCTCAACCCCACTCTCCTGTAAATCCAGAAACACCCACTGGGTTGTCTAGTCTTTCTTGGTACAAATTTACTCAATGTCCAGCCTCAACCCTGCTGTCCCCCTCACAACAATCCATGCTAACAACCACGGGGATTTATCTATGATTTAAGAGACAGAGCCTGCTTCCTCGGGTCTGGGTACTTAGAGTGGTCTGTAAGCTTCTCTCCCCACCCCCGATTTGACCTACAAACTATCACTCTCCAGGTCCTGGCTGAGATGACAGCTTCTGTGAGGATTTTTCAATCATCTCTCAGGTGAGTTAAGGTTGTCTCTGCTCCCAAAGCAAGGGCACTTACTGTCATAGCCATGACCACGTGTC